>NC_138949.1:5330000-10180000 GCF_965226115.1 Aulonocara stuartgranti | reverse complement strand
AGAGGTGCAAAACACCAGCTACTGGTAGACAGAACAATCAGCCGAGACTGCAAGACCAGACTGACCAACCTGTGCACTGCCTGGATTGATTACAAGAAGGCCTATGACTCAATGCCCCACAGCTGGATACTGGAATGCCTAGAATTGTACAAGATCAATGGGACCCTAAGAGCCTTCATCAGGAACTCAATGGGGATGTGGCGTACAACACTAGAGGCCAACTCCAAGCCCATAGCACAAGTTACCATCAAGTGCGGGATCTACCAAGGAGATGCTCTGTCCCCACTGCTGTTCTGCATAGGCCTGAACCCCCTCAGTGAGATCATTAACAAGACTGGCTACGGATACCGACTACGGAACGGAGCAGTTGTCAGCCACCTCCTGTACATGGATGACATCAAGCTGTATGCCAAGAGTGAACGAGACATTGATTCACTGATCCACACTACCAGGCTATACAGCAATGACATTGGAATGTCGTTCGGACTGGAGAAGTGTAGTCGGATGGTAACAAAGAGAGGGAAGGTAGTCAGAACTGAGGGGATTGAACTACCAGAAGGCAACATTGCAGACATAGAGGACAGTTACAAGTACCTGGGGATCCCGCAGGCAAATGGGAACCATGAAGAGGCCGCTAGAAAGGCTGCAACCACCAAGTACCTGCAGAGGGTCAGGCAAGTCCTGAGGAGTCAGCTGAATGGTAAGAACAAGATCCGGGCCATCAACACATACGCCCTGCCCGTGATCAGGTACCCTGCTGGGGTAATAAGCTGGCCAAAGGAGGAGATAGAAGCCACTGACATAAAGACAAGAAAGCTCCTGACCATGCATGGAGGGTTTCACCCCAAGTCCAGCACCCTGAGGCTGTACGCTAAGCGGAAGGAAGGGGGCCGGGGACTGGTGAGTGTCAGCACCACAGTCCAGGATGAGACAAGGAACATCCAAGAATACATTGGGAAGATGGCCCCAACTGACCGAGTGCTCAGTGAATACCTCAGGCAGCAGAAACCCAAGAAAGAGGAGGGAGACGAGGAACCATCATGGAAGGACAGGCCCCTGCACGGTATGTACCACCGGCAGATAGAGGAGGTGGCTGATATCCAGAAATCCTACCAGTGGCTGGACAAAGCTGGACTGAAAGACAGCACAGAGGCACTAATCATGGCAGCACAAGAACAAGCTCTGAGTACAAGATCCATAGAGGCTGGGGTCTATCACACCAGGCAAGACCCCAGGTGCAGGCTGTGTAGAGATGCCCCAGAGACTATCCAGCACATAACAGCAGGGTGCAAGATGCTAGCAGGCAAGGCATACATGGAACGCCATAACCAAGTGGCCGGCATAGTGTACAGGAACATCTGTGCTGAGTATAACCTAGAAGTCCCGAGGTCAAAATGGGAGATGCCCCCAAGGGTGGTGGAGAATGACCGAGCTAAGATCCTGTGGGACTTCCAGATACAGACGGACAAAATGGTGGTGGCTAACCAACCGGACATAGTGGTGGTAGACAAACAGAAGAAGACGGCCGTAGTGATCGATGTAGCGGTTCCCAATGACAGCAATATCAGGAAGAAGGAACACGAGAAGCTGGAGAAATACCAAGGGCTCAGAGAAGAGCTCGAGAGGATGTGGAGGGTGAAGGTAACGGTGGTCCCCGTGGTAATCGGAGCACTAGGTGCGGTGACTCCCAAGCTAGGCGAGTGGCTCCAGCAGATCCCGGGAAAAACATCAGAGATCTCTGTCCAGAAGAGCGCAGTCCTGGGAACAGCTAAGATACTGCGCAGGACCCTCAAGCTCCCAGGCCTCTGGTAGAGGACCCGAGCTTGAAGGATAAAACCGCCCGCAGGGGCGTGCTGGGTGTTTTTTTATATATATATATATATATATATTGTTGTAGTTATTGCCTAGCGTTTTTGTAATTATCTCATTCTGAGTGCTGATTTTGTTTTTTCCCTTTTTTTATAAACGCAGTCATCCAGATCACTACAGTACCAGCAGTAAATGTTCAGGGGTGGATATGAACATGGCTCGCCTGCTCTTCAACAAAGTAATCCAAGAGGGTCACCCTGAGATTGCTCAGCAGGTCAGTGGCCACATATAATATAGTTCCATCCACCCATCCATCTCCTTTTACTTGTTCAATTCAAGGTCTTGGAGGGGACTAAATTCTGGATTCTTCACTGTAATTCAAAACTGCATTCTGTGTCGTGTCAGTGCCATGCCAAATACTTGGGCACTAATATATTTTCTCTGACTGGTGAAGTTCCTCTGACTTGGAGTTTCTTTTTCATTCCTCATACTCTTCAACAGTGTTTATGACCTTTGCTCATCTGCTGTCTTGTCAACGACGTTCATTTTATTTTGATTTGGTACCTGACCAGAAGATGTTTTTATAGTGTAAATGTCCCCAGTGACGTTTTATTACTGTGTCGGCTCCAGTTATTTCCGGTACTCTGGTCCATTCAGTGTGTTATTGTTGCACTTTACCCCACACCTCATCAGCAGTTTGTATGCATTCAGGATTATCACATTAATCATAACAGACCTGTTTCCCTTCGTCTGTCTGCCTCAGATTGCTGCTAGTCTGGAGAAGAACCTCATTCCCAGGCTAAACAATTCTCCTCCAGACATCGAAGCCCTGAGACTCTACCTCACTCTTCCAGAATGCCCTCTCTTCACTAACCGAAATAACTACGTCACCATCTCTATCCCATTTGCCAAATCAGTCATCAGCCTAAAAGAGGCTCCACTGAAGGTACTAGGTAGGTAGGATGAAGGAGTTTCTTTAAGCTTTCCATACTACATTAGTACTACATACTATACTTAAGACCTTATTGTTCAGGAAAATAAGGTCTTAAAATAGCTTATATTTGTCATAAATCTTATGCAGGAATTAAATTCCAGATGGTATAGTTAGGACTGGGAAAAATGAGCACTTTACACTGTCTTAAAAGGGTTTTGAGGAGCACAAATTTAGTGTTTGCTCATGTATTTGCAGGAAACTGGTGGTCTACGTTTGAGTCCCCAGTCTTCCAGCGGCTAGTTGAACTGTACAAGGAAGTGGTGGTGTATCTGCTGCAGATGCACAAGGTGGGCATTCCCGCAGTAGAGCAGAGAATTTTCACCTGTTTTCTGGACACGTCGCTGCGACTCCTGGAAATCCTACACAAGGTGAGGAAAAAGGTGCAGTGTTAAATTCCTGCTGCACATTATATCCTTCTTTAAAGGACTACAAGTGGCAGTCTCTCCCACTTCTCGCTTCAGGTGAGCGAGAAAGCGGGACACATCATTCAGTATGGCAAGTTCTACATTCATGAGTTGGACAACCTGATAGACATCCGAAATGACTATGTCACATGGCTTCAGAGGCAGATGTACCCAATGGTGAGTCTGGATGTTGGCTCTGCGATTCAGTAATACATCTTTCTATGTTAAGGTTTTGATGTGAACCTTTTGTTTATGCTCTATCCCCAGGGACATGATGGTGTGGTGACTCTGTGCAAGTATCCCTTTGTATTTGATGCCCAAGCAAAGACTACACTCCTTCAGACAGATGCTGTCTTACAAATGCAGGTACTACTCACTAAACCTCTTAAAGGCAGTTTCTTACCTTTATTCTCACTAATCGCTTCATAATCATGTGTTTTCTGTATTAACAGATGGCAGTGGACCAGGCACAGATGCAAAATTTCAGCTCCATGTTCCTACCGGCTGTGGAATCCGTCAACCCGTGCCTCATCCTCATCGTTCGCAGGGAAAACATTGTTGGAGACACTATGGAAGTGCTCAGGAAGTCTAAGAATGTTGACTATAAGAAGCCACTAAAGGTAGAAACAGCATTTAAGTTTGAAGCTTTAAAAAAAAAAGAAGCAGCATAACCCAAACCTGATTTAAATTTGGCCACCATTTCCATTCCAGTCATATTCTTGTAAACTCTGGATCCCTTCCAGTACTTGTGCTATTATTGGATTGTTTCCAGGAAGTCCCGTGCTGACAACATGCACATGTGCGTGTGTGATTTCAACATGGACCTCCTTGCAGTCTACAACGACACCACTAACTCAGGGAAGAAACATCATACAGCTAAGAGCTAGAGAGTGTAAAAAAGGCACTCTTCAGGTTTATAAGTCCACAACGTCCAAACGTAGCATCAACATTAGGTCACAAGCTTGACTTAAAGCATGCTAGGCCTTTTTTTACAGTGTTGCGAATTGTAAATCCGTTCTTAAGGTTCAAAACTGTAGATTCTGTCTCAACTCCTCACAATTTCGACACAGAAGTGGTGATCCAGTGAGCACACAGAGTGGTGCAAGTGGTTGGAACAGGATTTCCAGGTAGCGATCGCTAAGTATCGCAGGAGCCGTGGCCTTGACAACGAAGACAACTGAACGAGCTAACAGCCAAATTTAAATCAAGTACACTTAGGATGAAGTTCCTAGTTATGAATGAAAATACATATATGAATGTGAAAGATGCTGCTCATGGTAATGAACCCACAGAGTATGCCAGGTTCAAACGGTACTGTGACTTACTTGTGACATTTGTGGCAGGTGATCTTTGTGGGAGAAGAGGCTGTCGATGCAGGCGGCGTGAGAAAGGAGTTCTTCCTTCTGATCATGAAAGAGCTGCTTGATCCCAAATACGGAATGTTTCGTTACTACGAGGAGTCTCGCCTCATCTGGTTTTCAAACAAGGTACTTGCTTTAAACCAGGCGGCATCTCCGCGTGATCTTTGTGAAAACCTTCCTCGATTAAATGCTGACAATCACCGACTGTCCCTTGCAGACATTTGAGGACATTGACTTGTTCAACCTCATCGGGGTCATCTGCGGTCTGGCCATCTACAATCTCACCATCGTTGAGCTCAACTTCCCCTTGGCCCTTTACAAGAAGCTTCTGAAGAAGAAGCCAACGCTAGAAGACCTGAAAGAGCTAATGCCAGATGTGGGAAGGTCAGATCAAGGAACAGTCACCTGAGGTTTCCATTTAATATGTTTATGAATGGTAGTTTACCTTGGCATTGTCTTAACGTCATCTAAACCTTTCAATGCCACAGTAATCACACAGGGAATTGTGTTCCTGTTCATCCAGGAGTCTGCAGCAGCTACTAGACTACACAGAAGATGACCTTGAGGAAACCTTCTGCTTGAATTTCACAGTAAGATGATTGACTATCAACATTTTCTGCTGTGGTTAAAGTAAGTTGTGTCATCCACCTATCATATGATTTTTATTTTTTATTTTTTCAGATCACAGAGGAAAACTACGGTGCCACAGAGGTTTTGGAGCTTGTACCAAATGGGGAAAACATTAACGTCAATATGTCAAACAGGTAAAGATTTTTTTTTTTTTTTTAAAGTTGTCCTGATATTTATCCATTAGCAGTTATCCACTAAGGGATTCATGAATATTTTGGACTGTTGTTGAAACATTCACGTTACTCTCATTTTTCTTACTTTCTTCTCCTCTAGGCAAGATTTCGTCAGTGCCTATGTAGACTATGTTTTCAACACATCGGTAGCTCCACTCTTCGAGTGCTTCTATTCAGGCTTCCACAAAGTGTGCGGTGGGAAAGTTTTAGAACTCTTCCAGCCAAACGAACTGCAAGCCATGGTTATCGGCAATACCAACTATGACTGGATGGAGCTTGAAAAGGTTTTGTATTAAATAGTGATTAGTAAAAATTGCATCTGGCCACGCAATGTGAAGAAAATATCTGCATAGCCTTTAGGACTATGAAATCTGTATTCTTCCGAGTGTCCAGCAGGGGGCGACTCCTCTAGCTGTATTGAAATTTCCTTATGTCTCACTTGATTTATTACCTCAGTAAACATTTTACGAATTTAGTTTATGGTCTTGTATGCTAGTTTAACATTCCATCTAATACAGTATAATCTTCATTTTGTGAATTAAGGAAACATTTGCCGGTATGGTGTGATTGGCAGGTTGCTGATGTAAGAGTGTGCAGTATCCTTGGTTTCTCAGTCAATACATCATTTAAAAGCCCCAGTGGCCACTGTGAATCTCACTTTTTAAAGTGAGCCTTGTACATTATAAGATGGATTATGAAAATCATTTTTGTTTATGCTCTTTTGCTCATAGACTACTGAGTACAAAGGGGAGTACTGGACAGACCACCCTACAATCAGGCTTTTCTGGGAGGTGTTTCACAATCTTCCATTGGAGAAGAAAAAACAGTTTCTCTGTAAGTGTTGCCCTAAACAGCAGAAAAGTTAATTTCATTAATTTTGTGTGAGTTTGCATGTTACATACGGACCTTGAAGAATGAAGAGAAACAAAAATCTTGTCTTTACAGTGTTCCTCACTGGAAGTGACCGCATCCCCATCTTGGGCATGAAAAGCTTGAAACTGGTGATCCAGCCTACTGGTGGAGGGGAGCATTACTTACCTGTCGCCCACACCTGCTTCAACCTGCTGGACCTGCCCAAGTACACGAGTCTAGAAATGCTCCGTGAGAAGCTGCTACAGGCTATAGATCACAATCAAGGCTTCAATCTTGCCTGATAGAACATAAAAATCCATGTTGAGACTGTTGATGGCAACCACATTCCCAGATGGTTTTTTGCAGACTTCTCAGTCTGGATGAGTCAAACACAAGTTGAAAAAAATAAAAATTAAAAAGGAGGCCACATGACACTAAAGGTGACTGAGATGAACGGCTGGACTTTCATGTTAATGTTGATTTTTTTTTTTTTTTTTTTTTCCAGCTGCTTTCTTGCCATCAAAGTATTTGAAGTCCAATCCCACACAATTTGATTCACATTTAATATTGCTCATGTAGATATGCTTTTATTCATGTTTGGATAGGACGAAGCAAACTACTGGTATATACAGCACAGGGGCATAAATAAACTGACAAACTCCTGTAAAATACAGTGAAATTTTTCTAATGCTTAACACCTAATTTATTGTGACAGTGAGATGCTTCTATTATGTTTTTACTGGTTTAAAATGTAGTCAAACACCACAAAATACCACGTAATTCCACCCCCCCAAAAAATATAGAGAAAAATAAGACCTGATTCACATCTGACAAGGTGTCAACAGAAACATATTTTTTAAACTACACTCTAGCAGTATTTTCTGCATGGCTTTGTCATCAAAGTGACACCGTATTTTACAGGAGTTTGGGTTTTTTCATCCCGTTGCAAAAATTGTTAGCCAATGTAAATCTACTTTGTTTGACAAAGGTTCTCTTGTGACATTTGCTCGAGAGCAATGCGAAGTGTTTGCTATAGATGCTGAGTGGATTTTCTTGGCTGTCTGCCTTAACAATCCACAAATAAAAACAAAGTACAGCCACTGAAATAAATGGGTTACTTGCTGGTAAGGTTCTAAGTTCTTATGAAAGGTTGGTTATTTTTAATATAGTACCTTGTGTTTGAATATTGCTGTAGAAGGTATTTTTTAACAAAAAATATACCACATTTTGTTTTTAAAAGGGGTTAATTCTGCTTTTTGTTATTTTCTTTCAAATATGTTCTGATGATGGATGTTCTTATGACACCTGACCAGAGTTTCAGAGGAGGTGGTAAGTATAGGTATGTGTAATCCGTGTGCTCAGGCATCAACGTCTTCCTACTCTTGGGTTTGTATGAAGTTACAAAGGGCAGATGTCATCTCGGGCACACAGCCATTTCCTATTCACATCCTGCAAGTGGAGGGGCTCATGAAAGCGGTAAAGACAGCCAAAGTAATTATTTACGCCAAAATCTAGACGGTAAATAATGGCGATTTTTTTAGATTTCACATTTACAATATCACTTCATTCTTCCAAAGAAGGTGATTTTTCCCTATGATTGGCTAATTGTTGACACAATGACACATTTCTTCAAGGGCAACTGTTGAGGTGTCAGAAATGTAGTCGAAAGCGCAATAGAAACCTTTGAGGGGCAGCCAATCAGAAATAAAGTTACCTTAAAGTCAGAGAGATGAAATCTGAGGGCCTGCATTAAGGTAGAGTATAAGAAAAACAAAGCTGCTGTGATGAATTAAAATATGTTGGAAATCAGAATAATAGGTCCCCTTTAAATTCCAGCTTATATAGTAAATTAACCTTTAATATTTTAACTGTCTGTTCCCTCATGAAAATACCCATCAACACATTCCACTTCAAGTCACAATTTAATCATAAACTGTACAAGTTGAATGATGTGCACACACTGCAGAATATGGCCTTAAAGGAGGCAAATACACTTGTCTGTTGTTGCCCAATTTGGGGGCTTTGTGTGTTAGTTTTGGTATCAGTGGGGCAACTCGTGATGGACAAGCTTATAGTGGGAACCACAGGAAGGACAGCGCTGGGCCTCTCCCTCATGAAGCCAGAACCACACAATAGCAGTGTTGTCTTCCTCACCTGCAAAGATTTTTAAAAAGTTATAATTAAAAAAGAAAAAAAAGTTTTTAACACTGGTAAAACAGATTCATAAAGGGGAAATTGTATTCATTATGCATCACTTACAGAGACATCCCACCAGCCTCTTGGTTCCAATGCCTGGCACAATGTGAGGGTCTTCTTTGGTACCAGCATAGTGCTTTGGTTTCAGGATGCTGTAAGGGTCCTGTGATGTAAACGGGAAAAAGAAAAAAATTAGCTTATGTGCAGTTCAGGTTCATTATCATATGTATACAGTAGCCTACCTTTCCCTGTTTGAGGGCCTGGAGGGTACGGCGCTCCAGCCCAGTGGCCTGTTCTTCATCTGTTGGTATGCCTGAAAAATTAAATAGCAAAAAGGTTTCTATTAAAAAAATGAATAAATGATAATAATATATACAAATAATAAACAAAAAAAATCTGTATTTGATTCAGCTGCTTAAAAAAAAAAATCAGTTTTATATTAAAAGCCTATAATAACTTGCTTAAATCTTACCTCTTGCATATGGCCTCCGCACACTAATAACTAAAAAGACTAAAACTAACACAGAAACCAACACTAAACGTCTTCTAAGAACAAAAACTAAACTAAATTAAAAAGAAAAGCTCAAAACGAAATAAAAATTATAACTAATTAGAAAATACAGAACTATAATAAACTCTGTAATGAGTGCGGGCAAGCCTGCACGTCAGCATTGGACGCCTCCCACAATAACACACTCCTGTCCCCTATCAGGGTGCTGGCACCTGCCCAACGGAGTCTGCCAAAGGAGGTGGGTCTATCAAAGGCCTTTCCACTCGCTAAAGTCCAAATGACCTTCATTTTTTTTAAGGTGTACTTTATAGTCGTATTTAGGTAGGGGTTTTGTGTATCTCAAAGCACTTAGGCCTCCCACAAATATGTTTTACTTCTGTAAATAAATATGTACACAGGTGTTTCTTTTTGCTGTAAATAAAACACTGGCGGTAGCTAGCTAGCACGTACTGCAAACTCCTTGTTACTAACTTGTCAGCTACCAAACTAAACAATAAAGACGCCGCTAAAATTGCCAATATAACCAGCCTTTCGCTTTTCGCACTAAGTCGAGTGAGCGGTGACAGCTGTGGCTGTAACGCACTCCGGAGGCCTGTGAAGTCACGTCTCCTGTCGTAAATACGGAGTCCTACCTCTCACTGTGGCCATTGAACGGTGCAGCGGGGCCAGCACGCCGCTCCTCAGCTGCAGTGTTGTTGTACAAGCTCGGAGAAGAAGACGTCCCGCCATTATAGTGCCTTTTTCAAGTACAGTGAATGACCTGACTCTGCTATAAACCGGACTGAAATGACCCCACTACAACCGCCTGAGTGACGGGTGCGCGGGCCAATGAGCAGAAGCGCAGCTGATCCGACCAATCAGATTCAGCAGTGGGAGGCACGCTCTACGGGTGGTAAACACCGCTGTATACTTTATTATAGAAAAACGTAGTTTCATTTTTGTTATGTAAAAAAACAGCAACAAAAAAAAAAAAACACTTTAAGATAGCACCTGTTATTGTAGTTATTTAGTTTACATTTCCGTGCAATTACAAGGGAAGAAGGAACCATCAAACTCAAAAACCAAATGTACAAACCATACACGGGCATTTGAAATTGCAGTGCTCCCACGGACCTCAGACTTACACTTAAACAAACATAAAAGATAAAAATTAAAATCTTATGTACATAAGGTTTGCTCCCAACACACATAGGTGTTTACATCAGCGCTGTAATTTGCACTAATCAACTGAACAACTACTACTGTTATAACTTGCACATTATTTTTTCTCAGTTTATATATACTGACATATTGGAAGTTACATTTACCTTTTGATGCACAGATACAATGCACAATCTGTACATTTTCTAAATATTCTTAATTATTTAAACATCTTCCAGTACCCTGCTCTGTTTGCGCAATAAAACCTGGGTTTTCCACTTTCATCTGTACTTCGATCTTAATAACTGTACAGTACTCTGTTTTTGTACATTGTCCATGATGTAAATATGTGTTTCTGTAAAAAAATATATATATATATATTGTGTGTTTTTTTGTAGAGCAGAAGCAGTCAGCTCATTTGAGGGTGAAAACAAACTCAAACAAACTCAACAAACAGACGGTCTTTTTTGCTGCTGTTACAATCAAATTTCCCCTTGTGGGACAATTAAAGGATTTTTCTATTCTGTTCTATTTGTAAAAATGTGCTATATTTCCCTATGAGGTGTGGTATTTTAAATCCTTTTACCACTGTGCTCGAATAAATATAGACCAGCAGAAAGAAAGAGAAAAATGCTGACAGAGGTACTCTGCAGTGGAGAAAGAAGAAACTTGTTGAAACGTTGTTTCTTTTATTTTTCTCCTGTGATCCAGATGGAGGCGGTGATGGACCAACAAACATCAATACTCACATGCTGGCTCACATGGTGATGACAAGAAAAAGAAGGTGTTACAAGCTGTAAAAACGTGATGTGTGAGTATATATGAGGAGAAAGAGCGTAAAAAGACTGGGTCCCGCTGTATTACTCAGGCTGCACTACAGCGTCTATTCACAGGCGCGATCCCACTACTGAGCGGCACGGGGGCTTTGACCTGCTCCGTTTCCGACCTGGGCCGGTGCACCCCTCCTTAGGCGACCTGGTGGTCCCGAGCTCCCCCAGGAGCACCATATCGATACCGAACTTAGTGCGGACACCCGATCGGCATAGTCCGCTGCAGCTCAGAGCTCCTGAGCTCAAACGATCCGCCAGCCTCAGCCTCCCGGTAGCTTGGATTACAGGCGCGCGCCACCGCACCCGGCAAGAGGCGCCCTCGTTTAAGCAGACTTTAAGGTTTACACACCTGACGTCATCAGGAAACTGCTGCAGATAGCAGCCAACAGCAGCCGTAAAGGTGCTGCTCAACACACAGTCAACACACAGTTACTCATTTAAAATGTCTAGGTTTTAATAAATACAACCGAATCTTACAACCAAAGTGGTCATCTCATGTAAAAATATATAAAAATTCATTATTGTATATAGTAAATATTAAGTCTAATATATGCCCTAATAAGCTATAGTACTTTTTCCTTTGGGAAGGTACCATGTGTGCAGTCTGCAATTCTGTTGCGGAAAGATGTTGAATCTATTTATTTACTGTAGAAAAATAATTGGTTTCTGTGCATTTGTTTTACCCTGGCAATAAATTAAAGTCGATTACGTTGATTAAGCATCATTAGGCGGAGGGTGGGGGGCGGTTCCCTATTTTTGCTGGGAGTTGGCAACTCTGCTAGTTAGGTATATGTAATTATTGATTAGGTTGTTTGATATTTCCGGTAAGTACTGTTTAAAATACCAGAATAGGGAGGATGGTGTAGGTTTAAGTTTATTAGATTGATACATATATACCAACAGGACAGCACACATCACTGTCACAACAGCATTTGTTTTCATTCAGAGGCTTTATGGCTTTTCCTGTAATTCCTGGTGGGCTGTTCTCTAGTCAAAATGCCCGGGCTGATTTTTTTTGTCCCAGTCCAGTCCTGCGTGTTCATCAAAGTCAATCACTGAAAGAAAAAAAAAGTTCACCGTCTCTTTGAATTTGCAGTGATGGTCATTGCTACTCCCCTCCAGTTGGAGGCGCTGTTGGACCAACAAACAGCGGTGGTTTTCAATGGAACGAGAGGACAGAGAGACCGTGTTTGACGCTTTTATAAGCTGTAAAAACGTGATGTGTGAGTGTGTGTATATTTCTGTGGAGAGGAGAAAGAGTATAAAAAGACTGGGTCCCGCTGTATTACTCAGGCTGCACTACAGCGTCTATTCACAGGCGCGATCCCACTACTGAGCGGCACGGGGGCTTTGACCTGCTCCGTTTCCGACCTGGGCCGGTGCACCCCTCCTTAGGCGACCTGGTGGTCCCGAGCTCCCCCAGGAGCACCATATCGATACCGAACTTAGTGCGGACACCCGATCGGCATAGTCCGCTGCAGCTCAGAGCTCCTGAGCTCAAACGATCCGCCAGCCTCAGCCTCCCGGTAGCTTGGATTACAGGCGCGCGCCACCGCACCCGGCAAGAGGCGCCCTCGTTTACGCAGACTTTAAGGTTTACACACCTGACGTCATCAGGAAACTGCTGCAGATAGCAGCCAACAGCAGCCGTAAAGGTGCTGCTCAACACACAGTCAACACACAGTTAGGGGAGACCGGGGATAGTTGTAACGTGGGTCAGTTGTAACACTTCCAATTTCTCCAATCAGGGCTAAGTTTCAAATGATGCGACTCATCCTGTGCATGCCCAATTCAGCTCTGCTATCACATGTGAAAAATCAGCACATTTTGTCAAACACAGACAATTTAACACGAAAAAAAGTAATTTGTATGCCAAAAAGTAAGTTTTTCTACTTTATTTCAATTTCTAATAGCATTATCTGCTTTGCAGTTAAACTCATCAAACTTAAATTGTGTTATTTGTATGTCTATGGGGATATATTCTGTGTAGGTCTTTAGTGCTAATGTTTTAGCCGTTGGCTGTAATGTTAGCTAGTTCATGGCTATAGGAGTCTGGGTCAGTTGTAACAGCAACAGTCTGGGTTAGTTGTAACAATGCAAATGTTACAAGTTGCCACACTATTACTTTAACTTATATTAAACAAGTTGGGGCAACGACATCAGCAGAGAGAGGTTCACTGGTCGCATTTGTATATGTGGTTAATGCCATTGGCAACACAATTCCTCCACTGTTTGTGTTCCCACACATACATTATGCAGACCACTGTGTCAGAGATGGACCAGTAGGAAGTACTGGTAGTGGAAATAAATCAGGATGGGTGCAAGAAACAGATTTCCTCATCTTTCTGAAGCACTTTGCAAACCACACCAAGGTAAGCCATGATAAAAAGTAATGGAATTGCGATGCTGGTGAACAACTACATTTTTTCAGCTTCATTGTTATGTTCAAAATTGGTGCAAGAGTTGTAGGTTATAATGCCCACTGAGCCAATGAGGCCAAACTCAAGGAAGACCAATCAAAATTAATGAAATATTCAGTTGCAGAAAATTCCAGAATTTGTCTTTTTTGGGGGGTTGGAATATGTTCAAAAGCTAGATTTCTGCATTCTGTCACACACACACAGCTACATAAATGGCTCTAAGTGCATTCATGTGTTGAATAAACAAAGATTACATGTTAATATTTTGTTAGTACCCTTATTTCATTGTGTTACATTTCACCCCGGGATATGTTACAACTAACCCAGACTATGGGGTTAATTGTAACATTTCACTCTTTGTGTTTGAGACCATACCATGCAATGGGTAATTGTGCTGCAGAGAAAATAGCTGCACTATTTAATAGCAGAGACATGTAAATACTTTGCATTACATTTTGAATCCACTACCTTAAAAGAGCTTCAATTTACAGACAGAAATGTCAAAAATGTTACAACTATCCCCGATCTCCCCTACTCATTTAAAATGTCTAGGTTTTAATAAATACAACCGAATCTTACAACCAAAGTGGTCATCTCATGTAAAAATATATAAAAATTCATTATTGTATATAGTAAATATTAAGTCTAATATATGCCCTAATAAGCTATAGTACTTTTTCCTTTGGGAAGGTACCATGTGTGCAGTCTGCAATTCTGTTGCGGAAAGATGTTGAATCTATTTATTTACTGTAGAAAAATAATTGGTTTCTGTGCATTTGTTTTACCCTGGCAATAAATTAAAGTCGATTACGTTGATTAAGCATCATTAGGCGGAGGGTGGGGGGCGGTTCCCTATTTTTGCTGGGAGTTGGCAACTCTGCTAGTTAGGTATATGTAATTATTGATTAGGTTGTTTGATATTTCCGGTAAGTACTGTTTAAAATACCAGAATAGGGAGGATGGTGTAGGTTTAAGTTTATTAGATTGACACATATATACCAACAGGACAGCGTACATCACTGTCACAACAGCATTTGTTTTCATTCAGAGGCTTTATGGCTTTTCCTATAATTCCTGGTGGGCTGTTCTCTAGTCAAAATGCCCGGGCTGATTTTTTTTGTCCCAGTCCAGTCCTGCGTGTTCATCAAAGTCAATCACTGAAAGAAAAAAAAAGTTCACCGTCTCTTTGAATTTGCAGTGATGGTCATTGCTACTCCCCTCCAGTTGGAGGCGCTGTTGGACCAAGAAACAGCGGTGGTTTTCAATGGAACGAGAGGACAGAGAGACCGTGTTTGACGCTTTTATAAGCTGTAAAAACGTGATGTGTGAGTGTGTGTGCTGTGTGTATATTTCTGTGGAGAGGAGAAAGAGTATAAAAAGACTGGGTCCCGCTGTATTACTCAGGCTGCACTACAGCGTCTATTCACAGGCGCGATCCCACTACTGAGCGGCACGGGGGCTTTGACCTGCTCCGTTTCCGACCTGGGCCGGTGCACCCCTCCTTGGGCGACCTGGTGGTCCCGAGCTCCCCCAGGAGCACCATATCGATACCGAACTTAGTGCGGACACCCGATCGGCATAGTCCGCTGCAGCTCAGAGCTCCTGAGCTCAAACGATCCGCCAGCCTCAGCCTCCCGGTAGCTTGGATTACAGGCGCGCGCCACCGCACCCGGCAAGAGGCGCCCTCGTTTACGCAGACTTTAAGGTTTACACACCTGACGTCATCAGGAAACTGCTGCAGATAGCAGCCAACAGCAGCCGTAAAGGTGCTGCTCAACACACAGTCAACACACAGTTACTCATTTAAAATGTCTAGGTTTTAATAAATACAACCGAATCTTACAACCAAAGTGGTCATCTCATGTAAAAATATATAAAAATTCATTATTGTATATAGTAAATATTAAGTCTAATATATGCCCTAATAAGCTATAGTACTTTTTCCTTTGGGAAGGTACCATGTGTGCAGTCTGCAATTCTGTTGCGGAAAGATGTTGAATCTATTTATTTACTGTAGAAAAATAATTGGTTTCTGTGCATTTGTTTTACCCTGGCAATAAATTAAAGTCGATTACGTTGATTAAGCATCATTAGGCGGAGGGTGGGGGGCGGTTCCCTATTTTTGCTGGGAGTTGGCAACTCTGCTAGTTAGGTATATGTAATTATTGATTAGGTTGTTTGATATTTCCGGTAAGTACTGTTTAAAATACCAGAATAGGGAGGATGGTGTAGGTTTAAGTTTATTAGATTGACACATATATACCAACAGGACAGCGTACATCACTGTCACAACAGCATTTGTTTTCATTCAGAGGCTTTATGGCTTTTCCTGTAATTCCTGGTGGGCTGTTCTCTAGTCAAAATGCCCGGGCTGATTTTTTTTTGTCCCAGTCCAGTCCTGCGTGTTCATCAAAGTCAATCACTGAAAGAAAAAAAAAGTTCACCGTCTCTTTGAATTTGCAGTGATGGTCATTGCTACTCCCCTCCAGTTGGAGGCGCTGTTGGACCAAGAAACAGCGGTGGTTTTCAATGGAACGAGAGGACAGAGAGACCGTGTTTGACGCTTTTATAAGCTGTAAAAACGTGATGTGTGAGTGTGTGTGCTGTGTGTATATTTCTGTGGAGAGGGGAAAGAGTATAAAAAGACTGGGTCCCGCTGTATTACTCAGGCTGCACTACAGCGTCTATTCACAGGCGCGATCCCACTACTGAGCGGCACGGGGGCTTTGACCTGCTCCGTTTCCGACCTGGGCCGGTGCACCCCTCCTTAGGCGACCTGGTGGTCCCGAGCTCCCCCAGGAGCACCATATCGATACCGAACTTAGTGCGGACACCCGATCGGCATAGTCCGCTGCAGCTCAGAGCTCCTGAGCTCAAACGATCCGCCAGCCTCAGCCTCCCGGTAGCTTGGATTACAGGCGCGCGCCACCGCACCCGGCGAGAAAGAGAAGTACTCCTCGGGCTTTTATCTTTCACAAAAGTGACGTCACGAGTAACACAGCGCTATCAAGCGGTGAAAACCGGGTACTGTTATAAAAGGTCTTCCTTTGGTTCTTTTAATTCCTCTTTAGGAACGTTAGTAAGTCGTTCCCTGAAAAAACAAAAGGTTCCCCGGATAGCCAATTAGAAGGATTCATTGAATGTGAAAGACTCCAGGAAATATTATTTCTTTTTTCTTTCTAAATTTCCAGCACTAATAAAACCCCATTGTTTATTCCACATATCTATGTACATGAGCAAATGTCTATGTACTCTGTAATAGGCCAATACTCTGTAATAGGCCAATAAATCATAGTAATTTACTTGGTATTGACATAACTTTTTCCATATAATGTAACCTTCTTTATAAAGTAAAATAAGCTCAAGCCTAGCCTATGAACTGGAAACTGGACTGATTACTTAACACATCTTGATAACTTGGATTAACTCACCAGTAGATAACCACCAGTAAATATGACAGCATTCGGAAACTTTTTTTTTTTATTGTTTAGATTTTAATATATTTCCTCTTCTTTGCTTACAGTCCGCTACATGAATAATAGTCAGTGATACAAATAAAAGAAGGTCACTTGCATTACAAGCATTGGGTTGTCATGCCATCATTTTATTTATGATGAAATGTCTCATAAATACACTCACCAGTCACTCAGTAATGAAAATATCATCACCTAATCACATGGCAGAATCTCAGAGTATTTAGGCATATAAATACTGGATCTGATAGGAAAGCAACACTAACTCAAATAATAACTCATCACAACCAAGGTTTGCAGAAGAACATCCATGAATGCACATTATGTCAAACCTTAAACCAGATAGGCTACAGCAGCAGAAGACCACACCGTGTCCCACTCCTGTCAGCCAAGAACAAGAAACTAAGACACTGCAAAATCTGCCAGATTTGGACAACAAGGGCTTGGAAAAATGTTGCTTGGTCTAATGAGTCGATTTCTGCTAAGACATTTGAATTGTAGGGTTAGAACTTGGTGTAAACAACATGAAAGCATGGGCGGATTGTGGAAGAGACTGTGTCAGCAAGTTCCCTTAAAAGGTTTGTGCTCAAAGCTAAATCTGTGTTACAGAAACTCAGCCTTTGTGTTTTTCATTATAGGAACAAAAAAATTCTGTAGCCTGCTATTTTTAACAGCTACTTTTATAGGTAATCTTAATTTTTTGTTATTATTGTTTATTTTATTTGCGATATTTAACTATATTTATATTAGCTATATTAACTTTAAAGATTTGAAACCTCTGTTCACTTCATATGTTTTGCTACTGAACATTTAAAATATATTTCTTCTGACCGTGCAGTTAAAACAAACTAAACAATAAGTGATTTCATATCTTTACAAAATAACATATTATATTTAGCTATAGACCACATGTTGTGACTTCCTTCTGATAAAGGGTGAACATGCTGTACTAAAGCACAATTGTGGAAAACTTAAGGTTTCAATTCAAAGAATTAGTTTGGTCTCAAACAAAGCTGAAGAAGTCAAAGAATAATACTAATACAAACACAATACATTACAGCAAACAATAATATCACGCACAATCATGCCTCCACTGTATGTTACTGATAGAGATACATATATATGTATTCCATCTCACTGCCCAATAGACTGCCTGTAGGCTTCATATAAGTCTATTGGGCGGTGAGATGGAACTCGTCTCACTCAAATGCCGCCAGATCAAAAAGTATACATCTGGTAGACATTGAGGAAGACATTGTTAGAAAAAAGACAAATTTTTATATGATTCAGTGGTAAAATGATGGCTGAAGTAACATTTTTCTGGCTCTCTTTTCCCATTCACCTGAATGAGGAGCTATTAGTGAGGACACATTAAATAATTCAAACATGACAGAAATAAAATGAGGAAGCAATTTGGTGCCAGAATATGTGTCTCTACAACAAACTGTAGGGAAGGTACACACCACGGAAGAAAAATAATATTAATAATAAAGAATTTAGCCAAACGTAACATACACCTGACAGTTAGCTTTGCAACAGTCCCACCAATTATTAGGCAAGAGTAAACACAGTGAGACAGTTACTGATGTCACAGCTGCACAACAACTAAACATACTCTATAAAAGCTGGCATTACAATAAAATGGTCCCAAGTCTAGCAACACTTGGACAACATGAAAGTTTTAATATATTCAGATTTCATAATTTCGGAATTTCCGCAGCAGATTAGATGGAGAGTCACCAGCCCAGCGGAAGCGTCGATGGCAGAAATCACCTGCAGCAATGATAAGAAAAAGTCACTTCACTTCCCTTTATGCAGTTCAGTACTTTTTAAACAGCTACTGTTTACTCTAGAAGAAATTCACATGAGGAACAGTTCAGATCCTTCACTGAGTACTCAAGCCTGTTGTGTACTCGGCTTGAGTATCCGGTAAGCTGTACTGATGCTCGTGGAGGAAAGTCTATAATCATAGCTGTGTTTCAGCTATAGTAATACTGACTTGCAAGTGTTTATCTCAGAGGTTATGACTGACTTCTAACTTTAAAAATTAGTTTCAGAACAAAGTCCTTACAGTGCTCTTTAGCGGCAAATATTTGAAACATTTTGTGGCAGTATTATAAAGGAAAAAGGAATCCACAGCGAGCTTCTGTAGAATCTCAGGAAAACTGCATCAGTCCTCAGGGCTACAGGAAAGTGTCAGCCCTGAACACTGAAGCTAAAAACTAGCTAAGAGGAAACTACTAACATGGTCTCACAGCCAAGTTGTGAATAATTGCTGAACCTGAAATTATAACCAAAATAAAATGAAATCAGTGCTTTAAAGTGGTAGCTTTGAAGTGCAAAGTGCAAAACCTCACAAAACATTGGGTGGGCGTGCAGCCCCTCTTTAATATGAGCACTAAAGAGCTCCTACTTTTATATTCCATCAGCTTAATATAAGAGCAGAGAAGCTCTTGAGCAGCTGTTCTGAATATCCATTGCCTCTCTGCAATGAAATTAGATTGAAAATACACCAAATCATGTCTATCATACTGGTATCAATTAAACTTTTCTCATGTCTGACTTTCAAAAATAAGGATCCTATGGCACTGACCACTTCCTTACTTGTATTTTGTGTGTTGTTATGTATTGCTCTCCAGCAACATCTTGCTTTAAAGAATTGGAATAAATTTCAGTTACCCGAGTATGCCGTGCTTTCACACGAAGATTTCCCCGTTTCCTGCTGCTCACAGTGAAAGCTCTCTGCTTGTGACGTGATGGGGTCTTCTGGTTTGGAGCCCTCCAACATTGGTTCCTTCTTATTTCTCACAGCCCAGTGCATTGACTGTAAACAAATTAGCAGGCTTTTTAAGTGTCAATGGTTGCACAGTGTTTTTAAGAATCTAAAGAGAGGACATTACGTACAGTTTTCACTGAGTCGTTCAAGGCCTGCCAGTCATGGAATGGGATCGTAACTCCGCTTCTTTTCCAAAGATCATAGTTTTTCCTTTTGGTTTCATCGCATAAAACCTCTTTGGCTTCCTGCAGCTTCTGGAAATCTGCCACTTTCACAACAGAAAAAACGGTTTTAATATAAAATTTAGAATTTAATAAAGCAATTTACTGTATACAGCTGTAAGCATCCGCTCTATTAGCATTATTTGCTTTGAAGTTAAGACATCAGAAACAGACATTAACTATGTAAGAAAAGTGTGAATGAAGAGGTAATGAAGGGGTAATAGCACACTTTGTAATACTTTATTGCTTCGGGCTATGAAAAAAAGGTTATATGAAATATGACTCACACACAATTAGTGGTGTGTGTGCATTACCTGCTCTTGGGCTGTCGAGGTGTTTGTCTGGATGACATGCCAAGGCTCGAATCTTGTATTCATTGAGAATCTGTTCAGTCTGCAAGAGAACAAAACAAAACAAACCTCATAGTCTGATGTGATCTAATCAATAAGATCTATGTTATCTTGACCGTGTTATTGACTATTTGAGACCCTCAGCTCTGCCAGTCTATGAGTGTTGCTGATTGCTGAGTAATATATTGAGTGAAAATTGGCGATCACAAGACCACGGTGGATATGTGTGTTGATGTTGATAATCAAAGATTTGTTTTAGTAAGATACATTAAAAAATCACACTGATTGCATATCTAATCTAGTTATACACAAATGAATTTAAATGCTGGCTGGCAGACACTGGATGACGCACGACTAGTTTCACATCAACAGGTCTCTGTTGGTTCAGCCTAATCTGAGGCACACATACATTTTTATTTTCACATTTTTTGACTCAGCAGCGTATAGGCTATTGACCCAAATAATTACTGACTTATAGATCGAGACTATATCCGTTCAGCAACCCAGGAAATAGTCTGAGCCTTAAACCCACTGACGAGAACTTACCGATGACAGTTCATCACATCCCAGTAACCCGTAGTAATCCTCCAAATCCTCAGGTTTACAGCTCAAAACAGCCTCCATAAAAATCTGTCGGAGAAGCACGTATGGCGGACCACAAATGCTGCTGAACGTGATCACAGCTGATCAGTTAAAGGGTTGCCAAAGGGTCCCCCCTCTCACTCACTTACTATAACCAACTAGCTAACTACTAACTGTTAGCAAAGTTTGTCTTAGTATGGTTTTGTCAGCTAGCGTTAGATTTCAGGGATTATTAAACTGTTAAAATTGTCAAGGGAGATCTCTCCTGAGTTGTTGGGAGAGCCCAGCTGCCCCTTTTTACCGTATGACGTACGATGCATTCAAGGGTCTTGATAATGGTCCTGCTTACTAGAAAATTCATTTATTCATCTGGCTAAGAAACAAAGGCAATGGTAGCTTTAGGAAATTAAAAATGTTATATTTTTATGTAGTAAAACTAAATTTCTTTCACATACTTAAGGCTTGTGTGGCAACGAAAAAAGAAAATGACAGATTTGTAACTGGGGCATTAATTAAGCTTTCAACGGCTGCACGTCAATATAAAATCGTTTATATTTACGCGAAACACATCACCGAAAGGCTTGAAAGATTCGTGAGGGCTAACCTATGATTAGAAATCATCCGACAGCACTTGAAGGCAACAATATTTGTTATGGTATAATGTCAGCGACGTAGAGGGGGGCGTTTCGCTCGTGACTACTGGTGGAGAACGAGTCACGTGTGCTATGCAAATGAGCCAGCTGTCCGAGAGGAAGGCTCCTGCTCAGCGGCTCTGCGGGCTGAAGATGGCGGACGGAGAGAACAGTCTCAAAACGGCCCTTTCGGGCGCCTCCGATACGGGGGAACCTCCGGCTAAGATTTCGAAAATCAGTCCAGGAACTAACTATGGACTAAAAGCCGTCGAAGCGGACCAGTTCTCGTGCGTCTCCGCGGCAACTGAGAGCTGGGAGGCGGCGTTGAATTGTGCGCAGCCCGCGGAGAAGGAAGCTAAGCCGGTGATGGCGGTAGAACAGGCCCCGGCAGCGCTAGGCGGAGACAACAATGGACTGGAAGTATTGCTCTCCGACCCTCACAAGCCAGTTGGGAAACTGGACGACACCACTGTCTTTGGCGCAACCGAGGACAGTCCAGGTATAAAAAGAGAAAAACTTTGAGTATTTAAGTGACTTACAGTGAGAAAAATTCTCTTTGCCAACTTAACCGGTGAGCTAACTGGCTCCATGTGAAACAGTTAACTTTGCTAATGTTAAATACAGTAATGCTGTGTGGGTGTCGAGAACTGTGTACTCCTGAAAACGGGAACTTTTCCACTAAATTATATTTCGCTAAACGGAAGTAGAACTCTATCAGTGATCCTGCCAGCACAAATTTGTCCATTTAACTTTTTCATAACCACGCAAAACTTTGAGAGCAACTTAGCGTTTGTTAGCCGGTTGAAAGTTGACTTTGAGAGACTGCGTTCACCGATTTACTTTTGTAACGGGTCGTAGCAGTTATTAAAGAGAGTCGCGACTTATATCTAGTCTTATTTAGTTAATTTTCTCCATGTCTGTACTTAGATTTTCTTGGGCACGATGATCTTCCCTCTAACGGTTTGGCTGTCACTCCGGAGCACATCACTGAAGACGATGACAGGTCCTCACATGCAAGCTCCAGCGACTGGACTCCTCAACCGCAAATAGGTAACTAAGATAATCAGATCATTAATAAACTACAATATCTTAGATTACGCCACTTATAATATGTATTTAGTGTGTATGTATATATTTAAACCACATAATAATTGTTTGCATTGTACAAGTATGTGTGTACAATTTTTGAAATCCAGCCATACTGAGATGTTATGTTCTTGCTCGCAGGTTCCTACAGTTTCATCCAGCAGCACATTAGAGAGACAGATCCAAGGGCCATCCTGAGGGATTTGCTGCCCGAGACTGTACTCCCACCAGATTTAGATGACATGACATTGTGGCAGATCATCATCAACATCTCAGAGCCTCCAAAAAGAAAGAAGCGGAAAGATATTAATACCTTAGAAGATGTAGTCAGGCTACTACATGAAAGTAAAAGGATACTAGTGCTGACTGGTGCTGGGGTATGCATTTTTTACTTTATCATGTAGCTCTACTGTGTAAATTCGATTTTCAGTACTAGTGTTCATTGCATTTCCTTATTATTTTTATTTTATTTGTTGTAGGTTTCAGTTTCATGTGGAATACCAGACTTCCGCTCCAGAGATGGAATTTATGCACGGCTTGCTGTAGATTTTCCAGATCTTCCAGATCCTCAAGCTATGTTTGACATTGAGTACTTCAGACGGGACCCTAGACCGTTTTTTAAGTTTGCTAAGGTTGGTTTTACATGAACAATAGAATAACAATTTGAATGCTCTCTAACAAAGAATTATTAATCTTAATCCAAACCATAAATCTCTTCATGTAGACCATTGCAAGGTCTACATGACTAGTGGATTGTGCACTTTCATTCTGTGAAAGGGTCATTTTGAAAGGGAAACTACTTAAATGTAAGCCGCTTATGAGTTCCTGTTAAATTTTGTAATGTTGTTTAATACGGTGCCCCACACCCCCATGTTTACACCAACTTTTAAATGGAGAATCAGAACCTGTTTTTTAAGTTAACTTAAAACATAACATAATGTTCAGTTAAATTTGACCCATTTTGACATTTGGCAACAGTTAAGAAAAAAAAAAACATATACAGGGAGTGCAGAATTTTTAGGCAAGTTGTATTTTTGAGGAATAATTTTATTATTGAACAACAACCATGTTCTCAATGAACCCAAAAAACTCATTAATATCAAAGCTGAATGTTTTTGGAAGTAGTTTTTAGTTTGTTTTTAGTTTGAGCTATTTTAGGGGGATATCTGTGTGTGCAGGTGACTATTACTGTGCATAATTATTAGGCAATTTAACAAAAAACAAATATATACCCATTTCAATTATTTATTTTCACCAGTGAAACCAATATAACATCTCCACATTCACAAATATACATTTCTGACATTCAAAAACAAAACAAAAACAAATCAGCGACCAATATAGCCACCTTTCTTTGCAAGGACACTCAAAAGCCTGCCATCTATGGATTCTGTCAGTGTTTTGATCTGTTCACCATCAACATTGCGTGCAGCAGCAACCACAGCCTCCCAGACACTGTTCAGAGAGGTGTACTGTTTTCCCTCCTTGTAAATCTCACATTTGATGATGGACCACAGGTTCTCAATGGGGTTCAGATCAGGTGAACAAAGAGGCCATGTCATTAGTTTTTCTTCTTTTATACCCTTTCTTGCCAGCCACGCTGTGGAGTACTTGGACGCGTGTGATGGAGCATTGTCCTGCATGAAAATCATGTTTTTCTTGAAGGATGCAGACTTCTTCCTGTACCACTGCTTGAAGAAGGTGTCTTCCAGAAACTGGCAGTAGGACTGGGAGTTGAGCTTGACTCCATCCTCAACCCGAAAAGGCCCCACAAGCTCATCTTTGATGATACCAGCCCAAACCAGTACTCCACCTCCACCTTGCTGGCGTCGGACTGGAGCTCTCTGCCCTTTACCAATCCAGCCACGGGCCCATCCATCTGGCCCATCAAGACTCACTCTCATTTCATCAGTCCATAAAACCTTAGAAAAACCAGTCTTGAGATATTTCTTGGCCCAGTCTTGACGTTTCAGCTTGTGTGTCTTGTTCAGTGGTGGTCGTCTTTCAGCCTTTCTTACCTTGGCCATGTCTCTGAGTATTGCACACCTTGTGCTTTTGGGCACTCCAGTGATGTTGCAGCTCTGAAATATGGCCAAACTGGTGGCAAGTGGCATCTTGGCAGCTGCACGCTTGACTTTTCTCAGTTCATGGGCAGTTATTTTGCGCCTTGGTTTTTCCACACGCTTCTTGCGACTCTGTTGACTATTTTGAATGAAACGCTTGATTGTTCGATGATCACGCTTCAGAAGCTTTGCAATTTTGAGACTGCTGCATCCCTCTGCAAGATATCTCACTATTTTTGACTTTTCTGAGCCTGTCAAGTCCTTCTTTTGACCCATTTTGCCAAAGGAAAGGATGTTGCCTAATAATTATGCACACCTGATATAGGGTGTTGATGTCATTAGACCACACCCCTTCTCATTACAGAGATGCACATCACCTAATATGCTTAATTGGTAGTAGGCTTTCGAGCCTATACAGCTTGGAGTAAGACAACATGCATGAAGAGGATGATGTGGACAAAATACTCATTTGCCTAATAATTCTGCACTCCCTGTATGTCTTTTAGCTTGAAATTGTTTAATTTTCCTAAAGTAACTTAAAATTTTATCACAAGAACTGTTTGTGTTCCCACCAGATTTGATCAGGCCCCTGCAGGGACGGGAAATTTAAAGGATCGTGGGGAATTCTCCAAACAGTGAAATAGTAAAAGAACACAGGAGTGATCAAATAAGATCCACAAAATAACAGAGGCTATACAGAAGTCAGAGGGTCCCTTATCATAGACACAATATCTGTAATAGGGTGGGAAGGTGGTCCATATACAGTAGTATATTGTGGTACAGTGGGTAGCACTGTTGCCTCACAGCAATACTTTTCCTGGTTGAAAAAATTGCTTAAAGTTCAATAGCTGTGTGGGTGTGTCTTGTAAACTTACACAGCATTTAATGTTTTTATCTTCTCTCTTAAGCACATTGTGTTTACATATTAATAAATGTGCTACATGAATAAAATTGCAATTAAGTACTCCGAATAAAGTACTGTATGTATTTGCTAATAGAGATTAAAACAGATCTCATAAGATGGGTTGGGTCATAACATTGCAAAAGGACCTGAGCTGCCATTTCAGTGAGTGTGAGAAACTGATGTGGAAGTCCCACACATGCCAGGTTTCCTAGCACTGCTTTGAATGCACAGACTAGTTTGCATTAAGCATTTTGTATATATATTGTGTTCTAAGTCAGTTAATACTGCACTCTGAAAAAGGTTTAAAAAAAGGTTTTAAAGATTGATCACTGATTTATTATTATCAAATATATTCAAACCATGCTATGAGGCATGAAATATAAACAGTTATTAAGTGTTTAAATATGGTCCAGAAAAGCCATGGTGGGGGCATATGACTATAGCAATGTTTGCATTTTCTTCACAAGTACTGAATGCATAATTTTATATTACAGGAGATCTACCCTGGGCAGTTTGAACCTTCTCCCTGTCATAGATTTATATCTATGCTAGATAAGCAAAGAAAGCTGCTGCGCAATTATACGCAAAACATTGATACACTGGAACAAGTGGCTGGGGTTCAGCGGATTATCCAGTGTCACGGTGAGTGGTGCATGTGATTGATCCCTCTTGCTTATTTCGTTATTTGTTTTTTTTATAGTTCTTCCCCAGTAATTCAATGTCAATTATATTTTAGGGTCATTTGCAACTGCATCCTGTCTCGTCTGTAAGCACAAAGTGGACTGTGAGGCTATAAGGGAAGACATCTTTAACCAGGTATGTGTTCACTGCAATCTAATCCAGGATACCACTTTTTTGCAGACACTGTTGGATGTTGCACCATCACCAAGGCCAATAATGCAGATACAGATTGCATGTAGAAACATCGTGTGAAAAACCTCTTTAATAAGTATAAGGATTTATCTGTATATATTTGCTGTTAGGGGTCTCAAATATCTACGTAATTACTTGTAAACAAGGGAAACCACATGGACATCAAAAGCTGATAATACCCTTTTTAGTTTTACCTCCCAAACAACCCATAACATAGCTGACTGTTTAAAATATTCCAGAAAGATTGCCTTGTTATTGCTGTGAGTGATTGCCCACCCCATAAAATTTGGATGGTGTTTAGTGGCGCTGTAGTAAATAAATAATACATTAAATTCATCCATCAGGTTGTCCCTCATTGTCCACGGTGTCCAGATATCCCTCTGGCAATCATGAAACCAGACATTGTCTTCTTTGGAGAGAACCTTCCAGAAATGTTTCACAGAGCCATGAAACAGGATAAAGATGAGGTGGATCTCTTGATTGTCATTGGCTCTTCGCTTAAAGTCCGACCGGTTGCCCTCATCCCAAGTATGTTTTATCGAAACGGATTCACTTTTAGTGTCTGTAACATTAAACATACTAACCGATATGTTTCTGTATGCTTTGCATGTCATTCAAACACCGAATATTTGTTTTTCCTCTCTATCCAGACTCCATTCCTCATGAAGTGCCTCAGGTCCTGATCAATCGGGAGCAGCTGCCTCATCTGAACTTTGACGTGGAGCTACTCGGGGACTGTGACGTCATTATCAACGAGCTCTGTCATCGATTGGGTGGAGACTTTGAGCAGCTCTGCTACAACACTGTAAGATTAACTGAGATCACAGAGAAACCCCCTCGGTTACCAGAACAGCCACCAAGCGAGGCCTTGTCTGCTTCGAGTGATGCGACTCAGGAGGAGCAGAAGCGGCACACTACAAACTCTGTAAATATGCCTTCGGAGGAGACAGAAAGTCTGAATGTCACAGAGACTGCTGATAATAATGTTACACCTCTAGAGCCTTGTCCAAATGCTCAGTGTCCAACGGAGAGCACTGAATCTCCAGAGAAAGCAGCAGAAGGTGCGCCAAAAGAGGAGGCACCCGAACGAAAGAGTCAAACCTCCAACCTTGAATTTCGTAGACGTTGCTGGATGAGTCGAGTTAACAGAACTCCAATCAGCAAACGCCTTGAGGGTAAGATTTAGACCACGGTAAACAAGCAAAGCTGCTTTAATGTAACAAATAAATTGATTTTGGATGTGTGACAAAATCGTGCAAAGACATGTTGTGTGTCCCTTTGCTCAGCAGTTTTTTTTTTTTCTCCCTCCATACAACTGTCATAAACAATGAACAGATCCCAGATAGGTGTGCAAAGCTCACTGATCCTCTTTTGTTTTCCACAGCAGGCCAATACCTGTTTCAACCACCAAATCACTATATCTTCCACGGGGCAGAGGTTTATTCTGACTCTGAAGATGAGACGTCGAGCTCCTGCGGGAGTGACAGCGAGGACTCTGAATGCTGTGCTGAAGGGGAGGAAGACGACAGCGAGCCGGAGGATGCCGACGTAGTACCAGCAGTGGATGGAGAAACATGCCTCAAAGACATAGTACAGCACACTGTAGCCACTGAGGCCACGTCAAGTGTGCAGACAGACAATAATTCTGAAAAGACTGAGAGTACCACACACCTTTAAATGTAAATTACCCAGTCAACAAAGCACTAATTGTCTTTTTATAGATATATATAAATATATACATATAAGTTTCATATATTTTTGACTCTTCATCCTTAATATTCAGGGTTTCCTCCAGAAATGTTGTTAGACCCAGTGGTCAAAGGAGATTTATTCTGTTTGGTAGCAAATAATCCAGTCTTTCTCGCTTTTCAAACCATAAGTAGGTAGTAAATAATAGGCTGTATGAGTGGAAGAGCATTAAATTAGACGAAAAAGTCTTGGCTGTTAGCTACACAAATCAAAAAAAGAGTATTAGTTTATCACAGTTCACCTGTTCATTTTTTACTTTCAGGATTCCCTGTTATAACTCTTCTGAGTGTGTGTATTTTTGGGCTAACAAACTGAACAGCTGTAGCTGCTCTTTCATAGATTGAAAGTAAATGTAAATACATTCAAACATGTTTAGTGTTCAGCGGGCCTCTGGGCTGTCAGTATTCTGGTGGAAACCCTGCTCTCGTTTTTCATAAAGTTGAAGTTGTGTGGCAACTTTGTGTGAATATGCAGCAGGTTTTTTTTCCCTCTTCTTTCTTTCTCTGCCCTGTTTGGTCACATGCACATGTGTCTGAAACTACACACTGTATACTACTTACTAAATAGAGTACTGTGGGGTTTTTTTTTCTTATGTTTACTTTCCATGTTCTTTTCTGATTTTGCATTCACATTTTCAGAAATTGAATTATTACTTTAATTTAGATTAAGCTTTAATTTCTACATTGCAGTGACTACAGGCAAATGTTCCAAATGTTATTTTCGGTCCATACAACGACATCACCTGTGGTCTAATAATACTTTTTAGAGCTGGTTCATGCTACCATTAGAAACATCAGTTTGTAAGCCAGCAGCTGATAAATGGTGGGTACTATGAGTTTCAGACACATACATAAATCTTCTGATGGTTTACTTGAACGCACTAACTGCAATATAGAAAGTTCAGTTCTGCCTTTTCATAAGGGTCATTGGTGGAAAAGTGACAGTACTCTTTAATTTTAGACCAAAGAACACTTTATCAACACTCTCCTTCATTGTCATAAGCTTTGTATGTTTAATCTGTCATTTAAAATTTGGGAAAAAATATATAACTATCGACAAGGTGTTCCTTCTGACATGTGGCAGCTACTTTTTATGGTCAAGCCTCTTATTTTTATACTCTGATGTGAGACATACTCATCAAAGGGTAGATGATGGTTTTTATCTGTACAAAGGTATACTGAGTTGTAATAATAAGCCTTAGGAATATATTCACATTGAAAATGGCACTTTTTGTCCTCCTTATAAACCTGGTTTTGTTGCCTGTGTCACTTTTCATTGAGCATTAAGGAGTCTGCTGCCTGCAAAGTGTTGGTATATAGACATAATTGAGCCACTGTGTTGGATACATGTCTACACCAACATAATTCACATGCCATTGACAAGGTAATGTTTTGTTTACGTTTTAAGAAGGAACATTTTTACATCATTCTAGTTGTTATTTCTCATGGAGTTCTCAGTAAAAAATATAGGAAAGAAAAATTTTCTGACCTCTCATTTCTATTATTGCAAACGCATCTGATTGGTGTCAATATCAGTATCGTCAGACATTAACACAGCGCCACCTAGTGTTTCATCCGGCTAGTTCCTGAGTCACGTGAGCTCTTGAAGTTTGGTGAGACGGTGGGGTCCAATTTCAACATCAAATTTGGTGGACCGCATCGGGGGCTTGCGCATGCGTATTATGGTACCTAGTTTTAAATGTGTTTTATTAAGCATTTTAGTTGTCACTCGGCTTATCACATTGTTTAGCTAGCCGCAAATTCACGTATAGAAAGCCAAGGAACATTATATAGCCCTAAAACCTCGGAACTACATTTCCCAACATCCTTTCAGCTGCCCTGTAATACGGCGTGTCGTAAAACTTAAAAGGAAAACGGTGATGGACTCCGCCGGAGACGCCTGACAGTTTTTGTCTTCATCTTTAATTGTTGTCTGAAATGTTCATCTAGCGACGCAGTGCTTCGGTTCACCGGACCAGTGAAAATGGAGGCTATGGAAGATGACAGTTTGGACGTAAAAGACGACCATAACCACAACTACCGCGCGAGCGGCAGTAATAAAGTCCGCACGTATCTTAGCAGCCAGCTGTCGGAGATATCGACGGTCCCGCAGCCCGTCTGTGCGACGGTGCCGGTTGGAGAAGCGGGTACTCGACAAGGGAAACTGTGGTCCGGTGCAACCGGCGGGTCAAAGTTCATGGACTCGGATACAGGCAGCGAGAGCAGCGAAGTCAGCGAGACTGACAGCACCGCTCCGGGAGCTGCTTCCGAGGGAAAATTCGCCCTCGACTCGACTTCCAAGTTCCGTAAGTTCACTCGAAGCAGGGCCCGAGAGCTCACGGTCTCAACGCAGCTCGGCCTCCGATTATGTTAGTAATGTATGTGGAGAGTGATGCTTTTGGCTTCTGTTCGGTCTGACATGAAGGCTTAATTCAGCTCCCCTCTCTTCACACAGTTCTGAATGCAATGGCAGTGGAGGACTACCGGAAAAACCACTGGCCAAACCTGGAAAAGGCAGTTGACCGTCTGCTGATTCAGAATCCCACAGACCACATCTCGGTTTCTTATGCACAGATATACAGGTGAGACAGCACAAGTAAAGGGATGTTGAATAAACACCCCTCTGAACTAGACACCCCCCCCCCCCCCCCCCTCAGATTATGATTTCTGTTGCCATAAGAAGCGCCATATATATATATTACCATGTGATTAACTGAGAATTTTAATATAACCTCAAATGCCTGTCTTTTGTTTTCCTAGTTATGTCTACAAGTGTGTTTGTCAGCAGCACTCTGAGCTGCTCTACAATGATCTGACATCAAAAATAACAGGTCACTTGCAGCAGGTTTCTGCCCATCTACAAGTAAGCAAACCCAAATGCAAGATGTAATCGTACAGCACATGCAGAAACTAAAAAACTAACTCTTTTTGCAATGTTTTGCAGGCTAGCCCACTCGAGAACTTCATTGAAAATTTCAACATTGCACTGACACAATATATAGCTTCTCTTCAGTGTATAGTCCCCGTCTTTATGTACTTGGTAGGTACCACTTATCAGCTTTTTTCCCCCCTTTTTAATCAAATATTTGGCAAATCCCATGCAGGGAAGTGTAGTTTTGTGTTAGTTTGTTACTTAAATTTATGTTTGCACACGCTTCTCTTTTCAGAACAAGTTCTACATTGAGTCCAAACTGAACCGAGACCTCAGAGAGGATCTGATGAAGCTGTTCGCTGATCACGTCGCAGAAAAACACGTGAACACACTGATGCGTGAGTGTACCGCTTCATCTCATGCGCTTTGCTCTGATTAATCACGATGTGATGCAAAGTCACAAAAAGGGGAAATTAAATAAATAAAAATCCTCCCTTTGGTCAAGTCAGTTGACACCATCTTGTCCATTGTGCTCGTTCTTTTCAGCTCTGCTCATTAAAGCTCGGTCCATGCCCTTTGAAGTGCAACCCTCAACAATGGCTAGTGTGGTTAAGGGCCTCTACAGCCTCCGACCAGGTGATTTTAGATAAATTATTTATCTCACACTCCTCTTATTCACAGAATTTTTTTTTTTTTAATTAATTAATTAATTTTTGATTTTGGTTTCCTCTCTCAGAGTGGGCCCAGCTCGCCCCAGATCTCTTCTCCGGGTTTATCCCCCAGATTAACCCTCCTGCTGTAGAGTCTCTGCTGCAAGACTACGCTGCTCATGACCAGAAACTACAGATGGAGCTCTCCATGAATGGATTCCCACGGTCAGTTTTCCAGAGTCTTTAGCATCAAATGAAGACTGAGTCACATCTGCTTTAACTTGGGTCTTGTGCTTGTTTTCCAGAGGTGACCAGTCTCGCAAACGGGCCAGCGAGGACTCGTGATGGCCGGCGTCACTGGATTTGCTGCAGAACTAATACTGTGCCTCTTAAGTCTTTATCACAAGTTGTCTCCCTGGACTAGGTACAACGCTAACAGTGCGTCATCCCTTTTTAACTCGAGGTCACGAAACACTGTGAATAACAAAGACAGCATGATGGGTTGTTGAGCAGAAGGATTTAAAAAAAGGAAAAAGTGGCTCACAGACTTCCATTTTGGTGCTTTCCTTCTGATTTCTTCATCTTCCGCTCATCTGAAGAGTGCCTTCACGGTGTCCGTCTGACTGAATATCATGATGAAGCTGACGATCCATTCCTAACCTTTAACATGGAAGTGTTTTGTGTTGTCTTTGATATACGGGGCTAATTAAGACTCTATTGCTGCTGCTAATAATATTGTTTGTGTGTTAATATCATAAATCCCTTGGTGTCGCCCACATATTGTGTATCTTAGTGGCTACAGTCAACACAAATGAGTGTGGAAAGAAGTGGGAGCTAGGTCACTCAGCTTAGCTATGACTCTCTTCTTCCTGTTGCTTAAAATGTCTTATCATGCTCAGTCATCCAGGTAAGTAATTCCCAAAAAGTTGATTCTGTTCATCTGGATGTAGCGTTTTCAGTGGGAGAAACATTTTTTCGTCACTTATCCCAAGTGACTTCTTCAGTCTCAGCTGAGTGCAGGTTTCCCCAACCAAAGACCATGGTTTTTGATCAGTTGTTGTTGGTCAGCTGAGACTGAAGAAGTCACCGATTGACGAAAATGTTTCTCCCACTGAAAACGCTACATCCAGATGTAGGGGTTATTGCTGTTGCCTTTACTGTTTGGGTAAGCCAGGTTGTATTTTCCAGTTTTGCCAAAGAGGATAACTGTTCTTTTGTTTTTTCTTTAAACACAATGTGTTGGGTTCCAGTTTATGTTCTCAATGTTGTATGCTGTCTGAGTCACTGAGCCATTTAATTTTATTCTTTACTAATAAGTTAAAGCTTTGGTTCACCCACTGGTTTACCCTCAAGTCATTCTGCCTTTAATGACAACTTGTTTGTTTAAGCCTTGCACGTAGGAGGAGGAGGTTGCCGTATACAGGAAGTAACACTGAGTGCCATACAGTTAAAAGGACCACATAATACCATTTGAGGATTTCCTGATTTTATTTTATTTTTACATTTTTATTTATTTTATGTAACCTCACCTTGCCTAAATTTCCCCCTAAATTGCCACCTCCATGTTTGTATTCTTGGACCCAACCAGAGTGGCTCTGCATGATTTCCCATCCAAAAGAATCCCTGTTTATCTTATACTGAGCCTCAGTGCCGCCTGAAGCAGTATTGTTTTTGGGCTCGCTTTCTTTTGATTGGCTGCCGCCGCATGAACAAAAGATTTGAACAGCAAGTAGGAGGGGCTTCAGTCACAGGCCTGCATAGCTGAATGACCGTATTAAGGATATCTGCTTAGAGTGAAATCATAGAGAGCCGGGAAAAAAAATCTGCCTCAAATTAAGTGTTTAAAGCAGTTTGATACCTCAGCCTCGCAGTGGTTACCCGTATGTTCACTGCACTCATGATTTGAAACTCTGATGATGTTTAGTTTGAGCAGTCACCACTGGAACAGGATAATGGGTCCACTTTAACAAAGCAAATGATATGCAAATGTGGTTTTGTGCCAGAGCACATGCTCTTCATGTTGTAAATAGTTTTTGCCTCTCCATACCGGTATGTGTACACTAGCTTTTGTCACAGGTGCGTTTTTTGTTAAACAAGTCACTCGAATAAATGTGTTTGATACAAGTTCCTACACTGTTTTAAGTGTAATTAGATGCTCAGGCTTGCTTTTTGTTTCTATCTCGCGTTACTTCAAATGAACTAATCACAGGACATGATTTCATTATTCTAGCTTTTACAACTGGGTCCTGTCATCAAGCAGGGTTGTTATACAGCTAATGAAGTCAAGAGGAATCTAAATCATTAGGGATGCTGAACACTAGCTGTACTAGATTACATGTCTCACCTTTTAATTTTACATGATGCAAAATTAATTCATGTTTAAACCCACTGTGAATGGCTCAAATACTGTTTCAGCAATCTGTTTTTATCTCAAAATCAATAAAATCCTTGAGTCTTAGTATTTGTAACACTAATGACAGACGCTTACTGTTGTCGTTTCTTTATCTAATGCAAATTCTGTTTGGAAATAGATTTTTATCTGCTCATCTGCAGGGTTCACACGAGTGTGTCAGTGTGTGTTTGTGTGAGTGAGAAAGGTTCGCCAAGGGGCTTCTAATTCTGCAGTACGGAGGTCTGCGATGAACCACAGGAGGAGGAATCCCTACAGCACAGCTCCCCATGACCAATAAGGAGGGACACCACCCAGCCACATGGGCAAGGCCTCCCCCAAAATAACCTGCCACTATTGCACTGACAAATGTTGCTACTTTTACTGGTGACAGGTTACCGTAGCTGCCCGGCTCCACATTTTCCTGTAAACTTCAAGGTTAATTCTCAGCAAGAAAAGAGGGAAGGCCGAGCAGCTGCCGGTGTCTGAGATTTTCCTGGGTGGCAGGAGCCTGAAGACTGGAATCGGCCCCCTTTCAGCACAGGTGCACTCTGAGGATTTACTAGTCCTTCCACAGGGGCCAGCTGGGTTTATTCTGAAGGTAAAAACACACCGGCCCCTAATTTAATTGTTCATGCATCTCGTTGACGTCTGTTGGCATCAGCCTCAGATGCTGTGTATAGCCTCAGAAACACTGACACTGAGCCTCAGACAAGCTTTAATCTGTTTCTGTTTGGACCATACGTTCCTGTTTAATTCAATGAGCTTAACCTGTGTGGACTGTTGTGTTTAGTCAAGGGGTCTGTTCATGTGTGTCATCTCACTCAGCAGTGCCACACTTATGATAATTATAGTAGTGTTTGTGTAACTTGATTAATGATCAAACTTATGATAGCAAGAGCCCACAGGTGCATTGCTGCTGCTTTTCTTTTCTTTTTTTCTTTTTGTTGATTTCCCTTCAGTAAACTGACCCCTCGCTATTATTAGATATGACTTGGTAGGCTTGGAGCCTGTTTGCAAAGGATAAATGTACACAACAGCTGCAGCTTCAGGTCTGTTGGAAGGGCATCGCTGTCTCTCCTAATTGCACTGATTTGAGTGTCAGTGGCATATGTGTACCCTATCTCATGTCTGCATTCAATAACTTGCTCATGCATGGTGTCAGAAAGCGCTGCAAAATCTAAACCTCATAAAAATGTTGATCTGAGGTGGTCAGGGGGGTAAAAAAGCCTGCCTGTGTCTCTCAGATCTGGTGACAGCACATGAACCTGATACCCTGTCGAGGCTGAATTTAGGCTAAAATAAAAAGCTATTTTTATTACATATCTCTGCTTTTAACCCCGGGCTCTGCATTCATGTTCTGACTGCGTGCCAAATATTTCACAAGGCATTGTTCAAACAAAACTGCAGTAGCGAGAGTTAAAGCTCAGATAATTATCACTGTATAGTTTTTACTGACTCCTTAACACACGACGCAGACAAAAAGCATTGAAACAAGACATCAGCTTCTGAACATAAAGATCTGATAAACCTGTCAGAGACCTAAAGAACCATGAATGATTTCTCAGATTTACTGTTTACTCGCTGGGAATCCAGTTAGTTTCTTGATAAACTGTTAACTCAGTGTCATTAATTAGTGGAAATAGAAAATTCAATAGCTATCACTATCTAACAAAAGTCAAAAGAGAAAGTTAATTTTCATGTTTTGGCATCTTTTGATTGAGATAGAATAGAATAAAATAAAACTGTAAATCAAGGATATACATGTCATATATACTGTTTATTAAACATGGCCAAAGTTACTGAAATAAGTAATCATCATGAGTCCAAACACTCAAGCTTCCAATTGCTTTAAAAGCATTCAGTTTCAGATAGTGGCCAGAGTGCCTGAGATAACCATAAGAATATACTCCTCTCTGACGTCATACTGAGTCACTTGTAGAAAAACAGAGGGTGATGAGGGGCAGCGAATCAGAAAGTTGGATTAAATAAAGAAGGACGGGAGTGAAAATGCCTTGTTTCAAACAGAAGGTGAATTGAGGCGCTATACCGAGGCGCCTTATAAGATCAATGACATGTGAAAAATCCCAAGCTACTCCATTAGTGTCCAAGAATTAAAATATGGAGGAAATGAGCCACTATAATATATGTTTGTCGCAGATTTTAATCAGGACTGGATTTGTTTGTACATAAGGAGTTATTCTGACAACTGAGTGCTGATTGTCAAGTAGCAACTTTTCTAAATGCTTGAAGTCAGCAAATTGATGTTTTGCATTAGTTTGTCCTCAGGAGTTAGATTTCCATCCACAGCTGTTTAAATATTTTCAATCTCAGATCACACAGGATGCGTGATCACACCACTGACTGCATTAGGATAGAAGCTGATCACGTCAAAATGTATTTGTTTGTGACATTTCACTCTGCTGACATTCACTGATTTACATTCATGTGGATCAGCTACACACAAGTGTGCAGGGTGTCTTGTTTCTTTCACGTTTGTTAATGACTTATTTAAGAGGAGGGGGCAGGAAATTATTCTATAAACCTGCAGAGGATCACATTAAGCCCGAAAGCCTACATGAATGTTTTTACTTTCATACTTTTTAAATTAAATCTTGTGTTTATTTTAGCAACATGCAAGAGAACAGCATTGACCAGCCACCGTCGCTGTCTCAGCTCTTAAGGGAGAGTTACCTGGCAGAAGCCACAGCCCAGCAGCGCCACAGCGAGATGAGCCGCTCAGACGCTTCGTCCTCTCGCATTCAGATCTACGGGTCACTCAAAGGCAAGGCGGAGGACACTATTGGCCACAGTGACCCCCAGTTTCCAGACCTTTCAGCCTTCCTCAGCCAGGAGGAACTGGATAAGAGCGTGAACCTGGCCCGCCAGGCCATCGGACACGAGCCTCGTGAGGAGAGGGCAGAGGTCAAAGCCTCTGTCACGCCATCTACCCCGTCCAGAATCTCCTCACCCTCAGTTTCTTCATCCACACCCAGTTCTGTTCCCATCTCTAACCCCTCTAATGCTCCTTCTGCTTCCCCCTCAACTGTGCCCCTCACTCAGCCGGAAAATTTCACATCTGACAGAAAGATGCACAAAGCATCCACACGGCAGGACAATGTGATCAGGAGCAGCAGGGACTTTGGTGAAGGATTCCAAGACTATAACAGGTCAGCAAGAAATGCCCCTTACGGTGTGGAGACCCAGTCCAAGAAGGAGTTCCTCAATAAGGCAGCTGACTTCATTGAGGAGCTGTCCTCTCTGTTCAAGGCCAACAGCTCCAAACGGATACGCCCGAGAGCCTGCAAAGCCCACAGGAGCAGGATCCCAAACAAGAGCCAGAACGATGGGACAACTTATCCCCTCGTCGCTGACAACCGGGAGCGCGCAGTCATGTCCATGGAGGTGGAGAAGGAGACACCCAGCCCTCCCGTTACACACCAACCAGTTGCCCAGCTGGGTTCTGAGACAGGACATGTGGAGTTTCAGGACTGCTCGATTACTGAGGAGCACCAGTGTGACTCTGTGCTCCAGGAGGCGGAGGAAGAGCCTCAAAGCTTTGCCTTAACAGAAACTCCATATCCAGCAGAGCCTGTGTGTGAACCGCCTCGCTTCATCCAGAAACTGAAAAGCAGGGAGGTTTCTGAGGGCACCAAGGTCCGGTTGGACTGCATTGTTAGAGGACTCCCTCTGCCTGAAGTCCGGTAAGATCATAAGTCATCATTAAGTTATTCTTTGTTTTGCAGGACACAATATCTGTTTCAGACTCTACACATTTTTTTCAAATGCAGTGTTTGTAAAAGCTCAATGTGCTGTTGGTTTTCCTCAACAGAAGCATCCCAGTGGACTTTTAGCAGCACACACAAGGGTCTAATTCAGCTGAAAGATTTTGTTTGAGTAGTGAGTACATAGCATGAGAACACAAGTGATACAATGTTACTTTGTACTTCTTCTTCTTCACTACTGTTCAGCAGCAAATATCAAACTTTCTACTCCACTACATTTATTTTGCAGCATTAGGTTAGTGATTTTGCATTTGGTACATAAAAATATATCTTAAGCTTTTACTGCACAATATAATGATTTTTAAAAATGTAACCATGTTTAAGTATTGCAACAGACATTTATTACAAAGGTAAAAGTTTGGGGGGGGGGGGGGGGGTTCTGCGGGCCTAATCCTCTTCAGCTAGCCTTCATTTATATGGAGAAAAGCTACTTTCGGCTGTTCCTTCTCCACAAGGGGTCATCATGGTGAAGGAAATACACTTTAATATGTTATTTTTTAAATATATATATTTTATTTGGTAGATAAAATAATGAATTAATGGTATGCCCATGCTTTTTAAACACTGCACACAGTTATACATATGCATACTAGAGTCCAGCACCTGATAATATTAACATTTCATACATGTATTGGCACCTATGTATGTAACAATGAAATGTCCTGATCAGCATGTATAACTCTGTATTCTTTGCTGATCAAATGCAAAAGATGAAAACGGTCTTTTCTGATGTGATTTATATATTTATTTTAAAAGACATATTTTGGTTACCTGTCGTCAGAGCCCGTCTCTAAATTACAAAGTCATTTAGGTTGTAACTCTGGATGAATGGCGCAGAGGTTTATTCGGAGATGCAGACAGAAGTGACATGTGATGACGGCCGACAGCTGATTCTGAACCATACGAGTGAGCGTTTGTGTCGATTTATGTGTCGTCGGGGGAGTAAATGATAACCGCACGAGGCATTCTCCTTTTAAGATGAGCAGTCATACAAATTATAAATCATTAAAAACTACACTGAAAATAAAAAGGCTAGAATTTAAGAACAATTTACACCTTTTACCACATTCAGTTAAAGGCCTCCTGTAACAAAAGTTTAGACATTTTTAAAGAGGCGTCATAATAATAATTGCCACATGGTGTTTTCATGGCTGTTTTGTTTGATCTGTTTTATGTGAATCGTATGTGAGCAGCTTTAACCCGCTGAGGTGCCTGACTATAGGGGGCATGGGCTTGTTAGCCCCGCTGCACATTGTTGAGCCACTACCTTATACTTGTCCAGGGAGAATGTAGCTCTCAGCCATTTTTAGACTGGGCTGGAAATGTGAGCTGCAGTCGTGTCTGATAATGGAACTGAGCTCTTGACAGAAGTGTGAAGACTTTGGTAAGATGATTTACAGTTTCTCCCGAGTGGATAATTTTATATGTTTTGTTGTGTGTGCCCCAGTGTCTCACAGATGTACATTTCTGAAGATCTGAGGTGTGTTTTAACAGTTTCTACTTACAAGTCTACTTTCTGTGTTAACACAGAGCTCATTTAATTAAGTGTGTTTTTGTCTGACGTAGCTGTTACCGTGTCTGAATTAAATGAGTCAAAATGGAGTTGTGAGGCTTATATTTTCCATCTGTTTTCAGTGGTGTGCTCTCTCTGATATGTCAGGTTGTAGCATTGTGTGCATCCTGAGTCTATGTTTAGCTTTGTGCGTATGTGGTTACGTCAGCCAGTCAGAGACCCCGGGGTTCATGAGGGAATCTCCTCTCTCGTTCTGATCTTCAGAGGGAAAATATCCCAGACAGGTGCAGAAAGCAAGGGTCTTTGGCCCACAGACAAGCCACCTCCTCTGCCACTCATGCTTTCAATTTAGACTCTTACTCACTGAGAGTGACAAAGCTCTGCTCAGACAGGACACAGGCAGTACACATTCCAGCCCGTCCTGCATTCGAGAATCAGGAACATCCCTTTAGCGCTGGTTTGTGTTTTCGCCCTCTGGAAATCTTCAGCTACAGCGGCGGGGGACATCAGAGCCTGCATACTGAACAGAAAAAGCGAAGCAGATGATCCATAATCTCAGCGTAATCGCTATGATATGAATTAGGACTATGTGGTGACGCGTTTCCAGAGAGCAACACATCAGCTCCCCATTCCTCTTTGTTTATTGGCTCGATTTTATAAAGCATCAGTGCCTCATCTCCTCAAAATAGATGTACGCTGACACAGAGGCTGCTGCATATGTTGCTGGCCAGCAGGGGAAGAAGTTAGAGGAAGAAGTTATTATAGTTTTACAATGACAAAAAAATAGACTGTTGCCAAGTACAGCTCCTGTCTACTCGTGCTCTAAGAAGGCTGTGCAGTACTAGTTGTGCTGGAAGGGTTTTCTGCCATTTTTTTAAGTTTTACATTTGTTAAAATACATTTTTTTGCTATTAATAACATAACATTTTAAACTGCAGTACTGATGATTGGCTTTAGGACTCAGACCTGCTGTAAGCTCCCTTGCATCTAAACACCTCTCTCATCAAGTCATAAACAAATTTTAAAAAAAAATCATATTTGGTTGCGTTTCATTATTTTAACTCGTTGATGTTAAAGTAAATGATGCTAACTGTTTTGTGCTCCTTGTCATGACAACATCAGCAGTGAATAGAAACAGCGTTTGAAGTGGCACGGCAAGCTGCTGCTTCTTCTCTTACAGGGAAAAGGATTGGGCATGCTCGTCAAAACATTTCCCTCCAGGCCTGCGCAACTCTGCTGAATGCTACCGAGCCAGAAACACAACTAGGGAAGTGGGAAAGAGGCCAGGCTGGTAGAAACAGTGTCAGCAGGTTAATAAAAAAGAAATCAAACTAAACTGCGTTTAAAACAAAAATGAACATGACTATAATGGAAACAGATGTTTTTACTTCTACTAGAAAAAAAATCAAGTTAAAGAAAAATCTGAATAAACAGAGAAACGCACCAAATTTAAAGCTCGCTGGGATTGTCCTGTAATGATTGGCTTTGTTGGCAAAAAAGAAACAAAAGAAAACTGTCACGGAGATGGAAGAAACTCACCGCTGATCAGTTTACCTTGTTTGTCTTCGATAGGTGGTTCTGTGAGGGAAAGGAGCTGGAGAACAGCCCTGACATTCAAATCATCACCAGTGGTGAGCAGCACTCTCTGATTATTGCAGAGGCATTCGAGGAGGATACCGGGCGCTACTCGTGCTTTGCGTCTAACTGCTACGGTACCGACTCCACGTCAGCTGAGATCTACGTAGAAGGTGATCGCTTCTTTCCTCCTTTTTGACACCTTAATATACCGCACTTCAACTTCTTTATTGATACACACCTTCCTGTTCAATGTCACAGGTGCCTCATCTTCCGATTCTGATGTGGAACCGCACTTTGAACATGTAGCCCAGTGAGTTCCTGCCCCGTTGTCGTTATCGTCACCCACCAACAAGAGTTATCAACACTAAACGAAACAAACACTTCTTTCTTTTGTGATTTTTAAAGGCTGCAGAGAAACCAACCAAAGTCATCCCCATCTTTACCGTCATCTGTAAATGAAACCTTCCCTCCAGAGGAGGAGGAGAGCGTGTCATCCCAGACTGCAGCGGCCCCCGAGGAACAACCAGAGGAGCAGCTCTCGCCTCCAGTGGCTGCTCAAACAGCATCTGAACCTCTTCTACCAATCCGGACATCTGCTGCTATACTTCCAGTCTCAGAGTTATCAGAAGAATCTGTGGCATCAGCAGCACATCCTGCTCAGGAGGAAACATCTGTGCTGTCTGTGCAGGTGTTTCCTGTTTCAACAGGTGATTCAGAACTTAGAGAAGCCCAAGGGGCGTCAGCATCTGTCCCAGTCATATCTACTCCACAGCTGCAACACACGGCTTCAACAACAGCTACGTCACAGCCTTTAAACTCTGTAGTGCCTGTCCTGTCACCTCCAGCACAAACACCCCAGGCTGAGGTAGAATACCTCAAAGGTTTTCCTTTCACTACATATTCTTTATTTTAGTTTAAGTTTATATAATTTGATCCATCCCCCCCTTTTTTTGGACTTTTTTTCCATCTTCAGAGTCCAACTCCCAACCACAGCTCTCCACAAGGATTAAACGGGCAACCCATTATGGCTGCCCCTGTCTTCACGAAGGTAACTTTTCTCTCAGAACGAGGCTGCTCTGTACAATACTGCTTGTTAAGGGATTTAACTTGAAGCTGGTTTTGTTCCATCAGAGCCTACAGGACCTCATTGCATCAGAAGGCCAGCTGGTGGTGCTAGAGTGTCGTGTGAAAGGGGTGCCGTCACCTCGAGTGGACTGGTACAGAGAAGGAAAAATCATGGAGGACTCGCCTGATTTCAGGATCCTGCAGAAAAGTAAGTTCTTTGCAAAAATCTCAAGTTTCTCCATATTTCTTTAGATTTTTCTGGGAAAATGGGAAATAGATACAGTAATTTACTGAAACATGCAAATATATATGGAAACAAACTATGTAAAGAAAAACAGAGGGGTCACTTTTTGTTCTGCTCTGTGTCAAGATGATCCCACAATATTGATTTTGAGGCTCTGGGGAGGCCGATCCATGACTGATTTTTCTAGCCAGGTGTGTTTTTACTACATTGGCAGTGTGTTTAGGATTTTTGTCATGCTGAAAAATGAAGCCCATCAGAGGATTTCCAGAAGATTGCAGGGTGCATCAGGCTCTGTCGGTGCTTTTTAGCATTTGTAGTTTCATCAGTTTTGACAGGCTCTCCAACACCACTGACTGAGATACAGCTGCAAACTATGACAGAGCGTTGGTCGTGTTTTACAGATGGCTGTAGACAATCACTCTTGTACTTCAAGATGTCCTCCACATAATTTGGCAAAGATTTGACTTTCAAATTTGAATCCATCACTCCATAATACCCGTTGTCACAAATTTTCACACCAGTTCTTGTGTAATCTGGCATACCTCAGCCTGTTTCCCTTCCTTGAAAATGGATTCTTGATAATAGATGGATCAAGAGCCAAATGTATTTCTCAGGTCTTATGTCAGGACTTTCTGACTTTCCCATCCCATTCAGGAGCTTTACATAGTTGGGGGTTGTTTTTTTTTCAATTCTTTTATCCTCTACATGTCTAGGTTCCTCAAATTTTCAAGAACGTAATGCATACAATGCCAAGTCATTTCAAGTTTTCGACTTCTAGCTTTTTGGAAATCACTTTGTTGGTTTTAAAATTGATTACTTGCTAAGTTACATGTGGACACAAAACTGGTTCATCCCTCGAGTTAGCTACCTTTTTATGCTTGAATGATTCATAGGTCAGCGTTAAACGACTTTACAAACCTAAAAAACTGTTTTGACTTCTTCTACAAGGACTGAACTGAAAATGAATGAATACGTAGCCAATGTCCAAAGAAAAAATTGAAATACCTTCAGAAAGCCTGGAGAAGTATTGCTTAAGATTACTTACAAGAATATTACAAGAATGTCTGCCTCTTTAGAAACAAAATATAAAGAAATGAGGGGTGAGTCAAGACATTTGCACAGTACTGTATTAAAAAATTGTCCAAGGGTTAATTTCATAAGCTCCAGGTCCTAAATCTTTATATTGCATTAACAGATTTTAAAGCTCAGATTGTGTATACGTGTATACATCTCTGCATGTGGAATTCACCATCATGAGTATTTAAATATTTTGGAAATGATTGCTAATAATGAGTCTCCAAAAAATTCATTAACAATAACATGAGCTTCTCCCCCCTGGTTTCATAATGATTTTGATACTTGCTTCTATTTCAGAGCCCAGATCTCCAGCTGATTCAGGTACATATTTCATTCAGTCTGTCAAAAATACAAGTGTTGACTGCACCATAGCAGCTGCCTGCCTGTATACGATGCTGCAGTGTGTACATATTCCTCTGTTGAAGTGTTTATAGTCCTTGGCTCAAGCTCCTGCTCTTCCCCTCTACATAAGCCAGGGCTGCTTTTCCTTGAATCTGGACCATATAAGGTAGCCTCCCATCCTGTGTCAAATCACCGTTGCAGATCACTTCAAACAGCCTTAGCTGCACGTAGATTCTCACTGCTGAAACAAGAGTCATGTATCTTTCTTTTCTGCACTTAAACACTTTGAGAAATCGCTGGGGTGCAGCTATAGAATATCCGACTTGATTGCATGCCACGTTTTTTCTCTTTACCTCTAGAGGAAATATGCACTTTGGTCATTGCTGAGGTCTTTCCTGAAGATTCGGGGGTGTTCACATGTACAGCAAACAACAAGTATGGAACCGTATCTAGCAGTGCTGCACTCAGGGTCAAAGGTAACACCTCTCTTTGGCTTTAAAAGTCAACAGCTTTCACATTTCTATCCTTATTGAAATTTCTGTATGTGTGTTGCTGGTTCTCCTCAGGCAATGGCAGCAACAGCAACCATGTGAGGTCTTCAAGCAGTTTAATAGTGGAGCCAAGTCAAGTTCAAGAACTTTCCCCATCAGCTCCTGCTGTAAAACCTCAACCAGAGGTTGTTATAACCAGCAGCATTAAGCCGCACTCCAGCACCATTCGTCTTGACCCACTCGTCTCTAGCACCTTACGCCTGGACCCCTTAAACACTAGCAGCCTTCGTCTAGACCCTCACAACTCTAGCATGTTGCGTCCCGACCCCCTCCGCACCAGCCTGCTCAATCTGGAGCCCTCCAGCCTGAGCAGCAGCTCCTGCTTGAACTCTCACAGCACCAGCACCCCAAATTTAGATCCTCTCTCACACAAGGACCTTCTAGGATCCAGTGGAGCACATGGTGCCAGAAAAATTTTCTCATATCCGAAATCCTTTACTTCTCCATCTGCAGCTGAGACTTCAGCACAGCAGGAGTTGTCCAGATCTTCAGCGACATCTCCTGACATCAGTTCCAAAGTTAAGGGGACCCCAGCCCATCAGAACGGGAGCCCTGTTGTGGTTCCCTTACCTGATCCTCCACCCAACTCCTGCCTAAAGACAGGCAACCTTACAAACCACAAAGACTCACGAACCAACTCCAGAGCAGGCCGACGTGTGCACTTCAAACTGCCTGAGGATGACGAGGGTGAACAAAGTGACACATCTAGTCCCTTTGATGAAGACATCACTGAGGCATCACTCAGCAAAGGACCACCACCAGTGCTGGCTAAGCCTAAACTGTGAGTAGAGCAAAAAGAAAGCAACAACACGTTGCTGAATTTTGAAAAAGTGCGTTGTTGGCAACAGTACAACATGATGAAAAAAAACATGCGCTCAGATGGAGATTTTGTTCATTATTTACCCAAATTCGGTCAAACTTTGAAGTCTGTGTTGAAGTGTGTTTGATGGGCTGTATTATGAAATGAAGAGGTGGGTGGTTCCTCCTCCACTCGCTCAGATAGCAGCTCTAATCCTTTCAGTTCATAAATGAATGCATTCGGACTTCAAATGTGGACCTTCAGACTTTCTAAGACAAAGGATGGCGTTTTCTATTTGTAAGTTTGCTTCTGTGCATTTATGTTGATCGGTTACTTCTAATAATGCTGTAAATCACATCCTGTTCTATGATTTAGCTTTTCTTTTTCTTCACAGGCTAAAACACAGATAAACATGACAAATAATTTATTGTGAGCCAATTTGCAGTCATTTCATGGTTACAAAAGAGGCAAACATTTTGTTTTCACTGAAAGCTCAGTGTATCTAAAGCTCGGTCTGTGTTGTTTATGGGCTGCTTGTTGGTAGTCCATAAAAGGGCAGAGTATTCTGCTGGATGCTGGATGCACTGAGCCTCTCTCGTCTTCACCATGTATAGTTTTGGTTCTTTGATTTTGTGTCTGTTTGATCAACAGGGACCCAGCTCAGCTCCAGATCCTGCACAACCAGGTCCTCATGGAGCAGCAGCAGGAGACTGAACCAGAAACGCAAACCCCCATCCAGCCTCAGTCTCACCCACCGTACCAGACCCAAATCCAGCCCGGAGTCCAGACCTCCCCTGAAGCTCCACTGTGGTCTCCAAGAATACCGCATGTGCCACCTTTACATACTACATCAGCCCTTCAGCAAACCCCCCACTCCGCACCTCCAGTGACCACCACCCCACATGCGCCAGGATCAACGTCTGCTGCAGCACTCAACACCACCTTTTCACCTTTTCTTAACACTTCCCAAGCTTCCCTTTTGAGCTCTCCTCCTTCACTTCCACAGCATATGAAATCCTCACTGGTGACCTCCCCTCCACCTGCCCCACAGCTAAACTCCGCCCCTTCTCTCAGTACAGCACCTGTAACCCAGATGAACACCATCCATGCCTCCCATATTAACCTGTCCCCTGCATCTTTTGCCAAAACTGCACCCACAGCCCAGTTTTGCTCTCCGCCTGCACCAAAGCTCAACACGGTTTCTACAGATTCGACCCCGGCCTTGCAGCAGATCACGTCCCCGGCTCCTCTTCTAAGAAGCACCCACGCCTCCCTCATGAATCTCACACCTACCTCACACTCCTTCAACTACATCCGACCTAAAGAGTTTGTAACCGCTCAGACCCTCTCACCGGTCAGGAGTCCTTCCCCAACAGAGTCACCAGTACCACTATTACACGAGCTGGCTGCTGAGCTCAACTCCTCCACGGCTAGCTCCCCTACTCTCCTCCCACCCCTCTCCCCACCACCCAGGATTTTCCCCACAAGGGTGCTCAAGTCTCCCACCAGCCCATCGTCTCTCGTATCCTCGCCTACACCGGGGTCAGTGCATAGCTTGTTCGTCCTAAGAGCCCAGTCACCCCCTCAGGCTTCTTCTCCCACCTCCAGCAGCTCCACCCCGAGTCCCATCCAAAACCCCGTCGCCTTCCTCAGCTCCGTCCTGCCATCCCTGACCCCGAGCCAGCCCACCAACTCAATGGGCCTGCCCAAGGGAGCTCCGTTAGGGTATGCCGTGTCTGACAAACGACTGCTAATGCAAATGTGACTGTCACACGTTCTGCCATGTGTTCTGTTTTTTGCCCTCTGTTTACTCAGGCTTCAAAAGAAGGCACTGAAGATCCGCCCTCCGTCAGCTGAAGCCATCCGCGAGAGCAGAGAAATTATCCTCCTCGACATCGAGAAGAAGCTTCGAGTTAAAGACGACACTCCACATTTTGTACATCAGCAGGTACTAGGTGGTCTCTGTGGCTTGCCTGCCTATTTTGTACTGATGAAGTGGTGAAGAAAATAGAACGGCGCATCAGCAAAAAGATTTTTCTTAGCCCAACAGGTGAATCCGGTGGTTTCTCTCGCCTCCACTGGATCACCCGCTCATCGGTTTAAAATATTAGTATGTGATCAATAATTGCAATAGAGTTTTTAATACTTTTAAAGATCATATTTTATCGAGTATTAACCAGTGACTGTGCTGCATTCTCACATCTTGTTGATGGAGACATTTATACGAAACCTCATTTCCAAAAAAACAACAATTGTGATGCAGCGTAAAATGCAAATGTAGCTAATCCGCTGATCATTAAACCCTTTATTTAAGACGACACATCAAATGTTTAAACTTTCAAATACTGTTATACATCGTCCCTTTTTAAATGAAATAAAGGGTTTACATGATTTTTGAAGGATTACATTGTGTTTTTATTGCACAGCATTCCAGTGTTTTTGGAAATGATGAATACAGAGCAGTGCCTCCCCCAGTCATTAACTGTCATTCATTCATCTTCTGGTGTCAGTGTAGCCTAACAACCTCTGCATGCTAATAATAACAGCTTGTGCGTTATTCCATCACTCTGTGTTTGTATGTAGGGTTTGTGTGTCTTTGGTGTTCTTCATCCATCCCTGTCCTTTCATAGAAGCTGAGTAATGAGGGGAAAACAGCGAGCAGGCCCCTTGGACCAAACACTGCCGCTACTGTCATTAACTATGATGAGGTACACGGACCCGACCCAAGCACTGCTTTGCTCGAGGCTGTATGGGTTATACTTCTGTTTCAGACACAATTTAGGATACTGTCATCTACAGGAGTGCACATAAGTGGTCCGCAGATGTCAAAATAAAAGACGCGCTCCAGATAAGAAGTTGCAACGCGCGTTTGCGTACATAAGATTTTCTGAAGGAGGACAGACATTTGTTTAGAACTCTTAAAGATGTCAAAGAAGCAAGCTCCTTCAAGCAATTTTTTTTGGTTTTCCTCCACCTCCAAAGAAATGTCAGAAGGAGTCCGAACCACAAAAGAAGCACGTATTCTCGGACAAGTGGTTGCAGGAGGTGAGCTGGCTTCAAACAAATGATGAACGCACAGAGATTTGATGCAGAATATGCCGTGAAAATCCCACTCTAGTGGACAAAAACAGTGCCTTTTATATGTATGCAAACGCGCGTTGCAACTTCTTATCTGGTGCGAATCTTTTATTTTGACAGCGCATGCGCACCTGCGGCCCACTTATGTGCACCCCTGGTCATCTACTTATCTAGTTTCCTTAATATCTCTAATCCAGCATTCACGCTTATGTTAACTAATACAGCGCACAACCTGCACGAATGATGGTGATGAGAATAATAATAATAATCCAATTAAAGGGGTTCAAATTCAAAAAAGATTCAAAATATTGTTTTCCTATTTTGGAAAACTATATTTTGCAGCCTTTTCTTCATGAGTTAAAAAAATTCCTTCCTCTCAGTGTTTCCTCAGTAACACTTCTACTTTTAAAAACATACATATTACCATGAAATTTCACACACCTCATCTTCCTCTGTTCTCTGTTTTACCCTCAGTTTTTGTGATTAGGTTAGATAAGCCTTTTTATTTAGCTTAGGTGTTGTTGTTTTTTTTGTTTTTTTTAACCTGGTGCTCCCAGATGCTGCTGTGTGGTCTTTCAACAACTGGTTTAAAGTCTGCATCTTTTTTTATTATGAGGTTTGAGTTTTGAGATGCACGTTGTCTCATGTTGCCGATTACTGCAAACCTCTCTTATCTCCCTGAGTTGTGGTTTCTGTGTATCAGGTGTGCATGTTACTGTAGCCATTTATTGTCAGGCCAGTCTGTGTGAGCAAACAGGGGACACGGTCCATGCAGCAGTATGACTGTTGTAACTATATTTATGTCGTGCTTCTCCTCCACTAGGAGTATAAAGTGTCCAGTTTTGAGCAAAGGTTAATGAGCGAGATCGAGTTCCGCCTGGAGAGGACGCCGGTGGAGGAGTCAGACGACGAGGTGCAGCACGATGATGTTCCCACGGGAAAATGCATTGCACCCATATTTGATAAGAAACTAAAGAACTTCAGGGCTATGGAGGGAGTGCCTGTAACTTTCTCATGTAAAGTAGTGGGAATCCCGGCACCAAAGGTGAGAGGTCAACAGCTAGGCTATGCAAAAGCATCTCTGACTTCGACCTCAGATTTTGTCATTCACACCTGTGGCTCTCATCAGGTTTACTGGTTTAAGGATGGCAAGCAGATCCTGAAGAAGAATGTCCATTGCAAGAAGATAAGAGAGGGGGACGGGACCTGTGCTTTACACATAGAATCCACGACCAGTGACGATGATGGAAACTACACCATCATGGTAGCCAATCCACAGGTGAAACTTCTGACTTATATCCTCTTCATGTTATCAGCACCTTGTTCTAGCTGCTCGAGCTGAGCTGTGATGTGATATTTCACTGATCACCAGGGGCGAATCAGCTGCTCAGGTCATTTAATAGTCCAAACGGGACCTCCCCGAAACCGAATGACACCCATTCATGCTCAGAGGTGAGTGTGCAGGGTGAACAGGCAAATATAGACTATCCTCTCTGATAGTAATATTGGTTTGGTAGCGCTTTATAACTGTAGATCTAAGTCATTCTGTTTAGCATTTGAAAGGAACATATAAACCTTTCAGAAATATTCCTATAAAAGTAAACATAGTGTTATTGATATTCTGGGATCTATTCTTAGTGGCCATTTACAAAACCAAGTGGATTCATGTGTGTGTTTCCTATAACATGCTGTGATCGCCTCCACGTTTTCAGGGTGCGAAACCGCATACAGGAAGTTGAAGGTGAACAAAGTCAGGGGCGCTTTTTTCAACCTCACTTCCTCCAGGCTCCAGGGGACATGATGGCTCATGAGGGAAGACTGTGCAGACTAGACTGTAAGGTAGGCAGGAGATCCCCGTGTGCCACTGAAGCCAGGAAGAATATTGCCTCCCCACACTGTAACACGTTTCTGTTCTCCAGGTGAGCGGCCTACCCAACCCTGAGCTCATGTGGCTGGTCAACGGGAGGCCCGTTTATCCAGACCTTTACCACAAGATGCTGGTGAGAGAGAACGGCGTCCATTCCCTGGTCATTGACCCTCTCACTCAGAAAGACGCCGGCACATACACCTGCATCGCAAGCAATAAAGCAGGGCAGAGCTCCTTCAGTCTGGAGCTGCAGGTTGTGGGTAAGGACCAAATACGATTGGGACTTTTGCTTTTTGACAATCCCAATGTGGACATTTCAATTATACATATTCGTTTTAGAAAAGGAAAGGAAGCACCCACCCCAGTTTGTGGAGAAGCTGCAGAACATGGGGATTCCTGAGGGAGCTCCAGTAAGGCTGGAATGTCGCGTTGTGGGTATGCCTCCTCCGGTCATCTTCTGGAAAAAAGACAACGAGACTATTCCCAGAACTAAAGACCGAATCAGGTTAGTAAGAACTCTGACTCCCTCAGACACGGTTTCAGAGCCGTGGCTTGATTAGAAATGAATTTAGAAGCCTGAGCGGTTAAATTTGGCAACTTTAATTCCAATGTTATACCTGCTTTCCTCTTCTCCTCCTCTCTTAATTTCCTGTCTGTATGTCCAATAAAAAGACACAGCCAAAATCCATATAACAAATTTTAAACTCTTTTGAAATTGAATCAAATTTCTCTATCATCTCTCTACCTCAGCATGACCCAGGACGCCACAGGATATGTGTGTCTCCTTATCCAGCCGACAACAAAAGACGATGCAGGCTGGTACACAGTGTCAGCAAAAAACGAGGCTGGAGTCATTTCATGCACCTGCAGACTTGATATATATGGTAAATATTCTGTACAGCTGAGTAGCTATCACTTTTATTAAGAAATCCATGGCATTTTTGGGTACGTCACTCTGTGTAGTAATGCTAGCTACCACCTTTAGCACAGTGGCATCAGAGCATCCCCGCACCCATGAAGAAAACTCCACGAACAGGAAGTCGATACGCGGCTCTGACAGGCCAGGGGCTCGACATCAAGTCAGTGTTCCCCACGTCGGACACCAGCCCCATCCTGTTCGCCAGCTCCCCACCGGAGGCCACACTGGAGAGCGAAGAACTGTGAGAGCTGGCGCAGGGGGAGGGACCCTCCAAACAGATACTGCGACCTCTCTGAGGAGAGCAATTACCTGAGCAGATTTTGTGTGATGCATTTGAAGTGACTGATTCAGATTAGGACGGCAGAGATTTATTGTGTTAAAGATGCAGCACTGATAGTGGGGGTTTGTCACCATTCCTATTTACTCAAGTTATACAACGAGTGTTTCACCTACAGAAAAAAATAACAGATTTGCAAAGTCTTAGCTCATGAGCCATCAGTGGAGTTCAGTTTCATGCGTGAAGTTTTTGAATGAATCTGATTTATTGTCAACATCATACTTGGCTATGATGGCGAGGCTGCTGAAGATCTGTTCTTAATATTTTGTCCTCTACTAAAGAGTGGTCCTGGCACCATGTATTTGTACTGCAAATCACATATATACCTGTATTGGTAGCAATAGTTTCTTTAAGACTTTACATAGAAAGTAGCTTGTATGTTTTTATTTATAGTATATATTAGACGTTTGAATGTGCCATTTAGATCGGTGTATTTAAATGGCTCTAGGAGGGTGGGGTGCTTCCTTCAGGTTCATCACATTTTGCATCACGTTTTTCATGTGCATGTTTGCCTACGGCTGATGAAGACTACGAAATAACTAAAGAAACACGCAGGCTCTTCTCATAGTCATTATACAGCCATGTTCAGCGCTCACCGGTGCCTTGATTTCAGGTGAGATAATCAATCTGCTTAAAAGCAAACTAAAGTTCAAGAAGTGTTTCCCAGAGGAATGAGTCTGAAAACGACTGAAAATGCGTCACTGACATATACAACAAAAGCAGCCATTACTACTGAGCATTCAAGTAAAAACAAGACTGCAGGCACACATTCAGCTAATGTAAAATTGCACATTGTAAAATAGTTTTCTCCTTCTCAGAATGAAGTTATATTTATTCAAATGGGTGACGTGTTTGCTTTGCTGGAACAGCTTCAACAGCACCTAAAAAACATCTTCTCCATTTCCTTCTCGGGTCTGTTTGATTACAGTTCATTTAAATATTTTCATCTAAGAGGGCTTTAAAATCCACTTTTATTTTTTTTTGCTTTCACGATTATGAGCCTGTTTTGACTCTGCTCTAATTGGAGTCCTATTAGCTTAAACTGATGCCAAATACAAGGCAAATGGGAAAGCTCAGAAGCCAATTAAGCATTGCTAATCAGTCCAATTATAGAGGATGAGAGTTCAAACAGGCATAAAATTATGTTCACCTTACGTGACCCAATTATACTCGCTGCCTCATCTGACCAGCTGCCAGGCCTACTTGTTAACTGGGTGCTGTGTGTGGGTGGGTGTTGTAAAGCAGTAAACAATCAAGTGTTTTGTGGGTTTTTTGTTTGTTTGTTTTTTTATTCTTAGATTTTTTTTAAGCTGCATTCGTTACACTTACAGCTCATTTCGTGATGAATATTGCCGTGATGTTTTTTAAAATACGTTAAACCTGATAATTGTTACTGTCTTCATTGCACTGTAACATCAATGTGCCGAACACAGTTTTGTAAGTAACTGTCACAAAATACATTTGATAAGCGCTCACATGTGTTTGAGGAGAAGTTTAGCACACAAAGCATTTCCTCTGAAAGCAAGTGTAATCTTATTTAAGCTGCTTGTTTAAGGTAAGGTGGATCCTGATGATAATGAGATTTATTAACTCAATGTAGATTAAACCTGGTCTTACACTTTCGCTTGCACTAAAGCATACGCTTTCTTCCCTAATCTCTATTTCTCCATGAGGAGATCTGGATTTTTGAGGGTGCATGATTCTCTCAGAGCAAACCAATCACTCCTCAGATGTGACATATGGCTTTTGACAGAGGGGCATGGCTGAGCCATCGGTGCTCCAACAAGCCAATCGTATGAGGGGCTGCAAAAAAAGAAAAGGGTGGAAGGCACGTAAGGGCAGGGCAACGTCGAGACGAGCCCCTCAGACAAGACAAGCAGCAGCTGGCAAACTGCATCAATCTGTAATCAATTAACCAACTGGTAGATGGGATTACATGCCTAACTGCACAGCTAACCAGTCCATCCCAAAATGACCAGACAGCATCAGCTTGTGTGCTTGACCCAATACCAGAGACCGGCATTATGCTCGGGCTCCAACAGTGATTAATCATTCATAACCTGCCTCTACACCCAAGCTTTGAGCCTGTCAATACACAGTGGCAGGAGCTGCATGTCCTTCCTGACAAAGAATGACAACAGGAAAGAAAACTCAACAAAACACAGCAGAAGCAGCAGTTAAAGAAAAAGAGTTATCATGTAAAAGAGCTGAATTGTAAACAAAAGTGAGTCCCTTTTTTTAAGAATACAATCTTATTATGTAAATTAGAGGTGTCAAACATAAGGCCCAGGGGCCAGAAGAAGCCCAGCAATGACTCCAATCAGGCCCTCTGGGCAACTTTGGAAATTGTGAAAGAGGGTGTAGATTTTTAACTTTTAACTGTATTTTCATGTTTTACTGCATTTCCTATTGATAAAGACCTCAACTGGTATTCAATAATGAACTGAAATAGTTAAGTAACAGAAAAGTTCCTGTTTTCTACTATGTACTGTAAAAATTTCTGTTTGTTAGTTGTTGTTTTTTCTCCATGGTAAAAAAAAAAAAAAGCAAAAAGAAAATAAATACAATACAAATGAGATCTACTGTTGCACTTATTTTTCATATATTCAGACATATGAGTGATTAAATGTTTATTTAAATGTCTTTACACTGACCCACTTAAGATCACAGTGGGCTGTATGTGGCTCACAGTGTATTATACTGATGGATTATTAAAATATGGAAGTTTAATATTTGATTCCATAAGTTTTAGCTGTACTTCATCTCAAAATAGTTACCTAGAAGTACATTAAAACATGTAAGTACAGTGCAAGTGTGTAAAAGTGATGAAAACACTGCTATTTTGAAGTCAAATGACATTAAGGTGTTTCAGCAGAATAAGTCTGAGTGTCACTGGAACCTGCTGAATGACAGCGTGGGCAGATGGGAAGGACAGACAGACAAATTATTCTGTCTGTCTCATTTTCTCGGCCGACTAAACAGATCAATTATTTATATCGCATGCAGACGCAAGTACATAAAGAACATTAATGCATCCCATACACTCTCATTCATTACCACTGATAAAAAGCCTTAAAAGAGAATTATAAAAGTCTCCACATCTGAACATAAACTGCTGCCACCCCCCCCCCCCCCCCCCAAAAAAAAAAATCCTCCACCGGTGCAGTAATCTTTACACCATCTTGCTCCATATTGTTTGAAAGTCATAATCCCCTGATGTGCTGTTAATGTCCCTCAGGTTACAGGCCTCACTTACACTCGCGTTGCCTCGGGCTAATCTCAGATTATGGTTCTCGTCGCACAGAGGCAATTACATTTTAAGTGAAAGGCTTCCTCTCGATGGCTTATGTGACTTAATAATCGCTTTATAGCCAAGAGTCCATATTTAATTTATATATAAATCGGATATGTTGTAAAGACTGAATCCTGACAGTTAAAGACAACAACGTAAAAGAAACATTAGACCTGAAAAGACTCATTTATGTACAGATTGAAAACTTCCTTTCACGCCTTTAGAGGCTGAGACATAAACTGGATTTTTATAAAATTCCTTTTGTGTTGAAGTTTTAGCTTCTAATACAAGAAATCTATTTTTGCATTTAACTTAATTAGAAGTCCAGCATTTATAGTTTATTAGTAGGTTTTACATTAGAGCTTTAGCCTCTATTAGTTTGTTTGCATCCTCAGCACTGGTGAGTGGAGCTACCAGATGGTAGACTTTTGGTCTTTGTGACACATGGCTCCGAGTGAAGCCATGGCCAGATAGCCCAGCCCAAGATAATTGAAATTTCATTAAGGTTTTGTGTGTGTGTGCCTAGGAGTGGGTGTGGGTGTTTATGAGTCTCCATGGGTGTGTTTTTCTCTATGAGCAATATTGAGGGTGGGGGTGGGGCAGGGGCTCCACCTGCTGCCACCTGTTCGTCTGCTTTGTCTTATAAAAGCTGCCCCGATGTCTCCAGGATCACAGACACCTTGGACTCTTCAGTCTGAGCACTCCTTGGAGTTGCAAATACTTGAGACCCCGCACACAGGGAAAGCCTTGGAAAAACAAATAAATCAAAGCTCAGAGAAGCACTGAATCTTGAAAGTAGGAACCTCTTTGATAAATCTGATTAGTTTGCGTCTTCAATCGAAAACCATGAAGGCCCGTCGACCCAGCTGCACCGACTCTGGATCCGAATCTTCAGAGCTGGACTCCAAGAGCCCGGAGAAGTACGAGACTGCTACGAGGCGCCGGATGGCTGCCAACGCCAGAGAGAGGAAGAGGATGCAGGGCTTGAACACAGCCTTTGATCGCTTACGTAAGGTGGTCCCACAGTGGGGCCAGGACAAGAAGCTGTCCAAGTATGAAACCCTGCAGATGGCCCTCAGCTACATCGTGGCCCTCAACCGGATCCTGACAGATGCCAGGAGGCACACTGGTTCTCACAGGCAGTGGCTGGACCTGCAGTTTGATTGCGTGCAGCCTGAAAACTACTCCTGCCTCATGAGGTACGACTCCGCTACCGGACAGGAGTACATCCACTCATCGCTCTCGTATCAGTTTGACGGGCACGAGGTGCACGCGTAAACTGCTCCATCGAGTAGATAATCAGTCATGTTGTTGGATGTGAATGACAATGTGAATCATTTTTCTCCAGTCTAGGAGACAGTAAATACATTTGTATTGCATTATTTTCATTTTGTATGACAATCAAAGAGTCTTCGGTTTCGGCTTGAAGCCTTTCATTTGTTTTTGCTAGGAAACCCAGCAATGTTGAGCAAGTTTTTGTTCAGAGTATAGCAATGAAACAGCTGTAGTGTCATTGCAGACCGTTAGATTGTACTGAGGATACAGGCAATGTTGTAATTTTTTTAATCGGTTATTTTGATGTGGCCCTAAAAAAGCTGTGCAATGTTTGATGGATTATGCAAAAATCACTGAGGTCTTAGATGCATAGCTGATGTCCAGATAACTAAAGTAACTATTTTCCCAAAGTGTAAATGCATGTTTGTAGATTTGAAAAAAAAGAAAAAAGTATGTTATTTTTCAACAGACTTTTTTTTATTATAGTTTTTCATCAAAAATAAAATTATTTTGTATGAAACTTTATAAGTGTTGTTTTTATTGGTACAGCTATGAGAGGTTTTCTCCCTTTTCACACAGTTTATTGCTATTCAAGTTTGCAAAATATACATATGAAAAAAAGCTAATTTCTGAGTACTTCATACCAAAACTGTGACGTTTAAAGTATAACAAAGTATGGCATTTAAATGCTTATAATGTCACTTTGCGTGAGGAATTATCACTGGGAAGAAATAATTTACAGCATGGTTTGTGTTGCACATGTCAAACTCCCTGTAAGAGCGAAGCCTCGCTCTGCAGCCTCGGTATTAAATCATCCTTTAGTTTGAAGGTCCTGTGCTTTGAGATAAGACACTTTTACATCACGGGGTGGAAAATAGCCTTTGTGATTAATTTGCATCATTTAGCAAATCAACTATCAAATTTACTTGATACATAAAGACTTTTCTTTTAAAAAAAACAGTACAATCATTTAGTTTAATGTAAGCAGAGATAATCATCAGCGACTCTTACAGCCACAGGGCTACCCATCTAAATAGCCGTCATCATCATGATCATCATCATTATCATAAGCCACTGAAAAGTGATTATTACAGATATGAGTAAGTTTGAACAGTGGCACAAGCCGCAGCAGATTAAGGAAGCCTGCGTGCCAGATTCTACCACCGCTTCAGCAGGGGAGCAGAAATTAAACTCTATTGTGTGGCAGTGGGTGTGCGTAATCGCTCTGTTCAGAGCCAATGAAGCATGAACGCCCATAGCTGGCCCCAAACTCTATCCGCGTTAAGATGAAGACATCTACAGCAGTGCTTTAGCTGTAATGTCCAAACACTAACGCATTAAACTCATCTGATTACCCTGCTGTTCTTTTGTGTAGCTGTGTTTGGATTTAAGTGCTTAAGACTATAATACAAGTGGCTGGTGCTGCGAGAGGCTTGTTATAGCACAAGCAGATGATGCAAAAATTAATAAATGGAAGAGCTAAAAGTGCATAATGGAAACTATTCAGAGGCTGTAAGTGAAACTCCAATTAGACTCATTAATTCAGCCACAAGTGGTGAACAGTTGGTAACAGAGAATATACTTGACATGCAATTAATCGATAGTGACAACAATGTGCTCAGCATGGAAGTAAACTGTCTTTCAACTGCTGAATTATTCAGCCTTATTCAGCTCATGGCTGCGTGTTTATCCTTTAATAGGACATTTCCAGCAAATTAACACGCAGGACTGTGTAGAGATTCCTACAAAAGAATGAAGTTTATCATTTTCCAAAGTCCTTTATGTCATTTCGAAGGATGCGAGTGATGGGAAAGCTACTCTTATTTTGTCACCTCCGCCAAGGACATGTTTTGGTAGCGAGCGCGTTGTTGTTTCTGTAAACACGATAGCTCGAAAAGGTTTGAATGAATTCTGATGAAAGTTTGTGGGGGTGTAGAGTGAGGTCATGGTAACAGTCCATTAAAATTTAGCTTACACCCACCAAGGGCTTCAAAGTCAGCTTAATGATTTATTGGTCACAAATGGACAAAAAGCCTTATAACTTATAAACTAGGATTCTTACAAGTATGGTGTGTACTGTCAACATGTAGAATTTACTGTATAAAGATTTCAGATTTGACCTCTGACCTCTTGTTCAAGGTCAACAAATTGAAATAGATCAAAGTCATAATAATGCTAGAGATAGTTGAAACTATGTTTCTTATTGCCATTGTTTGTATTGTGCTATATAACGCAACATTAGACCTCTGACCTCTTCCTTAGGGTCAAATACAGTTTCATATAATATCTTTCAAATGTTTCTAAGGTGGCACGGTGGTTAGCACTGTTGCCGCACAGCGAGAAGGTCCTGAGTTCAATTCCAACATCAGGCTGGGGTCTTTCTGTGTGGAGTTTGCATGTTCTCCCCGTGTTTGCGTGGGTTCCCTCCGGGTACTCTGGCTTCCTCCCACTGTCCAAAGACATACAGCTTGTGGGGATAGGTTAATTGGATAACCCAAATTGTCACTAGGTATGAATGTGAGTGCGAATGGTTGTTTGTCCCTGTGTGTTAGCCTTGCGACAGACTGGCGACCTGTCCAGGGTGTACCCCGCCTCTCGCCCTATGACAGCTGGGATAGGCTCTCGCGACCCTGAAAAGGATAAGCGGAAGTGAATGGATGTTTCTAAGGTTCTACTGCCTTTGTTTGTATTGGCAACATTTATGATACCAGTATATATGTATTCTAAATATCACATTATAGTTTGCATTGAACTATCATCTCACATTTGACCTCTGACCTCACTTTTCCATTTCATATCTGCCTTTAGAGAGAGAATGAGCTGCCTAGTTAATCTGAAATATACTGTGGTATAATATTATATAATGATCTTAACTTATTCACAAATCAATACCTGTTGTCCATTAACTACTCCTACATAATGTTTACATAGTCAAACTAAACATCCGTCCACCACCCCAAAGTAAGGAGTGCCCAGAGAGTGAGCTAACTTGGTGGAGGTTTGCGCTCTCTGAGTGCTTCTTGTTTTCTAATTGAATCAAATGGAAAACCAAACAATGTTAGTTATTGTTCTGCATTATATATATATATATATCCAAACACTATAGAAACCAGTATGTCAATGCTGTGTGTTAGCAGAACACCTACTGTGCTGTTACGTCAATGTGTTTCAAAGGGTCTCAATCTCAAGACTACAACAGTAGACCAGCAGCTCCTCCCTCAACACAGCTGATGTCATCCACCTCTCCAGCAGGTGTTCAAAAGCTGCCGACACTGCTCAGCTTCACTTTCCTCTTTAATCGAAACACCAGAAGTTCCACACAGAGAAACACACGCGTCTTGCACCATGAAGACCCTGAACAATCGGGCTGAGAGCCACCTGACTGGGCAAGTGGACTTTGAGTTGGACAAAGTAGGTAATGGGGGCTGGGTGAACCAGGGCTACTGTAGCTCCCCTCCACCCTTCCCCCAGGTCACCACTGTCTTCAACCCCAAACCCCACTTCGAGGGGAACATGAATAGCCTGTACAACCTGGATACCCCGATAGCGCTCCCAGAGGACCCACCAACCAAAGACCAAAGTCTGAAGAAACGAAGAGGCTGCTGCTGTTTTATCAAAGGCAAGAACACATTTGAATCTACCTCATGTTGACATTTCTTCTTCGAATCTCAGCTGTATGAGCAGTGTAACAAGTACGAGTAAAACCAGTCGAAGCCTGGTACACTTCTGCTTGACAGACCAGCAAAAAAACAAAAAAAGCTTGTGTCATGTAATTACATATTGATGATTTAAACTTCTATTTTCCGTAGCACTGTGGGGGACAACGCTGACCGAAAACACCTCTGACAACAGAGAGCAGTTCATCCGAACCACGCTGCGGGAGCTGTTGGTCTATGTCTTTTTCCTGGTGGACATATGCCTCCGTGAGTACTCCACATCAACATTTCTGCTCGTCACTGATCTCAAAAGTTTTGACTGAATGTTCAATATGCTTAATGAATGCTTAATGTTCAACACTCTGGTCAATAACTTCCTGTCCACGCTTAATCTTATGATATGAAAAATGTTTTCCTACATTTACAAAAAGAAGTTATTCAGACACATTTTTACTTACCAAAAAATATCCTGTATTTAATTTGCATAATGTTGTCATTGAAATATGGGATACACATCCAAACACATCTAAGTCTACTTTCAAACACTGTATTTGCATTACTGATCACTTTAAAGTGCTCACTGTTTGACAGGCTCTGGACTGTTGATTTAACATTAAAAGTATCCCCGTTGCTTTAATGGCTTCTACAAAATAGCCTTCCCATTTTTCTTTCCCAAAAGCCATTGTCCAGCTAGGATTGAAAGGGATGTGCCTTTTAGCGATAAGAGCTTTTAGCGTCATCCTTTGTCTGGGTTAGATTTACACTGTTTGATGAGGCCATTTGCGTCAGGACAGCGTGCTCCCTCTTCAAACAAATTACGGCCTCTCATCTGGATCTGTTTGATAGCTAAAGCGATGTAAAAACAAAGCAAAAAAAAAAAGAAGCCAAACAACAAGTCTTCAATGCAGGTTTGCGTGTCAGCATTCGAGTCTTATCTCAGAAAACTGAATGGAGCAACGTTCAGAGCTGAGCCTGACCAAAGCCAGATAGGAACCAATGACCGGGCATTAACGATGTGATTACGTTGTCTTTCAGTGACATATGGGATGACCAGCTCAAGCGCCTACTATTACACTAACGCCATGACGAACCTGTTTGTGAATACACCCAGTAGCAGTGGGGTTACGTTTCAGTCTATTGGCTCCATGGCTGACTTCTGGACCGTAAGTTTTCCTCATTTTTCCCATGGCAGTGATTTTTCTGCTACTAAATGTTTCTTTCTTTTCATCAACATTTTTTTTTTCATTTCCTTCAAAGCTGAGATGTTCTCAAAATTTTAAGGAACTATATGATTCATTTAACCGAACATGTATATTAGTGCCTGAACTCAAATGGAAACATCTTAAAAACAATTATAAAAACTGATTATTCCTTAAGTACAATATGTTCTTCCCTGCATTACCACATCACTTAAAATGACCAAACAGTGATGTTTGTGTTACTGCTTCTTTCATATCTTTTTCCACATGCTTAAGATTTTACCAATACTGTTAATTGTTACTGATATGTTTATTAGTACATGCAGTAATATAAAAATATGTCCTTCCAACCCCATAAAGAAATGAGTAGTTGTTTTACTAGGCCTAAAAATAAGAAGCTTGGTTTCCAGTGATCCTGCCTGGTAAGTTTCAAACTTAAACACATCTGCTCTCCTTACTTGTAAATGGTAACAAATAATAAAACTCAAAAATGTAAATCTATGCAACATCTATCACATCATATCCAAACTCTTGTCTTGATTTTTTGTAGATGTGTTTTTTTTAGTCGATGGTATCAATTTGAAAATCCTACGTCGGCTCATTTTTGAGTTATTGGGTTTACAAAGTTGGGTGTCCACACCACCTGACGCTTGCCTACCGGTCTATTTCCCCCGTTGCCTGCAGGGTGACAGCAATACCCCAAACCTTTCAGGCTGAGGGGTAAAATTCACTAAGAACACAAAGAAAGGTACAAATCAAACTCTTTCTTTTTATGAAAAGTTCGCCCAGGGCCCACTGTTGAACGGACTCTACTGGACAACGTGGTACAATAACCAGCCCTTGGAAAGCGGAAACACGTCTTTCATCTACTACGAGAACATGCTGCTGGGTGTCCCCAGGATGAGGCAGATCAAGATCAAGAACAACTCCTGCACTGTCTACAGTAACTTCGAAAATGGGATCAAAGGCTGTTTCGCTGTTTACACTAACCAGAAGGAAGACGAGCAGAGCTTCGGCCTCATCAACGGCTCTGCGTAATTCACTCACTGTTTTCTTACTGACATACAAAGAAGTGCAGAAGCACAATTTAGTGTTCTAAGTATTTGTGTTTTTCCACTGCAGCTGGACCTACCACACAGAGAAAGAGATAAAGGGTTCCTCTTACTGGGGCTTGGTGGCCACCTACAGTGGAGCAGGATACTATCAAGACCTGAGTCGCACACAAGAGGAGAGCGCCAACATACTGACAGAGCTACAGAACAACCTTTGGCTGGACAGAGGAACCAGAGCAGTCTTCATCGACTTCTCCACTTACAACGCGAACATCAACTTGTTCTGCGTCATCACGTAAGGAGCATTACTGCCCATTGCACCTTTACCCACCTGCTGATACCCATCCATTGGTTGACCAAAGTGTCATCTGCTTCTTCAGGTTGGTGGTTGAATTCCCAGCGACCGGTGGAGCAATCCCTTCCTACCAGATCCGAACAGTCAAACTGATTCGCTACATAACGACCTGGGACTACTTCATCCTAGGCTGCGAGTTGCTCTTCTGTGTATTCATCCTCTACTACATTGTGGAGGAGATTCTTGAGCTGAAAATACACAAGTTCTCCTATTTCAATAGCATCTGGAACATACTAGACATTGTTGTCATATTGGTAAGAAAAGATGGTTCAAACATGTCATTTTATCAGATTTTTCAGGGCCTTCTAAAGACTAACAACCTTCTTACAGCTTGCCATTGTTGCCATCATATTCAATGTATTTCGGACCATCAAAGTGGACAGCTTGCTTGGGAATCTGCTGAAAAATCCTAACATCTATTCAGATTTTGAATTTCTGGCATTCTGGCAAACCCAGTATAACAACATGAATGCGGTTAACCTGTTTTTCGCATGGATCAAGGTAAAGAACTGACACCTTTCAGTCCAACATATTGCTTGTGCGATTTTGCTTTGTTGTCTCTCCAGAGAATGTGTGCTTTCTTCTCGTCCTTGTAGATTTTTAAGTACATCAGTTTCAGTAAGACCATGAATCAGCTGTCCTCCACGCTGGGCCGATGTGCCAAAGACATCTTCGGATTCGCCATCATGTTCTTCATCGTGTTCTTTGCTTATGCTCAACTCGGATATTTGCTCTTTGGAATGCAGGTTCAAACATTCAGCACCTTTGTAAAGTGCATGTAAGTCGTGTTGAAAACAATGGCAGGATGAAGGGTTTTAATTGTAACGAGCATCAGTTAATTAGTAGTTCTTTACAATTTTTGTCCACCCCACAGCTTCACACAGTTCCGAATTATTCTTGGAGACTTTGATTTTGATGCCATCGACAGCGCTAACAGAGTCCTTGGGCCGATCTACTTTGTCACTTATGTGTTTTTTGTTTTCTTTGTTCTGCTGGTAAGTCATGCACGAGATAACTGATAATAAAAGCATCTGATCCGAGAAGTCACATTATCTTGTGTATTTTTCCCTCAGAACATGTTCCTGGCCATCATAAATGATACATATGCAGAGGTGAAGCAGGAGCTCTCTGAAAAAGATGAACTACAAATTACTGACATTTTTAAACAGGTAAAAGCTAATTCAAGGAAATTGGCATAAAACTAGCCATATTTATGGATGATGTTTTACCAGACTTTTCTTGTAAATCAGAGCTACATGAAGACATTTATGAAGCTGAAGCTTAAAAAAGAGAAAATATCAGATGTTCAGAAGGTTCTACACTCTGGATCTGGAGATCTTGAATTTCAGGACTTCAGAGAAACTCTTAAAGAGTAAGTGACAAAATATCAAAAAGGAACACTTGATTATTTTACTGTTAAACCTGAGCCTCACTTCTGTGATGATTTTGAAGGATGGGACATGGCGATCAAGAAATAAACGCAGCCTTCTCCAAGTTTGACCGTGACGGGAACAAAATTCTAGATAAAGACGAACAGAGGTGGATGAAAGCTGAGCTGGAGCAAAAGAGGGTTTGTGCACATTAAAAAATAAATATGACTATGTTCATATTTATAAAAATTTTCTGATCATTTCTTATTTTGATTGCCAATTAACAAAATAAATGTTTCTTGTGCTTGTGCGTTTTTGTCAGGAGGCTCTCAGTGCCGAAATCAACAATCTCGGAATGAACTATCAGATGGAATTACACGAGAAGCCGCCTGTCAAATCCAACGAGCACAAGAGCAATTCCAGTCAAACCTTTGTGGAGCGGGAACATTTCTTGAGGTGGGACAAATTTTAAACTTAACCTGCGAATGCACTTATCTCATTCTCCTAACCAGAGTAATACATTTAACTCAATTACCTTTCTATTGCCACAAAAGTCTGGCCAAACAGGTTCTTCACCTTGAAAGCTCCGTGGCAGGCATTGCGTCCCAGACTGAGCTGATTATGGAGAAACTGGGATTACAAGGGAAAGCTAAAGACGCTGCAACAGCAAAGAAACCGTGACCAGTAACGATGTGAGCAAACATCACTTGTAAACAGCAAGATTACATGTTAGAAATCTTAAACAGCTCCAGAAGAGTACATTCAAGCTACCAAGTGTGTTGTAGTATCTAGAAAATGAGAGTAGACTTTCTTGGTTGCAGTCTTACAAACACACAACAATTAATTTTAAATTGCCCTTATCCAGAAGGATGAAACTGTCTCAGATAGTCATGACTTTGGTCAGTGAGGACAGCACAACAGACGCCAGAGATGTCATCCCGAAGGCAAGCAGTACACAGCTCCACCAGCAAGTGATATATGTAATTAACCTCTGAGGAAAACAACTGGATAAAAACTTCCTAATATACATGTTAAATAAAGTACTGACAATACGACATTTCAATATTGAAAGAACAGAAATCATGCAGATATGTAAATTGTATAAATAATATTTTGTCTACTAGCTGACTGCACAGTTTAAGTATATATATATATAAAATGTTATGTTATGTTATGCATTAGTGCTGTGTAATATAATATACTTAAATAGAGAAGTTGTGTAATATAATCCAATTCTGGGCAATACATATATCAACTAAATTCCAAGTGAATACTTTGCTTTAATCTATTGATGAATGTTCACATTCGCTTACATTTGCTCAATATCTATTGGCCAATTTGATAGTTTATATGGTTTAGCGAAATGGCTCAATTTTTCAACACCATTCCAAGGTGTAATAATCATACTCATCACATTGGGATGCACTCACTATGAAATGATACCAGTGTTTGAAATCTTGCAACAATTCTTTTCTCAAGTTTTGTTTCAGTAAATCTTTCAGCTCTCACACCATCTTTAAAGGAAGATCAATTTAAACATACAAAATGAATAAAACTTAATACACAGTGTTTAACAAATTTATTAGACCACCACTAAATGTAAGCTTTATACCACAGCTGTCTTAAAATACCAGGGCAGGTAATAACAAAACGATGTTTACGTTTTTGTGATGGTTAACTCACCAAAATAATATTAAAATATAATTATTATTGTCCGTGAATTTTCCATGAATGTACCATTTTACAAGAAAAGTAGTAAAACACATTGTTTTTGATTAAGTTGCAAAATTAGTTAATTTAGTGGTTCAATGTTATGTTTGATTTTTTCTGATTAGTCCAGCGTGTTGGTTCAAATTTGGGTATAAAAATGTGAATTCAATGATTTTTGGTTCTAAACAAGTTTTGATAGGTTTGTATTTTCTTGTTTTACGAGAGGTTTAACACATGTGTTAAGTATTATAAAAACCATAACACATAACTGAGACATCAAACAATAGCTAATGTCATCATTATCTGCTGATAGGACACTAGCAGTCAAAAGTGAATGCTGGCAGATACCAAACCTATTCCTGTTAAAAATGGAAAAATATGTCTATTATCCAAGTACAGTAAACACTAAAAAGGGCAGAAAGATTTTGAGCAAATGTGTGAAACGTGTTGTCTTCTATATTAATCTAAAGTTTAATAATTGTCATTTATTGTGTCTGGTAGGCAGTGAATATATGGTTTCCTGCAGCAGCATTTATTAGTCCTCAATAAATGTACCGAACACTCAAAGGTTCAAAGGTTTCTTTATTTGACGTGACTTTGTTGAGTTTTTCCATTAAATGTGAAATCGATTCAATCCTTTATTATTATTATATAAACATCACTTCTGTTGTTCAATTTATGTGTATAATGGTCAAAAAAAAGCAAATCGTCATTACATTCAATAGTTTAAGCAACAAATATATTACATGTCATTAGCGTGCAGTTCAAGTTGATACATCACCTGCTTCCTGCTACATCCTGAAAATGGCACAAAACTTAAAATGAGGAAAAATTAAAAGGAAGATAATTTAGATTTAAAATGGAGCATCTTTAAATAACAAATTCAGAATTTACCAACAAATCAATTAAGGCTCATTCACAAACTATATTGCTTAAATTTAATGATGGAGATTAACTTTGTAACATTCTACCTACAGTATCTACATCAGTTTAAGTTTTGAGGATTTGTGATCAAGGTTTGTATTTACACTCTAGACAAACAAGACCCTGTTTAATTCAATGAAAACCCCAGCGCAAATGAAAACAAACAAAATCTGTATCAGGTTTGTTGGCTAGCACTACAGAACGAGCAGGTAGCAAACAGGGAGTATGATATTCTGTACAAATGGCACAAACACAAATAAAATCCAAAATTGCAGGATGTTTGAGAAAAATCCTTCTGTCGTAATTTTTCAGCGGGTTTTATGATTTACCCGAGACGTGTCAATATTCTTTAAACCGAAAACTCAGAATGCGTAAGGGGAAGTTTCTGCCACATTAACAAAACAGTAATACGTGCACTTAGGAGACCCTCCGCTTTCAGAATAAAAGTAAAATAATTCTTTGTGACCCTAAAACATTGGAGCTTTTCTTTATGCTAGTGGGTAATTAACCCTCAGAGGTCCTTAGGGACATTTATTGTCTTTTGCATTTTTAGTTTTAAACCATCTTCACTGTGTTGAGTGGATTAAAGCCAAATTTGTCAAAGAATGTTTTTTTTTCTTATTTTTTTTAATTGTGGTGTCAATTCATTAAATCAGCCTAAAATGGCTAAGTTACAGAAATCCAAACACATTAGTCCCTTTGGACAAAAATGTCCACATTGAAACCCATTATAAACGCTATTTTTCACGCCAGAAAATTTACGGTCAAATCGAAAGTCAGGTCTCCAGCTTAGGTTTCGTTTTGGACTACAGGCCTTAGAGTTGTAATTTTTTTATTTGTCCACCGGGTGGCGCCCTTGCTTCACATTTGACCTCTGCTGGAAATCAGCGGGCTGCTTGGACAGACCTGCGGGAAATGACGCCTCTTTTCCGGCGTGCAGCAGCGGATTCGCCCGCTGATCGTGCGGACCATTTTTCGGTCCCTAGGACCATGAGAGGGTGCATTTTTTTTTTTAGTCAACAGGAAATGACGTATTTGTTGTCACGTGGTACCGGAAGTGTGCGCTGGAAAAAGGAGTCCGACGCAACATGCCCCGATCATCGTCGCGAGTTAACCCGGGAGAATGCACTCATTTCGGCCTCGATGAGCAGCATTTGCCGCCTGGAGACCATTTTCTGGTTCTGGAAAAAAAAATAAAAGGCGATCGAAATGACTCTTGGTGCCAATCTTTAGTCCATCTAAAGGCCTAATTATAATAACAATCAAATATTACTTCAAATGTTTTTTTGGGAAAATATTTAGTTTTTTAGTTTTTTTTTTAGTTTTTTTGTAATTTAAAGGGTTAAAACAACGAAAATATAATTAAAACTTTATATGAATATTTCAGGGAGAAGCAGTTTTAAAAGACTGACCAATTTAAAGTGAAAAAAAAAATTAATATTTAATATTTTTATTGCACTTTTTGGGGCGTGGTCGATAGTGTGCATTTTATGAAATGCGCTCCTGGAAAAAAAATAAAAGGCGATCGAAATGACTCTTGGTGCCAATCTTTAGTCCATCTAAAGGCCTAATTATAATAACAATCAAATATTACTTCAAATGTTTTTTTTTTTAAATATTGAGTTTTTTTGTTTTTGGGGGCTAAAAAAACAGGGCGCTCATGAAGTAAAACTGGGATTTAAAGGGTTAAAACAACGAAAATATAATTAAAACTTTATATGAATATTTCAGGGAGAAGTAGTTTTAAAAGACTGACCAATTTAAAGTGGAAAAAAATATTAATATATAATATTTTTATTGCACTTTTTGGGGAATGGACATTTATGTCCATTAGGGACCAATGTGTGTGTATTTTTTAGGGATCTCAAAGGGTTAAACCATAATATTTGAATTATGCAATAAAACTAGGGCTGGTTATAGTACAAAATTCACTCTACAACTCTATGCAGAAAATTCAAAGCCACTGGAAAGAAGTGGTTTTAAATGATGGCATTAACACAGAGGAAGAATCGGACAAAAACGTTTAAGAGTCAGCATTCCTCTAGGAAACCAGCCCCAGAATCAGCACAGCAGGGTTTGTTACCTTTACAAAGTTTGGGGGGGTTAAGCAGTTTTTACAATACTTTCTATATACAGAGACTGGGTGCTGCAGCCGTTCCTTTGAGACATTATGAATTAGTCCATCTTGGCTGCAGTACGGAGTAAACTAAAATTCACTGAAGTCTGGGAATCGGATTTAAAAAACAAAAACGACAACAACAAAAAACATGAAAATTCTAATAATTTTTTGCTTTTAGACCTGTGTAGGTGAAATCTTCTTGGTACACAATCCCATTTCCCACCCGAATCTCCTTTAAAGCCACAGTTGTTGTACAGAGAGTTTCTTCACATATAATGGAAAGGTAAACTACCATTCCAGGGCCTCTATTCACAAAGCATTTTTGACTTAAAATATTAAAACAGGACTAAAAGTCTGGATATTTTATTCCCTGAAGATCCAGACCAATGTTGAGTGGGTCATTCTTGCGGCTCAGTGGAGTGTAGCACAAATCCATGGAGGATTTACCTGCTCAATCTATCATGAACTCGCATGAAGGCTTGTTTTACGCCCTAAAATGACAAGCATGACCAGAAAATAAACTTTCAACCTAAAAAAAAAAATATTGCCATAGTTTGGTTTTTAAATATTAATGTTGGTATGTTTGAGGTTTTCACGGTTTTTAATCCTCATGAGCTGATGGATTAAAAAAAAAATTATAATAGTGGCATTTAAAAAGTGTGCGCTATGTTACACGTACATTTTCTCTAAGGCCCTTTTGTTTTGTAAAATATGAAAGAATTTGTACTAAATTGATGTTTTAACCTCCTAAGACCCGAACTCTTCCACGGCATGCATTTTGATTTCTCTTTGATATTTGGACATATTGGGGCCCGATGAATGTAAAAACAAAGAATTACCAGATTTTTTTTAACCTTATTTTTGTTTTTAAGAAAAATAAGAGCCAAATATGAGGATATTCGTTTAAAATTTTGATAGAACAGTAGCAGTATAATGTCCTTGTAAGTGGATATCAGGCCCTTGTAGAGCAAAATTCAGTATTTTGGTCTAAATAACCCAAAATGTGATGTCCACATATGTGGACGCCAGGTCCTAGGAGGTTAATGGGTTGGCCCACTGGTCAACCTGTTAAATGTGTGATGAAAGGAAAGGCATTGTAAGTTCTGTCTCTGTGCCAAGATCTCTACCCTGTAGGCATGAATCCTCGATGTTTCACATGGTCTAGCACTCATAAGGACGGTGTGTCCTTAAACACGTACTCAGACAAAAACAGTTGGTTTGGCTTTACTTGAGAAGCCCAAGAGCACTTTTTCCCCCCTCTTTTAAAACAGAATTAGGAATAATAATGGAACAAACTTTTTTTTTTTTTTAAGTGTTTTGAGTTTAATTGACTGTGATTAAAATCATACACTCTACACCAAAAGCGAATACACACCTGTACAATATTACCTAGATTTCAAAAGATTCAAAACTGTATCACTAACAGCATTATTGCGTATAGGGTATTTCCTCTGATGAAGAAAAGCAAATATTATATAAACACATTTATTATAAAGGAAATATCTACCATTCATTTTTAACTTTGCATGAGAGCAAATACCATACTGCTGTACTCAGAAGTAACACAATTACTGTTGGACAGTACAGCTCTGATCACCTGACCTTTATGTAATATTGCACAGGGGTGTGCTCCCTTCTGTTGTATACTGTAATTGTGTAGGAGCAACTATTAGCTAGAAAGGCTTTGTGAATATGGCCCCGCCCTTCTTTTACCACAGCAGCTGTCCAAATGTAAGAATGCTGTGTCGCCTTGGTATTACATTGAGGTTAGGGCCTTCTTACTGCGTTTGGTAGCCAGCCATGCCGAAGTTGGCCAGGCTGGACATGACTGTACCAGGTGGGGCTGCGGCCTGGGCTGATGGAGATCCAAAGCCTCCCATCCAGGCTGTTGACTGGGACTGCCTGAAATGATATCAGTTACCGAGTTAGTGCAAATATGGACAAAAATATCAAGTGTGCTGTAAAACAAATCAAAGAGACAGTTCTTCTCTTTATTAAAATATAATAAGTGGTGTTTAAGTGAAACAGTGTAGTTATACAAAATATCAAAAGTCAAACTCACTCTACTCCAAAACTTTGCTGGTTCCATGTCTGGCCATACATGTTGTAAGAGGGCATTTGCCACCCATTGGTCACATACTGCCCATACTGCTGCTGCTGCTGCTGCTGCTGCTGCGGATTCCCGTAGACCTGGTTCCACTGTCCCCACTGACTGTAATCAACCTGAAGGACATCAGATGACAGAAATGTGAGTAAATATACAATCTCTTACCCGTTTATTCAACAGCAAAAATAACACAACAAAAATACGACACTAGAAACCTTTTTGATGAGTAAATTTCCTCTTCCTTTTTTTGTGTCATTTTTTCTATATTCTGGCTTAAAAGCAAGATTATTTTAAGAGTGGACAAAGTCACGAGTTTCAGGGTGTTTTTGTGGTTTGGAAGTTAAGACATCAATAAACTACATTCTGATTCTAGTGTGACTAGTGTGTAGTCATTCCTACCAATTGTGACATATAAAACGCACATTTTAACACCACTTATGTCACACGTTCTCTCTACCTGCTGTGGACTTTTTGCCATGTCGGGTGATTCTTTGCCCCAGAAGCACTTCACTACGTGTCCTTCAATGACTGTGCCATTTACTGAAACAATGGCATGGGCAGCACTGTCATGGGAGGAAAACCTTCAAAGCAAAAGAGTAGATTGAAAGTCAGATTTTCTACCAGACAAATCACAGGGGGAGTTCACTTTCATACTGCTGAGACCATATTTGATATCATATTACAAAAAGAACCAAGTTTCCTGCTAAGCTTGGATGGAGTTTAAAATGAAAATAAATAATTTAAGCCCTATACTTAACATTAAGACAGGGACATGTTTACCAGCATGTTAAATAACTTCCTTTAATAACATCACATGCACATCGAAACTAAAAAACTTTAGAAATGCTTTGGAAAACTGCATAGGGACAACAACGTGGAGATATTTTTCTCTCTTATCCAGAGTTCTACAAGCAGGAACGCTGAATAAACATAACAGCAACTATCGCTGACATTGAATAAGGTATAAATGGTCTCTGACTCATGCAGTGTGCTTGTATTGACACCTAGAGGCCAAATGCTGCAACAGAATCAAGTATTACCTGATGAAAGAATATCCTTTCTCTGGGAAAACCCGGACTTCCATTATCTGACCGAATGGTGAGAAGGTCTGTCGCATTAGATGTTCTGGATAAGATAAACAAGAGTTCAAAAAAAGGGTTTACAAGGTTAGTTCATTGGAGGCAACTTAAAAAGTTATTATTACAAAGTGACTAGAGGGTGCAACAATGGCATCTATAGAATGTGACACTTGCCTGATAGCCCTGATTGGATCCCTCCACAGTACACAGTGCAGTTCTGTGGACTGGATTGATTCACTACGTCATCAAACCTCAGCTGCTTTGAACCATCTGAAATAAAAACAGATTATTTTTAAATAGATGATTATAATTTACACATTTAGTTCATGCTGATAATAAAATCCAAATCAAATCTGCAATTTATGCCCATAAAAGCGCTGCTATTTTTAAAAAAAATCAAACTACACCCAAATGTGACTCATGAAAAGGTGAAAGTGAAGATAAAAGTGAAGGAAATTAAGAGAATTTATTCTTAAGAGAGTTTCTTCTATATTTAAATACAATATCAAAATGCGTTGATAACAGACTCTTTGGCTGCTTTATTAGGTACACCTGTTCAACTGCTTGATAATGCAAATATCTAATCAGTCAATCACATGGTAGCTACTCAATGCATTTGAGTAAACCAAGCATCAGAATGGGGAATAAAATATATTTATGTGACTTTGAACATGGCATGTTTGTTTGTCCCAGACAAGCTGGTCTGAGTTTCCATCTACTGGAATTTTCCCAAAGCCATCTCGAGTGTTTACAGAGATAAGTCTAAAAAAACCCTAAAATATCCAATGAGTGTCATTTGTCTGAGCAAAAGTGCAACAGTAACTCATTTAACTACTCATTGTAATCAAGGTTGGCAGAAGAGCGTCTGTGAACGCACCACCTTCAACTAGATGGGCTACATCAGCATCGGATGACATTCCTGTCAGCTACAATTCACACAGCTACAATACACCAAAAACCAGAAAACAGAAGATTGGACCGTTTCCCGATCTGATTAATCTCAATATCTGCAGCAGCATTCAGACGGTACGGTCAGAATTTGGTGTGAAAAACATGAATGCATGAATCTACGGAAGAGGATTGGGGCCAAAAAGAAGTGGGCACGTCTTCTTTTTTTTTCCGAATTCTGACTTTTTTTCTCAGAATTCTGGAAAAGAAGGCAGAAAAAAGACGTGCTCACTTCTTTCTTTTTTTTCCCCAGTGGCCATAATCCTCTTCTGTATGGAACCCTCCTGCATTAGAACAACAAAGCTTATCATATCTTATGTGGTAGAACGGGAGATTCACATCATGGATTCAAGCTAACAAATCTGCAGCAAACATGTGATGCTATCACATCAATATGGACTAAAATCCTTCAGGCACTTAGTTGATGCTCGGGCAGAGGGGAAAAGGGGGTCCAATACTAGCAAGGTATACCTATTGAAGTGGCCAGTTAGTTTGTAATCATAGCACCTGCCGAAACTGGATATGTGACAATACTCACTGTCCTGAGTGCTCTTAGGAGCTGGAGGTTTACGCGTAGCCCAGTTAGTCCTGATTTGGCGCCCTCCGAGCCACTGTCCCGACATGTTAATAATGGCATTCTCTGCATCCTGCAAACCCAAGCCAAACGATTACTCATGGATTTGATAGATTTATAAAACTCATTTGTGGCCATGCATGACTCTTTTTAATTTTAAAATAGTAACTGAAACTGGTGATTAAAATAGGAAACTAGTAATGCTAGATGCTTGTAGTTGTGATAAGACTAACTATTAATAATTGAGTTTTGAATGTATTCAAGTAGGATAAGAAACAGAAAATAGAAATAACCTTCAGTCTGTGTTCTCGCACTGGAGCCTTACCAGTTTGTTGTAGAAGGACACAAATCCATACCCCTTTGATTTGCCTGTCGTCATGTCCTTCACAACTCGGGCATCCCTGGAAGGAGAAATGAGAACAACTTCAGCGCACTTTGAAGTTTAAATCTTCTACACTAAAACAAAAAAAGGAACCACGCAAAACACAATGAACTGTGAATCCTCTACTCTGCCCTACATTAAGCTAAATTAGCTATCATGACCTTGTACTGACTCGTAATATAACTTCAAAGCAACACTTGCAAAACAAGTACAAATACATGCAGCCTACAGTACTGTCATTAAATCATTTCTGATGTATTAATGGATCTTTACCACTAGAGCACCACTGTTTGCTCAGTCCTCACAACAGTAGGCTACAGATTTAAAAATCACAAAGCAAATGGCTATGGATTACCATGCATTCTCATAAGCTGCTGTTTGTACTCTTACTACAGACAGAGATAAATAGAAAATATCAAAAAGAGAAAAAAGGAATTAAACGGCATACATGGCCTGTTAACAGATTTCTTTATTTTTCCTGGTCAATTCTTTACCACCAATATGGAGTATGGAGTTTGGGGAGCTGCAAATTTTGAGAAATTGACATTTTCAGAATTTTTGGAAGAGGATCATGGCACTACAAACAACACTATGCAAATCAAAAATAAGACAAAACACAGATTTAGAGGAAGACATTTTGTACTGGAATTTGTTAATCTAAGCTAGGTCATGTTAATACATGGCATCTACAAATAAAGACATATGGAAAGAATGGAATAAATAGAGAAAAAAACTACATCTGAGTCTCCAGAGTGAACAGTTCCTTGCTGTTAGCCTTCAAGCTCCTGTCCAATCCTATGAGCATTTCTGTAAAATAACCAAAGTGCTATTACTTCACTGAGACTCAAAACTAAAAGCTGTTCAGGTACATATACACAGCTTACATTTTGCTAACATACTGTACAGTTTACTTACCACACCCTACATATGCATATAAAACTGACAGTTCAGTCATAAAAATAAAGACATAATAGACCGACCACACTGTCAATGCAAATGTGTCGCCACTCTATATCTAAAAACAACAACGACATGATTTTAAAGGTATAAGTTACTCCATGTTTAAGTATGTTTACATGCATCGATGTGGGGCCTTTTCTACTCAATGTAAGCAATACTCTTTGTGACAATAAAGGGCTATTCTATGCTATTCTATTCTATTCTAGTGTTAATCCTTTCCTGTTACACATTCATTATGTTGTCTGGTTCGTTTTTCTCTCCAAAAGGTGTGCACAAAGCGCCAATTTGCAGTCCTTGACAAAAAAACATAATTGTCTTTCATCCAAAAAGATTGTGTCAGAAATGCAGGCCTCAATGTGTAATGCAACTTTCTGTTTCACCTTTACAACCTATAAAACCTGTTTCTCAACCGACTGGGAGGAAGAAAAAAAAATATCAGTGGTTGCACTGAAACATATTCTATTACACATAAGACAAGTAGAAAAAAATACACACACAAACACTCTCCCACTCACACACACACGTAAAAACTTACGATATTTTCCCAAATGGTGCAAACGCAATCCTGACATCCTCAGTAGTAATCTCTGGATTCAAATCACCCACAAAAACATGGAAGTGATCTAGTACAAAAGAAAACACGGACATAGTAAACAAACTATTTGCCAATCCCCAGTAGACTCTGATTCTAGCAGAGTGTACGTGCGTTTGTGTGCGTGGTGGTGTAGGGGAATCAATAGGTGATCACTCACTGGATGTGTCTTTCTTCTGGCTACTTGGAGTAGTGGCCCAGTTTACTTTAACCTCCTGAAAACAGAATTCACAGAGAGCACTTAAAACTGTGAAGAAGAATCAGGAAAACAATGTTGTATGATATTCAAGGATGAGAAGCATTAACACAACAAATAAACTTAATAACTTTGCATATAATCTTTTAGAGCAGCTATGTCCCACCTTTCCTAATATCTTCCTCCCATTCATGGCTGCAAGGGCTGCAGCAGCATCTCTGTGTTCAAAGAACTCCACAAAGCAATAGGGATCATTGCTCGTGTGCTGTAAGGATAAGATCAGACACAACAGATTAACAGTGTGGCTCAACTAAAACTACAACTCAGTGAAAATGTTTTTATTGTCTTCAGGTTTCTCAACAGTGAAGGCTATCTTTGCCGTTAACTTTTGAGTTAACATTAGGACACGACAACAACGTAGAAAACAAGATAACCCAGCAACCTTCGCTGCTTACCTCTGTGATCATTTTACAGCTTTTGCATGGTCCTATCTGGGTGAAGAGTTGCAGGATCAGAATTTCTGTTACATCCCTGGAGAGGTTTCCCACATACCTAGAGGAGGAAAAATAAAAAGAAGTCCACTTACTCCTGGAAACAAGCTACAGCTATATTTACTTCGAAAAAGTGAACTACGGGTACTTCGTTTCTGGTATTACAGTATCATTGGGGATTATGAGTTTTTGAAGTGAAGTTCCTTACAGTAGTCTGTTTTTAACGATGTTAGTAACATCTAACAGACAGTTGTTAACACGTATATATAACTCACATATACTTATTAATTAACTCTTATGTCAATTAACCTGACAGTAGTGGATCATAAACGCTAAATGTTTATGTCGTCCAGTTGTTTGTGAAAACAACGGGTAGCTAATTTAGCCACCGAATACCGACGATAGCGAAACTAATGACACGCAACGTTACTGCTGGACACGAAAAACTACTTACAGGGTTCTGGGGTGGGTTTCGTCGTCCATAGTCGATGCTGAGAGTAACCAGGGAAGAAAACGCCACTTACTAGCTAGTTCTAGCTGGTATTAACTGGCAATTAGAAACCGCAACTAGCTAACTAGCTTAGAAGCTAGCTAACCGGGCGCCAGGGCATACGTCACACTGTGAGAGTCCAGAGTACGTACGTGCGTGTGCAGGAAGAGACCCGTCACATAAGGTTGAAGTAATAAAAGGGTTTTTTATGTTCTTAATTGTAAAAAAATGAAAATTTCTTAAAGACCGTTACTTCTGAATGATACAGTTTTTTTAATTAACTGTAAAAAGCCAAAAGAGCAAACCTAATGTGTACTTATTTTATTCATTTTGGCAAAGGAAGCTGCATACGAAACTCTTATTTTGAAGTGCAAAGCAAAGGTACGCTTGTTTTTAATGCCGAGATTTGACGGCTCAAGGCAGTGGCGCGAACCACCAGGAGGTTTCTCGAATCTGAGCTCAGATGTCACTGTGAAGAAATTTCCCGTTTGACTTGTACATTCACGCTTTTTTAACAAACTCTTTTAAATATTTAGTCACAACAAGGCAGTGGTTGTGGAGTGGGGGATGGAAGGAAATTATATGTCAACATATATGTTAAAAAAAAAGTTGAATAACAAGATTGTTGAGTTCATTGCCTGAACTGTTGTGATAACCCTGGGTGTACAGTACCAAAGAATTGTACTTTTTTATACTAGCCAAAGACATTGTGTTTTTTTTTTCTTTCCCCCCTCATTTTTATTTTTTCCTTGTGGTTTAAACTTGGCGCATGGTGGGCGCTTTTATTTTGAAGGACTTTTATTAAAGGACAAATGCGTAAAAAATTATCCCCTGTCATTCTTAAGTCTACTAGTAATTTTCCATTTAAAAAGACTTTAGTTACTCTCACTCTTTAATGTTACTGGCTCTAATTTGTGTTGCGCAACCGTGATATTTTTACAGCCATAAGAAACCGTCTGAGGTGGATTAAGAAAAGCGTGGCGATGGGTAATTAACGGTGATATAATTGACAGGCTTGCAACAATTAAATTTGGCTTCCCCTCCTTGCAGGCAGATATCCAATTAAAACGAATTGCTCCCATAAGCTACTTAATACACATATTTTATTACTGTCAATCACGTGTGTATTTTCTGGAGTGTCAAAATGCAAATATTAGATGGCGTTGCCTGCAATGTCCAAAATATCAAACACCTTTAAAAATCCATGTGTCGAACCTTTGTGACACTGTTAATCCCACGAAATCAAAGGTTTGCTGCACTGGTGTTTTCCTTGTAGTACAGGGCACAATTGGAGTAGTCCTTTGATTAAGAAAGATCAGTCATTAGACGTGTCACTGTGCCCACACTTATCACACCACCAGTTACATAATTGTGCACCAAATCAATGCAAACCCAGACTGAGTTCCCTTGGACAGCATTTATCACGTGGGAGTCTGAGTACATCTATTTGGAGAACATCTTTTTAAGCAAACACTTTGGGATTCCCTTGTCTTGGAAAATGGTCCAGGGGCAAGGGAAACTGAGGAAGGTCCACAGTGTCCACTGTACACATAAGGGTGATTTCTTCTCTGCCCAGACAGGACACTGTGATTTAGCTACAGCAAAGATGAAAAAAAAGGTTGCCTGGTGGGGTGGGCAAAAATAAATAAATACCGAGGGTTTACTCTGTGCCTATGTGAGGGGGGTCTGCCTGCGACATAAAAAATCTGGGAACCCATGCCACTGTATCCAGCGCTGTCCGCCCCCAACATTAACCCTGCTATTTCGAGAAACTTCCAGCCCACTTTTCCACGTCACTTGAAGGAATCTTTAAAGCGTCCGTCGCCCGTATAAAATGTCTCAGTACTCGACAGCCAGCAATATGAACGGCATGAAGACACAGTCACCGATGCTGACCATGGCGAGTAATGACAACGACCCTCTCCCCCTCGGTTGGGAAGTAAAAATTGACCCTCAGACTGGATGGCCCTTCTTCGTGGACCACAACAACCGCACCACAACCTGGAATGACCCGAGACACGACACGAAAAAGGTAAAAGAGCGGCGGGATAAAGTTGGTTAGTTAACGGTAACGGCTAACGGCAGTTTCGCCGCTATTTTTTTTCTGTCGACGTGCGTCGGTTGTGGTGCATGTTTTGGTTTGTTGCGTTGTTAAAGCGGCAGAAGCCTTTGCGCTACATCACTGTTATATATTAGTCTTGTTGACCGTAGGCCCTGTTTGGCACCGTTGCCTCCCCCTCACGGACAGCTCATAAGCCCATTATAACGGGTGATCAACTCTGATATGTTCCCGAGTCATGATCTAACACTATTATTACTCGATGACTCACTCTGCAGCATGCAAAAGGCTACCCATGATGAGCTCCCCGGTATTTTAATGTGTTTCTTTCACGGTGGAAAACACTGCTGCGACGTCCTGCTCATATTAAACTTTTTCCCTTACAAGGATCGAGGCTGGTCCACTTGCTTCGGTTGTGTACGGCTGTAGCCGGGCGCTGGCTGCCCCCCGCGTATCGCATTCAGCTGTATTAAAAACCGTGTTGTGAAAGCGCACAGGTCTGCAGAGAAAACCCGTGGGCTGAAGTGAGCTTCACAGCCTGCCAGCTGGTAATCTTTCGTCTCAGAGAGAGAGACGCTGTTGTCCAAAGTTAGCGTCCAGAGGAATCTGCTAGAAAGACACAGCTGTTGGGGGATAAAATTGGTGCAATGGTGCTGGCAGCATGGAGTGTCCCATAGTGGCAGAGGGCAAAGGGTCGTTCACGGCTATTTCATTACTTTAGTCCTACTGGAAGAATGCCACTGATTTACAGATAAATGCAGTGTTTGCTTTGTAGGTGTTTACTTTGGGTGTGTTTTGGGCAGCTGGTACAACTTTTGTCACTTTTCAGTTATGCCATTAACTGAGTGCTGAACTGGCAGACCTGTTGCTTGTACCCATCCATAGCTGTCACCTGCAGGTGTCTATTCTAAAGTAATACTAATAGAAAACAAGCGCCTTTCTGCAGTAGAAAATGGACATTTAAAGCATCGATTTACTAGTCACACTGTAGTACCCAGCCCCTTCTTTTAATTACATTTTACTTTTGTATGCATACAAATGTATCCTGGGATTGTATATGATTTGATGAATAAATGTTGCTCAAGAAAGAATTTACTGTGCTATGTGGAAAGAACTCGTATATTTACTCTTTTTTTTTCAATCAAAGCAAACCACATTTCCTCTCTCTGTAAAAATCCTAATGTTTGGCTGATATTATTAGATCCAAGGATGTGCTAACTGTTGTTGTTGGATAAGTCAGGACATTCATCCAGGTTATGTTACTCTGATTGTGAAACAATCAACAATAATATTCATCACGGAAACAGCAAGCTGTCTGACGGGAAACACACCAGAGCCTGTGGGTTCACATATCAAAGATTCAATGAGGTGATACTTTTGGCATCCCTCTGCGAAATTGTGACATTTTAAACTGTAACCTCTGCAGTTACCTCAGGACGGAAAACACTTTCCTTTTTAAAATTCCTTAATAGTTTGAAAAAAACATATTGTGGGACATCGTAAAATGTCCTGTTGTACGTGGACTTAAATGTAACTCTTTAAGTGGACGAGCTTATAGCTGAATATTTAACATATATAAAAGTAATGTTGCTTCTGTTACACACCCATGAGCAAGAATAAGTTGGGTAAAAATATATTAAAGCACATTTTGTAATCAACCGATGCCTAAAATTTGCAATAAACTACAATAGCAACTGTAATTCATCTGAGTATAAGGTTATATAGATTGCTATATTGCTATGTTTCAGGTTCGAGAAGTGTCAGCAAATGGACCCAACATACAGCCAGAACTAAGTCCTCAGGAGACACAGAAGACCTTTGTGAGGGAGATGAAGCATCCCATTCTTCGCCCAGGTTATGTTCCCATCCCAGTCTTTCATGAAGGCGCAGAACTGAGGCAGCAGCAGCACCCGTGTTATTCCTACATCCAGCCGAGCATTGCACAGAACATCCGGACAGACGGGCGGACACCTTCCCCAACGCCGGTTCTCCACTGCAGGCCTAGATCGCCTTTACATGGCCCGTCAGACAGCTCCTCCTCTGAGCCTGGAAAGACCAGCTCGCCTGTCTCACAGACACCAGAGGTGGGAATTGAGTTTAAATGTGCCACCAGATGGAGTATAATGTTTACAGTAGGCAGAAATGTTCCAATTTTCAAACAACTACTGAATTTTGACTGTTTTAATTTGGTCATTTATTTTTAAGGCTTATACTGTTACGCATCACCAACCTTCACGTCCCAGCAGCACCGGTCTCCAGTCTGGTTATATCCCTATACCAGTGATTCATGAAGGTGGAGGGGGACAGACACAGGTTCAATTAAATCCCTCAGTTTACTCTCAGCGCATCCCTTACCCAGAACATCAGCAGCCCTTCCATCGTCTTCAGACAGATGAATGGCCCGGCTACTCTGCTGCAATGCAGCCCCCCCGGGAACAGGCTTCGCCAACTCTGTTTCCTCAGCACCGCGATACTGCCTCCATTCATCTCCCTCCTCACATCAGAAGCCAGTCACCTGTTATATCACAAGTGATGGGAGAAAGGCCACAGGTAATTTTACTTTTTCTGTGTATTCACTTGGCGTGTTGTTGTTTTTTGTTTTCTTCAGATATATATAAAGCTTTGATTTCCCTGTTAGCATGCGGTGGCCTAGATTTTGACAGATTCCAATAAATTGTTTTTGACTTCTAAGGTTCAGCAGCATATCCTCACGAGAGAGCCGCCACAGAAAATGGAGCAGGAACAACAAAGCATGCAGCAGAAACCCGAGAACACGCAGCTCCCCCAGCCGATGCACACAGAAGCCGACGTCCAAAAGCCTCAGCAACCTCAACACTTCCAGCAGCCTCCACCTCAGCAGCCTCAACACTTCCAGCAGCCTCCACCTCAGCAACCTCAACAGTTCCAGCAGCCACAGCAGTTTCAGCAGGCACCACCTCAAACGTCTCCACAGCCTCAGCAACCTGAACAACCACAACACCACAGTTCAGACATCACAGTTCAAATACCTCCAAAACCAGAGCCCCAGGACACGAAATCTTTTCCTCCAGAGGTCCCACCTGGAAAAGTAGAGGCTGGACAAGCTGCTCAGGGTCCCATCCACCCAGGATTAGCTAAGGTACAGCAGATAGTGGAAAGAGTCGCTAAACTGGAGCAGGAGGTGAAGTGCTTTGATGGGAAGAAGAATGATAAGAAATACTTGTTACTGGAGGAGCTGCTCACCAAAGAGCTCTTAGCGCTGGACTCTGTCGACCCGGAGGGCCGTTCAGACGTACGGCAAGCGAGACGAGACGGAGTCCGTCGCGTCCAGACCATACTGGAAGAACTAGAGCAACTGGAGGAGACTGTGATGGAGGGACAGAAAGGAGAGCCCAGCATGAAGGAGAACATTGAGATGACAAAGGAGACATCGCAATGACTGCACACTTCATAAAAAGAGTCAAGAGGGATTACCTGCTGTATATTTGATAGTGGATAAGTCTGCTCTGACTAACTCTCCTCCTCCTCTACCTACAGCATTTGTGGAAGTTGCATGCATTGATTAACAGTGTTGGTATGTCCAGCCATTCAGCACATAATTGATGGTAGCTCAGTGCAATCATGTTTTTTCAAGCCAATGTTGTTGCCTTCTATGTTGTGCCGATGTCTTTATAATAAGACGGCCGTCATGATTATTGGTTGACAACAAATACCAGGCAAGGGTTAAATAAGAGGCCTTTTTTCAATAAATGGAAGAGAAGCATAAGTATTTTCTTAAGAAATGTCATGTGTAATTGCCTTTTGTCTGATCGAATATCATACGAAGCTTTTCACAATCCAGTTGGTACACGTGTTTGTACACAAGTGCAAACGTCGGGGCTTTAAAGCAGAACTCTGCTAAACTGAGTCAACAAGGAAAGCATTTCTCCCCGTTTATCGCCACATGGCCATGTTGGAGCTGCTTTGTCACAGAACACAGTGAATATGTTTATTAGAAGCTGCTTTTTGGTGCATTACTGATTCTGCTGTCTTTGCACTTTGCCATCATTGAATTGTATCATGCTGAAAATCAGCAGCACTTCGTTTTAAGTATATCAGTTAAAGGAGTTTTGATTGATGTGTTTGAGTGTTTGTATGTGAATTGGTTTTCTCGTTATTTCAAATCATGATATTAGTATTTATATCATTATATGAAGTATTTTGGTACATTAATGAATGTGTAATAATAAATGGAGGGTGAGATTTGTATCTTACTTGAGATGTGAGACAATCAGCACTTGGTGCTAAATAGGAGATGCAGTTAAGAGATTGTCAGAATGTCCTTGTATAACTACCAAAGCCACAATCTGTAATAACACTAACGCACACACACACACACAAATGGCCCTAAAAGCCTTAAAGATGCCAACAGCGATAAAATACCCCCCAAAACACTATAGTCTGTCAGTTTTATGATCACACTGTTTGTGTAGTAATTTATTACTCTAACAAGACTGTAAGCCATCTGCCTAACACTCTTAACCAGAAATTATAGATCGTGGCTTAATGTTGATCACGGTTTATTAGTAGCTTTGATGAAAGAAATTCACGTTGGTATGGCTGAAAATAAAATGACTTTGACATGAATTTTGACTGATGCTTGGGTTCCCAAAGATTCTCAAAGTGTGAGCCTTTTTATTTTATGTTTTTATGTTAATCGTTTACTCAAGGACAAGAAAATTACCAGGTAATTGAATTGTATATATGTATACGTATATGTCCACTTGGCCAGCTACCAAATCAAGCCTGATTTTAATAAACACAAGTATGTGTATCCTCCATTTCCAATGCAAACGTGTCCCGTGCCTAGTAGGCAGCTGTCTTAAGTCTGCCTTATTTCCTGCTAAAGACTTTTCCATGGTGAGATTAACAGTTATCACACAGTGTGAGGTCATCTGCTCCCTCCCTGTTCCCTAAGGCTCACAGTGAATCATGACTGGGAACATTTCTGCCCTCTTTTTCCTGGATGGGTGTGGACAGTTAAAATGAGCCCTTCACTGATGAATGAGCTTAACCTCTAACATGAGTTTAACGATTATATTATATTTCTCTGGTGGTTATTCAAGCAGATAACCGCCTAATTTTGAAAGCATTTATCATTCAGATTTAAGCCCAGTACTGGTTTAGCTGTGGTATTGTGCCCTTATAGGGTGGCTGGTTAAATAATAACACCTGGGAAATGTGTTGGTAACATTTTTATTGCTTCTTAGTCCTTTAAAGTGTAAATATAAGATTAGTTAACAATTACAGTAATCATATGGCAAACAGTAGGGGGGGGGATTATGATCAGTACCTGCACACACCGGTGATGACGGATGTCACGTGTCATTGTTTAGACCAGGAAACAGCCTATTACGTCTTGAACGGCTCACCGCTGCTTCACCTCGGGGCTGTTTCTCACTCACTGATGTGTAGCCGCCTTCACTCTGTCCAGCATGACCGTGGGAAGGGATGCTACTCCGGTACAGAGCGAGTTTGAGTATCAATATGCGCAGAAGTGGAATAAACAAATCCGACACGCATCCAGCTGCTGCACCCGCTAGCTCGCTAGGTAGCTAGCTCTAGTAGCACGCGAGCCAGTGGGAAACGAGCTAACCGAGGCTATCGACGGTTAATCGTCGAGACGTGAAGGACCAGGACCGGGCTGTCGGACCAGCTAGTTGTTTGTTTTTGTGTAACCTGAAGAGACAAAAATGGAGTTGTTTCAAGCTAAAGACGACTACATTCTTCAGAGCGGGGACCGTGCTCTGTGGTGCAGCCGAAAAGACGGGACGATGACCGTCAGACCTGGTACGTAGGTACTGGATGTGGATGTCGCTTTTCACTGCTGCAGCCGGCCATTTAACATTACATTACAGTGCCACTAACATTTGGACTTACCACTAAAGTCAAGACGAAGCGTCGTTTTTGCTGGCTTGTTTTAAGCTGACAGCATCACTGTGCTCATTGGGTTTTGTCCCAGTGCACCTCAAACACATCAGCAACCTTAATCTCTCGTGTCTGACGCGTATTCATCTCTGTGATAAACCCTTTGATGATTATTAGATCGAAGCTAATTTACCTGCCTCCGTTAAACACAACAAATGCTTGCTAAACGGTATTTTTAATGGTTCAAGCATTGATCCCAAGCTTTGAAATGATCGCTTCTTTGCTTTCATTTCGATAGTGCCAACACCCCTAACAGACTTCAAACTTCTGACTTTGCTCTTTATGCTACACACTGGAAGGTGCATCTCACTCTTCAGCTCTTTTTTTTTTTAAAGACAAATCTGATATAAAACAAGACAACGAGAAGGTGAAAAAACCGGAAAAGTGATTGATTAATGAGAGCTAAATTATAATATAATTCCGATATAAAAGTGCATACAGACCAAAATTTAAAGCTAGCATATTGAGTGTTATTGCCAGGTTCTGGCTGTTGAGTCACATAAGCGAGTACTGAAACACTGGCTCAGCTGTGACTAATGATTGGACATGCTTTGATGTTAAATGAATACCAAGGCCTGTGGTATTAACATTTTCCCAGCAGAAGGGAAAGAAAAAGTTTTATGAGAGTCAGCACAAGAGCTGTGCAGGTTGTCCCCTGTGGCAGTTGAAGTAGTATGGTTGTGCAGCCATCCTGAACAGGTTTTTAGTTGCACCACTGTTTCATTATTTAATTGGAAAAAGGGTTTCCGCTCCTCACTGCGTTTCCACTCCACTCTCTCGCACATAGTTAAGTATTTCACTGATTGTACTTTCTATGTGAAGCTGTTGTTGTTACTTTTTTAACTGGTTTTTTGTTTGTTTGGTTTTTTTACGTTTTTTTTTTTTTTTTTTTTTTTTTTTTAAATTTTGCCGTTTTCTAGACCTTTCTTGTGGGGACCCTCCCAGCCGGTTCCCCCGCACATTAAATTGTCTGCCTTGTGGAACAGGAAGACTCATTGTTTAGGGCAGCTTACAGTTCATGTTCTCCACCCTTAGCCACGCCCTTCACATTTTTCCAATTTCCTCCACTGTGATGTGTAATCTCTCACCAATGCAGAACATTGCGTTTTATTTGCTGGGCTGACCTTATACTTGACCTGGTGTTCGGAAATAAAAAATAAATAAATAGGCAAAGCTTGTCTTTTCATGCATCATATCACATTTTATTCAATAAAATGAAAGCAGGCAGACTTTCCTGCAAGTGTATAGCTGTCATTTTATATAGATATGCACGAACAAACAGTGAGAGACCTTACAAGTTTGAGACAGAAAATCTACTGCCTGTGAGTTGTCACCACCTTTACACAGCGTTCACATCATCTAGGCTTGAGAGTGTTCTAAGTATTAATTAAAAAAAACAAAAAACAAGTTCCTGCATGTAACAGAGCACCAGCCAACTATGACTGTCGTTTTGTCATGACTACTGTACTTTTGTTTGATTAACTCATATGCAAAACTGTGACTAAAAAAAAACAGACAAACTGTGTCTGCAGAAAAATGTTACTTATGGCTTCTTATATGCTGCAGAGCATGTATTACAGCATTGTTGTCGTGTTTCATCTCTGTATTTTTCTTTCAGCCACAGACCTGCTGTTAGCTTGGAACCCAGTGTGTTTGGGTTTGGTGGAAGGTGTCATTGGAAAGATACAGCTTCACACAGGTACGTGGAGCACGGAAGACCTTTGAACACTTCGCAGAGCAGGCGCATTCTCGCCAGTGCTTTCCATCTGTGTGTGCTTGGACTTTTGAGCCGCCAAATCATCCGGTGCTCAGGATGTTTCTTGTTCACCAGTAAAGGTGTGAAAAGAAATGTGTGAAAGAGCTTTGAAATCTGTGTAGTAATCAAGAGGAGTGAATCAATACTGATGATTCAATTGATGACAAGCCCCGATTTGTATGATGCAGAGTGCTTTTGTTGTTTTTATACATTCTAGTATAAGCGATATTATTTAAGAGATTTCTTGTGTTGCCGTTAATGACCGATGTGCAGCTGCTTTCTTCACACATTTTCAGAATGTGAGGAATTTTGCACCCGTGATGCAACTCCCCCACCTTTTTTTTTTCTTCTCCCCTCCTCTTGACAGATCTTCCTCTCGGCCTTGTGTTAATCCGTCAGAAAGCGCTGGTCGGCCACTTACCGGGAAACCACAAAGTCTACAAGATCACCAAGATCGCCGTCATCCCCTTGTCTGACGAAGAGCCTCAGGAGCTCGAGCTGGAGGTGTGCACACATGCGCTGTTTATTCTGCTCTTTAACTTCTGTTTTAATCATGCTTTCAGTTCCCTGGGCAGTACTTCTAACAGTTAAAATCCTAAATTGGTATTAATGTATCCAAGAATACACTATGAGTCAGTGTATGATTCAGCTCTGAGAATGGACTGAGGTGTAGAAGTTGTTTAGATAAGTTTTGTTTTTGCCCGCACATATCTAGTTTAAAAAAAAAATACATGCAGACATAAAATAACCGCAGCAGACCGCAAAGAATGTTGATTGCTGAGATTTGAGTTTTTCAGGGGAGCTTCGTGGATGGTGAGACAGAATATTTCCAAGTGAGTAATAATGGCGGTGGATTGTTAGCACAATGGCTTTTAAATCTTGTCCACTTGTCCCTTATAGCGCAGAATGAACACGTGTCTCCCTTTGTGCATAGAAATCCTGGTGTGTGCATCAGTGTAGATGTTGGCTTGTTTACAGCAGCCCTGTAGTAGTATTGCTACTATAGTTTACTCTAGTGTCCTATTTGGCTGTTTTTGTAGAGGTTATCTAATATCTGACATTTGATACCAAATTCACTTTTTTTTCCAACTCTGTCCTCGTCCCATTGAACGTGTTTGATGGTCTAAATATCACTATCATGTTTCGATTTGTAAAGCTGCAGAAATTTGATAGACCATCCTCTTTTCTTTTTTTTCCAGCTTTGCAAGAAGCATCACTTTGGCATCGACAAACCAGAGAAGCTGGCCCAGTCTCCAGATGAGTCCAAGCTGATGAAAACTTTAAGTCAGATCAAATCTAATGTTGCTGTGCCCATCAAGAAAAAGGTATTGTTTTGTTTTACACACAAGCATGGATTATCATATTGAAACTGATCCCCTACCTTTCCTCTCTTTCAAACTAGTGAAGGCTTTGAAGTTCTTCTAGGATTTCCTTCTTTTGTTGACTTACTTTTTCTTTCCACCTGCCCAATCCAGTATTCCCCTGCTTTCCAGGTCAAGGAAAACAAAGAGAAGGAACGCCTGGAGAGGCGGCTGCTGGATGAGCTGTACAAGATATTCATGGACTCAGACTCCTTCTACTACAGCATGACCTACGACCTGACAAACAGTGTCCAGCGTCAAGGAGACTCTGATAAGTCTGACATGCCTCTGTGGAAGCAGGTTTGGAGTTATTGAAGTTATTTTATTCTGCTTATGTCTACTACACAAACTCCTTATTGTGGCTGACTGTGTTTTTACTCTGTGTTAAAGGTGGATGACCGTTTCTTCTGGAATAAACACATGATCCAAGAACTTATTGACCTTCAGGTATTGAACACCCGCCCCACCCATCTACTGGGAAATACAGAGAGCGTCTGCTTAGTGCTGCTTTTCTATTTTCAGGCCTGAGTAATTAGAATTAAATGAAAACACTGTGTTCTCCTGAAAACTGCTTACAGAGTCATTGTATTTTCTGTAAAATAGTCAGCTTAAAAGAGTGTAGTTGGTCATGCTGTTTAAATGTGGCATTTTGTATGTACTGATAAATGCCAGGGCGTTATCAAAAGCAGCATGAAAATACTCAAAGGCGGGATGCAAAGTACTTTCTTATCAACCTGGCCTCAAACTAAATTTTAATCTGTCTGGCTATTTTTCTTTTTTTAATGTCTGTTGAATGTTCCAGGTCCCAGAGGTTGACTTCTGGGTGATACCAATCATCCAGGGCTTTGTGCAGGTGGAGGAACTGGTGGTAAACTACAATGAGACCTCTGATGAAGAGCGGAGCAGCCCTGACACCCCACCAAAGGAGATCACTTGTGTTGATGACATCCATCCTCGTTTCACTGTGGCCCTGATCTCCAGACGTAGCCGCCACCGCGCAGGTAGAGTTTGCCTTAGGGGAGTCATGCTCTGATTCAGTCCAGTTGCATGGGCTGCAACAAGTAATTAAGGCACATTCTGGTAGCTAGCTGATTTATTGTCTGCAAGTGAAGCATGATCCAGGATATAAATACACATGCATTATTCTCCCCCAAAGGGATGCGGTACAAACGCAGAGGAGTGGATACAGACGGCCATGTAGCTAACTATGTGGAGACGGAGCAGTTGATTCACGTGCACAGCCACACTCTGTCCTTTGTGCAGACTCGTGGCTCTGTGCCTGTCTTTTGGAGTCAGGCAGGGTATCGCTACAACCCCCGGCCACGGATAGAAAAAGGTCAGTAGAGCTCTATCTTGTATTTAGACCTAAACTGATGGTTTCTGACACTCTTTGTGTAGAAATCTTTCCAGTAGCAATTTCTCATGAAATTTTTTGGTAGCTTAAAAATTGTAGCCTACCTTCTCTGCCCTTGCTCTGATTATTATTATTTTTTATTTCTTGCATAAATTATAGATTGTAATCAGTAAATTATTTTAACTGTGACTGCCTCCTTGTTTTGCATTGGAAACAACATAAATAACTCTTTCACCAGAATCAATAATAATAAAAAAGTTTTTAATGCATATTTTCACCTGACATTTCAGGAGAGAAGGAGACTATGACCTACTTTGCTGCTCACTTTGAAGAACAACTTAAACTGTACAAGAAGCAGGTGAGTGTTCCTCACCAGAGTGCATACTCGTATATCCGCTTAGGCTATTTATTAAATGCATTTTCTGTTATTTACTTTGGGTTGTGGTGTCTGCAGCTATACATAGTGCTTGCATAACCCGCTTCCTGTTGTAACTAAAACAGAACATCCTGCTAATGATCAGTGACATTGCTTGTCAGTAGCTTGGATTATTTCAGATAGTGTTTACAGTAGTGTAGCAGTACTTTTATTTAAGCTTGTGATGAGCTCAGCTGTTGGCTTTTTTTTTTTTTAAAGACTTAAGCCTGTTTCCCAGTTTGTTTTTTTTCTTCATGTGATAAAGTTAATATTTATTTTTTCACTCTTCACTGAACCCAAAAATCTTAAAAATCCAGTGACAGCACTTTTTGGTGTCTTCTTTAGGTCATCGTTAACTTGGTGGATCAAAGTGGGCGGGAGAAGATAATTGGTGATGCATATCTGAAACAAGTCCTCCTGTACAACAACTCTAACCTCACTTATGTTTCATTCGACTTTCACGAGCACTGGTGAGACAGACCCTTTTTACACGAGCGTCTTTTACACGAATTTCACAATCTATATATTACCACAGTACATTCACTTCCCCTGTATGGTTCTTGTATCCTGTTTCTCAGCCGCGGCATGAAGTTTGAGAATGTGCAGATACTGACAGATGCCATTTCTGACATCATCACTGACATGAAGTGGGCCTGGTAAGTGTCGTGCCACCTGAGTACTATAGCATGATAGGTTTGGTGTCAAAATGCGATTTCTGTGAATGTGTCTTGATTCTGGTTGTGTGTCCCTCTGCCAGGGTGGACCAAGCAGGAGTAATCTGCAAGCAGGAGGGCATCTTCAGAGTAAACTGTATGGACTGTCTTGACAGGACCAATGTGGTCCAAGCTGCTATTGCCCGGGTAGTGATGGAACAACAGGTGTGATTTTCTGGATTTTTTTTGTTTATGATAACTTATATTTTAGAAATCCTGATTATTAAAAAAAAAAAAAAGGTCATAACCATTATAAATATCAAGGATTGCATTTTATGTGTGCTTTTCTTCCTGCAGCTGAAGAAATTGGGTGTGATGCCTCCAGAGCAGCCTCTGCCTCTCAAGTGTTACAGGATTTATCAGGTCATGTGGGCAAACAACGGTGACACCATCAGCAGACAGTACGCTGGCACAGCAGCTCTCAAGGTATCTTAATTGTATGAGGTCTGGGATAATCCTACTTAGAAGTGCTACCCAAATCTGAGTACAGTGTAATGTTTTCCTACTGTAAACTTACTGAACAGCACCTTTTCAGAACCAAATGACACACAGGGAAGCATCTAGTATTCTAAATGTTCTTTAGAAGACTTGACAGAGAGAAAAAAGTGTTAAAAACAGAAACAGTACTTCTCACATATTGTCATATTGGGCAATAACTGTGAATGTGCAAATACACAAGTGTTAGGTAAGCCATATTTAAACAAAAAGGGATGTCACAAATATGGACATAACCTTTTAGCACTGCACTCAGGTCGTCAAATAATTAAATAAAAAAAGCAGTGCGACGAGTTAAAGGTAACACTTTTTGTCCTATTTTAGGGGGATTTCACCAGGACGGGAGAAAGGAAACTGGCCGGTGTCATGAAGGACGGGGTGAACTCAGCCAATCGCTACTATCTGAACCGTTTTAGGGATGCTTACAGACAAGCAGTGATTGGTATTTGAAAACAAAAAACTACTCATATTGGTTTCTACCTATAGTGTCTTGAAATCAATCCTTAATTTGCATTTGTTAAAACTCCTTTTGCTTCTGTCTGCAGACCTGATGATGGGCCTGCCAGTGACGGAGGACCTTTACTCAATCTTCAGTAAAGAGAAGGAGCATGAAGAAAAAGAAAAGGAGAGCCAAAGAGGGGCCCAGGAGCAGGTCAGCCTCCTCCTGCAGACCTACATGCAGCTGCTGTTACTAGACGATGAGAAGTTTCACGGAGGCTGGGCCCTCATAAACTGTGACATGAGGTGAGCGAAATGCTGTTCTGACTGTGCGTTGATGCTTAATGGCTTTATATAATCAGGATATAGCTGAACTATAGTTCCATCGAGGCTTTTCCGTGCTCTTTTAATCCCACTGTTCTCTTATCTCCAACCAGCCTCATTGATGCAACCAACAAAGATGAAGATGTGCTGCTGCTCCTGTCTGATAAAGCATACTATATTGCCTTGTAAGTTGAACCTTAAATTTGCGAAAGAAAAAACCCCCAACTCTTATATTTGACTTATATGTACATTTATTTCCTTGTAGCTATGATGAAGAAGCAGATAAAGTCAACCAGTACCAACGCCTCATTTTAGAGGGTTTGGAAAAGATCGAAATTGGTAAGAAGTTAAACTCCAAGGAGAAGTGAGAGCTCTTGTAGACTCAGTGAGTCATTCAACACTTCTCGAAAGTGTGCTTAACAGTTTCTTCCGTAACCTTTTAGAAATATCTGCGCTCATTATGATTCATGAAACGGAAGCAAATCACTACAAACGGATATTAGAAGTTGCACTTCGCATTGCAGGTCCTGAGCCTACTCTGTTCGGGAAGCCAAAGTTCTGCTGTATGCGGCTGCACTTCAAGAACGAGGAAACTAGCGGATACTTTCACACGCTGCGAGCTGCAACGCGAAATCCCGAGGATGATGGGAAAGGTAGTGTGTGACTATTTGAATTCTTTAAATAAAATGAGAAAAAGTTAGTTTTACACTTTAAACTGTGCAGATATTGCTTAAGACTTAACACTGTGACATTTCACAGATACATTGCAGTGCATAGCTGAGATGCTTCGCATAACTAAGCAGGCTACAGGGAATGACCTGCTTGTGGTTGAAAAGAAGCTGGAGAGGTAAGTACAAATTATGCTGATTAGCATTCGTCTCGGTCTCTCTTTGATATGATTTCAGTGTAACGAAGTTAAACATTCAGACTGCATTGCCAACTTTTAGACAGCAGCTAGAGCTGTGACTTAAGTTGCGTGTGTTTTCCAGGCGGCAGAGTAAACCTCACGAGGATATCATGGGGATCCAGAACAAACCTGCTGACCAAGTTCAAGGGAGCTCCGGCCTTGCACAAGGCAAAAGTTTTATCCTCAATAAATTCTCCACTCTAAATCAGAAAGTGAAACAGACCAAGACAAATGTGAACATCGGCCCCTTCAAGCCCCTCGGTAAGCTGGGCAGCTTCTCTAAGCCTGATGTAAAAGTCAATTTTCTAAAGCCAACTATGCATGTCAACCTGTGGAAGTCGGACAGCAGCTTGGAGACATCAGATAACGTCGCTGGCACGGGAGCCCTAAAAGACATTGGTAATGAAAACTATGGACACTCTTCAGATTCAGATTCTTATAATTCAGACCCGGAGCACCCGTGCTCTGGGTCCTTAGAAAATGTGGACTATGTGCTGCCCAGCTGCGGCATCGTAGCATCAAATCCCAGACTGGGCAGCCGCTCCCAGTCCATCGGTAGCGCAGAGCTAAATATACCCTCTGTTATCCGGGTCACGGGCTGTGACGGGAAGCAAGAAAGCTCAACTCACATTAGTGATGACAAGTCTCCCGGGGCTGCCTCAGTGGCTGAAGAAGCCATTCTCATTGACTTTGGTACTCCCATCGATGCCTACTGCCACCAGTTCATCCAGGATGCACAGACCAAACCTGTTGAGGTGTTCGGAGAGCTGCCACAAGCTGCCATACCTCCACTCCACAACCCTGCAGTGCCTGTGCATAAAAAGAACCCAGCAGACTCAAACAAGCAGCCAAGCTCAGAGCAGATGGAGCAGGAGGAGCCTCAGCTCCCCAGGCCATCCCAGCTAGACGTCCAATCCTCTACCTCCAGTTCCAGCCTCCTCACTATCCAGAAGCCTAGCTCTGCAGTCTCAGGAGGCTCTCAGAAAAGCGCTTGCTCACAGGTGGAGGGCAGCCTCGGCCCTTCGCCTGCCGACAGCAACGGCAGCCGAGTGGTGTCCCCCTTTGCCAAGATCAAGAGTTCCATGGTCCAGGTGGCCAGCATGACCCAGGCGGGATTCACTCAGGGCATCAATTTTGCAGTTGCAAAGGTACAGAAAAGCCCCGAGCCAGAAGCTGTCAACGAGGTCCAAGAGAACGAGTTGAAGGCAATGTTTACACAGTGCCAGACCAGGATCATTCAGATCTAGTGCTTTCCTTGTAGCAGCACTTTGGAGTCGTTTGTCATGTATAAACTTCCCGTAACGTAGCAGTAGCAAAAGCTTGCACATGGTGTCACTACTCGGCCAAGAAATGTGCTCTTAAGTTAAACTTGCCCATGTTAATAATGACTCTTGTACAGAATTGATAAAAATACCCCAAAGCCCATCATAGTAGTTACTATGTTTACGTGCACATATGTATGGGTTACTCTACTTTCGAGGGCACTGAATCATAGATCTTTTGCCATGCAACCTTGCACACTGACGCTCCTCTCTTTTATGGTTTATTAACTAGTTCTCAGATGAATGCTGAATAAATGTCTCAGCATAGTAGTGCACAGTACCTAGGATGAATAAAAAAAATATGGGATATTGATAGAAATTTGAGTACTTGGAGGGTGTAATAATTTTCAAAGTCTTAGTGCTCCATCCAACTTAAGTCACTCCAGAAATAGTTCTACTATATGATTAGCTCAAGAGACAAACAACCAAGAACAAAGAAAATATTTAGGCTTTTAAACTCATATACTTTGAGAGTGGTATGCAGAGTATTTCCGTGTGTAAACATGTTATTGTCCTTAGTCCGAAGTTATTTAATTACCCACAATGCTCGAGTGTGAGGTTAATGGTAACAACCGATTTTTGACGACGCAGGTAAGCAGTTAGCTGCATGTCGAAAGACCAACTCTGATTTTATCATGTACTGTAGGATAAACTCATCCTGGCTACTCAATGGCGTTTGTGAGCTAGTAATGCCCTTCAGTTTGTAACAGTCGTCGTAGAAACCAACCAAATATCTTTTGTGATTCCCAAAGGACTATTCTGTGTTGAAAAGTACCCTTTGTATAGCTGTCAGAAACTAGCCAGACGACATAATCTATGTAGTAATCCTATGTAATATCAATGTTGTCGAGTGTAACTTAGAAGATATACCGCTGTAGAAATAACGACTATTTAAGAACTTAGAGTATCCTGGTTGTTGATATGTACAGTGAGTATTGTCTGTCTCTGAGTAGAGCTGTCTTTTAGGCTTTTTGTATTGATGCTAAGGTGAAGTTTAAAGAGGTATGAGCATTATATTTTGAAAAGAACGCCCAGTACTGTCATTGTTAACCACGAATAACCAGAAAACATCTGGTTGGAGTTGTTTTTGATAGATTTATGTATTGAAATAACTATTCTGGTAATGGTTATAATAATTACCTACACGATGAGGGTTTATTTGAGCTAAATCCTTAGCTTGCATTATACATTGAAAACTGCATGTTTGACAAAGACAGGCGAGTTGCATATAGTAGGTATATATGCAACTGCACCCACGCAGTTACGAGAAACACTGACGCTTTATGCACTCCCCAAACTTAAAGCATATTTGCCTTAATAGGGAACTAAAGTGGGATTATGTATATCAGGTATTTATGGCAAAATCTACCTTTTTAAGTCTTACATGTTACATTTTGTGTACTGTATAAAAGATATTCAGGGTTGGTGCATGTCATCGGAGCTTTTTATGTTGGGATATCTCACTGTGATAATGGCACATTCATTCTCTGTGGGAATGGGCAGGTTTTAGAATTAGTATTTTTTTTGTTGTGTTTGTGGTTTACAGTGAATCTGTAAATCGGAGCATCCTGTTGCTGCTGGTGTTTAGGACCGCTTGCCTTTGAGATCCCAGTTATTTATAATATGGAAGTGTACACTGTAACAAAGTTTACATGTTTTTTTTTTTTAAAGTTAATTTGTTGTTAAAAAAAACAAATCTACCACAGGATCTTGTTATAGACACCAGAAGAAATTATAATAAATCACAGCTGCCCTGTCCTGCTGGTGTCCGACTGTGATATGAATCTGGCTTGCTCTGAGCTGAGATATCCCAAGATAAACTGTCACATATTTTGTGTTACCTTTGCCTGTTTTTTTTTTTTTTTTTTCCTCCTTTCTGCATTCGGCTTGCTCACCAGCAGATAAGATGCGGGACACTTGTATATTTTGTCTGATTATAAATGAGGCTCGGCTGCTTTTCTAGGTGCTGCTGATGGTGTGTTTATGTGTGTGTGGTGCTGCCAAAGCTTCAAGGTAATAGCTGTGAGGTTTTAACACAGAGGGTAAGCGGTGTTTTTAAACTTCATTCAGGATTGCAAACACTGGGGCAGCTCTCAAGCCTAGAAGGAAACTTAATCCTCCACATTCCTGAAAGAGTCCACAGTGCTAGAGTGTCGGTGTCTTGCTTTTTATATGCAAATGTCGCCTGTTCTAGTCAATCCTGTATTTGCTGGCTAAAAGTTTGGTCTTTCCTTCCGTTTTTTCACACCAAGTGCTTTTGAGGTCACCTCTTGATTTATCGTCTGGTGGTTGCCCACTCCCATTGTGGCTGGAGCTCTCCAAGCATTTGATTTGCACTGTTTAAGCACATTTTTCCTGCGTTAACATGGTTTCATCTGGATGTCTGTGTTCATATCCTTACCAACTGGCTGTCAGCGTTTTCCACAGTGTACTGAGATTGTATTGTATATTAAAAGTATCCTATTTATTCTTACCTTCTTTGGGTGTGTTACTTGATAACAGGGTGCACTGTACACTTGTTTAGGCAGATATTTCATTGGAATAAAAAGTGACTAAAAGATTGCTGCATGTTTACTGTCAAATGTATTAACAGCACAGCACAGTATACTAACCCAGGAAGAAAAATGCACCAGGACAAACAGTGATCCAGATCTTGTTCCTTTATTTACTTTTTTTTTTTTTTTTTGAAGATAGAAATTATTTTTTTTCCTGTAAACAGACCTTTCTGTCTAGTAGAGCTTAACCTCTGGTGTGAACCCCACAAGAGACTTTGAATTTAAGGCAGTACTTCAGTGTGATGATAAACTGCGATGTTGGTGTACATACAACAGTATCTAAATCTTATATGTAGCTCAGCACAGTAAAAAAAAAAAAAAAAAAGTGAATACCTGAACTATGTGGCAAATGAAAACATCTTTATTACAAACTGTTTAGATATCAAATGGGGAAAAAAGCAAACAAGTCATGTCATTTGCCTCTGATCACGGCTCGTTGCCGTTGACACACTTGTGCTGCTCCATCCGGCTCCTCCGCAGCGCCTCGATGTGTTTGGCTCGGAGCCAGCTGTCTCTGGACAGCGAGGTCTGACCCTGGCTCAGAGACAACAACCTACGGACAGATTCGCAGAGAGCCACATCTCAGTTTTAATAAGCTGCCAGTCTGAGACGATCTATGAGATGTACGAGCGAGTTCAAAAAAAAAAGAAATTGGCTGCGCTGAGGCGTGAAGCTATCATCAGCCTGTTTATGGTGCTTTCAGTTTTGATTATAGCTTATTGCTTAACACTCTAAAGTGCCTTAGGGGCTGTTATTATTCTCATGAATGAAAATTAATTAAATGCTACATAAAGGCAGTTATATAAATCACAACCCACCTCGCCACAACGAGCATCCTGTGCAGGTCCTCGGCAGATATACTCTGGGGGTCATCCTTCCTCATGTCTACAAAGTCATCTTCAACTGACTGAGTGCAGGAGGAAAAGGAGACACTTAATTCTTGTATGCAAACTTATAAAAAGAGCTGCTCAAACAGACTGGGTACATGAAGAAACAGCTACCATACTAGCTGAAACTCAACTCACTGTATAAGTATAAGAGCTTGTCTCACCTTTGTCACTTCATCTGAGATGCTGTAGTCAAGCAGCCGAGCCACACTCAGGTAGATTCTGAACTTGTTGAGCTGTGATGAGGCCTGAGAAAGCATGTGCATGGTGCTGAGATACTCCTCCAGGTGGGATGGAGCGACCTGAGTCTGCAGGTGTATCTGACAGTCAGACTGTGGAGATAAAGAATAATATTGATTGTGTGCCATAGAGGAAGTCCATATCCAGAAAGGATGTCTTTTTTACTAGGTGTTGCTATGCAAAAGTTTCCCTGTGTGCTGCATGCCCGCCTACTTTGGCATATTATCAAAACTTCAGAGCACGGCAGACAGGATCAAAGCCTTGGTGACGGTTAAGCATCTGATCGAGCCGAGCCTCCAGCTTCTAATCAGCCAATAGCTGCTCGCTGTAAACAGTAAACACAACCATGTAACCATTGTGACTTCTAATGAACCGTGGGAGTTGTTTACAGCATGCTGCCCTTCACTGCTCGCCTAATAGCAGGCCGAGCCTGACGCCTCTCCCGGGATTGTTCCCGTGGCACACAGCTGCCACCATGGCAACCCATTAGACCAGCACACAGAAATAGCGCACAGCACATTCCTCAGGCTGTTCGCAACACAGCGAGACTCTGGTTAAAGCCGCCGGCTTGAAGGGCTGGCTGCGGCCGACCGATGTCAGCTGAGACGACAGCGTGACGCCGGCTGGAAACAACCACCAGTGTCTGACACGGCTCTGCTTCGTGAGACACCGGAGGAAACCGAACCCCTCCCCTAGCCGTAGCCGGGGGTGGGGAGCGAGGCGAGGGTGCTGGGAGGGATCCGCGATGGGTGGGAGTGAGCTTTCACTGCGTTCTTACCGGCAGCAGCGAGCGGCCCTCTGACGCGATGAGCACGTTAATATTGCAGGGGAATTCCATCTGATGGTAGTTAAAGTCATAATCAACCTTCTGCCACGAGATCAGGTTCCCCAAGGCCGTGACGTTACGCACACCTGCAGCAACAAACACAACAGAGTAACAGATCCAACCCAGTTCAGTCACAAGGACAGGAAAAATGGTGGCGTTTGAGTCCTCGCTGTCGACCTCTTGTGGTCTTCTAGAAGACCCACCTGTTGTGTCCAGCTGTCCCTGCTCCAGCTGCGTTTCATCTAGGTAGAGGGAAGTGTTTTTGGCCAGCTGCAGGGCGCTGCTCACCAGCCGGTTTGCCACATAGTCCTTCTTAGGCACCAACCGTATCTGGTTCATGTTCTGGAGGCTCATGCCCAGGTAGTGTGACTGCAGGGGAAACAATGTTGAGTGTGTCTCAGTTCATCCAGATATAAACCAAGCAGTACCTGCGACCGATTGCGCTGATAACTCACAGAAGGCACGAGCTGCTGGATGATCTGATAAAGGCGCTCAGTGTACGAGGCAACAGTAGGACAGCCACTCATGTTCAAGGTAAACTTGCCCAGCGGGAGGACGTCCCGTCTCACGTACCTACAAGAAAAATAAAAGTGTGCTGGCGTTAGTTTGAAACCATCAAATAAAAAATTACAAAAAAAATAATAATCAGGAAGCTCACATACTGAACTTTACGTACACGTTAGAAATGAGATGCAGAATGAGGTACTCGGCTGCAAGAGCATCACCCAGGAGGACATGAGTCAAGTATGCCAGAAGCTCTTCTCTGACAGAGGGCATCTCGCTCAGGGTCGAAGCTAAAACTGAGGAAGAAAGGACAAAGAATCAACTCAGCTCCAGTCTGAACCAGTCGCTGCATTGTTCCTCTTATTAGAAAGCTTTTCAAGGCAAATGAACTTCAGTTTAATGGGATTGTTTTCCTGCTTGATTTCAATACTTCTCACACTTCATTAAACATTCCTACAACACTGATGGAACAAGTCGCCCTGCTTAAGCGATATTATTTATTAATGAGATCTGACAGTACATCTGTCCCGTTATCTTCTTTGATAATTACTGAAGCGACTTCCTTGATATCCATGCACACTTTAGTAAACACCTCAGACTGTTTTTAAATGGTGTGTTATAAATTAAGACAGTGTGAAAACTCAGCTGTCGGAAGTAAAGTACACAGTAATCCTGTCAGAAATGTCCATTTATCATAAGCAACCAAATGAATGAGTTACTGCTGTGCATCACATGCTTAAATGTGCACAAATCTCTCATATGGGAACACTCATGGGTAAATGTTTGATGCTACAGAAACTAAACTTCAGCTCTTGTTAATGTTTTACTAAAACCTAATGGAATCATGAGAAGGACTCTGCGAATCTGTTTCGGGCTTTGACAACTAGAGTCGAAGGAGCGGTGCGTTTTCAGCTCTCTGTGACTTTTACTGGGCTAGCGCTAAACTTTAACCAATATGGAAAACAACTACAAAACAAAACGTCCACATATTTACAGACTACCCGTAATCAGTGTGATTTTATTTTAGCAAAATCACAGAGGAAGACCGGGGTCACCCTGGACAGGTCGGCACTGTTTTAGGGCTAACACACAGATACACAGAGACCCCCTTTCACTCTTACATCCACTCTAGGGCTGGGCATCGTCACTGATTTCTGGAATCGATTCGATTCGAATCGGGCGAATTTTGCCTCAGTCAGAAATATTATAATTCTGATCACGTATCAGTACATTTCCATATTTTTATATCTATAAAAAGAAAGCTGACACTTGCGAGACTTTATCAAAGGTGTAAGCATCACAGCAGATGCATTTGTGTCAAAGTAGCTGAGGATAAAACTCAGAAAAACATGAAGGCGACTTTCCTGGCCTGGGATTTTATAACAGGTAACCTTAAAAATATTCTGCAGTAGTTAAAAAACGAAAGAAAGTCAACCTATGAACGTTACCTGATACTGCTGAAGTGAAGCAAAGTTACAGCGGTTTTATTAGAGACACGGCTAATTTTAAGACGTTTAAATTTGTTCAGTAGCGTATTGAACGGCAGAAATTAGGCTCTCTTTTCGGAAGTAAGTAAAAGGAAAAAAAAACAGCGGCCGGCATGTTGTAATGAAGAAAACAGATTTTTAGACGGGAAACTGTTTTTGAAGAACAGAGAGAGAGAGAGAGAGAGAGATGTGATTTTATCCTGGTGGAAGCAAAATAGCAAAACTAAGAGTGAATTCATGATGATGTTTATGTGAAGCGTAGTTTGGATCTTCTTTTGCTGCTGGTTCACTCAATATTGTTTGGAGAGAAATAAAACCTGCAGCTTCAGAATCTAGTGCAAAAAGGACGTAAACACAAAGCGCAGACCTGGCGAAACATCAGAATCAGCGAGCTGTCAGCCCCGACCGTGTCCGTGCCGTCGGGTAAGAAAGGCGACATCTCACTGATTCTGATCCGTCGGCGGGTCCGCGCTTTGTTTACGTCTTTGTGCAGAATCCATGTACCTGCTCTCATTTACTGTTTTAGCTGTTTGGTGGTTGTTGTAATTTTGTGAGGTTTAACCTGAGATTCTGGCGTTTCGGGCAAAATATATTTACATTTTAAAATCGATTCAGGATTTTAATGAATCAATTTTACGTTATCCAAGCTAGAATTGATTTTAATCGATAAATCGATAATCAGAACCCACCCCTAATCCACTCCTCACACCAATTTAGAATCGCCAGTTAACCTAAGGAGCCCGTCTTTGGACTGTGAGAGAAAGCAGGAATACCGGAAAGAGCCCACTGAGCTACACGGAGAATATCCTGAGTGTTAGATTTGACCCCAGGCTCTTTTTGCTGTGCGGCAACAGTGCTAAAAGTGCACAGAACTGAAGGATTCTCATGCTTCCTCCAGCACCGAGGGCGGCTGAAGAAGCTCTGTATCACTAAAGTATTGCACAGTCACCGCAAATAATATTTATGTAGTCAAAGCAGTTTAAACGTGTCGCCCACATTGATTCAGCATTAATAACTGATTTGTCTGCAGTGCTGGAAGCATCGGGTTGTTTACTTAATGTTTTTTTAATAAAGTTTGACTTCATCCCTCCGGAGGAATGAAGTCAAACTTGCCAAAAGTGTCTCTTCTTCAAGTTGTCAAGTGAAATCTAGACAACCCCAGTACTCAGGCTTATTTAGCAGAATGTTATGTAAATAAGATTACATTCAGCTATCTCATTAAAATCTGTGAAAAAAAAAACCCTGCTGCGATACTTATTTTTGTAGCAGGATTATGAAATATTTTCCTGGATGCTTACTGGCTGTGTGATTGGCATGTAACATACACGAGGAAAAAGAATGAAGAAACTTGGAGGCCTACTACTCTACTGTTTGTCCTTACAAGCACTGTTGTCCTCCAAGGTGGCGGCAGAGGGCAGCAGGGGGTTGTTGTGCTGCAGCTGCTTGGCGTAGAGCATGTGGAGGCGTGGAACGAGCGAGGCTGGCGGGCAGTGCACCCTCTGCTCCTCTGCCGTCTCCATGGACTCCGTGGGATCCAGCAGGTTTGAAGAGGCGTCTCTGTATGGAAACGTCAACAATGAGAAACAAACCGAGCAGATCAGGGCAGGGAGGAAAATCGTGTCTTACTTCTCGTCGGCTAAGGCGCTGAGAGCGGGACTGACGGAGAGGATCCCGTAGACCTCAAGCATGTCGTTAAGTTTGAAGCTGTCCCAGTCCTCATAGACCTGCCAATGATACGCACATTATAGCATGTGTCCTAAAACTCTCCTCATGATAGCTGTATCGTCTCTAAAATCACCTCTTTGTTCAAAACGGTTCAGTACTGGAAGAGGAATAAACTGACACAGCGCACCTTGACTAGGCAGGAAGGGCCTTTCTCTCCCGGCAGGGGGAAGTTGAGGTCGAGGTGGGAGGCAGATGTCATCTGGCTGGAGGGAGCTTCTGTCTCCTGCCGCTTACAGTCGCCGTTGCCGTGATGTTCTGTGGGACTCTGAGGACCTGCAGCAAGGAAAAATAAAACCGTTGTCAAAAGTGCTTTTTAAACAGGATTTTCAACATAGCCTTTCTAAACATGCTATTTTCTTTTATAAAGCACAAGTTATTTCTATTTGCACAATAATGCAAGGAAAAAAGGAGTCTAGACGATGCTCACAAGGCAAGGACGGATCCACAAAGTTATCAAAGCGTTTCAAAAATGACAGTAATGACACAATAAAATGATATAATGTAACTGATCAAGAGCAGCTATAAGTTGGACCTTATGCTAACACTCTTATTCTGACCAACAGTAAATTTGACTTTATCGAACGAATGCCGATTCTGAACACTCGTACCAGCGTGCGCTTCCCTCTGCTTCTGTGGCTGCGTGTCCATGTCGTCATCTTCCTCGTAGCTTCGTTTCTGTCTGCTTGGCACGTACGAGGTGGAAGGCACCACTCTTGCTTGGCTGCTGTTGGCATATCTGTGCAACAGAGTTAAGGACAACTCGGAGCAGCAGATCACAAGATATAAATGCACATTTCACGAATGCCAGCTGCGTAAAGAGCGATTCTATGTGGTCTTTTGCAAGCTGAGGATATCTCTTTGACCCAGGGGTTTTCTCCGGGGATTGGCACACAGTAGAAAGTCTGTCGCTCTGCAGTTACTGTGTTTTTAGAGTTAAAATCCACCTGCAGATGAAACACCCGTTAACAACCAAGTTGGAGCTAAAATGAGCCATCTACAGCAAATGAGTCTTTGAAGAGACTCACCCCGCATTCTGTCACGTCTTTATACTTCCCACATCGCAACGTCTGTGAAAGAATAGACAGAAAAAGAGGATGAAAGATGAAAACAGCTAAGAGATTATCAAAGGGCTGCACTCGTACCAATAACAGCAGGCGAGAGGATAAAGAAGTGCGTACTTTAGCCTGTGTGGCTGGATCGACAGTCTCATAGACTCCCATGTAGAACTCTGGATCAAACATGTCTTGGATGAAACAGCGAAATTTCACGAGGCTGTTGGGCTTCAGGTAATGCATGGGGATGTCGTTGAGAGATGGGACCTGCATCAAAGTGTGCAGAAACAAATTAGGAGCCTGTCATTCGTGCACATGTTTTTGTTGAAAGTGTAATTTGTATTACCAAGGTGTGAGCGTCCTTCTCTTTCAGTCGATCTTTGAAGAACTCCACGGCTCTCGCCTCCCAGCCAGAGCTTGGATTACTCTGGGAAGCGGCTGAAATATCAAGAAGGCATAATTTTATTGGCAAATCAAAACTCAAAGTTGGATAAATGGTTGTTGTAGAGCAAAATTAGCTTAGCTGGGCTGCATTAGATAAAGATGTTCTGTCTCACTATGGAAAGCACCCTCTGGTGTGAGCAATCATGGAAGCTCCACTACCACCACAGACCAGTCCCCCAACCTGTCCCCCAACCAGGCATTTTCAAAGTACATCCTCGCAAAGATCAAAGGTGCTCCTCCCACTTGTTTGCGTTCAAAACTGTCTTAATTTTTTATGTCACTGATTCAAAGTGGTGGAAAGATTCCTTGAAGATCCTGGTCAATATTGACGTGACAGCATCACACAGTTGCTGCAGACTTGTCAGCCATGATGTGAATCTCCCGTTCCACACAGGCTGATGTACACTGTAAATGGCCTGTATTTGTATAGCGCTTTACTTAGTCCCTATGGACCCCTACATTCAGTCATCCACCCATTCACACACTGGTGATGGCAAGCTACATTGTAGCCACAGCCTGGGGTGCACTGACAGAGGCGAGGCTGCCAGACACTGGCGCCACCAGGCCCTCTGACCACCACCAGGCAACGGGTGAAGTGTCTTGCCCAAGGACACAACGACCCAGACTGTCCAAGCCGGGGCTCGAACCAGCAAGCTTCCAATTACAAGACAAACTGCCAACTCTTGAGCCACGGTCGCCCCCACACTGTGGACATAAAGGGAATAGACATGGTCAGAAACAACCCTCAGTTTGGTTGTGGTTTTTAAATGATGCTCAGCTGGTACTAAGGGGGCCTAAAGTGTGACAATAAGATATCCCTCACACATCATTACACCACCAGCAACCTGAATTGGTGATGCAAGGCAGAACGCAGCCATGCTTTCATGTTGTTTATGCCAAATGTTGATCCTACCATCCAAATTCTGCAGCAGAAATCAAGTGTTCTGCTGCTGTAGCACATCTGCCTCACGTTTTGACATGTTGCACATTTACAGATGCTCTTCTGCATATCCTGGGTCTAACAAGTAGTCATTCGAGTTACTTTGTTGCGTTCCTATCAGCTCAAAGCAGACAAACCATTGTCCTCTGATCTCTAACATCATCAAGGCATTTCCACCAGACAACTGGTCCTCACTGGATATTTTCTCTTCTTCTGACCAATTTTCTGTAAGCCGAAGAGATGGTTATGGGGGAAAATCCCAGTATATCAGCAGTTTTTGAAATACTCAAAGCAGCTTGTCTGGCACCAACAACTATACCACATTCAAAGTCAATTAAAAACACATTTCATCCAATTCTCATGCTCGGTCGTCTTGCCCATGTCTGCGTGGTTAAATGCACTGAGTTGTTGCCATGGAACTGCATATATTAGAGAGATTAAATATGTCTTATTGAAGAATTCAACAGATGTACCTAATGAAGTGACTAGTAAGTGTATAAATGTAATATGTTGAGCAAAGAAGTGAGACAGGGTAAAGAGAAACCCTGTTATAATGTGGGGGTTTGGAAGGAAAATAGATAAAAGAGTTACTAGAATTACATGATACAACATGTCTAAAAGATATAAGCAACTTTTATTAATCTTAAATATAACCGCCCCTACCAGTGACACGTAAATGTCAGTCCTTTAAGATTTTAAGGAATATGTGGATTTTTCCGCTTATTCTTTAAAATCCGTCTCCGTCTTGATGTGTGGCAGTGGCGTGTGTACAGTAACTACACGAAAAAGTGTAAGACAAGTGTAAGTCATTTGCTTTTTCGAAGAGAAAGAAAAAAGAAAACACACACAGCCACCTGCAATGTGCAAAGTTGGCACGGTACGTAGTCAGAGAGCTAACTAGCTAGGTTCACGCGTTAGCCCTACTGAGTGAAGTTCCGGTGTCTTACCAAACATCCCCTCAACAACACCAACGGGGTCGTTAATCCAGTCATGTGTGGAAGGCATGGCTTAGATGGTGATAAAGGTCCGGAGATTAGAAAATATATCAAAGAAAAATCACAGTGAAAATACCAGTTTGTTGACTTTCCCCATACACCGGATCGCTGAAGTGAAGGGCGGGAAATTTGCGTCACCAGACGGAGAGCGTAGTGGGTTTGTTTTGGGTACGGGGACCAACCGGAGCACGGAGGTGCGTCATAACTCTCCTTCAGGATAGGCTGGGTGTTTTTCGTTTGACTTTAAATTCCTGCTCTAGTGAAGAAAAGTAAAGAAATAGTCTTTAATATAGAGCTACTTCTATTTTTTAAAGATACAGTTTATTGTTTTTTATTTAAAAGATCCAATATTACAGTGTAAGTAATCATCCTGGTCTATAGGTGGCAGTGGTGAGCGAGAGTGTTTGTTGTAGCTCCAACAAAAGAACTGTGGCGAAATTGCCTGCGTGATTTTAGTAGATCTGAATAATATGTGCTACGCCGCTTGTAGTCGTGCAATCTCCGGTTAATGCTTTATAGCTCAGCAAAATCTGCAAGCGCAGTGAAAAAAACAAAACTGAGCGTGTCCTGTCTGCCTGCTCCGGTAGTGGCTACGTGTAATTCTCGGGGAAAATGGCAGATAGAAAAAATAATAATGCTCCAAACACCAGTGCAAATTTACTATTCAGCGCCGCTCCAGAGTTTAACTTCAATTTGCCTTTCATGCCAGTGAGTCAGGCCACTGGTCCGGCGGTGCTGTCAGGAGGTGAGACGAGATGCCGACTGAGGAAATGTCCAAACATTTGCGGGTTCGTTAGCAAGCTAAGCTAGTTAGCAGATTGGGTTCCCGTATCGCTATCGGGGCTTACTGAGTGTAAAAGTAACAGAAAGAGAAAGAAACCTTGTCCGAGTAGGGAAGCGTTTATCAGGCGTAAGGTTAGGCTAACTGACAGCGATGTGTTGTGGTCAGACTGGCAGCTGTGTGATGTTTTATTTTGCACGTATGTTTCAGGGTCACAGGCAAAACAGTGTTCTGAGTTAAATGGAAAGATAACGTCCTGTTACAGGGATTTAATGATGCGACATTCTGCTGAACAAGCGCCTGATAAACATGTTTCCTCTTTTTATACTTTAAGGACTAAACAGTAGAAAGCTACAGCTCTGAGCACATATTCTCTATCTCTGTGATTTAATGTGTGTCAGATGTTTTTGCATAGATACTAAAACATGTGTTACACTTTTATTCTCCATGTCGGTGTGCAGTAGATGACTCCACTGATGTTGGAGAAGAAGACAGCTTTGTAGGTCAGACATCTGGGAATGGACATGCCCCGTCTACATTCAGCTACTTCTCCAGTCCCATAACCAGTACTGACCCATTTGCATCAATAGGGCATTCTCCATGCCCCCCGCCAGTGCTGTCTGCAGCCCCGACCACAACGGGACACGTTTCTGTTCCCAGCAGTGTCAGCATGATTCCACCACAACCCCCACCTGCCAGCTCACAAATGAACCCTTCTCCTTCGATGTTTGGTAGTGCAGTTTACCAGAGCCCCATGGGGCGTCACACTCCTCCCCCTACCACAATGACCCCACCGCCTCCCCAGATGCAGCCGCAGAGCCACAACCCGTACAGACACACCCCCACCAGCAGCAGAGCTAGTCCTTATATTCCAGCTCCGGAAATCATGCCGCCAACACACACGCCACAGCAGAATCCCTACTTGGTCAGCTCGCCACCGCAAACGTTCCCCCCATCAGGACCCATGTATACAAAGGTGAGTGTCACACCGGTGTTGTTGATCAAAGGGTTTATTAACTTATTTGGGAAGTTAAATCACATCTTTCTCTCTTCAGCCTCCTCCCACGCAGATTCAGGGCCCTCCACCTCCACTTCCAGCCACCACAGCTGGAGCCGTCGTTCCTGCTGTTCCCATGATGCCGTACAACTACAACGTCTATGAGCCAGTTCAGCCTCACTGGTTCTACTGCAAGCAGGTGGAGTCAAAAAGCGTCTGGCTTCCTTTCAGTATCTTTGACTCCCTTCAGCTTGAGGAGACGTACAACTCTGGTACGACAAGACACGTGCAAATTTGTCTTCCTGAGAATCTAATTTTGACCTGAACTGCACAGTGAAGTTTTTTTTGTTTTTTTTTTTCTTCATTCTTTCAGTTCAACCAGATCCAGAAAGTGTGATCATACGCACAGACGGAGGGAGGTATGACGTGCAGCTTTATGACCGCATGCGGACTGCAGTGTACTGGGAGGAGGAGCCTACAGAGGTCCGACGCTGCACCTGGTTCTACAAAGGAGATACAGATAGTCGCTTTATTCCTTACTCTGAGGAGTTCAGCGATAAGCTCGAGGTTTGTCTCAAAAATACTGTTTTTTATACCCTCTGCATTGTTCTTTATTGATTTAGTTTAGGCTGCACTGTTGTAAAAGGAAATTATAATATTGTATTATTGCATCATCTCTAGGCTGAATATAAGAAAGCTGTGTCTACCAACCAGTGGCACCGCAGGCTGGAGTTCCCATCAGGGGAAACCATTGTGATGCACAACCCAAAGGTAAACCCCTGTTTGATTAATGTGCTGTAGCGGTCTGATGATGTAATTAGCTTTATAGTTCACGAGCATTGATCTGTTTGCCTTTGTAGGTCATAGTGCAGTTTCAGCCCTCCTGCGTACCAGATGAGTGGGGCACAACTCAGGACGGGCAGACCAGACCCAGAGTGGTGAAGAGAGGAATCGATGATGACCACGATGAAGTGCCTGATGGTAGACAAGTTCCGCTGTGCTCAAAATAATTTGCTCTAAGTGTAAACACAGTTTGTATCATCCACTAAGTGTAATTTTAGGAAATGAAAAGTATGATAAGGTATTCCAGAGGCATTAGAAGGACTTTTTGATAGCTGGTTGGGTGCTAGGTGAAGTATAATGCAGCCTCATTCTGACTGTAGTTCACATTTTATGCACATATTTAAGATTAGAGACATCTCTTTCCAGGTGAGCTCTCAACGGTGGATCATCTTGTGTTCATGGTTCATGGAATTGGCCCCGTGTGTGACTTGAGATTTCGGAGCATGATTGAGTGTGGTGAGTAATGAAGTAATGAGCAGTCACACTGCAGTCGTGTAACGATGTGTACAAAGGAAACGTTAAAAATGCTGTTTTGTCGTGCTTTCAGTGGACGACTTCCGTAATGTGTCGCTGAAGCTGCTGCAGAGCCATTTTAAGAAATCGCTGGATGAACACGCTATCAGCAGAGTGGAGTTTCTGCCCGTGCAGTGGCACACGGCTCTACATGGAGATGCCACAGGGGTGGACAGGTGAGGGGGACAAGGGTTTAACACCAAAGAGGCCTGACACACATGTGGTGATATTATAAATAGCTCCTGACTGGATGGAAACACTGGACTTACTCTCTTATTTTAAATTGACATTGTTTGTCACCTGTAAGTCCTTCATCATTACTCAGAGATGGGTAAACAGAACATTTATTGGACACTGTCATTATATGCCGGAGACAATTGGTGCCTCAGTTCACCAGACATCCTTGCAGGACCTTAACAGACTTATTTCTTGTTCATCTTTGCAGGAGGATAAAGAAGATCACTTTGCCCAGCACCGGGCGTTTACGTCACTTTACCAACGAGACCTTGTTAGATGTGCTTTTCTACAACAGTCCCACTTACTGCCAGACCATCATGGACACTGTTGCTCAGGAGATTAACCGACTCTATGCCCTGTTCATGGAGAGGAACCCGGACTTCAGAGGAGCAGTGTCAGTGGCAGGACACAGCTTAGGTAATAAACGTGTTTAATCAGCTTCTAACCTTTCTGTTTTTTCCACCATCACTTAATTTTTCTCCTTGCAGGTTCTTTGATTCTCTTTGACCTGCTTTCAAATCAGAAGAATGCCTCACCTGGAGGGGCCATGCCAACCATGCCCGCTGCTAACGGAGAAGTCAGACAGGTCACGCCCTGACTAATTTAAATAAATTACAATATACTGTAAAAATAAAACAAACACCGTGCTCTTTTCCGTTTATTTGTAAATGAGTTGAATATTTTCAGAATAAAGGTTCGGTATGTAATTGTAAATTTTGCTTCTCATATCAGGTGACGGCCCCTGTTGCACAGGAAAATAGTGCCGTCACCCCTCCAGCTGTGGAGGAGCAGCCCAAAGAAGACGGGGAGGAGTTTGAGGATCTTGCTGCTATGCTGGAACATCTGGGCCTGTCTGAATACAAGAGTACCTTTGATGAGGAGAAGATTGACATTGAATCTTTTGTAAGAACACAGTCCACCTTTTATTTTACAGACTGCTAGGAGCTGAGATATGTTTTAGAAGTATAAGAAATCTAGTTATAAATGTAAACTGTATAAGGTCATTTGAGAACATCGGGGGTTTTATGCAATATAATGTAATTCATCTTATTCTGACCCTTTTATATTCTCTTAGCTTATGTGCACAATTGAGGACCTGAAGGAGATGGGTATCCCACTTGGTCCCAGAAAAAAAATTGCCAAATTTGTGAAAGAAAGAGTGAATAAGCAGGTAAGTTTGTCTGCTGAGTATCTGCGAGGCTTGCAAAATTGTGATTATGGACCCGCCCCACTCATGGTTTCATGTTCACAGGCTGCACGCCAGGCAGCTCAGGAGAACAAAAAAGAGGTCAAAGAGGTCACTCAGACTGCAGCACCTCCACCAGCAGCTGAAGTTCCCTCTGATCCGACTGTGAAGAAGCTTCCAGTGGGCAGCACAGTCTCCTCTGTCCATGTGGACTACAATTACTTTGAAGTTGGAACGGGGCAGGTAAACACATCTGTCTTTCAGCAACAATGAGCTGCTATTCTGAAGCAGAGCTGACATTTAATAAACTTTTTGCAGGTGTCTGTCATCTACCACACTCTGGACTTTGAGCCTGTGAATTTCTTTGCCTTGGGTTCTCCAATCGGCATGTTCCTGACTGTACGAGGACTTGAGAATATCGAAGAGACGTACCAGCTGCCCACATGCAAGGGATTCTTCAATATTTATCATCCAGTATGTGTTTGTGTATTTATAGCTATTTGTAACATGTTTTATTGTCTCTGGGTCAGATTTGTACAGTATTCTGGTGTGCACAGGCATTTCATTCACTAGACTAATGTCTTTTAGCTGGATCCAGTGGCTTACAGGATTGAGCCTATGATAATGCCAGACCTGGACTTGAAGCCTGTTTTGATCCCACATCACAAAGGACGGAAGAGGCTTCATCTTGGTATGGACCCAAACACTCAGAGCAGAGCTGTCATTGTTGTAGTCACATATGAGATTAAGTTTCAAGCAAAAGGAACAAAAAATAATCAGGTTTTAACTGTGAATGCTGACAGATACAGAGTTAGTTACTGAGCCTAAGCTAAACTGTTCAGTATTTTTGGCCTCTCTGCCGCTTAAGGGTGGAGCGTCCCAATATCTGCAGTTACACAGCACAAAGACTCTATTCTTGCACTTCAATTGCCATGAAGCAACGTAGTGGCAAATAAAACTGATTCGTTTTTTCCTTGGCTGTGCAGAAAAACATTAAGGTGACAGCAAAATAAAGTTTCTCGTGGTGGTTGCTTTTTTTTTTTTTTTAAAGTGTATGTAGGTTTCATTGGTTGTGCGGAAATGGGCTTAGGTGTGATTCTGTGTGTTTCAGAGCTAAAGGAGTCTCTCACCAGGATGGGCTCTGACCTGAAGCAGGGTTTCATCAGCTCCCTGAGGACTGCCTGGCAGACCCTCAACGACTTTGCTCGTGCTCACACCTCGAATGCCCAACTTCAGGCCCAGCTGGCCATCGTGGCCAATCAGATCGAAGAGGAGGAGAAGCAACAAGTGCACGAAGGTGAGTGCGGCTCACTTGTGAGTCTTTGTTTGACTATTTTCTGTACTGTTAGATCAACCGTTTTGATCTGGTTTGTCACAGAGCATAAGATTCCAGACAACCCTGAGCTTCAAAAAGAAGACGACGAGTCTCAGGTGAAGATCGGGATGTTAAACGGAGGAAATCGCATCGACTACGTCCTGCAGGAGAAGCCCATTGAGAGTTTCAACGAATATTTGTTTGCCCTCCAGAGTCACCTCTGCTACTGGTACAAGCAATCTCATATTAAAGACCTGTTTGTAGTTGCAATTTGAATGGAAACTTGAGTATTAAGCAGCTGAATGACACAGACTGAAAACTAAGTCCATGTTTTTTGGTATCAATTAATAATTTAAATATTTACTATGTGCAAAAATAACAGGTTTGGTGGTTTCAGCCTCTCAAATACGTGATCCTTAATAATTTACCAAGTCCTCATATTATTTTGGTTTCATTAAAAAAAAAAAAAAAAAAGACTTACTCTTCTGCAGTATAGATTTTTTTTTTTTATTCATTGTTGATTTTTAGGCCCTTTCCTCACAGTACATTCTTACCTCGTTTCCATCAGTACCTTTTTAGCTCGACTTGATTCAACTTAGTTTTGATAGTTTTTCATTAGGTGGTAGTACCTGGTACTGGGTGGGTATTACCTTCTTTAGTACGTGCTCGGCCGGCGTTCCAAGTGATCACAGTTAATCCGAAAATGTGAAATCAGACTGCATGCCACCAATAGGCCAGACGATGGTGTCACTCGATGAGTCATGAGAGTGACTCCTTCACAAAAATCCAAACCACCATTTTTGAAACCTGGCAACGAGAAAAATACCCCACTGTGGTCCCAGAGTCTGACAAAAAGCTTTAATGACCCACGTGGAGGTGGTACTCAATTGTAATGGAAAACGACTGCAACAGAATCGAGTTGAGTCGAGTAGGTACTAGTGGAAAAGAGGCGTATAAAAACTGCACATATAAATGATGGTGAGTGACGTCTGAAGTCCTTTAAGCTGCTTCGGTGACTGTCTGAAACCTGTGTATTAACACTTGTGTTGTTTTGTAGGCAATCTGAAGACACGGCTCTGCTCATTCTCAAAGAGATCTACAAGACCATGGGGATCCATCCAGAACAGATGGCTCATTAATACACAGAGTACACCTGTCTGCTTTGGTCCCATTTAGTTTCATGTATTACTTCTTCACTGGGATTTTGATTATTTTTCCTTTTTTTTTTTTATTGATGTAGTTTATTATATACAGATGAATAATACAATTGTATTACGCCATTTGTCTTAAATTAAGAAACATACAAATGAGCTCGTTGATTCAAAGAAACTTGACAAGTTTGATATTACATTTTTATAGTATAAATTATAGAAATGGGGGGAGGGGTCAAGTTTCCCAAGAACATGTATCAGCAGATCGAATACTAACAGCAGAAAGGAAGGAGCAGAAGCAAATGCAGCCTTCTGTAAGTTTTATTTCATGGCAAGACTCAAAATAAATCATCACCTTGCTCAAGTGTTTCGTTTGGATTGTGTACTGCTGATGTTTTCTCCTGCAGGGTAAGGAGAGACTCGAAGACTATCTACAGAAAGCTGGAATATTTGCAAAAACATTAATAATAAAATAATTACAGTACCAGATGAGACCTGCTTCCTCTGTGAGGGAGAAAAAGCACTTCTTGCCTGCACTATGTAATCTTTAGACAGCTGTCCTCATTAAAATTACCCCTCTAACCTATGAACTGTTCAGCTGTAACATTATGTGGAATAAAAACCAGCAGCTGTGAATACGGCTCATAGTACTGTCTGCATGTAGGCACATATTTAACTCACATGTATGAAACAATGGAATATTAGAAAAATATTTACAAGCATGACTGTAACATTCAATCCCAGTCAAGAAGTGGGAATCGTAGTGCTGGGAATGACGCTCATTGTTATCTATACAATAATACTGGTCCACATACACCTGATATTGTAGCGTTGCATGCAGTAAGCAGATCTTTGCTCAAGTCCTTGAACCATTTGATCAACATGCTTTTCAGGTGAACTCTTTACTTGGAAACAATCAGCAATAAATGAATGATAACAGCGACTCACTGTCACAAAACACAAGTTCCCTTTTTTTTTTAAAAACCCATACTGCCCCTCTCACAGAACTTCTAATAGAAACAGAATATTATGGCTCCATATACTACTGCCAAAATACTGAGTGAAAGATTATAAAGTGTTTGAGGATCAGCTGAAACTTTTGGCTTCTTTTGTTCACTATGAGAAAGTGCAACATCTTTACAGTTGTCAATAAATTATGCAACTTGTTATCCTTTAATGTGTCTTTAGTTTGATTTAAAAAGCCTGTCCAAACACGCAACAGCTGCCAGAAATCATCTGAATGAGCTGAAATCTTTCTGAAGTCATATTTGGCTGTAAAAGGTGCTAAAGAGGCTGGCTGCAGGTCAGGTGCTGTGTTTGAAGCAGGCAGGGTGGCTTAATGAGAAGTTGTCAAGTTCAAAGTTAGAAAGCGCATGCCTATTGATTTGATTTCATGTAACATATTGTCAACCTAAATCCACGAGATACGTACCTGTTGTTCTTCCCTCAGCAAGTTAAGTATTGCTAATTATGCGTCAGCTCTTCAGTAACACTTGTTGCCACGTTGTGAACTTTCACATTGACTAATGTTCATTTTTGTACATTCATTTGTCTACAGCTGTGCGGTGAAATGCAGAAGGATCCGTGTAAACATGTCTTCGCTCTAGTGCCTTAACGATATCAGCACCATGCAGTCTTAATGTAGAAATGATGCTGGGTACGCAGAGGCTCGCTCAGTCCTCTGTTTTGCTCTGTGTCTTGAAGGCCTGCTTGCGTAGGTGAGCCTCGATCTCCTCGCGGAAAACCAGCATCCCCAGGTGAGAGTGGGAGGCCTCGTTCATCGCTTTGGACTGGATGCACATGCGGTACTGCTCCGGCGTCAGCTCGTCCGCGCACTGCTTCTCGTGCCACAGGTGGAACAGACCCGACACAGGCGTGCGGATCACTATCATGTCACTCCGCAGATACTTCCTGTACAAGTGGACGTCTTCCACCCCCCAACCTTTGACTTCAAGATCAAAACCACCTGCGGGGATACGACCCATTTAAAACATGTTACGCACAACTGTCGCGTCTAATAAAACAAATGATTGGTGCTTACCGATATTTAGAAAGTCGGAGCGATACTGGCATGTCATTCCAAATCCAAAGTCTCTCCAGAATCCAGCATCCTTTTTATGAATCTATTTGAAAACAGATAGTCATCTCTGACACACAGGTCACCACCAAACCAGCTTTCTAACACGTTGGTCAGAATGGGAACCTTTACACTTCTTACCAGCTGGAGTTCAACAGGTGGAGCCAGCTCCAAATTTCCGTAGACAATGGCAGGATTGTACAAACTAAACACGACAGGATAGAAGACTTTCTTGTCTGTAAAACAGAACAAGCAAATTAACCTTTGGCTGAGAGCAAGAGCACTAAAAGAGTATAATGAATGTGAGCCAATTAAACCTACTTGGAGCAGCGTGGAGACGACAGGTGTTAAGGAACTCGAGTGTAAAATGGATGTCCACATCACAAAAAAACATTAAGACGTCGCCTTTCTTCCATGCGTGAGCTCCGATATCCAAACCTCGACCTCGGGAAAACTCCTCGTCCACTGGGATGAGAGTGTAGTTGGAGAAGCTCTCCTCCCTGTAAAACAAAACGCCTGATTTTTAACAAATGCCTCATATGACATATTAACAAGCCTATTAAAAGGTCTTTCTGTTCAATAGACTCACCTCGACATTTTTTCCAGAGATGACGTCACCTCCTGTAGACCTTCCTGCCCAAAATAAACCACCGTGAGATGTACCCTTCTGTCATGCTGTATGCACACCTCCCTAAAAACACATGCATTTTTCAAATGGATTACAAGGACACACAAGGCTGCAGTGCTTTCCACAACAATGGTGGAAACAAAAGCCAACACGTCTAATGAAGGCCAAGGGTGCTGGCTCATGTTTAGTGGAGAGGGATGGATTTAAGATTCATTCTCACCTGAAGTTTTGCAAGAACTGTGAGAAAGTTTCTGCTCTGCCCGCTAGTGGCACAATGATGTTAATAATCATTCCTGATGTTTCCACAGATGTGCTCCTGACTTTCATTAAGGGCCCAAAAGGCCTGAAGAGTGTGACGTGGCGGAAACTGCTGGAATCCTCTTTGGCAAAGAAGAGCTCGTAAAGTGTCCCTTTGTCTCGCTCTGTCCGGTACAGCCCTGCCAAAAGAAGACAATCTGAAAAACACTGAGACAGGCTGAGAAAACGTACCAGTTATCCACTAAGTGGCACTAAATGCCAAATTCAAGGAGAATTTCTGTTTGGCACTACTGCTGCGCATGACTAACGCGCAAACACAGACACGTAGCATAAACTTTTGTCCCCATCCTTGCTATGCAAAGGCACACCACAGTCTTAATCTGACTAGCTCTGACCCCTGCAGTTTTGTCAAACCTTAACTATCTCATGTAATCTCCTAACCACAACTCTGACCAAGCAATATACACTAGCCAAGGAGCAGGAGTCATGGAGGGTCATTGCAGCTGAGAGTGCAGCTTATGAACTTTCAAATGTATTTTACGTTTGACGCATCACTTTTGAGGTCAAGCTTGTTCTGTCTGAACTTGAATCGGACCTTTGCCGATTGTGACATTTTGGCCCAATATCAATGTTTAAAGTAACAATTTGGCTGATTTTGTTTTGTTGTTTATCGTTTTCCTGGAATAAGGGGAAAATAAAGAAATATTCTAAAAGAAAATAAAAGATGTGCTTTAATTTTGACTCGTTTTTTCCAAAGGTAGCTGCAAGGTCAGGGACCATCGTCACTAACTTCTGATGCACACCCAGTCACTTTGTTCTACAAGCGAGCCTGAAATATAACAGAAAGCATCAAGTTCAGAAAAGAGCTTCAAAGGCTTTCAGAGGGTAAAGAGTTAAAGTCTTGCAGCTCACACAATTTGAACATTTAACCAGTGCAACATTTATATTCCTAAATACAGACTGTTCACAAAATCTGATAACTGTCATATGCCAACATCAATCAATAGGCAATATTGGCCAGTGTTCATCAGATAGTGTATATCAGTGCAACCCAGTGCTCCTTTGTCTAAATAAAATGTACTAACCAAATCAGATTTGGAACAAAGGCTCAGTTTATTATTCTGGATCGTTAAAAATAGATTTTCCTGGTGATTTTTTTTTTTTCAACGAGTCTATTCACTGAGTGGAAACTGTTAATAAAAGGTTCATTTTGAACACTGGTTACAGTCATTGCCTCTTACTCTGTAATTTAACTGAGAGTCTCACCTTCAGTAAAGTGACCATCTGTGTAGGTTTGCCTCTGCATCGGCACATCATCCTCCACACCATCCTCCTCGTCAGGGTTGTTGATGATGTCTAGTGCGGCCTCAATGACCTCCACCAGCTCATCCCTGCGGTCCTTGCGGACTGGTTTCTCCTCTGGGTGCCGCGTTAGCCCCATTTCCAGCTGGTACACCTTGGAAGAAGTAAAACTCTCAAACGGCACCAAGGCATACTCGCTTGGAAGGCGAGCTCCAGTGTTGACCTCAGCCTTGTCGATCTGAGAATGCAAGTACTCCAGCAAATCTCCAGGCTCTTGGTCTTTATCAGCCAGACCCGGAACTCCTGGAAGCTCTTTTTTCTCTTGGAGAACTTTCAACTTCTCGCTCATTTCCTGTAATTCCTGCTTAAGCTGGGCAATTTGCCGCTTCAGACTGGCAGCACGGTTCAGGTGGCGCTCCTCCTGTTCCTGGAGCAGGGCCTGGTAGTATTCTTTGCCATAGGTCTCCCCTGGTAAGATCAGGCTGACGTCTGCTGGTGGAGTGCACTCCAGCAGGTATGCAAACAGCAGCAACACCAGCAGCAGAAAAAGACCCAGGAAGAGCCAGCGGACCCGACCCTGAAGTGGCAATCCCCGCCTGGGCATCACGTTCTCATAAAAGCTATAGCTGACAAGCCTGCATTCCCTTCGCCCCGGACTGCTCACATTACTTAAAACAGGTTTCTGTACATCATCTTAGAGACATGGGTGTGTAGATCATTTTGGAATAAAGAGATCTTGTTCTTTGGCTCCAATGCATCAGTATTTCCACACATAGGTCCTGTATAAATCCACAAAACGATCAGCTGTTAAAAACACAAAAATCCACAATCAGAAAAAAGGCCACAATCCAGGATCCCAATACAGGGACTTTTAGATAAAAGCACTGATGACAAAACAGTAGATAATCATACAATGACATTTAATGTGTTACCTTTAAGCAACCTTTCAAATAAACCAACCTGCTATCTACAGTTTCCTTCAGTCAGTAAGTTTCTTTTGAACATTTATCCGACTTCTTCACTTCAAAGATTCCGTTTAAACCTGAGGAAGGAGGGACAGCAGGGATTAGCTACACCTGGACAGCTAACACACGCCAGCTAGCTCTCAGCCAAACAACAGCACACAAGGAAACTGGTGGGCGAGCTTCACAGCAAGCTAGCTACAAACTGACTTCCGGTGTAGCTCTTTCTCTTCAAAATAAATGCACGAGCTTTGTGCAAAGGGCTAGACCAAACACTCCAGATTCTGAGAGGTACCTTCTTGGAATGAAAGTGGACAAAACAAGTGAAACACACACAGCGTTCAAGGCCGATTTGTGATTATCTTTTTAATTACAGGCTTGGTAAATGTCACACAAGGCTCACCAGTCAAGAATCCCTGGTTAAAAAAAAAAAAAGGCAGCCTTCAGGAGTTTCCACGCCTAATATCGTGTCAACCAGATACCATGTGCAGCAGGTTCTTGAAGGTCACACAGCTCCAAGCTTACACTTACAAAGTAACCCTGTTTTCAGGCTCTCACACCCAGATATAAATCAGTCTCTAGACAGCTATAATGAAATAGGGCTCTGAATCCAGCCAGAACTGGAACTGAGCTTGTGCTGATGTTTTAAAAGCCGTAGCTGTCAAAATACTTCTTTGTACATTTATTTCTTTAACCTTAATGCTTTCTTCTAAAATGAGATCTTGAATGTTTAACACCAAACACAGAAATATAAAATATTAATGATTCTTATTAACATTCTAAAAGGCAAAACGCAACTATGATATTAGTTTTACTACTCACACAAAGAATGTCTAACGCAAAACTGTTCTGCTGATGATGTGTGCTGATGAGAGTGCTTGTTCAACAGTTTGGAAGGTGTGTGCGTGTGTGTGTGTGTGTGTGTGTGTGTGGGGGGGGGGGGGGGTGTTAAGTCAAGGACAAAGTAACACAAGACTGCCTGAAAAACAACAGAACCAAGTCATGCTAATAATGGGAGACTTTCAAACTCTAAGCTACTGGCATGGCGACAGAGAAAAGTTGGCTATATTTCCAGAAAAAAAAACTCTTAGCCTAAAACCTTTGATAATTAGATTTTTTTCCCTTGTGGCATATTTGCAAATTTCAGCACCTTTAATTATTTTTGAAATTTGCGACATTACAGGCAGCACATCCCCTTATTTCGAAAAAATTCGAACCGGACATGACTACAGTTCTGCTGCTAGCTTAGCGGTGTTCCGCGCTTCACTTCGCTTTCGGGTTTTTATTCTTACCCGTTAGAAAGCCTCTCTGTTACCCATAGTACTCTCCAAACGTTCACTCACCTAATCCCGGCTTTGTCCATTCCTGCCCCTCATTACAGCTGTCGCATTTTGTGTTAAACTAGCAGCAGTAGGTAGGTAGGTTGTGTTACAGAATGCCACGGAGCAAAGAGAAAAGAGTGGGTTGTAACCTACTTCCGGTTAAAATCTAACCAATCGGAGCGTGTCTAACGAGTGTCGTCATCAAGCACGCCGAACCTCCAGGTTCATAATATTGTTTATTCTTATTAAAATAACGACGTTATTATTATATTGTAGCTCTAAACGCATTATTGTTATTATTAGAACACATCGATGATTTTTTTTTACTCTCATACACACTACCGCGTCTTCCAATAACGTAACAACGTTAATCTGTTGTTTTAAAAAAAGCTATATTTAACCTTCCCTCTAAGAGATTATTGTCTTTTCTTCCCGTTTCACTGTTCAGACCAAGAAAGCAAACCTCTTATCTCAGGTGATGAACTAGCTGACAGCTCTGGATTGAATTAGCACTGAAACATAATTTGTCTAATGTTCGAAAACAAGTGATATGATCTTAATGTGGTGCACAAAATAAGCCAGGAAATGTTCTCGTGGGATTCTGTTTATAGTCGTTATATTTTCATTTTCTTAATTATGAGAGAAGAAGACAGATGTTATCTGAAAGGCCAGAATCAGTGCGGAAAGTCTTAGTCTAAGAAACTATTTTAATAAACAAACCATTTCCTTCTTTTTTCTGATTTAATCATATGATATTTCTGTACCGTGGGTCTAACCAGTCAGTATTATGTGTAGGTGTAAAAATGAAACCCTGATAAAGGAAGAGAAGTAAAGGGGGTGGTTTAATGTCACACACGCACACACACACACACACACACATCGGGTATCTACCTAGTCATAGATTTTTAAAAAGTACAGATCTAGTTTTGTGCTTCAACTCCAACACCAAAACCTTAATCTGCTTTTCAGTATCATATATATTCACTGGGCTGGTTTGGACATCCTTTTGGGTTCAGAGCTGTCTAAACTCTTAATTTTATAAAGATTTCTCAGAGATGTTGTCCACAGTTACATAACAGCATCACGCTGCACATCCATGATGTGAATTCTCCATTTCACCACATACAAAAGGTACTCTATTGGAGTGGCATTTGGTGACTGTGAAAGTCATTTGGGTACAGTGAACTCATTGTCATGTTCAAACCAGTTTGAGATGATTTGAGCTTTGTCCTATGCTAATGTGTCCTGTTAGAAGCAGCAATTGGTAAATGTGTACACTGTGGTCAAAAAGGAATAGACATGATCAGCAGCAATAAATCGGTGGGCTGTGGTGTTTAAACAATGCTTAGTTAGTGCTAAGGGGCCCAAAGTGTCCCAAGCAAATATCCCTTAAACTATTATACCACCACATCCAGACTATCCAATCTTCTATCATCCAATGGGTTCGGAAATGCTCTTCTGCATAGTGATTTGAGTTGCTGTTGTTTTCCTATCAGCTTCGAGTCATCAGCTCAAAGCATTTTTCCCAGGCCACTGCAGCTCACTGGATATGTTCTCCTTTTCAGATCATTCTCTGTAAACCTCAGAGTTGGTTGTGTGGGGAAAATCCCACTCAATTTCCTAGTTTCTGAAGTACTCAGACCAGCCACTAACCGTGCCATTTTCAAAATCACTGACAAAGTCGTCATTCTGATGCTCTGTCTGAAGGTCATCTGGACCAGGTCTACATGCTTAAATGGATTCAGTTGCTGTTATGTGATTGGCTGATTAGATACATGGGTTAACAAGTAGTTTAACAGGTGTAGCTAATGAAGTAGCAGGTGACTGTATTTGCTTACAGTCAAAAGAAACGTGAAGCAGTGTTAAAATTCAAAGAAAATAAAGTATGAGAACCCTTGCATTCCTAGGCCATCCTAAATGTTTGAGTATATATATATATATATATATATATATATATATATATATATATATATATATATATATATATATATATATATAAACAAAAAAAAACCACCCAGCTCGCCCCTGCGGGCGGTTTATCCTTCAAGCTCGGGTCCTCTACCAGAGGCCTGGGAGCTTGAGGGTCCTGCGCAGTATCTTAGCTGTTCCCAGGACTGCGCTCTTCTGGACAGAGATCTCCGATGTTGTTCCTGGGATCTGCTGGAGCCACTCGCCTAGCTTGGGAGTCACCACACCTAGTGCTCCAATTACCACGGGGACCACCGTTACCTTCACCCTCCACATCCTCTCGAGCTCTTCTCTGAGCCCATGTCTTGTTCACTCTTGGCATACAGCTTGATGTCATCCATGTACAGGAGGTGGCTGACAACTGCTCCGTTCTGTAGTCGGTATCCGTAGCCAGTCTTGTTAATGATCTCACTGAGGGGGTTCAGGCCTATGCAGAACAGCAGTGGGGACAGAGCATCTCCTTGGTAGATCCCGCACTTGATGGTGACTTGTGCTATGGGCTTGGAGTTGGCCTCTAGTGTTGTACGCCACATCCCCATTGAGTTCCTGATGAAGGCTCTTAGGGTCCCATTGATCTTGTACAATTCTAGGCATTCCAGTATCCAGCTGTGGGGCATTGAGTCATAGGCCTTCTTGTAATCAATCCAGGCAGTGCACAGGTTGGTCAGTCTGGTCTTGCAGTCTAGGCTGATTGTTCTGTCTACCAGTAGCTGGTGTTTTGCGCCTCTGGTATTCTTGCCAATTCCTTTCTGTGTCGAAACAACTAGTAGCTCAGTGTTCCAACATTCGAAAGAAGGGACTGCTCTCACAGCTAGAGATTGACGAGGTACAACACAAATGCTACGGCAAGGAGGAGTCAGGACGCCAGGTCAGGGGGGAGATATCATCACCCCCACCCGAGATTGGGTACATAGCCCCAAGTGCGATAGGAGAAGGATCGTTGAGTGCGAGAGGAACTGACCTGAAAAATAGGATCATGGCCAAGCTTGAAACCTGGATCCCCTGTAGATCTACAATATATATATATAAAATTTTATTGTTAGATATAATAATTATTTTTTAGAAATATAAGGGGAACAGACAAATTGCACATTTTTTAAATATTTATTAATAACTGGAACATAACAAATAATAACAACATAACAGCAAGGACACGAGTTGGTTTACAGAATCATATTTTTCCACAAAGGCTGCCATTACAGTGAAGGACAATGTGAGCTATAACATTAAGTCTACATTAATCCTCGTGTCCTTTCACTGGAGTGGCATTCAAAAGATGATGTTTTCAATGTGAAAAAACAAGAGCAAAAGTAAGAAAAACCCATTCACTGAACATGTCTGCTTTACTTTTCTTTGGTGAGACCAGTTTCAAGACATCTCGCGGGAGAAACACAAAATAAAGGGTCTTTGACATTTTGAGGAGCACAATCCTCTAAAGTAGAAACTTTTTATTTTATTTTTTAAATTTTCAGAATAAGTTCAGCATTTCATTTTTGTCCACTCAATCCCAGCTTTCTACAACAGGTGATGGTAAAGGCGTCCCCTTTAATTCCTGGGCTTGAAACTTCAAAGTCACACATGAACATTTGGAAGTTATTGTAGAAGCAGCACAGGCACTTAAAAGACATTGACACTGACATACAATCTGGTACAATAGTCATGCAGTGATACAGTTTGGCCGACATAACCAGTAAGGTAATAATAATTAACATACTGAAGAGCTGAGTGAAGCATGGTCTATGTTGGTCCAGCTGGTTTCGCAGCAAAAAGACCCCAGTCGGAAAGGTTGCTTACCCGTGCAACAGAAATAAAAGGGAACCAACTTTAGCATCAGATCGTTTATGTACAGTCTTACAGAAATATACACATCTATACCACTTAGTCGTCTTTTCTACAGGGTCGGTCTGTCTTTAGCTATCAAGCTTGTCCACAGCTTTTGCGGGTGAAGGCAAAGCCATCCAGTTTGCATAAACACTATCATTGGCATATCTTGTAAAGACCGGATTAGTGGCATCATGTCTGTTGAGCAGTACCGGGCTCGTCTCGGGCCAGTTGGGGTATGACATGCCTAAAAATGAGAACACATCATTTTTCTGCACTCAGTGAAAGAAAAACAGCGTGCAGACAGTAAGGTTCTCAAACAAAACTCTCCAAAACAAATCCTGATCTGATTCTGAGAAGTGTAAAGTTATGGCTTTGTATTGTATATGCGACACAGAATAAATGATAATATAATTTATTATTTTCCTCTTTTTTTTTGTCATTTATTAAGCCTGCATTGTTACTATTGCCCCTACATTTCGCTCGGGGCAATATGCAACATGCTGAGAGTTGCATTCAAAAGCCTTACTGTTTCTCTGTTCATCATAATGGATTAAGAGCTAATGTACATTAGAAAGACAGGAAATTTATCACAATCTGGAATTCAAACCACAATGAGTGATTGAATCAGCGAGGACCTGTTTCAAATGTTACACACCGTTTCCTCCAGTGCAAATAAATGACGAGATGAGGACAATGTGGAAATGAATGGGGGGGAAACAAACAAAACTATTTACAAATTAAAAATGCAGATGAAGCATGAGTATGAGGAGTGGATTATAAATAAGAATGAAGGAGATTTATATTCAATATTTACAAATATAGCAATTTTTGGTCAGTGCTTGTGTACATTAGAAGCAGGTCCGAATAAAACAAAGAAAAAGTCAAGACACAGGAGCTTTTTTTTTTTTTTTTTTTTTTTTTTTAAGCTGAGCCTCTCATTTACGATGAAATGGGAGCTATGTCAGCATTAGCGAAAGGCATGCCTAGATCACAGTCACACACACTTGACTACGGGAAAAAAAAAAAAAAAAAAGCCAATCACAACTTGCCAAAAAAGAGAGCTTGTGTAGTGTGTCCTGTTTCTAAAATCGAGTAAATGCATGGGAGATTCTACCATAGAGCTTGTTTTCAATCCATGTGGAGGGGAGGGTTCGAGGGAGAGGGGCGTTATTACAGTCCACTAGTGGTGTGTCCTCTTCAGAGAGGGCGTCGTCATACAGCAGGGCATCGGCTGGAGTGGACGCCGCCAGATCCAGGTAATCCTGACAAGAGCAGATGAGGGTGTGATTAGGCTGATTAAGGAGGAGGGGGATTGTAGCATGCAAAGGTCGGACGAGTGACCCGTGCACTGACTGCAAGCTCCAGCAGACATTTCTGCCAAATTGTTCTCTTTACCACATCCAGAGTCTTGCTCATTATCTGGTATTGATAACAGTGAAGAACGAGCCCGCTGCGTTATAGGATGCCTGCATTCCCATCTGCTCAAACGCTCTATATTTAGCCTCACTTCTGCAGCAGGAGCCTGACTGGCATGCTCTGTGATTACACTGCCCAAGGCCACATTTAGGATTGCTCTTCAAACACTAATTATGGTATCTTAGGAGATTTGGGGAGAGTGACAGTTCATACAACATAACACAGCATGTTTCTGTGTGCGTGCTGGACAAAGCACATGTTGTCCTTAAAAAACGATACACTGCTTATTTTAGACTTGCTCCAAATCTGAAAGGAAAACCCCTCAAACTTGTATCTGTCAGATCTTCACTGAAGTGTTGTCAAAATCGCGCCAGTAACACACAGAAAGAGGCTGATTTATAGCTCCCCTGCTTCCTTGCCGGGGAGAGAAATGAATAAAGCACTACAAGGTATTTTAAAGCTTCAACATACCCGACTTTTCACCATCATCTTCTCCAGTTCTTTGCTGATGTCTGCAAACGTCTGCCTCTTGTCCGGTTCTTGCTTCCAGCATCGGAGCATGAGGTTATACCTGGAAAAGAGGAGCACGGTTCAAGTGGGTGAAATACAGTGAGTATCATTTAATCCTCCCAGCTGAGTCATTTCCCCCCGAATGTGGTGCAGGGGAGTTATAACACTCAATGGTAATGAGGAGATGCTAAAGTAGATATGATAAAGTGACAGAATAGAGCTCACATTTCCTCCGTGCAGTTCTCTGGTCTCTCCATCCTGTAGCCAGTCTTGAGGAGGTTAAATAGGCGCTCGGGAGCGATACCTGGGTATGGATTTCCTCCCAGAGTGACAATCTCCCACAGCAGCACACCGAAGGACCAGCTGGAATAAAATACAGAAGGTCCTAAGAATATTTCTATGAACAGATAAGAGTGAGACTTGGGGTTTTTTTGCAAATGGAAAACACCCTTAATTGCGTTCTTGCCCCAAAAAAAAAGCATGCTGATTAATTCATGGGCTTTATTGTCTTATTGTTGTCCAAAATGTCAGAATATTTCCTTTAAGACGTAATTATACTCACACGTCACTTTGTGTTGTGTAAATGTGGTCAAACAAAGACTCTATTGCCATCCACTTAACCGGTATACGGCCCTGAAAAATACAGAGAGATGCTGCTGAGTGACTATGTCAGTATACGTACCTGTATCATGACTACTCTTCTCTATTATTTTGTCTACCTTGCTTCTTTTAACATATGAGTCCTCTTCATACACGTCTCTGGACAGGCCAAAGTCAGAGATCTTCATCTTCCGCCCTTCAGCAACAAGGACATTTCGTGCTGCAAGGTCCCTGTGGACAAGCTGTTGGACCAGCACACTCATTTAAAGTGCCTCACATTTTTCTTTAACAGACATTTAAGCTTCTTACAATGAATCTTCCACTGAATTGTTCAAATATTTTACAAAGAAAAACACCAGCTTGGCCTTATACCTTCATTTCTGCCAGGTACTGCATGCCTCTGGAAATCTGCCAGGCAAAGGAGATCAGGTCACCCATGGTGAGAGCCCTGTCGTCTGGGTTCTCCAGGTAGCTTGAGTTTCGGTTGGCATCCCTGCCCATATAGCTCGGGCCAACTTTCCGACTCTCACGAAGGAAATTACGGAGTGACCCATACTTGGCATACTCGACGATGAGATACAATGGACCTATTCAGAGAAGCAGGGCTCTTAGACTCAATGTGCAACACGCATGTTCTGGGATGGGATGGCAAGAAGACGGAGGTCTTACCATCCTGGCTGCAAGCTCCGTACATCTTTATGACGTGCGGGTGGTTGACTTGCTTCAGCAGAGTGAATTCTGACAGCAGGTCACGCAGCTCGCTGTGAGAGGCGTTTTCTGTCACGGAGGAAAAGAGGGGGGATCATAATGATGAAACCACTCACCTCTTCAGACATTCACTCCTCATATATCACAAGTGCTGCTAGGCTTGTCTGGCCTTTGCCTGGGTACTTTTACCTTTAAGCATTTTCACAGCCACAGTGGTGTATCCAGCTTTTCCTTTCAGCCTGAATGCTGTTGCCTTGACAACTTTCCCAAACTCTCCTTCTCCCAGCGTCTTGCCAAGCACAAGGTTTTTACGAGGAAACTCCCACTTTGGATCCTCCTGTTGAGACAAGGCAATGACGGTTTGTACTTCTCAAAAGATTCAATATATGAGACACAGGAGATGAAAGTGCTGGAAGAACCTTACAGGTATTTTAAAGGTTTCGGTCTCAATTGATTCCTGCGAGCCCCGGCGGACATTGTTGGCAGGGAAGCTAATGGGATAGGCTTGAGCTGGCCGACGGAAAGTCATCTCAGCAGATGCTATCGGGGGCTTTGGCGAGTTCTTGTGGTATCGGCGGATGAAGTATGAGGACAGGAGGATGGACACGATGAAGGAGAGGAGAAGAGCTGTGGCAATGACGGTCTTACACATGTCATCACATAGCGTCTCTGGAAGAGAGTATGTTGCACAGTTTTAAAGAAAGAAGCACTCAGTGCTTTGCTGATTCAGAGTTAAAACGGAGTGAGTTAATCAGCAGCAGTTCTGTGTGGTTTAGGGAAACTCACGCTCAATGTCATCCTTCTCACAGAAGCATCTTTCTGTGAAGCAGTAGCAGGTTCCATAGCAGGCCTTAATCCCGTTCCCACTCAAGCCTCGTTCATGGCCTCCAATAACGGGCTCCTCTGCAGAGACAAATCCAGCGTGAGCACAGTCTACATAAAGCAGAATGTCCTTATTCTCGCTGTTATACACTGAATGTGTGTTAAAAGGGAAAGCATACTTGTGCAGTCTTGCGGGCAGATTGAAGGATCTTTACTTTCCACTGCATCACAAACACTATCTGGGCATGTCTGCAGGTCAGGGGAGCATGTTGAATAATTTTCAGTTATTCCTGGAATATGAACACAAGAAAAGAAAGAAACCTCAGCAGGAAACAAGGGGGAAAACAGCCAAGACTGGTAACCAAACTGCAAGTACTTTGCATTCAAAAACCCATTCAAAAGTTGCCTTAACCTGACTGCATGTGTCCTTAACACTGCAACATGCAACGGTTTTAACAGCAGCCTGCACCTAAGTGTTGGCTTGCTTTAGCAACAGTAGGGTGTTAGTCACACTTGTTTTTCAGCCAAATTAGGACCATGTTTTGCCACTTCCTGTAGCAAAATGATCTTACTGAAAAGGATACACATGCAGTATTCGGCCCTTTAGCCCTTTAATTTGTTTCATTACTTACACTGAAGAAAACATGTACTCATCTGGTTCTAGTGAACTTCCCCCAAGGTCTCATAATCATTCAGTAATGTTAAAAAGTTACAAGTTAAGGAGAAAAAAAGTTTGTCTTTATGAAATATAAAGTACCTTTCTCAGTGCCCTGCCTCCACTGGCATCTGCCGGTTGTTGCCCCCAGGCCTCGGGTAGACTCACAATCTGTTCGCTGCCTGTTCTCTGCACAGGACAGGACCTGCTGGCTCTTCTGACCAGCTTTGATTGCTACGTACAGCAAAGCCAAAAGAGCACATTACCAAATCTTTAAAGGACACTAGAGATCGGGGTAACATGCTTGAAAATAGTCTGCATGTGTGCTTGCTGTGAAGTAGTACCTACCTGTGCCATCTATTTTGATGTGGATCTGAGTGCTCGCCTCCAGCTGTTCGTTTCCCTCCTGAGCAATAACAAGGTACTGCAAGTCCTGGCACTCGGGTTTGCGCAGTGCCTCAGAGTCATTCATATACAGATGTCCCCACTTCCAGTTTGGGGATTGGGTGATGCTTATGGCTGTGTAGCAGGCCTGTGAGTCAGCAGACATGTTCTTATCTGGCACCTCAAGTCGGTATATGACACTGAAGCCATCGAACTGCTGGCAGTTTTCCACACAGATTTTGCCAACCTGACAGGAGTTGGGACAAGAGATTGAAAACGTGAATGACACTGGAGAATACAAGTGTAAGGATGGAATAATGCACACACCTTTTGTAAACAACTGAATACAACAATTTGAAATGCAAATTACTAGTTCATTCCTACATGATCTGAAGAAAAAAAAAAATCTGCCGTTAATTCAAATAATTACATTTAAACTGATTGTGGTACATTTTATAAAGCCAGAATAGTTTTGTTTTTGCTACAAAGTATGAAAATGAACAGAAAACATTTGAGATGTTATTTTTTTACTGCCAGCAGGTGGCAGTCTATCTGTAGATTTAACGGTCAATGGAGCTGTTCTTAAACAGCTCCATTGACCATAAATAAAATGTATTATTATTATTATTATTATTATTATTATTATTATTATTATCAGGATTTTAATGTAACTATAATGTCAAAGGATTGCACTGATGGCCACTTACATTGGATTAGTACTGAACAATAATCAATGGATAAAAGCTACTAAACCTCCCAGAAGTTTTACCTTCTGCTGACTGTAAACAGGTTTGGTTTAAGCAAGACACAGGTGAATATCTTTATTTTTTTAAAACATACAGAGAGATCTGTAGTTGTGAGTTACTGTGTACTAAAGCATGTGCAATGTGATGGCTTATAAAGCCAGTGTACAGCAGGGTTAGTCAAATCAAATGCATTTCCCAATGCATCATAACGGAGCAAGTACCTACAATTCCGGTTCTTGAAGTCTCTCTGTCAGAGTTCAGTATAAAGAAACTGATATGAGGCCACTGATGGTTCATATTGCCTATGACTTTTGTCCCTGGTCCCTTTCATAGGCCAACAATGATTCATTTGTTAATTATGTCATGAATACGATCATTAAAAAGATTCAGACTATATCTTTGTCACTGTCCGTGATGCTATCACGATGGAAAGATAATTTTTTTTGTGTGTCCATTAATCCATCCATCTTCTTCTACTACTCCAATTCTTGGGTCGGGCTGGAGCCTATCCCAGCTCTCTTAAAAGTTTATAATAATATATATTTTAATCTAAATCTAGACCAAACACAAAGTTCAAGGTTTGCATGATAAGCAGTCATGAGTACCTGTGCATAAGGAGAAGCTCTGCGTGAGACTGTGAATATATGTGTGACGTTGGGGAAGTGGATTTGGACGGGTAAGATGGTGACATTGAAGTGCAGCAACACTGTTCCCTCTAGACCGGGATAGGTGGTGTCATTGACCAGGTAGTCGAGTTGCAGGGTGCGATTCTCTGTCACGTGCAGGTTCCTCTTCAGGACCAGCTCTGAAATCAAGAGAAATCATGAAAAGCCTCATCTCCTAATGTAACTAATTCTCGCGCGCGCAGCCTTGGAGTACTTACGGTAGTTGTGCACAGTCTCTCGAATGCCTTTGGCTTTTTTTTCAGTGAAGGAGTTTTTTATGTCAAATGTTTCCTTTATCCATGGGTCAGTGTTGAGCCAAGTCCCCACATACTTATTGTGGTTGTCGCCTAAGATCGGGGTTAGATCTCTGTCAAAGACATACAAGGAGCCAAAAGTTCCACCCTGAAAAAAAGAAAGTCACATTGAGAAATTTCAGGCCTCATGTAAACATGAACTTAACCAACACCGCATCTGTACACAATCACCTTCGTCCGATTATAGCTGATGACTACGTCTGCCGAGTCTGTTCCGTTCACATATGGCGCGTTATCATCCTCATCATTGACAAAAACATTCAGCGTCGTTTCCACCTTGATGATGGTGGTTTCTGACTGGACGTTACAAACCAGCAGGAGTCTGTAGCATTCGCTCTCCTCGCGGTCCAGCTGAGCGTTTACCACCAGCTCTTTGTTGTCGTTTACAGCAAAAGGTCCCGGAGGGTCTGCAGAAAAAAGGAAAAAAATTAAACAAAACAATCGAACAAACGAGCCTGCATGTGGACGCAACCACATGAATCAGGTGGCATACTGAATATGACATAAAAGCAGCATCGTAAAACATCTCAATTGAGCTAAACCAGGGTCAAAAGTTTCATTCATTTGAAAAAGTTTGTTGAAACTGAAACTCTAAGTGTTGATATTTAAAACATAAAAAATTACAACTAAAAAAAAATGAGCACTTTGGTTGAAAATGGCCTCCGCTCCTTCACGGGATGCTGCCGGCATCAGCCAAAATGTAAAAACACTACTTCTGATTATCCTATGATGGACTATATTGGCGGGTAATACACACATACATACATATACATGCATACATATGTAGTTGTACATATGGTTCTCCTTTCACAAGATAATATGTTTTTGGTCCGATGTGTCTAACCTGATTCCACACTGTAAGAGATGGTGTAGTTTGGGCAGACATTGAGTCTGGTGAGACGCTGTAGCTGCCGCAGGGCTCCTGGGAACCTGTTTTCCATGATGTGTGGGTTGGACGTATCTCTGTGTGGGAAGCAGAGTTCCTTCGTATCTGTCTGAGCACACTGAGGCAATGTGGCATTGACAAAGTCCAAGGTGATCTGCACAGGTTTCCGCATGAGGCAAAAGGGCTTGTTGGTGAACTCAGATCGCACCATGGCATTCAGGAATAACTTTCTCACAGACCACGACCTTTGATCTGATGGGACACAGAGCCAAAACAAAAACAAGAGGCATTTTAATCTCAGACAGTGCTTTTTTTGATGACACAGCTCTTCTTTGCTTTTATGCAATCACATTATCATCCTGAACTCGAAGCCAGAGCATTATTGGTATGCGAAGAGCATAAATGTCCAGAAACTAATTTACTCTTGTGTGTAGCGAATACCTGGCACTGAAATAGGACTGTGCATTACCATCAAAAGCCTTGTATCCAACTCACATAGCTGGGCAAAGTCGCTCTCCTCCAGGGTTTTGTTCAAGAATAGTGTCCCGGTGTTGATGTTCATGTAGAACCAGGAGCTGTAGTGTGGAGGCGTGGCAGTCTTTGTTGGGCACAGGTAGAAGTGTGGCTTCTCAGTTTTATCGTCCCGCATAGCGTGGACCTGGAGGATGGGTGTCCCGGCCTGCTGCCCAACATATACAGTCTCAATGTACTCCTTCTGAGGGAAGTACAGACACGTCGCTCCTGCACCAAGTGGACATGAAATAACCAGATGTTTAAAATTTGGCAACCAAACGAATCACAGGAAAAAAGTGTTATTATTATTGCTTTTAAGGAAAATGTTACCATAACTGAAAAATAAGGCACGATTACATTGCAGGTGCTGATGACAGCATATCAGACATCTCTTTCTGGATGTTTAACTGAGTCAACAATAGCCACTGACAATGCCATCTGGGCACTGAATGGAAATCAACACATACATGGACTACGACAGGTCCAGGGTTTTTTTTTCTTCTAATATATCTTTCATCTCTCTCCCACGTTAGCGGAAATTGAAAGCAGGGCTCAAATGACACTTATGCAGCTCCTTTAATGAATTTCTCATGTGGTCAATAACATGTGGTTTCCGATTCTCCTTGTGTTCACCTTGAAAAGTTTAATTACAAGGAATAACATGATACGGAGGAGACATGTATCACTGCCTGCAAGTCTGTGTGTGTGCGTGTGTGTGTGTTGGGGGGGTTGACAAGTAATCCATAAAGCAAAATAGCAGGCTGCGTGTGTGTTTTACAGGAAAATGGAGATGCGAGTGTTCCTTCTGTAATTATATCCCTGTTGTGTTCCTCTTTGATGACGGTAGGCGACCATTTAGGGAACGCACTAATGTCATTAGCAGACAGCAAAACTAGATTTTCTATTTCTGTTGGTGCAGTTGAAGCCTCGGCTCTGGTTTCAGACATTGATTTAATTTTGAGGGGCTTAGATGACAGGAGGCCGAGCTGATGGATAAAATGTGGCCGTCCTTCCTCAAGGATGGAGATACGCTCAATGAGGCTGCAGACCTTTTTATTAAAAGTGTTCCGGAGGCAAAACAAACAGCAGGGCTCATGTTTGTTAATCTTGGTGGGGATGGTGGGAGCCGGTTTCATGACTAGGGATGATTTTTCCATCCCCTAAATCTATTACAGCCAAAATGCAGTCATTCACACTCATACTATTGACTGTATTTTATTATATTTCCATTGCATCTTAGCTTATTTTTACTATTTCATACCATGAAAAGGTCTGAAATAGGTAATTGGCTTCATGATGCATAAAAGATTTCTGAGAAATTGTACGAAAGATTTGAGGGAAAAAATAGAAAAAAAGTAAAGAACTGCCCACAGATTATTTTAGGTTGTAATTATACTCAGTTTATACAGTTAAAAGGTATGAAACACATTAAAAGACGTGTAATCTGAGCATCAGGGCTTCAACTGTATACCCAAAACAACCATTAGAGGGGGCTGTTATCACAGTGGCACGGGCTCGAAAAGCAGCTTAATCATTATCATAATATATTACTGTTCTAATGTCTCTACTGCTTGGATAAGATGTTAAACGATTGGACTCATTTCTATTTGACAGGTCAGAAAAGACCCCCACTACTCTCTACAATCCCTCATCGGATGCATACAGACAATTTAATTAATCTACAGAAATCTTACAGACGACGGCCACAAATTGAATACAGCAGATGACAGCAGCTCTGCAAATAAAGCTACATGGTCCAACGTGTTAACCAGCGGGAGCTGAACACATTTATGAAGGCAGGCATTGGCTGCAAGCCACAGTGGCCGGACCCCCTGCAACACAATTCGTTTATATCATTCAAAATTCAATTTCTTTCTAGGACAGAAGCCAACAGAAAGCAAGCAGTTTATATCAAAACTAATTAATTGAATGCATCAAGCAGGCCCATCCGAGCAAATGGCATCTTTGGTCTGTGAAGCCATGATGATGCTTTTCCAAGGCATGACTCATTACTTTCTCTAAATGATGCACAAGAATGGCAGAAATACAGCTGGTGGTGACATTTTCACCTATTATATTCATGTCTAAATAATGACCGAAAAGATTAAAAAGACGTTGCAGAGGCTTCATTTCCATGCTTTGTCTCTGGACCGCTAAAGAACGTTCTTTCCGGATTTTAGTGGGCTGTTTTGGAACAGCCTTGGCCTGTTATTGCTCACAGTGTGTAAACATTAGCATCATAAGCAGATGTTTTACAGCCTTCGATCACCTATAAAACTCATGCTGAGCTTCTGCATACAGTGTCATTCCTTTGAAAGTAATTTTGCAAACAGAGAGTGTTTAAACAGGACAATTCATGTAGCAATCCATGTTTACTGTAGATATCATGTACCGCCGAGTGGATAGTGAAACTGGATTTATCCAACGCTGAAAAACAGGAACACGAAACAGTGGAAAACCCTCTTACGTCTCTATAAACGTGTGCGCTTCCTGGTTGTCGTTTACGATCGCAGTCTCCATGAGTTAATCGTGCCTGGGCGCGCGTGTGTTTGTTTTTGTCTCGTATTATAACTGCAAAAGAACAAAAAGGACAAAAGCTCATCACAAAATGTGAAACCACGCTCCCCGTCAGCCACAGACCACAGCATGTCTGGGACAGGTCTGAGCTGATAGGGTGGGACGCCCTCCATCGTCCCAGACAAAGACAGGAACTCAATTAGCTCAATGCGTGCTTCGCCTGATAGATTTACTAGCTATGAGCTCATGTGCTGGAGTAACCCACTGGCTTACTAATCTACCTCCGATCCTCAATGAAACAAAATGTGGATCTCCCACTCAGACGTCCTCACTGAGCATCCTTGTCAGCAGCGTGGCAGATGAGGAAACGTGACCCTGCCCGGCTGCTGCTGTGTGATAACTTGGCATTATAATTGCGTTCTTAGTCTGGACCTCCAACAGTAAGAGCTCAGCTTCGTGCCCCTTTTTCTCCCAAGGTCAATGAGGTCTGCGTCTGCCCCTGGTAACGACCCATTGGACAGGCAGTGTATCTGGCAGCATATCAATCAATAACCACACTAATCAACAGTGATGCTGATTGTTTTCCACTGATGACACAGACAGAGAGAAAAGCTGCACAAGTGCAATCACGTCCGCCGAACATAATATTGGAGTTGCTTAGGCATCTTGTGCGTGGACGCTGAAACATTACTTCTACTGTGCACGTGTAATTTCACAGCCTGCTCCACAATTTAGCCCATCAATATCCACATTTTCAAGGAATCCATCATCTTTTACAAAGAAGCTGTAGCCAGGCACATTAAGGAGCAGTTCACCCAGTTATATCACGGTGATATAAATAATAATCACTCGGAAACGTATCGTGATTGCTCTGCTTCCAGAGATGTTGCTGCTACTGGAATGGTTTTCTTCAGAGATTCAATTAGCTAAAAAGCTGCACATTCGACTATAATTCCACTTATGAAAGCTAATATTGATCATAATGTTTTGAAATCTTTCCCCCTCCTCTGTTTCCTGTCCTATTATGCTCAAATGCTTCATCGTATCACACTGGTTTCAGAACCTGGATTTATATAGGCATGACTCTGATGCTTTTCGATCTTTCAAAACAACACGTGTAATAAGGAAAGAAAGTCATTTCCTGTCATAATGACACAGACATCGAAGTTTTCATCCGATTAATAAGATAGCTGATCTGAGTTTGGAAAAGGCAGCCGGGCTCCAGGTAGATTACTCAGTTTACCATGATGCATACCGTAACATAATAATCAATTACCACATAATGTAATCCAATTATTCCCCAGAGAATACAAGAGCTGAGGTCCAATGAACCATGTTCATCAGTCATCAAGAAATCTAATAGGACCTCTCCTTAGGGGTTAGCTGCAAGTACAAACTCAGTTTAAGGATTCCTCTGGGGAGGACTGTGGCATCAAAAATTGAACACGTGGTACATCATGGAGCTCCAGACTGAGTTTGATGAAGCAGTCATTAGGTTGCTTTGATAAAATCATCTACCCTCACCACAGCAGTGGTAAAAAGCCATCAGATTTACTGACATGTACACAGAAGGAGGCAAATACTCTAAATGCCCGTGTCAAAACACAGAGAGCTTATTTATATTTGCATAAATAGCTCACAGCCACAGGTTTCATAAAGGGTTTAGCTTAAAGTACCAGATTTGGGAAAGAATTGCTTTACAGCCTGTTTTAACACTACACCAAGCAGTCTAGACTCATGCTACCAGCTCTTTGAGACTGTATTTATCATCTACATTTAGCATTACTCTGTACTCTGAATGCTAACATCAGTAACGCTGCATCATGGTGACAATGCCAGTGTTTGTATTGTAGCATCTTCTAATCAGTGCTAAATACGGTCTGAGATTGATGGAGATGTCATTAGTTGTGCAGTTACTGGACAAATTAAAATCTTGACCTAATTATTGTGCTCAATAAAGCAAACCAAAAAAATAATAATCATGGGATCATTAAGATCATCGGGATTCATTTTCTCAGAGCCATGAATGTCTGTACACATTTCCAAGGCGATCTATCAAGTAGCTGTTAGATTATTTTAGTCGGGTGCAAAATGAGCAGGCAAAAACAACAGAGCAACACTGCAGTGAGAGAAAAACTAACAAGGCTGAACACAGTCACGTGTATCACTTACACATACTGTGCATCAGAAGCATCAACAGTCTTGTTGTTTCAAAGAAGCAAACACAGCAAAAATGCATTAATATATAAGGTGTCCTAACTGTGGGAATCATCAATGCACTACTAAGATGAGTCGCCACTATTCGCACTGCTAGACTATGACTGCTTGTTACGACTGTCCTAACATGAGAGAATCTGGTGGAAACAATGGGAAAAGTCGCTGCTTTATGCCGGGGAGTGGAGATCACTGAACTACCAGCACAAAGGGAAGTGGAGCTTTCAGAGTTTCTGGCATTGGCAGGTGGTTGCAGAGGACGGAAAAAAGATTTCCAGCATGTTTATCCATTTTAGTAAAAAGAAGGACCAAAAAAATGGATGCCAAAGTGGGGCTGGAAGAGGATGGGGGGAAACAGCAACATAAGTTTGAATCAGCAGCATTTATGGAAAATGTTAATTTAAGGACATTTTCCACTATTATGATTTGCTCTCTTTAGAGAGATTGCAGTAAATGTGCAAATTTGATTCTGGCACCAGTATGGCAGTAGAGTCACTCCCATTTTTGCAGTGTCACACACACACCATGTGGACTCAGATAAGCAGGGCCTGTGCTTTGTTTTACTTATTGTTGTAATGACGGGTCAAACACGATGTGCACTGCTGCACGACTGGAAAACAACTTGTCAAGACCCATGTGAAACCAGAGGACTAAATGCCCCGAGGGGAAAATCTCAATCAATGTCTCCTTGTCCTTTCACCACAGCAAATTAGATTCTACCCATGCATGAGAGCGAAGTGTGACCCTGAACTGACTAGAGGATCAGACACAGGGGTTTGACAGGTAGGAGCGGCATCCGTGCGACGGCAGAAATGGCAGCCTAGGATTAGAGGTCGGGACTCTCAGGAGTCTCAAGGCAGTAGCAGTGATTTGGATGAAAGTTATTTCAAAACCGTGGGTCCACTTTGGCTGGGAAGCTCGAAGGATGAGAGTCTTGTGACTGATAAAGTGGGAAAATCGGGAGAAGACAAAGCAGCCTAAAGTGCTGCAGCTGTTCCAACAGGTATCAGAGTGACAGCATGTTTACTGTCGCTCATGAGCTTAAAAAAAAGAGGGAACACGCCAGCTAGCTCTGGTTTTGAATCAAAATAATATAGTCTGTTGTTTGCCACATTTTGAAAAAAAAAAGAAACTTTTTGCTATAGCAAGTTTTAAGAATCACAATATGTTTTTTCTAAGATGCAAAAAAGAAAAGCACTCCTGTTGACGTAGCTCGGTAAAAAAGATCTGATCTACTTGCATAATGATGTTTCCCACTCACACTCAAATAAACACAGTGACAACAAGCGTGGAAAATTGACAATATTTATCATGCATCCATGAGGAACACAAGACAGAAGCTTTACTTAATTATATCGTGCTGTAAGGGGCTAAATCCAATAGCACCATGTATCAAATGAGATCTGTTGGTCTGGTACTTCTCCAGAGGAAAAGATGCTGATGAAAATGATCGCTTTGAGTTAAAGGGAAGGAGGAGCACTATACCTCTATGTTATGGTTTCACCGGTCAGAGGGCGAGGAAGGGTCAGAGATACCGTAACAAGGTCACGGTGGAAGCAAAACAGATCAATGCTTTTACATGAAAACATCTGTGGCACTTTTTTGTGTAAGAGATTACACAAATGTGTGTGTTAAAAAGGGGGAGTGGATTTTGGCTTTGACCAGGTTTCGTCACAAAATGTATTTTCAACTCAAAACGCTTTGTTTATAAAGCTGCCAGCTGATGCTGAAGGCCTAATCTAATTAATAAAGGGTTGTTTCAGTGAGCTCTCCAGATTTCCTCAAAATGTAAATAAAAACAAAGTAACGACGAGCCAGATATTCCTTTCTTTGGTCTTTTTTGTTCACACAGAAGTGCATGTGACTGCACGATCTCTAACGACGTAAGCACAGAGACAGAAGAGCAGCTGCAACCTTAGTGGCAGCTAATGGGAATCCTCATAAAGAACAATGAATAGAGGCGTCCCAGCTCCCAGTTCACTTCAGCTTATGTCTTGAACTACTTTACTTTGGTCTTAAGTGCAGGGCAATGTCTCAGGAACATTTAAAAATGCTGATTGCTACAAAAGTGAGCACTGATTGCCAATTTCCTTTGTTTGATGATCTCAGCGAGAAACACTAAACTAATCAGTAAACTGGAACCTGGAGCAGGAGTTATATAAACCCCACCGGGAAATTCCTTTGTAATAGCCATTCATGACTGTGCCATTTGTACAATTACATTGAAGATCAGAAAAACTAAAGTTAAACTAAATTGACAAATGCATATGTATATTTATGTGGAACTTCATGAGTGGACGAGATCACAGGAAGGAAAGACCCCCTATGGCATCCAGTGGCGCATTTAGTTAGTCTTAGTCTGGCAAGTGGAACAGTGTGCAGGGTGGGATATATTGTCCGTATTGAAGATACATTTTTGGCAATATCTTCCTCTCTGCAATGATGGAGACTTCTGAGTTTGAACTCCAAAAAATATCTAAATCATGGTCTCACATACAGTAAAGGAAAAGGGCCTTGGCAGGACAGAGAGTTTCATTTTATCCTAGTTATTTGCCCTCCTCATTTCCACCATCCCTCATATAATATACAAGAATGATAGGAGTCCTCGATCTTTTCGAGGCCACTGCTAACTCCTTTCTCAATGCTAAGCTGGAGCTGGATAAGTTCACACCAGACCACAAAACCATCTACCACCTTCTGGTAAAACTGCAGAGAGCTTACCAAAGTAGTACCACTGAAATTTAAAGCAAAAATATTCTTTAGATTCAATCAGTGACTAAAACAGCAATAAAAATCCACATTAGACGTAATGTGATGCAAAAAGTGCATCACAACATGACTCATTTACTTGGAAAATGACTCATATGTAAAAACCATTTAGTGATTTAAGATGTTTTAAAGGAGTCACAACAGGCAGAACATCCTCACAAAGTGGGGTAAAATAAAAACAATCATCGATCCGGTAAAATCAGACTATGTCACTTTGTGGCAAGCCCGGCAGCAGCCCAAGCGGCCCGTCCGCTTGCATAACAGGCGATATTTTCCTGAAGAAAACAAACAGCCAGTGTTTGCCCAGAGATAGGAGCAGCTGCTGCACACCTGCCCATGGCTCGCCTCTTCTCCTCCCTGAACAAGTGTAGGTCTTTTGTTGCAACAAACAGGCAGGTGATGGGCGCCACATTCACGTAGGGTGCAGCTTTCAGCACCCATTTAATTACCAACACGTCCTTGACACATGAAGTGCAACGAGACCAGCCCTTTTCTTCTATAAATATCAGGAGAAACGCCTGCTTTGGTGACTGTGCAAGCAGAGCCCAGCAGGAAAAGCCATGTGGATGCATGTAAGGTCTGTAAGAACAGCATGCGTGTGACTGACTGTGTGTGGACTATGGACTGATTAAACAGCGCGTGTAACAGTGAAAAAATAATCAGAGGACACTGCATAAAAGTGTTCTACCTTAACAGTTGCATTAATCTTTTTAACTACTCTGCAGAAAACTGCTCCCCTGGGTGATTAAGTAGGCCTGTAGTTTATTGCAGGAAAAAACCAGCAGTGCTCCATACACATAGAAATGAACATCTTTTTATACATCCCAGATCCACTCAAAGACTTTGATCATAATGCTTGTTTGCCTCCCTTTATAAAAGCACTGATAACCTCTGAAGTCCAAAAAACACCCTGTATTTGTTCGAGCATTACATCTGACATACTGGCGGCACAGTCCTGAACTATGAGGGACACTTTAAATATAGACTTCATGAGAGGGCAGTGTTAGTGCAGTTGGGCTGTGGGATTGTGGACGGGATTATAATATTATGATATATGGCTGCATTCATTCTACTCTACGTTTCATTGTTGTCATGCCACGCATAGCCAGCGCACAATGCAAGGATCACTTTTCTGCTGTGTGGCACAGTGCTGGCGTTGTGTTCGTGCCCTTTCAGATACTTCGTCGGGGGAAAAAGGCCTTAAAAATCACTCAGCTTCCAAAATGCTGCAATTTAGCTTTTCACTTGAGCAGCCCTGTGTATTTGTCAGTTGCAATCTAGACTTCATGTTCAGTGGCTCGCTCTGTGGCAGCACCTATTTCTCTTCACCTTGGCCAGCTTTGCAGATACTAAATATAAATTTTAAATAAACATATTTTAATTCCTTCTGCGCTAAACGGTCTCTCTGGCAGAAAGGTCAGTAAGAGACGGAGATAAAAACTCAAAGACTAAAGCTAATGCTGTCTGAATAATTTATAATACTAAGGATGAACGCGTTTAAAATAAGAAGCGAACATTAAATCGTCTCCTCTGTATTAATAGTTAAGACCAGAGCATTTATTTTGTTTTCAAAAACGTTCGGACACACTAGTGCAACATTTAGCATTAGTTTGCAACTTCATCGTGCGCTCCTTCACCCTTTTCCAGTGACAGGAGAACTGATGATGAACCTTACCTTCCAGCAGCAGCAGCAGAAACAGCGCGACGATGTTTCCCCGAGAGAAACCACAACTTGACCCCATATTCGCGAACCATAGGTGAAAGTTTCTGAATGAAAAGACGATCCAAAAAAGTTCCTCTGGGCGAAAATTAAATAATAATAATGATAACAAGAGCAATAATCAAACCGATAAAATATACAAAGATGGGGGGTATAAACCAGTGCGCGCTCTGCATCCAGATGAAGTCCTCAGTGTCCCATAGACGGGCTGCTGTGTTGAGGCTACAGAGGCTGCTGCTGGGCTGACTGGCTGGTCTGGTGGGGGGAGGTGGGGGGGAGGAGGTTCACTGCTTCACTACTCACTGCCCCGCTGCTTCCGCAGAAGCAGGGCGGCATAGCATCTACAGGAAATTTAAGAGCATAATTTAACAGCAGGTCAGTCATCTCATTAAGGATCTGCGCGGGGGAGGTGGTGGGGCGTAATTATTAACAATTATGACTGGGCGCGTAATGGTTCACTTTAAAGGCACAGGCGCTCTTTAAAGGTGGGCATCAGGTGTGCTCGTTTTAGTAACCGGTTCATTATAACAGCCGTGTGATAATTGTAATTGTGCCTTTTTGTTTAATTTTGCTAAGCTTGAAGTAGCTTCGATGAATTCGTTTGTTTAATTCGGTTGAATAAAAAATAGACTTTGAGCACAATGTTCCAGTTGGTGGCAAGAATTAAGTGAAACTCCTGCCAGTGAAGTGACAGGGCTAAGTTGTTGTTGTTGGGGTTTTTTGCCTAGACATTTTATTGCATCCAAGTACTCCATGTGGATAATTAACACTCCCCAGCTGAGTAGAAGTCCTCTGCAGTCTTTGGATCAAAGTCCCAGAATGAAATCAGGGGGTTAAATGATGTGGGACCGTTCCTCTCTCAGGTCTGAGTGTGTGTGCGTGTATGTCAGAAGCTGAGGGTGTGTTAAAGAGCGGGATCTCTGTGTGACTGAACAGTGAGGAGATAGCGTGGAGTGATGCATTGCTGCAGCCTCGGGCCAGGACACCAGTCACTCTCTCAGCAGTGTCTTTCCAATCAATGTCTCTGCATGGAGCAAAAACACAAAGGCTCACTGGGCTACAGAAGATAAAGGGGGCTTTCTCAGACGCTTCACTAACTTTCACCAACTGGGAGAAAATATAATAGCTGCTACTTACAGTGCTTACATTTTCACCTCCCCTCACTGAGCCGTCAGTATCTTAAAGAAGACTTTAAAAACAATATGCCCTTAAATTGGTGATCACAGGAAGGTTAAAGGAGAAAATTAGCTGTGAAGCTGTAAAGAAAGAGATGGCATTTTAACAAAGCTAGATAGGTTGTATGCTTCTGTACGTTTGATACGAAAAGAGTAACCTGTGAAATTGGTTTTATTTTTAATACTTTGTTTTGAAATCAAGCATATAGTTAGGGCTGGATCAGGTGACGCTGAATCCAACCATGCACTGAATGTTTCATTTTCACTCGCTATGTTTTTATACACCTCTGCACATAATCATGAGTTATTATTCATCTCTGGCTCTCTTACATGGCACGTCTTTGTCTTGTCTTCCTCCCCTCATCTCTAACTGGTCACAACAGACGCCTGCACCACCATGAACCTGGTTCTGCTGGAGGTTTCTTCCTGTTAGAGGGAAGTTTTTCCGTCCTACTGTTCCCAAAGCATTGCTTAAAGGGGGTCATATGATTGTTGGGGGTTCTCTGTATTATTGAATAACATGATAAGCAGTTTATTCAAATGTAATGCTACTTGCTGTACCAAGGGGCATTATGTGATATAAGAAGCCAAGAAGTCTGCCTGAGGACAGTGTATTGTATCTGGGATAATGTTTCCATATGACAGACTATAGGTATCCTGAGACGTATGCTCAACGAGAATCAATAAAGAGAAGGAAATACGGTGGTGTGGACATGGCATCTGCAACCACAATGGTTTTCTATGTGCTTTAAGCAAGTTAAAAAAAATGCTCTAGGCTAAAAAAATAAATAAAAAAAAAGGCAGCATAGATTCTTGTTTTGACCCTTTTGATCTTTATTAGCAGCAGCTTTCGATACGTAGGTTTTAACCTCCTCGTGATGTTACTCCGAATGAGTCAGCTAAATGCTTCTATTAAAACACAAAGCTTTCTGATGGCATGCAAAACACAAAAGATATCTTTAGACCTGTGTGGTGAGTGTATATCGATTTCATTTTCATCTCTCGACCAATCAGCAGTTCATTTCCATTGCTGGCACCATAGTTTGGAAAGCAATTAAGGATTTGAGTCTTGTTCAGGAAGGCTAGATGCACCTTCTGGGATTCAAATAACTTGTGCTCATAAGACAATTACCAAAACCCCTACACCATATTACACAATGTTATTACTGCTTCTGGAGAGTGCTGAAGGACACTGACCTGAGCGCGTTCAATAATGGTACATATACATTATACATACAGATATAAATCACTCAACCTGCTTGTCAGTCATGAGGAAATATTCTGATCTATTACTGAGAATGAACCCTATTTCACTAAGTAAGAGGCTTCGAGTGTGAAATGTGCAAACTAGAACACATGTAAAGGGCTCGGGGTCTCTGAGAGGGGCTCGTCTGATGAAATGGATTTGTGTAATTTCCCTGATTTTTCTAATGAAATAAGTGCAAAAGGTGACGGCCCCATTGATGACACCCCTCTGTGTGCATCTTGACCCCAATTATAGTACTGTGACTTGGACAGCAGATGGTACATAACACAGAGACACACATGCACACAGGAGGAGTGGCCATGGCAACAGACTCATAATGGTTGTCCTGGTGTGTAGTGGAATCACTTGGCCTAATTTGTTAAGTACCACCTCAATATATTTAATTTAATCAGTCTATTCTGAGCATAAAACAAGTGTTATCAAATGAATCCTTAGCTGCCCACACTGACAGCTCGTCAGACATGTTCTTTAGAAACAGGACAGTGCTTTAATGGGTTTCACTGATCAGCATTTTCACATTTTGTACACTGCTCTGCATCTTGCTTTTGATAAAAAACATGTGTGGTAAGTTTGCATCTAAGAAAAGCAAACTAAACTAATTAAGCCTAGACCAGCAGGTCATTTTAAAAACTCTTTTAAACTCCCACAGATGCTCTAATAATCTATAATTTACAGAGAAGAGTGCTTTTAAAAAGAAAAACATAATAATTTTAGTAGCTCATATTATATTAGGTCAACATACATACACGTCATCCCTGAGCCAAAAGTCCAGGCTTCAGACTGCCCCTAATGTTTCTGAGCTTCTAATAGTTTTTCTCCATTATCAGGTCTGCATGATGTCAGAGAGACACACACAGCTCTGGCTGTGAGCTCGAAAGCTCCGCCCACCAGCTGTCCACACCTACTATTTACAAAGAGCAGCCAATCAGAAGAAAGTTAAAGTAAGGATCCATTGAATGGTTGTACTAAATTCCAGTATAACATAAGGATTATAATATACTCTAGCAAAGGAAAATTAAAAAAAAAAGTTTAAAATTAGCTTTAGAGGCTGTCTTTAAATTAAAATATAAAATAATACAATCTACAGAAGTGGGATGGATTATCCTGCTTATATTTTGAGGAAAAATTTCTTCCTGTAGAGCAGGTAGGCGATGAGCAGCCACAGTGCAGTCCCCCACAGGCTTTGAAAGAGCCACTCCCAGTGGCTCTGCTGGAAGCGCATTTCCCAGCTGAAAGGGAAGTAGAAGCCCAGGAGAGAGTGGCCAACATACACAAAGATGGAGTTCATCCCTGTGGAAGAGGGGTGGAAAAAAGACAAGTTATTGAACAGGATTTATACAATTTAAAGGATTTTTCCCTGCTTTCCATAATAGCTGAATGACTAAAGTTATGTGCAAAAAGTAAAGGCTTTATTGCAGGGATGCTTTCCAAAAAGCTTTCCAAATGAGCTAATCAGTTTAAACTCTTCTCTGGGAGTCTGGCCAATAATGCAAAAAAATTACTGGAAGAAAAGAGTGAGGACCACAAGTCCAAAACCTAGACTATAATCCCTACAAAGGCTTTCAGGACATTTGTTATATTAGGCTGAAAAATGTTTGTCTTTGCATAATCAGCTAATGAGTTGCCAAACACAATTGTCATTGTAGTCAATATTTTAAACTACGTTCCAGCGTTTGTGAGGTTTTTATTCCAACCAAAGCACATACACCTTTGTAAAGCAGCCTGTCAGTACAAGAAGAAACATACCTGGGTATATGAATGGCTGTCCACCCCACCAGCCCTTGATGTCGACGACAAAGAACATGCCTCCCAGCAGCAGGAAAGACAAACAGCCCATACACATGATATAGGACAACGACCTGAAGAAACAGACCATCGACAACACTTTACTACAACAGCAACATTTTACTTGGCACATTTGGGCATCACTAAAATCTGAGCAGAATGGTGTGAAGAACAGTGTAAACACACTCAGTCCATCAATCCTCTGCTGCAGATAAATAACACCCAGAGTCTGTCCTACAAACAGTGAGGCAGTTTGCTGGACTTGTCTATAGCATCAGCATATGGACCCTTGGCATGTGCCTCATGGAGCTGTGCCAGCTAACCACGTCTCTGTCTGTTCCTAAGTGCAAGAATGCATGATGAAATATTATCGCATGTAAAATGGCTCCTTTCTAGAGCCTCCCTGCATTTATTTTTTATTTCTTTATCTCAGCTGAAGTCGAGCCAAAAACGACTCTTAGCTTGGAGTTAATTACTTTTAGACATCCCGGCAAGGACTTGTACCCAGGAGCTCAATAACCTGTGCATGATGAACTGCCTATAAAAGCCAGGTAGGTAATGGCAAGTGATGCCCCATGTGGAACATCATGAGGAATTTGCTTACACATCACAGATGAAATGGCGTTCTTCCTGCTACAACATTTGAATGATTCACATCACATATAAAGGGAAATGTGGGAGTGGAAACAAATGCACGAGTCATAAAGTAACCGATGTGTGAGGTGGTAACTGTGTCACATTTCATGCAAAATCATTACAAACATTTACCAAAGTGCTGTGCCTTGTTTTTCTAAAAAGGCTTCTAATAGTTTGGGAGCAGTTAAGACTGCGTTGTGGTTATACAGTTACATTTCCCAGAGTCTGAGCTCTTTCCATCACACAGAGGTGGTAAAACAGTGAGTGAGTGCTTCTGGGGGAGGATGAAGCATTCTTTATTTCGCTGGCCGTAAGGAAGAGTGATCATGTTGGGAGGATGTATAACGGCAACACCTCACACTCCCAACAGCCCGGGTGATTATTTACAGCCGTAGCTGTCGTTAGAGGTAAGTAAACGCGTGTTTTAGCAGCCTTGATTTGTGTCTGTTGGAAATCCCATCCTTTCTTTTTTTGTGAGGAAAAGTGGCTGGATTTAGAGGGTCAGGAAGCACTTACCAAAGGTTTTTATTGACAGGTATAAATCCTCCGTCTCGCGTGCACTTAGAAAGGATGGCTGCGGAGATTCCCTGAGGGTGGAAATGAAACAGATTTCAAATCGATGGAGGGCGATAAAGCAATCTGTATTGGGCTGCTAAAACGTGAGGCAACAGTATCAAGCAGAGTCCACCAGATAAACCGACAATCAGAGAGTTACGTGGACATGGTCCATTAACTTATACACACACACAAAACACTAGACAGGACTGCAAACACACCAAAACAATGAGCTGAAAAACATTAAAACGTGGGTTTGTCACTACAGTAAAACACCACCGAGAGGCATCTACAAAGTCCAACACACTGAGGCCCAACTGACTCCATGTTCATATTTACTCATGATCTGCTCAACTCTACATCAGTAAGCACTTTCATAGTCTTAACTATCCCCCACCCTCCCTGTATGATTTAGATACATGAAGAAAGATTTTGTGCTGCACAGAGAAACCCAGGACAGCAGATCAGGATCCAAACATGCTCGTTAGGTGGATATCCATCATGTGTATAGATGACAGAATCGATGGTGTGGAAATAGCCTAGCTGGGGCTGGATTGAGTCTCCAGGCTATCCAGGCAGCAGGATGTGGGATGGGGCTGGTATGTGGGGCAATCGCTCAATTTCAATCTCTCACTTCTGGAGCCTGATCGTTGGACTTTAATTAACAGGGGCTGCTGTTTATTATGAGGAAGACACATGGCTGCCTGTGAATATCAGCCTGCCACAGAGATCACAAAACAATAAACCATGGCCTGATGTTTACTGTATCCACACTTTCTGTTTTTCCTGTGCTTAACGCCGACCCAGTTGTCGGGTGTGTGCAGTAATAAGTTTTCTCCTCCTCTGAGGAAACCTGCTAATGTTAAGAGCACATGTCTGAAACAAAAGGCAGCTCGGCTCTGCTTCCTGCCTCCCCCTTTGAGCCGAAATCTTATTAGAAAAGTCAATATCAAGAGCAGGCCAATCGCTAAAACTAATTTTGCTTTCTGTGTTGGTAAGACATACAACCAAAAATAGACTTAACCACTGAGATTAAAAAAGTCAAATCAAATATACACGTGCAGAAACGGTGAAACAAATATATGCTGCGCTGATTCTTTATTCCCGTGTCTGTTCCTAAAATCAATAACGATGGTCTGCTCTCACTGCCAGCCGATGCAATGTGAGAAAATCTATTCTATTGCATTTTTCTATCTCAGCTAACCAGGATTTAAGCTACTCTGTCGAGCCACATCTAAATACTGTAAGATCCAGAATATCGCACCTCCAACACTGTAATCTTGAGTAGCATCCGCAGCATCTATCAGCTGGTAAACAATGAGATACAGTGGAAAAAACATTAAAGCCTAATGTTTATTTATGACAGCATGAGCTACTTTGTCACTGTGCGCCGCTGGGAGAAGCTAAATGGATCTAATTTATGTCACCTCCCTCCAGCCACTCATCGCACAATGATAGTCAATAAGATTCAACACCTGGAGACATAATGGAGCTTTGTCCTTTAAGAAGTGAGGTTAATGACGTTAAATTCTCACAACAGAATTTCAATTGATTCTCACATATACGAGCAGGACTCTGTCACTGAGTTTCTTCCTACTGTCCTTTTGGAAAATACTGTCTGGATGGAAAAACGCTGCTGTTACAGACCTTTAAAACTTCACTGAGATATTGTTTTGGACATATTAGACTACAAAAATAAACAGATTTGACTTGAAAAACCTTATGACATAGTAGTAAATAAAATAAACAATTTCTTTAACACCAGAACCTTCAACGCTGTTTCAACTCATGTGTCAAATAAGTAAATAAACGTCTTGCAGTCATACACGTAACACTCTGAAGGAACCTGATACCCAAAGCTGGACAGAAAAGGCACCCAAATATACTGGAACTACAGAACTTCAGACAAGTCTTTCCCTGCTTCTGTGTGTTTTTTCTTTCGCTGCACAGATTTTCCGTCCTGCGCAGCTTGATTTCAAAGGCTGTGCGATGCAGCCAGCTCTTCCAGCTCTATCATCGCTCCAGGTCACAGAGCTGCCGGTTCAGGATGTCTGCCTCCACAGCACGCAGGCTCCTCCTAAATGAGCTATATCTCTGGAGCATCACGCTGCACGTACATAAAAACAGTGGCAAGCACAGTTCAGCGGAGACTAGCCTTCCTACGTGTCTGTCTGTCAGTCTTGCTAGAGCAGACTAGCAGCCTCCTGTCACAGGTTTAGAAATACAAAACAAGCCATCTCCTGTAACACTTGGCTTCTCCCTGGAGGACGCATTCCCCCTCTAAATGAAATGGAGGCCAGCCTGGCTCTTTTTGTGTTTTAAGACCACCCAGAATCTCAAACAAATATGACCTTAAAAGCTTTTCAGACAGGCATTACCTTTTTATCCTAGGTTTGAATGCACTTTAATAATTCCTTTCTTAAATCTGCCATGTTTGGTTTGCTTATTGAGACCTCGCTTGCAGCTTCCTAAACTGATCATACTCTTAGAGTAGATGCTTTTATGCTTGCAGCAGACTGTAAGTAATATGCATAACTCTTCCAATCCAAAACCACATGTAAAGCACAGAGAGGCAACGAGACGCAGCGTGTATTCCCCCGAGGGTCCGGATACCCATGTCTGCCCGGAAACACAGCCACACATGGATGTTGTTTAATTGTACTGAGATCACACACATGTCCTCTGCTAAGTCCTGCTAATGAATGACTTCAGCAAGCTACAGTATGACTAATACCCAAGAGGCTGGAAAACACGTTGCAGAATTTACCTGCAAGGTGAAGTGAAACACTGAGACCATAAAAGTGCTCGGCTCTGAGTGAATCACAGGAGCAGGACAGTTATTGGGTGTCTTGGTTTTAAATTAACAACTGACTTTATATTCATTTCCTACAGCAGCTCTGCTTAAAACCTCCACGTACCAGGATGAGGGTCCACACTAGGAATCGGCACAGGATGTGGATATTCATCTTTTTGTAGAAAATTATAATTTTCCCCGCCTGTGAAAGAAAGAGGCAGAAATAAGTACAGACCCCACAGCCTATTCACTCATCTCTTTAATGAGAAATACCACATAAACACCAACACCCGGTGTGTCCGCGTACTTGCCCTTGGGTAACCAAATAGGCCTGGGATGTGGCTGTCGAAGCCACGTCCCTGACATGGCGGTCACGTTTCTCCTATCCCATGGAGCCAGATGTGGGGTGTTAGTCATCCGCACCCTCTGATTAATTTGGTGATGATGAATATGTTTCAGCTGAGAACATTAGCATGGACCAACACAGAGGAAGCCAGCGGACACCTGGCGTGTCGTCTAAGACTCGCTGACTGAAGGGCTCAGAGCAAACCGCCCACGGGGAATTGAGCAATGTGGTCACTTTTTCATGTTACCTTCCCACAACCCAAATGGTTATAAGTGCCACTGTCACCATCTGAGACGCAGGTCTGAAGAACAAAAAGGGCCTTCCTACTTTCTAACAGCATTTTGTCATTAAAGTAGGGCAGCTGTGCATTTACAGTGAGACAGGAAAACATCTGTCACATAATCTTTACTGTAGTCACACTGTAGGTTTATATTAACATATTAACACTGAAGAGCATCACTGTCTGCACAATGAAGCCATTAAAACTTTCAGTCTAATCAAGTCAAACTGAGTATTTTAAAGTCACATCTTCAGAAGGTTCTGATCATTTCCTGTCTCTAAGATATTTTCAGCCTGCTTTTTGTTTTTGACAGGAAAGTTTTGTGTTCAGTTGAATTCAATTAAACTTTATTAAAATAGTGCCAAATCACAACAACAGTTGTCTAAAGTGCTTTATATTGTAAGGCAAAGACCATATAATAATACAGAAAAAACTCCAACCATCAGACAACCCCCTGTGAGCAAGCACTTGGTGACTGTGGGAAGGAAAAACTCCCGTTTGACAGGAAGAAATATCAGGCAGAACCACAATCAGGTAGATGGAGCCATAAACCACTAGTTGTGGGTTTATAAGACCTTTTTGAATAAGTGGGCTTATTATTATTATTGCAGTATTTTGTTGTGTACTTCTAATGTTTTATAAACCTGCAGAGACTCTAAAATGTACAGTTTCTATTCAGGATCAAGTCCAGTGGAGGCAAATAAAACTTTAAGGTTTTTTTGCAATGCATTTTGAAAACACAAAACATACATATATTTTTTAGGCTCGAAATCAATTCATGGCAACTATTTTCTCAGTTAACAGTACAGTGGTGCAGTGGTTAGCATTGTCATCTCACAGCAAAGAGATTCTGGGTTTGAAGCCGCAAGCCAGCCGGAGTCTTTCTGTGTGGACTGTACAGATTCTCCCAGCGACTGCATTGGCTCTCTCCAGGTAATCGAGCTTTCTCAAGCAGCCCAAAGACACACGTTAGGTTAACTAGAGATTCTAACTTGGTGTAAATATGAATGCCAGCAGTTCACTGTCTCTACATATTAGCCCTGTGATACTGGGTTACGGGTTACAACCTGAACAGGATGCCAGTCTACCAGCTGGGCTGGACTCCAGCAACCACATGACCATGAGTGTTGTCCACATTAAAGAGGACTGGGACATTTAGCTTGTTAATTTTGCAGAAATGAGCTTCCTCCAAAGGGTGGCTGGCCTCTCCCTTAGAGATAGGGTGAGAAGTTCGGCCATCCGGGAGGGGCTCAGAGTAGAGCAGCTGCTGCTCCACATCGAAAGGAGCCAGCTGAGGTGGTTCGGGCATCTGACAAGGATGCCCCCTGGGCGCCTCCTGGGTGAGGTGTTCCAGGCATGTCCCACCGGGACGAGGCCCCGGGGCAGACCCAGGACACGCTGGAGAGATTATATCTCTCGGCTGGCCTGGGAACGCCTTGGTGTTCCCCCGGATAAGCTGGAGGAGGTGGCTGGGGAGAGGGAGGTCTGGGCCTCTTTGCTTAGGCTGCTGCCCCCGCAACCCGGCCTCGGATAAAGCGGATGAAGATGGATGGATGGATGGATTTTGCAGAGTTTAAAAGCTGATTTAAACAATTTAACCAAAGCTATGTATGGCATAGGTAATTTTACCTAAATGAATAGTGAACAAATACAGATTTGGCATAAAAAACATATGAGTGGATCTGTCCTGCACTGTATCAACAGTTCAGGCTAGTGGTGGTGCTGTTATCAGGTGTCGGAAATATTTTTGGCACACTCAGTACCCACTGAGCATTCTTCTTCACAGCCAACCTGAGTATTGTTGCCAATCAGTCCATCGCTTTGTGACCACAGTGTACATATCACCTGGTGGGTACACGCAGCATATTATAAAGCTCAAATCATCTCTTAGGTGGTCACTACAGTCATCAGGTCTCTATTCAATACAGAACCTTTGGGATGTGGTGGATTGGACAATTGTCAAGATCTGCCTATGCAGGTCACTAAAAATGCAGACACTTGGACTAAACTTGGCAGAAGCAAGCCATTTATTAAGGCTGCGCAAAAAAATACAAAGGCAGGACTAAGACTTTTTTTTTTTTTGCCACTCATGCCACTCACTGCATCGTACAGGAGAAACTTAGATCTTACCTGCATCCCTAGAAATCCAATGACAATGGAGTTGATGGTACTCAGAACCCCCTCTGGGTCAAAGGGCTGTGTGGTGCGATACATTTCCTGGAAAAAGCAAAACAAAACCATGCAGTTTATAATTTCACCTACATTGGTTTATAGCAGAAGCATTGTATTGCAATATGTGATGAACATTCCTACTTTGCACGTGGGGTATCTGTACATGTTATCACCAAACATCCACCTATCGATGTATCCCGCTGCACCTCCCGTGCAGTTTGGGTAAAGCCCGTTATCGCCAATTCCACCGGCTCCTAAATACCCTCTGTTATCAAACAAGAACATAATTATTGTAGCTGTAGTTATTACAAAAAACAATGTTTAATGAAGTGTTTTGTGTTTATATGAAAACACAATACCCAGATGCAGCAGAGAACGCTCGGTGTTCTAATACCAAAGGTGATTTTAATATTCTTAAACCCTGTATAGCAGTTGTGTCTCAAGCCACCACACATTCACGTTCAAGGAAGAAAAAACCCCAAACTCAATCAGATGAAAAGACACAGAAGGACTGAGAGTAAAAAGTGCTACAGCTTGAACCCACAGTACTGTAAACGTGATGTCATGCAGGGTCACAGAGAAGGAAAAAACAAAACAAAAGACAAAAAGCAGAAGACACAGAGCGAGGAAGATGGATCCTCTGCCTCCGCTCCTCTTATTGCACATGACAGACTGAGATTGGCTAATTAGGCTCTCTGAAGCATCCACCACGGGCCCATAAATCACAACGGTTCATAACACCTGCAACACAAGGTGCACACTCACACTGTTGCAGCACAAACAGGCCCAACTGGAGATTATCTCAGCTTCGACACATAGGAAATTTATGCTTTTAGCTTAAGTGTACGATGCATTAGTGAGGAGATTTGACCTGAAATGCTATATGACAGTGGGAGTCATGTCCAGACTTACGTGGGGCAGTTGGGAACAGGCATGAGGAAAGTTAAGCACAGCCACAAAGTCTCCAGCAGGATGATGATCAGCCACTGCGGCCAGTAAAGGAGAATATCCTGGACCGGGTTCCACCCGTTATGCTGCATCATACATAAAGCACATAATATTTTTGTTTTTAGGTCCAAAACTGTTTCGCATTTAGGTATTTTTTTAGCATTAAACTAAGTTTTGGGATAGATTGGTCCACTTGAATACACAAATTCATAATTACTAAACATTTTTAACTCTTCTTGGAGCTTTAGAGATGTCTGTCTGTTAATCTGGACGAATATCTGAGCTCCGCACGTAACGAATGGATGGAACTTGTTGAACTGTTCAATAAAGACTTCCACTGCACTGAACTCACAGGTCCATCGACTCTTTGACTTGTTATTCGTGTGCTTTTTCAGGTTAGACTCCTTTAATTTTTTCTCTTGTGTGTAATGACTGAAATAACTGAACTTGACAGAACTGCTCACCGCAGTCAGTGGGATTTCTTTCTGGCCCCAGAAAGTCTGCAGGAGAGACAGAACAAAGTAGGTGAAGCCCAGACGCTGCAGCACTCCTGGGATCCTCAGCCAGGACCAGGACACTAGAGCACAGTGAAGAACACACAGCATGAACGCTCACTGTGGCACCTTAATACTGACAGACAGTGATTTAAATAACATATGAACTTATAATTCACAAAAAGCACGCATATTAAGTCATTTCTGTAGACACAAGAAATCAAGAATTTTCCCAATTATCCCGACGCCACTATTACTACAACTACTTCTGATAGCAAGTTGATGTACGGCATAAAGGCTGGAGAGAGCTCATGTCAGCCTTCAGGATACGAACATGTCAAGAAAGAGGGTAGCTAATCAAACATTCATCAACAGTTATCTCTCGGTCTCACCAAATTGGGAAGGATAGGACTTGCTGCTGCTGGAGAGAGATTGATGGTAATCTACACATTAGCTAATTGAAAACCTCTTTGCCACGCAAAGTGCCGTAAAAACAATATGATCCCAATCATTGATCCGGACAAATCAAATAAGAGGCGGAAATCTTTTCTTTCGCAGGAAAAGGGGAAGCTCTTACTAATGACACTTTAGTTAAAGATATATGTTACACACCCCTGCAGAGATAATTGACTGTGTCTGTCGCCTGATAAAATTATCACGTCCTACAGGAATGTGCAAAAGTATTGAGCCATTGTTCATTCCTCTATACATATAAGGCAAAAATAGAGTTTGATGTGACAATTTTGACGAGATCGAAAGTCAATATATTTTTTCTACACAGCCTGAACTGTCTTAGGAAAGCTTTCTTCAGATAGTTTTCAGGAGTAGTTCTCCAGGTTTCTTGAAGGACAGTTAAAGCTTTTCTTTGGATGTTGGCTGCCTTTTGTTCTGTTCTCTGTAAAGATGATCCCACACCGCTTCAGTCACGTTGAGGTCTGGGCTCTATGGAGACCTATCCTTGACTAATTGTGTTTCACTGCGTTTTTCTATCCAGGTATCATTTTGCTGATTGTGCTGAGTTGTGTTTGTCATCATTTCCATGCTGAAAAAATGAAGCTGTTGTTAACCAGATATTTTCCAGATGATACTGCATTGTGGATCAAAATCTGATGGTACTTTCCTGCATTCGTAATGTTATCAATTTTGCTAAGATACCCAACAGCACTGGCTGAAATGCAGGCCCAAACCATGACTGAGCCTCCACCGTGTTTAACAGAAGGCTGCTAACAGTCACCGTCGCAGCGCTCTCCTCACACAAATGGGAAGAAATTATGTGTTTCTGTGACAAGTTACAGAACAAAGTAACAAAGATTAAAGATTCGGTTCTTTAATTGTTTGTTAAAGAGCGTAACAAACAAGCATCCCTGGAAATGGTTAGGCACAAGGACTAGACTGAAAATGAGTGAAAAAGCAGTCAATTGTATTGATGACAATACACTATCAGCCTTTAGTGGCTCAGTGGTAACATTAACATGACAGTCTGGCACCCTGGAAGAAAATATAAAGAAATCTAGGATGGTTCAAATCTTTTGCACAGTATTAGAATAAATAATTAAGAATCAAATAGCAGAAAAGAGCAAAATGGGAAAATTTCATGTTTAATAAGAATTATCATTTTAAGTTGAATCCATTTACACAAGAGTTTGAAAGTAAGCTGCAGCAGACTGTAACACAGTTTTTCTCCCACATTTATGCATTTTCTTTGTGTTTGTGTGTAACGGACACCTTTTTTGACGTTCAATACTATTTAACTGAAGCTGTCTGCTTCCAATCTATGAGCACTTTCAGTGATAGATAGACAATATTATAATATGTTGGTAGTCAGCAAAACTGAAAAAGCCACTAAAAAAGTAGGGCAGCCAGAACTTTTCAAAACGACTGGTTTTTTGTGTTCGAACGTCCTCTTAAGGCAACTCGGTGGCAGGGGTTTGAATGAATCAACTCTCACGCCTCACGCATCTCATCCAAATCATATTTTGTATAGTAAGTTTGTATTTATTTCGAGAATAAAGTAACAACATTTCAAGGTTTTTAATATGAATCTGCTTTGACCACTTTTTGGGACATCTAACCACGGTAGGGTTTTTGAAATTACTCCTATTTGATGTCAAAGGTTAATACCTCCTTTTCTCTCTTCTGACATTGAAAAGCATTTAACATATTGAGTTAATGTGACTCCATTCTCTTATTAGATCAAGCTCTGCGACTGAGCTGCAGAGGACGTCCTTGGAGACAGAGGGCAAAGCTGCAGTTTATGGTAAAAGTCAGTGTGCTGTTGTGACCAGCTCCAGCAGCAGAGTCTACAGCAGCTGCGTGGAGCTGACGGCTGTAACACTATCTGTTTGTAATTGTCCATTACCACAGCGGTTGTTTTTGCTCTATCTGCCTCTGTTAAACGTCCCCTGGTGCTGGATTTTGAGACTGCACACACAACAACAATATTTTTGTTAACCCAGTTAAGCAGACATCCACCCAGGAAAGTCCATTAGCACCACAGATAGCTAATGTGTGAAGGGCGCCCTTTGCATCCCAGGTGGATGGGGGATTTTCAGCATTATTCCTCTCCTTTAACCCTGACCCAGCCATGAAGTTTGGCTTTTATCTCAAATCAGGAGATCAACCCACTTAACATCTCTGTCGCAGACCAACAAACAAAGAAATTTACTTGACTGTAAAAAAAAAAAGTAGCTATCACATTTGAAAAGCTAAACTCATCATTTCAGTTTCACCTAAAAAAATGAATTCAGCAGCTACTGGTTGCAGTGACGAATGAAATATCTAGTTACGACATCTGTGTCAAAAGTATTTGATGTTGCTCAATTTACAGGAAATGCACTTTGCCTTCAAGCTTGCACATGAGCGGGTGTATTACCACACAGAAATCCTTGTCCCCACCTGTGCTAATAAACTTGCTTTGCTGTATGCAAACATATTACTACATGAGCTGGAGTCTGCGTAGTGTAACTGACCTGAAAAAGTACATATCGATCGATAGATCGATAGATACACACATATGAGGATTTAGTTTGACTGAGAATCAGAATACACAATGTGCACCTACGTGGTCCGTCTTTGGGAGAGTAGTTGAGAAAGCAGAAGCCGAGCAGCAAGAGGACGACTGTTCTCCAGGTGATTTTTCGTAGCAGCTGCAGGCGGCTAACTCCTCTCCTCTGCATGGAACTGAAAGCCAAAACCACTGAGGTCCCAATTACAAACACAAACCTGGAAGACATAACAGGATTATGCCATTCAAACCCACATATGAACTGTACAAACAAGAAAAGTAGTAAAAGACGTTAAATAGGTCAGGCCCCTTGTGCCAAACCTACCATGGCATGACAAGATCCGCCACAGTTAGACCTGCAACAATTTCAGAAGCATAAAATCAATTAATACCAACAGACCAACACACACTTGATCTCATCAGAGAGTTTACAGTTCTTGCCCTTCCATACACACAAAGACAACAAGATGAATTAAAAACAATGCTCCGTCCTTAAAGCGCTGCTTCTGTCATTAACTTTCCATTTTGAAGAGGCGTGATTAATAAATATTTACACTCCTGTGACAGCAGCAGTCCTGCAGCCAGGCGAAGATTAATCAATCCAGCTCTGAAATCAATGCACCTCTGTACATGTGGCAAAAAAAGCTATTACAAAGTTAAAATTGTGAACACCCATAAACAATTACAGGAATTTTCGAGAAAAAATTGAAACTGAAATTAAAACAAAAAAAAGAAAGTTTATAAGAATATTTACTTTTTCTTGTTTTAAATACTTTTTCAACCAAAATCTCTACTTCAACCAAGATGCCTTGCTTAAGAGTACCTCAATACTGGCTATCATAACATTGGAGTGTTACTCATTCCTTCCTCCTCCCTCATCTTCTTCCAGCTGTCATTTAAATCCTCCTCCTCTCCTCCCTGATCATTAACAAGAATAAACATCTATGGATCATGGTGTTGATTTTGCTTGTATGAGAAATGACACCCTGTGTTTTTCTTAACTACATTCATCATAATTAGTGACAACGCGTCAGAAAACTCTGCTAACACTATGGGGAGGATTTCGCCGCTGAAGATCAGGCGATTGCTGCATCATCGTTGTGTGCAGGGAGTAAGGTGCGGGCTGTAGGGTACAAGCAACTGATTTAGTTTTCCCTTATGTCAATTCACGTGCATCATGTACTTAACCGTTCCAAGGTGCGTGCTGAAAGAACCAGTAGCCTCCACCACCATAGTTCACAAACACCATCACAGTCAGGGAAAACCTATAAAGACAATACAAGTCGATATCCAGGAAAGAACAAATGAAGAAAATGTGTTAGTGAGGCTGAAAAACTGTCAATAAAAATATATTATTCAAGTGCAATCCTTGATTATAATTAAAAATTAACTTCTGAATTAAAGTTAAAGAGAACACAAGAGGGGCTTTTATTCAGTCTCCCTCCAAATGCAAGGTAATGCAATCTAAGCATTATGAATCACTCAGGAAATGAACGCTTGTCCTCTGGATCTCCTCAAGCAGGAGTGCTGACTAAAGACTTTGCATCTAATATATGATACACTTTATACTTTAGCACTGGCCGAGTCTGCTGAAACACAGCGCACGTGATGGAGTGCTTCACTGAATCATACACTGGAGGGAAAAAGGTGTTTGCGTTGCATGCCAGAAAATGGGCGGTGGGCCACTACACAACACAAACTTGCACGGTAATGCAATGATCTGGGCCAGGCTGAATCTTTTCACCATCTGTAATACGTGAATTTATGTTTTCGTGCGTAATCAAAAAGAGTAATAAAATCATAAAGGGGGGGGGGTCGTAACAACATTACGACAACCTTTAAGAAACAGCCTGCCTGATAAGGTGCACTGTATCTACCTCTGCCTCCTCTTGTTTTTCTGCCTAGATTCAATTAAGAGCTGCACTGAAGCCATTACTGCTCTTTTAGCCCCAACCTGCTGATACAAGATTTTAATCGGTCACTATCATCTCAAAAGGGCTATTAAAGCAGAGTAAACCCTGCTGCATGTGTCCATGTTCTTTTCCTCTCTCTCTCTCTCTCACACACACACACACACACACACACACACACGCACATGCACACACACACACACGCACACAAGCTATCGTGTAAATTTTGATGAACGCATCCATTAGTTGTCATGGCAACAAAGACAAAGGTTAAATCGCCAGCCAGATGAGACCCTGTGAAAATTGCAGTAATATCCCAGATTATTGGCCATACTTATAATTAAAATTCCCCGCTGTCCGATTGGAAATGAGACCCCCATCACTTTACATATGCCACACATCTGTGACAATACAGGCTGCTAATTATGATGAGTGCTCAATTAACATAATGTACACTAAGGAACTCTTTGTTTTCTGTTGGATCAAAGTTAATAAGGTGCAGGTTGACACAGCAGGCATTTTCTTTTTTTTTTTTTGGTTCCTAATCAAGTTTAGGTTGTTAATATGCCTTTGAAGCTCTGCAGTGAACATTTGCCACTTTAGTAATAGACTTAATTCCTTTCTGGGAATGAGCAGGAATGATTTATAGCTAACAGATTACAGAGAGACCTGTCTGTTGCAGCACTGACAGCCAGTTATGACTCACTGATAGACACTTATGGACGTCTTTGATTTGAATCATTGTACATGCATTACCAATTAGAGTATCAGCTTAGTACTTTCCCCCCATTGCTAATGGATAGCTGCAGTCTATCCCTGCACAGTGTTGAGTTACCCACTGTACTGGCCATATCAAGTACACGGACACCCAATCTAGTCATAATAAATTACAACTACAGTTGAAAAGCCAAGGTTCTATTTTTTTGTGGCCAAACATCAGAGCGTATCTGAAACCCAATATGTAGGAAAACTTGGATCTCAGTCAAAATAAGGCACAGAATGAGTCAGCCACCTGCTGTTAAATGCGGCTCACAGTTCTTGGTTTTGCTGTAATAGTTGTTCCGTCAGTTGTATGCTGCTGCTAACTACTGACAGTGCGATTTTCAACGGTGACGAAACTGGTGAAAGGCTTTTAGCAATGTGGCACAAGATTAAAATCCAAATCCTTTTAGAAAAATTAACGTGCGACCATACGCCACAGTTCTCTGTATATCATGTCAGGAGAGCCCGAGCAATGATCAGAAAAACCTTTCAGCTGGGAAGAAAAGCTGTTTGGCTTCAGAAATGTCTCAGCATTTATGGCAGATGACTGATGTGTCTGTTCTCTGTAGAAAGCTGTTACTTATCCAGGGGTAGGGATCATAAGTCATGGGTCTGAGGAGGCGCACACAGCGTTAATCTTTAGAGCTGAGTCACAGTTTGATTAAGTGTGACGCCAGGTAGGAGCGTTTCCGGTATTACCATTCAGGACGTACGCACCTGTAACCCCGGAGTGACATTTCAGCTAACGAGATTGAGGAGGACTGAGGCAGGAAGTGGAAATGAAGGGAAATAAAACTGAAATGTATCCTCCCCCTGAACTCATACAGATTCTGAAAATGCACTCAAGCGCTTGAGCTCCCAAACTAAATAACAGCATGTTGTATTTTCAGCCCGCCACATATGCTCGGTGATTTTCAGCTGGCTCCTCGTCCAAAAGGAAGCCACAGATGGAGAAGATGCCAATTGTCTGCTGGATGCTGCCTGTGTGCTGCTGGATTTCCTCTCGCTCTTCAGTTTGGCAGGAGATCTATTGCTGGGTGGATGTGTGCTGATATGTTGACTGTATTATTACATCAATTATTTGGCGAGGGGGAGGTCAAAGCCACACCAGCATCCTGTTTCCAGAGAGGCGTGCTTTGTGTCTAGCCCTAGGCCACAATTAAGGCGAGCAGGGAGCCCAGATTCAATCACATGCATCACTCCTGTCCAACAGAAACACACTGTTCCAAACCCAACACACACTGCTATCAGAAACCATGCCCAAAGCTATACCGCCTGATAACAAAAGCTTGAAGGAGCATGTGGCCAGACTGTGACCCCTGTAATTATTCATTATGTCAGGCCTGTAGATCTTTATGATGCCTCAAACTTCTCTAAAAAGAATTAACATGTGAACGAGCTCCATGTGGTGATAGAGCGATAAACACGAATGACTGTTGAAGGTGAACATACCCTCGGAAAGTATCCAGGGAGAGCAGACGTGTTGGTTTAGCTTTAACAGCACCGTGTGCAGTTTCACTAGCATGTGATTCTTCCTGGAGAAAAAACAGCAGGGAGACAAAATAATGTCAACACTCACTGGGATAAAACACCAGTGTGGGTTACTTAAGGGGATTTGACAATTACCAGTGCTTTAAGCTCCATTCATTGTTGCACTTTTAGGGTTAAGGTCGCTTAAGCAGATATTTAAACCCCAAATCAAACTTACATATTTTTCATATCTAGATAGTTTTCTAATCAGCAAAAAAAAATCAATAAAGGAAGAAGAAGAAACACTTTTGACATCTAACAAATCATAAAGTTTGATAACACAAATGTTCCAAAAACATGAAGCACAACACTCTGAGTTATTCTTAAGCAGCTTAATGCTCTGCTTTATTAACTAGGTGCTGCTGTCTGTCTTTGCTTGCTGGCCAGTTAATGTAAAGTGGGCTCATTTCTTTAGATTTTACTTGGGAAATGGGAAAACGGGGGCAGAGTTTTGTTGACCTGTGATAAAATACATGGAAATACAATACATGAGGGATAAACTGCACTATTCCTAACAAGCTTTAAAGTCAGTATTTGGTACGGTCACCATCATGCTGAAAATTCATTTTCTACATTGATACTTGCATCAGTTTTTACAAGATCCTCAACATCACCGACTGAAATGCAACCTCAAAACATGACACAACCTCCACCTTGTTTTACAGATGGTTATAGATAATCATCTCTGCTGAACTCCTCCAAATATATAAAAAATAAATAAAAACCATGGATTCATCTTTCCATAAGACTTGATGTCCTACCGCAGTATTTTCTCCTTGTTTCACTTTCTTAAGAATTTTCTTAAGAACATGACAGTTTATGTATGTAGCCTTTCAGGCCTGTGACTTCTTCTTTTTTCCAGTTTCTTTACATTTTTAGGGACATCCTGCAGACCGTGCCAAGATGTGCCATGTTTCCAGCTAAAAGCTGTTTGGGAATTTACCTCGTCAGTGTAAAAATTCTATTTTATGTCATGTGTTTTTGTGACAGGTTGAAAAAACCTGGATAACTTTTGCTCAAGAGCACTTTTAAAACATTGCAAAAACGTCTGGCTCCTTGGAAGCAAAATATAAAGAACTAAGTGGAGACTTTTGCACACTGTACATAAAATGGCAACACATTTGGCTTTTTATTTGTAGGTAGCAACAGGTAGCAAACTTGTTTAAAAATACTGATAAAGTCAAAGGTTCACTGCTTCCTCATTCACAACTCCTCAAAATTCTCTCCGCCCCGCGTCTTCCCCCCCCTCTCACTGTGTGAAAGGCAACATTTCGATGACTCTGGCCTGTTGCCCTCTCAGTTGGATTAGCCTGGCGTGCTGGCCTCCATGCAGCATTTTAAAGAGCCAGAGCAGGAAGACACCCGCGCTAATATGTCGTGATGGATTTGCGTGCCATCCAGACAACATATGGAAGCCAGAGACATTTTGCTTGAAAGAATGAGAGGAGCTATTCATGTTCACTGAAAATACATGGCAGCTCTTACCATGAAGCCCGATGATTGGACGGATACAACACTGTATCGTTTTCTATGTAAGTCTGCTGTGTAACTGGCTCTGCTAACATTTATATCAATCACTCCATTAGTGTCTCCCAAACGGCTTGATGACTGGAGCCTCAGAGCAATTTTAGAATGCATCTCGGGCTGCATAGCCGGCCAATGATAATGGTGCAGTTTAACTGCTGGATCAAACAATATTTGATTACCAGAAAAAGGTTTCTACATGAAAGAGATTGTGTAGTTACTTTATATTTTGTATTTCAAGAACAGTAGCAAAGATTTACTGTATATTTAAAAAATAATTTGCTTTTTAATTTAAACTCATAATGGACATACTTTGAGCTGTTTATGACTTATTTAATCAAAATATAATCTCATCTGACATAAAAAAAAATCTAATGTAATATATTTATTAGAAGCAGCATTTAACTTACATTCTCTTCTGAATGCTGTGGGCCTTGGCAGCAAATAGTCTTTATAAATTTTGATGTACAACGCCTCCTGGAAAAAGAAAAACTTTAGGCTGCCCGGTTCTGATGGAAAAGCAATCAGTGCAGGATTCTTGCAGATGATGTAAAAAACACACATGTACCTGCAGATGTAGGGTATCACAACGAATAACAGAGCGATTACAGCCAGCAGGAGTGCTGCCACCAAAATAGCTGGAAAAATAAGTAAAAGGAAATCATTCTGTACCATTCTCTGTCCATGTCAGAAACTTTATACACTACATCTCTATCAGACCAGGATCTGAGTGGGGATAAAGGGGATGACTGCCAGTCCAAACTGTCTGCTATACTAGCCTGTGGGCTCCCCTGTGGCTGTCTTTCAGTCAACCAATGTCAAAGGGGATCCCTCAAGTGACAAACAAGAACCTAATGAAAAAGTCTTGGTTGAGCCGCCGAGGAGTAATCACTGCGGGTAATCTAACCCTGCAGGCATGTGAAAATGAAAATGTAAGGCTGTGCTGGAACAAGGATGAGAAAACAATGACTTTGCCAGACTGCCGGAGGGCAGCACAGATAGGAGCAGGGTCAACTTGAGGTTTACAGTGCAAGAGGGCACAAACACTGTAGCGAAGATGGATTTTGTTTGCCCCCCCCAAAAAAGGAATAGAGCTCTGAAAGCCACCGATTTGCAAACAAAGGGAGATATTTTACACCTGTAGTACTGATTATAAAACTACCTAGGCTTTATGAAATCTCCACATGGTCTTCTTTCGTCAAAGCACAGGAGAGCAGAGTACACGCAGTGGAAGAACAAACAAAAAGATGCCATTTTAAGCCGAGCTGAATCCACACAAGGACATCCACTCTGAACAAAGAGCGGTCACTTAATCTCCTCGGAAAAGTCATGGCATCTCTGGTGTCCATTCATAAAAACACCACAAAGCTCTCAGCGCATGAACCACATTAGAGCTCAGCCACAGACATGCTCGCTCCATCAGTAACCGTTGGTATAAATAGAAAATGAATGGTAGACACTGAAACAACTGAATTAATTTGAGTTCATTGATGTATAAAAGTCGAACAAAGACTTAATAGGAGTCGATCCTGTAGATTTCCTTGTAAGAATTAAGGGCTCTGCAGGTGACTTGTGGTCTGTGGTGTGATACAGAATACACTACTAACACGATTAAAGGGTGCATTTGATAGCAGCTTCACAGAAACATATGCTTAAAGAAATGATCTCATGCTGCTCTGTGGCCAATCAATCTCAGACACTGAAGTAAACTTTTAAAATTCCCTAGCAGAGCACCTCATACCTTTCTTGAGCTGCTGACCAGACCGTTACTTAAGGTGAACAATTCCTATGGGGAGTTTGTATAATCACCGGTCTGTGGAGCTAATGGAAGATCATCATACTGTGAGAGGTGCAGTCACACTGACCATAACAGATAATGGCTACTTGGCCTTAAAAGTCTGATCTACAACATAATCTGCAATATTGTTAAGTAGTGTGTGCATTATGGAGAGAGGCGCTTTCAAAATCCCATTACGCCCTAATCCTTCCACACTCCCTAATGTATTACCCACAATGCTCTACGAGCCAGAAGCAGGCCTTCAAAACAAGCAGAAAAGCTTTTCTTTTATCCCTTTTCAAGAAAGCGAGTCTGATCTGATCAATACACATCATGTCCCAAGAGATGGATGAGAACTGCTGCTCAGTGGATGTGGACAAAAGCAGTGATTCTCCTCTTTGCTGACTCAATTAATGGGATCAAAGGCTTGGCTGGAGTTTGCAGACAGGTACCTTTGCTGTCACTGCGCCCTCACAGCTGAATCCCAGCAGTGTCGGTCAGGGATTCAAAACATGGAAATTTGTCCTCATGTATTTTTCAGTAGTGCTGCGTACTTACGCAGATAGGCATTATTTGGTCTTCTATCCACAATGTGAGTGCAGCTGCCATTATTTGCATCTAGGGTGTAAATCCAAATAGAGTAGTGACCACCTTCCTCATACGTTTGACTCCATCTGCATGGAAAAACAGTGAAATAGTCACAAAGTCTTAAAAGCTCCTATTTGATGCCCGGTTAAACTGTTTTCTTTAAAAGCACATTGCTGCTCTCCTGCTGCAGTAGCACAACTATAAAGCTCAGGAGCACCACCTAGTGTCTGAAGGCTTAAAGTGCATGCCCCTGTCTTCTCACCGTCTCCAGTTTCAGGCCCCAAAAAAAAACATCCCTGTGCAAGACTCGCTCATATTGATCCACTGTTGGGATGACATACTAGCTATCACTTGGAGTGTTTTTTTCAAACTGGGAAAAGTAAATCAATAGCAACACAGGCTGGTTAGAGACCTCAGCATTGATTTAAGAAGACCCAGCCCTTTGAAAGGACATAAAAAGCACAAAGGCTTTTCATGGTGCACCATCTCTTAGAGGTGGCCCCAAAATAGAAAGCTTTGCCCTCCTGTGTGGGATGTTCTGGGTGTTTATACATATTAGATCTGTCCTAACTGTTTAACATCCCAGCTGATTCTTCCCCAGGACATGTGGCTTTCAAGCTTTAATGAGCCCTTTTCATCAATATTGGAATGTCAGGTCTTATTAACCCCAAAACAGCCTGTGATCAATACACTGTGAGGTGGTTTAAGGGAGGGCATAACTCAGGTCCAGAAAATGGGTCAGGGTTACTCCTCCAACCCTGTAAATAATTTCACAGGCTGCTGATGCAATCATGTCACCACACTATATTATATCTTAAAACAAGAGCAATGCACTTTCACAGGCAAACAAGCAAACGAGAGACAACTTGCATCTAATTTGTTTTAAGTACCATCTTGAACAAATGTTTAACTTGTTACCTGCAAAAGGTTGCATTCCTGGTTTGTGATTCCACTTGTACTGTCAGAGTAAATTTGGTGCTGATTATTGCAGAAGCATTATTGTTGTTGGGTTTCACTGTGACCAAATGTTGGTACAAACACTGAAAAGCAAAACAAATAAATAATAATTAAATGGGCCTAGCATTAACTTAATAAAAATGAATAATTGTTTGTAAGTAAAAGACTAATTTGATTTAATGATTTAAAGGAATGTGCAAAAAGGGAAAAAATAGTACAATTCAGACAAGCTAGAAAGTCAATATTTAATCTTCCTTTAATCTTCAACACAGTCTGAACTTCTAGCTTCCTTGTAATTTCTTTAAGTAGTCTGTTGGAAGAGTTCTTGAGGCTTCCTGAAGGAAATTGAAAGCTCTTCTTTGGATGTTGGCTGCCTTTTGGTCTTTTCTCTGTCAAGATGATCCCACACTGCTTCAATAACGTTGAGGTCCGAGCTCTGAGGAGGCCAATCCACGACTGCTAGTTTTGCACCGTGTGGTTTTTCTATCCAGGTACGCTTTTACAGCGCTGACACTGTGTTGGGGATCATTGTCGTGCTGGAAAATGAAACTGTTGCCCATGCGATGCTTTCCACATGGTGCTGCATTGCGGATCAAAATTTGATGATTCTTTTTTGTGGTCATAATTCCATAAATTTTGACAAGACAACACTATCGACTGAAACGCAGGCTCAACTAGGATTTGGACAAAATTTGGATTCATCACTCAGTAAGACCTGTTTTTGTGTAATTTGGCATTCCTCAGCCTTTCCTCTGTTTCTTTTCTTGGATAATTTTTTCTAGACAGCCAGCCTTCCATTAAAACAATTTCTCATAAAACTCCTTCTTCTTCCTTTTCTGTCCCCCACTTGTCCAGTTTCCTTACACTTTTTAAGAACATGGAGCAATATGCCACGTTTCCAGCTAATAGCTCTGGGAATCACCTTGTTGATTTTTATGAGAGGATGCTATTAACAAAGTGCCTAAAGATTAAATTTAAAATTGATTCTTTGTCTGTCTTTGCCTGTGTAGACACAACACTGGTCCATCCCTTGAGTTAAGTGCCTTTTATATGCATGCATGATTCATAGGTCAGTGTTAAGTGGTTTAACAAACAAAACACATTCCTCTGGAATTGGTCAGGACTGAAAAAGAGTGAAAAAGCAGCCAATGTCCAAAGAAAACTTCAGAAGGCCTGGAGAAATATTGCTCAAGAACACTTTAAAACATTGCAAGAAAAGTCTGGCTTCCTGGAAGCAAAATATAAAGAAATGACAGGTGGCTCAAAAACAGTTGCACAGTAAAATATAATTAAAGGTTGGATGGTAATATAATGTGCAGAGCAGTGAATTTACAAGCCAAGACGGCCTACGTATAAACAATAGGTCTCCTCATTGACAAACTAAGTTGGGAAACACCCAGTGATAATTCCTTTCCAAGACTGTATGGAGCAGAGGTGGGACCAAGTCATTGTTTTGCAAGTCTCAAGTAAGTCTCAAGTCAAGTCTCAAGTAATGTCAGGCAAGTCAGAGTCGAGTCTCAAGTCACTGGTGTAAAAGTCCGAGTCAAGTCACAAGTCTGAAACTTTGAATTTCAAGTCCTTTCGAGTCTTTAAAAAAAAAAAAAACGAAAAAATAATGTTGCAGTTATGCTAAATGTAAATATTAGACCATGTAATTTTAAAATCTGTGTTTTTCTCAACACATGACAAAATAGTGAACTTAGAAAATATACACAAATTGTGAAATTGCACCTCTTTAAAATGCAGCTCAATTAAACTTAGCTCCAAGAATAATTTTCACCGACAGTTCTGAGATAAGCTGCATGTTATTCTTGGATGCGGTTGTAGGACCGGCTTTAAAATCGCATGACAAAAATATCATACACATTAAAAAAAACTGTATCACCAACGTAGCCTGGACAACATTTGCTAGTTAGATGAAGTCAGCTATCTCATCGTAGCATATTTATATGCATATTTATAATTATACGGTTCTTGGTGTGAGTGCATACACTCATGAAGTTTAGTAACTTCCGGTCACTGCAACAAGCCCAGGTACAGTTTACCGACGGATGGGTGCAGGACCTTGAAATGCACCGTGTAGAACGAAAGACCATCGTACGTATCATAAGTTTACCGGTCTCACAAATTGTCGTCATAAATACACATTCGTTAACCGTTTATTAATAGGACCTTTGAGCTCAACGGTAATTAATTAGTAGTGGAAATAATTTCTGGTAGCGTTACAGAAATGTAGCAGTGACAACAATATTGTATGCTGTAATCACCGCGCGGATAGGAGGCGGCTGGCTTGACCGCGGCTCACAAATGACGGCTCACTTTACCGCAGTCTGTAATCGCACTGGGCAATTAGTGATACAAAAAACCTGTTTTATCCTGTGAATAAAAGTATATGTTTTTGTCAATGTACCATAATAACAGAAGCGAAACGCAATATTGTGTCAGGACAATTCACTATTTATGCACAATAAATAAAGGAGCATAGCGCGACAATTTCTGTTCAGCGCCAGACTTGCTTGTAACCTATATCACTAATTATGTTATGAAAATGACGTATTAACTACTAAAAAACACTGACCTTCGTGTAAATGCTTGGAGCAGACTAACCTGTGAGCTGGAGTGTTCTGGGACGTTATATTTGATCTTTGAATGGCTGCAATCCAGACCACCCGTCGCGTCTTTGTTACTTCGGAAACATGGCTCGAACAATTTCTCTTCAACGACGTAATCCGATAACAACCGATCTCTTTACCCGTCGGCTTCCCGTGGCTGTCATGCGACCGGCTATTGCAGTTAATAATACAACAGCTTCTTGACATTTTTGTGTTTCTTTTTATCGCTGTTTAACTGATTTTAATTGAAAGCCTGCGTGCGCTAGTACCGCTTGCCACGAGTTCCCAGAATCCTTTGCGGTTCTACCCGTGAATGACGTCACATTTTCAATCTCTATATAATATGCATGTTAAATTTTATATTTGGGGTGAAATATCAAGTCTTTTCAAGTAAACCGGTTCAAGTCCAATTCAAGTCCCAAGTCATTGGTGTAAAAGTCCAAGTCAAGTCACAAGTCTTACAACATTTTTTCAAGTCAAGTCTAAAGTCATAAAATTAATGACTCGAGTCTGACTCGAGTCCAAGTCATGTGACTCGAGTCCACACCTCTGGTATGGAGTGAGTAATAGTGTTACGGTTTTACAGGGCAATCATAGAAAGCTTATTCAATATGAAATTACAGCATGGTTTAGTAATCTAACAATGCACTAAAAAAGCATGGCTGCAAATGAATTTTCAGAAATGAAAAAATACAAGTCCATACAGAGCCTGCCTAAGCAGGTACTTTACTTGTAACATCCTCTCGTCTCAGGATTCAAACATTTGACATGAGGAAGCATACTCAAGGTTCAAAGTTCAAAAGGTATCATATGTTCCAGCCTCCATTATGCTGCTGAACAGCAGTGTTAAATTATTCAAGGAACAGCACATACTTGGACTTTAAGCACTAAATTTTTCTTACTTTATGCTTGTCTTGTTTTTTCATACAGGTTTATCTGGTTTTACGTATATTCATATGTCTCGTGATGTTTTTATGATGTTCCCTTTACGTTTCCTGATGTCTTTAATAATTCATGGTTGCTTTTTCCAGCAGTAACTGTAGCGCTGTACCCACAGCACATTCCTCTCAGAGACAATCAAGCTCATTTTATAACAAAGGAGAGAAAATCACACATTTCCCTTATGTGAAATTTGACAACAACTTCACAGTGAATTACAATGTTTAACTTTACTGCATCTGTATGTTTGCTAAGATCAGTTTGCGTGACTATAAACTTTTTGAGGAACTGAAAGCGATTTTCCTGCTGATGCTGTGTCTTAATAAAACCACAGTGACGGTGGATATTCTTTACCTTGTAGCAGTAATCTGATGTGTAGGAAGCATGCACTTCTTCAGTCAGCTGGTTATGAAATATGAGCAAAGCCTGATCCATTTTCAGATGAGAGCCTGCATAGATTTAACACAGGCCTGATTTATTAGCTGAGAGTTCTCTTGGACATTATAAAGACAAGATGACAGAACATGGCATCTAATCACTATCACCACTGTGAGCGTGACACTGACTAAATTCCCATACTGACATGTCCATTTGTTGTAATTCAATTCAAACCAGAATTAAGGAGACCGAACAGTGACTTTCACAAGAAGATCAAAAGAGTATAGACAGTACAGTTTTTGCTGCTACTACCAGGACATTTGTGCACAGATGCCTTCACCAGAGCGATCCCCACCCTCCTCACCATTTTCGATGTGTCCTCCGATGCCGCTGGTAAAGAGGATTAACAAAGTTAGACTTGCATGTAGCAGTGTCCCGGACTCCATGTTTCTAGCCGTAACCAGCCTTGTCTACTGCTCATCTTTATAACTCTCACAATATAACCTGTGGTCAAAGGGCAGTATGCATACGTAATTGTTGGTTCCCTTTTCATGTGCTGTTTTGTGCTTACATTTAAGATCACATGTAATCATTGTCATGATTTGACATGAGGGATGCTAAGTAAAATCAGACTAATAATCAGTGAGTTTAAAACGGTCACAGGTATGTATCTGTGGCTCTGTATTAATGCCACAGTCAGCAGACACTCTCCGTTTCACCCCAGTCTAATGGTTTTGTTCTAAATCACAGCTAACTAAATGGCTTTAGCAGCGCTCTCATTTCCAGGTCCAGTCAGCTGTTAAATGCTGATCTCCTGTCACATCCTCTCCCTGTTTTCATTCCATTAACCACTTCATTTCTCTGAGCGCTCACAGTGACAGATGAGTTCACCGGGGCAATCTAACAAGAGCGGGTTGTTAACCTTTGACATGAACTCTGGTAAGCTGAAGAGCCAACCTCCTTTTTAAATCTGATGTCAACTGGAGAAAAGACATTAATATCAGCAGGTAATTATTCTTAGGATTAAGTTCATGTTTGATATGTGTGCATAAAAGGTACAGTGTCTTCTCTCTTCACACAGCAAACACTGCTGCACTGGCCTTTGTGCTGAACCGTGCTACAATAGCTGGCCTAATGCATGCCTTGTGCAACAGATGATAGTTTATGATTAAACCCATGCTGATAGGTGGTTGAATAGCTTAGCAGCAGTGAGGATTTTTGCTCAGGCTCCTGCAAGGGCAGCTAGGCGGGGACCATGAATGGATTTATTCCAGTTGCTCTCACTGGCTCCCACAGCAGATTTGCATCTGTGCAACAGGCTGCTGGAGCTGAATCTCCCCTGTGCATGAAAAGCCTCTGCAGACATGGTGAGTACACAACCTTTCTACACTGTCTCCCACATGGAGCTGTTGACATTTCCTCGCTGTCACAGGTAGCACTCTGCTCTACATTATAAGATTTCATTGCAGACTGACATTTCAGGTTTTCAAGCTAGATAAATACAATAAAGTGTCATGCATGCTAACATGAGTTTGGAGGAGGAGAGATGTTCACAGCAAGCCACGGTGAGGTTTGTTTGAAGTTTGAGGTTTTAACCAGCGGTAATCGTTTCTGTAGTGCCCATTCATGCCACAGATCGAGCAGATTAGACCGTTGCTATGATACCTGTTGATGTCACTGCTCGGTCTGAGGCTCTGGTCCTGACATCTGTCTGCTCTGCTGGTACATAATTGTGACTGCTCAGCTAGGGACAGAGCGTTCATGTGTAGATTGTGCAATAAAATGCTATCTATTTGGACGATGTTATGCAATGTTGACTCTGCAGGGCTGAATGAAATAAATTTCACTTTGAACCTGTGTTGTGACCCTGCATCATGTGTTAGAGGAAAAGACCAACCACCACCACCCCCTCTCCACCACCACATGCCTTTGAACCAGCTAGATTTTTAAACTAGGAATGTGGCCTCTCATTGTTTCCAGATGGTTTCCTCTACAACCAATCAGAGTTTGTGTTTGTGAAACTGCCCCTCTCAAATCTGCTGCACTGTTCCCTCTGCTCTGTCCTCACAGGCTGGTAAGGTCCAAGCTCTGACTGAAGAGGAGAGGGCCCACATACTCCCCTTGCTACGCAACGCTCAGTGGGTGGAGGTCGTTGGACGAGATGCTATTTACAAAGAGTTTATTTTCAAAGACTTCAATCAGGTTCTTGCATCATTGTCAAATATCACTTTTAAACTTAAATGACCCATATAACCGCTCTACCTTTTTATTTTAATTTTTGTATTTCTCCCCCTCCAGGCTTTTGGCTTCATGTCCAGAGTGGCTTTACATGCAGAGAAGTTGGACCACCATCCTGAGTGGTTCAATGTCTATAATAAGGTACGCAAGCCTAATAATATATGAAAATAAGATTACAGCCTATGGGGTGGGGGTTGTTTTCCTGGCACTGTGGACAGCTGGCTTTTGTTACTATAGAAAAGCCCAACATTGGGATCATGAATTAGCTTCAAAATGACCTCTCTTAAATGTCATTTTTGCCTTAAAACAATAAAGAACATGTGTTTTTTGTTTTTGAATTTAAAAAGTATTATTTATTTTTTTAACCCAGGGTTAGGGGAAGATGGGATAAGTAATTTTCACCCAAAGCTCTAAAACACCAGATACCTAGTCGACACCAAATGTCAGGTAAACGACTAGCTAGCTGTGAACCGTTTAAAGATGGCAGCTGCAGGTCTCTTCGTCGGGAATTTAACCCATGACTGTGTCTGAAAATTGTGCTAACAGACTTTTCTCAGCGTCAAATGTGTAACCGGTTAATTACATCCATGTTACACGGCAGCCAATTTAGCATGAAATTGTAATTTAACACAGGTGTTACTAAACGCGTGTCTTGTGTAGGCACGAGCCCTAATTAATGTGATTAATACCACGTGAGTTTCTCATTTCCAAGTCAAAATGGCTTTTGCTAAACTTGCAGTGTTTCCTGTTGGGCACTCAGGGTGTCGTCTGGTTTTGTCAAAACCTTAAAGGACACTTTCCCAGGGTCTTACCTTGTGCTCATGCTTCACCTGTAATGACTCCATAACAAATGGCGGCAAAGCTCTTTGTCGAGTGGTATTTTGAAGAAAACTCATTCAAATTTGCATTGATTCACCACTTTGTGCATTCTCCTTAACGCAGGTCCAGATAACTCTCAGCACGCATGACTGTGGAGGGCTGTCCCAACGTGACATCTCTTTGGCCACCTTGATTGACCAGGCATCTCTAATGTGAGCAGAATGTCACCGGTCAAGGCAGAGAAAACTAAAGTGCTCTTCACATGGGTTTTTATTTAAAGGGGGGTGGTAATTATAAGCTTAAGGAAATGGTATAAATTCCAATGGTACATTCATCTTTCTGTCCCAACTATAGGCCCATTCCTGCCAGAGCGCAATGGAGCGATGCTCCGCCAAGTTCTCAACAAGCGAAGAAATAAAATACTGTAATTGAACTAATCTGGCTTAAATTTAAACGTCATTAAAGAATATCTAATGATCCAATAAACCAAACTGTATGGTCAAAGCTATAAAACTGATATTTGCAGCTTATTGCGTATCTGTTTGGAGTTCCCAGTCAAACTTTTTTGGGGGGCAGCATCGTATTTAAATAAATCGTACATACACGATTTACTAAGTGTATGTGTATACAATTAACTTCAAACTGTGCTGAAATTAATACCGGGAACACGTCTGACAGTAACTGTGTTACATTTGTTTTGCTCCAAATGATGAGGGTGCTAAAGCTTTGGCTGTCACACAACCATAAGGATGGTTAATACAGGCAGCAAGTTCATTTCTTGACAGTGATCTGAAGGGTTCGCGATGTTTCAAGGTGTTGGTCAGGTTTCCAATCAGACTGGTCCATCATCACATGACGTGCAGAGAGGAAAACAGTAATGTGCGCATGCAGCACAGTAACTTCATTAACTGGGAGTATGGTCAGGTCCTGACCGTAAATGAGTTTGTGTTCGTCTACACCGTATTGTACCGCAGTCAAGTGAGCCCTCACATACGACGTCACAGTCAAGATAGCCGCACCTAAAATGTTGTTGCACTATTCTTACGCATATTACGGTACGGGTGCCGAATGGCTTAGAAACGCGAGTTTTCTGTATACTGGCGTTTCACGATTTTACTGCTCAATCCACTTCGACTTTTGAAATATTAGCAGTTGATATATAACAAATTACTTTATGATTCTCACACTGCACATTAAAAATAACAAAAAATGTTATATATTCTGTAAGAGTTGATAACATATACAAAGCATTGTCTTCTCACTATACTGTACATTTCTGTTCACATGACCTTATGCCCAACTAAATAAAAATTGCTGTACTGTATTTTTGATATTGTGGGGGGTTTTGTGTTGTTGTTTGCTTTGGGGTTTTTTGTTACAAGAAAATTGTTTGAGGTGCCGCTAATATTTCACTGGATTCTTCCTCTGAGTTACCTCCACTCTTCCTCCTCTGCCTCACAGCCCAAATAATTTTACAGTTTCAGAGAAAATTAACAGTAAACTCTACTCAAATTACATTACAATATTCTCATCTTTGAACTGATAATACAGGGAAGCTGTAAGAGGTGACGCCAATATTTCACTTGATTCTTACTCTAGGTCATCCTCACTCTTCCCACTCCGACTCACAGCCCAATTAACTGTATGGTTTCAGAGAAAATTAACTCTACCCAATTTACATATTCTCAACTTTCAGCTGATATTACAAGGAAACTGTAAGAGGTGATGCCAATATTTCACTGGATTCCTACTCTGGATCACCCTTCCTCTTCCTGCTTACAGCCCACTGAACTGCCCACAGAAAATTCTACATAGAGAGATAGACAGATGCTGTATTTATCCTGCCACATAATGAAGAGTTATTGTACACTTTTACAGAGAGAACAATAGGAATGATTTCCTGAAGTGTTCTTCATGGCTTAAAGTTTGAATCAGTTAGAGGGAGGAGCCGTGCTTCTTTACAAGGGTGGAATGGAGCAGGTGTGATGGGTTGTCCATAATTTTAGTGACCTCTGACCCTTGCTGACTCAAACTCCTCCAAATTCTCACCATTGGTGTTTCTAACCTTGCAGAATAATTTGTTCTTCCATTTGAGATTTCATTTACTTTATCAGTTGAAATTACAAGTTACAGCGCGCTGGGCCTCAAATCAAATCACGTCCATCAGCAGTTTGAATATTGTGAAAAAAGAATAGCATATATGTACATTATGGAGTGCACAGTGTTGAAGTTCCGGTAGGTGAGAGCGAGGCGTCTATGAAGTGTCACTGTTCAGCAGTCCGATGGCCTGATGAAAGAAGCTGTCCTTTAGTCTGCTGGTTCGGGACCGGATACTGCAGTACCTCCTGCCTGACGGAAGTAGTTTGAACAGTGTGTGACTGGGGTGACAGGAGTGATTGATCCTCCCTGCTTTCCTCTGACAACGCTTCTTGTACAGTCATGGCCAAAAGTTTTGAGAATGACACAAATATTAGTTTTCACAAAGTTTGCTGCTAAACTGCTTTTAGATCTTTGTCTCAGTCGTTTCTGTGATGTACTGAAATATAATTACAAGCACTTCATACGTTTCAAAGGCTTTTATCGATAATTACATGACATTTATGCAAAGAGTCAGTATTTGCAGTGTTGGCCCTTCTTTTTCAGGACCTCTGCAATTCGACTGGGCATGCTCTCAATCAACTTCTGGGCCAAATCCTGACTGATAGCAACCGATTCTGTCATAATCACTTCTTGGAGTTTGTCAGAATTAGTGGGTTTTTGTTTGTTCACCCGCCTCTTGAACAAGTTCTCAATGGGATTAAGATCTGGGGAGTTTCCAGGCCATGGACCCAAAATTTCAACGTTTTGTTCCCCGAGCCACTTAGTTATCACTTTTGCCTTATGGCACGGTGCTCCATCGTGCTGGAAAATGGATTGTTCTTCACCAAACTGTTGTTGGATTGCTGGAAAAAGTTGCTGTTGGAGGGTGTTTTGGTACCATTCTTTATTCATGGCTGTGTTTTTGGGCAAAATTGTGAGTGAGCCCACTCCCTTGGATGAGAAGCAACCCCACACATGAAAGGTCTCAGGATGCTGTTGGCATGACACAGGACTGATGGTAGCGCTCACCTTTTCTTCTCCGGACAAGCCTTTTTTCAGATGCCCCAAACAATCGGAAAGAGGCTTCATTGGAGAATATGACTTTGCCCCAGTCCTCAGCAGTCCATTCACCATACTTTCTACAGAAGATCAATCTGTCACCGTCAACGGCGATGGGGGTATGTGCTTCTCTACACATCTGGAAGTCTACTATCTAGCACACCTGGATGTGAACCAGCGGTCTGCTTCACAAAAAGGATGCCCCTCTTAGCAGCCAAAACAGTTTTATACCACAACAAAAACAAGTATTAGTATGACTATCTTCTGGATAGTGACGCGGCGGTCCTGCCATTTCCCCCTGTGGATCTTCTCCTCCACTCCGTCCACGTCTCAGCTCGTTTGCATCTGCTACTTTCCTGGAAAAAAGAAAGAAAAACACCTCCCTAGCCAAACCTGGATTATTAATATTATCTAGCAATTCTTAGCCGGTTATTTTGTACCTATAATGAACAAAAATATAAACGCAACACTTTTGCTCCCATTTTTCATGAGCTGAACTCAAAGATCTGAAACATTTTTTACTCACACAAAGGACCCATAACTATCAAATATTGTTCACAAATCTGTTTAAATCTGTGTTAGTGAGCACTTCTCCTTTGCCGAGATTATCCATCCCTGCCCACAGGTGTGGCATGTCAAGGTGCTGATTAGACAGCATGAATATTGCACAGGTTTCCCTTTGGCCTTTTATTGTGGGCGGTCTATGTCGGAACTGGGTTGACGACCAGGCCGCACAATCTTCATATCTGGGCCTCATCTAGTATCCAGAAATCCAGCTGTTACACACACATCTCAGGTTTTTACTTCTCTGGAGGAAACACACCACCTGCCTCTCTTGAACAGCTGTCTCAACAAGATCACACACCTTCCATCAGTTTTAACCGGTTACAAATTCACTTATTCTGCAAGGAAAAAAGCGAGGAACAGAGAGAGCAGGAGGGAACCTAAGTTGAAACTGTGCACAGACGACTTTAAGATTTGTACATAAAGGCAATCTAACATTTGATCGCGTGATCAGTGACAAATGAATAAGTATGTAAACTGCCACTATGTTTACATGCTCCGCTTAACGTGGAAATGCGTGTGGTCGGTGCTCTCTGGTAGTTCATCACATAGCACCACACCTCTGGTCCCAACATGTGTGTTGTGTACTAAGTGTTTTTCAACTTTGTCATTAAAATGATTTTTCCCCCGTCACACTGTTTCCTGTTGTAACTTAAAAAGACGACTAAGAAATGATTTGAATCCGTTTTATTGAAAACATCACTGTAGAGCCATCTGCTACAGTCAGCTAAGCCCAATCCCCGTTGTTGGAAAGGCTGCAATGTCAGCACAAGGTCAAACACATCATTGCTACATAATGTCACTGCCAGTGAAGATTTACTGTGCAGACCTTCAGAGAATCTGTTACAGGGTTATCTGTGCCAGCTACTGCCTAAAACAACTTACGTAGAGTTCTTGAACATTCAATCATCAGTTTGTAGTATTTCTTCAATGCAATAGGATTAGTCCTTTTTAATTTTTTGTATCAGCATGGCTTTCCGCACCTTATTACTGACAACAGTATTTCAGGATGAAAGCATGGACACACGATGGTATGAACTTTTACTGTTAGCTGGATTGTTTAATCAGTCTTTAAACCAGGCACTGGCTACAAGATGGGAAATTCTTGCACGTGTGAGACTAATTACATTCATGCCAAATCTCTTCAAAAAGCTCCCAGTAAATAAAAACAGTTGAAACACAAACGTTGACAAAAAGAGTCAAATGAAGCAAAAAGGAGCGGTCACACAAATGCTTAAAATTTACTAATCAAGGCTGATAAGTTGTCATTCACTACAATGTTTCTGCTAAACATGTAGAGCATTCCCATTTGTTACACTTCATCAAGGAGAAGTTACATATTGCACAAACATGGAACTAAATTCAAGGAATTTTCAGCAACGTTAGATGAAAGCTCGTGAGAAACAGAGAGCAAGGTCCTTTTGGTGTTACAGTATGCATTGTTAAGTTATCAATCTGTGAGTAACATATCCTGCTGAGTAGATATTTACTAGAATACATCATGTCCACAGTCAGTCAGGGCAAACAGCTGATTTCTCCCAAGTTTAAAGAATCTCCATCTGTGGATCGGTCACAGCGGAGATGTTCCCTTTCAGTGTATTTACAAACACTTTAGTGCAGTCGGTCAAATGCCCCAAATGCTGTAACGCTTTTGTTATGTGAGAAATGGAAAACTGACGCCCAGTTTGAATGGGTTTCACTGGATGAAATAATGACGTTTGCATTTAGTGGAAACTGAGGTAGATTGAATTAGGACACAAATTATTACAACGAGGTGACACACAGGTGACTTTGCAGAATACAGAGGAATAATTGAGTTTCTGCTACTTGATTATCCAAGTAACTGATAAGTAGCTGGAGAGCTTTGGATATCACTAGCCTCTTTCAAAATATTAATGCCCCTATTCTCTCTTATTAAAATTAAGAGTTTTAGTGGATATTAATAACATTAAAAACTCCCATTCCCACCGTCTATGATACCAACCACAGTAGATGAACCACAAATGAAGGTAAATGAGTGCTAACAAAACAAGGACATACATGTTCAGGCTTGCAGATAAATTCTGGTTTCAAGTGATGTACATATTAACCTGATATGTAGTTTTTAGGGCATTGCAATGCTTTTACATTAAACCACCCTTTTGATGATAATACACAGGCATGTACAGCCAGTTCAGAGCAGTGCATCAGTTTATAAGCTACAGGCAGCACAGCGATTCTAGCACATTTTGAGCTTTCGAGTAGTTTGTTTTTGCAAAGTCGTCGTGGACAGTGAAGTGAAGCGGTGACGGCATTGAAATGTTCTGGTATTTTAAAAAACTGAAAGGTTTTACTATGCAATCAGTAGATATCATGACAGACGTGTATTAAATGAAAGCTAAAATCGAAATGAAATGTAAAACAGAAAAAACAAACACATTTCCTCTACATAATTTAAAATCAAATCAGAGGTTAAAACTCGTTTGGACCCATTTAGGCGCAGTGTTACAAGGAATTTCCCTCTAGGCTGATTAGAATGACAATGGCTTGTGCTTCAAAGATTGCTGCAGATGTTTGTTTTTATATATATATATATATATATATATATATATATATATATGGTGCAGGTATGCAAGATAAGGCAACCGTTGAACGATTTAAAAATCAGAGCTCTGGGAGGAGGCGAGAGCGTTTCCCTGCATGCAGTGTTGTCGGGCCAGGAGGGACCAATCCCTTTTCAGTGGGCTTTGCCGTTGCCATTCATGTGGCTGATGTTTGACTTGGTCACCTCAGTGCTGTAGAGACAGTCCAAGAAACCTCGGGAGATCTCCATGACCAGGGATCTATCTGGGATGGCCTGGGCCATGCCGTAGATCGCTCCCTGCAAGAGCAGGAACATAAGTGAGCTTACAAACATCCAGACACATCATCCGTCTCCTAAAACAGGTTTTCTCTTAGCTATATACTTTCAGACGCAGAAGGCAGCTGCATTAATAAAAAAATTCCAGTTAAATGGCAGCACAGATGTTACTGTTTTTGTTTGCTTTTGTTGCATTTGGATTCATATAACCTCTTGTACCTCTCCAATGTGATGAGTGAACTGACTGAAGAACAAATGAAACTTGAGAAACTAACTTCTAGTTATATGGAATTCACCTTAATCTGCAGCAAGATCTGTTCTCAGTGTTAACTACGCTGCTGACAAACCTGTCGGGCACAGTGCTGCTTGTCCCACGTGGGTGGAGTTTAAAAGCTGGCACACAAAATAGCTGCTTGTGTCGACTCAAATCGAAGGTTTTATACAGCAACAATGCAAAATGCCACTTCCCTTCCCAAAATACCCACAGAATGTTAAACCGAAAAGAAAGCTAAATACACAGCACTCAGCATGATTCCTCTCCAGTGGCTACACTAGCGAGCACTACAAAGGTGAAGTCAGCTTGATTTGAATGATAAAGGTATAGTTTGGATCTACAGTAATATGTAATCTCCCTTGGTTTCCTCCTACAGTCCAAAGTCAGGTGAAGTAGCTGAATAAGGTATGAATTTATCTATATGCAGTAGGCTCAGACTGTGACCCTGTCATTACAATAGGATTACAACATCCTGTCATGGATCATCAAAGCAAAACTGTGATGTAATGATAAAGAAAGATTGGTGTCTTTGTGTTATTTAAACTTCTTAAAAAACCCACATGTTAATGATGACTATGTAGATAAGTAAACCAAACTCACCATTCCTGTAGTTTTCTCTTTGGGGTTCTTCATGATGATGGCGACCTGCTCTTTGACATCACGAATAAAGTGATCAGCGACCCCTGGCTGAGTGTGCAAAACTGTGCAGCAAATGTGGATGCTGTGAAAGCAACGATTGTGAGGTGTAAATATTTATCATGCCATCACATTTACTGAGACGTTATCGTTTGTTTTACATCTACCTGGACGGGTACTGCAATGTGTTCAGATTCCAGCCCTTTGACGTCAGTGCGTTAGACAGACGGAAAATATCAAAATCATCCGAGCCGATGGCCACCACCGACACCTCCGGATCCCCAAACACAAACACCCCTTTAATCTTGCGGATTCTGACAAACAGAGAAGAAGACAGAAGAATTTTAAAGAAGATAATAAATTACAGACTCTGTAATTTATTATGTTCAGTGTAACAAGTCTGTGTCTTACTCTGTTTTGATCTTGTGAGCTGTGCTGACGATCTTCTTGGTGGCATCTACGTAGCCGTTCTCTCCCATATACATCATGGTCGCCCAGCAGGCGGCGATGATTCCTCCTGGCCTGGAGCCCGCTATAGAGGGTGAGGCATAGATCCCCCCTTGCCAGTCAGCAGCTACAAAGTATTGGTACTGACGGTACTTTTTATCGCTGTAGAGGATCACTGAGGAACCTTTGGGGGCGTAGCCATACTGGAGAGAAACGTAACACATGCACACAAGGTGCAGAATTAAAACAAGCATATCCCTGTACATACCACACATAGAACAATCTATGTGTGGTATGTATATATACACTAGAGATGGCACGTTACCACTTTTTTATGTCCGATACCGATATCATAAATTTGGATATCTGCCGATACCGATATGAATCCGATATAGTGTTTTTTAATCAACAAAACTGTTTTTTTAAATATCTTGCTGCATTTTGTATAAGTTCATACTCAAGTTTAAAACAACAACTACACTAAAGCTATTCTGTTATACCTATATGCAAAAAAAAAAATTTCATAGTTCAGCAATACTGATCAATCTAATAAACTTAAACCTACACCATCCTCCCTATTCTGGTATTTTAAAGAGTACTTAGCATAAATATTAAGCAACCTAACTAATAGGGTTCCAACTCCCAGCAACAACAAAAATAAATAAATAAAAAATAGGGAACCACCCCTCACGCTCCACCTCATGATGCTTAATCGACGTAATCAACCTTAATTTGATGCAGTGTGAAAAAAAATGCACAGAAATCAATTATTTTTCAAGAAATATTAAATAGATTCAACATCTTTCTTCAACAAAATTGCAGACTGCACAGATGGTACCTTCCCAAAGGAAAAAGTACTATAGCTTACTAGGGTATATTAGACTTAACAGTTACTATATACAATAACGGACTTCTATACATTTTACATCAGATTAAAACTTTGGGTGTAAGATTCAGATAAATATTAAATAATTAAAAGCTCGACATTTTAAATGAGAATAAGAAAGAAAAGTATGTCTTTGTGCCCTCTTTTCCCTGTTAATGCCCTATCGGCCCCCCTGGCTAAACTTTGCTAGATCCGCCCCTGCACAGTTACCAGCGTCAGCTACGTAGAAAAAGATCCTCGAGTAGAAAGTAATATTAAATACATTCTAACAACAGCTTATCAAGCTTAAACGTGCTGCTGTTGTTCAGCCGCTGGTTTCCTCTTTCTGGTGCAAAGTGGGCCAAAAGCAAACTAGAGACACGGACTCGCGACAGAAAAGCCGATCAGCTGATCGTTAAGCAGTTTCATGATTGAAGTAGCAGCCAGAAGAGGCAGTCGCTCTATATATCGTTTGGTAAGCTTAACGCAGGAATGCTTTACAAACATTCAGAGATGGACTTACACACTTGCTTTACTTCTCTCGGGGATAACTTTGTCGGAGATGAAATGCCAGGTTGCTAGCGAAGCTCCACATGCTATCCAGACCACCGACAGGTCCCGCATGCCACAGCCGCTCTATCACGTGATGCATACTGCTCCGACGTGCTAACGTTCTGAGGTGAGTTACGGCGTGTTGCAAGTTTTGTGAGGTGCTTTCGTGATATTTAATGGATCGGATTACATTTTTTATTTTTCTCCGATATCCGATCCAGTAATTTAGGTCAGTATCGGACCGATACCGATACGTAATATCGGATCGGTCCATCTCTAATATACACACACATGTATATTGTTCTAGAAAGATTTGATCTGAAGGCTGTTCAGCCACTCCTTACCTTGTGTGTGTCTGCAGAGATGCTGGTAACACCTTTTACCCTGAAGTCAAATGGGGCGAGTGGGTAACCAGCCTTGGCCATGAACACAATAAGAAAACCACCCAGACAGGCATCCACATGCATCGGGATGTTGTAGCGTACAGCCAGCTGCAACACATCGAGAGAAAGTGTGAGGGATTTGACTTCCCAGTTTTTGTCAACAGTACATATAAAAAAAATGGTGCACTTCTAACCTTGGCTACTTCCTCAATGGGATCTATGATTCCATGAGGAAACTGGGGAGCTGAGCAGACAAGCATGGCTGTGTTCTTGCTGATGGCTCTCCTCATGGCCTTGAAAGAGAACAAACAACACTGGAATAAATAATGCCTGGAAACAGAAGTCAGCACATGCTGTCTACGCGTGTTCTCGCTCACCTTCACATCCACTTTCATAGTTTTCTTGTCGAGAGGAATGTGAACCAGCTTCATCCCAAAATAATGTGCCGCTTTGTCAAAAGCTGCGTGGACGCTCACAGGTGCAAGGCTGCGGAAACAAAAGCAGGACACGAAAATGATTTCATGACTTTCTCTGGCAGGAACAAGCCTTGACACGGACCCTGTGTCCTGTAAAGCTCGGCTTACATTTCAGGGTGTTTGACGCCTCGCTCGTATGCGATGTCTCTGTATGCTTTGCAGGCCATCAGTATGCTCTCGGTTCCTCCTGAAGTGACCTGCACAAAGGAGCGGCAAGGATAAGACAAATTCAGTCCACCTTTTCTAAATGTAGGGATAAAGGTTTGTGCATCGGTCTGATAACAGAGTTGCAAAAAAGAAATCTTTGGGATCACCAGAATTTCTTCACTGATCATAAAAGTGGTCAGATATTCAGCAAAGTCTCATTATAACTTTTCATGACTTTGAGTTACAACACAAACTGCAATTTTATTTCTTTGTATTTCTATTAAGGAGACTAGACTAGAAGTGGGTTTTAAATTGTCCCTGTCTATTATTATTATTGTATAACTGTGACGGAAATCCTGCCGATAAAGAAAATCCTTTTCTTGCAAGTGTCTACTGTATGGTGACTTACTGTGCCACAGGAGTTAGGCCCACCATGGAAGAGTGTGCAAGCCATTCTGACAACCTCTGCTTCCATCTTCCGTACGCCAGGAAAAATGTCTGGGTGGAGTGGATTGCTCCATGCAAAATCCCCATATACCTAAAAATAACCCCAAACAAACAAACAAATGAATGACAAAAGTAGTAAAGTGTTGCATAAACTGCAAACCTCAAACCAGGGTGAAACCAATGTCATCGAAAGGACCGACCAGGAAATGAAATCAAAAAAATTACTTTGTTACTGTAAAAACTCCAAAATGTATTCAAGCTTGACCCTGGCCATTAATGCTTGGAATGCCAAAATCTGCAAATGTATACAGAGATGCATACCTTCACTAGGAGGTTGGTCAGTGACTCATCACCCCAGTACACTGCCCCAGAAACCAATCCCTTATCCCACTTCACCTCATCTGCAACAAAAGATTGAGTCTTGAGAAACCACTGGCTTTCTCAAAGATATTATCCTTTTGAAAGATAAGTAGACAAGTTTTCTTATCAGCAATGAAGATTAGAAATACTGATAAAGAAGCAGGAATCTCAGGGCTGAATGAGGACTTACTCAGGGTGTCGTACTCCTTGATTTTCTCCATTACTTTGGCCTGAGAGAGACCTTTGGAGGGAAGCTCTGTGGTGTAGCTCATCCCCTCCTTGAGGGTAAATAGACTAGCAGACATGTCATCCAAAGCCTTGTTCAGCTGGCTCTGGATCTGATACAAAGAGAGGACAGAGTTACTTTACAGGCACAAACAGCAGTAGAGTAACGTAACCCATAACCTAAAATGGATATAGGAGAAGTAACAGTATTGCTGACTGAACAGAAGTAACCACATGTTATCACGAGAGCATCATCTTAATCGTGCCAAAGGTCTGTCATTCCCACCCATCCCCCTCCATGACTTTGATATGCAGTCATCCAAGAATGACTCATAATAACCCCAGACACTCGTCAGCACACACCAGAAGGGGGGAAAATAAAAAAGGGAAGAGATTTACCACTGATACTTACTGCCCCGCCAACGAAGGGTATTTTTCTGATGAGTCTAAAGCACTGCTTCTTGATTCGTGATGTCAGACCTATTAACCAGAAAACACAAGGCAGCAGCTGTGGTGAAATGTTAGCATGCATGCATCCACAAATATTAAGCAGCTGACTGTGACCCATAATCATACGTTAAGGGAAGGCGTAGTCACGAGCCCCTTTCACTCTGCTCGCAAACACACTAAAGAGCTAGATTTTTACCAAGAAGCCACACTCTGACCTTTCCCTCTCAGAGAGCTACAGATGGCTGGCTCTGACCTACTCGCTGAGGAATTTAAGCACCGATTCATTGGAAGATCTAGAAAGTCGAGACAAATGATGGCTTTGCTCGGTTGTGCCGCAATTCCAGATAGTGTGCACTACATTAGCAGATGGTTACCTGATTACATGCGTTATCTCAAGTCTCAAAGACTCTAGTAGGCCTACTTTGGACCCATTCTTATTGTGTGAAAGATTACTTTCTTGCTGGAAGAGGAAGCCTTTGACCCATAGTGCTCCCACTGTGGTGATCACTGTCACTCCGATGATCTGCCACGGCTCCAGATGGGCACAGCGCGAGTTCACCTGCTGCCGGCCCTCCTCCAAATACAGCAGCACCATCTCCTTATACACCTCCAAGGCACTCTGGACATAGAGACACACAATATGCATTACAAGAGAAGTGCAGAGCAACCATCAGCTTTTCTCTAACAACAATCTGGATTTACAGAAGGCTCAAACTATTCAGTCAACAGCACTCATGTTTCCTGTGATACAGATCTCTTACACGACTATGGTGATATGGGGAAGCTACCACTGAGTGCCATGTATTGAGAAAGTTAGTCACTGTTTGACAGCATAATGACTGCTTTCCTGCAAAATGAGGTAACAGTTAAATTTCATCTCACTTAATCTGAATTTTTTTTTTTTTTTTAAACAAGACACATGACTTGTGACTGTGCAATAGGAGCAGATGTACAGGCATCCAGTAAAACACTGCAGGTCAGGCCATAAACCATCAAAGACAGTGACTGACAACACATCCAATTACTTTAAGGGAAAGTAACTAATCTTTCAAGTGCGAGTACTTACTTTTGAAGACATTGCCAGACCTACAGATCCCACCCCCACACACTTTAAACGCACTCGGCACTTTTCCTGACTGTCAGGTGAAGAGACAGCCAACACTCGGTACACCAGGTGAAAGTGAGAGAACACGTTCAGCGAACTGTAGATCTACAAGCAGACTCCTCCCACTAGTCACATAACACATCGAGCCCATTAAGGTAATCAGTCATGATTAGACGAGACGGGAAAGACTGAGCTACAAATTTACGATGAGGTATAATTTACGTCTCTTTCAAAGCACGATCACAGGTGAATACTTTCCTGTCAGTTCAAATGCGCATGTAATGATTTAGCCCGAGGAGATCTAAGTGAGCCTTAATCACAGTGAAGTGCCCGTCAATGGGATTGCATAAGCGCAGCAAATTTGTCTTTGCATTATCTCCCTCACAAAGTCTTTTTACAACATAACAGCAGGCAGTTTGATCGTGAGGACTTGCCACCTCAGCTGCAATAAGAAAGCTTAAGGTTCAACAGCAGTATCTTAACTAATCACAATCTGTTCTGCCACAGCAAAAATAACACAATGAGGCGAGTCCTCTTAGTGCGACGGAAAGGCCGTTTACTGTGTGAAAGAACAACCTAAGATGTTGCCCCCCCCCCCCATTAAATCCTAGGTAAAGGGTTGTTAGTGAGCCATGGGAGTCCTACCCCCTGACCAGACAGCAGCTGCCATACCTGCCTGTTTTGGACAGCCTGTTCTCATACAGGTTTAGCAAGATCAGCTGCAAAGAGCTGACTGAAGCAACAGAAAATAAGCAACTAACATATGTTGAATGGGAAGCTTGACTTGAGTCATGACAGGCATGTAATTTAGCACACCGCCCACATTTGATTGCTGTCACACATCTGTCAACTAAACAAATAAATAAATACATGAATAAATAAATAAAGATTAGATCACTCCCTTTTTTGACTCTACTTCAGCCTCAGATCCCACACACACAGCTTCCCCTCAGGAAAACCTACACCAGGTTCACACAAAGCCTCTTGTACTAGTTTCGTGCTACTCCTTGTTGAACAGTGGACACCCATTCTTTTGCTCAAACCCACCCTATACAACATTTAACTATTCTTCTAATGAGACCTTTTGTTGTTTCAAATGGGAGGTCATGTTCTCGTGGAAATATACTGGGCGTGAGGTGGTTGCTCCTGGATACATGAAGGAAAAAACAGTCAGCTTGCTAAAACATCACCAAAGCTCAGAGAGATGAGGAGATCACTGAGGGGGGAGAATAATTACAGATGTGGCGTCTGGAAATTTTTTATTTAAACCTCTACAAAGCCTCCAGATTGCCACAGTATCAAACGATATTTAGGTCAACATCAAAAGTATGTTTTTTGTTTTGTTTTTTTCCCCCCTTGAGATAATTCTTCTCTCTCCTGTGATGACCTGAAGGAGCTCAGAGTGATTTCTGCCCGGACAGCAGATCTGTTTCAGACCAGCTGCCATGTCTTTTGTCTGCCTCTGATTACTTCAATTAGAAAGAAAGAAAAAAAAAGCACTGCTTGCACAACCTTAAACAACTCTCCCGTGGGACTACTAAGAGTAGTGCTTTGTTTAAACTTCCTGCAGGTTTATGTTGAACAGGATTTCTACTTTTAGACAGAGGCAGCCACAATAAACAATAGTGAATGAGCCGCAAAACACGCACACAAAGAGGAAGGATCTTATTTTATTAGACTTTAAACCAATAAAAGTGCACCATGAACCTGTAGTTACATCTTGTATACCATCTTTTTATAACAGGGCCAAAAAGTATCGATGAAGATTAAATGTTTCCTGAAAAACAACCATATGTCTGTAACACGAAGCTCTCATAACAAGAGTGCCTGCCAGTGTTTGTGGACTCGGAGCATCCCTCACAGGAAAACAACTCGGGCCATTAGCTCACTTCAGTACTGATAAACAAGTCTGCTTCTTCGGGCGTCCTGAAGCCGCACTGTCATTGTCCCGTCTGCTACACTGCCTGTAACGTGAGACGGAGAGAAAGTACAGAGACACCTACCCAGTAGTCCATGTTCTCGAGGCAAACTGTCACCGAAAGTTCCCTTTATTTAGCCTGCTTCTCGGGGAAGTCACCTCCAGCAGCCTTTGCTATGAGTCCTCTGCTCTCATCTACATGCTACTACCAAACACAGCAGCAAGCTAACCCTGATTGAGGAAGTCACAAATACACTCGCGTATAACTGCACGCGGTCTGCGCATGTGTAGATCTGATGATGCTGTGCCGCTGTGAAATCTTCCAATCTACCAGGCACCGCGTGCTTTGTAGATCTTCTCTCCGAGTCGCAGGAACGTCGCACGTTTTCACACCCACAACTGGATGTGAAATGCTGCGTTCAGAGACGCCACGTAAAAGACAATTTGCCGTCATGTGAGTCCAGTAATGCCATGGAAACCATCGTATTTATTGAAATATTTACGCCTCGAGTCAGTGACCTTTACCCCAGAAATGTTTGACAAGCAGACAACAAAGTACCTTTTCGTAATAAATCTTAATTTATCCACATTTATTCAGATGTATGACTGTGCATTGCTCAGATCATTTCGGCATTTCAGTTTTGTTCAGCGGAGAACAATCAATTTTTTGGCAACCTAAAAAAAAAAGGTATCTAAAAACATATATTACTAAGGGTCACATTCTCTGATTCTCAGATAATTATAAAGACAGATAATGGCTCTCATTCCTTGATAGACACGTTCTTGTTTACAACTGGATCATAATCGTTTACTTTTATTCTACTTAAAGTATACATATTTTAACATCAGTGAACGCCTCATTTAGCATTTTGTGTAACAAGACGAAATTCTGTCTAGAAGGGAAAACAGCGCCGCAGAGCTGCCGGGTACTGTAACTGCACATCTAAATACACTATTTTTGAGTGGGATATCTTCTTTTGGAGACAATTAAAAAAGTAGTTGTACAGCTGCCGTTTTATTGATAAAATTAAATTGATCGTCTTAAAAGAACATGAATAAAAAGTTATTAAACTAGGTTGACTTGTGGAATAAGGCTAAACCAACACAATAACCCAGACACATTATGTGTTTTGCTCTTTTGTTGTTGTAGTGGTAACTGAAGTCCATGTAGTTAAATTGCCCTGGATAGTCTGTGCGTCACTTTTATCACATTTAGAGTTGAGCTCTTCATCTGTTTGTCATATAAAACCAGTAAAAACATCCTAAATATAATTCTTTTAGCCTGAAATGTATTTATTTTTTCCCCTAAAGTGACCCAAAAGATACAAAATTCAAACATTTTAAAATTTTAGCCTGTGGTACAGGTGTTATCAAATCTTGTGCAATGAGGCTGTTCTGAGGTAAACCTGAAACTTTTATGTTTTGTGTTCTAAGTGTTACACTATTAAAAAAATGTTTATATTAATCATTATAGACGATAGTGATGATATTTTTTTAATGATACAGAACTGAGCAGAGTGTTTAATGGATGTAATGGTTATAAATGTTTATATGATAATTCCCAATTGTTCCAGAATGATGTTTTCGCCATTTTCACTTTCAATAAAACATATTTGAGTTATTATGACTGTTCTTTTTTCATTTCTTAAGTAAAAGAAGATATGATATTACTGGTAATAGATGTTTTTCCTCTAAAAATGAGTGCTGTAATACCAGTAAAATAGATTCCCCCTGCTTTCTGAAACACTCATTAAGGAACAATCATATATTTATTGCTGTTCGATGGGAATTTTTATATTCTAAATAGATCTATTGTTCAAAATTGAATATAGGCACTTGTTATGAACAAAGTCTTGGCCAGGGTCAATTTTTACATGCATCTTACTATGTGTATATATCATATATACTATGATGTATACGAATAACCCAAATTAAACCTGAAATATGACAGGTTTGAAAACTTCTCCAGAATTGTGCTTTTAGGCTAATTACAATTGTTTGGGATTTTGATATGGAAGCTTTCACCCTTTAGATTGTGTACTTTCATCAAACAACTCAGCTGAACTGACTTTTTTTTCTTTCTTTTTTTGTTAACTGTTCATTGTGATTCACTAGAGTTGCGAACGAAATTGGGCGATTAGTACATATGTTTGTTGAATTACAAGTTTATTAAATAATTTCTTTATTGTCTTACTTAATATACAACGCTGCAAATAAAATCATATTTTTGATTTATTCAGGTACGTTCCTGCCAGCAGACAGACAGGTAAGCGCAAATCCACCATATTTCTTTACGTGTTCTGTAGAAGACTAAAATAGTCTTCATAAATTAAAAACGCCAACAGAAATAACTTTTTATAAATAGGTTATCTTTACTGTCTAAATCAAACATTTATAACTGATTAAAACCTTAATGTCACATGTCCCTTGAAGCTACCATCCCTTCGCTGAAAATTCAACATTTGCTCTTTTTTATCTACAAAGAGCCGCTAATGAACACGAGGTTTCGCAAATAAGCTATCAGAAACAAAGAAAAAAACATTATGTAGTAGTTTAGAGGGTGAAAGGGGGCGACTTGCAGCCACCGTCCTATTTGTGTTTAAAATCTCCAATCTTTACAAAAAGACAAACTGTCTCCAAAGGACACCTATTCCGCTATAATTGGTGTACACTGTCTTCAAAAGCTGGGGTGAGAGGTACAATGCCTTGCCTGTGAAAGGAAACTCCAAAGCACATTAAAAGTGAATTACTTCTTGTGTAAAGTGTGTTCGGGGTCACGCTGGTCACGACGCGCGCACTTCTCCAAAAGCGCACACGTCTCCAAAGGCGCACTCCATACTTTCTAAAAGGCAGTCATATTGTTGAGGGGTCTCACAAGAGGTGTACATATGGCATCCGGGTTGCAATTAAATGTTTTTAAGATGTTTTTCCTTTCTTGAAGAAGTTTCCTTTTCCTTTTTTTCTCTCCCGGCAGCTCTTTGCTAGAAAGAACAAGAGGAGGGGGGCACATTGAATGGCTTCGCTGCTAGTTTGGGATGACAACAATCTGGTCAGCGAGTTGTTGGACTTTGATTGTCCCCCTCAAAACGTCCTTCAGACAAAAAGCCGAAGACGAAAATAAAGCCCCACCTGGTACCTCTGTTTGCTAAAATAATAATAAATAGATTTCGTTTAATAAATAAGCAAAGGAGACTGTAAAGTGAAGTAGCAGAGGAAGTATTAATCAGGAGCATCAGGCAGGTATCACCTGCTCGGTAGCTTGCTTAGTTTATTGTTAAATATTGTTAAATCACTTTTCGTACCAAGTCTGCTCCGATATCTACCATTACCACAGCAACTGGCCGCTTATGTTTGCCTATACTTTGCATAACAAGCAGGACACTACAGCACACTGATAAAAAATCAAGGAGAGAGACTGACAACTTCAACCCACACCTGTCCACGATATCCTAATATGGATTTGGCATCAATGAATATTTGTAAAGTGGTAATATTCAGTTTACTTTAGACTTTTCGGGCCTTTTATAACAGCAAGGCACCATCTCCTATCGCCCTAGTATATTTGTCCAGTTTATTGAAAGCATATGGTTATCAGATTGTTCCCAAAACACATATTTAGACAGAAAGTTAAGGAGAGCTTTTTGTGATCCTTTGTTGGCAATTGTAAATCATGCTTGAGCCCCGCCACGCTTCCCTTTCCTCCCTTACCCAGGCTAGAACGTATCTGCACACTGTTGACTCTTTTTTCTAATCTTTAATGTGTTAAAATAAAGTTTTATTAGAAAATAGCAACGCGTCACTGAATTGTGGCGATCTTGGACAAGTTTTTGGAGATGTCATAGCGCACAGACACAGGCTCACATTATAGAAGAAAACGAGCTTTTATTGTTGCGAAACACAAAAAGACCCTTTGTATCATCGATTTACACAGCGGATTTCACCTTCCCACCTCTCCTTTTTTAGTTTGCTCCATGCGTAATTGTCTTATCCAAATACCGGAGCTTTGCGCTCTAACGCAAGAAGCAAATGTTTATCCAAATATATGCCATTTAAAAACAACACTTGTTTAATATAGGTAAGGTTTTCTGAGCTAACAAAGAGGTAAAATAATCTTTAAAAAAGACTCATCGAAGCAATAAGTAAGGACCAACTTGTAGGAGCTTAAAGTTCTTTTAACGTCCGCCTTACCAGTGTGATGTGCGCAGAATCGCAAAGAGTCTCTCAATCTTTAACAATAAACAATATTAAAATAATAACTGCAGAGAACTTTTGCATTTTCTTCTTCATCTCGGTTTTTAGCGTACTCTGGTGCACATGGAGCTGATTTTAGAAGCCAGTCTGGCAATAATGTGCTCTGCAGGGCATGTGCCGATGTTTTGAGTGCGTAAAATGTGGCATTACAAGTACCTCTTATGGATAGAGATCGGATAATATTTCCAAAATAAAACTTTGTGTACAGTGATATTTAATTAAACACAATACAAATATTGAATACGGTTCCACCTTTTGCGCATAAAACTAAACGTTGCTTACTTTTCAACCATTGCGAAAGTCTTTTCATAAACACATTATGATTTACTATAACAATAAAGATGAAGACAGCTAGCCTTGAAAGCTTTAATGGGAATTAAAGGTAATCTGTAATCGAGTATCACATCATATATACAAGATCCATATTGTGTCTCGTGTCAAGCTTTTTTTTTTTTTTTTGCTAGACCAGCATCTCACTAGACAGAAACAAGCGCATGACCTCACTAAACCGAGGTCAAAGCAAAGCTCACAAAATGGTTTGGTTTTCTTTTCCTACCAGGACCTCCAGCATTTGACCAGCAAAACAGGGAAATTAGTGAATAGCTGGCATAATGATAAATACAAGCAATAAACAGATATATTAAGATTCCCAGAGTGGTAGTTTAGGACCACCACAATCCTGAACGCTGCATGTTTGTTGCCCCCAGACAAACTTATGGAAATCGGCTCGTAATGTTTACCTTCTCCAAGAAAAAAAACATGACCCTAGTCCATAAAATAGGAGTATTATTAGCCTGACATACATCCGTGGCACTTTGCCATCCACATGTATTTAATTAACTATTACAATGAATACACAAAGAAATGCAAGCACACTGAAGGATGAGGGAGAGGGTGAAGGACTCGCTGCCTGGAAGCTGATTGGCCACTCGACGAGCGCTGTTGATTCAGGCGTCCACGGTGCAAAAAACAGATAAGATAAAGGCCATATAAAGTGACAAGAGATGCGCATCCATCCCTCACTGTCACCTGCACATATACACTGTCTGCTGCCTCCAGCTACAAGAGCGGACTACGTCTTTATCCCAGCTTCGCCTGTCAGGAGCAGGCCTGCAAACGTAAGTGCGACTACACTCAGAAGTTTATTTATTTATTTTTAAAATATGTCCTTTAATGTTTTTCAGATATTTCATTTCTAGTTACTGGTGCAGTTGCGTTGTTATTTTTAATCAGTTAAAACATTTAACGAACTCGGGGTGTAGATACACGTTTCAGTCTCGTAGAAAAAATGGGAAACGTGATTTCCAGGGTTTGTGGCACATCTCAGGGCATCATTTGGAGTTTCTTTTTCTCTTTATAGCCAAGCTGTCTCATTGGCATCACTTTTGATTATTTTCATCTTCTTCGTCGCCACAGGATGTATCCTAAAGTAATCTGCGTCCCCGACGCCCTGCGCGGGTTTTCTCCAACACTGCGCAACCGAGTGAACGAAGCCGGTGACACTTCAGGAGACTCACGAGGACAGCTCCCGCGAAAACCAGCGACTGTTAACCGAGACGTGTCCTCAGTGAAAAACCCCAAACACAGATGTGAGCAGTCCGGGCAGCGGGGCAGGCGAAGGATGAAGGCGAACGATAGAGAGCGCCACCGCATGCATAATCTGAACTCCGCCCTGGACGCGCTGAGGAGCATCCTGCCGGCTTTGCCAGAAGACGCGAAACTAACAAAGATCGAGACTCTGCGATTTGCCCGCAACTACATCTGGGCTCTGACCGAGACTCTCCGGATGGCAGACCAGCACGCACACACTCAGGACTATCTGGCATCAGATCTGAGCAGCCCGGCAAGCGTTTTATCTGCCGAACGGGACTCAGCATCACCTTCAGAATGTGGTTATGGGACCAATGCTGACTTTAGCCACAGAAGCTCTCTCACCGCTGTTAATGAGATGAGCTGCAGAATCTTCCCAGGAGAAGAATCCAGCGCCATCCCCGTTACCTTTTGTTTCAAGTCCCTGTGTGCTGACAATGACCTGACGAGTATGTGGCACTTTTGACTCTCTATACCGCTCCATCTCACATAAAGACATTTGGGTGCAAGCAGCAGTTCCCCATCCGCTTTAGCGAGGTTACGCTTAAGACCAGGTCCAAAGACATTAGTTACCCATGTTCAGTGTTTATTCTTAAAAAGCAACTAAAGTTTTTTTTTTTTTTTATTTTATTTTATTTTTTTTAAAAAAAAGGGGGGAAAAAAGACTTTCTGAAGCCACAACTGTCATTCAAATCATTCTTTGTGTTTGAAAGCAATTTAATGATCATGTGGCACCCCTAATATTTGCAACCCTACAATCAGTGTCACTAAAAGTAAAGAAAAAGAGCACAAGGGACAGTTAATAAACCAGGACGACATGAGAGAATTTGTTCAAGCTAAAAAATATTTATTCGGCAATTATATTCAAATGTATTTTGCTGTATAAAACAATGTTTATTTATTCAATAAAAACTGTAGAAAACATGTTTTTCCTTTAACAGGGATGGGAATATTCTGGCTTTCTTTTGCTTCCATGATTCAAAAGACGCTGAAATGTACAAACAGTATCAAAACATAGTGGCTGTCATTCAAATTATTTTAAATGATACGAAAAAAAAGAAATGCCATCTTACAGTATTCACTGGTTTTTCTTATAGGCCAAAGTTTTTGTGCAAATCAACATTTTCAAACACGTAGTTCCTTACTGTCCTGCCTACCAGTGACAGTACTGAAGTATAGTGTGAAAGGAGACCAGTTCATAGTCTTACGAGTAGCATTAGCTAAATATTGTAAGTCTCGGTTTATGTCTTGGTGTCCTATGGTGGCGTGCAGTCCGAGGCCGAGCTCAGTGAGGGGAACTACTTGGGAAAGACCGTAACCACGTCGTAGCCCTCGGGTGGAGTCACTCGCTCGCGGGCGTGCGTCTCACAGTAAATCTGGTTCTCCACAAAGAAATGTCCCTTCTGTTTTAGGTTGACGTTGCAGTCTGTGCAGGTGTAGCACTCGGGATGACGGAACTTGTCCCTCAGCTTCACAACCATCCCTCTGAAGTGTAAATAAAAACAAAAATAAGTGAGAATGGCAGTGAGGGTCGCTGTCTATAGGAAAGAGCATTTTCTGATCTAAGCTGATCAAGTTAGAAAACCTAAACACACATTTACTTTTAGATCTCAAAGGTGTTTTGGAGAAAGATGAAAATCAGGAAACGTCTGAGTCAGAAATTAGGCCTGATTTATAATGTTTTGCTTGCCATTACAGGCACGTTCCATGTTCCCACTTCCCAAAACAGCACAGACATGAAAATGTCAGAAAATGAAGTGATACTCTCGTACAGTATCTCAAAAAGGAAAGGACTGAAATGACCCTGTGGGAGAAAAGATTCAGTGTCGTATTCTGTACACTAGGATTTTATAATCTGGCTTTAACATCCACAACCACGTTGAAAATAATGGTAAGAAACAAAAGCAATTAATCTATTGCTAAAAAAGACGCATATTATAAGCCAGCATTGGTGAACCCGTGGGCAGACCCGTTCCTGGTAAACCCCATACTAAACCCTCGGCATGGCAGATTTAAGTAGAAGTTTCTAAACTTAGATCTTCTGATGGGACAGTGTGGACAGTGTGCTAAACATCTGTATGAAGTAAGGATTTTCAAGGATACTCTTAAAGAAAGGAAAATAAAACATTTATGGACTTTTCTAAAAATATAAAAAGCAAAATTAAAATATCTTCCAGCAGCAGGAATTAGGAAACAAGTGTGTTGTTGTTACTTCATTTGCCCACAAGGTGGAGACAGTATTTCTCCCAAGTGCTGCTAGATTCAGATGAACACAATCTAGAGGCCTACAGAGTTCAAGCTTGACCATAAAATACTTACACAATCCCAGATCCACATTTGTCACACATGGGTAACTTCTCTGTGTTCCCCACTGATGCTCCAACCTTTGTTGTGGGCGCTTTCACACTCCTGAAGCCTGATGGTTTATCCAAGTCGCCTACAAACACCAAGAATAGACTGAAAATCTTGATTGGAACTAAAAGACAACAGTCTACCAAAAAGCTAAAATTGTTTAAAAATACAATATAAAAATCCTACATTGCCCCTTAAAGTATATGGAAAAAGCATGGTATCAGTACCTGTCTCAAGAATCTCCTGAAGCACCTTGAATGAAGCAGACTGTCGAGGAGGCTCGTCAGACTCCTGATTCTCCTGCAGCATCTTGTAGACTTCGGAATCTGCGACTATGGGCGGTCGCTTACCTGATGGCTCTGATGGAGCACTAGAAAGAAATTGGGCACGTTTCAGCAAGGAAAAAAAAAAAAAAAATCATATTCAGCAACAGCATTTTGATACATAATCAGACTGGCAGTAAAAGCCCAGGAGATCAGTGCTGATTCAGCACGAAAAAAAAAAAAAACGCCAATGAATGAACCTTCTCTTGTGTTTTACTTGTTTTAAACATAGACTTAAGTGACATCATTTTCTTAAGTCACTGGATTAGTAAATACTGGCTCCATCTGCTTGGAAGCAATATTCACACTTTAATGATTTGTTGAAGCACAGCAGCCTTTCGGGAGCTGGCCCGCTACTGTAAATCTTGCAGTTAGCAGTTAGAGCCAAACAGTGTGCACATGTACTTCTCCTCCAGAAAGGATTCAAATAAATCACAGAGTGTTTAAGAGGTTTTGTGTATGTCAGTATTGAAGTAATCCTCTAAAACAAACGCAGTTCCAGTTTCCCCAATTCAAAATGAGTATTTGGAAAACAACTTAATGAAAAGCTAAGCTTGCAGAATGATCTATAAAAGTCTTTCACAGAGTATCCAAACAACCAAGCAAATCAAAAAGGAAGATGCATACAAATTCATTTTTCAATTAAATGGAAACATTCTGAATTTGAGCCACAATTTACTGAGTCTACTGCCCACAACGATTATTTACTCTGTGACCCAAGCAGAGCCCAGCTAAACTCACTCATCCTCACATTTTCAATACTGATTGATTGCCATCACTTAAGCCCATCTTACTTGTTGGGGGGGTCATTAGCCGTAGTAATGGTCTTGACTTCATCCACAGCTGAGTTGAAGTCCTTGATATTCTCTGAAGAGTACAGCCCAGATGGATTATTGTACTGGTTAGTCACCACTTTGGAGCCGAAACCAGTGAAAGGCAGGGCGCTCCTGTTGTGGGTCGAGCCTATGTGTTTCACCTCCTGCAAAAACCAAGCTGCAAAAGTTAGGAGAGTGCAATATTTATGAAATCCAAGCGTAATTGAAACAAGCAATACTCTCAGTGCACACCTGATGAGCTATAAAAGTTTTTTTTCTTAATTGCGCATGTACAAACATGCAGCGTTTGCTAAGTGGGTTAGAAATATTGCTTAAGGTTTGAAAGTGACTGGCCTATTGTGTTTTAAGCTTCACTTTCAATAACATTTTTCTTGAAAACAGACTTGGAAACTTTGAGCGGTTCTGTCTTTTTAAAGCAGCTTCCAGTCTGATACAAAGTCACACATAATTTAGCAGGATAATGACTGTGGACTCTGCCTTAATTATACCTACGTGGCTAACTTTAACGACAGATGCGTCATGACACTGGCATGCCATCACAGTGGGCATACAAATACCACCAAATCTAGCTCATGCTTTACAGTGGGAACACGGAAATGCCTCCAAATATAGCTCATGCTTCAAGCTTCTAAAAGTGCAAAATCTCCCCGAGTCTCTGCGAGCAAGATGACTTGCGCAAAGGAGCTGACAATACTTACATAAAACAAAAGAGTGAAGCAACAGATTCTAGAGAAGTGCTTGAAATATGTGTTAATATGTGTGTGGGAGAAACAAAAAAAACAAAACTCTAGTTTTGTGACTTGTGAAACACACACACACACACACACACACAGGGCCTGAGACACCGTTTCCTACATGAATTCATACTTTGGCCTCAACTTTCCACTCAGCGGGCAGGAACTGAGGCTTGCGTCAGGGCTTGGCTGATAAACTACTGTCTCCTAGGAAACCTCCTGTTGGTAAGTAAACAATGACTTCATCATGAACAGTAGTAGGATATAAATTTAAAAAAAAAAAAAATCCCCATGCCTGCAAAGGCTTGGGGAGGGCAGCACTCTGGCTTCCAGAAACTGAACGGCTACTCGATTTCACTCTAAATGACAAAGCTGGAGGAGTCACTTTGTTAAAGTTCATACAGCTTTGATGCTGACACACACCCGTGGTTCTGACGCAAGATTCATCTTGTAGGGATGCGTCTTCCCCTCTTCAGATGACAGCGGCGACCACAGTTTTGTTTCTGACCTGAGGAAGACAGGAAGGCAAAACAAGGCTTGAAAGATGATCTGAGGATTCAGTAACATAAAATGCCAGGATCGCCCGCGTGTTCCTGTGTATCAGCACGTGAACGCAATATTAGGGCTGTGTCTTTGAATGCAACAGAGCCCTTGCAGGCATGCTCATGTTCTTGTTTATCTTGCAGTTAAGCCCGTCCTTTCATGCATTCAATATGACATCGCTTAATGGGAGCAAACATATGTGGTTCCAACCGTCTTTCAAAGCCCTTTTGATACGACTCCTCAAAAGTCATCAGTCATGAGTAATTTACAAGACGACACAACAGAGCGATGCGGGATTGCAACATGGTAAAAACCAGTAAAACAAACAGAACTGCTGTTTAAAAATCACTGAATAAACATGATGTCACTCGCTGAACACCTGGATTGCAGCTGAGCCGTCTCACATTACTCACTCTTTTTCTCTGAGCCTATGGCTATGCAGATGAGAATTGCACATTTAGACACAGCTTACCTGTCTATGGAGAGCACCATTTCCTCTATGCAGCCCTTTATCTTGTTCTGCGCCTCCAAGTGAGTCATGTTCTCTGTTGGTTCTCCATCGATGGAAAGAATTATATCCCCGATGCATAGATTTGCTTGGGCTGCTTTACTCCCGGGGTTGACCTACAACACAGGACATAGAAATTATAAAATTAGAAGCCACTTGTGCACCATAATTACAAATATATGGAAAACGCACCTTCTAATTACAGCCTAAAGGCTTCCAAGTCAAAAGAGGAGAATGCCATTGTTTTAAACCTGACCTTCAAGAACCTTTAAGCAGCTGTCTTTGTTAACAGTAAACAGAAGCGAAGGCACTTGCAGAGTCAGGATAAAAGCTTCCTGGAGCCCAGATTCTCTATCTGAGATAAAGGCCTAAAGCAGGGAGAGGGACCAGGAATTCCTAATCACTTTTCCATGGGTGGGGTGGCCTGACCACAGTAATAACCTTCACAAGAGGGGAAAAATGCAGTGTAGGCTCAGAGGAGTGCTTTGCTAGCTATAATCCGGTTCATTACTGCCACCAGAGCAGCACCCTGTATGAAGCTTAATAAAATCTTAGCGCTAATGAACACCAGTGAGGTGTGTCAGCTGTCAGCGCATGACAAAGAGGCTCCGATGGGTCCATGGTCACTCAGTGATGTCAAAGCATGGAGTTGAAACTTTTAAAAATCACGCTTTAAATCTTAAGTAAATTCTGTAAGAGACCAAATATGAAAACCATTGTTTGGGATTAGTGCATTTCTGGTTCGGCTATTATAAAACTACTGTTTTAAAGTAGCTTTAACTCTCAGTTAAAGACTGAAAAAGATACATAAAAATCACAATTCATCAGAAATTCACCAAAAATATATTTTACCTTACATAAAAATGTATGTTTTTAAATATTAAGTGGGGTCCACGGACCACCGCGTTTGCTCCTTGAGGTAGCACTAGCAAAAATTGCCGCTAACTTAACTTTTAATTACAATAAACTGAGAAAGCTAACGCTAGTTTAGCCGTTCGTTAGCCCTCCGGTTAACACAAGCTAACCGTTAATCGTCAACCAGCCTTCAGTAAAGTCGCGGGGAAACAATGAGAGGTGAGAGTCCAGGTGCGGTTACACTGAAATGCGGGGGAGAAACTAACAGTAAAACGAACTTACCCGGGAAATAGCCAGTGGCTGCTCGAAGTCCTTTCCTCCAACCAGCCTGAACCCCCAGGGGCCGGGACCCTGCAACGCCACACGGAGAGGCATGGTGTGAAAGTTTTGAAACAGAGCCGACGGTAGTAAAGGAGCTGCCTCAGACCTCTGCTTCACTTCCTACTGCAATATGACGTGGAGTAATCAATGGTCAAAAGTTTGAGGCTGACTGCAACTCCACCGCATTAGTGGAGGGGGAGGACCCTCGGATTACAGTTGGACGAATAGATTTTGAAGTTTCCTCCCTGATAAGTGAGACCGAAGATCGTGTATGAAGAAGATGGATCACTCGCGCACACGCCACTGACGTGCAGAATTGTGGGATTAAGCCACCATACTGGGTGAGTAAGCCCCTTGGACACAGCGACTGAGTAGTGGCCATCATTTTCTTCGTCACGTGTTTATCTTATTAAGAAAATCTGAAGCAATGAAAATACTGTTGTGTGGCTTATGACACTAGTTATCAGGGTCCCTTCCCAGGGCTTCAACTCACACCTTGCCCTAGGTGACCTCGATAGGGTGGGGCAAGCTCTCACAGTTGTTTCACCCTTATTTATTTGTTTGTTTAATCTTTATTTTATTTAACCATGAAGTCGTTTAAGATTAACATAATATTTTCAAGGTAAACCTGGTTTCAACCCCCAGTGATGGCAATGACCCACGCCTTTCTCCACACAACTCACACGATCAATATGGGTCCTTCAGGACCACCTCCAAAGAGGACGCTGCCTTTATGGGTTAAATGCTTGGGAAACTCCACCTTTTGTTTTTAGAACAGAAGAAATGTCTTGTATGAGGGCCGAAACATCTTCAAAAACTTAAAAAAAGACAAGCTCTCAAGACCAACATGACCTGGATGACTGAGAATCTACACAGACATGGTTAGACTTGAGCATGACGTGTAAGTGATTTCAGGATTCACAATCTTTGCACTGCTAATGGCCGCATTAGTAATGCTGGTGTGATAAAGAGAATGCATGTTTGAGCCTGTAATTCTGCCTGGAGCAGTTAAAGCTCAACCAAGTCACTTTACATTGTTGTGATTATTAAAATCAAACTTTTCCTGGTACTGGTCTGGTGTTGAATGTGCAAGGGTGTCTTTAGTATTGCTGCTAAGGTTAAAAGAAGCATGTGAAGACTGAATTTGCGCTGGACTGGGAGTAAGTTGTTTCGTTTTGGATGTGTTTCTGTAAGGACTGCTAAAGTCAGCATGTCTGCTTGAAGGTGAACCACCATATGTGATGGATGAATCACATCCTGACTGGGCTTCAACACTTTGCTTGAGTCACTCTGAAGCACACCCTGCACACTTATAGCGCCCACATTTGTCGAGCATGATGGATCCAAAACACAAGCAGAGGATGAGGATTAGAAGGGTCAATTCTTCATAAATGCAGAAGAAAAATGATGGCAAAGAAAACATTTAGAAGAAAAAAATACTATAAGAAGTCACTAATTTGATTACATCTGTAGTTGTTATTAATTCTTGTTAATTATGTTTTTATCTTGTCACTTTAAGCCTTGATTATACTGAGACACGGGCAGCTGGAAACACCTCCTGCAGACTAGTAAATCCTGTTACCCTTCTTTGAAGTCTCTGCAGACAAGTCCACGTGGTCGCAAAAACAAGCAGGCACGTGGATGTCTGCACAGCTTAGCCCTTTTGGAATTTTTACTTGTGTTGGAGTTTGTTTATTTTTTTAAGAGTGCCAATGTGAAGCACTGAAGCATGCTATAGCTTGGTCCCAATTCAGTGACTGCATCCTTCCAATGCTACAGAGGAAGAGGAAAGGACGGTACTGAACAGGCCAGGCAGATGTGTATGGACACAACCGTGGTAACGTAAATGAAGCATATAGAGTCTACAGAGGGGCAAACGTGCCAGTGTAAACACGTTCCCCTGTAATATCCCAACTACACATTGCTTGTCATGGATGATGCTGCTCTTCAGTCAAATGCTGATTGGTTGACAAATGGGCCAAGTTCACCAGAAATGGGTTTCCATAGCCGAGCAGGTACATCCACCAAGTGCAATGCAAAGAGTTGGATGCGGTGGTTGTAAAGCACGCCTTCACTGACCAGTGGAAACATGTTTTCTGGAGTGACAAATCACACTTCTCCATCTGGCAATCCAATGGACAAGTCTGGGTATGGCAGTTTCCAGGAGAACGGTATTTGTCTGACTGCACTGTGCATAGTGTAATTTGCCTGCACAGAGTCCTGACCTCAATCCAAAAAAAACCACCTTTGGGATGAATTAGAGCAGAGACTGTGGCCTTTTCGTTTAACGCTAGTGTCTGAATTCACAAATGTGCATCTGGAATGATGGTCAGAAATTCCCATAAACGTGTAAAACTTGAGGAAAGACTTCCCAGAAGAGCTGAAGCTATTATAATGTGAAGGGTGGGCTGACATCATATTTAAACCCTATGAATTAAGAGTGGGTTGCCACTCAAATTCATATGCATGTGTAGGCAGACGGGTGAATACTTCAAAGATCTTTATCCTATAACTTGCATTTTTTAATGCTCGTTGTGCCTTGAATTACATTTTTTGTTGTTGATGTACATAAATAAATGTGATTAATCTCTCTGTTTTTTTTATTTATTGTTCTTTATCGGCACATACATCCACCCATAATCTTCGGCTCATCCAAATCGGGAGTCTATCCCAGCGGAAAATGTTAATTGATGACTATCCAAATACAGTTCATGAATAAATCACATCTCTAAATATCAGTACCATACAATTTCCTTATTGAAAGAAAACACTAACTTAAATCACAGTGGTCTAATCTTCCTTTACTAGCAGTAAGGAGAAGAAATTAATTTTTATATTAAGCAGTTCCACTGCAGTGGCTATGGTGACCCGTTTGTTATCATCACATCAGAACGATTACTTCTGAAGAGACCCCACGGACAGCAGCTTCTTTCCAACGGAGATTGCTTGATCTCCAGGAACTCCTTTAAATTCAGCTGGCCTTTTAGGGCCTTTCGTTTAATTTCTCTGGTGCTCTTGCTTCCTCCCCTGTCCAAAGACATGCATGTTAACTGATGATTCTAACCGGGCTATTGGTGAGGGCTCGATAAGGTGTTTACAGTGTGTGGAATAAAACAAATCAAAGTCTAAAACACTTTGAGTGGTCAGCAATGCTAGAAAAGCATTACATTGTATGATGACAGCTGTGCTTTTGTGCACACCAAAGCAGTTTAACCACTGGAAGGCCACAGCCTCACTGTGTCCATGAAATTCTGCTGCGTTAACCTAGAAGCTGGAAGCTAAAGGTGTTCAGGCAGGAACTTTGTGTTGTTGAACATAACTGAGACCTTTTTTGGAGGAACTTGTAGTGTTTCCTCAGAATAATGAGGAAGATGTGAAGCACTTTGCCAACTCATGCTCTGCGGCTTGACGAACTGATCGGCCTGATTGCTCACTTTAAAAAAAACACCATTTAATTTTCATCCTCGTGGTGAATGATTGCGTAACACTGTGAAGATACTGATACAACTCAGAAGTGCTGTAGTTCCTGTGTTACTGAGAAGATGCACAAAGTAATTCAGAATAACATCATATGAAATTGCAGGACACTGCCGATCCTCCCATTCAGCGAAGGTTGATAATACAGTACTGTAAAGTATTATCATTGCATTTGGTCAGCTACAACACCTAAGGTGACAATTTACTACTGATTCTTGGTACTGATGCCTGGATGTACAAATAAGAGAACCACAATTGATGGCAAGTATTAAAACACAAAATAATATCAAAGATTTTGCATCATACACTGTGAAGTTTGGCCAAAAAAGAAATTAAACATTCTTTGCTTTTAATTTAATTTTTCATTATTATTAAACTGATATTAAACAACAAAAAAGTGCAACTTTGCGATGACCACATTATTTTTAATGAAAGGACGTTTCTCTGAAAGCAGAGCAGAGTGGTACCTCTTCCTGTTTTGGACCTCTCACAAGAGCTTCAGTTCGTTTTAGAGACGTCGGCCTGCCCTTGCGTCACCGTGTTATGTGCAAACTTACCATTTATGGTAGAGCTAAATCCCAGGATGTGGAATGTGCCGCTCCCAAAAACTGAATTCCTGCCAGAGGGCCTCTGCTGAAAGTGGAGGAAAAAAATAAAGGGGGGGCAAGGCGGCCAAACTGAATGAAACACGTCCTTTCTTGTGGGTTTTGCTTTGTAATGTTAGGTATGCCAAAAAGTCTGTGAGCCTGTTTTAAAGTGACGCTGTTATCAGTTCAAGTGGATATGGATCAAGTGCTTCTGGCTGTTCTGTCAGCAGGACTCTGAGCGGCTTTCAGCATTTGTTCACTGTGATTACAGGAGTCTGACATTTATTGCTTCATTTCACCCAACAGCATTCACCCACTTTCCTGAGTGCAGCCACAACACTGCACTACATCAGAAATGATCATCAGATAACACAGCTGACGTTCAACAGTCCAGAGGTGAACAGCTCCCCTTCGAACCCGTCTTGTAGGCAAAGTTTGAAGATCTGCTTTTTCAAAACAAACAAACAAACCAAACATAACCCCCACACCCACTTCATTAGTTACACCTTGCTGATACTGGGTTGGCCTTCATCTGGCACAGATTCAACAAGGTGCTGGAAGCATTCTTCAGATTCTGGTCCACGCTCACATGATAACATCACACACTTTACATCATGCAAATCTCCCGTTCCACTACATTCCCAAGGTGCTCTATTAGATTGAACTCACTGACATGTTCAAGAAACCAGTTTGAAATGATTTAAGCTTTAGGACACCAGGGCATATCTTGCTGGAAAGAACCATCAGAAGATGGGTACACTGTAGTTTTTCAGTTTCCTGTTTTTAACTGTCAGTAGTGGGGTCTTCCGCTGCTGTAGCACATCTGCTTCAAGGTTTGATATGTGCATTCAGAGATGCTCTTCTGCATCCTTTGGTTGTAACAAAGTATTATTTGAATCAGAGATTTTCCCTTTTTCAGATCATTCTCTGCAAACCCAGAGATGGCTGTGCTGGAAAATCCCAGCTGATCAGCAGTTTCTGAAATACTCAGACGAGCCTGACTGGCATGACCATGCTACATTCACAGTCATTAAATCACCTTTCTTCCTCATTTTCATGCTTGGTTTGAACTTCAGCAAGTTGGCACGCCCCCTTCCCGAAATGTACTGAACTGCTTTTGAGATCAGCTGATCAGAGAGTTATTTTAACTAGACAAAGAGGTGTACCCAGTGAAGTGGCTGGTGCTATATTTAGGACCCCGGTGATCCTGTGTCCAGAAAAACAATTTAACTTGGCAACTTAAGTGCTTAAAATACTGTTAGTAATTTACTTTAAACACTTGAATATACAGTGCTGAATTCATTGTTCGTCTTTGCAGGTTTTCGTCTATTACATTTTCTAAACCAACACTCTTTCTAATGAGCCAGGATGAAAACTCACATGCTCACACAGCCGGAACAAGTTGGCCAATGCTAAAAACGGACTTTTCCCCTCAGATTTTTGTCAAAAAACAAAACTGGCAACACATGCAATGGTTTAAATGGTTTATTAAATATTGCATAATACCGAACACAGCAGTGTATAGTATCTTTATTTTAATATTGTCAATGTAACAGCACTGCAAATTGAAGCAAACAAACCAAACCTGTTGCAGGCTGTGCGTCCGTTTTTCATGAGTGTTAATCATGTCGAAGCGTTATGTCACACTTTTAGGTTCTTGTACAGTAACAGACAAGTTCTTAGTAAATGTTCTCCCGTCACAGAGACTCGAACAAACGGGGAAAATCAGGGTTACACAAAATACGTCATGGATACATTTCAGTGATACTGAAAAAAAAGAAAATGAGGCACAATTTTTCAAACATAAGGCAACATGATCCTCACAAATGGCAGCGTAATGTTTAATCTTTCTGTGCTCAGTAACGCTCCACTCTGTGCTTTGCCAATAAAACAAAACAAAAAAATCCTTCAGGCAAAATAAACCACTGCAAGTGACAGAGAGTTCAATCTGACGCTCCTATTGCTCGCAGTCTATTTTTTATTTTACATATTTACAATCCTTCATTTGCCGAACTGTTCAATAACGTTTCACACGTTTTTTTGTGTTTTTACATGTTTACACTGCCTGCAACACATTCATATATTCATACATTCATACATCCCGTGACGTTTTACGGACAAAAATCACAGAAACAATCTATTGCCAATTGTTTTGTCACTAAACGAGTGATTATTTGCCCGTCGTGCAGTGTGTCTGAGAAGGAGCAAACCTCTCTACGTCGCAACAGGATTCATTTCGAAAGGCGACAGCTCAGCAGACTCCCGACTAATCAACACTTTCATGAAGAGCTGGAGTTACAGAGGCGGAGGTAAAATAAAAAACAAAACACGCTTTTGTGATAAAATGAAATGCCTGGACATTAAAAACAGTGTGATAAAAAGGCAAACCCACACTGCAGTGTAATATATTCCGTGTGATATCTCGCTGGGAAAACATTTTTTTGCTGATGTTGGCAAAGTAGCGGTTGTGATCTGCACAGGAAGAAAAACCCAATCTCACAGGAAACACTGATTGTACTGACCTGGCTTAAATGAATGTACTTCATCAATTAATAAAGTTCAGATATGACCTACGTGGTGGCCACATGCACAACTGTAGCTAACACATCATGGTGCAAAAAACAAAGACACTGTCGACATACGCTTCTAGATCTAATAAGTCTTATCTGTCTTATGTTTCTATACTTCAGCTTATCTTTCAGATTTTGTGTGTTCATAAACAGCTACACTGTAGGCCCTTTAATTTGAGTTTTTGGATAAGAAGGTGATGACAGCGCTTCTCTGAGTTCCACTGCTCACTACCATCAATCTTCCCAACATAAAGTACGATTAGATAAAAATACTTCTTTAGCAATTGCGCAACGAACTACCCCCGTCTGCTGCTCCGAGCAGGTCATAACAAGCACTAAGGGTTTTTTTTGGACACACTACCCGAAAGCTCTGCACGGCGCAGACACTGATGATGTGAGGGCGCTCGTGTGTTTGTGTGTGTAGGATCTATTCTGACACGTTACCGGATCTGATGGCGCTGGAGATGTGGGCGCTCCGTATTTGCAGGAAGACGGCTCTGATGCTTTGGTAGCGGAGATCAAAGCAATCTTCCATCGGCTATCGGCCATTAAAGGCTCAAAAAAGCGGCGTTCACCGCGTCATTACTTCTGTTTTCTTTAAGTTAAAAGTGCAATTATTAGGGTGTTGGCTGGCTGATAGTGTTTCATGCTCCAGTGTGATTTGTCAGTCTCTCAATGATCTTATAGTGCATGCTGTATTAATGCTGACCTTACAACTGTAGTCATTATGAATGAAAATGTGCAGCCGTACGTATACAGTTCTCTGTACGCATTTACATATACAATCATGTCAGTAAGGGCACAGTTAAAATCTCAATACGCTCTAAAAAAAAATCACTGATTATTTACTAAGACACCTTGTTGGCTTTGACTTAAAACTTGAAAGAGTTTTAGGTCATCAGTGCTATTACACTGTTAGGAGCGATCTTCCTAAATGACCAAACAGGAAGTTAAGTGCTACCACGCCTGTCCTGTGGTTGCTCTGAAGCTAGGCGTCTACCATCGGCTACCTTAAAGGCATCAATAATCAGCAAACACAGTTTTAAAATATACAAAATATAGGATGTGCATATACACAGTTTTTGTTTCACTTTTATGACACATGCAATAAAATCTGCGTGTCCTGTAATATGTGTTTGCAGTGGAAACTGAGAAAAAGAGAAGCCAGCAGCACACATCAACATTTTAGAGTTTCTACTCATGCACACGGCTGTTAATAACTTCTCTGTAGCAACCTTTGGATAGAGAATGAAGACAATACTGTATTCAATGTAACACACTTGGGCTACAATGAGTTGTGAATGCTGTGAGGCAAATACTGACTTTTCTGATGATTCAGAAAATGTGGAGGAAAATAGTTTAATATTTTAAAAAGGGTCATTTTACATAAGGCTTTAAGTATTTAGAGTACCAAGGGCACTGACTTTAAGCTGTTTTTTTAAGGGAACTGTCTGGTTAACAGGGTCATAGAGTGATCTGATCATATTACAGGTTTTCTTTAAGTAGCTAAATCGAATCAATTTCATTCACGATACCTGATTTACATCATACTTTGCCAGCGGTGTTAAACACCTCTGGCCCTGAAAGATCAAAACACATTCTGACGCCTCCCCAGGTCCAGTTCAGGTAATAAGATCCACTCCTTTTATCCATACACTGCTCTGCTGCCTGCCTCTAGACTGAGGTGCTACGCAAACTCTTGCATACTGTAAAATTACACACACACAATAAAAGCTATTACGTGTACGTCGAAAAGCTAATTTGCAGGAGGCTTTCACAGAGAAATTCCACGTATGGAGACCGATGACTTCTGTGGAGACGTGCGTAAAATGTGATGGAGGTGTTTGGGCAGTGAGCTGTCCCCGTCTTCGCCTCGTGCAGTTTGACATACCTGGAGCCGATCTGATCACTTTCCCAGATAAAAATATTCGCCCGGCTAAATGACTATTCTAACCAACAGCCATGCGCGGTAGTTATGACTTCCCAAGCTTGACAGGCAACCGTGTGTTACAGCCAGATTAGATAGCTTTACAGTTTCACCTCCTTCACGTAATTCCCCGGGAAAGTCCCAAACTGTTTTGTCCGCTTTGATGTACCTGTGGAGGAAAAGAAAGATGAACATTGATCAGATTCTTTCTCAGATTTAATGCTTACATGACCTCAGTGTTAGTACCAAAATAACCCCTTTGAGCTTTATTTAAAATTCTGTACAGGACCTGAGCATGCACACTGCACTCAATCCTCTGCTGTCATTCTTTAGAAACTCTATATATGAAGGAGATGACACGCTGAAAGAACCCTGAGTCTGCACATTGCACGCGTGCAGTCCTTTTTTGGCATTTTGCAGAAACCCTATATAGATTAATGTGACACACCGAGTGTGACCGCATCTCTGAGGAATCTAGGCCTGTGACACATACCAACGAACCAGCCGTCATCGCACTTCTCCATGACGCTGACGAGATCTCCCTCCTGCAGCTCCAGCTCGTCGTCGTTTTGCGGCACGTAGCTGTACAAAGCCTGAAATCTGGAGCGGCATGAAGCAGGGAAGACACAAAGTGTGAAATCAGCAAAGGTCTGTCTTTACCTAGAATATTAATAAGAGTCTGAAACGTGAAACAGATCTTACTCACATTCCACAGTTCAGACGGTTCGGCTCCGGGCTGCTGCTGTGTGACTGGGGTTGCTGGGAAATGATGAGAGATTGTTTACTGGGGTGGGGGTGCAGTCTATGAAGAGAGTCATTATGGTGGTGGGACAGGGTGCTGCAGTACCTCACCGAGGTCTCAGCTATATTCAAGATCTCATTACACACTGCCTCCTAGTAGTAGTAGTAGTAGGTGAAGTCGTCAGAAAAGAGAGAGAGACCCGGCCCACCGAGAGTCCCGGAGGAGGCCGAGGTGAAGGTGAGGAGGGGAGGTGAAGAGTTAGAGAAGGGGAGGTAAAGTGCAAGACAGGAAGGTAGGTCCGGTGAGTAGCAAGACAGAAAAGGATGTGATCCGTTAAAAGCCAGGAGAAAAGGTAGAGGGGGTGTTGGCCCAACCCGGGAGAAGAGGCATGAAATGGAAGGTCACCAGTAGAAGCATGTAGACAGGAAACATGAAATATTAGTTCAGTTGTACAGGATATAAGGCAGTAAGTGCACGCAGTATTAAAGGTGGGCTGACAGATTCAGCTTGAAGGAACAAAATAACCTCTTTGCTGCTAAAAGCTCTGTGAGCAGACTGATGTACATTCAATATACAGCTCAAGTCGGTAGCCTGTTAGCTTAGCTTGACAACTTAAAGGCTCAGGCTTATACTTAATGATAAAGCCAAACAGTAATTTAAGAGTAGCTTCACATAATTTTCTTAAAAAAAAAACTCATCTGTGTTTTGATCGGCCATGCTGCATTTTAAATTTTGACATAAAGACTACATATTAGAACAATAACTGTGCTTTAGAGATGCTGGTGGAGAATTTTATCAGCTCTGGATACATTTCATTTCCCCATTTTTTTGGTATTTATGCTAAGCTAGCTATAGCGGCTTCGTCAGCTGCAAAATGATTGATATTTAACTATAACTTCAGCAGGAGAGTAAGTTGAACTTCTGTTATATCATACGTCTAATATGTATGGGAGTTCAAGGTGCTGTGAGTCAAATGGATCTGTTAAGGTGGTATGTTTAGGATGGCACAAGATGAAGTCAGGTAGCAAACTACACATGCTCTTTGTAAACCTTTAACAGAGGTTCAGGAACACTTTCTATCACCTTACCGCAAACGAGTTAACATTGTTGTTATCTTGGATATCAAACAGCATCACAGGGCTTCTGGTGCTTCGTCCATGATGGTCGGCCTCATTTTTTACAAACTGTAACACAAAAAAAGGAATTCAAAATGAAAGCCTTGCACTGCATATCAACGTGCTGCGAATATGATCAAACTCCAGCGTGAGTCAAGTTTCCTGCAGGTGGATATTTCAGCTTCACGGCAGCTTGTCACTGTCCAAACAAAAAAACGTCCAACCAACAGAAGCATCTAACTTGTCAAGCTTGTGCACGGAACAACAACATGCATCTGTACGCTGAAATTTACAGTATAAAAATCAGAACTTATTATTATTGCAGATCAACCCTGGAAATGCAAACACTTGTCTTACAGCTCTCTGCAGCTAGGAAATCTAAGACTTAATACATAAGCACTCAAACACAGTAAACCATTTGCATATTAGTGGCTCACACACAACACCATGCAGACTTGCATATGTAAGCAAAGTGACCAGTTCAGTTACTGTCTTTAAAACTGAAACCAGCTATTGGCTAAAATCACCTTCAGGTCAGATCTACCAGTTAGTTCTCCACAAAAATGTCTGCGTCAGTACTCAAGAAAATCTACTTTAATGTCTCAAACTGTGGCATAAGCCTGTGTTCCAGAGTGAACTTCAGATGCAACACCACACACCATGCAGAAGATACCTCTGCAGGGCTATTTCGCCTGCTGCCCGGGCCTGCGCGGCCCCTGTCCCCCTCTGCGCCTTCCCCCTCTGTCAATTCCTTCTCCCCCCTCAGCCAGCACTCCAGCACCGGCCCACTGCTGGGGCTCACACTACGTGACACATGTGGGGAGGAAGGAGAGAGCAGGAAGTCCTCCCCTTGAGGCGGGGTAAATGTGAGGGAGGGGGTGGTCGAGTTGGGTCTGGGTGGGTAAGGCGGGGGTAGAGGGGAGGCGGATGGGGAGGCCATGGGGGAGACGCAGTATGGGCTGCCAGTGATGGGAGGCACGGGGCTGGCAGAGAAAGGTGGGGGCAGGTATTCGCCCCAACGGTATGACACAGTGGGCAGTGGTGGCAGCGGAGGAGTGGGAGCCGCAGGGGGACTCCCACCTCCCACAGTCAGGGAGATCCACTCAGAGGAGACAGCATGGACCTCAGGGGACACAGAGCGGCGGGGGGAGCGAGGGAGAGGCAGAGGGGAGGTGGTCAGACGATTACGGTACAGCTTTTTAGGGCATGATGGAGACAGAGAGAGGAAGAGGGGTAAGAGAAAGAAAAAGCAAATGAAAGACAAAATCTCTACACAACACAAATTAAAAGGTGGGCGTCGAGGTGTGTGTAGAAGGAAAATCATTTTTGGATATTAAAAGCACACAGAGGTGGTGGTAAGAGAAATTGCTCAGTGATCAGTGTGTTTGAGTCCCTACCTGTGGTGAAGCATTGGTGCTGCGCTGAGGTGAATGGCTGACAGGTGGATCCGGGTACTCCACCCCGTTTTTGACCCGTGGTCGTTTGTGAACTTCTACATAGGTGACGGGGAAAATGCCTTGACGATTGGTGCCTGAAATTTTGCCCTCATACCAGTTCTCGTCAACTCTGCGAATCAGTGTAATCCTCTCTCCCTGAACACACACAGGCAGATCCACTAATCAGGGTTTTAAAAAATCCTTGTTTGGATTAAAAGAGAAAGGGAATAAAAACCCGCTAGTTAATAGTTTATAATAACTCTTATTAAGTCACACCTTTCTGAAGGACATTTCCACAACTGTGTCCCCAGTGAAGTTAAAGCGGGCGACAGCTTCTCCATATTCCAGCACCTGCACTGGGGCACTTTTCTTTGGCTGTGCTTTCTCTGTGGGGGGGAGGAGCTGTGCAAGCAGACAAAACACCCAAATGTGACCAACCAAGAATATAAAATAGGGCATAAATTGTGAAAAGAATCGATTCTGAAATGCTTTAAAAAAGATATGAACTATGAGTCACAAATAACACACATTAACAGGCAATATACCTCAACATAGCTTCGAGGGAAAATACCAACTCTTCCATGATGTTCACCTTCATACCAGTTCTGATCAACTTGTCGAATGATGTACACAATGTCTCCCTTCTGAAATGGCAGCTCCCTGAAAATACAAAACCAACACACATTTAGAGATTAACCTCTCATAGTGTAACAAGATTGAGATGCTTTGAGGATCACATGGGTGGAATATACAGCATCACTTCACGGTCAAATGGTAGTTTTCTGTGATTGTTACATTTTTTTGGCACTACTTTATTAAAAGTTGAAAAAATTACTTAATATTACTTAAAAATATTACTTAAAATTACTTAATTAAGGTCCACTAGGCAAATATTTAACTCATTGGTGGTGTTATCCTTGCTGCTGCTTTGAGCTTCAATGCATTTATGGTATTTTCTATAAAAAATATATACATATAAATTCTCATAATTTCCACTTACTTTAGAGTTTCTGCTCTGAAGTCAAAGCGAGCCATGGCGGGCGTTTTCTGTGTAGATATATAAAAACAAAAATAAACGTCTGTGACTGTTACTATTTGGCAGCAGCTACACCAGTGTTATTCTCTGAATCGCACTGAGTGAGTGAAAGTTTCCCTGAAGGCTAAATACCTTAAATGCCTCCATCTTTGTTCTTTTTGGCTACTACGCTCTCTGGGCTTTGGCATTTATGTGCGCTAAGAAAAGCTTTTCCTGGAATTTGTTGTTAGCTGTAAATCTGCACTGGCCTCTCTGAACATAAATATTCTAGCAATGGGAAGAATGATATGTTTGCGACTGAAAGGATGACTTGACCTCGGGGGCATGCTCAGTTAGAAGCTATTGTGTGTAATGTGCGAAACAGCATGCATGCCCTGCCACTCTGGATGTATAGCTGGTAAACTGAGTCCACTCTGCAACTTGAATCAAAATGTATATGGGAAATATTCCAGTGATAAACAGGTCAAATCTTGCCTTCTATCATGAATTTTTGACCAGGAGTGGAAAAGCCATCTGTGCCTGCAGAGACCTCCCCCCACAGCCTGACTCACAAAGTGACAAAGCATCTGCCGTCTTTCTTCCTGCTTACACAAGGATAAGACACTGCCGTGCATTGTACCTCTATGCCCGATTTCCTTTTCTCTGTGTTATCTGTGATGTTAAGCAGGTCTCCAAAGCGCTCGTTGGTGATGAACTGGTGGTGTGTGGGGACAATGCTCGTGTGTCGCCTTGATGCTGTGTCAGCCTCTTCCTGTTCCCGCTTCAGCCGCCGCTGCTCCTCCAAGATTTTCTGCCAGGAAACCAGACTGAACTGTTTGCACATTCCAGATATGGGTCTCTACTCTTTTATTCACAGATCCTTTGTTAGGCATAACACTCATGTTTCACAATAATCTTTATCAAAGTATTTGTGTTCAGAGGGTTAATTCATGAATTTTGCACTGAGAGGCATCAGTTATGAAAGTCTGGATTAAAGTTGAAGAAAATTCACCTCTTTGTCCCCATGACGCCTCCTCAAAACTTCATCCTGGCTTTCTCCGTGAGCTGGGGAGGAGTCTGAAACAGAAACCGTGAGGCGATTATCCCGTGAAGCGTTCTCACTGACCACCTCAAGGCCAGCTTTCAAACAAAAGAAGATGGTATTGCAGAAAACTCTCAATTTAAGTGAAAAAAAATCTCAAAACAATACAAAAAATATAACCATGCATGATTTAAATAAACATCTTTTATTTTTGCACCACTAAAACAAACAGCACACGCACGTTAAAAAAAGAAAAATCCTGCATGCACGTAGGAATGAACACAGAATGACCCAATGTGTGTTCATGACAAAGAAAAAAAGAAATGCAGGAAAGAAACAATGTAACCTACTGTGTCATGGTCAAAATAAATAAATGTGACATCATGACTTTACTGATGTTGATCGACCAACCAGCATCCACTATTTTACTAAAGAATCCTTTCAGTATTGCTAACACCGCCGTACCACCATAGATGTTTCATTTTGTGTCCGAGTGAGGGCCACAAGAAACAGCTGTTAATGCTTCAGGCTTTCTATCAGATGCTCAGAGTAGCATCTGTTATATGAGATAAGTTAAAGCAGGAAACATCCTGACAGGCTAAGGAATGAAACATGGTAGATGTGGACAGTCCCAAAAAGCAGAGAGGGTACAAAAATGGACACAATAAGACATCAGTTTGAGAAAGCCTTTGCTCTGTTAAATGCCTAAATATCAGAGTCAATTCCTAGAAATGTCGCTTTTACATAGGATGGGCATTTCAATGCAAGGTAATGCATTCAAAGTTTAACATTACATCGCATAATATAATAAAATACTGCTTGTTTTCGATGTAATGCCTATGCAGACCTACGCAGCATGCAAACAACTCAAATCTGATGTCCAGGGATTATATACGTTACCAAAAGCTTCCTGAACCTCCCCTACAGTCACTGAAGTGTTTTGATGCATTTGTGGGACCATACTCATTGACAGTGAAATGGAAGGGCACCGAACAGCACACTCATAATGAAATGGAGAGTTCCCTGTCACTTTGTAAACACACCACACAGACTGGAGATGGAAGGTGGTGGCATTGCTTTGTGGAGAAAAGGGACACAAGGTGAAGATAGAGTCAAGATAAATGAAAGACCACACAGGGAGGGAGGGTGACAAGTGGTGAAGGGATGGAGATAGCCACCTCTGCGGTGAGCTGCCAGCGGCTGCAGTAGGTTCCCGTTGGCGTCCAAGCCCTGCCCGTTACTCAGGTAGCCAGTGTTGTTTTCCTCTCCGTTACTCAGCCTCTCCAGAACCTCCAGGGAGGACAGACGCTGAGGGATGGAAGGTCTGAGCTCAGGCGAGAGACTGATAGGCCTCTGGGTGCCCGCTGGCACCCTGGTGGCTAACAACATCCTCCGAGTCTGATGGGACTGTGGGTTCTTCCGTAACCTGAAGGGAGCGGGGCCCATGAGGAAGAGGTTTCCAGGTAGTGTGGTCTTCTTCTCTGTGGGTGGCTGCTTCTCCTGCTGGTTCGTGGCCTGCTGCCTCTCATGCCTGAGGATAGTGGTAAAGCGGGTGTAGGAAGCTGGGCAAGAGCCTTTGCATTTGCTGGGTTTGAGGAGGAGTTGATTGTTCAAGTGGTGCAGGAGGTGGTGGTGGTGGTGGTGGTGGTGGAGATGGCTGTGTTGCGGAGGAGATGCTGTAAGCATCACTGAGGGGCTCTTTGATTCACTGATGTTTTGGTGATTTAGTTCTGGGGAAATTTCTCTCAGGATTTGTTCAACTTCTGCTTCTGTGTTACAGGGGGATTCAGTTCTGCTGTCATGTCTGTCCTCAGTGGACGAAGCAGCCTCCTCCACCATCACACTTTCTGGTGACATGTCCTCCTCCCCAGAGCTCTTGGCCTCCTGCTCGTCCAGGTTGCAGACATCAGCCTGCGTGTTGTTGGCCACTAAAAGGGACTCTGCTGACACTGCAGAGGCCATGTAGAGGTGGGCAGGGCTGTGGCTGGGGCTGTGGCTGGAGTGCAGGATGGGCAAGGAGGAGGAGCGGCTGGGAGCCGAGGTGGAGCGCTGGATAATCATTTCAAACTCGTTGACCCGTGAGGATACAGTATCCCGTGGAATGCTACCCCCATCATCTGCCTCTGACCTCTCATCCCCGTTGTCCTTTGGTTTTTCAAAAAGCGAGGTCAGGCTACGGACACTGCCGTGTGGGCTGCAGCCGGTCGAGCTGGGCCGCTGGATGTGATGCATGGTCCTGTACAGGCTGGAAAAATCTGATGCGCTTCTCCTAATTGCAGGGGAAACATTTCTGAGACCATCGCCACACTCACTCCCACAGCTGGACCTAGAATCTGAATGTTGGGCCTCCGCTTCAGCACAGTCTGTGTCACATTGCCCCGTGTAGATATCCTCACAGCTGTGGGCCTTCGGGTGCCTGGCATCTTTAGTCCTGCTGTCCTTACTGTTGCCACAGGGTGGCAGCAGTTTGGGCTTAAACTTAGAGGGCAGGATTTGGGGTATGCAGGCTTTGGCAGCAGATAGAGGCTTCTTACTCTTACATTGGTTACCTATTGCATTACTGGCAAGACTCGATCGACTATTTACAGAGGAGCAGGGTGAAATTATATAGCCATTCCCACCTTTATAATCCACTGGCAAGCATGCAGGACAACAGAATAAACAACATATTAGATTACAATGGTCACAGGTTTACACACATACACACTAAAACAGTCAGGCACAGTTCTAAAATAAAGACCAAGTTCCATCAGAAGTTGATGAGAAGAGGAATCAGACTTGATGCACTGTGCATCAAGTAATATATGACTGTTAAAAAGCTAAAAGCTAAAAAACATGGTGCTGCAGCAGGGGATAAAGTTTTACAAAGATAGAACTAGCAGATTCCCCGTTTATCAGTATCACTGCGAACAGCAACATAATGAGTGAAACAGGAAGTATCAAAAGGGTAATATAACGTGAAATGTTATGTGATGTCGGAGGTTATAAAGGACTCACTAAACAGGGACTACAGTAACTGACATTTTAAAAACAAACAAAGAAGAATGCAAAACCTTTCTGTTATCTATTTGTATTCCAGTAAGCAGTAAAATTATCCTCCATTGCGTTATCCTCCTACACAAATCTCCTCTCCTTTTAGCAATTACACAGACGTCTACAGTGATAAATGGCTGCTGGCACCAGTGCTAATACACCGCTCCTCCTACACAGCTGCAACCCCCCCAAACAAAAAAAACAAAAAACCCCCCCAAAACTATTCTGAGTCGACCTACACAGTGAAAAATGAAAACCTATGAGAAATACTCATGTCAGTTCCTGGCTATACTAAGCTTGTGACAGCACTACAGATGGCACTGGGAAATGACACAACGCTTTCGCATGCTGCGAGCCACTTCTGTAGCATGAGTGACCAATCTGTCGTGTTCGTATCTGCCAGGAAAAACACACGCACTGAGGAAGTTAACTTGATATACTATCCAAGTCATATGGCAAGTAAAGAGTTACCATTCAGCCCACAAAAAAAAGCCCAGAAGGAGGCTCTGTTCTTTGAAACACAAAGATATTTTTTAAATTTTATTTTAAGAGCGCAAGGCAGAAACACATGATGATGATGAAGTGTTCCTTGCACTTGGTTATGTCTTCGGGCTTGTCTACACTCTACCTTCTGTGTCTTAAATAGAAAGAGACTCTAATGATCAAGGTGGCGCCTCAGGCGGGAGGGTGAAACAGGAGTGTGGTAGTCAGTTGACTGGAGAGCCAAATTTATTTACCACAGTTCAAATGGTTAAAAGTCAACACAAATTGGTCCAGAACAGCAGATGTAAATGGCTCTTCTTTTATAAGATTCCTGTAACAGTCATATTTTATGGAAAATACACCAAACTTTAAGTATTGGTGGGCAGTTTATAATCTGCTTATATCCCTAATGTAATGTACTGACATGTACTGGGTCAAACTGCCTCTTACACTCTTTTTCTTACATCTCTTCTTCTCTCCACCTGAGTGTTTCTCTCTCTAGCCATGTGCGCAGGCATTCCAGCCTCTGACCCCACACTGACAGCTGACTTCCTCATGCCCGCCCACCCTCTGTGTCCTTTCTGTTTATCTCAACCCTGTCTGGCTGGGTTGTGAAGAGCAGAGCTCGTTTTATCTCACGCGTATCTCCTCGTCCATCCCCTCACTGGCCCTTAGCTCCCTGGCGCTGGAACGCTCTGGAGTCTTGCCCTAAGCCTGCCTAGCGACTGGCAGCTCACAACTGGAGCAAGGGTGGGTGGGTGGGGGAGCCCCAAGGTTAGCTTCCATCGACTTAACAAGACAACCTCACTCCCTCCGTGAGTTTTCCAAAGCAGATACAGTACACGCTTGATGAAAACATCCATGGCATTAAAAGCTTCTGGGGGAAATGAATGCTGTGAGGTGATTGGCCAATGCTGTGTGGTCTGGGAGCAAAGGAAAATGTGTGAATTCCGACATAAAAGTAAACAGAAACAGATGTATCCCTGTCTGATGATTTGAATGGTCCAGCATCACCGCCTCTAACTGATTGGTTCTGTCTCGGCAGGAGAAGCCTTTAAAGGCCGGCTGAACTGTCTACCATGTCCACATACATAAACATACACACACCTGCTTTTTTTACTGGCCACATATGTGAAGTAGCTGCTATCCTACCTTTAGAGGAGGAGGAGCTGCCGGGGCGCTTGTTTAGAGCCCGTAGACCTTGCAAGGGAATATCGCCGCCCTCTAGGACACTCTTGTAAACATGACGGTCACATTCTGGAGCCACAGGCTCATCAGTAGATGATCCTCTGTCCTTCTCCACCTCGCTGTGTCCAGACTTGCTTGAGGAGCTAGACAGCAAATCACAGGAACGCAGACAGCTAATTAAACACAGTCAATTTCGTTCAGCAAGAGCTGTTGTTGAATGTTTTTATGATAGCCAAAGGCACACAAATTGGGTAATGGGCTGCCATATGGTTCTTATTTAGCATATCTTGAGGTAATTCCTGTCTTTGCAGACTTGTGGGAGACGAAATAACCAGAAACAGAAAAAAGCTAAACGAGAGAGGGAGAGAGAAAGGCTGAATTTGGAGGCTGATGTTGAGAGAAGACACTGGCTACAACAGATATCTTGGCATTCTAGAGAGGCCAGCAGCAGAGATTTCTATAAATATTCTCCGAACATTCCCACATGGTACATCAGCCCCTGCCATGCACCTGTAAGACTCTCAGGTTAACTCTCTTTCCCATGCTGTCATGTGTTACTCATGTTGCTTCTCTCTCTGTACAAACAATCCTCCCGTTTAAAGAGACGTAGTCGCCAATAACATCTTGGTAATATAAAAACCCATTCAAACCATAGTGTTTAACATCTGCAGTGCTGCCAAGCCAAAGTTTTACATACTTGCGAATACCTCAACAAGAAGCTCTTTCATAGCTGTCAGAGAAAAAAAAAAAAAAAGTGCGCTGCTGGCTATACAGAGCCATTAAAATCACGTTGGCTCTACTTTACTTGCAAGAATTCACATAAACGGTCTCCAGGAAATGTACAGTACAGGAGCCATGCCAGATTTAGAAGAAGAAGAATCTCCAGGGAAGGTTCAAGGAAAATCAGACACCACTGTGACGCTTTAAAAGCAGCAACACTTCCTGCAGGTTAAAAACAGTAACACATTTATCTGGAATGATGAGGATTTCCATGAAATGCAAGTCACTGTGTACGTACTGCTCCATCATGACAAATTTCTCTTTTGTACGTTCATTAGATCAGTTTTAATGAATCTATTTCTGAGAGAATAAGACGCACTCCCATGTGCTGTGCTGCCTCAAAACATACACAAATTTGCTTAGCGTGAGCCTAATGATGCTATTTGGGCAACACACAGCTCTTGAAAAGTCTTCAACTTCAGACAGAGTCAAAAAAAAAAGAAAAAAAAAAAAGAGGACTGCCATAAACATATGTGCCTTTGAAGGAAGTCAGTTTATGAGCTGAGGTTTCCCTTGAAAACCTTTGGGTGAGTGAAATTCCACTCGGCTTTCATCAACCACTTCTTCCTTTCAAATTAACAGCAAATCAGTGGATTAAAAAGCCGGGGTACGAATGTCTTTTGCAAATGCTTGGCCATGATGACATAATGATTGTAGCAGATGGAAACTTCTGGACTGTAAGCGCATGACAGTGACTATTACTCATACTTAAATTCCTAACATTTTATTACACAAACAGAAAAGACAGCATGCCAGTATCACCAGACAAAATTAAAATGATCAAAAGCTTTGTCCTAATGTGAGCTAACGTCAACTCTCATAATCCAGTTGCTCATCCTAGTTCTGTGCACACATTGGAAGGGACATAACGGTTTTCTGAGTTATGCAGCAGCTGGGCAAGTTCCCTCTATCCCAGTGACATCCAGGTTGCTGTCTTTAAATAAATCCCAACATAGCAGCCATGTCTCGACACCACAACCACCACCCCCGTAAAAAAGAAATACGGACAGAGGACACACTGTTCTGGTGGCTTTTTGCCTTATTAACAGGATCTCCTCAGGAAGCAGGAGTCTCCCGGTTGTAGGCGGGCGACCTCACCAGGGTGGAGAAATCTCTCATTGATATTTATACCCATAAGATGACTTAAATAATAATCTACACACTGGAAGGAGGACGCACAAACATTAAAATAAGGAGGAGAGGCATCGACTTACTACTGCTGCAGGTCGGAGGCTGTTTCCAAGGGGCTGAAAGAGGGGGCACTCTGCAACAAACCAAACAAAGAAGTCATTGATAGATCCACAGGAAGGTCTCCTCCAGCTAGAATAGAGGCAGCAGCATTAGCTGTGGCCAGATTCTCTCTTCTCCTCCTCTCTGTCGTTCACTCGCTGCTCTGCCGTTTCTGTCTCGAGCACCCGGGTTTCAGAGCTTCTCTGGTCTGGCTTGGCATGGAGGAGCAAGCGTGTGTTTTGGCATGCAAGTTGGAGAAACAAGCGGCAGTAAAGAGAGTGGAAGGGAGGGGGGCGGTGGGTGGGCGTGAATCGGTCAGGGGGCGCCCATGCGTGGAGGGGGCTGTCACAGGCTCAGCCAATGAACTGCTGTCTCCCGGTGAAGCCATCTCTTTTGTCTGATATTGGGTCGCTCTCATTATCACTGGACCAGACCGAGGGACAATTAACCAGCTGGTGGTGCAAGAAGGCCAAATTACGCACACACACACACACACACACACACACACATATATACACGCTCAATATTCAAGCTCACACACTTGTCAAAGAAAAAAAAAATGCACTGAAACAACATATTATAAAAGAAACAGGTAATTATGTTATAAAGACAGAGAGCAAAAACAAAAGAAACACCACGTGAAGCACAAAGCGAGTGAAATGTTTAAATAAATGTAAGAGTAGCTGTTTTTAGTAGCTGCTGTTATCTCCAAAACATATGGGTGTGGGTGTATTGGGGGGGGGGATCATTCATGCAGCATGGTCGCACCAACATTTTGAATAGTTTACAGCAGACTAATTTTAGCACACTGTTTCTGTTGCTTTCCTCTTTTCGGACGTCACAGCAGGCAAAAATAACAGACGTGACACGGGCACTATGAATAAGAGCACAAGTGTTGTTTGCAAATACGATTGCACAATCCCTACCCCAGCCAGCCCGGCCTTGCTGTTAATGCCACATCCACTTCCCCGTGGCACGACCTAGCGTCCGCTTCCCACACCAACGACCAGACAAGGAACATTCTGAACAGCTCATTTGCCACAACATGCCTTTACACTTAGTTGCCAGGGCAGAAGGATCATTAATAACCTTTCAGAATAAGTGCCTGTCTTTATAAGAACGGCATATCGGGCTGGCAGGTCTATAGTCTGATCTATTTATAAAGCTAAATGTTCCATGTAGACTTGGGGAACACACAAGTGTCACTGAATTATCAGTGGCTCTTCCTTGCTCCACCACATCTTGTATCCCCCCCTTGTATCTGATAGGAAGAAGATGGTGTCCTCTGACACCCCAGGGTAATTGGGCTTACACACACGCGCACACACACAGCATCAGTGGAAAGTAAACAGGAAACAAGCACGGGGCTTATCTGGAGTAAATGAATGGAATCTTAATCTGGTTATTTACAAGATGCCTGATTAGTGTCAGTTTATGTAAACTTTTCTTTATATAAAAGGTGGAAACTGGTCATTTTCAAACTAATCCGACACTGAAATCACTTAACATCAATTATTTTGTGACAGCTGACTAATGCTTTTATCCAGCTTGTAAAATAAAAGTGGAAAAAAGAAGATTGTTTGACAGGAAGAGACATGCATAAAGGATGAAACTACATGTTGTGACAAGGGTCCAATGCTCTATATGGACATGGATATAAGCCTCTGTGAGTCAGTGGAACACCAATGACAGTATTTCTGCAGAATTTCATGTGCATGTTTCCTAACAGGTGTCCCCGTTTACTCAGAGCTCAGACTCCTGTAGGCAGCGTTCATTTTCAAAATAGCGATCGTGAGTGGGTCATGGTAACACGAATCCCATTCTTTCCAGCCCCTTGTTTTCTGTTGATATGCTCTCATGAAAACAAACAGCTTCCCCATTGTGAATGGCCTGTTATAGCCCTCCACGCCCCTCTTCTCTCCTCCTCTAAATGCTTAAAGGTAAAGGTTAAGTGTATAACATAGGTTAAATATGAAAGCACAATGAGCTGGCTGGCTTACGGAGTTGCCTCCTTTAGAATATGTCAGGTGATAGGGGGAGGCTCTATGTAACTCGGCGCTGAGACAGTGTGGCAGCAGCCCTCACGCCAGCATATGCTCGACAGATGGAGTCACCATGTCAGTTACAGGGGGCCAAAATGCTCTTCCTGACCAGAGATACGTGTGGAATTCCAGTTCCCGCAAGACATGTATATCGATGAGCCAGTGCTTGACCACGACTGCCACTGGATGCATTTTCCGGCTCTTGTTGAACCTTGAATTTGTGACTATTAATCAAGAGGGCCATCACTGCAATCATACACAGGTCACTCTTACTTAGTGACTAGAAGTGGCCACTAGTGGACAAGTAACGATTTGAAAGTAGAATTTACACAAAGCCTTGTTGTATAAAAAGGGACTTCAAATTGTTTTAAACCATCCATCCATCCATCCATCCATCCATCCATCCATTCGCTTCCGCTTATCCTTTTCAGGGTCGCGGGGGGCGCTGGAGCCTATCCCAGCTGTCATAGGGCGAGAGGCAGGGTACACCCTGGACAGGTCGCCAGTCTGTCGCAGGGCCATTCCTTGTTTTAAACCAAGGAATCAAAAACCTTTTATTATATTTAGGAACATTTTTCCTAATAATATAAAATGACTTAAAAGTTCTTCTTAGAGGTTCTTCTTGTCAGCACTCTAGGAGTAGTAAAAAGAGAGAGAACTAACTGAAGACAATTGAGATTTTTAGAGACTTCCTTCCATATCTCTAATCCAGTAATACCAAGTGACTGCTGATATGTCAATCAAACTCCAATGAGCCAGTGTGTCTGGCTGGCCCTTTAAGGTCAAATGCTGTGCATACCAGGTGCAGCTTTAGAAGTGACTTTGACATTAAACAGGAGCCAGTCATCAAGCCGAGCTCATCTGGCAAACATCCAGGCTGCCATGAGATAGAGACGGCCGCCTCCACCGCTAAACCTCCTCCACATATACACAAACCCGGAACAGGAGAGCCTGCCTCTACGTCTGGCTGATGCTAGGACATGATCTCATGCCGTAGCCAGTGGTGCCACCTCATATGATCCAGGGTGTGTCTCTGACTGACAGAGAGCGAGGAGAATCAACATCTGTTTGTGTGAAGCCAGCGCTACACTTGTCTGGTGCCAACTAATGCCCGAGGCATGGATTTGTCATGACACTGTATACTGCTTCATCACTGCCTGCACGCCTTTGGTAAAGATAGCAGACAAACAGCAATTATTATCTGAAGTGGCTGGGATTATCTTGGAACCTGATGCTCGTTTGGACTGCAGCCTCTCCAAGTGAAGAGTGACTTCTGTCTGAATCAGCCAGTCCAGGCCTCTGGCTTATGACATGTATGCTAGTTGGCAGGATGCACATCAAAGGATTTCTCTTGGGTTCTGAGATTAAGACATTGAAGAACAGGGTGGTTCCACAAAACATCAAAAGATCCCAATCAATAATCAGAACTTTTAAACACTATTAATCGAAATTGCACATGGATAAAGGCCACTGTTTTCTGCTGTCTGAATAGAATATGCTCACTCTGCCTCACAGGTGCAAATAAAAAGCTGAGATGCTCGTTTTTTGTTAAAAGAGGAACAAAAATAGATTGTTTCTATTTTAGATGCACCTGAGGAAAAAGTCCTGTGTATGATATGATAATCAAGGATGACAGTAGCTATATAAAGTCCTTTGGAAAGTTTGATCCTGATTGGTAATTATACATGTTGATTATTTTTAGAAATTTAAAAGCGAATATAAAAAGTCTAAGAGGAGTGAACAGAGACGGACTAAAGCTTATCAGTCATCGGTATTATTAATCCACATTGATGTGACACATGACAGTAATTTTAGTATAAGAGGAAAGAAAAAGTCCTCTCACACATTACCATATAACTGTTTTAATATAGGACGATCAGGGAAAAAAATAAAAGAGGGATGAGAAACTGACGTAGTCCTTACAGACATACAGTTTGTTTAGACAAAATTTGAACATGGATGTTATCACATGCAATAGAAATATAATACAACATGCTGTCAAATCTGAAGACAGCAGTCACTTACCGCTTTGTCAAACTCCATCTCTGAAAAGAATTTATACCAAGGCTCATTCTCTAAATCTACATCTTCTGGACTTACATCCTGAGTCTAGGGGCATGGTAACAAGAGGAGGAGAAAGACAAAGAGAAGACAGTTCAGACAGCACAGAATATACACACCGAGGAAATGAGCCCATAACATTGACTTGACTGAGCCAGTTTCTAACCAACAGGACAATTTTCAAGCAACGCTGTAGGTGCTCTCAAATAAATTAAAGATATGATTTGTATTGTTTTGAAGTTGATATTTGAATAGTTCAGGAAAGATCTTAGAAGGCTACTAATTTACTTTCTTGGTAAGCAGAAAATGAGAAGATTGTTATAAAGCAATAGCTAGCAGACAGGTCACTTAGCTTAGCACAAAGGCGGGAAACAGACAGTAAGAGACCCCAGGAAACTGCTGTTTAAAAAGTAAAGAAGTCATTTCTGACACTTTAAATTCAGTGAACACAAGTGTAACAAGTTATTTCGTTTCATAAGTGTTAGCAGGGTTGCTGTTTCTCTCATTTTCATCCTTTGTGCTATGCTAACCTGCTAGCTTTAGCTAGATATTTTGACAAATGGAGTGGTATACATCTTGTCATTTAAAGGCTTGGCAAAAAACAATTCAACAGGTTGCCCAAAATGTCAAATTATGCCTTCAACAATACAATACTCACATACACAAACTGTATGTACAACTACAAGCAGCTGGCGATGTTTTCCCTGTCTGCACTGTAAAGCTATGGTCCAGTTTAGAGAGAAAACACTGAGAAATACAAAGAGGATATTTTACAGGAAAATGACTTTAACTCTGAGTATTATTTACTCATTTATTTAACCACTGAAGCATATTGTTAGCCTCTGCTGAATGTCTAAATGCAACTTTGCATCTTTTCAAATACAATAGACTATGTGCACTTAGCATACGCTACTTCCGGTGTGGAAACTCCTGTGGGGAGCTTTGTTTCCGGTGTCCTATTCGTGCCTTGTTTATGGTTCAAAACAAGTTTAGCAAATGAATGAATCAAGCGGCGATTTACATTTCTATAGATGTCTTGGGCATTTACCCAATATATCTGTAAATGATGTTCATCGACTTGTCGATGTTTTTTCCCCCACGCCTCAGAGCAAAAGAGAAAAGGGATTCAAATTTTATATTTCTCAGTATCTGTAAACAGCGGTCCCTCGTTTATCACGGGTGTTATGTTCTAAAAATAACCAGCGATAGGTGAAATCAAGTAGCCAATTTTATTTTTTGACGGTGCAAAACGTTTCATCGACATCGTTGACATACAGTACTGCACTTCGGAGTCACACTGCTAGCGATCGATGCAGCGATTCTGTACTGTACAGGAGAGACGTCACGGAGGAGTTCGTCTGCAGCGATCAGGACGCAGGACACAATGTGACGTAAAAAAAACAAAAGCATGCAAACTTGCACTAAAAATCAGCAAAACAGCGAGGTGAAAGGTGAACCGCGTTATAGGGAGAGACCACTGTAATTTTTAAGGTAAGTCACAACATACCCTTCGTAAATACTAATGTATAGAAACCCTTACCAGCAATCATTCATTTTTTGTGTGGCTTTTTTTCACGGTTTGTTGACATGCTGTGTAGGTGTGTACTTGACTAGCTGATATCGACATAACGGGGGAAACATCTGGTTTGACTATTCTTCACCTGTAGTTTGAATGCTGAACATTTTCCTGTTTAAATCATAAGACCAGTCACTATACAGAGATGTGCTTCTGAATGTGGACGATGTGTCTTCTGATTTTGTAATGCAGTTCTGCTTGTGTTGAGTGATGTAAACAACTGATCGATCTAAACTCTTTAAACGTCAAAGTTGATCATTAGATTTTTTATGACACAACAGTGGTGAGTGTTCCCACCTTCTGCTCTTTGTAACTCAACGCGATCTTTCCGTTTTCGAGTTTTGGACATGATTGTGGAGTATATCTTCGCAGTAGCGATTGACCGCAAAGTAAAGCTACCGGAAATGTACAACCCCACATCCGGTCTCAAACCAGGAAGTTAGCATTTTCTCGTGCACAGGGTCTACTACTTTAGAAGGGAGAAAGGAAAAACACTTTCAGCGACCAAAGATAACACACTATCTATAAAATACAAATGGATATAAAACTGTCCTTTAAGCCTTTTACCGGCACAAAGCTGTTATTTAATAAGAACTACATATCAATTTTATTCTAATCTAATTAACAAGCAGATACATAATGTCCAACAATACATGCATACTCATTCTTGATCCGCAGAAATGTAGTCATATATGGAGAACAACACAACTTTGTGTAACATGAATGGACTGAAAGGAAAATGACCACCTCCATTAACAAGCGCATTCTTCTATTATAACAATTTGAGCTTGTAATTAAAAACAACAGAGCTCATTATTTTACCCCTGTCCCGGGATGAATTGGAGCACACTCCTAATGAATGCACTGGTTGGCACTGCATTCATTAGGAGAATCAGGCTAGATCTTGCCTAAAAACATCTACTAGTTTGATGTAAATGGGCTTCAGACAGCAATTACATAACCAACTAAGTACTTCATTACAATACCGAATATTCCCATGTCCTCAATATTATGTAAGAGGGAAATATAAAAACAGCCACCTGAATCTTATGAGACACAAAAGATAACTCTCAAGGACACTGAGTAATGCTGCATCATTTCCTCATCACAAAGTGTCCAGGTGAGAAATGAACATAAGACAGAGAGCATTGCATTTCCTCTCTAGTAAACACACAGGATCAATGTTTAGTGTCTGTGCAGGGACTCTCGGGATGCTCTCACGAGCCGATTCAGCCCAATAACCTTAAACTGAACACAGGAAGACAATGGCTATCCTTGTAAGTGATACTACTCCGCTTGCTTCCAAACAGGATCGTCTGTCACCGCAACAGGACACCCTTAAGGAATGTAGTGGCTACACATACGTCGCCTGCCGAGCCGTTAGTGAAGCTGCCACTCAGGAGCTTAGACACAGTGGAGGTGGTGGGGGTGCGGGGGTCGCATGATGGGTGGAGTGTGGAATAGCTCACACGACATGAAAACACAAAGGCAGAGAGAGGAAGGGAAAGAGAGAGGGCGGGGGAGAAACAGGCAGGAGGCTAGCATACCGTTCTCTCCAGCTTCAGCACCGATGATTTCCCCGGCTCGTACTCAAAGATGCTCTTGGGCTCGGCGCGGTACTTCCTGGTGTCTACCTTTTTATCTGGGGGCTCCCACTCATTCCTGTGAAGAGAGGCGGGAATTGGGGAAGGGTGGGGTGTGAGATCGAAGACAGCCAATCCTTATCAAGTAGTCTCCATAGCAACCAGCACAGGCTAAGATATCTTTTTTTTTTACGATTCATATATGACGTCCGCCCTCATTATGCCTGCCTCCCTGTCCTCCTCCTCTGCGTCTAATGATGATAGGACAGAAAATTCAATTCACAGTTGAGCCAAATGAGTAATTTGATTAGATAAACTAGATTGGACCTGGTAACAAAAAACAGAGCGCAGCATTTCCTGGGAGAATTTCTTAACAGACAGTCAAGTATAAAATGACTATTCAGAAAAACAGAAAAAAAAATAGGGCAAACAAAAAGCATGCCCTCTTTGATGAGCATCAAGAACAACGCGGGACGTTTCAGCAGCACTGATAACGACGCGTTTAGGAGCGCAGGGCTTCATCCACAAACACCAAGGAACAAGGAAGGTCAGTCCTCAACATGTCATCTGCAGCTTTTGTGGGCAACACTTTATCCTCTATCACCTGTCTGCCTTCATCACTCCATCACTCACGTCTCTGAGTGCAGAGGCAGGCCTTTGTCTGTGCTGACATGCGGTGTGGAAGGTTGACACTAATCATACTTCAAGCAAAAAACTAGAGGACACAGTGGTGGAAGCCAATGGGAACAAAGCATGCTTAGATTTTCAAAGTCAGGGAATAAATAGATTTTTTGCTCCACTACAGTAAGCCCTGCTTATCTACACTTACTAACTCTGTAGGTAAACACAGGCAGTATTTCAGTATTTGAAGTATTCCGAACTGTGAACAGCTTCTTCTTCTAACAAACACAAACAGAACTGTGCTGTGTGTTAAGTATCAAAGCAAACATCTTCTCTTTGGACTGGGGCAGATGGAAGATGCTGACCTTTTGGCAGAGGGTTTGAGGGAAGACGACCGCATTGGCACTGGCATCGAGCAGCCTCTTGAATCAACCTCATTCTCACTTTTTGAGCGTGGGACTGCTCTCACTGGAAATAGGAACATAAATACCTCAATACTTGCACTGTGTAAATAGTGCCTCCAAATTTAGAACATTATTTTGGTTGAACTCCTACAGCTACTTATCCCAGACTCACCATCTTCCAAGTAACCAAAGGGGGTAGGACCATCATCTGAAAGAGGAAAGTACAGCAATAAAAAGTGATTTATTATTAATTTTATCTCTTGCTGTCTTTCTTACTTAAAAAGCAATGAATATAGCACAGTATTAAATAATTCAGAAGACACTGAAGACACTCTTTTCCTGCTTTTTCCCTTGCCTCACACCTTCCATTAGACCAAACACAGGCAAAGAGTGTCAAATCAAAGCACTTCAAGGGAAGCATTACTGAGCTAAAAGGGGATCCAAGCATCGATGAGCACTGAGGGTCTGACTGAGTAATGCACTGTAGAGCCACAGAGCCAGAACTGTCACAGTCAGAGAGCTCTGGTAAGAGTCACAGCTACACATCTACGTTGATCACTGAGCATCTCCTTTCATTTGACCTAAAACCTTGCTGTGGTGGCTAGATGTGCAAATCCAAAACCAAAACTATGAGCCAGACTCTACCTTAACCATCTAGTGCTTCAACCTAAACACTGGTTAGTAGAGTATTATTATGAGATCTTGCATAGATTCAACTCTGGGTAGCAGACTAAAAACCTTAATGTAGGACTACAGCAGCACCTAGTAGTGGAAATAATGCAAAAGATGCCTTATTGCAGAAAAGTCAGAATAAGCATCTACAAAATATTAAAAAAAAAGATTACAGCCTGAAATTTGTAGTAATAGATGGTTAACAGAAAAAAAAGAACATGACATATTATTACATTTTTCTGATATAAAAGGAAAAATACACTTGAAGGCGTCGTGCATCATCCATGCATCAACTGGAAATAGTATATTATTCAGGGGATGATCATAACACTTCAGTAGATGAGATAACCTTTTCTTTAATCAATGATTGTTTCAATAATTGTAATAAAACTCAGAATTTAGTTATTTTTATTTCACTCCTGAAGTAGGATTTTTTGATAATTATGCATAAAAAGTATCACTCATTATATAATTTTGTTATTTACACCTGTCGTTTTCCTACTGTGTTATGCCACAGCATACAGTATTGTCCAAAAGTGTTGTGCCACCCCTCATTTCTTCATATTGTTCTTTAAGTAGCTTTGAGGAATAGTTCTCCGTGTATTCTTTTTCACTTCAGTCCAGTTCTGTCATGAACCGGCTGTGTGGAGGCAGATGAGGACCCAAACGCAAAACTCACAGAGGCAGGAACTGAACTCAAAATCACTGCTTTATTGCAGGTTTCACACTAAACTGGGAATACTAACAGAAGACCGTGGGAACACAGAAAAACACACAGGTTCGGGGAGAAGACATTGACGACACGACACTGACCTGATGGAGACATGCACATAAATACACAGAGGGTTAACGAGGGAAGTGGGAGCACACGGGGAACACAGCTGACACAGATAATCATAACGAGACAGGGCAGGAGCGAACACAACATGACGCATACTGACGAGAGACTGTCAAAGTAAAACAGGAAGTACACAGAGGTTCAGACAGGAGGAGAGAGAGCACGGGGAGAACACAGACATAACGGGCTGGGGAAAACATGGAATAAAACACAAGGAGAGACGAGGGCTCACAGATACACAGGGGCACACAGGAGGTAACCAAATAAGGAACATCTTAACTAAATAACCTAGGAACCAAGGCATAAATGTAGTGCCTCTTCACCTCACTGTACAATACCTTGTGCAATACTTTTTGTAAATAGTCAACAGTGCAATAGACTCAATACTTGAAATGTGCAATTCACTTGTATTTTTATTTTTATTCCTATTTATTCTATTTATCCCCTTTGTATATTTTATTTATATTTGTTTCTGTATTTATATGTGTGTGTGTGTGTGTGTGTGTGTGTGTGTGTGTGTGTGTGTGTGTATATATATATATATATATAACAATTCTGTAACTGTAACTTCGGTCGTTGCTGTGCTTTTTTTGGAAATCGAATTTCCCAGAGGAACCCACCCGAGGGATTAATAAAGTTCTATCTTATCTTATCTTAAATAGGGAACAAAATACAAAAACACATAAAAACTAAGAATACTGGGCCAACATGGCCCAGGACCATGACAAGTTCTTGTACCTGACCATTTTCAGAGAAATGTTTTTTTAAGCCACACTAACCTATGAATCATTTAAGCACCAGGCGCCTAACAAGGGCTGAACCTGTGTTGTTTTTACAAATGACAAACGACTCAGCAAAGAATCAATTTTTAAACTGCATTTTTAGTCACTTTGTTACCAGCAGCGTGTCTCGGCATTGCAGCATGTCCTTAAAAAAATGTGAGGAAATTGGAAAAATTGAGGACAAAAGAAAAAAAAAAGCCCAAAAAGCTACATACAGCAAACGAACAGCATCTGAAAGTCATGTACTTAAGAAATTGGAAAAAATCCAGCAAAGATCTGACACAGGACCTAAGAGGTGCATCCGGCCCTTAACTTGATCCATCTACCTTTCATTGAAGCCTCATCAGAAATGGTCTTTGTGGAAGAGCGAGTATCAAGAAGCCATTCTTAAGGAAGAAAAGGATAAGATATGTCAAATTACACAAAACCTGGACTGGAAATCAGTGGCTACAGGTCTTACAGAGTAATGAATACAAATGTGAAATTCGTGGTTCATTAGTATGTACAGGAGAGGTCAGGAGAGAGGGACAACAGTGAGTCTTTACAGACATCTGTAAAACATAACGGAGGCTCTGTCATGGTTTGGTGTTGCATTTCAGTTGGGATACTGAAGATGAAAATCGATGAAATTATATACACAGAAAAGCATCATCAGATTTTGGTTTACAATGCAATATGTCTGTGAAGGTTCTCAGTCATCCAGGTCATCGTAGTCAAAGGAGCTTGCAAAGAAAAGCGTCTGGACTTCTTTAAGTTGCTTGAAGATGTTTCACCTCCCATCCGAGAAGCTTCTTCAGTTTTAAGGTCAAATGGCGGAGAGTCCCAGATTTAAACCCAGTGGGAGTTTCCCCCCACAGAGGGACAAAAGGACCCCCTGATGATCCTCTAATCACCTGAGCCAAGGTGTGAAACTGGGTGTGGGTCCCAATCAGCCAGGGTTTCAGGGGAGCTCATTGTGAAACCTGGCCCCACCTTATCATGCGATTTCCTGAGGTCAGATGGCCCAGGATGTGAGTGGGCGTTAAGTCGTCTGGAGAGGGATCTCAAAACTGGATTATAGATGGCAGAGAGTTGGTGTCGTAAACCACCGCCTCTGTTCAAAGATGGTCGCTCACAGTGGACATAGATGGCTTCTTTCACTCCTCTTTCAAACCATCTGTCCTCTCTGTCCAAAATGTGAACATTGGCTTCGAAGAGCCACCTCCACAGGCCAAGACTCAGCAGTCCATCTGCATCTTAAGGATAAAGGACGCTCTTTTGAGGATACCAATGTTCTGCCATTTGACCTTAGAACTGAAAAAGCTTCTCGGATGAGAGGTGAAACGTCTTCAAGCAACTTAAAGAAGACCAGACACTTTTCTTTGCAAGCTCCTTTTACAATGCAATAACATCTAGAATGCATCTGATTGGCAACAGCTTTGTTTTTCAGCATGACAGTGATCACAAACACACTGCCAATGCAGTAAAAGCACACCTGGGCAGAAAAAAACACACAATCAGGAACACATTCAATCGTGGATTGGCCTCCCCAATGCCTGGACCTCAACATTACTGAATCCATGTGGGATCATCTTGACTGAGAACAGAACAAAAGGCAGCCAGAATCCAAAGAAGAACTGTGACTGAGCTTCAAGAAGCCCGGAGAACTATTATTAAAGAGTACTTACAGAAATTACTAGAAAACTTCGCAAAAAGAGTTCAGGCTGTGTTGAAAAATAAAGGTGGTCAAACCAAATAGTGACTTTCAAGTTTGTTAGAACTGTACAAACTCTATTTTTTCCTTATATATTCTACACTTCCATGAAACAAGGGGTGGCACCAGACTTTTGCACAGTATTAGATGCAAACAGATTCGTTCTGTGATCAGGAGTTCTGCACGAACCTTGCGGTGTATTTAAAGATTACTGTAATAGTTACTGTTAAGAAACACATGTCAGAAAAGATTACATTAAAGCCTTTCTGCATCTTCGAGCTCGGTCGTTTCGAGGCGAGTAGGTACTAGCGCAAAGATTAAACACAGCTGAAGTATTTAAGAGGGTCCAAGATGGCTGCAGATTAGTAAAGCCAACGAGAGTGGAGTTACTGCCATCAGATACCTTTCGATTTCACCTGAATCTCATAGCTCTCAGGGAATATGTAGGTGGGACGGTAAGGGTTTTCCTCAATAGGCTCTATGCACAATGATGGAGAGACAGAGGACAGCATGACATAACACAGAGACACATATATAAAGACACACAGGGACAGAAACAGACCAGGCAAAACTGATCAAACAGAGAAACAACACAGAGTAGAAAAAAAGAAACGACTTACCAGGTATTTTGTGAATCTGTTTGAACATTGTCTTATACCAGTCTTTGGACTTTTCAGTGTTCTGAAATTACAGTGTGGGAACAATTAATTCACAACCAGTCAATGAGAATTTCAGAAGAGCATCATCTGCATCCTTTTCGAGCAGGAAGACGTTCCCCTGTCTGAGTTTCTCAGAGCATTTTGTTTCATTTAATAAAGTGCAACAAATGAGAATGACAGCATCTCATTTAACGTTAATTCTGATGCAGTGCTATTGTGAAGCTGACACCTAAATGTGAGAGTGCTATTAGTAACACACACCTGCTATGAGTGTGATTAGAGGACTATATATTATATTTATTACAACGATTAATAAAAATAAAAATAATAATCACATCAAAAACATGACATGTGGTCATGCTTTTTGTGTAAATACCTCTTTTACTGTAGCATTAATCACTCATGTGTTATCTAAACAAAGCACCCATTAATAAACATTTACAGAGAGTCGATTAGTCTTCATTCGACAGCTGGTTTAATCGCTCACCCGTACAGGCACAATGGGCTTGTTGAGAGGACTCAGCACAGGGGAGTGCAGTGATAGCCGCTGCCTCTTCCCGTCCATTTCAGGGACTGGACTGACAGTTTCACTTCTGGATTCGGGGCTTTTGTCCCTTTCTGGGGTTGGGTCTGTGAAGCACAAGAAAAATAAGCTAAAAGAAAGCTAAGCTCACAACACATTTCCAGTGATATGGCAGCACAAGCAACCAAGAAGCATGAAGAGAGATTATATAAAATTTGTGCAAGAAATAACTTTTCAGAACATTTCAGATGCAGTACATTATTTACTTAAGTTACTTCCACCACCCATTTATTGTTTATGCTGGGAAACCACCATTACTTACTGGGATACTTCACTCAGTGAAGTGATTCAGATATTAATACCGCTCTACCAAGCAGAGTAAGCCTGTAGCTCAGTTTACTGAGCTGGCTACGTGTGTTTTCTACTGCTAATAAACTCAACTTTTAACTTAACAGGGAGACTCTTAATAATAGTGCCACCAGTGTATTTCCAGCAATCCAGATGAAAAATGTCTTTGGAATATGGGTCACCAGCTCATCCTAGTAAGCTACACAATGCATTTTGGGTATACTGCCTTTCATGCCCCTTTTACATAAAATACATGACAAATATCAGAAAGTATATTGTCTTTGTTTTCTACATGACTTCTCAGTGGTACGACAGGCTCAGTCACACACACTTGGATTTAAATGATAAGGATAAGGTCTGTCCAATGTCAAGTAAATAAATGAAAGAACAGAAGCCGGCCTACAAAACTCAAGTTCATGCTAATCAGTAATTTTTCCATGTAACCCACTGGTGACGGGAACAATAAAGTCTAAGATTAAAATCCCAGGTTTGATAAGAAGCAACACAAAAGAAAAACAGCATCAAACAAAAAGGAAATGAAATGTGTTCTGTATAACCTGAGCATCGTACTGCGTTCCCAAAAATGGTAACATGTTGGCGCCAGTATCTTGACTTATTACTTCATGACGCTTGTATCAAACTAACAAACAAAAGTTAGTCATGAAACCGGGAAAAGGGGGGTGGTGAGCACACAGATGGTTCAGTCGAGAAATGAAAAAGGTGTTGCGCTTTAATAAAAGCAGCACTTCTGCGAGCAGTCGAACGAATGAAAAAAAAAAAGTGTTATATGTTGTAGACATCAACAAGACCTCAGTGCGTACCTTCAGAATGAGAAAGCTGCTTTTGCTGTTCTGTTGTGAAACAAACACGGACAGAGACATGGCAAGTAAAACGTGACTCAGCAGTGATGTGTGAAAGCAGTTGTTATACATGTAACGCGGACAGAGACAACAACACCGTTAAATGTTCCATGTGAGACTTTGAACACTGACACAGCAGAAAACATCTACTCGCTAAGTAAAGATGTAGCGGAGTGATAAGCAGAAAAGCAACACAACCAGTGCCTGAACTGTAAGCTGAGGTTATTCTGTGTTTTGGCAGCTGGTCCCTCTGCATGTGTGTTTTTGATCTGACATGCCGGTGCTCCAGTGCAACATTCAGTGGGTCTGAGTGACATATATATGACTTAATACCACCAAGCTTCCCTAAAAGGGCACACAAGCAATTTTAAGCTTCTTAATATCTGTCGCCCCCAACCTACAGACAGGTGTGCTCACCTCTGTTGTGTTGTAGCAGGACTATGGTGGGGTTAACTATGCTGGTGCAGGGATAAACAGAGCTGGGAGTCGATGTCACCGAGTTCTGAATGTCAGTGGAGAACGGAGCTTGATTTTCTTTTATGCTCTCAGATGAATTGTTCTGAAAGTGACAGAAGATACAAGTTTACAAGTCAAGAGAAAGAAAAACTGTCCTGTAATAAAAACAAGAAGAAAAAAAAGACATCTAACCAGCACCCTAAAATAACAAGATCAATCAGTGCTCATAAAATCAAACCAAGATCGTGTGTTAAATGGGGTGGAAGTAAACGTACCTGGCACAGAGTGTTGTTTACAGGAGGTAAATCGGCTGTGTCATTGCTGCCACCCTCAGCCAGTCCTGCTTTAGAGCTGTCTCCATTAATCTGGCTTGTCCAGCCACCTAAAAAGGGTCCAAAACTCTCTTAGTTTGGCAGCCAGCGCGGCAAGAACAAAAACACTGGGGACGATGCTAAAAAGTAAATTCTCTGACCGAGCTTATGACAGCAAATCATAACAGATAATTGCAGATAAAATAAATCTCCATTTCATTCTGCAGGGTGTGAATGCTTTCCTTAGTGGTTTTCATGCATGGGGCTGTTAATATCCCCAGAAAAAAAAGAAGAAGGATTCTCCCACAATCTCTGAACTTTGTCACAAGAACAAAGTGCCTATTCAGTTAGCTGTTAAGGCCATTTGTTCCACTGGCCTTTATATTCAGACTCTACAACAATTAAAGCATCTCCCCAAAAGCCTTGGCTAGCCTCCAGACCGGTTCCATTCCGCTCTGCACAACAAACGAGCCCACAGTTAAGGCTGCCTGCTCCAAAGTGCAGCGTGGGCAGGCCACAACAAAAGACCTCTTTGACACTTGTATGAAAATATGAGCAGTCGCCCTTCATCACGGCTCTGAGCGTGCCCAGCTGAGCATACACTTTAAAACGTGAGTAGTTATATAATCCTGCAAAAACACTTGAAATGCTGACAAACATGACGAAACGCCCGTTAAATTACGGCCAAACTGACATCCTCTGTCCACATTTTACACGGATGTGCTCCTGGTCCCCCACCACCACACACACGTGGCCATGTTATTCTTGCTAACCTCTTAATATTCTCTTCATCATGTGGAGAGCTGTTACGAAACAACTGTGGCAGCTGTCCTGACTTACTTGGTGTTGAGATGACGTTTGGCTCATCGCTGATGCAGTCCTCATCATCGATGTGGACGAGAGTGGCCCTTAGGGTCACCACGCCTTTCCCTTTGCAAACTCTGCTCGGGTCCAAATCTGAAAACATTCAAAATCTCACTTTAGCTGCTATTTATTTATTTGTTTTGGTGGTTGTTAAGGAACGTCTTGCTGCTGAGAATCCAACTTACTGCTACTTCATGCTCCAAATCGCCAAAATAGAACTGTTACATCAAAACCAGGCCATCAAATTAATATCCTGCTGTCCTGTAAAACTAATTACCATGAGCACCCCGCCAGAGGTGAAAGTAGAGCGCCTGAAGCTTGCTCTATGCAGAATTTCTTTATTCCCTCGTTAAATTAACACCCAATTCTCAACAAGTGACTTTGAAGACCACATTCTATGTCTTCTGTGTGAGTATGAGGTTTCCACAACTGTAGTAGCTGAAACATTGATGAGCCACATGGATGCATCACCTGGGGTGGGAATCAGGTCAGGAGAGCCTTTCATGCTTTTCACAGGTGTAATCCTGACAGCACAGACTGTTCGAGGACCTGAAGGGACTTTAACACAACAAACACACAGGAAGGAACAAAAAGAGTTTTTTTGTGTGTGATTATGAAAAAAATTTAAGGCAAAACATCCCACTTTTAAGATTTGAAGCAATTATCCAGCAGTTATCTATCAGCTGTTCATTAAAGCAATTCACTATCTGATTTAACAAGGGTGCTCGTGATCGATTTAATGCCATGCAAGTGATGAATTCACATCATTGTGGTACAGAGGAGATGAGGTTAAATTAACTATTTGATAGGCTTAGACTGAGAGCTGACTTACTGGGAGTTGCGCTTGGTCTTACGCCGCCCTCTGCTGGAGAGCCCTGGAAAGTAAACACATGGAAGACTATTAAATAGGAGGATTCCCCAAGATAGATTCCTATGATGTATTATTAACTATTAACCTGCAGCTACACAAAGATCCAGACAGAATTCAGAAAAAAAATTTATGAACAACAACTAAATAACTTTTTGTTGGAGGCACAAAACAAAATTTTCAATTCATTTCAGGTCCTAGCAGAAAGAGATGAAAGGGTTTGGATCTATGGGCACCTATAAAGAAATCCACTCGTGTTCATTTTAATCTACAGTCACCTGTGCTTCCCTCCAATGTTCATGACTTAGTCTGACAAATGTAGCACCGCAGCAGTGGAAACATCTGCATCATTCTCAATAAACTTCACATCAGATGGACTGAGGAGCATGGATTTGATAACCGGGCCAGGTCTCTGCTTGTTAGAATGGATGACTGTATGCACTGAAGGAATATAACATACACAGAAAATGTCTTTTACGGGTAAGATTTGCTTTAGCACTGGCATTAATAGTGAAGGCACTGCAAAGACAGCTTTAATGAGGAACCACATACAGCTATTGAAACTGTGGTTGTGCCTCTGTGGTTGGGTTACACACTGAAATGAGATACAACACAGGAAGGCAGCGAACTTTATCTGTTTAAATCATCTGAAGGCTCTTTCACATTAAGTTATATTAGTAATTCAAAGTGTTGTTTAATTCAGAAAAACTTTCAAACTCAAGCCATTGTTTGCTTAGAACATAATACAGCACAGTCTATATAACATATAATGATTTTTTTCCATCCAGAGAGACATTACAACTTATGTTACAGATACTAAAAGTTGCAGTGAAACATCGGTAGCATGGATCAGATGCCACAAAGATCTGTTCAATGCATTCTTGCTGTACAATTCTACTGTTACTCAGCAAAGATAATTAAGATAAGATTATTGAGAATCAAATTCAGTGCTTTCAGTACTTTTCACTTTGATATAAATTCAAAAATTGCACATGTGCTTCCCTTTAATGACAACAAGACAGGAGAAAAGTAACCCGTATTGCTCTAAGCTCCAGCAGTGGCGCATGCAGAAGTCAGAGCACGGCCACCATAAAAGTATCTGTGAAACTTCCTACTGCTCATCTGGCCGTTGTGCTCAGGCAGCATGGCTGATTTAGGAGACATCCCCATTTCAAATGCCAAGAAAAAGACTGATTAAGACTGCAAACACACTCACCAAGACACTCAAACAGTTACTTGTTCATATACACAAACAGACACAAAGAGTGTTTTCTTTTCATTTTCATTTGTAAACTAAGAGGAAAACAGTGAGCAAAAGCCAGAGCAGCAAAAGCCGTCTAGAATTTACTCTGCAATGAAAATTTTAAGCTGCTTTTAAAGTTGTTCCTTTTCTTCTGAGTTTGCGTGGGACACTGTGTGCTCTCTGTTTACACATGGCGGTAAATAAGCCAACCTGCAGAACAGGCTGATGTTCCAGCTGGAAGCCTCCACAAATAGGCCTAAAATGGATGAGGGAAAATGGGAGCAATTCCAAACAAGTCCCAAGGAGACACAAAGCAAAAAACCTTTTTAAACGTTTTCCAGTATTGGAGCCGAGCCGTCCCTGATCATCAGAAACCGTGTGTTTATTTCCCGTCCCTCTTTAATAAAATCAGCTTGCTTCTTGACCCCCTGCATCCCGGAGAGGCAAAGCATCCATGATCTCATTTCCAAAACCATTAACAGGCATTCCTTTGAGGAGTGCTTACTCTGATCTCAGTTCTGCTTCCGCTGTATCCTCACATGAACCCCGAGATGGAGAAATTTACAGTAGAAAGAGCATTTTGAGTGTGTTTGAAATTCTGGCATATAACAGATAGAGCGAGTATGACAGCTGACAGCGTTTAGTTTGCTGTATAAACACACAGAGCAGAGATCATCCCTGGCCTTTTTAGGAAGAGGTGCTTCTGAGCACAGCAGGGCAGAGAGCACCATTCATCCAGACTGTAAAAAAAAGGGCAGAGCATTGCTAGGACAACACGGGCCGGGCCAAGGCAAACAGAAAAATAAGAAGACGCTACATCAGCCATCTGATTAAAACATTATCTAAATTCACTGTCATTCCTTATAATCCAGGAAGCTCCTGTGCACTCGGGTCCTGTTATGAGTCTATTTGGCTTAGTGGATATGAAGTTAAGTCACTATTTGCTGAATTTGTTCAAAGTTCAGCAGACCAGTTAGTGGGCCTTGAGTTAGTGGCTCAAAGGTTCCAAAGACAGCCTGACTTTCCTGTTTTTAAAGCTAGCGGATGTGCTATTAAGTGTTATTTGTGCTGATTTCTCAGAAACCCCCCCCAAAACAAAACAAGTCTGACATGTAGAAACTAAGTCTTATAACATTTACCAAAAAAAGAGTTAAATTCAAATTCACAGTTTAACAATTAACAGGGTAGGTGTCATTATATTCACATCACAGTCAGTGAAACACCCTCTCAGCTCTGACCTCTGCCATTATCTAAAAGCAGCAAAGCCCAGATGATCCATCCAATATGCATCTCTCAGTTCCATTACAACACAACGCTCTCTCTCACACACAGATACATAAACCTCCTACTGAACGAAAGCTCCCTGGTGTGACCAACACTGCCAAAACAAACAACTCATAAAAGCCAACGACCACCCCAAGGCGTCACTGCATGTCTGGAGAGAGAGATACATTACCTTCCTGATGATGTGTACAAACAGCCCTTATTCCACGACGTACATCAGGATCCTCTGAAGCCCCGTGAGCCGCACGGCCGAGCTTTGAGGGTCTCATATGGGGGCGGAACAGTCCCAGGGTTGACCTTGACCTTTCGCTATGCAGGGGGGGTCTGTTTGCTTGCGACAACAGGCGTGTTCAGATGCACCTGTCACCACATGCCACCTGGGAATGTTGCACCCACTCAACAACTGTGGAAATCCTCCTGCCTCTTAAAATGCTCACGCAGGACAGCAGATGAGAGACAGAGAGGCAGACCAAAGATGATAGCTGCAATTTGCTACTGGATGATTCAGCCACCCATAAGGTCTTCAATGCCACAGATGCTTTCGGGTTTCCCGGAATCTGCCTGCAGTCCCAGCGCTATTCACAACTCACGTCTGAGCGGGCCATCGTGTGACGAGGATTCTATTGGCTTTTTTCTTTTTAATTTACCTGCATTCGTAAACAGTTGCTGGCAGGCAGAAATGGAACTCTAAGCCCACTGGCTGGCTACACTGAAAGCCCCCATCATCAAGGCCCATTGCACCCAGAAGCTTAGCCAGCACAGTAGCTGATGGGTTCCCAGAATCCCTGATTCAAAAGAAAGGCTCCCTCCCGGCGCGAGGGCAGTATTCAAACACCTGTTGCTGATTCATTTAAAAGTTTTACATATAAAACAGAAAAAATATGGCAACTTTCTCTGTTTTCACGTTGAGTACTTTCTGAAATCCTGAATCTTATCTTCCCCACAATCTTGAATAATTTTAAGATTGATGGAAAGCTTTCTTCCCCAGCATTAATCTAGCTTCTTAAACATGAAATTTATCTTACTCTATGATGGAAAACTACATTGTTTACTGTATTAATATCAATAAAAACAGGGAAAAGGGTATCTGGCAAAGGCGTTTGACACTGAGGTACTGAAAAAAAAAAGTTACCAAGGAGTTTAGCTACAATCTTTCACAAAACAGTCAAGATTGAACCACTCTTCGTCCTCCTAAATGATGCGGGTGGCTCTTTGTGTCCACAGGACATCTGATTTTATTGTTTAAAGTTTTGCCTCCCTGGATCAGGGAGAACTTCCTTCAGTTATATAATGGTACCAACAAATATTTACATTTTTTTTCTCATGGAACATCGCCGTGTTAGGAAGAGAAATTTCAACAACTTATATAATCTTTGACAACCCTTTTTCCCCTGATGATTTTACAAGCTCAATACAGAAAAGAGCCCGCGAATTTATCTGTATAAATAAGTCATAGACCCTGTTCTTTATGTCCTGGTTGTTCCATCCATCCGTCCGTCCGTCCAGGATTTTTTCGATACATACTAGAAATTTTTTAAGGAAATTTTGCAATATCCATGCAATTCTTCACTTGCTTGAGAAACATTTCCGATATTTACACGGAGTGGGAGGTGGGGTGTTTAAAGATGTGGTGGGTTTTAAAGATGTTAGCAGTTGTATTTACTTTACAAACCAGCCTGAAAGCCTCTCTTGTTTTATTCTCATCCTTGAATAGGTTTGCTCCCTAAAGTGTAATAAACAAAACACAACAAAGCACCTAATTTTTAACATTATTGTCCTTCTGTTTGGATGTTCTGTGCCTGTACAGGTTTTCCAGTCCAAAGACAAGCACGTCATTCTAAACGTGAGCATGAATGGTTTTCTGTCTCTCTGCGTTAACCCTGTGAATGGCCGTCGACCTGTCCGTTGGTACCCTGGCTCTCACCTAATGCTGGATACCACAGGCTCCAGTCACATTGTGACCCTGGCTCAATAAACTGGAAAATGGATGCATGGATGGATAGTTTTCATATAGACACATACTGTAATTTGTTATTCTTTATCCCCTGTGTAATTACACAATGTCTTGTACAGATTTTCTTCGTCTGAGCCTTATCTTAAACTGGACCTCGAGCTTTGCTTGTAGTTTTGGCACTTTCCTTTTGGAAAATTTTTATTGAAGTTGTCTGACAAAACTGTGCGTCAAGCTCACTGTTTTTTTGTTATTTCTATTTTATTAGATTATTATTTGGCATTATTTTAAAACTCTGTGCATCAATCACTTGTTTGTGAATGGAGTTTACTAACCAAAATGACTAACTTATCACTTCTAACCTTAGTGTAAAACCCTACATGCTCTTATGTAAATAGATTTTTCCCTGAATCGATTTATGACTTCAATATTTAAGCTCTTGGAGCATTTTTACAGGCACCACAGATTACTCCATCTGTATGATCTTATGGATTATCTAAATTTCCTGTCTGTCCATTTTCAAATCTAAACAAAGCAGGGTGATACAAAGTTGAACTGTAATGCATTCCCTCCATGGGGGGTAGGGGTCTCTGTGAAACAGTCAGAGGCTGCCTTAAAAGTGAGCCATGTCAACACAAAAGAGCTCTCTTCACACGCTCAGCTGTACTATAGACGGAGAGAAAGAGCTGTTATGTAACGCAGTTTGACTTCTGCTTTGTCAACAAATGGCAGAGAGGGGAGAAGCTATCCAGTGCTGTGTGCAGATCCCACCAAACAGCTCCAAACATGGCTCGAAATGGCTGCTCCGGAGCAGCAGCTTATCCTCCTAATTGAGAAGAGACCCCCCACCTACCCTTCTACCCTCCCCACTCTCTTCCATAAACAGCTTCCACACTGGACACCAGCCTTGGATTCTACACATTCCTCAACCAAAGCTATTTGAAGTTCATTTCAAACAACTGCAGCATAAAAGGAAATGTATGTAACTTACACACTACCCTCATTACAGTCCTGAGAACAGGATTACACATTTGTGTTGATAATGGAAGGAGCTTAAGCTGGGGTTGTATGAAGACAGCTTCTATGCCTTTGAATTCTTTGAAGAAGAGTTTAAAGCGATCCTGCAGTATCACTATCATATTTGAGGGCTTATTTTGAGGATAATTCTTCACCTGTAGATAAAAAGGTCCTTTTTGGAGGGAAAACAAACCCACTCATGACACTTGTCATTGTATGATGTGTTCCCCATCGCTCAGAGAGGCTAGCGACCTGCCAACGCATCCCCGAGAAGCCCAGACAGTTACTGGAAGTGACCATGGCCAGATCCCCGGGACAGGAAACACTTGGCTGGTACGTGCCGAGGTCCTGGGGAGGACTGCAGTTGGCTGCATGGACCAAACCGCCTGTTACAGACACTGTGTTAGAGAGCCAGGCTCCTTCTAACATGCCTGCTAGGCTTTTAGAGCCAGCGTAATAAGAATGTCAGGGAGCTGACAATTTACCCAGGGTGATACATCTTCACAGCAAGGGCTCCAGGCTTGACTCCAAGAGTGAGAGAGCTTGGCTCACAGGCCTCACAGAGAGGATAAACACTGAATATCCAACTAGCTTTGCGGTGTCTCCTTAAGGGACTTTCAGATAGTTTACTTTTAAAGGAGCTGAGTTTAGTTTAAAAAGTTTCAGATGAAAACAGAGTGACATAATTGGAAAAAAATAAAGTCCATAAGACAGTAGAGAGGTATGTAATTTGGTAGTATGAATAAGACATGGCGTTTATTTAATCTCATAACTCCATAATGAGCACAGCTGTGCACAACAGATTCCTCCCGGCTTAGATAATGGGAGGTACTTGCACATTAGGTGAGCGGCGCTGACAATTCAAATCATTGTCACGGAGTGCGCTCAAAGTGTTTCCTCATCTCCGCTGAATGTTTGGACTCTGACAGGGACTGGAAGCTCTGAGCGTGTTCCCTAATATAACTCTCCGAGCGCCTATGTGACAGCACTACTTGATAATTGAGTCATAGGATATGGCGGCTAAACGTGAATATAAACAGCGATGCGATAATCCAGCAATTTTAAGTGCTATGAAGGCATCCTCGTGTGAAATGAGCGTGCAGCAGGACTCCAACTGGTCCCCATCATCCATCTATTTCAGGAATGCCGGTGCAGCCTGACTTGTCCCCGTCACACCCAGAAACAAACAGAGGCAGGCAGCACTGTCTGTAACAGCCCCGCTTCACAGGTGGTGGCAAAATATTAGATGGTCCTTACTCTTTGTTACATGTTGCAGTGAGCGATTGAGAAAGCTGTGGCGTACAAGTGTCACTTGAGAATTCTGGATTGGTCGGTGAGATTTTTAGTCAAGACGTCTGCTGATTCTCATTAAACTATCTGCCAGCAAATGCTGCGATGCTGGTGTTTTCCATCAGCGCTGACATGGGTGGGTTGGGGGTTGGTGTGGGACGTGTGGTGCTTGTGACGGCAGTGGAGGCGGGCGCTGCTTAAATCTATCACCAAAGCATAAATGATCTTTTCACGGTTTTGTTTACGTGCATCCGTGATCAGGGCGGGGGTTCTGTGCGCCACCGACCTTGAAAAGCCAACGCATAACACTTCATTTCCCCATCCACTTCATCCAATGGCAGGAGACGGTGAAAGCAGACAGGGGGTTCGGTGGTGGGGGGTGGGGGTTGCCAAGCAACCTGTTGTAACATTAACAAGGAGTGAAAACAGAAACCTGGTGTCTGGCTGAAACATCCGGCCTGATCCAAAGCCATCCATTATTCCCAGTAAAGCGAAGGCTGTTCTCTACAAATGCTGCCACTACAAAGCTTTCTGTTCAAGTCATGCAAATATCCAGCGTCACCACACAGCTGGTGTACATAAACCGCAGCTAATTAAAACAAGTGATCCTAAAAAAGTATGTCTCAACAAGGAAATACTATCATTTCATTATTCTTCCAATATCCAGTAAAAATAGTAGTACATATATAACTACATATATCACTCTGAACAGGTGGGTACAGTAGGCCTACAACACAGCGACAGTATCCACCTATGTAAACAACAGCAAAAGCTAAATTATCCACACTTTGGCAATGCAAATAAATTCTGAGGAGACTGCATGACCAAAGGGGTAATTGGACTTGAATGAAAAAACAAAACATATTGTGACTAGTTGTCTGTCTGATTTCCAAACCACATGGAGATCATCATGGAAAAACAAGACTATGATATTCCCCAGGCCAGCTGGCTTTGGCAAATCTTTAAAATTCAGTTTTGAGATTCATGTTTCCGAGGATCGCTCCTCTCAAATCTAGGGGAACTGTGTAACGTGACTCGTCATAAAATATTAACAACCGCGCTGGGTTCATGGTAAACAAAGAGCCCCACGCTCGAGAAGTTGCACAGATCAGGCAGCTGTTTGTTGTGCAGATCAATCAGTTCTGTATCGGCTTTTTTGGATACAGAAACACGATGTGTACCTCGGTGGTGGATGCTATTCTGCAAATGGAAAAATTCAAGCATACACGTTGCAGCTAAAATTAATGCAGGTTGCAAACTTTACACTCTGTTTGAATATTATTTGAACTGTGCACTCTATCCTCCTGTTTAGATACACTAAAACACCTGATGAATCACTGTATCTATACATATATATACATATATATGTTTTAAATCGAGGAGGGAAAGCATTCCTTTGCAAATCATCCAAATTTACTGTTGAAGAAAAAGTCAATACCGTCATGTGTTCAATCTTTCAGAACATAACAAACATTTTCCTTCACATAGATCACTTTCACCTTGCTTTAAATGCACAACAGAACCTGCAAAATGTCATAAGGGTACGTCTGCTCCCTGCCTAAGTAAATGGCTCCTGGGTGAGCTGCTACCAAACATGTGACTGATGTGTTATATGTACACACCTATCAAAATCCCTGTGTAAACAGCCACAGGTCCTCTACTGACATCTGGTAAACCAGAAGTCTTTGTTGTACTTGTAGTAAGGACATGTGGGAAGCTAATGGATTTCCTGATCTTTCTATGTAAACAACGCTTAGATAACTGAATATCTCCATTAACCACGTCCAACAAGTCCACATGATAAGACGAACACAAGTGACTGGGTTATTTCCAGAGCGTGGCAGCTACACAGCAAAACACTGAAACAGGTGGTTTGGAGTAAAATCCGTCTGAATACTTTCCCCCTGTCCTTGGAGCGGTTTGATGAATTATTTGTGCAAGGGTTAATATTTTATCACGCCTGTTTAGACTCATGTTACTCGGGGGTAAAAATGTGAATGAAGACTGAGGCGGGGGATCTGTAGAGTTTCACAAGTAGGCGTCTTATGTATTATAAAAAGCTCCAATCTTAGATCTTCAGTTAAAATAGGAAACGGCAGGATTGTTTTCCAGGTAGACATCACGCAAAGATGCCTCTGTAATTCCTTAGAATTCCATAACAGCAACAATGAAAAATGCATATTATAAAAAATTACAACCATAGTGACCAATGTCAGTTTTGCCTTCATACAATCCTTCCCAGTGGCATGTTTAGTGGGACTAAGAGAAAATCCCAGTTAAGATGTGGGCAAGACGGAGGTGTTTGTTACAGTCTGTGAGTCTGTGTGTGGCCACAGTTGTGCCGCCAAGCAGTTGTTCATATCACATGCTGTTCAGCGTGAGTCTTCAGACAGACCTGTTTGACATATAGCCCAACATTCAGGTCCTTGTGTCAACACAAAGAACATCCACACTTTTAATATTGTGCAGTTACATAACACAGGTGCTAAGTTAGTCATGCTCACAAAGATGTCCCTGGAATAAGGAGTGGAAAATGATAACGGTCCTACCAAATCAATCTCCTATCAAGAATATCTCCAAAACAAAGATGACAGAGGTGACAGTTTAGTTTGATCACACTGTACAGTGAACAGCTCCCAACATCTCCATGCCGCATAATATGCATTCCATTAAGTGGATGGTCTTGCTGTCACAGCCCTACTGTATGCATGTAGAGTAGCCTGAAGTCTGCCCCCTATGACTCACATTGACAACCGCCGCCGTCCAACTTAAAGAAACCAACGCGCGGGATCGGATTTGTCTTAAAATAAATAAATAGATACACAAATGTTATTCAGCAGTGTTATACAGACAGCAATCCTTTAATTTTCAGATTAAGGATTTAGGTTTTTTCTTCTCGCATTCAGCTACAGAGTGCGGCACCCATTCCCACTGTATGGATCTGCCTTTACTGCAGCAACTGTCCCACAGCCAATGCCCCCATCTGCTGAGATGCAAAATCAAAACCGACTGACTCACAGAAGCATTCATATTTGCTAACCATTGATAAACTCACGTAGCAGACTCTGTAATTAATATGAAATACATTATGCAGTACTGGCTTTGCATCACACCTTAACAACTCTCAAGTCAGCTGTTAACAGAGCCAGTGGGAAATAAAAATAAACTGTTCATGCCCTGATAATAAGAACCTTTCTTTTAAGAGAAAATCTTAAAGAAGGGCTTCAGAGAAGTGCAGCTGTAACGAGCAGGTACGCTCACCTCTCTGTGATGGTAATCCAGCGTTGTGCTCGCTGATGCAGACAGACACACTTCACTGAGCTCTTTGCGACAGCTGCTTTCCACCAGCGTCCTGTCAGCGCTTCACACTCACCGGTTTCAACTGCGTCAACACCGGCGCACTGCTCGCCCACCGAGCGCGAAGACCTCTCCTTTCACAATAAAAGCCTGAAGCTAGTCGCTTCAAACATAAAGGGGGAAGAAAAAAGTTCAACTGCTGACTTTGTAAGTCTGTTGCGCTGGTAGATAGCTGGGAAATATTAAGCATCTGGATAGAGCTATTTATCCACCTTTCTATTTAATTCCTTTATGGATTGATGGATTGGCCTCGACAGAGCCCGGAGCACAACATTACAGAAGCAGTGTGGGATCATTTAGTCTGAGAAAAGAACAAAAGAGACAACATCCAAAGGAGAGCTTTGAACTATTCCTGAAGACTATGACTAGAAAGCTCGTATAAGGGATTTCCAGCAGCATTGAAGAATAAACATTGTCATATTGAATATTAACTTTGAAACTAATTAGAATTGTCTAAATGTGTATGCCTCAATAAATGACTTTAAAGACTTTTAATTCCCATTTTTCTAGCAAAATATTAGAAAATAAGGGATGTTCTCAAGACTTTTGCATAGTACTATGTAACTATCAATCATCATCAATCAAAAAAAAAATAATTCACCAAATAACTATGCTGTTAATAGTAGAATAATATTAATATTCACTACTGTTATCCACCTGCTACAAATACAGTTTATTATGGAATAAGTTAAACAGTTGTAAGCTCAGCATAATAATAGGGCAGCCAGTTGCTGTAGGGGTGGCTTAATACTTTTGTACTGTATTTGACGTTTTTACAACAGTAAAGATTTTACTTTGAAAGTTTCGGCCAGAAGTCCCAGCTGTCTACACTCCATCGCACTTTGTACCTTTCTCTCCTCAAAGCATTTAAAAGGATCTATTTTAGGGTTCATTTATATTCATAACACTATGTTAATTTGACTCATTTGATAATATCAAGTAAAAGGTTTTTACATACATAAAAAATATGTAAATATAAGCTGAAGTATACCTTTAGAGGGTAACAGAAGATGTGAAGCACCATCCAGTGATCAAATGGTATATCACAGCTTAATAAATGAACAGCGGCTGCGTTGTACTTACCCAGCTAAAACATGTATTTTTTTAATCACCATTTTGTCATGTTTAAAAAATTACATAAGGTCTGTTAGACAACAAAACTGTCTTTCCCCACTCCATTCATGACTCAGTTTAAGAATGATACTGTACAAACATCACAGCTAAACTGTAAGTCACTAAGCTGTTGGTGGGTAACAGGAATTCAGGTAAAGTAAGTAGAATACCACAAAACTCATAATTAGCACAGGCAAAAATATCACATATTTATCTGGTAAACGGAGCAGCATTAATGTCACTTTTCAGTTAAATTACACAACAGGAGATTGAACACACTGAAATATTATAATTAGAATATCAAGAAAAACAAATGTTTGCTATTCTAATATATCAAAATTTAAACCCATAACAAAAAGAAATTAATACGCCTACTATTAATACTACTATTATGATTTTCATTAGGACACTTAATATTTATTGCAATTATATTCTTTGAAAATCTCACATTTATTTACAACTACAAACTTACTTTTACAATATTTTTTTACAGTAAAGACATACCATAGCAAATACAGCGGAAACATATCACACATGGATCACAGGCACAGTCATGAGAAATGGATGTTTTGGTTCTGTGGACTCATACATGAGAAAGAAAAAAAATTAAATAATATATAACCATTACTCTGCATGAGTTCATCTTGCTAAACCTGATGGTTGTTTACAGCTACATGTTACCTTCTCTATCCCTCTTACACAATAAATAACTTACAACTTGACAGATCAAATTCAGTAAAATTGAAGATGTGCGGCTCTCATCGATGTCTGCGAGGTACAGGAGGTGCTGAGTCAGTTGGCCTGTAAGAAGGTCTTTGAGGAAGTATTCGTGTCGGGCAGGATATGTAACGCTCATGGACCATCTCTGTCACCCTGCAGGAAACACACTGTTACTGTATAGGAAGGTTATTTGCACTGTAACAGTAGAGACGGTATACAGCAAAGGGTGTGTAAACTGTGACGTTTAATTTCTTATAATTATGCGTGAGAAAAAAACAAAACTTGAAAAGAAGATGCAAAGATAACATTTCAGACACAGTTCTGTATCATTTACTTATCTGACACCCTACATTCAGGAAATATGAACTGTACAAGAATCACTCATTCACTGGTTTAAAATAGATTTCAATACTTTAACAAACTGCATGTTTAGGAACTACAGTACATGAACTCTCTGATAGTGGTCACAGCTCTTATGCAAAGTTAGTTAATGTCAAAGCATGTTATTTTTTTCTATCATTACTGAATTTAGTCATCATCTTATTTAGTTATGTAGGTGGAATAATAAACTGAATTATTAATATTTTTAATGAAATCAACAATTCTTTAAGTTACAGCCCATTAAAGAAACATTAAGCAGTTTTACATTTAGCTACGTTTTTAGCTAAAGTTAGCTAATGTTAGCGCACACACAAGTTAAGCTGTTGCACGTTTGTATCAATTTACTAAGTTCATTTGGTTGTTTATATTCAAACGCTTTGCACTCCATCACCCTTCATACTGTAACTTCTCATTTACATGTTCCCAAGACAAATATCTTTTTGATCTTTTAACCTTCAGACACACAGATGCTAAGAAAAACTCTAGATAAGATCACAGTACCATGCAATGAGAACAAATTGAACCCACGCATGAAGAATTTAGTATACTCTATGTAGCAGCTCATACATACTTGGTGTAGGTGTTTGTTCATTTCTGTTATTTATTCTTTAAAAACTGAATAATTTAATGTCAGTCTGTGGATGTCAAATTACTTAAAATTCTGTGTACTTAAAGCAATTTTGCTAACTCTTGAGTCTTTTTTTTAACAGCACACAAATGTTGTATTTACCCACTAATAGTAATTAAAACTCATCACACACAATTACTGTATGAATGAGAAGTATTATGCAGATATTTAAAGTATAATATAATATTTCTGACATCATGTCAGAAAGCTAAAGAAGCTGATTGTTTATCAGATTTTAGAAATACATTGTACTGCCACCCAGATTTTTTTTTTGAAAGAGATAAGAGACACAGAAGGGCATTTATCAGTAAAAAGGATCTGCAGCGTTTCACAGGTTCTCAGGAATTTACGGCAGCTCTTGCTACCCACTTCAGTCACTTTCATCTTTTTCATTTTTAAGTGGTCTCACTATAAGTGGTCTCACCTATGTGTGTGGAAGTTATTTGTGTGTTTACAGAGTATAAGCATCAGTATCTTGATCACTTTCTCGCTCTGGCTTCCTCTGAAACGCACAGCTGCGAATTAGTGGTGGGTGAACATTTCCTCTTTTACATTTTTCTGTTTCACTCAGTGCTGCTTATAGATTTTTTTTTACGTGCTCCCAGTCTTTCTGTCATATTCTAACACAGTTATGATTGCTGCTAGGCACCGTCACATAACCGTACAGTGTATTTGCTACTTTGCGTTGTTTTTTCCTATACCTGATGTCGCATAGTGCTCAGTACTGCATGGTTCTGCTTTCACTTCAGTAATCTGAATCGCTGTTCTCTAGACTGACCTTTCTGGGTTCCGTGGAGGAATCCTGGGTGGAGGAATGGAAGGTGCAGCACTGCCTGGCCGTGGCGGTCGTGGTGGAGGAGGGAAACTTTCTATTGAGTCCTTTAAAAATACAATGACATATATATGTGGCCACACTTGAAATACTTCAAAATAAAACAGCCTAAAGCTCTAGTTTAACAGCTGAGTCAGTTAATGAAAAAGCTAACATTGTCACAGTTATTGGTTTAAGCAATTCATCTACTGAAACTGTCAAGAACTCCCAAATTTTCAGCTAAACACACAAAGATGACAGTTGTTGTTTTGTTGGTCTGGAGAATAAAAGATCATTGTTTTAATTACACCCTGAGGAAGTCATTAAGCAGTGTCAGTCAAGCTTCCACGATGGGTCGTGCAGTTTGAGTCTTTTAACAACAGACAGGGAATACTCATCTTACCCATCTTGCAATTAAAAGAAGGACAGAATTTGCACCAAAATCTAAGAGATTCTTTGTCTGACCGTGCCCCAAATCTCCTTCAGCTCTGTACTTTTTCTTCAATCATGATGACAGACAGTAAACGCTAATGAAAATGATATAGAATCTGCTTCAGTAAAGAACACACATTTACAGAACTTACATTTAAATATTGTCTGGAAGGTATTTTAGGAAATGAAAAGCTGAAGTAAGAGAGCAAAATAAAACAAAACTAAACACTAGACTTTCTACCTCTTTTTTTCTACCTCTCTACTGCGCATGCAGTCATGTTGTATAGACATCAGACACATGCAGCATCATAAGAGAAAGGGAAGTTTTAATTTGGGTTATAAAGAGTAAGAAGGAAGAAACAGCTAGCTATAACTCATGCAAATGCATTTCTGTGTGAACCCTTCAGTTTCCACGTGCCTTGAAGATGCACTTGTACCTATTGTTAAATCAAGCTCACCTCATCAGGTTCTGTACCGCTGCTGTAGCTAAAGGTGCTGTGCGTGCTGAGTCTGTTGCTTTCGGTGCCTGATGACAAGAAGAAGCACAGCAAAAATAAAACACGTGATTCCGAGTATCTCTGAGGTTAGTGCTTGTGGTGAATTATGTTGTAAGACCACTTCGCTAAATGTGGGTAAAATATGTTTTAGGCCTTGACACTATTATACAAGATGTCTGCAAGAAGGTGTATGAACAATCAGAGCAAGACAGAGACGCAGCTCATATGCATACCACCATTACAGACTTAAAGTAATCATGAAGCAGTATAGCAAGCCATTCTTTAAATCCGTTAATGTTATCAGTGTTTTTGAAAGGAAACTGCTTGCCCCTTTTGAAATTTATGTGCAAATGTTTGCTTTTTTTTAAAAAAAAACAGAAGAATAAAACATCTACTACAGCAAAATTAAACATTAATTTAAACCTTAAAATACTTTTGCATTTGTGGGCTAATTAAACAAACTAAAAAATGGTTTTCTTCGTAAAACATTATGACTGAATTATAACTGCTGGTGCGACGTGTAAAAACACAAATAAAGTTTCACAAAACGTCTCATCCTTTATGTATAACAAAACTACAAAGATGGGAAATAATAATAACAAAGTAAAATAAAATACATACACTGACATTCGAGAACATTAAGTAACATTAAGCAGTAACAAAATCACTAGAGTCATGTAACTTTATCATACAGAAAAAGTCTGTTTATTACAATTAACCTAATATTTCAAGCTATAATCTGACTACTTTATTTCTTGCTTTTTTATTGAAAACTTTTAAAATGAGATCTCAATTAAGATTTAAAAAAAATGTGAGACTAAAATAAATTTTGCATTTATTTGCCCGCAACAGGAGAAAACACACAGCAGGGCCACGGGTCGGACTCAAACCTGCGCCGCGGCTCTCTTGCTGTGCAGCAAGTGGTTGCCTGCTTACCCACAGAGCAAACACGGCACCCTTTCTTTTCTTTGAAAAACTGTGACTGATGTGTTGAATTTCTGTTTTGACATAAATAATTTTTCAGCAAGGTCTGCTCTGTCCAAGCTCTAATTAAACGCGGGTAACACTGTAACACTGCCTCGTACCATCCATGTGAATATTCTAATGATCCCATCTAGCACTTTTTCCTTGAACCACAGCTAAAATTGACGCATAGAAAAGACAGAATGATCAGATCTGGCACTCAAACGTACCTCTCTCTCCAACTCAAAAGTGGAGGCAGGAAGTCAGACTACAAGCACATCACTTTTTCAGTGACTTACATATGTGTATAATTTACATTTCTCCCAATCTGTACTCTAATGGAGTTGCAAAGAAAGCCACACAAAGAAAGACTGAAAGCTTTAAGTCTTTTTGTTTAGTACTTGATAAAAGCAGAAAGTAAAGATAAGCATTTGGACTCACTCGATGTGCTGGATGTGCTACCTGTCTTCCAGCTGCCTCTCTGGATAACCTGAGCCACAGGAGGAGGCTGAGCCGTCGCTCTGGGTGTCGACTCATACACAGCACACTCTAATGTGACACCAGTGCCCCAGAATGAGTTTCTCTGAAGGGGTGCACTTATCTCATACTCTACGGGAAAAGACCAGATTAAAAAGATAAGCGTTTTTGACAGCAATGGCATGTTATTTTTCAATATGTGTTTGTCACCAATGAATCCTAACAGTATCAGCGTATAAACAGTGGAAGGTATACAATGTGATAAATCTGCGTGAACCTGATCTGATTCCAAATGAGAACATAAATAATTTTACCAAGTTCCTTTCCTGTCTTCTCTCTCTCTTTATGGCGTCTGGTGATGCTGTTTCGTAATGTCTCCAGATTTTTCTCAAGTAAGAAAAAGGAAACACAGGCATTACTTTTATTGCTTAACCAACAATCAACTTCTTAGAAAACCACAAAGTTTGAACATTAGATCTACCTGCTGATAGCGTATGGAGTTTGCCCTCCGCTCATGATCAACCTGCCAAGCCTTAAACTCTTGGACTGCTTCGTCCACAGTAATTTCTCCTACTTTTACCCTCTCTTGCAGAGATATGAGCTGCCTCTGCCCAGGGGTCTTCATCCCAGCGTAAGGATCATATGCAGGCGTGGGGGCTTCCACTACAGGCCGAGCTGAATGGGAGGAAAATAGTGTATAATTTATTCTATTATTAATTTATAAGCAAAAACCTTTGGAACATAAAATATTGTATTAGTTTCATGAAAGTCTTACAATAGTTTGATGTATAATGGTAATATGGGTGCGAGAGCAAGCGCACTAATATTTTTTATTATTTTAAATTTTAAATGTCTTTACATTTCTGATGTAAATATAAACAACTACTAAATCCTAAAAACTAAAAAATCACAAAAACAAAAATAAGACCTCTTGTTATGTGTTGATGACAATAGTTCAATAACAGTACTGTATTTTTATTTATGATGAGCAAACCAGTTTAAAATCAGACCCATAATCAGTGCACACAGCTAACCAATCGTAATGCAGTATAATAATACAAGACGATAATACCAGAGGATGTAATTGACATGTCAGTGACAGTAGTGGACTGTTGCCTCACTGCAAGAAAGTTCAGGATTCAGACGTTACATGTTCTTCCTGTGTCTGTATGAGCGCCCAGAGCCTCTGGGGGCTACCAGATACACGCATGTTATGTAAATAGGCAACTCTAAGCTGGCTGTAAATGTGCAATGAACTGGTAACTAGTCCAGGCTGCACCTTACTTCCTGTCAGCTGGGGTTTGCTCAAGGTTTCAACTTCACTTTCATTTTTACCATTTAAAGTTAAATATTCAAATGAGGAGCGAAAAACAAGAACGCTTCTGCCGTACGGGCCACGTACATTTTTGCTCTTCCCGTATCACATTTAAGTGTCTGCTGTGAAAAGGGCCTATTAATGTCAGAAGATCACATGAACATTTGTTCTCAGTCACCTACCCACTCTGACACCAAAAATTCCCCCAACGCAGTTAGCTGTAACCACTGAGTCAACTACAAAGGTTACTGGTTTTGACCAATGTGGTAGTATTAAAAGCCCTGTGCCTCACAGAAACATGCTACAGCACTGTACAAGACTGATGATAAGTAATCAAGATGCAAATAAAATAAAGGCACTTTTTCAAAAGCGGTTTACCAAATGAAACCATGACCAGTTCTAAACTAGCTTTATATAAGTGAAAAAAAGAGAAAACAGAAGCATAACAGACTATAATGATTAAATGAAAAGAAAATTATTTTTATTGGGATTTACCTGCATGATATCCCATGTCCTTTGCTTTATTCTCAGATGTACCTTTATCTGAAAATACTATCAAAAAAATAAAAGTTACATATTTTTGACACATTTGTGATATAAAAAAAATATAACGTAATAAATAAAAATCAGACTGCACCATACCTCTAGAAATGTACGTCGTAGACTTTTCAAGCTCAGTGTTAAGCTCAGGCCTGGGGATAGGGGCTGGTGGACGGTTCAGGACTACTGGGTTGTAAGTACTATTTGCATCCACAGTATCGTAGATATCCTCTGGACAGAGGTTGTATGGGTCTTCCTCTTCCTCAATTTCATCTAAGCTATTATGATCAACTTTTTCCTCTTCCTCACTTTGAAGAGGTTCATTGTCCTTCTTGACTTCAGTGGCATTTGGTTTTGCTAAAGGTAAGAGTGTAACCACATGAAGCACTCAATGCCATATAGGATGCAATATTATTTAAGGAAATTATTTAAAACTTCAAATGTATACCTTGAAAGAACTTCCGAAGCATAGCTTCCTCAGGGTTCTCATCTACTGCAGTCATCACCTCATCTTGAAACCCCCACCAGAAAGAAACAATACAGCACCATCATCATCTGCTGCTCCCAGTTTTGCTGTATGAATTATTGTTGGAACAATAAATAAAATAATGCGATACTTACAAAAATCCTCTGCACATTCAGGGTTGATCCCCAGCATCGACTCATATATATCCTCTGAGCAACCCGAGTATTTCATCATGATATCTTGAGAGTTAGTGGACATCAACTCATATACCTCTGCACTCTCGTCTGTGTTGATAGTGTCCTCAAAGTGAGACTTGAGCAAGTCTGCAGTCTCCTGGATTTGTTTAAATGCAAAAGACAACCAGACGCTAAGTACAATTCGTGAAAATGCAAAGAATTGAAAAGATTTTCTCTGTGGACTTACAACAAATTCATCCATGAACTGCCTGAGATCATTAAAACCACTCTTCTCTGCAAGCGTGTTTGGGTAGTCTCCATTCTTGTTCATCACACTGTAAGCCTGCAAAGCTCCAGGACACTGAAGCAGAACGGTGGTCAGCTTCTTCAGGCCATACTTGGCTGCAAAGTGGAGTAAAGTAGGAAGCTCCTCATTCCGCTGATCTGAAGCCCACAAAAAGGCAAACAGATAGAACCAGTTATATATCAGCTGCTCACACTTTCTGCTTTTTATCATAATCTTTGAATTTAAATGAGAACTGTTAATGGTGTTATTGCAAAGTGGAAGTATTTGGGAACCACAGCAAATTCGCCTCAAAGTGGTGGACCACATAAAGATGTAGAGCAGGGTGGCTGAGAGCTAAGGCCTACAGTGTATTTATAAGTCACCAGCGTTTGTAGCTATCTAAAGCAGCGGTGAGTAGCGGTAAGTTCCAAGCCTCCACTGGCATTAACATCTGGCCACAAACTGCGCCAGGAGCTTTATGGGTGGGTTTCCATGACTGAGCACCTCCTGTAAGTGTAACATGTAGGTGGCCCAGAACTTTTCACCATATAATGTATGTGCGATAACAGGAAGTCTTCTACAAATTTTTTTAGCTGACTCGCCCAACACCAATAAAATCATGTGTTAAACTTACATGCTGACATATTGTCTTCCTCAATCTGTCTGATTCCAAACAGCTGAAGACCAGTTGAAGGGATCTTGGATTTTAAAGAGTCGGACAACATGCTGTCCAGTGATTCTGTTGCATTGGCTGTTATGTTGAATGCCTGGATGTTCAAAATAAATAAATAAAGCTTACACAAGCTTTTACAACATTAATCTAGCACAACGATGCTATTTAAAGCGCTAAATAATGTCTCACCTGGCTGATGAAGTTAACAGGATCTGTAGCATTTTCAAGATACCGACTGACTTCACCCATGCTGGTGTAATACGTAACAGGAGTCAGGCTGACAGACGACTGGCCAGTGTACATAGTGAGGGACACAATTCCAGCATGCATATCTAAATGAAAATAAAGAGCAAATTAACAATTACGGTGATTTCAGATTAAAGCTTTCAACATAAAAGTCCTGTGACTTCCTACAGATACTTGCCAGGTGCAGTAACACTTATGGTGTATTCATTCTCCACGGTGCCTGGCACCCTTTTTGCAGGTACATTTTCAGATGAAAACTCCACCTCTGGATCCGACTGATCATCTATTTTCTTTTTGAAAATGATAAAAAGTGTCTCCTGTTTCTAAAAGAAAAATGGAAAACTGGAATAAAATTGGCGTGTTGGTGACATTTTACTGATATCAAGAACTTCCTTTAGCTCCGCTAAACACTAGAAGATCAGTGTAAATGTTTCTCTGTGTACCTGTCATACAATGTAATACAGAAAACTGGATTTATTTCAATGAACCAAACAAACATTACATTTGATGCAGCTCTTGTGCAATTACTTACCCCGCACAGAACTCTGTTTGGTTGCACAGTGAGACAGGTGATGTGCGTGGGTGAAGTTATTTCCTGACTTGCTGATATTACGGCGTTCGCAGGCTCTTCATCCTTCGGGACATTTTCTTCATACTCTTTTGTCACCACATCCTCTGTTTCATCAGTGCTAGGATTTTCATCTAAAACTGGTAAGACGTACACATCGTCTAGGGCTACAGGAACTTCACTCTCACGTTCAAGCTCCACTTTTCTGCCTTTAAATTAAAAAGAAATCGAATGTATTACAAACATCTTTATTTTCCCTTTAAATTTCTACAAATTGCACAATTTTAACATCTGTCTAGATGAAATCGCCTTCTTTTAGTTATTCAGAAAGTTTCACTACAGCACATCCAACTTTCTCACTGAGAGTTTCTGTTTTATGTTCCAGCTTTAAGATAATTGACAATTGTTATTTTATTTAATATCCTATTCTTTGTGGGTGCAGTAAAAACTGAATTAATTATGTTTGCTTCCTGGGCATCGAAAACACTGTACAAAAGAGAACATTTTACATACTGTTGGCTAATGCTTCCAAAATGGTAGAAACATAAACACCAGGCTCATCCTCTGCGTAGAGCTTCCTCCAGCTTGGCCAGTCTTGGAAAATCTTTGTCAATAGTTCGTCCTCAGACACACCACATAAAAAGGCCACCACTCGGTGAGGAGGATAGAGAATTCTCTGAAGTGCCTCCTGTAGTTCGTGGTCACAGAGGATGTCAAGGAAAACCCCTGTGAGGAGCAGCACGATGCTCTTGCAGCTTTGGAAATATTCAAAATTATATCCGTGGAGCTCATCGGCTGTGCTGATTGCATATAGCAAAATTGATCTTTTGTGGAATTTGCGAGAACTTTTCAAAATCTGGTGCAAATATGACGCCCATTCCTGTGCCTCAGTGGTGTGCAGAATTAACAGCTCATATCTTGAGAAGGATTCAGGATGTGCTGAAAAACACAACGCATTACAGTGTGATTGTACGCTCAAGAGATGTATGCAAACACTCTCCAAAGCAGGTATCCAAAGCATAAAACCTGCTGACCCAGCCTGACTGCACACAGTGAATCAACGTTCTGCTCAAAATACACTAATGACATGACACTAGCAATATTATGTGCTGAGTTCCTTGTTGCAGCAGATTGTGATTGCCGTGGAAATGCTCCACAACGTACCAGCTGTCCGGCTGTGGAATGTCAAGGTGACTGTGGCTGGGGAATGAATGTCTGATCTGTTTGATATTTCACTGCAGAGCCAACAAGACGTTGTGCAAACATTGCGCTGTGTCAACACTGGTCAGAGTAATTTTGTTTGACTCATTACAGTGTTTAATCAGGTCAAGCTCACCTCTGTACACGCTACCTAGGAAAGAGCACCCACACAAGCATTCGCTTCATCGGAGCAGCTCACTAACGACAGGGCAGTGAGCCCTTACATCGTTTTATTAAAGGACCGATAACATGAATGATTTAACTTTACATGTGTTGGAAATACTACATTAATTCAAATCAACCATACAGGATGCCTAAGATGCTTGCTTCCTCTTTTTAAAGCGGAGAAAACAGTTTGCCTTGAATTTTCTGGTAAATGAAACTCAATTTAAATGAACACATCATTTCAAAGTCAAACAATGCAAAAGAGTAAACTATGTGTTAATAATGAAGGTTTCAGTACATCTTGTAAACTGTAGCACTAACTAGCTGGTGAAAAAAAAGGTACACACGACGGGTCGTATTACCTGATTCAGTGCTTGAGATGGGTTCTCCCATGGTCTTGAAGCCTCAAATCAAATAAATAAATCACCTCAAAAGGATCATCATTTGCCCAAATGTTTCTCTTCAATTCGATGAAGTTTACTGATGCTTCTCTTCTCATCAGCTGAGACTACATTAGCTTTCACCAGCTACAGCTCGTTGCTCAGCAGTATTAATAGCAACACTTAGTTTCCTGATTTTGGTGACTCTGCCCTACTTCCTGAAACAGTTGAAGAAGTGAGAAACGCACCACTGTCATGACAGAATGTGCAACATGTCGGCAGTTACATTTGTTTTTGGCTGCTTTGTGTATATCTGTATGTTGTAAACAGCAAAATATTCTATAGATGAAACACAAATGAAGATAACGAGGGCTTAGCTAAGAATTTGATGTGTTGAATTTTGCGACGTGCAGAAACGACACAAAACCACTTGATGTCTTTTATGTAGGCGACGCTTTAGATTCGCCTTTGTTCTTGGTTTTCGTGAAGACTGTACACCCACGCACACAAACGCACACAAACACACACACACACACACACACAGGAAAACATCAATTCACCTGTTATGAGCCACATCCTTCTTCTGTTTTTTCACTTCCTTACCAAGGTGCTGTCTATCTAGAGAGTTTTAAGGTCAGAGTGATTGTGTAAAATTACAATTCTTATAAATGAACATGCTTACCTCAAAAGAGTAGCTATACATTTGTGGCCAATAAAACTTACTTACTAGTAAGACTTACTACTGTAAACACATCGTTTCTGTGTTGCAGTTAACTTTAACATGCATAAGACTAAAGTGACAACTTCTGCAAAAAGTGATGCACACCTTAAAAATGTGTTGTTCTGTGATGCTGTGACACCTTAAAGCAACACTGAAAGTGCAAAACTGAAAGCTTTCATTGCTGGCGTCATTACACAGACATGTGAAGGATGAATGTGAAGTTCTAACACAATTCAGCCTTACAAAATTACTTGTGCGCTCAAATGCTGACACACACAGGGTACATCCTCATACAGCCACATGCTAAATATTTCTTAAGTAAAACAGAAAGCACATGACAAACGTGAATCAGTCACTGATCATAATGAATCACATGTTTGGTGTAACTGTTACTCAGTATTTGAAGTTTCAGTTCCCTCGTAAATGTCAACTATTTGCAACACATGGCACCACACTGACACAACCACTAGAGGGCAGAAGACACTAACTTAACATTAGATTGTTGTCCACCTATCATTTTGCCTATAGGCATGGATATGTACTTGGTTAAAAAGACTGTGGTGAGTTTGGCATAAGTCATAGAGATAGTTTCCATATACAGACAATCAAAAAAATAAAATAAATAGCTGTATGAGCCTTTAACAATAATGTTTATTTGCTATATGCTTCTTATTTGGCAGGGATATTTGCAGTCATAAGACCATTGGTGGATCAATTTGAAAAAAAAGTTTGACAGTGAATCCAAAATAAAAATGTGAAATTATGTATATTTTCATAAATAAATAAATGTGAGGCACATTATACAAACATGTACATAAGATTTAAAAACTATTATTAAGATAGACTGGGGTCAGCTGCAGACTAAATATTCACTGTTTGTAATGCACCACATTTTATAGATATGAAAATAACTGCACCTGGCCTTGAACTGCCAATGTGGAGATAAAAATGATTCAGTATCAGCAATCTGAATTCACTGACCTATAAAAAATAAGATTAAAATTAGTTAATTACACAAACAAAAAGAGACTCAACAGATTATGCAGGTGATATGTATAGAAGTTAATTTTTTTTTCTTTTTTCCTGTAAAACGTCTTTCATGCATGCTTAAAAGTGTCGCAGGGTACACTTCAGGTTTTCAGGTATTTACTGAAATGTGCAAACAGAAACAGTAATTCAGTGTAGAAGGCAGAAACAAGAGTGTGTACAACACTAACAAGATTTAAAGTCCATATGACTCCACATTGCTTTAATATTGCTGAGGTTCAGGCTCTAGGGTGGCCAACCCACATACAAATAGGTCACACTGAGTTGTTGCTTTAATTGTAATTACAGAATCAGTCAGCAAGAGTGTCTTCACCTGTCTAGACATTATTTCATTGACAAAATCAATTCACACTGCTATTCTCCAACAATACGGTCAGGTTTATTTCAGCTCTAGCCTCTTCCTGCGATGCAGACCTTATAATGGCCACAGCAAAAGTTCACTTTCTGACTTCTGAAGCTGCCGGTGAAGAGCAGGGTGATCCATGACCCGTATTTAAGTTCAATTTCCTGTAGAAAAAGAGTCCCCTAATTTCTTTTAAATCTGCCATTAGCTACCATAAGCATGACCGGCCCGTTACCTTTTGTTTGGGCTCCCTTGAAACCACTATCTATTAGGTGGCTCAAATCAAATCCCTGCAGCCTGAGTTTAATAAGAGAATATTTTTGCTCTTATGTTTTAACCTTGTTATCCAATATCCTGTCTTTTTAGTCCTGTGTGTGTTTTCAGCGCAAAGAGCAACCCTGCTACAGAGAGTGCGTCAGCCACAGCACAGACCTGCCTCTCGTAGCACAAAAGTTCAGACGTGGACCAACAGCTGAGTGATACTCTGCTGCACTGGCACTGAGTAAGTCAGACCAGCTTAATACTGACCAAGCTAACAGTGAATTTTTCAGTGTGTCTGACTCCTGTCTACAATAGATTAACAATAACAGGGTGCTTGACCATTAACAGGAAAACACAACATATTAATTTCTTCTTAGTTAAATTAATTTTATGCATTAATCAATTAAAAGACTTTTGGAATATGAATTATTGCAATAGGTAAAAGAAAACTGATATCAAATTGCATCTGATTTCAGTGAAATCTATATAATCTGTCTCCTGGGTGGAAAGTTAACATTTCCAATATGCTGTTTTTTAATGAATGATGAAACGTAGACTTAATATTAATGGCAGCACACTTTTAAAGTTCGAACACTGAATTTTCAGTGTTCATAAAGATGTATAAAACAACATTAAAAAAGTCAGAACCAGAGTTAGAGAGCACTAAGAACTCCAAGATAGGATGCTGAAGCAGAGGGGAGTGAGTGAGGGGGAGGCAGACCACTGTACATCTAATATTGCAGACATAACGGTCATGTTACCGTCTCGTTTACTGTACTTCCCCATCTCGGGAAAGCTCTACCTCATATCTGCACTGCCTCAGACGCTGTTTGGGAGACTTTTAAAATAGAGGAAGCGGGAAAACAAAGCGCAGTCTGAGGACAGGGAGCGCAATCTTGAAATGGAAAACTGAAATGGGGAAAGGGTCTCTAGCTGAAAAGTTATTTGGATGATAGCCTGCATAAGAAAGAAACTGTGTTTGGTTTCTCATTCAGAGTCACCAGCAGGGCTCATTGTGATAAGAAAATAAGTCTAATGTTACCTGATCTGGTATAATGTGGACCAATTACCACTCCATTGCACTTCATTACAGGACTGTAATAGGGCCAGGGGTCAGTGCTTGAGATGGAGTGGCAGAGGAAAATTGAGTCGTCATTGATAATATGATAAAAACTGACAGTGAGAGGCCCCTCCAACAAATTATTGAAATTTACAGTTGATAGGGAAACACTATAACCTCATTTGGTAAGCAGCTGGCAGGCACTTGTACAAAGCAGGTCCTCTAACACAATGAGAGGCTTATGGAGGGAGAGAAATCCAAAACTATCACAGAATAGTTTTAGAGTCTTGCTTATTGGCTTCTGGCACGGTGCGCACACGTATTCAGTTTTTAGCATTTTTTTGTGTCTTTAACAGGTGGATTGTGGAGACTTTGTCTGGAATGACTTACCTCTTTAGTTTATGCAGCTACAATAATATGCTAACAAAAAAATAAAAAAGTCTCAAATAAACACATCAGATCTAGCTAACATTATTTCCTTTCGCTTTCCACAGCTGAAAAGAGAAGCGAGCAGGCTGAGAAAATAAAAATCTAGGTTTCTGTAAACTTCAGTGTTCTTGGGAGAGGTATGGGAAACCGTTTGTTTGCCTCGGTTAAAGTCCCCTCCATTTGAGGTCCCCTGAATAAATAAATCAAATAAACTACCGTCAGACATACATTTTCAATCCATCAAGGTAATCAGATTCTGTTTACCTGAATGGGAACTATTCTAAAATGTTATTAAAAACTTAAATGGAGTTTAGGTGTGGAATAACTAGGCGCTGGAAATGATGAGCAAACAGCGGGATAAGATTCCAATTACTATTAAACAAGCATTGCATTGACTAGTAAAGAGGAAAATAGCTTTGACATTTTCCACAGCCGGAGCTCCAACCTGACAGGCTTTGTCGTGGGAGAGCACAACAAATTCAATTCATAGGCTTTAAGACATGAAGTAGTCAAAGCTTTCTTCTGAAATATTACCTAAAGGTCCATTTTCAATTATTTGACCAGCAGTCAACATTTGTGTTTGTAATTTAATAGACACTTTACATGGAATAATTGTATATATTTTAAATATCATAATATTCAAATAATAATATGAATATATGTAGTTTTAATTTGAAAAAATACTGCAAGATATATATGTTCAAAACACATCTTTTAAACTTGCCATAATTCTCCCGAAGCAATTACAATATGTCCTAAAATTAAGAATTCAACGAGGCCTTGAAGTCATTACCTCGTGCTGAAGGAAACACAATTTGTGAACCATTTACAAGACCAGTTAAGTTTATCTCACATATCTAAATAGGCAATATATTGAATGCATGCTTCATTGATCAAAACTGTTGTGGAACAACTTATCGAGCGGCCATCTTTAACTAGTATTTAAAAGATCATTTTGCTTTCATCTACAGTCTGTACTCAGCTGAAATCACTTCAACGTGATAAGACAGTCAATTTGGATGTCAGCGCTGGCTACAGTAATCACGCTGGCCACTAGATAAGTGTGACTTTATTTATTTATATTGAGCCCTGTGCGTGTGTAGTTGAAGATAATAGTTTCATTTTCCTGAGAAAGTTTGCCAGCTGCCCTCATTGTGGAGTAAATGTGACAGATTTGTGCTTCATTAGGATTCATCGGGCTGACAAAGATGGATTCGTAAGATGAATCAAAAATGGCAAACGCGTTATGCAGGAGTCCATGAATGTCTTTACTTTTCTTATAGCAACTTTAAAGCTTGAAATTTATAGATCTCGGGTGACAGCAAAGGAATAAAGATGAACATGAACTCAGTTGGTCAAGAAACAAGAACTCAGCACGAAAACATAAAAACCCACATTTTTTAAGCACGTTTCTCAATATCTGTACAGTGACGGTTCAAAGGAAGGAAATATTCTAGCAGAGATACTCTAGATGAACTTTTATAATTCGGTGAGTGCCTTTAGAGAGCAACACTTTTACAGAAAGGGTTTCAAATTGCAAAGAGACAAAAGATAAGAGAAGAATTTGGAGAATGTAACTGGTTTGTTGTGTTGATATTATTAAAGCTTCTTTAAAGGCAACTCAAAGAAGAATCTATCACGGGTTAAACAAAGTTAATAAAGCGTACATTACAGTTAATTTTATGCCAGAAGTTTAAAGTTGAAATTGATATAAAAATGTCACTGGATGACATTATACTTGCTTTTACTGGTAAAATGAATTTTCTTCATATTTCAGATATTTAATAAATAATATTTTAATTAATTTTGTGGTGATAAAATAATCAAAAAGAGTTTAATGTGACTGTTTTATAGTAAGAAATAACTCTGTTGCCGATGTCTATGTGATTCAAACTACCAGCTGTAACAAATGTTTCCACATCATTTTCCACATTACCTCATGTTGATCATGAAACCTCCATTAAACTCATTTCTTGAATTGCTTGCAATCAACAGATGACCGGGTCAGCTAACAGTCTACTTTGCTCCTTTTTGTTCAAAGCAACAACCTGATGTATTACTTCAGTCTTATTTTTTGACACAATTCCTTCTGTTTAAAATGTTAGACCTTTTGTTGTGTGACATGCTCCATGTGTAAATTGGTGGATTTTTAAGTGCATCAAACTGATCTGTGTCCAAATGTTATCTATGGCCTCTGAGAGACTATCATTGACTCCCATTGTTTTGCTACTGACCACGTATAACACTGAGAGGCAGGGCTTAGAAAAAAGTTACACTGTTTCGTTGCATATGACAAGAGTTAGAGCCGTACTGTTGAAGGATTAAGGGATATTAGGAATATTTAATGGCATTTTGCTTTAACTGTGTGCACTGGAGGGTGGCTGCTGGGGATGTTAGACAGCAAAGGTCATGAACAAAATAGTGGAAAAAAGTAGGACCATAAGGCAGCAGGAAAATGTTACTTAAATACAGATTTGATGATGACATTGACTGCAAATTTGTTCAGTTACAGCTGGTACAGTAGCCTGGGTTAAGCAGCACTCTCAAGTACCCTTTCAGAAACTTATAAAGGTTCCTTCACAGTTCCAGTGTGAACAGCCTATAAATGGATCCTTGTGGATCATTTCTTAGGACCTTTCAAAATATCACCAAACCTGTGCCTGGGACTATTATGGTAGTTTTCTGGATGTCACCTGAGGGGTCCCTAAAGTGCTACATATAGAGGAGCTGTGAAAGGGGCCTCTAAGAAGATTTAATTTCTTAAATATAAGTTCCTACTTACAAAGATATTGCATGACAGAGTCTGTTATTACCAGCAGTGTGAGAATAGCACAAAGAGTCTGCACTTCCACAATAAAGCACAAGAGGTCAGAGTTCCACTACAAATACTATGAAATGCCTCAGTGCGGGCTCCACGGCTACTGTATGCCAGACATGTACTATTCATCGTTATCACGAAGGCCATTGCCTGAAAGATGTCTGGTGAAATAGGTTTGTCTAAAACATCATTACAAATCCAATTAATACTGTCATTAGACTAGATGAAAAGAGTGACAACATTTTACAGATTGGAATTATTTGAAATTACCAAAAGCTGCACACTGTACCAGGTAGCAGTGTAACCGGTATGCGATGGTGAAAAGTAGATGTTATCGAAGAAAGGGAACGCGACATGCTTTACCGTGTGCTGCACTGGTATATTACACAATTATCAGACTGATTCAAAATAGTAGTTATAATATACCGCGCTTTGATTGCCACTAGTAATAGCATGCCATTTTTAAAATATCTGAGACAAAGATTTAAAATAAATAAAATATACGGCACTGTAAACTGATATAGTCAAAGCCTTTTTATGCCTTGTCCACACTGCGTGACATATTTGTGACCAGCACAAAAAAACAACAGAGTGACCTCCACACCATGAGAGGGTCCACGGGAGGATGTGACTTCCAGGAATTTATAGTTAACGGCAACCATAGCTTATGACAGACAACATTGTTTTTGACACATTTTGATAAAAGAAATATTATTATATTGGATTGTGGCACTTGCTTGTTTTTAATGCATTATACGGTGACGTGTGAATGCAACACAACCAAACACTTAGTTTTTCATATTTGTACAGCAGACTAAAAAAAGTATGGCTCATACTGTTGTGGTTATGATATCCCTTTAGTAACATTTTAATATTTTGTTATAGCATTTCATATGTATTCTTCCCGAGTGTAAGAAAAACACTAAAAGTCATGTGTGTGAGACAGATGCTGAGTAACAGAGAAACAAAGCAGTCGCAATGAAGACTCATGACTCAAATTTGCAAACAGAAAGCTCGTAAAGAAACACTCATCAACTACAATTACTTAATTTTGAAGCCAGTTAGCTTATTGTCTCAGTGTTTTTGCTGTATTGCAATAGATAGTCTGCATTTTTTACACCAGAGATGCACAGCAGCTGACTCATTATGTTATTTACCATTTTTAAAACACATATTTCTGGTCTACTAAGTGTCACATGGGAAAGCATTAATGACATCTATTCTGTTCCAACTAATCTGTTGTCTTGTTTGGCTGTCAAAAAATGCACTCCACCTAGCACGCCATTTTGCTTCCGTCAATGACGACATTGACACTGAGAGGATTACAGGGTAAATCAATAAACACTACTGCTTCATGAATGAGCACAAGTCTCAGTGAACTGATACCTTCACACCAGGTTAGGCCTATTTACCTGTGATTCCAATCCACACAGCGATCCCAAGGGCCTCCTCTCTATAGTGGAGATTAGATGTCACCACACTTAACAATGAGAAGACACCTCACTGCTCTACAGCACAAATCCACATTGTGTTGGTCAATCGGCAGGTTAGCATCACCTCCATGTTTAAGCAGGGACAGACAGAGCAAGTATGAAACTACCTCGATATAAATGTCGAAGGTATCTAACACCACAAAGACTTTGTCCCCTTTTCTCTCTCTTGAATAAGCTCACTATCTTTGGTGTATTCTGGTTAGCAGCCTTAGCGATCACGCCATAAATGGGTGTCTTCAACTAGATATTCTTCACTTCAACTTTAGCAACTTCATGTTTCCATTTTGAGTAGAAAAGTAGATCTCTAACTTTAAGCAAATCGCACGGGACAAGAAGAGGCAAGGCTGCCGACCAGACAGACGAGCGTTCCACTCTCTAGCTTTTAACAAGCATAGTAATACATCAGTCAAAAGCAATAATTTTACTATTAATGAAATTCCAATTTGCCTTCAGTGCATTTCACGTTGACATTTTCCACATTGCAACAGTGCTTTGATAAAGTTTTTAAAATGCAAAAACGCATCTAAGAGGCTAAAGACCAGCCCGGGTGTCAGCGTGCCTGGCAGAGGACTATGGTACTTAATTTTTATCGCCATATGCCCGGGGCATTGGAAGCCTGAATGTTAACATTGGCTCCATTTTCATTATCATCGTATGATTATGGATTTTACTGCATTTAGCTGATAATACAACTAGGAGCTCACCTTAAAAGAAGTTGCTCGAAGGTTTCATTTCTGCCCAAATGAAATTTTCATTTGACAAACAAGTATAATTAGGCTGCACTTCTTGTTCAGTGTCAGTCTGTTTTCTGATTGAACTTAGACCAATTTGCTGCCACTAAATGAGTTTGAATAATTTCCATTCTGAATGTCTTGGGGACATTAGCTTTAGGAGTGCTAAGTGGCAGCATGCTTTTTGAAGTTGCTGATTATTTGATGCCACCCCTGTCTACCTATACGTTTTTGAGCTTACTTCAAAGTTAACAAGGGGGGGAAAAAACCTCTGCATAGCCTACCTTGGAGTACAATGAGATTTTGAAAGTGTTTTTGGCCAGGTCTGGGAGGCAAAGTGAAAATTACTTTAATAAGTGTGTAATACACTTCGTTAGCTTCAATACTCTTTGCTTCTTCACTTTATTTCTTTCATGTGGCCACTTTTATTGTACTGAATGAGCAGATTTGTTTCTGTTGAAACTGTACACCTAATAGCTAATATTGCGATATCACTTTCATTAAACCGGCTAATTATAAATTAATATATTATGAATTATGAGAACTGCTACAGCTGGCTCTCATACAGCGCTTCTGTTATTGATAATAATGTGAAACACTTCAGTATCCATACTGAACAAGAGCTAGAGCTGTTAATATATCACATAGCCTTGTTCTCTTAAAAAAACATTTGTCTTTGATAGCACAATAACCTTAAATTTCTAAGGTGACAAAACTGTGGGAGATGACTTATATCACTGTAAAACTCTGGAGCCAAAAGATGAGAAACAGCAGAGCAATATGCATGGTAGGAAAAAAAAAACGGGGTTATTTTCCCCCTAATGGATTTTGTAGATGACCTAAAATCTGAGTAACAGCTATTTCGGCAGGGGTAATCCAGTCAACCTCGAAAAAAATAAACACCAATGTGCAGCAAAACTGAACGAGAGAAATGGAGTGAATAAAATGAGTGAGGGCAAAAGAAAGAGAGGATCACAAATAAAGCTCAGTGTGGGATTGATGAGAGGGAATGGGGATTTTGACAATGTGATTAAGTAATGGCTTCAAAATATGGAGGTAAGGGTAAAAAGGGAATAATTTACTGAGTATAAGAGCGCTGCATGTCAGTAAAGGGTGGAATTACATTTCATTATCATAAATAAGGAAACCCAAACTGTATCTTAGTTATGAGGAGTTTACAAGCGAGCGAGCCAAAGACTCAACCCCAGCTCCTCCAACGCAGCTCTAAATGTTTCTTTTAGAGTTTTTTTCTTGGTTTCATGTGAAAATTTTGGTACACCGACAGCAAGTGTGTCGCTCTGAATGGTTTGACAATGACAAACATTTAAGTATATGAAACGACTGTAAGGTTCATTTAATCTAGCGATATATATTTTTTACATTAGAAAGCACAAAGGAACAAATCCCATTGGATTATAATATTAAATCTATTTTCTGTGTGGTTCTGGGTTGCTAACACAGATCTATCCACATTTGAAAAGTGGCACAAAGTAACACAGCTACACACAAAGCAATGGTGGTTTACAGCACACAGGGCTGCTGAATGAACTTGACAAAGGGCCCGCGTAATGCTTTGCAATTGTCTCAAGACGGAGACACCAGAGACTGCAAAACATCTGTGATTTATTTGCGTCGTACTCATTTTTCCACGGAAAAATAAAACCGCTCCAAACTGCACAAGCTGACCTACACAAAGATACACTGCGGCTTTGTCAGTTCTCACACCAATCGTTCAATGAAACTCATTAGAGTGGAATAAAATGCAGTTCAGTTCATTCACCTTCTAAACAAAGACATTAATGAATAAACAACATTTCACCAAACGCCAACATTAAGCTGTTTTTTTTCTTTCTTTTCAGACTGGAATCAAAACATCTGTGAGCAAGTAATGATGCAGTAATGATCGTTTATTTGCACAATTAATTAGTGTTTTGCACTTTGGGTTTATTTGGTGGTTTCATGTCATTTGTACTTGTCCTAAATATAAAAAGCTATCTTCATGACTTATTCATAACCTATTTATACAATTAAAAGTATATGACATACACTGCCAAAATCAGTACTATTTGTAATATACTGAGAGAGGACATTTTTTTGAGTTCTTGCACAGCTTTCCAAATATAAATCATGCAATAACAGTGTCACTCTGCCCATCATTAGCCAAAGTCTCATTGGCTGAAGCACCATGCAACTCTCATAACGAAGTTGGTGTAAAAAAAGAAAAGGAAAAAAAGAAGCCATTTTTAACACTACGGCACCTCAGAGCAAAGAATTTTAGTCAGCATGGTGAAATTTTATGCAAGAATCTCTGTCTAGTGTAATTCTATGCCAGAAAGTGTTGACTTTTACATCTGCCATAATGATTACCTGAAGCTCCACTGTGTCACCTAGACAGGTAGTTTGCTACTGCTTTCTTCTGCCTGGCTTTGAGATGTTCCTGCTGGATGCCAGAATATATGTCATTTCTTGAATAGGCACTGCAGCTCTTTCCACATAAAGTAAGTTCTCGTCACCTGGAGAGAACTAAAACACACTGACAGTGTGTCATCTATGCGAATTTTGCAGTCATACATGCAGACATTTCTGAATCAGGTAAAACACTGAAAAGTAGTGACATACTTAATATCCAACTACCAGTGTTACATATGCATGTACGTTTTCTGTTTTGTCTCCACTCAGAATAATATTGGGTCACGTTCACAGTAAATATCTAAATTGGCATCTCACAAAAGCCAAGACCAAGCTGTATGTTGTTTATCACAGTTATTCTCTGAAATCTGAGCTTTCCTAATAAACTTTTACAACTACATTATACATCACCGCACCTTTGCATGCTAACTACAGTGCAAACAAAACTTTTAGAAGTAATTAGAGCAAACTAGAGATGATTTTTCAACTCCCTCAGTAAGGATTTCTAAAGATTAAATCTCTCTTAACCCACTCCACAAACACAAACAATGATAAAGCCAAAATCTGATTCTGGTATCTACAGCCCACAGTTTCTATCCCTATCCATAAGAAAGCTGCTTAGCTTTGGCAGCTAGCACACATGTGCATTGCTCCACTGGTAGCTGAGCACAAAAAACCCAAAACAAAACAAAAAAATCATCATCTGAGCTTACTCATAACTGAACTGTTAGGAGCTCAATAAATACATAGAAAGAAACAATGGAAATGATTTACAGTTGTAATTACCAAAGGCCCCAAGATCCAACAGTTTTAAGTAGCCTTTTCATCATTAATAGGAGGGTTGGTCATATGTTATTGCTGCTGGGAGTTTACACAGCTTCAATAACTATCGAAATTCTCCCTCTATTCAGATCTATGGCTAAATCCCAGGTGAGTGACAGGTGCCAGCTACAGGGCTGTTAGGAGAGAGTGTTTGTTGATATAACCGTGTTTTCCTCTCTTTGAGCGACTGATCTGCAAAGGTACACATAAAGGCCCTCCTTCAGCAATGTACACAGAGCACTTCGAAAGGAGTACATAAAAATGCCCCCCCCCCTCTTCGCTGCAACATTAAACAGTGTGGAGGGGGAGTGGGGGTGTGCAGCAGGAGTCATGGGAGGAGGAGGAGGTTTGGTGGGGGGGACTCAAACAAATGCTGGAGAGTGGCAAGTTTGCATTTGCCCATACCAACAAGCTCCTATCTCATTAACAAACCGCTGAAATAAAAGAGTGCTTTTTTGGCTCACAGCTATAAAAAAAATTATCATAGTGATGATGTTCCTCAGCCGTCAACAGAGCTGTGATAACGTTGTTTGATGATGACTTTCCCATGAATGTTAAGCAGCCGCCGCGGCAGAGGAAAGGAGCTTATCAGCGCCTAATGCCCATCTCTAATTCCTGCCCTTCTTGAACTAGCCATTTTCTAACAGCGTTAACTGTCAAATTTACATCCCGTCTTAATGCCACTAAAGAGTACGGGGGATGAAGAGTAAATGACAGCAGTGTAATGAGGAAGGCAAGGCATTCCTTCTTCCACTTTCTCTCCTCTTCTCTTTCTCCAAGGAGAAGGAGATTTCCACAATATGGGGGCTTTTTTTGCCATGATGCCGTGATGGAGAGCTTACCTGTGAACTTACTGCAGGTGTGTGTGAGCGTAATTAGTACTGAACTCTTTTGTGAAGGAAGGGAGGAAGAAAGAGGAAAAAAGGAAAGAGACAAAGAGAAGAAAGAATTCATTCTTTACTGTAACACAAATACAAGGCATCTAAAATATTCTAACAATGAAGCACATGTGGCTTCAATAAGCAAATGTAGAAGAGCTGCTTGAGAAGCTAAAGGTAAAAGAGATTGACTTGGACCAAAAAATTGCCAACAAAACCCTTATTTTATTATGACAAAAGAAGACCAGCAGGGCATATTTAGAAAACAACATGATTAGAAATCACTTCATATGTTGGATTTCCAGTGTATTCTTAGGTAGACATCCTCCCATCAGATCTCGTCCACCAAACCTCTTTTACATGTTTTTATCCGACTTTGTTGCACAGTGCACATAACGAAACAATGCAATGAGTTACATCAGTATTTTGATTCAGTTCATTTGTTATCTGGGAAATAACCACTTTAATTTCCTGTTTCTAAATTGCCATTTGTGCAATAAGTCAATTAAAATTTGAGAACTGTGCAGGAAACAATCACTTCTGACATTCAAACATAGCAATAGGAAAATTGCCACAGCGTCATTAGGAAAACAAATTTAGTTTTAAAATAATAAGCGATAACCTTTGTGATATGTATGTGTATATATGCATATGTATGAGACACTTAAAAACATACATACAGGCTTTTATACATATGCTATCATCGTGTCTGTCATTTCTAATTTCTACATCCTGGTGAGTATAGGTCTCCTTCACCATGGAAGCCTTTATATTTATGCATAGTTTTGCCTCTTTCATGCAAATGAGACAAGTTGAAAGTTTTCTAATGTTTGCATGTAATTTAAGATGGCATTTAAGCCTCCTACCCTAGATGCTATCATCATAATTAATTCATCAGGTAATATTCCCCCATTATTTCAAGACATTATTTTATGTCAGGGTAAATAGCTCTGAGAGCATGCTAACTATTTCGATATAAATACAACGCTCACTTCTATGTGTATTATACAGTAGATTTTAAAATGTGGATATTTAAAAAAGACACAACTTCAAAAATGAGATCAGATGTGCACTGTGTGTTTGCATAAATTGTGATTTGCTCATATTCAGTGAGGGGGAATGCACATTTAATATTCAGTCTTCACTCTCAGACAGAGGAAAATTGGAATAAAGAAAAACAGAAGAGAGGTTGTACCTTCCATTTATGCTGCTATAATCAACCATGCAAGTGAACCTATGAATATGTAGTCCATTTCATCTGAGGGGTCGGACTCTGGTAGGGCAGGCCAGCAAAGATTAAATCTCAGCTCATCTGATTGGACCATATAAAGATTCAAACTGAGCTAATTTCATGCCGATCTGGCTGCCTCCAGTGAAACTATCCAGAAGGCAAGAGGCTATAATGATTTGGAAAAGAACAGACAACAGATAAATGGTGAAATAAAGTTGAAGGGCCTTCTTACCTTTGAGAAGAAATATTTCAATTTAAATGTATCATTTTATCAGCATAAGGTCCTCCAGCTTTGCAGCTCTGAGATTACACCAATTAAATACCAAATATGGTGAACTAGCTGCAAATGAACATGTGCTAATGTTTAGCGCTATGCTGTTCAGCATTCAGTTCCAACTAGGTTTGAATCTGGTGCACATCTATAACAACTATTGCCCTGAAATGAGTGAACTGATAAGTCTCATTCAGCTAGAAACACAACCTTAACGTTGCAAATGTATCTTTTTTGTCATTTCGTAAAGCTTTATGAATTTAACTTGATTTTTTTTTGCAAATAATTATTTTTTTAGTCATTACATAGTTCATACACAGATTTAATTATACTCAATATTTTGTTCTTTTACCAAAGCTTTAAGCTGAAAACCAAAATTTTACATGCAGTATTTGTACTGTACGTAGGGAAACTCACAATATCATACATCTGTAAAAAAAACACGAACATGGATAGGTAGTTTCTTGTTCAGCTCTTATCTGCATGGTATATAACAACCTGTATTTGTATTTGTTGCTGTAAATTTGGCGTATGCACTCTTTGGTGTGAAATATTTCTGACCAGCAAGGTTTATCGTAAATTTAAGTAAACAAATTTAAGAAACTACTTTGGTATCTGGTGGTTTTTGCAAACACTTTACTACTTTTTTTTTCATATTTGATCCAATCCCTGTATTTCATTTGTAATTAACTGACTAATTAATGATGAAATAGTAAACTGGTGAATTAACATAAAAAAATAAATCTTTTGATCATTCGAGCCAATGTTCTGACCCTACAATGGCTAAACATTTCTGCTCTTCCAGGGGTAGCACTGTGTATCATTATCAAACTCTGAGGTTCCAGCTGATCACCTGACTCTGTTTGGATAAACCAGCAAACATCCAGAGGAAACAGCACTGGTTTGTCGCCAACCCTTCTCTTTCTCTGCACTTTGCTGCTGCTGAGCTCTGCCTTTGGGCACGATAGATTTGACACAAGAGTGCTGATGAATCTCATCAGTTTAATGTGTTTATGCTTGCTAAGCCCTAAAAGCTTATTGCTGTTCAATGGAGTGCTACAAAGTTACCTAATTTCCCCCTGGTCGTCTCTCAGCACGCAGACTCTCTCTGGGTTTGCTGGCAACACAGACTCCCAATAACACGATGTACTCTGCAACCTGTGGAAGACAGAAGGCACGCTGTGTCTCACTGATTTGTGTTATTGGCGAGAGAATAGACCTTGACAGAAATACAGTGAGCGCAGATATTACTGTTTTTTCTACCTTAAATTCAACCCATGACTGTCTCTCTCTTTCCACATTGATCCCTTTTTACAGCCTTTTCACTGTAAGTGCTTTAGTCTTATCTCCGTTGCCCCTACCTCGCCTGTCTCATACTCTAACCAATGAGGCTGGCGGCCTATATGACAGCTAACACCCAGTATTAATTAAAATGTCATGCCTCCAAATCAATATTGTAAAACAGTTCAAACACAACTCATCGCCACTGCTGTGATAAGTGCTTTTGGGTGACAGGTAAGTCCAAAGGAAGAGATACGAGAGAATGGTGTGACGGAATTATCCAGGGAGAACATGTAACATTAAAATTTATGACCCCCCTATGTGTTACTTCATTGCTCACAATTGCAAATTATCCACACTGTCATGAAGTACGCGGCGCTAAACTGACAGATCCATAAGTCAGCAGCAACAGGCCAGGAGGCTTGACGTAAGAACTCTTCAGCCTTACTGCAATGCATTAAAAGTGACTAATACATACTCATTTAAGAAGGGGGCTGTCAGAGGGCAGATTTATCAATGCTACTAAAATATTCCATCTGATTACGTTCATGCAGTCTCGTCTCTATTAGGACAAAAACACAAAGCGGGATGTCAGCTATTACCAAAGTACTTTTTAGAGGACTTCTGTGACACACGGTACGAGCTTCTAGCAAAGTTTCCCTTAAAAGTCAAAAAACCGCAGAACTCCTGTCGCAATATTCCAACTATTATGGAGGCAAATTGGGCTGATACAAAACTTTGTGAGGCCGTACGTGTTCGCACATACTCATTGTGAGACAATGTTCAAAAGCAATGCTCAGGATATGGATAGAATGTGACAAATTCTGTCAGAGTAAATATGGTTTAATAAATGAATTAGCTTCATAAATAATGGCTGTAATGACATTTTAGGGGACAATACGCCTAAGCGTTGTCAGGAAATAGTTGATGTATGAGTTTCATGCCTCAGCGGTTCCTCAAAATGAATAGGCATGGGAAGATAGCAGGGGCCTGCAACCAGCCTATTTCCTCGAATTATCTACTTGTTGTCAATTTGCACAGTGGAATTACACATGCAAATTGAACTGCCTGCACAAACACCACTTGGAGATGATAAAAACAAATTAACAAAGGCTATAGAAGGAGGATTTATTTCACTGGCTAACCCAGGTCAAGCAATACATGTATTTTACGATTGTGTGTACCCAATTTTGGTGTAATTATATCAGCAAATTATTCTTTGTAATCTTATTATTTTTTCCCCAACCTTCTCCTTACACACATAATTAACTCCCTTCATATCCTCACAGAAAAAAACAGCTTGCCTCTGCATCAGAGTAACACAGTGTAATCTGATTTGGGGTTCATTTTTGTCACCTTTCTGCAGCTGAAGTACAGAGCGAGGTGAGAGGTCGACAGTTTAGTGGCACTGTTTAGTGTAACTGCTTGGCTAAGGAGCAGACAAATCTACACAGTGTTAAAATATATATATAATCACCTCTTAACATCATCGCTCATACTGGGGAGGAAATTAAGAGTCCCCAGACCTCCACGTTTGCTATTAGATATCTCATTTACTTTGTACACACAGTGCTAATCTGCACTAATGAATTCTGCCACACCAAGCCAGATCGAGATGACTTAAAATTATTACCACTTCCACAGATATGCCTTTCCTCATTTGAGGCTCAATTTGGCTGCCTCGCAAAAACAGTCTGTCACAGTAAGATACTAATAATTAGGGTTTTAAGATGATTAGTTTATCTCTGTGCTCTTACAGTCCTGCCTCTTATCCACCATGGCCAAAACTTAATAAGAGGCTCTAAGTTTTAAACAGCCAACTCCAAATTACCAAGAAATGACAGAAATAATGAACTGGAGCACATGCCAGGGAGAGATGGAAACAAGGAGAGGGAGTCAGCTAGAGAGAGAGAGAGGTGGGTGGTGGGAAAGCTGAGAGACATTAATTCAAGTGTGAAATAGAACACAAAGTCTAGTAATCAATAAGGAAATGATTCAGACCTGCAATGCCAAATTTGTTTAGTATTAACAGGACTTTGTGACTCTCATTTACCTTCAGACACTGATGTGCTCATCAGCTTGTCACACATGTAATTAACGCAGCGATTATGCTGAGTGAGCGATGCCAGTTAATGGTTGCATATTTCCGAGGATGAGATAGAGAATTTTTTTCACGTTTTCCATGACATTCAATATAGTATAAGCCTTATCAGTCAGCTTTAATGTGCACTTCATTTAGCAAAAGCAAACTAAGTAACATCTCTCATCTTAGGCTGCAGGAAGGTCAAGGAGAGAGCAAGGTCCCCATCTTTTACTTTTTTTTCATATTACATTAATAGCACAACACTCTTACTGAACAACTTACCAATTATTTTTTGAAAACATAGCCTATAGCTCATAAAATATGCACACTCTCAATACCTAAACCCTGAATATAAAACCATGTACAGGCTCACTAACCCAAGAAATGTGTGTTTAAGAGAAAACAACAGACTTCAGAAAGTGGAGCGAGAGAATACTTGACATTTTCTATTGAATCCCCCCCCCCCCCCCCCCCAATTACTCAACTACATTTTCTATAATGTATTTCCATAGATTCAGCAGTTAATTATTGAAAAAGTGATAATTTTACACTACATCATTTTAATTGAGGAAATGTTTATGTGTGGCTTATAAACATTTGAAGTTTGAGGTAATTGACTGAAGAAAGAAAAACGGAGGTCCTGTAGCTCTCCTCCAGTACAGCACGCAATACTTATGTTTAAACTTAAGGTGTGTTTCCCTTTTAATGTCTGGCTTACCTGAGCACTGGTTTTAGGCCGTTTTACATACACATCAGTGTCACTGGTCTTCCCCATTATGCTACACTTGCATAGCACAGAAAATACAGACTGTAATTTATGTATATTATGGGCCTTGCAATAAGATGCAACCAAAGAGAGTCTAATGAGAATGAGTGTGAAAGAGCAATTTAAGGCTAGATGCCTCTGCCAGTGCCGGGGGCTATACAAGATTTGCATGCTAATCATTCTAATAATAACGTAATGCCCAAAGCACTTTAAGCAAATTGCGAACTATTGGTCAGAGAATGAAGCTTATCTCACAGAGAACATAACACAAATATAGGTTAACATTTGAATGATTCCTGGTAATTCACGGACCTGTCAGTAGCCCGGCTCACCTCAATTAGAAACGGTCCAGCAGCTGTTTCACTTTTCTGTAAAGCTTGAGCTCCTTCGGAGCTAAAATACCTCCTTACCCGAATACTAGGAAAATATTAAGGAATATGTTAAATAAAACCTGAACTTCTTAAAAGTTCCTACCAATGCAGCCAATAAGAGGTTGCTTTTAGTCCTCGTGCTCCACTGTTTAGCAACAACGCTGATTGGACGTTGTGCTCAGCGCTGTTTGCGATCAGCCAATCGGTGCCATTTAGCAGGCAGCGTCGCAGTGTTTACCCGGAAATGACAGTCGTTCCTAACAACTGTTGTGGAAATCTGTAGTTTACCTATTACGGACCGTTTAAAATACAGTGCAATCATAAATTACCCGTATATGCTGAATATAATCTACTGATTCGTTATGTACAGCGGACTCCTGCCCAGTGGTTTAACCGAAGACGACCTCAGTTCAGATGACGAGGAGGACAAGCCGGGCGATTTAGAAGACGAGAAGAGGGAATTTGAAAAGGGCTCTGCTAAAAACACATGCTCGCTGGAGGAGTCACAATCGACTCACACTGCAGCCAGTGACTCTCCGACATGCAGTATGCCTGGCACATCCCAAGAAATGTGGCAAGTATGTTGTATTGATCTTATTTTTCATTCTAGGTACAGGCTAACCTCTTTGGTTTTAGTGATGCCTGTATAAATGAAGCTAACTCTGAAAGTTAGCTTCACGCTAACTATCTCTAAGTTTACATTTACTATTGCTGCAGTACCCCCAGCCCAGCTCAGACTTAAGCTAACGGTTCATCTGAAGTGAGAAAAGCAGGGTTTTGAAGCCCTCTTCGTATGTCACATCTGTACAGCTGCAGCAGAAAAGAATCAAGAGCAGTGATGCTGTATTCACTTTGTATGTGTCTTTAAGAAATTCCAGGATCTGCGGAGGAAGAAAGATGATATAAGGATATTAAAGGTCACAGAAGACAGAAGAAAAAGGAAAAGAAGAAAGCGAAAGAAAGGTAATGTAGTTCTACATCCAACAGATGGGGGAGTTTTTGTAATTCAGTAGTTCCAATATCAATATATTGGCCAATATTAGTACCTTACTCTGCTCTGCTGCAGGTGCTGCAGATACTGCAGAGCATTTTGGAAGAAGTGAAACTTGAGTAGCTCTGCTGGACATACTGTGTGAAGACAGTGTTTATAAAATAAGCACCTTTTATAGCAAAATGTATTTATAATACTGATATATTTGTGATAGGCTAGTGATAGATTGGTTGATAATATTGGCCAACTACTTCATCAGTCAGGCTCTAATTGTTTGCACATTTTTCCAGTGGACAAAATATTGGTCAATTTGTAAGAAAATAAACCTTTGTATTTGATAGAAACTTACCTTAAAGGTAGTCGAGCAACTTATTGGTACACATGGTATAGCTAACAACTGAAGTAATATCAGGGGTGCCAAACATAAGGCCCGGGGGCCAGACAAAGATTCCAGTCCAGCCTACTGGATGTCTTTGGAAAATCTGAAGGAAGATGTACATTTTAACTATATTGTCATACATTTTGACAGCTCGGTCTACTGATAAAGACTTCTCCCGAAATCATTCGTACTCCCCCAATGTAATGATGTTAAACAATTAAACGACAGTGTAATTGCACTATGTTGAAATTGCACTTCTTTTTCTTATATTGAGATAGCTCAGGTATTGCTTATGCAGTTAAACTACTACATAAAGGGGAATTTCACTGGTTTGGCCCACTTAAGATCAAAGTGGACTGTACGTGGCCATTGATGTAAAGTGAACTTGACAGGCAGACTCATACAGAAGAAACCTACGTATCATTAACTTGTTTGTCTTGTGCGTGTAATTTCACAGGAGCAGAAAGTGGGGAACCTGCAGAAACAAGGTACTGTTACACAACATTACAGACTATGAATAGTCAGGTAAAGTGAAGGATGTTTCCTTTCCTGTTTGTCAAACTATCCTTACGGGCAAATTCCTTACAAAATGCTGTCGCCACAAAGTATGAAAAACACATAGATCTGATTAGAAGGGTAACAAAAGAAATACAGTCAAGTTAATAAAAAGATGGACACGATATATGTCTTATTGCAATGCTGGTCTACATGAGCATTAACAGACATTTTCTCTGTCAGCAGAGAGCGTCAAGAGGAGCGGGAGAAGCACTGGGATGAGCTTAAGCAGTATTTTGGTGTAAATGATCGATTTCATCCCCCTGCATGTTCCAAACCCCCTCCGAAGGTAACAAAGACTGCCTTCCAACTTATCTTCTGAGGTTTAATACTGTGTCTGTCTTAGCTGTTAGAAACACCTTCACATCCTTTGTGTTTCGTTGCCACTGTACCGTCTCATTGTTTTACGTGATATGACATGTGGATTAGGGGGACCTTTATAATAACTCAACCTGACATTGAGAAGTACATTGGGGATTATGCTCAGCTACGTTTAGTGATAAGATTAGGGTGAATCTGCTTTCTAGCGTGGTTAAGATTCAAGTGAGATGTAGGATTTTTTTCTTCACCTGCAAAAAGACTGAAAATCCAAGTGTTGCTTGGCAGAAGATGAGATGGTTACAGCCTCTGTGACTGCAGCTGGAACAAAGACAAAAATGTAAAACTGAACTTTCTTCCATTTGAGTGCATTTCAGCTCTTAAAGATGACCAAACCTTTAATGCAAAACGATTGCAAATTGCTAATGAAGCAAAAATATTTGCAAGCTTGATGAACATTACGATTGACCAATGAATGGGAACTGTTCTAATTTCAATGTGAAATCCCTTTAATGATTATTTTGGAGTATTTTGTGCTTAATTTATCTCAGCAGCATAAGATTGAGGGTTTTTTCTTTTTTTTTTTTTTGTGAATTTAGCCTCATTTTGAATGGGGTGCCAAGCTGGATGTAACAGAACTTGCCACATTATCATAATGAGGTTCTCTTTCATCACTCAAATGCAGATCCTTGTAATTAATATATTATTTCGAGTCTGGCAAGTCTTTCAAACAATTTGAAGTGAGGTAATTGAGGAAAAACTATATCACAGTTGCCAGATGTGATTATTTATCTGGCAGCAGCTTCTCCAAACCCTAACCTTAAACACAGTTCACAGCATAAACGATGACCGTCTGTCCGTTTGAGTTCTGCTTGTGAGAAACTGCTGGTGATAACTGAGTTCACGAGTCGGATCGGGTACGTTCAGGACATTGAACTGTAATGAGCGCACTAAATCAGAGCTGACCAATCGGAGTCAAAAAAATTAATAAAATTCTGCGTTTTAAAACTTGATGTTTACTTTACTGTACTTTTACAGTGAGTCAACAATACATCAGAGGGGACACATTAATAATTGCAGTTTCTTTCCAGTGTATCTTTTTTTTCCACCATGATGAAATTTGGGGGGGCTGAAGAAATCTGGTACTCGGCTCGCTGAGATAGTCTCATCACAGCAGAACTGCCTTGCCATCAGTGACCGGGGGCTTCTCGGCACCCCCCTCTGCTTAGGCCTGTAATGGAAATGTGTAATTAAAGAGTCACATTTATGTTTGGTAATCTCCTGTAGCATTTCTAAGATTTCCCCACTAATATCCAATCAAAAAGGTTTTCATTTGTGAAGCGAAATCTACATATTTGTAGTAATGGCAATCATATTAAAAATAAGGCCCTGGGGACTTTTGAAGTTACTCTTTGATTTTTTTTTTCTCTACCCCTATTTCAAAAAAAAAAAAAAAAAACGATTTTTTTTTTCCCCTCTTCTGCAGTCCGGCCTAGAAAAGAGCATAGAGAGGGCCATAGCTGAAGGGGACATTGCAAAGGCGGAGGAGATGAGCGACAGACTCGCCACTCGAGAGGTACGTTGTGCTGATAAGAGATCTTTGGGGTGCTCCCGCTGTGACAAATCAGGCTAATGGATCCGTGGCCATTTCTGCTGCAAAGACATAGAGGAACAAAAACACACGCAGACATCCACCATTCAGTCCTGCAGCTCTTTTCCATTGAGTTAATGGAAAGCCCTCCCCTTAGTTTTGAAGTGCGGCAGTGTCTAAAGGACTTTTGGCTCTGCTTTTTAATGAAGGGTACATTGCTTTCAAGCCAACTGTTAAATCATTCTCCAGGTAAGAGTTTCATACCTTTGAAGTGTACATGTCCCTAAATGCAGTGCCTGAAGTTTTGTAACTAACCGCCTTGGCAGGCATCAAGGATCAAGTGGTTTGAAACTAATTTAGCATAAAATGTAGCCCACACACACATAATTGTGGTTAAAAAGACATACAGCTGCAGCGTTACTTCTCCGCCGGAGCATCAAAGTTAAACTTCTTTGTTTTATGATGCATTTTGCTTACAGCGTCGCATGAGCATTTTCATTTTGTAATAGTGGCAACAAAAAGATGGAACAGGCTCAGGTTTTCCTGGCATCTGAGGATTTCAATTTGGAGTTATAAGGTGGGAGGGGCCGTCCATTTAACGCTGCTCAACAGAAAAATTAAAGTTATTTAAACGTGGTGTTCAAAAATGTAACTTTTACTCTCATGTTCACGTAGTGGACGGCAGCTAGAGCCATTACTGGCTTCGCTGTGGAGAAGAAACATAGGAGGTGCAAATGATGTGATTTCTTTCGTTAAAAAAAATCTGGATATGATTCGATTTAAAGCAAGTAATCGAAAAACAAATTGCAACCAGAACCTCTTGAATGGATAAGGAGGTTTCTAAATGAAAATATCAACTGTGCTAATTGTGTGAGCATTACATTTGTGACCTAGTATCTCCATTGTGTAATAGACATTGGTGTGCAAGCATTAGAGCCCCTTCATATTTCCATTCTAACTGCGAGCAGAGTGATCGAATATGAGGGAGTTAAATGAAAGCTCTTGTGAGTGGCACCTGTGCTGTACTTTCAGAAAGCCTCTTAGAGCGCTGGTGGATTGGTTTTAGCCTGAGCTGAGGTTCTCGCCTCCCTGGCACCTGCCTTGTGTCTTGCCAGAGCCGTGATGGGACCTGACAGCAGTTTGGCAGCCGCAATTCATTGTTAGGCAGTGATAACTTCATTTCAAGAGAGTATAGATTTGACTATTTTTAAATCCCTAAATGCTAGCTGATGCAAAGTTGTACAGGTTTTCTTTCGAATACAAAGACAAGCAGTCCTGCTCATAGTTAAAAAAGAAAAAAAAATGGGAGAGAAATGGAAGCTAAAAGCCAGAAAGTTTAAGGGATTCTGAATCAGTTATAAAGGATTATAGTGTATATTAATGCAGCCTGTATTTCAGATAGCATTTAGGACCAGAGTGTTTGTTTACCGCCTTCCTGTTCACGTTGACGGGAGCACTGTGACAAACATTTAGAGGATCAATAATCTCCGCTGTGGCCAGAATCAATTTCAAGGTTATAATTGAGTGGCTCATTTGGCACGGAATTGCTTAGATGTTTAATTTGTTTACGGTCATAACATCCTGACATGATTGTGGCAGGCTTTTCACTCGAAGAATAGGAACAGGTTTTCTTCGCGAAAAATGCAAAAGCATTCCGACAGCTGTGAAGAACTGAAGAGGCCTGTTTGTCCCTCTAGGCATTGTTTTGTAAAGAAAATGCTGGTACATGTTGGATGACAATGTTTCAGAGTATTTTCATCCTCAATCTAATGCATTCCCACTTATCTCCTCAAAGCAAAGGGAAATAGAAGAAAGATAGAGAGCTTGCTGTCAGAATCCCCTCTTTTGTAAGACGGAAATGTTTGTTTCTGCTGTTTTGAGCTCCCACAAGTCAATTAATGATTTCCATTTGCTCTACTTCCTTTCTTACGTTTTTTTAATCTAAACATTAAAACAATTTGGTAAAACCCTGTTTTGAAGGCTCCTTATAAATTCTGAGATATGTTTTCTTTCATCTGTCAAACTTCTAAGACACGCGGCTTGGATATTGCAGGTTGTGGGTTTTTATTCTCATTACGGTTTTTAAATATGTTTCAAAGCTGAAAGCCTTTGTTTTTAGATTAATTCGTGAAGACATGCTCAGATTTTTAAATAAACATATTACCCCTCTAAAGAAATTTTTATTATTGTCTACAGTGCATTTCCAAAGCTTCCTAATGTAGTTTAATAAATTATACAGACAGTTTCTTTTCTCATAAAGATGCCTGTTGATCCTCCTCAGCGCATTTAGATTTCTTTTCACATGCTTTAGAAGACAGAAAACAATGTAAAAATCTCCTTGCCTCTAAAGTAGTCTTAATAGTTCAGTAGATTAAAAGGTGCAAGTCCTCCAATTAAGACTTGGTCTCCATCCTTTGATTACTGCACATTATTTTACTCTGCAGCAAGCTGCGTACGGGCTTATTAATTCTGTAATTAGCATAACAAGAAGTGACAGACACATACACTATAAACGGCTCAAAGCATGTCATGAGGCCTGATAGCATCCAGCAGCTCATATTTAGCAGATTGATTTTTCTGTTCCTGGTAAATGAGCTAGTATGAAAAGATTATAACTGATAAGTAGTAAAGAAAATCTTATGTTATCTTATGTTTATCTGTAGTCACTGTATCAAACAGGATCAAATGCAGTAAAACCAAAGCAATCAAAGTGTTATACTTACTTTTTCACACGACTATAAGGTACTGAAATCTACTCAATTTCTACATCTAACTCTACTTTTTGACTGGGTGCCACTTTAGCTCACATGGTCAGACTGCAGTGGCCCAGATTTGAGTCTGACCTGTTGACAAAACCCCCCAAAAGCTTAAATCATCCATTAAATCATCAGCGTCACACAAAACATTCAAAATTACTTCTGGAATTTGTGTGATTGTGATTTACATGTAACAGGAAGAGCAGTGGACCAACGATTGATCCCTGTGGGACACCATAATAAGGTGCTTTCAATATCTAAATAAATATGATTTAAGCTATCAGGTTATCACACTCAAAAATTTTATATCCATCCATCTTTTCTATCCACCCTACTTGTTAACGATTCAATTCAGGGCCGCAGGGGTGGGAGCCTGGAACCTATGCTGCGTGTCATTCATTGGGAGACAGGCACACCTCTCGACATGTAGCCAGCTTACTATTACAAATTATTCTAAGTCCTTTGAAGGGTTATTAGAACCATGCAATTTTCGGAACAATGACTACTTATTCTATAATGACTGTACTCTAAATCGGACACTAATGTAAACTACTGTCTTTGCTGCACTAATCCACATTCTCATTGTAGTACTTCAATCAACAGGAAAAATGAAATATCTATTTTATTAAACAGAGCCGCTGATCTGTTTTTGAATGTATCCGTACATTTGCTTCATATACAGTAAGTGGGTATATTTCTTTACAAAAGACCATCATGTTGTGTTAGCCTTTTATTGCCCCATGGCTGTCATCACAGTTATTAGAGTGGCATTAACATTTCAAAACAGAAACTCTCTGTAGTCTGCCACAAACATGGATGTCGGGTGTATTTCATGACTTGCAGGAGCTTAAGGATATGAAAAATGAAAAACTATGTTGCATTGCTGCTGGCCTCACCATCAGGATGGAAGCAGCCCCATGTACATGGCCACAAGTACAAAGAAGGTGTCTTAAAAGACAGTTTTTCTTTTCAGCCTATGCCCTGCAACAGAAAAACCACCACCAACAACAAACTATGCACGGCCCAGTATGTTTTAGACCAGAGGCTGACCGGCATTGAACTTTTAAGGCCTATACTGGTATTTGGTGATTTAATTGGATATCGGAACTGCTACATGTAGTCTGGATTGACCTTTTGTCGTGGAGCTTTCTTGTTATGCCACTTTGAGTAATAATAACGTGCTACATCCAAACTGTTTAAAAATGAATCCCTCCTAATAGATTGTATTGTAATTAGCCATATGAATATGTATTAACTGGAGCCATTTATAGTTTCTGTAGCTTTTGAACATGCGGATGGTTATAACATCCCTCATTATGTTCTAGCTTGCATTTCAATAGTGCAGCTGCTGAAAGGAAAAGCCCCACTGTCCTTGAAATCTACCCTTTGGAAAGCCTCGCTTAAACGCTGTGAAACAAAGGTGGTGCGGCATTTTGTCAGAGGAGACATGGTGGCTTAGTTGAAACAAAGAGCTGAACTAAGAGTGTTTCATGATATTTATGTTATTTAACACCTTTTTTCTTCTCGCCACCTTCCCCCCGCCATGCCCTGTGTTTGTAATCAAAAAATTAATGAGCGGCGCTTTTGTGGAAAGTAGGCTTTATCAGATTTTGACTTTCCCCGCCCCACATCAGAGAAGGAGTCTGACTCCGTCTCCCCTGCGAGCCCCCCCAGGCCACCTCGCAGAGAGTTCAGGGAAACTCTCCTCTTTGTTCATTTTTCCTTCAGCATAAGCAATTTATCACTGAATGAACTTTTATTGTATCTCTGGATGACTCACATTAAATTTTCGCCCATTAATTTTGAAATGGATTTTGAAATGGGTACTAAGCTTTTATCAAATGCCTGGGAATCTCATTTGGATTATTGTATTTCATTAATTACTTGATAGACAAAGCATACTTTTCAATGTAGATTTGTGTGCTGTTTAATTAATTAGCATGTTTTCTCTTTTAATTAAAGCCATTTTTTTAAATTAAAGCCCACAGCAAAACACATATATAATTTGTTTGTAATTAGGCCTTAATTGGTGGTAGTGGAAGCTTAGCACCCTTGGTTTCTTTTTTCATGATTGCCATTTTATTGCCAGTCACTCATTAATTAAACAGTTTTTTTTTCTAATTAGCTTATAAAACTGTTGATGGCATATTATTCTAAGTGTGAGTTCAAAGCTTGCTAATAAGCCTACCCTACTCAGAGGAGGCGAGATAATGAAATGGCACAAAGCAGACGAACTTTCAGAGATTTTTTTTTTTTGTCTATTCCCTAAAGATGACATCTTGTATGTATCTAGGATCAGATTACTAGAAAAGGAAATGGAGACATTGCTGTTCTCCTGTGCCTTCCCTGAAGTGCCATTGTTTTTAGCTTTCCGTGTAATTCTGTTTGTCAAAGAGGAGGCAAGATGACAAAAAGCTCTAATGAGGCTGCCCCAAAGAAAACTGACACTGTAGTGGGAATATAACAGCATGAAGGTGCGTGCTATGATATTCTGACTGTATTATAATGAAAACAGTGACACATTGTAATTGTTTATCCTTCATTATTAGACATTGACAATCAGTGATTTACCTTTTCTACGATCACTGTTAAGCTCCTAAGAAAAGCTATGGCAGTTTGTCCATTACATAATTACTTTGTTTGCTATTGGAAAACAGTAACAACATATTCTGCTTACATTAAAAAAATTAGATATTTTACTCTATTATTTTAATTTCCTTCAACTTTATAGTCTGGCTTCACCACAGAGTTTTTCTGAACTAAGTAAATGAAAACCCCAAATAACAAAAAATGGCCAAAAGATCTTTTATTGGTGATAACTAATTCCACATTGCACTACTTCTTTTTATAAAATCTAATGTATTGATAGATTAAACTGCTCAGCAGTATGTACAATTAGCAGCCCTTTGGCTTTATGTTGGACGAAATCAATTTGAAGACAAGTGATGGACAAAACAGTCTTTTACATCAACAAAATAATCATTTGTTTCAGGAGTCAAACCAGCAGGTATGAACAAATGTATCCTTTTTAACAAAGTGCAGCTGTAGAGCAAAGACTCAATGCATCTTTAATAATAAATAGCTATATTTCCTTATGTAACATTTGATTTCTTATATTGGAAAAAAAAAATCTTAGTTTGTGTAAGTCATTTGTATCACTTTGAGTCGTTTTCAGAAATAATGACAGTATCTTTTCCTTGGTGTTCTGTAACAATAAACTGACTATCATTGGGTGTTGACCTGGCCCTCCAAAGGCCTAGTACAAGTTAGACTTACTGTGAATCATGTAAATAATCTGTAGACGACTTGATAATAAAAACAGCAGCAAGAGAGCACCTCTGATTCTAGGGTCGGATTTTTTATTTTACCTCAACCTATTGTTTCACCTTGGAGATTTAAATAACGGACTAACTAAATAAAATCTCGTAAAATCTTTTCTTTTGAATACGATATGGGTGGTGCTGATTGACCCCTCGATCTTTTGACCTTCCCTGTCCTGCTGCAACGCTGAGGCTAAGAAGCCAGAGACACGTATTTCTTCCCCCTTCCACCTCAGTCCTAAGAAATTATGCTGAAATAACACACAAGCTGCCTAATCTGATATTCATTCCTTTCTTATATAGCCCTGCTTTCCAAAGTTGACTAAGGCCACATTATTTAGGCATTAAGGTAGTGTGATAAGGGAATTAGGCTGGTCATTAATCGTTTACACGTCAAATGCAGCAGAGCAGCTCGGGGAGGTGATTTAGTGAGGCAAAGCCATATAGCCCTTGTTAATCCACCTCTCACACGTTTTAATTGGAAGAGGCTTCCTGGATAGGAAATTTATGAATGGATTTAAGGCCATTTCTTCCTTAAAGCCATCATTTATTTCATATTGTTAATAGGAGCTTTAACACTTTATCCACATGGAGACGTATTTTTCTCATCTCCCATTCAGCTATTGTCTTTTTGCACTGGCTGGTTAATTGCCACAGTGTTTTTATGATCCCTGTGCTACAAAAGGAGGGACGCAGCGTAAAACAGACACACAAATGAAAACAAAGTGTGAAAGCGTTATTATGAGCAACTTTGTGCGTGATTTCCACACACGCAATGCAAATTTTGACGTATTTATTTTTTGTATCAAGGCCCCATGTTTGGGTCTCTGCTTGAATCTCCATGACGACCCAAACATGGATGAACAGAAAACGGCACTATTGACTTAACCCTCCTAGTGGCCTTAAGCTGCTGCTGCTGCTGCTGCAGTGCCAGCATTGTGCAGGCTGAATTTTTTGCCTTCAAATCTTCCAAAGGTCAGAGAATTAATCCTCTGAATAAACCTTGTTTTTAGCAGGGCTGCACACAGGCCACACAGGAGAGAGAGGGAGAGAGAAACGAGGCACGGGAAACATGCATGTGATGGACATTTAATTGTACATTAATATGTGGTGGAGTGGGAAGAATTGCCTTTTAGGAGCCACATAAACAAAGAATGCAGGAGGTTTTCCTGTCTCCTGCCTTTATTCCCGCTTTGTACTTCCATTCTTATTTTTCCCCAGCCTGTGATGTGAAAGGATTTGGCACTAAGATGCACGCAAGGGGAGGGGGGAGGAAAAAATCCTGAAAAGTGGATCAAAAAAGTAAATGAAAAATAATGTCATATTACTGAAAATATGAGAGGCTAATTTGTGCCGACTTTTTGCTAATTTTGTTCTCGCCACAGAAAGAGGAGCCGTCACCTGCTCGGCGCCACAGCGCTGACAGTGCCAGTGATCCATGAAATAAGCTGCCGCTGGCTTTGTTCAGATAAGAATGAACAAATCTGCACAATGTACTGCTCTCGGAATCTCATTTTCATACTTGCATGCAGGCTAAAAGAAATAAGCTGTTTGCAGGCTTGATTAATCAGACATTTGAGGGTTTTTTTTTTGTCTCTTTGATCTGTTCTGTCTCCTAGGTAACTTGGTTGACATTAATGTTGAGCCCCAGCAAAGACAATCAGGGAGTGTAGACTAAACAGATATAAAAAAAGAAACAGGGAAAATATTAAAGACCTTTAATGCTTTAAATGTAGTAAAAGCTGTGTTGTGAATTTAAAAGAGGGGGAAATGAGGGCCATGGAAGTGGGTTTTAATTTTGCTTTTGGAATGTTCAGGAAGGCGTGTTTTCAAGACCTTTTGCATTTCAAATGCAACCCCACAGGAGAGCAGGTTAATGTGGGTAATCCTCGTGTAGGCAAAAAGAAAAAGCTCTGTCAGTAAATCTCCAAATTAAACCATTTAGCATCATGCAGTTTCGTTTGATTTGCTCCCAGAATGAGCCAGTGTGGCTTTCTTTCTTTTTTTTTCCTTTACAAACACAGAGAGCAAGAGCTGTTCTCAGATTTGTCAACAATTTAATAAATGTGTGGTTTATAATCTCAGCATGCATCAGAGCCACTCAGAAGCATTTAGCACCTACGCTGCTCTGCCAAGAAGCAGGGAACACCCTGAAGTGGTTTTATCTGCTCGCAAATCTACTGCAAATGTTTGAGCAACCGTCCCCCCTCCTTGTTATAACTCTCTTAAAGAGGAGAGGGGAGGAGAAAAGAGGAGAAAACATGATTTGAGGAATTTAAAACCTATAAAAATGGCAAAGAACTGGAGAACTGTCATAGTATGTACGCTTCAGGTTATGCAGACGCTCTCACAAATCTTCCAGTGACTGTATAGATGAATGCCTTGAGGGCCCAGCCGGAGCCCAGTACTTGCAGCCAGCCGGAGCCCTTATCTTAAATCCAAGCAAAGTACCATTAATCTTTTTGAAAGACCTTTATGGCTTTTAATGTATCCCAAATTAGAACATTTTACACCCTTGGTTCCTGAAATATGGTGATAAAAAGCCTTTAGAGTTTAATTTTTCCTGCCTGCTCGCTCTGACCTGCTTAATCCCAGCATGCATTAGGAGATATTTTAGTTTCAGTCTTTCTAATAAAGTTTATCCCACTTAATTATAATTGAAACATTTTTTTCCAGCAGGTCTTTTTTTTTTTTTAAGTGGTGCAGTGGTGGCACATTTCTTCATTACCTTAAGACTTTCTTTCCCCCTTGATTGTACTCTGAATATTACAAAGAATTACCCAAAGGTTTGGTGAAATTGTTCCAAGTTGTTTATCAAAGTTTGCCTTTGCTTGAATAATAAACCTATCTCAGGAGTGAAAGAGGGGGCAGGATTTTTCCCTTTGTTTCCTGTGCTTCTGTGTGACTGGGGTTATTGGGATTATTCTGCTTCACAATACACACATATGTCTTCCCTGGGATTTGAATGTTTGCCTCTTACAGTCACGGTCATTCTCTTCACTTCTGATTTCAGGGACTGCCTGCATTGCTCCAAAAAAAAAGTCTCTTTTACAATTGGAGACGAGTGGAAAACGCCTTTGCAACATTTTTGAAGTGGAGGGGGGGAGGCAGCACAGCTGACATCGTCTGTCATTGTTTGTTTAGTATTTCATTTGCACATTAAAAAAAGGATCTAAAAGAAACAGCATTGAGAGGATGGAGGGGGAAAGACTGTAAACTCTAAGCTGAAAAACACAGCTCTTAAAATACATCAAATATATAGTGATGAGAATTTTATTGAAACAGTGCTCATGTTCAAAAAAAATAAAACTACACTTTTTGTTAATATTTGTAGAGACCTGTGCATAATATTCAGCTTTTAGTTCTCTACAACATCTAAAAATTCTTTGCAGTCCTCGAAGAAAAAATGTCACATTTAATCTATCATCTAAAATGTGAGAGAGCCGAGTGACTTTATTCGCTACTCTTTGACAAAATACAAAGAAAACAAGCAGATATTGATATTTTTTCCACTTTTCTTTGTAATCTAAGCAGGTGTTGTCCCTACTTCCAAGTTTAGCATCCATTTAGAAAGTGTGTAAGAAGCTTTAGCTGCTCAGATACATCAAGGAGGGTTCAAATCCTCAGTAAAAACAGGAACATCGAGTCCTGCTACAGACCTGACTACGCAGGCTTTGGGATAATATATAAAAACAGAACACGTTGAAGCAGATTTTCTCCATTATGATGGGGCAACCCATCTGCCATGTACCTTTTAAAAAGAGCTGCTCACATATTGACTTCATTTTTTTCTTTTTTTTCTTTTAAATGCTTCATGACTTGTAAGATATTGTACATCTCATTCATAGAAATAAGCAGGTGTTTGCTGCAGAATTATTGTTGCATACATGTAAAATAGCATTTATTCCTACTGAATGAAATATATAATGTAGGCTTTCGTGGTCACATTCTGTCAAATATGTTGCACTCAGTCCTGACGTCACATATCGCCAGACTTGCTAGACTGCAGGATTGTACGGCATTCACGTGTCGTTTGGTTTAATGACAGTTTTGCTGTGGTGTGGAGGAGGCATCGCAGGCAGCAGAGACTTCGACAAGAAGCCACCCTCACACATCAGTCAGAAGGGGCTTTTTTCTTGCCACAGACTGATTTTCATTCTCTAATGAGCCTCTCCTCTGTCTGCCTCCAAATAGATGGCCGTGAAAATCGCTCAAGCTGCTGATTGCCGTGACTTTGTGCAAGGCAAACAGGAAGAGGAAGCTTTGAGGGCAGCGCAGAAAAGGAAGAAGCAAATAGCCTGGGGGTATGACGTCTGTCTCTGGTCTCATGTTTATGCTTGCCATCATTTCTGCCATGCGCGACCACTCTGGGTTCAAGTACAGTTAAGATAGAGCCGCCGAAGCCTGAATTAGCTAGTGTGATTGAAGTTGATGGCTAAAATGTATTCATAAGAGCTTCAAAGTTTTTTTTTTCTGTTTTGCAGCTTTGAGGCGAAGAGGCGGTGGGAAACCAAAAGCAACATGGGCTACATGTGAAAAACACGGAGGAAGAAGAACAAGACTTTATGTGTGTGTGTGTGTGTATATATACATATATATATATATGTGTGTGTGTGTGGCAGACTGATCATGTTTCTTCTTATAATTTTTTGTATATTTTGAAGATTTTACAGCAGCAGCATGGGAGAGGAGAAAAGTCAGCAGTTGGCTGAGATGAAAAAAAAAAACCCAATCCAAAGAGTAAAAAGGAGGAAAAAATGATGGAGCATTCAAATTAATTCCTAAGGCACCCACTGGTGTCTGCATTGTGTTATTTTTCATTACATTTCAGTGATTTGAGCGTTCTGCCCCCCCCCTTCAAATTAAATCTGGTGTACATTACTGGATGATGCGTTTATTTATTGCTGTAAAGTGGGTTAATCATGAAGGCGCTCTTTTCTTCTTCTGAGGAAGAGAAAGGAAAGATTAGAGCTCTAATGCAATGTACAGGATAATGTGCGATAGGATTTGGGAGTAGAAAATGAAATTTGGCTGCTGTAAACTGTTGTGAGCAGTCGTAAACTGGAAGTTCGAAGCAGAGGCTTTGCTGCTGGCCCTCGCCCACGCTATTGTTTCGGAGCCTGAACAAGAGGCGCACGCTGTTTCTCGAAGCATACACTCACTGCTCATTGTGTGATGAGCTCTCTTCAGCATCTGTAAACTCGTCTAAAAACCGTTCCTCTCCCTCTTACTTTGATCTTTTTTCTTCTTCTGCTTTTTTTTTTTTTTTTTTTTGATCTGCAGCGCTTGCCTCCGCAGCTACTCAACACTTCTGAAATGCTCATTCAGATTCCAGGAAGTGTTAATTGCAACCAGCAAGCACAATAAAAAGCTGAAGAAAGATAATTACTTTTAGTCATAAAGCTTGATTTTTTTTGATTTTTTTTTAACCAAACCACTTTAAAAGAAAAAAAAAGACTGCTTTGCTTCAAGGTAATGAGAATTAAAAATTAATCCACCTAAGTTGTTTGCATTTCACATATTTGAGCACTTTGTCCCCTGGTGAGGCGCGTTCTCATAGGCTCACTGCATCGGTATGGAGTAAATTTAACAAAACATCAGCAATAAAAGTTTTTAGGTCATTATGACGCAAAACACCTGAGCTAAAGAAAACCAAATATGAGCTCGAGAGAACTTGGTGAACTTTAAAAAAACAGGCAACTGTTTTGTATCCTCTCATGTCACGTGACTGTGTCAGAGAAGCTGTCAGTTGGCGGGAATTGGTGCTAATTAAACTATTAATTATCTCTGTAATGAGACACAAGTTAAAACTGTGTTAAGCACATCAAAGTACAACATGGGATTTCTTCACTTTGATGAATGCTATGAAAAATATATCTTGACTGAAGAGTGAGGAAACATCAGAGATGCTTCATTAACGGCAGCAGAATTAGGAAGGAAGAAAAAAAAAATGTATGGCCTTTGAAAGTTTTTGGATAAGTGCTTAAGCGCGAGACATTTATTACAGGGAATTACTGGATGCAGGTCTGATTATTGCGTATTTCACAAACATTGCAGAACTTTCCAGAGATAAGAGCGCTCCAAGAAAACCGGCCTCCTTTTTTGCTGCTACAGGATTATAGAACAAAAAACCATCACAGTACGTGGACTTGTATTCATGTAGCCTTATTTTAAAACTAGTTGATGTCAGTGAACATGACCGGTGCTGATCCAAGAGCAGCGCAGCGACGTATCAATAGCATCTCACTTATTAATCTCTTTGAACGCAGCATAATGCCCTGAGCAGAGATGAGTCTGCTTTTAAGCTGGAAAATCCACTTTCCCATCATGTTGAGGAGGTGTTTTCAGTAGTCTCTTACTGGAGGCCAATCTTAGCCCCTTGGGCACATGTCGAACCACTTCTAGGAAAACTGTTGTGTAAAGCCGGCTTTGAAAGAAAAGAAAAAAAACCCCTCAACAACAACAATCCCATTAAATGGTTGGAAAGCTGCTGTTGTATGAAAGGGAACATATGTTGCTGGTAACAAGACATTGGCGCTATCGCTTGCTGCTATCGCCGGCTGGAAGAGGATTAACTCGGAGGAGAGATCTCCGAGATGCTGCTGATAAAGGCTAGCCACGCTGAAAAACACTTCACACCTAGAGCGCGGTGTAGCTCAGAGGAAGGCGGCTTTGTTTGTGTGTTGTTAATTGTTTTCACATCAAATTTTAGCTGCAGCGGTTTTTGGGGGGATTTGTTTCACACATTTTTTTATTTTTTTTAAAGTTCAGCTCCATTTGGAAACCATTAGTTTCCAAACGGAGTGGAGCTGAGAGCCAAAACACCACTTTGGCATTTCATAAAAGGAAAAAAACCAAACAAACCAAGAGTTTTACATCTTTATTATCAAAGTGTGATGTGTTTTGTTTTTTAGTTTATTAGTGCCTCATGTCCTATTTTGTTTTGTGCCTTGAGCCAAAGCAGAAGAGCTGTAACGTGTCAGGTTTTATATTTGATATCACGTCAGTTATGATTGTATTCTTGCACACAAGCCCCCCCTTTCCCCAAACACCTTATTCCCAAAGTAACACAGTGGGAGTGACAGACAGCGTGGATGTTGACATATTCCTTGGCTGATTTAATGACCTGCTTAATTCTGGCACGTCGGCAGCCCTCTCAGATGTTTTGCAGTTTTAATTAGTGTAATCGTCGCTCTCGAAAAAGGCCACAGGGTTGTTTAATGGGTCATGTTTGTCAAGATGCACAGAATTATAACACAAAAGACATGCCATTTATTCAGCGCTACACTCTTAGAGTGATTATGGGTGTCACAATTGATAATTAGAGGAAGAATTGATTCATCCGAAAGCCAAAATGAACCTCTGTGGTGTGAGGAAATTAGTTTGACAGTGTTTGGATGAGCGGTGTTTACACTGCAGTGAGGCGGTGTGGGAACACTTCACCACTCTCCTGTTAACCGAGGCAGCGTGCACACACTTAACCGCTGTTTGTGGACGGGAGAGTAAGGAGGCTGGATGTGACATCTGGAGTAGCGACTGGAAAATTTTCAGCTGTGACCAAACTTTTCATGAAATTATCAATGCGCTGTTTCATTCTGCAGGCTCGTGTCACATGATAAGCAGAGGTTATGGTTCCGATTTTCAGGCAGCAAAGAACAAAGTTCTCTGCACAGTTCTCTCAAAGTGTGTGAATTAGGTCAGGCTAACAGTTATGATTTATAAAAACTGTTTAAATGCACTTACTCTGCACTAATTAAAAACTATTCTATATTATGTGGGTTACATATACACCCTCTTAATTGTTTCTTAGTTCAAAACTGCTTCGAAAGCATCTATTTTATCATTTAGCCTGACTTGTAGAACAAAAGAATGAAAGTGAACTTTCAATTAATTTTCTCCCTTTGCTATCGCGAAATAAAAACATTCCCACGCACAAATATGCTGAGCATGCACTCATTACGTATTCATCTTCATTCTGCAAACCACATATTGCATTTTATCTGAATGAATTATTAACCAAGTTAATGAATATTTCATTTTTCTTTATGGAACCATTTAACAGTCCCAACAGAGGTAATGACATCTTAAGCAGAACAAGTACCTGGAAAATGGGGAGGAAATTATGTTTTTGACCAGTTAGGTTATGTCATGCAACATATACAGATATATTGACCTGTTAAAAGCTTTTATTGTAGTCTGATTTTAACAGTGAGCATGTGGTGATTCAACACTCCCCCTTCAGTCATTGTGTATAAATTGGCCTTTAATGTATAACTTGCACTGACCTAACAAAGGATACAGCATGATCTAAAGCAGCCGGAGGGGATTTAAACTGAGAAAATGAAGTTAATGGTGTAATTAACGTTACCTTGATTTGTCTCAGGAAAGGCCTCACTAGCTCCAGTTTGTGTGGTAATTTATTACTGAGTTCCTATATGAAGAACACGCACCTACAGTACAGCAGGTAATTACAAACATAGGCTTGATTAGAGGACTACTACTCTAAACTACTCTGAACTTGTTAGTGATCAATTAACACTGGTAACACTGTAGTAACACAAGACAGCAGCAATCCCTTCATACTGAGTTAACCCTTATACACAGAAGTCATGTGAACGTTTTACACCAAAAGAATGGAAATAACGCTTTTTTGTTTTTGTTTAAAAATAAATAAATATATATATATATATATATATATATATATATATGGTCCCGCCTATGTGTGGTTGAATTGGATTCTACATATATGTGGCCCATGAATTACAGTGAGTTTGACACCCCTGGCATACATTCACTGACTTTATTAGGTACACCTGTTAAACTATCCATTAATGAAATCAGCCAATCACTGTGCAGCAACTCAATCCATTTAGGCCTGTACACGTGGTCAAGACGGCCTGCTGATTTTCAAACTGAGCGTCAGAATGAGAGTTAAAAATTAGTATTTCAGAAGCTGTTGATCTACTATGAACCGTCTTTAGGGTGTACTGATAATGGCCTGAGAAAGAGACAACATCCAGCAAGTGGAAGCTCTCTAGACAGAAATGCCTCGTTGGTGTCAGAGGACAATGGACAGACTGTTTTGAGCTGAAAGGAAGTAACAGTAACTTGAATAACCATTCCTTTTCTCTACAGTTCGTAGGCTACAGTAGTAAAGGCCACTCCTGTCAGCTAAAAACAAGAAACTGAAGCTACAATTCAGATGGGTCATCAATCCTGTACAATAGCAAATTGGAAAAATGTTCCCTGATCTGATGAGTCTCAAATTCGACATAAACAAAATGAAAGTGTGGATCCATCATTCCTTGTATCAAAGGTTCAGGCTGCTGGTGATGTGGGGGATATTTTCTTGGCATACTTTGGGCCCCTAAGTACCAACTGAGCATCACTTAAGCACCACAGCCTATCTGACCATGTGCATCCCTTTATGACCACAGAGTACCCATCTTCTGAATCAGCAGAATAACGTGCTATGTCACAAAACTCAAATGATCTCAATCTGGTTTTTTTGAACATGACAATGAGTTCATTGTGCTCACTGTCACTGTACTCAGTCACAGCATGTTTGGGATGTGGTGGAGGTTCAAATCATCTGGCAGCAACTGCAGGATGCTATCATGTCAATTTGGACCAAAATCTCTAAGTTAGGTTACCAGCACCTAGCTGAATCTATGCCACAAAGAAATTAGGCAGTTGTGAGGAGTCCAGCATGGTACTAGCATGGTGTAACTAATGACGTTAGTAGGTAGCATTTATGCATAGCATATACAGTAGTAAAATTACCGCATAGTATAGCATATAACATGACATATAGCAATCTAGCATAGCCAACAATAAACCAGAACAGCATAATATAGATTAGTTTAGTAGTGACATATTTTAGAAGAGCTCTTTACTGTTAAACATGTAAAACAGCAGTTTGGTGGTAGAACTAAAAAAAAGCGGTATAATTACTTCCTTGTATTAGATATCCATTATAGTAATCTAAAAAATGATGCTAATAACAGCTGAGTTATGGCTCACAAAATACTGCAAGTATAGCCTAAAATGTACACTGTGCATTTTAGTGAAAATAATCATTTCCCCCCCCATTATGGCAAATTCCACCTTAACTTTTCGTCACCTCTAGCTTTAAGACTAACCCGAGCTGTCATGTTGACTCCAGATCCTCATTTATGCACTGTTGTCTCATCGGTGCAGTGTTTTATGAGCACCAGTGTTGTCATGTTGGAGGCTTGTCTAACAGTCCGGGCAGGCCCGATGAGCAGGGAACCAATTTGCGTCCAAACCCCAAGGAACTCCAAACTCTCCCAAGTAATTCCCTTTATTCCGACTCGTTAAAACCTTGTCTCGACACAAACAATAGCAACGCTTTGTAAAAGTGACTTTAAAACCTCTGCCAAGCATAATTTATCATTTGAATGACAATAGACCACTTAGCACTGCTTAAATTATTTCTGTGCTCTATCTGCTACTTGACTGTCTTTGTGTTGTAACAGCGGACGATCATTAACGCCACAGGGTGATGTGGTGCTCGCTTATCACAGGCTCGGTCCTCAGAGTTTACTTTAGATAGAAACTGCTGGGCCATGACAGCAACAGCTTGTTTTTTATTCCAAGACTTGTCTAAGTCATGACTTATTAGATTTAAGTGTAACAGAGTGAACAATTCAGAAAGTAAAATTATACTTTGAAAGAGGTTATGTCATGTGAGAGGCTTCATATGATTAATTTATCTTAAACATTTTCAAATGGACGGGAAAAGAACAGTCTTAATCATGACAGCAGGAATGAGGTGCAGAGAGCAGGGGAGGATAAAAAAACACTACTGACTGAGGAACTCGCTTCAATCTCGCTTCAAGTGATTTTATTAATCTCAAACTGACATTAATGTGGAAAGATAACGCGTGTTGAACTAATAGAGGAACGTGTTTACATCTGGGGTTCAGTTTATGTCGCTGAACTGTTCCACAACAGATGTTGTGGAATCTTCTTAATTTTCTCCATAAATTTCACCCAAACTTTGCTGAAGGTGAAATTTGCACACTAATAACAAATCCCACAAACAGCAAAGCTAACAATGAATTAACGCTGCTAGCGAGGGCTTCATTCCTCTGTGCCACAGAGCTCCACTGTGCTCCATTAAAAATACATCAGTAGTATATTTTGGGTACTCTGCATACACCTTCCTGCTGCTGAAAAATACTCACTAAAGCACCAAATCCAGATTAGTCCACCACTGAAAATAGTCCCCAACAAATTCACTATTTACCCCGTTTCGTGTAACGTTTGCAGTAAACTGAATTGTTGAATTACATCTTTAAAGATTTACATCTTCAGAGGGGGAAAGATCAGTTGGATCTGAGAGTCATAGAGAAGTATATGTAAAGTATTGTTGGCTTATTTACTTTCTTGCTGAGGGTGAGATAAGAAGCTCAAAAATACTCCTTTGCCTGTCCATTCTGAGACTAAAGCCAAGATTGTTTTAAGCTAGCATGAAGACTGAAAATGCTGAAACATCAGGACTGCCTCTGTATATGTATATGACCCCAGTCACACATGGTTGCTAGGGGAAAAAGTGTATCAAACTCAAACAGTAAACAGTTACTGGATGAATTGCAAAAACAGTGCCATCCTAAAAACCTCCTTGTGATTGCTTAGGTTGAAAACAGACTGCTGCAGTTGCATGAAAGGTGCCGACTTGTCTGCAAACATTCTGCAGTTTATTCTCCATGTTGTAGTGAAACTTGGAAATTTGACACACACCAGAAGCAGAGAACATTCACCTTCAAAATAAAAGCTGTACTTTACTGCTGCAACCAACACAGTTCAAAAGGTGCAACTTTTACTTTGAAGGCAAACCAAATCTGTTTACAGTTTGTATTGCTCTTGTCACATTTTCACTACCACTTGGCACGTGGTAAGTGTTTGCAGACACATCCCACAATCAGTGACTTTTCCCTAGCAACCAGCAGATGCCAGGGTGTCACTTGACAGGTCTTTGGGCTGGTTTGACTGGGTGTTTAAAAATCGATTTCACAGCAACTGCCAGCAAGTGGTTGCAAGATGGTTACTAACTGGTCTCTGAGATTGTGTGCCTGGAGCCTAATGGGGTATTTATGTTGCCCTGCTGCCAGCTTTCATTTAGTATGACAGCAATATCATTCTCTAAAAACAAAAGCACATGTTGAATTTTGCTTCAGGGTCAGTAGATATAACCTGTGTTAGCTTTTATGTCCTATTGACATGATTAAGGACAAAAGTCTAACAGCAGTTCATATGTGCTTTAACAATACGTATTTTGCATATATTGTTAATGAATTTCAATTTCTGATTTGAAATGCTCATCATTAAGTGACCTAACAGTTAAGTATCATGTTCAACAGCAGACAGGTACCAAATTCCTCCACCGTGTAGCTTCGTGGCCCATCGTTCCCGTCTTGTTCTCCATACAGTGATAACTGCCATAATGAGATTTGCCATTAAGAAAGAAAAGAATGAAAAGGACCCCAGCCATCTGTATAGCTCACTATAGTAAAAGACTGAATGCTATCAAGCCAGAATTCAATCACTGAATTATAGCCTCTTTGTGTGCGTAGGGCTAGTGAGTACCTCACACTATATTCATTTCAAAAAGGCCTCAATTTAATTAGTTCTCATATGGTGAAAAATTCATGAATTTGTCTGCTATCCCCGCTGCCATTGTTGTGAATGACTTAAGCGGTGGTGTTGGGCTTTCAGGCGGTTTGGAAGGAAAAACAGCCCCCCACAAAAAAGAAACAACTGTTTATGTAAATAGACATTGCGTGTTTACTTGGTGGAAGAAAGCGAGGGCCCTGAACAGAGTGCTAAGCTTAGCGTGGCTCTGCCAAAGGGGACCTCTCACCATCAACTTCAGTCTTATTAAACTGATTACCAACTCCAGCTAATTAATCAGAGACAGTGCCCTTTCTTGTCATGCAGGGAGGGAGCTCTGTGTGTCTCACAGAGTTCCTCTCTCACTGCCTCCCCCTCCCATCTGCTCGCCTCTGTTCCCCCCTTTCTCCCTTTTCTTTTTCCTGCTTTGATTGAAGTAGGGGAATGGTAATTTTCATGCATCATCTGGGCCGGCAGGATGGGAGGACAAGTAGTAATTACGTTAAACAAACAAGGCCGAGATTGCTTGAGAAGCTACCTCTTTATTTAAGCTCGCGAAATACGAAAACAGGGTGAGAGCATAATGGTTTCAAAACGCATTTTACACCCCATTTTGTTCATTGAGTTTGATACGGTTTTCATCTTAGATAAGGAGTTGTCAAAAAAAATGTAAGCGAAGACATAATTGCCATTTAATAGCAGTTTGGTTGAGGTGCTGCAGCGTAAGAAGTTCAGGGATTTGAATGTAATTTTTTGTCAGCCTTTGGTTTCTGGATAAGCATGTTGTGCAAAGCCAACATGTAAAGGTTTGCGGCTGTTAAGGAGGCATGTTCAGTAATCTAGTTAATCTTACTCTAGTTTTATAGGCTGTTTTAGACCAACAAAGTATGTTGTTTTGGCATAACAACAGAAAGCCAACCTGCACTTTGCAAACCTAATGCTTCTAGCACTGTAATATAGACTTTCACAGTCTGTATTTTTAATAGGCTTAAAAATACCTGGTGTGATTTCATTAGCATGATTGGGTACACCCTGAAAAGAATTTTGATAAAGACGTCATCATCTGCATATTTAGTATCATGGCCACGACTATACTGCATCTATGAAATCGTAAAAGTTAAAAGTCTACAGTGCAATAAAAAAAACCCAAAAACAAACAATATTCAGAAATGCCACGACCTTCTCTGGGCCCGAGCCCATTTAAGAAACAAAAAGGAAACTTGGCCTTTGGAACAACATGTATCATGCAGAAAATAGTTTTTCTTGCTTATTTTAGCAAGACCATGCTAAACGACATTCTCCATGTTTTGCAACAACATGGCTCTGAAACATTTCCTAGCTCAGTGTTCCCAAACTTTTGAAGCCACAGCATGTATTTCACTTTAGAAAAATCAAACGGCACACCACCAAACAAAAATGTCACAAAAAGCATACTGATAATTTTCCACCATGGACCAGGTACAGCGGAATTGGCTCGGTTTGTTCCCAGTATACCTTTTTTGCTTTCTTCTCATGCTAGGGCCTTCATCTGGGTCAGATTGACTACTTTTTCTTTTCAAATATTTATCTATTTATAGCACTGTGTTGTCTCACTCACAGCATGACTATTATGTAATTTCTTCTTCGTCTTCTTCTGTTTTACTGGCAGTTAGCAACCAATTTAATTAGAGCAGATAGTTGCACTGCCCTCTAGTGGAAGAGAATGTAATTGTTCTGCCCGTTTCTCACGCTGGTCACTTAGAGTACTAATCAGACGGAACCAGATAATCTTCCACGGCACACCTGATCATTTCTCGCGGCACATAGTGGTTGGGAAACACTGTTCTAATTATACAAAAAAGGGAAAAAAACAGATACAACAAAAGAAGTCCAACACTGAAGAGCATCTGAAGTCCTATATCAAAAAAGAGTGTGAACATATTAAGCCTTACAAACTGCAACAATTGGTTCATTCAGTCTAAATAATTCATTACAAACATTCTGCCAACCAACAAATTTTTAAAATGACAAAATGTTAAAGAACTAAAGAGCTGCATGAAGACGGACATACTCGCTTGCTTGTTGCATAAGTCTGTTGTGACGTGCCGCACATATCCAAAAGATAACTTAATACTTAGATCAGTTTCTGTGTTTTACATTTAAAATAGAGAAAAATAAATGCTTTTACTGCCATTACCTGCAGAAGAAGACTTGATTTGTTCTGTTTAGGAACCAGTGCAGTTAAACAGGTACATAGTGGCTTTGTTTTTGCCAGCTGGTTGTAAATAACATAGCTCAAACAGACCTTAATTGGACGTTCATTAAGTCAATCCATGCGTGTAAACATAGCGGAGGTGTTTAGCCCCTGCTTCATACAGTGCATTCCGTCTTTTCTCCTTGAGTGCGATTCTTTTGCTGCTAAACCTCCCAGAGTTTAAGCCTCCCGTGATTAACCCTCACCGCTTTCCACACGCTCAGAACCAGACATTTTTAATGCCCTTACAGACGTTTACGTTAAGTTCATGCACTGCTGTGTCTCATTCCGGTGACTTGGCGTTGCATGTTTAGTCACATGTTCTAATTGCTTTTAATGGCTTATTTAACAGCGTTAATTTTTCAGTTATTCCACAGCTGGCTAAATCGTTTCTCATCTTTCATTTCTCGCTTTTCTTTCCTGAAACTCACGTGTGAACCACCTTTGTGTGTTTTTCCATTTCACATCAGAAGGTGTTTTGCCTAAAACAACAGAACTTACCACTAAAGGTCAGTAGGGATATGCAACGTTGTTTTCTTCACACTTAACAATGCTTGCTTTTACAGTGAATGGTAATATTCAATCAGAACAGTTATGTTTAGTAGCAACATTGTGAAAAAAATCTGAATCAAAACAATACAGTGGCATAATTATTTAATCTTAACCGTCAGACGAGTATACAGTGAGTGTTTCTGCCTGAGGAAAGGGTGGTTTGTGTGGGAATGGGGCTTGAGAAGCTCAGATCCCCATTTTCCCAACTTACGCTTCCCGCTGTTCTGTCTGATTGTGTCATCTTTGTCTTAGCCTGATGTGCTTGCCTCCTCCTCTGGAGAGGCTAATGCAGGCTCTTTTTTCCCCTGCAATCTCACCAAATGCCAAATGTAACTGGTGCCCTATTGCTCCTAATTAATGCGTGATTAAAGAGTGAAATAAGGGATTCTACCAGTGATTTGTTTTTTCAAGGAGTAAGAAATTAATCCCCTTTGGATCTTGCAGAATCATTTAAGGATTCTCCTTGTTCTGTTTATCAAATAAACCAAGTAATTAGAGACTTTAGATAAGTAGGCTAAATTGATGCCCGCCCTATGTCTTCCCGAGCTAGTGTTGGCTGATAGAAACAGCTGTGTTGCTCTGGTAATGTGCGGCATTATACTTGTCCAATAACAATGCCCTTTGTGTTTGGTAGTCGTGTAATTACGCTGGGGAGCCTCCTTGACCTTGGTAAGCGCATCTATCTTACTACTGGATCAGTGTATTTCATTTCTTAACACACAAAGATACATCACAGGGGAGTTTACTGACATCCCCATGAATGTAATTCAGAGTACAGACTACATTACTGGCAATGCACGATTGTGTAGTATGCAATAGTGCAGTTATCCAGACTGATGATACACGCACAGCCTCCGGCTATTTAACAGCGTAATCCCCAGCTAACTTATTGTAGCCCTACTGTATCTGGCAGACCAGCAGAGTGATTTTTATTACTTTCCCCCGTGTACCCAGGGGAGGCATCTTATCTCACCACTTGGTTTTATGCAGTTTGGTTTTGAAAGGTCTACAAATGTTGGAAATTTGAATTTAGTCTGACCAGGTAGACACACGAAGCAGCGACTTCACTTTGGTCCTTTGCTGCTCATCACCCCTCCTGTATGGAACAGGGTCGACCATTTCTGGTGTTGCATCAGTGTTTCCAACACTGCACCTGCAGCAAGTGTCCAGCCCGAGACCTCAAAAAGACACTTTGAAGCCAAGCAGGGCCGGGCTGTGTAAATGACTTCATCTTGTCCAGATGAAAAGGAAAATGTTAGGTTTCGGCATCACGAACAAAGATTGAGCACGTGTGTTATGTTGTCATGCTCTTTGCAACAGTTTGACTTTTAGCTGGACTTTTTACTGTATGAGTAATAGTCCGCAGAGCCCTGTAGGAGTGAGATGACGAGTACAAATTAGAAATGTCCGCCATTTAATTAGTAATCTGCACTGAGAAATATGGTTTCTGGAGCAGTCACAACAGAACTGTATTACTTTGTCTACTGCAGTCATGTGAGGGAAAAAATGGGGTTAATTAGTAAATATACTTTTTAGGCTGTTCCTCCAGTCATTATACACGTCTTTGTCCCTTTATCAGTTTACCTATACTAATGTGGAACTACAGTCACACATTTATTAGAGTGTAGTACAAACTACACACTGACAGCTAATCAACTTTAAAGAGAATCGATTTAAATTTGCATCCTTAATAGTTAATAGTTTTCTTCACCATTGGAAACATTTGCATTAACTTTTAATTATTCACTATTATTATTACTATTATTATTCACTAATACTAGTATAGTGAATAATTAACATTGTTCTTATATGTTGTACTTTTGTACTCATTTGATTTTACTATTTATTTAAGTTGCCCTATAAATTTTTCCTGTATATAAACAAACGTTTATGTTTACATTATTACTTCCTCATTTGCACGCATGACATGAACAATACTGATACCTGATGTGTATTACACACGTGAAAACGACAAAAAAAACTCAAATAAAAACAATGCTAGGTGCTGTCAAGAGCAAGCCAAAGGAACAGGTGGTGATATAACCCTAGGTGTATAAAAAAATGTTGGCCAATTCGAAGCATACAAAAGTAACAAAGTGGACAGACTGATGCAAAAAAAAATTAGAAAAGGTTACAGACCCTTGATGTTACAAGACAGTAATCAGTAATCATAAGTTTCTTGTGCGTGTTGACAGGGTCTAATGTGGATGTAGCCATCGTAACATAACCTGCTGATTTGTCAAAAACAGTCTGGGTATTTTCGCTCTCACCATCTTGTTTTTTTTTTGAAACCATAATTTCTAATGTGTATTTATTTTTAACTTTATATTATATTAATATTTCTATAGAGATGCATATATTATATATACTGTAAATATGATATATTTTGCATTCTATTTCTGTACCACTGTTTCTGTTTTTTGCTCCATTACACGGAGACAGATTCCTTGTTTGTGTGCAAACTTGACATAAAATGCAATTTTGATTCTGAACCGAGCGTGCTAAGTTTTGAGCTAACACTACTTATCTTGGTTAGCAAGCTGCACCCGTTGACTATATGGCTAACTCAAACTGGCTTTGATTATTGCTAATTAGCTCTATATTTTACTCATTGAGGACATACTTACTGTTGGCTTAATTAAAAACATAGCATCCATATTATTTCCCTGATAATTGCATTAAAATGCTTTAAAAGAATAGTTTAGAGCTTTAATTTACAGTGACGTGAATAATGTAACACTAGCAGATAGCTAGCTACCTGCACAGGCTACGGATACACTTCTTTGTCGCTGAATTTAGGCCTTAACATAACTTAAATGAGTGAGTTGAAAAATCAATGCCAGCAATACAGTTGTCAAAAAGGGAACAATAATCTATATTTACCAAAGTCATTTTTGTACCATTAGCATGTTTGTATTTGCTATAACATTTAGCATTTTAACATCAGAATCTTGGCTTGCCTTTGGAGCCAGCGTCAAGTGGCCATCGATCAAGGGATTTCAGCAATGGCTTCATTTTTAAGCCCCTGAGTTTCCTGCTGAGACTCTTACTTAACTTAGCTCCTAACAGTGAAGTGTTGCGTCAAATGTATGCTGTTGGTACTGCATAACCACAAACCCAATATCTAACATGCACCTCCCTTGAAACTCAACAACATATTGCGTGAACACAGCTAGCAATAGGGGGTTAGGGTTATGTTGACAAAGATGTGACTGGGATAGGGTTAGGGTTATCTGACTGACCTGTTCAGTTCTGCTTTTTCCTCATATCCAGCTCCAGCTCCTTGGTTTTTTTTGGGGGGGGGGGAATGGGGGTTGGCAACTTTATTTTTCTCGAATTGACTGCGAGAGAATAACAACTCAAAGAGATTAGTGTTTTTTTTAGTAAAATTATTGAGAAATTGAGGTAGCCCAGCGCAGGTATGCAAAAGCTAAATTAAGCTTTAGAAAAACCAGTGGTCAGGAATTCCTCAGTAAATGCACAAATGAGTACAAGTATTTCTCCTCTTTATGTCATAAAGAAAATTCTAAAAACAAACAAACAAACAAAAAGAAACCCAGATTTTATTTAGTTGAACTTTTCGGTAGATTAACAGTTTAAAAAAACAAAAAACAAACAAAAAAAACCCTCATTTTTCTTTTTCTTTTTTTTTGTTTCTAGGTTTGTTAGCTCATAAAGACATTAGCACCTCAAGAACGTTAGCTCTACCATCCAGTTTCCTTATTGGCACAATTCTATGGCTAAAAGCTCTTTACCATCATTAATGAAATTTACAGAGGCTTACATAGTTTTGCATCTCTGTACAGCTTTTACTGTAAAAGTTTAAGAAGATTAGCAACACTTTAAATTGGAGTTACCTGTTCAGTTAACTACGTGTGCTTGTTTGTCCTCTTTGCCACCCATACTCCTTTCTCTTTCTACTTTACTAATGTCTCATGGCTTCCCTTCTCTGGGCACACAGTCTGTCTGTGTACTTCGTTCTTTTATGGCAGGGCTAGCACTGAGCCTTCCTCTAATTAGATCAGGAATTATGGTATGGATTAGGTGAATGAGGGGCATGCCAGTTCTTCTGACCATGGTAGGTATTTCATGTCACTATTTCAAAGTTATGTGCTTAATGCCTTGCTCCCCCTCCTAGGTTTGCATTATAACACAGCTGCAGGAAGAGTGACAAACACTGTTAATCTCTTGTTTGCTGGCAGTCCATTACAAAGGGGTAAAGCAGGATTTTTTCTCCAGCGCTGTAAACACTCAAAATTCAGCATTGTCCATTACCTCTTAAACACAGCTGATAACAAGCATCATTAATTAAACTGTGGGAGTAAGTGGGGTTACATAAATTGAAATTAATAATCGGGTGCAAACAGAAATAGAATGCATGTTTCTGAATTGTTTCCTCAGAAACTCCCAAATGTAGCTACGTAGATTAAGAAGGTTTGGCTCCTGTTTCGCTTGTGATGTTTCCACCAATCCTAGGGATAGGTTTAGTCATGGAGTGCTCCTTTAATTTGTTTGCCACATTCTCACATTTTCTCTGAAAAAATGATCAAGTAGGCATTTAATTACTTTAAGAAAATAAATCACTTCCCATAGCTATTGTGCTGCTGCCAAGTCTGTTGCACATAAGCTGCAAAGAACATGAAACATTTCACCACTTGTACTTGAAATACTCACTGTGGAGTCAATTTGGAGCAGACGGTGGCAGGAAATGTTGACTCTAGGATGTAGCTGGGGGGGTGGTGGAAACCGTACGGCCTGTAAGAGCGAACTGACGGATATTTTTGTCTTGCTGAAGAATTATAAGCAACAAAGGAGGCTGATAGACGACTGTATACATAAGTTGTTCATTGTTAGCCATTATGTCACATCTAATTACATCATAAAAGCTGGATTCTGGTGTGTAATCACAAAACATCAGCAAGAAGTGGAGCATGATACAAATCAAGGCTGGTTTGTTGTGTTTAGTGTGACATGAAAAACCAGCAAGCTCTCTGAGGACTTCAGCATGCCTGAGTGAAGAAGCAGCAGCCTTTAGCACTGTTGTCGGGGAAAATCAAGTCATGGCATGCCCATATGCATCCGACAGTAGTCACAGACAGACTGTGGCATTAAAATGCTTTATAGGTAATAATCTTTATATATTTGAATAGATAATTCAATCAGTTCACAAATATTCTTCTAATCTGAACACAAATTTTACAGGTAAGCATAGGCAAGGACTCCCAGGAGTGATCGCTGGCACTGCAGGCAACTGAGTTCACTTTCATGCATAAATAATAGCCACACTGGGCCGTAATTCTACCTTTGGGAAAACACCAATCCACCTGATGAAGACTGATAATCAAAATCTGGTAGAATTCTCCGAAATTCCCAAAAGGTGACAGCAAATCCCCCGTGAACCAAATTGAGTGATGGGTTGGACAAACATCTGCCAAAAGCCACAGTTGAAATCCATATGGCTGGAAGTTAATTGGCCAGTGCAGGCCCGGGCTTGATGTGAGCTGGATACATAACAGCCTGTGTCGTTGGGCAAAGGTGGCTTGAGGTTTGAGGTCAACACTTGGTTTCATCTCGTACTGTTTCACATGGGCGTCCCAGAGCTTATCTGAGAGCGAGACAGAGAGGAAATCTGCGGCAAGATTTCCTGCAAATGGCATGTTAAATGTCTCATTAACGCCAGTGACCTCACCCTAATCTATCGCCCGTTTCCTTATGGGGAGAAGGATTGTAGTCTTTAGAAAGCCAGTAACTAAAAAGACATGGAGTGATTTTGATTATTTAAAGGTTAAACAATGTTTTTTTCAATTTTAGTCAATAATCTGACATAAGACAAGTGTGGCAGGATCTTTGGTGAGTTTGGCAGGTTTGCAGAAGTCTCACTAATAAAGAGTCACAGATTTCCCCCTCAGGTCCTTCCCATGTTGGAGAGGCTTGATTCATTAGGACAGCAGGTCTCTTGAGGGAAATCTCAGGGGTCTTCTAAGCATACAGTTGACTGGAATAACACACAAAAACACTCCAAAGAGGACGGAAAAAGCGCCTCGTGTTTCACTGGCGCAAAAGACTACAACAGGCATCATTTGCATGCTTTACTTTTCCTTTACATTTTTCACATACATTCAAAACAAATGAGTTTCCCCTGTCAACAAATTGCCATAAGCACTCCACTCCGCCAGCCAAGGGAATTTCCATTAAAGGCGCTTGAGTCAGAATCGGCGTACAAATAAATGACGAGCTCCTGGGAAATCACAGCAACAAGCAGATACATGTTAAAACACAGGAGAGGCTTCTCATTTGAGCTGGAGAGGGCTTCCCAAAATCCAGATGTGATGGAAGCACAGACGGGGCTCAGGCCTCCTCAACAGTAATGAAGCAATTAGACAGACAATTATGAACACCTGTGACGCTGATTGGCACCATGCGGCTCGGGCTCCTTCCGCGGCGCTAAAGACGCCCGAATGTTGCTAAAGTTAACCTCTAACGAGGCCTGTAATGATGACGAGGGCCAAAACCCACCACACTGATGCATGCACACGCACATAGGCACACACTCACAGGAGGTTCGCATTAGGAAGACAGGCTCATCCCACACAGGCGCTTGCGTCATGTATTATTGAAACCAGCTCTTGTATAAACACAACTCCAATAAATTGGGGTCTCAATTTTTCTGATTCATTAAGGTTAATGCAGTTTTAATTAGTGCTTGATTTGAAGCCTATTAGGTGCAATTTATAAGTCCTTTTCTGGGACCTGCAAAATGACGTTGCTTGGGATTAATACGATAAAAGGCACAAGTTGGAATTGTAGTCCCTCCTGGGTTAATGCGCAGACGCAGGGATTCCTCTCTTTTCACTGTAACGGATTGTTTATTTGCACAACTGCTTTCAGGCACATTAAAACAATCTAATGAATAGAGAGCTTTGGCTTCAGGGATTGCATCACCCGCTGGATGAACAAATGAAATGGTGGTTAGGCAGTGGCCTGATTAAAAGGATGCTCAGGAAATAGGTTGAAACAGGCTAATATAATAGGGCTTGCAACAGCTTTTCACCTATCAGAGCAACTGTTCAGCCCAATCCTGATTAAATCAGACTGATGATTATTTCAAATGCTATCATGAGAAGGTGGAACATAGGATAACATTTTGCTTGAATAATTAGAAGTGTCATTTTAAACAAGTAATTTTATTTTGCTAAAAGGAAGGTACTCTGAATTTGTCAGACAGTAGGGGAAGTCTACATATGATGTCATGCATGTGTCTCATGACACATGACAAGTGCATGGCATGAAATAAGACCCTGACAGAAAACAATGCATTATGTTATATTATATAGTATTTGATTACAAAAGATGATTATATAATCTTTTATATAATCTATTTAAATATAGTATTAAATGAATTTTATGAAGGTTAGAGAAGTATATGTGGTATGAAACAATATTATTATAGATCAAAATCTGATAAGGATAATTCATACAATAAGTTAAAAAAAAGAAAGAAAACAACTCAAATGCTTTGTTTAGTTTAGTTATAAACAAATTATAAACACAATCCACACATGTAAAAGCAAAGATGTTGGTAGATCAATCAACTTTTTAATTGATGAAGTCATCCTTACCTAATCTGTAGTCCACATTTTCACATTGGTAATTTTATTGGCATAATCAGAAAATAATTTCTAAACTAAATAATCAGGAACATAATGACCTATATAAATCAATAAAGGGTTCCAGTATAGATCCTTGTGGAGTCACTAATTCATTATATGCTATTCTAGTGTCATCGACTTTAAAAGTCTTGTAATATTCAGGATATTTACTTATACTTGTGGAAACGAATACTTGTATGCAGGCTAATATATTTGCAGTGTCTGTTGTTAGATAAGCTGCTAAGAGTTCAAACTGATGCAAAACGATATTAATAAAAGCTTAAAATAACCTTCTGTGTGCTGTAACGTGTATTACACATGTGCTTTTCTCTTACGCTTTACTCACTTTTTCAGTTTTCATTTTAAACCTAAGATGCTATTCTATTTTTTTGGGTTACTCAAAGGTGTTGTTTTGACCTTTTCTTTTTATTGCTCACGGTCACATCTTCACAAACATACTGTATAGTCAGGTTCTGATTGCACATATAGTACATAATTGCTTTTCTTTTTAAGAAAATGTCTTTCTGTGATGTATAGAAGCTTTCTCAATGTTTCAACTGGAAAAACAAAGTCATGACAGGGTTAAGGATTCCCAGGCTGTACCTTTAATTATTGAGCCTGGATGGAGGAGACATTAAATATAGCACAAAACAGTCTTTCAACATGAATATCTTTAATTCAGCTGGGCCACACAGGTGTTTTTAAAAGCATCTCTCTTTGCTTTCATACAATGTAAAACATCAAAACCAGAGCAAACAGTTAACAGCCCCCACAGCTTCACTGTGAGTGATAGTGAGACGGCTCTTGAAATGGTATCAGTGCAGTGGAGATGGCTGAAAATTACAGGAAGAGAGCGTAGAGCTGAACTGCTGACAGCAGGAGTCACAATACATTAGCAGATCCTCGAGCCGGCTGCTTGTTCGGCGAGACGATCCCTCTGTACTGACTCGAATTGTGAACACACATTGACGTTTTCATTGTTACATTTTTCTTTCTTTCCTCCTTTTTTTTTTTCCACATGGGAGAAAATTGTGCCCCAACAAGGTTATCAAGCAGGTGGAACTCCTGCATTTGGCTTGCAGGTTGTGGTGGAGAGCTCTCAGTTTTGCATGTTTGGAAATTGCCACCAGAAGTGAATAAAATGGTCCCATCTGTAAACTCCAGCTTCGCGGGCCCACTTCAGAGACCTGAGATCAATTTTGGTGCATTTATTCTCTGAGAGAGGCACACAATGGGAGTTCGCTGAAGATCAGTTTTCAATTGGATAATAGGCTTGTGAAAAGAGGGGGATCTAGAGGGCATTGCTTTCACACATTCTTATGGTTTCATATCTCTGTAACACGAACCATGTACTGCTTCAGTCTCAACACCTCTATAAGCCGTTTTTGTTCCCGAAATCAAATTCAATTTGCACCCGGGACGGTTATGAGCCGTACTACTATATTGTTAGACCACACTGAAGCTCTTCTTAATGAGATACTCAGTCATATAATCAAATCGAATCAAATTATGTCCCTGTTTTCTTTTAATTTTACAGCGCAGTGCATCAAAGATAAGTTCCAATCAAAGCAGAACTGTTTTGTATCTTCCGTCCATCCACTCATCCATCTATCTATCGGAGAGTGCAGCTAGCTGAGATCTAAAACATGCTGCTGACACTGTCCTCCTCCTCCCCCTCTCTCCTTTAACCCACTGCAGCCACTAGATGGGGTATGATAACCACAGAGAGGCTTTCCCAGTGGGATGCCTCCAGCTCTGATGGGTGCTGCCGCCGCTACTCCTGGCAGAGGCGAGGAGAGGAAATTGTCTGCCAAGTTTACCACAGATTCCTATCAACTTCTCATTAGTTTTTACTGTTTCTTTACAGCCCGCATAATTCTCAAACAGGATTTAATGTTTTTCTCATATGCTTAGGTACATATTAGACGTGGAAAGCAGCAGTAAAAGTTCAGCTGGAAAAGCATCCGCTGGTGCTGTTGCTCAGTTCAGCTCAGTTTCCAGTAGCTGTGCATTTTAATGGGCATAATGAATTATCTACATAGTTTTGCAATTTAGCGCTCCAGTTTTTGGCTTATTTTGTGTGTGTGTGTGTATGACTGATATTTTAAGCTTCAAGTTTTAGACAGTCTAAAGCAATAAATGGCACTAAATTACATGTTTCAGTAGATTTATGAAGGAAAGAAACCCAGCTCAAAATGACTTAATAAGCTTGATTCAGGAACTTCCTAACCAGGTGTGATCATTTACTTAAATGTACAACTTAGATGTGCTATAATTTAGGCTGAATCCTGTGCTCAGTTTTGGTCGGTGTGCACCTTTTATTTAATATACACATCACACAAACACACAGACGGGCTGCCGTGCCACAGCTCTCTACCTTGCCAGGATCATGACCTGATTCATGCACAGTGAAATCTATAGCAGGGGAATAAACCTTAAAAACCAACTTTGCATTTACTTTTTAAAACTTAAAAAAGTCAGCTATCTGTCATATGAAAACAAATTAAATCAAATGGATCAAAATGTGTATTTTAAACCCTGTTTTTTTGACGTTTATGACAATAACAATTAGTGCTGTTCATCTGTTATGGTTAGCAATTTGTTCACCGACTGAACTGGGATGCTTGTCACACTTCTGGTCTACAGTGCAGCAGTCTGGGGCTCATAAACTCTGTTGGGCTCTCAGGGATATCCACTACAACAAGGACTTATTATTTTACTCATGATTGACTCCTGAGTTTTTGCTCCATTATCTCCAAACCTACAGTTTGTAAAAAAAGAAGAAAGAAAGGAACAAAAAAATGTAAAAAAAAATGTAAAAGAAAATAAATAAATGTAGTTGAATGCAGTTGATTATTACAGGCTCTCCCTCCTTTGCATTATTACACAGTCAGCGCCACGCTGCTAACAATCAGTAATGATTTGTTCAAAAGAAGAAGAAAAAGACTGGCTTACTCTGATCATAAATTGAAAGCATGCATGTTTTTAAAAACACCATCTCTCTTGAATTTCGTGCTGATGTACACTAATTTGTGCCTGCAGTCCTGAAAATGACTAAACAAATATTTTGGGGGTTAAAAAAAATCTCTCGTAATTGCATCTCGCTAGTGACTGTGAGGACGACTTTTAAAGGCTACTGTATTGGACTAGTGTGTGTGTGACAGAGAGGGAGAGATCGGTGAAGACTATAAACAGCAATCTTATTTTCTTGAGCTCTGTAAATCATTGCAGACAAATTGAAGCTATAATTTCTCTTGCCAGTCACCGGGCTTTGCAGAACTCTTGCAATACCTCTGATATTCTGCAAAAGTGTCTTTAAATCACTTTTTATATCCTATCGAGGAAAGCTTTGAACTATATATTCCTGAGCAGATAATTGTTTCACTGTCCCTACAGTTTTATTGAGATGTTACTGAAATCTGAAAACACTCACAGCGGCGCCTACAAGAATAATAACTCTGTGGTAGCCATATTCTAATGAGCTAAAGGGAACGTATTCTCCCTTATCTGCATTAATGCTTTAAATGGTTCACAGAGAGTTCATTCACATCAATGGACAAAATAGATTTATTTTACTTGGGGCACCTATGTCAACAGTAGTTACAGGAATTACTCTGGATGTGATCCCATTATAGGATGTCAAATATTTTGATGCCATTGGTAAATGGCAAAACGGTGTGGAGGACAACAACTGGATGGCAATTCTGCAATTCCTGGATCAGAATAAAAAATATGCAGCCCGTCTGCTCACCTCTGCAATCTCAGGACTCACCCCAGCCGGCAATGTAATACTGAACAATGAATTTTAAATAAAGTCAAACATTTGCTTCATGCTCTTCTACAGTTTAAACAAGACATTTCTGATGGAGACGTGTGGATTTATTGTAAGTAAGAGATATAAGAGATAACTTAATCCCCAATTGGATTGTAGACCCCACCTCCACTTCACGTGGCTCCACCCCGTCGCACTGCTTTCTTGACCTTTTGTCTCATTTCTCGGCGGGTAATGAATGCTTTCGGACTATTTCAGACGAAAAGATCTTGCACATAGTCCAGAGCATTGGAATGTCATATCAGAAAATCACCCCATCAGCATGCTGGTGTTGAGAGCAAACACAGAGCGAGGCTGCGGCGCTCGCAGAACACTGGCGGACTAGGTCGTCTGGGTGTCAATATAATAGACTGGCTTATGATGTGTAAATAACACACCACTTAATGGTCCTCTCCCACTCTGTCAGAGCATTTTGAATCACATGGAGGGCAGCGGCTTGCTCTCCACAGGGTCTCTTCATCCACTACTCATTCAGCTCGCCTCTTTCATCCACAGAATTTTACAACAACTGCTCTGAGAGATTAAAATGACACCCATTATGTGAGTTTACAGTAATATTACAAGATCCGCTGAGAGGACATGTCTGTTAATTTTGTTAGGGGAACTGTGGTGAAATATGCTTATTTGTAGCATAAGTGCAAAATCCAAAATGTCATTCTCTCTACTGCGTGTGTTTCCAGCGCCTTTAGCTATAACCTGTTTTTAATTTTCCTTCCACTCATTTTCCCAAGCAAAAGTATTTAAAATTTCAAATATCAGACGTCTCAAGTAAAAGGAAAAAAGTTGACTAAGCTTAAGCTGCTGCCTCAATATATACAATAAACAAAGATATGCTACTTTCTACAACAAATGTGCCTCTAATTAATTTTTCTTAAGCAGAAACCTTTTATATGTGTATTTATGCCTAAATAACAACCTTTTACAATTGAATGTAAGTTCCTTAACTGAATAAATTTAACTAATTTTTCTCATACACATTATTTAAGTTTTTATTTTTAACATTGAATTCTGTTTACATGTTTGAACTTTTATTTAAATGTTTCAAATGCACTTATTGTGTTTGCATTAGGTGTATTTTGGATTATTCACTCTAATTCTAAGATGCAGGTAAACTAGAATACTTTTTAATATTCACTCCTCTTCACTTTCTTCTATACTCTATAAATGTGTTTAAATAAATTCTTACCTCCCAAATGTAAAATATTTAAATCCAGCATTTACTAAACATTACAATTAATTCAGCAAGATGAATGAGTGCATGCAGGGTAGAAGACACATTATTTCAAAAAGTACTTAGAAAACAAATACACCCCAGAGACATTATGTGACACATAGGCTAATATTTTTGTGATTTAATAATTAAATAGACACCTTCTTTTTGTAAGTGTTTGATGTTGGGTGTCCTTACAATGGTGGAAAACACCATGACATTTATTACAATAGCCTTGAAATTACTAGACTGAGTCAATGACACACTCGCACCGTGTATTTGCTTTATTTGTTTACAAATTTGAACATATTTGACATTAATACAATGGAATGCTTTCTGTGTTAATTTCACACCCTGCGCCGCACAAATGAGCTGCAGCTCTCTGTAGTTAAAAGTTAGAGGAGGTCCTGTGTGCTGATACCAAAATAAAAGAAGTGCGACTACTGCTTTACAAATACACACACACACACACGCTCAAAGTAATGTGACGGTAGTGCTGTGTAAACACACACAGGTAAATACGGGTCTTAAGTCAGTTGTGTAATCTGTAGTCACTTGGATAACAAGTTCCAAGATGACAAGTCATTCACACCTGCTGATGACATACCTCAGGTGTCATTACTGGTCCTTCCCTTAAAGACCTGCTGCTCATATGATACTCTCCCACTGCTGTAATAAATAGATATGACCTCAGTAAACGGATCACTCATGAGCCGTCTTTGATTTGGTCACTGTTTCCATCAGACCCAGGGGACTAGCAGCAGTTCCCACATCCACTGACCTTGGAGTCTCTTTAGAGCCCTTTCCAAACCCGCTACTCAAGGTTGCATCCAATCTGTCTGTAGTTTTCTACATTAGCAAACCTCAGCCCTCCTTCAACCTGGAGCCCCTCTTGAAAACTAACACCTGAGTGCAAGGGCCATGGTGAGAGGTGACATGGGAGTGCGGGTTGAGGTGGGTCAGATAGAGCGATCAAAAACAAAACGATGGGATAAAAAATATGATTTTACCTCCCCCATAATCCCGGGCTTCCAAGAATGACCTTTGATCTCGCAGCATGTGTGGTATGCTGAGCCGCCTGCTCGTGCTGCATGCTGCTCTGATCCTGGGAAGCAATCACCGAGCGCACCGCTATCAGAAAGGCTGCTGGGGGAAACACTCTAAGCCCGAGTCTGGAGGTGAGCGCCGAGCAAAAAGCAAATGTGCAGGGATGGAAAAAATAACCGAGTGCAGCCAACCACATAGAAGCCTGATGGGCCAGAGCACTGCATGATAAAGGTAAAGTGGATACTGTATCTACAACACAGCCTGGGGCTGAGTGTAATTCAACAGCAAACAAAAATGGAATGATCTTAACTGGTGAATTGCCTGCTAAAAGAAAAGATTTCCCCACTTTAAGAACTGTATTAATGTATTAGTTTGCATAAATAAAATTACAATCCCGAGTTTTTTTACTTAGAAAACAAATTCTTCTTCAGTTTATTATGACTGCTGCGGCTGAAATAATAATACATTCAAAATCTCCTTTTTTAAAATATACATTTCTGACTCATTAACACCAAGATATTTTTCATCAGTGTTTTGTGTCTTTTCAAAGGTGTCAAGTCCAACCAGCAAATCTGAAATCACTGCTTTACAAGCTCCATTTGAATGCCTTAGGCACAGCAAATTCTCCGCATGTGCATTTATTTGATTGTTTAAGAGCGATTTCCGGAAACCAAGTTTTGGACGAGGCAGGAGCTGCCTTGTAACAATTATGGGGTTAAATGGCAGTTGGCCACACAGGAGGGCATATGCCTGCTGGCAGCCTCTTCCTGCTATGGATGGGTCAAAGGTCATAGACTTTTCAGGAAACGTCCATTTCTCAAGCACCCTGAAACAGGTGGAGGCCCAGACAGCCCTGTTTACTCAAACAGCAAAAGGAAAACTGGAGAAAATGGAAAGATTCAACCAACGTTTGGACTCAGACATTTACTGTGGCTCGTTTTGGTCATGTTTATGCTGCATTGTGGCTGACGCAAGATTCATTAATATCTTTTTAAAAAATTCGGTGAGCTCAGAAACTGGTCTTTTCAAGGCTCGCTAAAGAAGCTGTTTCTTCTGTGTTCATACTTTAGAGCAACTCTGACTGAATAAGAAGTGCGGAAAAAGGAGATTTAATTGTGAGAATTCAAGGAGCAGCATTGGTGCTACAATAAGTGTGGCGGCCTGTGACAGTTTCAAAAAATATAATAATGGCACTTGTGTTTTTACAACTGCATCACTTGATCTTCAATCAGTGGGAAAGGGTTAATACACTGAATTAAAAGAAAAAAAGGGCAAAAGGCAACTCGGCCGAACTCGACCCCTCAGTGCTCTCACTATTTGGATTGGTTAAATCGCCGGGACCTGGAGCTGAACCCATCAGGAAGGGCTTAAGTGTTTAGGATTAGGGATCTAAAAGGCATTTGGAGGCCCTGAATCAAACCCGCAGGACCGGGGCGGAGGACAGCCCTGGTGTTTGGCCTGCGCTGTAATCAAACAGGGGGAGGTAGGACCTTAGCACACCTGCAGGAAGGGCCCACAGCAAAGAAAAACGTCCCAGCGAGAAGGGCAGGCGAAGTAGCGGGGCTTTTTTCTGTGGCTGCAGAGTGACAACAGCTGGGGTGTTGTACGGTGGTGTGGCCCAAGGGCAAGGTCAGCCCGGCAGACTGAGGGGGGAACAGCAGGAGGATTGTTTTCACTCGGGTAGTGAAAACAGCAACCGTGAAGCTCCTGAATGTGCCAGCTGTGGTTGTGGATTTCTAGTCCACAGCCTGACCCCATATTAACACTATGATGGGAAGCTGGATTGCTAATGACCAGTGGCCTCTGGCCTCACCTGAGCTCCTCCCACGCAGCAGCAGCTAGATCTCTGGACACACAGTGAGTGCACGTAAGGAAATCCTAACCGCTTGGATTCTTAAATTAGACGCCTATTAAATGTTTATTACTTTTAATTTAATAATTCCATGTTCTCTAACTAGAAACCGACATAAACTACCTGAATAATAATGAGATAAAAAATTATTTTTACGTTTTAAAAATTCAGGTTAAAAAAAAGTGATTTAATTTATACGGCATGTCTGGGATAGGTTGGTGTATGGTTGCAGCACACAGACGGTCAACCTGAATCCATCCATGAAAGCGTCAGGATTCACACATGTCCTCGGGCTTAATTGGGCTGGACAGTTAACATCAAAGAAGCTGGGCTTTATATGTAATCTGTTCGCTCCTCTGCCACATTCTCGTGCCGGCACTTTTTTTTTTTTTATATGTTCAAACGTTGTAATGAAGGTCATTCTCCATCAATTCACTTTGATCTAAAAATGACAAAAAATTTAGCATTTTAATAAAAATTCCCTCATTCCGTCTTTCACCGCTCAGTTTTGCCGTCGCCTTACACCCTCTTTTTCTCACTTTTTCATTTTCACCCCCCCTGCCTTCTCGTCTTTATTTTTCCTCTTTCATCGTGTGTGTGTGAAAACAACTCGGCTTATATAAGGCAGGTAAATGAGACTATTCTGAAAGAAAAAAAAAGGATGACAATAAAAATACACCCTGTCTCATAATCGAGCCTCAGACATGTCCTAACACCTGCAATAGCTTTATAATTAAGCCGTGTGAAAGTACCTTGCTTTATAATGATTAGTTACTTTTATAGGCAGTATAGAGTCAATTATGTGTAAACTATAAAACATTTTTTGTGGCAATAAAATTCCTCTCTGTGGAAATTCCCTCATAGCAGGCTAAAGATTATCATTTAACCTCTTAAATTGAAGGGAGGTTTGTTGACTTTGTTTATTGCCACGCCAATCTGAATCAGTGGAAAAATGACTGTAATAGTCCCCTGGAATTCTCCTATAAAAGAAAAAAATAACCGATTTGCTTTGAAAGAAAGTTGCACACCATGGCACGCTCAGACACCATCTTTTGCAGCTGTGTGTTTCTATCAGTCGGTTATAATGAGAAATCAACTGTCTTGCAGATCAGCTGCTGAAATGCTGTAACGAGCCGTGAGTGCTAATACTTGAGGATCAGTTGCACTGGATGAGGCGGCTTTATCCAGTTATTAGGGTAATGTAATGGAGTCTCCTAATCCAAACCCACCAAACCCTTCCACCGTAGGGGGCACAATAGTGAGGCAACACGTTATTCCAGCACAAAGCTGACTTCCCCGCTAATATAGCAGGACACTGCGGCTCACGGCCTGTTCAAACAAGTCCTTCACAGTATCTCCCATAAAATGATTTTCTCCCTTCTTTCTCTCGCGCTCTCTCCCCCTTTCCTGGGCTAACTCGCTCCCCTCCAACAAACGCTCTGCTGGCAAGGCATATTCTACGCTCTTTAATGCCAAATTAAACCCCAACTCTTTTATTTTAAATGAGAAAAGGCAAAAGAGAGTGCTGACAATCTTGATTAGGCCAAAGAGAAGGAGGGGAGAGAAGAGGAGCAAAAATTAAACGGTATTAAAAAATATAGAACATTACATTAATGCCGTCCGGCACAATTGGTGCTAATTGGCAGATAATCCAGGAGCTCTGGGCTGCCTAATGCTGGGCTGAGTATAGGAACAAACTGGGCCTCTTGTCCTCTCCCACCACAGAGTCCTACAAGCCATGGGATGGGGTCAGAGCGTGGTGGAGGAGGAGGGATTAGCACTGGCATTGTTGGCTCTTTCCACTGGAACATGACCTTGACGAGAGTTTAGTCCCCCCCCCTTCTTCCCAATATTCCAGCAACATGAACTTTAATAGAAGCCTGACATTCCAACACCTTTGAATGTGAACCCACTTAGGAAAGCCCTCACATACTGTATTTACACAACCCCACACTATAACGAGCGTCTCAAATTAGGATTATGTATGGATTCTAAAAGAGTAAAAGGGCATACATAATTTATGCACAAACACAAGCTGATAAAAAACAGAATCTGGTCAAAATTGAATGAAAACAGTTTATCCTGGATGCTGCAAGTATTAGATCAACAGTTTTAATAACGCGCTGGGCTCTGAAACAGCTGCTCCGTCTATAACAATAAAGTTAAAGTGTGCCAAAACGAGAGTGGTGATCCAAAGTGCTGTGGGAAAGCCAGTAAATGTTATGTGTTTTGAAAATGGTTCCGATAATCTTTATCCTAATCCCTTAATTGGGAGTCAATGTGGGTCTCCGGTGAACATACAAAGCCGCTGGCTGGAGGAAAATCAGGACGGAGAAAAGCTCTTAAAGGGGACCATCTACACCTGGGCGATGAGCGTGCTTTTCACTACTCCGAGGAGGCTTTCAAGCAAGTCCTTGGCTGTGAAAGTTCCCATGTTAAAAGCACTACCTATTAAGGTACATCCGAAAGAGATGTATTTCCGCACAGTGTTTGAAGATTTCCCATTTGCATGAAAAAAAAGTTCCCCTGTAAAACTGTAACTTGTGAACTGATCAAAAGCCAGAGGCCGTTCTCGAGTTGAATGGCTTTCCCCCTTTGACACGAAAGAGGCTCTCTTGAGGCGCCTTCACGGCGGTGGCCTTGGAGGTTAGGAAAATGTAGCCCTTCAGACCATACGGGACTATTCTCTGGAGTCTGGACAACACTTGAGTCTGAAGCAGAAGAAAAGAGCCGGTTTGCCGCTGTGGATCAGTACTTCAACAGGCCTCGCTAACATTCCATAAGAGGGCTTTTACTATTCCTATGCCCGGCCTTTCATGTTGAGAGACGTGTGTGTGTGTGTGACTGTGTGTGTCTGTGCACTTAGGTACGCATGTGTATAGCTGTGCTGCTATTAACATGCTAATATTATTTCAAACATACAAAAAAAAACTTGTTTTAACTATAAACTATAAAAGTGATCATGTAAAAAAAATATTTTCCTAAGTGTTCTGAAACATGCACAAAATAAAATGTCTTCATAAGGGCTGGCCACATCCACACACACACATACACACACATCTGTGGCTGAATGTACATGGGTGCAATCCTCTCTTACAAACATCTTCAAAGTGGAAAGTAGAGTGATAGTAAGCTAGAGCATCTGGACCATTTGTTATTGTTTCCAGGTCTACCGAATGTGTTTTGACTGGATGCTCTGCTTGAGAGGAGAGCTGCGGAGCTGCGTAACGACCGAGCGAAGGTCTCAGACCAATAAAGTGTCCCCCGAGCAGCGAACACGCCGCTCCAGATTGATGAGCCCGTGAAGCTCAGGCCAGCCCGGCATCAACGCAGAGATCCTTTCTGCTTCCCTCCATCTTTCTCCCACTCTGTGACTCAGCTGGTTTCACTTAGAGAACACGGAGAGAGCGGGTCACGGGGTCATACCATGACCTCATCAAATTAGCCCCAACTGAGTGAGGTGTTTAGCACGAGTTAAAACAAGTAATCTGAAGGGCATTAAATGCAAATGCGACGACCATATGCCCACTTCAAACACGATAGCTCCTATCCAGCCACGTCCCCCCCGTGCCCTCTCACATACACACAGCAGAGCCATTCACATGTCTCACTGAGTGGGGGGCTGTTAAGATGACAATGGGGTTCTGTCATGCCGACCAGGTGCAAAACATTTCAACTGCTGGCCAAGTTCTGGCCTGTTAGATATCTGTTAAAAAGAACATTTGCAACGAAGAGCCTGCAACTGAATTACCCTTTGAAAGAAGATATCGCTCACATGTATGTATTATCTGCATCGATATCACATTTCATCCTGGCCTTAAACTTGGAATATGGAAATAAAGGCAGAGGTGCTTACAAAGGTTATACAGCAGTTCAGGGAGAAGTAGAAAAAAAGAGGAGCCAAAACAGCAGGGTAATACCTCTGCTGTGCTTCATAAACGCTACACCATGTGCCCCTGTTAGTGGGAGTGAGGGCCTGGTCAGGCTGTGGAGATTATGGGCAAAGACTGATTTTGCCCCCTCGGGCGGTGGCCAGGCTGGGAACATGTGGCAGCTCATATGTGCTAATAAGCACCTGTGGAGAAGGAGGAGAGGGAGCTGAAAACCCCCGCCGGGCTCTACAGCCGTGCCACCTGCACAGACCTCCGCTGTGCCTCTGAATCAGTGAGGCTGGGAAATCTGATGAACATAACTACCACTGAGACACAGCAAAGGAAAACTGCAAAGTAAGACATCTTTAGTGCTTGTTTTGTGCCTGAGATCACTCGAGCAAACACAGACGTTCGGGCAGTGCTGTACTTTTCTTTTCCCTTTTGTTTTTGACTTTCTACAGATGGCATTATTTTCTTTTATCTCCTTCTTGTTTATCCCTACAAGGTCTTTCCTTGTTTAGTGCAAAACAAACACGTTGCTGCAGTAAATGCAAAATCCACCTCTTCCTGTGCAACAGTCTCAGGAAATGTCACACTAAGGGATTTAAATAAAGTAGTCAGTGCTTGTAATGTCGATTGAATTTACAAAACTCTCAATGATGTAAAATAGCTCTTCAGAAATGTGTCATGAGTAGCACATTCAGGCCTGCGGAGACTTGTATAAGAGTCCCGCTTGTTCCAAGTCGATAGTGTGTGTGTGTGTGCGTGTGTGTGTGTGTTTGTGTGTGAGAGAGAGAGAGAGCACGCGCAGGCCACGCATTTTCAGCCTTCATCTCATTCAAAACGGCGCACAGCTGCTTACGAGGAATGTGAGAGCAAAAAGAAGACATTGTGGGAGAGCACCCTCCTGTCAATCAAAAGAAGTCTTATTAAATTTGTTTAAGCTGTGAAAGCATTTTGCAGAGAAGAAACAATGTTCTTCATGTGTTCCTTATGACCACCGGTTCCCCTCTACTCCAATCAGACAAATTTTTGTACAAATTAACAGTGAGAAAAAGTATTGGATTTATTTTTTTCACTAAAAAAGAAAAAAAAAAAGGAATAGAGAGAGAAAGAGAACATCACTACTCCCAAATCCACATGAATAGATTCTTTCTTTTTTCAGCTAACGGATAAATAGAAATCAGCGCACAGGAAAGTTTTGCACGAGGTTAAGTTCATACCTGACAACGAGTACAAATGAGTTTTTCATATCTGTCAGTAATGTATCTTAGCGGCACATGCTTGCACGTGTGAGAAACGGGCAAATACCTAAATGTCGACTTAAAGAATCAGCCATCGGTGTCTCCGGTTTACATCTCTTGCTTGCTTGTTCTCCCATCCAAGCGCTCTGTAAACCACATTAAAACCTGCCACTTTTTTTTTCTTTTTTAAGAAAATATGCATCTCTGTAATCTTTAGAAATCTGCTTTGAGCCATGAGTGATGTACTTATGCATTTTTCAATGACCAAATGTAGAGAGTTTATCAGCCTCTGGTGATTTATGGGATTTCATATTTTGCACATCTGGATCTCATATACACAGGAATATTTAAGACACCACTTTACTACACTCTGCATACTTCGTTGACAATCGGGCTATATCACCCCGAATATCCTCCTCTTTATGAGTCAGGAGGCAAATGCCAGAAGGAGCCAAAGCTCACCAACACAAAGCAACAATTTACTGTAATTCAGCCCAAACACACTGAAGTGACTCATCAAGCAAGCTCGGACCCTCATGATGGGCTAGTGGAAAAAAATTTATTTATGTTTAATATTTGAAGAACATTTAGACATAAACTATAACGACGCTTCAAATAAACTTAGCCAATTCTTGTTATTCTCAAAGTTTTGTTGAAACATTACTAATAAAATTTCCAATTTGAGTTTTAATTGAACGCAACATTCGAGAGCGAAGCTGATTTTAATTTCTTCCCCAGTTATGGATGTTTGAGGAAATTAGCCTGTGTCAGCACAAGAGTTATCAAGCACATTGGAAGATACCGCACATTTGAGCTGATGTCTCTGAGCTCTTAACTTCCAAAGTGCGAGTCGAAAACACTGCAAATATACGCGCGTCATTAATGGAATGAATTCACATCATCAGCAAATTACATAGTTTAGTTATTCTGCATGATTCTTTTAAGGAACCATAAACTTAACAATTTATCTAATAATTTATAGTCACTCCAGCCCGTTTCCTCGCTCGTATTTTATTGCTGACTTTGTCAAACATAAATTGTTCTTGCTGGCTTGACGTAAAAACTGCTGCAAAGCATCTGCGTTCTGCACCTGAGAGATACTAATGCAATTAACTGCATGAACAAATTTTACCTTTCAACAGACACGCTCGGAAAACATATGATAATAATTCAGTGCAACCCTGAAACAAAGCACTCATCGAACCGGTTTACATTCATCAACTTTATAAAGTACAAGAAACTTTTTACCCCAAATTGTGTATCGTGAAGTAAATTAGGAAAAATAAATGATGACGTGCACAGAGCATGTGTAATAAATAAATATCACGGCGTGTTTCGCAATTCTCAAGTATTAATTATGCGGTCGAACGAGGACAAACCGGTATCTTTGATATTTGTATCATTTTGTTTTCTTATTAAATTGGCTCATAATGCAGTGCTGAAACCTCAGGTGAGAATGTGTATCTTTGTTCTCACAAATTACAAACTATTAAACAGTCATCTCAGAGTAATTGTGAAGTTTCCAGTCTAAGCAACCACTAAGAGCCAAAATATTCCCCCCGAGCCACCATTCAGTAACATTTCTCTACATCTTTCATTAGCTCAACAAAAGAACCAAGTTTACAAGATGCTGGTGTATTTCTGTGAGAACCACAGAGTTAAATACTGTGGACTGTATTTGCAGTTGGCTTTAAATGAAAATAAGCTCCACACATCTTAAATCCCTTCTCTGAGACCCTGTGGGCTTTTGCCCCTTGAAGGAGCAGAAGTCTTTGATAATGACTAGATGTTTTAAACTAGTGACCACCCCCCCCCCAACCCCACCCTAAACTTCTAATAAATAGCTTCAAAAGTAAGGGATCCTGATCAGTGCTTTGAGCAAAGGAAGCATTGCAAGAGCATGAGATCAACCCCTGGATTATTCTTCCATACGCTGAAAAGCAGCCCTCTCCAGCTCTTGGCCCGGGTATAATACCCATTGGTTGCCAGAAGGAACACTATTCGGATTAAGTGGTGCCCCTTTCACATAAGCAACAAGTGACAAAGAAGGAGATTGGGCAACTAACCTGCTGTTTAGATAAATAAAGGTACTCTATCAGCTCTAATAATTGCTAACCCCCTCTCCTCTTGCCCCATTGTCCACCGACAAGTGCTGCTTGGCCTCCTTCTAATTGCTGACAGATTTGATTTTTCAGCGACAGCAGGAGTTCTGTTTGTGGCCTTTGCAACGAATAATTACTCTTTCGCTGTCTTCCCACCACAACCACCTATTTCTGTCCCGCTTTTACTAAATCCTCCTTCTTCCTTTGCCTCTTTCTGAGGTAAATTTCCCGCTTCTATCTGAATAACGTTCAATTAGATTTAAAGACGTTTTCACTAAGTAATAATAATTAACCCAGCAATACTGATTAGCCATCCAGATCTCTATTAACACAAGGAACCCTTACACAGGAAGGGCAAAATGTAACCTTCATGGACGTGTTTGAGGGGGTCACAAAGGTTTGGCAATCAGCGCTTTGATATGTGAGTTTATTCAAAGACTCAAAGGGACCGACCTCTCAGCAAAACTATGAATGCATTAGGTAAAAACTGCAAAAATATTTGTAATATTGCATGTAACAGTTTAAAAAGTTACTGTATATGTAACACAACCAAACTACACGGACAAAGCAAAAGGTTGAAACTTTTTAACAGCTCTTCTTGTGAAGTTTAAGAAATGCACACCCTTTTTATCCGCACAGCAGTCCTGATAGTAAATAAATCACCATTGTTATCTAGAATGGAAGCTCCCAAAATTGCGCATTCATTAACAAAATTTATTGTACGTGTAAAACGTGTGTAAAAACCCGCAGCTGAAAAAGACTCGAATGAATCTTTTTTTGTCACAAATAGTAACAACTCTGATTAAGTTTGAAAATGATACTGTAACCTTTGGCTTTAGCCAAAACAACACTTTGTCTAACAGCTAGAAATGTTTCTGTGCCTGCTGCTCTCTTAACAAGTGTTGCCTTCTCTCCTCTGGCCTGCAGCTCTGCGTGTAACAAGCGCTACTACCCCATGGGAGAGCTAGAGGGCTCACTCCACAAGCAGCGGAGCCCAGGAGAGCCTTCACAATCACCCTCGCAACATTTAAAAGCTAATTATCCCAGGAACAAAAGTGCACTTCATTTTCACTTAACACAATTAGTCATAAACTGCGTTTCGGAGTTCTAAATCTACACAGGCTCCTATTCTTCTGCCAATTATTCATAGTTTCATGTTCATATCACATTCAGAGTTTCAAAGCAAACATATTTTCAGTGCTGGTGTCTGTGTTAATCATCCCACCCACACATTTCATGGATTAGTCATTCACATTGCATGAAATATGAACCGGAGTGCATCTCTGCCAACTATATACGTACATATTATCCAGAATATTTCTATTGGGGAGTTTGAAAGGGTTAGGTAGACACTATATATACACTGACAGAGAGAGAATCAATGATTCCTAATCCACTCAACAAGCAGCCGAGATAATTATGCATTTCATAAATGATTAGCAAAATACAGGAATATTTAATCCCCCTTTGCATTGATGTTCTTTAAACAGTGCTTAGGTACACCAGGGCATATGATGAGCATCAAATTGGCCTTTCTGCTAGAAAATAGCATATTTGCAGCAAAAGCCATGTTTGAATGTGACCCTTTTTTTGCAGGCATTAAAATGAGGTTTTAAACATATTCATAATTGAAAATGGGTAACTATTTGCAAACAGATGGAAAGGCTTAGACTGCATAGCGTTGTTATCGGAGTCAATTCAAATTTAAGGGATTAACCATCGGATGGAATCTGTTTCACATATCACTGACGGTCCTAATGGTGCCAAAAGGTCATTGATTAGGATGCTGGTTGATCCTTTAAGTAATAAATATATTGATTACTTACTGGAACAGGTAGTTAATTCTGCCAAATGTGACTGTGTGGGAGCAGCGAGGCAGCTTGTTGCAAAAAACACACCTCAGCTGGTTTGAATAGAAATGTCTTGATGCTTAAAAAAAAGAGAGAGATCTACTCAAACCAGTCATTGTAATATCGAGAAATCACAGTACAGTACATACTGTGTACATCACAAAAGGTCATGAGCCTCAAATTGCCAATCAGAGATGTCAGCTCTGCTTAATGTCATCTGAGTAACCTTTTGTGGTTGATATGACACAGGAATTAGACAATACTTCAGCATTTCTCCATCATAGACCTTGACCTTTGTTGTCACATTAACAATGTAACAATTATCATATGCCATCACCTCGTGGAAAGATGAGGGCTAATATAGTTTGAATGTAGTTGTGTTCGTGAATATGCTATGTTCACAACATCTGGAAGACATGTTAACCCATTTGAAGATTGTAGCGTTTGACAGTGCAAAGTGTAAACGCTGTGTCCCGGAGAAGGATGAAGGACGGTGCAACAGTGTGTGTCACCCGAGTGAGAGCTTCTGCAGACCAAGCAGCGCACAGTGTTTAATGTGTCTTTTGTGTGCTGCAGGAAAAACAAAAACAACAAAAAAGGCTTAAAGCATTGCATTTCCAATTTTAGATGTCAAAATTTGGAATCAGCTGTTTGGTTATGTTGTAACTATAATTGTTATCCCCTCTGCAACCCCTGTTTGGCCTTGCAGTTGCAGGCAAGAGTCTTCGGGTGGTGCATGGGCTTCAGAATGTGGGGAGAAGGTATGAATAAGAAGGCTTACTTGAAGAGGATTGCATGATCACAACTCTTTTGGTGATGGAGCTTACTTTACCCCATGCTTTTTAAGATATTTATTGGAATGAAACCCTAATTTTTGCTAACTCCTGTGTCAGTCTTCACTTTATGTTGTGGCCTACAATCTTTCTTAGCTTTTTGTGGATACAAGCACTGTCAGTACAAGCCTAGATGATAACAGTTTTAATCAGCCATGCTACAAGGGAGCAGAATGGCGTTTATATAACTTTTTTTGGTCTGACTGATCTCTCCAAGAGTTTTACAATAGAAACCACATTTGGCTTTTTCACATCTGTTCATACAGTACTTTATTCCATGCACTTCTGCTACCTTGCATTTAAACCTATAGCCAAGAAGAAGCATCAGTTAACATACTATGCACGTTTTTGGAACCCAGAGTAAACTCACACAAGCAAAGGGAAAACATGGAAACTCCATACAGTTGTCACTTGCAATAATGTGACAGTGCTAACACTGCATCGTACAGCACCGCCATCACCTCTCAGGTGCTGATCTATATAGTAGATCATGGCAGCTGTTATTTAACCTGCCAAATGAACCATTGAATGCATCATTCTGGGTTGTAGGTGCTCACACTTTCCTGGCCTTTAGCAGAGTGAACATAAAGGTCATCAATATGGAGATTTATTTTCCAAAGAGGAGGGACGTTATCTTTTTTTATTCATGACCTTGCTGATATCCTCCCTGTCAGTGAAACATTCAAACCAATATACCAGCTTTTTTGCATAAATTCTTGTCATTGGATTTATGTGTGCAATTTTTGAGAAAGTGTCTATGGGCGTCTCACTGTATACTGCACAACTGTAAGCCTGTCAGTTAAATTTATTCTCTACATGTAATTTTTAAGTATAAAATTGGTCATTTAATTTAGATGATATTAAGACGGGTGACAAAGTAAGACCATTCAATATAAAGTGTATCACTGCAGGCCAATAAAACAGCTTCAACCTTGGCATATTTTTTTCCACGTCTCTGAAGCTCTGCACAGATAAGTAGATCCAAAGGTCAAAGGTTTGCTTTAAGTTTTGAATATCAGTTATCTGTCATTTTAGTGGTCAAAAGTTGATGTCAGAGTTGATGAATGACAATCAGGGAATCCGATTTTAGAGGAAATCTTGATTCACTAGTGACAAAAGTTTACATTTTTAAGCATCATATAGTGGATTAAAAAAAAATAAAAATGTGACTTTAAAAATAAAATAAGCTTTTCTTCATATTTTGGTCTGTCATGCATTTCACTTCAAGGTTTATATTTAGTAAATCGTGAACTTTTGAACCAAAATCAACAGGAAGCAAATCCAGACATTACAGATGTCAAAAAATTTCAAAAATCAAACAATTTAGACTGTGCGTGTTTTTTAATATTTTGTTTTTTTCTTTGGCATGTGTGATTTTCTTTCCATTTTGTAAAAACTGCATAAATCATATCTGTTTATTCATATATTGTTGTATTCATATATTGGTTGTCTATACTTAAGTCTGACTTTGCTACATTGTGTTGATACATATATTTGTATACAAAAAATGTTAATTTGAGAATAAATATACGCAAATTACTTTAAACTGTAGACTGAGTAACTGTGTGGGATGTTTATCCTTGTAGAAAGTGGTAATAAGATCATTCCTTCCTGCTCCAAGCTCTGAAGACTGGTAAACGTAATGATACAGCCCACTCCTTTCTTTCGTGAGAGCTGAAGTAATGCTATCCTCTATATTTTGGTGTTTTTGAATGTACTTACTGTCCAAACGTGGTATTTATTCTACATGTAAATGTCTCACAGTTAGATAAAACACTGGCTATGCAAATGCCTATGCAAATATGCGTACGCTAGTCTACTTTCTAACATACATGATATTTGCAAAGGCTCTTTAATCATTAATAATTACTTCAAATTACTGTTTACAGCAGCAGGGTTTAAGAAAAGAAATCAACTGATAAAGCTACACTGACACTTATTGCAAATGAGCAAAGTATTTTCCCAGCATTTGCAGGTTCAAATATCTAACAGGCTGTGCTATAGTAAAACAAGCCAGGAGAGTACAACATAATGCATGCACCATGTGCTACAAAACCACCAATTTCTTGTGGACATTTGCAAGCTCTCTACATGGATTATACAAAGATATAAGGAATCTGAAAGAGCCTAACCTCTGTTCTGCCATTCCCAATTCATTCAGAGCTGACAGTTTCCCTTTTCTCTGCAAGCATGCTCTTGTCATTAGCATGCCTCTGAACTTTGCCTCACAGTGACTCTGCTGAACAGTTCTGATGAATTATTTCATCCTGTATTGGGCTGACTGCAGGGCATACACATGTAGGTGCTTCCTCTGGCCTGGGTAGAGTCTTTTCATACTGGTGCAGGACGGACACCTGTTTCCTTGCCCTGTTATACACGACCCTAGTGTGTGCTGCTGACATTAAACTGTGCATGTTAGAGAGCACTAATTTACACAGGCCTACGGGCATTAAGTACGGCTACTATGTGGACTTACTTACATTAAAGTAGCGTCTATAAACTGGTAGTAGATTCAAGAGTTGGTTTACAACATTCACCAATAAAAACAATACAATACATATATTTGCCTTATTTACCTTAAACTAGTCTAGCCCTTTATACAGCTGCTCAGTTAAGTATTAAATCAGCTGTCTCTTTAGGCCATGCTAAAAGCCTACTTTCATCTGATTGGTCACCTTCTGAGGAGCATATTATGGTGACTTGGCATCAGCTCGTAACAAAAGGAGGAAAAAACCTAGTAAAACTTTTGGCTCAAAAGAATTACTTTTACTGCTATTTATTTATTTGTAATGCTGGCCATGTTTAATATGAACATTTGAAAATAAGCATAATGTTAACTCCACATCTACATAAAATAATAATAAAAGATGTATACAAGTGTCTTACACGTGTCATTACATTTATACAATTCATTCAATTTATTTTATTAACTACTTATTGTGGAAAAGTAAAAATCCCTGTGATTTAATGGACATTAAAATGTGTTTAAAATGTGTTCAGAATTTGCAAACTGATGATTATTCACAAAATTGGCAACACTGGCGTTGTATTTACTTTGTATCAGGTCAATACCAAAATGCCACAGCGCTAGTGGAAGACGCATTTTTAAAAGCTTTTATTATTTGTTGAGCTTAAAGATCTGCCATTCCTTTTCTGTGTTCTGTGTTAATAAATACACACAATGTGCACTCGTCGATATTTAGACAAGAGGAAAACATTACAAATGGAAAAAGGCGAGAAGCAGGGTACAGGGTCTGTGATAGACTGTGGCCAGTCCAATTTAGAATTACCAGTTAACTGCTTTAGACTGTGGGAGGAAACCCACGTATGCACAGGCAGAACATGTGAAGATTGCAGAACAAGCAAATCTTCACACAGCCGACCAGAAGATTTAACCCTCGACCAATGCACTGAGCAAATTTAAAAATAAGGTACATTGTCATTGCTTTGAATTCAGAAAGGTGCTTGAGGATGAGACATGTAAAATCCCTCCAACTGGGACTGCTGAAGGTTGCCTCCTGTTGGGCACTGGTGAAATATCTTTACCAGTGCCCAACATCCAGGACGTCAGATGCCAGAAGAGCGCTCTGATACCAGAATTATCCCTGAGATCTCATTGAGTCACTATCTAGAGCTACTGAACATAGATGAGTCCTGGAATGCTTTGTAAGTCGGCTGTTAACATTTTCACCATGACAGTCTAGGATGCCTGCACATGATCTCAAGCTCATACTTTGCCTAACAGTGCAATGCGATTCTCCTGCTACCAGTGCTCTAATTTCTACACTAGGGATAATATAAATAATGGTGGCTTCAAAACAGTGGCTCCCAGTATACCACAGGTCTGGGCTTGGAAATGCTGACCCTTGTTTCAATCACAAACAACATTTGAGCAAAACTACTTCAACAGCAAAAATCTAAACTATAATCCACAAGTCAGCAAACTAGACACAAGACAGCCATAAACACAGCCAGGGACAGGGCAAGACTATAGTAGAGGCCCATGCCCTCTGGCACAACAATTGCTCTGTTTATACAAGCATCAAATAGCTCCAGGCAGCATCCCAGCTTCCATAACACATCTTTACATAAAGATGAAGAAATGAAGAAAAATAATTCTACACAGCTCAATACATGGTAAACTTAATATATACTCAGTTTATAATAACTACGTTTAGAATGTGATGACAAAGCCAAATGTTATCAAAAAGCTATTTAGAGCCACAGCTTTAAAGTTCCCTATTTCCTTCTACATAGTCCTGCTCTTTACTTATGTGAAAAGCACAAGTCATGAGAGGATGATGCAGTTTTTTTCTAGTGTTGGTTTCACTGACTTTTTCTAAGGTTATGAGGTAGAAATCAAGACCTTTAGGGAGTCACCGGGCTGACATGTGGCCCCAGCTTAGCGGCCCTTTTTAGCTCTGCTCGTCATGCTGCAGTCGCACATCTGCACCTATATATCAAAGCCATGCACAAAAACATTCCTGAGAGCAAAGCAGGGGTGATTTGTGTGCCTTTCTCCTTCTTTTTTGATTAAAATTCATCTGTGATCTGACTGTTCGCTCAGCTAAAAGCTATACCTTTTAAATCAGTCATCCGTCCAGAACTTTGACCTGCACCACATTAAGACCAGCACTGACATCACAACTGTTTCCCCTCTCCCCGCCGAGTCTCATGCCTCTTTCATATATTTTCTCTTGTCCTCGACAGATGGACAACCTTGCAGCCAGAGATTTTTTAAGTGTTTAATAAATGTAATACAACCTATATAGTGTTGAAGAAAGGGCCCTAAACCAGAACCATGTGCGGGAAGTGGATGGCGGCCGTTAGGGGCCACAGCTAATGTGGTTCAACATGTGGACCGGGCCATGCTAGAAGGTTCACTTACATGTTGGACAGTTTATGACCTTCAGCGCTGTTCCCTCAAAATGTAGACAGCGTCCTTACATTACTATTCTCTAGTTTATAGCGTGATATTTTGTTTTTAAATGCACCTCTCCATGAGAGGAGAGTAATAAAAGGATACAGGTGATGTTGGAATGCAGTGTCTTTCATGTTTTTATCTCACAGAGAAGAGGCACTGTGGTATTATGTTCAGAAAGGGGGTAATATATGAAAATGTTTGACTTATTGTCAAATTAAGGGGAAGAGTGTCATGACCCTGGTTGTTTATCTGCATGCCTCTGGTTGTTATTTCATTCAGCTCGGTCCTGACACTGCTAACCACAACAGACAGTGAAGTGCTCCTGAGAAGGAATGTGAGAAGTGATGCGACTGGATAAATCATAAACACTTGGAAGTTACCCAGCAGCTGTGCAGGGCAATTGCTCAAACTGAAGTATTATCAGATCTTGACCTGAGTTGTAAACAAAAATCAGCAGACTCCCAACGGTTTTTGCGGTTTTGTTTTTCTGTAACTTTGCCCCTGCTTAGAATCAAACATTTATGAGTATCTATCAAGCCAAACAAATCTAAGATGTGTTTCTTTGTGTTTTGTTTTGGGTGGGGTTTTTTTTGCTATTGTATTTTAACCCGTCACTGGGTCAGTCATTGAGAACTCATGCTCTGCAGTCACATTTTGCACAATCCCACTTCCATCAAATGTCTAATAGGAGTGTGTCACTTGGATAAAAGCTTCTGTCACTGCTAATGCAATTTTATATTCTCGCTGGGAGACTTACTGAGCTCTCGCTCCCTCAGTACAGCAGCCAACATACTGAAAGAGCCGTCACACCAAGGACACCATCTGTTTGACCCGCTGCCCCTGGTAGAAACTTCGGGTCCATCATGTCACAGACGAACAGATTTAAGAACAGCTTCCACCCTCATGTGAGAACTGAATACTCCCAAACATTTAGTGACTGCACTTACATTTCTAAAAAACTGCACAGATGTGCCCATATCTCAACTGCTCGAGGATCCAGCAGTGCAATATCTCAGCTGGCATTCATTGCATTGCACAATTATTTATAGAATTATATTTATATAATTACTATCTGAAATTAGCTGATTTTTACATTGTGACTGGTGAATGTGGTGTGGATGCATTTACAGGTTTTGTGCTCCATTTCTGCTGATAGACTATAAAACAGGTTAGAAAAATAAAACAGACACTGTGTTCAGACAATAATCTTTGCCTTAGTTAAATCAAGTGAATTGACTACTATATACTCAAGAGTCTTTAGATAAAATTTACATTTTGCAAACCACAACTAGCCTGCTAATTTCTAGAAATATCCACAATGGTCTACAACTAAATGGAGTGGGATTTCATTTGTATCATGGATATGTGTTTACACACGTCTAAACTAGTTACACAAACACAACAAATAGTTTGATAAAGATGCATTATCCCCTCATAAGGGTACTCGTTAAGGTGCGTTCAGAAAATATACACAGGATGCTTTATAATATTACATTTATTATATTTTATATTTTGTAATTGTTTCTGAAAACTTAATATCCTAAATTACAGCAAAGGTTTTAAAGTTTCTAAAGCTAAATGAAATTCAAATAGGTTTTAGGATGAATATGTTAAAAAAGTGGCACAAAGCAAGTAGAATACATATTGTTATTATTTTAGCAGAGTGGATCATACCCGGCCTTACTAAAAAAAATCCTACAGCTAAAGGAATAATTTGAAGAGCTTTGTAGAGAAAACAAATCTGAAGGTGCACATCGACCTCTATAAAAGTAAATATTATATATGCTATATTTAAAAAAATATGTTTTATGTATAAATCCGTTTTAGGTGACACAAAAGCCTTTTTTCCGAGACTAAATGTGATATACAGGCTATGGCCAACATTTGGCCACTTCTAAATGCTTTAAAGCCACAGCTACAAAGAGACATTGTACTTTCATATTCACCTAATGGAACAGCTAATGTAAAACATGAGGGTGAGATCCACGAATGTATTAAATGCTATCTGACTCACATTTTTGTACAGCCTAATATTTCACTTTTTTTTCTTTTTTTCTCTTTCTCCTATCCGGCTAGTTTCTACAGAGGCTATATAAAGTGCTAATATTTCACTAAGCCTTAGCATTTCATTCAGAGATGTACTCTAGATAAGTGCAATAATCTCAGTTTGATGGATGGCCCAGCCGGAGCCTAGGGCCAGTGGTGTGTACATACTGCACTGGTTGCGGCAGAACGATAAAAACCCACACAGGCAGGTGTGTTTGGTTAAGATGCACTTGTCAAGTGGGGTGACAAGCATGTCTGTGTTCATTCAAGTGAACCCCTTATCGGTACCTCCATGTCCCACTCATGAGACAAAAGCACTTCCCATGTTTGTATGATTTACCTCTCAAGAAAATGCGCGAGCACACGCACGCTGTGCACACACATGCGCAACAATATCTCACAGAAAGTGTGTTTGCTAGAAATTTATACATATTTATATATCCTGTCATTGCTGCTTACCTGCACAGTATACCCACAACCCAGCACCAGTACCGAGTATGGAGAACATTCTTCGGTTATGCTGCATTGTTTTTGATTTTTAGCTTTTTCTTCGCCTTTGGATATTTAAGCAGCTTTCACTGAATTTTTTTATATTCCTTCACTTATCTAATTCCATTAGAACGCGCGAGCGAGCGCTATCACCTTATTTTGACAACTCAACTTTCACCGGGGTGAGCCGGAAGTGATGTCAGACTAGGAAGTAAATCTCGCCACTGGCCGTCAGCAGTGAGCAGTAATGGACTGCAACAACAACAGCAAGTTCAGCGAACATTAGTCGAAAGTGTCGCATGAGTGTGTTTGTGGGAAGAGTTTGTGCCGAGCTGAAGCGCTGAATGTCCATGTGGTGTTGGTGAAAATGACACCGAGGTAAGAAGCTGTGTGCTTGTGTGTGATGCTCTCTGTGTGCCCACCAGCTAGCCGCATAATGCTAACGTTGTCCTCCAGTCTTAACTGAATTTACCCCTAACAAAGCCTTAGGAAAAGGTGACAATTTAATATTGCCTCGCATCATTTAATTGTTGTAATCAGTTTAATAATATTTACTTTTGACAAACCTGTGGAGAGACGCTCACTTAAAGGGGCATTGCATCTTAATGTGACTTACGTGGCTACTTACACCACTTCTTTCATGTATACCTGCGTCAATGCGTCATCTAGAGTTATCTAGAGCCACAGCCCATGACTGCTTTACTTGAATATGTGCACAGCTTCTTAATCACAGTCAAAACCTCTATTTTCAGTCTAAACTAATTTGAAAATAATACATGAAACGGTCGCTCCATATCCCACTGAGTGACTCACTAATTCAGTGACAATGACACCAAAATGTGTCACTAGATGAGATCATCAATATCTGCCTTGAACCTCCATCTTAGGGACATATATTTAAAGATATTGTGCAAATCATACAGTGCAAAATGTGATTTCTGCTTAGCCGTATTACTTCCAAAGTGGCTGCCATCAAATTATTAGCAGGCTGCCTGCTTTAATATTAGTTCTCTCTGTGTCTTCATAAGCCAGGCTTTCATTCTTGGCAAAAATAATGATGTTTTCCTGTTTCTTTCTGTTCTATTTTCTTGCAGATGACTCAGCAGTGGCTTGGACATCTGTGATCTGACAGAAGATGAGACTTGCTCAGTTTGTCAAACTTATGGTCCCCTGTAAAAAGTGCTGCTAAACGCTGATGTCAAACTATAGTGAATCATGATTGCTGCTTCTTGCATGTCGCACTCACTGAAAAAAATTGCTGCATAAATTATATTTGACTTTATTTTGAATGGATTTCAGTTAACAGTCAGTGCTTACAATGTCACTGGGCGAGCAGTCTCAAAAGTGGTTTCCAACCCATGTCCAAGCCACTGTTCTTCAAGCAACTGGTTTACAGGCCAAAGGCAAAAATGGCACCAATGATGCCTACACTATCATCCAGCTGGGCAAGGAGAAGTACTCAACATCAGTGGCGGAGAAGACCCTTAACCCTGTGTGGAGGGAAGAAGCCTCCTTTGAATTACCTGGCCTACTTTTGGAGGGCAACCCAGAAGTGTATGAACTCTGCCTCATAGTGATGCATCGCTCTTTGGTTGGGATGGACAAGTTTCTGGGTCAGAAGTGCATAAATCTTAATGAAATCTTTGATAACAAGGAGAGAAAGAAAACAGAGTAAGTATTAAAAAAAACTATAAAAGTCTATTAGATATCACAAAAATGTCACAATGGTTCTTTGAGAAGTTTTTTGGGGGCATAAGCACTACTGCAGTGAGCTCCAAGAATGATTATTATATCCTCGTTTTAATGTGCTAACAACCAGCACTTAAGAATGAGGTACTTATGTTATAACCATGTATTTTTGCTCTCTGATATTTATGGTATATATACTTTTTGGAAAATATAATTCCTTCAGATTTTCTGGGACAGAAATACTACTGTTAGCAGTTTTTGCAGTGATTGCAAGGTCAATAGTTTCCCTTTAAGAGAAGACCTGGGGCGGTTTTAACACTAACAAACATCATGGGACATACAGCATGTTTTTATATAGTATAGTTCTTAGACATTAGCATCACATGTACATTATTCAGGGTCTTTAGTCTGTAGTGTCTTGTTGGTATAGAGACAGACCTTTGAGAGGAAGTGGAAAATATTTCCACAGCCTTTCCAGTCATAAGTGGATTACACCATGAGCTAAGTCAGTTGTTATTTGTCACATTTGCCACATTTTCCACATTTGCCACAAGTATTACTGCCATAGTAGACTTCACAAATGTGCTGTCTTTTGCGTGTTATTTTCTGCACTGTGGTCTCAATTAAGGTCATGACCCAACCCTGTTGCTCCACATGATTTAAATACCATTGCGTTGCCCTTTATTTTCTTTGTGCACTTGGTTTAGAAATACACTTTATTAGATACACAAGTTTTAATGTTAAGAGCAGAGTAAATGAAATGCTCTAACAGAAGTACTTCACTTTAAAATTATTTAGCACACCAGTGACACACTTTCATGCTCAGTTAGCAAGGACATGTTGGTTGTACTTTTTTTTTCCATCTTCGTGACACTGTATTGTTTGAGGCTTAGCAATGGATTGGCCTACGCTGCAGAGGGATTATTTTAGAGTAATTACTGACACCAGTTGACCTAACTGAAACTAGTGGAGCTGGACAAACATGTCTTGTTAGCCACTCCTATACTCCATTTTTTTGTTTTTGTTTTTTCAGAGGTGTGAATGAAAGATGGTCTCTCCTTCAGAGCCAAAGACACCTGGGATTAAATCTTGGCTTGTTTCTGTACAGTTTAGTTTCCCTCGTGTTAAAATCTGGCCTCTATGCATTGTGCCTTTCTTGGCACAAAATACATTCCAGTTTGGAAACAGATATTTATCTATGCCAATATATTGGTGGACAATAGTGGGCGTCTCCCTGAGTCATAATTGGGTGACTTGTTAAGGCTGCTTGGTTACCTTCAAGTAAAGCCATGCCAGAATAAGGTTTGTCCTCTTTAAAGTTACTGAAAAAAGATTTGAGGAGAGAGATCGATGTATAGATGTAGATTCAAATAAACTAACACAGTGTTAACCATCAGAGCTTGGAGAGACTCTGCTGTATTTGGCTAAACTTTGGTTGATGAGCCTCACAAGTCCACCACACACACACACACACACACACACACACACACACACACTTCTTAACCCTACATTAAGCAAACAGGAACTGCGAAACCAAATTGGATCTGGTGTTAATTAGCTCACTGCACGTTTCGGGGGGGAAAGGACATTAGCTGACTTCCTCTTTGCCCATCAATTGGGAGAATCACAATATGTTATAATCAGTGTGAACGGGTTTTATTTATTTAGGTGCCTCAACTGATGCACCTTGAGGCTGTGCACTTTTTCAGCAGTGGTTCTGTAACGGATATCGCCGTGTTGCTTGCTGGCCTAATACCTACGCCGCAGCCATACTTGACAATGATGCCAGGGCTCTCGATACTATATCCACACTCCACAGTGGGTCTCTGTTCACCACGGCCCATCCGCAGTGTTTTTGAACTGGCATATTGGGGAGGAGAGCCCGTACTGATATCTGAGAAGGCAGCCCATAATTATCGCACACCTGTGTTTGTTGATTGTGAGGAGTTTCCCAGCGGCTTGGACCGGAGTGGGAGGATTGTGGTTCCAAGCACAGGGAGGTTTATCTTGGCCTTGAGACACACGTGAGGTGCAGGCTCGGCCCCACGGCAGCGGCATGCTGTGGCTACTGATCAGGCGGAGCGCGGCGCGCAGCCTGGGAATTGGCCCCAACAAGGCTTTTCATGACTATGAGTGAGGCTTCTGGGATGCGAGCTAGACTGCTTAAAATAGTGTTCAGCAGCTGTGATTTCTTATAAAGCTAATACCAGCACTTTTTTTAAAAAATCAATTGAATTGATAACTCAAATTTCATGTCAGTCTGCAAGGAGTACTATAAATCTTCATTTAAATCTAGAAGAAAATATCAGTAATTGTAGTCAAGCAGATACACTTAAGCAAATATGTTTTTTTTTGACTTGGTTATACTGATAAAGCATCCCATTTTAGAATATATTCCATGTTTGTGGCAAAGGCAGTGAGAAAATATTGACGCTTGTTTCATCCTGATACTGGTTTCCTAATGGCCTCCTTCACAGGCCCTCTAACACAGAGGATGTGTCTCATTAGCATGTATGAACTGTTGTGTGCAAAGCCTGCGATGTGGCTTTGCAGTTTCCCAATTGCTTGTCGTTGCATTTCTGAACAAAGGCCAGATTTGTGCAAATGCCACTTTATTTCGCTCAGAGCGAAGGCATAAATCCCATTACTTCCAGTTGAAAAAAGCAGAGAGGTTAAACAAATAGGAGCCAAAAAAACAGCTTGAAATGGTCTGTATTATTCGGCAGCAGACAATTTATTTTTTTTAGGTTCAGTTTGCAAAGAATGTTTATCCTTTGAGTTATAAATTTGTGTTCTCATATGTGTCATAAAAAAGTTCAAATGATTTAAGCCCCTGCATTTGTGTGTCGCCTTTGGATTAGTCTTCTCAAATTAGCCTTTTCAGTAGTAGCCATAAAGATGTATGTAAAGCCCATTAGAAGGAATGAGGGCTATTTTTCCATTTGTCATATTGTTTGATCGTGTAAGGACTTTTACCACATTCTGACTTTGTATCCCTGTCTTGCTGAATTATGTTGCATTGCACGTAATCAACTCAGAGGATTTTTATAAACCCTGCTCTTTTTATATAAATTGTCTCATTGAATTTGCTCAGCTTAAGCTTCCTGCACTCTCATTTTTAGCTGGTATTCCTTGGAGTCCAAGCCCGGGAAGAAGAGGAAAGAACGAGGTCGCATTCAAGTCAGCATTCAGTTCATGAGGAACAACATGACGGCCAGCATGTTTGACCTCTCCATGAAGGAAAAGCCCCGCTCACCTTTTTCCAAACTTAAGGACAAAGTGAAGGGTCGAAAACACGACAGCGGCTTTGGTGACGCTTCTTCAGCCATCTTGCCTCGGTCCGCCGTGTGTGATTCGGAGCCCACCCGTCAGTCTGGCGCACCAGAACGTCAATCCCAGCCTGAAACAAAAGTCAAGAGGCCGCTACTCGCTGGGGCCCATAAACTCTCTGCAGCGCATTCCATGTCAGATCTCATCGGGACCCACTTTCGACCCAAACTGGATTCCATGAACTCCATAGAAGAGAGTGGTGAGGACCAACGCTTCTGTTTTTCCACAGTAGTTTGTTACATTTGTCACTTTTTGGTTTGGTATACTTTTATTGCTGCTAGAGTGATCTCTGAAGAGGATTTTGATACTGTTTTAAAACCAGTTCTCATATTAACTGAAGCTGCCGATGCATTTTCGTTATTGTGTTTATAAGAACGGGGGACCCAGTCGACTGGGATCCAAAATATTTCAGTGAAGACTCAATCTTAAGTGTTAAAATTATAGAGAATAGTCAGAATGACACTGTGGTGCATTGTGGCATCCTGTCTGTCAGGACAATGTTTTAGTGTTTGTTTGTTACAAATATATGGCTCTTATAGTGTTAATCCACAATTTCATTGTACATGTACAATGAAAGTAAAGGGCTAGTCTATTTTATTATATCTTAAAATGAGATGTTGCAATTTCTAGAGGCCATCTGTAGACGTCTGTAAGAATGCTTGCTTGTATATAATCCTATTAAAAATATAAGGTACTGTAAGTCTCAACTCAATAAGATAGTAATGTAGGCCATTTATGTCAGTCTTTGACATTTTAGTCATTTTCTGTTTTTAAGCTGAAAATTTCCATCTCAACCAGTCTCCAATTTACCAGTTCTTTCTGCAAAGTTAGTGCAGCTGTAACTCATGCAAACAGTAGTTGTGATTCTTATAGTAAAGGCTGAGATGTTCACTAGAATCTGCTGTTAAAATGTAACATGTCAGAGTGAAAAATAAGTTTAGTGATAATAACAAAAAAAAGATATTTTTCTTTATTTTTGCTGAAAGAGGTTCAAACAGTAGAATACTTCTGCACGTAAACCTATGGGGACCCCCCCCCCCAAACAAACCTTTGTATTATTATCCGCACTTAGTTTTTAACTGTTGTGATCACACTGGTTCTTCTGGTTCTATATATTGACACACACATTTGGATTTGACCAGCTACTTATTTATGTTACTGCTTCACTTTTACCTTTAAATTCTTCTTTTGGGTTTTCAAGCCTGAATGAAAATCGTGGCTCACTTGCACACTTCTGCATCATTATATTTAAAAATATAATATCTATGATTTTAATCATGCTGGACTCCACAGATGCAATGTGGTCGTTTTGTGATAAAGCAGTAAAATTCTTATGTCTAAACTGATAATGAATTGAGTTCACCCAATCCCTTTTTAACAAAACACTAACACCCCCCCACCCAAAAAAACCCCCATATTTTGTTTCTTATTACATTTCTAATTTATCTTGTAGGAAGTACAGGTGGCCCTCACAGGCGTTCCCAGAGTGAGGTGCCAGGCTTCCAGGACGACGAAGCACACGGTGACCCTTTCACTGATATCACTGACACCCTGCCACAGAAGTATGCCACGCTCCCACGCAACCGCAACCCATTTGAGGGGGAGCACGGGCAGCTGTGGGACCGACCAGAGCGGAAGGAGAAAAAGGAGAAGGTCAGCCTACTGGAACGCGTGACAGGAAAGAAGGAAGGCCGCAAGACCAGCAATGGGGGGCGTTCAGGGAGCTCTGGAGACCTGCGTTCCCCAAACCCCTTTAGTGGAGACTCGCAAGCAGACACTAACCCATTCAGCTCCAACTACAAAGCCAGGTTGTCCTGTTTTTGTTTGTATTTGTGGTTAAGTTATATTGGCATCATCACTTTATTTGACTTTTTCTTTTCTTGTCCCAGTCAGGAATAACAATCAAAAAAAGAAAAAACCCAGAAATTTACAAGAGAACACACTTAAAAACAAAATGTATGTTGTCTTATTAAAACAAAGACAAAGTCTGTGTTCGGCTCCTGCAGAGCAGTGATTGCAGCATGCTACTTGTGTCTTTTTCATCACAATCAAGGAATCTCAAAATCCCAAAACATCATCTTGGAATGCCAATGGAATAGTCACTGCTCCACAGGATATTTGCTTGACATTCCAGTAAAGTTCTCAATACCTTGTTGATTGAAATCTACTTTCTGATAGACCTTCTCTCGCTCTCTCTCTCATTATGTTGTCAAATATTATTTAAACATTTCCACTGAGCCAGTTACATCTTTTTCCTGTGTTACATAAAGAGTTGGTGAGCACTGTAGCTAAGTTCTGGTTTATCAGAGTGGAAGGTGTCATTAGTGGCTCTTTAGAGTGCCTGGGTTTGATAACAGAGCCCTCTGAGCTATAGTAATGAGATCCCCTGAAGAGATAGACCACCCAATTAACCACTTATCTCTGTAGGCACTAGTCCATCATCTTTACTGCTGCCTTTGTCATACACTAGCTCAGCGGTCATTTGTAATGTAGTGCATGGGTGAAAAAAGGTGTTTTCAAGTTTATTATTTATTCCCTGTTAATGTATTTATTATTGTTCTCCTAGTGCAGGACATGAGTACATCAGAGCTTCTATATTTGTAAAAGTCTGCTAAAATACAGAGTGCAATGCTTTAATGTGATTACTAACTTTGCATTTGGTTGTTTTGCAGTGACAAAAAATTAACCGGACCCAACATCACCTTTGGCCAGAAGAAGAAGGACAAAAAAATAGTAAGAATATGTTTTAGAAAGTTATATAGTTTCATATTACCTGACTGGCTGAAAGTGTAGAGGGGGAAAAAAAGGGAGAATAAGTGCAACAGTTACATTTGTGTACATTTTATATGTAATGCTGAGCAGATTTTGTTATTGAGGACTCTTAAGCAGCTGGTGACATTGATTTGTGAGACCCCTGAAAACTCAGACGTGCCATTCAACTAATTAGCAGCTGCACACATCGGTCATCATGTCCGATCTAATCATAGTTTGAAGTGGTGTGAAATTTCGGCCTGTAAGGTCAGTTGTAGTGATGTGCACAGATTGTTTAATTGCTGTTTGTTTGGGTTTTTTTACGACGCAGGGCACAGAAATACTTAAAGATATCATTTTTACCTCATTTGTAGATAAAGTTTTTAACTCTTTAGTAGTTGCTAGTTGTTCAGTAGTTAAAATTCGCAGACTGTTACACAGCAAAGCTGATATAGATGAAGGAGCAGGGGGAGCAATAGCCGAAGTGATGCCTAAATGAGAAGGAGAATGCTGATAATGGCTTTCCTCACCTTTCTTTGTGGGTGTTGAGGGCTGTCGGTATCCACACATGTGCCCCCGTGCATGCCGCTGTGCCTCGCAGAAATGGCAGCTCCCATTTCCTCTGCTTCAAGGCCTTAATTAACTACACGCAGGAGGGAGGGAGGGCAGTGAGAGATTTCAAAGGACTGAGCTTTTAGATTCTCAAAGCTGAGCTCATTAGAAACTGTAATGACACAACTGGAGAATGCCAAGTGTGCGCCTTATCTTCTCCTCACTACTGATCGCAGAAAAATGGTCATCATTACTTTGCCAGTTCATGGTCATTTCCAGGCCTTTGTCACCAACCACTAAAGCTCCTGATTATTATGCCGTGGGGGTGTGTATATATGTGTGTGTGTGTGTGTGTGTGTGTGTGTGTGTGCGCGTGTGAGAGGGAAAGGGAGTGTGTGCATGTATACACGCTTGTACGTGAAACCAGCATCCTTCCATATGGCTGTCTGCTCTCTTATTCCCTCTCAGATGGCTTAAGTGCAGTATCTTTCAGTGAGATGGCTTTTTTTGGGGGTAGGTGTGTTTGTGTGGGGAATAGGTTACCGAGCTCTGTTCCTGAAACCCTCCTTGCGTTGGACATTTAATCTCTGTGGCAAATATTTCATTTTGGTTTGTGTCGCCCCACAGTAGCCTCTATGCTGTTAGAAGCGATAAGATACCTGGTAAGCAGTCCTGCTCCAGCTCTTTCTGCATTGTCTTTACCCAGCAGTGAAGGCTTGAATGGTGCATGGGAGTGGAAGCTGATAAGTGTGGTATTTTAAACAGGGTGAAGGCTTTGCTGTTCTATCCGTTCAGGGGAGGATGCCCAGCACTGAAGCGATAAAGTGGTCCCTCATTAAAAACGATTACAGCTCCTCTCGTACCCGCGCAATATGATCTGCACATACTGTACCACCCTGCTCTGTCCAACTAGATTGTCCTCAAAGAGCAAAGCTGGGCTTGGGTTGCATTCGTATTTTGGCATTTATTAGCGTGACCTTTATTTGTAGAAATATGCAGCCTGGCATTTCCCCCTCAAAACAAAGATTAAATTGTTTTGGTAATCTTTATTGTTAAGTACTGGCAGATTATTTGGAGTTTTTGCCAGAGTCGTCTTGAATTAAAGAGTATGTGTTTTTAACACTAGAAAGCAAAGATAAAGATGTGCTGTAGTGTCAAAGCTAAGTCCTAATAGAGTAGTTAAGCTATAAGGGACCTTATAGGGTCCTTGTTTTTCACCTTTAGATAGGTTACTGTCCAAAAGTCATGTTCCTACTGGCATTATTTGATTTACTGAAAACAAGTAAATCAAACATACATGGAAATACAGTATAAGTTAAAACAGAATTTGTGCAATTCTAACAACCTTGAAAGTCAATTTTTGATATGACCACCTTTATTCTATAATTGTCTGAGGGAAGCTTTTTGCAAAAACCTTTCTGCATTCATAATTTTATCAGTTTTGACAGAGACTCCATCACCAGAAAGCATGAAGGAGCCTCCTTTAGTGGTTGCAGTAGACACTTACCTGTCTTCTGACCACTTCCATACATGTATATGACGATTACGACCAAAAACAATTCCAAATTTGGATTCCTCACTCCATAAGATCTGTTGCCACTGATTTTCAGGTCAGTTCCTGTGTAAATTGTATAATAACTTTCCTCAAGAATGACTTCTTGACAGCCACCTGTCCACTGAGACTGTTGTCTGAGGGGTCAGGTTCATCTTTCAAACTTGAATGAAACAATTGAGAATTGCCTCCAGCATCCGTTTCTGCATTTTGTTCTTCAAGGATCAAAAGAAAAACTTCCCTGTGGTCACACGTGTGATAGGCCAATATCAGCCAAACAGTAAATCTTCAGGCGCTAGTGTTAAATCAGAATGTTTATTACCGAATTCATTGACCAGGTCAGAGCTAAAACCCTAAAATCCTCAGTTAGCCTTTATTAGTAGCACAACAAAAGATAAACATGTGACTCTGTGCCAAACAGCCTAATTAGTCAGCAATGATGGAGCATAAAGACTTATTGGTGCCCCGATCGTCAAAGATTTAAGCGCCCTTTTACAAAACATATGTATGCACAACATGGTCATGATCATTTCTTTGTTTTCCACTTTCAGGAGGTGACACAGGAAAGCGTGGCTGCCTATAGCAACTTGTCTTTTGAAGAGGTTGTGCAGGAACTCATCAAACAGAAAGAAGTGGTGAAAAAGAAAGATGCCCACATCAGGGAACTGGAGAATTACATTGATAACCTGCTGGTACGCGTCATGGAGGAGACACCGAGTATTCTACGGACACCCTATGAGCCAAAAAAGAAGGCGGGCAAACTTTCCAAAAAGTAGAAAAAATGACCCACGATGAAAAGGTACTAATGAAGGTTTAGCAATAGCTCACGAATCGTTATCAGGTGTTAAAGTGAGTGGGAACAAATAGAACTGATCAATTATTGAGTTACTATTCAGTGGTTAGTTTTTCTAGGCTTTTTTATTTTTTTTAATATGTAGGTCATACAGGTTTTGGCCTTGTTTGGCATTCTTATAATTCCGTGTTATAATTTTGCTCATGATTACTTCTTGGAGTGTATTCTTAGGTACTTAAACAGGAGACATTCAGCTTATTGAAGGCACATCAAATCTTTTCACGCCAACTATGTTTAGCTGTACTGTACTTGTAAACCAACAGAGGTCTGTTGCACACACAGTTGCCATCAGCTGCTGAGAAGCTCTTACAGTGCAAATGCTGCCAAATTCGTGTTTACCAGATGCTGTAGTCACAGTTATGTGCTGTTTGCTGAGAGATGGTCTACAGGTTTATAAGATGAAGCTGTAGGTACTGCGTTACAATCAAGTGCAAGTCCAAAACTTGCCACTTAAACTGCGGTGCATGTCACGGCATCAGCTTTTTGTCCCCAGCCTGCCTCGTGGTGCAGATGTGGACACATTCAGCTTTAGTGATTGATGGATTTTCTTAGAAACACTGGAAGATAGTTGTAAGAATTTGCTGACAGGTCCTGGAAGCCTGGTTTGTCTCTAGCTTCCTGAGGTGTGCATTATTTTTCTCCTCAAGAACAAATGCACATTCCTTTTATCAGTTACTGATATTTTATTTTTTACTCTTATTGTGATGACTATCATTTAATTTTCTTTTACCAAGGCTCTTAAAGTCCCCGGTTGGAGGTGATAATTTTTACTTTAAGTGCAATAATCATATTAAAGGTAATGCTTTATATTCTGCTGGTAATGGTCTTGTTTACATTTTAATCGCATGTTGGAGTAAAACTCCTCTCTTTATGTTGATTTGATAAAAAAGCTTGGAGTTCTTTGTTACTGATTGAACAGCCTTCCTCTTTTTCATACTTTTTATTTTTGCTCAAGATTGTGTTAATGCTACCATCTGCACATGTGGGTATATACTCAGTCATTTTTACGTATCCATTTTTTAAAGCTCATTTACAATGGGTTTGTAGGGTACCTGATGTTAAAAGCGACACTGTATTCCCATACCCCCCTCCCACGACCTATCCTATTGTGAAAAAACTGTAACTAAAACAAAAATTCATGCATATGTAATTCCTATTTTAGGCTCAAATTCACTATGTACTCTGTGTCTTACCACTTTATGGGGTGCTAATGAGAATTCACTAATAATTTTCAGGGTAAATAACCAGTCATTGCCATTTAGATAACATGTTAACCATAAGAAGCTAACTGTTCTCATTTCACTTTAAGGGTTAGGGTTTCTATGTTAAACCATGCTCCTTAATTTTAATTTATCCGTGTGTCCTAACCAAATGCTACAGCTACAGGGCAGCTGCTGGTACTTAAGTAAGGTTGTTCTTGGATAAAGCCACTTTTATGTGTGATTGTGCCATAGACTGTAGAAAAATGGATGGATATAGCCACTGTGGTGTCACTTAGAGCTTTTGGCTTGTGGAAACCCCCATTCTGAGACTTCAGCTCCAGCTGTTTAGCCATCTCTGAAGCCAAACTTGGTGATCAAAGGGCATCATATGCTAACAAATTGATAAATCATGGGGTTAAGTTTAAAAAAAAAAAAGTTTTTTAAAAATGCCACACTTGATTTAACAGGCTTGAAGTTGGTAATTAAAACATTAGAAACATTTTTCTAATGATATAATGATCTCCTGCTGGTCATTGGAAAACAAAAAATGGTGGCTGGCTTTGATTTTAGACCCAGGGCTAAATTTTTCTGTTTTATACAGTCTATGGCTGTGCAACCTGTAGTATAGTCATTTAGTGATGGTTAGGGTTACATCTATAATTGTTTATTTCAGCTGTATTTACAGTGTTAAACATGTTTAATAGTCACATAACTGTCATTTACTCATCGTTGCCATGTTTAACAAAATATCAAACATCTGCATCAGGCGATGTTTGATATATGAGGCCATGAGGAGGATCCATCTTATCCTGTTTAGTGGTTTTTGTACTATTTATGAGTTTTTAATTGTTTTGCAGTCCTGGAAATATTTGACCTTTACACTGTATGATACCAAATCCCATATGAGGCAAACTGCTACACTAGATCTGTGGAATTTCAACACAAACACAATTTACATTTTCATGAACATTACATCAGTCAAACACATTTTTTGGCATGCAAAAGTTATTACTGTCTTTCTGCTGTGGAAGTGGTTATTTTATCGGATGTTGTGCAAACGTAAGGCCAAAACCTCCTGTTACTGAATGTCTTGCGGGCGACTTTGAAATACTTAAGTCCGAAATGTATGTATACGGTACACTAACAAGGTGATCGATCCTTGCTTGCCTTTAAAGTATTTGGAGTATCCAAAGAGAACATTTCATAGGTGTGTTTTTATTCTATTGTTTCTTTTTTTAATCCCATTTCTTTTTACCCAGACACATTATGGACAAGAAGTTACTGCTAATATTTTCTGTCTGATGATGTGACAAAGGCGTCGGGTTTATTTCTTTGTATTGAAAATGGTTATCTGATGTTTTATCTGTATGTTTTTTTGCAATGGTAACAGTGTTTGAATTAGCTTTTTGGAATCATGAGTGCTTTGTGGCTAAGAATCTGCTTTCCATGATGGACAAGCTTTCCTTCCAAGATTGCCTTCCAACTTTAGCTGAAGTGTTAATCCTGGGCTCGTATGTTTTAGGCTTTACTAACCACTTTAACCGGCCTGTATTGGTGGGCTGCCAGGTGTTCATTGATCTTTTCAAGCTCTTACAAATTCTATTGTACATTTTGTATAGTCGCTCGCAATGTTTCTTCAAGCGCTTTTGAGTTTATACACATTTTGTAAAATGTTTGAAATTGTGCTTCCTGGGGAAGGTGTTATTTTACTTGAGTTCCAAAAAGCGATTCACTTTCATCATTTATTTCACATGCTTGGGAGCGGTGTTCGGGCGATTAACTCTCAAGTCTATAATGTGGTCCTGTGTTCAGACGATTAACTAACAAAAATATATTTTCTCAGATTATATTTAATGTCAGTACATTTGTACCCTCAGGTTGTTTCGTTCAAATGAAAACTGGGGGTGACTAGTTCAAATTAATTGATTCTGGTTGTCAGTTTGTCTTTTAGCTTGATTGATACATTTGCTTTATGCTTTAACATAATTTGGTGCTTTGGTAGATGTCATACGAAAACACAAATCTAAATGAAAAGCATTTTGAATTTATGTTTGACAACAACGGTGCAAAGGGATATTTTGCACCCAAAAAAAAGGAAAGATCTGCATCTACATTCCTTGGCTCTTTGCATAATGTTTCTCATACAATAAATCTGAATATGCAAAGCACTTAAAATGCTTGAAGATAAAATAGCCCCCCACCATAATTTAAGTTTATTAATTGTGTATATGCATCAGTGTACACCTTAAATGTGTTGAAGGTAAATCTCCGCACTGTTCCAACAAATAGTGCAAATACACTGGGATTTTTTTTTTTGTCCTTTTTGATGAAAATGACATAAAGCTCCAGTTGGGGATCTGACAATCCTCCTCCTGGTAGTCTTTTACTGATAATATGATGCTGCTTGCCATAGGCCACATACAGCTGCCAGACACTAAGACTTAAGCTGCAGCTAAATCCCCTGACGGTGCTTGTAATGTGGCACACAGTTTTGAAGGAAATGATGACTGCGTTTATAAAAGATCTCGCTATTTAGCAAAGCGTCATTGAGTTTAGAGGAGTGAATGGCGTCTCCTGCACAGGGGCCAACACAATGAAACATGAGTGGCTCCAACATGATGGAGACCTAAAATTACTTTTTTGATGTAAACATGTTGGGTCTACTTCTGTCTGTGTGTATGTGTGTGTGATTGGTCTCACAGTTCATTCAGACTTTCTAATGTTACGAATCAATGAAATGGATGTTTGAATTCTTGTCATTCCTGCATGTCGACCACATGTTTTGATTATGTCTCACTTACACACACAGGTAGGGCTGCCACGATTAGTCGACTAGTCACGATTACATCGACTATCAAAATCGTCGACGACTGATTTAATAGCCGACGCGTCGTTTGAAGCTTTGTAAGGTCACAAAAGACGCAGGAATGAGTAGTAGGATTTAAGAGTGTAATAACGGACTGAAACAGAAGATGGCAGCACTGCATGTACAAGGATGCCAGCTGCCGTTAAACCCGAAGAAGAAGAAGCTGTGTCCCAGAATTTATAGCGCAGCCCAGCTCAGTTTACAACAATGGCGGCAGCTAGTTAGTTTTAATATTATTCTTTCTGGGTCACAAAATAAACGTTTAACATATTTTCAGGCGAGAATGTAGCTGTGTAAACCTCAAATATCTGCTCAGTTTATCAAGACACCACATATTTCCAAAAGCGCTCCCACGTTTTCGGAGACGTCCGTTACCCACTAGCTCGATAGCTAGCCGGTGGGCAAGGCTCACTAGAGCCCGTGAGAGCACCGGACTCCCTGCAAATCGTTTTCAAACCAACTGCAGTCTTTCGCTACTCAGGTTAAATATATATAAGTCACTTAGATAACTTCAAAATGTTATTGTTTGGCTTTTTTAGTATTTTATTTGTTCCTGAGTAAAACGGTTTGGCTGAGATTAGTTATAGTTTTTACACAGCTGAATAAACATCAAGACGACAGCTGATTATCAGAAGTGTGAGATGCTCGAGAATATACTCCGGTTTCCTGTTATAGTTTAGATAGCAAGGAGTTTACTAAACTTCACCGAAGCAATCTGCAAATTTCATTAAAATTTAATAAACTATCATCTTGTCTTTATTTTTAGTTAGCACATACCTTAAACACTTAAAGCTGTAAGCTAATGATAGTTATATAAGAGCAGACGCATGCTGGTGCAATAAGCTGTACGTTTTACGTCCAATGGATGCATGATCTGATTAGTCGACTAAGATGACTAGTCGACTATCAAAATAATCGTTTGTGGCAGCCCTACACACAAGCCAACTTGTATAGCTTTTACTCATCTAGAAACCTTTGATCCACTTGATCGGGTTCTAGTGGGTTCATTTTGATCAAACCTCATCACATGACCATGTTGTAATCTATTTAAGTCAAAACTGTATAGTTAACAAATGTGAAGGTAGATCAACTTTTTGTGTTTAATCTTTACACTTTAGCAAATATGCAAAACTTTCCTGGATGTTTGGGGATACGAATGTATGTTGTTTTTTTTCTATTATTATTCTTATAATTATTGTAGTTATACATTGTGGTGTAGAAAATGTATGTATTATAACAGTGTAATGCTGTTAATGGTGACTGTATGTAAAGTGCCAACAAAAGCACTTCATAAGAATTTGGTGATGCAGTTTAATGTGCACCAATTCTCCATGTGCTACAGTTTGTAACACGAACTTTTAGATATTACCATGACTATTATAATTAAATCCCAAGGTTTCACTGGATGTAGCTTGAAAGGCACAGGTACGATTGTTTTAGTCCTTTTCAATAAAGTTACAGTAAGGAAAACTGGTGACTTGCTTAATTTTTTTTTTTTTTTTTTTTTTTTTTTTGAGTCGCATCAAAAGCCCGTAATGGTGAATAAATTAGGATTTTATGTGTTGTGAGTCTCTTTTGCAGTAGATCTGTTTAATCCATCAGTGCAGCTCAAATCTGATGCAAATCTTCCATAAAGTGGATCGCTGTCTCTTCCATTTGACACCTGTCCTGTGGATAAAATACAAGCCACTCTCAATTAACTGATCTCGCTGGCAGTTGAACTACAATTAGTGTTTCTAATTGCGCTGATTTGTGTCAGAGCTTTTGTTTTCTTCCTGCTCAAAGCGTCGCTTCCCTTTGTTCTGGAGAAATTCCCATGCCCTCCAGGCGAAAGAGAGAAGTGGCATCATCTGACAACTGAGTAGCGAGATTGCTTTTAAAAACTGCACTTTCATTTGCCTATGTGTGCAACAGCGCTGTGTGAAATCTTTTGGGAAAAACACTTGTGGTGTTTACCAGCCGATGGCTTTTGTAAGAGGCGGTTCGCTTCCCTGTCTCCCCGCCATGTAGCTGGTTAAAACGCAACCTCTCCCTCGTCACCTCAGCCTGACGGTGCATCTCCAGCAGTGCACCAGGTGCCAGTCCACACCACCACAGCACCACCTTGGAGCTGACAATAGAAGCTGCATACAGTGAAAATAACAGACACCAGTAATATAATAAACGTTACAGGTGAAATGGCAGCACAGTCACCTGTGTTGGCTTAGTCACTGAATTTTGAGACTAAATTTAAGCTGGCTCTTGTCATTTAGACACTACCATAATGTCATAATGTTAAATTATAGGTAACAGAAGTTGCATCATACATAATAAATCTATTTTTTTCTTTAATGTTTATTAACTTGTAGTCTGCCTTGACAGACACTGGACATAAAAAAGCATGTAATTGGGGCTTTATGTAGGTGTCACCTGTTGTATTTATAAGCTAATTGGCATGCTCATTGTCATCCTTACACATTCATCAACAGATTGAATTTCCCTGATCCCATCTTTTGTGCGGTGGTGGCACGTGTCATCTGAGTGCCTACTAGACTGAAGCCCCATTAGTTCATTGTGCGTTATATCATATGGCTGTAATTTGAGGAAATATCTAACAAACGTGTTATGCAAGGTTCTGTGGGCGCAGGAGTGCCCTCAGCGTGCCAGAAAGGGCCACCCACAGGTCACCTGCGCACCCCTTTAAATATGGATGGGCGTCAAAGCGGGGATCAGTGTCACCCTGCACGCGTCTGTGAATGGAAGTGCCTCAGGCAATCATGGAGAAACTTATATGACAAGAAATTCAGCAGATGGATGAGGTGTTTTAGGGGAAAAACCAGACCTATTTGGGCAGCTGGCTTGAACTAGCTGCGTGATCGGGGGCCAGATGTCAAGGTCAACCCCCTCCAGCTCCCAAGAGAATCAGACCCCACCTGCTCATCAAGCGTAGGACCCTTTGTTGCTGGATAGTTAACAATTTGCATAGGTGCTTGAGATAAATCAGGTGTCAAACACGCTGTGGATCCCTGTGTTGAGCATTGTGTTGATGGCATTGTCTTCCTCTGATAGCTGCCACGCGTCTGGTATCAGGTGAACAAAGCCAGATGACAACCAGAGCAAAGAGAAACCTATCAAGAGTGAAGCGCAAGCAAGTGTGAAGGTGAAGGAAGAGAACTCATTTAACTGCAAAAGTGATGCAGTGACATTAAATAAACATATATTAACCTCTAATATAATAGACACGTTTAAAATGAACTTCCCAAAGAAGAATCAACAGAAACTTTAAAATCCTTCATTCCCACAGCTATTAGGTCAGCTATCACTAACCATTTTAATTTAGGTTAATATTTTTATAATTGTTATGATTTATTGTTGTTTGCTTTTAAAGACTAAGTTGTGTGGGTAAGCTAGAAATAAATTCCCCCTTTTTGGGATTAGGTCATTCTGAATATATACGCTCACTGGACACTTTATCAGGTACGCTTTGCTAGTACCAGGTTGGATCCTCTTTTTCCTTCAGAACTGCATACATTTTTTGTGCACAGGTTCAACAAAGTGCTGGAGACATCCCTCAGAGGATTTTGGTCTATATAAAGGGACAGACATGGTCAGCAACAATACTCAGGTAGGCTGTGGAGTTTAAATGATGCTCAGTTGGTACTAAAGGGTCCAAAGCATGGCAATGAAGCATCCCCAAGAAAACATCAACTGTCAATACAAGGCAGGATGGATCCATATTATGTTGTTTATGACAAATTCTGCCTTTACCATTAAAGTATTCAGACCTGACAATGTTGTTCCAGTTTTCTGTTGTACAGTTTTGGCGTCTGTATTGTCATTGTAGTGTTTTTACCTGAAAGGAGTGGCACCCAGGTCTTCTTCTACTGTAGCCATCTGCTTCAAGCTTTGATGTGCTGTGCATTCAGAGATGCTCTTCTGCATACCTCGGTTGAAAAGAGTCGTTATTTGAGTTACTGTTGCCCTCCTATCAGCTGGAAGAAGTGTGGTCATTGTCCTCTGACATCAACATAGAACTGCTGCTCAGGTCTTATTTTGTCTTTTTCAGACCCTTTCTGTGCAAACCTCAGAGATGGGTGTGTGGGGGAAAAACCCAGCAGAGAACAGTTTATGAGATACTCATACAGGCAACCGACAATCATGCCATGTTCAAAGCTAATTATATTACCTTTCCTCCCCATTCTGATGCTCGATTTTAACGTCAGCAGGTCGACTTGATCATGTCTACATGTCTGCTCATAAGATACTTGCGTTTATGAGCGGTTGAACAGGTGGACCTAAAAAAGTGGCCGGCGAGTTTACCCCCCACGCCATGTTTTCAAGCATGTCTCTCTTTTTCTTCTCCATCAGGTATTTAAGTTTGTATTTCTAACAGTTGAATGAATTTGTGTACTTCAGTTTTCAAGTGCTTCCTCTCAGATTTAGCTAACCTTACAGTTTATTTCATCTAATTTCATTATCATTTACTTATACAACCAAGCTCTGCGTCATAACATATGCACCAGATGGTATCCGGTTGTTAAGTCTGACGTCACTAGTCGTGTCTGGGCCTAAACTCCGCTGCAGGTCCATATATCAAACGATCACTATGGCATTACTGAGAGTTGAAAAACTGTCTAAAGTCTTTCATCTTTAATAAAATGATCAGCGTTCTGCTCTACCAGGTGTAACAATTGAGTTTAACATCCAGGCATCCATGAAAACGGAATTTATGACATTTAACGGAATTAGAAGTTAGCAGGGCGTTAGCTCGCTAGCTTCTATCTAAATACAATATAGCATGTCCTGACTGCGGGGTTGTGGAAACAAATTAAAACGTACAGCTCTGTTATCACTTCCAACATAAATGAAGACAGAAAACTAAACAGCAGTGACATTTGTAGGGTGACTGAAGTTGGTCTAGCTGGTATATAATGATGTGCTACGTGACCGCTAGCAACACAGCTATGTTAGCATAATATAAACAAGCTAACTTTTTTTTCCACTCGATAAAAGTTAACGTGAGTGTTCTCGGTGGTCAGGAACAAATGTAATCGCATGGCAGGATGCTGTAAAAGGACCAAACTTCAGCCAGGAGAACAACTGAGATAATCCATCCACAATACGAGGTTAGTCATTCATATACTGCTGCATGGGCTGGGCTGTAGTTACATCCTAAGGTTTTAAAAACTGAGCTTAAATAAATGATTAGTGGTAATAAAAGCCGAGGGAGGTCAACGGTGATCACTGACTGTTTTAGGAGCTTTTTGAGATTAAATAGAAGAAAATACATAACATTAAACATGTTAACGACACAAAAGCCATATTAAACGCAGACTACTTTAGACCCGGAAGTAGGATTCGTCACGTCATCACTTAACGACCGGATAGTATCTGGTGAAATTATTCTGTAAATATAGCTAGCTGCTAGATAACTAATTGATAGCTTGTTAATATAGCTAATTTCCCGATTAGCATCAGCTAATTTAGTTTAGCAGGTAAACTTTAATTTTACCTGTGCCTTGTGAGGACCACTTGGAATCCTTTTATTACATTAAAAAAAATTTATGTTATTTATTTATTTATGTTAGACTTACCTTTTTGTAGGCTATGAAAGCAACTGGTCTCTTCACTGCCTCAGCAGTAAGTGGCACTTGGAAACTGCAGACTTCCATCAGCACACTACATGTTTGCATGTAATCATTTTTAGCCTGCAGTTGGCATCCGAAATAACATGTGGAAGCATCAAGTCAGTGATGAGGAACTTGATAATTGAATTTTCGTGTTGTTACCAGGGAAAACACACCATAAACGCTGTGTTGCATTCAGTTGTTGTGTTTATAATTTGTAACCATTAAATCTTACATATAATTCTGCTTGGAATTAAGTTAAACATCTTTTAATCTGAAACAGTGTCTATCAGTTTCCTGTTATTACTGTGTGGTATTTTGCAAAGTTCACTTTCTAACCATGATTTGCGATCGTCACAGCAGGCTAACCCAAAAGCAGGCAGGCTGCTCGCTGGATAGATCACATTAGAACTTCACTGCTATAGCTCTGCAAAGCCATGCTAAAACTGGAGTAATACAATCAATCAATCAGTCATCTCCTGACTTCACAGCACAGGAGAGCTCTGCTGGAATGCGGCTAAGCTGCAGATGTACCAGCCAAATTACTCCAGAGGGGAATTACCAGGCCATAAATCCAGACGTCAGGAGGATGGTTGTAGCCTATTTCACGGTTTAAAAAAAAAAAATCATGCAACTTGTTTTCACAACTCCATAAAAAGGTCTGGCTGTGCAGAGCTCAAACTTATCTTGGCCAACAGATCTAAACATGTTTGCATCCAAACATGGCTTCAGATCACAGGGACTTTAAACATCCTCAGAATCTGCTGTCGTTCACCATGTCCTGACAGGCCCTTTAAAGTGAATGATCTGCAGCGTGACAAACAGAACAGCTAATAACCATCTCCTGCTCATTCATAATCTGCTATAAATCTGGGGTCCTGTAGATACAGGCTTAGTTATTACGTGTTGTAAAAGGCCCTTTCAGACTAAACATCTCCATCCTCAAGTGTTAAATATCCATCATCGTTACGTGTTTGTTAGTGAATCTAATTGGCTTTAGGAAAAACACATGATCCTTTCACCTATTTCAATTGTGCAGTTCTCATGTGAGTAGCAGGCAAACAACAGGCATACAGTCTAGTCAACACCACACAGTAACTACTGGCAACAGATTGTTGGCAGGTACCGGGCTTCATTATTGCTAATTAAGATGTATAAATATGCTGTCTGGCACTTTCCATCAAACTCAAAAAGTGCCAAGGTAGACAAGGTGAGGGCACGAGTACTGGTAGTGATGTTGCAGTGTGTACTCTGTGGGCACACTTCAGCTCAGCTGGCATACATCTGACTGATGCCTTCATGTGCCAGCAGCTAAACAAGCCCTGGTTTGAGGGGAGAGTGTTGCACATTTTAGGCTGAGCTAAGCAAAGTCTGCCAATGTCTTAGAGAGTCTGGCTTCACGGTGCCTCACACAGAGCACCTTGTTGAGACGCGTTGCCCGGTCTTCTTACAGATGATGGCAGTGGACGGTTTACAGGAGGAGGCATGGCCGGGAGCAGGTGACATCACAGCACACCAGCGTGATAGTGAGTTCTAACCTGTTACTTTAATAAACCACAACTCAGTCTGCTTATTGATTTGAGGCTTGCTTAGACATTTTAGAGATTTAACACTGGTTTGCCTGTCATCGCTTTCAATTTAGTTTGACATAATTATTTCTAAATTTCTCTAAATTTCATTGCTATGTAAAGCAACACATTTTTAAGGTTTGTCAACAGTAGTATTTTGGAATAGTTTCAGGATCTAGGTTAGAATGCTTTCCAGAATACCATGAATATTTGTTAGTTCATACACAGTGATTAATTGTGATAAAAACCAAAACAAAATCAGTATAAGATGGGACCTTCATGGCTTCTAATTAGAAAGAAAGTGTACTTTTATTGATCCCTGTGGGGAAATTCCTCTCTCCATTTAACCCATTCACTCAGTGGGCAGCCATTGGGTGCCCGGGGAGCAGTGTGTGAGGATGGTACCTTGCTTAGGGGTACCTCAGGGTGGCTGTTCAGGGGAATCGAACCCCCGACCTGCCGATCATGGGGCCACCACTCTACCTACTGAGCTATCCCTGCCCAGTTTAGATTAATTAGCACCAGATTAATTAGCACCAGCTCTTGTAAATATAAGTACTTACAGCTTTGACCAAAAAGGTGACCCATGTGATTATAAAGAGACAACTAGCAAAGTGTTAGGTTATGTAGGTAGTCTCTACTGGCACCAAAAAACAAGATGGCGACAGTCAAAAGACTCAAATTGAGTCCATACGGGGCTGTTTGCCACAATTCTTTGTGCTGTGACACAAATGTGACCTCAATCTTTTATACACAAAGATGACAAATAGTTTATAACTTTAAAAAAAAGGGAGCAACACCTTGCTAAATCTTGCTCACAAACCTTCTTCCTGCTTGACCTCATGGGAAAAGAAAGAAAGCGTTTGGTTTTGGTCGCAAGTGAGCCATTTGCCAACCCCTCTGCTTTCTTGGAAAGGAAAGAATCAGGTTTGCGGTACATTTTTGTACCAGGAGACACCAGGGAAGAGCAGGCATCAGAACTGGACTGGTCACCTGATTTTTCTACTGGTTCTTTTGTCTTTTGACTTCTTTTTTAAGATGCGCAGTATATGACTAATAATGAACTTTTAAAGTCAGAACAAAAAGCATACCCTCTGGATTTAATTCTGTGTGGCTTCCTATTGTTGGTGCCAGTGTCTCCTGGGGTTCTCCTTTTACACATATTTGCAAATGTGTTTTTGCAGACATCCAGGGAGCTTCCACTTGTGCGTGCAATGTAACCTCTCTTCATCCTACACATACCACAGACGGCTCTGTGACATGTTCTCAAAGTTTGGCTGCTGAGATGAATATTTTACATTATCCAGTGGGTGATAAGGTTTTTTCTAAACGAGTTAGGTGTATTATCCATGATCTTTTATTTATTTTTAACCAGACTTGAGCACTCCAAACCAAGTCATGTAGTTCTGCCCTAATAATTCAGATTTTGGCTTGCATTTTACTGAAACCTCTCTATACAACATGTTTGACAAGGACAGTTCTATAAATGAGGGTCACTGAAGAAAGCCTGTTATTCCTCCATGGTGACTAATTAGGAAAAAAATAACAATTAACCAATTGACCAATTAATAACAATCCTCTAATCTACAAAAAGTGATCATCAGGAAAGATCTATTGATGTTTCTTTTTGCTGTGAAAAGAGAAGCTCCATGGGCGTTCTGCACCAAACGAGATTTAAAAGGTCTTAAATCTAATTAATCTGAGATAAATAATGGTTTATGTCGTTACAAAATTGCTCATAGAGAGGATTACAATACCATAACATGCAAAGTAATAAGTTTTAATGAAAGGCGTTGAAATGTCTGTCTCCAGCCTCATTCTCTCTGTTGGGTCTTCGCTCAGTAACTGCGAGCATTTACCTTGCACACTCATGTATACACACACAACCTCATTTTAGCATTTATTTTCAGTTAATATGTGCCTATTTACATGTGAATTTAGTGGCTGATAAGATGATATTAATCCTTAAATATAGAAGGGTGTTACTTCCGAGGCTCATAAAAAAAATCTTTGGAAACTAATGATTCAAGTTCCTCACATTAGCTCCCTAGCACTGGATGTAAGCCTTAAAGATGGCATCATCAGTCACCAGATAAAGTATATCGCTAGAATATAGTATATGTTGGGGGGAATCTTTTAACGTGTCTTTAGAATAAACCAATGAGAGCATGGTTCACAACTCCGTGTGCTCAGTTTGGCAAGATGTTCCTCTTTCCTACCACATGACCCCTCCATAGTTACAGGTTACTGACACTTCTTTTTCTAATAACTGGCTTCACCTCTAAAATAGATAATCCTAAAACGCAGCTTTTCAGCTGACTTGTAACCAGTCAGATTTGCTGTAAAAGTCGAGTCTCACATAAACTTTATGCAACACAAAACCAACATGTCAGTGTTTCGTAATCCTCGCTGCATGCCTTCGAGCACACTAATCACGGTTTGTTTTTCAAATATAACTTCACTGCAGATAATTGTGAAGCACTTCTCCAAACAGCCCAGAGTGTGTGACCAACTGTGCAGCCTCAGCCATATGGACTATCATCATTAGGACTGTGCATGTTCTTTTTCCAGCCTCCAGTATTATGGAATGTCTCCACTGTTTTCAAAGTGTCACATAGCTGCATGAAGACCTATCAAACCTTGGCTGGTGAGAAGCCCGCTAGCCTCTATGGACTCCTTTGTAGGGGGGTAAAACGCTCGCAATTTGCAAGTGAGATGAGTTGTCAAGCTTTGGAGACATGCAGGTGGCTCAATTTGTCTCCCTGTTTTGATATTGCTGAAACTCAGAGGATTGGCAAAGCGCTGGTAAAAAACTACAAGTCTTGGGTTCAGGAGTTGCTGCAATTAATTATGTCGCCCAAGTTTTGACACCCATAACATTATGCTGTCACTCCCTCGGAGAGATGACGCTGATGTCTTTATCCCATGAATGTAATTGCCGGATGTCTTTTACTCTCCACAGCAACCCGAGGAAAAAAAATGGGCTGACATGTTTGATAAAACTTTGATCTGGCTCACATAAAACACTAGCTAATGCATTGTGGAAACATCAAAACCAAGGGCTTGACTTCTCTTAACTGTGTGATGCATTCACTTAACACTTGTTACGTCTGAGGAAAGACAAACAAGTGAGATATTAACGTAATACTCCGTGACATTTTTATATACATAAATGTCGGTTTAGTCGTTTCCAGGCAGAACTACTACAAGAAAACCATGAATCAGAGTGGAGCCTTGGTACGGCTTGAGTCTAAAGGTGCACAGGAAGTGAGATGTTGTCAGGTTTTAGTGTAGATTTAGAGTATCAAAGTCAGTTTATGAAAGCAAAAAAGATAAAAATGAAAAATTGTCCAACTGTTTGTTGGTGAAAATATTAATTTGACTGGAGGAATTAGGTTTTACCCATATTTGGTAATTGTTGCATTAAGAAAATAATCATTATTATTAACTGTCACACTAGTTTGCAGGAAACCTTAAGTTTAATGCCAACTTTAAAGATCTACGTAAGAATGGAGGAAAGCTGCTGCCGTATAGTGTTTCAATTTCACTGCCTTTGAATAACAAAGTATTTGACGTTTAAGTTAGACTTGAGCTTGAGCTACAGCTTTCTGTAGGCCTTAGCAACCCCGTGATGATGTTGCTCAGATTGCAAAGAAGTTTAAATGAAATTATCGTGGTCGTTTCAGTTACACTGTGTTTAGATTTTGACTGTTGTTGAATTTTGAAGCTGTTTCCATTATTTCTGTAGCTGAGAACAATGATAAGATTTCTCCAGGACCAGGATTCCCTTGATGACAGGTTCTTCTTCAGAGCGTTTGTTAACACTCCTAAATACAGCAGCATTCCCAAAGTCACGCGAACCAAAGAGCAGGTAAGAAAAAAATCCTCTATTCAGGGCACATGGAAAACAATTATACTGTAATATACATCGCGTCGTCAGTCCATCAATGTTTTGCTTTAAGACTATTTTAACAGCATCCCGCATTTGAAGCGATTGTATTCAGCATGATTATCATGGCATGGAGGTGTTTTGAGAAGACAGCAGTAGTAGAGAAGTTAGGCTAGGTGGTGGTTCGTCTGGGGGTATGAAGTTGGAACATGCAGTTCCCTCTCTTCGAGCGGTGAACCAGAACCAAGTGGAGTGAGGCTGGCAGGCCACAAGAGCACCATTGTTCTTCACATTAATCAAACTGAGGAAGGGCAGGTAGCATTTCCCCAGCCCACCCTACATGTACACCCTGCCAACCTCCATGAATGGACTGCTTTTTTAGCTGGCAGCGATTGGCCATCGGAGCTCCGAGAGGATGTGTGTCTGTTTAATTAGTGTGATGAGCTCAGCGGAGTTTATGTGCAGTGTCGGACACCAGGTATTAACCCCTCGAGTTTGACCCTGTGAGGGGGGCGGCCGACCTCACTCTTGACATCTTTCTTTCCACTGTTCTCGCTTTCCTTCTCTTCATTAGAAAAAGGCAGATTAGACAGGGGAAAGGCAAAGTAGAAGAGGGGGAGACTGGCCCCAACCTCAGCCTCCATTTTTTTTGGTGTTCTTTTTTAGCAGCCCCTATTTGTGGACTCGCACTCAGATGAGGAAATAAATTACCGCTATGATATTTCTAGTGTCATTAGGGTACTGAGGTGTGCTTATCGCTTTTGTGGTATATATGGTGTATATTACGCTTGATGATTTATGTCAAGAATTGAGGTGCAATAGAAACTGTCACAAGTGTGATTTAAACAATCTCAGATTTATGAAAGCAAACCTCTAAGACAAAGATGTTATCTAGATAGTGAAAGACATATTTAAAACCATAATTAGAGCTGTGGTCTTCTTCCCTCTGTATCATAAACAGCTATATAAAAAGACACGTAGATCATTCACTGGCGGCTGCCTCACATACTTGCTGGATGAGAGAGTGCAATGTGTTAACATCACCCAGGGGCACTGTTTTCTAATTCATTTAACCACACCAGTGTTTTCCTAAAAGCTTCTGCTGGCAATTAAAAACCATGAAAAGATACGAAAACATTCTTACCATGCCAGATGCGCTCCACAAAGGTAAAACAACCACTTCAGGCACAATCAAAGCTTAGGATATCACCCTTTATCGGATTATGCACTTTATTAGTTCAGTGGAACAAACACGAGCACTTGAGGGGCATCTACTTTAGGATTTTAATGCCTCCTTTACTCGCAGATGGTTAGTTTGTACAAGAGCAATTAATTAGTCAAACTGTTTTCTGTCTTTCTTATTTTCTGACTAATTGTTCAGAGAAAGTGACGCGGTCGGCGCAGGAGCACACGCCTAAAAGTTAAAGGGCACTTAGAGGTCACTTCCACCGATGAGTTATGGTAATGATTTAGGAAACAAGTTTGAATTAATTCCATAAATGGCTAATTTGTTAAACCATCTGGCAATCATTTTAAAGCTTTTAGCTCAGTCCAGCTTGGGATTTTTATAGGATTACGGCATAAGGACATCCTATAAGCATATTATGCAAGCAACTGCAGTGCATGGCAGAGTGAGAGGTAAGGGAAGAGGTCATTTTTTTATGTGACTTTGTAGTCAAATTAACTTTAAGTAAATATATCCTTCCTACTGATAAACCAGAACATGCTAAAACTGAATCCCATTTTTTTTTGTGAGTTGTTGTTGTCAAAGGGTATGTAAGACTCTGGGTTGTATTTATTAATATCACCCTTGGTACTAAGGGAGTGCGGAACAAAGAGCTGGAGTCACAGCATGTCAGCTCTCTAAAAGGCGCTGTTTGCTGCACCCCCTCTGAAAACACTTTATTAATTGGATTTAGATATTTGCAAAATGATCTATTTAATGGGATTACCACTCGTATAATGATCTTATTTATGAGGGAAGCAATCCAAGCTTTGAGGCAGGCTGATAATGCATTTCCAGCTCTTTGGCAGTTAATGTTGTGTTACAAGGGGAGATAAAGTTGAAGTCCCATTGTAAATGAATAGGTAAGTTAGCCCGGTGAAATGGAGCTGGTGTGGTGGCAGGTCAGACGGGCTTGAGTAGCTGCACTCGCATTCCAGAGCCCTGTCTGGACTGTAGGCTCAGTCCTGCTGAACTCCTTACAAGTTCAAGGCAGACGTAAAGAGCGAAGGAGGAGGGGATGGAGACAGATAGAGCCCCCCCCCCCTCTTCTTACCTCAGCAGCATAATGGCTCTTTCTTACATCTTTATCCACTTCAATATCTCGCTGAAGCTTTTACAGACCCCGTTTCCACTTAAATGCCTGAAGGTAATGTCTTACCTTTCCCTCTGCTGTCCTCTCCGTGCCAGGAAAATTGATTTAATCTAGTCAACGACAGTACCGGTATCAGACACTCTGCGTGCATATATATATATTTTTTTTAGACAAAATATCACAAAGCGAATATTTGCAGTTGTTTATTGTGGCTCTTTAAATGGATGTTTCGTGTTTGCCAAGACATTTAAGCTGTTGGATGATTTCCCTCATGGAGGTTTTAGCTCCGTTTGTATCTTTTCATGTAGTGTTGAGCCACTAATGCAGGAGAAAAAATAAGTGTGTATGTAAATGCTCGTCTTTTCTGCAGAGCTCACAGACTTTAAAACATTACCATTTCAATATAACACTTGATTTATATGTGCTTAAAAAAATAGGTTATAATCTTTTACTTTAAAAGGATGTATTCTCAAATGAGATTATGTTAATAGACTGTAATTTGCATAAAACGGGTGGAAATATTAAACCAGATTAAAAATTCAGAATATTTAAGAGTTTTATCCATGCTGTTAGTCAACAAATATATTCATTTTCCTGGAGAATATTAGAGCCTAAATGTGACATTCTAAAAAAAAATATAAATAAAAACACACACACACGCAGAAAGTAATAATTCCTTCAGCGAGTTTGCTTGATGTACCCATGAGGACTTAGAGGAACAGCTCCTGTGAGGTAAACTATTACTTTATGTGTCCCGTTCGTGCTGTTCAGCCTAGTGTGATTTTAGGGTCTTTTGAGCATTAGTCTCAGATGAAGGCTGAGGCACAATGTGAGGCTTGCGACAAAGAGTGCCCTCACAGGCCTCCATTCAAGACATTAATCTGCAGACAAGTGTCTTTTTTGTGTCTCGGAGTCTTATTTTCATCGCCATCAATTTAGTACACAGATTGAAAGTGAATCAGGCTGCGCTCTCAAGTTCCACACGCTCAGTCCCTCCACCTCCCTTCCTCAAAAGGTCAGCCAGACTTTTTCTTTACATTTAAGAACGATGCTTTAAATGTAAACATAAATAAAATTAAAAAAAAGCCAAACACAATATATACTTTAGTAACTATGTGAATAATCCAGTGTGTTGTAGAAAAATGATATTCGTTTGCAATTACATAACAAAACCAATATTAAATATTAAACATGAAATAATAATAATAATAATAATAATAATAATAATAAAAGTAAGAAGGAAAATAATAATAGTAATAATAATGAAATGATAACTGTACTATATATGAATATATAAATACACATACATCCTGTAATGTTGTAAGATGTATGTGCACCGTGCAGTATATGTCTTAAAAATATGTACATAATAAAATGCATATATACCAACACACCACCCAATACATAATCATCAGTACTGCACTTTCAAATCTACATGTAAGACATAGAAAGGAGAGTAAACAGTCTCTTAGCTCAAATAAAAATGATCCTGAAAAACATTCAGCGTTCCTCTCACCCCATTTTAATGGTGTATTGATAATGAACAGCCATTTTTGGAATTATTCGAGTGCCTTTTTAAATATTAAATAATTATTTTTTCTTTTTAACCCTATGTCTAAATTTTATTTTGCCATGTTTATTATATTTTATTGCTGCTATTGTTCTTGTGTTATTGTAAGGTGACCTTGAAGGTCTTAAAGGCGCCTATAAATAAAATGTATTATTATTATTATTATTATTATTATTATTATTAGCTCAGTATTGTATTGCCCTAGGAGCATTATTTTAACAGTGATCCGCAGCAGTTTTAGGTGTTAGCACACTTTCAGCCTCATGCTCTGCATAAAAACTTTGATTGAATCCTCAAAAAGAACCACGCACCTTTAAATCTCAATTATAAATTGTACATTCAGACTGTTATCGATCCTTTTTTAGATTAAAGTGTATATTTACTCCCCTTACCTTAGTCTTAAGTGTATATTTATTTCTTACTCTTCCTATATTTATTGTTGGGGTTTTTTGCACTGAATGGAACTGGAGCCTTGTTGTCTCGTCTCTCTATATACTGTACTGTATATAGCAGAGATGACAACAAAGTTTACTTTGACATATCCCATGAGTTAGATGTAATAAATTATAACAGCGCTATGTTACATTTTTACTCGTTTGTTTTGCTTCATCCTGTACACTTGTACTGAAAAAAAAGAAAAAGAACCACAAACAGCTGATAACCTTAAGTGACTTGTGTGAGCCCACCCCTGCAGTGAATCAAATGTGAAACAGCACTGCAGCCCTTATTTGTCATGTACTGCACACTGCCCCTTGTGGTGTACTACAAACTGAGATGGAGATTGTGACTTGGCAGCAAGATCCTCTCTTTGCCCTGAGGCTTACACATTTGTACACTCATTTATTTATTGGTTTATTTGAATAGCTTTGCTATTGTGAACTTTGGATACGTTTTTATTTTCATTTTGTCTTGCTACAATACAGTCCAGAGTGATATTTCTTCCATCTGGCAATGGCCGTTTCTGTGACAGCTTTCCCTGCTTTATGGGGTAGAGTTAAAATTATCTTTACAATATGTTATGCAAAAGAATCCCTCTCATAATAGCCGGGTCAGTAAGACCCCATATTAAATTAGTGTAAAAACCTGACATCCCTTTTCCACCTCATTGTAAATTTGTGAGGCTTTAATCGACTGCAGATGTGTGTGCGTCGCCTCTTCTTTATCAGGGAGTTATTACTTTCTAAATAATAGCTCAATGGGCTGCCCTTAATGCATTTATGAAAGCTGCCTTTCTGACCTGTGCTCAGTTTCTTTAATTGAAGCAAACAGATTTGCTGCATTTTGTGCGTTTTGATGTTCCAAGATTTATGACGTGTCAGCGGCTGAGGTCACTGCCCTATTAGAGATTTATGAAATGCCCACCAGGCACTATTATTCGAGCTCAATAAATCATGCCAGCCATTTTTATTTTATTTTACTAGAATGTGCTATAAGCCCGATCAAATGCATCTATGCGATATGGAGTGTTTTTTATTTAAGATGATTCCAGGGCATCTGCTTGGAAGGCAGCATCGCATTTGTCAGAGCAGAGATGATGTTCATTTTGGGCTTGACTCGTTTAATCACAAAGCATTTATGTTTCCGTATCTTTTGTAGTCACTATGGTGGTAGCCATATGAGAAGTCCCTAATGATACAGCTGCTGTAATCCCCGTAGGCCCCAAAGCCTTTTTATTTCAAATGTGGCAACATAAGAACTCGTCCATTGTAAAGTGGAGCATTGTCCAAACATCCTGCTGGCAGTTTTCCTAAACACTGCTGAATAGAAACATCCAAAATGTAAGAGAAGTGTTGCACTTCCTCACATGAAACCCAAAGTAGCACAAATTAAGTGGAGATCCTTGTGAGGCGTATGTCTTAGATAGGTTCAGGTTGTAGTCTTAAGGTGACGGGGGTTGAAGATGAGTGGTGCAAAGGATGTGGATCAGTTGTTTTTTTATGACTTGCACAGGCTTATAATGTTGGTTCCTTTGATTGGGAGCGGTGGGTGTAAGTGTTGTGTTCTGGTGGGCAGAGACAGTTAATGTCCCAGATCTACAGTATGAATAAAGTCATATTGTGAAGTGTGTGGGCTGATATGCTTGGCAGTCAACCCTGACAAGTAGATTAGCTCTTACTGGGCCACCTCTGAATGGCATGCACACGACTCAAGCGTTTCCAGTCATGGCGCTACATATCAAACATCTAACGCCCAGCAACACAGATGAAAGCACATCAAAACACGGGGAAAAAAACCTAAAAAAACAAAAAAACCTGCTCTATGTTTTGTGGCTTCTCCACAGCTGCAATGGTTAACAGGAGTCAAAAATTGGCATGTCTAAAAAGTGGGATAATGATTATAAATGTGACAGGCTGAAAACTAATTACAATTGTCTCACTGTGTTTTCCAATAATGCCTCTAACATTTCTATAAAACTCATTTAAATCTTCCACAAGTCCAAAATTCAGTCTTGCTCTAAAGCCATTTGGCACATTTTTCTTCAGTTTACATTTAGAGAGGATTAGCTGAAGAGCTGAAAATAATCATGCCAGATGTCTGCTGCAGACTACCTCCCCGGTGGGCATTTGATTTTATTGAGTTTTTATCGAATCTTAAGTGAATACACTCTGGGATCCTCGTAATGCACGGCCTCATGTTGTGAAGTCATGTACGCAAACTGAATATCATGTCACATTTTTACAATAACAGTAAAAAAAAAACAAAAAAAACTCAAACACGCCCTTTGCTCATGTGAATGCATGAGGAGGAGTTCAAACAGTCAGCAACAATCTGTTTATAGCCAAGTTAAACAGACAGCACATAGCTTAACTGGGCAGACTGGTGGAACAAACAGCATTATAAATAAGCCAAATTCAATGACAGGTTTAAACACTAAACCACATCTGTACACTTTATAAAAAGGCATGGTAAATGTCACTGTCTTTGAAATGTGTCTGAAAAATCAGCTGCCGCTCACACCGATTCATTAAAGCTGCGGAGATGATGAACAAATGGAATTAAGGGTTATGAGAATTTTTTTTTGGAGGGGGGGATTTGTGTCTTTCTGGTGTTACAATGGACATATTCAAATTCTGAAAAATATATAATACGTATTCAAATATTGAAAATAAAAAATCGAGCAGTAAAGGCAGGCGTCATATGCCCTGGCCTGTCCTAGATATTTCGCGGTCCTCTGAGACTGCGCCAGTGTTTGTCGGATTTGTTTTTTAACTTTAATGAGCTCCTCTGGAATGCAGTGTCTCCCACATGTCTTGCGGAGGGCGGGGCCTTCTTATTGCTGCCACATGTTAGGCTCCTAGTGACTCTTCCAGGCTTGTGTGGTCAGCCAGTTCAAAGAGCCCAGGCTCATTTGTTATACAACTTTATGTAACAACAAGCCGATGCTTCAGCGTGTCTGAAGAGGCAACAAAGGAATGCCGCCCTTCTCTCTTTCTTTGTCCTAACTGGTTCTGCCCGGAGAGACTTTCATATCATCTGTTTTTCTAATTAGCATGTTTGGTGGACAGTATGGGCTATTGTGCCGCAACGTGCCGCAGAAATCCTTTATTTGAGCCCGCTTGAGCGTTTGAACTCTGACAGTAATGTTTGTTGGATGGCTGTGGTGAACGGTAGTAGTTGATCACTGTCACTGGCAGAGCGGTGCACCGTGCCGCATATGGCAACAATCTGACATGGTAGTCCAGTTGAGGTTATGTGTGACTAGGTGTGGGCCCGCGGATCAAACCGACTCTATCAATTCTTCTGTTAGCCATTTCTATGCAGGAGTCGGCTGCAGATTCACCGCTGGTGGCTGACAGGATATCTCAGCAGGAGAACAAACTCTGGCCTCAGCGAATTCCCTGCTTGCAGTTTAAAGTAATATTTCCACTTATGAAAGACGGTGGAAAGATAAGCTACATGTCAATTGAGCTTCCTGGTCTAATTCTGCGGCACTAACAACAGCTCCGAACTGGCTATCTGCTGCTTAGACGGTAATCAAACCCATGTTCATTTGTTAAAGTGAGGAAAATTGCAGAGGGTTTCGACCACCCTTTGTGCAAATAACCTGTTTTTCGTTTTTCACACATCAATTCCCCAGGGATGTTTTCAGCTTCACTAGACTGGCGTGTCTTCAGGGACCAGGTCCACTGCATGTGCTGGCTAGTAGGCCATTTGCAATAATCTCCTTTTTACCGTTTAGAGGCTAATTATGTAACATTACACCTGCCTTCCTGAGCCTTGGCTCTGGCATAGTACAGAATGAGTTGCTGTTTTTTTTCCTCCCCACTACTCATAGGGGTGGTTAGAGTTTCTTAATGAGATTAGCCCAAAGCTGAAATCTGCTTTGTGTCCCCTTGCTATATGGCAAGATAGTGGATCAGAAGAATCAAAGCTAAGAGGGGGGAATCATTGGAAGATGCAGGCAGTCGACCTCGTTTCTGTCTCCCCACCAACCCCCCTGCGTGTGACTTGGACGGGATTCGCCGCTATCACACATGACATTGTGTGCAAGCTTTGCATAGGAAATATCTTTGTCTCAGTGTGATGTTTGCTTGCTTCGGTGTTTTCGTGCTTTTCCTTTATCTTGCTGTCCAGTTTCTGTTTGCTATTGGATCAAACTTCTCAATAGTAATTTTCAGAATTTAGGACAGATGGGTTGAATATTGAACAAAATTTCAATAAATAAATAAATAAATCCCCCAAAAGGAGCTTTTCCACCAGTCTGGGATATAAACTTGTCTACTTGTGGTTGCTCTCCTACTGTATTTTTGTCTTTTATTAACTCAAAATATCTTCTATTTTACAACAAACTTCTAAGGCCAAGCCTAAACTCGTATTTGTCAGGGACACCATAATGTGCAAGACAGAGTTTTATAAAGTCAGAGCAACACCACCCACTACAGCCCATCCACAATGCGAGCCTTTCTTCCTCTAATTTATTGGGACCCTAATGTCCTTGTGACTTTTAACTCAGACAAAAGATGAAAAACCAACAGTGGAGCCCGGACAGAATAACACACGTGCACATACTGTACACACGCACACGGGCGCGCAACTCTTGTACACACAGCAATGCATGCGAACATGCAAACAACTTCAGCTCAGAATTCCCAGAGCGAAAGCAAATTCTCACTGAACGGTGCGAGAGATAACATGTAAATATTTTGCCCACTTGCTTAAAATATGATGTTGATTAAGAGAGTAAAGGTTAAGGTTAGTGAAGGGGCAAGGATTAGTAGTATGGACTGCATCTAGGGTTACCATAACAGCCTTGCTGCTGGGACTAGTAATAACAACAGAAGTAATAATAATCACAGACTAATTGATTGAACCCCGCGGCTTCCTTGCAAGAGTCATTTTTGCAAAGCTTAATGCCTCCACTATGGCAGCTAAAGTAATGCATCAGTTGCTTGAATTGCTTTCAAGTTGGTCTTATTACTACAATTCTTTTCAGCTATAAAATAAAATATACTGGAATAAAGTATTTGTCAAATGCTGGAGTTGAATTTTCACTTTGTCCTAACTACCATTGTATTTACCTTATCTATAATTTGGTACCAAGGACTCTGGTTTCTCTGCATGAGATCCTATCATTGCATTGTAGTTTGTTGAATTCACAAAGAAGCCTAGAAGCCCTGAAGGTATATACTGCTACAGAGAGCTATTTGCTCTGCGTCAGCGGAGTATCCTGTCATGGAGAGAAAATCCCGTTTGAAGTATGGCCCCCGTCTTTCACAGTGACGATAATGCTCCTGGCTTTATCATGTCCTCCGTGCAAAGCCCATGTCTTCTCTTTTGTCCGGCTCCCGCTCCCCCACTCCTGCACACCCCCTGGCTTTCCTCTTTTGTGTCACTCTCTGTTACATTGCTACCCATTCACTGTGTGGAGAACCGGTCCAAACCTTATCCCCCCCACACACCCCCAGGCATGCTGGGAAGTGTAGTCTCTGGATTTTGGGGGGTGTTTTTCTAGACCATAAGTGGTCCAGTGCAGTTTATATTGCAAGTCAAAATTAAAAATCATGAATGCTATGTCGAATTTGTTACTTTTTAAATAAGAAACGCTCCACAAAAAAAGGACTATCGTTTTCTGTAAATATTGAATAAATGTGTCTTTTCTTTTTATTTATAAGGTTTTAGGGTTGAATAAATTCTAAGGTAAATACTTAGCATTTTAAATTAGATACATTATTAGTATTCATTCTGCTCTAGCTCTTCCTAAATCCACAGCTTAAATGCAAATGCACTGCAGTCTTTTCCATCCATGGCTTTGTTGGCCTCTCAGAAACCTTAAGCCGGTATCTTAAATAGGGGCCTCTCATGGCATATGCATGTGCAGTATCTTATCTGGTGAATATCACAATCATTCTCTAGGACATCAAATATTTAAACAGTCCATGCAAACAAGAGACAGGAGGGAGGGCATGGAAACAAGCCTTTTGTGTGCCCCATGCAAAAAAACAAAAAAACACACGATAAAAACACTAAATGCACAACCAGCCCTCAATATTTTCATATTCAATGACTTTTGTATGATCCATATGATCCCGACATAAAGAGGGTCTGTGAACCCTCTCTCTTAAACTGTAGCAGGCATATATTACCAGGCTTAGAGCTTGGCAAGCTCCATATCCCAAAATAGATTTCAACAATACTCTATGAGGATGCATTAAATAAATCTCTGCTCAGCTAATCCGTGGAACAGTTCACATTTTTTGAGAGAGACACTCCGGTAGGACAAAAGCACCGCTCTGCTCGCCGCGCCTTCATCTGGGGACAGACACACATAAAGAGAGATATTTAGAGAGAGAGGGGAGGGAATTTTTTCTGGGGAGGGGGGGTAGAAATCCTCCACTAATGTGACAGAGAATTTTCAAAAAAAAAAAAAAAAATCATCATTGTGTGCTCTTGCACTGCAAAGCAGATTCTGTATCACTCCACAATTTTCTCTTTTTTTTCTTGAGCAAGTGCAATAACTTAATCTTAAAGGCAAAACGTGGACATGAGGGCCATTTCGAAACATGTTGTAGATAAATGTTAATCACATTAGCATTTCCCAGACTTCCGTAAATCTCCATAAATAGCATGCTGAGGTTGATCCCTCTTTTTTGCCCATTGAGGCAAAATTACAGTTGATGAATTGCTTTTGCCATGCATGTAGGCTAATGAAAGCTTTGCTCCTGGGCCCTCCTTAACAAAGGCTCGTAATTTTTCCACTTTCCACTAAAATAAGAACCTGTTCCACTTTTAATTAATAGTTTTACCCTCTCCTATTCAGGACTGTATGCATAGTTTCAAATTAATTTTTAGGTGAGGTTTGGTTATTAATACTGTAGAAACAAGCCCTTTTGTGCTAGAGTAACAGGGAGGTAATGTTAGCCTGCAGGTTTGTAAAGAAATTCCTCTCATGTCACCGAACTGCTTAACGCAACTTACGACACTGCTCTGAGACTAAGGCGTTTCATGACAGGTGGCTATTTCACTTGAAGTCAGCACATTTGGTCAGTGAGGCGCAGGGGAACAAAACATATAAGCACCAGAGATTCATTCACATTCAAACCAGCGCAAGAACAGGTATTAATCAGAGTGGATCTGAGTCTGCATCAGGTGAATGGATTCATAACCTCCCTTAATTGCTATCCAGAATTATAAACGGCTTTCCTTGTGTTTATATGTTGCTTAAACATGAGCTCGCTCTATTAATGGAAGTACATATTAGGTTAATAACAAGCAATTAGCATGCATTAAGGTGCATGCCACACATACTTGGGTACTCAGACAGCTTGATATTTCAGAGACAAATGGTTTCATCTCGCCATATGCGGTTATTACTATCCCCAGACACATCTAAGTGTGGAGGCTTTGACATCAAACCCACTCCGTATCCTCTCACAGCTGCAATTTATTACTGTCATAATCACTTGTCTCCCGCTGAAAGGCAAAATATTTCTTTGTATAATGAACATATCTGGAAATATTGTGACATTCTGTCGCCCCTCCACTTTTAACTGCTTGTCTAAGTTGCCAAATGGCAATCCTGTCATTGTGTGTAAATCATTTCTTGTCATAATATTTAGAATGGCTCCCTTTGCGTGAGAGAATATCTGCAGCTTTTATGTGTTTCTTGATAATGACAGCAAATAGCACTTATATTCTTCAGCCGCTGATAAGGAAGGGGGAAAAAAATAAAGCAATAGAGAAGATTTTCTGGTGCAAATCCATTCCCGCTTTGTACCTGTGACTTAAGCTCAAAGGTGGGCGATCCATATGGCAATTTCGTATTTGTATTTCCAGGCTGTCAAAAAGAATCTGCCCTGACACGGTGCAGATGCAGCAAACCAAAGCGGTAGCTGCACTTAAGCACTGTGGGTGATTTCATACCAATTAGTGCAAATCGCAGAGTACTTAAGATTATTGCCTAGTGAGTTTAGCAACAGTTTGGCACCTCCTCCGAAACTGACCCCTCTTAAGTTTATTTTTCCCCAAAGGTTTCAGACTTCTCTGCAGAACGTAAAACTAATTTATCCAGCAGGCTGGGACTTTTCATTTCACCAGTTCTACTTTTTTTTTTTTGAAATATGGCCTCTGGTTACAAATCTGGCTTCCATCTAAGGTCAGCGAAGTCTCCCTCATTTGTAGTAAGGCAAGGGGACAAACTACCAGCGCCTTTTTGCTGCCCCGCTCATCTTGGGGCTTTAGCAGAACTGCTCTGGCATGAAGTAGAGGCTGCCGTCTCCATGGTGACAAGTCACTCCAGCTCCACCAGCTTCAACCAGCACGATCAGCCTGTGAATTGACTGACTTTAAAAAAAAAAAAGAGTGAAAATATACCGTTTCATTCCTCTCCCCCTATTATGTCGTCTGGTGAAAAACAACCCTAATATGGCGCATTGGCTGCTAACACGAATAATAGCTGGAGAATATGCGCTGAATAGCTGCTCTGCTGGTGAAAAGCTAATGGAGGGAGTCTTGGCAGCGTGTCTCTCGCTGAGGAGAGAGAGGGAGAGCGTCAGTCCCAGAGGTATGGATGGTGCTGCTGTGATAGTTGTGAACTCTTCCAGTGTTTATGCGTGAGCCAACAGCCTCCAGACAGAGACTGGAGACATTCTCCACACCGTCTTCCAGACAAGAACTGGTCCCCTCAATTAAATGAGTTAATTTGAAACCATAAGCTTGTCCTTAATTAAGAAGAGCTTAGACATCTCCTGAAATGAAATATCTGAAATGAGCTATATTGACGACATACTATTCCCTTTTGTTCCGATGCCGGGTTCCCCATCCTCTTCCATTTAGTGGAAACTGTCCATATGATATGCAGAGCTCAGTTCGTGCAAGACACAGATAAATGCTTAAGAGAGACATAACCTCAGCAAAATCGTTTTTTTGAGAGGAGTTTCAGTTTCAAAGTAGATCCATTGTGGACTCCCACCACGTCTTCCCTCGCACCGAATTCCCCGTCTGCCTGACTCTGTGCATCCCCGGTGCCAGAGAGAGGAGGATGAGAGAGGAGGAGAGGGAGAAAAGGAGAGAGATTGTGGCATTAAGTAAATAATTTGTATGATAATTCATTACAGCGCAGTCTTTTTCAACTTTAATTGGTCTAAATGAAGAGACATTTCACACCATTTAGATAAAAAAGAAAAAGGAGGCCAGCATAATGAAAAGGGGCCTGCCTATCGGACTTCAGAGGTTTGCTCTAAATGAAAATGTAATTGCAGGCGGAATGGTACAAGAGGAGAGACCCGCGCTGCAGATCCGGGGGTATCTTCAGACAGCCGAGCAAAAGCTAATGACTGAGCAATTTGGAACATTTACTCACCCCAAAGACTCTCATTAAGTCAATCACAGGCTTAGCCGAGACCCACTCGCAGCGTCGGAGCCGGCCCCGCATTTATTCCAACATCAATCAGGAGGGGCCGGCTTCTTCTACTTTCAGAAGCCATGAAAAACGCCCAAGTAATTTATTCGGGATCTTTGAGAGGATAATGGCCAATTATTTGTTTATAACACTGGTTAAATTTTCATTAGGCAGATTAATGGAATATCATGTACTGTCAACACTGGACTGAGGGGTGGTGTGTCAGAGATAAACGGCCAAACAGATGATGTCGCTCTGTTAGTAAATTGGTTTTTCTGCAGCCCTTTTCCTCCATATGAAAATTTAAAGGTGGACAAGGCACAGGGGGTTGAAGCTGTCTCCAACAGGAGTGGAGGCTTAGAGAAGTAGGAGGGGTGGGGGCGCCAGGGGACACTGTGATGAACTTCATCCAGCTGCAGGTTTTCTGTTTTCACTGTTTGGTGGCGATGTAAAATTCCAGCTCTATATTTAGACTGTTTAAATGTTTAAATATTCTGCAAAGTTTTTACTGTGCGCGTTCATTCACATTCACTTCACCCCATCCCTTAAATTACCTATTCTATCAATCATGTGCAATCCATAACCAATCCCCAGGAAGCATATTTCATACAGGCACTATTTGAAATGATAATTCTGGTGAGTTTTTAGAAGGTAACTTTTTTTCTTTTTTTAATGAAGAGAAAAAGCTACTTTCACCAGTGACTGTGGGTGATAGCTTAATCTGACATTATGCAGGCGACACAAGATACCTGTAAGTGACAGTTAAGAGTGAAATGACAACTACAAGGCGGGCGGGCTGGTGATTTGCTGACCCCATATGATGCTTAGAGATGATATAAAGCAGTTTGAACCTTAAGTTGTGCTTTCACAGACCTCTACCTGAAAGTGGTCTGGGGAATTGTCACTTTGAGCGTTGCATATTTGGGCTTCAAGTAACTTCCCCCCCCCAAACGCAAGGTTTTGAGAATTGAGATAAAATGTGGCATATCAAATCTTAATATGCACGCTTCACCCACTAGTGTGCAAATGATGCATCGTGGGTTCACATTCCCAGATTTATGAAACCAGAATTTTAATGACTTTTTTACATATAGTTTGAAAAAAATTTTCACTTTATTTTTTTGTGGAAACCTTATGGTGACTCTCAGAAAAATACGCTGCACTGTTAAGCTTTAACCGCTTGGAGCTCATTTCAAGCTTGAATCTCTTATATCCGTTATACCCACATTACATTATAATTACCTACATTTCAAAGAATTTATCTATCATTTTCCTCCATAAACCTTTACGTCCTCGATGGGACTTCATTTGGACTCCTGGATCGCAATCAGCCAACCTTAGGGCACCCAAAGTGCCTACTAGCTCCCCTATCTAAACAATCATCTGCTGAAGGAGGTTATCGTTGGGCTGGGCTATCTGTCACCCGGCCACCAGCAGCCAGCGGGACACAAGGGCCATTTAATTAGGCCTACTGCTCCTCTCTGGTGTGAAAGACTCTCAGGCCCCTTTGATTCCCTGCTGCTCTCCCAGCAGGAAGTGGTTGGTGATAATTGACACAGGATTTCCTTGTTAACCAGCGGCAGACTCTGTGGATTAAAGTGACAGAGATCTCCAGAAGAAAGTGGGGAGCAGATAAGGGGGAGGGGAGGAGATGCAGGGAGGGAGTGTGGATGGTGGTGCGGATGGGGGGTGGATTGGCGGGGGCAGGAGCTATTTACCGCTCTTGAGAAACCAGGGAGGAAATAGCAATATCAGACTGGTGCGCGGTCCTGCCGCGAGATGTAGCTCCCACTTATCTTAGCCATTTCAGCTTGACTGATCAAAGATTGGCTTTCCTTAAAATAACCTGGGCCCAAGGTTGAGTACATGCTTCCACCCCATGGGTTTTTTTTGGGCAAATTATCAGTCTTTTCCAATCCCCCCCTATGGAGTTGCATGGCTGTTTGTGGAGGACTAGAGAGATAATCTCATTTCATTTGTACAATTATACACTATCATGGAATAAAAGCATATTTGCAAATGACGTAATTTCCCGCTTTGTACCAACTGGGTCACAAGCCTTGACAAAACCATTATCATGCAGACAGGAGAGTTACCCAGTCGGCTGTAGGGCAAAGATGGAGCTTTCAGAGGACGTAATCCACTTTATTTATTTCTAGATTTCCTTTCTGCTTATCTAACTACTACACAGCTTACCAACAGACATTTTACAAGTGCTCATTGGAAGGTTTTACCATCTCTCCTCAGGAGATAAAAGAGGAAGGAGCTACTGTACTCTTTACTTTCCCTGAGTCTTCATCAACTTCAGCTATTCCAACTACTCCACTGGGAGACAGCTTTTCATCAATTCACTTCTGCAGCCATTGTGCTCTGACTTAATAAATGAAGTACATGCGTGCGTGAAATATTTACTCATACACCTGACTAAACACTCCACTCCTTAAATGCCCAGCCTGCCCAAAATGACCCAAGCGTAGCATAAATAGTTGACTGGTCACTTTCAAGTGCTTACTGATAACTGCATGAGGTGATGGCAAGCTTCCAGCCGCACGGCTGGGTCAAAAGCAGGTCCATCATATAAATCAAAGAAGAAATTCCATTCTCTCTTTTTTTCCCCAGCCAATGCATACATGCAGCTGTGGATATGTGAGGGTAAGAGAAAAAGGAAGTTGTTGCTTTATTATTGCAGTAATACCAAAGAGACTGATCCCTGCTGTAATTACAGGTCAGATGTTGATGACGTTGTTTTAGCATCATCGCCACACTAAATTGTGTACATATATAATGTAATTATTTAATCTGTTACTGGTTTTGTAATAGCCTCTAGAGCCAATGGGAAATGGACTGGCATTTATATATGTGCGGCCTTAACGGGTGCACACACAGGATCAGACAAGTTATTTGCCAATCAGAGACCATGAGATGCAAACAAAATGTGGTGATGAGAAGTGGGCGAGTACCGAGAGAAACTACTCTTAACTCAGAGGTGAGCAATTAAAGTGGCCACCAATGGGATCAAAGAAAACTGTTGACTGAGAAATGATGGTTTGGAAATATATGAGAGGGATACATCTGGACTGAGTATCCAGTATTTAAACCTATTTCAGCTTTGAACAACTGAAGCAACTGCCAAAAAAGGATGCATGTGAGAGAAACAGATTTAAATGCAGCCAAGCTTGTGACATCCACTAGCAACCAGCTAACACTAATAATCAATAGGCAATCAGCAAATTCCTTTATGCTTGGTAGGGGAAGGAGCCTGTGGAATTAAACACGACATGCATGGAATTTAAGATCTTTTTAATAATTTGAATTTGAACGCTCATCTGACCAATCAGAATGCAGTTTTACAAAGTGGGTTTTCACCCGTGTGGTTTTTAAAATTTTAAATTAATCCTTGGTGCAGTGTGTTCATGCAGATGTGGTAATAGCACTCGAGTGCAGACCAAAACAACCGCACGAGACCCTCTGGGGCAGGTGGTCACGATGCGGTTCCAAATGAACTCCGGAGCGGTTCGTTTATGGTGAGAATGTAATCCATCCTCAATCCTCAAGCCATAAAATGAACCAAGTGCTCATTTGTTTTGCACAAGTCCAGAACGCAGCACCTTCTTCCAGTATTTACTTTTGTTGCCCCTGCCTCAGGCACATCTGTCCAATCAGTGGATTCAATGTTCTCACAGGATTTTAGTGACACATTTTGGTTTGCTTGGAGTTTTCTCTGAAAAAAAGGGTGGTGGGGGGAAAGCTTTACAGACTCAGCAACTGATTTAGAGCAGAGTAGATAAAGCATGTGCAAAATCAACAACAACGCAGCATAATTGCTGAAGGAGATTATGTTTATATTACACATACTGTATATATTTTCAAACAATTTTATTGTAGTGCACTTTTCAGTGGTTAGCACTCTCACAGCAAAAAGGTCCCTAGTTCAAAACCCAGCTGGGACCCTTCTCTGTGGAATATGCATGCTCTCCCTGTGCCTGTGTGGGTTTCCTACAGGTACTCTGGCTTCCTCCCACAGTCAAGTCAAGTCGAATCAAATCAAGTCTTCAGTCTTCAATCACGTTTATTTGTACAGCACATGTTAAACAACCTCAGTGGACCAAAGCGCTGTACAGGTTGTACAAAATATAAACTATACAAAACAGTCAGTAAATCAATAATAAATATCCACTAAAAAAATCAAATAGAACAAAATAAATAAGACTGTGTTTGTATTTTTGAAAAATCCCAACTGCCACAGTGTGAGAGGCCAGAGACGGGCATGTTAGGTTAATTCTAAACTGGCCATAGGGGCGAGGTAGACGAACTGCGTGTGTATAGAATAAAGCACTATCACTCTGTGATTAAAACACGACTTGTAGTCTAAAGCGTTTTGAGTGATCAGCGAGACTTTAGAAATGCGAGTGTATTGCTTTACTTCCTCGAGTAATACAAAACAAAGTAACGCAAACAAAGAAGAACAGAGTATACGACTGTCGTGGATGTGTAACGACCAGAGTCGTGATTATATTGTGTTACGTACGTGGACACGGATTGGAGACACAACGGCTGAGTGGTCATCAATACTTCCTTGACGACTGCTTGAAGGCCGATGTATACGCGCACAGTTGGTGGATTGTAATGTATAGTCTCCGAGGACGAGCCCACAAAGTCACAACAAATTAGAAGGCATGCGGATGTTCATACAATTATTTAACCCTGTTTATACAAAACATCTAAATGTCAATTTTCGACTACATATAAAATATGGGGAACTCCTCCTTTAAATTTTTCTACAGCATGAGGAGGCCGAAGCACAGGTTGTACCACAGTTCCTGTGTCTTCACAATAAAAGCCTCCCCTTTGGTTTGCTCTTGCCATTTGCCTCACCACAATAATTATAGATCAATACGTATTCCATACCTTTTGTGTAGCACCCTCTTTTTCAGTTAATCATTCGTTTTCTTGTTTTAATGTTAATTATTTCCAATGAACAAAAGGGTTATTGATATATCGTACCATTTCTTTTAAGCTGACAAAGCTATTTTTATGCCACTCGTAAACATTAGTCCTCACAGGAAGCACAATGCTCAAGAATTCCAGCAGTTAGTAATTTACAAAACTAAGCTGTCTTAACATCGTGTCTCATCTAAAGAATAATGAGTAACTTCATAAAGAAATCTCCTCTGTAAAACATTATTTAGTGGGATATGTAGCACTAAACTTTTAAAACCTAATGGGGGAAAAAAGAAGGCTCCTAATCCAGAGTTGATTTTGGCATAAATATGTGCATTACTGATTGGCTAAGCACAAGTCAGGTGAAAAGTCCAAGTGTTTAGATGCAATATTACAAAAAACATGCTGCACAGAAACTTCGCATCACTGTCCACACCTTCTTATCTGTGCTCCCTCATAGGTACTGTATCTTAACCATGCTGTAAGACTTCAATATGTGAGCATTAACACGCTTCAAGGTCCTTGATTCCTCTTCAGGAATTACTGTGTGGCAACCTGGAGGAGAAGCAGGAGATTTGTTCCCTTCAGTCTAAAGTAAATAGGATAGGCAGAGGGAGGCAATCACATAAGCAACACTTGCTTTGCTATCAAGAAAACACAGCAGTCTAGATTAAGATTTTGTCATAATCAAAATCATTGCCGTTTAAATTAATCTGCAAGCAGATAAACTCTTTAACATTTCCCATCCTCTGATGGTTTCCCAGCGATAAGGGAAAGTTCACAGTGTTTTGAGCGTCTCGCCGCTTCTGAAAAGTGGTCCTCGGAAACAATAAAATCTGCAGTGGTTAGTAAATGAGCCATGAGGATTGAAGTGCTAGTGTGGCCTGGGCAAAGGCAGCATGACACCATTCACACAGCAGCTTTGCTGAAAGAAAAGGGAACAGACCCCTATAGCTAATCCAGATTCACTGAGTAGCACGTGGTTTCTTTAGTCATCTTAGTGTTTCTCTTTAATGTTTCTTGTTTACTTAAAGTGACAATCTTGATGGTTTCCTACATGCTTGTTTGATTTGTTTACTTGGACTGCAATCACCTGAGAAGCTGTGGTCAGCAGTCTGTGATGCCTTTCCTTCGATTAAAACCGTTGCCATTTATTTGTCTGTCTATATATTGTGGATTTTGCTCCTTTCGCCAAATGCTGAATTTATTTTATTTCAAACAAAACACTCACCATAGAGTGTGCCTGAATTAACTTGTGTGTACAATTAGAAATCTTTTTTGCAGTTAAAACCAGACGGCAAAGGTTTAGAACAACAGAAGGGGAAAAAACAGACCTCTGATGAACTTGATACACTTAGAGCCGCACTTAAGTTACGAAATTTTGAATGATCAGATGGAAAGAATAATAACTTATTTAGTCATCATTGAATAACAGAATATTTACACGGTTAAAAGGACTCCTGTAAAAAAAAAAGTTTATAAATAAGTGAGTTTGTGTTCAGTAAACCCGTTCAAAGAAACCAAATCATTAGAGCCACTGTTTATTTATGTCAGCTTTCTGTTACTTTTTTTTAAAGCTTTAATTAAAAAAATGTTCTAATTTGCAAGTAACAGACTTTAAACAGTGGTCAAACATGCCAAAGTGGTTATTTTAGCCACAGCCATAACTGTATGATCTCCGACTTTGTTTGTGTTTTTTCTTGGCTACTTCATAGCCAGAAAGAAAAAGGGGGTCAACTTCTCATCTTTGCGCAGCCATGCAGCTAGACATTGTGTTCTAATCTATGAGCGTCAGTCTTAACCTCGTTATTAGTATAAAAAATCGAGCTTCTTTCCAAAGCCTTTGTTGCAGTGGAATATGTTTTACAGAGATAGGGGGGGGGGGGAGCCCCAATTTCCTGCAGGGGTCGAGTATTAATGTATGAACTGCTCCTCTGGGACGGCGTGGCTCGCAGCAGAGGTTGTCAACTTCTCCTCTGGCTCATTTTAGATGCATTTCCACTTAGCTTTAATTCCATGTAACTAACATAAAATCCATATTATGCAGATTGATATTGTTTGGTGTATATTTATATGTTTCTAATTGTTTGCTTGCGTATTTATGAATGTGTGTTTTTTCCCAGTGTTAGCTTTGAATATGGGTATAACTATTTTCAGACACTATTATCCAATTATAAAGAGTACAATGGCCTTTTAGGCAGTGCTTACGTTGGTTTCTGGGGGCAGATTTCAATTTTTGTGTTAGACCACAATGGGTGGAGCAAAGGAAACACAGTTTCTTTGTCTACCAAAGAGTCTAAAAATAAGTTATTAAAGTTATATTTCTGGACTTTGATGTAAGTTGGCAACTTTAGCTTTTCGATAAGCTACTGTAGGTTTGTTGTAGCTAAACCGCTTGAACGGACCTCTGTAGACCCTGAAGCCATATCCGGTAATGATGGCAAGAAAAACATTGCCATATGTTTTTCTTATTTTTTCTTTGCCATTCAAGTTTGTCAGTTAGCTTCTGTAACATGTAATGTATAAGCAATCTTACCAGATGTCCAGCATGAAGGTAAAGTGGAGTGTAGTTTTACATGCTTGTGGCTGTGGGGAGTGTGTGTGTAGAGTGTGAACACAGGCCTGTACTGGTTTCTTCTCTTACTTTAGTGGTTCAGTCGTTAATAATTGGGCTGTATTTTGTTGCGATCGTCTTTGCAGGCCTACTCAGAACTTTTGCTTTTCCCTCAGGAGCAATAAGAAACATGGAAATCATTCTAAATCGCTGACCGTGTATAGGTCTGAAAACTCTCTCTCTATTCAAATTCAGTCAATTCTAGGGAAAGCATCTTTTCAGCAGAAAATAATGATTCTCTTCACATCCTGGATGAACCACATCACTCAGTGGATAATGATAATGTCACAGTAATTACATATCTTGTGTTAAAATATGCTTGAAACATGAAAATATAAAATCACTGACACTAAATCAGAAGCTAACTTGTTTGGATGCCACTATAGCTCACCTGAAGGAACAGGTGACCTGGGTAAGACCCAAAGTCCCTGCTATAGGCTCCTGGGCTGTTTCCTGCATTCATTGTTTCAATAAACAAGAAAAGTAAAACATTAAAAACAAGCAAGGAAACAGAAACTTGGATATTTAGCTAGCTCAGTAAAGTCCAGGAAGTATTGGTCAAAAAGCTTTTTATAAGAGTGATGCCATAAAGAGTGAGAGTGAAGGATAACATGTGTTTTTACTTTTAACAAAGTGTAGAAATGTTTAACAAAGAGAGTTACACAGTGTGTTAAGGTTAACTAGATGACCACATGCGTTAAAAATGAACTTATGATGTTTCTTTTATTTAACACATCCGTTTTAAGTGTGGTTGTTTGTAGCTAGCTGGCTAAGGACATAGCGTTGATAGCATATTTCAAGTCAAGTCAAGTCAAGTCAAGTTGGCTTTATTGTCACTTCAACCATATACAGTTTAACAGTACACAGTGAGGCGAAACAACGTTCCTCCAGGAACCAAGGTGCTACATGCAACATAAATTTACAACATAAATTAACAGAAAACTCTAAACTAGCTAACTAAGAGGCCCTTCGTGAGTACTACCTTTATACTTTTTTCTAATTAAAGGTTGGCACTTTTAAATTTGAACTTTAGCCAGCTGTAAATTTGAACAATATTCAAATTTGTAAATTTGAATATTGTGTTATTTTTATAGTGCCTTATGTAGAACCTGTGACCGTGAGCCAGATCGCTATGAAAGAGCCAAGTGGTTATAAAAATGGATGGATGCCAAAAACCAGATCAGTCTTGCTCAACCAACTAGATTATTTATTTAGATCATTTCCATATTGTGGGCAGCACTGAGAAATATAAATGAAAGCTGTTTTATGTTTTATGCCTTTAAACTTTCTAGATATGGATTAAAGTTATTATAGACAACTAGAGTAAATCAGGAAAACTTAGCAGTGTGCCACATTTTCAAAGAAGTTCTTCAGAGGACAGAAAGGAAACAAACTCAGGGGAGGAGAAAGACATGACCTCTCTTGGCCACACCACCTTGGCCAAAGGATTAACCAAACAGCGGCCACTGACAAACATTCAGGAAATCGAAACCACATGCTTGAAGGGACGTGTACTGAGGTGCTTATTTGTTTTTGCTAAATTAATGGGGTCTAATTGATAATGTCATTACATCATGAGAGGGGCACAGGGAAGGGCAGGGGTAAAAAAAAAATCAAGGAATGCTGCCCATCAATCCTTTTTGAATACTTCAGATGCTGGGCCTACCCTAAAAGATTACGATCTGTCCAGCTAACTAGGTGCAGACCTGGTTCTAACCTATTGCTGCACCCTGTCCGGGATATGACACCAATGGCAACTGCAGATCTTTCACAGACCGAGGTATTTAGAAGGCCTGAAGTGGTAATCACTTATCACATGCAAGCAACTGTGGGGATACACCATGCTTAAAACATAAGAATGAATAAAAGTTGCAACAACCTTGGCGCTATATTTCAGACCAGATCCCAAAAAAGCAAAAAATGTAAGCTTTAGTAACAAAGTTTGGTTGGAAGTGTGTACAAGGCATCTGTTAGCCCCATTGAAAGATTTGGCTTGGGAACATAAGTACACAGACCAAATGGCTGGAAAAAATGAACTGAAATTAGAAAAAAAGCAAACAATGCATTCAAACCATTACAGATACAGAATGAGACAGTTTGGTGGTAAATGTCAAACATAATTAGAGTTTACAACACAAAAAAGAGTTCATGACAAGCTACGTCTGGTATTTATTGAGCAGTGCTGATAAAAAGTTTGAAGAACTCTGTCATCGTTAATATTGTGAAAGTTTAACTTAGATAATTTTAAATTCACAAAGCGCAAATTAAAGGAAAATGTCCACATGGTCAATAATTCAACTGCGAGCTTGACAGGAGGTCAGTATCTGCTTACAATCTACACCACTTTGTGTAGTTTAGATCTCCAGAGCAAGTGCAGCTGTGGGAGAGAAGATGGTGGCTCATCTGCTGTACAAGTGATTTAAGAGACAGCGAAGGGCTTTAGAGAAGGAAAACAAGTTCGTTACACTTCCATACTTGCATATCACTCCCCAAAGACCTGTCAGCAAAGACAGTGGAGAAATGAGCCTCATCCTCTCCTCAAAAAGTTATTAGGAAAAGCCCCAGGGTGGACATGTCATTTACAATTCCTACCCCAAGACCCTTGACCTCAAACTCTCTGGGGTCACTACTTAATTTCAAACAGTTTGCGTTACTCTGGTGCTTACCAAACACAAGTTTCAAGCTCTCTCCCAAATAGCATAAGCCGGTTTTTGTGCATGTATCTGTGTAGGTTGCAGGGGTGGTGTGATGGCAGATGATTACAAATGTCTCCGTTCTAGCATAATTGGATCACGCTGACTCAGAGCTTATTGAACAAGATCTTGGTTGTTTCAAAGCAGATGGATTAACAATTAAATTTGTTTGGTAATTCCATGGAATACACCTTGAACAGAAAATAAGACGCATTAACTTGAATAAATTACATTCTTCCCACAGGGAATATCATTAGCGGGGAATTCCTTCTTATAGCCTCCCAAAAGACTTTGTCTTACTTTTCATCTTTTTAAATGGGGAGGAAATGTCTACAGTGGGGTGCTTCTCTTTCACAACGCCCTGCATGTCGCAGTTCGCATTTGCAAAGCGCTAATCTGTTTTACAGTAAATGCTCTGGAGGCATAACCTCTTGTTTTGCAGGAGCTATTTTCTATGAAATATCACAAAGGTCACTCAAATACCTTTCACAGCTATAATTAAATCATGTTTATTATAATATTTATGTTTATTTTCAGTATTTCTTTATGATTTTCTATTTGATGAGTAGCACTAAAGTGCGTCACCACAAAAAAGTTCCTAAACATATTCCATTAAATACTGTGCAGAAATTCAATTTGAGAGCACGTCATAGCCACCATAACTAAGACCATGATTAGAGTGCAATGATTTTTGTCATCCATGCATCATAATTTGCAGGTGGCACGATGCCGTGGTGGTTCGCACTGTTCTGCTCATAGCAAGAAGGTCTTGGGTTTGAATCCCATAGCTGCCTGGAACCTTTCTGTGTGCATGTTGTCTGTGTGGGTAGTGTGGCTTCCTCCCACAGTCCAAGACATGCATGGGGTTAGGTTAATTAGTGCTTTTAAATTGTCTCTCAGTGTGACAGACTGGTGACCCGTCCTTAGTGTACCCCTCCGCTTGCAGCTGTGTTAGCCTCCAGCCCACCGACAAGCCTAAACTGAATAAGTAAAAGTAGATTAATGATGAACATAATAATTAAAGTCAACCTCAAGATGAAAAAATTATCAAAGCTCTTAATCTGATATCAAAATCAGTGATCCATTAAAGATCCTGGTCAAACTGATAACATGGTTCGTCATTAAAGGGAAGTCAGACCTAATGGTTGATGTGTTTTTATGAGGAGTGAGGTTATTAGAAATGCGCTGGACCTGCATGCGAGCAGTACCTTTCACATTAACATCAACCGGCAAGCCATTAAACTGGTGTAGAGCCTTCCAACTTTGACTTGGCCTGTGACTCACCAACTGCATAGAGATAAGCCCCACGCTCAATAGAGCCAAACCTGCACTTAGGATATTAGCCTGACAGACGGAGATAATTTGTCAAAACCTTATTTTAAAGCACTATGAATGTCATCCTGTGTTGCTGCTCTTAATTGAAATGTAGTTTGCTAAGCAAGGAAATATATGGGCACACATGGATGGTGTTGGCAGAATGCTTTATGGTAATGGTAACCACACCTGGTTAATATTAGCATTCTCCTTACTGTGTACTTTACATACCTCAAGTCAGTTTTTCCTTTGATTCAGGAAATAGCGCTAGTTTTCTGATAACTGGGAGGAGATAACGGAATTTAACACGTTATTTAAGTGCAATGCTATTTCTGAGAGATAACTAAAGGATTGAAATAATATTGTGATCATGATTTATAGCTGGCCTCCTGAGGTTAGTCATCTGCAAATGATTCAGGCTAGGGGACTAAGCAGCTTCATGTGGCTAAAATCCTCAGAGAAATTTATTCAAAGAGGATAGTTGGAAACCTAACAGCTGCAGCAGTGGAAATAATTTACATTGTGTGTAATCATCTTTTGGAGTCTTCTCTGTCAGTGCAGTTGCTTAGTTAGACCTGGTGACTGCCATCTTTGGATTTCTCAAAGAACTGAATTGCCTACCTATAAAGGTAAATGCTTTGGTGGTTTAAGCTCATTAAGCACATGAGCTTGCATCAACCTTTGCAGATACATGCACACAGTATCTTCCAATATCGTTGGTTGATATTAGTTTGCCCTGCCTCCCTTTAGTGAACCTTGCCACAACCCCGGGCTCCTAAACCCACTTGTACATTTTAGGCCTTGATAATAAACCAACATCTGCAGAACTTACAAGTGCTTTACCAGAGTTAATTGAGTAAATTGAAGCAAGCTGTAGAGCAGTGCTGATCTATGATCCCCTGTTGAGGGCCCAGAAGGGAGACAACAGATTTACTGCGGGGACAGTGGGCGGCCTTTTGTTCAGGCCCTGGTTCATGGGAAGTTTGAGGTCAGTCAGGATTAAAATATCTTAGGGAACAAATGGAGTAATTTGAGTGCAATATAGGGAGCGCTCTGCTCAGTTTTGACCAAGAATCCAGGTGTGATTTATTTGATTTTAATCCCGGTGTCCTTTTTTTTCTCCATCTTTTTTAACCCCTTTCTTATTATTTGGGATTTATAGATAACATGAAAATTGTTCCTTATTAACAAGCCTTTTCGTTCTGGTTGACATAGTGAAGAAAGATAGAGTCATGCACATGAACGTGAATAAATACCAAAAGGGGAAATACCTGTTTATGAATATATCTATAATTCCTCATGGGCTCACTGAAGTGCCTTTAAGTAGACTATCCAGATTTATGATCCACTGCAGGTGCAGATTGAAGACACAAGTTGGTTAAACACTTAATTCAATGGTGACTCAAAACTCTTTTTACTTTCTTTCCACTGTTCACGCCCAGCAATCTGTGCAGTCATAAGAACTGGCTAAAGGTGTGCTAGCATTGCTAACAAGTTTGTTATACACTGCAAAAAAAACCCTCTCTATGGTAAGAGGACAGGAGATATGTTAAGTAAGCATGCGTATCAGATTCATTTGGAAGGGTGCGTAACAATTTCAGTTACCAGGGTCAAGAGTTTGATCTGCAGCCCGATTTTCTCCCGAAGGAAAGAGCCAGGTGGCTAAGGTGGTCCTTTCATACGGTGATTGTGTTAAATTGAGCATTAAAGGGAACCACTCAAGGGCCCTAGTAAAATGTGAGTGAGGAGATGTGACTGACATTGATAGCACCATAAAAGCTGAGTGTGCTGATACTCAGTGATGTGTACATAAACCCTACAACCCCTTAATGTTTGTTTTGCCTTGTAAGTTTTTAATGATGTGTGGGCTTAAATTACCCACTTGCTACTTTTATTTTTCAGCTTTTTGTTTCCCCCCACAGAAGTTTATTAGTCAGAAAGGTTGTAAAAATGGCAGCACTGAAAAACCATTTCATTTTAGTGTAATTGAACATTTACCATTTGGCTTTCAAAATTCAGATAATTGTGGATCTTTATAGTTTACTCCCGATTGGCTGGAATGGCTAACAGAGTTCTTAGAGTGCATCAGAGCCAAGTGACTTGGAAGAAGACAATGGTAAGAGGATTTTAATATGGATATGGATTTTATATGGATTTGAATTGGAAAAATAAAGGCCTCGACCATGTGCTTCTACTGATTTCTGCACAGCCTGTATAAATGTTGACGTTAAACCACCAAAGATGATTCATGTTCCTGCCCAAAGAAAGGCTCGCTATTTATTTTTCATCTCGAGTGATGAATTTACCCATTTAAAATATTTCCACATTTAGATCATCAAGTGTGCTCCTTGATTTTCAGTGATCATTTGCAAAAGTGAAACACTTCTTTATGCCGTAAAAGAACTTTGGCATTGTTTAAAACAGTTTTTTAGGGGCATTTTGAAGTTTTTAGACTTGATGACCACAAAGACTAATGACCACAGATGTCAGTATGGTCACTTTTAATCAGAACCTTGTCTTAAAAAGCCTTTTTTCCTCCTCAATATGTCCAAGAAGATAAGTACAAAGCTGTTTGAATTATTTTATGAAGTTACATTCACTTTGGCTGGTTGCAGGAAAAACAAAGAACATGCAGCTTGGCTGACCCAATAATGTTCAAAGACACTTTTAAACCCACATCAGTATTTTTTATGTGTTATAGTTAGAACCATTGTAATAAAATCCTGTTCAGGAGTTATTATATATGCTCATGTTGTTAGAAATATTGTGTGCATTTTACACCTTGGGTCTCTCATTGTTCCTTTTTTTATAGTAAACAGAGTCACAGCCTAAGCAGTCAATAGCAACTAAACTGGTTAACAATTGGTTGTATTTAGGTTATAGTCCTATATAAAAGCAGTTTTGCTGAGCACCTACAGTTTTGCATTTAAATCACCATCCTGCAACAAATATGTCACTATTTGTGGAGGAATTTCTGCATTTCTCTTTAATATGAATTTCTCTGTAAGCAAACAACAACAGATTTGTGATTTTTTGCTGATTTATCACAGCTAATCACTGCATTACCAAAGATTACATGTAATTCCCAGCTTGACCCTATTGAACTGCAAATTGATACCAGACTGACAGCAGAATCATTCTGTCTCATTGCTTTTTTATTGAATTTTTGATGCACCAAAGTAACTTTGGAGAATGCAACTTATACATTATAGTAGGGACAGACCTGATTCGCCATGATTGTTACCAGCCCCTCATTCACATATTTATAAAGTGGTCGTTTCTAACCCCACTGTTAACATCTGTACCTTAAATTCTCAATGCACAACACTGAACAGTGTACACACAGGACCTTTGTATGTGCTAATATGACAATAGTTTTAATACATATACTTTTGTTGACTTTTAACTTTTCAAATAAAGTGGTTGAGAGAGAGCTAATTATGTGCAACTGTGCTGCACACATTGGCTGCTAAACAATATTTACAACAGATTGCTGCAAAGTCACATTATAATGCACAAATAGCCTCAGCTGGTGGGGCAAATTGCCCGTTGGCATTTCCTAAGTACATTCCACAGCAAAGCATCTCCCGATTCTTGGCTGTGTCTTTAATGTAACTAATAACGTCTGTTAAAGGTTCCCAGGTCCAGGTGAGCCATCATAGGTGAGGATAGTTAGCATGTGGCTGTGAAGAAATGATCCATAAACATCCTCTGCGGTATGTGTTTGATATATATTTGGCTGATGCTTCTGTGTTGCTATGTGATTTGCCCAAATCATCTGAAACAGATTATTCACTTCAGTGGTTCTCATTAATGGATAATGTAAAACATCCGCAGCTGTTTCATTGGTAAGGAAATATTTCTATTTCCCAGAAAGTTCACACAGCTCAGATAAGAAATACATGTAAAGAGACATTGGGTTTATCTAATTCATAATAATCAAATTACAGTTGAAAGAGAATTACTCTAATTGCATCTCTACTCTCCCTTGGACACACAGAACGTCACACATACACACTCTTGCACGCGCAGACAGTCCCATCTGTCTAATAAGGACATTCACAAGCAAAAATAAAGCATATGCTATTATCAGTGAAGATGATTAAACATGTAGCCTAAATCTGGCTTCAGTCCCAACTTAAATTTACAACCAGATCTTTTTCATGTGCCTTGTTACAGCATGCAAGTCTCATTAACTTGCCCAAAATACAAAGGCCGTGTTCCCTATGCCAATAAATTTCCTCACGATTGGACCCATCAGACAATTAGCCGTGTTGTATCAATGGGCTGCCAGCCACAACGGCTCTTGAAAGCCTTCACGCCCAGACGTGGCCAAAAATTGACTCCGTGCCTCCCTCGTGCATATACAGTGGAGTCAGTGAGCAACTGCATGACGGCTTCACAATGGGAAGGGGAGGGAGTGACTCATACGGAGCAAAACAGGCCGAGAGAGAGAGCAAGGGAGGAAGGGTGGCAGGGGGAGGAGGGAGGGAGAGAAATAGTGGGCCAAACTCGTTTTCCGCTTGATGGGTTAGCTGCAGAGAATGTGCCTTTACTAGGTAAATGATTAAGGGGGGTGGGAGGGGGACCTATGCTGCTCTTCTATTATGTACTTCAAAGGTCTCCAAAGGCAGGTTAAATGAAAAGCAAATGTGTTGCCCTGCTGCTCAAATACCTCAAATGTTTTAGCAGGTGCAAACAATGAAGAGGTGGGCAGTGACAGCAACGCGCTGCACCTTGCTTGGGAATTGTGGATCTTCCTGTTTAAGGAGACAGATAGTGTCCGATCAGTGATGGGTGAGACGGTGTCTGGCGCTCTGAGGGAGGTCGAGCTCTGCTCAATATTCTCGCCACTGTGACCTTGTTCTGACACACAGGTGGAAAGGCAATTGGGTGCAAGTGATGTATCTGAGGTGCTGGAGATTGAGATCTCTTGGTTTACTTTGCTGATTTATTGCGCAAGGTAATAATAGCGACATTATTCTGAGGTTGACGCCAGGAGGGTAAACCAAGAATGGGAATACCCAAAGGCTTCTGCTGAAGGCCTTGTTTCTAGCTTTCATAACTGATTTGGTTGTGTAGCACACAGTTAAACAGCAAACAAATTATTTATGCATTGATTATTAAAATTATTATTAACATTTTTCTAAAGTTTAGTCTGTTAAATGTACTAGTTATTGTCTGCTCAAACATCCAGAAAACAACAAAAGAGGCTGAGGAGACAATAAAGAAGATGATTTGGTTAAAAAGTGAAGGGTGAAAAGCCATCTTCTCGTGTCGATGAAAAGATGTCCCTTTATGTCTAAATGTGGTTGAAAAGTGAAAACAGATTCAACGCCTCCTGCAAACTCCTCAGATGACCAACAGATTCGAACCTAGAAGTTTTTTGCTTTGAGACGGCAGTGCTAAGTGCTGCACCGCCATGTGGGAACAATAAGTTTTGCTGTCCACGGGCTCATACAAATAAGCTCAACACGCAACACACAATGAAACTGAAGCAATCTTCTTTTAATATATTGAATCATAAAAAGCAAAAAAATATGTTTTTATATTTTTTTTAAATGTAGCCACAACCAAATAAAATGCCAATCAACATTGGATAACAAAAACCAGACGCACATTTGCATTTTTGAAACACAGGCTAGATGTGATGTAGATATATACTACACGTAGAGCCTCTATATATATATTTGTGGTGCTTAGAGGGATGTTACTATTATTATCAAAAACTTATTGAAATACCCAAACAGATAAAGTTTTCAGGTTGCTAATGACTATCTATCTATCTATCTATCTATCTATCTATCTATCACTACTAATAAAAACAACAACAATAATAATAATACATTTAAATGTATAGCTGTTAGACTGAATACTAAAACACTGATACAAAAGGGCACCAGTTACATAGACTCATAGCTGTGAAACCTAAGAGCAGAATTCAATTTTCAGGAGTAGTTTAAAAGATCAGTTGAGTTTGAGTTCCACGGTGCCGTTTATGCCTTCAAAACTATTTGCACAAGTTAAAATGTATTCTAACAGAGTCATTTTGAACAACCTGGAGGCCTAATTGATTTTATATGAAGAAGGATGATTGAGGTAAATAAGTGTTTACCAGTCTAACTACCTCTAATGATAATAAACATCAGCATACTGTGATATGAATTTCTAATATTTCTGTCTGTTAATAGCAATAACAGAGATGTAAACATTCATCTGGGTGTGCATACTTTGTTGTCTTAATAGCATCGCAATCTTGATTGTTGCAGGCATGTAAATGAAATCCCTGTTGTGGATCCTTTCAGTGAATCGACTTGCTCTCTGTTCACCTGTTCCGTATCAGCGAGGTCCATTACATAATCACACCGCCAGTGATTACAGGTCTCCTACTGGCAGAGCAATTACCCCGACTTGGTCATTATCACCTCAAGACATCATCTGCTCTCACGTATCGGCACAGAAAACATAGCTGTGTATTAGTTAGTGTTAGGTCGCTAAGTGTTCGCTGCGCTAATGCGGCAAAATGAGTTCATTATAAGAAGTGTGAGTGTGAGAGATGTAAGCGCTAATAAGCACATTTGTGATACCTGTCATTCTCCCGTGTGTGTGCAGACTTTTTGGAGGGGATCGTGCAAAAACCATCGCCGTTTAGGGTCACAGGAAGAAGAAGGTAAACGGCGGTATGACTAAAAAAAGACAGAAATGAAAATTCAAATTGCTATGTTGACAACAAATGTCAGATTGTGCTTAATTATACTGAATATCAGGGCAACAGCAAGTTCATTTGACAGTATTTTTTCTCATTTTTTGAATGAGTGAATTAAAAATTGTTTTATGTTTGTTTTACGATGATTTAATGGTCCTACTTTGCCACATTTTAAAGTTTAGTGTTTTTTCCTCCACTACAATTGATATGTCACACCTGTGGTTTGGAGTTACTCTTTTGTTTCCAATTTTACATTAATTTGTCAAATTTCTTTCAAAGTGCACTTGCCATTTATTAGATTTACCCTCAAACTGACAGGCAGACAAACGAAACACTGACAATAATCCAAAATATTCTTCTCAACGTGTTAGTTCAAAAATATTTTTTCACCCATAGTAAAATTCCATTGTAGAGTATTTCACATAGTAATCATACTTTCTGTGTATTTGTCATCATATAACCAACAATCTTTGTCTGTTTCTGTTTATGACATGATAAATACAAACTCTTCACTTGCACTGTCGGTTAGTCTAGAGCGATTTGTGAATCCATATCCAAGAAGTGCAGGTGTTGATTAATCCTCAGGACATTTTCCTGAGACATTCTTTCATTTGTATTGACATTCTTGCGGCTGCCTAGCGAGCGGTGGGGAAATGAAAGCGCTGCCATGGTATTTTGGAGGCCCCTCAGAAGTCATACTTACATGGACTAGCTGCTGTGATGGCCTACATTATGGAGTTTATGGCCTGTGGGGGTCTGCTCCCACTAGCCCAACAGGACTTTGGGATAAATGCCTGTCCCCGACTGGCTCCCCAGACTTCTCGCCTCTAGTTTACTCCAGATGTCGTTACGTGCTGTTCTAGCAATACCCACGAATATTATGCATTACTTAAAAATGAAATAAAACAAGGAATACATTCATTAATAGCCTGGCGTCATCTTTATGTAATAGTATTTCATATTCTACAACAATAGAGTACTCTAAAAGTCAACCATGGCTTGACCCAGTCAGCAAAACCGCAGCTCGCCCACTTCTTTGCCCTCGGAGCCGGACGCAAATAAAGGAACTGCCCCTGCTGCCTGCCCTCGTGGAAAGTGGTGGTTTTATTGTGGTTATGTTCTCTAGCAGAGCAGTAATGAGTCCCATTGCTCGGCGCTGCAGCTCTGACACGGTGTAACTGTGTTACACTGTGTTTGACTCCGCAGACAGTAAGAAAAGAATTTCATGGTGGTGGTTCAGCCACAGATAAAGACTCCTTCCTCATTAAAAAAAATAAATAAACAAAGGAGGAAAATGATATGTCAACACATTATTGACATAACACTTTTTTCCACCACCCCCTCCCCTCCCTTTGTCTCATTACGATTCCTCAGCTATGTTGTCTCCAAAGTGTCAGATGGAGAACTGCTCACAAACTAATTTAAAAGTTCAATCACGTACAGTAGTAGCAGTTTGTACTTTGACGAACTCCTGGCACATCACAGCTAGAGATGGGCTCACACCCATATACAATAAATATGTGTGTACAGTAGGGAATTAGCTCAGTGCTGTTTGAGCATTGAGTAAACACACCCCACCGTGCGGCTGGATTGTTGTTGAAAAATTTGAGAGTGATTGATGCTTTTTCTTCCCTGAAAACAGTGTCTGCACTTTACATAGTGTAGCCAGGGGTGGAATATTATGCAAAGAAGCATCTCCACCAAAAGGTTTTTTTTTCTAGGGTCAGGTTGAGCACTTACTGATGGAGCAGTGAGAGGAATCTTGGCTTCTGCACTTATCTGCTGTTTGGAGTGTGGGGTACTTTCCTCCCTCTTTCCTCCATTTCTTCTCTATCTCTGGCACCAAACTTATCGAAATAATGTGCAGTAAGATCATTTTTGGCTTGCGCCTGACAAACTGATATAAATTTCAATCTGACTCCGACAGAAGTTTTCATTTTGCCAAGAGTGCAAAAAGAGGCGCGTGTGGTTGTGCGTGCTGTGCTGTGAGCACGCGCGCGCGTGTGTGCGGGGAGGTGTACTGTACACGTCTTGCGAACATAAGTTAAAATGTGACCATAGGAAGAGAGGAGTTGGCCGTGAAATGTTGTGTTTTCAAACAACACCCGTGGAGAACAAACGTTTTCATTACGAGTCAATCAGTAAACCACAAATTCTTTCACGTCTTCCATAGCTTTGGTGCCAAAGCGCTGCCTCTGTTCCCCACTTGAGAATCGCTTTAATAACTCTATTATTATTCCGTAGGCTTATTATTATTATTATCACTACCACCTGTGGCGAACTCTCCAGTTCAGCCGAGAAGCTGTTGTGAAAAAGCGCTTTTGATATGCTGCAGGCGTCTGTCAGGTGTCCACCACGCTGCTCTAAGTCACAAGGAGACAGTGAGGTGGTGACCGCGGTTTGGCTGGGATGCCATTCAGTGATGTGCCATTGGCACCCCTGTCCAGTTTGGCATCGGCTTCAGGAGCAGGAATCTTGCACCCTCATTACACCTCAGCCACTCTAATTACAACCTGCTCAAGAGCTGTTATCCTACACCTCGCAGTGACAATGACAGCGCCTCCTCTTAGAGGCCTGGCTGCTTTTCTGTACTGAAAGGCGACACAACACCCCTGTAAATAAATGACGCCGCTACTGGAGAGAACATGTAGCACAGAACCGAATTGCTAGCTGAAACCTGTGATCTGTTGGAGGCTAACATTAATGCCTTTTTAAAAAAAAAAAACATTTTGAAAGCCTATGTGCTGTTTTCTCTTGAATTTTGAGGATGATGATGGTGAGGATGGCTTAATGTATTCAACTAAATGATGATGAAACCGAGCAGCATTCTTTCTGGCCCTTCGCTCGGTTTCATGGAGGAGAAATCCATTTACACAACAGGCAGCGAATTCGCCTGTGAATGTGTTCCATGGTGTCCTATCACACACACGTTATTGTTTGAGATCCTGTGTTATGCTGACAAATCCTCTCGTGGCAGCAATCACCTAAGCGTCTTCCATGAAAGGGATGTACATATTCCTCCACTTATTTCAGAATTTATTGTGTTCATCACTAATCCAGAGATGGGTTCCTCATGTAATACCCGCCATCTAATCATTCTTAGTACTCCAAGGGCTTGTTAGACAAGATCCTGTAGACTGTAATTGTTTTGTCAATTGATGCCATAGAAAAGCAAAGATAGATTAGAGAGGAAACAGTGAAACATAGGAAAAAAATCATATCAATACTCGATTACTTTAAACATACAAAACGCTTCTAAATGAAAATCTGCAGAAAGATGAAAAATGCTACATTCAGAGGTGAGAATGTGCATCTGTGTGAACACCTTGCTGGTTCTTTCTGAATACAGCGCGCTCATTGTTTGGTTAACGTGCCTGACTTTTGAGCTCCGCGACACTGAGCGCCGGCTGCCTACTGTATGTCCTCGCTGAACCTAAACATATTACACAGCATAATGTTTTTTATAAAAGTCCATATTAGGCCGCGCACATCTTAAAAGGTTTATGACGACCATTTAGCATCATGAGAGCGGAGCTTAACATGGCCATGTCAAGATAACATGCAAGCATCCGTGTTGTTTTCATTGGCTGTCAGCACAGATTTTACAGTGGCTGTGGGGAAAAGGGGTATATGTGCTTAAGATGCTCCTGCAAGGGCTGTCACCGCAGGAGAGCGGGGACGGGGATGAGGAGGCGCAAAAATAGAACAAGAGAGACAGAGAGCTCTCCTGTCCAAACAGATGATGAGGAAGAATAGAGCACAGTGGATAATTTGACTCGAGTAGGGGGGATAATATGGGAGCAGTATTTTATTTGAAACGGCAGATCCTCTCCCAGCCGAGCCTCATTCACTTGTCTGCGCCGCTCTCAAAAGGAGTGCTCGGGCGAGAGCGGCGCTGCAGAAACTAGGTGGAGCTATTGCTTACATCTGTGTCCACTGGTGAGGAATCGGGGCCAAGAAGGAAAGAGAGAGAGAGAGAGAGAGGAGGGGGTGAAGACAATGTTTAGGAAATGAATGCAGTGCAGGGCTGGGTCACAGCCTAGAATAAGACCTCGGGGGTATGAGAAGAGAAGTAGCACTGTGAACTGTGCACCTGTCACACAGGATCTGGAGGGTCTCAGACTTTAAAGTACAGCTTTAGGCCTGCTTGTTACTCTGGAGGAGGGCGAAAGACGAGAAAAATGTCTGCGCAGTTCGTTCTTTATCGTGCTGGTGCTCCCCTACACCCCTAAAGATGACACCCAACAGAAATTAATCTATAGGGAGATTGTGTTGCTGGTAATGCTGAGTTGAAATTTGCAGACTAAATTACTCTTTGGCTCTATCTCCCCCATCAACCATGCATCATAAAAGCAGGGGTTTAGTGTGAGATGAATAATCTCGCTCCAGCATGCCTCTCTTCTGCTGCTCCCCCTCACGCCATAATCGTCAGAAGGCAAGCCAGCTTAGTCAACCCTGTGCTACGGGCCAGGATAATAATTGCTGTATTAATTGGTGTTGTCCAGGCTAGACAGAATATAAGAGATCCCACTGGGGCTAATAATTAATGTTTTTTACCCTCTCTTTCTCTCCTCCTGCTCTACCTCCACCACCACAAGCGCCCGCACTCACACACACACACGCACGCAGTTCCTCCCTGCCTTCATTTGCTGTATCATTAAGAAAGCGCTTCAATACCTCCACAAATCTCTGTAGCAGGATGATGACGTCTCACCAGAGTATTTTTAGATAAGGCAGTGGACAACAGCAGTATCGCCTGTGCTGATTATGTTTATTTAGCCACTTTAATCTGACGCTGCTCAAAGATATGCATATCATGTGTTCTGGGCTGTCCACGGTTGTCTGTGGGGATGAGGGGGGTCAAGTTAAGGTCTGGTGTAGAAACCTGGGCTAAACTAAGTTAAGCTGCCTTGACGGGAGTCGCAAAACACCACCGCCTGTCTCAGATGAATGAATAAGTTAAGCGAGAAAGAAAAAGAGCAGTTTGTACAGTCATTCGCTCGTAGGTGTGCACTGTATGTTTTACCCGTCTTTGTTCTCGTAACCAGATGGCTGCTGTACTACAGCCCCTCCTGGTGTGAACCTGCTTAAGTTCCCTGTCGAAGCCCAGTGAGTCAGTCTGTGCGACTGACTGCCAAAGAGGAGAAAAGCGTTTTATGAAAGGCACACTGGAGCTCATGGCAGTTTTACGCAGCCCTCCACCTTCAGGAAACAGATAATTACAGGCTGCATTACGTGCTGTAGTATCATGTCAGAAAGTATAGAGACTGCACAGGACTGCTGAATGCACTATTACAGCATGTGTTCCAATTGTAAAACGATGATTATACTCCATGATCCCTTTTAAGACAGATATGGGGATTTTTTTTTTTTACTCAGCTGGTATTTAGCACATATCTCAGTGTGGTGCTTTTTTTTTTTTTTTTTTTTCCTTCTAAATGTGTGGTGCTTTTAAAGACATCTCACAATTTAAGGGGGAAGGAACGCAAATTTGGAAGTAGTTAAGAGAAAAAAGAAAATAGCCTAATAGGAATCTTACTGGGTTATTTTCAAATACAAGCTTAACCACACACTACAGATCTGTCACGCCTTTAATTTAGTGACCTCCCATGGTGTACTTGTTATTTTAATTTTTTTTCTTTCTCACTGAATAATTTTTTAAAAAGAAGTGATCGGGCGAATGACCCTTTCTTTTGGGGGGCTGATTGAAGCTCATTCACCAGGAGTACCTGTGCCGTGGAGATTAGGCGGCTCAGTATTAACAAGCTTCATTTAAAGTCGTTTAAGGTCAAAGCTGGCGTGTCACGGAGCCTGTCGCCGAAACGTCCTCTCTGTTGTTCTTAACCAGCACCATTGACTGTACGCCTTAATTGTAACCACAGCTTTAATGAGGCCCAAACCGAGTGAAAAAACAACAACTTCTCTGTAACAACGTGCAGGGGGAATTGAAAGCGGCACAGCTCGCCTCTGCAAACGGGCAGGGAATTAGGACCGTGCAGAGGCCCTACTTTGTTAGCAGGGTTATTTGACCATCTGCTTTAATTACAGGTACTGACACACTCACAGGCTAATGCCTAAGTGTCACCCAAGCAAAGGTGCAAATTAGCCTCCACTTGAGGAACCAGGGTATGCCACGAATCAGCCTAACAACAACAGCCCACTTCAGGCATCAAGTATAATCAATTATATTGTCTGTGCTCATCATTTTTTAGCAGCATTTTCATCTTTTTATATTTTTTTAAGTAGATTTGATGATTTTTTTTTAAATGAAAACAAAATTTCAACTAAAAAAGAATGGAAGACCTGTGTTTTTATTAACATATCCTTTCTCAAAATGTTGCAACTCGTCGTGGAGAAAATTTACCTTGCACTGGAAACGCCTGCTGCTTTGTTACATGTGTACACATGCTGACAGTAGGGCAGAATGTTGCCACCATCGTTGGTATTTGAAAAGCAAAGTTTTATGAACCCCGCAGGGGCAAATTAAAGAGCTGCATTCCCAGCATGCCTTGTTTTGCACCATACTCGCAGTTAAATTAACGAAAACCCCGCATTCGTTCCCGGTTTCTGCTAGAACCAGATCACTTTTTGGATTTTGCTTAAACTCGATCAAGAAGCGAGGAGAGATTCTAGCCACGTCCAAGTAAAGCTGACAATTCCTGCCCCCATATTCCACCTCTCTGCTCTGCCGGCTTTTCCTCCTCAACATCTGCAGCAGGCCTCCACCTCTGCAGAGGGCATGACACAAGGGAAGCCTACAGTATTACTTTTCACTTTTCACCCGCGCTCACCTCTGACTCATGGGTGTTACCGGAGCGAACTATCAACTAATCAGCTTTCTACACATATCTTCTCAGTGTCGACAGTTTGCGTGTAATTCTCTGTTCTTCTGGGTCTGCGTAGAAAAGAGTGAACTCTGTGGCACTTAAATCAAGCAGTCATTAGTTGTAGAACAGATTGTCTGTTCTTCCAGGGCCTGTCCATTGGATAAACAGGCCTGAGTGCTGACATATGATCCCTTCAGCTAACATCCTGACCAACTGATGGAAGAAACAGTAATCAGGCAAGTGGTCATGTGGATGACACAGTACACTGTCTGTATATGATACAATTTTTAAACTACTTAACAGGAATGCAAAATGGGGCATTTGCTGCATAAATCCTGGAGGAATATTTAGTCTCAGTGAGCTGTATTGTACTGAATTGTACTTTTAACCACAATAAAAACACAGGAAATTACAAAACCGAACAACTCTATGTCTTCTGTACTTGCCATGACAGTTGAAATGTGACACAACGTGAGGCAGCCTAACAGCACGAGAAATTAAGAAGAAAAAAAAGGGGCCAAATGCTTCCTAATGGTGTGTTTTAACGTCTGTCTGTGTGATCTCCTCCTGCAGGAGCCTGGTGTTCTTTCAGTCGCCCAACCCAGGCAATAACTGTCATTAATTAGTCTGATAAATTACGTCCAAAACAATGACATGTTTAAATGGTCCAATTTAGCTCAAATCCTAAATGAGATATTACATCAAAAGCCAGCCGTTTCTCTCTTTTAGCCCATTTAAAGAGGCATACTGCCTTCCTGAAAGCGTTTTAAAGGTTACGATTTCCTCAGATGATAAAGCGGTACCTTTTAATGAAATTCTAATTAGTAATTTCATGGACTTTGTTACCAACCATATCTGATTAGTGCACATTTTCACAGCCCACTTTAATTAAGCGCACTTACAGTACAGTTTCAAACATTCCCCACTTGAAGATGGAGCTCAGTGCATCAAAAAAGGAAAAAAAGAAATAAAAAAAACTTACTTTGTAAACACCAATTTTGCAGTTTCCTTTTTAAATTTGATTAAATTTCTTTGTGCATGTGTGCATTTGTGGAAATATCTTTTTTTTTCTTTACCCCCCTTTCTGGAGCGCATGCCCTTGAACATGAAAATGTGTTGACGATAAGGTTCTCATTACCTAACATGAATTTTGCTTATTAGTTAATATACTGACAACACAATTAGTCCCCTACAGTTTTTTCTTTTTTTCCCTTTTTTGTTTTTGGAACTTTTCTTCTGAGCTCAAACTCAGCTGCATATGTAATGACGCAGACTTTTAGACGTGGGAGGTGCTGCTACAGGTTGATACTACACCACGTCTTTCAGCTATATGCACGACATAATCATATTACACTTTTTACAAGTGGGTTGCGTGTCTCCCACCCCATTGTGTCACAGCCAATTATACAAGCTGGTGTGCTGCTGGGGCTTAGGGACTGTTGACCAAAGAGCCTCAAGACGTAATCTGATTTCACTTTTATTTAAATTGTTTTCCACTTTGAGATCTAATCCTGGTTTCACAATATGAACTCTGACCTTGGATATCAACCGGACTGCAGTTGGTATTTAATGTTCATCAGAGCTCGATGTGGGAGTCTTTCCTTCACAGTGGAGTACTTTTGACACAGCCTTTGCCCGGTCGCCCCACAGTGGCCCCCGGTGGACCCTCTCAGGTCCCTAACCACACAAGTGTTTTGCACGGTGGCGAAACTGTTTCAGTCTGACTGACATCCCGGTGTTGGGGAACACTGTTACAAAAGTGTGCAAAGCGTGACAGACCACCTTGGCCCTACCTCCTCGCCCCATCTCTCGTTTTTAAACATAGAGTCCACCCTGTCAAGTCACATGCCAGGGCTGTAATTTAGACTAATAATTACCAGACATCACCACAATGAAACATCAGTGTCTGAACTTCTTTGGACCAAACTGAATTTTAATACATTTGGAAAAGGTTGGCCGGAGGCAGGAACTCCGCACACTGGGAAAAGCAGCGCACATGTGGAAGCACTTTGTGAAGTGATAAATGATTTGAAATCCACAACGTCCCCGAAAATGGAAATTAGGGCGAACAGGTGTTAAATGGGAACCACTGGTGCATTTTGAATAGGGGAAAGAAATCGTCCCAGGTCTTCGGAGCCAGATGTGACAGGGCCGGGCCCAGGATGGGGAGGGTGTCGGTGAGTGGTCATGGCCTGAGGTGTGTGATGTGTGGAGGCCCCGTGTGACCTCTCCTCCAAGAAATAACGGATCACTTGTGTCAGCTGTTCCGGGGGAGCTGTTCCTTTCTCGTACCCACTCTGCTGCCACAAATGCGCCGTTTCTCTGGAGTGCATAAATAGAAATGTTATCAATTTAGCTATAGCATTGACTTAAAGATAACATGTGCAGGTCATTTTTAGATACAATATGCTACACATGTGAGGTATTCTAGCTAAAGAATATGATAATAGATGTTTCAGCGTTCTCATCACCTCTGGCATTATTTCTAATTTGTATGGGTGCTGTCTTTAACATGGATAATTGCCATAAATTGGAGCTTTATTCACAGTGGGTCAGGAAATGGCCAAGTGTAACAGCCATCAAGTGAGGAAGACTAATTTTCCCTCTGCTCTGCCTCTCATACTCATACTGGCATTTTGAGCCAAGGGAACTGGGCCGTGACCTAAATGCCCATGATTTCATTCACATCGTGCCGGCGTTCTGTTCACCTTGGGGAGCCATTTTAAATGTGATGAATCATTTACATTGTCACAGATAATGAATGAATAACAAAATGGCAAATTTTGCTGGTGTTACAGAAAATAACTCAAGTAAGTAGGAAAAACACAGGACAGGTTTTCATAATATTTTGGACAGTCTAAGCAGTGACACAGCTCACAGTAGGCCTGCCTCTCTACGCTAAACCAGCGGTCCCCAGCACGCGGGCCACGGACTGGTACCAGTCTGTGAGTCGTTTGGTACCAGGCCACGAGAGTTGAGGTGTGAAATTTATGGTTTTCAGGGTTTTTATTGTTAACTCGGTTCCCCTGGGTCTTTTCCCGTGTTGTAGTTGTGTGTCTTATTTTGAAAGAAATATTTATACGTTACCATAGCAACCAGAGAGCATTAAGGGACAGAGAGGAGGATGTTACTCTCAGTGCATTTCAGGAGGATGCTGCTAATAAAGTTACACAATTACACAGTGAATTTGCGTTTATTATTATATTTACAAAGTACGACAGTTTTTGTCTTGGTCGTATCATTTTATTTTGTTGTATTTATCCGCGACACCTTAAAGGCCGTTCCGTGAAAATATTGTCTGACATTAAACCGATCCGTGGCGCAAAAAAGGTTGGGGACCAAAGGTTGGCTGCCCCAAACCATGCACTACATACAGAATATGGGCGTGGCCTATTGGTTTACACTATTGGAGACCTATTGGTCTCACTTTAAAGTCTCAATTTCAGCATTATCTTTGCTTTCTGGAGTCACGAGTGACCATTTTTGGACAAAAGGATGGAATAAAAATATATCATCTAGCTCGCCTTGTAAGATTGTTTGGGTGAGTCAGAAATACCTGATACCTAGGAGGCTTTGGTTTGCTAGGGTGGATTTAGCTTAGAAAGCAAAGTGGGAAACCTACCAATCAGAAATTTGCTGGTTCACTTCCCACCTTCTCCAGCATGTCGAAGTATCGTTGGGAAAGATACTGAATTGAGATTTGCCCCCAGTGCATCCATTGGTGTTTGAGTGTGTGTGTGTGAATGTGAGAAAAGGTACTTAGGTATAGAAAAAGGGTGATTTGGTTCATTTGGTTTGTAGTAACATGCGCTTAGTTAGAGTAGAAAAGTGCAATATAAGACCAAGCCCATTTAATTAATGGTAAGATGCAAATAAAATACCAGAATTTCACTCACCAAAACTGGAGTCCATACTTCCTGTGTGGGCTGTGAGTACAGTTAACCACACAGCAAGCATATTATTTATATTACCATTCCACAAAGGTACCAACCAACTTCCAGTGGTTACTCAAATAACAATACATAACTGAATGAATCAAAAAAGCTTGGAGTTAGAAAAGAATCACCCACGTAAAGTTGTCACAAAGGGAGAAATCATCAGCAGAGATTGACAATGTTACCAGGCTATAAACTTTTTTCTGCTCTAAAGTCTGGCGTTTTATTAACATGGGACTCCAAGTGGTCATTTGAGGAACTGCATTTTCATGGAAGCATGATTTCTTTCAGCCTCAGAGGTTGAATCTTGACCTAAGCACCCACCCTCCATTTTCCTCATGGACACAAACACCTAAATATAAACCTTCTTGCTGTTAAGTCAACTTTTCTGGTGATATCTCGCCCCCTTCATCAGTGTCAGCTTTCTCTGCTGATTTCACGGACTCTGTCTCGAGCTCCATGAGCTCTCTACTTGTTTTAGCTCGAAACTCTCCGATTGTTTTGTCCCAGCTGTCAAAACAAGGGGAGTCGACATTAAGTACGTTTGCACTCTTGGGTAATGATCGGTGCAGCATTATATCGCCGTGACCAGCGAAGATCCCAGAATGCATCACTCTGCGGAAGACTGCTGTGCTGGTCTAGAAAATGGACAGCTGTTAGGACTCTGTGGTATTTCAAGAGTGTAGACTTCTTACTAATAGAGTGGCACGCTGCCCAGATGGATCCTAATCCCATCTATACATCAGCATAAGTTAACCATTTCATTAACCCTTCTGTACAAACCACTGCTGTGGGATTGCTGTGTGGCTGCATTGTTTTGCCATGACACCACTGTAGGGAAGTTTAATTGACTATTCCATTAATAACACGGACAAACTAATTTAGTAGAACCTGTCCTCTTTAAACCACGGGAACAAAGAGTAGGAGGGTGGAAATCAATCTCAGCTTTGTGCCTGAGCCACTGACCCGTTCATGCTTTGAAGATTGCTGCTGTAAAAAAAAAAAAAAAGCATCTGAGAAGTTATTTAACTACAAACAGAGCCTACCTTCCCCATTCCAGCTGCATAATCAGGCATAATAAGTGACTGCAAAGGTCCACTTAATGTATTTCTAACACTGGAGACCTGCTAATCCTGTCAGGGGGAATGAAATAGAGGGGGGAACCATGCAGGAGCCCAGCCATGGAGCTGAGCGTTTACCTCCATAACCATGCAGGCAAATGCCTGGGCGCCTTTCACACAAAAAGAGAAAGAGAGGGAGAATAAGCCCAGCTTCATATTTCAACCCAAAGTGGGGATCCATTTTTCCGCTTTACTGGCCATCGAGGAACAGTGGGAATAACAACAACAGCAGCCACGGCCGTAACAGGCTGTCTCACTGGGCTGAGTCCTCATAAACCTATGCCATTATCACTTTCTTTATGGGCCTTTAAATAGAGAGCCCTTCAGATTAGCCATGTGTGCTCACTTAGGTGAACCTCAGCTCTGCCATTTGTAAAAAGGCATTTATGATGCTTTTTTTGGTTAATAATAATAATAATAATAGTAATTTTGAGATATATTTCCTGCTGTTATTGTGCGCAGACCTCTGCTTGAGGTTTTGCTTGCATGCTTTTACTATGAACAGCCTATTGATTTCCAACTTATTTTATTTACTTATGCTGCGTGTTCTTTGAGAGATGGGACTGCTAGTTTTAGTTCAGTTAAACACTATTATGCTATTATGATAAAAGGCAAAATTGCACCAGAAGAGGAAAATGTCGAGCCTTGAAGCGCGGATGGCTCGTGAATAATAGAAGCATAAAAAAAGGGGACGAAAACAAACAAAGAGTCCCAAATCAACAAACACGCTGAGGCTCATCAGATATCACATTTTCCCCAGCTCTGTTTGTCAAAACACCTTTTATGGTGGTCTTTGAAATTCAGGGGCCCCATTAACAGTTCAAGCATATAATCACATCTCCGTAATGAGGTATTAATTAAGCGAGGGGCATCCATTGGCCCGCTAAACAACCTCATAAACAATTGACAGGAGATTTGTGATTTTTGACTCCCTGACACCATTAAACAAATCAATATTGGGTTTTGCAGACATGCTCTCCGGCTGGCTCTCTCTGGTCTTTGCCAATCAGCTCTGTTGAATACTAATGAGGGAATTAACTGCCTCGTATTCCGCATGTGTCCCATCAAACAGATCCTTATCAAGCGAGTCTCATTTGCATGGAAGAAGACTCTGCTTTGTAGGTAAAGATTTCACAATATGTCACTCATTATGCCAGCCCACCCCACCCCAACCCAATCTTCTATCCCTCCGTGTGTTTCTTGTTTTCTGCAAGGCTCTTGAATACCCCCCCACGCCCCACTCCAATGTCCACAAACACACACATACACACACCAGACAGTCACACTGTTTGGTTCTCTACTCCGGCCAGTGATGATGATGTAACATAATAAACAGAACGGTGGTTTTTCAAGTGGGGCGTTTATCCTCACTATTTCTGCTGAGATTCTCTCCCACCACGCCTACAGTGAGTTCGTCTTTGAAATGACTGTCTGTTTGTTGTCGCCGGGCTTCGGGCTCCCTGAGTGCTGTGGTAATCTTGTTTGATGAATATTGTGCCCAGACTACTTAAAGATGTTTGCTGTTCAAATTACAAAGCTGTATTTTTCAAACCTGCTTCTCCATTTAATGTTACACCATCTAAAACATTATCAGTGACAGTGGCTCACTTTTCATTTTTATTTCTTTATTTCTTTACAACGTGCCGCTAACACCTGTGTTAAAAAAGAGCCACTGTTAGTCTGCAATGAGAGACTATGGAAGGGACATGGAAACATGCTTTCTTTGACTCTTATGAGCATTAAAGGGTGTTTGAACATTAACAGCGATGTGAAGCCTTGATGCTACTACAGTGTCCTTGCTTTGTCTGTTTGCACGAGGTTGTTTGTCCAGTATTTTATTGTACATGTACAATGACAATAAAGAGCTATTCTAGTCCATTCTATTCTATACATGCAGACATGTCGATGGTGGTATTCTCACATCTCATTTTGAAGCTGTTATACCCCTCTACTGAGATTTGGTGGTACTAGCCATACAAAAAAAGACTGTTAGCTAGCGTGGAATCGCACCTTAAAATTATTATCAGTTTCATAGCTACTGTTGGTGCTTTATAGTTACAGATAACATGCATAGAAAAGACGGTGAAGCCTCTGTACCTGCATTCTTTAAAGCTTTTAGCACGAGGAGACTGCAAAAAGATGTCCAGTTGTCTAGAAAGCAACAGTGACCACTCCTGTTTTAAGGGCTAATATTCTATTTATTTTGTCCATTGACGGTTCAGAATGTTCTTATATAAAAAGCTTGGCGATGAAAAGATTTGATCTGGGTGGAAAAACAATGGAAAATGAAAATAAAGGTACATGATCATTTTTAACAGCGAACTAGTGCATTGGCAATTCCAGATTTCTCAGTTGACAACCTCCAGCCTATTTAATGCTTTTTACCATGTTGTACAATAAGAGGTTTAAATAGATTAAACGCTTCTTCATTGAAATAAGGTTGATATCGCACAGACGTGGTTTCAACAGGATACCCTTTGATTGATAAGTTGGCACCATGTGGACATGCAGTCTCTTCTGTTTCCGGGTAGATCAAATATTTTATGGTATTAGAAAAAGCAGAGGTGTAGATAATAACACAGTGATGGCTGAATTCCATGTATTCCTCTGCTTCAGTTTAATAATAATAGCTCTCTCTGACACTGCCATGAATAGAACAAAGGAAGCTTTGATTTTATTAGTGACACCTGTGCTTTTCTTCTACCTAAAGTTGAAACGTCCTACACTAAAGGCCTTTTGTCTTTAGTGTAGGATTTTAAAGCATCCGATTCTTCGGGACACCACACTAAAAGAATCATAGTGACCTGATCAAATGTCAAACAGAGTCAGATTCATTGCATTCATTGCACAGCCAAGTTTAGGTTTCAGCAGGTGAGCCCAAAAGGACAGAGCATCTAATTTAATCTATCTTGGGACCGCTCTCTGCACTGCTCACCCCAGAAAAAATGAGTGACAGAGGATGGCCTGTTGCCTTTGTGCTGTGTGTGTGGCCGTGGGGCGGTGAGTTAATGCAGGAGATTGACTCTTAATTGCAGTGGGGAACGCTCATCTTTTCTCATTAATGAGAAGGAGCCCGAGCCTAGAGATTTTCTCATCACATAAATACACTCCTCCACCGGCCAGGTTAAGTGCTGTTTAGAATATTGGCCTTCTTGCATATGATTTTTTTTTTCTGGACCACTATGTCTCAGATAGTGAACACAAGCAAAAGATGAAATGGGAATAAGGCAGGACTCAAAGGTTTGCGGTGTTGTTTGCTGTCGGGGTGGGTGGGGAGTGGGGGGTGTCTCTGAAGTGAGCCGGTCACATGTGTGATACGAGTCGTGAAGAGGCAGGGCCCCGTCCAAAAGGGGGCTGGTGAAACCTCTTCATAGAGCCTAACGAGGCAGATGAGATGGCCATTTATGGGATCACGTTTCATTTGCATTTCGTCCAGCCTCCAGATCAAAAGACAACCTTAATTTGAGGGCTGCACCAATAGAAAGTGAGTGCTTCCTGATGGATACAGATGTTGTGGCTGAAGCAGAGCAGAGGCAGTAGAGCTGCTCTGCGGGCCTGTCTGTCTGCTCGTCTGTGAGTCTGGAGGTGGGGGTGTGGTGGGGGTTAACCTCCGCCTAAAGGACGACCACTGGCTCCCCATGATGCATAACCGTGAGGGATTAGAGAGCACAAAGCAGCAGACTGTTTGGTGGAGCACTAAAATGTGCTCCTCTGGGGCTCATTGAAAAATGATTGCCGATTAAGTGTTTGAAGTCTGCCAAAGACGAGTGTGCGTTTTTAGTGGGATGACGATGAAACTCTATCTTTCCTGCTTATGCAGGCAATTTTCCCTCTCTTTTTCCACTAACTGTACCATGATGTGTGTTCTCTTGTCGTGCCTGGAGTTGAGGTTGCCAAACTCATTTCACCTCTTGGACCCCAGCTTGACTGGAAGCCAGACAACCAAAAGTGATAAGAGTGAATTAAGCTGTTACTCTCCAGCGGGAATGTTATTATACCGCCAGAGAGAGGCATTGATTTCCCTATGAGAACAACAGGTGAGCTTGTAGAAAATAACTTGGAGTCTGCCTAAATAGCAGGTAATACCGGGTCTATAAAGATAGAATTATGTTAATGGAAATAAAGAAGATAAGGTTGCATAACTCAATTCACGGAGGATAAATTGGGTCAATCCTAATACCGTATTTAGAGCGCCATAATAGTCATAATTTCTAGGGGGTCCTATTCGTGCAATGGCAAGGATTGCTAAAATATTTTATTTTCAAGTGGCATTTATCCAACATGATTTACAATTGTCGTAGGTATTTATTCCAAGTATAAAGCGGTGAATTACAACCCTTAGAAAATTCCCTGAACAAAATCATGAAGTATAGCGTCCGCTGTGATGCCAGGGTCAGTCAAAGTCAGCCTCCTGAGGCATATGGGACTGTGCTTCCTTTGATTAATTGAACCCCTAAGAAGACTAATACTCTGAAGTGAACTGGAGGAAATAATTTGTGCAAGAGACAATGTCGAGAGTGATGACAAACATAGCTTAGCGTTTCCCTTGTTGCACCTCAATTCCCCGCAATGTCAGCTTTGAAACTGCGGCGCTCCTCAATATATTATCGTGTTACACTCATTTGTTTTCATTATTGCATCAAAGAGGATCTGGTCATGCAGCGGCCATTTTCCACCGTACGGAGGCCTAGAGAACAAATGTGACTCTGGAGTCACTTCGGGGTTATGTAAACAATGACGAGTCTGCAGTTTAATAAAGGGTTAGACTCACATTCTTATGTTACTACATAAAGAGAGCAACAGCCACTGAACTTCAGGGTAAATACAAATATTCTATGTTGTCCTGTTCTGGAGTAATATTTGAATTTCTAAGTTAATTACAGCTACATTCACATCCTGTTATAGCCCGCCGAGCCTTCGATTTTACATCGTAATAAAACGCCACGAACTCGACTTTCGTCTCGGCGGTGTTGGTAAACAAAGCAGGAAGATTTGTTTTAGAGTTGTAAAATGAGCCGAGTATGTTAAGTAGTCTCACAGAGAGGCTGCAGGGCTGGGGGTGAAGGGTGAAGCCGGCCCCAGCGGACAGGTGGAGGTAAGTTGAGAGCCATGCCACCCAAGGGGAGGATGAACTTGAGACGTGTCCCTCACCGTCCCGTGAAGGTGGAGGTCAGCAGACAGCCACTCTGATCGCCCGAGATGCCCCAGTCAGCGGGAAGGACCGGACCCTTCTTCCCTCTGATGAAATGAAGCCACCAGCGGGCCGGGTCAGTCTCAATTAGGACTCATAAACTATCATCAAAACCTCAAAAGCTGGTCTCCAGTACTCGGGTGGTCAGGGCAGAACAGAGCACATCTTTGTGCCGCGAGAGTGTATCGCTCATGCGTGAAACAGACACGCCTTGTCCCACTGTCTGAGATGTATCTCTCAGTCAGCATGGAAACAGCCTCCTCAAAAGTTTGTACCGTTGTCGACTTTTGCTCCAAAAAAGCAAGAGTTAATTAACTCTGGGAAAAAGCACTCACAAGTGTCACAATCCCTTCACAGGCAATTTCCACCTTATATGGAGCTTTTATACTAATCTCCCTAAGACATCAGACTACGGTTATAACCGTCTATAAGCCCAGAGGTTGTTTGTTTTCCACTAGCATCTCTATCTAAGGCAGATTTATTGTTTGTTTTTGAAAGCCGGTAATTAAGGCAGCTGCAAATTTGTATTTCTGTTGTCTGAGGCCTGGGGCCGGGATTAACAGCATTTAGCATTGTGGAGCGTACCCCGCCCCCTTTAAATAGGGTCAATTAAAAAATACAAAAAAAACACGAGAAGATGAGTTTGTGCCTTTAAAACACAGAAGAAGAAAAAATGCTGTTTGACATGTTGATGCGGTTGTTCAAAAAACGAGTCACTCGTTAATTGTGTATTCACGCACACTGCATTAGCTGGTGAATATAGCAGCAGTACATATATTTTTAAAAAAGCACAGGACTAATGTTTATTTAGTGCTCTTGACAGGCAGCTGTACATATATACATAAAATAAAATTGATACACTGATAAGGAAATGATTAATAAGTGGTATATTTCCTGCTCTTCAAAGCTTGACATGAATCACATATTGTTCAGAGAAATAATTACAGCTACACCTACGGTTGGATTCTGATTTTTGACACCAAAGTGACGCGTGAAGCCAAAAGGTATTTGAAATGGCCGTTGCTTTCTGACACTCATTACCCCGGCATTACAAGAACACGTCAAGCATGAACATTTTTCCAATTTCTGCGGTAGAATTGAACAAAGGGTTACATTATAGCCCAGGAATCCTTAGACGCTCACTAGGCATTATTTACCCTAGGCTGCGCCCATGGGTGACATCTCAACTCCCTGGGTTATTACACCTGCCCATCAAGCCTCGGCTCTCAGCCTTTTTTTTTGTTTTCTTTTTTTTGTTCGGTAAAAAACATGTCTGAGCTGTCACTGGGATCGACCCGCTGCACAGACTTGCTTACCGGGAGGAAGTTTTCTGTTTCTGACGGCCCGTTTGAAAGCAGATCAAGGCGATAAGCCAGATTGAGCAGGTAATAAGTCATTTTAACTGATTCATCATTTAACTCACTCTGACGGACTGATATCCACACTGATAATATCTGCTACAAATTATAGGCTGTGAAAAGATCGACTTTACAGGCTCAATCATGTGACAGTGAAAGATTTCGCTTGTAGATTTCTGCTTCAACCTCAGGGTACAAGTGATAATTTCCTAGCAAAGCAATGTTTCCTCCAGCTGTTTTTTACACATTTGTAGACATTATCTGAAGGACGTGCATGTTAGAACCCAAGAAGTGGGATCAGAGATTAAACACACGAGCAATCACATCTTATTCGGCAGTAGTGCAGCATAGATGCTTCGGTCCAGTAAATCCTCCTGCACGCTCCTCTCAGGCAGCACTCTCACCTAAACCTGTTTCTAGTAGCAAGAACGCAGCTGAAGAAGACTACACACCTTCTTCCACAGAGCAAACTATGCACTCCTGGCAGTGTTGCTGTAAACAAACTCTAAATAAGGACCATTTCTACCCTTTGTATAAAGGTGTTTTTTCTTTTTATAGTTTTTAAAATGTAAGTTATTTCAACTTTAACCATTGCATCCTCTCAGCTGTGTTTTTTCAAGAATCAGTGCAATAAATGAGAAAGGCCAACCAGCAATGAGGGAATAAATTCTATATTTAGAGCAGCTTTTCTGTCAAATAAGTGGATTTCTGTTTTTACAGCTTTGCCAGGTTATAGAACTTTAATAAGGTTTATATTTGCTGTTGTAGCAATAATGCAGTACACCAGACACACTACATTTCCTGCAAAAACAGCTGTGGCGCTTTGGGAGAAAAAAGAAGCACTCAGTAGCCCCAGAAATGATTCATCATAGTTACAGTGTTGTAAAAAAAAGAAAAGAAAAGGACTTTGAGTGTGCATCGTGCATGTTTTGTAGTTGTAGTTCTGTTGAACGAGAGATGGTGGCCACCCCAGGGGAGCTCTCTCTTGTAGTCAAACTTCAGCATGCTCTGGTAATCCTGTTAAATAAGCGAGGACTTGTAGCACCTCCAGCAGATTAGATGTGACCAGAACTGAGGAAACACCTGAGCGAAGCCAGAAATTTGACCAACTCCGAAAGACAGAGCAAAGTGAAATAAAGTGGAAGGGAGTTTATGTTGTGTTACGCTGAGGTGGAGCCGTCGTTGAGTCAAGTTGCTTCAGGGCATGAGAGGGGAGGTCGTTAAATGAGCCGGTCCTGCTTTACTGTACCTGATATGAAAATAAATCAGAATCATATGCATCTTTGAAGCATTCACATGTGAAACGATGAGTCCTTTAAGAGTGTAATATACCGACCTTGTTTTGACTAATATGAAGAAGACGTCCTACAGGACATACGTGAATGTACAGAACGTGACTGCACTGTATATCTGCAAAGGTAGAGCGTGCTCCAGAGGGGAAGTTTATTTTTCCTCATACATTCCTCCACCTTAGCTCTGTCATAAGCTATTTTCTGCTCCGCTGCAAATCCTAATTGATCGAGTTCAATCTCAGCTTTACGTTACATGGGCAGATGACATCATTTGATACCGATATTTTGCGCCGTTCTCGCGGGCTAATGTTGTTTTGCCAGCTTTATGGCAACGCACCGTCTAGACAAAGGCATATGTACACAAAAATCAAGCGTATAAATGTTTAGACAATCATTATTTTAATTTAAAAATTTTAAGGTTGACTTACCTGCGGTGGATGGTGCCAGTCATTGTTGGATGGTGACAGCGCGAGTGTTATGCTAAGGCCTCCGGTGCTTTGGTCTTTTTCAGGCTCGCATGCTTCACGGGGCTAAGTCAAGAGTGGAGAGACAATAGTGCAATTTATTACACAGCTGAAGATCAGGTTCTGCTGTCAATCCTGGCTTTGCTCAAAGGATGTTCCGCGTGCTTGTGTGTGTGTGTGTGTGTTGTTTCAGTTGTGATGATGGAAGTTATTTTGTGCATTGTCACCCAAGTCTGACATTTCTGACAGTCAGCACTCTCGTCAAACAATCCCTTCATAATCCTCCACTTTTTAAACAAACACGATGTGATTAAATGCTGTGAAATAGTTTCTTAAATGTTGTGGCTGAAACCCAGGTACCTGGATTTAGTGGTCACAACCCTAAAGGAGGAATTTCTCTCTCACATCTCCAATTAAAAGATACTAGTGTGATTTTTTTTCTCTTGTACTTCCATTTAGTTACTTCTATGAAAGTAGCATTTTCTGCTTAAACATTTTTATAATCTTCTAAATGCCTTAATATGTAGTTTTCTGTTTTTTCTTTAACAAGACAGTTAAGACACCCTCAAACATCAGTCACTACAGGCTTTATTGGCATTCATTTCTTCAGGGTAGTACAGCAGCCTCCCAGAGGGGCTGCTAAATCAACCTTAAGACCCAAGACTAGTGCTTTAACCCCTTGACTACCTCTCTCCAACTCCTCCCCCCTTTTAAAGCTTGTCCTTTGGACATTTACTAATAAACAGCAGGTCAGCACCTGCAATGGCAGGTGATTTATTTAACTCCGAACAGCCGTGACGAGCTTGCAGTGAGGAGGGAGGTGGGTTGGAGGTTAAGGGGGGAAGATCCTCCCCAGAAAACCAGCTCCCCGGCCCCCGCAGGCCTGGAAGTCGACTCCCCCACTGTAAAGCACTTAGTGCTCACTTCGTTCTGCTTCTCATCTGACTGTTTTCTTTATTTCCCCAGTAAAAGACGACAGAATCTTTCCAGTTTATCACCATGAGCTCATAAAAAGCCTGGAGGATAAAATAATCATTTGTATAGCAGGTGGGGGGAGTTGAAGCATGTCCCCAGCGTATGACATCACTGGGCCTGACCGCCTCCCAGCCGTGCCAGTGACACAGGGCCACCATGTCGTAAACCCACGATAAAGGATTAGAGCATGTTTCCACTGCATCTGTCCAGTGAGCTGAGCTGATCGGACAAGGTACAGTGCAAGATGTTGTCCAAGGACCTAACTAGAACAGAATTATTGAGTAACAGGAAATTAAAAAATTCCTGCAATGCCGATCCACCACTCAAAGTAATTCTTTTGCAATCTGGCCTGCCCCCTCTCTGAACTTCAGCCATTGGGGGCTCATTTTGTTGTTGTTTCCGTCAAAATATCCCAACATAAAAGGAAGGAGGACAAAGACACTGTACCTTTATCAGTTTTTGTTTTCTTTTGTTTTGTTTTTTCATAGGAAACGTATCGTTTTACGCATCATAAGATAGTAAAACCTGTACTGGTTTCACCTTCATAATTACAGTTTAGAGCAACAAAACTCTTAAAAGTTAATAAAACTGCAAGTTTAATGATTGCATTTAGTGAGATTCTAGGTTGTCTGGTTCATCCATTTGGAGTATTTACTTAGCTTCTCTTGCCAAATGCAGATAGCTCTCTCGCTGTTAAATCCCTGCATAATACATGGGATAAAGGCCTAAATGTTTCACTGCTCCAAATCTCCCCTGAATAATTACACTGAAATTTTATTCAACTTTTATGCCTCTTAGAGTCGGATCCCTTTCCAGGAATCCAACGTTTCGCAAATCGGACCTTCATCTCACCACGTGGGCACTTTTCTCTTTGGTCAGAAAAACGAGTGTTAACAAAATCACTTAGTATTATAGCAAACACACGTAGGCGGAAGATAGCAAACATCCTTGGCTATGGAGGGGTGTTTCTGATCATATATTGTCACCGTTAAAGCTACTTTGGGATGTTCTTGTCAGAGGTAGCTCCACATTTTTGGCAGTTTCTGACACAACCCCTGTAACCATGAGTCGTATATTCTCACTGTTTTCATTTTATATTAACTAAATCAGACAGATTGAAAATTATTACATCTTTAAATAACTTTTGGTTAATTCTGCGAGTTTTTTCAGGTATTATTATGAATTATTCTAACACATTACACAATCACCCGCAAGTTAGAGCAGACAGACTCCGTAAAACTGTAAGCAGGTGTGAATGAATGCTGAACAGAGGTATGGAAGCGTGACCGCAAGCCCACCCACACCTTTCACATTAAGTAACATCAACCTTAAACCTGCGTGTAAAATATTAACAAACTGAGAAAAAATGACAGCTGCCTCACTTTAAGTTTCATCAGCATGTGGAAACAGTTAATATCATACCTCTATTGTAGCCTGTTCTCATTAGCAGAATGACTGAAGCAGGAGGGCTGGGGTGCGGGGTGATGAAGAACATCCAGGCTTGCGTTTTCAAGACTTCAGCACACGTAAACACAACATGAGGATTTGGTGAATTCACTTCCTGCTTTGAGAGAGCCACTCTACTAAAAGAAAAAGAAAAAAAGCAGTACAGCTGGGGTCATGTACTTGTTCCCATCAGTTCCATGGTGTTACCTTCAGGGTACCAGGACCAGATTATGTTGGGGTTTTCAGCTGTTTTCTATTAGTCAAAACATCTTTTTGCATTCTTATGTTAATTTTTTCTAGAATAGTTCACCATTATATGTGAACTGCAGTAAATTTTTGGAGGCTGTTTCAACACAGCTAAGAAGTCTTGTTTGTGTGCATGTCCCTTCCTCCACTTAATAGAGTAGGTAAAGAGTAACACCTCAGGCAAACAAGTAGGAAAATAAAATCTTTAGAGACTATGAAAAATCCCACAGTAACTTTGTACCTGCACTGCTTACTAGTTTTATTTTAGACAAACACATCAGCTAAATGTTAATCATGGATTTTCCTAGTCCCCAAAGGTTGCCGTTCTGTTTTTATTCTACTGAAACTGTGCCATTACCGGTTAGATTCAGGCACTGAAACAGTCCTTGGTTTGGGAAAGCTGGTTCAAAATAATCTCCTTCTTGGACAGGTGTTATTATCTGATGAGCTGGGAGTGAGACCCTTTTCACTGTTTCTGTAAACCATGCGCTGCGTGTCTGTGAGGCAGTTTTGACAGAGTGGTAGTGTTTGACATCCTGGGAATGAGAGAAGCCTGGAAGTGCAGTGACAAGAGTCAGTTTTGTGTGTTTTGGGAAAACAGTTTTAGATTACATGCAGTGATTTGACCCATTTCTAATAAAACATATTTATTTGAGCAACTAGATGCATTTCTGATTTTGAACAATAGGCTATAACTTCAGTTACTGTTCGGGTAAAAGCAGGTAAAATGAAGCTGTCAGTGTGGGAGCATTCTCCCTATATGACATTAAAAAAACATTTTGTATCGTTGTGTATATTTAGTGCCTCATACAAAGTCTAGCTGTGTCTCACTCTGTCATGTACATTACATCAGCCTCAGCCTAATTCTGCTCCAACCAAACAATCATTTGGATTAATTGTCAAAGAAAATCTCCCGTACAGAAACACGACAGTCGCTGGAAGCTGGAAGCTTGTGTGTGTGTGCGTGTTTGTGTGTTTATTTTTCCCTCTGTCACAAACATGAGGACTTGAGTGGAGTGTGAGTTGTGTTTGAAAGGTGGTAAACCTGCTGAGGCTCTTTAATTTCCCCCCTCTTCACCGGCATGAGGGATGGTTCAAAGGGTGACTCTCTGACAGGGCATGCGATCGCTCCTCCGTCCTTTATCTGCCTCCCCACATTAGCACGTAAATGAGGCTGCACTTTGGGTTTTGGGAGCTGAAGCGTGCTCAGTGTAAACAGGAGTTGTACTGTTATCATTATTGGACAGATTTCTGACATCCTAACACCTCCGTTTCATTAACATTCAAAAGGGCTGGGATTTGACACTGCCTCTGTTTATACAGATTTTTGAATACTTTGCGGTGGGGATTGTATACAAAATACTGTATACATAGTATCGCCACTGTTGAGTGGAGTTACACACCTTTGTATTGGCAACCTGAGCTTTGCGGTGTACGCAGATGATTGGATGTTTAAGTCCTAAAGTTAACTTAAGAGGCTATAGTCGGACCCTAACAGTGATTTATAAGAAGAGACTCTTTAGTTCGAGATGGAGCCAATATTGTATGTATAATTAGCTACAGTGCTATATTTCAATGTGCTTGCATATCGATGTTGATGTCTGTGCTGAAGTGTGTTCTCAGGCCTACAGTGGGGTGACTGCAGGGTCCTGAAACTCCATTGTGATTCGAGCAGAGCTTATCGCATGGGAGAGAACTGGCAGCCTCTTAAAAGGTATTATATGTGCTCTCGTTCTCCTTCCCTCGTCTGACAGGAGCCCTTGGGATGAAAGGAAAAAGCAGTGGAAAAAGAGACATCGGTTCCCGACATGGGGAAGTCTTTGTTTCTATTCTCTCCATCCCAAGTCTCTCCAGGAATCCTAATTTCCACCATTCACCTACCTATCGGCAGATAAAAGCTGCTTGAAGGGGGGGATTTCCTCAATTGAGACAGCTTGTAACCAGTCTGCATAAGGGGGAAGCCGCACAAAGCTCCGTGAGTGAGAGGAGGTTGGAGCGCAGATTTCAAACCGCTTTGAATTCGAACACACTGGTGAGTGAGTTGTTCTAAAGGACATTTTCACAGAGGCCGATTTGAAACCTGGCTGGGAATCTCCGAGCTGAGAGTTTGGATAAGAACACTGACACACGCCATGAGAATCTCCTCAAATCCTGAATATTCCCAGGAAACCAAAGCGAGGATGCTGACACGGCTTGTGAGAGCGTCATAGCCTTGTTTCTCATTATGTCGGTTTCTCGAAACCACTTTTTATTAAGGTTGTTTGCTTTTGGTGGGGGGATGATTAGATGGTGATGTCCAAGTTCAGGGAATGCCAGGCTTGGCAGCTGACGTCCTTAATGCGGCTGCTTGGCATTAGAATGGGGGAGGAGAAAGTCCATGCCAGTCTCCGGGGAGTGGGAGGTGTTAACTTCTAATGGCTTTCTCTGCCACAGCCCTGACATCTGCAGGGCTCCCAGCAAAAGAGAGTGAGGCCTTTTTGAAAAATTAATGGAGCTGAATGCATCTCACAGCAAGGAGAGGGCTGGATTAATCAGCACATTAAGGGCTAGCTCCGGATTGGAAATAATTATTGGAGCTGACAAGGTGCAGAGGTGCCAGTGCCAGCTCCTTTCAGGAATGCATTTTAAAAAGCAGTTTAAAAAGCCTTCAGATGTTGGCATTATCTTGCGTGACCAAATTAGGAGCAAATGAGAAAAGTTTATCTGGCATTTTGGAGTATTGAAAGAGCTTAGGCTTTATAAATTATACAGTGTGTGTTTGTGTGTGTGTGTTGGTGTGTATGTATGTGGAAGCACATGTGTCTGCACAGCGTGCACGCAAAAGGGGTGCAGATGTGTTTTTTTGCAAGTGGGGGGAAGGGATGAGAATGAGAATTATGAGTAAATCCTTTTTTTTGCAAAAAAAAAGAGGAAAAAAACAGGTTTCCGATTAAAAGTGGGTGTGTGTGTTTTTTTTTCTAGAGGGACTGCACAAAACTTTAAGGGGGATTAATTTAAATGGGTGCTTGAAACTATCTTACTGTTTGTGCAAATGAAAAGTGGATGTCTTAACATCCTGAAAGAGCCAGACGGTAAACTGATTACTGTTGACCACCCATGAAAAGCATGAAGAAGGAGGGGTGGGGGGGTTGAAGACAGAGAAAGAGAGAGAAATGATTTAATAAGCGGCATGTTTTTCTGCCTTTCAGAAATAATCCTCTATAATTTTTCTAAGCAAGTGATCGGGCAGGCGTTACAGTCATCATTAATATACTCTACATTTCAGACATCATTTGCCCGATAATAGCTGCTTCCATCTGAAAGGAATCAAGGTGATGCAAGCCGAGTCGAAGATAAGAACCGTTGCTGCGGAAATGCAAAACATTGCAGTATTTTTATTTATTACATTTGGACAAATCAAAGTGAAATTGGAATTAGTTATGTAAGTTATTACGAGGCTACCTGACATTTGGATGTCAAAAACTGGAGGAAAGAAATGAGCAAACTGCTGCAAGCTAATACAAAACATCTTTTCTTATAATAGCTGCTTTATGATTCCTGCACAATTTCCAGGGTTGATTTTTTAATTAGTGTTACAAATGGTCAGTGAGCATTTCTCTGGGTTATCCTGGATAAAATTGAATGTGACTCTGCCCTGAAAGCAAACAAAATATGACTGAATGGATTAAGAGTAATAATGTTTACATCTTCGTGGTGGTATGAAGACACCTTTGAAGAGAGGCGGTCCACAACATCAAAAGAAGCTCTGTGTGGAATGCCAAATGTTTAGCTGGCTGTTTGATCTTTAAAGCACCGTCGATCAGATATGCAACCTTGGATAGAGATCTCCATTATGGCTGTTAGTCTCTTTTAAGTACAACGGCTCTCCAGGTAAAGTGCTCGGTAACAAACTGGAGGGCCTTGAGCGTCGTCTTTACGGCCTCTGTTCCGCTTGCAGTGAAACAAACTTCAGGCGGCGGTGAAAACTTCAACGCTGTGAACGAGCGATTACTCGAGCCAACGCCGATGTAATTCCGTTGTCTCGAATGTTGTCGCCGGTCCTCGCCATGTAATTACACGGAGCGTAGCTAAAGTCAAACCCCAGAAAATGGGTGGATTTCGCCGATGCAATCAGGTTTGTGATATACCCAATTCAAGGGATGCAAATTTGATTTAACTATTTCCAGGGCTGATGTATGGAGCAAGATATTACTGAAAAGGCACATAAATTGAAAAAATAAATAGGAAAGAGATCATCTTAATTACCTTGAAATTAGACTCATATTCCACGGTGCTGATATCAGGAAGTGACATAGGTTAGAGATTTCACTTGTTTATTCACCAGCTGACTTGGCGATTGCCATACGTTTGCGTTTATATATGGCGTATCAGTGAAATTGTGTTTGTTTCAAGATGCTGCAGATTATCCAAAGGTGTGAAAAGATTCATACGACTGAATTGCTTAATATTGAATACTAAATCAATTCCGTTTCTGTGTGTGTGTTGGGAGCGGGGTTGGGGAGGGGGGGTGTCTCTGCCCTGCAGCTTGTGGGCGTAAAGCTTAAGCTTCTACATTCATGAAATCCAACAGGATATTTACCACCTGTAAATGCTTACATTACGTGAAACTCTAATTTCCCCAGATCCATGTGTGTATGATTGTGTTTCTGAGACCTCATCCAGGCCCGGTCGCCTCAGGGGCTGAGACTGGACAGCTGTATTCACTATTGTAACACTGAACTGCTTTGGACTTTGTGTTTCTTCATCACGGTACTTAAATCCAGTGAAAATGGGGGTTTTAACTTCTTTTTTAAAAGATGTTTCAGGTATATGCATCCATATATTTCATCGTGTTCTAAATAAATAAAGGAAAATTCAACTTTCATGCTTCCAGAAATGAATTATGCCTTAAGGAAATGGCCAAACTTCACAAGAGTGGGTGTTTTCAGAAAAGACGCATAGGCCTTGTCATTATTTCCTGCCCCACCTACTATTTTTTTCCCCTCTGTCTGCAGAGCAATGCATCTCTGCCCTGCAGCCACAGCCTCGAGCACGTCATTCTGGGAAGCATTCGAGAACACCTCTGTCTCCTCTTTTCAAAAGCTGTTTAGTGTCTGGGAATATTTGTGAATTCCTTTTGATATCATTACATACATTGTAGTGTGAAGCGCTCCTGCACATACATGCGGTGTCACAGTGTCTTTGTGTCTTTTTCTCCCCGATCCACACTTAAAACAATGTCGATGGATTAATGTTTTTTGTGATGGATTAAAGAGCTACGAGAGCGACGTGTCTGCGTGAGAAAAGGCTGCTCTTGGAAAAGCTTTGCTTTTTTTTGATGATCATTGTCGTGTCACCGCGTGAACAGAACAAATCAATCCCAGTCTTCATATTCGCACATCACCTGCTGTGTGGTTAGTCACCAGCCACCACTAGGTTACATCCCGGACTAAATAAATTATGTGTATCAGAAAAAACCATAGAGAGGAACAAAATTGCAGACATTTTACAATATCTATAAATATATAGAGTCTTAATAATATTTAAAATATGTTAATCATATTCAACCTTCGTTTCCATGGTTTTAATCATACCTTTCTAACACAGCCCCTTCTCACCAGCATCTCGTTCTTAGCAAAAGTATATTAAATGCAATTTTAGATGAGTTCATTTAAAACACATTTGCATCTAAAGAAATGTAGATGGTGCAAAAACCACAAGGGGGGAAATCAATGTGGTCCTTACAGTAGCCTGTAATTAAACTTTCTTAAAGCTACTAAAAGAGATTTCATGAAGGCCAAAGGTCCTAGACTGGCACCATGGGTGCTGTGAGGGTGCTGATGGTACAGTACGGTGGCGAGGGAGAGCTGTGATAAAGGGCAGCTGCCGGCGATTTAATGAGGGAACAGGGGATGTGGCCCCCCGCTGCAACTCATCGCCACTTAATGGCACCACTAATTCCTGCAGAGATGGTGCTGTACACACAATTGGTCTCCCCTTCATGTGGCGAAATATCCCAGCAACACTTTCTCACACCCAGCATCACCAGTTAGCTGTTCGCAATCACTATGAAATGGTGCCTCTTTCAAAAACATTGACAGAAGAAAAGATGAGCCGCTTCTTGCAGGTGATTCAGTCTGGAGCTCAGTCCTTTGAATGTTGTTTCTGGCTAACACCAGCCACTTCACCCACTCTATAACTGAGGACATGGTGTGCAGGTGTAAAGGACTAGAGGGTGTAAAAATGTGCCCATTATTTTTCACTGCAAGCCTCTCTTGTGTATGACTGCTGGCGGCCACATGCTGCTAAACTGCAGGGCAATGAGTCCTCGTGCTTCCAAGGTTGCGGTGTTAAGGGTTGAGACAGATCCATCAGCTTGATGTTATTTAAAGCAGGCTTTAATTGGCCCTGGGTGTGAAATGTGATCTATGAGTTGCTGGTCCACTTGTTTTTCACAACACTATGCCATTATAAAGTGGATATTCCCTGACCTGTTAGCTTTGCCAGGAATTCTGTCCCACATTTTCTCTCGCAATCTATTCGACAAGAGCCTCGGGCCTAACATCAGCGATGTGCATATACAGGCCCTCCTGTAGTCCATTCATCAAACACAATGATTTGGCTGTGTGTTTATATGGCGCAAGCAATTCTCCTGTCTATATTTGAACAGAGTCTCATTAGAATAGCGGAGAGAACTTGAATTTCGGGTAGTGCTCACCGCACAAGCACATCGCTCTCAGATGAACATATGGAAATCGATTTGCATGTGAAAAAAGCATGAATGAGCGTCCAAACCGCACTCTGGAAAAACATTCCATGTACGAGAAGAAGAGGGAAGCACTTGCAGCGTCACAGAGCTGAAAAGTTAATGCAGGAATGTCAAAGCAAGCATGTTTCACTTGTAAAACATCTCAATCTGTTAGCATGAGCGCACGATTTATACGTCTCAATTTTAAATACATGCATGTAGAGTGCAATCTGTTTAGTTCCCAGCTGGGAGCTTCTCTTTGTTTTCTGGAGAAGAGTTACTCGCTCCACTTGTCTGGACGATAACTTACAGAAAACATTCATTCTTTGACTGAAGTTGATACTTTGCTCTCAGCGGGACTCCGGGCCAGCGGAAACAAAATCTTTACGATTCTTTACCGTCCATATGTTCTTGTTTATGAGCAGGCACCTCTGCCTGTCATGTTGGGGCACGGAGGGCAGTTTCTTTGTAATTCTTCAGAAAATGCGTCCAAACACAAAGTGGTGCCCACCTGCCTGACGCAGACATAAGCCCACGATCTATTTAGACACTCGCACACACTATCCCTCCCTCAGCTTTAGAGCCAGATGTGCTATGCTCTTGGCGCAGCCTGAACTGCCAGCTGAGGCGAGAGCATTACCCTGGCAAAGAGCATAAAAGGCCACATGAAACAGACAGAGGAGAGGGATTAATGCTCTCCTCCCATCTTCACTTGGCTGTATTCAGCTCTATTCAGCATATCTGGCCTATAATGCATTTACAAACTGGATTGTTACTGACTTTAATAAAGAACAGAGTCTGGATGGCATTCTAATACTCCGAAATTTATCTTGCACCTGTCCCGAGAAACTCGTGTTTTTAAGCCTGACACAGTTATTGATTTGGACAGCGAGTTCATCCTTGTTAAGAAATTCTGCCTTAAATCCTCGCAGCTGTAAATTATTGCCGACGCTTATTGTTGATGAAGCTGTGGTTTGTGGAGACAGAGTGCTCTTTGCGTTAGATCTCAGCGTTTTATGCTGCAAAGAAGGAGAGGACCTTTGTAAGTTAATCGAAAACTCTCGGCACAGATTATTCTTTTAGCACACGAGACGAAGACACAAGGCTAAAGAGGGCAAACCTCAAAGGGGCGGTGCTTCATATTTCTTTCCAAGAGGATTGTGGGAGATTTTGCATACAAGCACCTCTTGAAACCAAAAACAGGCCGCAGTGAATCAAAGATGGAAGAAAGAATTAAATGCCACGCTAAGACTCTTCTTTTATCCTTGTGGTGATTTTTTTGTCACTCTGTAAATGTGCACTTAGTTTGCATTTGGCAAAGATTTCGTGGTGAAAAGACGAATCGGTGTAATCTTTATCCCATGGCAGCGAGTGCAAATGATGAGCCACCAGTAAAAACAGAAATGGAGTGAAGCTCTCGCTTCTATTGCCCCCATCATCTTTGACAAATGGAGCAGCAGTAAAAAAGGCCTCTTTGAGTGAGTTGTAACTTTCGGCAGCCCCTCGCAGGTGCGGGTGATCTTTCATCCTCCCGGCCCTCCTCCCCCTCCGCTTCGGCGTCCAATCTCTGGCCTCCATCAAAAGTGAACGCACTGCCCCAGGTTCAGATTAACTCCACTCCGACAGACCAAAGGCCTCCCCTCCTCCTGCCCCTTTCCACCTCAACTCACACATCTCCTACAACAGGGGAAATTAGGGCTAGTTTAGCAGATCTTACAGCATCACTAAACACCGCCTCAGATCGCTCGCTGATTGCCTGGCTCAATCGTTGCGTCCCTCCCACCACCTCCACTCCCCTTCGCTTATCTCTGCCTTTGGCCAAAAGCAGCTTCTCTGCTCTGAACCCTTACTCTCCCCTTACTCACACACAAGCACAAACACAAGCAAAAGCACACACAATCCTCCCTCCAACTTCTCCAGAGGAAATATATAACTAACTTATTGTGAACAATCTCTCAGCAGAGTCAATAGATAATTTAAGTTAAGCCTGATGCCATGTCACAGTGTTTGCCGTCTGCTTTTTCCACTCGGAGTTAATGTTTCTTTTAATTGTGAACCATAATAGAGAGCTTGCTGTGTTCATGATCAACTGTACGACCTCCTTTACAGGTTATTATCCCAGCTTTGTCCCAGACGAGCTTCAGTGGTAACAGATTTACAGATTTATGTGGACTGGGATGAGTCTGACTACAATGAGCTAGGTAACCACAGCTTAGTGGTAGACTTTTGGAAATTAGTTATGGGAAAATGGACAGAGCTGTGGTAATTGCTGGAGTAAAATATTTTCTATTTTTTTAATTAAATCTCACCAGATATTTTAAAGGCTTTTTAAAGTCTTGCAGCAATTACGGATGATCAGCTTTTTAGCAAGCTGGTTAACCAGCGGGTGGTTGGGTGAGACCTGTCATTTGTCTCTCTTGTCAGTTTCCTGTTTTCCTGAGCAACTCCCTTGACCTGGCTGGCAGGCCTGCCTGCCCTGAAGAGCACTTTCCCTTTCCTCATTTTGCGTTGGGCCGACAAGGATGAAGGGAGGGAGGGAAGGGTGAAGGTGGCGGTGGTGGGGAGGGTCCAACTTAATCTGACCCATTGCTCAGGTCAGTGAGCTGCTTACAGGGTCTATCCAAACATAGGAGCTTGTTTTGCTAAAGCTGTGGAAAGAAGAAGTACCCTCTTAAATCAATGCTTTACTTAGAGCTGTGCACATGCAAGGTTGTTATGCGTGAAACCACAGGAGGCAGAGCTGGCACACAACCAGCAGCGTGCTCCTCTTCTCCACACTCCCCTCACCAAAGGGAAGAAAAAGAAAACTTGCCTCTGTACATGGCCAAAAACTTTTTCACCATTATGAGCTATATTTTTAAAGCATAGCTGGAGTGTGTGGAACAACCCCCTCCCCACACGCACAAACAATTGCTTTGGTTCACTCAAATGCAACGGCATTTTCATTTGGGCCCTCCACAGTGTGTGCTCTTCCTATGACAAAAGAGAATTGCAGTCTAAAATGCATCCAGCTGTGTGTACTTATCTTTTTCTCTTGACATATTTTCACCAAAAAAGTTCAGCCCTGATCTAATCACGATGCTGCGGAGAGACCAGATTGAGCGGCGCTCATGTATGTTTGTGGTGCACACGCTGGAGCAGTTTGAGTTTTCACCCGGTTGTTTGGGTATCATATGATCTAAAGAGGAATGTAGAAATCAGCCAGATTTATTATTCCTGTTTGAGTGAGAGTTTGCAAAGGCAAAGAGAGAACTGCTTACTGCTAGCTTGAGGAGGCATTTAAGGTATCGTTGAAGTAGCTGCTATGACTTTTCAGGGCACTAAACTGCCTTGTTACAGAGGGGAGCAGCCGCATTGCACACTTCAGAAGTGGTTTGTCATTTAGATTGAATTTTTATGAGTGCCCACAGGCACTTTTTCTCAGGGGTCTTTGCTTTCAGTGAGGTGGGGCGTTGTGGAGTTGTGGTTGACGCTGCAAAGAAAGGAATTCACATTAAATTCTGCAGGTAGGCGCAAACACCTGGGCGAGGTGTGTTCCCAAACTAATGTGCCACAAGTAACCAAAGGAAGCACGGCGCACTTGAACCCAGGTTACACGGGGCTTCTGACAAACATGGCCACTGGTAAAAGGCTCTTGTTGTGACTGTAAACAAAGGCTCTAATTCACCGTAATGGTTCTGTGGGTCCAATGCTCTGGGAGATGCAATGGCCAGTCTCAGTAGCTTAATTATCTTTCTAATTTGTATTAGCACCAGCTATCCTCTCAGGGATAATTATGTGTCTTGTGTGTGAGCAAGCTTAATGAGGTTAACTTAAGTCTTTACATGGAATAAGGGTTCATTCACCTTATAGAGCAAAGAGGCAAGGAAAAAGCTCCTGATTGCTGTGTTTTTCTCCTTTATAGATGAATACCATAAAGTCTTAGAAATCCCAGTAGAGTTCAGAGGTACTGTGAACTTATTCTCAGTGCTAACAACAGAGGAAGTTAGTTTGGCGTTCTGGTTGAGGGATGTTCAGCTGAATCAGTCGAGAGCGCTCTAGAATGGCTAAACCTTGTCCATCCTCACTGATTATAGATAAAAATCAAAGAGCATTCCTATCAGATTGGTATAACCTCACAATCATTCACTATGTTCCCTCTCCTCCCCCTCCAGTGACATTTTCAGGAAATCTCAGCACTTCCACCAGCCGAAACTCAGTGCGCACTGAAGGGAATCATGTTTAGCAGGTATTGATAAGGCTGATAAGAGCTCAGGCTTGCTCCTTGATATCATCTGAATTCCTAAAGTCCTGTGATCATACGCCTTTTCCCCTCTCGATTCATATGCTGTGCACCACCACTACAAAAGACTACATTTTTCCCTCTTATGACTGAGTGTAATCCACTGCTAAAGAGCCCTCATTTATTTGCTGTACCCCTCCCATTTTTGCTTGCTCAATACTTAGCTGTTTTTACTGCGGGTTGGGGAAGGAAACCATCTTATCTGTGACTAGGGGGATTTATTAGTGCAAAAAAAGATAATTGCTATTCATAGGCCACTGGGGGCTGATTTACAACCACTAATATTTAGGATTCCTAGAGCCGGTTTTCAGCTTTTTTATCTCCAGCCCTGCCTGCAGCGCAGAGGGGAGAGAGGTCGATGAGGGATGGACTGGGCAGAGCCTCCGCTCAGAGTAATTTGGTTGAAGACTAATGTGTGAGGAAGTAGCCTGCATGAGAAGTCCTCATCCACGTAGGTCTGCCTGGAGCTGACAAACACCTGCGCTACTTAACCTGTAATGAGCCTATTGTAAGAGCCAAAGTCAATGTTTATGTTTTTCCTTTTTGTTTTGGTGGCACAGGTGTATAGCTTTACCTGCGTCTCAGGTGATGGTATGTGGGTGTGGTCACAGTCTATTTACCTGATGTCGGTGTTCGCAGCAGGTGTGTTGGGTGAGTGGTTTGTGGGCAAACTTTTCTGTTGACCGTCATTTTTTGGCACACCAGTTAATCCATGCGCTAGTTGTAAATTGATTGAAAGCGCAAATGTTTGTTTTTGTTTTGTTCTTAAAATAAATGCGCAAAGTACAAGTACGACTCATTATGGATTATTGGAGGCGCGTCACAGGGACACAACCAACTCAGCCGGCCGCGGCTTTATCTACGGATGAAAGTCGCAACACCTGCAACTGAGATCTGTCTTATCCCCTTTTGGTCCACGGGAGCAATTCTAAGGCAACAAAAAATGTCAATAAAGTGGAAAAATCTGGAACGATATTACTTTAAAGTCTCTTTTATTATCTTTGAATACGTAAAAATATCTGGAATGACCACATTGTTCGCTTTCTGTTTTCCTTCTGGCCTTTTACCCACAGCACAGGGAAAACATAGCTTGTCCTCACAAGGGTCGTGCTTTGGTTACCTGTAACACAGGTAGCTTCTTTTTTCTTTTCTTTGCTTTTTTTTTTGTAGTTGCAGGCGAAACAGGAAATGAAGAGTTCTGGGTCTGTCTGTCCGTGCTGATCCTCCAGCTGACCGGGAGGCAGCGGGGGCTTCAGCGAGAGCACTCAGATGTGAGGTCACGGGTTCAAAGCCCAGGTGTTGTGCCTCACAGCAGGACGTTTCCCAGTTTAAACTGTGTAAATGATTTTAGAGAATGTAGAGGTTAACCAGAGATCAGCCTCTGGTGAGACTCCTTCTACAGTATCTGTCAAAGACGTCAGTTTGTAAACACTCTGATCTGGCTTCAGTGTGCTCACGCTAATGTGCTCTATTACTGCAAATCCAAATCACCACTTTAAGTAAATCTCACCTCTCTGTTTTGGTGAGCAAATTTGATTGTAGATAACTTCAGATAAGAATTAAACAATTATTAAATTTAGTTTTCAATTTGAAAACAGCGTATCTGTGCATGCAAGCTGTGATATTACAGCAGGAGAAATTTTTATGAAAAAAAAAAAGGCGGCTGAAGAATCCCGAGTACATGCAGCAACTTCCTTTTGATTCCCATTTCATTGATTTAATTTCTCATCCTTAAGAGATGTCACTTTGTCTGAAAATGTATTCATCCTGCATATGCGACTCTTAATAACGCTAATCTTTTCGCCAGAGCAGAAATCTCATGGAGGGATAATCTGAGATAAATATAGTTAATTGAGGCCAGGTGAACTTTCTTTATCAGCAGCACAGTCAACCAATCTGAAGTAAATGTGATAATTAGAATGGAGATGTCTTCACCAGGAACAGCGCGTGGTCCTGTCCCGCAGCCATTTGCCTCAAATTATATCTGATTTCACAATACGTCAGAAATCTATAGCAAATTAGTTGGGCTGCGAATGCACTCATGTTTCCTATAGACATGCCTGAACGTGACAATCTGGAGGGAAGAAGGACAGCTTCTCCTCAACCACTCAGTCTACTGATCTTAAATAACACTGCACATCTTACAGTGCACCAAACAGCCCCCTCCCTGAGAGACAACAGGTCTAAATCAAGGGGAAAACGGGCTCACGTCTCCCCCCCTTCCGCTTGCTGGTGAGGTATGAAAGAGTGCTCTCTTTGGCCATACATGCAGCCTATGCTCCACTGAGCCTGACCACCATTAACACCCCTGAGAAACTACGTCCTAATTACTCATTCAGCCCGACAGAATCTCCTTAATTACAAACTTCATTAGCCTGCAGGACTTTGTTTTTCTCTTGAAAAGGAGGGAGCAGGGGGACAGCTCAGGCCAAGGTGCAGTGGAGGCGAGGGGCTATGTGCTTTAGCACCTTATTCCTCCATGCATTTCTTTTTTCTTCTTCTTCTTCTTCTTTTTTTTCAAAGGAGATGTTAAGACCTCAGTCAGAGATCTAATTAGATTCATGGTGAGAATCAGACACCTTTTAACTAGCCTCTGGAGTCCCCCTAAAAGGACAGCGAGATCCAGGCTAAGAGAGGCACAGAGAATTAAATGAACCTACTCCTGCCTTTCATGTGTGAAGTGGTCTGATTTGCCATGTCCTCACCTCCAAATACAAAATAACCTGCAGCACTTACAGCGATCGTGGCTCAAGAGTTGGGAGTTCGCCTTGTAATCGGAAGGTTGCCGGTTCGAGCCCCAGCTTGGACAGTCTCGGTCGTTGTGTCCTTGGGCAAGACACTTCACCCGTTGCCTACTGGTGGTGGTCAGAGGGCCCGGTGGCGCCAGTGTCCGGCAGCCTCGCCTCTGTCAGTGCGCCCCAGGGTGGCTGTGGCTACAATGTAGCTTGCCATCACCAGTGTGTGAATGTGTGTGTGGATGGGTGGATGACTGGATATGTAAAGCGCTTTGGGGTCCTTAGGGACTAGTAAAGCGCTATATAAATACAGGCCATTTACCATTTACACACCCCGCTACCATTATACCTCACTCATAAACACATAGAACAGCCTGTGTGTGCGTGCGTGCTTGTATTAGAGGGGGACAAAAAGCTTCAACAAGACCAGGTGCTGTGGCTTTAGCTGTCGTTGTAATTGGACTTGAAAAGACATAGATTGCCATTTCCTCGTTTATATATTCCACACTCGGCGTTGCACCTGTTTATTCTGCCCGCTCGTCTGAGCTGCTGATGCGCACATCGCGTGGCTTCACAGTCAACCCGCCCCTCATTTCTGTGGGTTACATGCATTTAGAGCTCATATGTTCACACTGCATGCAATTATATGGTTGAAGGCGCTTTAGCCAGCAAGCGTTAGCACCAGTTAGAGTCAGGTGAAGCACAGAGCACTTCTCGGTTGCTGCTAATGCATAATGGAGTGCTGCACAACCGTCGAAGTTGGAGAGTTCCCAGCCAACGCTGGTCAGACTTCAAAGTCTCTCTGTGCTGCTGCCTGTGGAGAGGTAATTATTTCACCTTAAGCTTACGTAAACCGAGTTATGCTTGTTATTAATTAGAAGGTGGCTCTCACAAACTCCACTTGAGATGTTTAGACAGCATTCCTCTCCTTTCAATAAATAGCTAAGCTGTGCAGAGGAAGAACATTATGAGTGAATGGGAGTGAATGATCAGCAAGAGTAATTTAGGTCAGTTTCTCTGTGGAGGTGCTAAGTTGTTCATTGGCCCATAATAGGTGTCACAAACTGAATTACTGCCACCAATCATTTACACCGCCTGTCAAGCAAGGCTCCAGCTCTCCAAGCAGTCACACTGAAACCTGCACTAAAAGCCTTTTCTTGTCTTTCTGCGTTGCTTAAACATGTCAGTGTTTAGATGTCAGACACTTCAGCACACTGTATTTTCTCCCCCTGCCGTAACACATTTGGAACACATGGCCCGCGCGGTTTTCCAGCAGGGAATTCGAGAACATCTGCCGCCATAGCAAAGACGTAACAAACATGAAGCTTCTCGTACTTTTTCCAGCCTCATCTTCTGTATATTACTTCCATGTTTGTGTGCATAATCTCAGCTGAAGTTGCAGCCCTCGGGCTCATGAGACAAAACCACTTCTTTTGTTAGGTGTTTGTGCTGAACATAACGATGTGTATTTAGCCACGACCGAGGACATTCAATTTCTCGAGACAAAGCCACAGACTGTTTTGTCGGACGGTATTTTTCCACGATGGAGCAGAGAACGCAGAGACACCCACTACCAAACCGCAAATGCATACTCGCTCATACAAGACACGCACACACAGTCCTCCACGGAAAATATTGTTTGTGAATATTAGTCATGTTTAAACCGACTTCAAGTGTCTGTTGCGCAGAGGGGGAGGTGGGCTATTATGACAGAACTGACCAGAGAGTTGGCACGGCGTCGCATTGATGCCACAAATGACTTCAGTGTTGTATGAGAAGCTAATGAGAGCTGGCGTAAGAGTTGGATCAGCATTCATGAAGACGTCGCGTGAAGCAGCTGAAACGTCATGAATTACCATGAATTACAGAGTGTCAAGAAACCCCTTCTGGTGTGTTATGAAAACTGCCTGTTGTAAATTAGAATAAAGTGGTCTGGTCAGTGTTGCTTGTCATTCTCCAGTTTTGACTGAGGGTAATTTGGAAAGGAGGGTAAAAGCTCCATATTCCAAACTAAAGCGTGAAAATGTGCAGAATGAGCTGGTAAATATTTTCAGTCTGGAGCCACACTTCTGTTTTTAACTCACACCAAATATGTCAACACACACACAAGCAGAAATGTCAAAACACTTCATAATGACCTTTGTTGTTAAATGGTAAATAGATAGTTAATTCAACAATTACAGGATTAATTATTTACTAATAACATAGGATAATTATTCCTGTTTACCAATCATTATTAAGGCAGTAATATAAATATAATTTATTCATGTGTAGAAAAAAAATAATTTTATTCAATCCAATTTTATTTATGGGACACCTAAAATTCTAGATATTAAAAAAGAAAGACCCTTCAACATTTTTTAAAATTATATGTAGTATAATGCATGGTGTCATAACTGATAAGAGAAATATTGTAGTAAAGCTTTCATTACTGATCGCTAAGCTTGTTCTAATTCTCAGGGCACCAAAATATTGTAGATTTGTCATAACTACTGGCATCACAGAGATACACAGTGATCAGTGAGATTATTCTCACTATATATATATATATATATATATATATATATATATATATATATATATATATATAATTACTATATTTTTATTTTTTTCTTAAACAGGAAGTGACTAATTTGTGTCTGTTTAAGCAACAATATTTCAAAAAATACCAAGATGCTAGCATAAGTAAGCAGCCCCCCCTCACCGCCCCCCCCCCCCCCCGCCCCAAGCTCACATTCTTATAATTTACGCCACTGCCCACCTTACCTTCTTAGTTTTAAGTTATTTAATACAATTATTAAGAACATAAGCTTCAACTTTTAGAATAGCCATGTAAGTAATGTTTATAGTAGCGCTGCTGTGTGTTTACTAACTTCTATAAAGATTTATAAACATCATTTCCAGCTTTACAGTACCATCAACAAAATGTTCACGGATATGTTTGTAAAATTAAAAAAAAATATGCAGGTTATCGTTGCTTAAAGCTCAATTTATTGCTAGTTTTTATACATTGCCCACTTGTTTCACAAGCAAATTAATTATCTGGTAAAGGAAACATCAAAATAGCGCCACCGAAAAGTATTTCTTCTATATTAATGTTATCATATAGTTATTTGTGTTATGATCAACTATAGCTCAGGCTATAAAACAAATTAGAATAATAATTTTTCACCTTACCATAGGGTGGTCCAATGCAATAGTTTACAGTTCCACTTTGAAACTGTGCCATTTCTTTTTAGTGTTAACAAAACTATTTAAGGCTACAGTACCAGTAGTATTTACTGATATGTGCTTTACTTCAGGCTAATGTTTCTCTTGTTTGCCAACAGTCTATTTTAAAGCCACTTAATGAAAAATCCAAACATCTAAAGTTACATTTTAAATGTGTGTCATGGGCTCAGTTGACTCCTGCGTTGAAAAGGAATAAGGAAAAGCGATGCACCATCCGCTACCCAAGAGCATGCAACCCCCTGTCTGCAAAGACCACTAGTATTTTATTGCTGCTTCACTTCCCAGACACTAAACACTCCACTGCTGTCAGACTCAGCCCAAAGTAACTTGATATTTCATGTTTTTTGGGGGCCAGATTTTGCTCCCTCCCAGTCACCAAAAGGGGGAGACACAGCGAAGCTTTGAGGGGGCAGAAGAACAGGTGCCCACAATTTCACCTGTCTGCTCTGTAACCCATGCTCTGGGAGCTATGTTACACTTCAGCTCTAATTGTAGCCACATTTGCAGCGATTTCACAGGGATGAAGTAGCAGAGGGGAAGTGGACTCAAAAGTCCACTTTTAGAAGTGAGCTAATTTAATTGCATGTGACCATACCCTCACATGGAGCGACATAAAACACGGACAGGAGAACCAGCGGCTTACATAGACACAGACACACACACACAAGAGCAATGGAGCTTCAGCAAGCCGTAGCACTACAGCCTGTTTATTCTAAAAGCAGGAGGTCATAAAATCAGGCAGTATTTTCAAAAGTACCTGCAAGCTGCATCCTGCAAACAGACAGAGCTGTGTCAGTGCTGATGATGTGGGAGGGGACTTGCAGGTCAAGAGACACAAAATAGTTCAGCAGGCACATGTGATATATTTAGTGAGGCCATTGTTTGTTTTATTTAGAGAGCGAATTGAGGATTTTCCAAACTGCAGCGCCCCTGAGGTATTTTATCAGGTGTACAGTCCGCCATGTGTTACACATTAGCGAGCTGAAGGGAATGCTGCTTGCAGATACAACCTATAAAATGTTTGGAGGTTGGAACTTCAGAGGACAAGGGGTCGACAATCGCTCTCTTCAGAGCTGGTGGTGGATATGTGGGAAACACTTATATGCAAATGAAACGGCCTCAAATTACAGCCCAAATTGCCCCTATATCGTTAGAGAAAATAAGCATTAGGAATCTCTGGCATTGCAGTTTGCCATAAGAATATTAATGCATGGAAAAATAGGTGTTTACTGCTGCAGCCAATTATAATAAGAAGAGTTTAAGGAAGACGGGGGAAAAAACAGCTAATAAAGTTTCTGAGGCCTTCCAAACTGAGCTGTGCCTGTGCAGTGTGGTTACTGAGGGGAGCACACAGATATGCTGGTGGTGTCTGCAAATGCAGGGCGCAAGGCATGATGGGACTGAGGCCTGACAGACGGGGAGGGCGGCCATTGTGCAGGTGGAAAAAAATAAAGTTTACTGTTTCTGAAATGCAATGAATATTTCATAGTGAAATAACCATTTGTCACATGTAGGTCATGTGACGAGCGTGTGTGTGTGGTGACCTCGGTGAACATGGGCAATGGAGCACCAAAACCCAGTGAGTGAAACTCTGCATGGGCCTGTCAGAGCAGCTTGTAATGTGCCACTTGGCTTTGTTCATCTATTAACAATCACATTTTGGTGCCAGGCTCTTAGTGTGTGTGTGTGTGTGTGTGTGTGTGTGTATACGATGTCGACCTGCCTTGAATACATTAACTCAAGTGTCTTTTTGTTTCTTTTTCTTTTCTTTTTAAAGAACAGTCAGCATATTTATATCTTACAGCTTTGGCATTTTTCCTTTTTTTTTTTAAAACAATATGTTGATTTTTTTTTTCCAGTATAGGATCTCAAACGCTAACAAGTTCATTGTCATGTCAGGAAACGCAGCAGGCCGCTGTGATGCCTTTAGGAGCGCTTCGTGAGTGTCTGCGTGTTTAATCCTGCTCTTAAACGCCTCACCTCGTTCAAAATCTGAGCTGGAAATAACTTAAGGATAAAGGACGCGTTATTCACAAAGATCGCCACTTCTGCCCAGCTGTGTTCATGCCCCTGAAAGTCGGTAGACTAGTTAGTCCGAGTCAATAACCGCTGACTGTACCCGATGGCAAATTGGAAATTGCTGGGTTCGGAAAACATAATCATCCGAGCACATCGTGGCTGCAAACGCCACTCCTTCGTTATTAATAATAAAGAAAGAAACTGAATCCGAGGCGTGGATGTTTAATTTGTTATTATGTAAGCTATTTGAAGAGTGATCATATGGTAATTGCTCATTAGTCTTGTATATTTATCGCTGCACCTTATGTCGAGGCCAGGGGAATTGTGCGGGGTTCATTCTCTCGTTTCAAGGATCAATTTCAGAGGCAATTTGTGAAACAGGACAGATCAAGTTAGGCCTGACGTTGGGTCTGTAACGGGGTCGGCCTACAGGTGCCACCTCACAGACATTCATTTTGCCCCCGACGAGATGCTCTTCGAAATGAAACTCCTCTGGCAGACGACGTGTTGACAAACTATCCAAATCCATCCTTTCAGAAGCCACTTCTTCCGACTTAAGAGATTCCAGCTCGATCAATTATTGACTTTGCGCGCTAATACCGAGCCTGTCCTCCGCTTATTCCCTCCCTCGGCCACTATTCACATTAGTGGTGTCAGCGGACGTAATTATACCTACTAATTGCAGATTAAAGGTTTTGGGTCAGTGGGGTCACTTGATAGGACCGACTACTCTTTTCAGTGGTGGATAATCGTTTCACGTTGCGCGCTAAATGTTTGATGCAGCGGGAGCTCGTTTCCAAATTGTCCAAAATTTACGCAAGAACCAAATTGCGCGTGGACTTGTGATGATTTATGAGGGAGTTTAGCCCCCGGACCGAGAGGGGCAGTTTCAGTTTAGATAAGAGGGTCACCAAAGGTCCCCACAATTGGCCCTTAACGCACAGCACGAACGTCTGGGAGAAGGATCTAATACGTGAGGGCCCACTTCAACTCATAACGCGCGCACGCTGTTTGAGTTCTGTCCAAAGTAATTATATTCATGTGACCTTAGTTTCAAATTGCACCTGATCGTCCTCAAACAAATGCCAGGATCTGAAAAGAAGAGCGCCTTGAATTTCTCAGACGTGAAACACCTAAATATTACGGAAGCGGCATGCGCGCTTTTGTTAGGAAGATGTCTTTACCCAGACTGCTTTACAGAAAATAATCCCCCACTCCACCTCCGCCTACAGCTTTTTATTATTTTCATTTTCATTTTTTTATGTAGTAATATGCACTTTCAAAATAAAAAGTGTCTTTTAATTTTATTTAACAAATTAAAATACAATACACCCACTGGAAGCTTTTAATTTGGTGAAGAAGATTTTTGGATATTGTAGCTTAAAAAAAACAAAACGTAATTTCAAAAATAAGATCAAAAATTATTTCCATGCACTAGCTTCTTTTAAGAGAGAGGGGTTGAAATCAAACGCATTTAAATTAATCAAATTGTGCCAGGCTCTAATGAGAAGCCTGTCCTGTCTCCTGTGTGTCCATGCAGACGCACACGAGGAGGGGGTGTATGTGTGGTGGGGGGGGGAGTGCGCCAAATTTGTTTGCGGCGGATCAAGGCTCACCGCCTCCACTGCACTTTCTTTATCTTAATTCCAACTTGAAAAGATATAATTATCTAGTTTGAACAGGACTGCTATCAAATCCTTCTTTATAGGCAGGGTAGGGAAAAGCTCGAGTGGATTGTGAAGCTCTGAGCCGCTCGGTGTTGCCCGAGATAGGAGTAATGAAGTTGTGGAGTCCGGAGATACAAAGGGCATTAACCTCATTAGCATGAAACCTTTTCTTCTAACTATTGTGGGACCCTTTCAGTCCTCTAATCCCCCCTATTTCAAAGCTGGGTTTGTAATAAAGCTTTTAGGGGTTTTTTTCTCCAAAGCTAATGGTATTCTCTATAGATTTTTATTGCTGTTATAATCTATGGGCCGATTAAGAATTCCCTATATGCCATGTCCCCCCTCCTTCCTAACCCAAACCACAAAAACACCACTTTTTACTTTATGAAACAATTAAACAAACACGTGCACCTCCGCGAGAAACACCGAAGTTAGGTTTGCTGTGCTGTTCGCGAGGAAACAAACAAAAACCATCATAATCTAGTTTCAATTTGTTAAGATTTCTTTCTGCTTTCGTGGTTTTGTTGTTTGGTTTGTTTGTGTTTAAATGAGAAATCGTTTCCTGCATCTCTTTCTCTTTTTTAATGCGCCCACGGACTCCAAAAAAGAAGTCCTGTAATGTTTCCGCTCGGTCCAAAGCAGCAGCTTGCAGCACGATTGGAGCCTAAAAGACAAGATTTTAAACAAAGATCCCATTTTTTGCGGCACATTGCAACCTTCCCTTATCGCGCCGTGAGGGGTAGTCAGATTGTACTAAATTATGTCCAACCAAGCCCCCCTTGGATCCGTGGATTAAGAGATTAAAGTGGACCACTGGGCAATGCATCCCCTTTCCCCCCTCATATTACTCGCATGATAATTGCCCAAACTGATTTGCACTTTCACAAAAGCTTGTAGGGACTCTTTGTAGCCGGAGCGGAGCAGACGCTGCAGCTCCTGGAGGAAAAAAAAATGCTTTCTATGTCAGACTGAGAAACAAATGCAGGGCTGAGGAAAACAAATTACATGCTGCAGAATTTTTCCTCTCTTTGTTTTTTAAATCATCCTATAAACGCCACATCAGCGCGCCTCGCTGTGCGCTAAATGATTGCGCATTTCCAAAAAAAAGAAAAAAGAAAAAAAAACCCTTAAGGTTGCTTTCCGTAATCAAAAGCCTATACTTTTACTGCGCGCGACATATTGATAAAACTTTATTGACAAAATATTGACAATTACATACTTCTTGGAAGTATACTTTGTGTTAAAATTGTAGCAAACTTAACACAAACACAAAAAGTATTTACATTCTGTAAAAGCGGGTTTAACAGAAACATTAACTTTTTTTTTAGCATTTCTGTACATGGAATAACGCTCAGTGCTTTTTTATTTTTGCTCTCTCTCCTGTCTTTGCTCAATTCTTGCTTTTTAGTCCTTCATTGCAACTTTCACTGGAGGGTCAAGTCCTGACAGAAGCCTGTGTGGGGGCCACAGCGACACATTGGTAAAGCTTTAGGTTAAAGGAATGTCCTGATACCTTCCCTTTAAGTACTTTGTCTGTGGTCTGATTCACTTATTTTTTATTTTTTTTATAGAAAGATGTCATTTTTTCATCGAAATTCCACTTTTCTTTCCTTAAAAAAAATTAAAAATAAACACCATAACGCAGCACCGCTACTTCATATGTTTTCACAATCACTTTTACACGAGAATCATTAATTAAAGACTGCACACATTGTAAAAAGGAAGAAGCACGACATCTCTCTGTTTGAAAATAGAGTTAGAAACAAAACTGATTATTCCTCTTTTTTGTTGTTATTGTTTCTGTTTTTCCTTGGTTTGCGAAAACTCGTCAAATTAAAAACAGCTACCAGGAAAAAAAGAAGAAAAAAAAACTAGACCATGCATTTCAAGTTTTACAAAAAAAAAAAAAGCAGTTTGGTGTTTTGGTATATCTTACGTGGAAACGATTTTTTTTTTTGTTTAAAAAAATAAGAGGAGGAAAAAATAATAATAAAAGCCTTCTGAAGTGCAAACGTCCAATGTGAGTTGGAGAAAAATATAATTAGGTGTTGGTTGTAGGTGGGGGAGGGTGGGGGAAGGGGGGTAGTAGTGGTGGTTGGTGCGAGAAAGGGTTCAGGTAGGTGGACTGACACACTGTCGGTCACATTTCCCTGGGTCACTCGGACTGACAGACCCGCGTGGTGACAGCAGTGTCAGTCGGGCTTGTCTCACCCTCAGCTGCCGGTCTCCGGAGATCTGAAATGTGACATTGGCTTTGTACCCTCTCACTTGTCTCTACACGGCATCCTGTATCCATGTCCTCCTTCATTCAGGCGCATAGTCTTTATTTTAATCGTCCGAAGTGACATCAATTTCCTCCGGGCTCGCCTGTTTAGTCGCCAGTCTCCACCGGTTTATGTGATGCGATCCTTTCTTCTTCTGCTGAGACTCCGAGCCCTCCTCTTCCAACTTCTGTCTCTTGAACTTCGTCCGTCGGTTCTGAAACCACACTTTTACCTGCATAGAGAAGGGGGGGGGGGGGGGGACCAGAAAAACCCGTATCAGTTTCACGAGATAAACCGCGATTGGCCAGTGCGTAAAACCAAGCGTGAATAGGATAGCATGGCTAAAAACAAGCAGAGAGTTCAGCAGAAATAACAATACTTTTTTAAAAAGGCAAAATGTGACCTGCACCTAAGGAAACAGCCGCCAGGATAAACAAACATCAATTATAGTTCCAGTACAGCACGAATACATGCCATTAAAAATCATGTCATTGTTAATTACTCCAATTATTCTTATTAACTCACATAAAAAAGAGCGACTTCCGCCTTAAAAAGGTCAAACCCCAATTCTATTAACAATATAACAGGACAGAGTCTTTTCCACATCACGCCTTAAAATTATCGGGAGGGAAAAAGGAAAATGAGACAAGGAGCTGTGACACAAATAGAATATTTTAATAAATAAGGTTCACTACTGTTTTAATGCGCGCAGAAACTTTGACGCCATACCCAAAGTAGGTCAGAAATGTATTTAATTTTTTTTAGATTTTTTAAAACAAAAATGTCAGCATGTGGATGTCAAGAGAAATAAATGTCTCTGAGGCACGTTTAACATAACAACGCTCCTCTAAGTGGATTTGTTAATAATCGGTACCGTGGGGGGAATTAACAACATCTAAATCGATAAATTATCTGTTCCTGTTTTGTCGCTGTGCAGCCCTTTCAGCTCTTTAATGGTGACCGAGGTGCGTTTAATAAGCCTTCAGTGGGCTAATTGAAGTAGGTGACGGTTCATTTCTCCCTTCAGCTCCTCCAAAAGGCCCCGCCGTATAAAGGACACACAGCGGACAAAAGACAGCAGGCTGATGGGCTCAAACAGCATCTTAAATATGGCAGGGGGAATTCACTGAACCCGCCTCGCTCTTTGTATCTCCTACCCTATAAAATGGTTAACTGGTTAATTTGCCCTCCATTTTGAAAAGGCAACATTCTCTCCCCCCCACCCCCCACCCCAAAACAAAGTAATTCAACCCCCTCCTGGAATGAGGTTAGGCCTACACAATGACGATCGACTGGCTCCAGCAGAAAGCCTCTGTCTTCAAATGACAACGTGGAAACGGTGTGCCACCTGATAATTTTGCGTTATTGTTTGGCAAATGATAAGCAAATGATAACACCCCGCTTTAGTGCCGCGCGTAAATACGCACACGTTTTACAGGCCTGATTGAAGGCTCCATGACGCACGGTACCACGTTAAAAAAACCAAACACATAAAAAGTAACACACCGTCCTCCAGGACAAGCACCACGACACAGTCAGCTTCTATAATAATCAATAATAATCTCTCGAATTACTGTAAAATGAAAGTGGGGATTTCCTAAAAGCTAAAAACACGACACGACGCGCTGAGAAGCAGCACTGAAACAAAAAACACACACACAACGTGAGAGCAGGTGAGTGGAGAGAGAGAGGGCGGAATGTCGAGTAAAATCCAGTGCTTCTTACCTGAGTTTCTGTGAGGCTAAGGCTGTGGGCGAGCTGCTTTCTTTCTGCTCCCACCACATAATGGTTTTTCTCGAACGCGTGTTCGAGCCGCAGGAGTTGCGAAGGTGAAAACGCTGTCCGGATTCTTTTGGGCTTTCTGGCCAGCGCGTTGTGCAAAAGGAAGCTCTCTGGACTCGTTTCATTACCTGGAAGCGAGCAGAAAGTGAGGATCCTCAGTGACGTATTCAAATATATATGTATATTTTATAAGATGTTAACTATTCCATAAGAAACAACAGGCCTGGGCGCAGCTAGAGGACTGCAGTCTCCTGAGGGACTATAAAAGAGGACGATAATAAAGTCCAAAAAGAAGCTGGACATTAGTCAATAAAAAGCCACACGCCGTATTTATGAAAGTGTGTGTGTGTGTTTAAATTAATCATTACTGAAGGTTTCTTCTTTTAATATCTGTCAGTCCTTCCGTGTGAAGAGAAGAGGGAAACAAATAAAGCAGACGTATAATCCTGGACTTAATTAAATTAGCTTTTTGTGAACAAACTGTAAATCGACAACACACAAAACCATCTTAGAAATTAAACTGAAAATACATTCCAGTAAAATAAAAAATAAAAATAGCGCTGTCACTTGCAGGAAAAACAAACCAAATCAAACAAATAAAAATAATATTCAGTAATAATATTATTAATAATAACGATCACATAAAAATACCACAAATATAGCACCCGAAATCAACAATAGAAAAGTTCTCAGGCCAAACCAACTTAAACAATAAATTTACAATTTACTCATATTTTGTCTGATGTCAGGTTCAGAAATTTAGAAACAGCATAATCATATAATTACACGTTTAGCTCAAATAAAAATGTATTTATTTCTTTAAAAAAACAAAACTAAAAAAACTAAAAAACAAAAAACCTGCTGTAACAGGTTTAAACCGCAGACTAGCGAAATGCTTTCATTGCGTTTCTGGATATAGATCATGCGCTATATATAACCTGCAGACTACCGGTGTACAAACATGTCAGAATTTCAATTCGTAAAAAAACAACAACCCGTTAACACATACTCCAAAGCTGCAGGCGTCCTCACAAGCCCAGCCATAAATATTTCTTTGTTACAGATTATTTTTCTTTGTCCAAAATCGAAGAAATTCGTTACGAGGTCATTTCTTTTTACAGCTGCGACACCTTTAGAAACTACTTTTGGCACTTAACGACGCTTCACTTTAAAACTGTTCTGCTACAGCTACAAATATATATTTATATTTTTTACACCACCTTGCTCTCAGCTTAACACAGTCTAAAAAAACTAAAAAAACAAAAATGAAATAATAACAGAAAAGAAAATGCTACAGCCCGTAGTTGTTCGTGCGTAAAACTCATCCAAAGTCGAATACTTTGACAACTTACCTTGAAACCTGTGACCCAAGTACCTATATCTGTGTAATAACCAGGGGTAGAAAGTTGAGGGGTCTCTTTGCTGGCTGGCAAAAAGCGGGTGCGGACTGTGTGAGGATGAAAGCGGGTGAGCGGCCAGAGCGTGCGGCGGGGCCACCGGATGTACTGGAACGGTAGAGTTTGGCGGATGAGAGACCGCCTCGGCAAAAACCAAGTCCGGGTTAGAGTAGACGCCCCTGCCGCCGGAGTGAAAGCCGTTCAGAAATGGGTTCATCTGGCCGGAGTTTGCATAGCTGAGAGCCGCTGGCCTGATGGGCTCCTCGGAGCGGGACGCCGGTATCGGATTATCCTTCGCCACTAAAGACTCTATAGTAAAACACCTCTTGGGTGTAGGTTGAAACATGGTCTGATAGTCCAGATTCCCCAGTTTAGGTTAAAGTTGTCGTAGGCGCTCTTGCTTGAAAAATACTCCACACCCAAGGAAAAAAAGGGGAAAGTTTCTGCGCAGTAAACAAGTTGGGAAAGGGCGGCGGGCAGTGTCGAAGAAGCCAAAAAATAAAAAGTGCTCGGCTACTCCCAGACTAATCCATGGATGTGATCGTTTTCCTCGCCGGCTTCGTGCAGGCAGATTTGTTAGTTCATGAGCCTAATTAGCGCTGCAGCCCCATAAACAGCTTCCTCTGAAGGCTGTAATGGCATGGTGATTGGTCGCTGCCGCTGCTGCTCGCCTTAAGGTGGAGAAGGGGGAAGACGCTTAAAAAGTGCGTCAATGGGAAGCAGGGGCGCGGAGAGGCGGACTCGAACGCGCAACACGGAACGGATTCGTTCAGAGAAGAGCCCCCCGCGTGCACGCACACATGCCCGCACGCGCACATGTAGACACACAGACACATGCATCCACTCGTGCGCACATATCTCCAGGACATTTAACACATTCAACTAACCAGTAGAAAAGGTAGCCTGCTTATTTGCATTTAGTGTCTACGACAGGTTCAGGCAGATCTTTAAAGTGTGTGTGCTGTTACTACTAGAGGTGATTACTTTAAAATATGCAAAAACAATGTGGCGGCAACACATCAGCTCTGTTTGACTCTGTTTTTGGGATGCTAATGGTATGGAATAAATTGAATTTTTCAGCAGCCGCTTATTTGCGCCATTAGTCGGTTTTAATTTATTTTTCCATATTTTCCTGTTTTCTTTTTGTTTATTTATTTATTTGTGACTGGACATTTGTAGAAAATTCTTTTTTTTTTTTCGTTGCTGCTTGTTTCCATTTGTCCCGATTCTAGGATCAACATTAGTATGAGTTCTATACTGACACGCTTACATTTGTGCAGAATGGTTTGTCGAAGACGCAGACGCGCTTAAGCTCAGATTTAGAGGTGCTTCTGCTTTTTTTTTATCTAGTGTGCGGGACACGATCCTGAAACAGTCAGTGTTCAGTAACACTGATGTGTCGCTGTGTGTTAGACGGTGAGAGCTGTTTATTAGAGTAGTGTACCTGTGCGAGTGCGACCTGTCACCCCTGCATGCAGATCAGCGGCTGACGGCAGCAGCACGAAGCTGCAGCCATGTCCGCGCACAGCGGGCCTTCACAAAGAAATAATACACACTTGGAGTCCGCGCAGGCTGCTGACAAGTGAACTGATGCATCCCCCGAAATGAGAAAATGATGTATTGCCTACCGACAGCCTACGTCCAAATGTTTGGAGATTATTTCATCATTTTATGCCTTTTTTTGTTTTTGTTCATTTTAATTTTTTGGCCGCTGCTTGTAAGCTGATACATGTTTCAAGGAAAGTTTCCAACCAAATACATATAATCAGAATAACTCCACTTATTATTATTATTAAATTATTATTATTATTATTACTCACATGGAGTTTAGGCTTTGCTCATTTATGCGGGTCCCTGAAATTAAATGTGGCCTATAAAAATATACTGGAGCACTGAATGGGCTTCTCAGCGCTATCAGAGCACCAACATGCCCACACACATACACCACACACACCATCTTGTTTAAGATGTTAAAAAACACATTCCAGTTTATTATTTTCAATACCTGGAGGAATCTCCCAGAGGTGGATAGTTTTTTATTCAATTCGCTTATACAGCTCAGATAGAGGCTTTTGGTTTGCATTAAATATCAGCCTATTATTTTTACTGTTATTATTATTATTATTACTATTACTTTTATTATCATCATCATCATCATTATTATATAGTAGCTCAAATCGGGGAGCCAAATTAAAAATGCCAACGCAGTTTTGTTGTTGGGACAACAAACTCCCGCCCTGCTGAGGGTGTTTTCTTACTTTATAGCTCCAGCAGCATGTTACTGGTTTTGTAATTGCCTCCTTTCTGACCACCTTCTGCTTGTTTATATTTTTACTGAGTTTTATACCCTCAGTTAACTGATGATCTTAGGCATGAACCAACACGTTTCCCGTTTTCAGATGTAACGCGTCTTCTTTCTGGTGTTTTACCGACATCTAGTGGTTACAGAAAGAAAGGCTTTACAAAGTTCAGATCGCCAGCGTCGTACGGTTGTAGCCTCCACAAGCAGTTTTGAATTATTATTATCTTGTTTGCCAGGCCAGCAGTCTGACCGCTCCTAAATATTTGGGCATACATGTTTCAGTTTCAGCCTCAAGGTAGCCAAGAAGTTCTGGATTACGATGCAGCATCCCCATGTGTTGTTTATACATTAGCAGTGATGTGGGATTAATTTAGAAACCAGAAACCAAAATCTAAACGACAAGCTTCATCATGTGCAAGTATCAACATAGTTGCTTTACTCATTTAAATTAAGTATTGAAACGCATTTGCAAGCAGGCTTTATTTCTAAAATGTATGTTCATAAGGTTATCTGTGGCTTTATTGATCTAAACTAGGCAAAGCTAAGGACAGCATACTCTAACATTTTTTATATCCCATTGAAGACAAAGAGAACATACTCCTGGTGAGCATTGTCTTTATTAATAAAGGCTTTATCTGTTCACATGCAACCTGGTGTGATACCATTGATTGCAGCAAGATAGAAGCACGCACTGGATATGAAGCCAGACCATTTCAATACTCTATGCATGCACAAAATGTAAATTCCACTAGTTCTTTAACAGGTTAGAAAGCATCTCATATTAGATGGAAGAGCTGAAATAACTGAAGCAGGTGACACGATTCCTAGTCACCATCAGCCATTAGAAGAGTTGTAGATCTGTGCCATAACATCTATGCAAGGTACAGTCAATAAAAGAGGCAGTTGGTGGTACACTGAGTTTGCATTGAATATTGTAGCAGGTTCACTGGTTTGCATGTAGGTCGGATTAACTTCACTAAGGTAAGAACATTTCCAACCACTGGGGGTTACAGTAATGCTTCACTGAAACCTAAGTGAACACAAGTTCATTGGTTAATGGTGTTTAGAAGGTGAGGAGGTTCCGGTTCAAAACTGCAGGTCAAGATAAAAATAAAACAAAATCACTTCCCAGGAAACTGCATTCTACAAATACTCAAATCAAAGGTATTTTTGGGCCCCCAATGTAACACTGTGGCCAACAGTGATGTGGTATTTCTGATTATTATAATTATTATTATTTTAAATCATTTTTATTGATTGAGCCATGAGCTGAGGTTCAGCGGCGAACGGTGGTCCAGCCATCATCATCTGTCTCGTTTTTGGTGCGGCGAAGGTTTTCTTTGTCAGTACGCCAGCCCTTCTCTCCATCAGCGTCACGATCACGGTCCCGTCCCGGTTCTCTGTTTCGGTCCCTGTCGCGCTCCTCACGTTTATCCTCACCTCCACGACGCCAAGAACCACCTGTGGGGAACAAAGATGTTTCGTAGAAAATATTCCAGCAACGGAAGTTTTTATGTTTTAACTTTGGAAGTTTCGTGTGTCCAAAGTGGATGATTTCTTTAAATTTAAAAAAAAAAAAAAAAAAAAAGCTTATGTAGCAGAGCATGTATCAATGGGTTTGCAGTGCCCTCTGCTGGCTGAATAAGTTATCTTCACGTTGAAATTTTTGACAGTCAGAAGATGAGCTCAGTGGATTGAGGATGGAGAGTTGGATCAGGGACACCAGCGTCTACAGCGTTTTAAATCTCTCTCAACTGTGATTACTTTTTATTTGATTTCAGGAAGATAAAAACCATGGTGATGTTGTGCACATCAGTTTTCTTTTAACATCTCTTAACAACAAAAGTGTTTGGGAGCAAACCATACTAGTTTTGGAATCAAAATGTTCTCCATTCAAGCTTGATATTTGATTATTATTAATAAAAGCAGAGCTTAAATTATTGGTAAATCTATGCAGTTTTTTTTTAATTGCTTATTTACATTTCATACAGCAATTTTCTGAAACAAAGTTAACATTTGTGCATAAAATAAATTACTTAGATCACACTTAATGAGATCAAACCCAGCAAAGACACTGAAAGCAAGTCTAAAACATGCTCTGCTCACCATCATCAGGATCTCTGGGTGGGCCTCTGTTGTCACGATCATCACGGCGATCTCTATCACGAGGGTCTCTATTGCGGCGATCATCACGGTCACGTCGATCGTCTCGATCGCGTCGATCGTCTCGATCACGTCGATCATCGCGGTCTGCCTCCTCTCTGCGAGATTCTCTCCAGCTGCTTCCCTCATCAGTACCCCCTCTTCTCCAGATACCATCCTCTCTGTGAACGCACAGTGACACCAATTAGAAACTCTGCCAACAACTACCTGAAAAGCAAATTGTCACATCCTCCACGGTGCTACGAATAACTCAGCATACAGGCATAGATCTATTAGCCCCACCTGTTTGGACGACGGTCTCTGTTGCGGTCGCTGGATCTTTCGTCTCCTTCGCCATCATCTCCATCATCATGGGGGCCACCCCGGGGAGGTCCCCAACTTTCCTCTCTGGCCTTCTCTCGCTCACGCCACCCCCCTATATCAGAGGTGTTCATTATCATCATTTTATTAAGACTTGACATTTAGGCACAGACCAGCTGCCTGGCTGTTGGATAACAAGACTTTTCTATTATTTACTGATAGCCAATTGGCTACAGACTTACCAGGTCGGCCCAGTGGTTTCCAAGGTTTGGCGTCATCATCACCACGATGTGGCCCATCATCCATACCTCTTCTTCCAACTCTGTCATCATCTCCTCTTCTGGGGCCCCAGTCGTCATCAGCTCCACGCCTGGGTCCCCTGGAGTCATCCATGCCTCTACGAGGACCTCTGTCATCATCAAAGCCACGTCTAGGACCACGGTCGTCATCTCCACCACGCCTTGGACCACGATCATCGTCGAAACCTCTGCGTGGACCACGGTCATCATCCAACCCTCTGCGAACAGGGCGGTCTTCATCGTCACCACGGCGTGGGCCTCGTTCATCGTCAAAGACCCTACGGGGACCTCTGTCCTCTCCGCTTCTACGAGGACCATCTCGTCTGAAAGGTAACTCTTTCTCCTCCTTGTCATCGTCCTGTCTCCAAGTCCTAAGGAGCACACAGTTGTTGTTAGAGAAGCCATTCCTAGCTGAGTCGGCATTACAAGAAGAAAAGCAGGAACTAAGTGTTGGTGACACACACCTGTCTGGTGCAGGACGACGCCACTCTGAATCCCCACCCTCTGTGCGTCGTCTCCATCCTCCATCCTCCTTTTAACAGAATCACATGATACTTCAAAATTACTCACAGTCCTGTAGACCATATTATCCTTACACAGCCCATCCCAGCCATCTTGGGGTAAGCAAAAGCAACTTATTAAAAAACAGATCCAAACCTTTGGCTTCTCCTCCTGTGGGACCTTTCTCTCCTCCTCACGGCGTCGTTCTCGCTCCTCAATCTCCTGCTGACGAAGACGCTGCTTCCGCTCTTGCTCCTCAAGCTTTCGTAGACGCTCCTGGTACTCCCTCTCCTCCTCCTCTCGCTGCTCTTGTTCCAGGCGTTCACGCTCTTCACGCTCTATTAAAAAAAAAAAAAAAATTAAAAATCCTTCCTGGTTCTCTGTGGAATATGAGCTCCTGTCCTAACTTTATGAGGACAGGTTGGATCACGGATTCGTGATTGTACAAACCTTTCTTGAGCTGCTCCTCATGAATACGCTGTGCCTCTTCTTCTTTTTCCCGGTAGTAAGCATTACGCCTGTCCTCTTTGCGCTGTCTCTTTCTGTCTTCCAGGCGCGTCTTCCTTTCCTCTATCAAGCGCTCTTGGAAAGCCTTCAGTTTTTCCTTTAAAAGGCACAGAAGTGAAGCTGAAAGCACTGCTTCAGTCCTCATAGTCAGCTAATGCTCAGAGATTGACTAAGCAGTCTTACCTCATAAATGAAGCTACGAGCAGCTGTTATTTTGGACAGGAAGTTCTCTTTGTCCTCCATCATCCTGGACATGCGCTTCTTGTGCTCCAGAGCCTTCTCCCGTTCAACTTTCATGGTACTAATCTACATAAAGAGAAGAACAACTTGTTACATTCCAGATGCTCAGATGTTTTACATTCGTTTTTATCTCTTTATGTAAAGCGCTTTTTTCCTGCCCACTTACCCTCTCCTCCTCCTGGAGCTCCCACAGTTCCATATCCTTGACACGCTGCTCCTCATAAGCTTTTTTGATCAGGGGAATCTCCTCAAGACGCTTTGCCCTCTCAAAATAGTCAATCTGAAGAGAGATAAAACTTAGGGCCCAGTACATATTTAAGTTATCAATACTTCTACTGATTTAATACCATTACCTTTTTCTCCTGGTTCTTCAGACGCTCCTGAAGTTCTTTCTTCTCCTTCTCCAGCTGCTCCACCTGTTTAGCCATGATGAAGTCAGGGTCCAGTTCTTCCAGGTCCTGCAACAAAACCAGTTTGTTAGATCTACATTAAAAATGTAATCCATGTGAAACTTACCCAGATCAAGTTGATTATGGCTACATTTCATCACCTCAATGTCGATATCCTTGAAAGCCTTTGCTCCAAGTTCAGTCTTCTTGATCTGCTCCAAGCGCTCACGGGCATTCTTCTTCTTGATCTGCTTGTGCTCCTCCATGATGCGCTCCTTCTCCCTTTCTTTGGCCTCCTGCCGCAGACGCTCCTCCTCTGCCTTGCGAACCTTCTGCATCTCAGCCTCCCGCTGTTCTAGCTCCTCCTTCTCACGCTGAATGTTTAAGCTCTCCAGACGCTCCTTGCGCTCTTCGATGGTCTGTCTACGAGCCAGGATGCGCTGGTGATCCTTGCGGGCACTTTTCAGGTAGGCAGCGATGGCCTGTTGGTTATGCTCCTCTCGCTCTTGCTAAGAAAGAATAATTAAAAAAATAAATAAGATGCACTTGAATTCAAACAAAGGCATAACATGAGTAATGTTTTAAATATAACATGAAAAATACCGTCACTGTATGTACATTAATAAGGGGGGGGGGGGGGGCGCTGTATATTAGGTGCCTCTGGTCACTGTGTATCGGTTAGAGGTTGAACTCACCAGGATGGAGGCAGGCTTGATGACCTGTATGGCTTTAGCCAAAGATGCAGACATGGCAGTGAGCTGGTTCCTTATCTGCTCTGACGGCATGTTCTGCAGGAAAGGTCCAACAGGAGCATCCTCTTTGGTCGAGTAGTTCAGATCAGAGCCGAAGCTCAGAGTTTTAGAGGTGTGGTCTATTCTGACCTACAAGACAAAAAGAAATGTTAGATAATCTACAAAAACGCAGCATGTTACTTCAGTAATAGCTCACATCCCTGTTTCTGGACCATCAGTGATGTCAGTGTCTCTACCAATGTGAGTCTTACCTGCAGATCACAATGCCGTGCAGCATCTACAATGGAGCGCTCCAGCTGGAAGGCGTCCACAAATGGAACCAGAGAGGCCAGACGACTGAACTCGATGCTTTGATAGATCTGTGCAACCTAAAATTTAAAAAATGAAGACAATTACACCCATTTCAGGGTAGAAGTGATTTAGAAAAAAAGATTAACCAGAAGAGAGAGAGGATTACCTGTTGCAAGAGCCTCAGGATGGTGTTACTCTGCAGATGTGGGACATACTGCTGAAGATCAGGTTCCTTCTCAGCCTGATCTCTCACCCAGTTTAACACCTAGAAGAGTAGGAAATTACAAGCAACAAGAAATGTTAATTAAATGAATAAACTTCAAGCTGTATGTAAGAAAATGAACTGAACGACAGCTCCTTGTAATTATTACGTTTGCTGCTGCCACATGAAGCTGGACAGTTTACCTTGGTCACTCTCCCGCTCAGCTTCAGAGGATGAAAGTCGACCTCAAGCCAGTTGTAAAGTTCTTTCACATCAGTTACAACATACTGCAGCAAGTTAAATCTAACCTAAAACACAAAAATCATACATTTGACAAAAAATTTAAAACAAATTAAAGAACAGATAAAAACAAAAAACTATATTCTTAAAAGGGTGTGAAGATTTCTCTCTCTTCTTGAGCACATAGTGTACCATATCATTAATGAGACTTTGGCGGGTTGGTGGAGACTGCAGGGCAAGGAGGGTAGCTAGCCTTCGGTGTTTCTCAACAATGATGCCATCCATGTCAAGCAAGCGAGCAATATCGGTACGCTCAGGGGTGATGGGAATAGATAGCGTAGCCAGGAGGACTCGGGTAGACATCCTGAAAATTGAAAGTAAATTTCAATACATATTTGGTCATGATCAAATTTTAAAAACAAAAACAAACAAACACTGGTGCATTTATCCACAAGGAATTAATGGAATACCGCTGCATCTCCTCTTGGGTCAGATTCTTTCGCATCTCCCTGGACAGATGATAGAGCCGGTGAAGTGTGCAGGCATGGAAGAGAGCGTTTCCAGATTTCCAGAATACAGTAGACACCTTGTTGTAGTAGTTGGCCATCAGCTGTGGTTTGGGAGGCTTCTTGGAAAGAGCAAACAGGCCATGGATGTCCTCAACAGCCTTGAATGCTTCCTGAGAGGAAAAAGAATAATTGCATTAGTACCATTAATTTTACATTCATCATGTTTCAAAGCTACTATAATATTATACATTGCCAGCTGCACATTACAGCATCCCACAACAGTGGAGGCAACCGATCTGAAAATGCTTGTGTAGTTGTTGAAGAGTGTTAGGTAGACTAACCTGCCACAGCTCCATGCTTATGGCGCTGTCCAGCTGCACCAGACGTGTCTCCAGGTGCATGGACTGACTTTCAGGGTTGTTCAGATTGATGGCAGTGCTCTGGTTGTGATGGCGCTGGATCTGACCCAGATGCATGCGCAGGTTGTCACAGAGCTTACGAAATTCTGCCTTGCGGGTGTACTGAAGGCAAAACTTGAATGCTGCAGGGAAGGTAGGATTTTAGAGCCTCGTACTTAAAGGTTTTAACTGTAAAAATGTTTGCAGTTGCAAAACTATTCAGTTATTTAATATTAATAGTAACAACAACAACAACAATAACTGTTCACTTTGACAATTAATTTAATCTGTTACATTATATCTTATTACATCGCATTGCTTTGCGTAACTGCTGTAATACCTTGAGGATTAGCTAATCCTAGACTCACAGCAAACAGACTTGAAATACATTTCTGAATAATAATTAAATGACTTCATTGGGAAAGATTTTTGTTTTATAAAACATACTATACATGCATTGGTGTTAATTAACATCCATATACAGAAAACGATTAAAAATACAAAAACTTTATATTAAGATGGTAGTAAGCAGCCTGGAATATTGACTTAGGACTAGAACATGACATCATGAAAACAGACAGTATTTAAAAAGTAATTTGATGCATGTCCCTACCTTGCTGTGCAATGTCATGGTATAGACGCTCCACCTTGGAGTTGTTTCTCAGCAGGTCAAGGCACTGGCGGTAGGACTCCCACAAGAACTTCACCCACGGAGTGAGGAGCAGGCGATCAGTACGATCTTGAGTGTCCTCTCCACTCACAGCACTCAGGAGCACGCTAAAATCAAAGCAAGTTTCACATTAGTCCAGTTTATTTGTTTAATTGAAAGAAAAAAAAAAACAAATCAAAATTTAAAGTTAAATCAAACACCAGCCCTAAGAAATGAATTAAGTCATTTGTTAAACAGCTGATTTACTATATAAAAACTTAAGCAGCATCACCTTTCTGGGGTCTGGATGTTATCCAGATCTTCGATGTCCAGGACCATTTGCTGGGACTCCTCCTTGGCTGTCTCAGTCTTCTCCTCTGCCAGCTTCAGGTAGGCCCTAACCACATCCTCCAAAGACTTGATGTTCACCTGGAAACAGAAAGCGCTTACATTTAGACTAAACTGCTATTTTGCATAAATTATTTTGTGTGTGCAAAAATCACAGATTTTTTCTTGCAGACCTGCTGGCAGATGTTCTTGTACTGGTAGAGACCCTCCTTGGCCAGGTGACTCTTGCGAAGATCGACGCAGAGCTCCAGATATTTGAGCATAATGGGCTCGTGGATCTTCTGCCATGTTCGGTGTTTCTTGCTTTTGATGACATCGTACAAGACATCCAAGGCCGGCTGCTTCTTGCCAACCTCAAGAAATTCTGCGCAAACATGTTAAAATAATATAAGTCAACAATAAACGCGTCAAGTCCCGCATCATTATTAAAAAAAAAAAGCAAACGCTTCACACACCGTGACAAGCTAGAGCCGGCTGATTAGGCCGCTGTTGGTGCGTCGGTGATAGTAGGATCTACTTACAGCACCGATTCCCAGGCAGCGTTAACAACACCGTAAAGCTACGTGGAAGGTTAACAGCTCTCTGGCAGTCACTTACTTTTCTAAAAAGTCTTTCTTTTGTAATTTAAAAATCTGCGTAGACTGTTGGCTACATACCAACGTAGCTTCACAATTTCGATATGGCTTCCCCGCCATCCGGCTAGCGTTAGCAGTTAGCCCGGCCGGCTAACAACAACGAGTCACCAACGGCTAATGCCAGCTAACCCTTCGCCCAGTAGTTAGCATGGATGTGGCCCATCTGTTAAAACACGAAGCCGTTTGTATACTCACCGTTCGCTCGTTTCAGAGCATTCTCTGGCCGCTGAAAATACGCCGGCATGTCGATGACCTTTTAGCAAAGCTCAAAATTGGTTGACTTGGATTAATTTTAAGAAATTTTACCAGTCCATCAAAGCCACGCACTCACCCTGTGCAACGGTGCTGGCTGAGAAAGGAACAACCTCGTGAGTAGCCTTGGTAGGGTTGCCAGTTGCGTCACGTGTTATCCCTCCCCCCCAATCCCATACTGTGTGCGCCGCATCTATGAGGCGGTGAAAGGAAATAAAGACAATTAACTTAATACAACGTACAGTTCAGAGTATCCGCGTAGTTTTGTTATTATTTTTATTTCACTTTTATCATTTGTAAACACACCCTTTTCACATCTTGTAGACCTTTTTGGATATGCAAGCACATAAGACTTTAAATGACAAATGATTCCGTTGGCTGTGGCATGTTTTCAGTAACGGAAATATGATCATTAAAATGATACAATTTAAAACAGGAAATAACTTGTAACTCTTGTGCTTTTATGAAAGTTTCTATAGCGTTAGCACCAGTGGCCGTCTGAAGTCACTGGTCCATTTTAGAACGTAGAATAGCAATGCATAATCTAAACTTCCCAAGTGAGGGCTTTAATCAAACCTGGCAACTCTGATGGTACAAGGTTCCCGTATGTGCTCCCCCCAATGGTACCTTCAAGTACTATTCAGAAAAACATTAACTCAAAAAAGATCAATTCAATCAATGCGTGTGAAATAAGATAAGATAGAGCCCAGTTTATCTACCAAGTTCGTAAATTCCCGTGCATAGGTAGCAAAGAGTAAACACAACCAATAAAACCATGAAACAATAGCTAAACAAAGTCAAATAACTCAGTAAAACGGAATATGACAAAATTAAAAGTAGCTCTATAAGTAACATAAAAATGATAATTTAAAGCTAAATAGAATACAATTATTAGCTGTATAAATATAATCATTATGTTAGAGAATGTGCTCCACTGCCAGTCCAATATTGCCACTTACAGTACAGAATGCAATCTTAAAAGCAATCTTGGTTTTATTTTGACTGTTTTACTTTCAAAAACATATATCTGTGCTACAGATTACGTGAAAACGCAGACTTTTCTATCACATCATAATGTGAAATGCTATGAATTCATAAAATTTCAAATTTATATTTTCCTGCCGTCCGTGAACATTACTTGCATTTTGTGAGTTACCATGAACGCACCGTTACGGCTGCTGTGATTGGCTGTGAGCTGCGTAGCTCCTCCCTGCACAGCCCTCCTGTCCCGGAAGAGGGAAGCAGCTTCGCAGAGAGAGAGAGGGGAAATGTTTGTTGACAGCAGCAGAAATCTTCTGAATCAGACTGCTGGCAAGTTTTAGCCCACTTTCTGTCCCATTAAACCCATCCAGCATCGCTCTCTGGCATTCTGATCTCGCATGAACTCTCAAGGTAACTTTCCTGTTACAACTATGTCCGCAGAAGAAGACGCCCGGTGGCTGCTCTCCAGTTAACTTGTGCTTATGAACTGTTTCAGGTATGGAATATGGCAACGACTGAAACGCAGCTTATGTTAAGCGTGGGATTAATCGGTAAGTTTCGGTTAGGAAGTCGTTCTTTTGTCTTTTTTTTTAAGCGAAGTCGGCGTCTCAGATCCGCTGAACATGCAGGACAATCACATGATACTATTGTGATCCGAGAATGTCCCCTCACTGGTTTATTGCTCCTGCATGTTCAACCTGAATGGCTCTGGATGGGTTCCTGAGCGCCTCCAGTAACCTTGTTATTGGTAGTGATGCTCTTAGAAGACCCTGAAAGTCCAGTCTGAATGCATTTCTTTCTCCTGACATGCTAAATGTTGCTACATGTTGCTTTTATTTCCCCTCCTTCAGAGAAAGATGTGAATGGAGACACTTTGTGGGTGTGGTGCTATCCATCTGTGGGCGACGAACTAAGGGAAGTCCTGCTCAGCAAGTGCTGCCTGACACACGATGGCCGTGACTTTCACACTTTTGTGTTTGGTCAGTTCTCCCGTACCTGGTATTACATTACTACAATGGAAGTACAGGAGCCGACAGCACTAAACAAGGTAAGGTGTCTTTATCCAGGCATTAGCTTTATCCTTTTTGTCACATATAATATCTCCATCCCTCCATAGATGAGCATTTCTTTAATGTCTCTCTTTCTCTTCGTCAAGGTCACTCATTTTTCAGTAGTTGTTACAGCAAAAGACTTCAACCCTGAGAAATATGCTGCACTCAGTAGAATACTCTGCAGGTGACAGTCTTTATGAATACGAAGCATCACCTTATGTCTTTGTGCTTTGGGCTGAACTCACACAGTTACATTTATTTCTCAGGATGTATGTCAAACACGGAAGTCCGGTGAAAATGATGGAAGCCTACATCACCGTCCTCACCAAAGGAATCTGTCAGAGCGACGAAAACGGCTCGTTTCTCATTAAGGACTACGATGTTCGGAAAGCCTACTTGGCAGGTTCAGTCAAAGGTAGGACTTCACGTTTGTAAAGAGGAACACACATAAAAATACTGAACACCTTTCCCGGACTTTCCTGTGTACACAAATCTGCTATTTAAGATTTTTGTTATTTGTTTCATTTGTTTTGTTGTGGCCAAACACTATTTGAACTTTTTAAAAGCAAAGAATTCATGCTTTTTAGCTCTTATTAGAAACCCCCGCTGTTACTGGAGGTTTTTAGGAAGTAAAACATATCAGGGTCAGCTGATACTTCACATGAAAATGAAAGTTTTCTTACAACCTTATGCAGTCCTGAGAAAATCTAATAAACTTACCGCTTTAATAAGAGGGTACCCAGGTGCAGCTAATCAAATGTACTTGATTAACTTATCATTGTTAAGTGTGAGAACCTCTATAAAAGCAGAAGTTTTGTCAGTTTGCTGGTCTGGAGCATTGAGGCGTGTGTTAACACAATACCACAATCCTTCCAGAAGTGCACGTTACAGTCATTGAGTCGACCAGAATTCCCCTGTATACCAAAGAGGCCCATCTGTCTGATAGCTGAAGTTTTCCTTAAAAGAGCTGTGCATAAATGACTGACTGTAAAACGTCAATGAACTGAAGCTATGTTGTAAAGAAGACTGGGCCACAATGCCTCTAGTGTTGTTAGAGACTGATGAAATCAGAGAGAAAATTATGAGTTTATGTTATTGCTGTTTAAAGTGGTCGCACGAGCTACCGAATGATGAGGTGTACTTAATCACGTCTCCACACAGTCTCGTGAAAAAGTTTTTTTACACGGGCATAACAATAAATGAATAGCTGGGGACGGCAGGAAAACGTTATGCAAATGCAGTTTGGCATCTAAGTAATTATTATATCCATTTTTAGTTGATGTACAGCTTTTTTTAATTAATTCATTGAACATTTTAAAATGTTAGCTGTTAGTGGAAAAAGTCACAAGATCTCAAATCTTCGACCATGTTTTTGCTCTTGTCTCAGATGTGGTGTCTCAGTTCGGGATGGAGACCATCATCCTGTATACAGCCTTGATGCTGAAGAAGCGGATTGTTGTCCATCACCCTCGGATTGAGGCGTTGCTGGAGTTCACGAGGTGAATTTAAGACTTTCATAATCATATCATAGTGGACATAATTGTGTTGTGTGGGTAACTCTTTTCTCTGTTTGTCTCTCAGAGTTCTGCCGGCTCTCGTGTGGCACAGGAAAGACTGGTCCATCCTCCACCCGTACGTCCACCTGAGTGATGCTGAACTGGAGGATTTAAAGAAATGCCCCGGTGAGGCTGCCTACTGGTTTATCTGTGTAATTAACAGAAAACTCATCACGCAGCTTAGCAACTATCTGCACTGCCATGACTGGGGTGAATGGGTGAATTATTAATGCTCCAATATGTTTGCTTCCTCCACAGGATACATAGCAGGGTTTGTAAATCCGGAAGTGAGCAACAGAATGGATTTGTTTGATGTGTTTGTGAACCTCCCAGACAGCACCATCACAGTATCCCAGAGTGCTAAAGGTAGCATGTGTTCAAAGAGAGAGCAATATGTTGCTTTGATTCTCTCAGACTGATGCTGAGTCTCTCACAACAGAAGCCATGGCTATGGGGAAGTTGCACAAGGACATCGGCCAACTCATCGTGCAGTCTGCGGAGGACGCAGAGAAGTCAGACAGTCAGGTGATCAAGGTAAGAACGTAGTTAAAAACACCGGACAGGAAAGCGTCAGCTGCAAGAAACCTAGTCTTAAATCTAATGTGCCCTTCATCTGCAGGACATTTCTGTCAAGACTAAAGAGATCCTCGCTAACCTGGTTGCTCTTGCTGATGAGTGTGAAGACTCTAAAATCACACTGGAAGGTTTAAAGCAGCGTCATTTCCCTCCAGCGACGGAGAACTTCCTCTTTCATTTGGCAGCTGCAGAGCAGCTCTTGAGGATATAAAGCTGTTTTCAAACACTCTACTGCAGGTTACCATCCGCAGCATGGACTCACTGTTGGGATCATTAAGTTTTTTTTTTGTTTGTTTTTTTTAAATGGCACACTGTTAATACAAGGAAGAAAAGTGTCCCTAGCATCAGATTTTATGGTGCACTGCTTATCTAATACATCATGGGACTCACACACCAATAATGGGAGCAATGAAAGGATTAGTTTGGTGATAATTAATGTTTTTTAGCAGAAACTAAATTAATCTACAGCTCGAGTTATTAAAAATATCAACACACAATGTGAACAGACTGGCTGCTGCCTGAGGTGTAGACCTCAGTGCACAGCTGCTTGAGTTTTTGAGTAATCTGAAACGATGGTCTTTATGTGGGATTTGCTGAAAATGTAAAACAATGCAAGTTTTATCCCTTAACAGTAACAGGTATGAGGGGAAAAGCGCCGCAGCTGTTGACTTGGAGTTTGTAGAGCAGAAACAACGAGCAGTGATTTTCCATCAGAGCGTTTTCCCACACGTTGGCTTCCTGTTCACGGTGCAACGCAGCAACTCCAAACGTCACAAAGCTTGTTCATGGCTGGGTACTCACTTTGTACTGTCACATGTGTGTGCAGGTTTTGCAATTACCGATTTAGCTGATAGAAACTTTGCTGTGCGGGGAAATCAGATTACAAGTGTAGCAGACACTGCACAACTTGTAGATTCTTGTTTTTCTTTTAAAGGAATGTCACATTTTCTATTTTGCTAACAGCATTAGCGTCGCGCACAGCTGAAACAGAAGTAAACTGTTGTGCGGTGGGGAATTTTCAGAGTTGTACTAACAGCTTCCACTTCAGTCTTGAGCTGATTAAATAACGATTAATGCTTCCATTCCCACACTGACTCACTTGTATTTAATTACACGTCTTATTTTCCAAGCTGTTTTTTTCTCTCCACTCTTCTAAATCAGTGTCGTTAGCGCCATTGTTGTACGGTTGAATCCATTTTCCACCACATTGCAGTATTTCAGGTGACGGTAACACATAGGCTCGTGCAACTTTGAAAATATATTTTCATGAAAATGTGTAATATTTGCTATATCTATAAATCCAACTAATACTCAAAGTGAAATAAATTTCTATCAGAAAGTAAACTGTTGCTTTAAATAAACTCTTTATTTTGGGGTGTGTGTGTGATGTGGTGGTTGTTCCTGTCATGCTCTCTGCAGTTTGTGGAACATGTGTCAGTGGATTGTGTGTCTTCTATCTAAAGCTGCTTTTCAGAGTCCTCTGTGGTAGAATAAATGTCTCCCAATTGCTGCAGCCTGCAGCTCCTCCTCCAACTGCTCCCTCTTTATCTGCAAAACAAGGTCAGTGTCAGCTAAGTTCAAGAAAGCAAAACAAAACCTGAGAGCAGAGGAGGACCCCGACCCTTACCGTTCCCAGCTGTGGAAAGAGACTGAATGAAACGGGAATCATCAGGCCAAGGACGAGCGCGGTGCTTATGTGTCGGAGAGGAGCGACAAGCAGAGAGTTCCTCTGGAAGGGTCTCACCCTGTAAAGAAAAATCTATTCGGTCAAACCTGATTTTATTCGGAGGGTGTTAAAGACGGCTTTAACAAAAGGCTGACCTTTTCATGAGTAGCACCAGCAGATTAGGAACGGCGGCGGTCATACCGAACAGTGCCGCTCTTGACAAGGCAGTCTCCCACACAGCCTCACAAAAAAGGAAAGATCTTTACTACATCAAGATTTCACTGAAATTACTGATTTTTCTTTTTTTAATTTAAAAAATACCTTTTCTCCTGCTGCTTTGGACATGCCAACAGGATTTCCATTGTGATCAAACACTTGGATGCCAGTTTCTGACTCCTCACTTCTTACAGTTAACACATTGAAGAAAGCCAGAGTAGCTGAGGAGAGTAAAACAACATTGCAGAGCTGAAAGTATGCTAGTTTATTTGCTCTTTTAGGGTACCAATAGGCTCAGGCTTCATTTTTTTCCTATTATCCCCAATATGGTCTTCCCAGGCAAATATGTGAGCTCATACCACCTGCTAAACCTTCATTTGGCAAGAGGAAGCCAATCAGGATAAGAAGAAAGTTACTTTAAAAGCAGAGCAGCTTGTTTCAGACAGAGGGTCTGCAAAGCTAAGTGTAAAATACATAAGGATTATTCTGAACTGTAAATCATGCAAAGCTACTCTAATAGAAACCTAAAATGCAAACTTTAAATACAGTGTCTGCATTGGGATGATTTCTACTGTACGAGTCTCCACAATACTATTTATGCACTAAGCACAGCAGCTTGTATTCAGCACACAGAACTTACCCGAGAGAGGGATTGGTAATATTGACCTAAAGAAAGTCTGCACTGCTGAGCTTCTTAAACCTAGTCTGTTGATAAAAATCTGAGGGAGGGCCTGAAACAGAAGATACAAAGTAGCAATGACTGAAAAACCAAAAGTTTACTTGAGGCATTACGGTTACGATTTCCATAATCAAAATGCACACACCCCTGCACATGTTGTATAGGAGACTGTACCAGTGATCAACAGAAGCTGCTTCAGAGAAATGTTGTACCCCTGGTGCTGGGAGATAAGTGCAGAAACAGAGGGAGGGCTCGAGATTAGAGAAAAGACACTTTAAAAAAAAATGATTGAGCTATTTGATCACACAATCAGCTCATAAATGAAAATATAGGCCTGATCTAAACACTTTACCTGCTCTGATGAAGAATTTCTGTTTGCATAATTGAACCCAGCACTGTAACTCTGCAGCAGAAACTGAAAGAGTGCAGTGGAATATTTGCCATTAGTTACTTTGTTCATGTCTAATATATATATTTATCAATCTCATCAATCAATATGCTTTGTTACCTGCCAAAACAGAGCAGGTTTCACAGTGCTGTGTGGCAAAAGACTGGCAACAACCTGTGAAATTAAATAAATAAACTTCCTTTTGAAAAAAAAAGTTATATATCTCTATCTATCTATCTATAGATAAAGGAGAAGACACCTACCAAAGGTCCTGATATAGGAAGAAATGCTGAAAAGAAGCAGGTGGACATGAACTCATCAGAATCTCCTGTAAAACTCTTTCAGCGATATACAGCACTGTGCAAAATATATTTTTATTGTAAGGAGACAGTTTATTTTATTATTTAGAAGTGTTTTAAGTGCTTTTGAGGAATAGTTCTGCAGGCTTTCTAAACGTCTTTCAAAGTTTTTCTTTGGACATCAGCTGCTTTCACACTCATTTTCTGTTCTTTCGTTGTACCTGACCATTTTCAGAGGACTGTTCTGAATCATTCAAGCATAAAAGGACATTTAACTTAAGGGATGAACGATTGTTATGACCAGCTACAAAGCAGCTTCTTATGGTTTAAGGAAGACTGTGAAAGCGGCTAAGAGGCGCTATAAGGACAATGTGGAGTCGCATTTCCAACACGGTGACTCCCGACGTATATGGGACGGGCTACGAAAAATCACAGATTATAAACCCAGCACTGTGAGATGTATGAAACCAGAATTAGCTGACGACCTCAATGCCTTTTTTGCGCGTTTCGAGGTGCCTGCTGTGGCAGCAATTCAGAGCTCCGCACCTGCCCCCGCTGCTGAACCAGCACCATTGATACTCTCTGAGCATGATGTGAGGAGAGCTCTGAGGGCAACAAACTGCAGGAAGGCAGCGGGACCAGATAGCATACCGGGACGTGTGCTAAGAGTATGTGCAGATCAGCTGACCACAGTTTTCACTAGCATCTTCAATGCCTCTCTGGCTCAGCAGGTAGTCCCCACCTGCTTTAAAACATCAGTGATTGTTCCGATCCCGAAGAACACCCGCCCAGCCAGCCTAAATGATTATCGCCCAGTAGCCCTAACATCTGTAGTGATGAAGTGTTTTGAGAGGCTCATGAAACCCTTCATCAGTTCCCTCCTTCCTCCCGACTTCGACTCACTGCAGTTTGCATACCGGACAAACAGATCTACCGGAGATGCTGTAGCACAGGTCCTGCATACCACACTGAGCCATCTAGATGAGGGATGTGGGAACCATGTGAGAATGCTGTTTATAGATTACAGCTCAGCATTCAACACCATAGTGCCCCACACCCTCTCGGGTAAGCTCCAAGATCTGGGATTCAGTACATCTTTGTGCAGGTGGATTTATAGCTTCCTGACCACGAGACCACAGTCAGTGAGAATAGGGGATGTGTACTCCCATACACTCTCATTGAACATAGGGGCCCCCCAGGGATGTGTACTGAGCCCCCCTTCTCTACTCCCTCTACACCGCGGACTGCACGGCCAGACACCCCACTAATTCCATTGTGAAGTTTGCTGACGACACAGTGGTGGTGGGACTCATCTCTGGGAACGACGAGACGGCCTACCAGAGTGAGGTGGATGGACTAGCAAAGTGGTGTGAGGCAAATCACCTCTCCATGAACATCAGTAAAACAAAGGAGATGGTGATTGACTTCAGAAAACAGAGAGGTGAGAAAACTCACACCCCAATTCAGATCTATGGAACCCCTGTGGAGAGAGTCTCCAACTTCAAATACCTCGGTGTCCACATCAACGAGGACCTCACTTGGAGTACACACACGGACTTCCTCATCAGTAAAGGCAGACAGCGCCTCTATCACCTGAGGCGTCTAAAGAGGTTTAAGATCTCCAAGAATATACAGAGGAGATTCTACACTGGTGTCATTGAGAGCATCCTGTGCAACAACATCATGGTGTGGTACGGGAACTGCACAGTACAGCAACAGAAAGCCCTGCAGAGGGTTGTGCGCACAGCTGAACGCACTATGGGAACATCTCTACCAGCACTGCAGGACATCTATGCTGAAAGGTGCAGATCCAGGGCCATCAGGATCATTAGGGATTCTAGCCATCCCGCCCACAAACTGTTCAGGCCACTGAGGTCAGGGAAGCGCCTCTGTAGCCTGAAAACAAGAACAGAAAGGTTCAGGAGGAGTTTTTACCCACAAACTGTGAGACTCCTCAACCAAAACACAAACCGGACAACATGATGGACAATCTCACACACAGTACATAATTTGCACTTTACCTTTCTTCTCTGAACCTTATCCGTACCTTATTATATACATCTGTACTATGTAAATATGTATATTTTTATAGTTTTCTCATTCAAATCATTACAGTGCAATATCTTGCACGTCATGGATATATATTTATAAGCACAAACATATGGACTTTTACATTGTTTTTTTATATATTTTTTTACTTTTAACTTTTGTTTCTTTTCCTTTTTTTTCTTAGCTTATGTAAAATCCTTTTTAGCATGTTTGCACAGTCGGGGGGAGTACTTTTTTAGCCAGAAAAAACATTTCACTGTATGTTGTACCAGCTATAACTACATGTGACAAATAAATAAAGAATTGAATTGAATATGTGTAGACACAACAGACAGTCAAAAAAAAAAAAAACTACAGCAGACGAGGAGTACCTGAAAGGTGTGTGTGTGTGTGTGTGTGTGTGTGTGTGTGTGTGTGTGTGTGTGTGTGTGTGTGTGTGTGTGTGTGTGTGTGTGTGGACCCATCTACTGCTCACCAAAGCCTCATCAGAAATGGTCTCAATGGGAGGTGGCTGTCAGGAAGAAACATAGGGATAAGACTGGAGTTCATTTGAGTTCCACCTTGCAAACACACTGCTAGTGCAGTGCAGCATACTTGGATAGAAAAAAAACACACAGTGGAACGCTATCGGTCATGGATTGGCCTCCCCAGAGCCTGGACCTCAACATTATTGAAGCAGTGTGGGATCATCTTGACAGAGAACAGAAGAAAAGGCAGCCAACATCCAAAGAAGAGCTTTGAATGTCCTTCATGAAGCCTGGAGAACTATTCCTGAAGACTACTTAAAGAAATCACAAGAAAGCTGCATGTTTTGAAATATTGTTGCATTCATTATCCTTTTTCATTGCACAATATATAGATATGGACTGCTATTGTGCCCATTTACTTGGATTCTACTAGGGTAGCTTTCATTTAATTCACAGACATAATGGACCCTGGTGCAGCCCATCAATCTGACACAGGTTATTTTCATCCCATTCCCCCCCCCCCTTCTTAAGCTCCTTTTCTTCTACCTGATCACGCAGGTTACTTATATATATGTTATACATGTTAACCTTGTTATTTGAAACTTTATCTCATATAACACATGACCAAAGTTTTTCTTTGGAGATAAAATATGGAAAAGTCTAACAGGTCTATTTTAATGCTTCAGGAATACACATGGGAAAAAACACAGCTGATTGCTGTTTGAACTTACAGGTGTTTATCTGGAAAACCTGCAGCCTTTGTAGCATCTTTAACAACCGTTTAAATCTTTGTTATCACACATATGAACTGATCACACTGCAACTGTATGTATGGAAACTTGTAAACAACACTTGTAAAAGTATGTTACCTGGCGGCCGAAAAATTAGGGGAAGAGCAGCCCCAGAATCAGGGTGGACAGATGACTGTGGAGGCAAAGTGGTCATCCTCCTTTAAATCACATCTGCACAACATAGCTCCTTCCACTTAACAATACTTTAATAAGACTGATAGCGAGGAAATCTTAATTTAGGGTCACTTCTTGCAAGACTTACAAGTGAGATGGTCAGTGCAGCTTCATCCTAGTAGAGAAAATGAAAGAAAGAGAAATAAAACAACCTGCAGCAGGTTCACAGTGTTGTGTACGTGACCACTGTGCACTCAGATCCTTCAACATAATCTGACCTTTTCATTTAATTTTTCTCCGCTTCCAAGGAGAGAGTGAGCCTTTTGTATCTCAGGCTGCGGGGAGCAAAATCACAAGGTAAACATCAGGTATTTTCCACTCATCCCATAATATCGGATCACTGCAGTGGTTGCTACTCACGTCAGATGAGAGCAGGAGGGTTGGATTAAGGATATTAACCCAGATCTTGAGTCGACGGAGGAAAGACTGTAAAACAGGAAAAGTGTAGTCATGAAAAAGCACGAAAGAAACCAATTCCATGGTAACTGTGAGAGGTGATGCTATGCATGCTGTGCACCGTTACCTGTCCCTCTGCTTTCCAGTACAACAGGTTAGGATCCATTAGAACAACGAGTACATTCACGTTTCATAAATTAAATCACTCACAGTGACACTATTACAGTACATCGCCTACAAGCATGCATTTCTCATGCTTTTGAGGTCAACTTCTAATTAGACTCAACTTCCGCCACCAGTCACGTGTTCGCAAAGGTTTATGCTACATTCAGGGATGTGGGATATATCAGGCGTCGCGTTTTTTTTTCCTAGTGGCTTTCTGCTCAGCGTGTTCAACAGAGACCGCAACGACCAATTTAGCATTTTTACGGTCAAACAAACACAATTTAAATTAAAAAGAAAAAAAAATATCAGCTTCGTGTTTCGCTCACTTAAAATATTTTTGTCTAAATATTACGAGCTGTACCTGAAGGTAACGTGACTTTAGCATTTTCTTTATGCGCCATAATTTGTCACAAAATACGTTTTATGGTCGGCATATTCGATAAATTGAGCTGGCAAAATATTAATACAATTCATTTATTTTTATAGTTTTTCCTTCAAAGGAGAGGTTGGAATTGAGCACGTGTGTAATAACCTGCTCAACCGTGCCTCCAGTGACATAATCCAAAATGGCAGCCACCATCGGAAAACTGCTCAGGACCTCTGTAAGTGCAACTTTATATAACGTTACTTTGCATTTGTTATTCGCGCTGTTGCACATAAGTCATTAGTCAGTGTTGATAGCAGGTATTGATTAAAATAAATAAATAAATGAAAAATTGTCCTCCGCATTTATGTTTTGTGTGCTGCACATTTGAACCTGAGCACCAACTGACACTGGTGTCAACCCGCGGCAACTGCGCAAGCCTCGCTTCATAAGAAGAGCGATGAGTGGAGTTGTGGTTATACCTAAACAAAACCTTAAAAAATGACGTTCGTGTCTTATATAGAAACGTTAATTTCGCCATCTTGATGCATTGTGCTAGAATTTTCTATGGTAAGCAGGGTCAAAGTTATGAACTGAGTTGCCTTGTATTAAGATATAAAAAAAAGAAGCTCACTTGCAATTAATCCCATTAATTACACAAAGTCTTAAAGAAAGGAAGGCGGGAACACAGCAGAGGTTCAAATTTAGTATGATAATAATTACCACCTGTAGGCAACTGCTGTGTTCACTTTGTAGGCCATGACTAATATAGATTTATTATTATTATTTGTATGAATGGCAACAAAGCTGGGGCTGAATTGTGTTCAATATTAAGGCAGTTTGTTTTGCGTGATTGAGCTGTTGTTGAATTTTATTCTGCAGTCCACATGCTTCAAGAGCCCCAGTTTTTACTTTAAAGGTATGGTGTATAAAATCTCACCACTAGATGTCAGTAGATCCTGCTTTCCAACCCCTCCCAATATAAGTGCATAATCCTAGCTATGTTGGGCGCTGTAGGACAACCAAATCTGGCTGCTGTATATCTTAGTGACTGTTTACCTCAGTTGTGGTATATCTATGTCCATTTACTCTGGAGGAGGCTGTAAAACTTTGAAAGTAGTCTGAAGCAAGTCGATTAGTCAGTGAAGCTCACTTCTATTTGAAAGCAATACTGACGCGAGTTGTTGAGAATATCCTGAACCTTTATGTCAGCAAGCACCGATGATTTTGCTGCAGTTAGCCATCATTAGTGAAACTTTCTTTGGAGTGGATGTAACATTGTTGGACAGACATTTAGTGAATAAACTCCCATACAATGTGAGAATGTAATCAACATATTTATCAGATGGAACTCGAGCTGGCATAATGTTGGCTTATGACCAGCTGTTGTTGTTTTAGCCGGCTCATTATCAGCCGTTTGTTTGCATGTCTAACCTGCTACAGCTGGATGACAGTGTTCAGTGAGAGCATATTAGTGCAGTTTACCTTGTAGTGCAACGTTACGGTCCCCACCCTTTCCATCAGTCTACAGGTTTAACAACTCTTACAGCAGAAAACGTGCACAATCAGTAACATTTGGCACATGGCAGACATTAGCATTAACAACGATGATCCTCTATCTCGGTGGTGTAAATCTATTTTTGCTTTGTCCTTTTTGTTCTCCTTTTTTTTTTTTTTTTTCTTAAATATAGTTTATGCTGGTGGGGATGAGGGTCCCTTTCTGGAAGCCTCAGCCACTGTTTGCTGTCTGACTCATTAGAATAGCTTCCACATGTTGTACTTCTACACATAAACTGATTTATGTGGAGTCTTAAAAAAGGAAACCATACAGAAAAGTTTCAGACGCATCATAGTGGTTGATTCTTTGCAGGCTGTAAACCAGCGATGTCAAACTAATCTTACATCATGAGCCACATACAGTCCACTTTGATCTTACATGGGCCACATCAAAGAAATTCCTATTTTACAGTTTAACCTCCTAAGACCCAAACTCTTCCACGACATGAATTTTTAATTTCTCTTTGATATTTGGGCATATTGGGGCCTGACGAATGTAAAAACAAAGAATTACCAGATTTATTTATTTATTTATTTTTTTTACCTTATTTTTGTTTTTAAGAAAAATAAGAGCTACATATGAGGATATTCATTTTAAAATTTGATAGAACAGTAGCAGTATAATGTCCTCGTAAGTGGATATCAGGCCTATGTAGAGCAAAATTGAGTATTTTAGTTTAAATAACCCAAAATGTGATGTCCACATATGTGGACGCCAGGTCCTAGGAGCTTAAAGAAGTTTAACTACAAATTCAACGTGCAAATATATTTTCTCCACATTATAAAGCTTTTTTCTTTTTTTTTCTCTTTTTTGTAGTAAGTGAAACGAAATGAACGAAATCGGTCAGCACAACTTTTTAGGTTTAAATTGTAAAAAATACATGTTGAAAATCGCATTTAAAATTGTTGTAGATCATGGCCTAGACTGCCCTGTAATTATAATACAAAGTTTTTGTTAATTTATAGAAAATGTCTTTTTTGTTGTTTGTTTCTGTAAATAAAGACATTTATCTATAGGGCCATTTAATTTTTTATCCTTTACTCAAGTAACAGAGGTTAATTACGCAATGTCTGTTACTTAAGTTGTAGTGTAAAAATCCAAAATCCACATTTTCCAAAGGTGCCTAGCGACCAGATTGGAGTCTTTGCTGGGTGTTATTTAGAGGTGGGAATCACCATACAGCCCACAATACGATATTATCACAATACTTAACGCACAATACGATATTATTGCAATTTTTTTTAAAAATATTTTGCGATATTCAGATTCTGTACATAAAGGTAAACTTTATCAATATTCATTTTATCTAATAACAAAGTCTCACATTCAGTCTTTCTCTCATTTCAGTCAGTTTTATTGTTGACAAACTGAACGGTTTGTATTACAGTCTAGTCCAACTTAACTGAATGCAACCATCTGGTACAATTATAGCTATTCTGAACTATGCAATTTGTGAAACCTATGCAGCCCATTCAGCAACTGAAGAATTTGAAAGTAAATTAAAACAAAATATAATTTTACATTAAATAAAAAAGTTTTAAACTTAATTAAAATAAAACATGTCTTAAATTAAAATAAGTAATAAGTAAGTCATGTTTATTGCTGCCATAAAAAAAAAAGTTAAACACATTTGGACAGTGTCAGAATTCTTGCTCAGAAAAAGGAGCTGATCAACATGCTCTGAAGTCAGAGCATGTTCCAGTCCACAAAAACTTTTTTTGTAACAAAATATCGATTTCTGCTGTCCCTGTATCGATACATTATTAGCAAACAAAATATCACGATACTACACACCCCCAGTGTTATCTTTGACAGCCCTGCTGTAAACGGCTTTGTTCTGGTGCCTTTTTTAATAGGGATTTTTACAGTGATGTACAGTAAATGAGTCACTGCAGGGGAACTGCCTGCATAGTTCAGAGCGCTAATGTGGTTTTATTCTGAGCTGATGATAAAGTCAGTGAGGTCCAGTGATTGCTGTCTCTGACTTTGATGCATGGTCAGGTTAAATGTAACGTCAATAATGCCTAACAGGGATTTCAGTATTCGTAAAGATACAGACTTCTGCAGATGAGTGTCCTTCAGTATGAGCTTTGATATCAATTATATGAATGAGGAAATAAAAACTGAGTGTCAGACAGCTGCTCCAGCTGCAGCAGGAGGGGAGGAGTCAGAGAAACTTGGTGTGGAGGACAGGGCACTCGTTACTGTTACTGCAGAGCGCGAGGATAACATGGACTAAAAATTCTAACTTTAGAAAGCTTTGTGATTTATTTTTCCTTCTGTTAGTAACAGCACTTGCTGATATAAAATCCCTGCTGCGGTTTCACCGTTTGGGAGCCAAAGCAAGTGGATGACTTAGAAACTTACAGAGGCAGTGTAGCCTCAGTTTCCTCCTATTTTTGGAAATTCTCTTTGATATCCCAGCTAAGCAATTCGTTCAACAAGTTTTGAATAAAAAATAATTTCTTACCTAAAGGTGGTGCGTGTTGATAGACAGAATCTCCGCACACACACACACAGCGGGAATGTTTCCTCAAGCTACTCCAGAACACACTGTAGCCTACATATAACAGTACGGTGTCGCAAAAATAAATCCATTTAAATAATTCATAACCTATGTTGGAAGAAAAGTCACTTTAAAAAGTTAGAGTGGCACATGCGTTTTTGAAGTATTTATGGTGGCAGTGTATGTGCAGTAGGAACATTGAGATGTGCTGCTCACATAAAGTACTATCTGTATATAACATAGCAGTGGAATATCTCAGTGGGAGTATAGTAATTAAAGAATGAGCAGTACTCACAAAGACCTTGGTTTAGTTCAGTGTGGAGAAACTGTTGGGTTAGACCTTTAATTTTATCAACTCAAATTCATTAAATAACCTCATTTTAAAAGGTTTCTTAACAAGGCTTGTGTAATGCTGGAGGATCTTTCTTTCAGCACCACAATCACCTTTGCTCACTAGATTCTCAGGTGCTACCAATGAAGGTAAACCATGAAAAACACGATTAGAGGACATTTTCCTTTCACAGAGGACAAATTCTTTCACTCTTGAATGTATCTGCAAGCTTGAAAGCATTGATACCTTTTCATGTTCCAGTCGTCCTAAACCATTGTTGCAGTTAGTAAAATGGCAACTTGATAACTAAAAGAGCTAAATATCCTTCCAGATTATGGATTATTCATGTCATATTAATGTCTTTTTATTTATTTTTGAGGCGAGGGTTGCAGCAGGAGGGCTGAAAGTCGCAGCAGCTTGTCAGCATGGAGCCTGCGGGGCTGCAAGAGTCCTCACTGCTCCTGCACTCCAGAGATCCTGTTTCTCCACCAGTATGTACAGAACCAAAACACACAGCATGCAGTCAGAAATGAAACTGCCTGATTCAGCTCAGAATGATTTTTCTGTTTTCTACTTATATATAGCACACATCATGAGTTAGTCAACTGATCAAATAACTTACAGATGAAATGAAGTAAGTTATTTGCTTTCCAGGATAAGATGATAGCATTTTTCTCCCTATATTGTTTTTATCAATCTTATTCTGCAAAATAAAATATCGGGCAGTTTTACCAAACAGTTGGTTACAGCTGTACTCAAAAGGAAAAACTATAGTCATTATAATTAACTTTCCAGCAATATCAACAGTATCGTTATATTTCTGATCCTGGTTGGTTAAATTCTGCTCAAGTGTTCAGTGTTGTGGATATAAACTAAAAGCATTTGTTCAAATGTTAGCTTTGCTGTAATATCATGTTTGTTACAGCAGTTATGACAAAAAATACTCTTACTGTCATAAAATTGATGTGAGAGAATGATTCGACTTTTTATTTCTGATTTTTCTTGAACTCGTATGACGGCTGAATTTTTCAGAACTTTGCAACTCGGTTTTCTTTAGATAACATTAATGTTCTTGCTCTGTGTACTTAAAATACATTGCAGCAAACAAAGGGGAGATGTATCTATAAAACCAACTAAAGTCATGTTTGTGTGTTTCACTCTGCAAAAGCCTTGCTTTCCCACCCTCAACCCCACCCACCCATTGCCAGATAAACAGTGTAGATGTTTGTATGTCTGTGTCAAGCCAAACATTGACCAGATGACATTACAATAAATTACTGTTTTATCCAGCATGCATCTTATAGTCAGTTCTGTACAAAGGCAAATTGACAAAAAAAGAAGACTGTTGCATATCTTATATTGATAAATAAATGATAAATAAATAGAGTTTGACTTTGCTGTATCAGGCGCTTCCAGATGGGCCCCTGCTGTCACCCAGCCTGCGCCTGCTTTTAAAGGGACAGCTGTCCACAATGGGGAGTTCAAGGACATGAGCCTCGCTGATTTCAAGGGCAAATACCTGGTCCTTTTCTTCTACCCACTGGATTTGTGAGTATTTATAAGAATAATTTTCAGCATGAGATGAAGAAGTGAATAAAATGTTGGCATTAATGGCCTGAGATTTTCCAGTATTTCTGCAGATGTGCTATGATTTTTTAATAAGTGCTTTTTATTTTTTGTTACACCACAGCACATTTGTGTGTCCGACAGAAATCATCGCATTCAGCGACAAGGCCAACGAGTTCCACGATGTCAACTGCGAGGTGGTCGGAGTGTCTGTGGACTCTCACTTCACCCACCTGGCATGGATCAACACGCCACGAAAGGTACATTCAGTGTAATAGTTATTCAGTAAGCGGCACACGGTGCAAGGTTCAGATCACTGTGCGTTCTCTATTCAGTCTCTGAAGTAGAACTTCAAGGAGCCTTTAGTAAATGACTGACCTCAGTGTGTTGTGCTTGCAGCACTTTGCAGTACTGTGAAATAATCTCAAAAGCTGTTATTTCTCGAACACTACTAGAAGCACTATGCAGCGTTTGTGTTCATGTATCTTTTTATGTTTTGTCAGGCTGGAGGCTTGGGAAATATCCACATCCCTCTGCTCTCAGATCTCAACAAGCAGATCTCCAGAGACTATGGTGTGCTGCTGGACGGCCCAGGAATTGCTCTGAGGTGAGTTCATTATGTGCTGTGAAACCACAACTATCAGTCCACAACTGGCTCACAGTACTAAAATATAAGACCAAAGACATAAAACACAAACCAGTAAAAATGTGCACAGCTGTAATAGGAACCCTAACAGAATCTGATAACGTGCATCACGGGGATTACTTTTTATAGAGCGTATTAAACAGTTTTTCTTTGATTTTTGCCATCCAGGAATGTTTCTGCCAGACTGTTTGTTTTGTAAAGTTCTATCCTCACGTCTTTTATTAAATTTTATTTTACATGGTCAGTTTGTATAAAGGCTTTAAATGGTAAATGTCATACATTCACACCCACAGTTCCACAACTCCGTCATCTATACCCAAAAAAAACTTAGAAAAAGCTCTTTTTTTTTTTCTTTTTTTTTTAATGTCTGGAAAAGTGACTAATGTTGCTGCTACTGTTATCATTGTTGATTTAAATACCCAGTCCTCTGGGTATTTTTAATTTGAAGACAGGGAATATTATGCAACAGGCCTTAAAGTGTGTTTTCTCTCATTTGGTGGGTTTATCCAGATATATCACCAAGTGTTGCAATAGTGCCTGTAACTGGTCTTTTATGTAATTGCTCAATATTGAAGGGAGAACCTTCTAACACTGTTTATAAGCTTGGGGAAACCTGAAGTCACTTGGATGAGTGACGAAATGTTTCTTCCACTGAAAATGCTACGTCCAGATGAACAAAATCAACCTTTTGGGATTTCCTTACCTGGATGATTGAGCATGCATCGAGACCTAAACTTGTTTAGAAAGATGTCTGATGTTTTTGGTTTTTTTCCTTTAGGGGACTCTTCATCATTGATCCAAATGGCGTGGTGAAGCACATGAGTGTGAATGACTTGCCAGTGGGCCGCTGTGTTGAAGAGACTCTTCGTCTAGTGAAGGCCTTCCAGTTTGTGGAGACTCACGGGGAGGTGTGTCCGGCCAGCTGGACCCCTCACTCCCCAACAGTGAGTACACCTGGGCTCTGTGTTTCAGTCCATTCAAGGCTATAACAGCTAATGTGGATTTGATACCATACACTTTTTTTTTTTTTCCCTCCTTTCTCAGTTTTTGTAATGTTTGTTTTTCAGATCAAACCAACACCAGAAGGATCCAAGGAGTACTTTGAAAAAGTCAACTGAACACTTCACAGCAGATTGAAGGCTTAAACGTGGTACAAATCTAGAAATATACTGAGTTTACACTTTAGCATATGCATTTACTCATAACATCGGGATGCTCTAATAAACAAACGCTTTATAAACCACAGCTCTTTGTCTTGAATAATGCACCAGACCACAGAATAAAGTGGTCTTCATGTTTGTCTTATTTTTCCTGCCATAACTTCATCATCTTAGCTGCCTCTCCTTAGTGGTCCAGCTAGGACTATAATGCTGTAGTCTGTTCTAATCAGGTTCAACAGTATTTACCATCAAAGTCAAGATCATGCTTTAATAACCCCTGTACATAAACATGTTTATTTTCTTTTTACAGCAAGTTAATATGGAGGTTCAAAATGTCTAATCAGACATTGGTACACAACATGAGGTGCCAAAATCAACTTCAGTGGGGGAGAACTGGAAATCAAGAGAAAAAAGAAGGCAATGCCACTTCTCATACAAGTAGGGTACATACTGAATTTACACAAAATGGGGGGGAGCATTTGAAACACACCGCAGCACTGTGTGGTTATGAAAACATCTAGCTTTAAGTGTACATAAAGTTGAATTTGTACAGTATGTTTGCAGAAACAAAGCCACTGCCTCTTTCCGTTGAACATTCACAGACGATGTTTCGGGTTAGGCAACAGAACGTGATGGAAATGGCTTACCAGAAGATGTAGGGCCTTTTTAAGGCTTTAAATAACATATGGAATCAAAATAATGTGTCTAGAAAATCATCAAAATGCACCTTTCCATTTTGAAACCAAGAAGATGCCAACAATCAGGAAAAAGAAAAAAAAAACTGACAGCGCTGAAGTGAAATCTGATTTGATGATTTGGTGAAAACTTCATGCAATTTCAGGCAAGATGTAACAGCGCCACCAGCCCCACCCCAAGCACCAAACAAACAAATTGTTTTAACTGAACGATTCATTTTTGGAAGAAAGGAAAAAAACAACACCCTGTAGTAAATCTGTACAACGAAAATACATTTGGGATCTACATCTAAAGGTACATTATTATGGTTATATACACTGCCCACCATCCATATATTATCTTTACATGTAGACTTCATTCAAACCCAAACATTTAGAAAACATAAAACTAAACAGATAAATGGGATCACATCAAACATCCATTTTTTAAAAAATCAGTTCTTGCTGTACCTCAGCTGTTGCTCAGTCCCTCTGTTCTTTGTCTGTACAGTAAACTACAGCAGGACTAAAATCTCTTGACTGGATGGACTGCTACCCTAACAGGGAGTTAAGAATAATTGAAATTGGTGAATGATTATTGGGTGAACATTTTTAGTTTTTTGTTTGTTTTTTCCCCAGTGGATTTCAATGGAAACAACCAATTGTACTATAGTAACAATAATTTGAGTGACTTCATGAATACAAAATAGACTTCAGAGTCAGAACACAAACACAAACCCAACTCTCCAATATTCTGACACAACAGAACAAAGGCTTTCAATACACTCAGGCCTCTTCACTGAAGAGAGCTACACTATTCCATCAATATCACATGTACTGTATGTTCTCTGGTCTCAGGTGGGACTGGGTTGGAAAAGAGAAGCCATGTCAGCCTTAAACATTCGCCGCCTCCCTCAATGTTTGTTTGAAAGCAACTGATAAAAATCAAAAGTTGTTTGATATCTCTTCCGCAGGTCTCCTGTTGTTCACTATTGAGTTGCGCGTTGAAAATCTTTCAGAGAGGAGAAAAAAAATATGGAAAAACTACATTGTACAAAGTGAGATTCTCACAATCTCTTTGCAAGAATGAAAAGTAATAAAGAATGACTTGTGCCCGCCGTCTTTTGGGATACGCCTAGGCAAATCCATTAACATCCCTGTGTTGATGCTGCTTCACTTCTTAGTCAATTTTCACATTTGTGTAAATCTTCCTCACAAAGGCACTTGTTCCCATGTATCCTACGGCACCTGAAAAGCAAAAGATGATCTGTGAGCAAGTTTCTTTTTGTTTGACAGCACCAGGTATCAAACTCTGCTGTTACTTTGCAGGTAAATCCATCACGAGACAGGATGATTACTGGTGAGGTATCCAATAAAGGTTTTAGCAGAGAAACGCACATCCCACATCTACAAAATGAGCATTCAGACACACAGCCAGCCCAGGAGGCAGTGTAGTACCTGATGCAGATCAGAGAAAGCTCCACAAAGGTCCTTCAAGGTACATGAGTGTCAGCCTTGGTTTATTACTCTTTCAGCTGAAAAATGAGTTTGGCTTGCAGCTGGTGGGGAAAAGACTACTTAGCTGCACTTAGAGCTGAATAACCGATGTAGAAAATAAGATTTCTCTAAAAAGATAATTGGTTTCATGCAAGAACTACCTGTATGTACATACGACTAACATTTTTCATACTGAATAAGCCTAAATCATATACAGTCAGTGTGCTTTTCTCCATGTTTGACTCAAGCCCAACTATGAATGAAATTTCAGGTTAACATCGTTTATAGGGAGGTGTGAAAAGCTTTTATTAGATTGCTGACCGTAGCAGATGTCTACTGTACTTCTATAGCCCCCTCCATTGTACCACCTGCTGTTTAATATTTTCACGTCCATCTCTATGACTGTCACGTCCCCTCGACCACCACCTGTCTAAACCGTAAACCACTTTCTGTTTGAGCAACAATTCTCCTTTATTCCTGTCGCAGTACCGTGCGCGTCTAACAATAAAATGTCAGCAGTTGTATTAATATCTTCAAATTATTGAGGTCCCCCGTGTCTGCTGACAGACTTCCCAGATTCTCTTGATTTCTGACAGCTAGACTTGCAGCTTGATATACAAAAATAATCCACCTGGGATGATAATTTGCAGCAATCTTTGGAGAATTTGCACAAGATCACAAAGGCACTCCCATTCATGAGCAGGTGGCATTCTTCATGTGAAAATGAGCAATTTAGAGGAAACTTGTGCAGGTAAGAGGAAAAGCAAACCTTGCAAGACATGAATTTAAGTAAAACTGTAAAAATAGTCATGTTAAATTATGGAAGCTGCTGCTTCCTGCCTTTAACATTTTTTAAAGGCAGGAAGCAAAAGGCATGTTTCAGTCACTAAGAAGTAAAGCGAGGTTAAATCCTCTAAATGGCCAAATTCAACCACAAACTGGCAATGTACAGTGTGAATGCTGCTAATAAACGGTTCTTGCTGTGACAGTGATCCATCAAGTATCACCTCAATATTTGCATTTTTACACCAATCAAATTGATCCACAAGTTCTCCAAATGATATTTAAAAAAAACAAAACAAGACAAAACCGCACTCTGAGATATTTGAAAACTGAACTTCAGTGAAAGGTGAAATTGCTCCACACTATGAGTAAGATGCAGTGTAAGAACTGTCTCAGTCTCTGTGCTCAGAGGGCGGGGAATGTGATGAGGAAATTGAGAAATCTTGAGCAGAATTTAATGTCAGACTATTTTTTATGGCGTCACACCTCACTGGCACAAATAACACTCCTTATTTGTATGTTTCCAATAAAGTGGATGTGTTACCAACATGTGACACGAAGTGAGACGTGGTAGTTGAGATTTTAGCCCATCATGTATTCATCACATCTATTTATTTCTTTTCTCTTTTGTTAAAATGAACTGTGTGTAAAGTCACATAAACACAAAACCAACCCTTTATAAATGAGACCACTGGTGTTTATGCAGTGAACAGCTATTTACATTTGGCAGAACATCTAATAGTTCCTATTCTGAGATGAGTCTTCAACAAACTCTGAGTTTAAAAATAAATTCAAAGTTGATTAACTTTGAGTTTCTTGTTCCAGACCAGCTGAGTGGAGTAAGTTGAATCAACTCTGAGTATGTTCACCCCGAGTTAAGCATGTGAGAGTGGAGAAAGAAAGCATCATCAATGGAGCTCTGATACCACAGTTCACTATGGCAACGGGTGAATAAAAAGTGTTATTTAAATCCAGTAAACCAAGGGATATGAATGTGTGTCAGTGTGGACCGTGACAGTCATCTTAAAAAGCAAAGAAGAGAAAAGAGATTTTAATGAGCTTGGTCTGCTGTCACCATCATAGAGAGAATAAAAGTTTGATAACACACATGTGTGTGCGTGTGTGAAGTTCAAAGCTGGATCATCACTTACCCGGCTTGAACTTTCATTAAATGAAGCTTGAATTCTAATTTTAGGTTTGATATTTAAATCTTATTATTTAGCTTTAACCCTACGGGGCCAGAGTGTAGGTGAGAGAAACTGAAGACAGTAGCAGACTGCAGGGTGGATCCACCTTCAAGACACGTTTTTATTAAATTAAAACATTTTTTCCCTCCCTCTCTCTTCTACAGTTTATGAACATTGAGTTGTTTGAAAAAAATATTATCTGGAAAAGTTAAGCCATTATAAATGGATCCAGACAGGATGAACCTAAACTGGATGAGGGCCTGATCTGGTCTGAACCTGTGATCTATTCATCTATTTTGGATCTCTCCTGCTTTGCAAGTAGACTTCGGTCCGTTTGCTAATCTGTTACAGAGCCTATGCCTTTGGGCAGATCCTGTTCTCTGTCGACCCACTGAGACTGATTTGTGATTTTTTGTGGGAAATATGTTGAGATTCAGAGTCTGAATTAAAAACCTTTGAACATGTTGAAAGCATGTAACAACTGAATCTCAAGCTGTGAACAAATTTCAGCAGATATGTTCAGAATACAGACTGCTTGCAGCTGCATATAAAAAGACACTTTAAATACATTTAGTCCAGTTTTCAGGTCTTAAAATCATCTTCACTCAAATATTCACCATCTCCAAAATCCCAGCTTTGACAGACATTTCCCCCCCATCAGTGTGGCTTTTACAACACGACAAATGATTGACAACAGATCATATATTATGCATCTTTATACAGATGCAAGCTATTATGCAGATGCATTTAAGTTAAACATTAACTGCAACAGTAATGTTTCAGAGGAACTGACTAAGAGTCTGACTGCTGGATTACTGTCCACAGAGTAAGAAACATGTAGACTACATAGACTTTATTCTGAGCTGTCTGTCTCTATCCTTATATATTGATGAGTGAATGGCTGTAACAGCCCTGATGTGATTTTTTTTTCCAACCTAACTTCTAAGGTGGGATTTCACTGTTTCTAAAAACAAACATCTGCCAATTAAGTTGCTTTTCCATTTGCTCTTAGATGGACTTTACAAATGAGGAATGAGTGAGTGTCAATCAGCTGGTTTAGGTGCAGAGAAAAACTCAAGAGTTTTTTAGTTCAATGATCCGTTACCACGGTAACCAACTTAGTTAACTTTTTTCCTGGCACAGAAAACCAGGGTTTTCATCTCATGGTTAACAAACTCAGAGTTAGCTAAACCTGCTTCATGGAATAGGGCCTGGACCTACTACGATATAAAATTAGGTGGACGTAAAACTTACCACACATGATTCCCAGGGCAGTGCTAAACACAGCCATGTAGCCAAAGTAGAAGGATGTCTGGAACAGCCCATACATCCTGAAATACAACAGGTTAAAATGTAAGAGGTGTGTAAGATGTAAGCACTTCTACAACAGGATGTTTCATCGGATTAATAAAGAGTAAAACTCACTTAGTTTTGAAGAAATAGTAGTAAAAGGAGTACATGTACACATAAACAGCAGTGGATGCAGCAGAGAGGAAGCTCGTCCATTGCCTGGAAGAGAGGGACAAGCAAACGAGAAAGAGGATTGATGACAGGGTGACAATGCCTCAGTTTTGTGGCTGATATTCCAGAGATCCATGTGGGGGAAAAACTCACCATCTGTAGTCCTCAGCATTGAGAAGAAAGTATGTACACACAATGGTGACACACACAGTCACAATGCACAGGATAACCAGGACCAGCATCATGAAGCCATACACATAGTAGATTTTGTAGGCCCAGAAAGATGTGAAGATGAAGTACCTGTCACATGAGGACAAAAACAAAAAACACTTCAACATGGGTGTCTGGATCATTTTAAACAGAGTCCCTCAGTAACACTGCAATACACTTACATTTCTATGAAAATGGAACCAAAAGGAAGGATTCCTCCAAGGCACACGATGACAGCTGGCTCCATGAACCTGAGAGCACAAAATTCAACATATTGACGTGGCCGTGTATCCTTGAGTGTTCGTGTCAGAGTCCCCCTTCAGGGTAAGGACACATGACAAATTGTGTTACGAATGCGAGAAGGGGGAAAAGTTGACAGATTGGAAATTCAAGTAGAGTCAGACAATGGCCTTAGGTCACATCTACCTTTTCCATTTGGCAGCAAGCCACAGTGCTTGGCAGAACGTTGTAAATGTTAATAAACCTGCAGTCGATCGCTTTTCCATATTTCATAACCTAAAAGTGTTTGTGCAGACAGCTAAAATGTTTTGAACTTTAAACCTGACATCTGGCAACTTAAACACAGGCCATTCAACACCTTGTGTCACCTGCATCGAGTACGACATTCTCACTGCCCACTGATCCGATAAGCTAAGCCTCCATCTTCTGACATTTTATAAACAAAATAAAGGACATCTGCCACTTACGAGAATCATAAATAACTCTCCCCTGACCGGTGCCCCTTACAAACTAACACTAACGGCACTTGGGGCAGGGTCTGCATGAGAGAATTATTTTAGGGATACGTGTTCTCATTTACATCGTAGAGGGACAACACTAAAAACAAAAACTGTTGAAAGCGGTGACCTCAGGGTAGTCTTAAGTTCCAGTTACACTCTATCCATTATCTGACCCCACGTCTCTGTCACTAATAATAATAATTGGATTTATATAGCTCTTTTCAAGGCACCCAAAGCGCTTTACAATACCACTATTCATTCACTCTCACATTCATACACTGGTGGAGGCAAGCTACAGTTGTAGCCACAGCTGCCCTGGGGCAGACTGACAGAAGCGAGGCTGTCATATCGCACCATCGGCCCCTCTGGCCAACACCAGTAGGCAAATAGGGTAAAGTGTCTTGCCCAAGGACACAATGACCAGGACAGAGAGCCCAGGGATCGACCCGGCGACCTTCCGGTTACAGATGCGATTCGCAACCCCCTGAGCCACGGTTGCCCACGTCTCTGTCACTAAGGCAAAGACAACTGCGACTGTCCACGTCAAACCACACCTACCATTTCTTCTCAGGGATCGGTCGCGGCACAGCATTAACTCGGCAGGGAAAGTTGGGCTGGCCAGACAGATTCCTCCCCAAAATTGTTCCCACGAGGTTCAGAGGCAGGATGACAAAGAAGCAGATACAGCAGACAGCAACCTGCAAAGATGACAAACATTTAATTGTTTTAGTTGGGCGGTCTGTATTTACGGCCATTATCCAGGGTGTTTCACATCCCCAATCAGTTGTTTTAATTTTGTTGACTGTGTTACAGAAGTTAATGTTCACTGCGTGATCTTATGGTACAAACTCAAATGTTCATTAAACTGGAAGAGTAACAGATGAATGGATTTCATCAGCAGATGCCCTAGATGTTTCTGAGGTTTGGCTGAGTCAGGGGAACAATGGCTATTTCATGACACTTTTGATTGATCAGCTCTGCAGCGCTGAGTGGAGCAAACAAACAGCTGTTTGTAATTTCTGTAATTAGCAATTTAAAAAAATATGTGAAATGTTTGTGTGTGTGCATTTTTTATTGCTGTAGTGTCTGAAAACATTTGGCACTGAATGAAGAAATAAAGCAAACAGAATTAAAACTCTACAGTGGGTTTGGGACTCTAGTGTCATAAATATCAGGTGAAGTGTGCATATTGTGTTTCAATTTGTTAGTACACTTTTCTCATTACTTCAGTTGTGTTCCCCTGCATGACTAAATCCCATTGCTGATACCAGAGATCTATGCGGCCACACAATTTAAATGCTGGCTCTTGACTTGGAGGATGTTCTTCATAACATTGTGGTTTTTAGGGAGGTGCTGCAGTGTGAAATCCCACCATGGTTCCAAATGGGATGGCTCTGGAGGCGTGGTAGTAGATAGCAATGAAGTTGATGAAAAAGGCAGTCCCGCACACCATGGCTGGGATCATAAAGGCCCCAATGAACATTTGTTTAATCCATCTCCTGCCTGTATTAAGCCAAAAAATAAATAAATAAATCAGATGGCAAAACACGACAAACTGCTTTATTAGGGCATGTCACACATATTTTGTTTGTAAGAAAACAAACTATTTTATTACCTCCTTGTTTTGCATACAAACTTCCCCCGAAGTAGCCATTGACAGGAGAGGTTGCAGCATACACAAAAATGGCTGTGCTCAGCATGGATCCTCTCCTACAGGGAAAAGAAAAAGTTAGGCCAAGTGAAGACCACTCCCCTTGGCGTTGCATATAATTTTTTGTAGTATTTTATAGCACACTTGCACCCAATTCTTTGTCTAAAACAAAAGAAGAAAGATAGAAATGAACACTTGATTCCTTGATTTACAAAATGGTTACCTTCTTTTTTTTTTAATTTCCTCTTATTTATACACAAATGATAATTAATTATTCTTTTTCTGTCTTCTTTCTATTTTCCTAATCATTTTGTTAATGTTAAGCATGACAGACTACAACAAACTAACGTAAGTTAGCAGACCCCTCAAAATGTAAGGTAATGCTTTTTTAACAAGTTAATGCAAGTTCCAAGAACACCTCTTTCAACATGTAGCTCCCAAATATAGCACAGATGTTCTTTTTTCTACAATCCCGTTTCAGAGTCTGTAGCTTTAAAATCAACTGAGCTGCTGCTGTTCACACCTCTTCTAGGAAAAGGTATGACAGTGAAATGAAGCCAATGGGAGCAGCACAGTATCTCTCCCACTTCTTTGTCTGATTGATCCTATTAAATGTTATTATCAAGATCACAGCACGTCTTTAACTTTCTCAGATGTTATAATATAAAGTCTGGATTTATAGAGGGGAAAAAATGGCTTGCATGTGACACCAGGTTAACAGTCCTTCATACCCATTCTCTGCAGTGACGCAACACAAAAACACAACCCGCACAAAACTCTTGTCTATTGGCTTCAGTCATCAATCTTAAAAGTCTCCATTTTCCAATTGTTCTTCAATATTAGCATTTTGAGCCTTATATCAAAAGGTAATTGTAACCTTAGCCACATTAGCCACTAGACATACCAGAATGGGATTTTTACCATAGCTGTGGAGACTAAAAATAAAAGCCAACAACTCAGTCTTCACTTCTGCAAGAGCCAAGACTGCATGAAATGATTTCTTGGGATTATTTAGAATACTTTCACTGCCTTCCCATGCTGCCAGACAACTTTTTTTTGACTGAGAAACTGAAGTCATTATATCACTATAAAGCCAGCAGACTCTGCAAACAAAAACTGTATTTTTACTTTAGCTTATTTGTTTTGCTGTAGAACTTTTTAAAACACAGAATAATGCACTTTTTATATTTTTCAGGCTAAACAAAGAAAGCGAATAAAATTCGTAGAGGCTTTTAAACCTGGGAGCTCATGTAGTTGTGGGGGTGCTAGAAGAGAGCAACTTTTCACAACTTTACACAAAAATGAGCATTTTCACAGTACATATTTTCCTGATTATTTCATATTTGAATTTTAGCTGAATGATTTAAACCTTGCTCTTTGATAAAACCGTAAGTGAGAGAAGACAAAGACTTTTGATAAGGGATCCAATACACAGAAATCAACTTTGCAACTAAAAACCAGATCAAAAACAGTCCTCAGCGAAATCTTACAATCATAACAAAATGTTCAATTACTCACTCTGTGTACAGATCCTCAACCATAGCGACGATGATAACGATGAGGGAGACTGAGAAAATCTGGCAGCCGGAGCCAATAAGTGAAGAGAAGATCAGTGGATGGCTTGACGGCCTAAACACATCTCCATGTACCTGCTTCCACCCATATTCGTCTCCAAGGTCTCTATCCTGTTGGTACAAAGCAACATAAGGAAACTGAGAGAAAAGCGTGATGAGGGGAAAAAAACAACAAGAACAGATCTTAGTTCCATGTTAAAGCATGCAAGTACAGCCAAAGTTTACCATGTCATCCATTTCCTCCTCTTTGCTGTATCTGGCATAGTCCTTTCTTAGCGTTCTCATAAGAATCATGGACACCAGACCCACCAAGAAAATGACCATCATGAAGGAATTAAAGATGGAGAACCAGTGAATCTAAAAAATATATATATAGTAAAATCAAAAATGTTCTTTAAGAGCAACACTGGAAAGCTCTTTGCATCAAAACAGTACATCAAATAGCCACACTTGAGTAAAACAAATGAGTTATGACGCTGCATGGAAAACAAAACAAAGACTCTTATTGAGCAGGTTGGTCATTTACATTACATCTGTTGCAAGGCTCAACTTGCATCTTCTGAAATGTCATACAGAGTTGTGCTATTACAACAAGCCAATGGTATCCCCACTGGCATGAGGAAGCATGTGAAACACCACAAAAGTTATTTCACTCACTCTGTGCTGAAAGAAGGATGGATCAAGGTACTTGTCAAATCTGTCTTCAAACTTTACATCTGACTTCTTCCATTTCACCTGGATAGGAGAGGTTCATTGGCATTTATGCATGTGTTTACATGTCCTATGTATCCCCAAGAGAGTATAAGTCAAATATGGCAGATATACAATGATTTTTAGCTTCCCAGAATGTTAATCAAAAAGTACTCACAGAATAGGACATTGGGATTCTTGTGTTTGGCACAAGTCTGACTTTCCCTTCGCTGGTCAGATTTACGTCAACGATTCTATTGCCATTGAAGCCGATCTCTAGTTTCTTATACGTCCACAGGTAGTGCTCTTCTCCATTTTCATCTGCCTCACCAACAATACCTTTAAAAAAAAAAAAAAAAAAAAAAACAACGAAAAAACAACTCGAGATCTCATTCAGCAGTGGTCCAATGGACAGGTGAAAATAAACGCTTTAGTTATACAACATTAACAATCAGGGTGCAAATGCCAAATAAAGGCCACTTTTGATAACTTTGTAACAGCATAATCTCTACTCACTTGTTACAGTCAGGATTTAGTTTTCATAAAAGGTCATTGCTGAGCAAAGAAGTCTGATGCAAAGCTAGAACTATGAATCTACTGTTGTGGCTATATATATATGTCTGTTTAATGTTTAATGCCTGAAAAATTGTTCCACATTCTGCACCACAAATTAATGTAGACAGGAATTTTTGTTCTAGCATACATAATATTATGCAGGCGAGCTCACTTTAGTAAGCGGTACTACAAGTGAGCAAGTTCTGAAAGTGATGAACGACAGGTCTGCAATTGCTGAGCTAAATAACCCTGATAAACATCTCATAAAAGAAAGGCACACCAGTGCACTTCTCACACAATAGCAACCCGGATGTTAGACTTATAGATATTCATGACGCTCCTAATTATGCGACACATAACTCAGCAACGTTTGAGCAAATACCAGCGCCCCTCCCACTTCCTTCTACATCAGCTTGCATAGTCTGTTTAAACAGGGTAGGAGTGGCACCATTGTACTACTCCAACATATGTGAGTGTTCACACTGACTGCTTGTTAGAGTGACAGTCTTGACTCAGTAACAGTAGTGGGTCATTAATATCCTTCTTTTGGTTTATATGAAACACTTTTGCACATGGGAAATGAATACTAAAAGCTGCAGGAGAATTTTTATGAGCTCTGTATCCAAATATTCAACTATTTTAATGTTCATTGGGTTGTTATTCAGCAATCAAATTAGAAATATAAACAATTTGTTGCCAATTTAACAATTGTTTTATTTTTAAGCTTCTTTGCAAAAGAAATAAAATACAAGATTGTATCCTACACATCTTAACAATGTCTTGCTTGTTTGGCACAGGAACAGCACTCTGACTCTTTCTGACATGTTCAGTGGGTGAGTGGACGGAGAGGTTTCAAAAAGTGAGACAGCAGCGGGGCACAGCGTGAGAGAAAAGTTAAACCTGCTGTTGCTTCCAACTTTCTCTCCGAGTTATCATTTTATACACAGATAAAGATGAAAAAACACCACAGCCATTGTCTTTAATACATGGGCTGAAGAGCTCACCTTGGGAAGTGTTTATTATTCTGGACAGCCCTAACACTCAGTACATCCAGTGTCTTTATTCATTTTATGTCAAAATGGTTCCACTCATTAGTATATTTTTCAGTCAGCATAATACCATAAAATTATTCTAAAACGTAAAGCTGTATACAAGCTAATCAACCGGTACACTGCACTAATTAAGCTGATTCAAAACAAAAACAATATAATACAACATAGACTAAATCTTGAGTGCCTTTTATTCTGACATTTGACACATGACATTGTGTCCGGTTACACCTCCCTACAACACCGGTAAAGAATAAATGGACCAGTTATCTCAAGAATAGGAACTGGTTTTACTTCTTCACCATCAGGATGAAAATGTCGGTCACTCTACTCTAAATATTACCACATCACCACTAATAGCCAGTAAGAGGGGATGCGTGAAATTCTGAGATGAGAGAGATGTTAAAAATAAATTTGGCTATGTTTTGTTTTTTTTGTTTGTTTGGGTTTTTTTTGGGGGGGGGGGGGGGGGGACTTTACTACTGCTGCATATTACTGTGAAAACAAATCTTTGTATGCTGTTGCAAAAAGCAATAAAAATATTGTTCACAAAAATAATAATTTTTCTATTTTTTTTTCATTGCTGTTGGATTTTGGTTTTTCTCCCTCTACTCCCTATACTGCTAGTAGTGAATGTAATCCTATGTGCTTACAGGGTAATAACAGTCAAAAGATGAATGTCGCCCAATATCAATCTTAAGCAGATTGACATTATACCTATTACATCTATAGTAATAAGAACACACCTCAGAAGCTAGACAAAACAAAAGAAACATGTAAAAGTAGATGTGTTAATAAAATAAAAAGTGGTTATCAACTTACCCCAGATTGGCAGGTCATCTATGTACATTTGGTACCAGTAGTGATTCTTTATGGCGTAGACAAAAGCATCTCGTTTGGCTTTGTCCAACTCTATTTCACAGTATGTTGACTGCATGACTTCCTCTACAAAGATAAAGATCACATTTTTAGTAAGTGTAGGAAGTTTTGTGGAATTAACAAAGCCAGACATCCAGAGACAAGCAACATTTTTTAGTTATAATGCTCTTGCTGATTCAAAAGTCCTAAAGAGGTGGAAGTCAGTGTAAGTACCTTTGAACTTTATTTGCAAGCCGCTGAATTCAAGCTCCACTCCCTGCAGAGCCTCTCCAAGTGTTTCATGGTAATGACTGATGGTCTTCTGGGAGCCCGCACAGAAGGGCAACGAGAAATACTTGTATGTCTCCTGTCGGTTGTGGTAAGGCCCCACTGTGTTCATCCATAAAACTACCTCCTCCTTATCTGTGTACTGCAAAAGGAAAACAGGAGGACTCTTATAATTAAATCCAGGAATGCTACACCAGTTCTGCAAGTACTGCTGATGTCCTATTCTTATTCTATCGATAGTGCACCAAAGAAACTTCTGTGAGTTGCCAAAAACTTTTAAAACAATAGCAGCAACTTTCAGAGCACTATCGCGTTATAAATCATGCAAACAAATGTAAATTTTAGGCTCTTTTCACACTGTTATCGAGCCATCCTCGTAGCACTATTGTGTGTTAGCTATGTGTACCACTGGCAAGGAAGTTCTCGTGAATGCAACATCCGCCTCTTTACTTAACAGCTTCCACATTAGCGCCCCATTTATAATTAAGACAATGTAATGCACATTATTATCTTGTTAGCCAGGTGTAATTAGGGAGGCTGGATCTGACAACGGAGAACAAAAGTAATATGAAGAGGGCCTTAAGTTTAATCGATGTCAAGAGTAAATGTTTTTCATTAATTGTGTTTGCGAGGCTAAACGGACGGCAGTTTTATAAATCTTGCCTTTGATTAACTAACTAACGTTAGCTACAGGCTAACTAGCTGCTAACTTAAGTGTAGCTTCCGCCGGTGCTCAAGTAAGGTTGCAAAGACCAGCTTGGAAGATGTGCTAACAAGCTAGCAAGCAAACGTTACTCATAAGCACTTAGGCCGATAAGTAGTGACAACTTAGCCGGCTAAATGAATGCCTACCCGTTTGATAGCTCACCCAGTATCAGTATATAACCCACAAAGACCAAGTCATGAACCCTGTCACGTTTATAATTCTGTTTTGTGGGGTGTAGCTAGCCGTCGCGGCTACAGTTAGCAGGTTACACAGAGCACAAACGTCCATTATTTTCAAGGCTCCCCCTTTTCAGTCGGCCTCTCAAAAAGGTGTCTTACCGTGTGGTCATGTTCGTCTGCGTCGACAGGTGATAAAGAACATACAAGTGCGAAAACCACCGCCGCTACCACCTTCCACCTGGAATATCCCATTATTTTCAGAAAAAAAGTGTACAGAAAGACTGGGGATGTTAGCTTTGCACGGCTATCCCACCTTCTTCCTGGTTGTATGACAGAGGCAATTTTTAGGGATGCTCTCGTACGCATATGGCGTAAGAGCCTCATGAGCGTTCGTCGTATGCACGTTCGATTGGCTGAAAAGAGGCACGTGGCTGACGACGTCCAGTCAGCGCAGAAAACGATGGATACACGGTGATTATAGAAACTCTGTCGGCGCATCTACCGCAACCTTCGGCCACGTCATCCGACTGCAAAGACTGGAGCTTCAACTTTGACAGAGAGCTGGTGCATGAAACATGATCCTCGAGTACAACAAGCGGGTCTATTCACTGTCTGATGAGGCCTCTTAATGGACCCAAAGTTGTCCGAACAATTTGTCAGTCTGAGCCACGATAATGCACAATTTTAAGCAAGCGCAGCATCCTCTAAATGTCCTACTTGTTTGGATTGCAGTTCTAGGTTATTCTTTGGATAAAGCTGATAAGTTAAACCTGAGTTTAAGACTGTAACAAGCTGCACTTTGACTACATTTATCTTTAAGGACACAGTTCAGCTCAAGGTAGGCTGACTTGGTAGACTGATTTTCAAACAGACACTCGTCTTCCTTGACTACTTAAATGCTCTATGGTCTCATTTAATATGTACAATTGTCTGAGTCAGATTCTGACGCTTCAAAATGAAAATTAGTTTTACATTACAAATTTCAACTTTACCTGAAAGTTACCTTGTTTCTCATTTACTGCCCCCTACTTGGGTGAAACTGCACAGCACATGACATTACCATAATTTACAAGAGGGCTTGGTTCACAGTCAGTCAACATAACTTTAATTAATGCAATGATAAATATACCATTTCCTTGTGTTTCCTTCTTTGTATTTCCTTACAGTGGAAGAAATCATTTAATATTAGCAGATTTTTTTTAACACATTTGTGGATATCATACATGTTGAACTATAGTCCTCAGAGATCCCATCTTGTAGCTGTTTTTAACAAGACAGACATAAAAATGAAATTCTCAAAAACTTATCTGTATGCTCTACATATTCTGTGGTTTAGACGACGTAACTCAGGATTTCTGTCTTTATTTCCTTTTTTTTAAACGACACTTGTGATAACAGAAGATAACACAAGTTATCACTTGTGTGGTAATGTCTCACATTTCCATTTCCTATTTACAATCACAAAAATCAGCAGTTAACAATCCTAAAGCTGCAACTCATTTAGAAACACAATCTTATAAAAGCTTCAAAAATTCTTTCAGTTCATTAAAAACTTTAAACTCATTCAATTTACAGTGTTCAGAATTCATTAAGATGTTTCAGTAAATCACTTTTTCTTTTGCAAAATAAGTAAAGCAACTCATTAAATCAGTGGTCTCCATGTGAAGTATGACGAGGCCTTTCTGCTTCAGACGTCTTTCCAGCATTACAAAGACTGCACAAACCTCCTGTAGAAGAGACACGAGGGAACACAGTACACATGTTGTGGAAATGAAACAGATTTGGTGTAATCACTACGAGCACGATTAGTGTGATGTTTTCTCACTTTACGATTTCAGGCAGACGGGGGTCTCTGTATAAGCCGTTGTGCAGATATCCCAGAGACCCTTCAAATGTCACCAGCTTGACTCTCTCTGTATTCTGGGCACGCGCTGCCACCTCGTATGTCTGGGGGAGTAAAGAGAAGGAATTTCAGTTTACCTAAAACAAAAATGTTCCTAGAAGAGTCATTAATTACTTACAGCTCTAATGAAAACACTGACTCAGTTTACTTTAAATGACAAGCAGCTGTCTGTGCCACTGATACCTGCTGAGCAACCTCAATGGGAACCAAGTGATCATCCTCAGAATGAAGGAAAAGTATGGGGCTTCTCATTTTCTTCAAACTGCAGAATAACAGAGCTATATCAAATCACAGCATTTTTCTAGTAATAACATTTTTAGCTTATTAACGTATTACATATCTCTTAATATTTCACTACTGTATGTACATAACCAACTTACTTTTCTTCAGTAGGAAAGACAAACTTATTATCTTCCCATGGTGCTCGGTATAAGTAACCAAGGCCTGGAAATTTCCAGTAACGCTTTAAACACAAAGAAAAAAGTCATTGTAAAGTCTGTTGTGATGCAGTAACACAGTCACATGAAATAAATACAGCAAATACTAAAGGTGGTAGGTTAGACGAGCATACCCAAGCAAAAGGGTTAAATGGAGGAATATTTTGCCGAACAGTATTGAATGCGCCTTCAAGGATCACCCCATCAAACACCACTCCTGAAAAGAACGGGAAACAATCACCATGTTGAGCTCACATGCTCTTATGTCCAATTTATGCTTCAGCGGGAACTTTACATCATAGCCTACGACGCAACCTGACGTGCACCTTATAAGAAACGCAGCTAACACGTCTGGTCGATGTAGCCGCAGATATTGGGTTATATATTGGATTCCTCCTGTGCTGCTTTTCACTGCAGTCTTTGAATTTATCAGTGAGATAATAACAATCATCACCTCAGTATATGGAAAAATAATCTTAGCATCAACATGAGGACTCAGTAACTAATGGTTACCACGTGGTAACCATTAGTTACTGAACAGAATGGAGGGCACAAAAATAAATGTGGGGACAAAGGTTAAGTCGTAGGCCCTGCAAAGATTCCTCGCAGAAGTTTAAATTGGGCATTACTTCTATTTGCTTGATTCATTAGTAGCAAAACCTACCCTGCTCCAGAAGTTTGTCTGCAGTGTTAGTCGCCACTCTGCACGGAAATACAGAAAAGCATTTTCAGTTTATCCAATACGTCACCTTCTCATCTCATCGATGTTGCCAGATTCATTACAGCTGTCGACTAATTTCAACCAAATCCAATTTGATTATGTTTTTTTAAAGAAATGCAAACTGGTTCGAGGTATCTTGTTTTGAGCATTATAAGGGTGAACCAATACAATGAAAAACAGCTAAATGTGCAACTACATTCATTTCAAAATGAACACGTCTGTTAAAAAAAATAACCCAGATATTAGAAAATGAACAAAAAAATTAGGTTAACATAAAAAATAGACATTAAGCACCGAATTATCTCCACCTGGAAAAAGACAGAAAAGCTATTTCTCAATATGAAACGGGAAATATTCAATTCATGAGGGATCTGCGTTGCATAAAGCATTTATCACTTGCCTATTCATAAGGCTTCCTCCGTTTCTATTCAGTCAGTCAGTACAGGTAAGGTTCCATAATTTGCTGCCTAGTGACAAAAATCTGAAGTACTTCCAAACAGGGATCTTTAGGGTGCCGAGCTGGGCTGTGAACTATCTGCCATCATTACCACACAGTTGCTGATGAATTATTCCAGATTTAAATTACCCTCCTGCCAGGCTTAAGCACCAGGAAATTATGTATTTTTAAGATGTTTTCTTTGACAACTGTTAAATTTGCTCATTAATGTTATTAGCCTCCTGATCCTGTTCATCATTTTTGCATATAAAAACAGCCTGGAAGAGTTGGTAGAACTAAAAATGCTATGGCTTCTCATCATTTACCTTCAGTTGTTCATCTGGTGGGTCCTGGTTAAGATCAGCAGCTTATCCTAAGCCTGAAGTAAAAAGAACTGTACCAACGCCATCCAGCTGCTTCTATCAGGTTTTATAGTAGAAATCCAACTTTGCAGCCTATGCAGGACTTTTTTGCCCCAACAAGCAAATTTTACTTTTTACAGTCGAATGGCATTATTGCTTTCTGTCCAATTCGATAATGAAATTTAGAATAGCTCTTGACTGTTGCAGATTATTACTTCAATATTTTAAAAGGAAGAGGATGTGACAAGTATTCCAAACATTTTTTGGGAGTGTGTAAAGGTTTCCAAAATGCTGCACATCAGGAGTCTTTCCTTACTGACCCAGTGCCAAGAGAATGTCCCCAGATAACGACAAGGCTGTTTCTGCTGCGTTCTTTGACCCAGTTGTACACGCAGAGGAAATCAGTGGTCAGACCGGCTTCAGTTGGCTCTCCGGTGGAGTCTCCAAAACCTGCCAGAGTTTGTCACATCATTTGCTATTCACGGTCACGTCAGAGAGCTGAGCTTGAGAGCAAAGCAGCCACAAGGTGGCAGTCACTTAGAGGAAAACCCTCATCAGACATTGACCTGAAGCTGAACTGATCTCTTTTGACTGCCTTACAACAAACAACTCATCAAGCGCAACAAAATTAGTTCACAGTGATTATATGTCTGCAAATGATATTAAATCAATGTGAGAAGGTTTTGCTTTACAATCAATACTAAGGCTAAAAAGCACTGAAATAGAAAATATGTTTAAATAAGAGTCATAAATCTCCATTTGTACCAACCTCTGTAGTCAGGCACTAGGACATGGTAACCAAGAGCACTCAATATCTGTTGACACATAACACTTATTTGTCATCAGAATGGCCACAAAGACCTTTTAAAAGATTAATATGTTTTTATTTGTGATCACTCACTTTTGCAACTCCCACCCGATGAGGAGCTGCCCTGTTGGATTCATTAAAAAAAAAGCCACAGAGCCAAAAAATTGGTATTTTTTCCAAAGTGTGGAACCTCTACTCTTTGTATCTGCAGCTGTAATACAAATGCATTATTTATAATACCTCGTGCCTGTGTTTCCATGAAGATATATGAAAACTGGACTTCCATCGCTTAAAGTGTTTTGGTACCACGCCAAGTCTTTCCCCTGTGCCTCCTTCCACCGACTTTCAGGGACAGTGTGCCTTTGACGGTCAAAACAATGCACCGCTTAGAAATACAACCAACAACTGGATCATTAAAAAACAAGTGTTGTCCTTTAGTCTTAGGATTTTAAAAGCTATGCTAGGAAAAAAAAGAAAAGAAAAAAGTTTAACTTAGCTTATGCTCACCATACGCCGAGGGAAATTCCTTCCTCTGATGTTAAGTACATGTTGATGGTGTGATTAAGGGAGAAATCAGCAGGTCGGCTGAGGTCAACAAAGAATGGCAGGCTGACTATAAACAGGAAAAAAGAGAGGTGCTTTTTTTTCTGAGTAGCAAGCTAAGGATTTACAGTACATCCAAGCGGCAAACTGGATTTTCACATACTTCTGTGTGTGTAAACAAAGTGCTGAATTAATTCTGGAAGCATTTTCACCGAGAAAGGCACCACAACCAAGATAACAAAGAGGGCCAATAAGCCCCTTTTTAGCCACCCTTGGGACCTATAAGGAGACAGAAAAAAGACAGAAATAAAAACAATGTGACTGGAGACTAAAGATGGATATTGATAAGATCTTATTGATTGGCAATTCTGCTTATCGGACAGATTCTTCAACTATTCCTCCATTGATTCTTGTTCCACTGTCTTTGTGTAAAAGAAAATAGGCATACGCAGGTTTTCAGCATGTTCACCTGAGACTTAACACTGTGTACAAACAGAGTGGGAAAACACTGGCAAGTGACTCAAGGGGTGCAAAATCTCCATGAACATGACTCACTGTTTTTGCATCAGTCATATAAACATGAAAGCATTTACAAAAGGTATAAAACAGTCTGGAGGCGTACAATTTCAGTAGACTAGGCCGTTCCTGTTTGCACTGACACCGACTTTCTCTCTTTATCCAAAAATTATTATAAACTTCTGATGACTTTATTCCGCCTACCCCTAACTGTCCAATCTGTGTTAAAACACCAAATCAACACTACAGCAACACTAAAAAGTTTGGCTCCCACTTCTCCTCTTCATGACATCTAAATTCAGCTGCATCCCTGCAGACAGTTTGAATGACTCAGCAAATGTGAGAAGCATCAAGTGAGGGGAGGACGGGGGTGTGGTGGATGAGTTTGTTGAGTGGTGCAAAAAAAAGTGCAGCTCTATTCAGGCAAGATCTGAGAAACAAAAGCCCCCCCCCCAAAAAAATAAATACATAAATAAAATCTCCCTCAGAGACACACTGAAGGGTCTGTGGACCAGGTTGAGCAGATGTACTTGGAAATGCTCACTTATTCCCACTGGTGTGCACCAAGCAACTCTCCACATGTCCTATCAGTCTGTGAATGCAGCATTAATATAGAGACATTAATATGGGAGAGAAGAACTGAACGATCTAATCGAGACGGCAGGCTGTCATTAGAGTCAGTCTGGACTCCCTGGAGGCAACAGCGAAAAAAAGGATGCTATTCAGACTATTGCCAATTAATGGACAATACATCCCACCCCTTCCATTAACACTTTAATCAGCCAGAAGAGCCCTTTTAGTCAAAGACTGATCTCTCTGTACTGCTCGGGGGAAACATCTAGGAGGTCACTTGTTCCAAAAGCCATCACTATCTAAAGTTAACTCCTTGAATTTATTATTCAAATCTTTTCTGAAAAAATAAAGTTCACTGCAGATTTTTAATTAATCACCTCTCTTTTTTCCTGTTTATAGTCGGGCTGCCATTCTTTGCAGGATGACGCAATGCAACCTTTGTTTTACTGGGCAGTCGCTCTGTAGAAGATGCGTCTGTTAGTGATGTTATATTTTCACATTTTCAAGACACTTCCAGTCCCTGACACAGTTTAGTTTTCAACAACACTACAGGAATTCCTGTACTCTGGGAAAATGACTCACTTGTATTGTTCCACTAGTTACTGTATTGATCTGTAGACCATTATGCAAGACATATTTTCAAATGTTTACAACAACGCCCTTTACGAGTTTTTGATATTGTTGTCTTCGCTAAATGCGTTTGCTCAATGCTTCAATGTCCATTTAGCTAGCTAACAACCTATCAACTCTATTATGGTCTAGTAAAAGCGTGCTTGTAGTAGTAACACCATATAGCGTCATGTAGTAAAATGCCTGTCCTGCGCTTACAAACGTGTAACAAACGGAATAACAAACTACACGCGAAAACTGTCTTAGTGCAGACTGCTAGTGGACTTTTAATTCCACTAGCCGTTAAAAGGTAAAAGCTAATGCAGTAAGGTAAGCTAGCTAACTCACTGTGGTGACCGTGTCCCCTCCTTCTTCTTGGATTTGGAAGTCCGCTGTACCCCGCTATTGTGGGAGGATGGCTCATTCTGTTTAACGTCCCTTCTCTTCATTATTTAAGGTCAGTTATATTGAACAAAAAGAGACTTTATCTATACAGCTAAACGTCTGGGACAGTTATATGGCTCGCAAGGAACTTCAGCAAACTTTGACCGAAGTCCGTTCAAAGACCTGATTCGCGGTGAAAGGGCGGTGCCAGAGGCTGTTAAGGTAGCACATGTTTGCACTACAAAGCACAATATATGTTACACACCTTAAGACAGCAATCTATACAGCTCGATACAGTCTGTGGCAAAGGGTGTCAAACATCAGGTCCGGGGTCAGAAGCAAGAGTCCAGTCTGGCTCTCTGCAAGGCTTTGTGAACAGGGGCATAAATCTTTTTAAAGCTTTTCCTCCTAATAAAAACCTGCGTCTTGGCCATTCACCACAACCACAAAGTAATTAAGTGATAGATAAACAACTAAATTATAGAAAAGGCTCAGTTCTTTCACTATCTACTAAAAAAAGCATTTAAAGGAGAGTTTGGGCAAAATACTTCCTAAAATTAAGTATTATGTAAGTACTCTTCGGGAATACTTCTCCAGGCTACCTGAAGTTCCCCAACATTACTGACTGAAATGCAGCCCCAAAACACTGCAGAGATTTAGGGCTGTAGACATTAACTGTTATCCCTCTCGCTTTACCTCCCTTGCACATATTGATCACTAATTGAACCAACAATTTAAAATGTGGATTCCTCACTCCATAAGACATGCTTCTTGTGTAATTTGACGCACCTCAGCCTTTCCTCCCTGTTTCTCATCATTAACAATGGCTACTTGCCTGCCAGCCTTCCACTGAGAGCATTTTTCATTGATCAACTGAAGGGCCAGATGCATCTTTCAGGTCCTGTGTCAGGTCTTTCCTGACGTTTTATGTGTTTCATGAGGACATGATTTTCTGATCCAGTATTTTAGACCTGACACTTCTTCTTTTGCCCCACACTTGTCCAGTATTGTGAGACTTATTTAATAGCGTGCTGAACACCGTGTAAAACGTTTTCAGCTAAGAGCCCTTAGAGAATCTCATTTCTGGTGCAAAAACATTATGTCTGTCAAACTGTGTTATCTATTGCGTTTTTTGTAGATTCAGCTAAAGCAATGAGAACATATCATGTGTTATGATACAGGCTGCTAGTGATAAAGAGCCAAAAGATACCATTTAAAATTGTTTTTTTGATAAGTGTGCTAAGTTATGCGCAGACAGAACTCCAGTCCATTCTTTGAGTAAGTTTATTTTAATGCTTGAATGATTCATAGATCAGCATTAAGTGACAAAACAAAACAAAACAAAACCTTTGAAAATGGCCAGCTACAAGCACTGGACTGAAACTGACAAGCCTGGAGAGCTACTGCTCAGGACCACTTTAAAATATAAAATATAAGATGCAAAAAAGAAAAAAGAAAGAAATAAAAACAGATTTGCAATCCACACCAAAAACACTAGTGCACCCTTGGGAGCATTTACTGATCACCGACACTCTGGGAGGTTTCTATACTGCAAGAAATATGTTTTAGATTTTTGGCAGCAGTCACATTGGTGGTGTGTTTGGGAGGAAATGTCAATAAAAACCTTCATGGGGAAAACCTTCACGAAGAACTGTCTGGAGGGTTAATATAAGCTGGGATTAATGCACCAAGCTTGACATGTTCTGGATCAGATAACACATTGAAACCACACAGCGTGCACAATTATTGGCGCACTTTGACTTTGTCATTATTTCTATATGCCTATTTTCCAGCTCTGCATCAGATGAATGATAATGATGATGAGGCCTAAAGTGATCCACACCTTGTATTAAGTTGCAGGATTACCTCAGCTACGCTGGAGCACAACCACCTCTGAGTAAGAGTTCTCTGTGCTGTGTTGTAGGGTTCTCTGGTCAAGCCTTGCTCTTGCACTGAAAGTCGTTGTTGTTGACTGGCACTGTATAAATACAACTGAACTGAATCAAAATACATAAAGACACGGGCTGCTGTTACTGCACATCATTACGCATGCATCAAAGTAGTTCACTGTGTATTGTCACTAAGCCAGCACACCTCTCTGAAGAGCATTTGGGAGTCTGCAGTTGCTGTCTTAGTGAAAGTTGACTCTGAGATGAAGAAACGGACACTCCACGATTCAAAGGCTTATGACAGTTATTGAAATGAAAAATTGCTAGGATGGTGGATGCTCATATTATACACGGCCAAAGTTTCAAATAATGAGGTGGGTGTATCCTCTATGAGCCAAAAGCTGGGGCTTCATAGGGATCTAAACATTATTTTCAGTCATTTTTTTCTACTCTTGGCTCCATTAATGTGGTCATCTAAAGCACTCAGCTCTGGCTGTGAGCACAAGCCACTTTCTTTTCTTTTCTGTGGAAGGAACAGCCATTGAAGACAAAGTTGGTTTAAAGTGATGGGGATTGCATTCTGTTTTTTTTTATTTACCTTTTACACAGCAACCCAACTTTTCTGGAATTGGTTTGTAATTGTACACATTTCTATTTCTAGAGAGAAAAAAACCCTCCTTGCAATGCATTTGCTCAACAACAAAGTTGTGACAGCAGTTTTTTTTTATTTCACATCTTCTTTACATTAAAAAAAAAAAATCCCCAAATGTCATACATTTTCCATCACAACAATCTGAAAGCCTGAATGATGTGGCATGAAAAGGACACTTGAGGACCACTCAGGTTATACAAAGAAAATGAGCAAACGTCTCCAGTAACTCTGTCAGTGTTTGACAGGTGATATTTAGGATGCACAGCAGAGAAAAGGCCTCTAAGGACCAGAGATGTCACTGAAATAAATTAAGAGGATGTTGCAGACGACTGCTTTAAGAACTGTTTGGCTTGGGCTGTATGAGGGAACCGACCGAGAGGACATTGGCTGCTGCGGTGGAGCCCTCTGTTAGCTGATGGGTCAGGTAAACACCAAAGGTCACCTAAAAAAAAAATTAAAAAAAATCACAAAATAGCAGAGCGTTTGAGTTGCCACACACACACACACACACACAAACAAACACACAACCACACAAAGCATCTACATGAAGGTGCAGTAATTGCTTTTGACTGACCTTCCCGCTGCGGTAAGCAGATAGAGACATTAGCGGCTCTTTTGTTTTGCTTCCTGTGTCTTGGTCAATTCCAACCATGTGACATCTTCCACAATGTCCTGCAACCTTCAGGTTAATCACAGAGGGAGCATATTCATTTTGGACAAATCCGCAGTTGAAGATTTCATCATTTATCTCAAAGTGTCAGCTCACCATGAATTGAGTACTGCCAATAACCAAGTGTGACCAATTATCCTCCTCAAACGGTTCGACACCAGTGATGACTAAATTGGCCCGGAAGCGGCTAATGACACTCTGTGTGTCAAGGAGCTGATCGCCCTCAGAATCGTCCTGCCTGAGAAGGCAAATGGGGAAATTGCATGTTAGTTTGCCTTGCTGTGTAAATGACCCACTGTGATGCAAATGTACAGACATCGACGCATCCTGAATATTTCACTGGAGCCATGTGTATTTTGAATAACATGCCATGTGTTCAAACCTGCTGCTCATTAGGTTCTGAATGAGCTCCACGCTGGCACGGCTGATCATGAGATACTGAGCTTCATTTACCAGGGAGAGCGATGTGGAGGTGGCAGCTAGAAGGGAACAACTTCATATTAGCACAGTGAGCTGAGGAAAACATTTTCATTAACACTGTCGTTTTAAAAAGTCTGGTAATTGAGGTTTTACTGAAATACAGCATTTGGAAAATGTAAGTGAATCTTGGCACACATCCAAATGCGCACTCACAATTCAACACACAAAATGTTTTGTTGGGTTACACGGATGAAATCTTCTATCACTGTGTCCTTGAAATATTCTTAAAAAAAAAAATCAGAGAATGTACAAGGAAGTGACAGCTGCAGAAACTGTAGCAGAGAAAGAGCAGCCACAAAAAATGAGATGGTTATACCACAATAAATACATTTTTGTTTTTTAAATTAAAAGGAAATAATTATTGATTAGATATTATGACAGAAGTTGTCTAGTAAATAAAACTTGTCAAGAAATATTATACTGAAGCAAGAGTTAGTTTTTCCAGACTGCAGAATTGCTCTCTGAGTGTTTATTTGTCAAATTGCCAGTTATGGCCTAACAAATATTAAAGATTCGAGTGAAATTTCACTCGATATGAGGAAATTTACTCAGGCTGTGAAAACAGTTGCAACAAGTTTCTTAGTGCTCTACAGAAAATGGACAATAACCTGAGATCATAACATTCCTAAAGACGTAATCAGCAGTGGTACTGTACACTGGATTAGTGCATAAACTGATGGATTCAGCCATTGTTTTCTTAACTCCGTGCTTTATTAATGCTGTTATTGATTTTTTTTTTTTTAAATCAGTTGACTATGGTTAGCAAGCTCATTTAGCAAGCTCCATAAACTACAGTGGTGGAAAACACAAATGCACTTTGTTTTATGCACATGCAATTTTTTTGGATAGTCTGCACTATACAGTATAGCATATATACATATTAGGGGTGCAACGATACTCGTATCGATATTGAACCGTTCGATACAGTGCTTTCGGTTCGGTACGCATATGTATGAACAATACAAAATTTGTAATTTATTTTATCAACTTTCCTTCTGACGATGCTGTCTGTGTTGAGCGCTCAGTAAATCTGCGTTCGACTACTCAGCCTAGGCTGCACTGTCGAGCGCAGATCCACTGAGCGCTCAACACAGACAGCATCATCAGAAGGACGAGCGCAGGGCAAGCTAGCGAGACAGAAGTTAAGCTCTCCTTGCAACATGGCAAATTGAACCTTCCCCACCCTCATTCAGATGTGGCGTTTGGAATTATTTTGGTTTTCATGTGACATATGACCCTGAAGGTAAGCGCGTCATGGACTAAAGTAAAACAGTATGTTGGATGTGCCACGCAATGCTCAATTACATGGGTGGGAACTAGTGTGTTAGCGAGCAGTTAGCTCGTTAACGTGTTAGCCGTCTAGCCCCACGCAGGGGTAGCTCGATAACGGAGCACTAGTGGGAACACAACGAATATGACTGCACATTTACGCCGACATCATCCTAGTGCAAAGACAAGTGGAAGCAGACAAAAACAACAAGCATGCATGTTACAAACTTTACCCGAGTCATTTAGACAGCCGTTAGCACATGATTCTCCTTATGGGTACCTGATATGTTTAATATTGTGGCGAGCTCAGACAAGGAGGAGAGGGAGGTGTCGTTTGGTCTTGCTTACCATGAGCTAGCCAGGGAGCACAGCCGTTTATTGACATCTGCAGAAGAACACTGCCGCTAGCTAACTCCTCAGCGCGGCAACCGCACAGCAACAACAACACACAGAGCGCCCTCTGACCCCGGAAGGACACACCGTCGCAGCGAGAAGGCGTCACCCGTCACTATGGCAACATAAACAAAACATAACTGTACAAACAGAACCCCGAACAGCCCTGACCCGCTACATAGCCCCCGCCTAAGGGGTCAGTCGTCCCCGACGACCCCATTGCCCCACACAAAGTCCTGCAAATGTCCAGGTGCCTTCTTTTGGCGCACCGCCGGTCACGACAGGCGGGGGAAAAGTCACTCGGGTCAGAACATGGGGTGCCACCATCATCCCACTTCTGACACCAATGTGGCGAGCTCAGACAACGAGGAGACGGAGGTGTTGTTTGGTCTTGCTTACCGTGAGCTAGACAGGGAGCACAGCCGTTTATCGACATCTGAAGAAGAACACTGCCGCTAGCTAACTGCTCAGCGCGGCAACCGCACAGCCACAACAACAACACACAGGGCGCCCTCTGACCCCGGAAGGACACACCGTCGCAGCGAGAGGGCGTCACCCGTCACTATGGCAACATAAACAAAACATAACTGTACAAACAGAACCCCGAACAGCCCTGACCCGCTACAATATGCTGCTGAGAATATAGCCCAGAAGAAGCGTATAGTATAGCTTTTATTTTGGAAAGAGCCATTTCTCTGTAATAAACTCTCTTTTCCAAAGATGAGTGACTCCTCAATCAGATACAGGTGTTACCGCGCCAGATCCGCGGCCCCGAACCGTAGTAAGGAAACCTCTGGCAGTTACTTGAAGGTTCCGTAACTGACTCGTAGCCGGCAACAGCTTACTATACAGGTCAACTCCGCTAGCAAAAAGATCGAAGGAGGCGTAGGAAACTGCTTCACCGAACTTTATTTCTTCTCTAAGGCACGAACACAGCGTACAGTGGGCTGAAAGTTTACTCACAGCGAGCATCGCCGACACAACTCTGGCTGTCGAGGGAGTTATTATATTCCTTTTATTTATTTTCTTTCCGTCTCTTCTGTAGCTAACCGTTACTTTTTCCCCTTCTCGCTCTCTCTCTTCACACACACACACACACACACACTCACACACACACACACACACCAGGCAGTCCCGCTACACACATCCCGAATACATTTCCCATCAGGCTTCATCCTTAAAGGGCCATGCCTGTAACACAGGGCTTGCAAAATCGGGCTAGCGATTTTTCCAGTCGGGCTACCAAAATCTATCTCTGCCCTGCCCGTCGGGCTATTGTAGGAAGGAAAAATATATGTCAATGCTTTTGCATTCTTTCGGAAATGTAGCTGGGTAATTATGTCATTGGCATCGGTGAGCCACTGTCAATATGTGACATATTGAAATCGCGTTTGAATTTGCGCTTGTTTTTTGCTTTCACTTTGCAAATATCCAGGTGCCTTCTTTTGGCGCACCGCCGGTCACGACAGGCGGGGGAAAAGTCACTCGGGTCAGAACATGGGGTGCCACCATCATCCCACTTCTGACACCAATGTGGCGAGCTCAGACAACGAGGAGACGGAGGTGTTGTTTGGTCTTGCTTCCCGTGAGCTTGCCAGGGAGCACAGCCGTTTATTGACATCTGCAGAAGAACACTGCCGCTAGCTAACTGCTCAGCGCAGCAACCGCACAGCAACAACAACACACAGGGCGCCCTTTGACCCCGGAAGGACACACCGTCGCAGCAAGAGGGCGTCACCCGTCACTATGGCAACATAAACAAAACATAACTGTACAAACAGAACCCCGAACAGCCCTGACCCGCTACAATATGCTGCTGAGAATATAGCCCAGAAGAAGCGTATAGTATAGCTTTTATTTTGGAAAGAGACATTTCTCTGTAATAAACTCTCTTTTCCAAAGATGAGTGATTCCTCAATCAGATATATTTATTTTTTTAATTATTTTTGTTTCAGCAACATTAAATTTAAAAACTGTACTTTTGAGTTAAAATATATATTTATAATTTTAATAAATGACAAATTAAAAAGGCATGAACATTTTTTTTGTATCGAAAAAATATCGAACCGTGACACCAAAGTATCAAACCGAACCGAACCGTGAATTTTGTGTATCGTTGCACCCCTAATATACACATATACATATATACACATATATATACATATATACATATATATACACACACACATATATACATATATATATATACACACACACACACACACACACACACACACACACACACACACACACACACACACACAGTGTAGTTGTCATATAGTTGTACTGTTGTTATTAAGTGAGATGTGACCATAGAGATCAAAATTATGTTCTGCAGCTTTTATGTGTATAAATTTGGGCTTTTTAACATTGGAGTCTACAGGGTTTTACTCACTTTTGGAGTAAGCCTCAAGGCCACTCTGGGAACGGCAGCTTTTTTTCCTTATGTGCTTACATCCCTTGGCCTTGTTGCTTAGCTTGGATACAAATAAAAAAGTTCCAAAGATGTGGAGTGTGGGAAATGAAGATGTCAGAAATGTATATTAAACGCCAGGATAATCTGGAGACTCGCAAAAGGCAGATTTCAAAACAAAGAATGATTGGCATCTGCACAGGCGAGGCTGAGATGTCCTAATTTGCTGTAGCTCAAAAGACACAGCAGTACAATGGCACCGACTTCACATGGCTCCTCTCATCATACTCTTTCAAAGTGGTACGATAAGAAGAACTGTGGTGTCTGGATTTGTGTGCATTCCTCTTCAAGGAGCATAAGTCAGGCCAGTGGTAGCAGCCACAAGTCCATTTGTTCATAACAAAGTGGGAGTGACTCTGAGGTCTGCACAGAGCCTCAAGTTCACCATCTGATGGGGAAATTTAAGTCATGCAGACCCAAGCTGACCGTTGTATACATGCAAAAGTATAAGTAAGTATTTCCTGGTATAATCCTAGCCTTAGATTCTCCCTGGATGCTAAATGTCCAGAGCTTTCAAATCCCTCATCTCCAGTTTGTAGCACAGGCTTGCCATTAAAATCCTGGCTCTCCATACTCAGATTAAGTTCACTTTTATGAAGTCATATTAACTATAACAACTGAACTTGATGCCCTTTATGCATTTATTTATTGTGTTTTGCTTGCCTTTATATTAACGCTGACATGGGACAGTACTACAATTTCATTGAACTATTGTACAAAATTTAAGTACACAGTTTTAAGCCACTGAGTTGTGACATTTAACTCATTAATCAGGTATGCACTACTTTTAGATAAGCACTTTAAATATACATATCTTGTGTTTACAATGGAACAGCCAATCAGAAAAACGTTGGCTTAAGGCTGGGAGAGTGAATTAGCTAAAATGGCTTGTGTCAGAGTGGCGCACACAAGCTAGGAATAAGATAAATAAGGATTGTTTTGAACTGTGAGTCATCCAAAGCTACTCCAGTGGAGCCCAAAAAGAAAATATAGAGGATGAAATGAACATATTGGGGCATGTTTTCTGCTCCCTTATTAATAATTTTCACACATTGCAAAGTGCAAAAGGAATCAGGTGTGAATGTTTGCTCAGTAGGTGTGATTTTTTAAAATCAAATCGCATGTTCCAGTCTAAATGAGGGATTCACATCCTTGGCTGAGAATCCCTGGCATACGCAGCATTTTCACAGTCTTTCGGATTACAATCTGACGCTCTTAAGCAGTGTTACAGAAAAAGATGTTGCCAGCATTACTGAATGCAAGGTCACACTGCTCGTGTACTGTATTCCACATAAATCTGGAGTAAACAGAGAAAGGCGAGGCAAAACAGGTGAAACGCTTGTACTGGTACCTTCACTCGGCCTTTTCTTCATTTCTCGGGTGAAATCAGGCCTTTGTTTTATCAGGCGGCACGGCTGTCCAAGGAAGTCTGAAAGCCATGATGCAGCCTCATCCCCACAGTCGACAGTCTCCACCCTTGGGGAAGGAGGAAGATTATATTCAGGAGACCCCCGGGGGAAATCTACAGAGTTTTGATGCTGCTTACTATTTGCTGTGACATCTAATCGGAGAATCACTGGGTGAATGGCTTTTTTTTTAAGCTTGTGACTCGTCATGTGGGGATCTGTCAGAGGAGATTAATATCATCCAGTGCTCTATTGTTTGTTTTCCCCTAAAAATGGTAAGCAGCAGGAATTTCATAAGAAGCTGGGAGAGGAGGGCCTTATAATGCCATCCGCAAAGAAGGGGTAGCATAAAGAACGACACAGGTAGGGAGAGCGTTGACACGAGAGAAAAACAAAGAACAAATGACATGTGTCACAATATTTCCTGCAGCTCATGCTTTTCGGATGTCTCAAACGCTGCCAGCTCACCTGTCACCACAAACTTTACTGTGACACACCCTCGTGTGCGAATGATTGTTGTTTTCCAGGGGAACAGAAATGGTATCCATCCCTGTAGGGCGATTGAAGAAAAAGCAAAACAAAAATCCTCGTTGAAGTTTACGGCACAAAAATCGGACTAACTGAAATTTAGACATATATTTTAAAAATGTATTCCCAGTGAGCCATGGACTGAGTGTCTGACCTGGTGCCTGCAGGAGCAATTTGTTGGAGCGAATGTGGACTTGCGGGCGAATGAGACACAAACGTGGCTCCCTCTTCTGACTCAGGCAAACGCCGTTTCCATTTGCCACCATCCAGCCTCTGTCATACAGTAAACCCAGCGGGCCCACCGGCCAGTCGTGGACCTGCATGAAGAGCAGAGTCAAATCAAAACAGGTAGAGTGGAAGAAGGGGGAGGAGAGAAAAAGGTTAGAAAAGAAAGACGAGAGATAAGGCTGGGCTGTTCTCAAACCTCATACGCTCCACAAGATTTGATAGGATAGATGTATATGTTGGTCAGAGTATAAGCCACCCCATGGCTGTTTGAGTCTCTCAGTTGAAATCCCTTCAGTGATGCTTCTGTGGGCTTCTTTTCATCTCCTTTATATACTTCTCCATTAGTAATTTTGATTGAAGGAGATTCATTGGAGTCCTCTGACGCTGCAGCAGCTCTTTTTAACTCCTGTAGCCTCTCTTGGTCTACTCTGATGGGTTTCTCCACGAAGCACTCCGCCACAAAGTTCAGGAACTTTTGACAGTCTTCAAATGTTGACATGTAGCCGAAGGACACTCGAACAGATCCGGTCGGCTGGCCATCCACTATGTCGATGTTGTCTCCACAGACGTGGCCGGCCTTGAAGAGAAAAAGAGAGAGAGAGAGAGAGACGTTTCATTCTACCTACGCATGCCCTTAACCGACTTTGACAATTTTCTCTTTCTTTCATCTCTCACCTGCAGGTTCCTCTTCACCCGCTGACTGGTCATCCCGAGGAAGGACTGACATGCCCCCGTGTTGCAGAAGCAACCCGTGCGCACGTGAATATTGTACAGGTTGGCCATTCTGTCGACCTGTGAGTGACAGAAATTATTTCACCTCCTTTACATAAACACACAATTATTAGACTGTTATGAAATAGAAGTAAATTCTGTTTTCCACATGCACCTGTGAATAGCCAATTATCTGTCCATTTGAATCCATTAGGTTGAAGTTCAGGACTGCGCCCTGTGTGATTGGACTGTCAAACTGGCCTTCGGTGTATATGTGAGCCACTGGTCTCCCGTTGCCATGGCAAAGACTTGACAGCAGCATGTAAGTGTATCGTGCCAGGCCGAACGTGTGCTGCTGGATGTTGTGCATGCCCCCTGAAGGGAAAAAGAAATAAACGAAGGTTGAGGGTTGTTGTTTTTAACCTGAGGCAGATTATAAACAACCCGCATACGCATCATGATTTCGCTATTAAACAGATTGAATGAATCGCCATGCTCTGGCAACAGTACCTGTGATTCTGTAAAGAGCTTCAAATGCGTGATTTAAGCCAATGATGTCCAAGAAGGACACAGTGCCATCTTCAAATCTTTATCGGGGAGAGAGAAAACATTGCGTTTTGAATACAGATGCTCACAACAGTGAGTTCTCAGAGACTATCTGGCCTTCGATGGGCTGTAAGAATGTTTTACCTGTCAGAAATATTTGCTGCCTGCACATAATAATCTTCTCCGGAAAGGTAAGCTGCTGCTGTGCCTCCTCCAAAATAAGTCTTTTTTAGTATGTCTGCTGCGTCGTTACGGACAAGAAGCGCCCCCAGACCTGTGGGGAAGCCAAATATCTTGTAGAAAGAGATAGGAATGAAATCAGCAGGGCAGTCCTGTAGGCTTAGAGGCGAACAACTGACATAAGAGGCTGCATCGAGCAACACAAACCAGCGGCCTTGGTGGGCGCACGCTGGGTAAAGGCGTCTCGCCTGGATGCCTTTCACATGGCTAAGGGGATACTTCCTCCCTGAGAAGTTGCTCTGTGCTGGGTAGCAGAAGAGGTGCGGTGTCTGGCAAATAACATCTTCAACTTGAGCTTCATCCTTTGCTCTGTTTTCCAATTCCTGCGGGGAGACGGGCTGGGTAACCACCCCCCGGCTAGAAGTCAGTCCTCTCATGCCAACTACAGAGGTATGGCTGTCAGTGAGGTAGCAGAAGTGACTCCCTGCTTGGCTCTCTGTGTGCAACCTCCAGGGAAAGCTCTCAGCCACTAATTTAAGAGCGGCTGTACAACCAGAAGTGAAAATCACAGAGTACTCCTCAGGGGTGGTGTTAAAATGCTGCAATACCCTGTAAGAAAATGTTTTCACTCATTTATTCCAGCAAAGTACCAACTGAAGGAGTTGCTGGCCCATTATTAAGGCTTTTGAGAGCATGCACAGACTTTACCTGTATCTGACCCGGTCCACCGTGTCATGTGTGAGTCTGCTGCTGGGGTTGTGGCTGTGGGGGTTTCCTATTGGGGGGAAAAACAAAAAGGAGATGCTTTTAAATTTCATGGCTCAAGGAAAAATAACCACATAGCAGTAACACTTGGTGGGATTTTATGTGACTTGTCTCACCGTACAGATTGCTTGTAATGTCCCGGCAGTAGTCCCTAAGCACAGACTCGGGATACAAAGTAGCTGCTGCATGATCCAGGTATGTTATCCCTGTTTACAACAGAGAAGCAACGGTTTACAGCCAGCGGTTCCGTCACTACAGCTGCTGCTCAGGACTGAGCACAATCATTACCTTTAATCCGCGTGAACTCCTGCTCGATCACGTCTCTGAAGTTTTCTCCATAACCGTAGCGCCCCGAGACCTGCTGAAAAGTTTCAAAAGTGCAAAGTTGGTGAAAAGCCATTATGACAATTGTTCCGCCGAACAAAGGTAACACAAAACACAGCGGGACTGCTCCTGCTTCAGATATTTCAAACGCAGTCCTTATCACTGCGTAGGTTACTGATCGACTCTGCTAGAGTGTAAAGTCCGGCGGACAGCAGCTGAGCTTTTGTAGTCCTCGTCCATTTGTAGTCCCTGTGCGTAAGACCGGCCGACCCAGCAGATGTTGGTGTTACTTTACCTCGGTGTAATGACTATTTATTTATTTACTGCTAGGAAGACGGAAGACGGAAGAGAGCACCAAAACATGCTGCTCCTTGGACCAATCAAAACTGTTGTAGCTGCACTGCGGTCACGTGGAAAAAAAAAATCTCAACCTTCGCTTTTGGCCAATTTTTGTAGAAGAGCATCAGATAAACGGTTGGCAATCTTAAAAATGTTTAGCTTAGAGAAAAAAAAGTCCTTAAAAATGTACACTGGTTTTTAATATAGGTTAGTTGAATCTTGTAAGCTTATTGGGAGGCCAGGTATTCTTTGTGAATGTGATTAACGATAAGTGAGAGTCATGCAGTTTTAAGTCTATCTACCTTAAAAAATGTTCTTTTATATTGTGTAATTTTATGTGTTTTTACTGTAAAACAGATGGTGCTGTGGGATATAAAACCAAAAGTTGGGACACAGTATATTTCCTTACATCAACATTTCTTAATTATCAGATGAAATATATATTTTTAACACATTCCAAAGGGGGCGCTGGCTGTAGAAATACATGCATTATGCACGTACATGTGTTTCTGGCAGCTGATGAGAGATCTGCACTGACACATAATCTATAGCTGTCATTTTCATATATGGGGCATCCATCAGATTTTTGAGTGCGTTGTGTCCGCCCAGCAGACATGAAAGGTTCACAGGTGCTAAGCACATATATACATTTAAATAATATCATGAGCATGAACTGTGTATTCATCCTGTACAGGCATTTAAATTCCTTCCAAGACATCTGAAATCACTGCTTTGAGTAACAAGCATGAGAAATTGCTTCTCAGTACCTCTTACATATCATCCGACTCCTAGCCTCGCTGGCTAACAGGGTGCACAAACGAGGGCATTAATCAGAAGTGACTGATTAAAAATATTGATTAGTTCACAATAATACTGTGTGATGATTAAGATGTGCTAGCTATAGAGCTAGAAAGCCACAGAAAATCATGCAAGGGCAGTGTGTATATTTTATCCTTTATCTAGTTTTTCCCATTTGGGTAACCACTACATGTACTCTGCTTTCAGTAACTGTAACTGATTACACCAGCAGGTCTAAGTAATCACTTCACTGTAATCCAATTACATCTAATCCCTGACTTTTTAATCTAGTTGACAGACAAGGTACATGAAGGAGAAGAAATTAGTCACAAGTGATTGGCATGAAATGCCAGATCATCTCATGGTCTCTGAAAGGATAGAAATAGCTGTCACATGCTATGCCCTTGAATGCTTTGATGCTCCTCTTGTGCTTCTGATTCTACTTGCAGTTTGGACACAAAGAGACACCCTGTTGAACCTGTTTTGTTATAACTGGATAAAACTTTGCTTACTTGTACTGCTTAACCTCTAACCTTGTCTTAACTCTGAAATAAAGGCCTCCTAAAAAGTGAAGCGAGTCAAATCAAGTCAGTATCGAGACTTGTAAAGACAGCCTTCCTTCTTCTGTTCTCACGAGGTAAAATCTTTTAATCATAGAAGTGCAACTTGGAGGCTGAATTGAAATCATAGCTGAGAAGTGAATGTCTGCTTACACGTCTGATAGACGGCCATGAGACTTGCAGCAGCCATCATTGTCTCCGTGCAACGCACTGAATAGTAATTAAATATGCCACTTATGCTTCACTGATTCATTTCCTTCACAAATTTGGGTCTCAGCTGAATACATTTTTTCTGTGCAGAAGGGCTGTATTGTATCCAGTATGGCCTCATTACAAGGGCAGAAGGGCTTGTTGTGGGGGAGGGCAGAGGCCGTATGAAGGGGGGTGGGCAAAGCCCCCCACGAAGACATTGTGCTTAACATCACTAAATACCTCAAACGCCACATTGTCCTTTCCACCCCTCAATTAGTCAAGTTCCTTGTAAGAAATCTGTGCTTTCTTACAAGGAGATTTATTTTTAGAGAAAATCCTGCCCTGTGCTGGCAGGAAGCTCTCAGAAAATCTAATGAAAAACACAGCAGTCATGCAGAGCCGTTAGACACGAACCAACATCGGTTAACAAAGCTTCTCTTCACCATCTCACTGTGCTTTTTTGATGACTGCAAAAGGCTAGACCTTCCTGGGTCTTTTTGTTGTGGTGTAACTGTAGCTGGTTCTATCTTTGCTGGACACTGTCCAGCCGGAGAGCCTCTTTGCCCTGCCCTTAGGCCTCTTCAGCTAGTGGAACTCCATGCGGAGGAACGCCTCTTTGGTGACTGTGACAGGGAGAATTAGGCAAGAGATGCGGGTTCACTTGCCCTGCGTAGGGGCTTATCTTGGGCTAAGCTGAGGGACTAATAGCAAAGCCAGCCTCCGCTCCAGCCGGTCTGAGGGCACAGGGAGCCATCTGTCCACTCTGTGGATAACTGACAACAAAGGGTCATACGTTGAGCACGGACTACAAACTAAAGCGCCATTCTTTTTGAATACCAGAAATAAGAGCACGGAAGCAGTATTTTGTATATAAGGTCAGTACTTTAAACCACTCATTCTTGATGCATTACAGGCCTCGCACTGGGCTTCAAATGCAAGCTGGTGATTGTTCACTGAAGAGAATTTGTTGGGAACATTGTTGCATACAACAGTAACTTTGGGGTTTAGCCAGAAAGAAAGCTGAAGTTGTTGGTTGTGGACTTTTAATGGAAGCTGAGTAATGAGAGGCTTTGTTTTAATGCACTACTCCTGACTCCCATTAGGTTGAGATAATTTGAGCTGCTTGTTTTTCCTGTACTCTGTGCTGTAAATGCATTTTGTTGCACCGTTCCCCTAAGAGATAGTTTGGGCTTGAATTAATTAACACATTAAGCCAGACATGTGATGAATCTCCAATACTGGAGGCTTTGTGTTGATGGAGGAATGCCACACTGAGAGGACTCACACTTATATACTGATATGTGGTGGCTCACAAAATAGCTATAAATAGCCATTGCTCAAGATTTTTAAGAAGCGAATGCTGTTGGCTTGTTGTGATAAGCGAGATAAGTAATTTGAAACATTGTCTTTTAAGAGCATTGCTCCTAAACTGGAGAACAATTGCAAGTCATAATCTCCTGAAATGCTGTAATTTTATCAGTACTGTTTCAATTTCAAAATGTTCTATCATTCTTCGTCTTAGCCTCCAAATTTGAATATATTTTCATACGAAATCCTTCAAGTAATCCACTTAGACATTGTTCTCCATTTCCCCCGAGGGATAATACCCTGTTTTTATTGTCTGAAGCACACTTCTGGCTGCCTGTTCCTGGAGCTGAGTTCCTGTAGATTATCTGTTTTATCATGTATACTCTGTGGGTGCTGTTGTGCACCAGCGTTTTGTTCGGGAAGTCTTGAGTGGGTGCCTGCATGCTAGAGGTGACAGAAATAGGTCAAAAGGGTCTTAGCATTAGCTAAACAAATCCCGGCCTATAGGATTAGACAGAGATGTTTTGCTTTATTCGATGTATTCACAGGAACTTTATAATGATGCACAGAGGAGAGAATAGCTGCGCTTCTTGTTAGCAGAAAGACACCCTCCACTTATTCAAGATATTGGTTGGATTAAGGCCTTTAGCCCAGTCTGGTATTATCAACACTGGAATGTGCTAGAACAATACCATATTGTAAGCTTCTCGCTGCTGCTGGGAAACCCCGTTTTTGTTTGCTTGTCATCACACTGATATTACCAACATTTTAACTGGATACCTCCTGAATGAATTTTGTTGTTAGTGCTAGCATGTCTTAATCAAACCCACACAATCACGCTGTTCTTCTTTTTTCTAGGTGTGGAATGGCGGCACAGAGTACTGTATTTATTGGTTTGTGTGAGTATAAAAGCTGGGATCTATGGGAAGGTCATAAAAATGACACTTTTTGTGAAACACTTGGCATTGAAGGGTTATCCATCTGTACATATGTATGAGGCCACAGCCTGTTAGCTTAGCCTGTTTCAGTCCAAAGGTCACTAAATCCTTGACTGGGTTCAACAGCTCCTGGAGAGCTCCACTGTTTGCCTGCCAACTGGCTGAGCCAGTGAAGGAGGCAGGCAGATAAACCATAGTGTATTGTTTTTGTGATTCATTCTGTTATTGATTAAACAAAGATGCAGAATTGTGTCTTCATGCTAAACTAAGCTGACTGGCTAGAACCCTACTTCATAAAGACAAAGGAATAGTGTCAATCTTCTCATCCTAGGGGCGTAATTTCCACGGGGGTTACAGGGGTTATGACCCCCCCAATAATCAGACCCTACCAATATAACCCCCCTAATAAAATTATGAATTATTTTGCATAAATAGGCCGTTAATGTCTTTACTCATTTCAAGTATTACCAGCAAAATAGTTGCACGTTTAAACATCTGGGAATTTATGCAGATTTATTTATTTATTTAGACAGAGATCTTGACCCCCCCCCCCCCCCCCCCCCCCCCCGATGTTCAGCACAATGTTACGCCAATGTCTCATCCAACTCTTTATTAAAAAGTTAACAAGTGTACAATACTAAACAAAAGTCCTGATTAACCCCTCATTTCTGTATATTTTTATATCAAAGTGGAAAACGGATGCAGTGCCTTAGTTAAACGATAGATGGAAATACAGTAGACGAAGCAAACCTGACCACCTTTATTCTTCAACACAGCCTGAACTCTTTTAGACAAGCTTTCTTGTAATTTTTCTAAGTAGTCTTCAGCAATACTTCTCCTCCATTCAAAGCTCTTATTTAGATGTTGGCTGGCTTTTCTTCTTTTCTCTGTCGAGATGATCCCACAGTATCAGAGACGTTGATGACCAGGCTATAGGGAGACCAATACATGACTGATAGTGTTCCATTGTGCTTTTACTGCATTGGCAGTGTTTTTTTGGATCAATGTCATGCTGAAAAATGATATTGCTGCCCATCTGACGCATGGTGGGTGGAAATCTGACATCTCCAACACCACTGGCTAAAAAATACAGCCCCAAACAATGACAGAGCACCCACTATGTTTTACAGATGGCTGTAGACACTCACTGTTGTACCTCTGTCTGTGATGTACGTCTTCCTCATTTCATAAGACCTGATACTTTTGACTTTTTGTATAGTTCTTAAGTAATTCGGCCTCAGCCTTTTCTCCCTGTTTACTTTCCTTAAGAATGGCTTCTTCACAGCCACCTGTCCACTAAAAACATTTTTTTGACAAAGTCTTTTTATGATATTTTGGTATATGTGTATTATATTTTATGTTTCCTCATACATAACAACATACAATATGGAGTATATGAATGAAAATAAGAGAACAACTAAAACTAGCTTTTAAGTGAGAAGCAGCCAGTATTTAAAACACCTTCAGAAATCCTGGAGAACTATTGGTCAAACTCAATAAGTAAAGTTTGGCTCCTTGGATGCAAAATATAAAGAAATGAGAGATGGTTGTCATTAGGCATACTGTTAAAACGAGTAGGATTGACTTTAACTGCAGATTAACTGGGAGTACTTCATGCATGCTCGCCAACAGCAAGCCACTATAGCCAGTATATTCCTGCTTTTTCTGACATGACCAAGATTTCAGCTGAAGCAAATCTATCATTTGCAAAAAGGTTTTAGATAATGTCTCACATGTGAGTGATTACTAAGTTAGTCCACAATCACATCAATCTCTTGTTAAATTACTTTTTTTTCTCCATTTAGATTATCTTGTTTATTAGCTACAAACTCTCCATCGTGCCCAGCGTTAAAAGTAAATAGAAAAATCACTTCTCAGCAGAACCATGATGATCTAATGAACACTGCGACCTTGGCGCTTTATAGACTTGAAGTCATCTCTCTGTCTGTTACGGTGCAATAAGCTGGCCGTCCTTCACTGCATCGAGACATTCTTTATTTGTTCTACAAATACAAAGAATTGGATACGCGGCCACAGCAGAGTCGACATTGTGTGGTGTCAGTGTGATATTAAGAGACACGTCTCTCTCTCTGTCTCTTTCTCACACAAACAGACACACACATCAATTGATCCTCAGGCCTCCCCAGCACAAGTAGCTTCCTTTATATCTTATCTTCTCCAAGAGAGTCACACAACTTGTATTTAGCCGGAACTAAAGACACAGTCCCATGTGAAGATTGCACGCAGCGATAGGCTTATCTTCCCCCGCTCACAACTACATGATCAGAAGACAAGCAACAATGGTCCATGACTCTTCAGAGAGCATCATTTAAGTTAAAAATCCCCCAAAAGGGTACGTGGCTCCGTAAAGCAACATAAAAGTGAGTGTTCCATCTTTGGAGAATTTTCCACTTACTCAACGTTTATCCTCGTTAAGGTAATAATCCATAACAATTTCAGATGGAGGTCTACTTCATCTGTGCCACAGATGGATTCCACAGTGGTAATGCAGCTTACACGCACTTCATGAAAGCTTTTAACATTTATTTTGCCAGAAAGGTCTTTCCAGCTGAATCTTGTTGAGGAAAAGAAATGATGCATATTTCAGGCCGCTCTGGGAATTTAGCTGTAAACAGAAGAACAGGGTAGTTAGCACGAGTAGTGAGGATAACCCAAAAATCACAGGTTTGCTGGAAATTCAGAATAAAAAGATAAAAAGCAGCAGTACCCGATGGAGGCCTGAATGAGACCCTGTGCATAAATAGTCAAATGTTACAGCGGTAATGTTCACTTCAGCCTGCATGCATTCAGTTTACATGTTATTTCCTGACTACCTGACTATTTCTCGATCCTTGCAGAGTGTTTTACTTTACATCTGGGAAAACGAGAATGTCTGACAAGGAAGAAATGGCTTCAGATGGGAGTTTGAACGTTACACTGACGCTGAGGCTGCTGATGCACGGAAAGGTAATGGACATTTGTAAATAGTTCAAATCATTCAGTGCATTTTTGTTGTAATAGCCTAACGGTGTCGTAATAGCTTTTAAAATGTTTACATCCTGCTGAAAAACTGTTGAGAGAAGTCCCGCTGTTATCTTTTCATCCGCAGGAAGTTGGCAGCATAATTGGGAAGGTAGATTTATTTTACAATCCATCACCATTTATAGATTTTTTGGCTGTTTTATTTCTGTTTGTCTTGTTATATTCCTCTTATAAATCCAATCTAACCGACTTCTTTTCCTGCCTGATTTCAGAAAGGAGAAACAGTCAAGAAAATGAGGGAGGAGGTGAGTGTTTGCTTTGACATCTGTAATGAGAAAGGGCGTATAATTTCACGTTGTCAGGCAGATCAAATCAAATCACAGCTGGAATAACCGCGGGGCTTTGCTTCCAGAGTGGCGCTCGCATCAACATATCAGAGGGCTCGTCCCCTGAGAGGATAGTCACCATCACAGGACCTACAGAGGGCATCTTTAGAGCCTTTTCCATGATTGCGCAAAAGTTTGAAGAGGTATGCCCAAAAGCATGAAAGACACTGGCTGCACCTTTTCTCCAGTCTTGCATCACAACACGCGCACACACACAAAAAGACTTGTCAAATAACGCTGACGTTCCGTACAGTCGACACTGAAAAACAACATATTTTGGAAATCTCCCTCAGGATATTACCGCAGCAATGACAAACAGCAACGTGACAAGCAAGCCACCTGTGACACTTCGCCTGGTTTTCCCGGGGAGCCAGTGTGGCTCACTGATTGGCAAAGGAGGCTCAAAGATCAAAGAAATCCGAGAGGTATGAGTCGTTTTCTTTCTTTTTTTTCATGTTGCAGCAGGAAGTTTTTTTTTTTGCACCCAAACAAGCACAGAAAACAGTCTCCCTGGCACTCTGACACCCTGAGTATCAAACACTCAAGTCAAAATCTTCTTGTTTTTCTCTGCCTTAAACTACATGAAGCTATGTGTATGTTTTCTGGAGGGGTGGCGGGGAGGGGGGTGGGTGAAAATCCCATTGATTATGCCTGCGAGGATGAGCAGGGCCTGAATACTCATTCCGAATGGACAATATTTGTGTGCGCCTCTTCAAATATTGGAGCGCACATTGCTATTTGGCTTGCAGCTGCTCCCTGCATGTCAAAATGTGTCCAGGATAATTTGTGGGGTGCTCGAAACGGCATTTCAATCTGGGTGATGGCGTGCTCTTTTCAGCAATAAATAGCCTTTGTATTTTCTGTTGTCTGGTGATGTTAAGACCACAGGCGCTCAGGTTCAGGTGGCAGGAGACATGCTGCCGGACTCCACAGAGAGGGCTGTCACAATCTCCGGCACTCCACAGGCCATCACTCAGTGTGTAAGACACATCTGCTCTGTGATGCTGGAGGTAAGCGCTGTCAGCCAGCAGATGATCTTCACGTTCAGCGGCTCTATTTAGAAGTCAAGTATGTCACATTTATTTAGAGAGCAGAGGAAGGTAGTAAATTCAGGATGTCTTCAAAGCTAAAGCCCAGATAATTTATATTGATAGTTCTTAACCTTGTCTGTCTGATATACCCAGACGTGTATTATATAACAAACATATAAAACTGGATATTGATGCAGTACTTTTCCCATATCGTTAAAATGTCAGCGTTTAAATTACCACTGTACTGTCAAAGCCTCTTCACGTTTTTAGACCCCGTTTTAAACTTTTCTCACACTGCCCATCGCAGCACATGCTCTTAATGTATTCTGAGGAGCTTTGAGTTTGGATTTTGGGTTTAGTATCCACTTGACCTCTTTCTATTTTGATCAAAAGCTTGCCAATTCCCCATTTTTAGCTGTGCTCCCAGTTGTATCGCAGTTTTCTTTGGTCCGATCTTTTATGTTACTTTCTCTGCAGATGAATGGGATATAAAAAGATTCAGGCAGTGCTATAAAGGAGGATATAAAACGCATCAATGCCAGTGAGAGTTCTTTTTCTCAGCTGCGCCAGTGTATAAATTTTCTCCCTTTTTGGTTTGCACGACTGTGTCTCCAGTCTCCACCGAAAGGCGCAACTATTCCCTACCGTCCCAAGGTCGTACCTGCTGGAACCCATGCAGTATTAGCACCACAGCACTCTGCACAAGTAAGTAGCCATAGGGGAGTTGTTTAGCTCTGAATTTAGCTTATTTAAAGACACGCAGCAGTTGAGTGGACTTATTATTTTGTGTGATTTCAAAATTTCACTGATCATCAGGGGGTGTTTCTATTACTAAACGGGCAAAACAGTGTAAATATTAGGGGTGCAACGATACTCGTATCGATATTGAACCGTTCGATACAGTGCTTTCGGTTCGGTACGCATATGTATGAACAATACAAAATTTGTAATTTATTTTATCAACTTTCCTTCTGACGATGCTGTCTGTGTTGAGCGCTCAGTAAATCTGCGTTCGACTACTCAGCCTAGGCTGCACTGTCCAGCGCAGATCCACTGAGCGCTCAACACAGACAGCATCATCAGAAGGACGAGCGCAGGGCAAGCTAGCGAGACAGAAGTTAAGCTCTCCTTGCAACATGGCAAATTGAACCTTCCCCACCCTCATTCAGATGTGGCGTTTGGAATTATTTTGGTTTTCATGTGACATATGACCCTGAAGGTAAGCGCATCATGGACTAAAGTAAAACAGTATGTTGGATGTGCCACGCAATGCTCAATTACATGGGTGGGAACTAGTGTGTTAGCGAGCAGTTAGCTCGTTAACGTGTTAGCCGTCTAGCCCCAAGCAGGGGTAGCTCGATAACGGAGCACTAGTGGGAACACAACGAATATGACTGCACATTTACATCATCCTAGTGCAAAGACAAGTGGAAGCAGACAAAAACAACAAGCATGCATGTTACAAACTTTACCCGAGTCATTTAGACAGCCGTTAGCACATGATTCTCCTCATGGGGACCTGATATGTTTAATATTGTGGCGAGCTCAGACAAGGAGGAGAGGGAGGTGTCGTTTGGTCTTGCTTACCGTGAGCTAGCCAGGGAGCACAGCCGTTTATTGACATCTGCAGAAGAACACTGCCGCTAGCTAACTCCTCAGCGTGGCAACCGCACAGCAACAACAACACACAGAGTGCCCTCTGACCCCGGAAGGACACACCGTCGCAGCGAGAAGGCGTCACCCGTCACTATGGCAACATAAACAAAACATAACTGTACAAACAGAACCCCGAACAGCCCTGACCCGCTACATAGCCCCCGCCTAAGGGGTCAGTCGTCCCCGACGACCCCATTGCCCCACACAAAGTCCTGCAAATGTCCAGGTGCCTTCTTTTGGCGCACCGCCGGTCACGACAGGCGGGGGAAAAGTCACTCGGGTCAGAACATGGGGTGCCACCATCATTCCACTTCTGACACCAATGTGGCGAGCTCAGACAACGAGGAGACGGAGGTGTTGTTTGGTCTTGCTTCCCGTGAGCTAGCCAGGGAGCACAGCCGTTTATTGACATCTGCAGAAGAACACTGCCGCTAGCTAACTGCTCAGCGCGGCAACCGCACAGCCACAACAACAACACACAGGGCGCCCTCTGACCCCGGAAGGACACACCGTCGCAGCGAGAGGGCGTCACCCGTCACTATGGCAACATAAACAAAACATAACTGTACAAACAGAACCCCGAACAGCCCTGACCCGCTACAATATGCTGCTGAGAATATAGCCCAGAAGAAGCGTATAGTATAGCTTTTATTTTGGAAAGAGCCATTTCTCTGTAATAAACTCTCTTTTCCAAAGATGAGTGACTCCTCAATCAGATACAGGTGTTACCGCGCCAGATCCATGGCCCCGAACCGTAGTAAGGAAACCTCTGGCAGTTACTTGAAGGTTCCGTAACTGACTCGTAGCCGGCAACAGCTTACTATACAGGTCAACTCCGCTAGCAAAAAGATCGAAGGAGGCGTAGGAAACTGCTTCACCGAACTTTATTTCTTCTCTAAGGCACGAACACAGCGTACAGTGGGCTGAAACAGTTTACTCACAGCGAGCATCGCCGACACAACTCTGGCTGTCGAGGGAGTTATTATATTCCTTTTATTTATTTTCTTTCCGTCTCTTCTGTAGCTAACCGTTACTTTTTCCCCTTCTCCGCTCTCTCTCTTCACACACACACACACACACACCAGGCAGTCCCGCTACACACATCCCGAATACATTTCCCATCAGGCTTCATCCTTAAAGGGCCATGCCTGTAACACAGGGCTTGCAAAATCGGGCTAGCGATTTTTCCAGTCGGGCTACCAAAATCTATCTCTGCCCTGCCCGTCGGGCTATTGTAGGAAGGAAAAATATATGTCAATGCTTTTGCATTCTTTCGGAAATGTAGCTGGGTAATTATGTCATTGGCATCGGTGAGCCACTGTCAATATGTGACATATTGAAATCGCGTTTGAATTTGCGCTTGTTTTTTGCTTTCACTTTGCAAATATCCAGGTGCCTTCTTTTGGCGCACCGCCGGTCACCACAGGCGGGGGAAAAGTCACTCGGGTCAGAACATGGGGTGCCACCATCATCCCACTTCTGACACCAATGTGGCGAGCTCAGACAACGAGGAGACGGAGGTGTTGTTTGGTCTTGCTTCCCGTGAGCTAGCCAGGGAGCACAGCCGTTTATTGACATCTGCAGAAGAACACTGCCGCTAGCTAACTGCTCAGCGCGGCAACCGCACAGCCACAACAACAACACACAGGGCGCCCTCTGACCCCGGAAGGACACACCGTCGCAGCAAGAGGGCGTCACCCGTCACTATGGCAACATAAACAAAACATAACTGTACAAACAACCCCGAACAGCCCTGACCCGCTACAATATGCTGCTGAGAATATAGCCCAGAAGAAGCGTATAGTATAGCTTTTATTTTGGAAAGAGCCATTTCTCTGTAATAAACTCTCTTTTCCAAAGATGAGTGATTCCTCAATCAGATATATTTATTTTTTAAATTATTTTTGTTTCAGCAACATTAAATTTAAAAACTGTACTTTTGAGTTAAAATATATATATTTATAATTTTAATAAATGACAAATTAAAAAGGCATGAACATTTTTTTGTATCGAAAAAATATCGAACCGTGACACCAAAGTATCGAACCGAACCGTGAATTTTGTGTATCGTTGCACCCCTAGTAAATATATACAACCATTGATCATATTTACATGCATTTAGCCGAAAATTTAGGAATAACTTGCTTTTACATGAATAATTCACATGTTTACATGTTGTGTCTAAGGCTGATGTTTTCCACGAGCTGCCCAGGCGCTGTCCTGAATTTGGCAGAGTCTGCTTTGACCTATCAGACATCTGTTTATGTTATTGGATTTCCAGCTAATGGTCGGAGAAGGAGGGGGGGGGGGAAGGCAGATGACATTTAGATGAAATTCCGTCAGATCTATAAACATTAGAGCCATGGAAAAGGGGAAAGGAATGGATTTTCACTGCACTGACTTTCCTCTTGATGGTCTGTGACAAATTCATTTTTCAAGTAACACGTTATAACATGTCTGCACCACCCGATTACATAACCGTATCTCATCTGTTCTTCCTTCCAGGCCTTTGCAATTCCAGGGCAGTATGCTTTTGCACATCAAGATGTAAGTATGTTCATTTGAGTGACTGACATCAGTCCTAATGACCTACTCCTGCCCACTCCTTCCAAGCCACCGATACGCCCTCTGTGTACCCTATTGTGCAAAGATCAAATTTCAGTAACCCTGATCTGTTGACTTTACTAACACTAACCCACGGTAGCAGCATGCACTGATTGAAATGGAAATGAAGATTTGCAGAGTTCATGATCACTTGTAGCTTTGTAGCTTGAGATGTGACTGTATTTTCAGATGACTGCTATGAGAAGTCAGCATGCTTTCTGAGGAAAATGAATCTCTTGATACTGACACCATGTGTGATGTTTGTGAACTTCAGATTGGCTCTGTTTTGTAGTTGTCAGCTCCTCTGAAATAATCCAGTTTGATTGGTTAGCTCTAACTTCCTTCCTACCCTGCAGTTGACCAAGCTTCACCAGTTGGCTATGCAGCATATCCCCCTCCCTTCCCTTGGGCAGAGCAACCCTACCTTCCCTGGTACGTACCCACGGCTCCCCAGGGAAGTCCATCTATCCCTCTCTCATCACTCCTCTTCGACTCACACCATCAAAACACTGCTGTCACTTCAGTGAGGATCAAGGATTTCTTTGAGAGTAGACGGTGGCTTTGCGGTGATGTATCTGCATTTCATCGATTTTCACAAGAAAATAAGATGAAAAACAAAACAAGAATAATCAACACAATTGTAGGTTTTTAAGGTTAAGCCACCCAGCTTTCTTTTTTTTTACCTTGAAAGTTAGTCACTGAAATATTTATCACTGAAAAGAATATGTGACAGACTGAAGCAGACAGAATGATATATAAGCTAAAAAAGGAAAAAAACAGCAGCTTTCTCTGACAGGGAAATGTGAAAAATGTCAAAAATATTTACAGTTTAGTAAATATTTAACAATTTCTCACCATTTCTCCCATCAAACCCAAATTTCAGCCCCATTTGCCCAATTTCCCTCTCCAAAGAAAAACCAAACAAAAACAAATCCTAAGTTTTTGACCCCATCCTCCACCTTTTGCAACATTTCTCCTCCAAATCTAACACTGTCTTGGCCAGACCATCCCTGACCTCAACCACCCCACGTACTCATATATTCCGTCACAACTAACTCAGCACAATACATTACAATATTTTGATTAAATAGCGAGTATTGGTGTGGTAGTCATAGTCAAGCAGCATGCATGTATTATGTATATATGTATTGTCTTTTTAGAATGATTATTTTGCCCTATGCTATTTTCTGCTTCTTAATTTAGCAGTGTAACAGTGATAACCTAGACAAAGTAGGGCAACTTGTCGTGCTATGAAAGTGGAAGCCATTAGTGCCAAACTGTTGGTAGCGCTCCTTGTCCTACTTTGCAGGATTGGATGCATCTGCCCCCACAAGTTCACAAGAGCTGGCAATACCTAATGATGTAAGTGTTACATTGTTTGTGTTCTCCCGGCACTAAAACCTGAACTGATAATCTCCATGCATTTGGCTTCATTAAAACTTTCTAGGAGGACAGCTTTAATGAGGAATTGTTTGGACACAAATGTTTCACCTACTTAGCTGCGGAAATTAAATAGTCCTTGCTTTTGGCTGACATCGATTATTGCAAAAGGAATCCACAACAGATTTATTGAAAAGATGTCTGTGGACGGCTGTTAGAGGACTGTTAACTGTGCTGCTTCAGACACAGACAGTCCTGGTTTCATCTGTACTGAATCATGTCAGAACTTGATGTTGTAGGAAACATCTTTTTGGTAAATGCACTTTTCTTGCTGAGACTTGGATGAGTGAGACTGACTCTCAGGTGTGTAAACATAAAAACAAAGCCAGCAGCCTGTTAGCTAAGCTTACCATGGAGGCAGGGAAAGGGGGAGAAATACCCAGCTTTGGTCTGTCAATTCTGAATTTTAATGTTGTATCTTGTTAGTTTAATAATGACTGAACCAAACTGTAAAATCAACAAGTTGTAATATTTAATGGGTGTCTATTTCTTGGGCAAAAGAAGTGTCCTTCTTGAGGATTGAGGGAAAATAATGAAGACTCCAGGAAGTCACTGTACCATCCAGTTTCTTACGTATCCAGTTCAGAGTTGCAGAGATCCGCAGCTTATCCTGTCATAGGACGAGAGGCAGGGTACACCATGGACACATCACCAGACAACCATTCACAGCCAATTTAGAATCTCCAATTAACCAAAACCCACACGTGTTTTTAGACTATGGGAGGAAGCAGGAGTACCCCAAGAGAACCCACACAAGTGCAGGGAGAACGTAAAAACTCTAAACAGAGAGGCCCAGCCCTGATATGAACTCAGGACCTTTTTACCATGAAGCAAGAGTGCTAACAAACGTAGCACTACGCTGTCCAAACAAGCAACATAATTAACAAGAACCACCCTGAGAGCACAAACCTCTGTCAAGGCATCTCATTTTCTTACTTTTAATGGACTTCTACTGTATTTTATGCAAGAAGTTAGTAGCGCAGTTAAAATAACACGTTTTGGGGTCAATAGGCAGATCTAAAATGTAAAAGGTCAGAGGTCAGTTATCACTTTGACCTTCAGATCAATCTTTTAACCTTGAAGAAGAGGTCAGAGGTCAAAATCTTTTTTTTTTTTTACATACCATACTTGTAAGAATCACCATTTTTGAGTCAAAAGGCATTTTTTCCAATTTTTGACCAATAAATCATTAAGTTGACCTTGAAGACCCTGGTAGGTCTAAGCCAAATTTTAATGGATTGTTAACATGACCTCGCTCTGCTCCCCTGCAAAGTTTTATCAGAATTCATTCAAACCTTTTTTGAGCTAATGTGTTTACAGAAAGAATGACACAAACGCTACCAAAAACATAACCTCCTCGGCGGAGGTAATTACTGAGCTTTGGAGGTGGATTTTGCTGACTTCACACTGTAGGAATATTAAGGTGTCAGAGTTTCACTGCACTACTTAGTGACCAAAATAATTCACAATGTTATTGCTGCGTTTACAGAAGAGTATAATGAAGTCACTCAGAGTAGATAGACAAGCTATCTACTTCTTTTTTCTATTACATAGCAGGTGGGACCCAGTGATAAGGTGCAACAGCCACTTATTCTCTTTGCACTGTCTCCCAGATAATAACGGCTGCTGCTGAATTATTTACCATATGCATATTAACATGTTATCATATAATTTTTAAAAAATAATTTCTTGTTTATCATCAACACTACTACTTCTACTGCAGACAGAGCCAAGATAGATGCTCTTTCTGTTTCTAATATATCATCCTGCCTTCTCATTTAACTCAGACAAGAAATAAACATATTTGCCAAAATACCAATCAGTTTGTAAAAAATAAAAGCCAGTGCTTTAGTGGTGATAAATTATGTATCATCTGTTTTATCTGATGGGCATATTGGACCGTAGATATGCTTTCTGTTGTCACAATAATGAAGAGAAATGTGGTTTCCCTCTACAGAAAACGGCCACGGCGGTTGCTCCCAGGTTCTTTTGTAAAATCTAATTTCTGCATTCCTGTTTTGTTATTCGCATGTTTCTGATCTCCAACTCCCAGTTCATTGGCTGCATAATTGGAAGACAGGGTAGCAAGATCAATGAGATTCGCCAGGTCTCTGGAGCTCACATCAAAATTGCCAGCGCCACTGATGGCTCAGCCATGCGCCAAGTCACGATCACAGGTTCACCAGCCAGCATCAGTGTGGCCCAGTACCTCATCAATGCCAGGTAAGACATTACGCAGGACAGCCACGTCCAGCAGGGCATCACTCGCAGCCTGATGATAAGACAGCCAAACACTGAGCTATTATATTGGGACAGAGATATTGTGCTCAGGGTGAGGCTGGATTTGTTCCAACTCACTGCTCTGTTCTCTTGACTGCATTAAAATCCTTATTGTCTCTGCTTTTTAACACATTCCTTCTTTGATTCTTTTGTTTTCTCCTTTCTCACCTCCCTTATCCTTTGTCTCTCCCCCCATCCTCTCCCCGTTTTTCTTTCTCCATTTTTCTCCTCTTAACCCTTCACCGTCTCCAACTACCCCTCCAATCGTCACGGCCTGCAGCTTAGAGATGGCTAAATACACAATGCAGGCCGCTTCCTCTGCGACCCCAGTTGACCTGAACATGAGCTTCTCACAGTCTGCTTCCACTGCCTCCACTTCTGCAACCTCTATGGCCGTCCTGGCGGCCACCACCCAAGCCCCCACCACAATTAACGTCCACTCTCCCTCCACCTTACCAGCCATCCAAAACCCACACTACGCCGTCCCCGTTTCCAGCCTGCTTGGCATGAAAACGCTCCCCGTGCTGGCCGTCCACCCAGCAGCCGCTTCCAGCCTAACGCAGGGTTTATGCCCTTACACCGCAAAAATGCCAACCTCCGGCGTCAAAAAGTCAGAGCGGCAGAAGTTTGCTCCTTATTGACACCTGCTTTTGAGCCCAGGCATCGTAGCCGACCGATAGGACCTAATTAAAAAGGATGGCAAGTATATAGGCCTAAAATCGGCTTACACCAGTGTGTAAGTTTTCCCCGTGTAACATTTGTTCCCCATAAATCAGGATGACATTAGACAGATGCAGAAAGGCTGGCAGTATCAAAACATGTTCTCGTTAATTAAATGAGGCAGTAGAGGTGCATATTAAGTCAGTATTATCTCATGGACATGTATAACAATTAATGTGGGTAACTCAGGCTTGTATTCATAAAAAAGCTATTTTTCAAATGGATTTGTGTTCCAGAGCTTTATACGAAGACTTATCCCGATGCAATTATTGACTTACCGTAGTTTTCTGTCTGTGTGACTAGTTTTTCCTAGAAAATGTCAACTAGCAATAAAAGACGTGGTGCTTTTGTTGGCAGCAGGCTGTTAAACCTTTGGTTTTTCACTGTAGAAGTTAAGTGTTTTTTTTTTTTGTTTTTTTTTAACAAGGATTGTTCCACTCTTCTGTCATATTCCCCTCCCTCTCTTTCACTATAGGCTCTCATCAGTGCTAACAGGCTTGGGTGTTCTGTAGTAGCGTTGCACTGTTGCAGTTCTGATGGGATTATCTTAAAGCCACATTGGATTCTAGTGGATTTCACCCTACACAGTAATCATGTAAAGCAGGGACTGGCCTGACTAACTCTCGCTCGCTCGTACCGTACACCGGCTTGTTTCTTGTTTATTCTCCAGCCTCGGCGAGTGGGGGAAGGCTTCGACTTGTTTCATCCGAAACGGGGTGCTGATCAGTTATTTAAATAAATGTTTTATTCATGTGTTCCTGGTGTGGCACCCCCCCACCCCCACCCCACCGCCACCCACCAAAAAATACCAGAATGCAGATTTATTATGTTTGTTGATGAAATGACTTTGAAATAAATGGGACTTTTTACAAATGCAGATTGGTTGCTTTTGTTCTAATTTTGTCGGTGGTGAAAGAATTCCATGTTTTTGCTGATTTCTCCGAGTCATAAATATAAACCTGGACTCTTGAGGATTTCTCCCTTGTTTACTCGTGGCTTTAAGCCATAATTGTATATACCACACATACCCACTTAGCCGAAATTATGGATAATATCTCAGAGTGTTGAAGCTATTTTGTTGAATATACACTGTTTAGGATTTGTGTTTTTTATTCCCTTTGTAGAAATGAGGGATTCTGAAGCCTTCTGGTGTGATTCAGTTTTCTACACTTGGAAACAAACCCCATAAACAAAGTGATATTAATAAGGTCGTAAGATCAACTTTTATTCTTTATTTTTATCCCCCAAACACTGAATTTGCTTCCACAGATTGTACGTGTAAAACATTCAACAGCTGAAATATAGAAAAAATAGAGGGAGTCCATTAGCAGGACACAGCCACATAGAGACTAGCAGGAGTGCGAAGACAACTCTGCACAAACTACTCCATAGTATTAAGGATGCAGTTTGTTTGTGGCAGAGGGCATGCAGCTCCTGCCCAAACAAACTTTTCTACCTGCACTCTCCTGAAAGAAAACAGAAGCGAAGCTGAACCTCACAGTAAATATTCAACACATGCTGTGGCAAAATTCTCATGGGTGCAAAAAAAAAGAACAAGTTAACCTCCAGTCGTCCGCTCAACCGTGCTGCTAGTGGGCAGGTGGGGGTACAGTGCAGTCACTCCTTGTTTCTCCGTGTCCCTGCCGGCTTGTCCCTCTTTACCCTCGCCCCTTGGCGAATCTGACTTTGCTCCCTTTTCAGCGTAAAAACCCAGGAGGAGGAGGAGGGGAGCACTTCTGTTCCGCCTGATCCGTAGCAAGCCACGAGGGCCATTTCCACAGCAGGGCTCCAAATGCTGAAGTGGAGATAATCAATAGTTAATGGGGGCAGAAATGTAATGACAGTGAAGGATGACATTTCAACCTGGGGGAAGGTGTATGTGCACTGAACGCTGCTGCATGTATGTTGATGTGTGCCCAGGGCAGTTATGAGTTCACAGCCAGCTTCTAATGTTATATTAATGATTTCCTTTTTCAACCTGACACAGGCAGGAGTGAGCGGGCCATTGCTGGAGCTTGCTGCCATAATGCAGTTTTGGGGAAAAAAAAGCTATTTAGAGGTAAATAAGAAAATAAATAATTTTTTAAAGGTGTACAGGCTGTCGCTCAGGCCCTGATGAAAAACGGCTGCAATACTTTGCAGACTTGCATGTCTGTGGTGCAGATTGGGATTTCTTCTTTTAAACTTCCATCACACACAATAAGTCTGTATGCTAGACTTTTTATTATGAAGCTTCACATTCATAATCCTTAAAGTGAGGCTTTATTCCAGCGTATAAGCAGTAAATATGCAACCAATAGTCTGCTCTTATAAATAATATCCCTTAGATTTATATTTCAGAAGCTTTGCTTTATCTTAAAGTTTGTTTGTTTTATCCATATAAGGAATACTTTTTTAGAGACCTGAACAGCATATAGTCTGCTGCTGTTGTTTTACCAACTGCATTTCTAGGATAATTTCTTTGTGTGCTCAGGTAGTGCTACCAGTGATGGAGAAGGTAAAAGTACCAAAACGGCTTCATAAAAGGGAACAGAAATCCTACAAATTCACTTTCAAAGTAAAATTAAAAGAGTGGCTTCAATAATCTGAAGTCTAAATGTGCATCCAGCTACTATATAGGTAGACTGTATGTGCATTTACATATAATGTAGCTGGGCAAAGTGGAGTGAATGTGGAAGAACATCAGTTATGGCTGCATCAGGTCAAACTGTCACTCTGCTCAGCTTTGTTCTGTGACCACATAGTTGCTAAGCTAATGGCATTTCCTTTCTAACAGCACCAGCTAAGATAATACACCTGCTGGATATTGTGCTGTGAACAGGTTATCATGGTGGTGTTAGATTTTTTTTTTCCTCAGCTGCTGTGCCCAGGAATTTATCTTTTACTCACAGCTGTCAGGTAAATGCAGTGAAGTATGAAGCATGCTATCTCCTTGGACTGCAAGAAAAAAAAAAGTTTTAGGCATGAAAATGAAAATAAAACTAAGCTGAAAATAGGCTAAAACTGACAGCGTGGCGACTTATTGGCGACTTTGTGCTGCTAGTCATTTAAACTCACCTCCCACTGGCAACAATAAATAATGACTAACTAATGTGAAATAATGTCTTAAACCATTTAAGACCTTTTTGGTAATGAAACAGGCAAATGAACAATAAAACGGGATCTCTATGGATTACATGACTATGTGACACTGATGAACAGCGGGCTGTTGAGGGGATGCAATTCACAGCTTCAGTTAAGATAAATCAGGTAAGAGGAGGAATCTTGGCCGCACACACACAGGAAACATCTTTATGCAACAATTAATCAGAATCTTACATCAGGTGCTTTAGTCTTTTTCTTTTCTGGCACCAAATTACCCCCAAAGACCAAAGTGCGCCATGGAAAACGACTCCCTAATTCCAGATAATTAGGTAAAGTCGTTAATCACAGCAGCGAGTGAACCTTCTGAACCGACCTGTGAAACATCCATCGGGCTCACTAATTGACTGCCTGTTGTCTTGGAGCCATATTTAACTGCTCCATCTAGCGGTCTCTCGGCTGAACGTGACGTCGGAGCGCTGCTGCCTCTCTTCTCTCCCCCATTTATTAAATTATTTAATTTTTTTTGTCACCGTGAGAAATAAAGTGCCAGTGTAGGGCAGCAACATCAGTAGCGCTTTGAAACCGTGGCTGTTCGCCGCAGACGGAGCGCTCTCACTCACTGCGCCGATGAAAGTTGAGCGCAGCACGCTGATGACCTGCGAGCTTCCTCCGGGGAAACTGTGCATTTGACTGGCTTAACGAGCGCCTGTTCCCATCTCTACACTACACATCATTTGTTGCTGTCTTGAGCTCCGCTGTCCAGCAGGCTGAAGGCTGTGTGTTTGAACCCAGCGCACTCACGGATACGGACTCACTCCGAGGATCACAGGTGAATAAGGATGCATCAGTGTTCCTGTGTGGAGGTTTTTTCTTCTTCTTCTCTTATTTGCTTGTCTTAAATTGCTTGAACGCTCGGGCTTCAGATCAACTTAGTTGACTGTGAATAAGCTAATTTATGTTTTCTGCTCTAATGTTCTTTTGCATTTCCTTGATGTTCCCACTCTCTGTGTCACAGTAAAGCCACCGTGCATGCATTTAATTGCACCTATCACCTAATCCCATGCAAATTAGCTTGATTGGAGAAAACTAACGCAGATTGTCGCAACCTACTGTTGCACCTGTGGCTGTTATTGTAAGTTCATTATGTGTTTTTTTAAATATGTAATATAGGACTGAGGATTTTCTAAGAGAGGTTTCAGACTCTGCTCACACACTTAGGGGTGCACCATCCAGTCAGCACAGCCTTTACCAGCAGAGCCGAGCCGAGCAGGCAGCCGAAACCCACAATCCAATGTATTCATTATTTAATATATTCATAGTATCCAGAAAAGTAGGGGGTAGGGTCTCAGGATTCTATATGTTTTGTGATACTGTAGGCTTGTTGTTGTTATTATTATTATTTGGTAAATTCTGTTCTGATTTGTTCATTTTTTTATTGAAATGCTAGTTCCGTTTTGGGTGTGTTCCAGCTGCATACCCATCACTGTCATCATCATCATCATCATCATCATCATCATCATCACTTCTCTTTGTTCTTATTGAGAAACACACAAAAAACAGCTTTTTAAATTCTCTTTTCCTTAATATAATTCCAGCCTCAGACTTTCCCTAGTTGGCTTTGTTGCAAGAGCAAACCACTTACCTTCTTGCACTGCATATAACCTTAAAGCCTGTATGACAGTTTTGCAAGGGCTGTTGGTTTGCATGTTTAGGCAAACTTTCTTCTGATTTGGGTCACTAGTAAGATTTACAGTCAGAGGACAAAATTCAATTAGACAGCCCTGCAGCAATCTTTACTCACTGGCAGATGGCTTTATGCTCTTGGATCCTGCCTTAGGGTCCCTTATTGCTCTAATTGGATTTCATCATTTCACACTGTTTATCTGTATGAAAATGAATTTTAAAACGCAGCATCATTAATTCAATACTCTCTCAGCCCTGTCAGATCCAAGCCCACAAGTCACCACCGCCTAAGCATTTCACATCTCATCCCCTGCGATGGGCTTTGTCATAAATTGAAGCAGACCTCAGAGTAAATTGTTATGTTGATGGCATGTTGGGTTGTTGGAGGAGTCTAACTAGGAGAATCTGTAATCTGTGTGCAATAAATGAAGTGCATGCAGTGGCGAGGGCATATTTGTCTGTCTGAGTTTATTCTAGCCCTGAGGAGATGGTTTTCCTCTCAATGACATCCACTTTGATTTTACATAGGGACATTCGCAGGAGTTGCATTCCCCAAGACAATGTGAATATGATGTTTGCTTATCTGGTAGTGCTGCTTGTCAGACATAGGTTGTGTACTATACCAGCCTTACACAGAGAAGGAAACAAAAAAGGGTGCTGATACTGTAGTCTCGCCACTGCTGCATCCCTTTCCCATCGCTTTCTGTCACCGTGAAGCGTTTCACTGGGATCAGATTTGCAAATTGTCCTATTTATTCTTTTAAATACCACTCCTATTAATTAAGATTAAATGCTAATTAGAAACAAACAGCTTAGTTGGGGCGTAGAAAATTTCTGGAGATGAGCGAGCTGCCTCAGTACATTTGACCCTATTTATAGCATTATTGCGAGACTGAACAGCCATCAACCGCCCTAACTGAGTGACATCTAAGAAGAAAGTAATAGGGAGGTCAGCCTTTACACAACTCAAGCGCCACGGTTTGTGTTATTGAAACCTTGCCAGTTCAATTTATATGAATAATAGTATCGTATTTGTCAAGGTGGAGCTAAAAATTGCACTCAGATCTCAGGTTGTTGTGGCAGGACTTATCGTCCATATTCGCTCTGCTGTGTAATGAAAACGACAATAATTTATGAGTCATGAATCAATGCGATGGTGAGCTTCACTGAAGCGTGAAGCTGCAGCTAGGCTGAATCCCGTCTTGATTAATCATTGTTGCTGCACCTCAGTGGTCAAACCTACTATGTTCGGTTGCCTGAGATGTAAACAAAACTCTGGCCTTTGACAGAGGGGATTTATAACTTCAGCGACGATAATGACTGAACTGGTGCTGGTGCCAAACACCGAGGCTGGATGTTGAGTCCGTTCACTCCGGCGCAGGAAGCCACAGAAATATTTAAATGTCAGATGGAAGTGGAAGCATGGTCGGTCCTCAAAAGTAATAGCACGGGGACCGGCAGGAGTTAGATTTGCAATTTTAATGGTTGGAGCAGAATAACAAAATGCAATTGTATTATCAAGGGATAATTATAGTGCCATGCAGAAGGTTGGTCCACATTTCTGCAACAGTGAACAGTTAAGTGAGTAGAAAATGAAGTGAACTCCAAAAAGGGAAAAACTATTTCAACATTTGGAGATAGATTTGTCTGTCATTTCTATTGTGTAGAACTGCAGAGTGTGAAAACAGGAAAGGTGCGTCACTCATTCACACAAGCACCTTTTCCCCCTATGCTGAAATGCTTTCTATCTAATATGTACACACATTGGCAATATAATGAATGCATTGGCAGCAACTAGGGGTTCAGTATCTTGCCCCCGAGTATACTTTGCCATGCAGACTTGAGGACCCAGGGCTTGAACCATCAACCTTTCAATTTAATAGTTCTGCCACATGAGCCACAGCTACTACCCCCAGTCTTTCCTAACCTTGGATTATCTTTTCCAAGGCTTTTTCACACTTGTCATAATGAAACACCATATTGGAAGTTTCAAAGTTTTATAAATACTCCGACTTCTTCTTCAGCTTGTGTCAAAAAATCCTGCACTCAAACAGCACTCTACCTACAAAGCAAGGGACTGCTATGAGGGGAAGACATTCAGGGAGCTCTTTGCTCAGTTCGTTAGGAAGATGAAAGCTAACGGGAGTGGTGGAGATCAAGTTGAGGTCTGGAAGACCAAGACAATGTTCAGAGACAGCCGCCACCTGGATTGCAAGAAAGGCAAAACACAGATGTGTTTGAGGTAGATTTCACAGAAAAAAAAAGAAGAATTCATGAAAAGAAGACTTCTTTAACTTCACAGAGGTGTATAGGTCGTGCTTTGGGCTTTTGTTGCAGCCAGCGGAATAGGGAGCATTTCACCGGCAGAGGGAAGAATAGATTCAATTAAATACCTGCAAACTCTAGAAGCATCACAGTTTGAGTCTGTAAAAAAAGATGAGAAGATGAGACGAGGCTGGCTTCTACATCGGGGCAATGATCCTGAACACACCTTAAAATTCAGAGTCAAATACGAAAAGAAACTAAAGGCTGTTTGTTTTTTTTCCCATGGCTCTGATAGTCTGTCGGCCTAAATACCATGAAAAATCTGTGGCCAAACCTCAAAAGAACACAGAAGTTGAAGCTTTTGCAAGAATATTTAACAAATTCAGAGTAAATAAATAAATGACTCTTAACTTCTACAGCAAGTTGTGTTACTTGCCAAAAGATTAGCTATTAAGCACTGACCATGCCGGGTGCCCAGCAGGGTGCCCAGCTGTTTCCTCGTTTCTTGATTTTCTCACTCTAACTTTATTCCTAGTGGAAATTAGGACATCTTTTATTCATTTAACTGTACTAACAGAAATTTTCAAGAGGGCAAGCTTTTGCATGTCCCTGTAAAATTCCCTTCAGTTAGATAGACACAAATCCAAGGTTACATCCTCTGTGTATATGGTAATTGTTGCTAACTGCATGCAGAGAATTGAAGGATAGAGCTACATGAAGGCATATCAGCTGAAGTTTGGGGTGGACGAGGGGAAAACAATCTGTAACATACAGTAAGGCAATTCCCATTCTTTTAATATGGACATGCTGATATGCATCCATCTCTTACATCTTCTTATTACCCTGGAATTAAATTTTGGGCTAGCACTTAGTATCTATAAATTTGATCTAATTTATCCAGAGAAAATCACATTATTTAGTATTTTTCCCAGGAAAAATATAGGTGGAAAAAACAACAGGCTGCTTTCGAAGGCACAGTCGAAACAAATAGCGTAATAAATAATAAATTATAATAAAAACGCGCAATATTTAATGGCAAGTTTCATGTACTGTGATGTAGCTATGATCAGTGAAAGTGCATTACAACAGGAGAACACTGTCAGTGCTTTTCTTCTTGACCTATGTATTGCCTGGTTACAGAATATTAATAATTGCATATGTTCTCCCTTAAATATGTTATTTGACCTTATTAAAAACCAATTTGCAGGAAAGTATTAAGGCAGAGCCCTTCCTCTGCTCTAAGCTGGGTATAATGAAGGTGACAAAACACAGGAATGTCCATAAAACAGTGTTGATATAGCAAGCAAGGAAATATTAAATAAGATATGAATATTTAATAGGTTACATCAGCCATGCAAACAGAAATAATTACATTTTATGTGCAGTGAAGTCATTTGCAGACAGTACATTAACCTACAAAGTGACATGAATAATGTTTGGGGATGGCTAAACCCATGAGACATCTAACTCCCTTAGACTTATATTAGCCAGTAAAACAAATCCAAAGACATTTATCTGGGATTTGGATGGTGTAGTGCAATATGAAATGTATTGACAAGACAGCCACATTTTTCTATAGTAGTGCATGATTTATAGCGCATGTGTTGCAGGAATTTAGAGACCCGAATCTGTTTTTATACTAATGAATGCGATGTTGTATTTCACGGGAAATCTGCTTCCTTTGCTGTCAGTTTCCAGCAGAGGTCTTCCTGCTGTTCAGCCTGTCAGGCCTGAGGTTTGAACCGACAACTTTCACATCGCTGTCTGAAAGCCGGCCGACCATAACCTGCTTTAAAGTCCCAGTCATTAAACTTTAATACAATATGACCACTCCAGAGACGTTTTAGTCTTATATTTGAGATATATATTGTATTCCCGGGGTGTGTGGTTTGTTCTCCTGGAGTCTGTTTGCATCATTATTTATTAATCAAAAATTGGACGACCGTCAGATCAAGTCTCAGCACAACAGCAAAGATAAGCTTCTGTTTTTTTATTGGCATTATTATGATGCATGTGTTAGTGTAACTGTTTTGGTCCAAGGCACTGTAATATAATACAAACTGCATGTCTGGGGATTTGAACTTTTCTCATACATATTTCTTGTTTAACTGACTTAAAAAAAAGTCTTTGCCTAGACCTTAATCTCATTTTAGCACCTTATGTCACTTAATAATTGCTTGCACCACTTCACTTGGCACAGTACAGAATCCTGCCACTTGCCAAAGCGATTTAAAAAAAAAAAAGGGGGGGGAAATGCGCATCCACTAGACTCTGTGTGGTTCAAAAAGTGACTGCTCTCCCATAAAAACAAAAATATATACACATAAACACACCTAATTTTCCATCAAGTGTTTGTTTTCCAGTGATAAGTATTTGCTGTTAATTGGAGAGTTGCTTTTCCACTTACAAAGCTGAATTTCCTTCTTTATTTTGCTCAGAAGTGGGTGTTCTGAAGTGTCACACGTGTGAATGAACTCACTGATACCAGCTTATATAATCTCTGGTATGCTTTTGATTGATGGCTGCAGCCGGTAGTTAGCATAAATCTGAGATGTGCTTTGAGGTCACACCTGTGCAGGGTTTGTGACCGAGCGCAAGAGCGCTGTTGTTACCTCGGCAGGCAAAAACACAGACTTGCTACATCACAATTAGGTCCCTAAAGAGACTATGGTTGCAGCGTGAAAGACACTAGGTGATTAATGCAAATAATTTATGTAATATTCAATGCTGTATTCTGCAGCGACATGTAGACTGACACTGTATTGTATGTTCATGTCACTTCTTAGTTGTGTTTTTTCTCTTCCTGCCAGCACGTCTTAGCGAGCACTGAAGATAGAGCAGTGAAGCAAAAAACCCAGAATTCTTTGCAGAGCTGTAGGCCAAAGATAAATCCATGACCTTTCAGCAAATAGCTTATATGCAACATTATAAATATAAAAAACGCTTGCCATCACTTGAACCTGAGGAGTGGTAATGAAGAAGTATCCACAAAGGCATCTTGAACAGTGAAAATATTTTCAGTGTTTTCAATCCAGTGTGTAAATCTTCCTGACATTTGGTACACATTATGCTGTGTGCTGGAGAATTAATTAGATAGACATTTGGAAAAGATGTGATCTGTATGAAAATGGCAAGATGGCATAAGGATAAGGCTAATGGATGTAGGCAACAACTTGATTTGCCGATGCTGGGAATCTGCATAATTTTGTAAAGAGTTTGTTGTCAAGAGATAAAAAAGATGCTACTGTTTCCTTTTCTTACCTTTAACAAATCCAATAAGAAAAATAAATAAATAAATAAAACCAGAACCAAAACCTGTCTGCGGCTTTTAGTAGCTATCCCATTGATTCCTGAAGTAATTAAATGGGTCTTAGATGTAATAGTTTTTATTTTATTTTATCAGGAGTATGTGTTTTCATAAAAACAGCAGGGAACTGTGGCTTGAAGTAGAAGTTATACAAAAGCAAGTAAATGGTACATTTGTTTAGGACTATTTTCAGCCATGGGTACACATGTAGTTCTGTAGTGAGCACTCACGTCACCAGTGTATATCATCTCTGTAAGTGGATAGTTAGCAACCCTTTGACTGTGTTGTATGTTGGAGGAAGAATGGAAAAGAGACTTAAGTGTGTTCAGTGCTTATTATTGTCTGAATAGGAAGAGAATAAATGTACTGGTTATGGCACCACAGAGAAGCCAGTGAGGATGGATCTTAAAGCTGGTCTGAAAAGCTTGAAATTAATAAACACAAATTGTTTTTTAGTTTGTGAGGATTTTTCATCTATCAACCAAGAAATGTCTTAAACCTTCATTCTTTCTAATGGCCAGCAGGGGGCGACTCCTGTAGTTACATAGTGTTGTATATTAGTCTGTGGGGAAATGGCTCATCTATGATCTTCAAAACGTTTTTAAACGTGTTTATGGTCTAAATATCTAACTTGAAGTGTTACTGGATGGAAAAAGATCTAAATCGTGTTTATGCTGATTACATTCAGTGGCATGTGCCAATATTTTTGTGACTCGTGGTCATGCACCTCTTGATTTTTGTAATCTGGTCCATTAACCCTAAAATGCAGCTGTGTTGAATGCACAAATGTACCATTGTATTGGTTTTTATGGCTGTTTTAATGGTATATCAGTACAGAATCTCAGAGATATATAGATATACTGAAGAAGATACTGCAACAATTTGAAAAGATGAGACTTTGTGGAAAACATTTAAAAAACAAAACCCAAACACTTTGCAATGTCTTTGCTTCCAGTTTTGACTTCTTCGCTTCCTATATCAGCGCTGATGTGGCGGCACTGTCTGAGTGGTGACCCCTATCGTACAGGAGAATAATGCACCTTAACAGCAAGCATAAATAGAAGTGACTGTGTGATGATGTAAAGCATGCAAAGCACAGTCGGCAGTCCAAAGATCTGCATGGGGTTAGGTTAATTGGTGATTCTAAATCAGTCATAGGTGTGAGCATGAACGATTGTCTCTCACTCTGTGTTGGCCCCGTGAGAGAGTAGCGACCTGCCCAGGCTGTGCCCGACCTTTTACCCTATGACAGCTGGGACAGGCTCCAGCCCCACCGTGATCCTAAACTGGCTAACCGGAAACGGATGGATGGGAAAGACATGATGTTTTTGTACATATTGGTCCCAATTAGAGTCATGTTGTGTCTGGTGTCAAAACACCAAGATGCTGACGGCTGAAAAGCACTCAGCTTGAGGCTTCACAGACGTCACAGTGGTTACGGTTGTCTTACATCTACAGCCTATTCACAGGACACAAACACAAACTGTTATTTCATGGCACTTAACCAAGTGCACCTTTTCGCATTGCGTGCCCGCTTAAAGGTTATAAAATGCACCGCATCTTCTTGTTACGCTGCACAGATGAAGTTTAGTAAGTCACAACGCTGACGTTTTCATTACAAATTTGCCACATTTGTGCGAAGTGACAGTGAGAGTTACACAAACTCGAGCAACTTTTACGTAATGAGAAAAGAGAGAACGCCCGCGAGACACGACACCCACATGACTCATTACCAGCTTGTTCACACACCGTACCGACCGCGTTACCTTTGGAATTAACTTGTTGCCGGTTATCCGTGGGAGCTGTTGACAGTGAAGGGCAAATATAGATCTATTGGCATCCTTGTGTCCTTTAACATGATGTTATGGATGAGGTTCTGCTCCCGAATGCCAGCAAAGCCTGAGGGCCACCCAGAGCTCAGTCTGGATGGAGAGCACAACAGCAAAAACCAGCAGCGGTGTTAATGTGACAGCCAGTAGCAGCTGTTAAGGTGGAGAGGTGAGACTGAAAAAAGCCAAATGAGGTCCTTTTTGCTAATGAGGCCTAGGCATTTCTCTCTCTCTCTCTCTCTCTCTCTCTCTCTTTCAGCTGCAACAGTGTTATCGGTATGCACCTCGTTCTGCTTCCTCTCAGTTCCACAGCAGCTCCAAGGATTCAGCCTCAAACATAGCAATTCAGCTAAAACACTACTCAAATACCACTGGTGTGCCAGCAGTCAATTCCAGCATTTTTTTTCCTTCAGAATGGAGCAGAATTAATGAATATCAAAATGCGTGGCTTAAAACATGCAGACTTTGTTTTCCTCGCAGTAGAATTAATGCGGCTGCTATCTCTGCTGTATGTGTTACCATTTCAGCTCTTCACCTGCTGTTTAGGGCTCCTAAACACTCTGTTGGAAATTAGTTGTGTTCATTGACGCTGACAAACCAATCAATATGGTGAACTATTTCTTAAACAAACGCGGACAGGTCTTAAGTTAATTGTCGAGTCAATCGATGAGGGGTAATCTCACCTTTTCTGTTTAACGAAATAGGCCGCGGATGTCAACTCTTAGACGAGCCTGTCAGACGGAGCTCGGCGTCGAGCTAAGCCGAGCATTTGGTGGGAGTAGGGAAATGAATGGAAGTAGGCCACTGAATGCAGAAAAGCATCGTAGCGGGCATTTGAATTTCAAGGCGGTGCGGTAAATCAAGTTAAGCAGGAGACAAAAACAAAAACATTGACTACAGCTTTTCAGAAATTTGCAGTGTGTGCAGCGTCAGCAGTTGATCCTGGGATTTTCCTTAACTTCAGCTATTGACTCCTGGCAGTGCTGAAAACTATAAGGAAAGAGATGTGCTTCTACTTCTGATTTAAAAACAAAAAACAGAGAGACAGAGCTTTAGAGGGAAACTTTTAATACTCCTCTTTGCAAAAGCTGGCCACTGCAGTCAGCTCTAGCAAAGGAAATTTGTCTTTCCAGACTGATATTATGTTCTATTTTCAAATCAAATCTTCCCTTTGTACAGCTGACTGGGATTCATTTAAGAAAAAAAATCTAGACATTGATCCTGATTCTCCCTAAGAGCTTACGAGCTTACGAGATTCAAGTTGTTGGAGGTTTTTTTGACCATTTTTCTTTTACTTTATCACCGCTGAGCCCGATTGATGCAGGGAAGTGTTACAGTATGAAGCAGCATCGATTTCCTACAACGGCCCCATGAATGCTCCCTGTCCTGATGATCCAATTCACTGATCCTGCAGGCTTGCATCACACTCAGCGGGGTGTTCGACAGACATGATGAAGCAGTGCTCTGAAGTGAATTTCTTGCCCTGTTCTCGAGGCTAAATGAGACAAAAGCCACACCTTGGATAAAAAGTGACAAAATGCCGAGCACATAACCCCAGTTTAATTTTCTCTTTCCAGATGGACTGGCTCACACCTGAGATGTGAAGTGTGTTATGTGAGCCAAGGTGTTTTCCCACCTCGCTGGTGGTGGGGAGAGATGCTGCACTCCGTTGCCATGACAGCAGAAGTTCTCTTTGTTCTTGGGTTCCTGATGATGAGCGGCGCTCTGTGTAATCCTATCGCGACCTTACCGGTGAGCCAAGAGCGTCTGGAAAGGGTGTTGACCCAAGCTAGGGAGGACAAACATCAGGACAAGCAGACTGCAGAGAAGCCGCTGGGATACATGGCCCAGGAACAGCCGCAGGAAATCAATGCTGTAGGGCCCAACAGGACTGCCAGGTCAAACCTCAGCTCTCAGGCGCGAGGATCTAAAGGCGAGAATTCCCAGGAGCTGTGGAGCGAACAGGACAGCCTGAACCAAATAGACGAAGCTCCGACCAGTGACGTCACCCTCTCCCTGGACGCCATCGATGAGTACGCGTACCCAGACTACAGGGGGAAAGGCTGCATGGATGAGAGCGGCTTTGTTTTTGCCATCGGCGAGCAGTTCACCCCGGGCCCTTCAACGTGCCCTTGCCTCTGCACAGATGAAGGCCCTCTGTGCTCCAAGCCAGAATGTCCCAAGGTCCACCCTCGCTGCATCAAAGTGGACACTAGCCAGTGCTGCCCGCAGTGCAAGGAGAAAAAGAACTACTGTGAGTTTCGGGGCAAGATCTATGCTTCGCTAGAAGAGTTTAAGGTGAGCCCATTAACTGCATTCACTCATTTTTGACATGCTCCAACTTGAAAGAAGTGCTGACAGAACACTCCCTCGCCATGAGTGGAGTTTATCACAGGCACTACACAGGAGCTAGTTACCTCGCCTTGCAGCATGCAAGCAGGCAGGCAAATTTATAATGGCAAAGGTCAGCACTTGTCTTTTATTTCCCTTTTTTTCTCCTCTGCACAATGTTACTGGAGGCTGAATTTAGCAGTGCAGCTTCAGCAGAGTGTTTCCATATTTAGTTTGTTGATACACATGATAAAAGTTACAGTTATAGTAGTGTTACAACAGCACAGCGCAGCACACTGCTGCATGTGGGTGTTTGAGGAAGAAGAAATACACTGGTGAGATGGTTGTTTTATCTTCTGACACCACTTTGAAAGGTTCAGCTCAGGACTGCACCACAGTCTCAGCGTTAGGTCTCATTTATCAGCGCCTAATGCTCCTATTTATAATGGATAGTGTCTCACCAGGTGGTCGGGGCTAATATGGGATGTCTTCCTCTAACTCATGTTGTTGCCGACAGCTCTCTGCTGAGCCAAATCTACAGAAAGCCTCTACTGCCACTAGCCGCATACATCAGCCTTTCTGCTGTGTGAAGAGGGGGTGCTTTGAAACTAAGCAACAGGCAGGTTTTAATGCTTGATTGCTGCATTCTGGGGCATTGTGCTAAGTGCTACCTCACTCCATTTTCACAGTGGAGTGCCATGCGGAGGCGCAAGCCTCTGCAATCTACAGCAATGCTGGAATTAACCTTTGCTCTCTTGTTAAGACTACATGTATATGACTTTATACATGCAGCTGCTAAACTGAGCTTTGCATGGACACTGTAGGCTGCAGGCTAAATGTAATTCAAAGTGCGCTCTGCCTTTGTGCTACATTTGCTGTACTTTGAGATATACAGGAACGCTCGGATAACTCAGTAATTCCTGACTCTGATCACGCGGCGAGAAAATTGGAAGCATCTTCCTTCTTGTTTCCCATTCCTATTGATTTCTCCATATCCCCCTGATTCGATTGTGAAGTTCAATTCTCGACTCAGCCCTTTCTAAAATGAGGCATTCATTGGCAATGAAGTTGAGAAAGATGGGGCTTCCCTATAGATGTGGCTTTGTGACACTGAGTGCACACAGTCTTTAAAGGAGGCAGACAGGCAGGCGTGTTTTGTGTGTGCAGGTTGTGTGTGTTTGAGAGACAGAGAGAGCTGCAGAAAGGCAGACAATTGGCTAAACAGACATGAAATAAATGAATCTTAGACAAAGATGGCAAGAAATCAATTAATATGGGAGGAGTTTATGTCACCTGTGTTTACTTGTGCATGTGATGAACTGTTTGTAAGAGCGTTAATTGATGTTTTTTTTCTCTGCTATCAGGTGTCTCCGTGTGAGAAGTGCAGGTGTGAGCCGAGCGGAGAGGTGCTGTGCTCTGTGGCAGCCTGCCCACAGACGGAGTGCGTGGACCCGGAGTACGAGCCGGATCAGTGCTGTCCCATCTGCAAGGGTGGTGAGTGGAGATGATGATTTCTTTCAACAAGCCAGTTCATTCCAGTGCAGTTGGTATCCCAGTGGCATTGGCATGAAAGCCCCACTAGTGCCAGTTTTTGCTCAAGGGCACCACAACAGGAGTAGCGAGGTAGCAAAGCATCATTTCGCTGACGCAAAGCAGGCAGCATGCTGCACTGCAGTGTGTGCAGTATCTTGCCACATCGGATCAAATCTGTTTAAATGAAGTCACGGCAAAAAAATATGGCTAATTAGCTCTGAGTCGTGGCCTGTTTTTGTGTAAATATTACTTTTTTCTCTGCGTCATTCTTAATGTCATTTCGAGAGTCGTTTGATTGATTCTGTAGCATATGTTCCAAATCCGTCTACTGTCTGGTACTGAGATTTGAGATACGCTTGCATTTTTTGCTGCTTCTGCTGCTGTTGGGGGGGCGGGGGGTGGAGTTTATGATCCCGTTGGTTTGAGAGCTTCGGCCTGCCTGAGAAGAAGGAATTCTGCAGCTCAGAGTCGATTATATGAAGTTGTTTCCGATGATTCCAGACAGCATGTCCTAGATTATGCCCCCTTGTTTTCTTGGCGTGACTCTAATGCAACATGGCAATGTCAGCAACATTGCTTCCTTCAGCAAAAAGAATGATGACTTGCGATATGTATCTCTGACTTGGAATCTTAAAGCGGCGCAGGCTGTCTGCTATAAACAAGAGCAAACAATCTGCATGTGGAAAACAGAACCCGCTGCATGTGAAAGTGCTTCGTCTGTATGAACCGCTTACAAGGTGACAAGCGCTGCTGGTAGTGTCTCTTTTTTTTTCCGGGTAAAACTGCAAGTGAGATATTTTGATTTTCCGGGCGTCTGTTGGAACTTTTTACACATTAAATGCCAAATGGGAAAATTAGAAGTCGATTTGAAACAGATGATCAGATGATGATGAATGAATTTGGCTTAAATGAACAAAACACACACACGCACAAAAACACCTCTTCTTCAGCATATGTCTGCCATCGGTTCATTATCATTGCACCCAGAATATCACATTAGCATTAGTCATGTATCATTTTAAACTCTGGAAGTATTATAGACATTAGAATTTGCATGTAATGAATGTTCATGACTAGTCATCAATCAGAGATCGTCCCGCTCAAATGAGAAGCCTGTCTCACAACCTTCCAGTGGTAGCAAGTTGAAAAAGATTGGTAGTCATAGAGCGTCGCTCGCTTTATTAATATTTGGCTGCTGTAATCTTGGGGAGTACATGTTGGTTCTTTGTTCTTCCATATTTATTTATTTATTTATTTATTTTTGCTGTACACCCACATTTTATATATATGCACATATTGATCATGCTGAGAGTGCTTTTTGGGCAGTTTTGGGCAGTGCTCCATAATTTCCCCCCTGTGAAATGCCCAGTGGATTAGCTGGGCCACATTTGTAGGCACGGCAGTCCAGGAGACGAATGTAGATCCCGTACAGTATGCACAGAGATGTGGCAGATTGAAGAGAGTGGGCATTTGTATTCTCAAGTATCCCCAAATCCACGTGCTCGTTCACCCGATAAGGATTTTCAGTTTTAGGTTGACGTCAGTCCCTATTACCATAAGATTACCACACATTACCTTTCAATGAATGCGGTAATGACACGTTATCTGGCCACAGCTAATACCGTCGCGAGGAATACTGTAGCCCATGGGGATTGTGTGGTTAAAAGTGTTAACTACTCAGCCTGCAAAAACAGTAGGGCACGTCTTCTGTGGCGTTGTTAGAGCTTCCTAAATTGATGACCCTAATAACATCATCAAGTTAATCTCAGCTTGAGCTGGGAGATTTTATATTTTAGCCAACTGACACCCTCTAGAGCTGAAAAATGAAGCCAGTGTAGAAGTTTCGCTCTTTGTCAGGGGCAAGGCTGATGCTGTTTCCTCAATGCAGCCATTGCCGGAAATTATAGAGGGTACAAGAAGGACTGGGAATCCTTTTTTATGGGGGAAAACAAACTTGTCCTGCTCAATACATCATTGTCAATATTGAATAACAAAATGCAATAAAAGTGCTAATAATAGAGGTGATATAACAGGTTTTTTTTAATGGCTGCCCGTTGTTTCCTGATGTGAGATTATTTTTTCTTCTACCCAACAATGAAATAAAACATATTTATGATTGTAACCAGACTGCATTTGGTTTGCAGTTGTGCTCTTTTCTTATGGACAGCTGCATCTCCTCATGCATGTTTATGGAGGCAGGAGGTCTGCTCACAGTTATTTGCATATTGTGATTTATGTCTTGTTCGTAACCCCGTGACACACCATTTTAAAAAGTCCAGGAAACACCCATGCTCCTTAAAGTTAATGCTATCGGCTCAAATGTCTAACTTTGATAGTTATATATGTTTAAAGGCGTGACTGATTTGAGTGGCACGTGTGCGCGGACCCACGCACACGCAGTGTTGCTGCTAGACATCACCTCGGCTAATTGGAGGCACTCTACTGGACCTCTTGATCTGTAATTATCTGACAAATAATACGGCTTGTTGTGTGGTTAATTATACCAACAGACCGTCCAAGATGCCTGTGCTCCAGTTTTTTTGGTTTGTTTTTTTGACTGTGATTCTGTACTGATGTATTTCACATGTACAATTATGCATGCAGCTTGCAAACCAAGCTAAATGGTGTTAAAGAACACCTTTTTCACTTATAACTTCCAAAATAAAGTGATATCTTTGAAACACTAGTCTAATCTGCAAACAGTGATTGATGGGCAGCTAAGTGCATCTTTTATGTGTAGTCTGTTGCCCTTTAACTTGGGGAAAATTTGTTTTTTTTTTAACCATATTTAAGAGTTTTCCAGTGGGGGAGTACCTGCTGGTTCTGGAAGCATTATTTCTCCACTTTTAAAAACGTTAATGAAGCCCTCGGTGTGCTTCCACAGAGAAACACAGGAGCCTGCTGCTTGATTTAACATTACAATTATTTGTGTGCTCAGCTGGAAATCTGGTTACACTTGTGCACCATATATTCTGAATTACACCCAAATTGGCCAAAAGTTCAGAGCGATCTGTTTTTACCAAACACTGTTATGTTTAGCTCTGACGATGATGATGCTCAATTTTCAGCTTAGTGACTGGATGTTTCGTCTCGAAATGCGACCAGTGAATTCTCCCACCAGTCGTTTTACGATCAAAGGTCGTTGCTTTTGTACCGATGATTCAGTGATTCATTCATCATGAATGTCCAAACCATTTGTCGGCTGCGTAAAGCCACTCGTTATGTTGTTTAACTAGAAACTGAATTGAATCTGCGAAGAAACATGAGAACCCAAAATTGCTTCCTCCACTTTTGGGCGCAATGAGACTCTGCTCAGTTCCATTATGGAAATCTGGACTTTCCTGTCTGTGTTCCTTAATATAGTGAAGTGAAGGACTAAATGACCAGAGTGCTCTTTTAAACTTGTCTCAAATACTTGTTTCCATGCATATACCTTTATGACATTTAGCTAAAAGTAGAAGCCTCGTCATCGTCATGCAGCGTCTGTCAGCCTGCTCTCAAACTCCTTTAGGGAGCATAATCTACAGGAGCACAGTGATATTTATGAGAATACAGAAATAGGCTTTGGCAACATTTACGCCTTATTTGTGCAGCAGTCGGGCTGCTGTGCTTTTTTTGTTTTTAACTCTAGCAGGTACACTTTTTATGTATTTTTAGGATCGTGCCAATAATTTACACTTCCTTCCTCACTTTTGCTCTGCCTCCTGCTGGTGTTTTCGCATGTTCACGATAGCTGTGAACATTAGAGCCCAAAGTGTTAATTGACACAGAATCGAGAGTCTGGTATCAGTGTGTGTTTAACAACTTCTTAATGGACGGGGAATCATTTTTGGCTCGTGATTTTGCGACCACGGCTGACGGGGTTGCGGCTGTGCAAACAGGAGGCGTGAGCACTCGACAAACAAACACCAGATATCTTTTGTGAAAGTCTGACTCTGCGCGCTACGCCATCCGCTCCCAGAAAATTAAGATCTCTGTCAGGAACTAATACAAAAATACCCCCAAAAGATGCATCTCTTTGTGGACTTAATTGGACTTGACAACAAAGAACAATAAAAATGTGAAAAATTAACTGGGGGACATCTTATTAAATAATTGGAGGCTATACTAATTAGATGTAAACAGAAGTAAATGAGACATCACTCCAAATGACACCACTGATCTTCCCTTCAGCTCCTCTCAATATCAAAACGATTATCCATCGGATTTCACTTTGTCTTTTATTCATGATGCTTCTTAGCCAGGTATTGCAGGCGACATCATTTAGATGACGAGGATCATCGATTGTCAGCTCCCATCTTGTCGCTGTTGATCATGCAGCACTCGATATGAGACAGCGCCGAAGAGGTGGCTCCGTGATAAAATACAGATGATGTAAAAAGGAAGAAAAAAAAAGAAGGGGGCGGCGGGGGGGGGGGATGGTAGAGGTCGTCGACGGAGAGTTCCTCCTCTGGTTCTGTTGTTTGTCTTGTCTACAGATGTTGTTTGAGTTGTGGGCAGATGTTAAGACCTCCCAGGTTCCGCGGTGCATCCGATGTGTCACATCAAAGCTCGGGCTCATTAATGAGAAAGAATTAAACACTCACCCAGATGACACCAAACGGGGAAGGAGGCTGGTAGTGTGCACAGAAAAGTTTTTTTGTTTTTTTAAAAAAAAGCACCGAAGAGAAGTGAAAATGAAAGAAAGATTAAAATCTGTAGAGATAAAAACACCCTCAGATGTGGTTTCTCGTTCAACAAGTAATCCCTCCTGTCTTTTACCTTCATTCCCCAGCAAACAGCCACTTCGCCTCTTTACCATTTTCCTCACTATTGATAAAAATACAACGAGGTATTTCAATGTTTGATAAGTTCATCAATTATGCACAGGCATTATCTTGGCCTTTTCAGGCATGCAAAATCAATGCTTATGGCAGAGCACCCTGCCTCAGATGTGTTATTCACCCTGTATGCTAGGAGACACTCGGGGAAGAGCCAGGGGAGGAAGATGAAAGTAAGAGGTATCACTAACATCCACCCCAGACATTTGTTCATGAATATCAAAGAACAGCTGTGAATGGGGGCAGGTTCTCATCATTTTTCACTCATTATCTTAAAGCAGTGGAACATATTGCAATTAAATGGTCTCATAGCCCTCAAAAGTTTGTGACCATCATTCGCTCTATGCCATAAAGTTTAATTAAACAGCATCGATTCATGCAAAGAACATCTAGTCAATGCGAGCTGAAGGGGGAAAACATGTTTTCTATACTCTAAGCTGGAGTCTGTCTTTTTTCTCCCTTTTTTAGTTTTTTTCCTCCTGCCAATATGTTTTGACGTGTTGCTTTCCTTTTCTTGGACATATTGGTAAAGACGTGGCACTTTCCGTTCTTGCAGATTCAGATTTCTCTCACTGCATCTGCTTTTGAAGAACGCTTAGAGGAAAAAAAAAATCAATGCAGGAGAAGTCGCTCTCATCTGCACCTCAGCCGTGGCTCCCCTCCCTCTTGTCCTTTGCTCTTGCAGGGTATTGCCTTGGCAACGCACGAGGAAACAAGTGGTGCTCTCCAAGACTCAGACATTAGGGTCAACACTAATCTGGAAGGGGGGGTGTGATAAACAGTATGAACCGGAGCCAAAATCACTTCAAATAGAGCAGCACGAGACACGGTAGCCTGGTTGCCAAGAGGGATACGGGCTCATTTAAACTAAGAAAGGCATGATTCATAGACGGGCCTTTTAAAAAAACAGACATCAAAAAACACATGAGTCAAAAGGGAAATTGTTTGTATGGATATAAAATGGTCTGGTTTGTCCATTTAAAGCATCCCCCATTTCACCCTGATGCCACAGATAGGGACCAGTGCAGCTGACAGAGCTAGTTTCAGTCAATGAATGCAAAAATAATGCTGCTTCATTACTGACTGTTTGCTAAGCCCCTTAGGCTAATGTTGGTACACTTATCAAACACTTCTCACACCATAATGTAGCTTACAGTAATAACTGTGACTAATTTATCATTGAAATTCCAGTAGCATTTCAGCATGTACAGCGATGGATTTCTCGCGGAAGAAAGTAAAAGCAGGCTCTTGGAGAAAGCTACTGTAAGTGTATGAAATATGCACACACATCATATGAGGGTAAAAAAAAATAAGTGAGGCTGAAACTGTTCATCCAAGATTTTTTTTTTATTTTGAAAAAAGGGAAAAGTAAATTAAACCGTAATGAGAAACTTATCGGTCGATGTTTCCTTTTTTCTGTTACATGAGAAAGAATTTAAAAAATGGGGAATACCTGATGAGTTGGAGTATCTAACACCAATCTAGCTGCACTTGCTGGAGTGTGAACTTTCCCAAACCGAATGACGAGCATGAGAACATTATTCTAATTTCACACATTGGCTCCCACGCTGTGGCTGTTCCAGATAATTTTCTAACGTAACCTGTAACCTCACATGATAATAAAGCTAATGGCATACTCCTCACGTTTGGAAAGGACACAAGACTACTACCGATACCAGTCTAACATACACACTAACGCTTATGTTTTTAGTCTTGGCAAGGCTACTTGGAAGGTAGCAGTGACCTCTAAGTTTTACCCTACAGAGTGTGGCATTTATTAGAGCCTCGTATGTGCAGAGGAATCCAAAGCTTTCCTTATTACACGACAAACAAAATGACATCCAGCAACAGACTTTATGGGTAGTATTTGTTGTTATAAATAATGTCATGAGGAAATCAAGATTAATGCATGCACTGGTTTAATTTTTTAGGCAAACGTGGAATTACATGCAGGGCATTTTGCATCTGCTCTAATAAGCTAATCAATTCACAAAAGGTTTAGTTTTTTCTTTCCCCCCCTTTTTGTTTAATTTTTTTTGCTGGACCACAACATTTTTATTATTTAAAGGCCATTTTCTTTCCCATTACTGGACTTTGAGTTATTACAATAGCGAAAGGTCGCAATAATGACGATAATAGTTAGTCGCATTATAGTACTACTGGGTCACTGAATGCTTTTCAGCTTTGGTCTGCTTGTTAAGTGTTATTTTCTACATTTTCTCCTGAATAAAAGTCCATTTTAATGTGACTTGAAAATACATTCTCAGTACAGGAAAAAACCCCATAGAGGAACAAAACGATACAAAAACATGTTCTAGGCCTGATGCCAGACCTTTAAACACGCTGGTTTTTTTTTAAAGGATTATGTAAATGAAGGTCTTGCAGCAAAGACTGTCACCTGGACACTGCTGTGATGGCTCTCGAGGCTCCTTTCTTTAAAGGACATTGGTCACGACAGTCGAGCTGCTCGAGTGCAGCTGCATAGCTTGGCTGCAAAGATCATCTGTGCGCGTACGCGAACCTTCACGCAAGGTGCCACTCCCACAAAACCAAAGAGTCAGCGGCTCTCTAAGCGAGGCGGTTACTTAGAAAACCAGTCTCACCGAGCATCTCTGAAAGAAATTATTCATATTGTTGTGAAATCCCTGCAAAGTCCCCCCTCTTTCTGCCCTTACAAAGCAGCCTCGTTTTAATTCTGCATTTATAATGCAAATGTACCCAAGAAATGCATTAAGATGAGTGATTTCGGCTATTCTTCTCTTTCCATTACCTTATAATGCGGCTGTTTTTAACATGTCAGAATTAAGGGGTGCGATCATCAGGATGTGTCCTCGTTTCTCCATCCATTATCTGGCGCAGTTACAGAGCCAAAAGCCACAGGTGCTAATGGCTATCTCTTTCACATGCTTCCCATGCCAACTTCTAACACGCTGCACTGACAGTTTGGGTCCAACTGTTCATGCACATGCACAGTCCATTTGTCTCTGCCTCTTCGGGTGTTTTTCAAAAGCTCTTGTGAAGCCTGATGTGCCCATAAAACCCTTTTTTTTTGCCACAGTGAGTGACGGAGAGATGGGGATATATTATATTATATTAATGAAACAATGACAAAAAGGTGGTGTGATATGAATGGCAGAATAATAGGGTGAGAGGAATGAGTAAGCACAGCAGGGCTAAATCCATGCATTAATTAACACAAATGAGTGTCATGCAACTGTCAATGACGGGCTTTAATCCCGGCTCCACGAAGGAAGTGCTTTTGATTAATGCCGCGAAGTGGGAGATTATTTTTCGCATTTTCCCCCCTCTCTCCTAGTACACCCTTGACATATGCATCCCCTTACTGGAGACTCAGTGCTTTAAATGCTACTAATGATGATGAATCAGTAGCGACAGCAGCCCGGGCCACAGGATGAGTTGTTATTCAGATAGCGTGCGCGCACGCGCGTACATGTACAGACTTATAAACGTGTTGGGGTTGACATTTTGACAGGCCTCGGCAAACTGTTCACATTGATTGATGCGCAGGCTCGCTCCTGGGTGCTGCGTCCAATCAAACGCGGTGGCTGCAGCTGAAAGACTCCCCATTTATCAGCATCTTAATTATACAACAGAGTGGCTCAAGACCTTGTTAGTGTAAGGGAAATAGCCATTGTTATGCTACACCTGTTGTTGTGGAAGCAATTCCCGCAGTGTTTATATTTTGCCGTGCGGCTAGAGAGATAATGGATGATTTATGAGCACTTTTTCTGCAGCCACTAGTCGAGGACGCGGGCACATTCACTAGACAAAAACATTCCCATTACACTTTACCAAAAGAAGGTAATTCTGTCCGATAGGAGGAGGACACTTGTGTTTTTGTATTGTAAGCATGGCAAGTAGATTTCTTTGTACACTCCAGTGTTGCCAGATGGGAAGAAGCACCAAAATGAGTTGGACTACAGCTTTTATTTCCTCTGTCGACTCTCTCGGCTAGTTGTTCAGGTCTTAACAACCACTACCTAACATCAAAATTTCCATTAGCGAGAGCCAATTTCCTGCAAAATAGTTAAAAAAAAGAAGAAAAAAAAGATGCAGTCCCTTGGGGTGCACTTCAAAAACCATATTAAACCACTGTGTAACAGTGCTTAATTTGTTTTTATGCACAATTCACAGTCCAGCCTTGAAGTTGCAGAGGAGAGCAGCTGCCTTCAGCCAGACATATGCTTTACAGTGCTTGTGGTTTAGCCAATCTAAGGAGCGTGGAAAGAAATGTAATTGAATACCTCTCATGTGCAAACCATACAAAAATAAAAGACAGGATTCAGTTGAATGCCTTAATTTCAGAATATGACAGTGGATGAGATAATCGTTTGATTCAGGTTGTTGAGAATTCAGTGTAATCTTTATCCTGATGGGAGCTGGGTCTGAATCAAAGGGCTGTTCTGCTTAAACCATAAGTGGTCAATCAGTAGTCTGAAGAACATTGTAATGATTTCCCAGGAATGTGTATTTTAAGTGGATTCAAAGCCGGTTGATGATAGATGGCAGAGTGGAAGCTGCATAAATTCCACCTTTAAGAGAAGCGCAAGCCTGAGATCATAAAGGTAAATGTGAAAAGCCTTTCATTTCCTTGCCATCAGAAACGACTCTAGAAAGGGTGTTAGCAAATTCTTGATGCTTCTGTAGCCATTATTTTTTTCCGGGCCTCTTATATTCCCATAACAGAACACTATTTTGGGAAACAGTCAATGAAAAGCCCAGACGAGAGAGCCCATTTTCCACTGAGAGAAATGAACTGATGAGCAGCAAATTCATTCTTTTCTTTGACTGACTGCTTTCAGCTTCTCCTGGATGTCACAAAACTGTCTTAAAGCAAAATAAAAAAACAAAAACAAAAAAAAAACAACCCAAAAAACCAAAAGACAACCAACTGCACTGAACTCCATCTGGTCAATGCAACAGATATAACATCTAAAATTAGCAGTTTAACAATAACTGAAGTCCTGCCCCACTTTCAAACTGGCATGTGTCCCACTGGCCTTCATTGCACAATGTACTTTTGCACAAAAGGTTTTCTGTCACCAGCCTTTGTGAAAAGCTGAATTATATGGCCAAACAATTCTGCCAGTCCTCCTTTATGACTAATTTATATTTATTCCCATCCAAATAATTATTTGTACATGATACTGAAACTTTGCCCTCCATAATAGCAACCTACTTCAGCTTGAATTGCACACTGCATTAGAAACATTAGAAAACAATTAAAAAATATGAATGTTAAATGTATAAAATGCATTCAGATTGCATCAGCAAGAGTGACAGTATATCTGATGTATTGTAGAATAGCACCAGCTAAACCACAGTGGAAATAGAGCTGTTGCTCTGTCCTGAGTGGAACTCTGTGTTCTGTGTACTGGAAATAGCCGGGGTTAAATCAGTGCAATTGTTAAGCATGCACATTTGGCAGCGTCAGAATGCAGAGAACAAACTCCGGTGCTGTTGGTGGTTGATGCAGTCAGTGTATGGGATAATTGGTTGGTTGTAGCTGACTAGCTAACTGATGCATAGGTCTGGACTGCATCAGAGCACTGACTGTCTGGCATTAGGCTGTGTCCTCTCTAGTCTTTAGCCATTAACATTATGTTTTCATAATCCCCCTTACCAAAAACACTCAATGCTGGCATTAGCAAAAATATACTCTAAAACATACTCTCCTTTCAGTTCTTCAATGCAAATAATTCATCCGCCAATGAACAACTCAATGCATTAAGGCATATAGACATGGTCAAGACATCCTGCTGAGTGGCAAAGTCATGGTTGTTGGTGCCAGGTGGCCTGATGTAAGTATTTCACAAAGTGCTGATCTGCTGGGATTTTTCCATCTCAGCCATCTCTATGGTTTTCAGAGAATGCCCAGAGAAGAGACAATACACAGCGAGCTGCAGTTCTCTGGTTGAAATCGACTTTTTGGTGCCAGAGGACAATGGTCAGATGCTTCGAGCTGATAGGAAGACAACAGTGAGTCAAACAACCGCTTGTTACAACCGTAGTATGCAGAAGAACATCTCTGAACAGACAGCACATCAAAGTTTGTGGCTGATGGGCTACAGCAGCAAAGGTCCAGCCTGGTGGTGATGGTGGTGGTAATGGTGTCAGGGATATTTTCTTGGCTCACTTTGAGCATCATTTTAAGACATCGTCCTTCCTGAGTATTGTTGCTGACCCTATCCATCTCTTTACTTCACCACTGTCCATCTTCCGATAGCTCCTTCTGGCAGGACAAAGCTCAAATAATCTCAAACTGGTTTGTTTAACATCACAAATGAGTTCACTGTACTCAAATGGCCTCCACGGGCAGAGCACCTTGGGGATGTGGTAGAAAACGAGGTTCACGTTATGGATCTACAGCAACCGTGTGATGCTGTCATGTCAGCACTGAGCAAAATATCGGGGAAATTTTTGAATGTAGGGTTTTACATAAAGTAAATGTTCCCAGACGTGAGTGAAAACAATGAAAGTATCTTCATGTTGATGCTTAATGTCACTCACCAGATTCAGGAATTGAAATGAACTGGAGGTCAAGCACCAGTTTACCATCCTATTTCATAAATAGGCCGGCTGACACAGGTGTCTGCGAATTTGAGGAATTTATAACTGATTGAGATCCACTGAGAAGCACAAAAGAACATGACTTTCAGTCGTGTTCGGTCTTTGAACTGCGTGTTCCCCTCACACCGAGCAGAGCCCTTGGCCGCTCAAAAGGCAAAAAAGAACCGACAAGTGCAACCTTAAAATGACTTCTGCACGTACATGAAAGGAATTTTCAGAATTTTAACAATAAATCAATCCCCTTGACTATCATCAAGTTTGTATTCGTTTAATCTGACCACAGCACAGGTCCCACAGCATAAATCAAAGGAACAAAGCAAATCACGCATTTTTCAGGGCTCTCAGTGTGAGTCTGACCTCGATAATGTGACACTGTGCCAACAACACAAAAAGAAACATATTAAAAATGGATGAGCTAAATTTGAAATTCCACTGTGAAAGATTTGAAAAAGCCCTGTTGTCTGTCGTGCCCTGTTTTCCTCTTTATTTATTTCTTTTATGTCTGTACCACCTACAGGGCCAAACTGCTACGCGGACACGGCGGTGATACCGGCTGGCCGAGAGGTGAAGATCGATGAGTGCACAATCTGCTACTGCACATACGAGGAAGGCACGTGGCAGATTGAGCGTCAAGCCACCTGCAGTAAGAACGAGTGCCAGCGGAGCTAGAGACTGGCACGGCGACGAGAGAGGGACATTGGCACGCAACACCAGTGCCGAGCCTCATGCACACTCTCAGCCTTTCACCCAGTCTACCGGGCATCAGGGTCGGACAGCACCCCTCAAGCATTTCAGCATTAATACTGTAGTCATTACTGAAACGATGCTTTTATGAAAGTTTATAATCCACACACAGAATATCTATTTATCTATGTATTAAATTATTTATGAATATATATATGAAATATAGGAGTCATTAATGCTGAAACAGTGGAAGACTATTTTTTATAGTATCTGTATTTTATTAAGCAATGTATTGGACCAGAGGTCAATAAAACAACAGAATGTATAGAACACACACAGCTGTCTTTGGAGGTGCAAGCCTCAACGTCTCTTAACCCGCGGTGTCATCCGACAAATCTCGACACCCGTCCCTCTACCACCAAAGTGCAGACTAGACTGTGCGCGATTCATTTTGCAGTGCTAGGGTGCAGACTTGCTGTGCAGGACAGCGCAGTGCAGAGTTACAGGCGAACAACAACGAAGAAAGACGAGTAAATTCACGAGGACTCGACTGTTTCCTGATTTCTTTTATCCTTTTTTTCTGGATGTTCAAATGTGCTTTGATTTGAAAGTGCTTTTTTTGTATTTCTCTCGGTACAGTGTGTTCATGTTTCAAATAAATGCCATTCTGTGCTCTGTAAATGCTCCGACGATACCTGTTTTTTTATAGCTGTGAGTTTTTATGTTGATGGTGATTTGCATTTACAGACTTGCTACCTGGAAAAAACAAAAAGCTCGCAGTTTCACTTGAATCAGCAAATGATTGTCGATGGTTTGTTGTTTGGAATAAATGATCAGAGTATCAGAGGAGCCTTTGAAAGTGACAAATCTTACCTTTTTAGATGGGAACGTTTTTCGGTTTTGAAGTTCCTGGATGATATCTCTGTGAAAGCTACAAGTAAATATTTAATAAGTTGTCAAAGAGGATATTAAGTTCCTCAGTAATGCAGGGCTTTCATTTCCGGTAGTTATAAGCATCCCAATATAAACATGAGCCCTTGGAAGTGCAGACGCTCCGGAGTTGCCCCTGGATTTCCAACTCCATTAATAAAGCCCAGACTGGACAATTCGATCTCATTGATTCCAATTTGCTTCCAAAATTTGGAAACCGAAAGGTCATCCGACTTGCTGCATATATGCTTTTTTGTTTTTGCCTTCGTTATTTTAGTTTGAAGATTAATCAAACGAATGCAGAGGCGTAAGGGCCAATCAAGCAGCAGATCAAAATGAAGATGAATAATTTAGGTCCAGGTTATGAACACTGAAAGGCAGGCTGGCGTAAACGCGTGCATATGTTGTGTTCACGCTTTCGCCTGTCATCTTTTGCATTAGCAGCAAAGCTGTGTCACCCTCTGTGCAGCGTGCTGGCCCCGCTGCAAAACTTTGATCAAGAGGTTGCCAGACAACGATGTTGCATCTCCAGCGGTGAGACGTGCCTGTCAGACAGCCGAAGGGATCGAGGTAAATAAGCCTAAATGCATGTACATGCTACGTGACAGGCTTCTCTCAGAGCAGCGGGGGAGCAGTGGCACAGATCTATTAAGGTTTTCTGGCTGTCTTTAACTCCTCTATTCCTATGACTGTAAGTGTCCTCTCAAATCAGGCTCATTCATTCAAGGAAAGCTGGACTTGCTCTTGTGCATACAAGTGGTAAATGATTGTGGGATTTTTCTTTCCTATACACGAATCCCCCCCACAACACACACACACTCTCTCTTTTCTTCCATTTAGAGGGATTGCTGCCATTTTTATCTGTATAGTCTTTCATTTTACAAGATAATACTCCCTTATGTGTAATTTCCCAAGCAGCTTACCTGCTGTGACTCAGCCTGTAAAGTAATGGCTCCATCACAGGGCCTCTATCAGTTCCCTTGAGCGTCTCTGTCCAGGTCATTAACATTCAAGATTCTCTTTAAATCACTTCATATTTCAGCAGTTACTTAAGATCAGATCTGTGTATTGGACAAAAGAATTAGGACTGGGCATAAAGTCTGCTCATCAGAAACGAGGCTGGGTGTTTTACTTTGAAATAAAATTCCCAGAGAAGTAGCCATCTACATTTCTTCAAAGACAGGCCATTAATTGGATACATCTGTTAGAGAAACCGATAAGAGATTAAGCCCGGTCTTCCCAATGCTGTAGCTATGTAATTAGGCTTCTCCCCTGTTCTGGACAATGCACGCTGCAGCGCTGAGATGAAATGTGTTCATATTACAGTAGGTGATGAAATTCATTATTCATTTATAGCAATCGGCCGGCTCTGTCATTTGAAATGAAAGCATCGCGTATTTTGAGAAACCAACCAAAACTCTCGGTCAGCGAAAGAAAGTTGAAATCTTCATCGGTGTGAAGACGTGACTTTGAGCGCAGCAATGTGGCATAAAATCAAATGTCTTCCGGAGTTATTGGCTCTTCACAAGAGATTATGAAATATGTTGTAAACTTAATGGCAAATGACACAATCGCTGAGCTGCAGTGTCGGCTAATGAGTAAAATTCTGCAGCATAACACACACCTCTAATTCCTTTAGTCTATTTTATCAGTTAAGCCATCTCTGTAAATTTTTTTCCATGTTAGCTGTCTGTCCTGGTGGCCAGGAGGAATGCCCTCACTGAAATATGTCCCATTGGTGGCTACCAGCGGCTCATATTTTTCACTTATATTATTTTATTATTTATCTGATAGACTTTTGCCCATTTGTTTTTCCAAATCTCATCAGCCTCTGTTGTGCAGTTTTAGCACACCTGATATGCTAATACGTTAAAGACTACAACTGGTAAACGTCAGCATGCTCGTACTATGGTTGGTGAGCGTCAGCAGTTAGCCCCCCAGAGCTCTACCATGGCCATACTATAACACACTTTAATGCTTTGAAGATGGCAGATCTGCAGTAAACACACACTCTAGATCAAACCAAAGCCAGGGCTGGTCCTACCTGCACAGTACCTTACATCAGTGGCTCAGTCGCACTAGATTAAAAATAGCACTGCTTGCTATTGATCATTGCCAGGTGACTGCACTGATTTCTTTTTTTCTGAGAGAGACCAACTCCAAGTAGTCGCAGTGACCAACTGATTGCCCAGAGGTTGAATGTGCAAAACACTTTATATCTGGGCCACCATGTTTGGTTGCAAGGTGACTGCACAGGTTGCGTGGTGGGAGGCAACCTGTTTCCAAACAATCTGGTCTGATTGAGACTGACTGCAGTCACACACTCAGACAAACTGCCGTCTAATTTATAAATGCAGACAGATCGCCATCAGGTTGGCTGGATGGGTATAATGGTAAATGGACTGGTTCTTATGTAGCGCTTTTCTACTCAACCTGAGTACTCAAAGCGCTTTATACAACTCGCCTCATTCATCACACATTCACACATATTCACACAAGTACTTTTTTCTGTGCCTAAGTGCTTTCTCACTGTGCATTGGAGAACAACTGGCGGTTCAGCATCTTGCCCAAGGACTCTTTGACATGCAGACTGAAGCAGCCAGGGATTCAACCTTTCGATTAGTAGATGACCTGCTCTATATGCTAAACTACAGCCAGTGGTCAAGCAGTTGTGTTTTAGTTATATTCCTATGTAAAAGGAAAGCTGCGGAGCATCTAAGCAATTTTGACTTAAATCACTTTCCCACAGCAACTGTGTTGCTATTTGTGGACGAATTTCTGAAATTCAAACCTGTTTTTTGGCTGGACTCTGAAACTAAGCACTCAACGTGAATTTCTGTGCATACACTTAGCAACAGATTTGCAATAAACAGCAACAGATTTGCAATTTTTTGCCAGTTTGTCACAGTTAATCACCATATCATCACAAACAGATTGCATGTAATTGCCGATTTGACCCCATTCCATTGCATACTGAAAGACTTACTCTGTCTTATTGCCATTTTATCGCTGTCTTAGCACGACAAAGTCACTTTGAAGATGGCAACTGGCTGTGACTGATCCCAGACGCAGTAGAAAACACATATTCTACTTCCTGTGATGCAAAAAAAAAAACAAAAAATTCTTTAAATCTTTAAGAGAGCTTTAAAAAACCAAAACCAAAAAACCCCTAAAATATCATCATGGATGAGAAACAAAAAACAGGAGGAGCTGCAAGTTCTCCCAGAATAGGGTTATCATCACTGTAGTTATTACAGTGTTTAAAAATGATCAGCATATGTATTCAAATGGGATCCAATCCAGTCATTAGTAAGTATGGGGTATTAGTCTTGTTTAACTTGTCTCTGCTGTCAAACTGTCTTATGTATTTTTCTGCCTCAGAATCATTTTAAAAGATTTATTTTGCATATAGAGAGTCAGTGTAGTCCTAACATTAACCTTATGGTTCAGAATAGGGGCAAGCTGATTAATATGAGGTGATACGTTGATATTCACAAGTCACTAACACTCAGGAAGATTATATAGATTTTAAAAAGGTGTAATAAGATATGTGACATGTGTATGGCTGCATCACATCAAACTTGCAGAAAGACATTAAAAGACTATTTTTAGACCTGAGTCCAGTGTAACAGTGCACTCAACTTCAAAGAACTTTAGAAGACACACAAGGTGCCCGCCTGGGCTCAGAGAAAGTAAAAATGAAAAAGGATGTTGCTAATATTTCATTGTATTTATTAAAGAGTCCTTTAGGACAACATTTTTATTTTATTGTACTGTTTTTTAAACATTTGCTAGGACTGATTATGAGTGTGTAATTTGTCTTTAAATGTCATCATATTAAGAACATTATTTATTTATCTTATACAAAACCAATCCCTGGTACATAAGAGGCAAAGCACTAAAACGTGGCCATTAAGTGGCATTGGATTGTTTATTGTTTATTATGCTGTTTTTAAAGGTCATGAGCAAATAATGTTATTAATTTCAGCTTTTGAAGTAGATCTACATTCGTCAAACACTTGTGCATTTAAGGGTTTATGACACTCGCTATACAGCAGGGGTCTCAAACTCCAGTCATCGAGGGCCAGTGTCCTGCAACTTTTCCATGTTACAACACACCTGAATAAAAATTTGTGGGTCATTAGCAAGAGTATAGAACTTGACTGCATGCTGAAGTGGTGACTCCTAACCCCACTCAAGTAAATTTAAGTAAATGTAAGTGTTTGGAAAATGATCTACTAAATGTACACTTTTTGCACCATGTTCATTCACTCATGAGCTGCTGTAACAGGAATCAAATGGCTGAATTGCCGCCACCTCAGCATGCAGTCAAGTTCTGGAGTCTTGCTAATGACCTACTAATTGTATTCAGGTGTGTTGCAGAAGGGACACATGGAGAAGTTACAGGACACTGGCCCTCAAGGACTGGAGTTTGAGACCCCTGCTATACAATATGTTGAGCCATTAAAAAAAATTTTTAACAGGGGCAACACATGTTACCGAACATCAGTATACCAAACATATGAAGTGTAAACATGGCAAAACTGCCAATTTACATTTACATTGCCAAGGTGGGTTATGTAAAAACATAAATGACATATTAGACAAGAAGGAGTTAAAGATGGTCACAGACCCGGTTTGCTGTTTAAGATATGCATCAAATGCCTTTAATAATGAAGATTACAGCTGTCCATTTTTTTGCCCACGACTAATGTGTATCCTCTATAGGTACTATTCTTAATTTAAAAACTGACAATAAGGCTCCTCCTGTTGCTTTGTGTAGAATCATTACGTCACATAGCAGAGCAAAACACGACATAAACACAGGTAGTTTCATTAATATGTCAAAACAATATGAATTTTTTTTCACAGGCTGGCGCTTCTTCAAAGCTCAGTATAAAAGTGCAGTTTGATTGAAGCTTTAGATAAAACCTTTTCAGCGCCATATTCCATCTAAAGTTTTAAAAGCACCGGTTTACTGTCATGATTTCTCTTAGACGCACATAAGCCTAAGTCAATGGGCCTATCTGTCTGCAATCTTATCAAAGGCATTAAAAGCTTTGGGAGACAACGATTAGACAGATGTGAAAATGTTCCGTGAGAAAGAGGGGGAAGAAAAAAAGGAAAGAAAAAGGAAGTTACCTGCCTGCATTCATGAAACTCAAGTGTTGGGAACTTTGATATAAGTGAGAAAAGCAGCTCATGATATCTCAGTTGGCTTTGCTTTCCCTTAACGCCCCACTCATCTACTTTCACACTTATTAGAAGTGCGTAATTACGCTGGATCATGTTTTTTGTTGCACGTTTGTCTTGAAACGGGGAAAAGCTAGATGACAGCTGAAGGTTATGAATATTTAATATCACATTTGCGGCATTTATTTCAATTTCAGAGGGAGCAGCGAGCTTTTAACTGGAATCGCTTTAAATAAAAGAAAGCTTGTTATCTGTAAGTGCATTTAGGCTTTCTGCTTAATGCGGGACTGTTATCAACAGTGCGGTTCATTAGCAGATTTCTAAATCTTCTTTCAGAGGGCCACGGCCCTTTGATTTTCTGCTGTGAGAATACTGAGTAAATTCCAGCCTTCTGTGTCTCTGACGGTGAATTTATTCCTCTGTTCTGCACATTAATTTCACCGGACAGCTGCTAAATGCCAGTAAAATGCTCTGAGGATTCTATTTGCACCTTCTGAAAGGATTTCTAAGCACATCACCTCAGATCCATTAAATCCAGTTTTGAATCTCTTGACACTTATGCGAGCCGTCTTTGGAGCCAAATGTAACATTCCCATGTGATTACAACGCTCCTTGATCAATCTGAGTGAATCACTTCATGATTGAGCGCCCGAGTCTCAAGAGTGGAGGGCCTCAAATTGTCCTTTATAGATCTGGTATTATATCTCCAGCTCCCTTCTGCCATTAGCTGGATATTCACATTTTCAATTTCAACTCACTGCCTTGTCTTGCCTCCAAATGAGGTCACCGTTGCAGCGTTGACTCGATTCCCATCCATACCCCTGTGCCACACAACTCAGCCGCTGACAAACACAGCACTTAAACGCTTTTTAAGAGCTGTTTTCTTTTTTTCTTGTGTGATTTTTCTAAGTCGCGTAGTGTATGGGAAGCAACCCATAGCTCGGTTTTGTTTAAGAGTCAAGAAGTAATCTAAGCCTAGGAGCAAGCAAATCTATTTTCTCTAAATGACATGGGTTGGACAGGAGACTGCAGGTTCAGTCTGGGCCTATCCATCACAGACTGTTATAGGCCAGGTAGGTGAGTGATAAGGCTTTAGAGTGTCTCGGAGCACAGTGTTTCAGCATTTTATCCACAACAGGCAGCCCACGCCAATGTGACCTGCTTGCTGAACAATTTCAAGGGGGTGGTGTGTGTGAGTGCGTGGGGGGGTGATCCTCAGTACAGCAGAGCACTCCTGAGCCGTGCACATCTGCATAAGCTGCTGTTAGACTGGAGATGGCACAGTGAATTGTTAGGTTATCATAAAAGAAGCCACTTTTGTCTCAGCCCTGCGGAATACTAAGTGTTTGTATTTGCAACACAACATTCATCCTGGGGTGTTCTCATTTTTTTTCTCAGGCCCTGCTATGGTAATTCATCATCCAGGTCTTGATACATACTGGGAGAGTGGCCGGTGAAAGTATTTGCCACCAGCTCACATGCTGCTTTTCACTCCCTTGGGATATTTTGATTATGAAAACTATAGGGATGTCAGACCTCAACAATGCATATTTTGTTTGCTGCCGCCCTAAAGAACACAAAAAGTCCTGCCGGGCAGTGAAGGCTGAGACTGTGGGTGACAACTCTGCGGCTCTTTTTCTTTCTTTTTATAATGCTTAAGGTTCAAAAGCAGGTAATTTCACCTTGGTCAGAAGGGATGGAAACTGTAGAGGTGGGCACTGTGCAGGTGGTTTAATAATGGAAACAGAGGTCTTGAGGGACAAGTCCATCTTACCGAGCAACAGAGGAAGTCCATTACCTTCCGTGTATCTTTGCCTAATGCAGTGTCTTATTTGTAATTGAAAATCACATGTGTTATTACGCAGAGATCAAAAGCAGAGATGCGGAGTGGTGTCTTCAGACACCTCGAGGCTGAGAAAAAAAATATCTCTAAAAGCAGAAATGATACGAAACAGCCCAGCATCCTTAACAGATGAGCTAAAGTACCTTTTCCTCAGTGTAACCTGTTATCTGTTCATTTCATTCTGAAGTCAATGTTAAGTAAAAGTGCATAAAGTGGATATTGTTACAATACCTTTACCATACGGTTCCTGTTTTTGTTTGGGAAGCTTTTAGCTAGTCATTTCACGTCTTTATTTTTCCTTTTTAACTATATTTTGATTTTAGTCTTAGCAATTGTGTCTTAAGTTGTTAACCTTCTGTATCTGGTAGGTCTGGAGACCTACAGTACGGTGCAAGTCTTGGGGAAATTTTATTTGTTTGTTTGTTAAGCCACTTAACCCTGACCTACGAATCCTTCAAGCATAAAAGGCAACTCGCTTAAGTGATGAACCAGTGTCTACACATAATAAACAAAGTAAGGAACTGGTTATAAATTATATTATTACAGCAAACCATAGTCTTAATTTTTCAGAATGACAATGATCCCAAACACCAGACATTCATTCCCAGTGTTAAAGTAATGCATTACTGTAATAACACAGTGATGTAATATGTTACTGTACTAAATTCAGTAATTACATTACAGTTACAAATATGTTGTTATTCCTGTTAGCATTTCCAACAATCAGCTGATTTCAATTCATGCTCGGGAGGAGAAAAATGGTGGCTCATGCAGCCATTTAAGGAGTGAAGATATAGACATCAATTTATTTTTATTTCACAAAAGGACAGTATGGTAAAGCACAAACAGCATCCAGGACAGGGACAACCGCATTATACTGCTAACACAACACCAGCTCTTTGCAAGCTCTCACATCTGCATAGACAGTTTGCTAACACGAAACTAGCCAACAGCCCAAAGGGATTTTAAAGCTGAGTGCACGCTGACCCCCCCAGCCCAAGAGCCAGACCCTGCTCATCAACAAGTAACAAAGCAGTGATGAGCACTCAGACTTGCAGTTTCCATTAGAAGGACTGTGGCGATTGCTTTAAAGTGTCTTTGGACTGGTTTTTATCTTTGCTTTGTCCCCATACCTAAAAACTAAAAGAATTACCATGTGTATAGAGATGTGTGTTAGTGTGCACTGTAGCCTCAGATTTATATTGTTAACTATTTGTGACAGTACCTTTTAAGTAATTTCATAGAGTAACAAGAAAAGAATGTAACGCGTTGTGTAACTAATTACGTAATTAAGTAACATGCTGTGCTGATTTTTTTTAAAAGGTAAGGCAAGGAGCTTGGATAGCTACTCCTTAAGATTATTTAAAGACATGACAAGAAAGCTTGCCTAAGAGAGTTCAGGCTGCATTGAGGAATAAAGGTGGTCATCCTCGATATTGACTTTCAAGCTAATTAAATTAAAACTATGTGTTTGCCTTCTATACTCAATTTCTATGTCTGTTTTCACGTTTCCCATTTTCCTAACAAAATATAAAGAAATGAGGGGTGGCTCAAGACTTTTGCACAATACTGTATAAATGTACTGAAACATTCCACCAATTTGTATGTTTATTCCTAAACACAAATATGTGAATATGCAGTTTAAAAACAATTTCAATTGATTAAAATCTGTCACAGATTTGCATGATTTACACAATTCATTATAATCCTTATTTATTGCAAAGTGGGCCTTTGTGCAGCTCCCAAGTCCATCCACTGTCTGAAAGATGCCATTTTAACTCCTCCCCTCCGTGTAAGCCATTTGATTCGTTGCCCCTCAAAAAGGCAGGTGGGTGAAGCATCACTCAGAAACAAACTATCTGAACCCTGAGCTTTTTGAAGCCACTGTTTGAAGCCACATTGTAATCTAAACATCCACATTGTAACAGTAGCACATGCCCTGTTTGTCCCTCAGTCAGCCCTCAGCATATATACAGCGCTGCCTTTCCTTTGTCCTTTGCCAAGACATCAGTTGTCCTTCCCTGTTTGCTCTTGTGTTTTCCCCGTATGGCTCTCTGCTCCCCTTGTGTATTTTGGATCTCAGCTTTTGTTCCCTTTTTCATTTGCTATTTGGACTTTGTTCATTTGGACTTCATGTATCAGCCAAATTAAAGGTTTGACTTTGTTATTTCTGTCTGCTTTGGTGTCAGCATTTGCATCCTCGTGTCTAACGCCTCTCCAGACAGAAATGTGAAAAAAGGAAAGATCTGTAGTCCTAATATAATTTATTTAGTTTGTATCAGGAGCAGTGATGTATCAGTAATAATGTTTGACTATTTAGATCTACTGCGTGGGTATTTGTTTTCTTGTACGTTAAATAATTTTAAATAGTTCATTTAAAATAATTGCAAACATGCCAAGCCGGAATCATTTGCCTAATTATTTACTTGTTGATTATTCCTTGTGTTTGTTTGCGTTTATCTTTGAATACTTAATAGCCCTCCATTTTTGGAAGCTTATGGTTGCGCTTCCTGATAAACTAATTCATTACTGTAATGATGTGCCTGAGTCACCCATTCAAGTGACAGAATTGGCCACCAGTTTTTCCCCCCCATGCAGCTAAAGCCTTCTCTCAAAGGAGGGCAGACGCCACCGTTATCCCAACTTAGTCATAATATACAGCTGCTTGTATGTCTGCTGCAGTCACCATATTCATCACTGAAAGTGACATTGCGTTATGCTGACTCTCCCCTGGGGAATGTTAACATTAAACCATCATGCTCATGCGTCTCCATGATAGCTCGGAGAGGGCTTTGCGGGGGGAAGAGGGTGTGTGAAAACTTCCATATTAAAAGCATTATAAGGAGCAGATTTTTCACTCCCACCTCCCTCATGAAAAATGTACAGCGGCATATTCATTACTTCATTGAGCTAACTGAGTGTGACAAGCGGAGAGCTGCAGCAACCGAGGGCCGGGAAGCAGCGCTACAATAAAGCCTTCGGCCACTCTCTGAGGACATGGCTACCCCTGCTGCTCGTGGGAGCTACATCTATGCACTCTGTTTGGATTTTTCCAAATGGTTGAGGGTGCCACACACAGCATGACACAGACTACACTGCAGCCAATTTGCCCTCTAATCTAATGCATTCATGGTCAACGGGCAGTAATCAATTCAGTGCCTTTACAGTGTGATGAATTTGACCTACGAGTTATGACTTAGGGCCCTTGTGCTATAAATATGGTCATGCATTTTCAGCAGTTTACAAGACATACGGACGAAATCCCAGCCGCGGATGCTTTATGCAACAAACGTCGATGGGGCTCTGTTGTATGAACTCTATTGCATATCATGCATATAGAGATGGCTGGATAGAGGAATTGCTTTCATGAGCTGTGGCCCCAAAGGTATTGCTGCCTAATATATCAAACCTTTATGCGGGACTGATACGAACACATGCAGACATTAATATCTGTCTTTCATCTCTTTGCGTTTATCTGTTTAATTTTCTTGCAGCTCCTTCTTCCAGTGATAAACGATGCTGTCTATCCCCATTCTAAAGCATCCTCTCCGCCCCGTGATGATACGCTCCCCACGTGCCAGGTGGCCGCCTCACCTCCTAGCCCTGCCTGTACGATTCTGAGGTGTCATACCGACTCACCCTCAACCCTCTAATTAACAAAAATACTGGCTCTGCTGCCCCGGAGCAGCATCGGCCTATATTGTCTTCAGAAAGCCGGCGCTACATTTGGGAGTTTGCTTTGATGACCCTCTGCAGCGACAGCATCATCGGAGACAACAGCGGCTCTTAATCCAGAGCAACAGTTATTTCTCAGATGAATGCAGACCGTGCAAATTAGTGGCTGCCGCACTATAGCATTGGACCTGGCACCACAGGCGAGATGTGAGATTTAAATTATTTCTGAGACTGTGGAGGAGTCTAGAGAATAGCAGACAAGCTGACTAATAACACAGGATTCAGTAACAAGGGCTGCTCCAATGGTAATGACTGCTTGCTCCAGAAATATCTGATTCCCTGCAAAAAAGGAAAAAAAATAATACAGTCATCTCAAGCCTAGTCTGGTATTTAAAATCCTGCAGCAACAAAAAAAAACCCTCTGAAATAATTGGTAGACAAAAGCATTGGAAGGAATACAGTGTGATGCAGTTATAACCTCTCATAAGGGAAGGATTAATGGAATCCAACTCCAGTAAGTCATGTGGACCTCTAGACCCACATATAACCGAATTCCTACAAAATACTTGAAAATCTGCACACTTCAAGCCACAAGACTGTTGTGACAATGGTGTGATATACCAGAAAAAAAGTAATTTCCAAAAAAAAAAAAAAAAGCCATAGAAGATTTCACAAGTGTCATTCCTGCTCTCCTTTTGTGGAGGAGCACTGTGTGGGAGTTGGGCATATTCACCAGTCGGTTATCAGAATAACTCTAATTAGGCTATTTTTAACACATCCTTTTCAACAGCTCTTGGGTGTTTACATTTCCTAATGACAGCCCGAGTAAAAATCATCTATCAGCAAGCATCACCATCATCACCACCACTGACACATTAGCATCAGTTCTTTCCCAAGAAAAAAAATGCCACTTAGCCAGGGTGCCTTCAGTATTCATTATAAAGCACGCACGCCCCATCGTGCCTGTAAATTTGTGGGGCATTTATTTACATTTGTACGTTAAATTTCAGACAACTCGAGGAGGCTAATTAATAGGCAGCGAGGCACATAGTATTCCTGTGCTTTTTGGCTTCAGTGAATATGAGACAGCTCTTTCAAAGCCTGCACATTCACCAGATTACAGCCTTTGTAAAAAACACTTTTTGCTTTGGCTGTGTGATTTACATAATTTTCATTTAGTTTACTGCCGGCTTTAAAAAAATCTTTAAAATAAAAACAAAACAGAGCCTACATTTGAAGTCTCTCTGTGCTAAAAGCACTTCAGGCTTGGAAAACAACTTGTTTAGCCTTCATGAGCAAAAATAAATAAATAAATAATTTAATTTAATAATATGTCTTCAGGGACTTCGGTCAAAGTCGGTGTTGGACTTGTGGTCACCTTGGTAGTTCTGAATTCATAGTGCATCATCATGACAGTACAGCTGAGACTTTTATTTTTTGCTGTGATATTTGTAGACTGTCATTGAATTCAAAAGGGACTGGGTTGCTCTGCTTCATCTTACGTCTAGGCTCTACTGCTCCATCTTGTGGTTTCTTGAGGGAAAAGCGGGCAACTTTTCAAAAGGAGGGGGTTTAAACAGCTCCTTACCAATCACGGGAAGTAATGTGGCGTTCTCCGAGGAGGAGACACACAGTTCACTAACCCTGATGCTGGGCCAAGTCTTCCCTTTATCATTTGCCACTAAAACAACATTTGTGTAGAGTATTTTTCCAGGGCATGGCTGACTAAATGTTTTTATGTGGTCAGAGTGATAAATTAGTAGGTGTAGCTTGCCAAAATATAGAAGCTCAGAGGGAACATTATTAGTTATGAAAGCTCCCCTGAAGTGAATCAGCGTGGTGTGGCATCCAGAATGGATACGATGGGATGTTTTTAGACCTTTGCTTTATTATATTATTACAAATACAGAATAATGTGCTCAGGTATGTGGAGCTGCACCTCCACGCTCAGCACACAGGTCTACATGTCAGTAATTTGATCCGAGCAGGAAACTAACCCAGTCTCTGGGCAACGAGCACTCACTGCACAAACTCACAGGAGCCTTCGAGGAATTTCCTCCCAGGCAGTAATGACTGCAGTTTTGGATCCCTTCGAGCCTTTTTCCTCAGAGCTTCACGTCATCAGGCGGCTGAACTCCAGTTTGCACCGAGATGGTAGGAGAGATAGACCGAAAACTGGACACGTAGGCTCCCTTAGACTTCAGCCCCCCGCTGAGCGTGTCACCCTGGCTCCTTTGCGAGATGATGTCCCCCTGTTGGACCCCTGCTGTGGTCAGCTGAGTGCTGGAGCTGAGGTAGTCCTGGGCCTCAAAGGTCGAAAGAAATTCATAGATTTTGATCATGTCCCCTCTGCTCTGTGGGTCCCTCCCGGTTTCAGAGAGAGGCCTCAAACAACCCCAAATTTCTCAGTGGTATGTGTAGACCTGAGCGAGGACGAGGCCTGGAACTACAGGAGGATCCCCCATGCGGCTCTGAGAGCAAGACTGAGTGGTAAAAAACAAACAAACAGAAGCATATTTTAAATACTGTGCAAGTCAGAGCCTTGAAATTGGATAGTTAATCTATTGTTGAGTGATAAAGGCTTGATTGCTAACAGGGCAACTACCCTTAGAGGGAAAAAAACAAGCTGAAATTTTGTCAAATATGAAGACCTTTTGCTTTTCTTTATCTCATATGGGAGTAAATGCTCCTTTAAATTTGTGCTTCGATGTTTGGAATTACATAACGTTTGACTATATTATATATAGATATTATCTCAGTTGTTTTTTCACGATGCACCAAATGAATAACCAACAATTGAAAAAATTAAGTGTCAGTTTAATATATCGCTTGCCCCCCCCCCCAAAGGAAAATCTGCTGAGCTGTTGCATTGTGAATACAAATTAAAAAACTGTTTAAAGAGTAAATTATCCCTTGGCTGAAAAGCTGCAGTATCACCACGCTCTCTGGTCGAGTTTCAAGGTTGTTTCATCAATCTTCTTGTTTTCGTTGTAATGATTATGGATGATGGCTGCGGCAGGGTGACAGATCGAAACACTAGATATTTTATTCTCATAAAAACAATTCTAAAAATAAGTTAAATAATGAATAAATGTATAAAATCTTAATATATTAGGCTCTACAGAAACAGTAAGCAAACAAACAAAACATAAAGCACCCACAATGATTCAAATTATTCGCTGTAGCTACCTGCTGTTGGGTGCTGCAGTGCCCCCTTCTGGTCACTTCATATTAGTGGTCTTCATGCAGGTACAGCGTGAAGTTCAGCGTGGAAACCAATTTTACTCGAAAAATGTTAGACACCTGTTCAACGGCTCATTAATGTAAGTCTCTAATCAGCCAGTCAACACATTGATTATTGTGTAATTACATCTAAAAAACATAGAAGCGCATTTGTGTAGCTTTAAATTGAAACTGAGCATAGGAGAGAAAGGTGATTTATTGGTTGCGACAGGCTGGTATGAGTATTTCAGAAAAAAATTTGAAAGTTTTACAGCAAAACTGAAAAAAAAAATATATATATTGGAGTATTCTTAACAGAAATTTGTTGTTTAAGTTACAGTGTGTAAAATCTTACCACTAGATGGCAGTAGATTGCAGTCAACGGAATTTTGTTTTCTTTCTCCTCCCAATTCAAGCGCATAATCCAAACTATGGTGGCCACTGCAGAACAAATATGTTTTATTTCTTTAAACTATGTCTTTTTTAAATTATACCTTTCACAGTTTAGTCAGCCAAGAGTAATCAACAACATTATACTGCATCCTGTTACAACCATAGCCAGCTGGTGTGCGTGACTGTTTGTGTAAAAGATATTTTTGGACACACTATATTATGGCACATTAAAACAATATAAACACTTAGCAATAAATTACTCATATAAAAAAGAAAGGGCTATGCATGAATATAATATTCAGTTTTACGTTTTTACCCCTGAGTTAACTACTGTTCATTTGTTGTGAGTGTTTGCTGTTAGTCCACTGTTTTCCTCAGCTGTCAGAGAAGTGTCTAATTTTATTTACTCTGGAGGAGGCTTTAACACTCTCTGAATGGGTCCAATGCCAACTGATGAGTGAGTGAAGCTTCTGTACAGTGATAGTGATACTGAGGTGAATTGTTGAGGATATCTTGACCTTTTCTGTCGATAAGAGCTGCTGTGTTTGCTGCCTTTGGTGAAATTTAACGTCAAAGTTGATCTAACTGTTGTCAGACTTGGACACTTAGTGAATAAGAACTCGGGGTAAATGCCATGAAAGCATGGATCCCTACATTTTGTATCAACAGCTCAGGCTGCTGGTGTTTCTTGGCAGACTTAGTGCCCCTTACCTGAGGATTGTTGCTGATCATGCTCATCTCTTTACAACTAATACGGACTCATCTTATGATGGCTGCTCTAGCAGGATAATGTGCCTTGTCCCACAGCTCAGATAATCTTGAACTGGTTCTTTGAACATGACATTGAGTTTACTGTAGACCAGGGGTGCCCAATCCCGGTCCTCGAGAGCTACCGTCCTGCAGCTTTTAGATGCATCCTTGTTCCCACACACCTGAATCAAATGAATGGCTTGTTATCAGGCCTTTGCCAAACATGATGGCATGCTGAAGAGGTAATCAAACCATTTGATTCAGCTGTGTTGGAGTAGGGATGCATCTAAAAGCTGCAGGATAGTAGCTCTCGAGGACCGGGATTGGGCAGCCCTGCTGTAGACAAATGGTCTCAATAGTCACCAGATCTCAGGCGAATAGAGCACTTTTGGAGAGATTCACATCAGTGATGTGCAGCTAACAAATCTGCAGCAACTGTCAACATGGCCATCAATAATGTTCCCAGCACCTTGCTCAATCTGTGCCGGAACAATTTAGGCAGCTCTAAAGGCAGAAGTATCTATTGTTACCCTAAAAATTATTAGCTAGTAAGCTTTTTGTTTTATAAAATATTAAACATTACATTACTTTAAGCTAAATATTGCTGCTTTTTTTTTTTTTTTAGCTAGCATTGGCTAGCTCTAAACAAATATTGCTTGGCTCATCATTTTCTTAGCGCAGTACTTTCCACTGTAAGTTAAATTTGTTTTATTCACTCTCTCTCTCTTTGACATTTAAGCTCCCATTACATTTTTACAGTAAATATGCAAATATTAATGAAAGCCTTTTGTTTACTAACGGACTTAAAACTGCTAGCAGTGCTAACTGCCAGAGCTAGCTTTTGAAACAACAGCTCAGCTCATTTCATGTCATAATATGGTTTTATAACATATATAAAAGTTATTCTGCAATTAAATTATTACAACAACCCAAAGCATAAAATACCTGGAGCAGCTACTAAAGAGCATTGGTAACAGCTAGTTGGTATGTACATCTCCAGGCTAAATACTGTATAATTAAGCTTAAGCTGGCATTTGTAGTCTGTTGTGTGCTCTGTGCCTGATGGGTAATTAGAGGCACAACATCCATACACATCCAGACTGGGAGCTGGTCAGCAGGGACCATGGCTGTTTGTTGCTCCGGGGCCTTCTTGCAGGGTAATTTGACCTTGAGGGCAGATACTGCTGTGCATAGTTATAGTTCACAATTTGTCAGAGAATGTATTGTTGTTGTGTCATCCTAAGGTTCAAGTGATCTTGTTAAAATTCAACCTCAGTCACTGAGGACACCAGCAACAGTGATGATCAGTAACAATCTGCCTGATACACATCCTGGAAATCAGGTGAGTGATGACTGACTGAACTGGTTTCTGTACTGAAGTGCGACTGTGTGACATCTTCAATTTGCCTGTTTTTGCCCAAATGAGAAATGAAAGACTTCACACATTAACAATTCATCAGTTTTCCCTCTTCAGTTTTTCCTCTGAGCACATTAAAGTTTTGTTGATTTATATACTAAATCTTACTACAGTGCAGACGCTGGAAACATTTTGGTTGAACTAATGCTGTTGGCTTGCTTACTATCATTACACTTCATCACAACTGCTGTATTAATCACTTTCCTATCATAACACAAGCACATATTAAGTATTAAATCAGAAATGCGTACCTCATTTACAGTCTCATCACACCTCACATAATACTGCTTATTATGTGGGCAGGTTTTCACTTTGAGGACATAACCTTGCTTTATTATTTTGTTTCTGAAACTGCTAATTGAAACGTCCATAATTACCTTGACACACATTATTGTTGTTTAAGAGAGGTCTCGCAGTGCTCAGTTATTGCAGATAGGTATTTTGTTCAGTGAATAGAGACTTGATTAAAGCCTGTATTTAAGTAGTGTGAAGTTCAGGATTACAGTGGTGATAATACATTTTTAGTATGGAAGTTAACACATGCGCAGTGAAATCAATGGACCTTCTCAACTCTTTTCTGGCAGTGCAGTGATTGATGGCCAGAATATAAAAAGCTCCAGGGTGACAGATTCATGATGATAGTGTTTTATCAATGTTTTATTAAGTCATCTTCTTTTTTATGTATCTGCTAGCAGCAACGCTCAAGGTCACACATATTCACATATTAGTTTTCAATACGATCCCTGATATCTACAACAAAATAATTGGAACAGCGCAGAAAATACTGCAGGATGAGTAAAAAAATAATTATATCAGACAGCAGATTCCATACAGCTGATGTTATCTGCTTAGATCGGCAAACAACTGATATTGGCTTATTAGTTATTTGGTGATCTAAGTCAGTTTACAGCAGACGATGATAGAAACACCCTGATGTCCACAAGAGGGCACGCTGCAACTTCTCTATTGGGAACACAGGCTTTTGCAACACTGCAGACATCCCAACCAGCTGATCAGCAGTCAGCCAGAGCTGAATCCACCACGATAAGCCTTTTAGTCTTCTTTCCTCTCCTGTACTGCATTGTGCTAGTTTTTTTCCTTTTGCAAATATAGTAATGTAACATCCTCCACATACTTCTACTAGCTAAAATGATATATATATATGCTATAATTAGTTCAAACAGTCCTTTATACTGGAAGCTGGGACTCACGAGAAAGTTCAAGATACAATATTATCAAAAGACTTCCCTCATTATACGATGTTATTGCATTTTTATTTATTTTTTACATTTTGTGATATGCTGAGTAGTACAACAGGTGTTGCAAGTTAGGTCCTCAGAGTTAAACTTTGTCAGTATCTGTTTTATCCAATAAGATAAACTTATCTCACTTCTGCCATATCACACTTTCCATAAATGTTGACATAAGATGAGCCAGTCCGTTATCAGTCTGTGATAGAGTGGGGTGAGGTTGGCAGTTACATGCAGTCTGTTTCTGATAACACAGAAATTAAGTGTAATAAACTTTTGACATAACATAGCTTATAGTGTCTGCATAGAAATAAATACACAATGAACAGAAATTTATATTTAACTGTTATATTTGCAACCTTCCTGTTCAAGAGGAAGATAACCAGAATACAACCAGCCGGCAGCCAGTTGAGTCGAGTCCCCTGGAGTTGTGCTCGTGCAGACTGATAACAGAGGTTGCCTTCTGTCTGGTGATCTTCGCAATCGCCTTGCAATCAAAAGTTGTCATGAGTGTGCAACGGCCTCAAGCTCTGAGCAATCATTTGATCACCGCAAGTTGCATGTAAAACAATTTAATGTGGTCACCAGGCAGCCACCATTCTTTGTAGAAAGAAGGATGTTGTCCTATTTCTACACATGTGACTGAAATTAGTTGGCTCTGAATTAGATGGTAGCTAGAATGTTTTTTTGGTGGAGTCTACGTTATACTCTTATTTCATCTCCCTCTTTAACTAAAGGAGGAAAAGCCAGTTTACTTTTGCTTTGCATTTGCTATTCCTCTGGTTTTGCTGTGTTTTCAGCATTGTGTCAACACGCCTTGTTCTTTTATGCACAAAGCTGCAAAACCAATAGAATCTGAATGCTGCCCGCTGATGTGTAAAAACGTCAAATACTGCGATTGACTCGCTCGGATGCCCTTTGGAGTGAATATAGGAATTTGTGTGTCTTTGTTTTGCATTAGTCATTAAGAGAACATCCTGATATTTTGTGCTTTTAGGCACACTCAGCTTTAGGGGTGGTAATTACAGCCTGTTTGTTGGTCACGACTGAAAGATCTCGAGCACTACTGGATGGATTTCCATAAATTTTGATTCAGACGTCATTGACCCCCGTAGGATGAGCCTCATTATCCATTTATGTTTACTTGATGAATCTGAGCTCAGATGAATTTTCACAGATTGTATCAGATTTTCTGCATTTATCAGAGGTAATTTGAAAGATCATTTGGCTGGTGCCATCGCTAATTAATGGTCTAATGCCAGGTGAGAATTTAAGTGAGAAATTATGGTTTTTAATAGCGTTTTTAAAAATAATGGTTTTCAATACTGTTGAGTATAATTATATTAATAATAACAGGTAAAAAAATAAAACCTACACTCATCATTAGATGTGTTAAAAATACATACGTGAGCCTCATGATTTCCAGTTGAACACGACACTGATAAATCTTCTGATATTGCTTTTTAAGGATCCAGGAGTCGGGCCAGATATCTCACCGGCAGTTCGACACTTCAGATACACTTCTGCAACACAGAGGTCAGAACACAGGCACCTTTAATTGGCTCCTTTCAATAACAATAACATTGAACAAAGCTTACCTCCTGATTACTGATATGCAAAGTCCACACACGATGTGGTTGCTTTGAGGGTTATCGGGAGGGAATAGGTTTGATTTTGTGCTCCGTTGATGTCATCAGGGAACAATGCGTCCTCTTGTTGTGTTAATTACTCTTTAATGAAATCATGCAGATGAACTGTAGCCTTGCTTAAAGCCTCGGGGAAGAATCGGCTCCCCAGTTAATAAGCTGTCTAATATATTTTCTGCAACGAAGGAGGCTGGTTAAGAATTCAAATGAAAGCAAATAACTTTCGGGAATCAAGTTAATCAATTGCACTCAAGGCACTCGGTCCACGTGTCTAATGGGCAGAAGTCCTAATTTCTCTGCAGGAGTTATGAGGACGCTGGATGGATTGCAAAGGTACCGCGGCACTTGAAGGCACCAGAAGCAACCCTGGAGAAACTGGCAGACCCAGTGAGTGAGCGTGCCTCACTGAGGCGCTACAACAGCCGACCTCAGCTGTGGCAGGTGAGCCATGGAGAGTGTTTGCATGTTGGCAAACACTGCCGAGGCATGAGCTCTGTTTTCTTGGCCCCAGCAGAGGGCTTCTGGGGGTTTAGATCATTCACACAACTGAGGGAAATTGGATTTTTGGATGGTTATTGTTTCTCAAAGGCAATTTTCATAATAACCCATGCATAGGTGTGCTAATATTTTGTATTTGGTTTTAATAAAAGTGATAAATGTGATTGCAGTTCATTACCTGTCAGTCTTGACCTTTTGGCATACAGTGTGTGCAGCAGGGAGACTGAAAGAAGCAGATATGCAGCTTAATATTTCTTTATTTCTGTAGTTCTCTCCTTTATGTGAAAAGGCCAAAATAAATCTGGTTCTCCTGTCTGGCATTGATGCCGTGGATGCTGCTACATCCAGGAGCTACTTGAACTAACAAATTAATTTTATAGCATGCCCCAAATTTCTGACATTTCAGTTTTTTTTACATCCTATTAAACATGACATCCAAAGGAACAGAAAAACTCCCTCGCTGTGTCTCACTTTCTCTGCAGTGTTTTGACTGTGTATATATATGTGTGTGTGTGCATTTTTCCCACCGCATTGATCCAGTTTGTGTAGCACCCCGCCAGCAAACATGACTGAACACACCCTGGTGAGCCACACTGTAGCACTGGGGTAACATGTTCCTTCATTACAGTGAACACATGCACTCCAGTTTATTTTTGAGCCAGTCTCACATTGGACTGCTGTTTCACAGTAGCTGAAAACCCCATCGTTAGTCTTTTTGTGGGATCAGTTAGAATAAGAAAAATACTCGCAGGCCTATCCTTGCTTCACATGAGTGCGGTAAAGATTTTAGTGTTTGATGCTTTAGTTTAGGGGTTAAAACATAAACACTGCTGCACATGTGTTGTACCTATAGTGTTAAAATAAAGGTGATCTGTAGATCGGTAAATTGTGATGAAGCGGTGATTGTTTCCGTTCTTTCTAAGTCTGTAGGAGCTGAGTGGAACAGGCGACAGCTTCGACTGAGGAATGATGCCAAAAAACCAATATCTTTGTAAGATTTCGTTCATCAGTGGGAGCTCATTTTCTCTTTTAGTCCCTTTTATGATGCAAATTTGTCACACACCTTCCTGTTTTTTTGGTTTGTTCAGCTGCAGTACATATCCAAGATCAGGTCAGATCCCTCTGTACACGTGAGTATTTTATGTTTGAGCTGCCACCACACAGAGTACTGTACAAAATCTTGGGGTCCTTTAGCTCTTTAATACCTGCCACATTTATTCTGCTGCATGATGTCTTTAACCTGCTGCTACCATGAAACACTGAGCAACTTTAAACAGAAAATGTTTTAGGTGATCATGTTTTGATTCTGCTATTTTCTTAGCGGTGCAGTATTTTGTTTGAATCCAGCTACTCTGCATATTTTCTCTGAGCACTGACCTTCGCGTTCATTACTGAGTGGGCTCTCGTGTATGTGCAGTGGCACCGTCGGCTCTGAGAACATGGATAACATTGACAACATAGATGAAGACTTCCAGCCACTGACAGTAAAGAGGAGCGTCGTTCCTCCATGCATGCCGACAGCACGGTGAGACTCACTGTCATTGTATACATAAAAAGCAGAGGTTTGTTTAATGGTAATTATTCTTAAAACAAAGTGGACTTAGACTGTGAAGCCTGTTAGTGTGTTTCTTATTTATTGATGGACCGGTATGACACTTTTAGAATAATTATGAACTTCATCTAAACAAGTCTGAAGCTTCAACAAATAACCACTAGAGCATTTTAATTGGTTTATTTCAAACATAGTTAGTCAATTTGCACAAGTGTATTCCTATTGGCCAGGCTGAAAAAAATGTCCACCTTGTTGACAGGTGTTTGCTTTGTTCTCTGCTTTCCTGTGAGCGAGTCATCTGCAGCACTCTGCCCGTCTTTAGCCATCATCTGTTAAAATGTCCGCACAGACAGGGAGGAGAGCAAGTCCTAACTTGTTATTCATGCTGTGCATGTCAAGTTAGGATTGATTTTTTTTCCCAAGTCTAAGTGTGGCTCCTCTGTGGAATCGTTGCTGCACCATCAGTTGGAAAGCCAACAAGCAGGGAGCGTCACATTTTTTGCAGGCTGCAGTTCAACAAGTGGAAATAAGACATTCCAGATCTCACCAGATTTCACCTTGTAGGGAATTCTAATCTAAATGATCAGTCATGTCCATGGTGCTGACATTTAGAAGTGTCTACGGTTTTATTTTTTTTATCTGCTGCTCTGAATGCTTTTATTTTGCTCTTTTTTTAGCTTCCTGTATTGTTTCCAGGCTGAAAAAGCCTGTTGGGGCTTTGTACAGTGCTGAAAAGTGATGCAAGGATCAAGGTAGCTTGGAAACAGGACCGAGATACTGTCATGCTGTCAGTCTGTTTTCTGATTTTGTTGTTGAAATCTCAACTTTAAGCACTAAAGATCAGTATGGCGAGGTGGCAGGTGGTGGTCGTCCTCATTCAGGATAAAACAAAAATAAACCAGAAGCAAAAATATGCAGACCTGATGGGTTGAATGCCTTCTATCCCTCTCAGAAAACTGCACCCAGTACACACACACACACACACACACACACACACTTACATTCATTGTGGTTTTTCTAGAACTGTTTGTTAAGCACAAAGTATTTTTCACAATTTTTTTACATGTCAGGTGTAAAAAATTGTGTTTTTTTTTGTCTCACTGTGTCTCATTTACAAGTTACAGTGTCTGTAACATCTTTTCCTTGTGCCAGCCGAACCACCATCCCTGGCTACACAGGCATGGCTGCCTATGCTGACTCTGCTGCTCCTGCAACTTCTGCAAGCTCATCTGGGTGAGTCTGAATGAAACTCTGATAACAGACTTCCGTTGTTATTGCTAACTGATTATGTCCTATAAAATATGACATTTAAAAAGTATATAATATATCGTCTGTATTGTTTATCTTGTCATCTTGTGAAATAAGTAAGTCATAAATTTGTGGGTTGATTGAGTTTATCATTTTACTATTTTGCACACCTTGATATTTCTTTCTCCCAGCATTTTATCCAGTTAGACAAAAAAAGCAAACATCACAATTCTCCACTAGAGGGCGGTCTAATGCAATCCATAGACATGAGGTTGCACTCTTAACTTCACCATACAGGTGCCCATTATTTACTGGTGTCTATGAAAATGTGACTACAACTCGCCACAGTGGCAGAAATACACACAAATGACAATACTTTCAGCTTACCTTATATATCAAAGTGTAGCCAGAGACGGGCACTGGGCGCACACTAACTCCTGAGGTTAAGTTTGTATCACCCCTAAGAGTCAAACTGGGGACCTTTTAGATGTGGGGTGCACGTGTTAACCACTACACCACAGAGCCAAGAAAAATGCAAAAAATATGCATAAACATGCGTGCAGTCTGGAGAAAAATAAACCAAAGAGCATGAAATTAGTAAAACTAAAAGAGCGGACACTGTTTTAGGGAAATGGGCAGACAAGATAAAAACAGTGTCAACAAAACAGCTAAGAGAAATAATATAAATCCTGAATAATCACTGTTTTCTCATGCTCCTACTTTTTAATTTGATTTGTTGTTGAACTTTATCTTTTTTTGGGTGCTGTACATATTTGAGTGGCATTGCTTAAAAGCTTAGTATACCTTATTTTTTGCATGAGTGGGCAGGTGAGGTGCAGGTTAATGGTCAGCTGGAAAAGGCTTCAGTAATTGGAAATGTTAAAAAACAGATTAAAAACAACGGCCGTCATTCCTAAAGACAGACAGGTAGGAATTTGAGAGATGTTATATGTGTTGTAGGGGAGGATTTCACCGATGATTTTCTAAAATTGAGCAAATTTCATCAAAAGAACCTGAAAAGGTTTATTTAAAAAGGAAATCTTAAGGTGTTTAATTCCCAGTGCAACACTGAAAATATGTGCGTTGACACGAGTGAGCCCCTTAACTGTGCAGAGCAAACATGGCTCCACTCTGGGAGTGTTGGCTGTCTGTTAAGGATGTGCAAACCTGTTTCCTAGTTGGGCCCCAGTTTAGCGAACTTTACCGGCTTTTGGAGCAGGCATCTCCAGATGGCTGAATCCAGAGCAGCTCGTGGTAATGGTGGTTTTTCACAACCCAGATCCATTTTCCTGGTGCCTGACACCCCCCTGCGATCTGTTTCCTCTGCTGATTAGGCTTGGCCTCCCATTTTTTTCCCCCAAAACAGAAAAAAAAGACAAGCTTGGATTGATTAACTGTCTGCTACAACGGTCAGACATCCCCGGGATTTTTGCTTACTAACGCTCACTCATAACAGAAGTGCCTGAGGGTTTTTTTTTTTTCTGTCAGTCTGTGTTTCACTACAAAGATTAGCTTTAGGTTCTTAGATTTTTGCATCATCTAAAACAACGTGTAATTCAGTGACTCACAGATATCATTACATCTTTTCACAGAGCATTCGAAGAATTTGGAACTTCTGTTTTCAGGCACACAGCGCCCCTGTCCAGAACGGTGACCGCCGTGGCTCCCTGCAACCCCTTCATGAGACCCGTGCTTCCTGTCTGGTGCACGAGCGCCACAGCAAGACTTTAGACAAACGAGATGAGACCCGTGCTTCCAGACAGGAAGCACGGGTCTCATCTCCTTTTTAGACAAACGAGATGAGAGAGGGCTCGAAGGTGTCAGCTTCCTATTCACGCCATCCAATCTGTTTATATGAATACATCTACGATGATGTGATGTCAGTGAGTTATTCAGAGTGAGTTAAAGAATAATGAGATGCCCCATTATCATAATTTCCCTGATTTAGATGAGTGGTTTTCTAACTCTGGGTAGTGAGTGCGTTGCATTGTCCTCTTAAATATTTGCTCTCTCTCACTGACTCGCTTGCTTGCTCGTTTACTCTATGTGTGTGTGTGCGTCTGTCATGAAGGGCAAAGAGAGGGGCGAAATATTGAGGAAAGTCAGGATTTTTAGCGCTATCATTACGTTTTTAAAAGTATACAAATTACGGCAGCTTTACAGATCCATTATGACTAAACAGGCTAATCTGCATTCAAAATGCTGTCTGTGGGCTTCAGTATATACATCGCTTAGATTTCTGTAGATGCGACTGTAACGCACATTGACATTATTATGATGTGCCTGGCAGCAATAGCTTTATGTCTGCGGTTAGTGCAGCTTGACGCTTAGACAGGAAATAGGGATGAGATGGTTTTCCTGTTTCTCTTCATCTATACTTTGTTTAGATTTACATTTCATGAGGATTTTGTACTTAAGCACAAAGTTGATACACGTGAGGACTTTGGGTTGTGTGATCACTAATACATGCATCTTTTCTTTTTAATTATTGTATATTTAACGTCATTTGTGTTTTATTTAGCTATTTATTGTTGCACTTCTAAAAGTGAGGGCACTCAAAAGAGATTTAAATTAAAAATAATCCAAAAAAAAAAAAAAAGTTTTTAAACTGAGAAGCCTAGAAAGTCCTAATTTTTGACATGAAGACTTTGGAGGCAAAAGTTACTTATTGCTTTAATGCTGCTAACCTCACCACAGAACACCAGCAGCTCGCTGGCCCAAGCGAAAGCATGAAAAAAACGTCACCCTCACACGTAGGCCACTGACCTCTGGACAGACACTTTTGACTCCCAAATATAGACTGAAAAGAAATGTAGGCAAGTCTGCAAATATCATCCATTGTGTCTTGTTTAATGACCCTAAACTGCCTTTGAACTCCATCGGTCCTGTTTCATGCTGATATTTGTCCAAAGCAGTCTTTACACAGCGAGAAATATGATATCAGCTCTCCATCAAACCCATCACATACGAAGAACTGCACAACTTCCACCATAGTTGTCAAAGTAACAGAGCATTATTAAGTGCAGTAAGTGCAATCTCTCTCTCTTTTTAAAAGATGTTACCAGTTAATGCATCGCTGAGAAAATTGGTAAGTAAAGTGAATTATGTGCATGGAAAGGTTAAGATTTATCCCTTTTCCTTTATGCTGCTGCGACTCCAGTGAATCTAGAGGCAGCACCCTTCCTTTTGGCACGATATCAGCTCACGGCTCTGTTGGTGATTGATGTCTAACAGCCACAGATTATTATGCTAAACAACTTATGCTAAAAAAAACAGCTGTTAGTTTTGTTAAAGCGAGCCTTTTCAGTTGTAATTACTGTTGTTTTGCATTAATTTTATGACTTTTGAAAGACACTAGAAAGTTGAGGAACATGTTAGGCAATTAACTCCTTGGCTTTCTTGCACAGTTAGATAGCAGGACTCTCTTAACTGCTTAGCTTAGCGTACAAATGCATGAAATTGCAGAGGACAACGGCACCTTTTAAAGCTCACTATTTAACCCCTAATAATGTGGCTGTCTGCAGCCATGTTTCCAGTATTTATTTCACCTGGTGGTACAATACATATTCAGTGTACAACACGACAGTGGTAATAATCTTGAGAGTGAGACGGCCTCTCTGTATAGCACCCAATTTACTTTGTGTTTAAGACCAACAGGACTACGTAAGACTTCTCATAGCAATCATAACTCTATTTGCTAAAAACCTCCTCCTCCTCCTCCAGCTTAGATTTTCCAGCCTGTGGTCTGAATCTCATCAGCGGCTCCTTTTCAAAACAGGCTCACAAACACCATGATTGATTCAGCCACTATCCTCCAGGATCTCTCAATGCTTGCCCGGGCTGCAGATTAATTTCCTTTTCCTCATCTTAATTTTTACTCATCGCCGCTCCATAAAAAGGCTAAATGTCAAGCATGCCTGACTCCTTCTAGTGACACGTCTATTCCAGCAGATAATTACCATAAGGAAATTGATGCTTTAGTGTGCAGAGGGGAATTTAATTTACTCTGACATCCTCGCAGCATAATGCATTCCTAAAGAAAGAGAGTTTTTCACTTTGCAATTGACTTTTTAGATAAATTGGACTATTTAATGTGATTATCGGTCTTGAACGTCTTTGACTTATTAAGGTGTTGAAACCAATTAAGGGTTACATGCTGCTCATGCTTCCAAATGTGAAACAGTGAATACTGCTTAAAGATCCATGAAATAAGAACCGTCCGCAGCCTATTGTATGTTAGTCAGCCGGCTACATTGCCTGATGATGTTTTGAGGCTTGCTAGATAATGATATTAATTACAACAACATGGCTTGCTTCAGATTGTGGATTAACCTGAGAGAGCAAAGGGTTCTGTGCAGTTTGAGTCACACTCCATGCATGTCGCATGTGTCATTTTCGATGCTACAGAGTTATAATAACCTTATAAAACCTTGAAGTTTGAGAGCATTTCCAAACGACCAGTAAGAATTGAACAAGTCAGGCATTAGAGGGAAGATCTGAATATTGATCCCACTTCTGTTGGTACTTCTCTAAAATTTCGGCTGAAGTGAAGCTGCTTTGTCACTGAACGGGACAGCATCTCTTATCACAGGCGATCACAGCCATGAACCAACATCTTCGAGGTCGCCAGTAGCGCTGAGTCACATTTTCTGTCCCAGCCTTCCCTTTGCGCGACTTCTGGAGTTAACCCATCCTGCAGCGTGTTCACACCTTTGCATGTCATGCGTTAAAACGGACCTTACAGAAGAAAAAAAGCAGCACCGACTGTGAGGCTATGAGGAAGTCAGCGAGCATTGCTGCAATCCATATTATGGCCATGAAGACACAGCAGGCCGCATTGCTCCTGCCCAAAGTTCCTCCTTTTGCAACCAACTGAATGCTGTGTTTCTTAGGAGATAAGGGCAGCCTCCCGCAAAAGGTGACTCAGCAATCCAGCCACACGGCCTCTCCTGAGATAAGAGCCCTCTTTGGGGCTTGTGGGACACTGGGAAAAAACAGCCACAAGGAGAAAGAGAAAATAGTGGAGTATAAACTATCACATATTCTGTAAAATGAAGTGCAAACTTGTCCAACCTAATCCGTTAGGTTCATTTATATATGTAAACACAGCTGATCAAGCAGGGGTTCAAACTGAACTACATTACAAGCTCCACCATGAGATACTAGTGACGGGACATATCTCAAATTGAGTTTTAAAGTTGACGGCGGTGTGCAATTCCTGTTTTATTTGGAATTTTCTTCATTTTCAGTCCAAAATGTATATTTATTTGAACAAATTCAGACTCCATTTGTGGGCAGTCCGCTCAGGAGTCACCTATAGGGCTGCTTTAGAAGCTGCCACACAGGTTAGCAATAAAACAAACTGTAGGCCAGAAAGCCTCTTTGAAGTACAGTGTTGTATAATGGTGTGTGCGGCTGTCACCGGGCAGCAGTTGCGTGTGTGTTATCGCCGTACTGTAAGATGTGATAGCTCGACTTTGAGAGCATGTGAGCTGTCGCCGCGTTGGAACTGAGATGATTGACTTTAATGTGAATGCTGGCAGCAGTGGCAGCATCTGAAACTAACACATCTGATACACTTGGAGCCGGTGGCCCAGTGTTGGTTTGTAGATTCCTGCTCATGAAACCAGAGGGAAAACCACATTTCAGTAAATTAATGCATATCTGAATGATGATCTGCTGCAGGACTGAGAGAGGATGCACTTACTGTACACGTATTTTAAAACAGGAAGTAATAAAGGAGGCTAATGTTAAGAGATGCAACTGTTTGCTCAGGCTCAGACGTAATCCTGATTGTGTACGCTTCATTCGTGCTGTGTTAAGGTACAGGACAGGAGGCTATGACGCTAGAGGTAACACAGAGAGGTGGGGGTGGGGGGATGGGGGAAGCAAACTGGATGAAACATTAAATAGAAGAAGAAGAAAAGCTCATTATATGGGAAACACTTGTGTTATTTTCATGGACTGCTTCAGAGTGCCAGAACAGGTGACAGAAGGGGAGCTGTCCAATATGCAAGTGAGGAGTAACCCCCCCTCCCCCTCTCTCCAGCCCACACTACCCCCCCCCCCCCCCCCCCACCTCCCCCAACCCCAATCAGCTTCTTCGGTGTGAATGAAATAAATAAACAATGAATGGTCCACTCTCCTCGCTCGCCTCATCCCATCTCATGCATGGCTGCCAGTGATGGTCTACTGGGTGTCAGCTTTTATTGGCACGGCACAAAGCAAGTGCCAGGGGTTCGGTGGCCCGACTCCCCACTGCAGACTGTGGATAAAAGCAAGCAAAATGCCTCAGCCGAGCTGAGAGACATAGTCATGTTGGGCTGGAACGAGGAAGTGCAGTGGAGAGGGGAGGGACTCAGGGCGCAGCTCCATGGGGCCGCCGCGGCGCTGCGACCTTCTGCACATGGAGCCGGGGAGAGTTGGAAGAACTTCATACTGCAAACTCAAGGAATAGCAGGTAAAGTGACTTCAACCGCACATTTCAGCTCGGTTCTCACCTCAAAGGCTAGGCCAATACCTCTAAAGTGATTTCGATGGCAGTGAAATGGTTTAGGAGACATTTGCGCCTGACTGGAAAAGACTCTCCTTATAGTTTCGGTGCAGGTGCGCCTCAGCATCAAGGTCCCGTTTGATGCGCGTAATTTTCTACTGCCACAGAGTTTATAACGGATTAAATAACAAGACTGTATTTCAGTAATATATCGGGGAAAATATATTGTTTTTAAAGCGTTGTCTGTGTCTGTAAGCTACGTGCAGCAATTTAAGGGAAGTAGAGGGAAATGTTCCCCATTTTCCTTGCGTCTTTTTTTCTCTCTCTCTCTTTTGGGAAATATGGATAAATTATTTTCCAATTAATTCGACTTCTATAAAAATCCGAATCACATTTTCTTTAAGAATTCATACAGATCGGCTCGGGGCTCGTTATCATTTTAACTCGTTTAACTGTTTTTCCCTCTTCGACTACGGCACCTGTTGCAACAGATGTGCGCACTCTGTAAACTTTAGGGCCCTTTTTTTTAAAAGTGCCTCAAGTTTATTAAGATATTTAAAATGAACTTTTTTTTTCAGGAAATAATTTTCTTTAAATTGTTGAAAGCGCAAAATTGACCGGGGCCTAAACTAATGCGAACATGTTTTTGCTTAAACAGGAAATCAGTACGCACCGACTAAACGCGCTCTCAAGCGGCTCGAGTTTACACACAAATCAGTCGCTCTGAGCATTTCTCGTTCCGTTAATCTTTGTGTCGGCCTGTTCAGAATCGAACCGCAGTCTCGGTTAGCCGGTAAGGCGTCTGTGTGGAGGGAAGAAAACAGGCAGGACTGATGAAACTTTTCACGCTGCTGACGCTCAAAGGTGAAAAAGTTGCTCATCAACGCCCAGGCAGAAAACTGAAAGATTCACCGCCGAAGAGATGGGGGGGGGGGGGAATGATCGGGTTTTTTTTTTTCTTTTTAAACGCGATAAAAAAACAGAAGTCCAAGAAAGCTGAGTTTCCTCAAATATATATATTTAACCCTTCTCTAAATTATTATTCATTAACTATAATTAACCGTGTGTTTAAAAGTGGCGTTTGTGGGACGTAAAATAAGTTGGCATTAATTAAATTTTTTTAAACTTGGAAAGCATCTTTCTCTGATGTGTCCTATTTTTTTTATTAACACATTTCAAGTTTACGGTCAAGCAGAAAAAAATATATTTCTCCGCAAATGTAAAGCAGTTATCTACTTTAACAATAAATGTAAGATAATAAATAAACTACGCGAAAAGTCAAATAAAATAGCAGAAAACTCATTTTTGATTTCTGAACTTGTAAACGGAGCTCAGTACCTGCGCACATAGGGCTTTTTTCATAGCTCAGTTGGAAAGAGAAGTGCTGAAAGTGCTGCAAATCTGTCTGCGGATACATCATCTTTCTTGTCAGTAGAAACAGAAGTAGGAGGGGGTGTGAAAGGGGGAGGGGGGTGGAGGGGTTAGAGGAAGACAGACAGTTATTAAAATGATTGTACTGTCTGAATAGCAGAGTAGTGAAGTGTGTCAGATGCAAATGAAGGAAACTTCTTCTTCAGCGCACCTTTGCTCTCCCACCACCACCACCACCACCCCCCTCCTCCAATGATAGACTCCCAGAACACATCTGCTAACACTATCTGCCCACTTCCACCCATACATTTCATGAATTACTGATGAGCATCTCTGCGTGCACACACGAACAGAGGTGTCCGCGCGCCACGTTGCTTGGCAGTGTGGGATCATCTCTTTTCCTCGTTATTGATAAGAAGGCGCCCACGGCGGTGTTACTTATTGCAAAACTCACAGGACGGATCGTTATTATTTGAGATGTTTTTCGATAATTGTCACTCAGACTGTTCAGTTAAAAGTGGAAAGTCTGAGTGGAGCGTATGAGTAGGAAATCACTCAAAGTGGGGCTCCTGATGTGAGGCGAAGTGTGATGAAGCTGCATTCACATAGCCGTGTCACAGCACTGCTGTTTATCTGCAGATATAGTTTAATTTATTTAAAATATTTAATTGCTGCCAAAACCTATAAGTATAAACTTGTTTTAAAAATACTGGGCCTTCAGTCATATTTATGATGTTTAATCAGTAGAAAGTTCCAAGTGAAACTCTCAAGAAGTGTCACTTAAAAAAAAAATCCTTCATATTTTCAGTTTGTTTTAACTGTGCATTAATCTAAACACACACAGACACGCCACTGTGTCAGCTTTCTCCAGGGTATCCAGACTTTGCTGGTGTGGTCCTCAGTATCTGTTAACGGTTTCGTGTGTTTCTCATCTCCACCCTGCTCCCTGGTGTAGCTTTGCACCTCGCTACCCCCACCCCCAGCGACACACCGCCACAACCATCCACCAAACACACACACACACACACACGCACGCACGCACACGCACGTGCAAACACACAGGAGGAGGACCGAAAATTCTGTCAACCCACAAGCCTCTTCCTGCCTCTCCTCAGTTGACGTACTCCGACCAAAACTGTTCCAGTCCCCCCTTTGCGCTCTGTGTTAGAAGTCTTTTCTCTGACTCCTATTTCACCGCCTGAAAGATTCCACCTGCCCCCAGTTCGTACACTCATACACTTTGACACTCATACGCCAACGCGCACACACACACACACACACACACACACACACACACACACACACACACACACACACACACACAATAATTTCACTCTGATTTGAGAAGGAGAATCATTAATAAGTCTGGATAGTTAGATGGAAATGTTTTAGTCGTGCTCCGGCTTTTATCAAAAAGTTCTACTTTCAGTCTGAGTCTTAACTTGATGATCACCAAATGCCAAAAGTATGTTAAAGTAGAAGCACTAAAAGTAAAAACAGAGCTGTCGGTAAACACAAGGAAAAAGTGCCATGAGTGTTCTGAACAAAAAAAAAAAGAATTTCCTGAATATTCTACATGCACTTTACTTTCCACATGCCTACGCAAGTGGGTTGTGGCTGAATGTAGGAACTCTCTCTCCTTTTTCTAAACTTCTGTCAAAGCCCCCCCGCCAACACATCCGTGTTTCCCCTCTCACCATCTGCCCAGAAAAAAAGGGCACATGAGAATACACCTCCCTCTGCCCCCGACCTGCAAACTCCAGATGCTGAGGAACGGCGCTGCCGAGTCGTCGCTCGGCGCAGTAACACGCAACACCACCGTGTTATGCTGAACAAATCATCTGCACCAGTGACCTATGCCCCCCCCCGCGCCACCCTTTCTCCCTCCTCTCGCACTTGCATCCTGAGTGTCTTGCAGGCCTTTGAGCTCCTGACTTGACTCCGCAGAATCTTGTGCGTTGCGACAGAGCGGCCCCGTTGCTTCCCACTATTTGTTCCAAATGTGTGGAGCCATCTGTCAGTAAAACAGGAAGGGCTAGGTTCCCCTTCTCCCCTGGGTTTGTTTCGCTATTTTCGGGAGCTTCACTTCTCCCTGTGTGGCTGCTTGGACTGGGCAGCGGCCCCACCAAGGGCTTCTTGAAGTGGCGGAGCTGGGGCTGAGGCTGTCGGGCCCATCTGCTGCAGGCTTGAGGGCCATCCATTATTAATGGGGCCACGAGCATTGGTGACTCCTCAGATATGCAGCCCTGGCCGGAGGAGCGCTTCTGGACTCGATTGCCTCTTCTTGCTAAAAAAAAAGGTGGGGGGGAGTGTAAAAATAAATAAATAAAGAGAAGTTCTCGGTCCTTCTGCCTGCTTTTCTGTCTCTTTTCTTTTTCTGCACCTTCCTCTGACTTTTTGCCCTTTCACAGACATCTACTTCTCTCCATGCACGTCTCGCAGCCTTTCTCTCATCTCCTTCTTCTTCTCTCTCTTTTCCCTCCCTCTCTTTGTTTCTGATTGTGGCTTGCGTGTGTCTGCACTCAGGCCGCGGGCTCAGCGATGCATGCTCAGTAAATTAGAGAGAACACGAACGCCGATCAGCTGGGCACGGCAAACACCCGCATCCCCGGTGACCTGGGGCCAGTTAATTTTCTGCTTAATTTTGCGGCAGTCAGTTTGCATTTTGGGATGATTATGTGGCAGGAAATTAACAATAAATAACAAATGTGGTCTGAAAGCCTATTCCCGGCAACCCCGCGCTACCGTCAGGGCCCCCATCAGCCGGGGCCCGAGCTGCTCTCCGTGCTCCGTCTTTCTGTCAGACTTGTAATGAAAATGTCTGTAATTCTTTGTAATGTAATGTGAGGGAGAGTGGTGTATCTGCGGCTGTGACAAGAGCGATCTCAGTGAGGTTATGGAGTCACGCCAAGAAGTACACCCTTTTACTCCACTCTAGATTTTTATAACGTTGTTTCCTGCGCCTGCACTTGATTAAACTTACACGCACCTACATCTCTATCTTTCTCCCATTAGAGTACTTGCACCGCATGGAGACAGAGGAGGCCCAGGAAATAGCCCAGATGCCAGGTAAAAGCTCGCCTACTGCATGATTGAGCTGTAGAATGCACAAAGTAGATACAATAGGCCCACAAACAGGCTCTTACAGGACGGAGAGGTAATTTTGCTACCCCTGAATGAGTCATGTCGCGGGGGTTGCGTAGTGAGTGATGGGTGTTTGCTGGTGTGTGTCTCTACCCCAGACAGGGACAGTCCCCCTGCCAATGAAGCGTCCGAGGAGGCAGAAGAGCCCATGGCTGTCCCTGAAGACCTGTCAGCCGGCTCCACCCAGCAGCAGAACAACCGAGGGGACAAAGGTAACTCAAGCGCAGCCTGACCGTCACCGCTGCTTCTGTGAATTAAAATGAAAGTAAAAAAATCAGTGTGTGATAGCAAAATTATGTTGATGTATTGAATATATCCCATGAAGCGGCAATCAAAAACAAGCCTAAACGACTGCAGTGCCCTTCCCAGCAGTAGTCAGACGTATCATTCCCAAAGCATCCAAATCAGAGTAAAGCGATAAGTGAAAGTAATGTAAGGATCAAAAGTGTGACATATATGTTAAAAAAAAGCATAAAATTAATCAAATGAACATCCAGTGGGAGATATTTGCTGTTCCAAATCCCTTGGAAAAATTAATTTAAAGCTGCAAAGAGACACATTTAGGTCATTGGCAGGAAAGGTAAAAAAAATCCCTTTGATCCATGGCACGTCATTAATAAGCTGAATCTTAAGGAATAGCTAATGTGGCCTTGATTTGAGTTTGCAAACAGCAAGCCAGGGAATCTCATGGTGAAAATCAGGATGGAGAATGCAAGGGGGAATCACATCAGTGACATATGTTTATCTCAAGTCTCCTAACATGGGCGGTTTGTGAAACAGGAAATGTTTACTGGTCATTAAAGGCTGATCGGTTTTATATGACAGCAAGATAACCGGACATAGCATTCACCTTTCATAGGACAAACAGCATAGTTGTTTTGTGTGTATTGTGCCTTTTTAATGTCCAAAACATACTTTCACCTATTGAATGAATCACTTGAAATCTTCACATATCACATATAGGAGTTAGAATGCAAAAAAAAAAAAAAGACAAAATGGAATGGCTCAAAATTGACCATCTTATCAGTATTTTTCCACTTACATCCAGATAACGGCAAAGATTAGCAGCGCACAGTCAAAAATAAGATGTGAGAGGAAACTGAAATAGGATGTGTAAGAGTTTCCTAAGAAGAACTTGCCATCAGGCAGTTTCAACACTCCTGGAGATAAAGAGTTCAGGAACGGGGCCAAGCTCGGAGAGCGCATCACCGCACCACATAGGTCGCACACCTGCTTACTCACAAAGGCTCTCTCTTTCCTACTTTTGAGCTGTCAGGTGCTGAACCCGACACAGGCAGGAATCTGTGAGTCTAAACAATCAACACGTGTTCAGCCGAGTAACGGAGGATGTGTGTGGAACCACGTTTTACATCACACATGCACGTCTTAGTCAACCGAAAAAAATGGGAAATGGTCGTCGTGAGCATTATCTAAATGTTTGACTTTCATTGGCAGCCTGTAAAGAAGGGAAAGAAGGTGCAGCTGGGTGTATGACTTTATGTTCTGCGTGCGAGTTTCTTTTCAATCCTTTTGCACGAGTGTGTGTCTATATAAGGGACAGAAAGAAAGAAGGGAAGTGCAAGTATCTGGTACATCTATGCATCACTGCCTCAGTGATAAGAGCCCAAATGAGTTATAATTATCGCCCAGGATCATGTGCTGCTCAGTTCTCTTTAGTGAAAAAAGAGGGGACTATATGTGGGACATGGGACCTCAAAGTATCGAAAGCTTAAAACCTCGAAACCCAGGTTATTTCCTGTTGCAAGTGAGTCTTTATAGCCTGGGAACGTCATTGTTGGCGCACATTCGCTGTGGTACAAGCTACACATGTATGACTACACGCACGAGGGAGGTTAATATGTGACGCCTATTTAACCATTTCGTGAAAGAAACGTTTTTACCGCCTTGTGTTTCTTACACCGAACATAAGCCCAGAGACTCTGTTAAAGTCACAAGACTGTAAGATGACCTTCACAACATCCCAGTGAAATGATTTCGCTTTCATTTTCAGTGATTCAGATAGGTCCTCGGCTATGTCAGAGACATGAGACTGAGAAGGAGACTGAGCGGTTTAGTTCCCGAAAGCATGGAGGCGAGTTGAAAAAAAAACCCAAAAAACGAAAAAAAACAAAAAAACGTGTGAGGGCAAAAAGCAGGCTGTTTTTGGTGTTCCTGCAAGTTGTGTTCAGTGTGTTGCTGGCGTGGTTTAACACTTGTGGTTCCACTACTTTGCACACAGGGTTATTTTCAGGCAGTGAGAGCAGCACAACTCAGTAACAGGAACCTCCAGTGGCTCCTTGTGTTTCCACGCTGCAGAGCACAGTGCTGTGTTGCTTCCTACCCGCTATGCATCCTTGTCAATGCAGCTAGTTTATTTTTTCTTTTTATGCCTTTCTAAAGCTCTAGCATTTTACTTGTTAATTATTTTTCCAGTCACTGCTCCAGGGCGTGCTGTTTCTTTACCTGTAGTGTGAGGAGTAGATCCGTATCAGGTTATAACCATTTTATTGAGACCTGTTTTGTTTGTCTACTGTGATCTGACACTTGCTTCCCAAAATGAGTAAATCAGGATGTGTGATGTTCATGACAAACAAGATGTATAGCAAAAGCTTTCTTCCTATTCCCAATTTAGTCACAACTTCCCCATATCCATGAGAAGTGGGTGTCAGCCCAGTGTTCATGGTTCCCTTCTGCTCCAGCTAGTTGATAATCTCAAAGCTTCACTGGTGTATTAGATGATAATAGATAAACACATTTTTTTCCACCCGCTCTGTATCAACCATTTCCTGAAATTGTACACCTGCCTCACTGTGAAAAGGCGTTATTCTTGGATCAGTTCTGTATTTTTTGGGGGGGTAGAGAATTCTTTCAAAAGCTAATGTGCACGTAATTTATGTACTTTTTACAATGTCTATCGACATTTAAAAACAGTGTAATTATCCTACGCTGTGGCAGTTGAAGGTTTTGCGGCTAAAACCATAAATTAAATTAGCAGGATTGAAGTGGTATAGCCACTTATGGAGTTTTGCTTTCGAGTTCTGTGATATGCAAATGCAAATTCATAACTCAAAAAAATCCCTACAGCTAAGCTACACTAACACATAGTCATGTAAATGTTTTGTTTCAATGAGAAAAAAACCCTCAGTGGTTAAAGTGAGAACCTCATAGATGTACACTTTGCAATAAATGAAACGTAAAATCTTCAAAAAAGATGACTATGGCTTCATAGCTTGTGATTTCTGTTTGTATCTGTAAAGACAGTTAGCAACAACATTCCATAAATCGGTGACGAGTTAACTTTACCAGGGGAACTGCTGGATTGCTGCATTTGCATTCATGAAATTCAAACATTTTTCCAGTAGCAGAAGCAGATTATTTTTATTTTTATCTCACTGATTTTTTAAATTTAATTAATTGTATCACATTGTATAACCTAAACATGACTTGCTGAGAGTGTACATAAATTGGAACTGCTACACAGTTAGCTGTCACAGAAAGGTTAGCTTAAAAAGTAACAGAATCATTATTAGGAACGCCATAACCAACAGATAAACCAAAATTTGTGGTAGTGGTTAATTGTTCAATTAGTTACCTAAATGTAATAGATAAATTATAGAACTACATAGTGTTATCCAAAAGTAACAGATAAATGATCAAAAGTGCTAGCTAAAATTAAGGGACAAATGATTATAGTTAAAAGTAGCCAGAAGGCGACCTTAAAGCTAATGCTAAATATAATGGTTAACAGTTTGATGGATAAAAACAAGGGAGAAATGTCTTATATAATTTTGATAAAAACCCACAAATAAATGGTTCTAATAGATCAAGTTTGAGCAGGCTAATGGCTAAATGCCTAGCTAATAGCTAGTGGATAGCAGCAATGTTAAGCTACTTAAACAAGGACAGTTGTTATTTTAACTGATATAATGTGAAACAGCTGATTCTTGAAAACTCAGAAAGATAGCAACAAGTAACAGATAAATGGTTGACATATTTGACTGAAGCTAATTTAAGTCACTGATCAAACTGAGGGTGAAACAGATTTTATAGTTTTTCTTTAATGTCTGTAAATAGTCGTTAAAATAAGTCGTAAACGTCTGTAAAAACAGAGAGCTCCTAACTGAAACTAAACACAATAACAGAACAATCCCCACTTACATGCCATGCTCATCTGTGGTGCATTGTAAGGACATTTTGAATGCTGTGTAGCCCCTAATTCCTACTTGGTTATGTAACATAAATGATGGCCAGTTTAGCATTCTAACCACACTTTTGTTTTTTATAGACAGCAAAACGGTTTCTTTCCTTTCTTTGCATGTTGGTGTGTCTTTTATCTTATCTCCCCAGCAAAATACAAGTCTGTCCAATAAACCCAGCAGTTTAACAGATGAGATTACTTCTCATGTGACATAAAATAAATAAATAAATAAACACATTGTTTTCAAAAGTGTGGGTATGGACTGTCAGATTATGAGAAAAGGGATGATCACCAACATCTCGTGATCCTACTCAGTTCTCATGTTTCACTCTTCCCTCTGTGGAAAATGTACATTAGGGGATTTATGCCCCCTCAGTGACTCTCGGTGAAAACAACACTCCTGCATTAGAAAAAAAAAACTGTTTCAGTTACAGGCTGTTTTACAATTCCTTTCCCATGCTTCCCTTTCTGTCACTTCTCCATAATTCTTGGTATTTCAGTTAGACAGGCCCTCTTTGTGAAGCTTCCCCTTTTCCATGGATTCCTATATTTCATGATTTCCACTTCTTCCTCTTCAGTTGTACAAACAGAGGTAGAGGCATGGGGAAATCAGGCTGTCACTGTGACATGCAAACCACAGGTTGGTAGCTGCGGGACTTACATGATCTGTCAGTTCTCTTAAATATTTCTTAAGTCCATTGGTGGGAAAATGAAGCGGCTGAGAGTTAATCGCACAGGGCACTTCTATTTTCCTTGGAACACTGGACATCAAATACACGCTACAGTGTGTATTGGTTTTTTTAAAGCTTTTCTACAGATAAGATAAGAGCAGGCACTGATCGCTCGGGTATAATTTTCTTTCGGCACTTTAAAAAGCTAGAAATGTACAAAATGACACGAAGACCTTTGCAAATGAATACGAGTGTGAAGAGGCCACATGGCTGTATATCTGTGTTGTTCGCTCGGTTGCTATGATAGATACCGCGCGTGTCCCTAGTTTCGCACTGCTTCCTGTGTCTCTGTTTCCTGTTTATCTTGCTGTCATTTGCTTCACCAAAGTGTGATGGTGTGAGATGATCGGCACGTTTCTTCATCTCCTCACTGACATCCTCAAAGAGTAGACATGCTGTCCACCTGTGTGCCCTTATGAAGAGCTTTGCCTTTTAATGTGAATTCAGAAAAAAAATGTCTGAAATAGGAGGGAAAGTTTCTGAAGGGCTGATGCAGCATCCCTCTTCACAAGAAAACGTGCACTAAAGGAAGTTGCTATTACAAAGCTGTTGGTGCCCTAGTTAGGGCAGTTGCAGTTTCTGTGTTACAGCTTACGGTGCTTATTCCAACAGGAGTAAACACAGAATGTGCAGAGATCCACTGAAAAAAATATCTCTCTATATATGAATAAATTCAAATAAAGCCAGGTATATTTTGTCACAAATTAAAAAATCAGTAAAGTTCAGTTTAATAGCTGGAAATCCCAGTATGAGTTCAGCATCATGGTTCTTTATACAAAAAGCAAAAAACAAAAAAAGTAGGAATATTAAAACACAGTGTTGGGATAAACATCTCTCTAACTTCTCATGCCACAGTATCAATATCACACTGATAAATTGCCCATCTTTAGTATTTAACATCATGCAAGAAACAAAAATGCTCGTATTCTAAACCGTGGCCCCCCCTTGCCCTCTTTTCCAGCCTGTAACATTAAAGTTGAGGCTCGCAGTGATGAGGAGAATGGGCTGGCCTGTGACATGAACGGTGTGGAGGAGGAGGAGTGCGCGGAAGACTTGCGCGTGATCGATGCCTCCGGGGCCAAGGTGAACGGCTCACAGCCGAGCCCCGAAGCCAAGGCCTTCTCCTCGGCCGGCGGTATCCGGCTGCCCAACGGGAAGCTCAAGTGCGATATCTGTGGGATAGTTTGCATTGGCCCCAATGTGTTGATGGTGCACAAGCGAAGCCACACTGGTAAGCCACGCCGTCTGCAACACTTCTTGCCCTTCCTTTGCACCCATGTTCACTGTTAGTATAAAGGAGATGGATATAGGGGTAGAGAGGTGTGCGCTGTGGCTCCTCCGCCTGTTTAGCCAAACATAAATTCTTTTCAGAAACACAAGCAATGTCACCATGCACACATACACACTCTCTGAGAGTAAATTCTTTTGCAGTCCTCCTCACACTCACTTGTAGCATGCTTGCATCTGGCTGTGTGCGTGCAGAGCCTAATATCGTGCATGAAATAGACTTCAAGGTGTAGCATTAGCATTCGTGATTGTTTATCTAACAGTCTCTGAATTGCCACAACTGATCAGGTTATTGTGTGATAAAGTAGCAGAGACAAACTTGGTCCAAAGAAAACATACCCTCAGTTGAGAAACAGGATATCTGCAGCAATTAAATGGGATCTCTGCAAAGTGACAATTATCTGGCTATTAAAAGTTTTTCAGAATTCAAAATTGATATTCTATTGTAATGGAGCCAAACCAGTGGTGGGGAACATTTGTGAAAAAGGCACTTAACTGTCAGGCTTTAGAAACTAATGAAACTCAAAATGGAAGAAAGGAACAGTAGACTAATGTAAATGCAAAAGAAAGTACAATAAAAGATATAATGAAGTGCCTCCTATTTAAATAGAAAATATTCTGTGGTGAGTCTTTGCTCCTGAAATGCATTTTTAATGAATTTCCTTTTTTATATATTTTTGCTGCTTCACTGGTGACTCTTATTTTACGGGGGGGGGGCTTTGAAAAAAAAAGAAAGCCATATTAAAACGTTCTCACAGAATGCCACAACACTCGGAGAGGATGGATATTGGTTTATTCCAGAAGCGCTGATCAGGAAGACTGGCTCTCAACACAAAGTGTTTCCTTCGCTTTATTCAAATGAGGCTGAATTTGCATTGTGATGTGCCGCTCTTATTTTAGAGACGAAGAAGAGGAAAAAATGAGATTTTCAGATCAAATTGACCTAGGCAATGGTGCATTACGGAGCTGGCAGGCTGAGTCTGAAAGGCTCTTGTTCGATCAGAGCGCCAGAAGTCTGTGGGGCAGGGGGAGCATGGAGAGATGGAGTGTCACTCTGCTGTGAAACCCTCCCCACAGGCTGCTGGATCGCTCTCCGCCCCGGAGACGCTGCATCATCCGGCTTGTAGTGCGGCGACCTCCCGCGTCCCCGCAGCTTTTCCATCCGCACAGAAAAGACAAAGACTTTTATCGCTGTCAGTGGAGGGAGGGAACAAACACAGTCAGATTAGTGCACTCAAGGAAAAGCTTAAAAATGAAACAAACTGTCTGATCCGATCCATAAAATCCGAAAATTAGAAGCCAATAAAACATACAAGTTATTCTGTCCCACCCCCCTGCCCTTTCTTTCCTTGTGTTTACATCTTTGCAGTAACGTGTGTCTGCTCTGTCTGTTCTCGTCCTCAGGAGAACGTCCATTCCAGTGCACCCAGTGCGGCGCCTCCTTCACCCAGAAGGGCAACCTGCTGCGTCACATCAAGCTCCACTCAGGGGAGAAGCCCTTCAAGTGTCACCTGTGCAGCTACGCCTGTCGCAGGAGGGACGCCCTCACCGGCCACCTACGCACACACTCAGGTGAGCAAGGTCACCCCCGCTGAAAACTTCTGCACTTTTATGTTGGACGATTTTTACAAAAGGCACAGCAACTTCTGCAGCACATGCAGCATGAGCTCGGGACTATGTAAAGGGAAGTTGACAGGGTGTAGATATGGTGTCACTTTTTTTTTTTCAAATGCTTTGCAGAAGTACGTGTTAGTGTAATTTGGGTGTAAACAGAATTCTCCTTCTGAAGGGTTTGTCAGAAAAATGGAGGGATAACAATCACGATTGTGTCATTTTACAACGTAAATGTAACAGCGCCTACAAAAAAATAAGTGAGAAAGATTAAAGCATCTGATATATGTTGGTTATTGAGCTGAATTGTAATCATATAAATTCAGCCTGGAGAGCTTTCAAACTGGAGACAACTGGACTTATAATATTAAAGACATAGAATACTGTTATCATAGTAATGTAACTCCTAATATGTAAAAGGAATGTATTTAAATATAAATATATGTTAAAAAAAAAGGCTTATTATTTTCCTTAAAAAACCAAAAACGCTAGTCACTTATTTTTAGCATGCAAAAATAAAAAGTGCATGCATTAAACTAATTTCAGCTGTTTTTATGAGCATTCACAAAACAAGTATGAATGGGTGGATGAGGGTCCTTAGGGACTAGTAAAGCGCTCTACAAGTACAGGCCATTTACCATTTACAGGCCATTTGAGTTTGTTTTGTTTGTCTGTCCAGGTATGGGCAGAAAAATCCTCCCCTTCCTCAGATTTTTTCATATTTTGGATTTAATTTTCAGCACTTTTTAATTTAGGTTTATGGCTTTTTTTCTCTGTATTTAAAAATATAGCAAAAATCATCAGTATTTGTCAGCATATATTTTCTTAGTGAAAAATAAAAAATGTTGCTCTCCATCATAAGGTTTCAGTTTGCACTGTGTTCACTCTACACTAAGTTGCTACCTGAGTTACCCATAAATACAGAGGACATGAGCTCAGCACTATCTGCAGCAGCAGAGCTTATGGCATCCTAAGACATAAACTTCTACTTGTGAGTTCTTCCACAGGGCCTCCCAGAAATTGTTTTGGTTTTTGTTTGTCATTTACATTTTTGTAGGTGGTGCTCTTTTCTTCCCCCTTTACCACTGGTTGTGCCAGATCCCTAATCAGCCCTTATCTTGTTCTTAATCTGCTCAAAATGCATTCGTTACATCAATTCCTTCCTGTGTTCTTTCAAGAAGGAACCAAATGGCCATTTAACTTACTTTAGTGTTAATTATTTATAAAAAAAGTTTTGCACTGCTCTGCTTTCACTGATGTAATTTTTTTTTTGCAGTTGGAAAACCCCACAAGTGTGCTTACTGTGGGCGGAGCTATAAGCAGCGCAGCTCTCTAGAAGAGCACAAAGAGAGGTGTCACAACTACCTCCAGTGTATGGGACTGCAAAACACCATCTACACAGGTTGGTGCCTCACGAGGCGTGCGCTTTAACTTTCACCCAGATCTAATGACCTACTTTATCCTAAGCACGGGATGCAGGAAACTGTGCACAGAACAGCAGCCTATCACAGTCACTGTCTTTGTTGCTAAAAAACAAGACAGGCTACATTTCCATTTAAATATAGGCTCGTGTAGGTATCCGAGCTAATTAAGTCAGTTTCTTTTTCTATATAAATTTAGACACTTCATACTTAGTGTTCTGTACAGCTCTACATTAAAACCTGAAAACAGATCATTATGAGCAAATGTTATATTCGTAAACCAAGTGCTTCACGTGTGTCAGAATAGTCCGCTCTGTGCTCTGTGAGAAAACCACCATCAGGCTTGTGCCAGCAGGACAAACTCCAGTTACTTTGACGCTAAAATCTACTTCTCTGTCTTGCTTTCCAGTAGTAAAGGAAGAAAGCAACCAGAATGAGCAGAGGGAAGACTTGAGCCAGATGGGATCTGACAGAGCCTTGGTGCTAGACAGACTAGCTAATAATGTAGCTAAACGTAAGAGCACTATGCCACAGAAGTTTGTGGGTAAGGGCTGAAATCTGCTTCTTTTGTGTCAATACAATTTCGCTGTTTTTTGCTGAAAGAAAAAAAAAGTGTAACTGTGACTGTTTGTGTTCATTGGGGTTGCATTTTTCTCTGCAAGCCTGGTTCTATGCAGTGCAGCCTAATCACAGACTGCACCTTTTATTTGCTTAATCGTCACTGGAAAAGACTACATTGAAATATTACCTTGATTCTGCATAGACATGTTACATTTAAGCGATTCATATCCACACAAAAAGCAAAAAACAATCAAAAGAGGGAGAATAATAGAACATCAAAAGGTAGACTGAAGTGACTCATTTTAAGACTCAGTGGCTCAGTGTCAAGATGGTGAGATGATAGGATGCAGGTGAAAGTGTGTAAGCGTAGTACGAACCTCACCCTGCCCTTCTGTCTCTCCTTCTCTTCAGGTGACAAACGTCTGTCGGACCTCTCTTATGACGGAGGAGCAAGCGAGCTGATCCAGCCCCACGTCATCGACCAGGCCATCAACAGCGCCATCAGCTACCTAGGCGCCGAGTCGCTCCGGCCTCTGGTCCAGACCTCCTCTTCCGATGTGGGCCTCGGCTCCATCTACCCCCTCCACAAGCCGGCGACGGAGGCCCACGCGGGGACGGGCTTGTCAGCCAAAGACAGTGCGGCCGAGAACCTGCTGCTGCTCTCCAACTCCAAGTCTGCCTCCAGCGAGAAGGACGGCTCGCCCAGCCACAGCGGCCAGGATTCCACGGACACCGAGAGCAACAACGAGGATCGCCCGACCGGAGCAGCCCCCGGCCTCATCTACCTGACCAACCACATCACCCAGGGGGTTAGGAACGGCGTGCTTCCCCTGGTGAAGGAGGAACAACAGAGGCAGTTCGACACCATCCGGGCCATGGAGATGGCCTCCGAGGGCTTCAAAGTAGTGACAGCGGACGGGGAGCAGGTGAGGGCGTACAGGTGCGAACACTGCCGCGTCCTCTTCCTGGACCACGTCATGTACACCATTCACATGGGCTGCCACGGCTTCAGAGACCCCTTCGAGTGCAACCTCTGCGGTCACCGGAGTCAAGATCGATACGAGTTCTCCTCTCACATAACACGAGGAGAGCATCGCTACTGAGCCACATCGACCAGAGAACACACATACACACTTTCACAGGATAGAACAGACACACACACAGACAGACAGACAGACACACACACACACACAGGCAAGCACATGCAATAAATTAATATAAATACATCATGTAAAATACATTGTTAATGTCTGTGTGTTTTTTATAAGGTATGCATGTTTGTTGACACACAAATAAATATACAACTATTAAAAACATTGATCTTCATCTCTGATACGAACTATTCTGTTTTTTTAGGGGTTTTTTTTTAAAGAAAACAAAGTAAAGAAGTACTGTTCTTCATTCCTCACAGGAATGAAGAACAGTACTTCATAAATACACATCACCTGTGTATGTAAATATATATAAAAAAAAAGGTCTTATTTTTCCTCCTTTTTTTCAAGATTTAAAGTAATAGGATTTACATCCTTTTTGCTTTGACACCTTTCTGTGTTGAATAACAGAAAAAATGTCAATTCCTTCTGCGGCTGTTTCCAGTGCAGGCAAACCCAGTGTAACATAAATACAATCAGTAACGTAACAATCAGTGTAGATAGACCCACAGCTCCCCTGTAAGGTTTTAACCTGCTCTTGTGTTTGTAATAACCTTCACGTTATTTATACATTTACATGCCTGTCTGTTTTTTGTATTTATTACAGTGATCGATGTTTGTTTCTTAGAGTAGTCAAAGCTGCATTTTTTTTTTCTTTTTCAGTTCGGCTGTACTAAATGTGTATGATGTTATCTGATCCATGACTGCTGCTGGAAGCTATTTTTAGTGTTATCAGAGGGAAATGTTTTCCTGGACTTTTCTGTTTTATACCTGATGGCTAAGAATTGTTTGACCCGTGAGACGAAAACGAAGTTGACCTCAGTTGAAGGGAGCTTAATGCTTGCAAAAATATCAATAAAGGATATTTTATATATGCAAATAGTGTGGGAAGAGTGTTTCTGTTTTTTTTTTCTGTTTTTAAAGATGGCTGTAGAAGTAAGGAGAAAGCAGACCTCCTGGATATCCGTGTGCCAAAGGAAATGTGAAAATCTACAAATTGGGGTCGGGCTCGGCAAAATTAACTCGGGAGTTAACGGAAAGTTTCCCTCAGATTCGTTCCCACATTTCGCTCTCTTCACACGCTCCTCAAAGTCTGTGAAATAATTACGTTTACATGTCATTCATGCTGCCAGCTCTAGCTGTCAAAGAAAAGGGTAGCAAACAGTGAATGACTGGCATTTGTGCAAAGAAACAAACACAAAAAAAGCAGACGGTGAGAAAATTAAGAGGGAGTGAAGAGTAAACAAACACAACCACACTGTAGACTTGTTTTTCAGGGGAAAAAGGCAAATACTAACTCAATTAAAATTTAATTTTGCCACATTAGATAATAAATCACCAAAGGGACAATATGAGACTGAAATATTGGAAGGTACATACTCCACACACACACATACAAAAGCATGTCGACGTGTGCCGTGCGTCCAAGACCTGAAGAGTCTGGATGGTCCTCTGAGCGGCAGAGAGCTGGGACAGGGAGGATCAGCCACCGGAGCAGAAGGCAGGGGCCAGGGCTCTGAGGGCCAGGTCTGTCTGGAGATGCTCATTCGGGCCGGCAGAGGAGCTCAGCAGCGCCGCGCACTGAGACAGCCTTGTCCAGATGGCTGCTGTGTGATTTAGCTGAAACGGGAAGCAGCTGTGGCCAGCGCTGAGCCCCCCTACGCTTGACTAGGACCCAACAGGGGAGGGAGGGCATTTGCATGAGAGGGATAATCTGGCCAACCAACTCTGGCCCTGCCAGAATCCCAGATCTCACTTCCCCTTTCAGCCCTGGACAGAAATACTCCTTCAAGAAGCAGACTAAACCAGAGTGGTGGCTTTAACATGTTCCAACAAGAAGTTTGAAATTACTATTTTTCACACTTTTGCCGGGCTGCGGTTCATTAGTGGAAGACCATAATAGAACATTTACTGCAAACTTCGCAAATGGGAGCGCTGTGTTTATCGGTGTTTCTCAACATGTGCAGATTACATTTGATTGCCTGTCTTGGCATTTCGTCACATGGATTTCACTACTTAGGAATGCAGTTTGATCATGTAAAGATATGTCTCACTAAATGAGCAACGGGGACATTAAGTGCATGTTTGCATGTTCTGCAGAAAGAGAATACTCAGCAGCAGAAATTAACTCATATTATAAAACATATTATGTTCTTTTACTCTCACATGTATCTACCTTTCAGACTGAGAATTTTATATTGAATTGTTACAATGTAAACTGTGCTGCAAGGTGGACAATAAGCAAAAAAAGTGTGGTTAGAGAAATCATCATAATTAAACAGACAGATTCATATATAGCTAATTAGTGCTAACTAACAGACTACTAAAATTCTACCGTTTCACTCAGCACAAACTTGTTAGATAGTCTGTCTCACACAGCACGCCATAGTATTACTCAGATAACCTATTAAAATACTGTAAAAGGCCCAGCAGACCCAGATCATCTCTGGCTGCTTGCATCAATACACCTGTCAATGAATATGACCTCAACCGAAGTCAGACAATCCAGGTGAATTAATTATTTTTTTAAAAGTTCACCCAGCTCACTGTTACGAGCAGTAAAACTACCCATAGAGGCCAGACTGCTTTATTAGCAGGCTGTAAATATGTTATTTAACATTGTAAAGTTGGACATTATAACACGGGAGTCTTTGTGAACTGATGCTTTTGGAGCCAGCCTCAAGTGGCCATTAGTGGAACTGCAGTTTTTGCGGGACTCGATTTTTCCACTCTGGAGACTGCACTGTGGTAAAACAGAGTAAAGAAACCCCCTTTTTCAGTAATAGCCAGCAAACACAGTCTAATTTCATGGTTGGTGGCACAGAATGTTTTTCTTTAAATAAAATATTTGTGACATACAACAGCATGATGTACTCTTTCCTATTAGCCAATCTGAAGGCAGTATGGAATTACCGGACCCTGCATCAAACAATGCAGACGGTAACTGCACAATATGGATACATTGCAGAAAGAAATGTTGACTAAAACCATTGTATGCTTTCACAAGAACTCTAAATAAATATAGTAATAAATTTACCTGTAATGTTTCTATATTACAAATGACATGAGATTTGATTTTAAATACTGGAATTTTATTCCTATAACTTATTACATTTAAACTTCTACTTGAGCACAGCTTGTGTAGTTCTTCCACAACTGCATATACGTGAACACAGGGAAAAAAGCAATACCAAGTGCTTATACTTATTTCTACCTCAGCTTGAATCCGTATTAAGGATAAAATGATTAAGTAAAATGACCTTATTTTCTTCTCTGTAAATGTACTGTGTGATGTGTTTGTTTGTGACTACACTGCCCCAGATGTGACCACTTGCTTCACAGCCACAGTCAAATTGAGCTACAAGCTTACACCATATGGCACAGTTTTCAGTCCATACTCAATGGGCTCTATAGATCCCGTCAGCACCAGAGGAATTCTGCGCATCTGTCCTGGTCCAGCTGTGAGGAGTCCCCGCGATCGGAGAAGCCCACCCGTTGGGGGGGAAGGGTGCGTGTGTGACTACTTTCACTGCTGGCTAATTCAACAAAGTTTCTATACAGTGGCCAACAACACAAGTGTGAAATATTTATCAGGGACCTGACAAAAAAGATGAAAAATAAATGAAAGCCCCGTTTTCATGGTCTTCCAGATTCTCAAAGATTTCTTGATGAAATTTACATGAGATTTTGTTTCATGTGTGCACAATCTCTAATGGCCCCCTTCAGTGGTAGTGCATGTGTGACCAGTGAGGCATTCAACTTGAAAAACATAATGTTAAAAATCCTCACACCGCTTGCGTGAGGGATGTCTTCACTGAGAAAGCAGTTGCAAACACTTTGACCGGGCACAAACTCCATGGATCAGAACTAACACAGAGGCCCTGCAAAAGGGATGTATTGCAGTAACACTGCTGTCTTAATCACTAACAGGAAGACAGGCAAAGTTTTTCTTTTTTTTCTCTTTTTAAACACAAGACCCAGGATACTCTCCGTGTTGCCCAACTTCCGCGGATATGATTAACACATCCAGCCTCAGGAACATTTCAGGACAGTGAGACTTCAGGCAAACCGTGGTTGTGGTGCTCAAACGTGATCACACTGCCCTCTGTGGATCGCATGGGATCGGATATGTCACTGCAGCCTAGAGATAAACTTATTGCTTACTGTCACACTCTGAGACAAAAACTTGTGGAGATGTGTGTGTGTGATATATACATTTATTAGGGACAAAAACAATTTCGATGCAGTTAACTGAAAAAGACCAAACAGATGACAAGCATTAAGTCATAATTCGACTGTGAATGTGTATCCTTGATGTGAAATACTAGAATTTAAATGGAAAACAGGGCTTCAACTGGAAAATGGTTTGTGTATAATACACACTACCTAACACTGGATCACAAAGCAACAGAACAAAATCAGCCTGACCGGCACAAACACCTGAAAATGACCAAAAAGCTGAACGCAGATGGCAAATTCTCTCAGTACAAAGTGGGAACGAGGTAAGGTTTTCTTCATTTTTTCTTCATGTTACGACACCCTGACCTTTACAAGTAGTGTTGAAAAACCTCAAAACAACAGACCACTAGCACAGAGACTAACACTTACACCCATAAAAGAGGCACCTGTTCACCTGTGCAATCCAATATGACTGAACTAAGCTGATACAGAGGGTTAAAATAACTATTTAACTGGTAGCCAATAAAAAGGTCCTTTTCTCTTCTTTAATTCTGTTTTCCTTGTCATTTATGGAAGCCCTGTTTTTCGTAGGCAAACAAATACAACTGAATTCAGCTCTTCATCACACAGATAAGGCCAACTTCCCATCATAGGGATATTTGGCAATATATGGGGAAAAAACAGAAAGACTGCATTAAAGAGACCCGTCTTATAGTTTTCAGCTTTTTCACGAGACTGTCATTCTTTGTTTTTAGTCCTGGGTCCTCCCACTTTGTCGGGTTTGTGCAGAACAAAGAAAGCATTTAACGTCTTTACATTTTCCATTTCTTTCAACACCCAGAACCTGAACGGAGACAAAGAAAAGTTTAACGCCCACATCCAAAGGTTTTATTCCACTCTTCATACAGCTCCAAGTCCTTTGATGACACACTGGGACGTACAGTCTTCAGGGCGTCGTGGAAGTCACTGTAGATGATGGGTCGCACCTGATCCGCGGTGATGGTGGCGATGTCACTGAGCTGGATGCTGCGTATGGGCCCCAGTGCTGCCTCTCGACACAGCTGAGTCATATCGGCTCCGGAGAAGCCCTCCGTGGCTGTCACCACCCTCTCCACCTCGCTTTCTCCCAGCTGGTTTTTCTCCTGAGCCATGAGGTTTGTCACTATCTGGCGTCGGGCAGTCGCTTCGGGCAGGGGGATGTATAACCGCTTTGCCAGGCGTCGTCGTGCTGCCTCGTCGATCTCCTGGGGCCGGTTGGTGGCACCCACCACCAGGATTCGGTCCTCTGCTGCAGTGGCCGCTCCATCTAGCTGGACCAGAAACTCTGTTTTTATCCTGCGCGAGGAGTCGTGCTCACCGTCCGTCCGCTGGGACAGCAGGGAGTCGATTTCATCGATGAAAATAACAGCAGGCTGGTGGCAGCGGGCAATGGCAAACAGAGCTCGCACCATTTTCTCTCCTTCACCCACCCACTTGGATGTGAGTGATGAGGCGCTGATGCTAAAGAAAGTGGCACCTGATTGACAGGCAATACATTTACCTATCAGAGTTTTTCCAGTTCCTGGCGGTCCAAACAGCAGGATGCCTTTGGGTGGGCCACGGAGGCCAGTAAAGATGTCAGGTCGCAGCATGGGCCAAACCACAATTTCCTTTATGGTAGTCTTGGCGAACTCCAGACCTGCTATGTCGTCCCAGCCCACCGGAGGCCCGTGGTCCATGATCTCACTCATGATCAGCTCGATTATCTTTGGCTCAAAGTTTTTCAGACGCTCGTCCAGGATTTGAGGTTCCTGATTGGAATTACGGCTCGCCACACTTCCCTCCTCTTCCTGTCGTGGAATGGGAGACACAAATTTTGAAAATGCACCTCGAGGCCTGTTGGCGCCCAGAGATTTCTTCACAGTTGCCGCCATCCCAGGGGCCTGACCTCTCTGAGGCTGATGGGAGTGCTTTCGCTGCTGGTCAACAACAAACTGCTCACGAGCTGTTTTGAAGGTGGTAACAGCCCGTGGGTCTGATGACACCTGACTGCCATTTTGCTCCCTGCCAACATCACCTCCGTCTGTGTTGTAAAAATTTTTCCGCTTCGATGTGTTGGAGGTGGGAAAGAAGGAGGACTGATAGTGCTGCGTGACCCCTGCGGGGCCAGGGTTTACATGTGGGAGAGCTGGAGAAGGGCAACTAAACACAGACTGTGGCTGAGCTGGAGGTCGGGAGAATGAGGGTGGATTGACTGAAATCCCTTCGTGACTGCTGGGCCTTTCCACAGAAACATTAGCAGGGATACTGGCTGCGATTTTAACCTCTGATTTAAGCTGCGGTGGTTGCACAGTTTTAAAGGGAGGAGTGAGAGAGCTACCTTTACCCTCTTGCCCCACAGTTATGTTAATGTCAGCTGGTGCCACCACAAAGCTCTCACCTCCTGTCTTTGCCTGAATTGTTTTCTGAACACTGGGCAACTCCAGCACGCTCTCTGCAGTGAGGGATGACTCCCATTTGTCGCTGTAGTTCTTCTGACTGCGGGCCAGATGGAGCGCGCTTTCTGCATAGTTGTTGAGCCCTGTGCGCGGGTCGTCCGAGTCCAACACTGCAGCGTAGCGCCCCGAGTAGGTCCTGAGCAGGCTGGCCATGCCGGCCTGAGAGAGCTGGGAGCTTGCCCATGCATACTGAATGGAGAGGATGTGGGCCCGGTAGGCATCGGCCGTCTGTTCAGGTGTACAGCTGCCAGATGAAATGTCAAAGGACCTCTTCTGCCATTCGTCCAGGTGTGCGCCACTCATGCCTGGCCTGCTCCAGCCTGGTGAAGACGAAGGGACAAGAGTTATTAAAAATACATGACCCCAGTAAATGCCAAGGCACAAATCTCCCCAAAACCCATACAGAGAAAAAGCTGACACTTAATTACGTTACATAAATAACCATGTATGCAGTAACACTGAGTTATAGTGATTTTGATATAAATGAAAGGAATTAAAAAACAAATAAACACGTGATTTGAATCCAGCTTTAAAAATGGTAGGCCACACTCATTAGCATTGAAACTGAACAGCCTTCATCCTTCGCCCATGTCTTTAATACTCCACATGTCCCAGCTGAGATAAACTCTAAATACAACATTTCGTTTTCTCAGACTTAAATAAAACTCCTTTATCCCCACATAAAGCAACATACAACTGCCTCCCTGAGCATTATCTCCAACGATGAATAGTCAGTGACAAGGCTAAAAGTAATCTGAATCTCTGTATATGTAGCTGAACCACGGAGAGCTGCAGTAAAAACAGGTTATCAGTCTCGATGCACCCAACTTGTCTGAACTGTTATCTGAAAATGCGCCACAACAAACAACAGTATTCATAATGGACGTCACTTACTATTACTGATATCTTGTCAAAAAATTATAAAAAATATATGAATACACTCGTAACAACTTTTGTAATGCACTTTAACTCGATGTTTACAGTAGCGGTAATTCCCGCCTCTAGTTTGTTCTCCCTCCCGAAACTAGGACTTCCTGTCTCGTTCCAATTCGCTCTCAAAAAATCTACAACTGTGGCCGTCGCATAACTTTTCACCTAATACAGGGAACCAGCGCAAAGAAGCAACGATCTTAGTTTTTGAATACATAAAACATCGAATAATGATGACGAGACTGGGACATTAAAGTAAACGAAATGAAGCAACTAAGTTTTTTACATGTTGGAACGAGACCCATAAGTTGTCACAAGTAGGGAGTGCTCCATTTATCCTCCAGTTCCGCCCAGTCCAGGCTACAAAAGCTAATACACCTCGTTATCAAATTTCACGAAAAGTTTCGTGATTGATGTTAGTTATTTTAAGAATTAAGAGGAACTTAATATAAAACGTGGAGCGATTTTTCTTCAGTTTCAAGACTTTTTTCTGCGGACTATGTTGCCAACAGTACACAGGTCTGCTAATTTTAGTGAGGTCTACGACGCCATCTCCTGGCTACAATACGCATATGGCATTGCCGCTTTAGAGTCTTTCATTCTGGGAAATGTAGTTCTCTTGTCATTGAACTTCATCCAGACTTTGAATTAAATCAAAATCGAGTTTAAGTGAAGTAGATTTTTTTTATACATATCGAATTCATTTTGTGTTAAATTGCTTTAAAAATATAAAATAAACATTTAAACAGATATTATCCTGGACATCACTCTGTTAATAAACTACACTAACCACAACGGTTGCGCGGTGGTGTTTATGCTGTCGACGGTGGATGACAGGGTTTGCTGCTGATTTTCAGAGAATAAAGCGCACGCCGGCGGTGGGAGAATAGCCCGTGTTTGTGATATTGTGCAGCAAACTATCCACTTAGTTAATGTTTCCGCTCCTTGTGACTTTTTCCTTTGCATTTGAGGACAAATACCGGAAGTGTCTCGTAGATAACTGTTAGCAATTGTCGCAGACCGTTAGCTATAACGTTAGCTAATCCGGAGACGGGATGTAAATTTATCCAGACGGGACCAGCCCCAGTAGCCGGTATCAGCAGTCAGTCACTCCCTTGTGTGGGGCTTCTGAAATAACCCTGTGCCGACTTATGTGAAATTGCTTTACGTGGCATGGTGTTTTATATATAATACATATTAGCCACGGAGTGCTGAAATTAATCTTCCGAGCACCAGTTTGAGTTAACTGGGAAGTGTGGAGGGGATATGACTGACTCATCATCATGGCACGGACAGAGGAGATAACCCCAACCGTTCTGTCTGCTGCAGTGCCAACCCGGCAGCCGCACAACTAGCCAGACAGCTAAGTTACTCACACACTAAACCGTTTTGATTAAACCTCTGACCCCCTGTCGCAGCGGCATTATGAACGCCCCTATGTACACCTTTGTTTCCCGTGACGACAACAGTACTGTTTATGCTGAAGTTTCCAAAATCCTCCTCTCAACCGGGCAATGGAAGAGGCTGAAAAGAGACAATCCCAGATTCAACTTGATGCTGGGTGAGCGGAACAGATTACCCTTTGGGCGTTTAGGTAAGTCAGACTTTCTTTCTTGTTTCTTAAGAATTGTTTTCGGGCTATTTTTGGTGTCCACCCTTTCTGGATGAGAAAGCAGCTGTGACTGTGCAGGGCTGCATCCTGTGGAAAGATTGTCTCTCTTATTGAGAGTTTCTGTGCACTGTGCATGCGGATTTATGAACAGACGGTAAAGCATCTTCACTGTGACCTTACAGGCCATGAACCCGGACTGATGCAGCTGGTGAATTACTACAGGGGGGCAGACAAGCTTTGCAGAAAAGCATCCTTGGTCAAGTGTGTGCAAATCTGTCATTCCTGCCATCATTCATGTTACTGACACTGCAGTTTATTACATGACCACTTTCCTTCTGACCCCTTTCTTAAACACTAGGCTAATAAAGACCAGCCCAGAGCTGTCTGACTCCAGTAACTGGTTTCCAGAGTCCTACATCATCTATCCCACTAACCTCAACACACCTGTTGCTCCTGCTATGAATGGCATCAGCCATCTGAAGAGCAATCCGAAGACAGATGAGCGGGAAGTTTTCTTGGCCTCCTATAACGCTAAGAAAGAAAGAGCAGAGGGTACAGTGTGGATAGCCAAGTCCTCTGCTGGAGCTAAAGGTGATATCTATATTTAGTATTTAATTGGTTAAAAACAAGACACTAGTTGGAAGCTTCATATATATATATATATATATATATATATATATATATATATATATATATATATCTGTAAATGTGTGTGTGTGTGTTTTTCTTCTTGTTTACTATTACTACAGGTGCTGGTATTTTGATATCCCACGATGCTAATGAGTTGCTGGACTATATTGACAATCAGGGACAGGTTCATGTTATTCAGAAGTACTTGGAGAAGCCTCTGCTTCTTGAGCCGGGACATCGGAAATTTGACATCAGGCAGGTTTTTTTTTTTCTTTTTCTTTTTTTTGCCAAACTTAAAGCCACAGAGAAAGCACTGCTATGTCCCAACTTAACAGCTTAGCTTTATGTTTATGCTATTGCTAGGAGCTGGGTGCTAGTGGACCATCAGTATAACATCTACTTATACCGCGAGGGCGTGCTGCGGACCTCCTCGGAGCCCTACAACAGCTCAGACCTGCAGGACATGACCAGCCACCTGACTAACCACTGCATCCAGAAAGAGCACTCCCAGAACTACGGCCGATACGAGGAGGGGAACGAAATGTTCTTCGACGAGTTCAGGCTGTACCTGCTGAACACTCACAACGTCACGCTGGAGACCACCATATTACCTCAGATAAAGCAGACCATAAAGTAGGCAACTATTTTGCTATTGTTTTTATTATTAGTTCTTAGATAAAAAGCTGAGCTTAGCTTTTTTTATGCCACACTAAAAGGCAAAATATTATTATTTTTTTTTAAATTAGAAATCAGACATAATGCCTCTCCGTGAATCGCTACCTTATCGTGGTGAAGGGGTTTGTGTGTCCCAGGGATCCCAGGGGCTATGTTGTCTGGGGGCTTTTGCCCCCTGGTAGGGTCTCCCATGGCAAATTGGTCCTGGGTGAGGGACCAGACAAAGAGCGATTCAGAAGACCCTTATGAAGAAAACATCGAGGGAACAGTTTACACTGCCCGGGATAGGGTTACCGGGGCCCCGCCCTGGAGCCAGGCCCGGGGAGGGTGCCCGAGGGAAATTGGGTTAAGGCTGCCAGCCGTGCCAGCGCCATCTTACCCTTCTGACCATACATACATATTCCCATTTTCCTCCTGAATCCTGCTGGTTTTTACCTCTTTAACACATAAAACTTCCAAAACATCACCTGACCAAGCTGCAATTTAAGTTAAAGCACACTCTATCAGCTCGGTAATATGATGATTGAGTCCATGTGAGAGTAATTGTCCAGAGAATTCATAGAGAGGGTGGGTATCATGTGTCCTACCTCTTTAGTGCTCCAGTCTGAGAGCTCTCTTGTCCAAACTGCACAGAGTATTCCTAGCTGAGAACATGTCTGATGTGGACTTTCGCTTGTTGTGCTACAACATGCAAAATAGGAACTTTGAACAATTCCTGGACCTGATCCTCCCAACATTATAATAGGGGTTCATGTTTTCACTCTCGCTTATCTACTCCTTGCTTGCTTGTAGTTACCCTTCTTGCGTCCTGTGTGAATAAAAACACAGCTTTAAACCTATGCTGTGGTTTTGTACAGGAAAAGGAAGATTGTGGTTTTTAGCGGAACCTCTTTTTGTAACTGTTTTTTAACAGATATATGAGTGGTTTTACACCACTTTGCATATAATTATTGGTGATTATTAATTTGTGAATCTCTTCCAAAGCATGTCTTTGTTCTTTCTTCATCCACTCGCCCCCAACCGGTTGCAGCAGATGGCCGCCCCTCCCCGAGCCTGGTTCTGCTGGAGGTTTCTTCCTGTTAAAAGGGAGTTTTTCCTTCCCACTTTTGCCACGTGCTTGCTCATAGGGGGTCATCTGATTGGTCGGGTTTTCTTTGTATTATTGAAAGGCCATATAGCGCCCAATCACAACTCCTAAAAACTGTCGGTGTGCGATTAAACCTCATATACTGGTGTTAATAACAGCAGTATACAACCATTACTGTTGTGAAAACGTGACTGATGTTTGGCAAATGCTGGTTGCTCTCATCACTCAAAGAGACTTTGTTATAAAAGGATGATCGGTGAAGATTTTGGATGTCTGGTTTCACAGGAGCTGTCTGACATGCATCGAGTCCGCAATCAGCACCAAGCACCTGTCCTACCAGAGCTTCCAGCTTTTTGGATTTGATTTCATGGTGGACGAGAACTTCAAAGTGTGGCTCATTGAAATCAACGGCGCTCCAGCCTGTGCACAGTCAGTACCTTCCATGTTACGTGTCCTTTAGCAATGTTTTTCCATCTAAAATATAACAAATTTCACATCTGTTTAAAATTTGAAATGTTTATTATTATTTTTATTATTGTTATTATTTATCCTTTCCTAATGCAGGAAACTATATCCAGAGTTATGTCAAGGCATTGTGGACGTGGCCATTTCCAGTGTCTTCACCCTAAATAGCGGCGACTCCTCATCTGCGTCCTCTTCTCCTTACTCGTCCTCCCCATCTTCCTCCTCCCTGTTCACCACCAACTCCTGTTCCTCTCCCAAACTGAGAGCACCTCTCCACGTGGGTCCTTTCACTCGCCTGTAAGCACAAATATGCCCCCTCCCTTTTTCTTCTGTGCTAGAAGCTTCTTCCATCTCCCCCATCCTCATTGGTCGCACGTGCCGCCTCTCTGCACCCTGAGATGCTACACATGCGAGCAAGCTGCCGAGCCGCTCCTTCGTACTTTTGCACACGTTGGCCCAAGGGAGACTTTCTCTTTAGGGACTTCTCTGAACTGCAGGAAAGATCCGTGCGCTCCTGATTATGCATATTTTGAATGCGAGGATGGCAATGAACTGGTCAGTAAATGTTCTCAGAGTTTCTGAACGATGACGGGCATCCCCAAGCAGATTGGTCGAAGTGGTGAAAGTCGCAGAGACGCTCCAACTGAGACTGTAGTGCCTTACATTTCCAACCACTCTCCCTTAAAAAGAAAGCCTGCCAGTTAGCTTGCTCTGTTACAGTAACCTGTACTCGTTCTTTAAGCTTTTGCACTGTTGCTCACTGAAGTCATGTTAAGTCCACAAGAAAATAGCATAAAACAAGGCATTTGACATTTTAGTGAGCTTATGGAGGTTTGAGTGCTGTTTAATCATCAGACACTTCTTGTTTTTCTGTTTTTGTTTTTAATCACTTTTTATAACTGACTTACAAACAAGTTTGTTTGAAAAATATTAGACATGATCAAGAAGCTCTAGAGACTGAAGGATGAAGGCTCTGGTGTGTTACGCTAACACTACTTGTCTGATTGAGCTAAAGGATGGCCTTGAAACTGAACATTCCTCCTGACTTGACCATGTGGACACTACATCAGGGCAGCTGGGTGGCATAAGTGAGCAGGGAGACTGTGCTTCGGCTGTAAACCCGGGAGCGAGTCTGCTACAGGGACCTCTCAGTGGCGAAAAGGGAAAAATCCTCGTCAGTTATTCTGTAATCAATTTGTTTTATGTGATCTGAAGAGAGCATATTTGTGTGAAAGCATGTAGCATACAAGCCCTAACCCACAGCTCTGTTTGCTGTAAAGAACTCTGTGTTTTCTCTCTGATAGACTGTTATTGTAAAGTGTAAAGTAGGTCTTTGTTATTGAGCTGGTGAAGTGAGCGTAGAGTAGCTTGTACAGAGTGTCTTACTGCTTCTTAAACATGTTTAACGACCCCATTAAAGGACACTTGGAAAAGATAGCAAAGCTGATCAAATGCTTGTTTCCCGGTGTGTTGAAAAACACACTGTGGTGAGCATTACCACATCGTCATTACCAAAGAAAAGTCAGCGGTGTTAAGGAAGTCCCAATACAGTGGTTAATTTCATAATAACTTGGACTTGTTTCGCTTTGTGGGGTCTTTAAATATTTGACCTTTTCATTCGAACGAAATCTTTGTGAGTAGACAAGATTTTAGAGGTGTTCCCGTCCAAGACGACTTGTGTCAAATCTGTTTTGTGTTACTGCTCGTTAGAAATGATTGTCAGATTGTTCAGTTGTTGTCTTTTATTAGATTGAAATAGTTGACAGTTGCACATTCATGTGTTTCTAGGGGCTCGTTTGATTCCCTTAAAAAAAGGAAAAGAAACAAAAACACCCTTTTGTTGAAATATGTGAGGTTTTGTGTCCCAATAATTAAGGTGAATCATCAAAACATTTCATTCTTTCTTTTTTTTTTTTACTCTGTGTTTACAAGAAGACTCGAGAATGAAGGATGTGTAAGAGACTGAAGTTAATACGAAGAGAAAACAAAATCTTAGTATTGTTTTTAAATCTGTAGGGACATTTCCATCAAAGGGAAGGGTTCCTTAGAGGGAACTGTATATTGTTTTTTTTTGTAGTTGTTTTTTTAAAAGGCGTTTAAATGCACCTTTATTTTTTTTTTGTACCGGGGTAAATTTGCCTCTTTCATTAGAAAACCTCATTGATGTCATTTCCTCTTACTTAGAGTGTTTTTGTACATGTGACTCATTTTCTCATGTTTTTCCTTGTGTGTTTTATATCTCTACTTTCTCATCTTTACCAAAGATTATCCTGCTGCATTTTCAGTGTTACACCTTTTGTAGTGAACAGATTGTCACAGACCTGACTCGAAAGCAAGCATCATGATCAGAGGAATGTGTGCTGTTTTTTTTGTTTTCTTGTTTTTTGTTGTTGTTGTTGTTGGGTTATGATTTATTGGAAATCTGCATGAACGTTTGTCTTTATCAGAGACAATATTATTAGAATAAAACATGTTACTGCTTCTGTCATGCAAACATTTCTGCACATCCACGTGTTGGGCTGCATTTCTGATGTGCATTTCAGGCTTCTGAGCAACACTGAAGAAGATGAGGGAAGCAGAGTGGTCTGTGAACGCAGCTCGCAGACGAGCTACAGAACGTTCAGAAATGACCCAGACCTTTGGTAGGTGGATGGTGAAATAATACGACACTAATAAAAGTTCAGTTTTTGTTTCTAAATTTTGCCTCTCTGCTGTGAGACTGGTTATTAACTAATGTTTTTTTGATTTGTCTTTGAACGCCTCGCAGATTAGTTAAAAAGAGAAAATGTGTCTAATCCATTTGTTAGGTGTGACTTCTTTTATCATGGGAAAAGTCCACATGAGTAGGTTATCATGCAGATGAACCACACACCCGCACATAGTTATCTTATATTTCTTCCTTCTTTTATTACTCATGGTTTTCTTCTGAAATTTGGCTTCTCTCTTGACATAAGTTGACCTCATTTGCCCCCAGGAGGTGTACCCACATGATCTTAAACAGGGACATTCAACCAGCTTTGCGTGAAGAAATTCCTTTTAAACTAGTTAACCAGGAAATGAAACAAATTATTAAAATTTTATCTAATAATCTTAGCCAAGATAGCAGTGAAAGAACTGATGTGTGGCACAGCTGCATCATCTGTCCGTTGTTTTGTTCTAACCCACTGAGATATATGTAGGGTCATGTGATCTTAGATGCTATATAAACATACAATACATACATACAAACACAAACTTATGTGGGGTTGCTTTTACTAAAAAATCACTATCCACGATGTGAAAAAACACGAGGGAAATAATTATTTGATCCCCTGATTGAATTTGCAAGATTGCTTACTTCTTTGGAAGTGAGCAATCTTTTAGACTAGTTTCATTTTGATGGAGAGAGACAGAATATCAACCAAACTTCCAAGGAAAGAGATGACATGAATGTTATAAATTGGTCTGCATGTCACAGAACATGACTTGGTGGCGAAATCTTTGTTGGCAACTACCAACAGCGCCAAGCAGTAAGACATTTCTTGTAGTTGGTCACCAGGTTTGGCCACATCAGGAGGGATTTTGGGCCACTCTTCTTCAGAGAAACTCAGAATCATTTTGGTTTCTTGGCTGCTGCTTCGCAACTCAAAGCTTCAGCTCCCTCCACAAATTCTCTCTAGGACTGAGGTCTGAAGACAACTCCATGATCAGAGAGAAAGGAGGAGCTCTGCACACCTTTACTTGTATGTGTTGATATTTGTGTATTTTTATGATTTAACATAAAACCACTGAAACATCCTGTAGTCTGTTGCACATCTGTAGTCACAGAAATCACAGCCTCAGTATTTACACTCTGTTTCGCCCACAAACCTTGGTCCAAACCTTCTCCTGGACATCCAGCTGAGGTGAAATTGGAGCCCACATTAATTCCTTTTATGTGAACATTTCTGAGATCCTGCATTCACCATCCCACGAGCTTCCTTCCAAGGATGTTGAATGTGAAAAATGCTAACAGTTCACTTAATTATCCAAATTTCACACAAACTAGCACTTTAACTGCTCTTAAAAAACAAGTCAATGTCCTTGTCCAGTTTAGAGCTGGGGCTTTGTAACAAACAGAAAGAGTGGGACAGACTGGATTGTCCCATGACTGAGACATCAGCCAGCAAAGACGGGCATGGAGAAGACACCTAGAAACAGAGCTGCAATCACTCATTTTATGGTGTGTTCTTAATGCATAGGTGGGCTTCGGACTCACAGATGGGTCAGCCTATTATTCACGTTTCAACTGAAGGAGGAAGAAGGACACCAAACCAGGGAGTTTCCAGATGTTGTGATGGCCTTTTCTTTCGTTTCTGCAGTACAGAAAGGTAACTTACAGGCCAGTCAGGCAAGCAGGCCATCGCATTGCCACATGTTCTCAAGTTGTAACTTGAGATCTCTCTGAAGGAATTTTCCCTCTTTTTTTTTTAATCTTGTACGTATATCAAAGTTTATTACATGGGAAGGCAATGAAGTCACTGCCTGTATCAGATATACAAAAAAGACTTGTCACATAAGTAATGTCGTCAGAGCGAGGTGTGGAGAGGATTACTTGTATGGATTGTGTATGTAAAAGGAAAAGAGTAACATCAGAATCACAATGACATCATTGCGTGTGTTTTGAATCTCTACCTGTTTCATCTGGGTCTTCTTCCTGCACAGTCATCTCAACAAAATTACACAAAAACCCCCAAATGTGCACTCTGCCACAGGCTCCCAGATGACTGATTGATTCCCCTATTAAAAGCAATATTAAAACATCACATATTTATGTGTGTGATCTTTTACCGTTATTAAAAAAATGGTATTGCTTACCGAACCAGCAGTAACACTAGAGACAGCTTTGACCACGAAGCACTGTATGTGACTCATAAGCTGCTTTTCAGCAGTTTCCAATAAAAAAAAAAAAAAACTTTCCATAATTACAGGTTTATTCTTCAGTAACTGAATGACGTTGTGAGGGGGAACACAAACTCCACAACAAAACACTTTATTTAGTGTTAAACGTGTTAACCTGTGGCGTTTTTACTGTCACTAATGTCAGGTCATTATTGCTGAAAGATAATGTTGTTAACGGCTTTCTAAACTGGTTCCAGATGACGTCACGTGTGTACTTAATGCTTAATGCTCATAAAGTTCCCCCATGTATATATTCACTTTATGTATATAATGTTCTTCTCTCCCCTTTTGCAGTTCAAGAGCGTGTCAGGATACATTTCACTGCGTGTTGTACTTGTATAACTATGCATGTGACGAATAAAGAATCTTGAATCCTGAATCGTGAATCTTCAGTATAATAAACATCACAGTGTTACATTGAAAAGCAGCTGAATTTGTCAGATGACCTATTATAGTGTCTAAGAATAATTTGGAGTGAATAATCATAGATTTTAATATAATCCACCTGTTTTAAAGTGAAGACTTTGGTCATCAAACCAGAGGCAAAGGCTCAGTCATTAAAGAACCCCCAAAAGTTGATTCTGTTCATCTGGACGTAGAGTTTTGTGGGAGAAATGTTTCGTCACTCATCCAAGTGACTTCTTCAGTCTCAGCTGACTGCAGGTTTCCCCAATCTTATAAACAGTACATTTGCATAATGACTGAAACCAGCCCACTGAAGGAACAATGGGCTAAGAGATCAGTTCCTTCATCATAATTATGCAAATTCTCATGACCAATGACCAAAACCCACTGATCAAAGACCACTGATCAATGGCCATGAGTACCATTCACAGAGAGTTGGGGAATGGCTGCAATCACAGCATTGTAAGATGGCGAAAGATGTACCCTTAGGCCCCCTCCTCGATTCAGAGATGGTCTTTCCCTTTTCACGTAAATGGCCTCCTTGACTCCGCACTCAAACCGGAGTTCCTCCCTGTCCAGGATGTGTACATCCTCATCATTGAAAGAGTGTCCACTGGCCTGTAGGTGTAAATAGACTGCAGAGTCCTGGCCTGAAGAGGTAGCTCTTCTGTGTTTTGCCATCCGCTTCGCCAGAGGTTGTTTGGTTTCCCAAATGTATGAATCATAACAACCCTCCTGGCACTTAGCAGCGTACACTATGTTACTCTGCTTCTGTCGGGGGTCCAGCGTGCTTTGGGGTTTAAAAGCAGATGAGACGTGGTGATCACATAGAGGCAGTCCACCAAATCATCAAGCACTTAAAGCAGCATCATTCAGTACAGACACTGGATAATCAAACTGCCACTCCCTGTACCCGAAGCAAACTGGTAATAGAGTTGTTTTATATGAAAGTTTTTGCATTCATACAAACCCTCCTGTCATTAAGCAGACTCAGCACAGAGCAGTTTTATTAACAACTCCTCAGCTCAAGGAGACCATTGTTGTTTTTCTTTACTAAATGTTGTAGTGTAAAATGATTGCTGCAAGCAAAGTGTAATAAGTGGAGTTGTGGATTATGTGTCAAGATAACCAGTACTGAATGATTTTAGAAACTGGAGCTGACAAAGGTCAGGAAGACAAAGAATTGGAGGAGAAATGTTTTTCAGTTTGATCTGTGGATGTGTCCTATTAAGATTTAGCCTTGAAAAATAAAATGGTTGAAGTTGGTGTGACTTTGAATCGTGTTTTCAATGCACTTTTATTACATTACAATATGCCATTTTCTTGTAATCTTCTATTATTGTAGCATCTTTACCTTACAATATGAAGCGCCTTGAGACAGTGTTGGGTTGTTACAGTGTGGCGCTATATAATGAAATTAAATTGACTATGTAATGTGAAACATTAAGATTTAATCTTTACCTTTAGCTTTTTTTTATTTCTGGAATAATAATAATGTTATTTTAAATGAGCAGGTGCCGCGAGGGCAGAGCGTCCCTCTCGGATGACGTCACGTGTAGACACCTTAAAGCCTGCATGAACGAGAGCACTTCTCGCCGGGTGCGGTGGCGCGCGCCTGTAATCCAAGCTACCGGGAGGCTGAGGCTGGCGGATCGTTTGAGCTCAGGAGCTCTGAGCTGCAGCGGACTATGCCGATCGGGTGTCCGCACTAAGTTCGGTATCGATATGGTGCTCCTGGGGGAGCTCGGGACCACCAGGTCGCCTAAGGAGGGGTGCACCGGCCCAGGTCGGGAACGGAGCAGGTCAAAGCCCCCGTGCCGCTCAGTAGTGGGATCGCGCCTGTGAATAGACGCTGTAGTGCAGCCTGAGTAATACAGCGGGACCCAGTCTTTTTATACTCTTTCTCCTCTCCACAGAAATATACACACAGCACACACACTCACACATCACGTTTTGTACAGCTTATAACACCGTCAACACAGCTTCTCTCTCCTTTCTTTCCATTGAAAAAGACTGCTGTTTGTTGGTCCCACAGCGCCTCCAACTTGAGGAAGAAGAAATTACCAACACATTGCAACTTCACTAATAATAATTTTTTAATAATAATTCATAATAACTGTAAAAATTATACAAATAACCATTTTTCTTTCTTCGGTGACTGTATTCAATGAACACAAAAATAAACAAAAGCAGCCTAAAGCAAAGCTCTACTTTCTCTTTTTTAAATAAATGAAGCATGAATACTTTCAGCTATTATGTCATCCAGAGCTTCAATGTGTAATCTTTTGCTTGGCAGTTGTAATATCCACAGTCTCCCTGTGGTTTACAGTTTAATGCTACAGTGCATCAGGAGTATAAGAGAACCTGTAATGCCTGTTGCAGGCAAACTGATGTCTGAAGATTTGAAAGATATTAATTTACTAAATAAAATCAAAATGCTGGACTGTAAACAGCACAGAACAACAGCTTGAATTTATGTTGTGTTTTTTTCTGCTCATAGAAAAAAATATTTGAAATGCACTTCAAATAGGTAAGCACTCACCGCAAGTAATAGGTAATGCAATTAAATATGAGAAACTACAACTGTGATAGGCTACAACTTTAGCTGGCTAAGAGAAATGGATGGATGTGGATGGATTTTTCCACATTTGTCCAAAATAATGGAATGGGAGTTTGTTCCTCTTTGAACTAATTTTTTTTTTAAAAAACTGGAAAAATCCTCAGCACTCTATATAAAGACGTGTGGACGTATCCTATAAAGATTTAGCCTTGAAAAGTAAAATAGTTGAACTTGGTGTGACTTTGAATCTTATTTTCAATCCACTTTTATTACATTACAATAATTTTGTCTGCTATTTAAGATGTAGCAGGGCTTTATGGGCTATCAAACAGAAATCTCTTAAAAGTGAGGAAACATTAGCCAAATAGAATGAATATGGCACATTCCTCTACATGACTAGAAATGAAGATCAGAAGCAGGGGCCACTCTGGGTTCAAACCTTTAGGGGGGCTCAGCTGTTAAATCATAGTGTCATGCATACAGTGCCTTGTAATTAATATTAATGGAATATGCTGTTTAAAAGTGTAATTTAAACTTTTAAAATTTGCAAACCTCAATTCAGTATATTAAACATCACAATGTTACATTGAAAAGCAGCCTAATTGGATGATCTATTATTGTGTCTAAGAATATTTTGGAGTGAATAATCATAGATTTTAATATAATCCACCCATTTTAGTCATCAAACCTGAGGCAAAGGCTCAGTCGTTAAAGATGTTTTAAGGAATCATTTGTTGCCAAGCAGATAAGATGAGAAACATGCACAACATTATTTCAGTCTCTTAATCACATAGAGGCAGTCCACCAAATCATCAAGCACTTAAAGTAGCATCATTCAGTACAGACACTGGATAATCAAACTGCCACTCCCTGTACCCGAAGCAAACTGGTAATAGAGTTGTTTTATATGAAAGTTTCTGCATTCATACAAACCCTCCTGTCATTAAGCAGACTCAGCACAGAGCAGTTTTATTAACAACTCCTCAGCTCAAGGAGACTGTTGTTGTTTTTACTTACTAAATGTTGTAGTGTAAAATGATTGCTGCAAGCAAAGTGTAATAAGTGGAGTTGTGGATTATGTGTCAAGATAACCAGTACTGAATGATTTTAGAAACTGGAGCTGACAAAGGTCAGGAAGACAAAGAATTGGAGGAGAAATGTTTTTCAGTTTGATCTGTGGATGTGTCCTATTAAGATTTAGCCTTGAAAAATAAAATGGTTGAAGTTTGTGTGATTTTGAATCGTGTTTTCAATGCACTTTTATTACATTACAATATGCCATTTTCTTGTAATCTTCTATTATTGTAGCATCTTTACCTTACAATATGAAGCGCCTTGAGACAGTGTTGGGTTGTTACAGTGTGGCGCTATATAATGAAATTAAATTGACTATGTAATGTGAAACATTAAGATTTAATCTTTACCTTTAGCTTTTTTTAAATTTCTGGAATAATAATAATGTTATTTTAAATGAGCAGGTGCCGCGAGGGCAGAGCGTCCCTCTCGGATGACGTCACGTGTAGGCACCTTAAAGCCTGCATGAACGAGAGCACTTCTCGCCGGGTGCGGTGGCGCGCGCCTGTAATCCAAGCTACCGGGAGGCTGAGGCTGGCGGATCGTTTGAGCTCAGGAGCTCTGAGCTGCAGCGGACTATGCCGATCGGGTGTCCGCACTAAGTTCGGTATCGATATGGTGCTCCTGGGGGAGCTCGGGACCACCAGGTCGCCTACGGAGGGGTGCACCGGCCCAGGTCGGGAACGGAGCAGGTCAAAGCCCCCGTGCCGCTCAGTAGTGGGATCGCGCCTGTGAATAGACGCTGTAGTGCAGCCTGAGTAATACAGCGGGACCCAGTCTTTTTATACTCTTTCCCCTCTCCACAGAAATATACACACAGCACACACACTTAAATATCATGTTTTTACAGTTTATAAAAGCGTCAACGCAGTTTCTCTCTCCTCTTTTTCCATTGAAAACCACCGCTGTTTGTCGGTTGCACAGCGCCTCCAACTGGAGGAGCGGCGCAATGACCACCACTCGCGTCATTTTAGCTAAACGAAATTTTATGCATAACTACGCCCACAAGATGGCGCTAAGCTAGCAGTGTGCGAGTCTAGTTACACCCAAAAAACTTAAGCGAAGAAGAAAACGCTTCTCTTCCTGTGTAGGGCATGTGCTTCCTGTGTCAACCATGCACATGTGGTAAACAAGCGCAAGCATGGATTTTTCAAGTAAGTGGAGTGATCTTCCCAAAGGTCCGAGTCTGAAAAATCTGACAGATGGAAGCTTTGGCCACATGAAGGACACCCAGCATGCTGCCATTCAGGATCTGACCAAAGCTCACATCGAGTCGTTTGACCAGGCAGTCACAGACGGACTCAACCGCGTTGTGCAGGTCAGCAAATGTTTCTTCAAAGTTCTCAACAATGTGATGAATCACTTCATTAAGACCAGCGATTAACCCCAACTAGTTAAAACTACGATTAATAGCGTACACTGTGTGACTCGGAGTTGTGTAAGCTTGTCTTGAGCACGCAGTGCAGTGATATGCAGTGAGTTACTGTAGGCCAGTGAAAGCCACCATAACAACGATGAAATGAGTGAGTGAAGAATTTGGTTTCCTGCTGGTCGACTAGCTGCTGGTATCATTTCCAGCAGTATTTTCTCTGAAAGCTGCTCAACCTGCTGTGAACATCCCTCTTGCAGTTGCTTCCCATAATCTTTGCCTTTCTTACGTTTCTCACTTTTCCGTCACCTTTCCCAGTCCATCCCCCCCTTAGAGTTCATGTTCAAAAATGAACGGATCAGCCTTGGTTTCGTTGAAGCTGCCATCCAAAACCCAGTGGTTGCCAAAGGGAACATCTGCAAGGAAATGAAGGTGTTCCCAGCAGAGTGCCGGGGAAGAAGATGCTCGTACAAAGGGAAAATAGTGGTAAGCCTGAGTCGTGTTTATATTCCCACAGCAACGTTTTAAAATAATCCATGTTGACTGGGTGAGTGTTGACTCATTTCAGGCAGATGTCAGCTGGTCGATCAATGGAGTTCCCAAAGGCATCATCAAGCAGTCTCTGGGTCATGTGCCCATCATGGTGAAGTCCAAGCTGTGTAACCTGCATGGCATGTCCCCCAAAGAGCTTGTAGAGCATCACGAAGAAGCCGAGGTAGGATATGGCAGCTGTACTTTTAAACTGAGCCAGGATGGGTTTAAATATTGTCCTATAATACCAGCATCAACTTTGACAGGAAATGGGAGGTTATTTCATTGTGAATGGAATTGAGAAGGTTATCCGCATGCTGATAATGCCAAGGAGGAACTATCCTATCGCCATGTCAAGACCCAAGTGGAAGAACAGGGGTCAGGGTTACACTCAGTACGGTAAGTATTACTTCTAAAGAAAACAGTGCAGCAATGAGTCCACGCCTGCATGTTTTCACCGGCTTTTTCTTCACTCAGGTATTTCTATGCGTTGCGTGAGGGAGGAGCACACAGCCATCAACATGAACCTGCATTATCTGGAAAATGGAACTGTGATGCTGAACTTCATCTACCAGAAAGAGCTCTTCTTCCTCCCACTAGGCTTTGCATTAAAGGTGAGCAAGCCTGCAGCTTTCATTACAGAACAGTTAATGATAAAAATCCTTTAGGCTCATTGTGTGCTCATTTGCTCTCATGTTCCTCAGGCTCTGGTGGACTTCACAGACTTCCAGATCTACCAGGAGCTGATCAAAGGCCGCGAGGACAATTCTTTCTACAAGACCTGTGTGTCCGAGATGCTGCGCATCGTCATGGAGGAGAACTGCACCACCCGCAGCAAGGTGCTCAATTACCTCGGAGAGCGCTTCAGGGTTAAGATGAACCTCCCTGAGTGGTACACAAATGAACAGTGTGCCAACTTCCTGTTAAAGTAAGTTCTGGGGATGGATACGGTTGACACCCGTTCTGCTTTATGTTTGGTGGTATGTTTATTTAAAAAAAGGGGCTTACTCTGTTTTGATCAGTGAGTGTATCTGCATCCACCTGAAGTCAGACGTGGAGAAGTTCTACTTGCTCTGTCTGATGACGAGGAAGCTCTTCACTTTTGCCAAGCAGGAGTGCATGGAAGAAAACCCCGACAGTATCGTGTGCCAGGAAGTGCTCACTCCTGGTCAGCTCTACCTCATGTTTCTGAAGGCAAGAATCTTCAATATTTTTCTTAGTTTTTTTTGTCTTTGTCCTTTCTCCTTTGCTGAGCAGGACTGTAGTAGCATTTCAGCTGCTCCTCTTAGGCAGATCATTTGCCTCCATCTCACCCGATTGCTAACATCTTTCACAGCAGCCCTCTGCATGTCCTCCTTCACTACATTCATGTTTCTTTTCTGTGGACTACTTCTTGTCTTTTTACCTGACTGCTCCATGTCCACAGTCAGTGTTGGGTAGTAATGGAATACATGTACAGTGGTCCCTCGCTGTAACCTTTCACGTCCTCGCTGTTTCGCGGATTTTTTTGGTGCAATTTTTCATGTTTTTTTTGTTTTGTTTTTCCAGCACATTGTGTTCTGCATCCTGATTGGCTGTAGACCATTGTCAGTCAATCTCGTGCCGTGTCTCCTTTACAGTACAGAATGCGTTCAGCTTGTTAAATTTACGTAAATCTTCGATCGCTAGCAGTGTGCTGTACTGTATGTTTGTAACTTTTCTCCCCAACAAACACAATGTCGACAAGACGTTTTGCACCGTCAAAGGCAACCGCGGGTGCCTTTGCCTTCATTTTGTAATACTGGACTTATTTTTCTACAAAGGTTTGAACTTTGAGAGCGTTTAAGAGAGAAAAGTGTTGTGCCTGTCTGCGAAAAGTGTATAAAGTGTGTAGTAAGGGGTTTTACAGCCTTAAAACATCTATAGTAATTGTAAAAAATAAAGTTGGCTACTTTGCGGATTTCACCTATCGCGGGTTATTTTTGGGACATAACTCCCGCAGTAAACGAGGGACCACTGTACCGGCATTATGTATTTAAAATAACTGTATTCTATTACAGTTACCGTTTAAAAAGGTGGTATTCAGAATACAGTTACTTTGTTGAAATAAATGGATTACACGGCGGTCTTTTCCTGATTCATATGTTAGACTGTGCTCTCTTTTGGTATTTCCACGCCGGTGGAAAGCCATTATGGCGAGTAGCCTTCAGTAATAGTAATAAATCACACAGCAGTAGTACATTCATGTAGTTGTAAAAAGCATGATAATATATTAACTAATCCAAAGTATTTGGAATACGTTACTGTCATTGAGTAACGTAACGGAATACCTTACAAAATACATTTTGGGGCATGTATTCTGTAATCTGTAGTGGAATACATTTTAAAAGTAACCTTCCCAACACTTTCCACAGTGCTCACACAAAGTGTCTTCTTCCACTTAAGCCTTCAGTTGTGTGATTTAACCACTCAAACGTTTTCGCAGGAGAGACTGACTGCATGGCTGGTGTCTGTGAAGCTGTCCTTTGACAAGAGAGGCAGCAAAGTGACCGGAGGATGGAGCTCTGAAATGATGATAAAGATGCTCAACATGGGAACTGACTTGACCAGACCATTTGAATATCTGCTGGCCACTGGAAACCTCCAGTCTAAGACAGGTCCTGTCCAAGACTAATACATGGCCAGCTTTGAAAATTCACTAAAACATTCATTCATTCATCTAAAAATGTGCTCCCTCCTCCCACAGGTCTGGGCATGCTGCAGAACACCGGGCTGTGCGTTGTAGCTGACAAGCTCAACTTCATTCGCTACCTGTCTCACTTCCGCTGCGTGCACAGAGGAGCAGCGTTCGCTAAGATGAGGACCACCTCTGTGCGTAAGCTGCTGCCCGAGTCCTGGGGCTTCCTGTGTCCTGTCCACACTCCAGACGGCGAGCCTTGCGGACTCATGAACCACATGACAGCCAGCTGTGAAATTGTGGCATTGACCTTGTCCACCACGTCACTGCCTGCTCTGCTCTGTTCGCTTGGTGAGGACTGACTTCAGGCAGTTGTTGTACAATCTTACCCAGGACCAAAAGCTAGTCCATTGTCTACCACAGAACTAGACTCTATAGATTTGTGACAATTAGGGAGGAGAGGTCGGCGCGTGTGCTTGCAAATGAGAGACATAGCAATACTTTCATGAATCAATTGTTAAATAATACTTTTTGTAAGATATTCCAATAACAGTGACCTGCCTGTGGGGAAACGTCATTAAAGTAATGCTGAAATAAAAGATTAACTCAGGCAGTCATTGATATACTTCGTAGGCCTGGCCAGGTAAAGTCTCTGCACGTGGCACTGGGTTGAAATGCGTTTGCTGTATCTGCTCGTTTAGGTGTCACTCCTGTGGATGGAACTCCTGGTCGGGCCTTTGCAGACTGCTACCCTGTGGTCTTGGACGGTGCTGTTGTTGGCTGGGTGGAGGCTGACTTGGCTCCAGTTGTGGTTGAATCACTGCGCAGGTTCAAGGTATTGTCTTCTGTTAGCTGCTCCCTTTAGCTGCACCACAGTGGATCATCTGCCTCCATCCCTAGCATCCTCCCCTGTCACATCGGCCCTCTGCATGTCCATCCATGAATCTTTTCTTGCTCTTTTTCTCCTGCCTGGCAGCTTTATCTTCAACATCCTTTGTCCGGTATATCCACTGTCCCTCCTCTGCACATCCAAACCATCTCAGCTTTGCCTCTCTTCGTTTATATTAATTTCTTATTGCCTCCATCCTGGTCTCTCCCAATGAAAAGCTATGATAACATAAGCTCCACCTCTTTTTGTCAGTTCATCAGAGCAGGTCTTGCTACCTACTTAAATCCCTTTTGCTCTTGTTGCTATCACCTCTGACACTGGTCTCCATCCACTCTACCCTGCCTACACTCTCTTCTTCACTTCACTTGTGCACTGTCTGTTGCAGGTAGGGCTGCCACAAACGATTATTTTGATAGTCGACTAGTCACCGATTATTTTTGCGATTAGTCGACTAATCAGATCATCATCCATTGGACGTACAGCGTACAGCTTATTGCACCAGCAGCATCTGGTCTTATATAACTATCATTAGCTTACAGCTTGAAGTGTTTGTGCTAACTAAAAATAAAGACAAGATGGTAGTTTATTAATTTTTAATGAAATTTGCAGATTGTTTCGGTGAAGTTTAATAAACTCCTTGCTTTCTAAAATATAACAGGACACCGGAGTATATTATCCAGCGTCTCACACTTCTGATGATCAGCTGTCTGCTTGAAGTTTATTTAGCTGTGCAAAAACTATAACTTTAATCTCAGACAAACCGATTTACTCAGGAACAAATAAAATACTAAAGAAAGCCAAACAATAACATTTTAAGTTATCTAAGTGACTTATATATCATGTTTAACCTGAGTAGCGAAAGACAGTGGTGGGTTTGAAAACGATTTGCCGGGAGTCCGGTGTTCTCACGGCTCTAGTTAGCCTTGCCCCCGCCTAGCTATCGAGCTAGTGGGTAACAGACGTCTCCGAAAACGTCGGAGAGCTTTTGAAAATATGTGGTGTCTTGATAAACTGAGCAGATATTTGAGGTTTACACAGCTACATTCTCGCCTGAAAATATGTTAAACGTTTATTTTGTGACCCAGAAAGAATAATAAGAGTATAGTTAAAACTAACTAGCTGCCGCCATTGTTGACAGCTGCGCTATGAATTCTGGGACACAGCTTCTTCTTCTTCGGGGTTTAACGGCAGCTAGCATCCTTGTACATGCAGTGCTGCCATCTTCTGTTTCAGTCCGTTATTACACCCTTAAATCCTACTACTCATTCCTGCGTCCTTTGTGATCTTACAAAGCTTCAAACGATGCGTCGACTATTAAATTAGTCGTCGACGATTTTAATAGTCGACATAATCGTGACTAGTTGACTAATCGTGGCAGCCCTAGTTGCAGGTTCACGGTATACTAACTCCTGCTTGGTGTCACCTGTGTATACTGTGCAGAAAACTGATCTTTAAAACTCATACCTCCAGGTGTTAAGAGAGAAGAAGATTCCTCCCTGGACAGAGATTGTCCTGGTTCCCAAAACAGGCAAGGCCAGCTTATATCCAGGCCTGTTCCTCTTCACAACACCTTGTCGCATGGTGCGGCCTGTACAGAACTTGGCTTTTGGCAAGCAAGAGTTGATTGGCACCTTTGAACAGGTAATGTGTTAAAAGTGGAGGGTTTTTTTGTAGCTGTAAGAGCACCGTTTTAGTCCGAGCACCTTTTCTCCTTTGCCTGCAGCTTTACATCAATGTCGGAATCTTGGAGAATGAGATTGAACCAAGAGTAACCACACACCAGGAGCTCTTCCCTCACAGTATGCTCAGTGTGGTGGCAAACTTCATCCCATACTCTGACCACAACCAGAGTCCCAGGAACATGTACCAGTGTCAGATGGGTAGGTTATTTGAATCTTTTCTTTGACAGTTTTGAGCAAACCTACATTTTCCATGAACCACTGTGCTCATTCCCCTTATTTCAGGTAAGCAGACTATGGGCTTCCCGCTACACTCTTTCATGGATCGCTCTGATAACAAGCTGTACCGGCTCCAGACCCCACAGAGCCCACTAGTCAGGCCTTATATGTACGACCACTACGGCCTCGACAACTACCCCAGCGGCACCAACGCCATCGTGGCCGTCATATCCTACACAGGCTACGACATGGAAGATGCCATGGTGAGTTAAATGAAACTGTTCTCTATTTTTAATCGGGATAGGGTTGAACTCTTGACACATGTTGTTTTCATCAGATTGTGAACAAGTCGTCATGGGAGAGAGGCTTTGCCCATGGAAGTATCTACAAGACGGAGCTGGTGGACCTGGCAGAGAAGGTGAAGGGAGAAGACGGCGTGGTGTTTGGAACCAAGCCAGGCGACCCCAAAGTGAAAGAAAAACTAGACGCTGATGGACTGCCCTTCATCGGATCGGTGCTTCAGTATGGAGACCCTTTCTACAGCTACATCAACCTCAACACTGGGCAGACCTTTATCTCCTACTACAAGTACGCGATAACATTTTTGTAGCAGTGTGATCATTTTTCATCAGCTCAGTTGTAAAATACCTCTGTTATTCACATTTTATGGTTTCTCTTCTCTGTTTGCAGGAGTCAGGAGGCCTGTATTGTTGACAACATAAAGGTCTGCAGTAATGACGGCGGCTCAGGCCGCTTCAAGCGCGTGTGCATCACTGTACGAATGCCCCGAAATCCCACCATCGGTGACAAGTTTGCCAGCCGCCACGGACAGAAGGGCATCCTGAGCCGCCTGTGGCCGACGGAGGACATGCCCTTCACCGAGAGCGGCATGACTCCGGATATCCTGTTCAACCCCCACGGCTTCCCCTCCCGTATGACAATTGGGATGCTCATCGAGAGCATGGCCGGCAAGTCGGGCGCCCTGCACGGCCTCGGCCACGACGCCACACCCTTCACCTTTTCCGAGGAGAACTCGGCGCTCGATTACTTTGGCGAGCTGCTTCGGGCGGGCGGCTACAACTACTACGGTACGGAGCGGCTGTACAGCGGACTGAGCGGTCAGGAGCTAGAGGCAGACATCTTCATCGGCGTGGTCTACTACCAGCGGCTACGTCACATGGTCTCCGACAAGTTCCAAGTTAGGACGACAGGAGCACGAGACAAAGTGACCAACCAGCCCGTAGGAGGAAGGAACGTGCAGGGAGGCATCCGTTTCGGGGAGATGGAGCGAGACGCCCTGCTGGCTCACGGCTCTTCATTCTTACTTCACGATCGCCTCTTCAACTGCTCAGACCGCTCAGTGGCTCAGGTGTGCGTTGACTGTGGCAGCCTTCTCTCCCCTTTGTTGGAGAAACCGCCGCCCTACTGGTCATCCATGCGCCACCGTAAGACTGTCTGCACCCTGTGTGGCAAAAGTGACTCTGTTGACTCGGTGTCTGTTCCTTATGTCTTCCGCTACTTTGTAGCTGAGCTTGCTGCAATGAACATCAAAGTCAAATTAGAAGTCAAGTGAATTTTATAGGATGTAAAGATTCATGCCTTAAAGCGCCAACCCTGCACACTTTGTTCAGACGGGTCTCAATAAAGCTGCTCAAATCATGCGTGCCAACAGAAGACGATAAACGCATAACATGATGTCCATGAAAAGTTTTATTAGCCCCAAAAACATGACCAAGTATCAGTGTATGATGGGATGCACGGGTTGACAATCTTCTGCGATGAATAAAAATGTTCAGTATCAGGTTAATTTGTCATTGCTACAGTAGAAGTCAAGACTACTCAGATCCATTAAGAGAAATTATGAAATATTAAAAGTGCCACATTGGACTAAAATTTCACACATGACCACAAAATGCACTGGAAATATAAAGTGTCCTGAAAATGTCCCCTTGGGGAAAGTGTGTGCTTAATACTTTACTGAGGTGCTACTAACAGTAAATTAGTGTAAAAGTGATCAGGATGAAGTAAAGGCACTGAGCCCGTTTCCCACAAAATCGTATTTTCTTCAAACAAAACTGTTTCAAGCTTGATTAAATAAGAATAAATTAAAACTGTCTAAAACTATTTCATCACAACAATGGAAAAGAGGGAGGGGTGAGCAGCTCTGGGTGAAAGGTGAGTTGCCTACAGTGCTGGGATCATTACTTTTTTTTTTTTTTTAATTAATGCGTTACATTACTCACTGGAGGAAGTAATTTGTTATACCACTCATGATATTAAATACATTAGCAGCCTCTTATATAAACCTTACCGGGATTTATGCTTCAGTGAGAATGCTGTGACCACTGGTGTAACCTGTAAATACACGTTGGCTCAAAGTAGTCGACAAACACTGTCGACCAGTTCAGTACGTCATTTCCTCTTGTGCATTTCCAGCTACTGCTTTGTTGAGGTTTTTGGATTTATTAGTAAGAGAATAATCGTCTCAGTATTATGGATAAATAATAATAGCGTCAATATAAGGACTAGCAAATGTCAGGAAATTCCTGGAGGGAGATTACTCAAACTATTGGAATCACCACAATGAAGACCTGGATGCAGGAGGAAAAGAAGGCCCAGTGTCTTGACTGATACAGCATGTAAAACATAACCACATGGTAATTAACACATACTGCGCCGGCACAAGTATAAACGCTAGCAATGAAGACAGCCGCTTGCGTAGTTTATGTCGTAGGCTCTACAAAGCAGAAGTCTAAATCAAGCCTTAGGCTGCACTCCCACAAATCCCAGCCTATTGAGGACATAAATATTCTCTTATTTTAGTTTTAAGTGTGACTGCAAAGTTTAAACAAAAAGACTTTGAATGGGTCAGCACTGTGATTCTACTGTAGAAATGGAGGATACAATGCTGACTGCTCATTACTGCCTTTGTTACCTACTAAAGAGCAGGCTTTGGCTGCTCAGCTTTAACATCTGCTTGGCTTCCTGAATGCTAGTTTGTGTGGGCGTGCTGTATGTGCTGATGCTCGCAATGAGACGATGTTGTCTTAGCAGTATGATGCAGTTGTTTCTGTCCTGGACACAGTTTGCACTTTACCTGTACACTCTTGTACTTTTGTGCAATAAAACAAAAATAATGTCCATATTCTCCAATTTTCAAAAGTCTAAAGAGCAGGTAACCTAGTAATAGGACGGCTGGTGATTCAGTCCCCATCTGCTCCAGTCTGCACGCCTTGGGCAAGATACTAACCCCAAGTTGCCAATCCATCGGTGTATGACACTGTGAATGTTAGATAGAAAGCACTTACATAGGTAAGGCATAGAAAAACAGTGCTCGTATGAATGGGTGAATGAGGCAAGTTTTATAAAAGCACTTTAGTTCAGTCCATTTAACTCCTCCCAGCACACAAGCTGAAATTAGCTGATTATATACACGTGTTTTTATTTCATCATGCAGGTAACTTTGTGTAACTGAAGAATAAATTATAACTAATGTGATTACTGAATTGAATACAGAAATGCATGTGCTATGGAAAAATTTAACGTGATTACAATAGGGCATCAGTCTGAAATGCCTTGAACCCAACAGTGCCAATGTCAAAAACATGCTTAATAATCTCGTACAAGTATCTTAACTGTACTCGAGTTTTTAACTAAATGCAATTACTTTGACTGCCTCATGTGTATAATAGTGAAGCTTCAACACACATTTTCTTACAGACTCTATGTTCAAAATTACGGTGTCTAAAATCCCAACCAGAAACCTCAAATTAAAATGCACCTCGTTGAACACTGGAAAACTAATAGGAGTAGTCATATCTAAATCAATTATATCAATAGGTAAAAATTCCCACAACATCTCAAGTAAAACTCATTCACTCTTCACCAGTTGTTCTTATTGCAGCTGTGCCAGAATATCTGGTAATTCCAGAACAGTAGTGATAGTGTAGTCTGGCTTCTCTGACGCGCCCCCCCCTGCACTATTAATCCAAACTGTGGCCCGAACTCCGGCATTCAAGCCCCCCTGAATGTCTGTGTCCAGAGAATCTCCCACCATCACACAGTCCAGAGCCTCTACCTCCAGCATGCTGAAACACAACCTGAAGATGGAGGGGAATGGTTTCTGCTCTTTGTGTTCTCCTGCGATCACAATGGCATCGAAGAACTCCTCACATCCAGCCGTCGCCACTTTCTCTCTCTGGGTCTGGGCTACGCCGTTGGTCAGCAGCAGCAGCTTGTATCTGCTGCGCAGCTGTTTCAGGAGGTTGCATACTTGAGGAGAAAGAGTGAGAAGCTCCAGACGACTGCTTTTCCACATGTTATAACACTGAGCTGGCAAAGAAGGCGTAGAGCAATTCCCTACAGTCTCCTTGATGCTTTCCTCCCAGTGATGCGCACGGACATCATCTATGGTTTGACCAGCTGAGCAGTCAAAATTCTCATGGAACAGCTTCTGCTTGAACTTGTCACAAATGGTGCAGACGGTGCTGTCATCAAGGCCCAGCGTGGTCTTCAAAAATTCACTGGTCTGTATGAAATTCAGAAATTCACCACAAGATGTTAGCCTCCAAAATCCTTTTTTTCATTTTATGCAAATGCAAATGCAAAAAATAAAAATAGTCATCTGTGGCTGAAGAACAACCAAAGATACAAAGAAGGGCATTTATTTAGGTGGTTGTAGGGGCTTTAGTATTCTCGTACTGTAAACAAGCAATTTTGAGGTGCGACAGGATTTTAGTTCCTCACATGTATTATGTGCTTTTTTTTCTGATTTTTCCATGCTTTAGTGGCATTTGGAATTGTTGTAGCAAAAAAGATATATATAAAACAACTTTTTTTTTTCTAATCTCCCTTTCTTTATTCTCTTGTACAGTGTGAGTGTCGGGGATGGTCATCTCAGACGCACTGCTCTGTCTGTGAGCACACCCATCCACTAGCTGTTCAAAACTTTGGTTTGCAAGGATTAGCCAATCCGAAAGTTTTAGAAAGAAGGACAAACGGAGCCCCTGCCTGTTTAGTGATTAGCTGAATAGTGGCCCCTTCCGGACTCCGTATGCGGTCCTGCCAATCGGACAATAAAAGTGAAAACTAGGCAGCAACAGCAGCGCAAACGTCCATAACAGCCACTCAGTTAGTTAAAATAGACAATAAAGAGCCCCGAACTGAAGACAGTAAAATAAATGTATCATTGGGTTGACTGAAAGACGTCACTAGTCTACGCACTTCCATGTAAAACTTACAAAAACCGACTTTAATTAGCTGACGGAAATAACTTAAATTCTAGGCGAATTATTTCTTTATTTTATTACCTTTTTTAGCGCCACTTCACCTGCTCGACTCGTTTCAATGAGCGTGTTGTCCAAATCAAACAAAATCGCTTTCACAGCCATGTCGTCAGCGGTAGAGGAGTGCTCTATCATTCTACGCCAAAACGCTGGTCGTTTGCGGAAGTGCTGCCGAGTGAAACGATTCATGGGAGTTGTAGTTCTAATTAACATCAATCCATTGCTATGTAGCTGTTGGATGGAGAGAGACTTCACATACTTAATTCAACTTCTGCTTCTCCTGAATTTGAATATTTGAATGAAATGCAAATGAATGAAGTTTTATTATTATTATTATTATTATTATTATATTCCTCCCTAGTTATTCCCTCTTATGTATCCCCGGTATTAATTGTTAATTAATTTTTTGAGAAAACTAAAAAGAACATGATCGTCACGTGAATCGAATAGCCTTCAGATAGTTCCCGGAAGTGCTTAGCGGGTAATTACAATATATAAATACAGAACTTCAAAATTGCCTTTCCTACTGTAGTTTGTATTATACAAAAAGTGTAGTTAAATCTGTGGATAGTTTAACTTGCAAGCCTTACCCTCATATATTTTAAACTTGGTCTTTTTTTTTCTTTTTTCTTTTTTTTAAAGAATGCTAAATAACCACAGTCAAATAATAATATAATTACTATATTTTCTTGGAACAAAATAAACATTTTTAAGTTAATCATTTTCTGACAGTTGTTCTTCCTTGTTCTTTCAGTCATGTCGTGATAACTCTGACCGCTAATCTCTGACTAAGACTTTCGGGAAACGACATAATGGGACTGTAAGGTGACTATAAATGATGATTAAGTGCACTAGCATGAGGATAAGTGCTCTTTCTTATTAAATACAATGCACACTTAGTATTTCGAATGACTTACTCAAAGAGCTCTGGGCATTGTGATGTTTTTCCTCGCGATGGCGCCATTAAAACGAGGTATTGCATTCTTGCGTCCAGCATTATGTTGCAGATGAGATTCCTCGCTTTTTGTAATGACAATAATTTTAGTTCTTGTTTCCCCGATTAATAGTTACTAATACCTTTGATTATAACTTTATTCACAATTTGTCAAAATATAAATACAAATATTTGCAAGCAGTACAATAGTACAAGTGATATTTACTTGAAATGAAATACATCAAATCAGTCAAGAATCTGATCACAGTGACTCAACAAAACACAAAACATTTACACAGTTTTTGGAACTCAGCATCTATAGTGCATTGGTCTTCATGATTTAAACAACTTGATGAGATGTATTCTATAGTTCATGACATAAATTCTCATTTATATTTTTTAAACTGGAGTTTTTATTTTAATCCTTTAACTATTAAAAAATAATAAATTAAATGTTACTGTCCATATATAGGTTTTAATTTGTAAGATTTTTTTTGCTATATCGTGCAATGTATTGGTTTAAAAAGTCACTGTAAAATTTGTTCAGGTTTCTCAGAAAAAGAAAAAAAATCACACTGAAAGGTCCCAAAAACTCATGTATCAAATATAATAGTTTTGGCTTTACAGCTTTAATTTATATTTCTAAAGCCCAAATATAGCAGCTTTCCTAAACGTATCCATTGCCTCATTGTGATTTAGACTCTGTGCACTATTTTCCACAGCCCTAGTTCCCTTTTAATGCGTGCACTTTGTCTGTGTCCTGCTTATCTTAACCACCAGAAGGTGATGATAGAGCAGGAAACCATCAGTGTCATCGCTTGTCTACATAAATTGCCTACGTGACTCTTGACCAGGCATATTTCTAATTTAAACCATATTCCGTGACACACACTCTTTCAAAATAAAAACATACCTCAGTTCTTATGCAACCTGTCCTTAACGCTGTCTCATCTGGCAGTGAGCCAGAGGTTCACACGCAACAGTGTGCAAGCCTGTTGTACTCTTGTACCAAACCTGATCAGAAATCACAACAATCCTTTCTCACGTTACTTCAGAGGATTCTGTCTGCAGCTCGAGCGATTGTGCCTTTTTACAGAAACTGGGGCAAAAATAGTGTGGGAGGCTTAACCCGTTTTTATCTGCCAGACCAAACAGCACTTGATGCTTGCATGCGAAGGATACGCTTATTCAAATTACAGACGTGCATTAAATGAATCCAAAACCTCTTTTTTTTTTACTCCTAAACTTAAAAGGGGAAACGAAACATAAACAGTGAATGAGTGAAGAGCACACTTACAAGTGTAAAGATGGAATTTCCCCTCTCATGTGAGGGGGGTGGGGGGTACAAATAACTTCCCTAATTCTTGTCACTCTTTCCAAGAAAGTGCAGGCATCTGAATGACCGATGAGACCTGGTGTCTTTGTGTGCACGACAGCCATCCTCCTTTATCTGTATGAGTAACCGTGGCTGCACAGTCACACGCTATCTCTCAGCTGGTCACGAATCTCCTGCAAAAGACGGTTATTAAGGGTGCAATTCCTCTTTGTAACCTTTTCATAACAGGAATATGATATCAGGGTATTTTTGATCTATTTTTCCCTCTCCACTAGTTTAAAGATATTATCATCACCTGTTTTTCTTGTGACCCTCACTCGGCTCTTTAGATCCGAGGGGCTCATCTGTGTTTCTGATCTCTTTATGTGTGTGTGTGTGTGTTTGTGCTTTTGGCGTGTCTTCTGCTCTCTCTGGACTAATTCTGGGTCAGGCCTACAAGTCATTGGGACAGGTGAGTGTAGGATATCAAAAGAAGGTGGTGATCATTTGTTATTAAATGGATTTTGCTGCTCCGCCTCATTATTAACAGCAGGTGAATATGGTTACCTGAACTTTACAGGCATGTTCTGAGTGCTACGTGACACCAGGCATGAATCATAGGAATTGTGCAGGTCAAAAGATATGAGGATCCCCTCATGTAGATAGTACTTCATCTGCACTTCTCATAACCAGGTGACACAACGTTTCATTAAATCATTGAAATATCTAAATGCTCTTCAGTTCTGAAAGATTTGGATCTGTCATGCACGCTGCGTTAGGAAGGATAACTGAAACCTAGTTGTCCCTACTTTGTAAAGTTGCCTCCAACAAACCTCCCTCTGATATAGAGACAAACTGCCACACACACATATACACGTACAAGTGAGATTTAATCGAGTGTAGGGGAATGCATGAACTACAGTCTAAATAGAGAAACACTGGTGTGTCAAATGGCACTTGTTATGGAAGCAATGGGATGAGTTTTAAGCTGCACGTACACACAAACAAAATCAACACAATCCGGGGCAGGGTGGTGCCTCCTCGGGCGGTTATGAAATGCTCTCTGTGATCAAGGAGCGATACGCCTTTCTGCACAGCTTATATAAATTGTGTGACCTATAGAAGTGTCTCCTCTACAAGCAGCAAATCTCAATAGTCAAATCTTAAGCTTCATGCGTCTCTTGGGTACTAAAAAATCCAAATGCACATAAACTGTCCACTTTCTTAGTGTTTTTTTTTTTGTGGCTGATTATCATCTGAAATGTGGCTACTATGAATGTTCCTGTGTAGGAGAATATAGGACCTCCCATAGTAGTCTGGCTGGTTGCCAGTTCTTCCATTAGCCTCGGTTTCTGTGCTGATGCACCTGAGCTCTCCTGACCAGCCACTGAACCAGCGCACCAGCAGGGAGGCAGGCAAACTATGTGTGGGCAGTGGAGTATAGCACCGAGAGCATCAGAGCCATCAACACAGCAATCGAAAGCCAGTATCCAGAGGGCCATGTGTGAATTTATACTGTGCACATTGTCAGTGCTTTTTTTTGTATTTGAAATCATAAAGTTGCACACTGCATCAGATAAATGAAACTTCTATGATAAAAAAAGACAAATTTGAGGTTAATAATTGCTGCTGTTGTCTTGAATATATATCTTTCAACCTAAACAAATGCTTAAACAACTATCTAGTCAAAATTGGTGTCAAATATATTTAGTTTATTATGCAATTTTCATAAAACAATCTTTATTTAAATTCACCCTCCTAAGTGTTTACTTTTAAATCCCACATCTCCAGTTTGTAAAGCACTTTTTTACTGCAAATTAATACAAATACAAAGGAAAGACACAGACCAAACCAACAGGCTCAACGTATTAAAGTCCCAAAGAAAATTTCCCAATAAAATTATTTCATTTTGTTAATTTTCCAGCTCATCGAGTTTTCATTTCCATGAGCTGAAAGTGATGTCATTTCCCTAACACCTATAAGGATGTTGTATTTTATTATTACGGGCCTATTAAATCAGAGACGCTTGTTTTTTTTGTATTTGTTCCGGCAGGCCTACAAAAAAAAAAAAAAAAAAAAAAGAAATTCCACCTAACGAATAATTCACAGATTTCAGAAGAGGTGCGTTCATCTTAACAGTAAGCCCTGGACGGTGACTCCCTTCCTCGTTTCTATTTAGGCAGGAACAAAGTCGCACGAATGACTCAGGATGTTAAAAATACACAGAAATGCTGCGTAACCGTGACTTGAGATAATCTGTGACTGCTGGTTTCACGAGAACGGCCAAGAAGTTGCAACAAGCTGAAAAGTTCCCCCGCACTGCTCTGCTGGCATGTCGCTGACATTAATTATAATGTCACATTTTTACAAGAGAGCAAAATAAACTTCCAGCAGAGTGAACCAGCTGACATATGTTTCCATGCATCCAATTACTTTTGCTTTTCAAAATGTACATTTATGTCTCTTTAGGTGTGGTCAAAATATGGCTTTTTGTCCCATTTTTAATTATTGGAAAATTCTGATATATTTTGAGGTGACTGAGTGAGATTCAGACTCACAATACACTAAACCAACCTCAAAATACACAATAGGAAATCCCTGTTATACATTCATGTTGTGAATATAATGAATATCGTGGATATCGTGTGTGTGATGACACAGCAGCGATGCTGAATGATTCTACGTCGTGTCACTGTATGCCAGTGGTGCAGTTTTTCAGGCTGACTGGATGAAGACGAGATGGGGGAGGTTGGGACAGATGACTGGATGAAGTGGATCCGACGCTCTGATGGTTCCTTCTCACACGTGCAAGGAAAAACACAACACACATGAAACCATAGCCAGTCGCTTGTACTGCAGCTCCTGAAAAGCAATTTAATCTCTTATCAAATTATTTTTTTTCTATCTAGGACTCTTTCAGTCTTATTTAGAGTTTTAAAATCTTGGTCAATACAAATTAAAAGAAGGCAGAAACAGATTTTTATAGCACTGCTTCCAGTAAGAATGAAAGGAAAGGCTGAAAATGTAATACAACACTGGAAACAGAGTCGACTTTGTAGCCAAAAATCTGTCAACTTTAGCAGGTGATTTGCAACTCCTACTTTCCCATGTAATCTTGAAACTCTGACATCATGGGTTGTCGCACGCCATTTGCCTTGGAAAAACCCCCAGTGGGACATTTAGAAAGTTCCAATCAACTGACAGCAGGTGATTGGTGAAGTCCCATGACTTATCACAGGTTTCCGACCCATTAAAGATGATGATAAAATCTTAAAAAAATCTAATGGCCCCTATCATGACTGAGGGGTTAGGATAAGATATGTTGTGCGTTTCAAGATTCTGTTTCTTTTTGAGGTTTTCCCCAATTAGTTTTCATTTCTGGGAATATAATATTTTTTTAAAGTAAAAGTTCAAGTTCTAGTTTATTTTGCACCAGGGTATTTCCTCATTTTCTTCTTGTTTTGTTTTTTTTTTTCTGTAAAATGTTTACTAGACATAGCTTTGCAATATTATTTTCACTAATTCTAAAAAGAAATTGACACGTTTGTGGAATTTGTTTGTTTGTTTTTTGTTGACTTTTAAAACAGATTTACAAAGCAGCACACAGAAATTGCTCCATTTCAGACAGTCGGTTACTTTTACATGGACATTAAAAACCCCATTATGAGTCCTCTCCTGACTGGGAGTCATATTTGGGATCTGGCATTTACACTGAACCTGGTCAAGCAGTTTTCTGATTGTGTGACTGCCCTCAGTGTCATAACTGTAGCACGCCAGGCTGTTCCAAACCAGGATCCGGCCTTATCCAGGTTTTCTGAAACCAGCAAGCATATGGCAACACATTTTAGGATCCTACATTATCCTTCTCTTTTAAAAGGCCACTGTGGGTAAACTGAAAGCTCAGCTCAGCATCTAGTAAATGATAAATGGCTTTTTTCTAGTCTTATTGCCCAATCAAAGCACTTTAACGCTGCCAAATTAATAACTTCTCTTATCGACAGCTGGAAAGCTTACAGATTAGCAAGTTATGTCACGTTTGTTTTATCTGTAAAAACCACTGAGTAAGAATTACAACATGTGGTGTTATAAGTGTTAATTATGACACACTGTAACTTTATAAAAACTTTGTGTTTTGATTTTATGGATGCTGAGAAGACAAGTAAAGTGGCCAAATGCCCTCAAAACAACCTAAATAATTATTATTGTACATGAATTTTAAAAAAAATTAAAAATGTTTCAACAGAATTGCGGGCGAAACATTACTTCATGTATACACACACCACAGTGCGGTGTGTGTATAATGTGCAGGGCTCTTCTCTGATATGACAAAAAACCCGCCCCCGATCAAATCTCCCTTTCCGTGCGCTCTCAAACTGGATCATCAGCTCGAAAAAAAACCCCGGAGGTGGAGAGAACAGATGGCGTTTAGCTGCTTGACACTTTCCATCTGATGTTTTTTTTTCCTTCATCGGGGAGGAGTGTTGCCCCAGTGTCGTTGCAGAGGTTTTAAAAGAGGCTTCCAGATGGAGGCTCTGGCACTGACGTGGAGGAGACATGACTCTGTATGGATTTTGTGTGTCATTCCTGCCTGTCCCTGTCTATGGGCTCACTATGAGATCACCCACCAGTCGCCTCCAAACGTATGACTTTAGAGCCATGACAAATAAGCGTGTCCTCTTTCAGTATGGAATAAAAGCGTGATCATTTAAAGGAAAAGTCACAGTCTTTTTCTGGTCATTATGACTCTGTGTGTAAACTTGCTTCAATGTGTAAACTGAAATGAATGTAATAATCAGTGCATCAGATTGAAATAACTCATTTTGCATGTCTATGCCATGTCACAGTGAGTTGCAGAAACCTTTGTAGGTAAAATGAAAAATAAACAAATGAATTGTGGGATAATATTTTGTATAATGTGTCCCCAAATGGCACACATGATCCAAAAACAGGTTGCTGTAATTTGGATTGTGCATGGAGTTGTGTTTCTTGTGCATCCTGTGCCTCGGGGATTTGGAAAAGTCTTCTTTTAGCAGGGACTATATGGCTTATGTCATTACATAATTGGATCAAGTGGGTTTTGTTACCTGGGCAATGAAATCAAGCATGCTCCAAACTATACTAACCAGTTCCCATTAACACACCCCTGAAAATGCTGCTGGCAGAGAATATGTGATTTATTTCAAACTTAAATCTAAAGTACATATCGGAAGAGAAACCGTTTGCGTTTTAAAGATGCTTTTTTTGACTCGTTGGCATTAACCAAAGGTTCGGAAATGCTGGTGGGTTACATTCCACGCTCAACATCCTGTGGGTCTTTTGACAGAGCTCTCTCGTGAAGTAGGACACCAGATCTGGATAAGGGTGGTGACGGATGGCCCCCAGGAAGACTGTTAGCTGGACCCTCCTTTTATCTCACCTGGCTGGGAAGAACGAGGCCTCTGACCTTGGATGCAGAAGCTGAAGGGAGCCTTTGTTGTCAGTGTGGCATGGGAATAACGTTGGATAACAAAGAGGCCCTCTCTGCCGGGCAGCAAACTCCTCTTTTCATCTGTAACTTCTACACTGGTGAGAGTTACACCTGTGCCTTTGTGCAGGCTGTCAATGAGGTTATACAGCAGCACTGTTTATCTGCTGTTGGCTAAAACGATTCCAGCATGTGGAGCAGAGGGATGCGGAGTCTTAAAAGAAAAAAAAGGAAATATAAAAATAAGAGATAGGAAACATGAAGCTGTGACAACAAACAAAAAGCAGCCTAGGCCTATTGCAGTGTAACAAACTGAGGACCTTATCCAGCACTAACTACATGCTTTATCAAAAAAGGAAAATTGAAACCTAATTTTAAAAGCAGGAAGGGCGTCTGTCTCCAGAGTCGAAACTGGGAGCTGGTTCCACAGAAGAGGGCCCTGAAAGCTGAAGGCTCTGCCTCCCATTCTACTTTTGATATCCAATTATAAGCCCATAGTGTGAAAGCAATGTGCTCTGTTGGGGTGATGTGGTGTTATGAGGTCTTTGTGAGGTCTTTACCAAGACCATGGTGCATTCATGATAAGCAAGTGGGTGTAATGTGTCCTGCCAGCCAAGAGAGAAATGGATCTCCTACTTTATGTTACATGTAAACAATATTGCAACATGAATTTCCCAACACGGTCTGGAGTTCATGCGTGAACTTTAGTGGGGCGTTTTTTTTTTTTTTCTTGATGAGGCACAAAGATAAGTCTAAATAAATCCTAATGTTGCACCATGTGTGCTGGATCTGTCAGCACAGGTGATTCTGTGCTAACGTGAGAAAAAGTAAAAGCAAAAGAAAAAGTAATAGAAACTAGTAATATCCCACCTTTTTTTGGTAATCATTCGGTTTTTATCTGCCTTTAAGTGCTTCATGTTCATATTCCAGATAGGAACTGTGAACCAGCTGAAAAGCATAAGGAGTGTCTATTGGTCAAGTGGCCACAACCAATTCAGGCTTGGTAGGAATGACAGTAGGACAGAGAGGCCAAAAGACATCAGTCACTATTTGAAATGAAGGCCAGTGCAGAAGTACTTTGAAATGCTTTACACATGGGCTGCCCCCACAAAATCTTTGGCTCTATGTTAGTAATTTTTTCCCCCCCACAAGTCAATGTGACATTATTATGTAAATGTACTCTTCAGATCAATGTGCTTGTCACACAGTGGAAATTTGTATTTATCTTGTATATTGTTTTTATTCTGATTTTTAGTGTTTATGAGTGTCGTTTTATTTGCATGGTTTTATTCTGTTTCTGTTGCATGGTTTTTAGTGTTTTATGTGACATGGTTTTTATCCACTGTGGACTGGCTGCACATGGGACAAATTAGCTGATAGGGACCACCTGCTGAGGCAGGGGTGTGTCCAGAGGTGGCCTATCAGCTGTGTAAAGACCTTTTAAAAACCGGCTAGCTGAGCACTGAAGGGGAGAGGCCCCAGACTGGAAGGTTAACGTGAGATGGCCAGCGTGACGCGGCGACCCAGTCCTGGCCTCATGGAACGGCAACAGTAAGAGACAACGCGTGTGATCGGCAGCAGGGCAGAGGTTTACCTCTGCCTGCATTTGTGAGTAGGGTCTCTACTGTTGTTTACTGGGTGCAGCTGGATTGGGAGAGGGTCGCCAGGGCCGCTTCTGGAACCATTGTTCTGGCCCCTATTTGTCATTTTACAGGACACCGATGCAAGGGGAGCTGTGGCGATGGTCGCATGATGGATTCGGGTGCAGAACACAAGCCGGGCTGGGAAGTGATGGGCCAGCGGAAGGACAAGAAGATGGGAGGCTCTTTCTTGTCTGTCGAAGACGAGGCTGGCGTGGACTCTGCTCTAAAGAAGGAATTCCTGGCCTGCTGATGGACCCATAATGAACATGTGGCATAATTATAGCAGGGTGGGTTTTAGTGAATGTAGAAAATGGTAGTTTTACGGGTTTTAGAATTGTTTTATTTAGTTTTAGTAGATTGACAACATTTTATTACGTACATTTTAAGGGTGTTTTTATTTGTGCTCCCTGGCCTAGTAATAAACTGTTTCTGATCAGACCTGCTTCCTCTCTGTGCCCGTGGTATCTGACTCGCTTGCTCCCCCTTGTATTTTAAAGAATCTTTCTTTTTAGCGTGACATTCTGGCGCGACCGCTTTAGTGTCGTTGCGTGTTACATGCTGGTATTCATTTTGAAAATAATCCCATAATTAGGAAGGTTTTAAATGTTTGGGGATGTGATTGGCTTCACTGACGTGCTTGGTCTGAAGCGACTGACTGGGCACAGCAGGTCAGGAGGCTTGTTCACGGGTAAATCCAAGTCACATTCAAACAGTTTCAATTGCAGTGTAATGTAAAGCCTGCAATCATGCGTCATCTGTTGGTGAAGTAGCCAGGAGTTTTTCCACAAACAGCTTTGCTGTTCCTTAGCAATCATTCGAATCAGTTTTCCATTCACTGTTATTACAGCTTCTTCTGTTAATTGTACAAACAGTCCCTCAATGAAGTCTAATATTCATTTTTGTTTCAGTAAGTAAATGTTTGTGCATCTTCCTTTATGGTTTACACTTTATCTACCTCAATCCCACTAACCAGAAAAGATGGCCTGACCATAAAGCTATTTTTCGAACTTTATTTGTCTCCAATGTGTGAACCAATGCGTGCCACCATCAGACAGCTGAGATCACAGCACTTCACTTCAGAGTTTAGAAAATGAAGTGTAACCAAGTTCTTGTTTTTCAGCTTAAAGAACACGAGGAGTGTCTGCTGTGTACATGGCACATTCAGCCTGTACCTGCTTTAGCGGTGACTATGCTTTGGAGAATTTTTGTATTTGTTCTCAATGATTGATGCATATCCTGAAGGTACATAAAGTACAAGCTGCAAAAGCACTTAGATCATTTTCCGTGACTAAGAAACGGTGAGTGAGCTGATAGTGATGTGTTGGGGCTTGGGTTTGTAAGGGCAGCTATCTTTGCTAGTAAGCTACTGATGACCCAGACTATGGTTACATTCCAGGAGGGATGTTAGTGACTCAAACGCCTCTGAACAGGAACACAGCGTTTGGAGCAGAGATAATTGGTGGGTCGTTAAAAACGTAATCCTGTTACTGGATTATGTTTCTCATGACATGAGAGTTATACTGTAAATGTGTACATTTTATCAGATTTCATTGTACCTGCATTGCCAAAAGCACTCATACATTACACGTTTATAACTGACTAGTGCATCTATAAAATAACAGAAAGTGTCCCAGTGGACGTTTGGTCTTTTCCTTTCCCTCTCTTTATGTTATTATCACTTCACTTCTCTTTTGCTAACCTGGCCTTCACCCCCTGTCAGCTCCGGTATAATAAGCGCAGAGATAATCATAATGAATAATAGATAAAATAAATAAATAGAATAAAAAGAGAAGCCTATAGAGAGTCTATAGTGCTGCTATGAACTCCCTTTAGAAGCAATGAACCCTTAAGAAACAGCCCAAAGAGACCACATGGGACCACCCTCCTGTAGGCCCACCACCTGCCAGAGGCGCCGTAGGGGACGGGTGCACTGTCAGGGGCAGAGCCTCTGGATGGCCAATCCCTGGCTATCTAGGCTGGCTATTTAATAATTTAAATCATGGAACGTTGATTTGAAGTTGTAAAAATAAATATTGTAAAAAAAAAATCTTTCAAAATTTAATTCACAAGGATATTTTTAAACATTTTATATTAATTACACACAAAGCTAAATATTTCAAGGCTTTTTTTTTTTTGAGAGATGATAATGGCTTATAGTTTATGGAAATCCCAAATCCAGTCCAGGGTCTCAAATTACTAAAGATCCAATGTAGATTTTGGACATTTCTCATTTACAATACAGAAAAGTCCAACTTGTGCATTGACTTTGGACGTGATCAAACACTGGACCAACAATGCAAGAAGATGAGATGGCACAGACTGCAAAAACTTCACACGGGATTGCAAACACTTTGGATTCAGTGTCTCTCCAATCTTTCTCTGAAAGACTAGTCCAGAGAAGAAGCCTCCGACGCTCTAACTGGTTTAGGAGTTGGTTGACTCTTAAAACAGATATGGTTTTTGTTGCAGAGCCATTAGCCTTTCAGAACAGCTCTGAAAGGCTAATGTTTCCCAAAAAACACCTTTTTCTTAATTTGCAGTGCGTTTGACCTCTCACCATAGAAAAGACTTACTGTGCCTTTCCCTACTCATGGAGAGTGTTTATGACCGCCTGGAAAACTTTCAAGTGTTCTCCATGATCAGGGTTTTATGTATGGAATTAGACTGAGGGATGCACCATGTTTATGCCTTTTGAATAGTTAGAAGCTGATACTCAAAATGTTTTTCAATAATGTGAGATACTGGATTTATAACTACAACAAATAAAGGCATGAAATATTTTACTTGAGAAAGGTTTATGGAATATACAGTCCAGACCAAAAGTTTGCGACCACTTGAAAAATGGCAAAAAAACATAATTTGCATGGCTGGATCTTAACAAGGTTCCAAGTAGAGCTTCAACATGCAACAAAAAGAAATGAGCATGCAAATTATTGAAAACTTTTTTTTGATATTCTACATTGTTGAGATGCACAAGTATTTGTGGATGAATCTTAACCCCTTACAAAATTGTATATTTTTTTACTTAATTACTTTTAACATTTTTTGTGCTAATTTTTAAATAATTAATTAAAAATGCCCAAGGCTGAAGGTTCCTTCCATCTTCATGGTCAGTCACAGATATACAAAAAACACCTTAATGCATTTGCCTTCATCAGAAAAAAAAAATATGCAAGAGTGGGTAAGAAATGTGGTGTAGAAGATATTTTCCCATCCCTCCCCAAATCCAAAACCAGGAAGCTGTAAATTGTTTGATAAAAAGACTCAGACAAAATGGCACCACATTGTTGTTTACTGTACCTGCCTGACGGTTATTTTCCGACTAAACACCAGAGCAACAAAACTGAGCCAACTGTGCAAACACAATGGCAGCCAACAGTGAATACAAGGCAGCGATAAAAATAGAAATGTGGATATATCACGTACTGCACAGGTAGACAATCCATTTTTAGGAAATATGTCAAGTGATGCATGGGGGTAGGCGGGATATGCAGGCTGTGACACACACTGAATTTTATTCCATTATCCTCTGCCACCAGGGTTCTTCTCTCTCTTTCACAGAGAGTTCCAGTTGAGGTGCATTGCTTTCTTTCTCAGGGTGGGACAGCAGTTGCCTTAACACAGTTAAGTGCTTGTAAAAACATACAGACCATAGTGACTGCCTTGTTGTGTGAAGGTGAAATCACGCCATACAGTATTTAAATGAGGTCCACTCAAACCCTCTGGTTTACAACACAATGGATCCACAAAGAAACAAACATACTGAGCACGTAGCGTTCCCATCAACACCCTAATCACACGATTCTTGGATCATTACTGGGTTTCGATTTCATATGTTGCGTGTTCCTGCGTTCCCATGAATTACACTTACACTACAGCTGAGGGATTGCAGCAGATGTTGACATCAATTAGCAACGAACAAACATGCGAAAACAAAGGTGTGTCACAAAGTTCTGAGGACTTTACACACCACGGTGGGAAGCTGTCAGTGCCACTCTCAGCAGCCTGATAATTACCAAACACTATTTTAGTTGCACTGGCAGGAGACACCTGGCTCCACTGTCACTAAAAAGGCCTCGATGCCCAAGTGAGGCAGGGTACGTTTGAACATTTGGTAAAGATATGCAGCTGGTTTATTTGTAAGAGTTACTTTAACCAAGTAGAGTAACAGTAGCAATAACAGATATTACTATTCTCTGGCAGGTATCTGCAAATTAAAGCATAAATGCACATTTTTTTAAATAATTGCATAGGAGGCCTGCCTGACCTACTGGTTCAGGGGGCTCAGGGAACTTTTAAAAAAACAAAAAAGAGTGGTGCCAACAAGAAACATTGATTAACTCCTTGGACATGCAAAACTGACAAAAAACGAGAGGAAGATGCCAAACAACTACTAAGAGATGAAAACAAATCCTCTGACTGAAATACACATTTACAATTATTCAAACAGGAAATTAACCTCTTAAGCCCCAACGGCCCCTGAAATGGGGGTTAACTATAAATGATGGATGTGACTAAAAAGACATTCTGTGCCTTTGTGTGTGCATGCATGCTGTTCTCTCTCCAGCTGTAGGACTGAGAGCCACTCGAATTGTGCTTCAATCTTTTTTCTTCCATGGAGCAGCAGCTTTCCGAGTTCCTGTTTCAACTGGACTGATGGCTTGAATGCCTCAAGCTATACAATTGGATTCAAGTGTTGCACTTGAGTCTAGTTTTGAGGTACTTCTTCAATTTTCAGACTCCAATACATTTCAAAAGGACTTGTTCCTCTGCATTTACAGGGCACCTGCAGTGCTTTAAAATAAAAGTCTAATGAATATTAAGTCAAACACTGAGAAAACTTACATGCTGGCTGATTTTTAAACACTACTGACAGACATTAACCTTATAAAAGTTTATTATTTAAGCAGCACCTGTGTCCCAGCTGTGTCCGGTAATCATTTTGCAATCAATTTTTTCTGTGTTGGGGCAATGAGGTGACTAACTTGAACTCAGGACGACAGCAAGTAGGTCCTGCTGCCTTTAAGAAGAATAAAATAGAGTAAATAATAATCAGAACCATAATCATGTGTTACTGTGCTCTCTCTTGTTTAAGCTGACATGTTTAATGGACCTGAATATCACTACTGATGATAAGTATTAAAAAAGTTTTATGAAAGAGCAGCTTAACAACAAGAAAAAAAAATGCTAAAGAAAATCACATATTTACATAAACAAGAACAGGAACATGAACAACTAGATGTGACATTACATATCTCAATGCATATTGACTTTACTCACTATTTTAAATAACATTGCATTGTATGTTCCTTTAATGCACTTGTTTTATACAAGTGTATACATAATATATATAATATATTATATATATAATATATATATATATATAATATATATATATATATATATATATATATATATATATATATATATATATATATATATGACATATGAAATCGAAACCCAGGCCTGAACCCCCTCAGTGAGATCATTAACAAGACTGGCTACGGATACCGACTACGGAACGGAGCAGTTGTCAGCCACCTCCTGTACATGGATGACATCAAGCTGTATGCCAAGAGTGAACGAGACATCGATTCACTGATCCACACTACCAGGCTATACAGCAATGACATTGGAATGTCGTTCGGACTGGAGAAGTGTAGTCGGATGGTAACAAAGAGAGGGAAGGTAGTCAGAACTGAGGGGATTGAACTACCAGAAGGCAACATTGCAGACATAGAGGACAGTTACAAGTACCTGGGGATCCCACAGGCAAATGGGAACCATGAAGAGGCCGCTAGAAAAGCTGCAACCACCAAGTACCTGCAGAGGGTCAGGCAAGTCCTGAGGAGTCAGCTGAATGGTAAGAACAAGATCCGGGCCATCAACACGTACGCCCTGCCCGTGATCAGGTACCCTTCTGGGGTAATAGGCTGGCCAAAGGAGGAGATAGAAGCCACTGACATAAAGACAAGAAAGCTCCTTACCATGCATGGAGGGTTTCACCCCAAGTCCAGCACCCTGAGGCTGTACGCTAAGCGGAAGGAAGGGGGCCGGGGACTGGTGAGTGTCTGCACCACAGTCCAGGATGAGACAACGAACATCCAAGAATACATTGGGAAGATGGCCCCAACTGACCGAGTGCTCAGTGAATACCTCAGGCAGCAGAAACCCAAGAAAGAGGAGGGAGACGAGGAACCATCATGGAAGGACAGGCCCCTGCACGGTGTGTACCACCGGCAGATGGAGGAGGTGGCTGATATCCAGAAATCCTACCAGTGGCTGGACAAAGCTGGACTGAAAGACAGCACAGAGGCACTAATCATGGCAGCACAAGAACAAGCTCTGAGCACAAGATCCATAGAGGCTGGGGTCTATCACACCAGGCAAGACCCCAGGTGCAGGCTGTGTAAAGATGCCCCAGAGACAATCCAGCACATGACAGCAGGGTGCAAGATGCTAGCAGGCAAGGCATACATGGAACGCCATAACCAAGTGGCCGGCATAGTGTACAGGAACATCTGTGCTGAGTACAACCTGGAAGTCCCGAGGTCAAAATGGGAGATGCCCCCAAGGGTGGTGGAGAATGACCGAGCTAAGATCCTGTGGGACTTCCAGATACAGACGGACAAAATGGTGGTGGCTAACCAACCGGACATAGTGGTGGTAGACAAACAGAAGAAGACGGCCGTAGTGATCGATGTAGCGGTTCCGAATGACAGCAATATCAGGAAGAAGGAACACGAGAAGCTGGAGAAATACCAAGGGCTCAGAGAAGAGCTCGAGAGGATGTGGAGGGTGAAGGTAACGGTGGTCCCCGTGGTAATCGGAGCACTAGGTGCGGTGACTCCCAAGCTAGGCGAGTGGCTCCAGCAGATCCCGGGAATAACATCGGAGATCTCTGTCCAGAAGAGCGCAGTCCTGGGAACAGCTAAGATACTGCGCAGGACCCTCAAGCTCCCAGGCCTCTGGTAGAGGACCCGAGCTTGAAGGATATATATATATATATATCTGCTACCCTATAACAGCAGGTTGCAACTAGCCTTGATCTTGATTGCAACACAATTGGCATTTAAATCTAGTGGAGATTTTATTGTTCTTTCAAAACTCTTTTTATTTTGTACCTGTTTTTATGTGTTAGGACTGACTCATTATATTCTGTGCACTACAGCGGGTCTCTGCTCTGTGCACTGTCCCTGCCAAGTACACTAGCTGAATTTTAAAAATAGATTTTATATATAATGCTTCTTAATATTTACTTTTTTGTGGATTCGCAAGCTACCATGCAGGGAGGTACTCCCTTTTGGTTAAGCAGATAATTAGAGCAGTAATAAGTTCAAACTATGCTTCACCATTCTGCAGAAACACACACATATAATGGTTTGTCATCTGCGAGTCTCCTTAATAATGTTTTTTTGCTCAGTTTTTATTCTAAACGTTTTATAACTCAATATAAACTCAGTATCGCACGTCATTTTAAAACACAGAAACCACCCGAGTACAAGAGCAAAAGACTGTTGAATCTGCTTTGTGTTGTTGCCTTCAGATAACAGATGACAAATATTCGGACCGAGCCTACACCCATGAAACTCGGTGTTTGCATACCTTTAGGGAGCACGCAAAACCTCGATAAGTTCATATTTAGGCCAACCAAGAAAATATTACTTGGCCACTCATTGATTGTGCTGATCTCAGCCTCCTGTTGTCCTGTTACCCTCCTGAGGCTCACACAGACATTCCTCTGACTCTGCCCCACTGAGGTAAGCTCTTCTAAGGCTTTTAACTAAAATCTTGATATGCATGCAAGCAGCATTCATCTGATGTCGTGGAGTCTTAATAGCTGCTTCTGAAAGATTCCTCATTAGATATCGCACCGCCCTGCAAATCCTCCCCTCCCTCGCTCGATCTTTTCGTGAGAAGAAGGCGCAACAGAGAGCTGTCCGGGCAGAGCTCCACACGTGATGGTTGCAGTGTAACAATAACTCTCCGACAGCTCATCTTACCATCTTACCTGCTCCTGTCTAGTGAGCATAAATCAGACACAGGCTACAAGCATTTGCAAAACAGGGAGTTTGTGCTGTTAAAAGGGAATGAATGCATTTAAATATATTTTAAAAAATCCTGATGCAAATTTCAAAAGCCCTTCGAAAGTATTTGTGGCTGCAGAGCAAATGTCTCAGCAGGCGTGTTTGCGTGCATACATGAAAGCAGGAGTTGAAGATTACAGAGCATTGCGTGCTGCTGCAACCTTGTCCATCCAGTTTGGTATGTTTCATTCAGCCTGACACACACACTCAATTACCTGGTTATAAACAGGAATGTAAACTACAAGGAATGTCGACAAAAAAAACCCCTACAGGACAGAACACAGGGACTTTTATGAATGGGAAAAAAAGCTGTTCTCACATACCATTCATAAATTTGCTTCGATGCACTCGCAAGACAATCCAAGCCTGCAGAGAGAGGCTAATACAATAAGCTGTATTGTTGTGATATTAAAATTACTCCGTGTCAGTTTTGGGGGAAATTACATCTTACAATCTAAAACAAGTAAAAATAACCCGAAGTTGCGACAGATATTTTTCATCTGCTGATCAAGTTGCTTGTGTGCTGTAAATGCACTCATTTGAATGTTCTTCCTGCTTGTAAAAGTTATCTGAGGCTGTCACAGCACATCGAAGTCTCACTGAGACGGAGTTAATCCAGAGTGACAGGCCAGATTTTCACCTCTCTGCCAGAGTACCAAAGCCATGACAACATTTTCTCTTTTTTTTTTGTTCCACCGAGACAAAAGTCAAACAAACAAACAGTCCCATACAATCCTAGTGGTGCTTTATGCTCCTTGACAACCAACCGGCAGAGGTTTCGATGGGAGTTGATGCAGCAGCACAGGAAGTTATGTCACAAAGGCTCTGAAAAAGATGCTTCTGCTCAACCTATTACAATTCACATGATTTTGTAAATGGAGGATTGCCAGACCTGCTTTAAGGTCTCAGTGGGAACACAACAGAAAGAAATTTTCAGTGTTCTCAGTGGATGTGCTGCAGCGCACTACAACCAGGCACTTATTGAATAAAATGGCAGTTAGAGGTCCTTCTGCCAATCCAGACAAGAGGAGAAGATTCAGTTCAACTAAATGAGTACCCAACAACGCCACTAATTAGAGTTCAGTCTGAATTAGTAGAGCATGTCGAGAAACACTCAAACAATGTTTGACATATATATACATCAATTAGACCAATCAATCAACAGCAGTATTGTAAGTTCACCCCCGCAGTCACGAAGGTTTTACACAAAATTACGTGAACGTGTAAACTTGGTTTTTTGAGAATAAAGGATGTTAAATGTTGAGAAGTGGTGTCTTAGAAAAACAAAACTAAGCTTGTGGTTTTACTCCAGCCTGCTCTCAGACAGGAACTAAACATCAAAGGATATTACAAGCATAAGACTGTGTTACAGTGAATTTAACTTTTTAGGTAAAAAAGCAACACTGGGGGCAACAAAGCAAACACTGATAGTCATCTTGCGATGATAAGGTTGTTTTTGTTCACAAACTCTTGTCTGTCGGCACATCCAGAAGACGTGTAGTAACCCAGACACCTGACAAATGTGCTACAGACTCTCACTCGAGCCATATTCTGGCCTCCTCCACCTCTGAGGAACATCCTGTATTTTGGCTAACTGCTGTTAAACCAACAGAATCCAGCAGTTTATTTGGGATTTCCCTCAAAAACGAGCGTGTTTTTGAAAATAACACTGATGAGCACTGTGAGACTGAACCAAACTCTATGAAGCACAGAGCATGTGGGTTATAGAACCAACACAACATGCTGAAAGATGCCAAAATGTCTTGTAGAGCTAAAGGTACAGCTGCAGTCATTTCATAATTATTACACATAATCATCTGATTATTTGTTAACAGACAATAATATATTCACTCAAATAAAGTAAAGCACGCACACACACACACACACACACACACACACACACACATGCACACATGCACACATGCACAATGCTGATTCTGGCCCCCTCCACCCTCCACATGCTGAGGAGCTCTGGTAGTTTTGACAATGTTGTGACAACACGATGAGGACATTATGCTTGAGAGCACTGTCACTGCTGTCTCACAGTCAGTTTGGATCTTTTCACCGTGTGTGTGGTTGTGTGTACATGTAAAAATGTTTCCTCCTAACACAACAGGTTCCTTTGTGGTACAGGGGCCAAATCCCCACTATTCTCTTATTGCTTTGACTCTCAAAGATCCGGGGTCGTGACTCTTAGTTTCAACTTTGGCTTTATTTCTACAACTTTGCTTCCCATATGGAAAAGATATATATATATAAATCTTATAAAGTTTTTATCTGTCTTGTATGAAACTTGTATGAAAAGCATACAAGAGTGAAAACACATATAAGATCCCTTGAAAAATTATATAATGAAACTTGTATGTTTTGTATACTTACTAAAAAAATATATGAAAGTAATGAGAAAGTGGCCACTTTCATGAGTAAATCGTATATGTTTTTACTATTTCTTTTCCATATGGATTTCCTTCTATTTAACTCCATTTACCTCATCTGCCGTTAGTGAAAATATACAACAGCTAAAATGAACACAGACCTTTTTGGATAACTAAACAAAAAGATAACTTTATAGTCATTCAGTGGCGTCTGGGCTTAACTTCTCTAGCCAATTAACTTCCTTAGAGACTCTTACTTCCTGCCACTTAAGTAAAGAGTTTTATGTTATACAGAAATTTATTAGACCACCTGTAATAAAAACAAGAAAATACAAATATTTGAGAAATCTGTCAAAACTTCTTTCTTAAATTTATTTTTTACTAAATTCACTGAACTGATTTCCCTTTTTTATACCCAAAGTTAAGCCGACACACAAACAGCTTTCAACCACTAAACCTAATTTTTCTGGTCAAGAATGCAAGTAATTAAATGTAATTTTGCATGTTAATTAAAGAAAAAATACTGGTAGATTAACCATTTCAGAAACATTAAAAATGATTTTGGTAAATTAACAATACTGTTAATTTAAGACAGATGGGCTGCACACTTTGTATATATTACAATATATTGAGTGGTGGGCAAATAAATTAACTCAAATTAGTAGCTCACAGTAGCTGTGAGGCTTTTGAATGATGAATTGAAGTTATCCAAACAGTGAATTTACATGTATTAAAATAATTAAATAATGATGGCTTGATTAAGAGCTCCTTTTGTTAAATTGACCACATTACACATACAAAAAGAGAATGTACATACGTGAACTCAGATGATGTGTTTTGCTGTGTTGCTCTTTCTGTATTCCTCCACCCTTCCTTCTCTCAATAGAATCAGATCCACTGGGACTCTATTATATTTCTGTCAGGGGATTTTTCAGTCTAAGGGGTAGGGTGTGGGTGGAGAGGAAGTAGTTTCCAGCTTAGGAAACAAACTACTTATTGCACGGTGGTATTTATTGCTCTTTGTAGGACTTTTTTAAAACTTGATGTACCACCCTCATCTATAAATGTTTGTCTAGATTCTTTATGTATTTGTTATACATCAATAATTCATGACATTTCATAGGGAAGAATATAAAAATGCTGCGATCAATTGAATGAAAGTGTAAACAGTTAATATCAGTAAAAGGATTTAGGATATAGGATATATTTCCCAGCAATAAAAAACATTAAACAAAAGTTAAATAAAGTAAAATAATTATAGTAGACTAAAGCGGACAGTGAAACAAAACCAAAAACCATTTAACAGAACAAATGGGCAATGAATGTACATACATGTTTCCATATACAGTACACAGGATTATATGTTAATGCTCACTGAAACATTTGTAACTGCACAACTTCACATATATGCCAGTAATTACTTGGACACTATTCTGTGATATTAAAAAATCTACATAAAAGAGCTGTGTTGCCTTTTTTATTTACCGTGCTGGACTTTTCTAGATTGACAGCATCTCCTGTGTTATCATGACGCCTGGATGAAAAGCTCACACATTTTAAATGAAGTGAATAAAGTGAAGTTTCAGACACAAAGAATCTGATGAGGAAAGCAGTTATAGACAGTTCAAACACTGCACAAGCTGATGAGGGAGGCGTCTGTGCATGATCCCCTTTTTACTTTGCCCAAATTCTTTTCTTTCTTTTCTGTTTGCTCGGTTGTTCTTCTAAATCTGCAAAAATGTGCTGCGCTGCGTGGACAGAGAACAGACACCTTAACAGAAACTAAGAATCAGTCGATAATTATTAACTCATGAAACAAAATTCAGAGACAGAATGGCTGTTACTTAATTTTGTTTGAGCACACAAAAAGCAAATCCTTTCTGACTTCTAAAATTTGTATTTACTTCATTATGCATTATGCCCATGCCTGTGCTGAAGTACAGTTTGTAAGTGATGATATTCTTTGTTTTTCTCAACTGCCTGATGCCAGCAAAAAAAAAAAAACCTGAACTACTTCCATATGACTCCGTCTGATAGACTGTGAGTGCTGCATCAGCAGGAACTGCGGGCCCAAAGGAAATACCAATCCCCTAATGAAACAATAAGCTAAGAATATACAGTTCAGAGCTTGAGTTCAGTATAATAGAGGATCTCATGTGGCTTCTTCCTGCTAGCCTCATGGCCCGGCACTGTCCTTGATGAACTGCACACAACTGTCTTTCGCATCAGCTGATTTACAGAAAATGCAACACGATCTGTAAAATAACCTAAATTATGATCACACCAAATATTCAACATGCTCCTCACTACAAATCAATTCATGTCACTTTTATATTTACTTGCTCGAAGCATTTCAGAGTTTTGAATGTACATATTTCAGCCGTTCACTGGTTCCATTCATAATTCTGCCAAACAGCCCAAGCAAGTTTCAGGTCTACTTTACATGGTGTAATCATACATGTTCCCACTTTAACCGTTGTGTGATTAATACAAGTGATGTAATGATGTTGCTAATGCCCCAAAACAAAAATCCAGCCCTACTTCTGTAAGTATTGTTCCAGTACAATCAGTGCTTGATTTGTTCCAAGCGTCATCGCAATTACGAGCTAATACTTGTTCCGGGGTGTAATAATTTCCAGCATCTTCGCCATGATTGTGTAGAACCAAACTACAGAAGGGTAGAGTCACTATTTTTCAGCTATTGGTATCCAGCCATTAGAAAGACATCGAGAATCCCAGATAAAAGTAGCAGAAGGGGGTCCGTGGATGTCATAATACAGCCGAGCAGGCGACCTGTGAGACGACCTTCTGATTACATTTCTCAAAATGAACCCAGGATGTTCATCTAAAAGCACAGTTTCTGTGAAACTTAAAAGCAGCTTTAAACACCAAAAAGTTTAAAAGAAGGAAGAAAAAGACAATCATTTCCACGGAAACCAATGTTCTGTCCGCACCATCCACCTTCTTGGGCAACAGATCATTTCAGTGTTGTGGCTGGGCATTTTATACACCCTTTGTTTTCACATGACTGGCAAAATATGTCACAGTTTAATGCTTCAGAGGACTGATGCTGGATTTGTTCGGGGTTTACCAGCCATGAAGACACAAACATAAGACAACAATGTAATGTGATACAAAGAATGAGAGCGTTTGCATAGCTTTGGTATGCTGCATTTGTCCTTTCAAAAACCATGTTGTTAAATTGATAGGATGGAAATAAAAACCAGAAAGCATGCCATTTTCTTTTTTTTAAAGCTTGAATTTGATGTCAGCAACACTTTTGAAAAATGTTGGGATAGGGACAAGTTCATACTGTGTTACACAACTTCTTCATGGCTGCAGGCATCAGAGACGAGTAGGGCAAATTCAGTAGTTTTGAAAAGCCATTGTTGCTTCATACGGGATTTCAGCTTGTTTGCAGAAGCTCTGTGGCTGCTGGATGTGATAAAGTAAATGTAGAGGAACAGATGAAATGAAAGTATGAATCAGCTCATTATTGTCACAGTAAACAATCCAAATATTAGACTGGCACATCCTTCATTTCCATGACAGAATCATATCTATTTCCATTTTCACCCAAGTCACTTGGATGAGTGACGAAATGTTTCTCCCACTGAAAACGCTACGTCCAGATGAACAGAATCAACCTTTGGAGATCTATTTTCATTATTGCTTAGTTTGACGATCAAGGCTATTCACTGCTTGTCCCTTCTCTACAGAGATTACCTGAATCTTTTATCACATTATGTTCTGTATATAACGATTTTTAATTTAAGAAGCTTTTTTTTTTAAATTGTTCATCTCTTGCAGGTTTTTTTCCCCAATGCATTTCCTGTCCTAGCATTTCTAAAATGATGGCACAAATTTTTTTTCAGATAAGTAAATTAATAAATGCATTTTACACTTTAACCTTATGTTATCTAGATAAATATGGGATTTTAAATGATCTAGAAATCAATTTGCTTTCCATTTTCAGCTATTATGCACACAGACTGTATATAAAAGATGGACAAATCTTTGGGGTCTAAAAAGTGTAGCTAATGCAAAACAGGCAAAAAGCATGACGTTTACAGAAAATTTCCCTTTTCCTCACTTTATTTATGACATCGATAATAATAATTTCTATCATGTCAGTGGTAAGTGACTGACTTCACATAACAATAAGTGACGTCAAGGTGGCCACATCAAGCTTTTAGATACCGTCTATAATTACAAAGCGCCCGCTACTTTCATAAACCAATGCTATTCTAAATGCAACTCCAGTTTTTGCTTTGCATTTCTGAAAGTAACCCCTCATGATGACATTATTATGATCTCAAAGCTATGCTAAATTACAGCATTTACTGGGAAATTGGGTTTGAAAGAAACTGGTATTAGTGAGAAGGGAAGCTAAAGTGAACAGCTGATTTATGTTTTTGAAATGTAGGGTCAGCTTTTGGTTTTGGAGCCAGATATGTGTGTGGCCATTTGTCCTCTAGGAGCTTTCTGCTTGGCTACTTACAGCCAACCACAGCTGCCTATTTTCTCCTCCATCAAATATCCCTGGTCTGGTTCTTATGGTAAATAGGAGCTCTGTGTGGGACAAGAGGCCACACTTCGTGTGACTTCCTCCTCTGCGGGTAACAGCCTATCGTCATCTGTCCGTCATCATTAATTTCTTGTAAAAACACCAAAGACAGGACCCGGGAGGGGGTCGTAGAGAAGCGGGTTAGCTTCCCTTTGAGTGCTGCTTCACCTTTCACCTTGCACAGGGAGGAAAAGATAAACACAAGGGGGGAGACAAGTAAGCTTCAGTGACTTTTAATGACAGAGCCGGTTTGGGTTAGAATAGCAACTCTGTAATCCTGCAGAGACTAGATAAGATTAGGCCTCATCAAGCAAGTAGGAAGAAATGGCAGCTTCTCGTGTTCTGTTTTCCTCTGCATTTGTCTGTATGTATTTGCACAGATTTGTGTTTTGTGCATGAGGTGGATTTAGATATACACACTGTGCACAAACATCAGAGGTCATGTGGTTCATCACTTCCTGAAGGATGCAGTCGTTTGTAACAACAGCTCTACTTGGAGCAGCACTCGGTAAATGAGCAAAAGCATGTCTTCACCAATTTTCATATCAGAGGTCTTGATCAAACTTGTCGTCAAAATGAATTTTCACATAATCCTCACCCCATTCCATTCACACAGTAATCTGCAAAAACAAAACACCTCCACATTCATTAAAAACTATTCACTGGTTATTTTCCATGGGCTTCTTGTCAGTCTCTTCAATTAAGCCAATAAAAACAACGACTGACAACAGTTGCGAGGATGGAGGCAGGCAAGGCTGTTTTTAGTTGGCGTGGATTTGAAAAGCGCAGTCATGCGGCTGAACACGTAATAAGCTTCCCATTCTTCCCAAAGAAACACCAACAGTTCAGTCGGACTCCGCAAACCCTTGAAAAGGTTTCCACCACCAGTAACACAAAAAATCCGACATGGACACCGATTCAGAATTCAGGGGGAAAATGCCCTTTCAGTGTGAGAATGGAGAAGAGACGCCTTCACGGGCTGCTGATTACACTTTGGCAAGGGCCTCCTTAGAACTTGGCCAGACAAGAAAAGACCGTACAGATAGAAGTACCTCAATGAGCGCTCAGTTAATCCGCAAGGTCATTAGGATACTTGAAGCACTCATTAGCATCATTCTCATGCTTTTACATGGAAAGCTGGTGCTTTTTTTTTCACCGTCAGTTAAGAGAAGATAAACATGGGATTTGTGGACTTCTGGGAATTATTGGGGTGAGAGTTGGGGGGGGGAAGGTTATTGTGGGACAGTTTGACATTTGGAGTCACTGAGGTCGCTCTGTTGTAATGAGGCGCTCGCGGGCGGACCAAAGTAAAGGGTTTGCCCTGGCGCTCAACTCTCCCTGTCTCATCGCCAAGCCAGATGACAGTTTCGTTTGGTGTAGGAGTAGTTAGACCAATCACACGGCGGCGGGCCGATTCATCTCTAATGGAAAGTAATTAACAAGACAGGGCCATACAGACAATCCTAATGTGTGTTTTTTCTGTGTTTCTGTTAGTGTGTGTATCTGCACTTCTTGAACTTACTTTTATTTCCTCTACTAAAATCTTGCACCAACTTAGCAATAGAGAGAGTAAAGAATAGAGCTCAATAGAGCTCAACAGTGATGCTGAAAAATGCCATTTATATTCTCCATGGAAACTGTAAAATCTAAAGTAGATTTACTATGTGTGACACTGTGAGTTTCGTACTCCATTAGAAACCACAAGTCTTTATGACATCAGACTTTTTTTAAAAAAAAGGGCATTGTATTTGCGAAGTCGTGGAAAAAATCCTATCCATCCTGATTTGAAACAATGATGTCGTTGATTTGCAGAGGCTGCTGTAAAGTGTGTGAAACTTCAGGAAAAAACAAAGCATTGTACCATATTGCTAACTGGACTGTACTGCTATTAGTTACAATACACACTCTTCTTTATTTTCCTTTATTTTTTTATTTTTTTTTAACTAAGTCCAATCCTGTTGTGTCATGACAACTTGTAGCTGGTTGGCTCTTTATGTAAGGATTTCTAAAATATAAAAAGTAAATAATAAATATGAAAATAAATGTGGAAATTCACTTGTGGAAATGGAGTGTTCACAGTTTTGTCCTATGGAGGCTAATGTCAGCTAAATGCTAAATGCTTAGCATAGTAGAAGATTATAACTATTTTGGGAATTTATTGTTACTGTTGTTAGACATATTAACCTGGTAATAACTTAAATCAAAATCTTTATATTTACTTTTGGCTATTTGGAAGAATTAAAATAAAGTGATTGTGCCTTTAGCTGTTAGCATGATCATATAGCTTATTTAGTAAAACATGCTAACATCTGCTCCTTAGAGGAATCTGTAAATATAGTTTTTATGTTTTAGATTATACTTTTGGTCTCTTTGGGGCTGTAGAGTAATGTGTAAAAGCAACTTTAATGATGTAATTGAATAATGCCATTAACAACAGTGCTAAACAAAAGCAGTTAGCGCAATACTGACCTTAATTTTGAGCATTTTTTCAATCCCTCATATATATTCATTTTCCTTTTTCTTTTTCCTCTGGGCTGGTCTTTACCAACTCCTTGGAGGAAATATCTAGCAGTAAGATGTTTCATTATGTTCATGATATAGCTGCTTACTATGCCTCAGCATATATAGGCTACAGTTCCTAAGAGCGTTTTCACTTATATTAGCGGCTTGCTATTCAAAGGTTTGTAAAAGTGCTAAGACTGAATCAAAATGGTAACAGGAAGTTATACTGCAAGAACAATGATGTTAAAATGCTTTATGCAGCTTAAGTCATTTTACATGAATACTTTACAAAGTATTCACCTGATCCACTGTCTACACAAAAATATTGACTTGTGCAGCTTTTAAATAACTTTGCATACAGCTCTGAGCAAACAGTGTTGTTCTTTTGAAGCTGTTTTCTTGCTGCACTGAAAACTCAGAACAAAGTGCTGACTCAGGTAGAGTTTCTGTGGGGTTATTTTCAAGTCCACTTCCAAGAACTGCATTGTGTTCTAGTCCTTGTAGATGCCAAAGCCCCTATTGTGTTATAAATCACAGAAAACTGGCCAGTGACACAATGAATTACTGCCTTTTGAATTACTTTCAGGGTTTAATAATCAGCATAACTAATCCATCTGTTCATTTTTATGAGAATATCTCAAAGATAACATTTATCTTCATACCATAAATCTGATGATGTTTTAATTCAAGCATGACTTGTAAACTCTCATGAGCATGCCAAGATTGGAATAAAATATCTTTATATATTTACCAAGCCTCAGTTATATATTTACCAGCTTAGCAGCTCTTTTCTGTGCCTATCCATGACAGGCAGATGGAGGGAGACCTGTGTTTAGTGAAGCTGTCAGCAGCTTTCCCTTCAGTTGTCACCCCTGTGATGAAGCACATGTGCGTGACTGCACGGCACCTTTAGAATAGCCTTGGGCAGTCCCCTCTATTCACAGCACTGATTCACAGAACATGATAAGGCCCACAAGTGCTCTAAAAGGCATTCTTTTCGTCCAAGGTCGTGCATTGCTCCACAAATAACAGACATAAATCAGTGTAATGGCCTAGTTTATTAATTATTTGTGTTTGCAGGTTATGCAATTTCCTGGTATGTCTTACCTTGATTTTCCTTGCACAAAACTATGCTCTGAATGTGAAAAATGTTGCTGGAAGTAGAACTGTGCTGTGCTGTGCTAGGCTGGAACTTTACAGTGCAACTGTACCTTTACCGTCTAAGCAAATCATCACCTGCACACACCTTTGTGAGCTCCTCCCCGAGCTCCATGCTCACTCACACGCGATGAGCAATTGAGCTGTCAGTCAAACAGGAAGGGAAACTGGTATCAGAGCTGCTAGCAAGGAGAAGCTTCAATGAAACGCTTGCAGAGTTGTGTAGGCCTGTATTTCCTTTTGCAGCTTTGAAAGGATTAACTTAAATGCCATGCACTGGTAAATTTCAGGTTTAAGGACTTTGTAACTCAGAGTTTATACAATATATTTGAAAATGCAGTGATACTAATAAAGATTAAAGGTTGCTTACTAAAAATATAGACTTCAAATACTGGCAACATGATGTGTTAATGAGATAGATCATTGATGAATAACTTTTTTTTAGACAAATAAAGATTATAAAGGATGTTTCTTGATATATACTGTAATTGAAAGGCATGTTGAATGTTGAGTGACTGACTTGGACACTTAGGAATATTTGATTTCTTTTGCTTAAGAAGAACTTGGCTTGTTTTTCAATATGTTTGAACTCATTGTCATTGCATTGTGAAGCAGTCTCAAGAGTTTTTATTTTAGGATTTGACTAAAAATGTAGCGCTAAACACTACAGGATTATTCTGTACATTTTCACCTTGCTTTTTTTTTTAAGATGTTTAGCCTGGCTTTTTAGTTTGGTTTGAATCTTAAAGTAAACAAATAAACTGTCTGTATTTAGATTCATGACGGCAACTTTACGCTTAAACTGTTGATTTGGCCTCCTAAAGTTCCTACTGTCTCTGTAATAGGTCCTTCTGTCTTTTTTTAAAAAAAAAATCTCCAATAGGCTTTGATTTAGTAATGTTGGTAAATTCCCTTCACTTGAAGCTGAAACCGTCACTCTTCAAAAAGGGATTCGACTCTAATATAGGCTTCAGAAGAAGGAAGTGGTAACTATGATACCCCATTTAATCCCATTTGCCTCAATCTTTCGTGGCAGAAAGAAGCGGTAACATTTTTTATCATTTTGTATACTAACAGCAACAGGAAATACCTACAAGAGCAGATAAATGAGTCCACATTTCCTCTCACCATTCAGTGGTACAGAGTTAAACCTATAACCTGCTGAGTAAAAGAAGTCAGCAGTTCCAGTTTTTTGTATTAACTGTGCGTTTTAAAGGGTATATTGTGTTTAGAATGATTATGATGAGGTCACGTTTGGGATTATTTACACTCTGGAATAAAAGGCGGATGGACGTGCTTGGTCTAACAGCCGGGTCCTGCCAGCCAAGGAGAGGGGCCAGGCACTTCACTGACTTGTCCCCACCCTCGTGTATCGGTTCCTTATTGGAATAAAAGAAGATCACACACTGTCACCTTATGAGAAGTTTTTCAAGCAGCAGCAACAGCAGCAGTGGAGGGTCTCGTCTCAGTAAGTCTCTACGCCCTTTACATTCATTTCATCTGAATACATTAACATTACATTAACAACCTGCTTTTACACACTTTATTTATAATGAGAAAATGTGTGTTTTAATTAAAACACACCATATGGACTAAAGTGATTGAAATATTTTTTTAAAGGTCGTCAGACCCTTTTCTAGATATCATGTTAGGCCACAGACAAAGTATACGCTTAATTAACGCAGAATTTTCAAGGAAATTTGAAGTGTTATTGACCCGTAATTTTCTATCCTAATGAAATTTGTATAAATGTGGTTTTGCGTGTACTTCTATAACATAGTTTAGACATGTAAATATATACGAAAAGTATTGTAAAATCCTTTTTCTGGTCCTTAATAATTTGGATTACATTTCGTCAAAGGAAAAAAGGGGGAAAGAGATGGAGTTAAACTGGCCGTATTTGATGGAGTTGGATATTTCTGAATTTAATTTGAAGATACAACAAACAGTTCAAATTTGCGCCTGCAGCTTCTCTGTGAAAGTTTTGGGTCACGGGACACGAGCCATCGTCTGAGCCGCTGTCCGCGGTGCTGAAGCGGGTTTCCCGAATCACATCATTTCAAAACCAGACCAGATGTTAGCAGGAAGGCTCGAGCGGGGCTCTGACACTTGAACAATACTTGCAGATTCAAGAAAACTGAAACAGATTGAAACTAAATCTACACAGAATTTAATAGAAGAGCTATAAAATCAACCCGAACTCCGGATTCTATTTTTTAGATTAAATCATAGAGGGGAACAAATATTTCTGTCATTTAAGACTTGACCAGAATCAGCTAAATATCTGGACAGTAGATCTAAAGTTCCCGTTCGTCCACACGTGTTTGTCATTTGAAGATCTGAGAGAGAAACGAGGGTGTATAACCTGCCGCTAGAGCAGCTCCGATGCCCGGCATGGCTGTTAATTGGGGGGAATTAATGAGTCACAACACGGGGTTCGCCTCCTCCTGGTGGCTCGAACGAAAAGCGCACCCTCACACCGTCACCCTCGAGCATCAAGAGAAGTACTCCGCCAACACACCGAGCCCTGCGCCACGGACATGTGAGCCGGGAGTTTGTAGAAACAAGAATTTGTATTCTCAAAGCCGAAACACCAAAACGAGTAAAGGAGCAGCAAACATGGATTCTAGATCCCTTTAGCATTTTAAAGCGTCCCCATCACCCCGACTGCGTTTCTACATTTGCAACATACAGGCTGTTTGATCACACGCGACCAGTTTCCAAAACTAAATATATTATATCATTTGATTTGATCAATATATTTATATAATATATATTAATGTATATATATTTTAAATACAATATAAAATATTTTTTTAAAACTATGTTTTCATAAAAAAGTAAAGCAGTTAACAGTTAGCGGGTCCGGACTATATAAATTATTTGAAAAGATTGAGACTGTGTCGGGTGTTACATAATTCCCTCAGGCAGACTCGCACGTCGTTACAAGCACTTTGACTTGAAGCCATATTATTTAATACCGCATAGAAAGACTACTTATTCTACTTATTCCTTGTATTATTATTATTATTATTACTATTATTACTACTACTACTACTACTACTACTAATAATAATAATAATAATAAGATGGCAAACTATATTTAGGACTTGCAACTGGCAGTCCTGCTTTTATATTTTCTTAGAAGAATATCCAGTCATATAATTAACGTATTGTTTAGGTCCCGTTGCCTGGGCGTGAGCTATCATAAGAAAGAGAGTAAAAGAAAAAGAGTCAGTGAGAGAGAGAGATGTGTTGGTGGTGGGGGTGACACCCTTTTGCAACAAACCTGCCCACTGTAACAAAGCCGTGATGTTGCGCTGTGTGGGGATAAATTACTTCGCCTGGTGTTGTGGGGCTTCAAAGCATGAGCAGGCTGCGGACAGAGAGGACGGATCTCCCACACAAGCTGCTGCACTGCCTGTGGATGCACAGTAGGCTGCTCACAGTCTGTTACTTTAAATCAGGCTGTGTGTGAGAGATACGCGCTAACCGGACTCTCTTTTTTTTGGAATGATTATTTTATTTGTCGAGGTTCTAGTGCTGTCCTTCGGCTCACAGAGAAACGTGTTTGATTATTATTTTTTTTTATTTTAAAGAATATATTTTTTTATTTTTTGGATCAGGCGCATTCAATATTTTGGAAAAATTCTAAAATATAATATTTTGCCATGAGGGAAAATACTAGGTATTTAATTATGCATTTTTTTCTACCCCATTTAATTGGGGTATCATATTTCAAGCCTTTAATCTGCAAACATATGCATTTAATAATGATTTTATGTCTTGCCTGCAGCATGTCTATCATGGATGTGACAGTGGAGGGAGTGAGCCCAGCAACTCCGAGGGCTCTGTTAGTGACATGCATGACTCTGCTGGTGTCCCTGCACCTGTTTCGGTGGCTGTGTCGGCAGCGGTCCCATTCCTGGCCGCCCGGCCCCCTCGCCTGGCCGGTCATCGGGAACGCACCGCAGCTTGGTAACGCACCGCACTTGTATTTTACGCGCATGGTGAAAAAATACGGCGACGTCTTCCAGATCAAGCTCGGCAGTCGGACGGTGGTGGTGCTGAACGGGGGGTCAATCAAACAGGCGCTGGTCAAGCAGGGCTCCCACTTCTCCGGCAGACCGGACTTCACCTCCTTCCAGTACATCTCCAATGGGAACAGCATGGCGTTTGGCAACTCCACGGGCTGGTGGAAGATGCACCGCAAAGTGGCCCAGTCCACAGTCCGGATGTTTTCCACAGGAAACCCCCAAACTAAGAAGACATTTGAAAATCACGTGCTCAGCGAGGGCAAAGAGCTGCTGCGGCTGTTTCTGAGGAAAACGAAGGAGGACAAATACTTCCAGCCCCTGACCTACGTCGTGGTGTCCACTGCCAATATAATGAGCGCGGTTTGCTTTGGGAAGAGGTACTCCCATGAAGATGAGGAGTTTCAGCAGGTGGTGGGCAGGAACGACCAGTTCACCAAGACTGTAGGCGCAGGGAGCATAGTGGACGTTATGCCCTGGCTGCAGTACTTCCCCAACCCCATCAAAACCATCTTTGAAAATTTTAAGAAGCTCAACCTGGAGTTTAGTGAATTCATTCGAGATAAAGTTGTGGAGCACAGAAAAACAATCGATTCAAGCACCATCAGAGACATGACTGATGCCTTTATAGTGACGCTGGACCAAATACGAGATAAGATGGGACTTTCTGAGAAAGACTATGTGTCCTCCACAGTCGGGGATGTGTTTGGAGCAAGTCAAGACACACTGTCGACTGCCCTACAGTGGATCATCCTCATTCTCGTCAAGTAAGATTTTTTTTAATCATTTTAAAAAATGACTTTATAGAAGGAGTTATTTATATGGATAAATAACTGCATGATAAATGACAGTTTATCTTCAACTTGTTGCTAAGGCTCTGCAGAATTGATGAAGTTTAGCTGCATTTGAGTTATGTAACAGCCCACTGGAGGTGTGTGTGTGTATGTGTGTGTACGTGTACTGGCAGTAATAAGCTGAAACTTCACACCACAATGAAAGAGAACAAAATGCCCAGTCAGCGTTTTAAAATCTTTAGTGCCATTTAATCTGTCCTGTGCCTGATACCTTTATCAGTGGATGGATTACAGAGCCACTATTTTTTTTCTGCTTGAGTTGTGGCAAGGACTACTCGTGTCTATGGACTATCTAACATGATCCATTTAAGCTGTTAACACCCTACAGGTCACCAGTCATGCATCTAGGTGTAGGCAGTTAAATTAAACCTCATTTTATTTGGAGGTGGGGGCAGGTGGGGGGGGGGGGGGGGGGGGTGTTAACGGCAGAAACCATTTTCTAACGAAAAAGATTCTTCATTCCACTTTGTTCACCAGCAAGAGTGTTTAACTTCTATCCTGGCAGTAGTCACCTTAAATGTGTGTTCACCTGTGATTGCAGGTATCCAGAGATACAGGTGCGTCTCCAGCAGGAGGTGGACAAAGTGGTGGACCGGAGCTGTGTCCCTACTATCGAGGACCAGCAGCAGCTGCCTTATGTCATGTCCTTCATCTACGAGGTGATGCGCTTCACAAGTTTCGTCCCTCTCACCATCCCCCACTCCACCACCACAGACACATCCATCATGGGCTACACCATACCAAAGAACACAGTCATCTTCATCAACCAGTGGTCCGTCAACCATGACCCAAGCAATTGGTCCCAACCAGATATCTTTGACCCAGAGCGCTTCCTGGACCAGAGCGGAATGCTGAATAAAGACTTGACCAGCAACGTGCTCCTCTTCTCCCTGGGCAAGCGGCGGTGCATCGGCGAGGAGCTGTCCAAGATGGAGCTGTTCCTGCTCACAGCTCTCATAGCGCACCAGTGCAACATCACAGCCGACCCTGCAGTGCCGGTGAAACTGGGCTACAGCTATGGCCTGACTCTGAAGCCTCACCCTTTCTCTGTAGCCGTGTCTGTGCGCGATGATATGAAGTTGCTGGAAGCAGCTACCAGTCAGCCCTCATCAGACTCACAAACAAAAGAATAAATTAGATTCAAACTATAAGGTGCTAAAAGACATGAAGGCAGAGGAAAACGTAGAAACTTTTGTTTGAGGCTGAGCACCATATTTAATGTCTGGAAATCTCAGGCCACTGCTTTTGCTTTTTGATCTCATATACACTGTTTAAAATGTTTCATGTACCAGAGTCGAGACTGATTTAACAGCCTTTGATTACTGACTTATTCTAATCAGGGCCAGAAAGAAATAGCCTTGGTATCCAAATCAAAGAAGATGTACATCTTGTAGACGCCATCTCACCTGGATCAATCTCACATCTAACTTCAAAAACAGTCTCACATGCCAGCCAGCAATTAGGCACACTCCTTTGATTCATCAGATTAGAGGACTGCAGCACATCGCCAGCTGTGAACGGGACTTTCAAAGCAAGTCACACTGTGGTTACCTGAGTTCCAATTTACTGAAAAGCAGAAAGTTAAAGCTGTCAGTTAATTTGTTTTATTGTTGTTGTTTTTTTGCTGTTCTTTTGTGACGTCAGTTAAAAGAAAACAAAAAAAAACAAAAAAACAAAACAAAAAAACAACAAAAAACAAAATATGATTTTCAGGAAGCTCTTAAATTCTCTTTCTCTCTGTATTCTTTGTCTTTGTGTTTATTTTCCTAATTAGGGCTCCAAACCCTTTCCAGTGCAATATCGAACTTGTAAAAGCAAAAATACGTGACATTTGAAGGTAAGCACTAAAGATTGGAGTTAATCCATTTTTGTGTGACGAAACAGAAAGTGCCAAGGTCAGACATCTTGCCAATAAATAAGCTAATAGCGGAGCCTAAAGCTTCATATCTGCTAACATTAAATACCTGACTAACACGCAGTTGTTGTTGTTTTAATATAAGGTATATATGTGTAGATACTCAGGAATAAGGCTGATAAAAGCCAAATAGTACCTTTTAAGTGCTAATGTGATACATCTATATTCTGAAACCTGTTGTAGATGCTGTTTTAAAGAACGAGGCAGAGGAAAACAAGGAGTACCCCGAGCAGACATGCTGAAGGGAACACTTGTCTCTTCTTGCTGCCCAGTTCATGTATGAGAAAGTTAATAAAGCTAATATTCGATCAGTGTTGAATTAGGGATTTGCTTCTCCTTTTGTTTAAATTTCAGTAATGAACCGAACCAGTTATGTCCTCTTTTGATTTCCACACTCATGTTGCCAGTAAAATTTCTTTTACCTTTTACTTTTTTTTAATCCTATTTTTCTGTTACAGAAATGCTGATGAAATTGGCTTTGAGACAATACAAGTACTTTGTTAATTTTGTTTATAGACTCATCTAATTGCTGTGTGAGCACTGGAGACTAATAGACTGACTGTAAAGTCTTGGATTTGAGCATTTGTTGGCTTGCTGCTGATGCATTTGAATGAAATTCTGGCTAAAAAACCAACCGATTTTAGGTGTTAATGCATTTACAGCAGGCGGAAAAGCCCGATGTCTGTGGACTTGTTCCACTGATGCTGTAATTCGCTTGATGAGATCAGAAAAAGTTGTATTGAAGATTAAAGCCGAAAGCATGACGAAAGTCAAGAAATACCTCAAATCCAACAATTTACATTACCTTTACCTCAAATGCGTTTTTTAATAGAAATATATACATTTGTGTAGATTTTTGGCACAAACAAGACATTTAACTCTGCTTAATGTAACAATACAGTGCTTTATGCTTCTGAGTACACAATGCTGCAGCTGTGATGTTATCTTGAGTGTTTCTTTAGTCTGTAATGAGATTGTACAGTTGTATAATAAAAAGATTTCTTTTTGTTTTTCACATTTGTAGTTGGCTCTGTTGTAATCAACTTAAAGGGAGAAATGATTACATTTAAAAATCTGTATTTAAAGCTCATAAATCCGACCTGATTAATAAATCACTCTGAAAGTGAAGGACCCTTCGCCGGGTATCATGTCAGGTGGGAACAAAGGAGGAGTGTTGGCGAGGTGCCTTTCCCTTCTCAGCATTTTATCTCACTCTGTCAGAACATCCTGTTCTTGATCAGCTGGATGATTATAGAAAGCTAGCCAGTGCACGGCCAGTTCAGACAGTAGTTGATTACTGATATGCCGTTCTCCACGCAACCCTTTGTCCATTTCTAATAATACAAAGTGAAATCTGAAGACTAAATAGTGCCAGTGAAGTCATGTGTGGCAATGCTCCAAGCATAATCTTTATGAATGGGAAGGAAAACCGTGGGCTTTCTTCAGCTGAAATGAGAAGACAGATGATAAATGAGTTAAAAAAGAGCAAAGAAGCGGACAATATTGTGGTTAATGCACCCAGTGCAGCTGCACAGCAACTTCAGGTATAACTGCAGGGACGGGACAAAAGCAGTAACCCACTGAAGGTTGATATCGTCTGTCGCCTTGCATTTCAGGAAGCTGCAGAAGGAAGCAAATATTCTTCTGTACAGTAACAGAGAGTGAAACATACAGACAAAGTGCATGGTGACTGAATGAAGGTGACGAGAAATATCATGCCTTGCACAGATGGGCGTGTGCTCTATACAAGCTTGGTGTGCATAAGAAGGGCTGTGGTGGTTTTATCCTGCTAAGAAATTCAAAATATTGCAAGAAGTGGCGCTAAGACGCATCCTATGTCATTACAGCTTAGACCTGTCAAGGCTGCATTAACAAGATTAGCATGAAAGCTTGTATCCTTCATTGGCTGAAGATAAAGCACGTACACATGCGGCCCATTCACACAAGATCCATCTGCTGTTGACTGCAAGTTGTGTAACTTAGACATAGCTGAGCTTAGATTGTGAATGGAGGGATATACGGAGATCTGAATGAATGTGAGTGAGATTAAAACAGATGTGGTATTCAGACAGAAGGCAGCCAAACTGTTGAAGCCCGCTGCTAGGAATGGTGTGATAGAACTGTAATGACACTGCACGGTTAAGTTAAAATGATCTTAACCGTTAAAAGTTAAAATGATCTTAACCGAGCAAGTTATCAGCAGGCTGTGAGCAGCAGGGGTCAAAACCTTCATAAAGGGGTTAAGTTGAGATCAAGACAAGATCAGATTGGTCAAGATATAAAGACACGAACAGAGATCAGTAGGAAGTATGAAAACAATTTTGAAAATTTTGAAGGTGATACCTGCAGTGTTATATAAATGCGGTCCTCTCTTGTGGAGGGACAGCTGATTTGAAGACTAATTTATGTAGGTCAAATATGGACCTATAGCTCTAAAGTACCTGGGCCTACAACAGGGTTAAAAGAACTTACTGTAAGTTTGTTTGACTCTCTAATCAACTTCAAAATGGCATAGGTACCATTTAATGAAGATAATGAAGAGCTGGGAATGTCATACAATCACTCTGTTACTGAATGATTAAACGGACTATGTAGCTCATAACCTACAGAGGAAACATAAATGTACCACATGAATTGGTACATTTCATGTAGCTAAAATCTTTTTAGCTCTATGAATACATCCAGGATTCAATAGCTTGCAGAACCACCTTTAGCAGCAATGACTTAAGCAATTGTTTTCAGTCTCTATCAGTTTCTCACATAGTTGTGGTGGAATTTTAGCCCACTCTTCTTCACAGTGTTGTTTCAGTTTATCGAGGCTCGCAGTCATATTCGTTTATACGCAGCTCTCGTAAACTCTTTTGTCCAAGCTTTAGTTGTCAAACAGATGGCCTCACATTTCATTCTAGCATACATTGGAATACACAGGAGTTCACGATTGACTCCTGTGGCGGCAAAACAAGCCCGAATCTCCACCCAACCACCACCGTGCTTGACAGTTGGTATGAGGTGTTTCTCTGAATGTGCTATGTTTAGTTTTTGCCAAATGTGGTGCTGTGCATTATGGCCAAATAGCTCTACTTTGTTTTCATCTGCCCAAAGGGCAATCCTCCAGAAATCTGGTAGTTTTTTAGGATACAATTTATAAACGTAAACCATGCTGCTGTTGGCAGGCTTCCTAAACAAGCCTGTAGACCACAGGTGTCAAACTCCAGGCCTTGAGGGATTTTAGATGTGTCCTTGATCCAACACAGCTGATTTCAATGGCTAAATGACTTCCTCAACATGTCTCGAAGTTCTCCAGAAGCCTGGTAATGAACTAATCATTTGACTCAGGTGTGTTGACCCTGGGTGAGATCTAAAACCTGCAGGACACCGGCCCTTGAGGCCTGGAGTTCGAGTTGTACATCTAAGGTTTGAACCTGCAGTGAGCTTGCTGAGATGTGCACTCACCAACACACACCAAATGTCCCAGATCAGCAAAAATATTAACACAACTGTTGTTTTTATAGAGGTGCTCACTCTTGCTGATGATCAGTTATTTAAGTGCAATTATTATTTAAGTATCAGCGACTGGCTGCCAATTACCCTTTTAATTCCCATGGAAGCAACAACAGCATGTACCTTGTTTTACCGTAGGACTGCAAACAGTTCTGTCAAGGTTTTATTTTTCATGACTGCACAAATAGATAGTAAATTATCCTTTGAACAACATGTAAATAAGTTGAGCACCAGATAAATAATTGCTGTCCATAAAAACTTGTTTGGACAAACTTGAATCTTGTGGGACGACAGGGGATCAGCAGAGAACAACTAGCCTAGCTAAGCTTGGTCACATTGCCCCCCAAAAATACCATGTACCCTGTAAAAGTCTAGAATTTGCTCTTGTTTGTGCCTCTTTCGCACTTATTTACATTTTAGTCATAGAAAAAAAAACATTAGTTTCTCTAAAAGAAAACAAACCAGCAATAAACTCTAAAGAAAAAATGTAACCCCGTTTGACTCTTTAACTCCTCCAACCTTCTAAATGCAACACCCTGTCTGCAAAACCATTAAACAAAAAGTTTGATAAACTGCACGTCTGTTTTATGATCAAAAACATAAATGACAGCCCGTCAGTTTCCTGGATAACAAACAGGTTATAAATCTGTTATGCAACAATGGACAGCTAGTGTGTGCACACCAACGTGTAAGTGATTTCTGCAGCTGTCTCAACTCAGACTTTTGATTAAAGAGCACAGGAGGCTCATAAAATCAGCCAGGAAAGGTGAAGTTTTCATTCCTGTATAAACAAACACCTGTACTCACTTGGGAGGCACCCTTTTAACATGGCTCTACTGCGGGAAAAAAGAAAAGAAAAGTTGAAACATGACTAGGCGGGTGGGAAGTTAGCCTGAATGTGATCCAGTAACAAACTCCGAATTGCCCTGGCACAAAATGTACAGTCTCCGTAATCATGTAGGCTCCAGCAGGAGCTTGTTACACTCTGTTGATTCTGGATTAAGATCAATTTAGAGTATAAGAAAAAAAATAAAACAAATAAATCACTGTATAGCTTAATTATAAGTTACAGCTTACATAACTTTACTCCTCAGCAATAAAGCCTCAAAAAACATAAACAAGACAGACAAGCTGGCAAATTTGATCAGGATTGCACAGATTTAATTGTAGATTCCAGTACCATCAATCATTAAACACACACTGTCTAAAATACAGCACAAGTATAATGCATAATCTCCATCCGATGCGATACAACCTTGAGGAACTCGTTATGGCATTAGAAAAAAAGAAAAACATTTGTAGTGTTGGTAGAAAAATACATAAAGCGACATGAAGCAAAATAATTCATTTTGTAAGTAGACTTAAAAAATACAATGAAATAAAAAATAAAAGCCCTAAACTAATTTCCAGTATCAACAGCACCGATGTTTTCAATCAATATGCACGTTTTTCTTCATTGAGTAGAGATAATAATAAAAAATAACAGCTGAGAATATGTAAAAGAGTAATAAAAGGAAACATTCAAACTTCATTTCAATCTGATTGGGTCACATTTTAGTGGCATTATGCAACCAGGAATTCAGTGCTGTGTCATGATAAACAACGAGTCTGAACCTGGCATTATTGATCGGTTTTAATGGACAGCCATCAGCCCTGTGGTTTTTGTTGTTGTTGTTCTTGTGTTTTTGATGGCAAAAAAACAAAACACACCCTCAGATTTCCTGTCAGTGACTCTTTTTACATGAACACCAGATTCATTTGTTTTTTTTTAAGTTCCTTGAATCCCAAGTCAGATTTGGTTTTCCATATTAACTGAAACATATCCATTTCACAGTAACCAGTACAATAACGTGTACTATATATGCAGCATAATGACACCTCTCTATATACATCAAACACCTTTTCGGTTTCCTGATTCATGTGGTACATGTTACATAGCTCTCCAAAAAAAATGCTGACTCAGAAAAATTCCTAACATGTTTCAAACTAATCACATGTGAGTGTGTCAGAGCTCAATTTAAAAGGTTTAAAAAAATGAAAGCGTGGAAAATCAAATGTTCTTGGTGACCTATGAGAGGAGGAAACCTTCCAGGAATAGGAACTCTGGAGTAAAAGGCGCTTCTGTTCAAAAAAAACCTGTTGTGTTCCTGTACAGGTGCTCTTTGAATCTATTAAGAGGAAGTCACTGACATCATTTATGGTTTCATTTTTTCCATGATCTGGCAAACATGCAAAAGGGCACATTAAATACAGGACTTCAGGTGTGTGGTGTACACACAGAACTTGCTGCTGTCCAATACTACACTTCATTTGGTGGTACTGCTGTCACAGAAACTGAGGAGCAGGAGGTAAACGAGTTTGAGTCATGATCAGAGAATTTATCTGTGAGAAAATAATCTCATAAAGTCTGCACGTGAATGTTAAAAGAGACTATTATTGCTGGTTTGTATCGGGAGGGTGGTGGTGGCTGTTCAGTGGTCACAGCAATGCAAAATGTTTGGGTGCGTCATTGTCTGATGTGATAGGACGGAACAACAAACCCTGTTTGTCACTTTCCCAAAAGGCGACAGGTCTGTGTCATCAACCTGAGACACACTGGAATTAAGTTTCCTATCAGAGCAATCGGACCTCAGAGAATGTCTGCTACGCACTGCTATAAGCTGAAGAACACTGGTTTAGCTCACTCATTTAGCTGGAATCCTTTATGATGATTGGTTTCTACTTTTAAAAATTTCATAATACAAATATGACTGGAAAGGTACAACAGATGATCTGGATGCAGTAGCATTTTACACCCACGGGCGCTATCTACACTCACAGAGTGAAATAACACGATGGTCTATCACATGCAGCTGCAGTACTCGCAAACTGATTCCCAAAAACCTTTCCTCTGCTGTCACACTCCAAGTGCTGGGCACAGTAAACTCAGCTCCTTTTGTGCCTCTTCATTCTGAAGGTAAAACACATGATAATGAATGAGTAACACCTTCAAACAGTTAAATATCTTGGTTTAATTTGCCTATTACAGCAGGCTATGATTAGGGATGGGTATCGAAAACCGGTTCTTGTTGAGAACCGGTTCCCACTGTTTCAATTCCTTGGAATTATTTGACATTTTCGCAAACGATTCTCTTATCGATTCCAGTCGACAACTTTTCTCCATGCCCCTGGTACACTGCTGAATGACGTCACCACGTTGCGGAGCGTCATTTACCTGGCAGGAAACACGGCGCCTAAGCGGCTCAAACGCTAAAAAGTTTGGTTATACTTTACGAGAACGGATGACAACAGGGCAACTTGCAATACTTGTAAGTAGATATTTCATTTAAGGGGGGAAATACTACGAATATGCAAAAGCATTTGCTCACAAAACACATGTGATAACCTTAAATGAATGTCATGTTTTTAATTCCACTCCGGACTCGTGAATCTCAACCCAGCAGCAGCGGTAACGTTTGCACGTCCTCTCCCGTTAATGCGGCAGGTAAATAATCAACTAACGGTGCATATTATGTTAGCGTGATCTGCCTTATTACCAAACTTGCCATTACTGTGCATTTAGGTGACCATGATGAGACAGACAGAGTCTGGTTGGCTCAGATGCTGGCAGTTGTCGCTGCAGTCTACCGGTAGCGTCTCCTTTCAGGCCAGGATAGACGAATGTCACCGAGCAGTGACTAAGTTTGTGGTAAAAGGCTCGCACCCATTTGCCACAGCAGATGCCCCCGATTTTTGGTAAGTGAATGTGTTTAATTGTAGGCAGGGACATTACTGGATATTCTTGTGTAATTGCTACAGAATAATTGATGTTATACTTTGTTATTGCTACAGAAGAATATTTATTTTACAATTACAATTTTTTCCCCGGGGACCCTGTGACACCCCACTGAAGAGCCATAGGCTGGATCTCTTAAGGATCTCTTAAGATCTCACTGTTGGGTTTGTAAAGCCGTGCTAATCCTAAATTTCTACCTTGTTCAAAGAGAAGATATAAAACAAAGTTCTAAGCAAATCGACCTTAGTGTTCTCCTTTGTTTTAAAAAAGAATCGATAAGAGAATCGATAAAGAATCGAATCGTTAAACAGAATCGAAAATGGAATCGGAATCGTGAAAATCTTATCAATACCCATCCCTAGCTATGATGCGTTTTTGCTAGCTGGATTAGATGAGGCAAAAACAAACAGATCTGAATACAGACGGTCCTGAAGTGTACCTCTTTGGATTCAGCACTCATTGAACAAGCAGCTTGACACATCTTCTTAGCCTTTTCGCACTGACCCAAGTCTTTGTAGCACTACCAAAGAAAAGACCCAGAACTGTCAAACGACTGTTTTGTCCTATTAGCATCTGTAAAACGGTTTATATTTCACAATCCAAGTACTGATATGTTTAGTACTAACCTTAGCCAGAAACACATAGTTGAGTTTAGAATAAGCTGGATGGAGCTCCTCGACCTGGTTAAAAACACAGACAAGAAAAGTTTCATAAGACTTAGTTAGACATAGTTTTCCAACGACCGCAAAAGACGCTAACATTTGTAGCATAGAAATAAAAAGCTAAGGTGCAAGTGCAAAAAAACAAAACAAAAGCGGTTAGAAGCAGCACCAAAAGGAATCCAATCCCCAAAGACACCACATGAGCCCATGTCCAATTTCAGAGAAGAAATAAAATACTTTTAAAACCGGTTACAACAGTTTTGACCTCTTAAGTCTTTTCCCCATTAGCTAACCAGAGCTAGTAATCAATGAGAAGTCCCAAGAACAAACGTTGACTTCGAATACCAACATGTCTACTGTGAAAGAAACAAACAACTAAACACATGCTGGAGTCATAAATAAGGCACCACAATAAAAGTCCACAAAATAAACGTCCATCTTTTATATACAGTTTATAGATTAGGTCAAAAACATTCACATCACAGTCTGGACCTACACCAGAACTATTACTAGATTTTGACAGACCAGACTTTATCTTTCTATTTTAATCTGTGCCGCTTTTTCTTTGTTTTTTTTCTTATGGTAGGTAACGTATGTACACGTGTGATATTCAGCCAATCAAATCCTTTATTCAGCACATGAATACAGAAAATCCCACAAGACAGCCAGCTGTTGACTACATACAGACACTGACACAGATATAGTGATATACTGTTGAGCTACTTCAAAATATGTTGCATTGCATTAAAATGTATGCAATGCAACACAATGCAAGTTTGTTCAGTTGAGTTGAGGCGCTCCAACTCAGTACTTAGACAAAAGCAGACATATCAGCAAATTCCTCTGAACTGAGTGTCAAGCTAATCACACAGACAGAATCACTGTCTAAAAACGATAAAAGCCATGCTGTCACGACTTTCATTCACGTCTGTAATAACAGCTTCTGTTACTAACTGAAGCGTGTGCTTTTGGACTACACATGAATATTTTGGTTTCACAGAGCTTGCTTTCATTCTGAGAATTCGATCTTCACACAGAAGGAGTAACAAGTTTAGTCTGCAGCATTAAATATGTCAAGAACGGAGCCGCATCTCTACACTAAGCTCTAGCAAGGCTGGGGAGGTGTATAATGTTTTAGTTAAAGCTTCTCCAGGTCACTGGTGACATGTTGTAACTGTGACCACCTGAATCAAGCTTATGGTCTAGAAGACATGAAGATGAGGCATGCATAGGAATATTGGCCAAAAGCAAAAGTAATTTCCCCCACTACATAAACATTTCCAATGTAGGAACAGAGATTAAGCCTTTCTAAATACAGAGGGTTTGGGCTTTAAAAACAGGGAACAGATGCAACCTGCAGGCAAATTGCAACGTAGCACAAGATAAACAGGGGTGTGATTTAAGTGTTTCATAACTGAGGTCAGAACAAGTATTCAGTTAAAAAGTACAAAAACATAAACCACTGAATAAGAAATAAGTCTCACTTCTTGGTTTGAGGACATGGACTGAATATTACATATAACCATCATGCTTAACTTTCTTGGTAAACTTTAAACCTCAGACGGCTACGCCCATCGTTTGTGCTCAGAAATGATTGCTCTTATTTGTACAGTTCATCGTGCTTCACCCCACTCTCTGACTTTGCCTCAAACACTTTATTCAGATGTGGACAGCATATTGCTGTCCACATCTGTATGAATAAATAAATAAATAAATAAATAAATAAATAAATATATATATTGAGAGAGAGAGAGAGGATGTGGAGGGTGAAGGTAACAGTGGTCCCCGTGGTAATCTGAGCACTAGGTGCGGTGACTCCCAAGCTAGGCGAGTGGCTCCAGCAGATCCCGGGAATAACATCGGAGATCTCTGTCCAGAAGAGCGCAGTCCTGGGAACAGCTAAGATACTGCGCAGGACCCTCAAGCTCCCAGGCCTCTGGTAGAGGTCCCGAGCTTGAAGGATAAACCGCCCGCAGGGGCGAGCTGGGTGTGTGTGTATAAAACATCGCAGAATAGCTTAAGAAACAAAACACCAGTACCTTAAGGAAATTCTTCAGTGCGTCTTCAACTGTGGCGCTTGGTGGTTCTCCAAACAGAGTTGAAGCAACTTTCCTCTCAATCCACGATAACTGAGACACCTGAAAACAAACATCACCAATCAGAAGAAAATTGGCCACCTTGGCTTAACATTAATGGATGAGAGGGGTAATGCTACAGTCAAAGGCATCAAGTCAGTGATGAAATAGTAACAAGTTGGAGGCAGTCTAATTTCAGTTTGCAGCTGAATTGGTTGAATTAATCTTTACATGTAATCTGTTTACGACATGACGATTAAATGTGATAGAATGGCAAATCTTTGCCACTATTCTAACAACTCATCTGCATAATGTCTCTTTGCAACAGGGGACTGAACTCTTGTTGCCAGCATGTTGTATTCTAGTTATATTTCTATGTAAAAGCAGGGTTTCTGTGGGCCGCTCTTATTTTGCAGCGATTGTGTCACTATTTGTGGATGAATTTCTGAAGTTCTGTTTTATCAGGTTCCGACTATACTCTGAATGTACAGTGATGGAAAAAGTATTTTCGCCTTTGTGATTTCTTATTTTCTTCCACATTTTCACACTTAAATGTTTCAGCTCGTCTATCTTTGTCTGATTCTAAAAATTTTATGTGAAAACCTTCGCAAGAAATGCAAAAAACTTCCATCCAGTTTTGACTCGTGTGACTGAGCCATAAAAAGCAGTGCATCACCGCCCCTTGTAGCTAATATTTAAAAGCCTATTTTCTGACAGTGAATGAAAATTAACTCATTCACTGCCAGCCATTGGCAGTGAATGAGTTAAACCCATTAACTCATTCACTGCCATTGACGGCTATAGACGTCAATGGCAGTGAATGAGTTAAAGAACTGTTGTGAATAACAAAGACAATTAAACTTTCACAAACTTTCACACATCCTCTGACTTTTGACATAAAAAACAAACAAAAATAAACCCCCCAAAGAATTAGGTGTAGGTACAAACTTCTAAAGAACACTTAGTAATGTACGTATATATGTATACATGTGAGCCAATATTTATAACTTTGACCCTATGTGGATCATAGAAATCTAGAATAAAGTCAAACTTGCGCACACAATTCTTAATTTTTAGAGTTATTAAAGACAAATGTTGTAAAATCTAGAGAAAGAACAGTTCTAAGAAATCATTAAAAGCCCAAAATGACCCTGACATTCATGCCAGTGATGATTGTATGTAAACGTATGACCACAGCTGTATTGCTGCCATCTCTTGAGCTGTTTAGGTAATGTTGATGTTCAGTATGTGACATCCAAAACACCCTGGATAATGTATAAAACAGCAGCATCTCAGACCAAAACAAATGGTCTCATTTGACTCTGATATACACAACATGTAATAGAAATGACATCTCTGAACAAATATGAAGAAATGTAACAGTTAAAACATAGATTAAAATAATCTGCACCCATTTACCAGCAGGACTGGTTACATATCATTTTTCAGAACTCTTACAGCCAACTTCCTGTTATTTTACTAGTGTTTCCATGACAACGGGCACCCCCGTCCACTTCTGCTCTGCTACTGACACCTTTTGCAGAAGAATGTCACCAGCCAGCAGCAGCTTCAGCCTCACACAGTCATCAGAGCTGTATCTAACTCCAGGTGTAGAATTGCTCTGGCAACATCAGGAAATTTCAAACAGAGATGCTGGCTGAATGTGAACAGTAGGTCATTGTTTAACATGAATGCCCCGTAGACAGCCCGTAAAATACAACCCCTGAAAATATCAGGTGTTATGAGCAGCTCATAAAACAACAGGAACCGTCAAAAGCAGAACGTCTGGAAATTTCGATCTAAACAACAGCAATTCATCATGTTACGTGCGTTTCTGAAAAGACTAGACAGTTACAGAAACAATCACGTGCTGCATCCCAAATGACTGCAGCTACCGAGTGAACACGAGCCAAACAGAAACAGGATGAAATTATCTCCCTGGTACAATCTGATTTAAAGCTAACAATGGATGGTGTTAACCTCCCATAGCGCTCTCTGTGAATATCGCAGAGGGAAAAACAAACCTTGAGGAAACCTAAACAGTGGAAATGAATGAGGGGAAACCGTGGGTGGGTTAGCATAGGGAGGTGGGAGGTCACGCAGACACGCTAGCCTTCATAAATGTACATCATATTGAGCAGAGATAGAGATGTGCTGTACTGGTCACATACAGCGTAGCACCAGCGGCCCAGAAGGTAGTAGGACAGCGGGTCCTGCGGCTTCAGCTCAATGGCTTTATCCAGATGATCCTGAGAAGAGAAGCAGACAGACAGAGAGAAGATTTTCACTGTTGATTCATAGCACAGCTGCACCGCCTTCTGTTCTGACCTGATCTGTCCTGCTTCACCAACCCACAAGTATTTCACAAACACCTCTCACACACGCGATCTAGTCGAGCTACCGCACACTCCTGGCTGTCACACACCCTCCCTCGTTCTTTCCATTCTTCTTCTGTTTTTTTTTTTGTTTTGTTTTTTTTAAATATCTTCCCTCTCCAGGGCTCTATCTCTCGCTTTCACCTGTCAAAGAGTTTTGAGGGAAAACAGTGTTTGCTAGAGGCTGCTGACAGAAGATAAAATGCTACGTGCTGCTGTTCCACACTCTGATGCAACTTAATGACTGTAGGAGGGTCTTATTGGCTTAAACTGTGAAAATGACCATTCCTCTTTAGCCTAAGCACATGGAGAATGCAATGCCCAATATGCATAAATAGATGTAAAATGCATTGTTTGCATTATATTATTATTTGACCATTCCAAGAATTTGCAAGGTCAAAACTAGCTCTCCGTTCACATGCCTTACCTTAAAGACGTATCCGTTCTTTATCTTGTTTTGGATGGTGTCATATTCGGCCATAATTCCACACATGATGGCATACCTGTGGGGAGACACTGCTATTAGAGGTTCAGGCCATCCTACTCTTAAACAAGCTATGTGAAGAAACACCCCAAATAACCCTAAACAAACAAATCGTACCAAACAGCAAATTAATATTTAATGTTTTCAAGCCTGTATGATATCATAAAGGGTTCAAGGAACTGAAGTTGCAGGAACCGTATTGGCAATTCTTCTAACCCTTCTGCTTATTTATTATTTGGCACCAAATTTGTTGTGTGCAATAAAAACCTTTGAGTTCTGGAAACATGAAAGTTCATGAAGTGCTTCCAGGTCATCCAACACTCAGACCCAAAAACTTGAGGTGGTGCTGAAATAAGTTTTACAATTACATTCTACCCTTATAAATATATAAATGGAATGAAAACAGCCAGATCCTAGGATCCAAACTGCATATTTTTATTAATTATATTCTGTATTTGTTTTTATTGCGTAAACCATCCATGCAACTGGGACATTTGTCACACCACTGTGCTATAACACTGCAACTTGAGCCTTGGCTCTCTGTGCTTGGTGCTTCTTCAGGCATAGTACAAGTTTCTAAACAACAGAGGGGCCATGACTAAATTCAGGTGTAAAATGTAGTTATTGTTGTAAAGGTTGTGTGGTTTATTTGCAGCAAAACTCAGTTTCTATCTATATTTTTTACCAGATTGAAAGGAAACTAGCCTTAAAAGGAAAACCTAACCTCTAACATCGTTAGCTTTTCACACAATTTGGATTTTAAGCAAAACAACGGCAGCATCAGGCATTCTCGGTTCCCCGGTTCTGACAAAACAGAAGTTAAACAATGATATTTTGCAGGGGGCGGTGAGAAGCACAGAGATGGTCAGCAGCACCTCACAGTCACACCACCTTTTCTTTGGGTCACTAACAACCAAAGGGCCTCCAAAAAACCCACCATACTCAGTGGTCTGTGGAAAGACTCCTCATTAGACAGCACCAGCAAAGATAAGCTGCTCCATCTTATTCCCCCGCTCTCTAATTAATACGCTGGCCTTGGACCAGTGGGCAGGTGGAAGCGAAACAAAGGGCGATTTCAGCTCTGGGATCTGTAAGTCAGCATGACGCAGAGGGTTCGGAGAGGAGAGGAGTGAGCTGATCAAAGCCTTTTCACTGCACGGCTGCTTTAATCCTGCTGGTACTCTGTCAAACACCACCGAGCAACATAAACACCTTGTTATATGAAGGATCAGTGTGTGCAAAGGTCATCTGACAGCGTCGCCTGACACGGTGGCGGTGATGGGAGATGGAATCTACAACTGTACGTGTGTACTACAGTGTCTGGTATGTGTGAGTAGATTTTTTTAGCACAGTATAATGAAATGATGGGGGCTATGAAGTAAACTGCAGAGTATACTACACGATTAGCAGGTAATTACTAAATTAAGATCATGACGGCAGAAAGATTAATCTTATGAGCAAAGGAGGAGATTTCATTCAGCTGAGAATGTTCCAACTATTATCTGATCGGTATCTGATGAAAATAAATTAACAATCATTTTGGTTATGGTTGGATGAAACATCATAAAACATGAATCTTCACACGAACTACTCACACTTACTGGAAAATTGTCAGAGATGAGACACGCGTTAATCACATCACTTTTAAATGCTTTAAATTGGCCAAACACGGGCAGATGTAACTTTAAACAAAAAAGACGTGTTTATTTTTCTTAAGTGGAGCAGGGTGTGCCCATGCGCCCACTGGTTGGCGCTTGATGAGTGGAGCGCGCTACAACATCAGAGGAGCAGAGATGCTATCTGTCTGCAGTTGTGCTGCCTGGCTTCCAATGAAAACACACAGCTGGATGTAAATGCTTTGAGCAAATCTTTGACTGGCAACTAAATATCTGCAGATAGGAAACCAAGCCACGACACAGTTGGTTTGCACGTGACCGTTTCACTTAAAAAAAAAAAAAAAGTAAATTAGTAGTTAAAAGCTGCTCACAGTATTTAATGGTTCACTGTTAGCAAAGAGTTAAAGCAAAAGTTTTTCGTTGGACATTGCTGCTTTTATAGTCACTTCCAGTCCGCTCTTTATAACTGACCATTTTTTTCTCCCTTGCTTCTTAAGATGCTCAACGGTGACCTATGAATCGTTCAGGCACAAAAAAAAGGAATAACCCAGTGTTGAGTCTACAGATAACAGACAACTTAGCAAAGAACAATTTTAAATTGCATCTTTATGCACTTTGTTTCTACCATCCTGTTGCAAAAACACTTAATTTGTTCCATTTTCTTTAGCTGATCATCTATAAAAATGCCACAGAGTTTGACAGGCTTAGGATATTTATTTTAGACCATTAAGATGATTCTCAAAGGGGTATTACCTGAAAACTAAACAGTAACTCAAAGCCATGTCCTTAAGAACTGGGAGACACTGACACAGGGCCTGAGAGAGCCATCTGGCCCTTCATTTTATCCATCTACTGTTGACTGAAGCCGTATCAATAAAGGTCTCACAGGAGAAGCAGCGTTCAAAGAGTGATTCTTAAGGAAAGGAAACACGGAGCAAAGGTTGAACGACGGTTAATCAAACAATAACTTGTCTTAAAATCAGTTGCAACATGTTTTATGGAGTGATGAATCCAAATATGAAGTTTTTGGTTCAAATTGTAACCAGAATAGATTGAGATGGTCAGCTCGAAAACATAGTGGAGGCTCTGGCATGGACTACATTATTGACAAATTTTCATCCACAATGCACAATGATTGCTTAATTTTCCACATGACAATGATCCAAAACAGAACAAAAAGGCAACCAACAAGACAGAGCTTTGAATGTCCTGTAAGAAATATGGAGTACTATTCCTGAAAACTACTTGAAGTACTGAAAAATAAAGGTGTGTGTGCTATGTGTGTAGATTGTTCCTGTATAAAATGTCTCAAATCTCTTGAATGGATTAAATAAATTCAACAATTTGATATGTTTTGTAACTTTATAAATAGAATGTCATTGCTTCAGCGTGTCAACATGAGGATTAGCCGTTTTGGTGTTTGTTACCCAATCTCTGTAAATTAAATTCTGCTGTGATTAAACTATAAAGCAATGTTTTGACATTGTGGCAGCAATTTTTGAAATACTTTTAGACAATAATAATTAACCATGAAAATCTATCTACAAATACGTACATCAAAAAGTCCAATGGGCTCTAATGACATACATGCATTATATGTACGTGTTGCAATATGCTGATGTGATTAAATGCAATAAATCTAGACAGTAACAACACGAGGAGACCAAATACAACCAAAGAAGAGCAACTAAGATCAATTATTTCCCAGGTGACAGCTGTGGGAAAGATTGCCCAACATTCAGCTTACTGCAAAGACATATTTTAGCCTCCCACTCAATGATTAACACCAACATTCAGCATGAAGCAATTCAAACAGTGTTTACTAACACATGTTCCCCAAGAAAAGATTTGGTAGAGTAGCTAATTATTGGACCATTATTGGACCAGCAGCTGGACTGTGGGAAGTAAGCAGATGTCTGTCTGGGTTAGAATCTGCAAACACCATACAGGAGATCAAGTGTGGCATTTTGGGGTTTATTGTCACTCTGTGAAAACAGGATTGAAATGCACCAGATCCTCAGTGGAGTGTGGGCAGAGGGTAAGTGGAGGGAGTGTATGAGGAAATTAGATGCGAAGGTGTACAAAGGTGCGTTTGCCCTTAGGGTCTACCTGCTGTTGTTTATCCTTTCATTTTTACTGATAGTTGAAATTCTATCTCATATTTGAGTCTCTAAGGCAAGAAAAGAAAAAGGAATCAGGAAAGAGTACAATAACAGGAGGACAGAGCTCTTAATTGTGCAAGGTCAGCCTACGTTGTTAACAGACTCAATATCACCGACTATACTTGGCAAAAAGCCCCAAGTCTCAGCTGCATGGAAGAAGCAGCAGATTGACTTTCACATCCAAACACACAGAGCTCATTGAACTTTACACCATCAGGCACCTGTTCAGACTAAAAGCCGTACAGAAACAGGAGGAGAAACTTGAGGAATTTCGGCTAACCTGTGTGAGAGTATGCGAGTTTGCTCAAGACAAAATTAGTTGATTTTGTTTTTCTATGCGTGGGAGACGAAATTCATGGCACGATAAGTGTTCCAACGGTGTACAAAGAGGTGTGAAGTTTAAGCAGACACAGGCTTTCCAAGGCTGCTGGGAACACAGCACAGTGCTGCCACCAATTATGAGGCACGTGTTTAAAATTAGGGTTGTCATTGCAAAGTTCAAAGTTACTCCATCCTCCTGTCCTCCTCTGTCTCCCTGCTTAATCCGTGGGTCTTTGTATCATCAGTGAGGCTCTAAAGTCGGGGATTTACTTTGGATCAATGAAAATGCACCTATATACAAAGCCAGAGATACAAGAATGCCATCACGCCTCCCGTCAGTCAGATTACACAAACCGGCCTCCACGCTCAATGTCCCCAAAGCCCCACACGTATGCGTATGCATTCATCTAATGTCATACACGTGGTCAATACATTAGCCCTGTAAATAGACACAATAGCTATAGACTGAGTGCTTTTGAAAACTGAAACCTGGGAGAGGAGAAATTGAAGTATTAAGAGTTGACATGGACATAAAATTTATTTTAGTGCGGAGTACACTGGTAGTATGCAGGGGTAGAGGTGCTCTTTGAATAAGTTAAGTGCCTCTACACACATCCAACTTCAAAAGAGTCCTTATTCACCTTCTACTCAAAAAGACTGCATGACATAATGGGAAAGTATGTGTAATCTCTCCTAAGGTGACCACTGTTACCTCATCACTTAAAGCCTTAAACAACCATAAAACCCCAGAGAGGATGTGTTTTGTTCTTGTATGAGGTCCTACTGTCTCCAAACTTTGGTTAGTTATTATTTTTTAACAATAGTTTTAAATAAGGAAGTCATTTTTTTTGTTTTTAGTATAATCCTTGTTTTTGATGGAGGTGTAATGATGACGTCAACATCAACGTTATCAAACGTAGACACATAAAAAGAGGTTTCTTGATTTCTTTTTTTAAAACGGAATGTTGTTTCTTAATTTTTTAACAATATTATTCAATTCATTCCAATTTTATTTATATTGTGCCAAATCACAACAACAGTTGCCTCAAGGTGCTTTTAGAGTATAGCTACTATAGTAAGGTCATAACTTTAGCATTAACTTTATTCTACATAACCACATGTAAACATACACACAATGAAGACCCTTTGATCTATAACTTGTTACCGACATATTCCTAACTACATTTGCTTATATACCAATATTTGCTAGCAATTTGCGAGCAACAGATATGGTTGATACACTGGTCATTCGTCATTTCATTACTGTCAGTCTCACTGCTTTAAAAAAAATGAAAACAAAACAAAAACACAAAACAGTGCTTCACTGAAACTGTGAACCAAGCTGAAACAGAAAACTAAGAGTTCAGTAAAGTTTTTCTACTATTTCTGCAGAATGTGTCATCTCTCTTAACTGGGGATGGGTACCACTGTCCGGTTCTGACATAAACGGTAGTAACCAGACCGAAAAGCAGCGCACATTTCGGTGCTTTATTTCGGTGCTTTTTTTCCCTGAGCTGTGATACACTTCTAGCCAATAATTTTACGTTTCCGAGGATAGTAGGCGGGTCCAGGTACGTACGTTCTGTTAGAGCAGAGCTACAGATTAAAAATGCCCAAGGCGAAGCGGTCAAAAGTCTGGCTGTACTTCACAGCAAAAGATGCAAACTCAGCAGCCTGCAACAAGTGCTTTAAGCTGATACTGTGATACTGTCAAAGGAGGTAACACCAAGAATCCGATTAAACACCTGGCGCCGCATAGCGTTTTTTTTTAAAAGCCCAGAAATGCGCCGTATGATAGCTTGCTGCGAGACCTCACACCGAGCACATCTACTGTGCGTAGGTTGCCTGTTATCGGACCCGGAGTTAGCAATATCCCCCAAAAACACGAAGAGGAGAGTCCTGGCCCCTAGCCCTGTCAGTGTAGCAGAAATGATGACGGATGATGATGCAGCAGCAGCCGTTCTTCTCTGCGTGAGTAGCTTAATGTTGTTCGCGTGTAATTTACGTTTAGTAGGCTAACCACGTTATTACATTAATGCATGTAAGGTGAACTAGCAAACACCATCATAGCTACATGCGGTTGTCTTCTTGTTTGATGGCAGATACTCCCTTCACCCTGGCCAAAAAGGCTAAAATGACCAAAGAAAAAGTGGAAAACAGTTAAACATGAGAGGTTTTGGACAAAGTTTGTGTTTTTTCCCATTAAGCACTGCTTCCAGCCAAGAGTGATACCATATATGCCCCATAGCTGCAGAAAAGGCTAACATTGTTATCTTTTTACAAAAAACCAGCTGAACATGAGAGGTTTTTGGACCAATTTTGTGTTCTCCAGTCTTTAAGCACCGGTTTGAGCACCGGCACCGTTTCAAAAGTACCGATTTGGCACTGGTATCGGATAAAACCTAAACGATACCCATCCCTATTCTTAACTCTTGGCACAATCAGTCAACGCATCATTAAAAGGCAGACCAAGCTTCCAGGTTGGATTTACTTGTCATGCCGTTTGTACCAGGTAACAAAAATCGGGAGTTTCCCTAGAAGAAGAAGAAATACTGAAGCATGCCAGCAGGTGTGACATTATTTAAGGTGGGTGACACTGACAACAGTAAGGATTTGCTTACCTCATTAATTGAAACTTTAAACATAACACAGCAAATTGTAATTTTTTTGCGTTAGATCTATTTTGATCTGGTATCATTCAGAGTATACAGTATTGGCTGGGCGTAATGAATGAAGTAACATAACGGGTGGGGTTCTATAAGGAGTAGTTCTGACTATGGCAGTCCAAACATTTCAAAAGCTTGACCAAAAAAGACAACACCCATCTATTGAAGATGAGACAACCAGAAGATACTGCTTATTGTCCACGTGTTAGCTGTGTAATGGATTCAGTATGTGTCCAAGTCTTGGTCATGATGGAGACAAGTGCTGAAAAGTAAAAGGCTTGGAAGATTTTTTTTGGCAAAAAATATTCAGTTATGTTTTTAAATAGTTTGAATTTGAATATACAAATATTTAACTTGAGCATCTTGACATTTTCACTAAATTCACACAAGAATCCAATAGAAATTTGCAGCAACATTTACTTTGCATTTATGTTGGAGAATTCTCCTCACGTTGCCGTGCGTACTTTATCTGAAAGGTAAGAATGTCAAATCTTGTCATAAGAAATTGTTTTTCTCCAAGTGACAGTGGATATTTTCTAAGGCTTTGATGCAAGTGAGAAAGGCTACTTTAGTGTCCATTAAACCTTGATCACGTTTCTCAAAATAATGTCCTTTAATGACCTTGTAGTACCATATCACCCCATTAGAGCACTTCGCTCTCGCACTGCAGGCCTACTTGTTGTTCCCAGAGTATTTAAAAGTAGAATGGGAGGGAGAGCTTTCAGTTTTCAGGCACCTCTTCTGTGGAAACAGCTTCCAGTTTGGATTCGGGAGACAGACACTATCTCTACTTTTAAGATTAAGCTTCAAACTTTCCTTTCTGCTAAAGCATATAGTTAGGGCTGGACCAGGTGACCCTGAATCTTCCCTTAGTTATGCTGCAATAAGCGTAGGCTGCTGGGGGATTCCCATGATGCATTGAGTTTTTCCTTTCCAGTCACCTTTCTCACTCACTATGTGTTAATAGACCTCTCTGCACTGAATCATACTTGTTATTAATCTCTGTCTCTCTTCCACAGCATGTCTTTATCCTGTCTTCCTTCTCTCACCCCAACCGGTCGCAGCAGGTGGCCCCGCCCCTCCCTGAGCCTGGTTCTGCCGGAGGTTTCTTCCTGTTAAAAGGGAGTTTTTCCTTCCCACTGTTGCCAAAGTGCTTGACAATAGGGGGTCATACCATTGTTGGGTTTTTCACTGTATGTATTATTGTAGGATCTACTGTACAATATAAAGCACCTTGAGGTGACTGTTGTTGTGATTTGGCGCTGTATAAATAAAGTTGAATTGGAATTGAATTATATCATGAGCAGTAAAAGATACAGTAAAGGTAACAAAATTGTTTATGTTGTCCGTTTTTGAATTATCTTCAAGTTCCCTACAATAAATGTTATGTAGTAAAGAATACTAGGGATTCAAAACATTTTCTTCCATGATCCAAACTTAATTTCCTGATGGAGAAATCATGTCATTTAGAACTGCTGTCAAGGGGAAAGGCAAAGTCCTTCGAAGTAAACTAGACAGTTGACTAATGTTAAGGTTCAAAATTGAGGAAGGAGAGTACAAACCACCCATGGTCCAGAAGCTCTTGGTCAAACAATGATTTTAATGACTACACACGTGTGGGAAGACACTCTGTACGCAGACAGCAAGTAGTCTTCGACTTCCTCAAAGCATACACAGATTTTATACCGTCAGGGCTTGATTTACTGACGCCCCTTCATGCGTCACAGACAGGATATGTATATATCCTGTCTGTGACGCATTTCAGTGAGCCACTGGCTCGATGTTTCGGTTAGACTTTTGAATCATTTTACCACTTAGAGTAGACCAAGCAATTTGTCCCTTTCTAATCATGATGCCCTATTACACTACCTGGAATACTGTTGGCTGCAATAGACACACCCCACCGTGAAGCATATTTGGCCTAGAAAAGCCAGGGTAGGTGTATTTAGAGACATACTTTATGTGATATGCCATGCAAACTGCAGATGCAACAAAGCAGGTTTGTTTAGACAGTCCCCCTCACCCAACCAGCTCGACTGTCACTCATAGATGCAAGGGTGACAGGAGTTTACTGGCAGCCATTTATAAATCCACTGCAATTTCAATAACGATTTGGGCTTTCAATTTTCAGTTGTGCCTACACCGTTTATCACTTTTACATCTTTGACTTCCAGGTAAATCGCAATCAATCAATTTAAACACCTTAAATGAGGTCACACGGCAGAAAAAAAGTCCAAAAAGACATTCTTTCACTGGTATGTAAAGTCTATAAGTAGTTTCAGTGGCTGAGCAGAAACTGACTGGCAGCCTGTTTAATCAACATCTGTGAAACTGTGACAAGCTGAACAGCATTCAGGAAAACAGGTGACAAGTTTTCTCACGGCATCAGTACACTAAGTAAACAGTTACCTCAGACATAAACTTCCTTGCAACACTGCCTGGCACCGTCCCCACTCCCTGCCTCCTCCCTTCCCAAAGTGCAGCTTTACCTACTTTGCTCTGTCCGTTCAACTTAGATGCTGTTTATGCTCGGTTTAAGAATCTTACAAATTCCATCAGTGGATACAGGATTAAGAATTAAGGTTTTTTCTTTTTTCAAAGCCGTTCCTCTTAATTAGCTAAACAACTACAGCCTTATTTTTCACCTGCTGTCTCGAGTGCTGCGGTATGTGCATGAGCTAATGCTAATTATTCCCTAACGAACAGAACAAATAGGACTTCTGGTGCAAGCGGGCCGTTTTCTGTGAGAGAACTTTGTGTGCCTATACATAAAGTAACCACATAATCTCAAATACACTGGACACTCATTTATGAAATGCAAGTACCAGTAAACACTTTAAATTGGAAACGTTTTTTAGAATGGCCTCCATTAAGGACAAGTTTAAAAAAAAAAAAAAAAAGCTAGATAAATGTGCTCGCATTTTATTGGAGCTGTGCGCGTGTGTGTTCTGAAGAAATCATAACTGTATCTAGTGCAATTTTCATCTCTCCGTTTCAGCCACAGATTCCATCAGTCAAGTTTTGACATGAGCAGTGTTTCAGATGGAGGAATGCATTGGGGCCTGCACAAATACAAACGGGATGCACGCCATCAGGCCCACTATGCAGAGCTAATTAAAAGCAAGGGGATTTTTGCTTGAGTCACAGACTGACTGGGGTGGTGTACAAGTGGAGAGGAGGTATTCCTGATATCCTTTCCTTTAATTTGTCCGGGAATAATCTGTGACTGCCACTTACACTAAGGACCACAGAGGACAAATAATAGTCATTTTGTCTGTTAGCGTCAGATTCAACAAAGGTATCATTAAATTATGCTGATGTTTTGTGACAAGAACATGTAAAATGAAAATAAATGCCTTGGAGCGACCTGTTCAGCAGCACATCCCTAAGCGCTGAATACGTACGGCTACAAACAATGCATGTACAACTTGCACTGCTGTGAAGCAACTAACAACCTGCAGAAAAAGTTAACTGTTGCAACTTCTGCAGACACGAGTTACTCCACTATAACCGTCAGTCGAACTGAGCCAAGCTTGTGCTTACATTCCTAAATTGGATGAGATGCTATCAGGTGGATGAGGGGCTGATCCGAAGGAAGGAGATGTTTGAGATGTAAGCTACTACTATCTGACAAGCATACATGCTTTCAAAGGATGCGGCAGTGCTCTGCTGAAGGACACCATTTCACTCGTATTTTACATATTGCAGGGCTTTCTGGTTGGGTGTAAAGCATAAACCAACAAATTCATATTTAAATTGCTTTTTTCATTTACCCGTGTGAGTTTTCTCTTTTCTTGTTCAAGCTGCATTTAGTAGGCTACCCAAAGGAAATGCCTGAGTCAGACGTTCATCTATTCAAACACAGAGGAACAGGCGCTCCAGGGTAACAAGTCACTCAACCCTACTGACACCTCTGATCTGGGGAAAGTACCTGCATTTGTGCTTTCATTTGGTCTCATAGCATTTAACTTAAAATTAGCTGGATTAGAAATCTGCATAACATTGATTCTCACATAATGGGACTTCTCTCATATTCAGGCTAAGCCTCATCTCAGACATCTTTCATTGCGAAAATCAGAAAGAGTTTATTGAACAGAAGAAAGTTGCATTTAAATGATAACAAGCATAAGGAAACGGCTCAGACCTACCACTGATGACTTTCAGCACATGTAGGATTTAAGCTCACTGCTTCCTCGCCAACTTTCTTCCCTGAGAGGAAAGAGAAAAAGACAGATAAACGGATAACGATCCTCTGCTGAAACATAAATCTGACACACACTCTGCAACCTGGACATTCTTGTTCTACGGGACGAAAGAACAGAGACTGGATTAGTACAATCAAGGGGTGTGTTGACTAAGAAAGCACAACAGGACACACATAAATCAAGAAGCATCAATGGGCACTGGATTAAAGCAATAAAACAGAAGTTACATCAAATGCAATCCAGGAAGACAGCTCAGTTTTTAATCCTTCATCACTTAGTGGAATGCGTTTCATTTTGTCCGCTCTATTAATATCTAAAAGAATGTTAAACATGATTCTTTGCTACTTTAAAATTTCAAGGCTTTGACACGTTCAAATGCTTTGAGACAGGTGCCTTAGCAGGAAGCACCTGGCTGGCTCTGCTTAGAGGTACAATGATGAGAAAGGATTACAGAGAAACAGGTCAGTCCAGTATGAAAACGAAAACAAACAAACAAAAAAAACAAAAAAACAAAACAGCCTCTGTTTGGAAAAATAAAACCCACTGTGGTCAAATGTAAACGATTAAGAATAAAGCAAATTAGGTCAAAGAACAAAGTGTTTGTTATCATTAAGTTAATATGAAAGTATCCTCTTTTTTGAGCGTATTACCTATGTACACAGGACAAAGATGGCAACATAAAAGGACAATTTTCTGAAGTTAACTTCAGACACAAGTATTGTAAATGCTCCTAGGGTCACCTAATCCTTTTAACACTTAAAGTAGCTCATAGGAGACATTTTGTTGTTACATTTTTTTAATTTATAGATAAAAATACACAAATGTCAGTTTTCATCTGGAACAGTCCAATCGTCAATTGAAAAACTGTCTTTGTTTCATTTAAGTGTACAGTACCATTAGCTCCACTGAGCCTACACTCACCTGCCACCTCATGGATTACACCTTGCTAGTATTGCTGCTTTGTGGCACAGATTCAACAAGATGCTAGAAACATTCCTCACAGGAATCCAGGAAATCCCACAGCCACTCTAATGGACTGAGCTCTGGTTACAGTGGAGGGTATTTTGAAGTCAGTGAACTCTGCCACGTTAGAGAAACCACTAACATCACTGAGATGACACGTTATCCTGCTGAAAGCAGCCATCAGAAGATGCACTTTGGTCATGACGGGATGGACACGGCCAATAACAACACTCAGATAGGTTGTTGCATCACACCACCACCAACTGCCTGAACCTTTGATACAAGGCAGGATGGATCCAAGATTTTAATGCTGCTGACACCAAATTCTGACACAGCCAATCATTTTGTCAATCTTCTACTGTGTAGTTCTGGTGAGCCTCTGTGAACTGTAGCCTGACCATTCTCTGTTTTCAGACCTAAAGATGGCTGTGTGGAACAATCCCAGTAGATCAGCAGTTTCTGAAATACTCCGACCAGCCTGTGCTACAACGACTACACCACATTCAAAATCACCTTCAGTACTCATTCTGATGCTGAGTTTAAACTTCAGCAGGTTGTCTTGATCATGTCTACATTACTAAATGCACTAAGTTACTGATTACATGATTAGATATCCAGGTTAATGGGCATCTGTACAGATGTACCTAAAAGCAGCCATTGAGTTTATTAGAATTAGAACCTAGACTTGTTGAAATTAAAAAGATGAGGTACTAGACACCAATGTTTGGGGGTTTACGTTGAACAGAAATTAGAGTAAATGACTAGAATATAACACTATACAAGGATCTTTGCACTGGTCATTGCAGAAGTTGTGACTCAGTGCTGTTTAAAGAACTGAATTTTTCTAGAAGTGTTGTGTAATTAACTTAAGCAATATGCTTAACTGAAGATACTGAAGATACATGAACGTGTTGCATCTAAGCTAGTATGACAGATAAATACCAATCCAGGGCTATGTTTGGTCCAAGCTTGCCAAGCACTCCTGCCAATTCCCTGACATTGCTTAAAACCACATTTGGATTTGGGTATTCCAGATGAGACACTGACTTTTGAGGGTTGGCCAGTGTAACAGTCGGATTTATTATAAGATAACATCTCATATCCAGCGTAGAATGCTAGTCAAACGAGACATGAAACAAGTTTTAGTAAATTACCAGTCTCTGCGTAGGTCTTCTTCTCCTCCAGAGTCAAGCTGATGTCATGGACGTCACAGTAAGCTCGGGTTAGCCGCCAAAGAAATGTCGAATTTTGTCCAAACTAGAGAAGTACATGAAAGTACACAACTCCATCACACTGTTTTTTATTTATTATGGAGACAAACACGAATTAATGAAATGTATATGCACCTCTTCTCTTTGTTCCAAAAGGATATTAAGACTTTCCCGTTTGTCAGACTCACAGCCCTGATGCAAACGGTCAATCTGCTCAATGAGGAGAGACAACTTGTCCACAGGATGCTCTTGATCCCTCTCTTCTGCATCACTTAGCTCATCCTCCTCTGAGTCTGTCAGCGCAGTCATGTACCTGTAAGTACAAACAAATGGCAAAAGAATGAGGTGCAGCTTCATTTTGCTGTCAGCATGTGCAATTAAACGTTACTGATGTGGATTAGAAAGCTGTGCTGAACGCGTACATGCAGACCACACCGTCTCCATCCTGCTATCAGCAAAGTGCATACGCTAAACTCAAGAAGAATTAATAAACCGCCCTACATGTGAGGTGAACTCACCCCAGCTGAGGAGCTTTTCAGATTTTGATTGATCAATCAAAATCCTGTCATCATGAGAATTTTTACAAGCCACTCTGTGCCACATACTGATTATAAAGAAGCCCTATTCACTGCCTGTTTATGCACAAAAAAAAAAGGCACCAGGTTTGTTTATATAAGTTGGTCTGTTAATTGTTTAAAAATACTAGCTCTTAAGGAATTCCTAAAGTCTAACTTTAGTTACCTGAAGGCTTTTTCACAAACACAAGGAGACTTGTTTAGCACTGTGAGGCACGCAATGCCTGTGTTAGAAGTTTTATGGTGCCCTTTCAATGGCTGCACACGCACACTGACTCCCTAAGCTAACACTTAAATAGCAATGGCAGAAAAAAAATACCCATATTAAAAAGGCAGGTGAAAATGAAAGACAGACAAAGGTAAAAAATATGAAAGGCTTCTATTAAGTGTTGGCAGTGGCTGCATATGCGTCATTGGTGGTTAAGAGAATGTTTTGGGCTGTGAGCCATGGTTCTGAAGGGATGTGTCGGAGCGGGCCTCAGACATAAACCCTGTGGACCCAACAGGTGCCTTGTGCTGCAGGGCTGCTTGCCAGTTCCACCCCATAACACACGCACGCACACACACACGCACACACACACACACACACACACGCACACACAGAGCCCTGGGTGCAGTGATTACAGGAGTAATATGAGGGCATTTGAACTGCAGAGATTTTCCTTAGCCAAGAAAGCAACTGTTGATGATGAAGTGCCACTACAGTAAAAGTCAAGTGCACAAATCGACTTATACACTGAAATTATGGGAGTTTTTCCCACTTTTCAATCAATTTTACTTCAATGAAAATGCTTTTTAACCCCTATCAATATTTTTATACAAACAGTTAAGTGCATGATAGTTTACACTGTAGGAAAGGTGACCAGCTACCGAGAAATATTATATTCCCAGGGATCCCAGAGGCTATGTTGTCGGGGGGCTTTTTCCCCGTGGTAGGCTCTCCCATGGCAAATTGCTCCTGGGTGAGGGACCAGACAAAGAGTGATTCAAAAACCCCAATGAGTGAAAGATCTAGAGAATATCTCACCCTAGCCCGGGATAGGGTTACTGGGGCCCTGCCCTCGGGACAGGTGGGGAAGGTGCCCAAGGGCGAGTGCCTGGGGATGGGCCTTAGTCTAAGACACACCAGGCAGGCACATCCCAAATGAGGGACATGGGCCCACCCTGCAGTAGGCCCGCCACTCGCAGGAGGTGCTGTAGGAGTCTGGTGCAGTGTGTGCTGGGCGGGGGCCAGGGGTGCAAACCCTGGTGGACTGATCCCCAGCTCGAACCCGAGCAGGGTTCTGTTTCTGGACTTCTGTGCAAACCAAAGTTTGTCCACAACGAACACGATTTTGAAATAAGGACACCCAAGGCCACAGGTCGATGACAGATTTTGTAATCGTATCATCAGATCTAAGGCCGTATGTTCTGGACACTTGGGTGAAGACAGGTGCCTAAATGTATAGTGAGGGTTACCTTCAACTCTTACCACCATTGACAGCATTCCGAGGGAGAATGGGGACATTGAGTCCGAATAGACCATGTTTAATACCTTAATTGCTGAAGTTTCTCCACTGAGCTGCAGCCACAAGGTGGTTGGTGTCTGTCTTGGTGGTAACCTTTGAACCAGATGGTGGGCACTGAGCCAGTTAAACAACTCCTTGGAGGCATCCACTCCAGGGGATGAAGTTTACCCAGAGTTCTTGAAAGCTCTGGATGTTGTAGGGCTATCTTGGTTGGCAGGAATGAGAATCAGCATCTCCAAGTCGGAGGCCATGGTCCTCAGCTGGAAAAGGGTGGAGTGCCTACTCCAGGTCAGGGACAAGTTACTGCCCCAAGTGAAGGAGTTTTTCCAATTCAATTTTCTTTATATAGCGCCAAATCACAACAACAGTCACCTCAAGGCGCTTTATATTGTAAGGTTTACCCTACAATAATACATACAGTAGAGTTTAAGTATCTTGGGGTCCCACCAAGAGGAAGCCACAGGGCAGACCCAGTACATGTTGTAGAAATTATATCTCCCAGCAGGCCTCTGGGAACACCTAGGTGTTATCCTGGACAAGCTGGAGGAAGTGGCCGTAGAGAGGGAGGTCTGGGCCCAGATAAGAGAAAGAAAGTGGATGGATGGACTATCGCTTTTACCACTGTTATAAATTTGAGAATTGGACTGCATAAAGATTAATCATTTGCCATAATGTCTGGAATCTATGAGCAGGGTTTCTTTCCCGCGAGATGTCTTTAGGAGCGATCATGGCTCAAGAGTTGGCAGTTCGTCTTGTAATCAGAAGGTTGCCGGTTCGAGCCCCGGCTCCGACAGCCTTGGTCGTTGTGTCCTTGGGCAAGACACTTCACCCATTGCCTACTGGTGGTGGTCAGAGGGCCCGATGGCGCCAGTATCCGGCCTCTGCCAGTGCGCCCCAGGGCAGCTGTGGCTACAATGCAGCTTGCCATCACCAGTGTGTGAATGTGTGTGTGAATGGGTGGATGACTGAATGTAGTGTAAAGCGCTTTGGGGTCCATAGGGACTAAGTAAAGTGCTATACAGGCCATTTACCATTTAACTTCAGATGCCCCCTCTGCCTTACTTTTTATCATTTGTGAGCGAAATGCATGCACTTGTAACGTGAGTTTTTGCAACAGTGAAAGACCTCTACATCAGAACAGTCTACGGGTGGAGGAGAAAATGAAAAAACACAACCATACAGCAATATCTGTACAGGGACACTAGATGTTGATATTTTATTAAATACATTTAAATAACAGCCATTCAGTCAAATAGTCACAGCCTGACTTGAACTGACTGAAATAAATCTCAGAGAGATTGTTGAAGGTTTACAAATATTTGCTGTATAATTTATAAATGCAGACAGATTGCCAACATGTTGTCAGTCTAAATGAACACAACCTGAAGGGCGTCAACTCAGCTGGCTGCCAGCTGGCTGCATCTGGTTATAGTCCTATAAAAGAGGAAGGTTCCTTAGCACAAAATTAATAACTGAATGTGAATTTCTGTTAAATGTGAATTGCTCTCTATTTAGTTTATTGCCAACTGTGCTGATATTTATTCCTGAGAAAAAAAAGCATGTCTTATTTTTTGAAATAAGACATGATATTGAAATAAACTGATTGTTTTTAGAACGGAGCATATTTTTCCCCATTTAGTGGATCTGGCTTTTCATGTGTTGCACATAACAAATATCCAAATATCTAAATAAATACATAATAATAAAAATAAAATCAGATATATGTATTAAAACTTGGGTCATTAGAAACATTAGTTAGCACAGTTTAAAACAAGGTTGCAAGAGTGTTTTCAGCAAGGGTAAATCTTATTGCTCCAAAGTCCAAATTTTTAACTACAGGATTGATTTTTATTTTTTTAGCATTAGTCAGGAGTTTAAATAACTGATTCATTGGCTTGTCACATTCAGCAGCTTAGCAGGAAACAGAGAATCTCTGTAACTGCAAAAGAAACCAGACTTTGCCTCATACATATTTTAATCTCCGTTTGTTTTTATACCATCATTTTGAGATTGTAGCAAGGCTTTGGCAGACTTGCTACAATCTCCCTCTGCACACTAAACCCCAAAGTAAACCCTAATACCTGCAGGCGAAGCTCAAATCATTTATTGGCCAATACATTTCAGCTTAAAAAAATTTGAATGTGGGTGCTTTTGTGTTCTTACTTTTTTTTTTTTGGTCTAGCTGCAACACAGCACGCTGCACTAACTTTCACCAAAAAAAAAAGCCTTGCATTTATCTTTAGCCTCACTGCACTAGTCATTCATTCTCTCATTCATTCATCCTTTTGTCTTTTTAATTCATTCAACAGCCCTTTTTCCCTCCCTCACTCCCTCTCGGGTGGAGAGACAGGCAGTGGCGTACTGAGTGATCAACGCATTCCTGTCACGCCATTCCACGGTTCATGAATCACTTGAGTTGAAAGAAAAAGAAGCTAAGAATCTATTTGTCTTACTGTGTGTTATGTAATGTACATATGTTTGTACAGGAACCATTATTATGTTGGCGGTGTTACTAGCAGCGCATAGCTCTGAAAGAACAAATCTAATTAAGTTTGGGTAAGGGAAAGGACCTCACAAACAAAGACAACAGTATTACAAGAGAGAGAGAGAGAAAGGGAGAGAGACCTTCTGTGACTATAATCATGGTGCAGATTAGTGAAAAACAATGACTGACTTCGATCATAATCTTTGACACCTCGGTATGACCCTGAAAATTGACCATTTGGTCAAAGCATTTAACAGATAACTACCAGATAATGTAGCAAACATGGATAATTATGTATTAGATTTTGCACAGCATCACACAGAATGATAAATGGTAAATGCACTGGTTCTTCTATAGTGCTTTTCTAATACACCTGAGCACCCATTCACAACCATTCATACATGCATTTTTTTCTATGCTTGAGTCCTTTCTAATTAAAATTCACACACATTCATACGGATACATCCGAAACTAACTTGGGGTAAGTATCTTGGCTATTTAGCATGCAGACTGGAGCAGCCAGGGATCAAACCACCGACGTTCTAAGTAGTAGATGCTCTACACCTGAGCTACAGCCACCCCCATATAGCGTGACAATGAGGAAAGTGAATAATGTCTTCACTTTACGATTACATCATTCAGCTCATTCAGATTAAAAGTCCAGCCCAAGTCCAAGTGAAGTGTTACAAAGAGGAATTTATAACAAATAGCTTTACAAGCTTAAATTCATGGAGATTACTGTTATATGGAAACACCTAAAGAAAATAATAACAATATACAGGGAAAAAGCAAGTGCTGCATGGCTCTAGAGGTTTATCCAACAGGTGTTTATTAGTAGTGTGAACACAAGCTCAATATAAAAAAATTTAATTAAAAAGGAATTGCTAAATATAATTGCCAAAAATCATGTAACAAGTTTATTCTTGGTTTGTTTTGCCTGCTGAATTGCTCCAAGAATAAACTTGCGACATGATTTTACCCTAAACAGAGTGGCTCAGCAACCCCTCCTCCTCCTCCCCTTGTTGTTTTTTTAAAAAAAAAGTAGAGCTTTGGTAACACAGCATGGGGTTTCAAATGCTGCTAATTGAAAGAAACCCCCTAAAAATGGGTTCATAATTAATTTTATCCAGTCAGTACTGGATCCTGTAAAAAGAGAACTTCTTGGTTTGTAATCAGCACCATGCACAAAGCTGTGAACAACACTGTAACTCCCCATTGCAACGTTAATGGTTCCTGAAGCTTTACTTTCATTTTCAAACAGGCTGTGTGCTCCCTAGGGGAGATCATTCAGTGTGTAGAGCCTAAGGGGGCAAAGAAGGAACCTCTTAATAGAGCTTACTAATGGCAGTTTCCACGGTTACCGCCTTCAAAACAAAACCCCAGTTACCATCCCAACATCACCGGGCCTAAGAGCATGCAGCTCAGCTTATTCAGAGTCTGGTGACAGGTCCAATGAAAGCCTGCTGTGAAACAATGCCTGACTGACTGGAGCGAATGCAGTTATTTATTCTCCATCCCTCCCCCTAAAAATGCTGATGTCACCTTTCACTTTCCCTACCGACCTACAAGCCAACTGACAGCGTCACTGACTTTCTCAACATGACCCCCTGCGTTGTGCTGGAAAAAGATGTGGGTGATAAACAACGCATCATTCATTTCTCACAGTCACAAGATGACACTGCACATTAATAAAGAATAGAGCCATTCATTCCAGCCACGTTATTTTTATCTCTACTGTGTATCCATAAATAGCACTTCTATTAGGATATGATAAAATGTTGTTCCTGAAATAGCAGATGAATAAACAAGTTTTGAAAGTGGGGATGTACACAGCTGCACATTTGACATTTAGCTGCAATGTCGCCAAAAGTAAACAGGAAAGAAACACGTGTATGAGAGTCATCAATGTGACCAATAAACCTGTTAGAAGGTCACAAAGATATTTAAGATAAAATAAATTACAGCAGAGTGTTTGGCAATACACAGTAAATAAGAAACAGAGTATAGAATAAGCAATTTATCCGACAGGTTACTCTTTTTGTGTGTTTTATTACACAACTTCCTGAGTTTGATGTGTTGTGATGGATTGCTTCCATTAGCTGGAAAAGGTTTTTAATCAGCTAGGAAGGATCATAACTCTAGTGACAGAGGATTTGACAGCAGGGTGGCAGCAGCACGTTTCTTGAGAATACCAAATGTTGCTTTGTTCTTGTAGCAAAACAAATAAGAACAGCAAAGAGTAAAGAACACAGCTCAAAGAGCTTTCCAGTGAAAGACATGTAGGCCCATAAAGCCCACAGAGCAAACTGGAAGTCAGTGAATGACTAGATTTGGTAGTTTTAGATATATTCACACTATGATTATATACATAAATTGTTGAATTGAAATGATGACTGACCCACAGACTCTGTGCACCTGATTAGTTGTAATAGCTAAATCACTGTCCTGATCAACCTCTCTCTGCATTATTAATGCTGAAGCAGACTAAAATTAGTACTGGGAAGCAAACTGGAACAGTATCGGTATTCCAGTTTTTCAAGCTTGACGTGAATTTTTCCAATACTACTATACCGATGAACAGGAAAATAAACAAAACACCCACTGTGGCTTTTCAAGGGTTTCAACATACAAAATTACCGACTACCAGGAGCGTCATGGAGCAAACTCAGAGGTTCTAATTATATGACACAACAATTATTAGCAAACGCTTCACTCTAAAGGAGAAAACAACAAAGCAACATAAATCATTTGATACTAGAGCATGATTAATACAGGATTTTTAATGCCGATAACATTACTGCCCTCTATTGGGCAAACTATACAATGTAACACTCCTTACATAGTTGAAGGGTGTTTCTGTCATTTTTTTATCCGTTGTAAATTCTGACACCAATAGGTTATCAAGTAGCTAATAACAGCCAATATAATCAACTTGCTGATAAATTGACTAATTGTAATCCCCCCCCCAAATGATGCCACCGAATAGCAAGAGCGTTAATGCTAGCTACCAGCTACTAACAGCTGTCCTGCAAAGTTTGGAAGAGAAAGCTGAAAGGAAGTTTGTCTTAGCTCTGCTGTGGAAACAGTAAAAGCAACGCAAAAAGTGACATTACACTAAAAGCAGAACAGGCCATCTGTTTAGGACTGATTATGAAGACCTCATTATATTAGTAACAGAACCTAAATGGAATTTATTAATTATTTCGATTTTTTTTTAACTTTATAAATTTATTTTTTCATGACGACAGTAAAATTCATTATATTCTAGAAAGTCCTGAAAGGTGAATTGGCCAACTAGCAAGAGTTCTATACATCTGGAGGAGCAATTGTTGGTCAAAAGTGTTGGTGCTAATGGCCACCTGCAAAATAACCGATCTCATTAAGATGAGTGAGCATCAACCTTTACTCTCTATACCACATCATCTGAATATAAATTAGAGATGGACCAATCCAATATTACATATCGGTCCGATACTGACCTAAATTACTGGATCGGATATCGGAGAGAAATAAAAAATGTAATCCGATCCATTAAATATCACAAAAGCACCTCACAAAACTAGCGACACAGCGTAACCCGGGTCATGACCTTAGCACGTCTGAGCGGTGTGCGTCTCGTGATAGAGTGGCGTGCGAGACCTGTTGGCGGTCTGGTTGAGCATTTGGAGCCTCACTACGTGCTTCCAAACCAGAATTTCATTTTGGAGAAAGCTATCCCAGAGAAGTAAAGCAAGTGTGTAAGTTCATCTCTGAATGTTCGTAAAGCATTCCCACGTTAAGCTTAACAACCGATATATGGAGCGACTGCCTCTCTCTCCCTCCCTCTCCTGCTGCTACTTCAAATTGAAACTGATCAACAATCAGCTGATCGGCTTTTCTGTCGCGACCCCCGTCTCTCTTGTTTGTTTTTCACCCACTTTGCGGCAGAAAGAGGAAACCGGGCTGAACAACAGCAGCACGTTTAAGCTTGATAAGCTGTTGTTAGAATTTATTTAAGATTACTTTCTACACCAGGATCTAGCAAAGTTTTGCCAGGGGGGCAGGTAGGGCATTAACAGGGAAAGAGGGGCACAAAAACATACTTTTCTTTCTAATTCTCATGTCTAGCTTTTAATAAATAATTATCTGAATCTTACAACCAAAGTTTTCATCTGATGTAAAATGTATAGAAATCCATTATTGTATATACACTCTACAAAAATATAAACGCAACACCTTTGTTACTGCTCCCATTCCCCATGGGATGGACGTAGAGACCTAAAATTCATTCCAGATACACAATATAACCATCCCTCCCAAACAGTGGTCACAAATCAGTCCAAAACTGCACATTCCAGGGTGGCCTTTTGTTGTGGGCAGTCTGAGGTACACCTGTGCACTACTCATGATGTCAGATCAGCATCCTGATGTGGCACACCTGTGAGGTGGGATGGATTATCTCAATATAGCAGATGTGCCCACTACCACACATTTGGACTGATTTGTGACCACTGTTTGGGAGGGATGGTTATATTGTGTATCTGGAATGAATTTTAGGTCTCTACGTCCATCCCATGGGGAATGGGAGCAGTAACAAAGGTGTTGCGTTTATATTTTTGTTGAGTGTAGTAACTATTAAGTCAAATTTATAACCTAGAAAGCTACTGTACTTTTTCCTTTGCAATTCTGTTGAAGAAAGATGTTGAATCTATTTAATTACTGTAGAAAAATTATAGACTTCTGTGCATTTTTTTTAACACGTGCTTTAAATTCAAGTTGATTACGTCAATTAAGCATTATGGGGGGGGGGGGGGGGGGGGGGGGGTCCCTATTTCTTTCTTTCTTTTTTTTGCTGGCAACCCTATTAGTTAGGTTGTTTAATATTTCCACTAAGTACTCTTTAAAATACCACAATAGGGGGGATGGTGTAGGTTTAAGTTTATTAGATTGATCAGTGTTGGTGGACTATGAATATATATATATCCTATATCGGATTTATATTGCTATCGGCAGATATCCAAATTCATGATATCGGTATCGGACATAAAAAAGTGGTATTGTGCCATCTCTAATATAAATACGGATTAAATACTGTACAGCGAAAACTTGATTAAACAATGTTTGACTGAAACTGTTTAACAGATTAAAATGCTAATGGGAAAAAATGCCTTTTTTGCATCACGTTTATAAGATCGGGTCTATAAAGAAGCAACCTAAAAGGGAGACGTGGGTGGTCAAACTTAACAGATATAGGTCAGAGACCAGCCAATTTGACGAGAAACGCATCAGACAGCTGAAATGGGTGCATAGTATAAACTATTTTCCTCGAGTTAACAGATGTGTTTGTTTGGCTAATAGCCTTTCATTGAAGAATAATCTGAGGACATAGACGTGAATGTAGTGGATATGGACAGCTGCGAAGCAACACCTGCATGACGTCACAGGGAAGTTAGACTAAATCTTTTAATCACAAAGCAGACAATGAACTTCTTTTTTTTTTTCTAAACATTTCTGTGTGTTGATCAGGCTTGCCCGCCGCTAAACAAAACTCCTTCTTAAATCTGCTTAAATCAACAACTATCCGATGTCATAAATGCTTGTTTTTTTGGAAAAGGAAAAAAAGAAGTGGTAATGTCCTTGAGCTACAGCGACGTGATGTGAATAAACTCAGTGGGAACTGTTTGAGGATTTACAAGTTCCTACAAGACACCTTTAAATGAGGCCTCTGACAGCTTGGCACAAAGACAGTGTGATTGATGGGTCTGCTTACCTGCAGAAAGGTAGCTTTGAGGAAGTCGCCGTGACACATGAGCAGTGAATGGAGTAAACAGCTGGAACTTTTGACCCTGTACCCGCTTTTGATCAACACTACGCCCCTCTGTAACTCTGCCATTATGTCACACTAATTGTTCTCTTGTTTGAGTAAAACACATTATTGCACTCAGGTTGGAGGCAGGCTGTACTGCCAACACTGGTCACACTTGAAGTCTCTTTGTAAACAGAGGACAAAGTTGATTCATAAAAATAATCTTTGCAATTATGCAAACAGAAAAGTATTACACTTGAAGGAATGACCTCCAGAAAGGTAGAAAAAAGTGCCTTTGCCTGGTCACGATGTGCACATATCATGTTTTGCAGCAGAGCTTGCTTTCGGATTGGTTGAAGGTCCTGTTTACACTTGCACGATGCCCTCTGTTGGAAACCTGCTTCTTTCTCCTCTGTGCTGTTAGCAAATCATAAAGATTAAGATAGTTTTTCTTTTTCACCTGCTTTTTCTGGAAGAAAGAAAGAAAAGAAAGAAAGTGTACTTTATTGGTCCCCGTGGGGAAAATCCCTCTCTGCATTTAACCCATTCACTCAGTGAAGCAGTGGGCAGCCACTGGGCGCCCGGGGAGCAGTGTGTAGGGACGGTACCTTGCTCAGGGGTACCTCAGGGTAGCTGTTCAGGGGAATCGAATCCCCGACCTTCCGATCATGGGGCCACCACTCTACCTACTGAGCTATCCCTGCCCCTACAGAGAGGTAAAATGTTAACCTGAAATGTTTATGTGAAAAAAAATGCACTAATCTTGCTAATCTTAAGGATTTGGATTTCAGCAAACTCATAATATCTTCTACTTAATGCTTAGAGTGTGGGTTTTACGGGGATAATTTGTGGAGATATTGTGCTTCGAGACGGCTGAAAAGACACGAAGAGGCTTTTGAAAATGGATGTGAGGATTAGAAATCTTAACTAGGAGGGGGACGCCGCTCACTCCCTAAGGGGCTGGAATTTCTTCACTCCACTGTTCCCAGCTAACCCCCACACCCTCTGCTCTTACAAATAACAGAGCGGCAGGAAAGGCTCTTTAATTATAGGAGGTGTGTGCGTGATGTGATGTCTTTTAAAGCATAATAACCCCAACTGTAATTAGGAGCATTTGATGCGGCCGATGGCTGTCACTCAAAACCTGTGAACACATTTGCTAGAGGGCAGTCTGACACCTCCCAACTGTTTCTTTAGCCAATCAGGAGGGCAGTGGTAGCGACCTGAAAAGTTTATACATCATGAAAGAGGGCTCCTGGTGTCTTCTAAATAAGATCCAACTAAAGTAATTCATGCACTACTGGCACAAGCAACAAGCACACCACTAATTAAACACTCAGAGCACGCTGGATGTTCAGTTGGCCTACTTTAAGTTGTTTTTTAAAAAATCTGCTCCAAGGCAGTACGATAATCACTGGGAGGATGGTAACAGAGATGGGGAGGAGTCATGCACCTCTGATCCAAGGCTCACTGCACACCTAAAAAGAGCGCGGCTAGGATGTGAATAGAGCTGCACCCAGTGTTGTGATGTCTCTATGGCACTTGACATACTCCACTTCCTCCATAAATAAAGCAGGGGGTCAATCCAGGTTAAGTGGCTGGATAAAGCATGCTAAAATATCCTCTTTCTGATTTGGTGCTCACAGTTTATACAAGTTTGAGAGTTTGCGTGTTCAGATTGTCTCTGTTGGGTCCAACAAAAACTTAAGTGCTCCTAACCGGTGAAAATATTAAGGCCCCGGATTAATCGTCCTTATTTAACTGCTGATAATGTTTTGATAAGATGAGATTTTAGCTGGTTGTCCATTCACAATAGACATGTTATCTATGGCTGGCATGAGTTCAAGACATCTTGGCAGGGGGTGGATGACTGGGCATGCGGTGTTTGATTGGTCTGCTGTTATCTGCAGCACCTGAGGCATTTCTACATACTGTCACATATATAATTTAATGCAAAAAAACAGCAAGCGGGTTTAACTGGTAAAGTAGGTGGGCCAAAAGTCTCCTAAAAGCAGATAATGATCAACAAATACGGCTGTTAACGTGTAAACTAACCCGAAACTAATTTACCACTCACCACCTGTTAAGATATTTATCTGCAGTTTATTTTTCTGTTTGCTTCTTTGTGATTAGAACTACTTTCAGTAAGAAATGACTACAGCCTGATGATTGTATGGATATAGATAATTAGCATAAAACTGATTATAATATAATTACATTTATTGCTCTTCAACCATAAAGTGAGGCAGATATTTTCAAACCTTTTACTCAACTGTTATATTCTACAGGCTCATGGGGTGTAACTGAGTGAAGTGTGCTGGACAAACGGTGGAACAATGTCACAGATTCTTTGTGTCCATATAAAAACTTATTCATACTCTATACTTTATGAAGATATAAAAGCCCACTCTTGCTTCAGGTCAGGGAGATTTGTGGGCATTCACTTATGCACAGCATTTTAGTCAGATTGAAATCTGGACTTTGACTGGACTGTTTTTTCAGTCACTCTTTTGCAGATTTGCTACTTTGCTTGGGATCATTGTCCGGTGGCATGGCTAATATTTAACATTCTAACTGAGGAGTTATGTCTGAGATTCTTTGAGCGCTGCAGAGCCTGACCTTGTGGTGAATTTTCTGGGATTTCCACTCCTGGGAATATTGATATTCGTCTTGAAGGTTATTCACTTGTTATTCAATCCTTCTCATTGTATAAATGATGAACTCCAAATTGTTAGGAAACAACTATATAACCCTTCCCAGACTGAACAAACAGCTGATATCTGTCCTCCTCAGCAACTAACACACCTGAAGCCTCCAGACCTGCAAACTGATAAAACATCAGCTTTCAGCATATTTACAGTTGCTGATGCTCAGATAATCAAGTACATGTGATTAGCAGCAGATAACTCCTCTGGATACCTATATGATTTCACACACTGGTTCTATAGTTTGCCTTAGTAACACAACCACAACAATGGTTGTGTTACAGGCAAACAGTGCAAATCACTACAGGTAAGTCACAGTTTCCACATCTGGTTCTAAACCCTAATCAGTCCCATCTTCCCCTTCATCTTTATCAAAGTGTCTGTTTTGTTTTGTTGTATTAAATTGGAACTCTTGATTTTTTTTGCGTGTGCTTTCTGTTTCATTTTGGGCTTTTGCTTTAGCCAGATCACAGGTTCCCTTTTTGCTCAGTGACTCACTTCACGTCACTTTAATCTAACTAGCTGTTTGGCTCCCAGGAAACCACAGAAAACCATATACTTTTCCGTGGCTCCCAGGAAACCACAGAAAACCATATACTTTTCCCTTCACAGAACATGAAATAAAAGTGAGATTAGAATTATTCTTAAGTGCCTGTTCATTCCCACATCTTAAAACAGACCACAAGTGTGCATTATCTTTTGTTTAACTTTAATTGCAGCACATGCTTTTCTTACAACACAGATTCGCTTCTGTGATAATGTTAAGATTTGTTAAGGGTGTAACAATTATGAAACCAAGCCAGAAACTGCAATAAAGAAGTCTGTAACTGACTTATGGAGACAAACTAAGTGTTACTCACTTAATCCCTATTCTATAATTCACAATGAAAGAACAGTGAAGGACACAATAGTCTTACTTTACAAATATGTCATTATTATTGAGCCACTGCACTTCCTGCATCAGCGTATCAGCATTAGTACTGTGATATTGGCAGATTGGCCACATGCAGTGTGTGTTCCTTAACAGCACATGAGGTGCACATAAAATATGTGCACCTCATGTGCTGTAGATGTATCTATTTATTCGATCTAGCGGCTTCTTCATCACTCAAAATTCAAAACTGCTGCAGCTAGTGAGGCTGGTGTAATGGGATGGAATTGTAAGTAAAAAGTAGCATTTGTTTAGGTTGGGCATAATTTTGTGTGTGAATCCTGTTAATCTGATATTTTCAGTTTAAGTCTATATGTATCTACGTGTATGTGAGCAAAAGAGCGCTTTGGAGGAAGTCAAATGACTTCTATGGCTTGCTGAGAGACAATTCAGGAAAGCATATTACTGTCATAGAATCTGTTAATGGAAAAGATTCTGATGTTGTTGTACATTTGCTCAGACATTATTAAGAAATCTCTAACCAGATAATAAAAAGGGAAAACTGTTTTCAGCTTTTAAAGTACTCACCCTCCTTCACTCTCTGCTTCCTCTGAGCTCCGGCCTGCAGCTCTGGCCTCAGCGACAGTGGCCGCAGTTCTTTTCCTTCGTGTTGGCGTAGTCCTGTGCAGAGAGCCAGTTCGCCGTGCCTCTTCACGTCCCCTGAACTCCTCTCTGACCTGGTCTTGCAGCGATGGCAGAGCGTTCTTCAACGCCTTCATTTCATCCTTCAGCTCTGACACACACTGAATCAGGGCTTCAAGGCGATCCAGCACTTCGGCCTGACCGCTGGGCAGACCAGGACCATCCACCAGCGTGAGACCATACCCTTGCTCATTAGTATGGTGAAATTGGAATCCCAGGCACGAGCCTCTTCGCCGAGACCTAAAATTTTGGTAACACACCACAGCCAAGCTGACACCAGCCACTCCAGCCAACGCTCCCAAAACCAGTACCTTGCTGTCTGTCTGGGCCATCCTGCAAACCTGAAGATACGCGAAGAAAAAAAACAACCTGAGGGTCACTGACTGCAGAAACTTTGCTGTGAAAGGAAGATTGTAGTTAATGAATTGCTAATTCTTTTGAGGCTGCGGCCATCCCTTTTGCTTTCACACCTTTTCTTACCACACTTCTCCCTTCCAGTCAGCTTTGCATGAGTACATTTTGATACAACACTATTGCCAACAAGCAGCCATTTCAGCATTGACCTTCTGTGGCTCACCCTCCCCATGAAGGGTGTCTATAATTATCATAAGCGCAGCTCTCATGCCAGCATTCTTCTACATGACTGTGGTTTTGTGAACTGAACTAAACTCAGAGATATATTGTATTTATACTGTTTGAACAGCCATTTCCTCAAAATGAGTTTAATATGTTATGATAAGTTTGCTACATTTTTTGAGCTTTTAAAGTGCTTGAAACACTATAGCTTCAATATAATGGGTGTAAAATATATTTGATTTTCACATCCTTAAAAAAAATGATGGAAAATATTGAAAATTTTCCATGATATAATTTTTTTCCACCATGCTAACAGAGAAAAACAAAAGCCCTTTCACTCACATGTGTCTCATGACTTGCATGAATGATCAGTGTCTGAAAGGAGCATTGTCAACACTGATTTCAATATGTACTTAGTTCTTGCAGAAAGATTTGCCTGCACAGGGTCTACTAAAAGTGAAGCAAGGACACAACAGCGAGAGTTTAACTATACGGAAAACAACATTCCCCTGTTTGGATAATAGGCTATACTTTGCTTTCTTTAAGACAAATGATCATGGCATTTAAATTCACATTACACTTCCGACCAACTTTAGCATTTAAACCCCTTTCTGATTAACGAAGCACCAGATATGAAACACATAAAACGAGACTCTGCCAGCACTGAAATTTCTAACATTAGTCAGCAACAAAGTGTTTAAACAAAGACACATGCTAGTAGTGGCTAGCCTCAGATAATTGGATCAACACATAATCTTCAAGGGAGCGTGTCAGCCAGCAGTCAAACAGCAGCTATTGCAGCCCGAGCACATTAAGAAATTTAAAAGCTTTCACGGTTTTCCTTAGCAGTACCCTATGAGATACCACAGCTTCACTAGAAGCACAGAAGATATCTGTGTTAATTAGCTTACAATATCATGAAGTTATGCTGCTAGCTCTTAGTCGCCAGTTACCAAACGACGTGCCAACGTTAAAAACAGAGCGACACGCTAACGTCACACAGATACAAAAACATAAATTGATCGCTTTCAGTAACAGAGAATCATCTCGAGGTCTTACATGAACAAAATGTACGTAAAAGTAATGAAAAGTGACATTAATATACACCTTACTGTAAGGTAGGGAAGGAGGCACTTGTCGGCTTGACAGCTATCTGGTGCGACAGCAAAAACATTCCGTGCTGGCTCAGGCGCCGAAAGGAAGAGTTCCGGTTATGTGCCAAAAACAAAAATTGATTGCTGATGGTTCTGTGTGCTTATGTTTAATATATTTGGTTAAACTGGTAAATAGAATGCTGTCGACGAGTTTATGAATGGGCTATATATATATGAAAAAAAGAAAATAATAATAATAAAGAAAGCCTGTATTGCAATGACTTTTGTCACTGCGCTATTGTGCCTTATCTGTGTTCTACATTATATTTTATTGAGCCCTTTTTTGGCCACTTCAGATATTTAATGCATAGCTATTAGAATATATCTGTTGTAATTTCTGCCACCGCTGCAGTTTCTGCTGTCACAAGATTTCTCTTGAAAATCACATTTTAAATTTCAATGAGACATTTCTAAAATTATTAATTAATTTATTCATCTATCCCTTTTCTTAACCTCTTATTCTGAGGGGACAGAAGGTTCTCATGGCATAGCTGTCATAGAGTGATAAGCAAGATACTCCCTGCACAGGTCACTAATGCATCACAGGGCCACTAATGACATGTTTAGTAGAAAGAAAACTCCAAATTTACATTAGGTCTGCTTCCCTGTCTGTATTTAAGCCATTCATAAAAGCAATCCTTTCTACCCTCTACCCTCAGTGCACAAGAAACTTTATTTTGTTAGTTACTGATTTCTTTTGAGTATGTTCATTTGGGAGAAGCAACGGTGTAAGAGCCACTGCTTCTATTTCACCAGGCAGAATGTGGGTGGGCCATTTCAGTTACTCCCACTGATGCAGCTAAAACCCTGTTGGCTGTCAAATATGCATATCTGTGCTACACTGTGCTTACATGCATAGAGCACGATGTGGCTTTGATGGAAGAGACTTCTCAGGCTCCAGCTCTAATTTTAACAATTCTAATACTGCTTACTGTGTAGTGTGCAACAGCATTGATCTAGCCCTGTCCTATTTTTATTTTTCTTCCCAAGAGACAGACTATATTGTTTTGAAGGCTCTCCAGATTGTCTAAAGGGCTTTCAAAGTTTTCACATAATGGAATACTATCAACCATGGATTGGCTGAGTACAGAACAAAAGGCAGCAAACATGTAAAGAAGAGCTTTGACATCTTTCAAGAATCCTGGAAAACTATTTCTGAAGAATAAGAAATGAAATAGGGTTGACTAAAGATTTTTGCACATTACTGTATATTCAGCTGAACGTGTGCTCGCATATGCTCTACGTGGCAGTACAGGCCTACACTCTAACAGAACAAAAACAAATCACAGAACATACCTTTTCCTATCTTCCAACTATCTCTGTGAAACATGTCCTTCATGTTGATAAAGTGAGCTTTGATATGAAATGGATAATGCACAAACAACATCCTTATATGCCATTCAGATCCTTTTCCTTCTTGTTGCACTCCAATGTTTGCACTGCAGTCACCTTTTTTAAACTTTACTTGTTGCATCTGTCAATTTATTTTTCAGTTTCTAAACATTCCTCGCTTCAATTTTTTCTCAACTTGGCTTCAACATGCGAGTTAATAATCAGGCAAAGAGTGATCAAGGTCCACTACAATAGCAAATGTGCCAGAACTGCATTTAGAAAACACAGATAATAACTGCTTCAAAATGTTATGTTCTTTACAATTACAATCTCTAACGAAAGTGCAAAGGCTTTGTCATCTAATTAGTTTTTAAAATTCCTTTTATGTAAAACTAGTAGCAATTATTGTGAAATAATAAGCACAAACAATGACTCACCGCTGTGTATGCTTCACTCACACAAGTGTCTCTCTGCAGTGAGCCTGAGCAGAATGTCCTCCAGGATTTAAAAAAAACTGCTAAGCACACGTATTATCACTGCATAAACCTTGGACCTGCACTCTGCAGTCATGGAACTGTCCTTACATGGTCTGATTAAACAGAGAAACACTAAAGCCTAAAAAAAAGATCTTCAAGGATATCAAGCTTTATCTGATAGAGTTTCCCTAGTTATCTAGTTATCAACATATATCATGTCCAATACAAATCTCCAAAAAGGTGACCTTGAATTATGGCAAAGGCCAAAAATCATTGAGTTTTGTATTTTTTTTTAATCATCCTTTTCTGTTTATTTACATTAGTATTAGCTGATCTTCTTCTTCCTTCATGCTTTTTTTAATCTGCACATAAAGACAAGTTCATGATTAATGGTTTGAGAAACATTTCATTCAGGGGAGGGAAAAGAAAACAACCAACAAATGTCCTTGATGACCTTACGAGTGGGTGAATTACATAAATGACTTCTTTCTAAGTTGACTGTGTTTATTTGATTTGGAAGATGAACATGAGATCTCTAAATGGATGTTTCCATTAGCCTATAGAGAGGGAGGTAAGCACACTTTCTTGAAAACAGGGGTAATGAGAAGTTCCCTTGCATAATATGCCGTGGGAATCGCTACGTGCAGTTTCTTCCTTGCTCTCTGAAAGCTGTATTGTTCCTTAGCCCACAGCCTGCATCCAGTTACCACAGGGAACAAAAAGCCCACCTGAAACCCAGAGGCATGGTGGTGCAAAAAGGAGAAGAAAAAAAAAAAACAAAGCTTGGCCAGCAGCTCTGGGTTGGCCCCACAGATGAAGCTATGGCGATAAGAGAGGCGCACCCAGCCATGGCCTTGCTCCCGTCGGGTCAAAGCTTGGAGATGAGCAGATATTGTCAACGATTTTGTTTTATCCACTCAGCACGCATCTGCCAAAACTTTCATATCGCAGAATTGCCTTTGTGCACACACAGAAGCTCATCACAGCTGTCAAACAATATGTGGGAGAAATAAGGCATCGCTATCAGAACTGCACACACAAACCACAGTGTGAAGCCTCATTGTTCCCTGTCGGTCTTGTAGTAGGAGTGTTCATGTGCATGACATGCCTACCTCAGTGGGAGGAAAAACTTCTGTATCAGTTGCGTGCTGTGTTAACAGATAGTTTAAAGACTCATTCAGCCATGAAGATGTGGCTACTGTTGTGTAACAGAATGCACAACATCACGTTCGTGAGGAGCTGGGGAAGTCTAACTCACAGCACTACCTGATGACTATCTCAGCTGCAAGCACTCAGTGTTCTTATCCTCAGGTCTGCCAAGAGTCTCAGCTGTAGTGAATTAATGTGTACGTCCCCCAAGGTTAGAAAACCAACAAAAATCAACACAAACCTGTGAGTTGCATCCCAGTTAAACTGAAATTCTTCCTGCTGAAAGTCATGGTCCTGCTTGTGCGGGGGATTATGCTATGGTGTCTGGCAGGTTAACTGGGTTAACCAAAATTAGTTTTTCAGGCTTCATCTGTGGATGAAACATGAATATTTTTCCAAGACATGATCCCAGTTTAAAAGTATTCCCGTCAGTCTGCAATAGCGGCTTCCAACTGCGGTATTACTCAGCAGCATGAATAGCATTCCTGCATGTTTGCATGGCGAGCTGTCTTCCCTTTTCCCATTGCCAAATGAATCAGTGTCCGTTTCCTACATAATTTTGGCTTGAGCTGTAAAAGTATGCACAAATAATAACTATTTTTCTAACTGAATGCAGTCAAAGTATAGACGATAACAGAGATTAAGTGAACATTAAGTGGCCTTGAACTTCTGTCTCCTCATCATTTTCAAATTAATCATCTCTTCTTGCATTAATTTTTTTATGCTCTCTTTTTTTCTGTATGGCAGGTTAACCATAACCCCAGCATTTTTATGTTGATGTTGTATGGACATTTACATAAAATCCCAAGTCTGTTTTTTCTTTTGTTGTTTGATTGGATCCTTCATAAGCTGGTAAAATATGTAAAACTGCCACACAAGACATGACAAGCACAAAACCTTGTAATAAAGCAAATGTAAAAAGAAAATAAAAATGATAATAATAACAAAAAGATACCAAAAATAAGTAACTAGAAGTAATTTTTTTGTGTTAGTGATAAGTGACCTGCTCTTTTTAACTTAAAGCCTTGGAGGAGATTAAAGGACTGCAGCAGAGTTTAGTCTCAAGAGTCAACAGAAACACAATGTTTTAAAAACGTTAATTCATTGTATATTCAATTATCTTCAGACAAAATGAGTATTTCAGCTGTTTCCTGTTGTTTTCTTTCCTAAAAATATTTCTTGGTAGAAACAGGAAACATCATTTTCTCCCTTGTCTAATCAAACTCCCGTTCCCTTCTCTGACGGTCACTGCACCATGGTGTGGCAAACAGAAATAAATGAACTCTATGTTCTGAAACAAAAATTATTATAATTGCCATACCCAAAACTGTAAACATATTCTACCGAAGCCAGAATATATATTTGCATCCTCTTCCAGGTTCAGAAGCGAGATCCACCCAGGTCAAGTTTGGTAATGGCGACCCTGTTGGAGGATTAGCCTGTTAAAGCTTAAAATCTGAAATAATTGCCAGAAAATTTATTGAGCCATCTGACAAAATTATTTAAAATTTAAATTTACATACATGACTTTTAATTTGTAATTTATTTGTGATATCTGGCGGCTTGTTTTTTAATTGCTTAAAATGCAATTTATTCAGGTTTTCAGGGGGGGAAATCACACTGCTGATGTAGAAGTCTCAACAACTGAAAAAACCCTGTATTTATCAAATATGACACACTAGGCATTAAGGGGTTAGGGCACTGTCTTCACTTACCTGACTTGTCGGTGCTGTGCATGTCTTATATTAAGCGAAGTCACTTTCGATAGCACTCACCACACCATAATGTGTCAGATTGTTGCTTAAAGACTATACAAATCATCAATATGACATCAAAACTGCGTTTTAAAGGTAAACGTGTTACAGTTGTTTTATTAACTACACCAGTTTTCTAATTCATGCACAGTTTTGCAGCGTTTCATATTGGTTATAAAGTGAATTAGCTTGCGTTGCACAGATTTCCATCCTGGCCATTTATTTGGTCCAATGGCTTCTAATCTGATCGTTTCAAAATTCAACCAACAGCAGCTTTAAGGGGGATTTTGGGGTTAACAAGTTATGAATTCTAGGAAAACCTAAGACAGACCGATTGCATCGAGAGACCTCTCTGTGACTTTTGATTGCGTAGTTTAATGATTTCTTCCTTCCTTGTATCCTCCCCTGCAGTGACAATCAGTCATGCAATCGGACACTGAGCATTCCTCCAGAAGGAGATACACATCACTAGCAAATTTGTGGGCCAGATTTCTCTTGAGATTTTTGTCCACAACAATAAAAATGTTTATCTACTCAAAACATGGAGTACTTGGTAGGACTACATGATTGCCTAACAGCACAGCCAAATACAACAGCAGCACATAGCTGTCCTTGGACTTTGATCAAACCTCCCTGTCCTCTCCATTTACTATGTAAACACACAAGGTCATGACACTTATCTTCTGAGAGATTAATGCAGTCTATCAACAACATTTCAGCTGTCAGTATTTTAAATTTATGTATGAAGGTCATCCTGTGCTGTAAAGGGGAAAAATATGTTAATTATTTATCTCATTGAAATTACTCTGCATGTATGTAGTAAGCTAAAAGTCAGTGGTAAAATGAAAGTGAAAGTGCTTTTTTTTTCTTTCTTTTTTTATATGTAGGCAAGATGTGGCCAGAAGGTGGCGCCTAAAGAATTAGTGTTGAGATGCACCAGATGGACGAGCTGTGGATGAGGATCACTGTCAGGACTGGATATTTGATGCAACGGGACACATTGCTCAACCTCAGTATCCTCAGCAAGTCTTTATTTTAATAGAACAAACTAAGTTTCATCACTAGTCTCTGCTGACTGAGACACAACAGCCCTGTGTGGCTGAGAAGAGAATAAATCCAAGATCAAGATAATCTGCTCTTAAACACAGCCTGCACTTGATGTCGACAGCTCCAGACACATTATCCAGTCAGCATTTGTGCATGTCAAGGTGAGGACAGTATGAGTCATGTCTATCTGGTTACATTATGTCTGCTCTACTCAGGTAGACCAAAATAAGATAATTAGATATTATCAAGTGCAAATCAAGCTCCACTTACTGTCTGTACAAAACACCAAAGCCATAATGCCATGCAAGTCTGTAATGTGTTTTAAAATATCTTTTTTGAGCTTTTACGCCTATCATTACCAATATAGTAAAGAATATAGGAACAGATGTCAGTATAGCACTCTCCCAGATGACCAAATAATCCAAAATAATTCAGTGTCTAATAAAATCAACCACATCATAAAAAAATAAAAAGATATGTAGAACTTGAACATTTGGGTCGGCTGTGGATCAGGTGGAGCCATTTAGAAGGCCAGTAGTTTGATCCGAGATCCCATGTATCAAACACTCCTTGAGCAAGATGCTAAACCCTAGAGTTTAGCACCTTGCCCAAACTTGCCCAGACTTTAGCCTCTGTGCTTCTGTGTGAGAGAGCGGGAATCTTAGTTAAAAGTGTTTAGGTGGAAGTAAAAACACTGTATAAATATGTGAGTCTTTAGGTGAATAAGAATCACATTTATTCAATTGAGTAGAAAGTTGCTAAATAACCATGTTAGCTGCTAGTAAACATTACACTAACATCTAAGCTAATGTGAATGCTAATCTGCTAGCTGATGTTAACCTCGTTTGTATTACTAGCAAAAGCCCACCCAGGTTTTCACATTTTGTTTTAAAGAAGTTCCAAATTCCATATTTAGTGGTGACTTAAACATAATTCCATCATCGAAATTTTGGAGAACAATTTTTTTTGAAACACTTTAACTACAGTATACGCCAACGAGAACATAACATGAATGAATCCCAATTTTTTTGAACCACTAATGCGAGGCAGGATGGATCGAAGCATCCAAGCTTTTAGGTTGTTTACATCAAATCCTTAAACTAAGATCTGAATTTCACAGCAGAAATCACGACTCTTCAGACCAGGAAACATTTTCAAAAGCATATTGAAACTGTGATGTCTATGTTACCATGAGTCAGCTGGCCTCATAAAGTGTTTTGTCTCTATTACAATATCAGGGCTGAACATCTTAAAGCTTGCCCCTAAAAATACCCCCATAATTTAATAAAGGAAAAAACCCAGGTAAACTAGTAAAATAAAATAAAAAAGAAACTGTAAGATGTAATAATATAGCCTGACTTAAATAGCATTTAATTACACTGGAATCATGCCCTCAGTTGCAGACTGTACTATAGAGTGTGAACAATGAAATGAAGCCAAATACAGTGCGAAGCTAATAATTCAGCATGTGCAGTAGTCTCAGGAGACTCTGTTGCTTCAAAGAGCAACATAAGTTGTAGTGCTTCCTTGTTTTCTTTTAATCAATCTTTAATGATTTCATAAAAAATGGAATGGTCAATCTACTGAATTCACTATCACGGCAAGAAAGAGGTGAGTCGTACACAACATCACAGAGTTCACAGCTATTAATGTTGTCTGTCCTCAGTCGGTGTAAATCGTGCTTTCTATGCTGATGGGAATGTAGACACAGTATAAAAGGTAAGATTAAAGAAAGGAACTACAAAGAGCTTGTTTCATGTAGTTGCAAATGTTTTATTCATCTCACATTGAACTGCTGCACCATCCAACACTTTGTCTGAAATCTTTAAATCATTGTGTTTTCTTCTTTTTCCTAAAGTGCTGCTATCAGAGGACATAAAGGTTACATTCTAGTTCGCACTGGCCAAACCCATGTCAGACTTTCTCCAACATTGATCGTCACAACAATATCATTACACACTAGCAGCTAGGACAGTAAAAACTTTGATTCTTCTGTCTTGTGAGCTCATGTCCGGCCATAGTGAGATACTTTTAACCAGAGGATAGAAAATACATGAAAAGTGGCTCCCAGATGTGCACATATGTGGCCATCTGGGAGCAGTAGTCCAACCAGTAGTCCAACCAAGAGTTAAAGTAGCTCTATGAAGATTTTACTAGAGATCTGAACAAAGATTTAAAAATACAAATAATTCAATCAACCTCATCAAGAGAACTTAGAGAAAATAAGAAAGTGGCTATAGACAGAAAGAGAAGCAGGGTTTATCTGTACTTGTAGTCAGTGTTGACAGTGTTAGCCAGCAGCCAGAGGAAGCCCCCCACCCACCCACAAAAATTCCACAACAAGCAAAGACACTTCAGTCGGAGTCAGGACAAGCTGGACCCTAGCTGGAATGCTCAGTCACAGTGTTTCTTGTTTATTGGAATGCTAGCTGTGCTTCTGCCTGTTCTTTGTCACATATACTAAGCTGAGGGTCATCCTAACCTACAGTTAAGCTGGCAATTATTCATACGCCTTCCCTGTTTTTATGTATTGTGAAACAATGTCTATCCTTTATGTTTATCTGCAAAAATATATAAGTAATGGTGGTACAATAGGTATAAACACTTTTTTAGTTTTATTGACATCGATAATTATCCTCAAATTTTAAGGCAAAATACAAAAATTCTTATAAACGTCACAACTTCAAAACATTTTAGTTTTGATTAAATATCTAAATTTCCTGCACCATGATTCTAAAATCACATGTTGCCAATATATCAAATGTTACTGTGATAAAGACTGAGGAGCTCAGTGTTGACTTGAGGTCAAGATTTTGCTAGCCCCCATGACGCTACGTGGATTCTCTTTTATAATTATTTATTTATGTGTTGTGTTATGTTGGTCTGTTTTTGGTTGTCTGTGTTTGTTTTGAAAATGTGGATGAATGACTTATTTACTGCAGACCAAATATTCCTGTGAACTAAAGTAAGTAACCTGAACCTTGTGACTGCCCATAAAGAGGTTCAAAGCTAAAACACGGCTGCAAAACGATTCCAAGTTCACAAGGCTACTGTACAATCCATCATGGGAAGCTCAAGAACACTCAGACACTTTGAAAGTTCCAGGTTGGAAGTTCAAAGTGTCCCCAGTCTTGGCATGGAAGTCATTAGCAATCCAATAACCACTTCCAAGGCCATCCTGAAGAATCTGTCAAACTAGTGGATACAAATTTCAAGGGCTACACTTCAGTGAACTCTTCATTATGTTTGTGCTCAAGCCCATGCTTCTGAAAGCACATTTGGCATTTAGAAAACAGCGCTTGGAGAAGGGAGAAGCTTTCTGGTTATTTATTTTGTGGTCTTAGGAAACAAAACTTGAGCTTTCTGGACACATGGGCACAGCCTTTGTATGGAGGACAAAAGCAAGGAAGCATGATGGTGGGAACTGTGGTCAAGGTCGAATGGATCATGATCATGACCCTTGAAGAAAGTGCAAGATATTCAACCTCTAATCTGGGTTTATGCCGTAACTTCACAGCAGTAAATTCACCAATAATCGTGTGAAGGTTTAGAAGTGGGCATTTCAAAGTCCCGACCTCAGCGCCAATGAAAAGTTGCTGAAGGAGCTGAAATTCAAGGCCTTCAACCTAACTCAGCTGGAGGTCTACGGCAAGAAGGAGTGGTTTAGGATACAGGAAGTTAAATGCAGGATCATGGTTATGAACTACAATAACAAAGTAGAAGATGCAATTAAGCAAAAAGAATATTCTATTGATTGCTATGACGGGTATGTGTAATTATAAACACTGACATTTTGCATTATTCTTAACTGTCCATGTTAAAAGTTAAAAAGCATTAAATCGTACTATTCTACTATTATGTATTTGAGCCCTTTGGCAAATTAATTAGGTAAATGACAGACACTGCTTCACAAAAAACAAACAAGCAGGGTATGAATAACTGCGGGCTTAGCTGTATATTCTGCCACTCGCATCTCGCTTCTGTGAAATACTACTTTTTATGTTTGTTTATTGTACTTTAAAACATTAGACATGACCATATCTTGGCCCGAGACAGTTTTAATCCCAAGGATTTCACTTCCTCCTTAGGTAAACGTTAAAACAAATGCTTGTGTTGTGCGTCACTTTCAAATCCCACACATCTGCATCCAGATTTACTCATGTATTTACTACTAATTCCACATCCCCACGGATAAATCATTAAACACGAATGAGAAGAATCTCTGGCACCGCCTCTCAGTGGCTCTTGGTGACGCTGATTCATTGGCCACAGGTTTTTATATCACAATACGATGACTTAAGAGACTATTGTGAAATGATGAGTGTATTTTTATTGCATGACAAATATTCTGACGTGACTTTTTATACTCTTTTATCAAATTTAGTCCTTTAAGTTTAACAGGAATTAGTAATAACGTTTTTAAAAGAATCTTAAAAAAATAAACTCTATGCTCAGTGAATCTACTGATGGTAAAGTAGTCAGTTTTTACTGCTCACCCGCTACTATTGACTTGTGATAGCATCTGATTTGCTCATTTCCTGTGGGCAGACAAGTGACCGCGCCACATCCTAGAATTTTAGCTATGTTATCAGTATTTTAACAGCAGAGTAATGAAAATAAGACTCACATAATTTAACTGTAACTTGGGCGGTGCTTCCTTTTTAAAGGATCATTCCGAGTCTTACTTTCCATCCTTCGTAAAAGCTTTAATGACACCGTACTCGCCAAGTTGATAGCTGACACTGGGAATGTGGTGATACTGTTAGCAAAAACACGAGTGACATGAAACATGATCGCATAGGTTCAAAAACTAACCATCCGGTTAGACAACCGTATCTAAAAAGAAAGCAAGGGCCCAAGCTGATGATTGCCAATCACTGATTATCATCTAACTTTGAGTTTAACTTTGACCTCCCGTACTTACCTTCTCACTTACTGAGAACAACATCATGACAGAAAAAATAAGACTTCAGTTACATAAAGCAGATTTATCCTTTAAACCTTTGGGAGATGCTCGTGCCAGCTTATTGTAAACTCCGGCTAGATGACTTTGTTTTAGCGACGCCGCAGTCCCGTAAATCAGCTCCCTAACCATATGTTGGCAAGTGGAAATTAAAAAAAAAAACAAGATAAACAGTAAACAATGCATCTCCTCCCCCTCCTCTCCTCTACCTCCAGTTTCTCATGTTTTTCTTGCTCAGGCTTTATTTGTGTGGTTGCTGAGTGAAAGCCACCACAGTGGCAAAGAGGCCCAGAATAGCCGAGGGTGGGGAAGGCCAGTGGACTTGCATGTGGGCTGCTGAGCTGTGTGCTCTGTAGTGTCTCTAAACCATCCGCTGGCCTGTGGAATGGAGGCTGCTTCCTCATGCATGCCAGTGGTCAGAGCCGGGCCTACACACCCTCAACTATTTCTGTCCTCTTCTCTTACTCTTTTTTCACAGACTTACCTCCTCTTTCTTTTCTTCCTTTTCTGCCTTTAAGGCTTTTAAAATATGTGAAAATGCACTGGAAGCATGCACGAGGATGAAAGGTAGGAGGAAAATAGAGTCCGAGGGGGAAAATAACTAGATTGACTTTGCCCTCTACCCTAATTTCCACTTGATTTTGTGTCAGCCTGAACAGAAATAAATATAAATTTTCCTGTTCCTATTTTATAATTTATTATGAGCTAAATAACTTTCTGCCAAAGTTAGTTGGCTCATTTATTCCACATACTCTCCGTTTTCAACCAGTCCCATCTTATTTTTGGCAGCTGTGCTGTAATATAACACCAGTGACACAGGAATATTTATCTATTTTTTCCTCCTCCTGCTGTAAAATGCTCAGGAGAGGGAAACATTTAAATTTAAATGGAAGAAAAATATAGTCACCGAGTTAAATGCACAATGCTATTTCTAGATGTTAAAGAAACAGTAAGTGCTGCGAGGAAAAAGGATAAACACACCCCGTAGTGCCGTTAATCACAGCGTCGGTCATCAGCGTTAACGATAACACCGACATTCCTGGGGCGTTACTGCAGCTGATCACACAGTGATGTGGAGCTGATTAAGTCTAATTCAGTGACTAATGAATGTTTAGCTACCTCAGGGCAGCAAGAGAGAAATGCAAACCATTCCTTTTTGTTTGGTATCCGAATGTGTCGGCAAAGTGCGCCTCTGGAAAATATAAATTCTAAACAATGTAATGGCAGGCTGCTGGGGAATTTTTCATGCGTACAGAGAGAGGCATTGTTTCAGGGAGGCCTTAAGTTAACATTTGTTACTCTCAGGCTTTCTTTGCAGGCCTAAATGTGCACCGTTCAGCGACACAAAAGACCATACGAGTGAAATATTGCCTGTTTGCTTAGATGCATTCCAGACACCTGGTGAAGCAGAAACGCACACACATACTCGACACACAAGAACGTGTCGACTGAAAACCTGTACAGAACTTAAATTGCTGCTATATCTCCCACTCAAACACTCTCACTCCCTCTGTCATCCTCTTTATTCACAAATGTATGCACAGGCTTACTGTATTTTACTGGTCTGGATGCACGCCAGCCGGGCCCACCGTATTTCTAAAAGAGTGCATTACAGGCATGACAGACGGACCGTAGAGGCCCACTCATTGTGGGTTAGTAACCTGAATTGCCCCTGTTGTCAAACCCAACACATTTCAACCAAGAAATGAAAAGAAATCCTGTCAGAGAATAACTGAATGTCAGGCACCAATGCCATGCCCTCACATCTCACACAAACGCTGCTTTTATATTTTCATATATAAATGTGTAACTTTGAGAATGCTTTTTTTTTTTTTTCCATTCTTTTCTGCAAGAAACACACAAAGACAAAAAACAACCAACTGTTAACTCACATACTTGTGCACATAAGAATGTCCTTGGAGTAGGATCCTTTGAAGGCCAAGTGAGGTCAAGACTGAAATACAGGCTGATCATATAATACAGCGAAATAGTAATAACAAAAACATGTGCAATAAAATATTCTCTGTTCTCTAGAAAACTGGGGTGGGCACTGAACAGAGTCTAAAGTGACAGCCATGCAAAAAATGTAGTCTTATTGCAGTGCTCTGGGAAGAGTCAAAGGAGGAGTTTTTGGGAAACCAATATCACAGAGACTTCTGGGATTAGCTGTCAGCTCTGTGTGCTGCTGTACAAATGAAAACTGTCTTCCCAGAAAGTCATAAGTTTGCAGCAACAGCAGAGACTTTTCACAGGTAGCAGAACAAAAAGAGAAACATACGACACTGAGTTGAACCCAATCGTAGAACATAGTTTTATCCCTTATAGTCCTTTTGCCAAGAACTCATCCATAATCGCCTCACCAGTATCCTTAATCCACACTTCTTTAATGTGGGGAGAAGAGGCTGCCAAAGAAAAAAAGACCAAAGGACTGTGAGATTCTTCTTGTTTAGAGGGAAGCTGAATATTCAGAGACCAGCTGGGAGATCTTTTATGGTAGATAGGGCCTTACAACCAATGTAAAAGGTTTCTTCCTGTTAAAGTTTAGCTTTTCGTTCCCACTGTCACCAAAGCACTTTCTTATAGGGGGTTACATGAATGTTGGGGCTCTCTGCTTTCTTTGTATTATTGTAAGGTCTTTAACTGACAATATAAAACACCTTAAGGCCGCTCTTTTTGTGATTTGGCGCTATATAGATAAAAATGAATTGATTCTAAAAAAAATGATATTTTCAGAAAGATGTTGGATGTGAGCAACATACAAGGCAACATTTATTTGTTTGAGCTTCAGAATCTTTCCAACATGCTCTCCAAAAATATGTTTAAATCAATATTTTATTTTCTAAATAGCATTGAGGTCTTTTTTTGGATTGTTTTTGGACAATTTTTGTTTAAATGGGCCAAACATTTTGAATGACTCATAGTCACAAAAAGATTTCCATTTATAGCGACGTACAGAGCCGCCAAAATTGATTTTCACTGAGAGAAACACATGGTCAGTTCAGACACTTCTGTATATCAGTGGCCGTAGATTTGGATTTGATGACAAGCCCTGGCTCCAGAAACTTGGTGATAACCAAGCACAGATGGGGCAGGTCAGATATGTCTTCCCACATGATTCAGCCCTGATATTGGGATGGCGGGGACCAACACTGACCTTGCACCCCCCCCCCATGTCAAATACATACCACATGGGAGAAGTGTAGATATCCGTTTGATCAGCCCTGTGGGGGGATTTGATTCCCAGATGGGGATGGGGTGTTTCTCTGTCTTCAGCCTTTGTATGACCCAGCTACCATGGGCAGAAGAAAGCTGTTGGCTTGGACTTGAGCCTGACTCTCATCCTTTTAGAGTTTGGTTTTCCATGACTGATCTGACTTGTAAGGTTAGGAAGGTGCTGCAGTGGAACAAAGCAGGATGAAAAATCCCTGCTAATCATAGCAGAAGAACATAAAGAGTGGCTGAGCAATGGTAACAGATGCATGTGAAAATAAATGTTTCTCTCTGCCCTGGCTGAATAAAAGGTTACTTCATCATCATCCATTGTTTTGCAATAAACTGTAATAGATACAAAGTCACTGTCTGTCCGGAGACAGAAGACTGGAGTCTGATTTGATAAAAGAAATCCCAGACTGTACTGTATGCAGCTATCTCTAATATCACTATAATTTATTGCCTTCTAAATCAAAGCAACATTGTATAGGGCAAATGCTGTAGTACAGTATATTGCATAAGCCTTACCGATAAGCCTCACTCATCTATCATGTCTACCTCAAAAGCTCTTTAACAGAACAAAAGTCTTTACTTTTCCAGTAGCTTTCAGCCTAATTAGTCTTTAAGGTGTTCATGCCAAAAATCCTGTAAACTACTATTACAGTTTGAAGTGATTATGAGTCGTTTTAATGTGTGAGTCGCTCAAAGGTGGGAAAAGTACCAAAGAGGAAAAAGAAGTGCAATTTATCACCAAAGACAAACTTAGTAGTAAGTAAATAAGTCAGTAAGTGCTTTACATGACTAAGGCCAGGATTATACATCAAAGGCACGTCATAGTTCCCGTTGAATGAGGATATATGCATAACTGTTGTGAAACAATCTGCTCATCACCCATTGATTTGTAGCTGATGGCTGTTCATTGGTGGACAGTCCAGACAGCAGTTTCCTTTATAAGGCTTTGATCCTACAGCAACACTGGGAACCTCGGATTGCCAGGGACAAAGGTGTATTCTCTGACCGGTTAACCGACTGCAGGAGGTTACAAGCTGTTGCTGGGTGTAACTGGTCAGAACACTGACTTGTCTGCAAACACTTGCTAACTGACTGCTAAGCAGTACTGAAAGCTAAAAAAATCCAAGGAATTTGATATCAAAGTAAAATTGTCCCTTACCATGAATCCAAAAATTTGCAACTTTTATTTTGAAGGCAAATGGTCTCTATTTTCAGTTTATGTTATACTCTTTTTAGTTTCACTACAGCTGTAGTAGCTGGCAACAAACTATAGGCAACTGCAGAAATCTACCAGTGACCAAAGCAATCACAACTAGTTTCACTTACCAATAGCCAGCAACCACTCGCCAACCAGTTGGGGAATATATATTTTTCTCTAGTGACCAGTGATCACTAGCAGGACGCTGACTGGTCTCTAGGCCTGTAAAACTAGAGCTTTAGCAATACATTTCACACCACCAGTAACCTCAAGCAACAACTTGCAAGCAGTCAAGTAACACTTGTTTTTACCTAAATACCGGTCGTTGTCAGGTGGTTACCAAGCAGGCTCTAGGCCTGTATGGCTGGGGGCTAACCATCTGCTATCCTTCACTCTCATTGGCAGTTGTTTCAATCACTTGCTTCAAAGTTGAGAAAAACTGGGGACTCACCAACTTTATATCACCACTAATTCGCCCACTTTCACTTGAAGTCACTGAATGTCACTGCCACGTCTCTGCTAGTTGGTTCCATCAGGTTTGTTGCATTTTAAGGCCCAATGAGTGTTTTTATCTGGTGCTTGTTACTATGTTGCAACAACCCTTATCTTTTCCAACTTTTCTCCTCTGACATTATTCCAAAAGGTAAACTATTTTCAGCTGAGAGTCACGTGGTTTAAAGAGGGAAAAGAAATCTGCTCTGATGGCAAGTTTACTGAGGACTGTCAACCTCTAACCTCATCTGATTTGTTTTGAAAACAGATGCTACCAGCACAAAACTGCTGTTATAGTCAGATGTAGCAGCTAAATGCTAATGTTTCAGTGCTAACAGGCAGATCTTTAGCACATTAGCCAAAGTACACAGCAGAAAATCTTCTTTTTTTTTTGGATACCAAAGTTTAATCTTGATTAGTTCAGTTATATCAACCCTTCAAAAGAATCAAACAATTCAGTTATTATTTATATTTGATAAAAGAAATCCCAGACTGTACTGTATGCAGCTATCTCTAATATCACTATAATTTATTGCCTTCTAAATCAAAGCAACATTGTATAGGGCAAATGCTGTAGTACAGTATATTGCATAAGCCTTACCGATAAGCCTCACTCATCTATCATGTCTACCTCAAAAGCTCTTTAACAGAACAAAAGTCTTTACTTCTCCAGTAGCTTTCAGCCTAATTAGTCTTTAAGGTGTTCATGCCAAAAATCCTGTAAACTACTATTACAGTTTGAAGTGATTATGAGTCGTTTTAATGTGTGAGTCGCTCAAAGGTGGGAAAAGTACCAAAGAGGAAAAAGAAGTGCAATTTATCACCAAAGACAAACTTAGTAGTAAGTAAATAAGTCAGTAAGTGCTTTACATGACTAAGGCCAGGATTATACATCAAAGGCACGTCATAGTTCCCGTTGAATGAGGATATATGCATAACTGTTGTGAAACAATCTGCTCATCACCCATTGATTTGTAGCTGATGGCTGTTCATTGGTGGACAGTCCAGACAGCAGTTTCCTTTATAAGGCTTTGATCCTACAGCAACACTGGGAACCTCGGATTGCCAGGGACAAAGGTGTATTCTCTGACCGGTTAACCGACTGCAGGAGGTTACAAGCTGTTGCTGGGTGTAACTGGTCAGAACACTGACTTGTCTGCAAACACTTGCTAACTGACTGCTAAGCAGTACTGAAAGCTAAAAGAATCCAAGGAATTTGATATCAAAGTAAAATTATCCCTTACCATGAATCCAAAAATTTGCAACTTTTATTTTGAAGGCAAATGGTCTCTATTTTCAGTTTATGTTATACTCTTTTTAGTTTCACTACAGCTGTAGTAGCTGGCAACAAACTATAGGCAACTGCAGAAATCTACCAGTGACCAAAGCAATCACAACTAGTTTCACTTACCAATAGCCAGCAACCACTCGCCAACCAGTTGGGGAATATATATTTTTCTCTAGTGACCAGTGATCACTAGCAGGACGCTGACTGGTCTCTAGGCCTGTAAAACTAGAGCTTTAGCAATACATTTCACACCACCAGTAACCTCAAGCAACAACTTGCAAGCAGTCAAGTAACACTTGTTTTTACCTAAATACCGGTCGTTGTCAGGTGGTTACCAAGCAGTCTCTAGGCCTGTATGGCTGGGGGCTAACCATCTGCTATCCTTCACTCTCATTGGCAGTTGTTTCAATCACTTGCTTCAAAGTTGAGAAAAACTGGGGACTCACCAACTTTATATCATCACTAATTCGCCCACTTTCACTTGAAGTCACTGAATGTCACTGCCACGTCTCTGCTAGTTGGTTCCATCAGGTTTGTTGCATTTTAAGGCCCAATGAGTGTTTTTATCTGGTGCTTGTTACTATGTTGCAACAACCCTTATCTTTTCCAACTTTTCTCCTCTGACATTATTCCAAAAGGTAAACTATTTTCAGCTGAGAGTCACGTGGTTTAAAGAGGGAAAAGAAATCTGCTCTGATGGCAAGTTTACTGAGGACTGTCAACCTCTAACCTCATCTGATTTGTTTTGAAAACAGATGCTACCAGCACAAAACTGCTGTTATAGTCAGATGTAGCAGCTAAATGCTAATGTTTCAGTGCTAACAGGCAGATCTTTAGCACATTAGCCAAAGTACACAGCAGAAAATCTTCTTTTTTTTTTGGATACCAAAGTTTAATCTTGATTAGTTCAGTTATATCAAACCCTTCAAAAGAATCAAACAATTCAGTTATTATTAGCAGCTTTTCACTGAAATATGCTGTCCTGCTATGATCATTGCTAAATTACAGCAACATAAGGTCCTTTATTTCATTACTACAAGAACCGACTTTATGTTTAGGTATTCTTCTGGCTCTGAGCACTCAGATCATTCCAGGACATTCATTAACTAAACCTTTAATCGAGAATATTGGATGCTTACAGGCAACATTAGATCATAATTAGATCAGTCAAATGGGTCAGAAACTACTGATTTGTTAACTGGAAAGATGCAATTGTGAGTTAATTATCAGCGCACCTTCCAATCAGAGTCCTCTTTGATGGTCTCAGTTGATACCACACACGTTCCTGTATCCAAATGATCAAATGCCCTTCCAGCTCTTTTCTGGCCTCTGTGTCACGGCTGTTGGCACACACTCAGTTTGACTGCACACGCTCGGTGTCTCAAACCTTCTGCACACGCTCACTGGCTCTGAATACAATAAAGGCTGAGGTATCCCTGGCATTTGTGCAGCCCCCACATCAGCTCCCTCTCTGCCTCCTTTTGACACATACTAGAGTTTCTGAGGCGCGAGCCGTTATTACAGGCCTCCAGACAATCCTTTCTGAGCTAATTTCTGTCTTTAAGCTGAGAAACGCAGAGTATGATACTCTGTGCGGCATGTATTGTTACATAAAGTAAAGGGACACCTAAATAGAGGTGGAGTGGAATGTCAGTCAGAGGGATTCATTTGGTGTTTAGGTGTCAAGTTGAAATACCTGCGGTGTTCCTGCCTTCTGGCAACAGGTTTGGGCAGGCAGCCGCATCTATCACCAGACTCAGCGCTTAAACTACAGAGTCGACGTTACCTAAGAGTTACAGCAGGTAGCATTTCAGAAACACAGTTTGAACATAGACAAAATACTCATCACTGCATGTTTTCTCAATTCAACAAACAATCAATAAGATCAGCACCAACTACAATAACCACCGTCAGAGGTCAGGGGAGCAGACAAGGGGAACAAGATTATGTTAAGCTCACACCATCTCCTTCAACTAGGCTACCAAGAGCCCAAAAGAGATTTATCCTTGGCAAAGTAACATAAGGACAACTGTAACATCTCTAAAGTTGGAAGGAGAAAAATGAGAGAAGCCTGACTGCACAGGGTCACCATAACAAGCAACACTGCTTGAATCCAAAGTCCTGGGGGTTTAGTCATCCTTCTTCCTGTCATCTCTCTTTTCTTTGTTTAGCACCAGATTTTGTTGCTTTGACTTCTTAAACACAATTTATAATGATGATGTGCCGAGTAACTTGCTCATGGTATTTTCATGCTATGCTATTTATACAATGTGATTTTGTGGTTTCTTGGAATTCAGACATTTTCTTCCAGAGTTAAATGGAAACCAAGGAAAAGCTAAGAGGACAGTGGAATACTGGATCCATTATCAGATGACCAAACACGCCGTGACTCCACATCTTGATAAGAATATTCTGCTCTGTATAAATGTAAAGTAGTCTGCTAACATGTTAAGAATTACTGTAGCATGTGGCCATGACATGCAGTGAATGACTTTATCTGATGGGTTCTGAAAAAAATAAAAATAAACTACAGTGATAAATTAGGCCTATTAGGAGAGACAGGAGTTCCACGCTGACTTAAATTCGCTGTTTAAAAGAATGAAATTGTCAAATTAAACCTATTTAGATAATAAGTACAGCAGATGGAGTCCTGGCTCACATCTTCCCATGCCTTTCTGGCTTTCCGTGCTCAGCGCTAGTTTGGAGCCAGTCGTGTGCTTTGCTGCGGGATGTGCGCCGTATGCGGAGCTGCCGCTAAAATGATCACCAAATGCATCGCCCCCCCCTAAAAAATCTCACAGGAATGTGTTTCTTATTTTTAAATAACAATAAAGCAATTCTAAAAGAAGCATGGATGCAATCAGCGCAATCAAAGTGATTCTAAGTCGGCAGCTGGGAACCTCCAACGCCTGTAATGAACCGAGCTTTTGGAGATAATCTCACCAGATGTTACGAAGCACATTTCTGTTGCTGGAAATGAAACCACACATGCTTCTATGTAAAGCTGATGAAAAGTGGCCAACACACACACACACACACACACACACACACACACACACACATGCAGTTATTCTGATAATGTAAAGTTCAGAAGAAAGCTTTTAGACATCATAAAAACTCATTATAATCATCTGTGTTATAACTTTTGCTAAATGTAATGAAAAACATAATTATGGATCAGTGATTCATCTCATCAGTTGATGCTTCCAGTAGCAACAAATAAATTTAATGTGTCAGCTTTAAACCGAAGCATTTTCCTCTTCAATCAGGGAATGTTATTTACTGAGTGAGCAGATAAGAGTTTTATAAATCAAACTCAAGCGACAAATGGATTCCCAGCAGGCATCCGAAGAAGCGTGAAGAAAAACAGGAAGCAATCATTCCATCAGATCGGAGGTAGCCCAGCAATGTTGGGTTTCAGCTGAGGACACTCTCAAAGTCGATCATGTAATACACTCCAGGTTCAGAAACAGAACTAAGCAGCTATTCACTTGTTATCTTACAGAAATGCTGAAGTTTTTTCCTGTTTCCCTTGTGACCCATAACACTAAAGCTTCACTGTCTGGGTTGATGCCACATAATTGCATCCAAACATCAGTTTACTGATATTATTTAATCACATTAGAATTATATAACCACTGCTGAGAGCATGCTCCAAATTCCAAGACTTTCCCAGAATCTGCCAGGAGCAAAAGAATAAAGATCTGCTGAGGACATCGTGTCTCCTAACCTATCTAAAGATCTCTAACAACACAACATGAGACATACAGTGAGTTTTGTTAGTGCTGGCATACTCCTCCCAGCCCCTCACCAAAACAGGTCGGACCTTTGCTGGCCTCAGCTTGACTTTAGCTGGTATTCTATTCAGCTCAACCCTATATCATATGGGCGAGGGCAGCCTGCCAGTTCTCATAGACTTAATAGTCCTTTGGCTGTGGATGGACCAGGATGTATGGTGGTGGAAACGGACAACCACAATCTGATTGCAAGAGGGTTGCCTGTGGCACAGCTACTGGAATTCCAGTGGGAAGACTCACTCCTTGCCCTGTGATGTATCGCTTGCTCTCTTTCCACGGATTCGATCCAGACATCAACACGCTAGCGTGGACGCGGTCAGATAGCCTAATTGTAGAAGAGAGAATATGTCTCTGCAAAGTTAAGAGGAAAAAGAGGGAAAAAAAGCTCTTCAACTACTCCTACGCTATCATTAATCTGACATGTTCAGTGCATTCCTGGAGTTACTTTGTGATGAACTGTTACATGAAAGTAAAATTACTCGTACATTTTCCCCCAGAGTGTTTTCTTGTTTCCATCTCCTGAAAGCTATCCTTCACTCTGCTGCGGTTTGTAGGACATTGTGCTGGTGGAGAGATGCATAAAAGTAATGACCGGAGAAAATAACATTAATTTCAGAGTGTTGGCAACCCAGCTAGAAAATAAAACAGTCATGCCCTTTACTCCAAATGCAGCATGACTGAAGTTGCATTGTGCAGTGGTCTGTTTATGCGCTACTATTTTAGCACCAGTAGGCCAGAAAAAAAAATTCTGTAAACCTGGGGTGATGAGACTTAAATTGTTATCCATTTTAAAAATGCTTACCTTCACAACTTAAAAAAACATGTTACATATTAAAAACATTTTTGTCTCTATAAGTCATCAAAAATGTGACTGCTCTTCTATTTGTATGGTTTGTTTTTTTCCATAGATTACCTTTTTAATTGTTATTGCATTGCTAATTCCAGTCACTGATCTGGACCTCTGAACTACGCTGTTGTCTTCGTTGGACAAAGACAAAAATTATGGTCTGTTCAAAGGTTTTTTACCAGATACAAAGAAATAGTTACTGTAAGTACGTTTAGGTAGTGCATAGCTTCAGATATTTTACAGCAAAGAAGACACAGATTGCACTATTTTAAGTAGCGTGTAATTACCTCTTAATATGTGCCTCACCTTGCTAACCGAACCAAGGATTTGGCAGGTTTTTAAAAAGGGACCTTGGTGTAAACCACCACACTATGAAGCCTTATTAACCTTATTAAAGGTGCAGGGTGTAAAACCGAAGCAAGGAGCACCTAATTAGAGCTGTGGGGAAGATTGACTGAGACTCATTGTAGGCTAGTTGTTTGAGCCTTGACTTATTGGACATAGTCATTTCACTTATTGTTGAACCAAAAACATTGATTAGTATATTATTATAAAACACAAGATGATCGATAGAAATACAATGCCGCTTCTTATCACTGTTACCTTACCTTATCACTGTGATGAACATGAACGATGGTTTCTGTAGGTGTGTTTTACATCTACAGAAGGTTATTTTTTGAAAATAGCCTGAAAATGAGTCAGACACCTCCAGCTCTGACCTGTTGCATTCCACCTTTCACCTTAAGCAAAGTTTGTACAGTTGCTAAAATAGACACAAAAGCTACCTCTGGTGTGTGTGGTCTGCTGTAATTCAGGATTGCACGTCACCCACGCACACTCAGAAAAACATTTTGGGAGCTGGCCACAGAGCAAGACAGTGTTTAGACTACCCACAATCCCCTCCTCTCCTCCGCTCGACTGCACATCTTCTGCAGTTGGAACGCTGGCCAGTGCCCTCAGGACTGGGTCCCTCCCTGTGTCCTGCCTGTGAGGCCGAAAACATTGCGAAATGTTCTCTGTCAAGATGAAAATAATGAGGACATGAGCACCTCTGCACTTCTGAGGAAAACTATGATAAGTACATGTTTGGATTTGTTTGCAAAAGATTTTGCTCATAGTTCTGGTATTAACAGTTGTGAAATGTGTTGACAAATGCCTCTGAGACCCCCCTCGAGGACAGAAGGATGAATGATATTGTTCTAGAGAAATATTTCTGCTATTTCAGAGTTGTTCCTTTTGGAAACTATCTGAGTGCTCCTTATATTTAATCAGGAAAAAGCAGACTTTCAAGTTGGCCCTGGAAACCGTATATCATATGTCTCTCATGGTTTGGATTATTATCTTACCCACAATATATGTTTCCATTTCAAATAATATGTCAAGTTATCTGCACAAAAGGAGCAGAAACATATGTGAATAAACATGACCTAATGTGAACTACTTCATCAGCCCTGCAGATCAGAGCAGCTTCACCCCTTAAATGCTGGTGCTTTCTTGACATGAACTATTGGCCTTCATGAAGATTTTCACTTTGCCATTCTCAGTGTTAACTTTATGCTTTTTTTTTAAACTATTCTTTGATTGGTGGGCTGAAAAACATGTTCTTTAAATTCAGTACACCTGCAGGTGACTTGGTGAACCCTTTTGGCCTAGATTTAGCCAAACAAACAGTTACGCTACCACCACGCTTCACAGACGAGATAAAGTGCTGATGCTCAAATGCATTATTTTTCCCTTCTCTAAAGACAACACTTTGCATTTAAACCGAGACGTTCTACTTTGGACTATTTAGGCCTTTTGGCTTGTCCATGTGATCTTTAGCAAACTGCAGATGGGCAGCAGCATTGTTTCTCTATCTCCTGACCTTTGTGGCATTGTAAGGCAGTGCAAACCTTCAAACTCACAGCTAAATTGGACGATTATGATGCTAATAAGGTTTCTGTCCTATTTTACTGAAGTGCAGCCTTTGATATGACAGATCGTGAAAGACTCATTCACCATCTGGAGCACTGAGTTGTCCTTGAATTGTTTCAATCACATATCCTTGATGAAAATTCTTCACCCAAAACTCTGATGATCAATAAAGAAACTCATTCCCCTGTAATGCCACTCTCACCATATGCAAATCTTCTTCATTAATATTGCCCCTTTGCTTCTGTTACATCCAAGATTGTCATTTTTTTTCATCTTTCTCTGTTTGTGTTTCTGTATGATTTATTTTTACTTATGTATTATGTATATATCTGTAATGGGTTGCTTGTTTAAATAGTTTCTTGCCTTCTTAATGGGGAAGTCAGGTTGGTACACAGCCGAAAGCACTATTTGACAACTGTTAGAATTCATATTATGGCAAGAACCAATCAACTAAGTAAAGAGACACTACAGTCCATCATTGGTTTGAGAGCTAAAGATCAGTCAGTCCGGAAAATTGCTAAAAGTTGTCCCAAATGTCCCCAAGTGCAGCCAAACCCATCAAGCGCTACGACAAAACTGGCTCACATGAAGACTGCCCCAGGAAAGGAAGACCAAGAGTCACCTCTGCTGCTGAGGATAAATTCATCTGAGTCACCAGCCTCAGAGCTCCAGTAGCAGACACATATACTGTTCAGAGGAGACTGCGTGACTCAGGCCTTTATGGTCAAATAGCTGCTAAGAAAAGCAACAAACAGAAGAGATTCACTTGGGCCAAGAAACACAAGAAATGGACACTAGGCCAGTGGAAATCTGTGCTTTGTTCTGATGAGTTCAAATTTGAAATCCTTGGTTCCACCCGCCATGTCTTTGTGCGACAAAGAAAAGGTGACTGCATCGTCTCTGCATGCATGGTTCCCACTGTGAAGCATGTAGGAGGAGGTGTGATGGTGTGATGGTGTGGGGTGTTGACACTGTTGGGGATGTAGTCAAAACTGAAGGCACACTGAACCAGCATGGCTCCCATAGCATCCCGCAGCAACATGTCATCCCATCCAGTTTGTGTTTAATTAGACCATCATTAATTTTTCAACAGGACAATGACCCCAAACATGCCTCCAGGATGTGTAAGAGCTATTTGACCAAGAAGGAGAGTGATGGAGTGCAGTGCCAGGCTGCCTGGCCTCCACAGTCACCTGACCTAAACCCAGTCGAGATGGTTTGGGATGAGATGGACTTCAGTGTGAAGGCATATGTGATACTACGTTATACAGCTAAAATCAAATTAGAGAACAGTGGCTTTCTCCTTCCAATCCATGCCCACCATTGTAATTTACTATCCTCTTGATGGCATCTCAAAAGTTATTACACTCTCATTAAGTGATATTTGTATTGTCGTCCACTATTAAGGAGGTTTACTGTAATCTTCTGTGTCCCTTATTTAAACACAATCTGCCTAACTGCGTATTAATGGAATCCAAACTCATAGTTTTGTACTTTTTGTAGGCCAGTGGACATAAACAATTCTCATTTTAAGTCCTCAGAAACTCCATTTTTTTTCTCCCGTCCTTAAACACGTGCTCTTAAAAACCAGGTTGCCCACTTACACCTGATGCTGAAGAGCACCTGAATGTCACCTTCAGATATAATTCTGATCGTGATATTATAATATTTTTTCCTTAATAAATGTTTTATTGTATTAATTTTATTTAATTTGTTGAACTCTTAACCTTAGGGGTTGTGTTAAGACTTTATGTTTTCGATCATATTTAAATATAGAACATCTCAAAGGGTTCACACGCTTGTTTGGCAGCTGTAGCATCACTTTAGTGTCAGTGTTTCGAATTGCATGCCTTAGAAGCTTACCCTCCCTTATTAAGCAAGAGATAACGCTGTTGCATTTACCATAATGGGTGTGAAAACGAGTCACATAGCAGCTAGAGGAGGAAGGGTGAAGGCAGTGGATGTGTCAACAGAGTGATGTGTTAACAATCTTAAGCTGTAAGATGGAAGAAATTCATCAAACACACCCAGTGTTGAACGTCTTACTCCTTGTGAGGTACTACAAGCAGCAGAGCGGCAGATATGTTAATATTCTGTATTCGTCTTTAAACCTTCATTCGGCAGACAAGAACAGGCTTGTTTACCTGACTTACGATCAGTACGTGGTGTGTCCGTTGGAGGAAAGTGACATCAGTGTAACCGTTCAGAGAGGACAGCTAAACACAGACGGAGAAACCAAACAGGTTTCACCTCACAGAGCCTTCTTGTTGAAGAGGCCGAGACACGAGCCAAAGCAGACCGAGGAAAATTAGTCTTGAACTGGAATTTCTTAAAAGCCTAATTCCACCCACAGGGTAACCCAAAACATAACTTGTGATGGAAAAGCAAAAATAAAATGACATGCATCTTCCTGGCAAATGCTGTATACTCAACAGAGCACGCTGTAGAGCACACTGTGTGCTTGTGATGCTGCCACTGGTTTGGAAGAAGACTATTTGAGAAAGGTAGAGGGGTAGAATACAGCGTTGTGTTGTGCAGTCTTTTCAAGTCTCTTTGACCAATTGTTACAGTATCCTTGGACTATATATGAAAACTATATATTTGGCTACATTTATTTATCTGGTTAGGTTTATTGGTCCTGGTATTAACCATGGTTGCCTGTGTCCCACTGTCATGACTTGCAGGAAGAGGCATTTTAGTACACCGAAGCCTTTGTTGAAGTTTTAATGTCTGCTGTTGAAAAAAAAGTCTTTGGGATGTCTTGCCAGAGGCTGAATTTCCCATCTCTTTGCCAATAAGAAACTTATCTTTTATGGGAAATTACTTACTGTTTCCTTTTTCAGCATGGTTTAATGAAAAGACAGGGTTGTGTGTTCTACTTACAGATCATGTGCAGGCCACACGGATGCCGCGATGACATCACCCTGGGGCGACATGACAGCATGACGCTAACAGGGCTCCATTCACAACTGCGGTTTAACTGGTGCTAAATAACGCCTGTGTAAGTTAAATAGAGGGTGTCTTTCAAACCGTGAGCTGGTCGCAAGCAGACGCAACCCATCTGCATTTAGTTCAGTGTGAGACTTTGCAAAGAAGTATACAAGGCTAGTTATTAAAATGCTCCATCAATCATTTATAATATAGCAGCAGGGAGAAAGCAGATTAAGGAGTAATGAGCTACCCAAGTCAAATTAACCAGGAACCACAAGTGGACTGTTTGCAGAAGGATGTGCTGCTTTATATTCCAGACAAGACTGGAATTGTTTTTTAAGTGCTATGACGAGATTTGAAGACAACATCAGACACACACAAGCACTGTCTGAGCCTTCAGCACCCCTTCCCTCCTCTACCTTCACTCGTTTTTCTTTTGTAATACAAGCAGAGATGCACACCTCTCCACCTCTAAGCTGTGCCAGTTACCAAGGTGATAGGGGTTTTATCCCATACATGAGTAAAACCTAAAAGAAATGGAAGCACAGGCAACAATACCTTGACTTTAGGGCATAATGTTAGAAAATGATCATACACTGCCTCATGTCTCTGTCTATGCACATTTAAAACCTTTGTAGGGAAAAAGAGCTGTCCTTGTGCTTCCTGTAAGTCTGACTGTAAATGTCCCCTGGACGTGCTGCAGTGTTGCAGCACTCTGCAGTAATTAGTTCAGTCACACGGTGTTGCCTCAGCCTGCTGCAATTTTTTTTTCAAAATGTCTATGCACAACATAAACAAATTTTTTTTAAAAAGGCACTGGAGTGCAGGCTTTCAGCTTGAGAGAAAAAATTGGAGAGTATGGGTGTGCACATGTGATAGACAGATAAGGTTAGAGAGGCTCTGGAGACAGCCAGCGTGTCTGCCGGCTATGTTAACAGAGGAGTTCTTATCAGATATGGAGAGACAGAAAAGCAGTGAGGGGAACGCAAACTCCCAGCGTATATCACGGAGGACTAATTTAGAAAGGAGACAGCCAGACATCCCCTAAGGAATTTGCTCTTCTCCACGCAGTGCTAATTTTTTTGGGACTGCGAGACCAGAGCTTGCGCTCGCTCAGCACCGCAGCTCCACCAAGAAACAGGAAGCAAGGATGATCCTCAAACACCGCAGAGCAGCCTAAAAAATCCCAGCTCGGGGGAGGAGAGAGGACAGACATGCACAGGTGCTGCTAGAGGGAGAGAGACAGCGAGAGGAGAGAGAGAGAGAGGAAGAAGCAGTGGGAGTCAGGGGAGGAGACTTGACTTGTTTCAGTGAGAAATCGGAGAGCAATTCCAAAACAGCTGTCCGGCAGACGTCCCAGTCGACAGAAGTGCAGCCTCGAGGCAGAGACGTTAGGGCAGTGTCAACAAGCCACAGGAGCAGCACAGCAGCCGCTGAGCTCTCTCACACACACACATACAAGCACGCATATCAACCAGGAGCTGCAGCTTTCAGGAGAATCGCAGCGACATCAAGGAGACTCCAGATCTCCCCCGACAAAGCATCTGAGGTGAGTGACAGAAGGAACTTCAACTTTCATTTCTCACTCTCTTGCTGTACTGTAATCTGAATTGGAGAACAATAATGGGATGTAAGTGAGTTTTTTGGGGTCTGAGTGAGTAATTGTAGCAGAATGAAATATTGCTTGGTAACAGTAAAAGCGTGCATGGTAAGTTAAGCATTTGTCTGGCATACATGTAACACAAGAGCTGAACTGTTCAGAGCAACATGATACCCTTGCCGCTTTCCAAGAGAGACATTTTTAGTCCGACTACACGCTTAAGGCATGTTCCTGTGAAACGCAGAGCTGGCTTAGCCCTCATCTGTCTAGGGACGCAGATTCTTGAGGAGGTTTTTATGGTTATATTGAAGAGGAAGGGAAAAAAACACCTCTTCTTTGCCAGTATGTGTTTATTTTCTCTTCATGTTTCATACTTTTCCTGCTCATCTCTGCCAAGGATAACTCTAGCAAGTGTTGGCCATGCTTGCGGGTGGCACAAGGGGAGTGAAAAAGAGGGGCAGAGCAAATACTCCACCCTGCTATTCAGCCGACTCCCAGCACCACCACCAGGCCCCTCGAAAGTAAGGCCTTTGCCTATAATTGAGGGTGTTTTTTTTGGTGTTTTTTTTATGTAACAAAGAGTTCGGGCTATTTTGTAAGGCTACCATTACCCTGTGTGGTATGTGCATTTGCTTTTTATAACAGCCCCAAAATGAGGGTCTTTCTGCTATTCAAAGGCGTAATAGAAGTCAAGGCCATGGTTAGATGTCAGAGGAGTATGTGGAGACTTCAAACTTTCATGAAGTTGCTTTGTAGAGACAGTGGGAGGAACTGAGACCAGCTACAACTGCTAATAGCATGCTATTTATTTTTAAGCAGCACTGATGATATGCCAGCACAGTAATCCCATCACTGGAGGGATATTTTTGGGGATGCCAAGTTTCTATTTTAAAAACAGGTGAAGTCATATACCGGTCATATTTTAAGCAGCTGCACCCGCTTTTTTTAGAGCACCGGTGAACCCTAAAGTGTCATCAAACTGTAGCATTTATATAGGCCACAGTAAAGTTACGCAGCCTCTCTAAATATACTGGCCCAGTTATACTGCACGTGACTTTTAGATGTCCAGAAATAACCAGACAAATCACGAGCTGTTAGTTTAATTACCAGATGCCAACCCCATTTTCATCACCTCGCTCCTTCTGCTGCCCCCTTGTTTGTATCTAAGCCTCCGCGCTTGAACTGATGAGGCAAAGCTCTACTTTTAAAGAGGCTGGAGTGGCTCCAGATCACTTCATGCCCAGACAGATAGCTGTTGCTGACCCAATGACACAGTCGTTTTATCCAGCAGCTGAATGACCGGCTGCTGGGGCAAGCTATTCTGAAAGGAAGGTGCCATCGTAGCCTCACTTCCTGGGCAGTGCAAATGCTCTGGTCGGCATTCTGCAGCAGTGGCGCCAGAAGGTTGTCAGACCTCTCAGCACATGCTTGCCTTGCAGCCTGTTTTTGGAGTAGCTCCAAAATGAGGGTGCAAATCTAGACTTGGCTGTGAGATACACTAGAATATACCTGTTCAACTATTAACAGCCTGCAGATTCACAAATGGATTCATTAGGTTGGGAGCCCATGAGGGTCCATCCTGGAACACCCTGAGGAGCTGCAATTGATTGATTACCACTTGGGCCAACACAAGCTTAGCCTACCATTGCTGTGATTCCCCACATACACACAAATCAATAGTAAATTAGTCAATTTCTCATTAAGTTAACGTCCATATAGAGTTTCCACTGTAGGCATGCACAGGCAACCAATACTTGAAAGACCAACATGAGGACATTTTTTTCCTCGTACTTTGCTGGTGGCCTTTGAAATTCCAGTCATATTTGCCATATAAGCCAACTGAGCCACCAGCAGGATGACTGATGTGAAGGTCAGACCTTCAGGCTTTCACCGTACCAGCTGACTTCTTACCGGCCACAAGTGTTGACCTTGACTAGAATGTAAAGCATATGTCTCCTTGTGAGAGTTGCAAGTGTTGAGCCGCTCTGTGGCTAGACCGTTTCTGTCCATACTATTGATTTAGGCCGACATCATCATCTGCTGCAATGCACGGGCTGTCCAGAGAATAGCACAGCCAGGCATTTGGAATAATTTAATCAGAACAGTGCAATAATCAATAAGGATGTACGAGAGGAAGGTTTTCATCCAGGAGGGCAGCTGTGACCTCCTGCTCTTGGGAAGAGCAGTAAAAAAAATGTATAACACATGTGGATGTGCTGTGCACTTGGAGTGCACAGGAAGCCTTTTGGCTTGGTGCTGTATTTGTTCCGCTTCCTACCCGAGCCCAGCTTCCCACTGCAGTGAGCATCAGCTGTCAAGGTCAGAACGAACAGAGGAGAGATGCTTAAAAAAAACTGGAAAAAAGAGAAAAGGAAGAAAACAAGATACAGTATGAGAAATGCTTGAGCTAAACAAGTACAGGATTTTGCCATGCTCCCCCTACACCGACACCCCCATTAAATACTGCAGCACATCCTCTACTCCCTCCTCTCTTGTCCTTCCCTTTCTCCCCCTTCACTATTAGCAAACAAACACGCTCTTCAAACACATGGCATGCATTCAAAAATGCTATCTCAGGCACCTCGCGCAAACACTCACTCTCACACCGGCACTCAAATAAGACAAGAACCCTCAGAGAGCAGAGCTGCCATTTAACACACTCACACATGTCATAGCTGTGTATAGCTCACCAGCGTTTTGCAGATGATGATAGATATATTTGTCTTCCAATTACAGCTTCTACAGTAAGAAGATTTAAGCTTGTACTCCAAATACATTTTATTAAAGATGTAGTGGAAAGATTTTGATGCTGCACCCAGCAAAACAGGTTGGAGACACAGGAAGTCATGGTCAAAACGGGTGATTTCCAGGCTGCGGTTTGGATTCAAATTCACAGCAAGTGTCTGCCTCTCTGGCTGCACGCTGATTTGCCTCCTGAATAATCACAGCCTACTTAAAGTGGCTGTGATAAGGCTGTTGCAGGGTGTCTGTATGCGTCGGTAGCAGCAGGAATGTGGATGTTTTGTCAGTGAGACGTTTCTTTTTTTCTCTTTCTCTTTTTTTAGTGGGGGTGGACTTGACCGCCCAGGCACTTTTGTGCAGCGGTGCTCTCTGTCAGACAGTCACTGCTGACAGACCTCTCATAAGTAAATATGTCTATAAATGGGCAAGCTCTCTTCTCACTGGTGCTCCCTCCCACCCCCCTCATCACCCACGCACCCTTCCTTTATACTCCTTTCCCTTTCTCCTTGGTTCCTGCGTCATTTCAAATGTTCTTTTTACCTACACCAAACTACACGATAGGCAACGTGGTGATATTCTCGAAACGGCGGCATGCAATCAGGCAGTTTGTAACCAATCCAAAATCTCTTTAATAGTTTCTACTCAGTCTGATGTGCTGCAACCTAACTGCTATCTCCCACTTATTAATCAGAGCCAACCTCATCAAAGCCAAATCAATTCACAGTGTGCACCATCTTCTTTCTTAACATCCACTTACAGTGTAATCCCTCGCTCTCTCCCTCATTCACACAATCCCCCCTAAACCCCTTCATCGCCCCCCACTCCCTCTTCTGGGTCTCCACCTTCTCCCATCACTCTGTGCGTGTCTGAGCAGTAGCTCGCTCCTAAAAAAAGACTGTTATCCTTCTAAAGCCTTCCTTTGCCTCTTCTCTCTCAATCTGCGGTCCAGCTGTTCCACATTAGCACGTCCAGATCTGCGGAGGCCAAAGCTGGCTCACGTGTGGAAATGCAAATAGAGGAGTAAAAAAGCCTAGAGACCCAGCCCTCCTCTTCTTTGTGCTAGCTTGCTAGATGCAAAGTGTGGATGAGGGTCTTATTTTCTTGTAGTATTTGGTATTAGAGTTTATTTCTGGAACCGGTGTTGACTTCTTTTTCTTGAGTAGAGGTTTTGTATCAGCTGCAGTTCTCATCAAACAACTTCCTTTCATTGCTGAGGTCAAGTTTTAGAAAAATGCTGACGCATTCTGCTTTTGTCTCTGATTTCAGGAAAGCGCCCATTCGACCTTTCTATATTGCTGAACATCACCAGCCCTGCTCGCAAAGCCAGTTGCTGATCAATGCTGCGATCATTTTTGGAGTCCTGTGTGGAGGCGTGCAACTGAGAATGTAACTTGAGCTTCTCCCCTGGGGGAACTGCAACATCAAGAACTTATAGAGGACTTCCAACTGTTCTAACCTGCATATCTGAGATTTCCTCTTTAGAGACAGCCATGCCAGCGAAAGCACCTATATATCTTAAACCCACCAATAATAAGAAGGGAAAAAAATGTCGCCTGAGAGATATTTTGTCACCTGATATGATCAGTCCACCTCTCGGGGATTTTCGCCACACCATCCACATTGGCAAGGGCGGGGAAAGAGATGCCTTCGGAGACATGTCCTTCCTCCAGGGACAGTATGAGCTCCTACCGGGAAAAAGAGACGTCCACCCACAATACAGCGTCCAGAGTGAGTTTCTGCGAGCGAACAGCACAGGCGACGCTTCCTTCGTCGAGACTCCCTCACCAGTACTCAAGAACGCAATCTCCCTCCCAGCTATCGGTGGCTGCCAGGCCCTCACCCTTCCAGTGATCTCTTCTGCCGTGTTCTCCATGCAACCAGGGCCATTGGAGGACATCATGGGACCGGCACCTTCCACGAAACCTGACACAGCTGAAGATGTGGAGATCTTGCAGATGGATGCTCTGTTGCGCTCCATGAACATCTTCAACAATGAGCCCTCATCACCCTCCACAGATTTCCAGTCAAAGCCTGACGTGCTCTTGGATCTGCTTGAGAACACAGATAAGTCCCCTTCTAAGGAGGTTGCCAAAGCTAACAAAATAAACAAGAGTGAAAGCAGATTTGACAATCCATCATCCTATTATATCAATGGTCACAGCAACAGCATCTGTAAAGCTAATGGAAGCTTGAACAGCAACACAAGCAGCTTTGACAGCTTGAGCGGGAAAGGAGACTTCCAGGGCAAGAGCTACGATGGGAGCGGGAGTCTCATCGGCAACGGTAACTGCAACAGTTACGGACACTTTAACGATGACATTACAATTGGTTTTAAGCAGGAGCTTTCCAAGTACAATGGAGAGTGGGTGGACAGGGACAGTGGGGTGGAAGATGGCCGCATTTGTGATTTCGAGTTTGAGTTTACCAAAGAGAAGAGCACATCACAGGATTCCCTAGCCCAGATCACAGGGTCATTCCTCTCCCTCGAACTCGATCTGGGCCCATCCATCCTGGACGATGTGCTCAACATAATGGATAAACCCGCAGCAAAGAGCAGGCCTTGAGCTGCACTGAGTCCCCAAGAGGAGAATGGGAATTATTAAAATATAGCCACGCGGAGAGAAAGACTCATAAAGCAATCAAAATGGTGTCTGGATATATCATTGAGATGAAAACCAGCTACAATAGACAAAGCTGCTTATGTTTTTATTGTCAAAACATTTAAGCATTCTTAAATTCTAGCTTCTATGGAGTGTTGAGTCTTCTTCTTTGTTTTGTTTGCCATGCCATTAGCATGCTTAAGATGCATGTGCTTTTTGAGTTACAGCTAAAACAGCCATTCTGTCTTTGATTTTAAATGACTGTAACAACGCTACATGATAGACTGACGCTCTTATGTTGAAAATATGACAGCTTTTAGGTCCTTTTTTTACACTCACTCTCGATTCTCACACTCTCTAAGAACATACTGCATTTTGTGACTTCAAGTTTGTTAAACAAAGCACGGTTTCGTTTGTCACATAACTCATTTGCCACATTTCAAACAACCAAACACTATGCATATTTGTGTTTTTAAATCTTTAACACAAATAAATTCATTTTCCCCGTAATCTGGCTATCTTTTCTTACAGGGAATGTGTGCAGCAGCAGGAATAAGAGTAGAGTCCCAAGATGATTAGATAAGGTACATTTCATGATGTACTGACAAAACCTTTGTATCAAAAACCAAAAAAAAAACTATTCTAGAAAAATTATATTTCTCATGACTTAATGAGCAAAGACAGCTATGCCCATAAAACAAACAACAATTAAATATGGACTAATTAGAAACCACATGCAGTGCAATTAGATTCAGTATCATTAGGCAAAATTATTTGAGCCTTTATAATTATGACACAAAACACTGAGCTCAGAGGAGCATACATTTACTGGGGCCTTCTATAATATATAGTTTTATTTTATTACAAGGTAGTTTATCCCCATTGAGTAATGCCTTACTGTAAATTGAAGTTACTGGGTAAATTAAAGACAGGCAGGGCTGCCTCACAGCAAAGAGGTCCTAAGTTCAAATCCAGGCCTTTTATTTTTGGAGTATGCACTTCCACAACCCAAAGACATGGATGGGTTTAGGTTAACTGGTGATTCAGAATTGGTCATAGACGTGAACGTGAGTATGGATGGTTGCAACAGGCTGGCGACCTGTCCGACCCAAGTAGTCTAATATCATTAGACGTTCTTAGAGTATGTGACACATTATAACAGAACAGAACTGTTGTAATGTGGGTAGATCTGTTGTAGTACAGCTTCTTACGTCTTCTTTATCTTAAAATAAAGGTCAACTGATAAATCAAGTCTGAAAATCCAAGAAAAACAGGCAGACTGACTGAACCGAATGGATCTCTCTTCTTGCCTCTTCCATTCCTTACATTCTCCCTCCCTGCCCTGCTGTGGGAGCACTGGTGGGCTTTCATCTGCCCAGGCAGGCGCCTGCTCCATTTGTTTGCGTGAGGATGGGACAGGCAGAGGAGGGGGGTCTTTGAAATTCTTTGCATTCCAGCCAAAGAGCACAAGTGTCCAGGACCAGACATAAATCAGCTGTTCCGAGTAAAAAAGGGGGGGGGGGGGGGGGGGGGGGCACTGTCTATCAGCCAGAGTGTACAGAGATATAAGGCTGTGAAACACAATCTTACAACCTTCAGGCAAACCTTGAGCCAGCAGTGTTGAAGCAACAGCCTGAAAGAACAGGACATCAGTCATTACCTCTCCATGCAGTCCTTTGCAATTACCCATCGGCACTGGCCCCCACAGTTAAATTTGCTGTCTGCACAGGTCCTTGAGTGTAGACAAACAGGTCTAAGTCATAACAAGACCTATGGAGGGCAGGTTTCCCCCAACACCCACATATCCCCGTGCCATAATATTTTAGAGAAAAACAAGTCCACCTCAATTTGGTTTGTGTTAGCTCGCTAATTCCATATGTAAATAATTATCTGGCTCCAATTCTGCTTCTGTCATTTACTGAGGCAATGTGGCAAACCGTTCAGAATCCATCAAAGGCCTCAGAATGTCCACAAACAACCGCGAGCGGCTCAGCCGAGGCATCCGAAGCCGCTGCGAAACCAGATGTTGTAGGAGACATGAGCATTTCCCCACGCAAGAAAAACCCATGCCATGGCAGATATCCCAACCACTGGAAAATCCCAACGCTAGTGCTGGAGGATTTGCGTATACTTAGCTGGAGCGCACAACCTCTGAGGATGAGTAATGAAAACCTTAGCTGTCAAGGTAATTGCTATGCTCGTGTCTTCACTGGTCCAACGCTAACTTGATGACAGCCTTCATTTTGACAGGTGTGGACCCCAAGCAGGCTGTTTTTACAAAACAGCTTGTAACCACAGCCCTTCAGTGTGTTGTGTAACATATTAGACATATTTCCACGCACATTCCAAAGTTCTCTCATAAAAAAAATGCCAGGAAATACCAGCATTTGATGAAATCCAACACAAATACTCAACATATGTTACACTCTGTTTATTGCTGAGAGTTCAGCACCCTACACGAGATGAACATTTCTTTAGCTCACCACCTGGGGCTCTGCGTTTAAAGTTAGACAGGCGAGATTGATTTTATGTCATTTCAGAGCCTGAATAATAGTTACTGCATTTCAAGTATACAACTAGATCAGGAGTCTCTTGTGTCTTGTTTCTAGGCTTTAGAGGTCTCCTGGAGCCTGAGGGCAGATGAGAAAAAAGCAGGGAGGGAAGGTGGAAGTAGTCCTGGTGGACTGTTTCTCATTACCACAAGGCCAAGGTGGAAGGTTGACCTGAAGAAACCTCAACTCCAACTGCCTCTGATATTCCGTGATAACACCACACAGATGCTACGCAGCAGCACAATCAGGCAGCTCATTGTGCGACACCCACAGATGTAGTACAATATTCCACTTGTTTCGCTAGCAAGCCACTGCTTAGCATATCTTGATATCGTGTTTTTGTTTCAGTTAGTCAGACTCTCTCTTGGGCTTGATTCACAGCAATGTTCATTTTGTAAAACCTCCATACAAACATTTTTGTTCAGGCAAAACAGTGTTACAGGGAACGGAGGAGCAAATTAGCGATGTTTGTCGAGATAGGGAGGGCACGGGTGTAGCCACCTGCTGCCTTGTAATTTCCCCAACCACTTGGTGTCTCGACAAAAACAGAAACTGACTCTGATGCTGTGCTCTAGTAGAACGGTACACGACACAAGAAAGAAAAACAGGGCATATTCAGGAAATATACTTTGACTGAGTCTGCTGGGGCAAATATCGTCATATAAAAAGCAAGCAAAGCTTTTTTCCTCCAAACACCTGGCCTTACATTGCGTTCCTCCACAGCAATCCCGGGGATCCGACTTCTTAGTTTCCCGGGCTAAGGTGAAGCTGTCATTTCCTAGATGAACAGGCTTTGGCCCAGAGGCCACCAGTGCCAAAGAAAGCACAGCTAAGACCAAGCAAAATTTTCCACCCTACCTCTATAACAGAGCTGTATAATGCACGCACTGTCTTCTGAACATAGAGGTGTCCCTCATAGTCGGACTTGAGCTGCGTTCAGGCAGATGAGAGCGGAAAGTTAAATAAGATGTTTCCCTGTTCACGGTCCCTGGGGACATATGAGATGCAAGCATCAGGATAAAGCTTCTTATGTCTTCACCTGCTGTAACTGTCCTACAGCAGAGCCCAAACTCAAACAAAGTACTTTTCATGCAGCCCAGAGTCTGGGCAGGATAAAATATCTGAGTTATGAGCACAGCTTCTCACAGAGATATTATTGTTAAATATTTATTTTGCTTGCTGCAGAGATATCATTCAATGTTGATACACACTGTACACGTTCCAAAGCTGACTGCCATGATAATCGGGGCCGTGGTTATAGAAGTTTCTTGGGAACATTTTCTTTGGGATGCTGAACATAGCGCTTGGACTCAAGTGTTCTGTAGATCTGCTGATTTAGCAGCGTAGTGCCGCGGCGCCCTTCCAAAAGACAACAGGAGAGAGCAAAGAAAGTTTATTCTTGCGGCTGAATAAAATGAGCTTGAGCAGGAGTTGATGCAGTGCAGATATGAGCGAGCTCACATGCAGTTTGGTCTGGCAGGCAGCGTATACTTCAGGTTCACGGCACTGTTGACTATTGTTTGGCTGACGGTAACCATAGAGAGTTGAGTTTGTATCTTTAGCACGTGAGGGCCGAGCTGAAAGGAGGGCAGAAAGAGGAGGACAGTTAAACAGAACAGTGTCACCTCACAGGCACCAGAATGCCTCTTTGACAAACCCCAGGCAGGTTTGATTATGGTGCCAGGAGTGTACGACTCATTCATCTGCATCTTTTTTCTTCAGTGTGTAGTTACAGTAGATGCCTTCACAGGTGTGTTAATAGGACCGAGACCAAAACATACCAAGAACTGTCCAAATAACTTCAATCTGAGTTTTCATCTTTCAGTATAGATAGAAATGTAATCTTATTGACTTTTTACAGTTAGTGCTGAAAAAGGTAAGGCCTGATTTAAATTCTTACTTTGAAAGAAGTAACACAAGCTCCACACAAATGACACTTCCCTACTCGTGCCTCTCTATGAATGTGTTAGTTGTGTTATATTTGTGTAGTCTTGATAAGGGTACAGTGGTAATTTCACCATCTTCAAACTTCAATTTCTGAATACTTTGAATGAGTATTTTTAAAAGCTCTATATGAGGGGGGTTGTTTGCTAACTGAGACTTAGTGGTGACTTTGTGTCTCAAATTTTAAACCCTGCAATGTATTCTTTTTCTCTTTAGACACAACACAACAAGCATTAATCTACAAGGGTCACCATCCTTTGTCTTTGCTTAATTAGTGTATGGATACTCCAAGATATCTTCTCCATCCATCCATCTGTTTATCCTTTTTCAGGGTCGCCAGGCAGGCTGGGGCCTATCCCAGCTGTCCTAAGGCAAGAGACAGGGTACAGCCTGGACAGGTCGGCAGTCTGTCGCAGAGCTAACACATAGACAAAGACAACCATTCACACTTACATTTACTCCTGCATTCATACCTATGGGCAATTCAGAGTTTCCAACTGTACTCTCTGCGTACTCTGGCTTCCTCCCACAATCCAAAGACATGCAGTTAGTGGGGATAGGTTAAAGGGAAATTATAAACAAACACAGACAACATGCAAACTCCACACAGAAAGACCTTGGCCTGATGGTGGAATTGAAGTCAGGACCTTCTTTCTGTGAGGCACCAGTGCTAGCCACCGTGCCACCCATCTACTTTGCAAAAGTGTCTTCTTCTACTTTATAAAAGATATCTTCTACTACAAAAAGTCTGTGCTAACCCTACAGTACAAAGTCTCTGAGTTATTCATTTTTATTCATATTTATTCCTGTCTTGGGAGACAGAGAAGGAAACTGAGCCCAGACAGCAATGCACGTTGTCTTCTAAGGCTGCAAGGAAGCGAAACCAAATACAGCAAGTCTTTCTAAGATCACATGTGCCTCTATTTTTTCTCTTTTTTTATGGCATGTCCCTCAACCCAGGGCAGCAACGGCCCATAAGTGTGTTTTTCTGGGTCAGCGATCTATATTCACACATAGGTGGTATTTATATATTTGCTCTTTAATGCATATCATCCAAACAGCCCTCTGAAAAGTCCTTCAGTGTCATGTAGATGGAAGGTAGTGGGAGGGGAATGGGCTTAGAGTTATCTCCCCTTATAGATGTCAATGACATCACTTACCATCTTTTCCTATGGCAAGTCAACAACATCTGTCAGACAAATAAGACGACTGCCCCAAGTCACCATCTAGGATAATCGTGGCCTGGGAGTGGTGTTTACTGGGGAATACATAGCACTCCTAAGAATAGTTTGGAAGGTGTTTACAAGTTAGCAATTCACGTTACAGTTTGGTAATAAGTGTGCAATATCATGCCTATAAATGGTTAGTTTGAGGGACTGCACGCTGGCTAAATTTTGATCACACTGCCACTAACCTACAAATAAATTTTTGGCATGAGACAGTGTTTTTGGTTTACCGACTAGAAAAGGAGGCTTTAAATTTTGACAGTATTTAAACTGGCTAACTACTATCAATTGACCTACATAATACTGGCTAGCTACTTTTGAATACGTTGCTAATGTGGTGCCCAACTAATGATTCAATCTTAGTTTGTAAACAAATTTGACCTGTTTAGAACTTTTTTAGACAGGTAAGTGCATACTTACGTATGTTGTCAGGTTTCAAGATAATAGCTGATGTCCTGGTCTTTCCCATAGGCAGTATAAGCCACTGCAGAATGCATTACGTAAATCTGCATTTAGCTTCAAGTGGTCGTGGCTGTGGTCACAAAAAGACTGGCTCTGGAAGCCAATGGATAAAAATTTCCACCTTTTTATAATGTCTTCCCTCTTCTGCGGATCTACTTCCGGACATGGCCAAAACTCCTCACCTGGAAGGCAACCTACAAATTCCCAACTGTATGTCATAAAACACTAACAAATTGCCAATGTGAACTGGTTATGTCAATGAGATGCTACGTGCTTCTGACCAGATCAACAGTAACAATAGCTTCCTAACAGCTGCATGTTAATTGGGAATTTTTAAAATCTGGAGCTAAAAATTTCTTTTCATTCCTAGAATCTATGCTAAGTCAAGCTAACTGGCTGCTGACTGTAGCATCATATTTAAGAATAATATGTATCATCTAAATCTAAAAAATGAACAGAGTTTTATCTTTTAAAATTTTGACTGGTTGCTTCAGCTTTGCTGACACTGAACAGGGTGCTGACTGCGATGTTTCATGGTCGTTACGACCTGCCTGGCATGCATTAGCCTAGTGCCTTTAAGTCTCAGAAGACCACTGCAAAGCTCACAGCTCACAAAAAAGCAAATCTAAAACATTGTCAGAAAATTACATTGGGTTTATAAAGTTAGTTTGCTGTTTATTGTCTCTTAAAATATCTGAATTTCCAAAATCTTGCTTGTACATAAGGGATGAGTAAAGTGCTGATCTACTTTTTGGAACTGACAGTGGTTTGGTTTTATTTTATCACGTTTATGTAGCAAAAATAAAATGTGAGACAGAGTTACGGTTATAGAAAGAAGAGTGCATGAAATCACCAAGCCCTAAGTTTCAGGTCATAGAAACATTCCTCCCGGTATGGTCTACAGCCTTCAGGATTCTGCCTTTTAAGGTAAGATCCCTCTATGTTTTTCCTTGTCCCTGTGCAAGCTTGATCCCTCTGTCCCCCAAAGGCTCACTCGGTGCCCCCAGAGTTTCTTTTTTTTAATAAGTTGTCACCAGCCAGTCATGTGATCACATCTGCAGAAAATTTCCATGCAGGTTCCTTTCCTGCAGCCCTAAAAATAAACAGCAGCTGGTGGCCATTTGTTTTATGCTTTGTTTGCAGGAGCTTTTACACTTTGTCTTTGCACAGTTGAATTACTGCTGGGCCAGTAAATGGAACAACATGCAGGGAGAGATTAAAAAAAAAAGAAGAATTATGAATGAGTGTTGATCACATTCTCATGGTGTTGTGACCTCTGTCCTGCTCTCAAGAGCTGCATTGTGCTTCTACCTGAAACACACTGCGCCGTGTCTGTGAAATCCATCTCGTTTCTATTTGACTCCATGGGGAGCAAAGCAATATAACAGCTTATACTTCAGCCTTGTTTCATGGGATTGTCAATCATCTGAGCACTGGTTGTCCTCATAACCCCAGTCAGTGTTAAAAATGTCTTTGGCAGAGTCCCAGTTAGCATCAGGATCAACATTAAATGACTCGAAAGAGTCCAAAAACTGAACAATACCATAGGAGCCAGTGTCTGGATGTGTATGTCTCAGAAGATGTCTCAATAACTCAACTCTGAATAGTTTCTTCAAATATTTCCTCGTAAAAATAAACCTTAAAATCTCTTCCCCATAGGTCTGTAATTGAAGTCAATCCGTCATCGAGCTGTCAAAAGAAAAACAATAAATCTACCGGGCCAGCTTGTGCCACGGCAGTGAATTACACAGCATGTGGAATATCATTTTGAACATTTATGTTCCCACTTATCTCAGGTTTCCCACACATCACCTATAACATAGCTGACCTTTCTTAGGGATCACAGCTCAAAGGGTCTTCTCCTTTTGAAGGGGATCAGGTTCAGTGATGACCTCACCCAGTGGCAAGGTTGTTATTTGACTGGGTTTAAAGAATGTGGTATGTTTAAAGGAATGTCCATAGACTGTAAAAAAAATGTTTTTAATTGAACTGTGGAGCAGATCACTAATCAATAATCCTTAATGATTGTAGCATGTCTTTAAGGATGAGCCAGGGGCCAATAACCATGCATACGCATAAACAGATGAGTGCTTGCAGGTGTAGACGCTACTGCCTGCAGCCTTTCTTTCTTTTACTGTCTTCATGTGGATTACACCAGTTTGTACTCACGGTTCAGGTAAATGCTGGACTGTCATTTTTTTTCTGTTTATTAATTATACATTTAAAAAATATATTTTTAACATTATTAAAGGGGTGTGATTACCTTGATATGCTGTTTGCTAAATTGTGGGCTTGCAACAGCTTTTATCATAGGGAGAAAAATAAAGAAATGAATATAGATTATTACCCAAAACCTAATCTTTTAACAATGTTGCATTTATTTGCAGAGAGTGATCTTTATTAAATATTAATTGTTAATGTAATGTTAGAACATAATTTAAGACTACACAGGTTTTTTAATCTTTTTGTTTATAGCACTGTTTTTAGTGATTTCTGTATTGCTTAATGTTTTAATCCTCTTCCTCTCTCTTTCTATTGCTTTGGCTTGACTTCACTTTTGCTACTGATTTGATTTTAATTTGCAGACTAAAGTGTTGGACAGCAGGTGGGAGGTGCTCCCGTGCTGACAGCCTAAGGTGTGTTAAGAGGAAATGTGAAATGAGATAAAATGACTGCACTAAAATAAAGCTCCAAGTGAGTTTATAAGTTATTTGTTAAGCGAGTACAAAATAGTTGAAAATAGTTGTAGACGTGTCGTTATTTCTCTCTTCACCCTGTATCGACATCTGTTCTAACCTGTACAGCCCCAAATTTCTTCACCATGTGGTGAAACCTGTATGCAGTCTGCTACTCCAGCTGTCTAAAGGTGATGTTGTTTCTCATTCGGAGCGTATGAAAAATCATTCCAAAATAACAACAGTCGGGGGGAAGTGATGTTTTGAAATGAATCTATCCCATCAACCTGTCAACCTTTCTAATAACCTGAAGTTTTGCATTTTGCTGTGTTAAATACAAACTCTAAATTTAAAGTTCCTATTTTTCCTATAATCAAACACTGATGCTGTCATTTTACAAGTAGACTTTTATTCTGCGTCTGTATTGAAATCAGATGAAGGCTCTGATGTAAACAGATGAAGCTAAAAATTCAGCTGATATTCAACATTTAAAATTGCAGCATGTCAGAACTTCAATGGTCCCAGCAACGTCAGAATCAGAAAATGGCGAGCAGCGCCCTCTGCTGTTCTGTTTGTGTCGGATGCTCTCAATATCAAGCAAATAATCAGTGTCTAAGCACAGTCACATTCACAGACACAACTCAACCTTTAACAGAAGGGTCTCTTAGGGTGTTGACGTGAAGCCGATGGGATGTCCATGATCACCCTGACTGATCTCACTCGTCTAGACGGTCCAGTGCCGCCTTGGGACGAGTTGTTGCTGTTTCTTTTGGTTTGTTTTTTAGCTCTAGATAATTGTGTTTTTAAGGTTTTATCCTAAAATATCAACATTCGTTTTTTTGTCTCTTCACATCAGGTATTACACTTTACACTTAAAAAAAAAAAACTATATACTTAAAATACTTATTTAATTTCTTTTGGTTTATTTTGCAACATTTGTTTAATCACCAGTCAATAATATAACACATTTTTTTTCCTATTCCCAATATCTGCAGAACTCTTTATCCCAATAAAGAGGACACACAGAAGAACCTGCTCAAAGCATAATATAGGTATGACCACAAATGTGAGGCAAAAACAGAGAACTTTACAGAGATGATGGTGCCTCTGATTCCACTGTAAGCATGAGTTCATGTAGACATACTTTAAGCCCATTCGCCTCTCATGTTGTTACCTGTTGAAAATTAAGCTTTGGCTGTTTGGTTGGCATCTACATAATGATACTTGAGCATCAGCCTGGGTCCAGGGACCTCTCGCTGCTGACAGATTGTGTATAAAAGCATTATCTGCTTTTTATCATCACATTCTTGTCCCTTGGTCCAGTAAATTAGAATCAGAGTCCATCTATTCACTCTGCAAAAAACAAAAACAAACAAACAAAAAAACTCTCATGGGCTTGACAAAAACTCGTAAATACTGAGATTTCAGTAATTTCCATAATAAAAACATAGATGATGATACAGATAATACCTCCATAATTGAGCTGTGAGCCTGCTGGATGCTAAATTGGCCGTTGAGAGCAGGAAGATAAGCAACAAATAGAGCGTAAAGAACATAACAGGAAGATGATATAAGTTGATATATGCGAAGCGTGATATGTAGCACACCTCTGAGCTGCCAGTCAAGGGTTACTCTAAAGCTCCTTTTGAAAAAGTTATGTTTTACTAATGAGATTATCTGCATTTGCATTTCCCTCCGAGGGCAGGGAGAGAAAGAATGAAAACGACTCAACTACTTTGTGGTCTGGCCTGATCCCAAGTCCTTTGCATGCAACCTGCTAATTCGACCGCCTGGCTAATGACCCGTTTGCGTGCCACACGATCATTAGCGCCCCATCAAAATCGGTCACCAAACATGTCACATGGGCACAACAGCTTCACCTTCTCCCCACCCACCGAGTCACCCAAGGCCAACTGCTTGGGGGGGTGCTGTGTGTGAAGGAGTGGTGGCCATGACCCCCCCCCCCCACACACACACACACACAGGCAAAGAAAATGTTTTTAATGAATCTTTAATCTGAAATAACAAGACGAAACACGAGGCTAATAGAAACACCAAGAACTAATGTTTCTGGGCCGTTTCCTTCAGTTTATTTATTCCTATGTTAAACAAATTAGCGCTCTAGGAAAAAATGACCACTCATATGTGGTAATGCTAGTCAAAGAAACAGGTGGACTCCCCATTAAACTGATTAAAAGTCATTTTTATTGATATGTCAACCACTGACCCTTGTAAAAATGGGGTGAGGAATATTTCCTGTCCATCAGCGATCAAGTGAGGATCATAAATGACAGGAAGGCTTTTTAAACCTCATAATACCAAATACCAATATTGTGCCACTGTGTGTGACCTTATCAGAGTGTGGATACAAGTGTAAAATTATTTTACTCACTGTTTATAAAGTGAAAAAAACTAAGTGAAGAAACATAAATTACCAACATGGAGTCTTTCAGGTAACATAAAGTGGGATCACAGTAAATGCCTGAAGTCCTACACTGCAGTGAAAGGTAACCCAAGCAATCTAAACTCAGAATACTGTGATCTGTGCTGTGACTCTATCAGCTGGTGTGGAGCTGACAGATCAATAAGGTATTCAAAGCACGCTCTGAGTTGCACGCAGTCATATGAGTGTACACTGGTGCTGTATATTTATTTTGTGTGGTCTGTACATGTGGCTGTAATCTCGGCACATACAGACAACTGGAACACATTTTGCACATTTCTGCACACAGAACAAGAAGAGAAGGCGGCGGGCAGTCATGATCTGATGATCGCTACGGCGTGTGCAAATCTGCTCTGCGTCTCTGACGCAATGCAAAGCCGATGTCAAATATTCTGTTACTGGAAATCTCAGCAAGAGAGCCACAATGTAAGAATGTTTACAGGAAGATTAAAAAGAAAAAGAATAGGCTTGTCATGGTTCAGCAGCAACTATATCTAGTTGCTGCTGAACTAATTATTATGATAAATACATAATACTTTTATTCAGTAACAGCTGTTGGGTAACAGCCATTTTTACACAAAGTGCCCTTTTCTTGATGTGATGTCACTGTTACAATGGGTTATATTAAAGTTATATTAAACTTTAATGAGGTCAGTGTCAGTACAGTTCTTTCCTGTTCTTGGTTTGGAATTATGTCACAGAGAGAGGGGCACCCAATCAGAGGAGAGTTCTGTTAAAAGGACCGGATGAGAAAGAAAGCGTTTGTCTAAAACTTAGAGCCTGAAAAAATCATTTTGAACTGTGTATTAATTATAGCAAGATATTCCAGTAGAGTGTAGTGGGCAGACGTGGCAGCTGCTGGTAAAACTGTTTTTTTGAGTGGGGGAATCCACAGAATGGATTCTGGGAGGCACATGCAGGCAACCACACATGTTGTATGAGCAAACTGTACTTATGTGTCTTATTTTTGTAATTAAAGGTTCGTTATGGTTTTTCTTCCTATTGATGAGCCAAAACTGGTGCACAGTGTCAATCTAAAGTAACTAACCAAACAGATGAAAGACAAGTATGAGAGTAAATGGATGTTGCACTGACTGGGCTTTAACGCTATCTGTGGAACCACTGGGTGGCAGCCTGCTATCTTTGAATACTTACATGAAAGACCATCATTTCTCTGCCATTCATGGGAGCTATGACTTCCAAATAGTACATAATCCCAACTATTGTCTAAGTTTTCACAGGAATACTGGAAAATACTGGAAAAGAGCAATTTTATTCAGCATCATCCATCTTCCCATCATTTATGCAAAGCAATCCTGTGTGTTCTTCAAGAGTGCTTGGCTTTCCTCCTACGCTCTGGTAATCTAGCATATAAACTATGTTTAACTAGGATTTCAGTGTTTTGTAAATTATTGCAGAGTAATGTCTCAGTCAGAGGGTCAGTCAGCTGCTTTGGGTGCAACAGGAGAGGAGGCGTCAGGGTTTATTGAAAAAAACCTACCAGCGAACAGGTTAAGTTGACAGAGTTTGTAACCCTGGTTTCTGGAACAGGCCCCGACTCTCAATCAGAAGAATGCTGTGAATATGCTGCAGGAGTATAATTTTCAGGAGTGCAATACTCACCCATCTGTTTGGGAACGAGAACAATACAAATAACAAGATAGCATCTTGTGAAAGATGCTGTAAAAAAATGAAGCACTTATGGCCCTTCATCATAGTTCAGCTCCCAAGTGTAGATATGAACTGTAGCACCCCAACAGAGCACTTTAGAATAGGAGGTAGAGTCTTCAGCTTTCAGGCCCCTCTACTCTGGAACCAGACACCAGGAGATAGACACCCTCTCTACTAGGCTTTAAAGTTTCCTCTTTGATAAAGCTTATATTTAATGTTGGATGGCGTGACCCTGAATCCTCCCTTAGTTACACTGCAATTATTCCTAGGTTGCTGGGGAATTCCCACGATGCAATGAGTATTTCTTCTTCACTTGCCTCTTAACACTCTGTGTTATACACCACTCTGCATTTAATCATATATTATTATATATGATTATCATATATTATATGCATAATTGGTTATATATAGTTATATTATTCTCTCTTCACACTGTGTCTTTTCTTCTGTTTTCCTACTTTCACCCTCAACTGGTCGCAGTAGAGGTTTCTTCTTCAACATGGACATTGTGGAGGCCTATAAATACCTTTGAGCATACATAGACAATAAACTGGACTCGAGGTTTTAGATCTCACGCTGGGTCAACACACCTGAATCAAATGATTAGTTCATTAATAGGCTTCTGGAGAACTTCAAGACATGATGAGGAGGTAATTTAGCCATTTAAATCGGCTGTGTTTAATCAAGGACACATCTAAAACCTGTGCTTTATTCTGTTGCATGCTGGGGGAGCAGGTTGAGGGTCGCAGACACCAACAGACTTAATAAACTGATCCACACATGCTCTTTTCTACTCAGTAATGTTGCTGTCAATATTCTAGATATTTATTTATAATCACCTCTGCCAATCCTTGATATTTATTATTGAGTGATTTGTATATATTGTGCTATTTCTTAGAACTGTAAATCTTTAACATATTGTATTGTTAAATAGTGTAGTCTTTTTCTGTTTCTGTTATTGTACTGGAGCAACTGTAACCCACATAATTTCCTTAAGGATTAATAAAGTATGTTGATTCTGATTCCTGTTAAAAAGGGAATTTTTTCTTCTGTCACCAAGTGCTTGTTTATAGGGGAATAATCAGATTGTTGGGGTTTTCTCTTATTGCAGGGTTTTTACCTTACAGTATGAATGACCATTGTGATAAATAAATAAACAGGGACACAAAAGGTAATTTGTTACATTGTTTTTTGTTTGTTTTTTAAACTGTGACTTCTTTAGTTTGCTCCAAAGGAAACATCTCCATCATGTCTGCCTCCATCTTTCCTCTGAGACTGAAAACAGGGATAGAACCTAAAGCCGAGCGTGAGCAGAGTTGTGAACAACATAGTGCCATTTTAACGCCTTTTCATAATGAGCTGCCCTGTGTTTGTATTATGAAAAGCCTCCAGCTGACACTGAACATTACGAGGGAATATTTCAGCAGCTTAATCCTTGCATGCTAACTTATCCATTAAAACCCTAAAATGATCTGATCCAAGTCAGCTTTTCTAAATTACATAAACCTTATTAGAAGACTTTAACAACTCAGAAAGTGGAGCGGTCACAATACGCTCGCCATATGACTGAAATCTCACTTGTGAATGCAGTAAAAATGATGTTGTTTTCGAAATCTCTGCTGTAATCTCTTTGTTGAATTTGCACTGACTTAGCAAGCCATGTGGAAAGTTTTTGTTTGGTCTTAAGTGGTCAGAGTTCAGTTTTCTAGCCTGATTTCTGTTACACACTGAAGGACACCATTTTGTCACATACTCCTCGTAGCTTAATTGCTGTTCCTGTGAAGGCAGGTTGAACAAGATGTCTATAGGAAGTCTTGGTGTCACGGACCTGGCTCTGGAGGACTCGGGGGTCCGTGAGCAGGATGGACCATTATTATTATTATTATTATTATTATTATTATTATTATTATTATTATCATTATTAATGTTATTATTATTATTGTTGTTGTTATTTGGGGATGTGTGTTTTTCTGCGCTATGCTGTGTTCGGTGTTCCACTCATATGTAGAGGCAGGGTGTGTACATGTGTGGCTGGAGGACAGCCACATGCAGGCTTGATGGGTGTGGCCCTGCAGGAGGACTGGTCACACCTGAAGTTCCTGCCACACACCTGTTGGTGATCAGGGCCCTATTTCAGGAAGCCGGTTTAGAAAACTCAGAGTGAAAAACGATACTCAGGGTTGAGTAACCCCGAACTGTCCAACTCGGAATATTCGGTTTCAGAAAGGCTGATAACAATTAGTTCAGTCAACGCGGAGTTGCTTTAACCCCAAGTTAAACGCGCGCACGAGGATACATAAAGCCCTGATTAGTGGAGCACAGATTAAGCGAGTCACCATGGAGACGGAGGGAAAGAAGGCGCGGTCAATGTATTTTACAGCGCTTGAGGCCGAAATTCTGATGGCAGCATATGCCGATAACATGCAAATTTTGCGGAAAAAAAGTAACACGGCCTCAGCTGCAAAAGAAAGAGAGCATGCATGGCAAAACATAGCCGACAGAGTCAATGCGTGAGTGTTAATTTAAACATTGATCTAGGGATTTCCACCCATTTAACACGTTATTTTATTATATTTTATTTTATTTTTTATTTCATACATTTTATTTTGTGATGTGATTTGAGCGCAGGTGCAACCCAACAGGCCCCAAACGTTCCTGGCAGCAAGTAAAAATGAAATATAAAAATATAGTCCAAACAGGTAAGGTGTAATTGTATTATGAGCCATAGTGCTTGGTCTGTTTGTCCCATGTAAATCAATTGCAGTTAGAGGCTACATTAATTTTCTTTCTGTAAGCACTAATTGAAATTATCTGAGCACATTACAAGTACATATTTGCTTACTCTGTATGCTCAAATGTGACCCATTATAGCCAACAGAAAAAAAGCGGAGGCCCGAAAAACAGGTGGGGGTCCTCCACCACCACCACTCACAGAGGCTGAGCAGTTGGCTTCCACATTTGTGATAATGTTGGCAGCATCACATATGATCTTCACAGTGCAGAGAACACAAATTAGCATCCATTACTATAATGAAATAATTTGTTAGTTTGAAATGCTACAGGGAACTATGTACCTGTACATTAATGCTGTGGAAAGACTTCCTGTTCACATAGTCTCCTTCATTTACTGAAGGAGCAATGATTGGAATGTGAGTGCCATCTGTACAGCCAATCACGCCTGGGAACCGTGAGAATAAATGTAAAATTTAAGTAGTACAAGTATCACCACATCATGAATTAAGTTTTGTTCATCCTGATACCTGCAATTTTGTGGCATCCCTCTTTGATAAATCTTGTGGGTCTATGACCGGGGAACACCACAAACGAGTACAGGAGACGTTTCAGTGCAACTGTAACATTCCTGACTGCCCGACAGACGGTAGCCTTGGAAACGTGCTCAGCATCACCAATATTATACAGAAAGCTCCCGTTTGCAAAAAACCGAAGTGCAATACAAATAATATGTACAGAACTGAGAGAATGTCTGCGATGTGTCACATGAGCAATATTAGGCCTGAAGATGTTATTCAAATAAATTATAGATTGTGCTGAAAAACGGTAACGTTCACACAGGAAATCATCAGGAAATGATAAAATGTCCAAACGCGCTCTGATCACTCTCTCCCGGCGGAGAGCTCTGCGGAGAATTTGGGCTTCAACATCTACTGGCTCTTCAAGGAAGGGACACGCCATGTCTGACACTTCCTGCAGTCAGGTTTCTGACAAAGAGGCGGAGCACGTCAGGGTTAGTTGAAGTAAACCTGCTAGGGGGCAGGTTAGCTTCACGGAGTGTGTCGTCATAGTAACTCACTCAGAATTAATCTAAACTCGCTTTGTGAAACCGAAAACCCAGAGTTTTCGTTAACTCAGGGTGTACTTACTCAGAGTTTGCACTAAACCGGCTTCCTGAAATAGGGCCCAGGGCTCGTCGGGGGAGCTACTTAGGAGAGTGTTGGAGCTCCCACCGGCGCGGGATCATTAAGCTAAGACTTCAAGTCAGTGTGTGTAGTAGTAGGAAGTGCGGATCGTGTGTGCGCGCGGGTTCAGTGTTTAACGGTTGCTTCTGTTATTGTCCTGCAGGTGGAACGAGGGACCACAAGGACAGCACACACAGGGTGTGCAGAAACACAACTGCCGGGAGCACGAGCACAGACGTCGGAGGGGAACACACACATGGGAGTCTAGGGAGCAAAGGGGATTTATTGTGCATCTGTTACCTTCACTGTAAATAAAGTGCACTGTTTGCATCGCAGAACCATGCGTTTTGGGTCCTCATTCCCCCATATCCCCACGGTCTGCCAGCCAGACCGTGACACTTGGAGTACGACCAAACAACAAATAGTACGGGGAAAACCCAGTAGCCTCATTCCAAGTGCAGTTGTAGGCGTGCACCACCTTTGTCAGTGATTCCTTCCAGTCTGCTTTTTCCATGTCAGTTAGTGTTCTCAGTTAGTGTCCTCAACATGGACAATAAAGTCTCAAGGTGCAAAAGTATGGACACAAGCTCAAATGGGAATGTCGTTGTAATGGTGGTCAGTGGGGCCCTGGTAATCTTACTTGGCCGCTTCCTCTTGAGGCATTTGCAGGCATGGATTACAAAATGCTCCACATCGCTTTGCATTCGAGGTCAGTAGAACCTGTCCCTTATTAAACACAGAGTTCTTTCTGCCCCCAAATGTCCCATGTCTTTGTGCAGTTCCCTGAACACAGTATCACGATGCTCTTTAGGGAGAAGGAGCTGATCTCGGCCTTTCACTCTCCTATAGAGGACTCCATCATCATTTATGTGCACTCTGCTCCACAGCAAAATTCTGACATCAGGGGGTTCTGCTGTTAGGGCACGACCTTTTGGTAAGTAGTTGTTGATTTTGTGTTGTAAAAAGCGACCGATGATGGGATCTTTCTCCTGACTCACTCGGATTTCCTCTGGTGACAGAGACTTTCCAGCAGACAGTGTGACCGCGTCTTGCATTAAAATGACGGCACTCAGGCTGACAACAACAGTTTCATGCAGCAGATTCTCCCTCTGCAATACTGCACTTTCAACAGGAGCTCTAGTGACACCCTGTTTTACTTCTGATGTGCACTGTGCCATATACTGCTCAATGTTTAGTGGTAAGCAGGATAGGCCATCTGCATCAGCATTTTTCTTCCCTGGCCAGTATTTGATAGTAAAGTTGAAGTCAGCCAGTTCACTCACCCAGCGGTGGCCTGTGGCATTCAGCTTTGCTGTCGTGAGAACATATGTCAAAGGGTTATTGTCTGTGTAGACAACAAAATGTGGGGCGTAATATAGGTAGTCCCGAAAGCGTTCACAGACTGCCCATTTTAAGGCCAAGAATTCCAGCTGCTTTATCTGGAGGCAGTGTCAGCAACTGGTACAGGGGATTTGCCACTTTTGAAAAGTTTGGGATATAGGATCTATAGTAGGACAGGAATCCTAGGATCTGACACAGTTCCCCCACTGTGGATGGTGGTTTGTCTCTGAGAGCTTGTACAGGGACTATTTCCGCTGGGTCCATGGTATATCTCTCTTCGGACACCAGCCAACCAAGGAAACGTACCTTTCTCTTGAAGATGTCACATTTCTGTGGGCTGAGTTTGACACCATGTTTTTGGTATCTCTGAAGGACGACTCTGATGTGTTCAAGATGAGTATCAAATGAAGGAGAGTGGACTAAGTTGTCGTCCAAATATGGCTGACAGATTACATCCCGCAGTCCCCTTAAACCAGGGGTCTCGAACTCCAGGCCTCGAGGGCCGGTGTCCTGCAGGTTTTAGATCTCACCCTGGGTCAACACACCTGAATCAAATGATTAGGTCATTAACAGGCCTCTGGAGAACTTCAAGACATGTTGAGAAGGTAATTTAGCCATTTAAATCTGCTGTGTTGGATCAAGGACACATCTAAAACCTGCAGGACAGCGTCCCTCGAACCCTGGAGTTCGAGACCCCTTAAACAGTCCTCCATGCTCCGCTGAAACTCTGCTGGGGCTGAGCTGAGGCCAAAGAGTACGCGGTTCCACTGGTACAAGCCCAAGGTGTGATGAAGGCTGTCAGGGGACGACTTTCAGGGTCCAGGAACCCCTGATGGTATGCTTTCCCCTGATCAAGAACAGAGAACCAGGAGCTGCCATGAAGGGAATCTAGCATGTCCTGAATTCTGGGAATTGGGTGTCTGTCTGGTGCTGACTTCCGGTTGAGTTCCCTGTAATCACAGCACAATCTCAATTCACCTGACTTCTTCCGAACGCAGACGATTGGAGACGAGTAGGGTGACCTGGACTCTGAAATCCACCCACGGCTCAGCAGGTCTTGAAGATAGTCTTTCACCTCTTGGTGCAGAGGCTTTGGCACAGATATGTAGGTCTTTCGAACAGGTGTTGTGTCATGCAATGTAATGTGCATGTTTAAACTGGGGATGCACCCAACATCTTTATCATCATAAGCAAAAGCATGACATTCCTCTCTTAACAGCTGTCTCACCCTTTGTTGTTCATTTTCACTGAGATGGTCCAACTTAACTGGAGGGTCCCACTGAGGTGGCTTATGGCTGGAGGAGGGTGTGTTAATAACCTCATTCACATGTATAGGAGGCTGTGACGAAATCTGCTCCACTGAGTCTTGTGTCTTTTCAGGGGTGATGGGGTACACAGCTTTTATTTCTTCCAGATGTCCCAGAACAGTGTGAGGAATTAAGTTGACATCCCGCTTGTTGGTATTAGCTATCGCGACTGGGATGTACACTGACCTGCCCTCCATTATTGTGACCAGTCCCTCTTGAATGACAAGACCCTCAGGCAACTGTGATGGTTCATTCGGGACAAACAACAGACTCTGTCCTGAAAACTGGGCTCCAATGTGTACACGGACATATGTCGTGGTAATCTGTTCAGCAGCCAGACATAGTCCCCTCTTTCCTGCCAGTACTGTGCCCACACTTTGGTTTTGGTCTGGTGACTGCAATAGTTTTAGTACTGATTTAGCAGTGCTGATTTTTCGAACGTTGCGTGATCTTGGTTGTTGCTTGCTCCATTTACTCACAACTTCCTCTATTACATTAAATCCAATAATGGGCAGCTGTGCAACATTGGGGTCACGGATACAAGCATTGGGACTAGAAGACAATTTTCAGGGTTACAGTCCAAAAGGAATTCTGTCTCTACCCACTCATCATATGGGATTTCACTACCATTAGCTGCTAAAGCTACTAGAAGTTCTGTTCCCAACAGCTCAGCAAGTAGCCTGACAGTGCTGTGCGGTAGGTGTTGTTCTCGCCATCCATTGTTAATAAGACTTGCCTGAGCTCCGGTGTCCCACAGGGGCTCTACTGGTACCCTATCTAGGTGGCACCGAACTGTGCATCTTTTCCCAATGAGACTGATGAGCTTGGTTTGCCATCTATAACCATTAGATGTGTCACTTGCCAATTTGTTGCTGTTTGGCTCTTTGGGGCCAGTTTCAGTGCGTGTGGAGTCATTTTGTGGTGCTTGTTGATGCGAGGTGTTTTGCACATAGACAGGATTTACCTGGGACCTGGGTGATGAGTGGGCTACTGTGGGTAGCCCCCTCCCGTTTCCCTGGGTGATCCTAGCCTGCCTGCACCCTCGAGAAAGGAGACCTTCCTGACCACAGCGGTAGCAGTGTCTACACAGGTCACCAAGCTGAGCCTCTCTGCACATTTGACAACCTCTAGCACGTCTTGTTGTAGGAGAGAACCGACTGTCCATACTTGACCTTACCTTTGTTGCTTCTAAAGTCTCATTAAACATTTTCTTTACTTCAAGCACATCAGCTTTCCGGCCTTCAATCAGTTTAGCTGTCTCTGAATCCAGGCCCGTATTCTGTCCTTGCTTTTTATTTGTGCCACCTCTTTCACCCCCCTTTGTCTGAGTTTCATCCTTTCTGTCTGGTTCACTGTTCGAAGGTGGCTGAGTGTGGTTGTGCTGTGACTCTGTGTGTACCTCATTTATCCTTGGTGTTTTTACAGTAGTATTTCTCCTCAGTTTATTTTGTCACTCTAATTCAAGACTGGCTGCTTCATTTATCTTCTCAATCAGAACCTCATCTGTTACTTGGTAGTTGCTAAGATAAGGCTTTAACTGAAATTTCACGGCTTCACTGAGGAGGCCAGTCTCTAATGAGCGCAGGAACTTGCGCTGAATTAAGTCTGGGCTGAACTGCTCCCCTTCATCATCATCACCAGACTTCCAGAGCAATTTCTCTCTGAGTTCTATTGCCCTGAAGAGAAAGCACTGAGCAGATTCTTTGGGGTCTTGGGATTTGCTCATGAGTTGATGAAGCAGGTCAGCTGACGAGTCTACTTTGTAATGTCCCCTTAGTATAGTTCTTAGTGTGGGAAGTGTGAAGTCCCGCTTCACTTCCAGCAAGTCTCGAAGGTGAAGGCCAGGGCTTACTGCCTTGATCACAGCTTCAATGATTTCAGTCTCTGAGTAGCCTTTCTTAAGCTCGGAATCAATTTGGTTGGTCGAGCTAGTGAAAGATAATTTGTCTTTTTGTCCTGCTTCCCCAATCTGACCCCAGATCTGAAAGTCTTTTCTCAGAGTCACTTCTGGTGTAGTAAAGGGTGCAGGCTGACTTACTTGTTTTTCACTTATCCTAGCAGCACCTCTAAACTCTGTCCCCAACGCTTCAATTTTGTCTTCCAGAACACGTCGTGCTTCTGCTTGAGCTTGTTGGAGCTGACTGTACTCTTGTTTCAGTCTCTCTATCTCACTGAGCTCTGCACGTTGTATCTCCACTTCAGTCGCAGGATGTTCTTGTAATGACTGTACGAATGACTGGAGATCATGGATGAACTGCTGAAACACTTCAGATTCCTCTGCTTTTTCAATTTTGTCCAGAGTACTTTCTGCCAGCTGAATCAGAGCACTCTGGGACTGTCCTTTAAAACCCACCCCTGCTGGTTCGCTGCATTTAAGATGCTGGCTCACCTTGGTGAGTTCCGGTTTCCACAATGCTGTGCTGATCTCATCCTGTAGTTGTTCCATCTTCACCAGATGTTGATTTAACGTGTTCTAGGTTGTTGCCTGGAGCAGGAAATATACTTCTGGCTGGTTCGCCAAATTATGTTACACACTGAAGGACGACAGGGTTCTTTCAGGTGCACATGAAGGTTTATTGAGCTGAAACACAGCAAAACAGTCTCTTTGCTATGACTGTCGCCCGGCATAATTTGCAGATGATAATGGTTGTAGCCACTGCGATGCTTTCAACCAAAACAGGCGCAGCTTGATGACATCATCAACATGCACTATCGCGATAGAGCGGTATAGTCAAAATCGTTGGCCAAATTTATATCGTTTCTATCATATATCATTTATATCGCCCACCCCTAGCACACAAATACGTTACTAGCATTACCCACAGATAACGTGAAACAACTCCCTTATTCGCTCACATTAAACACCATATAAACAAGAATTACACTCCAAACATGTTAAATAAGCATCAACTTTGCATAAATGTATGTAGTGCTCGTATATTGCTCTCACCTGAAACACAGCAAAACAATTCAGTGTTACTGGCGGCTTCCATTGTAATAACTGGCCTGCGTTACTTTTGTGAAGGATTATTTTGCCTGTTACCCATTTGGCTGAGCCACCACTGCCACCTACTGGCGAAACTAAATATCACCCTAACATCACATCAGGTGGGACCAAATGAGCTTTTCGCTCTGTGTTATGATCAGAGATGGGCAGTAACGCGTTACTGTAATCCGATTACTTTTTTTAAAGTAACGAGTGAAGTAAGGGATTACTATTGCAAAAACGGTAATTAGATTACCGTTACTTTCCTGTAGGAACGCTGCGTTACTGCGTTACTAAAACCGTGATTTTTTTGCGAGAATGTCTCATGACAATGACGTAAGCGAGTGCGACGTTTGAGACAACAGCTGTGTGCAGATCAACAATGGATAATATATCGAGTATGGGAGAGAGTATGAGCATGCAGCGTTTAAAGCGTGGAAGTACTGACCTTACTTTGAGTTTGATTCCATAAAAAGTGACAAAAACATTAGTGTCCGTTGTGCGTGGGAAGAAAACTTCTTTTTACAGCGAAAAAAAACCCCTAAACAAGCACCAAGTGCACTACGACGTAATGGGAAATTCACAGAGAAATTCGCGGATTCTTCCACTGACCGCCGCAGCACAACTGCACCAGGGCACATCTCCGCCTACCCTACTCCTGCTTTACAGGTGAAAATAGAGCAAAAGGACCATTAGTCTTTGACTTCATTTATTTTCTGCTGTGTTTTACTTGCATCTATTTGAAAGAGTGAGTGTAAACACAAAAAATAAAATATTTTATGTGCTGGAATGTGCAGAAAATAGGTTTAAATGTTAAACTAATTTCTTCAAGTCAGAGAATGGTGCATATAATTTAATGTTTGCTTGATGCATAAAGTTAAAAGATTAAAACGGATAAAACAAGTTAAAAAAAAGAGACTTTTCCATTTGATTACATTTTGTATGATGGATTATGTAGAAAAAGTAGAATTGGGCTGAAAGATCTATCGCTTTATCACCTATTCAGGTTGTAAATCGTAACGAAGTAACTAAGTAATTAATTACTTTTGAAAATAAGTAATCAGTAAAGTAACGGGATTACTTTTTGGAGGAAGTAATCAGTAATTAGTTACTGATTACTTTTTTCAAGTAACTTGACCAACACTGGTTATGATGCAAACTATTGTCACAACAAGTAGCAAAAAAGATGATGGGGGGGCACGAACACATAAAGAACACATCTGAGACTTGTTCTTAATGCTCAAAATACTCAGGGTGCCACATTTCTTTTGGTGGGTTTATGCCAGGTTTATGCAGGTGCTAACTCTAAATAAATATTAACACGTGTATATTTACTGAGCTGAACGGTGTCTTGAGGTGATGGATCATAGAGGAGGTTGCTTATGTAACACAGAATTTAAATGTCCACCCATAAATGTGATGAACCCATAACTTGCTTTCCATCAGATAGCTTTTCTTCAAAAGAAAAAAAAACAGACACTTTGTAAATCCACAAGCTGAGCTGCCTCTTCCACAATGATGAGATCAAGGAAAACTCTTCAAAGCAGCCCAAAGTGTCAGACAGCCTTGGTGTTTGAAGTTGTAGGTGCCTACAGATTTTTCTGAGGCTAAAAAAGAGCCTGAAAATCAAAAGGAGTTAGTGATAATAAGAATTTTTTTTTAAATCATTTTACACTTTGAGATCGTCTTATTAGCTAACCTCATATGCCATCTAGTGTCCAGATCAACGTGGTGCAACTAGTCTATGTTACAGAGCAGCTCACAGGCAGTAAATATGACATCTGGCAGTTATTTCAGGGTGAGAAACACAAACCTTTCATTCAGCAGGAAAAATGATGAAAAAGCAACTAACTGTGACTGACATTTCAATTAAGGGCCCAGAGTTATGTACTTAATGTAATTTTTATTATGGACAACAGCTTCCATTCTCCCTGCACATTCTTTATTAAACGTCCCACTGCCACAGAATGGTTCAGAATGTTTTAGTCAACCTATAATTCATATCTGACTCCACAGTAAAACCTGAGCTCAGTAAACTTGTGTAACTAGAGGTACTGGACTTATCAAGGGGTGGTTGCTCTGTACGCTAAGCCTCAGTCCTTTGTCTCTTCCTATGACATGATTTACTCTGCTGATTGAGATTGGATCAGGTGTTTTGTGTCAGACTATCGTCTGGTGACTTGCATTCTAATTGGCATTGATCAATAATGACACAGAAAAGGTTGCATGGGCAGGAAAGGTAAGAGACGTGCAGCTTTGCATATAAAACAAGGGGCACTCCGACAGCACAAACCACCACAAAACAGCTCACTTACTTTTAAAGGAATGGTATTATATTTTGTATATATTCTTTTTTTTCTTTGTTGTTTTTAAGCAACAAAAATAACTTTAAGAATTTTATAGTGCAGCAAAACTCAAATACGTTTAGTGTGATACTCTGATTACACAAAGAGTACGTAGTAGGAGTAGGTCATGGATATTGAACTGCACATAATAATAACTTGAGCTTATTATATTTTATTCTACTAAGGTGTATTTCTAACTAACTTGGCAGCCCATTATCTTTTTCTGGACAATGCATTCTTTAAAGATATAACGCATTTTGGGGTCAACTCGAAGAAAAAGCAGATATAAAATGTAAAAGTGAGAGCAGAGGTCAAATGTGGCACGATATTTGGATGCAAACTAATGTGACATTTAGAATCCCCATTTATCATTCTCTATATCCCATAGCTTTAATAAATAGCTCTGTATAGCATTATTATTACTTTGACCTTCAGATCAATCAGTTGACCTTGAAGAATAGGCCAGATAAGACTCGTGTGTTGGTTCAAAAGAAGAACAGTTGATTTGAAAGACTTGCCAAACTGAAACATAAAAACATAAATGTAAAAATAAAGTAAAAGAAATAACATATAAGTAAACTGTGATATTCTGGATTAGGCTCTTAAAAGGATCAGGACAGAAGGACGTGGATAGGTGCCTTTATTGAACAGCAGGACATCACACACTAACTTGTTGTTTCTTAGCGGTGCAGAAAACTACCCTTTTTTGTTGTTATATATTGGTCAACCAAGAACTAGCCCTGTAACAGGCACTTCTGTATTTTACCACTGGGGGGCAACAATTCACTCTATTACATTCCTCCCCTTTTAGATTTGTAATTGAAGTAAGCAACCCTTTAAAGAATGTATTTCACTGCCCCCACCAAAAAGAAATATTCTGTGGCCCTTACGAACAATGAACAAATGTAGCCATTACTTCCATTATTAACTCTTCACTTCTAAAATAACTGGCAGTAAATAACTAAAACATAACTCTACATTTTCAAAGATTCAGTCTCTTTGGGGGAACTCTGCGTCTCTCTGGGTATCTGCGTTCCACAGATGGGCTTTGGGTGGTTTCTGGGTTGGATACTGGTGGTTCATCGGTTGTCTGTTTAGGTGGTTCAGGAGGTAAGGAGTGTGATGTTAAAATCCCAGGTGGACTTGGTGGTATCTCTGGAACAACACTGTCCATAATCACTTCTGGCCGTCCCTCTGAAACCGGTGAAAATATAACTGGGGGTTTCTCCACAGTCTGTCTCCATGGTAACAGGTGATCCACATGTATTGTGCGTGTTCTCTGTCCCTCTTGTATCAGGTAAGTAACACTTCCCATTTTCTTCAGAACTGTTCCCTGAGTCCATTTTGTTCCCCCCCCCCCCTGAAGTTTCAGATACGCACAGCGTCTCCCTCCGAAAAAACACGAACAGGTTGGGTTTTGTAATCATGGTGTCGCTTCTGCTCAGACTGTTTCTGTTCAATGTGTCTGCTTAGTTCAGGTTTCAGCAGGCTGAAGCGAGTCCGGATCTGACGTTTCAGGAACAACTCTGCTGGTGTACGACCCGTTACAGTGTGCGGTGTACTGCGATACATGATAAGGAAGTTTGCCAAACGATGACTGAGTGGCAATGTGGCCTTACCATCTGCTTCCAGCACATTTTTCATCAGGGATCGTTTCAGGATTTGTACTGACCTCTCTGCTGCCCCGTTTGATGCAGGATAATAGGCAGGAACAGCTGTGTGTCTGATCCCATTTAACTCCAGAAACTGATTGAATTCCTTTGACACAAGTTGAGGTCCATTGTCTGAAACAAGCTCTTCTGGAAGTCCATATGAAGCAAATAACCCTCTCAAAACCTCAATGGTGTTGTGTGAGGTAATGGATGGCATAGGGAACACTTCCAACCATTTTGAATGACTGTCAATGACAACTAAAAAGTACTGCTTGCCTTTTTCAGCGAAATCAATGTGAATCCGTTGCCAAACTCTCTCAGGCCACTTCCACGGATGGAGTGGTGCAACGGGTGGTGACTTCTGTACAGCCTGACAGACTGAGCAGCTTTGAACCAGTTCTTGTATATCACCATCACAGCCTGGCCACCACAGGTAACTGCGAGCGAGTGCTTTCATACGACAGATACCTGGATGTTCATGATGCAGGTCTTCCAGCACTTTCTGTTGGTAAACCGGTGGAATGATGACCCGTTGTCCCCAAAGAACACATCCTTGTTCTGCTGACAGCTCGTGTCTGCGTGTTAAGTAAGGCTTAAGTGATTCGTCTTGCATATAACTTGGCCACCCATTCATGGTGTAGCTCCAGACCTTGCTGAGGATTGGATCCTTCATGGTTGCTCTCTCAATGTCTTTAGCTACTATTGGTAGCTCTTCCACATGTGAGAAATAGAAGATACTTCCCTCAGCGGCAATGTTGTCTGGCGTATTCCGAGGTAGACGTGACAATGCATCTGCATTAGCATGTTCAGCTGATCTTCTATATTCAATGTCATAATTGTATGCCATTAGAATAAGAGCCCAGCATTGCATTCTTAGTGCAGCGAGTGTTGGGACAGCTGACTTTGGCCCTCGTATAGCCAGCAGTGGCTTATGATCTGTTATGAGGGTGAATTTCCTTCCATACAGATATTTATGGAATTTCTTTACTCCAAAAATTATGGCAAGGGCCTCTTTTTCTATCTGGGCATACTTTCGCTCAGCTTCAGTTAATGTTCTTGATGCGAAAGCCACAGGCCTTTCCTCTCCATTTTCCATGACATGAGAGATGACTGCGCCCAATCCATAAGGTGATGCATCGCAGGCTAACTTCAATGGCAGATTTGTGCTGTAGTGCACCAACACTTTGTTCTGCAGCAGTAGACTTTTTGCATCCCTGAATGCTTTTGCACATTCCATGGTCCAAATCCATTTAGCATCTTTTCTCAACAGGTTATGCAAAGGCTGAAGAATGGTGGATGGATTTTCCAAAAATCGACTGTAGTAATTTAGAAGACCAAGAAAGGACTTCAGTTCAGTGACGTTTGTTGGTTCTGGTGCATTTGCTATGGCTGCTACCTTTTCCTCTAAAGGATGCAGACCATCCCTGTCAATACGATGTCCCAGGTACTCCACACTGCTCTGAAGAAAGTGGCACTTGGAAAGCTTCACTCTGACACCATGCTTCTCCAGACGTGTGAGTACTTCCTCCAACCTCTTCAAACGATCCCTTTCAGATGAAGCAGTGATGAGGATGTCATCCAAAAAGCAGGTGACATGCTCCATCCCCTGAAGGATTTGATCCATCACAGACTGGAAAAGAGCCGGAGCACTGGAAACACCATAGCTGAGGCGATTGTACTTATAGAGACCTTTGTGTGTGTTAATGACCAGATACTTCTCTGATTCTTCATCTAACTGTAGCTGCTGATAGGCATGAGAAAGGTCAAGTTTACTGAAGGATATTCCTCCAGCTAAAGTGGCAAACAAATCTTCAGTATTTGGAAGTGGATATCTTTCCTCTTCAACACACTGGTTGACACTGACTTTGTAGTCACCACATATCCTAATTGTTTTGTCTGCCTTTGGCACAGTAACAATAGGGGATGCCCACTCACTTTTCTCAACCTTTGAAATAACCTTCACCTTTTCCAATCTGTCCAGCTCCTTTTCCACAGCTTCTTTTAGTGCATAAGGAACTGGGCGAGCTTTACAGAAAATTGGTGTGGTGTTTGGTTTAGTGTGGATTCTAGCTTTAAATCCCTTTATGCAGCCTTGGTCATCCGAAAACACTGCCTGATGGCGCTGAATCACTTCTAGTACTCCTGGCTTTGCTTCTTTCTGCACCAGTACCTTGTGTACTGTGAAAATCTGTTTCCAGTTCAGCTGTAGTTTCTTTAACCAGTTTCGTCCAATCAGAGCTGGTCTGTCTCCCTGAACAACGATCAGTGGTAGGGTGATGTTTTGAGTCCCATACTGTACTGGTAACATAATATATCCACGCACAGCAATGTGTTGGCCTGAGTAGGACTTGAGCTTTAGCCCACTGGCTGGTTTTATAGGGAAATGAGTGACATGCATCTGATAATACTTGTCTGATACTACCGACACTGCTGATCCTGTATCCAGCAGCATGGTGGTGTTCTTGCTCCCAAGCGCAACATCCACTGTGTATCCCTTCTCACTGGAGGTGATGGAGTACATTGAATAAACTCCAAAAAGTTCAGCTTCATCATTCCTACTTGAGCATTCATCCTCAGTTTCCAAATACTGAGTTTGCTGACTGAATTTTTTATTCCTGCAAGCACGTGCAATGTGTCCTATTTTTGCACAAACATGACACTTTTCGCTCTTAAATTTGCACTCACGTGCTGAATGCTTTCCACCACAACGATAACATGGTTGCTTCATTCCTGTGTCTTTTTTAGGTCCCTTCCAGTTCTTTGGCTTGTTATTGCCCTCTTGCCTGTTCTGTCCTTTCCATCCTTTGTTGAAAAAATTTGGAGCATTTGTCAAGGCATTTACGTGGTGAGGGTCCTGGCGTCCTGAGAACTCCATCGTATTTTTCGAAGCGAGTTCCATGGATACGGCAATCTCACATGCACGTGGAAATGTAAGATCCTTTTCCGATAGTAGCTTGCGCTGCACAGCATCAGAACGCAGCCCACTAACAAAACGATCCCTCAGGGCCTCATCCAAATATTGTCCAAAATCACATGTGGCTGACAACTGCCTCAGGGCGACAACATAGTCAGAAACTGCCTCCCCTTCTTTCTGGTTACGTTTCTGAAAACGAAAACGCTCAGCTATCACCACTGGAGTCGGCTTATAATGCGCACTTAACGCCCCAGTCAGCGCTGCATATCCCATGGTACTCGGTACCCTCGGAGACACAAGATTCTTTAGCAGCCTGTATGTATCTGCTCCGATCACAGAGAGAAACGTGCACACTTTCTTCTCATCGGAAACATCATTTGCCAACATCCATTGCTCCAACCGCTCCAAATATGACTCAAAATCTTCCTTCGATTCATTATACTCTTCAACACGACCCACATGCATCGCCATGTTAGCTCACCAAAAGCTGTTCCGCTGCAGCCGTGAAGAAAACGTCTTGATTTGTCTTTTTCTTTACATGTGAACACAACCCTCCTACAGCCTCTGTCACGCTGTGGAAATCTTTAGAATCCTCGTCGCCAGTTGTGATATTCTGGATTAGGCTCTTAAAAGGATCAGGACAGAAGGACGTGGATAGGTGCCTTTATTGAACAGCAGGACATCACACACTAACTTGTTGTTTCTTAGCGGTGCAGAAAACTACCCTTTTTTGTTGTTATATATTGGTCAACCAAGAACTAGCCCTGTAACAGGCACTTCTGTATTTTACCACTGGGGGGCAACAATTCACTCTATTACATAAACAAATAAAAAATTCTCAATGGGCTGTTGCTTTGTTGCTTGACTTGAGCATTGCACATTTATGAAATGAACATCAAAAACCCGAAATCAGCTGTGGAACCCCAGCTGGGTTCTGCGAGTAATGAGTAATTGTGATGCATGCAGTGAAAATGAACTGTTACACTGACTACACCCTTACACATGTACGGTTTATCTGAAGGAGGTCATTGTGAATTCATTCTGCATTACTCTAAAAAGGTCAGTAGACCTATAGCTACTTTCTTATGGGAAAAGGAGATAATGGGATGCACCATCATGTGGCTAAATTTAATTAAATGTTATGTTACAAGGCTGATAGGAGAAGGTAAAAAGCATGCCGAAACCTCGTCACTGCAAGGTCATCCATCAACATATCTGTAGCTCAAATGAGTCTGAGAAGATGTATGACTATGACCCCCAGCTACCATCTTCTCTGTTGCCCTGTGACTCAGCTTTCATAAATCACCGGTCATCAGAAATGATCCATGGCATCATTACTTTTCTTGAGGTCCTTGACCAATGAATTTATAACCGAGGATTATGCCGATTAAAAAAGACATTCTATTTCAAGGCTCTGATTCTCACAGTGGTGTCTATACTGACAGTGTGTCAGACCATTTTACAACTTGATTTAACATTATCCACTTCAGTATGTTTGTTTTTCCAACAGAATACGATGCCATAGAAGTAATTGGACACCTAATTAGCCACTGTACAGTAACCATGTTCATAATATAACAGAAAATTAAACATCCCCATCATATTTTATTCAGTGGCTTTCCCTGAGTTCAAGAGTTCTGGGCGCCGCGCAACTGCCAGACAGTCTCATTTTACTGACCAGAATTATTGCAGCTACATTTATCTGTTTGAGACTGATTGCAGACAGTCTAAGTTGAACTGTGATTGTTTGGAGACAGGTTGCCTCCCACTACGCAACCTATGCAGCCAGCTCTTGATCAAAAGTGGTCACCCAGAGGTTTAGCATATTGCTGGGAATCCAGATGGTCACAACTAATTGCAATCGACCACCAAATGTGAAAAATTAAATGCAAACACCAGACGACCGGAAATTTTTTCCAGTCACAAAGAGGTTGTGTCCTTTTTTTCCCTCCAGTGTGACTGAATCATAATCTTGCTAAAAGGCAAAATTATTTTTCTTCTTTTTAATATTTGCAGTGTTTCTGTTTAGTTTCAGTGTTTTTAGATTCAACCGAAAAGACTTTCCTTATAAAATCAGATGCTTGCATATTTGCATTTGGGTTCCCTGCCAATATGGCACAAAACAAAATGATGCATTCTGCACACAGCAAAGTAAACACAGCATTTCAGGCTAAACATATTTCTCATCTAGCTTCCCCCACTTGCTGTGATTTCTATCACTGACAGGTGGAAGTGGGAATGTGGGTGGAATTGCTGATATTCATATGCACCAGCACCTCTATGCATGCAATCACATGGCGACCAGCTGCCTACCCCAAAGGGAGTCCCGCAGTGCTGCGGTTCTGCCTCTGTGGTCAGCAGCTGAGATTCTCTACAGCAGAGATGAGTCAGAGAGGGGCAAATGAGGGGAAAGTTGCCCAAGTGTCTCAAACACTTTTTTTTTTTACCATATTCAATTATTCTTTTACAATTAGTTAAGAAACACTATTCTGACACGTTATGGTATTAAACACTCACATGACATTCCTAACAAGAATAAGGTAAAATAAAGAAAAACAAGACAAGTAGTTGATTAATTCAGTCTCTAACCCCCTTAATCCCCAGACATGTAAACAGACATGCAGCAGCTTTAACATGTGACCATCATGACGTCTGTTAAGCACTTCTGCTGAATTCTAATCCAAGCCAACCTCCTTTTGAGAAAATACCACTGAATCTTAATAGATGTTTAGTTGCCTGTGAAATAGCTGTTTGGAAAAGGAGTCAGATATGACTAACTGTAATTTCATGCAAAGCTAAGCAAACCCTGTGAATACCAGCCCCCGTCTAGTATGTATGTTTTACCTGCTTTCCTTCTACGTTTCGACTCAAGGCTGTTATTAGTGACTAACACTCAGCCCCTTCCATTACAAGAGGACAGCACAAAAGAGTAATTTGTGTGTTTCTCTTGCCCCCGACCTCTCGTCTTGTATTGTGGTATTGCTCCTGGTGTGCTCTTTTGGAAGCAGAGCAGCATGTAATAAGAACAAGCATTTTCAAAGTGTTCTCATATCTGGGGAGAGCTGTCAGGGATTTGAGAAGGAGTCTGCACCTGAGGGTCGCACTGACAGAAACACGGACAATCAATTATCTGAACTGCTTTTCAAAGCACGCAGCAGCTCCTCATCTATACACCTGAGGTTCACTTCTAGTACTTCTGCTGAGCTCTTGTAGTAGCAGGAAAGAAAATGGGCGATGACAGACGCAACCCTCTGGGAGAGTTTGCACAAAGTCAACGTGATGCATTTAAGAGTCGACCATTTTGGCCAAAAAGAACAGCTCAGGCACTTAAGGTCTGATTTAGAGTCATCAGATCATTTAAAGAACAGAAGCTTCTTGGCTTTGGTAACAGACTAAAAACGTACTAGAATAATTTTCCAAACATGAAGCTTTAAGTTCTTGGTTAGCCAATCCTACACAGTAGGGTGATTGTATTAAAATGCTCCAGAAGGCACCAACAGCAACACAAAGTCGTGCTGCTGATCAGCAGATGTTGATGAGCTGCAGCTCCCACTGTCACTATACTTCATCCTTAAAGTGGGATTTGCACATCTGCGTCAAATCAACAACTGCGTTTGGCCACTTCACAATATGTCTTCCAGTCACTTTGTCAAATTCATTCATTCATCCATTCATTCTTAACCAGTTCATACACCACATGTACAGCAAATATTGAAGCAATAGTTAACCAAACACCAAACATTATTGTCTTTGGACTATGGGAGGAATCTGTTGTACCCATGCAGACACAGGGAGAAAGTGCAAACTTATTATGAAGACATAACAAGAAAGTTTATAACAGGTGAAAAGTGACAAACAACCAGCTTTTGCACAGCTCTTCACCTCTGTGTAGCAGTTGTGAAGCGATGTCTCCAGCAACAGTGACATTTTATCATGGCCTCATTAAAGGTTAGTGTTGAGCACTGGCTCACACTGTCATTGCAAATCCTCCCCCCAGTCCTGACAGAGCTGCAAATGTCACAAGCATCATTTAGATGCAACACCAGCAACAGCAGAACATGCAGTTTTCATGTCCAATTTTCAAGCCAGAGAGAAAGAAAAACCCCTGTTATAACTCAAATGAATCCAGGGTCAGGTGGCTTTATCTGTCTCTGCCTTTGATCACACCGCCGCTTAGTTAAAAAGCTGAGAGAAGGCAATCAGTTCCTTTTTTTGTTTGTTTGTTTTTTATATATTTTTTTTTAAATCCCAAACTCTCGCATGGAAATTAGCTAATTCTGTTTTTCCTAAATAGTCAATTCAAATGACAGTCGGCATAACTTTCGAGTCATCGACTAACAGAGTATAATTCAAATGTTACAGAACAAAACTCCCAAGGAAAAGTATGTTTTTCAAAAATAAAAAAATTAAAATGCACTGTTCCAAATTATTACACACACACAGAGTTTCAAAAGATTTTGTAGGTTGTAGAGAATTCAAAATGGTCATTTGTTGAATTTGCAGCATTAGTAGATTAATTTCACTGAAATCAAAAGCTATTTCAATCAAAAACATCTTAACAGGCCAAGTTACATATTTGCGTCCATGGAACTTGTAAGTTTTGGAAAGTTTCTACTTGATTGGTTTGCAGGATGTCAGAATAGCCTCCCAGAGCTGCTGTTTCGATGTGAACTGCCTCCCACCCTCATATTTTTTTTGCTTGAGGATGTTCCAAAGGTTCTTAATAGGATTGAAGTCAGGGAAGAACGGGGGCCACACCATGAATTCCTCTCTTTTTGCATTATCTTGCATGAAGATGGTTGCTCCTTGCTGACGACGCAGCCTTGTTGGGACATGGTGGCCGTCCACCACTGCATCCATCTGGACCATCCAGGGTTGCACTGCACTCATCCGCGAACAAGACTGTTTGAAAATTAGTCTTCATTTAATTCTGGGCCCACTGCAGCCGTTTCTGCTTGTGAGCATTGGTTATGGGTGGCCAAATATAAGGTTTGTGCACAACTGCAAGTCTCTAGAGGATCCTACACCTTGATGTTCGCAGGGCTCCAGAGGCACCAGCAGCTTCAAATATCTGTTTGCTGCTTTGTAATGGCCTTTTAGCAGCTGCTCTTTTAATCTGATGTATTTGTCTGGCAGAAACCTTCATCATTGTGCCTTTATCTGCACAAACCCATGTGTGCTCTGACTCAGCCACAAATCTCTTAACATTAAGTGATCACACTTAAATTTTTATTACTTAAGGTTTTCATTACGTGCCCAAGGCATTCAGCTATTTCACGCTTTTCAGCAGCAGAGAGATCATTTTTCCTTCCTATATTGCTTGAAAATGGTGGTCTGCTTAATAATGTGGAACATCCTTCTTTAGTAGTTTTTCCTTTAATTGGGCTCACCTGGCAAACTAATGATCATAGGTGTCCGAGATTGTTTTCAGTGATACAAAGAGTCCTGAGACACAATTCCATCCATGGGTTTAATTGAAAAACAACTTATTTAATCTTTATGACACTTAAACACAATTTGCATAATAATTTGGAATGTTTTTAAGTTAGCTACAAAAAAAGAAAGAATGAAGGAAACTGCAGTAATACAATTTTTCATAAAAGAAGACTAAAATCAGGTTTTGTATTATAAAGGAACATGGCCTCCCTACAGTTGGAATTATTTACAGAAGTTCAGGAACTCTTTGATTATGTCTGTACAGTTTCTGCCTTCCAAACCAAAACAACACTGCTGAGGATACAGAGATACTACACTCTACTATACTGTTATACTGCAGATGGATTCTTGAGCTTCTTCTACAGAAGTGAATAAATTGTTATAAATATTGTAAAGTTTATTCTATATATAATATTCTGAACTACTTATGATGTCTTTGTGTAACGCATACAAATGGCGCATAGTCTTTGTGTTGGTTAATAGTTCTATCCTCAGTTTTTGCTTTGCTCCTATGTTGGTGGCTCCCATGTCCTTTCTGTGAGTCTGATGTCTGCTTTTTTGTTTTTCAGTTAATATCGGTTGTTTTTCCATTTTTTTTCCTGATGTGACATCCTGAGACTGAGATTTCTCCTTTTTTCACTTTTTTGTTATTGTCTTGCAAAATAGCCTTGCATATTGCACATTTCTTTTTCTTTTAGTTGATTGTATGAGCTATAGCACAATAGATGAAGCCAGGCTTTGAAGACAGGCACCAGGTCTGTCACCACTCACAATTCAATTCAGTTCAGTTCAGTTCCATGTTATTTATATAGCACCAAATCATAACAGCAGTTGCCTCGAGGCACTTTATATTGTAATGCAAAGACCCTCAGTAATACAGAGAACACTCAAAATCAGACGGCCGCCTGTGAGCAAAAACTTGGTGAAGAAAAACTCACTCTTAACAGGAAGAAACCTCCAGCAGAACCAGGCTCAGGGAGGGGCAGCCGTCTGTCCCAACCAGTTGGGGGTGAGTAGACAAAACAGGCCGTGAGCCACAGATTAATAATAACTAATGATTCAGTGCAGAGAGCTGTATAAGCACACAGAGAGTGAAATTGTTTAGTGAAGAAGAAACACAGTGCATCATGGGAGGCCACCAGCAGTCTAGGCCTAATGCAGCACAACTAATCAGGGTCTGATCCAGCCCTAACTATATGCTGTATATAAAAAAAAAAGTTGCATGCAATATTAAAAGTAGAGAGGGATTCTGTGTCCTGAATCCAAACTGAGAGCTGGTCCACAGAATAGAATAGAATAGAATAGAATAGAATAGAATAGAATAGACCTTTGTTGTACATGTACAAAGAAACTGTGGATAGGGACCTGAAAGCTGAAGGCTCTGCCTCTCATTCTACATTAAATATCCTGGGAGCCACATTTAAAACTGCAGTCTGAGAGCAAAGTGCTCCACGTATGTAAAATGATAATTTAACTGCAGAACGACATAGGTATTCAGCAACCTTGGTTTTGTATAGGAATACCTGAATCAATTCTCCTATTGTAACGAGACGCATTGCAGATGAGTCGCGCTCATTGTTGCTGAAATGTTTGCAGTTCTGTCCTCGTTTATAAATCACACAATTATCTCCAAACCTTTGCCTGTCTGAGAGTGGTTGCAGTCAGTCCAAGTCAGACTTTAGCTGGTTGGAGACAGGTTGCCTTCATTATCTTATCTAACTCCTGATAAGTAAGTAAGTAAGTGTAATTTTCAAAATGTTGAATTATCCTTTTAACTCAGCTCATTTTGGAATTGTTAAGGCGGCTGACAATGATCTATGAGCAACCCTCAACTGAACAGCAGGTAAGTCAGTGGGGTTTGAAGGATCACCTGAAACACTTGCTTCTCAATAGGCCTGGTAGCTTTGTATGTACATTTTTTATTCTTTTTTATGGAGAAATACATAAAACGTCCAACATGTGCTATCAAAGTGGGTCCTCAGAAAGGTGCATGCCATGTAAGATTATACACAGTGAACAGACGTGAGTGCTCAAGAGAAAAACAATATCCATCGAGGCTTCCATTAGAAAGGGCGTTTGGTTAAAACAAAAGAACCTTTAAGAGGCACGAATAACACATTTGATGGATTACTTTAAAGCAATTTTTATTCAGCGTTTAGCAGGAAAATGTCTCACTGAAAACAAAGAGTTTGAATATCAAGGTTACGTTAAATAGCTTACTTTCCAGCTATGTTAACATTCATTGTTATTCTTGCCGAGAATGTCTTTCTGCAAATCAAAGCTTTTCATACATCAAAGGGAAAAAAAATAATGTTAGACAGGATTGTAATTTTAAAGCGCTCAGAGATAAAAACGCAGTGTTTTCTCTTTTAATTTAGCAGGATTTCATCACAAAGATACGTGTCTTTTGCAGGCATATGCGGCTTTAAATCCCTGTAAGCTTAGAACCACATCACATCTTATTTGGTTTCTCTGAGACTTGTTAATTGTGATGAAGGGGAGAAAAATAGGTGATGAAAAAAGGGTAAAAGTGGCTCAAACAGTTTTCCAGTCAACTTTCAAAGGATAAAATATTACATTTAATGGTCTGTCACAGAAGGTCTGCCAAGGAGGAGATACGATCATTTAGAGGGAGACTATTTTCTCTCTGCAGAGGAGTTAAATGAAGACACGTAATTTAAGGTTCAGCAGCACAGGTCAAAGGTTTGCACATTTTATGGGACTAATTGGCAGCTTAAGAGGACATTTTAAGACCTCTAAGACATTCTGAATAGCAATGTAACATTGTAAATGTTAGAAAAAGATCAATATAATCTGAAATAACTTTAACAGTTAAATCTAAATATCACATTTATACTATATTGCCTTTCAGATTTCAGAACTCCCAAGACCATTCATGGTAGCTCAGTTTAAGGTGTCATGGATCCAGATCTTTAGCCGAGTGTTTTGTGTTTGTGGACTTTCTGAATTGTGTTTAGTTATCATTGTGTATTCCTGAAAAGTGATTTATGTTTCCTAGTTCAGTTTTCTTGTGCTGATGAGTTTCTGATTATGTTGTTTATCTCTGGTGATTCAGCTTTACTTTCCTTTCTTGTTTCCCTTTCTGTCTCATCCTCAGTGTCGTTTCTCCATGCTTATTTACCTCACCACGTCTCTCCCTCTCTCGCTGTGTTGTTCTCACCTCCTCTGTGTCTCTGCATCTCTCTTCCTCGTCTCAGTCATGCCTCTGTGTGTTGTCTCCTTTACTTGTTTCCACCTTCTTCTCTGTGTTTTATTCCCTGTCTCTCTAGTTTTTGTGCCTGTCCCCGTCTTGTGTCTTGGTCTGAGTCTCAGTCTTCGTACTACTTCCTGTCTCATGTGCATTGTGTGGAGCTTGAAAAGAAAATCGATTGGAATTTTCAAGACACCTAAAGAAATCAAGTCTTCAAGTTCCTTAGATCAATATGACCTGGATGACTCAGAATCGAAACAGACATGTACCGGTATGTTTAGTTTTGCTTCCCCGGTTTCATTATGTCTAATTTGTTCCTGCCGTGTTCCCATGTGTTTCCTTTCCTAATCACTCTCTTGTGTAAGTGTCAGTCTGCCTTTGTTGGATTGTCTGTGCTGTCCTTGGAGTTTCCTAGTGTCTGTGTGTTCCAGTTTCGTTTTCAGTTTTTAGTGTTCAATGTTCACCATTTTTTGCATCCAGTTATCAGCCTCATTAAACGACTCATCTTTTGTTAAGTCTTCTACCTCTAAGCATCTGAATGTAGGTCGTCACTCCATGCATCACTGAGTCTGCATATCTCACAGGCTGACATAGGATACTTAAAAATCAAGTGGGAGGCAGAGCCTTCAGATTTAAGGCCTCTCTTCTGTGAAACCAGCTCACAGTTTGGATTTGGGAGACAGGCACCTTCATTCTGGAGCTTTCCCATACTTTTGTTAGTGATTCTTTATGTGATGATGACAGACCTTCTGACCTTGTATAGAGGCCCCTACTGGCTACCTCTATGGGGCTGATTACTGCTGATAAAGTCCATTGACTGGACTGATAACACCTGGTTGCACCCTCTCTACCTTTTAGGTCTAAGATTAAGATTTAACATTTCTGTTTATTAAAGCTTGTTGTAATGGATGAAGTGCTTTTTGTCTTGTCTTCCTCCCCTCACCCCCAACCAGTCACAAAGATGGCTGCCTCTCCCTGAGCCTGAGGTTTTTTCCTGTTAAAAGAGTGTTTTTCCTTTCCACTGTCACCAAGTGCTTGCTCATATCAGGGTTGTCTGATTGTTGGGTATTTACAGTATAAAACACATATACTTATTCTGTAAAACTGAATTAAATTGAATTAGATTTATACATGTGCTCTTTTCCCAGTTTAACCATGTGAAATTCAGTTCATTTTTAGTTTGATACAAGAAATGTTTCTAACCAAGTGTCTCCAACTCAGCCTAATAATCAATAATAATGCCTTAATTTTACTCCACAGGCACAAAACTGCATATTGCAGCTGTTTGTTTTCAATGATACTTTGCAGTGTGACAAACTCTATGAGTATTTCACCTGCGTCAGCATTAAAATACCCTCTCTCTCCTGCATTGTGGGCGGCTGATTTGGTCACAGCAGAGAGTCACAATTCTCCTGAGGCACAGGACGGTTGGAAAATACATTGAGCATTTGCAGTGCAATTAGATACGCACTGTGAAGGCCATCTGCCATTAGTCAAGGCCACCCTGTCATAAAAGCAAGCGCATTTGCTGACACCTATACGGCATATCGGCAAGTGCAGCAGATCTCCCACAGCACTGTCCCACAGCAGTCTTGGGTCATTTTAATCGTTTGGAAAAGTCTTTAAAAGATAATAACATTACATGTAAAGCTAAAATTAAACAGTTTTTGATGACAGGCATAATTCTGAATTAACACCCAGTTTGAAATAGCTGAACCACTGTGGACCAAATGGATTACTGCAAAATCACTGTGTAATGGCTGGATATAAGTTTATGGACTGTTCTAGAAAAGAAGGGCTGTATGAGTGAGTGGATGTGCTCTAAACTCTAAAAGCACTGTGAGTTGTCAGTAAGACTATCAAAAATGCTGCATATTTACAAACATTTAGCTGATTTTAGCCAAAAACCTGTCCATTCATAAGCTAAACATGTATCTGCTTTCAGGAATCATTACTGTCAGGGTTTCTGTGTGTCTGCTGGATCACAAATAGTTTTATCAGCTTTAAAATATGTGCATGTTTTCATTACATGTTTCTTTTTGCAGCTTGTTTCTAGCAGATAAGCTAGGTTTAAATGTCCAAGCAGATTAAAAAACCCAGGATAGCATGAACATTTCTCACGTATAATTTGGCATTTAATTTAAAATAAGACATGCCACATATTAATATTAATTGGAAATAAAATTAATGAACTTAAAACCCACCACTAGTAAAATCTAAGTTTGGTGAGCCTTTGCTGAAATCCGCACAGGCGGCCAGGTAGCACCGGCCAAAACTGTGTGAGTGTTTGAGATGGACTGCAGCAGAGAGCCCTCATAGGATGTAGTGCTGTGCTCTTGTTATTTCAATGTGTTTCAAGTAGGTCACTGGTGGAAAAGTGCTCGGTATTGATCTGCAAACACGGTGGGAAACAGCGTGTGTCCTCCAATACAAATGCAGGCTGCCACCTCCAGCATCATCCCCCTCTTTCTGCTGCCCATTTGCTGTCTCCTTCTCGGTCTCTGTTTCTATCACCCGATTGCAGGCAGGCATTTTGAGGTTTGACTTCCTGTTTTTTTATGATTTCCGCTTAAACTAAAAAAAACCGCTCCAAGAAATACCTTTTCCTTTCTTCACCACGGCTTTGCCATATTATCAAGATATCTCGGGTAGCAGTGGTCAAAGACATCAGAAACAATTAACTTTAGACAGAGTGTGTGGGTGCGTGTCAGTGCGTGCGTCTCGCCCCATTAAAAGTGTGAAACAGGCAGCTGCAGGAGGAGTCTGTCTCTCGTTTGTCTCAGCAGTGCTTTCCCGTGCTTGTGCCAATAGCTACCTCCGACCAGAGTGTGATGGAGGAGGAGGATCACGGGAGAAGAAAGGAGGTGGCAAATGAGACAGAAAACTGGACTCAAAGGATAGAACGGGGGGTTGGGGGAGTAATGAATGCAGATGAAAAATCAATCTTGCCATTGCTGACTACTGTTACCCACCCACACCATCAGCACCAGTGTAAAAAAAAAGGGGCATATGAGAGTTTGCTTTTGCTGCACTGCAGTGTAAAAGTTAAGCTTCGGTGTTGAGATTGAACTTGTAAGGGGACTAAGGAATCTTAGAGAACTCTCAGCACAAGGCTGTTGGGTAAAAAATACGCCTGTGGGTAGATGTGTCAGCGCATGTACCACTTATGTTAAGCATACTGCAAGCCACTTTTCTCAATTTGACTATCTGTGCTCTGTCATCATCCTCCTCCTCCTGCAGCATCTTCTGCACTGACCTTGTCCTTGAGATACTGTACTCCCCTCACACAAGCAACCCCCTCCTAGCTGTAGCACCTCAATTCACATACACACCCATGTCTCCTTCCAGCCAAGAGGATCTGCCAGGACTCCTTCACATCCAATGAAGAGTAATAAATTTCATTTGCAGATAATCTGTCATGCCCCCACAGTTTAACACTCTTTTATTCTAACAGTCCAAGTTTACATGCATGTATTATGTTCAAGTGTGTGCATAAGAGGGTGTGTGTGTGTGTATGTCCTCAAAACATTGCAGCTGTTTAGTGTGTTAGATTTATGGTCATACATTCCCTTGGCTGTAACTGAACAGTGTTGTAGTTTCTCGTACAAATGGATTGCAGAGATTTAGTGTAGCAGTAATGTAATCCTCTCCTGAGATTACAACAGACAGTATTGTTTAGCGGCTGGGCACCATGAAAATGAGTGGGCTCCAATCAATGGCCTGTGTGATGAGAACAAACCCTTAGATAGGATTAACACAGAGGAAAGAAGACAGGGAGACACTTATTGATCAAAGGATCTGAACTTCTTTTGGCCAAAACATTAAACCACTGATACAAAATTCATTACAAATGCAATGTTTTCTCGGGAAGCCTTGGGTCCTGGCATTTAGATTGATTTGACTTTGACATGAATTACCATCTTAAACACTGTTGTAGGCCAAATGAACTCCCTTATGGCAGTCTCTACCTAAGACAACCTAATGAACATGCCACACTGCAAAAACTGCTCAGGAAGGGCTCAAAGAACATGTGAAAGAGCCCAAGGCATTCACACAGCCTTCAAACTCCCCTGCTCTTAATTCAGCCAAACATCAGCAGGGTGTGCTGGAATAAGCTTGATCCCTGCAACCTACAGAAACCAAAGGATGTCATCCCAGTGTTCTTGGACCAGCCTCCAGAGGAAACCCCCAGAGATCTCACGTTCTCACCCCAACAAAGCTGTTTGGGTATCACGAAGGTCACTTATAAAATATTAACCAGGTGGTATAAAAATTCTGGCTGAACGGTGTGTCCCGGTGTTATATTACCAAATGCAAAATCATTGTTTATCGGCTCCAAGTGCAATACAGCAGCATATTTTACTGCTTTTTCTTGTGATGAACAGTATTCAGGCACCAAATATTGATTTTTTTTGTTTTTAAATTAATGAATTAATGAATTAGCACTGATGTGTCGCAGGACTTCCACTTCAGCTGACTTTGAGGTCAGTTCATCACATGCAGCGAAAGAACATTTCAGCGTTTTATACCAACTTACAAAGGATATTTCAGTGTCATCACTTGATCTCCAAATTGACGAATCAATTGTTTAAAAGAAGAGAAAAAAGTGGAACTAAAAAGAAAAAGCTAGAGGAACAACAGCTTACCTAAGCAGAAACCGCTTAAGTTAACTGGCAACAGGTAAAAAACATGACTGGGTATAAAAACACCATCTTAGGCTATGTCCACACTAGCCCGGATAGATTTGAAAACTGCATTTTCGTCTGAAAACGCTCCGCGTCCAACTATCGTTTTCAGTCGTTTTCACAGAGTTGTGCGTCCAGATTGAAACGGACGAAAACGCTTATGCTCCAGTACTGCGCATGCATGAAACGCAAGACGATTCGACCTGACTGATTTCTGTCTGCCGCTTATTTACTTTCCGGCTCTTTGAAACGTCGCGGCAAAATGTCGAGGAAAAGCGCCGAGTTTTTCAAATGGACTAACAATGAGGTGGAGTTGTTGCTGCGAGTAACACAAAAGTACAAAGTTGCAAAAGCGAATGAGAATTAAAAAATCTGAAGAAAAGCTATCTGAAGCATGTACAGACTGATATTAATCTTTAATAGGGCTGTCAAAATTGAGAGCAAACAAAACAACTGCTGTATAATGGCCCTCCGCTATCTTTGTTTAATTGGTCACATGACTAAAATGTGTCATCGTTTTCGAAAAGGCTCCGGGTTCGTTGTCCACACTGCAACGTGAAAACAGCGTTTTCAAATGCATCTGCTTTGGAGAGCGTTTTCAAAACACTGTGTTTTCCTTGACCAAAACACCGTCCCGGTGTGGACGGAAGGCCAAAACAGAGAGAAAAAGATGCATTTTAATTTGAAAACGTTGAAATGTTCTGTCATGTAAATTGTTACATGGGCTCAGGAACAGTTCCAGAAATCATTATCTGTGAACATTTCACCATGCTATCCTCAAGTGCAGATTAAAGCTCTGTCATGCAAAGAAGAAGCCATATGTGAACATGATCCAGAAATGCTGCTGTTTATTCTGCCCTAAATTTAATTTCAAATAGACTAAGGCAAAATGGAAAATTGTTCCGTGGTCAAGCAACCTTAAAATCTGACATTATTTTTGGAAAACATGGAAACTGTTTTCAAAAAAGCATAAAGAGGGGAGCGTCCCTCAGTGCTTAGTTTAAAAGCCTGCCTCTGGTGTTATGGGGGTACATTAGGGAGTATTGAATTAGGAGCTTGCAGATCTGGAAACACACCACGAATGCTGTATCTACAGGTTTCAGAGCAACACCCAGATTACATCTTTTTCAGAGAAGGCCTTGCTTATTTTAGAAAGACAATGCCAAAACACATACTGCAGATATTACAACAGCATAGCTTTGTAGTAGAAGATACTGAACTGAACTCTGCAGACTTTACACCAATAGAACGAATGATACGCCAAACATATTCAATCAGTATCAGCTTCTATAGCAGCTGATAAATAAAAAAAAGTAATAAAGACAGGGGAAAACCATGTTATGAGTCTTGGCATTGCATTGTTTGTCTACCAGAGAGCACTCTGCGACTTCACTGTTGGAAACATAACCAATATTAGGGAAATCTGTTTATGTACTTACTTTGTAAGTATTGGCTGATATATAAGATAAGATAAGATAAGATAAGATAACCTTTATTAGTCCCACACGTGGGAAATTTGTTTTGTCACAGCAGGAAGTGGACAGTGCAAAAGTTATGACGCAAAAATTAGAATACAATAAGAATAAATACAGTACACAGCTGTACAGAATAGAATAAAATAATATACTATATACAGTAGAATAAAATAGAATAAAAATATACAATAAGATAAAAATAGAATACGAATGCTATATACAACTGAGTAAAAATACAACGATGCCAGAAAGGATTATTGCACTTAGTGTTATTGCACATGTATGGATGTGTGTGCTTGATCAGTTAAAGTCTTTATTATGGAGTCTGACAGCAGTGGGGAGGAAAGACCTGCGAAATCTCTCCGTCCCACACCGTGGGTGCCGCAGTCTCCCACTGAAGGAGCTGCTCAGTGCTGTCACAGTCTGCTGCATGGGGTGGGAGATGTTGTCCATCAGGGATGACAGCTTAGCCGCCGTTCTCCTGTCACTCACCACCTCCACTGGGTCCAGAGGGCATCCTAGAACAGAGCTGGCCCTTCGGATCACCCTGTTCAGTCTCTTCCTGTCCCCAGCAGAGATGCTGCCGCCCCAGCAGACCACACCATAAAAGATAGCAGAAGCCACAACAGAGTCATAGAAGGTCTTCAGGAGTGGGCCCTCCACCCCAAACGACCTGAGTCTCCGCAGCAGGTACAGCCTGCTCTGCCCTTTCCTGTAGAGGGCGTCTGAGTTATGAGTCCAGTCCAGTCTATTGTTCAGATGAACACCAAGGTACCTGTAGCTGTCCACAGCCTCAATGTCCATACCCTGGATGTTCAGTGGTTGCAGTGGAGAATGCTTGTGCCTGCGGAAGTCTACCAGTTCCTTGGTTTTACTGGCGTTGATCTGGAGGTAGTTCAGCTGGCACCAGTCCACAAAGTCTTGAGTCAGTCCTCTGTACTCCTTGTCGTCCCCATCAGTGATGAGGCCGACTATTGCAGAGTCATCAGAGAACTTCTGCAGGAAGCACTGGGTGGAATTGTGGGAGAAGTCTGCAGTGTAGATGGTGAAGAGGAACGGAGCCAGAACCGTTCCCTGTGGGGCCCCCGTACTGCAGACGACCCTGTCCGACACACAGCCCTGAGTCCTCACATACTGTGGTCGGTCGGTGAGGTAGTCCAGGATCCAGGTAGTGAGGTGATGGTCCACTCCAGAGTTCACCAGCTTGTCCTTTAGAACCGAGGGAAGAATAGTGTTGAAGGCACTGGAGAAATCAAAGAACATGATTCTCACAGTGCTTCCAGCGGTCTCCAGGTGAGCGAGAGAACGATGTAGGAGGTGAATGACGGCATCATCCGCTCCAATGCCAGGCTGGTAGGCAAACTGAAGTGGGTCCAGTGATGAGCTTATTAGGCGCCAAAGCTGAGCCAGGACCAACCGCTCCAGGGTCTTCATCAGGTGGGATGTCAGAGCCACCGGCCTGTAGCTGTTGAGGTCCTTGGGGCGTGAAGTCTTTGGCACTGGTACAACACAGGAGGTTTTCCAGAGCTGTGGGACTCTTCCCAACCTCAGGCTCAGGTTGAAGAGGTGCTCCATCACCCCACACAGTTGGTCCGCGCAGGACCTGACGACCCTCGAGCTGATGCCATCTGGACCCGCTGCCTTCTTGCCATTAATCCTCCTCAGTTCCCTCCTAACCTGGGTGGTTAGGAGGGAACTGGGTACTGGAACTTCAACATTATGCACTACATACTGTACAGTAATGCCACTGTTTTGCACATGTCTCAACTCTGTATATTTTTATATAATTTATTTATTGTTGACTCTATTTAATTTGTAAAATATGTGTATACACACACACACACACACACACACACACACACACACGTAGAAAAACATTTAGTATACACATCTAGAAATTTATTTATTTATTTATTTTTTTGCATATACTATTATATATTGTACATATATTTATTAGTTTCAGATGTAGCCATTCTTGTATTTTGCTTGTTTACATTATTGTATTTTGCACAACTCTGTTGCTTGTGAAGCTCGCACACAAGAATTTCACTCGCATGTGCTGTACCAATGTACCTGCACATGTGATGTGACAATAAAAGTGATTTGATTTGATTTGACTTGCTGATTTGTTTCTCTAGCAGCCTTGAAAATCATCAGTTCAACCACCTGCTCAGCCTAGACGATAGAGATCAGACACTGCCTACTGACCAATCAATTCTCAGGCTGATAGCTGTGAGGGGGTGGGGGGGGGGGGGGGGTTGTCTGTTTTGTTTTTATTATTTTAATTAATAAATTATTCTTTTTTCTTTTAGTTTTTTGATTCTAGATGAAACCTTTTTTTTCTTGAGGACACCTACTGTAGTTGTTACTAGTCAAATTCACACACACTTTCTCTGACTGTCAAATATAAAAAAATTATGCCCAAATTGCTGACTTTAATTTAATTGCATGTAAAGTTTCCGTGTCATTTTGTTGCATAAGTACAATGTAAAATATTACATTTAATGGAATTTGGTCAAATGAACTTGAAATTATTGCTTCATTTTTAGTAGTTATTTATTATTTATTTATTAATGGGAGTGAAAAATCTTTTTTTTATGTAATAATTGATTATAATCCATTAGATTTTCCAGTGTCTCAGTGATGGGGCTTCCTTCATTAAATAAGTCAATCTGAGATCTGTTATTTGAAAATAAACAAAGCTATGAAATTATAATAAATGAATAGCAGCTAAAATCAAGACCAATATGTGGATGTGAGACAAAGCCATTACTATAGGTTTATATATCCTTCTGGACTTCTGAGATGACACCATCAAAAATGTATAGGTGTTTATAAATCAAGTATGGAGTATAAATAATACGTTATACTTACAGGTGCTTTTTTTTGCTTAAAAAAAGAGAAACAGCTTGTTTCATAAAATTGAGACTGATATTCCTGTTTCCTTTCAACATGTTAATTACTGAGACTTTGAGGCACTGTCAGTTTTTAAAAAATGATATGACTATGATATGATGATATGAGACATTATCTTTAGAACCAAGACTGGGTCAGGCTCTAATCTTATACTAATCTTTAAAGGAAATGAGAAAAAACTTTTGTTAGGTATAGATGCTGTGAGTGCTTGATCTACTTGGACACCTTTCGTGGAAATATTGCTTCAGAGAAAAAGCAATTTTAAACACCTATTTTAAAAGACTGCTTGATCTGAACTACAAACAGACTGGAGACATTGTTGCAAAAAAAGCAAAAATGCACAAGAGGAGCTAATAGCATGCTAAGATCATGTCACCTGACATAGACATGTAACCCTGAAAGTTTAAAAACCATGTTGTACTCTGCACATTAAGTGTCTGATGTAAAAGCTCCAGTATTTCATGTGCACTGTTAACCTTTATAAACACATTAACATATTAAAAATTATAATAATAAAAAATCATGTAGACAAAATTTGAACTTGTTGAAAAGCTTTAAGAGCACAAACAGGTAGTAAGTACACTATTCTGATTTTTAATCAATATAAGGTTAATATATCTGGGGAGACTACTATAAGCTGACTTTAGCTGACACACTAAGAAATATAAATTTACTTGTCAGTTTGCACCTATCCCACTTGATGACGCCATTAAGGTCTTTAAAACCTCCAGCAAGCTGTAACAAACAGGTTTTTTATTTCACACATCGAAATCAGCCTACCGATCTCTCACTCTGCTAGACGGCACATTTTTCAACCATTCGTACGCAAAAGACAGGTTTCCATGCACTTTTAGCTAGTCATTTCACTGTTACTAATTTTAGAATAACGGGTGCTTCCCTCATTTACAGATGGATGGATGGCAGCAGGGAGGATTGTTAAGGTGTTGCTTACTCATTCAGATATAGCATGAAGACTGCTGTCAGGAGATGAGAGATTGATGAAGCACTGAGGTTACCTTCTTTAGCTCTGAAATTGACTTTGAACAACCATTAAACTCAAGGACTTTTGCCATGGTTATAACAGTAAATCTTTGCAAGAGAGACCGAAAAGATGTGCATTCAAAGCACCATGAGGCGAATCTAAATGAAGAGTAAAGAAAGATTGTTATCAGTTTAGTTTTATTAATGCTCAGTTTTTAACACTTTTAAGACTTATGAACCACATGAGCTATTACCATGTCCTAAAACCTGAAATAAACTAGTCTGCACCCCTCTTTAAAATAACTGGGTTTGCAAGGGGAAAAAAGCCATCTACTTTCATCCTTTTTCATTGCTTCAAGATTGCTCCTGTCACTATCGACATTCGTCTCTAACACAGAACTACACTACATGGGCAGGTCATTTCCAGCACAAACAACTATCCATAAAGAGAATTCATTATCCCATCAAAGACTTTTCCTCTGAGACTCATCACTATGACACTAAACAGGGAGAAAAATTCCATCCTGCACACAGTCTAGGCCTGTAATCCCAGCAAGATGGAAACACCTGCTGTTAGCGAGTATGTCATTACCAAAACAGACACTACATTTTAATCAAGATAACTGTTCACTGCTACATTACAATGTGCCAATTTAAGGGACTAGGCAACAAAGCCTGAAATAAAATGTAAAACTGCTGCTTCACCCTGGATTTTCAAATTAATAATCACAGAATATGTTGTTGATACTACTTATAAAACTGTGTGGTTTGAAAAAGATTCTGATATTTAGGTATATTGTTGTGCTTGTGTTTGCTCCTGTGAATGAGTTCAGAAGAGATGAGTTTCCACAGTGGATCAATCTCCTGGCAAGAAACACACAATCCCCTCGATGCGAACATCAAAGAAGCATCCAAACCCGCTCCTTTAGAGTCTTACTCCTCACAGGCAGGCACGAGAACAGACCCGATTCCCCAAAAGCAAGCCAGTTCCTAATGAGGTTGGGAGATTTCAAACAGGGCTCAGACTCAGCTCTGCCCCCACAAAGATGAGAAGCAATGCATAAAATATGAGATGAACTGATCTTCTTTAACCTGCCGCTGTCTTCCGTTGGCACTTCGAGACACATTCATTGCTCTATATTCACAAGTTTGACCTAGATCTTTTGTGGATGATGAAAATCCTTAGAGCAGATGTTTTAAAAGATGTGCGCTTAGATTTCTACAGCTACCTCTTCCTTTATCCAGAATTATAAAATTTGGAACATTGTCTAACAGACCCAAGCAGCTTCTTAATGGATTTTTCCTACTTCATTACTCATTAACATTAACTATAAATCAAGGTGTGTAATTCCCTTATGGCAATTGCCGTTTATTAACTGATTATCTGCTGTATTATTATTGACAGGCACATGCAATAATTAATCAACCCTGGTAAAACTTTGCATGCTTATTTAATAATGATGGGAAAAAACAGAAGACAAAAGTCTGTAGTTTTTGTGGGGGTACAACTAATGGTCTAGTCTACATACTCTCACCAACTTACTAGAAAAAAGGGTAGTAAACACATCAAACAAGTCTTGTGGTTATATATTTAACGTTTAAGAGACATTTTTAAAAACAGGAGGTTTGCAAGAAAATATTTAAACACCACACAGAAAATTTGTGCATTAAGCTTTTTTCGATCTATTCTATATTCTAGATTTACCTTTATACACTCAAATTAATGTTGAAAGTAATAATCATCTTAAGTTGGTTTCCACTAAGATGACTTTGAATGAATGTATTCACAATTAGCATGCAAATGGCACCATTCACTTATGGCTTCTTCTTTATATGATAGCACTTTAACCTGTATTTGTGAGTGACACAGAAACCTGTATTCACATACAGTGATTTCCATGAGCCCAATAACGTCAATGACAGAATCATCCCTGTTTTATTGCCATATTGTGCGAGGGCCCAAACATCCCCTGCTTCATCTGTGTGCCCTTGGTATCTGACTCGCTTGCTCCCCCTTGTATTTTAAAGAATCATTCTTTTTAGCATGACATTGTGGCGCAACCGCTTTAGTGTCTGCGTTACAGACATATGGTCAGAGAATAAGGCATCCTCGACATGTAAGTTACATACGGATAACCCATAAGATAACACCAAGTCCAATGTGTGGGACCTTTAACAGACTGAACAAGATTAAAAGAGTTTACTAAGTCCATGAAGTTCTTAACCAGTGGCTTCCCTGGGCAACAGATGTGAAAATTAAAATCACCGAGCAGCAGGATCTGGTCGTACCATGATGCACAGTCAGCAAGGAAGTCCGAAAACTCGTATTAAAAATCCTTATTATTTCTAGGAGGCCGGTAAACTATCGCATACAGCAACAAAGGCGAGTGGCTTAGTTCACTAGTTCACACAAAGTCCAAAACTGGTGTAGCGTGTTGGTGAGGATAGCTGCCTAAAATCAAAGTGTGCTTTAAAAACAACAGCTAACCCCCTTCTACCACCAGAAGCTCTCGGGGCGCTAAAATAAGCACAGCCAGCCGGCAGAAAAGGCACTTAACTCACCAGGTGAAGTCCAAGTTTCAGTCAGACGGAGGAAACCCAACGCATGGGAAGAAAAGAAATCCTTCAAAATGAAAGTTTTGTTTGCCACCGATCTGGCATTTATTAAACCCAACCTGAGGGGAGCTGGGTCATAGACTTCTGTGGGAGCAACTACCCAATCCACCGGTCGAAAGGTTTGATTGATCCGCTCCCCGCCAACGCAGATGTCGACGGGAAGGATTTAAGAGGGCTCCTCTCGATAGAGCCGACAACGGGAACCAACCAGGAGTCCACAGAGTCCAGAGCAAGCGATGGCACCAGGAGTCATGGAAAAGATTGACGAATGGAGTGAAGATCGTGGGGAAGGTAAGAAATCCAGATTCTCAGCTTAACGAGGCGACGTCCACGGGGACCCCGTATCCTGCGTCGCTTCCACGTAGCTGGTGGCGTTGGAATGGCACAACACTGGCACGATGGTATTGCTTCCAGATAGGGAGGCAAAGAACCCTGGCTTCATCAAGCTGAACTAAAACTTTGGTGGATGAACCTGTTTTCAATAACGTCAGGTGATCATAAGACAGCGTGGAACTGACATCTTGCACAACGTTGGCTAAAAATAATAAAATGAGACAAATAAGAAAGAGCGGTAGACGGTGTGCCAAACACACAGGTGCCACCTTTACTTCAATCAGTTCATCAAATAAAATCAGTCATTGATCGACTCAGTTTGACTGACAGGACATATGATCAGAGGTGAAGAGTTGTTACCACCCTGATTCAGATAGGGACTGAAGTATGGGTGGAGTTTGTGAGTGAAGGAGCAGCCAGTAAAGGAGTAGATCAGAGCTCCAGTACCTACATCATAAAAGGAGACCAGACCCTCCTCATAATCCACAAACACCCCCACCTTCTCAGGGCCAGAATAAAGACAGAGACGGAATGAAGGCCCTGCACAGGCTCTGTATTCATTTCCATTCCTCAGCACTACAGTCCAGAGACCATACTGAGGTCTCAGCATAACATTTCCCTTCCTGTTGATCGACTCTCTGGCCACTCCCAAGTCCCAGTCAGTCTTTCCTTTAACCTGAACCTCAAAGTAAAATCTGCCTGAAGAGAAACTCTGCGCTCCTAAAACACAAACACAAGCAGAAAATCTCTCTGGGTTGTCTGGAACATTCATCCTCACATCGCCACAGTATACTTGCTTCCCATCATCAGACAGGATGAGATTAGGATACGCTGTATCAGGATCCAGAGTCACATCCACTGCATACTGCTGGACCGTCTTCAGCTCAGCCTCAAACAGCTTCTTCAAGTCTTTCCTGAGTGTCTCCTCCAGCTGAGCCACAGCTCTCACCACAGTCCCCTCATATGATGGTGGATGGACTCTGACCTCTGTCCAGTCCTTGGTGGGTGGAGCAGCTTTCAGGGACGAGAAGCTTTGGAGGAGGTGGAGGTGGTCTTCAGAGTGTAAGAGCTGCTCCACCTCAAAGCTTCTCTTCATCAGCTCAGAGACTTCCCGTTCCAGATCTTTGATGAGACCTTCAGCCTGTTTCTCTGTAGTTTCCTGTTTGTCTTCGATCTCCTTTTTGAGCTCCTTCAGGCGTCTCTCAACAGACTCCTTCAGAGCAGTGAGGACCTGAACACCTTCTGCTTTCTGTCTGTCTGCAGCACCTTTACTCGTCTTCACTGACTCTTTGATCTCTTGAATTTTCAGTTGTCTCTTCTGGATCATCTGTTGAATCACAGCCTCTGTCTTCCCCAGCTCTGCCTTCTTTCCTTCATATTCTTCTCTCAGAGGAACAAACTCGTGGTTCTTGTGCTCTAAAACAGAGCAGAGCATGCAGACACATGTCTGGTCGGTCTTACAGAACAACTCCAGAGGTTTTTCATGCTTCTTACACATCTTGTCTTCCAGGTTCTCCACTGCATTAATCAGCTGATGTCCTCTCAGAGCTTTCTTTGTCAGATGAGGCTCCAGGTGAGTCTGACAGTAGGAAGTCTGACACACCAGGCAGGACTTCAGGGCCTTCAGTCTGGTTCCAGTACAGACGTCACAGTGAACTTCTCCTGGTTTAGCAGCTTGTTGCTCTGAGCTGCTGCTGCTGGCTTTCTGCTGAGCTTCACGTCTGAACTGAGCAACCATCTCAGAGAACAAAGTGTTGATGTCTAGTTCGGGTCGTCTCTTGAACACTCTGTTACACATAGGACATTTATGTCTGCCATTAGTGTTCCAGTGCTGAGTGATGCAGTTTTTGCAGAAGTTGTGTCCACATGGTGTGCTGACTGGATCAGTGAACACATCCAGACAGATGGAGCACAGAAACTGATCTTCAGATTGCAGGTTACTGGCAGCAGCCATTCTGAGGGAGAAGGAAAAGAAAAATAAGTTTTAATTTAATTGCATGTTTAAGAAGAAAGAAAAAGGAGTGTGTCAGTCTTTTAATCGTTTTGAGTTATTGCTGTGATGAGCAGATGAAGCACTTTAACCCTCTGAATTAACAAACCTCCAGGTGAGAGTGAAAAATGTGGAAATCACCAGAATGATGCCATTTGTCAAGGCCACAACAGACATGATTGGCAGAGTTTCTACTTTCTGATGGTTCTTGGACCATAACGTTCTTGAGCAAAGTAAAGCAGCAGCAAATGTTCTAAAAACAACAAAACGTGTTCTCAGTTAAAATTTGAGTAGAATTTGAGTAGAACTTGGAAACTCCAGAATATTGATCTATTGGTCCGGAGTCTGCGATTCAGTGTTTGATGTTCTGGTTAGGTTTCTATTCTTTGATGTTAGTCATGGTTCTGTTTCCTTGCTCTTCCCGGTTTAATCATTTGTGTTTCCTGTTCGCTTGTTTTATTAGTCTTTAGGTTCTTGTTACTGTGTCTCACCTGTGAAGTGTGCCACTTCCTGTTTTATTTTGACAGTCCCCTGTCTCACATGCTTTGTGTTCAGTTTGCTTTCCCTTTGCTCATTGTCAGGTTGTCTGTTCATCTTCCCCATGTTCCCAGTCTCTAGTTTTTTCCGCCTTCCTTGTGCGGTGCTCTGAGTTTAGCTTCTCCCAGTTTACATTAGTTATTAGTTTTTCTTATTTTTGTAGTCTTGTGTATTTTGCCTAAATAAACGGCCCGCCTTTTGTTTGTCTCCCTGTGTTGTCAGTACCTGGGTCCTCACCCTCATCTTTGATGACAGTCTACTGATATTGTTGGTGTAGTGGTAAACTTGTTCACAGTAGCTCAGTTCAGAATGAAATTTGAAAGGAAAAAGTATTTTCTTCATTTTTTCTAAGAAATCCATGTTAAAAGTGTTCAACATATGTTGTTTGCAATATTTTGAAATTCAACTATATACAATTAAGAAATTGTCATTTGTTGTCTTTTGCATTGTTCAGATTTTTATTAGTGCGTGTCCAAATGAGACTTTACAGGATGAGTTTGCTCAGCAGCATTAGACACGCAGTAGCCTGGCAACCTGTCCAGGGTGTATCCCGCCTCTCAACCTGTATCATCTGGGAGCCTGAATTTGATCAGTAGTCATGAAAATGGATAGATGAGGTTTGCTGATGGTGTTGCACCACCCTTTATTTAACTTCCTGTTCCTGTTTCAATTGTTCATGATGAAAATGGTGGTATGTGAGACAGCTCAGCTAACAAAACTCTCCTCACTCTGTGACAAACACTATTTCCTCTCAATGCTTCACAATAAAAGTTTGCCTGCGCTTTGCTTTTAATGTGAAAGAGCTAAAGGAAACAGAAGCACTAATAAGAAGAGGAAATGTGGAGTCAGCCTGAAGTCAAAAAGATAGGTGCGTTCCAAAGAAACAAGGTCATTGAGGCACGCAAACCCCCTGACTACGTTAACTGAAAAATAAAACAACAAAAAATTAAATAAAATATTTCTCATCAGATTCCGACAACTAAAAACATGACATTTACCTTAATTGGATGGCCTATATCAAATATAACAATAACATTTCTTGCTATTGCCAATATTAAGAAAACTAAAAAGGGTTGCCATGGTAATAAAAGAAATCACCATGTCTTTTCCTACAATTTTAAAATTAATGTGTAGAGCACAGCAGGTTCAGAACAGAACATTTGAACTTTTTTCTTGTTTTAAGCTTGTTTGTTTTGCAAGGAACTGAGCTCTCTTTGCAGCTGAACAGCTCCACTCTCCTTTCTCTTCAATCCACTCTACAACAACAATCTCCTGCTTCCCTTACAGATTCATCCATATCCAAGTTGTTTGTTTTGCTCTGCCCTGCCCTCTGAGAAACCTGACACTGGCTCATTTGCATACTAACAGTGATTGGATGTTTAGCTGCAGGGAGCAATCTCTGCGGAGTGCTGTGTGAGTCTGCGCACAAACTAGTGGTGGGAATTCTGGCTCTTTTTAGAGAGCCGACTCTTTTGGCTCCCAAGCGGTTCTTGAGGTTATTTTGTTGCTTTAATTAATTTATTATGAACAACAATATAAAATTATGCACAAAATGAATTACTAATGTAAAAAAAAACGTGTTTTTATTTATATATGTTTATTATATAAATAACACATATACTTTTATTTATTCACTCCACATAAAATGAAAAAGATTATAAAATATTATAATTATATTATATAAATTATAAAATACAAAAAGAAACTGTTTACAATTCAACTTTTAACTATTTAAATTTTCAGTTTTTTCCTTTTAAACAAATTTAAAGCGAAACAACACAAAACACTGCAAACCACAACACAATAAAATATAGATTAAAATATGCAAAACCAAAAGAAACAAAATGCACCTTCATTAATATCACACTCAGCTGTCTGTGTGTGATCTTCCCATTGCACTGATGGGCGGACAGTTCTCAGGTGCCTGTGCAGGTTGTTTGTGGAGCTGGCTCTCTGTGATATCCTTTTCTTGCAGACTCTACACTCTGCCTTTGCATTCTCTGTAAAATTGAAATGGTTTCAGATTTTGCTTCTTTTCTTGGCGTCACTCATTTTCCTTATGATACCTCTCTAATGTGTCGATGTTGTTGCCCCTGGCTCTCTTTCCCTCTCTTCCTCCTGCTCTGTTTGTGTGCTACTGCTGCTGCCAGTGTAACTACCGCCCCTTCCCCCAGACCGGGGTGAGAGAAAGAATAGAGATTGAAAATGTGACATTATTTCCAGGGCAAAGCCGCAAAGGATTGTAGGTACGAGTGGCAAGTGGTACTAGCCACTATCGCTGAAAACAGTCACACAGCGATAAAAAGAAACACAAAGAATGGCAAGAAGCTGTTGTATTATTAACTGCAATAGCCGGTCACATGACAGCCACAGAAAGCCGTCAGGTAATGAGATCAGTTTTAATTGGATTACGTCGTTGAAGAAAAATTGTTCAAGCCATGTTTCCGAAGTAACAAAAAGCCGACAGATGGCCTGGATTGCACTCATTCGAAGACCAAATATAACGTTCCAGAACACTCCAGCTCACATGTTAGTCTGCTCCAAGCATTTCCACAAAGGTAAGTCTTTTGTTGTAGTTATTACGTAATTTATCATAACATAATTGTTGATGTAGGTTACAAATAAGTCTTATATTGATTTGAATTGAATTCGTTGCACTATGCTGCTTTGTTTACTGTGGCTTTGCGAGCTAATGTTTGTTGTGTTTTGGAGGAAAACCAGCCTACAAAATGCTGGAATGCGATCCAGACTGGGCCCCCTCTATCAACCTGGGTCATACCGAGTTTAAGCCTGCTACCACAGCGAGATTTGCTCGGTTATGAGAGAGAGTGAGATCAAAACAGCCACAAAAAGTCCCGCATATATGTGCTCAAGTGTTGTATTGACGCAATCAAGTGATGAATAACTGTTTTCCAGTATGTTGTTTTGATATGTTTTTTTTTTGTTTTGTTTGCATTGTTGATTTGTTTTTCACCGAAGCAGCTAATAAAGCACAATGGAATATAATTTTGCCTCTTTCTTGTAAGATTCTATAATAGAATGAAACAATAATGCCAGTTATAAATCAAGACAACAAATTGAATGAATTACGAAACACTTATTTTATTTCTATTGGATCTGAAAATGTTGTGTAAAACTACAACCTGAAAAGACAAATAGATTGCGTTGGCCTGTACAGGAGATAAAGAAAAAAAGAATTAACAACAGCTGTGAAATGGAATAGTCCAAATCACCAAAGTAAACTGGACCAGGGCTTGTTGCAGGGATCTGAAGTTACTAAACATTTTATGAGTGTATGCACTCACACTTAGGACCATAAAATAATAAATATGTGCGTGATGCAAGTTGGGCAGCACACTAACGTCTCCTTCCGGATATCATCAGGTTCCCCCAGTTCTCCAGTTCTGCATGTTGTTTACGTGCCCCACCCTCCCTCCCTCCTTGTTTTCAATTCTGTAACTTCTTCATTTCTATTTAATACATGGGGATCTGCCAGGCCCGGGAGCCATCGCCAGTCTCCGTCGAGGTCTTCCCCAAACCGCAGCTCAATTCATGTCAAAGCATTCACTTTTAACTACTAAAACGCTGTCAAACCTAAAATGAGGATGTGGGCCCAGCTAGTGAAATGTTCTTTCTCAACTTCTAAAAGCTTGACTTAAGGGGCGTTGCCTCCTCTTGTATCAGTGTAGAGCCAGCCCCGTTCATATGACTCATTTAAATGTCCTCCTGAAAGTGAAACTCTTACACACATATGGTTTAAGGCCAGCTACAAAAATACGTCTGTGCACAATTTTCAGTCTCAAACTGACTCTGAGCCTCTTTCTTAGGTTTTTGTTTGTTTTTTATGACCTCCATAAAACACTGGTGTTTAAGTAAGATCAGTGTTTTCTAGTCTTCTGCAGTTCTCAGTGCACAGCTCTTCTCTTTTCCTAAGTCCTTATCATATCTCCTAACAACTTTTCCTTGACCTCAGTGTTTTCATTGAGGTCAAGGAAAGCAGGTTAGGAATATGAGATAGGAGGTACTTGTGGACACCCAGAGGTTTATTCTCCTGAGCAGTGCCACAGCGAGACTCTTTCAAACAGCAGCTCCATGTTTCTACAGTAGATCAGTGGCTATATGAGGACATTTCTATTGAACCAATGTGACTGTGATGAACAGAGTGACTCACCACTGTTGCTGAGAAAAACCTGATGGACTCGGCTGAATCTTCTTTCAGAGACAAAGAGGACGCAACTGCAGCTCTGCTCCCTCATACATTCCACTTCTTGCTCCGCCTCTGCATGTACATGTTTGCATTTCCTGCATTAGAGGATCAGCTGGTTTGTAGCCGCCAACTGGTTTAGCAGGGGGCAGATGTTAGAAATTCTCTCCTTTCAGCCTGCTACAGGTACAGGCGACATCAGGTTAAAAGTTGTTCATCTACATTTCTGTATTTTTATTACTTAAAATATGTAAATATACTTTTATGTTCATATATATTTGTATTTTCTAATTAGTGTTCTTAAATATATACAACAATAACATTAATTATGATTAATTACAGTATATTGTAATTAGCATTATAATGTTATCATTATTATTATCATTATTATTAGTAGTAGTAATCTGGATTAACCGACTAGCCTGGCTCTGGTCGTTGACGCTGTGAGGGGAAGTACGGTGTACTTCCAGCGCATCACTACCAGCGCGTTTCAGCCTGCCGGCCACCGTACTGGTGATGGGAATTCCGGCTCTTTCTAGAGAACCGAAAGAGCTCTTTCGACTCCCAACCAGCTCTTCAGGTTGTTTTGTTGCTTTAATGAATTTATCAACAACAATATAAAATTATGCACAAAAGGAATTACTAATGTAAAAAATGTGGTTTTATTTATATATGTTTATATATAAATATATTCAATTTAATTTTATTTATATACCACCAAATCACAACAACAGTCGCCTCAAGGCGAGGTTTGGAGTTTGTACGGTGGCCCCTAGAGACAAAGCACGTACAAACTCCAAAACACATATAAACTCTAAAAAGCACGTGCAAACTCCAAAGCACATTGCTAGCGTTAACTGAACTTCCAAAACAGAGCTACCTAGATCACTTAAATTACACAGTTGAAAGCATATGTGTATTCTTTGTTTATTTATACACAAACACTCATATATATTCAAATAGAAAAAAAAAAAAAGTTCATTTACGTGTTACTACCACACACCAAAACTGGGGTTGGTACTTCCTGGCTTGTGTAACAACTAAGTAACAAAAGCTCAACACTGCCCCTAGCACCCTGGAGCACTTCCGTTGTGCTCCAGGATGAGTTTGTACATGTTTTGGAGGTTTCACGTGTTTTGGAATTTGCATGTGTTTTGAGGTTTGTATGTGTTTTGGACTTGGTACGTGCTTTGTCTCTAGGGGCCTGTAGTAAATATACTTTTCTTTATTCACTCCTCATAAAATGTAATAAATAAATTATATAATACAAAAAACAACTATTTACATTTCAACTTTTAACTATTTAAATTTTCAGCTTTTTCCTTTTAAACAAATTTAAAGTGAAACAATACAAAACACTGCAAACCACAACACAATACAATATAAATTATAATATGAAAACAAATTCAAATTCAAATTCAAATTTTATTTGTCACGTACACAGTCATACACAGTACGATATGTAGTGAAATGCTTGGACAACTGCTCGTGACCTAAAGAGAACAAAAAAGGAAAAGGCTATGAATAAGATAGGAAATAAATATGAAAAATTAAAAAGGGTAAATTTAACTAAGAAGGAATAAAATATAAATTAAGGTTAAAAATGAAATAACTGTACAACACAAATTAGAATGAAGGGTAAATTTAACTGGGAAGAATAAGATAAAGATAAATATATAAATTAAAGTTGAAAATAAAATAACTGTACAACAAAATACAAAATACACAATATAGAACTATATAAGAATGTATGAAGAAATATAAATGTAAATAAATATATACACAATAACAGCAGCTGTACAAGTATTAACTGGAAATGAAGAATATAGTGACCAGTGTTGTGCAAAACCAAAGTCCAGAAAGTCCAGTGTGTGTGTAAGAACTGTATGTGTGGGTCAGTACTGTGTGGTGGTGTGATTGAGAGACCGTATCGCCTGCGGGAAGAAGCTCCTCCTCAGTCTCTCTGTGTTGGTCTTCAGGGAGCGGAATCGCTTTCCTGACCTCAACAGAGAGAACAGTCTGTTGTTGGGATGGCTGAGGTCCTTCACGATCTTCCTGGCCTTGGTCCAGCACCGCCTGCTGTAGATTGAGTGCAGGTCAGGGAGCTCGGAGCGGATGGTGCGCTCAGCTGACCGCACAACCCTCTGTAGAGCTCGTCTGTCCTGCATGGTGCTGTTCCCGAACCAGGTTAAGATGTTTCCCGCCAGGATGCTCTCTATGGTGCACGAGTAAAAGTTCCTGAGCACCTTGGAGGGCAGTTGGAAGTCTCTCAAGCGTCTGAGGTGGTAGAGACGCTGTCGGGCCTTTTTCACCACGGTGTTGATGTGACAGGACCATGACAGGTCCTGCGTGATGTGAACTCCGAGGTATTTGAAGCTGTCCACTCTCTCCACTGGGCACTCGTTGATGACGGGGGTCTGGTAGTTCCTCTCCTGCTTAGTGCTGAAGTCCACTATCAGCTCCTTTGTCTTACTGACGTTTAGAAGGAGGTTGTTCCTCTGGCACCAGTTCTCCAGATTCCTAATCTCCTTCAGGTAGGCCGTCTCGTTGTTATCAGAGATCAGGCCCACCACGACGGTGTCGTCAGCAAACTTGATGATGGTGGTGGAGCTGGTAGTGGCCACACAGTCATATGTGTACAAAGAGTACAGCAGGGGGCTCAGAACACACCCCTGGGGGGCTCCAGTGCTGAGAGTGGTGGAGGCTGAGACATGTCCGCCCATCCTTACTGCCTGTGGTCTGCCAGTTAGGAAGTTGGAGATCCACTGACACATAGATGAGCTGAGTCCCAGATGCTCCAGCTTGGTGGTGAGTGTGGAGGGAATTATGGTGTTAAATGCAGAGCTGTAGTCTATGAAGAGCATTTTAACATAATTCCCCCTTCTAGTGTCCAAGTGAGTGAGTGATGTGTGGAGGAGATGAGAGATGGCATCGTCTGTGGAACGATTTGGACGGTAAGCGAACTGTAGTGGGTCCAGTGTGTCTGGTAGTGAAGAAATGATGAAGTCTCTGACCAGGCGTTCAAAGCACTTCATCACTACTGAGGTGAGGGCTACAGGGCGATAGTCATTGAGAGAAGCAGGGTGGGGTTTCTTCGGGACAGGAACAATGATGGACTCTTTGAAGCATGTGGGGATCACCGACTGAGATAAAGAGATGTTGAATATCTCAGTGAACACAGGAGCTAGCTGGTATGCGCAGTCTCTTAGGATACGACCTGGGATGCCGTCTGGTCCTGCTGCTTTCCTGGTGTTCACTCTCTTGAAGGCTCTCCTTACTTCATGCTCGGAGATGACGAGCACGTTTCCAGTGCTGGCAGTATCTTCCTGTCTGCAGCCGTTAGCGCCGCTAACACTAGCATTGTTGGAGACCTTAGCACATGCACAGAACATGCACATTCTCTGTCATATGGGCCTGCATGAATAAACTTTCTGAATCCTTTATCATCCGCAACTGAAAATAGTTGTTTATGATTACTATACCTTTCTAATGTGACGTTGTTGTCCCTGGTTCTTTTTCTCCCTCTCTACCGCCCCTCCCCCCTCTTCCCAGCGCAAAGCACAAGGCTCGCATGCGGAGTGAAGCGGAAAAAAAGTGAGAGAGAGAGGGTGAGAGAAAGAAAAAAAAACCCCACGGCTCGCTATAACGGTGTGTTCACACCGAACGCGATGGACGCGAATAAAACGCCCCAAACGCCCCTAATTTGACACGTGTACATTCGCGTCTCAACGCGTGTCCAAGAAAAATCCATCGCGCGTCAAAATATGATATTTTGACGCGCGTGAACCGGAAATGTGGGAGGAATGTGGGAGGGAGTTGTGCCAGACCGGTATCTTTGCAAGATGGCAGCTATCGAGCTAGCGCTTGAAGAGAGAGTCTCCCTTCTCTATGTACTGTGGAGAGCAGAGCAGCAGCGTAAAAGACGTCCTCGCCGTACCTGGGTCCATCAGGTCCTCCAGAGGCATGAGCAGTTTGGTGAGTTTCACCACTTGCTCCAGGAGCTGCGCCTGGATGACGGCCGATTCCAGCGCTATCACCGTCGGCCAGTTTGAGGACCTGCTTTCCCTCGTCGGTCCCAGCATTGCCCGCCTAGACACCAACTACAGACGCTCAATCCCACCTGCAGAGCGCCTGTCCGTCTTCCTGAGGTTAGTAAAACTATTTAATACGGTAGTCCTTTATTGATATCTGTGCTAATATGCTAATCCATCCAGTTATACACTGCTAACATGGATGTGCTATGCTAACAGTGAATGCTGTCGGTGTTTACTGAAAGCAAACTGTGGTACAGAGACGACTCTTTATAATATTTCTAGTGATACTCAGAAGCTCTCATCAAGTCCCGATTTAATTCGATTTATGCTGTTATCAGTGTTTGCATGATAGCATGGCTGTGGTGTCACATCAATGTATGCGCTCGGTGTTTGCTGATATCAAACTGTAGCATTAGGACCACTGAGTTAACCTTTGTAGTGATACTCACTCCTTTTTATTTAAACCTGGTTTAATTCTGGGATAGTTGAATATTTGTATATAATCCCTGCAGCTGTCAGACTCTATAGCAGGGGTCACAGCCTTTATTAAAACAGAGTTAGATAAAACTGAACAGTTTGGTTCATCTCTAGTTACATGGTTCTATCTTGATAAGCTGTCTTATCACAGATTAATTTTTCAAAAATATTAATGATTTAAGCAAGGAAAGGGCTACATGTCAACACACAACTCTTTATTTCTATTAATGTCTTACTTCATTCCTACCTGATTGACATGTTTAGGAATTATGAGTGATTGGCTCACTGTAGTTGTGAAAGTTGCTACCAATCAAATTATGATATGTTAAAGTTAAAACAAAACACAACTGTTTTAGATATTATCTAATATACATTTTGTAATTATCCTTATAATTACAAAATGTTTTATGTAAGATTTAAGTTTTGTGATTTATATCTGACATCACAAAAGTATTTTGGAATTTGAATAATGTATTTTGTAACTGCAGTACACATAATACTGATTTTGAACAATTTTGTCCAGGTTCCTTGTCACCGGGGACTCCTTCAGGACCATCGCGTTCAGTTTCAGAGTCGGTGTGTCCACGGTGAGCCAGATCACCCCCCAGGCAGCGACGTCCATCTGGGACTGTCTAGTGGACGACTTCATGGCTGTGCCTTCACCTGGAGACTGGCGGTCCATCACAGAGGGATTCCAGGAGCGCTGGAACTTTCCTCTGTGCTGTGCAGCTCTGGATGGGAAGCACATCCAGACAAAGGCACCCCATATATCATATAGGAGACACACACATTGATATACACTAAATATTCATTTCATTTCTTTTTTGTGGTGCCCAAATTGATGCACCTGCTTGATTTTGTTTAAACAATTATTGCACACTTTCTGTAAATCCAGTAAACTTCTTTTCACTTCTCAAATATCACTGTGTGTGTCTCCTGTATGATATTTAACTGACATTTTTTATTGTAACAACCAACGATTTATACAGGAAAATAATGTCTATTAACAAGGTTGCCCAAACTTCTGCATCCCACTGTATCAGTATATTTTGTCATTAGTATAATATGAAATAAATTCTACATGTGTCAAGTCGTGTGCCAACATTTGCTGTGTAGTAGAACTGAGACATTAGTCATTATAAACATTTATTTGAAATAATATTAGAATTCTCAAACAGAAAAACATTAAACATAAATATATAAAATATAAGTATTTACAGAGAGACAGGAATAAAAAGGACCAGCTGCTCTCCAGAGCAGGAACAAGGCTGAGGAGGAAATGCTCCATTGGAGACTGGTGTGAACGCTTCAGGGACACCAGGATGGCCAGCTCCACCGCCGATGGACCGTCCTGGGACCCGTCCCTCATCTGCCTCGGAGCCGTCCTCCTCTGTGGGCCTGTAAAACAGCACAAAACACAAAGAAATGAGAAGGCTGCTACTAGATTTTAATTTCAACATTGAAAAAAAAAAAAAACAATAACAGGATATAATCAGATTGGTTGTAGATATTTAGTAAAGGTGATCACAAGGGAATCCCACCGACTAAAAAGGTATCAGTGCTTGCTGTACATATCTGTGGGTGCAGCAGCAGGAGCTCAGGGACTGGGGATGCTCTGCTGCAGAATCAGTTGGTTCTATCAATACAGTATTAAATGTTAACAGGTTGGATATAATAATCGTAGAGTAGACAGTGGTCCCTCATTTATTGCAGCAGGGGTTCTCAGAATAACTAGCCCCTGGTCACAGTTCTCACAATTGATTCTCAAAGTGCAAACCTTTGTAGATTGCAAAACGTAAAAGTATTATTATGCCGCGGTTTGTCTTCATCTGCCCGCCACTTTCGTGCGCCTTTTTCCCTCACGGTGCAGGTGTCTATTTCCGAATGAGGCTCATAGTTATGGGTGTTTTTGTGCTGTTTTTTCTATTGGACGCGATGGTTATCAAAACCAAACGTGATAAATTTGGCAAGCGCAGGAGATTTGTCAATCAGGCTGCAGAATGCAATGCTGTACTGTGCAATAAAAAATCAGCGAAAAAGCAAAGCAGTGACGGATGAACAGCGGGACCACTGTGTGCTGTTTATTAATAAACAATAAAATATATTCCTAAATGACAACATGCATAAAAGCAGAACGGTATTTGTACGTCAGTGGGAAAATAGCGGTGGCTTGCTAGCTTTTGTGCGGCTTCCCCGGGTCAGTGAAAACTTTCAAAAGAGAAATGAATGAACTTACCAGGTTGCCCGATCTCTTTACATATCTTCCTCCAAGCTCGGTCCTTTTTATTCCTGTCTCGGTACTGAAAGCAGCTGGTGTTGTACAGCTCCGAGTTGTTTGCTACCGCATTGATTAGCCTTCCCCTCCATTGAAGTATGAAAGGCTTTGGCTGGATCTGCCCCTTTGACCTAGGTAACAGCCACGTCACCAGGCTCCTGATTGGTTGTCGCGGCGCGATTTGACGCTGGAGTTCAGATTTTTCCAACTCGAGCGGTAGACGCGAAACGCGCGTATGCACAAAATGCAACACAAAAACTCACGCGCGTGGTTTTATTCGCGAGTCAAACGCGCCAGACGCGCTACACTGACGCGCGTTTCACGCGTTTTGGCGTTTTCGCGACGCAAATCTGCTTCCGAATTTTCGCGGGACCCGCAATCGCGCGTCATCGCGCCTTTCCATTGACTTTACATGTAAACCTGACGCTCTATTCGCGTCCATCGCGTTCGGTGTGAACACACCGTAAGGAGTCGGCTCGCGTCGTTCACGTCAAAGATCCGGCTCTAAGAGCCATTTCGTTCGCGACCGACACATCACTAATTGTTTGAGCCATGCTACCAGACAAATACCATAAAGCATTTGAAGAACCTTTACCCCAACTAATTTTTAAGATAATGGCATCCAACTTTCCTTTTAAGAAGCATATTTTTTTCCCTTTTTTTTTTTTCAGGATGATCTGAAATTGGTCAGGTTAGAGGCATTTGATGAAATAAACATGGGATGACCCAGTGAAGAGCTTCCAGCTGTGAATCATAGGCACAAAGTTAAGCCTTCAGATTCACAAAGAAATAACACTTTCCTTACGAATTTTTGTCAAATCTTTGTTCCACTGACCCAATTTTAGGCCCAAATTTAAGGCTGCTGTTGTTTTGTTTTTTTTACAAGAAAACTCAGTTGGCTGGACTTTGTGCTGCGTGGCACTGTTCTGCTTCAACTGTGCATCATGAAAACCAAAAATGAATTCTTGTATAGCTGTATGCATCTGGGTCACTCTGCTGCTATTTTACTTGAAAGCGCTCAAATAATCCTTTTCAGGACTTTGTTCCATATGTCCACTTCTCTATAAAATGAAGCTCACTGCTGAATAATTCACCACCTCTTGGAGTTGAGTTATAGAACCAGAGAGGGAATATTGTTTTCTCATAGCTGATACCCTAACAGAGCGATCTCTTCGAGGAAACAAAGTACTCACGCATATAATATTCCTAAAAACAGAATCATATTGAAATTTTAGTAATCTGACCAGCGTCTTAAAAATAATCGAAGCTATGGCTCCCATAATACATTAAAAGAATACTAACACACACACACACACACACACACACACACACACACACACACACAATGTAGCTCAACTTAATGTGCTTTGAGGCCACACAGCAAAAATGGTACATTCTTAATCTTCATGCCAGATAAGTCTACACACAGATTTCTGTATGCTGCAAAGTTGGTTTTTTTGGGTATAAAAACTCAGGGCTGATTTATCTCTACAGAAATATCAAATTAATTTGTCACTTTGAAATTTGATAGCAGGTGATTAGTACTTTAAAAATGTAGGCTAAATTATTTGCAAACCTTTACTATGGTTATCATGCAAGCAGTGGTTTCTAATCTCCTACTGAGGTCTTTACAGGTTTTTATATCGGGAATAGCTTACTGTAGTATTTATGCTAGGCGAGGCTATTAGCTACCACGCTCTCCATTTAAGTGCAACTGTCTTTGTAAAAGAGATAAAGACATTTATTTTTGAACAAAACACCAAATGTGGATTTAGACTATCCAGCTTTCTTCACCATGTTTGTGTTCAGGATATTTTTTTTAACACACTTAGCACAGCTACCTAATGCTAAAGCATGATAAAAACTACACATTAGCATCAGTGGTTCTTGACTGCAGCCTGCAGTGTACTAAGTAGCTACTTTCCCTTGATGTCATAATTTTACTGAATGGCTCCTTTTTAAGAATTGATGAGATTTAGCTGAATCAATTTGTTGAGAGATACAGTAATAGAGATCTGGGGGTGGGGGAATTGGCAAATTTCAATTACTTAATGTCCAAACAGCTTGCTAGTTGCAGCTGATAATTTAGAACTCCGGCTCCTGATTAAAAAGGGGGGGAAAGCAATGTAGCAGCAGCCAAAATGCTATTAGTGAGTTCAAAACTGAATGTTTGAAAGCTTACTAACCAGGTAAACATCATTTATTTAATATGTGTCAAAAAGTGACTGAATGATGCACCAAAATGTACGGTCACATCTAATATCGCACCAAGATACCCAGTTTGTAAAACTTTAGGTAAATAACTATAAATTTGATATAAATGACAGTGATTATTTAAAGCAGTGGGGTCTTAAATGACAGCATGACAGTGGGAGCTTTACATCCCAGAATGCTAAATGGCTGTTTAACTGCAGGTACTTGTCTCCCTCCGTCTCACCCACCTGCTCCAGATGGAGGTAAGAGATATCACAGTGTGTGGGCTTCATTGCTGGAAGCAATTAATTCCACTAAGCAATGGGATGGTTTGTCAGTCTAGCTTGCATGTCTTTTGTATTTGCCTCTCATATGGCTGCATTTAATTCAAACGTAAAAGGGGAGTGTGCGTCATTACAGAGGTCACATTTCTTCACACTGAGATTATCATTTTCTATATGTAGCGTAAACAAACAAGCCTTCAAATGTGAAAAATCAGTTCCCAATAAATTAGTTTTAATAATGACTTACTACAGTAACAATTTGCAAGTAATGAAGTGATTCTTTTTTTAAAGTATCAAAAGTAACTTTCCAGATGAGCTAGCCTAACCTTCATTCACCCCAAACCTGACCTGGACATAGCTGGAAGCCTAGTCTCATTATGAGGAGATTAGCTGTACAGCTAGGGTGACTCTAAGAGGATCGGATGGCCTCGAAATTCTCACTCTCTTCTGACTTTGTTATCTGGTTTCACCCCCACCTGTCTATCTAGGTTTTCCGACGCAGTGAGGGTCGGAAAACCTAGTTCTAGTTCTAATTTCTTTTCATTATCTATCATCAGTTTCACTGCAGGGGCCATGCTGTTATATCAACTGCCAGACTCTTCTTCTTTCTGGCTGTTGGAGGTAAATGCAATGTATTTGTCAACGGCAAAAGTTGCCTCAGTGTATCCCCCATTCTGTAATTCATTTGTATTTGAGCTGGTGTACATTTTTCTCTTGTGTCAGTGTTTCTCTGCATCAAGATTAACAAAGAAAATCCTTGAGCGTTCAAAGCTGGTTGTCTTTCAGGAGGTTATTTAACTGCAGCAATCAATCTGCAGTGCCAACATAATCAACCACAGGCACTGCACAGGCAAATATTGAATATACCATTCGCAGTAAAACCAGAACATCAATAGAAGTAATGAGATATTCTGCGGATAGCTCCTTTGTCAATACTTGTTGTATTCCAGTTGACGTGTGACATTTACCTGACTTTTAAATACTGAGTGTGTTTCTATCCACTTCCTGTCTGACTTCCTAGTCCTCCAGAACATGAACATGAAATACAGAGTTACTATATTATCTGCCACCAACTCGCACTAATCCAGGATTTTGCAGTCCCGTTGCTCGGATGGTTCTCACCTAGTCTGTTATGACCTTTTGTCTTAGAACTCCTCACTGTTAGTGTACTGTGTTCTTACTTTGTAGCTTTAAACTTCTAATTCTTGTCTCAGACTGTTTCTTTTAAATCTTTTGCTATTATTACTCAGCACACATTGTTACTTAATATTGTCTATTCATCTGAATGCTTCAGTGCATTTCACTCTGCTTGGTCAAAGCTGGTTTACTGACCCTGCAAACTGCTGAGCAGTAGTGCAGGACCACATTGCAGCAGTGTGATGATTTTTCAGACTGAGAGTTGTTTTCCATGTGCCTGTGGGTTTGTTTTTCCTTTCTCCCATAGTCCAAAAACATGCATGTCAATTGGTGATTCTAAAGTAGGTGTAGGTGTTAGTTTTGTGTGCACTATTAAACCAAATTAATTTCGTAGATGATGTAGCAACTTCTCCCTTCTTGAGTTAATGAATCCATTTGTGATTAACTTGAAGTGTTAGCGCCATTAAAGGTATAATTTCACAGTATATCTCCACTTGCCCATTAATGTTGTAGCATCCAAAGAAAAGTTTCTGAAGGTCTTCTAAATATTATATCATATTATAATAAGCTGTTCTGTGTTTCCTACAGTTCAGTTGCTAAGGAAACTTTTATTTATGAGAGGTTGTGTTGATTGCTGCACTGAGGTAGTACAGAGTGTGCAGAATTGTAACAACAACAAGCTCAAGCAGTATCCGGTTGTTCAGTCTGACATCACTAGTAGGGTTGCCAACTCCCTGAAAAATAAATAAGGGACACCTCGTGGCCAGGGCCGGGCAACCCAGTTGTCTTCACCCTTCCCAGTGTGGTAGCTCTTTTTTTTGTGTGTGAAATTATTTTTTAACCATTTGACTTGAATTTGATTTAAGCAGATGCATATTCTTTGTGATATGACCATATGGGAAACAAATGATCATTTAGCCATTTATTTTTAGCTCACAATGACAACATTAACACAGTAAAACAGGTCTCTTTCTTAAACAGAAGCCTGTCATGCTTAACTTTTGAGAATATAAGTAAATCTTTCTTTAAAAGAACTCTGTCCTACTTAACTTAAAATTATATAAATTAATAGAAAGCAATAGAACGAAAAATATTCTTGTAACAGTGCACATTTAGTGCATTTAGTACAGTTGGCTTCAGTTGAGGTATTATTTCAGCTTTTCTAATGCTAATCAGCTGCTCCTGTTTGTAAACCCACTTGTTCCCATGATTACGCATCTTAACTCATCATCATTATTCATCTATGTATTACTTTTATGTATTAGTGATCTATTTGTTGTAATCATCCATCCTTGCAGTTGTTTATTACACAAAATAAATTATATTATTACACTTCTGGCCACATAGCGCTGATATTCACTGCACATGCCCATATTAACCTTAACCAGAGGGTTTAAAAAAACAAACCAGTGTTTACATACCATATCTGCTTCTGCCGTGGCCTGGCGGACAAAAAATTGGTAAAGGGTTCCCCGAGCTTTCATGCCCCTCATGTTCTTCATGTGCCCACCAATAGAAGCATGCCTATGGAAAAAGTGCGCCAGCACACAGTGCAGTGCGCTTTATAGTGCACTTTTCCAGCCAGGTGTTTTCCTTTTCCCATTCCTCCCTGTACTTTTGCAGCCTTTTTTTTTTCTTTCTCTGAGCGAACAAACATTGCTGCTCTAATGCTGGGCTCACACTGTGCGATTTTTGGCCCATTTTGAGCCGATTTTTGAGTCGTGCGACCGATTTGGTGATCAGCCCGATTTTGGCCTTCATCGTGCGTCGTGTAGTATACGTGGGGTAACGAGAAGCGATTAACACCTCACGACCAGCTCCCGATCATCAATCGCTCGTGAGGGTGTCACCGCAGCTGCTCACGCGCAAACACGTAAACGTCGGTGAAAAAGACGTTGCAGCACAGCTGTGCAGCGTGTGATCTGGACACAAGCGATGGAGGCACAACTTGTAGAACTTTGGAAAGCTCATCCGAGCCTTTTCCATGTGGCATCACAAAATTATCACGACCACAACAACCGTGAAAATAGTTGGATTTACATTGCTGCTCAATCACAGCTGCCTGATCAATGTTTTTCATTAGCAATTTAGCAAAGTTGATGTGGTGGTGTGTGTCTGTGTGAGTGAAAGACAGAGAGAGCGAGCGACAGATTTTCTGTTATAACCTTCATTTTATGGACGCACAGTGTGCCGTCCGAGACTTGCACCGCAGTGTCGGCGTTTGTTTCCCTGTTGGCCATGCTTGTTGTTGTGGTCATCGGTTGTCTTCCGGTATTTTCTCCGTAAGCGACCTTTCCTCAACCAATGAGATGAGCGGTAATCTGACTTGTCATACTCGAATTTTCATAAGTGTGCTGTCAGCTCATTGGTCACAAAGCAGGAGAGGGGCTGGGAATTATGTTTTCAAACAAAGTGTTAATTCCATTAAAAGTTATAGACTACTTTTGATTCTCACTGTATTACGGGACAAAGTGCGTCCCTTATTAGCTCAATACGAGACGTGTACTTTTGTTTCTAAATACGGGACGATTCCGTTTTTTAAGGGACGGTTGGCAACCCTAATCACTAGCCGTGTCTGGACCTAAACTCCGCTGCAGGTCCATATATCAAATGATCACTATGGCATTACTGAGAGTTGAAAAACTGTCTAAAGTCTTTCATCTTTAATAAAATGATCAGCGTTCTGCTCTACCAGGTGTAACAATTGAGTTTAACATCCAGGCATCCATGAAAACGGAATTTATGACATTTAACGGAGTTAGAAGTTAGCAGGGAGTTAGCTCGCTAGCTTCTATCTAAATACAATATAGCATGTCCTGACTGCAGGGTTTTGGAAACAAATTAAAACGTACAGCTCTGTTATCACTTCCAGCATAAATGAAGACAGAAAACTAAACAGCAGTGACGTTTGTAGGGTTACTGAAGTTTGGTTAGCTGGTATATAATGATGTGCTACGTGACCGCTAGCAACACAGCTATAATAGCATAATATAAACAAGCTAACTTTTTTTCCACTCGATAAAAGTTAACGTGAGTGTTCTCGGTGGTCAGGAACAAATGTAATCGCATGGCAGGATGCTGTAAAAGGACCAAACTTCAGCCAGGAGAACAACTGAGATAATCCATCCACAATACGAGGTTAGTCATTCATATACTGCTGCATGGGCTGAGCTGTAGTTACATCCTAAGGTTTTAAAAACTGAGCTTAAATAAATGATTAGCGGTAATTCATGGGGCGATCGTGGCTCAAGAGGTAGGAGTTCGCCTTGTAATCGGAAGGTTGCCGGTTCGAGCCCCGGCTCGGACAGTCTCGGTCGTTGTGTCCTTGGGCAAGACACTTCACCCGTTGCCTACTGGTGGTGGTCAGAGGGCCCGGTGGCGCCAGTGTCCGGCAGCCTCGCCTCTGTCAGTGCGCCCCAGGGTGGCTGTGGCTACAATGTAGCTTGCCATCACCAGTGTGTGAATGGGTGGATGACTGGATATGTAAAGCGCTTTGGGGTCCTTAGGGACTAGTAAAAGCGCTATATAAATACAGGCCATTTACCATTTAATAAAAGCCGAGGGAGGTCAACAGTGATCACTGACTGTTTTAGGAGCTTTTTGAGATTAAATAGAAGAAAATACATAACATTAAACATGTTAACGACACAAAAGCCATATTAAACGCAGACTACTTTAGGCCCGGAAGTAGGATTCGTCACGTCATCACTTAACAATCGGATAGATCTACCAGTAGGTAATTATCATAAATGTTTCATGCAGCACAAAAGCACATGTATAAATGTATAAGATGTCATTTGAGAAAGTATGCTAACGTTACTTGTGGCAGTAATGGAATGTGTTTTGAATTACAGTACTTTTGTGTCAACAGAAAATGAAAACAAAAAAGTATATATGAAAATGACATTTTTTCAGGATTTTGGAAAGCAGGGCAGCACGGTAGTTAGCACTGTTTCCTTACAGCAACAAGGTCCTGGGTTTGAATCCAACAACTGGCTTTCTGTGTGGAGATTCCATGTTTTTCCCTGTGTCTGTGCTTGTTCTCTCTAGGTACTCAAACTTCTCCTCACAGTCCAAAGACATGCAGTTGGTGGGGTTAGGTTAATTGGTGACTCTAAATTCCCATAGGTGCGAATGATTGTCTGTCTCTCTGTGTTAACCCTCTGACAGACTGAGGTTGTACCCTACCGCTCATCCCATGGCACCTGGTATTCCGGCTTTCTTGGTGTGAGAAGGCAGACAATGGTAAACAGCAAGTATTACCGTGTGTGCTCGTTTGACATGTTTGTACTGGCTTATCTGGAGTTAGTTTGGTAGGGATTGGATCCTATTATTTAAAATATTGTTTTTTATGTATTTGTAATTCTGTGATTTTAATGCTAACATGTGTCTAGCTAACCTGCAGACTAAAAATCCAATCCACAGCACCATGCTGGTCTTGTCAGTGATACCAGATGTGATTGATCGAAAGTAACCAAGTCTAAATATGACACTTATTTCTTATTTTTTTCTTACATTTTGGAGGCTGATTAAAAGCAAAAATGAAAAGAAGCAGCGTTTTATATCAGTATAAATCAATAACCCAACACCAGGATTTCTTTCCTATGCACTCCTTTGTATAATATGTTAAAAGGTTTCAGTCTTTGAACAGAATGAAAAGTTTAAACAAATCTGACAAGGACACCTTACCCTGTCAGAGTAAGGACACTCTGGATATTATGAAAGAGAATCGTGCCCAAAATCATTTGAATATCTTAACTTTTTTATCCAAACTACAAAAAGCATATAAAAAGCAAATAAAATTAACACAATCATTCCAAAACATGCTTTATGTGTTGAAATGAGTCAAAATAAGTAAATTTGGGGTGGAAAAACACCAAATGGGGCATTCTATCGGAGCACTAGGAGGATGTTTTTGCAGGAAAAAGTGAATCCTGATAAATATGATGAAGATATCTCAGAAAGCATCCACTAGCTCAGATGTTGAGCTAAATTCAGTGATATATAATCACCATGTTTTTGCATTTTATCGCAGACACACCAAAGAATGGTGCACACCTCTTCCTCCTCATAGGCCATTGTTTCCTCTGACAACACATTTAACGTATGCCATTATTAATCATGAGCAACTATTAGCTTTTGATAAATTGCCACTCAACCTAGAACAGGCTCGCGGCCAGTAACAAAAGACCGTTGGTGTTTACTATACGTTCGCTTCACTTCGTGTTGTTTATCTGTGAGTGCACTTAACGTTCATTTGTACAAAGAAAATAAGAGTGTGCCAATCAGAAAGAAGAGTGTGTCCTTGGAGACAAGAGCAGCATATCCTCTGGCTAACGTGGCTTGTCACACAGCCAGCTGCACAGGCCAACGCCAGACGAGGAGGTGAAATGAGGAGCACGGTCACTGATAAAGAGAAGAGAAAGCAGCATGAGGAAGTTTGAAAATGTAGAAGCAATTTTCCAAAAAAGAAAACTGAAACTCAAAGTATCTTTGACATGTCTGATTTAGCACAAAGATTAGAGGCAGCTGATTCTGTATGGATTCAACAAATATTTAGCAATGTGCTGCAATTAGGTGATGGTGTGTGGTTTAGAGATTAACATATAATAATTAAAATATTATTTCTATAATTTCTTGCAACACTAGAACTACAATGTGCTTCACAAATTCACAAGAGAGCAGCTTCAAAGCACCAAACAGACAAAAAAAAAAACCCAAAACCGAGCAGCATTATTCATAGAGACCATTTTTTAAAATGCATTACACAAATGCCAGTGTGTACAAGTAGGCTTCAAATGCTTTTCAGACTGAGTCACAAGCTGATCTGATAGTGAAGGAACAGTTAGTGCCACAGTATTGAAAAGATAAAAAGCACAGTCCCTCATTAAATCAGCTTCTATCCTGTTATGTTGAATCAAACCTGATTGGCATACCAGTAACTAAATGAAGTTTAACTATCAATAACCAGGTCAGCTCCAGACCCTTTCACTTGTGCACATGACGTTCAGATCACTTCTGATCGTCTGGTGTAGAATCCACAGTGGCTGTGTACAGAGACAAATTTACAAACATACATAACCTTTTGCCTGATAAACTATAACAGGAGCTGCTGACCCGGAGCGGAATTAAAGCAGCAACTCAAACTGATGGCTTGTCCCGAAGCAATTAATTAAGCAATTACTTTTTATGATGTTTATTCTGGATTCTTGTTCATTTTTCTGCCTCTTCATCTGCAAACAGAGCCACGTGTAGTAAGTCACCTTGAGCGGGATGTGCCGCGCTGCTGGAAGCACTTACATAAATTATCACATCTAACCTACTGACGGGGGTGCCGTGATTTTCTGGCCTGTGAGACAGAGGGTAATTCAGATATTAATTATGCAAATCAAATGTGTGAAATTGCAGAAAATTGTTTTCAAGTAGCCATCATCTTCTCTGCGAAGCATCCTCCGGATTCCCCTGTGTGGAGTTTAGATGAAATTCTTTTTGGATGAGCACCAATCCTAAAGACGCGTTTATGATAATGACATGCACACGCCTGTGTGAGGCTGTGAACATCAATCCAATTAATGCGACGTGGACGAGCATCCTCAGCATTTCTCACATGACAGCGAAGGACATCAAAGATGACACTGAGGGGTTGCTTGCAGTGCATGTTTCAAAGTGAGGTGGTAAGACATTGTTGGCAAATATGATATTTATATAATGATGACCACTGCAGAGAAGTTAGCCGAGCATGAGCACTTATTCTAATGGCAGATTCAGAAAACAGAGTCCAAGTGGCATGAGATCACCCAGGGATGAGGTGAGGACAGAGGCTGATGGAGACAAGCAGAAAATAGACAGCTGACACTGGCAGGTCCCAGTGGGTGACTTTGTGTTTGAATGTATTTAATGTCCACAAGCTTTGAAGACAGCATCTGCAAAAAAAAAGAAGAAAAAAAAAAGAAAAAAAAATAATTACAAAGATAAATCTTTGACACTTCTAGCATGCAGTGAGTCAGGCAGCATCTGCATTTGTGCAGGAGTAGGTTTGTGCTGACGTCAAAGCTTTTGCAGGGAAGTTGAAAGAACCGTTGGGGAGTGACGGGGGCTCAGAAGAGAGATCGGCAGAAGAAACAGACGTGCACAAAAGCGAGTGCTGATGCACCGACATTATAGCTTCAAACTGCATCTGTGAAGAGAGATTTAGGTCAAGAGTGTGTGTGCGGGATCAGAAAAATGAAGCAACATCTATTCCAACACCTTGAAACACAAACATATTTAAATATCACTGAAAATACATAAAATTGAGGTGGAGAAAAGAAGCTGAGGATGTGTACACAAACAAGCAGAAATATTTGTGAAAATAAACCAAGAATCTCTGCAAACAAAATGATAAGAGAGGATTTTTCTTCTTCTACTTAAGCAAACAAACATTTTGGAAATAACTGAGAAAAATAAACTCTTCCATTTCCGCTGATTTTGCCTGAGTCGCTTTTATGCAATTAAAATGAAATGAATACTACATTTCACATTATCTCACCCTGTTGCCTGTGGAAGAGTCCAGCTCCTCTGCTGCTAAATTCCCCACTGTTAGCTCCGTCCCATTTAGGCACAGCCAATTCTGCCTCGGTGCCTTTTGAAAACCAGCATACGCTTTTACAGGTTAGAGAGTTGGGAGTAATGTGTTGTGATGGACCAAGTTGAAAAAACAGGAGGAGTCACGGGAATTGTTAGAAAAATAGGGTATTCATTTATTTAACCCAAAAATTATATTTACAAAAGTAATAAATGTTGAACTCATAAAAGAGGTCAAAGAAACAAACCTAGACTCAGTCAAACAACTGTGAACTCAACAAACAAAACTGACCTAAACAGGAAACGACACACAGGGGTATATATACTGCAGATCAGACCACTACGACACAACAGGGTAACTAAACAAAACACAATCATAAACAACAAAAGCGATGCAGAAGAGTCCAGTTTGTTAATAAACTAAACATCAAAGAAGAAACTCAAAACCACTAACCCGAAACTCAAATATTTAATTAAGTACAAAAGCGTTTTTTTAATTTTAATTAAAGAAAATACACATTCTCCCCTTCAGCAGGAAGTGGTGGTGCGGTCCAATTATCCTTCTTTGTATTTAAGGACTTTAAACCCTGGCCACCACCTTTTGTCTGGCAACTCCCAGGGTTCATGGCAGGTAAGAAACAGGTAAAAGAAACAAAGTAATCAACTGGTATGCTTACATAAGTAAACTAAATGTGCGTGCTTACAAACAGGACAAATGTACTTAAACCAATCAATAAACTTATTAGAAACTAAAGTGTGTTACTGTGTTCAAATGAAGAAATAAAAATACACAAGAGTTACAGACTTCAGAGTGTGGCCATGGTTTTGGCCATCACTGTGTTAAAGTGGGTGCAAACAACATTTTTGCCTCCTGATCTTTCTGATAACTACAGAGATTGTACAGGTAGTCCAGCTTCTCCAGGATGGCACATCATTAAAAGTCATCAACACATCAGCAGGACTGGTATTTGCTCCTTTGTGCAAGGAAGACACTGGTGTTGAATATCTCTTCCCAAACAATCAGAAACAGACTTCATGAGGATGGCCTGAGAATCCGATGTCCTACAGTGGGCCTTGTGCTCACTGCCTGCTGTTTGCCATAGAATACCAGAACTGGCAGGTCCACCGATGGCACCCTTTGCTTTTCACAGCAGGTTCTTTCTGAGCACATGTGACAGTCGTGAAAGGGTCAGGAGAAGTCGTGGAGAACATTATGCTGTGTGTAACATCATTCAGCATGACCTGAGTTGGCGGTGGGTCAGTAATGGTCTGGGGAGGCATATTCATGCAGAGATGAGCAATGGCACCCTGACTGCCATTAGGTATCAGCATAAAATCCTTAATAAAATATATTTTATTAATAGCCAGCCACCAGGTTTGGAAACATTGTGCAATATAACACAGGTGTGGCAGCTATCTGTGACTCAATGAGGACACAGAGCATCCAAGAACACTCTTACTCCTCCTCTGCGGCTCTGGGACTTGCAGACCACGGAATCAACAAAGGTGTTCTATCTCTCATAATGGCATGTTCTAATTTCCATTTCTGACAGCTCTGATGAAATGCTCATTCACACATGCACACATGTCTATCTTATCCAATTACTGTGAGGACAAGCTATGGTTTACTGTAATGAATTATTCATAGCGCAATAAGGATGCACCACAGAGGTTAGTGTGTCAGTCTAAAGTGTGCTCCTCAGAATCCCTTTAAAAGATTATTTCTCGAATTCAGCTGCCACAATTGCCCACCGTAATTAACTTGCTGTTTGCAGGGGCAGAATCGAGTCCACCAATCTGTGACTCGCTGCGATTAGAGTTTAATTCTGGCTGCCCTTGTAGCTGCACATGGACTTTGACTTGTGAAACGTTAAAATGAGATTTTAAAGGAGGAATACTCATGACGTGTTATCACCGTGTCGCCATGCACACGTGCACATCCCTGTTCTCCAGTGACGCTAACATTTTTATTTATTTCTGACAGAAGAGATTCTTTGGCAAATTTTCAAAGACGCTTAGCCGTGGCAGTGAAGAGGCACTGAACATAAGCGTGTCAATAATAATGACAGCCGCTATCCACAGAGAATTGTTTACGCAATTAAAAAGCTTATATCCAGCAGCGAGCTTGAAAATGAACAATTATTTTAGCTGTAAGAACGAGGCTGGAAACGTGAAAAAGCACACAGACAGCACACTTTTATAAACTTGAGAATGCGCTGCATCTACAGCAATGTATTAAAGCTGCAGTATGCTCTGTCCTCAACTTCCAAGTTCAAATCCTCTCCTCTGTTAATCCCTCGGAGAGGGCAGGGATGATGGGACACACGGCCTTTAGAGAGAACCTGGTTTTGGCCACATGCTTTATTCTGCTATTTAACAAAATGAGCAGACGCCAGCTGTTGCAGCAGTGGATGTGGGCCGAGTGTAAGTCAGGAGCCACGTCATACATGCCAGCTGTTTGTGGCATCAGACAATCTGAATTTGTGACTCGTCAAATTGCCCATCTGGGTCAAAGCAATAGTAAATAAATAATCAGTGGGTTTTAGTCATGTGGTGACTTATTATTAAAAAAATGAACATCATTAGTTGCAAAAGTACTGGGCTGTTTTTCTCCTCAATAATTTCACTAGATATTGTGCTCGGAGCTAAGAGCAGCCGAGGTAAATTGCTTGGCCCCACAAAACAATCTGTGTTAACAGGTCTGTAATCCATAAATTAACCTATCATCCTTTTCATAAATTCATGTCATGGTGAATTATTGTACTAAGCATGTCCACAGTTAGATAAAATGAAATAAGTATAGCTACAAGCAATCCCTATCCACCAAGGATTCAGGCTTCAACTTCTTCCAAATGCTCTGTTTAGGACAGTTTTTCTACTCTTAGCTCTGTATGATGTCATTTAGAACACATATCCTTAATATGATCACCTAAGACACACGCACTACTGTTCACTTATTATGTTTGAGTGTTTTAGCTCCGCTCATAAAGAGAGCGGAGCTAAAATGGTTTGTTTCAGGGAGGAACTGAGGGTCTGCACCAAGACCCAGAATAAGCTACACAAAGCTTAATAAAACTCTGAAGTATGCAAGGGAGAAAACAGGGGATTTAAAATGAGCACGTGTCTTCTTTGAATTATCTTTAAACGAGTTAATATTTGTGTGTAGATGCATATTCATCAGGGTTCCAATGTTTGCTTCCCCCTTTAGTGAAATCACATTTGGGAAGCCCAAGTAGGGGTGCAGCGAGTTCATTAAGCCAAGCTGTTTCACATTAATTTTACATTCAGTTGTTTAATAACTTCAAAGAAACCATACTTAATGGCTTTGAAATTAAAATTCTTTGAGGGAAAAAGTTAAAACATAATGAAAAAAAAGTTCTGTGTGAAAATGAACAAAGCAAAGAGTTTGAAATGTTTTTGAAGGGCTTTAACAGGTAAACAGGTCTGTATGACTTTAGTGACAAAAAGAGACAATAACATGTGAACTCACAGTTTCACATAGACGGAGCTTCTATGCTGTGGCTTTGATTATTGCATTTGTTTGACACTTTTATGGACAATTGTTTTTCTAGCTTACTTTGGCTGTCTTAACAATCCATCAAGCCTACCAGGTTTACACGCAATTAGGTTAATCGTCTGCCGGTTGATTCTTCATATATTTAATACAAACATGAGAGTATTCATTTTCTTTTTAAACTCATAGCAAGAAAGAGGAGCTTATAAGCTGCATTTCTTCTTGTTCGCCACTTCCCGCTACAGGACTTTGCTTTGTCCATTTCAGATAAGGACTGTAATTTTGAGTGAAGAATAGATTACTTGAATTGCCTTTCAGAAGGCCAAGAAGAAAAAGAAAAAGTCAGCAAGCAATCAGCTTTATTTCTGCCAAAAGCCGTGTGGTCATGCATGAAAGTAGTTGTAATGATTGAACGAGCTCATAGGGTCTGAATATCACCTCTGGAGCCCCACACGGGTTTCTCTAAAAGACACCGGAGGGTAGCCGGGTTCACCGCTGCAGCCTGACTGGAGAGAGTCAGGAAGCGTGTGTTGATGCTTATAGATGTCTGAGTGATGGTAGAACTGCCAGAGATAGAGCTCTGTCATGTTTGAAGTGCTAATGTTTGTGACGGAGAGGTGAAAAAAAGCTACTTTAAAGTTCATTATGGAGCTAATTCCCAGCACAGTGAGAGTAGCTTTACAATAATTGCATCTCCAGGGAGAAAAGCAGTGGGTGATTTTGTACATTCAAGCAGATGTGCATTGCTGAAATATGCTCAGAGATCACCTGTAGAGGGATTCCATTTAATTAAACATATGGCCTCTCGCTAAATTATGAGAGAAGGTCTGATCGGATAGAAAAAGAGGAGAAAAAACATTAAAGACTTGTCTAAATTTAAATACTTATGGATAGCAGTAAAAGCAATAAGATTAAACATAAAAAGGATGCCTACACAGAACAAAAACTTAACTAGATATCTATATCTGAATGCTGTTGACCTATTTATTGATAATAGTTTAATTTCAAGTGCTGCTGGTCTGAACAATATATTGATGGACCACTGTTTCCCAGCATAACAGCACAATTGCATCACAGATTATTACAGTTAGTAATAATCACAGGCTTACGACTTACCCTCCCTTACAATATCCTTGGCAAGAAAGGAGAACATATTTTATGAACGGCACGTGAGCAAGTGAGTCAGTGGGTGAACTGCACAATTTAAGCACTTCCAGTCTGTGCGACATCCCCGCGTCTTAAAGAGAATTCTGCTATTTTAAATCAACCTGTAGGCGCAGAGAAACGAGGTCAGACACAAACAACGTCGCCGTGGGAACCCTGCGCTTCAGCAGCACAATGACATTTCTCTGTGGAAAAAAACGAGGTGGAGGAAGACCACCTCAAAATGTCACAGGACCCACAGATACGCATTTGTTAAAAAAAAAAAAGGAAAATCAGAACAGTTAATGAACTGTCACCATTTGGTTTCGAGTGCACGTGAGACTCTGAGTGTGAGAAGTTTCCTACAGAGTTTTACAATACAGAATATAAGCATGTATGTGAAATCTCATCATTACCCCTTTTTACACTGGTAATATAAAAACAGTTGGAGAACATCCCCATCCTCTCTAATCTGTCAGGCATAAGATTACTGTTCAATCGATTACCAGCAGGTGTTAGGGACATGACTTCAGGTGTTCCTCATCAGCAAGGGTGTAGATTTGGTTGTGGCATTGGTGGGGACGGATGATTCAACCATCGAACCCTGCCCTGTTTCTTATTTTTTCCTTTTTGTTTTTGCTTCTTGATAAAGAAAGAGAAATATACTTGCCTACATATGCTATTCTACATGGTTTTAAACCATTTAAAATTACAATTCATAGTTTTATATGTGAATTATATAATGTTAAATTACTATTAAACAAATGACCGACTAAGTATTTTAGGCTTTAGTTTACTTCAGCCATATTCCATATAAATCAGGTATTATACAAAAATAAAAATAGCTTCAAATACAGTCATGACAATAAAAGAATATGACTTTAAGAAATTAACAACATTAGTTCAGTTACAGTACACCAACATCTCTTATACATTAGCACTAAGGGAACACTGAATGACCTGTTGGTTTTTGTCCATAAAACTACTCGTCTAAGATTACCACAAAGTAAAAGGTCTCTCAGCAACATTATGCACTACTGCCCTCTATCAGATCAGTGAGCTTGGATGTTTTATTCTCAACATGAACTACTGTTACAGCAACAGACATGGACTACATGCCCACACAACAAACACATGCCTGCTCCTCTCATTAGCTGAAATGAACTGCTGGCATATTGGTTTTACATCTGTACTGTCCAGTCTCTCCTGGTGGACATGGCATCACATTATTCATGGTTACATACAATTTTAGACTGATGTGGGCCAAGCTCCTACTTGGGGGGGGGGGGGGGGGGGGGGGGGGGGGTATACATGTACATATATATATACAAAAAACTTGAATCTTACAGTGTTTATTTATCGGATAAAATACCGTTATTATTAAACAGGCCGGGGGTGTCCAAATTCAGAGGCTGCGTCCACCTGAGGACCCGGCCTTTGTGGTCTAAGTGGGCCGGGTCCTCCAAAAGCCGGGTAGACCGGAAATGAGCGATTGTGAAATTGGACGGTCTAGCCTTCAGAATTACGTCACCTGCCGTCTGCTCCTTGCTGTCTAAAATATAACCGGACGCTGGCGTAGATGGTCGAATAAACTGCTGTCACACAGCTGAATAAGTGTGAGAACCCGGAGGAATCCTCCCGAGGGATTAATAAATCTAGTTTACAGTTTTTTCTGATTGCTTAAACCCTAACTCTGATTCCTGTAGCACAATCTCTAAAACTATTCAGACTTATAGCAAAACCACTCACTGAGTTTGCAAAACTAAAAGCACAAAAACTGCTTTGCACTCAGTTTGCAATTTTGTAACACACACTTTGCAAAACTGTAGGCACAATTCACTGCACAACACTCAATTACCAAATTTCCAACACACTCCTAGCAAAAGTATACACATGTATGGCTATCATTAACACTAATTTGCCAACTGTCTGGCACACTTTCACATGTGAAAACTTTTTTAGATAATTAGTTCACTTTGCAATCCCCACAAAGAAAGAACGCCTTTATTTCAACATGTATGTCTTTGTTTGACTTTTTATTTTATTTTTTGTTTTTTCGAAGTACAGCCAAACTCCTAATCTCAGTAGACCTAAATATAGACCTAAGAATACAAAAAGCCTTACTTTGAAAGTATAAACGGAAGCCTGACGTTCCTGTTGGGTCTGACTAGTCACTGGTATATTGACCTAGTTTCAGCAAACAGCAGTCTCAGGTTGGCTTTTGAATTAGCGGCGCGCGAGGAGCCGGTGTGGGAGCGCCGACGAGCGCACAGCCTCTCGTGCCCAGAGACGCGCGCAGCACAATGCTGGAAACCAAGTTTCCATCCGCGAAATGAATCTCCCTAACGAAACCAGAGCCGGGAGAAGTACAGAACATTACATTTTCGCACTTGGCACCTACAAACTTCTCGCTTTTACCATTGGGACTATCGGAGTATTCGGCTTTTGCAATAACGTCTTTGTCATAATACTCTACTGTAGGTTCAAAAGACTCCGGACGCCTACCAATTTGCTGCTGGTCAACATAAGTTTGAGTGATTTTCTAGTTTCTGTCATCGGAATAAACTTTACCTTCGCTTCGTGCGTTAAAGGCGGATGGATTTGGAGCCAGTCGACGTGCATCTGGGACGGCTTCAGCAACAGCTTATTTGGTGAGAGGAGAAAAAAATAAAGTAATTTAATCGTTTATGCTAGCATGTGTTAACATTTAATAATAGTTTTTATTAAAATAATTTACAAATATAATTCTTTAACCCTGTTACATTTTTGTGTGTCTCGCACTATATGCAAGGAAATAGCGGCTCAGTGTAAATAGGCAGAAGGCGGAGAGAAGCTCATTAATAACAAAGAATGCACTACGAAGGCATGAAGGACGTTATCAGTAACATAAATCTAAATATAATTGGGGGGTTTTTTTAAAATTTTTTTCAAATGACACATTATCTACGAGTTCTTGTGAAAATTTCCTCTCTTCAATTGTATTAAAATACAGAGTAATATCTAGCTGCTATGCTGAGCTTTATATTGTGTATTTTTTTCTTCCTGTATTTATACTTGCATCATACAGTGAGGAATCTTTTGACACCTCCCTGCGCCTGCCCTTCTATGTTAGCAAAAGTGTCCATTTATTTCCAGCATAAGTCTATTCATCTGGGAAGTGTGAATAAACATTGAGGGTCATTGTCTGGGTCCCACCAGCGTAGGAATTAGAGCTCAGAAGGACTCATGTGTGGTAATGAGCTCATTAGTGATAGCCTCCAAGTCTTCTTCTTTTATTTTTTTTTTCTCCCGCTTCAGCAAATGAAACCCAGCGAACCAGCTGGACTTCTGTCATCCTGCTGTCCTTTAAGTGACATTGTCTTCTTTCCACATATTCCAAAGGGCACACTTGCCCGCCTGTGTCCGGTGTGCAGCACTGCAGCAGTGGTTGTGGCTTGCAATGTACATGTCACAGGAGAATTCAGAACCAAAAGGCATACAAAGATAGTGTTGATATAACAGTTTATATAAGATGAAGTCTTTCGTGAATAAAGTGGCATTGAAGAGAGAAGATGCTGCGTTCTGTCTCTTTGGCCCTTAGATAACCTCCCTCCCCCCCTTGTCAAAAGGGGGGGGAAAGGATTCTGTGTGATATTTGATATGTGAAAAACTCAAGGTCATACAGGTTGTCATGGCTTGAGTGGGTGTGAGCACTGCAAATCCAGAGAACCTGCTTACACTGAGCATACTGTTACAATTGAGGTATATAAAGATAACCCCCTTGGCTTGACAGTACGTGTGCCCTCCAATAATCCATGCACAAATAAGATGTCTTCTTTGCACATTACTTTAAGTGTGACTCAGTAACTGACACACAAAGGGCCACAGGAGCTGCAGCAGTAAGCCCTGGCTGTTCTGTCCAAGCACATCCTTCCTTCAGCTGGTTTGCTGTGGCTCAAACTTAGCGCATACTATATAACGTCTCCCTTTGTAATCTGTGCATCCACCTATTGATGCTGTATCTGTCTCATTCGTATGTAACAAAAGAATAATAAACCTATCTGAGCTTACATAACTGGCTATACATGTATATAGGTTAGGGGAGGGTGTATGATGAAGTTTGAATAAAAATATTTTCCCTGGCATATTGACCTAATTTCAGCAAAGTTATCGTAGATGCTATACCAGGGCTTTAAGAGGTGCTCTTAAGATTGCATGCTTATAAGTAAAATGATGCACAGGAGGAACAAAAGAGCGACAGCTATGCACACAAGACACTTCAGTACGTGTGGTAAAAGCAGGCTGTGTAATGCAGATGCGGGTCCTAAAGGTGTGTGTGCGTAGGAGTCAAGAGCCTCTTTCTGTGCATCTTCACAGGGTTTTGCACCAAAATGATTGAATGTGATGTCCAGACACAAGATGTTCAGATTTGTGTTTACACTGAGTGCGATGTACACTCAACCCAGACACGCTGAGTAGCCACTGACCCAAATCCTGCAGTGCGCGGTCTGCATTACTCAGCGTGGTTGTCTCTCTCCCTTTGCTGCCAGGCATCGTTTCCATCATGACTCTGGCGGCCCTGGCTTATGAGCGCTATATCCGGGTGGTCCATGCACAGGTGGTGGACTTCCCCTGGGCATGGCGAGCCATCGCCCACATCTGGCTCTACTCCCTGGCCTGGACAGGTGCTCCCCTGCTCGGGTGGAACCGCTACACTCTAGAGATCCACAGGCTGGGCTGCTCTCTGGACTGGACCTCGAAGGACCCAAACGATGCCTCATTCATCCTCTTATTCCTCTTGGCATGTTTCTTTGTGCCTGTTGGTGTCATGATCTACTGCTATGGGAACATCCTGTATACAGTGCAAAGGGTAAGGAATAAAAAGGATTGTTTGGGGTTTTTTTATTGCTTGCTTCTCTTAGAAACAATAAGATTAATAAACTGAATGAACAACATGGGATTGTAAATGAAGGCTAGCCTATCAAAACATTAACCACGACGGTCAAAACTTATGGTACACATCCCCACAAAAATACATCTCTATTCAAATATTAACCCCCATTTCAGATGCTTATCGATTTATTGATGTAGAGTTTTGTACGTTGTTATTTCTCACTTCCAGAATAGTAGACTTCAGTTGTTTTAAGATTTTGCACAAAACACATTTTTAGTTTTGGGTCATACTCCTGAAACATCTTTTTTGTGCTGTAACTTGAATTTTCACTGCTGTTTTCTTCCCTTGTCTTATAACTGACAGCTCAACTGTGCAAGCATGTACAATAAAAGTGAGACATCAGAGAACAATACAAAAACAAAACTCCAGCTCTTATACCCGACAACAAATTCCAGTGTGTAAACACACTCCAGCTGCTTTGAGTGCTAACACCTCAGTTCATGTAACACTTGAAGTGTCGCTGTCTTTCAGCTTACACATGAATTAGCACTGATGTGTCGCAGGACTTCCACTTCAGCTGACTTTGAGGTCAGTTCATCACATGCAGCGAAAGAACATTTCAGCGTTTTATACCAACTTACAAAGGATATTTCAGTGTCATCACTTGATCTCCAAATTGACGAATCAATTGTTTAAAAGAAGAGAAAAAAGTGGAACTAAAAAGAAAAAGCTAGAGGAACAACAGCTTACCTAAGCAGAAACCGCTTAAGTTAACTGGCAACAGGTAAAAAACATGACTGGGTATAAAAACACCATCTTAGGCTATGTCCACACTAGCCCGGATAGATTTGAAAACGGCATTTTCGTCTGAAAACGCTCCGCGTCCAACTATCGTTTTCAGTCGTTTTCACAGAGTTGTGCGTCCAGATTGAAACGGACGAAAACGCTTATGCTCCAGTACTGCGCATGCATGAAACGCAAGACGATTCGACCTGACTGATTTCTGTCTGCCGCTTATTTACTTTCCGGCTCTTTGAAACGTCGCGGCAAAATGTCGAGGAAAAGCGCCGAGTTTTTTAAATGGACTAACAATGAGGTGGAGTTGTTGCTGCGAGTAACACAAAAGTACAAAGTTGCAAAAGCGAATGAGAATTAAAAAATCTGAAGAAAAGCTATCTGAAGCATGTACAGACTGATATTAATCTTTAATAGGGCTGTCAAAATTGAGAGCAAACAAAACAACTGCTGTATAATGGCCCTCCGCTATCTTTGTTTAATTGGTCACATGACTAAAATGTGTCATCGTTTTCAAAAAGGCTCCGGGTTCGTTGTCCACACTGCAACGTGAAAACGGCGTTTTCAAATGCATCTGCTTTGGAGAGCGTTTTCAAAACACTGTTTTCCTTGACCAAAACACCGTCCCGGTGTGGACGGAAGGCCAAAACAGAGAGAAAAAGATGCATTTTCATTTGAAAACTTTGAAATGTTCTGTCATGTAAATTGTTACATGGGCTCAGGAACAGTTCCAGAAATCATTATCTGTGAACATTTCACCATGCTATCCTCAAGTGCAGATTAAAGCTCTGTCATGCAAAGAAGAAGCCATATGTGAACATGATCCAGAAATGCTGCTGTTTATTCTGCCCTAAATTTAATTTCAAATAGACTAAGGCAAAATGGAAAATTGTTCCGTGGTCAAGCAACCTTAAAATCTGACATTATTTTTGGAAAACATGGAAACTGTTTTCAAAAAAGCATAAAGAGGGGAGCGTCCCTCAGTGCTTAGTTTAAAAGCCTGCCTCTGGTGTTATGGGGGTACATTAGGGAGTATTGAATTAGGAGCTTGCAGATCTGGAAACACACCACGAATGCTGTATCTACAGGTTTCAGAGCAACACCCAGATTACATCTTTTTCAGAGAAGGCCTTGCTTATTTTAGAAAGACAATGCCAAAACACATACTGCAGATATTACAACAGCATAGCTTTGTAGTAGAAGATACTGAACTGAACTCTGCAGACTTTACACCAATAGAACGAATGATACGCCAAACATATTCAATCAGTATCAGCTTCTATAGCAGCTGATAAATAAAAAAAAGTAATAAAGACAGGGGAAAACCATGTTATGAGTCTTGGCATTGCATTGTTTGTCTACCAGAGAGCACTCTGCGACTTCACTGTTGGAAACATAACCAATATTAGGGAAATCTGTTTATGTACTTACTTTGTAAGTATTGGCTGATATATTGGAATATCACTAAATATTTGTGTAGTTTCAGCTGAGGGGTTGCATTGAGTGAAATCTAATTTAAAAGACATCTGACAATTTAAAATTTTTAGTTTGTTTAAAACAGAACATCAGTCATGTGGCTCCACCTCACAGTCCATCACACTTCACAGGTTATTGTAATGTGTGGAATGGATTGTAGATTGACACTTTGCCATGGTATAAGCTCACTGGGCCTTTAGTCGAATGCTCTAAAAATGGTCGGCATTTACAAACTGATTGGCGAATGGAACAGGAAGTCTTAGTCAAGAAGCCACAACAAACAAGTCGTCACTTCCAGACGCTAAGTAAGCATACTAGTCAATAGCTTCTCAAATTGTTAGTAACTCAGTTACTGTTGCAAAAGTTTTGTTTTGTTTTTTTATCTCTTTGCATGATTATTTTATACCTTTAGCCAGAGATTGAAAATGCAGACTCTGCGACATTCATTTCACACCCTTTTCATTAACGGCTGTTTTATCATTACATTCCTCTGTGCCTTTGGGACCTGTCCTGTATGCTAGAACTCATCCAGAAAACTCACTATTGTGCTTCTCAGAAGCATTGCCTTAAATTCTTGTGGCAAAGGACAAGTGACATGAGTTCAGTTTATTTTAATAATGTCACGAAAAAATACTTTGTCTGTGAAGGAATCTGCAGTCATCATTCAAGAGATGACTGCTGAAGTGACACAGCACATTTTGTAATGAAACATGTAAATGAGAAAGGGACTAACTGATTTCCAAGCCTTCCTGCATCAGTTTCCTTTCTTAAATATGCACAATCATGCAGGAAGTGTGAGCTGCTGCGTTCTTGGAGCACCTCAGAGGCCTGGTTGGATTTGTCACATGTCACAGTATTTTGGGAACATCTTCAAAGAGGAATAACTCAGTACCCTGCAGACTATTTCTGGTTTGATACGAGAGCAGCTGGTCGGCTTTGCTACAGAAAGAAAATCTTATTATAGATATGTGAAGGCCTGGAGAAACAATAGAATTTAAGCTTGCAAAAGGTTGTGGATTAATAAGAAAAAGAGCATAAAGAGCACAAATTGTAAAGTCATAAGTATTGTATTCACGTCTACGTTCAGCTGCTGTGTTCTTTTTTGAGCGAGTCTAGAGAATAGCTATATTGTTTATCATCACATCTCTTTAGCTGAAGGGTAGGTTTGATCTGCAGTGTCGTGAACCCAGCCTGTTACCAAGGCATTATCATGTTTTCACAACTTTTACGATGTTACCAACATCTTAAGATACAACTCTCAAGAGGAGAAGAGAGATAAAACTGGAAATTAATGTAATCTATCTTATTGTAACCAGTAAACTAGCCTGACAGCTGTAGAGCTTTGGTGGGTTTAAATATAAAAAGAAATAAAACAAATAGAGAGAACTCCCAATGAAAATGAAAACTAACTTTCTGTTTTTTAACTATCCTTCCATCCATCCATGTGGCTGCTAAACCAATAAATTTACCACAAGAGACACAGAACCGGGATGTTCACTCCAAATAACAGCCGTCCTGACACAGAGCTTAAATTGATTTAATCTGAGTCGAGAGCTGGACTCGACAGCTGTCCAATCACCATCTTAGTGATGGCAGCCAGGAGAGAGAGTGTGTCATGTCTTAGAATCAGAGGCCAATCATAACATGGGGAGCACACACTGTGCTTGCACAAAAGCTAGTGGTTAAACTATAAAGTCACAAGCTAAAGTTGTACAATGATTAACAGGCAAAGAGCTCAAAATGACTACACATTTATTGATTTCTACTTAAATGCTGCCCAAACAGTAAATTACACTAAATATTTCAGTGCAGGGAAACTGGATTGAATGTGCACAGAATCGCAGTGTTAGAAAGAAAGACATTGCAAAGGTTTGATTCTGAGACGAGAATGAAATCCACATTGTCCACGTGCTCTGTGTCTGTCTAAAGGCAGTTGAAGATACTTCTTGGATAGCAAAATAACATCTTACCAATATTTGTTTCCCGAAGAATGTTAACTCCTGCAGATTAATTTGTTCTGGTATATGTTTTGACGTTGACTATATGGATGTACACAAGCAGTTCCTGCAAAGTTAGCAGGAGGGGAGGTTTGTTGTACAAATCCTACCAGCAAGAGGGTTAGGTTCACAAAGTCTGTTGCCATGGTAACTGACCGTCTCTTTGACTAAGCCTGCTTCCTGGAACAGGCCCCAAGATGAAACACAGGCAAAAGCCCTTAGGATGATAAAAAATAAAGCAAAGGAAAACGGAATAAAAACCACTGAAATGTGACTATGGAAGTAGAAGAGCTGCTGAGGGAACAAGACAGACAGGGGAGAATGGGGAGATCAATAATATAGCACAGGTTGATATATATCCCAGAGTTGAGAAATTACTTTGGTGTAGCAGGTAGAAATTAGGATTAATCCCCCCCCAAATAACATAAAATTGTCTTAGATAAGTAGAATAAACTAATGAGGCTAAGCAAAAAAACAAAATCAAAGACTGTGACATAAATTTACTTTATGACAAAGTGTCACTGTAACTTGTTTGCTTGATAAAGAAATATCCCATCATGTCAGCATCCTGCTCTGTCCTGTTTCTTATAGCTGCGCTCTCTCCAAGACCTCCAAACGGTTCAAATCATCAAGATTTTGCGTTATGAGAAGAAAGTCGCCGTGATGTTTCTCCTGATGATAACCTGCTTCCTGGTTTGTTGGACACCCTACGCTGTCGTCTCCATGATGGAGGCCTTCGGCAGGAAGAGCATGGTCTCGCCCACTCTGGCCATCATCCCATCATTCTTTGCCAAGTCGAGCACGGCGTACAACCCCCTCATTTACGTCTTTATGAGCAGAAAGGTTTGTAATCAAATTATTTTTCTTTTCTTTTTTTTAATGTTTGGGGTGAGGCTACCTCTCCAGCACCAATCTCTTTGTGTTGCTGCTCAAAAATCAGCCCAGGTTAGGCTTCTGTCTAGAATACATGATATATTTCACTTGAGAGTTCTGAATAGCCGCTTGCTGTGTAGTTTGTCATCCCTCCCCCGGAGTAACCACAGCTGACCCATAATTAAATATGGACAAACACAACAAATCAATAGCATCTCAATGTGAGGGGACGGTTTCGTCTCCTCTTGTGTAACTGCAGCTTTAAGTAGCAAATTGCAGGAATATCTTCCCACAAAATGTCACTATTTTAAAAATATTTTTCCATTCCTTAATATGGTGAGCATAAAAATTTATTTTATTTTGTATGTCAGAGTGAAATGGTCTGGACCACTAGTCTTGGTTTGCTGGCTAGAGGCTGATCTCTTGTGTGTTTGACATACTAATGAGTGAAGAAAGGAGGCTGTTGTTAAATACCAGCCTTTGCTTCTGTTTCTCTTCCACAGTTCCGCCGCTGTTTGCTGCAGCTGCTCTGCTCTCGGATCTCTTGGCTGCAGCGCAACCTCAAAGAGCGCCCCCTGGCTCCGACCGAGCGTCCCATCCGACCGATCGTTGTGTCCAGTATGTGCAGCAGCACCAAGGCGCGACCCAAGAAGAGGGTGACCTTCAATTCCTCCTCAATCGTCTTCATCATCACCAGCGATGACTTCCAGCACCTGGATGTGACCTCCAAGGCTGGAAACTCCACGCAGTTTAATGTTATCCAAGTGAGGCCACTGTGAGCCAAAAACACCGGACTTCTCACCCCACCACTCCGTATGCCTTAGAACCTAACATGCAACTCCAAGCCAAAACAATCCTGTCTGACCTCCCTGGCTGTTTCTGTGTCCACACGTGGTAACAGCCTGGTTACAGCTTCATGTATAAACCCAACTGTAAGCCCAAGTTCTCAAATAAACCAGTTTGAGTAGTATGAAAGTTTGACATCCTCATCTAACATCGGCTGTTGTGATATAAGTAACTTAATGTAGTAGTGGTGGTATTTTTCTCACACGCATTTGTCAGATATGCCATACAGTATATGTGACAGCTGTAGGACTTTGTTGAGTATATGAAAGGCAGTTGAGGACCTGAGTTTGGCTTAACATGTGGTAGCATTTTCATTTTTTGGTTGGTACCCAACTGTGTATAATGGAATACAAGCCTTAGATTCTTAGCCATAACCCATAATGCACAAACTGACATTACTGTGTATGGATTCAATAAAGAGACCCTATTTTAAGCTATCTAGCCTGTTTACTTAAGCTCATCTTATTTTAATGTAAATATCAAGTGTGACAAGATCAGTCACTGTGAAATTACACTTGGTAGATTTGTATGTATTAGGACGATGGGAGTAGCCCTACTTGAAGACTAAGAGGAAATGAGACTAAGACCTTAGTGACACACTCCTTTCATTTCCTCCTGAGCTGTCAGCTATGAATAGATTTAATGAATGGTTTTCCTTAGTTGATAAAAACCCTTTTAACTGTGGATGTGAGAACGAGTGAGAGGGATTTTGTCTTTTTAGACAGTTGGAAAACTGGGACTTGGTTGATTTCTTACTGTATTTTCACTATGAAGCATATCTTATAATAAAGACTGGAAACAGAAAAAAAACTTGCCTAGCTGTGTCCATAGGTGACAAAACTGGAAATTTAACATTTATGCTTTTTGCCAGAGAGTGAAAATGATCAATGAGTTTCATGAAGGGTAAATAAAAGTCCTTAAAACCAGTCATCTTCACTTGTTTTATATAGATTATAGCCTGGTGAGCATAGCAGCACATTCGAAGTGGACAAACCAGCCAAACTCCAAGCCCAAACAGAGGAAATACTACATTGGCGGTTGGTCAGAAGTACATATGTAAAATTGTATCTTTGTTACCAGCAGGCTGTTGTAAAAATTTCTTTAGTTAAATCTACAAAAAAGATAAACAGATAAAAATCAAAGATAACACAGTCTGACAGGCAGAAAATACCTATCACATCTCAGAGTGGTGTGAAGTGTCTTTAAAAAAGTGGAGGGCTGGCAGATCTAAACCTATACTGCAGGTGAACAGCGTTTGATAGTCATATCCTTAATAAATAGGAAACTTTCACCTTTCTTGAAGCAGTGTGACACGATCTTGACAGACCACAGAACAAAACATCCAAAGAGTTGTACACAATTCTGTCGTCTATATTTGCATTTATGTTTTAGCATGTTTCAATAAATCACTGCACCTATTTCCCTGCACCTATATAAAGAAATAAGGGTTGGCTCAATATATTTGCACAGTAATGTATGTATAAGTGAAACATTGCAAAAACATAATGCAGCTTTAAAAACAAAAACAAATCCCAGATTTTGCGTGAAGTAAATGTCACTGGGCCCAGTGGAGACAAAGAAAAATAGCTGACATCATTCTTGTGTAAAAACAGTAAAAACTTCTACACACACCTAAAACTGACCCTGTGTTCTTGAATTAAACTTGCTTAATAATTAAAACAGCAGTGTTCTGCTCACCGCTGCTGATCATTATCGGTTTAACACTAATGAAACGATGTAAGTCGTTCTGATCAATCACTAAGTCCTTGAAGTGAGGGCAGCCATTATTGGAGTAATTTGCCATTGCTGGAGTTATAGCTGTGAATTAGATAATTTAGTCAAAATCTAATTAATATTTGGGCGCCTCTAAATTCTTTTCTAGTGTTTAACTCTAAGTCTGTACACCTGTCTGTCAGATCAGTCATGATGCCTGTGCTCAGAGCGTCCTGAGAGCCACAAGCCTGTCCCACATTTTCTCAGCAGAGACGATGAGCTTGTTGATATCTGGAGGATTTTTAATGAGCAGGTAGGAACCACCAAGAACAGCCCCCACAGCACTGAGCAGCAGGCCACGGTTTATCACCTGTGAAGAAATGAATAGATAATTAGTTTGAATTCAGTTATTTGCTTCACAAATCACACAAAGGTTGGTAAATTGCTTCCAGTTTCATGAACATTAGTATCCCAAACATAGCTGCAAAGAAAACACCCAGGCTTTGTTTCCCTGGAGATCCATGGCAGTATGTGACAGGGGTGTGGTCTCTGGCTCTGCTGCAGTGGAGGGATGGTGCAGCGGGCTTGAGGGGCAGTGCCAGCGAGGCTGAGGGTGGAAGGGATTTAATTAATGAACGCTCCTCTTTTTATAGTGACGCTGAGGACCAGAGATGAGGTGCAGAGATGTGCGGAGACTGGAGTTATTGAGGTGCCAACCAGCAAACTCTGTGGCTGAGCTGCCCGGAGGAAAGCATCTAGCTTTTGAAACACCGTACAAATAAAACTGTTGCAATATATGCAAAATGCTCAGATTTCAGCCATTCTTACCTGGCCTGTTAGACAAACTGATAACATGACATTACATCTAAACATGGCACCATTGTATATGTACATACATAACTTAATGTCAACATGATCCCTGTTAGGTAGAGACATAACAATGGTTCCTTGAGTTATGTTATAACTGAATGATTTGTAGGTCATTTATTGTCATAGGGTTAATAAACAACATGTGTTTGTTTCAAAAATTTAAAGTAAATTAAATAATTTGACACCTTTTTAAAATCTTTTTTCTATGTAATTACAATATAATAAAACTTTATTGATCCTGAAGGTTGACCGCGAAGGAAATTGGGTAATTGTTGTAGTTCAGTTGCTTACCTAAAGTGAAGTAATCCCTTCACCCAATCAATGACCTTGCTGTTACTGACACTTTTATAATACATCCTTACACTTCACTGCCACCCTGTCTCTGACCTATATTTTTACCTGTCATTCCATATTCAGTATCACGCCATATTATCGTGTTAACTGTAATGCTTCAGAGATAATATTTCTTTTCTTTCTCCCATGAAGGTCATTTCACCCTTTGCCCAAACAGCCCTACGGGTTGAATCAATTTACAGGGGAGGCTGTGAAAATCCCGGCTGTCCAACTGTCTATTAGAGCAGAAGCCGCCAGCACAGGCAAATCAGACAGTTCAACACAGAGCCAAGGACTAACAGCCTTATCTACAGCCCAGCGAGAGAAACCACAAACGCGTACGGCCGTGATGTGTGTTAAATGGAGAACTGTTTACTCAAGAGTCGCAGCCACCTTTAGTGCTGCTTCTGATAACACTGTCACTTTGCTAATTACAGTGCTTAGCTGTTCAAAGGTACGAAAAGTCCCATCAAAATTAAATTGCATTCATGTGTAGTGCACATTTTTTCCAAGTATTTTACTTTGTTTTGCCAGTGCCACCGCTTGACTGCTTCGTGGTATCTGGTCCTAGTGAAAGTGACCTAGAGACAAGAAAACAGAAAGAATAGCAGATTTAGTTTTCAGACAAAATGATGTGGAAACAGTTACTATTCATTAGTGATACTGTATCCAACTTACCATTGTGTAAAGTGGAATTATTGTCTTTGGCATGAAGAAGTAGAGGATGTTGTCAACATATTTTCTGAAAAGGAACCATTTGGAGTTGACGTGTGCTCGCATCTATGAAACAATACAACAAATGTGTTTGTCAGCCATTTGTCCATTTTATGATATCATTAGGTAGATCTTTCAGCCATATGAGAAACTTTAGACTTCCTTCTTCCTGCCTTTCGATATAATTGCAGCAGTGGAAGATCAAGAGTATTGTTAAGCCAACACATAGTCCTGCTATTTTTTAATTGCTTTATCCATTACTTTTGAGAGAGAGACTTTAAATGCACAGAAGGTTAGAGAACTGTTCTGCTTCAGAAGTGATGAAGAGGATTTTCATCACTTATGCCCATCAACACCTTTTTGTTTTTCCGTTTTAAGGTCAGTGGAAATACATTTTATTGAGCAGTTGGTTCTCAAAATGTACTTCAAAATGGCTTTAGGATGGACGTTTCAAAAGTTTAATGGGTCACCCGGTCACCCTCAGATGAGAGGAAATTGGTTAGGATGTTTAGGAACAACCCAAGAACCACCAAGGATCAAGCCTGCCATGAACTGGAAACTGTTGGAACAGCAGTGTCACTGTCCACCCTTCAAGTGAGTTTTACATCACTGTGGTCTGAGACGTTGCTGACCAAGAAATAAGCCCCTGCCCCAACTCTGATACATTCAAGCTCACCTGCAATTCACAGGTTCCCAAATGGACAAGCAAAATGCCTTCTGGAGAAAATTTCTATGGTCAGATGAGACAATGATCAATGATCAAGTGGTATGTTTGAAGGTATAAAGGCGAGGCGTGCAAACCTAACAACACTGTAACAACTCTCATGCATAGTGGTGGTAGTAGGGCTGTTTTGCTGCCAGTGCTACTGGTACATTGCACAAAATGGATGGAGTAATGAAGAACAAGGGTTACTGACAAATTCTTCAACTTCACCTCAAGCAGCTCAACACCTGAAACTTGGACACAAGTGGATATTACAACGGGAGAATGTTTGGAAAAAGCAAACATCAAAACAGGATTTGGAACAGATAAAGCAGGCTTACATGAAGCCTTTTCTTCACAAAAACTGAAACTTCAACCCACTATGCTTAGAAGCTGTGCCGTGGCAAGAAACCAACCAATTTACGTGACATTTCACCAAATATTAGTGGGATCATATGTCACGGTACTGGGCCTGTGACCCAGTGTTTTGGGTTTTTGGATTAAGTTATATTCTTTGATTTGTTGTTTTTCACATTTTTGGTTCTCTTTATCGTTTTCTCCTTGTGCTATATTTTTAGTTTTCTGTCACTGTGCCTTCCATATTCCACGGTTAGTTACTCTTGTCTCTGTGTTTCTGGTTCCCTAGTTAGTCATGCCTCCATGTCACAGTGTCAAGTCACTTTCTTTGTGTAGGTCTCTTGTTTCCTGTTTTACTTTGACAGTCTCAGTGTTTTCAGTTTTGCTTCCTCCCCGTCTCATTTTGTCAGATTAGCCCCAGCTGTGTTTCCCTCCTGTTTCCTTCGTTACACCCTTGTGTATTTAAGTCCTGGGTTCTCCTCTCCCGGTTGTCGTGTCATTCCCATTTGCTGTGTATGTTTCTCCGTGCTCATCATTTCCCTGGTTTTCTTCAGAGTCTGCTCCTAGTTTCTTAGTTTTCTAGCTTTTCTGTTCTTGTTCCTAGTTTCCAGTTTTAGGTTTTGTTTCTTGTATTCTGTATGTTAGTTTTCTTCAGCACAATAAAGCTGCCTCCCTTAATTCATCCCTTTGTGTTTTGCGAGTCCTGCGTTTGGGTCCAATCCTGCCTGCCACACAGCGTGACATGGCAGTATAAGTATATATTTGACCATTTGTGGATTAGAGAAAATCAAAATAAAATAAAAAATTTGTGCACCCAATACTTTTTTTAAAATTCATTAAATATGTATGCTGTACAATCATCCCACTATGTAAAAAACAAAAACAAAAAACAGCTCAACAAATTCATACACTGTAAATCATACAGTGTATAAAATTTTGACCACAACTTCCTGCTTTCATATTAAAAAAAATATGTGGATTACTTCAATGTAGTTGTACATGGCCAAGTCAGCAATTGCGTGGTCGTCTGGAACCCGAACTCTGGTATACTCAGGCAGAACAGCACCTAGCGGGATACACAAAGGGCCGTATGGAAATTATTCTGTATGCTCAGCTTTTCTCTCTTCGTTAATCTTTGGTCATTTAAAAAGTGCTTACTGAAATCCTCATTGAATTGATCCATTATCTCGTCAAAGACAATGCAGTCCTCAAAGCCCTATAAAACATGAATAGATGAATTAGTCTCTGTCTAATTCTGCCTTTTCCTCCCCTCATTTAGTGCTACTTACAGCATTCATTCCTTGTCCATAGAAAGGCACTACTGCATGGGCTGCATCACCCATAAGGACGCACGCGTCACCAATGTGATATGGGTTGCATTTGACAGACACCATGGCCTGCGCAGGCAATCGGAAATAATCTCTCTGGAGAGTATCCCTGCAACACAAAAATTGAAATTCAAGAATTACAAACTCATTTTGCACAATTTAATCTGACAGTTGCAACAGACTGTTTTGTGTTTGCCAAAAGAGCATTTATCACAAGACACAAACACAGCTATGCTCTGTTTGTCTAACTAAGCAGCTAAACTGAGAAATTAAAGCAGGCACTTAGCCGTTTATGCCAAAGCACTCTGAATGAGTAACTGAATGAAAGCTTCAAGCGTTTCTGTGCCTCACACAGCCCCCCACCTCTGTCACCCGCAACATATGGTTCACCTCAAATTAGAACCTCACCTCACAAAATCCATATAACTGTAAGTCTGCAATTTCACACTTCACAGAACAGAGCTGTGGATGTGGCTGGAGCTGATGGGATGACGGGAAATAAAAGGCCTTTTGAAGACACTTTGGCAGGTCGGATGAAGAGATAAAGGCAGACGGGGGATTCAGGGAAATGGGTGGGGAGGGAGAAAGTCACTTACGCTCCTATTAGTGGTATGGTGTCAGGGAAGTATTTCTGGAAAAACTCGATGACTTCATCTCCTGTGGTGATCTTCTCAAAATCTTCAAAGGGCATGAAAAGGGTACAGGTGAATGTCTTGTCCTAAATCAGAAAGTAAACAGAGTACACAGAGACGTTAGCTCCCAAATCCATCGTGACACTCTTGATCACAGGATGCTTCACAGGATTAACCTTTTACTGCCTGTTGTTCCAGCAGAGATACATGAGAACTGAACTGTTAGCATCACGCCAAGTTATACATCCAAATGAAAGATTAGACTGTTGTGTGGTCTCACTCATTTTGGCACATTGAATCTTGTTTTTTTCCCCCAAACTATGCTAACTGCATACTAACAGGCCAAAATAAGTACACCTTTATTACAACATCAGTAAATGTAGGAGATTACCATAAAAACAAAGTACCCAAAGCACTTATTTTGCAGAATGGTCAGTTTCAGAATAATATCTAATTATCTTCTGTATTTATTATTTATGCTAATGCTGCTGTTAATGTGAGTTTAACTGCAGGTTTTACACTGCCAGCTATGTATTGCACTTTTTAATAATATGGCTTTAATCATCTAAATCTGGAAAATAGACCAGCTAAATAAACATAGATAATTATAGTATATTGATAGCAATAATAATGATTAACATTCAATTATCAAAAGATATTAAAGTTTTAAGCATTAGCATAATTTGTCTCCTTATGTAACAGTACAGTTAAGGACGAATGTTATTAGTTTTAGTTTTACTGATATTTGGTCATAAAGCATTAGTTAACATGCTTGTGTTTTAATCTGTGTTGTCCTCTGGGACATAGGAAGAGACGTTTCTATAAAGAAATACCATTAATCCATAAGGATTGTTCTTTCTTTTTTCATTCCCAGTACTCTTTCGTAGATTGCCACTGAATAGTAGTTTCAGGGATATTCTACTTAAAGTGATTGGCCAATGAACCTACAAACTCCCCAACAAGGATAAATTCTGCTACCATTTGGTGTCACCAGTTTGGTGGTGACGATTAAGTCATGCAACTGTGATATAGTTTTCTAATGTTAGCATTTTACTAATGATAATTTCATTTAGGCTTCAATAAAAGTTGAGCTATTTTTGAAGACTTTTCTGAACCAAAAGGTAAAAGTGTTGTTGCTGTTGACCCCTCTGTGACCCTGATAAGGATAAGCGGAAGAGGATGAATGGATGGACGGAATGCCAACTTCCCTGGCATGTACAAAAAAGAAAGAAAATCTTAAGTTAATGCAGGAACTGTGTAATGGGGAAAGGTAACAGCCATTGTGATTTACATGTGATGTACATGTACATATTAGTGGGTCTCGATAAAGTTCCTGTTCCTTTTTGGAAGCAAGTTCAAGTAAAAGTAAGATCAAGAAAAACTGAAGGCCACTGTGTTTATTCCTCCTTCATCATTATCGTTCTGGTTGAAGTAAACAAAATCACTCACACATTGCATACCACACAGTACACAAATGACAATATAATCAACACAGTTTGATTATTAAAAGCCTTAAAGACATTCACCTTAAATCCATCACAAATGTTTAATGAAAAAAAATTAATTAGGCAGATGACATTAAAACGTCAGGCAGTTAAACAGGTACCTCACACACTAAACACTTGCATAAAGTGAATCAAATCGCTTTCTAGATTGCAAGTGTCAGCAACTTTGTCTAATTGCTTCAGTGGGTTTCCAGAGATGCACGGCCATTCCAAAGCTTCAGTACCCAAAGCGTTACCAAAAAATTAGCATCCTGGTGCATATAAGGCAGCAGGATGCAGCATTTATAGTTTAAATAGATTTTTTTACTTGATTTTATATGTTTGATTCACACTCACATCTATGGGCAATTTAGAGTTTCCAATTAACCTATCCCCACTAACTAACTGCATGTCTTTGGACAGTGAGAGTAAGCCGGAATACCCAACGAGAATCCACGCAAACATGGGGTGAACATGCAAACTCCACACAGAAAGAGCTCAGCCTGATGGTGGAAATAAACTCAGGACCTTATTGCTGTGAGGCAACAGTGCTAACCACCGTGCCAAAGTGCTGTACCCCGCCGCTCGCCCTAAGACAGCTGGGATAAGCGCCAGCAACCCCCCACCCCCCACGACCCTGAAAAAGGATAAACAGAAGAGAATGGAAGGATGAATTTATATGTTTGAGAAATCTTCCCTGCTGATCATAGTTTAGAATTTTCCATCCTCAATGTAAACGGAATGCCAGACACCACTGGATGGAAGTTCACTAAGGTTGTGTTTATTTTTGCATTCTGAGCAGGTGTCATCTATCAACATCACAAAGTCCTCCCCGTGGACATTTTAGCACTGTTACCATGGTATCCACAGCAAGGAAGACAATTTTTTTTTCACAGCCGTGTGAAATGTGTTTCTGGGAAATGGGGAGTGAGTGACAGTGTGAAGGCACTCAAAAGTCAGTTGCCTTAACCTAGTCTCCTTTAGGCGAGGAAAAGAGTTGTGCTGATTCAGCCACGCAGACAAATCATTATGGGATTAACCAGATAAAGGAACGACAGAGAGTTGAGTCAGAGAAAAAGATGCAGAGGCACAGGTGGGAAGGAGTGCAACACTGCTGTGTGAAAAGTAGGGTGAACCTCAGGGTGCCAAGATACTTCTGATGAGTAAGCCTCACTTCATAGTTATGAAGTGAGCCTAATTAACTCCATGAGGACATCCCAGAGGTCAGTCAAGCTCTGAAAGGTGCTAGTGTTTGTTTCCTTTAGCTTGCCACATAATATGCAGTAGTAACTTTACAAATAAACAAATCTTGAATTGCTTAATTTCACTGATATAGTTTAGAAATCAGTTCACACTTACCAAGTTGGGCAGGGCGATCATCATAAATGTGTTTCGTGGCCAGATGTGTAGATAATTAGGCTTCATAGCAAACTGGGGATAATGAAGACAGCCAGCAGAAATTAAATGAGCAGAAAGATAACTACCACTGCAGATGAATTTTGCTGAGCCAAATACTAGAAGCGTGCTGACCTCTCCATTAATGGGTAGCATGGTGAGCTCCATGTAGCCATGAGGGATGTAGGTCTGGCTATAGTCGAAGCGGCTACGCCGAAGGAACTGCTTACGTACGGCAGAGAAAGCCCCATCACACCCCACAATCAAGTCTGCCTTGACCTGCTCCTTGGACCCGTCCAACCTGAGAAACACATTAGCAACATGACAAGTTAACTTCATTAAAAACTAAGTAACATGGAGGTTATTTTTAAGAATTAACTGCTTTAATGATTAAACCACAGAGTTCCTAATTACACAAAAAATACCCATAAGAATTGAATCGTGTAATGAGCAAAGGCTTACTGGAAGCAGTGTCCTATCGCGTACAGAGCTGTCACTGCTTGGCTTTATAGAAAGCCTCTCTTTTCTGATACTTGAGAAAATAAGGTAACTGCTCAGCCTCGAGGCTATTAGCTTAAGGTCTGAATGAGACACAAATGAACTACTGACTCAAAGCCCGAGTTGACTTAAACTGTATCTTCTTGAATGTTCCATTAGATACAGCAGATTTCTATTAAATTTACAATGTCAGAATGTCACTATTATTAGAATCAAAAGCCACATGATGATCATTTAGTGGTCATTAAAACTTTTACTTAGCTACCCATTAACCTTAATCTAGTTAAAGTTTAGCAAGTTCAACTTAATGATAACACTTTATAATATATATAGCCTGGTTTGATTTGAATAGATTCCTTTGTCTGTAACTACATCTTAGAAAATCTTTCTGGCAGAAAGTTCTGAAGACAACATTTCAGTTTTTGTCCATCTATTCAGAAAAAAACAGTTAGCTTATTACTTTATTATTAACAACACACAAATATTTCATTTCATGTTAGATGCGTTTTCTCAAGAATTAAAGTGCTTGACCAATCAAAGCTGAGGTGGAGTACATAAAACCTCAAAACCCAAAAAATCTTGATAATACAAGATGTCACGGTTCTGGGTCCGTTGGACCCAGTATTTTGAGTTTATTATGTTTTGGTTTATTTTTGCATTATGGATTGTTTTCTGATGTTCTGGTGCTCTGTTTATTATTATCATTATGGATCTGTTTCTGTTATTCTTGGTGAGGGATCAGTTCTTAGGTTTTGGGTTCTCATGTGTATTGCAGTTTCTGTTCAGTGTCTAGTCTGTCTCTCAGCGTCATGTCTGCATCTGGTTTAGTACTTCCTGTCTTGTTGTGAAAGTCTTTGTCTTTTGTTAGTGTGTGCAGCTTAGCTCCCCCGTCTCGTTAGCCCTGATCTCCCCCAGCTGTGTCTCCCTTCTGTGGCCCATTTCCTCATTACTACCCTGTGTATATTAGCCCTGTGTTTTCCCATGCTCGGTGTCGCGTCGTACCCTCAGAATTATGCCTGTGTGTTCAGTTCTCGGTGTCATTGTTCTGTTCACGTTTTCGTTTGTCGCCAGCAATAAAGCTAAGGTTCTCAGTTTCAATTCAATTCCAGAGTCTCAGAGTCTCGCATTTGGATCCTCCTCTCCATCCGCCTGCAGACAGAGCCCTGACACAAATTTCTTTTAGATATTAACAACGCTATTTTTTTGGAAATTCATTCTTGACCATGAATGTCAACACAATATTCAGAGTGTGTGTGTGTGTGTGTGTGTGTGTGTGTGTGTGTGTGTGTGTGTGTGTGTGTGTGTGTGTGTGTGTGTGTGTGTATCCCTCTACTGCATAGCGTTGCCCTGAGGCAACAAACCACATTTTCATGCCTCACACTGGCCCTTCAAAAAAAAAAAAAAAAACACCTTTTTGATTCAGGACATACATATGAGGTGATACTGGATATGCTCAAGTGTAATCGTGACATTTCAATTAGTATGCGTACACTGAAAACGCAATTAAAAGAATCTGGACTGTACAGACGAGGCAACTATTCTCCACTTCCTGAGGTGAGGCGTGCCATTTTGGCCGAGCTTCGAGGACCAGGACAATTGTTTGGATATCGGACCATGTGGCAAGTTCTCAAACAAAAACACAAGCTGTGTGTCAAGCGTGATGTAGTTATGAGGCTGTTGAGACAACTAAATCCTCAAGGAATCGCTTTGAGAACTCGAAGGAGGTTCACAAGACACACGTATCACTCCATGGGGCCCAATTAGATATGGCATGTAGATGGCTATGATAAACTGAAACCCTTTGGCTTGGCCCTGTCAGGATGTATAGATGGCTTTTCAAGAAGACTTGTTGAGTATTGCAGCACCGACAGCGATCAACTCGAAGGAAAATGACGACGGAGGCAAAAATGTCCTTAATATTTTGGGAACTTTATTCCTCATCAACATGCGGCAAAACTTTTCGCATGGGTGCCATTTTCGTTGTGGTATACTTTTTTTTTTTTTCTTAGGGGCGTGATGACGCAGCATCCGTGCTCTTACAATGAAACAGTGCCTCCTTGTGGTGGCAACTAAAATACTGTCTCTGTTAAACCACAGTAACCATAATGCAGTTAAACACTGTACAACATGAGTACACACAATGAATATCTTAACACCCCCTCTTGTACTCAGGTTGCTGGAATCAAAGAAAAGTTGTACAATAAACGATAAACAGTTGTACAATCTCTACCACACTTCCTTTTTTCTTTTTCTCTCCTTTTTTCTTTTAAGCACCAAACATAACGTTAGCAAACTTAGCAAGTTTTAGCTTAGAAACAGGTTTGGTCATAACATCTGCAACCATTTCTTCAGTGGTGCAATATAACAGACACATTTTCTCTTCATTTACAATGGACCTTACAAAATGATATTTAATGTCCACATGTTTGCACCTCTGTCGGCTCACAGGGTTTTTAGCCAGGGCAATTGTTCCCTGGTTGTCCTCGTACACTATTGTTTGAGTGTAGCTGTAGTCATCTATACCTTTCAAAAGCTGTTCTAAATATATACACTCTTGCATTGTGGAAGCCAGAGCCATATACTCTGCTTCACAGGTAGAGAGCGCCACAGTGGGCTGTTTCTTGGTCTTCCATGAAACTAAAGAACTGTTGTTACATAGACGTACACAGTAACCAGTAGTGCTGCGTCTGTCGGCAGTGTCACCTGCCCAGTCAGCATCACTGTAGGCCACTAGACCCAAATTTTCATCTGTGTTTCTTCTAAAACACAACTTCTTATCTTTGGACCCTTTGAGATATCTCAACACATGTTTCACAGTTCCCCACTGTTCTTCTGTAGGCTCATGGAAATGTTGCGATAACTTGCTTACCACAAAACTCAGGTCAGGACGGGTACCTGATGCAAGGTATATAAGACTGCCTACAGCCTCTCTATACATCCTCACATCTCTTATCTTAGTAGCACCTTCTGTGTAACACAACTTCTGATCACAGGGAGTTCCTCTGGGTTTACAGTTCTGCATGTTAGACCTCATCAGTATCTTGTTGACATAGGTTTCTTGTGACATTGTTACACATCCATCAGACTGAGTGAAATCAATACCCAGAAAATGCTTAAGTCTGCCCAAGTCTTTCATCTTAAATTTGACTGAAAGCATTTCTTTCGCATCCTTCATTACCTTTTCATTGCCAGCAGCAATTATCAGGTCGTCCACCCAGATGATCATAATCACCTTACCATCTTTTGTCTCTTTGGTATAAACACAGTGGTCTGCTGGGTTTTGCCTGAAACTGTTCGCTGTTAGGTATTCATGCAAGATCCTATTCCAGATACCACCACATTCTTTTAACCCATACAAGGATTTTTGTAATCTACAGACTAGCCCTTCTCCCTCTTCATAACCTTCTGGCTGATCAATGTAGATTTCATAATCAATACTGTCTCTGTTAAACCACAGTAACCATAATGCAGTTAAACACTGTACAACATGAGTACACACAATGAATATCTTAACAAGACTGATGTGGCTTGTGTGTGGAGCAACAAACAACAACCCGGCTGTTATAGCTCACAATTATATAAACTGTGTAAAGAGTCTTGGTGTGATACCAATGAGATTACGAACATACTTCGGGACTGAGAATGGGACTATGGCAGCAATACAGTGTACCCTCCGTCACGCGCACACGGACTATTATGCTGGATCGTCAAGCCACAGTTACGGATCATCTACTGGGAATCAGCGCATAGAGTCATGGTGGTCTTATTTCAGAAGAGGAAGGTGGGTACATTTGTGTCTGGTAGGTGTAAGCTACAGTGAAAGCTGATCAGATCGTTTTTGGGTTTTTTTTACATGCATTTAAGAAAATAGAGTAGCGTCCTGCTGGACGTGTTGAAAAGTTGGATGAGATAGACATTAACAGCCATCACTTTATTGCAGGAACTCAAAATGGTCACCGTCAGCTGTTGTGCCGAAATGAGTATGCTTGCCTAGATTTAACGACGCCAATACAAATTGAAAAACTCAGACCAAACTCTCCACTCCTCACAATCAACACACAGAACAGAGTGAAAAGAATACAGCATTTTTAACAAGAACATTACTGCAGGGTCGCTTCAATATTTATGGAAAACTAATATGCATTACTTTGTTTGACATCCATTTGTGGCATGTTTTAAATGGGACCAAAATGTAACAAACCCTATAAAATGACCAAGAACAAAGCTAAATTGATTCTTAAATATTAATTATATACCCAGGTCTCAGTTTTGGATGGACTTGTTTGGAGACCTAAGAGACTCTGGAAACTTAAATGGAAGCCACGAACACCAATGCTTGCTGAGATTCTGCTTCAGAGGGGTTCTACAGAAAGGCCTGGATGAATGCATAGACCTCTGGAACAAACACAGGATCCGGCCAAGCAGACTTGCATCGTGTCCAGGGGGGATTCCAAACGAACTCTCTCTTGCCTGAATTAACCTTGAAAATGAATTAACCTTTTGCATCAAACTAAATGCAAGGTGTTGTTATTGCTTAAGTTGGTTAATATATATTCATAATTTTACACATAAGTATGATAGAGCAGTTTATAACATGTCACTGCATGCGTTGATTTATATAGTTCCATATTGTCAGCAAAAATCCTTCACTGTTCTATTTTCATTTTGCAGATATGGTTCAAGAGACTGTGGATTTGCTGTTGAGGAGAGGGAACTGGATGTGTTTCCCAAGGAGGGGCTACTGGTTGGATTGTGTGGTGATCCAAACATTTAGGAATATTTACAACAGGCTGTACAACAAAACACACTGCAGCAGCCACAAGACTGGGAATCAGCCACAGAACTGTATTTGGCCCTGAAGGACATAGCTGGGTTTTAGATACCAACTGAACTTCAGTTTGTAATGACATTTGTCAGAGTTACTCTGACGAAGACACACACTGTGTCGAAACGTTAGTTTCTTTCCTTTTTTTTGCACCTAATAAAACCTTTGGACTTACTTGAGTGCTCCAGCCCTTCTGTTTTTCCTTCATTTTTTAATGTTAGTAGTGTTTCCTTTCCCTCTTGCTAAATTGAATATAATATTGTTCATAATATACAGCAACTGGCATGGATTTAAATATTAACATTTAACCAAAAGGAAACATTAAAAATTTTCTTTAATAAAACCATTTACAAATAGTGTCCAGCATTTCTGTCACTTTTCCAACATACACAATATTCAGTGATTCAAAAATCAGTGATGTCTCCTGTTGCCGACTGGTACCTACCCTTTCCGGTTTTCTTAATGTAATTGTGCTTCTCAATTTGTTTTTGTGATTCTTCTTTTGTTTTTGTGCTTCTTGATTTGATTTTGCCTCCCCGGGAAAGTCTATGCCAGGGTGCTGGAGAGGAGGGTTCGTCCGCTAGTCGAACCTCGGATACAGGAGGAATAATGCGGTTTTCGTCCTGGTCGCGGAACACTGGACCAGCTCTTTGTCCTCTCGAGGATACTTGAGGGTGCATGGGAGTTTGCCCAACCAGTCTACATGTGTTTTGTGGACCTGGAGAAGGCATTCGACCGTGTCCCTCGGGGCGTCCTGTGGGAGGTGTTGCGCGAGTATGGGGTGTCTGGCCCATTGCTACGGGCCATTCAATCCCTATACAACCGTTGCAAGAGCTTGGTTCGCATTGCCGGCAATAAGTCGGACTCGTTCCCGGTGGGTGATGGGCTCCGCCAGGGCTGCCCTTTGTCTCCGGTTCTGTTCATAATTTTTATGGACAGGATTTCTAGGCGCAGCCAAGTGGCGGAGGGCTTTCGCTTTGGTGGCCTCAGAATCTCATCTCTGATTTTTGCGGATGATGTGGTTCTGTTGGCTTCATCGGGTGAGGGCCTCCAGCTCGCACTGGAGCGGTTCGCAGCCGAGTGTAACGCAGCGGGAATGAGGATCAGCACCTCCAAATCTGAGGCCATGGTTCTCAGCCGGAAAAGGGTGGAGTGCCCACTCCGGGTCGGGGATGAGTTCCTGCCCCAAGTGGAGGAGTTCAAGTATCTCGGGGTCTTGTTCGCGAGTGATGGGAGAAGGGAGCTGGAGATCGACAGACGGATTGGGGCTGCGGCTGCAGTAATGCGGACGCTGCACCGGTCAGTCGTGGTGAAGAGGGAGCTGAGTGTAAAAGCAAAGCTCTCAATTTACCGGTCGATCTACGTCCCTACCCTCACCTATGGCCACGAGCTGTGGGTAGTGACCGAAAGAACGAGATCGCGGATACAAGCGGCGGAAATGAGCTTCCTCCGAAGGGTGGCTGGCCTCTCCCTTAGAGATAGGGTGAGAAGTTCGGCCATCCGGGAGGGGCTTAGAGTAGAGCAGCTGCTGCTCCACATCGAAAGGAGCCAGCTGAGGTGGTTCGGGCATCTGGCAAGGATGCCCCCTGGGCGCCTCCTGGGCGAGGTGTTCCAGGCATGTCCCACCGGGAGGAGGCCCCGGGGCAGACCCAGGACACGCTGGAGAGATTATATCTCTCGGCTGGCCTGGGAACGCCTTGGTATTCCCCCGGACAAGCTGGAGGAGGTGGCTGGGGAGAGGGAGGTCTGGACCTCTTTGCTTAGGCTGCTACCCCCGCGACCCGACTTCGGATAAGCGGATGAAGATGGATGGATGGATGGATTTGATTTTGTGATTCTCAATTTTGTTTTTGTGCTTCTCAATTTTGTTTTTGTGATTCTCAGTTTTGTTTTTGTGATTTTTAATTTGTATTTGTGCTTCTCAATTTTGTTTTTGTGCTTCTTAATTTGTATTTGTGCTTCTCAATTTTGTTTTTGTGATTCTCAATTTTGTTTTTGTGATTCTCAATTTTGTTTTTGTGCTTCTCAATTTTGTTTTTGTGATTCTCAGTTTTGTTTTTGTGCTTCTCAATTTTGTTTTTCCATCCATCCATCCATCCATCCATTCGCTTCCGCTTATCCTTTTCAGGGTCGCGGGGGGTGCTGGAGCCTATCCCAGCTGTCATAGGGCGAGAGGCGGGGTACACCCTGGACAGGTCGCCAGTCTGTCGCAGGGCCAACACACAGGGACAGACAACCATTCGCACTCACATTCACTCGCACATTCACACAATGGCAATTTGGATTTTCCAATTAACCTATCCCCTCAAGCTGCATGTCTTTGGACAATTTTGTTTTTGTGCTTCTTAATTTGATTTTGTGATTCTCCATTTGTTTTTGTGCTTCTCAATTTTGTTTTTGTGTTTCTCAATTTTGTTGTTGTGTTTAGCAATTTGTTGGTGTGATTTGCACTTCAGGGCCACCGTAGTGGACCCCTTTCCACAAGCTACACTACATGAGAGACATTTCCATTAGGAGGCAAGATAAAGATCACTCTTTTACATGTTTATAGTAAAATAAATGTATATTAAAAATACTTGTATGTGCATGAATACGTTAAGAAGCATATTAGCAGCAAATTTATTTATGCAGTAAAACTGTTAATTTTCATTTTCATTCATTGCCTCAAGGCAACACTGCGTAGTTAGCCCAGTTTCTTTCAGGCAATATAATGCATTAGCATGTGTGTAGAGATGTGTTTGTGTGCATTTATATGATCATAGTCAATGTTTTTTACTTTACAATCTGCTCATAATTACAGGACATGGATGTAAATACCTTTTATGGAAGGAAACCAAGGGAATGTGCACTTTCTGTCCTCAGAAAGTGAGCTTTCAGGAAGTGACAGTGAAGTAGAGGAGTGGATCCTTGAATGAGGTTTGAAGGACACTTAGGAGCTCAGGGGTCAGTTGGTAAAGTAACTGTGTCTGTGTTAGTGCCCACATAGCAAGCAGGTCTGGCCAGGATCTGGTATCAAGTCGGCACTGCTGGCTGACTTCTGGCATGATAAGACGTATGTCATCCAGATATGGGCCAGGCCTGGCATAGATGGCACTGTCTATGTGATGGCTTGCCATAAATGGCTTGATTGTGGCTTGGTTTATGTGGCCCAGGCCTACAGAAAACAGGTCTGGCCCAGATCTGGCATCAAGCTGGCACTTCTGACTGACTGGTGTTTTGGCAGAGTGTATGTCAACCAGATGTGTGCTAGGTCTGGCAATGACGCCACCGTTTATGCGATGGCATGCCATATCTCAGGTGGTAGAGCAGGTTACAAACTGATCGGAAGGTTAGTGGTTTGATCCCTGGCTCCTCCAGTCTGCATGTCAAGAATGTGAATGTGTATGAATGTAGTTAGGAAGCACTCAGTTAAGCTAAAGTGGGTGAATGTGGCATGTTACACATTAGGCTGACATCTGGGGCCAGAGCTGAAACTGTTCTGGGCCAGCACATGGCCAGCAGTTTGTCTACAACTGGCCCGTGGCTGCACATCCCCTACAGATGGCCCACATACCGCAATGAATGACGGCCCTTTGGTGTCCCAGATCAGGTTTGCCAGAGTTAATCCAAACATGGGCCAGCACAGGGCCACCAGTGTGTCTGAAACTGGCCTTGTGCTGGCCCATGTGTGGGCCACCTCTGGCAAACCAGGTCTGGGCCACCAAAGGGCCGTCATTCTTTGTGGTATGTGGGCCATGTGTAAGCACATTGTGTGAGCCTGATCCGGGCCATACCAATTTTGCTGTGTGTGCGTGTGTGTGTGTGTGTGTGTGCGCGTGTGTGTGTGTGTGTGTGCGTGTGTGTGTGGTCGTGTATTACTTATTGTTGTGGGGACACAAATTTGTGTACACACTCACATTGTGAGGTCTCGCCTACTTTATGGGGACAAATTGCAGGTTAAATCATTCAATTTTAGGCTAGGGTTAGGGTAAGGTTCAGGCAGGGACTTGTGATGGGTAAGTCTCCAGGAAATGTATGTAAGTTAATGTAATGTCCCCAAAAGTGATGGAAACACAAGGTATGCATGTGCGTGTGCGTGGTTAGGGTCAAATGTTGGATGCATTTTGGTGTTTTATTGTTCTGTGAAATGTTTACATTGTTTATTTGTTGTTTATTTATTTGTTCATTCTTGTTGTACTAATACAACTTATTATAGAATAACTTGGCATTTTACTACCGTTATCGCACAGTGTTGCCTTGAAGCAACAAACCAATATCTGTTTGGGGGGGGTCAAATTTTATGATTGATATATTATTAGGAACCCTAAAGCTCCCCCAAAATAGGGAGAAATATTTTTTCCCCAAAAAATTAAAAAGTCATGCAGTAGAGGGATATGGTAGTATTACTTCCATTAGCCAACATCCTAAGTCAAGAAGAGTGAGGAGTCAGGGCTCCACTTTAGTCCTGATGCAGATGGAGTTAAAATGATAACACTCCTGATAAAAGATCATTAAATCTTTCATTTGGTTGCCATACATACTTTGAATGCAGTTTCCAGTCTACACAGTAATGAGAGTTTAGGTCACAGGAACATCTGAATACAGATAGTTGCTTAAATACCATTACAACAATATTAGCTAAGTGGATTTATTATTGTTAATGACCAGCTATAAAGCCGTGCATAATTACCCAGTGCATAGTAAATCTAACAGCATCTGGTTTTGTAATGATGAGAGTCTGGCTTCAGATTGTTTTTAATTTACATTTGCAGCACTGCATGGATTTAAGGGAGTCACACTCTGTGACTAGAGGTCATCTGCATTTACGCATTTCATGCCGATGGCTTTCTGTTGTACATTTCCCACCTAGTATGGGATGATGCAACTACAGACAGGACCAGCAGATTATTCGTGTGCTTTAAATTATATACACTTGAGAGAGCAAATACATCCTGCTGCAGTTCAGCCACAGCAGAACAGGAGAGACGTGCCCTGGATGCATAAGGTGTGTGAGACTGGGTGGCATTTGAAGCCTACAAAAGACTTCTTTTAATCAAAGTGGGGGTTTTTTAAGTGCAGTAACTTCACAGTGACTCATTCAAGCAGATAGGGCAGCATACACATCAAATGTTTGTTGTTGTTGTTGTTGTTGTTGTTGTTGTTGTTGTTGTTGTTGTTAAACACATTATAGATAAGGCTCCTTTCAATTTAGGACCCTCTGATCAGACTGAGCGGAGTTTGTGCTCGTGCATCCTGTGTTAATATTTTACGGCATGGATATGTTGATCATGTCTAAAAAGATTCTGTGTCAGAGGCCAATAGGCAGATATGTGGAAGTGGACCCAAAAGCAGACTGAAGAGACAACTGACTAGCAGTTAACAGTGCTTTATTGAACACAGGGAAACTGCTGCAGGTGAGTTGAGGAAAATATAGCATGAGTCTCTGACGTGAAATGCAGGTGAAGTGAAATGAGCTCCGTGGAGGGAGGGAGTGTCCCAGCTGAGAAGCGGGATGAGAGAGGTGGTTGATCCAATCCTTTATTTCCAGTAATTCACAAGGACAGGCAGGTGACGTGGATGCTGCCGTAGCGTGTAGACTGAGTGATGGCAGATAGCCAGCAATGATTGTGCAGCCACAGTAGTGGCAGAGGATGTGCAAAGCGAGCTGCAGGTGAGTTGAGTATTGTTCCAGGAACGGCAAAACTAAACATAGGAGTAGCTGACAGACAGGCAATGAGTGGAAGGCTGAGCTGGTCTTAAATTAGCCAGTCTGCTGATTGCCACTGATGGACCACAGGTGTAGAAATGAACCTCCACCCCAATGTGTGGATGCTGGAACCAGCATGGCAAAAAAAAAAAAAAACAGCAGAAACTCACTTGGATCATGAAACTGAGGGAGTGGGGGTCAATGGCACAATCACAGGGCCTGTGGGGAGGAGGAGACACAGCTTTATCTTTACTTCCTGTAGGTTATGGTACTCCTTCAGAGCAGAGGATAGCACCGATGGTTGGTTGGCAGGTGGCAATGAGTCAAAGGAACCGGTAGGTAGGGCCGATTGTAAGCAATCTGCCAAACAGAAGAGACTCCAAAAAGCTACTTTATTGCCGGCCCAATCAATGATAATTTTTCTTTTCCAACCATGAATAGCCGAGGATCAAAGAGGTGTCGGGTGAAGCGAATTTGAATAATGAAATGGATTCCCAATGATTTCCGGAGGAGAATAAACAAATGGGCTTGGTTTGGTGTGAATGTGAGCAAAAACTTGGCTGTTTAGTCCAGTGGCCGGTAGGGGGGGATGAGTGGGAGGTCCAACTGCTTGACTAACTCAAGATCGATGAGGTTTTGTTCAGCACCAAAATCTATAAGAGTATGGAGGGAACTGGAGACCTGGTTGAAGCGAAGGGTGACTGGTAGCGGGAGACAGGGTTTGGAAGTAATCGACGAGCCTTCCACCTGTATCCCTGAAATTACGGGGGTGGGTAAGTTTTTGGCCGAAGAAGGAATGCAGCAAGAAAATGATCTGGATTCCCATAATAGAAACATTCACGGGCATAAAAGCACCTCTCTCTTTCCTCCTAAGTGAGCCAAGATCGCCCGATCTGCATAGGTTCGGGTGGAGGATAAGGAGGAGAGAGAGGTGGATGGTGGAGCTTATGGTGGATGTTTTTTCCAGAGATGGCAAAATGGACACAGGGAAGGATTGGAACATTGTTTTATGAGATTAATGGTCTTGTTCAGCCTCTCTCCCTCAGATGATTATCAATCGAGAGAGAGAAAGAGAGACTAAATCCTCAAACGAACCAGGCTTGTCCCGTGATGCCAGTTGATGATTCATTTGATCGTATAAGGCGTGCAAAGGGCTCCTGTGCAAAAATCGACAACAAATTCGGCCACACTACGCTTAGCTCGACACAGATTTATTAATTTCTTCCCTCAGAGGCTGAATGAGCAAAAGTTTTCTTTAGCTCTTGAAGGCTGGAGGCTGGTGAGCAGCAGGTGTGACCTCAGAACAGAGCTCCTGAACTGCAGAAAGAATCTCCCCCTCCTTGTCATGGGTTTACATCACAGAAACTGGAGGCCCACTCAGGCCAACCGATAATGGCAACTTGTTTGGATATTGTGGTCAGAATTAGATCTGCTGGGTTGATTCTTTTAGGCCATTCTGTACTGTCAGTGGACAGAAGGCCGATACGTCAGAGTGGACCCAAAAACAGACCCTAGAGACAACTGACGAGCAGTTGACAGTGCTTTATTGAACACAGGGAAACAAAACTGGAAACAAGGAAAATGTAATGCGAGTCTCTGACATGTGGACCACTGGCTAAAAGTGAGTTAGGAGCAATGGCTTACTTTTCAGCTGAAGGGAAATTAACTCTTTGAAGGGAGTGTCCTGGCTGCGAAGCGGGATGAGAGAGGTGGTTGATCCAATCCTTATTCCCAGTGATTGACAATGGCAGGCAGGTGACGTGGATGCGGCTGTAGCGTGTAGCCTGAGTGGATGAGTGATGGCAGATAGCCAACGATGATTGTGCAGCCACAGTAGTGGCAGAGGACGTGCAAAGCGAGCTGCAGGTGAGTTGAGTATTGTTTCACGAACGGCAAAACTAAACATAAGAGTAGCTGACAGGCAGCCAACACACACCAAAACAGCAGACACTCACTCGGATTATGACACCCAGAGGTCTTTCAGTGTTAATTGAGTTGTCACATTTACTTCAAGCAGAACCAGTTACAGAGCAACTAGAAAGTCCCACCACAAGGTTTCAAGTACAGCTTGTTTTTCACCAACTCCAGCCTTAGGCGTTTAACATGTACAGGCCCATAGTCAATAAATCCAGAGTTAAAACAAAGAATCCCAAAGTGCAGACCCTCTCCTTAGGTGACTGTCTGCATGTGGCATGTATAAGATTAGTGACTGTTTACCTGGCAAAGGTCATCAGGCCCGTTTCAGCATTCCAGTCCTGCAGTTTGTGGTCGAAGTTCATCTTTGTGTTTGGATATGTCTCTGCCGCTGTGAGGGGAAAAATGTTACAAAAACTGTTTTTTTAGCACTGATGCAAGCATGACACAACAGCATCAGTTTAATATGACCACTCTATACTTCATTAAAACAATCAGGAAATGTTCAGCCACTGAGGGAATATGGCCTCATGGCAATTAGGACGAATCTCATGAACAACACAGCACAGCTGACAGTGGTTTTATGAAAACCTATGTTTAGGCTGTCACACTTTCCAAAATCTCTTTATCTCGGCGTTCGCTCCAGAAGCCTGGATGGACCCTGATAAGAGTGACGGCTTTGTAATCAGCCTCTCTTTCAGCACGAGCAGGCAATCTAATTAAATGTAGACCCATGCTGTCGCACATTATCTCCAAACGTACACTGAGGCTCTTCATTAAATATTAGGCAAAATCCTTTTTAGCTGAAACACTAACATATCCTCTGACGTCACGTGACGCACTCAGCCGGTTCGAAGGCGTGCATAAAGCTACTGCACAGCGGGCATCTGCGGTGGTCGAGGCTCAGCTCAATAACAATCAAACAAAATTAGGACAACTGCTGAAAGAGAGTATCCTTTAACATGAACGAATCCACTTGTTTATTTCTGCATCACTTTTCATCATCAAAGCTCATTAGCCAGCACAAAGCACTTAATGACAAGACATATAGTTGGGACTCTTGTTAAATGCTGATTAATTCATGTGCTCTACTTTAAGTTTGATCTGAAATTTTTGTGTCTTTTGGGATTTGCAGGTCAGGTGTGGCAAACATGTCATTGTAACATTTATGTCTTATTTCAGTGCCTCATTTTACATCGTGGGTTGCATGCAGCCCACTTTGATCTTAAGTGGGGTGGACCGGTGAAACACGCCTTTCTGTCATTGTAGAAAAGATTAAGTACACATTAAATCCCTGAGATGCATAAATACATGATGAAAAAGTGCTGCTGTAATAACTGAAAAATGTGTCAGTATGACTGGGCTTAAATTCAGAAAGAATGTCCCTTTTTTTCCTCCAGTAATTTATTTTCATTTAATTATTTATCAATTAATCACTTTGACGTTGTGTTAATAGCTACAAGGGAGCAATTGATCATGAGGAACGGCTGTAAAACTTATGAAAATGCTATTAAAAGTCCAAAGTTTGTCCCATCCAAGTCATCCAGTCGACTGGATTGGAGTCTTTTGTGGTGTCGATTCTGGCCCTCGGGCCTTATGTTTGACACCCCTGTATTATTTGAACCCCAACAAGTTAAACTGCCCATATAGGCTGTATGTCGGAAAGAAGGAAAACCTATGCCAAAAAAAAAACAAAAAACATTTTGACTCATTTCCTTGTAACAAAGACTCAGCGTTTGGCTGATAAAAATTCCATTTTGGTGTGACAGTTGCTTGGTAATGTCATCTCACTTCCAGAGACACTATTTATGTTCTTACCTGTTAGCAGCTCTTTGTTCAAATTGGCTCGGTCTACCGACAGGATGTACTGAAAGGAGAACAATCTGTAATGTAGTGCAATTGTACAGGTACAGCTTATCAACTCTGCTCATTTTCATATGGAAACAGGAAGTCTCTAGGGTTTAGAATGCCTGCCTCTGCTTTCACTATCTTCACTGTATAATTTTGTTTTTTTTTCCCCAACCACGAGGTGAAGAATCCTTGCCATACTGTCAGCACTCTAATCGAACAACAGCTTCCAAACACCCTAAAAGTCTGCAGTCTGTAAAGGCAAACAAACTCTATACTGTCGTGTGACAAAAACTCAAGTCTCACTGCACAGCCTGTCACTTGTAGTTGTCATCCTTTGGTGAATTCTTGTGTTACTTCACCAAACAACTACCAGTGTGTGTGTGTGTGTGGGGGGGGGGGGGGTACGCGTTTTAACACAGGGGAGATTTAGCAAGCAAAGTAAATTATTCATCTGCAGGCTGTATCTGTACACATGAGGCAATTCTTACAGTATGTTTAGCAAAAAACAGACTATTATGTAACATTATTTTTCAGCAAACTAATGATAGAAAATGGATGTGCAGTCAGTTAAACAGCCCTCAAAAAGAAACAGTAATGAGCAGCATATCATATAAGTAACATATTTTCTGCTCATTAATCAGTCTTCACAGTGTAATCTGGTTCATTTAGACTTTTTGGTTTTGTGTAAGTGTGAGACATCACAGAATTAGAAAATTCTGTACTATCTGACAGCAGTCATGCACTTGGTAAGGCTTACCTGGCCTTTCCTGCCATAAGGGATTGGGGACTGTTTCCCATTCAGCGAATGGATCATTCTTGCATGCATCGGGATTCCTTTGGCAACAATCTAAGAAAGAAAAAAATTGCAGAACATCTTAAATGTTAAAACTGGACCATTGGGGATAAATAACGGCAGACATTTCTGCACAAAAGTTAAACAAGGGCAATCTATGGACAGCCAGCTTGTGACTCAGTGTCTGCCCTTTATAGTATATGTGAAAATGTGGCGGAGCGGGCCTTATTCTGTCAACCTGAAAAGTCATGCATGTGTAAAAATAAGGGACTGATGCAGAGTTCGCTCATGACGTGATCAGCGCAGCAAATTTGGAGCACCAAAAAAAAGGGCCAGTGACCTTAGATGCTATTATAAAGCATCCTGAGTGGACTCAAGCAAAAAAAAAGAAAGAAAAATAGGAGAGTGGGAGATTTCCCGGGGAATGGCTTCATGCTATTTTGTTGCTAGAAATCAAAAGGAGGTTTGCCTCCATGCACTTTGGTCTTTCATTTGGTCCAATAAACAAGTGGGAGGGGTGGGGAGTTGTGGCAGGGGGTCACCAAGCCCCCCTCCTGTAAACTTTGCCTTACCTCTGCTTTACTACTTAAACAGTGAATAAATCGGCATACCTTCTCCTCCAGTCCAACATGTTTCAGTGCTTGCCGGCCTCGATGAGACAAGGCCAGGTTGATGCTTCTCCCCTTCACAATCTTAGCACGTCGGATATCTGACCAGAGACCACATGCACAGGTTTTACACGTTAGTGTAATGTTCTTTAGTGTGTGGGTATATTTGTCAGAGAGTAGTGTGTGATGATAGCAATTACAGAGAAAACCAAAGTTTAAAGGAAAAAAATGCTTTGACTGCTACCTTCCCGACTTTCAAAGAGTTCCACATCAAAGCCTCTTTTTGCAAAGAAGCAGGCATTCAGTGCCCCAACCTAAAGGATAGATTGTAGAAACTTTGTGCAATCCCATTCTGCATGGTCTTGTATACATAATTATCTTATGGTCAAACAAGTAACAATATTAATATGTAAGCTGCATATACCCACTGCTAAACAATCTTTCCCCTTAAATGAAGCCTTTAAAATGCAAATACACTTTCTAAAGTGTGAAAGTCAAAGGCCACACGGCGTGAAAAAAAAAAAGCACATTAATAATACTTCACTTTGAGTTTCTTGTCTTACCAAACCACCTCCCACCACTGCTACAACTTTTTTCCTGCTCTGTCTGCTTGTTGATTTCTCCATTGTGCTCAGGGTGCTCCAGCTCTCTGACCCACACGGTGTCCAGTCCAAAGGGACTGGCGGGATAGCTGAGTTAAGATTTAAAAGAGGAGGAGCGTTTTACTTTCATAATCAGTTCCCCTTTTGAAAGCAAATACGTGCAACGGATAACAGGATTGTCCAAACAGTGTTGGGCATCTCTGCTGACACAAAGCATCTGATGTCCCTCGGTTAAACTTATGCATGAGTTGCATAAGTTTAACTTTATGACAACTTCTACCTTATTGCGCAATATTAATCCTGAAAGTGAAAACATTCACCTTCCTCACGTCCAAAACCCCCTTAGACTAGACTTTGCAGATTTTCCTGAGTTCAGAGAGTTCATTCGTAATAGGAGTGACCACAAATTCACAACAGACATATGTTTTTGGGGAGGACGTTACCTGAATCTTTAACGGAAAAGGTGCCTAGTGTGACGGATTAGAGCTCCCGATCAGAACAGATGCAATTATAGATATATGAGGAAAGAAATCTGCTGCCATCTAGTGGCTACAGGTTCCTATATCGCTTTGGCGAAATTACCACACCAACCAGCAGGGGGCCCCCGAGCGCACGGAAATGTCAAAATCAGACCGGCGATATATATATATATATATATATATATATATATATATATATATATATATATATATATATATATATATATATATATATATATATATAAGCTGAACAGAAAAAAAGAAAAAACGGAGTAGAAACAGAAGCGTCATATCAGTCGTGGCCAACTTATGGGATAAGTAAGGTGTGGTATGGAAACAACAAGCATTTTGGATTGGTAACCTACTGCTAGCTGTATAGCCGGTTAGTTTCTTTTTAATACATTTAATGCTGCCTGTTTTATATATATATGCATTTGCCTTGTGATGTAAAAACTAATATTTTAGGCCTGTCTTGAATTCTTTGTGACTGCTCTGACCTTCTTTTTAAAATGTGAATTGTCTCCTTGTTTGTTTTCTTGCAAGCAGGTTAGTAAGTCATGATAATGCACAACTGATCAACTATGGGCAATACAGAGTTAATATTGGCAGTGCTGAGATGGGTGGTTGCAATGCCTTGCATGTGGCAGAACATCATTGGTTAGCACTGCTGCTTCACAGTAAGAAGCACATGCATAGGGTCAGGTTCCCTGGTGATTCTAAGTTGGCCATATGTGTGGATGGACATCTGTTTCTCTGTATTTACACTGCAGTAGACTGTAAACCTGTCTAGGGTATTCACTGCCTTTCCCCCTGTGACATGGTATATGTCATATAAAAACATGGCAAATTTTTAAACTGAGTAAAAAAAAAAAACTGCAATAACAAGCTTGAAAAGCAAGTCATACTAAAAAGAAATAGCTGGAAGAACACTGTGCAACTAATTAGGTAACCGGCAATAAGTCAGTAACATGACTGGATATGAAATGAGATTCTTAGAAAGGCAGAGTTTATCAGTAAAGACGGGCAAAAGCTCAACCACCGTAAAAACCTGTGTTACCAACTGTGTAACAATTTCATATTAATATTCCTTAATGTAAAATGTGTTGTGCATTCAGACATGCTCTTCTACATACCTTAATGATGTCTTCCTATCAGAAGGTATCAGCAAAGCATTTTCAACCAAAGAACTGCTACTCAGTGGATGTTTTCTCTTTTTGGACCATTCTCTATAAACCCTACAGATTGTTTTGTGGACAAAATCAGTAATTTTAGAAATACTCAGACAGCGTGCCACATTCAAAGTCACTTAATTTCACCTTTCTTTCAAATTCTGATGCTCAGTTTGAAATTTCGCAGGTTGTCTTGATCATGTCTACATGCCTAAATGTACTGAATTGTTTCCATGTTGTTGGCTGATTAGATATATATTTATCTGAACGGGTTGACCTAAAGAAGTGGCCAGTGAGTGTAGAAAGGATAATGCAGAGAGCGACCCAAAGCACAGTACAGAGCAGCAATTTTTGGTTATTTAAATTCATTCTTAACGACTGAGTCATATTTTCTTACACACAACAACCATAATATTATGCACACTTATAGTCATACACAGTTTTCAAATGTAGATAGGCTAATATAGTAATTTCTTTTGAGACTTTAAAATAAAATATTAACTACCGATTGCTTGTATTATACATTTAGAGGAGATGGAGGACCACGGACAAGCCTTGTGATTTTTAAAAAAATTATTATTAATAATAATATTTTTTTAGGAAAACCAAATTATAAAATTTCCTGTTTTTCCATAGCAGCTTTATTCATTTTTCACTCTGACAAAGGGCTGGAAACTTGATCTGTCATGCTTAACGTAAAAGGAAATCTACACGCAGACTGTCTAATCGGTTTCCGAATCAATGACAGTGCTCAATATTCTGAACTACTCTAGCCAGTTTGGCGCTTCGTTGCCATTATAATCTTGAGTATTTGGCTTTACGACGGACGCTGTCGTGGTCTAAGGCGTCAGTGGCAGAATCTATTAAATATTTGACAACCTGCCTCTATGAGGTGCGCTCTGCTCTTCTATCGATTGTTTGTGTCTAGTCAAAGATGGCGCCGTAACAGCCCAGGTTTGTTTTTCATGGGTGCAAAGTATGTTTAAGTGCATTAACCGAACGGCCCAGTTTACGAGATATCTTCAGTCAGCAGGCTACGTTTTCTGTCTTAACCGACCTTTTAGGTGAGCTCTTTTAGGTAAGTGTTGTAACTGAAAAATAGGAGAGTTATTTTTACACCGAGCAGCGAGCTGGCTAAACACCAAACTAATCTTAGCGGCTCGAGCCGGTTTTTTGACCCAGCTAACCTCACTAGCTAAAGCGAAATGTTAGCTGATCCTACATTGTGTATTTGTGTCCTGCGCTTCCGTGATCGCTTACAATACACTTTTTAGCTTTGCGGAACCAAATGTTTGCCAGCGAGTTAGACAAGACATCCCGTTTCTCACATGGTTGCTTGGTAACTTTTCTGAAGCTTTTATCCCTCATTAAATAAGCTAGCGCGACTTTGCTTTCTGCGTAATGGATTAATTTGTGTCCTCTACTGAGTCACTGTAGCACACTGTAATCCCCGTTGTGCTCAGTACCAGAGAGGTGTAATGTTTCCACATCTACGTCGTGGCTGTCTTTTAACTGTCATTGCTGTTTAGCTTACTGTACGTAAGTAGCAATTACACCAAGGCAGTAATAATAGTTGGTTATCTAAACTGTGTTGCTGGTTTCGTTTGATTTTTTTGTTGTTCAAAAACAGTGTTCCCGAAAATCATTAAAGATTTCATGTAATATTTCAGTAAAACTGCAGTAAACGAGCCATGTGTTGCTTAACAGCTCTTACAGTGATGTGTGGAAACTACGTGAGTCACGGCACCTGTTAAAACACAGCTAAATCCTTATGGGTGTTTTTTTTTTTTTTTTTTCCTTCTTATTCATTCAGACAGATCATTTCTATATACACAACTATCTAGAAACGCTTTACTTCTTTATGCTTCCAAGGACCCAGACTTTCTTTCATTTATTTATTTATTTATTTATTTTTATTGGTCTTGAGCAGTAGTTCTCCAGGCTTTCTTACATTTTTCTGACACAAGTTTTTATTTGGACTCTGGCAGCTTTTTGAGTCGGTTTTAGCCATTGTACATGATCATTTTCACAATAATCTTTTTGATGTTGGTTTTTAAATTTTGTTAAGACACTTAACACTAACCAGGTGATTCCCATAGAGCTATTAGCTGAAAATGTATGACATATGTTAACATCTTGTGCAGTGTATCCTGCAATTTGAGGAAATTGGTTAAAAGAAGTTTTAGACCTGTCACTTTTATCTGCAACAGACGAACCATATCTTAAAGTCATGTCTTTAAGGAATAGAGGAAAAAGACATCCTGTCAATACTTGAAAGATGCATCTGGGACCTTCAGATGATCCAGCTGCTCATCGCTGCACTCTCATTAGAAACGTTCTCAGTTGAAGAATGGATGTCACCATGTTTCACTTCTTAAAGAATGCAAAATTACACAAGAACAGGACTTAAAACCAGTGGAAGAACAAAATATTCTTACACAGTGATGAATCCAAATTTGAACATTTCAGTTCAAGTCGTCAGCAGTATATATGGAGGTGGTTGGGAGAGGTCCAACTGTGAGTTTCTACAGTCATCTGTGAAACATGTTGGAGGCTATGTCATGGTTTGGGACTGATGTTGGCAATCATGTAAAAACTGATGAATTATTACTAACCTATTTAACAAACTATGCAGTACTATCTGGAAGGTGTCTGATTGGTTCATTTTTAGCATGACAGTGTGTTTAAGAATAAAGGTGGTCATACCAAATATAGACTTCTAAGCTCACTTGCATTTAGAGGCATCTATTGTCCTAAAATCTCCTTTGGCCATTATGTCACGTTAAATCAAAACATATTACAATTTTAATTGTAAGTGTCCATTTGGTTTTCTTTGCTTGCAGACTGGTGTCATCCTTGTCAGTCAGAATGACCGACCCGGCTGTGAGGAGGGTGGTTAGTGATGTTATTCGCTCACCTGAGGATAAGCGGGAGTACAGGGGCCTGGAGTTTATCAATGGCCTGAAGGCAGTGCTCATCAGTGACCCGACCACAGACAAATCTTCAGCTGCTTTGGATGTCCACATAGGTAAATAGGTTTTAATTTTCTTTGTCCTGGCCAGGTGACCATGATTTTTTTCCGTGTTCTATCACACCATTTGGAAAAGCAGAGCAATTTTCCCACATCATAATATAACTGTGCCTTGCTGACCAATATACTTTCATGCATAGAGTTGCCTCATTAGTTGCCAGACGTCTTTTAAGCTTTGGATGGGTATTTCTGATGTCTATTATCTAGTATTTCTGTTTGCAAACTAGATATGACATTATGTACTTATCGGGTTTCTCTATTATAGCTTTTCACCAGCAAATAACATGTAACTGTTGGGACTCACAGCTTAAAGTTCTCACTGACTAAGCATTAGATAGTTGTTTTGAATGTCTGAGGAAGTTGTGAAATTCCTGTGACATTCTTTTTATATGTTGAATAAAAATGATAAAGAATTTAGTCATGTACATCTCATTGTTTATAAATCTACCTGTTGTGGTGCCGTTACAGATCTGTTTTTCTCACCTGGCAAACATTAAGTCACAACTGTTGCATGGATGAAAGAGAAGCAGCACCATTAACTACATTTCTCTGGGAATTTCTTTTCAATTTGCAGGTTCTCTGTCTGACCCACCAAACATCTCAGGGCTGGCACACTTTTGTGAACACATGCTGTTCCTGGGAACAGAGAAGTACCCCAAGGAGAACGAGTACAGCCAGTTCCTCAGTGAGCACGCAGGCAGCTCCAATGCCTTCACCAGCGGAGAACATACCAACTATTATTTTGATGTTTCCCATGAGCACTTGCAAGGAGCATTAGATAGGTATGTTGGTGTTCATTTGATGGTATTAATTTTGGCAGAAACATCAAAGTGATACATGATACACATTTAAAAGCTCAGTGGTCTTACATTTCTAGTAGATAGATTAAAAAAAAATTATATATATATTTTTGGTGACATTGTCTAATTGTTCCCTTGTGCTGTTCAAGCCACCTGGACTTCAGTGGTAGGAAAGAACTGTGAGGAGTGATCTGAATTATTGATGATGATTCCTTTGTGGAAAATGAAAGGATCGTATAATTCAGTTAGTCAGCCTAATTTTCCTATTCTTATTAAAAATATATACAAACTAGATATCTGAATATTATGGTTTTTCTTTTAAAATTATAGTTACTTAATTAAACCAACATTTCTAGGTTTTAGGAGGTAAACGGTGAAAGATTATTAGTATTTTGGAGTTTGTATGTTAAGAATACAACATCTATTAAAAGAAGTTCATGGTCCATTTCCTTTGCAATAATGTTGATTTTTTTTTTAAAGCAGTCTTATGATGTGACAGAACTACAGTGATTACTTTTTACAGTATAATGTTTGCTGTGTACATCTTTAGATGCACACTATGAATTTTAGTGTGCTTAGCATTTCCTCATTTGCATGGCAGTTGCTCTGACTTTGTACTCTTGCAAAGCTTTTGTTCATTTTCCAAACAGTCATAACGTATAATCTGTATTTAATATAAACAAGATTGTACACACCAGAAAATGCTGAAAATCTGAAATCTAGTAGTATTATCACACACCTCTGTTGTTATTCTACATGCTGAAATGTACTCCTTGATAACAGCAACTTCTGACCTTTGTAGGTTTGCCCAGTTCTTTCTGTGCCCATTGTTTGACGAGAGCTGCAAGGACCGCGAGGTGAACGCTGTGGACTCTGAGCATGAGAAAAACCTGATGAATGATGCCTGGAGGCTGTTTCAGTTGGAAAAGGCCACTGGCAACCCAAAACACCCTTTCAGTAAATTTGGAACAGGTAGAGACTGTTCTTGCCACACTTCACTTTAAAACTATATCATTACATCATTCATTCTGACTGCTTAGTGCATCACATTTCAGTTGTTATAGCAGAATATTTTGACTGGAGAGCAAAACCGCCCTGCACAGAATATTTAAGCAAGAATTCCCTTCATAGGGTCGATATGATGTGTTTTAGATTTTGTATTAGACTACTAATCTAGAGCAGAATCCAGTCACATATGTTAACTGTGGCTAATATTTGATTAAATGAGGTTTACATTCATGCAGCCTACTTATTATAAGAGACGGCTGTTTTAGCCCAGAAATACTTCTCAATGGCTTTGTTTTTTATTTTAAACATGAACAAATTTCAGTTTGTTTTTTGAGAAAGCAGTTTAGGAGTTTTCTGATAGTCATTCCAGATCAGAGTGACGTATACTCAGAGCAGCTCTGAGCTCAAAATAGCCACCTGATGGCAGTCTTGAATTATACCGTCTGTATTCCCATTAAGAACAGGAGAGGATCAGACGTATCTGAAAGCAGTGCACTCAGCAGACTAACATAGCTTCTCCTGTCTGCTGCTTTGATGGTGTCTCTTTTAAAAAACAAAAAACCCCCACTTAATTTGCCTTAGAAGTGCTTCATGTAGACTGTAGCACTTGTTTTAGGGGGTTGATTTTATAATATAGAAATTGATTATGGAATGTAATTTCACTGAATTTCACTACGGGAGTGTGTTGCCTTTTCTTAATTACATTAAAATGTACATTGCTGATCTTTTTATAGGAAATAAATTGACACTAGAGACCAGACCATCTAAAGAGGGGGTTGATGTCCGTCAGGAGCTTCTGAAATTCCACTCTACATATTACTCTTCTAACCTCATGGGACTGTGTGTGTTAGGAAGAGGTAAGATGACATTGCTCACGCATGTGATGTTTAAATGTTGCAAAATAATCATCTGACCTGAACAATGTGCAAGTCATGCATGAATGTCGCCTGAATTCTAGTATTTCACATTTCATTGTAGAGCAAAACGATGTGTTGTTCTCAAATCAGCTGTGATAATGTGCCTTGGTGTCACTGCCAAAAACGAGAGACTTTCAAGATAACATATCTGTTTCGTTCCATCGAATAACGTGAAAGTGATGAGAGACTTGAGTTACTGGCTTTTAGGGACATTAAACCTGTTGTCGAACATTTTTGACTTAGTGGTACCATGGACAAGTGCTGCTGCCATGCCTTAAAAAAAAGAGCTAATTTTGTATAAAGTAAGCTATATTAATGTATTTTCATTTATTAATAGATTTATATAAGTAATCTAAAGTTGCAAAATAACTTGAAATTAAAGCTTTAAAATGAATAAATGAATGCTGGACTTGTAGACTCACCATCCTTCCAGTCCATACAGGACACATGATCCTGCATACCACAGTTCACCCACGCATGTAGTTAGTAATTAGAAGTAAAGATGTGTTATAAGTCATGTGGGTGTGGTGTCATACAGATTTATTTTTCTTTTCTTGTCCTCCTGTACTAAGCTGTATTAATCAGTGAGCGTTCTTAATATTTAAAACTTCAAGACTCAGTTTGAAATCAAAGTTGTTAGCTTCACTTTGTGGAGAAATATTTTGTAGCATTAAATCCTACTAAAAAATTGTGTTGGTTTGATAGAGTTTATATTACCTAGGAACACCTTGGGTTAATTATAAATATGACTCAAACACTACTAAAATGTATTACCTATCCAAATTAATACATTTTAGTAAGCTGAACTATTACTTCAAATACTCTTAGACAAAGAGCACGTAGATTTAAAAAAACAAAACAAAATACAAATGTTAAGTGCCAAATGTTCAGCAATGTACTTTTAAATTAAAACTTAACAGTGTCTAATTTCAAACCAGGATACACACAGTTCTTTGTGGCATTTGTTTTCCATTCCATTATAGGCCTTTAAGAATGGCCTATAATCTGCTTTAGTGTTAAAATACAGACTGCAAGCAAGGTTTACTTGAGCCAGTTTGTTTGACAGCTAAAAGTTACAGGCTTGAAATGCTAATAGCTAGCCAATCAACTGTTTTGGGGTTTTGTTTTATTTTTTTAAGGGGGGGAACTTTATTGTAAATTCAGTATCTGTGATTTTTTTTTTTTTTTAAAACCCTTTGTTGGCAGAATCACTGGATGAGTTGACGGCCATGGTGGTTAAATTATTTGGAGAAGTGGAAAACAAAAACGTGCCTGTTCCAGAATTTCCCGAACACCCCTTCCAGGAACAACACCTTAAAGTGAGCTGTTTACTTCTCACTCCTTTACATTTTTACTGCATTGCAAAATGTCTGTAAACATTTTTTCCCCTAACATGTTACTTTGGGATTCATAAATTCTTCTGTTTACTACAGTCATTGAAGTGTCAGATGAAAGAGCCCTTAGTAACACATTTCTGGTTGGTGTTCTTCTTTTTTCCTGTTACAGCAATTCTACAAAGTGGTTCCCATCAAAGACATTAGAAATCTTTATGTGACTTTCCCCATCCCAGACCTACAGAAGTACTACAAATCTAACCCAGGACATTATCTGGGACATCTGATTGGTCACGAAGGACCTGGAAGTTTGTTATCTGAGCTGAAATCTAAAGGTAGCAGACTGCAAGCTGGTGACAAATATTATTAGAGCAAGTGATACACTTAGTAAAACCATATCCTAAAATATATGATTGGCTCCGAGGTTACTTATGTGTTAAAATGTATAAAAACATAAAATGTAACACCAGGAGACCTGTGTTCGTCTTATTTAGTGATTGGAATAGAAGTCAGTTTTCTTTTAGGACAGAAACATTCACAGTAACAGTTTCTTTTATCATAAAAATGAAAGAAACACCTTACTAAATTTTCACAATAATTACTTTCTAAGGCTGGGTGAACACACTTGTTGGAGGTCAGAAAGAGGGAGCCAGAGGATTCATGTTCTTCATCATCAATGTGGACTTGACTGAGGAGGGCCTCTGTAAGTCATGCATCTCACTACTTTACATGAATTGTACCTAGTTTGTGTGTTTTGCATGTGATTATGATCAATCACAGTATGTGTAGGGAAAAGAAATGTAAATATTAAATCTTGGGGCATGATCTGTGTGTCACTGCAGTGCACGTTGAGGACATAATCTTCCACATGTTCCAGTACATCCAGAAACTACGTACTGAAGGGCCTCAAGAGTGGGTGTTTGAGGAGTGCAAGGTGATTTATGTTGTTAGTTCAGTGATACTTTCTAAGAGTCAGTATAAGCGGATTTCCTATTCCTCACTGTAAAAGCTAGTTTTAAAAAAGAAATTAGAATAGCATATGGATTCCATTATGTGCATCACAGTTAATAGATCTGGATCAATAAGCTAAATGAATGTAGTCATTGTATGTTTGGTGATTTCAGCTGTTATACCTTCAACCTTTTTGTCTCTCTCTATAGGATTTAAACAATGTTGCCTTCAGGTTCAAAGACAAGGAGCGTCCCCGTGGCTACACTTCCAAAATTGCAGGTTTACTACATGTAGGTCCTTCTTTTATCTGCAGTCATTGTTTCCAGGCAGCCTTGTCAGAATCAAGCTAGTTTTTATTTGTATCAAAATGCACAGTATGTGATTGTTGCAGCAGGTGGAGTAAGGTACCAAATGTTTAATTTACTTTTTGGGTTCTGGGGACAGCAGTCTAAGGAGGAAACCCAAGACTTATCTCACATTAGACAGTTTTTCCTGTGAATCCAGGGAGATAAAGAGTCCTTCTCTTGTCAGACAGGAGATCTCCAGTGAGTCTTGGGTAAGGGCATGCGGTCAAATGCATGCAAAATACCCACCCCTGCCGCTGTTTCTCACCTAGTGCAGCTCCAAAGTGGAACAGAGTCCAGCCCTTCCCCAGGAGCTTTGTTCCAGAGCCCAAGCTATGTGTTGAGGCGAGCCCACTATATCCAGTTCATGTACCACAAGCAAGTACATGGAAGCCAGGGATTGTGTTGGGACCTTCACCTTTGAAGGTCCCACTCAACATGGGCCCCTACAGCCCTTTTAGACCCATGTAGGCTTCTTTGGGCAAAGGCCAGCTGGATCCCATGGGCTAAAGCACATGGCTCCAAAGTGGGGCCTTGGTCCTTTATTTTATTTTTAATACAAAGGGTTGTGTAAGCATATTTAAGATGGAATACATGCACATCTCCATACATTTGAGAGCTTGCAGTCATTGTAAGATATTATGTGACAACTTTGTATAGCTACTGTGCTTCCAAAAACACAGCGAGGTTTTAATAGTAAATGAGATTCATCGTCGGTCCTTTTAAGTAGAAGTTTAGAATTTACTTTATGGAGGCCTTTTACACATTTGTGTTTTCAAACGGTGCAATGCCAACAGCTTTCTTTGTGTGTCGTAGTACTACCCTCTCGAAGAAGTTCTAGCAGCAGAGTACCTCTTGGAAGAGTTCAGGCCAGATCTGATCGAGATGGTGCTGGATAAGCTGAGACCAGAACACGTCAGGTCAGTGTGACTTTGCAATGTGTAGTGAGGCTCACTTTACCTTTTCTGTTACCAAGTAATAAACTGCACAAAACTAGAAGTAGATTAAGGCAATAACAACAGTTGTAAAAGAAGACTGAGTTTTGTGTTTATCAAGCAAAAAATAACCTGCTGATTAGATCATTTCTGCAGCAGTGAACTTGTTGGGCAAATTTCTGTTTGCTTCTTTTACTTTAATCTGAGTGTATAACCTCTCAGAGGAAGATGTGGGCACATGGTGTGATAAACTTTAAGCTAAACTTTACAGCTGCAGTCCCACTTGGATAACTGGACTGAAATAAAAGTGGGCCTGGTGTAGCTTTAATTCATTTACTGGGTTGCAGCTGCTGTGCCAAGCAAAGTCCAGACTTGTAACCGGTCCAATTCTTAATGTGTATTAAGGAGACGACAGCATGCAGTCATTGGTTGACCCTGACAGTTTGCATGCCAGTCTCTTCCTTTACTGAAGTGGCCATTTAATTCTGGGCTTCTGCCAAAACTGCTTTAAATTAATGAACGAATGCTTCTTTATTTATCCATCTCATTCCAGCTACAAGAGAACTTACAGAGAAACACCATTTCCTTTTACACTGAGTCCTTGAACTTTGTTTAACTAAAACATACTGATGGGATAAATGTTCAAACTTAGGAAAAACCTGCACTCTGACAGCTCCAGCCAAACGATGTGTCAATGGCTGTGCACCACCTGAAACATGATCGAAATGGAAAAGCACTCACATCTTGTGCAGCTAACAGGCACTAAGTAGCACAGAGGGCTTTTTGTATAGATCTATAATGTGACCTGTTGTCTTCTTACTTTTCCAGAGTTGCAGTGGTATCAAAATCATTTGAAGGACAAACAGACATAACAGAAGAGTGGTACGGCACGCAGTACAAACAGGAGGCCATCTCTGAGGAGACCATCAAGGTGAATGATTGTGTCCAGTTTTTCTGCTGTGTAATCAGCATATAACCACTACATCAGTTATATAAGGCTCTGATTGTTTATCTTTTTCTGTTGTAGAAATGGGCAAATGCAGACCTCAACGGCAAATTCAAATTGCCAATGAAAAATGAGTTCATCCCTACCAACTTCGAGATCTACCCTCTTGAGAAAGACTCTCCGTCAGTTCCCACTTTAATCAAGGCAAGTGTTTTCTCTGCACAGCTCCATCAAAGTGTTGTCACTTTTCATTGTCTGACTGCGTTGGACGGTCCCTGCTTACCTGCTTCTTCTTAAGTCTCTTATGCTTTCATATGGAAATGTGGTATTGTGATTTAGACATCAAGCATTAGTTGTTGTTGTGTCAGGATCAGAGGAACTAAGCAGCTAATAAAAGCTTACATTTCCCATCTCTGTTGGAACAACTGAATAAAAGTTAGTATGGCTTTTGTTGTTTGTTGCTAAGAGACCTATCAAAGTAACACTGTTAGATTTCTGTGATTAAATGAGCGTCGTCTGCTTGTACAGTTTACCTTCTGCTTGCATTTCAATGCTTTACTTTGTTAAGACTTCCCATGAATATGAAATTAAGTTTGGTTTTCATTTCTTCCAGGACACTGCTATGAGCAAGGTGTGGTTCAAGCAGGATGACAAATTCTTCCTCCCCAAGGCTTGCCTGAACTTTGAGTTCTTCAGGTGAGTAGTAAATATAGAGGATTTGTTCTGCAGCTGGAGTGTGGACACAAATTCTTACCAAGTAAATTGTGACTCTTAAGATTAACTCAATAATAAGAAATCATAAATGTACTGCTGCTACAACAGTGCATAATAAGTTTTAAAGTAATCAGATAACAAAGTGCAAAAAATAATTATCAAAATATTCATTTATTAGTGTCATCAGGTTTCCCAATGTGATATGGAGACACACATTTTCTTTGAAGTTGTGTAAGATGTAAAATTGCCAAAGTTACCTACTTTGGTGACCCATTGTGACAAGGGAGCAACTAAAAGTAGCTTTTACGACTGTACCGGAGAGTAAATCTCATATTGGTTACACTTAAAATGCAGATCTTCTGGAAAATAAGTCCAGGTTTGACTGTGGATGGTCACAGGTCAGCATGTTAAAAGCAACAAAGTTAAATAAGTGCCATGTGTAACTCCACATAAATGGACACACCATTCTACTGGTTGTCTTCTTTATTCAAGGTAGGTGGCTGTTCCCTTGTTCAGTGTTGATTTAATTTAGTAGGATTAAATGCTTCTGGAATTAGCTACTGTGTAATATAGGATCGTTTGGATTAACTTGGATCAGCTTCTTGACAAACACTGCCAAACCCTTCTAGGTGGGACTACAATTAGACAGTATTAGTCTGTAAGTAATTCCACTGTTACACTCCTGATAGCTACAGTTAATTATATGTTCATAAATTGTGAAACATGCTACACAGTAGTTGCAGTTTGCATCAGCTCGTGCAGCTTTATTTGTATGCTTTGTGTGACATTTTCTCTACAGCCCGTTTGCGTACGTGGACCCATTGCATTGTAACATGGCATATTTATACCTGGAGCTCCTCAAGGACTCCCTCAACGAGTATGCATATGCAGCCGAGCTAGCTGGCTTGAACTATGACCTCCAAAATACCGTCTATGGGATGTATGTAAGTATTCACAATCCCTCCCATCGCCGACCTCATGCCGCCTTCCCTTTATTATCCTCAAACTGGGCTACAGTGGCTCAGGCAGGCCTGGGTCAATAGCTGACGTTAACCTTCCAATCTGACCGCGTCTGTGGCCAGACTGCAAGTTACAATAACAGGAAACTGTCGTATATTGAACGTTTTTTATTGTTTGACATGCTTGATCATTTGAGACGGTTTTGTAGAGATTTTGAACCTGCGTGTGTTTTACATCACCTTCTAACCTGTACCCGGCTGGCATAGTATCTGTTTTATTTACAACTCCCTCTTTTATAACTGCTCATCAACCTCCTGTTAAAACACCATGCCTACCTGCGAGGGCTTTTATTCTCTCCATATCAAATCATCCTTTAGGTGTGCTGGGGTTAAACACACACCTGTAATTAAGGCATCAGGTTTGAAAGTCAGCCACTATTCTTCCATCAAAAAGTTTTTGTCAGTCAGTGCAGAACAGAAAGCCGGTCATGTGGCTGCATATACATACTCTTCATTATCATTCTTCTCATATGTGTTTTTATTTAGTGTTGGGCAACACTTGATTCCCAACAAACATTTATTTGTTTCATTTCTTTCTTTTTTTCCTTCCATTAGTCGCTACCTTTACGCAGACCCCCTGCACTGCAACATGACCTACTTGTTGCTCAGGTTACTGAAGGATGATTTAAAAGAGTATACATATGCAGCCCGCCTGGCTGGGCTGGTGTATGGTGTAGCCTCAGGGATGAATGCCATCCTCGTAAGTAAGCCGTTTGAAGTCTGGAGGGAAGATGGGGTGCCAGTGAAGGCTGCACTTTGAGGCTTTAACAGAGTGAAAATAACTTGGCGGTTGTGGTTTCTACACTCTTGATTGTGTGAAATCCTGCTTGTTCAATCTGAGAGAGAAGTCTAATATGCATTTTCTTGCAAATAACAAAACTGGGAGTGACATCACTCCTTTGTTCTTAGGTATGTAGAATGCGGCATTAAATTTAAAGATCTGTGCAGGTTTATCTAGGAGGTTTAACATCATTAGGAGTGTATCACTAAATCAGGTGTTTTTCTGTTTCCTTGATTTATGAATGAGCAATTTGCTTGTGTGCGTATGTGTGAGATTTAATGTTGTACATCAAAGTAATGGCCTGAATCAATCTGGTTTGCTGTGGTGTTGTCTGTCCACTGTTCTTTAAAACCTGCTGACTTCTAACAACTCTTCAGCTGTCATAATGACCAACTAACCTGCATTCATTAGCTCCCTTCTCACCTGTGAATTCATGACTGTGGTGTGTCCTTACAGAGGACTGTATAGCTGTGTGATGGGCTGCAAGTAATTGATCTGAGTCAGCAGTGTTAGTGTGGATGCTGGCCGTTTGTCAAGGTTAACGATGTTTGGAGAGATTACTTTTAACAAGTGTCACTGCAGGGGCTTGGCCACAAGGTGAGGTGAGCTGTGACAGCGAAGCCCTGGGAGGTTATGCTGAATCCTGAAGGGCCATTAGGTGTGCGTGATGCAGGAAAATTCATTTATGCCCAAGCACGTGCAGTGAACTCAGGCAGAACATTGACATTCTTTTTGTTTTTGAGTCTCTAGAGATTCAGATTATTCTTCACCATGAGGAGTCGGTCTAATCTGGAAAGATTTTCTTCACAATAGTTTGGCCAGCCCACGATTGAATTAAATGGAGAACACATTCATGTATTCATGGTAGCAAATGAATGCAAAACCTTCATAACAACAAATGTTAACTGTTATGCTAATAAGCTTAATGTATCCTTTTGTTTGTGATGATGTGCCGCCTGTCTCCTGTCACTGTGTGCTGCAGCTGTCTGTTAAAGGCTACAGTGACAAACAGCACATCCTGCTGAAGAAGATCATCGAGAAGATGGCCACTTTTGAGATAGACGAGAAGCGCTTTGACATCATCAAGGAAGCTGTAAGTTCAGACTCACTGACTCAGTAATAGTTTAGCTTCCAGTCTCAGTTTTAATGGTGATCTGATTCTGCCTTCTTTCTTTCTGCAGTACATGAGGTCTTTGAATAACTTCAGAGCTGAGCAGCCTCACCAGCATGCCATGTACTACCTCCGTCTTCTAATGACCGAGGTCGCTTGGACCAAAGATGAGCTCAGAGAGGCTCTAGATGGTGAGACTCTTGTTTCTCTTCTGTCTCAGCAGGAATGCTTACTGGCTGCTTTTTCATCTGTGAACTAAACAGAGTTAATTAAAACACATAATACAGAGCATTTCTTACATTAAAAAAAACAACTTGTTTTTGGAGTGGTAGAAAACCAAGCATGTGTGGAACTTCCACAGGCATTTTCCACACTCACTGAAAGGTCAGTTCAGGTCCCAGGATGGTGCAGTAGTTGGCGCCACCCCCTCGCAGGGAGGTTCCTGGGAAGAAGGTTCCAACTCCTTTCTGTGTGGAGTTAGCATGTTTTCCCTGTGCTCCCTGACTTCTTCTCACAGTCCAAAGATATGCATTTTTGGTAAAGTGGTGACTCTAAATTGGCCATGAATGTGAAGTACTTGAAGCGTGTGGACTAAACCCAGTAAAGCAATCAAATTGACCTGAATTATTGTAGTCAAGTCTCAGAACAGGTCAAATTTAACCCAGACACTGTAAAGGTTAAATCACATAGCTGCAGTGAAAAATGTAAAACTATCACTGAAGTTTTCAGGTTTCTGCACACAGTAGAGGCCTCTCCTCTCGCCTTGGGTCTTTTCTTTTCAGTTTTTCTCCTTTAAATGCTGAAGCTGTCCTCTAGCAGTTGCTTCCCTAGCTGCAGTCTTTCCCGTGCACAGTGCCAGTCTGGAGCCTGCAGGGCAGCTTGTTATATTTTTAACCACAGAGCTTACACAGAGTATCCTCAGATTCACACGAGACTCAATTAACCTGCTGGGTCAGGACCTGGAGCTCAGTCACCTGGGCTTCCAATTAGCACAGCTCGGTTTTGTTATCAGTCTCTTTAGCCCGCCGTCCTCCTCTGTCTGTGGTCTCTGAGACGCTGTGAGTGTCATGACTTAAATTTAAACTTTTATGCACATCTAACTCAGTCTTTAGGTATTATTTTTACTACTGCAATATGACGTGCTGCTTTGCTGCTTTGTTCATGGCAGGAAGACTGCCCGATGAAATCACCACACTCAACAGTTATTCTTTGAATCAGTCTGTTACCAGCCTTGGAAAATTACTCTTTGATTGATTGCTTTTGCCTGTGATCTGTATTGCAGATGTAACTCTCCCACGCCTTAAGGCCTTCATACCTCAGCTGTTGTCACGGTTACATATTGAAGCACTTCTTCATGGCAACATCACCAAGGAGGTTTGTTTGGAGTCACTACTTATTATTACTTATTTATCCATATCTCAGAGGTTTATTGTCTCATCAGATCCTGCACTTCAACCTGCTCGTCGGAGAATAACACTCTTAAAATGGAGGAATGATCCCTTTTGTGATCATCAAATTATAATAATGACCAGCTTCTCTAACAGCAGAAGATGAACTAACTGAGGGGTTTATGTGAGAGAACAAAACTGATTTAGTTATATCAGTGGAAAAATTTATAGATAAACATAAACTACTCACTGAGAGTCAGTATGGATTCAGATCAAGCAGATCAACATCATCGGCACTATTAGATTCAATAGAATACATCACAAATTCCATAGACAAAAAGCAATATGTGGCTGGGTTATTCATAGACTTGACAAAGGCATTTGACACTATAGATCATGATATATTAATAAGAAAACTGGAACGTTATGGTGTCAGAGGGGTAGCTTTAGATTGGGTCCGGAGTTATTTAGGTGACAGGAAGCAGTTTGTGAAATTAAATGGTGGTTGCTCCTAATGTATGGACATTGCTTGTGGTGTACCCCAAGGGTCAGTTTTGGGTCTAAAATTCTTCAACTTGTACATTAACGACATCTGTAAAGTGTCCAAAGTATTAAAAATGGTTCTCTTTGCTGACGATACAAACATTTTTTGCTCTGGTGATGATCTGCAGAATTTATTGGAGGATATGACTAATGAAATAAGTAAAGTGAAGTTCTGGCTTGATAAAAACAAATTATCACTAAATTTGAATAAATCTTAACTTATGTTATTTGGAAATAGTAGTTTAAATACAAATGCAAAGATTCTAATAAATGGTGTTGATATTGAAAGAGTCAGTGAAAATAAATTTCTGGGGGTAATAATAGATGAAAAACTTAACTGGAGAGCTCACGTAAGATATATTCATTCCAAAGTATCACGTAGCATTGCAATACTAAGCAAGGCAAAGCAAATATTCGACAGAACATCACTTCATATTCTATACTGATCACTGGTTTCACCATACTTAAGCTATTGTGCAGAGGTCTGGGGCAACAACTATAAAACCACATTACATTCACTTTTTACTCTTTAAAAAAAAGCAATTCGAATCATCCACAATGCAGGTTATAGGGAACATACAAACTCACTATTTTTGCAGTCTGAAATATTGAAAAGTTGACGATCTAGTGAAATTCCAAACAGCACAAATTCTATTCAAAGCAAAAAATAAAGAACTGCCAGGTAATATTCTGAGTATGTGTTTTTTTTGAACGAAGGAAGTTATAATTTAAGGGGTTTTTGTAACTTCAAAACAGGGACGTACTACAAGAAAAGGCTTTTGTGTTTCTGTTCATGGAGTGAAACTATGGAACAAACTGAATATGGAATTAAAGCAATGTCCGAACATAAAACGGTTCAAAAAGAGTTATAAAAATATGATCTTCTCGAACTATAAAGAAAAGGAAAATATTGAAATTAAGTGAATGTCTCCATTTAAAAACAAACAAACAAACAAACAAAAAACTCATGATGTGATATTATAGTATATAGTATATCAGAAATCTGTTCACTATTTTTATTACAAGTTATATCAGTAAGGAAGCTGACTAAATATTAACTGATAATTTATGGCAAAGGGGTGGGATTAAATAAGTGTTTACTTCTTCCCACCCCCTTTCAACATGTAAATTAGAACATTTTGTATGTATTTTGTATAGTATTTTTTCTTTTCTTTTCTTTTCTAAATGTACCTGTATATTGTTCACATGTTGAAATAAATTACCAATCATATCACAATTAATGTTATAAAATATACAATGTTTAATTTTTTATGGAAATTAAAAATGCCTTTGGCAAAATGTCTACACTGTATATCAGTGAAGTCAAGATGCTTACCACGCATATTGAGAATAACTTCTATCACAGTTCACTATACAAGTGCTCTTAAAAAGCACCTGCTGGTTATTTTGAGTAATGTAGTAAATGTTGGTAGGTACAATAAATGTAAAATTCTTGAATCTCTACAAAATGTTTTTCTGAGAGTTCAGCTGGTGTTACTCAAGAGTTTGTGGACTGAAATGTTTGAATTTCATTTCCATCTGTCACTCCTCTAGTCTGCTCTTGGCATGATGCAAATGGTGGAGGACACGCTCATTGAGCATGCTCACACAAAGCCTCTCCTCCCGAGCCAGCTGATTCGCTACAGAGAGGTGCAGGTTCCAGACGGTAGGTCCTCTACTCCTCCAAACCACAAACACAGACGCACAGACACACACACGCACACACATACAGATTAAGCACTGTAAATCTTCATCTGCCAGTCATGACTGTCTCCACGGCGACCACGCAGATGGGTTCTTGTCCAACACTCTCGCCCTCGTCATCAGTGACGCCATCGTGTGTTTGTTGAAAAAAGACCTGATTGAATTCAGCATCCCACATTTACCTCAAAGGAACATAATGGTCACTGAGTGGAAATGGACGTCATTGGCTACAATACATACACACCTCACTGTCAGCAGCTCAGACAATGAACACACACAGGCAAACCTGCACTGCCTTTCAGATCACATTAGGAAAGCTGAATGATGTGGAGGCGAAAAGCAGAGCTATAAATTATACAGAAAATTATCAACGGTTTCCCTGTGACTCAAAGTCTACAATGAGAAACTCACATTTTCACACATCACATCAGTATTTTGAGTATTCAAAGGATGCGTCCGACAGCAATGTTGAGCTATTGCTTGCTTCAGTGTGTGTGGAACTTTTGACATGTTAAGAACAATGTGAGAGGAGCTGTGGCTCGGTGCTCAGGGAGTGTCAGGTCCAGAGTGCTCAGTCAGCATGTGCATAAAGACACCTGCATTACTCAGCCTGCACTCGTCCTGCATTCAGAGCAGACTTGATCACAGTGGATTTAAACAAACTAGAGTTATTGCTGTTGGCATTCAACGGGCTGTTTCTGTCTTATTGAAGTGTCCCCTGTCCTCTATCTGAACTGTGCTGGTTTTACTGTACAGTACTTATCTATGGCTCAAGCAATGTACTGAAGTTCAGCTGTAAAACTACAATGAAACAGCTCATGTGCTTTTTGTAGGAATTGCTTGTGAAAGTTTCTAATGCAGCACTGAAAGACCTGATTAAGTGTGCAGGGATGGATTGTATTAAGTTGTACAGCACAGCTGGTGAAATTCATTTCTAAGCTTATCAGAGTTCATGAGTCAGTGGATTTTGGGTTAATGAAAAGGATTGTGCTTTAAATGACTTCAGATGGTTTTGCTCACTCACATGCCAAGTTTAGTTCTCAGCGTATCTCAGTGAGGTCCTGTTGAACCTTCACAGACCAAAAAGCAAAGCCAGAAGAATTACAGGTGCTCATATTTTTACATCTAGTCTTTCTCTTTCCTGTTTTTAGTCTTTTTAATATTACATATAACTGCACAAGTACAAAAACAAGGTGAGTACATGGGGTTAAAGTTGAAAAAAATATATTAAAAAAAAAAAACTAATAAAATACATTGATGTGAAGTGTCATTCAGTTTTCCCCATAAAATGAAATGGTTTTATCGCCACATGAATGAAGGCGGTCCAGTTATTTTGCTTTGCGGGGATTATTTTGGTGATGTTTGTTTGTGGTCATCTTTTCATAGCGATTTGTCTTCCATGATTACAGCATAAATGTATGTTCTTATGTTCCTCTCAGGTGGCTGGTATGTTTACCAGCAAAGGAATGAGGTACACAACAATTGTGGCATCGAAATCTACTACCAAACAGACATGCAGACCACCCACGACAACATGCTGCTAGAGCTGTTCTGTCAGATCATCTCTGAGCCCTGCTTCAACACACTGAGAACCAAAGAACAGCTGGGTGAGGTTGCAAAACACACATGATAGGGCATGACACAGAACGTGGGTACCTTTTTCCAGACCATTTCAAGTTTATACAAACAGTGTCAGCTTTATCAAGTTTATTATTTATATTATTCATGCATCTAGTTGGTCCATAGTGGAATGGTTTACAAAAACCTTTCTGGAACAGTGTTTACAGCAGTCTGGAGCTCTTACCTACTTCCTCTCTTAATCCCCCAAAAGGCTACATTGTCTTTAGCGGGCCACGGCGGGCTAATGGAGTGCAAGGGCTGCGTTTCATCATCCAGTCAGAGAAGGCGCCCCACTACCTGGAGAGCCGAGTGGAAGCTTTCCTGTGTACTATGGAGAAAGCTGTGGAGGAGATGAGCGAGGAAGCCTTCCAGAAACACATCCAAGCCCTGGCCATCCGCCGCCTGGACAAACCGAAGAAGCTGTCTGCTGAGTGTGCTAAATACTGGGGAGAGATCATCTCTCAGCAGTACAATTTTGATAGAGGTGAGGCTTCCCAGCAGTCCAGTCCACCTCTCTGATAACTCTTAATTATGTTTAGTTTAGTTTGCAGGCCAAATGGGTTTTTCCTGATCTACCAGCTTGTGTAACACAAAAAGACAGCAATCCGCCCAGTTGTGGCAAATGGCTGCCCCTCCCTGGGCCTGGTTCAGCCAGAGGTTTCTTCCTTTAATCATATATAAAAGGATAATAGCCTACCTTATTTAATCATGGATTCACTCTTGAGTCCATCTCTTAAGCATTGCAAACGGGAACTATTGTCTTTTTCTTTTTTTCTATTTTTTTTTTTAAATTTAATTAATTTACTTCTGTTTTTCCTGCTGTTTTGCAGACAACATTGAAGTGGCGTATCTGAAGACGTTGACAAAAGAAAACGTAATGGAGTTTTACAGAGTAAGTAGTATAGCTTTATGTCTCATGATGCCTCTTCCTTGGAAGACTTTTAACAGCATGAGACATGTCCTTGTGTCATGCTGGATTGCTCAGTCTGACACCTGTTTGAGACAAAACTGTTTGTAGCTATTTTTTATTTTATTTTTTTTAGGGTAACTGTAGCAACTCCTAATCATAGTTTAGACACTGGCAGGTTCGTTAAGCAGGATCAATTTGTGCACTAGATGAGGTTCAGTTCATTTACTCAGCTGCTACCTGCAGGTCCCTGGTCAGCATACCTGTCAAAGTGGCCACGCCCCTCACTGTAAGCCTGATGAAGTTTCAAAGGATACATTATGAAAAGACTTCACTGAACTTACAGATGTTCTCAACAGGCTTTTTAATGCTGTGAAGTTGAGGCTGTTAGTATGGGACTCTGTGGGAGTTTGGCCACTCAAAGAACTACAGTTTTTCATCAGCATCTTTATTTTCAAAGGTCACATATCCTCGCCCCCACGTTTTGCACTGCTGAAAGAATATATGTCAGACAAAACTCAATTAGTATCTACTCAGGTTGACTCGGCTCGACATGTTTTGAGGGTATTCCATCAGGTGGTAGTACCTGGTACTAGGTACTTTTTTTAGTACCTTTTCAACCGGAGTTCATAGCGATCAGAGGCGATCTGAAAATGTGGCGTCAATAGACTGCATGTCATCGATTGGGCAGTCAGTGGCATCACTCGATGAGTCACGAGAGTGTCTCCTGTACGAAAACCATATTTACCATTTCTGAAACCCGGCATAAGAGAAATGGCTACACAGAAACAACACTGTGGTCCCCATGTCTGACAGAAAGCCACAGACCTAGCAGCAGGTATAACATCGCCTCCAGGTCCACCTCTGTTGTAGCGTTCGTGGCACATACGTGACGTCACGGGATGTTCGATTGCGTTGCTAATAATGACCCCACACACATTAGGTGGTACTCGATTGTAATGGAAAACGAGTCGAGCTGAGTTGCGAGAAGGTACTAATGGGAAAAAAGGACTTTATTCAGCACCACCTACTCTGTTTGTGTGTCCACACATACACAGATCCGCTGCATTCATTCTGCCCTCCTAGCTTTCATCTCATCCAGCCTCCTGCTTCTATTCATAGCTGTGGAGGTGACACTGACACAGGACGCTCACAGCATATCAGCGGCAATAATGACAGCCAGCCGGCTTGTTTCGGGGGGATAAAGAGCCCAAGGACACCTGGCCCCAGAAAGAATTGGCATTATCGGAGCCCTGCAGAAACCATTACAGCCCCCATGCAGAATAAACCTAATGCATTTCTAATGTCATATCAGCAGCAATCGCACAAGCTGCGTCTTTTCTTTTTCTTTTTTTATTATTTAATTTCTGGTTGCCACAGTTGACGCCGTCTGACTGCAGATGAGCCAAATGTTCAGTCTAATATAATCCTCCATCCAGAGTCGGAGATGAAGCCCGACTGTGTCGCTAAATCTCCACAGGGCTGTCACAACTGATCACACACTCAGTGGGGAAACACACACAGCCATCCTGTCTGTGCTGGGTTTCTTTTCTGTGGTAGCAAAGCTCTTTCCCAAAAGTGATGAGTCATTCCATTAATGGAGGGAATAGTTTCTGGTGATGATGTTCCCTGACAACCTCCATGTATCATCCTCACCTGTCTGTCTGTCTATCCAGGAGCGACTGACGGTCGAAGCCCCAAAGAGACACAAAGTGTCGGTGCACGTGCTGTCCAGGGAGATGGACACCTGTGAGTATCTGTAGACACAAGATGATAACATGGGCTTCATTTAGACACCCACTGAGGTCGCTCACTGACAGTCTGACCTGTCTGTGTGTACATCAGGTCCAGTAGTGGGAGAGTTCCCCGCTCAGAATGATGTCAACCTGGCTCCTGCTCCTTCCCTGCCACAGGTAAGGATCAAACTTTTTTATTTTTATTTGTAAACCTGACAGATTCCCCAGCTGCTGATATTCAGTCAGATTTTAACATTACTATAAATGCGCAGCTTAAATGTGAAACGGTGAACGGTGATCAAACTTTTTATTTTTTCTTGATATGCACTGACGAGGACATTATACTACCACTGTTCTATTGAAATATAAAACAAATGTCCTCATATGTGGATCTCATTTTTCTCAGAAACAAAAATTGGGTTAAAAAAAAAATCTGGTAATTCTTTGTTTCCAAGCAAAGAGAAATTAAAAATGCATGCCATGAAAGAGTTCGGGTCTTAGGAGGTTAAATGTGAAAAGGTGACAATAACCAGGACATCCCAATACATCTCGTTAACCAATAACTGAAGGGTAGAACTGCCACACCATTAACCTGGGTGGATTTGTAGCTTGTCACTGTCTCACACACCGAATTGCTCAAATAGATGTTATTATCTCTTTTTTTTTTTCTTTTTTTTTAATATAAATTAAAATTCTTCACGCTGACATTTTTTTTTTTTTTTTTTTTTTTTTGTTAATCATCAGCTTGTGTCAAATGAGGTGGACATACCTTTCAATTGCATCTTCTTCTTGCTATTCTAGCCATGCTCAGTGAAGACATTCAGGCAGCTCCTTTAATGTCCTGGAGGCCTCTTGGCAGCCTCTTTTGATCAGTTTTTCCTTTTCTCCATTTGTTGATGACAGTGTTCATTGTGTTCTGTAGTGTCTAACACTTTGTCAAAGCCTGCTTTTAGGCTCCAAATTATAACATGTCATTTAGAAAGAGAATAGCATTTGTTTGTTTCTGGACTATTTCTGGAGTTTATGGAGGGGGTCGTTTTTCAGCCGCCCTTTGATCTGATCTTTCTTGCAGCCCACAGTGATTCAGGACATGACGGAGTTCAAGAGGAGTCTGCCTCTGTTCCCCCTGGTCAAACCTCACATCAACTTCATGGCAGCCAAACTGTGAGCAAGGCCGGCAGGTCGACACAGCAGGGAGGCACGGAGGGCGGCCCTGCTCTGTTTCACATCTAACCACTTCACCTCCTCCTGCCACTAGGAAGACCTTCATCTGACGGAGCCTGCATGAGTGTGTGTTTGTTTGCGTGGATGCATGTTGAATGCAGGTGTGTGCATGTGTAGCAGGGAGGAGCCACTCAAAGAGGAAACAAAAGAATCACAAAGTTGTTGACGTAGCTGTGATAATTATAGAGGTAACACCAGAATCACCTCATGTAACGTCTCTAATAGGAGACGTAAGCTCACGCTTCACAGCACTGTGTAGGCTGCTGTAGACGAAAAAGAAGTAAAACGACAAAAAAAAGAAAAAAGCTGAGGGCCAGGACCCTTTAATGAGTTCAAGTGTACTGCAGAAGCTTCACAGTAGGAGGCTTTTTATTTGGATTATTCAGAGACATCCTGCTTTGAGGATGGATTGTGGGTTTATTGTGATGAGCTGTTGAGGTTAAAGACAGTAGCTCCATGAAGGTCTTTGCTTTTATTTGTTTGGACTGGTGTGTTTGTAACTCTCTGAGAGGAACCACAGCTCTCCTGGGGGGGAGAAATCCCAGAAGATGCACTCGGGAAAATGAAATCTTTTAAGTCAAATTTCTGAATTTTAACGTGTTTGCCTGTAAACTGCTAAAATATTGGGATCCTATGAGGAGCTGTTTTTAAATTGCTAACCACTAAACCATGCCCGTACATTTCTTCTTTTTTAATGCGTTTCACAGTAGTATGTCACTCAGACATCTCAGGGGTATGTCCATGCTGTTTTGCCTTTTATTATTATTCAATTTTATTAGTAATTAAAATAAAAACATTTAGTCTGTCATCTACATCAGTATGTTATTCAATTTACAGTGTGATCGGTTTCTGAAAACTGAAAAGTAACGGCTGTAGAGACATTTTTGTTTCTCTCCCAAAGCTTTGGGGAGGTCGTCAGGATCCGTTCACTCTGCATGAGAGACTTTCTGCAGCTGCTACCTTTCAGATTAGTTTGTAACCTGGTCTGATTTGAGGCACAATCCTGGAGGATCCATTCTGTCCCCAGCATAATTCTGGGTGAGCATTAGCTCTTAAAGCATAGATGTCAAACAAAGCAGCTCGAACTTTTTCTCTAAAAACAAGAAAACATTTCATATTGATGTCTGAAGGCGAGAGTTTGGTAAAACGCTCCAGTCTGGATCCTTTTACCGAAATATATGCACTTCTCTCACTAAGCAATAAACTCAGTGCTGTGCAGAGGAAACAGCGTGGGCCTAAACCCCAGAGAGGACCGCCTCCAGCCTGATTGCTTTGTTGGCCCTGCTTGGTGCAGTGCTAACGTGACCTGCTCTCTTGGTGCTAACCAGTTTCACAGTGTAAAAACTACTGCTGGTGGAGCCGCAAATCTTAATTTATGTTTTCCCATTCCCCTAACATATCTGCTCTCAGGTAGAGTTCATGAATAGTCCTGCTTTTTCAAAAGTTTCTTAAATATGTCCCGGCATTTTACTGTCTCAATTAGATCCAAACTATTTCGTTTTTTTAATTTCAAACAAGTCCATTATCAACTTCTACTGCTTTAAAAGGCACTATATTACCTTGTGGTGAAAACCCAAAGAACCAGCAGCAGAAGCATGCCTTAGTCTATTATTTACACAGCATGTAGCTCCACAGCGTCTCAGGAGAGCCGGTGATAAAGCAGTTTTCACACAGCGTTCTAGATGAAACCAATGTTACATATCAGGCTTGGGCGGGCCGTGCACTGTTTGACGTGAATTACCTAGTGAGTGGTTTTCATTTAGAAAATCAAATTTTTAATTTCTGGATGTATTTAGCAACTCAGAATGACTGTGATTGGCTGGTGGGGGTCATGGGCAGGTGAAGAGTGCTGAGTTTGGTCTTTTTATGTTTCTTGTGTGTTTCTAATTAATAAACAGCTGAATGGAAGCTCGTCTGTCCCACTTTTCCAGTCTCAACACGTGCACGTCAACATTTGGAAAATACATTTATTTACAGAGCTCATACTGTAGAAGTCTAACGTTAGAAGCATCATGTGCACAACAGTTCAGCCTCTCGGCAGAGAGGAGATCTGATGGGAAAGGTTTAGTCTGCAGATCTCAGAACACCTGTACAGAAGTTGACATGTGCAGGTTAAATATTCCAGGTGGTTGGTTATACAGTGTGTTAAACAGGCTCTCTCACTCAGATTCTCATCTCAGCAATAACTTGTTAATTCAAAGCCACGTTATTTACACATGAACAAAGGAGTTTGATACATTAGGCTTCACGTCTTATAAATCAAACTGTTTTGGTCAGTTCACTCAAATCAGAGCTCTATATTCATCCGTCCTAATATCTCAACATTTCAATACATTTGCCAGAAATTGTGGATAAACTTGAGCATTACCTCACAGTATTTAACTGAAACAGGAGCACTGTGATGGATTTTGAAAATTGGAGATGACTTAGGTACCAGGGTTTTATCCTGCTCATCAAAGCCATGTGCAAAACAATTTTGATCATGCTTGTTGACCGTGTAAGTGTATTTGGACCCACCAGGTCCTCTGCAGGTTTGAGTTGACGCCGCTGAACATGAGTTTTCCCTACGATGGTGGTGATGGTGGGGAAGACCAGGGCGCCACACAGGATCCGTGTGGCCCACATATGGTCTTCCAATATCCTCTGCAGGGATCCGAGGAACTGGACAGCCGATCCCTGCAGACACACGAGTATTAGTTTTATTCCTGCATAAACCTGAGGGCGCAGCTGCTGACACAGTTGAGTTTCAGAGGCTGAGGATTGATTTATTTATCTGTTTGTGGCTGTGATGAAGTGAACACCGACCAGCTGCAGTGAGGATTTCTGTGATGGATGAGGAGACGGTGTTTGAGGTGTTAGTAACTCTCCATATTATTTGTTTTTGTCTGAAACTTGTCTGCTATCATCAGGTTATGATAATCAAGTTTCTGACTAAGCTCCTTACATGGATTTATATTATTGTCTGTTTATTATTTATTATTGGCTGTTCTTTAGCAGCAGCAGACATTAGAGCATCATCGTTTCACACTGACAGCTACACCTGAGTACGGTTAGACTCACACAGTGCAGTATACAGCTAATGAACAAAAGTATGAAGATATAAATGTAGATACACATTTTCAGGATCAAATGTAAAGAGTGTGTCCTGAGGAGATGGAAAACAGCTGCACACAAGTCCAACTAGTTGAACTGTGAATTCAACATCACTACATCTAAAAATAGAAACAGAAAGCAGGCCTGATGCATGAAACTGCTTTGTGCACTGTGAATTCAGTTGCCTTTACTCAACTTAACTTAAGTAGACACTTATGTGACAGCGGTCCAGTAGATGGAGCCCACCATGATCCCTTTATCAATGCTGAAGTTCACGGATTTTACTCAGAAGACGGAGTTGTGTTTTTGTCCATCAGTGAGTCATTCTGCATGGTTTGCTGAGCTACGATTTGGGGGAAAGGATAGCTATTATTATCGCTATTGTGGTATTTCAGGAACTCGTGCACCGGGATTCCTGGACTGCTGTAGTATCTGATGAACTTGGATATGATGTTAGAGGGACCAGCCAGCTGCAAAGCGATTGCGTGATCACAGATAAGAATGATTCCAAAATCCCGGAACATTAAACATAATTATTATTATTATTATTATTATTATTATTATTATTATTATGTTTAAAAAACAAAGTAACAGTGCTCATTATGTATTAACCTTAACGGGTTACAGAAAATGGGCCACCTGAGTTCTGTTCTCGGCTATTTGTTTGTGCCTGCTGGTGTGCCTTTCTGTATGTGCACAAGCATGCATATAAACACAAACAAAGTTGTGCGCACATGAGCTCACAATCACTGAAAAGAGAGTGGTTGTTTGTTTGTTTGTTTTCCCGTTATTTTTCCGCAACTTTTCATTTTCACCCATACAAAACGCTGAACTCCTCACCCCGGCAGTGTAATCGATGTCAGATTCACTGACAGTGCGCAATATTATGAACTACTACTCTGTAGGATCTGATGCTTCCCGTCTGTTTCACCTTCAACTATACCAGGATGTAAGTGTCAGAATTTACTGAAGACACATTTACAGAAATGTGACATCCTGCCCTAGTGAGGCGCTCGCTCTTCTGCTATCGATTGCTTGCGTCTGTTAAACGATGACGCTACAGACATTAAGGTTTCGTTTTCTATATGCATAAATCCAAACAGTTCAAAACTGTTTTCATACTGTCTCAGGCTTCAAAGTGTGTATAGGTGCATTTACCAAAAGCGCCAGTCAACAAGAGTCAGCAGGCTACCTCTTCTGTTTTAACCGAACTGTTAGGTAAGCCCTATCAGATAATAATTGTTACTTTTATTTAAAAATAAGCGGGTTGGTTGTTTTTTTTTTACACCAAACTAATCCTAGCAGCTCGTGCGGTTAGCCGGCTAACCTCGCTAAAGCGATACTGTTAGCCGTGCCTACCTTATGTGGAGGCTAGAAGCTCACATTAACAATTACACTTTTCAACATTGCGAACCTTTCTGAAGCTTTTGTCTTTAATACGATAAAATAAAGTTTCTTTGTTGAATTAATTAATGTCCCCTAGTCAGTTACTGTAGCTAATCGCTGGCAGGTGTGTTGTTTTTCTTGTTCAGCCGGACAGTTGTCTTCATCTTCCTACGGGACTTTTTCCCCTCGTCTTGACTGCCTTTACCTGTTTTTGCGGTTTCAATTACTGTACTTAGATTTTTTTTTTAAGTAGCATCTACACCCGGGGAGCCGTGATAATATAATAACTGCTTTTTAAATTACTTTGTAGGCTGTATAGAAAGACTGTGCTTCAGTTCACGTTTTATAAAGCACTACAGGTGTTAGACCTTGATCATATTATTACGGTTAGCTGGACGGCAAAGTAAATAATTTCTATTCAATAAACTGAGAGGCACACGGAAGTCCGCGAGGACTACTACTTGAAAAAATAATAGGAAAGAGTTGGCTGATAATGTGCTTCCACAGTGTAGTATGCCAGCATTTCGAGGCATGTTTAGTACTAAAATCCCCTTTGGCCATTATGTCACGTTAAATCAGAATATAATAAACTCCAAGTGTTGGTTTTCTTTGCTTGCAGGCTGGTGTCATCCTTGTCACTCAGAATGACCGGCCAGGTTGTGAGGAGGGTAGTTAGTGATGTCATTCGCTCACCTGAGGACAAGCGGGAGTACAGGGGCCTGGAGTTTACCAATGGCCTGAAGGCAATGCTCATCAGTGACCCGACCACAGACAAATCTTCAGCTGCTTTGGATGTCCATATAGGTAATTAGGCATTCATTGCTGTTGTCCTGCCAGGTGATCATGACTTCCTTTTTTTATGTTGCTTTCTACACAAAGAACATCTGGAAAACAAATGGAAAAGGAAGAAATTTTCCCCATCATACTCTAACTGTGCTTTGCCGAACAGGATAATTCCATTCATAGAGATGCTCAGTTGCCAAACTTCCTTTAAGCTTTGGATGGGTATTTTTTTTGTATTATCTGGTATTTCTGTTTATAATAGCAAGTATATTATTATATGCTCATACTTAAATCTGCAAACTGCACTTCTCAAACAGTGAGTCCCTACCAGTTTGGAAACCTTATTTCATTACAGTGTGTAAATGTAACATAGTTCAGTTCTAGTTTCAGATACTAGTAAACAGCAGGTACAAACAACACCACATGTAATGCAGTAACTTTAATAATAACAGATGAGGAGCATTATGGAAAAGTTACCAGTGAATACCTGTGGTATTTGCCTAAAGTAAAGAAGGTATAAAAAGCACTGTGAAGCAGATTGAATCAGTCATTGGCTACATTTTAAAACTGCCCTCACACTTTGCTAAAGCAAATAAGAAACACATTTTAAGAAGTTTATAATTGAGGCGACTTTTGTTGTGATTTGGCGCTATATAAATAAAATTGAATTGAATTGAATACATCATCATCTCCTCCATTTCACCAAACCTTCAGCCTCACAGCTCTGCCTCAGTCTGCAGGGCCTCTCCTCAGATCTGAGACTGTCTGAATCACTTGTTCTCCTCCAGTTTTCATTCGTTATTTGCTTGAAATAGGACACTACACTCTTCAGTTCAGCCGCTCAGCACAGCCAGAAACCTGTCCAATTCACTCGTCTGGTCTCATAGTCTGCCCCGAGGGCAAAGCTCAACACAGTCAGGCTTTCTTTGGCTTAGCTGGTTTAACTCCAGGTTTAACTTCCCTAAAACTCCAGTTCAAGATAACTGGTTTCTTGACTGATTATCATCTTTCTCTGTTGAGCAGGGCTTTGTGCTTTGGGCTTCAGGTTTTATGACTCTTCTTTTGCACAAAATGATCCATATGCCTGCAAAAAAGAAATTTGGAACATAACCTGCCACTGACCAGATTATGTTCAGCATAAGTTATTGTGGTGAAAAGAGAGCAAGTTTGGTGAATGCAGAAAACTGCCTGACATAGCTCACTAAGCCATTGATCTCATTTTGCAATAAAACTGTCTGATCATCTCTGATCTGCTGTGGCTCAACATACCATCTCTGAGCCATTCAGCTCTGCAGTACTTATTCTTTTATCAAACCACAGTCTCCTATATATTTATCAGTTGATCACATCTAGCTAGCGCTTGGTCGTGTTATAGCAGTCTTCATATCAAAATGTTTGTAAACAATACATGCTGCGAAGCAACCAGCTATGCTAGAAATGTTTTACATTGATTTCTATGGGATTGAAATGACTCCCTCAGCAGTTCTGTGGTACAAGTCTTGTTTTGTTTATTTTTTAAATTTTTTTTTATTCCTCGTGCTGCAAAATTCACTGTCTAATGAATAAACCAGATTTAGGAAAATTCATCAATATTAGATGGCGGGATGGGATTAGGGGTCAAAAATAACCTCCTTGGCAGTTCTAGTGTTAAGCATTAGACAGATACTTTGAGTGCGTGAAGAATGTGAATTCGTGTGAAATAGTTTCTGTGTTTAATTGAAAATGATGAACAGCTTACCAGCGTGCATCTCATTGCTTATAAATCCTCCTGTTCTGGTGCCGTTACAGATCTGTTTTTCTCACCTGGCAAACTTTAAAAGTCACAACTGTTGCATTGAACAAATTTCTCTGATCAAAGAGAAGCAGCACCATTAACTACATTTCTCTGGGAATTTCTCTTAATTTGCAGGTTCTCTGTCTGACCCACCAAACATCTCAGGGCTGGCACACTTTTGTGAACACATGCTGTTCCTGGGAACAGAGAAGTACCCCAAGGAGAACGAGTACAGCCAGTTCCTCAGTGAGCACGCAGGCAGTTCCAATGCCTTCACCAGCAGAGAACATACCAACTATTACTTTGATGTTTCCCATGAGCACTTGAAAGGAGCATTAGATAGGTACTTTGATGTTCATTTGATAGTATTAATTTTGGCAGAAACTTCAAAGTGATAGAGAATGCACTATTAAAAGCTCAGGGTTGTTTGTGTTTAGGTTGCCTTTTCACCCCTTAGCTGTAAAAAGCTGATGGGGTATTATGTTGTTGCAATGCCGGACAGGGGGGTGAGTGCCGTGGACATCTACATTTGTGAATGTGATAACTTGAGAACGAGGCGATGTAGGTGTTTTAAATTGATACTGTAGGTATCAATCTCAGATGAATCTACTAAAAATCTCAGAGTAATTTGAATCTGAGTTACCTCAGCCTCAATGTCAAGGTCAAGTTTTCTAAAAAATCTTGTGAATGCGATAACTCAAGAAGAAAGTCACTTAGGATTTTCAAATTGGTACCATAGCTGCATCTACTAAAAATCTCAGATGAGTTTGAATCTCAGTGACAAAATAATTTTTCTGAAAATCATCTGAATGTGATAACTTGAGAATAAGGCAACACAGGATTTGTAAAGTGATACCACAGGTGTGTCTACTTAAAGGCTGAGGGATAGCACTGATAGTTACCTGTGTTTTTCAAATTATACACTATGTTTGTAGTGTATAATCTTTATTTAAAATAAACAAGATTATGCATTTTACAATACTGAGCCACCGGCTAGGTCATAACTATTATCACACCCTGTGGTTTTTCTACATGCTGAAATGTACTCCTTGATAACAGCAACTTCTGACCTTTGTAGGTTTGCCCAGTTCTTTCTGTGCCCATTGTTTGACGAGAGCTGCAAGGACCGCGAGGTGAACGCTGTGGACTCTGAGTACGAGAAGAACCTGAAGAATGATACCTGGAGGCTGTTTCAGTTGGAAAAGGCCACTGGCAACCCAAAACACCCTTTCAGTAAATTTGGAACAGGTAGAAACTGTTCTTGCCAGACTTCACTTTGAAACTATATCATTACATCATTCATTCTGACTGCTTAGTGCATCACATTTCAGTTGTTATAGCAGAATATTTTGACTGGAGAGCAAAACCGCCCTGCACAGAATATTTAAGCAAGGATTCCCTTCATAGGGTCGATATGATGTGTTTTAGATTTTGTATTAGACTACTAATCTAGAGCAGAATCCAGTCACATATGTTAATGTTAAGGGGTCAGAGAAATTACTGGAGCAGGCTAATATTTGATTAAATGAGGTTTACATTCATGCAGCCTACTTATTATGAGACAGCTGTTTTAGCCCAGAAAGACTTCTTAATGGCTTTGGTTTTAAAAACATGAACATGCCATTAGTCAAGTTTTTTTGAGAAAAGAGTTTATTCTGTTAAAGTCATCCCAGATTAAAGTGAGGTATACTCAGAGCAGCTGTGAGCTCAAAATAGCCACCTGATGGCAGTCTTGAATTATACCGTCTGTATTCCCATTAAGAACAGGAGAGGATCAAACAGACCTGAAAGCAGTGCACTCAGCAGACTAACATAAGCTTCTTCTGACTGCTGCTTTGATGGTGTCTGTGTTAACAAATACAGTGCTACATGTAGACTGTAATCAAGTTTATTTACATACGCTTTAGCTTGTAGTTAATAAGCAATTTTTACTACAACTTTGAAGAATTTAACACAAATATTTGTTTGCTGGCAATTTCATTTAGACTCTTTGAAAAACTATAACAACAGAAAATGATCATTAGTTAACTGTACAATTGGAAAATGTGTGTGCTTAATAAAAGGGATAACTTTTTCTTATAGGTAATAAAATGACACTAGAGACAAGACCATTTAAAGAGGGGATTGATATCCGTCAGGAGCTCCTGAAGTTCCACTCCACGTATTACTCATCCAACCTCATGGGACTGTGTGTGTTAGGAAGAGGTAAGATGTCATTGTTCACATGGGTGATGGTTACACCCAACCTATGCAGCGAGTAACTGGATACTATTAAAGAGGATGTTGTTATGGGTGAGGTCCTGGCTTCTTAATGCCTACCATACTAACCAATGAATTGATAAATGGTAAATGAGTTAAAAATGTTGTTGCCTCCACTCGGTAGAGTAACGGTGATTAGTATTAAAACCTACTAAGAAACGGCGTAATGTAATTTACTGCCAGAAACAACTCTTTTAAAAATTCTTAAAACACTTTAAACGAATAGTAAATATGACTCAAAATTGCTTTTGGACAATATAATAAATAAAAATAATACATTTTAAGTTTTAATTTTATTTTAAATAAGATTTTACAGATTCTTAGTAGCATCACAACATGTTTTATATATTTACTAGCTTGCTTACCAGCCAAGGACCAGGGCACTGTGGGTAATTATGATGAGTACTGACATCCTTAAAGCTTTTCTTTGAACAGCACATCCTTACTGCTTTTTTTAACCCTTTGCTGACAGAGTCGTTGGATGAGTTGACGGCCATGGTGGTTAAGTTATTTGGAGAAGTGGAAAACAAGAATGTGCCTATTCCAGAATTCCCTGAACACCCTTTACAAGAAGAACACCTTAAAGTGAGCTGCTTACCTATCACTCCTTTACATTTTTTTGCATTGCAAAATGACTGTCAACGTTTTTTATCATGTTACTGTGGGAATCACACACGCTTCTGTTTATTACAGAAATTCTACAAAGTGGTTCCTGTCAAAGACATTAGGAAACTTTATGTGACTTTCCCCATCCCAGATCTACAGAAGTACTACAAATCGAAGCCAGGACGTTATCTGGGACATCTGATTGGTCATGAAGGACCTGGAAGTTTGTTTTCTGAGCTAAAATCTAAAGGTAGCAGACTGCAAGCTGGTGACAAATATTATAAGGAGAAAGAGATACACATAGTAAAACCATATCCTAAAATATATAATTGACTCAGTGTTGTTTATTGCCTCAGAGGTTACTTAATTATGTGTTTTGCGACCATAAAATGTAACACAACATTACCCAGCAGAGCGGTGTGCCTCTAATTTAGTGATTGGGATAGAAGTTAATTTTCTTTTAGTACAGAAACATTCACAGTAATGGTTTCTGTCATCATAAAAATAAAAGAAACACATTACTAAATTGTAACGGTAATTACTTTCTAAGGCTGGGTGGACACAATCCTTGGAGGACACAAAGAGGGAGCCAGAGGATTCATGTTCTTCAACATCAAGATGGACTTGACTGAGGAGGGCCTCTGTAAGTCATGCATCCCACTACTTTACATGTATTGTATCTAGTTTGTGTGTTTTGCATGTGATTATGATCATTCCTCACTATGCACAAGTAAAAGAAATAAAGCAACAAGAAATACGTGAATATTAAATCTTGGGGCATGATCTGTGTGTCATTGCAGTGAACATTGAGGACATAATCTTCCACATGTTCCAGTACATCCAGAAACTCCGTTCTGAAGGGCCTCAAGAGTGGGTGTTTAACGAGTACAAGGTGATTTATGTTGTCAGTTCAGTAATACTGTTTCTGGAGGGCAGTATAAACTTATTTTCTATTCCTCACTGTAAAAACTAGTTTAAAAAGTCATAAAAATTAGAATAGAATATAGATGGATTATTGATTGAGTTCTATTAAGGGTACATAGTTCAAACTGAATGTAACAATTGTATGTTTTGTTACTTCAGCTGTTATACCATCAACCGTTCTGCCTCTCTCTGCAGGATTTAAAAAAAGTTGCTTTCAGGTTTAAAGACAAGGAGCGCCCTCGTGACTACACTTCCAAAATAGCAGGTTTACTACAGGTAGGTCCAACAGCCAATTTATCAGGTGTCCAGTTGAAACTGAAGATTCGATTTATGGAGGTCTTTAGAAAAATTTCAGAATTGAAGATTTCTGTTTTCAAGCAGTACAGTGCTAACAAGTTTCTTTGGGTGTTGCAGCACTACCCTCTTGAAGAAGTTCTATCAGCAGAGTACTTCTTGGAAGACTTCAAGCCAGATCTAATCGAGATGGTGCTGGATAAGCTGAGACCAGAACACGTCAGGTCAGTGTGACTTGGTGATGTGTAGTCAGGCTCACCTTGCTTTTTCTGTTACCAAGTATGAAGTACCTCTCAGAGGAAGATGTGGGCACATGGTGTGATAAACTTTAAGCTAAACTTTACAGCTGCAGTCCCACTTGGATAACTGGACTGAAATAAAAGTGGGCCTGGTGTAGCTTTAATTCATTTACTGGGTTGCAGCTGCTGTGCCAAGCAAAGTCCAGACTTGTAACCGGTCCATTTCTTAATGTGTATTAAGGAGACGACAGCATGCAGTCATTGGTTGACCCTGACAGTTTGCATGCCAGTCTCTTCCTTTACTGAAGTGGCCATTTAATTCTGGGCTTCTGCCAAAACTGCTTTAAATTAATGAACGAATGCTTCTTTATTTATCCATCTCATTCCAGCTACAAGAGAACTTACAGAGAAACACCATTTCCTTTTACACTGAGTCCTTGAACTTTGTTTAACTAAAACATACTGATGGGATAAATGTTCAAACTTAGGAAAAACCTGCACTCTGACAGCTCCAGCCAAACGATGTGTCAATGGCTGTGCACCACCTGAAACATGATCGAAATGGAAAAGCACTCACATCTTGTGCAGCTAACAGGCACTAAGTAGCACAGAGGGCTTTTTGTATAGATCTATAATGTGACCTGTTGTCTTCTTACTTTTCCAGAGTTATAGTTGTGTCAAAATCATTTGAAGGACAAACAGACATAACAGAAGAGTGGTACGGCACGCAGTACAAACAGGAGGCCATCTCTGAGGAGACCATCAAGGTGAATGATTGTGTCCAGTTTTTCTGCTGTGTAATCAGCGTATAACCACTACATCAGTTATATAAGGCTCTGATTGTTTATCTTTTTCTGTTGTAGAAATGGGCAAATGCAGACCTCAACGGCAAATTCAAATTGCCAATGAAAAATGAGTTCATCCCTACCAACTTCGAGATCTACCCTCTTGAGAAAGACTCTCCGTCAGTTCCCACTTTAATCAAGGCAAGTGTTTTCTCTGCACAGCTCCATCAAAGTGTTGTCACTTTTCATTGTCTGACTGCGTTGGACGGTCCCTGCTTACCTGCTTCTTCTTAAGTCTCTTATGCTTTCATATGGAAATGTGGTATTGTGATTTAGACATCAAGCATTAGTTGTTGTTATGTCAGGATCAGAGGAACTAAGCAGCTAAGAAAAGCTTACATTTCCCATCTCTGTTGGAACAACTGAATAAAAGTTAGTATGGCTTTTGTTGTTTGTTGCTAAGAGACCTATCAAAGTAACACTGTTAGATTTCTGTGATTAAATGAGCGTCGTCTGCTTGTACAGTTTACCTTCTGCTTGCATTTCAATGCTTTACTTTGTTAAGACTTCCCATGAATATGAAATTAAGTTTGGTTTTCATTTCTTCCAGGACACTGCTATGAGCAAGGTGTGGTTCAAGCAGGATGACAAATTCTTCCTCCCCAAGGCTTGCCTGAACTTTGAGTTCTTCAGGTGAGTAGTAAATATAGAGGATTTGTTCTGCAGCTGGAGTGTGGACACAAATTCTTACCAAGTAAATTGTGACTCTTAAGATTAACTCAATAATGAGAAATCATAAATGTACTGCTGCTACAACAGTGCATAATAAGTTTTAAAGTAATCAGATAACAAAGTGCAAAAATAAATATCGAATTATGCATGAGTGTTATCGGGTTTGTAAGTCAGCAACCCCTGTAGCTGATATGAATCCAATTCAAACCTAAATGGAATAATAACCAGTGCCAGTGCTTGTTACACATGAAGAGATGAAATATGCAAAAAGCCTCTAATAATTGTGCATGTACAGCTGTTCTATTTCCCAGAGAGAGAAGATACTGATAGATAACTTTAGATGTGGAGAAAGGCATAGGAAGTAAAGAAGAAAGCGAGGAAGAAGAGAGATTTCGTTTTGTTTTGTTTTACAGATGTTTAATCTATACATGAAGTGTTGAAGTTATATTTTTTTCGTATTGTGAAATATCTCGCAAAACATACTGGTTACTGGTTTGATGAAAGTACTCAACAACTAGGTGCAGGCTACACTGGTCAGTTTGCGGTGCTGTGGTGACGATTACAGTAATGCACTGTGTTGGACTGGTCCAGAGTGGCTGTGGTGTTAATAGTGAATGTTAGTTTACATCAGGGGTAGCAGACATCAAAGTAATTCAAGGTGATAATGCTAATTAGACATTTGAAACCTAGTGGTGGGAAATCTGGCATGATTGCTTGTTTGATATCCGCTTATATTTGGTGCAAGCATTTCTTTTCCCCACACTGCCCCACTACAGCCAATTTTAGGGTTACCCCAAGAGCTGAATCCCACTTTAGCCCTTGGCTATACTCATTTATCTGTTTGGTGTAGAGGCAAAGCCCCCCATCTAAAATTTAGGCAACAGCAAATAGAGTTGTACTGTTGTACTTTTGCCACCTCAGAGGATAGGTTGGATTAGCTTAGATCAGCTTTTAGCCATATTTTCCAACATTTTACAGCCAATCCCTGCTGAAATTAGACAGTATTAGTCTATAAGTAATTCCACTGTTACACTCCTGATAGCTACAATTAATTATATGTTCATAAATTGTGAAACATGCTATACAGTAGTTGCAGTTTGCATCAGCTCATGCAGCTTTATTTGTATGCTTTGTGTGGCATTTTCTCTACAGCCCGTTTGCGTACGTGGACCCATTGCATTGTAACATGGCATATTTATACCTGGAGCTCCTCAAGGACTCCCTCAACGAGTATGCATATGCAGCTGAGCTAGCTGGCTTGAACTATGAACTCCAAAATACCGCCTATGGAATGCATGTAAGTATTCATAACCCCTTCCCGTCTCCGACCTCATGCTCTCTTCCCTTTATTATCCTCAGACGGGGCTACAATGGCTCAGGCAGGCCTGGGTTGATGGGCGACTTTAACCTTCCAATCTGACCGCGTCTGTGGCCAGACTGCAAGTTACAATAACAGGAAACTGCCGTATATTGAACGTCTTTTATTGTTTGACATACTTGATCATTAGAGACTGTTCTGTAGAGATTTTGAACCTGCGTGTGTTTTATATCACTTCAGAAAACCTTTTAACCCAGCGGTCCCCAACCCCTGGGCCACGGACCGGTATCGGTCAGTGAGTCGTTTGGTACCGGGCCGCAAGAGTTGAGGCTCCGCTGTGAAATTTATGGTTTTCTGGGATTTTATTGTTAACTCGGTTTCCCTGGGTCTTTTCCCGTGTTGTAGTTGTGTGTCTTATATTTATGCGTTACCATAGCAACCAGAGAGCATTAAGGGGCAGAGAGGAGGATGTTACTCTAATTGTTGTTGGGGCATTTCAGGAGGACGCTGCTAATAAAGTTACACAATTACACAGTGAATTCTCGTTTATTATTATATTTACAAAAGTACCACAGTTTTTGTCTTGGCCGTATCATTTTATTTTGTTGTATTTATCTGCGATACCTTAAAGGCCGGTCCGTGAAAATATTGTCTGACATTAAACCGATCCGTGGTGCAAAAAAGGTTGGGGGCCGCTGCTGTAAAGCCCCGTACTGGCATATTATCTTCATATTATCATCTAAGGATAAATCTTTGACTTCTTTCTTTTCATTTTTTAACATTTCTATGGCGTGCCAACATCTTTATTTTAAAAAAGTATACTGATAATAAAATGTCAAGTTTTGTGCAGACTTTAATAGTACGCAAAACTCTGCCTATGTAATTCTGTTTAGTGTCTTTTGCTGCCATTATTACGGTTATCTACACGTTTGCCTAACAAGCAAAAGTTCCCTAAATGAAACGGAGGTACCCAGAGGGAGGCCCCTTGTGAATAACAGAGCAGGCAAAAGTAGCCATCTATTTTTATTTCTTATTTTTTGGCACTTTTATTGTAAATGTAATACCAGACAGTGAATGAGAAGGCATCTGTGCCACAGGATATAAGGGATAAGGTCAGTTGATGCAGATACCCTGTTTGTTTGTTTGTTTGTTGTTGTTTTTTCAAGTGATATTTGCTGGTTTGTTGTGGTGTTGTCTGTCCACTGTTCTTTAAAACCTGCTGACTTCTAACAACTCTTCAGCTGTCATAATGACCAACTAACCTGCATTCATTAGCTCCCTTCTCACCTGTGAATTCATGACTGTGGTGTGTCCTTACAGAGGGCTGTATAGCTGTGTGATGGGCTGCAAGTAATTGATCTGAGTCAGCAGTGTTAGTGTGGATGCTGGCCGTTTGTCAAGGTTAACGATGTTTGGAGAGATTACTTTTAACAGGTGTCACTGCAGGGGCTTGGCCACAAGGTGAGGTGAGCTGTGGCAGCGAAGCCCTGGGAGGTTATGCTGAATCCTGAAGGGCCATTAGGTGTGCGTGATGCAGGAAAATTCATTTATGCCCAAGCACGTGCAGTGAACTCAGGCAGAACATTGACATTCTTTTTGTTTTTGAGTCTCTAGAGATTCAGATTATTCTTCACCATGAGGAGTCGGTCTAATCTGGAAAGATTTTCTTCACAATAGTTTGGCCAGCCCACGATTGAATTAAATGGAGAACACATTCATGTATTCATGGTAGCAAATGAATGCAAAACCTTCATAACAACAAATGTTAACTGTTATGCTAATAAGCTTAATGTATCCTTTTGTTTGTGATGATGTGCCGCCTGTCTCCTGTCACTGTGTGCTGCAGCTGTCTGTTAAAGGCTACAGTGACAAACAGCACATCCTGCTGAAGAAGATCATCGAGAAGATGGCCACTTTTGAGATAGACGAGAAGCGCTTTGACATCATCAAGGAAGCTGTAAGTTCAGACTCACTGACTCAGTAATAGTTTAGCTTCCAGTCTCAGTTTTAATGGTGATCTGATTCTGCCTTCTTTCTTTCTGCAGTACATGAGGTCTTTGAATAACTTCAGAGCTGAGAGGCCTAACTATCATGCTATGTACTACCTCCATCTTCTAATGACCGAGGTTGTTTGGACCAAAGATGAGCTCAGAGAGGCTCTAGATGGTGAGACTCTTAATGTTTCTCTTCTGTCTCAGCAGGAATGCTTACTGGCTGCTTTTTCATCTGTGGACCAAACAGAGTTAATTAAAACACAGAATAAACACATAGCTAAGCTTTACTTCAGGCCAGAGCTGAGGAAATGAAAAGTGAGGCTTGAATTAATTGCATGAGGTTAACATAATAGCTGCAGTGAAAAATGTAAAACTATCACTGAAGTTTTCAGGTTTCTGCACACAGTAGAGGCCTCTCCTCTCGCCTTGGGTCTTTTCTTTTCAGTTTTTCTCCTTTAAATGCTGAAGCTGTCCTCTAGCAGTTGCTTCCCTAGCTGCAGTCTTTCCCGTGCACAGTGCCAGTCTGGAGCCTGCAGGGCAGCTTGTTATATTTTTAACCACAGAGCTTACACAGAGTATCCTCAGATTCACACGAGACTCAATTACCCTGCTGGGTCAGGACCTGGAGCTCAGTCACCTGGGCCTCCAATTAGCACAGCTCGTTTTTGTTATCAGTCCCTTTAGCCCGCCGTCCTCCTCTCATCTCTGAGACGCTGCGAGTCTCCTGCTTCCTGCTGTGTTGGTGCTGCTACAGGCAAATAATCAGTGTTTGTGTGCTGATTTAGCCCATCCACCAGTTGCTTAAACTTTTATGCACATGTAACTGAATCTTTAAGTATGATTTTTACCACCATGAAATGTGATGTGCTGATTTCTTAGTGGCAGGAAGACTGTCCAACTGTCACCACACTCAGCAGTCATTCTTTTAATCAGTCTGTTACCAGCTTTGGAAAATTACTCTTTGATTGATTGCTTTTGCCTGTGATCTGTATTGCAGATGTAACTCCCCCACGCCTTAACATCTTCATACCTCAGCTGTTGTCGCGGTTACATATCAAAGTCCTTCTTCATGGCAACATCACCAAGGAGGTTAGTTGGTGTTTGGAGTCACTACTTTATTATTTTACTACCAGTTTAAAGTTAAAAGTTTCCTAAATCTGTGGCGTCTACGTTTGTAATAATGCAGCTTTCCTTTCATGCCTGCTTTAGTGATGTGTAAGAATTTGTCTCTGTGGGACAAACTACACTTTTTATGCCTTCGCAACATTTATTTGGTCCTCTGTTCATATCTCAGAGGATTTTTGTCTCATATAAGATCCTGTGATCCAGTTGCACTTTTTGTTATACAGCTCCAACATTATCATGTAATGACAGTGTCACAGTCTGCTGGAGGGAGAATTAGACTCATAAAATAGACCAATGATCCCTTCGACTAATGATCATCATCGAACTACAGTACTGACTGGTTCGGGGGTGGTCATGGAAAAATCAATGTTATATACATCTGCCATCACTGGAAATTGGTTGTATAAATGGGTCCAGTTTGGACAGAGCCAGTTGGGTTATTCTAAGTAATGTACATAGAAAAATTTTAAATTCTTAGATCTCTACAAAATGTTTTTCTGAGAGTTCAGCTGGTGTTACTCAAGAGTTTGTGGACTGAAATGTTTGAATTTCATTTCCATCTGTCACTCCTCTAGTCTGCTCTTGGCATGATGCAAATGGTGGAGGACACGCTCATTGAGCATGCTCACACAAAGCCTCTCCTCCCGAGCCAGCTGATTCGCTACAGACAGGTGCAGGTTCCAGACGGTAGGTCCTCTCTACTCCTCCAAACCACACACACGAATACAGACACACACACACACACACAGGTTAAGCTCTCTAAATCTTCATCTGCCAGTCATGACTGTCTCCACGGCGACCGTGCAGATGGGTTTTTGTCCAACGCTCTCGCCCTCGTCATCAGTGGCACCATCATGCGTTTGTTGAGAAAAGACCTGATTGAATTCAGCATCCCACATTTACCTCAAAGGAACATAATGGTCACTGAGTGGAAACGGACGTCATTGGCTACAATACATACACACCTCACTGTCAGCAGCTCAGACAATGAACACACACAGGCAAACCTGCACTGCCTTTCAGATCACATTAGGAAAGCTGAATGATGTGGAGGCGAAAAGCAGAGCTGTGCGAGGCCACCTGGAGAAATCCTGTGTCTCTCTGAGGGACTTTCCAGGCTGGGCTCCAGACTGCCATTAAGACGCAGAGCAAGAGGACATACAGGCTTCAAACAAAGCTTCAAACAGAAAGTTGTCATAAATGTGGCCAGTCAGACATCCATCACTGGTAGTGGTACTGTGTAATTTAAATGCAGATAAGCAAAGATAGCACATTGTTTAAAATTCAGACAGCTGTCACTTTTACACTGATGGACTAAGACTAGAAAACAGCTAAATATACACATATTCTGTTTGGAGTTTTCACATTCCCTCTGGGGGGCACTCTTAACCTTGCGCATATGGGTTGCCTGCTCAACCCAGTGAGTTACACTAGTGCTGCTGAGTAGAACTTTTGACAGGGAGTGTCAGGTCCAGAGTGCTCAGTCAGCATGTGCATAAAGACACCTGCATTACTCAGCCTGCACTCGTCCTGCATTCAGAGCAGACTTGATCACAGTGGATTTAAACAAACTAGAGTTATTGCTGTTGGCATTCAACGGGCTGTTTCTGTCTTATTGAAGTGTCCCCTGTCCTCTATCTGAACTGTGCTGGTTTTACTGTACAGTACTTATCTATGGCTCAAGCAATGTACTGAAGTTCAGCTGTAAAACTACAATGAAACAGCTCATGTGCTTTTTGTAGGAATTGCTTGTGCAAGTTTCTAATGCAGCACTGAAAGACCTGATTAAGTGTGCAGGGATGGATTGTATTAAGTTGTACAGCACAGCTGGTGAAATTCATTTCTAAGCTTATCAGAGTTCATGAGTCAGTGGATTTTGGGTTAATGAAAAGGATTGTGCTTTAAATGACTTCAGATGGTTTTGCTCACTCACATGCCAAGTTTAGTTCTCAGCGTATCTCAGTGAGGTCCTGTTGAACCTTCACAGACCAAAAAGCAAAGCCAGAAGAATTACAGGTGCTCATATTTTTACATCTAGTCTTTCTCTTTCCTGTTTTTAGTCTTTTTAATATTACATATAACTGCACAAGTACAAAAACAAGGTGAGTACATGGGGTTAAAGGCCACATGAAGCAACCCGGCCCTTTCTTCCTCTCTCACTGTGGATGTGCTTCTGTTTTTCATGATTGCAGGTGGCTGGTATGTTTACCAGCAAAAGAACGAGGTGCACAATGATTGTGGCATCGATATCTACTACCAAATAGACATGCAGAGTACACACGACAACATGCTGCTGGAGCTGTTCGCTCAGATCATCTCTGAGCCCTGCTATAGTACACTGAGAACCAAAGAACAGCTGGGTGAGGCTGCAAAACACAGACAATAAGGCAATATTGCCATTATATAACATGGGTACCATTTTCCAGAGATGGAGTGTTTATACAGACAGAAAAAATGTGGCAGCTGTATTAAGTTTGCTAAATTAGATGTTTTATTCCTTTTAATATTTATGCATTTTATTGAGAATTACAGTGCAATGAAATTTGCAAAGTGCTGTCAGCTGTGGGAATGTTTATTAACTTTGAGAATGAATGGGTTGCACCTCTTAACCACATCTTAAGTATCACTGTAATGAGAGTTATAAAAAGCAATAAAAAAGTAGACCTATTGTACTCATCCTTATTCGTGTTTTTGTGTGCATGCGTATTATTATTAATGATAATATAAATGTAGTTTTTCTGCACTGTGACTCCATTTCCTAAGCTCTTACATACTTTTTCTCTTAATCCCCTAAAAGGCTACAGCGTGCATAGTGGGCCACGTCGGGCTAACGGAGTGCAAGGTCTCTACTTCCTCATCCAGTCGGAGAAGGCGCCCCACTACCTGGAGAGCCGAGTGGAAGCCTTCCTGTGTACTATGGAGAAAGCTGTGGAGGAGATGAGCGAGGAAGCCTTCCAGAAACACATCCAAGCCCTGGCCATCCGCCGCCTGGACAAACCGAAGAAGCTGTCTGCTGAGTGTGCTAAATACTGGGGAGAGATCATCTCTCAGCAGTACAATTTTGATAGAGGTGAGGCTTCCCAGCAGTCCTCTTCACCTCCTGAATAACTCTTAATTATGTTTAGTTTGCAGGCCAAATGGGTTTTTCCTGATTGCTTGCCTAAGTGTTTAAGTACAAGTTCTTATATTTCAGTATATTTCAGACACTCCCCGAGGTGAGTGGGATGTTACTTCGACAAGCACAACCTGAGATCGATTAAAGCCTGAAATAATCTGCAGCCACAGCACACCTCTCCCATCCAGCACTCTGCTGAGTGTAATGGATTGTAATGGGCCTGATTCACTAGTAATCTGCCTAAAGCCCCGAGTGACGGCAACACTGTAGTGCTGCCAAGGGAGTGGTGATACTAGCTGTGTTAGAGGAGACGGGGGTGTCGGGAGAACATGCTAACAGGCTTAATACCAAGAGCTCAGAGAAACATGCAACACAATTTATGAATAAGAGCTTACACAAGGTCTGCTTCATGGAAGCGCAGAAGAGTGGCTGTTAGTTTCATGTTTCCAGTGAAATGTAATCATGAACATTTGGGCCAAAAGTTGCTCATTTGAGTTTCATTATGTTTGATATCAATATGTTGCACAGGCAAAAGACTGAACTCAATTTTAAACATCCAAGTGCTGTAGTAATAACTGACACAAGTAGCTGACTTTCACCGTGATGGGTCACTCTTGAATTTTTGGTTTGGTGCTGCAGTATTTAGGATGCTGGCTGCACTCTTTAAAAAGTTTCTAAATAATTTACTAAATAATTTTTCCTGCTGTTTTGCAGACAACATTGAAGTGGCGTATCTGAAGACTCTGACAAAAGAAAACATAATGGAGTTTTACAGAGTAAGTAGTACAGCTTTATGTCTCATGATGCCTCTTCACTGGAATACGTTTCGTAGACGCTTAACAGCACAAGACAATGGTAACTATGGAAACTCATAATCAAAGACTATATGTAAAAGATAGACTTGAACATTTTGAACTTTAGCAATTTGGCTGCTGACATTTTTTTTGGGGGGGGGGAGCCATAAGTGACCACTTTCGTAGGAGCCTATGTTATGGCTAATTCTAGCAGGCTTGTTTAGCTGGAAGCATTTGTGCACTGTATGAGTGCATCACGCAGACTTGGATCTCTAAATTGCAACATGCTAATAAAATATTAGACCTCGACTTCTTGGATGGGCCGTACCTCACTGCAGACCAAAAGCTCAAAAGCACAAACACAGATGAGGATCACTTCAGATCAAGGAGCTTCTATCTGCAGTTCCTCGATCAGCATACCTGTCACTCACTGTAAGCCTTGATCAAGAAAGTGTCATGAAAAAATTCACCCTACCCATCCTGTTCTCAACGGGCTTTTTTAACATGGGACTGTATGGGGGATTGAGATGCCTCAAGTGGCAGGAACTTGCAGTGTTTCTAGTAAAACTGGATATACTCGACCCCGCATGTTGCAGCGCTGAAATGATAAATGTCAGACAAATCTGAATTTGTGAGGTTATCTTATCTAACAAGAAAATTATGGTGTAAAATAAGGATAAAAATTGCTCTCAGCACCACCTACTCTGTTTGTGTGTCCACACATACACAGATCTGCTGCATTCATTCTGCCCTCCTAGCTTTCATCTCATCCAGCCTCCTGCTTCTATTCATAGCTGTGGAGGTGACACTGACACAGGACGCTCACAGCATATCAGCGGCAATAATGACAGCCAGCCGGCTTGTTTCGGGGGGATAAAGAGCCCAAGGACACCTGGCCCCAGAAAGAATTGGCATTATCGGAGCCCTGCAGAAACCATTACAGCCCCCATGCAGAATAAACCTAATGCATTTCTAATGTCATATCAGCAGCAATCGCACAAGCTGCGTCTTTTCTTTTTCTTTTTTTATTATTTAATTTCTGGTTGCCACAGTTGACGCCGTCTGACTGCAGATGAGCCAAATGTTCAGTCTAATATAATCCTCCATCCAGAGTCGGAGATGAAGCCCGACTGTGTCGCTAAATCTCCACAGGGCTGTCACAACTGATCACACACTCAGTGGGGAAACACACACAGCCATCCTGTCTGTGCTGGGTTTCTTTTCTGTGGTAGCAAAGCTCTTTCCCAAAAGTGATGAGTCATTCCATTAATGGAGGGAATAGTTTCTGGTGATGATGTTCCCTGACAACCTCCATGTATCATCCTCACCTGTCTGTCTGTCTATCCAGGAGCGACTGACGGTCGAAGCCCCAAAGAGACACAAAGTGTCGGTGCACGTGCTGTCCAGGGAGATGGACACCTGTGAGTATCTGTAGACACAAGATGATAACATGGGCTTCATTTAGACACCCACTGAGGTCGCTCACTGACAGTCTGACCTGTCTGTGTGTACATCAGGTCCAGTAGTGGGAGAGTTCCCCGCTCAGAATGATGTCAACCTGGCTCCTGCTCCTTCCCTGCCACAGGTAAGGATCAAACTTTTTTATTTTTATTTGTAAACCTGACAGATTCCCCAGCTGCTGATATTCAGTCAGATTTTAACATTACTATAAATGCGCAGCTTAAATGTGAAACGGTGAAGGTGAAAACCCAAAGGACCTGAAACGGTGACAATAACCAGGATATCCCAATACGTCTAACCAATAACTGACTGGAATGGCAGGCCTGTTTCTCATACAAACAAAACAACAAATAATGAACCTGTCACTCAACTCAAAAACCTTAAAAATATGTTTGTGAATCAAACCTTTAAAGTGAGTTTATGTGTAATTTCTTCAGTGTCACACACACCATCCTGCTTTTTTGGCTCATGTGCAGTGTGTGTGTGTTACATTTGACTTTCATAATTCTATGCTCTTATAATTTTCTATGATCTGTTCATGTGACCAAAGTAGGCAGCTCCTAATTGGTTCATTTTGTTTTGAAAACGATGTGTTAAAAGCCCCAGTTATGTGAAGGCATACAGAAGAAGCCTGGGTTAAATAAGAACGTTCAACCCACTCTCAGACGTTCATATCCATTACGCTGTGATAGGTTGAGCCAGCTAACTTATACAAAGTCCAGCTATGTTGAACTTGATTTGTAGAGGGGTCTTTACATTTGTCAGCCTCCCTCTGATCTTTTTCTTCTTTGCAGCCCACAGTGATTCAGGACATGACGGAGTTCAAGAGGAGTCTGCCTCTGTTCCCTCTGGTCAAACCTCACATCAACCTCAGGGCAGCCAAACTGTGAGCAAGGCCGGCAGGTCGACACAGCAGGGAGGCACGGAGGGTGGCTCCTGCCATCAGGAAGACCTACATGAGTGTGTTTGTTTGCGTGGATGCATGTTGAATGCGGGTGTGTGCATGTGTAGCAGGGAGGAGCCACTCAAAGAGGAAACAAAAGAATCACAAAGTTGTTGACGTAGCTGTGATAATTATAGAGGTTACATGAGGTGATTCTGGTGTTACGTCTCTAATAGGAGACGTAAGCTCACGCTTCACAGCACTGTGTAGGCTGCTGTAGACGAAAAAGAAGTAAAACGACAAAAAAAAGAAAAAAGCTGAGGGCCAGGACCCTTTAATGAGTTCAAGTGTACTGCAGAAGCTTCACAGTAGGAGGCTTTTTATTTGGATTATTCAGAGACATCCTGCTTTGAGGATGGATTGTGGGTTTATTGTGATGAGCTGTTGAGGTTACAGACAGTAGCTCCATGAAGGTCTTTGCTTTTATTTGTTTGGACTGGTGTGTTTGTAACTCTCTGAGAGGAACCACAGCTCTCCTGGGGGGGAGAAATCCCAGAAGATGCACTCGGGAAAATGAAATCTTTTAAGTCAAATTTCTGAATTTTAACGTGTTTGCCTGTAAACTGCTAAAATATTGGGATCCTATGAGGAGCTGTTTTTAAATCGCTAACCACTAAACCATGCCCGTACATTTCTTCTTTTTTAATGCGTTTCACAGTAGTATGTCACTCAGACATCTCAGGGGTATGTCCATGCTGTTTTGCCTTTTATTATTATTCAATTTTATTAGTAATTAAAATAAAAACATTTAGTCTGTCATCTACATCAGTATGTTATTCAATTTACAGTGTGATCGGTTTCTGAAAACTGAAAAGTAACGGCTGTAGAGACATTTTTGTTTCTCTCCCAAAGCTTTGGGGAGGTCGTCAGGATCCGTTCACTCTGCATGAGAGACTTTCTGCAGCTGCTGCCTTCACATTAGTTTGCAACCTGGTCTGATGTGAGGCACAACCCTGGAAGATCCAAAGAACCAGCAGCAGAAGCATGCCTTAGTCTATTATTTACACAGCATATAGCTCCACAGCGTCTCAGGAGAGCCGGTGATAAAGCAGTTTTCACACAGCGTTCTAGATGAAACCAATGTTACATATCAGGCTTGGGCGGGCCGTGCACTGTTTAACTTCAAGTACCTAGTGAGTGGTTTTCATTTAGAAAATCAAATTTTTAATTTCTGGATGTATTGAATGACTGTGATTGGCTGGTGGGGGTCATGGGCAGGTGAAGAGTGCTGAGTTTGGTCTTTTTATGTTTCTTGTGTGTTTCTAATTAATAAACAGCTGAATGGAAGCTCGTCTGTCCCACTTTTCCAGTCTCAACACGTGCACGTCAACATTTGGAAAATACATTTATTTACAGAGCTCATACTGTAGAAGTCTAACGTTAGAAGCATCGTGTGCACAACAGTTCAGCCTCTCGGCAGAGAGGAGATCTGATGGGAAAGGTTTAGTCTGCAGATCTCAGAACACCTGTACAGAAGTTGACATGTGCAGGTTAAATATTCCAGGTGGTTGGTTATACAGTGTGTTAAACAGGCTCTCTCACTCAGATTCTCATCTCAGCAATAACTTGTTAATTCAAAGCCACGTTATTTACACATGAACAAAGGAGTTTGATACATTAGGCTTCACGTCTTATAAACCAAACTGTTTTGGTCGGTTCACTCAAATCAGAGCTCTATATTCATCCGTCCTAATATCTCAACATTTCAATACATTTGCCAGAAATTGTGGATAAACTTGAACATCTCCCTATATTTTTTCCACCGTTTCAAACCAATAAAATCCTACTTGAAGACTAAAAATCAAAGTGTCTGTACACCACTTGGGCAGGACAATAGGGCTCGGTATTTGAGTGAACTGACCCTTTAATTTCCATTCAGAAGTGCTGGCTGCTGCAGTGAGTCATCTTTAGTTACCAGTGTCCGAGGTCATTCAGAGAGAAGTACCTGAGTCTGACCTGAGCTGGTCCAAGCTCAGGCAACTGAAGTCCCATCATGGCAGGCCGAGGGGGTGGAGGGTATGAACTGCCTCTAAAATCTGGAGGCAACGGCTTTAACTCAAGTGTCCGTCTCCTGTAAGCGCTGCACTGAATGTTGAGTCAGGCACCAAGGTTTTCTAATATATGTATTATCCACACATCACGGCACAGTGCTCACCTGCACTGTGACGGGTGACAAGGCTTCAAGACACATCACATGACAGCGTTTTGAAAAGTAGAGATGAGGAATACTGGACGAAGCACGTGAACAAAGTAAACAGCTGTGTATCAGCTTCTGATCTGCGCTCGGCGTGTTCGCCGTTAGATAATCAGCTGCAGTGGCACAATGACGTGGCGAGGCTAGTTTTCTGTTCTGCGTCAGGATTCACATCATTTTACTGTTTGCTCACGAGTACATTCCTTATGCTCAACATTAGTCTTCTTTGAACATAAGCCACTATCATCAGCCAATGGGGTGCTGCGAAATAAACAATATAAAACAATTTGCATTTTTATAAAACTAATTACACATGCCCCACGTTTTAATTGTTTAAAATATAGTAGGTTTACAATAGTTAACGTGATTGCTGAAGCTCATCCACCCTGCAGTCGTACTCAGGAAACAGGTGTGTGTGTGTGTGTGTAGGTGTGTGTGTGTAGGTGTGTGTGACTGTAACTGCACATCAACTGCTAACATGCTCCAGTCCGCACGTCTCCATCTTCACTTTAAGCCAGCGTCACAAAATGTCAGTGAAGAGTCACACCGGGGCGGTGAGAGGGGCGAGGTGTGGGGAGGAGGAAGAGGTGGTAATGAGGATGACACGATCAAAAGTCTGTTTCACCAGCACTTCCTGCTCACTGAGCTTTCATCCCACCCACCCCCTCAAGCGGAGGCGTGTAGTTCCTCCATCCATCTGTCCTCCCTTCTGACGGCCTCCTTTAGGCCTCTTCCTGCTCGGGGAAGTTGAGGATCTTGCGGTGAGCTTGCCTCAGGTACTGCTGCTGTTTGAAGTACACCTTAAACGCCCCCTTGATGGCCACAAAGGCGATACCTCCCTGTAGGTGGAGGAAAGCAAAATGGTGTTGAAAGTGGACTTAAAGACAGATTCAGCTCAACACATCAAAGCTCTCCCCCCACAGCGGACTCTAGGAGGATTTACTTTAATTTCACACCGACTATCACACACACGACTGCATCTCATAAACAAACATGCAGATGATTCCTGTCTGTTTCCTGCTCAGCTGTGACCAGGAATGCTAGAGCACTTACAGATATTTTGGTTAAAAAGGATCATTCAAGAGTAAAGGTGGAGGTTTCTGGAGAGTGAAGCCTTCCAACCCAAACAGGAAACTGGCTCATTTATGGCAGTCTGTCTGAACAAAGGTGTGTGGATGTCTGAACGGCCAACCTGAATGAATATTACAGTGTATCTAAATAATATTCAAGCCGGGGCTGTTCTTCCAGTATGTGCCTTTGAGCGCAAACAAAAAATGAATCCATTCAATCAGCAAATGTGATGACTCATTAATCGTCACAGGAAGCCTGAAAATCTTCCTTCACTTTGTTTTATATTAGTTGTGATCTTATGGCTGGACTGCTAGGGGCACTTTCACAATTTCTCGAGTACACGGTTAATAACAGACTAAAAAGCAATAAAAATGAATGCTTATAGTGATCGTTTACTCTAAATAAACAGTATTTACTGTTGAAAATTTAAAAGCTAAGACTGAATTTAAACTACAAAAATCTATTTAGAAGAAGAAAAGTGGAAACAATTTTTTGAATCCTGACCTCAATACTAACCATCCAAACCCGCCGAGCTGAGGGCCTTTAGATTAGGCAGGAGTGTCCAAGCTGTCAGTGGTTGTGATTGTGTAAAACTAAACAAACATGGGCTAACTTACTAACTCAAGTGTGTCGGAAAAGTAAACAGAGGCGTCCACACTGGCACTTTGACTAATACAGCATGTGATAAATACTGATGTGAAGTTTCAGTCGTCGCCACTCTGGCTCAACACAAAAGGAACGAAGCACCATCTTGTGGGAATATTCATTAATTGCGCTTTAAAAGTTAATTATTTACAGTGGTGTGTTTTTCTTTTTTGTCTCACAGTGATCGATCACGCCGAGAACAAATAAAGGTTTGACTGATGATGCAGCTCATCTGTTCGCTCTCCTTCCTGCAGGTTTGCTAGGTGAGGACAGAGTGTTCAGCAGTATCAGTGCAGCCCAGATCGCATGAGCCGCTCTGGTTACCTTTCTGTCCTCCCATTTAAGGTTTCTCTTATGTCTAAATGGCTCATACGATGCACAATTAGGCCAAATTAGAGGACTCAATAGTAGGGCTAAAACAAGGGGGTGGATATACTAGTTGTTTGTACTCTGCTCATCGAATCCCCTGCAGAACTATTGCTACCGTCAGGTGAGTCATACGGCGAGTCTGGTTGGACCCACCAGGATGGTCCTCTGCAGGTTCGAGTTGACGCTGCTGAACATGAGCTTCCCCACGATGGTGGCAATGGTGGGGAAGACCAGGGCGCCGCACAGGATCCGTGTGGCTGACACATGGTCTGCCAAGGGGCTGGCCTCTGCGGGGATCCGAGGAACTGGACAGCCGATCCCTGCAGACACACGAGTATTAGTTTTATTCCTGCATAAACCTGAGGGCGCAGCTGCTGACACAGTTGAGTTTCAGAGGCTGAGGATTGATTTATTTATCTGTTTTGTGGCTGTGATGAAGTGAACACCGACCAGCTGCAGTGAGGATTTCTGTGATGGATGAGGAGACGGTGTTTGAGGTGTTAGTAACTCTCCATATTATTTGTTTTTGTCTGAAACTTTTCTGCTATCATCAGGTTATGATAATCAAGTTTCTGACTCAGCTCCTTACATGGTTTTATATTATTGTCCTTGAAAAGACATCCTGTCTGTCCAGCAGTGATGGCTGTTCTTTAGCAGCAGCAGACATTAGAGCATCATCGTTTCATACTGACAGTTACACCTGAGTAAGGTTAGACTCACACAGTGCAGCATACACGTAACAAACACAATATAAACACAGATCCACATTCTCAGGATCAAACGTAAGGAGTGTGTCCTGACCGGGGAAGATGCTGTTGAGGATCTGCAGTTTGTTAGAGTACTTCCTCCACAGGCGCAGGACGTAGTCTTCCCAGCGGATCATCTTGCCGAGGATCAGCATGACAGGAATGGTGGGCAGCCCGATGAGAAGGAACAGAGGATCAGCCCGCTCCATAACATCCAGGCCCTCCTTATGGCCGACGACCTGGAGGAGGCACAGGAGATGGTCAGAGTGGCAAACAGCTGCACACAAGTATATACTAGATTTATCTAGTATATCTTTACCTGCATGACAGTGACTGCTCCATATGTGACAGCGGTCCAGTAGATGGAGCCCACCATGATGCCAGCTGCAGCAAAGGGGCCAGCCTTGGAGATGAGGCGGTCAGCCAGGTCCAGCACATAAACCACAGGACCTGATGGAGGCATCACCAGACTTAAGTCACAACTAAGAGAAATATATTTACCTATAACACGTAAAACTGTTGGCTAACATAAATATAACTGTTATCCGTAGTTTTAGAGAGCTACTTCAACCATTTATGCGTACTTCTGACTGAGAATCTGAACTTCAGGGATTATTATCCACTGATCTGATAATCCTCCTAATGTAATGATCATTTTGTGCATCAAAGGTCAGGAAAATGTCCCTCATTATTTTCCCTGACAGCTCAAGTTGTCAAAATATCCTCATTTCCAACCAATTAGATGCATCTCTCTCCCCTCTACAGAAACAGGGTTACTGGGTGTGCTATGCTTGGAGGCACATTACGACAGTGCAGTGACATCAAAAGCAAACTTTCTTCCTCAGACTTTTCCTAAGTTTAAAGCAGGCTGTGTAAGGTGCACGCCTTGTTTTGCAGGTTTATTGACACTTAAGGAGGAGCTTCAAGGGCAGGGCCCACTGAGATTAAAAAGAACTGGGATGCCTCTCGACCAGCATGTAATAAGAAATTAATCTGAAGTTCAAACTTGCCTTTGGAGTAGTGACATCCCTGTCTGACACCAGGAGCAGGACCTTAAAAAACATCTCTGCTGCATTCCCGTCTCTTGCATTCTGGGCCCACTCGAGGGAAATCATGAAATATTTACAGGAAGGCAACCTGATTTCCTCACCCAGACAGAGCCATCCACATCCTATTAATAACTAGCCCAGGAGTCAGTGGGAGGGGAGCGGGGAGGCTGCCAGAGGGACTGAGCGCAAGACAGTGCTGGGCCTCTGTGTGCGTGCTGCTTTGGCACTTGGTAAACTGCAAAATTAGATCCACAGAGCACAGCAGTTTGGGCTTCCAGGCTCTGAAAAACCTACACTCTCAAACACCTTACTATAATATCAGTGTTACACATGCACGGTTCTCATTTCCAGCAGACGGTGACTGAAATCCTACTTCAGACAGAGATACCACTGCATCTCTTCTCTAGTTTAGAAATGAAGCAGTCAAGTTGTTTCAGAAACAGTGCTGAGTCACTGCTCATTATGAAAGCAGGACTTTGTTCAAGAACACCTTTCCTCAGGCCATGTCAGCAGCTCACTGATAAATATATTGCACAGCAAGTAAAAAGAGCCTGATTGACCTTATAGCACAGAAAGCTGCCATCACTTAGTTAAGGACAGCTGGGGCGGTGGGTTACAGGCCGTTACTGGGAAAAGGATTACTGCCAGGGCCCAGTCAGGCACAAGGACAGATTTCAAACAAACACCTGAGCAGATACATTTTTGAAGGAAGGGAAAGTGGTGACACATCTCTAACTACAACCTTAACAACATGAGCTTAGAGTAAAAGGACTCGGCTTCCTGAAATAACTCCAGGGGTGCCGTGAGGAGTTCTACAGTTTCTGGACTGGCTTCATTAAATTGTTTGTGCAGCCTGGCCACTATGAGGCTGGTGCCCGTAAGTACCTGCCACACGCGGCATACAATCCATCCACTGTTAGCAGTGCACGTATTTCTACAGCTGAGTGCATTCACTGTGCTGGTCTGTGCTAAATGTCTTTACTGCAGCGCTGCAGTCCACTTGTTGAGGAAAGAGCTCAAAGTGAGCGAGGTGCATTTATCACTTCTAAAGAGTATCTGAGTCTGAGACAGTTTTTAATGCAGCAGCTGTCTCTTATCTGCCAGCAGCCATTTGATGCTTTCAGGCCTCCTGTTACTGCACCCGTGTTTGCCTTTGGGACTGACCTCACAATGCTCGAGAGCATTAATATGCCATATTTTGATGACAGCACTGGGATCTCTTCCGCTTTCTCCGTGCCTAAGCATTACGCCATCCCGGGCAAAGGGGACTAGACTGCCCTTAATGGCTGCTGGTAGCAGATTCCATAATTAAGATTATTAAAAAAGGAGGGAGGGAGAGGAAAGTTAGGAGGGGGCCCCGTGCAACTGCAATACCTCGGTAGTGGGCACGCACATTGGCACGCTGTTCCAGCTCACTTGTTTACTCTCTGGGCTGAGTGTCAGAAAAGGAGCAGCAAGGACACGCCGTCCTCAGGAGTTATATAGCGAGCCAAATTAGCATGATGGGCTAGCTTTGGCTCTGCAGCAGCTGCTGGTGGGAGTGCAGCCAGAACAGCATATAGCTGCCCTGCTCTTTGAAGGCTGAAAAATGACTCTGCCCCCCCCCTCCGGGGCTGTAAGCAAGTGAAAAACAATCAAGACCTGAGTTAAGAGAAAAAAATGATGTGTATCTCAGAATCCACCCACTCATTTGCTCCAAGAGCAGGCAGGGGTCCCCGCGCAGAGAGCAATACTGTGACCAAACCCTATCCAGCCTCTAGAAATGAGCTGGCCTCAGTGACCGGTCAGTGCTCCCCATCTCTACCCGTCCACAGATTTAACTCCATCCGCCCAGACTGAATGCTGTTATTGCTGGGCTGGAAAACTGATAGTATTCATTGGGTTCATTAAAACCAGAGCAAACACCGCAAAAAAGGAGTGCATCTAAGCTTTAACAGTTTTTGTGCATTAGGTGACCAAAGATACTGGGTCTCTGTATTAGACATGGCGTTGTATAATAAAGAGAACGAGGCTAGAATAAAAATTATGTGAGAGGAACACTGCAGCAATGATGCAGCAAAACCAAAAGCGCTGTACTCCTCCGCCTTGCTTTGAAGTGGACTAATGCCCAGCGTATCCTGCAGCCAGCGTCTCAAGTCCTCAGTCAGAACAAAGAAAAATCTCATGGAAATTCAAACCCTGACAAAGCAGTCGTGTCAGTAAAAACCCTGCGTAACAAATCCAAATGCTTTGCAAATTCAGTCTGACCCAAGTCTGACGTCACGCGGTGCCACGAATGCAAATCCGTGAATCGCCACTTAATGTTTGCATGTGCTGCCCTGCTGGAAAGGACAACACGGAGGTACATCCTCTCCTCATCACCTAGAAACGCTGTGATTTCATGAATCCATCAGCAGCTCTGCTCATCTCCTCTGTCGCTGTGGGCCTTTGATGAGCTGCTCTGTTTGCTCTTTCCGTGACCCAATTTCACTCCCACTCCTCTCATCCAGACACATCCAACATCCCCGCACACCACCTCCGTCTGACCCTCACTAAAGGGATTTGGGGGTCGGTGGGTGGGTGGGGGTGAGGTAAACTCAACAAACACTGTGCACATAACCAACCACTACTCTACTATCCATTTCCTATTCAAACACTTTCAGCATTTAAAAAAATGCAAAAGTGAAAAAACAAAACCCCTAAAAACACATTTGCCTGCTGCTATAGTACATTGCAGGAAAAAAACGTCTTATGACACACACACACACACACACACAGTCCACCACAGCTTGTGTGTGTGTGTAACTGCAGCCTATTAATTCACTTCCAACTCTCAACCAGAAATTGGAATAAGTGGCAAAACAAAGTTTAGGCTACTTCGTCTGCAGAAATCTTCCCAAAACATCCTGAGGCTAAAACTCCACCACACATCCTCACAGTCTGTCATCTAAACTGAAGGGAAACCAAAGAAAGTTACATCAAAGGCAACACCAACCTCAGCAAATGAAGAGTGATGGTGGCACGCTGTTTCTGTGTCATTCTCCGAGGGCAACGTCACCCAGCAGATCAGAAACGAGGAAGCTCTTTCAAAATAAACCGCTGGCCTATCCATCACCATGCTCTAAACCACTTCAGTATTTGAACACATGACTAAAAAACAAACTGTGGAGTGGGCATCAGGAGACTGAGGGTAAACATTTAGCCACAAGTCACTTCTATGACTGACTTTTTTATAAAGAGCCGTCCAAAAATAACAAGCCGCAAAGCCATCATAATAATACGGCAGTGTGAGAAACACTGATGCAGTCAGTCTAAAGTGTAAATTCCACTGGCGCACTGTACAACAGAGGCTCAATTCATAAAGTGCCTCAAAGCCAGAACATGTGAGACACTAACATTAGATAACAAACATACTTATATATACAAAATTTCAATAAACAGCAAATTCAGATCAAACAGATCCATTAGGACAATTCTGATTTCACAAACAGAACGAGCAGGGCCTGTTACAGCCAACAATCCTAAAGATTGTTTAAAGAGAACTGAAACACTATGAGAAGTTGACTTTATAACTTACTGTATGGATATTTTGTTTCACTTTAACTCAGCTGCTACACATGCTGCACATGGACAAGACGTTACCACGTCAGAGCCCCAGTGAAAGCTAAACTATGATATCCATTTCTATCTGTATTCTTTTTATGCTTTGGGGCAGGGGTCTCAAACCTGTGGCGATTTCCTCCTCTGTCTAATGTGGCTCCCCATAAATCTAGTAACAGGAAAATGAACAATTTCCAACTGAACCTCAACAGCAGTGGCCAAGAAGCTGCAAAAAGGATTGAGAATTTAACTGGTTTAACAATGGTTTTGCAAAGATGCCATTCTTGGCCATTCTTTCCCCGTTCACATATTTTACAAAAATAAATATTCCTGAGGGAAGGGGATCAAACTTGTTTGTTATCCACTGATTATTTTGTCACAATTTCTACCAATTTCACAACCAACCTTGGTAGAAATTGCCCCATATTGGCTGCATGCTTTTGTTGTCTGCAGAAATGTTTCAAATTTGTGAATAAATAAAACTTGGTCCATAAAACTTTGCGCTACTGAATGTTTTTGGGGTTTTTTTTACTTCCAAGTACTGATTAACTGTGCTTCTAGGAATTGAGTCAATACAAATACAAAAGGGCTGTAGACACATTCACATATACCCAGCAACCACATTCCAATAATGAGCTCGTAGATAGAGGTCAGACAAACACTTGAGGTTGGAGAAGCATGCACAGAAGCTCAGCTTAAAGCACCAAAGTGAGTGACAGCACAGCATTGGTCACTATAAATATACATGAACCTGTTTACCAGTTGGGCCCAACCTGTTGCAGGCTAACACCATGTTTGCTTCTGTCTCAAATTTCAACGTCTCACTCTCTATGAAATGGCAATGGGCCAGGGGCTGATGGGTAACCAAGTGACAAGTATACAACTTCAAATATGCCCAAGTCTTCACATCCAGCAGCAAAACATCTAACAGATAAAACCAACTTTCCTGTGATGCAACTGCAGTGTGTTCTGTGAGAGTCATTCACTGTCTTAGAAAGTTATGAAGAGATCTGAGAAAGTGAGCTGTGAGCAGCTTGTGTCCAAATAAGCACAGCTCTGCGTGCTGTATCTTCACTGGTTGAGTCATAGCTTTTGAGAACAATCGAAGCCCTCGCCACTCTGACGTGTCGAGCTAATTGAGGCAGCCGCTGCTGGTCAGTCAGCGAGCACGCCCCTGTTCGTTGTCACAATGAAATGAAACATTTACCCAGATCGCCACAGAACTTATGCTGGATCTCGAGTAAATAAACTGAGGCAAGACAAACTCAACAGTTCCCAAAGTTTGGATACAGTTGCAGGCAGTGACTCAAACAGGAGTTTATTTACATGGAAATTTTCTCTGTAATTCTGCTTTGATGTTGACAACTGCCAGAAAGGCTGTATGAGAGCTCAGCAATACACTATATTAAATTTAGATTTGTGAACAAGAAATTTATCTCAGCTTCTCAGCATGGCGTGGGGCTATAAGTTAACAATCCTTATATTTTAACCATGCTGTACATCACACACTACTCTATAGGATCTAAAGCCTTTCAATTTTAAATGATCCTGAATATACCTGATCCTCATTTTGAAAATCTATGCCACAGACATAAATCACACATAGCTTCAAAGACTGGAGTACTGCAATCACTCAAAGTTTTGCAGTAGACCTTGAAAAACATAGCTGAAGGAATAATTATCCTCTTAATTTCCTCAAGCACAGAATCCTCTCAGCCCAACAAGACAACAAAAGCTAGTGACATTTCGAGGCCATCTCATCACGCTTCCACAAGGTTTTATTTTCAGAGAAATGCAACCCACCCAGTTTGGGAAAGACAATGAGGTATTCTGCATTGCACTGTGGGCAGGCTACGCGTGCTGTGCTGTTGCCTCGCTGTTTCTCGTCCACCCAGCGTTGCAGGCAGGTCTGGTGAACCCACTTGGTGGAGCCGCGGCAGCGACACGGGCGAACCCACTCTGCCGTGCGGTCATCTTCGTCCGTGGCAAAGCACACCCAGCAGCTCCTAAAACAAACACACATGCCCAAATTCAGGATGAGACACTGAAACAAACATGGCTGCAAAAAATAAATAAAAATACTAGCAGCCACCAGCTGTACCCCTCAGTCTCCTAGTAGACACACTTATGCCATTAATTTCAAAATCGTACGTCACCTTGTTCTGAAGTTATCGCATTCACAAGATTTTCAGAAAACTTACTCTGACCTTGAGGTGAAGGTCACTGAGGTTTGAACTCGTGTGAGATTTTTAGTAGATACACCTATGGTATCAATTCGAATCTCCTACATCACCTCATTCTCTGCGCCCCATCAGCCTTGTACAGCTGAAGGGTAAAAGAAAGACATGGTTGTAAATAGAGCTGCAAATATTGATTATTTTAGTAATCGAGTAATCTTATAATCTAATAATTCAGTGTCCAATCTAACAACCCTCAGGTCAGTGGCTCAGAGTTTAATGGCTAATGGTTTGGGGGTTTTTTGGCTTGTGAAAAAAACGTTGGTGTTTTTATATTTTTAAATATTAATGCAATTTAATGAATATAATGTTTTATAATATTTCATTTTTAATCTGAAAAATGTTACAAAAGTCTTGAAATTAATATAGTCTAGTACACCCTGTGCCCCCCTTTAGACTCACCCCTGTTTGCTGCAGGTATCTCATGTAAAATAGGATGGCTGCTGTCAGCCTTCATTAAGCTGTATCATTTAAACATGCTATCAGACCAAGTTATCAGTTCATCTGCATATTTTAATACAGCTTCTGGAGACTTGGTGCAGATTTTTCTCTGTGTAAAACAAACGGCAGATGATGGAGCAGCTACAAAGTGCTTTGATGAAGGACTCCTGCTAGCTCTTTACCAGTAATCAGAAATCAGCCGATCAATACATAAACCCTATAGGCAAACAAGCTGCAATGCTGACTGAATCAAGCATATCTGACAAGAAGTGTTCAATGGACACACAGCAGCTCAAACAAACAGGCCCTTCACCCTGCCATTAGAATACAAGACAATTTCCAAAGGATTGCATTTCAGATCACATCAGTGTCAGCTCCCTTTTCTAACAAGCATTGGTAAAAGAAGCAACCTATGCTCCACATATACCGATTCTCTACTTCCGTTGATCCTAGCCATAGCTACACATTTCTGACTTTGACGCCAGTATTATTCACAATGCTACTCATACACTGAATCAACAGGTCAGTGTTCATTTTGACAGCTGATTTTATTTGAATTCTTTTTAGTTTTACTCAAACTATAGTATTATTATCCTAAATCTAAAGTGATTCAGTTGACTAAAATATAAAGTGTGAAAGCTTGTTGTGTTTTTACTGGTGAGAGTGAATCCACACAGTTTACAAAGCATCTTATTTTCCTTGACTTCAAATGTGAAATGTGGGTATATCTCCACTCTTCTCTTCCTCCCCAAGCTTGTCTTGTTGTTGTTGTGAGAAAAAAAAAGTAATTGATGAAAACTATGACAACGTAATTCAAGCCAAACCACATTTTATACCGTGACATCTTCCTTCTCTGTTCCCTTACATACAGAGATGGGAGTAAACCTTCTCTTTACCTCTTAGGAAGGTTCTGCCGGTCTTTTACAACCTTACCCTCCTCCACTGCAAAGCAACGCAACATGTGCAAGACAATTTGATATCGAACTTCCCTGACCTTAACAAAGCACATCACCTAGTGTGACATATTGCATTTCCATAATTAATCAGCAACGTGCGACTGGCTGGATGGGTCACCACCAGGGTGTCTCACTGCATATAGCTCAGTTTGAGAATCCGCAGAACCTTACTTCAGCTGCCATCAACTCATGAAAACCTTCACAGGTTAGATCTGAATAATTGATGTAAGTAAATCAACAGCATGTCTAGAGTCTCGACTCCGCCAAGCTCAAGGGAGTTCTACTGGTTCTCCGGTTGCAACAGTATACTGGTTTTCAAGTATTAACATGATATGAAACTTGATGGCTATCATACCATGAACATTTGCCTATGAACAGTATCTTGCTGTGCGCATCTCCTTTCCTCATTGAAAACCTGTCAAACAACTTGCGCCACACATGCACATCCGGAGGAGAAATGTCAGCAAGAAACAAGGCTGATGCCACCGATCTGCGCTGTCCGCCTGAAAAGAACCTAAAAGCAGAGTGCAATTACTTTAGATATCCCAAAATAATCAGCTCTCGTGGATTTGTTTATCGGAGAGAGGGGGGGTCCTTCCAAATTATTCCTCTGTGTAATACTGTGATACTGTCTGGGGTACATATCATATCATCAAAATATACCGATTATGGTTTTCTAATCATCCATCCATCCACTTCCGCTTATCCTTTTCAGGGTCGCAGGAGGCCTGAGTCTATTCCAGCTGTCTTAGGGCGAGAGGCAGGGTACATCCAGGACAGGTTGCCAGTCTGTCGCAGAGCTAACAGATAGACAAAGACTTCTATTTGGCAGTTTGCAGAAATGAATGAAAACCACTTAAAATGTGGTTTTAAAAACTGGAAAATGTTTAGTTTTTTTTTTAAACTAGCCTGTTGCCAGGCGATCCACTGGTTTGGTAGCTGACTGCTGCCTGTGACCCATTTGTGTGTGAGATTTATGATCTCATTTTCATAATTACTCTGAACCTTGAACAGCTGGCATTTCACTGGATGAATGAAAAAATGATTAGTCTACACACACCTCCCATAAATCTCTGGCATACAAAACACTGATTAAGAACGCCCCCTTCCCACCCATAGTTTGTGATGATCTAATTTTGGTATCATTCACATTATGAATTATTTGTGCTCAGAATTCTAGCAGATTACTTTCCAAAGGTCAACCCAACAGTAAGACACCTAACCAAAGCACACTGCAAAAGAAGGTGCCTGTGTCTGACCTGATAAGCTGTAGCTGCAGTTTACTCTTCCATTTCCTGTTTTTAAACCACAGGTATAACAGGAACAGGGAAAACCTGTTTACTCTCACAATGAAGTAAAAAATGTTTCTTACACCAGGAATTTTAGAAACACCCCCCCCCACCTCAGCTCCATTTGTTGAATCCCTTCATGGCATGCAGAAGTACTATTTGAATTATTTGCTCAGGTAGCTACCTCCAATGAATTATTTGTCAATACCCCCCTGGTGTTGAATAAAATATGACAACGCAGGAGAGGACAGTCCAGGTCGAGGTGATCAGATGACATGTCAGTGAGAATGTGTGGTGTGATGGAAACATCACCCCCCATTCAAGATCATATCTACAGTCTTTACTGCGGTTCACCCTATAGCTGACCCCTCCCTATGTATGTGTACTGGCATCACACTACTCAATTTAATTCAAATAGGGTTCTCGCATTGATCTGCAATGCAAAACTGAAAAAAACAAATATAAAAAATGCATCATAGGAATTTATGTGCGACACCACGGGATCTTCAAAGACACTGCAGACTGAAAATGAGGCTGCCGTTTAAAAAAAAAAAAAAAAAAAAAAAAAAAGCGATGATGAGACGCCAAGTAGAACGGTGGACAGACGTCTCCACAGAAACACGACAGCGGAGAACAAAACCCATCTCTACCTTAGATTCACTGGCTCTTGTTCCTGTAACCCAGCCCCAGAGCATGACAGAACCTATTACAACAGCAGTGAAACACTATCTTCTGTGCGAAACCTTAATCTCTGGCTTGCCGTCGCCTCAGCCCTGTTTAACAGAACAGTCAGCCAGATAAGCCAAAATGACGACTGCATACTGAGAAATCCTGTGCAGTCTGATATATTAAAAAAAACAAAACAAAAAAACAAAACAGGCTTGTATATCAGAATGCAACAATTTTCTAAATATGTTAACCCGATATGCAATGAAAAGATCAATTTTAAATGTTGAAACGATGATGTAAAATCTGCAGATTGACATGCTGAATTATTGCTAATAAAGTTGCTGAAGGACTTTCAAGAACATAGAGACTCGATGATGGCGACGTGCCTGAAATCCACTGAAGGAAGGTGACCTCCTGTATCACCAAGTTATTTACATGTTAAACAGGCAAACTCATGTGGGTCTCTGCTGTTTTTACAATAAAGCTTTAATCCACCTAATGCACAGAGACTGCTTTGAAACTTCAAGGGCAGGCAAGCAGCAATGCATATTATCATTTTTATTTCGGCAGTTATTTTGAAAACCCTTCAAGCTCGCGGGATCAAAAGAATGTGCAGCACAGAGGCACTGTGGACACTGTCACGCGTTTCACCTCAGCTGTGGATTTTATTCTGATAATAGAAGAAAGCTCCAAGATGACACAGACATGGCCATGATGTGATTGACACTGAGATATTAAGGCCACTCTTAATATTAGTATTAAGTGTGACTTTCTCATCGTCTCACAAGCCAGGCTCCTGTCCTCAAGAAGAGCATAAGCCACCCCACAAAGGCTCCTTTAACTCAGCAATGATCATGTGGCTGTGGGAAATCACAATGTTGTCTTGTCCAAGCTGGTCAAATAACAGCTCAAAGTGTTAGTATTGCATTAAACTTTGTGTGTCAGTATCAAGTTAACCCTCTGGGGTCAATAGACGAGCCAGTATGTCCAAATCACATACCCAATTTAAAATTCCATAGCAACAAGATGCACGCCAAGTCTCCATTTCAACTTGTGTTGAAAGTGCAGACTTCAAACTACATGCTAGTTTTTAAATTCTGTATGTATAAAATGCTTTTTTCTGAATACTATCGCAACGGTAAATACGGCATTTTGTAAGGACAGCGAGTTCTTGCAAGAAAAACAAAACAAAAACACACATGACGCCTCTTTTCCATTTGTGGAAAAATTTACAATGTCAACCAATCAAAAAAATAATAAGGTGACACGTGACATTTGGTTGTTTAGGAAGAGTGATGGCAGTGAGAGAGCGAGTGAGAGAGTGAGGGATTTGGATAGCGATTTTTAAGACGAGAGAGATTTGTGACGTTTGGTGTGTTTGGAATATTGCTTGTGTGTTTTGTTGTCTTGTGTATTCAGTGTATTGCGGTTGTTTGAGTGTCAAAACAATGAGGGCACTACTTTCCAGCCAAAAAGCCACCAAAGGCAGATCGCAATGTAAACGCTGTTTCCAGGAGAAAAAACACGAGGTGTGTTGTCAGGTCTTCAGGTTTTAGGCCTTTCATGTGCTCTTAAATTTATCTTTTAAATTTATATTTGCATTCCAAGTTATGAAAACGATATGTTAAACATGTTTGTGGTTGAGTTCTTTGCGATTTTAGACCAACTGTGTTAATGCAGTATACCAAAACGAAAAAAACATAAGGGTAACTTCACACATGTAAGGTTGTGCTGAAAAGAATAATATCAAACAAGGCCGCGTAAATACTTTTAAAGGTGAAATATAAATGTACTATCAAAAGTAGTGAAAAACAGCCAATTAAACCCTGGACGCCAGAGGGTTAAACAAGTCATTAGCTGGAATAATGACTCTAAAAGTCTCCATGGTTTTAGAGTGATGGGTCTTTAATAAACAAGTCTGATAACATAACACAGTGTCCTCCTTTCAATATTGTGCAACTGAATGTAGCAACTTCAGCTTCTAAAAATACCAATACCAATCAACACTTCAATGACAGTCTCTGGAAAAACATTTCAATCATTACAGATATTTTATTAGTCTGGGGCTTATTTATATTAATGTCCAGTGTGTAAGAGTCTGACCTGAAACACAGCAGAATCTCAAATTTAAGCAAAGTTCACTTCAATGAAATATCAAACAAAGAAACTATTACAACATGAGGGCACTACCTAAGAAAAAAATGCATGTGCTTTTAGTATCGCCACAAAGCACTGTGATCTGTGGTGTACGACAAAGCAAAAGGACTTCATGCTTTAAATAGCCTTTGAGTGGCTTAAAGTTAACACACACACACAAAAAAAAAAAAAGCCAAGTGGTGAATTACTCCACTTTATTAATAAAAACCTTTTGCAGTGACGTGCCACAGATTCAATGTTTAAATGTAATTTTTGATGGTACATAAAAAGCTATGAAGGCTCAAACAGCACTGAGAAAGCATTGCTTTGGGGCAAACAACATATACAGGATATTCTCGTTAGTTTGTGATAGAGCTGGGCGATAGAACGATAACGATATGTATTGCGAAATAAATTTTTCTTGATAGAAAAATTAAACTATTGCGATAGACCTCGCCGCTCTTGTCCTCTTTAAAAAAAAAAAAAAAAAAAAACAGCCAATCCAAATTAAGTAGTGCAAAGCCGAACCAATCACAGCCGCAGTGTCACGTCACGTAACTTGTTACGTACAGCACAAGTGCCATGCCGCACATGTGTATTTGTTTTGGGAAGCAGCCAGCTGCCGTGCCGCCCGGGTAATGGAGGAAATGAGTGTGCCGACTAGAGAAAAATCAACCGAGCGTGACTGAAGAGAAAACAGATGATGGTTCCAATGCTGGAGAGATTGTCGAACGGGAGAGCCATAGAAGTTCTGTAGTGTGAAGGTATTTCGGCTATTTCAAGTCTGACAAAAACAGAGTAGCGTTCACTGTAAATTGTGCTGAAAGCAAGTCTGGAAATACAATAAACCGGTGCATGCTCAGTCTCTGACTGGAAGCGCTAATTCGTCATTTGGCTTTTGTCAGACTAAAGTAACTGTTAAAACGGTTTGAAAAGCTCAGCTATACAACTAGGGCTGCCACGATTAGTCGACTAGTCACGATTATGTCGACTATTAAAATCGTCGACGACTAATTTAATAGTCGACGCATCGTTTGAAGCTTTGTAAGATCACAAAGGACGCAGGAATGAGTAGTAGGATTTAAGAGTGTAATAACGGACTGAAACAGAAGATGGCAGCACTGCATGTACAAGGATGCCAGCTGCCGTTAAACCCCGAAGAAGAAGAAGCTGTGTCCCAGAATTCATAGCGCGGCCCAGCGCAGTTGTCAACAATGGCGGCAGCTAGTTAGTTTTAACTTTACTCTTATTATTCTTTCTGGGTCACAAAATAAACCTTTAACATATTTTCAGGCGAGAATGTAGCTGTGTAAACCTCAAATATCTGCTCAGTTTATCAAGACACCACATATTTTCAAAAGCGCTCCGACGTTTTCGGAGACGTCTGTTACCCACTAGCTCGTTAGCTAGGCGAGGGCAAGGCTAACTAGAGCCATGAGAGCACCGGACTCCCGGCAAATCGTTTTCAAACCCACCGCCGTCTTTCGCTAGTCAGGTTAAACATATATATAAGTCACTTAGATAACTTAAAAATGTTATTGTTTGGCTTTCTTTAGTATTTTATTTGTTCCTGAGTAAATCGGTTTGGCTGAGATTAAAGTTATAGTTTTTGCACAGCTAAAACTGTCAAGCAGACAGCTGATTATCAGAAGTGTGACACGCTGGAGAATATACTCCGGTGTCCTGTTATATTTTAGAAAGCAAGGAGTTTATTAAACTTCACCGAAACAATCTGCAAATTTCATTAAAAATTAATAAACTACCATCTTGTCTTTATTTTTAGTTAGCACAGACCTTAAACACTTAAAGCTGTAAGCTAATGATAGTTATATAAGACCAGATGCTGCTGGTGCAATAAGCTGTACGCTGTACGTCCAATGGATGATGATCTGATTAGTCGACTAATCGCAAAAATAATCGGTGACTAGTCGACTATCAAAATAATCGTTTGTGGCAGCCCTATATACAACAAGGAGAGATTGAGAATTTCCTTTTAGTTCTCAGTTTATTTGATATTGACAAAAGTTAGTCAGTTTTGTCTGTTCTTCTGTAAAACAAACTAAGATTTATTTTTAGAATTAATATTTTGTTTCTAAGTGGAACTGACAATTTAGTACCGGTAGTCTGTTTTGTTTGTTCTATTTTGAAACTTAAACGCTTTAGCGGCTGCCTTTTGTGTAGTTTGCAATATTTGCCTTTATTTATCTGAAAAAGTCTCATGTTCCTTAAGTACAGCTACCCTGTTGAACTTATTATGGGAAATAAATATTTAAATCAAAACAAGCTGCTGATTATTTCACATTTTACTTGTGAGCAACGGCACATTTAAATCTTACAAATATAGTTATTTGGCTTATATCGTGATATATATCGTTATCGCCTGAAATGAAAAAAACATATCGTGATATGAAAAAAATCTCATATCGCCCAGCTCTAGTTTGTGATTTAAATAACTCTGCCTGTTATCTAAACCAGCTATCTTAAAATGTGGCATGAGCTTCCACTGGCATTAATGCTGGCTAATACAGCTTATTTATGCAAACTGTGGGTTACCAAGGAAAGACATGCTGACCAGCCACTGATTTGTTTCTTGGAACATGTCATTAATCTACTCCATGCAAACAAAATAACAAAGTCTCTGCAGTTGTTTTCCATTAAAAGGAAAAAAAAATCAAATCATCACTCAACCGTTTGAAAAGGTCGAAAAAGAGCCTGCAGAAGCTGACAATGTTCCATATTAAAACTGCAAAATCATGACTGTAAGGTCAGTTGTTCTTAGCGCACGCACAGCACATATTTATCGACCCATTCACGCAGAGATCAATGGGGTCAGCAAGAAAAGAATAAAACATGTAGGTTCTGTATAAATAAATAAATGTGGATTAAAATGTGCTTCCTACTTCCATTTGTGAAACACTGCATTGCAGAGGCAGCTGGCTGTTTGTGGCAGGTCCAGATAAGAGCCTCTGGAGCCTCATGTTTGTCAGTGATAGAGGCTGGGTACACAACTGTCTAGGAGTAAGCAGACATGACATACATCTTCCTGCCTTTGGCTACTCAAACATTGCACGGGTTATTGCCTCTGCTACGCACCAGCAGCACACAGCTAAAGCACGTTTCACAATGATCATGGGCCCTTCCTTTCTTTCTGCCACTGTACTATGTTCCTGGGAAATGATTTCAAAGTCCAATGTTCAATATTGACTCAATATTGCTGCGTTACTTGTGTGCCAAGTCTTTTACAGACAGCATACGCTATTTTAAAGGAAATGGCACGCATCACCTCACCCCCAACAATCAAAGATTCAGGTCACACATGCCGCATGAGAAGACTTGGAAAGCGTGTCATGTCACTGTGACATAAACAAAGAAGTTAATCATACCCATGAACGCCTGTTGTGTTTTTACATACTGAAGAAAAAAAAAAAAAAAAAAACACAGGCAGTCTGATTAGTAATAAAAAACATTTAAGATTCACCAACATCCAATTTAAAAACATAACTCCCTCCTTTCTTGAACGATAAGATTTTATCACAACTAACAATATATAGCACTCAAGAATTTGTCTGTGTCCTTTACTTTTGTGTATTGCCAATATAAGCAGAGGTAAGATGATAACTTGCATGACTTGGCCTTTTTCACAGACATTTTGTAACCCTAACAAAACACTCCTACAAATCTCTGACTTGGATTACTTTGTATTTCAAAACATATCACAAAGCAAGTGCTGTTGTTGACCGATCTTTCTGGGCAGATGAGATCCCAACTCTGAAAAGGTGATTTAACTGATGGCCGCGAGACGCCAACTACCCACTCAGGTTTGTTCAGCTGATTAAATTTTTACTTGAATTGTTGAATTGAGTACAGTACGAATAAAGGCCACCAAGTCAGTAAACTAAAATAGAGTTTTCCCTATTGTACATATGCAGGGGTTTTTAACTAAAAACTTGGTGATGTAAGAAATCACTGCAAATGAGAAAGTTTATCTGGCAGCAGGAGCCAAACCTACACGACATCACATCAACCCACGGCCACCAACACAATGCTCCAAACACATGCAAAATTTATACTTCTTTTGTGTCTCATTAAATGTCTCTTAGGCTACGTTCACACTGCAGGTGAAAACGCATCAAATCCGACTTTTTTGACCCTATGCGATCCATATCCGATCATCAGCACAAATCCGATATTTTCAAATCCGACCTGGGTCACTTTTGTATGTGGTACTGAATCCGATACATAGCTGGTGTTTTAGAAAGCGACTGCTGTTTGAATGGTCATGTCGCATGAAATCCGTCTTTTACGTCACTGACACAAGACAGACGCCAATTATCAGCGCCCAAGAAGACATCGTGAACGCTTCCTGGCCATCCAGTGTAGATGTCAGTGAAACTGTTGGGAAGACAATGTTGGAGAAACGTGAACATTTTATTTGTACTGTATAATCTGCAGATTCTGACAGAAATCTGCAACTATCCTTTGAAGCACTACTCCTCTCTAAAACAGCAATAACGATAATTATTAGGCCATATGTAAATACCAAAATAACTTTATAACTTAAAGCAAAATTGGGAAACGTAAAGTCCGAAACAAGTCTTTATATTAAGGGCCATCAGTCAATACTGTTTGCTCTGGGTCTAAACAGAGTGTGACGTCTTCTTTTGCGCATGCGGGCCGCTTTGAGGGTTCACACTAGAGCGTGTTTGCTGTTACATTTTATTTGTAGTGTGAACAAGCAGACAAAAAAAATAAATAAAAAAATCGGATTTGATCAAAAAATCGGAACTGAGCATTAAGACCTGCAGTGTGAAGGTAGTCTTACAGTATATAAACCTGTTAGGCGAGTTAAGCTTTAACCTCATTACTTAAACTACAATATGGTAGGTATTTGCAAAGCAAAAGTATAGCTGCTTTGACAGGGAAATTGTTTAACTTCTGTTTTAAGAATTGCATCATGAATTACACTTTGCCACGTAAAGTTATCTTTTCTCTTAATCCTTTATAAGCAATGACTAAAAGCAATTCGAAATGCTGAAAGTAAGATAAAAAAAACAAAACAAAGTTGAACACAAGCTGATTAATTCTTTCCTGAAAAGGAATTAACTTGTCGTTGCAGGAGTTTGGCAGATCACAAATATTGAAAATGCCTTCAAGGTGAGGATCTGAAGGCAAACTATAGGGAAGCTGTGTCTATACTAGAGAATAAAAGTACCTTTGATAAAGTGTAGACCTCATACAGCTTCAAGTGAACTAAAAGCTTTCTATTCTGTGGCTTTACACTCCATAATGCCACTGAAGTTCGGCCTGTTGATAAACTTCGACTCTGTCATGATGAAAGTGAAAGGAGACCCTTTTTGACCAGAATGCTGCCTGACAGAATCCATGGTTGAACTTCTTCTTTCTGTTGTGAAATATCCCAGCTATGACATGGCGATAAAGCATTGATGAAAATATGTTTAAGCAGACTTGCTTTGCTGCTGGCTACAGAAACAGCTTCTCATCAGTGCCCCCAGGGTGGCTGTGGCTACAATGTAGCTTACCATCACCAGTGTGTGAATGTGTGTGTGAATGGGTGGATGACTGGATATGTAAAGCGCTTTGGGGTCCTTAGGGACTAGTAAAGCGCTATATAAATACAGGCCATTTACCGTTTACCATTTATATCCGCTTCCAATTACATTTGCGTCTGTTGACGCTGATTGTACAACATAAAATGATTCCCCATGATGTAAGTGTTTTGTATTCTTTTCTTTTATATGAGTGTATATAGTATATGAACTTGTGGAGTTCTGATCTTGCTCCTCAGTTACATTCACGTGTTCTCCTTTTGTTCTACTTGACCACAAACATTTTAGAGCACCCTGTATCTGATTTTCGCTTTTGTACAAGTACGAAAAAACAAACTTTGTTCAGACATCTTACTAAAGAAAAGATTCTCCTCGAAATTAATCAACGTTTCAGCTGCCACAGAAATTACATTCAGTGTCTGATGTAACACAGATAAGCAGGTTTGTTCTGAACTATGAACGTGACATTTTCAGGTATTTTACTGGACGCGGGGTCCTGCCTAAGGGTCAATAGTTAATAAGCCAAATATTTGGACATTTCTCCATGGCCTTATGAATTGTATCCAGTTTGAGAACACAAAAGAACTGGCCATAGAAAGTTAGAGTGATTACTTAACACAATATCCACCAATTCATTGGCAGAGCTAGGAGTCCAGGACTTCCTTTGTAAACTAAAAATACCCTGGCCAGGCAAACTTAATGATATCCAGAGCTGAGTTGAAAGTTCGTGTCCTGTTAAAAAATGATAGTGTCTCACTTAAAGCCTAAATTGGGGGACGGTATTCTGACAATACCGTCCCACAATTTTTCTTGACGACTGTTTTGTTTTGAAGTTTAGCTATGTGGCTGCCATTAGCATGCTAGCCCCAAACTTGAACTCACCTGTCCAAATTCTGCTGCATGCCAACTGCGTTCTGTTCCGCCATTGTCGTAGAGGCCAAAAAGGTTCAGATGCTGTCTTCTTGGAGGAAATTAATTGCGTTACAGGTAAAACATTCGAAATTTAGTACTCGTTAATTTGTTGCAGCTAAAGTCGACGTAGAAACCCCCCCACAAAAAAACAAAAAACACCTGCTAGCAAGTTAGCTGTTGAACTAATGCTAACAAGCTACATAGGCCTTCGTCGAGATGCGGCGCAACACCCACAAACGAACCGGTATTTTTTTTAATCAAAAAGATATTCCTCCTCCGCCGCCGCAGTCTACGTAACACTTATATGCGTTCGATAGGCTATTTCGGGCAAAATTCTTCTTTACATCTGCCACGGCCTCGTTTGGCGTGACCGTTTGACTCCATTGACAGGCTGTCTCTGAGGTAACGCAAAGACACCACGTCGGTGCGCATCTACGTAATCAAAACAAAGCAAGCGCCGCAAAGGCGAGCATGGGAAATGTAGTTTCACAATGTCCCTCTCTCTCTCTCTCCTCTCGCTTTCTTTATCTCTTCGCCGAATGCCCAAATAAAAGCTCTGAATCATCTCCAGAGTTGTCAAGAAAGACTATTAGAGGTGTATAGCCATCACTAGTACGCACTGCGAATGTAGTTATTCCCGTACGCACATGCGTGTACGCGAGTGTGAACCACGACAAATGCAATAATGTGACAAATACGGTCCAATAATCTCAGAGAGGAAACCTCATCCATAATGTGATTGCGTGAGAACTGATTATACATATTTAGAAGACAATCTGTGAATGTGAGAACATATTTTTAAAATATAATGTTTTTCTATCCTTTGTGCTCGTTTGTTTTCCTATAATGTGCCTGTTTAAAAAAAGTATACAGTATAAGTTACACTAAATTCAATGGAACTGACAGACAGAAAGACAGACACCTTTGCTTACCGGCCACTTTATCGTTTGAAACTACAACTCCCAGCAGGCTACTCGCCAGCGTCCATGCGCCGCAGTCAATCAGCTGTTCAAGCAACTGCTGACTACCTCGGCACAAGGGTAGCTCGTTTGTCATATCTAAACCCAGACGAGGCAAACAAGAAATATCTTTATTTACAGAGTCCCCAAAAGGTGAACGATAAAGGTAAATTCAAACTTCATGTTAGGCAAAGAGAAAACCAGGCTGTGTGTGCATGCTGTTTTGTCGTTTTTGTGGAGGGAGGGGGAGCATGTGGATTATACAGAGGGATTTCAAGACAAGACAGCTTGATGAAATGTATATCGGGTGCCTCGATCAGCGCGATAAACAGGCAGCTGAAGGGTCAGGTTTTGCCTTGTGTGTGTGGTAAAGAGCCGGTGAGGTGAGCCACTGTACAGCCTACTGATTGTGCTTCTTTGATGACCTTGGAATCGGGAGATCCTGGAGGAGAAAACACGGATTAACTGGTGGGGTGGGTGAGAGTGTATGTGTAACGAATGCTGTTGCGATTAAATATGAAATTCTTACTTGTGTTGCTGTCATTATAGCACTGAAATGATCTGTTATGTCAGTCTAGAGACTACTATTGAAAGGCCTGTGTGTAGGTTGTATGTTAGCTCTCTGGAGACAGTTTCCGATCAACAGACCAGATGAGTCTGACAATGATTTGACACCAAAGTGTCATATCTCATAGTTGTGCCTTTTGCTCCAGCTGGCAGAATATATACTCAGCTGCTTAATTTCGTTTCCCTGATCAGAGTATCTTGCTGTGTTTGACATTTCTGCTTGCCCTGCCTGCTCATTGTTGAGATTACCAGGCGTGTTTGGCACTTAATGTAATTCTAAATGTAAATTTGCTGACGGGATAATAGTGCAGGTCGTGTATGTTAATTGGGCTTTTCCAAGGCGTTGTCTCCAAATGCAAAGAGGGGATGATTTTGCATGAAAGGTAAAGCCTCTTACTTTAGACAGAGTAGACTTTCAGTTAAATTCCAGCCCTAGTTTAAAAGTTATTGACTGCAAATGCAAGGTACATATTGTACTATGTAAATGCCAACCCGTGGCTGTGTCAATGCGGACCTCGGGCAGAGTCTCTCTTTGCGCTCTATTAAATCCCTTCTAGGAGTCTAAAGCAGAAGCTATTATTTCTTTATGATCGAATTTGCTCAGTAAACTTCGTCGTCTTTATTAAATTATTGTATATCCACTTTGTTTTTTATTCTAGGGACATTTTATTTTTTATGACAACCGATTCAATTGGTTCAGGTGCGTCACCTAATTTCTGATGCGTAAAAAAGACCGTGTGCGTCTTTTTGGATATTATTTAAAAAATAAATTAAAAATAAAAACCCTCTGTGGTCGTGTGTGTGTGTGTGTAGGTCAAGGTAGAAGTGGCTTTAACCTTGCTGAAGGACAGCTGTATTTACTGACGTATGTAAATGAATATAGGGGAGGTTCTTGGGCAAAAACACGCACACAGGCACACACACTGAATCAGTTTCACGTTGCAGCTCCGGAGTTCCTGTGTGGAAGGGAAAAACGAGACGTGGCGAAATCTGGTGAATATCTGCTGCCATACTATGCTCCGTGTATAATTTGCGGGATTTCTGAATCATTCTGGTCTTGGGAAGTGGGGCTTTTTCCTCGTCCTCGTCTTCTTCTCCTTCTTCTCCTTTTCGTCTAAATGGGTGATCACGCATTCGCTTTGCAGCTGGCTGGTCCCTCTAACATCATATCCTTCTCGGAGTTGTCCCAGTTCATCAGATTCTACAGAAGCCCGGCAAGCCCGGTGCATGAGCTCCTGAGTTACAACAACAATAATAATAATAACTCCTCGTATCTTTTTCCCCCTGTTGCAGCTCAGCAAACCATGCAGGATGATTTACTGATGGACAAAAACAAAGCCCAGCCTCACCATCAGCAAGATCCGACACAAGCAGACCCTCCTCCCTCCACACCGACCCCGTCATCGGAGCACGCTTCTTCTTCATCCGAGTCGGAGAGTCCGTCGACCGGGAACAACCAAGCGGCTTCAGCGCTGAGCAGCGGCAGCAAGGACAAAGCGCCGATGGAGTCGCCGATCCTACCCGGCTTGAGCTTCCACCACCAGCCGCAGGAGACCGGCGGCCCCCTTTCCTCCCCTCCGTCATCGTTTGGGAGCACTTGGTCCACTGGAACCACAAATGCCGTGGACGATAGCTTTTTCCAGGGAATACCCTCGGTGAACGGGACGATGCTTTTCCAGAACTTCCCCCACCACGTCAACCCGGTATTCGGGGGTAATTTCTCTCCGCAGATCGGTCTGGCTCCCCAGTCGCAACAGCATCAGCAGCAAGCCCAGCAGCAGCAGCAGCAGCCCCAGCAGAGGAGATCCCCCGTCAGCCCCAACCAAGGGCCGTTCCCACAGAGAAACGCTTATCAGACCATCATGAATAACAGCAAGGGGACCTCGTCGTCGTCTTCTCCTTCGTCGTCCGCTTGGAATAATCACCAAAACGCGGCGTGGAGCACAGCCTCGAACCCCTGGAGCGGGCTGCAGCCAGGCAGGGACCCACGCAGAGCGGTGGGTGTCGGGGTAGGGGTCGGGGTTGGAGTTGGTGTCGGAGTGCCGTCACCCCTGAACCCAATCTCCCCAATGAAAAAGCCCTATAGCAGCAATGTTATAGCACCCCCAAAATTCCCACGACCCGGTCCACTCGGCCCCAAACCCTGGGTGGAGGACGGCGCATTCAGGACTGACAACAGCAACAGCATACTGCCTTTCCAGGTAAACACTTCCCCTGGTGTAAGAGAAGGCCCAGTATAGGCCCAGGCTTTATGTTTCAGTCTGATTGCTCTCCCTGGCACTATAAGTGCCATGTGAGGGTCAATTTATATATATAAATATATGTCTATGTAAATAAGCCACCAGTGCCTGAGATAGAACTACAGAAAAGTTAGATCACCCTGAGCTCAGCAGCACCACGAAGTCCTTACAGGTCTATTTATCAGCGTACGGTGAATGTTTTTTAGTTATTCAAATTACTTCCCCACATGCATCATAAACGTGGTCAAATGTCTGTGGGTTTTGTTGTTGTTGGTTTAAAAAAAACTGACTCCCATATCAATTTCAACGTTTACGTTAAATGCGGACAGTTTCTAAGCAGCGACTTAATGCGGTTTACTTGAAAGTCGGGTTTTGCCGGTAGCTGTCAGCGTTATGTGGCTTGTATGTGCCGGGAGATTGTGTTTGTTTAGGTCAATTCACAGTCAAATACAACAGTGACCTTTAAGTATTAATCACGGATTGTTTATGCAGTCGAAAAGAAACATGCCAAATCAGTGCTAGAAATAGACACGATTCATTGGACTTAATAGTTAATTTTCCTGCGCCAGCTCACGCTCAGTGGGGTTTAAAGGACCCACGATGCATTCAAGTGCTCCTCGTTATCCTCTATATTCTCATATTTACGGCAGCGCTATAGACTTTCAGTGCGGCGGGGTCGTGTCCGCTTGATCACTGAATAAGTGACATGTTGTGTTTAAGTCAGTAAATAATATGTCGTAACTAATGCTGGCAACTGAAGGCTGCATTATGTTTGAGAAAATATGTATCAGTACCGTCTTCGTTTTAATGTAAGCTTTCGTCATTATTGCAAACATTTTTCACAGTACTTGAAAGTAACATACAAGGATTTGATTGGCCTGTGATGGAAAAGTAGGCGGTATGAAAATGACTCACAGGTCCAACCCGGAAGATAGCAAGAGTGTTATTCAGGGTCAAAAAATCCGCACGGGCGGGGCGGGTTAAACAAATGAATTAGTTCTTATGTTAAGACAGAAAACTGTCAGTAATTGTTATTTTAAAAAGTCCAAATACAACGTACCACTACTACTTGAGGCTGTAGATTAATACCACCAGCATCAGCCACAGTAACGGTAACAGATAAACGGGTAAAGGTATCAGGGGCATAAACATCCACATAAAGACTGTATATCTGGCTTTAAAGTGAAATGTTCCGCACTGGCATGTTAGCAGTGTTATTTCCCGTCGCTTGGCCCATACTTAAGATTGTATGTGTGAAAACTAGAGAGCAGGGTCTCTTTGAGCCGTCCTTCATTAACTTGTCTGTTGGAAGACGAGACATTGCCAAATACTGCATTACCTTCTCAAATGGGTAATCACGTGTCTGCCTTGTTTGTTCTTTTCCAAGTAAGCCAACTTAAAATGTGATCAGATATTGTCTGTAAGGACCCTACAGCTCCCAGGCCTCTGGTAGAGGACCCGAGCTTGAAGGACCCAAGCTCAATTTGTGTATATATATTACATTGTTTTGGCTTAAGCTGCATCAATATAACTGTAACTGGACTCACTGTGCATATTTCCCAGTCATCCAATTTCTATATTACACTTCTACGACTCACATCTTTCATAAAATGTGGGATATTTGGAGATTCTCACAGACTGTACACAAGAGTTAGCTTAACAGGAGGTCTATACATCCTCAATCACGTAACCAATTTGTACTGAAGCTGTTTAAAATAAACAAAAAACACCTACCTGGGTAGGTTTAACATACGATCATGGTTTGGATAGGAGACAGTTTCAGTAATGTTAACCATGTATTATAAAACCTGCAAACTCCTGTATGTAAATACCAGAGCAATTAATACAGTGTGACAACTATGCCGGAGTTTGCACACTTGTATAAATTGTGTGTCTGGTAATGATGCAGATGGTGCACGCTAAGGAGTCGTGAAACATTAATTCATTACACCCTAGTTTTTAAATCCAGGCAAGGATATTAAACACGGGAAAAGACAGATAAACGCCGGAAACTACCGGTACTACAGTCCGGCCTGTGATCAAATAAATGACATGCCTAATTATGAGCAGCAAACATTTATTTGGTCTCTGTTATAGGGTTACAAAAGATTTGAAATTTTACTCAAGTTGCAACTTGGCAATAAGCTCAAAGACACAAAGTCGTGAGTCATGAGTATTTGCACATTATGACCGCTTATTTCAGATAAGTAGCCGCAGATGCATGTGACCTGAGTGGTACATGCAGATGAACAGAGAGGACAGATGAAATGTGACTCGACACGGGGTGAAATTCCAGCCGGCTTGAAATGTATAGGCCTTTCAGGAGATAGTGATTGTGTTTGTCAGTCCGACTCTTTAGGCTTTTTTACTCGGTTCCCTTGACCGAGAGCCTCTGCCTGAGCTTTCTTGACTTGGCTGGATTACAGCTGGACTTATCACCAGGAGACAAGGTCAGGGGGCCACATGTCACGCTGTATGGAGTGGTCTGTTTACTGAAGTGAAACTCAGGCAGACCGCAGAGATGAAGTACAGCAGCCTTGTGCTTTCATGTGGTGCCAGATGAATAATTAGGGTAGTGACTTATATACAGTCAGCTGATTCTAGTTCGTTTTTTGTTATATTATGTATTGTGATATCTGGTCATTATGATCAAGGTTTCTCTTCAGGAAACAAAACAAAAAATGTTTACAACTCACAGCTCCTGTGGCAGTGACTTTTATTGCACCAGTAATGTTGTTTTTAAGCTATTTTAAGAATTTCTTAGTCAGACAGGCTCATTGCTCTTTCGTGTGTTTTGTTCACACTTAGCTGTTTGGCAATAACGTCATAATTGGAGAGGAGTTATCACCAGGATGCAAGGTCAGAATGCCACATGTCGACTGGCCTGTTTACCGAAGTGAAACTCAGGGAAATTGCTGCATGAGCAGCAGGCAGGGTACACACCCTGTGGTAACCACGCGGACAGCTGGTGACAGGTGTGCTTGCTGTCATAGTTTAGCTCTCCCTCGGTATTACTCACATGCTCCCGATGTAGCGCAGGCTGAAGGTTCAGTCACATGTGCGCCTGACACTGGCTGCTGCTCGGAAGGCAGAAGAATGTGTGGAATTCACTTTAATATGTCAGTGTGAACCCTGACACACACATTCACATGATCTTCCAGGGCGATACCCTGGCCTTCTGTGATTGTAATCACATACAGATTCAGAAGGGTGTTAGTAGACAGACGGACAGGTGGACTCTTGTATTCAAATGCATCTAAAAAGGTATAGCTGGCATGGAGTTTTCCTTTTTTTTCTTTTTTTTTTTCTTTTCCCCATGGCAGCTTGAGCCAGATAAAAGGTTCATGCCGTTTGTTAACTGACAACTCCAAGGCCTCCACCCTAGGAACTTTCCTCCGAGATTAAGAACCTTTAAAGCAACTTTGTGCTTCGACCAAAAGGACTAGGGTCTAAATTTCTGGGGGAAATCAAAGTATCTTCTCAAAACTTCATTCTTTTGAGTAATCAAACGTTTTGATAGATCGGTATTTGCTTGATTTTATTTTATTCTGTCTTAAATTCAACAATCAAATCAAAAGAATTGTAGAACAAACCGCACAACAGATTAATTTATGATGGGGTATAGCTGTGCGCACACATGGCATGTAAAAACAAGTGTTCCCTTTTCATATGCCAGACAGACTTGTGAAAGAATGGCTCATCCTAAAAGACTCATCGAATTTTGAGCAGCATGGTGTAACAGGATGCCATGACTGCAACAAGTCAGTTCTTGATATTTCTTCCCTGCTTGACATTCTGTGATCGTCTGTAAGTGGTGTTATTGTAAAGTGGAAGCATTTAGGAACCACAGCAGCTCAGCCACGAAGTGTCTGACCACGTAAAGTTACAGAGTGGGGTCACCGAGTGCTGCGGCGCACAGTGCATTAAAGTCACCAACGCTCTGCTGACTCAATAACTGCAGAGCTCCAAACCACCCCTGTCAATAACATCAGCACAAAAACTGCACTGGGAGCTTCATGGTATTGGTTTCCACAGCCAAGCAGCTCCTACAGGTGTAATGTGTACACTTCACTTTAGTTTTGTCTATTATAGCGCGTGTGTGTGTATACTTGTATACAGTATACTTACAGTGTACCAAGTATATATACACAGTAAAGTTTTGCTGAAAAGGGGAAATATTTGAGTCATTGTTTAACTTTCCAGTGGTGTATTGCATAAACTAGAAAGCTGCTTATCATGATGACATCATGACTCAGCAGATCCACTTGCATAAATGTGATGCTACTCTGCTGCATGTGCTGCAGACATTTAGTTCATGAATTTATTGTGCCTATGTAAAATATGTTGCTCAGTGGAAAGCACATATTGAATTTAATCATTCTTAATTCAGTATTAGGAAGGCTCATTATAATGCTGTTCAAGAGAAACAGGAGCCTGTAATTTAATCATAACGATTATGCTCTCTTGTTACCTTTGGGACTTTTCTCATCGATCGCTTTCTTGCGCTATAGAGAAGACGTTGTGAAGGTCACAATAATGCATAACTTATAAAAAATATATTAATGATAAATCTGCCAGCCCTCTACCTTATGAGCACCCTTCATTTATTACAAACAGATACTCATGCTTGGCTTTTTTCTTATCTTGATCTCCCCGATAAATGCTCTTATGTCTTATGTGTGGATCACAAGGAAAGATGAGCTGCAGCATAGTCAAGCTAGATGAAGTCGACCCTGCATTCCACGCTCTGGGAACTCGCATAAAGAGTTCAAGAATGAGCTCTGTCTGCGATTTATAGTGCATAATATCTCACTGTTGCGAGTTCTCCGACCTGCTACCCATCACCGCGTCCATCCATATGTGTCAGAAAGGAGGGGTGGGAGAGGAAACTAAAAGCTCAGCGTTTTAAGTGTTTACGGTTTGTACCAAGTGGGCAGATTTTTATCTGTGTGGCGCTGTCAGGTCCAGAGTGAGGGGAATAACACTTTTGAATGCTCAGCCGAATGGGCAACAATAGCTGTGGTTTGCAAACAATGTAGGCCCAGCTCAGGCGGCGGACACAGGACACAGCTGCCAAGGCCGCGCCACTCTAGCTCCGGTTGGGCGCTTTCAGGCCTTACCTTTGGCACACATGTTGTTCTCATGAATTCATTCACACCTAACAGGAATACATGCACTTCATCAGCAGGGAGCTGTTTAACCTTGAGGTGTCTGATATAGTACTAATCCGACTGTTTGGGATGTAGTAGAACGACCTGCCTTACAAGATCTGAAAGTTTGAGAGGTTTCGTGAACAGTCAGGCAGAAATGCATACCAAAGGACACACAAACAAAAGTTCTCAGTACCTCATGACAGCTGCAGCATCTAACTTTAACTATTGAGGGAGGTTTCAAAACCAGTTTTCTCAAGTGAAGCTGAGTTCCTGTCTGATTGACTTGACGAGAAGGGACAGCTTTTATAACCTTTACATAATAATCTGGGGTTCAGTTTTAGACTGTTTTAAATCCTTGTATGCTTGATTTATTATTTAGATTTATTGGCTTCATTAGCTTCATAAACAGAGAAACAACTTCACAGTTCTTCAGTATATGGTATCCAAAAAAGTGTCACTCTAGTATGAAAGTGAAAGGTTGAAAGTTGGATCTTATCCCAGCACCAGGTCTGAATCTGTTCACGGATGATCCTGTTTGTTGAATCAAGAGCTGAGTCAAGTGTTGACTGATTTCCTAATTGGTTGTGAAAGTGAAAAAGACTAGAAGATGTGCATGTGTCACCTTGTGCAAACAAGCAATAGACTATTAAAATGAAGGAACATCTCAACAACACAATAGTGACATTTTATTTTTCTACACTGGAAACCATAGGCTGAAAACAGTAAATGTGAAATACTAAAATGCTTTCAGGATAGCCCAGCAACTGACTCATAGATCATTGCTTAGTATCACCTGTTTACTGGCATCTCCAGGGCCTACTTCACCTACTTAAGTTCAAGTCTGGATCCCTTATTTCCATTAGTCCTGTGACTCAGAAGACACGCTGCATTTGAATGGGGAAAGCAAGAATGTTCTTTCTTTTTAACACACAAAAAAGGGAGTTGCCGACAGATGCAAGTCGTTGCTAGCGATGTGCCCTTGAGCAGGGTACCTAACCAGAAATTCAACAGCTAAACATGCCAGTTAAAGTTTGCCACGTTTTGAAGAAGGTAAAGCAGATCACGACTGGAATGCAGGGCTGTTCCCACAATGATGACGAGGCAGAAATAGAAACCTATCGTCCCTCTTCAGTGTGTGTGTGTGTGTGTATATATATATGTGTGTGTGTGTATGTGTGTGTGTGTATGTATGTATATGTGTGTGTGTATATATATATATATATATATATATATATATATATATATATATATATATATATATATATATATATATATATATATATATATATATATATATATATATATATATATATTTCAAGTTTTATTCTAAATAACTATCTGCAAGATCTAAATCTTCTCTACATTTTTAAAAATTGTCACCTCAAATCATAGTTTTTTGATTTGTCCTTTTTTTTCAGGTTTATAATTTTACTGTCTTATCATTTTCAAATGTGTGTTAAACAGGTAGTACAGTACCGGTTCTGCTCCCATTGTAGCATTACAGGATACTTTCCCATCTTTGTTTTGCGTGCGATCTACTGTGATGACTCTAATGCGAACGCTCTTCCTGTTTTACTGTGTTGCAGGACCGGAATCGGCCCTTTGATGCTTTTAGCTTGCACTCTTTGGAGAATTCCTTAATGGATATGATAAGGACTGACCATGACAAAGGTAAACCACACCCTGCCGGTGGCCCACCAATGACTATCGCTGATATTATATGGAGGAATCATTTTGCAGGTTAGGAATATTCATACGTCCATGCTTGCAGTTTTTAGGTTGCTTAATTTTTTTTTTTAATTTTAATTTTTGCGCTTGGGCATATGTCATCTCTGGATACATCTGTTTTTCATTTGCTCTATTTGCCGATCTCTTAACCAATCCAGTATGAATCATTACACTCTGTTTAAAATTAAAGTGAATCTGAATCATTATGAACCTTACCTGCAAAACCTCACATATGTTTTGTGTGTCTGTGTCTGTGTGTGCACTCTAAACCAGAGGTGAACCTAGTGGTCCTTTGTACAAATGTTTTGTTGTTTTCTTTTACTTCCTCTTTTTGTCTTTGTTACCTCCTGTATATGGTGATAACAATCAATGGATAAAGAGATAATGTCACAAGACTCGTATTTTGTTTGGTAAACGTGTTGCGCAATTGAGTGTATTTGTGGTTAATGTTTTATTTGCCTGTAATTTTGGACTTACATGTGTCATAGATGAAATAGAGACATAGCATATCAGATGATTTGAAACACAACACAAAGATGAATTTAGACTAACATGTATTTTTTTAAAAATACAATTGCATTTCTCAAAAGTGTTGTCAGATTGTGAAATCAAGGTTAAAAATTCCTCTTCGTAGAATTCTTGGGCCGTGTGGTGTAGGTCAGGTCTTCTGAGTCAATATTTTTGTAGCACCAGTCACGTGTCAATTGTAAAAACTCCTGTTTCCCAGATGGGGCCCTGTCAGGTTGGGTGTAGGTTTTTTTTTTTTTAATTTTTTTTTTATACCCTCTCTGTCCTCCTATCTTAACAATGGAAAGGTTGGTGGGAGGGGTACATAATGAGCGGAGAATGTCATTTTCCCATGCATAAAGTCTGTTTTCCTAATCTTGTGCTGAGCGAGCATTGTTGCGCGCTCATCACATCCCCGGCTTAACTTTACTGGAAAGGTGTCGTAATGTCCTGCAGGGCTTCTCTTGGGATTGTTTGTGAAAGCACAACGGACACGTAGGAGATATGAGCAAAGTAGGGCGGGTGGATCATGAAAATGGGTGTGTGTGTGTTCCTGATTCTCTCCTGGCTTGTTTACCCCTCACTTTGTCATGTAGACAGCACGGGGCTGTAGTAAACTGCGGTGCCAACCACAGAGCAGCTCCACCCTGCTAGCGTACCTTCTCACTGTTTGAAAAGGGCCCTGTGCCCCGGCCCTGTCTGCTGAATAATCTGTTGCTGGTGCTTTTTTTTTTTTTTTTCTGGCTCAGAAGGTATTTTAACTCCAATTATCTGACCCGTGTAATCCTAGATTGAAATCTTCCTGACAATGCTGAATTAGTATTGAAGTAACACTAATACAACCACATTATGTAAAGAAACCTTTTTGCAATATAATGTGTTGATAATTCAGGGCCATTTAGTTGTGTAAATCTTTCAGTTGTGACATTTTCAAAAGTAATTCATTAAGAAATTCTGCGTCTGTGGTCATGTGCAGCATTTGTTGCAAGCAGAAGTGTAAGGTCCAGAGGGAACAGGGTAAGAGGCAGGATTTCCCAAATGGGTTGACGAGCAAAATTCCAGTAATTGAAGAAATGTTGCAAAAATGTAACTTTGGCTCATAAATTTTGAAAGCATCACTTGGTACGTGCTCCAAATATGGGGTCATGTTCAGGTTAGCGTGACAAGTTGACAGATTGCAGTTTTGTTTTTCCTCTGTTTAAAAACCTCATGTTAGCTGATTTTCTGTTTTTGTTCTGTTTTTTGTTTGGTTTTGACTGGTTGGTTGCAAGAAAATGTATCTAGCCCAGAAATATCATTTTTAGTTAACAATGAAGTTGTAACGAAATTTTCTAAATTTTGCTACAACTTTAAGGTTTTGCATATCTTTTCTGGACACCAGCCAACAAAGATGTACTCATGTCAGACATTAGCTAGTTGTTAACTTCCTGGCTCACATGTTAAAATCTGCATGTAATACTTTCTGTTTGGTTAGCTTGCAGAGTTTGGCTAATCTTACCAGTGTTAGCAGCAATAGCCTTGGTTTATTTCGTGTCAGCACAAAATATGTTTACACAGTTGCTTGGTTTTATTCCAATTTATTCTGACAAAGCTAACCTACACAATGTTTGTGCAATGTTTCATTCAGATTGGCCTACCTGTTAAGGAGGAAATGGGGAAATACATTTAACAGACTACTCTTCTGTCACTGACTATTAAGGGCAGCAACATTTAAACATGTAGTAGACTAGTCCCGCAGATCCTTATTGGCAAGTGGGCAAAATGTGGGCTGCCTTCCATGGCTGAAACCATACTGAATATTTTAAATGGCAAACTTGTTTGTTTTCTGCTGAGTGCAATATGTGATCAAGAATAACGTTGAGAAAATACCCCAACTAGACATTACTAGAAATTAAAAGCAGCTTATGCCTTGATTAAGGCTACCTAGAAAATTAGCCATGTAGGTAGAAGATCCTAACCCTGACTGTTCAAATCTGATTGGTTGATCATTTCTGAGTGGAGGAAGAAAATTTCATTTTTATATGTAACTTTCTAAATTTGTGAAAGTTTGTGTGTTTGTGCGCTGTAAACGGTGCAGTTGCTTTTTTTTTTTTTTTTTTTAAGTTTTATTAGTCTGTGGATTAAGATCATCTTTCACATTTGGGTAGTGCCAGGCTAGCATGAATGGCAATAGGAACAGGAGGTTTTGTTCCAGAGGCACTGAGGCCTGACCTGTCGAACCTGATCAAACTTTCTGACACTCAGAACGAGAGTATCTCTGAAAAACTAGAAAAAAATATCCACGACAACATTGTCATTACTTAAGAATCCACATATCTGATCAGTAAATCTTAACTGAATGTACACTTATTGTTGTTTCACAGGCAAGTTACTGCTGTAGCGACTCCAACATCTTACTTTAGGGAGACTCTTCACCAGCTGAAAGCCACCAGTCAAAACAAATTAACCCAGTAGGCTCAGTTTTGCATTCCCAACCGAGTGGGTACCGCCCACATCAATCCCATCAAAGACATTTCTCACATAGTTCTCATTGTGCCTGGAATAGCTGTTTTTCCTTGAGTGTTTTATGAGTCCCTGCGCCGCCTTCTCTTTCTTAAGAAGAAAAAGTACTCAGTATTGTGATGTGTGAATCAGTGAGGTGTGAGGTGACCTCATCCACACACCCTTTAAAGACAGGGGTGGGACCACCTCATTTTGTTTCTTCTGAGCTCTTGTTTTGAGAAGTTTCTGCTTCAAAGACACGCTCCATTACAGTCAATGTTTTAAACTTTCTAAAAGCTCTTTACTCCTGGTTGAGGGGAGCAGGGCCACAGGGACATCTGAAAAAACGAACCCTTTTTGCAGACACACACACACACACACACACACAGGTCAGCTGAGCTCATGTGTGGAGGACTAAAGACTCACACAAACACACACACATGTGCTGGAAAAACACCACCACTCTGACAACAACCACTACCTCTGCTGCCAGTGGTAGCATTTGATGCACACATGCACACACACGTGCATGCACACACGAAGGAAACACACTTTCAAATTCTTGCTGACATGTAAATCAGCTCTGGCATTCCATGCAAAGCACTCTCACCTCATATACTCTTCTGTTGAGCTGTCACTTATTCCTGTCTATGGATCAGACAGCTCAAGAGGTGTGATGGTGTGACTGCAGCCACTCCTTAAAAACACACACAGACACACACTTCTAGATGTTGTCACTAATGAGTTGAGATGCTCGAAAGTCCTTATAACCCTCGTGGAAGCGCTGTGTAGATCCCACCCCACCCACAATGTGTCTCTCCTAATGCACACGCACACATTGCCTCAGCTGGTCTGAATCACACGATCTTGCATCAGTTACAATTTGCATCAGTTTCAGTGTGTGAGAGCAGCCTTTAGAAGACTGGAAGTAGTTTATTTTCATAACGAGGTACTATTTCAGTTGTGTATTTAAAGGGTTGGTTCAGCATTTGCTAAATGTGCTGGCTTTATTCACCTCTGAGACTTCAATAAGAAGATAGGCTCTGCTATCGAAACAGCTGCTGTAGTTTGCTCTAGTTTATCATTAGGGTTACAAATCTATCACCTTATGACGGGGGAGAACTGTTCAGAATCCCAAATTTGTGGTGTTTCTATAGTTTTGAAGAGTTTAAAAAAAAATACTTATATTTATGAAAACATAAAACCGTGCTTTCTGATTTCTCAAAAACAACCCTCAAAAAAGCCCCTGACCTCTGCCCTGGTACAAAAAACTGAAGAGGGCCATCTCTGAAAGGTCAGTTTCTGAGGTTTGTTGAGTTTTTTTGATTTAATAAATGGTAGCGAACATAACTTAGATGTATCTTTAGGTGCTTGAAGTTAGACTAAACTGCGTTCAAAGGAAAGATCCCTATGGGGGCATGCATTACAAGCAAACACAGACAGTGACTGTGGGGTGGGTGGGGGTAAAAGTATCACATTGTCGGTTTAGCATTATTTCCACAGAGTTTAAGATAAGCTAGCTCTGGGATTATGCTACATTACAGCTACGATTTTTGCCAATAACTATAAGGTCCTGGGTGAATGTGATTTCACTGCTTAAGGTTAACTCTGATGCCCCTAATAGTTTGGTTTTCTTCATCCTCGGAAGGCTAATGCTATCGATACCACAATTAATTTAAAAAAATTGCTTTTGCATTGTTGTAGGCATTTAAAGCATCGTGTCTAAGCCCAGTCTTGCAGTTGCAATAGCTGTAAAGAGCATAGACCATAAGGTTGTTCATGCATACCGATAAAATGATAAGATTAGTCAGTTTTTGTGTTTGTGTTCTTGTTTTGTTTGAACTCTATTGAATAGCCGATACAATGTACGTTCTGGGTCCATTTCGGCACTCTTTGTTGCCATATCCTGAACAGATCCCCCTTATTATACATGTGTAGTGTGGCTTGGAATAGAAGAGACAGGAGATCAATCACTACCCCTGTAGTTAGTCGCTTACATTAGTTATAGGGAGAGGAGGGTGATCCTGGGCTACGTTAGTAAGGTCCAGTCTGTGTCACCATTTTCACCCCTGATGAGTCTGGGCTTTGGAAACGTAAAAACTACCAGCTATATTATCAGGTAATTGTGATTTTGCATAGAGTGGGAGGTGGGGTTACGTGTTGCTACAGTATGTTTGGATGTTCTTAGACTATTTAAATGATCAGCTAATTTGCACATTTGAAATGTTTTCTTGAGCATTTGTCCTAAAGAAAAAACTAGTTTAGACTGTGAGCAGTTTGCCACTGAGGTTTTATAGACAGTTTTGTGTTTTAGTACTGTCTATGTTATGATGGTTGATTGATTATAAACCGGATAGTAAACAATCACTGGAACGATGTTCAGTCAACATCGCTGTGTCAACTTTAACTTCACTGAATCAACGTTGAACCCTAATGCTGGTCCTTCATTATTTTGGCACCATTTCGTTGAAATCTTGACTTAAGACTTAGTCAAGTGGAGAAAGTAATCGAGGGATAGCAAACACTAGTGCTGTTTGACTTTGTGGGCTGTGTAATGGAAAACACAAAGTGGAAACATAATACAAATGAGATGACTAACAATCTAATTGTGCACTTCTTCACTTAACTGAAGAAAAGCAGGAGACCCACCCACCCTTTCTCCTACTTTTCTTGAAAGCCTCTAAAGGTTGAGCCTAAATGTTGGACTTTGTTTCCTATATAAGGGGAAAATTTACTTTGAAGGACCCCAGGAAAGATAAAAGTTTGTTCTTACTTAATATCACACTGGTATGAAACCGTCATGTATGAGAATCTTCCTTTGGTTTGGGTTCGGAGGTAGGGGTTGAACCACATTAACCCAAGGTTAAAGGACTTTGCTTTGTTGGGCAACTGTTTGTTCTGACCCCTTAAACTTTCAACCCTTCGTAACACACCAGATGATTTCAACTTAAAAGGCACAACCCTGTACTTTAAACAGACAGTGGTGACTCTATAGAGATAAGATGATGTATTTATTGGTTGTGTTAAAGGTTAGATCACACCTTGCTTCCAATAAATTGCACTGTCAGAGTGTTATGTTTTGTTGTGGTGGAAAATTCATGACTCCAGCAAGCATGACTGAGCTAATCCTGCCTAGGCAACAAAACAAGCCTGGGCTTGTTTAGTTTATTAAAATCATGGTTTGCCCAGATCTCACAAACTATGAAATGGTGTTGAAAGCTTTAATTCCTCAGACAAGTAGAGCATCATAGTTAACTGGATTCTGGAAATCCTCTGTTATTGCTGGAAAGGTATATCATGGTTTTATGGCTATTAATTTTATGAGACATTAATGACAGTGGGGAGCAGTTTTGACTCACTGGGTTTAACCACTAGAAACACGTTCTCACCATTTTCTTTTTGAACATTATGGCGTGATAGTTAAAGGAACTTTGACCCTGTTGCAATCATCTTGTGGATTGTTAGTGTCAGCTTGAGCTGGTGTGAAGGGGAAGAAGTAGGTTATTCTGACAGAGACACAAAATAACTCTGACTAGGTTTTCTAAGAAAAACATCCACTCCTCTCGTCTTTTGAGTCATCTGTTAAGTCAATGCATTTTTTTCCCCTTTTCCCCCAAAGTGTTTTACTCCCTTTTTAGTACTGGTAATTGTATTTTTTTGGCATTAGTCAGCAAGAAGTGTAGATTTGGGGCACCCTCCTGCTAAGTAAATGTCTTGGCAACTGGGGGAAAAACATATCGCTTACACACAGTTAAAAATGTGCTATAAGGTAGACGAACAAGCAAAACATTAGCAAAGCAGTTGACATGTGAGACATGTGGTGATGAGCCACGTGGACTCTAGTGAAAACTTGCAGAACAGGATTCTTGTAGTTTCAGCAATGATAGCTGTTACTTTACTGTTAACCAAAATTTTCTAGGTTTCTCACCGACTTTAAACACGATGGCTCTGCTTAGACAGAGATGCCATATACTAAATTGATGCCAACTTGCTTTTTGATGATCTATCCACAGCCCACTCTTTATCCATTTCTACCTAAGTGGTCGATGTGAGGTAATTTTCCATTTTGCGGATCAGGTCAGGCGAGGGAATTGGAGGTGCTTTTGGAGCCGTGCCTAATGTAGTGGATCTCTCCCGAGCGGCTGGGAGAGACGGATCGAGAATAGCTCTCTGTGAGGAAATGTCACCAGAACAGCAGTGGCAGCAGCAGCAACTCAGGGGCCCCTCTGGCCCTGCCACTCTTCTCCTAGGGGAAACAGATGGCACCTGCCCAGAGTTATTTTAAGGCTTCAGAAGGGTAACTGTACCCCCATGTCACCCAAAATGACTAATCTCGGCAGAAAGGCAAGAGCCCTCAGGACCTGTTGCAACATTTGCCCTCCAATCAGCAACATTTTATTGTTTCTGTATTCTGTGTGTGTGTGTGCGCGCGCTCTAGTCTCCAGTATCTAGTGTGTATTTTTTGATCTTCTTGGCAGTATTACTAGGTTAAAGTGCACGGCCTGCTAGAAAGTAGAACTGGATCCTCTCAAGCACACTTTAGTCAGCGAGACATTTGGGTTTAAACCCTGTAATTTGGTCGAAGAACTAACAAATAGACCACCCACACGTTTACCGATACATGATTCTGTGCAGCTATCCCTTGGGGCTGTTGAACTTTGATGACAGCCTGACTTGACTGTGGGTAGGGAGATAGAGAACGTAGTGGATGAACTTTGTCAAGAGTTGGAAAACAAAAACACCCCCCACTGTAGGGACACATACTAGTTTTTTTTAGTGTTTACCTCTTCATGATCATTGGTTACTGACACTTGAATGTGAATGCACTGGCTTTGTTTGTCTCCAAGCTCCTAATGTCTGCTGGATTCTGACTGGGTTTGAGGAGTTTGGAAATGCACATCTGTGAAGCTACAGGGTGGCCTCCCCCTTATCCTTCCCTCCAGCCTGCCTCTCTGGTTTTCAACCAGGTCTATCTGCGTCTTCCACTCTTCTTCACGAGCCAGGAAAAGTCCCCCCTCGCTGTCCCCAGTATCTGTCTTTTGTGGGCACATTTTGAAGCGTTTAAGAGACTGGCTATGGTGTAAGCAAGTCAAAGTTCACTTAACCTATAGGGACATAGTTGTTCCCTCCAACCCCAGCACTTTGCAAATTGTCGCTGAAGTGACTGAAATAACACTTTGCATAGGTGAACAATAAAGGACCAAAAGGGTATTTTCTTAATATTAATGTGTGAAATGTAAGTTTGTGAATATGTTGCTTTATTTTTCCCTTTTTCTTTAGTTGTTGCTAAAATATAGAGCTGATATTTTTGAGTTTCTGTGGCTGTCACTGTGAATGACATTGGCTGTAAGGTAACATTTTATTATTTAAAATGGGTAGGTTCTTTAGGTAGTGCATTTTGTCGTTTGTTTTTTGTACAAGAAGGACGATAACCAGGAAGTCTTTAATTTAGACACCTTACTTCCAAGAAAGCAAAGATAGATGGTTCTTGTAACATGCGCACACTGTAACCATAGCAGCTTTGATGAATTCTTAGCCTTGTAGCTGGTTTTGTTTGCTCGAGCATGTGTGCATATGAGATATGTGACAACAAAAGGATGTGTGTCTCAACCTCGTTTTCCCGCATCTGTTGTCTGTGTTTGTCTTTTATGCCATTCTACCAAGTTGTGTAAATGTGTCTGCTGTTTGTGTCATGCTCATCCTGGCTGGCATTTTCCCATTGCACACAGTACAGTGGAAGATCAAAATGAATGTCTGTCGACAGGCTGACTTTTTATCAGAAAATTCCACGTTTTCCCTTCTTTGTAAAAAGCGTGCTTTTTTTTTTTTTTCTTTTTTTCTTTGGCAGGACGTATGGGCCTCAACTTTCATCATCCTGGGGCGGACCACATAATGTCATTGAACAGTAAGTCACATTTTCATTGTAGGGGCTGATCATTATTGCTCAAGATAAATGTCACCATTGCTTTTTTTGTCCTCTGTGCTCAAAAATAACCAACAGTGGGAGGCACGCTGTTTGATACCTCCATGTTAAACATATGACCTCGCCACAGGGGCCACTGACAGTATGAGCTGGGTACACCTGCCCACCCTCTACGAAGCCCTGGATTCCCTGACACCATAAACCTAAGACAAACCTTTTAACACTGTAGGAAGTGCTATTTACTAACCACTCAAAACACATCCAAAAATACCCCAAAAGGCTAGATTCAGTGTCCCAACAGATGGCAGATGACCCAACAGTGACGGGAGATGAGACAGTGAGGAAAATCAACTCTTTATCTCATATGCAGCTACTTGAATACCACAGAATTTTTCAGCCGAGGTCTTTCCTTCTAAATGGTCTTTGTTTGATGGGATCTGGGATGAGATTTCCTGGATTATTAAAGATATATTTCTTTATCATTATCATTAGTATCTATTTTTTTTTCCATTTTTGGGTACAAACCTCAGTAAAAAAAATAAAAATACAGGATCTCTCTCATGACTGGTAATCAGAACAAATCCGAGAAGCCTTGGTTTCCTCTCTGGATATTTTCAGTCAGCCTACAGGGTGCAGAAATGGGCAAAGGCAGAAGGAAATTTCTCAGCTAAGCAGTTTTTACTGTCGCATCTTGACAACGCCGATGCTCCTTCCCCATTTTCTTCTTTTCATCATCTCTATTCTCGGAGAACATGCCTCGGTTTGATGTTAAACTGTTGTGTCATGGGATAACGCTCAGGCGAGCACAGATCTGTCCATATCTTCCTCGTCTGTCAGCTGACTCCGCAGCCTGTGATCGGTGTAGACAGGGGAAGCTTTGGTTTCAACTTTGAGAGTTTCACTCTGTGTTTCTCCTTCATTTCATCCCATTAGCTTTGAGGCTTCAGGCTGTAAAAACCTGCAAGGGTTCTGCTTTCTGCAGATGGCGTTGGAACTTGAAGTGAAAAACAAAAGATGGGAAAGTGATGACTGTAGGTCCTCCTTCCGGATTTATTGGTGTTGTTCACTTGACAGCTTAGCAGAAGTGTCTCTGAGGCTTTTGAAGCAGAGTAGAGAAGGACGCATCAAACTCATCATGCCCAGAGGAAACAAAGAGTTTCCTGTCAAGCATTTGCTCTCTCTCTCTCAGATACCACACATTTTGAAGTTTGTACGTATTCTTAACCCCTCACTCTTCTCCTTCCTCCTCTCCCTCCTTGGCTGTATTCTCTCTCAGAGAGGCATCTGACGGTTTCCCAGCACAACGTTTTTTTCATTTTGCCCTGGTTGCTAGGTGACTTTGTTTCTGCCAAGGCCAGACGGTGAGAGGGCAAAGCTGTAGAGACACTGCCCAGGTTTTTTGGATTGGTGAGCCAGATCTTTTCTTAATGAAAACATAGCGAGGAAGAAGAGGCTCAGAGACAATATATACTCCCTGAGAGGAGCCAGAGGGGCAAGTCGCATAATGGGGCTCTCACAATGCAAAGGCCCATATTGGTTTTTGAGGTCTGCTTTGTGACTGATGAGTTTAGAGGGGCAGGAGGGTGTCCTGCTGTTTGTTGGCATTTGCACCGCATTTTGCCTACTTTGTGCTTTGTGGCTTCAGTTTGGATCACAGCGAGATTGAAAGCTAAATTGTTTGTGGGAACTTTTCAGAGATTAAGTCCTGAAATGATATTTTTTTTCTTGCATTCAAAACTTATGAAGCATATGAAGCATGAAAGTTAATTTTTGGCCTCAGATACAGTATTATAAGTCAGTGGCTCTCCTCCCTTAGATCTACTCGGTAGCTTTATTGTCACTGTGTCTCAGCATCTTTATCTTCAGTATGGCCAGTATGTAAACTACAGACTTGTATGGTGAATGAAAATCAAACACAGCAGGTTGTAGACTTAGAAGCAACACTGTTAAGTGGCATTTGTACCAATGCCAAAATTTTTTCACATTTTCAAATGTCTGACAACATATAATAGAAAATGCTACAAATGTCTACAAACTCAACCACAGAACACACGTAAAGACAACGACTGTTTCATTAAAAGTTAGTTAGTTCCACATTTAATAGGTTTGGTTGATGGAGACATTATCACATGACCTCTGATCAGTAAAGAATTTTAAAATGGTTAGAAGTAGGACAGAAGATGCCAATTTTGTTACAGTCTTGGTGTTTTAAAACTCTGTGACGAACGACGGGTGGCTGTCAAATCAAAGACTGAAAACACTCACAGGCTGACCATTTGTGATTGACATTAGTGAGTGAACATATCCTGAATACCCCTCCCTTCTGACTCTAATAATGAATTTATTCTTAATTCAGTTTGTTAAAGGCTAAACGTGAGCAAATTCTGTTAATATCCTCCATTATCTATATTTTTACAGCTTATCATTTCATGGCAGTAAAATGAGCAGTAAAATGTAAAAAAACAATAACTGAGGTCAGTTTAAAAGCTGGCGCACGTGTCTAGCTGGGGATCTAGCTGATCACAGTGCTGTACTTTGGCCTCTGTATATTTGGATCAATTGAGCTGTGACATCACAGCCTGCTTTCCACTGCTCCCGTCTGCATGCCATCCTTTTCAGAACCCCAACGCTGCCGACCTCGTCCGTACACTCTTCTTATCCTGTGGGAAGTTTCCACTTGGACCTGGTCTGCAAGCCCAGACCTAAGAACACCTTTTAATATTTTACCAAGGCCATGATAATGACTAACCTGCTTTACCTGCTGTTCTGCATGCACTCCACTTTATGGCCTCATTTGTGAATATTCACAGAAGATTAGGACGGACTCACGCCACTGCGGGTTTATTAAGCCAAGATTACAATCGCCAGCTCTGGGGCGTTACATTATGCTGTCGGGTATCTCGGTCATTTCCGTAGCCAAACCTCACCTATCGCCTTCCCTGCCTGCCGTGCAGTATCTGTCTGTTGCAAAGGCAGGTGCAGCAGGTTTACCGAAGGCTGGTGCCAGGCTGTAATAATCACTCCCGTCCCATTGCTGAAGCTTAGGTGTGGCCATCTGTGGTTTCACTGTTGCCTTAGAGATGTTCCTAGTTTTTTTTTTCCTTCTTCTTTTACAATACCCATGTCTCTATATCTCTTTCCTATCCTTGTTCCTGCCCCAACCCTCTGTCTCTCCTTGTGTTTCTCCCCTTCCCCCACTGTGCTGACAAGCAGCCCGGAGCTATGGCCGAAGAAGAGGTAACGTGTGGCATTTTCTCTGGGGGTTCTGCTTGCCATGTCGGCCGTGTTCTTTCTCCGAGGCTGAGGGGGGTCTTAGTGTGGTGTCACTATCTGCTTTTCACCTGTGCTGTGATGGAATGAAATCATATTAATTTCAACACAGTGTTTTCCATGTTGTGCATTTAATTAGGAAGGGGTGCAGGGGTCCATCAAATCTCTCTGTATGACTCTTATTTTGCTTGATGGTGAGAGGAAAAAAAAAAATCTATCCGACAATTTTCTTTTCTCTCTCTATTCTGAGTCAGATTTCCATCTTTAATATTTACGATATGATCTGTAGTGAAATTATTGGTGTTGTATGCAAATGCATTCAAATCTTAAAAGAAAAGTATCAGCAGTTTTTGCTTTGGTATCATTCAAATCAAACAATCTTCCAGCATGTTTGGCTGAAGTGCTTCCAAAATCGATTTTAAGGGTTTCCTTACAGAGTACGCTGACTCAGAAGTAACCCAATCATCGTGATGGCAAAGATGGGTGCTTTCAGCAGGGTTCATTTCTGATTTGATGTGCATTTTAACCAATTCTGTCTTTCTTCTAGAGTAAAAAGGAAAGCTACTGTGTGACATTTGTAAGGTCACTGCAGCACAGGGCTTGGGGATTATAGGTTATAGCATTAGCATGGTGAAGCCAGTGACATGCAGTGAATCATGCCTGAATAAAATTGCTTTGTAATTGTTCCCTAAGTACAGACATGGACGCAAATAAAGGTCTGATAATGCGCTGCGAACGGTTCTCCTGAATGCCACAATTTAAAACAATACTCTAAAGTAATGCACCAGTTCCAGCTCCACCTATTCTCATTATCAGCCGTGCAGTGTGGTGTCTGAACGCTAGCAAACCTGATTGTAATAATGATTAGCATAACATTGTGACAACATGATTTGGAAACTGTTTCCAAAAGTATGTGGACACAGACATTATAACCATATGGTGATGTTGAAGACCATTAGCATGGTTGTCCATATATGTCTGCCTAAATTCTCCAAAAAGCTACAATTAGCCTTTTAGGTAACACTACAGCAGAATCTGAGACTTTTGCAGAATTTCTGATAGTTCAGATATAAATCTGCATGTTTATATAACGTCTTTATCACATAAGAGTCAGAGTGGACGTAATAAGAGGTGGAAGAAAACTGCCCGGCAGACAGAGCTTATAGTCAGAATTATGGTGGTAATCTCCAATATTAAAATTGGTGCTGCTACTACAAACCACATCTCTCACATCCTCCCTCTGTTTTTTCGTATTTAACACTCTCTCTTACGTTTCCATCTTCCTGTGTTTTCCCCCGTCCGTCTTCCTGGTGTCCTTCTTCTCTTCCTCTTCTCCCAGGTCGTTCCTGTCTTTTTCCCTATGAAGATGGCTTTCTTGATGACGGCCATGGTGATCCCTCCTTAACTCCAGGCCTGAACTCGCCAACCCGTGGTCAGAACGGAGAGAGGATGGAGCGCTACTCCAGGAAGGTCTTTGTTGGAGGCCTCCCTCCTGACATAGACGAAGGTAGAGGAAGAATTATTTTTCATTTATACATTTGGAGAAACACAATCCTTTAATGACAGGTTCTTTTTTTTTTTTTCTTTGTGTGTCAGCACCACTCTGTGATATATTAAAACTTCCAAGTTTCACAAACTGCAGACTGTGTTTTTGGCTGTTTGCCACTGAAAGTTAAACTGGCATATGCGAGTCGTACTTGAGGGCAATTTGACACTCCTTGTTGAGGATTATAATTTACACACCGCCAGTTTGAACTTCTACTATTAAAACTTTTACAATTTCTACAATTTGACACTGTCACACTTAACCATTCCCTAATCATAGCACATACCGAGAAATGCTCTTATTGTTTTGGTTTTTTATAAAAACATATAAAGTGCTCAGAAAATATTAAGCGAACGCCAGCAGTTTGTAAAACTAGTTTAGCAAAGAGACTAGAAAGACAATGAATTCAGCAAGGCTAACATTTGTCATTTGTTTTTAGTCTTTGTGCTAAGCTAAGCTAACTAGCTTCCAGTCATATCATCATATTTATTGTACACACACTCTTTCTATCAAGCTCCCTGTGAGAAAATGAATGAATGCATTTCCCGCAATGTATTATTTTATGGACCTGTAGAAAGTACCTGCTAAGTGTATGAATTTTAGCCCCTGTTCAGTAAAAATGCAGAATTAAATTTGCCGTATATTTAGACCCAATAAATCACTTTTTTTTTTTTTTTTTTTTTTTTTTTAGAAAAAAGGAAAAAAAAAAGAAAAGGAATCTTACCAATTTATCAAAGTCGAAGTGAAAATATTGTTTCATGATCAAATGCTAAACATTAGTGAAGCTAGTTTAGCCTCTAGCATTTAACAGGTTTAGCATGAGTCTCACCACTTGGCAGCTATCTTGGTTAAAGGCTTTGGGCTTTTACCAAGAAAAACAGCAGGTGCACTTACCTTTATGTTTACCATAATAAAACCTAGATACCCTTGTCACCATCAGCCTCGGTTGTGCACATGCATCACTGCAACAAAACGACTAGTTATGTTTTGCAGTTCGGCTACAGATTGGCTCTATAGGGAAGAGGTGGGGGACACTGCAATCCTTATCATATTTGAGCTAATCTACTTTTGATTTTGATTTCATTTTTTTAGTCTCTTAGTCCCAAGTTTCTCTTTTAATGATGGTGATTTCTATGTTTTAACATCTATGACCTAACAACAACCTGTCATTAATTTGGGATATTTACTTATATGTATCCATTTTGTGTCTTTTTTTTTTTTCCTTTCGTCTGTGTCCATATAGTGAACAAGCATATGTGCTACTGAGTTGTTGCACAATACTTTGCCCTAACCAGAATGAAAAATGCATGAGTTTCCAGTGCACACTGGATGTGCTCGGCTTCTGTTCCCGTTTAATGCAGTAGCGACTACTGCAGAAGGAATAGCGCAAAAAATAGAAAGCAGCTCTGCATACACTCCTTTACATACATTTTACATGAACAACCATGAGAGAATCTTTCAATTTCATGTTTCCTTCTTGTCTTTTCTTTATTTTCGCAGATGAAATCACCAACAGTTTCCGTCGCTATGGGCACCTGGTGGTAGACTGGCCCCACAAAGCTGAGAGCAAATCCTACTTCCCCCCTAAAGGTAATAGTAGGTTCTCATGCCATAATCTCTATTTTCCCATCAGACATCAAAGTGTAGACCAATAAATATCACCTCAGGTGCATCGCCATTTTGGAGTTTTGCAAAGATTCGTATTACGCAGAATCCACAGATCATGCTGGGCAACCTCAGAGGTGTTTGTTTATGTTAGCAACCACCTTTAGGCATCGCACAGAGAGACACATACAGCGTGTAATGACTCTATAACTGGCCACCAAGAGTTTTAACCCCAGAAGTGTTTGCTCGAGTGAGCACCTGAGGAGTGTGAAAGTTTTTCGCCTTTCTGCACAGGCTCTCGGGTGTCATTTTCTGGCAGCGGATCAGAGTCGCGCCTCCCTCCTCAAAGCCTCTACATCACTCCCTCTGGCCTGGGAGCTACAGTGTGTCATATTAGGGAAGCTATTAAAGACGCTCTGGAAATAACTGACATTCCATAGGCAGATGGTAATACACTGCATCTGGAGGACCTGCAAAAATCTCTGCCAATTTATCCCCCACTCCCATTTTTCAACATCCCCCTCTCTTTTTTAGCTTGGGAGGATTATTTTGAATAGGCTTGGGTCTACTAATATCCAAAACCACGGGGGGAAAAAATGCAGCATCCTTTTAGGGGAATGAATGAGCTTAGGATGCCGCCATGTAAGGGGAGGAGACATGTAGGACTGGGGATCTGTGTAGAATTCATCAGTAAGTAGAGGGAATTCATCTCTTGCTCTAATTTTAAACCACACTCCCAAAACTCAGAGAGAAACCGCTAAAATATTCTGTTTATATCACACTCTCTGTATTAACTGGCAGAGGGAGCTTGGACACATGCCTGGTGACAGAGATTTTAGCACTAATAGCTCCGGGCGTGAGAGTAAGAACACACACTTGTGTATGTGTGTGTGCGTGCATCTCGCTGTGCGACGAATGATTTACAAATGTGGGATTGGCATCAAGAGGTCATCTGCCTTTTTCCCCGTGTTAAACGTCCTTCCAAGCTTGACCGAATGGAAGATGGCTGTCACTTTCCGCCTTGATTCACATTTAACTGCCGGGAGTATGTGACTACAGTTATGAAAGCGTTTTGGTTCAGGGATGACTCATATTGTGGCCGAGACTGAATTTAGGGGCTGGGTAATACTCTCTTGGTGCAAGGAGAGGGTTGGAGTAAGGACAAACATGAACTAGCTGTGCTCTTTGTTCCTATGCTGTAACGGGTCTATTATTGGCCTCTCTGTTTTTGATTTTAGAGTTTAATTTAATTTTTAGTTTCTTTGGTCACCAGAGAAAAAAAAAACAAACGAACTGCATGTATAGAATCAAATCTGATCCAAAATGCTTAAAGAGTTTGAAATTACTTTGACTGCCATGTTATTCTCATGGCACTTTTATGGAGAAGGAATATTGTTGTAGTTACAGTGGATTCAAAGACTCACCGTATTTTTTGGACGATAAGGCGCACCGGATTATAAGGTGCATTAAGGGAAACAAAACTTGCTTCCTCCACTTCCGTACCATTGATTCATTAACGTTGAATTCTCTTGCAGCTGCTCTATTGCCATGTTGTTGCAGTATATTAATGACTAACCTCGTATTGTGGATGGATTATCTCAGTTGTTCTCGTAACTGAAGCTTGGTCCGTTTACAGCATCCTGCCATGCGATTGCATTTGTCCCTAACCATCGGGAACCCTCACGCTAACTTTTATCGCGTCGAAAAACGTTAGCATTCATCCTCTAGCTTCACTGTTTATGTTATGTCGCTAGCGATCACGTATCACATCACTCTATACCAGCTAGCCCAACTTCAGTAACCCTACAAACGTCACTGCTGTTTAATTTTCTGTCTTTATTTATTTTGGGAGTGATAGCAGAGCCGTATGTTTTAATTTTTTCAGAAATCTCTCAGTCAGAACATGCTATATCATGTTTAGGTGGAAACTAGCGAGCTAACTTCCTGCTAACTTCTAACTCCGTTAAATTTAATAAATTCTGTTTTCATGGATGCCTGGATGTTAAACGTAATTATTACACATGGTAAAGCAGCAACGCTGATCATAAAGGATTTTAAGTGCGCCTTACAGTGCAGAAAATACGGTATGTTAAAGAGGCCTTTTTAGTTTGTTCAATTATCACCTTATTCTGGAGATCATTTATACACTGATCTCTAGGATGCTATCCTCAGTACCAGAGGACACATTTACCTACTGGTTACTATAGTGCAGTATCTGGTTCTTTAAAGACAGACATACCTTCCTTAACAGTTACACTTGCATTTATCAGGTGGCCAGACACAAGACCCCAAACCATCGCAAATGGTGCACTGAGTTAGCTGCATGCCTGATGTTCCACATAACAGTTTTAAATAGATAAAAGGTAGATGTTTGTGTTTCTGATGCCCTTAAGCGTGCAAGCTCTTACAGCTTTATATGATACTGGTATTTTGCTTTTATGAACTAAATGGAACATCCCTATTTGATGTTTGTGGGAGGGGGTGTGAACAGTAAGCTCTGGTCAGTGCGGGGCTGCCGCTCACACCCTCTCCTGTCGCCTAAACACTGTCATCACTATTGTTGGCAATGAGCGTCAAACGTTAGGGAGCTATTTCTGTCTGTGACCAGGGAGGAGGAGGAGGAGGAAGGTGGTTGTTGTTTGCATGGCATAGCCTGAGCACTGCAAACATACTGCTCTGCATCCTGTAGTTACCTTGTGCCAGACTTGTTTGAATGTCATCTACATCCCCCTCTTTATCTAAATGCTGAAAGGCTGAAATAATGGCAGCAGAGAAGTGCTGCAGAGGCACGCCAATACTCAGGGCTTGATTTATCTTCTCGCACTCGTGTGGGGATTATATCCAGTGAGTGACTTCCTCAAATTGAGATGATTAGTGACGCTTCACTTCGCCGCTCCTCTGCTCTACCGCCGACTACTCTGCAATTGCTTCAGAGCCTCAGGGGCCTGTATTTGTTTTTAGGAGAGCAGATGTTTGTGTCCCCCTTCATCCATCCAGCCAAGCCCTCCTCCTCCTCCTCTCCCTACTTATTCTTCTCCTCCTCCTCCTGCTGTCAGCGGCCTGTCTCGTTACATTTTGTGTCAGAGTCGCAGCCTTTCCTCTCTCACAGCACATATAGCATACATGGAGGTTTAGTATCTTCTATCCTTTGCATCTCATACAGGTCTTTGAAGTATGTGCACAAGAGCACTGTTTGTGAGAGTATTAATGATAAGCTCTGGATTTAAATGTCCCCATTAAAGCCAGAGAGGTGCACACTGTGACCACGCTCGCTCAGCTTATCTAGCCATTGCGGATTGGATTTCAGCAAAGTCAACATAACTTTGAATTGATGAGATAATGGGCAGAATAGGATTGCACTGTATGACTTTGATGTAGCAGTGGAAAGATGTTGGCGCACTGCTTAAAGTCCAAGCTCACGCTATCAAATTCAAAGATACGAAAGCAGATCGAGTAGAAACTAGTTCAGAGAGCAGTCATTATGGAGCCGTTCTTTAAAAATAAGAGAGATGTCGGCATTCGTTTTCTATCGACGGCTGAAAACAACGACTGTTGTGACTTTACTAAAGGTTCCAACTACTTCTCAGCACTTTAGTGTATTCATATTAGCTGTGCAGACATGAAATTGTTATCAGTCTTCCCACCTGATCTTCCAAAAAGGTCAAACTAGCAGCTCACGTCTTTTGTTTTACTCCACAAAATGTCATCCTGTTGCCACTGACGTGACACTTTCTCTCCACATGAGTCAATCAGCTGGCCTCCTTTGCTGGAAAGACTCGGTCCTGCGTGAAGTCATCGGTTTGTCCAAGAGGGGGCCTTTTGTTTGTCTGTTAACTGCGCTCTATAGGAGGAAAGAAATACTGCTGGTGTACATATTCTCACCCCCCACCCACCCCCAGCCCGCTCGCTAGACAGTGCTCGGAGCTCAGCAGCAAAGCCCTATAAATCTCAGGCACGAGCCAATGCAGATCTGTGCTCTCCTCCCGCGGCATAAGCCTCTGCACTGCGCAAGGATGATGGAAAAAGAGAAATCCTCAGCACCATTCAGATGTCTGAGCGTTGGAGGGGGACAGAGTGGCCAGAGGAATCTGCGCAGGCCACTTTAACAAGCAGCCTTGGCTGAAGTATTATTTTGATCGTGACATGTAGAATTATGAGGCTCTTATTCTGGTGAAGCTGTCCAACCACGGAAGTCTAGTTTAGGACTGTATAAAGTTTTTTTTTGTTTGTATTAACGGGATGTTTGCTGAGAGATTTTCCCCTCCGACAGGTGTAATGCTGTGACAGGAGTTCACGTATTGGTTGCAGTGCAAAGTGGGGTGTAGCAAATAGAAATGACTGCATCACTTTTAGGTCTTTTGCATCAACTCTACAACTTCCTAACCGGGCACATTAAAGCAGGAGCTTCCCATTCGCCTCAGCCGCCTCTGCTATTTTAAAACTCCGTTTGTAAGGCAGCCATTCATGCACCCTCTCTCCCTTCTCTTCCTACCTTTTCTCACTTTTAAAAAAAAAAAACCTCTCTCTTGCTCCTCTCCCCCTCCTCCTTCTCCCTCTCCGCCTCTCTCTTCTGTCCTGGGTCATGGAACACGTTGTTCCCTCCTTCAGACTGTATGAGCTGCTGGCTAGCTCTGCCTTTTCATGCCTCCCCCCCTCTTGTGCACGACTGCAGTTGCCTTTTTTTTCTCTCTCTTCCGAGGGGGAATGTCAGCACTAAGCCACATGATTTCTCCCAATGACAAACCCTCTTTATGTAAGCCTGCAACCCAGAGACAGGGGGTCTTATGTCGGGTGATGATGAGGCACGTGCAGGAAGATGGTGATGCACAAAAATCCTCTTTATGTCATGTCTGATTGTGCATTTCCTGTGTGTGGTGCGGACGGGGGTTAGCTCTGTAAGGACCAGTTACAAAAAAGACAGAGATTAGTTGGTCGCTTCAAGCAGCTGATTTTAATTAGTTTTGCATTGTGGATATTATTGTTTTGCTCACAGTGGTACAGTTTGTTGTTGGGGAACACATCATAGCCCCGCTGAGCTTATTAGCCTGCAAAACCAACAGCTAAAACCCTTTAATTAGTGAGGTCCCCTGGGGTTATTTGCATAAAGCTTAGATGCATACAGAGACTTAATGTTGTGTACTGCTGCTGTGCTAGCAAAATCTGATATTTATCTAATTGACATACTGTTAATACATATCTCATTTTTAAGAATTTGTCAGAAGACGAAATGAAAAAAAAATCATCTGGGGTGTCTTGGAAAACTCTCCCCCCCACCTACCATCATTTAGTGATGAATTTCAAAGTGAAATGAACCTGGAATTGAACAAATAAATCTTAATGGATTCATCTGATTTACTTTGTAAATCCCTAAATAAGATGCAATGCCAACAAGTTAACTTCAGAGGTCACGTGGATTAGTAGTATAAACCGGAGCCAAATGACTCTTTTATTAAAAGAACATGGAAAGAATATCTCACCCATATCTCAGAGATTTAACGTGGATACGAAAGGTAATACTGATATAGTGGCAAAGTTCCACAGTGGAGATGGGAGTATCGGTCCATAGATCAGCATTAAACTGTCCATTTCATGGAGTGGATCTATATGGAAAGGTTGCCAGTACGTAAAAAACATTTGGAGTTGGAAAGGGTAAGTGGCAGATTTTCCAAAAAAGTTTGCTGATCAGACAAAACTAAGAGCTGATTTAGACTCGTGTGGGGAGGTGCACATCAAATAGCTGTAGATCATAGCGTAGGGTTTCAGGTGGGTCTGACGTTACGTTGTAGCCACTGATTCATAAATCCCCAATAAAGCATAACTTTTCAGTTTCAGTCTGCCAGAAAGGCCAAGAGTGTCTGTTATCAGCAGGACAATGGCCTTAAACACAACTCTAATCCCACATTGGAGTGGTTTAAAGGTAAAGCTCAAACTTTAGTGCAATTGAGAATCTGTGGCATTACTTGAAGATGCTGCTTTACACCAGTACGACTCATCTGACTTGAAAGAGTCGGAGCAGTTTCACCTTGGAGAACCGGCGAAAATCCCAGTTGCCAGATGTTTTAAACTGAAAGAGACGTGCCCGGAGAACCTTGCAAGTCTAACTGCTTCAAAAGGTAGCTCTACAAAGTACGAGGTGAATTCTTAAACACACTCAGGTTTTCACCACGAAAGTGGTAGACATGCTGTATTGCAGATCCTGAGTGTGGCGTTCAGGGAAGGACTACTTTTCTTCCCATCTACTGACCAGTTTAAGTTCCAACACAGTTTTGTGTTTGGTGGCTTCTGCAAAAATGCTGCTTTTGGGTTCTTTTCAGTATTTTCTGCGCAGTCGCAGTTTTCTCGCTCTTCAGAGTCATCAGATCACAATCCCGAAGCTTCATACACTGCATGGAAATCTGCTGCAGTGTTTTCTGCTGCTGTAGATGCCGATGTCAGGAAGATGCAGTAGTCATCACTGCTAGAGGGAGAGCAGTGCCACATCACTGCGATGGCGAGACGCGTCACATGCATCAGGGCACATGCCTCACGTTCAGTCGCAGTCGGACAAAAACCCTTTCTCCTAAGGACAAACCCGCATCTGCTTACGCACCTGCTTTTTTTTTCAGCTTACCTTTGAGACTGGCAGCAGTTTTCTTTCTTGCATTGCTTTTATCCCCCCTTCCCTAATACATGCACGCAGATGCATCTACACACCACGGGGTCTGCTGAGTCAGACCTTTTTTTTTTTTTTTTGCTCCTCCAGTTTCTGCTTATCTAAACTGTAGCAACTCTACTCAGAAATGTTAAAACATCAAAGTCGCATTGCCACTCGTGCATTTGTCCATGTCAGTGTGTGTCACTGGGTTTTGCATTTGTTAGGGTGATACGATGTCAAAGATAATTGGGTTCTCACTGGAACAAATGGCCTTTAGAGATACGCAATAGGTGACGTGACTGGAGTCGGAGTGTCCTCCGGTAGAAACCCACTCAAACTCCTCAGACAGCAGCTCGTAATCCTCTGACTCATGGGTGCCACAGGTGTTGCCGGGTCCTTTCTGGCATAAATAGAGCAATAAATGAATAGGTTAGTGTTATTCAGAGCTGACTGTGTGGCATTATCTCCTGCCTTTTTTTGACTGATGTGCTGCACTGGATATTTACCTTTATCAGTTTCAGACATGCATCCTGTATTCATTATCCATCTGTCAAAAAAGTTTTCTTTTTTTGTCTTTTCTCAATATATGGCGCTCATGATGCTCAGCCTATAAATCAGATCTTTGTTGCTCGTTATCCCCGTAGCACCGCGTGATGGATGTACCCTATTGAATTGGGTGCCTGAAGTGGCTTAATAGCTCTGACCTTGGATGAGGTCTCTGCTCTCCGTGCTAAATAATTCAGTAGTACAGAGTGACTGTCTGAATTGCTCATTCTTTCTTTCTGCCTCTCAAAGACATCACCAAACTCTCTCTACCTGACTCTGGAAGATCTGCAGTGCGTTAGGCTGATCAATTTTGCATGGTTCCTTTAGGAGTGAAGCACTCCGTGCCATTTAATCTGAGGCTGTGCAGGCGGCAAGGTGCCTGGAACATCTGAATGTCTCGTATATGAATGCAAGGCTGATGAGTATGGAAGAACAGGCTGCAAGGTCATCTGTGCACTTGGAGCCCTGCTTGTCTGAATCTATGAATAGTTCAAAGGAAAACAGTGTGGGGCTTAGTCATGGGATTGTGACACTGTATTTAAAAAATAAAGTCTGATATCCATGAATTCTTGCCTTGAAGACAGACTTTAAAGTGTCATGGTCACAAGGTTGTGACTATTAAACACAGGAAATGTAGTTTCTGTGGAAACTCTTTTTTTCTCTCTTCCTGTAAAATCCCTGTTTTTGTTTTTCCTTTTTAGGCTATGCCTTCCTGCTTTTCCAGGAAGAATCTTCTGTTCAGGCCCTGATTGATGCCTGCATTGAGGAAGATGGAAAACTCTACCTGTGTGTATCCAGTCCCACAATCAAAGACAAACCAGTAAGTTTAAGACAAAGTTCTTGAAATGGTGCAACATACTTTGACATGGCTACCACATTTCCCTCCATATTTTCTTGGGGTACATGTGTTTTCTTGAATTAATGAGAGTTCACTTATTTAAATTGCCCAGACAGTATGCCCACGGTTCTTAAAAAAAAAAGTTGATTCTGTTTTATTCATATAGTGCCAAATCACAAGAACAAGTGTGTAACGGTGCTTTATATTGTAAGGTAAAGACTCTAAAATATACAAAAAGCCTGAACAATCAAATGATGCCTTAGACCCTGTTAGAAAGCTCTTGGTGACAGTGGCAAGGAAAAACTCCCTTTACAGAATAAAAGACACACTGTCTTTTATTCAAATTCAGAGAGTGAAAAGAATAAATAACTAAGGGAATGTTCAGGGTCACCTGATGCAGCCCTCTTTTTTCTTTTTTTTTCTTTTTTTTTAATATTTATAAAATTTCAGCACAACCTTAAAAGTAGAGAGGGTGTTTGTCTCCTGAATCCAAATTTGGTGCTGGGTCCAGTTGATCACCAAAAAAAAATTCAAGTGCCATGCTAGTGGCCTGTGAGGTTAACAGTAGTGCTTTGAGCCAACTGCTAAAATTAGCATGCTGTCTGGCTCTCAGTGCCAATTCCAGCATGTTTATGTGTTTAAGTTTAGCTGGTTAACCTTCTTATTTTAGCACAGACTCTAAGGCTTCTAACATTAAGTTGTGTACATTCTATATGGAAATCATATAAGTTGTGTAACATTAAGATAGAGATATATATCTATCCATCTATACATCTACATATATATGAGAGAGAGAGATGGAGATATATGTAGATATAGTTTACTTGTATTGAGATAAACTGTGTGGTGTGTTGTTCAGACAATGTCTGTGGACCATTGATTTGTAGAAGATTGTGGGCTACTATCTTTCTAATTTACTCTGGATTAAACTAATGTATAGTTAACATAATTGATTGATACCACACTGCTATCTAGTTAAAACCAAATGCACAACCAGCTTACCACACAATGACTTCTAAGTGGGAACATTTCATTTTTCTTTTACACAAAGGTCCAGATCCGTCCCTGGAACCTGAGCGACAGTGACTTTGTCATGGATGGCTCCCAGCCTCTGGATCCCCGCAAAACCATCTTTGTTGGGGGGGTGCCACGGCCCCTGCGTGCAGGTAAGTCAGAAATATGAATGAGAGGACATCTTTTTTTTTTCTTTTTTTTCCCCCAGCAAGCTCCCAGAGCCTCTAAATTGCCTTTATAACATTGGCTGGCATGGAGCTCAGAGGCTGGAGGCTATAATGAAAGTTCTTCCTGTGAGAAAACAATCCTCTACTTGGGTTTCCAGGACGGAGGCCAAGTGGTCATCACGTTAAGAATTCATGGTGTAATGGAAGGCTCAGTCTTTCTTTTCTTGGGCTAAACATTGCTGGCTTGTCTGCAATGTGACCCCCTGCTAATTACACCAGCAGTTTGAGTTGAGACTGCTGCTCTGATGCGTAGTGTAGCAGGGCAGATTTTTATGTCGGACACTTCTTTTGCTTTTTCAAGCGTAACTGAAGGCTTTCAATTTGAAGAACAAACTAAACTCAGAACTTGCAAACTCACAGAAACTCCCGAGAGGAGTTTGTGGCACTAATCATCTCTCTCCCCACCCCCACCTCTCTTCCCTTCCTTTCTCCGCAGTGGAGCTGGCTATGATCATGGACAGGCTGTACGGAGGTGTTTGCTATGCTGGCATCGACACGGACCCAGAGCTCAAATACCCAAAGGGAGCCGGCCGCGTGGCCTTCTCCAATCAGCAGAGCTACATCGCTGCCATCAGCGCTCGCTTCGTTCAGCTGCAGCACAATGACATCGACAAAAGGGTGAGTGAGTTTGTGAGCTTCGTGAGCTTCGTTCACAGCGATCCCTCTTCTGAAAGAGAGCAGCGTCTCGACCACAAGTGAGGTTTTCACAGTCATTCCTATGGCGAGCTGTGGAGCTGAACTCTGCTTGAGTCCTCCATGTATCAGAGTTTTCATTATAGCAGGGATTTCAGCCAGCTACCCAACATAGCCTACAATAACGAAAGGCCATGCCTGGATGTGTAATGACTATGGCCTTTGGCTGAGTCCCGACACATAGGGATGGTTTAATTATAGTAGTTCCCTATACATGTATATTCACTGGAGCTGTGCTGCTGGGTGGTTATTTTAGGCACGCCGGCCAATTGCAGCGGGACAGATCGTGACCGAGGGAGACTGGTTGTCAGCCAGGAAGCTGAGCCTCTGCAGGGCGGGGCTGTCCAACCCACCTCAGCTATCACCATCTATCTTCAGTCGGGGGTTTATGGTGTCTTTATTATGACTTGGACTGTTTGCCGAAAACACCACTTTACAGCATCAAAAACATTCACACAACAAAATATTTATTTTCATGTCTTTGAACTTCCTTTTATGCGGTAAATAGATGTCCATCTTACATTTGTTTTGTTGTTTTAGGCATTAGGCTGCAACAAAAGGATTCAAGTTGAAAGAATTAAGAGTTTTGAAAGGATTTATATTCACTGCAGACCACAGACAGTGGAGCGCATTCTTGAAATTCATGTTCAGTTGTGGTGAGAAACTAGGATGCCAGCTGGTGCCATTTTCTCTTCGTCCTTCTTCTCGCCTTCATTGTCTGTGACTCACTTAACTGTAAATGGCTCTTGATGATAGCACATGTGAGCTAATTACCTCTGGTCAGCTCTGTGTCCACCGAGATGAAATTGGTGTTTAATGGCCTGGCAGCTTGGCCGTTTCTTTCTGGCTTTCTTGCTTTTTTGTCTTCCGTGAGCTCGTTGCTCTCAGCAGTGGATATTCCACTGTAGCTGCTGCAGAGTTTGGCTAAGCACAGTCTCCCACTGCTGAAGGATTTGATAACCTTTCATTTTGTGGCCACACTATAACAAGGTTAACATCCACCTCTGCCTGCTTGTATGCTGAGGCGTCTCCATGGTGACTGAGCTCTCATTTCTTGTCTCCTGGCTTCATTATATTGGTGGATGGGTGGATACCTGTCCTGTTTTATTTTAGAAATTGTCAAACGGATCACAATGAACGGGGGTTCTGGACTATGACTTAAATGGGCAACACATCTGGAGAAAACCAGCTGTTATTCTAGCACAGTTACTGTGCAAATCACATATATACACAACAACAACAAAAAACTGGAGGAAATGGGGAAAAAAAACCTGCAGCTCGCATACTTTATTTTTAATGGCCAGTAGAGGGCGCCTTCTTTGGTTGCAAAAAGACCTGATAGTACAGCAGTCCATGCTAAAATGGCCCTTGAATCTTTGCTCTGTTACCTTGGTAAACATTTTCCTGACTTTATGGACTCAATCACTACTTTTACTGAATCACTGAATAAAACACGACATTAATTAACTGATCCACCTTTCATTAGTCTCATGTGGTTTCATGAACCAGTGGGAGATGCCATGATGGATACACCCATCTTTTATACTGGGAATCGATGCAGACTGTTTAATGGCAACGGTAGATCTGTACCAATTGTTTGACCCCACACCTGTGGAAAGGATCGTGGATGTAGCCTGGAGTTATTTATTGATTGCTTAAAATCCATCAGTGACTCATAGCAGCCCTATTTTTTGATTATCATGCAATGACACCCAGAGGACATGGTAGTTTCACTGAACTGGGCTTCCGTTTCTCGTTGCTCGTTGACGGGGAGGCAGCTGCAGCTGATCTGTTTTATCAGGTTTCCTTGATTTGTCTGTCATTTCATATCTAAAAATATCTGTTCTCATTCGCAGTGAACACGATTGCATTAGCTGGTTTCTTTTTCTTTAAAACATTGTTGAGGCTGACAGATTATGGCAGCAGTCGCCGTGAATACAGTATTACTGAGCCCTTTGTTTCAAAGACTGTTTACTTGAACAGGAAGTGAATTTTTTATGAATCTGAGCATACGCCACTTCAATCTGTGTTTTTTGGATATGATAACCTAAAATGCGGTTTTGTTTAGATTTTTTTTTTTTTTTTGCCAGGTGGAGGTCAAGCCGTACGTCTTGGACGACCAGATGTGCGACGAGTGCCAGGGGGCACGCTGTGGGGGCAAGTTCGCCCCCTTCTTCTGTGCCAACGTCACCTGCCTGCAGTACTACTGCGAGTACTGCTGGGCCAGCATCCACTCACGAGCCGGCCGAGAGTTTCACAAGCCACTGGTGAAGGAAGGGGGCGACCGCCCTCGACACGTGTCCTTCCGCTGGAGCTGAGGGAGTTGGTTGAGTCCAAGAGCCAGCCCTGCCTAACCCCCCCGCCCCTCCTCCCCAGTGAACCCACGCCAACCTGCCCCCAAAAAATCCTCCTGCAGCCTGGGACAGCGCTGGAACCCTCCTCCCCAAAGCCCCATCCATCCACCCTGCATCCCACAAACACCTCATGATTAAAAAAAAGGCAGAAGTGATACCATCAAACACATGGGACTTTCTTCACAGCACACAGCTCTGAACTCATCGTCTAGTGTTCCCCCCGACGATGAAGCTTTGTGGGGGAATTGAAATGCGAAAATCCATGAGCTTAGAATTTGCACTTTGGCACAAAATCTTACTAAACACACACACAAACACACACGCACACAGGATGGTATGTTAGGCCCCTGGCTACTTTTAGTTCCCTGTTCTGTTGACTAGGTGGTGCGGTACGTCCTGTTGGACCTCCCTCCCCTTTACTAAGACAGAGGTGGGACCATGCAAATATTTAAAATATACATATATAAATATATATAAATATATATATTTTGTTTTGTACCTATCTATACATCTATAGATAATTTAAATTTTACGTAAAAGGAGCATGCACTTATTTTCAAAACCTGTAGTTATATTGCCCCTGATTTAAGAAGAAAAAAGAACTACCAAAGGCAAATGAAATTAATGCATACTGAGGAGCAAAATAGGTGACATAAGATGTAGCAAGATTCAACAGCTATCCAGTAGTGTGGAGTTAAAAAGAGAAAAAATAACACGGCTATATTCGCTCTCCATTTTGACTCTGAAAATATTAATACCTCATATGCGCAATCAGATCAGTTTGCTTTCTAGGTCTTTATTTTTGATAATAACATTATTTTTTAGTGTTATGTAAATGTAATGCTGCAATAGCTTTGCTGCTAAATCCATGGTATAAACAGATACCATAACTTTATTCAGGCTAGGGTGTAAAATAACAGCAGATGTAGAGAGAAGCACCTGGTGGGTTTTTTTACGTTTTCTTTTTTTTTCCTCCTAAATTAAATGAGAGCCGTGGCAGGGGGAGGGGGCGCCCCCAGGCAGAGACGGCTAACTTTGTGTGTGTGTGTGTGTGTGTGTGTGTGTGTGTGTGTGTGTGCTTGTGTGTGCGTGTGTGGGGACCGGGCGGGGGGGATGGGGAGGGTCGCCCCCTAACTGCATGTTTATTTCAATCAGGTTGCTGCATGCAATAGACTTTTTCAATATCACGTCTATTCGATTCTGCCCATGTTTGCACAGCACACTACAGACGTAGGTTTGACTCACACCAAACTGGACAGATACAGGGAAAAGCTGGTCAGAGGAACCAGAGGGTTCCTGCACAAACAGGCATCCAGATAATATGATAAAGACAAAACCTTAATAATCACAAATCCCAAAAAAAAAATGTAGGATTACCATTAAAACAAAAAAACTGTCTGATAGGTGAAGTACTTTTTTCCCTTTTTTGCAGTGATTGTTGATAGAATTGTGCAATTTTTTATACAGTACGTAGTTAGGTCTGAGTATGCCTAGAACTGTGATTCGCTTTAACTGTCGTCAGTGTCCGACATAGAAGTCCTGTGAAATGTCATAACTAGTGTATGCACACGTATATATGTTCTCTTGTACACACACCTACTTGCACACACGTACACACACACACACACACTCTTGCACCAGTACACACAGAAGTCTCTCACATGTGTACTCGGACGGCTGTCGATCTTTTTTTTTTTTTTTTAAATGCACATTAACTGGGTCCGAGGAGACGCAACCAATGTGAGCTTAGACTGAGAACTGAGTTGAAATTATCCTTTTATTTTTCCACCATTGAGAAAAAGCGCACGTTTACGTCCCAGAGTGCAACCAAAGAGCTCACGTGTTCGACTTTGTTTAACAGAGACCACCTGACACACGGGATGAGGAAACTGGACGGTACGTGGGCGCAGCAGATCGGATGAGGAAAAAAAAAAAAAAGAGAGAGAGGCGTTTAGGGGCGAGGAGTCAAACTTAACACTGAAGCTACTGGACACTTGATAAACTGAGCCCTGCACATGCTCTCGCTAAATGGGAAGGGGTAGGGATGGGTGGGAAGGAGGAGCGTTGCCGGAACATGCAGATGTGCAAACTGGGATTACCACATTTATCCAGATTTTTATTTTCCTGCAAAGCTTGAAGTAATGGACCTGCTTAAAAAAAGAAAAAAAAGGTGGACATATAGATATATATTTTTGTTTTTATCAAAAGGTTATGGTGCAGTTTAAACAGGAATGGGCGGGTAGGTGGATGCAATGCATAGAAACTTTAAGTATTGACTGCTGAAGACGGGGAGGGTATGCTTTTTTTTTTTTTTTGGGAGGCTGGGCCACATTACACTGGTTTTAGCAGTTTTGTGGACAATCTGAATGGGATCCTGCATCATTGCGAGTTATCGCGTGTTACCCCTTCCCCTTTTCCTTAATTCCGTGAGTTGTGATTGGCGCCCCTGCAGTCCCTCTCCTCTCTTTCCATTTTACTCAGTTAAACTGTGTGTTTGTTTGTTTTTTCACCAAGAAATCGAAACTAAGCAACAATACGTTTTTTCTTCTTAACTGAGGCTAACCATGAGTAATAATAAGCATCCCTATGAAAGTGAATTCTGGGTATTTTTTGTGACATTTCTTTCCCCACCCAGAAAAAAAAAGGTTTTCTATGTTTGTTCCTTCTCTATAATAGCTATTTGTTATGCACTACTCTTTGTATCTGACCAGTTTTCAACAGTCAGCTGTTCTTTTTGTTAAAAGACAAAAAAAAGAGAGATAAAGTGTGCTTTCTGACTGACAAGATCTTTTGCAATACCTCAATTTTGAAATATATTAGGAGAGAAAAAGATATTTTCTAAGTAAGTTTATTCAGATGAGAAATATATATTAATTTAATTCTTCAAGAGAAATGATTTAACAGATGGTTGATTTTTCTTTTTTAAATCTTATCATGCTTTTTTTAAAGTTTGCTTTTATTTTAAGAATTAATTATTTTATTTTTTTGGAAAAAGACAACAACTGAAGGAGCTAGAGCTTTATACTAATAATATGTAGTTAGTGAGAGTCTACTTTATTACAGTGGCAGCGAGGGTGAGCGCCCCACTGGTCGAAACATCGGAGGGAGGAGAGCTCTTTAAGGAAATCGAATATAAGGTGCTCAAAGAGGAAAACGACACATATTTCCCACCTTTTTGTATATTTATAATCAATCATTTACTATGCTGACCAGAGTTGTGAAAGAGATCTTCTGTTCGTTATTTTTTTAAGAGAAGTTTTTTATGTTTCCTAAACGTTTGTGCTCCCTTTTTTGTTTTTGTAAGAAAAAAAGAGGGAAAAAAGAGCAACCCCGATTCGTTAGCCCGACGAGAAAGACTTGTGAGAGTCACGGCTGGAGGTAGAGTGAAAAGAATGTTATTTTTACCACAAAACAAACACAAGTGTTTTCACCTGTAACTTGATCTGAAGCCCCCAAGGTGCATCAATAGACTGGTGGCCTTCTATTCTAGCAAGACTTGAATTAGTCCCTTTTTTTTAAAGGCTAACAACCTTGATTCTTTGTCGTAATGTGCAATACTGTTTGTACTGTTTGTAGAAAAGAAGAAAACAAGAAAAAAGAGGCATAAATCTTTACTGCAGAATTATTTTCATTGCAAGCATTGTGATTCACTAAAAATCATTTTCTACTGTGTATTTACCTACTCTACCTGCTAGTACCTTCCAGTAGTAATGTAGCCTTTGTACTGAGAAATTTTCATTATTTTTAGAAAGTTTTGCTAAAAAACAAAAGAAGAATTTAAACATATTTGCATATTTTCATTTTTATTTCATGTTTTTTCTTTACAGACTTATTTCTCAACCATTAATAGTTATTTCTGGGGGAGACTTTCATATCTGGTCAATGTCATTAATATTATTTTGTATTTTTACTTGGAATAAATTAATTTTTATTATGCTAATTCTTTAAAAGTTTATTTTTTTTCCCATTTGTTCACTTTTTCATTTTTTTGGAAGCTATGAAAAAACCCCTTTGTAATATTGTTACTAAAGTGTCTCGTTTCTTGAAATGCTAAGCTTTATGTGTTATAACTTGCTGATGTTGCTTACATTAGTGTGAAAATGATCTAAAGATGAAAAAAAAAAAACCTACTCACAAAGAAACAGATTGGTGGTTGGTGATGTTTAAGTGATTCGCAATGTAAACAGATGAATGGGCAATAAAATAAAAATGGCAGAATGGAGCATACATGTAGTATGTTGTGATGTAATTGTGGAAGATGGGTGACACCACTGACCGTTTACTGCTGTTGCTACTCAGTGCTATGTTCCAGTAATTGCTACTCATTAGCTCACATACTTTATTCTACTCAGCAGATCCTTCTAAAAACACCAGTGACACATGCTGTACGTGGTTCAGTCCCCACAGAGCACACCGGTGTGACTGTATTTAAGTATGAATGTAAACGTAGCTGCACTGTATGATACATATAGAAATTGGAAGGAGCATGTGTGACCTGTACAATATTAATCATTTATAGCAGGCATGGGCCTAATGTGGCTGCTCTATATATATCTGTACTTTCACCCTTTTTCCTGCCTTCAAGGAAAGAACGGTTTGACGTTTGAATATTTTATTTGAGAAAAACTGACTCCTGTCTCTCCTGCTGTATTCATCAATAAACATGGAGGCTGTTAGCTGAACCAAGCATTGAACATAGCTGCAGAAATGAATTTGTAAAACTGCATCTCGTTCGATTTTGTTCTTTACAGATTTGTTAAGGAGATAGTATTGTAGCTTGGTGAGCTTTAGTGGTCTGAGGTGAGAGGTTTTTTTGGGGGGCCAGTTTGCTTTAAGCTGTAGTCATTATGTAGGGCGAATCAAAAAGTTGCTTTTTTTCCAGAATACAAAGAGGAAAAAGTAAGAAGTAAGAATTTTGAGATTTAAAAAAAAAAAGATTTTTCAGAATTTTGCATTCTGAGAATTCAGAATTTTTCCGCCAAGGATGTGGATTCATGAAATCTAAAAAAACAAAACAAAAACATAATTCTCAAAATGCAGAATTCTAAGAAAAGTCAGAATTCTCCCCTTTCTTTTTTTCTTCAAAAATTCTGAATTCTCAGACTTCATATTAAACATTCTCACTAAATTCTCAGGATTCTGAGATTTCAAAGATTCACAATTATGAGAAAACTCTGAACTGTATAAATGTTCTTTATTTCCTTCACTGGCCCTAATCTTCCTCCTTACAGTTACGATAAGTTAACTTTAGCTCAAAAAAAGACTGGAAGCTCAGAAATGGCAACCTTTATGTTGTCCAGAGCTAGCAGAGGCTGCATGTCTAAAGCTCACCAACATCGAGATTACGTTTTATCTCAATAAACGGCAGAAATTAAACATTACAGTGCCACGAGTACTTTCATGAACTGCTTTCTTGGCCTGAGGTATTGAGTTCCTGCAGTTGTGTGCAGGAAGTAGTCCTCCAACACGATAACAGCTCATCACTGTGTCGGTTTAAGCATTGTAGCTTTTTAAGAGTCAAACAGGTATGGTAGCTTTCCTTAATAAGGCTCAATGTCATTGATTTAGAAATTTCTAAAAGCGATAACTCCAAAAATGATGGACTGTTATGTATGACGCCCATTTTTATGAACACAATGATGCTTAAAAGGTTGTTTTAGGTCTGCCTACTGTACAGAAAGTGGATTACAGTCAGAAACACCTAAATTTGTATCAGTATTGAGCAATCAAGCATGATTAACTATCATCAGAATCACATTTCAGTTATGTTTGTGTACAACATAATTAAAACCGTTATTTAGAATCATGTGTAATGATGGGTTGGTCACATGTTTCTTATCTTTCCACATTCCTGCAGCCTACACCCAATGTCCATACTGCATTTAATTATCTTTTCTAAAATGTTTACAAAAGTATAGTCCATACACATAAAAGAACACCAACAATCAAATAATGAGCAAGCATGTGGACACAGTGGGGTGGAAAAAGTCCCTCTTAACAGGATAAACCAGACCCAGTGAGGGTCAGCCACATGCCACATCGTTGGGGACACACTGGGGTGAGGGAAAAGAGAAAGTAAGAACAAAACAACCAAAGAAAGTATGGTGAATTTACAGGAAATCAAATGTGATCTTTTTAAAAAAATTAAAAACAAGGACCGCTCAACCTGACCCAAACACTTGAGCAGTGGTGTATATTGTATATTGTATGTTGTATGTAGTTGTATCCAGTGTTGGTCAAGTTACTTGAAAAAAGTAATCAGTAACTAATTACTGATTACTTCCCTAAAAAAGTAATCCCGTTACTTTACTGATTACTTATTTTCAAAAGTAATTAATTACTTAGTTACTTAGTTACTTTTTAAAAACACGATTTACAACCTGAATAGGTGATAAAGCGATAGATCTTTCAGCCCAATTCTACTTTTTCTGCATAATCCATCATACAAAATGTAATCAAATGGAAAAGTCTCTTTTTAAAACTTGTTTTATAACCTTTTAACGTTACAAGTAACGCGTTACTGCCCATCTCTGGTTGTATCTGATCAGAATTTTGTCACCAGTTTTAAACAAAGTCGCAACATTTTAGCTCTGTCTGCAAACAAAATTGAGTTGAACAGTTCCGAGACTGATAGCAAACTCTCCCTAACTCATTCATTTTCTCATATTAGTGGCTCCTATGTGTTTACCAAATCTACATTATGCATGTTTATTAGTTTGTCACACAGTGGCTCATGGTTGCTTACAGCCTGTATCTGTACTTCACCAAAGAGGCGTCATTCAATCCTGCCAGCTGCCTATCGTAGGAGCATTTTAAGGATGACAGACTCCACCTTTGCTCATATCTATTTAACAGTCTCTTCAGTGTCCTGATACTCCTATATGATCTGCTGTAATCAATAACCATGCACTATCATTAAAAACAGCTCAAACGTTTGAAGTCAGTTAGGAAAATCTTGCTCATAGATCTGTAGATTCAGGCCTTTCTTCTTCTTGAAGACGTGCAGACTCCAGGTGGAAAACAGGAGTGATACACCTGCTGTCAGGCCTGCAGCTATCAGGCTTGTGATGTTCTCGTCTGTCTTAAAGTGGACAAAAATTATTTTTTAAACTGGCACAAATAATTTGCGTGGCATCTTATTTGATGCAGAACACCTGATTGTTCTGTAAATAGCTGGAAATGGTTATTTAAAAAAAAACAAAAAACAAAACAAAACTTGGCTGCATTTTTACAGTGGGGCAAAAGTATTTAGTCAGCCACCGATTGTGCAAGTTCCCCCACCTAAAATGATGACAGAGGTCAGTAATTTGCACCAGAGGTACACTTCAACTGTGAGAGACAGAATGTGAAAAAAAAATCCATGAATCCACATGGTAGGATTTGTAAAGAATTTATTAGTAAATCAGGGTGGAAAATAAGTATTTGGTCAATAACAAAAATACAACTCAATACTTTGTAACATAACCTTTGTTGGCAATAACAGAGGTCAAACGTTTACTATAGGTCTTTACCAGGTTTGCACACACAGTAGCTGGTATTTTGGCCCATTCCTCCATGCAGATCTTCTCGAGAGCAGTGATGTTTTGGGGCTGTCACCAAGCAACACGGACTTTCAACTCCCGCCACAGATTTTCTATGGGGTTGAGGTCTGGAGACTGGCTAGGCCACTCCAGGACTTTCAAATGCTTCTTACGGAGCCACTCCTTTGTTGCCCGGGCGGTGTGTTTTGGATCATTGTCGTGTTGGAAGACCCAGCCTCGTTTCATCTTCAAAGTTCTCACTGATGGAAGGAGGTTTTGGCTCAAAATCTCACGATACATGGCCCCATTCATTCTGTCCTTAACACGGATCAGTCGTCCTGTCCCCTTGGCAGAAAAACAGCCCCATAGCATGATGTTTCCACCCCCATGCTTCACAGTAGGTATGGTGTTCTTGGGATGCAACTCAGTATTCTTCTTCCTCCAAACACGACGAGTTGAGTTTATACCAAAAAGTTCTACTTTGGTTTCATCTGACCACATGACATTCTCCCAATCCTCTGCTGTATCATCCATGTGCTCTCTGGCAAACTTCAGACGGGCCTGGACATGCACTGGCTTCAGCAGCGGAACACGTCTGGCACTGCGGGATTTGATTCCCTGCCGTTGTAGTGTGTTACTGATGGTGACCTTTGTTACTTTGGTCCCAGCTCTCTTCAGGTCATTCACCAGGTCCCCCCGTGTGGTTCTGGGATCTTTGCTCACCGTTCTCATGATCATTTTGACCCCACGGGATGAGATCTTGCGTGGAGCCCCAGATCGAGGGAGATTATCAGTGGTCTTGTATGTCTTCCATTTTCTGATGATTGCTCCCACAGTTGATTTTTTCACACCAAGCTGCTTGCCTATTGTAGATTCACTCTTCCCAGTCTGGTGCAGGTCTACAATACTTTTCCTGGTGTCCTTCGAAAGCTCTTTGGTCTTGGCCATGGCGGAGTTTGGAGTCTGACTGTTTGAGGCTGTGGACAGGTGTCTTTTATACAGATGATGAGTTCAAACAGGTGCCATTCATACAGGTAACGAGTGGGGGACAGAAAAGCTTCTTACAGAAGACGTTACAGGTCTGTGAGAGCCAGAGATTTTCCTTGTTTGAGCTGACCAAATACTTATTTTCCACCCTGATTTACGAATAAATTCTTTACAAATCCTACCATGTGAATTCATGGATTTTTTTTTTCACATTCTGTCTCTCACAGTTGAAGTGTACCTCTGGTGCAAATTACTGACCTCTGTCATCATTTTAAGTGGGGGAACTTGCACAATCGGTGGCTGACTAAATACTTTTTTGCCCCACTGTAGATAAATAGCTGCAAATAACTTTCTTGTTTACAAAACTTGTGCATAGGTTTTTAAAATTTACAATTTATAGTTGCATTTCAAGTTAATGATTCATGAAACATGTTTGTGGTTGTTACTTTTTTTTTGTCTGATTTTAGATCATTTGTGTTAATACAATATGACATGTGAGGTTGTGCTACTTTTTTTTTTTTTTTTTAAAAAGTAACAAGTAACTATAACTAATTGCTTTTCCAAAGTAACTTGCCCAACACTGTCCATCACATCATGACATTTCCATAAATTGGCAAAAATATTACATTACAAAATGCATAGAAAGAAAATAAAGTGGATTCTTTATTTAATACTTCTTGAGGTCAGCTCAAGTTATATTATGAAAAAGAAAAAAAAGGAGAAGAAAAGAAAAAAGAAAAATAAAAGGAAAAAAAGAGACGTTATATTGTGAATTATTGGAAGGTTATTCAGATTAACACAATAATAATCTAGAACAATGTGCTTGAGTGTTCACTGTGTTTGTTTGGCTCATAATGAACTTTTAAAAGATGAAAAGTAAGTAAACACCCAACAGCTTTCAGTCATCAATTTGCTTTACAGTCAGTTTATCTTGTGACAGCTTCATGTGATGTTTAACAGGTGATTGAGTGAAGTGTAAATGTGCAAAACTAACCTATAGGCGGCAGCAAATGGCTTGCCTTGTGCCTTCTTGCTGGGATGACTGTCAGTTATCCCATTAAAACAGAATAATCCAGGACAGAGAAACTGACACTTTTTACACTTACTCACGACATTTTTAAACAAATGTTATCTCTAATTTCTGCTTCTTACATTTTCACAACAGACTCATTACTTCAGGTTCAGCAGTACAATTTATAGCAGTTATACAAAGTTGTAGTCACTGTACGTGAGAATCTAGCTAGCGCTAAAGAGGAGGAATCAAGAAGGGTAAGTATCAGATAATTTCACATATCTGTCAGTTCAGAGAAAGAGAGGGAGACAGAGGGAAGGTGGTGCACTAACATAACAAGACAAGAACTATAACCAAACTAAGTACACGAAAATAACATACACAGCAAATGACAGAAATGTAACTAAAAACAAGGCACTGACAAAATCAGACTGGAAGTGCACACTACAGAGATGTGCTGGAAAATATTATACTGAAAGGATGAAACACTGAAGAGCAAGAACATAAATAACTTCATAAACCCAAGGTAAATCATGAACTCACAAAACTCAAAATACTGGGTCAGTGAACCAGGAATCACGACAAGGGTGTGTTAAAGCTAAATGGACTAAAACTGAGCACTCAAAGTGCTTTTTATACAACTTGCCTCATTCACCCAGGCACTTTTTTCTATGTAAGTGCTTTCTATCTATCATTCACACACATTCATAGTCCTACGGATCCATCCATCAAAGAGCAACTTGGAGTTAGTATCTTGCTCAAGGATCTTTGGCATGCAGACTGAAGCAGACGGGGACTGAACCACCAACCGTCTAATTAGCAGGTGGCCTGCTCTACCTTTTGTTCCATCTCTCTGAGTTTTGTGAGTCAAGTGTAGAACACAAACAGTTTCCTGTTGTGGAAAAATAAATTGAGCATCAAAACCAAACTGATTTTCTGAGATATACTGTATTGAAAGAAAGTTATTGAGATTTATTGAAAGGGATCAATCCAGCCAGAGCAGGGTTCATACCAGCAATGACAAACAGGCAAAATAATAACGGCTCCTTTATGTACAATCTTTGTGTTTATCATTATAAACACAGTTTATAATTAGTTTATTACAGCTAAATAACAACAGTACACTGAGGTTTAATAAGGTGAAACACACATTTTTCTACTATATTTCCACCCTTTTAATTATTTCTAATCACTCTTGTAGTATAAAATTTGTATGCAAAATATAGCAGTAATAAGAAATCCTCTTGTTGGAGGAGGGCGCTCTTTCACCCCTCACTCTTTCGTTCCAGCATAGCTGTAGGTTGAAAGGGGAGAGCACATTGTACACCCTTGTTGTCTTCTTCATCGTCAATATGGAATTTTTTTTAACCCTTTGGGTTATTACTGTGGTTCTGTAATCCTCTTGCAATGGCTGACAGGGACCCAAGTGGCACAGCCTTCAACTTTGACTCCTGTCTGGATTGTCAGCAGTACCTGAAATGGGCCATTCCACCATTTCTCATTCCAGCTGGTTCTCTGGAGATCTCCGATAAGCACCCAGTCTCCTGGTCTGAAAAGGTGTAACTTTGTTTTAGGTGGAAGGGCTGCTTGAACCATATGAATATGTATATGAATGGCTCACAGGCCCATGTGATGCTAGAATGCCTTTTCAGCTGCTGCTACTGCTTGCAGTTAAAGGAAGGCCTGCTGGTCTTTGTCCTTCCCCACGTTCCTGCAACAAAACATCCACCCTTTTCATCCGCTGTCTGGGTGAATAGGTTTATCAGGATAGGGTGATCCCAAAGTAGGTGCAGTCTGCAGTGTCAGTCAAAGCTTTGTCTTCACAGCATGCTTAGGTGTCCACTGGCAGCAATATGAGCCAAAGCAGAATCAAATAATAGTAACAATAATAATCAAACAATCAGGTCACTATGATTAATGAACCTACTCTGAGCTAATGCTGAGTTTGTTTGGATGTTTTGGGAGGAGAAAGGTTGGAGAAATGTCTGTATTGGTCTGGTTGGCCTTTTTTTTTAAAACCAGTTTATACTAATGCTTTTCACAACCCCTCTAAGTTAACTGCCCCCCCTGCCAGTTTCTTTGGCACTAAAAAAAAAAAACCCTAATGACAACATTTTATATCTGTTTAATCAAGTGTGCCTACAAATAAAAAAGATCATGATTCTGATGATGCCAACCATTTTATATCTATACATCTACCATCTACATTCCTGTCTACGGATACGCGTTTCATGTCGATCTGGATAGCGTACCGCATTGTCCCTGCTGTTTCATGGGCGCTCCCTGGGTAGACGAACACTGGAGGTCTCATGTTGTGATCTTATCACATGAAGGAATATGCTCCTTTCCCCCACAAAAAACATCCCACTGCTTTTAATGACTTTTAGTTTTAAAGTTTTTATTACCCGACTGGAGCACTGGTTCCACCTCTGTGAGGATTTGATGATTATTGACTTGGACCTCTGTTGTCTTGATTATTTGCAGTATGACTGTGACTCAAAAACATGGAGCTCTAATGCTGCTACTGCTTACTACCGCTTCTGAGTTTGTTGCTGCAACCCCCCCCAAACATGAAAAATAAAAATCTGTCAATACTAACTTTCATTACGCTCTTTGGCCCCCGCAGTAACATTTAAAGGTCTGTGCTCTTGGGCCACTTACAAATTACACTGGAAAATGTAAAGGTCAAGCTGTGAGAATGAAAAACACACTGTAACGTTAGCTTAAAAGAAACAAAACATAGCACAATCTCCTTCCTCTGATAAAATTCCCACTTTTCTGAGCACTTTTTGTACAAGATGTCTTTAGAAAGTTACAAATTAGCATCAGACAAATTAAATTTACCCACCGATCCATTTGAACCATGCTTTCCTGTGGAGTGGTAAATTTTGCATTTACCTAGGTTCAAATTAGACCAATGTGGAAATGTGTTACATGTATTCACTTCTAGTTTTTATTTTCCCTGGATGTACAACCACACCATCTACTGGCCATTGATGTCCAAAGAAAAATACATGACTCAAAGGTTTGTAGAATTTATTACAATCCCAAGATCATAAACAAAAAGCAGCAATTAGACAATTATGTACAAGTCTATTCATTTTTTAAAAATACTTATGACAAGTTTCAGGTACCAGCCACAGCTTGGCCTCCTCAGTTCCATCTCTGTAAACTTGCTTTGACGCGCAGTGCTTTCCCGGGTCAGTCTCTTTACAGTACATGTGGAGAAGGTGGACACAGAATATAGTTTCTCAAACAGGGCCTCCTGATGACCACATTTTTTTGTGAACAGACTCTTCCAGGGCATGGTCTGAAGAACGGGAGTCGTCTTGACATAGCACAACCCGCTCCTGAGCTCAGCGTTGTGCTATAAAAAGCCAGCACTGTGTGACGGCATCCTGTGGCTTCTTGTTACTCTCTCCCGGTTTCCTTTTCTCATACAAAAACATGTTTGTATCCATCAGGCAGAGAGGTGGGTATAACGGTGTTTTAAGACTTTGTGAGAGGTGGCGGCGGTAGTAGAAGAGGGCGCACATGAGGAAGGTGCATCTAGGTAGTAACATCTGAAGCAGTTAACACTGTTTACTCTGGCAATGTGATATGAGCAGAGGGTAGAAGGCTGTAAAAGTAGCGCCTGCTGCTGTAACTATAAATGATAACTTTACTTATGAAACACTGTGCACTTGAAAGAGTGGAAAACGTTCCGCTACTGTAGACGACGTCTTTCACAGTTGTTACATCATCACATGGTTTTATTCTCTCAGGTTTGCAAAGGACCTGGGTAACTTACCTCATGAGAATAAGTTTGAGTGATGTTGCTGCATACCTATCGACTGTAGAACGACAACGATTCAGGTCTTTGGCTGTGGGTAAGTAATCGCAGTGGGAAATGTACTGAGAGTATTATCCTTCAGGGACTCCTTAACGTTACTCTATTTAAGGTGGCGGTGTTAGGCATGTGGCTGCAGCAATAGGGGTCTCCTCGCGCTCTGACCGGGTCCTGCTCGGCCAGAGGGCGAGACGCCTGATGGATGCTGGGTGGACTTGCACACAGTGCTACTGCAGAGAGTGCATGAAGCTGTCCAGGTTGTACTCTGAATCATACTGCTGCTGGTCCCACAGCTCTCCCAAGCTGTCCAGCACTGACTTCATGGAAGTCTTTCCTGAGGTTGATGACTGCTCGCCCTTCTCACCTTTATCCTCCTGAAACACATTTACAGACAAGGGAGTTCAGCCAAACACAGGGGAAAGATGCGTGCATGTGTTAGTGGAGAACATAAAAATTTGACTGTTATTAGAAATCAGTAACAATAGTACAAACACTAGAGGACAGAGCTGCTCTCACCTTGTCGAGTGTGAAGAGGTTGAGGAGCTGGTCTGTGCCCATGCTCTGCAGGCTGGCGTTCTCTTGGCTTATAACAGTGTTAGCGATGCTCATCTTGAACTTCTGCAGTCCCATGATCTTCTCCTCCAGCGTACCTCGTGTGATCAGCCTGTACACGTTCACCACCCGTTTCTGCAAAAGACAAATGGAACGTACTAAATGCTTTCATGCCAATCTAATTTCAACTGCTTCTCTTTGCATCACTAGCTTTAGACAGCAGCAGCCTCTTGATACAATCCAAGGCTGATCCAATGTGAAACTAAAAGAAAGTCAATTCTTTACGCGGGATTTGATTGTGCAGAGTCATCAAAACAACCTGGACTGCCTAAAATCTGTCTACACACTGATATTCTGCTGAGCAAGTGTGTTCAACAACAGTACCTGTCCTATCCTATGGGCACGGTCCATGGCCTGCAGGTCCCTCATTGGGTTCCAGTCATGCTCCACAAACACCACGGTATCTGCACCAGTCAGGTTCAAACCCAGACCACCAACATGGGTGGTCAGCAACAGCACATCTATTGATGGGTCATTGTTAAACCTGAGGCACAGAAAGAAGAAATCCTAGTCTTGCATTCATTTAGCAAACTTGCATTGAGCAGACTTCTGTGTTTGACAGCGAGCAACTGTACAGATGAGCTAACCTGGAAACTATAGAGTGACGTTGGCCGGCCTGCACGCTGCCATCCAGCCTCAGGTATGTGACGGTGGGCAGTCTGGGTTTCAGCAGGTCATGTTCAACGATATCCAGCATACTCTTCAGCTGACAGAAGATTAGCACACGATGTTGGGCCACCACTGCCTCAGTGGCCCCCTCTGATCCTCCACCACCACCAAGTCCGCAGTCCAACAGCAGCTGAGAGCAGAAACGTGTTAGACTGAAGGCATGGGGCATCTTTGAAATCAGATACAAGTGAACGGTTGGATAACTGAATACAACAAACATCCTTATAGAATCTCTTCTTCCTACATATCTTTGTGTAAAATCAAAAAGTTATCAGGATCAAACACTTGGTCCACGGAAGACGTGAGAAAGATGACCTGAAGAGTGATATCTCACCTGTTTGAGAGCAGATAGTTTTGGCGCGTGCTGAATGTCTCGCAAGCTTGAGTTCTGTCCTGCCAGCTGCTCAGTGATGCGTTTGTACTCTGGATGCTGAGGGGTCAAGACCAAGCTGGGGTGGTTACACAGCTTCCGCAGGTACTGCAGCGCCTTAAAGAATGAAGACATAAACCCAACTATTAACACGGCGAACCATCAGCAAAGGAAAGACTGTGAAAAACCTCACGTAAGGTTTTATAAGATGCAAATAATAAAAAACATTGATACAGATTTTAAGATGTCAGTCATCAGGAGGACAAATGAGGAAACCGTGTGACACTGACAAGCAAGAATTTCCTCACTGACGAGTCAAATCTCCAAATGTCAAATTTTAAGGGTAAAAGGCAAAAGAGAGATTATAAGCCTACAGTTTTCATGAGCAGGCCACTGTTTTGTCTGTCTTATATTCTGCCATGGTGTGGAAAATATGTGGGGGGTATGCAGACACCATATTCTACTGCATAAATATTTAAGAAACATTTGCTTTTCCATTTACCAGAAAGGAACAATTCAAAGCTACACATTATGGTCAGGACAAACTTTCTTCACATATGAACCGCAAAGACCACATTTATCAAACCACACATACCTGGAAGACATGGCCTGTGGCCTTCAGCTTGGGCTTTTCCTCCTCCTCTGTAGAAGCTACAGAGATGCTGTCATCCACACTGGCCTTGGCTCTAGACTTTGCAAAGTCTTCATACAGCTGAACCTGCAGGCAGTGACGAAGCCAAAATCAATAAAACTGTGCCACTAACAAGTTTTACCAGCATGGATTCCAACCAAGACTTTGCAAACACACATTCCAACTACTGTTCATCATACTAATGTGGAATGTCTCCAAGGTCATTATGGGTCAATACCTGTAGAGGGCTCAGGTTGCAGTAATAGTCCTGAATTATTTTAGGAGGAAGATCCTGGAGGACATCCTCCTTCATCCTCCTCAGAAGGAAGGGTAGTACCTGTCGATGCAGGGCCTCCATTGCCAGGACTCCTACATGGAGAAGGCAACATTAATGGTAGGCCACATTCAGTAAGAGTAACCAGATAGAATGAGAGAAAATCTAATATCTGAAAAAACAAACAAAAACTAGGGGGTTCACATACCTGCCTCCTGCTCCCTCGATGAGCTTTTGGCGTCTCGGCTGGCTAGGATTGGTTTACCGTAGCGTGCAGCAAACTGCCTTTCTGTTCCGAGGAAGCCCGGCATTAGGAAGTCGAACAACGACCAGAGCTCCAAGACATTATTCTGAAGTTAGAGCATTAAACATTATTCCACTCTGAGCTGCAGAAAACATGGAAAGAATGGAAATCTCCATTTCCTTTTCAGATCACAAAGGAAGCCTCACCTGAATGGGCGTTCCTGACAAAATGACTCGGAAGTTGGCAGCCAATTGTTTTATGGCTTTGGACAGTTTGGTTTTCCCATTCTTGATCACATGACCCTCATCGAGGATACAGTAATTAAATTTTATATTTCTAGAAAAGTAAAAAGAAATAAAATCACTTTAAAATGCAGAACAGAAAACACAAAAACAAACAGAAAAACAAACAAAAAACAAAAAACCTTTGGAGTAGCACTCACCTAAAAAAATCTATGTCATTTCGGACAACATCGTAAGAGGCTACAACAAGATTGTGTTTTTTCACTTGGTGTTGCAGCCTGAAAAGAAGTACATGTTTACTTAGCTTCAAATAAATGCATTTATCTCTACCCACACACAAACTGTTCTTCCTCACTTATTCAATTTTACAAAAAAAATGAGAGCATGAATCATTCTCCTGCAGTCAACTCTGACTAATCCTTACCGCATCCGCTCTGTAGGAGGCCCAGTGTAGTGCAGCGGGTTGAGGTACTCTTTGGCGCAGAACTTGCCCACTTCGTCCACCCAGTGGCCAGTCAGCGTGGGAGGACACACCACCAGAGAGGGCAGGGGGCTGCAGTCTGCTGCTTTAGTCTTGGCATATTCCTGTGCCCTGAAGCGCGCGCGCACACACACACACACACACACACACACACACCCACACACTGAGTCACAATTTCTAACACAGCGCTTCAAACATGAGACTGGATCAGAGTTTTAAAGGTCAAAGATCAAAGGCAGCTTTAAGAATGCACCGAGCCTGGACAGACCACCGCTGGTATTCAAGCTGTCAAACCATATTCTGTCTTTTATAGGGCAATAAGGCATGTGGACGAGTAATACCTATAAAAATTATTCTCGTGGAGGTTACTCGTGTTTTGTCTGCATTTAAACCACATTAAAAATGGGCGTAAAACAACTCACACTTATTAAGCCTCTGACAATGACTGCATAGAGTAGCATAGCACTGTTTAAACAGATAATATATTTGAGCACGTACTCCATCTCTGTAACAGTGCTGTTAGTACCTGAGGTAGTGATCGCCTGCCAGAATGCAGATGGACTGCAGCGTCTTGCCGAGACCCATGTCGTCACACAGGATCCCATGCAGCTTGTATTTGTTCAGGAATGCTAACCAGTTCACTCCATCCTGCAAGATTAAACACACCAACGCTCAAATACCACAACACTGAATATCAAGGTTTCACTGGTTAATCATACTAATGATTAGACTAAAGTCATCAAAACAATCTCTTTAATGACACCCATCAGTTTCAGTGCCTATGAGTCAGTTACATTAGTGATGCTGAGGATGTGGCAGCGATTTCAGCAACATTTCAAACAGGATGTCTTCACTTCTGTATTACAGAGATAGATTCGTTCTCAGTAGAGCTGCTAGAAGCCAGTTCAAAGAAGAGCCAGCACATTTACTTAACCTCCATTTGACTGCTTTAAAATTTACTGTAAAGTAAACCATTTGTTGTCAGCATCTCTATCTATGTTGCCAGCCTTCCGCATTTAAGGGAACCTCAGTCTTTAATGTGGCAGAAATACGGTCACACTGGAGGTGATGAGACTAAAGCACTAAACTGTTCCAGAAGTTGTTTGTGTGTCAAAATATCCACAGGGTGGGCATCCTTAAACGTGACACAAACCTGCTGGTACTTCCGGAGCTCTGCTTTAATGGGCACCGGGATTTTGTAGTTCTCCAACTTTCTGCCATCTAGCAGCTGCTCCAGGAAGTGACGTTCTCTAGCTTTCTGCCGGATCAGGTCAGCAGACATGGCAGGAGGGTCTGGTATACCCGCCTGGTAGAAAAGAGGAAAATACATTACTCAGAGTCCAAACCAGAGGTGTCAAACATAAGGCTCGGGGCCAAAATTTGCCCAGCAAAGACTCCAATCCTGTCCACTGTACAGCTGTGGAAAATGTAAAGGTAGGTATAAATTCTGGACTTTCACAAGTTTTACAGCTTTCTTACTGATCAGGATTCATGGCGACAGATTTACTAAAGTACTATTTCTCAGCAGAAATCTTGAGGCAATTGTACTTCTTTTTCTAATATACAGCTACCCCAGGGATCAAGTTTGTACTTAAACTTCTATACCCTGTATGTAGGTCACAGTGTAAAAGGAGTTTGACATCCCTGATGTAAACATTAAATAATTATTAAAACTGCACTTTAGCCTGCTGTCTGGGTGCTCGTACCTCTAGTGGCAGCAGGCGGATGAGTGTAGCAAAGCACTGTGTGGCCATGAAACGAATGCTGTCGCTGGGGTCGCTCATGCGGCCTAGCACTGGTACTACCAGCAGCACGATGTAGGGCACAATGTCCACATCCAGCTGCTCCATGACACCTGCAGGAGTCTTGGTCAAGGACAGTAAAATACAGCACAGGAATACACTAAATAAAGGCACAAATAAATCAGTTCTGGAGTGCTCTTATATCAGAAAGGTAAAAAAACTGAAAGGTAATGTCACTGAAGGATACAGGCTAAAGCCTCGATGGCGCCTTCTTGTTTGGTGCAGTCATCAATAGCAGCTAACCAGGGTAATACACACTCAAGGAAACTGTTCATGGTCTCCAGTGTGGCTATCTTGCTAAGCACACCAACACAGCGTGCTGCCATGTGACGTACTGCTGTGTATGGGTGCTGGAGGCAGGTGAACAAATGGGGCAGGTGTTCCAATAACTGCAGGAAAAGGAAAAAAAAAAAGAAAAAAAAAGTCCAACAATCTCCATAAAATGTCACGGATTCCAAATCCATGATAATCATAAAAAGTGATCAAAGTAAATCAGTCAAAATGGATCAAACTTACCAAAGGCTTGAGTTCGGCAGCCATGGCTCCTGCCATGACTTCCAGTACTTGTAGAGAGTTGACCAATTCCTGAGCTGCAGCGTCGCCCCTCTCCAGCTGGGCCTGCCTATCTACAACACATGAAACACAATGATTCAGAGTAACAACTCTGTACATCTTAACGATGTGAAAACACGGAAGGATATAGAGAATCGGTTCGGTGAAAGGAGGCCTTTCATTCCACTGATCACTGAATCGTGAGACTCTATACAGCTTTTCGTTTCTAAGATATCTACAATTAAATCTAAAATAGCACAGTTTATGTTCCTAAGTGACAGTTACAGGTCTATATTGGTGAAAATCAAGGTGACGATATTTTCACCAGTGTCTATCAAAGATCAAAACCTGATCAACATAATCAACATACCAATGCACTGATTTTCTGTTGCCACTGACGTCAGTGGTCCCACCGTATTCTCCCAAAGGTATGGCAGAGACTTTGTGAGGTCTGCACCAAAGTGCCGTGCAATAGTTGTTAGGGCGAACTCTGCACCTCGTCTCTGAATAAGAAATGGCTTCCTGCTCTGAAATGAAAGAAAAAAAGACCAAGAACAGTAAAGACAACATGGCGTTGTTGGTTTTAAGCTCAATGTGTTGAAAATGTACTTTAGTTCTTCTGTACCTCATCATTCTCTGAGCTGATGGTGCTGCCAGGAGGAAGCTCTGTGGTTGGGTTTTTTGGCGCTTTAGGAGCTGGACCCCTCTTACTGGTGATGGCAAACGCAGCTCTTTGGTGGCGATACAGAGTGATGATACCTCGAGATTTATTGACCATGTGATGCATGCCGTCTTTCTCCAAGCCACCCCCTGAAAGCATGACAATTAAGAAAACCATCAGTGTTAACACATGATTTTTATATTCACGAGTCAAACCTTTTAAAACATCACTGAAACCCCAAATTTAAAATCCTGTTTGTAGCTGACAGACTGAAAATAGAGCCAAGCTTCAAAAGGTCTCACCTTTGGCATTTTCCTGTGTCGGAGGTACGGGGCAAGCAGATGAGGGCGTGGTTGCAGAGTCCACACAGGCTGAGGCACAGAGGTTTTTGATGATCTTAGGGTTGGGGCACGGCGAGCGTCCGGCACACTGTTGAAGCAGCTTGGCTATAAAAGAGGCAGCATAACCTTGGATCAGGGTGTTCTCCTCCCTCTTGATGGCCTCCATCAGAGGCCTGACGAGTGGGTTCAGTTTGTCGGGGAGCACCTGCAGGTTAATCACGGCACAGGCTGCGATCATGTGCACACGCAGATGCAGCTGCTGCCATTCTGTGCTGGTCTCCATCACAGTCGCTTGAGCCTGCTGCCGTTTGCTGTCCAGGGCTGGCCACTGTTTGGACTTTACATTAAACCCGGCTGTTGACTCTGCAAAGATGGTGGTTACCTAGGGAACAAGCAGGAGGGGGATAAAGGGTGTGATTGAAAAAGAGTCTGATGTGTTACAGAGTGCAATATCCATTAACCTTCGAAGCCAAGAATTGTTACAGTTTTTGATCAAAAATCATTCATGGTTTTGTTGAGACACCATACCTAGATGACAAACATGCTGCAAAATCCTAATAAAGATCACGGTGCTTCACCAATCTGATAATCGTGTGTCAAAGGTTTATCAGTGCACATGTGTGTGTATTGACTTACCAGCTCACTGGCTTGATCAATGGTGAAAACGTTACAATTGAGGCGGTCCTTGAGGTCTATGTTGGCATCAGCAAGCAGTGCAATCAGCTGCTTGCACTCATTCTGCATGCGTGTGAAGGGGATGGCGATCTCATCATAATACAGCTGCTCAGACAGAATGGCCAGAAGACGAGGCAGCACGGTGGATGACACCGACTGACAATCCTGAAAAGATACGAGAGAAAACCTTTCAGCTTCTGAAAGCCCGATTCTGCTTTGCTGCCAAGTCAATAAATCTTAATCTTATTTAACAAAAAAACAAAAAAAACAAAAAAAAAAAATCTCAACAACTGAATTTTACCTTCTGCAGTGCAGCCCAGTCACAAAGCACTAATGCCACTGCGATTCGCTGCAGGGCAGACTTGGAGTTGAGATGGAAGAGCAATAGCTGAGCCAAAGATTCTGCTGGTCTGATCTCCTGGGATGCAGCATTGAGTTGAGGGTCACAAATACACCGACACAAAGCCCCCAGCAATCTGGATTACACAGGTACAAAGAGAGCAGTCAGTGCAAACGCAACCTCGATCACTTAGTCAGCAATTCCAGTTATTTCTTGAGAGTTAAAGATCATTAAGTTAAAGAGTTTTCTTCCCATTATAACTATGAAAACTTACTTGGCAGCCATAAGTCGAGCACGAACTACTACATAGTCCCTCGTAACTGGGTCATCTGTCACCGTCTCTGCACCCGCTATATATTCCTGAACAGTTTCCTTCACCTGACTGCTTGCTTGACGTCCCTTTGTGCCACATTTATCCTGTTTGAACAACATGATATTAGTTAAAGTTTGTTTTATTTCAGAAGATGCCAAATCTACATGTTTGACGTGGTTTTAAGAGTGGAAAGACACCTTCTGTAGACATTTGTCCGCTTCCCTTCTTTTAACACTATTAGTTCATTACATGCAAAGCAAACCTGTCCATCCCAAGTTCTTTTTATTGTTCCTCAGTTACGCCACACCTCGTTAAACCGGCATTTAAGCCACTTGGTGGGTGGGTGCACGCTTCTGTGTGCCAGTGCATCCCCTGTCTCTTATTTCCTCCTCCAGACGGTTAAGGTTTAAGCTCCACTGGCTCAAAAATGCAGAACATGGCTGTAAGACTCTTATTGTCTGCCAGTCTGTAACCTAGCAACCACAGCAAGGTGCACTGACTTGTGTGATAGGGAATCTGCATTATTTGCATGAACCCATTGATAAAAATAGAAGTGGAAACACTGAATCATTCCAAATTATGTCATGCTGACCTTTTGTTTAAATGTATCATATTAATTCCTGTCACTGTAAAATTGCTCCTTCCTACTTCTAAAACAAAAGATACGCTGAAAATAAAAGTTTTTATGTGTATAAAGATAAAGTATACAACCTTGGAGCGGGCTTTTACTTCCAGCAGCATGTTCAGGTCTATTGGAATGTGGGAAGCTTGCATCATGAGACAGAGCCAGGCACCCATCCATGGACAGCTGGCTGCTACCACATACTGTTGGGGGGCCTGAGACAGCAGCTCCATCCACACCTGCACATAAAAGACGCAGATTAACAATGCAAAAAAATCAAAGTCTCCCATATGTGCTATCCAAGTATAAAAAAAAATAAAAAATTTAACATTTACATTAAAAATCGACAATACAGCATCGTCTGTATCGTTCCAGCTGTGTTTTATAACCAAAGTTGGACAGAGTTTGTCATTTAACCCAAAGTAGTTAGGTGAGTCATGTAACAAACCTTTAGGATCAGTTCAAGGATTTCCTCATTGCTCTCTAGTATGCAAGACTGGAAGATATGCCGCAGCATGTCTTGTAGGATGGGATTTATCCACGCTGCACAGCTCTGGAACAGCAAAACCACAAAAACGCCACCTTATTATTAGGGATGCAATTCAGTTTAAAGCTGGATTAAGAGCTAAAAAAACAAAACAAAAGAAATATTTTGCTCATATTTTTGTAAATACATGTAGATGTACTATCCGATTATTATTGTTAGATCTTTACCTGGTCAGCTTTAGACAGTAGTGTGTAAAGCGTTTCCAGTGCTGCTCGTCTTACTGATGATATAGTGTGTCTCAAGAATGGCCATACCCGAGGAACCAGAACAGTTAGTGACTGCTGCATGCTGGGATGAGAAAAAAAAAAAGGGTCATAGCTAAAGAGTTGGCGCTCGTCTAATTTTGTGCTTGTGGTTCTGTGGGGTGTATTGTCTGTTTGTGCCCTTTTATGGAAAATTAGGTCATTTAAAAAGTGTTTAACACAAAGTACTGTTGTGAGTTGGCTTTCACCCCAAGTTACTAATAATGTCAGTTAATGTCAGGTCACTGACAAAATTCTATGACAGCACTTAATGCTCTTATGAAGACACCCTGCAAAAGCTGTGTATGGTTTGGAGTCAAGGTTTGAAATATGGAATCGCTGGAACCAATTTCTGGTATTGTGAGTCTCCTATTATTCAATAAATCAACAGTATTTTTTGATATATTACTTTATTAGTCTCTTTTTTGCATAAGCTTGAAACTGACCTGCATTGTCGAACCTGTGGATAGGTTAGCAGCGAGGACAGCAAAGTCATAATACTATTGGTGGAAGCAGTCAGATCGTCCAGGTCTAAAAGTGCATCCCATAGTGTGTTCACTATGAAGGGTACCTGAGAGACATTAAGTTTTCAGACTAAATTAATAAGCAACAAGGACAGCAGAAAGTTTAACTACTAACAGAATGCACATTTCACCACAGAAATTGAAACTGGTTTTGTTTCACACCTTATTGGGCAGTAGCTGCACCAAGCCCCTGACCACAGGGATGAGGGCTGCAGCTGCCACGGCCCTGACATCGTCATCCAAGTCCTGTAGGCCGTCTGTGATTGCAGGGAGCACACGGGGAAGTAAAACAGCAATCAAGTCCTTTGACACAAAAGAGAAGATGAAAATCAGCATGTGTGTATACAGCATCAGAAAGCGAGATAACAACGAGAACATATGCGTCCAGTCTGAAAAAAGCTTTTTGTCCAAGTATAACACCTCCTGTTCCCCACAATTCACATTCATGGCCACACGCTACTCGAATCAAATACAATGTCGAATCTTGCTATTCTTATTCAAAACTCATCATATGCACAGTGATAGAGATGGTGTACCTGACGAACAGCCAAGGTATACTTGATTCCCAGCAGGCCTCCATGACGCACCTCCCACTGGTCCTCTTTCAGCAGCTTCAGTAGGACATCTACCGTCCTCGAAACACCAGATTCATTCATGTGGCGAAGGGCCACACCCAGTGTCTGAGCACACGTCTCCCTAACAGGAGCCACTACCTGTCAAAAGGAAGAGAGCAAGATTGTGATAGAAAGAGTTAAATCAAAGCCAAAGACACAGATTGAGCTGAGTGACACACATCTGACAAACATAAGTAAAAAGTTTGGCTTCCTCCTACAGGCTAAACATGGTAACACACTGTCACAATCAGACCTCAATTCCCTGCATCTGTGAAGTCCTAGTTTATCTAGTTTATGCTAAATTAATAATTTACTGAGAATTTACTTTAATTTCTTTGAAAACAGTGATTTTGGAAGGAATTTTATAAAGAAATGTAGCACCCAATCAAAAAAAAAAAAAAAGTTTATTATATACATGTGTCACACTTAAAAAACAAAACAAAACAACCCCCCCCCCCCCCCCCCCAAAAAAAAAACAAAAAACAAAACAAACAAAAAAAAACAGTAACCTTTAGCATTGTCCCTACACAGCCTGCAAATTCCTGGAATGGAGAGTGCTGAACCTTTCAGTAAGGCGCGTAAGGGAATGTACAAAGGAGTGGAAAAACTCTAGGACAAATATGTTCAAAAAACATTTGTTGATAAACAAACAAACCTACCTCATCAGATACAAAATCGCCAAAGCGGTCCAAAGCAAAGACACACAGCAGCCGGATGACCACGTCTTCTATCCATTCCTGATGCTGCCGTAACATCTGCATCAAAATATCAGTACAGTCTGGGTCATGTCCGATTCTCACTCAGCTGTTTAAAAAAAAAAAGCAAAAAAAAAAAAAAGCCTGAAGATGTGGTTGAGACCTACCTGTTCTGCAGTGCTTCCCACCACCTTCCCTCCCTCAGCACCATGGGACTTGAGGATTTCTCTAAGACCGGTGCCTGCACCATGACGAACCTGAGAAACAAAAACAACACATGTGGTTATTCTTTGAGCCCACTCTACCCCCTCTCATTCAACTTACATTATCAAGTGAAAATAAGTATTGTGTTTTTACCTCCCACGAGGGATTGAAGAGGTCATTGCAAAGCTCCTCACAGAAGCTCTCCAGAGGCCACTCGTTCGTCTAAGGAGAAAACAATAACGCATCAGCTATCTGACACTGTCATCTATACCAGCTTCACCGACTTGTTTCTGATTGCTTACCTCCTCGAATAGACTGGAGTTATCCGGAACGTTGTCGACTAGGATCTTATGCTCTGTTGCTGGTTGCTCAGTGACTACGTTGGTGGTTTTTCTTCGTTTCTCCTCAGGTTCACCTTCAAAACTGTCGTTACTAAAGGTTAAAGACAAATGAAAGTCACAGGATATGATAACTCTCGAATCTTAAAAAACTGTAAGTACGCTGACAAAAAAAACAAAAACAAAAAACCCATGTAAAATACAACACATGCACTCTTCCAAACATACAGTTTTGATTAGAATCCAGAATATATAGATAGTCCTACCTCTTTTCATTAGGATCCATGTCTCTGGATCTTTGCTTTGCTACCAACTTGGCCATCCTCTTAGCCTTATTTTTCTGACGACTGCTCATGCCTGGTCGGAACTCTGAGTCGATCAATTCAGCTGCCTGAATGGTCTAAAAAACAAAAGAGTGGTGTTAATTAAGAAATTCCTCCTCTAGTGAATCTCAAAGTGGGGATACTGTTTCAAGAAAACTTTCCAATTATAATAAACAGCAACTCTAAGCTGACAGCTGTTGAGTCTGTTTCCACAGGCCCCGCTAGTTTAGAGACTTATTCCTCATGAAGAACGAAAAACAAGACAGAACATCTTCAACCGGTCTTTAACTCGCTAACGAGGGAGAGCTTTGGTCAGAACCAGGTGGTGGAGCATAATGCTCATCACCTGTCTCTAGCCCAAATCCTTCAAAGAGCAGCTCTCTATTGACAAACTGTTACAATACACATCACAGCACAAGCACCTCCCACTGTAAAACCCCCCCCAATGGTGCTAAGACAAGGCACTGTGTATGTGTGTGTGTTCCTGCTCACCAAAAGGATCATAAAAGCAGGAAGTGTACAACACAAGAAACAGATCTTTCAGATACAATGTATCTACAATAAAACCCACGTCAGCCTCACCCAGCACCAAATTGGCTGGACAGGTGGTCAGAGACAAAGGAATGTCTTTGATTCTATAGTTTGAACTAAGACTTTACAAATTTAAGAAACACAATGACAACATTCAACAATTTGACTTAACAACAGCATTCCCTCTGCCTATTCACACACAAACCATTTTAATTTCCTCATCCTGTGCTTGACTTTCTGCAAACAAGTGTTCCAGCAAATGAAGAACCATAGTGACAGTTTCAACAACTGGAAGCTGCCACAAATATTGATGAGGCAGAAATAAAAAAAGATGATGAATCTACTCTATTGCTATGCCGTGCATACTCACAGGAAGCGTGCAGAACTTCACAAAAAGGGCCCACGACATGAAAATCAAACTACATGACCCATTTACAAACAAAACAAAAACAAATCTGGCACAGACAAGTTTTTAATACTGCAGTGCAACAGGTATAGGTATAAACTGCAATAGCATCTTTTAAGCCTAAAAAGTTCTGGCTACACTGAGAGGTATGTTTAAGACTTCCCTTTGACAATTCATTAAACTCAAAGAGACAAAATGTGTGCTAACATATGGTGACTCGAGAGGTCCGAGTGAGACTCACCAAGTGGTTTCCGGAGCTGGATCCAGCTGTGGCTTTGCTTCCGTGTGCTCTGAGGGCATTGGGTTGACAGGTATAGTCCAGGTCCTCGTCGTTGAACAGCTCATCTGTGTTCATCCCAATAGCAGCACCCATATCTAGACCCAACTTCTTCTGAAGAAGCTTTCTCTGGCATGCAAGACGTTCTTTGGGGTCCATCTCACCTGAGAACAAATGACAGGAAGTTGGCTGGAAACTTTAGAAACTTTGGCTCAAAGTGCATGTAGCTGACAAAAAAACCCCCAAACAAACAAAAGATTTACGTTAAACAACAGACAGCATTATGAATGGTCTTGAATGTCACACTGAACTTGTTAAATTTAGTAAACAGTAATATTGGGACCAAGAATGAGAAGTCAAATGAGGCCAAAGGGAAACGACATTACGTGCGTTACGACATACACAGGAACTACAAATTCAAATGACCACCAAAAGATAAGAACGAACAACTTTCTCCTTTCAAACTGTATTCAAATTTGTAACAAAGCAGTCTTAATGGTCAGGTTTGACTGGCATTTGTCCAAACACATTTCAACCTGTTACAATGGTCTTCATTTTAAATCAAAAACTTATTAGATAATGTCTTTCCTCAATGGAAAAAAACAAGCAGGAAAATGCAGATTTAAAATCTTCCACTTTGGTAAACGCCACATACAATCAGACAAGAGGCCGTGCAGGTTCAGACGTGTGCATGGGAGAGGGTGTAAGAGCATAGATGTTATTGCAGCTGAAATAATATTTGAAGAGTCACTACAAACCAGTTTTGTCATCCTGCAGCTCAAATTCGGCCCCAGCAGATCCCAGCAGAGATGCCCCGTGTTTCAGCAGGCGGGAGATGTCAAAGTGGTAGAAACTCAACCGGTCGCAAGATGTTTCTTCTGGAGACAGGTCTTCACAGGACTCTTTACAGAACAAACACAAAGTTTCATAATATTAAATTGTCATTTCAAATGGTGTAGCCAAGTGAAAATGAAAGGGAAGGTGCAATATTCAAATTGTAGGTAAATTAGCACAGAGCATATAACACAGAGAAGGTTATAACTCGCAAAAACAAAAAGACAATGATGCAACATTTCACTATTTTACAAAAAATATTAATTAGTGTGAAACTAAACAGACAAAAAGACATCAATTTGGGGCATGGACACCTACTTTAGGCATCTTTTCCAGTTCACAACAGAGGGCATCATGTGTTAAACCAGTATGTATTCAATTACACCCTTAAGCACCTAATAATTAGTACGCAAGTTTTCACACAAAACAGTCACTTTATGAACTGATATGAAACCTAAGTCAAACCTATGTGGTCTGAATTTTTTCATAAGCATGTTTGACCAAAAGAATAGATCACTTCACAAAAACAAATGATTATTGTGATGCATATACCTCCAACTCATCACTTAAATATTTTAATGAGAAGGCACAAATGCTCACCTTCTTTAGGCTTTGGAGCTGGTTTCCATTCAGGAATATTCTTCACAATGGCCTCTACAGCTTGGCCTGCTGCTATACGGGTGTCCCAATTGGGACTCCTTAGATAGGTCAAGACCTTATAAATGACAGAAAAGAGATTGCATTGACTCTTTGTACAATTGGCTGCAAACAGAAAGTTTTAACAGATACAGCCAAAGAGGTGTACCCAAGATAGCCATATTTTAAGACAGCTGCTGACAAAAACATATAGAGTCTGATCTTGTGATGCACAGGAATTACTTGTACATAATCTGACATTGTTATTTGAAAATTTGCCCATGTTTAAATTGAGCATTCATCACTGCAACTTAATATACACCTGATTGTAAACTGTGATAAGAGAAAAGCGCCCCAGTTAAACCCCATACAATCTCACAAAGCTCAAGACTATAGGATTGTTCTGTATACAATAATGAAGCTCAGCTCATTAATCTGGTTGGAAACACAGATGCCTTAAGACATTATTAATATTCCACACATCTGAGTGTGAGAGCACTTATGGATACTCAGGCTGGTATAGCCAACAGGGTTGTTTAGAAAAAACAAACAAAGACGACATTCTGATACTGCTGGGTTTTCTTTCCCTTTAAGTCCCAACTTGAAGCTGAGAAAAAGTTCACCAGCAACTACACAAAAACAGTTGCAGTCTGCATAACCAACTCTATTTGGACAGCAAACATGCAAAGCAAATATGGCGTCAAGTCACCAGAAGCATTGCACTACTACAGACAACTTAAAAATATTGTTCTTCTTTTGCAAGAAATTCTCAAAATATTTGTCACATATGTACACCTTACAGCTATGAAGGTGTGTACACATGAATATACACAGAAAAATATTTTTTCTGCTCGATAGCCTGTGACAACCCTCACAGCTAATCACAATTATATGAAAATACACACCTTTGATAAGAGGTTATTAAGCTCATGTGGGTGGAGTTTAACCACTTCTCCAAGCTGCTGGGCTGCTGCTTTCCTGGTTACTGGTGTGGTTCCAGTGTCGAGCAGGATAAATAATCGGTCAAGTCTAAAGACAGGTTACAAGAAGCACACAAAAGAAAACAAATCAAGGTTGAAAGTAGTCAGTAGAACATCAGCGTGGACCTTCTTGACAGCCACTGTCCAGTCAGCAAATTACACAATGTTTAACAGTGGCAGCAGAACATTAACCTGTTGGATCACTTAATGTTCAAACATGATGTAATGAAGATTTAAGATACTGAAAGCATTTTTTTCCTAAGAATGAAGCTCTCAATGTTACCCATTAATATAATTGGAGTTAATTTAAAATTAATTAATTAATTAAATCTGCATCATCCTGGAATTTTACGATCAGTCCATCTGTTTTTGATGCTCTACGGTGCAAATAATTAAAGATGTAAACTAATTAAAAGAGTCACTACTTTATTTTCTTGGCTTTGCACCCAAGCAACCTGCCTAATGATTCCAGTCTTTCACCAAGGTCATTAGCAGTCTATTAATAAAGTGAAGTGGATTAGGGATGTGCAGATATCCCTTCAGGTTCTACAAACACTTAATCTGGACAAGAGATGAACGCACACTAATATACACACAACACGTGGACTCGACACAAATTTTAGAAATTCTGTTTACAACAAGAATATTTGGAAGAAATCAAACGTCTCTAAAAATCAGTTTTAAAATTTGGACTTAAAAAAAAAAAACTATCATCGAAGTGTGACTGTTTAGGTTTCTAATATTAACATAACTGGTTAAATATTAGAGAAGTATACTTCTCTAATATTTAACCATTGTTGGAGTCATTTACTTTCAGAACTTTTCCAATGCAGCATTTGCTTTGGAATGCAATGGGCTTTTCTTTTGTGTTTTTTAAAATCTTTCAGATGTGGGTGTGTGATTTTCATGATTCACTCTGTGTAATGAACTCTGAAGGCAGAGGAGGTAAGAAGGATGCCCCCCCCCCCTTTTTTCCCCCCCCCCCCTTCTGTGTGCAGTGTTCCTATGTGACCCCTGTTTAGTGTGCTGTTATGAAAACTAAACTAGCCCCTGAAACACACTTAAGTCAAAATTATCCCTGCCATCTCTGTGTTTTGTTACAATGCAAAGGCATGAACTGGAGCACTTAAGAAGTTTCATAAAGGATCTTCTTGATCTATAAGGAAAACCTGCTGGGCTGGAATCAGAAAACTGGACTTACATGCCATCAGCTACACAAGAGCCGTGAAGTCTTCAGTACCAGAGAAACAACATAACAACAATCCCCCAACAAACTATAGGTGGACTACACCTGAGTGTATTTACGGTTGACTTACAGGTGCAACTGTTCCGGACACTGACATTAACTGGTTGTGCATGCAGAGGCGGCTAGCCAGTGGTGGCATCTCTTGTTTGCAAAGCAGCTTTACTGACATAACTCCACAGCAACGTTAATTAACCTGTACTTAACGCCGGCATCAGCAGAGTGTTACAGAGTACTGGGATGTATTTTAATGTCGCACCTGAAAGTGAACACGAGCCCAAACTTACGTTAACACTTCGAGGGATATCACAAGAGGCGACCAATTCACACTGTAACATTACACTTGCTAACGTTTGTCAGGCGTCGCCATGCCATTCTCTTCCTAATCAAAAGCTAGCAGGTATTAGCAAGCCCGCTAGCTAATAGCTAAAAAAACCCTGGGATAGATAAACAGAGCTACTACAGACGTATCTTACCTCGATACAGCCATGGTCAGTTATTGTGGGCACTTCAGCGTCCTACATCCAACAGGCACCCGAAACTTTTCTTGCTACGCTGTTTCCAGTACGACAGATAACAGCAGACAGTCATTAGCTAGCTAGCAGCTACCGCTAGCTAGCCGAGGCCCCAACAGTGTGCTTCTGTCTACCAAAGAGAGAGAGTTCACAACCAATTCATGTCTTCAAAGTTGCCCCGGTCGTCTCTCTGCTGTCTTCTTCCACAAAATATCGCCAAGTACCATTAACATAAAGCCCAGTTCACCCCTCAGAACTCTTCGCAGATAAATATTTTAACCTGATAAGATTTAAAGAGTTATTTTGTTGCACGTTGAGGACGACCCAGAAGACTGTTTTTATATGAGGAGCCATCTTGCATTTATTCCTTCCTCCATAGCAGGCGGAGGCTGATTGGTTACAAGGGTCGGAGAGAGCCAATCAAAACACGCGTTAAAAGAGGCAACGAATCGAAAGGGAAAAAACACCCGAAAAGAATACTTTTTTCTTCAGATGTGTCTATACATTGTTGCACCTTATATTGCTATAGTTATTTTTTATTCTATATGTTAGCAGCTTATATCATATTAACATATTAACAGCAGAATATGTGTCATAGTTATATCATTGATTGAATTTGCATCTAGTATAAAATTATTTAAGATGGATTTTTTTTAAAATGTTTCAGTGTATTTCCACAGAAATTGCAGACATTTCTCTCAGTCGTGATGATTCAACGTCTCAACTGAGCTTGAGCTGACCATGGTCCTGAAAGGTTCATCTTCTCAGTTTCTTGCTTTTCTTGTGTCTTCTTCCTTATAGAAGCATGAAGAAACACTAAAGGGGGCTAAAACACAAACACGTTACTTCCAAGGTAGCTGTTCTCATGAATACAAGCAAAAAAGTGGCGACTATCATTTCTCAGTATGTCTTTAAATGACACCTTTCATAGCCTTTAATTCTGTCAAAAGTGTGATTATTCAGTGTTCATGTGTGGTGTAGCCACTTTCATCCCAATATGTGGCCTTTGTTTTTCTTTGCAATGAGACATAAAGGATGAATTTAAAAAACCTCAATTGCCTTGTCACAGACCACAGGATTCGTGAAGTGCTGTCATACAAATCAAGCTTCTTTGTTTATTTTAAGTGTAGTTTTCTAGTCTATCAAGCATCTACAACAATATTTTTTGTATGAGAAAAAAAACACCAGATTGCAGATACACAAGCTGTCACGTAGACTAAGCACAGCATGCACAGTGCACAAAGAGTTTTAAGTGTCATGGATAGTATTATAGATAGTACTGTAAAGAACTCAGGCCTTTGGAATTATTTCAATTCAGTGATTTGAACCTGAAATGATTTTTTATCACATAATGAATATCCTGTCTTTTTTCAGATTTTTTTTTTTGTTATGAAACATTGTTATGCAATATCTAAAATAAGCACAGGGCAGTGCGATTTGGAATGCAATCTGTGCTCACATTTAGATTACACCAAATCCCACTTATATAGGTTTAGAGAGGATTATAAAAGTCATTTTAATTCAAATACGTTTAATCTTGTATTTTTTCTCCACAACATAATTAAATTAGTGAACATATTCTCTTGATTTAGTTTACTGAAACCTGAACATTTACTGTCACCATCCTCCCGTCTGTTCTGTGCTGGATATCAAGTGCAGTTGATTTCACTGATTGCACAACAACACATCTATAGTTAGGCTTTTTTAACAGGTTTAAAAAAGAATAGGTACACTTTTTAGACAAAGAATTGGAAAACTAATGTAAAAATGTGTGAAACAATATTTGTCTGAAAAAATAATATCACAAGAGAGTTACTTCATCCATGCCTGAAGTGGATTTTCTGCAGAAATACCTGCAGTTATTTGAAATGAAGCGATCATAAATATAGGGCTGACAGTTCTCAGATCACAGCTACAAACATTCTACAGCCACAGTCACAGTGCAACATATCAGGAGCCCACATCTCTTTTCAATTGACTGCTAAGATCTCGATGATATTTATGTATTTGTACTATCTGTACTGTCTTTTGAACGCAGTTGTGGCAAATACATAAACTAAACATGCAATATGATAGAGAATATATTTCTTAGAGCTTCACTTTTTTATCCCTCAGTGTGTGTAAAGTGTATGAGCTCATAAATCTTGAGGAGGATCAGTTGCTGTTGAGCATTAAAATGTAACTGTTTTTTTATTTTTCCTCTTTGTTTGTGTGTAATGTCCCAATGTGATCCCTGTTTAATCTGTAAGTGGACTCTCATTAAAACTAAACCACGCTTTTAACAATATTACATCAAATTTACTGAATACGTGTTAGCTCAGTACAGTCACAGTGTGAGCGTTTGTAATGCTTAGCTAGCTAGGTGACACTGGATTATAGAAACAGCAGAGCCATTTGAAGGCTTAACACTCTGTCTCACACTGAGCTTTAAAACTCTAACAGAATTATTTTACCCAACTAAAAAACTTTTTTACTGTGTCATAGAACTAATTTAGCACGCTGCATCTCATCAACAATTAGAAAGCTAATGTTAGCATGCTAATGTTAGCACCTTGTCACTTGACAACCATCTTGAAACCCCTCGGGGTTATTGGCATTTTTTTGAAGCAATATCTTAAAGATCGATTATAAATATATTGATCAATCATAGAATATATGTATATATGCACCACATCTCCTCCTTAACAGTTTGGCCTATCTGAACAGAAGTTTGCATGATCATCACAGAGATTATTAACATCTTTTTTTTTTTTTAAGATTTATTATATATCCCAAATCGTTTGATTTTAGTATGTATTATATTCATCTTATCGTCCTCCCACGAATTTGGTGTTATATTTGCCGTTTGTTGCAAAAGTCATACTCAACCCATATCACTCATGTAGCTTAAAGATCATCAAATTTTCTGACCGCCACAGAATTTTGTTTGAGTTGCCACTAAATGCAATATGAAGAATTAAAGTCCTTAAATATCACAGAGAAACAGCTAAACAAACAACAATTCATTCAAGTAAAGTCGAAGACTTTTTGGACGATCATCAGGCCTGCACAGACCCTACAGCAAGTACTGCTAAACCTTAGGTTAAACTTCAATTTCAAAATGTTTTGTGGATGTTGGCAATCATTACTGTGTTATATACAGAATAATATAAATTAATTACAACGGAGGCAGCAGTTTGAGGTTAAATAATGACCCTGTGGGTAACTGACAGCCTGGATGTGAATCCAGTAGGGTACAATGTGTATTACAATTGGGACTGTGAATTATTGACCAGTAATAATGGTCATTTTTACTGGCCATACCAACATTATGACATTCCATGTAAACGTCACAACCAAGGTTTACAGATGAATTTTAGTTGTCTTTAAAACTGAACAAGTTTCTCTTTAGCCTGACTATGTAGCTTGCGGGGAAAATAAACAATACACATATGTATTTATTATCACAATATGAAGTAGTATAATTAAAGACAATAAGCAAAATGAAATAACTTAACCAGGCATGTCTGTGCCGCTCAGACACTGACAGAAATAATTAACAGTTATTACTTTACTTTTACATTACTTTTTATAAAAATAATGGACTAACACAAACATTTTGAGATAAAACTACTGACATTTTTGATACAAAATGCCTGGTACAGGGATACTGAATGACAGTTCAGGATCTCTTTAATGCCTTCTTGCCAGTATCCACTTTGCTTGTTTGAGTTTTGCTTTTGGCTAGCGCATGGAGACAAGGAGTCACTTTCACACTATACCATTCAGATGTGGGTGGACCTAAAAGTGCACCGATAAGATCCATTCTCAGCAGTGTAAGCTACTCCCTATTGGTCCTTTAAATCTTCACAGTACTGTATCTTTCTGAGGAATGCCTCAAGCCAAGATAGCACTTAATTAACCAGCTGCTGACAGTCTCATGTTTCATGTTGCAACCATGAGTCATTCTTTGACTGTGAAGTCAAGTGATAACCTCAAGGACTACAAATGAAGCTGATGCTGAAGTGCCAATAAGTTCTTCTAATCCTCTAATAGCCATTTCAAACGCTCTATCTGACATCACTTTTAGTTTCTGGTATTAGTTATTCTATTAGACTGTGTGCAGTTGATACAGTTGGCCTGTTGCACTAGTACAGCATCTGGATTTATGTTGTTAACCAAGGTTTCTAGCATCATCATAGCTTCAGGTGATAAAAAACACATTTTATGGTTTCAAAAAAAATTCCAAAACCAGTTGACAATGTCATAGCAGCTACATAAAAATGTTATATAGAGTCTAAGGTGAATAACGATTCTCACAAACAGTCAACTGTGACAGGTGCTCTATGTTGTTAAGCTAAGTAAATCAAAAGACATGTTATTTTCTGTGTCTTTGTGTAGTTAAAGCAGCAGCTGGACTCCCCTGGCATCATTGTTGCTGAAGTTTGCAGGAACTGGCTAAATTTGGCCCCGGTGGTTTGATTGTTTAAAGCACAGGCTGTAAACAGTCATATACAGGAGACTTTTGAACAGCTAGAAAGGTGAGAGGTTGGTGACAAGAAAACTCATGAAACATGTCACGGCGAAATAAATTGTGACCTTCAGAAATACAACTGGCTTGAAATAAAAACGATGAGGAGGTGGCAACACTTTTGAAAGAAGTTGCTATGAAAGAGAAAAGTCAAACTGAAGACAAAAATAAAATCCTTGAAAACATTATGAAAATATCTTTAGAAAAAACTTTTTTACTTGTTGTTTCATTGGTGACACTTGACTGTTTTCTTCTCTGTTGATTACAGTCAGATAATTAATCACATTACCTGAAATGTAACCTGATTTAAGGCCAGTTACATACTGATAACTATGTGACTTGACAAGTAAATTAAAATCTACTAGCTTCTTCTCCCTCTGGTTTTCTCAAAAATGCTTTACAACTAAATGTACGGCAGCTAGGACTAGGATTTGTTTGTGCTGTGTGAACGCATTTGGGCTCATTTCAGTTTAAATGACAAATCTTTCTTGTTAAACTCCTTTAGTCGTTGCGATTGTCTTTCCAAATTTAAAACTCAGTTTTCAGCCAAACAACATGAATCACAGCAATGTGTTGCAACGTGCGCCTGGGAGTAAGCAGTCCTCACACTCATCTCCCTTTACTGCTGTCTTGTGAACAGAGACGTGGAGAAACAAGAACCTTTGTCTGCCTACCCTGAGGGAGCAGATACAACTTCACAGCTAATGAATGACTTGATTCTGAGAGGAGCTTGCTCTTTATTTTGGTTTGTCTATTTTTCTAACTTCTTCCTGTTTGCTAACCAATTTTCTAACCACAGACTTCTACTGTTTTGGTCAAAACCAGTTAGACATTAGTCTCACCTCCATTCTGAAAGAGTTATTCTGTGCTGTTGTGCGGCACCCAGCAAAATCAGGTGTGTGTGTTATCACACATGAACAACACCCATCTGAAAAATGTTTGTCCTGAACTCTCTGTACTGAAACTGTGGGGGCTGCTTTCCTGTTGGATTACTATAAAATATGTTTCCTTGTGATTCTTTCTGAAATCCAGTCAAGGAGCTCCCTGCACAAGAAAGCCCAACAGCGTCTCTTCTTTCTGAGAAGACTGAGAAAGGCCCGGCTTCCACCACCGATCCTGACCACCTTCTATAGAGGAACTATTGAGAGCATCCTGAGCGGCTGCATCACTGTCTGGTTTGGGAGCTGTGCCATATCAGACCGCAAGACCCTACAGCGGATAGTGGGAACAGCAGAGAAGATCATCGGGGTCTCTCTACCCTCTATTGAGGACATCTACACCACACGCTGCATTCGCAAAGCCACCAGCATTGTGGCTGATCGGACACACCCCTCTCACACACTCTTTACACTCCTGCCATCTGGAAAAAGGTACCGAAGCATTCGGGCACGCACATCCAGACTGTGCAACAGCTTTTTTCCACAAGCCATCCGTCTCCTCAGCAAAAAGGGACTGACTGATAAACACGCACACACACACATACACTAACATTATCACTCAGCTTAACTCAAATACCTCAAAACATCGAGACTGGACTGACTAACCAACACAAAGCGCAAACACACTGACCTACACCACCAAACCATCGCACACACCAACCTGTAAATGCTCTTTTGCACAATATTATTACTAGATATATTATATATTATTATTTTTTTTGCACTAACTTGTCTTGTAGCACCTTGGTTCCTGGAGGAACGTTGTTTCGCCTCACTGTGTATTTTTAAACTGTATATGGTTGAAGTGACAATAAAGTTGAACTTGGAACTTGGACAGGAGGCTTTTGCAGCATGGGGTTGTGAAATCACAGTGGTGTTTCTGTTTATAATACACTCTTATTATCCTTGTAGTGTAGTTAAGGACGTAGCCACTTACTTTATCAGATTGCAGTATATTACACATGTCATACACTCACTGGCTGCTTCATCAGGTACACCTGTTTAGCTGCTTGTTAATACAAATATCTAATTAGAATTAGTCATGTGGATGTGGTTGAGACAACCTGGTTAAATTCAAATGGTAATTTACACGACTTTAAACGTGGCATAGTTGTTGAAGCCATCTCAGGGTTTACAGAGAAAGATCTGAAAAGAGAAAATATCAAGTGACCTGCAGCTCTCTGGGGTCTCTGGCTCTTTGATACTAGATCTTAGGAATGGCCAGACTGCTTCAAGCTGACAGGAACGCAATAGTAACTCGAATTCTCACTTGTTAAAATCAGGATATGTTGAAAAGCATCTTTGAATGCACAACATGAACTTTGTAGCAGATGCGCTACAGCAGCAGAAAACCACACTGGGTGCTAATCTTTCCAGCTAAGAACAGGAAACTGAGACTACACATGGGCTAACCAAGATTGTACAAGACTGGAGAAAATGTTGTTTTCAGGTTTCAATTTGTGGTGCAACATTTAGATGGTTGGGTCAGATTTGACATAAAAAGAAATAAAAACATGGATCTACCGGGCCAACAAGCTGCTGGTTGCTCCATAGACACCCTGTTGCAATCCAGTAGAGAGGGAGATTTGCATCATGCATATGCAGCTGAGAAATCTGTGTGATAGTGTTATATCAATACGCATCAAAATCCCTGAGGAATGATTCCATCATGTAGTTGGATCAATCTATGAATCTATGTAAAATTAAGGCAGTTCTGAAAGCAAAAGAGAGTCCAACCTGGTAGCAAAATGTACCTAATAAAGTGGCCGGTAAGTATATGCAACATGCAGTAGGCAGTAGTATAACATGTAGAAGGATGAAGCCCTTCTTATGCAGATAAAACTCTGCTGTAAAAGACTCTTTTTATGCACATTATTTCTTCACTATCCAAATTATTGAATCCTGGTGTTTCAATCACTTCCATGTTCACAGATGTATGAAATCAAGCACCTAGTGATGCAGACTGCTTCTGCGAGTATTTGTGAAAGAATGGGTCACTCTCAGCTGCTTAGTGAATTCCTGTGTGGATGTACAACAAGTCCACTCGTGAAAGTTCCTCACTACTAAATATTCCACAGTCAACTGTTAGTGGTGTTATAACAAAGTGAAGTGATTGGGAAAGACAGCAAGTCAGCCATGAAGTGGTGGACAATGTAAAATCTCAGAGCAGGGTCAACAGATGCCCAGGAGCAGAGTGTGCAGATGTCGCTAACTTGCTGCAGAGTCAGTCGCTACAGACCTCCAAGCTTCATGTAAGCTTCAGATGAGCTCAAAAACAGTGCGTAGAGAACTTCATGGGCTTCACTGGTCAAGCAGCATGCATCTAAGCCTTACATCACCAAGAGCAATGCAAACTTTGGGTGCAGTGGTGTAAAGCATGCCACCACTGGACTCTAGGGCAGTGGACACATGTTCTCTGGAGTGATGGAACAGGCTACTCCACTGGTAATCCAATGAACGAGTCTGGATTTGTTAGCAATTTCATGCTCCCAACTATATGGGAACAGTTTGAGGATGACCCTCTTCCTGTTCCAACATGACTGCACACCAGTCCATAAAGCAAAGTCCATAAAGATATGGATGAGATGGTTTGGTGTGGAAGAACGTGACTGGCCTGCACAGAGTCCAGACCTCAAGTCAATGGAACACCTTTCGAATGAATTAGAGCATATAATCACTGTGAAGGCAGACAAATACTTTTTTTTGCATTTACTGTTTAACTTGTTTCTATTTCTATTCTGTTTTTCCATGACATATGTTCCTAAAAAACAAAAACAAAAAATGACAAAAATGACAGACTGACCGAACAAATAAACAAAGCCCAGTGGAAGAGTCTTTGGTTTAATGCCTGCTAGTGAGGTTGCTGACTTTTTTTTAGGCTCAACTCAAAATCTCAGACTTCAAAAGTGTTGATAGATTTGCTTTCACAATGTGCAACTTCCAATCCCAGAATTTCTGATTTAAAGAAGATTTGGGAGAATACCAGGCAATGTCAGACTTTATGTAAACAAACCATGTACCTGTTAGTCTGGTTAATTCATTAGTGGTGATATGTCTACTGCTGCTTTGAAATTTTACTACAGAAAAGTACAATAGGTCATTTAACTAACCTTTACTGCCCTTTCTTGAAATGACAAGGCCACGCACCAAACACATAAAAGAAAAAAGGTGTGTGAGTTAGTTGCAGCTTTTATGCCAAAATATGGGAGGATATAATCTGAGTAAGATAAAACAGAGTTGTGAACTTCTGGTGAACTTACATGCACAGATTAGTAGAGGAAGCAACATATACAAAGCAAGAAGACTACGTCACTTTATGTCCTCCTCCACAGGAAGCTTTCTGCAGCCCACAGCCTAGATCGGAAATTCTATTTTTGTAGGTTTGCCACATCACGACAGGCAGGAAGACATGCTTCAGAGGTTTATTTGGAAGCGTTGTTTCAGTCAGGCTTGACCACATTGTTTTATAACAGGAACTTGCTGAAATTAGGGTTTTCTTTAAAGACCCGGGAGTTAATAAATAAAAACGTGGAAGTGGAAGGAAACCAAATTGGTTTAGAGTTTATCTAAGCAACGAGAGAGTGGTTTTACGTCTTAAGTCTAGAGCTTAACAACTGTAGTTGCATTTTAACCACATAATTGTATAACTTTAGAGGCAGTCTAACGCACACTCAGTTGAATAGCTGGCTGACGTGTTTAGGATATTACTCGGTCAACTGTCTGATAAAGATGATTTTATAGCTCACAAGAGAGAATACACAATAGATGTAAAGCTGAAGAGAAAAGCAGCATAAGAAATGTGGCACACACTGCCCTCTGCAGACTGTGGGTTGTCTTTTCAAAAAATGTCCTTAATGTACATATCCAACATATTGTAAAAGGTGTGAAACACAATGTAAGCATAACAGATGTAGACATAAAACAAATGCTTTCATTCACAGCTTGTCTTTTCCTTTTAGCTGCCACCAGGATGCTGTGTCAAACAAACAAATGTTAAACAAATGACAACGGAGTAGGGAAGGCACACATGTACCAGGGATGTTATAGATCTGACTCTGATTTTGCAAAATTAAAACATGGAAAATTTCTGTATTGGATCGCAACACACTTGTCTTGTTAATTGATTATTTTGATCCTACACAACATGTAACACCCACTCAGACATTTCATCAGTATGCGCTCTCATACTGAGCCACAAGTGTCACTTAATATTCTCTTTTTACTACATTAAGCGAGCCATTTTTAAACTCTGTTTTTGCTCATCTTAAGTAATTTCAATTGTTTTGGTGTCAGACTGATTTTTAACTTTAACACATTTATTTGGTTGTATTCTGCTTCACTTATTAAATCTATTGGTTATGTGTAAGTTAAAAATTTCTTCTGACTGAATGACTAAAATTTAGCATGGAGCAGTCAGCTGCTAGGGACAATCAGTACAATTAAGATAAAGCCACTTGACAATGACCTATAAATTATTCCTTAACCTCTGTTGTTACGGACATCTTAGCAGAGAATCCGTTTTAAATAATTTTAGGCACTTTGTTACTTGAAACCTGTTACAAATTTGTTCCAATCTCTTTAGTTGAATCTTTGGAAAATGCCAAAGACACCACAGTCTGATAGACATAAATAGAATTTTTGCAGGAACAAGATGATTCTCAAAGAGCTGTTACAGGACCTGACACAGGACCTTCTGTTCATCCATCTACTGCTCACTGAAACCTCATCAGAAGCTTCATCAGGAGAACCGTCACCATGTTTCTCTTCTTAAGAAATGCCAAGGTATACAAAATTACACAAGAACTGCGCTGAGAACCAGTGTAAATACAAAACAGACTTATGGAGTGATCAATCTAGATTTGAAATTTTCCAATCAAATTAGGGTCATACATACAGAAGATGTCAGGAGAGATACAATAGTGAGTGTCTACAGCCATAAAACATAGTGGCAGCTGTGTCATGGTTTCAGACTGCATTTGAACCAGTCTGTTGGAGAGAAAAGTACCATCAGATTATAATCTATTTCAGTACCATCTGGAAATCATCTGATTGCCAACCGCTTCAATTTTTAGTACAACAATGATCCCCAAACAGTGCCAATACAATAAAAGCAATGCAACACCATCAACCATTGATGGGCCTCCTTAGAGCCCAGATTATTATAGCAGACAAAGAACAGAATAAAAGCCAACACCCAAAGAAGAGCTCCTTCCAGAAGTGTGGAGAACTATTCCAAAAGAAATCACGAGGAGAACTCAGAATGTGTTGAAGAATAAAGCTGGTCATATTTTTGTAGCAAAGTCAGAAATGAGTTTTTCCTAGATGATTACTACACCACATGTTGAACGTTAAATCAGAGAATCAGAAGTGATGGTAAGTTGCAGTCATGCAAGCAGCAGTTATACTTAATGATACATATTGCAACAAATCCACTGGACTAGAATCACAGTTTAACACAGGTTTATATTTTATTTAAAACAGTCATTGTAGAATGCACTCTGTCCTCCATCCACATGGGAACATTTACTCTGCTAATACTGTACGTTGTGACATCTAGGGGGTATATTATTTCCTTGTCTTACAAATGACATTCATCCAAACAAACAAAAATAGTTTTTGTGGAAAAAACCCACAAAGCTACAGAAACATTAACTCTCACGTCAACTACAAAACAATGTCAATCCCCTTTTGTTACTGCAGTTTTAACTTATACTAATAGTCACAATGGCTAAAGGCACAAAGTAACTGTACATATAGTATTTCTGAAATACTTTGGCTTAACTGAATACGAGACTTTTGGTCTGTAACGCAGTAACAGTGACAGTGGATACAGGGTGCAAACTGTGCCAAGAGGCAATTCACAACTACATTCTTACCTGAACCATCTTGAAAAACAAATAAGAAAACTACAGCAGACTTGGCATATTGCACATTGTGTACTGTGATTCAAAGTGCTGCACCAATCTCATCAAGACTCTTCAAATTAAAAACAAGATTTTTTTCTTTTCTTTTTTCCTCCCTCTTCGTCTTGTTCTGATCCGGTGAAATCGATGGCAGTATCTTAACTCTACCTCTTCCAAAATGACTAAACCTTGGAAATCCATCATCTGTCAAAGCACGGAGCAGCGCAAGTATAGTGCATGCTGACTTGGAATGCCCTGTTGGGAATGTTAGACTTTGGGTCCAGCGACGTGGAGATGGTTTGGGTGTTGATGCTCTGGGGGCCGTTGGCAGTGGAGTGGCTGAGGTAGGAGGCAGGCAGGTGGTTAGGGGCTGTGACTGGCTGTGGAGCTTGCTGGGGGTACTGCGCATTTGTTCGGTTGAGGTACTGAGCTGAGGTGTGGTAAGCTGTCTGACCCTGCTGCTGCTGCTGGTTGGGCTGCTGACACTTTTGCTTGTTGGCCTCTTTGACGTCACTGTCATGTGCACTGTGGAAAGAAGGGGCAAAGAGTTGCACTGTTGATTAGCAAAAAGAGTCAATGCTGCACACCGAGTGCTGATGTAAATCTCTTGTATGTGTAAGGTGTGTGCTTCTGTTGTGCTTTGGCTTCTTTTGTTCTGCTGTGCCATTGTGAGGCATCAGTGTCAAAACACTCAAACCTGAAACGCAGCACCTAACTGTCCCAAGTCATTTTAATCAACCGTGTTGAGCGTTCACTTTCATATTCAGCACATATACAAGTCAACTTTGTGCAAGGTTATTGTTAGATACGCACATGAGTAGTTTCTCTGTACACGGGATTAGGTTCTCCCATGCGTAGCCTGTGAGGCGCTGCAGTCGCGGTGGCCATGTAGGTGACAGGTGAAGGATCAGGCGTGAGGCGGCCACACACGCAGCAGCCACCAGTGAAGGTGCAAAACACAAAAAGACATGATCTGAGGAGAAAAAAAAAAAAAGCACCCCAGATTTAACACCCCAAAAACCCCAATCCTCATTTTTACATTTTTTTCTTCATGAAAACAGACATTATGTCCAAAATGAATTTAAAAACTGAGATCTGCTACAGTAGCTGCATTATGGCTTAACAGGAACTACACTAGTTTGCTAAACCATCGGGCATCGATGCTACTTTCACAGACATTTCAAAAGACGAAACAGATAAAGACCTAAAATATCTGTGCTAAGCTAAATACTGCGATAGCCAGCATTTGCTAGCTTTAGCTATTGCTAGGACTGAATGTATTTTCTCAGTAACCCATTTATAACTTAAAATGCCAGACTGAAAATTTTAAATATACATAGAACCAACATGCTATAAAGTAAATTTCTTATTCAAATCATCTAAATTAGCATGTAGAATCTAATTATGATAGATAAGATAAAACTAGCTAAATTGTTGATAACGCTAGATAGCCTTAGAAAGTAGAATTTAGACTGCCATTACTGCAGCTGTTATACTGTATTATTTTAGGATTCAATTAATTTTAGAAGGATAAACACAAAGAACAGTTATTTTCTCACTAGTCATGAATGACAATTAAAGTACATCTTCTCTTTAAAAAACTGGCCAAGCAAACTCAAAGATCAACTTTTGTGGGTGGACACTGTTATTTTCCACTTACATTTCCTTATTATTCTGAATGTGTAGGTATAAATGTTTTATGTAAAAAAAGCAGTTAGTGGAATTTTTTTTAAAAGGTAATATGGAAAGAAATGAGAAAGCAAACCTGTGATAAATAATTTAATTTAACTTTCCCTCAATGTTACAAGACAACATTAAAAAAAAATGTTAACTTTAAGTTTGAGATTTTAGTGCTATAAAAATGTTTGATTCATGCTAAAATATTGATAAAACCTCAAAGTGTTTTTGCCCAAGCCTGCTAGGAGTACTGCACATTTGTCCAGTGTAGGTGCTGAGTTGGGGTGTGGTAAACAGTGGTAAATGTTTTTGAGCTGTTGTGGCTTGGGATGTGGCGTAATTGTTGGAATTGGTTCCAGACACACTGCACTGAATATTTTGGAAAATGCTGATGTACTGGGATTTTCACATGTGACCATCTCTAAGAGGCACCAGTAACTCAAATAACCACTTGATACAACAAAGGCATGCAGAAGAGCATCTGAATGCAGAACACATTGAAACTGGAAACAGATGGACTACAGCAGCAGAAGACCCCACCGGGTGCCACTCCTGCTAACTGAGAACAGGAAACCAAGGCGAAGACTGAGAAAACATTCCCTTGGTTTAATGACACTCAGTTGTTGTTGCGGTGGTGATTTAATGGTGTTGCAGATATGTTCTTGGTGCAATTTGGTGCCCTTATTACTAATTTAGCATTGTTTTGCCTACCTGAGTACAGTTGCTGACTGTACCCATGCCTTTATGGCTGCTCCCAGCTGGAACAAAAGCACGTAACAAACTGGTTTCTTGGACACGACAGTGAATTTATGGTACTTATACGACCTCCACAGTCACCAGATCTAAGTGAATTAGAACACCTTAGGAATGTGGTGGAACAGGAGATTTGCACCATGGAGTAACACTGTGATGCTATCATATCAACATATCAACAACCAAAATCTCGGAGGATTGTTTTCAGCACCATGTTGAAAGCGCCATAAAGATTTGTGGCAGTTCTGAAGCCATATAATCCTACATATGAAACAATGTAGGAGTGAATTCACCAAAAAGGACTTTAAACTAAACTTCCACTAAAAAAAGAAGAAGAATAAACTCTTGCTTTAAAACGATGTAAAGTTATACATTGGTATTTACATGTTAAACCCTAATGTTTAAGGTTAGATATTTAATCTAACATCCTCTGCAATACAATATTTCAAAAATATTATTAGTAATTTGTTCTTTAATATCAGTTGAAATACCAGTGACGTCCCACTGATCATCAGCAATGATGATCAGTGCTGTTTGAGTATTAACAGACGGTGCAAAACTGATAATCAACGTTGATTCAATTTAATGTAGGTTGACAGACGAATAGTGATTTAACTGTTTCAACTACTGTTTGCTATCTGGATAGGCTCTGAGGAGCTTCTGATAACTGGAAAATCAACGTTATCAGCTCCACTAGAAACTGATAATACTGATAAGCAAGACTGCACTGCACAAATACATCCAAAATGCATGGTACCTTGCAAGGAAACCTCAAGAAAGTAATCCACATATTTGGCCATGTATAGTTTAGTCTTTTCCAGGCATGTCATAGGCCAGCCATCATGCAGATCACCCTCATGGACCGCAATAGAGAGGTAGTAGTCTGTAAAATGGGCCGACGTAGGGAGGTACAGGTTCCACTGGAAAGTTTCCAACAGGAGCAGCTCCATATGCAGTAAACCCTGCTTGGTCAGGACCAGGTTCATGGAGCTCATGCAACCCAGGTTGTTTAGTGTTTCCAGCTTTGGCACCCGGTCCTCCCTTTCCTCAAACTTACCTGTAAGCAAAGAACAATCACCCAATCTGTCACACCAGTGTGGACACTTACTAGTTAGATGTGTTGAAAAGTGAAGTCAGCTGCACACTTACTGGCCAGAAGAAGACACGAGAGCGAGACCATGTGAAGCTGCTGCACCGTGACGTCATAGCGGTCCATGAAGAGGTCCAGCAGGTAGACGGCCAGGTGCCTGGCCGTAGGACAGAGCCTGAAGCGGTTGCTGACAATGGCTATGAGGTCTGCGAAGTATCGCCTCAAATTGAGCTGAGGGGACTGACCTTTGAAGGAAGGTAACTTGAGCTCCTATGGGACAACGTGTTTTGAGATTTCAAAAAGACACATCTTTCATTGTAACTGAACTAGACTTTAGGTTTATTCTGCTGTAGTCCTATGAGATTACTCAAGCAGCAAGCAATTTAAAGCGAGCAAAGACAAGTTCATGCCTATTAAAATAAGGAATCAATATCGTTTTCAAAAGTAACTCAGATTTCACTATTTACAGTTTTGCACTGCTATTTCAACATCAAAATGTAAAACAGCACGACAGAAGAAGTTACTGATGAATGTGAAGGATGACACTACAGGTAACCTTTCTCATAGTTTTTGCATCATTTTTAGCAGCCACCACATAAATGACCCGGTGTGACTCACTTTGTATCGCAGCGCCTGGTATATATCTGCAGCAAGTTGTCCTTTCCACCATTGGTCCTCCAGCTCCATTTAATACAGTGCTTTGGAAACCTGGCAAAGACAAAACATTGGAATGGCAGTTAATCAACTAAAACGTGTCTCAGAAAGAGCACAGGAAAAAAAAAAAGCCGCACAATGACACTAAATCTCCAAACACACAGCCATGTCACTTTTCACGATAGCGGATCAGAAGTGGGAACAGTGAAGTCAATCATCTTTCTCTTCTTTTTCTGAGGTGAGAATGTGAAAAGAAACGCGACTCCTGTCTAACCCGAAGCGGAGACTCACCCAGAGAGCACATGTAGTGAAATATTACGGGCAGTTTCACTGAAGAAAACTTCAATTCAAACTAGCCAAACAAGCTCTGCTCGCACTCATTGTTGTAGCTGCTGAGAGTCGGCAACACGAGTCCAAACACTACTGGTGCGTTCAAGTGCTGTTCGAAAAGTTGCGACCCCTCGTGAACAACCAACCGAAAGACAGCCGGGAAAACTGGAGGTGAAATATTACAACCACTACACTACAACCAACCTAGTAGCCGATAAAGTGCAACAGATGTTTTCAATTGAAAGATGTGCATTGTAAAACATTTTGGTGCAACATCTAGCTGTTTAACACAGTTTACCTGTTAGATTTTGTTTTTGATTATCACTTGAAAGCATCATTCCATTGTCTTTACAAGTACTGCACAGGTTGCAACCAATTACAGATAAGCAACAACTGTCAACATCCAATCACTGCAAAGTCTGCTTAGCTGCTTTCCTATTGCAGCCAATGATCAATGAATGGGAATGGCAACATCTAATTTGTGCCCACATCCCAATATTGCAGTTCCTATAGGCTATCTATATTGAATTGTAAAATGTTAAAACGGGCCAAACACAGAAAGCTGGTAAAAGAACAGTTTTCTAGCAGTTTCATTTTTTGTACTGCCCACATTTTCAGATAAACAATAAAGATGCATGGGAAGTGATTAGCTCATCATGCATTGCTTTGAAGCTGACAGCTGGTCCAGCTTGCCAACAGCCAAAAAAGGCAGGTGCTTGGGGCCCAACACCAGAAGAGGTCCCCCAAGTGCTGACAAACTTTAACCTACAGCAGTGGCAACCAGTGCCCTTGAATTAAAAGCAAACAAAAACAAAATTGCAGAGACAGTCAAAGAGACTTGACCTCTTTAGGGGGGCCTGATGTGACTCCACTGACTCCCACTGCAAGCTGGTCACAAGGCAAGAGAGGTAACTTCTTGGTGGGCCATACTAGCGGGGTCTGGTTTACCCTACAGCATGGTGACACTGAAAGTTTGCAATTATACTCAGCACATTGGTCGTGTTGTGTACAAGCAGTGACGTCGCCACAACTCTTTACCATTTATATCAGTGCTGGAGCATGAGCACTCTGCAGTATTCTCCTGAACGATAGGTCTTGGCACAAAAACTCTACTTAAGTACTGGTATAAAAGAGGGGAAGAAGTTAAACTACCCTAACAACAGCAGAAGACACTTCACAAATGAAGAGTAGTTAAACAATGAAGAAAAAAGGGAAGGTGGAGAAAACCGGCAAGACAGTTGTGAGTGGAGATAATGAACATAATGATGGTTAAATATAATGTGAAATAATTAATGCTGCTAGTCTAGCCTGAACAGTAGGGAGAGACACTTGAATAAAGTCAATTTTTGCCTAGGACCCCTACAGATTCTAGCATCACCACTGTTTACTGTCAGGTCATAAGTCCATCAGTAGTATCCTGTGTCATTTACAGCAGCTTCAGTTGCTCACAAGTTGTTTGAGAACCCACCCACTTCTTGTCACTAACCTTTTTCTTATTCGTGTTCTCATAAATGTTTGACATGGGTTTACTTTTTCTGTTCTCAATTATTATATTATATTATATTATATTATATTATATTATATTATATTATATTATATTATATTATATTAGTTTTAGAGAAACTCATATCTGTCTTGTTTGTCTTGCTGTCTCACAGTAGTGCTGAGTCACTGTAACCATTCCTTCTAACCAGGTTGTTGGTTTCTAGGCTAGATGATACTGGTTTGTTCCTTTCTCTTATGAAAGTGAAAATATCAAGTGAAAGTAAAAACTAAAATAGTGGGCCAATCCATCAGTGCAGCACATTCAATGAATGAAATATGGTGAAAATCTACTAAAAAGAAAATGCTCATTGAATTTACATGTGCGTCACGTGTGTTTGTGTACACAGCTGTGATAACAAATGTGAAAGTGATTCTTTTCTTTGTGGCTACATTTACCTAACTGAGTTTTATCTACTCCCAGGAGAGTGTGATGACCTTTAAAACGTACAATAGAAGAATAATTGTTTTTCCAATATACATGTAAAAAAAATCCCTGTGCAGGCAAAGTAATTCAATCAGTCACTTTTTGTAATGCAACTCCAAAATGGGTCAGTTTGTCCCAGAGGCACAGGACCATTTAATTTAACTCAAATAGGTTAAAGTAACATCTGTTCCTCTATAACTTCAAGAGCAAGGGGAATTCTATGTAATGCACTTTTCCAGATTTTCCAGGTTAGCAGAAGAACCCATTTTAGTGATGATGGTGAGGGAAATTGATTTGATATATGTAAATGAGTGCATTCGGGAAGCAGTGCAGATTTTTAGCTGGGGCTACAGAGGAATGTTGACTATTTTGAGCCACCAATGCTGGGGACAAGTTTTATCAGGTGACAAAGGAAGATCAAAGAAGGGTCGACTCCCTGGTGGCTTCCCAGGGGCTGTGATAAGGATGCCGGTACGACTGACTGAGCCACACCTAGTCCTTATCTTGCAACAATGGATCAGTAACTTGAAGATAACATTTTAAAGGTTAACATTAACATCACTTAAGACAACCTTTTTATTTTTTAAATATTGTCTGGCGCATAACAACTTTACATTTTACAAGAAAACACCACACTGCTTCCGTGATGCATTTAAATAATGGAAAGAGCAGTCTGGGAGTGTGGCTGCATGCAGGGGGTGAGGGTTAAGAGGATTGGTAATGCTAACCACTCTGTGGTAGATATTGCTGAGGCGGTGGGAAGCCGTCTTTATAAAGGACTGAAACTGTCTGTCGGCGGAAACGAATGGTGTCCTGGGTGGAGGGAGCCAGTGGCTTTTTTCTTCTTCTTCTTTGTTGTGTCATGCAGCTCCTACTTGGAGTGCAGCTGACAGCTATTGTCCGGCTCAGTAGTGTGACCAAGCCACTGCAGAGTCATTCAAAAAGCACATGGAGAGAAATGGCAGATGATGTAAACAACCTTTAAGTTACTGATCCTATTTAAGGTTAGCATCATAAAGCTGTTTACTTCCTGGCATTGGTGTCTCAAAATAGGCAACATTCCTCTGGAGACCCAGCTAAAATCTGCAATGCTGCCCAGATGCATTCATTTAAACTCTGTTAGGGGGGCATTGTTCTGACAACTTTAAAATCTAAAAGTGATTTTTGTAAACTAATCATAAAGGACAGATGGCACAGTTTGTAATTAAAAATCCATGGATAGGGTCATGTCGGTGGTTTAGAAAGTGTGGGTCAGCTCTGAAGAGTCAGCATTCTACTGTCTCATACTTTTAATACTTAAAAAGTCAGTCAGTAAAAGATGGCATACTAATTTGTACCTACACGAAGTCACTTATTAAAATCCCTATAGTGATTATGTCCATTTACAATTCAAATTAGAGAGTCTTATTAAAGATTGCCGAAAGGTCACAAGTGCGAATGAATCTACAGCCCATTAAGTAGCTGCAATAAAGGGTGTCACATTTGCTCCACTCCAGGCCCAGTGGTCAAATTTTATAGCTGCTATTGAACTATACGAAGCCCTTCACTGTGTGTTAATTAAATTTGTGAAGTGCTCCACAAACCCAAAGGATATAGCAGGCAGAGTAGAGGCAACCTAAACTTTCACTTCTTCAGTGTTTTGCAGTATTATAGACTGCATTCAACGCTGTACCTGCCTGGAATAACAAATACAAACATATCCCTGCTTGAGTCTGACTGAGGCTATCACCAGTTCAGATCTTTTTGTGTTGATTGACTACCACAGGGTTTTACTTCTTATACAAAACAAAACCGAAAGAAACAAAACCATCAGATTATACTTACATTGTGTAACATTCATTGATTTTTTTTCAGTCACTGTTAATTGTATACACAGCACTTCATAGACATATAGACTGTCTACTGGATACTCAGTAGAAGTTAAAATCATGAATGAATCAATAATTATGATCCAGTAACACACTATATATGATCGAAGAGACCTAAATACTTAAATAAAAAATATAAAGACACAAATTTCCTACATAGTTTTTATTTTTGTAATAATCCTCACCTTGCTTTTGCTCCATCCAAAAAAATTGATGTAGCCATCAATCAATAATTCTTAAAGTCCCATTTTAAAGACTTGAGTTGAGCATTTTCACAATTACCAACTTTCTATGTTGAAACTGGATGTGAGGAACAAGGTGTGGATGCGACTGTGAAATTGAGGACATTGCATAACTGTTGTCTAACAACGTGTGGCTGTCGAATCATTCTAAAAATGCACAAAATAAAGTTCATTGTATTTTCACTGTATTTGACACAGTATCCAAAACCAAGAGCAATGCCCAAATTTTTCATTTTTTTGTTTCAAAAAGAAACATAAATGCAAAAGTTGGCAGCACACTTTGGGGGCAGAAATGTAAACAATCTTTAAAACTGAAATTTTGCTGTGAGTAGCCTGGGATTATTCCTCAATTCCCAGGGTGTCCTTGGTTTGAGTGATGTAAATGTCTTCATTGGATGGTGAGCGTGAAGGTGTGTGGAGATTAGGTTTTTTGTGACCATGTGGACCAATCTGTGAAGGTCCTATTTGGGGGCAGTTTAACAATTTGCTTCACTTTAATCCACTCCTGTAGAAAAATAACTCTAGAAATGTTCATGTTGGAAAGGACACGAACAGCTTCCTTAGAAGTTTACATTCACATAGAAACATATTGTATGAAAGCTCATAATAACATTTAAGACTACTCAGTGGAATTGTTACCGTCATACAAAAGCCAGCATGCGAGCTGTGGGCTGCAGTAGTTAGCCGCGACCAGTTAATGTTGTTATTATTATTTTGCAAACAATTTTGGAAAATACGTGTTTTCATGTACGCCTTGTTATATTTCCACTATTTTCGGTTTTCTAGTCTTCTGCTAGCAGAAGTTTTTTTTTATTTTTTAAACTACGCTACGTGGGCACACTGAGAGCTGTTTTCCCCATTAAATCAGCTCGGCGTCTGTGCTTAGCTGTAGGCCCGGGACAGGACGGAGGCACCCGGCTAAAGGCTAAAAGCAGCTCAGAGGCTGTAATCCCCGGATGAAAAACCATCATGGCTGCCACTCGCTGAGCTGTCAAGCTCTCCACAAAAGAAAAGGTAAAAAAAAAAGAAAAAAAAAGAAAAAAATTCAGAGACTACTAGTTAAACAGCTACGGCTTTATTAATGATTTATTCAACCGCTCGGGTCTTTGTGCAGTAAAAAGTCGACGCGAGATGAATAAACGGATGCGGTGTAACTTTGTTGGCACGCTTTGTATCCCTCAAGTTATTCCGTCTTTGTAAGCTCTTCTGCGTCACGTTAATTCAAATCAGTTAAACGCCGCCTCAGTTTTAACAGTTAGCTTGGTCACCAAATTAAAAACACTCCTGTTTGTGCGATAGTGGAGAGACTCGGGTGCTACGGTTTTGTCTAACTTTATTCCCGAGGCGGTCGTTGTCTCTCTACAAAGCGAGTCTTGTCACTTTGTTGTGGTCAAGTCAAACTGCACAATGGCCGCGCAGCACCCCTCTGTTTAATCTGCTAAAAAGTGCTAGCTCAGTCTATTCTTGTTTATGTGCGTCATTTATTTAATTTTTTGAGTCGAGAGGGATGTTTTTAGCTGCATCGCTTAGCATAGCACATATATGCTGGGTTTATGCAGCGCATGAAAGTTCATAAATGGAGCAGGTGGGTTTCCTGCACCTGGTAGTCGCAAATAGTTTATTATTATTGTACCATATGTGTAATTTTACATCCAGGTAGACACAGTTTGAACCATGGCCAGCAACAGGTGGACTTGTATTAAATTAGGATGCAGAGCAGGACAGTGAATGCAGCAGCTGTAAAATGATGAAGCACAGAGAATAAAGTACAGTATGACCAAATTGCTTGTGTTTTTCTGCACTTTCAGAAATCTGGAAAAAAACAAAATAAAACCATGGATTCGGTGGGTATCTGCACAGCTACATCTGCAGGAGATAATAAACAGCGTACCAACAATAAGAACAGAGACCGCCACAAACAGCTCCACCTCAGGAAGAATGCCGTTCAGCCCCTAGCTATGCAAAATGAAGATAAGCGTGGACCAAAAAAGATATCAGAGGAGTGGGAGCAGAGCACAGTGCGGCCTTCATCAAAGAAGCCCTCGCAGGAAGTGCCGCAAAGCCAGTGCGGGACAAATAACCATGGGAATGCGCTCCGGTTCACCTGCTCTCAGTGCAGTGACAATTTGGAATATGTTCCCAAAGACTTAATGAGACACTTTGAGGAAAAACACAGAGGGATTGCCCCATTTTTTTCCTGTCATGTATGTAGTTTTAGCACAGACAAGTTCTCCTATCTTCAGGTCCACCTATTAAGCCACAAAGACACTTTTTCTAGCTGCAGCATATGCAATGATGACATTAGACGCACATGGCCTGAATTCAGTGCTCACCTGACTGCGTATCACTGCCCAAACGGCAAATACTCATGTGAAATGTGCCAGAAATTCTCCACAGGTGATGTTAGAGTATTTTTAGAGCATGTGTACATACATAATTTGGACCTGGAAGGAGCCGATGATCTGTTGGTGCAAACAAAGGACGTGAATCAGCTATCAACTACTCAAAGGTTACACTGTCATCTCTGTGGCTTTGAGGCATCTCAGAAATGGTTGATAACTAAGCACATTAAGACTGCCCATATGTGCCAGAATGGCAACCAGAAGAAAAAAAGGAAGGCGGTTCATTCTCTAGCAATACAACCAAATGATACAATCCCCAATGTGAAGCCCAGAACAAGAAGTGCAGTTAGGGAAATGCGCTGGCTGACGCCGGACTGCCTTTCTCTGCCCGGGAAAGAATTCTTGGATAAATACTGCCATCTGTCAGATCCACAAACGACACTAGAGGAGACTCAAAAGTTTCTGATGAAATCTGTTGCAGGAGAAACCGGTGACCAGAAATGGACCAAGGCCCTGAAAACTGTTCTGTCAAACATCCCGCAAGATATAAATCTTCTCCCCATGCAGGAGAACAGCATCGTGTCATCAGATCTTACTGTTCTGACGCTGAAGAACAAGATAACTGTAGCTCAGAACGGTGCTGCTTACGGCAAAAGGTTGAAAACGGTGGCATCATCAGATAAGGAAGCTGAAAGTGCTGCTGGCGATGCTCAGTGCGTGGTCAACCAAAATGGATGTCACTCGACTTTGAACGAGTGTGCTCCGTGTCTGCATGCTGAAAATAAACTACATAATGATGTCCCGGCATCAGCCCACACTGAGCCAACGGAGTGCACTCGCATCCAGGAAAACCGAGAGAATCAGGAACTAAAGATTGTTCAGGAAACTGAAGAGCATATTAAAAAGCTGGAGGGGCCTGTTTATGGTGATGGCAATCATGTTTCCAGTGATCTGAAGTTGACAAAGGAGGCTGAGGAGCAAATGCCCAAATATAAAGTCATGCCAAAAAACAAGAGGAAATGTCGACGGCGTAAAAGGAAGACCAGGTTTAAAAAAGCAAATAAAAGGTCACCAGAGCTGTCCTTAAAGATAGTATTGAAAAAAAATCCTGTGAAGGACAAGCAGTGGGTGTCACAAACTTCTTTGTCTCCATCAGAGGGCAGTGGCCAGCATGGACTGCAATATCCTCATACGGCAATGGAGGAGACTGTACAGATTGTCCAAACCGTGTGCCCATTAGAAGTACACCAGAAGAAATGGACCAAAGGTTCAGAGACTGAACTCTATGACCAATTTGAAGCCATTAGCTCAATTCAGCAATCAAAGCCAAAAGAGGACTTCACTCCAGGATGCACTGCAAAACCAACAAGTTCTAGAAATATGACTGCAAACACGCCAGATCTACGTGAAGGTTTGATTCCGGCACATCAAGAACTGGAGGGCGATGCAGAGAAGTTGCTGAACTTCATGGAAGTTGACAAGAGCATTTCAGCCCTTTGGATGAGTCCAACAAATCCAAAGGCTGGGTCAGTGACTGAAGCAAGCCTTGAGAATGTAGGGCTTGAGCCATCGCAGAATGGCAGTCGCTACCCTGAGTCGAATGATGAGATGAGTTCTGCTGCTGATGGAGTGACTCCTCAAACCAGCGCCCAGTCTTCCTCTATTTCCCAACCGGCTCTTCCAACACGAGGTAAAATTAGAATTTCTACTTTCTCTACATAAAATGTCTGAAGATTTAATTTCCAACGGCATTTTATTCCCAATATTTGAACTTTGAGTTGTAATTTTAAATATGCTGAGTGTTTTTTACTTTTTATTTTGCAGATAAGATGGGTTCCTGCTGTGGCCCATCTGCAAAGCTGAGTGATCGGAGCATTGAAGGGGTGAAATTTGGAGAAGTACCTGTAGACTCCTTCACAAACATCCTCAACAAAAACCATTCACCTGCTGGTAAAGCCATCCAAGAAGAGCCCTCATCAGCCCCTGGCTGTTGGTGGCAGCCCGTCCCAAAAGATCTGGAGAGGACCTTGAAGTTGGTAGCCTTAAATCCCTCTCAGCTGGTAAAGCGTCCAACAGGAGACCAGCCTGTTGTAGTGCTAAATCATCCCGATGCTGACATTCCTGAGGTGGCCAGGATCATGGAGGTTGTGAACAGGTACAGAGGAGATGTGCAGAAGGTCATACTGTCACGCAGGACTCTGAACGTGCTCTCGGCTTTGAGCAGCGAGCTCCCTGCGGCAGACGACCTAACGGAAGCCGCATGGAGCGGTAAAAACTCAGTGCAGGAAAGGTTCTCTTTGAAGTTCAAACTTCGCAGGTTGAGCAGGAAAAAGTACGAAATGGTGGGCGTGATGTCTCCCAGCAGAGACGTCGTGACGAAGTTTCGCTGCTGGTTTTGTGGCAGGGTCTTCACCAGTCAGGAAATGTGGCTGGCCCACCGGCAGCGGCACCTGATGGAGTGGAATAGGCCAAACTGCGAAAACTCTTAAATGTCGCACACACTGGATTTAAAAAAACAAAACAACCCAAAGCAAACTTAAAATAGTCTGGAAAAAGGTGAATTTGCAATAAGAGAACGCAATAATGGAAACCATTTTTATTTTTACGTTTAAAAGGTTGTTGTTGTTTTTTTCTTCTTCTTTTCTTTGATAAGAATCAAGTCATGCTTCCTGGAGGGTTCACATTCTCAGGGTATTTTTACCTATTGTCTCTCCCAGTCTGAGTAGCTTGATGCACCTCTTTTTGGAGATGAGTGATTATTTGTAAAGCCACAAGGAAGTGGCGTTGATAATTTTGTTCTTTGTTTGTCTTATTGTCTACGCAATAGCTTTATTTAAGGTGACATAAGTACACTGTTGTATGAAATCTTTATAGAACACTGTAATATGTATATTTGCCATACCATCTGTTTTACGGATCAGTTTATGTACGGGTAGGCTATACAGTGTGGTAGCTGTAATATTTATGTTTTTTGGAATGGGTCACAGGGACCCACAAGTTACTCAGATAAACCAAAACTGTGTGTTTTAAAACAAAAAAACAAAAAAACCAAAACCCCAATAAGCTGTTTTATGAAACATTTATTTATGATACTTCGGTTTAGCCTTTATGTGCTTCCTATATGCGTTTCCTCCCCAGGCCATTAGCAAAATAAGTGTATTTGCTTTTTTTTTTTCCCCCCCCTTTTGTGTAAACTCCAAATTATGTTCCAATATAGTATTAACTGCAAGAGAATATTTTGATGCATTTGTTCATGCAGTGGGAGCTAATACACTGAGGACTACTTTCAAAACATACCTGTGTTGTCATGTTCAGTGACAAATTGAGTTCTTAAAAAAAAAAATCAAACCTAGATTTTTGAACTTAAATAGGCCTCGATGATCTGATCATGATTTTTATTTAATTAAATTCTTTTTGGTCCTCCGTGCATTTCCTCTGTTTGACTTGAAATGATGATAATCTTATCCTTTGATTGCACTATGAAAGCAGGATATACATTTCCCGTTACCTCACCTTATCAGGCCGAAGCCTATGACAATCTCAACCGGTGTCCTACTGTGGCTCGACATTTCCTCATGCAGCCGTGATCCCTCAGTATTCACAGAGAGAAAGAGAGAAACGTGTGCCTGCTGTCTTGTGTTTGTTTGTGTCTGACTATTGAATGGATGTATGTATATAAATTGTGCATGAATCTCCGTTTCATAAGTGTGAATAATTCTTTTTCAGTTTAGCTTCTGAGATTTATAATTGTACATAGTTCTGCTAGAGGTACAAAATATTATATAACCTGAGAATTTTTCACAAAGTGCCTAGGAATTATTTTTATGCAACAAATGTACACGAGTGTGATAGCATTACATGTTGAAGAGAGAATAAATGGAAGACTTTGTAAGTTCCTGGTGGCATTTTGTTGTGACTGAATATACGAGACAAAAGTTTTTTTTATTAAAACCAAATATACAACCTTGTAGAAATTGCTCCTTGAAGTATTGCTATCATAAACCTACTGCTTCCTGCTTCTTTCTGCTCACAGCAAAGCTGTCTCATTCCTTGATTCATTTTAAAACACTGTTTACCAACTGAGCATTAAAAAAAAAGTGAATAAAACATGAGTTTAAAAGTTCTCTGTGTCTGTGCTACTTCAGCTCTGCATGGCCATCAGTGCAGGCAGGTCCAGTGTGCAGTCCTTCCACCATTGAAGAAGGGGAAAAAGATAATGGGGCTGCTGCTCCTGCACAACATCCTAACCACAGATTAAGGGTTGGGATGGGTTTGAATTTGTGTTGTCTGGCTCACACGCTTATTGAAATCCCATTGCGTGCTCCTGCGGTTTATTCTGAACCTGGTTGGTGTCCCCTGTAGAGCTCAAAGTCCAGCTCTAGACACATTCTAGTATTCTGTGTACGTTATTTATGCCAATTCGGCAAGTTATAATTGTAGATTTACAATTCAAGGTGTCATTGTGGACAGTAGAAAAAGGATTGCTTTTCACACACAGTTCTTAGTCAGTTTGGCAGAAATGCATACATAAAATCATATATCATATAGTGTCAGACCACTTGATGCTGCATTAGGTCAAAAGGAAAAAAAGAATTATCACAAGTGAGGAATTCTGTCAAGATAAGTTCTCAGAAAATTGGGGAAAGACGATTCATTATCAGTGTAACACTGTAATGTCACATCACTCGCCAGGGTGTCAATCTAAATAATCTTTAACATAACACGATGGAAGCTTCCGTGTTGGTGAGGTTCTCATGCACGCCCGCACTGGGTGACTCCTGTGCTTGTTTTGAAACAATCAAGCTCTGCACTCGGGTGTGTTTCAAACCTGCCTTTTTAAGTGACAGAGCAACAGCCCCCAGTGACCTCTGTAAAGTCAGCAAACACAGTGGACCGAGTCGCTCGGCACCAATCACTCTGCTGTTTGGAGTCACCGAGGGTCGCCTAGGGCTTCACTGGGTAGCATAACTTGGTGGCTTCTTTGGCATTGCTCTGACTGTCAATCAGCACCAGGGGGTTTCTCTGGTGGTTCTCAATGATCTTAGAGATGCTGCTGAAGTGCTGCAATGAGAAAAAAACCCCCCACAAAGGAGAATATTCTGTTAGACTAAAGGAAAATGTTTACAGCATTAGGATGAGGCTTGAGATCATTTTAACCCTGTCCACCACTGTGTAGGTCTCTGTGTTAGGACATGGCCTTGTCTTTATGCGTGCATGTTGATGCCATTTTTGAAAACGTATTTGAATATGGCACATTTTACAACGATGCTGCCTAAAGACAAAAATATATCTATTCCCAAAATGCTGACTTAAAGTAATTTAATTATATGCAAGTTTTTCATGTAGTTTTGTTACGTAAGTATAATGTGAAATGCTACATTTAATGGAATCGATTCCATTGATCAAGTGGAAGTAAAAGGTTCTTGAGGTTTGCAGGAGTTTTTTTTTAAATCTCATGCTGGCCAGATCTCATGATGAGCAGGATTTCGGAATTTTCATAAGACTCTCATATCATTGCTCTTTTTTGGCCACAGACTTGTGGCACTATAAATTAATGGTAAGGGTAAATGGACTGGTACTTATGTGTTGCCTTTCTACTCAATTTAAGCAATCAAAACACTTTCTACAAGTGTAATTCACTCAGTCACACACATTCATACAGCTCTTATCTATGTCTAAGAACCTTTTTCTAACATTCACACACAAACCTGATGCTTTGACTAATGGACTGCGGATTAACCTACCAACAATCTGATTGGTAAATACTACTATCTACTATCTAACCACAGCGGCCAACTTCACGAATCACTGGATGACCCTTTAGGTGAAAAAACAAGCTGACAGGTAGAAAGCGTTTTAATAATAATAATAATAATGTCTACAGTTTGTAGGCCCTGGGGCCAGGTGAGTTAAATGAACTTGTTAAAAAAGGCTTTAATATGGGACCTTTCATTTAGGAAGTTTATTCAAAAGGGAAATTTGGAAAAAAGGTGATTCGTTTTTTAAGAAGACAGTCATAGTGTTGTTGTTTCTTTAATATGAGTCTAATAATTATTAATAAAGCAGGGTACCTTTCTAATTCATAACACTACTGATTAAATTGGAAAATCTTTTTGGTTTATGTAGCTTGAAAAAGGAATAATTTCCCCTAGCTTTTGCCTGACACGCAAGAGCCCACGAGGACTCACAAGCCAATACACCTCTGGTGCTGGTCCTAAGCCCAGATAAAAGGGTAGGGTTTCATCATCAGGTAGGACAGCCAGCACAGAACCTGTGCCAAATCAGCTAGGCAGATCATTTGCTTGGGAAAATGATATCTTTGGGTAAGACACAAACCCAAGTTGCTCTCGATGCATCCATCAGAGCATAAATGTGTGTGAACATTAGATAAAAAACACTTACGTAGGAAAACGCACAGAAAAATATGCTTGTGTGAATGAGGCAAGTTGTATAAGGTGTTTAGGTAGTGTAGAAAAACACTATATAAAAAATCTGTCCATTTACCGTAAACGCTGTAAGTAAGCAGAAAATTTCCAAACATTTTGAAAAGTAGACGTTTAAATAACAAAATGAATTCTAACCGAATTCCCAGCTATAGCCACGTTTCTTTAGCATTTACGCTACTACTATTGTGCATGCTTACTATCCTCATCCTATTTAGAATTTCTTAAATGTGGGTTAAATGAAGCATAAAGTATATCTGTTGTTATTTATTGTACCAAGTAGTGCAGTAAATAGTAAGTTTTGTGGTATTTGCCACACTAATGTGTTACCTGTAAAGTGTTGGGCACTGTTAGTGTCACAATTCTGACAAACAGCAGCCTAGACAGGCATAAAAGGGCTCTTACTAAAGTACAGATACACTTAAACTGAACAGACCTATCAAAGACGTATATTTACCTCTTCCCCTTTCTTCTCTCTTCCCAGAGCATACTGCTGAGTGCTTGGTATATAGCGGATTGGGATGTTGTACACTCTGCCATTGTAAAACACCACTAACGTATACGGCTGCTGTGCGTCATGACCAGAGCTCTTTCTCACCATAAATGCTCCGTCCTGAAACAGAAAAAGCTCAGAGTCAAACCCAGATTACAAAAATGACGGCTCAGCAGCTCTCTCTTCTCACCAAGAAGATTCTCACTTTATTCAAGCGAAACAAGGCATCGTCAGCAGTTTTTCGGTCGCACCCACTGGCATACCAGGGTTTCCTATAGATGTCTGCATCCTGAAATAAAGTGAAGGGAAATGAGGGTTACAAATATATTATGAAAAACATCTTTGCAGTCTACTGTTTTAAGAGCACACCTTATCTTGATCTCCTGTGTCATTTTCATGAGGCTCTGCGAAAATAAAGAATTTATGTCATTTTACATTGAAGTGCAAAATTCCCGTGTACGTGGATGTTAGACACAAGGGGGGCCCACACTTACTTGGGGAGGTAAACTGTGGAATAGGAATTCTGCAAGACAGAGTCCACAAACAGAGCAGACGTCAGTGAGTGCACAGTACAAAGCTGTGCTTAAAGACATTTTTTACCACTTACTTTGGTCGCTGAAAGTCCAGTGTAAAGGCTTTTGGAGGAGTCTTCTGTTCATTATGAGCCAAAGGCAGTGTTTTGCCTTGAAAAATACAGACATGCTGAAATTAGTCTGCTTACTGTTTAGGTATAAGTAGAAAATAAAGATAATTTTTCAGTAATCAGCAGTTTGTAAAATTTGTCAACAAAGCATTTTCAGTCTGTATATTTAAGTCCTTATAACTGGAATAGATTTAATGTGAAAAATCTGTAAATGACGGTAAAATCTACTACAGTCCAACTCGTCTGTCATTCTTATGCACTGTCTGTACTGCTCGTGTGCTTCTGCAATTAAGTGATAATGGGAAAGCAAGTGGAAACCACAGAGGAAATGAGATGTGTGCTAAAGCTGTGCACACAATTATGGAAGCAGATTGCACTAATTGGCTGATTGTCCAGTGTTTATTAAAGGCTCAGTCAGGTGTGGCTAATAATGGGAGTTAATTAAAATACTTACTTTCACAGTCCTTTGCTTTTAAATCTGGCCTCTGGAATGAAAGTCATATTTAGTATTTCTTTCACCGTCATCAGTGAAAGTGTGTAATGTTGACAGGGATGAGTGTATTATATGAAAAACTAGACATTTAATCAGATAATTATAATATTCTAACATTGTTTGCATTGCTTTCATTTAAATTAAATTCCTACCGGTCCTAGAGGTGGTTTTGGTGACCTCCTGTGGAAAACAATGAAATGATCACTTATTCTATTCTTTGAGCTCCATAGCTTTATGTTAACTGAAATAATGTTAGGGTAAGTGATGCTTACTCTCTGGGTATAGGTTTAGGTAGACGTGGAGGACGATTCCTCCCAGGACCTAGAAGAGCAAATACAAAGCAGTTATATGAGTGTATTACTGGGTTCCCTATACAGTATAAATGCTAGTTATGTCAGTATTTTTGAAATTATAAATTAGTCATTCCATCGTAGAAAAGTTATTTGTCACTTGAGAGTGGCGTTCTTTACACCACTGCATCTGACGCTTTTTACTTGGCCTGATCTTGACTAATACGAATGACCTGAACTGCAACCTTTGATCCTGTTTGTGGTGTAATGCCTTTTGTAGCAGTTCAATGGATTAACTTACAGATAGTAAGGATTACAGTGGTACTCCTTAAAAGGTTTGTGCTTCAACTTTGTTGAGTGAAAGTCTAGTATCATATCAGTATTCAAAGGAGCTTGCAAAGAAAAGCGTAACAATGTGGTGTATGTTAACAATGTGGTGTATGCTGTACAGTGCAGCGAGGAATGCCCAGACCTCTACATTGGAGAGACCAAACAGCCACTTCACAAGCGCATGGCATAACATAGAAGAGCCACCTCCACAGGACAAGACTCAGCAGTCCATCTGCATCTTAAGGATAAAGGACACTCTTTCGAGGATGCCAAGGTTCCCATTTTGGACAGAGAGGACAGATGGTTTGAAAGAGGAGTGAAAGAAGCATCTATGTCCACTGTGAGCGACCATCTTTGAACAGAGGCGGGGGTTTACGACACCAACTGTCTGCCATCTATAATCCAGTTTTGAGATCCCTCCCCAGACGCCTGAACGCCCACTCACATCCTGGGCCATCTGACCTCAGGAATTCGCATGATAAGGTGGGGCCAGGTTTCACAATGAGTTCACCCGAAACTCTGGCTGATTGTGAGCCACACCCATTTTCACACCTTGGCTCAGGCAATTAGAGGATCATCAGGGGGTCCTTTTGTCCCTCTGTGGGGGGAAACTCCCACTAGGTTTATATCTGGGACTCTCCACCATTTGACCTTAGAACTGAAGAAGCTTCTCGGATGAGAGGTGAAACGTCTTCAAGCAACTTAAAGAAGTCCAGACGCTTTTCTTTGCAAGCTCCTTTGACTACGATGACCTGGATGACCTTCACAGACATATCATATCAGTATGTTTGCGACTGTAACTACCATGTTTGGGTGTAGCTTTCTACTGAGCTTGCTAGTGTTAGCTTAGCACTCAAGCCACCTGTATATGGAAAGTTCTGGCCCTAAAAACCAACGTGGCAGCAGCCAAAATGCTAAAATAAAAAATTTGTTCATAAAGGTCACAAAGACCTGAAAGCCCACTGATGACACCCAAAGTGTCAAAATTGACAGAATTATTTCCATAGCTAAGAAGCACCCATTATTTACACTATGTAGGCGGTGTAACATTGGAAAATTGTAAATTCAAGAGACACCTTCATTAATGCAAATACAGTGGGTTACAACAAAGTGCTAACCTTTGGCTATACTAAAGAGCAAGAAGGCCAGATCATACTTGCTAGAAAACATCTAAAAGAGCCTGCATGGCACTAAAATCAGTTATTTGGACAGATTAAACTGCGATGAATTCGTATAAGAAAGATCAGAAGAGAAAAGTATGAAGATGGAGAGAAACAGCTGGGATCCAAGCATGCCACATTATTTGTCACACTTGGTGGAGGCAATGTTATGGCATGGTCATGCATGGCTGCCAGTGGAAATGGGTCACTAGTGTTTTTTGATGATGTGACTATAGAAGTAACAGGATGATTGTGATGTGTAGAGGACTGGCTATACTCTCAGATTGAGCCAAATGCTAAAAAACACCTCACAGTGCAAATGGATAATCACCCAGACCATACTGCAAAAGCAACTCAAGAGGTTCTCAAGGCAAAAACTTGGTATATTCTTCGAATGTCAAGTGAGTTGCATGATCCCAACCTAATAAAGCATATATTTAAGTTACTGAAGATAGATCAGAGTGAAAAAATGAACAAATAGGCAACAAATTACAGTGGCAAAGCATCTTAAAGGAATAAACACAGCATTTGGTGATGTTTGTGGTTTCTAGCCTAATGGGAAAATTAAATTAAAGATTTTAATCCAAGTATTGAAATCAATACTTGCATATAAAAAGAGTTTTTCCAAACAATTTTGGATGTTTGAAAAAAATATTTATAAAAATTGCTCTAATTCTTAAATTCTTAGTTAATATATCTTTTTTGTAAAAAACCTTGATTGCACTTTAACATAATTATTGTTTGGTTTAAAATCCATTGCGGTGGTGTACAGAGGCAAAACTACAAAATGTGTTGCTCTGTCCAATAAGTTATATATACCTAACACAGTGTGCATACAGGCAGTTTGTTCGTAATGATACAGAGTGGGGGACCTTATCATAAAAGGGAACACCTAATCTAAAACTCCATCACTTTGATAAGCAGTGAAACACTTCCAAGGTCTTTCAGGTGAACCCTGCCACAGCAACACTACTAGTACATATTACTGGCCTTTCTGAACAAATAGTTCTTTTATTTCATTTCATACTCACTATCGTCTGGATCGCAAACTTCATATTCATCCCCATCAGTTGTCTCCTGGACCTGCATAATAACAACACCAATCCATTGGTATCCTTCTTAATGTCCAGTATCTTTTATGCGCCTTAAAAATTTGTAATCACTTACATGCGTGGGAGATTTCCTCATGTTCACTCTAAAAACAAGAAGAAGAAAAAGAAATCTCCAAAACATCACTATACGTCAAATATTAGAATAGAATGTAATGACAAAGTATTGGTCATGCCATAATTTGAGTCTTGGTAGTCGTACCTGGGGCTGGGTTTTGGTGGTAAAGATGATGAGTGTTTTGCTGGGGTTGGACATAATCTAAAAGAAAAATCCAAGGAAATTATTAATAGTTGCAGTCAAAATAATTTCCAAATACTGTTATTTATTTGTTATTTATAACAAGTACTTTATAACAGAGTGTTCAGATAATTTACTCAAGTAAAAGTACCAATATTAAATAAAAGGGGAATTAATGCTCTATATTTAACATCATATTTAGGTACAAGTGTATTAGCCATACACTTAAATTTAGTATAAACAATTCCTTGAAGAGTTAGGCATTAGTGATACATACGCCTGGTTAGTTTTTAGAGTTGCAAAACAGTTTTATGTCTTTGGGGCTTGAAGGGTAGCAAGGTTAGGAACACTGATTTAACATTTAACCACTTGTTATAATATTAAATGCATGTTCTTCAATATATCAAGTCAATAACAAAGTACTGAAAAAGTAAAAGTGTTACAAAAATATGGCAATAAAAAAACTACTATCTAAGAATCTTAATATTACACTTATATACAGTACTTGAGTAAATTTACTTTGTTACATTCCACCACAGATTTGGACGTCTGTCTACATGAATGAATGTAACTCTGGAAAGTATTAAACTAACCTGCTTCCTGGATGAGCTGGAGAATTGTCCTGTGAGGGTAGCATAAAATGCAAACAGTGTTCAGCTTCAAGTATTCAAGTATTCATGTAAAAAATGTGTAATTACATTTTACATAAATGTCCTACCTCTTTGTCAGGAACTTCATAAAAATCTGAAAAATAACCACAGCATCAATTAGGCAGGCAGCAGAACCAAAAAAGCCACCTTTTGGTGCTGGTTTACATCGGCCTCTTCGGCTGCTTTTTAACTATCCTTTGCATTTGCATGCATTTACTAATAACCTGTTAAATACAGGAGTCACGACAGAGCTTCTTTTTTGTTCTTGCCTTTAGGCTGGAAAAGCAGATTGACGCAGTTGCGTGTAGTTTGCACAGAAGGTACCAAATAAAACTGTGAAAAGTGTGACACTTAAGCCAGAAAAAGAATTTACCATTTACCACTGCTCAGCTGCTCATTCGCATTTGCAGACAAACCGAGTTCTTACATGCAAACTATGGGTCACCGCAGCAATCTGCTATCGACTAAATTACTCACAAGGTTTTTTGTGCAGCACTTTCTTTGTAACACTTATCGCATCTTTCCCTTGTGGGGAGTGGTTTTATTAAAACCAATATTGTGGACAACTCTGAAGCAACTACATAATGTGAGATACATGCCTCTATTCAAAGGGAATAGAGATGTGGTTGAGATGTGGTTGGTTCATTACCCTCTAAGATTTTTTAACTTTTCATCTGAATCCTCCCTTAGTTATGCTGCAATACGTGTAGGCTGCTGGGGGATTCCCATGATGCATAGAGAGGTCTGTGCACTGAATCATACTTATTATCTCTGTCTCTCTTCCACAGCATGTCTTTTATCCTGTCTTCCTTCTCTCACCCCATCGGTCGCAGCAGATGGCCGCCCCTCCCTGAGCCTGGTTCTGCTGGAGGTTTCTTCCTGTTAAAAGGGAGTTTTTCCTTCCCAGTGTTGCCAAAGTGCTTGTTCACAGGGGGTCATATGATTGTTGGGTTTTTCCTCTGTATATATTATTGTAGGGGCTACCTTACAATATAAAGCACCTTGAGGTAGCTGTTGTTGTGATTTGGCACTGTATAAATAAAACTGAATTGAATTGAACTGAACTGAATCTAGTGCATAGTGAGGCTCTAATTTTAATAAACTTGATAATGTAGTTTACAAAACACATGCAAAACTTATTTACTACTAAAAAAAATGTAGTAAGATAGAATAACAAAGCAGCCTAGCCTCTAATCGCTAACGTTTTGACAAGTGCCCAAACTAATGTTTTTGCAACAAGAGGTACTAGCACACAACATGTTGTCAAGCTGACATTAGCGTTTAGCAGCAGATACTAATCAAGTACAAAATCATTTACACTTTTTGTTGCATCATCGTATGAGTAAAGTCCCATGACAATGAGGTGCACAGTTTGCACCGCTGCAACTTTACAGCTGGGCTTTGTTCATGATGTTAGTAAAGCCTAACTGCTTGCACATGTAAAATGTATTCACTCAGCAAAGAATGTACATTGCACTTGGCGCAAACCGTTTTAACCCATTAATCTTGCTTTGTAGTACAGTGGTCCCTCGGTATAATGTGGTTCACCTTTTGCGGATTCGCTGTTTCGCAGATTTTTTTTGTGTGTAATTTTGTACGTTTTTTCTCTTTTTTTTCTTTCTTTCTTTTTTTTTTAACAGCACATTTTATTCTGCGTTCTGATTGGCTGTAGACCATTGTCAGTCAATCTCGTGCCGTGTCTCCTGCACAGTACAGAATGTGTTCAGCTTGTCAAATTTACATAAATCTTAATAAGCTAGCAGTGTGACTCGGAAGTGCAGTACTCTATGTTTGTTTTATCCCCAACAAACAACAATGTTGACGAGACGTTTTGCACCATCAAAGCAACCGTGGGTGCCTTTGGTTTCATTCTATAATACTGGACTTTTTGTTCTACCAAGGTTAGAACTTTGAAAGTGTTTAAACAAGAGAGAAAAGTGTGAAAATGTTCATGCCTGTGTGAGAAAAGTGTATAAAGTGTGTAGTGAGGGGTTTTACAGCCTTAAAACATCTATAATAATTGTAAAAAATAAAGTTGGCTACTTCGCAGATTTCACTGATCGCGAAATACGTTTAGAACGTAACCCCCGTGATAAACGATGGACCACTGCACACCCCTCTGGCCATGTGCTTTACCCACCGGGACTTGGAGTCCGCTGTGGTAACTTGGGAAGGTCTCTTGTAGCTTTGTTCCCACTGTTCACTGCGTATGAGGAAAAGCATAGAAAGGACTGTTATTATTTTTCCTGTAACTATTTGTATTTTATGTTGTTTTCTGGTTTAATTCAAATTCCAGCTGTTATTCAGCATATTGCAAAGCACAGATCTTTTTTTTTCTTCTCTATGTTTGACTTGTAGCTTACTGCTAGGATTCTCTGAAGGTTCTATATAGTTGTCATTGTCCTCTGGATTTATGTAGTCCTCCTAAAAAGCAACAGAGACAACATCCCCACATTCGTTGGAAGATATTTTAAAATATGTAGTGAAATGTAACTGAAATGACACATCAAAGTGGCCTTACTTCATCACTTCCCACGTTTGGGGGTTCAGGGGGTAGCTCTTTGAACTTAGTTGGGCGGAGGGGCTTCTTGGGTGGCCGCTTGGGCGGGCTGTCTGAAAAGGAGAAGCAGAACCAGAAAAAGGGACATCATTTGCATGGAGACAGCTTGGTGTATTGCAACTCAATGTGTGTTTGTCACACTTCTGCAGAAATGTAGGGATGACTGCAAAAGAGTGAGTTTCAAGGCTATAGAAACTTTATAAAAAGAAGTCAACATTGCGTAAATTTTCAAAAGCATCATCAGTGAAACAAACAAAAAAAAAAGCAAAGAAAAAAAAAGCATGTATGTATAGTCACAAAAAAGGTCAAAGGACTACTGACCGACATACTCGCCCCTTGGGAAGGAACCAGAGGGAGGTGCGGTGAAGACTCTGTGGCTAGGAGGAGGTTCGTAGCTGTCATCATCACGTGGATCCTCATATGTGTCATTGTCCTGGAATAAACACGCTTTTAATAGCAAGCGTATCAGCAAGTGTAAGAATCATTTAAAATGAGCATTTTTCTAACTTACGTAATCAGAATCCGACAGCTGATCGTCGCTTTCCCTGTGGTCATCTGTAAACACAGAGGTTTAAGGCATTTTCGTAACAAAGAGGAAGAAATCAAGATGTGGAAACGCAATCGTTGCTGTTATTAAAGCCAAATTTCTAAAAACAGTAAAACCTGGCAACCAACGAAACTCAGCAGGTGTTAGAGCACAATTTTAGAGTAAAACCTCAAAACTCAGTGTTTCGGTTGTGGAGCCAGTGATGTGTGTCTCCTCACCTCTTGAACTGTAGACTAAAGTCTCTCAGTCGTTTAAAATGATGCAATTTTATCATTCTGTACTTTTACACTTTACTTTTGTGTAAGTTTTATACAATTAAGCAAAGAGGTTATCAAGCCAATATCTGAAAACAGGTGATCTGACTGAGCTGCAGTTTGTTTAATAGTAAATTTGTACCTTCAAGCATGGACACGGAGGCAAAAAAATCAAAGATGTACGTTAAAAAATAATAATCCAGCCTGATGACTTGTAATTCAGATGTAAATGTTTATGTCTAATGTGGTGATAGAGTTCAGGAGATTATTTCATAGAAAGCTAGCAGGTATCGGCAAATCAAAACTGGAGAGTGATAGCAAACTTCTCTTCTTTCAAAATGTCAAATTTGTGTTTCTAGAGTTAAAAATACATATGGCTGTATGTGTACAGATTGATTTCTTTAAAAGTTTCCATTCCTACAGTTTCACAAAGGAGACACGTGGGACAAAGTCTGAAACCCCCACGCTGTACAAAAAATAAAAATCCCGTCCAAGAGCATCAGAAGTCAAAAGAAACTTTGTGAGTCTTAATGAGATGAGTCAGAAACGTCAAAGTTATATATTTTTTTGTAGCAAGTGTCCCATTGATGTCTCTGTACTGGGATAGGAATAACACAAGGAGCCCCGCTCAGGTGAATCTTTGTGCCCTGTACAGACATGTAGATTACAGGTCACTGTAATCTACATGTCTGATTCCTTCAGTGTACTATATGGGCTAATGACTCAGTTCTTACCTCTGTAGTCTCTCGCCGGTACTGTGGGCACCGGTTTGTTTGTCAGCCTGTCTCACACACACACACACACACACACACACACACACACACACACACACACACACTGTCATTAGACAACTCGGCAGTGGAACAAAGTGCACTCATTGACCACTTAAACTTAAGCAAATGTGTGTTCACTTCATGAAGGCTGTAAAACCACAAAAGGATGACACGCACAAATGCAGTTAGCAGTCTTTTGCAAACATAAGACACGAGTTGAATAAATGGCCTTTGTGTGTCAGTTTCTATCCTTAGCGTGTTTTGAGGGGACTCATTTCAGGAAAGGAAAGTGAGAGAGATGCCATCTGTTTTAGTTATTTTTGCTTTGCGTCTCTTTTTCCAACGGTTGTGAAAGAGGAATCGACATTCTCCACTGGTGCATGTACACAAACCGCATGGACTTTTTTTTTCTTTTGCTTTTAGATCACCAGGCTTTTCTTTTCTTTGACTGTAGCAGGACAGATAAATTGATCAACTGTGTAACTTTCCCATGCAGAAAATCAAAGCTTTCATTCTAAGAAACTGACCTTTTTAGTTTATTCAGGAAGCTGCCATCATTTTTCTTGATATCTTGAACGATCTTCTGAAGCTGCCTGGAACGCAAACATAAGGTTTCATACAGAAGTCATAAATAAATGCAGTTGTACATGCACATGTAATTTGTCTTGTTTCTCAGCTTTAAAAAGTACTTTCCAAAGAAGCATTCACATAAGTTCCTCATTTCACTTTTCCAGACAGAGTTTAGAGGCATTTTGCTGAATACAATGAATACAAGTCTATATGGACATTTTTGTAGTTTTACAGTGTTTTGTAATGAATTGCAGAACATATTACCAAGCAGAACATAAAAAAGATACATAAAAAAAATCATAGCTTTGTTTTTCTTGTTTTTGTTGCTAATTATACTCCTTGTACATTTGAAACAAACTAAAAATTGGCTTAAAGCAACAACGCTCACGCGAAATTTACAACAAAACCCATCTTCTTACCGGATCTTTGCTGTGGCAGGAGCAGCCAGTTTACCTAACGTATCCATGTTCATGTTTGATCCAAAAGTTTACATTTTTCGGGCCACATTCCTGTCATGCGGTAAAGGTCGACTGCCGAATTTTTGGCAGAATTGTAAATGAACCCTGCCTTTGTTTAGTCACGTCCTTCTCACACAGGGGAGGGAATTTGCTCGAGCCACCTCTGTCAGACAAATCACTTCTCTTTTCCACTCCCCTTCACACACACACACACACACACACACACACACACTCTCAAAAATAGGTTTCAGTGGCCATACTTTCAGCAGCCCTCTTACATCACATCTACCTTGACTCACTTCAATTCCACCCTTCCAAACACTGATATTTTACCAACTGTAGATAACTTCATATATAGGAAATTTCTAGAGAATGACTTCGAGTTATCGGTATGTTATACAACAGATTGAAAGGTGAATTGGAACTTGCCACAATTACACGTACAACTCTGCTAACTTCCTCTAACAGAGTGTTTTATTATTTAACACTCTGTTTCAACTAATATATCTTTGTTAATGCATGTCTAACTTATGCTTTTAGCCTTAAAAATGATCTGTTGTTAAGGTCATTATGTCATGGAAAGTACCATGTTGTAACCCTGTTCTATAAAGAAGAAGGAAAAATAACAAGTATGCTGCCTCTCATGTTAGCCTGGAAGGAAGTTGATTTACTACAGCATGTATGCGATCATCATGGGAATTTCTTTTCTCGGTTTTTGTTTTGCTAAAAAAACGTCTACTCTGCCTTTAATCATAGTCAGAGGAAGATGTAATATGAGGAAGTTGTGCATGGTAAGAAGTAAAGAGACAACTTTGGACTTTTAAGGTAATATCTAAACAGATCTCGCAATGAGAACAGAAGTCAGCATACTGTATGAGGACAGTCATACCATAAGCCCCAAAGAAGCCAAGAAAATATCTGACATCATCATTACACCACCACCTCTCGCCTGAACAAGGCAGGACGGATCCATGACCTAACCATCTGAATGCACACCTTGCTTGGTACGATTTGTTAATTAAGTTACAGTTACCTTCCTATCAGCTCAAATCTCTGACCTCTGGCATTGAGTTGTTGAGTTTTCACCAAGAGAACGGCCTGTCACACAGTTTCTTGCTTTTGGACCATTCTCTGTAAACCCTGGAGATGGTTGTGTGGGAAGATCGCAGTTGAGCAGCAGTTTCTCAAATAGTCAGACCCTCCTGATCTCACAGCAACAACCACAGAAACACTCAAATAACATTTCTTCCCCATTTGAATACACTAGCTGAACTTCAGCAGGATATCTTGAATACCTAAATGCTTTGAGTTGCTGCCATGCGATTGGCTGTTTCAACATTTGTGGTAGCACGCAGTTGTACCAGTGAGTGTATAAAAATACATGCGAACACAGTATGAGATATTCAGTCTGTCACTTCACCTTTGTCACTTTTTTCTTTCTATATACGGAAGCGTGTGTCCATTTCATGTTACATAACATGTGAAAGTGTTGCAAAAAGTGGCTTTTCAGATTGGATTTCGTGTGCTCTGAATCATACTGTGCATAGTGTGGACCTACAAACTGCACGGTGCTGCTTTTTTCAAAGTAACTTTATGGTTTGACAAGTGAATGAGTGATGGGATAAAAGAAAATAAAAGACCAAGTATGGAAGTTCAGGGCTTCCAGTTTTACATTTGAATTTGTAGTTGCTATTTTTTTTACCAATTTTATTGGTAAATAAAATATTTACAGTGTGCAAATATCTGGAGACACTCTTCATTTTTTTATAGTTTGCAAGGAAAGAAGTGCACCCATTTATGGAAACAAGTGCAAACATATGGAAACACAGTATATAGGGCAAAGCAGTTTGAACAATTCTAATCGGTAATTGGTATGACCACCTTTATTTAAGAAAAAAAAGAAGAAGCAGGAACTCTCTTAAGAAAACTTGCATGTCATTCTTTTTAAGTAGTCTTCAAGAGTAGTTCTCCACGTGTCTTGAAGGACATTCAAAGCTCTTCTTTGGCTGCTTCTTGTTTCGTTCTCTGTCGAGATGATCCCACACTGTTTCAATAATGTTGAGGTCCGGGCTCTGGGGAGGCCAATCCATGACTCATAGTGTGTTTTCTAACCCAGTGATGCATCAGTGTTGGTGGACACACTGTACACTCACACAGAAATAAGCCAAGTTTTCTTTCTAGCTAATAAGTCTTTGTGAATCACCTTCTTGGTGCAAAAATACTATTTTAACCCTGTCAAACTGCGTTATTTTTGGCATTTCTTGGTATATTTCACTAAACAAATGGGAAGAAATTGTCTATTTTTGTTGCTAATGTCTAAAGAATATCTACAGATGCAGATTTAAAGTGGTTATTTGGTAAGATGTGTTTTTTTTCAGCTAATGACTTTTGTACATGCTTTTAAAATGATGAGATAAATATTTTTACATTTCACTCTAAGATTTAAGTACAATATGTTGTATTTATGTTACAATATTTGAATTTTCCACGCAAGGAAAGTTTCACTTAGATTTTAATAATGCACAATTTTCAAGAAACACGTAATAATTAATTTAATTTTTTATTTTCTAGTTAAATTTTTTTTCACAGAGCATGCCGGTTGAAACAAGTAATTGTAGCTTAATGGTGTCTGTTTATATCACACACACGGGAATACATCAACGGGTACATACCATACAAACAAGAACACACATGCAGCCACATGTGCAGGTGCAGTCAGACACCCTAACTTCCCCAAACACATCTGTGCATGTACACAGATCCAGCGGAAACCAGCTGTACGCGAGCACACACACAAATATTGTAATTTCATTTCTGCTCCTTCTCTTATTTACACATGAATACAAGCAGATCTGGGGCAGTCACACTTTATCACTTGGAGTCTACTGCTTCTATAGGTCAGTCTTCTAATGTCTAATTTCGGTTGGCCTGGGTAACCTTGGTTTCCTGTACTTACTTACAAGAGGGGCAACCAGTGTGGTTTTCTGCTAATGTAGCCCATCTGCAATAAGGTCTGATGTGCTCTGCGATCAGACACGCACTCCTGCACACTTTGTAATGAGTGGTTATATTGTTGCTGTTACCTTCCTTAATACAAATTTTATTTGTCGCATACACAGTACAACATTTATTGAACATGTAGTGAAATGCTTGTGTCCGAGCTGCAGACGTAGCCGCGCCATTCCAGGGCTTTTAGCATGGAGCTCTAGCCAGGACCCTTACTGGATACCGGGAGGGAACCGAACTTGTGTGGGAGTCACAAACAGAGATGGGCAGTAATCTGTAATCTGATTACTTTTTTCAAGTAACGAGTAAAGTAAGGGATTACTATTGCAAAAAAGGTATTTAGATTACCGTTACTTTCCCGTAAGCACACTGCGTTACTGCGTTACTACGTTACTAAAACCAGGATTCTTTTGTGAGTGTCTCATGACAATGACGTAAGCGAGTGCGACGTTCGTGGCAACAGCTGTGTGCAGATCAAGAATGGATAATATATCGAGTGTGGGAGAGAGTATGATAAATTTTGAGGTTATTATATCATCTTATGCCATGTTATACCCCTAATTAAAGATTGTGAAATTATTATGTAGTTTTAGTTTGCATTATTCTCCTGACTTAGAAAAAGGGGATAACTATTACATTTATTAAACTGATTTGTGTTACATTAGACTGCTGATTTATTGTGAATGAGTGATATTGTTTTATGATGTATGATACAGCTGCATTATAAGAAATACTGTTTTCAGAGAATCATGGCCTTATTTGTCTGATTAGAAAGGAACAGAACATACTGCACAGGAAGCCAAGGTCATAACTTAGGCTCACTGAGAGAGAAAGAATGTGGATGTTTAGGTTTTATGACGCTGGAGGGGGGCTGAAGCTATAAGAATGTGAGAAATGGTCATACACCTCGAGATCTGCTGTTACCCTCATCGGCACATCTCCCATCCGGATGTATTGCGCAAAAGTGTTGTATGGAATAATGAGAATTGTATGGAATAAAATGACTGTTGATTGAGCATTTATACACCGTTCTTCCTTCAGCCCAAAGATCAAAGAATTGGGAGGATTCAACACCATGCAGTGTTTAAAGCATGGAAGTACTGACCTTACTTTGAGTTTGATTCGTAAAAAGTGCCAAAAACATTAGCGTCCGCTGCTCACTGCGTGGGAAGAAAACGTCTTTTTACAGCGGAAAAACCCCTTAACTTCCGAGCAAGCACCGAGTGCGTTACCACGGAATGGTAAATTCACAAACTCGCGGATTCTTCCACTGACCGCTGCGGCAAACCTGCACCAGGGCAAACCTCCGCCTGCCCCAATCCTGCTACAGGTGAAAATAGAGCAACAGAACCACTATATAAAAAATAAAATTTTTTGCTTGATGCATAAAGTTAAAAGATTAAAACTAATAAAACAAATTTTAAAAAGAGACTTTTCCATTTGATTACATTTTATATGATAGATTAGGCAGAAAGTAGAATTGGGCTGAAAGATCTATTGCTTTATCACCTATTCAGGTTCTAAAAAGTAACTAAGTAACTAATTACTTTCAAAAATAAGTAATCAGTAAAGTGATTACTTTTTTGGGGAAGTAATCATTATTAGTTACTGATTACTTTTTTCAAGTAACTTGACCAACACTGGTCACAAACCTAGCCTTTAGCTGCACCTGTCCTCCAGGTGCCGAGGTTATGAAGCTCAAACTCATAACCTCGGCAACAGCACAGTGTTCTGTCATATAAGTACCGCGCGCTAACCGATTGCGCCACTGGAGCTTCCTGTCAGCTGAAAGCAGTCAGACCATTCTCCTCTGACCTCTGATCTCAAGAAGAGCTTTTCACTCAGAGAACATTCACTCACTGGATATTTTCTCTTTTTAAGAGAAAAAAAATGCTTATGGTTTGCAGTTTGGCACCAGCATCCATGATGCTGCCCATGCAATCAGCTAATGAGATATTAGAGTTAATGAGCAGTCGAACAGGCGTACCTAATGAAATGGCCAGCTAGTGTTGTTGTGAAATGTTTTGTAGCTCTGGACAGAGAGATCAGTCAGCCTGTGGTTTGTTTTGTCAAACTGCAGCAGCAACAATAAAAAGAAATGAGAGAAAAGGAGAACTGAAGGACGGAGACGGGGGGAGAGAAAAGGAGGATATGATTGAGGGGTGTGATGACAGAGGTACGAGGGTGTTACTTACGGCTGGTGGATGAGACTAAACTTGCTCAAGTCACTTTCACTCAGGTTCTGAAAGAACATCAGAGAAATCAACTGTTAAAAAAATGTGACAGGATGGGAGGAAAATAAAAGACTACAGAGTGATTCCTTTCAGCAGAGATGATACGGCGAGGATGTCACCTTTACTGGAGCAGAAGAGACATGAATGCATTACCTCTTTAGGAACAAAAGATGGCAGCATCTCACTTAGGGCCTTTTTTGGAGGCACATGTGCTCAAACTTCGCTGTAGCTCAAAAAAGGGCACAGTTTAGCCACATTCAGACACGAACCTAAAAGTGCTGTTGGTAACATACTCCAGTAATTTCACAGGAAAGCTGTGGGCTGAGCGTCTTGCTTATGAGCCCAAATATCTACTAACACAGGAGTAACATATTTTTTTATTAACAGAGTGCTTTTATAAGAATTAATTCTAAACTAAAAGCTGATAGAAAATAATTTTGAAATCAACATTAAATGAACGTTGGCTGTTTTGTTTGTTGTCGCCCTTCAGGTTTGGCTCGCTCGTCTTAATACAAACAAGTCCCAACCATATTATCATATTACCCAATTTTCTAAATGATCTCACATTAAAAAAAAAGTTTAGCCGACTGCGCTTGTATTAGGGTTTTTTTTTTGTCGTATTCATAATGTCTGTGTTGCAGTAAGGCGTTTGTGATTTGTAAATGAAAGGAAAATGATTACCATAAAATATGCAACAAATTCCGCTAAATTATGTATTCCCCTCTTCATTCATAATTCATTGCTCCAGGTCGTTACTTGCTCTGTCTCTCTTCCGTTTTAAATTTGCTGTAATGTAATGAGGATCCACGGCCACAAATGTTTGGGAAAAGTTGGGAATTTTAGTTTGCGAGACGTCACGTGACCCGACGGAGGCGTGTCATAACAGGCTGTAATATAAAGCGTCTGAATTTAACGTAAGAATGATGTATAATTGGTCCTTTATTCAATAAGTATGATGTGAAACCTGTGTAATGATATGCTGTTAAGCTGATTAAACAGTAGCTGTTTATTTATAAGAGAAATCAAACAGGGAGGGGAGTTAGTAATTCAGCTCACACTACCTTGATGTGTGTGTTTCGGTTGAACAAAAAGCCGCATTACCTCTAGGAATAAGCCCATAGCATAGCTGAAGCACTTTAAGACTGAGATTGGGATTTAATCATCTGTAAATTTAAAAGTGAGATCGCTTAATATGAAAGACTGTGCCTCCTTCAAAGCACTGATCCTTGCCCTCGCAGATACACACTTGATCATCACGCAGTCTTACAGGAAGAAGAAAAAAACATCTGTATAAAATCAGACTTAGCCTTTTGACACCGAATGAAATATCAAATAGTCTGCCCCAGTGGATACTCAGGCACAGCTCACACAGTGAATTATTTATAGGAGTGTCTGTGCTTGTTCAAATGAGACACAACAGCTCTACAAGGTGCATCCGTTCCCTTTTTTCCAGTAGGCCCAGAGTCCACGTTTTATCATTTTAAAAATGCTCATGGTCACACTGCAATGCTTTACATGCTTTTAGATCTTCCGTCAGGCCTGTTAGTAAATGTGAATGGGGCATTTTTCCTTTTCACAGTCTTCTTGTAAACCATTTTTTCATTGTCATGATGTGACATTTTTAACCTTGACGATACTGATAGTAGCATTAGCAAGATAAAGGCTATATCTGAAATTACTTCCCTGTGCAGTCATTCATGCGTATGTAATAAACCAAAGTGAGATTTTAGCTTTCATTTGTAGAAGTAGTTTATTTTTAAACAGGGACAAGTATGTCACATGAACCAGGCAGCACACAATAGCATTTATAGTCTAACCTAGTTTGTAATGGCCCTCAAAATCAATACCATTCATAATCTATATAATAAATACACACATTTAAGAGGTGGAAGGGAGCTAAAACTGCTAAAAAGGTGGAGAGCATGTTTAAAGCAAACAAGCCAAGCAGGCCTGGCAAAAACCAACCCTAGGGTGGGTTTTTTCTTGTAAGATAAATGAGGAAATTTTCCAACTGTTATTTAAAAGTGACTCAAAACTATTGATGGTAATAAACACATTAAAATCACAGAATATCCCACTGGAAAGTCTACATTGCGTCAGTGTGAAATCTCGGTTTCACCCTAAACCAGGTGCACAGACGACCACTATTCTTGTTTCTGTTCATGAGTGGTTTGCTGTCGGAGTGGCAAACAGCAAGGGCAAGGGTCTGACGCACCGAACATTTGTTAATACTTCTCGTTGAAACGAGTTTCATTTCACGATAGAGAGAACAGCTTCGCAGCTACACGGCCACAAAATTACCCCTCGGTTCTTTCACGGCAGCTGCACAAGGTCTCATGACTGTCATTAGGTGAGAGACTTTCCACATGTTCACAAATCTACACTGGATGTCGACAAGCTAATTCTGGTTTAAGGTGTTTTTCCTGCTTTGTGGCTCTGTTATCCATTACGAGGCAGCTGTGTCAAAATTCAAATTAGATTCAGTGAGACTAAAGAATTACTGCTTATTACGCTGAGGATATATTATTGCAGAGTGCCGCTGTAGATTTTTAAGGCCAACGGCAAAACAGAAATATATACTGCTGGCCCGTATACAAGTCACTTTATTAGGTACACCCTACAGCTGCTCTTTAACAGGTGGAACTGGGAGCATCGCATTACGGACACGAAGCTGTGATACTATCATGTAAGTATGGATTAAAATCTCTGAGGTATGTTTCCAGCACAAGACACTTCTGAATGCAAAAAGCAGTCCAACCCTGCACCTAATAAAGTGGCAACTATATGCAGATGTGCTATATGTGCTCCATAGGAAGCATCTGCAATGGAAGCATATGTGGGTTTTTTTTCGAGGGGCCTTTGTTTGTAATGTCAATGTGATACACCGAAGCTGAAAGTGGCTTCCCCACATAGCCGCCACACACAGGCGGCATTACAGAGATGGAAGCTGACAGTTCTTTTGATCTTCTGCTTCCACATATCGCTTTTAACCTGTCTACCTGTGTGAGCGAATGTGGCATCAAAAAGACAGAGATTACCTTTATCTGCGCTGCGCTGACTGTCTGTCATTCCGCTCCGTACTGTATTATACAGCCACCCACCGCTCATACGGAATAAAACTGTTTTTCTTTTCCCACCTTTCATTCTTACCGCTAAATCGTGACCACGCGTTGTGGGTGCAATGTGAATAAGATGCATTCGAGGCAGGAGCTGACGATGACGTTTCCATATGAAAGTAGTTCAGATCTGTGTTGCATGCTTACACTTTTAAAAAAAAAAAGGATTTTATGACCTTTGCTCCAGCCACTGTACATCACATGAATATGTAAAATAAGCCAAAGGCAATGCTCAGCAGAAGCATGCTCGCTGGATGACATTCAGATACCAAAGTGCAGGCCCTGCTCTGCTTCTGGACACACGCTGAGCTCCTGATGAGTCAAAAATAACTTACTACAAATGTTTCTTCTTCTTTGCTGGATTTTAAAAACCTGTAGAAGAGGCAAATAATGCCTTTAAAAATTCTCCGTTTATTAATAATTAGTTGTTTCAGTGATGTCGCTGGAGCGTCAACAACACTGCAGTTGTTGTCAAATGTGATTTTAGGTCAACACAGGCAAACACAACCCCTTCAAACAATACAAAAACGTATATTCGCATATTTTCGGAAGCACACTGATGATTCAACCACTGAATCTTTAAAAAAGGTTGCTCTTGTAAAATAAAGGAAGTGACATTACACTGCCAGGGGCAATTTCAGGATGTTTGTCAAAAATAGAAGAGGAACTGGATAGTTGCAATGAGCAGCGTCACTCGTAGTAGAGAAAGTAAAGAGCACCATCTGCTGGATTTCGTCAACTGAAAATCCAAACAAAACCTTTCTCAAAGACACAAATGTCTTTACAGTAATGACTTTTTTCAGATATTTTCCAAATATATGTATCTATGAAGCTATTCAGTCAAACACAGACAACTTTATACACTTTCTGTAAGCATGCTCATAAACACCAGTGAACATGTAGTGCCATAACTCTTCTGTAACGTTCCAGATCTGAAAAGTGAAGCTTCTGCATTCTTTATCATTACCATTAGGGGGCGACCTTCCTGGTTGTTTGACAAAGACTGGTTGTCTATAGGAAAAGGATTCCACTAATAACTTCAGAAAACAGTTTCTTGACTGGGCTGTAGTATAAGTTGTGAGTTAGAAATCTTCTCTGTCTGGTTGTTTTGTAAATTATGGTTACTTGTAGAGCCACTAATGCTTCAGGATCCACCTTGTGATTGACAAGAGTGCTCAGATTTTTCAGTCAAGGCCCTTGCTTATCACACCCCACTTCACTGTGACAGCCAACATGCTTAAAGCCTTCACAAACTAGCAGGTGTCCATATTTTATATACAGTCAAAACAGCCTAAAATCAGCTTGCTAATATATTCTAGTAGCAATGCTAACAAGATGATACTGATGGGAGCATTTGATTGGAGGGACAACCAGGAGGTAATCAAACCACAAATATCTGTACTGTAGAACTTAAAATAGCGAATTATATAACATGAAGTATTATATACAGTCTATGATTTGTGCAAATTGCTTGCATATGCTACACAATAGTTAAAAATGCCAACCTGCTTGTGGAGCAAAGTATAAAGTCAAGAGCAAAACAAAACACAGAATATTTGCTGCAAATTTTATGCCCGTGAACCCAGTTGTTGTTGAGCCACTTTGCTCTGAACCACAAATGTCGACCTCCTCTTGCGGCACTGGAGAAAAAGTTAGAGGTTTACAAAAGTCAGCGTGATTCAGCCTCTGAGGACACCGAACAGCAGAAGGAAATTTCATCCAAAAGTGATCCATCGAGAAGCTGGTTGGGGATTTTATTTATAGATCAAATTCCTTTGCTGCAGTAAAAATACTGGCTAAAAAAAAGCTTAAAAGTTTGACTGGGGAATGTCTGTCAGACACCGCAACCTTGAAGCTAGTTAAACTAAAAAGCTGGGCAGCCACTCAATAAAAGCATGGGTTTACTTAAGCGTGCACTGGCTGGATCCATAGCTAAGGAGATCTATCAATCGATACACATACTGCATGTATATGTATATTTCAGATTGGTGATGTTAACGTGCACATCAAAGCCTCTGCTCTGAAGTATTAATCAATTTGACTGATAAAATCCGCATCTTTTTTTTTTGAACTATGCACTTCAGTGATGCAATATCCCACCTAAAGTAGAGTTAGCTCAGGGTCATTGAATAATGAATAGGCGACTAGGCCGCTGCTCTAATTTAGAGCGTGGCAAGAAGTGTGCATAAGCGTCCACTTAAAAGATGCATATGAATGAAAGCTTCTTCAGGCTTGGCAGTGTGTGGGAGGTTTTTACTGAAGTATTATAAAGATCCCCCAAAACACCAAATATTAGGGAGTTATAAACCCTCACTTCAGTTATTTGCTGCATAAAATCCTCTTTAAACAGCGTTCCCCCTCATGACTGAAGCAGATTTAGAGATACTTACTTAAGTAAGTGGGGATTACAGCTTTATTAGCCATGAGACTCATTTCACACTCCTTACTCTCTCCCGAACAGGGGCACTCAGCTGCGCTCAGTTTGGCAGCCTGCTTCTCGGTAGCTATGAGAAAGGCCTCAGAGATTGTACGCAAGGCGTGGATGATGGAGACAGAGCAGCGAGGGTGAAACCAAGGCAGAAGTTACAACAGATACACAGACTTCCACATTAGCAGGGCCACAGTTTACACAAAGAGCAAGTGTGGGAAGTAATGCAACCGGCTTTTGTCATGTTTCGTATCCTGTGAACTCTCCTGTTTTTCAACTTGAAACGTGCTTTTAGATTCATAGTAAAAGTGTGTTCGTCAAGCAGTGACATTTTAACAAGAAAACAATAAAAAAAATGTCTGCCAGAGTAACAGAGAGTGAGAGTGTTACAAATAAACCAACCTCAACTGAATTTTTTTTTTGTGTGTGTGTGTTTTCTAGCAAAATGGCATAAACAGCTCGAGGAAATGTAATTATTCTGCTGCTGTTAATGTCATAATCACAATAATAACAACTGCTCGCCAGGATTTGACCATTTTAATTAGAATAACAAACTGAACACAACCACAACCCTGATATGATCCTGGGTGGATTCGTAGATTATGTAACTGTGTGGGAGAAAGAGCCATTTCTGGATTATTCAGGTACAAATGAGGAAAGACTCACCAGAAATCTCTGTCCATTAATTTTCAGTCTGTTTACGGTGACGGCGCATTCTTGCATATTATTCTGAGGAGAGTAAACATATCCATTCACTATTTTTAAATGACTAATTACACACACTTATTGAATCAAACAAACATTTAACTTCCAGTCATCTAATGTCCTGGTCTTACTTTAACACTTTAGCCGCTTATGTGCATTAACATTAACATTATACGTGACCCTCAGAATGAACTGGTGAATATTTAAAGTGCGACAAAACACAAGCATCTCTCCCATTTCCAGTGGACTCACCTTATACAGTAAGAAGGCTACTTTTGCCTGGTCCCACCCCTCGCACTCCTCTCTGGACGGCAGGTTCATTTCTGTCTCTACAGGGAACCTCTGAGTACGAGTGTGCTTTTGGAAGTACAGTAATAGACTGACCCGTCACGCACCGCGGCTCTAGCGCAGCTTCAGCAGGGAGAAGTACACACAGCAAGGTCACCTCATTAAAACCAACACACGTTTCCCGTCTCTCTCTCTCTCTTAACCCATAAGTGGTGTGGCAATTTATGTCTTCATAAATTTTAAAGTTGTCCCATACAATACAATGAGCCATTAACGAATAGGGAAGCGGGGACTTCCTCGTTCTATATAAATACTTCTGAAACAAAAGTTTCATAACAGTGGGACTTAGTTTTTTACATCCTAGCTCATGCCTGCTTCATTTACAGTTAAATAAAGGATTTTGATTTCAGGGGGTGATCTTATTACACTCATGAGACTCTTTAGGTTGCATTATTCTCTGAAGATGGCCACAAATAGAGTGCATTCCTTCATTCAGCTTTTTTTTGGAAACTTTGATAAGTTTAAGTTAACCTAATTACGTTTTTTGTTATATATATATATATATATTTTTGTGTGTGTGTGTGTGTGGGGGGGGGGGGGGGGGAGAGATACTTTCAGGTCAGACATCACTGCAAAGTGATATCAGATGAGGACATGGACAGAACAAGTGGTGGAATGTAACTTAATAGAGCCTGCTGCTAATATTTGCTATTTGCATGATACACTGTATTGCCGTAAATGTTCATATGCCTTCGCACGCATATGAACTTCAGTAACATCCTATTTTTAAACCATAGGGTTTGCAGCTATAACAGCTGACCACCAAACCCAGACTCGTCCTTCAGATTGCCAGATGGAGATATGTGATTCATCACTTCAGAGAACATCTCTCCACAGCTCTAGAGTCCATTGGTGGCATTCTTTGTGCCACTGCATCTGATGGTTTGCATTTGGCCTGGTAATGTAAGGCTTGGATGCAGCTGCTCGGCCATCAAAACCCACTTCCTGGAATGAAAGTGGAGCTTCCATTCCGCTGTTCTTGAGCTTTTAAAGACTTGTGTAGCTTTTTCAGTATGTTTTAACCATTTTTAACATTTTTTTGGAGCAGCAGAGCAGTGCAGTTAAAAAATTCTGATAAACTGACTATACTGTCGTCTTAGCAGAAAGAAGTTAAAACGAGTTTTAAGCTAATTGGAGCATGTATCCCATCCTGCCTTGTATCAAGAGCTCAGGGTGGTAGTGCAATGTTGTGGGGAATATTTTCCTGGTACTCTTTGGACCCTTTAGTGTCAACTGAGCATTGTTCAAAGGCCAAATCCTACCTGGGTATTACTGCATACGCTGTCCATGCATGCACCCATGTTCTGATGGTTCTAACAATGCACATGTCACCACAAAGTGCATCATGTCAAACTGGTATTTTGAAACTTAAATTAAGTTAAAGTTGCAAAAGGTTGCTAGCTACAAATTGTCTGTCTGTCTGTCTAATATGTGGAGGTCTGGCTACTTTTTTATTGTATTTCTTTTGATTCCAGTATTGTACGTGAACTTTCTTTCAGCACAGCATGCATTGTTTGAATATTTGTGTGCTTGTAATGGCTTATTATAGTCTAACAAGACTATAAAACCCCAACACAAGAGTTGTGTTGGGGTAAATTAAAAAAAATCAAGATATGACTGTCACTTTGTCCTTTCTAAATGGAACTGAATATGCACCATAATTGTAATTATTAGACAATTTTCTCTTGCACCCACGGAGCTACACAAGAAAGGTGAAAGAGAAATTGGATTCATTGCTCGTGCAACGATTGCTGCTGGCAGTGTGAGAGCCATTTGTCTTAGTGATGTTAGAATTTCATCGGTCTCACGTTTGGATGGGGGCCAGCACCCTCATATACAACTGACTGATTGGGATGGCGGATGGGTGGGGGTAAACAGTCAAACAATTAGTGGCGTCTGCCCCGTGACACCCGTTAACCCCCAGAACTTGGCGGTAATGAGATCTGTGTAATAATTTCTGTGTAGCAGACAGAAACAAGGTGTGCTTATTAAAGTGACGAAATGAACAGAGCCTGTGGTAATTAGATGTAGAATAAAGGCCTGTAATGATTTCATCACCCTCGCCTAAATCAACAAATCATTGCTGTTTGGTCTACTGAAGCAGATCCATTATTGCAGACAATTACAGCAAAGACCCGCTGAAACCTTTTCTTTTACATTCCTCACCGCCATAGCACAGGAATCATAACAACAGGAGACAACGGCTCATGCTGTAATTACCTCTTTGGAAACAAAAGGAATAGATGAATTCAGCTGATTAAATCTATTTTCAGTCTGCATTTCTGTCTGATCCATATGCAGCCGTATTCCCCAGATAAACGCTCCTAATCATCAACGGCTTGCGTATACAGTACCTGTATGTGTGCAAAGGCCGTGCACGAGCTTGCGGGCTCTCCGGGGAAATGCCCACAACGGCTCTCAGTTTTAGGCAGTAAGCTAATTAAAGCGGCAGAGCAGATGGTGCAGGCTTGGTCCGGACATAATGAGACGGTGAGTGGCGAGACGAACTGGACATGGCAGGACAGCTGTGAGGGGTTTGTGAGGTGACCAGAATTCAGGCGTCTCCCAGGAGCGAGAGGCCTCGCTGGCAGTCGAGAGGAGCAGAATTTAAAGTCCATGAAAACTTTATGAGCAGCTTTTTAAGAAGAAGAGGAAGAAGCAGCTACTGGATCAGTAATTGTTTACTTCCTCCAAGTGTGTGTTTGTTGAAAATGCTCCACTGGAAATGAGTAATACCACGTCAGCACAGTGTTTTTCAAAAAAAGAAAAAAAATTATTATTTTTTTCTCCCGCTCACATCCTCAATCACTCGATCTTGGCAGGTGGTTTTTGGTAAACACCAAATCCTCAACACCTGTTGCCAGAGGCTTTTCCTGTCTGCCAGCTCTCACCAACTCTGCTCCCAAATATTAAAAAAAAAAAAAGAGAGAGAGAGAGCCACAAGTGAAAAAAACAACTGCACCATTACCAAAGTAGGTGTTTCTTTTTTTCCTGGATGGAAGTTAAGTGGCGCACAACAACACCGACACAAACTCACAAAAGCGGCGATTCCTAGAGGTGCAGAAATACTTTAGAGAGCTCATCTCAGAGATGTTCCACACTCCTATTGTGCCTCGCGCGAGGAAGAGGTCAAGGCCGGCCGAAGCAAGCGCTCCCAGGCGTGAAAGGGTGAAGTTTGAGGATGTCAGGCTGTACCTGGTGGAGAGGAAAATGGGCCGCAGCAGGAGAAGCTTTCTGACCGAGCTGGCCAGGTCAAAGGGCTTTATTGTGGAAGACGTCCTCAGGTTTGGGAACCAAAAAAAAGCTTGCCATTTGTGTCATTCACAGACTTAGCAGGGCTTGCCACCTAAAAGCTTTCTCAATGTGAAGCTGAAAAGAGCTTTAGTGTAAGGGGAGGAGGGGAGTGGGTACACTTTTATTTTCTGGGTTTGTATTTGCTGGAAGCAAACAGAGTGGTTTGACCTGGCGGTTGACTTTTGAGGCCTCTAGTTTAACCCTAGAAGCATTCAGCAGAAGCATTTTCTGGCAGTCAAGCTTATGACTTCAAAATTAAATACTTTCCATGCCTACAAAAAGTTTTATTATAATCTGAAAAAAAAATACAATTACAATTTTGTGGAATAATTGCCTGTTCACAGAATTTTTGACTGATTGGAGTGGGAAAAACATGCCAGGACTTCAACACTGAGACATCCAAAGTTACTTTTTGACACTTTCCTGCAAACTTCTTTTTTTCTTAGAAGCTATGGTCCAATTAGCTAAATAGAGAGCGACTATTGTCTCATGAATAGTTAATTAAGAAGGGTTAGGGCATCCATCCTGCTTCCTCTACACCTTAGTGGATTCCCCCCCCTGAGCCATTACTCACAGCTCCACACATAAATACGTTAAAAGCAGGGGCAAGAAATTGGCTAAACCAGCTGCAGCTTGTTGGCAGCCAGAGAACTACAAACAATAGAAGAAAGGTAACAGAGCACACGCAAACTTTTTAATGAGTTTGGTGAAAGTTTTTTTTTTGTTAAGTCTCACTAAAGAAGAGATGTTCTGTGAGCTTGTTCCTTGGGATGATGATTCATCTATTGCACGGTAATTACAGACGCAGCGTGCCTCCGTCGTTTTTTCTGCCTCTAATTGAAAGTATCTTTTTAAAGTCCCAAACTGTGAGCACAGCAGAAGTCCTCCGCTTTGACACCAGAGATGCTTTAGAGTCAGGCTTCTTTGTTAACGCAACATCCCGTTATTTAGAAGTCGACTTTGTTTTCAGTGCTGGGCGTTAAGCTCAGAGTTTGAGCTCCTCTGGTGAGCAGGTGTTTTTGTTTGTGTTTTTCATTGCTTTGCTTTTATGTAAAGTGAGGGCAATTTGTCCTTCTAAGTTAACATTAGCTCAAGGTTGAAAAATGGTTGAAGTTGAGCATATGATGTAGGGTGTATGTACAGGGTTTAGGCAAAGGGTCCCAATGAGTATGCTATAACCAGCGTAAGAGCCTGTGTGTGTTTGTGCGCGAGACAGAGAGAGCATGTTTAAATGCGTGTCTAAGTAGGCCTGCCAGCCGTGCACCAGCTTGGCCATGGCAGCATTCCCAGAAACACAGCTTGAGCGCTCCTACGGTTACACTTGGCTTGATACAATTGTTTGAAACCAACGACAGGAAGTAGAGCGTGCCCGCCTCAAACTGACATTAATTCTGCAAGCCGACAAAACTGCTATCAGCTGCAGTTTGATAGCAACACCTCACGTGCCTAGTCTTACACACGTTATAGGCAGGCTGCCTCCAGCATATGGTCAGATGCGCTGCCTGCTTTCCTCCGAGCATAAAGGAACATGCCCGTACACACAGACACACACAATCACACGACGCACATGCACAGAAGTTTCCACACTGTATGAATTTCAAGTCCTGCGCGCATGAACATGGATCAAAATATTGACATGTTTGTCCTGGGTGACTAATGAGCTGCATTACATGCTGTTTCACAAATGGGAATAACACACACACACACACACGCACACACACAGACACGTACTTACCCCATAAGTTTAGGTCATAGGCACCATTTTCCAAACGCTTTGTTTTCTGAGGAACGATGTTTTATCCTTGAATTTGTCACAGCAGTTAGATATGATGTTGGATGTGACTAGGGTTGCCAACCGTCCCTTAAAAAACGGAATCGTCCCGTATTTCGAAACAAAAGTACACGTCCCGTATTGAGCTAATAAGGGACGCACTTTGTCCCGTAATACAGTGAGAATCAAAAGTAGTCTATAAATGTTAATGGAATTAACGCTTTGTTTGAAAACATAATTCCCAGCCCCTCTCCTGCTTTGTGACCAATGAGCTGACAGCACACTTATGACAATTCGAGTATGACAATTCAGATTACCGCTCATCTCATTGGTCGAGGAAAGGTCGCTTACGGAGAAAATACCGGAAGACAACAGATGACCACAACAAGAAGCATGGCCAACAGGGAAACAAACGCCGACACTGCGGTGCAAGTCTCGGACGACAGTACACCCAAAGCTGGGCAGACACTGTGCGATTTTTTTCAGTCACGTTATTCAGCTCTTGCTCAAACTGCACGATTGACTCGCAGGGGTTAGAAGTTGGTAGGTCACGATGCAGGTCTCACACTATACGGCCCGATGCTCTGATGCGACCTGAGTGCTCACACTGTGCCTCCATAACATGAAGGTTATAACAGAAAATCTGTCGCTCTCTCTCTCTCTGTCTCTCACTCACACAGACACACCACCACCATCAACTTTGCTAAATTGCTAATGAAAAACATTGATCAGGCAGCTGTGATTGAGCAGCAGTGTAAATCCAACTATTTTCACGGTTGTTGTGGTCGTGATCATTTTGTGAGGCCACATTGGAAAGCTCATCCGAGCCTTTTCGAAGTTCTACAAGTTGTGCCTCCATCGCTTGTGTCCAGATCATACGCTGCACTGCTGTGCTGCTCCGTCTTTTTCACCGACGTTTACGTGTTTGCGCGTGAGCAGTGTGAGCGCCTGTGGTGACACCTACACGAGCGATTGATGATCGGGAGCTGGTCGTGAGGTGTTAATCGCTTCTCGTTACCCCACGTATACTACACGACGAAGGCCAAAATCGGTCCGATCACTCAAAAATCGGCTCAAAATGGGCCAAAAACCGCACAGTGTAAGCCCAGCATTAGAGCAGCAATGTTTGTTCCCCTCAGAGAAAGGGAAGAATGGGAAAAGGAAAACACCTGGCTGGAAAAAGTTAATATGGGCATGTGCAGTGAATATCAGCGCTATGTGGCCAGAAGTGTGATAATATAATTTATTTTGTGTAATAAACAACTGCAAGGATAGATGATTACAACAAATAGATGACTAATACATAAAAGTAATACATAGATGAATAATGATGATGAGTTAAGATGCGTAATCATGGGAACAAGCGGGTTTGCAAACAGGAGCAGCAGATTAGCATTAGAAAAGCTGAAATAATACCTCAACTGAAGCCAATTGTACTAAATGCACTAAATGTGCACTGTTACAAGAATGTTTTTCTTTCTATTGTTTTCTATTATTTTAAGTTAAGCAGGACAGAGTGCTTTTAAAGAAAGATTTACTTATATTCTCAAAAGTTAAGCATGACAGGCTTCTGTTTAAGAAGGAGACCTGTTTTACTGTGTTAATGTTGTCATTTTGAGCTAAAAATAAATGGCTAAATGATCATTTGTTTCACATGTGTTCATATCACAAAGAATAGAATATGCATCTACTTAAATCAACTTCAAGTCAAATGGTTAAAAAAATAATTTCACACACAAAAAAAGAGCTAGAAAATTCACCACACTGGGAAGGGTGAAGACAACTGGGTCGCCCGGCCCTGGCCACGAGGTGTCCCTTATTTATTTTTCAGGGAGTTGGCAACCCTAGATGTGACTGTGCACGTGAGCCTTTGGTGCAGCTGCTGTAAAACAAAAATCAGTGGCAGAGAATTAAAAACATTTAGCTCAATATGCATCAATATTTATCGTATGCTCGTATTCTAACATATGTTACCCGAGTTCCACTACTAACTATTCCCTCCCACTGAACCTTCATTCCCAATGAAAGCCTTACCTCGACACCCACGTCAAGCTAGCAAGCTAGCAATCACTTCGCAGGCTACCTTCACATTCTTTTTGTTACTTTTTTTGTGGACACTAACACATTTATTCATTTATTTGTTTTCACTGTACACTACCACACTGGATTTTAAATCAAACAATTTGTATGCAATTGAATTTGAGAATTTTTAACTTCGGGCAACAAAAGCGCTATATTAGCAGTGCTGTTTAAGACTTACCGCCACTTTCATAGGCTCAAAAGTAATTGGACAATGGTTTTGGCAGTTGCAACTGAGATTTACCAAAAATGGAAAAGGAGAAAGGTATGGAAAAGGAGAGAAACGTCTCATGATCTGAAGCATACCACATTATCTGTTAAAAATGGTAAGGGTATAGAAAGGGCATGTACGACTAGCATGTGGAACTGGATCTCTAGTGTTTCTTGATGATGTGGCTGCTGATACAAGGTAGCAGGAGGAATTCTGCGGCTATACTACAGTTTTGCAGTGCTTCCCAGTCTTTCTCTCTCCTCCTTGTGTCAAAACTACAAAAGTTGTGTCAACATCCAAAAAGATATGGACATAAATGAATCGAGGAGCATGGAGGTGGTGATGGCAGCTGGGTTGAGTGTAGTCTCTTTTTAAAAGTTATTGTCATACAACTACATATACTGTATCGTGTGTTCTTGAAATGCACTTTGGAAGTCATGGCTTGGTCAATTACTATGCTTCTCTCCAGCTTTTATTTCAATAAGAGATATTTTTATTTATATAAAAAAAGTTGTCAGTTATTTGGAGTGATGGCAGGAGTTACTTTAGCAATACATTTAACATTTTTCACTAGTTTTTGTTTTAAGAGTAGGTCACACCTAGATCTACCGTTGGTTTTTAAATGTGCTCTATAAATAAAGTTATTGTATTGCATTGTAGATTTGCAACAAATAGTTCTTGAATAAATAAGTTGGATTGATGCCCTGCAGTTACTATATTACTGAGCACTGTGTTTTGGATGGTTACTATATTGTCAGCTGACATTTTCAGGCCATTTCGCCATCAGAGACAGACTAGGCAAAGAGCCTCGAACAACTGCCATTGCTTGAAAAGTACTATAAAAATATCTTCCTCTTATAGCTTCCTCTCCTCATGTGCATTTCCTACATTTAAAGGTTGACACCATTCTCATGGCGTCAGGGTCCCACAGGGAATACAGTGCACTGATCTAATCTATTTATACTTTATTTAAGACTAACCTTTCAGAGCTCCAGCTTTTTAAATGTGGATTAATAAAAGAAAAATTCTTTTCCTTCCAGTAGCGATCATAATTAAGATATTTGGACTTTTGGATGGATAAAGCAAACACCGTAATGGTGTAATGGTGAACTCCAAGACTATTTTCAGATTTTATTACAGATAGTTCCTTTTAGGTGGGTACAGAGACCTGCTCCATAACTACGCCTCTGTTCATTCAGTTAAAAATAACAGTTTGTATTTTAAAAAGCTTATTTAGGCTTCTTATCAACAAACAAGTTAGATAAAACTCTAAATCAAATTAGCCAAGTCCACAGCTTATCTCTTTGATGCATTTATTTTATCATTATAATGAAAATATATTGCACTACTGATCATGTATATGCAAACAAAAACCTCACTGTGGTGTAAAAGTCTGTTCCGGGCATTCGCAGTCTTTGATTAGCTTGTTTTCACTTTTGGAAAGGACAGAGGGAAGCTGCTGACAGGAACTGGGCACAAAGATGACTCAAGAGAGTTCTCCATATCAAAGCCCATTGACTTTGGCCTGTCCTTGTGTCTGAGCTCAGAGTCCCAGTGATTCAGGGAAGAACAGTCTGGTTCTGGCTTTGCTTTCTTGCTCATTTGCATGTCAATCTGCCATTTCACATTCTGTTCAGCTACATATTAAGATAAGGGTCTGAATTTTGGGGATATACAAACATAGTTTGAAGGAAAAGAGTGTTTTTTTTCTTCATAATCTTAAGTCTCGGTCCAAATAGACAATTCAAACCACTTTGATTTTTGAGAGAAAGCAACCCAAGAGCCAAATATTGATGACTGTGGTTAGACAATCATTCACGTTGAGCCTTTGGAGATCATAGTTGTGCCGCTCAAATGTGTCTGTTTGAGAAGCTCCTTCAGCATGTCTTTGCACTGAGGACAAGGAGGATTTTTCTGCAAAACACTAACAATCAGTGGCCAGACTGCCAGTGATTTGACCAATTAGGCTTCAGTCTGAGCTCTGCTGGGACCTCCCATAAGGAGTCTTTCCACCGTTTTATCCATGCTAAGAGAGAAGAAGAAGAGGAGGAGCATGCCGAGTGTGATTATGCACAGCTGGGCAGCCTGATTGGGTTTGGTTGTATATTCTGAGGCAGGAAGCACAGGGGAGGAGGCCTTGATAAAAAGCCTGTTGAGATGGTCTCGGTGGAGATGCACTGGCTGAATGAGTTCAGCTATCAAACAATCGAGAGAGGCACTGGGGGTCTGTGGTGATTGTTGTTTACCCAGTGTCGATCCCAGAATGACACAAGTTAGACTGCAATGCTGACATCTGAGCTGCATTTCAAAAGCTTCGCTTGCACCCCTTGCTCTTTCTAAAAGCTGCCGAGTCCTAGACGTGAACATTTTTTTGTTAAGACAAGCAGCGAAGGAAACCTTTCGATCAAATAAGATGAAGGCATCCCGTGAAGCAATCCTACTAATCCATAAAAAGTCCCAGAAAGCTCCCGTGTCGTTCAGTTTTGACATTTGCTTTTGTGATTTTTGTTGTTGTTTGTGGTTAGAAAATGTTTGTCAAAGATTAGCTAAAATTCATGAAAGATGATATGTCACTGGTTCTTGGTCAAATTTGGATAACATGCAAATTAGGGATATCTCAAAAACAGGCAGGATGCTGGCCCTCAAGCACCGGAGTTTGACACCCCTGGTTTAAAGTGTTGCAAAGGTCACCTGGTGGGAGGCAACCTTTCTCCAAACAGCTGCCTGTTATTTGAACACACTGCAACACATCTCAGACAGATTGGCAAAGGTTTCCAAATAACAGCTATTCGGTTTTTAAACAGAGAGGCAGATTGTAATCATGTTGCAATCAGTCTGAGGCAATCTGCACTGGTGCGATGTGCTTCTTTGTAATAGGCAATTCGTTGGTTGTATTCTGGTTGTATTCCAGTATAAAAGAAAAGTTGCAGAGTGTCCATGCCATTCTGCAGTTAAACTATTGTTGCAAGGTATTTATGTTATATTTTATATTTAACTTACCAGAGTCACGACTTCATTAAACCTGTGGTGGTGCTTAACAATTGAATGTGATGCTAAGCTAACCTTTAGTGAAGGAGAAGAAACTCAGAGGGGCAAAAGTAGCGTGTTGTGTTAGTATCACATCTTGAGTTAATCTGTGATTTCCATGTCCAAAAATTCACAAAGTAGTGTTTCCACTTCAAAAATGTGAAAAAAGTTGTTCAGGTCAGTTCAGTTCTAGTTTGTCTATTTCAGTTTAGCGCTTATTGTTCAGTTTTAGTTGAGTTTTTATTAGTTCAGTGTTAGTTTTGGCTTTTGCTAATATGATATGTTTGATGACCTGATCTACAGAAAAATACTACACAGGATCCAACAGTTTATTAGTTTTAAAAACCCATTTTACATTTTTAGTCTTGAGTTAAGTGTTACTTCACTATAATAACCCTAAACACAAGAGGCTGCTTAGATTTTGACACAGTTTGCATTTCTGCATGTAATAACAGGATTTCTGCAGTTCCTCTCAGCATTTTAGCTTGTTTTAAATGTTTCTTTTGGTTCTGTGGTGTTTCGTTCTCACCACCACCATTATACTATTTTCAACCAACCCGGGCAAACCGTAGCATATTTTTTTTTAATCAATTGCAATAAAAAAAAAAAGCAATAGATTTTAAGGTCTCTGAAATGAGAATATGAATATGAATATATATATATATATATATATATATATATATATATATATATATTATTCCGGCATTCGCTGTATAGAATTTGCCAAACGTGCTCTGAAACGGCTCTTTTTCCACTTCCCCACAGCGATGTGGTGACTCACGTGGTGTCGGAGGATAGCCAGGCCTCATCTCTTTGGGCGTGGCTAAAAGGAGGGCCTGTGAAGAATCTGCCCGTCATGCACGTTTTGGACATCAGCTGGTTCACTGACAGCATGAGAGAGGGGAAACCTGTTGCTGTGGAGACCAGACACCTTATACAGGTTTGTGTGTTGCAAATCAGGCACAATGGCTAATAAGTGTTTAGCACTAGATGGCACTACAAACAAAACCGGATATGATTACGTACTGAAAAACAACTTACCGGTCCGTTGCCGTGTGTTGCCATGCATTGCCATGCGTTGCCGGTCCATTGCCGGTCCATTGCCGGTCCGTTGCCATGCGTTGCCATGGGTTACCGGTCCGTTGCCATGCGTTGCCATGCGTTGCCATGGGTTGCCATGGGTTACCGGTCCGTTGCCATGCGTTGCCGGTCCGTTGCCGGTCCGTTGCCATGGGTTACCGGTCCGTTGCCATGGGTTACCGGTCTGTTGCCATGCATTGCCATGCGTTGCCATGGGTTACCGGTCCGTTGCCATGCATTGCCACGGGTTACCGGTCCGTTGCCATGCGTTGCCATGGGTTACCGGTCCGTTGCCATGCGTTGCCATGCGTTACCATGCGTTGCCATGGGTTGCCATGGGTTACCGGTCCATTGCCATGCGTTGCCATGCGTTGCCATGCGTTGCCATGCATTGCCATGCGTTGCCATGGGTTACTGGTCCGTTGAAATGCGTTGCCGGTCCGTTGTATGGGCTCAAAATGTGGCCATAAATATTTTGTACTTGCAAATCAGCTTTGTACTTGTAAATCAGGATTTGTATGTGTAAAAAGAATTTGTTTGTGCGTAAAAAAGATTTGTGTGTGGACTAATGTGATACATTGAAAAAAAAAGAAAAGAAATACACTCATATTGTGAAGGTATACATTGGATATATTGCATTTAGGTTTTTCCTGCCACTGCAAATCTATAACGTCAACCCCCTAACAGGGAGCTCATATAAAAAGGACACTAACTCTCCCTCTGTCTCTGCTCATATTACTGCACTTCACCTCGCTGATAGCAAGAGAAACATCCTCCATATTGCGTAGGAGTGTCAAATGAACCCATCAGCTGGATGTCAGGGCTCAGAGCAGCCCACTAACACAGACACATACACATGCTCACAGACGCACATATTCTCCCCCTGTGAATGGCTCTACGAGAGCTTGGCGGCATATGTATCCAAAATAAAGAAATATGCTGTCTTCTTTTTCTTCCACCGTGGAGCAGGAGGGGTAAAAAACAAAACAAAGCGAAAAAAAACCCCCCACAGTCAAGTTCTGCCAGTTTGCCAGGCTCCATCTATGCTTTCTCCTAACAGCCTGTGACGGCCTTAATGGTCACAATGAAATCTGCCGTGTTTGTGCCTCCACGTGAGAGACTGCTGTGGCAGTGTTTCCTCGGGGCCCACGTAAGCGTGGCACATCAATGGCACGACTCTTGTCTTGCTGCGTCATTAGGAGACGAGGCTAATGATGCCACGCTGACATTTATTGACCCATCTCCCCAGGTAACCGGCGAGGCCCCGTTCCTCTTGCTTGTTTTGTGATGCAGCTCCTCTCTGAAGCAAACGAGTTAACGCGCAGTGGCATTTATGCGTGTGGTGCTTCCAGTAGATTGTTTTTTATGAGTGATAAATCCATTTAAGGAGCTACCAGGAGGAGATAAAATATTCCCCAAACAGGCTACTTCTTGGGCACATTTGCCTGCGGCTCGTCATGATAGTCTGAAGATGCAATGTGTTTTTCGCTATCATAAATATTCTGCAGCAAGTCAGGGAGGAATTTTAAGTATTGAGCCCATTGAAATGTAATATTTTCTATTACTTCCTGGCTCGCAGAGAAGCTGTTTAGTGTGTTTGAGTGGAGATGTGGTAAGATGTGAGGATAGTTTGCTTCAAAAGGAATAAAAGTGGAAGCAGGTGCTAGGGAGATTGTGAACGTGTGTCTGCCTTCATGCTTAGGAGATAGGTGGGCTGGGGATGATGTTTGTGGGTTAGCGTGTGCGCAAAAGGCCAAGCAGTTTCCCTTATGAGGTACGACCTCTGTGACCTTTGTGGTGCACGTTGGATCAAGTGGCTTTTATTAACTCACCCAAGTGGCCTCATCTGACCGTGTGACAGACGTTAACGTGGAGGGGAGGAGCAGGCCCGGAAGTGTCTCTACGCTTCACAGCGTAGAGGTTCTGCGATTCTTGCCGTACCTTTTCATCTCAGCAGATGGTGTGCGAAGAAATGAGGCCCCAGTGTGCAGACTGCACACATTAGTTTAGTAACATCTAAAGCCACACAGCAAAGGTGGAGAGAACGCTGGAGAGAAAGCCAGGAGGGGATACGGCGCCTCTGAGATCAGTGTGTGAGCTTTAACTTCCACACAGTTAAAGGCCTGTGTAATAACCGAGCCCAGATGGGAGGGGGGGAACCAACCTCTGCATGCTGATGCACAGCCGCTTTTTTTTTTTTTTGGGTCTCCATGGACCCACAGTCTCATATTGGATTAAACGAGCTGCAGCTGAGGTGGAAAAGTGATGAAGAACACCCGTGTTGTATTTAGAAGGAAAACAGTTAGAGTTTCACTTTTGATTGGCAGAAAATTTTCACCGTGAAATATATTCAAAGTTATTCAATTTTTTTTTTTTTTGGAGAACAGGAAAGGCTCCTGGCAGAGAATAAATGATGAACGTTTTTAAAAAAAAAAAAATCCCTTAGCTGTTGATGCAGCCCAAGAGTGTGAGAGGTACTACTCCTTTTCATTATCTGTTCAAGACGCCACTGTTCCTCCTGCAGCATCGGTACCAGTCAACGCTCTGTGGTGACAATCTCCTCCATCTTTCTCTTCCTCCTCTTCCTCCCCTCTCTGTGTCACTCTCCTGCCAAATCCACAGGCAATTTTATGGACACAATGTTCCCTTTTTGTGATGTCTAATTGTCTCCAAGAATATTAATATTACATTGGTAATCCTTTTGACACATATATTACAAATGGGAAACCATTTCTTATAGAATGAAAAGGCAATTTACAGGAGGCAAATTGGATGATGGCAAGCAGATTTGTAATGCCACGGGTTAGGCAGCATAATGGATTTGGATGCCACCAGACTGTGAGATGAGTGTCATTAGCCTGTTGCCCTGGAGACACAGTCATAAAAATAACTTCTCCAAGGCAAATGGCTACGTTTTTATGTAATTCAATTTGAACTCATGGCTCTGCGCTCGTCAGGAATAGCCTCACACACATTTACACATTTAGCCTGTCAACAATTTGGGCTGAGAAATTAACGCACTTTATGACAGTGCGTGTTTGGTTCATGCTTCTCCGGTTATTTTCTTTTGCACACAGGACACCTTGGCTGCATCGCCAGAAGCTACAACACCCACACCCGTGTCCACGGTGTCTCAATATGCCTGCCAGAGACGGACCACCACAAAGAACAACAACAAGATTTTCACGGTGGGAAATTGCTTCTCCGGCCTAACTCTGAACCACGCTTTTACATGTTGAGCCACCAGAGGCTCGTCGCTCTTACTTTGCAATGTAAAAAGCTCCCCTAATCTGTTCTGCTCTAATTGGATGGCTGGCTCGCTTCACTCACGGGCGCTCTGACACAGCTCTCCCCCAAAATACATTAACCTGCAAATGAGTAGCATCTGCAGCTGCGGCACGTTCGAGGTGCAACAGCTGACATGCCTGCGAACCCTGGCACGGGGGCTGGCACGGACACGCCCAGAGGCACTGCGTTACGCTGAAATGGGCAGTGGACGTGACACTCCTCACAAGCGATGATGGATCTATCCCTTCGCCATCTGGTGTGGGCGGGTGAAGGAGGGAAGGACAGAGGGGTGGGTAAATTGGGCTGCTGAAGAAGGGTTCGCTCAGGGTACCCAACAGAATGGGAAAGTAGTTAATTGGCGTAAGTGTTGATGAGTGTGAAAGGAAGAAACGATGTTGCATTAATAACAGCAATGTAGGTGTTGAGAGCATCAGTCAGAAAACAGAAACAAGCCAGTGTCAACAAACATTGCATTTACCAAACTTTGTCAGCTATTGTCGAGTGGAACGCATTTGGGGTTCTGACCCTTGCTCAGAGAAAACAGTTTAAAGAGCTTGAGTTGGGGCCTTCTAACTTCTGAGCAACATTGTCTGACATTTTGTAGGCTAAACAATGAATCTCACAAGTAATTTGCCATGTAATGAATGGCAGATTAATCCATAATGAAAATAGCAATTACTTCTAAATTTAATAGTGCTACTGTGACCTAAAGGAACTTAAAAGAAGAAATGGAGAATGTATGCAGAAACACATCATTATTTATTTCCCCTTTTCTTTTTTGGGGCTGTCACAGAAGGACTTTTTTGTAACTAAAACTGGATGTGAATATGAATTTGAAGTTTTAAAATGTGCAATATTACCGTAAACTGAGTGGCTATGTGTGTGTTTATGTGGGACTGCGGAGACCCACTGATGAGTTTCCGTAAGACGTATTAAGTACAGCTCGCAGAGGGCCTGTGGAGCATCTGTTTCATAATGACTCTTTACTTCCCACTGATGGCAAATGTACATAAAAGATGCACACACGTGTATGGATATTGGCCCGCATGTACGTTCATGCGTGTGCTGCAACCTTCTAACACACACGCACAAAAGCACATGTGTTTTCCCACATGGACGAGCAGTTACAGATGTGCATACCCACCTGCGTCTCACCTGGGGAGCGTTGCTGTTCAATTTCTTATCTCCCCAATTCTTTCCACAGCATTAACTGCATAATTAGCAATCCCACTCAATTTCCCTATCACAGGGATTAACTCATTATCTCTGCATAAGGAAGGCCACATCAAAGCAGAATTTCTGATTAAAGTAAAAGGTTGTTCTAGCTGTGGACCTGAGGAAAACCACAGGTACAACTCCCCATAGTTAAGAAATATTTTAACTATCCAAATTGTAGCGAAATAACAATACCAATAATAAAATTTTGCCTTGTCCCGTGACTGGAAACCAATCACCTGTAGTGACAGTGCTAAAGAGCAGCAAGCTATTGATCCACATTGGTGACGTAATCCTTGATTGGTCCTGCTGTCTGCCTGATTGCAAGGGGCAGTAATGATGTAACCTTGTGAATACCCATCTAATGAAAAAGCCTTTGAGTGTGTGAATTAGGACTTTTGCCCTTGATACCAGTACTGACTATGAACCCGACTGTGGTAACAACTACACCAATCAGACATGACATAATGCCCACTGACAGATGACGTGAATAACACTGATTATCTCTTAATCACAGCACCTGTTAGTGGGTGGGATATATTAGGGAGAAAGCGAACATTTTGCCCTGAAAGTTGATTTGTTAGAAGCAGGAAAAATGGACAAGCATGAGGATTTGAGCAAGTCTGATGAGAGCCAAACTGTGATGGCTAGACGACTGGGTCAGAGCATCTCCAAATCTCCAGCTCTTGTGGGGTGTTCCCGGTCTGCAGTGGTCAGTATTAGAGCAGGGCAATATGGCCAAAAATATTTATCACGACATATATTTGAAAATTTGCGATAACTATATAACTGACGATATAATTGGTGCGAGACAAAATACAACTCCACAACTTTACTAGCGCAAAAACCCCCATCCATTTATTTTCACTTAAACATGCAGCTGTTATTTATGTGCATTAAAGCTATATAAAAATGTAACAGTGCAAATGCAAATTCCTTGCTGAAAGTTTAACCAAAAGGCATTTCAAGTAGAAATGGGCTGACATATCCTGAGCATAACCATGTATAATATCCACTTGTTGTGTTTGCAGGCAATTTGGGCATCTTCAATACAATCTGCTACCGAAGCAATTACAGGGAGGTTTTTTTGGTGAAACCTTGTTTGCATTTTTGTGACCAAATTTACCTAGTGACTGCAAGCAACCTTGGGGAGTAAGGCTGGTGGAGTAACGCTTATTTTTTTCCTATTTACTGGCTGTTACCAGGCAGTCACTAACCAGTCTCCATGCCTGTGTGACTGGTCACAAAGGGAAATTTCAATCTTCCAATCCTGAGAATCTGAGGTATTATGTTACTTAACATGTAACAATTTGCACAGTGGCATTTGTTGGTTGGCAGCCTTGGCATTAAATTGTCTGCCTTGCATTGATGGAAAGTGGCCAAATATGGATCAATGTTGCTCCTTCATGGACGTTTTCAATAACAAGTGCTTGAAAAGTTCACTCTTACTCATTAGCGAGTTAGATGTCAGCTGGCAGCACTGTGTTGTCAAATAGTCTCAGAGGAGAAGCTTGTATAAAGGCAAGGAGAATTTGTAACTCTAAAGCTTTTGTAATGTTCTTATAAAGGGATGTTAATATGCAGAACAGCTACAGAACACACTCACATTATTATCAGATGATAAAGCAGCCGGCATGGTGGCGCAGTGTTTTGCTCTGCAAGAAGGTCGCAGGAAGAAGGCCCTGGGTTCAAATCCAGTCTTGGGCCTTTCTATGTGGAATTAACTGTCAATTGACTGTCGTTGTGAATCCGAGTTATTGTGTTTGGTATGTACACTGCTGTGTGCCATGGCTAGCCAGTGCTACCGTCACTCAGCAACATAATACCTTGTAACCAAAAATAAAAGTGAAAGACAGCCTCTACCAGTCAAGCATTTGCATGACTCTCAAAATCTGAGCTTCACTATGGCACCTTAGCAATTATTCAGAAGATTTGCATATTACATATAATATTTTAACATTATCTGACTTAATGTTTTTACCACTGTTCCCTTCAAGGTCATATCCTTGCACAGGTCTAAACCAGTTCGAGTGCTGGTGCTATTTTCAGATCACTCCCTGGAGGTCAAGTTCTAAAGACTGTTACATACCTCCAACTTCTGCAAATATCAGTTTCAATCTGACCCGACCTTCGAGGATCGTAACTGGTGATAAGTGCCTGGTGTCCAGCTGTGACCCAGAGACCAAACAGCAGTAAAAGAGCCCAAAGTTACCAATCCTGAAGAAGGTTAGAAGGTTAGGATCGGGGGCATCACAGATTTCTGAACTTTAGATTCAAATTCTACAGTCGGACTGCCAAACTCAGTTTTACTGAATGTCCTGAAAGGCCTCAAGAGGAACACTGAGAACAGAGGACCTGAACTGTGGCATGCTGGGCTTGCTCATGGTACATATACTAGTTGCAGGATTGGATCCCTCACAGTTATCCTTCCCTAAGTTGACACAATGCAGGTGATAATGCCAAACGCGCCATTGGAAATGGTTATAAAGGGAATTCCTGGGAGTGATCTAAGGACTTTTCCCCACCTATAATTCATTTAATCTGCTCCAAAGGCATTAATGAGTTTGTAAACTTGTAGCTTTTCCCCGTGGTTTGTTTTGTTTTGGTTTTTTTTACACATGAATAAATCCAAGTGGCTCAAATTACATCACTAAAAGCCACGTAAGAGTGTTCAGCCTGCTTATTGGCCAGATGTGTCTGGAGCAGGAGCAACAAAAGTAAATATAAGAAGGTGGTGTGTAAGAAAACAGAGAGTTTGCATTCATTGTACGGCTAGCTGCCTTCCTGCACATCCCTTTGCACATCCATAGTACCTTCTTGCATTGAGAATACAAAGCAGACGCTGTTACGGGATGTTTTTTAGCTCAAACTTGTAACATACACCTGGTAGTTGGTTCGGATCGGGGTCGGATCACGTTCACAATAAAAACATATCTGCGTGGATGTTTAAAAATGTTTCTAAGACTTCTAAATTCCCCTCCTGATGCATACTGTTATGGTAAGGACTAACTCAAGGGTTCATGCAGCACCCTCTGGTGGTTGTGCCGTGTGTATTGTATGTTGCAGTTTGGCAATAAAGGGAGTCGCCACGATAAGACAGAGCTGTCCCAGTGTCGTTTATGGCGTTGCTATTAAAGTCACGAGAGCTACCAAAACATGGTGTCAGAAGTGCTCGGGAGAGAAGAAGAACATAACGGAACACGGAAACTTCCTCACCGGAGAGAACTCGCCCTGCAAGGTTGCAATAACAGCCACAGTAAGAGCTAAGCTAACAAATTAGCAAGAAGCGCTAACTAGCATCTCGCGACTAGCAACATGGCGGCCGCACCAGCAGCCTTTCAAGTATCACCGCCGTCGAAGTTTGATTTTTCAAAGCCGGAAGAGTGGCCGAAATGGATCCGACGCTTCGACAGGTTCAGGATAGCATCCGGACTCGAGCTACAATCGGACGAAAACCAGGTTAACACTCTGATATATACAATGGGCGATGAAGCTGAAGACGTGATCACCTCGTTGAACCTGACCGAAGAGGAGGCGAGTGAGTACCACACTCTCAAAGACAAACTCGAGGCACACTTTGTAGTCAGAAGAAATGTTATCTTTGAACGTGCAAAGTTCAACCAAAGGCAGCAAGAAGCAGGAGAGACTGCAGACGGGTTTATTACATCCCTATATGCCTTGGCTGAGCATTGTGGCTACGGGGCGCTGCACAGTGAAATGATAAGAGACAGACTCGTTGTCGGAATAAGAGACAAGAGACTCTCGGAGCAACTACAAATGGATGCGGAGCTCACATTAGAAAAAGCAGTGATACGGATTCGCCAAAGTGAACTTGTTAAGAAACAACAGGATCTTCTTAAAAACAACTTCAAGCAGGAGAATCTTTGCAACGTGGACATCGTTAAAGCAAAAACGAAACACTTCAAACCACGAAAGACTGTACCACAAACCACGGAGAGGAATGTGAAAAGCCAATGCAACCGATGTGGAAAGACACCCTTTCACAGCAAACACCAGTGCCCAGCCAGAGAGGTACTCTGCAATCAGTGCAAAAAGAAAGGTCACTACGCAAGAGTATGTAGGTCTGGGGCAGTGGGAGAAATACGTGCAGCGGGTGGTAACAGAGAAGAAAGAGAAATAGCATTTCTGGGAACGGTAGCCTCAGATAGAACAGAGGATGCGTGGTTGACTAAAGTAAAAGTTAACAATGCAGACTGCTGGCTAAAAATTGATACAGGAGCGGACGTAACCGTCTTGCCTGAAAAAGAGTACAACACTCTAGCACAAAAACCGCAGCTGCAACCCACAGATCTGAAACTATATGGGGTGGGAATGTCTCCATTAACAGTTAGAGGGAAATTTACTGCTAACTTGAGCACTCCAAGCAAAGCTACAGTACAGCCTGTGTATGTAGTAGCAGACCTGACACAAGGATTACTAAGCCGCATAGCGAGCGTAGCACTCGGGTTAGTGGCTAGAATAGAAACTGTGTCACTCACTTCAGTAGAAACAGTGAAGCAGCAGTTTCCAACACTATTCAGTGGGTTAGGCCGGATGGCGGGGGAATTCAAAATTGAGCTTAAAGCAGACGCCAAACCGTTTGCCCTGTCAACTCCAAGAAGAGTCCCGCTTCCCCTGTTACCCAAAGTCAAAAGAGAGCTTGCTCGGATGGAAGAGTTAGGTGTAATCTCCAGAGTAGAGCAGCCTACCGACTGGTGTGCAGGAATGGTTCCAGTACCTAAACCAAACAGAGATGAAGTGCGTGTGTGCGTGGACTTGACCAAACTAAATAATTCTGTGAAAAGAGAAAGACACATGTTGCCATCAGTTGAGCACACCCTAGGACAGCTAGAGGGCGCAAAGTTGTTCTCAAAACTCGACGCTAACTCAGGGTTTTGGCAAATACCTTTGTCCAAACAGTCAGCTCTTCTCACAACCTTCATCACGCCATTTGGAAGGTTCTGTTTTAATAGACTTTGTTTTGGCATATCTTCGGCCCCCGAACACTTCCAAAAACGAATGTCTCAGCTTTTAGAGGGGCTGGAAGGAGTCGTCTGCCAGATGGATGACATTCTGGTTTATGCTGACACACAAATCCAGCACGACAAGAGACTGATCGCAGTCCTGGAACGGCTCACAAAAGCTGGGGTGACATTGAAAAGTGAGAAGTGTGAGTTTGCAAAGACCTCAATCAAGTTCCTCGGACAGATCATCGATGCTGCAGGAGTCAAAGCAGACCCGGAGAAAGTGAAAGCAGTCAGCAACATGGAAGCGCCCACGGATGTGGGTGGAGTGAGACGATTCCTAGGAATGGTTAATCATCTAGGCAAGTACCTTCCCCACTTAGCAGAGAAAACACAGCCGTTGAGAGAACTACTCAGTACCAAAAACATGTGGTGTTGGAGTGAGGCTCAACAAACAGCATTTGACAACATTAAGGCAGAACTGAGTGAACCACCGAACTTGGCACTCTACAACCCCAAAGCACAAACAACAGTATCAGCTGATGCATCCTCCTATGGACTAGGAGCGGTGCTACTTCAGAAACAAGAGGATGACGCAACCAAACCAGTGGCCTTCGCTTCAAGAGCATTAACCCCCACGGAACAGAGGTACGCTCAAATAGAGAAGGAAGCGTTAGCCATAACCTGGGCATGTGAGCGATTCTCTGATTTTCTTATAGGCATTGAGTTCCATGTTGAGACAGATCACAAGCCTTTAGTACCACTTTTGGGCTCCAAGAACTTAGACGAACTGCCACCACGAGTACAAAGACTGAGAATGAGATTAATGCGGTACTCTTTCACCATCTCACATGTCCCAGGCAAACACATCGCAACTGCAGACGTGCTGTCCAGAGCACCAGAAAAAACTGTTTGTGACGAGACATTAAGAGACGAAATGAACCTGTATGCACATCAGGTGATTTCAGGTCTTCCTGCAACAGAGGAGAGACTACAACAAATAAGAGAGCAGCAAGACAAAGACGAAACACTAAAACAAATCAAACTCTACTGCAAGAATGGCTGGCCGGACAAACTCAAAATACCAGGTCCATGTTTCCCATACCACCAGCATGCAGGGGACCTGACTGTTGAAGATGAACTTCTCCTAAAAGGTATGCGTATAGTTATCCCAAAAATATTACAAAAAGATGTTTTGACACGACTGCACACAGGTCACCAGGGCATTGTAAAGTCCAGGGAACGAGCCAAGCAGTCGGTATGGTGGCCAGGACTGAGCTCTCAACTACAACAGCTGGTAGCAGAATGTGAGACGTGTGCAAAGGTGAGACAGCAACCCAGAGAAACACTCATGCCAACTGAGTTTCCTACACGGCCGTGGGAGTTAGTTGGTGCTGATCTTTTTGAGTGGAGTAACAGCCAGTATTTGGTTGCAGTGGACTATTTCTCACGATACATAGAAATAGCTAAGCTGTCCTCTACCACATCAGCAGCAGTGATTGACCACTTAAAGTCCATATTCGCACGCCACGGCATTCCAACAGAGTTAAGGTCGGATAACGGTCCACAATTCTCCTCAGAACATTTCCAAAAGTTTGCTTCAGGGTGGGGCTTTGCCCACACCACTTCCAGCCCGAGATTCCCTCAGAGCAATGGTGAGGCTGAAAGAGCAGTGAGAACAGTAAAGAGCCTTCTACAGAAAGAAGGAGACCCATATCTTGCTCTCATGGCATATCGCGCCACACCACTTGCCAATGGACATAGCCCTGCAGAGCTTCTGATGGGGAGGAAACTTCGTACCACAGTTCCCATACTTCCATCCTGCCTCAACCCAGGCTGGACAAACATCACTAAACTGAGAGAGAGAGAAGGGAAGGAGAGAGAAAAACAGTGGAAATGGTTCAACAACAGACACAGAGCACAAGACCTCACAGGACTACACCCAGGAGATCAAGTCTGGATAACAGACATGAAAACAAATGGAACTATATCAGGCAGAGCAGAGACGCCGCGTTCTTACCTTGTTGAGACCCCGAGAGGACTTCTACGTTGAAACAGGAGCCATCTCATCACACTAAAAGAGACCAAGACGGAACCGACAGAACAGCAGATCCCTGTCATACCAGAAGACAGCAGCAGCCCGGTTTCGAACCAGGCACAGCAGTGTCTTACACCACCGAATGACCGGATTACTGAGAAAAGATATCCCACCAGAGACAGAAACCCACCGAGGTACCTTAAAGACTTTGAAGTAGGTAGTAGGTACTCTCGAGCACCTGAGTGACCAGCCAGGGGCAGAATAATCCCCTCACTCAGCGGAAGGATTGGGAAGTCTACCCCACCTTCATAGTTGGATAAGTTCACACAGTTAAATAAAATAATTGTTATAAAGTGGAAACAATAAATGTCCGTTACAGAATAAAAGTTAACGTAACAGCATTGAAATATTCAGCTACAAGTTAAGTTGCAGTGAATGTAGTGTTGACATAAATGTGGATTAGCACAGGAAACATTATGGTTATAATGTACTCAGAAAGGGGGATGTTATGGTAAGGACTAACTCAAGGGTTCATGCAGCACCCTCTGGTGGTTGTGCCGTGTGTATTGTATGTTGCAGTTTGGCAATAAAGGGAGTCGCCACGATAAGACAGAGCTGTCCCAGTGTCGTTTATGGCGTTGCTATTAAAGTCACGAGAGCTACCAAAACACATACGTGCCCGAAAAGGGTTTTTCTTCCAAGCAGTCACTGAAAAACAGTCAGTACATTTTTCCTCACAAAGCATCCCAAAGTAGGTAAAATAAATCTTTCATTAAATTTGATGGATTTGGTTCATTAAGGAAGAAAAGACATATGATTATTTAACCTCCGTAGTGCAAACCAATTATAAAGTCAATTATTCTTTGGATATTTGGAAAATGTTCCAAAAGCCCAGAAATGCAATTTTGTGATATCATTACCCAGTGTAAAGTACAGACATACAGAGTATGAGGAATATAGGGTGAGTGGGATTTTTTTTAACTCAAATCTACAATAGGCCACACAACACAAAAGTAAACCTAGATACTGGTAAATTGTGGCTTTGGTGGGCAGTTTTCATTTAACTGAATGCATACTGTCCTTATGTCTGCCGTCAGTTTGAGATATTAAATTAACTGTCGCAATCAAGCAGTAATCTGTAGGTATTAAAAAGAGTGCTGAAAGCAGCAGGTGTTTGAGTGATCAGTTTAGTCTCCACAAGCAAGTCAGTCCACATAGACTACCCTGTTAAAATACCCAATTTTGCAGTGGAAACAAGTACTTTCCCAGCCTGGTACAGATGTGGTTTTGTCACAATAGGTATTTTAAAATTTTCACTTTTTTTTGTTGTTGTTTTAATTAGAAAGGTTTACCCTTCTTGCGATTGTGGCCTCCTTGATTGACAGTTGGGTGCAGACACAAACTAGTACTTATAATAATAATAGATTGGATTTATATAGCGCTTTTCAAGGCACCCAAAGTGCTTTACAATGCCACTATTCATTCACTCTCACATTCACACACTGGTGGAGGCAGCTACAGTTGTAGCCACAGCTGCCCTTGGGCAGAGGCGAGGCTGCCATATCGCGCCATCGGCCCCTCCGGCCAACACCAGTAGGCGGTAGGGTAAAGTGTCTTGCCCAAGGACACAACGACCAGGACAGAGAGCCCGGGGATCGAACCGGCGACCTTCCGGTTACAGATACGCTTCCCAACCCCCTGAGCCACGGTCACCCCACTTGTCTACTGAGCACTCAAAGGATTTTCCACTACAAGGTTCACTATCTTTTCCAAGGATACTTCAACACACAGACATGTGATGCTCCCCACCATGTAGGGCAGCACGGCGGCATGGTGGTTAGCACTGTCGTTGCACCACAAGAAGGTCCTGAGTTCAATTCAGGCTGGGGTCTTTCTGTGTGGAGTTTGCATATTTTGCGTGGGTTCTCCCCAGGTACTCCGGCTTCCTCCCACAGTCCAAAGACATGCAATTAGTGGGGATAGGTTAATTGATCAATCCAAATTGCCCATAGGAGTGAATGTGAGTGTGAATGGCTGTCTGTCTTTGTGTGTTAGCCCTGCAACAGACTGGCGATCTGTCCAGGGTGTACCCCGCCTCTCGCCCTATGACAGCTGGCATAGGCTCGAGTGCCCCCTGCAGCCCTGAAAAGGATAAGCGGAAGCAAATGGATGGATACATTAATAAGATGCCTGAATTGTTGAACATTTTTAGAAGGCATGACTTCTGTGAAGATATATTAGAGCAACAGGTAACATGACTGGCTGATATCTTGTTGTTGTTCTTTGGAAATTTTTGGGTGGAACCAAATATGGAAGTATCCCATTAGTTCATTCTATTCAGGAATTGTGGAGTGTTGCATTACCACTAAATATAATGTGAAAAAATGGATAGGAAGCCATCATTTCATTTAAATCCCAGTTTCTGTGAGAGGGTGGGATTAATTTTTTTTACTAAACTTTAAAACTATTGCTCACTTCCCTTCTGACTACTGCAACACATGATGAGGCACACTGTGGGTGAACAGCATCTGGATTTGTCTTAACATCCCCCTTTTGAAATAAAAACCCTTACTTTTTGTAGTAATACCCAAACAATAACAGAGGAAAGTTGGTCATATTTCACTATTACACAAAAGCTTTGTTTTTTTTTTTTCTAATCGGACAAAACCAATTTATTTAGAAAAGATACAATGTGGTGAAGCAAATAATCAACACCCAGGGGCTTTAAATGATGCAGTTTCTTCTTACAGCTCTCTATATAGGGTAATCCGTTAGACAAACAAAGGAAGTGTGGGAAAACCTGCAGTGATCTCAGGAAGCAGGGATGAAGGAGCGTATCCGGAGGAGCAGTGTATGTGTTAGTGAAGGAGGAGGAAGTGGTGGTTCAGAGTGGTGTCAGAGTCATGAAGAGAGGATGAGCATCGTCCCAGCAACAGCACCCCAGTGAGGTGTCAACCACATGCTGGCAGCAAACGGCCCTTCATTCCACAGCCATGCACTATTGATTTATTCAACCCTGCTCCCTTCTTATCTCTCACCATCTCTGCCTCAAACTCTTTTACTCCCACATTACTTCTACATGCCCTTTTCTTATGTATAACACCACCCTAGCCACCTACCCATTCTTCCTGTGCTTTCTCCCACTCTCGCTGTCTTGCTGTGACTGGGAAATTCACAGCTTACTTACGCACATAAGTCAAGTTTACACTCTCTCTTTTTTCTATCTGCTTAGCCTCCATTTTTCTGCTGTCATATGTTCACTATAAGTCTGATGCAGAGTGTTAAAAAAAATCAACACTTGTGTCTTGGGTGAGCATCGGTTATTTTTTTTCTGATGGTAGCACACATGCGTGCACTTATCGGCCCCTTTTGTGCATCGCTTGGATACTAATTGGATCGAGATATAGGGAATTTTGGAAGCTGGATCAACACCTTGGGCTCTTTTTTGTGTTTTGGGAGTTGGTTCCCGGGCAATTTTTGTGATGTATGGGGTGAAGTTGGCTGCTGCTGTTAAAGAGTACAGTTGCCATTTAATGCTCTGGTTGACTGGTGTATAACCTCAAGCAGATATATACCAGCAAACACAGGGGAAGAGAGGCAGGGAAGCTAAACATCTTGACTTCTTTCTCTTGCAGTACAAGACCTCAAGTGCATTGATAACACTGACATGTCACAGATGAGGAGATGGTTGGAGGGGATATTGGAGCACTGAACCTTAAATGCATCACACTGAATACATCCTTTACCCGATGGAGTTCACAACTTACAGAGGAAACAAAGAAACGGCTCAGAGAGGATCAAAGCTGGAGCAAACAGCGAGGCCCTGTCTGTGCTTGGTTTTAGAGTTTTAGAGAGACTAAAGATAATAAATATTACAAAATGCCTTAAACATCTCTTTCACAGCATGCATAAAAAGTAAATTCTTTTTTATTCATTGTTCGAACCATGAAACTTAATGTTACATGAAAAAAAAAAAAAAGATGGAGGCATGTGCCCGCTACCCATTCATTAGATATGGGACAGATAAAATCCATCTCTTAGATGCTAATCGTGTTAAAACTCTTCTCAGTGGGTTCTCTGACCTTCTTTCATGGTTTCTTTTTGAGCATGCGGTGAGGCGGGCTGCTGTGCGAACATGGTTTGCAGGCATGTTCATGATAGTCGGTGATGGGGGGTAAATCGGCGTGCTATATCAACGTCCCTGCACACCAAGTCTCCCTATCAGACTTAACTCCTCATTAATTAGATGAACGCAATTGCAGGGTGGATTTTTAAGCCTGCAGTGCTGATTCCACACAGCTGCTTTGACAACATGACAGTTGACAGACTGGTGCCAAGGCTCCGTGCATGTTTATGTGTGTTTCTGTATATGACACTTTAAAGTTCTAGTTTTCCACAGGTGAGATGATTGTATATATAATGACTAGAAATTAGAGCCATTTTTATGCAGTTGTGGTCAAAACTTTATCATGGGCATGAATGTTTTTTTTTTAATTTTTTGAACTAATCCTTTTCAAGGGTGGAATAATTACTAAGCATACATCTTTAATTCTTTTATTTGTTTTATGCGGTCTCGTTCCATTAAAATTAAACTACCATAAAAGTTAGAGACATGTTTATTTGTTTGCAAATTTGCAAATTCAGCAGGAGATCAAATAATTGTACATAATCTACTTACTGCACATACAGTGAGTACATAAAGTTTATTATTAAAGCACTTTTCATAGACACGTTGTTGCAAGTGGTATACAACAAAAGAGAATAAAAGAAATTAGAAAAATGAAGTACTTTAATAGCAATGCAAAATAAAGTTAAGACATGGAATGACAGACATGAACGAGTACTTTTAAAAACAGTTTCAGTCAATAAAAAAACACCAAAGTTTTAAACTGATATTTAAGATTTCACACAGTCAGCTAAACGCAGCTGTAGTGAGAGAACGTTCCAGTATCTTGGAACATTGATTAAAGACTTGTTCTTTGTAAAAGTCTTTGCAAGTACAAGTAGAGCCACTGCATTTTGTATCACTTGAAGATATCAAATGGCCCTTTTCCACTAGTACCTGCTCAGGTCAACTCTGTGTGGCTCGACACAGTTGTCAGGATTTTCCATTAGGTGGCAGTACCTGGTACCAGGTACTTTTTTAGTACCTACTCGGCAAGAGTTCCAAGATGAACTGAAAATGTGATGTCAGCAGACTGCATAACACCAATTGGCAAGTCAGTGGCTACACTAGAGTATCTCCTTTACAAAAATCAAAGCAACATTTTTGAAATGTGGAAACAAGAGAAATGGCTGCACAAAAACAACACCGTGATCCCCGAGTCTGACAACAAGCCATACACCAAGCAGCAGGTATACCATCGCCATGATGTCCTCCTATGTTGTGGTGTTCATGTCACATAGAAAAACAAAGACATTCAGCTGCATTGCTATAACAACCCCTCGCACATTAAATGTAATGGAAAACGAGTCAAGCCCCATCGAGATTCTTCGAGCAGATCTAATGGAAACTAGGTACTAATGAAAAAGGGCTAAAAGAGATTGTTTAACTGAACACTACAGTAATATAAACACGATAACACAGATGCACAAATAACTTTCTTGAGTTCCTTGCATGAAGGAAAAGGAGAAGTAGATTTTACATGTGAATCAACGCCAAATATTATGCTAATATCTCAAATGCTGGACATAGCAGTTGCATGAAAAAGAAGCAAGATCCTGACTGATTTTAGGATAAAAATTCAGGATCATTGTCTCAGTTTTGTTGGTGTTTAAGACAGGGAGCCAGTTCCTAATTCGGGTAAACAGTGGACTCAGGTAGAAAACCTGAAGCTTAAAGACATATACAAGTGAATGTCATTGGCATAGAAATGTAAGAAAAACACTGAATAATGCCAAATGAAAAATGTAGAAAGAAAATAATAAAGGTCCCAGGACTGAACCTTGTGGAACTCCACATATTATGGAGGCAAAGTCAGAGAAGAACTTGTTTATCCTAAAAGAGAAAGTCCTATCAGATACACATGAAGGAAAACAGTCTAATGGAAAGTCACATACCAGCCAACCATAACCCTGTTTAGTAAAATCATATGGTCAACAGTATCAAAGACTGTGCTGAGGTCAAGTCGAATGATATATGATGAATGTTATAGACCTTCAAAAGAATAGTCTCAATGAAGTACTGCTTTTGAAAACCAGACAAAATGGATACAAAATCTCCAATCTGTATAATAAGGCTCTGAATTGACTTTCTACAATTTTTACAATAATTTGCAGACAAATGGAAATTACAAAATATGGTGAAAATTACCAATAGCGCAGGGATCAAGATTACATTTCTTTAGTAAAGGATTTACCTCAGCATGTTTAATATTGAAGGAAACACAGCCTTGCTTCAGGGAACTGTTAATAATAGACAGCAACAATGGACCAATGCTATTGAAAGTCCCGAAGGGAGGTAATTTCTCTAATGAGCATGATGAGGGTTTCATCTTGCCTATTACTGTGGTTAAGTCATTTAGTGCAATTAGAGAAAAAGAAGTAAATGATTCAGGGCCCTGAGGACCATTTTCAAGCTCAAATATATACATACATCTCCACCAATATTTAGTTAAATGTCCCTTAGAGAGTTGCACCTCGATCAGATACTTTTGGTAGCCATTAACAAGGGGCCTAGTAAAAAAAGTTTGGGAACCACTGGTCTATGGTGAGCTAAAGCTCAATTCGCTGTGGACAGGGATGGAGGTATTTCAGCCGTTTCCAGTTCATGACTGGTTTGAGACTTAGTAGTCCCTGGGCTGTTCCTCAACATTCTACCCAATTTCCTCTCGTCTGAGGGTGACAATTTGGATCTTCTTCCAGACCTGGGAAAGGTGGTTAAACAATTAAACAACTTATAACTTTTACTTATATACAAATGTTTGAACTGATGACTTTGGTATCTGCAGTTGTTCAGAAATAGCTTCATAAGATCTTCCTTACTTATATACATCTACAATTGTCCTTTATAGATCATCACTTTTCTTGACCTTACTCTTTGTGTACGTCGGTCCAGGGAGTTATTTTAAATAAATCCTTTTTATTCTAGCAAAGAGAATCTTCCACTTGCAGTCAATCATGGTGACTTACCAGAAGTTAATAGGTCTTGGCTGTGTCAAATTATGAGACACTGTGGAATCTTCAGCACCGCTTGTCAGAAGATTTAAATGAGTGTACGTGTATATTTAAACCTGAATGTACTTTTGACTTCATGTGAACAAAAAATTCAAACATGTAGACCCAACTTTTGTTATTTCAAGACAATAAAAACGTGTGCGATACAACCATTCCACCCGCAAAAGTTTGCTCAAAAATCAGCTGAATTTGTCAAGAAATAAGAAGAGAACCTAAGGAAACCTTTGAGTTAAAGCTGTAAGTCTACACTCCAGTCACATATTGATTGTTTGAAGTGGTGGTGTACAGAGGCAAAAATACAGAAAAGTACCCTCTTTGTTTTTAGTTCTGTTTTGGTCTCCACCAACTAAATATTTGGAAATATTTGGCTCTTTAGCTGCTAAATATTTTCTGATTTAAGTCGTGTTCATTTTTCCAACAATTATTGATCACTTTTTGATGCAAAATTCCTTCGAGATGTTTGAAAGCTTTCTTTGAATCCTCCCTGCTTTTCATTCGATGATGAAATGAAGGAAGTCTTTTCTAACTTTTGTTTACACTTTGGATAATCTGAAGTTTACCCTGTGGATTTTATGTCAAGTCAGATTCAGGTAGCCTCAGAGCACTGTTCCACACACATCTCCTTAAACTGCTAGTAACACATCCTTCTCACTAAACACTTGCACAATACCAATGTGCCCTTTCACCTATCCAGTAACAAGCTTGCTTTTCCAATTTGTCGCATGCTGTGAGGAGAACCTAGCTTCGTGTGCGTGTGTGTTTGTGTGCTGTAAAGGGTCATTCTTTTTCCATGTGCTGCAGTAAACGGGTCATTGCGTCTCCTGGGTGAGCTGGGCTAAAGTCTTGCTGCTCACTGACCTGATGCTGCATGTCTGCACAGAACTGCGGGTGATGCATTGACCTCAGATAGCGCCTTGACTAGAGGAGAGGAAATGAAGGTCTGCCCTGAGCTCTGATAACACTGAGCTGCATTAAAGTTCAGGTCTAGGATTTCAAATTCCTTACTTTTCAATATCTGTCCTTGGAGGGGGGGTGGTGGGTGGAAGATGGATAGGCTATATGATATTAAAGCGGCATCGGCTTTTATTATTATTCTTAAACATTATTGATTCATGCACCACATAAATGGCAGTATCGCAACACATTAGAGTTAGTGTAATATGAAAAACTGACCTAAAATAACCCAGTTAAAAGCTTCTTATTAATGCTGAATTGAACAATGTAATATGAAAGGATAAATTTATGGTAGTGCATAAAAAAAGGAAAACAGAAGCATCTGTGGTCCTTTTATTACACTACACACCTCTTCACAGCACTCAGAAGTGTTGTTGATAGTGCACAGGTCAGTAAAAAGAAAGATTCCAAAAGACACAGATATTTTTTTGTGTTTTTTAAGATGCATATCAGATGGATGCGTGAGAAATTAGAAAAAACCAATGTGCTTAGAATGAAAAACAAAGTAAAAAAACTCCACGTGTGAATGTACTGAATAAAATATTCCTCTGTGAATGGCATGGTGTCTGCATGCATCCTTCTTTTGAAACCTGTTTTACATAGAAAACAGCTTTGCAAGAGTTTGCCAAATTATAAATGCTACATTACATATTGTCCCAACTATACTGTTACAAGCCATTCGTTATTTTTTTTTACCAAAACACACAATTTGATTTCCACCTTCCTACTTTCTCATGCAGATAACTGAAGACATTTTGTAACTAAAGTAATAACATAATTGTGACTGTAATGTAATACTGAATTTAGTAGCAATGAGTCAGATTACTTGTTGGTGACTGAATGGCTCTTTAGCAGTTAAATATGGCAATTTCTAACAACCTTGCTCGCTTTATAGAGTAATTGGTCCAAGATATCCTGAATTGAACTTCTTTCTCACATTTGACTCTTTACAAATGTGCAAGTCACTTGGTGATAAATGAATTCAAAACTACAGGACCCTGTCTGTCAAAAAATGTGCCACTTTAGTCACGTGTAACCAGATCTTTTTAAGCAAACCTGGCCCTTGCTGTGGCGAAGAGAGTACTCAAATGGACAAATTTAATTGAGCACTCCAGTTTCACTCACAGTGTGCATCAGTTCATTCAAGTCATTCGATTTGCCCTTTGTACATGCAGCTGGAAATGCATGCTGTGACATATAATAAAAGCTTTTTTTGTACAGGTAGCAGATTTGCACATTGTCTCAGTTTTGCATTACTGTCAATAGATAGACAATGACTTGATATCAAAACACAGCACTTGAGTTAGTGAGCAAGGCATTGTTTTTGGAGGTATGCACAGTAAAATAGTGACAGAACAGGGATGAGCTGAAAAACTAAACATTTTTCTTTAAACAAGGCAATTATCACATTTATATGATTTAGTAGCACATGCTTTGGGGTTTTGGCAGGAAGAATACTCAGAGGACTTCCATGCAGCAACACATTTCTATTTTGTATCTTCTGCTTCTATAAATGAGTTAATCGTGATAATTGCATCAAATAATGTTTCCTTGTCATTCTAGACAAGTTACATGATGCCTTTTTGAGCATCTTTAAAGCACACGGTGCTTTAAAGAATAATGCCATGTTGCTTCAATAAACTTATCTTATTTTTTCAGAAAAAGAGATCCATATTTAAAAGAAGAGTAATTCACACACAGTATTTTGAGTCCAGTCCCACCTGCTGCTCTTTTCACTCCTCACTGCACCAAACCTGCTGCATCTCTGAGTCTTTTGACATGTTTTATCATAACCGACACAACAGCATTGCTTGTTTTAGCTAATGAATGACTGCAATAATGATGATGGTCCAACTTTCCTGTGGTGACATGTTTTCCTCCGCTTGGTTCCGCAACGGTAGCCCATCACTTCAAACTGTGAAGCGGTCCAGCTGAACATGGTGCCAAATGTACTGCTGCGTGCCAGTTTACTCCAATATTAGAAAGTGTGACACTTGTTTCATGAGCTCTTTTCTCTCTCTCGTCATTCTGTTAATGTTAATTAAAGGCTTAAATCTTGAGTGTGACTGATGTAGATCAAGTGTATTTTTCCTTTTCCACCTTTTCTTTCCCCCTTTTTTTAAAAACCACTATAGAGTTTCTGAGAGATTGAACCAATATAAATAATACTAATAATAATAATGAATGGCTATTTGGGATTTAGCAATGACTGTACCACCATGTGGCCATTTATTAACCACGTTCTAAGCTTTTTGAGTTAAGACGCCACAAAAAAAAAATTCTTAAAGCACACGCATGAGCTTAAGTAGTATTGCTAAAGTCAGACGAGGCACCCTATTAGTTTTAAGTAAATTATATGTTGCACAGCAGTATTTGGAAGATCTGTTTCATTTCACTTTTTCTTTCTTTATGTAGTGCCAATTCAAAACATTTCCCTCAAGGTACATTAAATGACAAAGTAAAGACCCTACAATACTAAAGAAAGCTGTACAATCAAACGATCCCCTATGAGGATCACTTGATGACAGTAGAAAGGAAAAACTCCCTTTTATCAGGAAGAGATCTCGAACAGCACCAAGAGTCACGAAGAGTCAGACATCTGCAGCCACTGGTTGGCGGGTGATGGGAAAGAGAAGTGAGCCTTGTTAATGACACACCGTTTATAAATACAGATATAATGACTATGATTATGATTATTACTAGCGGTGATGTAATAGCACTGATAGCTGTATATGGTGTAACTATGTATAGGAACAGATGGATAAAAATAACTGTATCTATAAATCAAGTCAAAGTCAAAGTCAACTTTATTTGTCGATTCTGCCACATGTACAGGACATACAGAGAATAGAAATTGCGTTACTCTCAATCCCTAGATAAATAGCAAATGAACATTTAAATATATTTAAATATAAAAGTGATTAAAAATGCAAGTAAAATAATTAAAAAGTAAAAATTTAAATAAATACAATTTTACATATAACAAGAAAGCTGTACAATATACAATATAATGGGTAAATGACATTGAGTGTAAACCAGGCAGAGTAGTGCAAATAGGCAAATAGTGCAAATGGAGATTTAGTAATGTACGGTAAGAGAAAGTGTAACAACAAAGTCTTATGAGGTAATGGCAGTCCAATGCTCCACAAAGTGACTGGTAACTGGTGCAGGCCAGTGAGTGAGTCAGAGAGTGTGTGTGTTTGTGTGTGTGTGACAGAGTTCAGTGAGACCGTGGAGGAGAGAGGGGAGAGGGGGCAGAATCGGGAGGGAGTTAAGCTTCCTGACAGCCTGATGGATGAAGCTGTCCTTCAGCCTGCTGGTCCTGGCCTGGAGACTCCGCAGTCTCCTCCCCGACGGCAGCAGCTTGAAGAAGCTTTGCATTGGGTGCGTGGGATCAGCCGCTATGCAAAGGGCTTTTTTAGTGAGACGGGTGCTGTAAATGTCCTGGAGGGAGGGGAGAGAGACACCAATGATCCTCTCTGCAGCTCTCACTATGCGTTGGAGGGTTCTATGACAGGACGCATTGCAGGCTCCAAACCACACAGTGATGCAGCTCGACAGGATGCTCTCGATGGTGCCTCTGTAGAAAGTGTGCATGATGGGGGCTGGTGCTCCTGCTCTTCTTAGTTTGCGGAGAAAGAAGAGACGCTGCTGTGATTTCTTGGCCAGTGCTGTGGTGTTGTACGTCCAGGAGAGATCCTCTGTGATGTGCACACCCAAGAACTTGGTGCTGCTCACTCTCTCCACAGACGCTCCGTCAATGGTCAGAGGAGCATGTTGGGTGTGCATTCTCCTGAAGTCCACAACAATTTCCTTCGTCTTCTCCACATTCAGAGAGAGATTGTTGTCAGCACACCACGTGGCCAGGCGTCTCACCTCACTTCTGTAGTCGGTCTCATCCCTGTTGCTAATGAGACCCACCACCGTTGTGTCGTCCGCAAACTTGATGAAGAGGTTGGAGCTGTATGATGGAGTGCAGTCATGGGTCAGCAGAGTGAAGAGGAGGGGGCTCAGCACACATCCCTGCGGGGCCCCCGTGTTTAAAATGATGGTGCTGGATGTATTACTGCCAACCCGTACTGCTTGAGGTCTTCCGGTGAGGAAATCCAACAGCCAGTTGCACAGTGAGGTGTTGAGCCCCAGCTGGACCAGTTTTTGAATGAGCTGTTGGGGGATTATGGTGTTGAATGCTGAACTGAAATCTATGAACAGCATTCGAACATATGAGTCATTTTTGTCCAGGTGTGTGAGTGCCGAGTGGAGTGCAGTGGAGATGGCATCATCGGTTGAGCGGTTGGGCCGATACGCAAACTGGAAGGGATCCAGGGAGGGGGGCAGGACAGTCTTGATGTGTTGCATGACTAGTCGTTCGAAGCACTTCATCAGGATGGGAGTAAGTGCAACAGGACGGTAGTCATTAAAGCAGGAGGGAGATGACTTTTTTGGAACCGGAATGATTGTGGTGGCTTTAAAACATGTGGGGACGACAGCCTGGATGAGTGATATGTTGAAGATGTCTGTGAAGACATCAGTGAGTTCCACTGCACAGTCTCTCAGTACACGACCAGGAATGTTGTCAGGACCCGGAGCTTTACGTGCATTGATCCTGCTGAGGGATCTCCTCACGCTGTCCGGTGACAGAGTCATCACCTGGTCACCAGGAGGGGGTGGGGTCTTCTGTGCAGTGGTGCTGTTTTGGACTTCAAAGCGAGCAAAGAAATGCACTATTATGGATGAGTAATGATAAACAAATGATGAGTTAAGCACATACTAATGCTTAATAGTGTGTGGCATTATTTTAAAGTGCTACCCCTTCACTCTCGTCAGTAATTGTTTCATTAACGTCTCTGTAACTGTAGCAAGATGATTAAGATTTCCTAATAAAGTGACCAGGTAGTGTATTTTACTTTTATGAAATCATATAGGGCACTTATTACTTTTTCTATCAGTTAATTTGAGCATTTTTCCTGGAAAAACAATAAACAGCTTGTTGATAAAATGTCAGAAAAGTGCTGGGAACAGAGTTGTTTTGGTTCTGTATAATTAAGGGTGCAAAACTGAACTGTGCTCGGTTTCTGTCGTACAAAGTGGCCAATTATGGCATTAGAGTACTGTTGTTCCTTAAACAATTACCAGATTTTTTTTTAAAACAGCTGTTAATAGTTTGTCTGATGGATATGGCAAACTTGAACATGCACAGTATATTTACCCATCATTTATGCACGTGCCTGCATCAGCCTTGTTTCCTGTGTCTGCGAACAATCCCCATGAGTAAAAAAAAAAAAAGACAACAGGATGAAAAACACTCATAGCCTCTTGATCAATTTGATTTTTAATGATGAAATAATGATTAAAGCAGATTCTGATTTCAAAATTAGAGAGCTGTAAATGTGGTAGATCCTTCCTTTCTGTCAATCCAGGGTCCAAAAATCCTGCCTTTGTACAGAGAAAGTCTGTGGCTTGCCCCATGGGAGGCTGTGGTAAACAAGTGGAAAATAACAGGCTCCTGTCTGGTGTTTGCCAGCCTCTAATGTCTCTGTCCAGTCATCTAGAAGAAAAACAACATGCAGCAGGTTTCTACTGTACAGGGACGGTGACAGGGACAGGAGCAGAGACAGCCAGTACTGATAGAGGATGGGGGGGAGGAAACCTCTCTCTTTGTCTGGTTTCCTTCTACGGGTCAATGCATCTCGCATGTGAATGCACACCTGACATATTTTTACTTGGCTTCTCTTTTTCTTCCCAGTTTTCTCTTCCTTTATTTGCAACAATTTTGCCTTGTTATGCTTTTTAATCTACATCCTTTAGATGTGCATAAGATCTGCTTTCTTAATTATTCCTTCACCTGCAGGATGCATTTGAAGTGCTGGCAGAGAGCCATGAACTCAATGACATGGAGGGTCCGTGCTTGGCCTTCAGGAGGGCTGCATCTGTGCTGAAGAGTCTGCCCTGGACGGTGCAGAATTTACGGGTCACAGAAGACCTGCCCTGCCTGGGGGAACACTCTATGTGTGTCATAGAGGTAAGGCCCAGTTTCACTTAATCCACAGCAGTCCAGTTAATAACCAATGCATTTTCCCTCTGTATTTTGGTTCTGGTGTCATGTGTCACTTAAAAACGAAATATAATGAAATGTCTAATGCCCTGAAAACTGAAACTGTTGCCCTCATTTTATCGTCTGGGTTGGATTTTCTGACAACACGTCTTTTGAATGCAACGTCGCAAAATCAAAGCTTTCAGATTAGGTGTGCAAACCATAACTCACGCAACTTCCCGGACCCTATTTATGCAGTTGTGCAATGATCTAAAATAATTTGCTGCCATGAAGATACAGTTTAGTATTTTGGAAACACGCTTGGAAGACGTCGGCGATGATTCGAAACACGCAGCATGTGATTTATGAGCTAAAGCACTCGAAACCAATGGCCATTATTAATATTTATGCTTATGTGATATGAAGTGACAGAATTAACTAACACCAGCGTAAAATATTGACACTGATTGATCCTTTGCACTAGCAAATAAGGGATCAATAAAGCCATTTGTTTAAAACACCTAATTGAGTAGCGCATGTTGGCAACGGCCTCAAATGATTTCACTTCAAATACGATACGTTTTCACAACTATTACTACTCGTATTTTTTGCTCCTCTGCAAAGGAAGGCAAGAAAAAACCCAAGAATTTACTGCAGTGAACAAGACCGTGACCAACCCTCTGCGTGGCCAATAGACTGTTTACATATTGACAATATCCCCACGGACCTGTGTGTGGGGGATTGACAGTAGTTAGGCTCTAAGCCTTTGAACTGTATAACACACGTGATCACTAAGTCCTTGTGAATGTGAAGCGACATCAGCTCACTGATGATGAGGACGAAAGCGTCGGCATTTCTTTTCCCTAATTGCAAACTTTCCAGGTTGAGTAGTTTGCCATAAATTCAATACATGGACGTGTTTTGGGGTTTGACATTACATTACTGTAAAATTAATGTTTTACCAAATGTCACCTCTGTAAACACCAGGCTCTGAAATAAATCAAAATAAAATAAAGTAAGATGCAGCACATAACGGGGAGGGGGTGTAATTTCAGTGCCGATTGATGAGGACCCGTTCGATAAATCACTATCTTTATTAATGTGCTGCTGGAAATAGTTTCCAACGAATGAACTTCTCCAGCTTCATTAGATTAAAATTCACATTAAGAAAAAAAGACACACCACATCAAGAGATGGACAAATACAAAACCTGGCAAAAGCCACTCCTCATTACCTCCGCCGAGGAGGTTATATTTTTGGTTGTGTACGTGCATGTCATTCTGTCTGTAAACACGATAGCTTGAAAAGTTTGGAATGAATTCAGGTCAAACGTTGTAGTGGTGTGTAGTGGTGTCATGTTTACAATCTATTAAATCTGGCTATGCCCACCAAGGTCTTCAAAGTCAACTTAATGGTTTAGTGGTTTGAAATGGACAAAAAGCCTTATAACTATGATTCTTGCAGTGTGGTGTGTATTGTCAACATGTAGAAAGTACTATATAAATATAAAAGATTTAATATCACTATGACTTGACCTCTCCTTCAAGGTCAATAGATTGAATTGAAGGTCAAAGTGATAATATTGCTATATAGAGCTATTTAAAACTGTGATCTCCAAACCTACAGTCTGAAATGCAAAGAAAATCTAATTTGAATTCCTCCATGTTGCCAACAATTGCCATTCCACTGCATGTGTGATGTCACATCCCTCAGCCTTTTCAGCCTGTTTCCCTTCCTCAAGATCACCATTTCTGGTGAGGCTTCAGTGAACAGTAGCTGGATCAGCTGAAGGGCCAGTTGGATCTCACAGGTCCTGTGTCAGGTCTTTTCTGTTCATCTGCTGTAGTTTGTTTGTCAGACCTACACCTTATCGTTTACCCTCTGCTTGTCCATTCTCCTCAGTTTTCTTTTTCTTAATGTCCACATTTCTTATTGTGGACATTAAGAAATGAGGGATGGCTCAAGACTTTTGCACAGCGCTGTGTATTATTTCAGAAGGTTTTATTCCCTTTTTGTACGTATGTAGTGAGATCAGATGATCTGGTGGGGGATTCTTTGTGAGCAAAGTATCCCGACCCACCGTCTGTCCGAACCATTTGCTTGCGAGGGGCAGAAATCAGAAAAAAGTTAACTTAAAGGCTGATGAAAGGAAGTTAAAATGTCTGTTGAGAGGCTGCACCAAGGCACAGCATAGGTTTAATAAGGACTGTGAATCATGCAAAGCGTCTGCGGTGGAGTTCAAGAGCAAAATATGGAGTTAAAAATGAATATAATAGGCCCACTTTAAATAAGGAGGCATTGATGCACACGGCCATTAACAACCAGAAGAGTCTGTTCAGTGACAGGTTGCTTCTCCCAAAGACAAGAACTAACAGACTTAAAAACTCCTTTGTCCCACATGCCATCAGACTGTTTAACTCCTCTCTGGAGGGGAGAGGGAGGGGAAACAGGAGGACAAAGGAGGGGGGAACAACTAAGCTGTAGTGCCTCTTCACCTCACTGTGCAATACCTTTTGTGCAATACTTTTGTAAATAGTCAACGGTGCAATAGACTCAATACTTGAAATGTGCAATTCACTTGTATTTTTATTTTTATTCCTATTTATTCTATTTATCCCCTTCGTATATTTTATTTATATTGTCTCTGTATTTATATATATGTGTTTGTGTATAACTCTGTAACTTCTGTCGGTGCTGTGCTTTTTTGGAAATCGAATTTCCCAGAGGAACCCACCCGAGGGATTAATAAAGTTCTATCTTATCTTATCTTATCTTATGTGACAGAAGTAGTTTAAACAGGCTGGCTCTATTGTATATGACGCATTCCATTACTTAGAAATAGTTTTTTTCCCCTCTGTGCTAGCAAGAAGAATGTAGCTGAATCAGTAACCATCTGCACACATAAGCCTTTCTGGAGGAGATTCTCAATGCTGAGTTCAGTCTCTAAGAAATATATGAAAGAAAGACGTACAGATGTATGAATAAAAACTTTGCTGCACACATGCAGCACACGTTGATGGGTATCAGACAAATATATTTTGTCTCTGAGACAAAAAAAAAGGTCTTATTGGGTCACTACATCTCCACATCTACACTCGAGCTCAGGGCAGGAATCATGGCAGGTTGTCAGGGAAAGTGCGGATGCTCGCTCTGAGAGAACGCCAGGTCCCTGTAGGATAACAAGGTGAGCTCAGCAACCCGGCTCTCTCTGACACGTTAAACCTAACATACACGCTGCGCGACTCACAGCGCGTTTCCGAATCTGTCAAAGCTGTCAGCGCCGAGTCAGATTCATTAAACAAAATAGCATAAATGTCCCGGGGAGACCAAATTAGACTGCCTGTAAGTGACCTCTCCTTCTTGTTCTCCTTGCACAATTCAGACGCACGCCTTTCGCTGGGGTTGTCTCTTTGAACAGTTTGCTGCTCAAAACACCAAAAATGACATGACACAAAAAACAAAGTGAAACCAAACAGAGTGAAAACAAAATGCTTGATGTGCCTGTGAACATCGGAGCGACACTCTATCAGCAGCGACTGAACTGCTCACTGCTGACTGAACATCCAAAGTGGGGAAAATATATAAACCTACTGACATGAAAGTCTGGGAGCACTGAGGCAGAGTTGGGGGATGAATAGTCAGTATATGTGTTTGCTGTATGTGTGTGTGTGTGTTTGTGTGAGAGAGGGAGAGGAGCCGTGCATGTAAAGAAGTGTGTCTTTCCCGGAGCGGGGAGTATGTTGAAGCATTATCCGTGCGTTTTGAGGTTGGCCTTAGCTGGGGGCTTGAAAAGCAGAGGTGGACGGGTGGATGCATCACTGAGCAGTGAAGGCTGCTTCAAACTGCATTGTACTCACAGTGTGGATGTTAGGTTCACTGGCTCACCGATACAGGCTGTCATCCATTCATGCACAAGCTCAAAATGCACACGGATACTTATCCCAGAGCAAAAGCATGCAGGCTCATTTCCCCCTGGCCGATATTAACCAGATAGCTGCTACCTGATTCTTCGCATAATGAAGACAGTTAAAATGTGACCAGCAAAATTGGCAGCACTCTCACTGAGAGACGCAGGCAATTAAATGCAGAACAAAGCGGTTTTGGAGCAAACAACAGAATCTGGGGGAAAACATTACCTTGGGGTTTTTTATGATTGCCATAAAACAGGTATTAATCCCAGGTTTCGCAACAACAAAGCCATTATTTGTCGAAAGGAAAAGAAATGGAAATAAGGACGCCTGATATAAGTGGATGGTTTCTCAAATAAGCAGCGATTTGGGGCCCATTTGTTAATAGCCGGCTGGGGGGGAACCCAGGGGAAAACACGCCGATGCTGACACAGACATTGCTTTCCTTGATGATAATATCATCCGCCTTTGTGTTTTGCAGGAGATCCTTCAACACGGCCACTCGTTTGAAGTCGAGAAAATACTCTCGGATGAAAGGTATCAAATACTAAAGGTCAGTGGATGAATAACAACTCAGTCGATGGCTCGCTTTCTCCATTCTGGAGCTTTTAACTCGCTGTGAAAATGATGCGCTCTGTTGCTCCCTCTTAAGGACTCGGAGCTCTTGGAAACTTTGAATGCTTACCTCTTCTCAGAAGAACCTGTCATTTCAGAGCATGTCTCCTTGATTACATACTTACCTCGTTTCCTGCCAGCTGTTCACAAGTGTGTTTGGGGTTGGACCTAAGACAGCTGAGAAGTGGTACCGCAGAGGGCTGCGCTCATTCAGCGACGTTCTGGCGGAGCCCGGCATTCATCTCAACCGGATGCAACAAAGTGGTACATCAACATCTCACCATCCTCGCTCCGCCACTTTACAAATTATAGAGGAAAAATTTCAAGTCGAGCTCGCTTCCAAGAGAGACTCAAAGGCCTAATTGTTAAATCCCTGCGGGGGGTGGGGCTGCATGTCGTTTGGGACTTTATTTGTGCCTTTTTTTTGTTTACTCCCAAAGGATGTGAGCCTCTAGCGGTAATGTGTTTTCTCTAAAGTGAGATATGATCAGCAGGGAGTTTACTGTAAAAAAAACCACAACAGGAGAGTTTTTCTTACAAAAAAAAAAAACAACCTAAATCAATAAGTAGTGACTCTGAAGAGGAGGCATGGTGCAGACGTCTCACCACTCTGTCGCGCCAGAGCGGGCCATCGAATTAAGTTGGTGCTAAGATTTTTTCAACAATTTACAGCCCACGGCCACAAGAGTGGCTCTGTGAGGCTAAAAGAAAAGCAAACTGGCCAAAAGCTGAAAATTTATTTTTCATTTGTGGTAGTTATTAGTTGTTTTTGAGCCATTCTACAAAGATGCTTTTTCTGAAGGTGAGATATTTCATGCATTTATGCACAGAGGATGATTCTGAATGCGAGGACGCCCTGCTTTTGTTCGTAGCTCCAACAGCAGCTCAGATTCTTTACTTCTCCTGTGAAATACTTCATGGATTGACGCTTCGTCTTGTCTTGGTTTTCATAAAGCGCAGATGATGTGTTCTAAACAGTTTAACTTCACCTCCAGCAACTGTCGCCAGGCCGGTATTTGTGGTATACGACAGCATAAATTTTAGCATATACCCCCACCTCCCCTCAATATTTATTCTGTCCACTGGTTTGGCTCGTTTGGCTTTTGAGTGAAATTACAACCGAGAGCATGTCACACATTATTGAGATGAACAACTCTTTTATGCCACTTAAAAATCAGCAAGCACGCAGCTGGGAGACACCGCTCCATCCTGCTGCTCACTTTGCAATTTACAACAACGTTTTTTTACGGCGCACAGATGTGTGTTGTTGTGAGGATTTGCCGTGCTCTTCACACGATGAGGCCTCTCATTTATGATGAAAAAAACAGATAAAGCATCCAGGTTTTCCATGAAGGAGATAACATACACTTATTTGACCTCTAGTACTAGTAAGAGCTGTGAAATGAGCAAATTATTAGATGCTTCTGGTATTAGCGATCACACGAGGTCCCCTGGTAATTAAATATCTTGTGAATCTCCATCTTTGTGTTAGAAAGCTAGCATTTGCTAATTAACATACAGAGCGCAGGTTTGTGTGGCCTTAGATGTTTTTCAGTTCAGGTGGAGCGCTCTGTTCTCGTGTGCTTCTACGACATGCCGTGACATGAACTCGGAGCCTCCGTGCAAATTTTCTGTGAGCCGTTGTCATTAATCTCAAATTCATTGTTTATTTTTGTCGGAGGAGTTTCTGACTACGAAACGCAGATTTGATGGATGCTTCATTCACAAGTGGGAGCTGAGGTCGGCCGAGGCTGATGAGAACGTCATTAATTTCCGCGGTCATAAACCGAAGTGCTCGGCGTAAAGTTTAAAATGATGACCTGATGAAAATCGAGGGCCTGCATCAAATATAACAATCCACAGAGATGAAACCCACAAATGTGAACCTGTTTGTGGTGCTAAAGGAAAAAGTTTGCTTAGGCTTCATGCTTAAGAAACCATAAACAGACAGAATTAAAGGTGTTTGGAGTGCCTCTCTAAAAAATATAAAAGAAACAGATGTGATCAAATGTGAAAGGAATACGTGAGTGAGAAATATGAAGAAATATACCAAGACAGAAGCAGCCAGACATGCAGATAGCATCAGCTTTCGACAGTGACATATACCCCACAGTGCTCTCACATATGAAAAACAAAATACTGATATTCAGCTTTTCATTCGTCTGCATCATTTCTCTGCTTCTTCTGCTGCTTGGAGTGTAGCTGGATGGTAATTCAAAACACTGTACTGCATCGCTCGCAGGTTTCCATTCACTTTCAAACTCCGTCCCATAATGTATTGCGCTGACAGACACCTTCATCAAACTGGTCGTAATCGATCACTTGGAACACTGCGGTGTCGACTCCGTGCGGAGAAATACCGTGTGAGTTTTTGACGTGGAAAATTTGTCTGAACCCTGAACCCTCCGTCGTGCTCGACGAGTCTTGAAAAAGAGCAGAAACACGAATAACCCCATTTAATTTACTTCATTAGAAGCAGAAATATCATTAAAGGTTTTCTAATTAATTGTTGGGGGAAGCTCCATTCTTCGGTGGGGGACAAAAAAAGAAATGGATAATTAATGCTTTTCATGTAGCACAAAGACAGAGGAACATACAAATCAATGAGATACCGATTGATCCACGAATTATAATTTTTGCACCGTTTCTGCGCTCGCTGCAGTCGTTTTGTGTCTGCAGCGGTCGAACACCGGCGGCCGTCTTCTATCAGCCAGGAGAACACATCCCATTTTTACCTTACCTTTAATTCACTCTGACTCTCCAGTTCCCCGGAGCAAATGGCTATGATTGATGGCTGGCTTCCAGACTAATAACCACGTGGTCTTTTTCCCTGCAGGTTTTCTGCATTATGGAGACATCTCCAGGGCTGTCAGTAAAGCAGAGGCCCAAGCCCTGGGGAACATTATTGACGAAGCTGTCCGTGCGATCACACCGGACGCCATACTCACACTGACAGGTGGCTTTCGCAGGTACAAGACTTGTCTCCTCCTTTCAGTGTTGATATTTGAAGATGAAACACAACGGCACCTTCAGTCTTTCCTCGCCCCTCCCCATCCCCCATTATTGTTCTGTTCATATTATACACAGGGAAAGCAAAGACATTAGCAAAGCCTCAAGAGGTCTGCTTGATTCCCAGGTGGATCTTATTACTGTTATTATTATTATTATCTGATATCAGAGCATAGAAGTCACAGAGTGAGTGTCTGGGTAGAAGCGTCAGAGCCGCTGGTGTCTAATTGCATCTTGCAGTTTTCGAGAGTTCTTAGACAAAACGGATTAATTTGATATTTACCACCGCAGAATATTCCCCATCTCACGCCTTTGTTCTTGACAGTAAAACAGAACGCCAGATAGCACGGGTTACTAACGTTTTGCATTTACATTAAGATGCTAAAGTGCATTACATTTGTCAGTCTCAGAGTGCACAGTGAGTGCGCTTGTAAAGCTACCTGCTGAGTGCCACTGTTCGCTCGCAGCCGGTGCCTCCCTCCATTGGCACGTCTTTGTGGTGCTGTTTCATTTATTTATTTATTTGTTTATTTTGTTATGCGCAGTGCTTTGTGGCTCAGTAAGTGTGGAGCACTCCGCTCTGTGGTGTTGTAAAAATCCAGCCGTAACCAGTGGCGTGTGAGGTAAATAATTCAAAAGCAGTCTGGCAGTAAGGATGGGCGCTTGCCTCTCTACAGGGGTAACAGAGCTGCCGCGGCTTTGCTGATGGTCTTTAATAGTGTCTGGACTGCAAACATCACATGTTACTGGAGTTATTCCTGCTCCCTTAAAACCTTATTAAAGTTTTCCTTTTCTGCATTTGCTGTATTCTGTTTGTCAGAGTTTGGTAGAAAATTACTATACGCTAACTTTTATAACGGGGAAAAAAAGTCACTTTAGCTACAGGACCGGTATCGTGGCATTATCTCACATTTGTCAGGTGTAGCCAAAGGCTTTGCAAATTCAACACACTTTGTAATATACAACACCGATTTACATGCTGATCCTTACAGCATACTAGCTTGGCAGCAAATGTGCATGAAATCAGAGTACTTCACTATTTTATACTAGGAGGAAATATTTGCAGCACCAGATGCCGACTGCAACTCCAGAATGACACAATTGTCTAAACAAAGAGACAGCATGGTGCTTTTCCTGAAATCTGTTTCTTACCTCAAGCCGTTTAAACCATGTCCACTGTTCATTTTGATTTCTCTTGCTGTGAGCATTTTCTTTGCGCATTGCAAAAAAAAAAAATTGTAAATCAACAGCCAAACCCTAAAATCATTTTGTAGGCCATACACATGTCCCTTCATGGATTTTTAGACCAGTGTTGAGACTGTAAATGAAATCTATTTTATTTGCAGTTCTTGTAGACCAGAGGTTGATACAAAGTAACCTTTAACACTCAAACTAGCAGACAAGGACGCCTTTATCAAAGAAATACCTGCTGCCTACACGAATCACACGAGTGTTTTATTAAAAATCACCTGTGAAAAATATGATATATACACTCAGTGGGCACTTTATTAGGGATGGCTTAACTTAATTTTATTAAGGAAATGGTATTATTTCTCTGCTCAAAACATACATTACATAAAAAACAAAACTATCCAAATGTACCTAGCCCTCTGATTACCCCCCCCCTGTTAAATTATGAATTAATTGTGATTGACAACATTTCTTTTGGGAAAAACTGAGTCCAATTTCACTACCCAAACCCAGGCCTGATTACTGCCAGAACTGTTGAATCAAGAAATTACCTAAGTAGAAACTGTCCGACAAAGTGAAGTAGATTAAAAGATTTAAAAAAAACAAACAAAAAACCATCATGCCACTAAAGAAACAACATCACTGACATCTATCAGTCTGTAAAGGGTTACGAAGCTATTTCTCAGGCTTTGGGACTCCAGTGAACCACGATGTAAGCCTCACAAATGGAGAAAACTTGCAACAGTGGTGAACCTTCCCAGGAGTGTTGGGCTGACTAAAATTATTCCAAGAATCAGGAAGTCACAAAAGAACCCAGAACAACATCTAATGCACTGCAGACATCTCTTGCTTCAGTTAAAGCCATTGTTTATGATTCAACAAAAAGAAAGACGCTGGGTAAAATGGCATGCATGGGACATTTCCAAAGCAAAATCTTTTGGGAAAAAATTCTGTGGACTGACAAACCAAATACCTTTTGGACGTTCTGGGAGTTTTGAGTCCCTTTACATCTGGCACAAAACCAACACAGCATTTCATAAAAAGAACATCATACCAGCCGTGGTTGTAGTGTGTTTTCCTGCTTTAGGACAACTTGCTGTAATTGCTGGAGCCATAACTTCTGCTCTCTACCAGTTCATGCCCTGAAGCTCAAGCGCACTTGGGTTATGGAGCAGGACAATAATCCAAAACACACCAAAAGATGAAGGTTTTGGAGTGGCCTTGTCAAAGTCTGTACTTAAATCAGACTGATTTTTGGCATGATCTTAAACCTTCCAGGGTGGAAGAATTAAAACAATTCTGAAAAGAATAGTAGACCAAAATTCCTCCACACTGATGTGAAAGACTCATCCCCAGTTATCAAAAACACTTGATTGCCCAGGATCTTGCAACCAGGTGTCGGGTCTAGTGAGCAGCTGCTTTTTCACACAGGGCCAGGTAAGTTTGGATAACTTTTTATTTAAACAAATGAAACCATCATTTAAAAACTGCTTTTTGTGTTCACTCGGGTTATCTTTGTCTAATATTAAATTTCGATTGATGATCTGAAGCATGTAAATGTGGCAAATATGTAAAAAACAAGAACAACCTAAGAAATCAGGAGGGGTGGGCAAATGTGTAAATGGGAAAGATTCACAAATTTCCTAAATAAGGATGTTGTGAAAATCCACAAGGAAAAAAAAAACGCTCCAATCTTCAAATTGTTAAATGACAGCTGGAATGATGTCTGATTATGTAAATAACTGCTCAGAGGGGAAATGTGGTAAGAGAGTCGAGGAAGGTGATTAGAGCATCATGGATAGTTAACTTCAAGAATGAGGGAGAGGAACAGCTCAAGATTTATGGGCCAGGAGTCTGCTGCAAAGTGTAAAGGGGCCTGCAAGAGCGCCTTTATGGCTTCAAATTCGGGGAAATGAAACACACATTTACTTCACCCCATATTTGGTGCAGACTTTGGAGAGAGAGAGAGAGCGAGATAGACCTAATTGGAATCATGCGGCGCTATAATTGAAGAACGATAACTTGTGCATTATCAGGAAGCAAGTAAGTAATTTACCTTTATCTTGTTGAAAGGCTGATTCTCCAGACATGGTTTAAACACAGTGGGAGGCAGTATGAGGTCTATTACACCAAAATAGTTCATATGCTTTCTAAGATGCCAGCAGTACCACTAATAATCCACTTACTCGTTTCACGGTGACATATTTGAAAATGTTCCCTTCTAAAGTCCTGTCAAAGCTCGATTTAATTACCTATAATTTTGAGCCTGGTGTAGAGTCTCTTATTAGCTTCATCTTTCTAGCCGATACCCCTTGTCAAAAATGGAAATGTGCATATCCTATATACCTCCTTAAATAGCTGCACCCGGCTCTGGCAAATCTTTCATCTCGGCAGAAGATGCACAAAAAGATACCACGACTCCCAAAAGTTTCACAAAATAACTCGTGTGCTGGAATAAACTCAGGCTGTCATCCACTTCAGAGAGAAACAGCGTGGCGAGGATTTGTTGATGCCACTGACATTAGCCTTATTGAAAGGACAGCTGTGGAAGGCGGGTGACAAGTCTTAAAGCGGTTTTGTTGGAGGGGAGGATTAAAAATAGATTACACTTGAAAATACAGCTTCTTCCACAACTGCATGTGAAGGCTCACGCAGTGTCAGCGGAACACTGTGTTTATTTCAGTATGAGGCAGGCATCAAATTGTCTGGAATATGACTCAAAGTGACACTGATGAGGGGGGGGGGGGGGGGGGGGGGGGCATTGGTGTCTCCTCTCAAATCCGCAAACAGCCGCCGAGTCCCACCGCACAGTTTGCCTTGAACAACAGCTGAGATAAGTATTCCTTATCGGCTTAGTTCGGGGTGTCGTGATTCTAAAACAAACCTCATTATCAGCTTGCAGGGGAGGAAAGAGCAAAACAAGCCATCTGGTCATGAAGAATAGGCCACACTTAGCTGCTTTTTCCTGTTCTCATTTCATATCTTCCTGATTATCGCCTCGCACTGCTGTGTTAGCAAGAAATGTGGATGGGAAGGCTGATAGAAGGGGAAAATGATGCATAGTCACAAACAAAGCCTGGTTGCTTTTTTGTGACCTAAGTTTTGCAGAGCTTAGCCTGCAGACGCCCGTAGCCTAACACTTCGCAGATCTGTATTATTCATGCGTGTCGTCATGTCGTCCACACAAAACTGTAAATAACCATGTGTATTTCATTGTCTTTGTGCAGTAACACTTAATAATTTAGCATTTTCCCTCACGCGATAAAAGACTAGATGGCCTAAATTCAAACCAGGTGTTTAACGACGTGCAGCTGTGCCCGAACGCCTATCAATTCTTCTGTTTTTACCCACATCTTCACATCCATCCATCCCACTGAGCAGGAGTAGGTGTCCAATGCTAAACAGGAACAGAGCTCTGAAGTTGCACTGCTAAAGGCAGAGACGAAGAAGAAGAAGGAGAACCCCTGGTATGCTGGAAGAATGTGCACGACATGCTGTCATCCGCCTTTCCGCTGACTGCTGCTGAATTATCTGCACTGACCTGACACATACTGATGCTCAAATGAGAGGGAGCTGAAAAGCGTAAATGCCGCTTCCCCTAAAATAACCTTCCCATGTTATCCCCTAACACACACACACATACACACACAGACACGGAAAACCACTATTTGACAAGATTAGGTCATTCTTAAGCTCTGATAGGAGGTAAACCCAGTTTATGCTGATGATCTCTCTCTGTCTCCTTCCCGCTTTGGTTTCTTTGCTATTCTCGGCACACATTTATGCAGTGCACTCGAGTGGGTTTTGCCGGCGCAGCAGAGGCTAACAGCGAGACTCACTTAACAACTTAAGCGCACTGTACGAGCTGGAAGTGTTGTGGAATCTCAGCTTTGCCAATTAAAGCTGAGTGTTGGGAGATTTCATAGGCAAAAGTTGCTCAGTCAGCAGATGGAAATCTGTGATGCATTCTCAAGTAGCGCTGTCCTAACAGTCAACTCATTAAAGAAGTGCCAACTCTTCACATCGAGGCCTATATATGTGTATGTATATACTGCAACGTCTAAACACAAGTGTTAAAATGAATTCACTTAACAGCTTTTGATATTTAATACAAAATAAAACAGGCTCACAAGGCAAATTGAATAAGTGTTACCAAAGACGCAGCTGCAGAGTGAACCTGTAAACCAGGTGCTCGATTCTGTAAATGCCACAGGGGTACACGCTGTCTACTGCTAATGCTAACCATTAACATTATCATGCCTTCTGCAGCTCTAATGGCTGTTTTCTATTACTTCCTTGCTCCCTGAATTAGCCACAGTGACCTTTGAAGCGTTCCCGCAAGCCATTCACAGCCTCTGCACCTTTCTTCACTCTCGCTGCTGTCAAGCAGCAGCAAAGAGAGATCAAACACCGAGCCTCGTGCCTGCAGAGGCTTCTTTAGAGCTGTATCGCCCCCAACATTCATTGTCACTTTGCTTTGTTGTTTGCTGTGACACTGGTGCTTACGTATGTAGGATTTTTCGCTCGTTGTTTTTTCAAAAGCTTTTGTGTGTGCGTGTGTAGGTGTGTGTGAGTGGGTGTTGGGCAATGATTAGGGTGAAATAATGCAAGGCCTTCTGGCAGGTAGTGCCAGAGCTAAACTTGACGACGGTCGGGGGTATCTTCTGTTATTTGAGGGCACAACTTTAGCCCTGGTTTGTTTCTGTGTATTTGTGTCTACACACACAAGCTACTATAATCGCCAGAAACCCACAGTTTCTTTTCATCATTCTGTCTGACTGCTGTTTTTGAGTTATCCTGCAGCCTGTGACAGGATGCACTGTGTGAAAGGAAGGAAAACCCCTTGGACAGGTGGGCCAGTCCATCGCAGGGCGTACATTCAAACCCATTTGCAGTCATATTTACACTTCTGAGCAGCTCATCGTTTGTCTTGAAGGCTTAATTTTATTATCGTCTGGCTTGAATGCCAATGAGCACGCCAAAGTACTCTCAGAGCATCATTACTGGTAGATACACATACGTCATTGAGAATTTTAAAGGAAACCTCAAAGCAGTGAATATGCTTCTGTGAATATGATTGTAAGCACAGATGCTGCTCGTGGTGTAAGGCACACGTGGGTGTGTCCAACTGCTTTTGTGATTGTGTTGACTGGAAGCGCCTCTGAAACCCTGGCACAGCACAGACTGATCTTAACTGGCTGGAGGATGATAAATATATTGCTCGTAGGAGGAATGCATTATCAGCAGGTGGAACTGGAGTGGACCTCAGCCACAGCCACTAAATTGATCTCCTCTCAAGAGCTTCAAAGCACAGATATAAACCTCCTTTCAAGGACAGTCGTAAATTCCCATCAGTTTATGTTTTGAAAGTTAAATAATAATGGATATATATGATTAAATATTACTAAATTGATATGATGAAACCCAGTTCGAGTGGGTCACAAGCTAGCGTATATTGCTCATGCTGGTCCCGAGCCCGGATAAATGGGAGGGTTATGTCAGGAAAGGCATCTGGTGTAAAATCTGTGCCAAATCAAATGTGCAGATCTGTTCGCTGTTGCGACCCCCTGGGAAATAACGGGGCAGTCCAAAGTGCCTTCTATTAAACGGATATGATAACAATATATCAGTATTATAATGTGCATGACTGCATATGTACATTGTAAATGTAATATAACTGTAATAAGATAGCATACTCAATGCAGAAATATAGTACATAAACCAGACCGCCACATCATAAAAAACACTTACAGGTGAATAACATTGATCATCCAATTATGATGCACAGTTCTGCCGGGAAGCTATGGCTCCTGGCTTTCACTCTGATATTACTTTGACACCTATCACCTACTCATATACTAATGCAGACCAGCACTCCCCATATACATTGTGAAAAGGCTGTTAGACAGATAGAACATGTATATATAACAAAACAAAATACCCAATATATAGTACTGTCTTATATATATATATAAGTAACTAAAATTTTATGTTCTGAAAGAAGCAGAAACAGGCATAAACTTATATAATCCCACGTCTTCTTTCTGTCTGATGAATGGCAGCAATATACTTCCTACTTTTGTACACGCACTTCTTTTATCCTGTCGATTTATGTAACTAATAATACATAAGCTCTATGTGTGTTAAACTGTAGGCCTGCCGTGTGTATCAAATCAGTTTCACTCATAATGAAAATTTTTTGAAAATGTTTTTTAGCTTCAAGTATGAAAATCGGACAGTGGGTGGTCCTCAAACAGAAAACAGGCAACCGGGTTTTAGAAAGCAAAAATCAGCCAAAAAAAAGAGGGAGATGCTAATTTCTGAAGACATTAAAACTGAAATAATTCTTGAACCGAAACTTTCTTCAGCATATCTGTGGTCACCGTATGGCTTTGATAACCAAAGATATGAATTTAGTGGTTCCTAGTAATAGCCTGTTCAATAAGTTGAGACAGTTTCCTGGAGATTAGGCAGGTGATCAGAGTAACAAATGCTCTCTGATCTCTATGTCTCTGATAAGTGGGAAAATAATAAAGCCCCCTGGAAATGCCACAAGGTTGCCGTGGAAAGATGATTCCCTTCACAGGCCGGTGTCCTGTATGGCAGTTTTTTGCTAGCCAAAATTAAATTGGATTTTAATATTACAGTGAGTTATTGCTAACAAAAATCAATCAAACAAACAAAAATTAAATTATAATATAGAGATGGGAAAAATGCCAGAACTCAAGGCTTAGTCAAAGGGGAACGGTGCCACCACTGTGACAACACCCTTTGGTTAGTCTCATTGTGAAACCTCACAAAGCTTGTTTGCGGTTGATAATGCACACTTACAGTCTACTGACGTGTCAGTCGCATAGTGAAGCACACCCTGCTTAATTCTGCTTTTTGCCTCAATCCTGTTATATTTAGTAAGAATTGAAACGAGCAACTGAGACTGTAGACTCATAGTTCACAGGAGCAGGTTTCCAATACGGCTGGACTCAACCAGCAGTTCTCACTGACGTCACCCCCTGCTGGCCATTACAAAAAGTGAAAATTAGTCTATAGCTGGGAGTTAGAAAACTATATGGGACTGTATGTCTGTGAAGGTTCTCAGTCATCCAGGTCATTGTAGTCTAAGGAGCTTGGAAAGAAAAGCATCTGGACTTCTTTAAGTTGCTTGAAGATGTTTCACCTCTCATCCAAGAAGCTTCTTCAGTTCTAGGGTCAAATGGTGGAGAGTTCCAGATTTAAGTCCTATGAGAGTGACCCCCAAGAGGGACATGGACCTCAGGAAATCACATGATAGGTTGGGGCTAGGTTTCACAGTGAGTTCACTCGAAACCTTGGCTGATTGTGACCTACACCCGTTTTCACACCTTGGCTCGTGTGATTAGATGGAGGATCAATAGGGGGTCCGTGTCCCTTTTGTTGGACACTCCCTTAGGGCTTAAATCTGGGACTCAACATCATTTGACCTTAGAACTGAAGAAGCTTCTCAGATGAGATGTGAAATGTCTTCAAGTAACTTAAAGAAGTCCAGATGCTTTTCTTTCCAAGCACCTTAGACTATATGGACTGTAATTTCCAAAGAATATCTACACGCCGCATTCGCACCATCAAGCCCGGGTTTAGTACTAACTCCGAACCATGTGTATTCTGAAGAAGCCAACAACTAAATCGAAATAAAAACAGTTGCTCAAAGTGTACACAAACTGACCAGTGACGCCAGCACCCCAGTGTTTGCTTGGGTCCACATGTTTAAATTTGGTCACTCAGTCAGCCTGACAGTCCTTACTGTTTGATCAGGCTTCCCTAGTGTGGTTGGGTGTGAAAGATTTACGCGTAGTGCAACACGCTTATTTGACATTCAAAAGATTTTGATAAACAAATGTTGTGACGCTCACTTCTGTAGCAGGACGGTTTCCTCTGAGCGGGGATAAATTTCAGTAAGTCTACAATAGATTTCTGCATATTTCTCGCGTTTCCTCTGATTAGTCTGAATAACTCGCTGCTGTGCCGTGACTTAAAAGGATAGGCTTCTAATAAAAACGCTGCAGAGAAGTGTATGATAATTTACTTTTCAAGCGACAGAAAAGTAGGGTAGGAAAAAAAAAACTACATTTGCTCCTCCTGATTAAATAATGGGGATGCTTTTGCTTTTCTTGCTTCTCTGCTCAAGTGCCTATGGATCCAGTGAGCCAGACAGAAGCTTTGATATGCCTTTTGTGCACATATCTTCTGCCCATACAGCGGTTCCGTCCAGAGCTTTTTCTTCTGCCAGATAATCACTTGATAATCACTCAGTACTGCAACATCTCTTATGTGCAGTTGTGCTGACAGAGTAAATGCATTGTGCAAGCCTATTCAGGGTCCATATGGGTCCGCTTTATGACACCGATCCAAGTAGAAAATGATGATTCTCATGAAAGTTAAAGCTCTGACAGCTGAGGCAACAAAAAGGGTTTTTACACTTAGCTACTGAAGGGAAAAAATTACTTGTTTGAATAATGAAAAAAAAGAGACAGTGCCATTAGCTTGGCTTGTTCTTTTAATAGCACCGTCTGCCACCCTCCCTCTTCATCAGTTAAATGCTATGACTAAAAGGTAATTCATTTCATTATTTCCAGGATACAGTGAGTGGGTAACTGTGCTATGTCTTTGTTTCCAGGGGGAAGGATTTTGGTCACGATGTAGACTTTATCGTGACCACACCACAACTGGGGAAGGAGGAGCGTCTTCTCACCAGCGTTATTGATAGACTAAAACAGCAAGTAAGTATGTTGTTTAGGTCTTTCTTAAAGCATAGTATTAGTATCCTGAATGAACACACTATAGGCTAAAGTAAATACAAAGATCCAATATTCTTGAGAGGAACAATAGACTAAACAAAGCAATGCTAATATTTCTTTTGAAACCTGTGTTTGTGGAGTGCCTGTGTGTTAAATTTTTAATAAGCGGGAGTTCAGAGCAACGTTTGAACACTGCTTTGCATTTGATGTTAAATCACTGAGACTGGTTTAGGTGTCCATCTGTGTTTCTATATCCTGCATTCATAAACAATCCCTTTTTAATTAAACCCACCTTACATCCTGGGCCATGGTGGCACAGCAAGCTCGCACCACTGCACTGTGATGAGGCACATGCAAATACAGAAAACATCTTTATTGACTGCACAACGCAAGGTTGGCTTTGAGGGGGGAAAATGAGCAAATGCAAAAATTCCCAAGGAAATACATGAAGGTGCGAGCGGTAGTTCAGACTACAAGGCAAGTGTTTCCAGAGCAGCACCAAAACAGTGATAGACACAGCTGAGACAAGTGCTTGTTGTTGCTGCATGCTGAGTAATAGAGATACTGAAGCCAGCTATCTGTCGGCGGTGTGGGAAATGTGAGAATGTGGAAGGCTTTTGTTTGTTTTAACATTCTGGTGGCGTGATTCATACGTCATTGCAGACATCTGTAATTATGCTTATATTAAGTCTTAACCTAGATTGCTGAGATTATTCATAGCTCAGTTCAGGTTCTGCAGTCATGTGATTTCTAACCACATGTTATCTTGTCTGCCATGATGGAAGCGTGATGCTGTAAGGTCAAAAGAATAAGGAGCTACCCAGGCCTACAGGCTGGTCTGCAACCATCTGGCAACCACTGGTCTTGAGGGAAAAACATTTATCCCCCGTTGGTAAATTGTTGTTGGAGTTTGATGGCAGTTGCTGTGAAATCAGTTGCTAAAGCCTGAGTCATGCAGGCCTAGAGACCAATCAGTGACCTCCTGGCAACCATTAGCTGGTTAGGAAAAATGTGTATTTCCCAAGCAGTTGTCGAAAACTTCCTTGCAATTGCTATGGTTGCTAGGAGAGCTCAAACACTTGGAAACTACTCCTTCAAAGTAAAAGGTTTAGTTTTACTTTGAAGGTGAATGTTGTCTGTTTTCTGTGGCTGTATCACTTCCACTACGCTGGACAACTCTTAAGCAATGCACATATGACATCACGTGAAAAATGTCTTAAGACAAAGTCATCAGTAATAACCTGCGTTGGTATCCAAGTTACTGCATCTGAATCCCTGCTCAGGACTGACTGCTGTCATATGTTGATGCACATTTGACATCATTTTTCAGTGCGCACGGTAAAAGAACAGTACATCAGCCACCTGTTTTCCCAGCCCTAACCGATTTGTTTCAGTGATGAAATGGAACCATGTAGTTACCAAGATGTCTAGCCAAATAGCAACAAAACTAAACATCAAAGGATATCTTGCAAATCTAAAATCAGTGGATTTTATGAAACAGCAGCATCTGATGCTTTTGCAGTGAGGATGGATTGTGTCCTCCATGTTGCAATTTTTAAAACATATCTGCAAGTTTTTAAAGTTTTTAATAGTCAGGTAGTAGATGAATTATCAAAATCTGGTTTAATAAACCATATGTTTGTGGTTGATAAACCCAATGACATCACATATTGTGGGTTCTGTTTCATGCTTACATTTGTGTATCTCATCAGACTGTTTTAACTGGCAGGCCATAGCAGGCAAAGTGCTGAAAAACTCAACATGTTCGCTCATTCTCTAACACCACGTGAACATCCATCCATCCTTCTGAACATATTCAGGAATTTTTGTGCTGCTTTGGAAATAGATTTGAATTGTAATCTCTGCGTTTTGCAGCCGGTTGTATTATTTGTGTTTTGCCTATAGCATGGTTTCTCCTAATCGGTATGATGAACCCCTCAAGGCTATAACAGTGCTGAAAAAGAAGTACAGAAAAACCCCCCAAAGAGCTGTGCTTAGGGTGCACACAAACATCAGTGCACCAAACAATGCAACCATGTTCAACATAACCACAGTTGTAACCATGGAGAATAACAGTAAGAGTAACAAACAAGCTTCTCATAAGATCATATTAAGCCCACTGTTATACTGCAGCTCAATACATTGCTAAATTAAAAAAGGATGCACCACAAAATCTAGGTTGAGAATAAAATATGTTTCTTACACACCAATTTGCACATTCCTAAAATTCTGGCAACAAACCAAATTTTTGTTTATTACACTGTCCCTTAATCTTTTCAAATTTATTTATTTATTTTGTGACATAAAACATTTCAGTCTTCAGTTAAATGATGAGTAGCAGAGGGTTTGACTTTTGACCTAGGGGTGGAGCAATCTTTTTAGGTGCCAAAACTACATGTGACAGAGTGCCATCTACTGCTGAGAAGAATATCATTTTTATGCATGTTTGAATTGAAACAGAAATATATTTAAAAATTGTGCATGTTCAAAAACATCTGAAGAAGTATTTTATGTTGTTTATAGACAGATTCTGATTTAATGTATTTACTACTTAGTTTGTTGCCTGGGATGTGTAAGCAAATCATGCACTGGAAAAGCATGCAGAAAGTTGCAGGAAGTGAGGACGAGGACATTTTATGGGAGGAAAGAATTTGATTGAACAGTTAAGGTCATAAGGTCACTGCCTTGGTGAGGACAGCGAGTATGAAAGGATCCCAGAATCAGGTCTGAGGAACACTTTTTTAAAGATAACTTTAACTGAGATTATGGGTCAGTTAAAGGCTATACATATGTGATGTGTGTGGGGAAGCAATAGTATTCATGTTCATGTGTGTGTGGGAATCGGTAGTTTGGAGCAGACTTTATGAAGGTACCAGGATGCAATACTACTCCAAATGACAGATATGTGACATCCACCTCTGATTCATAAAGTTCCATACAGACTAGTTAGATACATTCAGACACATAGAAACACATACAATCACACATACAAACCTATATGTAATGCATGGTATGGCAGATAACACAGACACACAAACAGCAACACACACAGCTATTTGTGATTTATTACTTGGGAGTGGTTGTGGCTCACCTCCTTGACCAAAACCACACCCAACTAATTCATAAAATTCATACAAATCAGCTGCTGATTAAGTATCCTTGTAGCAAGATACTGAACCCAAGTTGCTCCCAGCGTGTTCAGGAGAGTCTGGACGTTAGATAGAAAGTACGTAGATGTAGAAAAGGTGCTTGTATGAATATGTATGATTTAATGGAATATCTTCAAATATGGGTAAAAAAGGGCTAATTCTTAGCACCCATTTGAACATTTTCCCCTGACTTTATTCCTATGCTTGTGTGACCTACATCAATTTTGTTTGATTGGGATCTGATGGTTGTGGAGGAGTCCAGTGAACTCATTTCCATTTTTAATAAACTAGTTTGAGAGGAAATGAGCTTTCTGACCAGGGACCATTGTACCTTCATTCACTACTGCTCATAGATGACAGTAGTGGTCCTGGTTCCTTCTGCTGCTTTAACCCAACTGCTGCAAGGTTTGATTTGTTGTGCATGCAGAGATGCTCTTCTGCATAAGTGGGAATAATGAGTTACTGCTTGTTACTTGAGTTACTGTTTCCTAACTATCACCTTAGGTGTCTGGCCATTTCTCTCTGACCTCTGGCATCAACAAAGGATTTTCACCCAGAGAAATCCTGCTTGTTGGATAGGTTCCCTATTTCAGACCATTCTCTGTAAATCCTAGAGATGAAAAATCAAGGTAGATCAGCAGTTTGTAAAATAGACCATCCCATCTAACCCTATCCCTATTGTGGGCAGTGTGAACTGTTCCCTAGATCTTTCACTCATAGGGGTTTTTGAATCACTCTTTGTCTGGTCCCTCACCCAGGACCAATTTGCCAAGTGAGACCGTACTAGTGGGCAAAAGCCTCCCGACAACATAGCTCCTGTGGACCCCTCCACCACCATAAGTCAAGTCACAGAGGGGACATATGCATATTCTGGTACATAATATATATATATATAACTGTTGCACTATATGTTGAAAAACCTCCTGAAACCAAAAGCCAGTCTTTCACTCGCGGTCGCTGTAAGATACTGAAGTTTTCAGCATGATTCAAAACTAAATCACTTAAAGGAGTTGGTCAAATTTTCATGATTCAGAGCTGTGTCCTTGGAAACACAGCTCCCTTTTTTTGTGAAAATTAGAGAGAAAGAAGTTATTTAGTTGCCTGCAATGAAAAGAGATTTGGAAGGTGTGAGTGATTCTAGGAACAAAAAAGTACAATTTAGCAGTTACATTAAGAACTTCTTTTAGGGCTTTCAAGGACCATGGTCAGCACTGGATGCCCCATGGTGGAAAATGGAGCCTTTAATGGAAAATGGGCAAAAAAAAAGAGAAGTGGCTGAGAGGGGAGAAGAAAAAGAGAGACAGAGAAACAGACAGTGACTGTGAGCAGAGTGAGGAAATATACGAACAGGAGATAAAACAGAGAGACACAATGTTAATGTCGGATTATGTTTACATAAACACAGTGATTTAATTACTGACTGTACTCAAATGACAACAATTATTTGCTGCTAATATCATGGTAATGTGACAAATATCAGTGGGTTCCAGAAGTGCTCTACTTCAACTTGTTGCATAAAAGACATTTGCAATTACATGAAACTGGGGTGTTAAGCACAACAATTGAAACAAATATCCAGGGTGTTTAAATTATAGATAGACGTATGCAGTATTACACCCACCTCCTCTAGTTTTGAAGTTTTTATTCTGTGCATGGGAGGAGGAAATCAATGAAGTAGGCCAGGTTTATTCACCGTCTACTAGTTCATTCAGTTATGGAACTGCTCAACAGATTGGATATATAGTTAGATAACTCTGAGAAACAGGAATAAAATTCAAATGTGATGGAAAACTTTTTTTTTTTCATCCATGAATAATGTCCTTGTGATTCGTGATTATTGAAGAGCAGCAGGCTTTAAAGCTGTAGTTCCTAACTTTCTCTAGTGGCCTAGTTAGAAACTGTGAAAAGTCACGGTGCCAAGAGACACATGAGATTTTTACTAACCTAACAGTCTTGAATAAAACTATTAACACAAGAAGACATTTTTAAATTCTGCGACTCACATTAATAACTTCTCCCACATCTTGCCTCACTGCGCCGATGTCACAAGGGCCAGATTATTTTAAAACACCTGATTATACGAGGCCAATAAACACAGGTGTTGTTTCTCACTGATCTAACAGATTTAACACGTGTCCTTGCGGGATCCTGAAGCTCTCTCCAGTCTGTACATATCTGAGAGTGTCACTTGTTTTCATGTTGTTTCTATCACTTTTGACTCTTCCTAAGACTGGACTTTTCCTTTTCTTGCCTCGTTTCCAAATTTATTGGGGGAAATTTACTAATTAAACCAAAGCCCTGTCCTTTTGCTGCTGCAAAGTTCTTCTTTTGGAGCCAGAATTAATTTTATTTGGGGAAGAGGGTAAAGTGGTAAGTAAGCAGTGAAAACAAGCTAGCTTGGTGTGCAAGCTTGGATTTATAAACCGATGCACGTACAGTACAAGTTTAAAACCACTTCTCATTTCTTCATATTTTGCTTCCAATGAGCCAGACTCATAATTTTTTTAAAAGTGGTGTTGAGCAATAGTTCTGATGCCTTTTCAAGTTTTTCTTTGGAACTTGGCTGCTTTATCCTTTTAGCTCGGAAAACGCAGCTAGTTTCAGCTGGAGATATGTTTTTGTGTGGTTAACTTTCAGTCATTCAATCAACTGTATACTTGTACTCAGCTGTAAACATGGTTTTAATGCTGTTTAGTTAGGCATAATAACACTGAGTCAAAGGTGACGGATTCACCTTTGGAGTCAGCCTCAAGTGGCCATTAAAGGAACTGCAGGTCTTGGCATTTCCTTAATGCTATATTCTGGTCAACCCCAGAGATTGCTGCTGGTTTGAAGCATAAAAGTCAAACATGTTATTGTTTTTTATCCCCCGTCAAAAACACATATATTAAGTCTATTGAGCTGAAAATGAATGAAATCCGTGGTGTTCTGTCTTGGTTTAAAAATCATGTCGAGTACATACAGTAGTCTCATCAGTGGCTGTACATGAAGCTGAGTTAGCTGAATTGCATGTTTTGCTGCAGGTGTTTTGTCTGATACTCCCCAACAAAGAGACACTGCCCATGAAAACACCAAGAAAACATTTCCTACTAACAGGACTAAATGACATCCCAGTCATTATGCCTCCCTTCAGTGCTGCTTGCTAAAAAGTCCCTATTAGTATAATTGCAGGCAGATACCTCTCCTCTGAGCAGGGTGACACATGCAGGAGAAAAACTTGATCTGTAAAAGGCCATCATGGACAGTGTTGGTTAGACCGGTTAGATAAAAACGGGCAGCGCAAGAAAATGTGGCTGTGGAAGGACTTTTCTTTGTCAACACTGTCTTCAACCTTGCATAAATGCATAGTTGAAGAGGGTCATGAAAAAGAGATGAGTGTTTGATAAAGAGCAGAATCACGCTGCCTGTTCTAGTCTAGTCTAGTCACTGACCTCTTTTTTGACATAGCTGGGGTTTAAAAATAAACCCTTCCAAACCCCCCAACCCTCCTCCATCCCCACCTCCGCATCTCTGCACTCCTTCAGAGGTCCATCCTGACGATAATTACCTCCTACTTATTGCATGTTATCGCGCGGAGCTCTCACCACTTGCAGCCACTTAAATCCACTATAGGCAGAGGCAGCGAGGTGAAGGTGTGAAAGGATGTGCGAATGTACGGGGATAGGAGGCAGAATGGATGTGAGACAGTGAATTAGGCAGGTAAGGGCAGGTGTTAGAAAAGGCTTTAGAAAGCCAAGAAGGGACGGCGTGATAAGACCGGAAGCTTTCTTCTCAGCAGGGTGGGCAGAATGGGGATGGAGAGGGGACCGTCTGGAGGGACGAGGACACAAGAGACAGTGATTAAGTGGAGGTAGCAGAGGTTGACTCTAAGTCGTGTAACCTTGTCATCTGCAATCGAGCCCCTGGGGGCAGACATGTCTTCACTCAGGCCTAATATCATAGGCAGCCCCTGGAACCCAACCCATCCCCCCTTCATCCAGCACCCCTCCACAGCCTGAAGGGAGTTAAAAATACATCCATCTCCAAACGTCCTTGTAAAAAGGGGTTCATCATTTTTTCCCTCCCCCCCCTCATTGCCCACCCCCTTCTACTGCTGAAATTCTGAAAGCATAACTTGGGGGCAGAAGCAAGGTCAGCCACCAGCTTCTGTGGCAGACAGATGAGATTCAGCTTGGCCCCGGCTATAGCGACGAAGAGACGGAGAGGGCCATGCCTCATCCTTCGTCCATCTATCATTTCTGTCTCTAAATACTGTTTAAGCACTGCTTTGCAAAGGCTGAGGTCTGCATGCATTGCAGTCATTATGATGCCATTCAACTAAGGCTTTATTGTTCTGTGTTTGGTCAGCATGCTTGGTAATTGGAGAGTTTTCCCTGTGGCTAAATCAGTGATTCAGACAGAGCTGCCCATACGGCCGAGGTTATTCGGCAGTCACGGAGGCTTAGTCACTTTGAGATCTAAATAAAATTGGATCAGTAATGGCTCCTCCGACTGACACTGAGAGGACGCACATGCGGACAGATGAACAAACCGCTTTGCTTTCATTTCACAAATCAGTTTCTTTCATTCTGGTGAGGCCCTGTATCAAAGTCAAAGTGCATTTCAGATGGTCCTGGCTAACACGCTAATCTGCAACTTGAAGGCAGGGTTTGATGTCTCTTTTTTGCGAGTCAGAAAGAATGCAAGATGAGATCAGAGTGTGCCCGATAAGGATGCTGCTGTCTTCTGGATGCAGGTGGCTTCTGCGTCCACTCATCACACTCTCAAGAAAATACCTGGTGTAAATCATCAAATAAGAAAAACACTCAACCTTCTGATCACAATTTCAAAAGTCATGTTCACTTGAACCCCCCTCCACCCAGTGCTCATAGGCAAAAGCTTTCAGGGGAAAGATTATCTCCCTGCTGTCCTCCTCTGTAATTCCCTCTGTAAACAGTTCTGGTGGAATAAGCTTACTCTCAGATGCTCGCTGACAGTACCTGCTGTGTAGGAGATGATTACAGAGCGCTATTGGGCTAAACAGCCCCCGGCGATGCTGAGACGGGGAACTTCATGACATCCTGTTTTTATGTTGGATTTGTGTGTGTCTGCGTGTCAGGCTGAAAAGGGAGAGAGTGAGAGAAATCAGTGCCGCTGTACTGTACTGCATGTGTGTAGGCAGCAGGGCCGCAAACCTCATCCGGCGAAGGGCATCCGCATTCAGGTACTTAATGGTCTGTGCAACTGTCACCATAGCTCATTAATGCTTTCTCTGAAGGCATCAGCGTGATTCAAAGCTGGAGAAAAAAATTTCTTTTTTCAGGAGGGGTCGGAATCAGTGACCTACATTTGCGGCCTCCTGAATCAGATGCGCTGCAGACGTTCTCCCACAGCTCGTCTCAAGTGTGGCTCAGGGGGATTTTAATTTCAGATTAGTCAGTATTTAAGTGCTTTTATGCTGTCATTCTGCCCTCATTATCCAAGTGAGAACTGTCACTGCCTGTAGCTAAGCTATTACTAAATGGAAAGGGAACTTTCCTGTCCGTGCCTTTTATTAGAAGGCGAGCGGTTATCTGTAATTGCACAGGGAGAGCGGTCCAGGGGTGCAGCAGCGGGTGACATCGTAGATTTCTTTTGCCTGCAGTTGCACAACACATGAGCTCACTCCTAAAGATAATTAGAGGAAAAGGGTGATTTCTTTGAGATCTGCTCCCTGGTGTGTCACCACCTAAGGTACCTCAGCGCCCTCCATCTCGGTGGCCCCCGTGGGGAGAGCTGTCCTCGTCTGATAACTCGTGCCGTTCGGCGGTCAGGCAGGATTGTTTAGTAATGGCTATCTGGGCTATGCTGACAAGGTGTTTAATGTTTCGTGATTAACCTCAGTCATCAGTTGGACAGGCAGAGTAGCTGCTCACTGCACTCTATTCCCCAATTATTGCTCTTTAAGGAGAGTGAAGCAAATTTATGGCCAGTGAGAGGAGAGTAGTATCCCAACAATTACTCTGGGTGCTGGAATTAAATTGACAATTTGTAATCTTAATCGCCTTAACACTGCTACACCCAGGGAGAAGCGAATTCGGCCAGGGCGAGGTCCCGGGAAATCAATTCATGGACTATCTGTCTTTTACCTCTCTTTCTTTCCCCTATCTACTCGTTTTTCTCCAACCCTCTTGCACTCACTCCATTTCACTCTCCTCTACTCTTATGGCTTTGTTTCTCATCAGTGATCCTCTCTCTTCAACGCACTGACATCTTACTTGGCAGAGATTTTCATTATCTAAGGAGTGGAGCCATTTACCAGAGAATGGGCTCCAGCCATCTACTATTGCTGACTGAAAGCTTGTTTCTCTATTGGGTCTTACACTCATCCATCCCCCCTTTTTTAGCACTCTCTAGGCCCATGACAAGTCTGAAAACATGCTCACACACTGGCCCGAGTTCTTTCCCTGGTATTCATAGCTTTACTGATGAAAGCCTGTGTGCACATTCACGACCACTGTTACCTTCTAGAGCTACTTTTTAGAGCTTTATTGAAACAGTTGAGACTTTCACACTAAGACTCTCAGTTTAACCAGTAGACATATTTCATTCTCTAATTATTTTATGAGTTTTAACCTGATGGATTACCACAACTCAAAGTCAGTGCTTTTTTTTGATCGTACAGTATAAATTTCAATAAATCAATGTAAATATTTAAAAGCAGGAACAAAAGACTGAAAGAAGAAGCTTTACAGGCTTGGTGATGATGCAGTGTTTTATTTCTTTTAACAATGACAACCAATTTCTCAGGATTTCGTCTAACGTCAGATTATACAGATTTAGAGTTCTGTTTCTTTTCCTTTTGAGATTTTTAAACATTTCAAATTCAAATTCAAATTCAAATTTTATTTGTCACGTACACAGTCATACACAGTACGATATGTAGTGAAATGCTTGGACAACTGCTCGTGACCTAAAGAAAACAAAAAAGGAAAAGGCTATGAATAAGATAGGAAATAAATATGAAAAATTAAAAAGGGTAAATTTAACTAGGAAGGAATAAAATATAAATTAAGGTTAAAAATGAAATAACTGTACAACACAAATTAGAATGAAGGGTAAATTTAACTGGGAGAATAAGATAAAATATATAAATTAAAGTTGAAAATAAAATAACTGTACAACAAAATACACAATACACAATATAGAACTATATAAGAATGTATGAAGAAATATAAATAAATATATACACAATAACAGCAGCATATACACAACAACAGCAGCGTGATTTAAGTAATGAAGTGAAAATAATGTCCAGAATGTCCAGTGTGTGTAAGAACTGTATGTGTGGGTCAGTACTGTGTGGTGGTGTGATCTTCCTGGCCTTGGTCCAGCACCGCCTGCTGTAGATTGAGTGCAGGTCAGGGAGCTCGGAGCGGATGGTGCGCTCAGCTGACCGCACAACCCTCTGTAGAGCTTGTCTGTCCTGCATGGTGCTGTTCCCGAACCAGGTTAAGATGTTTCCCGTCAGGATGCTCTCTATGGTGCAGGAGTAAAAGTTCCTGAGCACCTTGGAGGGCAGTTGGAAGTCTCTCAAGCGTCTGAGGTGGTAGAGACGCTGTCGGGCCTTTTTCACCACGGTGTTGATGTGACAGGACCATGACAGGTCCTGCGTGATGTGAACTCCGAGGTATTTGAAGCTGTCCACTCTCTCCACTGGGCACTCGTTGATGACAGGGGTCTGGTAGTTCCTCTCCTGCTTAGTGCTGAAGTCCACTATCAGCTCCTTTGTCTTACTGACGTTTAGAAGGAGGTTGTTCCTCTGGCACCAGTTCTCCAGATTCCTAATCTCCTTCAGGTAGGCCGTCTCGTTGTCATCAGAGATCAGGCCCACCACGACGGTGTCGTCAGCAAACTTGATGATGGTGGTGGAGCTGGTAGTGGCCACACAGTCATATGTGTACAAAGAGTACATTTGATATGTAACTATTCAGATCAACAACAAAAACAGACAATCAACATGTGATGCTAGCATCCCAATGCATCAAGAATGTGCCTTGAATGAACTTTTCCCTAAGTAGGACACTTAGAAGGTACTTGGAGAACTGACGGACAAGAACTAGTGTAGATGGGCACCTCAGGTTTTTAGGATTTGTGAGGTTTTCCCAGTTATGCCATTTATTTGTGCTAAACTGCCACTACTTAATGTAATGTTTGTAATGGAAATTAGTTATTCATTTTTAAATGTTCCAGTATTATGAGTATATTTTAAATCCACAGAAGATGTATGAAAAGGGTAATCCATGAAATTGTAACCACTGAATTCTGTTTTTGGGGCCAAATGTGTCCTTTGACTGCTATTTGACTTGGTCTAAGCCCTGTGAGACTATGCCTCAGCACAACATTTGACACTACATGATAATGTTGCTGACACCATCACAATAAATGGCGATCTTTAGTGGGTGTAAAGATCGCACTGATGTGAATCCTTTTACAGTTTCTGAACGGAAATTACACGTAACTTCTAACTCATCACGCTGGCATCAGAAGTCAGAAAATCTCAGAGGCATTTACATTTAATTTAAGGAAATTGTGAATGACTATACCAATGTTCATGGCATTCTGTCCATTAAAACCTTAAATTAGTTTGCTCAAAACCATAGAATCACTGTACTTCACACCCTTTACCAAATTGGTTTTAAATTGTCATTTCAGTCTGGTCTATTAGATTATTTGATCTGGTGTCAAACCGGTCCTGCTGACTGACTCCTGGCAATGTAAGTGGTATGTCATCCAGATATGGGCCAGGCCTGGCACAGATGGCGCTGTTTATGTGATGGCATGCCACATCTGGCCCGACTGTGGTTTGTTTTATGTGGCCCAGGCTCATAGAAAACAGGTCTGGCCCAGATCAAGCTGGCACTTCTGACTGACTGGTGTCATGGCAGGGTGTATGTCAACCAAATGTGGGTCAGGTCTGGCAATGATGGCACTATTTATGTTCCTAATTTTATTTTAGTTAGAAGACCCAAATGCCATGTTGCAATACTATACTGCTATGGTAGCCAACTTTCAAATGCAGGTTTGACAGGTTTGTGAGTATACACTTTATCCAAAACCTAGTGAGGGTTTACTCATGTTTAGCACTGGGTGGCTGTAGCTTATGAGTGGTTCAATCACTGGCTCCTCCCGTCTACATCTCAAGAATGTGAATGTGTATGAATGTAGTTAGGAAGCACTCAAGTTAGAGAAAGTGTGTGATTGGGTGACTGTGGCATGTTGTGTAGAGCACTTAATAATGATGAATAATCCATGAGAGTAGAAAAGCGCTATATAGGAATCAGTCCATTCACTGTCTGAACAGAGTTTCCTCATGTTACTTTTGCACTATTATGTTCTGGCACATGTTGTTATTACATGGCTTGATTAAGGTACACATTAGGCTGACATCTGGGGCCAGAGCTGAAACTGTTCTGGGCCAGCAGTGTGTCTGCAACTGGCCCGTGGCTGCACACAACTTACACATGGCCCACATCCCACAAAGAATGACGGTCCTTTGGTGGCGCAGATCTGGTTTGCCAGAGGTTACACATGGGCCAGCACAGAACCAGCAGTGTGTTTGCAACTGGCCTTTTGCTGGCCCATGTGTGGGCCACCTCTGGCAAACCAGATCTGGGCCACCAAAGGGCCGTCACTCTTTGCGGTATGTGGGCCATGTGTAAGCACATTGTGTGGGCCAGATCTGGGCCATACCAATTTTGCTATGTGGGTTAATGCTTAACATTCAATTATTACCTCTGATTTAAGTTCCAGGTAAGAATTATTTTCTTTCAATCACTGCTGTCTTGATGTGAACGTAAGCTAATCTGATGGGGCAATTTTAAATCTTTACATTGCTGGCAATAAACTGTGAAACATGAAACACAAAGGTGTACCACTTTAAGAACATAATGTGTCATGTCAGGAAATTTCAAGTGTTTTGCATGTCTTTTCATGTGGTTCTGTAAAGGTCAGTGGGATGATTCTTGCTTCTTATGTATTTTTTGTTTCCCCATCTTGGCTTGAGGAAGAAAATTGTATTAATGGATGTGATGGTACAGGAGAGCTCACCAAAGTCATTACGATTCGTCCTCCTTTAAGTAAGATCATTGAAAAAGCAGTTTCTCAACAGCTCAGTTACTTCTTAAAACAGAATAATTGCTACGATGCCTTCCAGTCAGGTTTTAGACAGAACCACAGCACTGAAACCGCTCTGACCAAAGTGTTTAATGACATATGTCTGAATACAGACAGTGGAAAAATGTCAGTCCTAGTTTTACTGGATCTCAGTGCAGCATTTGATACAGTTGACCACAACATATTACTCAAACGACTGGAGAACTGGACAGGTCTTTCAGGAACTGTACTAAACTGGTTCAAAACATACTTAGAAAACAGGAAATACTTTGTATCAATAGGTAACTTCACATCTGAGCAGACAAGTATCACATGTGGAGTTCCCCAAGGTTCCATCTTGGGACCCCTTCTGTTTAACATCTACATGCTCCCACTGGCACAGATTATAAACAACAACAAAATAAACTATCACAGCTATGCAGATGACACACAAATATATATCACAATGTCACCAGGAGACCGAGGCCCTGTACAGGCTCTTGGTAAATGCATTGAGGAAATCAATGACTGGTTGTGCCACAATTTTCTCCAGCTAAACAAAAACAAAACTGAGGTAATAGTCTTTGGCGCCAAAGAAAAACGATTACAGGTCACCAGAGAACTTCAATCTATACATCTAAAAACCACAAACCAGGCGAGAAATTTGGGTGTAGTGATGGATGCAGCCCTAAACTTAGAAAAACACATTAAGACAATAACAAAGTCAGCTTACTATCACCTCAAGAATATATCAAGGATAAAAGATCTGATGTCTCAACAGGACCTGGAAAAACTAGTCCATGCATTCATCTTTAGTAGGCTTGATTACTGTAACAGCATCTTTACAGGTCTACCTAAAAAATCAGTCAGACAACTACAGCTCATTCAGAACTCTGCTGCTCGAGTCCTCACTAAGACCAAAAAAGTGGACCACATCAGTCCAGCTCTGAGGTCTTTACACTGGCTGCCTGTCCGTCAGAGGATAGACTTTAAAGTTCTGATGCTGGCCTATAAAGCTCTGAATGGTTTAGGACCAAAATACATCAATGACCTCCTGACCCAGTATGAACCATCCAGATCCCTCAGGTCATCTGGATCCGGTCTTTTATCAGTTCCCAGAGTCAGAACCAGACACGGAGAAGCTGCATTCAACTTTTATGCTCCTTATATCTGGAACAAACTCCCAGAAAGCCTCAGATCAGCTGAAACACTCAGTTTATTTAAATCCAGGTTGAAGACTCCCCTGTTCTCAGCTGCATTTGAATAAAGCACCAAATCCACACTTTAAGCTTAAATTTCAAAACTTACATTTAACTACTGATTTTATCTACTGTTCTGATTTTATCTGTTTTGATTTTATATACTGTTGTTTGTTTGTTTGTTTGTTAATTAGTTAGTTAGTTTATTTGCTTGTTTTAATCAATTTTAAATCATGCTTTTTATTTGTTCTTGTTTCTAATGTCTCTGTAAAGCACTTTGAATCACCTTGTTGTTGAATTGTGCTATACAAATAAACTTGCCTTGCCTTGCCTTGCCTTCCTTCTATGGGGACCATATATATTTTTGCTAAATTTATGGGCCAAACAATTTTTAATAATCCGGTCTGCACAGAAATGTTTAGCCTGTCCAACAGACACTTAACAAATCAGGAGTTCATAGGTTACTTCCCTTAAAATGACAAATGCGACCCTGACATTGATCACAGTTTAGGTGAAGACCCATTAGGTGATCATTGTGTGCAAGTTTCACTACTAATAATTCTTGTGAATGACCCTTCAGTCATTTTGAATATTAACTCTTATTCTCTGGCCATCAGTTTCACATGGCTATCATCTATATTTTTCAACACTTGTGTGTGAAATTTACATCAAGTGTGAGCATGCAGCAATTTGTCATGTCAAGAAAAATATACTCATTCCTCAGCTCACTATTTTAAGAAGAGCAAAAATCCAACACTGCTTAAAGAGACATTACCATGACTCAGTCTTTTCAATACCCTCAGGCCTGTGTCTAAGCAGCCTTTTATGAAGAATCAGGTTCTGAAGCAAGTTGTTCATGTAAAGCAATACTTTTTGTTAGAATTTCATTCAGATTTCAGAGAGAACTACTTCACTCACCCTGTGCTGAACCATTTTGATAATATCAGAAATATGGTGGCGGTAAAGCATTGAAAAAATAAAAGAGTTTGGTCAATGCACAATATGGAACTCTTTAAGCTAAATAATACCGAATGAGGAAAATGTCACATCAAATTCCCGATCTGATATCTTTATTTGAAGAGTTGGGAATGAAACCTGGCTCTCTTCATAGCTTCAGTATGCTTAAAGACTCAATTCTTGGTAAGACAGGGATGCGATTACTGCTGTCAATGATACACCAGCAAAATCTTCCAATTAAATATTTTACCAAATTATATCAACACAAATTGAACTGTTTTTTGGCAAAGATATTAGAAAACTCTCCAGCTTATCTACATTAACAGAGAAGTTTGCACGGGGAAAAAAAATCTGTTGGTTATTAAGAAAAAAACATTTCACCGTGAACTGAAGCATTTCACTCTAATTGTGCTTTTTGATCCAGGTTTAAACACTGAACAGGATTCTAGTAATTGAGTCTTTTTAAAATACAAATTACAAAATTCGATAGCTCGTGCCAGTCAGCGGAACACATAATAATGGAGGCTTTTATGTCCGTGCGTCTTAATTACTGGAACGCTGACAAGACATTATTCTTATTATTATTATTCTGACAAGAATGTGGCTTTGTATTAGGACTAAGGGGACAAAATACTACAAATGTTACATTATTATGTCAGTCTTAGAGTTTTTAATAGTTCGGTTTCTTTCACTTCAGTGAATGTTCCTTTAATGTGGCCATTGTGGTTCTATAGGTCATGCTAATATTATTTTATGCAAAATATTTCTAGATTAAGATTTCTGTATGAAATAAACCAGAATTATCCTGCACATCTAATCATCAGATTATTTAGAATAATACTTTATTATTTTATTTCAGTGAGCCTGCAACATGTGCAAGCGATGCATCTTAGACATCGCCTGCACGTATTGGTTGCTCTGAAGCCCGGGTCAACATATTAAGATATTACAGATGACATTTTATAAACTGTTTTGTATCTTTGAGAAGCAGATGGAAAAGACCGGTGAACACATCCTTATTTTATTTTCTACAGGGCATTCTTCTCTACTGTGAATACCAGGCCTCTACTTTTGATGAGTCGAAGCTTCCCTGCCACAGGTTTGAGGCCATGGACCACTTTGCAAAGTGTTTCCTGATCCTGCGTCTGGAGGACAGCCAAGTAGAGGGAGGTCTCCAAACTGCTGAGGAAGACAGGAGAGGCTGGAGGGCTGTACGCGTGGACTTGGTGTCTCCACCTGTGGATCGCTACGCCTTTACTCTTCTTGGCTGGAGCGGCTCCAGGGTAAGAAGGATTATAGAGAATGAATGAAAGTTAGGTAGCTGCAGGAAGAAGGTGTGAGTAGAAAGAAATGTACTAGTAGTTATTCAGTACATCTTAGAGGTGCTTGAACCACAATTTGAAACCACAATTTGGTATCTAAGGCCAAGTGTACATGATGAAAATATGATTTCATATCAGCAAAGTCTCATATCCTATAACCATCTTGCTAATAACAATAATGAAAAGACATAGAAGTCCTCCAGGAATACAAAATGCATTTAGACATCGCTGTTTCCTTTTAAAGTCATATGGCTGACAAGGAAAATAGGTATTTAATTTCAGACTATCAATTCTTCCTTTCACAGCAGTTTGAGAGAGACCTGAGGAGGTTTGCTCGAATGGAGCGGCGAATGCTGTTGGACAATCACGCTTTGTATGACAAAACTAAGGTACATTTAAATTAAAACATTTCATTTTTAGCTGATAATTTTAAATTTGGGCATTTTTATGATAAACATATGATTCAACTGCATGATCAACGTAAACCTAGTACATTTCCATGAAGTGCTTTGCATTTATATTCATTCTATCAGTGATTTATATTTATTCATTCATTTAAAAAAATATTTGGTAAATAACTGTAAAAATAAGAAATTCTAACTGCACTTTACTTTTAATGTCAATAATGGATTGGAGTAGTTAATTCACACATGCACAATATTTAGCTTTATGACGCATTGACAGTCAGCTTATTTTGCTGTTGATCCCCTGTAAGAAGGCGTCCACTTCTTCAGCAACTCATCTTTTACTTGCAATACTACAGATGTTGAGTTTTCACAGAACATTTCTGAAATGAGGGGGAAATGCACTGATTTGCGTTTTGCAGGTCTTTTCAACTTTTTGCACCGACCGTTTTGAATGTGATATAATGCATGCCTCTTTTTTCTGTCACCTGCAGGTAAGTGGCATTTTACCATAAGGCAGGGTCTGTAAATCATTTATCTAAAGGATAAACAAAGAGCAGTGTCAGTATTTGTGACAGTATGTGATGTAGACATGACTGAAACCCATCCTGTGTAAGCTACAAGTCATATAATTAGAAAACAGCAGAAAGTAAGTTAGGTATTTTTAGTCCTGGATATTGTCTCTTGCAAATTTCAAAAGTCTTAAATTCATTTCTGTGAAAAATTAACATTTAACTGTCCTGGAAAATAACTACCAAGTCTTAAACTCAGACATCAAAGGTCAAGAGATTTGTGTGTCATTCCCTTGCATTTCAAAATCTTTGTAAAGAATGGTCACCATGGAGGACATCGGCACAGAAATTAAAATTTCAATTGAATTATTTCTTATAATCAAGACAGCCCATAAAGAGGTGTTAGGTCTGATCACAGATAAAAGTTAAAGTCATGCAGACCACACTTGAAATACGATAGTTTTAATTGTGCATACAAGGTTTTCTAAAACAGACAGCTATTTAAATATAACACTGTCAAACAAATGAGTTCAGTCAAACGTCTCTAACCTAAGACGCACAGCATGTTACTATGCAATGTACTGGACACCCTAAAGTGCACTATTCAATCTACCGGTTACTATCTCTTAGCATTAGTTGTATCATAGCTGCTTAATTAGCGTAACCAGTGTTGAAGATGAAACAAATTCACGTGCAGTGTTTCTATTCTTTGTTTTAACTCATCTCAGTTTAAATGTCTTTTTAAAAATAATAATTATGTCCTAATATTCTGCATACAAAAAATCTCTGGGTGTTTTTGACATTGCCCACAATATCCATGATGAATTGCAAATTTAATTAGAAGACAACCACAAACAGCTTGTCTGTAAGTTGTTTGCAAAGAGATGTCTCAACCAAATTAATACTGCAGTGAGTAGACTTAATTACTAACCACGAAGCCATTGTTAAATTGTATCTTATTCTTTTCTTTTCCTTGCTTTTCTCTCACTGCAGCAGTTTGACACAGATGGCTATCCTCCCTGAGCCAGGTTCCCTCTGAGGTTTCTCTCTGTTAAAAGGAAGTTTTTTTTTCTGTCTTTTTTGTCTCACAAAGCACTGTGCACAGGTTTTATGAACTGACATTAAGTATTGTCTTTGAAGAAGCAAAGGAATCAGTCTCAAATTTGCATGATTCAATTGAAACAAATAAAAAAACCCACACAAAACAAGGTTGGTTGATCTTCTAACAATGCACTAATATATAAATATAGGCCAAACTAAAGAAGGACCAAAGAACTAAAGAAGGAAAATTGTGTTTTCATCAGGGTGAAATGATGGAGACTGTGGAGGCTGGGGCAGGCATTCTCTGATAAAAACTCATTCAGAGAAGGGCTGCCTGATTAAAAACAAATTTGCTGTCTAAACTTGAAATCTGTGTAAAGACAAAAGTAAAACATTATTTCCTTTAAGACTTGAGTAAACAACATGATAATTAAGTTGCTATAAGTGTGTCATGTGCACATACAAACTAGTGTATTTATAAAAAAAATATTTATGTAAGTATTTATGTATGTAATAGATGCCTTAGTGAAACAAACTCAAAACACTGGAAACTCTGCTGAAAAAATTAACTTTGCTTGTGTGCGTGCCTTGTACATATCATGTGTTGCGCGACTATTAGTCATGAATTGCTGTGTGGCAGGCAGGCAAGCAGGAGTGGTGGACCCAAAATGCAGAACTCAGACACGGAAGTGAAACTTAAAGTGCAGCTTTGTTGCTGGGAAAAAACTCATACTAACTAAACTCACCAAAAGACAAACAAAAGTCTGAACAGAGGAACCAAGGACTGAAACACTGGAAAAGAAATACTAAACTGGAGCAGGAGACTAAACACTAGAAACATGGAAGCAGAACACACAGCTAGTTGAGGGTAAGAGGATGAACAGACGTTAACGACGCGACACCGCCGAGTAGGGGAAGACACAGACACTAAATACACATAGCAGCAATCAAGGGATGAGCAACAGGAGGGGAACACACCTGGGGGAAATCAAAGCTGACGGAACAGGGGAAACGTAAACGGAACACACTCACATGAGACAAAGACCTTCAGAATAAAACAGGAAACTCAGACACAGAACCAGGCAAGACACTGAACTAAACAGACAGATTCACAAGCAGACAGTGTGACACCATAGACAGACGGAGGGAACACAGAGAAGTGGGAGCACAGGCAACCTAAACTAAACATGAGGGCAAGATAACAAAACCTAAACCAGAAATAATAATAATAATAATAATAATAATAATAATAATCATCATCATCATCATCATCATCATCATCATCATCATCATCATCATCATCAGATAGCTAAAGAAACAGAATATAATTATAATCAAAACCGTATCACCAGAGAATAAGAGCTAATCCATAATGGAAAAATAAACCAAAACATAAGAAACTCAAAATGCTGGTCGACTACCTGCAATAGTTATGCCTTGTTCTGCTAACGTCTCCCCTTAGCATTCCAGCTAAGTTAACAGTTCTAGCAATAACCATCACAGCCATATCATTACACAAAGTGAGATAAGCTTTTTTGGTATCAATTATCTACTTAGAAAATCAGTTTGCATGATTCATTTATATATGCAAACGCATATGCTCACAGGAAAATTCATTACGTACGTCTTGCTAGTACTGGACTGGACCCTCTTTTGCCTTAAGAGCTGCCTCAGTTCTTTGTGGCATAGATTCAGCAAGTTGATGTAACTAGTTGCTGTGGTGGCCATTTGAATACTAGCTTTATGTTCAAGAAACCAGTTTTAGATGAATTGAACTCTGACCAGGCAGAATTGTAGCTTTAACATGATTTGAGCTTTGTGACATCAGAAAATTGGTGGACGTTGGTCATAAAGGGATGAGCCTGGCCAGCAACAGACAGGCTGTTTCATTTAAATGACACTCAGCTGGTACTGAAGGGAATAAAATGTGCCATCATTGCACCACCCACCTGAGTGGTTCATACATGGCAACATGGATCCATTCTTTCATGTTGTTTATGCCAGATTCTAAGCATACCATCTGAACATCACAGCAGAAATTGTGACTCACCAGGCAATATTTTCCCAGTCTTCTATTGTCCAATTTTGGTGAGCTCACTTGAACAGCAGCCTCAGTTTCCTGTTAGCTGACAGGAGTGGCACTTGTTTGAAGCACATCTACTTCAGTGCTCGGTTTGAACTTCAACAGGTGGTTTGGACTATGTCTAAGTGTACTGAGTTGCTACCATGTTTTATGGTGTACCAAATGTTTTGAGTTGGTGAAAGGTCTGGATTGCAGGCAGAATGTTCGGCACTTGGACTCTTCTACAACAGAGCCATGCTGTTGCGCCTTTTCAGATTTACAAGCTTCCATAGGAACTAATGCAGCACCAAGAAGTTTGTTCATATATGGCTTCTTCTTCTGCATCTCTATGTGTGGATAGCAAAGCAAACTGTGTTCTGTAAGTTTTGCTGAGCCTGTGCAGTGATTGCAACAACAGAACTTCGATGACATTAAAATCTTGCCTGTTTTTTAAGCTACTGGAAGTCCCAGGCTTCTAACTTTCTACCTTTAAAACCCGCCTTCCAGCCAAATGGCTGGTAGGCTTTTAGCTAGGCTTTAGCTTCAGCCAAGTGGAAGCTAAATTGGCTAGTCATTCATATGTAAATTAGGTTGTTACCTGAGAATTCTGGAGGGGAGTGGGGGTGTGTGAAGGATTGCTGATTTCTAACTGCCAACTGCCTCTTTGTTTGTCTGGTGGGGGGGAGCTGCTAAAAGCTGTGAACTTCCTTTTGTGTTCGTCTTGATGCATTCTCAATTATCCAGGAATGTTTTATTAATATTGTATTAATGTTTTAAGAACTGTGGGCATTCGATATTGATATTTAACCTTGTCCCTTGCACACAAAGATTTCTTCCCAATGTTTGAATCTTTCGATGACACCTATTTTTTTGGTGAACTTGGTGAACTTCTCTGCCTCTCCAAGATGCTCTTTATACCCCCAATCATGTTACTCACCTGTTGGCAGTTAGCCTAACTCGTTACAAAACATTCCTCTTGCTGTTGTTTTTAGCACCACTTACGTTTCAGCCTTTTGTTGTCCCAGATTCCAGGAGATGTTGCTGCTACATTTTCTCAGTTGTTTTCCGTGTTCTATTGTGAACAAAATATGGCTCTATGAAATTCACAAATCATTTCATTCTGCTTTTTTTCTTACATTTTTATATTGTGCACATCAGTCAAGCTGCTTTGGAAGTCGTTTATATATTGGCTATCATATTAACTGTAATTGTCGACACATAAAATTGAAGAAAAGGGAAATTACCTCATCAGTACGCCATAGCTTCAACATTATTTTACCATAAGCCGAATTTGATTTATTTGCCTGTAATGGGTCTTTGCTGTGTTGTGCCCGCTTTTTTATTTCAACGGTCTGCTGCTGTGCTGGTGTAATGAGTACTTCTTGATCCTGTTTGCTAACACCAACAAAGATGTGCTTTGTCTGAAGACTTGATGTGCTTGGGTGGAAATACATGTAATGCAATTTGTGCAATTTGTGCACACAACCATGGTTTAATCTAAACTTCCATTTGGAAGCACTTTAAAATAAAAAAGTCAAAGTGATCAAAAGTATCATCTACACAAACAGCAACACCCAAGCTTACGGAGCAGAACGCTGTATTGTAATGAGACGATGTTACACTGTTGCTCACTTCACTGGTCAACGATTTTTATTTGGATGGTGATCAGTGTGGATGATAGCTGTTGTGTTGAACAGCTATAGCGAAGAAAGCTCAAAGTTATTTACTGTAACACGAGTTTTCTTCTCTGAGCAAGAAGAAAGTTAGAACAAGAGCGAGAACAACAATTTTTAATTATAGCACTGCGCTTCGTGGGAGGTGGGCAGAGTTTGGCAGGCTCGATGCAGCGCCGCGCTCCATCTCCATCACACACGCATAAACAAATTAACGCGCTGCATATTCGAGTTCATCAGAGCAAGTTGAGTGAGCAAAAATATATCTTAATGTTTCAGTATACAAAAGCAAAAACCTTGTTAAAGTAAAGGTAATTGCATTTGGGAGCTCAGGGTTCATTTACACATTTCCAAATTAAATAAACAGCATTATGTTTGGCACAGTCGTATGTAGGTGCACGGTGCAGAGGGAAAGCTTATTCACAGCATAACCTATGCAATTTAACAACCAATTAACTCTTTTCTTGCCTACAGTGGTAGATCTAATTAAAATTTGCTTAGGAACAACTTTTCTTTGTTGTAACTTTGTACCTAATTGGCTTTTAGGAAGAACAGAAGAGGACAGTAGGTGTGCTTCATCTTGTAAGCTGAATGTCTCATGTGGTGGTGGTAAAAGCGAGATGATAAGATGGGCTGTCATAATTAGTAACCTGTGACAGAATCCACTTCCATCATGGCATGTGAGATATATTATAGGGTTTGTTTCACGCACGCAGAGAAGTCATTTTCCACATGTGAAAATTGGCTGTGACAACGTTTGATGAGATCGCAGGTAGGCAGTGGTGACAGACAGCTGGGTTATATTTACATTTTCCAGGCCAGCAGCAACAAGTGAGGGTGTTTGAATACATACATAAGTGAAAACCAACCCTAAAATGACTTTGTGCCTTTAACCCTGTGAACCCTGTGAACCCTAATCACATGCACGTTGTATTACCAGCAGGAAATGCGCTATCGCGGCTTTATTTATTCACGCAAACCTCGGATTTACAGCCACAGCTCAGACTGAGTTACGCTCCTAAAAAAGTACAAGTGCCTCAGCATAATCCTAAAAAAAGAGATTGACACGACTCTTCAGCTGAAGGACTCAATTATTCAGCAGGGAAAAGTTTATAGTACTGACAAGACGACAACAAAAATTCCAGGGAACCATCAATCTTCATGACAGACGTCTTCGAAGCTCGTGTTTATCCTATCCTCGCTACTATTCATTGCATCCTGTAAGGCACCCGCGGCTCATTTCCAATGCATGGGGGAGACAGGCAAGCCGTTTGAGTCGCGAGTCAAGCGGGACAAGGGTGTAAGGCGTATCAGCGGGCAGATCGACAGGGAAGCTGACAGCACCCTGTCACCGCAACGTCCCGTCAGCTGCTCCCTGGGGAAAGAGGTCAAAGTCCCCGAGATCACTGGGTGGCAGCTTCCTGACAGTTAATATACGCATCCAGCCAACTCAGATGGTGTTTATTTAAATGCAAGGGCAGAACCAGGCTTGCTGACAGTGCAGCCATCCATGCACTGGTGTGGACGGGGGGAAATCACACACACACACACTCACGCACGCACAGTAATTCTTGGAAAAACCTTGCATGCTGGTTTTTCTTTTTGGAGTTTGATTCGCTAAGATGGTACGTTAAACACAAAACAGAGGCTCAGATTCTAGTATGTGAGAAAGGTGACAAAATGCAACCACAAGGGAACTCATCAGCCTGCTGAGGATTTCAAAGTGTGGTAAAAACAGGCCAAACACACACTCTGTCACTGAAGCCGTGTCACCACTTGCCAGGACTGTAGTTTCAAGGTCGTCACAAAGCTTAACAGGGGAACGTCCGGGCAGAACTGTACAGCAGTGTGACCCGTTTTTCATTCCACGCTCCACTTTTCCACCATAATTAACGTAATGAAGATCAATTAACTGTCCCGTGTCTTGTTGCTGCCTTCACACAACGCTGACTGTTCCCTGTGTTCACGCCTTCGACTTGACCAGGAGAGGAAGAGCATCCTCCCCCTTGTGTTATTTTGTCCACACTCACGTTGTTAATTGGTCCGACGTATGGCTGAGGATAGGGCGGTAATAGGGCTTTCATCTTTTTCCTGTCCCTTGTAATTGGCCAGCAGATTTGGAGAGGTTCTGCACTGCCAGTGTGACTGGTGTCAAGGAAACAGGGGAGCGATGAGGACTGATGTCTGATTAAAAGGGTAGACATCCGTGCTTAGGACTAAAGGCGGTCATTTAGAGGACTTTAATCTTGCGAGCTTCAGAGTGGCTCTCAGTGGACACAAGCTGGTCTCTGTCTTATTATGAAATGCTTAAAAAAAGATTAGAGGGTGAAGCTCAAGCTAATGATCTCTTCCCAATTAAGACTAAGCTCAGGGGGAATCCATGAGTCACTGTGGGAGAGGTCTTCACAACTTTCTCAGTCATTCAGGGTTCATGTACACGACAGATGTTTCCAGGTTCAAACATTTGCCATAACAAAGTTTTATTAGACAGAATTTTTATTTTATTTTATTAGACATAACGGAACAACACATTCTTTATCTGCTTTATTGATGTAAGGTGATAGGTGTTGTTAGCTGGAGCTCCTCATGGTTAAAAAAAAGGCCTTACATAACACAGCGGGCCAAACTACACTGGAAAGAAGGGCTGAGTAGCAACTTTCACTGCTTCTTAAAAGAAACATCGCTCTATTGAGATGTTAAGCTACATTTTCCCTTATTTTTAATCCTGTGAACTGGCAGCTTGACAGGTTTCCAAACATTTGCCCCTCTTCGTTCCCAGACAGTCCAAGGAAATAAAGAGCCCTAAGACAGAACTAATCAGTGTTTCCATCACACAACATCTGAAGAACTGTCGAGATTATGCAGCTTTAGAGGGGGAGATGCCATTTTCACACACAGTGACAGAGTTGTCATGTTGGGTTTTTTTTAGTGGTTTTCTGTAACTCGTTGTGACATAAGCAGTAGAGCAGTGGAGAGAGCTTCTAAACATGCCGGTCTCCTAAATAACAAGGCATGTGTGTTGTGATCAGTTTATCATTGTTATTCCTGCTTTTATTGTGCAAGAAAAGTAAATAACAAAGACCAAATTTATTTATTTATTTTTGTTTTTTTGTGTCAGTCAACATATGACAAACATTTCTTGGATCCAGCTTGAGAGATTTGTTTTCCAAGGCAGAGAAAGCAAGCACTTTAATTAAAGATGCCTTCATGAGCTTTCTGAAGAAGTGCTGGTAATATTTCACCATGCACTGACATAATACAGCCTTTTCAGCAGATATGGTGAACCTGCGTGTTAGCAAACAGCTTCTTATCTCCTTATCCAGTGAGCAACAGTATCATTGATTTAAAGTTGTGTGTGTGTGTGTGTGTGTGTGTGTCCTGTATTTACCCTTACTTAGCTTTGCTTTTTCCTGGTGGAAATGGGTTGCTTTTTAATGCTTGTTAATACTTCTGGTACCAATTTGCTTCTTTGGTTTGTTTGTAATGTTTGTTCTGAAAATAGATTTGAAAAAAATATGGGCGTGTCCTACAGATTAATGAATCATTGTAAAGCTTGGTAGCATTAAATGAGACCTGTATGTGGTTGTTGCAGCCCTGTTTCAATCCCTAAATCAAACTGGGTGCTAACACTTGCTTATTGTGTTAACGAATGCTGTACGACTATAGACCAGAAGGTCTTTTTTTTGTTGGTGTGTCAGTGAACTTGGATGAGCAATTCCAGGAGTAGCAAACTGAAACTCCTAAATGTAATTCAGCTATCACTACAACAGTGCAGTGGGTGTGTATCGTTATGGCTATTGTACACCTACTGTCCAAAAAAAAGCAGTTGTGGTTACAGGTCTTTATGTGCCTGTCTGTCAGGGGACAAGTTTTGCTGATGCAACAGTGTTGCAACAAGACAAGATACAGTGATGATATTTTTTAAGATGTGTAGTTAAACTCACTAAAACCTAAATGAATTCTGAATAATGAAGTAGCTAGATAAAGGAGTAATGAGTAACTGGTGCTTGTAATTTGTAATTAACCTACTGATTTACCATATGAGGTGTCTTTTCTCTACACACGTAATGTTTTAGGCGTTATTCTTTCATGAGAAGTCATTGATGTTGCTCCTGGTGTGAATCCACTGTGAAATGATCAGTGCCACATCTTTGGTTTTCCTACTGCAAAATGTCAAAAGTTGTCTCAGATCCTTGGCTGTCTGGTTTTCTTAGAAATGTCCCCACTGTGGAAAAGGCCTATTTTTCTAATAAAGAAGCTGCCAAGTCAGTTGGGTTTTCTAGTAATTGGTCAGCGTGAAGGGAAATGGACAAAACACAGGAAATCTTTGGCACCCCGGTGTGATCGATATGACTGCACCTCCACTGTCAAGTTTGGGTTGCGACACCCTGCTAGCAATAACTGACATCTAGTCGTCCTCTGAAAATACTCTGCTGACTTGTACAGCCACAGGCACTTACACCCAGCATCAGTTCCTCGCCACCACAGTTGAATTTTAACTGAGGTGCAAGTCGGAGGGAGCGGTTTGGGGAGGGAAATGTGTGTGTGTGTGTGTTTGTCTGCGTGCGTGTGTGTGTCCTCTGCTGTAAGTCTGAAGGTTTGTGATAATTAATATGTGTAGTGGGTTTGATGAATGAGGACAGGTGGAGGATTTCATCATGCCTAGACAGACTGACTCCCTCCCTGGGCAGGAGGGATCTATGACCCAGCCCAACACCTCCAAAAAAACCCTCGCCCCTCTATGTGTAGCAGTATCTACCCTTGAAATTACCGAGTGTGTGTTGTGAATGTGCGGTGTGTTTGCAGTCTCCAAACCACAGTACACCTGTTAAAAATGTGTTCATGTACATCAAACTCACTGTCGTTTGTTCTGCCTTTTTGTGCATACTTTGGCGTGTGCTCTCATAGCGTGCTATATACTGCGAGCGTGAGCGTGTGTGTGTGTCTGAATGTGTCTTTCTCAGAGGGTAATTACTCTATGTCATGTGTGGAGTGTGATTAATGAGGTTCTGGTCAAAAGGCTGGGAGCATAGATGTCCTGGCTTTGGTCCTGAAGCACAGATACTGATATGAGAGGGCCATTCATATTCTCTTTCTACCTGACACCCAGCAGCTCTACACCACACTCCAGCGGACAGTAGGCCTCCACCAACCCAGTGTTAAGCAAAACGAGAAGACGGCGCCTAGTAGATATTGTACATCTCTGCTCCAGTGGGATCATTTTACTGAAATAACAGTGTTAAACATTTAAGAAAGGCTTACACCTACACTCGTTTCCTTTTCAGGGTGTATTTATCTTTCATCTATCAACCTCAGAAGGTACAAAATACAAAAATTTAAATGATTTCTTTTTCTGTGATGAGAGCTGTGAGGATACATACATACAATATTAATTTTCACCGGCAATTTCTGAGGTCAAAATTCATTCTCTTAGAAAAATGAAGGAAATGCCTTAATTAGAAAAATATTGCACATGCTCTGACTCCAAAGAGGGTCCACGAAGAACTTCTTTGCAGCTGTAATGTAATTGCAAATATAGCATTAACTTTGACCTCCAGGAGGGCCTTCATTCTTCAAAAGACCTGAAGGAAACATAAAAAATTCAAATGGATTTCTTTTTTGGTTGTACCATTATTGGATTCCTCAAGGATAGATTTTTATGTGTAAAAAAAGGAAGGGGGTTGCACATGCATTGCAGCACAAACAGTAGTATAAAGGTCCACAGGAGAGTCCTTTTTAAAGTGGTTTATATACATAAATGAAAATATTTCGGCAGGTGGCTCTCCTAACTCTTTTTGACAAACGTAAAATGTTTAAATGCGATGATAAATTCATGATGGTTGTGTTATCTGACACATGCTTTCCTTCACCACTGGGGTGAGAGCAGAATTTAATACAAAGCTCGCCGTCAAATTACAATATCTTGGATGTAGAGTGCTCACAGCTCTTTTGACCGCCCCTCCCAACCTCCTCCACCCTGTGAGCAGTGGATGAGTGGACAATAACAGGGCAATTGCACTGGGCTTTGGGGAGCCGTGGTTTTGAAAGCTCCCCTGGCCGGATGGCTGACGCTCACAGGCAGTGTTTGCAGTGAGAACAGGCAGCTGCCTGGAAGGAGGCCCCTTTTCATGAGCAGAGAGAGGGGGAGTAGAGGTTTAATTTAGCGATGGTGGACCCTCAGGGCGGCCCGCGGTGTAATACGCACACATGCTCGAACGTGCTTTGTGACAGACAATTGAGCCGAGGAGCGGGAAGGTCTTTGTCCTCTAAACATCCCGCTGGCAGGTGAACAGAGTTGGGAAACTTTCCGTTTCTAAAGGGAAGCATTTGTGGAGTGAGTGGCAGGGATGGTGGTGAGCTGTTCTCTTACTATTCACATTTGCAAATGTTTCTTGTCGACCTTGGTGGCACGTCTGTTTTTATGAATTTTAATTAACAGAGGTAGATGAATAGACCTGATAGCTTCTGTTGAAAGAACACATCAAGATGTTTTTTTTCTCCCAAGGTCAGATGTTCCAATTCAGTTCAGTACCTGGTGTTCAGCTATTAGCTTGAACCCTTGGTTGATGTAAAACAGAAACTTCTTACTGGTGATGCAGACAAGTGATAATAAAAAGAAGAGCTTTAGGAAAAGACAGTAAACCTGAGGTGAATGTGGTTCTGAACCAATTTCTAATTTGCACACATAAAGTCCTCCTTCTCAACCTATAATGTTGAGAATGTGGCACCATTCACACTCATCTCACTGGTGTTTTCATTAAACCTTTAGATTACAATCGAATTCAGTTTTTTACAATTAAAAATATCTTAAACTATTCCTGTTTATTGTCCATATTTGTTAAAAAAAAACAAAAACCAGTAGCAATAGTAGCATTTATTGAACAAGAAAAAGCTGAGGAGGATGAGTGTAGGTAAGCAACTAAGAGGAAAAGTTTATTTATTCCTCATCTCACGCAGGTATAAACAATATGTTTATACACACTAAGAGGATTACAGGCTGCCTTATAGTCACTTGTTATTACTGCTGTGGAAACAGAGCATCCCAGGAACATTATTCCGGTAATTGCTACACTTGGTGTTCTATTTTCAGATACAGAAATTAATTTCATTTTTTTCTTCTTTCTTTTATTTAACTTCTAGTTTGGGGATGGTCTGTTTTGTTATAAGCTGTGAGCGGGTTGCTAGTTGTTTATTTTGCAACCACTATTGGATTTTGCTTTCATTTACTTTTAACCCTTATTCATCCAAGAACTGTGTTTGACTTGATGCAAGAACAGCACGTTTAGTGGTGATTAGGACTGACAGGTAAAACCTTTTATATTTAAGTTCATTATTTCTTACTGTAATGATTAAATTGCACTAACTCCTCCTAGACATGTGAATCAGTCTGGATAAAACAATAGATGAAGTACCCGTAGGTACTAGAATTATCAGTATTTATGTACATTGATCAGGAAGAAGCTGAAAAACTATCTAAAGATTTAATAAAGGAGGTGAAAAAGAAGCCAACAATCACTGTAACAGAGCCTCCAAAGTCTTGAATGAAACCTTGAATGAGACAGAAATTGAACTCTTAAGTATTACTAATGTAAAGAGCTGGTGAGAACATGCCTGGAAGAATTGGATATATTGCCCAAATCCACATGTGCAAAGCTTGTATACTTAAATAGGATTTTATATTTCTGTATTAAAGTTGTTCTGCAGATATGTTGTAACCACAAACCCTTCTAAAAGCCTATGCTGTAAACTGTCTGAAATACAGCTCTTTAGAAGTGTTACTACACATTACCTCAACACAGCCTGCAAAGCTTTTGACTGAACGGTTTGGTGCTGTTGTTTCCTCCTACACATTTCAAGCTAGTTGCTCTTCTGCTACTATTTTTCAAATCAGCTGGTAGAGAATGAATCACCTCAAAGAGTGCGACCAAAACCCAACCAGTGTTTTGGCATTAAAACTGCAGACCAATGCATGCACACCTAGCAAAATCATCAGCCACTTGCTTAGGTGCTGTTGTAGGTTCTGCATAGATTTATTGCAGAAGTAAAAATTAAGCTTTACCCAAGAACAAAAAACTGCCTCTTCTAAAAACAGCCTTTATAAACCAGTGAGGCTCTGAATCCATTTTTATATAAGACATTTGACTTTTTTCACCTTTTCATCAGTCTGAATCAGTCTCATTTATAACTATTCTGCAACACAGTAAATTTTGTTAAATTGAATAAAGTGTGAAGTGGCTTTCTGAAGCGACATGCATTCTTTTTTTTAATTAAAAATGAAAAAAGGAATGTGCATTCTGAAATATCTAGACGCTTTACAGTAAAGCTTTTCACACTTGGAATAAGAGTAATGAAAGAAGTATCAGGACCAGATGTACACGCAGCAGAAATAAAAGATATTTCAGAGACATTCTTCTGGAAAAACTCCCATTCAGTTTTGGCAAAGGGTTATGTCTGGGTAAAGTGTGCTGGAGGCAGAACACTGGCAATCCAGTTACACATCATGATCTGACTCAACTATTAGTTTTATACCAACCCTGATTTAAAACGTGTCAATAAAAATCTTTGTCACTTGAACACAATGCAGAAATGTCAAATGACCAGAAGCGTCCTCATCATGGGGGAAATAGGTATCACTGTAGGTGGAAACACCATCTATGCAGACATAAATGTCATCACTGCACGTGGAAACGTCATGTTTGGCAATAAAGTACCAAGTCATTTATTGTAAATGGGTGATTATCATCTATGGAGCAACAAAAAACGCTCTTTGATGTGGCAGCACTGCCCGCAAAAAATCAGGCAGTTATAAAAAAGACTGACATACAGCATGAAGACATCTTGCAGCAGAGGAGAGCTGGATGAGGAATGGCTTCTTAAGAAGGGATCAGACTTCAGGATTTAAAAAGTCTCAACATATCTTGTATTTACAGGCCGTCTGCTGCAGATTTCTCTCATAAAACCTCGTCTTGCGCTCCAAGAGAAGCTCCCACCTATACTGGGGAGATAAGGACAGGAAATGACAGATTACAAGATGCATTCGGATTTGAAAATAGGATTTAGAAAATTGGACCGTCCCAAATATTGCACACATGTGCATTTTTGCAGTGTGTTGTGACAAACTCAAGACAAGCATGGAGCTACTGTGGGAATACTTTTTCATAAGTGTTCTTAAAAGAAGCGAATAGAGAAACTTATATTCTTATTTAGCTTTTCTTTCCATAGCTGTCTTTTCTTTTCACTCTTACTATTTACTCTTCCTGAAGTAGCTATTGTACTTTATGATGCATTTGTTATATTTGATATTAATCAATCTTAAGGCTCAAAAGGCACAAAAAATTAACTATTCCTAATGGCCACAGAATGCCTGTAGTTACTGATCAGATTCTATGAAATGTAAAAATGGCTCAAACTGTGCACTCTTAAAAGAGACCGCTGCATGGACATTTAACTAATTAGTTGCTGCAGTGAATTTCACAAACAAGCTAGCACCTACCATTAAGACATTTGCTGACCTCTGCCAGCTGTGATGCATACTGTGCTGCATGTACTGCAGATGGTGCCGAGAGTCTTGTAAATTTTGAATAGTTGCTCTGCTGTACAGACTATGTTATCACAGAATTTTTAAATAGTGCGCTCATCATTTTGTTTCAATATATTCTGTTAAACAATAAGAAAAAATATATTATATTAACATATAATATAGAACAATATCAGCTATTTCATGGTCCTGGGTCAGTGACCCAGTGTTTTGGATTTGTTTTGTTATTATTAATCTGTGACTTCATGGTTTATGATTACTAGTTTTTTGGTTTCTGTTTTATAACTCTAGTCCTTCTTTGCTCTGTTTTGTTCTGGTGCCTCCATGTTTGGTGTGGGTTCGTTCTGTCCTCGTGTTTGTCTTGTTCCCAGTCAGTCGTGTCTCCTGGCGCTCCTGTCCCTGTACTCAGTGTTCCCTCTGTTCAGTGTCTTGCTGTGCGGTTTTTCCATACTCCATGTTGCCTTGTAACTCCTAGTTTCCTGTTCCCTTGTCTTACAGTGGGGCAAAATAGTATTTAGTCAGCCACCGATTGTGCAAGTTCCCCCACCTAAAATGATGACAGAGGTCAGTAATTTGCACCAGAGGTACACTTTAACTGTGAGAGACAGAATGTGAAAAAAAAATCCATGAATCCACATGGTAGGATTTGTAAAGAATTTATTCGTAAATCAGGGTGGAAAATAAGTATTTGGTCAATAACAAAAATACAACTCAATACTTTGTAACATAACCTTTGTGGGCAATAACAGAGGTCAAACGTTTACTATAGGTCTTTACCAGGTTTGCACACACAGTAGCTGGTATTTTGGCCCATTCCTCCATGCAGATCTTCTCGAGAGCAGTGATGTTTTGTGGCTGTCGCCGAGCAACACGGACTTTCAACTCCCGCCACAGATTTTCTATGGGGTTGAGGTCTGGAGACTGGCTAGGCCACTCCAGGACTTTCAAATGCTTCTTATGGAGCCACTCCTTTGTTGCCCGGGCGGTGTGTTTTGGATCATTGTCATGTTGGAAGACCCAGCCTCGTTTCATCTTCAAAGTTCTCACTGATGGAAGGAGGTTTTGGCTCAAAATCTCACGATACATGGCCCCATTCATTCTGTCCTTAACACGGATCAGTCGTCCTGTCCCCTTGGCAGAAAAACAGCCCCATAGCATGATGTTTCCACCCCCATGCTTCACAGTAGGTATGGTGTTCTTGGGATGCAACTCAGTATTCTTCTTCCTCCAAACACGACGAGTTGAGTTTATACCAAAAAGTTCTACTTTGGTTTCATCTGACCACATGACATTCTCCCAATCCTCTGCTGTATCATCCATGTGCTCTCTGGCAAACTTCAGACGGGCCTGGACATGCACTGGCTTCAGCAGCGGAACACGTCTGGCACTGCGGGATTTGATTCCCTGCCGTTGTAGTGTGTTACTGATGGTGACCTTTGTTACTTTGGTCCCAGCTCTCTGCAGGTCATTCACCAGGTCCCCCCGTGTGGTTCTGGGATCTTTGCTCACCGTTCTCATGATCATTTTGACCCCACGGGATGAGATCTTGCGTGGAGCCCCAGATAGTGGGAGATTATCAGTGGTCTTGTATGTCTTCCATTTTCTGATGATTGCTCCCACAGTTGATTTTTTCACACCAAGCTGCTTGCCTATTGTAGATTCACTCTTCCCAGTCTGGTGCAGGTCTACAATACTTTTCCTGGTGTCCTTCGAAAGCTCTTTGGTCTTGGCCATGGCGGAGTTTGGAGTCTGACTGTTTGAGGCTGTGGACAGGTGTCTTTTATACAGATGATGAGTTCAAACAGGTGCCATTCATACAGGTAACGAGTGGGGGACAGAAAAGCTTCTTACAGAAGACGTTACAGGTCTGTGAGAGCCAGAGATTTTCCTTGTTTGAGGTGACCAAATACTTATTTTCCACCCTAATTTACGAATAAATTCTTTACAAATCCTACCATGTGAATTCATGGATTTTTTTTTTCACATTCTGTCTCTCACAGTTGAAGTGTACCTCTGGTGCAAATTACTGACCTCTGTCATCATTTAAGTGGGGGAACTTGCACAATCGGTGGCTGACTAAATACTTTTTTGCCCCACTGTAGTCTCAAGTTTTCCGAGTTGGGTTTTGTTTGGTAGTATTTTAGTGTTTTACAGCAAAATAAAGCTGCCTTTTTGAGCTCATCCCGTGTGTACCGAGTCCTGCATTTGGGTCCTTCCTCCTGCCTGCAACAGCTAGCCTTGCTTGCCAAGCTAATTGCATGACCAGTAAGCTCTAACCTAAATCTAAAATGTGGGAAGCAGGTTTCACTGGATACATTTCCATGTATGCAGATGATACCCGAACTTTCCCACTAGCGTGACCATAGCGTTCATTTATGTCCACCTCTTTATTAATGTTGTTAACTTTGATACAATTTTTCATAAAGTTCCATCTTTAGGTATTTATTTTTATTTAGTGTGATTTATAAACAAATACATACAGCACTCACATTCCTATCAGCTGCTTTAAATATAGTGCTAATGTGCATATGGTAGAATATTCACATGTGGCACATAGAGGCACTGTAGGTGAGTAAATTTTTAATTATATAACACCTTTCAAGAAGATCAGTTCATAGTTGTTCAGCTATGAGGCTGTTTGAACGGTGCAGAATTTAGCATTAAACATTTCTAATTATCAATCTAAGGACCACTTGGATGTTATCATGTTTTGGTATCTTTGCTTTGTCTTGTTTTAGATTTAAATACTAGGTAACAAAAAGGAAGGAAGTCCACCAGTCCCAGATGCATGTGCAAGCGTCAGCATTCACAGATTCTATCTAATACTAAAGAAAGGATGACTCTGCTGCTGGATTGTGTGTCCCAGAGAGGTCTGAGTGTCACAATGCAAACGAGTTGCTTGGGAACCTTGTGGTGGCATTTGCAAAATACTGCTTCTGTGGCTGGCTGCCCTTGGAAGATGGATGTGAGAGATGGATCCAGTGGCTCAGGTCATAAGAAGTAAGATAACATCACAGTGCAGTTGTGGGATATAATAGCCAGTTTGACCTGGCCACCACACTCCTCTGATGTCAGTGCTAGCACACAACTGAGGATGAAATTGAATGAAGCAAGTGGAAAGTAGCATATGCCCATCAAATCTGATATTGTCATCATCGTTTTTAAAAACAGGGTACTCCAGGCCCTTTTCTGAGATACTACCATATCAGGTGGTGGGATATTTAAGTATGGAGCAGATTTTTTACTTTGTTGGTCCCCGAGTACTTACTTATGTTTCATACGTGTCAGAATGGTAAGACGTCCTTATATGTTCACTTCTATGGTACCACGACACTTCGTAATTACATCTATCATTTGTTTCTGCCTAAAAACGAAAATTAAAAATCACCAAGGGTAAATTTCACTGTTAAACAAATCGCTCCTTTCTGCACGGCCTTTAATTTTGAAATGCCACTTTCTTCCTCACCATCTAACCTTTTCACCTGCCTTGCACTGTAGACGGAATACAAGTCAAACAATGGAGATGGAATAAAGATAACAGCAAATACCATCAGATTGTTCATGTTTTACTAAATCCGGATCCATATGGTATTTCCAGCAGTAAACAGCATATTTCTGGGATTGCCTTTAATGCTTAGTAGTTGCTAAAAGACAATTCAGACAAAAGCTTTTGGTTTGACCATGTATTGCTGCACTTTGCCTGGCTTCTTATCTTTGGTTGATATTCATTTGCTTCCAGTCTGTGTCCAGGCATTGTAATTAGGATTTCCACTAAGAGCTTCAAATTTCCCTGCCGATCCTCTGACCATGTTAATGCCTCACACAACAAGTCTCAGTGTCTTCTTGCATTTATTCTGATTAAAAACCCTGCTCTCCTTTAAGGGAGCTGCCACTCAGCATTACAAAGACTGGGGTTTGCATGTTTGCCATAAAAGCCCAGCACATATTTCCAATTTTTTTCTCTGACAGTCAAAAAGGGTTCAAAGAATTTTTCATTTTAAGGATTTACTTTGATCAGTTTGGATGTTTTCTCTGGCAAGTCCCTGAGTCGGTCGTGAAAGGTTTTGACTGTGGTGGAATGCAGACAGTTAAATCGGGGTGAATTCACCATGAATTATACAGTGGCAGCATTCAGTTAGTGTAATGTGAAGGTGTTACATTTATGTCTGATTTCATTCCAGATATTTTCTGACCAGTCCATAGACATTTGAGGATTTCTGAGAAACTGTAATACAAAACTGGAAGCAAGTTTATTCTGTGTTGGTTTGTTATATTTGAAGCACATGTGGTTTGTGTATATATAGAGAGTATAAATACTGAGTTTTGATTTCTTAATCAATTGTAACTAATATTTCTTGAAGAGCTGTGGAATAAAATGAGTTGGCCACCTTCTCATTGTGAAAGGTCTTCTTTTGACCTCCTTCCCCTTGAATAAGATCCCTGCTTTCTCCAGCCACTAAATTAATGACACCCTAATGAAAAGTGAACAATGCAAATATGGACATTCATTTCAGGATACATTGGCTATTTGATTGGGTCATTCCACACAGAGGTCAGGGAAACAATTAAGGGACTTTAATGGGATGAACTGGGGAGTGTGGAGTGGGATGGCTGGCATAATAATGGTCCAAGCTGATGAAGATTAGTGGTGCAGAGCCAGTTAAAAAGTAGTCAACCAGTTTATGATTTTATCTGTTTTTACTCACATGGAAGTACTGTATTAGATATTTTTGCTTTTTTTGTATGTATTTTTAAAATTTATTTTTATATTTAAATTCAGAATTTTGGTAAAGCGTTTGAGAAAAGAATAAAGACTTGTGATCCTTTGAAGTGGAGCTCAGGACACTGCAAAGCTCTAAGCTAAATCCTAACAGGCTGACAATATTTTAGAACAGGAAAAATCGCTACAGTTCTCCAGCTTAAGTTAGCAATATAACAATATGTAACAAGTATAAGATACAAAAAAATAGCTGAAGCTGAAGTAAATGTCATTAGTTTTCGTCCAAAACGGTTCTACTAAATAACTGTCAACTCCAAGTTGACACTTGATGAAAAATCGAGCCTGTTTCCAAATCAGGAAGATGGTCTTTGGTTAACCAAAGATAAAGATATTTTCACATTTTGTTAAACAATATATATTGCTCTTAGTGTCACTGAGAAGGTGTTTGATTAAATGAGAAGAATATTCAACATCATCGCACTGAACACAGAAGTTTAGTGATGGCGACACTGAAGAAAAAACGGCCAGCGCACACATGGCGTGAATCCAGTCGCGTGTGCAAATTCATTTTTTGCCTAGTGTAGGAATGTTGCTACGCAAATATTAGTGAATGAGGCCCAAAAGTTGAGACATAAGAAAATCACAATTTGATGCGAGCCGCTATGAGTTTCATATTATTGAATCATTAGTCATTATTAACTCCAGTCCAAACACATGCAGTTAGTGGGGTTAGGTTAATTGTTGATTCTCAGTTGCCCATGTGAATGTGAGTGCAAATGGTTGTCTGCTCCTCTACGTTAGCCCTCCGACAGACTGGCGACCTCTCCAGGGTGTACGCCGCCTCTCGCCCTATGGTAGCTCAGATCGGCTTCAGACCCCCCATAAGGATAAGCAGAAGAGAATGGATAGATAGTTATTATCAGTCTCTGGCTAACTTCAAAAGTGTCTCTTTTGCCCCTCACCCCCAACCAATCACAGCAGATGGCTGCCCCTCTCTGAGCCTGGTTCTAATAGAGGCTTCTTTAATTTCCCTTCCCACTGTCTCAAATACTTGCATCTGATTGTTGCTGTTTCTCAGTCTTATTGTAGGGTCTTTACCTTACAATATTAAGCACCATGATGAGACTGTTGTTTTGATATAAATAAATAAAATAGCCATAAATAAATAGCCATGCAATGCTTGCTATAAAGGGCAACACAATGCTGAATCCTACTTTCCGGTGATGGAGTGCTTCTAAGTGCTTCTTGACAAACAGTTTGTGCTTTGGTCTTGTGTTCCAATTTATCATTTTCTGTAGATGGAGTAGAATTTGTTTATGTCTAACACCTGCAGTTTTTCTGGGGCATATAGGGCAAATCTACAGCACTGTAAAGAATGGGAACGTGCTTCAAAAAAATCAGCTGTAATTTTCAATTTATGCGGACAGTTTTCAGAGGCTGATGTTTGCTGTTAACACTCAATATGGAAATTCGCTAAAGGGAAGGCAAACAGCAATGACAATGAAACAAGGGAGGAAAAAAAAGCAAGAGTGACACATGAAGAGAAGGGCAGAGACAGGGCAATGCTGTTACCGTTCCTGAAGACTGTAGTCCCTGACAAGGCTGTAGCAGCAGGATGGTCATCTAATCAGCCTTCACAGTAGGACAACTACATCAGTTAGCATCACTGATAAATCATATTGACAGCTACTGCTTGACAGAAGGGGGTAATGATAGAGGAGGGAATGTGGAACTGTTGAAAAATAGACTGAAATTAAGGGGAATTAGGGGTGAAACGAGTGATGGACATGTTTAGAGGAAGGAGCATTTCTAAAAGAAGAAAAGTACATCCAGGATAATTGCATGAATATTATCTGTTCACTTACTGCATTTTAATTCTCTTACCTCTCTCCCCCTGACACCCTTTTCAACATCACCACCACACCAGTGTACATCTGCCTCCACTTCTCCAGCCTCCCATCCACCCACACAGTGCCTGTTACCAGCGCTTAATTGGTGGAAAAAAGGATGGGAAGTATTTATAGATTCTATTGAGGCTGTGTTTTGCATTACTAAAAAAAAAAAAAAGGAAAAAAAAATTCAATAGAAGGCTATTATCCCTGAATCCTGCAACCTGCAAACTATTTTCCTGGAATTACACAAAGAGAAGAAATGAGTTGCTCTGTAAACTTGGAAGATGGAACAAGGGGACAAAAAAAGAGAAAATAATGAGAGAGCTGATCCAGGATGTGCTGGCTCACTCAAGAGACAGATCCTCGTCCATTATTGATGAAAGTGAATGGCAGTAGGTTTCAGGAAGGCCTGGTGTTGGACCTTGTCTGCTTGTCATCTAACATTAATTGACACAGCCCTTGCGGTGGTGCAGGCACCCTTCCATCCAGGCTCTCGTTTCAGTTTACCCGATGATTTATTTACACGGACACTTGAGTAAAAAGTCACTGGGATGCTCTAGCCTTGTCTTGTGGTAAAAAGTGTGGGAGGATTCACTGCACAACAGCGTCATATATGATATGTATAAACATATTTTTCACAGTAAAGTGGCTTTGCTGAATCTCAATTATCACTAAATGAATCTGCAGTGGAGCTCCACACTAGTGGCTGAGTTACTGTCAGCTCCAACCCCTTCTAGACATGCACTCCGATAGCATGTAATCATGTCAGTTGCAGTCTGAATGTGCACCGCGGTTACTTTTCGTAACCTTGTACCATTTTTGCATCACATCCAACGGAGCATTAAGTCCCGACGCGTGCCTCACATTAATAGACTCTCTCAGACTGTGCATGTGTCTCTCCAGCATCTGGAATTGTTCAGCTCGCTAAAATACACCGTTCTTCAAGAGAACGCTCTTTACGGCAAGAACATGAGACACCTGATGCCAGTCTCCCTCTCATGGTCCCGCTTGTAGTTTATCACATACCTGCAGCATCACATGCAAGTGTTTTCAAACAAGAGTTAAGTGCATTCGCTGTGCTATAATAGCGGCAATGTGACAGAATGATGAAAGTAAAAATTTGCTTACCCTAAATTTACATGTAGGATGACTTTGTGAATGATCAAAATAAACTTACCGTGGTAAAAAAAAACCCAAAAGAAATCCCAACTTTAATCTTGCTTTGATTTACTGTCAAAAATTGCACAACGTACTACAATATTACTCATGCACTCTGTCTTGTTATGTCAGTGCCGTGGGTATATCTAAATTGGGAATGTTAATATACAAGTGATCTATATCTGAATAACTGAATCACAGCATGCTGTCACTTTAAAAGACTGATGTAGACGGCAGTGTTATGTAGTCCAGGCTTTACTTTCAGCAGACCATCATACACAGAGTAGCATGTGGTGCAATAGCATTTTTTGGTGTTTATATGAGGTAGTTAGCTAATTGCGTATATTATCTGTTGTGGTTGTGCCAGGGTCAAGTCTACGTGCGAGCAGCGAAGCCATCTATTCAAATTAGCTGAACTTTGACCCAAGCTGTGCTGACTTTTGAGAGCACAGTCATTAAGTGAAGGCTACTGTTGTTATTGAAATTATAACAGGACAGGTTAAAAACACCTTTTGCTGTTACTGCAAACTGTTTGTCGTCAGTAAGGTTGCTTCCACAAATGCCCCACCGCGCTACAGATTGTCTGCTATTGCTAATGACTACAAGTCATTAGAAAAGAGTTGAGGTTAACTTATCCTGTTTGATTTCAGTTGTAGTGTTCATTATTTTCCCATTGAGGCAGCAATTAGCCCATTTATGACTTGTGAACGAACTAGAATGAACCGTGCAAAGATTCTATTTACGCTTTGTACAATATACATTTTTTCAAACAAAATGCCACAAGAAAAGAAAAAAGTTTCAAGGGTGCAGATGGACTGAATGGTTTCGCACATCTGGTTAACTTTCCATGTCTGATAAAGCTGTGCATTGCTGCCTGCTTGAGAGAAAGTGTCACTTACTTTCAGATGTTTGCTCCAGATGGAGCTGGTTTGTAAAGAACAAACGTAACAGGTAAAAAAAAAAAATCTACTGACTGAATTGAAAGACATAAATGTTCTGGTATTATAGGCTGCGATGTGTTTAGGTGCCAGTGTACATTGTAAAGTGCACTGAATGGTGATATAAGTGCAAGGGTTTGAAAAACAAGGCTTAGAAATTTATGTAAAAAGTGTTAAGCAACTCTGTTGTCAGTAGATGTAATGTGATGATTCAGCCTGTACCAAGTTCATGAAGGGTTATTAAGGAGCTATTCTGAGCACTGTTTGTTGATCAGAGTCCTCCTGCTCAGAGGTGATGCATTTTCTGTGTGCAGAACCAACACTTGGACAAAATATGGGGGGGCAAAGCAAAGATGACAAGCTACAGTTCCTCCAGAGCTCCACATGTGTAATGATGTAGGAAACAGGATGTGGTGACTGATTTTTTTTTGTCACCTTTTGGGAACAATGACACTGTATTAGAACCAGGGTGTGATGAGGAGGAATCCATTAATCCGGCCGTGCATTGAATTCAACATGTCAAATAAGAACGCTTTCATTGCTTTTAAAAGGAGTCTGCTTTGATCAATCGCACTGAGGCAGTTTTGTAATGGAGTAAAACTCTAGCACAAAAGACTCACTGCCATAAATGATTCTCCCAATGGGACTCTGAGGTACATATATGGTACTTTAAATCAAACCACTTTTAGAGGAGATAACATATTTGGCTACATGTTCTCAGATCCCAAGAGAAGAGTAGGAAACTGTACATGAGCTGCAAGACGAAGGATGGCTCGACAGCCTGTTAACTCTGGGCGTCATGATGCATAGCTCTGCATTGGATGATGAAGTGCTGTAGAATTAAACATGTTGTTTGTTAGAATCAATTGATATGCAGACTAAAGCCATGAAAATAATAGAAAATGGCTGCCTTCACTTTCATGAAACTCTGATTCTCCGTAAGCGCACGATTCAAGGCTCTGACATCCAAATTACCCTGCACTGCATGATTATGACTGACACACAATATTGCACACCTTTGACTCTCCAGTGCTACATTTACCACCACAATGATTTCCCAAAATAAAAAAATGAGTTCTATTAACAAAATACAGCAATGGGCATCTGGGAAAAATGCACACGGCAGTGCGCTGTTATAAAAACAGAACCCCGTGTGCCCTCATGCCTGATTTATTTGGTTCTCACCGCATCCAGAATCAGGCACTGGGGTTAATCACAGTGAATAATTACCCAACACTCAACAGTCCAAATTTTTCATTTTAAAGTCTCAAAAGTCGCATTAAGAATGGTAAAACATTTACATTATTGTCTAATCAGCAGAACCTAGATGTAAAAAGGGTTTTTATTAAGCCTTTCTGATGATGTCCTTGATTTTATAGAAAGAACTCAATTTTATTTCAGGTTTTCTTTCAGTATAAAGGGGGTGAGTGTGCAGTAATAATAGTATGATATTAGTAATATATAGAGTACTGTGCACAAGTCTTGAGATGCCCCTCTTTTCCTTTTTAGGAAAAAGGGAAATAGCTGCAGTGATTTATTGAAACCCACAAAAATAAATGGAAAACCAGTATGACATTTGTACAGTTCTAATGAGCTTCAGAGTAAATATTGGATATGACCATATTCTTCAACACAGCTTGAAGTCTCTTAGGCGAGCTTTTCTTGTAATATCTTTAAGTAGCTTCCAAAGATGAACTTTGAAGGATCTTCAGAAAGCATGGAGAACTACAAGACCACTTTTAGAAAGGTCTGCCGCTGCCTTTGAACTGAAAAATAAAGAGAGGACAAATAGCTCAATACTTGCATTGTACTCTACACTCACTGCCCACATCATTAGGTACTGTTGTTATGTTAACCTAAATGTCTAAAGAACCAGTCACATGGGAGCAACTAAATGCATTTAGGCATGTAGACATGGTCAAGACAACACAGTGAAGTTTAAAATGAGCATCAGAATAGGATTCAAGTGATTTTCTTTGCAGCTGGTGCCAGACTGGCTGGTCTGGTTAATTCAGACATCCCTGATCAACTTGGATTCTCCTGCACAACCATCTCTAGAATCTAAAGAGAACAGTCCAAAAAATATCCAATGAGTAGCTGATGGGTTATAGCAGCAGAAGACAACAACATGATCGGCATTTTTGTCAGCACTAAATTTGGACAACAGAAGATTAGAAAAAGAAATATTTGTTGGTCTGATGAGTCCACTGTGAAATTCAGATGGTGGGGTTAGAATTGAGAATAGATAGCATGAGACATGCTGATCCACACTGCCTTGAGTCAATGGCTTATAGGCTTCTGGTGGTGTAATGGCATACGGCATATTTTTTGGAACATCTGTTAAACACCACAACCTACCTGAGTATTGTTGTTGACCGTGTCCACCCCCTTATGACCACAGGGTTTCCAACTTCTGATGTTTGCTACCAGCAGGATAATGCACCATGTCACAAATTGTAAATTATCTCAAACCCTCTTGAACATGACAATGAGTTCCCTGTAATTAAATGGCCTCCACCGCCATCAGATCTCAACTCAGCAGAACACCTTTGGGATGTAATGGAACAGGAGATTAGCACCAACCCTTTATCACCTCACTAAATCTCTTCCACGAAGAATTAAAGCAACTCTGAAGACAAAAATGGACCCAATAAAGTGTAATATTGGCAGTGCATAATATAAGCAAAGATGGCTTGGATGCATGTCCAAAACTGTGATTAGGTATAGAGATGCTTACATGGCAAGGCAAGGCAAGGCAAGGCAAGGCAAGGCAAGGCAAGGCAAGGCAAGGCAAGGCAAATTTATTTGTATAGCACAATTCAACAACAAGGTGATTCAAAGTGCTTTACAGAGACATTAGAAACAAAAACAAATAAAAAGCATGTCTAACCTTCAGATGTTCTCTGCTTATATAACATTCCATTTTTTCAGTGTAGTGCCCAATGAAATGATTCCTGAGCTCTCGGCTCCTATCAATGAGAAAATGTGTCATAAAAACATTCTAAACAAAGCTCATATTTTGCTAATGTGCTGTTTCTAATTGACCAGAATGAGCGGATTGCTGAGTCAGCAGCATCTGATCACACTGTCTGTAGCAGGAAGCAAATTGGTCATGCTAAACCATCCCCTCGTCAACAAACCAATTAATTATTTATGGGCTTCAGTGGAGCAGAAAAACTTAATTTATTGTTATCATTAGAAGAGGTTTCTGTTTGGGTCCACATGAGGATGAGTCAAGCTACAATTACAGGAGCTGCAAATTTGTACAGTTGTGGGAGAAATCTCCTACAATTCACAAGACACCTGCCAAGTGATGAACTTCGTGTCAGTGGTTATGGAGCAAATGGAAATGACATGCCTGGCAGCAAATAAACATCAAGGAGTGCAAAGGTTGTTTTAAAATACTATTAGATGGCCAGCAGTGTTATTATTATTTGTGTGTAAAAGAAAAATAATATTTTAAATGTGATTCACATGTGGCTTGGCTTTGTTGGGTTTAGCTGTGCATGATATTTTCAGTGCCTAACAAATGTCGAGGGGCAAACTGACAGTAGATACTGGACAGAAGAAAAGAGCAAAGAAAGAAAATTAAGGCCCAACATATGTCAGACATAGGAGTCAAACCTATCACTCAGGCAGTTGCATGAGCTCAATCTCCCTTCCTAGGACCCTTGAGCAAGATCCCCTTGGCATCACACTATAGTGTCACTTCTCTGATCTCATATAAACATAATTTTTTCTCTAACCTATCTAAACAGTTTGGTTGTCAATAACTAAGACCTCAGTAGCACAGACTAGTCAGACACCCTTTGCCAATCTGCAGTCACCAGGAAAAAATGTGTATTCCCTGACTGGTTGGAGAGTGGTTGCTGAAGGTTTGCAGATAGTCAAAAATAGGTTAGTGTAACAAAAATGTCTTTGTGATTGTTATGGTCGCTTGCAGAATATTTACCTTCAAAATAAAGGTTTTAGCTTACCATCACCACAAAATCCTTCAAAAGATGCGACTTTTAGTTTGAAGGTGAAGGATACTGTTTCCAGTTTGCGTTAGATTTACTTTTTTTATTTTATTTTATTTACTTTTATTTATTTCAATATTTTATTTATTTCAATACCGCTCAGTGGTGGTGAGTAATCATAGAGAAGTCAGCATCTTGCATAGAGACTACGAGTGAACGTGGGAATCTTCTTTTATCAGTGCAGCTCCATAAAAGTTTTTACGACCACATTTAGCTAGCAACTACCAGCAATCTCCAGCAACCACTTGCCAATTGGTCAGGTGCGTCTTTCCGTAGTGATCACTAGTTTCTATGCAGTCTCTATGCTAAGCAAATTCAAAACTGACAAACTGGTTTCCTGGTACGCCTCATTGTGGCTCGAGAAGTGCAAGAAAAGCTGCTGTTTATTTTTAAAAAAATATTGCAAATCACTGAATTGTACTCATGAGCTTAGTGTGACTTTAATTAGAGGTGAAGTATTTTTAAATTTAGATTTAATATGCTAACTGTAGCATAGAAAAACAAAGGATTTTCTATGACTAAGCATGTTGCCTCTGCGGCTAAGAAAATAATTTACATTACCAGATTGTCTTTGAACATTCTCACATTTACTTGTGTTCCTAGTCAGGCTTTTGTTTGTACTGCATTCATAACTTTTGCATATTTTTGGCTTTTTTTCTCATTCGTTGCCTTTTGCCAGTACATCTGAGAGCACATTACTGTACATAAGTATTCAGTCATCTTCCGTAATGTTAAAGGCAAATATTTGGAATACTGCTATGACATTTGCTGAAGGAAATCATGCCCACTGAAGTATCTGCAGCATATTAAAATGCCTGCTTGTAAGTAGGAGGATAAATAGACAGGTTTTATAACTCGCTTGTGCTATGTGCCAGCTGAATTCTGGGTGTGAATACTATCTGTACAACTTATACTATAAAATCGTCATGCTTGTTTTTGCTTTAGGTTATTGTGAGTCTCCCTTTTAGCCTTCTTTGCCTCGTCCAACAGCAGGGATATTTTGGGTTTTTTTTAGCAATTCCTTCAGTTCGTCACCCAGTCTCCATTTCAGCTACCTGTGCATAACTACCAAGAAAATCAAAAAACATCTCCCTCTTCCTAGTTTGGCTGCGCTATTGATTTTTCCAGCTGGAATAGGCTCCAGCCCTCCCGCAAATGTGAATTGGATAAGCAGAAGAAAATGGAAGGATGGATTTTGTTTCTGGTGGCAGACAGAATTGTGTAATGAAAGCAAGGCTCACAGAGACCCTGTCTAGAGGCCGATGGTGTTATTATTTCATAGCAATGCAAACAACATTTACTTTATAATGACATGTTAAAGCAAAAAAAAAAAAAAGAGTAGAAAAGCTTTCAGTCATCTTAAAACGGGGTCTTAACATTATATCACTTTCATGCATATAGTATGTCGGCACTGTTCATGTGGATTTTTCTGCATACAGGCACTTGAGAATGTTTGAAGCTTGTTTTAAATGGGTTACGCTATCCATAAAATTGGGCAGACGTTAAATGCGCTGACTAATGATTTATCTTGCATTCATGCTGAGCAAGACACAATAGTGCTCAAGTGTAGCATTGTGCAAACATTTGTTAGAAACTGTCATTGCTACTTCCTATAATCAGTGGCAAAATAGGCAAATGGAAATATAATTTTTAAAGTGTCAAACTGCTGCTGCTTTGCAACATTGTCAGTGCACAGAAAAAAAAAAATCTTATCCAACACTTCTCTCAGACTCTTTGATGTGTCTTTTCATTGCCTTTGGGCAGCCTAATCAACTAAATAACTTTGATTTGCAAATGTTTACTCCTCCACGGGAGCAGAGAGCCATAACACCAGGGACGTCGAGTGAGAGTCCCATTGTTTCTGATTAGGAATTTATTATTTTCTACCCGTCTGCCTCTCTGCCCAGTGCACGAGCTGATTAGCAAGCCGGGGAAGGATGGGTAATGACGATAACACTAAACTCAATAGCTGTTTTATAGGCAGCGGTGCTTTATGATGCTTGCACTAATTGCTGGTGTGATTAGTGAGGTGTCTGTGCCCTCTTTGGTTGCTCAGGCTGTCCTGTGCACTGAGCTCTTGCAGACCGGAGCACAGGGGAAGTGTGGGTGTGCGGATCGTTGGGGGAGGCAGACACAGGAGCGTAATCGACTTCCCACTTTTTCTGCCCCTGTCAGCCCTTTCCCTTGTGCTGCAATAAAGACAAATTAACTTAGAGGCAATCATAGTTTTTTTTTCTTGATCTCTTGGCAATACAGTGATCTATTTCTAACTATTTCTAACTGTCAGAGAAAAGACGAAAGTGCAAATAAAAAAAAAAAAAAGCAGACTGAGAACATTAGTTGATTTCATAATCTTAAATTTATGCGGGGGGGGGAAGCCGTCCTCTTCCTTTCTGCCCTTTGAGTGTGCTTTCTGTGATGGAATCCTTGTACTCTTTATTCAAAGGTTGATGGACTCACACATTAAATTCTTTACTCTGAATGTGCTCATTGTACCATTAGAGCCGTGAAAATACAACATGGTGAAACGGATGCTTTTGAAAGCTTTGTCTGTGTCTGCCATTCAGTCTGACCTCCACACTCGTGTTCTTGATACATGGTCATTGCTCCTGCGGCTGAGCAGACAGTCAGTACTGAAAGTGAGATGACAGCACTGTCAAGTTTTGTTCAGATACATTTCCCCTACTAAAGGGCTTATACAACGTGGGTGAATTTGCATAGATTTCAGGTCGTGTTTGCATACTTGTCTGCATGACCTTTAGCTCAGTTCTCTTCTGTTTTTTTAAAGCTATTTTTCCGTCTAATAGAGTAGAGTTAGGTAAGACAATTTCCCACATATTAAATTGTTATTTATGATTTAAGTTCTTAATTGCATGTCCTAATAGCTGACATTGCTAGCTGAACAGCCATCAGTGGCTGATCAAGCACTGGGTGCAACAATCAACACCTGCACTATGAAACATTTTATGTCTGCATCAAATATTTTTTGTCAAGTGGCTCAACAAGCTGTGAAACACTGACATGATAATGCCTGTAAAGGGTTTGGTTTAAAAGCTGTGGCTTGTTTACACACTGTTTACACATTCAACTATAACTCCTCTAGATGCAACTTTCTGGCCTTATGGTTATCCAACATCAGCTTTTTTGGGACCTGGTTTTGTATTTTTTGGTGAAGCAAACCGCACTTTTCTTTTTTTAAAGAACCAACTTGCTGCCTCACTCAAATAAGCACAGAAACTAAAACGTGGTAGTAAATTTTCAGTGAGCTCAAATAGGCTGAAGCTGAAAGGAACTGGTAGTTAAGTAGTAAAAGCTTTATTTCTATAAGCAGGTCCAGCTCTTGCAGGATCTACGTTGAACTCCAACATGTATTATTTTAAATTCCATTCAAACTCATTATGGTCTGGCAGCTGGACTGCTTTGACATACAGTCGCTCCGTATGAGACTGAACTCATGTAGTTCCACTTCACTAACTCTTGATTCTTGTGTTAATCAAAAAGCGTTAGGAAAGATGAGCAGCAGGGGCTTCATTCATAAAGGGTTTGATGTAGAGCACTGTGCAAATGTCTTAGGCCACCTTTCATTTCTTTTACTAGAAAAATGGGAAACAAGTGATTTATTGAAATATGCATAAACATACATGAAAACACACTATATCAGGCAAACGCAGAGCTTACACAATTCCAATTAGCTTTATTCTTCAAAACAGACTGAGCTCGCTCTGGCAGCTTTCTCGTCATTTCTTTAAGTAGTCTTTAATAATAGTTCTCCAGGCTTCTTCAAGGACATTCAAAGCTCTTCTCTGATTGTTGGCTGCCTTTTGTTGTGTTATCTGTCAACATGATACCACATTGTTAGTCTTGACGTCCTCGTCAAGGGAGGCCAATCCATGGCTGACAGTGACTGTGTGTTTTCTATCTAGGTTTGCGTTTACTCCACTGATGCTGTGTTTGGGATCATTGTGATGCTGAAAAACGAAGCCGTTGCCAGTCAGAAACTTTCCATATGGTGTTACATGATGAATCAAACCTGATTGTACTTTTTCACATTCAAAATTCGATCAAGTTTGACAAGATCCCCAACACTACTGGCTGAAATGGAGCCACAAATGATGACGGAGCCTGTTTTACAGATGGTGCTTCGGATAATATTTCTACCATCTATCTTTCTGCAAAGCTAACTGGCCCTCAAGTTAAATTAATATAATAAATAATAATAAAAGAATACGATCTTATTTAAGCTCTTAATATAATTCTAATGGGGAGAATACAAGCTAAGAAAAACTAAAAGGGAAATACAAAAGAAAGCTCCATTTACTGTTGCCTGTAATGTAGATACTTTATACTGGATGACTTTGGCTTCACACCAAACAGGAAAATAAGAATAGTCAAAGGTTAAAGTGAGATTTGGCAGGTGTGGGATCCGTAAGAATGGTTGTATAGTACTAGTGTTGTGTGGGGAAAGAAATCACTTAGAAATGGGCCACAATAATTTCTATTGTGTGCTTTAATAGATTTTTTTTGTGTGTGTACAGGCTGTGATAGGTGAGCTGTACTCCTGCACTTTGTGTAAAGAAATTCAGCAAGATATAGGCAGATGCTACACGAGCTATTGTGGCTAATTAATCACTGCTAGACAATATGAAGCTAGTATAAAGGTGGAATTCATTGAGTTTATCTAATTATCATCTTAAATTCAAATTGGTGTCCGTAACCATTGAAACCAAACACTGATCATGATCACACCACAGCTTCTCTACACCAGTCTAAAATAGTCTCTAAACTTCAGCACAGTACTGAAAGGTGACCAGTGTAGCCTGTGTTGTATTTTCATCCAGCAGTAAAATATTCACTTTTCAAAACTTTTCAGACTTCAATTTGTTTTTCAGGATGTTTCACAATATGAAAAAACCGTCTACAACACATCACGTACTGATCCATTACTGTATATGATAAAAAGTAAACTCTAAAATGAAATCAGAAATTTTATGCATGCTTTAAACTTCCAGTCTATAAAATGTGACTGAGCAGTCTTCACCTTTAAAAACAAACGATTTTCCTCTTTCTCCATCGCTGAATGAATTTATGTCTCATTTTCTTCTCTCCCTGTGAAATACAACAGCTATGGCTTTAGCTAGCATACACAAACTGCACATAACCCGTTTGTTTGTTTGCTGATATTTGTTGAGCCGTTTGAAAAAGCTTCGTTTATTCCGGATCATTCCGGCCCATTTCAACTCCATCAGCTCCATAGTGCAATAAATAATGTATAAATTAGGTATTCTGTGTCTCTTTCATCTCTGTGTCTTTTATGTCAGTCATGCGTAATAAGCCCTGATAATGGATACACCAATAGGATTGTCTTTTATATATTATTGTTCCCTCCATTTAGGTTCAATCGATTTGATGTTTTTAAAGTGCACAATAGTCCGGAAAAATGACTTCCATCAGATGTGTTGAATGTAAAATAACAAGCTTGTTGTAAAAATGTAAAGAGTAGAAAGTACAGATATTTGTCTGAAAATATAGGAAGTAAAACTGAAAAGTTAATATAAATATTCAAGTAAAGTTCAGATACCTGGAGATTCTAACCTAATATTTGTACTTTATTACTCACCACATCTGGTTTTAAGCAAACAAGATGAAGTACACATTTTAGAGCATATGCAAATGAGTTCACTTGATGAGGTAAAGTTATTGGATGTCCCTAACTTTGAATATTTTACTGCTGGTATGTTGTAGCTGTGGAGGTTTTTGATTTTTCAGTGGTGAGACTATTGTTCCAGTTCGGAGTGATATTGAGCTTCCTTCATGATTCTGTCCTTTGGATGCTTGCTGGCTGGGTAGGTGTGAACAGCTATCCAAGTTTTCCCTCGTCTCTTTGTCTCAGTGTCTCTCGGTCTCCCTTTCTCTCTTTGATGTGTCAGTTGAGTAAGGCCGGAGTAGGGCAGGCAGCCATATCCATCAGCTCCATCCATCAAGCAGTGGGACGGGTGGCAGAGAGAGGATGACGGGCAGCAGAGAAGGGGCAGATGTTTTGCAGGAACTGATATGCTCTCACATCCATGAGGGATGTCATTACGCGGCCGACAGAGAAACATGTAGCTGATTAGCGCCTTATTAAGTCAAGGACACTGGCTCGCAGTAACATACACCGGTGCCATTTTGGCTTGTGGTGCTGATGGCTTGCCAGTCACTGACAACATGAGTGCCTCAGACAGATAACCTCTCTTTCTAATTAACTGCTTCTCTGTTCTTCAACTCCAAGTTCCTTTTTTGTCCATCAAGCAGCTCTGGAATAAAGCTTGCCATTTCAAGTATTATTTCCTTTTTCTTGCTCAAATGGAAGAACCCAGAGGTGCACGAGGCTTGTGGATTTCTCTCTGAGAACCACACTGTGTTGTGGTAAGTAAATAAAGCAACGTCTCCCTGAGGGCGTGTAAGGATTGTAGGAACTGAGAAAAGTGGACAGTGCAGCTTTAGCCCTGATCCAGCACAGTGGCTAAAATGATAATGTTGAGAATCTCATCTGTGTCTTGTGTTTTCTCCTTTAGTCGGATCTTTCGAGTTGTCCTCTGTTTCCTCTCGACAATAAATCCTGCCATGTGTTGTTAGAAATATGTATTTACTTCAAATCACATTGGCTTTGTTCAGCACTCTCCTGTCATGGTCCTGGGCCATGTGGGCCCAGTATTCTTAGTTTTCATGTATTTTTGTATTTTGTTCTTTATTTAGGCCATGCTTCCTGGGTTGATCTGTTACGTTGTTCCTTATGTGTTTTCCCTTCGTGACTCTTACCCCCTGTGTGCCCCTCTGTGTATTTATGAGCCCTCGTCTCTCTTTGTGTTTTATTCTATGTTTTCCCCAGCCCGTTATGTCTGCGTTCTCCCCGTGCTCTCTCTCCTCCTGTTTGAACCTCTGTGTACTTCCTGTTTTACTTTGCCCATCTCCCATCAGTGTTACGTTCACTCCTGCCGTGTCTTGTTATGATTATCAGTGTCACCTGTGTTCCCCGTGTGCATCCACTTCCCCTGATCATCCCTCATGTGTATTTAGTCTCTGTGTTTCATACAGTCTGTGTCGCGTCGTCTGTGTTCCCACCCTCCATGTTTCCATGCCCGGTCTGTTGTATTCATAGCCTTACCTTAGTTCATTCCCAGTTTAGGTTTCTGTTTAGTTATTGCTTTTGAGCTGCCCTTATTCTTGTTTGTTTCTCTTGCGTTACCAGCCACAATAAAAGGCTCGCTTTTGTTTAAAGTTTACTCCCGTGTCACTCGTGTCCGCACCTGAGTCCTCCACGCACTCTCCACACGGTCTGTCACAGCGGACCGTGACACTCTCCTTTGTTCTCTCTTTTCTTCTCCTGCCTCTAAGTTTTTATCAGCTGTATGTTTAATACACTATAGCTTGCCACATCATAAACTGCAGCGATGTGCGTCTGCATTTCATGTGTTTTGAGTGGTTAGAGCAATAAATGGGCTCAGGGTTATGAGAACAGTGAAAAATACAGGCAATGGTGGACTGGTTAATGGGCCTCAGGATGGCTTTACTGAAATGTAATACAGTTTCACCAACAGCACACTTTTATTTGGGAAAGAGAGATAATATTTCTTTGGACAGTGCTGATTAAATGTGTTGTGCAAGAGAAAAAATGAGTGCTACTGAAGAGACTAGCCACAGATATTAATCTAATTTTAGGAAACATGATTATTGAATCTGGACTTGTTTTGCCCATTTTTTTTCAATCATCCCCAAGGTACTGCAACATCAAGACCAACAACACAAGGAACTAAAGATGTCAGAGGATAATAGATGCTCCAACCTGACTAAAAAATGACAAATGACTAAAAAAATGACTAAAAAGAGAAAATGTGTCTTTTTTCTTGTGCGCTTGCAGTAAAATCTGCTGATTTTGGTCTGTGTGAAGGGAGGAGGACGGCGATTGAGGGGTCTATAACTTTCGGGGAATGGACATTACTTTTATTTTGTTGAATGCACGAAAAGACAGGTGATGCAAACTTCATCCATCACAGAAACAGCTACATTATTTTATTTTACCGTCAGGCTCAGTCACTGCTGATGAGTTCATAGTCTCAGACATTCATCTGAAGTTAGAGCCAAAAAGATGGATAATTCAGAGTATGGCTCAACATGACAAGCCTCCAGTCTGTGAATGTAAAGTTGGTGCTGTGGTGTCTTAGGTTTTAGTTGCACAGGCTTAGCACCATCTGAAACTACAGGTCATGACGGAAAAAACTTCCCAAACTGGATACAAATGGTTGCTGGTAGTCACTGTGAAATCAATTGCTAATGTCCCATTTATGCAGGCCTAGACTTGTCAGTGACCCCCGGTAACCACTGGTTGATAGGAAATTAAATCTGCAGCCAGTTGGAGAGTGGTTGCTGGAGATTGCTGGCAGTCACTGGCGTAAAACTGGTTACAATAAAGGTACAGCATCAACAACCTCTGCAATCACTTTGGCCACCTGTAGTTTGCATACAGCACACACATCTTTTCAGCAGAAGGGCACAGCTTCCACTTTTAATTTCTGATTTTCACCCTGTAGTTTCACTACAGCTCAGAGAGTCAAAGGGAACGTATTTGCCATGGTGCACAAAGTTTTTGATGTAGCATGCTCTTTGCCTCTAATTTCACCTGGCAACTGCCACTAACCTCCAGCAATGTCATATGGTTGGGGAATCTGCATATTTCCCCTTTAACTGGAGGTTGGCAGCAGATAGATGTTGAGTATGGTTTTGCTGGAAGTTTCTTCCTCTTGAAAATAAGTTTTTTTTCACACTGTTGCCAAGTGCTTGCTCATAGGGAGTCGTCTGATTCTTGGGGTTTTTTCTGTATTATTGTACGGTCTTTTTCTTAAGGTGACTGTTGTTGTGATTTGGTGCTAAATAAATAAAATTGAAGCGACTCCACATATCTTACTTGCAGTCTATGGTTAGCTGAGGATCATAGACTGCAAACCACTACTGAAAATTTATACTGTAGATCAGTGAAAGGCAAAAACATTGGTATACTTTTTTTAGTGCATTATTTGACAGTTGGGTAATCACAGTTTTCCAATGTGCACACTGACACTTTAACTTCCAAATAGAGTGGCTAAGGTGATCTATTTAAACTGCTTGTTTTCATTTTAAACTAAACGTGTCATTTGCATTATAAATAACGAGCCATTATAAAGGGAGCTGTGCCTTATAGTGTTTTCCCTTCTCTTCACTTCCTACTTGCTGCTCTCAGTTATCTCTGCCTTTGGCTGGCTGTGGGAGCTGACTTGCTCTTGATTTTTCCACCATCTCTCAGCAACGTGTCAGGTCCAGTTTAGCACTTGAGGGCAGAACGTGTCAGAATCACAGCCCCCTCTCTCTCCAGGCTGTCTCGAACCCAAGGTGAGTCAGGCCTTGTCACCACTCCTATAAAGACATAACCCATCACATGGCGCTGGTAGATGGCCAGTAGTTAATAGCCCTGTTGTGATTCGCCAGGGAAAATACTCATCTGCTGAAGAGAGCAATCACTTAGAGCAAGGTTGGGGTTTTATCACTAGCATCCCCAGGCTTCTACCTTTCTACCTATAAAACCCGAGAGCAGTCAAATGGTGGAAGTGGAAGCTAAATTGGCTAAATTGACCGCGGAGTCATCATTTTGCGTTTCTACCTTTAAAAGCCGGAGAGCAGTCAGTCAAATGCTGGAGTCGTTCATATGTATATTAGGTCGTTACCTAGGAATTCTGGAGGGAGGGGAGTGGGGGTGAGTGATTGAGGGGGTGGGGGAGTGGAGTGTTTCAGTTTGCCATCTTAGGGAGAAATCAACACATGTCCTTTGTATGTCCTTTGTTGCTGACATTTATTGATAAAAACAGTACAAAAAACCAACCATTTGTACACATATTTACAAATGGCCTGCTGAGTGGTGCATGGAGCATGTTCATTGGTTCATGGACCTCCCTGAACTAATGGCATTTATGGCAGCAACAAAAGCGGTGAGCTTCCTTTTGTGTTTCATCTTGATGCATTCTCAATCATCCAGGGAAACAAATCTCCAAAAGTCACCAACTTGGAGTGTTTCAGTTTGCCATCTTAGGGAGAAATCAACACACATGGGTGTATGTCCTTTGTTGCTGACATTTATTGATGAAAACAGTACAAAAAACCAACCATTTGTACACATATTTACAAATAATGATAAAAAGTGAGTGAGTACATTTCAACATTTTCAGTAAATGCCATTAGTTCAGGGAGGTCCATGAACCAATGAACATGCTCCATGCACCACTCAGCAGGCCATTTGTAAATATGTGTACAAATGGTTGGTTTTTTGTACTGTTTTTATCAATAAATGTCAGCAACAAAGGACATACAAAGGACATGTGTTGATTTCTCCCTAAGATGGCAAACTGAAACACTGAAACACTCCACTCCCCCACCCCCTCAATCACTCACTGAGTGATTGAGGGGGTGGGGGAGCTGCTAAAAGCGGTGAGCTTCCTTTTGTGTTTCATCTTGATGCATTCTCAATCATCCAGGGAAACAAATCTCCAAAAGTCACCAACTTGGAGTGTTTCAGTTTGCCATCTTAGGGAGAAATCAACACACATGGGTGTATGTCCTTTGTTGCTGACATTTATTGATAAAAACAGTACAAAAAACCAACCATTTGTACACATATTTACAAATGGCCTGCTGAGTGGTGCATGGAGCAAGTTTTGGGTGGCTTGCGACCTAAAATCCAAGTACACAGATGCAAAAAAAATCAGGCCACTGTGCGATGTGTTCACTGCTACAGGTACACATGTGGTAAATGCAGACGACAGATACCGTGGCAGTGCCAGGATTGTGAGTGATTGCTGAAAATGTTGAAATGTACTCACTCACTTTTTATCATTATTTGTAAATATGTGTACAAATGGTTGGTTTTTTGTACTGTTTTCATCAATAAATGTCAGCAACAAAGGACATACAAAGGACATGTGTTGATTTCTCCCTAAGATGGCAAACTGAAACACTCCACTCCCAAACCCCCTCAATCACTCACCCCCACTCCCCTCCCTCCAGAATTCCTAGGTAACGACCTAATATACATATGAACGACTCCAGCATTTGACTGACTGCTCTCCGGCTTTTAAAGGTAGAAACGCAAAATGATGACTCCGCAGGGGTCTAAGGTAGAAAACCAAAATGACTGCTCTCCGGGGGTCTAAGTGTTATGGGTTTAGAAGGGAGGTGGATGCTCAAATGTAAATCTGCAGAATCACAGCATGTCTGAGCTTTGGCACACACTAGGCGAATAAAATCTTAAATCGAAAGACAGCTTGTGGTGGAGATATGAGTTGAAATACAAGCACAGTTGAGGCTGTGAGCGCAAGGCACGAACATTTTGTGGAATGGCGAAACTTCAAGTTGAGAATCCACGGATCTGCACTGGTGACTTAGAGACAAATTCCTGCACAAGTCACTGACTTTGTGTTTGTGTGTCCTCTCTCTAGAAAGAGTTCCTGGCAGCTACAACTGAAAAGGACATCTTTGCCCATCTGGGTCTCGAGTACATCGAGCCTTGGCAGAGAAATGCGTAGGCCTCCGCTCCTCCTTGGCTGGATGATACCCTGTGCATACATCAGTGTTTATCCCATCTGCTTGCCATTATGTGGCTCTCCTGTGATTCACTTTCAAACTGCTTTTGATTTCCATACACTTTTGTGTTGTTGTTGTTGCCAATATTGTTGTTGTCTAGATTACATGACGACGTGTGATTCATAATTCTGCTTATTCACTATTGTCTGCCAGCAAATAAACATTCTCCTGTACCATTCACAGGCTCCTGTCTCTAAGTGTTGTAATCATAGGCAAGATAAAAAGACTAATCAGTCAGTATGAATCGCCTGGGGTGCCTGTGAGGTGCAGGAGAAAGGGAGCCTGAAAGAAACAAGGCAGTAAAGGGGGTGACCACTGAGAAAAAGGGAGGGAGAGGAAGAAGACAGGAAACGATGAGAAAAGTGAGGGGGAAGGGAGCTCTTTGTCGAGCAAAATGTTGTAATCACCCTCCTCCTGGCAGGAAAGTGCTCAGTGTGAAGCTGAGCCAGGTCTTTGGGGGATTGAGAGGCGGGTAATGAGCTTCAGCTAGAGGAGCGTTCTGCGTCGCCATTTAGCCTCCATTTAAGCCTACGTCCACTGGAGATCATTTAGCTGGCATTCCCCTATCCAAAGACCAGTCGTCTCCTTTCTTTGTTCCCCGATGAATCCACTTCCCCAGATGCTTGGCTGAAATTAGAGGCAATCAGCTACAGTGGGAAATCAGGAAGAATTCAGAAGGAAGGTAAACGAGCTTGCTGAACACACAAATGGAGTTTGGCTGCCAAAGCGATTCTGTCTCCCCAGCATCCATTATCTTATTGCTTTGACTTTGCTTATGTTTTATGTATGGCGGTTGTTTATCAGGATTTGTGTCCTTTTTTCAGGACGGTGATCCTCTAATGAAGAACCTTTATTGATCCCCGCGGGCTGTTTGGGTACATCTGATTTGCTCCTTTAGTGATGACATGACCTGCCCTGCTGTTCATCCCCCAACCCACTTTCCTCTTGATGCTCAGCCTCCGGTTTATCCCAGGATGCTGCAACAAGAGCAGAGACAGATGAGAGCAAAGCATTCTAGTGAATCACCCTATTTAAAGATTTTTAAGTAGAACAGTCCGGCGCTTTGAGGACTTGACCCAGGCCTCCCCTTCTCCCACCTCTTTCTACTTTCTCCCTCTTGGCCTCTGTCTTTCTCTCCCGCTGAGCTGCTCTTTCAACCTTGCTGACACAAAACAAACTCTAAAGCTTCTGAGCTGCAGCGTTAACCAGATGGAACAGGCTCCCTGATCTCCAGGGTTATCTAATGTTTTCACTTTTAAAACGAAGGCGGATCCCCTCTGCCCCAAGCCCCACAGAAATCGTCTCTAAATTTCTCTAGAGTAAAATAAAAACCAAGCTGACCTCAATAAATGTACATTTGTTCAGCTCTCTTTTTCCTAATTGTTGTTCAAGTGCAAATTGGATCTTCTGCTACTTTCACATTAAAAATTCACAAGTGTAAAGGGATTAAAAGGCTATAGTTCTCAATTTAACAACAGCATTGTTGTTGTGCTCTCAGAAGATCTTAAACTGTTTGCAAAGCTGAAAAGCAAAGATTTGAGTACAGCGGGGTAATGCTGCGTGCTCCTATAAGAGTTAATTTTCTGTGGAGCAATACAAGGTCTGATCAAAAGTTTCTTAAAAAAATCAAAACCCATACCTGATTTAAATTTAAAAATCAGTTTTTCATTTCTTTGCACACATATGGACGACTTCCAGTGCTTCTGTTATATTTGAAGTGCTCCCTGGAAGTCTAATCACTTGTATGAGTTCACCTGCAACTTTGCAATGGTCCTAATCAAACAGCAGTTGCACAGTAAATGAAAGAGTCAGCAGTCATGTGATAAGAGCAGCATGAGCTAGTTGTTTTTTTTGACATGAACATTGATTTTGCACAGTAAATTTGTCCCCAGAAATCAGGCTACCTATTTTCTACCTGGAGCAAAACAGTTCACATATGGCCCGCATTGTGGAGAGCATCGTGTGTACCCTCTTACATTACTTTGACCTATCAAACATAAACAGTTTACCACCCAACCAGAAAGCATGCTTTGGTCCTCTGCGTCTTCTCTTCCTCCAAAATAAATAATCATGTCAACAACTTCCAGTTTCACACCTTCCACTGGGTAAAAAGTAGAAGCTGCTTTGGAAGATGTATGAGGAGACTACTTTGAAAACTAGCTCAACTAAACAGTTTTTGTTTAGTCTGGTTCTGCAGGAAGTTTCTTCCTGTTCAAAGGAGGTTTTTCCTTCCCACTGTTACCAAGTGGTTGCTCAGAGGGGGTCAATTGATTGTTAAGGTTTTCTCTGTATCATTGTAGCATCCTTACCTTGCAATATAAAGCACCTTGAGATGACTGTTGTTGTGATAAATATATAATATTATTATTATATATGAATACAACTGAACTGAACTGAATTGAAACTATGAGTGCCTAAGAATAGACTTATGGCTCAAGTATCAGTCCAGTCAGGTTATACATAATTTAAGTGCATAGTATGAATACACCATCCAGTCATAGGGTGAGAGGCAGGGTACACCCTGGCCAGGTTAACAATCTTTTGTAGGTCTAACACAGACAGACATAACATGACCGTCTATGCTCACCTTCACGCCCACAGCCAACCTAATCCCATGCATTCATTGGACTGCGGGAGGAAGTGAGAGTACCCGGAGAAAACTGAAGAAATACCCCATAGATGCCAGTTGTGTAGCATAAATGTTTCCCACCTGTCATGAGCACTTCACAGGTTGGGGTTTTGTAGTATGAAGTTTTACAATGGGGATGTTGTTTATATGATAAATCAGTAACAGTCTGCCCAGCTTGTTTGACAGTGTAAATGATCATTTCATTATCTGAAAAAATCCTGGCATTTATAGCTGAACCGCCACAGAATGAGCACAGCCAGGTGACTGACAGATTTTACTATAAACTCTGATATAAGGCAAATTTCTGACCAGTCCATGAATTGATTAAATATGGACAAGGATATATTAGCCATATTTAGGATGGTTAAAAGATTAGCTGAAGGAAACTATTACACACCACTGCACAAATTTAAAAAATGGAAAAATTCACAAAGTAACACAGGAGTGTTCTGACAGCTTGTATTAACTAGCTATTGTCCAAAGAGACTGATTTTGCAAAGGTCCAACCCTTAAACCTCAGATCTAGCTAATTTGTTTATTCATCACTTTCAGCCAATCGCATGTGGCCATTTTCTATGCAAATTGTCGCCTTTGGCTCCTCGCTGTCTGGCAAACACTGCCTTTTTTTGCATGCTTGATGTCTGAGGTCTGACTGAGATGACAGATGTGTGAATAAATGAAAAATTGCTTGCCCGAATTTGCATAAAAGTGCTTGATTTGCTGACAAAAACGTATTTTGCCATCCAATCGGTTTTCATTTCTACCTATGCAATCATTTCCATTCCCCAGTTTTCTCTCGGTGACATTCCAGCTCCAAACACCTTCAATCATCTCCATCTGACACCCATTCTTTTAAGTTGAGCAGATCCATCACGGCACAGGAGCTTTGTATTGACATTTTGATGGTATATGCCAGCCGGGTCTCATTCATTTGCTGCATTGCAGCCCAACTCCTGACTTTAACTAGCATGTGCCTTGTAATACATTCATGGATGGATTACTGAATGGACTCTTTGAAAGAGACAAAGAACTAATTTCAACAGTGCAAAAACTATCAGCAAAGACACAAAATATCAGATGGGCAGGGAAAGTGCAAACAAAAGAAATGCATTGGAGCTATAAATGATCAAAAAGTTAGAAACACAAGCTTGTTTTTAAAGCCCTAATGCCATGTACAGTATGAGTGTAGGCCAAAACCCATTATAAATAAAAACGTCTGCAACTTTGAGTCTGGGTGTCTTCCTCCTAGTGGGCCTCCTTCTTATTCATGTCTCATAAGTCATCCATGGATACATTACAATGTAAATTGACATTGGGTCATTCTACAGCTCTACCAATTTGTCACTGCATATATGATGAGGTTGGCTGTGAGAGCTGATGATATTGCATAGATGGGGAGTGCTCAAAGATTAATGGGTGACTCTTTGAGGAGGACACATGTACCTGGGGGAACATCCATCAGCCATAAAGCTTCCCTGGGGATGGTCTTGAGATAGAATATGAAGTGCCACTCTCATCTCGGTTACATGACAAAAGGTCACGATGTGTAAGTGTGTGCACATCATGTGAATAATCATGTGGACACATTCCTCAGAGGTGAGAGCAAGCATCTGTGGATGAAATGCCAGAAACAAAAAGAAAGAGCTCTTTGATTATCGTCCACAGCGTTAATCCAGCAAAGAACATCAGTTTTCATCACAGTTTGAGCCACTGGCGCAGCTATCCTTTCATGCCAGGCATACAGCAACTGAAAAGGAGAGGACCAAAATAGATCAGGACCAAACACTGATAACGTCTGAGCTGAGCTCCTTGAGCAAACTTTCTCTTGTATTGTATCAGAAGACAGTGATTTATTGGCTGTGCTGTAGGGGCTTGAATGCAAGTGTTAGGGCCAGTCAAAGCCAATGGGGGAAGGTGACAGAATAAGGACACTGTGTATCCTTGCCTCTCAAGGCCTGTCACAACGTCAAATCAGCCGATGCATGGCAGTGGCCGACTCTGAAACATTAAAAAAAAAAAAGAAAGAGTGAGAAGAGAAGAGCACTGAGACATCTGCATTAAACAGACATTAGAAAGACTTTTAAAGGCCGCCATCATGATAAACATTTCTATTTTAAGCTAATACTGTCTGGCAAGACGACTGGTTCAAACTGGATTTGAATTTCTCCTGAGTTTCTGATGAAAATGAGCAATTTTAATTTGCTTTAGAAAAACAAATGAAATTGGAGACGTGGGTGATCAGCAGAGATGTTTACGCTGGATTCTTGGGGATAATTTCCTCGCAAAGGCATACCCTCCACTGGTGTCACAGTGACTTTCAGCCTCCTTCAGGCTTATAAAATCAAGAGTGATGCACAGAGAGCATGAGAAAAATCATGCACTCCCTCACAAGAAACTTTAATTCGAGGTGACCCGCTCCCTTCATGATAAATGACCTACATCCTTGATTTCTGGGAGGGCGGACGGATTCGGAGAGTGTGTGTCCTCCTCCACAGGTGGCAGAGGAATGGGAGGAGAAGAGGAGGATGAAGAGGAGGAGATTAGCCATCTGCTGCAACATGTCACTGCACTCCACTCCATCCTGTGCTTTCTGCTTTGTGGCAAACAGGCGTGGGAGAGAATCTCATCTGTTTGTCTTTCTATGCATTTGCACATTTTTATATTTGTGTGCACACACGCACGCAGTTTCCCTTACAGTGAATGAAAGTCCTTCCAAATGGTTGTTTACATCAGCATTTATGAATGCATATATGAGGACATCCACATGTCAGCCTGTGTCTCTTTGCTCTTTGCTTTTGTCTGTCTTGTAAAGATCACTGATGTATAATCTCTGCCAGGGTGCATCTGTCACTAACTAACGGAGAGCAACATTTTGCTACAATGAATTAATAATTCTCATTGTAATTCCAGAAAAATAAACTGTAAGCATCTATGTTGTAGTAAATGTACAAATGGAATAGAATAAGCCTGTAAACTAATGATAGGAAGTTTAAGTTAATTATGGCCTTATTTAAAGATGCTAATACATTATATACTATGATGGCTGAGAGTTTAGATGCACTGCAACTGAAGAAAACCAGCTAATTGAAAAATTCTGCATAAGCACACAAAACAATGGAAGTAGACAAGCAAAACAAAAGAAAAGCAGAAAAAGAAGAAGCCAAACACAACTGAAGACAATAATGTGCCGGAGGAGCTGTGGAAGTGACAAGCTAACAATAACGGTAAACATGCAGCTACAGTATTATTATATGAATCATATGATTAAAACACACATTACCTTGCATCATTTTCTCCCTGACAGCACTGATGAATCCACTATTTCCAAAATATGTGGTCCATAACTGTAAGATGACACTGATATGATGGTTATGTGCATGTTTTACATAAAGTCTATAAATATATGCAGTTACCAGTGGTATGTAATACTGTAAATTTCAGGATTGATACCAAATAAATTCAGGGTCAGTGTTGCCAATACCAATACTTTTAACTTATGAATGCAGCGTATGTAGGGGAGACCAGTGTGTCCTGATTTTAGTGATGAAATATTATCGATTTGGAAATTCTAAATACATTTTAATAGCAACGAAATCACTGTGATTTTTACTTTCCACATAATTACACACCTTTAAGCTATTCATCTGTTTCCAGCTATTCACCTGGGCTTTTGTTTGAGAGCTGGAATGTAAATGTGTCTGTCTCTAAAGCACTTTGGGTCAGCTTCTGTTATTTAAATGTTCTATAGGCTATAAATAAAACAGCCGTGACAGTCAACACAAAAAGGTTCAGACATTTTTCACAGAGTATCCTTGAGGTATAGTTTTTAATTTAACATAATTCAGTGGACTACATACTGAACTTAGAGGATAGAAACAAAGTATCAATCCTATCAGACTAGTATTTTTCTGATACCAATACCAGAGTTGACGCTATCAATATTTGGATTGATCCACCCACCTCTCGCAGTTATGGCCACAGTGATATTTCTATTGGTCAGAGCTCACTTCTTTTCAACAACCCTGAGCTGTGGCTGTATATTGGACTGTTTTCATTTGACTTTCACACCCAGTATATCAGCATTTTCACAGTGTTAACTTAAGATGACCTGAGACTCACTATATATTGGTCTATAGTGATTGGTTAGGAAAAACTGAAACTCTTCCCTCATGCAAATGAGCTAGAGTATCAGACTGAAGATGGAAATGGAGTGGGAAAAACAAATACTCTTTCTATACTCAATCTGTGGTGTGAAATCACAATTTGCACAGCATATACTGGAATTCTTGCAGCTTTTGCTCCAGTCCTGTCAGACCCATTAAAGGCTATCTGCCAACGTGATTGAAGGGTTTGGAAGGAAAAAAAAATCACCCACATTTGGTGGGTGGCGGATGTGGAGCTTACAAGATTAAGGTAGTGCAGGTGAGTGTGTGTACGTGTGTGTGTGTGTGTGTGTGTGTGTGTGTGTGTTGAATTAATGTTGCTGCTGTACTCGTAATAGTTACAGTAAACTCTCTGGTGTACCTGTACTACTGATGATGCTGAGGGAATGGAAGAATGAAGATTAGAGAGATAGGTGATTTGGGACTGTTCCCGAGTAGTTGTGGATAATCCCAGGTCATTCCACAAAAAGTCTGTAAAACTACTTGTTACAAAATGACCACAGCTGTTGGTAATGATAGCCAGCACTATATCCACCTCATCTTCACCTTATCATTCTTAGAAAGTTAAAATTAGTTCTCATCAGTGCAGCAAGCACACATTTCCAAGATGTTCTAAGATCAAGGATTTTTCTACCTATAATTAAGAAGTACAATTAGTATCTAAGCACCTGCTTCGTCAGGTTTATATAGCACTTTTAAAAAGCTGTCTCTCATGAGACCTCCAATTTACTGAAGTGCAACAATTAATTGCCGCTGTGACCCTATTCAAGCATGACAACTCAGAGAGAGAAATCAGTGGAAGGCACATTCAGTATTTGTGAAAACTGCATGATACTGTGTGGCTTAGAATATTTTAAAAACAAACAAACAAAAAAACAATCACATTTTTAATATTCTGGAGTGGAAAAATGAGTAAATCAGTAAATTTATTATTGCCTATGTTTTATGTGCAAATGTGCTTGAGTTACTGAAAATGAGCGTGTCTGAGCTTCTTATCACTTTCTTTGTCTTTTTTCTCTCTGTTCCAGAGGTGGGACCAAGTCATTGTTTTGCAAGTCTCAAGTAAGTCTCAAGTCTTTATCCTCAAGTCTCAAGTCAAGTCTCAAGTAATGTCAGGCAAGTCAGAGTCGAGTCTCAAGTCACTGGTGTAAAAGTCCGAGTCAAGTCACAAGTCTGAAACTTTGAATTTCAAGTCCTTTCGAGTCTTTAAAAAAAAAAAACGAAAAAATAATGTTGCAGTTATGCTAAATGTAAATATTAGACCATGTAATTTTTTAATCTGTGTTTTTCTCAACACATGACAAAATAGTGAACTTAGAAAATATACACAAATTGTGAAATTGCACCTCTTTAAAATGCAGCTCAATTAAACCTAGCTCCAAGAATAATTTTCACCGACAGTTCTGAGATAAGCTGCATGTTATTCTTGGATGCGGTTGTAGGACCGGCTTTAAAATCGCATGACAAAAATATCATACATATTAAAAAAAACTGAATCACCAACGTAGCCTGGAAAACATTTGCTAGTTAGATGAAGTCAGCTATCTCATCGTAGCATATTTATATGCATATTTATAATCATACGGTTCTTGGAGTGAGTGCATACACTCATGAAGTTTAGTAACTTCAGGTCACTGCAACAAGCCCAGGTACAGTTTACCGACGGATGGGTGCAGGACCTTGAAATGCACCGTGTAGAAAGTAAAGACCATCGTACGTATCATAAGTTTACCAGTCTCACAAATCGTCGTCATAAATACACATTCCTTAACCGTTTATTAATAGGACCTTTGAGCTCAACGGTAATTAATTAGTAGTGGAAATAATTTCTGGTAGCATCACAGAAATGTAGCAGTGACAACAATATTGTATGCTGTAATCGTACTGGGCAATTAGTGATACAAAAAAACTGTTTTATCCTGTGAATAAAAGTATATGTTTTTGTCAATGTACCAAAATAACAGAAGCGAAACGCAATATTGTGTCAGGACAATTCACTATTTATGCACAATAAATAAAGGAGCATAGCGCCACAATTTCTGTTCAGCGCCAGACTTGCTTGTAACCTATATCACCAATTATGTTATGAAAATGACGTATTAACTACTAAAAAACACTGACCTTCGTGTAAATGCTTGGAGCAGACTAACCTGTGAGCTGGAGTGTTCTGGGACGTTATATTTGATCTTTGAATGGCTGCAATCCAGACCATCCGTCGCGTCTTTGTTACTTTGGAAACATGGCTCGAACAATTTCTCTTCAACGACGTAATCCGATAACAACCGATCTCTTTACCCGTCGGCTTCCCGTGGCTGTCATGCGACCGGCTATTGCAGTTAATAATACAACAGCTTCTTGACATTTTTGTGTTTCTTTTTATCGCTGTGTGACTGATTTCAATTGAAAGCCTGCGTGCGCTAGTACCGCTTGCCACGAGTTCCCAGAATCCTTTGCGGTTCTACCCGTGAATGACGTCACATTTTCAATCTCTATATAATATGCATGTTAAATTTTATATTTGGGGTAAAATATCAAGTCTTTTCAAGTAAACCGGTTCAAGTCCAATTCAAGTCCCAAGTCATTGGTGTAAAAGTCCAAGTCAAGTCACAAGTCTTACAACATTTTTTCAAGTCAAGTCTAAAGTCATAAAATTAATGACTCGAGTCTGACTCGAGTCCAAGTCATGTGACTCGAGTCCACACCTCTGCTCTGTTCTTGTGTGTGTCTGTGTGTGTATGTGCACTGCAGTCAGTCTGTTCATTTTTCAGCTATTTCTGACCCCTCTCCCTCTGTGCTGAGTCCCAGTCTCTCCCGTTGCTCTTCCCGCTATTCCAGATGGACCTGCTTCCGTATCAGGCTGCTAATGAGGCGGCGCTCTTCATTCTGTGGCTCTTTGAATGGAGGGCCAACCATTTAACCCTGCCCAGCTGCCCTCATGACCCCCATGTATTTTTAGGCTTCACCTCATTTCATGCTGAATAAACACCTATGTCTGGACACCCTCGAGGGCCACGCCACATGGCTTCCTAGTGGACTGAGCTGATGATGCAAGCTGACAAAATCTGGTAAATACTACCTTTAGACTTCTTGGATAAGAACACTTTTCCACAAGGGAAAAAGGTGCAACATCTAGAGTTTTGCTTTCTTCCTTTTCTTGCATTTCTAGCTTGCTAAAGGCAGCACTTTAAAAATGTACCATCACTAAATCATCATTTTAAAAAGAGATCATTGTCAACATGTCTGGCAGCTTCTGCGTAGTCAGTTTTACTCCATGGAGGGAGAGTAGGTGTGAAATCTGTTGCATTACAAAACGGCAACAGCTTTGATTTTTCAGTTAATGTTTGTTTGAGTCCCACTGTTATAATCCTATCAGTTTGACCTAATTTAACCTAAAGTTGCATTGATCAGTTTCAACGTTTTCTGTCCTCTGCAAAGGCTAACGTTATCCTCACACACAAAAAGAAGCACTGGTTGGTCTCAATGCTTAAAAGATTAGTACGCTGATTTAATCTTGTGGAGCTGTAACACTGATGTAACACTGTAACACTGCTGATGTTACTTCTTCCTCTTTTACGTACATTAACTCAGTCAGTTTGATCAGACTTTTAGGCGTGTAATGCTAGTAGCGGCTAACATAGCCTCAGGCCTCTTTGCCTTTAGCAGAGATAAGGAGCAGGCTACGATGATCTGGAAAGCCCTCTTCTGTCTAATTCCACACCCTTAGATCTTTTCCATTTTAAAACTTGTCTTCAGACCCTCAAATGCTAAGTGACATTGCTTGAGGATATAGCAGACTTCACGGAACTCCCTCTGGATCCACCAAAGACTTTATACAACTTTTTGCTTTCATAAGAAGTGCAAAACATACTCTGTGCGTAAAATTGGTAGAGTATCCCTTAAAATAAGCTAGATTTAAACAGGAGCTGTTATGCTACTGTACTTTCTGTCATATATTACATATATTACTATCACTGTTGCTCATATTAAACAGTTTTAAGGTTTCTGATATTGAGGTTAGAAATGAATAGAATGCCTTTAGTGTCACTATAGAGATTTACAGTTTGGGTTATTGCATGCAAAATTAAGTATTGCACAGTGGTGGTTTATAGTGGGAAGTCCTTGGAATGAGGGGTGGAACTGTGTTACGAGTGCATGTGTGAGTTCAGGCTGGTTTTTTGTTTTTTTTTTTCCATTTGATTCACCTTTTGTTTATTTTATTTTCACTTACTGAATACGGGACAGACTTGACTGGGGGAAAGAAGGGGAGAAAGAAAGAGGGAAAGAGAAACAGCTGAGAAGAGGGACGGGGGAGAAGGGCAAAAGACAAAAACCAACAGAACGGGCAGAGAAAAAAAATGCATATATCAATCACCTGGATCACCTGCTGAGAAAGAAAAAAGAAAGCAAGCAGAAGAGAACAAGAGTAATAGAATAAACAACATCACAATGATATATGGGAATATGACAGTAAATACTAAATGTTAAACATTATTGTGCAGCACATAAGATCAACAGAACACAGTGTGCTTTGAGGTAGGAGCCAAAAAGGGTGTAGTTTGTGGGTGTGATCACCCGTGTGTACACCTGTGAGCATGGACGCGCTTGTTTTTTGTTTTTTTAAAAGGTTCCTTCATGTAATAATCTGCTAGAGGGTGTGGGGGGGCCACAGCCCCGTCCTCCAGGGCGTGAAGCAGGTGTGGAGGAGATCAAAACTCCAGACATCCAGAGGCCCCCAGAACACAAGAGACCAAGGAAGACCAACAGAGGGGCAGCTGCGCCACTGTCCCGGAAAGAGCTGAGGAGAGTCCCAGATGAGGGCTCACTCAGCAGCCGCGGAGCAGAAGCCAGGGGGAGTTGCAGTGACGCGCCCGTGAGCTCCGCCGGCAGCCAGCTGCGCCTGAGTGACCGAGCCCCAGGCCGAGAGGCCGGGGGCACCCCACCTCCGAAGTGGCCCGAGCGAGCCCCAGGCTCCAGGCCCCGATAAGCGGCCGCCAAGGAGTGAGCCGGTGTGTACCTGGACGCCCATCCCCGGACACAAAGAACCACCAACGCACCGATGTCTGAGGGGGTCCGCCACTGGCAGGGGAAGTGGTGGTAGGGGGAGATAGGCCTCCAAACCTTGGAGGGCCTGAGATGTCCCCAGAGAGGTGGCGCCTGACACCCAACCTGACATATAGACACAGACATACAGGCACACACAGATACAAACATCCATTCCCACCCTCATGCTCTCATATGCACTTACTCCACACTCAACCAACGTGGAGACATACATAAAGAGACGTTGTACACACGATCACACTCCCCAAGCATACTCTACAAACCGGGTCTAGGTGCCCCCGCCCCTGGAGGGGGGAACTGCACCCAGACCCAGGTGGTGTTTCCCTTTTCCCTGCGGTGGGGGGAGGCAGACCGCCCCGACTCCGCAGCAGCAGGAAGGCTCCACACTCCAGACCGCAGTCGGACGGCCAACTCCTCCTCCTAGTCCTAGCCCCCCTGCTCCAGCAGGTCGCAGAGAACGGGGGTGAGAGAAGACTCCGAACCTCCCTCCACCCGCTCATTGTAGTGTTGATGCATGTGTGTTCTAAGGTGCATTTAAAACCCAGGAGGGCTTGGAGCTACCTGCCAGAGAGCAGCAGGTAAGCGCATGGTCCCTCCTGCTAGCCCTCAATGTCTACGTGTATTTAAAATTGAGAGGTGGACAACGATGCCAGGGGTGGGGTGTACACCCTGATGGTACTTTGGACTCCGTGTATCGTGCCCACCCCCAAGATCCTATATGTATGTGTAATGAGAGTGTGAGTAATGTGAATGTCTAAGTTGTGGGATAAAATTGAGGCAGAGGCAGCCAGAAGGGGACAGGGGGGGGGGGGGGGGTAGCCTCCTCTGCACCCTGGTGACATACCCCTACTCCAAGGCCCTGCATGTGTGGGTGGTTGTGGTGGAGCGGGAAGAGGGAGGCAGCTGGAGATGGGGAGGGAAGGAAGGGAGGGGCAGGTGACCCCTCCCTGGGGCCAGCTCCCCCGCTGACCCCAGTAGGCACCCCCATACTCCGCGACCCGCCAGGGAAAGGGGGCCCAGGCCCATCCAGACCGGGCCCAGTGCAGCAGCGCCGCCCGGCCCCACAGAGCCCGGGACAGTCCACCCAACCCCACCACAGAGAAAACTGCACCCACCCCACCATCCACTCATCTTCCAGACTACATAAGACAATAAACACCCAGGCTGAGATCTTCCTCCACCTCTCCTGTATCTCCCCCTCCTGCAGAGGCAGCTCCTGAGGAGAGGAAAGCTCCTGCAAGATGTGACAATCTCCCCCACCAGTTGAAGAGCCCCCCAGGTGGCTCGACGCACCGGCGGCACCCTGCTCCAGGGCTGGGCCCCCATGCACCCACCCGCCCACAACCCCGGCAACACACCAACCAGGACCCAAGCCCCCGAGGCCCGGTCCGGGTCCCAGCCCAGAGACGGAGCGCCCCCAGAACCTCACGCCCATCCCGGACCCACCCAGGGGCAGCCAGGCTACCAGGTCAGTAACCCACGTCCGTCAGCACAGACCCTCCCCTAGCCCCGCTGCACGCAGCCGCGAGGAAACAGTCACCGGAGAGCCAACAGAGCCCCTAACCGGACATGACCGCTACCCCGGGTTGAGCCCCCCAAGGAAGATGCCTCCGGGGAACCCCCCGACGCCCTAAGCCTGTCCCTACCCCCACACCAATCACAACAGTGAAGGCGGGACCAAACTATGACCCCCCACCCCCACTAGGTGATGGAGCTGATCAGTTCAGGCTGGTTATGACTTTTGGGAAGAAACTGTTCTTGAGTCTTTGTGCTGATGCACCCGTAGCTGTTCCCTGAGGGAAGCAGGTTGAAGCAGGTGGAACAGGTTAAAATTAGTTCTCAGCGTGGGAACTGACCCCGGTAATGTTTGTTTCTCTGCTGAGGCAGTGGGAGGAATAGATGTCCATCAGGGAGGGCAGCCGATGATCTTCTGTGCTGCGCTGACTGCTCTCTGAAGCCTCACTCTATTCGCCTTAGTGTATCTGCCGTACCATACTGTGATGCAGTATGTCAGCAGGTTCTCTATGGATGAGCGGTAGACGGTCAGCAGCAAGTTGGAGTCCAGCTTGTACTTCCTGAGAACCCTCAGGAAGTGCCGTTGGGCCTTTTTGATGACCGCTGTGATGTTGTCTGTCCAGGAGATGTCAGCAGAGATGAGGAGCCTGAAGGTGTGGACCCTCTTGACACACTCCCCGTTGATGTATAGGGGGGCTAAGTCAGTGCTGTGCCTCCTGAAGCCGACAGTGACCTCTTTGGTTTTCTTGGTGTTCAGTGGCAGGTTGTTCTCTGAACACCATGCTGCCAACTTCAGGACTTCCTCCCTGTAGGCTGCCTCGTCTCCCTTTGAGATGAGTCCGACTACCATGGTGTCATCAGCAAACTTCATGATGAGGTCGATGATGTGGGCTTGAACTGCAGTAGTGGCTATAGAGACAATACATAAGGGGGGTTAAGCACACAGGCCTGTGGGGAGCCAGTGCTCAGCGTGTGAGTGGAGGAGACATGAGGTCTGAGTCTCACAGTCGGGAGCCAGTTTGTAAAAAAGTCTTTTACCCAGGCACATGTGAGAAGGGGGAGGCCAAGAGTGACCAGTTGGATGATTATATTGAAGACTGAGCTGTAGTCCACAAAGAGCATCTGCACATAGCTTTGCCACTGGTCTGGGTGGCTCAGCACAGAGTGGAGGGCTATGGCGATGGTGTCTTCTGTGGATCTGTTTGCATGATATGCAAACTGTTTAGTGTTTGCACAAGTAATACCTCTGAGTCTAAAGCTTGGGCTACAGACTGCTCTAAATGCTCCATTACTGAAAATTTTCTTCTTCTTGTTTGGGCTCTATATGATGTCTTTGAGAGCAGAAATCCAAAATCTCTGTGATCATCTGAGGCACACAGCTTCAGCTGTGAATGCAGAAGCTCCACCTACCTGCTGTTCACATCTTTTGTTAGTAAGAGGCTGTCAGAGATATAAAGCAGCTTGTTTCAGACGCTGCACTGTGCACTGATGGGCTACACCAGGGCCCAATGAATAAATATCAAATGGTACCACTTTACAATAAGTCTCTCCTTATAGATGCTAATAAATAGTTTATAGCTATATTATTAATTAATCTGTAAATGCTTTATAAACCATTATTAATGGTTTATTATGCATTAGTTAAGGGTGAGAAAAAGAAAAAAAACTGACCGGTTTCTTGCCAAATAGTGAGCCAAATGTGTTCACCTATATATTTCATCTAGAGTTGCTATATTAAACATTTCAGACTAAGTTACTATCCTGTAAGCACAATCAGCATTTGTAAACATATTTTTTATCATATAAAATTGTACTTCATAAATGCATTATAAATATCCACAACTATCAATCAGAGCTTTGTTGTAAAGTGTAAAGCATAAAACCATTTATTAATGAATAATAAATATTTATAAATGCCACATGGGAGCCTTGTTGTAAAGTGTAAAGCATAAAACCATTTATTAATCACTAATAAACATTTATAAATGCCACATGGGAGCCTTATTGTAAAGTGTAAAGCATAAAACCATTTATTAATGAATAATAAATATTTATAAATGCCACATGGGAGACTTATTGTAAAGTGTAAAGCATAAAACCATTTATTAATGAATAATAAATATTTATAAATGCCACATGGGAGACTTATTGTAAAGTGTAAAGCATAACACCATTTATTAATGAATAATAAATATTTATAAATGCCACATGGGAGCCTTATTGTAAAGTGTAAAGCATAACAACATTTATTAATCACTAATAAACATTTAATTGCCAAAAGTGAGTCTTAAATGTATAATGTCACCATTTATAACACTTAGACCTAAATTACAATCAGTGCTTGAAATAACATTTAACTACTGTCAAAAATGTATTGTAAGAGTAACACATGTAACATTAAATGTGTTTTTTAAAACACCAAACAGTCACCCACTCCAAAAAAAGTTCATGCCAGACTGGTTCAAACTGGAAATATTTTTTGTATGTCCTTAAATAAGCGTCCCAGTGGTCCATCAGGGTGTCGCGAACCAAGCCAAGATGACCACTCAAGAACCATCAGGTGTTCCTCCAGCAACTTCTCAGTGCGATTTCCTCTTAGTCTACGGTCATGTCCTTTGATGGTCATCCAAACCCTTTCGATATGCTGTGTATGACTGCCAGATTGAGGATCTACAAACCACCTGCTGTGATTTACAGTGTAATGTCTGTACCCTATGTTTGTCAAAACATTCTTGTAGGCTCTCCACTCATCACTGATAATGGCACTACCCAACTTAACATGCTGTCTGATCAGAGGAACAAGGTGGCGCCTTGATCGTTTTTCAACAAGTTTTAACACGAGCCTTCGCCTTTTGTCTTTAATTCCCATCATTCCAAATACCCATTTCTTCCTTTTCCATGCATTTCCAAAGCGTCCACGTGCATACTGAAAACAAAAAGAATAAAATTAAACAGAATTAAAATTAAAAAGAATAAAATTAAATATCTACAAAGAAACATTCAAAAAGATGGTTGCTTCTACTAATTTTTTTTACTTATGGTAAAGGTTTCCATGTTTAGAGGACACATTCAGATCTGCATTGATTCTAACAAACCTGCAGAGGTGTGGACTTGAGTCACATGACTTGGACTCGAGTCAGACTCGAGTCATTAATTTTATGACTTTAGACTTGACTTGAAAAAATGTTCTAAGACTTGTGACTTGACTTGGACTTTTACACCAATGACTTGGGACTTGAATTGGACTTGAACCGGTTTACTTGAAAAGACTTGATATTTTACCCCAAATATAAAATCTAACATGCATATTATATAGAGATTGAAAATGTGACGTCATTCACGGGTAGAACCGCAAAGGATTCTGGGAACTCGTGGCAAGCGGTACTAGCGCACGCAGGCTTTCAATTAAAATCAGTTATACAGCGATAAAAAGAAACACAAAAATGTCAAGAAGCCGTTGTATTATTAACTGCAATAGCCGGTCGCATGACAGCCACGGGAAGCCGACGGGTAAAGAGATCGGTTGTTATCGGATTACGTCGTTGAAGAGAAATTGTTCGAGCCATGTTTCCGAAGTAACAAAGACGCGACGGATGGCCTGGATTACAGCCATTCAAAGATCAAATATAACGTCCCAGAACACTCCAGCTCACAGGTTAGTCTGCTCCAAGCATTTACACGAAGGTCAGTGTTTTTTAGTAGTTAATACGTCATTTTCATAACATAACTGGTGATATAGGTTACAAGCAAGTCTGGCGCTGAACAGAAATTGTCGCGCTATGCTCCTTTATTTATTGTGCATAAATAGTGAATTGTCCTGACACAATATTGCGTTTCGCTTCTGTTATTATGGTACATTGACAAAAACATATACTTTTATTCACAGGATAAAACAGGTTTTTTGTATCACTAATTGCCCAGTACGATTACAGCATACAATATTATTGTCACTGCTACATTTCTGTGATGGGTACCAGAAATTATTTCCACTACTAATTAATTACCGTTGAGCTCAAAGGTCCTATTAATAAACGGTTAAGGAATGTGTATTTATGACGACAATTTGTGAGACTGGTAAACTTATGATACGTACGATGGTCTTTCGTTCTACACGGTGCATTTCAAGGTCCTGCACCCATCCGTCGGTAAACTGTACCTGGGCTTGTTGCAGTGACCGGAAGTTACTAAACTTCATGAGTGTATGCACTCACTCCAAGAACCGTATGATTATAAATATGCATATAAATATGCTACGATGAGATAGCTGACTTCATCTAACTAGCAAATGTTGTCCAGGCTACGTTGGTGATACAGTTTTTTTTAATGTGTATGATATTTTTGTCATGCGATTTTAAAGCTGGTCCTACAACCGCATCCAAGAATAACATGCAGCTTATCTCAGAACTGTTGGTGAAAATTATTCTTGGAGCTAGGTTTAATTGAGCTGCATTTTAAAGAGGTGCAATTTCACAATTTGTGTATATTTTCTAAGTTCACTATTTTGTCATGTGTTGAGAAAAACACAGATTTTAAAATTACATGGTCTAATATTTACATTTAGCATAACTGCAACATTATTTTTTCGTTGTTTTTTTTTTAAAGACTCGAAAGGACTTGAAATTCAAAGTTTCAGACTTGTGACTTGACTCGGACTTTTACACCAGTGACTTGAGACTCGACTCTGACTTGCCTGACATTACTTGAGACTTGACTTGAGACTTGAGGATAAAGACTTGAGACTTACTTGAGACTTGCAAAACAATGACTTGGTCCCACCTCTGCAAACCTGTCTGAGAGTTTACCAACCTTTTGCTGATGACGGAGACAGCTTTCATCTATAACCACAAATTCTCTGTCACCACCAAGGGTCTGTAAGCACAATCAGCATTTGTAAACATATTTTTTATCATATAAAATTGTACTTCATAAATGCATTATAAATATCCACAACTATCAATCGGAGCTTTGTTGTAAAGTGTAAAGCATAAAACCATTTATTAATGACAAATAAACATTTATAAATGCCAAATGGGAGCCTTATTGTAAAGTGTAAAGCATAAAACCATTTATTTATGACTACTAAACATTTATAAATGACAAAAGAGAGTTTTGTTGTAAAGTTTAAAACATGTCAACATTTATTTATGATCAACAAACATTTCTAAGTATTACTGGGCATTACTATAAAAAGTATAAAGCACCAACAGTTATTTAGCATTGCTAAACTTATATACAAGCCCTTTAAAGATAGCTAAAACTATATTAAGGAAACAAATCCCATCCCTAAATTCACCACTGGCATAAAACAAAGGAAAATTATAATAATTATAATATAATAAATTATTATACCTTAACTGAAACTGCACAGCTGTATTATTTACTCTACACACATTTATACAAATCAAAACATTAAAAAAAAAACAATAAAATAAACTAACAGGTAAATCTCTTAGTTGTGTGGAAACTCAACACATATGTGAACAGATCTTTGAAAAATGATTGGTTTTGCAGATCTTTTCTTCAGTTCAATATGCTCAAAAAACAAAACCACTTAGAACAAATTAGGGTTTCAGACAGATTTCCCTCTTCGAATTGGAAGCAAAGTACCAGCGGCCTTCATACTTTCTATTTTGTTTTTTACTTCATCACTGCCTTGAATTGCAGCCTCACATCGCTTAGCAAAAGCTAGTACCGTCTCTCCACTAGGCCTGTTGGACAGTAGCTCCTGGTAGACATTGGGGACCGCAATAGCAAGCTCCCCAACTGATGAAGTGGACACAACAGTGTTCCTGTCGAGCCCATGCTTCTGAAAAGCTTTGGTCATGGTCTTCGTCTTTGGAAATGTCTTGAGGAGGGATTTGTATCGCTGCACAATGTCATTTGGCGTTTGAACTAAAAATGAAAACAAAGCAAATAATTAGAAAAGCAAATGCTCAAAGCATACTAATCTATATATATATATATATATATATATATATATATATATATATATATATATATATATATATATATATATATATATATATATATGTATACATACAGACAGATAGATAGATATGTATATATGACGTAGTGAACACAGAGTAATTTTTAGAACAAATTAAAATCATAATACTATCTTTTATGTCACATTTATAGTATCCTCTTCTGTAAAATCTTCTCTTCCAAAATCTTTTGCTCACCACGCTGCCGGAGCTTCTTCTGCTCCTTCTTGGGTTTCTTGGCTCTTGAATGCTTTTTGTTGTATTTGTGCTTTCGCTTCTTTGGGGATGAAGATGAGGATGACCACACAGACGATACAGATGAAGATGCGAAAGATGAATCTGAGTTTTCAGAAGCCTTCGAGGAAAATGGATCATTGAATGGTTCGTCTTTAGGTTGCTCTGCAGGATGTAAACAACAAAATGGCTGGTTTTAGAAACAAGTCCCCTGTTTTTCAATTACACAATTGATGATTTAGTAAGCTTATGTGCTTAAAGAGAATGAGGATTTTGTTATAGAAAATCATCATGTGAATAAGGTGTACATATATACACATATATATACATATATATATACACACATATATATTAGGGGTGCAACGATACACAAAATTCACGGTTCGGTTCGGTTCGATACTTTGGTGTCACGGTTCGATATTTTTTCGATACAAAAAAAATGTTCATGCCTTTTTAATTTGTCATTTATTAAAATTATAAATATATATTTTAACTCAAAAGTACAGTTTTTAAATTTAACCCTAACCCTTGTGCGTGTTTTTTATTTTGACAGCGAATGCGCACCTGCGGACCACTTATGTGCAGCCCTGGTTATTTAGCTCGTCATATTGCAGCCACAGAAATTATTTTGTCCATGAAACCATAAAGCTGCACTTTCTTTTTGCCTTATAGTCTGATTTGTCATAACTTCTCCGTTTTGTGGTAAGCTTTTCTTTGGCTGTCACTTCTTCACCCTGACCTGTCTTATTTGGCTCAGCAGAACTAAAATATATATTCTGCTGCTTTTACACAGGCACTCACATAAGCTCAGCGATTCTCTGCGCGATCAACCTCTCACATGTTTAAGCTGCGGGAGATTTCACTTGTCATGTTTGCATAGTAAGCTAACGATTAATAAGACGATGTCAGAGGAATTGGTGCACAAATTATCATCACTCACAGGTCAGTGCTGTCGCTCTCTATACACAGTTCGCACGATTGCAAAGTGAAAGCAAAAAAACAAGCGCAAATTCAAACGCGATTTCAATATGTCACATATTGACAGTGGCTCACCGATGCCAATGACATAATTACCCAGCTACATTTCTGAAAGAATGCAAAAGCATTGACATATATTTTTCCTACAATAGCCCGACGGGCAGGGAAGAGATAGATTTTGGTAGCCCGACTGAAAAAATCGCTAGCTCCGGGACGTCGGGCTAGCGATATTGCAAGCCCTGTATCTGATTGAGGAATCACTCATCTTTGGAAAAGAGAGTTTATTACAGAGAAATGTCTCTTTCCAAAATAAAAGCTATACTATCCGCTTCTTCTGGGCTATATTCTCAGCAGCATAAGGAGAATCATGTGCTAACAGCTGTCTAAATGACTCGGCTAAAGTTAGTAGCATGCTTGTTGTTTTGGTCTTTGCACTAGGATGATGTCGGCGTAAATGTGCAGTCATATTCGTTGTGTTCCCACTAGTGCTTTCAGGTTAATCTCGTTGAAATGACCTTAACGCCACAACACGGCAAATCTCCGTTAACAAGCTACCGCCGATCGCCCCGTGCATGGGGCTAGACGGCCAACACGTTAACGAGCTAACTGCGCTAACACACTAGTTCCCACCCATGTAATTGAGCATTGCATGGCACATCCAACATACTGTTTTACTTTAGTCCATGACTCGCTTACCTTCAGGGTCATACGTCACATGAAAACCAAAATAATTCCAAACGCCAGATCTGAATGAGGGTGCGGGAGGTGCCCTGCGCTCTTCCTTCTGACTATGCTGTCTGTGTGGAGCGCTCAGTGGATCTGCGCTCGACAGTGCAGCCTAGGCGGAGTAGTCGAACGCAGATTCACTGAGCGCTCAACACAGACAGCATCGTCAGAAGGAAAGTTGATAAAATAAATTACAAATGTTGTATTGTTCGATACATATGCGTACCGAACCGAAAGCACTGTATCGAACGGTTCAATATCGATACGAATATCGTTGCACCCCTAATATATATATATACATACATACATATATATATAAAACCTATATTAATTCTGATTGTAAGGCTGTTACATTACTAGTTCAAGTTGGAGTTATGATCTTATGAACTATGAAATTGAATCAATCAAGTTAGACCTGGCTGAACTGAATTTGGAACCAGATCTCTTTAGGAATGAACTAGCACAACACTTAAAGTTAACTGACTAAAATCTTTTAATCAACACAATGACAATAAGGGAACTTCACTGGGATTGATAAATTATCTAATGTTTATTTGAAGACTGTAAAATAAAAACAATGTTCATGGAACAAGTCTAGTTTCATACTTGTAAGGGATGATAGCTGACTTCGGAGAAAATCTCTCTCTCCTTCCAGTTCTTCAATTCTCTTCTTTTGCCACTCCAGTTTCTCCTTAAGAAAAGTCAGTTTCTCTCGCTCCTTGTTAAGAAGGGCAGTTGCAGTAGGGGCAGGATTAGAAGAAGAATCTAAAGAACAAACAATTATTAAATTACAATACTAAAATAATTTATAATTTAAACTTGGGAAACTCAAATAAAATATTGATTAAAAACGGTTACAACTGGAATTTATAAAAAGCCACTTTGTAAAAATTATGTTATATACACCTGTGGTGGTTCAGGCATTTCTAAAACAAGGCAAATAATTCTTATGTGTACTGCCTTACCAGGGTGTTTAATATAAATTTAATGATGCACATAAACAAAACTAAAAATATACAACTAAGTGATATCAATCGTTTGGAATAACCAATAGTAATAGAGCTATTCACATGTTATGTGATGTTAGTTAGCCACTGTAGCTAGCAGCCAAATGGCTCGGTAGCTAGCTAGCTAGCATTATACTCACCTTCATGTCTAACTGCTGACGTCGTTGGCTTAGTGCAATCTAGATCATCCAGTCTCTGCTTTTTGTATCTCTTCGAACGTGTGCTAACTGTGTAAGTCGCAGACGCACACAAATTTTTATCTTCTGCTCCATCCATGGCGCAGCAACTTGAACGAGCGCCTTCAGTGTGTCTGTTCGTGCCCCTTTGGCTTGACCTTCCAGAGCGCTCCACTGCCTGTCGCGCTCTGAGAGGAGGGGCTTTCCTTAATAAAGTTAACTGTGATTGGATGGTTGTATAAGCTCCTCTGCGTTTAAATTAAATTTGTTTTCCCTCCCTTTGGCGGCAGAACATATTTCTTTAGCATGAATCCAGCGGGTTAGATCTACATAACAAAGTCGGAGATACATTATAACAGGTGAGACAATCCTCTTTTTTGCGTGGGACTATTTTTGATTATAGGGCTTGTTTTATATAGCATGTGAAGTTCTTTAACTCTGAACCGATTTGCACTAGACTCCCATAGAGTATTTTACGGTGTTTCGAGGTGATAATAAAATAAATTACTCATTTTTTCCCACCAGAATGTCTCTGGGAATGAGATTGCGCGCCAGAATAGAAGGAAAACAAACTAAATATAAGGCACTAAGGCTCATTAAATGGCTGCAGAAGAAACACCTGCTAAAAAAGAAGCTTAGATGTCCTGTTTGTCACCATAAGATGAAAATGATTTCCGTGGTGAAGAAAGACCAATATATGTGGTATGTATAATGCATGATAATGTAGTGCATGTAGTAAATATAACAAAATATTTCGGTTATCAATGCAAGAGGGAGCATTAACCTCTTTTCATTATTATTTTCTTCATACTTAATGTTGTGATTATCTTTTCAATTAATGCTCTTGTTTAAGGGTCCATTTCTTTACTTAACTCATTGATATGTTCTCAGGTGCTGCAAAAGAGCAAGTCATAGGAAAGTTTCCAGAACAATTAGAACTAGCTCCCTCTTTGAGAAATCAAAAACATCTCTTTTCAGTTGGATGAAGTTCATTTACAGGTATATGTAGATGTAGACATTAATAGCAATGCACCTTTCATAATTGAACACCAATACGAGACTTGTGAAATAAAATTAGGGCCTCAGTAAGTAATAATTGCCTCAATTTCTATCACAGATTTTCACAAGGGCTCAGGCTCAGACAAATAGATATGATCGATGATGAAGTGGCTGGCAGCTCCAGAACACTAAGTAGCATGGCAAGACACATTCGACATGTTTGTATACGTGCAATTAAAAGACACAGAATAAACAATGGACACCGTCTTGGTGGTGACAGAGAATTTGTGGTTATAGATGAAAGCTGTCTCCGTCATCAGCGAAAGGTTGGTAAACTCTCAGACAGGTTTGTTAGAATCAATGCAGATCTGAATGTGTCCTCTAAACATGGAAACCTTTACCATAAGTAAAAAAAATTAGTAGAAGCAACCATCTTTTTGAATGTTTCTTTGTAGATATTTAATTTTATTCTTTTTAATTTTAATTCTGTTTAATTTTATTCTTTTTGTTTTCAGTATGCACGTGGACGCTTTGGAAATGCATGGAAAAGGAAGAAATGGGTATTTGGAATGATGGGAATTAAAGACAAAAGGCGAAGGCTCGTGTTAAAACTTGTTGAAAAACGATCAAGGCGCCACCTTGTTCCTCTGATCAGACAGCATGTTAAGTTGGGTAGTGCCATTATCAGTGATGAGTGGAGAGCCTACAAGAATGTTTTGACAAACATAGGGTACAGACATTACACTGTAAATCACAGCAGGTGGTTTGTAGATCCTCAATCTGGCAGTCATACACAGCATATCGAAAGGGCTTGGATGACCATCAAAGGACATGTCCGTAGACTAAGAGGAAATCGCACTGAGAAGTTGCTGGAGGAACACCTGATGGTTCTTGAGTGGTCATCTTGGCTTGGTTCGCGACACCCTGATGGACCACTGGGACGCTTATTTAAGGACATACAAAAAATATTTCCAGTTTGAACCAGTCTGGCATGAACTTTTTTTGGAGTGGGTGACTGTTTGGTGTTTTAAAAAACACATTTAATGTTACATGTGTTACTCTTACAATACATTTTTGACAGTAGTTAAATGTTATTTCAAGCACTGATTGTAATTTAGGTCTAAGTGTTATAAATGGTGACATTATACATTTAAGACTCACTTTTGGCAATTAAATGTTTATTAGTGATTAATAAATGTTGTTATGCTTTACACTTTACAATAAGGCTCCCATGTGGCATTTATAAATGTTTATTAGTGATTAATAAATGGTTTTATGCTTTACACTTTACAATAAGGCTCCCATGTGGCATTTATAAATGTTTATTAGTGATTAATAAATGGTTTTATGCTTTACACTTTACAACAAGGCTCCCATGTGGCATTTATAAATGTTTATTTGTCATTAATAAATGGTTTTATGCTTTACACTTTACAATAAGTCTCCCATGTGGCATTTATAAATATTTATTATTCATTAATAAATGGTGTTATGCTTTACACTTTACAATAAGTCTCCCATGTGGCATTTATAAATATTTATTATTCATTAATAAATGGTTTTATGCTTTACACTTTACAACAAAGCTCCGATTGATAGTTGTGGATATTTATAATGCATTTCTGAAGTACAATTTTATATGATAAAAAATATGTTTACAAATGCTGATTGTGCTTACAGGATAGTAACTTAGTCTGAAATGTTTAATATAGCAACTCTAGATGAAATATATAGGTGAACACATTTGGCTCACTATTTGGCAAGAAACCGGTCAGTTTTTTTTCTTTTTCTCACCCTTAACTAATGCATAATAAACCATTAATAATGGTTTATAAAGCATTTACAGATTAATTAATAATATAGCTATAAACTATTTATTAGCCTCTATAAGGGGAGACTTATTGTAAAGTGGTACCGCTGGCATCATCAGCAATGTGCATGTAAGAAGAGTATACAAATGGCTTTTATGAAAGATGCCCGTGATTCAAAGACCATCTGTGTTTCCAGAGTTCCTGCTCGCTTCCCTCAAACTTCAGATTCAACAATAAATTTGATCTGTTCATGCTTCAAATTTAGTATGGAAAAATATCAAAACAAAATGAATAACTAAATAAATAAAAGTGCAAAAACATTTTTTTTTATAATTGGTTAATGAGATTTAAGAGCGGTATCAATCTTCCCGTATAAGTCATCTGTCAACCTATGTCCTAAACTTCCAAAGTATTTTTCCACAGTAGACAGAGGAAACTAGATAATTGAACATTAGTTCAAGTAGACATGTGATGTGATCTTTTTTCATAAGCACTCATTGTGTCAATCTCCTTGATTGCTGCCTGTTTAATGGAGTAAAACAGAAGATGGATGTTATCACTGGGTGAATCCCAAGGCATCTTTAATTGTCAGTCTGGCACAAAATGAGTCCCCGTCCTAATTTATTTGGCTTAATTTATCAACACACTGCCTTTCCATTCACATGGGAGCTGTTGCAGCCACTGAATCAGTTTTAGCCTCCTCACTACTTCTAATGCAAGACCTCTCTACATGCGCCGCTTCCTACATTCAGTGCTGATCACCAAGTAAACCATTATATTATCCATCGACTTCAAAAACGCAGATCTGAGGCACGATGACAAGGTGCAATCAAAGAGGAAGACCGACAAGGATCAGATAGCCACCCCCAATCAGTCTCATACTCAAAATTGACTTCATCTTTTTTACCTCGTCCTTATATCTCATTTTCTTCCTCATCAGAGTCTCCATCTCGTCTCATTGCTTCCGATTAGCACGGCGGCCAGAGCAGATGAAATTTTGTGTAATGGTGAACTGTAATGGTAACTTTGAGGGATTGCTGAATCTCTGACTTTTCAAGAGGTCGCAGTGAACATTTTCTAATCACAGTGTTTATCTTTCCAGCCCGCCCCATAAAAACAGTCTAGGTGAGATTAACAAAGTAAATGATATGTTCTGAATGACTAAATGTTTGGTCTGACATTGCTGCCTTTTTAAAGTCAGCAAAGCGTTCAGTGGCTCAACACACCACAAGATCGTAAAACAGGAATAACCATTTACACTTTGCACGTAACCAGAGGTGATAATGAACACTCTGAGCAAGCTAATAATACCGGTCCTGTCCATCTGCTTTGGAATAATGCTAAAAGGAGACAAGTGTATGAAAGGAACCGAATCTAAAGTGGCTTTTATTTGTCTTTATTTTGAGTAAGCATGACCATTTGCATTAGGGTGTTAAAACCTTAAAATACAAGTAAATAAGGTTAAATGAATTTTAAATCCATTACAAGATGGTTAAAAACATCTAAAATTTCCAGTTATGTTTGATAGTAAAGGTTACAATTAATTTTTTTTCTGATGTTGGCAAAATTTTGGACGTCAAATTGTGAAACCAGATGTTCAAACAGATTTATTAAAAGAAATTGGTGAACTTTCCATCCATATATATGGAAACTATTTATATTTATTTCTAAATATAAAAGATATCTATTATTACCTGAGGTTTTTAATAAACATTTACAAAGAGGTGTTTTCCCTGAAGATATTAAATAAACAAAGGTCATTCCCACATTAAAAAAGAGACAAACGACACCTATCCTCTGGGAGGAAGGATGTCGGCTGTATTACATGGTAACTTCAATTAAAGTATCGAGCATTTCATATAGTTTATGGATAGCTTATACTTCTTATCCTAGGTCATTGTTTGACAAGGGTTCCCAGCTTAGGAACTAAATGCATGATTCTGTAACAGACAGAATAATTAAAAGTGAGCCTTTTACTACAACTGGTACAGAATCTTCAGAATGTAAAAGTCCAGAGGCGAAGGAAAACAGAATTTAAAATATACAGGCACACAATAGATGCCCTGAGAAAAGATAAAGTGATATAGGGGCTATAAACACACATACTGTCAGGGCTCTGTGTGCAGGCGGATGGAGAGGAGGATCCAAATGCGAGACTCTGAGACTGAATTGAAACTGAGAACCTTAGCTTTATTGCTGGTGATAAACGAAAACGTGAACTGAACAATGACACTGAGAATTGAACACACAGGCATAATTCTGAGGGTACGACGCGACACTGAGCACAGGAAAACACAGGGCTAATATACACAGGGTGGTAATCAGGGAATGGGCAACAGGAGGGAGACACAGCTGGGAGAGATCAGGGTTAACGAGACGGGGGGGGAACCAAGCTGCACACACTAACATAAGACAAAGACTTTCACAATAAAACAGGAAACATGAATTACTAAACAAGCACGCAGACTTGACACTGAGAGACAGACAGACAGAATGACACATGGAACCTGAACTAAAATAAACGTGAGATATAACCGAGAACAAATCCTTAAGCACGGATAAACAGAAACAAGAAACTAATAATAATCATCATCATCACTACGAGAATAAGAAAACAATCCATGAAGCAGAATTAAACCGAAATATAATAAACTCAAAATACTGGGTCCAACAGACCCAGAACCGTGACACATACAGAGGGCTAAGCAAGGAATGAGACATAGCTGGGGAGGCACAGATGAAACTAATTAGGATAACAACACAGGGGGAGTAACACTAAACGCAAAGCACGGGAGACAACTAACAAGCAAACTAAAATAGGAAACAAGTAAACAGAGAAACTCAGACACAACTGAAACCTTAATACGAGGAAACGACAGAGGGAGACACAAAAGGAAAACTTATATACTGAACTCTAACTCTGAAACTGAAACTAAACTCTTATATTAACAGTACATGCAACTAGGAATACTAAAGGTGCTAATATCAACATATTAATAATCAAACTGGAAGTCACACTGACTTTCTGCCAGCTCAGACTAAAAAGTCACTTGGATGAGTGACTTTAAAACGGTAACATCCAGATCAACAGCTCCTCAGTCACTACTCAATACACAGATTGTAGGCTTTGTTTACTGCTAATGCTACCTGTGCTTATTGTATTATACATGATGGCTGAAGAAACACAAAGAAGAAACACAATGATACACTGATCCACACCCCCCCTCACCATGCTTGCCAGTTGGTTTGAGGCTCTTCTGAAAAACTGTTGTTAGTCTGTGCCAAACATGTCACTGTGGCCAAACAACTCTAACCTTTATTCATCTGTCCAGAGCACATTGTTCCAGATGGCCAGTTCTTTGCCTGTATGTTTGCTGAAAAACTGCAATGTACTGCTCTAATGTTCTTTTTGCTTAGCAAAGGCTTTTCCCTGCCAAGAATCTCAGGCAGGTCAAATCTGTTCGTACAAAGGAAACGACTTCTGCTACATCTACGTTGTGATCGAAATGACTCTTTATCATCTTAGTAATTTAAGTAAAGTGACCCATTAACATCACTATTTAATGGTGAAGCAGGTCCAATACTTTTTTCGATCCATTATATTCATTTCCTGATAACATCAGTACATTTAGATTAAACTGGGGTTATAAAAAGTGACTGAAAGGAATAAAAAATAAGCAATAAGAGTAACTATAGCACATGGTTATGAAAAAAGTAGCAGAAAGTAATTATAAAAAGTTTTGAATCAAAGCAGCCAAAAATATCCCGACTAGATACAAATCTCATTCAGGTTTTTAAGAAAGCCACAATCTTTTGACCACAGCGCTCTGAGTGCTTTGTTGTCAGCAAAATATGCAGTAATATCCAATTTTTTCATTTGATTCGGTGTTGAAATAGATGCAGTGAAGTGCTAAAGTAATGTGTTACACTAATTAATCATGCTTTTCCAAAATCAGCATGAGAGAAAGTATAAATTATCCCATTTTTGACAGTGTTAATGTTCAAAGTTAAGGCCCAGCACAGTTACCATAGCAATATAACTAAAGGCATACAGTATAAGTATAGTAAATATTTTATGATGGATGCTTGATTTTGTTTTCAGTTTCTTGACAGAGTGGCTCAAACTCTGTTTTAAAACATAATGTCAGGTTATTTGATCTTGTTGAAAATACACAAGAAGATGCTGAGTTCAGTCTAATAAAAAAAATTAAATTAATGCTTATTCTCCGCATACTTGAGAGCTAATATTCAAGAAAAAGCATGAATAAACAAAGTCTGCTTACAATTAAAACCTAAGAGGAGGCAAGATTAGAATTCTCCATTTTTACAGCACTAATTCCATCAGCACGAGGCTTCTTCTTCTTCTTCTTCTTAAGAAAAGAAATGTGTTTTTTAAGTATATTTTAAAGTTAAAATTATATTTATTGCTTCCAGTCTTTTGGTATTTTAAAACTTTTCTTGCAGATGTCCTAAATTAAAAGCTTGCTGATAAGTTTTTAGACTTTTAATTCGAAAATGGTACAGGTAGAGGAAACATGTGATTTCATGAATGTGAGTAAGGGAAGCATACAGCTTCTCAACACTCAATGTAAAGATTCAGTAGCAGTATAGAATTTTTTCCTTTTCCTGTTCGTCTTTAACTTCTGAGTGAAAACAGTGAGAATATGGTCAAAAATTTTCCACTGGCGCTGGTTTCGGTTTTCTTGACTCCTATCCATCATTATAAGTGTCAACTATGCTTTGAACATTATATGGGCCCTTGACTGTGGGTCTGCAGGCTACGTGCGACAGCTAGAGGTAATTCACTTTGCTTCGTTTTGCTTGCTGTTAACAGCTCATGGGATGATAACGGAAGCGCAAAGAGCTTTAATCATATTCTCTGCCTTCAAGAGAGATATTGCTTTTTCTCACAGTTTATTGAGTGAATATGGGAGGGGAGTGTGTGTGTGCGTGTGCGTGTGTGTGTGTGTGTGACAGAGTAAAAAGGCCTGGCAGGGTGGAGGGATGTGTGTGTCTGTGGTTGGTAGGTGTCATGGGTGGCTGGGGGACATGTATCATCGATCTGCTACTCTGGGCTTCCTGTACACTGGATGGCATTAAAATGATCCATGGCCTCTTTCTCAGGCTAATACCAGTGATATTGAGATATCAAACCTCTGTTTTCTGTCCCTGGCAATGGGGGGCACACACCCACGCCAGCACAACACGCACACATACACACGACAAGAGTAGAGAGTTCTTCCTCGGGAGCTAAGGTGATAACCTAATAGGGACATTTGTTTTTGTCTCCTGCTCGCTCCCTGCCTCTTTGCCTCCTCTCTTCCTTTCAAGCTCCGAAAACAAAAGCTTTCGTCAAGGGGGCCCCGCCGCTGCCGCTGCCTATGTGGCGAATAAATAACAGCGGCACAACGGCAAAACAAGTGAAACACACACCATCTGGCCCCTCCACCGGTGTCAGCCTCAGTCACAGAGATAGACTGGAGCGGTGGGGGGGGGATTGGTGATCAGAATGGCATCTCCTCCTCACCTCAAGAGGGATGTGACATGGATTCCAGAAGGGAATGTTCTGTTTTAGGCTTCTTTAAAATAACGCGAAAGCCCAGTTTCTTTTGTTAGCATGCAACAAAACATGCTTCATAAAGCAGAATTTAATGTGTAGTAGAGGGTTTATCTAAAGGTGCAGTGTGCATTATCTACCATATGTATAATCACTTCTGGCTACAAATCAAATGACTCATTATAAATCTGTCCACAAGCAGGATGTGGGCTGGATGCAAGCTGCCCACGTACAGTAGAATTTTGTACATCAAGCTGTTTGGAAGAATTAACTGTGTAGATTTTCTACATTTGGGGCAAAAAATAGCAACTGCTAGTGTGTGTGTGCGTGTGTGTGTGTGCATTTTGTTTTTTTAACGTTACATCTGTTTCTGCTCCGTCAAGTCAAGACATCTAGAAAAGGCAGCGGCTCGTTGGGCCCCCTGTGATTGTCCTTTAATTCATTTATCTCATATCAGCCAGATACTTTTTCATCACTTCCATGAATCCCGATCGATTGTTCGAGCATGTTCCATTACCAAGAATTACTCATCCATTGATGGGCGAGAAGGGATATTAATCAATGTAACCTTTGAAACTAACAACCTTGTTATTCTTTCAAAGCCAAACAAAATGAGAATTTGGCTGTGGTCGGTGCTCATTATTAAGACTGGAGGAGAGCAGGCATTATACATCGCTACTGATCATGTGTGAAGACAAGCATACACAGTCAATACCCTCAGCCGATGAAATATGGCCTTTTTTTATGACTGCATCCTGCAGAGAAAGGCAGTCTTTCTTTGCAGTATGTGCTGTGTGAGAGCTGCAGAGTCAGTGAGCCCCTTTATCAGATGTACACAGTTCTGGGAACATTTGATCAGAGCTTCAGAGGTACGCTTTCTTTCAGTTTGAGGTGCTGCTGCTTTTCCATGCATTCCAATTCCCAACTTTATTCTTTTTTGCCCCCCTCAACCTGAAAGTTGTATCTCATGTTTCTAAATGGACTGTATTCACTACACACTATAGGGTTTCTATTCAATGCAAGCTCTCACTTCCACTTCACTCACTTTCACACAGCGATGCAAGTGACCAGGTGCTGGCCTCCAGTGTTGGGTGTACCGTGTTCCAAAGTAACATGTTACTTTAGTCACATTATGTGTTAGAGTTCAATACGACTTTTGAAAAGTTGCCATATGGATGTTTCATTGATTTTTATTGCGTGGAAAGACAAAAGCACGATGATATACTTGCATTATACTGCTAACACAAAGCTCTTTGGAAGCATCAGCAAAGACAGCAAGCTAACACAATGCTAGCAAACAACCCAGGGTGATGTTAAAGCTGAGTGTATCCTGACACAAGCCTTTACTTTCTCTGAGGTGGAGGTAAGTAACATAATGCATGAACGTATAATTTGTGATAGATTGCTTTTTTGAGTGATGACTGCAACACTACTGACCTCATTTTTAGGCCGTCAGTGTCTTGCATGGAAAACACTTCAACAAGTGAACTGGGGAGCAAGGGTTCAAACCACAGGGTGTGTGATCAGTGGACAGCCTGCTGCTTTACTGAGTGTTTACCCCCTTATTAATTTCTTCTTTTTTTTTGCATATTTTTCAAATGTAAATGTTTCAACAAGTATTAGTCAAAGATAATCTGAGTAAATACAAAATGTAGTTTTTAAATGATTATTTTATCTAAGTGAAAAAAGCTATCCAAACCTACCTGGCCTGTGTGAAAAAGTAAATGCGCTCCTTTTTAAAACACAAATTAACTGTGATTAACCACGTTTTTTGGAAATCAAGAAATCAATTAAACAGAACCTGTCAGACAAAGAGAAGTATGCTTAAAAAGCAACACATCAAGCCACAATTTAAAGAAACTCAAGAATAGGTAAGAAACAAAGTCACTGACATCTGGTTTTGGGACTCCAATTGGTCTGTTATTCATCTTTTTTTTTTTTTTTTTTTTAAATGCACAAGTATCACTGCATAACTATCATGTGCCAAACATAATATTTTACATAAATTATCTCAAACTAATAATTTTGTGACACTCACAAATGTGTATTTTATCTGTTACATTACTGGATGGGCAGATGCCCTAAACACTCAGCTTGTTTTGCAACACTAATGGTCCAGTGACGGCATAAAGGCATTTTTTTTCCACAATTATCAAAGTAATAAATTTCAGAATAAGACTGATGGATTCTTGTACTGTTAAAGCTACAACCTCCAGTGCCACTTTCTTTGCCACTTTCACCACTGCTACAACTCCACCGGTTATTTGGTAGGTCACACATTGACTTTTTCAACACGTACACTCACAGCAGCACATATATCTTAAAGATCTTGCTGAGAAATCTTCTGATCCCTTTCAGTGACCTCCTTTGTGCACTTCTCCAGCCACTGCCTGAAACTCTGTCAGTTACGTGAACAGCAGGTAAGCTTTCAGTTGCTGGATGCTTTGTCAAGCGAAGCCGTGGCAGCTGAAGGACCATTATCATTATGTGTCTCTTCATCAGTGCGGATGGAGGTGACAGAGATGTTTCCTTTGCTGCCGATGCCACTTTTGTTGACACACTCATAGAGTGCCTCAGTTTGTGTCAGTGTGAGGAATGACGAGAAATGAGTGAGTGAAAGAATAAGCGCAAAAATCAATATGAAGCTGAACATTTTATCTAATAAATCATTCTCCTTTGTATTTAAGTACAATGCACAAAAAGCATGATAACTTACTGACAGCTGTCCTCTTTGGTGCGTCAGAAATACTGTTAGTTTTCATCCAGACAGCAGTGCTTCTGCACACTGTGAGGAATCTTCCAAAATGCCAAATTTCAGTGAAATAAAAGTGTCTGCTTGTGGATGAAAGGTCAGCATACACAGAAAAATATATCTGAAAACTCTCTCTGTCCATGTGGTTAAAGTCGTAGAGGTAAGTAGCTATTTCCTCAACAATCTGATAAACTTCTCATATCTGGGCACAGCTGGAATTGGAAACACATTTCATATATATCTAAAAACACCCACTTCCTGACTTACAGATGAATGAAATTAGATGTTACATCCACAGTACAAAGACTACCTACCATCACCAGGTCAAACAGATTGTTGAACTTGGTTGCATTGTCTCTCTGAGGTGTGAATCCAGACCCAACCCTGTAATTTCAGGCATCTAAAAAGCAGACAACGCATTTGAGATCCATTAAAAATTAATATGCAATAATTTAGCCCTGGACGGATTTGTACACAGACTGATTTGAGCGTTTCTATGTAAGATCAGAGTGGAAATTTGAACTGTTCATCTTGGAAGAGAATGCCAGACAGAAAATACAACAGTACACCATCAGTGATGCTAAATTAAATCCAAGGAATTTTAGAAGATCACTGTGGTGGACTAAACTCAGAGTGCACCCTGCCTCTTGCCTGCTATGAGCCTGGATACTTGTAAAAGGTCTGCACTTACATAGTGCCTTTTAACTGTAGCTTTACAGTGTTTTTCTATTCTTCCACTGATAAGCCTGTGGCTAACACTGAGTGCAACTTGGGCTATATTTCCCAAGCATTTATATACATTTAGGCTTGATGTATATCAACAGTGAATACTGGCTAAGCACAGATAGATCACATATCTATTGCCTCTGATACTAAAAGACCCAGAACAACATCAGGATTCCTCAGTGTGGAAGGCAAGAATGGGTATTTTGAATCCTTTTTTTTTTTTTGCAAAGTTTTACATATAAATGATGTTGGCAACCGATCAGATTACCCGCAGAAGACCAAAAGTAACAACCAAAACAGGCTGCACGATGGAGCTGTGCTCAACACCAGCAGCTTTGATGACTGAGCCAAGTTTGACTCTTAAGAGCTGGACTATCTGGTTTCCCAACATGATATTATTGCTGGTTTAATATTTGTGTGAATGATGCCAGCAGTCTTTGGAGCAGCTGGAGGGACAGAGGAAGAAATGAAGGCTGACTTTTATTGTCCACATATTGGTTGGCCTCTCCCATCGATGTATATTTCAGTAGATATTGCTCGCTGATCAAATCCGCATACCTGGTCTGTCGTGAGTTTTATCTCCTGAAGAGAAGGTGGGTGGCAATGTTGCTCCTTTAGCAGTGTGTGTAAAGTCACGTCTAGCATTTCAAACACTGGACAAGTTTGCCCTTTGTGTTCAAAGTCATCAAAGAACAAAACAGTGTTGGCAGGATCTAGGACATGGATCGTTTTCAGCACAATCAGCTGGAGGGAGAATGGAAATGTTTTCCCTTTTTTCCTTTAAAAAAAAAAAAAAAATCTTTAGGTTTGACTTTAACGCAGTTTCCAAACATGGATCTGCAAAAATGCTATTCATTAAATCTCCTGGACAGCACATCCCAGAGATGGATCTCCAAGTCATCAGGTTCTGATGGCTCAAACACGAGAAGGAAATGTTTTAAATCAAATGTGATATCGTGGAATCAGATGTGTAGTATGCCATGGAAAATGGATAGTGTGATTAGCACACTGCATCTGGCACGTCTCATTTTTTAAAGAGTGCTAGAAGAAAAAGGATAAGGTTAAAAGACAGAGTGTAACGTATTTCAATTAAAAAAACATAAAAGCAACACACAAAATAACTGATTTATTGTTTCAGGTATTGTGTCTGTGAATAATTCAACCCTAGACTCTGTTCTGATATACTACAGCATGATTTCACACACATAACAGAACTCACACTAAATAAAACACAGATAACTGCAGGCCACTTAAATGAAGCTTATTCAAAAACATTCAACACATTAATTACAAGCATAAAATTAGATACAAAAATTGTACGTGATACTTAGTAAGTATCACGTACATGATACTTATATTGACACTGTAATGGTCTGAAATCTTGCCACGCCTACAAGGTCCCCTGCTCAAGAAGGCACATCACATGTGCAGACCTATCTCAAGTTTGCCAATGAACACCTACTGTAAATGATACAGAGAAGGCTTGGGAGAAAGTGCTGTGGTCAACAAAAAACCAAAACAAAAATCAAGCCCTTTGACATCAACTTGACCTGCTGTGTTTGGAAGAAGAAAAATGATCCAAAGAACAGCATCCCCACTGTTCGTTGAATGGGGATGCTTGGAGGTGGAAACATGCTATGGGGCTGATTTTCTGCTGAGGGCATAGTGCAGCATCTTGGACGAGGTCGTCCATCCCTCAGTCAGAACATTGAAGATGGGTCACAGATGGGTCTTCAAGCATGACATGATCCAAAACAGACCTCTAAGGCAATGAAGGAGTGGCTAAAGAAGAAGCACATTAAGGTCATGACATGACCCCAAAGTTACAATTCAATAGGGGATCAAATCTTTTGTTTCCTCAACTGTAAGAAGGGTAAAATGAGGACGAGAGTGGACAGATAGCTCCTGCAAAGGTTAGTGCGCATAATATCTGTAACGCTTCACATTTAAATGAAAGGTAAATAATGCTATATTTTAGCAAACTAAATGATGCATTTTGTTTGTATAAAATGTATTTGTATAACTTTAAAAATGCTTAATTTCTTGCAGGATCAAATGTTGATATGTGCGACTAACTTGCACAAGACGATCCAGGTTTTAATCCTTTATTCCTGCATTTATCACCCTAAATATAACACACCTGCCAGTTAAACACATTATAAAGGGAATCAAATTGGCCCGATGCTACTAAAGTATAATGTTATAAAAGCCAGTCTTGGTTTCAATGAGACACATTTCCAGACCTAATTTGCCTCAAATCTATAAGATCAAGGCAAGACAGAAAAATAATGAGACTTTCTTGACAGTTATTATTTGCTGTAACAGAACAGCACAGAATGGGAGGAAACTATTTTGCCCTGGCAATAGAAAACCCACATACAGTTACACAAAACAATTGGATTTCCTTTATGCTTAGCTTTTTCATTCCCCTTGTAAATATCCTCTGCATTCCTGCTCAGGTCCTCCAAATTCTACAGCTAATGATGCATTTGTAGAGTAGTGGCATCAAAGGCTCATCTCCCCCGTATCTCTCCTAATCAGTGTCTTTACAAGGTAAAATCATGAGATACTGAAAGCAGCAGGACTTCTTCATTCTTCTGCCTGTGATATCTGGCAGGATTTGACACGGTGCTTAGAGTCTTGCTGACATAAATATTAATGAGGTCATAGGCAAGTCGGTAGGAGTAGCAGTTGTATGGAATGATAATGTTGATCTGAGGGGATATATCACTATGCACTGTATACAGAGTCCCTTCAGTGGGTTGACAATAAATAAAGATCAAGCGGATTTATGGTTAAGAGGAGAGGTCTTATTTTGCAGTAAGTAAACACATTAAGACAAAAAAAAAAACAGTTTTTGTATCTCATATTTGGGAAATTTCTTTTGTTTCAGCAGTTGAAATGATGATAATAATAATCATAATAATAACATCATCTGGCAGATGGGTCTCTGCTAGAGAAATATATTGTATTACAGACAGTGATAGCATGTGGTGTAAAAGATTTCCTGTGTCTGTGCTGGTGGCAGCAGAGCTGAATCATTCTGTAATGCTATTAACAAAAACACACAAATAAAAAATGTTGGTTGGTGTTGTGACCATGCGCAGTGATCTTGTTGGCTGAAGGTGAAAGACGGTCGCAACAGATGATAGAGGGAGTGGTGAGTCTTTCTGGACATTTGCATGCTACATCCAAAGAAAAACGATGGACATAAAAGGAGCTGTGAACGGCAGGTGTGGCTGTTCATTCCTTAGAGGTAAAGTGTTGCCTTTTGAGACATTTCCACCTTAATTTCTACGTTATAAAATTAACAGAAAATTTATGTATAATGATCAACATAAATAGCTGAAGACTGTGTTAGAATTCACTATTCCTAATGGTTTTAAATTGTTAGTAGTTAAATGTGTCTTCCTTAAAATTCTCAGCTGCACCAAGTTTCATGCAGCCCTACTAGTATACTTAAAGAGTCCAATCACAACCTCGTGGCTTTGAAACTGAAATTCATCTACAAATGCAGTTAGATTTAACTGCAAAATGGCAACATGGCCCATGTCTGGCAACCTCCTAGAGGATATGAGTTTTGCATGCTCAGATTTTGGGCGGTAAAACTGACTACTTGAAATAATCTCCCAAAAACTAAATAAGTAAAATCACTGAGCAACCACAATGGTTCCTAGTTAAAGATAGATTCATATTTTTACTGTAGTGTGACCGAGCCATTAGAGAATTTGCTTCTCTGCATATCCAGCAAGTGGTGCAGAAGGTGGTCAGGATTATCAATGATGGATCACAGTTTGACCAGGAACCGTTTTCTTCCTCAGAGCTTCAAAAGTGTCCAGTTTGCAGCTAATCACATCACCATTTCCCTGATCACTGTAATCTGGAGGTGTCGCCATTCCCGATCTATTCCCCTGATGTGGCTGACCAGAATTTAAACCCCATAATCATCCTGTCCTAGGATGGACATCCCTGTTCAGAAACATGTTATTTGTTGCCTGTTAACACTGGTAGCTGGCACAGATGAACATTAACATCAACAACATCACCAATGAGAGCACTAAAAGGCTCTCTGTGGCTGCTGTGTGTATGTTCACCAGCAAAGTGTTAAATTCTATCTGCTGTTTGGTGTTGGAAAGCTTCTGTGCAGCGGGGTTATTAAAATCGTATAGATGAAAGCAACTGCCTCTTGCTGTTGGCATTGTATTTAACGGAAACTATGAGAACAAATCAAAATCACAAAGCTGTGAGCAAATAAAAACTCAAAACAAACAAGCTAAAATATGACAAACCTACCTGTGCTAATGTGCAATAGATTCTTTTTAGACTCTTTTTAATGGCTTTCTTCAACATAGTAGACAGACAGTAATTATCTTTTTAAATGTATTACTTCTTAATGATAAGACTCTTTTAAAGGTCACTCAGCTGATTGGTTTATTATTGTTTTTGAAATCTTGGAAGAACAAAAAAAATATTTTATGACCAGTGACCAGGGTCAAAAGTTAATGGGCAGTTTGGTCGGGTTCAGAAAATACCCATAAAATGAAAATGAGGCAAGAAATGCCTCAGTAATTAGGAGTAACTGTTTCTGCATGGCACTCCTGCTCAGCTCCTCTTTTTAAATATGTTGTTAAATATTCACAAACGAGCGTGACCTCTGACTTCTTTGGGCCACTTAAGTGAACTGTGGAAATTTATGACTGATGGAGTTTTGAAGTCTCCGCTGTGACTTCAAATATAGATGGAGCTCAAGTAGGACAGTAGAGCTGATCTATTTACGTGTTTGTTTGCCAAAATAAGGAAAGATTTGTGAATAAAATATCTCAACATTTTTTAAAAAAAGGAAAAATACCTTTATAACCTAGAAGCCTGTAATAGATTAGCGCCCTCATCACATCATGAGTCAATCGCTCTGGCTGTGAGAGACCTTTAACAGATAACGTTGGCAATCTGAGCAGTGGAGATAATCGTGTCAGTAATTCAGTGGGAATATAAGTGACACAGATGAATGGTGCCTGTTACTTATGGGGTTAAAACAACCTAAGGTTTATTTTCTACGGAGCGAAAAAAAAAAGATTCAATTTACATCATCTGAGTTGCTGCAGCCTGATTCCTTTGAGGATGTGTGTGTATCCAGTTAATACTGCTGGAGTGTTTGTGCTAATGAATGACAAATTTATTCTCCTCATATATTAGTCAAATACTACAGGATTATCTGCACGTATACACCGCTGGCGAAACGTATTTGGAGTCGTACAGAGTAATTATGACATCACAGGAATTCACACCACGTGTGTGCACTTGTGGCCACTGAGAGGTGGATCGGTGGGGGTGGGTGACAAGTTTAATCAGGAGGATGGCGTAAGACATAACCTCACATACAAAGTGTTTGCTCTCTCAAACTCATAATCTTCAATAAACAGTGTAAACTCAGAAAGCCAAATATTTATCCCGTATACCCCCGTGCTTCTGGTCCTCCTCCAGTGCATGCTGCTGTGGATAAATAAGCTCTCATATTACCAGGGAGAACTGTCGATAAGGTTTAATAACACGAGTGTCGCTTCATAATCTGGATCTAATAAAAATCTACCACCCTTATAGCACAGGACGGAATAAAAGTATGGAATTGCCTTTTACCTCCCAGTGGTCTTGGGATAACTCTAATTGTACTGCGGTGCAGAGCTGTTATGCTCAGTGGGGATTGGAGTCCAATTTAGCATCTGCTGTTCTGATCATGTTTTGTCTTGTCCCGTGTTTTAGGCAACGAGGCGTCCTGTCCTGGCCGCATTTCATCTTGTAATTGCATTTAGAATCTAAAGCTCCTAACGCTCTACTCTGATCATGTTTTTGTTTTTAATATTCAAATGGCTGAAGCCCACTGTGCTTTAGTGCCTAATATAAGTATATATACATATATATTTGCATTTAGAAAACCAAATGATGCCATCTCTATGCCAATTATCAACTGATAAAACAAGACGCCTGACTCGCTTTGAATAAACTCAGACTGCAGCGCTCAGCATGTTTAAACTCAGGGGAGATTCGGGGTTTCAGTATGACTTGGCATATTAGGTAGAGGTGAAAATACATCAATCATGATCTGCTTGTCAGTTACGTAACTGGATGGCTGCTGAGAATACATTAGGCTCAGAGATAACTGGCAGTAAAACAGGACGTTTCAGGTTTTCTCCTACACATACAGCGTGGCATCTCATGTAAACACCCAGAATAAAAGGACAGCATGCACAGTAGCAGTCTTGTGTTGTTAGGAATCAAACCTGAACTATTATAAGCCTATTACTTATTTATTTAATTTTGCCCAGGAAGCTTTGAGTGAAATGGAATTGCTGCATGAGAGCAGACAGCCGCCTGCAAGCGTCTAAAAACTGTAATCAGATCAAATTACTCTGAATTATGGTGCACCACTATCTTTCACCGTCAGAATACTGAAAGTACAGCTGTTGCCTAAAAATGTAAGACCGACAGATTTGGTCCACAGCACAATTACTAAAAAGCACAGCTTCCCTATAGTTAAACCAGCTTACTCTCTTGCTTTAAAAAGCGCCATCGTCACAGGGACGATAAAACCTAATCAAATCTCAGCACGACAACCTGAGAGAAAGTGAAAGAAAGAACCTGAATGCAAAACTTTTTAAGACCAGGTGAAAATTGGCAGTTTTTCCTGAAGGACAGCAATACACACAAAGTCAATCCAGCTGGGCAAATACAACCAGATGGAACAGGCTGAGACAAAAGCTAGTAAACACATTAAGGTCGAGCACATGGGAATCCTAACACAAGAAAACCAGTGCTGGAAAGCTAAGTACATGACAAAGATGATCTGGCAGAGGATAAGGGGAATGCACACACACACACACAGCTTATATACACAGAGGAGGGGAGACAATTAGACACAGGTGCAGCACATTAGGGCAGGTAATCACACAGGCAGGAAGCACAGGAGGGAGAGGAAGTGAAGGACCTGGAATGAAAGAAAAGGGGGAATGCTAATATAAAAGAGCAAATAAGAGGAATAAGGGAGAAGAATACAAAACATTATGGGTCCTGATGGGGTCACACATTCAGTATGGTCATTACAGTCGTCAAACCAAACCCGACCCGTGTTAGATAAACGGGTGTAACTGTTTTGATACACACAAAAAAGGGCTGGGTAGAGCTCTGTTTGATCAGGAGAGGAGCTAATGACGCATGAGAGCTCGAATCGTCCAGTACATCCTGGTCTCTGTCTGACCGACTGCAATGTCCACATGAAAAGCCCCCCCCCATCCAAAAAATCATTTGCAGATCATTGCAGAAACTATGAGGAAAAAAATGCCAATTAGAAAATTAGCCACCATCCTCGCATAAGAATTAGATTTCTGTGCCACTGCATGACTGAACAAGTGTTCCAGGTGTAGAGATCCGTATTGCAGGAAACTAATTTCTGTGTTTAGAATCCAGTCCTGGAAGTTTGACTGTGATTCCTGAAAAGAACGATGTTTTTGTAAATGTTTCACTATATCCATCAGTATGTCTAAATGTCATGTTGTGTGTGACTTCTGCAATCTTAACAACAAAGGTAGAGAATTCAGCATGGCTCATAAAGCTGCAATAATGGGAAAATACATTTTAGATTCCGAAAACTTGATTTATCCCACCAATGAGCAATGCAGTTTCACAGAACCCAGAATGAATAAATAACACAAGAAACTGAAGTAAATAAAGAAATGATTTATTTGACTGGTGTGTGATTACTTGTAAAATGGTTTACCAGGAATCACATAGCAGCCAAAATCTAACATTCAACATTAAAATTCAACTCGTCATTGACAGCAGTTCAATATGAGGTGCCGTAAGGGACATTATTACTGAAACGCTCTCACACACACTACTGAAATTTTACCTCTCACACACACTACTGAAACGCTCTCACACACACTACTGAAATGCTCTCACACACACTACTGAAACGCTCTCACACACACTACTGAAATTTTACCTCTCACACACACTACTGAAATGCTCTCACACACACTACTGAAACGCTCTCACACACACTACTGAAATTTTACCTCTCACACACACTACTGAAATGCTCTCACACACACTACTGAAACGCTCTCACACACACTACTGAAATTTTACCTCTCACACACACTACTGAAACGCTCTCACACACACTACTGAAATGCTCTCACACACACTACTGAAACGCTCTCACACACACTACTGAAACGCTCTCACACACACTACTGAAATGCTCTCACACACACTACTGAAACGCTCTCACACACACTACTGAAACGCTCTCACACACACTACTGAAACGCTCTCACACACACTACTGAAATTTTACCTCTCACACACACTACTGAAATGCTCTCACACACACTACTGAAACGCTCTCACACACACTACTGAAACGCTCTCACACACACTACTGAAATTTTACCTCTCACACACACTACTGAAACGCTCTCACACACACTACTGAAACGCTCTCACAGACACTACTGAAACGCTCTCACACACACTACTGAAACGCTCTCACACACACTACTGAAATTTTACCTCTCACACACACTACTGAAATGCTCTCACACACACTACTGAAACGCTCTCACACACACTACTGAAACGCTCTCACACACACTACTGAAATTTTACCTCTCACACACACTACTGAAACGCTCTCACACACACTACTGAAACGCTCTCACACACACTACTGAAACGCTCTCACACACACTACTGAAATTTTACCTCTCACACACACTACTGAAACGCTCTCACACACACTACTGAAACGCTCTCACACACACTACTGAAATTTTACCTCTCACACACACTACTGAAACGCTCTCACACACACTACTGAAACGCTCTCACACACACTACTGAAATTTTACCTCTCACACACACTACTGAAACGCTCTCACACACACTACTGAAACGCTCTCACACACACTACTGAAACGCTCTCACACACACTACTGAAATTTTACCTCTCACACACACTACTGAAACGCTCTCACACACACTAATGAAAACCAAGAGGATTTCAATTGAACAGGAAGGCATTTTAGCTGCACAGGAAGGTGAGGAAAAACAAATAACACATTAATGCACAGCTAACACCGCGGTGACGTCGACAACAGTCTGTTAGAGGTATAATTGAAAAATATTTTGCCTTCATCAGTGAATATCCAAACATTGTTGTAGGGTAGCAGCCTATTGCAACAAGTCGGGGCATCCTGGCTATGCTAGCTGCCCGTATAATCTGGAAAGACTGTGTCTGACAGTACCTCATCTACAATGAAATTACATCAGATCCTTGTCATTTTTTACATACTTTCTTTGTTTTTTGAGGTGAGAACCAATGAAGAAGATGTTGAAAGATTTTTTACTTGTGCTCTGCAATGTATTGGGGCGCTCCAAAATGAAAATTCGGACAATATCAGACAAGAGCGGCTTTATAGAGAGCTAGATGATCATACACGAACTCTATCAGAATTTCTTGCTGCTGTATCTCGATATGATCCCAATAATAGGGTTGCCACCAACCTACTACAATCCTTGTATAGATGCTTTTGCAGCTTGCTACATGAATATGATGCTAGACAGAGATCTGCTTATGTGACCCACAGATTGTTACCCCCAACCACCTTGAGTGGTCATCCAGGTCGGCCACGATACACTATATCTGCTGAACAGATTTCTCACTTTGTTTCCATTGGTATGACATGGCAGAGAATTGCATCATGCTTTGGAATAAGTCGAAGAACCCTGTACAGACACAGACAAACTTTGGGAGTTGAGCCATTAAGCTATGTGGATATTTCAAATCAAGAACTGAATGGCCTTGTGACGGATATCCTACAGAACACTCCAAATGCAGGGGAAGTATACATTCTTGGAAGTCTGAGATCTCGTGGCTTAAGAGTTCAACGTTGGAGGGTCAGACAAAGTCTACAGGAAGTGGATCCTATTGGACGTGCATTTAGACGTCGTCATGCGATAAGGCGAAGGATCTATAGTGTTCAGGCCCCCAACCACTTATGGTAAGTTCACTGGTTTGAAACAAATGATCAGGCCTTGTGTTTAAAAGTATTAACACAATACATCAAAATTAATGGTCCTTCATTCAAAACATTACTGAAGTTAATCTATATGATCAGCATAAGATAATAATAATAAAAAAATAACAATAACCAAAAAAACTGAAATTGATATAAGTATGTTAAATATTTGGGGGATTCATAGTACATCAATTTAGATGTTGTCTAATGTATATACTGTTGAGTTGTTTAATCCTTTATTTTACATCACAATTTTAATCTCTAACATCAATTGTGCCAGGTAAACGTAGTGTGGAAAAAGACATTTTATGCCACTGTGTGTATGTGTGTGCACGTGTGTGTGTGTGTGTGAGAGACAGAGGTGTGCTGTTGTTGAAGTAAATGTACAAAATGAAACCTCTAGTTTTTGTTTAAGTACAGGGTCAGGAATTCACTACTAAATAATATGAACAAACATGTGGAACTGTAGTAATGCTTTCTGATCTCTCAACAGGCATTTTGACGGCAACCACAAATTGATTAGATGGCGCTTGGTCCTGCATGGCTGTGTTGATGGCTTCAGCCGAACTATCATATACTTACGTTGCTTATCCAATAACAGAGCCTCAAGTGTCTTGTCATTATTTTTGGAAGGAATACAAAACTTTGGTTTGCCCTTAAGGGTCAGGTGTGATCATGGTATGGAAAATATACAGGTTGCTCGTTTTATGTTACAGAGAAGAGGAGTAGGCAGTGTTATTACAGGTGTTTCAGTACATAACCAAAGAATTGAAAGACTGTGGGCAGAACTCAACAGAGTTGTATCAAGACACTTTATAAATATCTTTAACTTTATGGAAGAACAGGGTATGTTGGATTCACTGAATGAGCTACATCTTTTTTGTCTGCATTATGTTTATTTGCCAAGGATTGAAAGAGCATTAACAGAATTTGTCAATCAGTGGAACAACCATGGTCTCTCTACACAAGGAGGACAGACCCCTCTTCAGCTGTGGCATACAGGTGTCACAAACAATGTGGGAATCCTGTCGTTTATAAATGACATTTTTCATGTTGATAACTATTATGGCGTTGATGAAGAAGGGCCATTACCAGAACTTCAAACAAACAATAATGTCAATATTCCAGCTATTGACATCAACATAAATGAGACTGCAATGAACATAATTCAACAAGTGAATCCATTAGAAAATGATGGAAATCATGGAATAGATGTGTTTTCTTCACTTTTACACCTTCTACATTAAATAAAATATTTTGCAAAAAAAAAAAAAAGATATATAAAAAAAACATTTCAGAAAACATATGTGATCGAAACTAACATATTGAAACCATTTTCTTTAAAATGATAAAATGACAGCTCTGTTGTCAAACAGAAACTGACACAGGCAGAAGAATAAACAGACACAAAGACAACCAAATCAAAAACCGATGGACATACACATGAAATGAGTAAAGTGACACAAATTTTGTATATTCAAACTCAACAATCTAAATTAACTTCTGACGTGCTGTTAAACAATTGGTATCTACCTGTATGAATCCTGAAGAACAATCACTTCTTGTCAAATTGATGTCTTAAAACATCAATTTGACTGAAGCAGGTAAATTTGGAAATATTAAAACCTTAACAAGTTAATACTCAATACTCACTTTGAATCAAAAGAGAGACCAATACAAAAGAGAAACACGCAAACTCCTCCAGCATAATGTGTTCATACCCTGCCAAAGCCGTAAGTGTTACCTAATGCAAAATCAAACTTCTCCTTGAACAGCTGGTATGAAACATGCAGTGGCAGCCTAATGCAGTTAACACACGTGTTGGCAAGAGGGAAAATTGGTGTAGAAGAGAAGTCATCGTCTCCTCTATGAATGAACTCAATCGAGGGTGCTGGGGAAAAGCCAATAGGTGGCACCGCAGTTGCTCCAGTTGCAAAGGCCAATATCTTCTGTAATTTGGAAGGTCCTTCTTCTTCTGCATAAAACAGAGAAGGAAAAAAGTGTTAAAAGGTTATTTCATTTGGCCAACATAAATTGTCAGTGAGTACAAATCTAAAGCAAGAATCTTAATGACTGTTATTGCAATGACTATAGAGCATGCTTTTCATCTTTCAATAGTCTCAAAGAACTATGTAAAAATGTTACTACAACCAAGAGGGTAATGTGGTGTTATTGTTATATGAGTATGTTATTTAAAATAAAGATTTCAGAAATGCTAACCTATAAATCGTTACATCTATTTATTGTGCACTAAAGTGACAATTACCTTCTGCATCTTGGAGATAGTCTCTCCAGAAGGTAACAACTGTCTCCTCAGCAGCTCTTCTGTTGCTTCCTTCTGGAGATAGATGAATGTTGAAAAGATCATCCACCTGGTCAGCAGTCAGCATATGTGGCTCATAGCAGAACAGCGGGCGAAAACTGTCTGGATGCCTCCTCATTTTCTCGAGAACCCCAAGAGTTTTCAGACCTTCACAAAATCTGGATAAACAGCACAAAGAAATTTTATTCAATAATTCTGCAATTTCATGCTTCTAAGTTAATTGTATATTATCAATTTGGCACAATCAGTTATACTAGGTTATTAACTGGCCATTTTGATTAATAGGTAAGATTTTTATCACATTTTAATTAATCTGAAAAACACAGAATACCAAAATACCTTTGAAATGGACCTTGAACCCTGTGGATGACCTGAAACATGACAATATCATGTACCAGCAGATCCCTGTCTCTTAGTGAACGCATAGGCCTCAGGCATCCTGCATTGGCCAAGTAATCAAGCAGAGGTTCTTTTGACTTTTCAAGGTCCTCAAGGGTTGTACTTTGAGATATCTAGCATCACAAAGAGCAGAGGAAGGGCTTGTTATGGAAGTTACTCAGTAGTCTTATAACCTATTAGAAGGAACCCAGCCACCAGTGGTCTACACAATCACAATATGCCCGCGCGTACATTGGAAGTCAAATGACTACACATATTTTTTTAATATGTTTACAATGTGCTTAAAAAAATGATAAAATATACTCTTTCGTCTACCCTTATCTACTGAATCTTAGTTTAATATAGCAGCAAAATATAAAAACTTGGCATTCAGCAATGGCCAGACTGATCCGGATAAACATTCCCTGCAAAAGAAAACTGGAACACAAACTATTTTCAATTCACTATAAGATTTATAAAATAAACATATAGAGACCTTTCGGACTTTTTCAAAGAGTTCCAGGTCAGCTATGTCTTCCAGGGCTGGATTTGCTGAATTTCCAACCAGAAGGGAAAATACTGTTGGTGACAGAAAGTTAGGTGGTGGACCACCATGTACCAAGCTCACTGCAATGGCTCTCCCAGAGATGTAGTACCAGTCCCCTCTGAGAGCTGCAAAGCAACAGAATAAAAGGAAAAGCAAAATTGTCAGTAATGTTGCCTGTAAAAATAAATATCAGTTAAACAGTTCCCACTATTAATCTTAGAAAAATAGGTAATTACCAGTACTGTCAAGAGCCAAGTTCTTGCAGTTTTCTTTCCCCTCAAACATGGCTGACCTGGCAATGGTGTCCATCAATAGTCTCAAGAATTCCCTCCTTGGCCCACCTAAATCAACCCCTTCCTCATTTTTCCCCATATCATCTGAGAATTTCACACAGATCATCAAGTTGGGATCATAAGATAGCCTTTGAAAACCACGCAAGGCTCCCTCCCACACAGCAGAGCGATTTATATTAAATTTGCACTGCTGTTTTGTGCTAATTTTGCTTGATAGTTCCAGCAGTATCTCTTGAACAGGGACTTTTTCTGCACTAAAAAAAGAAAATAAAACAGAAAATAAAATATATCAGCCATGTAGTCATGTTACAGAATTTGAGAATATGTGTCACACTGATCATAGAGAGTTAAAGCTTTAAAGGTTTATATTGATTTGACAATTCTGGAAAGCCCAAATTATGTCTCAAACTCAAATTCTGTATGTTTGTTACTCACATCTGATTCTCCAAGCTCGCAATTATAGCTTGATTTAAATCCTCATCATCTGAAGAATCGCCAGAAAGCGATGCCACGAGAGTTAAATATGAAGAATAATCTTCATCATTAACGCTCATGGCAGGGATGTCTTCACTTCTTGCATTGAAATCTCTGCTGTGACTGCTTGTGCTAGGTTTGTCATCACTTCTTGCCATGTAGCCTTCATCACAAATGCTGTTCCCATCACTTCCTTGCTTTGCTCGTTGCCTTTTACCAACACTCCTTCGAATACAGTTGGTCCCAGTATCATCTTCTTCATCACTGCTAGTGCCAGGGTTATCACCTTTAACATGACTTCTTAACCTTGTAGTGACTTGGCTGCTCATGTCTTGTTGGATTTTTGAACTATCAACTTCAAAACAATCATTATCACTGTCCTTATCAGTTGCACAACTGCTTAATGCTGATTTGGAGCTGATGTGGGAAGGATCTTTGTCTTCATCTGATTCACTCTTCAACAGAAAAAGACCAAAAACATATATCAAAAGCAAGTAATTATAGCTTATCTTAAAAAGATTAAAATAAGAAATATCCATATTGATTGCTCCCAAACACTTGTTTTAAATAAATATATTCTATTTTGTTAGAAGCCCAATTGTTGACATGTTTTTTCCCAAATCATGATTACTTTTCATTCTTTTAGTAACTTACTAAAAGTGTCCTTGATGGCCTTACATAGAGGGCTTTGGTTTTAAAAACCTTTAGGATCAGCATCCCATTCAGCTCCTGACCAACTTGGAGCTTTGGAGACACCAGCTTATTGCCACAAGCCATTAGAAACTCGAGGCTACAAAAAATAAATAGGGACAACAGCAATTGCTAATTAGTTAAATATTTTAAGTATTAGTTAAATATTTTATTATATATTGTTCTGTTTGTGTGTATGCTTTTATGACTTAAATTCTACTGGTATAGTCATATGTTTTTATAATGATGAATGATATTTTAAACTTCTTTACTTTGGTATATTATCTTTAAGTACAAGTCATTACATGAATACACACAGTAACAATAAACAATAGTATTTTACCTGACATCCTCTGGAAGGCGTTCACCAAAGCTTTCCTTGAGGTGTTTCACGACAGTTTGGTTGTCCCAGGTCTTCTGGAATTCAAAAGCACTGAGGATGTGCCCATGTTTGTGTAACCATAATTTTGAACCTTGTTTGCACACTACTCCCCATGATGGAGTTGGAAGTAGTATAACATCTTTGTTGAAATGGTCATGCTGCTGGGCCATAGCTCTGAAATATAAATATTAGATACCATAAACAACAGCAAGTGATAACTAATAATACTGAGATGCAGACAGCAGAACACTATCCAAACCCCTACACAGAATGCTTTCATAGACAAAATTGTTGTAGTTAGGCAAACATAAGGGTTAATTTTATATACTTTTTTTTATACTTTTCCGAGAATACGTGCTTCTTTTGTGGTTCGGACTCCTTCTGACATTTCTTTGGAGGTGGAGGAAAACCAAAGTAATTGCTTAAAGGAGCTTCTTCGACATCTTTAAGAGTTCTAAACAAATGTCTGTCCTCCTCCAGAAAATCCTATGTACGCAAACACGCGTTGCAACTTCTTATCTTGTGCGTGTCTTTTGTTTTGACAGCGAATGCGCACCTGCGGACCACTTATGTGCAGCCCTGGTTATTTAGCTCGTCATTGCAGCCACAGAAATTATTTTGTCCATGAAACCATAAAGCTGCACTTTCTTTTTGCCTTATAGTCTGATTTGTCATAACTTTTCCGTTTTGTGGTAAGCTTTTCTTTGGCTGTCACTTCTTCACCCTGACCTGTCTTATTTGGCTCAGCAGAACTAAAATATAAATCCTGCTGCTTTTACACACACACACACACACACACACACACACACACACACACACACACATAACGCTCAGCGATTCTCTGCGCGATCAACCTCTCACATGTTTAAGCTGCGGGAGATTTCACTTGTCATGTTTGCATAGTAAGCTAACGATTGATAAGACGATGTCAGAGGAATTGGTGCGCAAATTATCATCACTCACCAATCAGTGCTGTCGCTCTCTATACACAGTTGCATAACACATAATTGCAAAGTGAAAGCAAAAAAACAAGCGCAAATTCAAACGCGATTTCAATATGTCACATATTGACAGTGGCTCACCGATGCCAATGACATAATTACCCAGCCACATTTCCGAAAGAATGCAAAAGCATAGACATATATTTTTCCTTCCTACGATAGCCCGACGGGCAGGGCAGAGAGATTTTGGTAGCCTGGAAAAATCGCTAGCCCCGGGACGTCGGGCTAGCAATTTTGCGAGCCCTGCAGTATATTATTAAATATCAGACTATTACATATGGCCCCATTTCAGGCAAGTGAATACAAACTCATTAAACTTTGTAACTACCTTTTTCTTCTGGTGCCTGATGTCCAGCTGCCGAAGCATTGCCGAGTTTGATAACGTGGTGCAGGTGCACATTCTCTCCTGACTGTAGATGTCGCTGGCATGGGCAAGCTGCTACGTTGACGTGAGGGAAAGAGGGATGTTAAGTGACTATCCAGTCCGTCCACACTGGTACTTGCAACAGGTTGCTGCCCCACGACTGTGGCATTTGACAAAGTTCTGATGGTCTCTGCTGAGGATAATATACTGTTGAGTAATGCGGCTGCTTCACTTAGGCTACTAGCAGGTTGCTGAGTAGACATCTGTGTAGTGGTTTGAAAGTGTACCACTTTTTCCTTCACTTTCCTGGTCTGGACACAACTTCCTGTTCATCTAAAACTCCTTCCTGTTCAACTGAAATGCCTTCCTGTTTAACTGAAACGCCTTCCTGTTTAACTGAAATGCCTTCCTGTTTAACTGAAACGCCTTTCTGTTTAACTGAAATGCCTTCCTGTTCAACTGAAACGCCTTCCTGTTTAACTGAAATGCCTTGGATTTTCAGTAGTGTGTGTGAGAGCATTTCAGTAGTGTGTGTGAGAGCGTTTCAGTAGTGTGTGTGAGAGGTAAAATTTCAGTAGTGTGTGTGAGAGCGTTTCAGTAGTGTGTGTGAGAGCGTTTCAGTAGTGTGTGTGAGAGCATTTCAGTAGTGTGTGTGAGAGCGTTTCAGTAGTGTGTGTGAGAGCGTTTCAGTAGTGTGTGTGAGAGCGTTTCAGTAGTGTGTGTGAGAGGTAAAATTTCAGTAGTGTGTGTGAGAGCGTTTCAGTAGTGTGTGTGAGAGCTAAAATTTCAGTAGTGTGTGTGAGAGCGTTTCAGTAGTGTGTGTGAGAGCGTTTCAGTAGTGTGTGTGAGAGCATTTCAGTAGTGTGTGTGAGAGCGTTTCAGTAGTGTGTGTGAGAGCATTTCAGTAGTGTGTGTGAGAGCGTTTCAGTAGTGTGTGTGAGAGCATTTCAGTAGTGTGTGTGAGAGCGTTTCAGTAGTGTGTGTGAGAGGTAAAATTTCAGTAGTGTGTGTGAGAGCGTTTCAGTAGTGTGTGTGAGAGCGTTTCAGTAGTGTGTGTGAGAGCATTTCAGTAGTGTGTGTGAGAGCGTTTCAGTAGTGTGTGTGAGAGCGTTTCAGTAGTGTGTGTGAGAGCGTTTCAGTAGTGTGTGTGAGAGGTAAAATTTCAGTAGTGTGTGTGAGAGCGTTTCAGTAGTGTGTGTGAGAGCTAAAATTTCAGTAGTGTGTGTGAGAGCGTTTCAGTAGTGTGTGTGAGAGCATTTCAGTAGTGTGTGTGAGAGCGTTTCAGTAGTGTGTGTGAGAGGTAAAATTTCAGTAGTGTGTGTGAGAGCGTTTCAGTAGTGTGTGTGAGAGCGTTTCAGTAGTGTGTGTGAGAGCGTTTCAGTAGTGTGTGTGAGAGGTAAAATTTCAGTAGTGTGTGTGAGAGCGTTTCAGTAGTGTGTGTGAGAGCGTTTCAGTAGTGTGTGTGAGAGGTAAAATTTCAGTAGTGTGTGTGAGAGCATTTCAGTAGTGTCTGTGAGAGCGTTTCAGTAGTGTGTGTGAGAGCGTTTCAGTAGTGTGTGTGAGAGCGTTTCAGTAATAATGTCCCTTACGGCACCTCATAGTTCAATGTTAAAGTCGCACACACACACACACACACACGCACGCACGCACGCACGCACGCACGCACGCACGCACACACACACACTTAAAGACAAGCCGATGAAAATAAGAAATGAAAATAAGAGATGCTCAGAGAGCACAAGCCAAGCTAACTCTGTGGGCAGTATTTACTTTTAAGTTAATAGTAATGTATTTGATATATATATATTCATTTAGTTTTGTTTGGTCTTTATAAATATACTTGATGTTTGCAGTGCAGTAAAGATAAGATCAGATAAGAGTGTGCATGACAGATGTTTACTCTGACTACACAAACATTATGTAGGAGTAGATCATGGATGATAGTGACTGATTTGTAAATAACTGGACATGCATAACTCGAATTTATTATATATTATTATATTAATACAGTATATTTCTAACTAACCGTCATGCTCACTCCCTTTCTCTGGACAATATTTTCTTAAAATAACTCTGTATAGCATTATTATTATGATTATCACGTAACCTTCATATCAATCTATTGACATTGAAGGAGAGGTCAGAGGTCAAATGTGACATGATATTTAAAATCTTGACACGGTTATGTTATAAGGCTTTTTGCCCATTTTTGACCAACAAATCATTAAGTTGACCTTGCAGAGCACGGTGGATGTAAGCCAAATTTTAATGGATCGTTAACGCGACCTCGCTCTACTCCTACAAAGTTTGATGAGAATTCATTCAAAAGTTTTCAAGCAGAATGACACGCCCGCACTCAAAATCTACCCCAAAAAAGGATAACTAACCTCCTAGGTAATAAAAACAAACCATTACTCTCGACATGTTTAAATATGAATTATGGCAGTTTGATTAAATATTATTGGTGCTGTTTTGATAATAGTGTAGTTTTCATAGTAATCTCTTTTCAGTGGTATTGGTGAACCTGCTCTAGTAAAAACACCACAGAGAAAATTGTTTTCTTTATAAAAGAAAGTAATATAAAGAAAATATATAAGATATAAAGAAAGTGAATTTTGCAGCCACTGCACAGCACCCCGAGAAACTCTGACAACTTTGGACATTTTATGCAATGGGAGAAAAAGTAATTTCCTGTTTTCTGTTATGCTGTTCTTGCACAAATCGAACAGTGGAAAACAAGCAGACTCGTGCGACTGTTAATGTAGGAAAGATTGTTTATTGGAATTTTGTTGCGTTGCTTTATGCATCATCAATACATTAACATGTGCAAAATAAAATATCCCATTGCACATACAGGATAAAGAGAACCGATGCCACTGAGGCAGAGATCTATACAAAAGATTCAAACCCGTAAAAATGCCCACGTGATGCCATTTTATTAGAGTGTTATAAACCTGATCACCAAGTGAATGTGTTTTATTGACTGAAATAAGAAGAATGGCTATAATTCTATTGCTGCAGACACACAGCCTTCCAGAAGAGATACCGATAAACAACACCAGCCTCTCCAGAACTGTTTCACGCTGTGTTTATCTGATATAAATGTGTGACATGAAGGCTTCTTCAACAGCTATTGCCTATTATGACTTTAATTCAACGGCAGTTTGCAGTTTAGGTGGAATAATTACATCTTTGTCTCTCAATTTGACCGGCATTAAGCTGTCCTCACTATTTGTGAGGCCTCTTCTGGGCCTTTTAGTGACACATAAAATTAAGGTGAGAAAATGGAAAGTAATGGAATTTTCACTAACAAGGATATCTGTTTACTGCAGTACTTTCTGTGGCACGCATTGTGAGATTAAACAGCTTCAAACCTGTTAGAAGTCCCCTGCCTGCTTTGACTTCATCTTGATGAAATTGCTGTCTAGAGTCATTAAAATTTCTCAAGTTAGTCTTTTTCTTCAGAGAATAATAATAACAAAAAAATGTGAAAAGTGAAAAAAACTAATAGGCCTAAGGAATATTAAGTCCCACTTTTATGTGCTTTATCACAGAGACTCATAGAGCACATTTGGGCTCTGATATGCAATTGTGTTAGCTGTTTAAACATACTAAAGGTTTAAAGTCTGTTTGCAGGACAATGGCCACTAAATCATCAGATGTGCAATTTGAAGAGAACGACAAGCAGAAAAAGTCACAGACTGAGTAGATTTGAGACCCTGGGTCAATGCTACTTTTAGGAAAAACCCTGCTGCCACATGCAATTTGAGCAGATGGTCCACTACCATACACAAGAAGTGCCTTCCCAAAGGAAATGACCCAATATTTGGCAACAATCTCAGAGATGTCACGTTGAACTGGGCTGTATTTCCTCAGGTAATTCTTCACTGGGTATCGTATAGCAGGTTAAGTGGGCAGAATTTCTACTGGTGAGAGCATTAGCAGTCCATAAAAATTACTGTCATGGCAGATTCAGACGGGACTAAAATTACCGACATGCTCTGGTAATGATTACATCACCCCCACCTCTACTTCCTAAAACTAATGCTGCCAAAATAGAGCTGTATCAAGTGAAGACTTTCACAGGGTGGTTAGTGATAGATGAAGGATTTCAACTATAAAAACTCCAAAACTATTGATTTCCATTAGCTGTAACAGATGGTATTTAATGACGTTATTATTAAACATTAGCTTAACATTGCACACAGTGAATAAAGATAAGTATGTCTCAGGATCTCATTATATACTGAGTTCACACTCAATATATTATATCTCAGCTACGCATGCAATGAGCTGACAAATAATGCTGTCACTAAGGTATCACCGAACCTGTGATCTGAACCTAATATCACTCAGAACATGCAGTTTTAGGCTGTTTTCTGTGCAGCACTTTTCTGTGGGACATGTGTATACAATAGCCATAGTCAGTTTTTGAAACCATTCATGATCAAAGATTGAATTTGAATCATAAAGATCCATCTCTCCGTTAATCCTTTCATGTTCCTGTAATTTCTGTGGGAAGTTTGGAGGTTTAGATACATTTAAGAAGAAAGTGCGCCCTTACTGCATTCATAGGAAGAGGGTAAGTAGCAGGCAGGTAATCAAATACATCTGATTAAGTGTGAGCATAAGTTTTGGTAGTTCACTGCTTTAGATATGTGCTAACAAAATACCACAATTTTACCACAAGTGGAGATCCCATAAAATTTACTGCAAGGTCAGACTATGCAATAACTGGAGAAACTGCAAAAACAAAACAAACCTGTGGAACAGTGGAAAAGAGCCTCGGGAAGTGGAGGTACACTCTGGAGAGAAATGTGTACATTAGAAGGACAGCTCAGGTTGAGTGGTTTAAAAACGAAGTTAGAGATAATGGATATGTGCAGTGGAGGGAATAGTAGATATAGCCTCCTGTGGAACACAGAGCTGCCAGGCAGGAGGAAAAGAGGAAGACCAAGGAGAAGATTCATGGATGTAGTGGAAGAGGACATGCAGGGGGTTGTTGGGAGAGAGGAGGATGCAAGGAATATAGGGTGAGATGGAGGCAGGCAGATGGACACGGAAAGGGACCATCCAAAACAAGAAAAAAGTAAAGTCCAGCTATGGCAATAACATGGTCTACTCTAATATTCAGAATATAGAAACCATTTGTTATAATTTATCATTTAAATTGGAGAATGAAATAAAACCAAAATAAACCAAATAATCCAAAATGATGCTTATAAGGTCTCAAAAGACTCAAAACAACAGATGTAACAAATATCATTCAAATTTGATATGAAAAGCAATTTTACTGCATTGTAATTATAATTTACTGTATTATAAATGTAGCTGTAGCTCAAATATTAGCGATGTAAGATATTATTTTTAAATACTAGGAAAGAGTTCAGCCCTCTGTTAGTCACCACATTGTGGTTTCACTGGTTAGTTGCCAGGAGTCAAAGTGTTTGAATCCTTCAACAGAACGCTGAATGTGAATAAGAGCATGCCTGCTCAGCAAACTCTCCCTAAAGGTAATAAAAAAGATTTCTCAAGGGTAATGGCTGAAATTAGCTCATCACTGTAGTAAAAGAAGGGGCTCACATTATTAGGCCTATCTCCACTTTCTGCCTAATGTAGTGTGGAAAAGGCTCATGCAAATGCAGAGTAAATCCAGTTACAGGCACAGAGGCTTCCTCCCTTGGATTCCCTACTTATTGCTGGCTGTATAGAAAAAGAACAAGGATTGTTATGTTTATTCTGCTGCTGCATTGTATGTATGTTTCCCCAGCATGAAGTAAATAGATTCTAAAAATTGCTTAATATCTAAAACACTTGGACATGGTTTACTTCTCTGTGTGATTTACCTTTCTTTACAAAGCTTGCCAGGGACAAACACAAGCTTAACCTGTAGGAAATTAGTCTCAGTGAGGATTTATTGATACCGCTTTGATGTAAATACTCTTCTCTGAGGGTGTTGAAAATTGTTTTCAGGATTTACCGAAAGCCTTTTCCACCGAGTATCAACTGAATCTCAGCAAAATTATTGCTGAATCGCTTTACATTTTTCAGATTTTTGCACTTCTAAAAGGAGGAAAGATAAACAGTGTTGGAATTAAAGATGTGTTTTGCTTGCATCCTTCAGCTTGTGATCTTAGGACCACTCCCAAGCGCCACACGCACACACATATACACTCAAACACACTGATCAAAACACCAGCATCCTCAGTCTACCATTCTTGTTTGGCATTCTGCTCTAGTCCTGATGCAGGCAGGGGTTTGGACCTTTACTGACCAGGAATCCTCCATCCATTACAATGCACACATCATTAAATCTTCAGAATTTATTACTTATTCACACCTATAAATACACTTTAGCCTGATGTCATTGTCATTATGTCTCTATGCTCGGTGAGTGCACATGGTAGGAAGAACATCCTATACATTCATAATCATACTGAGGAACTCTTACAGTGTTTTTTTTTTCTTTTGCAGAGACACCATAGATTTGAGTGCCCATGGCTACAAGACTGTCATAGTTATAGTCAGACTACCTGTGACAGAAAAGTGCCATCAATACATATTTATCTCCTAAATAATCGATGGAGATATAGTTTTGAAAAAACAAACAAACCCTGTGGTCTGTGGTGTGACTACATGTGACTGACAGTGGTTTGCTGCATCATCAGATTTGGATTTAAGATTAACCTGGATCTTAATTGGTGGAAATCAGTGAGAGGAACACAGAGATAAATACATAAATGAGAGCCCAGTTTACAAACCAACAATAGTTATTGTTGTTTTTTTTTCCTACCTAAAGCTGTAGAAAATACAATTTTGTTAATATGGAACAATAGGTATATGGTTAGAAAGAGGTATCTGGAAATCATTAATTCCTTATATTAAGGAGCCTGAGCTTGAACAAGCAGCACATAAAATTATCTGCATTAAAATTAATGACCAAGGATGTCATCAATTTTTATGTTATTCATCACTCGTATAAAAAGTAATGGAACAAGGAGAGATCCCTGTGGAACACCATTATTGGTGATGTCTGCCTTGCAATCACAATGAGTTCTCTTAAAAAGGGACTCGAGGAAACAATATAAAGCACTGTCATCATTTAAACATAGACTATGTTTTTTATATAATTAATTTTAAGGGTGTCAAATGCTTTTAAGAATTTGTGACTTGCAGCAGATGTTTTACTTTTACTTGTGCTGCCTCTTTCGAATGGAGGAAAGGAAACTGGTGAATAAAAACCTACTTGAAGCAGGTTACTTGTTACCTTATACTGTGGAGGAACTTTTAACAATGCACTATGTCAACACACTACAACCTGGGTTTGCCTCTTATCTGTATTTAATTTTATTTAATTTTAATAACTTTACAGTACTCTGTTTTTGGTAACTATTTTCCTTGATGTAAATATGTAAAAATCTTTTTTGTGTGTTTCTGCTCTGTGTCCTGTTTGTTTGTATGTGTTTTTCTTGCTGCTGTTACAACCAAATTACCCCTTGTGGCACAATTAAAAAATTATTCTATTCTATTCTATCTTCTCCAGGTTACACACAACCAAAGTTCTACAGCCAAGTTGAAACACTGCACAAATAAAACTTACTAGGGTTGGTTTTTATTGACCACATCCAGCATCCCCCCCACACCACGAGATAAAACTGCATTTGGAACGAGTATAAACTTTTTTTTATGTGACTCTTTGAACAAAGCAGAATTAATCAAAGCACAATCTTGTGACAATTCTAACTCTCTGATCTGCTGGCTTGTCACACAGTGCTGAAATGAAGCGTTGTTAAAAGATTTTAATCTGACTGACGTTAACTCAGTCATGGGACATTTTTTTTAATATTGAAGGGACACAGAAGAATAAGCTGTTGCAGTCTCATCTATTACATGCCAACCACAATTAAAGCTAAGCAACCACGTTTTTAAACCATTAACCACTGAGGCTTTGCTGAGTATATATGCTCTTTCTAAGAAATGCCTAAAATAGAAAAAAGGGGGAGTAGCAGATATTTAACTTGGACCCATTATGGATTCACTCTGCCCATCTGTGTCTGGGAGACGATCCCAATCCCAGCCTCCTTTTCACCAAATCAGAGGACCATTCATTTTTAATGGAAGATTTTCAAAGAGGAGAATACGGCAGTTCTGTCGTCGCCCCCTTCTCCGTTTTCAAAGGGAGGCCAGGAAGAAATTGAGAATATGAATAAATTAGCTTCAGGATTTGAAGTTTTTTTTAGGGTAGAGCAATAAGAAAACTGTGGAGTTGAATGCATTGACCCCTTTTGTGTTTTAGAGCAAGGCAGGCAGATCCACCGAGCTATAGATGGCCAGCTGGTGGGTCCAGAAGATGATGTGAGGAAATATGCCGGGGATCATCAGAATGAGCTGTATTATGTTGTACAACAACAGTGATTAATTCTCTAGATTGAACAGCTCAGAGACTTTAACAGCATGTGTGCTTCAATGAAGGTGTTTCACAGACTATAATTCACCCTGCAGGCATCTTGCCTATTGTTGATAACGCTGACTCCCACCGAAGAAAGAGAAGCCTTCTCTAAACTTTCTGTTTTGAACTGGAGGATGAAATTGTTTTGGTTTACAGTAATAAACCCATTTCGTTTGAATTTAAAATATTATGACAAAGGATCTTTGCGTTATTTTTAGGATATGTTTATTTAGTATGTATGCCATTTGTACATAGCCAATAAGAACTACATTCTCAATCTATATGTATATGCATATGTATACGCATTAGCTATATCTACATGCCTACATGGAAACCTACAAGAGCTGCTTGTCCTTGGAAAGTCATGCCATTAATTTCCTGGTGCACAGTTTTTGTGCTGATGTTAATGACAGAGGAGGTTTAAAAAGCTTAGGAATTACTGAGAGGGTGACTCTTAAGCACTATGCACTTCAGGATTTCAACTCTCGGTGTAACTTTATGTGATGTGCCACTCTGTGGCTTTTTTGGTGCGGTTCCTAAATGCTTCCATAGAATCTGTAGTAGGCAAGTAATTTCACAAACTTGTTGCAATGGTGCCATGCTATTGCAGTACCACATTCAGTGACCTCTTTAGAATTGTGTAAAAGGAGACTGCATGACACAGAATTCAAGGCGTGACCCAATTTTGTTCATAGTGCGTTTTTAAATGTCATGGATCATTAGGTGCAAGGCAAGGTACACATTTTGTTGGCTTACCTATCACAACAGCATTGGCTTGCATGAATTTGGAAGGAGAAGCTACAAGTAGCTTTGGCTAAGGCTAGCCTCACTAGGTATTTCACTATCCATCTTTCTGTTAATATAGGACTGTTGGAATAAGTCAGCAATGTGTGATCTATAACAGAATCTGGTATTTTTATAGATTTTTTTTTAAATAGACAAGCCCCCTCCAGATCTGAGCCAGTAATGTGGAAGGAACTCCTGGAAAAAGCTTCCGCAAAAACAGGAAGAAGAACGCAAATTTATATTATTAAATCTTTATGTTCAAAACTGGATTGAAGAAGGTGTACACCATGTTTTTGTGTCAGCTGGGAGAGGATCAAGCCTCCGTGCAAACTTGGATGAATGACAAAGAAGATTTATGGATGGTTGAATGGTTTCAATAAATGTAAACATGTCATACACCTGTGATGCACAAATCCATTTTATTCCAACCACATGCAAACAGTATATCTCTGTAGCACTTGCTGAAACAGCCTAGAACAAACCTCAGGACACACATGTTTGCAATTCAAACCCAAATCATGTTTGTCACTCAGGAAGAAAGGACAAACCATTCCTGTGTCACTGTAACTGTCACACCCGTGACACAGACTGCCCAGTGGCTGCAAAAGCACGACTTGTCCTTGGTTATTCTTGCTTCTTGGAAAGACAATACAAGCCTGCAAGCTTTTATGGAATCTATTGTCATTTACAATATCTACATGAATAATTCAACACTTCACTCAGATAACAGAAAAATCATTTCCGTTATCTGAGTGAAGTTATGTAAAAGTCTGAGTGATGTAAAAGTTTACATCTCGAAAAACAAGACGGATAAGATGCGATTATGGTGTTTCTGACTTATAGGCACTGTGACACTCATAATTGGAAAAATGCACTCACCTAAGAAACACATTTTACAGGCTATTTTTATTTTTTTTTCTATAAAACACAAGTGTGTTAAAGCTTATAGTTAGGGCTGGACCAGGTGACCCTGAACCCCACCTTAGTTATGCTACAATAGGTCTAGGTTGCTGGGGGCTTCCCATTATGTAATTTTAAACACCGCTCTGCATTTATTCATTATTTTTTCTTAATCTCTGGCTCTCTTCCACAGTGTGTCTTTTGTCCTTAATCCAGGTCGCATTAAAGCAGGGGTGTTGAACTCCAGGCCTCAAGGGCCGGTGTCCTGCAGGTTTTAGATCTCACACTGGGTCAACACACCTGAATCACATGATTAGTTCATTACCAGGCCTGGAGAACTTCAAGACAGTCGTGTTGGATCAAGGACACATCTAAAACCTGCAGGACACCGACCCTCGAGGCCTGGAGTTCGACACCTGTGCGTTAAAGGGTTAAAAGGGAGTCTTTCCTTCCCACTGTCACTAAATGCTTGCTTATAGGGGGTTGTCTGATTGTCTCTCTTTTACTGTTTCGTCTTTACCTTACAAAACAAAACATCTTGAGGTGACTGTTGTTGTGATTTGGCACTATAGAAATAAAATAGAATTGAAATGAACTGAAGTGAATGTCACAGTATCTGCTGAGCATGATGGGCATTTGGTATGCGTAATATCTCGAACACTGTGGGGAGTAAATGCACAATATATGCCTGGTATTTAAACCATCTATCTCTAACATTCCTTGAGGTCATACAGCATCAAATTTCATTTGCTATGATGTTAGCAAGAGATCCCTGTTTCCTAAATTCATTTTTTTGAAATGCATTCATAGTGAATGCTGATTGTAATGTTCAAAGCAATTAAACTGGTGCTCATTTGGTCAAGTGTATGTGTGTTATATATGCTATCTAAAAAGGAAAGCGACCGAGCGATATAAACGACTTGTTTAAGCCTCAAAGAAATGAAACAGTGGATTCTATTGGATGTTAAGTTCTAGACAAAAGTTGTGTAAACCTTTGAGCTCCATTGTTGCTCATTAACTAAAAAAAAGACTAAAAGTTTCTTCTGAATTACAGAAATGCATCAATAATACAGAAAAATGAAAAAACATATGGAAGTAGCAAAGTGGGAAACCACAGACTGGTGAGCTCTATTGCAATTCTGCCTAGTAGAGGTGTTTATCCCACAATGATTTATGTTAATATTGGGTTAAATGGGCTGTAAACCCAACATTTTTCTCTAAGCTTTGGCTCACCAGAAGATCTATCTGTGAGACTGCTTAAGCCTGCAGATGGCCCAGGCTGATCAGGCATCCAGACAGGTGGGTGAGACCCTTTTTAATTGATAATCCCATTGTTCCTACTTAGTCAAGCATGGATCAGTAATATCAGTGGAGAAAACACCGGCAATGGATGTGCTACAATTCACAAAGTATAAAAGCAACAACACTTTACATCTTTGTGATGTATAGGCTTACGTGGTGGAAATGAACTCAGCTCTGATTTTACTTTACTATGGAGTAATATCTCATTAGGCACCTTAATCTTTTGGTAATGGTTCATCTTGTGCTGCTATAAGAAATGAATGGTATTCCATGCAAGAAGTTACCCAAGTACTAGAGGTATTATAAAGCAGTGTGCATCGCTTTCTCTGCAGAGCAACACAAAGCTCTAACTAAGACTTCCTTGTGTAGTAATATCTCATTAGGCAAAATAATTGTTTGATAATGCTTTCTGTTTTGCTGCTATTCCAGACCAGCAGTTGTCAAAGATCCAAAGATGTTCTACAATATGCAGCTTGTATCTTTGCTGAATGGACACTCTATAGATAGATTTCGGGGGGACTTTGAGACTACAATCAAAATGTAATGTTTGATGTAATGGGCCACTGGAACACAGGAACGAGTCCTTAATTTTGGCCTTTATATTACTATGCTGACATTCCATTAAAAATATCAAGTAATTTCTGATTGACCAGTTCAATTAAATATGAATTGGTATTGAAATTTCTGATTATTTTCATTAAAAAAAAAAGTTTTTTCTTTCAAAAACAAAGACATTCCTTAGCAAGTCCAATTTTTAGAGCCGAGGTGTATATGTCAAGATATTAGTCTTTTTTCCTAAGGCATGTACTATTAGTCTGAATCACAAAATACAGGATCCAAAGACTAATATTTACAAACGGCATATCATTTATTCCACTCAGAGAAGTTTTTCTTTCAGTGGGAGCATAAACAGATGATGTTCCTGCTGCTGATGATACGTGCAATGTTTACAATGACCAATATTTGAATAAGCCCAGCATATGTGTATAAATCAGTCAAACCAAATGGTTTGGAAAACACCCGAAGAGCGGCGTATAATTTATTAAACACATGCACTGTCTTTTTTCTTTCATCATAGCAGCCCCAGATGCATGAAATGTGGACCAGTTGAGATTGCAGAGCAAAGTGCCTCTCTGAAGGGCTAGGAGACTATTTAGCCCAGTTGAGCTGGCAGCCCACAAATTATTCAGGGATGAATGCCGCGGCGCATTCACACGTTGGTGTCACGTAGAGTTCACAACCTAGCTGCTCTGCACAGGTGGACTCTGAAACGCCCGCAGATAGCCTGAGGGGCTATTGGCACCTATTAATTTGAATTTGACTGTGTGGGTGTTTGCATGAGCAGCATCAAATTGTTTGCGGTCAAAGTGAACAGGCTTTTGAATCTTTGCTGTTTGAATAAGCCTTTTGTTCACGAGTACACCAGAAAGTATGCAGTGCAGTGTGCAGCGCATTTGCTTGCGTTTCTTTCACACATCGAGCAGTAATGACATTTTGGTGGAAGGACACATACATACATAAGCTTTGAATCAAATAGATGCTGTTCCTCCTACATTTTTTACTTTCTTATTTTCATAAACTCAAGCCCTAAATCGGACACAACAAAGTGCTGTTTGACAAAAACTAGTTAATGTACTGTATTTACATTTTATAAAACTATGAACTGTAAATGACACTGGCTTCATAAACATCAGGGATTGCTCAGCAGTGGCTTTTATGAGTAAAAACTTACAGCTTACAAGTGATTTGTAAGCATTGTAACACCATGTTATACCAGCCTTTTACTTCCCTCCTTAAGGCGGAAAAGAGTGTTGTCATGCTATTCAGTGTCCTTACCTACAATTTATGGGTAAAATTCAATGTTTGCCCTGAAAACATGCACTGTTGAATATTAGAGTAGTATTAATAATACCCTTGTGAATCACTTCCTAGAATACCTACTTGTGTTTGCAGAATTGAAATTCTGCTCATAAACAAACCCCTACAACCGTGATCTGCTGTAGGGAATGAGCTGAACGGATTTTTGATGTTAAGCACCAAAATGGCAGACGCATCTTCTTTTCTTGGTATTGTATATGTCTTTCACCTTTTTCTGCTGTTAGCCATTTTCCTCCAGAGCCTCAAAAACATTGTGTTAGACGATAAGTAATATCACACAATCATATGAATGTACATAAATTATATTTTCATGTGATCTGTTCCTGGTCAGTTTACGTCACATTCGCCCATTTTCTTCTTCTTCGTTACATATTCATAGCGTCCCTTTTCATCGCCCCTGGTGCCTGAAGAAGCGCACTGAACTTGAAACATGTTTCTAGCCTATCTGCATGATTGCTACATCCTCTTTGATGTCCTTCCTTACGCTTACGGCGAGCTTTTCTGTGGCTGTATTAGAAGCATTCTTTGAAAAGGAAACGGCAACAACAACAACAGTAATAACGTTCATAATATTAATGCTGTTTGACACGCGCACTAGAACGTCTATATTTTTGATATTTAAAAAAATAAATTGCCCAACTTCTTTGCACAGTGAATGACAAGCCACACCACTTTTTAATCAAAGAATCCTAATTGCTAAAAATGAATGAAGGCTTAAGCGAGCATTAATTATTTTCTGTAACTTCATTACAGTGTTTCTTTGTTAAGTTCCCCATTAATTAATGACGTGATAAGCTGGGGGAAGGTATACTGAACATGATTTCTTTTTTTCATTGATTCAAAGTTTCATCTTTGTGGAACTTGGCCTCAGCCAGCTGTGGGAAGAAGCCTGAATGGCAGTGGACTGGAGTGAGGTAAAGAAATTGTTAAAATGCTATATTTCTTCTAATGTGAAGGAGTACATGATTACAAGAGGATGAAGTTGAAGGAAGAAGAAAAGCAGTTGACTGAGGCTTTTTGAGTCTAATTTTAGTAATAAACGCATCACTGAAATAGCTAAGTCAATAGCACTTACAGTTATACAACAGGGTGGTAACTGAGATTGTTTTTGATTTTTTTGTAGTTCAGGCAACAATCACTCTCTAATCAAGTGGATTATAAACTGTGGGAGTCGGTTTTGTGGGAAAGGAGACTCAGCGTTTTAGCAGGCACAAAACAACTGGTAGATTCCAGTTGCCCTCTCAATCTGACTGTATATCATGAATATCATGACGCATGCCGTCAATCTTATTCTTAACTGAACATGGTGCATCACATTTAGTTTTTAGAACACAATGACACTTTTCCTCCAGAGCCATTCTAATAGCGTCATGATTTCTTTTTTATGAGATCTGGTTGCAAAGCAGGCTGAAGTTTTCCACCACATGCACATTGGTTTGATAGATCAAAGTACAAAGTGAAACATGTTGTGCTTTGACAGGAAAACAAAATCTCTTGAATCTGTGACTTGAGACGTTTTCATTTGCAAAATTGTGTTTTTTATTGTAAATATACAATTTTAATATTGAAATTTGTGTGCTTCTTGTCTCTGAGATATGGTCACCTTATATAGTTGTTTGTGTTTTGCAGTGTCTTACATGTCTCTGAAGATGATTTGGCCATTTGTGCCCCTTTGTAGTTCAGGGTTGCTATGCAACATTGAAATTAAAGACACACTTTGGCAGATCTTCAGTGTTAAATATTGATTAATATTAAAAATGAAAAAAAAAAGCATATTCAGGATGCCTCTCATTTTATCTGCTCTTTTAATTAAGCTGTAGAGTTCCTGTGTCTCTGAGTTTATTACAGTCGGCTTGGGTCTGAATTTTGTCTTCAGTCTGGGAGCGTACCTGTGACCTCACATCAAAATGTACCAAGTCAAGTCAAGTCAAGTCAAGTTTATTTATAGAGCACATTTAAAAACAACCAAGGCTGACCAAAGTGCTGTACAGTAAATACAGATAAAAATACAATAGAACACAATTTCGTAATAACACCTCGCTGATAAAAATAAAATAAAAATATATAAAACAAATAAATTAAACCTTTCTAAAAGCCAATGAAAAGAGGTGAGTTTTAAGAGCGGTTTTAAAAGTTTCTAGGCTTTTGGAGAGTCTGACGTGAGGAGGTAAACTGTTCCACGGTCTGGGTGCAGCCACAGCAAACGCCCTCTCTCCCTTTGTCTTTAATTTATACCTGGGAACATCTAAAAGCATCAGGTCGGCTGACCTCAAAGATCTCCTGGGGCGATAAGTACTAAGGAGTTCTGACAGGTAAGAAGGTGCAGTGCCATTTAAAACCTTAAAAGCCAGCAATAAGATTTTAAAATCAATCCTAAAGGCAACTGGGAGCCAGTGGAGAGAGCAGAGAGTGATGTGGTCTCTTTTTTTTGAACCGGTCAACAGGCGAGCGGCAGCGTTCTGCACCAACTATACTTGCACCCCTCAAGCGCACTTCAAAGATGTCTAAGAAGAATGAATACTTCACTGTGATATCTTCAGCTGTCTGTGACCACAAAAGAATATGATTGCTCTCTAACTGTCACTTTACACATACAGGCCTTTTCAGTAATCCACGCTTGGCTGTTTAAAGAAGGGCTGGGTCATCCAGAGCCAAGCAAATGCTTGCACAGCCGACACCCAAAAAAGATTCTCAGTGACACAAAAACACCTGCAAAACACTTTAAACTTCTACTAAAGGCACTTTAAAGTGCAACATCACTGAGCTGTTTAGGGGTCTGTGCAAAGGCTCCCCTCTTCTGTGGAGAATCTCTGTGTATGCCTATGAAGTAACCTACGTAAGTGGCCAAAATCATAGCCAGCATTTATGCTTGTGCTGGTCACATGATTGACTGTGTCAGCCAAAAGAAAAAAATAAACTCCTGGGTCCTGCTCTTTGTTGTGGTGAGTTTGTTTAGGGGATACGTATATTTGTCCCTCTAGTATTTATACTGCTTTGTACATTATAGTTTCAGCAATCTCACTCTAGGAATTTGCTACCATTTGCTAATCCTTATATTAATGCTGTGATTATAAGTCCTTATACTGAGGCGATGATCATTATTCTCTCACTGATAAATTCAAAAACTGTGGTGAAAAAATACCCAGAAGTGCATTACAGTGCTGAACTGAACAATCACAACATATGTGGGCTGCATCAACCCGATATGTAGTTAAATATCTCAGGAGGTGCAGGTCAGGTTATGCGGTAGGTTACGGTGTAGGGTTCACAGGGGTTTGCGGTTATGTCATAGGTTACAGGTTCGTTTCAGGCATTATAAAGTGGCATATTTAACATTCATTTAAAAATCTTCTCTATACACAATCTCAGTGCTGATCAGAACTGCACTCAACCTTGATGAAGATGGAATTTATACTAGTATGTTCAATAAATGCCTTTGAACTTTGATTATAAATAACCCACTGAGACACATAAAAGCCAAAATCTCAATACGCTTTAAAGCTCTGAAGGGTTTTTTTTTTTCAGACTCGGGAAATAGTTGATCAAACTGCTGTAAACAACCTAGATTGGAAGGTTTGTAGAGTATGAAGCGCGTTCTTAAGTTGATAGCACAGGATGGGTTCGATTATAACTGATCCGCTGATTAAAACTGTATTTGTTGTGAGTCCCCCTGCTGAGATGATATTTAACCAAAACTGTGTTTACAAGCTAATTATGAGACATTTGATCTAAAATCCCTGCTAGTTCAATCATGATCATTCACAAACATACAAATGTCAATGTTTCTTCGTTCACATTCACAGATATGTACAGTTTTTTATTTTACCAATCCATCAGGACAACAGATTACTGTGTGCATATCATTCCTGGACAAAATAAGTCAATTAACTGTTCATAGTTAATGCTAGATTAACTCAATATCAATTAAAAATAAATCAATAAATAAATGTAAATTTATTCCTTACAGTTTATGCCCAAGGAGCACTTCCTTAGCATGCAGAAAAACTAAAAAATACTAACAGTATTAAGACATCTCAGCTAAATGTGTAGTAAAACTATCAGAAAAGGTTGTTTCATTGGAGATCAATATGTGGCCCACAATGTAAAAATGAGTTTGACATTCTTGAACATTCCTGAACTTGGTGTTCTTGTGACCTTTCTTGTAATTGCCAAACAATTTTTGGTTTTTAATGAAAGATTTTCACCACCATTAGATCAAATTCTATCGCTGTCCATGGTACCTAAAGTGTGAAACCCAATGTAAAATATGAAACCCCTTGGAATTGTTAGTATATTATTGGTCTGATGGTGAACGTTTTAACATTACCAGCTAAGCACTGCCATGTTAAGAAAGTCAGCACATTGATGGCGGAATTTAGCCAAATATGTTGCAGAGGTAAACAAAAACCAGAGTGAAAACAAATGTTTTATCTATTTATAGATTACCAGCTGAATGTCAAAGTTTTACATGGACACCAAGTAATTCCCACTCTATCTTGGCAACCTGACTAACTGATTTGTTATCTGATTACTACATTATCTTGCTTCGTCGTCATGATTGTCTGATATTAAGCACTGGTGTGGATATTTCTAAAAGAAAAACTCATGCAATGCAGAGAGAACAAACAGCTTAAAGCTTCCAGTGCAAAGTTCAATGATATTAGTCAAGCCTAACAAAAGGTTTGGAGGTTTTCTACAACAAATAGTCAAGAAACCTGTGTCTAAAGTTGATAGACTTTAGAGAGAAAATAAGTCTACAAAGAATAAACAAAAAAATGAACCCTGTGAGCAGGACAGTCAAGAGGCTTTGCCATGTTCTTTCATCCCTTCACTGGCTTTTTGCTCAGTGCTATTTTGATCTTTACTGGTATAACCTAGAGACCCTAAAGGATGCACTTGGCACGCAGACGAGCTCTAACTCCCTGAGGCTCAGCTGCCATCAGTGTATCTAAAATATGCTGTGCTGCACTGAAAAAAGTGATATTGTCTCCTTTTAAATATAGCATATTATATTTTGGTATATCTTTTCAATTCAAATGAGTAATTCCTGTCTACATATATAATTCGAGTAACTCCAGAATACATTCCCTGCATTTTAATCCAATTAATTTTAGTTAATTAAATGTAGCTCAAAATGCTTAAGTATGTTTTTCATAGCCTCCTGCTGGGCCATTTTGCGCATGCGTTAGGACAGGCCACCATTTTGCACGCGGACTGAAGAAGCGGACTCTTTGTGTGCTGCAAGCGGGCTCAAGTTAATCGCACAACTTCATATAAAGGTGGTCTAGCTTCGGTAAGTAAACCTTTTACGGTCGTTTTTGTTTTATTTTTTTTACCTCAGTCAAAGCATGTTGACTCTTTAAGACGTGTGCACATGGAGAAAGAAGTCTAAGTAGTTGTACACCTCTGAACTTTGTCATGAATTTGACTTAAGCTAGCTATGTGCTCTATTAGCTACTGCTCTATTAAAAGAGTAATTGTATTGATGCGTTAAAATGTCATATGTTTTTAGCTTAGTTCTTGTGGCACACTTTGTACTAACAAATTATGGAACGAGGCAATTTCTCTGTAGTTAGCTGTAAAGTTCACTGTACAGTCGCCTGCAGTTTTAAGTGGAGAAATCGTCCCTCCCGCCACAACATTGGCATTAAGGAATAGTCGGGCGGGGGAGGGGGCTTCTGAACGCACCTGCACAGTCAGGGGTGCAGTAGGAAATAAGTAGGATTGGCGTTGCACAACGTCTTTTGTGCAGAAAAAAATAATGGTTGTAAACTGTGGAGGAGAATAACTCAGTGGTTGCCAAAAATGTGAGATCAAAAGGCACTGAGAGTGATGTTTGTCAGAACTGAAATTAACTCAGAAAAGAAGTTGCTTCACTTGATAGAGCTGTTGAGTGCAAGACCTGTCAGCGGTCTGGTTTAGCATTTAAAGCCTCGCTACGTGCTTCCAAACCGCTGCATTTAATCTCAGAGAAAACTAACACAGAGAAGTAAAGCAAGTGTGTAAGTTCATCTCTTTATGTTTGCATAGTATTTCCATGTTGAGCTTAACAACCGATGTATGGAGCCACAGCTGGACTGGCTGTCGGAGTTTTGTATTGAGGGGGAAAGGAAGCGATTTGTTTTATACTTCAGCTAGAATGAAAAAAGACACAAAGCTGGAGTTATTCGGTGTCTTCATGCTGAACAGCTAAAACTTCTTCCCTCATTCTCCCCCCTCCCTCTCCTGTTGCTACTTCAATCATGAAACTGATCGATTATCAGGTGATCGGCTTTTCTGTCGCTAGTCTCTCTCATTTGTTAGTCACCCAGTTTGCGCTAGAAAGAGGAAAACGGCAGATAAACAACAGCAGCACGTTTAAGCTTGATAAGCTGTTGCTAGAATTTTTTTAATATTACTTCTAGTATCCGCTTATGTTTTCTGGAGCCACAGCCGTAATAGCTGCTGGTCATGATAGTTTGGATATGTGGTGAGAAGGAAACATGAAGGTGAAACCAGGAGAAGTTTTTACTGAATCATCAGAGCTGAACAGGTAATGAAGAAACAGGTTTATATTTTAGGTCACATGAATGAGTTGAAGGGAAGTTATGAACTGTTTCTGAGAGACAAATAACACCAGGATCCTTTTCTATGTAGCTGACATCTGGTAACTGTGCAGGGGCGGATCTAGCAAAGTTTTGCCAGGGGGCCAGGTAGGGCATTAACAGGGAAAGGGAGACACAAAGACATAATTTTCTTTCTTATTCTCATTTAAAATGTCTAGCTTTTAATAAATAATTATTCTAAATCTTACTACCAAAGTGGTGATCTGGTTAAATGTATAGAGATCCATTATTGTATGTAGTAAATATTAAGTCTAATATATGCCCTAGTAATAGTAGTACATATAGCACTTTTTCCTTTGGGAAGGTACGCTGTCTGCGCTGTCTGCAACTGTATTGAAGAAAAATGTTGAATCAAATTATTATAGAAAAATAATTGATTTCTGTGCATTAAAGTAGATTACGTCAATTAAGCATTATCAGGCGAAGGGTGCGGGGTGGTTTCCTAATATTTTTGCTGGGAGTTGGCAGTCCTATTAGTTAGTTTAATATTTCTATGTACTGTTTAGAATACCTGAATAAGGAGGATGGTGTAAGTTTTTTAGGTTGATCAGTATTGCTGAAGTATAAAATATTTTGGGTGCAGTGTATTTTTTGCATACAGGTATAACAGAATAGCTTTAATGTTTTGTTTTTAAAACTGAGTATGAACTTATACAAAATGCAGCAAAATATTTATAAAAACAGTTTTATTTATTATAAAATACACTATATCGGATTCATATCGGCATCGGCAGATAATCAAATTTATGATATCGGTATCGGACATAAAAAAGTGGTATCGTGCCATCTGTAGTTTGCACAGAGGCACAAGTAAGATTTGTTTTGTTACAAGGGAGTATCATGAAGTAATGCACTAATGGCTTGGAAACGGTAATTGTTTGTCTTTCTAAAGTTTATTTTTTTTTATTTGTCTTCCTTTTCTGGCAGATTTTCTTCCCCTTATGTGTTACTGTTTATTCAAGAAGATGGTGTTATTTTGGTAAGTACATGCAAATTCCTTACATATTTATCACAACAGTATTTGTCACAGTATTGCAGGGACAAGTTTATCTATCTCATCTTAAGGGTTCTTGTGATTATTAATATTGATATTAATTAATATCAATTAATATATATGATTAAATTTCTTTTATCCAGGACAAAAGAAAAAAAAAACTTGCGAAAGTGAAATGAAAAACAGGAATTTAGTTCTTGTGAGTTAAGAGGATGCAGAGCATAGGGTTAGATGGAGGTGGATCATTCACTGTGGTGATCCCTGAAGGAAACAGCCAAGAGAAAAAGGATCAGATTGCAAAAAAAAATGTGGTTTGTTTGCATACATGAGTCTTTACGGTACCCACAGGACTCCTGAAGTATAAGTACTCTGAAGTTTGCAGAGCAATTTCAGAGATGTTTGGGGCTTACATGGCAAGCATGTTTTTAGTTGCACATCTAAATTTTCTCTGCTCTCTGTTGCTGATGGCAGAGTTCTGCCCCGCTGACCTCACAGGTGAGACACTCCCACCAGTGGACAAAGAGCACAGGAAAATGTGTTGCCAACCACCTGAAACAGACAAATATCTGCTTTTTAAAACCCTTTAAACCCGTTAAATGGACTGATGCCATTCATTTCTTCTTTGATTAACAGTAGTAACATCCTTCATGCACTGTATACTAACCCATATGATAATCATGCTTTATGAAGTGATGGCAATTGCATTGTAGCATTTAATGAAGAAATAACAAAATAATCATACCAATGATTAAGCACCAGTCTTCTTTTTTTCTGTGTGTGTGTGTGTGTGTGTGTGTGTGTGTGTGTGTGTGTGTGTGTGTGAGTGTGAGTGAGATACAGGTAAATGCTGAATTCCAGTGTATTACAACACTTCAACTGGAGATGACCTTCGCGGCACAGTTAGACAGAATTACACCTCAGTTGATGACAGTTTTCCAGAAGAAGGGCGGTGTTTCTGGGCAGAAACTTGCCCACCACTTGCAGATCATGCAAGAGGTAAATCTGAATATTGCAAATTCTATTTGGATTTCTTTTGTCTTAAGTGGCAGGTCACTGGTGAGTCCAATAAGCCGTTTTAGGTGACCAGCCAAGCAATCTAAATTTTGAAATTTCATATATAAATTTTATTTACTATGTTTGAACTGACATATGATAAAATTTACTTATTGCGAATGTCAGACATTGTTCTTTTTTCCAAATTGGTTTAATCAGCAACTCTCTTTAAACAGGCTGAAAGTGATGTTAAAGTGAAAAGGGAAGCAGTTCTCAGGGCACTTTGCCTCTACCTTGGTGAAGAGGACGGAAGCCTTATTCGGGAGTTCTTTGTAAGTCATTTAAGTCATTGTAAGCAAGTCATCTATACACACACTTTTTAGATAGATATCTGTGTGTGTGTGTGTATTACACACACACACACACACACACACACACACACACACACACACACACAAACGACTAGATTGGAATTTAATTGTAGAGTTAATTGTTTTTTCTTTTACCTTTTTATTAAATGTTTAGGACATTGAAGGAGATGATATCCAGAGAGACCTGAAGAAGCACACCATGGGCATTTATGTCATCAACAGGGAGGATGGACAAAATGGACATTATGATGACATTGGAATATTTGTTGAAGGGGAGATAGTCATGGACAACATTGGATCTCTGGCGCAAGCTTGTGCATTGATGCTTGGAGTAATCTATGCACTAAACCTAGCCTTCCCCAAGGAATTGAAGGACTATTATGAATTCATTTAGAAAGTGTTGATGGGATTCGATGGTGAAAAGCTCTCCTCCAAAGTCTTTGGGCTGAAGAACAAAATTGCTACTGGATAGGAAGATTTCTAAAATAACACATCAAGAGAATGCTGTTATGTAAATTACCAATGACTGGTGCTCTTGTGAATAGGAGTGAAACTCTTGTACAACCATCATTTGTTCTGTGTTATGTTTCGATTGAACATTTTAACTTTCAATAATGAATGTTTCACGTGTGGTACATTTGAGTAGCTTGAAGAGCAACTTTGTAATTATTCAGTTATAGCTGCTGCCCTGCGTATAATCAGTGTTAACTCAACCGGATAAAAAAAACAAAAAAAAAACATTCATGATTACCACACTGCAGCACACTGGTAACACTTTAAAGACTATTAATTGTTTTGAAGCGAGTATGTTAGGTCAGAAAATATGTAAAACATTCAGAATCTTCAAGGAAGGACTAGAATGGAAAGACAGTGGTCAATAAGCAGTAAGGAAAACACAAGTTTAATTTTAAGTCTAATTACCTTATTAAAATGCAATTTCTAAATATGGATCGCAGAACAGCAAGTCTGAAACTGGTTAGTTTGTGGATGCATCAGTTTCTAATTGTGATACATTATACTGCTGGTAGTGTTTTATTCTTTTATGTAAGGAGTTTGGTTTTTTTTTTCTTTTTTAGAGGAAGAGAAACATTGGTTAACATTTCTCTTGTCTGTTGTTTCTGTTTTGTTTGAATACAGCTTTTTAAAGCTACTAGTTCATAGGCAAAAGTTTTGTAATTTGTATTATACAAATTGCAGCAATTTCCCTTAGAGATGTGGATTCTTATTCTGTTTGCAACAAATTTTGCATTAATAAATGATGTGAAAGAATGTTGTAGTTTTCATTGACGTTTTTAAAAACTACAAATCAGGGTAAGCAATATTTTTTAAGTAAACTTAACTTAATTGAAATAGAAATTAACAATTTGATTGATTTGAATATAAGTTTGGGACATAAGTGTAAAGGAAACAAATTATTCTGGTACATTTAACACGACCTTAGTTGGACTTACTAATAATATTTGACTAAGACGTATCCACAACAGTTAAGTTAAAGTAGCTTAAAAATATATGTTGGTTTTACTCGCTTAAATTCAGTGTACTTAAAAAATATTTCTGGATTCAAACAAATTTATTTCGTGCAACCACTTGTCATAAAAAAATTGAGTAAATTGAACAAAACATTTTTTTCAGTGTGCATAAAAAAGTTGCGAAAAGAAACAAAACAAAAACTAAATCTTACAACGAATAAAAAGCTATCACACTTGGTACTTTTGCTTTGCCTGAGGACACAAATAACTTCAAAGATCTGTCAGAGAAAAGGCAAAGATGTGATTTTCCCCCCTCTTAAATGTACTACCCTACCTCTTTTTGTGCTTCTTTTATTTCCAGGGATGAGGGCAGAGCTGAATGCAGGACAAACCTATCATGTTTGGTGATTTGGTGATTATAGAAGTGATCAAAGTGAGCGTGGACAGCTCGAAGCTCCAGCACGAGAACAATTTGACCACAAAAGACAAGGAGGAAAAAAGTTAACCCGAGGCAAAGCTTTACTATCGATATGACTTAGCTTTGCATTTCTCTGGCAATCCTGCCCTTCCAGCAGCCAGAATAATTAGGATATTGTATGCATATTATAAGACAAATCCATCAAAAGCCTTTGCATACGCGCATTTGCATTATGGTGTTGTGCATTGTGTTGTCAAATTACGGGCCACAGAGTGAGTTATAGACCCAGTGAAATGAGTGATAAATGTACAACTAGTGCATTTGCAGAGGCCAATACTTTCCCATAATCACAACTTTACTGAATCTGTGAGCCATCAACACAGTTGTTTGCTGAGCCTTAAAAGCAAATAAATATGCAAACACATCACATCCAGAAAGAAGCCTTTACATACCATTAAATATTTAGATCCTCTGCATAAAATAGTTATACACTATGTAAACAAAAGACAAATGTGAGCAAGTGCTTACACATGCAATCTGCTGTACTCTCAGTTCCAACTTCCTGCAGTAAATGTATTCACTGGGTCTTTTTTTATGTGTATTTAGGCCTTTTATCCACTCTCCCGCTTCCTTTCTCTTTATCTGTACCATTTGTCATTTGCGGCAGCTGACATCATGTTTACCGTTATTAATGCAGAAAACTTTTATGGGCGTCAAACTTCAAACGGGCTTCTAATCAAGCGGAAGCGACAGTACTGTCACCGTTAGCAAAATGTCACAATGTACAGCATTAGCTCTCTTTAATGATGCTCTTTCCTTTTAAATAGCACACCTGATCCCTTATTCTTTTCTTATACTGTAAACATATGACATCTTTCAGCTCCGACTCATTTATTATCAATTTGCTTTTCCTAATGTTGAATTTTCTCTGTAAATTTACACTTTTTCACCTGATTGCAAAAATAGCTGTTTAAATGTCATCATGTAATGAAATAACGAAACAAATCTAAGCAATAATGCCTGGTTGGCTTTAAGGCGGATGTACCATGCCCTACTGAGTGCTTGGCAACAACTGTGAAAAACCAAAAAAACCCAAAGTATAGACTCTGTAGGGAATGAGTCTTTTGGAAGGCTCCTACATGAATTAATTAGCAATTAGCATGTAAAAAACCTCAGTGAGTTAAAAGCAAAGAAGACGTTACACTAATGAGAAATTACTAATGTAAAGGTGAAAACGCCCCTGCAGCTCGTCTATCAAACTGTTCCACAAATACAACATTTCTGATCATTTAGAATTTTGTTATCATGATAAAAGTGCTTCTGAAATGCAAATGTTTTTTCTGTTTTTTTTCTTGTTTTGTTTCGCGATTTCATTATTATGTTGCCCGCAAGCATTCCCAGCACTATGTGCTTTTCTTAACATGCCTCTCCCCTCCTCCTTTGATTGACCTACTTTTCAGGATGCTAATAAGTCAGGAGGGAAATGTTTGGTGTAGCCCTGTCGAATTTGCTCTCAGTGGGCCTACATCACACTCCTGTCAGCCTGTTTATTGTTGATGAAGTGTCCTTTTTTTCCCCAAGGAGCCAAGGTGTGAAACGGAAATATGCTGAAGGATGTATGTTTTTAAGATGAGAAACAAAATACCTTTTGGCGCCGCTGCTTTTGTCAAGAAGCTGCGCAGGTGATAAGTTCAGGAACGTGCAGCTCTGTTTAATTCAAGTTGTAGGCCTAATCAGTTTCAATCAGGGAAGACATTTTATGTTTTTTTGTGTGTTTTTTTAAGGCTTGATTGACAGGGAAGCTGTTCACTTTAGTCACTTCCAAATAACATGTCTAAAAATAGCACACAAACTGGGGCTCATGGAGAAGCTGAATATGCTGCTGTAAATTAGTTAAACTTGTGTGGAGATGTGTGGTCATCTGATCTCACTGCCTGCCACTGTGTGGAAAGCTCATGCTCATCTGAAAGTGAGCTAAAACCTTCCCAGAGGTTGACTCTCTAAACGGCACCAAGCCAAGGATAACAAACTCCAGTAGCTAGGCCACATTTCATATTATAGTGAAATGATACACTTCTACACCGTGAAGGCTGTAATTTCAGATTTCAAATATCTTGATAGCTTGAATTTACAGTCTGATATTTAAATATGCTTAGTCCCAAGACATTTAATATGCCACTATTAGCAAAGATCGAGTTCCTAACGTCTAATGAGTCTATTTGGAAAGTATTTCTGAATTGTTATATTAGTAGTACCATATATGTAATGTGTAACTAATTCTAGGTGAAAACTACATGGCAAGTACAGGCAGTGTATTATCAGCGTGCGATTCACACAGTGGCAGGTGGTACATTGTCAGCTGTGAATGTGTGAACAAAAGCACAATTATAACTTTCCCACATCACCTGCTCCAAATTAGCTTGGCTGATCCTCGGATTTATCCTTGCTGCTGGACACAAAGAGAAAATGACAGCTTGGAAATTGTTTCTGTCACACAAAAAGTGAATCATTTAAAGCCAGACATCTCTTCTTTTTCCAAAACAAAGACTTGTTTATAATGTTGTTTATCCTTAAGTAGCAAAACAAATCTGCACAGTCTGAACACTGAGATGTTCCTCAGTAGTAATATATAAAAATGTTAACTTCGACCTTTCAGATACTTATTTACATAGATAGAACAAAAAAACAAGTATTTGCAATTGTTAGGAGTTATTAGACATTTTAGGAAATATGCTCATTTTAACTGCTAGCTTAGATGCACCACTGCTATATCTGTGGAGCAAATATCAAACTACAGTACGAACTGGTTAGCAACAAGAAAGCTAAGCTATCTCTATTCACAAAACAAAACAGCAGCCAAAAACTCCCTATTTAATAATTTTATACTGTTTAATTCAGACAGAAAACAGTTATAAAACAACAACAATCCTACAAAGTATTACTTATGATGGGGTTTGAGTAAGTTACAGTGTTTTGCTAGGCTAAGGCCTCAGTCACACAGATCTAAAGGTCAGTCAGTAGCCCCTGGTCACTTCTATTCCCTGACTGGAAGTTTCCATTTGTTTCTAGTTGTAAAGATGGGGCTGCTCCCAAAGCCTCCTTGTTATGCTTTGCTTGCTAGCAGATTAGTGTGGACACTAGCTAACTAGCCAAACTAAACTTGAAAAAGTGCTACACACACCAGAAACATGGTCTATTCACCTCCAGATTAAAAGTGCTTCATCGCTGAAACCAACATGTGAAAAGGTACTACAAACTACTTTGAAGGCAAAATGTGTCAGTTTGCTCACTTTTCAAAGTTTAAAAATTGCTTAGCCAGTAGTTAGCGAGTATTTGCTCACAAGTCTGCATCTTCAGTACAAACTACTACCACTTACCACGCCCATCTACTGGCAATCAAGGTAAATCACAAGCAGGTGTTCAGTACCGCACGGTATCCCTCAAGGTGATTGATTTAACCTTGCAACAACAAGAAACTTCCTTCAACCCCTTTCCGATCAGCTGGGAATACACATTATTTTCCATTTCAACAGGCTGTTGCCAATTGGTCTCTAGCCCTATGTGACTGGGCCCTAAAGTAACCACCCTCTGTATTTTTAGTCTGGACATATAAGTGGTATTTTTTATTATACAGATGAGTGTTAAAAACTATACTTTGTGCTACTGACATTTTTGAAAGTAGGTTGTACATGCATCCCTTTGCCTGCTTGCCGAGAGTAAAGCGAGATGACTAAATGCCATGTCTGGATGGTAAATATGAAGCTATAGCAAGCAACTTGTTAACTTGCATTGAAATAGGGAGATGGGATCATGCTGAATGTTGGCTTTACTCCATATAAAGCCAACAGAATCTACAGGTAACTCCAAATCTTCATAGTTAATACACAAAAAAGTAAAAACAACACTTCATTTGTTTTGCGTTTTTTGTTGTTTGCCAACTGTCTCCAGGATTTATGCTAAGGCTAAGCAAGGCTAAGCAATTTCTTTATCTTCACTGATGTGAAAGTGGCATCTTCTCTTCAAGCTAAGTGTTTATTTTTAAATAGCTTTTAAGAGCTTCTAACCAGTTCAAACCTATCGCCCAGTTATTTTGAAGTCATAGTCACAGCTCTGTAATCAATTTTGATGCATCTTCAGCTCCTCCGGTGAAACACGTGGCTTCAAATATACCTCGTGCATAGGTCAACACTTCAGTCTCCTACGTGATTTGGCTTTGTTCGCTGGATAATCAGGGCTCTGTGCATTTTGAATCATCAGTCGTGGGTGAATGAAAAGCCAGGTGGGAGGTCAAAGCTCTCCATCCCATTCTTTGCCAGGCAAATAAAACATTTCAGCACCAAGCAAGGGATTGATGGTTTGGCCTCCCCTGTCACCATGGTGATTGAGTCACCTCACGCTAGGAGGTGGCTCCAGCTCACAGAGTTGTTCCCTTCATACTCAGTGTGTAGCAGTGAGCAATCACAATGACTGACCTGGAGAGTTGACTTTTTTCTCTCGTAGAAATTCATAGTAAGACCCAAGACTGGAGTTGGACTCATAATGGAGGTGTGAGTTATTTCAAAATATCCAAGCTCTTTGGGTTCAAGATAAGCATTAACCAAGGTTTAGCGCGAGTTCATTTCCATAAAAAAGCAATAAATGCTGACAGATGCAAAGTAATCCCAGGAGTCATAGATTAAAGCTATACTAATCAAAGTTTGGTTTTCTTTCTTGCTACTTCACTTTTAGTATCAGAAAAATAGGAGACAGAATGAAATTCTTTATTTGTGTTGGAGTTCTGCCAAACAAGTTAGCGACATGACCTTAATGCATAATGTGATCCTATGACTGATGCCCCAAAGTTAAGATGCATTCTCACAAGTTATTTTCCCCTCATAAATGAACTATGGAAAATAAACTTACACAAATTTACCAAAATTGGACGGTAGAGGGCTGGAAAAATGTTGCCTGGTCTGATGAGTCTTGATTTCTGCTGTGACATCAGGCCAGAATTAGGTATAAAGAACATAAAACTATGGATGCATCCTTTGTTATAGAAATGGTTCAGGGTGGTGGTGTTATAGTGGTGTGGGGGAACCTTAGTATTGTTGCTGACCATGTCTGTGTATCTATCTTCTGACGGTTGCTTCCAGAAAGATAACGTGCCATGTCAAGAAGTAGCTGATTACATGCTTTTTTGTTGTTGTTGTTTTTTTTTAATGAACATAGATGACCTAGGTGTTTCAGTTTCTCACTGAGCCTTCACAGTCTTTTGTGCTTGTCAGCAGTGCCAGTGGACATACATGGTTAAAAGTCAACCGTATGACACTGCAGTACATTCTCCAAATGAGATAACACTAAATAAAATTTTCATAACCAGTGTAGTACCAAAAAAAAGAAGACATTTTCTGAAAACAGCTCTGTTTTTGCCCTTTTGTTGATATCTCAGCATACTGTCAATATGCTGAGACATCTTTGCCAGTGACAGCTATCTTGTGTGCAGTTGGGCCATGGGTTATTCGGAGCAAATAAATATAGTAAAGTGTAATTCCGTGATTTTGACTGTAGAATTAAACTGAGATACATCATTTTAATTACATTTTTATTAGTGTTGTTTTTATTTTTAAAGTTTTTATACATACTGTATAAAAAATGTAGAGGAATAAAAAGGAAAATCTGTGGACTACTGATCGGGTCCTTGTTGCCACTAAGGTAAAAAAAAATAATCTGAAGCCTTTTTGTCCAAATACTGAGGAAGAATGACGCTCCAGCTTTCATAAACATGAAATGCAGAGAAAAATAAGACTGGCTCAGTGTCGACCAAGCGTTTCCATTGACATCCAGAGTTTTAAATCAACATTGGTAACAGTTTGGAAAGGCACATGATGCCGAAAGCACTAAAAACACAGCATTGTTTTTACTCCACTGTTTAATTTACTGAACATGTTCAAAGTGTTGTAAAAAGATACTTTAATTTTCAAAATAGTTTAAAAAAAATAGGAAATAGGGCAAAACGAGTCATTGGTATCTCTATCGCGTCCGTAAACAAACTAACATCTTGATGTGTGCCCGAGCCAACTATAAATCTCAAGCATCTCTGCAGGTTTGAATCAGCATTAAATTTTAAACACACTGCTCGAGGATTTCACAAGTAAATACTATACATAAAGGAGCAGCGGGGGATTAAAAACCCTGAAGTAGCAGAAGATGGATCCCACCATTATGCTCTTTTTAAAGAAACAATTGCTATTAAAATATGCACCTGCTATTGACAGATACCAGCCTGTTGCGTCTTCAAAGTTGGTCATGAGTTAGTCACATCAACCAGAAAGCGTCGTTGTGTTGGTGGTTGAGGCACAATGAAATGATCTGAATGAGAAACTGTCACTTCTAACAAAAATAACATCTCAATCATGTGTCCAAATCCCCAGCAATGTGAAGGATCCCCCCCTCTCAAACAGAATAAGTTCCCCTAGCTATCAAGACATCAGATCTGGTTTTAGTGGGTCTTGATAGAACGATATCAGTACGAGCTGATGCAACTCACTGGGGAATTATGAAACTACGCTCACGCTTCATCTGCTCAATGAAAATTTCATCAGCGGGAGCCTTTTCCAGGCCATGATGGGACAAGTCTGAACAGCACCAATGCAGCTCTCTGGCTGTGAAATGGAGAAGAAAAAAAAGAGATTACACAACAGACAACAATGACAAACGCTGCGCATTCAAATGACATAAAAACACAGGAGCAGCAGAGGAGCTACATATACAGAGGTGTCACATATAATCCATCCAGCGTGGGAAAGTGGTTAAAATACCAGTGAAACTACTACAACCATTACAAAATCCCCTTTCAATAAATAATAGCTTGCTCTACAAATTTAATGTGCGAGTCTCCTCTAAAGATTTAAAGTTAAATATGACGTTGAAATATTGCCTTTATCTACCAAAATATTATTGAGTCAGCGTGAAAAGTTCATTTTGAACTTGAGACCTCGTGACTTAAGGTGTCTGGCTGGCTGTGGACTGTAGGTAATCACTGCAGCTCTGCTCAGGCACCTGATAAATTATCAAATACATCGGCACTCCAGAAAGTGCAGCCTGCAACTATTCCCATCTTTTACACTCCAGTACTCCTCAAAGTAGGGTCAGAACCCCTTGGGGGGTCCTAGATTTCCCATTTCCCAACATTTTTTTTTATCTAGCACAGCACTATATTTTATTAAGAAGGACAGAATTTTCGTTTCTACTCCTCCAAACTGTTACCCCATCACTTGAAAGTTCTCTCTCTTGTGCTCAATTAGAGCTAAAAGTGACTTTTTTTCCGAGTCAGACTCCCACGTCAGCTTCATTGGTGCTGACTAGGCTGCGACTTGTTCAGCGTCCCCATTTCTCTGTATTAAAATCTACATACAGTTGCCATCCTTTGTCCTACAAACACCATACATTTTTAAGCACTCAAATATGATCTCTGTCTTCCCCTCGCTCCCCCTCTCTCTAAAGGTTGACTGAGCTATTGAAATATAAATGCGCCCTTCACTTGCCAGGGCATTGGCTCTCATTTTAGGAATCCAGCTACAACAGCCAGGATTCTGAGACAGCCTCCTGTAGGAAGTGTAGTAAATGGGGATGTTAGACACACACATACACTTCAATTATGGATGGGGATTTTGGATTCTCATGATGCTCCCGGGCATATCTGACCCTTTCTTTGTAAAAAGAGCTTTGTCTTTTGCAGACATTATGTCCCAGCTGTGAAATGGCGAGCCTGTTTTTAGACTTGTTCGTGCAGATGTTAAAAAGAGGGTTTGATTTTGATTTGGCTATGTTCTCATGTAAATGAGGTTAGAAAAGGTTTTAGGTTAAAATCAGATGCTTTAAAACAAGGGATGGGGAGGGCGGGCTAAATGTTTCCTGTAAAGGGAAATATCAGTAATATGAGACATCCGTAACATGTGGAAATATTTCATGAAGAGCAAGAGAATAGCAGTAACCACAACAGCACAGACATTCTAATGCTGTTATGTATGACGTCTTATAGGGAAAAGCCTGAATGAATTACTGGTGGGAAAAAAAAGATGGTATATTTTGAGTCGCCTATGGTGTCTGATAATAACAATAATGTAGAAAAGCAAAGGATGAACACATTTGCTTCCTTTTCACATTTCTTCCGCACACTCAGGTGTCTATAATGAAGCATTCAACATTTACTGAAGTGAGTGGTTTCTGCATGTATGCCTATCCATAGGGATGGGCATACATGAGTCATTTTCGCACTCCATAGAGTGCGACAATGACTCGAGTCGCGACCCATTTGAGCACTCATGAGTTTTTGGAGTGACGTGTTAGGCGGGGCTTTCTCAAATCAGAAAAAAACAAGCAAACACTAAACTAACACTCTGGTGACCCGTTGTCTTATTATTAGGCACCGATTGTTTATTTTTTCCTCTTATTCATAGGCTGGGATTATACGTTTGCATGTTTTTACTGACGACATGAGGACTGCTGGTCATTGAAAAGAATATGTGCAGTAGCTTGAAAGCCAAGGTGCAGCAAAAGCTTAATCAACCAATCATTTTTCTTAATGTGCAGGTCTGCAGAATTTTCTATGTTCATCTCTGCAGAAGTATACAGCATTGTGCAAAAGTCTTGAGTCTTCATTACTGTAATTAGCTTCCAGTGAGCCAGACTTTCTTGTAATTTTTTATGTTGTCTTGAGCAATAGTTCTCCTCTGTTTCTTAAAGTCTTTAAAAGTTTTTCTTTCTTTTTTTGGACATTGTTTGTTGAACCGCTTAACACTGATCTATGAATCATTCATGCATGAAAGAGGCACCTAACTCACAAAAGAAATGGTAGTGGACAAAAGAAGAAGTGGCAAACTATCTGGAGCAGATGGATAGTATCTGGAAGTCATGTCTTTAAGAAGTAGGAACAATAGGAAGGAAGAAACAATAGAAAATAGAAACAAAGTCCACTAAAGACCTGACACAGGACCTGAGAGATGCACCCGAGCCTTCAGTTGATCCATCAACTGTTTGCAGAAAGCCTTGTTAGAAATGGATTCAGAGGAAGGGTGGTCATCAGGAAGACGTTCCTAAAGAAGGGAAACAGGAAGAAAAGGCTGAGCTATGCCAAATTACACAAGAACTGGACTGTCAAAGTGGTGATAGGTCTTATGGAGTGATGAAACCAAATGCGAAATTTGGGTTCAAATTGTTGTCAACATGCATTCAGGAGGTCAGAAGAAATGTACATATCTACAACCATCTGTAAAAACACAGTGGAAACTATGTCATGATTTGCCAGTGGATTTGGGGATCTTGTCAAAATTGATGGAATTATAAATGTAGAAATACACTGTCGGATTCTTATCCACCATTCAGAACCATCTGGAAAGAGTCTGATTGGCAAGAGCTTCATTTTTCAGCATGACAATGATCCCAAGCACAGTGCCAATGCAGTAAATCCATACTTGGATAGAAACACACAATGGAACATGTCCAGTCAGTCACCTCGACATAATTGAAGCAGTCAATGGTCATGTGGTTAGAGAACAGCCAACATCCAAAGCCACAATCCAAAGAAGAGATTTAAATGTACTTCAGGAAGCCTGGAGAGCTATTCCTGAAGACGTTTTTAAAGAAATTGCCTAAGAGAGTTCAGGCTGTGTTGAGGAATGATTGTAACCATGTCAAATATTGACTTTCAAACTTGTTAGAATCTCTTTTTGTAATTTATGTTTGTACATTTTTTACATTTTTCAGTAAATTGCTGCACCTATATTCTATTTTCCTAGCAAAAAAAAAAAAAAAATTAGTGGTGCTTTTTGCACAGTACTGTACATCCACCATGAGACATCTAAATGTTATACTTAATAATAAATATGAACACTTAGGTTCAAGTAAGGGGCAAGCTTATTTTCTCCTTCTTTTAAACTCTAGATAAGAAGATCTGTTTCTTTAAATTTCCAAAGGCAACAACATTACCCCTCCCCCCTTTTTACAATTTCACTCATATTTAGGGTAGTTTAAATTTGAACAATGAAATCCAGCACTTTGACTGTCTTCCAAGAGACACTGTCTGAAAATGTGCGCCTTCATCTCCATATTTAAATGATCACCCATGAAATCTGGCTTCTCCCTGTGCCAGGATGGCCATTTGGAGCGGCTATAAACACGTCTGATTTCCAGTGTGACTAGACAACTCATCACCCTTCTTTTCTAACAGAACCAAGACTTTAATCAAGAAAAGAAAGAAAAGGCCTCATGTATAGATTGTAAATCAGTCTACTGTTAAGTCTGGTGCCAAGGCTTTCACGAAACGCTCCTTTAGTGCTTTGTCTTGGGCACATTTCTCATAATAATGTGATAGGGCGAATAGTGTGATGGCATTGGTCGAATTTTTCTGTCGGAAGTATAATATGTCTGTTTGAAACTGAAGTTACGCATTTTCCAGCACATCTGCTGTTTTTTCAAGGTACTAATATAGAGTCATATAACTGTTTAATATCACTGCTCTGTCTTCTTTAGGCATGTATAATGGTAAAGCCTATTGTTTATTAGGCAAACCCAATCTTCTATAGTCACAGAAAGGCACAAGTCTGACAAAACAGAAAGAATAAAACGAATAATAGATAATAAATACGATTAGGGTGGGAGGCTATTGTGTTCGGGTCTGAGCTGGAGCTCTCCCTTAAAGCTCAGGATTGCAGAGCATCAGTGAGGAGAGCACCTTTCCCTGATCATCTGACGGCAGACGGCTCCTCCCCGCTCCCTCCTGTCTGCTACGCAAAGCAGTGGCTCGGGCACACCTCTGCCCGCGTTTCTATCCACGGGGTTCGTCTACGTGAGCAGGAGACCGGAGTCGAGTTCTCCACTTTGAATAAACAAGGACTGCGTTCCTGCACTGGTGTCGGCTTTCCAGTGAATCAGTGATGAGAGTGGCCGAGAGCACAGGCGGACGCTTTTCTCCCGTGCGGACCTGCAGAGCGCAAAAGTGCGCGCCCCGGTTCGGCTTCGTCTCCATCCTCCGCTCCTGAGATCAACCCAAATCCAAAGAGGCGCGCTGAGATCCCCCACGAACCCCCCTCGTGCGAGGTAACCGGATTTTCTCTCAAGCTTTCCCCTTACTTTGAGGACACACTGCTTCTCAGCAGCTCACACACATGCGTTACGCTTTCATGCAAAACTTGAATCTCCTAGCGTCTGAGAAAAGGATGCTGTTTTTTAAATTGAATTTTTATTCTTTTCAATTCACGGGTGATTCATTTCTCAGTTGTCAAGCTCGAACAAATCCAGTTATCGCCTCGCAGCGAGCCGATCCTCTGACATTTTGAAATATGATTAGTCACTCATGTGAAATAGGTGCCTCGTCGTTTTTCTGGACCTCACATTTAAATTCTTTTTAATAGAGTATTGATCAAACTAATTAAAAAATAAACGCTGCATCCAATAAATTAACTTTAGGCTCTCACGGGAGCACCGTCTTTTCTAAACCCTGTGGGCTTTGACATTTAAAGTAAGCTTTCCAATAACACCTCTAACACATTAAAAGTTTGGGGCAAAATTTGCGAAGTTAGTGTTTTTTTTTTCTTTTTAAGGGATTAAAATGCGAACTTAAACAGAGACGTTTGCAGAACTCCCCCCCCCCAGCTCCAGATTGAAACTGAAAGCTCTTATATTCCATTTTAAAGAGTCGCCGTGTAAACTCAATCAGACAAGAGCAGCTAATGATAATTACCCCTCTCCTGTACTAGGGGAAACGTAGCCTTGATGTGGCATTGTTTCTTTCCTCGGCATCATTTCATCTCCTGTATCTGCTGTCACAACCAAAGCAAGTGAAATTCCAGCAGCCACATACTATAACGTCACAGGATGCAAATTGCCATGGGCTGTGCAATTCACCTTTGATTATGAGCATGTGGGTGTTGGCTTATGTGAGCTGGTTCTTCCAGCAGCAGGATTTCCTCCAAGGCATAAACCGTTGTTTGAGTGGAATAAGTTCTGTGATGAAATTCAAATGAAACATAATGGCTTTTTTTCCCCAGCTGAAACCCTGTCCTATCTCTTTTGCTTCAAGTGGGCTTTAATTGCTCTGTATTTAAAATAGGTTCAATCTTTAGGCTGCATAACCATGCTCTGGAAAGTAATGTGGTGGTGTTAATGTTCTGACAATTACTTTTTGGGTGTAGACTGCTCATTATATTGAGATGTGCTGTAGTCTTTTTGTTATTTTTTTCCCACTGAAAATCCCCCTTTTAAAGATTTTATTTGAAATACATAGTGAGCGCGTGCAAAAAAACTTTCTAGATGGACACTTATTAATCAAGAGGCAAATGGTGAAAAGGCTACACAATGAGTTCTCTGCAAGCTGGTTAGAAAATTGGAATTAAAGGCCAAAAGGTCGACATGAAAAAGGGGTCACCCTCATTATTTTCATACCCGACTAATCAACATGAATGTGGTGACTGTGCATCTGTTGCTAAGCCAGAACGGATATTTTGTTTGCTTCATCCTATGCTCGAACCAAACGTGTAAGTATTGCAGAAAGCAGTGAAGCCGGGCGGTCTATGAGATCATCTTGACAGTAAGCGTGTACGAGTTAGGTTGTAAAGACAATGGTGAGATAGGGAGGCGGTTATGATTTCTAAATCCACAGAGAAAACAAAAGGTGTCTCTGTGGTGTAGGAGTGGACAAACATGCAGGGTCAGTTGTTTTTTACACCACACCATGAGGGGTTCGTGTGGTAAGCATAGAAGAAGGAGGAGGAGGTGGGAGAGAAACAGTTTCAATTGCCTGTTATTACATTTTTTTTCTTTTTTGTGTTTGATGGAGTTTATCCAGTTGGCTCCACTTGAGCAAAGCGGGGGACGAGGGGTGGGGTGGGGTGGAGGAAGAGAAGAACAATAAAACAGAAGTGAATTTTCTCCTCCTCAAGTTTTGCTAATCAAGAGCAATAAAAAATAACACGAGCGTAGAGTTAATATTTGATGAGGTTATGTTTGCTGAATTAAAGGATGAAAACTATTAGCTGAGGCATATGAGACTTTTGTTAAAAATGCAAATGAAATCGAGTGTTTGGCTTTTATGTGTGTGTGTGGTTGTGGGAGGATGTAGGTTTTCCCTCAAGAGATCCAACTTTTATGAAACACATTTTTTTAAAATGCTTTTAAATTGGCACAATTCAGCCTGAAGGCTCTAAACTCTGTATCAAAGTCAAATGTCAATGAAACCATTAAACTATTTATCCATATTGTTTATTTTTATTTGTGAACAATTGTGACCAAAACAATATTTTTAATCGACATTTCTTGTACTGTACAGCCTCTATTTTTAAGTCATGGAATTTATGCTTGTGTAATGGTCAGACTGGCCAGGACAATATCATGAAATGTATGAAATGCATGTTTGTTAAATGGCCTGTATTTGTATTGCGCTTTACTTAGTCTCTAAGGACCGCAAAGCGCTTTACACTACATTCAGTCATTCACACACACTGGCGACGGCAAGCTACATTGTAACCATAGCTCCCCTGGGGCGCACTGACAGAGGCGAGGCTGCCAGACACTGGCGCCACCGGGCCCTCTGGGCCTCTGATCACCACCAGTAGGCAACAGGTGGAGTGTCTTGCCCAAGGACACAACGACCGAGACTGTCGGAGCCGGGGCTCGAACTGGCAACCTTCCGATTACAAGACGAACTGCCAACTCTTGAGCCACGATCGCACCGTTAACCTTGACCGTGACCCAAAGTCTTAACTGTTTCAATTGTCATAAAATGGCTTGAAAAGGGCTTCAAAATGCCGCTCTGTCAGAAATATGCCTGAATTGGTGTGCTAATTATACAGCAATGACTGTTAGTGGAGAGTGTAATTCAGATTATTTTCTGTAACTATGTCGCTTCAACACTAAGTGTAACAGCAACCGTTTTTAGCCACAATAGATACTGCCCATCTAAATAACTTCAGATTTAAAGCTGCACTTCCTTCAGTCCCCAGCAGTGTACCCGTTCCGTGTGGAGCAGAACGGATACATAGCTGTCGAGACACACACTGACATATGTGGCTCTGTATCCACTATGAAAGGTGATAGCCCTATCATATTGCACAGGCAGGTAACCAGATTGGAGGTATTGTTGGCCATTGCTTTGTAGCACCTGTGATTTGAGCACTCTCAGCACTGCTGAATACATTTGCATATTAGCTACTTCCTGTGATTTGCATCCTGGAATTACAGGCTGAGTTAAGAGGTTGCAGAACTCCCCACTGCACAGTTATGACAGGTGCTAACTAACAATGTGAGAAAAACATCACAGAGTGATAAGGAGTCACCAGAAACTCTGAAGGTGTGAACATAACATGCATGAAAAGACATTTCTAGAGAGAATTGCTGCGATTGTTAGCATGCTGAGCTAGCTATAGCAAGCTAGCCAGCCGAGCTCGGTGGTTGCTACTTTCAAAGTGAAATACAGACTCCAAGGCACAATGAATCTTCTAAAGTTCCCAATGTGGAAAGAGTAAGAAACAATCTTTTATCTATGTAGTGCAGCTAAGAGTTCATAAGGCCATCTCCTGTCAGTGGTTGCTCTTAGTCATCAGTTAGCCTGCTTTCTTCCTACCCAGGGGCCTGAAGCTCTCTGTCTCCAATTAGGCCCAAAAAGTTGTGTTGTTGTGAAAAAGAATATAATATAAAATACATAAATTAAACTGAGGTATAACTTTATTTTTTAATAAATATTGAAGGCTGTTTTCCTGACTGATATGGGGCAGTGAAGGAGTGGTTTATTCTTGTTAGCATTGTGAATGGAGTGACTTGCTAGTGATAAGATTTACAAGACCCAGGCATCATTATTTCCCTGCACCCAGTTAAATAGAAGTTGTCAGCTGTCATGTGCTTTGTGATTGACTTTGATCCTGCCTAATGATCACTGTGTTCATCTTGGAGCCGTAGGACATCGCTCGTCATGCTCTCAGCCTGATATAATATGCACATGATTTCAAAACTGAGCCTCTTGACCTAGTGAATTCTCAGTTCTGCTGGCTTTTTGATTTTGGATATTTACACCCCTGTGATTAGGTCACCCAAGTACAATCACTCATCCAGCATTGTGATGGTAATGTCATACAGAGGCTGATTTATGTGTGTGTGTGTCTGTAGAATTGGCTGGATCCCCTGTCTGCCTCCCCCGTGGACTGATTACTGATCAGACTAGCATTTCATATCAGCCTTGTGGGGGGAAATTAGAGGATTAGCAACAACTTCATGCTTATTCCCTACATATCTTCCAGGCCTCCAAATCCTCTGGAAGCCATTGTTATTTTAAGTAGCTTGGCAATTGAGCATGGAAGCAAGTTCTAATTCTCCCAAGTCTTTGGAGATGCTGAGCTGCAGAAAGTTAACATTTTGGAGCTACTTCCCCTGCTATTCATGTTCTTTCATGATGTGAAAATGAGTAACTGAGAGAGGGCCATGAAGCTGGCTGCCAGGACCTCTTCACTCCAATCCTTGGTTCATACATAATAGATAAGTCACTGTAACTTACAGTACAGGGCCATAACTAGGCTAATGCTTAGATTTGCATATTTGTGCCGGATTCCATAATTCATGAGCGTGCAGCAGGCAGAGATCCATGCTGCAAACCTTGGTCCACATGATGAGCACCATATATATCTATCCAACATATCCAACATGCGTACCAACAACATTAAAAGGGTGTACAGAAGCTGTCTTTTCCAGGCACATGAGAGCTTTGTCTTCATCATCAAAAGCTTCAGAGTCTGAACTCTGCCTTTGGGGAAGCCTTATTAAAGGCATGCAGATGAGAGAATCAGACAACAGGCTTTCTCCCGCTTAATTTACTGCAATTCTGAAATAATAGGACAGGGTGAGAGCGGATGAAAGAAGAGACAGCAGAGGGCAGCGACACCTTGTAGTGAACAGATTTCACGAGCCACTTTTTCATCAAGGGGTTCAAGAAAGCCAGACACCCTCATCAATGGCGAGTGTTATGAAGCAGATTTATCATTCCACTTGATGATGGGACAAGTCATTTATTCATTAAGTTTTTGCTCTTTTTCTTGCATACACACACACACACACACACACACACACACACACACACACACACATATATATATATATATGTGTGTGTGTGTGTGTGTGTGTGTGTGTGTGCGCGCACTCATAGATTGAATATCTTGTCATATTTGTCAGTCTTGCGTTGCTTTGGAGGGAGCACAACCCTGTGATGTAGAGTGAGTCTTGCTTTGATTCAGATGCCTTTTCCATACGTATCAATTTATTTTGTGTGGACGCGTCGACGTGTGGGTGTGTGCACCTGTGGCTGTGTAGTAGGGAGATTTTCTGTTTGTGACACGGTTCCAGTGTGCGTCTGGTGACCTGAGTGCAGATTATTTCACATTTCAATGAAACGATTTCCTGCATCACAACGTTTTACCATTAATTTAGAGATTTTAAAGTAATCTGGGGAGCTAACGAAGGAATTCACACAAAGACGACCTTATGGTTCACATTTTCAAAGAAGTCTGCTGAGCTGTTAGTCATCTGTCAGTGTGGACAACATCATTACTTCTAAGGAATACATTTTCTGCATTTGTCCACGTTTCCTTTTCTTTTCACATCACTGGTTGTAATTTTAAAGGAACAAATGAATACTCATGAGAACAAAATGTCAAGCATTGGTCGGTCCTACTGACTTGCGCTCTTGTCACCACCAGAAGCAACACTTGACATTTGTTCCAAAGGCGAAGATCTGGGTTAGTCTAAATATGAAATTTGATCTTTAGAGACACCGATTTAGATTTATTGTTGGAAGGTCAAACACCTAACGAAGGCAGCTCAGAGGATGTTTTCAAAGTTAAGCGGAGAGGAGATGAAAATAATGACACACTGTTGAGTATTTAACAGTGGCTCGGCACAGCATGGCCCAGTAGAAAGCTATCTGACCAGTATTAATAATGTCTCACTTGTGCTTATTGGCGAAGAGTTTAGCAGCAATCTCTCGAGGTAATGTGGGGAGCTGTCCATGGTGCTGAATGAGACTGTTCATCTTGTGTTCTGGAAAAGAGAAAGCCCAGATGAGTACCTCTCGTTTTTTTCCACCTCCAGAGGGAACACTGCTCATCTCAAACTTGAAATTGAACCTTGAAAGATTCTGTTTCTCTTTTTCTGACTTAAAGGCAAAGGGGTGACACGAGGTGTAGTTACTGAGCTATATGAAGCTGAATCTCAAAATAGTCACAATTATGACACAATTCAAAAGCGAGGATTCAGTGCTTGTACATTTAAAAACAATTATTTATTGTGATTTGTAGTCTTATATCACCAGGGTGAAACACATTGCAGTGTAATGCAACTTGCATTTGTACTTGTACTGAAAGCCTGCTTTTTAATTTTCAATATCATTTATGTGTGGTTTTGGAGTACCTTTTTTAGCCAAATAAATATTGCTCCCATATCTGGTTCATTCTCTGTCCTTTATTGGATGGTTAATTGAATATAATGGGGCTGGGGACTGTGAACCTTTCAAAACGAGCAACTCACAGTCTATTGTGCAACACAAATCTGAAAGGCTAATAATAAAAGCCATGTCACAAAGGAAAGATAATAAAGTGTTTCGGGTTTTTATTATTATTATTATTTTACAGGCAAAAGGTAAAAGGTAACATGGTCTTTTTATTTTTCCACCCTAGAAAAAATATTTGTGCTTTTTCACTATTATGTTTAATTAACAATTAACAGATTTTTAATACTAATCAATAATGAATCAATTGCTCTAACATTGCTTAAAATATAAAAACTCTTGAGGTGAATATTTTTGTAAATGGAATGTATAAATACTGTAATTATAAATAAATAGGCAATACATTGACCTTTTAAAAGTGGTTATTAGTTGCAGCACAATTATTCTACTACAGTGCAACTTAATCATTGATAACTAGCTCCAGTTTTATAAGAAAACATAGTTAATCAAACACCCTAACACTTAACCAACAGAAAAACAAACAAAAACTTACCAGGCTTATTACGTATTTCAGAATGAAATATATTTAAAATGTGTTAATAAATTGGAAATTCCTAGTTAATTACACCTTAGTAAACACGTAACTTTAAGGTTTAGATTTATGTGTCTGTATGTGAATAATACGTCTACAAAAATATTAAAAAAAATATTTGTTGAACTCTGTATAGTACAATTTATAGTGCTGTAAGTAGCTGATAGCAGTTGACAAGGATTACACTTTGATGACACTGGCACAAAAGTACTGTAGCTGACTTGAAGCAGCTGAATTTTCAGATATATGCACAAAGTTTTTCAGTGTTGGTTCTGTGATGCACTATTTGTGGCTATGGTGAGAATAAGGATGTCACTACATATAAGCTATTTGCTACCAAAACTCGAAAAGCACAGCGTATTAGCGTATTAGCTGCTACAATAGTGTCGCTCCAAATAATTGATAAGAAAGGCAGTATGGAGGTACTTTGTACTGTTAATCTGAAATAAACATTACCATTTTGTTTGAAAAAGCTAGCAATGCTGCTGTGAAATGAATGTTCCACAGGCTGAAATGTTTGCAGTGGAAAATGCTACATAGATGCATAAGCTAATGTAACAGCTGTAGACAACTCAGCACCAAATCTAACATTTCAGTGACAACATAATGCTAACATTTTTAAATGACTTTTTTCAGAGAGATTTTAAGTACTGCAAGTCCAAATACATGCAGTTAGTGGAGATAGGCTCCGGCCCCCCCGTGACCCTGACAGAAGCCGAAGAGAATGGATAGATGAATTAATTAGAAACATATAATGAAGGTTTTTACATTGCTTACGCCAAATGTTCATTCCTGATCACAACTCTAAAATAGGAGAACAACCTGCCAGTACAAATTCCCAAATGTGACTCAACCAATATAAAACACAACAATGCTACATCCATCCAGCCTGGAGGTCACTGCAAACTCTCGGTACCTCAGCAGAGCTGGCAATATCATCAAGGACCACTCTCACCCCAGCAACCAACTGTTTGAACTATTACCGTCAGGCCGACGGTACAGGTCACATAAAACCAGGACAAACAGATTCAGGGATAGCTTCTTTCCCAGAGCTATCACCGTAGTAAATAAGCACAAAAACAATTGAACCTATTCCATACCGTCACTGTCATTATATTAATGCTGCTATCCTGTATATATTGTACATACTATTGTTTGAGTACTTACGATTGTTTTTTTTGTACCTTTTATATTTTACATTTATATTTATTATTGAAACTTGCACCAAGGGAGTGGCACTCCAGTTTCGTTGTACTCTGTACAATGACAATAAAGGCTATTCTATTCTATTCTATTTATTTTTTATCATAGCATTGCTATGCAGCCCTTTTATTGATGGTGCCATACAACCTTAAAAAATGGCAGCTAGTGCATTTTAAATAAAGATGTGACCTGGTTTCACTACAGGAAACTCAAGAGTGGAACAGGTTAAGTATCCAGAACAATGCATATAAAACAGGACTATTGAACAGACTTACATTTCTATCTTTGGGGTCAGTCACTGTAGAAGCTGAAAGAATTTCATTGTTTTCTAAGAGCAGAAATTCCATTAAAAACTGCTAATGTTTGACTATTGATTGTCCTAAATGTACTCATGTATTCTTACTTATGCACTGTGTATGTTGTGTGTTTGGTAATTGGCTCGGCATTAGTTTCTGAACCCTAAGGCCATAGCCCCTTTTCTGTAACACTGCCACGGTAACATTTCAGTGTCAGAGTGCTCTCCAACCCTGAAATGAAAATCCACAGTGACTAGTGAATGTGCCGTATCATTATCTGGGGATATAAAGATGTAATCTGTATGGATAATTCTAATTTCACTCAACTACTGGAGAGATTCACATGAGCTTCTTCTTAATTTATCCATATTCTTTTTCAGATTTTCCATTTCACTTCACAGCACATTTGTACACTCCTTCTAATCTTGTAATTACAGCATTTGCTTATTTCCCACAAATCTACAGTATGTGTGTAACAGATATTCATTATGTTTTGATTGTTTGATCAGTCAGCGATAACTTAGGGCGTAAGAGGATAATGGTGATTATTTTTACGTTTGCTTTCAGTTTTTTCCCATCTAGATAGACAAGCCAAAATATTATATAAAATGGGATTAAAAATAATTACATGCAGCCTGAAATGCTTGAAAAAGCTTTATTTTTGTTTTTGTTACCAGTGTGTTTATGTAAAGAGGACGATTTGCAATGCATGTCACTGAAATTGTATATTGTAATCAATATTCATGCATCACTGTAAATTAACCCACTAAAATAGGCTTCGCTTTAGTGTCAGGTAAATATTTAATGGCATGTATGCTAAACATATGTTCATTTTGTATGCATACTTTGGCTCCTGGCATTTTTCTACACAGTCACTCACATTTTAGTAGCTGCCAAACAGATTTGTACAAACATTATTGCTAAGGATTGTCTTATTGCATTGGAGTCACACTGGGTTAAATATGTACACTTGGGTTTTAAGGGGTATTTATTATTTTCTTCTTTTTTTTGGGTTGTATGGAAGCCCCAAACGCAATTTCATTGTTCTTGACAATGACAATAAATAAATAAATACTAAATACTAAAAAAAATACAAATTTGTAGAGTGGAGCATTTATTATACAGTGCACATGGAGGGTATTTTTAATTTTTTTTTTCATTTCAAAGCAGATCTATTCTTTGGTTTAAAGAGTGAGCGTGTGATAAAGACTGTGCCATTTAACAGGATTTAACTCGAGGCTATCTCGACTCGATAAAAACTGGACAGAGTTTGTCTCTCACCTTGAGAACGACTTTTCAGCGCATGGCTTCTTCTTTACATCATATCCTCTTCAGTTAACTGCAGCAGGGTCCACAGTTGTGGAATACTGCGAGGATTAGTGAGGGCATTTGATGTTGGCATTCAGGGTTTCAAAGAACTTACCAATTCTCATTCTGCATGTGTCAGAATGGTGGTTTCAGTCATTGTCTGAAATGGCACTCAATCTGAGGATGAATTCTTTTGGTTCAGCTTTGTGGGAGAGTTGAAAATCTGAAATTAAATTAATTAGCAATAGTCGAATAAATTGACAGACGTCACTGGGATCCATCTTTTGAGTTTTGAACAATCTGCTTGTTTTTTGGTGTTATACTAAATAGTGCAATATAAAACATTTTAGCCACAAAAAATGCATCATACTGTTAAATAAACACTCTTTATTAATGTTATAGTAAGGAAAGACTGAAAACCTTTGCTTAGATTAGCTCCAATGTTATCATTTGGCTGTTAGCCTTAATGTTAACAGTAGGCTGATGTGGTCATCAGGTAATTGTTAATAGTTAAATGGCTAATGTTAATGTGTGAGCTGGCCAGGCTAACATGTTAAATACTTAAGTGTATTTAAAGTGGGGGCTCTGCTGACCTCTTGAAATTCCTCACAGAGGTTTGCTCCATATTGTGAATATACTATGTTCAGCTCCTAGTGGTCGGTGGGGTTGAAATAATGTGTAAACTGGAGGAGGTGCAGATGATGCTGTAGCAAATGAGCTTCTAACATGATATTAATTTTTAGTCTGGATTAGTATCTGAGTATTTTTTTTACAACCCTAGTGCATATATGCTGTAAGGGAACATTTATACCAAGCTAAGAAAACTCCCTCTTGCGCAATATAGACTAATACGATTGTGACAAATCATGTCAGTGTGTCATGAAATTACCAACCTCTGTAAGGATGCTACAAAGCTGCATAGCTTGGCTTATTTGGAAGCTAGCTAGCAAGCGTAGAAAGATTATTTGAGTAAGTTCACATCAACAAGAGACGTTAAGCCCAATCTCATTAAATTGACATTAGGATTATGTAAGGTTTATGTGCCCTGTGAGGGCTCCTTGCCCCCAAGAAGGTTTGAGAGCTCCTGCAGAAAACCACTAGCTTGGGTTTGATTTTTATATCTTTGGATGGCTGGAGTCACTCGAGATTAAATTTGTTTTGTGGGTTAGAGAAGTCTGTAGGGGTGTATCTGTGCATTGATAATTTCCAGAGCAACAGATGCAGTTGTATTGCAGTGTAATTTAATGCAAGAAGTACTCCACATAGGAAAACTCATTGCCCAGCAAATTAAACCATTACCTCCCCGGTTGGAGTTAAATATGGAGAAATTACTCATTTAATGTCTGATTACTCCCTAATAGAGCCATCTAAACAATGGTATCCACACATTCCCACAAGTAAATCCTGCTTCTCTGCAGCATACGGGTGGCAATTGCTTGTCAGGGTCAGAGTGAAGTTTTATTAAAAGATGCATGCTAAGAAGTCAAAAGAATTCATCTGTTTGGATTCATTATAAGATGGCTCTCTAGTCTGAAGATTTGTCTTCATTATCCAGCCAAACACCAGGCAGATAACACTCTGCCTCATTTGCTTTCCCAGCCTCAATTTTCCCTGAATGATAATGCAGCATCTCTTTTGTGTGGCTGTGGTAAAGACAAGCAAGCCATTTCCAATATGCACACAGGATTACAAAGGTTAATCATCAATTTAAAGCTAATCTTTGTTAAATACCAATAGAAGCTTGGTCTGTGCTCGAGACAGATATAATCAGGCAAACCCCCAAACAATCCTCCATCTAAATGAAGTGAAAGATGGTTAATCTAGGCTGTACGGCACAAGTTGATGAGCGAATACGGCGGAGGATTGCACCACAACTCTGAACTAATGTTCCACTGTTTGCTAAATTTAGTTGTCAATTCTATGGGGCGAACCACAGAAATGCTCCCAATTCTCGTATTTACTTAGAATAGAGTCCAATAGAAAGAGACCCCCAATAAAACTAATGCCACTTTCCAACTGAGGCATTTCATTTCACCCCCATCCTGCTCAGAGATCGTAATTCTTGTGTATTTATCCTTGCTTCATTGTTGCTGTGGAGTTGAGATAATTATGGAGTTTTAAAATTATGCAATCCCTTTTCCCTATTCTGGGAAAATGATTAATTAAATTTTTCCTTTTTTCCTCAGTTAATACACAGACGACTGGGATCACAGGGTCCTAGTCATTATCTGGTCTGGTCTGCTCTGGTGAAACGTGTCTGCCAAGTTGGCTAATTAAAATTTGAGTTTCCTTCCATTGCAGGCTGTTCACATTAGTCAAAAGTGGCATTTCATGATATTAGAATAAAATGACTAAAGATTTTTAAAAGCTCATCCTCACATGCAGATGTGCGGAAGTTAAACAGAGGGAAAAGAAAAAGCGGCACATTCACACACAGATTAAAGGCAGCCTTGCAGCTAGCCGGTCCTCATTAAGTTAAAGGCCAAGGGATATGTGGAGACCTTATTGATTACATCATGCTGGTGGTATTACATGTACTATTCATAACGATGTAGTCGATGTATAATCACCGCGTGAAAGAATCACTAGGAACACCCAAAAAATATCTGTTTAATAAAACCTTGTATTTTTAAAATATCTATATGTCCCATATAACATCTAACTGAACCGATCGTTTTATGGGCCTAATCTACGGAATTCAAGGGGACAACATTTAACAGGAATTATGGTAAAGTAAAATAAAACTAAAATATTCATGATAACCCCGGGTGGCATCGACTTTTAAATGCACAGGAAGTAAAGTTCTATATGTTATTTCTTTCAAACTTCTTGACTAGCGAGATAAGCTTAGGACAAAACATTGTGTTTCCCATTAACCTAAGCCATTTCAAGTCTGGGCAGGAATTTACAATAATGGGAAATAGAATCAGCTCACCTTAATGGCAGAGGCATAATTCCATTGACAAGGCAGGCTCCTTTAATAAAGATAAGCCCTGAAGAAAATCAATAACCTGAACTAATTTCGAATGGACTCAGACGAACATAACATTCGCACCCAAGCAAACATTTTTAAAAGGCCTTTTTCATTGCTATTGCTTAGAGAACAAACCGAGGCTGTTTTCCAATCTTCGCTACATGACACAGTAACAAAGCAAGCCAACAAGTAATCTTGCAGATGCCCTTTCTCTGATTCTTTTTATTCCCCCATTAGGCCTCTGATGCTGGGTCCACAAACTTCTCTAATTAAGAATTCGTCTTCAGCACATTCGCCCATAAAACGGGCCTTGCTGCAGAACGTGGGGTGATAAAAGGAGTTATTGGGCCTGCGACCTCCTTTGCCTCTTATCTCCCATAAACACTTCAGTTGGTTTTTACAGGACTGTGGAGGCGGTGGTACGAGCAATAAGCCAAAGGGGAATGGCCAAAAGGCTGGGGTGGTGGGGGGTGGTGATGATGTCTTATTCATGAAGAACGGCTCAACAAGGGGGCGCAGATGAAATTGACAGCGAGAAGTCATCGTCATCATACTACAGGCGGTAATGTGGCTCTGATAAGACCCGTCTTGTAGTTGAAGTTGATTAATCTTTGCGCCGGGCTTCATTTCACCGTGTGCCGTGGTGATTTTTAAAGCGGTAAAATACAGAGTGCTTAAGCTCTTTTGGGAGGGAAATAAAAAATAATATTGCACACTCATTAGCTTTACCGGGGGTTCTTACAGTAGCTTGTGGGTTTAGCGACACACCAGCAGAAGACAAAGCTCTGCTCTCCTATGAAAGTCACCCTGCTGAAGTGACACGTTTTATTCCCTCTATCTTCTTAACCTGATTCTGTCACCCACCCAGGACTACACATGCACAGATATTTTCATTAAGTTGCAGACAGGTTTCTTACAGCCATTAAAATGAGCCTGAAGTCTTGTACGTCACCTACTCTGGTTTTCTTTCCACACACATTAAATTCAGTTAAAGCAAAGAGTGTTTTTTTTTCAATAGCATATTTTTTTTTGTTTTCTTTTCTTTTTAACCCACACCTCATTTCAGTGTGCGCATGCTCTGGTGATTTGAACCGATGGTGGATCCCTTCCTGCTATGCAGGCTGAACACAAGAAAGTGTACGGTGAGATTGCATTCAAACCGCTGCCAGTGTTGTGTTCTCAAAAAAGAACAAGAGCAGAAAGAGTATAAAGTAACAGAGGCTGCCAATACTTGTGGTTAGCCTTCCTTGAAAATGTCTGTAAACGGTGCCTCACTGGTGGAGGAATCTCAGCTTAAAAGCGCGTGTGGAGCCCAACTGGCGCTGGAGTTTTCGTCTGCTCTCATGCACGGGGAAGATTTTGCAGAGGTTACGCTAAAAAAGCAGCTCGGTGCTTCACGGGCAACGGTGTGGAGCGGTGCGAAGGCAAACGCAGTAAACAATGTAATGATAGAACGAACGACAGCCGCGCGGAGCTATGGTGGTTTATGTCCTCCCTCACCTCTGCCCAGTCGGGCCTCTGAAGCACACCCCTGCCAGAGAAGCAGGCGGCAGTGCACGGGGAAATGGAGCTGGAGATTGTTATTATAGATAAACACTTCTCTTACGATCTAGTTTGCCCTGCAACCAGGAAATTACAAGGATGTTGCTCAAAGTTGAGCGCAGAGGCAACTGGTTTTATTTGCCTCTGAGGTGCCAGTATGCACAGTCACAAACTGCGCTCAATAAATGATGCTGAGTCACATGTGGGAAATTGATGGTCTTTTTATAGTACTTTTATAAATTTGTATATATGGATGATGTTTATTGATAGAAAAGTAACTGGGGGTTGTTTGTTTAACTGATGCCTTTCAGTTGCTTAATTAATGAACAACTGCAGTATAATTTGCTATATACCATGTGTTTAAATATGAAGATTTGCATTCTGTTCTATTAAATAAAGCATTCAGGGGTTCGCATAAACATAAGGTATTGACATGATGATGTCTACTGAGATAACACATTTAACCAAATGACTCATTATAAAACCAACGGTTAGTCGAAACCTTGTGCCTTAATCCAAGAGCATACGTTATTTTGCAGTTAATAAACAAAATCTTGCCTGAATCTTAATATAAATATTTAAATGCAATATGAACTAGGCATGCCACATTTTAAATGATACTGAAGATTACAACAGAGTTGCTCTAACCAGTCGTCCTGTTTATTCTGGAAGTTAAGAGATGCCTCTCCACTGCACTTCAAATGAACTCAAAGTGATGAACGATGCACCTTTGAAAAATATTTGTTTTGTATTCTTGGGGGAGGAGGGGAGAGTATTTTTTTATGCCTATCATTAATTAAAAAAGCAAAAACTAGAATATGCCTGTACACAGAAAATAGACTGAAGAAACACTTAGTGTGCAGTATGAACAGAAGGAATGACTACATCAAGTCAACATTAAAATGAGTTGATTTTGCCTCTCTTAAAGGTTTTGTGTCTGATAGAGTCGGTAAAAAGGATGACTTAGCAGGTTTTAAACTTAGCACTGTCTCAGCCCACACCGTCTGATCCATCCGATTGTGTTATGATCCGTGAGCCGCATTTGAGGCGACAACTTGAATTACTTATGCAGATGAGGTAGCTCGATACCGTGAAAGTTCAAGTTCAAGGTCCTTCGCTGCGGCTAAAGCGACATCCCAGAAATGGGCGTCTGTCACCGCCAATCTGATGCTCCTTGTATTTCCCACCTCCGTATCTCTCAGTCACGCTTGACTGATTCGTCATTCACACGTACTGCACAAACAAATCAAGACAATCCTGGCTTTGCGCTAATATGATAGCCGAGCCAGTCGAGCTGACCGCTGCTCCCTGACTTTGCTGAACACCATCACAGTTTGCTAATTGTCAGGTGTCTATTTTTATTGCCTCTTATGGGATACATTGAATTCCTACCTGAGCATGCTTTATTTGTGCTCACTGTGTTTCCAGAGTGCGCTTCTGCTTGTTTATTTACTGCACATACGCCAGTGATATCCCAGTGTAACCACTACTGACACATCTAACTGCATAATGCTTGGATGCAAGTGAATGCAGGACACCTCTGTGCTAAATGGTTTTAAGATGAATGTGTTATTATTAGCTTGCTAACTGCCGCCTGGTGTTGAATCACTCCAGCGCTTGGCAGCCAACAGCAAATCACAGAAGGTCCAAATACTAAACCTCGAGTTCTGCAGTACTGAATACATATTTGTGATGGCGGGAAAACACTGGCAGATCCGTGGCGTGTGCCTTCCAATAGAACGCTGCTGTGCCAGATCGTGAAAGGTTTTCCAACTGCACACACCAGCTGTAGTGTGGGAAAATAAACACAAGATATAAGTTGACCTCTTGGAGGAAAACAGCATGCCCCTAGTGTGTGTGTGTGTGTGCGTGTACAGCTTAGTTAATATGTATTACGCGCTTTGCCCTCGAGTACAGTTTACTCTCTGCATAACTCAACACTTGGCAAGGTAGGATTACGTTCAGTGTATTCTGTAATGCTGTGTATGAGCTGTAAGATTGATGCCATTTAATAAACAACGGTACGGAAAAATAATCATAAAATTCTCTAAACGTTGCACATTTTTCTCACTTTACTCATCAGAGCTTTGATATCATCGTCAGTACCCGGCAGGCCTTCCATAGTTTTCTTTCATTAAACTATTCATCACATCGGCCTCATCAAAGATTAAGAGTATCCTCGCTGTTCATTACAAGATGGCCTGCTTTTTATTTGATGAAGTAATTCATCCATAATGTATGTGTATATTGGTGTTTGCAGGATGCCTGCGTGACTGGGGGCGAAAGTGCTGGCGTTCCGCAGACTTAGACCCACGAAGGGAGCACGAAGCCGGTGCGGAACACGGCATTTCGCAGTGTTCCCTCCGCGATGAACCGCAGATCAATTACTTTACACAGAGAAGATCAGACTCATTGTGAGAAGCAGGAAAAGGTGTGATGGGAAAAGAATTACAGCAGCATTAAATTGGGGCACAGCAAAATTAGCTTTATCTTCGTGAGATGAGGAGGCTATTGCGGAGCGGGGAGCTTGATTTTGTGGAAAGCATAGGTGCTTTATCAGAAGTGGCAGGCTGAATGAGGATCATCAGGCCACACTCTGATTGAATTCCTTCTCATAGTCTGTTGTTGTTTCTGACGGGCCGCGGAACACTTTCCTGAGTGAGTCAGTGTCCCTGGGATTGGTTGCCTCCACTCATCCAAGGGTGATGAACAAGTCAGCCTATTTTATCTGTGAAAATGCCTTCTGGGAATCCAGACAATGTCAGTTGGTGCTTGAAATAAATCTCAGCGCATTGACAAATGTCAGGGCTAAACTGGAGGAGGCCTGGGCCGAAGACTGCGGGACTGCGAGAGCAATCCCGTGGCAGTTGAACAATGGCGCATTTAGGCTGGGTAACTGGAGGGGTGTTGCCATGGCGAAATGACAGTGCTCCACGGCATTGTTTGACCCGGGCAATCGGGGAAAAGCAACAGCATTTTATATAAAATGCTACGATGCGTTGTTTGTCGATAAAGATCCTTATTCAAACGTTGCCAATCTAGCAGAAACATACATTTGTTTATGTGGCGCAGGCCTTCGTCGAGTTGGGTGGCTCATGTTCGTGTGCACAGATGGCAGTGGGCAGAAGGATTGGTAATTGGAAGAGCTTACGTTGCACACTGAACAACTCAATGGGTGGGAAAAAAAAGCTGAAACGACTGCTATACAGAGAAAGTTTAACTCAACTTATAGAAAATCACAGATAAAAGACTGTAATTAGGGCCCGAGGCCACATGCGTTTGAGTGTAAAAGCAAATGACAGATTACATCCTCTGTTAATGAATGCCTTTGCTGACATGTGGGTGTGGATTAGGTCATTGTCTTACTCATGCGCTCCAAAAATAGCTCGATACTGCTTCCCATCAGAGCTGCAGTCCTCTCAAAACAGGGAAATATTGTTTCTCCAGCATCAGTGTTTGTAAAATGCTGCTGAGTTGTCTGCATCAATAGTTTGTCATAGTTATGGCATTTTATCACACTTCCAGGGCCTGATTTAAAGATTGAAAGTTAAGCAAGGATTAAATTAACATGGCATTCCAAGGCTGCCATTAATATCCGGTTGTTCAGTCTGACGTCACTAGCCGTGTCTGGGTCTAAACTCCGCTGCAGGTCCATATATCAAACGATCACTATGGCATTACTGAGAGTTGAAAAACTGTCTAAAGTCTTTCATCTTTAATAAAATGATCAGTGTTCTGCTCTACCAGGTGTAACAATTGAGTTTAACATCCAGGCATCCATGAAAACGGAATTTATGACATTTAACGGAGTTAGAAGTTAGCAGGGAGTTAGCTCGCTAGCTTCTATCTAAATACAATATAGCATGTCCTGACTGCGGGGTTTTGGAAACAAATTAAAACGTACAGCTCTGTTATCACTTCCAACATAAATGAAGACAGAAAACTAAACAGCAGTGACGTTTGTAGGGTTACTGAAGTTTGGCTAGCTGGTATATAATGATGTGCTACGTGACCGCTAGCGACACAGCTATGTTAGCATAATATAAACAAGCTAACTTTTTTTCCCACTTGATAAAAGTTACCGTGAGTGTTCTCGGTGGTCAGGAACAAATGTAATCGCATGGCAGGATGCTGTAAACGGACCAAACTTCAGCCAGGAGAACAACTGAGATAATCCATCCACAATACGAGGTTAGTCATTCATATACTGCTGCATGGGCTGGGCTGTAGTTACATCCTAAGGTTTTAAAAACTGAGCTTAAATAAATGATTAGCGGTAATAAAAGCCGAGGGAGGGCAACAGTGATCGCTGACTGTTTTAGGAGCTTTTTGAGATCAAATAGAAGAAAATACATAACATTAAACATGTTAACAACACAAATGCCATATTAAACGCAGACTACTTTAGACCCGGAAGTAGGATTCGTCGCGTCATCACTGAACAACCGGATAGCTTTAAAACGTGCATTTTTTATGAACTGAATACATTACACTTAAGTTTGAAACACTGTTGAATCAGGCAGTTGCCCTGCATCAACACTAAACCAGGCAGAAACCCTGTGAGTTCACTCAGAAAACAAGTCAAGGCTGGCACAGAAATCAGAGAGAAAAAGGGTTTAAAACACACCTACATAGGCTGGCATGGGAAAAATAATGAGAGCACCGTGTGCTCTTTGTTCCTGAATGTGAAGAGAGACTGAAGAAAAGGTAAAAAAAAAAAAGAACCAAAGAGTACTTTTGTAATCTGATTTACAGAGCTTAATTTTCCCTCTGAGAATACAGAGCTGATATGTTTTACCAGAAGGAAAAAGAAACAAAAAAGCTTTAATTTGGTTTCATGTGTCCAAAGTACATCCTTTCACAAGCATTGGGGCTTGTAAACATGCATTTCTACCAAACACCAGTCAGGCTTTTTTATGTTTGTCTTTCAAAAAGTGTACTCTTCCAGGGTCTTATTTCATCGAAACCACTTTCATTATGAAAGGGATGCATGCAACGAGCAGACACAATCACGAAGGTTAGCTTAGTGTTTCAAACTCTCCTACTGTTCAGTGTAGGGTTAGTTTTCGAGGGAAGGTTGGTCACAGCCCAAATGGACATTAGATTTTCTCATTATATCAGCAGCTGTGGCTACAGGAGTAAAGGCTTGGAGAGGGTGTTGAAGTCTTTCCTTGACCATGATCAGTGAAAGTTTCTTTCTTCTTTTTTCTTGTGTTGATCCTTTGGAACACAGGAAGTGCTCAGTTCTTATGATATAACTTAGAGATACTTTACCAGCAGGTGGCCCCAAAGGAGAGGATTACTCCGATGCTTTTGCCACTGCCAAATGTCACTTTGATAGGTACATCTAGCCCAAATTAATGCATATATGTTATATGTAAAGCAGTGCTGCAACAAATCCTCCTTTTTGAAAGCTTCTGTTGAAACTGTCATAATCACCACAAACTGTCTTCTCAGAAAGACCTGATGAAAACAGATTCATCATCCTCTTCTTCTTCTATTCGAGTTATTGAATGAGCTGTGGAAAAGAGCACATATGACAACAATCGCCCAATACTAACAGCTCCGTGTGAACACGCCTCCACATTAACCTTGGATAATGCCAACATCACAATAGGCTCAAACTCTCTCTCCTAGTCAGGGGTTAAATGCCTTGCGTAGGGCACATCTGTTGGCTTTCTAATGAGAAGAAAGCATTGCTCTTCCCCGATTATATTTTCTTTACCAGCCTGGAGATTAAAAGTGGCAACACTGTGTTCTCAAGCTACCCCACAGCCTTCTTCTCTTATACTCACCAGTTAACAGCTGTAATATACTGTAAACAGAGGGGGAATACTCACTCATTATTTGTTCACATCATGATGAAGCTAGCTTTGAACAGGGATTGGAATGCTTCACAGGACTCAAGGTGTCCCTTCAAAACCCTTTTGCATGCTGATGCAGCACAGGGTTGGAAGTTAAGGATTTTACATCTGAGAAACTAAACGTGTGAGTTTCTTAAAGCTCTGCTGGCTTTCATGCCATCTGTTTATACTGCATCTATGTAGTTTAGGTTAAGAAAGAAAGAAAAGCTCTGTCTTTGTCCTCGGTACGTAGCTGAAGCCTGAAGTTGTTGCAATAGAAATTAATCAAGTGAGCCAGGAATCCCACTGCGAACCAAAATGCATCCATAATTTAAAATCAGTCCTGCATGTGGGAGTGAAGTTTCAGAGTTCCAGTTTTGATGTGGGTGGGTGGGAAAAAATATATTGTAGTGGTTTCTGAAGGCCTACTGGAGAGGATGGGCGAGGAAAGGAAGTGGGAAAGTGCAAAACAAAAACAGAGTGAAAGTGCATGTGTTTCTGTGTCCAAAGTGACTGGACGGACGGGTCAGAGCCTCTCACACGGGATCGTCTAACAACGCTGGACGACAGCGAAGTGGAGATGCAAGAGTGTGGGATGGAATGAAGTCAAATAAACAAGCGGTAGATAAGAGCAACGGCAGATTCTTATGCTTAGATCAAACAAGTAAAACAATCTGTGTGTGTTTATGTTTACTTGTGGTGCTAAATGATTTAAAATGTGTGACCACACAAGAAAAATGGATAGTAATATTGATTAATTTTGACTTCCTCACTTGAATCCGTTTAATAGCAAAAGCCACCCTTTGTAATCAAGCTTTATTGCAGTAATAATTATTTTGTACTAACGTCTCTAATGAGCAGCCGTTAAAAAAACAAAGCACCCTGTGCAATACCTGCTGCCTGCCACAGTTAATGGCAGGGGGGCCTGTTGAATATGAATGAGGCTTTTTTTTTTCGCTGTAGATGTATAGAGGCGGCTGTTTGGGATAATTAGTGGGAACCTGGCTTCCCGTGGTGCCTGGAACCTGTGGAGCCCTCCTCTTAGCCTGGTGGGATATAATGAATAGTGCAGAACTGTTGGCGAAGCTGTCTGCTCAGGTGGTACGCTGCACTTTTGCTCCGGTGCCAGAATAGTTTTAAAGTCTGGATAATGGTCAGCGAAGGGCAGCTCTCGTACGTGTGTGTGTGTACGCGTGTGTGCGGAGGCTCAGAATTATGGGTTCGAGTGGCGAGTGTGGTGCAGAGTTTTAGATTTTTGTTATCTCAGCAACTGTGCCTCCGACTTTACCGAGTTCAATTTCCATACCCACTTATACATAATCAGGGTCAAAAAGAGGATGGAGAATATCCCAGTGTGCGGGGCAGGGAGACATCTTCAGCACGAGTGGACACTCACAGAGCTAATGCATGTAAAACTAATTCAGTAAAAGTGTGGTCGTTGCTTCCCGTCCAAAGCTGCCCCCCACCCCCACCCCAATCTAATTAAAAAAGTCTCACCATTTTGAAAGAGAGGGAGGGATTGACTCTAATTCATGAGGTATTAATGGTTCATATTAGTAATGCACTGATACTGCGATACCTTAATTCTGGCTATCTGGGAATATTAAGTATTAAATGTTACTTTTTTCTTTTCTGGAAATTTATTATGCCTCATTGCCACTGGGATCGTTCTTATGTATGGTATCATCAGGTTAAGGAGTAGCGCTGCAGTGCTAAAGGATTAAAGATGGTCACGTCATGGCTTAGGTCAGAATGGTGCCAGTGTCTATTTAGCACAGCAAATCAGGATATGTCTGGTTCAAGATGAAAAATGCAAACAACAGAACAGGTTTAAAAGCATTTCCACCGCCTTGGCATTCATGGCCTTGCGGCACTGTTATGCCTTTAGAGTGCCTGAAGAAAGGTAGCCAGAGGAAAACATTAAAACCCTACACTGAAAAAAATTGGATTTTTCACCCTCAATAAAAATGAAGCAGTGAGTTTGAGTAAAATGTAACTAAAATGTAAAAGATGAAACATTTATTTTTGTTGTGGCAGATGGTTGCCCATCCCTGATCCTCTCATGGAGGTTTTTTCCTGTTGAAAGGGAGTTTTTCCTTCCCACTGTCATCAAGTACTTGCTCATAGGGGGTCATGTGGTTGCTGGGGTGTATTTTTATTCCAGTTATTGTAGGGTCTTTACCTTACAAAATAAAGCACCTTGGGGTGACTGTGCATTTGAGCATATTCTGTTCAGTTTAACATTTTACATTATAGAACAAAGTTACAAAAAATCTATATGCAATTAAATTATTTAAAGTCAGCAATTTAGGCAGAATTTGTTTTTTGAGTGTTCAAGCAAAAATGTGTCCAGTTCTACAATCTGAATCTCGGTTCTGATGCTGTGAAGCAGCAATGAGACACCAAACAGATGCTATATCCTGCACACAAAACTCAGTGTGGCCATAGTTATCCCCTGCCAGCCTGTGCGGTATAACCTTCCACTGGTTCCTGCAGTCTTCAGCGGATATATTCTTGGTTAAGTGGTCTGCCAGATATTGTGGTTGCCATGTGCCGATTGAAAAGCTGGAAAGATACACATCAAGTGCAGAATAAAGCAATAAGGCCCGGTGGAATGCGAAACAATGGCTCCTTCCAGGTGGTGCTGTACTGTGAGAGGTGTGGGGGGAATTGGATGAGACAGAAAGCTCGTCTGGCTGCCTGGCTGTTAGCATTGGACTTGGCAGCTCTCTGCCAGGGAAACGCTGACAGGCAGGCGAGGCTGTCACAGCACATAAGTGCCTCCTCGCACCATCCCCGCTCCTGTAGGGCAGGTCAGCTCTCCCGCGTTCAGAACACAGGCCCAGTCCCACACTCAGACCACAGATCATAATGTGTAACTGGGGAGGGGGAGGCATGTGTCACAGGCTTTATATGGTTGAAAGACTCTGTAAGGTGAGAGAAAGCCACTGGTGACACCGCAGAAATGTGCTCTGCGCGTTGGTAGTTACACTCTTCACTTAATTAAGAGACGGCTTCTGTGATTAAATTGTGCTGAAGGCTGAGCATTTCTGCAAGCAGAGGATTAATGATAACAGTTGGCCCGCTAAAAACAACTCAAGTGCGCAGATTTAGATCGTCTATGCGCGCCTCACAAATCTATGATCCCCTCACAATGTGTTGACAGTTTCTATGCAAAGATTACACTTTCATACTTTCATCAGTCCGGAATGAGCGTGTCCCACAAACTTATCTTAAATAATTGTAATGGCTGATCATTCTGGAGTCAAGCTGATTGTTGTTTCACACTGCTGGCTTGGTGCATAAATTAGGTAGGGAAGGGACTTTTTTCAGCCTTTCGTTAAACATAAAATAAATTACTGAGTGTGTGATTTTCTCTAAAAAAAATAAATAAATATATATATATATATATATGTATATGTATATACATATATATATATACATACATATACATATACATACATATATATATATATATATATATATATATATATATATACATACATATACATATACATACATATATATATATATATATATATATATATACATTGGTGGTGGGGGTGGGGGGCTTGGAAGGAAAAGATTGCTGAGAAAAATAACTGCCGAAACAGGCAGCCTCCCTGCTGTTATCAAAGAAATGAAAGATCAAATTTATTTTAAAAAATATCCTTTCCTCCTTGAAAACCCCAATAGATGTAATTACAGTAAATGGCATCTACAGACTGTGAGCCAGGAATTCAGCGTCTTAGTTGGGAGGGAAATTATCCCCAGTGTGCTGAAACGTGCAAAAGGTGACGAAGTTACTTCCACAGAAACACCCAGTTTTTAAATTGCATTTGAAAGAAACCCATTTGTGGTCTACATTATGAGGGATGAGGTAGGGAAAAAATTGTCTACAGTAGGCATTTGAAATAATGTGTGTGTGTGTGTGCGCACACGTGTGTGTGTGCAGCCATGTGTTCCCAGGATGGGAATATGTGTGCTTGTTTGGATTGCCTTACCGTGACCTTTGCTGTTGAATCTGGATGTTTGCATAGCCCATCCCTGTTGTTTTGACTAGCACAGAGTAAGCAGCAGCTCTCTCGGCTGCCTTTCCTCGTGAAAAATATCTGAAGACTTTTGCCATTTCAATTAATTCCATGGCGTTAAATATATACATATATGTATACATTTATTGCTACAGAGATATTTTTTTCCCTTTTTTCGTGCTGAAGTTGAGGCGCACCATTTGACTAGTGCTTGTTGAAGGCAAGAAAAACAAAGCGAATATTAAAATATTTAAAAGGCCTTATAGAAAGGATCAAAAGTTAAAAAAGACGAGGCAGCGACATTCAATTTTCCCATGCTTTTGAAGGGCTCCTCGGCAAGATTATAAGTCAAACCTAACACCCTAAATCCTTCTCCTTGTTGTTTGCTGGATTTCACTGCTCTGGTATCGATCTTTCTCGGCTCGTATAGAAAATCAAAGCCACCTAGAGTGGGAACTCATCTGATTTCCGGCAATAAATTTGTCTTTACAGTCTCTTGGTTTCAGCGCTGTGGGTAGGTGCGTATTGATACAGGTGTGGATTTTGACCTGCTGAAGGAAGACAAAGAACTCTGGTCTCATCTTTTGGCCTTCAGACTCAATTGCATATTTCAGACACATTTTCTGATGAGCTGTCTGGCTAAATGTTTTTCGCACCGAGAAATTACAGTATCAATTGAAAGTGACTTTATAGAGTGAGAAGAGAAAGCAGATGGGAAGAGGGAGAATTAAAAGAGACTCAAAGAAAGATGAATTGAGATTATCCTTTTGAGATCATACACTTATAACAGACGCGGATTGTATTTATGGCTGGATTGCTTTTTCATGGGAATGAGAAAGGTGCCATTTCAGTATAATACAGACATTCATTCTTCATTATATGCCTGAAACCTAAAAGCCCTTTCTCCTCTCTCTTTTTTTTCTTTGTTCTTCCCTGCAGATGTGCCGCAGACTGATTCGTCCTCCGTCTCCAGTTCATATTCAATGGCAGACAAAGACTGCATTTCTTAGCACCACTGAGTTCGGAAAGTCAGCTTTGGTCCACAGCTAAGCCACAGCCTTCTTTCTTACTGACTCTTTGCAAGTCTCCACTTCAGTCCATCACCATGGCCTGTTTTCTGACATCGGCCTTTCTCCTGGTTCTTCAGACATACGCTGCCCCACCTGAGGCAGGATTTGGGATTACACTGGACACCGTGGACCTTGACACCGGCCTACTAGCGAATGTCTCTGGAGATGTAACCACATCTCCACCCCCGGGAACAAGCAAACGAGCCCCACATAGTATTATTATTGGGGTACGCAAAGGTGGCACAAGAGCGCTGTTGGAGATGCTGGACATACACCCTGAAGTGGCTGCCGCCGCCACCGAGGTGCACTTCTTTGACTGGGATGAGAACTACGCCAAGGGCTTTGAGTGGTACCGTGAGTTAATGCCCTACTCTTACCCACACCAGATCACAATAGAGAAAACTCCAGGCTATTTCACTTCAGCCCTTGCACCCGAACGTATCTGTGCCATGAACTCTTCCATTAAGCTGCTGCTGATCTTGCGAGACCCAGCTGAGCGGGTCATCTCCGACTACACCCAGGTGTACTTTAACCGGCTGGAGAACCACAAGCCGGTTCAGGCCATTGAAAACCTGCTAGTGCGCAACGGAGCGCTGAATATGAGGTACAAGGCCATTCAGAGGAGCCTGTACGACGTCCACATGCGCAACTGGCTGCGCCACTTTCCCTTAGAACAGATACACATAGTAGACGGTGACGCTCTGATCCGTGATCCCCTCCCAGAGCTTCAGAGGGTGGAGCGCTTCCTTAACTTGCCACCCAGGATAGTATCCACCAACTTCTACTTCAATCAGACCAAAGGGTTTTACTGCATCCGCAGTGATGGCCGAGAGCGCTGTCTGCACGAGTCTAAGGGACGACCTCATCCTGCTGTTAACAGCACTGTGCTCCAGCAGCTCCGCTCCTACCTTCAAGAACACAACCGCACCTTCTTCAGGCTGGTGAAGCGCACCTTCGACTGGCAATAAAAACCCCAGTTTGCATTCTTAACAGAGCCACTATCTTGTCTGTGACGAGGATAAAACATTTTAAAAAATGCGGGAGGCTATGAAGCACTTTAAGGACGTTTAAAAACTTTTGAATAGCCTCTTAATAACTACTGTTGTAATCTCTGGTTTCAGCAGAGGAGTTCTATATTTACACGATAACGGCAAAAAATGTGAAAAACTGTAACTACAGGCGTAAGATTAAAAAGAAGAACCTTCAAGCTTAATAAGTCATTCTCTCTGTGCTGGAAGTGTTAAGTGGTGAAATTTCAGTGAAAACAAGTTTATGAAACTGATGAAGTTTTTTTCCCCCTCTCCTTTGATATTCTTGTTCTTGATAATAAATTGTTCTGCTTTGAAATGTACAAAAAATGGCATGTTCTCCGTTTCATTCTGACCATCGTATAGTATAGCCCCTCAGCCTTCTAACCTGTGATATTTAGAGAGTATGCTAAGATAGGCAAAGGCATTAGATAAGCCTTTGATTTGCTGTGGTGGAAGGTAGACATTAATGGAAGGAAATGGGTACCCCGGAGCAGCGCTTTAGTAGTACAAGAATCACTAATAGCTCTGGACATTGAATGCAGCCTGTGCCTGCAGCTAAATAAGTCGGATCTTCATAGTCAGCAAGCTAAAATCCACAGAGCTTCTGTTGCGTTTTGCCGCTGTTCAACAATTTGCTCAGGTGTAAAGTGTAGTCATTAAATTATATGCCTAACAGTGCTGTAAATCTTTTACGAAGGATACTGTATCCATTGCGGATCCTTTTCCTATTTTCTCCCTTTCCTGAATCATGCACATCATGCGGTCTTCCAAGAAACAGCTTGTCGTCCTATGCACAACAGACAGACACGGGTCATGTTTCTTTCATTGATTGGGCTTTAAACAGCAGCCAAAGCTACAGCTCCGCCGGGATCTGATATTCATGTGATCTCCTTGCTCTGTCTGCTGGAATAAGCACTACAACTCTCCCGAGGCAAACAAGTCATTGATGCTATGCTGGATCTATATCCAGAACGGAGCAGGGGTGGGGGTGTGAAGCTGTGGGCTATATAGAAATATGCTGAATATTTATATTAGTAGTGTAGTTCGTGGGCCATCTGGGGTTTTAAATTATAATTAGGCAGGAAAATTCTGTGTATAGCCAAGTTTGGTTTGATGACAAAGTGCTAAATAAAAATCAGCCCTAGCTCATCTTGCTCAGGGACTTTTCTCGCTTCTGCTCGCCAGGGGGCACTTGGACCCCAGAGTAACTGACGGAGGACCCGGTGGAAGGAAATGTGTCTGGACATGATCTCTTTAGGATCTAGTCTCTCGGCACACACGCAGGTGACAGTCACCCCGTGACCCTGGCCGACGCCTGTCTGCTTGGGTATGTATCACCCAGCCGCTCATCTGAGAGATAACGAACTGTCCTACAGCACAAGCAGCCTGGCACACACAAACACAAGCGCGCGCATAAGCAATCATTCCCAAGGTGTTACACTGGCGCAGCGCAGTGTTTCCATTAGACAGGTGGGCAAGAAGGACAAAAGGGCATGCTTTGCTCGCAATGTGAGTGCATACTGAACAAAGTCCTTTTATACCCTTTATTTGTTTGAGGCAAAGTTTACTTAGTGTGCTTGCTGGGAGCTGCATAGTGCATCTGTAGCTGTCAAATTCTCAGACCCCGAAGCAGAGGAGGTTGTTTAAGGAAAAGATTTTCTTTTTTTTCATGTTTTTTCAACAAATGTAAAAATGTGACTCTTACATCGAGTCCTGTAAGAATGAGCTTACAATATTTTTAAGCTGTGAGTGCACATTTTTTGTGTAGGAGAATCCAGTTTTCATCTTGTCTTGGTTATATCATGGGGCGTGTAGATGTTAGGAAAATTAGAAAATAGTACTGACGTGTCAAATTTATCATTTTTGATCATTCTTACTGTAGAAATGGTAGAAACCACCACTGACCTGCTAGCATTCATTATGTTAACCTTGAACAGAATATATTATCCTTGAGCCCTTTACCACTGGCTTGAGTATGATGATTACCTGGTACTCATCTTTGTGCAGCATATTAACCACATAAAATATGATCACAGGCAAAATTATACCCCAAAAAGGTGTATGGAGCACTCGGCTTCAGCCATGTTGGTTTTTTGAAAGCAAATATGGTAAGTGAGATGAAAATTTTAGATAAGTAAATATACATATGTATATAAATGAACAACATAAACACGAATAAGCTCTACTATATGTGTTATAAGAAACCGGCAACTCATTAAATGCTTACATGCTGAAAGTTAAACTAAAGCTAAGCTAAAAACTCAAACAAGCTGTGGAAACACATTTTACTTAACTAAAATAAAAATAAAAATTTGACTAACGGTTAAAAGAACATATACTCTCAAAGACAAATACTCTCTATATAATAATAACATGAACATAGAAAACTATAATAACTGTTACTGAGGTATTAAATCATGTTAAGAGCATGATACTTGTGTCACAGCCAATCGGATGCTAGTATTTTAGCATGAAAATATTTCCTAATTAGCACTAAACACAAACTACAGCTGAGAATTTGAAAAGCTCAAAGTTTGAAACGAGCGTTGCAGTAGATAAAAGGTTAGCCAATCATGAAAGCTGCAGCAGCTCACTCTGAGGGAAATTAAACATCTGTGCCAAATGTCAGGGTGAGCTATGCTAAGAAATTTACCTTTAACAAGCTGCGATGCAACTCTTGGTTTTTATCAGCTAAACCGAAGTCGGCATTATCTTTGTGGCTCTAACCCACGCTGACAGGGGCGTCAGCGCGGCAACCATCTGGATGCAAAGTCCACCACTTAAATCTGAAGCCCGAAACAATTGAGCTGGAGCTCTGTTATTAAAAACGGCACTGTGCTGTGGAGCAAGTAATCGCCTCGATGAGCCACTTCGAGCATTACCTTTTCTGTTATACAGAAACACACAGGTTTTTTGGCGGACACCGACATAGTGCAAGTCATTTAAAACTCTGACACTAACAAGTTTCTTTAAGTAATGGCTACTATTGAGTGAGTCACTTATCACTGCATGTCTTTGATATCTGCCAACCTCGGGCGTAATTAAAGGTTTGAGGGTTGGTCTGGGGCAATCTGCTGTAGATGTTTTGGCTGGTCTTGTCATCCTAGAAGCCTCTAATGATCTGTCTGGGATTGTGATTGATGAAGCACTTAGCATCAAATCAAAGCACAAGGAACGCTTGTAGCTTGCTAAGCTGTTTGCAAACTAGCAGCCGCTGTATTTGCTTGATAAAAGTCTATTACAGAGGTGTCCTTGATGTGAATTAATGACCTCCATGTTTACATTAGAAGCAGAACCTAATGCACATTAGGAGTTGATTGACATGGCTCAGCAGATATGCACAAGCTACAAACAGCATGGGTCAGTAAATCTGGCTGCAGCTCAGTAACAAGCAGAGTTGGTTTCTTCTTTTTTTTAACTTTTGAACACTGTGCCATTTGAAGTATCTCTAGAAATAATTAAATGCACACTGAATGGTTTACAGTCTTAATGATATTACAGCGTTCTTATAGGACTTCAAAAATAACCCCGCTGCCAGTTGAATGAGCTCCATTGCTCTTATTTCCCTATTAAATTTACAGCTCTTTCCCACAGCTGTGCGCATAGGTGTGACCATCTGGATGATCCCTCTGAAATCTTATCACAGCGAAGCTATTTCGAAAACATCAAGGTACGGAGCTCTTTCGCAGGATGAAAGAAACCCTCTACTATATTCAACTGTTCATGCAAAGACATAACCCAACATCAAAAAAAGGTGTTTTCACTCCTATATTGCTGGCTCAAATGCAAAAAGCCTGTGGGGAATGACGAACACTGTGCATCCAACATTGCCGTACATAAAATCAACCCACTAAAGCCTTTTTACATCTTCTTAGATCAGGAAAAGAACAATGAACATAAATCTAATGAGATCAGGGACCCAGCATGTTTCCCAAAATACCGCAAACACAAAAGGCTCAGAAACAGAAGAACTGTGCAGAAAAATGCATTTTTTCACACATATTTTAAAGGTTTCTTGTGTTTTTTATCCCCATAAATCCCCCCCACACACACACACACACACCTTGTGATTACTTATTCATTTGTTTGTTGATTTGTTTTTCATTGCCTCGGGTGCAGAGGGCATGTGTTTGATGTGCTCCCATGGCAGTCTTTACTAAAGGGGAAGGAAGGTTTCTGCTGCATACAGGTCAAAGGGAGGAGAAGGAGACATGTCTGCTTATTTGCAGCTGGATTTTAAAAGCCTCTGATTAATCCTTTGAGGCGATAGAATGAAAAGGATACTAAAAAAAAAAACAACTTAAGTGTGTTCAGGTCTAAGAGTGCACATCGCATTGTAAATACTGCCAGTGCAAGCGCGTGAGGTGGCGAGAGAAGCACACATGCCAAGTCCGCACACACCGATGTTCCTTCCAGTGTTGTGAAAGTTGACCTCTTCCTGGTTTGGAGGAGACAGATGAGTCACTGGTGCAATGTTTCACTGTTACTCTTGACTGGCATCCTTTTGCACCAGATTTTTTCCAGCTTTGCCATTAAAACAGTCTCTGTTCATGTGAATCAGGTCCCATACACCCTCAACATAGTTAAACATACTCAGGTAGCTTACTAGTTAGTTACACCAATAGCTTTAGGTTATGGAGTCAGATATAAACAGATATTTCTGTCGCATTGATGTACGACAGAAAGTGATCGGTACAACTAACCCACTGTGGCATCAAATTAAAATTCTGTTCAATGTGTAGGCTGACATATAACGACAACAGATCTGCATCATTATATTCCTGCGAGAAAAGAAGACTTCTGCCAGCACTGCTAACCTGCCAGAACAGTGTCTCCTTACTCTTTGAGCCCTGGTAGCGTTCCTGCTACATTTATGTAACATTACATTTCTAAGAGTATCCCTACCTTCTTCCATATATTATTGCTGGAGGTACCGTTCGTACTTGTTGCTGCAGCTAATAGCAACACATCTGCAAGCATAAAGAAGAAGCAGTGTGAAGTGTTATGAGTTTGTGTCCTTTTTGCATAGGCATTTGTCTACACAAAGAGGTATGCAACAATGCAAACACGCTGGGTACTTGGAGGACTACAGCTTGATGGCTATGCGTAGGTTGAATGTTGATTGTTCGAAAAGTGAGCTGGTGTCGTGACACAAAGTAACACTCATAAAAAGTGATTTCCAATGTTTATGTGTTTTCTTTGGCAATATCTTTGCTAATATCGATAAATAAGCAGTACTCAACAGGATTTTAGATAAAGGGGTTTTATCTCAAATCAAGAGATGCCCTGTTTCTCAAGTATTTTGGTCTTTTTGGCCACTTATCTTGATAAAACTGTAGTTAACACGTTTTACCTGGATAAACAAAGGAGATATAAGTCATGACTTGATATCACTCATTAGAGATATGTTCAAATTCAGGCAATCTTGTAACTACTACTAGAAATCTCTTTTTGGCACAACACCGTAACATAGAAGAGAGCAACAGCAAAGCTTACCATTAACGGGAGAAGCACAAAGAAATATCAGTGATTTAAAAGAAGAAAGTAACAAAAATACTGCATGGCAACAACAGTCTTTTCCGATGGCTGGAGCACAAGCGAGAGTTGCCCATAAACCAGCTATTTGTGAGACTGCCCCCTGGTGACCGCTAACAGCTACAACATCTAGACGATGGTCTGCAAAGCCGTCCGTGGGACCTTCACAGAGCCATGAGTTAGAATTTATTATTAGAATATTGTATGAGCTATATTAGTTTTGTCTCTGTATACATAATAAACCAGTTTAATCTAGAAAAAGCCCAAGTATGTTTCACTAATGTTTTATTTTCTCAGTATTTAAATTTGCTAATGCCAGTAATGACAAATGAGATTAAAAAAACAAAAACAGGAAATGGAGCAACAGAGTGATAAACAGGTAGGAATCTTTCCCAACTGCATGTAACATATCAACTGTGACCGAGTCGTGTCACATGTCTAGTTTTTAGCATTTTTAGCATCCAAAGTATTTTATGCTAAATTCATTCAATTTGATACCTAACTGGCCTCTTTAGTCTAGCGATGGGTGTTGCAGTATGCATTATAGCCTATAGCCATGCAGGATGGACACAAAAATAAAGCTGTAATATAAACATAAAGTTATTTTATCATTCAGGAGAAGTAAGTATTATATAGAGAGATAGAGTAGAAAAAACTCCATAAAGCTGTAAACAAACTCCCTTAACATTGTATTTTCAGTTTTCTAGCTAACTTAATAAGACAGAGTCTCTTTTAGTGTCACTTCACACTCAGCGCTCCGTTTCTCCATACGTCTGACTGCTGATGCAGCGTATAGACTGTGCGTCTGTTCTTGAGGCTCCAGTCACTTTCCTCCCTCAGCCTCTTTTATCCCTCAATCCTCCCCAGAAGCTCTTGTCTATTCAAATCAAGGGCTGGCGGAACAGTGCCAGAAGGCATTTCACTCTGGAATATGACATCTATTCTCCTTTGGGTGTGCAGTAGAACCCCGAGTCCCCGCTCTGATTCCGCCGCAGCCAAACAACAACAACAGTTGGAGTGCAAAGGCACGGCAGCGAGCATCACATTTCACTGCTGGCTCACAGCACCCGGGGCCCGCAGGAGCCAAGTGTCACACAATTGCTATTTCTAGCCATCCTGCTTTAGTGGGCAAGAGGGACCCACTAAAACAGCAAGGTCTCCCGAGTTCCCTTGAAGTCTGTCAGTCTTTTTTTTTTTGACTCCCTTTTTTTGGTCAGCTGGGATTCCAGCTAACGTTAGATGCTCAGCGGCTCTCTCGTTCATTCATCTTCTTCCTCTGTTCTTTTGGTTGCCTGGCTGTGGCACTTCAGGGGGGAAGGTGACATTTTGACATTTTTCAATGTCGCACCTCATCACTGTCTGAGTCTTATTGTTTCAAGCTCTCCTTGAGCCCCCTTAAAGGGTGTGCGAGAGTATTATTTTTAGAACATTAATTTGTGTTGTACAAATTAAGTATGCTTCGCAAGTGACTCGGGCACCTTCCTATTGCTAATTCATATCAAAGAAGCCCCTGTGTGGTGCTCCATTTGCAGGCGAGTGCAGAGATGTGAAGATAAAGAGTGTTCAAAGGCATAGCACAGACTTGAGAGGAAACCATATAAAGTGAACAGCCTACCCCTTGGGGCGGTTGCTAATCCAGCAGCCTTGTGGCAGCTCAAACAGGTAAATAAGCCAAATGGAAGGAGAGGGAAGCTAAAAGGATATAATCAACCTTATTTTCACTACTTGAGAATGATTCCCAAAATTATTTTTATTTATAAAGCTGGCATCAAACCTAGCAGCACTTGCTAAACATCTGAGGGACACAGAGGTGCAACGCTTTCAGCTAATTTATCATTAGTGTGTTTCCATTATGATACTTTTGTTCTACCGGTTAATCTGGCTGCATTTAAAAAAGAAAAAAAACATATAAACAATTCAAAATGACATGTAACTCCAGCATAATTAAAGCAATAAACGGTCATTCAAATGTAGTTTGAAGTTTCTACTTAATGGAACCTCCAGCAGGCACAATACTTAGCCTTCTCTTATCAGACAACACCACAAAGTGGAGCTACAGCAGGGACGAAACTTCCGTCGCTCCTCTGCGGCTGGGGCACATTTATGATATTCAAAATTGCTGTTCATTTTGGCGACTGGTGTGAAATCTTCTCTTCCTGCTGTGCAATATAAAACTGTCTCCTCGAAAGCAGCGAGCGAGTGATCTACAGACGGTTGGATTGGCAAACGTTTGAGCTTTCGCCTCTCGGGTGCCTTTGGCGTCACTCGGTATCAGAGCAGCCACATACTGCGTCCAGTTAGCTGGTGCTGGTCGGATTTCTGGCTTGTTAGAATTTTGAACATTTGTTTTTCTTTGTTTGTTTTTTTATCTGCTGATTCTTTTTGGTGACACCAAACTAACAGAAAAGCTGCTATTGTTTTGTTTCTTATGCATCTTTTAAAAACTGGCTGAAATCAAATTAAATACATCAGAAAATACGCTTTAGTGTAGCATTGTTTGGTATGAGCAAGAAGTTACACTGGCAAATGGTTCATTTTAGATTAAGAGAAAAACTTCAAGTTAAGAAGCTAAACTTTTTAGCCTTGTTTCTAATATGTAGCCGCTTTATTAGAAAAAAAAAATACATTTGTGGTCAGTCAAAGATACTTTTTGAGGAAAAATAAATCTTTTATGTAGTCACAACATTACTTGATAACAGATGTTTGTAGCATTGTTTTTTTTTTTATGTATCTTTCATATTAATTTAGAAGATAAACATATAGTGGATACATATTAAGATATATTTAAAACCGTATTTCAAACCAGTAGTCTCTGCCATACACAGTCATGTGAAAACAAAAGTTTTCATAAGATTTATACAGATCACGTGAAAAACTAAATACACCCTTACAATTTCCATACATATTAAGAGGGTAAGTAGCAGCCAATCACTGCTAATCAAATGCACTTGGTTGATTAATCATCAACAAGTGTAAACACTTTTAAAAAAGCGTTTGCAGTTTGCTGGTCTGGAGCATTCCTGTGTTACATAATCTCCTGGTTTTCCCAGGAGTCATCCCGGCAAATTCACCCCTGAAATCAGACTGCAATGCTCAGAGAACCTGCAGAAAACCTGGATCTCACTCTGCAGGCCTCAGCTAGCACGTTAAAGTTTATGACAGCATGATTAGAAAACAAGTATGGCTTTTTTTTGGACAACAGAAAGCCTCTTAAAAGAAAATGTCAGCAAAGCTCAGGTTTCCACAGTTGAATATGAACACGCTACAAGACTTCTGGAGGAATGTCATGTGGACAGACGACACCAAAGCAAAGATGTCTGGCCCTGGTGCACAGTGCCATTTTCGGTGAAAACCAAACACAGCATATCAGCATAAACACCTCATACTATTTGTCAAGCGCAGACATGGAGGGGAGATGATTTAGGCTGGGTGCAGCCACAGGACCCCGGCACCCTGCATGTGCATATATTTGTATACCAAAATATTCTAGAGATAAATGTTGGGTCATTCGGTCATGGTAACAGCAAAACAATCCAAAGCACGGCAGTAAATCTGCAAAGGAATGGCTGAAAAAGAGAAGAATCAAGAATGCTTAAGAGAGCTGTACAAAAATGAATGCCCACAAACACCAATCCACTGAGGTCACACTGTAAAGCAATGGGCCAAATTCCTCCACAACCACGTGAGACACTGATAAAGTCATTTAGAAAACGATTACATGAAGTTATTGCAAGGATGGCATAGAGTCCCATGGAAACACGTGACTTTATGTTGTTGTTGTCCTTGTGGTATAATAAAGTAGTGATCCGGCCTGGACCCGGTAAGTGAAAACCTTAGTGTGGACGTTCAAACAAATCAGTGATTGGTTGATTACCGTTCCAAATGATGGTCCTCGTACAGGTTCTCACTAGGACTTAATAACAATAGCTTGAAATAATTTACTCCACATACACCCTAGAGGGTGTTTTCATTTCAGTCAGATGCATTATTCAGTTTGACCTCCCCTGACAGAAAGCGAGGGGTTGCCATTATCATGCATATAACCATGTTGTTCATTTATGCTCCTCTGCACATAGCTCATTGATTCAGAAATTGGGAGCATTTTGCACACGCATACACAAAGGGTTTTAATGAGTTTCCAACCACAGCCAATAAGAGAAGTGTATATATGTGTGTGTGAGTGGTAGTTTGGAACGGAGGCGTGTAGCTGGTCAACTTGAACACAGCCTTGTTAAAAAGTCAATTAAAGAGAAACAAAAAGGAAACGAGGAGAAAGAATTGTTTCTCCTCGCAGCTGTTTTTCGATCACAAGGCGTCGAGCAGTCTTAGCGAATGGGAAGCGAGGATTATTTATAGGCAAAGCCCGGCTCTCTGTGAAGGGAAAGAAGTCTGAGTCCAAGATTATGACCTTCTTTTCTGTGGAATTCGACATAAAACCCAATTGTTGCAACGTGCAATTTCACACTTACTCTCCAGTCTTCTCCAGTCATCATAAGAAGGAAAAAAAGTTTGTCTTGAGATTCCTAAACTGTGACAGGTTTTTACAATGAATGGCTGTGGAGATAATCGAAAACAAACACACACTTTAGATGATAAAGCTGTGTATACTACACTTTAAATTCAATCGACCAGAAGCATCCACAGACAGCTTGAACAGAGCGCTCATAAATCTGTCAAGTGTTCACCTCAGTTGGTAGATGCAAGTGATCTGTGAGGGGAAAAGGACTTTTTATTTTTTATTTTTTTGTCCATTGTGTATTCTTCTAAATTATAATTCTAACTGTAAAGCTATCATTTATAAAGTATTTGGCAATATATTGGATGGGCTGGCCATATTTGTCTCTGTGAACATCCTGTGCAGTAAGTGGTAAATAGTGCAAAATATCCACGTCCCTTGTGACTGCACAAAAGTGAATTCATCCCAACTCTGCTACTATTTCCTGCTGCTGTCTCCACTGCCTCTTCTTTCATCCTCAGTCCTCCCAGAGTTGGGCGCTGACATGTCGATAGAGCAGAAAAAGAGAAGCAGCTAACAGTCAGCTGTAATTGCTGGTCTGTGGATGTCCACAGGGAGACAGCTTCTCGTTAAGGGCACAGAGGGCACCGGCGAGCCCCTTTTATTTATCACACCACTGCTCAGCGCCCAGTCCTCAGTGACCACTGCTAAATTATTCTGCTTTGAAGTTGTGATTAGATGAGTCAGTCTCTGGCTTCAAATCCACTGTTAACCCGATTGTAATTAAATAGGCCATAAACAACTGTCATTAAAAAGCACGCTCTAACCTTAAAAGCCACATATATGTCTGGATTTGAACTTTTATGAAGACAACCAAGGTCATCTCAGGACGCGTTTTACAAGAATGCATCACTTACAATCCGTTCAACAGAAAGTAGCCAAAGGTTACTCAAAATTCACAAAATCTTGCGAGATGATATCGTACTCAGCACATTCATACAGTTTATTTGTTATTGTAGTAGGAGCAGAAGTAATGAAAGAAATGTTGCCCGTAACAATAAATGTTTGACAGCACTCACTTATGAGCCATTTTAAAGCTATTACTCTGGATTCACGATGCTTCATTTGTCTCATGCACATGTTTTATTAAACATGCAGGTGAATTAATGAGATTCTTATTTTTTGAATTCAGATAAAAATAAGATGGAATAGAATACTAATGCTAATAAAGAATTATAAACTGTGATTTCTTTTTTCTTTTTTGGAAGCTCTTTTATTGCTATGTCAGCTGCCAAACGTTCAACTAAATATGCGGCTCACATCCTGGGAATTAGACGGAGAAAGATGTTTGCAGTGGCAAAGCACAACCAAAAATAAAGGTGATTTTCATTGATCGAAATTATGAATGACTATCCTCTGGAAAACAAGCTGTAAAAACTGTTATGCCTTTTTCCTATCAAAGTTAATCAGGTGACTCGGCTTGTCTGATTGTAGAAACAGAGCACAGCCTGTGCGGACATCTGTCCACATTTAGGTGTTTGCAAGCACTTCACATTAAAAAGGTTTGTTACTTGGTGGTTTATTTTGCCTGTTTGTTCCTACCGTGCATTATGCCCAAACTGCTTTTCACATGTGTGTGTTTTTAATAAATCGATCACGTAAAAGCACTCTAATGGAGAAAACAAAAATTAGTTATTTGCCTATCTGGATGCTCTCTCCAAAGATCACCTTGGCTCACAGTAATTCAGATATGTTGCCTTTTCTAAATAGAGGAGAGGATTTTCACCAGAATTTTTATAATTAGAAAGGCTTTTTGGCATTGGGGAGCTGTGCAATTAATAAATATGAGATAATCGATGAACTATAATTACAATCTCAGATTTTGGCCCACAATTTGAAATAATTAAACAGGATAAGCATTAACCTGAACCTTGGTGGAAAATAACTTGAAAAAGGTTAATGGGAAAAGGTTGAGAATGAGTCTTGAAGAAGAGATATGCAAATTTGAGGTGAAATACTGAAAAAAGATAATAGAGAGCGACTTTAATGAAATTAGTGGATTGTAGAGCTTCTAAATCTAAGCTGCCAACTTTTCCTCTGGAGTTTTTTACTCATTCCATGGACAGGTTTGATTAAATACTTGGACAGCACAGAAACCTATATTTTCAAGTATTATACCATGAATTAACTGAATTATGTTCTAACAGCACTTTTCCTGATTGGTTTTGCTTCAGTTAAAAGTCCTCTAATTATTTTATGTAATCAAAACATGATTTTAGTTATTATATTTAAGGATTTCAGTCAAGCCGATAGGACAACACCTGTGAGTTTCATGGTTAGCATGGTTGAGTAAAAACTAGCCGACAAACTATACACAAAGATCTGATTGGTCCATGTCAAAGAGGTAGAACAGCAAAAACCTACAACAGCTCAGTGCAGTCACTTCTCTTTTAAGATCAACCTCAAAAAATATATAAAAATTGTGAAAAAACACATACACTACTACTTATGACACCAGCAGTAGTAATGATAGTACTAGTATTTAATCTAAATAATAACAGCCAGAGAAAAGAGTGAACAGGAATTAAAGGCAACAACTGTTCTTAGACTGCAAAACTTCCTCAGTTTGTGTTAGTGCAGTGCGATGCTTTTGGTATCGATCTTATACCAAGTAAATACAGGCCCGATATCAATGCTGATAGCAGTGTGTCATGACATGTGACATGAGTCATGATCAATTTGCAAATTCTGAACACGTTTTAAAGACCACTAAATCAACAATAATCAGTTAGCACAATGAAAAACACATCTTTTAGTTGGGTTTTTTTTGGGGGGGGGTGGGGGTTGTGGGCTGGAATCTAAATGTGCCTGTCTTTAAAGGACTTTACATCAACTTCTGTTTAAATGTTCTAAAGGTGATCACTAAAATAGATGCGACAGTCAACACAAAAAGGTTCATGTTTGAGGTAGATTTTTTTTCATTTCCAGTAAATAAGTAAATAACAATTCAGTAGGCTATGTACTGAACATAGAGGACAGAAACAAACTATTGATCCTTTCACACTAGTATCGATCCACCACCAATACCAGTGTTGGTATCGATACTGTCGACATTTGGATCAATCTGCCCACCTCTAGGCAACGTCCACACTAGCCCGGATAGATTTGAAAACGGCGTTTTCGTCTGAAAACGCTCTGCGTCCACACTAGCGCTTTCAGTTGTTTTCACAGAGTTGTGCGTCCGCATTGAAACGGCCCAAAACGCTTACTTCCAGTCCTGCACATGCGCAAAAGTGAGTGAGAATTAAAGAATTTGAAGAAAAGCTATCTGGAGCATGTACAAACTGATATTAATCTTTTTTAGGTCTGCCAAAATTGAGAGCAATCAAAACAACTGCTGTATAATGCCCTCTGCTATCTTATTTAATTCGTCACATGACTGCATCACATGACTAAAATGCTCATCGTTTTAGAAAGTCTGCGTTTTCGAGTGTCCACACTGAGACGGGACAGCTCCGTTTTGAAATGTATTCGTTTTCAAGAGCGTTTTCAAAGCGCTGCATTTTTCCTTGAGGAAAACGCCGTCTCAGTGTGGACGGGAGGCCAACACGGAGAGAAAACGATGTGTTTTCAAACGAAAACGCATTAGTGTGGTCGTAGCCTAAGTGAAAAAGTATTGGGGCTTGACTATAACATAAGGGTAGAGCACTTACACCTACAATATTATCAGCAGTAAATTTGTGCTTTTTTGTGGACCGATACCAGAACTACTGAAAACTATAAATGCTCAGAAAAGGAGCTTAAAGTATAGTATACAGCCAGTGTAAGCTCCAGTTTTTTCTGAGCAACATACTTTGAATATTCTAATAAAATGTCTTTGTCATTTTTATTATTTTCTGCTTCGCAAGTTGGTAATGATGAATTCAGAAGAGTCAGACTCATGCTTCCACAGGGTAGAATAACAGAATATCAAATATTTGTGATCACAGATATGGTATCCACTTAACAGCAGCAACAGGGCCCTGAATATGTTATGCAGCTAGAAGATCTCATTTATAATGATGTTGCAGGCAGGTGACAGGTCATTACTTCTGCTATTAATCATTTTTGTTTCTGTTTATCTGCATAATTGTTTTGACATTACTTGCTGTAATTGGTTATCTTTATTAACTACACAAGTTGAATTAAAATGCAAGATGAAAGCTAAGATTGTTTTAATGTAATTGAATTTGTGCCTTTACTTCAATTTTTTTTTTACTCAAGTGGAAAGGAGCACTTTTTTTTCTGGTGAAAGGCAGGAGCATTAGATGACACTGCAGAGGGACTTTCTCTATGTGCAGCACTCTTTATTGTGCTGGTCTAGGAAAAGCGAACAGCCACTTTACACCTGTCGTCAACATCTTGATATTTCACACAGACCGGACAGCTATTAGCTGAAAAGTGGATCCTGAAGTTTTGAGTTCCTGTTCTCCAATCTAACACCTCCTCCGTGTAGCAGTGAGGAGCTGATAAATATATTACATCTGTCCGCCTCTAAAACTACCTGCGTGTGTGTGTGGCTGTGCGCTGTGAGAACATGAGCACGAGGCACCTTGACAGGAGGTTTGTGCGTGACAGCATCACCAACACCTGGCCTCCCCCAGCAGGAAGCGGTGTATCTAATAATGAGAGAAAGTGTCAGGGACACATAAGGCACATCCAGCTGAGAGCAGGGTATGAAGATGACCACAGACTTTGCGTGAGCCGCCGCCCAACCGTGCACGCACATCTCGTCTCTCTTTCCCTACGGTAAACCACAGGAGAGGAAGCGATAATCACATTTTCTGCCAAACTGAATAGGTGATGGCAGCTCACGCACACACACACACACACACACACACACACACACACACACACACACACACACTCAAAACAATACAGTGATGCAAATGTGGCTGTTTGTTTCTTTCATCAGCTGTCAGTGCATTTCAGGTTTCACTGGAGAAATAACTCTGTCCTCCATGGAAGGAACCCATGAATCAAACCCTGGTCATTTGATTGACAGCTCATTACCCTCCCTTTAATACAGACAACAACCTTGGAAAATAGAGGTAAAGCCGGCAGAATCACGTTAAATTTGGTATTCCAGCTGGGCTGAGACGCACTCGGGGACGCGAGCACAGAGGTTGACGATATGTGTTCTCTCACTTCTCTGTTCTTCTCAGCTTTTGTATTCTGCGACTTTAATTTTCTCAAGATAAGAGATCAGATTAATGAGTAGCCTCCCATGACACGGTCTATATTTTTGTTAATAAGACTATAAAAAGAATCACTGACAACTTAAAAAAAATTAATTCTTAGCCCCCAAAGCCACACAGTTATTCAAGGGCAAATCTTTGAGGCAGAATATGTCTGAAAGTGATTTATCACTCACTCTGACTTGAGTAATTACTCTGACTGTTTGTATGACTTGAGAAAAATATACGTGAGCTAAGCACTCGTTTTCCTTCACAGTGCATTTCAGCGCTCTTCCCGGAACCACTGAGGGCTACAGCAAGTCAAGGTCGAGGCATGAAGGGCCATCGTGAACTCTGTTTTGGTTAACCTTCATCAGATACACAGTGTTGTGCTGCCACTGTAAGATACTCAAGGATGCAGCAGGCAGTCTGAGGTTAAAGTATTTTGGGAGCTAACATTTGTTTGAATGAAACTTGAGGGAAGTTTTTTTTTTGTCTGACAAGCTGTGACATTGCTGCATGAGAAAAATGCCACATTTATTCAGGGTTTCAAACTAACGCACGCACACAAATGCTCAGTGAACACACGCAAACGCATGCCCTGCAACCTTCATTCCCTCTGCACAACAGTATCAGAGGAGTCTGAGAACTCCCTGTTCCCTGGAGAAGGCCCAGCAGCTGCCACATCGCCCACCTTATCATCAGAGTTCCCACCACCCGAGGAAAGGAAGGTCTTTCATGTGACTCTTATCAGTCAACCAGAGGGTAGAGAAGGAGGTGGGAGGAAAAGGAAGGGAGAGCTAGGAGGTGAGAGCCCCCACGGCGCAAGGCCACAAACCTGCTTTCCCATGCCCGCGTCTGATCGTCAGTCCTGCCAGGGAGCACCGTACAAAAACCGAGCGAGAAAGAGAGGGAGAGAGATCACACCTCACTTGGAGTGAGACATTCACATATAGAGGAGGTGAGGGAGGGAGGGAGGGAGGGAGAGAGAGGAAGCAGGAGACATGTCTAAAACTAGAAACAACCCGACGACCCTCACATCTCCCCTTTGCAACCCCTGCACAGCACGGGCACTGCATAAAGCTGGATATAGAAAGGCAAAGCCCTGCAGAGCTTCACATTTCCATTTCTATCACAGCTCTAGGTTGGTTCCTAGTTTTATTCCTAGTTTACCTAAAGTCAGCACATTTAGTTGTCGTTGATTTTACAGCACTAGCTGGAATACTGTGGGGACACAAGTTGAGGTCCTTGTGAGTCTAGACCGCTTTTTGGGAATTAGGTCAGGGGCTAAGGTTCGGTTAATGATTAAGCTGTGAGGGCACTGGCACTGAATGCATTAGGTCAATAAGTGGGGACTCAGTGGGGATATATAAACAAGTTTGTGTGAACATACAGTTTTCTTGCAACAGGAGTTACACACACGGTGGACCAGAGGAACGTTCGACAAAAGAAGCAATGTTGATATTTTTAGCATTCAGTGATGCAAAGGTGGAAAAAATTAGAATGCTATGAATCAAAATTATCAGTAATGTGGTACAACTTTGCCTTTCTGTCCCATGATCATCAGTGAAAAGAGAACAAAATGTTTGTCCTTCCTGATTTACACTCATGTGATTTATACCAAACACATGCTGATCAGCACCGACGCAGGGACTGTGTGTGCTTTGTTTGAGGCATTTTAATCGTTTAAATTATCATCTTTGTGATGTTGAAATGACAACTAGCATATGAGAAGATAATTCATCAGCTGTACAGCTACACAATTCATTAGTCATGTTTTGATCTTAGAGTGCATCAACAGAAAATGCCCCATATGGGACGAAAGCTGTCAACATGTAAAATATATGACAAATAAGAGAGTTACTGCTATTTTGGGGGGATAAAGCAAATTTCCTGGAAGCATGGCTGGGCTACACAACTGCCCACGGTGGGCCACGCACTCATGAAAACAGCAAATGCCCCACCTTCCAGAAATGACTTGTCAGACTTGTATTATTGTTGCAAAGGCAACATTGTTCCTGAATATGGTCACACAGCATAGTTTTACCTGCAGGCCTTCTGTAGCAGGATGTAAATGAGCTTTCACCATTTTGGCTGAAATCCCATTTTAATCCAATTTATGTTGAAGCATGTTTTTCTTTTTTATACACACAAGTCAAATAACAACTAATCTCCGTTTTCAGGCTTTCTTAACAGTGTTATGCTGCATTTCATTTCACACGCCTACACCTGGAGGAAAAGAACCTCGGGACTCAGTTCACTCACTGATTTAGAAGACCTGCAGCGGCCAAGTCAAAAGCCCAGAGAGGGCACGGTTGAAGGACGTGTCAACACTAAATATTTCATTCAGCAGAGGTTGATCTTTCATTGCCATATTAACGTGCCATTAACCCCGTTCAACAGCAGTGCGCAACATTAAAGTGGTGGTGCTGCATGGCAGCGCCGAGTGCCAGTCAGCTCAGACAATAGTGCCGTTTCACTCACTGTCAGCTCCCTGCCAAGCTCTGTCTGATTTAGTCACTGCGAAGCTTTATTACCCTCTCTGCAACATTACAAGAGAAGCTGCACGTGCTCATCTAAAGAGCAAAACAAAAACGTACAGAGTGGAACAACAGAAGTATCACTCAAATCAGTCTTCTCACTGCGTTGAGGGAGCTACTTCTTCACTTCATGTCTTTGTGCTACAGGTAATACCTCCAGTCATTTATATCTTATATTACACTTTAGGGTCTTGGCTGATGTCTTCATTTTCAGTACGGGGACTGTTATGGCCTGCAGGCTCACCTTTGAGAAAAACAACTCAAGTGAGGACTCATGCACGCAAATGTGCCAGTGTGACTTTCGCTGATCCAGATTAACACCGACAGTATGTTGACAAAGGCAAAAAGGGGAATATGGCAAAATAGATTCTGATATCCTGTCTCCAAAACAACAAGACCATTACATAAGTGAGACCCTTAGCAGTGCTTAGTGTGTCCGTGCCACTAAATGGGCTTGACTAAATAAACAACTCATCAAAAAAGAATCTCACTTTGACGTGTAAATGGAGAGCTGCGTACGATAACTTAAAAAACATGAGCTTGATCCATTATGGATGCTATTAGACAGAATGCCAGTTAATGGCTGTTGTCAGCGGTTAAACAGATTCTGAATGTGCGTTCATTAAGAAACACGAGGCAAAGAGAAAAATCACTGTATGGTTTAAAGAAAATGCAAAATGATAACAACAGATGATACAACCTGCACTGACAAAGAGACAAAGATCTGTGTCTCAAATTTTAATTAAAAACAAGGTGACAGATGGTTAGAGAACATCAACGGTGCAAAAATAGCCCTGCAATTAATCTGCAAGACTATTCAGATGACTGTAGCTGCTTTTGTCAACAACCCCCAAAACCTCAGTCTTCCAGTATCCTGGTTATATTAAAGCATTCACATTTAAAAGCAATAGTAAGGTATTCATATAACTTACAGGGAATGTTTGCACACCTCTTGTAGCCTGCCTTATCCATCTAACCGGGCCTGTATTGGATCGGTGACCATCCCCTACCAGCCCTTGTGGAAATGAATTTAATTGCGAAATCAATTTAATTTAGTTCAGTTTATATAACACCAAATCACAACAACAGTCGCTTTAAGGCACTTTATATTGTAAGGTAAAAAGCCTACAAAAATGCAGACCACCCCCTATCAGCCAGCACTTGGCAACAGTGGGAAGGAAAAAACTCCCTTTTAACAGCAGAACTGATGGGCGGCTGTCTGCTGTGACCGGTTGAGGGTGATGGGAGGAAGACAGAAGAGAAGACACACTGTGAAACAGAGGAAGAGATGAATAATAACTAATGATTAAATCAAGAGAAGTGTGTAAACTCCTACAGAAATTTTCAATCTTTAAATATATATTTTTAAAAAAAGTAAAAATCTACTCCATTCCTTTTAAGGTACATGAACAGGATGTGGAAATGTATAACGTTTGTCATTTCTATATGACACTAATAGAAAAAACAGTAATATGTTAACTTTGCACTTCTTACCTCTGTGTTTAGAGAAACAAGCAGCCATACAATATGATGGGTACATATTTTATCAGGGTGTGGAGCCCAAAGCTTAATGTAGTTTTTAGGTGATTTTAATTTGAACTTTTGTTTTTGACTCTGAGAAAAGCTGTCAATTTTTGCCAGCTGTCTTAGGGATCTCCTTCCAGCACTGGTTGTCAGTGACTGTGGGTCTTTAATCATCTCTGAATATACAGACAAGGTGCCGCAGCTGAAGCAGAACAACAAAACCATCCTGAAGGGCAGGTGGAGTTCGTGTGATCACTGGTCTGTGGACCTGGGGAGCTGGTTTTGTGAAAGTCTCCTGAATGAGAGCCTGATTTTAGTTAGCAAAAATCATTTTGCTTCCACTGCTCACCAGATTCACCCTTTTTTATCTTTTGAGTTTTTCTTCGCCTCCCTCCTTTAAGGTTCAGTGAGTTTAAAAAAACATATATGAAAATGCTACATGAGTTACAACTCAAGTCAACATATAATAAATTTGTTTGTTAGCCTAAAAGTTAATGTGTCTTTGGCTGAACTGTTAAGCACCCGCCTAACCTGAATAAAGACATCGTTCTATTCTGAGGAATAACAAAGCATCCTCCCGCTCCTCCTTCACAGAATCTTGTTTAGATTGGAGAGACAAGCGTGCTCAGCGGGGCCTGGGCCCTCATCAGCATTGCTGAACAGCAGGTTGGAGTGGGGTGGGGGTGGTGGTGGTTGGGGCGTGTACTAGGCCAGCCTCACTGGGAGCGACCTGGGGACTCGCAGCCTTTTGAAGTGGTAATGTGCCCGGACTCGTGGGAGGGCCGCCAAATTGAAATGTCTTTTGACAATGGCAGACAGCCACTGTTGTCATCTGATTGAGCCACCTTCAGGGAGAGAGAAAGAGAGGAAGACAGGCAGGAAGAGACTGGGAGAGAAAAGTGCAAGTCACAAGGACGCAAAGAGGACGTCATTTCAAATTGATAGTTGAATTTAATTTCATAGGAATCACTGTTATTGGTGGCAGTGAGCCCAAAGGTATCACAGTGGTGACATGAAGCACTATCAGTGTCCCTTTTTACTGCTTGTCTAACTTTTTAATTGCATCATGTCCACTGATGTAAAATGTCTAGCTTTTTACACCAATATTTCCAGGAGAAATGGGGGAATGAACGGCTCATGAATGGAGAGAACAAAAGGAAGAAAAAGCCTCCACCAAACAGAGCTCATGTTTAGAGTTCTGCTCTCTCTGTCAGCAACCCTGTCAGAGCCAGTAAACAGCCAGAGAGAGAGAGAGGGGGGGGGGGGGGGGGGGGGGGGGGGTGATGGTGTGGTAGGCAGCGTTATCTCCAGCCAACGGCATTAACTTATGAATTAGGAATCGTAGAGGGGAAAAAAGGCTAGCGGTCAAACAACATCTGGTTTCCATTACCTACTACAAACAGACACCTGCAGAGGCAATTTACAAAACATAGAAGCAGTAAAATTAAGCAGGAGACACTTATTTAAATGTCAGATTAGGGTCTGCAGTGAAAATGTTCACAGCCAGGGCTCAGAAGTGCATTTTGCCTCCTGCTCATTCTTATCCTTGACCATTCCTTCCCTCCCCTCTTCATCCTTCATCAATTTCCTCCTCCTCCGCAGGCACAAACACACCTATGCAGAACAGAAGAGAAGAGCTGGCGTGGAGAACTTTTGGCCATGGATGCTTGAACTCACAAGCCCCCTATTGGGAACCAGGTGGCTTCGTGGTGGCCTAACTCCCGGGAGGATCTGGTTGCAGTGCTTGTCTCTCCACCCTGTGGCCTTATTCTGTCAGTCCCTGCTCCTGATGCAGATTGGGCCCCATTTGGGGGGGGGCACTAAGTCCCCCCCACCCTCCCTGTCCCCATCTGTTTCACTGTGTCTCCAGCATCATGCACCAAAGCACAGCACGGGGAAATGATGGGAGGAGAAGTTAAAATTTGCTAACTGTTGAGAGATGCAAAGGGAAGAGGGAGTATCAGTCTCACGAAAATCACGCATTTTCAGACCGAAGCAGATTTTTAGGCTTCACTACTGAAAGCACTCCGACCTTGAACAAGTGCGCTTCAACACAGACATCACTGTGAATTAATTCAGCATGGTGCTACTTAATTACAACAAAGCTTCTGGGCTTTAACCAAAAACAAGGCAAGCAAGTGTTTGTCCAGGAGAGTGTATGAGGTTATTACACTTGTTTTGAAGTTGACAGGCAACAGGAGAGGTCCAGCAAGTATCTGTGTCCTGGCTGAAAAAAAGTCTCAGATATTTAATTTTTAAATCATTTTTTTTAATGTTTTGCTGCTAGTAAAGCAAATCCTGTTGTGTAAAAGTTAGATAATCACCTTTTGTAATAGGGTTGAATTTTTGCATAAAATAGGGTTGAATTGACTTCAGTTTAACAGTTGCCATGGTGATTTTATTTGTTTCACTTCATTTTTTCTTCAAAAGAATTCCTCTTAGTTAGTTAGTTAGTTTTAGTTTTTTGTTTTGCCGTTATTAATCGAAAAAAATTTTGCCCACTTCCTCATCCATGTACTAGGGGGAAAGGTGACCAAATTGTCGGTAACTGGGACTACAGACATTTCCTTTGCTTTTGATTTAATTAAATTTTGTTTTGTTCGAACAAAATATCCTTTTCCCCTAAAGATTGGATTTTCTTTTAATCAGCATTTGCAGTAAAACTCACACACTCGCAGTTAGAGAGGAAAATGTTTTCTTAATGGTTGTTTTTATGATTATATTTAGCAGAAATGTGTATGTTTAGTAAAAAGGGGATTTTAAGTGGGGTTTGTTATTTGTAGATATTCATTCAGTAACCATAAATGTTTGGTGGTTTGCTGGTGACTCTGTGGTGTAGGCCTGCGAGGAGACACATACCCAGTCAAAGGGCATTGCAAGCCCAAGTGATTGTGAAGGTTGCCTCGTGAAGAGAATCTGGTGTCAAAATCTGCACCCAATCAAAAAGATGCAGATCCACAGTTGGTGTGGTGACCTCTGAACTAAGGGAGCAGCTGAAAGATGGCCTTCATTCTGTTTAAAAACAACTTTTTTTGTTTTAAATTTCATCAGAATCAGAATTAGAATACCGGAGAAGAAAAAAACAAGAGCAATGCTTTCCAATGTAAAAATATCTAAACACCTTTAAATACTTCACAGCCTTTTTAGTTTTATTCCTTTCAATTTTTATATATCTTTTTCTCCTTCCATTGGCATGTTTTTGTCACATTATACAGTATTTTTCATCTGTTTTGTGTTAATATCCTTGACTACAGGGCCAAATTACAGAGAACATTTTCCCCAAGTTAAAAATGATGTATTAAAAATAAAAGAAAGAGAGAGAAAAGAAAAAAGTAGCATAGCCCAAGGCTAACTCTGAACTAATTCTGACAAATGACATAACAACGCACACACACAAAAGAGTAACGAACCTCTCTAAAATTGCAGTTTTAGAACAATATTGTCAAGTGAGTCATGAGATGGTAATGAGTTTTCAGAGAGTGCAGTAACCTGAAAATAAACTGAAATGAGCACTCTGTCAATTTTATTTGTCCAAAGAAAATCCTGAGTCGGACTGACAAGCTATCAGAATTACTGGGCGGCTCAGAGAAGCGTCTCAACTCCGATGCTGATGTGTACCGCACTGATTTTTACACTAATGGACCTTTTCTTATATATATTGCTACACTCTGTTGCATTCTCCCAGTAAAATGTTCCTGTAACTTTTGAATTCTTCCAGCAGGCAAACATCTGCTGGAGTTTCCAGTCAACCATGCTTTTTTTGATTGAAAAAGGAGCCTTAATGTGCCCAGAGTTGATGTGATATCATATCTACTTAAGATAGTTGAAATGTACACTTTTTGTTTTGTTTCAGTGAAGCTATTGTCTCACTTTATTAGATGAATCTCTTACCATGCTGACTTAGTGGTTGTGCAAATTTAAAAGTCAGGGGTTCTCCAAAATCAGCTGGACTCTGGATTCTTCGTCTGACCTGAACTGTGCATCTTTGCTGATTTGATGAAAGCCCAAAAGAGCTTTCTTTACGTGTGTGTGTGTGTATTTCATTTCTTTCCCGCTCTGGCTTAGAAGGAGTGTTTTCTGCCCAGTGTTGCAGGGTCCTGATACCCCAAGTTTGTGTTCCACAGGGTGGTGGGAATCAAAGAGTGGGTACTGGTCCATGTGTGTGGGCTTCCGGTAAACTTCAGTGTTAAGGTTTCCATTTCCCTCAGTGTGCACAGCTCAGTCCGGAAACAGCAAACTATTATCCTTTGTGTCTTCCCTGGTGAATTTATGTTTCTATCCACTGAGTTGATGTGAGCAGTGAAGGCTTCTCCTTCTTGGGTTTGGATTTTGATGTGAAATCCTTGTAGCCACGTATCTGTACCAGTGGCTAGGTGCTGCCCCTTTAAAAGAGCCAAGTCCTTAACTTTCCACTTCTTCCATCTAAAGGTTGGCCACAATAGGTGACACCTGGGAGCCAATGGCTCATCCATGGTTTTTGTCTGTAGAAATCCTCTTTGCATTTAAAATATGTGGTGGTAAGGCAGCCTCAGCTGTAGGTATGCACTCTGGACACTATGGATCCAGTGTAAGTCTCTGGACCATGTTGGTGAAGTCGGTGGGGTTTTTGATATGATGTGGTGCATTCCCCACAAGGGGCAGTAGCATTGTAGGTGGCTGACTTTATACTGCTTACAATGGGTATGAATGGGGGTCCTTCTTTGCAGTTCTTTGGAACACCATACATACAGGGTATAGCATCCCCTGGGCAGATGGTGGTATACAGAGCGGTCAGTGATTTTATCCTTTACAAGCTGTTGTAGGTAACTGATGACTTTGTTTTTGTAGATGCTTGTGGGGTCTCGTTTTAAGGCTTCATAGGTATAGTTGTCCCTGAGGAGTGTAGTCATTTTTGTGTGATAATCTGTTGTGTTTAGAACAACAGTGCACCTCTCCTTGACAGCTAGTAATATGGTGATGTTTTGGTCTTTGCTCAGGGAAGCGACGGCCTTCTTTTCTTGTATTGTGAGGTTAGACGGAGGAATGTTTGCACTGGAGAGGGTAGCTAAAACATTTTTATACTCATTATGTTCATTATGATGGCTGTTCTACTCATCCCTTTATTTTAGCAACGTAAAAGCAGGCTGTTGTCCCTCACCAAATAAAAGAAAAAAACAAAATACAGTCAAAGGCTGCAGGCTTATGTGAGCTTATAATGACGGAGTGAAATCTAACGTATTTTCTTTCTTTCACAATCACTGTTCAAACATAACTTTGAAAACGAAATAGAAGAAAGGAGTTTCTCCTTCCCTATTAAAAAGCTGGAAGTTAGACAAGGCTAAGTCACTCCATAATACTGCCCTTGCCTCAGAAAGTACAGTCTACCTAGGATGTAACAAGGGGAAGTACAGTGGGGCAAAAAAGTATTTAGTCAGCCACCGATTGTGCAAGTTCCCCCACTTAAAATGATGACAGAGGTCAGTAATTTGCACCAGAGGTACACTTCAACTGTGAGAGACAGAATGTGAAAAAAAATCCATGAATCCACATGGTAGGATTTGTAAAGAATTTATTCGTAAATCAGGGTGGAAAATAAGTATTTGGTCACCTCAAACAAGGAAAATCTCTGGCTCTCACAGACCTGTAACGTCCTCTGTAAGAAGCTTTTCTGTCCCCCACTCGTTCCCTGTATGAATGGCACCTGTTTGAACTCATCATCTGTATAAAAGACACCTGTCCACAGCCTCAAACAGTCAGACTCCAAACTCCGCCATGGCCAAGACCAAAGAGCTTTCGAAGGACACCAGGAAAAGTATTGTAGACCTGCACCAGACTGGGAAGAGTGAATCTACAATAGGCAAGCAGCTTGGTGTGAAAAAATCAACTGTGGGAGCAATCATCAGAAAATGGAAGACATACAAGACCACTGATAATCTCCCTCGATCTGGGGCTCCACGCAAGATCTCATCCCGTGGGGTCAAAATGATCATGAGAACGGTGAGCAAAGATCCCAGAACCACACGGGGGGACCTGGTGAATGACCTGCAGAGAGCTGGGACCAAAGTAACAAAGGTCACCATCAGTAACACACTACAACGGCAGGGAATCAAATCCCGCAGTGCCAGACGTGTTCCGCTGCTGAAGCCAGTGCATGTCCAGGCCCGTCTGAAGTTTGCCAGAGAGCACATGGATGATACAGCAGAGGATTGGGAGAATGTCATGTGGTCAGATGAAACCAAAGTAGAACTTTTTGGTATAAACTCAACTCGTCGTGTTTGGAGGAAGAAGAATACTGAGTTGCATCCCAAGAACACCATACCTACTGTGAAGCATGGGGGTGGAAACATCATGCTATGGGGCTGTTTTTCTGCCAAGGGGACAGGACGACTGATCCGTGTTAAGGACAGAATGAATGGGGCCATGTATCGTGAGATTTTGAGCCAAAACCTCCTTCCATCAGTGAGAACTTTGAAGATGAAACGAGGCTGGGTCTTCCAACATGACAATGATCCAAAACACACCGCCCGGGCAACAAAGGAGTGGCTCCGTAAGAAGCATTTGAAAGTCCTGGAGTGGCCTAGCCAGTCTCCAGACCTCAACCCCATAGAAAATCTGTGGCGGGAGTTGAAAGTCCGTGTTGCTCGGCGACAGCCCCAAAACATCACTGCTCTCGAGAAGATCTGCATGGAGGAATGGGCCAAAATACCAGCTACTGTGTGTGCAAACCTGGTAAAGACCTATAGTAAACGTTTGACCTCTGTTATTGCCAACAAAGGTTATGTTACAAAGTATTGAGTTGTATTTTTGTTATTGACCAAATACTTATTTTCCACCCTGATTTACGAATAAATTCTTTACAAATTCTACCATGTGGATTCATGGATTTTTTTTCACATTCTGTCTCTCACAGTTGAAGTGTACCTCTGGTGCAAATTACTGACCTCTGTCATCATTTTAGGTGGGGGAACTTGCACAATCGGTGGCTGACTAAATACTTTTTTTGCCCCACAAAATTAGCATGAAATTAAGTGGGAATTACAATTACATATGCAGTACTGAAAATTACTTACAGAATGTAAAATTACATTGTAATTTCACATAAAATACAATGAAATTCAATATAATGGCAGGGGAATTGGGCCCTTAGTCACAGATCCTGTTATAAAGTAATCACTTGAATCTTGCTTAAAGACAACTTTCCCATCTGACTAGAGACACCTGACTAAAGCATGATGATAGTTTATTTTATGATGCACATGCTTACAGTAGTGTACATCTAGAGGTAATTTGCATTTTTTCCTACAAAGACATAAAAACTGCACAGTAGGTAGTATTTTTGAGACAAGCACTGTGTTTACAGAGTGCACCTAACCTCTGTTTTCTCCTAATGAACATGATGGATTTCCCAAATTGCCAATTTAAGCTTAAAGACAACTACAGGTGTTTGTTGTGTTGTGATTCTGGAAACATCATACTCTCACCCTGTCGAAGTGTCAAAATGTAAAACCTCGTTTCGCCTTCTGAGAGAACCCGCTCCTGCTCCGCAGCAGATGTGTTTAGATGAACAAGCAGCTTTTGTTGCCTTTTTTCTGCAGAGTGAGACATTTCTGCTTAACTCTGCAAATTCGCTCTTCTCAAACAGAACACTCTGCAAGAAAGGGGAAAAAAGAAGACGAAGAAAACAAGAGTGGATTTTTAAAGCCGCATGTTAAAGTACACCCAATTAAAAGCATGCAGGCCCTCGTGAGACATGGTGGGAATGAGTTTGACATGTTGATGTAGAGGGAACTGCTGGAGTATAGAGTACACTTGTTTGCCTTGTTTGAAAAGCCTTTTAAGTAGAGGATCCTGTACCTTAAATCACTGCAAGTAAGGCACATATTGATAAGAGAAACTGATAACTGCATATTTGACAATCAGAGCACTAATACTCCACAGCCTGTCCGACCTTGACTGAATGCTGGTGTGGTTATCTCACCCCCCCAAAAAAAACAGACAAAAATGCTGAGCTACCAGAACCTCTCAGTTCACCTCAGTGCAGTATGACTCCTTGCACTGTATATACTGTAACCCTTACCTATAAGTTATTTGCTTTAAAACAAATAGACACTATTACATTATATACTTACAGTGACCTCAGGCTGCTGCCAGTCAACGTTTGAGACTGCTGCCACCAAGTGGTGGTGTGGAGGATTAATGTGTCTGACCAGTTAGAAACAGTTTCAGAACTTGGATGTGGCTAAAACATCCATCCATCCTTTCATTCTCTTCCACTTATCCTGAAAAATAATGAGAAGCAACTTTATTAAGTGACAAAAAAAGTGAAAAAGGTCACTTAACAAAGTTTTTTCTCATTACTTTTAAGTGTTGCTGGAGTCTTTGTGTAGTTAGATCCTTATCTTCTCCATGCACCTTGGAAGTCGGTGAAGTTGTGCCAGAAATGTGTGTTACTTCCACTTATCCTTATCAGGGTCATGGGTGGGGTTCAGCCTGTCCCATCCACTATAGGGTTAGCGGTGGGGTACACCCTGGACGGGTCATCAGTCTGTTTTCTTGTGGCAAAAACACATTAGAACATAATAGCTGCACAGTTCAAGTAAAGATGATCAAAATGTATTTGTTGTTTTTGTTTTTTGTGAACACTAGTTGATAAAACACCAAATATCATTAATCTGTTTTTCTTAACTGCTTATCCTACTAGGGCCTATCTGTGCTGGGGCAGGGTACAGCCTGAAAAGGGTCATCAGCCAATCACAGAGTCAACACAGAGATACAGATAATCATTCAAACTCACACCCAAACTTATGGTGAGTTTAGAATCTAACTGCTATATCTCTAGACTGAAGAGCCAACCCATTGAAAGCTTCGCTTCACTCCAGGAGCTGTGACGCAACGGTGCTAACCAAATGCCCCGCCATGCAAACCCTTTCATCAGAAAAAGCCACTGATTTATTGTTGTACTAATGTATTTCTTAATGATTTATCTATATCCATTTTGATGAATATAGATTCCTCAGCTGCTACCAAGAAAACAAGAAGCAAAGTAATTGGTTAGTCTCAATCAAATGTCCAGACCTTTGATGTGCATGGCACTGTGGACTCATTAACTTCTCATGACATCAAATTTATACAACTTAAATACATAAAATATAAAGAGAGAGAGAGAGAAAGAGAAAAAAGAATCCTCTCCACATCAGAACATAGCTGATGATTTGAAGACGTGATTCAGAGCCATGAAAGAAAAAGAGTGGATTTAATGCTGCAAGATAAATGACTCCTGTCGCTATGCGGCATATCAGCTTCCTCAAACACTGAGTTGGGTCAACACAAATTTATGCTCTATTAAAAACGTCATACACACACAACAAGGCTGAGACTCAACACTGAGATGCTTCTAAGTAACTTTCAGTGCTCATTAGCGGCATTTTTGCCAGACTTTTTTTTTTCAGCTACGTTGGGATGTGAGGTGACCTCAGCTGGTCCAGGGTGCTCATTTAAAGATAGATCTTTCTTTACCAAAACGTGTGATATACGACTGCTGCCCACAAGCGCTGCAAACACAGTGGTTCAGAGAAAAGAGAGCAGTTTCATCTTCAGCCCGGTGCACCGGCCTTGACATGCCATAACACTCCCTCAGCTACACACCACACAACCTGTGCACGTGTGTGTGTGTGCGTCAGTGTCTCACTTCAGCACACCCTGAGAGTCCTTGTCTAGAGACCTTGAGTTCTAAAAAGCACGGGGGCCTCTCTTCTGGGAGAGGGAAAGAGAACGAAAAAAAACCCCCTGAACAGATAAGAAACTTTTCCACCATCAGGAACAGGGCGTCCTGAATATTTCCCTTCTTCCAGCTTGTGTCAGATAGGAGATAATAACTGTAACAAGTTCACTCGTAGCTGAAAGATTTGGAGCAAAACAAGACAAAGTATTTTTGCAGAAGAAACCAACCTTTGTATGCCACTGTACTGTAGAATTTGTTTGTTTGTTTTTCAGTGTCTACAGGCATCTTCCCAGATGTGTCGCCATGGCTTGAAACCAAAGAGGGAGGAGAAGTGCTGAGTGAGCATGCACAACAGCTACTCTGTCTTTGTTAAACATCTTCAAGGTCCCTGTGGAGGGATAAATGGCCAACAGGAGGTGCTTTCCTGGGAGACATGCATGGAGATCTATACGGGGTAAGTCCTCTTCACGCCTTCCACGCATTTTATAAACTTAATCCTTTAATTAAAACTACATCTTGGCAACTATAAAGCGTATGACTGCTGTATGTGCATTTTATTTTGATATTACAGTATTTTTAATACCTGGACGTAATGCAATTTTAGCCAGTCAGACAGGAGAAGAATATAAGAGTCATTTCTTGTGTTGTGCATCCAGTCATGCATCTTTATGCCTTTTGTCATCCCTGCCCTCCAGGTTCCAGTGTCCAGAATCGGGGCAGTGGGGCTAGTTGCACTCGCTGTTCCTTTTTCCTATGCACATACTTCTTTGAGATTTAACTTTAAAGAGGCATAAGGCATGGGAAAATGGGGCTGCAGAGGTATTCCACCAGGCAGACAGCCATTTCATCATCTTCTCCGCATGACAGCTGACCTCAAAGTGTGCATTCGCACACTCACTCTCACACACACACATACATTGGAATTCCAGCCTGTCTTGGGCTTACAAAGAAAATCTGCAAAGCACAGACTGTGATACACTGGATTCAGGTATTTTTATGCCCCTCTGATTATTATTGATTTATTTATTAAAGCGCAAATTTGATCTTAATCATATGTGTTTTATTGCATTTCTGTGACATTATTGTTCATGTGTGTTTGCCCTGAATATTTGCTGAATAAAGAAAGTTGGGCCATTAATCATTGGATTTGAAGTATTTGCATGCACTGTACGTTTTTGTGGTATTGGACACTTAAATCATACAGTACAGAATTTTACATAATAATAACTAGTCATGTTTTTTGTGGCACAAATGACATGAGCTCATAAAATCTCAGTATTGCTGATTTCATGCGATAAAAGAGGACCTTTTTGTGCTTTTTATAAATCTTTCCATCATTTTTGCTTTTTTAAAGTTACATTTTCACTCTTCAAAACATTAAAAGGTAGCAAAAAAAAGCAAAATAGCATTTCTCTGGTTGAGGTGGAACTTGTTTTGACTATAAATACAATTAGGTGGTGTTGTGCAGTGGTTCACAGGCCCACTAAAAGGGTCATAAAAATCAAAGGGGCCGTAAAATAATTAACAGTCCGGTCTTTAACAATATACCTGCCAAGTCTGAGATAGATCAAATGAGCAGGGAGAAAAAGAAGACACTCATACGGGGATTTCCTCAGAGACACGAGAAAGTGGATATTTTAATAAAATAACCTGAAAGATTTTGATGGAGGAGGGTTGCTCTTTACTATATCTATAACTATAGTGCTTTTTATTACTTTTTTGTAAGAGGTCACAAGCCAAAAAGGGCTGAAAGTGTCATTTGACCAAGTGGTAACAGCATAGTTTTAGTGCTCCAAGGCATTGATTATTCCAAAATATTTTCTGTCATTGCATGTATTGATGCTGGCAGTGGAGAGAACTGTCTAATGTGTCAATCAAAAATCTCCTATAGGCGCTCGCCGCAGTGGAGATTTGTAGAATGTGAAGGCCACAACCAATTCATGCTAATCAAACTGCTGAACGGCCCTTCTTACTCAGTGGATGGAAGCAAGCTCGTCCATCAGAGAGGAATGTTTGCTCATAGCATAGTGGCACTGAATCGATTCGCTGTAGTGCTGCCCTGTAAAGTGCTGGGGCTGATAGAGCCAGACCATGCCGTCTAAATGCCACCCACAGCATCACATGGACACTTCACTGTAAATGTAGTGAACTTTAAAAGGCAAAAAATATGATTTCTAGGGGCTGGTGCCATTCATGAGAGTCAAAATCTGGGTCATGACATAATTAAGCATATAAGAGGGGTTTTTTTTAAGTATGTGCATCAAACGTTTTTGCTTTTATTTTGGAATGTGTTAAGCTGTGAAGCACTGTAATAATGATAGGCTTCACCTCCTTGGCCTCAAACTTAAAGAAAATTAAATGAAACATTTTGACCTTTTTTTAAAGCTTTACTTAAAAACTAATAATTATGAACCCTTGGTATTTTTCAAAGGGGTTACAAACCAGAAAGGTTGATAACTACTGATCTCCCATTTTTAAATCGTGTGTCAAGCACATTTCATTAGTAAAAAGTTGTTCTTTTAGTGTAAAAGTAGCTGTTTCTTGTGTAGGTTTAGGGAAGCGGGTAAAATTAGCTGGAGTTCTTGGATAAATGCATTAATAGGACTCCTATCAGTCTATCTGCAGCCACTGTTGACACCTCTTCACCTATTTACTCACCTTTTTCAAAAGGTATCAGGGAAACACTCATTGTCATTTAATTCACCACATCTTTGCCCTCTCACAAAGATTGATGTCGATGTCTCAACTAGGAACTATCCCTGCTAATGCTGCAGACCGAGGCGTTCCTCTGTCTGGAGGACTGAACAGAGGCACAGCATAAATAGCGGTCCAGTAAGCCTTTAAATGAATGTGTCCTTCTCATTATTCTAGTTACTGATGCTTGCAGGTCTAATCATCTCTTTTTTCATAATTGTGCCTCCTGGTGCGGAATGACAGCATTTATTTTCTTTGGTAATAATACATTTTTTATTTAAATAGCGCCTTTCAAAGCACCCAAGGACACTGTACAACAGATAAAAACTGGAAATATACACAATGGTAAAAATAGAAGATAAAAGTTAAAACATACAGAAATTTAAGAATAGGCAATTTTAAACAGATGAGTTTTGAGGGTGGACTTAAAAAGAGAGAATGAACTAATATTTCTGAGGTCCGGGGGTAGGGAATTCCAAAGTCGAGGGGCAGAGCAGCTAAAGGTGATTGGTGATTGTTTGTGTGCGCTGGCTTTAGGCCCTGCCAAATAACTAAGAAAATCCTGTGTGCTGCTGAATGTAGAGCCAACCAATAATCCACATACATCACGAGTCTGATCACCAGGAGTTTCTTTTAAATATGAGGAGTAGACTCTAGAGTTCAGATGATAGATTATAGATTAGTTTACCAGAAAACATCTCAAAGAGTTCAGATCAGGAGAGATTAACTTCCCATTATTAGCAAAGTATAGAGAAGAAAACGTGGCTCATGATTGGAAGCACACCATCTGTTCAACATGGTGGACACATTGTTATGACATAGGGCTGCCACTGGTGTTTATTCTGAATGGCTATAGTCTCTGCTCAGATACAAGCAAATACTGCTAAACGAATCAGACAGCAGTAAATGGATAAAAACCCAAAGATTACTGCAAAAGCAACTCACGAGTTTCTTAATGCAAATAAATATTTGATATTCTCCAACAATTAAGTCAGCCACCTGATCTCAGTCTAACAGATCATGCTTTTTAGTTACTGAAGACAAAACTGAAGCCACAGAAACAACTGCAGCAAAGGCCTATTGCCGAGCATATGAAGGAAGAAAAAACAGCATTCAGTGAGTTCCATGGACAGACTTCAGGCAGTTACAGACTCCAAAGCATCTTCATCCATGTATGAAACACATTGTCACATATTTAAAATAATGCTAGTTGGTCCCATGAGTTCTGAACCTCTAGAAATGGGGTCCTGTGGACAAAAAAACTACGTCTTTCTTGAACAGTTCTGCCTTAAAGCTCAAAGTCTGCCCTTCAATCACATTTTGGTTGCCTGATTTCAAATCCGCTGTGGTGACGTACAGAGGCCAAACTGCAAAAAACTGCCCCTGTCCAAATACTTATGGACCTAACTGTATTTAGCTGGAGCCAACTAATGACTTTAAGGTGAGCCAATATACACCTTTGGCAGACTCAGTGGCGCCTTCCCTCTGTCTTTCAAGTAAGTGCGAACAGCTGAATGGTCATACAATAGATCTCAATGAAGCTCAATGATCTCGCGGTTAGATCCGCTCTGATATCCCTTTGAACAAGTAAAATCTACAACCAGCGGAGGACAGGCTCAGCGTGGAGCAATGCCAGCGGCAAAAGCAGGGGACAACAACTTCACGTCGTTGCATTTACAAGACGGAGAAGACAGACGGGCCTGTCATTGTCGCTACATGTTCTGTATCAACAGGATGTTAGAAAACTGCCCAGCTGCTTGTCAAGGCTGGGAAACCAGGAGAGAAGGGGAGTGAGAGAGGGGCACTGATAGAAACACTGCAGTATGATGAGGAGAAGCGCACTGAACTGCACACTTTGTTCCTGTTGAAATAAATGGCAACACACAGGATGGTTGAATTGTGTGACATTCAACCATTTTGTTATTGTGTGCTTTTCATCCAAACTGAAAACAACAGCTTCTACACGACACACTGTCTCACCCCTCCCCCGGATATCTATCAGGGTTTAGCCAAACCTTTAACCTCTCTTCTCATTTACAAACTTTTATTCATGATTTTACATTCTTCTAAAATGTTACATAAATGTGCCCAAAATCTATGTGAATTTTTAAGGTCGTGGTTTGTGTTTTACTTGTTTAAGTGTGCGCATGTAAAATGACGATCTATGAACCTGAAGTCGAAAACAGAAAAAAACCCATCACAAGCAGTTTAAAGACTTTAATTCTGTTTTATTTTTGCCATAAACCATAAAAACTTGCAGCAAGTTTATTTCCATTATTTGAATGATACTTACAACATCAAAACATTCCCAGTGCAGTGCTTCAGACATAATAAAAGCAATTATATTCACAACTTTTAAAATCTCTCTTTTAGAGAGAGCAATGAGGGGAGGAATATCTAGATTCTAGACAGGAATTTGGGGGATAAAAGTTCTGGGAGCTCAGAAGTAGTTTGGCGGCGGCAGAAGAACTGGGTGGGAGGGGTGATGGTGCAGAGGTGCGGGGAGCGGGTGCAGTTGCGGGTAGAAGCCGCAGCTGGCGGGGAGCTGTCCGGTGAGGAATGGGTGCTGAAACAGCATCGGAGGCAGAAGAGAGGTCTGCACTGTCAGGAACTCCGTCCTTCTGTCCTGGACCTCCCTTTTTAGTTTCATCCTCCTGTTCTGGAACCACGTTTTCACCTGTGAGATGCAAAAAAGGCCATAAGGTACTATCCTTTACGCACAAACACAAAGCAAAGGGACTTTTTATGATGTTTATATAGTCTTTGAAACAGATTTACATTTACTGAATTACATCGGGTAACTAGATGGCAACATAGTAATAAAAGTCTTTGTCAGCTTGTGCTTGTGGAAAGCTTTGCAGTGCCACCGAGGAGGCCTTGAGGAAAGCATGCATGTAACATACTTGGGTTTCAGAAAGATTCAGCTCCTCGGCGATTTTCCTCCGCTGCGTAGCACCCAGGTATTTCTGCTTGCTGAAAGTATGCTCCAGTTTGCTAACTTGTTCGGATGTGAACTTGGTCCTGAGTCTCCTCTGCTGGGTGGCCTCCCCCTCGCTGTCATCTCCCACTTCACTCTCGGACCCAGAAGAGTTGTCGCATCTGTCTGGGGGGAGAAAGATGAGAAGTTGAATTCATTTAGTCAAAAATCAATACGCACACAAAGGCCCTATCAACAGCAGCTCTTAAAACAAAAGGTTTATCTGTGAACTTACTGTTTGGCGATGTTGCAGAGTATCGACTTCTTGATTCCTTTGTAAATTCCACGATTTCACTGAGATCTCGCGAATGAAGCGCGGCATCCTTTGTCCGTGGAGTCATCTCCTCATAATAACTCCTGGCAAGGCACTCAACAGAAAAGTTAGCCATAGTGGATAGAAGCAGCGGTTGAAGCAGTATGTGTTTGTATGGATGACTCTTGGCCGCTATATAGGAGGGGCACACTTCTTTGTTTGCATATGCAAAGCGATCTCACAGGAACAATGGGGACTTGATGGCGGTTGTAATTGAGGTTAATAGAGGCAGGATTCTACTTTTTCTCAGGTCGTGCTGGGATGCCCTGGCGCCACTGAGTCTGACTCTCATTTACCTGGCATTTCAAACTGAATGATGTCTGCATAAAGAGTATCATGTCTGTATCCGCCACTAAATGCGATGAGAATAACTATAAATGTGGGAGGTGTGACTTGTTTAACCGCCTTCGGTCAAGAAGAAAAATACATACAGTTACGCAATGTTTCCATCAACTACCCACCACCACCACCATCAACTTATCAACCATCAAAACACACACACACACACACACACACACACACACACACACACATATATATATTGTTATATTTTTTCAGGTGATCAAGGGTGTAGGTAGCTCTTTAGCGCATGTTGTATGCGCATTGAGCAACCTGGTGATGATGCCTTTGTCAGGGTGGGACCGGGTGAGTGTGTGTGTGACTGTAGTCAGAGAACATCGACAGAAAGTGAGAAAGTTTCTTTGATCTTTGCTGACTGAGATGTTTGCCTCGGGCCAGCTTGAAACCTCACACAGCAGGGAACCTGCAGGTTGTTGTTTTGCATTTTTGCCGAGCTTAATTCAAAACATTTGAGCATTTATAGCACGTTTATATCAACCAGTGAATTCCTTCGTTCTTACACAACATGGGTTATGAATTGAAATGTCAAAAAGAGAAAAAAAAACTGTCGTAAATTTACGAGTTTAAAGAGGAGCCCTCGACCCCCTCATTGAATTATCTCAGACTAGTTTCGAATCGAGCTCACTATCTCCAGATGTCATCACACAATCAGGTTTTAACCTCTAGATTCCTTGGCCACACAAAGCTCCAGACTCTCTGGAGCCAGGTCGGAGCCCCAGTGGTAAGTGTAAACTCTTCAATGAGAGGCCTAATTAGGACTAATTGTTAACCATGATCTCCCCGTTACCTTGCATTTGAAGTGCAGTAGTGGGGACAAACATGTTCAGTCTTTAATTGAAGAAAGTGACGTCATTTAGGGTTTCCAGGACACGTTGTGGAATCCTGATTTAATCTATTGTTATTTGTGTATATGGTCAAATCAGAGGAGATACAGTGATGCGATGTGACCTTTAGCCCCCTTTTGTCATTGAGTCCTTCCAGACCCGCCCTCCTTTATGATGAAAGACAGGATGAGCTATTTATGTGGAACTAATACTGCAATAAAGATGTATCATCAGCTTAATCCTTATAATCTGGACAGAGATAGAAAAAACAAAGAAGTCAACTGCTGAAGCTTAAAGGATAAATTTATTAAAAATAAATAGATGTTTCTTTAATTACATACAAAAACTTTTCATTGTACACAGATATTTAAAATCACACAAATAAAAAAAAACAACTTTGATTGCGCATCTTCGGCTCATTTGTGTAAAGAGAAGTCTCTAAAGTGACAGTTCCTCAGTAGAAATGTGGGTGGTGTATCATTGTTCGATGAGGGTAGTGAGGAGGCATGTGCTGATGGTGGAGCAACTGCGGGACAGGTAATGAGTAAAAGGGATGGCCCGTAGGAGAGTAATGGGGTAGATGTCCAGCCATGCTGTGGTACTGAACCGGAGACAGAGGCTGAAAAATGACCGGCGGGACTGGGGGAGTGAAATAGTCTTGGAATTCCCGTTTCAGCTTCATCCTTCGGTTCTGAAACCAGGTCCTCACCTGACACAACAAAAAACAAAAACAGTTCAGTCAGCATCCGCAGCACTGAGCAAATTGGAGATGTCTGCGTCTTCATAAATCCAAAATGTCAAAGAGTTTACTGGCGCGTCTCACCTGAGTTTCTGTGAGGTTCAGCTTTTGTGCCGTCTTCTCTCTCTCCCCGGAATCCAAATATTTCTGTTTGATGAATATCCGTTCCAGTTTTTTGATCTGCTCGGACGAAAACTTTGTGCGAACTCGGCGTTGGGGTCCCGCGTCTTTTCTCCCCTCGTTCCCCTCGTCCACGGAGAGTCTATCCGGGGAAACCCGGTCGCAGAGGTACTCGCTGACGTCACAAACTAAAAGAAGGAAAACCGTTACAAACTCATCTTCTGCGTAAAGCTCGACTATGCTGTTTAAAGCCTGGAGATGTTGGGTACTTACTCGGTGGGGTGCAGCTTGATGAATCCAGTGGCGAGCACAGTGTTGAGTCCTCGGCCCCGCAGCTCTCCGCTGGCCCCGAGTGTTCGAAGCGTTTAACTGCTTTGGACTTTATCTGCAGGTAACCTTTGCCAGTGGGCGGTGGGCTTGGCTGCACCATGCAGGGAATGTGAGGTTTGCAGGTAAGGGTCGTGTCCATGTCAGCACAGTGCCCCTGAATGTTATTGTGATGGTTCTGGGCCAGCCAGTCCACAGAAAAGTATTTCACCATGTTCACAGTGGAGCTGTGACATGTAAATCCGCCAAGTTTGAGAGGCCCTGTGCTGGCCACGGTCGGCTTTTATTGGGGGTCAGCCCCTAATCGTATTTGCATATGTAGGGACCCTTGTTAATGCCTGATCGATTCCGATGATTGTGGGATAATGACTTTACATATCCTGTGAGTGTGTCAAGACCTGGCGCCGTCTAGTCTGTTTTGAGTCCTTGCATTTCTCTGAACTCAAAGTGAAATTAGGAGCCTCACTCAAAATGATATTTCAGCATTTGCTACTTGTATAAATATAGTTGCTTACATGGATGATATTTTGTTAATATTTCAGCTGAAAAAAACAAACATTAAAGGACCCATGTTGTTTCTAACAGGCATTTTGGCGCTAAATCAGGTTGCTGCGCGTGAAGACAGTAGACTAAGCTACAGCTCAGTTTTCCTTTTAGATAATACCATTAGATTCATTAAGTCAGGATTCACAGTGTATGAGCTTTAGCAACTTTCACTTTAGGTGATTAAACATTGTTACATTTTGGAACCCTTTTTATTACTTTTACAGCACATGGAATCTGAAGTTGCCCAATTCTCTTTAAATTATGACAGTTAACCCAAACCGCTTCCCACACTTTAGTGATAATTATATTACGCACATTATAATTATTCTGCACTAAAGTATATTTCGATACTGATATTTGTGTAAGTGGGTCTTTATTACTTTCAGTTAAGTAGTTTCTGAAGAAAATGAAAACATGAATTTAAACGATATAAAGTAATAAAAATGGAAAGACTGTTAAAACAAATTGTGTACATTTTCAGTTATACTTAGTAGCTGTTTCTGACAATTTTATGCGCAAAACATAAACAGTTATGGTGCTTTGTTAAGGAGGAAAGGTGTATTTGCTCAATTTCTCATGACAGTTCCATTTGAAATCACAGGCTGGGCCTCTGAGCTCCCTGCTTATCCAGTTTGCTAACACGATGGAAGCGTAAACAATAATTCCCTAAGAGACGTCTGATAGTAACCAGGCAGAAAGCAACATTTAACAAACAAGATGGTGTGGGCAGCACCTAAATTTGGGGAGCCATTTCTAACGCTCTCGTCACATTTGTGCCTGTAACCCTCAAGCTCCCACTGCAATCAGATGGAGAACACAATGGTCTCCAGTGGTTTCATATTGACATGTGTTTGATACCCCGGCCAGCGCTGGCGCCAGTTACCCAAGAACCAGCGCTTGGCACAGGCACTTCAAACATTACAGATCAAAGGCATTACAGTAGCAACACAATTAAGGCCGATTGTCGCCTCGTTCACATGCAAATATGCCAAAACAAGCTGCGAGGAAGCTGTGGAGAGGGCGAACAGGCCCAGAGAAAAGAATTCAACTGATCCCCACACATAGATATTAAATATAAAAATAAGTACTTCTAAAGGGTGTTTACTATCCAAACGCTTTCCAGTAGGATACGCTTTTACTCGCTGGTGTAGTCTACTATCTAGTAGTTGAAGAATGACAGTCCTGCGTCATGTCAGCTAGGTGCCAAATAACCAGACAGACAGCTTTCCGAGAGAAAGCGCCAAACCTGTGGGACTGGCTCTCTGCTGAGATATCTCCACAGGCAGCAGCTCGGTGACAATGCCGCTAAACTGATCGTTTAGTTATATAACAAAGCAGATAAGAGGCTGGTCCTAGTTGTCTCCTTTATCGGCAATCTGTCGTTGTGAAGGCAGGAGTCCATTCAGTCTTTGCGGTCTCTTTATCTCCTCAGCTTTGAAGATGCGCCCCGATCGCGTCAGATAACAATGAAAAAGGCCCGGGACCTCGCCTGCACGCTGAGCCTGTTTCCTCAGCTCTGCCTCTGTGTGTCCCAGAGCAACAGCCGCACTGACTGTATTCATTTTTTTTTCTTAGTGGGTCACTAGCTTGGATAAAGTCACTCAGCTGGTTTAGTTTATTCTTGAGCAGCTGGAGCATCAATCTTTGTTTAAAAAAACTCACACAGGAAATAAAGGCATTTAGGACCTTCTGGTTTAAATGAAGCCTTTAGTCATCAGACCCTGGATCACTGGTGGGATAACTGTTTAACTACCCATGACACACTCTATTGCCCAATTACCCAGTGGGTAATAGGTGGGCTGCAGTGTGTTACTGAACCATATATCCTATTACTGGGATTTTTTTTTTACTGGAAAATCCTAAATAGAGTAAAAAGTGAGAATTTTTTTTCAGTTAAATGTAAAGCAGATGTATGAAGTCTGAGCACCCCTAAATTATGCCTCAGTCTTACACTCCACCACAGTCTCTTGCATGCTTAAAATCCCACTGAGCTTATTTTAGATTTGCTTTGAATGGATGACATGTTTCCGATATCCCCAGACGTCCATACGAGATGTCAGAGACAACAGCTGTAGGACACAGTTCATCACAAAGGATGCTCATAAATATCTGAATATTTGTGCCTAAAAAAAGGATTAAAATGGAATTTCAGTGCCCTCCGGTTTGCAGGATAGCATACTAAAAACTGATTTGCCAGTGAATGACTTTCTGCCAAAATTAATGGAGCACAAAACATGAAACATTTCGTTTTTTAGGAGTTATTTCAGTGCTGTGTACAGTCATTTCATATTTATATGAAACACCTAGTTGGAGGGAAAACTGAGCTTTACTTCTACAGTCGTCTGATTTCTGCACATTCATCTCACATATTAGCTTTTACTAAGATCAAAAAATGGCTGAAATGACGGCTGTTATCAGTATGATTTACAGTATGTGCAGTGCAGATAGGCACGCTTGCTTGGTGAGTAATATAAAAATGTAAAAGCAGATTGTGGTCAGAAGGTTTACTCCAGCTTAAAACTTAGTGTAGCCATCATAATATAACTCCCCACACTATAAATGACATTTTAATCCTGTAAACTGCAGGAAGAGGGAAACCCAAGCAACAGCTCTCTGCCTGATACAACAGCACTCTAACCTGCCATACGGCCAATCTATCACGGATGTTGTCTGACAATAATGAGCTCTGGCAAGAGAAGGTTTATAAAATCTCATTTATTTGGCCATATTAAGCAAATCGTCATAGCACGTCACATTCCATCTCCACGCTGGGTTTCACCGCGTGCGAGAACAGACAGCAGACACAGGCTGAACATCATTCCTCGAGTAACATTTTGCATGCCGACATCTCATTATGTTCCATCATTTGCTCGGTAATGGCAAGTTTTTGTCACGACTGTGAGCGTGTCTTTCTGCATTTCACCACACGCTATTCTTAATGAATGCAATTACTACACATGGCGCTGTTTAAATGGGATTATTATATTTTAATTTATCAATCTAGTCATGTAATTCTTATTTCAAATCCTAATTGGTAAACAAATAGAAGCTATAGGCTTGTGACCAGCGAGAGGAAAAACAACATCAAGTGTTTTAGAAAGGTGTTCACCCACCATGTGTCACAGGAATATCTTCAGTGCTCCTTGGCATTGATTTTTCAGGTGTCTGGAAAGCTACTGGAGGGATGGAAAACCATTCCCCCAAAGACCATCCCCTCTTTTGGTGTTTTGGAGAATGCATCAGACTGCAATGTCCCCTCAATTAGGTTGAGATCTGCTGACTGTGAAGGAGCAGTGGATGGGCCCGCTGCAATACTGGATAAGAGAAATCTCATAATAGCTAGAAAGGATTTTTCATACAAAAAAATAAGGTGATCAATCAGAAACACATTTTTGGATCTGAAGCGAGCCTTCCCTCTGCGGGGACAACTGGAGCCAAACTGTGCCACTTAATCTCGTACCACCTCTGTGTTGAACTTTAAAAAGAAAAGAAATAATCGTGCTTTATTTCACTTGAATGACTGACATGGCTGGATTCAAAGTTTGCAACCTATTTACCTCCACTACTTTCCTCTGATGCAATTACTCATGCTCTGCAGGTTTTGCTGTGTGGTGATATAATGAAACGCGGGCCTTTAATCATTTTGGAATATGCACCGTGTACGCACAATATCAGCTGAAATAATGGAGTCCTCAATAATCTCGCATTCACTTTACATTGTGACTGCTATTTGTGCAGAATCACAGTTCTCTCTTTCATTATGTTTTCACAGTCATTTCAGTCACGTTTGTGTAGAAAACCATATGAATTCCCTTCAGAACAGAACTTGGATCTCCCACAAGTTCCAAGGAACCGAGAACATTTTGAGGAACTGCATTTCCAATGATATTAACAGCGTCTAAATTAAATGCCGTGTCAATCGAAACAGGAAAAAGTTCCCGCTCAGTGCTCACTGCTTTCCAGAGATTCTGAAACTTTTTGATGTCGTTGGCATCACTGAGTGCTCAACTACAGCAGCATTTTCTTACTGTACCTATTAAAAGATTGAAACTGCGGAGACCGTCTTTGTGGTTTAATCATCGAGCTGAGATCAATAAAAATCATAATGAAGAGAATTTATGACCAAGTCCAAGCAGTTTGATTAACACTGTAGCCAGAGCAGTTCTGGTTAAAATAAAAATCCCAAAGAAGTGACACGACGACATCATTTACCTGAAAATAGTGTCTTTTTGTCTTATGGGCTGACAGGCATGTTAATTGCTGCTGAGGAGGAACTGTCTTTGAATCCAGCGTCCAGTTCTTATAACAATCACAACACATCGATGCTTTGTGGTAAATGCTAACGTCAGCAGTCCAACATGCTCACAATGACACTGCTGCTAGTGTTAAAGTTTGCAAGCCACATTTTACGCTCAAAGTTTAATGTGTTGTTAAATTTGAGTTAGATGTAAACACAAAGTTTTCTTAGTCTGCTCTAAACTCAAAGCAGAAATGTCAAGCATGCAACCAGAACTTGCTGTCAGAGGCTCCACTGCAGTCCAAAGTATAGAAATAGCTGTGAATTCATTAATGACTTCTTCTTTCTGCTTTTATTAAAATGCACTAGTATCCCTGGTGTGTTCATGCAGTGCTAGCATAACTCCACTGTAGTAAAAATGTATCAGAAAATGAAAAAGCAGTTTTATATCTAGAAAAATTATTTGAATCATAAAAGAACCACAAGTTACAAAAGTTTTTTTCGACTTCATAGATCTGCTCTTATCTGTAAATTGTAATTAAAGGATGATGACAGCTTTACTTAGTGTGGAAAAGCTTTTTTTTTTAATAAAGGTTATGACGTGAAAATTGTACTCATTGAAGATCAAATTATACCGTATGTGCCCCGGGACTTAATAAGTGTGACATCCAGAGCTGAAGTATTAATGAAACAAACCTGACCTCACGACGGCGCTAAATTAAGAGTTAAGAATCGGTGAAGCTGTAACAGTCAGTTAGTTAGTTGTCGGGAGATTTAAGTGAAAACCAAACTACTGGTATGAGGAAACTAGTGAGAGGATTTCTAATGTTTCTGTATAAAACAAAAATATTTGCAGAAATAAAATCTTTACAAATGCTTCCAAAAGGTGCCAAAAAAGGTCATTTTGGAAGTTCCCCTTAAGGCTCCTCACATATCAGCTGATATTTTGCTTAATGGTGCATATTCTAAATATCTTATAATTGATCATATTACTACACTGCTATATAAAGAACCTTTGGCTTTTTGTGTTTTAGGCCCTCGCACAGTAACTCACTTTTTTAATCCGATCTTGGTGTTGGACAAGCATTGTACAGCTGCCATGTTTAGTCCAGATATGCTTACATACAGGTTTTAACAGCTAAATTACAGAAGAAGAATGTCAGTATTAGCTGAGGAAGAAAAAATTACCCACTACTCCTGTTGGTTTATAGGAAAAAAATGCTAACATGAAAATCAAGCATGTGGGAACAACAGCAGAACCTGTTCATACACAGAGCTTTTAGCTAAGTTCACCTCAGATTCTATATTACTGACTAAAGTTAAGGTGTTTTTGACAAACAGTCAATTGATATCAGAAAATATTTTCCAGTCTGGGACCAGGGAGTGTCTGCGCACTGTGGTCTGGACATGGCGCCTCACTTTTTGGCTCGTACATATCCAGGTGTTGACCTCTAACGCCGGGCTGTGAAAGCATGTCTCACTGGAAGGTGGCCTTAACCCTCCTCAGTGTGTCCTGGATCCTCCGTGTCTGGCGCTCGCTCGACTGCTGGAAGTTGGCATCGCTGTTGGCGGCCAAGAGGTGGATGTCCGAGGTGGTGAACCGGGCGATGCGGCGGCGAAGGTAGCCCTGCAGGTCCCGGTCTGGGCTGTAAGGGTACACGGCCTCTTGGAAGGCATGGACCTGACTCACAACCTTTGCTATGCTCCTACAACCAGTGACGGAACGATGAGGATGAGCACAACATGAAATGGGGAGACACAACAAAGTAACAGTGACACCATTATAAGAATACCTAGGTGGTGTTTTTTTTCTTGTAAGCAGCATTCTTAGCTTTGCCTGCGACCTGGTTTAGAGAGCAGGGATAGCCCAGGGTCCACAGTAACCAGCTGTCTCTGCTAGACATGCTCGTGACCCCAGCATCTGGCTACACTGCGTCACCTCTCAGCATCTGGCCCGAAACCTTTTCTTCCAATCAAACGCCATCCCACAGGCGCCATCTGGTGCTAGCGCTACCCTAACCGACACCTCGAATTCAACAGCTGTGCCATTACCATCCAGCCGCCACGTGTTGTGACCTCAGCATCTGGTCAGCCATATTGGAACGAAGGAGAAGGACACAGGAAAATGCTTCCTGCTGGCTGACTTTGTTGTAGATGGATTCACAGAATATGAGGCCTGAGCTCATTTTAAGTTAATGGCACTAACTATTCATACTTTAGGTTACTCCAGGGACAGGTAGCAAGCTAACTTTACTGGCTGTATGCATGTTTGAACAGCATCACTCCTTTAACTCTGACATTAGTGCAAATTCCAGCATGCAGTATAATAACACTTTATGATTCCTAGTGATATTTTTGTGGGGATCTTGATAAGGAGAATTATGCACATGTAGGACTTTGGCTGCTTGTCATCACTTTGATTCCACGTTTCAACAAATATTCGACCGGCACAACTTGCCGTTCGTTACTGGCAGTCATTAGTTAGCAGTCCTCATGATGACTGCTCAGAATGTGTTGGCATGTGTGTTTTTCTAATGTGTGTACACATAATTAGCCATGCTTGCTGTTATATTACTCCATATTAGCATCTATGAAATGAGACGGAAGGAACGTTTTATCATCAGTAGTAACAAAAGCATACTTTCACTTAATGTGTTTGCCAAGTGTTACCTCACCACTATTTTAATTTTTACCTTCGCCAAGGTGCTCATGTTATTTGGCAGCTTCTGTGAGCGCGTGTTTCATTCTGTCTCTAAACACAACAGCTCAACAAGTTTTGAATGACTTCTGATAAAACCTTGTAGTGGTGTAAAGTGAGGCCACCAAGATCTTCAAGGTCAGCTTAGTGATTTACCCTAACCCTATTGGTCGAAGATGGACAGAAAGTCATATAACTTAGAACTACTATGACATTTACCACTGTGGTGTGTATTGTCATCATATAGAAAGTATTGCATGAAGACTTAAGATATTGTGTTTGACCTCTGACCTCTCCTTCAAGGTCAGTAGGCTGAGAAAGTCAAAGTGATAGAAATGCTATGCAGAGCTTTTTAAAACTATCTGTTTTACTGCCATTGTTTGTAACACAACATGTAGACAAGTAGGGAATTATGTATGTTGGGATTCTACATATCACATGACTTCAGACCTCAGAGGTTTTCTTCAAGGTTAAATAAGGTCAAACTTTAATAACGTGTCTTTTATCTTTAAATTGCACTTAAAAATTTTCTGCCTTCGTTTGCATTGCAAAATTTAGGAGATTACACTGACATATGGGGATATTAATATCGCAAATATGTCACATCTGACACTTTACATTTGACTTCTTTCTTGACCCCAAAACATGTTCTATCTTTAAAGAAAGTACCTGTCAAGAGAGCCTGAATATGCTGCCTTGTTAGTTAGAAATATACTGTTGCGTAATATTATATAAGAAGCTCAGGCTACCTACAGAAGTAGAGTGCGTGTGGGGGGGAGGGGGGCATTCAGTGGTCATGCCTCACATCCGACACTGTTTTTATTATTTACGATAAAAATCCAAAGGTGAGCAGGCTAGCAAGATAGTACCATAAATACTATACCATACATCAGACACAGCGTACCTCAGTTTGGTCCATTTGTAAGCCCCGGTGGTGAGAGTGAAAGCTCCGATCTCTAGCTGCTGCACGTGCATAGCCAGGATGTGGGCTGAGGGCAGCGTGGGCTTCTTTGTTGTATGTTCACCTCCCATAAGACACAGATCATCACTCTTCAGAAAAACCTGATTAGGAAGCAATACATCCACACAGTGAATAAATACGCTCTTACTGGCAGAGAAAATCAGGTCAAAGATACTTGATGGAGTCCAGTGCAGAGGTGATAGCGAGAGCCTCGGAAGATTAAAAAGAAAAAAAAAGTCAACCCTTTGGACATTTCATAGTCAATAGGCCACGCAATTTATCCTACAAACTATTACAGCTAAAATAGAGAAGTCGGCAAGTGTTTCATTTTGTGTAATGTGTCAGGTTTTTTGGTTTTTTTTGAGCAACTTGGAGCAGGAGAACCAGCTGTAAACACACGACACCCGGGAAAGTAGCTCGAAGCTGTTTTTCTATTGATTTGTTTGCCCTGCAGCCCAGTTTCACAATATGTGGCCATCCTAGCCTTCAGTTACAAACACCATCCGTGTGTGCTCATGCTCAAACACACACACACGCACACACCTGCACAGCTCGTAGCTCCTCCAGAATCTCACACACCTTGGACGACAGATGTTTCCACGCCTGTTGGCAAAGGCAACAGTAGTTTTATTAATCATTACCAAAACAGCAGCTTCCATATAGCAACACTCAGTGAACGGCACCTCCCTGCAGATGGATATATGGAAATTTCTCCTATTTTCCCCAACTCTGTTTTTTTTGTTGTTTTTTTTAATCACTGCTTTTCAGAGTGGGGGGGTGGGGGGCACATTCTTCCTCGCTGTGTTTGTTCTTCCTACATCTTATTTGAATAGATTAATTTGAATTTTTTTATTTGTGAAACGAATTAAACACCATCCAAACCTTCTCGCAGTAGAGGGAAACATTTAGCTTGAGGGGCAGCAAGTTATTGCACAAATTTGTGTGAGGAGGAAAGCATTGCCACGGAGCCTTACCGGTAATTGCCTGACAATCACGTTCTCCAGACCTCCGAGGACCTGCATGGCCGTGGAAAAGTTCCTCGATTCGTAGCAGTGCTTTCCTATCCACAGATACTTGGTCAGCAGAGCAACTTGTTTCTGCAGGGGAGGAGAGATTGCAAGAGAAACAAAAATAAACAAAACAAAAAAAGGCAGACAAAGCAAAATGCTAAAATCACGCAGCTCTCTCAGGCTGCATTAATACACACGTACACTGGCAATATATGAAAAATGTTACATGTCAAAGTGCTTTGTGGACACTATGTTTTATCTATTACTCATCTGCTTTCTTGAAAAAGATATCAATGTGAAAATTATTTAACGTGTGTGGAAAGTGTTCATCTGAGAGCTGCACTTGAAGCTCCTTTATGAGGACAGCTTAAATCAGTAGGAGTGAATCCACATTTGTCCAGGAGCTGCTTTTTTGGGAAGCAATGAAAGCTGTTGTCCTTGTCATAGAAATCATAAGCAACACAAATAACTGAAAGAATGAGGTAAAGCTGAGGTGAGGAAGTGCAAAGATAGTTTAAGTGCTCTTTAAATAGTCAGAGTATTTGTCATAACGGTGTGAAAAATGCTCCAAAGTGCACGGATAAGTCCTAAAACAGCTGAACATCTAGTGTGTTCTCAAGATGTATTCTCATTGGTTTGCTCGGCTTTTTGTGAGACTTATTAAACAGTTAAATAAAGAAGCTACTTTCAGCCTGTGACTGACACCAGAGTTCACGTGACAGCGATGACTCCCTTTTATTCTCACCGGGGAATAAACTCCCACCGAGTTATGAGTCCTCTCACCTTGACAGAGTCGCAGATGACTATTTCAGCAGAGATCCAGTTAGTGACACTATCAGCGTACGTGAGCAGCCGCTGAAGGTAGCTCTCTGAAGCTGGCCCCTCACGTGCAAGCCCACTGCTCCCCTCTGCTGGTGGAATATGCTGCGACACATTTCTGTTAGGAGAGCGTGAGATGTCGGAAAATCTTCACTGGATTTTATGGCTCTAAGTAAGCGCCCACCAAAAATCCCATGTATTAAAGAACATCTTTAGATTTTCAAATTTTGTATTTTTCCAGGGAAGCTGTGATGGGTACTTCCACTTGTGGAAAATATTATACTTTGTTTATCTGGCATTCACCTGGACCTTTCATGTTTTTCTAGAGGTCACCTGAAGAGTCGTCCCACCCACACACTACAAGACATAACTGCACAATTTACATTTGATACACAGTGAAGCCCACAGTTATTCATAGCTCCTCTTTGTTTGTGTCTTTTGTAAAGCAGTAACAGCGTTTTTCTGCCAAATTTAAACTCACTAAAATCTAAAATCTTGACTTTCTTTAAATTCTGTTCGACTATAAAAGCAGAACTAGCCACATGCATACCATTCAGTCAAAGTTTAACTGTGATGAACGCTCAGGTCAAGCGTTGTGAGAGCCCACAGAAATGATTGCTACAGGTGGGTTTAGAGTTGTGATTTAAACTGTTTCACAGAGTCTAGTTCAGGGATGTCAAACTCATTTTTCATGGTGGGCCACATACTGCCCACTGTGATATTAAGTGGGCCACACCAGTGAAACTCCTCTTTCTGTCAGTGTAAAAACATTTAACTAAACAGGTTTTTTCCATCGTAAATGTGTAATTGCAGAAAATGTCCCGGGAGCTCATTGCTCAAAGTGTGTTGTATTTATAAAAATGAAGAATTTGTTAATTCGCAGAAAATAATTCTTGCCATGGATGGACTGTAAAAAAAATTCCATAGCAGATATGAAAAACAGGAAATTTTCTGTCATTTAATCTTTTATTTACCCTTCTTCCTAAAGCAAAAGGAAAAGCTGTAGAAGTGTGGGTGGAAGCAGATTGAAAGTGAAACACTACTGTGTGCAGTAAAGTATTGTCCAAGGTGGATCCAAAGACCTTTGACACTGGAGGATATGTTGACCTAAAGGTAGGGCTGCTCAATGAATCGAATTTTAATCACGATTACGATCTGGACTTTCAACGATCATTAAAAATGACTGAGCCGATTAAGATAAGATAAGATAGAACTTTATTTTTGTGTCTTTATGTCATCCATAAGGGATGCATTTGACATATGTTTAACATATTATAGCCCAACAAGTTACTTATAGCACTTTAAATATGAGCAATCGCTTTTTGGCAAATACCGGAAATCAGTTTTTGGCAGACAATCACTTTTTGGCACAACACCGGTCCGTGAAAATATTGTGGGACATAAACGGTCCGTGGCGCAAAAAAGGTTGGAGACCGCTGATTAAGAGGACCCGAGGGAAGCTCGGAAAGCTAAGCAGAAGTTATTTGGAGAGGAGAGTGACTGCCGTTGGTTGAAAAGAGAGGTAAAAAAAAACTTCAGTGGTGTTGCACACTATTTTATATTATTTTTTAAAGTCATTGTTAACCCTTTAAAGCCGGTCAGAGCAGCACGCTCCGTTTTGCGTAACTATTTTTAAATCCCTGTACCTGAACCACGTAAGCTAGCGCAATAATTTGTTTTGCATATGAAACCGGAGGAGTTCTACTTACATCTGATGCCATCAGCTTGTCCTCGGTCATGGTTTCCTTCCACATAAAGCTTTGCAAAAACTGCATAAAAAGCGCTTGCAGGAACAAAAACATAATATTCCAGAAACACGCTTTGCCGATCCGACCAGCTGTTCTTAACACTTCCCACAGTGAAACAGATGTCAGCACGAACTATCGCATGTCCGCAATTTCCTGGCCGAAACAGGAAGTGACGTCATTTTCGCGGAAGTTGTAGTTTTTTACTTGTAGGCCTTAAAAGCCTATACTGGTCATGTTTGACTTTTCTGAATAGTTGCTGGGATGCTTAGAACTCGAATTGCACTGCTGGAAATAGTTTGTTTTGATGCACCTGCTGTTTTCTTTGCAAATTTGCATCATAGGATTGTTTTTTCGTTTTTCCTGCAGTATATAAAAATTGGTGTATCTCCAAAATAAAACTATGAAGACACTCAAAATAAATTTCCTGTTGGTGTAAACTATTTTTGCAACTTTTTTGTATTTAAAGTTTTGAGGGATAAACCTCTTAAATTTCTCCAAGTAGAAATATATGTAAAAAAACAAAACAAAAATGATTTTCAATTTTTTTGTAGTTTATTGCACTTTTTTGCAATTAATGTAGTTACTATGGACTTAATGCATACATATTATTAAAATATGGGCTATAACAGTTGTATAGCAACTTGAGATGCTCCCACAAATGGCACTACAACATGTAAAAAATAATATAAGCTCTAGCGGACTTGGTTCTATAGTAGGTCGTAAGGGTTAAATAAATATCGTCAAATATTCGAGATCTCAATTTCAGTGAAAATAATCGTGATTATCATTTTTGCCATAATTGAGCAGCCCTACCTAAAGGTGTATTCTGGAAAATGAGCCAGTGAAGATTAGGCAGTTTAGTTTGAGCTCAGTATCACAACTAAATTGTCTTTAACCTGCCAACTCCCTCGTCCAACGTCTGTGTGCTTCCCACACATTCACACTCTGATGAACTCATCAGGAGCAAGCTGCGGTTCAGTTTCTTGCCAAAGATTGTAGTAGCCAGTTAGCGAACTACCAACCTTCCAATAAGTAGAATGTAGAGCAGACCTAGGTGTTGATGGAAACTTTATAAGTAAAATCTTCAGTATGCATATGGTTAAATAGATATATGATAATTTTAGTATTTCATGTACTGTGCAGAGAAGAAGTACAAACAGGTGTTTGTATATGGAACACACACTCTGCATAAAGACTGGAAGAAACAGCAGAGAAAGAAATGAAGTGAATCTGTGAGTGGGGACGCTGAACAGTTTTTCTATACAGGTCACTGAATGTTTGATGGGGTATGAAAATGATGTTAATCATACACTGCGACCTTCACAGGCAACACTTCTCAGCACAATTGAGCAGCTGTGGGTGATTGTGCATAAACATTCAAATGCTCTGCACCTAAAAATCCTTTCATAATAGAGGGCCAGAGACCTCTGATCGTTTGCCAAGGTGCTGTGAAAGCTATTTCAGAGGCTTTCAGAGGCTCTCTAATGCAGGCTTTATAGCTTTTGTACTCACTTGTTCGGGGTTGAGACTTTGTCCCTGACTCCTTGTATTCTGGAGTTGAGTAAATGAACTGGATGGCATCCTTGGAACATTTCCTGCATTACAAGAGTTACAAATACAAGATGCAACATGACAAGCTGGTGAATTCTTAGAGACACGGCTCCCTCTAGTGGCTTGAAATGATAACAACATTAGGTGGTGTACCAGTCACATAAATGGTGTGCTACCTGCTGCAGGAGCGTGAGCTGTTGGGCTATGTGCTGTGCACTGTACTCATTTTGGCTGAAGGGCAGTCGTTCTTCATTGTGCAAGCAAGTGCTGGAGAGCTCATCCATCAGGGAGCGGTGACAAGGCATGGGCAGAGCCACAGCAATGGAGAAGGCCTTCTCTTTAGACATGGATGCAGAGGGCTCCACCACTCGCGAGATCCTCCACTGCAAAGTTCACACAGAGGCTTAGAAATCTGGGAAGCCATGTTTAGGGCAATAAAGACTTCTTGTTAAGGGATCTGATCTTATTGGAAAATAGATCAAGATGAAATTTGGCTCAACAACAAGAATGTAAATATTGACCTTTTTCCCAAGATCCTCAGTAGATGAATGCAAACACCCAGAGTCATCGACTTCGTCAAAGCTGATTAGGCTCCCTGTCAGATGGCTTGCTGCACTCATACTCAGCGGGCTGTGAAGACCAATAAGCAAGGCTTCCCCTTGGCTGTCTACAGGAATCACCTGTGGAAGCATTAAATGGAGAATATTTGAGAATATTTTTCATTCAAAGGAATGGCGCTGTACACAGTGTGTACATATCTGGCTACCTCAGTATTAAGGAACTTTTCTAACACGTCCACGAGGCTGGAGTTAGGCACAAAGTCCACTGTTCTGCAGTCTGTTATCCAGAAGTGAAGCAAGTGCAAACTCCGATGGAAAACCTTTTCACTGTCTCCTGACAAATCAGGTCCCTCCCTGAAATGGGAAAAGAAATAAAACCCACATGTAACGTGTTTCATACCGTGTGCCACATTTTGATTAGTCATTTATTGGAAGAATTGGAACTGCACACTGCTCAGAGCTGTTCCTCTGTCGTCCTGAGCTGCTGGTTGTACTTTACCTTACAGCACAGATGAATTTATTCATTATGAACTGCAGTAACTGCTCAGGAGTGCAGAAGAAACGATACGTATACAGGAACTGCTGGATGTAGCCCTCCACAGCTGCATTTCTGTGATGAAAACAATCACAGAGACACTAATTAGAAATCAACACAAGGCATTATTAGAAACATGATATATAGAAAAAAAAGAAACACGATATGTAGAACAGATACATAATATACAGAAAGGAATATAAAAACATTCGCAAACCGTCCAGACCCGGCAAATATAACATACAAGAGGTGAAGTTGAAGGAACTCTGAAGCAACTTCCTGCTATATGTGAGTTACCCTACATGTCCTACATCTGGATCTTTTCCCACACAGATGTGTAAATTTCACAAAGCATTTTAGGGAGAGATCCTTCCAAGGTGCCCTAAGCTACTTTAACGACTCCTTTCAACGTGAGGGAGCAGTGACGTCACTAAAATCACAACATTGTCAGTGGTGGTGGGTCTCATGTGAGCGGCCAGATAAATGGGAATTTATAAAGACCCTCTGTGTTTAGCTGAACCTGCACTTTGACTTTAAGGCAAATTAAAAGCTAAAATCTGTGAGCCAATTGTTGAGGACAAAAAAATGCCAAAATTGTCTGTAAGTTGTACTACTGGCAATAAAGCCCCCAAAATCTTGGAGGGATCTAAGGGGAAACAGTTTGATGTGTGGAGGATGATGTTTGAGAGCCTTAAAAGTTTCTTAAGCACAGGAGAAGACAGCAGAAAGACAAAAAGGTGGAAGAAACACTGCAAATGCTATCTGACCGAGCTAAGAAGCTATTGTAGATCTTACAGCTGATGCTGTTTGAGGTTAATTCCACTGACGATACGGTTACATGTCCCACCCAGTGCAATAACGCCGCTCATTTAAATGATCGTCACAACAATCAGACAACTGGTAACTCGAAAAATGCAGGAAGGAGGGAAACCGCTTCAAAGCGCGCATGCCCTGACAGAAGAAGCCCCATCGCTCTCGGACCTCAGCTGAGACTGCAGGACGACCAGAAGAGCTTCGGCTGAGGACCTCAGGTTACGCGCAAACGGTGTCAGGAGAGCTGAAACACAGCTTGGTGTGAGCCCAGAAAGGGCCTTAAATTTCACAGAAAAAAATCCCCAAATCAATTAACCAATAACCAATGAAGCGAAGCTAAAATAGAGGAAAGTCTGGCTTCTGAGTTTTTGGACAAGCTGTAGTTTGTGTAGTCTTTATTGGCTCAAACAAAAATATAATAAATTACAATAATATCACCTAGAGGTAATAAAAGGGGATCACCTGAGCCGTCAGCTGAGGGCTGGACGTGAGCTCAGCTGATTACTGTGGAGCGTGACTTCACAGCCAACCAGAATGCAAATCAGAGAAAAACTGCACTTCCAGTTTCAACTAATTGCACCTTTTGATCAAATGTTTCGTACCTAGTTCAAATTTTTAAGCCCTCAAGTTTAGCAGGTATGCTGCCTATCAGCCAATATAGTATATAAGTGTAGTATGCTGACATCCTTACAATTAGTCAGCATTACTGAGAAAAAATACCCTGCAAATAAAAAATTCCAGCTGTAATAAAGGCCTTATTTTAGAAAAAACACATCAATAAAACATCAAATATATTCTTAAGTTTCCCGTTGTAAGTGAATACACTCTTTTGACTCTGTAAAATCCCTTTGTTGGACACATAAAAAGCAGACGGAAGGTTAAATAACTCAGCCTATGACCTGGATCACAGCACTGTAAAACTTGACTAGAAAAAAAGAAAAGAAAAGAAAATCGACCCTCAATCAAATGTACCTGGCGTAGAGGTATGCCATGAGGCCCAGAGAAGATCCAGCCTGCAGAGTGCTCTTCCCTTTGCTGGTACCAAAACTCAAGACTGAAATGTCCTCTGAGGACTCGAGGTCCAACGACTCGAGTTCACAGACAGCCAAAGCGGGGAGCAACGAAAGCTCCAAACCCCACTGATCCACACTGAGAATCTGTGGAAATGAAAGAAATTCTATCAAGCTTACAAGAACTGGGTTGTTAAGTATGATGCATAAGATTTTTGGGTAAGCTTCTGTACCTCGAGGTATTTCTTCACACTATCCAAGAAGGCTACTTTGGACCTGAGTTCCTCGAGCTGTGACTTGAGTTTAAAGAGCATTGGCTTGCTCTCAGGACCTTTGGAATACAATAAAGGTACAATACACACACACAGTCTTTACATGCTGTATCAGAAACACAGCATTTTGCCATTTTCATACTCCTGCGGCGTGTTAAAACGAGCACCCAACCTTTGTTTTTCCTCTCTTGTTGAATCAACTTCTGGTAGAAATTTCTTGTTTTCTTTAGATTCCTTGTTTCAATTACAAGCTGCTGCTGCAGTTCCTGTTCAAAGGAAATCACACAGAATCATACAAAGGCCCTAAAACTGCACCACATGCCTTCTGCTGAAAGAAGCCGTCGGGCGTTTTAAGTGTGTATGGGCCAGTGTTTTGTTTTTTTTTTTGTCCTCTCTTCACCGTGGCAACAGAAAGCAACAGCTCTTTTGAAGTGAACTGAGTAAGAAGTCGCAGCATCGCAGCTCTTAAGGTACGTTTATTAGCTTTCACGCAAACCTTCAGAAGGAGCAGTGGTGCCATCAAAGCGCTCAAACACAAGGATGATTCATTAATATTCTTTTGCAAATGATAATAACTTTCTCTGCTGAGGGGCTAAGTTCAACATATTAATATTCAGATCCAGTTTGGAGAGAATAATATGCCAATTACCCTAAAGTCCCCCACATGTTCTCGTCCTATTTACCCCAAAGCCTGACCGTGCCCCACTTCATTACAGATAGGAAAATAAGTCCCACGCTTAATCAAAAAACTCGACCAGGTGAGGAGCTGAATGAAACAGAGAAGCACTCGATTTCAACCTCAAGCAGCACAACCAAAACGATTTAAACTTTAACTTCGAGGATATTTTGATGGAAATAACTTATCTCGGCTCAGGGCACAGAAGACTGTATTTATTAGTTTTTTTCAAATGCCTTAAAAAAGCGATAAAACATTTGCATTTACATGAATTTATAGAATAATCCATTGAAATTGCATAACATTTAATACATACACATTTAATGTAAGCGGCATGAAAAGGTGATAAATAAATCATGGCATCTCCCGTTCGTTCAAACGCTCAGGGTTAAGGTCAGGGATGATTCAGAGGCGGTGGCCATCGTAGCTTTACCCACCTGTGCTTTTACGTCCAGACATGGCGATCCTGTGTGCTGTCCCAGATTCCCTGCATACTGGATCACATCGGGACTAAAGCACTCTTCGCCGAAGAAGGCCAAGGCCCAGTCCGGGCTCGAAATGAGGCCAAGACCCTCTGCTCTGAAACCGGAGGAGAGAAGCCGCTCAGACGCCACGGAGTCGCTGTCCTCCATGTCCTCGGAGCAGTCTGGGCTCATCTGCTCATCGTGGGCTCCTGTAAGCCTTTCCTCTCTCTCTGATAGAACCTCAGCTTCAGAGGGGCTTTCATCGCTGCCCCCCACTGAATGACCTCTTCCTTCCATGACCCCCAAGTCTGAACTGTCAGCGTTCACGCCTGGAACTGTAAATAAAGACAGAAGAGAGAGAGAGAGAGAGAGAGAGGGATTGGATCACATGGAGAGTATAAAAAAGGCAAACTGGATTTGTGAAGTAAACAGAGAGACAGAGAGAGAGAGGGAGAGATCCAAGGGTGGCGCTGAGGGTGTTTGTTGCTAACCCTCTCGTGGCTGCACAATGCACTTACTGTTTAACAGATGCCCTTAAACCAATTCACAGTTCAGTCACTATCCTTTTTTTTTAATTTCAAGTATCTGTTCAGAGCCTGTCTGTAATCAAGACAGCCCATGTCTAACATACTTCAGTAATGACAAAAACAGACCCAAGTGTGTGTTTGTGTGAAAGTCACTGACCGGGAATGAGTTTCAGAGAAAAGGGAGAAGAAGAAAAAAGCCTTTGCAAGTTTGCTAGCACGCCTTGGACCCTTCTGAATGAGGCGCAAACTTAAGAACAGCATCCAACAGCCGGCAATGGCCCTCATGACTGCAGTCAGCAGCCAAGGCGATAGAAATATACCAAAACATCACAGAGAGGGTGGAGTTTGATATCTAAAAACAGGACAGAATCTGCACGAATATCAAATCCCTTCATCTACTTAGTTAAGAAGAAAAAAAAAGTACTGCGCTTGTTGTACTGTGTTACAATGCAGCACTTGCACATAGTACTTAGTTACAAGTTTATTTTACTTGTACTTGAGCAAGTGAAAAAGCAACATTTCCTGTAAGCAGCAGTAATGTCTCCTAATCCCTAATCTATTTATGGGAGCAGGTTTGTAACTTAAACAATCCCATCTTCCTCACATGCCATTTTTAAAATCAGATTATATGCTGAATTTAAATGTATCTCAAAGGAAATCATGGCTGGCTCAATCACTCACAGCTGAAGATGAAAACCTCAGTCTGCGGGCTCAAACAGGTGATGCTCAGAGCCTGAGAGGGAGCACTTTTATTTGACTTGTTCATCCAGTTCAGCCTATGCATTTCAGAAACGGATCCAAAATATAACCGACTGTGAGAACTCTCCAATAAAAAAGAGATAGAGGTCAACAACCAAATCTTTCTCCTACCTTCACTGATGCAGTGCTGATTTTGCTCTGAACTCAATCTGACATCCTCGAGTACAGTCCTATTTTCTGCATGACAGGACTGGGCCTTGGTTTCTTCCCAAAAATCCCCAGCAACAGGACTGGACGGGCGGAAGTTTCCATTCAGATCGAGACAGCTGTTCAGGCAAACTTCTCTCTTCCCTCTCCTGACAGCGGCTATCGAGGATGGGGTAACGGTTGCCCTTTTCACAGCCTTTGATGGAGGCTGATCATTAGAGCTGCTGCACGGGGCACAGAAAACACACAGCATGTTCAAAGCAAATAATAATTAGCACTAACTGGGGGAATATTGCCAATGACATGCATTCAAGTAAGCAGGTAATAGGCAATTCAGAGAAAACACACATGGTGATGATAATAACTGAAACAGTCAACAATGCAAAGCACATACAGCACTCAACTTCACAACGGATTTGCTACTTTAATCAATAATGTACTAGAATACTGGCTCCAATGGAAAACTCGCAAAGAATGAAACAAGGCAGCCACTGAACATCCTGGAGCTTATCAGTAACATTATGCACTTGCAAATTACACCAACTGAGCCGCACAATTAATACTGTGCCAAAACAGACCACTGCAGTCCTTGTCAGGGTTAGAATGAAGCGTGTCTTCATCAAGTCCCTCAATCCCTTCAGAGAAACTGAAGCAGTGGAGGAACAGTGGAGAAACCCTTCACAGCTGAGCCCTGTGAACGAGCCCACAGCCAGAGGAAAAACATGTCTATCTCTCTACAAAGCTGTGTCGTCTCTACCAGAGCAGATTAAAGGGTCTGTCATATTGCCCTGAGCACAAGAGCATGAGCAACGCCTGGATGAAAAGACGTCTGAAAGAAGTGACAGGCTCGCCTCCGTGCTCGTCTCTTTCTTATGTTTAAATACATGCATGCATTCATCCATACACTTAAGTCTACCCAATGCCCAAGGCTAATTGTCAGTATATCAGTAACAATGCAGAAAGAGCTTTAAATGTGTTGACATAGCACTTGTACCGAAAAACTTACCGCATAGCTATTACCATAGGAGCTGCTAATGTGGTTGGCGAGGTTTGCAAAAGAAGGTTTGTTTCTTTTTAATGTTGGCTTTGAATGTGAAAGCGTGCAGAGGAGAAGATGTCATCGTTAATCAGCACTCCATCCCATAACTTATTCCAACATCTTTGTACTCTGCACCGTTGCACATGTAAATAAGCTACCTCCATTCTCCTGCCACATGGCTTTATCTTAAATTAGAAATCTAACTGTCTATTATAAATCAATTAATAGGGTCTGTATTTTGCCAGTTATTTCCATAATGGTCCTAATTTAAAACTTCGGAAAACATGCCTATAAGAGTTTACCAGAGGCCAAGGTGATGTCTTCAAATTAAACTACATCAAAATAAAATCATGATATGCAATATTATCTGTATTATCTGTATCTGTATGAATAATCTGCAAGATAACATTCAGAAACCATGTTTATTCATATTACACTAGTCAAATGATCTCAAGGTGACTGTTTTATTTCTAAGCAACATCAATTAATAATACTGTGTTGTTATTAGAGCATTTAAAAGCCTTTATATAAGGAGTTAATATTAGTTTATTTATGCCTCACTTCATTAGCTTAAACAACAGGCACTGTCTTTACAAGAAAAAACAAGCAAACAAAAAAAAAAACCCCGAACCAAAACCACTGTTTAAAAAGATAAACGATATGAGGAAAAAAATGCTTACAGTGTGGAAGTGCTGCAGTTTACCAAGCAATGCAATACACCCAGTAAGTCATCTTCCCAGTAGAGATCAGTGAATCTCTCCTTCACGATGCTGGCAAACGCCTGGTATTGGAGGTCCCTCAAAGAGAAGATGAACTCCCCTCGGAAAATGAAAAGCAGATTTTCAAATGAATATGTCTGAAAAAGAAAATCAGTGCAATAAAAATGCAAACTGGCATTAATAGAACATTACAATCTTAGACTTCGGGGCATCTATTCCTTATAACACTGAAGTCTACCCTATATGGGCAAAAGTAGTGGGCCACCTCCACATTACAACTACAGGAACTGCAGCCATAGAAATCTATGTCATGAAGTTCCTGGCACACAGCTTTTGTGTTGATGGTAATGCCAGAGGAGGTCTAGAACTCTACAGTTATTGAGTTAGCGTAGCGTTTTTATGCACTATTCCCCTCAGCAATTGGCGACCCCCCCACTCTGTAACTTTATGTGGTGCTTTCTGGTTGACTTGCCATTCCACTTTGCAATAATAATTGTAATAGTGGCATCCTATAACAGCAGAATTCAGTGTACTCCTCAGAATGACTAATTCTTTCATAGATGTACGTATAGGCCGACTGCATGGCTACATGCTTGATTTTTACATAACTGTGGCAAAAAGCCCCTGAATTCAAAGATGTGGCCCAATACTTCTGTCCAAATAGTGTATCTAGTATTCCCAGAATATAGGCAAGTAAAGGAAGCAACAGTGTTACATGTTTGCCAAGTAAATGTAGGAACATTGTACACTGTGTGATCACAAAATGCAAAAGCAAAACAGAACATGCATGCTTCCGGTCGCATTCCTGACTCGATGAAGCACCCTTTGGGACTGGAGTGCTGTGTTGGCATGGAACAAACTTGCATTTGGTCTCTGGGTTATAGTTTGACTTACTCAAAGTGATCAGAAGGGGACTTCCATAGAGTGAAGAAGTAATAGCAATGCTGGGAAAAGTCCCAGTGTGCACAAAGAGAAAACTCTGAAGAAGAGATCTACCAAATTTAAATCAGTTGAGGTTTTTATGTTATTATGAGTGGACTACCAAAGAATGGATTTTACCCTGTCAAATTAAGCTGGGTGTTGTTTGACTGTTAATTAGCTGTTAATAAAGCACTGTATATATTCTTCTATTATTTATTGATATAATTCAACTGCTAATGTTATGATTATGATTGCATTAATCTTACAAAGTTTGCACATACGGTGGAGAAGCCAGACCGTGTACTATTATATTTTTCCATTTATTAGTCTAAAAAGATTGATAAAAGGAAATTAGCTACTTCAATGTTTCTCCCTGCTGTATAATCCTTACTTTTGCAATCTGTTTTGGATTGACTATACTATCCACGGATAAGGATGAGTCTCCAGACCTGGGTTCTGTAGAGAAATTGATCACAGTAGTCCAATTCATTGGAATTGTTTGTCTGCTTGCGTATCAATCCCGCTTATCATTTCCACTTGCACTTGAGCTACAAACAGTCTGCAGCGTGGATCTAGACATTACTTTTATTTTTATTGCTTAGCATTAGCATGCTGTCTATACAGGGGCTTGCAAAGAGCTGAACTGAAGTTGCATTAGCAGCATAATGCACGTATAAATAAAGAGGATGTATGTTATATCACAAGACGGCTGATAGATTTGTTTCACTAACTCATCTACACAAGGCATTTTCTAAAGGGTATAGCAAAGGTGGCAGTTTGTCGTGAAACAACAATGGCAATCTCCACATTTTGACTTTTTTTTTTCTCTTTTTCTCTTTTTGACTTTAATTGCGAAATTTCGACATGGTGTTCTTATATTGTCTGTTCTTCTTCTTTCTTGTATATTGTTTTCTTTACTTTCACACCTTTGTGGTATTGCTTCCAAATTTCAGTGTGCAAGAAAATGTACATTGACAATAAAAAAGTTCTAAGTTCTAAGTTCTATTCTCAAAACGATTAACAATATTTTTTTTCTTAATGTGGCCCTAATACTCAGTCATAACCAGACCCTGAACTTCAACAGGCAACAAACCGAAGAAAGAAACGTAAAAGTAATGTAACGAGTAGTATAACGACTTTCCCTTGGGAGTAATTAAGTAACGTAGTGTGTTACTTTTAAGAAAAGTGTTCTGTGTAATATGTTCAAAACGTTAGGCTACTTTTTTGGAATAATGACCCCAACACTGATCGCAGCAAATAGGAGAAATACCTCTAAGATGCAAAAATACTAATACTACTTAGATATGGTCGTGACTCTCAAAGCGGAGCCAATGAGAACTCAACATGAATCGATAAGGAATCAAACCAAAAAGTAATATCAATTATGGAATCGGAATCCTTTAAATTCTTATGAAATCCAATGCCTACCCACAGATATAAATATAACTATCTGTAGATACATACCCATGGCAATGTCCTCATGCCCATTGTCCAAATATCCATCAAGGGAAAACTCCCCCTTCAACAGATCGATCACCTCCTTTAAGGCAGGGTGGACATCTGGGGAGCTGGATGTTCGAGCAGACTGGTTCTCACCTTGTGTTCTTGGATTTGTTTGGACCTTGTATGCTCCAAGCACACTGTGCTCCATGCAGGAGTCGGAAATGACTGAGCTTCCACTAAAATGTGATGATGGTGGTTCATACTCCTGTGGTCCAGGCCTAACAGGCACATTAAGACAGTCAATAAACGAACCATCAGTGCTCTCTGTGATTAGCCCCTGCAAAGGCTGAGGGACCAAGGAGAGATTTATATCCAACCCGAGGACAGACTCGGGAGCCTTGACCTGCACAGGCACTAGAGAAAGATGCCCTGTTGTGGGGTTCTGCCGAAAGAGGTAATTATTGAAAATACCACAACCATTGAGGTTAGTGGATAATGGCAGAGAAACAGAGACTTCGAGATAAGATATATCAGGGAGAGCAGAAGGGGAGTCGACCAGCATCTTGCTGCTAGAAGTTGTAAAAGATGTAGTTTTCTCCTGAGTACGGAGATTGGGTTCAGTTTGTGGAGGAAGTTGGTACTCAGAGGGTGGAGTGAAATCGAGGCTGCTTTTCACAATTTGATCCCTGCCTTTGGTGAATCCATCCATAGTCCTGTAAAATAGACAGTCAATCAAATCATTTCTCATAGGTATTAGGTGCATAACATTTATTGTAAATGTTTTTTTTGTTTACTTTTTGATGGATCATAGCTATATACTTTACCAAACTGTCTCAGCATTCATGGAAAATATTTTCATTCACTGGCTTACCAAGATTTAGAGAAGTGAAATGTTACCATTTGTTGATATATTTTTATATATGTGCCTGTAAGACACTAATACCAACAGAAAATGTATATGTTTGTTTAATACATAGAGCAATGTGTTGACTGACTGCATGCTATTGCTGTCTTGTCACCATCTTATATTGCAACAATATTGCTTTACAGATGGCAACGGCCTGCAAGTGGTCACAGACCAGGTCCCCATCTAAAAAAAACCCCAAAAAAACAAAACAATTGAAAGACGACAAAACTGTAAATTCAACCATTTACATAGCTGCAATATTTTTATATTTCTAATCAACAGAGTGCCTCAGAAATTTTTCTGCTTTTATGTGATCCAAGCTCCCAAAACCAGAGCTGGTGTGTCAAGTGATCAACAAGTGACTTTTATTTTCATTGCCAGATCATTTACAAACATTCTTATGACCATGACAATGACAACAAGTAACTATACGTAATAAGAAGGTCAACGTGAAATTACAGCTTGTGGTTTTGACATTTTGGTTTATACTATCAAAATGATTTGATTGCTTTAAAAAGTGTTTGCTAGTACGGCCCAATTTTAGGCCTTTATCTTTAAAGAGAACCACCCTAGCTGTTTTTCTTCTGATTTTAGCCTTTGTGCTAAGCTAGGCTAACCAGCCTCCCATCTAACGCTCAGAAAAAAAAGCACATTAGTGTATTTACAAAAATGGTTCTGAAACCTTTGTTTTACAAATAGATTGATCATTGTTGTTTAATATAATGTAAACCCGTAATATCACTTTTGTATTCCTACCCTTCAGTGTCATTTGAAAAATGCTGGTCCCCCCCCTCTAAACCTCCTTCACTGGTCAGGATGATGGGGGTGAAGTGTGTGGCGGTGGAAGTGAAGGCCTCTGGGAGCTGGAGTTCCTGATTGACTGGATAGCTGTGGGGAACAGGGCCAGGCACAGGAGCCAGTCGGCTCTCAGTGGCCATGGGGACAAAGCCTACACACAGTTACCACAGTGCCATTTACAATATCAGTGATATTGTCTCGTGCAATGTACAAAATACCATCAGCTTTAATTCTGATTCAAATTAATGAGACCAAATACATTTTTATTAGTTTGTTTCAGAGGGGGCTTCCTAATATTTCATACATTTAGGATATGTAAAATATTGTACATGTTAAAGTAAAATGTATTGCACGAGGGTCATCCCTACTTAAGTAAAGCTGCCCTACCACTGTTGTTTTCAGCAGACTCTTCACATGAATTTTGGCATGTTTCAGTGGTCGTCAAATCTTCTGCATCTGAGAATTTTAAGGTTGGCTGAAAAGAAAATACAATATGTTCATGACAACTAGAACTGACTATTCAGTGACACAAAACACAACCGACACTGAGCACAAGAAGCTGACACTGACACTTTACTAATACACAGGTACAACAGCATTAATATATCTGTGGTGAAAAAAGCTCCTCCTTGAATCGCTACCTTATCGTGGTGGAGGGGTTTGTGTGTCCCAGGGATCCCAGGGGCTATGTTGTCTGGGGGCTTTTGCCCCCTGGTAGGGTCTCCCATGGCAAATTGGCCCTGGGTGAGGGACCAGACAAAGAGCGATTCAGAAGACCCTTATGAAAAGGACACCGAGGGAACAGTTTACCCTGCCCGGGATAGGGTTACCGGGGCCCTGGAGCCAGGCCCGGGGAGGGTGCCCGAGGGCGAGCGTCTGGTGGCCGGGCCTTAGTCCATGGGGGGGGGGGGGGGGGGGGGGTGCTGGAGGGTGCTCTGTTGTCCTGCTGGGAGACTTCAATGCTCACGTGGGTAACGACAGCGAGACCTGGAGGGGTGTGATTGGGAGGAACGGCCTCCCTGATCTGAACCCGAGCGGTGCTTTGTTATTGGACTTCTGTGCTAATCACAGTTTGGCCATAACGAACACCCTGTTCGAACATAAGAGTGTCCATAAGTGCACGTGGCACCAGGACGCTCTAGGCCGTAGGTCGATGATCGATTTTGTAATCGTATCAGCAGACCTGCGACCTTATGTTCTGGACACTCGGGTAAAGAGAGGGGCTGAGCTGTCAACTGATCACCACCTGGTGGTGAGTTGGATCAGGTGGCGGGGGAGGACGCTGGACAAACCTGGTGCACCTAAACGCGTAGTGAGGGTGTGCTGGGAACGTCTAGCAGAGGCCCCAGTCCGCGAGATCTTCAACGCACACCTCCGGCAGAGCTTCAACAGCATTCCGAGGGAGACTGGGGACATTGAGTCCGAATGGACCATGTTCAGCGTCTCCATTGCCGAAGCTGCTGCATTGAGCTGCGGCCGCAAGGTGGTTGGTGCCTGCCGCGGTGGTAATCCCCGAACCAAATGGTGGACACCAGAGGTGAAGGGAGCCACCAGGCTGAAGAAGGAGTCCTATCGGGCTTGGTTAGCCTGTGGGACTCCGGAGGCAGCCGACAGGTATCGACAGGCCAAGCGGAATGCGGCTCGGGCAGTGGCTGAAGCAAAAACTCGGGTGTGGGAGGAGTTCGGAGAGGCCATGGAAAAAGACTTTCGGACTGCCTCGAAGAGATTCTGGCAAACCGTCAGGCGTCTCAGGAGGGGAAAGCGGTGCTCTACCTGCACTGTGTATAGTGCTGGCGGAGCGCTGCTGACGTCGACTGAGAAAATTGTCAGGCGGTGGAAGGAATACTTCGAGGACCTCCTTAATCCCACTGACACGTCTTCCGAGGAGGAAGCAGAGTCTGGGGATGAGGGGAATGACCCGCCAATTTCCGGGGGCGAGGTCACTGAGGCAGTTAAACAACTCCTTGGTGGCAGAGCCCCTGGTGTTGATGAGGTCCGCCCCGAGTTCCTGAAGGCTCTGGACGTTGTAGGGCTGTCCTGGTTGACACGCCTCAGCAATGTTGCGTGGAGATCAGGGGCAGTACCTGTGGACTGGCAGACCGGGGTGGTGGTCCCCATCTTTAAGAAGGGGAACCGGAGGGTGTGTTCCAACTACAGGGGGATCACACTCCTCAGCCTCCCTGGGAAAGTCTATGCCAGGGTTCTGGAAAGGAGAGTTCGTCCGCTAGTCGAACCTCGGATACAGGAGGAACAATGCGGTTTTCGTCCTGGTCGCGGAACACTGGACCAGCTCTTTATCCTCTCCAGGATACTTGAGGGTGCATGGGAGTTTGCCCAACCAGTCTACATGTGTTTTGTGGACTTGGAGAAGGCATTCGACCGTGTCCCTCGGGGTGTCCTGTGGGAGGTGTTGCGGGAATATGGGGTGTCTGGCCCATTGCTACGGGCCATTCGATCCCTATACAACCGTTGCAAGAGCTTGGTTCGCATTGCCGGCAATAAGTTGGACTCGTTCCCAGTGGGTGATGGGCTCCGCCAGGGCTGCCCTTTGTCTCCGGTTCTGTTCATAATTTTTATGGACAGGATTTCTAGGCGCAGCCAAGTGGCGGAGGGCTTTCGCTTTGGTGGCCTCAGAATCTCATCTCTGATTTTTGCGGATGATGTGGTTCTGTTGGCTTCATCGGGTGAGGGCCTCCAGCTCGCACTGGAACGGTTCGCAGCCGAGTGTGAAGCAGCGGGAATGAGGATCAGCACCTCCAAATCTGAGGCCATGGTTCTCAGCCGGAAAAGGGTGGTGTGCCCACTCCGGGTCGGGGATGAGTTCCTGCCCCAAGTGGAGGAGTTCAAGTATCTCGGGGTCTTGTTCGCGAGTGATGGGAGAAGGGAGCCGGAGATCGACAGACGGATTGGGGCTGCAGCTGCAGTAATGCAGACGCTGCACCGGTCCGTCGTGGTGAAGAGGGAGCTGAGTGTAAAAGCGAAGCTCTCAATTTACCGGTCGATCTACGTCCCTACCCTCACCTATGGCCACGAGCTGTGGGTAGTGACCGAAAGAACCAGATCGCGGATACAAGCGGCAGAAATGAGCTTCCTCCGAAGGGTGGCTGGCCTCTCCCTTAGAGATAGGGTGAGCCCCTCCCGGCCATCCGGGCCAGCCGAGAGATTATATCTCTCGGCTGGGAACGCCTTGGTATTCCCCCGGATAAGCTGGAGGAGGTGGCTGGGGAGAGGGAGGTCTGGGCCTCTTTGCTTAGGCTGCTGCCCCCGCGACCCGGCCCCGGATAAAGCGGATGAGGATGGATGGATGGATGAAAAAAGGTTTACCGGGTGAACTCTGCTGATGAGGTTGTTCCAGACAGTCTCAGCATTTGTCCCCTGGCGTGATAAGTAGTCACAACAGCTCTGGAACAGATCCACATGAGAGTAAGTGTGATAGCAATACAAGGCACTTCATACACAGATATGGATAATGTCAGAACTAATTCTCTCCTGAAATAGCTCAAGGGTTAAAAACAAAACAAAAAAAAAACACGCAGCAACCCTTTAAAAAGGATTGACAGGGTAACAGTAACAGTAAATTATGGCATTTGTCACAGAGTTCTTTGTTGACATAATGACAAGGGAAAAAAGAGATTACTCTAAGCAATGATGCTTCTCTTTGAAGTTGTGATATCTGCACAGTGATAAACAAAATCAAAATGGGCTTTATTTATAGAAAACTTCATAGTTTAGTATTCTAACATAAGTTAGAAATAAATGTATGATAAATTGTAAATACATTTTTGCTTGTATTTGCTTTGTATTTGGTGCTTGACTAATTCTTTTAGCATTTTACATTAACATGTCATTAGTACTAAAAAGAGAGCTGAGTGTAAAAGCAAAGCTCTCAATTTACTGGTCGATCCACATCCCTACCCTCACCTATGATCATGAGCTGTGGGTAGTGACCGAAAGAACGAGATCGCGGATACAAGCAGTGGAAATGAGCTTCCTCTGAAGGGTGGCTGACTTCTCCCATCTGGGAGAGGCTCAGAGTAGAGCTGCCGCTCCTCCACATCGAAAGGAGCCAGTTGAGGTGGCTTGGGCATCTGACAAGGATGCTTCCTGGGCGGCTCCTGGGTGAGGTCTTCACGGGATGTCCCACCGGGTGGAGGACCCGGGGCAAACCCAGGACACGTTGGACAGATTATATCTCCCTGGGAACGCCTTGGTGTTTCCCCGGACAAGCTGTAGGAGGTGGCTGAGGCGAGGGAGGTCTGGGCTTCTCTGCTTAGGCTGCTGCCCTTGCTACCCGGCCACGGATAAGCAGAAGAAGATGAAAGGATGGATGGATAGTACTGAATGCATGGGGGCATACAGTATCAAATGGGTGTTGCAAATCAACTGCATTTATTAAACTGATTATAAATAAGTATGACCACTTCTGTAAAAGCAGAGGTTCTGTCAGTTTGCTGGTCTGAATCATTGTAATGTGTGATAGCAAAATGCCCTGGAGGAAAGCAGGGCTGAACTGCTTGACCCTTTTTTGTTTTTTTATTTTCATTACTGACACTTGATTGTCCAATCAAATATCAGATCTCTTAATGCAACCAGCCTTTCACTATAGATAGAACATGGCAGCACGGCTGAAAGTTTTTGCTGAAATTAGGTCAAGCAACAGGACAATGATGCCAGGAAAATCTAGAACAGAATAGCCGTAAAGGAAAATAACAAGGTGTTGCAATGGTGCAGTCAAAGTTGAGACCTCAACCTGATTGAAATGCTGTGGTGAATGAATGGCTTCAAACCTCAATAAAATCAACCCCTCTATAAAATAAAGCAGAAAGACAAGTGGGCCAAAATTCCTCCACAATGACATGAGAGTGTCATGGAGAATTGGATTAAAGGACTCAGGTGCGAGACTCCTTGCAGAATGACAGTGGATTTATTTACAGTGAAAAGGTGAGTTAACAGTTCGAGTCTATAATCCAAAAAGGGCAGTGCAGTGATACGGCGACCTCTCCTCACGGTGACAGTGCAGTAATAATCCACAACAACTCCTGGTGCCGGCTCCTCCTCCAATCCCTGAACCCCGGTTTAGTTCAACGTTCCAGCGTTGGTTGTGACTCAACCGCCCCGTTAAATAGGTCTGCGCTGGCAAGGTAATTCTGCACAGGTGCGATGATTCTAGCTCAGGACACTCCCCTCCGGTCAACTGCCGTTCCGTGCCACGGCTTCCGGAAGTACATGTTCCAGCAGAAAAACACATGCACAGGATGGAGAGGAGAACACGACACAGTACACACAAACACCACAACAAATTGGCAAGACGATCAGTGAGGACCGTCTAGCCATGACACATAAAGTCTTTTATGAAACAAAGACTCCAGGTTCTGATAAAGTTAGTTCTACAAGCTATTAAATCATTTGGTTTGGTAGTTTTTTACATACTGCTTCTGCAATTTATCTGTTGTATTTTACTAACTTTAAGTCCTGGTAAGGATCAGATCTTTTTTTTTATTATGTCCTGATAAATAAAACATTAGAATTTAAAGATGGGATACATTGGTTTTTTTTTTTTACCATGACTTTATATCTGACCATAAAACTCAAAACCCGACAAACCTGTTTAGCATGTTAACATATGCTAATTAGTACTGAAGCCACAGTTGCATAGTCTGACATTTTTTATTTGCTCATAAGTGGAAATATTCGATGTCCTAAGCTTTACAAAAACCTCCAAGTCTTCTAGAGACCACAGAGGCCAGAAATACGGAAAAAAATAATTTGTGCAACAGCAAAGGTCACGAGGAAACCATGATATCAATGGAATCAAGCTGCTGCTGTGGCTCTTTGCTATCAAAAATCAAAAAGTCTGTAGTATTGTTCTGAAATCTTCAGTAGTGCTCTTAAACTAACAACAGTAAAGACTCCCCGTGGCCTCTAAAATGGCACTGGGAATTCTGTACTGCATTTTAAATGCTTAAAAAAAGTCATTAATTCTATTCTATAAATATAAGCACCTACCTTTGTAAGATAACTCCGGGCTTCTGTTTAACATGCCAGCGTGTTTGTTCTAAATGTAAGTTTTACAACCCAATTTTCATTTGTAACAAAAACAAAAAAAAGCACAAATACTGAAATCAAATTGTCATGTTGTATTTTTACAATAACTTTCTGATGACAAAAATATCACTAGCTGGAGACATTCTTGTCAGAAATTTCAGGAATTCAAAAAGCACTGTGATAGTTCATTTGAAGCTAATGTGGTAAAAGACTTTGTATGTGTTCAAAGAAGAAAACAGAGTAACAGCCAGCTAGTGATAAAGGGTTTTCTTGTCTGGCAGTGTCAGGCATAGAGCCCCACAGATAATTTGCTTTGACAACCACATAAAGACTTTCATTAGAGAAAAACTAGCAACTCATAGTGTTAGATTAAGGTGACAATTCATGTTTTTTAAATAATAATAATAATAATAATAATAATAATAATAATAATGGGTTATGATACTTTTTTAGCCATGTCGATGGTAGGTCGCTCGATAGGCGTCCTCTTAGCCATCTCCAGGAGCAGTCTCTTTAATTTCCGAGGCATCGCCAGTTTTTGATTAGGTGATAAACTGAACTTGGCTGTGGCCCAGAGAATGGCAGCAACCCCATACACGCAAACCTGAGCAAAGACAGACGAGAACAAAAAGAAGCGGGTGGGGGTTAATTTGAAATAAATTATTTAAAATTTCGCTTTAAAAATTAATGAAAGCAGTTCTGACAGACCGACCTTCTCTGTTACAATTCCATGCTCTTGATATTCAGGAGCAAGATAAAATTCATCTCTAGATCCTGCAAAGGACACTTACAGTTAGTTCCTAAAGTCAACATATACTCATACACGTTGGATAAGAGTGCATTTTCAGTGAGTATTTTGAGAGTATACAACTAGAGATTGCAAATCCCTCCCCAAAAAACATGAAAAACACAACAGCAGATGACTAAGAAGTACCTACCTATGTTTTTAGGTTTCAAAAAAAGCACTTCTCCCTTGCAGCCCACATGCGCCGTGTCCAGGCATAAATAGGCTAACAGAAAAGAGAGAAATCAGCTGCACAGAAGAATTGTGAGCTAGAACCATGCAACGTAATTTGCATAATATTTCTAGTCAGTTTTTTTCTCTCCGCTTTGGAACTTTCTACCAGTCTATTGTAAGCGCTAGCTCTAAAATGAAGAGAAAACTGCTGTTGCAGGGATAGTTTCTTCCTGGTTTTGTGAACACAGTGGGTAAAATCACCTGGAAAGTCAATGTAGCTCTGCAGTGAGGTTAGGCAGGTGTAACACAGAGCCCACAGCTCATTAACTGTCAGCCTCCGTCCACAACGAGCAAGCAACTCTCTTAGAGAGATCCACTGGAAAGAAAACAAGAACAAACCAATCTTAAAAAGGGAATGTGTTACAGATTAAAGAGTTTCAGATGCTCCCTCAGAAGGCCTAATTAACTCTAACTGGAGCAATTCCAATCTATTTTTTAATGCTTCTATTGCTGCTGAGTACCTATGTGATTACTCTGTCACTTGACTCTAATTTTATGGTTTTGCGGGTGTGAAAAATGTGTGGGTGAGCTTTTCATCTGACTAAGCTGTTTCAAAGAGGATTAATTATTTGCAAAAATCTGAAATCAGGTAACAGTTTTACAATACTGTATCTCTCTCCACCTTTTTTTTTTTTTAGAAGGTGCGAAGTACTCTGGACTTTTTTTATTCCCTAATAATCTTAGCAATCTCCTCCTTGGCTAGCTGCATGGTGAAAGCTCAACAATCTTAAATTATCATCATCGTCCACTCAAGCATTTTTCACCAAAGCTTTTCAGCCATCTTAACATGAGCAAAGATCCTGTACTGACATAGGTCATACAATGCAGTTAAAGACTATGAAATGAACCCAGCTCTTCCCTTCTTATTCCTCTAAAACTGCCAACTCAAAGCTTTTTTGAGAGGATACAAAAAAGTTGAGCCCACTTCAGCCTTCACCTGAGACCTCTGTTGTTTTTCTGCAAGCAAATATGTGATGTGAGCATAGAGCCATAAATTTAAAGGCTGTCTGGCAATGGCTAACCTCATCCTGAGATTCTTCATTCAGGAACAGCATGCTTTTGGTCATGTAGTTATTAGGAATGTATAGACTGTGGTTTAGTGAAGTCTGGTCTTCAGAAGAGTCCTGTTCCATGTTCAGGGAAGTACAGGACGAGGAATCCTGTACTTCCTGCACAAAGTCCTGTATGAAGTCCTGGGCGCACTCCTCACACTGACTTTCGTGGCACTCTTGAATATTGGTGTGTTCAGTCTCGGCAGCATCCTCAGTTTCTCTGGACATTTCCCAGCAGTCCTCACTGTTACAGTGTGGGTACGTCTCACAGGACTTTCCCCGGCTGAATCTCTGAAGTCTGTTACTCCACACAGACTTGCAGCTCAAGTGCTCGTCTGCTCCTATCTCAGTGAGGTCTGAAACCGGTATACTGATGTCTCCGTGACTTGGAGGGGAGAAGCAGGGGGGGTTGTTGGAGTCCGGGACAGAACAGGAGCGGTTAAGGGCCCCCCTCACTCTGTTCAGCCTCTGCTGCGCTCTCCTCCTCACTGGGGAGCTGTTGTGAGAACGGCAATCCATCTCATCTGTCAAGATCAAGCTGTCTCTTTCACTGCCCTCCATGTCCTCAGCCCAGAGAGTGGAATCCCAGCCCCCACACAGCTGCAGATCGAGAACATTATGATTGGTTTCAGCTGTTTTGAAGGCAAAAAATAAACTTAATTATCTAGATGGTAAAACAGAAACCATAGTTTAGATAGCTGAGCAAACTGAAATGGAAAGAACATAAATCTCAATTCTGCCCTTTTTCAACTCCATAGTTTTTTTTCTTGATATTGTTATGCTTTACAATTTTATATTGTATTCTGGAGTTTTGTGCCTAAGGTGACCATATGAAGATATTCTCTCTGACATCACACAGATCTATGGATACAAATATGGCCAAAGAGTTTGGAGCATCTGAAGCCCGAGCTTTTAGGGATTACTGATAGAAATTAGGTCCCTATGATTTGAAACTTTTGCAAAGCTTAATATGAGCATCAGTGCAAATATACAGCACTGCCCAAAGATCTTAAGCCACTCTACATTTCTTTATGTTTTTCTTTCAAGCAGTCAGACTTTCTTGTATTTTTAAGTTTTCTTGAGCAATAGTTATTCAGGCTTTCTGAAGGTCTGTCCTGCAGTCTGTCCTTAAAGAAATTTCAGGTAATTGGACAAGAGGAGGAAAAAAAAGAAAAGACAGAGCTAAAAAATGATCTATGGCAGCAGATGAACACTATCTAAAAGTCATGTCCTTCAGAAACTGGAGCAAATCCAGCTAAGATCTGAGAGATACCCTTCAGATGATCAAGAAACTGTCAAGAAATCATTCTAAGCAAGGGAAACGAGGAGAAAATGCTGAGGTGTGCCAAATAATACAAGAACTGCACTGAGAATCTGTGGAAACAGGTTTTATGGAGAGATGAATTATTTTGGTTCAAATCATTGTCAATATGCACAGAGGAGGTCTGGAGAGAGGTACAACAGTGAATGTCATTTGTAAAACACGGTGGCGGCTTTGTCATGGACCACACCACCCTTTTCGAAGTGGTGTGGGATCATCGTGACAGAGAACAGAATAAAAGTCAGCCAACATCCAAAGAAGAGCTCTGACTGTCCTTCATGAAGCCTGGAGAAATATTCCTGAAGATTACTTAAAGAAATTCCAAGAAAGCTGCCTAAGAGAGTTCAAGCTGTGTTGAAGAATAAAGGTGATCATACCAAATATTGACTTTCAAGCTCTTTATGATTGTACAAACTCTGGTAATCTAATAGGGGTATATATAGTAGAAGTTGCTTTTGAAATTCTAACAACAATGTAAATAAAATCTTGTAAAGCAAGTTGTATAGTAATATTCTACTCTTTGCAAACACAGTTAAATACTGTATATGATTCCTTTAAGGAATGTGTTAACATGTTGCTTAAATCTGCCAATAACTTTTCTGACATGATGTTGCATCACTAGCTCATTTAGCACACAGTCAGAAAATGAAATAAAACATATATTTCAATTATGAAACGGCTCTGAATAGGTACCAATAACATTCTGGAAAAGCTGTTTGCTGGCAGTACAGGTTTTTAAAATATTTCTTCCTCCAGCTGCTTGCTACATTTTTAAAAACTTGCTCCATACCTGCTGCCTGGACAGACCATTTGTTTTAACAGAACTGTCATGCTGATCTTTGGTGTTGTCATCTGAGCTCAGTCTTTTAAGAAGACATTTAGGTTTGGAATGCTGCCATCTCGCCTCCCAGGAGCTCTCCTGCCCATCTGTGGATGCCAAAAGAAAGAAAATAACAGCAGGAGAAATCACGGAAGAGACTAAGCGGCGATCTGTTTGAATACACGTGATGAACATGATAACCTTGAAAGTTTGAAACCGATTCAATGGAGAGCACGCGTCGTCCAACTGAGGAGAGTTTGCGGCATACAGCTGCAGAGGAGGTGCGGGACAGCCGTCCTTCAGCCAGAGACAGGATGTCCTGTGGGAGTGTTACACTTGCAGGTTTGCAACACATGAACAGACAACACATACATAGTACCGTGTGTATGTGCTACTTTTTCAAGTAGTTGTGAATAAATGTATTTCTCCTACATATTTTTTTCATACATCACATACATACACAGTGTTTCACTGCGTGGATATTCACTGGATTATTGGCATCTATGTTAGAGCTGTAGAGCATTTTTGGACTTTTTATCTGTTTATGCAGTTTTGTCTATATTTTCAGTGTTTAATCTCCCTTTTTTCTTTTTGAAATCTGTTGTTTATCTCTAGATTTGGACTTTTGCCTGGGTGTTTTGGCAACCCCTTCCAATTAGCTGTTTCTGGAGGGATGACTGCTCATAATCATTGACTAGTTGCTGGGTTTTTTTGCGATTTTGTTACCATGAGCTCTTCATGAGCCTTATTCTGTATGCTTATACGCAGACTTCTGAGAGGGTTCTCATAAAGTTGTAGTACATATTACAATCATATAACACCTTTTTCCACTTAGAATGAGCAATTTTACTTCTGTTTTTCTTTTTCATTGAGGTTTATCTTGTAAGAGGCTGACAGTGAAATGCAAAACTTGCAGTGACACATTATTTCCACTTGATGCTGCTCAAGAGCACGGACTGACTGGAGTAATATGGACTGTCAGTTTGTCTAATAGTTGAAAAGCAGACATGATTTAATACTACAATAATCACACAAAGTATCCATATATTTGTTCTGACTGTAAAGCAATAGTGATTCCGTGTTCTGCTGGGATGTACTGTTTGGCTTGATATATGTGAGGAAAGCATCGGTACAGGCTACACATTGCTATTGGCCAATCATTATCCATCGTATTAGATCATGACGAGATACTGCTTTTCAGTTCTTTTCCTATTTGTTCAACACGACACATTTCATATTTAACCATATTTTCCTGTCTCACTATATGTCAAAAAGGCAAATCACCCAATTTTCCCATTTGTGTGAAAGTTATAATGATTTTAGTGTGATCCCAGGACAAAACGCCTTCTGAAGCGAGACCTCTAATTATTTCACAGCTGTCTCATGCAGTTTAAACCACGCAGCTTTCTATAAATCATTCTAACAGTAATAAAGAGTCAGCAGGTTTTTTTGTACCTGCAGGAGCGGCCGGTCCTCAGGCTTCTCCTCCTGCATCTGCTCCAGCAGCCTCTGGATTTCTTCTCCCAGATCTGCCTCCAGCTCTGGCTCGATGACAAAGTTCAGTGCGGCAGAAAGCGTAGAGCCCAGAGAATAAACATGGCCCTGTAGCCGGGGGCAGACAGGGAGACAACGCTGTCATTATCACGAAGCAGCTGCAGCTGTGAATTTACAGTACACACAGAGATCTGAATCCATGAATGAGTTTAGAAAAGCTCAAAATAACACTCTATCCCGTAACGACTTTATAGGCCATAATTGCTATGCATCGCTGCCATGTAGGCATATTTATGACGGAGCCTTTGTGTTGCTTTGCTTCGCTGACAGTGGATATTATGGTCAGCCCTGAGACAGCAGTGGATATGTACCAGGTGCTCCGGAGTTCATGACCCACACATAACTATCGCTCCCAACAGTTGAAGTGGGCTCGATCCATACTTATGTGGTAAACAAATGTGCAAGAAGAAGAAGTTCTTTAGAAAAACTGCAAAAAATTAGAACGCACAGTTTACTTTGAAATCCAGTTACATAAGTCTGCTGCAAATGTATTCATGCGGTGGTGAGAAAAGTCGCACCGCTCAGTGGCACAGTGCGACTTTCACATTTGAATTCTGCATTTCTACGGAGGAAGCAGAAAGCTTTAGAATTCAGTCGCATGAAAGGCATTTGTCTGTTTCCTAACAATAAAGTTTTTTCAGTGCTGTATCCATAATACAGCAGACATAGATGTACAGAGAAGTCTAAAAAGATGAATAGAGTGGTTACACAGCTGCACTCAGCCACAGCGAAAAAGGATACATAATGGAGATGAACATTTATTAAGCCCAGTGAGAGAAATGCAGACTTACTTTTAAAAGAATTGCAGCAGGAACAAAGATAAATGTGCAGAGGAGAGTACTCAGACATGTTTACACCTGGAGCTGCAAGCACCTTACAATGAAAAGTAGATAAAGAGGCTCGTGCTTAAACGCATTAGTCAGAAGAACAACTCGATCCAGTCTGTTTTAAGATTTAGACTGCTGAATGTTAAAGGGAAATTTGGGTTGAATTAAACTGTAAGCTTATTTTCATAGCTGTGGACACAGTTTGTGTTTGTCATGATGATACTGTGTACCAGCCAAGTGAATCACTGAGGTCTGGGATTATAGTCAGTTAAAAGAGGTCAGACCGTGTATCAGGCATGAGCTGTGAGGCTGATTCCTGCACTTCAGACTGACTCAAAGCAAAGAAGCATTTGCTAATCCACCCATCCAAAATGAATATAATGTAATCCGATACAACTCTTCTGTTATGGTGTACATAATATACTGCCATGTTCTTGCTGACACAGATGTAGGTGTTAATGTTTTAGCAGTGAGGTCACACTTAGTGGTGGTGTAGACTGAACTGCTTTATATTCAGGTGTCTCTGACATTTCGCACCGCCCGTGAATGTAAATGGGGAGGAAAACAAATTAGAAACACCTCTCAGAATAATGTAGTCAAGTGTAATTCAGGGCAGGATTCGCAGCAGATCTCTTCAACTGCAGTGAAATTGACCGTGCGTATATGAGTAATCAAAAGTGGCAAAATGGTGTGTAACCTGCTATTTGGTTAAAAATCGCAGATAGCACACACGCATTTAAAATATTTAAAAAGGCTTTTCTCAAAGTGTGCCTGCCTGAAACGTAACTGTGATGAAATATCAACATACACAGTGATTAATAATAAATGATATTCATCTGGACAGTTTGCTCAATGGCACATTGTTAATCTGCACAGCGGCTACAAGGTGCAAAAACAAAAAAACCTCGACTATGGCTGGGAAGTCGGACTTTTTTCATAAAAGTGGTTTTGTTTACACCTGCCTAGATCACTGATAATTTACTCTGAACAATAACAATAATGTGCCAGTGTAGATTCTCAGCTGAAAGTATGTCAGGTATGCAAACCTGTGCATTGCATAATGAATCCACACTTTATATTCTGGTGTTAAATTTACAGCTGCACAAACTGTATGCATGACATTGCCATAGACGTGAACATGTAATCAGTTGTTTTGTTTTAGTTCCTGCCAAACCATTTTTACACTCTTGAAATTTGTGCAAATAATCATTATTTAGGAACATCGCACACGTATTCAAGTTATTATGTATGTACTGTAACACAGTCATAATAAAATAACGCGCTATTTAGGATCACCATACATCATTCCCTATGTGCCTTTATGTTCTTAATGGAAATAATTACATTAAGAAACATAGTTATCACTTTGACATTCAGTTCAATCTACTGACCTAGAAAGAGCAGTCAAAGGTCAAATATAACATGACATCTAAAATTTTTATACAGTGCTTTTTACAGTGTTTCTTAACAGATTTGGTATGGTCTTTCCTCATGTTGTGCATTTTCCATTGTTATACCTCTCTGACCTGTCTTCCCCATGTGATGTTTGTGTAATTCATGTATGGTCGGAAGGGTAAGATGGCGCTGGTACGGCTGGCAGCCTTAACCCAATTTCCCTCGGGATGAATAAAGTATTATCAATCAATCAATTTTGGTCCATTTCACTTCAGTCTGTAAGAATCCTAGTTTAGTTGATTCCTAGTTTCCCCACAAAGTTTTATCAGAATTCATTCACAACCGTTCGAGCGATCGTGTGTACACACAGAATGCCATGCACGTAAATGCTACCAAAAACACAACCTTCTTGCCGTAAGTAACTACACATTAGTCTGTATGACTATTTGCAGAATATTTCTAAATAGCATATAATCAATAAAATGAATGTCACTGACTTGGCCAGAATCTATAGTGATTTCCACATCTCAGTCTCTATGTGATGTATCAAACCATGGATATAAATGGATTCAGTTTAAAGCTTCAGAGATGTAACGCACAGCTTTCACTTTGGAAATAAATGGTTTCATTTATTGAATTGTGTGCTCAAATGAATAACAGCTGTTTTAGAGCCGCCATAAACTGTGCATACTTGGAGGGGGGAATAAAGAGAAAAAAAGGGCTAATTATTACAGACATACAGATAGAATTTATTGTGAAAATTATAAAAATATAAACTATTTTGGAATTAGGAAGTTCACAAATATAACTGTTTCACAGCTCGAGGTCACAGAGGTGGGCATATAACTGAATGGCTGCTGTCTTGCATGGAGTTTAAGGTGAGAGCAGAGAACAAACAACACTCTCCTCTCTTTCAGCAACATCACCACTGTGTGCTGTATTGAGAAACTCCCAGGGGTGAATGACTGCACTGTCCCTTTGACCACATCGAGTAAGAAGATTCAGCATTTCTCACCTCAAACGTGCTGCCCGTGTTGTCAAACTCAGGCGGCACGAAGGAGCCTTCTGGATCGTCTGCAGGTTGAAAGCATACCAATTAACTGCACCATTAAGCATGCAAACATCATCATTTCATCAAAGTGGGGAACAAACGGGCCATTTGATGTAAACACTCAGACGTACAGTCATGTCAGTTCTGTACTGTAACCTACTTGCTAAGCATATCCCATAATGAGATGCAAATCAGAGAAATATGCACCCAGCACGCTAAACCACAACGGTCCAGTGGGCTAGTGCAGACGCTTCCCTTCATTTGCCTAATGCGTGTGTCAGAGATAATCCCAGGCAAACAAGACATGAGCAATCTGCTGATCAGAGCAGGGAAGCAGGCACAGAGGAGCAGCTCTGCATTCTTCACTTTGTCCTCCTGAAATAGGTTGACGCTTAGACTGGACATCCAGATGCACGAAAACATCACTACGAATGTAACATCCACTCCCTCGAGTGAGCTCAGGAAAAGACGGAAAAGGCAGAAGGGGAATAAAGTGGGTCAGGACAATTTGGGGGCTTGTCTGCTAGAGCTAGGCTATCTCTTCCTGGTGTTCAGAGGTCAGTGTGAATTTCTGTGCTTTTCTCCCCTTTCACCTCCTTTTCTATCACCTCTTTCAACTCATCCTTTTTTTTAAAGTTATGTTTAACTTCACCTGATTTTTTGTTCTCAAGCCTTGACTCACCTGTATGCTTTCTTCTTCTCCCCTCATCTTGCCTTTCCTTCTCTCTCCTCTCCCGTGTCTTCCTTACTCTATTTCCAATCTCCTCTCCAGACCTCTTAAACTTTTTGACTCCTCTCCTCTTTTGTTCTTTCACTCACTCATCTTTTCCCGCCATCTTCCTTCCTTTTGCTTTCATCATTCCCCTCCTTGTCTTTCCTTCTCTCTACTCTCTGCTTGTTTTTCTTTCCCCATCTTTTTTCATTTTACTCCTTCCGTTTCTTTTAAATTGCTCTTTCCTCACCTCTCTTTTTGTCACTCCTTTTCTCATACTTTGCTTTTTCATCTCCCCTTGTCTTTCATCTCCTGCACCTACCCATTTTCATCTCCTCTTTCTCTCTTCCTTTGTTCCATATCATCCTCCCTCTTCTCTCCCCTCCTCATGTCTTTTCTTTAATTTATTCATCCTTTATCCCCTTTTCTAATAATTATTTTGGAATTTCAACAATATCACCAACATCAGTCCCTCCCTTACCTTGTTAGCATTCTCTCTTCCTTTGACATTTTGATCCAATCTCTCACGACCGTTCATTTCCACAAACCCTGCCTACCCCACTCTCCTTTTAGTTCCTTCTACTCTTCCTTCTAGTTTTCTTTCTTTCTCTCTCACTGTATTTTGTTTATATATATATATATATATATATATAAAAACACCCAGCACGCCCCTGCGGGCGGTTTATCCTTCAAGCTTGGGTCCTCTACCAGAGGCCTGGGAGCTTGAGGGTCCTGCGCAGTATCTTAGCTGTTCCCAGGACTGCGCTCTTCTGGACAGAGATCTCCGATGTTGTTCCCGGGATCTGCTGGAGCCACTCGCCTAGCTTGGGAGTCACCGCACCTAGTGCTCCGATTACCACGGGGACCACTGTTACCTTCACCCTCCACATCCTCTCGAGCTCTTCTCTGAGCCCTTGGTATTTCTCCAGCTTCTCGTGTTCCTTCTTCCTGATATTGCTGTCATTCGGAACCGCTACATCGATCACTACGGCCATCTTCTTCTGTTTGTCTACCACCACTATGTCCGGTTGGTTAGCCACCACCATTTTGTCCGTCTGTATCTGGAAGTCCCACAGGATCTTAGCTCGGTCATTCTCCACCACCCTTGGGGGCATCTCCCATTTTGACCTCGGGACTTCTAGGTTATACTCGGCACAGATGTTCCTGTACACTATGCCGGCCACTTGGTTATGGCGTTCCATGTATGCCTTGCCTGCTAGCATCTTGCACCCTGCTGTTATGTGCTGGATTGTCTCTGGGGCATCTTTACACAGCCTGCACCTGGGGTCTTGCCTGGTGTGATAGACCCCAGCCTCTATGGATCTTGTACTCAGAGCTTGTTCTTGTGCTGCCATGATTAGTGCCTCTGTGCTGTCTTTCAGTCCAGCTTTGTCCAGCCACTGGTAGGATTTCTGGATATCAGCCACCTCCTCTATCTGCCGGTGGTACATACCGTGCAGGGGCCTGTCCTTCCATGATGGTTCCTCGTCTCCCTCCTCTTTCTTGGGTTTCTGCTGCCTGAGGTATTCACTGAGCACTCGGTCAGTTGGGGCCATCTTCCCAATGTATTCTTGGATGTTCCTTGTCTCATCCTGGACTGTGGTGCTGACACTCACCAGTCCCCGGCCCCCTTCCTTCCGCTTAGCGTACAGCCTCAGGGTGCTGGACTTGGGGTGAAACCCTCCATGCATGGTAAGGAGCTTTCTTGTCTTTATGTCAGTGGCTTCTATCTCCTCCTTTGGCCAGCCTATTACCCCAGCAGGGTACCTGATCACGGGCAGGGCGTACGTGTTGATGGCCCGGATCTTGTTCTTACCATTCAGCTGACTCCTCAGGACTTGCCTGACCCTCTGCAGGTACTTGGTGGTTGCAGCCTTTCTAGCGGCCTCTTCATGGTTCCCATTTGCCTGCGGGATCCCCAGGTATTTGTAACTGTCCTCTATGTCTGCAATGTTGCCTTCTGGTAGTTCAATCCCCTCAGTTCTGACTACCTTCCCTCTCTTTGTTACCATCCGACTACACTTCTCCAGTCCGAACGACATTCCAATGTCATTGCTGTATAGCCTGGTAGTGTGGATCAGTGAATCGATGTCTCGTTCACTCTTGGCATACAGCTTGATGTCATCCATGTACAGGAGGTGGCTGACAACTGCTCCGTTCCGTAGTCGGTATCCGTAGCCAGTCTTGTTAATGATCTCACTGAGGGGGTTCAGGCCTATGCAGAACAGCAGTGGGGACAGAGCATCTCCTTGGTAGATCCCGCACTTGATGGTGACTTGTGCTATGGGCTTGGAGTTGGCCTCTAGTGTTGTACGCCACATCCCCATTGAGTTCCTGATGAAGGCTCTTAGGGTCCCATTGATCTTGTACAATTCTAGGCATTCCAGTATCCAGCTGTGGGGCATTGAGTCATAGGCCTTCTTGTAATCAATCCAGGCAGTGCACAGGTTGGTCAGTCTGGTCTTGCAGTCTCGGCTGATTGTTCTGTCTACCAGTAGCTGGTGTTTTGCGCCTCTGGTATTCTTGCCAATTCCTTTCTGTGTCCCGCTCATGTATTGACCCATGTGCCTGTTCATCTTAGCCGATATGATGCCTGACAGGAGCTTCCATGTAGTACTGAGGCAGGTTATTGGTCGGTAGTTGGGGTCCTTGGGGATCAGGACCGTCCGACCTTCGGTTAGCCATTCCGGGTGTCTCTCGTTAACTAGCAGCTGGTTCATTTGTGCTGCCAGACGCTCGTGGAGTGCAGTCAGCTTCTTCAGCCAGTAGGCGTGAACCATGTCGGGCCCTGGTGCTGTCCAACTCTTCATACTGGAGACCCTTTCTTGGATATCTGCCACTGTGATGGTTACTGGACCCTGTTCAGGGAGGTCGCTGTGGTCTGCCCTCAGATCCTCTAGCCACTGAGCATTGCCGTTATGGGTTGCATCCTTCTCCCATATGCTCTTCCAGTATTGCTCCGTCTCTATCCTTGGTGGTGCTGTTCTCTTATTGTTCCCTTGCCACTGAGAGGACACCTTTGCTGGTTCTGTGGAGAACAGCTGGTTTATTCTCCTGCCTTCTATCTCTCTGGTGTACCTCCTCAAGCGGCTGGCCAAGGCTGTGAGTCTTTGCTTGGCAGTTTCCAAGGCCTCAGGTATGGACAGCTTGCTGTATTTCTTATGCACCTTCTTTGTCGCACCTTGCTGCAACTCCGTTAGTTGGCTAACCTCCCTCCGTGCTACTTTGATCTTGCCCTCTAGCTTCCTTCTCCATGGAGGGTACTGCCCCTTGTCGCTGTTCAACTTGTAGCCAAGCATCTCACTGATCACTGCTGCCGTATTGTAGATCAGCTTGTTAGTGTCGGTAATCGTGGTTGTAGGTATTGCCCACCGATGCCTTCTTGTTCCAGTAGCCCACTTTTCGTCAGGGTGCCCTGGTTCCTCAACACCTGACACGGACCTTGTTGATCCGGGCGACGTCCGAGCCGGCATTCATATTTATCTGTCTCGCTCATGTCTGCGGTAGGCTTGCTTAGCATAGGGGGTCTAGCCTTAGGACCCTTACTGGATACAGACGCCCCAGGCAGGAATCGAACTAGCGATCCTCTGTTCCAAAGGCGTGTAGTCTAACCACTACGCTATCCAGCTCCATATATATATATATACATGTATATATATGTATATATATATATATATATATATCAAAAAAGCTCAATCTTCAATCAAACATTAAAGATAAAAGGGCAGACAAGAACAAAAAAAAAGAAAAAAAGAAAAAAGGACAAGAAGTCAGGACATATTGTAACACAGTGAAATGGGCAATGAAGGCGAGTAACAAAAAAAAAAAAAAAAAGACAGCCGTTGTCAGTGACGCAGTTGCCTCCAGGGTGATGGTGGGAGCTTGGTGAGTCATGTATGCCTACAGCATTTTAACACAACAGGTAGCATGAGCCAAGCAATACCAGAGATTCATCACGCTTTCCAAATGTGCTGATCGTATTTCCCACAGCGCACAGCCGGCACCGTTTCATCACAAACTGAACAGCTTGCGATGTGAAACCTTGTGGGAAAAATCGCGGCTTTTCTTGGTCATCGCTGTATAAAAAAACCATTAGAGCACATTTTGTTAGCGTGTCTCTGCTCTGGCGATGCAAACGCTGCCAAAACACCCACCATGACATCCAATTACCTTCCTGATATTACCGCAATAGTAAATCATCTGAAATAAACAGCATTAAAGTGTCGCTGCAACTGTTGTTCCCACTGAGACCCGTCATCAAAGCCCCTCAAGGTCACTCTGTGATACAGCGTTAGAGCCCGTTTGTTTGTGTGTGTGGGCATGGGATTGACCAATACACCATGTGTCTGCTTGAAATTGCACTGCGATCTGACAAACAGTTCAATTAAAAGGAATCAATAGGGAGCCGTGCAGCAAGGACAGCTGGGAATGCGGTGCACTGATGAACGATATAGATGAACTCTATTCAGTAGAACTAACGCAAGAAGGGTAATGTGAGCACTGCAGTTTCTTTCTCTTCTCGCAGTGTGAATCATAGCCAACGGACTGAACACAATCCAATAAAGCATGGCAACAAACGAGACTGCGAAGAATTTCAGCTGACAGAGTAATCAAGACATCACTTCAAAGCGTCTCTATTACTGACTGAAGAGATGCGTGGAAATTAAAAATGGATGCAACCACTTTAACGGATGCCACGGCGGCTGTGAAGTGTTTGCGAGTGTGAGCGGGCCGAGTGCTGCTAGGCTATCCACGCTGTTACCACAACAACAATCCCCCTGGCAACCCTGTTGATCTAATCAATGCTTATCAATTTCTGACGGAGTATGTGCACGCTGCAGTGCAAGCGCTCATATATGTGATGAGATGCAAAGGAGACAAGAAGAATAGAAGAGGTGAGGCTTAATAGTTGCTCACAGAGTATTTTCATTTAATGTCACTGGGCCTTGCAGCCCTGTGATGGGTAAAAGATGTTGTCTGTGCAAATCAGGGCAGACCTGCCGACCTCGGCAAAGCGCGACGCATCCAGTGAGACACTAACAGAGTATTTTCAGGCAGAAATTTGCAAATTGAAAGTGATACAGATCAGGGCAACAAATCACTAAAGGGGGGAAAAAGGCGCCTGTTCTCTGTATGTCAGAAAAAAAAGCTCGAGCTGCAATTTAGGCACAATCTGTAGCTCTGATCTGATCTGCTATATTCAAAGTATAAAACTGATTTCTCCCTTTAGCATGTGTGAGCTTCAGCACTCAGCTTTACTAACAAGTGACAAGTAAAATTCTATATATATGAAAAATGCCCTGAAAATAGTCAGAAACAATAACAACTGCCTGTAATTAGCATATACAAAGGTGGTTAATGTCTAAAAAAGGAACACAGGACACAAGCCTGAGCTATAGACTCACCACTGAGCTGCTCCATGAAGCAAACATTCCCATGGGCGTTGAAGGCCAAAGTGTCTGGTGTTATGCACAGTGTGTGGAAGAGGTGGGAGGGTCTGATGCTCTGCAGGGCCAGAACACACTCTGCACACACTGCCCACACCTCCTCCTCAGACAGACAACTGTCCTGCAAAGAAAGGATGTCTGCCAGAGAAACATTTTCCTGTGGACAAAGCACAAATACACACAACTGTGGGTATGTACACTAAATAAGATCCACAGTTGAAGCCTGATTTGTTTATATGTAGTTAAGGTTAGGGATAAGGGCTTGCCTTTAGAATTTCTTCAACAATGAACACTTTGAAGGAACACTATTTGCTCCAATGCTCCCATTTAATACAGTGTGTGTGAAGGCAAATATTAATAAAGAGCTCTTTGCCCTTTTTTTATTTAACATTTGGTCGCATTTCCTATTAGCTTGTAGCTTGGGACACAAGAGGGCAAAACGCAACAGCTATCTTCAATAACGGGCACCGAACCCGCATAGACAGAAAAAAACTGAGCTTCCAAGTAGGTCCTGGCGATCCACATTAATGCACATCCATGCAGTTATAATTTAATGATTCAACTAGTTTAAGAAGGGTTTTCACATCTTCCTTTTCCCCTCATGAGCACCTAAATGCACCATCAAACAGCCTCTTGCTCTCAACTGCATTTCAGTCAGCCAACTCATGTGAAACGGCTTTATTAAAATGTAAATAGAGAGCGTGCAAAGTAGACGTTAAAAGCTCTGACCTCATTACTTCCTGCTGAACAGAGGGGACGGCAGAGACTGAAGTTCTACCTAATCCCTTGAGGACCTTGATCCAACAGGTTGATGCTGGAGTGAAAGTGACTCATGTGCATCATAGCACAGCGGCCATGTGGAGGCAACAGCAGCAGAGGAAGCATTACAGTTCAAATGAAAAGTGTTATTGCAAAAGGTAAAAGGTGTTGGACAGCATGGATACAACTTACAGTACAGCAGAGACAGATTTGGTTTTGTTTTATGGTCTCTGCAAAATGCAAATCAACACACTGCTGCAAAAATTTGAACTTTTTGCTCTGAGTGATTCTGGCTTCATAGAGAAGGGTACATTTGTAGATGAAGCTACAAATGATGGATGTTGCAGTCTCTTTTGAAGCTTTCTGTCATCTTAATATCAAATAACTAAAATTATTGGGGGGAAAAAAACGCCAACATGCACACAATCTCTTGCAAACAATTTGGAGACAGTGGGACGGAAAACCTCTCTTTTAACAGGAAGAACCAGGCACGGGGAGGGGAAGCCATCTGCTGCAACTGGTTGGGGGTGAATGGTGGAAGAAGCATGCAAAAGGAGACAGCATAAAAGATGCAATATACCAGATATTTCGATAATGCATGGCATTTATAGGACCAATGTGTATGGTAATTTTTAAACTGGTGTATAAAAAATATGGTTCTGTATTAGTATTTAGTTTCTCAGTGGTTGTGCACAACACTTCCTAAGGATATTATGATATATTAACTGATCCATCGATCGATTAATGTAAGTAACACATAAAGATTATGTTTGCTTTTGCATCTAAATCTTATTTAATTCATGACAGATGATTTTTGGAACATGAAATATGGTGCAAATGATAGTTATTTAAAAAAAAAACATTTTGTTTAAAGGTTTGGAAAGAAAGTCTAAGGAGCTTGGAAAGCAAAGCGTCTGGACTTCTTTAAGTTGCTTGAAGACATTTCACCTCTCATCTGAGAAGCTTCTTTTATTTATTTAAATTTTTACTTTTTAATTATTTTACCTGCATTTTTTAATCACTCTTATATTTAAATGTTCATTTGCTATTTTATCTAGGGATTGAGAGTAACGTAGTTTCTATTCTCTGTATGTCCTGTACATGTGGCAGAATTGACAATAAAGGTGACTTTGACTTTGACTTTGACTTCTTCAGTTCTAGGGTCAAATGGTGGAGAGTCCCAGATTTAAGCCCATGTAGCCAGTGTATCAGAAAAACTCAGGAGAGTCTTCTCCAAGCACGACATCCCAGTATATTTCAGACCCAGCAACACACTCAGACAGAAACGGGTTCATCCCAAAGACAAAACTTCTAAACAGAAACTTAACGATGTGGTGTATGCTGTACAGTGCAGCGAGGAATGCCCAGACCTCCACATTGGAGAGACCAAACAGCCACTTCAAAAAAGTATGGCATAACATAGAAGAGCCACCTCCATGGGACAAGACTCGGTGGTCCATCTGCATCTAAAAGACAAATGACCTGGATGACTAATAAGCTTCACAGACGTTTGGAAAGAAAGGAGACTCATAAAGCAGCCATTTATTATTTTATTTTCTTTCACAATGTTTGGCTTTGTATAGCAGAGACATGGCAGGTTTTGAAATTCAACCCCTTGTCATTCTTTTATGGTCTCTATTGTACTTTCTGTACACATTAGTCTTTAATTTATTATACAGTGGGGCAAAAAAGTATTTAGTCAGCCACCGATTGTGCAAGTTCCCCCACTTAAAATGATGACAGAGGTCAGTAATTTGCACCAGAGGTACACTTCAACTGTGAGAGACAGAATGTGAAAAAAAAATCCATGAATTCACATGGTAGGATTTGTAAAGAATTTATTCGTAAATCAGGGTGGAAAATAAGTATTTGGTCACCTCAAACAAGGAAAATCTCTGGCTCTCACAGACCTGTAACGTCTTCTGTAAGAAGCTTTTCTGTCCCCCACTCGTTACCTGTATGAATGGCACCTGTTTGAACTCATCATCTGTATAAAAGACACCTGTCCACAGCCTCAAACAGTCAGACTCCAAACTCCGCCATGGCCAAGACCAAAGAGCTTTCGAAGGACACCAGGAAAAGTATTGTAGACCTGCACCAGACTGGGAAGAGTGAATCTACAATAGGCAAGCAGCTTGGTGTGAAAAAATCAACTGTGGGAGCAATCATCAGAAAATGGAAGACATACAAGACCACTGATAATCTCCCTCGATCTGGGGCTCCACGCAAGATCTCATCCCGTGGGGTCAAAATGATCATGAGAACGGTGAGCAAAGATCCCAGAACCACACGGGGGGACCTGGTGAATGACCTGCAGAGAGCTGGGACCAAAGTAACAAAGGTCACCATCAGTAACACACTACAACGGCAGGGAATCAAATCCCGCAGTTTTATTTATTTATTTATTAACCTTTATTTAACCAGGAAGATCCCATTGAGATTAAAAACCTCTTTTTCAAGGGAGACCTGGCCAAGATAGGCAGCAGCAGATGTCTCGCAGTGCCAGACGTGTTGCGCTGCTGAAGCCAGTGCATGTCCAGGCCCGTCTGAAGTTTGCCAGAGAGCACATGGATGATACAGCAGAGGATTGGGAGAATGTCATGTGGTCAGATGAAACCAAAGTAGAACTTTTTGGTATAAACTCAACTCGTCGTGTTTGGAGGAAGAAGAATACTGAGTTGCATCCCAAGAACACCATACCTACTGTGAAGCATGGGGGTGGAAACATCATGCTATGGGGCTGTTTTTCTGCCAAGGGGACAGGACGACTGATCCGTGTTAAGGACAGAATGAATGGGGCCATGTATCGTGAGATTTTGAGCCAAAACCTCCTTCCATCAGTGAGAACTTTGAAGATGAAACGAGGCTGGGTCTTCCAACATGACAATAATCCAAAACACACCGCCCGGGCAACAAAGGAGTGGCTCCGTAAGAAGCATTTGAAAGTCCTGGAGTGGCCTAGCCAGTCTCCAGACCTCAACCCCATAGAAAATCTGTGGCGGGAGTTGAAAGTCCGTGTTGCTCGGCGACAGCCCCAAAACATCACTGCTCTCGAGAAGATCTGCATGGAGGAATGGGCCAAAATACCAGCTACTGTGTGTGCAAACCTGGTAAAGACCTATAGTAAACGTTTGACCTCTGTTATTGCCAACAAAGGTTATGTTACAAAGTATTGAGTTGTATTTTTGTTATTGACCAAATACTTATTTTCCACCCTGATTTACGAATAAATTCTTTACAAATCCTACCATGTGGATTCATGGATTTTTTTTTCACATTCTGTCTCTCACAGTTGAAGTGTACCTCTGGTGCAAATTACTGACCTCTGTCATCATTTTAGGTGGGGGAACTTGCACAATCGGTGGCTGACTAAATACTTTTTTGCCCCACTGTATACCTTGACGAGTGTGTTTTATAGAAATGGAACCCTAGACTTAAAACCAATCAAAATTTAAATAAAATTGGACTATATTAGGAGCCACATTAATTTGATTCACAGGTCCAGCTTGTCGGCTGGTGATTCGTGCTCTTATTTTAAAGATTACTTTGACATCATTAGGACATACAGAGCATATGCAACTCTTCATAATGGATCATGGCTGGCTTCCAAACTTTGATGTTACCTTATACATCTTAAACTCAGATTCAATGTGAACTTTCCCACCTCAACAGGTCCTTCATGTAGGTAAGAGTGATGCATTAACATTAAGGAGCAATAACCAAAACATGATGTTGAATTGAAAAGTAGCTTTTAAGCCAGAATGACACATTTCCTGTTGGTACTGTAGGTACCAGTCTTCTTACCATTCAGCTGACATCTTGTGAGGCATTGTTTTCTGTTAGTTTAAGCATTTAAAGGATTACTTTTAAAAAGTTTGCTGACTTTACCCCAGTAATAAAGATTTTTAAAAAGGGTTTCCTGTTGCAGATGTCTCTGAGAAATTCAGTTTGATTCTTTGAGTGTCCGGTCTCTGTCTCAGGATGTATCTGCAGGAGCCTGGCACAGCTTGTTAGCCACAAAAATGCTTCCAGGCTTGACTTCACCGTCACAAACGTTGACTACATTTGACTTTGACTGTAATAAAAACGGACACTCTGACACTCATTGTAATAATTACAATATAAGTCTCATTTTTATGAGGAACTAAATCTTTGCCACGTAAACATGTTCAGTGTTTATATGCCCCTACGGGTCTTTACTTGGAAACTGACTCATGCCTTGATTAACACTGAAAAAGATAACTCAAACTTACAAATGACTGTAACTAAGACGCTACATAATCTAAAGTTGAAGGCTTTACAAGATATGTTTGCCTTCATTCATTCATTCATTAGCGCTAACAGCTGAAAATATCTGGTATGGTAAATGGCCTGTATTTATATAGCGCTTTTCTAGTCCCTAAGGACCCCAAAGCGCTTTACACAACCTGTCATCCACCCATTCACACACTGGTGATGGCAAGCTACAATGTAGCCACAGCCACCCTGGGGCGCACTGACAGAGGCGAGGCTGCCGGACACTGGCGCCACCGGGCCCTCTGACCACCACCAGTAGGCAACGGGTGAAGTGTCTTGCCCAAGGACACAACGACCGAGACTGTCCAAGCCGGGGCTCGAACCGGCAACCTTCCGATTACAAGGCGAACTCCCAACTCTTGAGCCACGATCGCCCCATATAATATAGCATCCTGCACGCTTAATTCCATGGAGTGAATCTACAGACCTGTAGCAACACACTGCATCGTCTGTGTTCCACTGGCCCCATTTACCCCAGCAGACGCAGTGATCTCACAGATTCCATGAAGCATTAAGCATAATGCTGCGGTCTGATTATTACAGGAACTTCTCTACAGTTTGCAAGTGGACACAAAAGCTGGCCTTAACTCAGGCAGAAGAGTGGAAGTGGAGAACGAGTGCGTGTGTGTGCGTGGAGGCGGTGTCATAAAGAAGTGATTGTCACACTATATCTAGCACTTTACCAACCATGGACGATTTTTTTTCTTCTTTCATGACAGTATTTATATCACAGCAGCTTCATTTTTCTCTAACTCCGAAGGTCTTAACGCTTCTGTTCTCTGATAATCTACAGCTCTGCTCTCACTGACAATCACTGCTTTATCTTTGATTGCACAAGAAGGGCCTATCTGTTTTGATTTACGACTGTCTTGTAGGTGCAGCAGAGTTGCAACAGATTGCGAACAAAGCATACTGATGTGATCGAGTGGGGTAGAGCCAAATTACAGGGCAGAAAAGTCCCACTTCAAGCAGCAGCAGCAGCAGCAGCCGCCCCATAAATAGACAGTTTCCCTTGAGAACAGTGCAGGGGAACGTTAGTTTCTCTCACCCCCCTCAAGTTAAATGTGCTGTCCTATATAAGTTTGCCTCTGAGTTTCAAGGTTCTGGTGAGGCTCTTGGTGTGGTGCATGTCTTTGCACTGCAGTAATGGGAGGAAAGGCAAAAGAGAGGGCTTGTTCTCCTGTATTATGGTGTAAAGATGCACACAGAGGGAGAGGAGGACAATTTTCAATTCTGGCACTTGAAGAAGTGCTCATAACAGCAACAAACAAAATCCTCGGAACATGGTATTCCTTCATCATGCATCATTTGAAACTCTGTTTAAAAAACAAATAAAATACAAAAAGATTATTCAATTTAGCAAAGAAACACTAAAGACTGCTGATGGTTTAAATTTGGAACCCTATTTTATTTTACACATAAGGTGGGCATCCCCTATCATTCCCAATGGGAGCTCTTTGGAAGCACTCTTTAGGAAGGCTGTCTTGTACCATTATATAAAGTATTGAGAATTTGGTTTAATGTGAATTTCCAAAAGTTGTTTTTTATCTTCCACACCATAGAGCAGAGAGATTACCTTAAACAGATATGTCAGATATGCAACATAACCCAGTGTGTCCGAAAAAGAAAAAAAAAGTCAACAAGTATATTAAATTCCGTCCACAACACCAAACCCTTCTCCACCCATTCTCTTCCAGATGTATTTTCTGCTACCCTGGCAGGAAATGGGTTACTCTAAATATACTAGACTGTTTTGCAGATAAAACCTGAAACCTTTTAAGTCTAGGTATTAAAATTATTTCTGGAGTACATTTTGACTTTTACTCGCATTTAAACAGTGAGCAAGTCGATTCCGATCCCTTGTTTGTCTTAAATCATCGTAAATGTTAAGGCCCTAAGAACGTTTCTCTGGCTGACTTTAACCACTAAGAGGATTAAGAATTTCAACCAGCAGCTTTCTAGGAAACACAAAAAGAGGCTGTTTCATATCATTTGGATGCTCCAAGCAATCGACACCGGTATCTTTTTAAAACAAACAAACGCCAATGTTTAGTTATAACTTCTTCCTTTTAAAAACCCCGCTCCCTCTCACCTCATCCTCCAGCAGTGGAGGCAGATGCTCAAGATCGTATTCTCTGTCTTCGGCTTTTCTTAAGTACGCGTCCGCCGCATCACTCCCGGAAGTCTCCATTGCACCAACTTTGATTCCCTCAAGTAGTAAAGCGAATTTCGGAGCACACCGCAACGTTTCCAGTCGACACAGATGGCATGTCTGAGCTCTCGGGGTACGCTGGGCACCACTGGTGGGGGTTCAAATGCTCGCTGCAGTCCAGCAGTCAGTGGGTGGTCACTGCAGGACAATCCTGACCAGAAACGACGCCGAATAATCGATGCTTCCTCAGCGACCGTCCACAGCAGAGTGATGCTGCTGGAGGTGTTTAAGGCTATCGGTAACGCCACAAAAATCAGGCTACACACACTGAAGGCGGTCATGAGCTGCGGATCTCTGAATCCTCCCTTTTCCCAGTGCTGGCAGAGCGGAGAGTACTGCTGCCTGCATGCTACAGTTGGCTTCACGCCTCCGTTCACAGTGCAGCTTGAGTGACTCATATTCATCACTTAGTCCTTATTATCTCTTCTAATTCCAATGATCTGGCTTTGTACGAACTAGTGTGTACTAGACTTATTTATTCCACCATACTGGCTACATACTCATTTCTTAATTGAATATGAACTATGCCCTCAATAAATTCTCTAAAGTCCTGTCAGTCTGCAAAGCTGATATTTATTATTATACCATCATAATGTGTTTAGGAACTTAGGAAGGTTTAGATTACTTTTTTTTCTTCCGTGAGAGTGATTGGATCAAAAATGTGTAATATTCTTCACATTCTTCTGGTTTTTGTACCTATAGGAATATCTGAAATGATCTCTTAGTTTCATTCAAAAGTAAGAAGGCGACATTCTCAGCAGCATTTCTTCTTTGTATTAATTGCTACTTTGATTGAGAAATGAACAGGGCTTCTCATCTGTCTTTGCCCAAAAGTCACTTTGAAATTTAATATTCTGAAATTGATCAAAGCTCAATCCACTGATGAGAACCTGTGTTATAGTTAAAATGTTCAAATGAAGCTTTTAGTTGGCTAACTCAATCTATTAGATAGTCAAGAATAAAATGTTCTATTCTTCATACAATACTTGCCAAAACATCCCTCGAAATCTCCTGTTCTCCAAGTGAACACTAAATCAAATAAATGCAGTATTTATTAAAATAACTGACAGAATAGTCCAAAGCAGACACCTTAAATTATAGACAAAAATACAAATTTTGCAATATTTGCATGACTTACATGACATTTATTTTATACCAAAGTAAATGTAATCCTAAGTTTATTATCAAGTAGCAACCACTGGGGCTGAAAAATAAAAAACAACATGGAAGTGCCAGAAACTGCAGTTCCTGGAGTGGCAACTGGAGGCTGGCTCCAAACAGGGCTCTCCATGGACTCTCTTGTTAAAATGCCCAAGTTTAGCAGCATTAAAAATATGTTTACAGGCTGGCACAGAGAAAAGCATGCTCTCTACGGATAGTGTCTAAAGGCAGTTCATGTAGGAGAGAGCAGTATGTAATGATTAATGAGATGAATTTAGAAATTCTGAACACTTTTTAATGAGCACTAAATCACTATGACTTTTTACTTTCCACAATAATTAGTTAACACAACAAAACACACCTTTCAGCTTTTTATGTATTTTAAAACCAGGTTTTGGGAAATGTGTCTGTCTCTAAAGCAGTTTGGGTCAACTTCTATTGTTTAAATGTTCTATAGGCTAAATATGAATATGTGATATGACAGTCAACACAAAAAGCTTCAGACATTTTTTAGTGCATGTTTAAAGAATATTGCTCTTTTCTAGGAAAAAATCCATTACCAGCATTGGTTTTGCTACTATCGATATTTGGATCCACTCACCCACCTCTGCTTGAGTCATATGAGTCTCTGAACTGGACCGTATCATTGGGTTTGTGGTGTTGGTGTCTTCTGGGGAATCGTTTGACAGTTTAACAAATAACACGATTTGCTGTGACATTAACACCATCAAGAAAGTTTTTTTCTTCAGTTTTGCCAAGTGGAAACCTTACATTATTTATTCTGTTATGCAGCACTGTAGCAAATATGTATGTCTGTGCCTTGCCTCCTAACATACTACAGATCCAGTCTGCTAACCAAGGTCTCATCCAGAGAGGGTCACTTCTGCCTCCTGAAAACCAACATGTCTGTGGTATAGTGGTAAATTCTCTGCAGAGTCATCTATTTTAAATTGAAAGTTTGCATTTTGGAAAAAAAATGAAAGAAAAAACGCAGCAATAGCATTTCATTTACAAGCCAATCAGAAATGTATTTTTCTGTTATTTATACAGAATTACTGTTGAAGCATTTTAAAGAACTACAGTATATAATATCTAAATGTAATGTTGCACATATTTTTTTTTGTTAGTCATTTCCCTGTCAAAACAAATTAGCAATGCAACCCTTCTCTCATTGTTATTACAAACGCACCCCCTTGCATATTTGTTTTAGCCCAATACTTTCTGAGACACCCTGATCCATCTTAATTGTCCACTCCATTTAAATATCTTCTTGTGCCGTGTCCTAGTCATGATGGAAAGCCTGTTTGGGTTGCCAGCTGAGCTCTGGGTGGTGGTGAATGAGATTGCTATTATGCCGGCGGTGCCCCGTGGCTGCTGAGCAGTGATAGAAGGGCCTCTTTGGCCAGGCAGAGGGAAACCACTATTAGAACTGTTGACTGCTCAGTACTGTGGCATGTTGAGATAATAGAGGGAAGTACTTTTACTTTAGCAGCCACGCAATTAATGTGATCATACATATTCTGGCATATCCCCTCAATGACTTATTACTTGAGAACAAAGCAGTCTATTTGATCCTTGTTGGCACTGTGCTGTAGCCAAGTGAGAGATACATTCAGAAGGTATTTCATCTTCAAAAGGATTAGCTCCTAATGTGGAAACACTGCAGAACTCCTTGCTGCTGGGAACAACTGAATCATTTACAGCGAGGCAGCGCTTGGCAGAGATGAGCCCGATGTTATAATCTGAAGTCATCTTAGAGTATTATGGCTGCTCAGTTTTGTCTATTTTCATATTTCAGGCTCAGATGTACTTCTTTTCCTCCTTCCTTATTTGGGTATAGCTGTCAGGATTGGCGAGAAAGAGGAAATACTTTTGGCCTGTTTGCACTTTTAAGTCGGAACCAAACTGATAAAAGATGGGATGGGATGTAATGTTACCTAACGTGTTGGGAATTCTGCAAATACTACAAACCTAGAAAACTAAATTACTTTATATATAAAGTGGGGAAGGTGAGCAGGAGATTCCAAGTAATAATAAATAAGGACAGTGACAGAATGTCAACTTATAGATAAGTGCTAAGAAATAATGACTGTTAGCTAAATGCTAAAGGTTCAAGCTAACCTTTTCACAAAAAGTAAGAAATTACACCAGGTAGGAAGTCATTCTCCACACTAATCATGACACACGGTTGCTTATATCCAAGCTACAAGCTAGAGCTACTTTTCAGCTCAAACCTGCCCAAATCCTCAAATTCATGCACTCATGGTTTGTGACACCAAAACGAATGATTTATTCTAATATTGTTTAAGTGTTTTAATAGATATGCAAAATTTAGCTAATTTACTGAAGTCAGTAAACATACGAGACATGTAAAATGATAGTTCCCATTTGAAATCCTTATGCGTGAAAACATTTGTTGTAGAAAAGAATAGAAAAAGAAAGCTGTGACCCATATTTGGGATCCTGTTTGTATCCAAGGCTGATAGTTGACCTATGAAGTCTGGGAAGCATTGTTTCAGAGGAAATTCATGATGGACATAGAATGTCAAGCATGTGGAAACTTGCCAGCCTCTTCTGGAAATAGTGAATATTTACAGATGTGTCACAGAGATGTCAAAAGTTGCTATAGTCTTCAGTTCTGGTATGAAGCTTTAAAGTGTGGCTGTGTCTCAGCAGGGAAGCTCCTCTGAGAATATCTGACTTGGGAAAATGGCAAGAAAGCTTTTGGAGGTGCTGAGGTATGCAGGAAGTGTAGTAAAGTGTTGTGTTTAAATGAGCAAGAGCAGTATGTTGAACTATATGTAATATTGACTTTCAGCCACATGCAAATGTTGAATCTTTATACTCTTTTATTTACATCATATCATATATCAATGACAGTAAAATTATAGAAGTCAAGAGCTCTGCTGGCTCACCTGAAATCCGAACAGTAGCTTTGACTTGGAATATGAATGGTTAGTTCAACCAGGTTGTGCTTTCGTTCTTGCTTATAAGATCTATCACTTAAATTGTGATGGCCTCTAACTGTAACTTAAAGATCAAAATAGGGTTATTTTCTGATGCAGTAATAATTTTGTTTCATTATTCTTCCTCAAGGGTCATCAGCTGAGGATTGTGACTGTTTTCTTGAGGCATGCAGCTTTAGTCTCAGCATTTTAGCATGGTATAATTATGTAGCCTACCATGCATATTAATGATCTCATTTACCAGAACCTTATCTTAAAATGAGTCAGATGGAAATGTTGAAAAGTAGGCCAAAGACAGTATTTTTTTGAAGTTAAAGTTACATTAATCACCTAATAAAATCTGTTAAATGACAAGCAGATAATCATTGAGAAAGTAAAAACTTTGGGTTTTGTTCTAGAAGGGAAAAAAGCACCAATTGTTAGCTAAGTGGTTGCGATAGCTGTCCCTAACATATATCATGCACAAATCATGGTATTCATGGCAGGACATGGTGATGGATGTGCATCTAAACACTATTAGTTTATAAAAGTGCTACAAAGGTTGAATTTTTCCAGGACACATAGCACTACATATTTAGTGCTGTGTGTCCTTGTACGCGTATGTGTAACTGGGTCTGCATACCAGCATAAAAACATCATCCAAGAACTGAATAACAGTAAAACCAACATAATAACTTTGAGCCTGTAAAGTTCACCTTCATCCATCCTCTTCTTCCAATATAATTCAGGGTCACAGTTAGATTTTGGTCTATTCAAACTAGCAAAGGGCAAAGGTGTGTGGTGCACGCTGAACAGGTTGCCAGTCTATCTGAAGGCTAACACAGACATATAGCCAACCATTCACACCAACGGCCAATTTAGAATCGCCTAACATGTCATTGGGCTGTGAGAGGAAGCAGGAGCAACTAAACAGACACGGGAGAATATTCGAATGGATTCAAACTCTTGCTACAAGGCGATACCACACACTGGTGTGGTGGAAAAGTCACTATCACCACGATCAAGTGAATAATCAATTCCCAAGGTTCTGTGGAGAAGCCAACACCACTTGGTTTATCACTTCTAGCTGACGTCCAGTGCTAACTTGAGAGTTTACAGTTATATAAACTCTGGGTTTCATAACCCGATGTACGTCAAAAAAAACCATGATACCAACACCATGACCCAAGGTATCATGGTAGATGGTGTGTCCAGATGCATAACCAAGATGTATTCTTGTACTTCCTGACCTTGATCTTGAAACGACTGTTGAATGACGAGTGTGCTTATTACACAATGACCCCATCCAGTCAGTTTGTGAGAACCTATGATTAATGGAGTTCTGTCTTTTGTTAAATGCTTATAAACTTTACAGTTGTCTTCATGTTGCTTTAGTAAGGTTGAATGAAATGAAAGATGGACACGCAAGGAGAAGTTGTTTATCCAAACCAACAAACAAAGCAGATGAGGAGAGTGGTAGAGACGAGTGTTGGGTGATTAGTGATAGAAGGATAGCAGCAAGAGTGAAAAGGAAGATGGTAGTGAGACCTGCTGTGATGTGCTGTTTGGAGATGATGGCACTGACAAAAAGACAACAGTTTGATTTGATGTGTGTGAGTGACCAGAATGGAAAAGATCAGAAACAAATTCACAAGAGAGACAACTTTATGTTGAGCAGTTTGGAGACAAAGTTAAAGAAGCAAGGCTGAGATGGTTTGTGTACTGGCAGTTTGTGTGGCAGGCACAAGTTGGAAACAAAATGCAAGACTTGGAAACAAGTTACAAACTAAAAGGTAGTTTTATTGTTGAGCTCTTACAAAATAAACGTAAAGCAGGTCAGGAAAAAAATCATTTACAGCTAGGAATCTTTCAGGAGAAAACATGAGCGGGGAGGTAGAATGTGACAAAGAGCCAAGAGCCAAGAGCCAAGCCTAAAATGACAATATATACAAACATAAGATAACAAGGAACAGGCAAAAGGTGGCAGAACTGCTGAGACTAATGACGAGACAGAGAACTAGAACTAACCAAAGCACTGGTGACAAGAGACTGTCAAAATCATATAGAAAAAATAACTAACACTGACAAAGACATACAAGCTTGACACAGAACATGGACAAACATGGAGACAAGATTGAAAGGACAGAATTGGAAATCCAAAAGGGGGGAAAAACCCAACCCATCATCTAAAGCCGTCAGGGACCCAAAGGCACAGACAACAGGAGCATAGCCATAACAGCATAAACAAAAGGAGTTTTACCAAATCCTGTATAAAAAAGACAGAAGGAACCTAAAGGTCACGAGAGCAAGAGCACAGAACTAAAGGCATGGAACTAAGTTAAAAGCAACTTGTATCAGTTAAGGGAATGAAGACCTATAAACATTAAGAAATAACAAATTCAAGGGGAAAATTTATTAGCAAAAGGTTAGACATTTTAGGTTGATTTGAATAAAATCCAAAGTTAGGAAAAAAAAGGTACAGAAAGAAACTTAAAACTAACCAGACTCTGAGACCTAATCCTGGAGCTGCGAGACATGAAGGAAAACTGAACTGACACCATGACAAAGGAAAAAGGGAGACTGAGACAATATATACACAGGACGTTGGTTATGGGAAGTGGAGACAGCTGGGCAGGATGAGACACCGGTGAATGAAATCACAGAAGATGAGACACAGGAAGCAAAACTAAAGGCAACACACACAGAACAACAAACACAGGAAGAGTGATAACTGAACGTAAACTGACCCAGGACCATGACGTGCTTATCAAAAAATAAAACTACAAAACCCCTAAGCAGAACAAAAAGTCAAAACCTGGTTCTAGGACAGGTTTGGACACTTGCAGTGGAAGGATACTGGATATACTGGACACAGAATGCTGAAGATGTTGCTCCCAGGCAGGAGGAAAACGAAGGAGGATGACCACAGAGAAGATTGATGGATGTAGTGAAGGAGGACAGGCAGAGCATTGGCGTGGCAGAGGAGGACAAGGAGACGAGGTCAAATGGAGGCAGATGGTCCACTGTGGTGACCCCTAAAGAGAGCAGCTGAAAGAAGAAGATTCAAGATTCTTCATTTGTCACATGCATAGTTATACAGATATAACACGCAGTGAAATGTGACCTGATTCCTCGACTGTGCAAAAAAGAGAGACAGAACTTTATATACAGTGAATGAGTATATACAAAGAGGACATTATGTGCAGCAAGTGGGTGAGTTATATACATTATATAAATAAAGATAAAATAAAATAAAGCAAGCTGGAAATTTACAGCTTGTGTACATTGCGTGGGTAGGGTGTTAAAGTGTCTTGTGCTGTTGTGAAGCCAGTAGGAGCAGGATGATATGAGAATGTGGAAAGTCCTGAGGATCCCTGGAGAGACCCTGAACTTCCTCAGTTGTCGTAGGTGGTATAGGCACTGCCCAGCCTTTTTGGACTGGACCTGAATGTGGGCAGACCAGGTCAGGTCTGAGGAGATGTGAACACCGAGATACTTGAAGGACTGCACCCTCTCCACTTGAGCTCCATTAGTGGAGATATCATCTGAATTTCAGGAGCGGAACCACTCCTCCTTCACGCCCCCTCCGGCCTCAGGCTATAAAAGCCCCCCTTCACCAATACTTGCTCTTCTCATTTTCATGCCCCACACTTCCCCCCCATTTTCCCTCTCTTTTCCTCTCTCCCTTTCCTTCATTCACTTCTCGTTAGTACATGGCGATCTGCGGGGAGCCGTCACCAGTCCCCTTCGAGGCCTTCCCCAAACCGCAGCACCAGTTAATACTCCCTCATCGCCCATCGTTACCAAGGATGTGGTCCCAGCTAGTGAAATAATAATGGGCTTGTAGTCTCTGTGCTGACTCCTTTTGAAGTCCACTACCAGCTCAGCTCCTTGGTCTTGCCGACGTTCAGCTGGAGGTGGTTATGCTGGCACCACGATGCCAGATTCTTCACTTCATCCATGTAGGCCGCCTTATTGTTGTTGGAGATGGCGCCCAACACCACTGTGTCATCAGCAAACTTCACAATGGTATTGGAGCCATGGGTGCCCACACAGTCTGAAGTGTAGAGGGAGTAGAGCAGTGGTGAGAGGACACACCCCTTTGGCGCTCCCGTACTGATAGTGATGCTGTCGGAGACGCACCTACCCATCCTCACCACCTGAGTTCTGCCGGTGAGGAAGTCCAACACCCATGCACACATGCACACAGACGGCTGTTGAGTCCTAGATCCCTCAGCATTGTGAACACTCTACCGGGCACTATTGTTCACAGAAATTCACAGAAGTGTGCAAAAACGTTTTTACTTTGATGGATAAAGGATAATAAAAAAATCTCATTAAAATCACAAAATCCATTTCCTCCCAGTATAGATCTAAAACAGAAGGAACAATAGTTGCAGCTTGTTGTAAATAACAGCTTCCTGGTAGTATTTGTTACTTGCAGTGTCTTTAAGTTGAAGCTTTACCACCAAGTCTCTTTAGCACTCCCAAAGGCCCGCCCTGCTTTCACCTTCACCCCCCCACCCCCACCCCGAACAAGCAAACACTGGCATCTGTTTTTCCACTACCTCATTATAAAAAATGAAAAAGGAACATGTTTGGTCCCTTTGGCCAGTATTTTGGGAACTACACAAACACTTTGAACACACACAAAGCCCACAGTAAAACATTTGCTACTAGGCAACTGTGTACTCCTTGTACCTCTTTCAATTTTATTTAGCATGACAAGTGCTGTGTGGGTAGACCTGGAGTAATATCAGGAGGATTCAGAATCACAAGAAAATAAATGGAAACTGTGTTTACTGCACGAGCACGAGAGTTACTCACCTGGACAGGATGCAGACGTGTGGAGGAGAGTCTTTTTGCCTCACCTGGGTAACAGATGGTGGAGCTGAGGGCAGTGCAATTAGCCAGATGGAATAAACATTTTATCTCAAATAAAATAAGATTGCAATTGCTCATTTCAAATTCTAACTGTTAGATATGCGTATGAGTGCTTTGCACAATTCTTAAAAACATGCAAAACTAATTTATTAGTATTTATTTTTCCACACACAATTTTAATGTCGGGGCGCTGACATCTTGAAAGATAAATTTCATTTTACCCATTGACTCGAAACACAAGTTAAGTCAGCAACAACAGCCATAAACCACACTCAGATTTGTCTGTTCAATTCTTCCTCTAAACCAGGAATGTCAAACTCACTTTACAACGACACACACAGCCCACTTTGATCGGATGTGGGCAGGACCAGTGAAACTCACCCACACATTTAATCCCTGAGATATTTTAATATAAGAATAAGAAGTGTAGTTTCAACAGTGAGTCTCAGTTTTTCTACATAATAAAGAAATGCTATTGTAGTAAATCCAATAAATCTGTCAGCATAACTCTTTAGGGATACATTATAAGCAGTAAAATTACAGAAATACATTACTTATTTAATATGATGTAGTCTGAATGGTCAATTGGAATTTCTGTATCAGCAAGATACAGAAATTCCTTCATATTTTATCAAAACTATCCATTAGGCTGTCTTTGATGGCCAATTCTGGCCCACAGGCCTCATGTTGGACACCACTGATCTAAACTATCTGTTCCACCATTTGGCTTGGATGTGTAGTCTTTTTGTCTTCTGGTCATAGCTAACTGATAGCTAACCCACCTACATTCAGTGTGAGATCACAATATATAGAGAAACAATCACTGACCAAAACCCACTGATCAAAGACCACTGATCAATGGCCATGAGTACCATTCACAGAGAGTTGGGGAATGGCTGCAATCACAGCATTGTAAGATGGTGAAAGATGTACACTTAGGCCCCCTCCTCGATTCAGAGATGGTCTTTCCCTTTTCACGTAAATGGCCTCCTTGACTCCATGCTCAAACCAGAGTTCCTCCCTGTCCAGGATGTGTACATCCTCATCCTTGAAAGAGTGTCCACTGGCCTGTAGGTGTAAATAGACTGCAGAGTCCTGGCCTGATGAGGTAGCTCTTCTGTGTTGTGCCTTCGCCAGAGGTTGTTTGGTTTCCCCGATGTATAAATCCTGGCAATCCTCCTGGCACTTAACAGCGTACACTATGTTACTCTGTTTGTGTCGGGGGACCCGATTCTTGGGGTGGACCAGTTTTTGGCGCAGCGTGTTTTGGGGTTTAAATGCCACAGAGACCCGGTGTTTAGAAAAAATGCGTCTCAACTGCTCCAATACTCCTGGCACATATGGGATCACTACAGGTTTTCGCTTGGGCGATCTCTCCTGGATCGGCTGGAGCTTTCTTTAGGTGCCTTTCCAGCTTTGACAAAAGTCCAGCTGGGATAACCACATTTACTCAGGGCCTTCTTGATGTGCCGTTCTTCTGCCTCCCTGGCCGCTGTGTCAGTGGGGATGGTGTTCGCTCTGTGTTGTAGCGTCCTAATGACGCTGTTTATAAGATTGGGGAAACCTGCAGTCAGCTGAGACTGAAGAAGTCACTTGGATGAGTGACGAAACATTTCTCCCACAAAACGCTACGTCCAGATGAACAGAATCAACCTTTTAGAGACACATATTTCACTGTTTCCTCCATTTCAACTTATCATTCCACTCAGTTAATTATGTAACACATCTATCATCTACTTTCCTTTTATTTTTCTGTTTAAAAACACAATTGTCCATTTGATGACGCATTTATGTGTTCTGTTCTCTTGGTGATCTTTTTGGCATATCTGGCTGTTTACTTACTATTACACTTTTAATTAGTATCATCATCATCAAGAAAAATCTTACATAATAAATTCAATTCAATTTTATTTATATAGCTCCAAATTCCAACAGCAGTTAAAAACCCTGCAATAAACAACATAGAGCTCAGATGACAACAATCAGAAGACCCCTTATGAGAAGCACTTGGTGACAGTGGAAAGGAAAAAAGCCCTTTTTATAAGGAAGAAACTTCTGGCAGAACCAGGCTCAGGGAGGGGCAGCCATCTGCCACGACCGGTTGGGGGTGAGCGGAGGGTGACAGGACAACAGACATGCTGTAGAAAAAAAGCCAGAGATCAATAATAACTAAAAATCAAATGCAGATTGCTGTAGAAGCACACAGTGAAAAAAGGTGGGTGAAGAAGAAACACTCAGCCGCCCACAGCAGCTTAGACCTTATTGCAGCATAATGAAGGAAGGGTTCGCGGTTATATACGCTTTTTCAAAAAGGAACGTTTTCATCCTAATCTTTAAAGTAGAGAGCTCTAATAGGTATTTTGCAAAGTTATCTGTATATCAATAGCACTATATGCATGACGATTTGTATTGTGCACAAATGTATCACTGTGTGTGTGTGGTTGAGGAAGCGCTTAGGCATTAAAGACAGGGAGAGGGAAGAAATGCATATTCATCAGGCCTCGCAGACAAAAACAGTGTTGGGGCACAATCTCTGCAACGAGTGCAGGTTAAATAACTGCAGCTAACTCAATATGTTACAGCGGGACAAACATTTATGAACTTCGCCCATAGACTTGCCTCATGGTTACGCATCACAGGAAGAGAGAAGGGAAGCAGTTATTCCTGCATACATTTGCATTTGGTTGGGGGCTGGTGCTCAAGCCCACCCTAGCGTTTCGTTTTAACTCCATCTTGAACACTTATTTACTTCAGCTGGCTAATCTTTTACTTAATAAAGATCTGTTAAATAGGCTGTCTTAGGAGGGCGAACTTGAGAGATTTTTTTGGTGCACTTTGCCAAGTTAATACCATGTGACTGGCAGGGAAGTGTTGCATTTGTGCTATGTTATGCTGCAGCTGTGTTGCAGCCATTAACACAAAGCTCATGCACTATCCTGTTTAATAACCTGTTGTACATAAGGGCTATTTTCCAATACGGTTCCACATGTAAACTTACTGATTTTAACCACTAGATGGCATTCCTGTATTGAGAGCAGGAAACAGCCTCAGTCTGAAACCGGAGGCAGGGCTGCATGAAATCAGACCTCTCAGTTCATGCTGTTGACACTTAAAGCCACTACCAACTATGTTATGTCATGCATTAACATAACTGTCTGTTTTCATATCGTAGGTGAACAGGAGTAGCCATTTCTGTCGCTATTCCCAACTCCCAATGTTTCTTTTATCCAGGATTTTGATTTCTGTCACACCGAAAGGGAACCCAGAGGAGCCCTCTGAATGCTTCTCCATTTTAGAAGTCACATTTGCACACTTGGACCATATGCTTAGAGCCTTTCCAAGTCAAGTGCACATTTGCAGGCTGAGATTCCCAGAGCTCATCTGGTGAAAACAAATGAAACTGGTGACAGATTGATTTTCTGGAGCATACAGTCAGTGCACTGAATTCCTACTGAGGGAATGTAGAGTTTAAAATGAGAAATTGTACTCAGGCACAGCCAGGATTTGAATCCCTTGCCACGCAAGGAAAATTAAGACCATAAACCATACCTCATAGATAAATATGCACATGTTGGAGACTGTAGAAAAGTGAAACAGCATGGGGTAGGGTTGTGAAACTGACAAAAGAAATTAACAGATTTTATGTTGGCTAAAATGCTTAAGATGTTGGTTAAGCTAGAGCAGTGTGCAGCACATGGCTGATGCGCAATCCCAGAGCAGCTTGGCTAATTGTGGTTGGCGAATGGTGGTTACGGAAAAGAGAAATTCTTGCTGAGGGAAAGCGGGGGAAACAAAGTCATTAAAGACGAGAAAGAAAAAGTGTTGTAAAAGATAAATACAAACTTTCACGTATGATGAAAAGCTACGATTTGGATAAGAAGTGAGCAAAAACATGAATCACCAACAGAACAATAGATAAGAGATGCAGTTAAAAAACAACGATACTGTCACAACTATTCCATGCTTCTTTTCCACATTGTCACAGCTACAATTGCATATATTTTATATATATATTACATATTTTTAGTCACCCTGAGTTGTGTTTGAAAAAGTTTTTTTTTAAGTCAGACAGGGTTTGCTAAAACCAACAATCAACCACCAACAAATTAATAGCATTGTTTTTAATTTATGAAATGAAAGAGAAAACAAAAACGCTATATTAATTTAAAAACAAATAAAGTAAAAATCAAATAATAAAAATAATTAAATGATAAAATAATAAATAATAACAAAATAATAATCAAATATAATAATAATCACATAAAACAGAAAAAGAACAAAAAATAAAATCCCTTTTTTATTTCTCATCTGATTATTGTAATTACTTATAAATTGTTTAAATTAATATAATTATTTAAGGACCAAAAGCCAATATGAAATCCACAGTACTAACAGTAATAACCTGCTGCCCACCACTATATTAAGATGCCACCAATTTATATTTATTTGTTACTTTGTGGCAAGAAAGTAGCCACATTTAAACATGTAACAACAGAAAATATAACCATATGTATTTTCTTTCATTTAAATCAACTTCTCTTTACATTTTAATTAAAAAAAAAAGAGAAGACGGGTGGGTACATGACATTGTACTGTGTATTTTCCATTGCAGTTTCCGTTCTCTTTGCAAAGTTTGTCAAGTTTACAGGATCAAAAATCCCTTTTGACCTATAGCGGCAGTGAACACTGGTTATTGGCAGCTGTGTGGGATTTAACAGACCCAGAACGAACACCTACTGTAGCATAGTCTACTTGTTGCAATCCTCTCTCTCCATCCTCACTGGTCCTTGGCCCACCATGCCGTCCCCAGCTGTCCTGTCCTCTCTCTCCACTAAAGAAGGGAGAAGGAATGGGCTGGAGGGGAGGGGAGGGCAGGGTGCTGGCTGGTTCTAGTCCTCCCTCCCTGTCTGCCTGGCTGTTGTACGAGCCTTGATGTTACATACTGCAACAGCAGCCTCTTAGGCCTCATAATCCACCGGATTGTTGCATTAAAACCGTCACATGATGCTTTGCTCCCTTGCAGTTGTGCTGCGTTGCGTCATCATTAGAGGAAGCTATAAATAACAAGGAGAGACTGCGGGGGTGGGAGGGGAGATACGGGGGAGGGTTGTCAAATACATAGAACAACACAGATTGGCAGCTTTTGGCTCCCTCCAAAGCCAGAGTGCAGCTTTGAGTTAGAGAGCGCAGTAATATTCACACTTACCTGACTTAGGCATTGTGATGGCACACATCACAATTCCAACAAAGGATTTGATGCATAAAGAAATTCAGCAGCGCAGCAGGGGCCAATACTTGTGTCGAGAAAACAAGTTAAAGGGAATATTCAGACATGTCACTCACCGAGATGTCAAAGTCCTTTCTTCTATTCTTTTCTTTCTTTCTTTTTAGCACAAGAAGCTAGCTCATAGTGTCACATCACAGACTGAAATTCAGGTGTGGATGTGTTGACAGTAAGCCACTGTGAAATAGCAGAATGGGGTTGAGCTCAGTAAAATAGGTTGGGGTTTTTGTTCATTACTTTTATGTACTTAGAGGGGGATGTAAGTCTTCAGAGGTCTTTTTGGGGAAGCTGAGCGATAGCTATTGGCTGGAAGGCATCCTCTGTATAGGGAGACATATGCTGAGGCAAAACACAGCTATGACAAGCAAGAAAACCAATAGAGCTGTTTTTGTTTTCCTATGTTTGGAGGCCCTATGCACTGCATTATCACACATCATATCCTGTGCCCGCCAGGCAAACAACTACAGTACAAGTCTGTGTAAGTGTAGCAGGCTGGTTCTTCCAAGGGAATAATGTAAGATGACACAGCAGCAATGCTTAACATGCGTACATGTCACTATATGCACACTTGGAGCACCAACATTAACCTTTATATATTATATAACCTTGGGATTAAGTAATAAATACATTATTACTGAAAGACAAATGAATAACACTGATTATCCTTCATCCTGGCACCTATTAGTGGGTGGGATATATTAGGGAGCAAGTGAACATTTTGTCCCCAAAGTTGATGTGTTACAAGCAGGAAAAATGGGCATGAGGATTTTGAGCGAGTTTGACAAACGCAAAAGCGCACTGATGCATGGGGGTGAGCAAAGGCTGGCCTGTGGTCATGTCCAACAGATGCAGGTTAAATTGACAAAAAAAAAGTTCATGCTGGTTTTGACAGAAAGCTGTCAGAATACACAGTGCATCACAGTTTGTTGTGCATGGGGCTGCAGACCAGTCAGAATGCCCACTCTGACTCCTGTCCACTGCCAAAAGTGCCAACAATGAGCACATGAGCAGAAGAACTGGACCACAGAGCAGAGGAAGAAGGTGGCCAGGCCTGATGAATCATGCTTTCTTTTACATCACGTGGATGGCCATGTGAAAGTGCATTGCTTATCTGGAGAACACCTGGTACCAGCAGGATGCACTATAGGAAGAGGGCAAGCCAGTGGACGCAGTGTGATGCTTTGTGCAATGTTCTGAAACTTTGGGTCCTGCCATCTATGTGGATGCCATTTAATTATCAGTTATTAGTCATCTCTGGGTCCTGTGTTAATCCCCTAAACCCAAATGTTCACGTCAGATGTCTGCCCCTTCCTGAGCCTGATTTTGCTGGAGATTTCTTCCTGTTAAAAGGGAGTTTTTCCTTCCCACTGTCTCCAAATCACTTGTTCATAGGGGATCATATGATTGTTGGGGTTTTCTGTTTCCTTTGTGTTATTATAGGGTCTTCACCTTACATATATAAAGTGCCTTGAGGCAATTAAGTTGTTACCATTTGGCACCATAAAAATAAAATGGAATTGAATGTTACTTTGACACGTACCTCCTACCTTTTACCTACAGTAAAAGGAGACCAACATAATATTAGGCAGGTGGTCATTTGTTGTGCCTAACCGGTGTAGTGTAGTAATTGCTCAGTTCAACAGTGTTGCTTTTTAGCCTGTTTTGTATTGTTTTGGGTTTTTGTTAAAGAGGAATGGTGGAGACAGAAATAAAGCTACATAAACAGTGAATGTGAGTCTGGCCTGCTTTCATGAACAGAAACAAAGTAATTGAAATTTCTGTCTCAAAAAGAATAGAAAAAAAACACGTATGGAAAAGAAAGTTACACGATAGCGAGACTGAGGCTAACTTTACCAGTTTTCTCAAGTAACAATGAAAGAAATGTAATATTGCACTTTGTAAAGGCCTCAGTGCTCCTTTAGTTCTAAAGTTGTCTTTATGTCCAAGTGGCTGCATTCATGCAGAGCTTCGGCTTGTTCTTAAGATATCTGCTAGCCTTTCTCCTGTAAGTCCAGAGTATTCTTATCACATTGAAACTGTGCTCTTGTATGCACAGAGTAAAAATTAAGCAATCATCAACCCAGAGAGACGTAAAGAGATGAAATCAAACAATCTGTGCTTGCAAAGAGCACAGCTGCTGTTATTGAGGACAAACAAATGAGACAGATAGGATCCATCAGGACCATGATGAATCCTTAAACACATACAAAGTGATAATCAGACAGTCTGTGTTAAGCTTCTATGTTTTTTTTGTTTTTCATTTTTGCTGATATGAGCAAGTCATAGGTGACTCATAGCAAGTGTTGGTGATAGCATGATAAGAACTAGTAATTCCTAGAAGTAGCGAAAACACACATTAGTGATGGTACATTTCTTTAGGTGTCCCAGTAAGACAGTATGACATTAACAGCACAATAAAGGGTTAAATGTGATTGGTTGATCATTCATTTCTTATATAGACCTGTGATTTCTGTCCTCTCTTTCTCCAATATGAAAAAGCCCAGTATAAAGATTCTCTACAGAATGCATAAAAAATATTGTAAAACAGACCGTCTACAGTAAGAAAACAGTAAAGAGTAAAAATACATAGGCATAGAATAAGCAGCAATTTAATGGAGGTAAACGTTAACAAAATGATTCACACAGTCACTGGCCACCTTGTTAGGTGTACCTGTTCAACTGCTTGTTAAGGCAAAGAGCTAATACATAGCTCACATAGCAGGAAAACAGGATTGTTTAAGCATGTAGACATGTTCAAGACAAGCTACCAAAGTTCAAACTGAGCATCAGAATGGAGAAGCGAGGTGACTTAAGAGAGTTCGAATGTGGCGTGTTTGTATTTCACAAATTGTAATCTACAGGGATTTTAACACAGCCTTGTCTTTTTTTTTACAGAATGTCTGAAATGAGAAAAAATATCGTGTGAGCAGCAGTTCTTTGGACCACGTTGATGCTAGAAGTCAGAGTAGATTAGCTAAAGGAAACAGTAACTCAAATAAAGACTCATCACAACCAAAGTATGCAGAAGAGCATCTCTGAAGACACCAAACCCAAACCTTCAAGCAGTTGGGCAGAAGACCACATGTGCCACTCCTGTCAACTAAGAACGGGAAAGTCTACAACAGAAGACAGGAAAAATGTTGCCTGAGCCTTAATTTCTGCTGTGACATTTGGATGGCTATGTCAAAACTTGGCATAACAACTCGGATCCATCCTGCCTGTTGTTGGTTTTTTATTGGTGTATGGGGATATTTTCCTGGCATACTTTGGGCCCCTAGTACCAACCGAGCATTGTTTTAACACCACACCTGAGTATTGTTACTGAAACTGTGTGATGCCTCAGAACTGATTAGGACAGTTCTGAAGGCAAAACAAGGTTTACTAGCAAGGTTTACCAAACTCGTTTACCAAACAAAGTGGGCAATGAGTGTATTTAGTAAATTATTAAATTATTGGAACAACATTCTTTTCTGTCATTATCTGAAACGTCACCCTCAGATCTTACAACATTCCCAGAAACATCAGGAGCAGATTCAGCATCTTCTTGCCATATGATGTATTTACCACTAATGCAACCTGGAGGCTTTGCATAAATTACTCTCTGGAATAGGTGAGGTTCACTATAAACATTGATTTCATCAGTAATAGTTCAGACTTTTCATAAAAAGTGCATATTTTAAATAGTGACATCAGTGTGATATCATCAGGACTCGCTGTATTCTGAGGAGCTCCACCTTTATAGGCTACATTACAGTGTTTATAGATGTTTATAGATATTCGTTCAGATAGATGAACGGATTTGCATGTGTAAAACCAGTGGGCGTGACGTTGGCACTGGAGTAAATTACCTTCCACTGCAGCAAGCCTGAGATGCACTCTCACATACACACACACAAATTTCACGGACACCCATTAGAAATGTAGCTTCCAAGAAACCAAGTGATGATATCTAATAAGAAGTTTTGCCCACCTCTTTCTGTCTTTTCTTCCCCTTTGATCTCTCCACCTCCCTCGCCGTGTCTTTCTTCTCATAAGCCTCAAACTATCCGTCCTGCTTTCCCCTCCATCCACCGCCCCCTCCTCACCACCCCGCCTTCACTCTGCTGCTCCCTCTCGCTCTCCCCACCCCGCGAATCTCTAGCATGTTATTTAAGCCAAGGACAACATTAGCATGACGATCACAGCCTTCTATCACAAGTCTTGTCCGACAAGACAAGAGGAGGAGGAGGAGGGGGGGTAGAGCTACTAAACGTGTGGGGAGTAAGGGAGGAAGCCAAAGGCATATAAACGGTATAACATGGTCTGAGAGAAATCAAAGACATTCTTGATTAAGTAAGACAAAGTAATACAAGTCTCTATACACCAGAGGAACATTGTTTACGTGGCATATGTTGTTAGATCTACATGAGAGATAGCGAAAGATAACAGCAATTTTGACACGTGTTAAGAGACAGGCTTACAAAGAGACTCACAAATCATGCCCCTGTTCATATGTACAGTTCTTGCATCATGATAGAAGCCCCTCAGTAAAATCTAATTGTACTGCATGTATGGTTTCCGTACCATACATGAAGCGTATTTCTTTGCAGGGGCACATAAGCATTTCTCTTCACATCTCCTGCTCTTCTTCTTTGGCTAATACTCCTACTTATAGGCCTATCTATTACAACAGGAAATTAAAACACTGTTAATTGTATCATAAACACACATCTGTGTTGCTAAAATCAGATTAATTTTTAATGAAACAGCTGCCTCCCTGGGCCAATTTCTCCCTTTGCCAAACCACCATGGCCTCACCTACCACGGCCTTCAGTCTTCAAGCCTCACGGTGAATCATCCATGTGCTTTATTGACTCTTTGTTGAGCACTTAAAAAAACACACACACACTTATTTATTCAAAGACACGGGCAAGCGTCATATACAAGGATGGCAGCTACTCATTTGGCACTGCAGCACACAAAATAATTTGGTTTCTTTAAAAGATAGAGGCTCGAGACATCCATTACTCACCTTTCATAACACCCTGCAGTACTCATGTTAAGCCTGGGTCCTCACAGCCAACAGAGAAGGAGATCGGGGGTTTGATATTTCACATGGCTTTCAGTCACACGAATAATCTGATGGTTGTGAGGCTGAAGAGAGAGCTGTGTGGCCTTGGGAAAGAAAAAAAATCCAGCTGCATATTAAATGTGCTCAGGCGTTTCACGGCCTGTCAAATCAGGGTGCCGTTTGTGATGCGCAGAAGACACAGTGTCTCATTTCCTGCAAGATATGTGCACGTGCAGATGCCTGTGCATGTATGTGGACAAAAGTCTGGGCATGCACCACACACACTCGCACAGCAGCAGCAGCAGGAACAGCAGTCAAGCCTGTTATCACTTGATTCCTCCCCCATGGTGAGTCCAAAAGACATCTCAATTTTCATCACGCTGGCAGAAGTTATAAAAGAGAATTATGAAGAAGAAGAAGAGGGAAAAAACAGGCTTTTGCGATCACTTGGATTCATAGTCACATATGTTAAATGCACTTTCACACACATACACACAGGTGGCAGGCACACAAACACAAAGCCAAAGACGCGCTCGTCCGTTGCATGGTGAAAAAATACATTTATTGGAATCTGTGTCAATGTAGAAAAAATTGAAAACTGGCTTTAGGTTTTGTCACAGTACCACAAGTGAATATTCCAGCAGGCGCCTGGTGAGCCGAAACGAAGCCAGCTAGCTTGTTTGGGGCAGTACATCTGTTACTGATGGCGACAGAGAAGGTGGCCTATGGCGGCCTGTGATACCAAACACACCGTCTCACAGACACTGAAAAGCTCGGGCTGCTCCTAAGACACACCACCAGCAAATGCACATGTTGTACAGCAATTAACCTAGACCGATGTTCTCTCGGTTTAATGTGGGATGATTTCGTTGTGATACTGTTACAAATCCCTTTCCAATAACTATAAAGCCAGGGCCGCTGGCTGCTAGCATCCAAGGTGGCTCAAAGGAGCTTGTATTGTATGATCAATTGTGGGCCAATGTTTTATAACCCATAAGCTGAACCCATAACATCCCATTTTGTCCCAGTCCCTGGCAATAACTCCAATGGCCCTGTGCAAAGCTATGAGGTTCATGCATCATCTTTGATGTCTACCATTGCCTTCCTTTACTGTTCAAAGCCTTGCCATTCAACCAGAAGGACTGTCACATTAATATTTTGCTTTCTTTCTCTGAATTTCTTTCCTTAATTCAGGTCTGTCTGAACAAGCACTTCTATTATAACGACACCGTAAGTGACAAATACTATTCTGGCAGGCCAAACGTTATAATGGGTAGTGCATTTCTATTTCTGATATGACAGGATAAGTCTCACAACACACGGCGAGTCTGCATACTTTATGAAGTCGACAGAAAAAAAAGGCATTTGAAAACAAAAAGGACATTTCTAAACTCAGATACTGAGCATTATAACACTGAGAGGTCAGTTTTTTCCCATACAACTTTCTTTTACATAGACTTATTTTATTCTTAAATATCTTAAATCTCATAAAAAATAATTCATCAGAAACCAATTCTATATACACGGACAAAAAGTGCACGAGATGGATAGAGAGGTGGTGCGCATGCTGAGGTGGTTTCGCGAGAGTGGGCTTTGCTGTGAGATTATGCTTTGGATGTTGTTTTTTTTATGAAGTGTTGGCTGGTCTGATGAAATGTATGATTTGTTTTGTCTGGAGCATTGTATTAAATATTATCATTCATAAAACAAACAAGCGCTTCTAAATCAACACGGAGACTCTTTTGGCTTCTCTTTCGAGAGGCAATTCTTCAAAGAGAGTGTGACCTTCACGGTTTAAAAAAACAAAAAAAGAAATGATCCACATTTCATCTGTTAGCAGTCCTGACAAAAGCTGTCACCAAAGCAGGACATATGATTTTACTGACTGGACTCCTGAATAAATGTAAGAATAAAGGGATAGCTTATGGTTTATCTTATTTTCTGTAATACATATATTGTTACAATGTCAAAAGCAATCTTGAAACCTCTCTAAATGTTTTTTTTCTAGTGTCGACTCTGTTTGATTCAGTGAGGGGGGTATCAGCTTTGGCTATTACTTTTGGCCACACATGTGCTGTTTCTGAAGGGCAACCAATCAGGAGAAAACTGGGTGTTCTGGGCTAAAGCAGTTGCCCAGAAATAACTGCACTAAAGCCTGGTATAAGATAAAGAAGGATTCATTTAAACTATGAATCTTGCAAAGATGACTCTAAGATTGAAGATTAAAAAAAAACTATGAAGCTGTAAATGAGCATAATGGGTCCTTTTTAAAGTGATGCAACATGAAGGTCACAAGAGCCAAATAGTACTGTTGAGAAGTGAAATAATCCACAAGTGCTTCAAAAAAGGGACACATGGCAAGCTGCATTGGGTCGAGTCAAATGATATGTCTGTGGAAAGGCATTCATTTACACCATTAAAACACAGCTACATATAAGCATGCATGCGTTGGAGCTTTTATAAGGCAAATTATAAATTTATAAAACACAACAGGGCCGAATTTGCTCTGGTGTCTGCCATGTATCATTTTTTTGGCTTCGGCCAATATCGGGTGAGTCTGAAATATTTTATTAGCATTTTAATAGGAGGGAAAATTGCAGGACGCTGGGCTGGTTTCCCAAAGTTATGTTGATGCAGCTTGCTGTTATTGTTGTTGCTGTTTTTTTTTTCTAGATTGATTGTACAGAGAAACATAAGCTGATGTGATACCGTCACATGAAGCGTGTGCAAACTGAGCTGAATGGAATAAAAACCAGCACACCGGTTTGGCAATGAACTTTGCTGTGAGGACCTGGCTCTTTATGGCACAATGGATCCAATGACTCACTGACAGTAACTTTCTACACACAATGCTGTTGCTGCTGATGTGCCGTTATTCTCTCCAGAACAGAAAAGAAAAAGAAACACAACAGTGAAGACATCATATAGACAGCACGATCAATACTGACCTGGATAAGAGGATGCTTAATTTCACTTCTCTTTTTCTGTTGCTTTGAATTTTCACAACTTAACTGGCATCCACACATCTCTTGTAAGCAACAGTATCTTTATATATATTTATATATATTTCTTTTTTTTAGAAAACTCTAGTAGATATTCACAGTTGCTTGACCGAATGGCAAAAATACCCATGAAGTCTAAAACTGCTGGTTTAGTTGTCTAAAGCATGGATGCCAAGAAGTTCTTTTAAGTACTGGAGGTTCACTGTCATCAGAGACTATTTGACGTGTTTCAAAGTGTAAAAAATATCTTGCAGCGTGTTGCCTTTGAGCGTTAACACACACAAATTCATACGTACAACCATTCATTTTCTTGTATATATAGAGAGAGATAGATCTGTAGTAATATGGAACAGTGGCGACACCTTCGATTACATCTGAAGGCGCCATGCGACACACGTTTTCACAAATTCATTGTGATGGAAGAAATTCGGTTTCTGTCAGTGGATGCCCCCTGAAGGAGAGCGTTCAAATGGAATTCTGTACAGTAAAACAGCACACATAAAATCAAGAGGACATTAAAATAAAAAAATATCCCACGCTGATTGTGATGTTTTAAAATGTTATACAATTCTTTGTTTTTTTATTATCCTAGAAGGGGAAGCAGGAATGCTGCCTGCATCCCCTCTTCTCAGTCTTCCCACACTACACAGTAGTTTCATTCTTCCAGGGTCCAGTGCGTATATTTCCTGTGCTGTCTGACGTGTAGAGGAGACCCTCATGCAGGCTCCCCTTTAGAATCCCGTTCTGATTGGGCGGGTTCTGAGGGTAAGATTGTCTGCGCGGGGCGTGCATTTCCAAATGGTGATGTGTTGCCACGGGGTCCTCCTCAGCCACTTTGCCGCAGCCGCACAGGAAGACGCCCGTGTCTCCTGCTTCTGCCGGGCACAGAGAAGGGAAAAGGTCTGCCTTGGCACAGCAGATGTGCCTGTGGCAGGGATTATGGCATGCCAGGGACTCTGCAGCAGCGTGGCATGTGTGATGCACGTCATGGTGGCCTTCGTGGGCCAGGTGTGGACAGATGTGGGCGTGGCGCTCGTGTGTGCTGTGGGGGCTGTCAGTGTGTAAGCTGTGCACGCTGCCTCCATCCACACTAGAGGGGATGTGATAGGCGTACTCCCTCTCACTCCCCGCTCCACAAGCACCGGCCCCATCCCTGCGGCTGAGATGTCGGCCTTTAGTCCTGGCACTGCTCTTTAGGCAGGGGTGCAACTGGATCCCCGGCCGGTAACCCTCCGGGTCAGCGTGCAGCAGCACATGCGTGGCCGCGGGCTCTTCTTCCATAAGCTGCTGGCTGTGCAGTGCGGCACAGCACGGCGTCACTGGCGCTAGACACGTCATGTGATTTTGTGAGGAAGGAAGGGCAGCGTGTTTACAGTGAGCTAAGCTGCCATGGCCACAGCTTAGAGCTTTAGCCTGACAAGGTGAGTCATGGTGGCAGTGGCTGTGGCCGTGGCCGTGCCCGGGGGTATCTCCGTTCACGTTGACTTTGGGCCGCGTTTGAGCGGGCGCGGGGGCACCAGAGGAGGCGTCGGCGCTTCGTCCAGGACAGCAGGAACACCAGCAATGCCAAACATCGTCCCGCTTGGCACAGTGATGGATGAGGACGAAGAGGCCGAGGGTGACGGAGAAGGCACCATAAAGGCAGCTGAAGATCATGTCCAGGAAGTGGCCCTGTGACACAGCTAGTGCCCCAAAAGTCCAGGTTGCCAGGAAGAGGAATAGGGTGAAGGCCGCTGTTCTTAACTGAGCCTTGAAGGAGTGCTCGTTGGCCAGCAGCGCGGGGTTGATGGGAATGCCAGGGCAGCCGGCGGGGCAGTGGCTCCCACTGGGTGGTGGAGCCAGGGCTCCGGGCTCGGCTCCCTGGTGGCAGTGTGTCGGCACATCGACAGCAGCCAGCCTCTGCTGCTCCTCCGTCAGTTGCTTGAGCTCGTACTTCTTTTCAGGGTGTCGCCGTAGCTGGATGAATGTGCAGAGGAAATAGATGCACGTGACCAGGACGATGAAAGCTACGGGGCCAAAGAATGCTCCCAGACTGGGCTCCCACGCCATCCAACAGCTGCAACACACACAAACACACCACTGCACTTTAATACCATAAGAAATATGGAACAATTCAAAGTTTACTTTCTGTTTGTAATTAAATGGTTACCTTCATAAAGTCACATCATCTTTATGTGTTTACTGAGAAGAGAGTAACTAAATGAAATACACATCCACCAAAGGGAGCATACGCTTGTGTCTATGTATACACCCGTCTAACAGCGTTTAAAGAAGATTAAATCAAATTTAATTTTTGGGAGTAAAACATAAAAAAACTCTTTATTTGCATAACAATGTGAAACATCATCTCAGACTGACTCAGGAAGAAGCAAATCTAGGACTTACTACAGCGCTTGCTCCCTGCTGCCATAGTTGTCTATATTGACAGCTGCCGTGACCCCGCAGATGATGAGGGGCACTCCACCGCTGACTAGATAAAATCTTTGAGGGTAATGGGGGGAGGGGTAAAAAGAGAGAGTGAGACAGGGTCAGTAGGGCAAGAATATCAAAGTTGGAAGTGAAAAGACATTTACAAATCCTGTGTCACACATGTGGATTATAAAAATACACTGTCAAAATAAGACTTCAGGAAGATTAAAAAAGCTGTCAAAGAAGGTGACAGATGAAAGATGCTGACTTGTGCTGTGAATGGACTGGTTACCACAGCAGATGGACACACACATTTGATTTGGCAGCTTTTTTTTTTCTTTTAAACACCACGTGAGAATTTGTCTCTCCTCTTGGGAAAGCTTTTCTGTTTTGGGACAAATGTGTTAACCACTACAGTATGGAGCCACTGGTGAATGCAGCTTTATGAGTGTTTTAAAATAAATGAATGAACAAAGATCAATGATGTGTGATTGGAACTTGTCGGTGTGCCTGTGACCACACTCCATGGGAGGAATCGCCACCTACAATTTGTTTTCTTTGCCACAAATCAAAGTGTAAATTTTCCTATATAAACAAATCTGTTTTCCCGGCGATAAACTTGTCAGTGCTCATTTAGGGCATCTGCTATTCATCAGAGCACCGAATATGGAAAGAGAGTGCGGATTTAATAGGAAAGGGATGGCGAACTTATCAAAACTGGCTTATCAGACATACAGAAAACAGATTGTATCCTCGACTTCAGCTTTCATTATCATAAAGAGGGCAGGTCACTTAATAGACAAAATGAAAAAAACACTACACAACAATGAAGCACAGAGTTATACAGATAAGTGGCAGTTATTTTAGCTTTCATAGCAACAACCCCAGAAATACAGCATTCGTGTTATGTTGTAAGCCACCAAGAAATTTAGCAGAACTACCTTTAATTTTAACACGTGTTTTAAGTGAATTAGTTCTGACCTCACTTGCCAACATAGCTGATGTAATGGCGGTTTATCCAATTAAATCAAGACTATATAAGGCTAGCTGGAGAAAAAAAACCCAAACAAACAATAATATCAATGGGAGAAAGATGTGAAGCGGAACTAATAAAGTATGATCTTAACAACAGTGCATTATGCCCCTAGGTATTACCATGTTTAGTTCTGTTTACTTTGTGTCGGATTAAATGTTCTCAAGGATGATATTCTAATGTTAACCGCAGATTATTCGGTGCTTTTTTCCCCCTCTCCTTGATCTTTCACATGTCAGCTACACTTATGCATGCGCACGGCAGGTATGTGAACCATGAAACTTGCATTGCAACAGTATATTACGATCCGTCAAGACTTCGGCGCAGAAACAAAGCTAATCCCCCAGCAGCTTCCTGTCCTTGGCTTTCCCTCCACTGTCATGCTATACAACAGTATGCTATTTCCTCTTCCTTCCTGTTCAATCTTAGCCTCTGTCATTACTCTAACCTTTCCACCACTCCATCTTCCTCCGTCTTCATCCTCAGTTTCCTCCCTTCCACCCCTTCTTACTGTGGCTCTCTCTCTCTCTCTGTCGCTCTCCCTTCCAATCGTTACTCCGTCACACAGCAGCCGTTCTGAAAATTCAATTACAATCAAGATGTTTGTCTGGGCTGGTCGGTGAGGGGTGGCTGGAGGTGAGGCAAAGACAGGGGGTTTTCGGGGGGAGCATTACTGGCCTGTCACTGTCTGTGTGAGTGGAACGGTTCTCCCGGGGGACCCTGCTCCAGCAGAAAGCCATTTACACACCCGTCAGCTAGATAAGCATAAATGAGAAGAGCTAGTAGATGTTAAAGCACCCAGCACTTTATAACCCTCATTCCCCTTTTATCCCTTCTAGGAAAGCCAGCATGTGTTTCCTTAAGACGTGGTCCCAAGTGAAGCACATGTACAGTACATGCAGAAACTGTATCGAGAGCGTGTGATATATTTCATTCTACTTGCTGCCTCGTTTTTATTCGAAAAGGTCTACCGCATTAAAATTCTTGCTAATGCACCCATTCTAATATGAATATGCACACAAAATCCTGCCCCCCTTGAATGCACTCATCCTCTTTGTTGGCCAATCTACTTTTTTAAAAAAGCCTTCAAACTCAAACAAAATGGCTGTGTATGCAGTCTTGTGCTTTTGAGTGAGTTTAGGAACAGCAATCATCTGATATAAATAGACCCTAAAGTGCCTTTTAGTCAGTAGCTACAGCAACTCCTCTTTTTGTTCCTATGCTTATGCTTATCTTCTGTTTTTATGACTGTGCACTGTCCTTTCTCTGGACCCTGTCCAGGATATACATAGCACAGCTGGGGACAACTCATGGTCATATTCAGCTCCAGCAGAGGGCAAGGGCTTTGGAGTAAAGCTGGAGGATGGAACATTAAGGCATAAATTTGGCATTAACCACAGTCCTGCAGGTCTGAATTCTCTTTAATGGGCAAAGTAAGCTGAATGAAGTGGCAGTTCAACACTTTGGGAAATATACTCATTAGCTTACTTGCCAAGAGTTAAATGCACAGATTTATGCAAAGATTGATGCCACAGCCAAAAGAAAGCTGTGCCAGCTACCACAGCTTAGCATAAGGATCGCAAACAGAATAAAAACAACTCACAAAATAACACTCAAGCAATATGTCTGTGAAGGTTCTCAGTCATCCAGGCCATTGTAGTCTAAAGAGCTTGGAAAGAAAAGCGTCTGGACTTCTTTAAGTTGCTTGAACACATTTCACCTCTCATCCGAGAAGCTTCTTCAGTTCTAGGGTCAAATGGTGGAGAGCCCCAGATTTAAACCCAGTGGGAGTAACCCCCCAAGAGGGACAAAAGGACCCCTAATGATCCTCTACCTAATCACATGAGCCAAGGTGTGAAAACGAGTGTAGGTCACAATTAGCCAAGGTTTCGGGTGAGCTCATTGTGAAACCTAGCCCCACCCTATCACGTCCAGAATTTTTTTATTTCCAAGCGCCTTAGATAACACTCAAGCAAAAACTCTGAACAGTCTATGTTAATTTCAAGTAGTCTTTTTCAAAGAAAGATGTTCTTCCATATACCATTTTATTTTCTGATACATTTTTTGCTACTTTTATCATGTGACAACAGCTTTGAGACACTGTCACAAATAAGAGGAAGCCTTAAAATCCCCCCTTAATCATAAAACTAACAGAGGACAGAACAAAGTCTGCAAATCACTTTGTTCAAAGCCTAAAAGAAGCACACGCAGAGACTTCTCCAAAAATCACAACACAACTTTATGTAGGTTAAGTGTAGCCGGATTCACTTTGCTCTGAAACTTCACATCTATTAAAAATGTGTGGTAGTCTTCTCATTCAAAATAATTATGCCCCAAATGCTGAATTTGATCAAATTCTGGTCAAAATCTTGTCAAAAACAAAAATAAACTTGACTGGTATACACTTTATACCAATCATACTTTCCTTAATGATTAATTATTTGAATAAACAAACATTTGATTTTATTTCAGTTGCAGTTTATTCAAAATTATTGCTTCATATTTATGAAGGCAAAGAATCACTTTTTGTTGGAGTTAAAGTATCAGAATTTCAGGAGCGGGACCACGCCTCCAAACACGCTCCTTCCGGTTCTCATCTATATATGTCCCCCCAGTTCTACAAGCCGTAGTTCTCGTTTACCTGCCCCACCCTCCCTTCCCTTTTCAATTCTTTAACTTCTTCACTTCTATTTAATACACGGGGATCTGCCAGGCCCGGGAGCTGCCGCCAGGCCCCTTCGAGGCCTTCCCCAAACTGCAGCTTAATTCATATCCAAGCCCTTCTCCTTTATCTACTAAAACGCTATCAAACCTCAAATGAGGACGTGGGCCCAGCGAGTGAAAGTGCTCTTTAAACAGTTCATTAATCACCTGCAGCATCATACAGCAGCAGGATCCATGTGTGTGTCTCCAAAACAACAGTTTTGCACATATACACTTTACAAAACTTTGCAAATATTGTAAGATTTTGTAAATTATATTTCATGTCACTAATCAAAACACATGGATGATATAATTGCAAAGAGCATTGTATTCTTTTCTCTATTTGAGAGAGGTGAGCTGCCAAAGGCTACAGTCGCTTAATTTGTTACCCGGTGGTTTTCCTCGGGTCGAGTATTGAGCACCATCATAATTGCTGGGACATTTTCCTTTCTAAAGTCACAAATAGTTTTCTGTCATGTCTAGTTTTTCACACAGTTTCAGTCTTAGAGTTTCACTGTAGGCTATTTGCAGCAGAGATATTTTTAGGTCTATGGATGCTTCCCAAGTAGAACATGACCTCTCAGCAAAGTACCCACTAAAATATAACTAACGCCTTCTTGGTACCATAAATTACTGTAACTGATAATTATACATGACACACAGACAGTAGATTAAAGTTGTTTTTGTTTATCTATTTATTTGGGTTATTTAGGGACTTGATGGGTGACCTTTTCCCTTTAAAACACACTGCAGCATCTCATGTGCTGGGTATATTTTAATTGTTTGTCCATCTAAATTAATATGAATAAATTTTAACTACTGTAAAAAGATTTAAATGAGTATTACAATACATTACATAATACATTACCTTAGATTTGTCCCTTGTTTCCTGCTATACATGTAGTGTTATTTTACACTTACATGACTGCACTTGTCATGTGAGTTTTCTTTTCGATATCACTGACACCGACGGCTGGTATAAGAAGTTTAGTTTTAGAGGAAAGATCAGCACTCATCACTCCGGATCGGTGTTAGTTAATAGCAAAAACAGAAGCGTTTAAGGTGTGCGGTCCAACATGGTGTGGCAGATTTTTGACAGGGGTCGGTGTAATGGTCGGCTGGATATGCCATCAGATGCTGTCAAGAGTGGAAGGACGGGAAAAGAGGTAGATGAGGAGAAATAGGTGGGTTGTTGGGAGGGGAGAGAAATTGATTTGTCTCCAGCTGCTAAGTCTCATTGCATGAGCCTGTCTGACGGGGAGCATTACAGTCAATCACTGTGGATCAACTTGACTGCTGTGCCACACAATCCCCCCGTCTGCCCCCAGACAAATTATCTCATTCACAAGCAGTGCATGATGGGAGAGCCTCGAGAACATTCCATATTAAACCCCTGAATCACGCAGGTGTCTGAGGATTTGCTTTGCAAGGAAAGTGCTGCTTATAGGTTGAGGGGATCCTTATCTTAGTGGCGTCCGTATCCTCAGACTTTCAGCGACTCGTCAGGAATACGTTATTGAGAGATTCGAATTTTAATAATGTCAGACATATGAATCTGCCCCTTTATAAATTTTCCAGATATTAGTTTCGGGTGGTATGGGCAATAAATGCCCATGAGAGTGCTATATTCGTCATAATAATCCTTTTAAACCACCCCACAGACAGCGATTCTAAAAGCACGTAAGGTGTTGCAGCAGGGTTCATATCCAGTGCAGCTCCACATGTTCAAATCATTTTCTAGTTTGGGGTCGTCTGCTGTATCTCCTGCAAAATATTCTGAAAAGTTCAAGAAAATTCATGCAACTGAAATTTCCCAGCGGGCTTTAAGAAAATGACAGATTAAATGACAAACATACATTTGCTACGGTCTGCCCCCTGTTTGCCTCTCTGTTGCTGCTCTGAAACCTTCCTCTAACAGGATTTCTCATTGAAGCTCCAGCAGCTTCTGCAGCACGGTTGCAATGTGCTGAAGAGCTCACACAGCACCTTCTCACCGCAGAGGAGGAGCGCCGCATGGGTCCAAAAAACGATCCTCTTAAATGTGCCAAATGTTAGGCGTAAGCAGTAAAGTAATAAAACGAAGAAGTAGGGGGAAAAAAAACAACACAAATAGGAGAAATGTAATCTGATGTGCACGTGTCTAAGTGAAGAGGAGTTAAAGGGTTAAAAAGCTAAATACATTTAGGTTTTTGATAAAGCTTCTGGCTCAGTGGCCTCCTGGGTGACTGCGGTAATTAGTAAAAGCACTGGAGGTGATGCTATGGTGAAGGGCTTTAGTCAATTACTTCTCCGTCCTTCCTTCTCCTCCTCACATTCACCTGCACTCCCTCCTACTTACTAAACCTTTAAGTGTGGAAGGAAAGCTCACACAAAATAACCGAAAGTACACTGTGTTTTCACTAATCTATAAAAAAATCTATAAAAAGGCAAAACATGATGTCTCAGGTTATTTTGAAATGCCTATTAATGAACAGTTAACAAAGGTTTGTGTTGTGTTGATTTACATAGATTCTGAACTGCAGCTATCAAATTGTCGATGTTGTCAGACCTCAGTTTAGTCAATGCTGCGTTCTCGTGTCTGCCATTTGGAGCGGCTGACATAGTCGTTTTTAATCCAATAAAACTACTTTAACAAAGTATTTTAAGTATGAATGGTTATTTCAAAATTAAGTATTTAAACAACTTGCCAATAATGTTATAACTTATAACAGAAAGCAGCTGTTTCTGTATCACCTTAACCATTGTGTTGTCCTCGGGTCAAAAATGACCCCTAGGTGTGTGGCAAACAAGTGTATGGGAATCCCGAGGACGACACAAGGGAGCTGCAGGTGCTTTAAACAAATCAAGTCAATGCTGACTCTTGTCTTCACATAGGAACCAAACCCTTGCCTCTTAGGTGAAACTCCATTGATTAACCTGTAACACTGCCTGCGTTTTGTTTGTCACAGTTGTTCATACTGTCCGTGATTCCCGATATACATAAATATTATGAAGAAGTATAACAGGCAGTGTTACAGGTCAATTTCTTTTTTAAATGTTTATTTGAATTATGTCACAATCCTTATTTTTGTGTTTTTACAATTAATAAAGTACATTACAAATACACTTAGATATTCACCAGTGTTTCTGGGCTAGAGATTACAAGACTGCGGCGGTGACTGCAATGATTCTAGCAAACAGATCAAAACACTTTCTGGTCAGTCTGCTATAGTTCAGTGAGGCTGTTTCTTAATGTCCTGAAAATATCAGGCAAGTTGATTAGCCAGACAAGCTCAGTGGGGAAATTCAGGAAATGCCCTACTGAGAGCTGCTGATGACTGACGGTATACTACATATTCATATTAACCTTGAATGTCACCCCTAACAACAACCTCTATCCATTTTAAGTGGTCTCTCTTCAGGAAATTGGCTGATTACAAGGAATTTAAAGTTCTCTAATCAGTGGTTTATCAGTTTTCACATAAAGTCACTCCTTACTATTCAACACCCAAGACATGTGTGAGAAATCAATAAGGTGATGCAAAGTGTATCAACAGAAAGTCTTGATAGCCATCTCGCTGTTGATGTTGAATAATGCAAACCAACTGGGGTTTTATTTTCATATAAATTATGCAACACTTGCATGACAGTTTCTCCCCTTTGAAACACCTGAGCCTAAACTAGTGTGAGACACAAAGATGCAAAAGTTTACTCCACAGTAAAGTCCACGTAGCTCACACGTGCCCAAGGGAATGGCTGAGTAATCTGACAAACACATATTTAGCTATTTAAAAGCCACTAAGAATTTTATTCTGTGTCCATGTCAAGCTAGCAATAGTCATTATCCCACCAACTCAAAGGGTATGAAGCAGCGGTCTCCAACCATTTTTGCGCCACTGACACTTTATGTCCGACAATATTTTCACCGACCGGCCTTTAAGGTGTCGTGGATAAAACCAGTACCGGTAACAAAAAAAGGAAGATTTATTCATAACACACGGGGAAAGACCCAGAGAAACTGAGTTAATGATAAAACCGATTAAAAACAATAATGATAAAAAACGATAAAAACCCTGAAAACCATAAATTTCACACCTGAGCCTCAACTCTCACGGCCCGGTACCGAACGATTCACAGACAGGCCCGGAGGTTGGGGACCGCTGGTATAGAGGATGCTATGTTGCTAACTCTGCAAAGTTAGCTTATCAGAAATATGCCACATATTGTTAGCTGTTAGCTTTAGTAGGTGCATGAAGGTACTTATCCATAGTTTCTTACAAATCACTGTACTGCTGACAATGGGAAACTGGCAAAAGGTTTTCTTCCACCTATAAAGCCAGTGGGAAAAAAAACTGTTTGTGAAAAACTACTTCTCACTCCGAAGTGAAAGTCCTGGTCTACCACTGCCTCCATCTGTTAGCAAGTTTATGTTATGGTGTGACTTTGTTGTTCTAACAACTGTGAAAGCTAATGTGCGAAATCCTCAAAGACACACAATATTGGGAGTAAATATAAATCTATTTATGAAGTGCTTTTCCAGCCTTGCTGATCAGTCAAAGAGCTTTAGATTACAAGCCACATTTAACCACGCATTGATACAGCGTTTTACTCTATATAGTTTAAGCCCTTTATCGGCCTTACATCCATGGCCCTTTAGAATCATCAGTCAAGCCAATAGTTGTGTTTTTAGTCAGTGGGAGGAAACTGGACCACCTGGAGGAAACCTATGAGGGCACAGGGAAAAACTCCATACAAAAAGATGAGTAGAAACCAAATCAACAGTGCTAATCATTGTATAGTGCGCCACACATAAAATAGACAACACAATATAAGACCCAGGGGTCTGGGGCAGGACCCTTATAACTGAGTATATCGATCATCGCTGTATTTGTATTTTTACTCATCTGAAGACTTCTTTCATCAAAATGTGAATGCATAAACCTACTATGACAGTATATCTCAGCCTCGGTCAAGTTGTGTATATACAAAAAAATGAAATAAGAAAGCAAATAACTGCGCAGTGAACCGTCCTTGTCCTCTAAAGGCACACATGAAGCAATCAAAAAAGACCAAAGAAAAGTACCACACACACACATACACAAACACATATGTGTGCACAAATGTTTATGAACTTTCTGTTGAGCGGCATTCAGGGTTGGGAAGGGTTGCGAGGACATCTGTGCTTACCTCAACAGGGGCTGTTTAGGGCGCGGAGGCGGGTCACTGTCTTGACTCTGTGGAGGCTTCTTGGTCACCTGTTTATAAATGTTCCTCGCCGTCACCCCGAGCCACAGCATGGTTGACAAAGACGAGTAGTGCAGCACGACCCCGACCTGAGATTGGGTGACGGAGGGTGCATCAAGTTACTTCTTTGACTTTGCTGAACTTTTGCTTATACATAATACTGTAAAGTGTGTCTCTGTGAAAAATGTCAGACTTCATTATATCCCTGTAACTCAAAGAAGAAAAGTGTTCAGGATGAGCTGCCACTCCTCTTGAGAAAATAACCATCAATGTCACTCCAAGGGTGTCTCCACAGACGTTTTCCTTAAAGACCTGGCTGCTTTGTGTTATCCTCCACTAAAAGACAATAGTAGAATGACGGAAAGACAGGTTCAAAAAGTGCTATTGAATCATCAAGGTTGTCTAGGATAAGAGCAGCATAGTGAGGTTATACTGGTGGATACTGAGCAGCTCCTTATCAGTTGAGTTAGAGGACATGAGGTGTGCACCGTGAATAACAAACCTGAATATAAATGTCAGTCACGTTGACAACTATCAGCGTGTGATTGTTTTTCCAAAAACGCACTGTACACATATCTCCGTTCCTCGTGTTTTAATATTCATGAATTATATTTGAATGGGGAAACTAATCTAACTTTGTTTAAAAGCTTTGCTAGCTCACAGACAGAGAGCATAGACATGACAGTTGCAAAAAAAGACAGAAAGGAGAATGGATACAGAAGATTAAAATGCACTGAGCCTTTTCTTCAACCAGTCAGTGCGTTCATGATGTACTGGCAACCTGAGGTACCCAATCAAATGGCTTCTCTCCAGCACGAAAGGCCTAGGGACTCGAGCTACCAGTCCAGATGCTAATTGGAAGCGTCCTTGAGCTGGTTATAGAGAGCAGAGAGTGGGTGGTAAGTCAATCACAGCTTCAGAGTCCACACTCTTCAGAGCTTCTTTAGTGCCAAGAACAGACAGAAGGCAAGTGTGTCTTTAAATATGGTTTTAATGGGGGAGGAGGGGGTTCTCATATTAACGTACGGAGCGTGACCTGTGATTGTTACTGGCTGATTAATGTCCTGAATATTGTTTTGCTATTGCAACTGCACGATCAATCAAATGGCAACAAAACTTTAATGTCCAAATCAGCTGAGACAAGTCAGCAATAATAAAGCGACACAGCTATAGTTGCCCATCTGGCAGTTTTTCAAAAAAATCACACACAAGCCGCAGTGGACCAATAGTGTGTGTGTGTGTGTGTGTGTGTGTGTGTGTGTGTGTGTGTGTGTGTGTGTGTGTGGTTAAAGAAACCCTATGCTAACATTTGTTTTGATAATAAAGCAGAATTTCTGGTGTCTTTCAGAACCGAAGGTGGTCACAATTATAGCTGTAACCATTGGTGACTGGAGCTATTTGTGACCATCTGTATTCGTTATTGAGTCTGTGAAAGGTGCATCATTTAGACTGGTATATACTTGAGGGACCTGACTTCTAAAAAACACAGCAATATTTTGATATTTGATGTTTTACTATTCAGAGCTGGTGTGTGCTTTCACCTGATGTGCCATTGTTAGCACAGAATCTGGGTAAATACAAAATTTCAGTCAATAATCGGATCAGTGAGCAGCAGCACAATGATCACACAGTTAACAAAACAGAAGCTGGAAGCAGCCCAGGAAGCCTGATCAATGTGTCCCCATTAAAACAGTCACTGCTTCCGTCTCCTCAAATCCCTCTTTTATCTCGTATGGAGATGTTGGTGAGACATGAAAAAATTAACACTTCACAAAAAAAAAAAGAGTGGCTTGATTTTGATTCGTCGGCTACTTTCCTCCATACATGTGTGGTCAGTGGAAGAAGAGTAGCAACTTGTCAAAGCACTAGCACGTCCTTCTGCAGTACCAGTACACAGTGCAAGAGTGAACCCCAGGATTCTACTAGCTCTTAAACAAAAGCATCATGTGAAATTAATGTTAAATTAATAAGGAATCAGCATCGTTTTTGTATTCTCACTAATCCTATAAGTGTCTTGTTGAAAAACTAAAGTAATAAATAAACATGTTTTTTCATCCCATAAACCACCATTAATGGTTAATAGAAACATTTATCACAAATGATCATAAATCATTTCTGATTTCGACTTATTTTCACACACATTGTATTTCCTGACCGCAAAACGTTTGACCAGAACTGTATGTAAACTACAGAGTATTTTTTTTTTTTTATAATTATAATAATTTATTAGACACTCTTTTGTATTAGATGATGGTAAAGGCAAGAAATCTGTTTTTTTCCTTCCCTTCAAGGTGACTGTTGTAAAATATATGACAGAAAATGAGGAAAAGCAGAATTATAAGGCAACAATAATATTGTAAGTCTAGAAAAACACGTGTGCTCTTTATACTTTCTGACTGGAAATCACAATAATCAGTTTCATAGTATTTTTTTCAGTGAACCTAGTCCTTGAAAACTGATTTGAAATTTGAATAAACATTATCATAGTTCTGGAGGGAAAAGAAATGTGGAAAATAACAAGCGATTAAGAATTTTCAATGAACTCTATACTACATTTTTATTTCAGTTAATATTGCCAGATGATCTGTTTTAAAACATTTGGCACAGACTAAAAGTGCGATATTAAAAACTAACTTTAAAGTCTTTTATCTTTTATCACATCTTTGTCATATTGTTTCCAAATTATTTTTGGTAACCAGTCTACTCTAAGCTACAGTATTTATGTACAGGGAAACTTGGGAACAGTCAAAGTAGACCCAATGGAAAAACAAAGCAAAATCACTGCTATAATGTAATGCCCTCTCTCTCTCTCTCTCTCGCTTTCACAGCTTTTGCCATCACAACTAATTTCACAGTGCGGTGCTAATTAGGGAAATCCTCTGTATAGCATCTTTAAGCTGACACTTGGATGTTACCTCAGATCTAGGTCATCCTTAGCCAAGTTCTTTTCTAAATTAATAGGTTATTTAACGCCGGTCACACTCAGTGAACAATCATCTGCGATGTGTAATCCAAATTTTGATGGTCTGAGGTAACATGAGGTAAGTCGACTGGAAACAGTGGTATACTGTATGTTGTTCTCCTGCTTAGCCTGGGCAAGCAGAAAATGTAGTGTGACAGCTAGGGTGTTGCTCAAATCAATGATAAAGCAAGCCTTGTTTGAAGAAAAGATAGAAATTGAGATTAGAGATGACTTTGACTTTGAAGCTGTAAAGACATTGGATGCTGCATAGCGACAGTGCCACAGTGGGTGGAGTAGCGGTGCACGACTGAAGACTGGCATACAGATAGAAGAACAGGCAGACGAGTATGGGATGCAGGTGTGGAAGGAAAAGGAGGGGGGGGGGGTTTGGAGGAGGGATGGGTGAAGACTGGGTGGGGAGTGCGTGCTTGAAGTCTTGCGAGAACTGCCAAATCTAGACTCAGAGCCCCTTGAAGTTGCTTAGTTTGGAGCGAGAGCATGTACTTATTTTTCCTCCTGGGAAGGGAAAGGAGGGTAAGTGTGTGCGTAAGGAGGTTGGCGGGGTGATCGGGGGGTACAGTGAATTTAGCAGGCAATGCGTGTATCCGTGTGTGAATCTGACTGTGTATATGCATCGGGAGATCACACATCTCCTCAAGCATTCCTGTAATTATCCCAAATTGTGTCTGGTGGGGCCTGCCTCGATCCCAGTGGAATTGAAGACAATCTGGGCTCCTTCCCAAATCTGCCAAGAGTGATTTTGCTAGCAGTGATTAGGTAAAGGAGGAGCATCAAAAAGTATTCAAAGGCCCCAGGACAAAGTTGAATAAATGAATGAAAGGTAAGTACGTTAAAAACCAGCGGCAAGGTCAGCTAAATTACACAGCTCCATCAGAAAACTCTGCACTGATATTGTGGGAAAGCAGGAGATTGTGTGTGGCTGCATAAGTAGAATTCAAATAACAACCTTTTTCTAATAAGAAATAGGTTTTTGAAAATAATAACATTATTTCTTGTCCTTTCAAAACATTAAACACTGATGTACAATTCAAGGACAAACCTAAAAAAAAGAGAAAAAAACATTTAGAGGCAACAGATTATTGCAACAAACGCTTAATTTAGTACATTTTAAAATGCTTGGGTATCTAATCGAGTGAAAAAATCAAAACATGGACACACCAGCCAAAGTGCTTGTTTACAATGCCACAACTCAAAAGCATATAGAACAATATGCAGCTCATACTAAGTTTAGATGATATTTTATGCAGATGACACATTCCTCAATATGATTGAACATCATTCATTCTTCTCTCCTCTGAAGCTTGTACTGAATGCTGAAAAGTCAATGTCTCCCAGCCACCTATACACTCAGTGGTACAAAAACTAAATTTCATCCAGCTTTTAAGAAAATGAGGAGTAAATGGCACAGAAACGAAAGATAACAGTTGAATTCTTATAGTGATGTTTCTGTGAGGACCACCATGTTCTTCTGTTAAGAGATGTCTTTGTTCTTACATTGCTGCATGGATAACCTTCAACACTAGGCTATGCTACATGCTAAAAATCTAATTGTGTATTATTTGAAAATATAACTTTGCCTTCATAAGCATTAGAAGAAGATAACCACATTCTCTGTTCATTAAGATCTGCAAAGGGTACATCATTACATCACTTCTCTTCTCAAATTTTAAACCACTATGCATCTGAGCAGTGCAAATAGTTCTGAACTTGATCTAAATTGGACCTTATTCGTAAAATAAACGATAGAAGATTTGAATTTCTTATCCCTGTGGGTGTTTTTTTATGTCAAGTAATCAAAAATGATTTGATGTGCTTCACTAGACAAAAACTAGTTAAGCTACTCTTGTGTCCCTTTCACCATTTCTCTAAGAGTAAAGGGACAAATACCAGCCATTTTGTGTCAGTTACCATCGTATGGGAAGACTTGACGGCTGTGACACAAGTGGTGACTTTTTTTAAGACATGCCTGTCAGCGAGCCTTCTGCTAGACAACTCAAGAAAAGCTGGCTATATTTCAGCAGAGGTAGAGTTGTTACACTATGGAATAGGAGGCCACCTAAAGTGCTTGTGACAGCAGAAGAAGGAGTTGAGTCCCAAATGTGTGATAGCGCACACAAAAAATGGAGCATCGGAGGCCAACTGATCCAAACAAGTAGTGACTGAAGACAGTCTAAACTGTGAGTGAGAAGTAGAAAAGAGGTGTACATCAATCTCTTTGTGGCTACATACAGTAAATGCCCCCCTGCTGAGGTGAACTGACAGTGGGAGATGCTCTGCTCCAGCTGATGTTTCATGCTCACTACTGAGGTCGGTCAAGCTATCAATCAAATGGATAGGAAATCCACAGGGACCATATGGTATTCTAACCATGTAAAAAAGTTAAAGGAGAGACATATTGTTTTTTATCCTCACTTTCATTCTTTCTGACGCTGTCAACTATCGCAAACATCAGAGACACAGTTCAATAACACAGCAATTATGTCAGAAGCCTCTTTGATTTTTCCAGCTTTACAAATTCACATATGTTGACATTTTAATTTAATATTTTTCATGGGCTTCTGTAAAAGTTAGAGAGGGGGATGTTTGATATATTGGAGTGTTTAATATGGAGCTGCGAGGCAGGAAGAAAAAAGAAGATTTGCCAATATAGAGAAGGAGGACATGCAGGGGGTTGGTATAACAGAAGGATGTTAGAACAGGGTGAGATGGAGGCAGATGATCCACTGTGGCGATCCCTAAAGAGACCATCCGAAAAAAACAAAGTGATGTATGGAGGAGGCCAGTGAACAACAGTGAGTGTCTACAGCCATCTCTAAAACATGGTGGAGGCTTTGTCATTGTTTTGGCTGCATTTTAGCCAGTGCTGTCTGGGATCTCATCAAAACTAATGGAATTCTGAACACAGGAAAGTGTGGCGATATGTGGATCCACCACGCAAAACCATCTGGAAAACATCTAATTAGTAATGGCTTTATTTTTCAGCATGACACAGAAATGATAAAGTAAAAGTAGAATGCCAGGCAGAGCCTTCAGCTGTTTGCGAAACCAGCTCCCAGTCTGGATTCAGGGGACAGACACAATCTCTACTTTTAAGATTAGGTTCAAAACTTTCCTTTTTGATAAACTGTTTAGTTAGATGACCCTGAATCCTCCCTTAATTTTATTGAATTAAGGCTTGGTTACTGGGGGCTTCCCATTGAGCACTGAGGGTTTCTTTTTCCCTCACTCTTCTTCATTCTTTATGTGTTTAAACACCACTTTGCATTTAATCATTAGTTAGTACTAAGCTCTGGCTTTCTTCCACAGTGTGTCTTTTGTCCTGTCTCCTTCCCCTCACCCCCAACCGATCATGACAGATGGTTTTGTCTTTCTTTCGAGAAGCCTGCAGAACTATTCCTGCAATCTATCCAAAGAAATTACAAGAAAACTTGCCCAAGTGAGATCAAGTTGTGCGAAGAACAAAGGTGGTCATACTAAATATTGACTTTAAAGCACATTACAATTTCACAAACTCTTTCACAAACTACATGTCTCTTTACCCCTATTTCCCTTTTTTCATAGCAAAATATAAAGAAACGAGGCGTGGCTCAAGAACTTTGCACAGTACTGTATTAGCTTTATAGTTTCATTTTTGATGTGATTTTATTCAGGTATTTTTTCTGTTTTCAAGTTACAAACTCTGTCAAAAACAGCTACACTCTAAGTTCAAGTGGAGTACCAGAGTGTAGAAAGTGTTATTTAGATTTGTATGCAAGTATTTTAATATGAAAATGCAGTCACTGCTATCCAGGGCCTGTTTCTCTATCTATAGCTAGGCTCAGTGATTGCTGTGATGGTCTCCATTGTCATTCAACTGCCTCACCGTCTTTGGTCCAGCTAACCACATATGATTTACCTAAATCTATGCAACCCTCATCAAGGCTGTAGAGGATAAAAAGGGCTACAGTACCTGCAGGCAGGGACACGCAAGACCCGAGCTCATGAGCAGTGACTGAACTCTAAATCTAAAACACTTTCAATGATGTGAGCTTCAGGACTCATCTAAAAAGCACGCCATATACCAAATTAAAGAATGCCTATACTATAAGATTTCCAATGCCTCAGAGGAGTGAAAACACTTTAAGCATGCAGGGGCCCTCAATTTATCCAGGGACCATAATGCATTCAAGATTTTTTACAGTAACCCACAAGCTCGGCAAAAAAACAAAATCTGTGCAGATGTTAGGTTGAGAAAAACACAAATCATGAACCATAAACCATCATACACAAACTTAACACATTACTGCCTTGTCACGGATAGGAGCGCAACATAGCAAACAAGTGTTTCATCAACCAAATACAAATACTATTCAAACACTAGGGGTGCAACGATATTCGTATCGATATTGAACCGTTCGATACAGTGCTTTCGGTTCGGTACGCATATGTATCGAACAATACAACATTTGTAATTTATTTTATCAACTTTCCTTCTGACGATGCTGTCTGTGTTGAGCGCTCAGTGAATCTGCGTTCGACTACTCCGCCTAGGCTGCACTGTGGAGCGCAGATCCACTGAGCGCTCAACACAGACAGCATAGTCAGAAGGAAGAGCGCAGGGCAAGCTAGCGAGAGAGAAGTTAAGCTCTCCTTGCAACATGGACCTCCCCCACCCTCATTCAGATCTGGCGTTTGGAATTATTTTGGTTTTCATGTGACGTATGACCCTGAAGGTAAGCGAGTCATGGACTAAAGTAAAACAGTATGTTGGATGTGCCATGCAATGCTCAATTACATGGGTGGGAACTAGTGTGTTAGCGCAGTTAGCTCGTTAACGTGTTGGCCGTCTAGCCCCATGCACGGGGCGATCGGCGGTAGCTCGTTAACGGAGATTTGCCGTGTTGTGGCGTTAAGGTCATTTCAACGAGATTAACGCTGACAGCACTAGTGGGAACACAACGAATATGACTGCACATTTACGCCGACATCATCCTAGTGCAAAGACAAAAACAACAAGCATGCTACTAACTTTAGCCGAGTCATTTAGACAGCTGTTAGCACATGATTCTCCTTACATATGTTTAAAATGCTGCTGAGAATATAGCCCAGAAGAAGCGGATAGTATAGCTTTTATTTTGGAAAGAGACATTTCTCTGTAATAAACTCTCTTTTCCAAAGATGAGTGATTCCTCAATCAGATACAGGGCTCGCAATATCGCTAGCCCGACGTCCCGGAGCTAGCGATTTTTTTTTCAGTCGGGCTACCAAAATCTATCTCTTCCCTGCCCGTCGGGCTATTGTAGGAAGGAAAAATATATGTCAATGCTTTTGCATTCTTTCAGAAATGTAGCTGGGTAATTATGTCATTGGCATCGGTGAGCCACTGTCAATATGTGACATATTGAAATCGCGTTTGAATTTGCGCTTGTTTTTTTGCTTTCAATTTGCAATCGTGCAAACTGTGTATAGAGAGCGACAGCACCGATCTGTGAGTGATGATAATTTGTGCACCAATTCCTCTGACATCGTCTTATTAATTGTTAGCTTACTATGCAAACATGACAAGTGAAATCTCCCGCAGCTTAAACATGTGAGAGGTTGATCGCGCAGAGAATCGCTGAGCTTATGTGAGTGTGTGTAAAAGCAGCAGGAGAAGTTATGACAAATCAGACTATAAGGCAAAAAGAAAGTGCAGCTTTATGGTTTCATGGACAAAAGAATTTCTGTGGCTGCAATATGACGAGCTAAATAACCAGGGCTGCACATAAGTGGTCCGCAGGTGCGCATTCGCTGTCAAAATAAAAAACACGCACAAGGGTTAGGGTTAAATTTAAAAACTGTACTTTTGAGTTAAAATATATATTTATAATTTTAATAAATGACAAATTAAAAAGGCATGAACATTTCTTTTGTATCGAAAAAATATCGAACCGTGACACCAAAGTATCGAACCGAACCGAACCGTGAATTTTGTGTATCGTTGCACCCCTATCAAACACGTAAAAATCCTGGAGCTTATTTCATTAAGTAATTTAAAAATCCTTTGAAACTGCTTTTACTGTTATTTATGAAGACAGACACGCAATCCACAACGATCATGTTGCATCTCAAGTACACAGTCAGGGTGCCTTTAATGAAAAGCGATGTGGTAAATGCAACATTGAAATTTCCATAGAAAAGCATGTTTGTACAAAATTCTATTGACCAGAAAATCTTTTATATGCTAACAATTTCTAAAACATCCACAATGTTTGTGGCACAATGCCCACCACTAACCCCTGGGCAAAAAGAAAGAGACAAAGATAGACAATAGAGAGCCTGCTACTGAGTGCAGTTATGATGGGAAGGCCTGAATCATCCGCACTCACTAGGCCACCACTTTACTAAAAGAGTGACCAGACCATACATGCAGCTGAAGCATGAAAGACACACAAAGCGGGGTTATTGTACATCCACATACTGCACCCAGTGGCCTGGTTGTGGACACCTGAATAGACATTCACAATCAATTTTTTGAAAAGCTTTGAGAGTGGGACGAATGAAAAGGGAATGCACTTACTGCTTGACAGATGATGGGGTATTTGATTCGATTGATGCCGCCAGCAAACACAGCGAAGGTCAGCGCTGTGTGGAAACAGAAGTTGAGCAGCATATGCCATCCCTTCCGACTGATGCGGATTGCACTGCCAAAAAAAAGGTTCAAGGGAAAAAAAATTAGTAGATAAATAGTGATAAATATCATACTGTGAAGAGTTTTGTGGATTACCTTTTGTAAATTTGGTTGAAATTGTGTTACTTTCAGTATTATTTACAAAGGTCAGCATCAGTTTTCTTTATCATTTATCTCCTACCATATATATTAACAGTAAAACCTGGTAGTGCTGTCCATAGAAACCGAGTAGTATAAACAAAGTTTTATATACTTCACTACCAATACACCTGCTGAGTAGCAGATATTTAAATTTTTATGAAAAAAATAAATCTATTAGCAGAAACATTGTGAGCTATTTGTATTCCTGTCTGAAGACAGTTCCACATTCAGATGGAGGAGCATAGAATTTTACCAGATTTATCTTGAAGAACTTGGGAAGCACTATCCCAGCCAATCATTATCAACCATACACATAAGATCAGTTGTGGCACCACAGCACCATTCATTCTCAATGAGAAAGGGTATTGCAAGGGTACACTAGAAAAAATGCAACTCAGTTAAATGCTATTCACTTATATAGCACCAAATCACAACAATAGTTGCTTCCAGGTAACATTAATCTGGAAACCCATTAACTACTGTGCTGACTTAGCCTGCAACAGTCAATATTTTGGGGCCTTGGTTTATCCAGAAAGTCACTGTTTACAAATGCAAATACATCTCTAAAAATACTGGCAGTGGCACCTCTCAGCCTCCAAGTAGATACACCAATGGTATCCAAAATGAAACTCCTACGTCGCTTCGTTCTCGAGTTATCGCATTTGCAAACTTAGATATCCACATCGCCTACGCGCCTGCCAGGGTGACAACAGTACTTCATCAGTCTTTTAACGCTAATAAAAAGCTCATACTTGTAAGACATTCAGACTGTTTATGTAGACACATGTAGCCAAAGCCTCCTGAAACTGAACATGGACTACAAGCGGAGTAAAAATGGAAACTGGAAAGCTTCAAATTCTAGAAATCTTGCCTACATACTCTGCATATTCATATGCAAGATATCTGTTGATAGAGATCACCATAACACAAAGCCAAAGATAATCATGTAACTATGTTCAAATATATGACATTTGTGTTATCAAAAAAAAGAATTAAATGATGTCCCTATTATATTATTTTATAAGAAGACTCAGTATTGAAGTGCAAAAAAATACATATATCTCTTTGCATTGACTATATCAATACTGTTTGCTAAAAGCAGAATGAACTGCAAAAAGCACATTTTTACAAGTATTTGCTACACAGCAAAAAGCAGTTCAGCTACTTTTAAGTTCATTCTGATTGAACTTTTAGAAGAATGCTATTTACAGCAATGCTGTTTGAAGTCTTGTGACAATAAAAAAAGGAAAGTGCATTAAAAAAAACAAACCCAAAAAACAAAAACGGCCCTTTCAAAAAGAAGATCTCTGCATGTACAAAGTGAAAGACAGAATATTGTGTCATCAAAAGATACGAATGATTTAATTCCTTGCTACAAAATGCATAATGCTTATTTTAGAATGATGGACCTCAGGCAAAGGGATATTTGCAGATTCTTTTACAAGAATTCAATGTACATTCTTTCCACACAGCTTTTTTCCACCACCTTCTCGCGTACAATACATGCAGCATATGTACACAAAAGAGAATCAATCAGCTGATTTGATGATGAAATAAAAGGAGATTGCCTCCAGTTGGTTTGGCCAGTTGAAGTTTTTACATTTTTCATCTAAGCCCTGCATCTGTTTGTGAAATATGGTAGCAGCCACGCTCTGTGCAGCAGCACATTTATGGTAACCCAAACCATCGCTTTTCACCCAGCTGAAAATAAGCTGAATAGGTCAGACATTACCAACACATTAGTTGGACTGTGTGAATTACTAGACCATCTATTCTTTTAATTACTTTCCTACATCGGCTCCAGCCTCTTCAACCTTACAGTCACTGTCACCATTTGAAATTATATAACCATGTGCTGGAAATCTCCACTCCCCAAAATGGAGGAGCAGAGCCCCAGCTGCACGTGAGCCAACTGTAGATGAAGCAGTGGCTCAGCAGTGAGCCATGAGGTGTTTCTGGGGCCGGGCTTCACTGCTCTGTGTGAGGGAAGGGAGAATTAAAGCTACCGTTGTCGATGCCTCTCCTGCGATCCAGGTACTGAACTCCTTCCAGCAAAGAGGCCATAAATCAGGCCGGCTTCAGGCCTCCCTTGAAGGAGGTTTTCATAGGCTCTGCTCTGGGCTTTCACTGGGTCAAGTACATTAACCTGGCAACCCTCCATGTCCCAATCTCCCAGTGTGAAGGGGGAATAAAACTGTCCTGACTTTGCATCTGCTCTCTCACCCTGTGTCCGGTCCTCAGCCAAATGTAAGGGACAATAAAGCTATGGACAGTGTAATATGACACATTATGCAATGAGTAGTTTGAGCCAAGTCTTTTTATTGGTGGCAGACACATTCCAAATATGCTGCTGAAGCTCCATAAACTATAGGCTGCAGCACCGTTACACAGTTAGATGGTACCCGCTGCATGGAAATGCATGTTAATTATGATGGAGGAAAAAGAGGAAACGTGGCAAAGGCAGTGGGGTATATGGTTGAAATCTATTTCATATATGAAAATAATATAATTTGTGTTCAGTGCAATGAACTGTGGCCCACCATATTATATTATAATAAGACAAACTCACAGAAACAGTAACATATGACATACACTACACTACCACAAGTATTCACTCCCCTAGCCAAGTTACATCCGTGGCCACAGGTGTATAAACTCAAACACTTAGGCATGCAGACAGCTGCTGTGAAAGAATGGATCACTCTCAGGAGGTCAGTGAACTCTAGCATGGTACCTTGATAAGATGCCACCTATGCAAGGAGTACAGCGAGTCGTTCCTCACTACTGAATATTCCACAGTTAACTGGTAATGGTATTATAACAAAGTTATGAAAGTGATTGGCAACAACAGCCATTCAGCCATGAAGTGGTAGACCACCTGCTCAGGTGCATAATGTTCAGATGTTGCCAGCTTTTTGCGGAATCAAATGCTACCGACCTTCAAACTTCATGTGGCCTTCAGATTAGCTCAAGAATAATGCATAGAAAGCTCCATAGAATAGCCTAGCAGCTGCATCCAAGCCTTATATCACCAAGCACAATGGAAAGTATCAAATGCAGTCATGTAAAGAATGCCACCACCATACTCGGAGTGATGAAGCACGTTTCTCCGTCTGGTGATCAGATGGATGATTCTGACTTTGGCAGTTGCCAGGACCGCACTGTGCCAAATGTAAATTTTGTTGAGGGTTGCTTTTCGGGAGTTGTGGTCAGCCTCTTAGTTCTAGTCAAAGGAACTTAATATTTCAGCATACCACGACATTTTGGACAACATACGCAGTCAACTTTGTCGGACCAGTTTGGGGATGGTTCCTTTCTGTTCCAACATGACTTTGCACCAGTGCACAGCGCAAGGTGGATAAAGACATGGATGAGCAAGTTTAGTGTGGCAGAATCTGACTGGCTTGAACAGAGTCTTCATCTCAACCCAACAGAACACCTTTGGGATGAATTAGAGCAGAGAGCCAGTCCTCCTCATCTGTCAGCATCTGACCTCATGAATGTGCTTCTGGAATATCCATCCATCCATTTGCTTCCGTTTCTCCTTTTCAGGGTCACAGGGGGCGCTGGAGCCTTTCCCAGCTGTCATAGGGCGAGAGGCGGGGTACACCCTGGACAGGTCGCCAGTCTGTCGCAGGGCCAACACACAGGGACAGACAACCATTCGCGCTCACATTCACACCTAATGGCAATTTGGATTTTCCAATTAACCTATCCCCACAAGCTGCATGTCTTTGGACGGTGGGAGGAAGCCGGAGTACCCGGAGGGAACCCACACAAACACGGGGAGAACCCCGGCCTGATGTTGGAATTGAACTCAGGACCTTTTTGCTGTGTGGCAACAGTGCTAACCACCGTGCCACCGTGCTGCCTGCTTTTGGAATAATGGTCAAGAATTCCCATAAACACTCCTAAACCTTGTGAAAATCCTTCCCAGAAGAGTTGAAGCTGTTATAGCTTCAAGGGATTGTCTGGCCTATATTAAACCCTATGGATTAAAAATGCAATGTCATTCTGTTCATATGCATGTGTAGGCAGATGAGCGAATACTTTTGGCAATGTGTATGTATGTATTTGTAGAGGATATATAAGCAAGCAGTTGTGTATTTGCACATCCAGCACACTTGGAGGAACAAAAGAATTCATTTGGACTAATTTTCCTGACAAATGTGAGTCCAGAGTGCAATATTTGTGATTCACTTTTGGTGTCCATCAACTTTAGAAAATATGTATATTTTTATCTACTCAGTGCACTACTCAATTCACTAGTGAGCTTCACCACTGGGTTGCAGCTGGTTTAAAGTTTTCTTACTGCTTGCTCCAGCTGGAAACAATGCTAATGAGATCCTTGAGGCCTGAGTTGTAAGTCTGAGGTCTATGGTGAAATCGCAGACTGCACACACAAGCATTCTGAAAAACAAAGAAAAAACAAAGAAAAAAAAAATAGCTTTCACACCGGCATCAGTTGAGATGCACAAGGACCGATCTTGAAGGGAAGATTAGCCAAATTTAAATCAGGTAGGGCTTGTGATTGTGCTGAATGGAGACCCATCATCTATGCTCCTAAATGACGCTTTTGAGATTGCATTGGAATATGAAATCCCTGTTTCAGCTCCACACAGACTCTTTACCAAAGCCTGCTCAAATATGATAAGACTACAAGCAGACGAGCGGACCTGAAAGCAGAAAGCTTTTGGGTCAAAAGAAGTCTCGATACAAATGCATATTATGCAAATTCATATGCAGATATCTGTTTATAGAGATAAACTGGATGGGTACTGTATAAACTGGAAATTAATGAAGTATTCCTCTGACTCTAACAGCATGATATCAGTGTTTTCGAATATTCACTGAGTCATGACTGTAAACACTTTTGACTCAAATTTCATCAATTGGACTCAAAGGATTTGGGGTTCAAAGACGTGATACCCACCACTATGTTCTTCCTTGGCTCATACATCATACATCACATGCACTCTTAATCACATATTCTGTCTTATTATCTTGCCAGCAGAGAAAGAACTAAAGCACACAGTGTATTGCTATATTTATGCATGTGTGTATGTGTTAGTAAGCTAAAGTGAGAATGTGACAGATTCAACGTGCCCACTGCACACGGTGCCTTTGGACAGCCTCTATTCTATTCTGCCCATTTAACACAGTCCCAACGCTTCACAGCTTGGATACTGTCAGTCAGCTGGAGTGATACTACACAAGTAAAGTGTTACTAAACAGAGATGTGTTTTAGTACTAGGGAGAGCCTGGAGGGAGGTGTGGAGGAGGAGGAGGTGTTGGAGTTTGTTAATGTGAGCACTGTTGAAAGAAAAGCCCTCTAACCCTCTCCTGTGTGTGACAGACACCACAAAAGCTCTGGCATCATATCTTAAATATGGGCTTGTTCTCACTCTAGTTTAATCTGGAATTTCTGCATTCTTGCTCCGAAAAGCACTCTCTGATGAATGAATGTCTGTCTACTTGGCTTTGTTCAGTTTATTGGGATTATCATAGCTGTGTTATCGATGTAAACACAACATCTCTAAACTATCGTTTAATCCCGATGATGCTCTACCATCCTTATTGGAACAGCAGTTCCAACCAATTTTCTGCTGCATTTCAATGTTGGGGAGGAAGCAAAGTAAGCAGTGATGCACAGGCCTGTGTCTCCCTGGTTATCTCCTCCAGCTCTTCTTGGGGGAATATGAGGGTGATCCCTAGCCAGCTGCAATGCATAATTTCTCCAGCATTTCCTGGGTCTTCCCTGGTGTTTCCTCACAGTTGCATGTGCCCAGTTGGATATGCCTCTTGGGTACCACTTGGGCATCCCAGTGAGGTGCTGAACCACCTCAGCTCTTTTCGATGCAGAGGAACGCAGCTCCTTTCTGACCTTCTAATGAATGGTCTCTCCTGGTCTTATCACGGTCTCTGCCTTTGCCTGTAACTGTATCCCAGATTGCTGCTACGCTTCCTGCGAGTGGTGAGCCTACAGCAGGTTGGACCCATGTGGCTTATTATGTGCAGAGTCCTTTCCCAGCCCTTGCTTCGGGGTAGTGCCAAAACATTCATTCACCAGGCAATGTTGATATGTGCCAAGATGTTGTCTTCATAGGACTATTTTGAATTACACTTAGTCTGACCCCTCACCCAGGACCAATTTACCTTGTGGGCCAAGGTGCCCCTGACAACATAGTTACTGGGCCTCTCATAAAGTCCTATGCTCATTTTTGATCCCTGATGAAGTGATGGAGAACCTAAAACCAGCCCTGAGATAAATGCCAAAAACAAGACCCCTGGTAGATCCCTGGTAGCTTAAATAATCAAAAATCAAAATACAGGTTTAAAAATCCAACCCTTAACTATACACCACAAAGAGAAATTCAAATGAATTTGAATTGATTCTTTTTGTCTCTAATTCCATTTTGTGGAAAAACTACAAAATGCACACCAGTATCTGGGAATTGTTTTTTTCATTTCACTCGAAACCACAACATCTCAGTCTCCTGCCTCTATGGCGATTTCCAATTTTTCCTTCAAACGTCAATACTGCAGTGCCAGACGACAGCAAGTGATGCTGCTGTTTGTAGCCCCAGATGCTGTCATCACTGTCTGACTGCAGAAGGACCCACCCTGTCTCCATCCCAGGTGTCACAGATGGATGTAAACTGCGAAAGCCTCTGCGCCTTCGTATAGTTTAATAAATTCAGTTCAGTCTCCGTAAGAACAGAGACCCCACCCACAGAAAAAAACACAACGAAAATAAAAATCTTACTGTGAATATACCAGATAACTGTGTTATAAAACAATATTTTTTGAAAATGTGACATTTGAGATATTTCTTAGTTCCTTTATATGAAAATAGATGGAAAGCTATTACAATAATACCACATTAATGCCAAGGATATGATAAAATGAGTGATGCTCTACAAGAACAACAGATGATGAATTGCTGTGCTGAAACAATACGCCAGTCAAGCTCCCTCCTGCTTTAATAACAGCATTCACAGCAGATGAAACTAAGATGAGCAGACAGATGCCACCGTACAAAACCACAAGAGCCACAGGTCCACTTTTTTATTTTTTTGCCCTCATCTCCATGCCGAATAAAAAGAACAAAGCTGGTAAAAGTACTCCTTAGAAATCCATTAGACACATATATCTCTGCTGTAGCTGTCTAAAACACAGCTACACATACACACATTTGTGTATATGTTTTTATATCCTCTTAGTCAGACAGGCTGCAATACTTTATGCCAGCCTAAAGCATCTGACTCACACCACAGTCAGCTCAGGATCTGTGACAGAAGAGTCAAAAACAAGCATGAAGGTAAAAGGGCGGGAAATAAGGAGATTACATAAGCGTCTGCTTGAATGTCCAGATGATGAAGAAGTGAAATTAATGGCTGCAATTTTAGAAATCGAGGCAAGACGTGCAGGGAGGGATTAAAGCCCAAATGCATACTTAAACAAAATCAAGGTGGAGATTTTCTTCATACCTGTGGTGCACTATGTACGTGATGATGGAGGCGAAGAGGCAGAGCAACATGACCGCCGTGCAGGCATACACGACCGGGTGCAAAAACTCCCCAGGGTATGGGGGGAAAGACAGCACCTTCTTCAGATCCTGAGGCAGAAAAAAAGGAGAGACAGAGGAAAATAATGGGGATCAGACAAAAAGTCATCATAAACACAGTATCCAAAAAGAAAAAAAGAAACTATCAAGAACAAGAGCCAGGCCTGCACAGTCACAGCATGATGAGCTCTCTATATGCATAAGCATAGTATGCTGCGCTGACGAGATATGCAGCCAAAATATAAATGAATGTCAAGGAAATGTCTTTGAGTTAGAATGCGGTCCAAATCAGCATAAAAGAGTAACAACCCTGTCGAGGGAACATTCTTCCTCCTGCATTTACATTTTGCATTTCAGACATTTAGCTGTCACTTAGCCGGAGCAACTGAATGCAACAATAGCATAAGCTTCCTTGTCTGCCAACATAAAAAGAAAACCCAAACAAAAATGGATAGGAGCCAGGCAAACAGAAAAAAAAGGAAAGAGGGAAAAAAGAAGTCATTTTTTGTGTTTCTAAAAGACGGTAATGCTATCACACATTCATTAAGCCCTTATCAACATCACAGTCGATTTGCTCGGAAATTTATTTACATATGTTTTACAATCTGCAAGACAAACTTCTTCCGTATTTGCGGCACACATGGTGACAAAAAATTCCCAGACTTCAGACGCATTTTTAATGCTTCCATTTTATCGCTGCATGTGAACGGTTCGGATCTGCTGTGCACAGATAAAAGAGACAGCTTTAAAGTCGGCCCACTCGACTCTCGTGCGCTGGACTGCCCTCGCTTTGTGCCACGGGCAGGTGTGGAGCCAGCGGTGGCGTCATGATTTAGGCTCCATCATCTTGACGTTGCTAAATAAAGCACACCTTATCTCCATAACCCGCCGGCTCAATGTGAGGTTGTGTCTGCGAGAGTGATCCACAGACACGCTGTCTGACTGCATCATTGTCTCTATGAGTAGCCAAGTGGGATATTCCCTCTCTCTCTCCCTGGTTGTCTAGACGCAGATGAGCCTGTTGGGGCCTCTGTGGGGTCTCGACCAGCAAGAAGCATTTTTTAAACACAGCTGTAATGCAGTGGCCAGAGTTAAAATGAAAGGTTTGCAGAACAGGACGTTAGAGAGATGTAAAACAGGAGAAGATGCGATAGACGCGGCTCAATCGATCAATCTAATAAAGCTTTTCATGTGTGTTTAAGGAGGCAAAGGGAAAGACTGGAAGTCATCTGTTCAAGCTTCAAATTGCAATGTAACCTTTAAATGTGTTTTCTTTTCAGCTACAAGGTGCCACTGCGCCTATAAAAAACAACAACAAAATGAATTCTCTTCAAGGCAGTCACTGATCTGCAAACAATGCTTCCAGCATTTCAGCTATGTTGGATCTCTCTCGGTCTTCTCCTGACCACCTGCATATTAGTTATATTCCAAAACAGCAATCTTTTAGCTTGAATTATTATATCTTAGGGAAGATGATGAAGTAACACCTGTATCTGGTGGATGGGAAGGCAGTGAGCAGCAATGATGTGCGATTTTATATTACAGTAGAAATTTGCATTGATAGTCTGACCATGGGGAATGTATTGATGGCGCACAACACCACATGCCAAAGTAAATAAGCAGCATACTCTTGGTGGCATCGGTTTGGACATTGCAAGCTTTTCCACTGATGATTTCTATGTGTGCTGTGGTCCAAGCAACCAATGATCATAGTCAGCATGACAGTTTGGTCAGCCTGACACAGAATCTGATGTTTGAGATCCATGGTGAAATCATCAAATGTGGCCCTGGCAATGATCACTATGACTACCAGGGAGACATCCGTGCACCCACAGAAGGACTGCTAGAGGTGATGCATCTCAGCACGATGCAACAACTTTGACACACCAGACTATTTGTTACACGTAACGATCTGAGAAATCTTCCACGTAAACTGTTTGGAAAAACGTCATGCCTTCAAAACATTAGATAATGGGTGATGACAGGGTGAGCCATCTTCCTGTTATTGTTACAGTCATATTAAAGACCCACAAGACATGGAACATAAGAGGAGAAAGCGGCGCAGCGTTGCAGAATTTAACTTATTACACCATCAGTGTAGCAACCATTCAAATGTTGTAAGATAATTCTCGGTGTCTTTCTAACGAAGACCGTGAACAAAAGTTTAATAAAACTTTCCAATCACTTTCCAAAAATACTTGGCAGGTGGTTGAATAAACCATCTATTGGTACAGCTATAACCTTTTTGGGCAGTAGCTCCACATAGCTTTATTGGCAATGGCTAAAAGAAGCGGTGGGTGATCATTTTAATCTGCTAAATGGACATCATCTCTCTGTAATCAAGGACTATATTTAGTTTGAAAATCACAAAGAACATTATCATGGTGAATTATACCACAATTATGCCAGAAAAGATGTCAGCATGCCCTTGGACTCAGGGAGACACCTGAGTTAAAATAGAAATAGAAATAGAAATCTCTTCAGCTGACAGATGTCTCACTATGTTAACTAGCTAGGAGCTAACTTGCTCCATCTGGTGCTATGCATGTAGTGGGTTTATGGGAGGTTTTCACTAAAAGCAGTTGCCTGCCTCTATAGACTCCACTATAGAGCTGTAGCTTAACTGTAACTTGAAAGTCAGGTGATGACTCTCTGCAGGTTTATGAGCGACAATGACAAAAAACATGACATTTTTAAAGAACTGTTTGTTCCCAACTCTGAAAAGCAGTGGAAGACACAACAGTGTGACAACTGATCTGACTTTGACATATATGGCTTTGGAGCTTGGAGCTTGGACAGTAATGACAAGATGCAGGCATGGAAGGAGAGCTGGAGGAAAGTCTGCCATCAGACCTGAGCAAAGACATACAGAGCAAAGAAAGAACAGAGAGGAAGTGGCCTTTATGGGTGAAAATACAACACGAAGAACGCTTTCCAATTTGTTCACATAATTTGGTAGTTACGGATTTTCATGGAATTATTAAGTTTGAATGACGTCTTTAAGTGATGTCATGGAAGGACAAAACTGGTGTTAATTACAGCTCAATGAATTGATGGTGCTGAAAAGAATCATGGCCCGAAGCATCCGAAATCCTCCTGAAATGGAGCCGCCAATTCAGTAAGCTGATTTATGTACTTAAAAAGCAAACAGCGCTTCATATGAGTTTAGATCATGAAAATGAACCCCATGCAAACATCATTTCAACTTAAAAGAAAATTTAAAAAAAACAAAACATTTCTCTTTGAAATCAGTCTGCATTTGGGAAAAACTGGAAAAAAACCTGCCCACACACACGTGATGCTAATCATCACATGTCACAGTAAGGGCAGCTCCTGTTAAAAGGCTTTAGGTGGAAGTCAAACAATCTCATGGGAGCCATTATCATCATCATCATCATCATCATTTGGCTTATACTATTGGCTCATGTCAGTCTCTTACCTCCTGAGTCTTTAACCATTTCTCAAACCACTAAATAAACAGCTGCTGAGCTGTTTCCCCCCACAAAATTCACAAGATGATATGCATGTTGCCATTACGTATTTGAGTAACACACTGATCATACAGTACCTTATTCTAGTACTCTTTTTATCTCTCGAAAGCCAGGCCTATCATATTTGTTATAGAACAAAATGACTGGATGTGGATCTGAAGTTAGTGATGCTCTCTATGCAGCTACACTTAGCAAAACCTGGAACATATTCACTTCTTTATTGATACATAGCGAGGTGCCAAAACTTATCATAACAGATACGAGGAGGTTGTTGAATGCCGTTTTTATGGGAGAATGAGTTAAACATAAAAACAGGTGATGTGTGTAACAATGATTGTGTCTATTACAATGAAATGTTCTGCTGGAGAACCTTGTGTTCTGGTATTCATTCATTGTGTATGTCTCACAGGACCTAATCTAAAGTCCCCCCCCCCCCCCGAGACTCTAATGGCAATTCCACTTTTCAGTGAAGAAATATCCCCACTGACCACAAGACATGTCCATGTCCAGGAACAGTAAAAAAACACAGAAAAAGCTCAAAGTGTTAAGCTTCAACATCCCACTTTCTTTGCATAATAACAATCTTGATACAGCAAGGTTCCATCATGGTTGACTTCCCAGTTGATCTGCTGCCAACATCTTGGACCCAGATGGACATATTCAATTCAATTATATTAGTATATCGCCAAATCACAAAGACAGTCACCTCAAAGCACTTTAAAATGTATGAAAAGACCCAAAATAATACAAAGAAAACCCCAATAATCAAAGGTCCCTTTTTAGAGCAAGCACTTGGTGACAGCAGAAAGGAAAGACCCCCTTCAAACAGGATGAAATCCCAGCAGACCCTGTCTGTAGGGAAATAGGATAGGACATAACATATAACCCTTATAGAATACAACCAGTGTACCTCCACGTGTATCTGATATGAAGTGATCAGTGTAAATAAACACAGAGGTCTAATAGCTAAAAAACATCAACTGACTTGCAACTTAACATTACCTTTAGTGTATTTTCAAATTATTTACAGCATGCCATTATAAAGAGTCTCACCATCTTTTCAAGCTTTTGCCATTGTGGCACATTTGTCCATTAACACCACGTCAATAATCAAGCAATTTTAGAACCTGCTTAATTTGCTCATTTCTTCCAGCAGCATACGTGAAGATACTTGAAACACATTTAGAAACAGTATTAGTTATGCAAATTGGATATTGATTATTAGCCTCAAAGCCCTGCTAACAGCAGAATGTACCTTTCCCAGCAGCCAGCTAAACTAAGACAGACTAACATCGCCAAGCTGCGCTGTTGACAGAGGAGCTTAAGATCAGGTGCTTCCAAAGCTGAACAAAGGTCTACACAGCTTAACCAGCAGACATAGCATTTGCACACAGGGCATCTTAAGTCAGATTCCTAATACGTAGAAGGCATTTAGTTTTGGTGATGACTGCCAAGAGAGCAATCATATAGTTAATACATTAACGAGAGCAGAAACAACAATGTAGTTAGATGATATACAGTAAATTAATCTGCAGCAATTCTGATCCTTCATTAATCACAATCAAAAACACCAAAATAAAAATGTTTCTAAGACTGCCAAAGTAAGCAGACTTACTGTGCCATGTGGAAATGGGTGTTTGTATTTTCAGATATTCAATGGATCAAATGCTTAAACGAGATATTCGAAGAATGCTGAAATATTACTATGAAAATGTTCAATAATCTCCAGCCCTACAGGAAAAATCAGACACTAGCAACATCATTTCTCAGAGAATTTTCCAAAATTAATTACAAATCAATTACAACCATCACAAACATCTGTCCTGTGATGCGACAGTGCAAGAGTTAATGTTTGGTTACAGTCGGGAATAGAAAAAGTAAACAAGCAAGCATTATGCAGAAGAGCTGGCGGCTCACAGACAAGCTAAAGAAGGACAACGGTTGCCTAAAGGAGAAGGAGGCAGCTGGCAGAAGGAAATAGCCTGACTGAAAGTGAAGTAACAGCCCTTCTTCAACAACTACAACAGAGGTACCCTTGAGCAAGGTGCCAACAGTAGAGGAACTGCCATTTTTATAGGGCAACATAGACTATACAGCGGCGGGGTATGAATGTGAAGAAGGGCAGAGCTGCAACGGAACATGCATGCTCAGCAGAAACCTCCAGTGGACAAATAAAGGTTAAAAAAGACCTTACAGCCCAGAGAGCACGCGGAGACAGAAAATAGAGGGAAAGAAAGGAAGAAGGATGAAGGGAGACGCTCCCTTCAGCAGATGGATCAGCCCAGAGAAAAATGGCGAGGTAGACTACAGGCTGCCCAGAACAAATTGTTCATATGGCTTCTAGGAGCAGTGTTTATGCTCCTGGGGTGGTGTGGGGGCAAACTGCAGAAGCAATTCAGAAGAGATGACTTCAGTGGGGTGAATGCACAATATGCAGTGCTGAGCATTGACTCAAGGGCTATAAAGTTTTTCACCTCTTCTTTTCATATTTTTCTGTCACTTGGTATTTTCTCATTTATTAGTAACACCGTAAAGAGAATTTTCTATCGTCCTTGCCTCCCAAAGTCTACTACTCCTGAGTTTTACATGCTCTATATTTACGTTATGTATAGATCTTCCTGTCCCGTGCAACAGATGCAGGCTGTGAAGTTGCAATTCCCTTGTTGACCTGGCTGTCATGATGACTGATAGGCTATTGGTGTAGCTCGCAGCGTGCTCTAAACAGCGCTTCCCTATTGTACCATTGCATGCAGAAGCCAATAGCGGGATGTCATCTAGGGACAGCAGCAGCGAGCTTCAAATGTGATTCTTCAACTCCAGTTATTATCATTATTGCTATCATATTACATCACAGCACTGTGGCCACTTTATTACTGTGTCTGTACAGCAGGGCAATGTGACCAGCCCCTCCCTCCCCTGACAGTGCAATTCATTACAGCCAGGCAACTATATTACCATACAGGGCAGCTTAGTTTAGCCTATGCTGGATTAGCAGTGGCATGTTACATCTAAACATGCCTCCATTGTCCCCTAGCCTCTGCAGCTAAAGAGGCCCCTGATCCCCTGTTTATGTTGTAGTTACAACTTTAATCCAGGATCCTCCATCCCTGTGCCAAAATCAGATTACCAGACTCAATTAAACTTGATCCGTAATCTCGATCCAGCACAGCGCAATGCAAGGTTATCAGGCCCAGAAAATATAACTAGGACAAGTACACTGCTGATGTGCGAGACCTTATAAGCTCGGTGTCGTGTTTCATCCCGGGGATTGGGAATAATGCTGAACAACACAACGTGCACTATTATTATTTATTATATCCTCTATTTAACAGCTGAAGGCTGCTGAGAAATTTTTAAGGTCTTTTATTTCTTTTGTTTTTTAAATATCGCCCAGCCAAGGGCGGCAAACGTTGTCAAAAAACATAAACACAAACAATACAAATGGACAAATACAGCTGTGGAGCTCCACAGCCGGCTCACACGCAGGAAAATATCAGTTATTTAAGGATCAGAGCAGTTACACAACCAAGAAGGCTGTTTTCTTCATCCTTTAAAACTGACTTTAATTATGCCACAGTAACCAGCTCCTGCAGATTATGCCAAGAGGAAGGGGGTTGCTTTTTTTTTTGGTCAGTTCTGATCTAACTCGCGGGAAAACAGTAGTAAAGTATTTTAAGAGCACAGGCCATGTGGATTTTAAGTTTTCCAGCATGTATGAACAAGGAACCAGCTCGAGGATGGATTTAGAATGTGAAAACCTGTAGACACAAAGAAAAGGCCATTTATAGAGAACAACCAGTAATAGAAAAAAATAAAGTGATAATGATAGCTTCTTTGGGTATATTCATGAAGTCCACATAAGTGTTTGTTCATTAAATGCTATAAAATGGGAAAAATAAGTCAACTTTCCTTGCGGCTGGGGTGAAATAGGGTTTAACCCACAGTCTTTTACAGAGTGGTGTGATTTCTAATTGAGCGACACAGTTTAGCGAGCTTTGTATGTTTTGTATGTAAAGAGCAGAACCACATTTTGGGAAGCTATATTTGTCTACACATCTGTTTTTTTGTTTGTTTGTTTTACTGTAAAAAAAATTATGTTTCTTTTTTAACTTCATGCCTTTTGGGGATCACACGAGTAACTAATCATGGTAACAGAAATTTGGACCAGTGGCACACAGAATTTCACATATCACTGTACAGCTTTGCCCATTCCCAGCTGTAATCACACTGGTGAATGCAAGAATGCACAAACAATTTGGGAAAGAGGCAAGAGCTGAGAGAAAAAAACAAAATTAAAATCCTCTAGTGAACAGCCCGCGGGCTCGCGGCTCACAGCTCCCATCCAAGCACTGTATTTTATCATCCTTGAGTGGCCGTGCCAATGTTGGAACAGAACCTCAGCGAGTGTGCAAATCAAACCTCTGGCTTGCCCATACATACTGAATAACAGAGAGAGAGGGAGACACACACACACACAGGACAGCAGGCAGGACAGAATGACCTCCGGACTTGTCAGGAAAACGGTCATGCACCATTAACGCGGGTCATCAGTGTTTCGGCCGGTACCTTGTGGCTGTCACTCAGCACATAGCTTTGAGATACGGTCATGCTCGTAATCGCCACTTCGCCCGGTGAATGTTCAACAGTTTCTAACGAGGCCCACTGCGAGGAACGAGCAATCAAATCACGTGGAATCAAGCACGCATCCATCAAATCAACAAGCATTACGAGCTGATGAGGACGCTTGTTCGGAATAAAAGATGAAGCCCACCGTCGTTTGATGCGCACACATATCAGTGGTGCTGTATTTATCTCCTCGAACATCAAGGGGGCATTGTTTCATTAGCATTAATTTCTCCAGAGCCCGAGATTAGAAGTGTTGTATTTAGCTTTAGGCTATTCAAATTCCTATACAGAACTTATTGTAATCGCTGTTCTGCGCAGATATTCAAAGCATGACTATCGAATAAACGAGCCTTGTGCACTGTTCAACCTTGCAAACAGAGAACAAGCTCATAATTCACCAAATCCCCCCCGCCCCCAAGTGGAACAAAGAAATGTGAATACTCAAAGCCTGCTACAAACAGAATGAATCAATACAGACAAATGTGAAAGCAGGGAGAAGACTGCTTTTTAATATAGGGCAGTTACACTAATCCTTCTCTCTCTGCAGCTTTTATTTATTCAAGCAACAGTTCCTGAGCGTGATGCCTCATTTTGCTCTCATACTGCTAACTTGGCTACTGGTAGCGGCCCAATCTGACCACAAGCTGACTGGTGTTTACCGAGCAGCTCCACTACAACAGTCGGGGATTTAAGACGCGTTGTTCCTAAAGGCTCGTGTGCCAGTTTGTGAGAATGAATCACAGTCTAGAATGCACAGTACACATGACACAAGGTATGAAAATTTGTCGCTCATCAGTCTGCACTCACTCCGCTGCAATGCAACGTTTGGGAGCAGCGGACAGGACAATTTGATATGTGGACAGCAGGAGACGGGGATTAAACCGCCCACCCCTGCGATTAATCAACGACCTCTTTTACCTCCTGCACCGCAGCCACGAGAAAGTAAGTGACGCATTCAAAGTCTGTCAGGCCTTTGCACAAAATATTTCCTTCTCCACAGTTTACATGGTGGTAGATGTGGACGGTTGTGTGATTATTACAAAAAAAAACCAATTCACTCTCACAATTAGCACATACTCCACACAGAAAGTCTATTTGCAATCACAGTAGTGTCACCAGCGTGCACGAGGCACTTTAACTTAAAGTAAGACCACAGAAGCATGCAGAAATGTTTGGAGCCCCCAAAAACATAAAAACTTTTTAGCCAGAGCCAGATGAAAATCATCAATGCAATGAACTATTTTTTTATTCAGTTTTGTTAATTAAGGTTTCATTTGCTCAAACATAATAGACCTCCTTGTTCATGAAATGGATGTAATTAGCTGGAAAACACATAGATTTATGCCAAGAGAGGCGCCATTGATACTTCAGTTTTACGGTTTGCAGACTAACTGTAGTTGCACACATAGCCACCCCAACTGTGGTGAAACTGGAACAAGGAAAAACCTTTTTTTGCGTGTTTGTCAGTAAAGAGGAGCAAAGAGGGATAAGAGGGACCTAAGCTTATCACTATATAAACAGCAAACAGCCAGCAATGTCCAACTATCAGGGACTAAGCAGCCAAGGACCTGCAGGCACAGGTGTCATTTCCAAAATGTGGGTTTTATTATCTACATAGCACCAAATAACAACAAAAGTTAACTCAAAACACTTTATATTGTCAGGTAAAGACCCTAAAATAATACAGAGAAAACAAAAGGACCCCCAATGAGCAAGCACTTTGGTGACAGTGGGAAGGAAAAACCTCAGGCAGACCTGAGCTCAACGAAGGGCATCCATCTGCTGCGACCGAAAAATCAAAACAAAAAAGACCCAGAAAAACACAGAAATAATGTAAGAAATACACACTCAGCAAAATAAGCTATTTCTAAGAAAATGTGGGCCCATAAAAGAGGTCAACTAAAAACAAGAACCGTACTCAAAATTAACACTCAACAAAACGTTAAAACATAACAAACTGACCCAAGCCAAATGAGAGACAGCTCAGCCACTGACTGAACTCCAAAAGGGAAACCACAGGGACAATAACTAGGTTTAATACAAAAAAATAACCCAAACATTTCCTCCCATGTGATTACAGCAGATGGTTAAGTCCACTCGGTCGGCCTCTGGACTTAAACAAGCTACACCCTGAGCCTCCGTACATACTGCTATATATATTTCTTATATACTTGCTTGTGCTGTATCTATAATATACTAACAAAACATGTCATATTTTCATAATGTATTGAAACAAATTAACCATATTATGTATATAGAAACCAACTGTTTGCTGTGTAGCTTCAGTAACTAAAAATGTGAAAATAGGAGTAGAAGAATAAATATCACCCGACTGTGTGGTCACGGACACAACCATCACACCAACCCGTTTAGCTATTAGATTCCAGCCACAAACCCTGCTCCTGAAATAAACGTGAGAGAATCTGTTCCTTCTGTGAACCGTAATCAATAAAAATAAATCTGAGAGGAATTGCTTTAAAATGTGGAGCAAAGAGGCTACAACGAGACTGCTTTCTCTCTCTGTCTCTCTCTCTCTCTGAATGTGAATGTATGAGCAAGCCTGAAACTCTGCTCCCCATGTCTCTCATCATTTTTAGATGTGTGTGTGTGTGTAAGAGACGGAGACAGAGAGACAGAGAGGGATGGTTGGTAGGTGTTGTCTTGGAGGGGTGACTCATCTTACAATCGTTACACACTACAGAATGCTCAATGGAAGCCTGCTCACATGTGCGTGCACACAGACACACAAGCTTATAGTCACAGGCGAGGACATGAAAGAGTCACATGAGGGCAAAACTAGGCACACAGAAAGAAACACGTCGGCCCCTCGTACGCGCACCCCACTCGTGCTCTGATCTCAGCTCTCTGAGATGGCACGCTGTTCAGCACACTGAGTGGGAGCATACATTACACCGGTCCACACCTCGTTCCTTTGCAGGTTGACGCGTTGAACCAAAGCGTGCCATTTTTTTTCTCTCTCTGTCCTGTAACAATAGATGAGAAGGAGGCCAGGACTCCACAGGTTCTGCACTGTTAACGCTTAAAGACGGCGCGACAGAGGGGGGATGCACACCCAGTCTCTGCAAGCAGCACAATACAAACAGCCTCTCTCTCAACAGAATGTATCGCTCTCTGGCTACAGAGGTCTCAGTGCGTAAATAGGCTTAGGTGTGCCTGTGTGGTTCTTATCATGGCAGAGGTGGAGCATTTACAGAGGCCGCCTCGTACGCGGACATCTGTTGCTATCCACCATTTTCATGTGCGCTCTCTCTCACTGTCTCTCTGTCTCCACTACAAACCTCTATCATCCCTTTTTAGTGCTGGCTGACTACATAAAAAGCAACCCTGTAATGTTGGGCTTTTGATGACTCTATTTTCATTGCCATAGAAACCACATTACCACCTCGGGTTCTTCAAATAAAATGCATGTTTGCAGGTAAGGGGTCACGCCACCACCCCCCTTAAACATAAGAGAAAATGAATGGCTTTAGCGTGGTTTTATTTAGTTGCTGCTTTCGGCGTGGTCAGGAAGTGAAACTGACCATTGCTGGTGTGTGTTCTGACTGTGGTGCCATTTAGCCCCCTGGGACAGGGGTACTGAGGGAGAAAACAGATGGGGGATGCTCTTGAGTGAAAGCAGTCAGCTTCGCACACAATAAATGTGCGGAGAATATGTTATGTGATGCATCTAACAGAAAACAGCTTGTAGCAGGGACCACAATGAAGAGCTGCGATAGGAGGGATAAGGAGATGAAGAATGATGGCATTATAGAGACAGAAAGCACGGAGACAGATGGAGAGAGAAGGACACCCAGGTAAATCATTATCCCCTTCAGCCTAGGAAGGGACTGTAAGTCTGGCTGGATTTTTCCCTTAGTTTCTTTCCCATTCCATGCATCCTCCTCGCACAGCAAAGCAATTTTCTTCCATTTCTGATTACAGATAGCTCACGGTGATCTCAACCCGGTTCCATTTTACTATCTGACAGTTGCGCTATCTGTGCCATTTACACTTAAGTTGACACTCCATCTCCTCTGATGGCAATTTACATGTTTGCATCTTGTTTGGGCCATTTGTAAGGCAAAGGCAAAGTGTCAGGACAGTGAATGAAGACAGAATTTCAGCTCCTAGATTAGTTTTCACTTTTGATACCAAAGCATATCGCTCAGCAACTCGAATGGGATTTTGGAAAGGCAGCTGCAGATACACATACTCTCAAACATGCTGTATACTTTTTGCACATATCTTAACCCACTGTGACGTGCAAACACGTGGCAACGGTACACTGGAGATATACCCTATGGGCAATTTTTTCCCCTTTAGAAAATTAGACCATATTCATGCAAACATTCTTGTATTGCTGCATCACAGAAATACTATACCAGAGCCCCACTATTCTGGTAATGCCTCTGAGCAGTTAAGAGCACCGAGGCCTTATCTGAATGAACGTGGAGAGAGATCTGAGTAAGTGAGACAGAAAAACCGCCTGTCGAAATCACCAATCAAATCTACTGAACATGGCTTGAAAAAACTGCCAGTTTTGCCCAGATCAATAAGAAAAGCTGTGACATTGTCACTTCATTTATAGCTCGATCCAGACTACCAACACGATCAGCGTCACCAGCTCATTCCAGGGGTAGTGCACAACTGTCACGCTACTACACATTACTACCTGAGGAAAACAAAATGTACACTTCACTACATTTTTATTCAGATTAGGCCTGTCACCACACAGATCAATAATTCACTATTTTTTCGTACCACAGCAGTTGTTGCATGCCCTGGCTGCTCCAGTCTTCATGCCAAATATTGTTGGGGAGGATGCATTGGAGTGTCAGTGTGTGTGAATGTTAAATAGAAAGCACTAAAGCTTAGAAAAACAAGGTGCTTGTATGAATGAGTGAAGGAATGTTGCATAAAGCACTTTGAGAGCTCAGGTAGAACAGGATAGTCCTAGATAAGAACCAGTTCATTTAAAATTTCATTTCCCATTTGAGAAGTCAGGTGTATATATATATATATATATATATATATATATATATATATATATATATATATGTAAAAACCCAGGATCAACATGCTGCCATTTTGACCATTTTATTGACAGGAGGCATCTAAACAGAGCATACAGAGCTGTGAGAAAAATGAAGCTCAGAGTGGAAATAAACCATTTTTATCACTCAGCGGCCTGCAGGTGTGTTTATTTAAATAACACTGCTTAAAAATGATGTTTGAAGGAGGAGGTCTGGAGCTCTGTGCGCACTGATAAATATACATGTGACTCTACCGTAACTTGTTGTCCACAGCTGCTTTTTTTAAACATATGCTGTTTAAAAAAAAAAAAAAAGCTCCACCCTCAGTTCATTAAATCCCTGCAGCCATCTGAGGGCACATATGCTGGCAAATCTGCACCCTGTGATTTGAGAAGTGTCATGCCAGTGCGCAGCGCCATTACACACGACAGTGTACTGTTTACCTTTATTAAATCATGTGTAAATAACAGCAGGCTGCTGCAAAGTAATCCTACTCAGTACTGCACACATCTGACTAGTCTGGTATGATTTGGTATTCTGTTGTTTTGGCAGAAGACTTCAGATTAGAGCAGCTGACAGTTCCCCCCCCCCCCCCCCTCCCCCCCAACGTGGATGGTATAACGTGGACATTTACAACGTTGACATTTTTTGCCGTCTCCTATCATTATTGTGCAGGGCCTGCCTCTGCCTGCAGATTTGAGGTGCCAGTGTTCAGGTCGTGCTTCTCTGCACCATCCAGACAACAGTATAATTTCCTGTAGAGGCTTTTTTTTTTCCCATTTGTTGCACGCTCGTCGTCATGCGTCACTGAGATTGGCACAGCTGTTTCAGAGCGATGAGATCGTTGATGTGACCAGATAAGGGTGCATTTATTGACCGTCACACCCTCTGGTTTATATTCCACTTTAAACAACCCCTTTTGCGTATTCTGCTGCTGCACCTACATGAACCGCAAATGCAACAGGTGTGCTTTACACCTGTTGCATTTGCAATGGCTAAGTGAATGCATTTAAATTCAGCTGAGTATTGATACCAAACATCACTATAGTTTTTCTTTCTATGATGCCATCCTTTTGTGACCAAAGATCTATGAGGCCAAGCATGAGACTGACGTTGTTCACTATTATTTATTTTTCTTACCAAATTCCCATGAATGCTAGACACTAAGCAAACAGGAGTAAACAGAGCATTTATGGGATACTCAGTATTTCTGTTAGGACAAGTGTATGAAAAGACCGTTATTTAGATGTCTAGCATTTATACTTGAAAGTATGGGTTTTGGAATCCTTTAGAATCCATCCTTTTGTGTGCATACCAGAAAAACTGGAGCATCAACATGCCTGCTTTTGGAGACTGCAAGTAGTTAAGGTGACCAAGTAGTTGCTGAGAGGTTGAAAGGTTGAACTCTCAATCAGCAACGCAACTGCACAGTTTGCCTCTCTCCGGAAAACTGCCGTCTGCCTCAGACTGACTGCAATCACTCGTCAAAGCTTTGCAAATAATTGCCATCTTGGTTAGACATGCAGACAGATTGGCAACTTGTTGCAATCAACCTGTGTCGTCTGTGACATGGGTCTTTGTAATAGAGGACTTGATTGCCAGCTGACTGCATTCAGGTTATATTCCTTTATAAAAGCAAGGTTTCTGAGCGTCTATGGCTACGTTCACACTGCAGGCGAAAGCGCATCAAATCCGTTTTTCTTTTACCCTATGCGACCCATATCCAATCATGGTATGACAGTGTGAACGGCACAAATCCGATATTTTCAAATCCGATCTGGGTCACTTTCGTATGTGGTGCTGAATCCGATACATATCCGATGTTTTAGAAAGTGACTGCTGTTTGAATGGTCAGGTTGCATTAAATCCGTCTTTTACGTCACTGACACAAGACAGACGCCAATTATCAGCGCCGGAGAAGACGTCGCGAACGCTTCCTGGCTATCCAGTGTAGATGTTAGTGAAACTGTTGGGAAGACAACGTTGGAGAAACGTGAACATTTTATTTGTACTGTATAATCTGCAGATTCTGACGGAAATCTGCAACTATCCTTTGAAGCACCGCTCCTCTAAAACAGCAATAAGGATAATTATTAGGTTATTTACTAGCATAAAGTTGAGCTAATCACCACCTGAGCTTGACTTTGTGGTCTGAATGAACTACGGATGTAGGGGTGCAACGATATTCTTATCGATATTGAACCGTTCGATACAGTGCTTTCGGTTCGGTACGCATATGTATTGAACAATACAAGATTTGTAATTTATTTTATCAACTTTCCTTCTGACGACGCTGTCTGTGTTGAGCGCTCAGTGAATCTGCGTTCGACTACTCCGCCTAGGCTGCACTGTGGAGCGCAGATCCACTGAGCGCTCAACACAGACAGCATCGTCAGAAGGAAGAGCGCAGGGCAAGCTAGCGAGACAGAAGTTAAGCTCTCCTTGCAACATGGCAAATTGAACCTCCCCCACCCTCATTCAGATCTGGCGTTTGGAACTATTTTGGTTTTCATGTGACGTATGACCCTGAAGGTAAGCGCGTCATGGACTAAAGTAAAACAGTATGTTGGATGTGCCACGCAATGCTCAATTACATGGGTGGGAACTAGTGTGTTAGCGCAGTTAGCTCGTTAACGTGTTGGCTGTCTAGCCCCATACACGGGACGATCAGGGGTAGCTCATTAACGGAGATTTGCCGTGTTGTGGCGTTAAGGTTATTTCAACGAGATTAACCTGAAAGCACTAGTGGGAACACAACGAAAATGACTGCACATTTACGCCGACATCATCCTAGTGCAAAGACAAGTGGAAGCAGACAAAAACAACAAGCATGCATGCTACAAACTTTACCCGAGTCATAGACAGCCGTTAGCACATGATTCTCCTTATGGGGACCTGATATGTTTAATATTGTGGCGAGCTCAGACAAGGAGGAGACGGAGGTGTCGTTTGGTCTTGCTTCCCGTGAGGTAGCCAGGGAGCACAGCCGTTTATTGACATCTGCAGAAGAACACTGCCGCTAGCTAACTGCTGAGCGCGGCAACCGCACAGCAACAACACACAGGGCGCCCTCTGACCCCGGAAGGACACACCGTCGCAGCGAGAGGGCGTCACCCGTCACTATGGCAACATAAACAAAACATAACTGTACAAACAGAACCCCAAACAGCCCTGACCCGCTACATAGCCCCCACCTAAGGGGTCAGTCGTCCCCGACGACCCCAGTACCCCACACAAAGTCCTGCAAATGTCCAGGTGCCTTCTTTCGGCGCACCGGCCGGTCACGACCGGCGGGGGAAAAGTCACTCGGGTTAGAATATGGGGTGCCACCATCATCCCACTTCTGATACCAATGTGGCGAGCTCAGACAAGGAGGAGACAGAGGTGTCGTTTGGTCTTGCTTCCCGTGAGGTAGCCAGGGAGCACAGCCGTTTATTGACATCTGCATAAGAACACTGCCGCTAGCTAACTGCTCAGCGCGGCAACCGCACAGCAACAACAACACACAGGGCGCCCTCTGACCCCGGAAGGACACACCGTCGCAGCGAGAGGGCGTCACCCGTCACTATGACAACATAAACAAAACATAACTGTACAAACAGAACCCCGAACAGCCCTGACCCGCTACAATATGCTAGAGATGGACCGATCCGATATTACGTATCGGTATCGGTCCGATACTGACCTAAATTACTGGATCGGATATCGGAGAAAAATAAAAAATGTAATCCGATCCATTAAATATCACGAAAGCACCTCACAAAACTTGCAACACACCGTAACTCACCTCAGAACGTTAGCAGTGGGAGCAGTATGCGTCACGTGATAGAGCGGCTGTGGCATGCGGGACCTGTCGGTGGTCTGGATAGCATTTGGAGCTTCGCTAGCAACCTGGCATTTCATCTCCGACAAAGTTATCCCCGAGAGAAGTAAAGCACGTGTGTAAGTCCATCTCTGAATGTTTGTAAAGCATTCCCACGTTAAGCTTAACGAGCGACTGCCTCTTGCTCTCCGGCTGCTACTTCAATCGTGAAACTGCTTAAATGATCAGCTGATCGGCTTTTCTGTCGCGAGTCTGTCTCTCTTGTTTGTTTTTGGTCCACTTTGCACCAGAAAGAGGAAACCAGCGGCTGAACAACAGCACCACGTTTAAGCTTGATAAGCTGTTGTTACAATTTATTTAATATTACTTTCTACTCGAGGATCTTTTTCTACGTAGCTGACGGCTGGTAACTGTGCAGGGGCGGATCTAGCAAAGTTTAGCCAGGGGGGCCGATAGGGCATTAACTGGGAAAAGGGGGCACAAAGACATACTTTTCTTTCTTATTCTCATTTAAAATGTCGAGCTTTTAATAAATAATTATCTGACACCCAAAGTTTTAATTTGATGTAAAATGAATAGAAGTCAATTACTGTATATAGTGACTATTAAGTCTAATATATATACCCTAGTAAGCTATAGTACTTTTTACTTTGGGAAGGTACCATCTGTGCAGTCTGCAATTTTGTTGAAGAAAGATGTTGAATCTATTTAATATTTCTTGAAAAAGAATTGATTTCTGTGCATTTTTTTTTCACACTGCATCAAATTAAGGTTGATTACGTCGATTAAGCATCATGAGGTGGAGCGTGAGGGGTGGTTCCCTATTTTTTATTTATTCATTTTTGTTGTTGCTGGGAGTTGGAACCCTATTAGTTAGGTTGCTTAATATTTACGCTAAGTACTCTTTAAAATACCAGAATAGGGAGGATGGTGTAGGTCTAAGTTTATTAGATTGATCAGTATTGCTGAACTATGAAATATTTTTTTTGTATACAGGTATAACAGAATAGCTTTAGTGTAGTTGTTGTTTTAAACTTGAGTATGAACTTGCAGACTTGCAAAATGCAGCAAGATATTTTAAAAAACAGTTTTGTTGATTAAAAAACACTATATCGGATTCATATCGGTATCGGCAGATATCCAAATTTATGATATCGGTATCGGTATCGGACATAAAAAAGTGGTATCGTGCCATCTCTACAATATGCTGCTGAGAATATAGCCCAGAAGAAGCGTATAGTATAGCTTTTATTTTGGAAAGAGCCATTTCTCTGTAATAAACTCTCTTTTCCAAAGATGAGTGATTCCTCAATCAGATACAGGGCTCGCAAAATCGCTAGCCCGACGTCCCGGGGCTAGCGATTTTTCCTGTCGGGCTACCAAAATCTATCTTTGCCCTGCCCGTCGGGCTATTGTAGGAAGGAAAAATATATGTCAATGCTTTTGCATTCTTTCGGAAATGTAGCTGGGTAATTATGTCATTGGCATTGGTGAGCCACTGTCAATATGTGACATATTGAAATCGCGTTTGAATTTGCGCTTGTTTTTTTGCTTTCACTTTGCAATCGCGCAAACTGTGTATAGAGAGCGACAGCACTGATTGGTGAGTGATGATAATTTGTGCACCAATTCCTCTGACATCGTCTTATCAATCGTTAGCTTACTATGCAAACATGACAAGTGAAATCTCCCGCAGCAAGCTTAAACATATGAGAGGTTGATCGCGCAGAGAATCGCTGAGCGTTATGTGTGTGTGTGTAAAAGCAGCAGGATATATATTTTAGTTCTGCTGAGCCAAATAAGAGACGTCAGGGTGAAGAAGTGACAGCCAAAGAAAAGCTTACCACAAAACGGAAAAGTTATGACAAATCAGACTATAAGGCAAAAAGAAAGTGCAGCTTTATGGTTTCATGGACAAAAGAATTTCTGTGGCTGCAATATGACGAGCTAAATAACCAGGGCTGCACATAAGTGGTCCGCAGGTGCGCATTCGCTGTCAAAATAAAAAACACGCAAGGGTTAGGGTTAAATTTAAAAACTGTACTTTTGAGTTAAAATATATTTATAATTTTAATAAATGACAAATTAAAAAGGCATGAACATTTTTTTTGTATCGAAAAAATATCGAACCGTGACACCAAAGTATCGAACCGAACCAAACCGTGAATTTTGTGTATCGTTGCACCCCTATACGGATGTGCTCATTCATGGTATCAAGACAGTCTGTTAAACTACACTTTGGGCAAGCATGGCATTTAGAAGCATGCCATCAGGTGCTGCGGCATAAAACACTGAGGTTTGGTGTCAGGATTTGGCAAAATTTGTAATACTTATAATGGAGGATGAAATCATGTGCGAGAGAGACGCTTGCTCCTGTACAGCTGCTCTGTCCTTACTGCTTTGTGGTGTGTGCTACCAGTTAATTGCATGTTAACTGCTCTTTGTGTGGAATTTTCTGTCACAGGTGAAGCACATATTTCAAGTCAAAATGAAAAAAAGGAACAATTGAACAGCTGGAAATCTGCATAAATATGTGCCACCCCTGAAATCTGAAGGGCCATTAACAGACTTTATGAAAAGATATACCCCTTTGTCTGCCATGTTATCGCTACCCCTTCAAATGACTTAAGTCTCATTTTCTGCCGTGCTTATCTTCCACATAGAAGCTCACAGGGGGCCACATTGGATCAATATATTCTCCCTAATTACGGCAGAGAAACCAGCAAAAGCAGCAGCAGTTCCAATCTTACAGTACACACACACACACGCAGAAAACATGCTGGGCCAGGTTGCACTGTTCTTGCATGCTGATGAGACTAATGTGCTTTTCCAAAAACAATAAAGAGGTAAGGTCATATGGCATAGGTCACTGGTTGAGGCAGGATATAAAATAACTTGCGAGAGTTTCATTTCTCGCGTCTGTTATGAAAATGCCTCTCACCTTTAACCCTTTGGCTTTTCGGATATATCGCTGCTAATCAGCCAGGCGGCAGCAGCAGCAATGGCATTCTGGGAGCTGCTGTTGTCTTGGCTGACAACAGAAGTGGACATGCAGATAGTCAGCCAGCCAAACATCTAGCCAGCCACAGGGCAGAATTGCTGTCTACACTGGCCTAATAGAGGAAAAAAAAAAGCACTTAATGTGTTTGTCTAGACTGTCCAGCACTGTGCAAATGAGTCGCTGTCCAGTTTAGTTAAATGCAGTTCACAAATACAGCGACCCAATTGAAAGCCAGTGACAGAAACTCAAACAGAGGCAGAGAGAGAGAGAGACAGAAAGAGGCTGTTTACACGGCATGCCCTCATTTCTACCAAGCTGTCTCGGGTTCAGAGAGGGTCGCACTGATGACTAGGGAACAGCTGGTAAAAAGGGATGGGGAGGTGGGGACATTTGACCAGGACAGTTTCAGATCAGATGCCATGTTATGATGTGAACAGCTCAGTTTTTTTTAAGCTCAAATACTTTTTGGATGCGACTATGTGCACCAACAGTGTCCTAGTACATGAATCATTTATGTCAGATGGCCCCTATCGCATGCGAGAGGACAAGCAAGACCTGTTTCATTTTAATCATTTGTGAGTAATCGTGGACTTGCACGTCAGATGTACTCAAGTCTGCATAATACTTCTAGAAAAAAAAGAACTGATTCCCATTCAAGCGCTCATATCTCACTAATTGTTTGAGAAAATGTGTGCCAAAATCATGAACTTGAAAATAAAACCAAAATGCGTCTGCATCGTTATCTTTTATAAAGACAGCTTGTCAGCAAGGACAGTTTCATATTTCAAGCGAGCGAGTTTACCCGTGTGTAAAACTCTGAGCACCGTTTTGGCTGCCAGTTAATCAGTAACTGCATATAAACGTCATCAAAACAGTGAGACCACCAAATATCCCATTAGCTTTCTTAGCACACAACGGACGTGCGCACACATTAAGTGCAAGAATCCTTTCTGCTGCCAGAAGCACTATTATAATCTTTCATACACTGTGGTTGAGGAGCATACATAATTTGAATAACAATAGGTTAAAGCAATGCAATTTGTATACAGGCTAAAGGAGGGGCACACTGCATTAAAAACAGAGTGTCCGATACAGAGCGCCACACATTAAAAAGGAAAAAAAGTGCCAAGTATTGGCTTACTGTATAAATGCCAGAGCAAAACTGTTGATGTCTGAGATAAATGGTGGTCTGTGAGCTCTGAACTCATTAGTCAGGAAGAAAACAATCTGCATTACATGTCAGCTTATTGGCAAGCAGCAATCTGCTGTGGGAGTGGAGGTGGGCTGGCCCCCCCCTTTTTTTTCCCCATTTCACACCAAAGCAAGTCAGCAAACACAGAGAGTTTAAATCAGAACAGAAGCAACAGAAAGAAAGTCTGCAGTGATGCACACACAGACACACACACAAACTGCAAACCTCATGTGTTAAAGTAACCGTGCCCGACATCAAATTTAAGTTAATGCTTTCAAATGGAACACGAGTGCATTTATTAAATATTAAGTTAAGCCAAACTCGACTGTAAGTGCAGTAAGTTCACAGAGTGTAGCACAAACCCGAGCCTCAGCGTAGCTGGTTAAGCCAGCCGCCCGTGAGGAAGCTGCATGGTTGCCTCTCCTCAGAATGAGGCGGATTAGAGTTGGTCTGCCAGCTGCCATGTTTGGAACAAGCGTAAGTGAGGTGAAGGGTGAAAGGTAGACGATGCGTAGTGAGCTGCAAATAATTAGCATTTACTCAAAGAATTAGCCTAAGCTGTATAATTACGGCGAAGCACAAACACACATTAAGCAGGTTATGTGCAGCCTACTGCATGCTCGTAGAATCATATTTTATATTCTTTATATACTATGATAAGATGCCACCTGTGCAACAAGTCCAGTCATGAAAAATCCTCGCTACTAAATATTCAGCAGGCAACTGTTAGTGGTATTATAACAAAGTGAAAGCACAGGGAACAACAGCAACTCAGCCATGAAGTGGTTGACCACGTAATACCACAGAGTGGGGTCAGTGGATGGTGAGGCACGCAGCGTGCAGATGTCGCCAACTTTCTGCAGAATCAATTGCCACAGACCTTCAAACTTGATGTGGCCTTCAGATTAGCTCAAGAACAGTGCATGGAGAGTTTCATGGAATGGGTTTCCATGTCCAAGCGGCTGCATCCGATGGATAAGTCTGAGTTTGGCGGTTGCCAGGAAAACGGTACTTGTCTGAGTACACTGTGCCAAATGTAAAGTTTGGTGGAAGGGGGTTATTGCATGGGTTTGTTTTTCAGGCCCCTTAGTTCCAGTGAAAAGAACCCTTAATGCTTGATGAATTAGAGCGGAGACGGTGGCCTTTTCGTCCAACATCACTGTCTGACCTCACAAATACACTTCTGGAAGAATGGTAAAAAAAATCCTATAAACACGCTCCTAAATCTTGTGGAAAGCCTTCCCAGAAGAGTTAAAGCTGTTATAACTGGAAAGGGTGGGCCAACATCATATTAAACCCTACGGATTAAGAATGGCATGTCACTTCAGTTTATATGTCTGTGAAGGCAGACGAGCAAATACTTTGGCAATATAGTGTATGTCGGTCTCCGTATGTGTCTCAAGTGGCCAATTGTGATGAGATCTTATCCTGTTAAATAGCAAATGCATTATTTTCTTTTGCCGACCCCAAATCCCAATGTGCAGGACAACAACAGCACTACAGGCACAGCTCAGCAGGCTTCATGTCCTGTCACCTGGAGTTATCACGAGTCAACACAAACCATGATTAACAGGGCTTAATTTTTAGCTGCGCAATCGGCCATGAGATTCATGTAAAACAAATGACTAATAATAGTTGTCCGTACTGAACCTGTTATAGCGATCAACAAAACGTGTTGTTGTTTTTCCACAGCAAGAAGCACATCAGTTGAGTGGGTGATCCTTTTGTGTGGTCAAGGACTCATTCGCATGCAAACTGCTAGAAGAATTGGCCATATGTTGCCCAAACTTCCTCCGAATGTGGTCTGAGCTCAGCGTGTCCTCTGTGTGTCATTGGCGCATTGGTACTTAGAGGAGTCTGCTTGTGATCAGATCACCAAGGAAACAAGTTAGTTAACAAATTAGTGCCAGTTATGAAAGGGACCTTAAGGACACAAATTAACACATTGTATATCATTTAAGCTTAAATACTTGATAACCACATTTTAGCTGTGTCTGACCAGAAAAGTGTTTTTCTTCTCCTTTAACTCCCAACAAGAATGTCAACATAGCCTAATTGAAAACCACAGTTAAGGCACTTGAGATATTTAGTTCATGGCTATTGTACGTATTAAAAAGTGTATATTGTCAAGTGGCCTGTTTTCTCAAAACAAACCTTTTTTTCAATCCACTGTCATCTAACACACCATCACAAGGCATCGCCACCCTTTCCCTCTGTAGATATCATAGCCTATCATCCCTCTTCCCCTCCCACAACAATGCCTATCAACAGAAAATATCAACATAGTGCTGTGAGACATGGTTGCATATCTAAACAGGTCATCATCGTTACCACTGTAAATCCCTTCATCACCTAAAACACACACAGCAAAGTTCCTTTAGCATGAACACGTCTCGGAGATAGAAAAGTCCAGGGTGTGAGGATAAAGTCGAGGGAAGCAGGAGCTGGGTCTCGCTTGTGGGCGAACAATGAAAGCTGGCTTGTTGTCTCATTATGTCTGCCTTGAGCACAGATGTGGACAAAGGACTAATGAGGACACATAACTTATGTGCTGCTGGAAAAAAACAAAAAAACAAAACAGACTGAGAACAAGAAAACAGTGTTTCTGAACTACAGAGGATCTGAAAGTTGCCGGGAGGTTATTTTCAATTAGCAACACGTATCCAGCACAACTTACACTCTGTGTGCATTAGCCATTATTGCCAAAGACGAAAACACCAAATGTGGATTGAATTTGAATAAACAACTCCCTTTTGATGATGTTTTCTAGAACACAGCCAGTTGGCATCTTTAAGATGAAGCAGAAGGGCAGAAGGATTTCTGAATGTATCGCTCCTATTCCCTCCTTTTAACTTCATCCTTTATTTCCTTTAAGAGACAACGATCGTGATCCAGGTGGCAGTACACATTTCTGAATGAATCTTATGAATCAAAGCTGATGCAATGATCTGATCTAATATTTGAGAAATGCAGCCGGATTATTCCACCTAGGATAAGGATAAGACAATGAATGGATGGATTCTTAGGGACATTGTGCCCTACAGATATTTTCTTCCTCTCTATAGGAGACAGGACCTGGTGGTCAGCACCAGATGTCAGCAGTAATGTCACAGCAGTATCGGGCTTGCAGAAGGCTCAGCCTGTGAGAGTTAATTTATCTAGATGGGATCCTGTCTTGGCTGGTTTGGTTCAAGGTGGAGGCGGAGCAGCCAAGTGAATCATGGTTTGTTTGGTCATTTTGAAAGTATCTATGCAAGTGTCCTAAAACAGGAGGTACTCAGGCTAGAATGACACAATAAATCTCAGTCTATGGTCCATTACAGTTCAGACACAGCATTAAAGGAGTTGGAATGGAGGTGGGTTGCAAAGTAGTCTGCAGATGCAGCAGAAACTGTAAGCAGGCTAATGCTAAAACAGCTTTACCATTTTGAATGTGTATAAGGAGATCAGCTGAGCTACATGGATGAAGTGAAGAATCTGGCATCGTGGTGCCAGGACAACCACCTCCAGCTGAACGTCAGCAAGACCAAGGAGCTGGTGGTGGACTTCAGAAGGGGTCAGCACAGAGACTACAAGCCCATCATCATCAATGGAGCTCCAGTGGAGAGGGTGCAGTCCTTCAAGTATCTTGGTGTCCACATCTCCTCAGACCTGACATGGGCTGCCCACATTCAGGTCCAGACCAAAAAGGCTAGGCAGCGCCTGTATCACCTACGACAACTGAGGAAGTTCAGGGTCTCTCCAAAGATCCTCAGGATTTTCTATACAGGCGCTGTGGAGAGCATCCTCACACAGAACATGACATCGTGGTTCGGGAACAGCTGTGTGAAGGACCAAAAAGCTCTCCAGAGAGTGATCCGTACAGCAGAACGCTGCTGCAGGATTGCTCTCCCCCCGCTTCAGGACACCTACACCAGGAGATGCCGGACTAGAGCAGCGCAGATACTGAAGGACCCGTCCCATCCTGGCAACAAACTGTTCCAACTTCTGCAATCTGGTAGAAGGTTCCGCATCATCCGGGCAAGGACAGAGAGACTCAAGAGGAGCTTCTATCCCCAAGCCATCCGTGCCCTAAACACACACACCCGCCCTCTCACATCATCTATAATTGACTGAGACAGGACTCTCTTCCAGACACTCTAAACCAAGGCACAATGTATATTTCAATTCCTTTAAATTTAAATATGTTTATATTGTCTATCCTGTAAAATAGTCAGATATCTATTCATATTAATGTACAGAATTCACCTGCTTGCTGCTACTACTGCACATTCACCCAGTGTATATACTATATATATATATATAATGTTTTTTATATAATGTCAAATGTTTTACATTTCACTGTGTGTTATACTTGTATAACTATGCATGTGACAAATAAAGAACCTTGAAACCTTGAAACAGGCTGGTGACATGGGCTGGCACTGAGATCAGCTAATCTGCCAACCACTGACTAAGGATATTTAAAATATTTCAGCGCACTTTGTGCGCACTAATGGGATTCTCGTTTACGTGCCCCACCCTCCCTCCCTTCTTCTTCTCCATTCTTCAACTTCTTCACTTCTATTTAGTACGTGGGCATCTGCCAAGCCTGGGAGCCATCGCCAGTCCTCTTCGAGGTCTTCCCCAAACCGCAGCTCAATTCATGTCAAAGCATTCACTTTTACCTACTAAAACGCTGTCAAACTTAAATGAGGATGTGGGCCCAGCTAGTGAATTAAAAATACAAGTTCATTAACGCAACATGCCATCATCAGAGATTAAAGCAGTGTTTCTAGGCTTTTACTGTTTACTCGTAACCCTGTGTGTAAAAGCAGTTCCTTACAACTCATGACCTTTGTTACGCCACTGTGGGAAACACTGATCTAAAATGCCAAATTCTGTATAACAGAAAATAGTTGAAACTTGCTTTCCCTCAGTCGGCTGCTGTCACAGTGATGTATTAACAGTTTAACGGTGCCTCAGCCTTGGACCCATGGTTTTGAGTTTTTGTGGGATGGTGATTCCTTTTGGATTTGAGAATCACTTGTGTTTGAATTTTGTTCCCTTTTTATGTAACATAGCTTGTATTGTGTAGATTTTGCCTACACAATACAAGATCATTTATATCTTCCAGCAGTCTCTTGTGTATCTTGGTTAAACAGTATTTAGTCAGTTGCCTTTCGTGTTCTGTCCCACTCTTGTCTCGCTTCTATGACTTTGTCCTTTAGCATCTCCTCTGTCCAGTTGGTCTGGGTTCTCCCGTTCCCTTCTGTCTTTTTTCCTGTTTTATTTTGTTAGCGGTTGTTCTCTGTGTCTTAGGTTAAGTTTGAACTTTTATCTCATTATGTTAGTTCATGGTATTCCTGGTACCCAGATTCTCTGCTTCTGACCTGCCAATGTATCAAACTTTTTTTTTAGCAATATGAGTAACTGACATTAAAGCTGGATGGCTTTCCATCCAGATCCATGATCTGCCTACAACACGGCCAATCTGTCAAATCTTTCATTGGTCAATTTCTTTTGCTTCTCATTCTTAAAAAGCTGTTAATATCACCCACCGATACTGTTTGGGCTTTAATGCTAAATTCTGCACTTGGTGGATTGTATTGTAACTAAAGGATCTAAACAATCAGCCTACCATGACTCTTTCATCTGTCACCATCTTCTCATTAAAGCCATCATCTGCAAACACTAAACAGTACTACAAACTTACCCTTACACTGTATGACTCTGCCGTGTTTAACCAACAGGTCTCCTGTTTCGCTTGAGGATAAAACAGAGGATCCACCACTCTATAGGAATCCACTTCCCTTAACATATTCGTTATATTGTTTACAGTGCATGGGGATATATCTCTAAACAGCTCTTCCCTTATTGGACCTTGGCCTTGGGCCCTTTGTTATGATTGGATACTTACAAAAGCCAGCCACCCACACCATGTCTCTCTTTCGTTCTAAAGGTCTGCTCCTGCATATTAAACAGTCTGGACCGCTGCAGCAGTAAAATGCATGAACTCCTTCATCGACATTATCTCCTCAGGAAATACATGCATAAATAAATGAATCCTGCTACCTCCGAGACAGCACACCATACTCAGCGTGGTTACAGAAGAGGGGTGTGTCTGGTAGAAGGGGTTAAAAGGTTGCTGGGAATGTGGGGTTGAGGCTTGTCACTGTGATGAAGACTGATGATGAGGCTGCATTGCTGTAAACGAGTGAGTCAGCCCTCCCTTCAGTCAGATAGACACAGGCTTGCAGGAGGCAGATGGGGGAGGGGAGGGGGGGGGGGGTGCAAGAGGAGGAGGCGGGACAGAAGGAGGGAGACAGAGAAATGCATGGGAACTGTCCCCGGTGCTGAAATCTGTAACGGCTGCATTGTAACAGCTTCATGTTCAGCCCAGTGCAGGAAAGAGAGAAAGAAAAAAAAAATCCAAAATAGAGGGAGACTGTCTTTTTTATACCTGACCCACATCTGAAACAACTTGTATCACTAGTTGGAATGTAACAGGTCAGCGCCGCCTGCCTTCCAATGTTAAAAAAAGAGAAAAAGTAAGGCATTTGTTACACCTACACCAAATTTTCAAAATCCATTGCAAGGAGGAGTGTAATATTTGCCCAAACAAAAGCTCAGAGGCTCTTGCAGTTGAGGTTTTCCACACTGTCCAAAAGTCATGTCTTTGGCATTCTGATCACAAAGCCAGGGGAGGATATTCTCTACCGTGTAATTCCTTCTGAGCCAAGTCAAAAAGATTCTCATTAGAGTGCTTTTTATATTCCAAACATCAGTGCCCAGGGACAATTGTATTAGGCTGCCATGCTATTTGTAGACTAATCATCTCCACACACAGACACAGTAAGAACTCAATGGAAAAGAAAAAGTCAAGATCAACAGGAATGGGATATTTCAATGTCCAACATCCACCCACCCTGCATGTTCTTTGCTAACCCTGACAGACACTTCAACTGCACACTGCAGACAGTTGATATAAAAGCATTTCGGGGTCAGATGTAAGGGAGGTGATACAGCTATGCAAGACACCAGCATGATGGCTAAGCCATGACTTGACACCCAGGGAATAAAAAACACATCACGGTCACCTTGTTTAACTTCACCCACAGCAGCTGAAATGTGGAACTCTGCTCAACTTGTTACTCTGATTTTGCTTTAGAACACCAAAAGCAAGAGCTGAGCTTAAGCTGGTCGCTGTGCTTTTACTGCATTAGTCACAAACGGTGGTTTCACCGATGGAGCCCCCCCCCCCCCCCCCACCCCTTGTGAATACTGTAAATTAAAAATGGTCAACTTGCAGTCGGGCTGTAATTGGCAATTCCCCTCAGATTGACATGCAAAAGATTATGCAACAGGTTTAGTACTTGCAGAAGCCACCCTGGGCTATAAATATCCCTGTTGCAATAGTACAGTATTTTAGATGAGACCATCAGGAGAATGATGTCACAAGTCCGTAAATAAAAGGTCCTTCTTTCTTGGGCACTGCAGAGAGCAGGCGGGTGTGGTGACTGCATTATTAGACGCGCAATCCCCGGCGCGAAAGCTCACATTAGACCACGATGTGGACATTCCCGTCACGGCTTTCTACCATCGCTATGACTACCTGCTACTTATCGTACGTGTCTTGAAGTTCAAATCATTCATCTGCAGCCGGGAAATTTGAGCAAAAATAGAAATAATAATAAAAATGCCGATCTAGCGTTTATTCTGACAGTCACAAGGTGCCCACTGACGGCGCGCCTGCCCAAGCCTCGCGTTTGATAGAGAATACATGTGCAATGACAATCTGACATCTGCTCTCCATCTGACAACAGCTCAGTGTTCTCCACAGACACCCCACTCCCCCACTCGAGCAACACCCCCACCCCTTCTCCACCACCACCACCCCATGCCGTTTTTATGTGCCGCTTTTCCCCTTGTGCCCCACTCTTTTCCCCCCCATTCCTATGCGGCTGTTTTTTCTTCTTCTTCCTTTTTTCTCCTCCATCCTCGATCCAGCTCATTTCCACACTCGGAACAACAACCAAATTGAACAGCGGCTTCATAAAATATGCAGATAAAAGGAAAGACAAAAAAAGAAGCAACTCGGAAAAGCACCGACATCTCAAGCACAACACTTTTCATGCTCTGCCGAGGACTGACCTCCCAGTCTAACGAATGCCACTCTTCGGTAAACATCCGGAGGATTTCTTTTCATCCAAAAAAGCGGACCAGGCGCAGCAGCTCTATGGAGCGACTGGGCGATGCGATGCCATTGCGCTTTTGGTATTATCCTCATGAAATCAATTCGAACAGAGGGACGTCGTCGGAAGAAGGCATCTCGTCGGCGTCTAGACCAACTTGAGCGACACAGATGAACGATCCTACGCTTTGCAGTCCAACATTTCTTTTCTTTTTTTTCTTTCTTTTTTTTCTCTCTGCGATGGTTGCAACCAATTAGCACACCACTTGCGCTCGGAGGCGAATAGCTCCTGACAAGGCGCTCCTTCTCTTGAGCATCGCTTCTATTTCAGCTGCTGTGCTGCTTTTTGGAAAAAAGGTGGCAGACTATACAACACCCGCAACTTTCCAGGATACGGGGTGGGGGGGTGGGGGGGGGGGGGGGGGGGAGAATTTTTCTTTTCTTTTTTTCTTTTTTCTTTTTTCTTTTTCTTTTCTTTTTTCTTTTTCTTTTCTTTTTTTTTTTTTTTTTAGCATAGCGCATACTCCAAAGCCAATAAATCCCCGTAACGCATTTGACAAATCCTTTTCCCTCTGCTGAAGAGGAGCAACAATAAAAGGAAGCGTTTAAAGGTCCCTTCTTAAAACACGTGACTCCAGCCTATTCCACGGTGAAAACAGATGCATTTGATCCATAACAGGCCTTAAGCAGTGGAGGAAGCATTTATGTAGTGGTTGGGGGGAGGGGGGTCATGGTAAAAAAAAAAAAGAAAAATGAATGACACCGGTACCACACAGGAGACTACTCACCATTAGCACAGCAAAGTTATTATGGTGGGTGCAATGAATGGTGGTCGTGTTGCCCCCAGAGCCTGTTATGTGGCAGCCCTCTGCCCTCCAGCCACCGTGTCCATCCAGCAGGTCAAAATCCCAATAGGCTGCGGTGGGGTCTACACCCAGCGCGAAGTGCCTCAGAGCAATAGTAACAGAGTGCACGGCGCTCCCGAGGCTGCACCCATCTGCAAGGAAAGCAACACATTCAGTAAAGGAAATCATGTGGAAAGTCTGTAAGTGCTGTGGCACAAAAAAAGCATGGGCATGAGAGGACGAACCCCCCCCCCCCCCCCCCCCCCCGGCCGCTATACACACACACACATGCACACAGGCTAGACAAGTGTCAGACAGCTGACTGCAGGTGATAGACTGGTGTGTGAAGTGTTGCAGTTAACTTTCATTTCAAATCGAACCAAAAAATAATAATATTTTTGCTAAAACATGGTGTGTTTTCGGACATGATGCAGCAGCGGAGTGTGCAGGGTGATCTGAAGCACGCGCTGCTCTCTTTAATCAGAGTAAATGAAACCGCAACAGAGTTCTTTCATTTATTCCGGGAATACGCACAGGAGCGGTGTGTCAACATGTTGCGCAGAGCAAACTGATGGACTACGGCTATGTCCGCGTGTGTGTGCGTGTGTAAAGCATGTCCGTGTCGGCAAATACAGCACGGCGTTGACATCACAGGCATGATGATAAAAATGGATTTCCTCTTACCTAATTTGGTGAAAGCAACTGGTGTTGAAACGCTCCTACGCTTCCCGTCGTCTGCGAGATTTGACGAATTGCCGGTGCAAGGGAAGAGTTTCCCATTGCGAAACACAATAAACTGCAGCTTGCAAGTGGAGTTATCAACAGATTGCAACGGCGAGGAAGAGATAGGCGTACCAGCCAGCGGTAAATGGATTGAGGCGACTGCCACTGAGTTCTGCGGATGGAACAAAAAAGAAAGAGAGAGAGAAGAAAATAAAAATTAAATAATGTGTCGGTGATGCGCCGTGGGAAAAAAACTCTGTTAAAAAAAAGAAAGAAGAAGAAAAAACTGAAAAAAAAAAATCCTTTCCTCTCCGGGAGTGGAGGCGACCATAGACCAAAAGTGACCAAGGGAATGAGAATCACGTTTGAAGCGCTCTAGTGCGCCTATTTGGTCAAGCTCCCTGCCGCAGAGGTGGAAATGGTTCTTACCATTTCAGCTTGAGGGCACATCAACACTGCAGCTTGATTTAAAGAGACAACCGGTCTGACTTTATCTTCTTTTTAGCAACTGTAAACACCAAAGAACACAAATAACATCCCTGGCAAGATTTCTTTTTTTTGGGGGGGGGGGGGGCACAGCTTGGGAATGCCAAAGTGAAGACTCTCGCCATCTTTAAGCAGAAGTAAATCCAAACTGTAATGTAAACCTGCCTGTAAAATAAAAAAAATAATCCCCACCAGAGTTGCATTCAAGATCCACACTCCCTCTGATTTGTTATGACCTGAAGCAGATCATTTTATATTCTGACCAAATAACTAAGTAGCCCATACTGTCCAAGAAAGTCTGAGCTACAATCAAGATCCAGCAGCCCCACAAGAGCGGCATGATTACAGCTTCGGGAACTTTGGCAAAGCTCACGATTTAGTAACTTGACATCCTGGTGGACAGAAATGTTGCTCAAGGGTGTGTGGACCAGTGAGTGACTGCATTTAGGACAGGACAGGCAGCACTTAGGCTGCCAAAGAGCAAGTTTAATCAGAAAAAAAGGCTTCCAAAGTGCCACTGTCAGCATGTGTGGCCACACACACTTAACTCTGTGCAACTGATATATCTGCATCAGCTCATGAATTCCACATGCCATGCACAAATACAGCGGAGGGAAGTGTGGCGTGCTTGGAAAGTTAAGCAAACGCGTGTTTAAAAAGAAAAGGCTTTCTGCTGACATTATCTGAGCTGTGATTTTATTCAGAAAAGTGATAATTCTCTAGTCAGGGACCTTCATCAGAGTGTGAAGCAGCGATTAAACAAGCTGACATCTTTGTTGTTGTTGTTGTGAAGAAGTGATTACAACAGAAAATGTTCTTTCAAATGAAGCCAGCACCTTGGGTTATTAACAGAATTTGCGCGCCATGAACAGATTTCTCGGAAGAAGCAAAATGACTGACCCCGCACATTGATTCATCCCTGATGGAGAATGATGCTAATGACAAGGCTGCTGATGATACCCCTTCATAATAGGCATAATGACGGCATCTTGCTTGCGGCTTGCTTTCCGAATGCAGTCTGTTTTTAATCAGCTTTCAATCGCTTCACCCTCCCTGGCGTGAGAGGATCAGCACTTTGAACCTAAAGGGGAGGGAAGCTTCCTGCCAGAGATGAATGTGGATGCACGGAAAGTGCCCTTACAGTTAATGGGTAGCTGCTTAGTCAGATGTTCAGCCCAATCAATGCCGAGGAGGAAGATAGCCAAATTTCTTAATCGAGTTAATCAAGAGCTTCCTTGTCCAGTATTATGTTGATTACAGTAACCGTGGCGTTTGTCCAGCCTTTTATTCTGCTTTGTCCTGATCGTCCTGGTTCCTTCTGTATCCTAGAAAATAAATATACACGGGTGCCAAAGAGCAGCTGTGTGCTTAAGCACAGTTCTTTTTACGTCCGAGACACCACGGCAGCATCAGCTTTGTTAGCTATTTGTTTCTGCATTGACTCACTCTTGAAAAGGTGTTGATTTTCACCCTGCAGGGTGTGTATGCATGTGTGTGTGGAGGGAGAGCAAGAAAGACAGAGGATCTTTGCCTTGAAATTTATGTTGCATCATTTCCTTTCTGTGAGCAGCTCAAGCTTGGCAGTCTGTTTCCAAGACGTCACAGGATACAGACATCAGGGATGGAGTCAGGGAGGATTTCAGCCTAGGTGACGATCTAGGTGGTGTTAAACACAGGCCCTGGCATGCTATTCGAATGCAGTGAGCACAGATTCCGAGTGACCCATCATCCCCAGGGGAAATGTTTTCAAATCGCACAAATTCAAAAAAGAAACCTTATCTCGTATACTTGTCTCTGCATCTCTTCCTACATCTGTTATCCCTTTTTATGTGGCGTATCAAAGTGATTTACAGCCCGGGGTGTGTGTGTGCGCCATAAGCCATGGCGTGCGTAAGGTCCCATTCTCAGCAACAATCTATGTTCCTCCTGAGCAACCTAAACAGCTACATTTCCTCAACCCCAATGCCACCAGGGACCTCACACTTCAGAGTTGATTTAGCTGGTTGTACCTCAGCTGCCTGACCTTCCTCCAAGCCCCTCCCTTTTTTAACAGGGCAGCATGCTGTAGTCTTAGTAACCATAATCACACGCTCCCCTCCATCTCTCATTCTAGCCTTCCCCCTGCTTATTCTTTTATTCTCTTCCTTATAGAGGGCAGTTAGGTGAATGTCAGCAGTCACCTCCTATTTCAAGCTGTTCCTTGCTCGTCCACCTCCCTCCCTCCAGCCTCCTCCTGCCTGCTCCTTGATGCACAGCCCTGCTTGATGGAACCACCAAGCTGCAAAACAGCCTGCTGGGCAAAACACAACAGTGGCGTTTGACCTGGGGTGGCCACCAAATCACAGCATAAACATCGTGCTTAAACACAGATTCCTGACTTTACAGGAGCGATTGCTATTTAGACAAAAGAGGTGGAAAATTAGGAGAGCCACTTTAGTGTGCGATCCAAAATTAGAAAGAGCCACAGCTCTGTGCCTTTGTAGATATATCTGTGGGAGCGATACAGCTATTTATTTGCGCGGGCGGAAACTTGAAAATTAAGTATGAATGGAATGGATTTAGCTCAAAGGGCAGCTTGCTGAGCTCGCCTTCAGCCAAGAAGAACTGCTGACAAGCACGATGGGAGACTTGCATAATTTTTCTGTTTCTTTTTTTTTCTCATAATCATTGGCAGTCCAGTCAGCACAGACGTGGTCAAAGGCGCAGTGTCCATGACAAATAGGTAGACATCAGGAGACTTCAGGGGGATTGTTTCTACCCCTTATGTTTTAGAGTGATTCTGAAAATAAATCACAGTTTGCTCAGAAACATTTTTTTTCTCTTTAAACAAAAAGCTTGTACACAGGATGCTGCCAGAGCTTATTCAATATTTGAACACACTTGTATCTCCTGACACCGAAAATACAAATAAAAGGAAACACGGCTCTACAGCAAATGACTGCTGCTCGCGAGATTCAAATGCGTTTTGCTCTTGAGCAATTTTACGCCGTGGCGTTGTTAGCGTTACCTATCAAGACAAATTAAACACAATCCCACACGGTTGCCATGCCAACAGGAATCTGTTTCCCCCCCTACATGAGTTGTGTGGCGTCGTCGTGTTGTGTTGGTTAGTTGGTTGGGTGGGGGGATTTGAGCAGATATGAAGCAGGAAATCAGCGTCTTTGGAGAGGCTGAGCTGTGCTTCAGCTGTCAGCCACGCTCTCCTCAGTCAGCTCTGACTCAAACTGTCACATCACAGTGTAGTGGCGTAACAAAAACATTCAAGAGGCCGCAGCAGATGGACAATACTGTCTGACTGAAAGGCCGTTTCGGATTACAGATTAATTAATGAGTATGTGGTGGATAAAACTCATGAATTTGCTGCGAGGTGACTGATAAAGAGCCATAAAAGAACCTTAAAAGGGGAATTCACATTTCCATCATAGTGCTTTAATGCAAATATTTGAATTTCACTGGTCAGTAAGAGTTTGTCGCATTAGTCAGTCACTGCCACGTCAGCGTAGCCTACATGCCCATTATTAAATGGCCTGTATTTTATATAGCGCTTTACTAGTCCCTAAGGACCCCAAAGCGCTTTACATATCCAGTCATCCACCCATTCACACACACATTCACACACTGGTGATGGCAAGCTACATTGTAGCCACAGCCACCCTGGGGCGCACTGACAGCAAAGATAACTGTGACTCACTACAGTGTGCCTTTTGAAAGAAAACATTTTTATGCACTACCACAATGATAAGAAGCAATTTGCGCACACTAAGAAAAAAGAATTATTCATTGCTCTGACTCATCTCCCATCTACAGTCGGTACCATAAATATTTGGACGGTGGCACTTTGTGTAATTTTGTCTCTGCTCAGCACAAAAGATTTGAAATGAAGCAATCAGGATGGGAATGAAGCTAGACTTTCACCTTTAATTTAATTTTAAGGGTTTTAACAAAAATATGCTCTTACTTTTGAGAGCTGACAGCCAGGTTCTGCTGTTTCCTGAGTGTTTCTTGAAAAATTAAAGGCGATAAAAGGTATGGAGTTCATTCCAAGTATTGAATTTGCATTGGTAGTATTTGACAGGAACCCTTGATATGTGATCTGAAGTGTTGTGGATGCACGAGAAACCTAACAGCGAGACGATAGAACCTTTAGGAGTCGCCAAAACTACAATGTTTGCTTTTAAAATTAAACAACAAAGGCCTAAAAAAGAATTTGAGAATGTTCTCAAATGGCCAAGTCCTCAACTGACCTCAACTGAGAATGCATTTTATTCACTGAAGACACAACTGAATGCAAAAACATGCGAACACAAGCAGTGGCTGAAGGTAAAAGCCAGACAGAGCATCTCAAGGGAGGCAACGCAGTATTTTGTGATGCCCATGGGTGACTCCAGGCAGTCACAGACTGCAAAGGATTTTCATTCAAGTATTGTGGATAATAAGTTTAACTCTGTTGCTTTCTCCAATTAGTTTTAAACGTCTAAAATTGGAATGACTATCGCTCCAAATCTTTAAGGAGTCTATAAAACGGCTATTGTAGGGCTTGTAGTTTTGGAAGGCTCAGACCCAAAGTATATAGTTTTGCCTCTATGGAGCAGGTTGTTAAAATAATAAATTCCTTATTTGCCTTGACAGTAATCTTGAATTTAATATTAAGCTGAAATTTAGAATTTGCTTTAACTCAAGTTTGGTTGGCACCGGCCTGTGTCTTGCTGACAAGTTTGCCATTGTGTTCAATGCTCACCGTCTCACTATCTCACAATACATTTAAATGATATCCTTAAAGAAGCGATAGGCAATGGACTGCATAAATCAGAATTTTGGATTTTGTGAAAAATGCCTAATTAGTGAAACTGAAACCAGCGTTAGCAATGAGAAGGACTTCTCTGAACAGTCCCAAACAATCACCACCTTTTTCCTTGGAGACGCTTGCATGTGTGAAGCTGTCAGACTAACTGAAAGAGCTCGGCTTTGCAAACATCAGCACTGAGCAAATCGCTGCGCTGTGTGAAGTTTACTGTTTTTGAAAGGCAAGAAGTGGTAGAATTGCAGTACCATATCATCATTTTGATACATGCTCTGCAGGCTTGAACTTTTCTAAACATTATCTGAAGGAGGTCAGTACACTTAGTTAGCACCGAGTGATGCTTAATTGAGGCAGTAAGGAGCCTTGACTCTCAGTTTATTACAACGTCCCTGTGTGTCATGGAGATTCAAATGCTAAAAGGTAGCTAACACTAGCTAGCTCACGTTTAAGTATTAGCATGAAGTAGGACATTTTTAAAAAGTGATGAAAACTGCTGAAAGTAACTGATCTGTGCTGTTGTTTATGTTTCCAATGGGTAAAAGGACAATAATAATAATGTCACTGCCACAGCTTTAGTTACTGGTGAAAGCTGTAAGAACAAAGACCACCGCTACCTCCACCACAGCGCTGCCACACACATACATAAAGTCCTCTTGAAGTTGATCTGGCTCATGCTTTACTGTCACCACTTTCTGTATCTTATGCTCTCGTTTCTTGACTTAGATTCACCTGCTGGTTACAGAGACAAGATTAATGGTCGGTCACTCGGCGTAGCAATAACAGCTGGCGATCACACAAAGTGGATGTGCTAGCACTGCCTGAGAGGTGAAACCGATTCATAACTTTGGATTATGCCAAAGGGTCCTGTCCTCTCTCTGTTCGGACTGCCCCGGTGGATAAATGTCTGAGTTCCCCTTAATTCAATACATGTACAACCTCTGACTTTATACTCTTTTCCAGATTTACTTTCACTTATTCCAGGTCAGCAGTCTAGCAGTGAAAGAGGACATGACAGCTATACAATTAAAGTCATGTTTAGGCTTGAAGTCATTAATAGATTTCTCACTTTTGTTCCACTTGTCGGATAGCTTTATTTCAAGCACGCTGCATCTGAAGCCTGGAAACAACATTGCTGCAGTGATATCAATTGTCGCAGCTTGCTGCTGTAAAGGCAGATTTACCCAGAAAAGGGTGCATTTGACTTGAACAATATGATTAAGCACATCTCCATTTGAGGAGAGACGGGGGCAGAACAATTGCAGTCTCTTTGGGACTTTTTTCGATTGTAATTTAAGATCCGCCACACAGGTGGAATGGATGTGAAGTGGTGTGTGTGCGCTTCACAGATTGAATTATACAATTACTTTCCACCTGCCATCTGATGATTTTTTTTTTTTTTTTGTACATGTGGCAACACTCTCAGCTTTGGCAAGCCAGGGCCAAGTATTGATCGCATAAATGCACGTCGTCAAACAGTTTGCAGTTCGTGGGACTGAGGTGAACTCTGCAAATCAATTGGAATGAAATAATGAAACGAAAAATGAAAGTGTAACCTTCACAACTGATGTTCATGCTACCATGAATCCAAACACTGTAACGCTAGCACACATCCCTATGTAGACACACGAGTTTAAAATATGTATCATGTTCCCCTGACATGATCTACAGTTTGTATTAGTTGATAGCAATATCCAGTAAGATATGATGGCACACAGAGCCTCCTCCCATTTCTGATCTTGTCACCATGGAAACCTGCTTATTAGTCTGCGTGAATTAACAAGTTTCCTCCACAGAGTGGAGGGCTAGCTAGTGCTTCATGTGCTAAGTGCCTTTACATCAACATGGGTATGCATGAATATGTATGACGGTGGGGAACCGGGGTCATTCATCAGCAAAACTCGAGTACAACATGGTAGAGTGGGATTTCTGACTTCCAGACCTCCGCTCGGGGAACATGATTAACCATCCTCTGACCGGCGGCGGCAGACACGAACCGTATTTCAAAGATTTTCTTTTTTTAAAAAGCAGACACAATTAATTTTTTACATGTAATTTGATCAACCCAAGGAAAGTCTAAATATTCCATTTTCTTGTGAGCGTGATGCAACACGGAGTGGTCTGCGAGCTCATTAATCATAATTTAACACTCGCACTGTAGCACTGGCCTCTTTTAGGACTTCTCTTACACTGATGTTGCGTGCAGGGCCTTATGGTTCCCTGGATCCCACCTACACACACCAGCTGTTGTGAGATTCTAGAGAGGTCAACACCATCTGCACACAGCAAACACAACTCATGCTGTATAGAACAAATAACGCTTTGGAGATCAAGTGGATCCATTCATGTGCAACCAAAAAGCATTTTGGGGCTCCTGTGGTCCCGCGACTGTGGTAGATATTGCAACCATCCGACTGCTTCCAGCTGAATGGCAAAGCATAAAGGCAGTGAACTGTACATTATAAATATACACACGATATAAAATTGCTCGCTCAATGCTCAATACGTAAAGACGAAGGATGCATAATGGCAAATCCTCATGAAAGCATTTATGCCATAATAACATTTATGAGCAATCAGGTGTGCTGCGTGGTTAAAAAAGGTATTAACTGTTGGTTTACTAAGCCATTTTCGTTAATCAACACAGCATTATATAAAAATGCAAAAGGTTTCATTTAGCCATAATGTATTTAAAGCTAATGGAATTGTCCTGAGATGCGATTGTCTTTAATGACCTACTCTCTCATTTTGCATTTAAGCTCCTCTCCTGGAAAATGCTCCTGGGCATCAGCACAGCAAATCTAACAGATCTGGGAGGGAAATGAAAGCAGAGGAAGAGGGGAAGGAAAGTGCTGTATATTTTTGCCCTCTTGCACCATATTAATCCCTTCCCACTAATCCTTCAGCTGAACCAAATAAAGCTGTAATGGCTTTGATGGCCATTTTTGGCTCACCAGGGTGATGATGAACTCACTGGTCAAAATCACCAATTCAATCCCTTGGCCAGATTTTTAAAAACATTCATTATTATTATGTCCCTTTTGTCTCCATGTGTCTGATAGACTTTCACAGACTACACGAAGATCTGTGATTGTTCGGCCACGAAGCAAGCGCAGACCTTCACGCCTCAAACATGAAAATACAGATGAGAAGTGTAACAGAAATATCTTTAGAATCAACAGATCAAAAAAAGCCAAAAAAAGAAGAAAAAAGTAGGCATATTCACCAAACCTGCTCGGCTTCTGCCCACTGTGCTTACTCACACTGACTTTATTAAAAATCTAGCCTCCGCATTTTAAAGTCAGTAAAGGGTGAGTCTCTTCAAACAATAGTTTGAAATAAAATGTCAACAACTTAAGGCAGATGCCTTTGAAAAGACAGGGCTTTGAAATGTTTGAAGCTTGCTTCTCTGCAGAGGCTTCTAAGAGTAGGTTAGTGGATTTCACTTGCTACCTAGATAACCACAAGACCAGCCCTCAACAGAAACAATTGGAATCCATCCAACAGCTGCAACCGCTATGTGTGAACAGATGGGAAATGTGTTTGGGCTGTGGAGACCAGCACAAAGAGACTAAAAATGGCTTGTTTAGAATGTCGACTTGACCTTGTTTGTCTTAAATTAGGTCTGGAATGGGAACTGATATATGTCAGCCAAGATGTGAAACACGCTCGTGAGCTGCACATCTTTTCCAATAAACTGAACGTGGAGCAAAGAGAATGATAGTGTGAGATAATCCAGGCTATTACTAATGCTGAGAGGTGGTATAAAGGGGCTGGATGGAGCCTGGATCGACTGTCATAGGGCGAGAGGCGGGGTACGCCCTGAGTTGCCAACTTTGACACTTCAGAATTGGGGAGACATTCAAAAGGGCTGGTTTTTTTGGGGGGGAGGGTTTTGGCGGGGGGGCAGTAGCCAGTAGCATCCATGCGCTTGACTTCGAGGTGTCGCGGTTATTATTGTCCGGCCGGAAACGGCAGCCCAATTAAGGATGGTTTAGCAATTTTTTTGTCCGGGTGGAATTTGGGAGAAATTTGGGAGAATGGTGGCTCCAGGAGATTTTTGGGAGGGGCACTGAAATTCGGGATTCTTCCGGAAAAATGGGGAGGGTTGGCATGTATGGGGCTAACACATAGATGGATAACCATTCAATTTGATTTTCTATTCAGTTTTATTCATATGGTGCCAAATCACAACAGCAGCCCTAACTATATGCTTTATTGAAAAGGCTAATCTTAACCAGCGTCTCTGTCTTCTGAAAAGTTTCTAAAATAGAGCCAATCAGAATGTGGGACTTTTTCTCTATAAGTGAGATTGGAGACAAATTACAAAACAAAACTATGCAGTCCCAAATAAAAGAGAACACCTGGTCAGGCTATGACATTGCCCAGTTTCTGTATTCATGCTTTTTGGTAGGTTTTTGGTTTAGAGACAAACAAATAAACTCAGTTCAACAAACAGACAAAGTCTAAACTTGAATTATTTAGTTTTAATTTAAATATAATAGTTCATTATTGCTTTATATTTTAAATTAACATGATACAAAGCAGTAGTCAATTTTCAGTAGCTTGTCTTTATGCACACTTTGATTTTTGTTCACAGATGTTGTTTGCTATGCTGTACAAGCCTCTCAGTCTCGGTCACGCTGAAGAATCCAAAACACAACACTCTTAGCAAGGGTAGGAGGATTTATTGAAGCGCACTCGTGCCTCAGATGCACATCACTTTAATCGATCTGTTTAAGCATTACCATAGTCAGCTCACTTTGGGTGTTCAGACCCCCTCCCCATGCTGTAATCAATGACAGTCCATCCACTGTTCCATTCCCCCCCCACTCCTACATGATGCAGTGGAACCAAAGCAAATTGACTCATATATGTCTCAAGAAGCGGAGATGAAAGCTTCTGTTTCTCAATCAGGTCCACCATTTCAGCGAAAAGACCGACAGCAAATTCTCCAGCGCCATCTCATAGTAAGATGAGAAAAAGAAAGATGATTGGAGCTTAATTTGAGCAAACGAAATCCCCGGGGATCTGCACTCAATTCATCAGCCATTTAATGTGTTAAACAAGGCTAATAAGCTGGTGTCAGTAAGCTGCCTCTTTAGCACAACTGCAGAAAAATACGCCCTGATCCATGTTGTCATGGAAGTGGTGCTACGCAACTTGGAAACAATCATCCAGGGAATTGTCTCTGCCTACACAGTGCAGTTTAAAAACTTCATGTGATATTTTTTTTGGTGGGGTTGAGGCCTTTAAGAAACTGCAAACAGGAAATTATAAGTGGGGGAGAGAAAAAAAGGCCAGTGGTTGAACTTAAAAAAGAAACATCTTAAACTCTACCCACAATACCTGATTTGAGTCCTGGTCTCTGAGCCAGCACAGTTCAAGGTGTCATCATATTTCTCCCACTTCCCCCAATAAGCCATTTTTTTTTTTTACAATTGTTGTTATGTCATATAACATGTAAGCATACTGAATAAACACAGGCAATCTTAACGGCGTATTCTCTACTACTTTAAAGGTTAACAGATCATATAACAAAATACTGCACAGTGTAGAAAACCCACCCAGGAGTCATTTATTTTGCTCTTGTTAGTGGACTGTTGGGAGTCTCAGTATATACTCAACACATAGTCTGATCAGTGCCATAGTCTGGTCTTGTAAGTCGTTAACAAATAAATGAGACACATTTTCTCCATGCGCACCCTTCATTTAAAAATAAATGCAACATTTTCCTTGTCATTGACCCAAGTCCACCATCACTATCTAAAATTAATGGCTGCACATAATAATGTCAATGTTAGAACTTTTACATTGTCACCCATAGCGCATTATTCAAATGGGCAGACTGATGATTTGGATGGAGCAGAGCTTACGTGAGCCAATCTAGCCACTGCCTACATCCATCAATCTACAGAGCCTCCACTTGGCCCAGATTAACATCAGACAAGAGGGCACACTTTGAAGATTCTGTTTAAAAAAGTGATTAGCTGGGAGCCAGCCATGCAGCCCAATGGGGACTTATTAGCCATCCCACTTAGTGTACACATTGACCACCGAGAGACAGGGAATGAGGACGGGAGGGGAAGAGAAGTCATTCATCACAGATATTTGTTTTCACCCTGATTAGGAAACAAGCAATGTAATGGTGTTAACAACCGGCTAACCTTTGTCTCATCGCCTTCTTTAACATATGTTTGAGAATGCAGCTCTTGGTCCAAGCTGCAGAGCCTCTAAAAAAGTCCAAGACAGAGATTTGAAGCAATTGCGTATGATTGATTTTTGTAGCTGTTCCACATTGGACAGCACACTAAATGATTTATAGCTCAGGTCTTCTTCTCAGAGGAAGTGGCAGTTCTTTAAAAGCTCCACACTCTGTCATAGCTAAAGTTAGCTGTGTGTATGCACCCACCCGTGTGTATGCATACAGTGATATCAAATTCTGACATTCACGACAAGTGAAACTTCTATCTTACAAAAGTCAAGAAGGAGATTTTTGAGAGCAATTTATTGGGAGAGGTCCTTGAACCCTGCAGGACCAACAGTAAACAACATAATGTATGCCTAGATGTACAGTGTGGCATTTCTGTGAAGAGGCACGACTCTTGCCTCTACTTTGCAAGTGCCAGGCTGAAGTAGGATCAGCTGTGGTAATGGTGGAGGGAGAGGAGGGGGACGAATAAGCTCATTGGTGCTGTTCCATTTGTCATGAGAGAGACACTATCTAGCTATTTGTCTGTGATCCTTTAACCTCAGGGTCACCGCCGCTGGCCATGTTTAACTCCATCAGACTAAGGAGCTTGCCACATGCCCCCAGCTACCATCGCCATGTCACAGCATCTAAGCTACATGGATCTCAGGGGTTGGAGCTAATTGGTCGCTTTTCAGGAAGCCTGTCTCCATTGGTCTCATCAGGAGAAGTTAGTACTATCATCAAGGTGTCATTACCCAGAGAGAATTGACCATTGTGGCAGTGATGAAGAGGAAGCAAAGATCTACTCCTGTCTTTGCCCTGAAATTCATTTAAAAAGCAATTTGACTTGCTGCTTAATGCTCCTCCCTTCAAGTCGCATTACTTTAAGAACTCATTTTCATGTCCTTGAAGAGTGGAAAAAACAATTCGTACTTTTCAGCAGCAACTGAAAAAATATGCAGGACACTTATATAGATTGTTTCCAAGATCACTATATTTATTTATTTATTTTGTTGCTTTTCAAATAAGTCAAGCATTATTCAAATTGGGTACTTTAGTTTGCAAAGCTTCATACAAAATCCATTAGTAGCTGTTCATCACTTTTATCTTTCACATTTTTCACTTTTTTTTTTAGAAACAATAGCAAATAATTCAATGTTATTTTTTTTCTTGAAAAAAATATTACTAAGATGTTCTCTCAAGGTGGTGATACTCAGTGAAACAGTCATCTAATTCTTTTTTTCTCTTCTCTGCAAAATTAATCTATAACTTCCAAATTGTTTACAGCTTTTTGAAAATAAAGTATGTACATATATGTACATGTGTGTGTAGATATATATGTATGTATATGTATGTGTGTTTGTTACTTGTAGTTATTACTGCCTGTTACCTGTGGTAATGCAATTTATAATTTATATATTCTGTATTCAGTTATGAAGGCTCTAATTGTTGTTTGCGAGCTGCCGTTTAGATGCTTGTATGTGCCCGGGGCTGTTGATGGGTCTGTATGCAATGATGGGCGTAGCTGCGGGAAGTTTATTGTTTTTTTTGTTGATGAGTGAGTATAAGGGTGGGATTTAATAATAATAATGTTCAATATAGGTATTTGTTGTGCCTGAAAATGAACAAATAAATGAATGAATGAATGAATGAATGAATGAATGAATGAATGAATGAATGAATGAATGAAAATTCTCTCTGTTTGTTTTCTTCAAGTTATTCTTGGATTTTTTAAATTTTACCATGTGTGTCGTTTTTGTTATTCCCTAACACGTAATAATCCAAATCAATGCAATGTAGGTGCACAGCTAGAAAGACTCTTAATCCTTACACACGTGAAGTAGAATCTGAGTCAAGGGACAGTTTAGTTTCATCAGATGCAAATCAGACACGGAGCAAAATGTGCAGATGGTACATTGGTTCTGTCTCATCCACTCAGTATAGGAAGGCTGCTAGTGAAATGATGAAAAAAAACAGCTGACTGAGATGTTGGCGGTGACTGTGACACCTCCCTCCACCAAGCTCCTGAAAAAAGTGAGCTGCAAACCTGCAGCCTCCAGGGGGCTTTGTATAAGAATGGATGCTCGACGGTGGCTAGCACCAGCCAGACGTTAGTTCCACTCCAGGGATGGACCTGCCTTTCCATGTCAGTGTAAATGTAATTTTCACTCAGCTAAAGCACCTCAGGTACCCTCTCGCCTCACATCCGGGATTAAGTAGTGAGAGCGAGAGTCAGGAAGAAAAAAGACAGACAGCAACATGTGATGTGAGAAATGAAAGCAATGTGTGGCAACCTTTGCGATATGCTTTCGTGCATGCGGAGTGTGCAGTCATGCGTGTGTGCATATCGTCAGGTGCTGTGGCACCTGCAGTTTGTCCCATTTTTACTCCATTAAACTGCCATTCATCCGCACAATGCATGAAGCACTGGGCGATCAAATCTAATTCCGCATGGCCAATATTTTGAGGTTAAGATCTCAAAATCCATTTAACCACAGAACCAATAGGAAGTTCAGAGAAGACTTAAATATCTGCATGTATTTTACTGTGTAAAATACTTTTTACTCTGTAAAATACCAAAAATAAAGTACAGTAGCATACTCTTATTTATTTAAATAACTAAAATTTACATTTAAAAATGACATGTATAGACATGCATGCAGTCTTAAGAGATATACTGAAGTTTTAGCTGAAGGCTGTCTGGTTTTGTGTGATATCCAGAGCTCTCTTTTTTTTATCGGAACCCACGTATAGCAGCTCAGCTAACAGTCTGGAGATTGTGCGATAGACAATGGACAACTCTATCAGCTATCAGCTCAAGTTGCAGTGCTAATGCTAAGAGAAAGCAGTACTCTTCAACTGCAATAATGTTTCTTCCTTACGTGTTTAATCCACATAGTTTATACTGGCACACCAGATGGCGAGTATTTGTGTTTTTATTGTAAAACATAAAAATAATGCACAAAAGGATTTATTATTATTGTATTGTTGACACGATGTAGCAATAACTGCAGCTATTCCACAGCTCCACAGCCAAACAACAAACTAACCTTCCATGTAGTCCTCTGTCCTCAGTCCCAGGGCAGGGGAAAGAAAGAGGAGTATACAGGATTACACACAACTGACTTGTCATGTCATCCCAAACACAATCGACCTTTGTTGGCTCCCCGTGGGAGGCTCCAGCCTAGGTTTCTATCTGCAAGACTTAACCTAACACACACTGCCATCCATCTCTTTCCTCAAGGCCACAATGTATCACATCTGCCTTCTCATTTACAACTAAAGCTCCTTCCAAAGCTGCCAATCCAGGCCAAAGTACACTCCTGGGGCTGCAGGATCCAGATAAATGCCCCAAACAGTTCAGCATAAACAGGTGCTGTCAATCAATGAGATTCTTGTCAGTGCACAACTAGGTAAGATGATTCGCCGTGCATACAAGCCAGAGGCTCCTGAGCAGGTTCAGAAAGTCACCTGACATCAGGCAATATTTTTCCAGTGATATAATGATTTAGTAATCACAGCTTTTAATGCTTTTAAAAAATTTGACGTTTTCCAGCAATAGTCATTCAACACTTCATGGTACTTTAAGCTAATGGGCTAGTCCTAGAAAATGTTTCCTCCCTACCTATCACTTCTGCTAACACCTTTTCAGAACAGCATTAACTTGCTGCAAACAGCACACAGCTTACTAACTTCATATGTCAAAATGGTAGTATTTTCTCATTTAGACATAAATCAATTTTACCTTTTACGTTTTCCTGCCACTTCATGTTGCGTACATATGAAATTCACAGAATGAGCCATGGTACCTTCGCAATATCATCTACTACCTAACTATAAAGATTACAGAAGCTACTTCCTACACCCTAAGAGACATTCAAAACAATCAGTGAGTAATGAAATAAAGGAGCCAGGAGCACCAGGAGCAGCTGAGTCGCAGTGTTGCTGTCTGATGCTCCAGGTTATTACACCGAGAAAAAAGACTTCAACAAATAGCAGGAAGCAACAAAGTCTCGATTAACAATAAACTTTTTGTCAAAGATTGTAATCATTACTGGTGAGTCTTGTCAGTCTGACTTGTCACTGGGTCAGACTGCTGTAAAGTTGTGGCTTATAAACATTTAATCGATAAAAGAGAGAGAATTATAATGCAAATGAGAAAAAAAGATTAAGCATACATGGAAAAAAACGGGACTCTGGGTGCTGAAGGGAGGCAAACTGTGCGTATCTCTCTGTGATGATATGTGATGATATTTCTGATAAATAGACATCAAGAAAACTTCTTATATGACAAAAGAAGCTTCAGTTAGTTCTAAAGAAAGAGAACTGTGTAATGAGCTAGCCTCACTACGGAAGAAATTAGCTGTGTTAACTTAGCATAAGTTTTTTTTGGTTTTGTTTGTTTATTTTGTTATTTTATTTATTTACTTTTGTTTCTTTTCAATTTGTTTTGTTGGTATTGATGTTGCTTTTGTTAAGTTGTTGTATATTATGTGATTGTACTATAAACAAATATGTCAGTTGTTTTCAGAGCAGCTGCTCACGGGGTATTTGCTGTAATTTCCCACCTGTCAAGATTGTGTTTTGGATATTGACTGAAATTTATTGCCTGCAGCTAAAAGGTTTCTTTGTTCTCACCTGAAGTCTGCAGGCATATTTTGTCAGATTAGAAGTAGAACAGAAGTCCAACAGGAATAAGACATGGAGTACTGCAAAATCCTGCAGTTTTGTATGACAGTAAACACCCCTGACATTAAAGCATTTGCTTATTAATAGATTAAAAGAAGAGTCTCATTTTATATTGGGAAACAGGTCTGTACCAGATCTTTGAACAGAGACCGTGAGCATCACTAAAACAACCAGGACTCACAGCTTACAGATTTTAAAAATAAAGGCTGTATAAGGTGTTTTTGTAGGTAATTTAAAATGTAGAATACAATAGAATAGAATTGAAATATCCTTTATTGTCCTTTGTTGGGAAATTCACGTAATCCAGCAGCAAAGTGACAGACAAATGGCAAATTCAGATTCACACAAACGTAAATATAAATATAAATTTTAAATAAAAGGAAATAAGAAACATCATGTTACAAGGAAACAGCGCCTTACTAGTTTTAGGATCCAGGAATAGTTTTTTAAAACTACTTTAATTCATTTTGAAAGTTCGGATTCATTTGCTTCATTGCACATAGTTCATATCACAATAAGAAAATCTAAATCTAAACACATAAATATGGACCCCTCACAGGGAATTCAGCCCTGCCCCAAATGTGACCCCATTTAATGGGCTAAAACTCATTTAATGGGCTAAAGCTCATTAAATGGGGTCTGCCCATTAATTGACCCATATAAATATGGGGAAATTCAGTGATGCCACACCACCGCCTAGTGATGATAACCAAACTAACTCCCGCAGTTGGAGTGTGAGAAGAGCTGCCTTGAAAATCCCATTCAAATAAGTACTGAATAAGGAAATCTATGAGAAGGACCGGACTGAATAAAAATGAGGGCATTAGGATAAAAATAGAACAAAGATACTTTTTGGAGGACAGATTTTTCAAAGCAGAGTAAACTGAACGTCTGTAAGGAAGGCCAACAAAGAGAAAAAGACATAAACCTCTTTTTAATATCATATATAAAAGTTTGCTTTCACCAGTTCATTTGCAAAGCAGTGTCAGAGTTATCACTACCACTAAGGACACACCTCCCACTCTGGGGTTTGTGAGTTATTATGTTAATCGTGTGTTTACTGTTGTGGTGCGACAGCAGAATTAAATGTTTTCCTCTGCTACATTATTCATGGGCTAAAGGAGAGCCTTGGCTCCATGTTTGGCACTGGCTTGGGTTGTTTTGTTTAGCATCCCTTGTTACACAGGCCCTATCCACCCTACTTCTCACATTATGAATTCTTAATCGATGGCCGCACTCACTCACAGCCCAAATCTTGCTGGCTCTTCTCCCACGCCGCAGGCCCGAGGAGCTGGAAACAAGTTCAGGTGGATCTCGTCTTTGTCCTCACGCTCTGTTTACAAGAACGCAACGCCGATTAACGGAGATAATCAGATAACAGCTTTTAATGAATAAATTATGATTGGCTGGATCAGGAAGCACTAGGTTTTTGCCCAGGAGGCAAAAAAGGATTTAAAATGAATGCTTAAACAATAAGTTGAAAATGTGCTCATGTGATACAACTGAGATACAGTCTGAGTACCTTTGTCTTCCAAATCTGTTGCCCAGCTTTTTTCTTTAAATGTGATTCATATTCATGCTGTGCGCTGACATATATCCAATCACTATGAAGCGGGGATTTGACCATTTCTTTTTTATCAAGGTCACTCAGGTGCAGTAAAACAATGAGAAAGTGAAGTCACTTACTTAATATGAAATCATTCATCAGAGTGGCATGGGACTCACCAATATCAATAAGTTCACAGTAAAAGATAGATGGGACCTAAGTTGAAAATCAATGCTCCAACAAGTTAAAGTCACATCATTTGAAGCCATTTCTCTTAACCTACAACCCATATGGCGTGCGGATAGCAGCACTGCCAAAAATAACATCAAGAGTCCATATTTAGAGTGTTATTGGAGTGCACTTTTACACACATGAGGTGTGGACAGAGGCCACTGGAGTGGTGAAAAAGAGATTGTAGTTGGTGGGATGGCTGGGTGGGTGGCTAGGTAGGCAGTGGTGGGAAAAACTGATTTTTATTGAACCATTAAATCCCCAGTGCCAAATGTAATTTCAGGTTTTTGTTGCTTTGCCACCATTAGCTGCTAACAACCCAGTCGCTCCGGGCGATGTCCTGATAAAAATAGAGTGAAGAGACAAGGGCAAATCTGAACAACAGCATATTCAATCTAGGCAGTTAGGGTGTTGTTAGCGTTAGCCCGTCTGATTCCTTAACGTCAAGGCAAATGGACACGTCACTCAGGAAGCTTCTAAATCTCATCAGAGAGGAGACACAGGTGGGGAGCGAGAGCCAAACAGTGCAGAGATGAAGCAGCATAATAGACAGAGAGGGAGCGATAGGGACACATAGAGTCTTGATGAGAGCGGGCAGGTGCGTGTTTGTTTGGGATTGTGGGTTTGTGCATGTGAGACCATGCATGTGTAAAGTATAAGTGCACATTGCACGACAAGGGACAGGCCACATCACCATAAAATGTAATCTATTAAAGCTTATCCCAGACAAGATCGCTACATCTAAATTCATCTCAGTCTGTCAGGCCCTCTTCTATTCCCAAAGCTGCTGCATCATAATGGGATGTGACAGGAGATGTCCTAAGGAATGAGGAAATAAGAGCTCTCCATGTCACATAGCTGTGTCATTTTCATATAGTCTGTTGCCCCATAAAGACACAAAACAACATGTAGAGAATTAAAATACTGCATTATGGACTTTTTTAATCATTACATAAAGCCTTGCATCTCTATCTCTATCCTAGTCTCAGTGGAGCATGGCATTATTTCTTTCCGGATTTAAGCCTGTGCATCAGAGTTTATAGAATTTATATAGTTATTCCACCTCCCATAATTTCCATAATTTGCTATCTGTGTGTGGATCAAGAGTCTCTTCTCTTAGGCCTCAGACACACAGCAACAGTAGTTGCTTGAGGTTTTTCACTGTTGCTACGTAGGTGAAATTGGACACAAAGAGTGTGCTGCACTGTCCTTGTGAATTCGTTGATTACTAAAGGATTGCTGCAGTTGCCTATAGTTTGCGGGGAAGATGCAGACATCTCTGCAAATGGTCACCAGCTGCTGGCCGAGAGGCAGTGAAGGTGTGAAGAGTGCAACGCAAACAGGAAATAATAAACATCCTAGTAAAGATTGTGCCTTACTGATTGTTAAACATTGCAAAAGCTGCAACTTTTACTGTTTCTCATAGCAACCAACTTCACCTATCAACTGGTAGCAACTTCCAGTAATCACTCGCCAACCTGTCAACAAATACACTTTCTACCCCAACAACCATGGTTTCCAGGGGTCACCCATCAGTCCCTTATCCTGTGTGACTGGGACAGTAAGATAAAAGTCAGTGGCAGTGATGAAACATTGCCAGTTTGTCAGCGACATTTTTGAGGTAGGTTGGCAAACGTGTCGACCATATGAACGTTGGATGCGCATGATAATGAAAAGAGTAAGAGATACTTTACTGAACGTTTTAACTGCTTAAATGTATAAATCACAGAATAACTGACCCTCTAATCTAGCTGGGTAGCCTCTAAAATAATAATTCACTGATGTCCGGTACATATTCACAGTATTAGTTTACTTAGATTATTTGGTAGTGTTGAAATGTTGACAGCTAATGAGATTTGCCAGTGTGCTGTGTTTGAGTAGTGAGCCATGACCGACACACGCTCTGTTTCCAGATAAGGAATGGCCAGAGAAAAAGATAAACAAGCGCCACCCATCGTATTCCACACAACACAAAGTCAAAGCATTGTTTCAACCCTCCAGTTATGCTGAAGTTTAATTAAGCGTGGTTACAGCTGCTGGTCTCGTAAAGGTGAACAGAATATTAACAACCACCCCCCAAACCAAAGAAATGCTGCTGAACAATGTGAGTGAAGACGGAAAGGGATACTCCGCTGTGCCTCCACACTAACATACACAACACCCAAAAGACGTACTCCAGTAGGTAAAGCTCACACCATTGGCTGACACTCACCTTCTTCCATCTCCACTGATATCTGCTGCATAGTCAAAGGAAAATTAAAGCTCTAGAGACGACAACAAGATAAGGAGCCAGCTCATGAGGAATTAAGAAATGTTTACTGAAATATATGACAAAAAGATGCCAAAGTGTGAAGATTAGTATAAGTACAGGGTGGGCTATTTAGATGGATACACCGTAATAACATGGGAATGGTTGGTGATATTAAAGTCCTGTTTGTGGTACATTAGTATATGTGAGGGGGCAAACTCCTCAAGATGGGTGGTGACCATGGTGGCCATTTAGAAGTCGGCCATCTTGGATACAACTTTTGTTTTTTCAATAGGCAGAGGGCCATGTGACACATCAAACTTATAGGTAATGTCACAAGAAAAACAATGGCGTGCTTTGTTTCAACATAACTTTATTCTTTCATGAGTTATTTACAAGTTTCTGACCACTTATAAAATGTGTTCAATGCGCTGCCCATTGTGTTGGATTGTCAATGCAACCCTCTTCTCCCACTCTTCACACACTGATAGCAACACTGCAGGAGAAATGCCAGCACAGGCATCCAGTGTCCATAGTTTCAGGTGCTGCACATCTCGTATCTTCACACCATAGACAATTGCCTTCAGATGTCCCCAAAGATAAAAGTCTAAGGGGGTCAAATCGGGAGACCTTGGGGGACATTCAACTGGCCCACGACGACCAATCCACTTTCCAGGAAACTGTTCATCTAGGAATGCTCAGACCTGGCACCCATAATGTGGTGGTGCACCATCTTGCTGGAAAAACTCAGGTAACGTGCCAGCTTCAGTGCACAAAGAGGGAAACACATCATCATGTAGCAATTTCAAATATCCAGTGGCCTTGAGGTTTCCATTGTTGAAGAATGGACCCACTATCGTTGTGCCCCATATACCACACCAAACCATCACTTTTGTTGTTCCAACAGTCTTGGAGGGATCCATCCAATGTGGGTTAGTGTCAGACCAATAGCGGTGATTTTGTTTGTTAACTTCACCATTCACATAAAAGTTTGCCTCATCACTGAACAAAATCTTCTGTGTGAACTGAGGGTCCTGTTCCAATTTTTGTTTTGCCCATTCTGCAAATTCTGTGCGCCGATCTGGGTCATCCTCGTTGAGATGCTGCAGTAGCTGGAGTTTGTAAGGGTGCCGTTTGTGAGTAGCTAATATCCGCCGAAGGGATGATCGACTAATGCCACTCTCCAGTGACATGCGGCGAGTGCTACGCTGTGAGCTTTCTTGCATCCACATTTTGGCAAATCCAACACTGAACCAGTTTCACGAAACTTAGCAAGCAGTTTGCTAACTGTAGCATGGGAGATGGGTGGTCTCGTAGGGTGTCTTGCATTGAAATCTGCTGCAATGACCCGGTTACTGCGTTCACCAGATATCAACACAATTTTGATCCGCTCCTCACGTGTTAACCTCTTCGACATGTCAATGGCTGTGAACAAAGAGAAACTTGTAAATAACTCATGAAAGAATAAAGTTATGTTGAAACCAAGCACACCATTGTTTTTCTTGTGACATTACCTATAAGTTTGATGTGTCACATGGCCCTCTGCCTATTGAAAAAACAAAAGTTGTATCCAAGATGGCCGACTTCTAAATGGCCACCATGGTCACCACCCATCTTGAGGAGTTTGCCCCCTCACATATACTAATGTGCCACAAACAGGACTTTAATATCACCAACCATTCCCATTTTATTACGGTGTAACCACATAAATAGGCCACCCTGTAGTGTAAAGAAATGCATGGGCATATATGAGCTATAAATAAATGGAGCTATAGCAAATAAATGGAAGATTTGGTGTGTGCCTGTAGGACTAAAGTGACCCTGCAAAACACTGACCAGGTGTTCTGCATTATAGCCAGTCCAGCTCCACACAAAGTGCCCACGCTGTCACAGTGGTGAGAGCCTGTGGCTATCACAACCCTGTTTCATCAAGTTAAAAAGTCCAAACACTGCCATCCTGAGCTACCATCCTTAGTTTGGTAAACTAGCCTTACAGGACTTTGCTCTGAGAGCAAAGGGAGTTTTGACCCAGTGTTTGGTGTTTCCAAAGACAAAAAGCAGGTCAAGGCAGGAACTGTTGCTCTTCCCTCTGGAAGATGGTAAACTGGTGCTATAGAGTTTGCACATGGTTACTAGAAAGACTCATGTAGGCCGTGGTATTTAAAGCATGACTGTCCTGTATTAAGTGCCCCAAAGTGTAAGAAAGAAACAATCAGCATTACTCCATCACAAGCCGGACGGGATCCACAGAGTCAGTGCTGCTGATGCCAAATCTGCAGCGTGAGTGCAGTTCGATATTCATCTGAGCGGGATACATTTTCCAGCCTTCAGCTTTTGGTAAGTGTGCACTCTTTGAACCCGCTTTTCCTGCCTAACAGTGAAAACTAAAATGCTTGCAGATGAGAGCTGGACTCTGGTCCCCTGGTTGAAATTTGAGTGTTTTTGCTTCCTAACATGGACTTTTTTGGGCTGTTTTAAGTCAGCTCTATTAGATGTGATTCCAATAATGCCTACATGGGTTGTTTCATGCTCTGTGGTAGAATCAAAGTTAAGTTAGTTAATTAGGTCACATTTTTATCACACAACTCAGTGGCAGTTCATCAGCAGAACTGCTACTCGCTAAGTTTTTCTTTGTTTTATTTATTTTTTGTTTATTATTCCATGTAAACCATAGAGACTGTAACGGTGAAGGCAATCAGCAGTTTTAGAAATCATCAAACAAGCCTGTCTAATAATCATGATGCAGTCAGTGATGCTAAAATCAGTTATATGTAAGGTGAAAATTGACTTTATTTCTGCATTTTTTTTGTCAATGTGTGGCTGATTGGTTAACTACATTAATAAGGAGGTGTAAATGTTTTCCTAAAAGAATATGTGTAAACAAAAAAAATGTATGCAATCTCTAAATAAGTGAAATTTACATTTATCTATTTATCCAGATCTCATCAAATGTTCTCCAAAACTCCAAAATACAACTGCAAAGAAATGTCTAAAAGTGCAGTAGGCAGCAGCCACTTGCTTTTTTCCTGTCTGTTTCTCTTATCCTCAATCCCTCACTGCTCACCTTCTACCCTTCCTATCACCGTCTTTCAATGCATCCCACTCAGTCAATCTGCCAGGCAGCTATTGCCTTGAAACAATGCACCAATCATTGCAAAAGGAGCGTGGCTCACACCTCCTCTCCTCCTGTAGTCCAGTGGGATTGGCTGCTGCTTCGTCCTCCAGGGGTTTTCAGACAACAGCCAGATCCTCGGACCACTGTGTGGCTGCCAGGAGCAAAGAGCTCTAATGATCGCACACTGCCACTGAAGCAGAGCCAAGGACACAGAGGCCCAGAAAGAACTGCAAAAACCAGAGCGCTCAGGGGGGATGGAGGAGGCGTCACAATTTCTGTATTATTCAGAAGTGTGTTCAGGGCTATCTATCTACCTGTCGTCCATGGTAATCATCCTATTTAAATTCACTTGGAGAAGATCTTTTTCGAATGGATATGTCCTTCTGAAATGCTCCTCTTGTAGAAAATGTGTTTCTTCTTGAGTCATTGCTGGTCAAAGGTTTTATGCAGGTTATTGTGCAGGATGACTCAGTGGTGGACTATTTTTCTCCCTATATTCTCTTGTGGCACAACACAGCATCTCGGGATATGTGGTGGGAATGGCAACCCGAGTGTGCTCAATGAAAAGAAAAAGAACTTTAAATTCACTCACTCCCCCTCTTTCATTCATGCTTTATTTATGCCTACCTCTGTCTCTATTTCTTACCTCGTCTCTTCCTCTCAGTCCTCCACACTTATAATTACCCTCACCTTTTCTCTGCCTTTCGGTGTCTTGGCTCTATACACCTTAATCTCTCCACCTGATGGACTCTCTTTCCTCTCAGCCATCTGGCCCCTTTTCTCTTTACCTTTCTGTCACCTGCTTTTTGTCTAAGTAAGGGAAAGCTTTTAGTTCCTTATCAAACTCTCATGAATTATGAAGGGCCACTGTCCAGTGGCCTGGACAGAAACACATCTCACTGTCTGCCTGCCTCGCTGTTGAAGCAGCTCAGAAAGGAGAGGTACTGCATTCCAGTCAGAAACACCTTGTTCTGCAGGTCTGTGAGATGAATTATTTAGACTGTTGTGACCCCTAAAACCTGTGTGTGTGTGTGTGTGTGTGTGTGTGTGTGTGTGTGTGTGTGTGTGTGTGTGTGTGATCACCCATACACCTGCCAAACCTCAGTCCAAACAGATCATGCACAACTGTCACACAAGAAACCTTCTCAACACTGAAGTAAAAAGCCGACAGACTGACTCCAGGTCAACCTTTGAACCCAGTGGCGATTCGGCTGGGAACAAAACTGCGTTCCCAGACTGTTGTTCCCAATCTATTTCAGCTAGATTGCCGAAATGACCTCTCTGTCATGTATCTGCCCATCTAAGACTAGATTTTGAACAACTTAGCAGTGGGAAGAATGACTACATTCCCACCCAAATCCATGCTACATACTTAAAAAATGCAGTATGCTCTCCGTAATGATTTGTACTCACTGGCAAATGTAAGCCTTCTTTGTGCGCTAATCATTTTAAACAAACATTGTAACATGAGCTTATATATACAAACAATAACTTGTCAGTGTTGGCTGAAGTTCTGGCCAGATTTTCCCAGGACTTCAGTGTTTAGGAAGTTGCATAAAATATGCAACTTCCAGATGTTCCAGAGATCACCATGACTTATTTTGTCAGTGCCACCATCATACATCAGACCTGCATCCTACATCATACAAGTCTCAGTACCATGCTGTAATCCTTCACTGTTCACTGCTATCATTCTGTCACATATCATTCTTGAGACTTCACCCACTTCACCCTGCCTTCACTCTCTTCTGTTGCTCTGGATGGCTGACCCCAGGGATTTGAACTTATCTGTCTATTTGTACGTTCACCTTTAGACCCGTGTCCCTCTCATTCAGACACATGTATTCTTTCTTGCTTCTACCGACTTCCATCCATCTTCTCTCCAGAGAATACCTCCACCTTTTGAAGCTTTCTTCCACCTGCTCTCTCCTCTCACTACAGATCACAATGCAAACATCACAGACCACAGAGTCCTCATCTGTCACCTTTACCATGAGCACTGCAAACAAGACTGGAAACCCATCTGTCACTCCTACCGCACACCTCACCACTGTCTCGCTGTCTTCATACGTGTCCTTCACCAGTCTCACATAATTCTCTGTCATTCCCGACTTCCTCATGCAGCACTATTGTTTCTCTCTTGGCACCCTATCATATGCTTTCTCTAGATCCACAAGACACATTGAAGCTCTTCCTGACCTTATCTGTACTTCTCCATCAACATTCTCAAAGCAAACATCACATCTGTAGTGCTCTTTCTCCATACTGCTGCTCGCTGATGTCACCTCTCTTCCCAATCCAGCTTCAACAACTCTTTTTAGCTTCCTGGTATGGCTCATCAGTTTTATGTTTGAGGTCTCTCCTCTGCAACTACTAAATACCTGCAACTCCACTGAAAAGCAGAATCTTTAACCATCCTAACTATTAATTATTCCCCAAACAGAGACAAGACAGCAGTGGATCAGGGTTTTTTGTCAGACAGGTACACCGTCATACACACTGAGACTCAAACTTGATGGGACATCTTTGTTGTACTGTCCATCATGGTGATCTGCCAGTGGACTGCCCATAGATATTTCTCAGGGATCTGAGCTTTTTGCCTACTGCAAACAGTCAACTTGAAGCAACCAGGGGTGAGCTGATGGACCTCTCAGGTCCACACATCAGACACGACTGTCTCACTCCTGCACCTATGTGCATCTCTTGGCGAGGCACACACTGTGCACCTGCTTCTCTATAGATAAAATTCAGTTGCCCGGTTATAGGGGGCGGTCAGAAGAAGAGAGAAGGCTGAGGGATGTCAAGATTATTGCTCATTCGGGTTTTCAGCCTTGAATTCAAATTCAGTATATGCAGTTAATGATTATTTTATCAAATACAGAACCTGAAGGCGTAGCAACACTCAATTGAACATCTTTTATTAAACCATAAGTTACAAGCATTAAATAACTCATCACACAGGAGTTTTCTTACATCATAAATAAAGCAATAAACTGACTTTGGGAACATCACAGCCTGCAGATTTGTGATTATCATTACTAATTAATCATTTTGGGGTATTCTCTGTTGGGAGACTTCATAGAAGTCATTGTTTTCATCTCAAATCTACTGTGGCACCTCTGATTCTGGTCTATTTGAAAGGCCATTTCACTCAAATTATGATGAAAAATCAATGAAAATTCCTTGAAACCCTCTGGTGAAAGGATCTTCATTGAGCTGCAGGTGAGAAGAAGAGCCACTAAAAAGCTCATGCCTGCCATATATCCAAAAACTACAAATGCTTGCTATCTATCCTTACTTGTCAATAGTAAAAAGTGGTAGAACTTTTGGCTGGTGGCTTCCCTTACCAACCAGGAACATATTTTTAACTCGAAACTCTAAAGTATTTGTCTTGCATTTCACCTACATATATGCCATTGCGCAGAGGCAGAACAATATGGCTGCAGGCAGCATGAACACTAAGGAAGGGAGGCAGCTAACGAGATGAGCCGAGCTTCTGGCAAATACACATAGATGATCCTTCGTCTTAGGATTCGTGTCGGGTGCCGTGCATAGAAAGAGTTGAGAGCTCCAGTATGGATTAGTGGGGCTGGGAGTTGCTTATGCTCTTCAGGAGAGCACAGAGTAGCGCCACACTGGATTACACAGCTGGGGAAAAGGTTGCACACTTCAATGCATGTGAGAGAGGGATGAACAGAAAGAACAAGCTCACAGCAGCAAGGATAATTAGAGAATTCTACACATCCTCTTCCTAACAGTACAGTCAGACAGGTGTGCCTGCGAAGAATGGATGAGGATATTTTTTTTCTAAACTTTTGTTCTGTTTACTTGAGTGAAAGAACCATTCCCTGGTAACTGCTTAGCATGTTTGATATTTCTGTGCTGGTGTCACCCATACGAGTTGCTGTGTATTCATTGTAATTTGGTAATTACGGTGCCTTGATGGCTTTAATTAGCATGAGAAAGAAGTTAGTCACAGTGGGCCATAGCCTGACACTGATTGCGATCTGGCTTGGTAGCAGATATTGTGCACTCGGTTCAATTATTCTCTTTAATGAACTTTTATAATGCAGTAGTGTCCTACCTTATACTAGGTGTAGTCAAGAGTATATGCATGGAAGAGACAGACCAAGATAACTGCAGACTTTAACCAGGCATCTGGTTCATCAATAATCAATTTAAAAAGTTTATAGAAATCTCAAGAAAAGGCCAAAACACATATTGTTTGTCAAACTACATATATTGTACATATATTTATTAGTTTCAGGTTGGCCATTCTTGTATTTTGCTCGTTTGTGTTGTTGTGTTTGCACATCTCTGTTGCTTGTGGGGCTCGCACACAAGAATTTCACTCGCATGTGCTGTGCCAGTGTGCCTGCACATGTGATGTGACAATAAAAAGTGATTTGATTTGATTTAATTTGACTAAACTGTAATACAATTTATTCATGTGCCACAGGCCTTAACTACTCACTCGGGTTTTTAGGTATGAACACACACACACACACACACACACACACACACACACACACACACACACACACACACACACACAGTAGTTTATTAGCAAGTTAATCTAACTAGCATACCAAATCTGTTGCTAAAAACAGGCTAGAGTTTATAAAATGCTACAGTGCATAGCTACAATTTGATCAATCCTTTTGGATGGTAAAAGTAAAAATTCATTGATATATTTAAAAATGGTTTTAAAGATTTTGATTTTGATTTGAAATAATTGGGGGTGGAGCAAAAAAAATGAACTCATGCACAAGAAAGATATCTTCCTTCATATCAAATAAAAAATGTGATCGTTCCAGCCAACATTTTTGTTTTGCTTACATTTTCCAGACAACACAAATAATCGGGTGTAGAATCAGCTGTGACATCTGACATTAGTCCGATTCTAAAGTCACTATAAGGTGCACAAACACACACACACACACATACACACTCACTCACTCAGAAAACAGCCTTGAACAGCTCCTCAGGTATTTCCTTGCCTGCCCTCTGCAACTGCAGTCATATGTGCTGGGCCTGATAAGGTATTAGCATTCCAGTCCTGTGGAACAAGATCAGCCTTCTCTGTTGTAATTAATGCAGTTCCCTCCTGCTCCACATCTACAGCAGGTAGCTAGACTAAACAGAGTTAGCATGCTAGCCATTTCAATGCAGGTATCATTGGAAGCTGGATAGAAATACATAAAAGGTAACACAGTGAAAGAGAAACAGTCTTTTATTTTACTTATTTACTCCCTAGAATAAACAATTACTTAAAATGCTTCTTACCATACATCTACATTAAACTATATCACCTAAGATTCATTGCCCTGTAATATGCAGTTGACAATACAGACCTATAAAACCTTATATATCCCCACATAGCAACACAAATACCTATTTTATAATGTGGAAATACAGATCAGTAATTGTTTCATGAACTATTCTGAAGCCTTTATTTTAGCATTTTTAATGTTGCCATCTTGGTTTTATGAAGCCGAAAATGAGGGATGGATGAGAAGACGCAGCATAAACATGGTTGCAACTTGCATACCTGTATATTACGTGAGGAGAGCAAGGAACTTTATAATTATGTGACAATGGCAGGTTGAGCTGCCTGAATGCATGCTTTGCACCATTCACTGCATAGTTGTTCAAATGTGGAATTTAGGAACCGTCTAACATGTCTAACATTAGAGGTCAACGCCAACGCTGCTGTTGTAGTGGACCGATACTTTATCTCTATCCTCTAATTTGAGTATGTAACCCAGTGAATTGTGTTAAATAAACAATCTTTTGGGTAATAAAAAAAATTAACTCCAAACATGCTCTATGAAAAATGTCTGAACCTTTTTATGTTGACTATTTTATTTATAGTCTGTAGAACATTTGAACACCAGAAGCTGACCCAAAATGCTTTAGAGACAGGCACATTTACATTCCAGCGCTTCAAATCACACAGTTTCAAAACACATTAAAATGTGCAAGTTGATGATGTTTCATCTCATAAATCATGATACATTGCTCCCCCACATAAGTTGGCTTTATTGGTAAAAATATTGACATCGGTACCAAAATGTCCAGTATCGCACAGCAGTATCTAACTTTACTTTGGTACAGAGAAGAATAATATGATTACAGTCTCTCAACAGCGTGGCCAGTAACCAAAAAGAAGGGAACCCATAGTCTGTTGCAACGACACTCCCAAATGCACCATCGTGTGAGTATGCACTACCCATGGTGGACTATTCACAGTGTTCTGCACTCCCCCCCCCAATCTACACTCAGACTGAATAACCATGATGCAAAAGCATAAATTTATAGACAGCCCCTTAAACTGGACAATAAAACTACAGCAAATGGTTTGTATTTATGCAGCGGAGGACAGCTAATGTGCATTCCGAGTATGACTCCAAAATGATAACAGGGTGTTTGTGAAGGCGTATGTGGGAGAAGTAGACTGCAGAAGGAGCAGTTGGGCAGGCGCAGCAATGAACTCAAGAGGTGAGTGTGAATGAGGACGGAGGATTCCATCTTTCTGTAGTGATAGCACAGAATAATACATGTATTGTGGATACTGGATGCAGCATCACCCTCTGTATAATGTATGGTGGTACAGGGTTGAAATGTGCCCTACAAAGAAAACTAGGTGGGGGGGGGGGGGGGTTTGTTATGCAGCCACAAACTACTGCATCACAGCTAGCTGCACCTTTTGAAAAGCTTAATTCACCCACTTAAAGATGATGCCGGTCTCATTTGAGCCTGACTTAACATAGCTTATAAATCTTTACGATGCCAAGTGTTTATTATGATACTTTTTTCCCCTGCTATTTCTCAGAGCTTTTCTTTCCTCTCTTCCCTCCCCCCTCATGCTAACCAGTCTAGGCAGATAGCTCCCCTTCCTAAGCCTGGTCCTGTCTGTGGTGGTTTTCCTCACCAGTGCTTCCTCAAAGGGTTCATTTTTGCATTGTTGTATAAGCGTGAGTCTATATTTTACTGCATCTACTGTATATAAGATATACTGTACATACACAATTACTCATGTGCTAACTTGGCACTAAATTTAGTGCCAGGTTGAACTCAATTAAATTGGAGATTGCATTATGTTTCACAGACATGATATTCAGTTGTATTTGGAGCACTTGTCCAGCAAGTCTGCACTTTCTACCTACAACTTGCTTGCTTTCCCCTGAAGCAGAGATGGTTTTTCATGCTTAGCTCATTTACGATCACAATTAGACTCACAGCAGTGCAAGTAAATAAAAGTCAGCAGGCCCCCAAGTAGCTCATTAAATGGACAGAGTACAGTGGAGCTGTCATTGTACCAGAGAGGGGATCGGAACCAATTTGATTCCAGCTTCTGAAATTGTAATCTCGGCATGAGTTTAGACTTTGATTTATTCTCAGCTCTTTTTCAGCACTATCAAGAACTTGCAACTGTTGGTTGACAAGTATAAGCATCTTTCAAAGACTCCATTTCTGAGAACACAAACTCTTGGAAATCTAACAGATCTCAGACAAACATTCAAATGGTGATGTCCAGTCAAAGGAAACTAAAAAAAAAGCTGCCGACATTCTTCTTGTTATTGTATCATTAAAATGGAAAGTGTGATTTTGAGTTACAGTTCTGTCTTTTAGCTTTGATTGTGACCTGATACAAACCCAAATCATATATTTGTTTGGCAAATGTGAGGTTTGTTCTTTTTTTGTTTTTTTATTGTCATACAACATTATCAAAGCAAACTGAAACTGAAAAAGTTGCTTTTACAATGAGTTTTTACAACTTTGTCACTCGATGTGACTATCACTGTCAGTGAACACAAGCTAGGGTAAATGTAACAACTGAAAAACAAAACAAAACTAACAACTCTCACTTTTTTGCCACTAGATTTTTACTTTTCAAGAAGAAGCCACCAACTTACAGAGAGCAGCACATGTGTAGTGTGCTGGTTAGCACTGTTGTCTCAGAACAAGAAGGTCCTGGGTTCAAATCCCCCACAGGGCATTTCTGTGTGGTGCTTGGCGGTTCTCCCCATATATGTGTGGGTTTTCTCTGACTTCCTCCAATGGTTAATTGGTTCTAAATTGACATGTGTGATACCTGTCCAGGGTGCACTGTGGCAGTGGTTCCCAAACTCTTTTTTGCTGGGCCCCCCTTTGTTTTATAAGAAAAATGTTCACGTCCCCCCGTGTGCACACATCCTCCAACCACACACACCCATATTTTGCTCCATTGCGGTTTATTTCACACCTCAAACATTTAAGCAAATACAAGTAATCTGCAATAAATTACAGGTAGTAAGAAAATATACTACTAAGTCTTTTACGCTACGTTTGTCCGTGATTTGAACCGGGGGAACAAATCGTGGCAGGATCAGCCTGATATTATTTGTATCCCGCTGTAACTTTACTGTATAAAGTATAGTATGCACATCTCCAAAATGTCAGGAATAGTTAGTCATTACAAGAAGTGGTTGTGAACTAAAAATCACGAATGAGGGATACTGTTTGTCCGTGATTTGAAGAGCCCAGCGCTGCTCCCGACGAAGGGAAAACCAATTCTGCAGGGGAGACCTACCTCGGCACTTGTGCAGGTGAAGCCAAAGGGAAGATATGTTTCACCATATTTTCTAGTCTTTGGCTTAGAATGAAGTTGGTTTGGAAACATATTCAGCGATGTTTCATCTCCTGCTTTGCATTTCTGTAGGCGCCCGTGTTAGCAGTGTCCAAGCGTTTTGTTTTTTTCCCCCCTTGTCATCTTGTGCGCCCCCCCTGCCATGGCTCTGCGCCCCCCCCCAGGGGGCGTGCCCCACACTTTGGGAAGGTCTGGCCTATGGTATCTCCAGACCACCATGACCCTGAGTTGGATAAGCAGCAAAAAATGGATAGCACAGAAAACTAATGTGACATGATGTGAAGCTGATATATATTCAATTCAATTGTATTCATCCAACACCAAATCACTCTATATTGTTTATATTGCTTTATATTGTAAGGACCCTAATACAGGGAAATCTCTAGCACTTGGTGACAGTGGGAAGGACAAACTCCCTTTTGACAGGAAGAAACCTTCAGCGGAACCAGGCCCAGGGAGGTGCAGGTATCTGCTGCGACCAGTCAGGGACGAGGGGATTGACACAGGATAAAAAACACACTGTGGAAGAAAGCCAGAGATTAATAATAATTAATTATTAAGGAGTGGTGTGTAAGCACACAGTGTGTGAAATAAGGTGCTGCTTTGCTTTCATATAAACACATTATTTTGCTAGGACAACAATCAACACTAGTATAACTGTTTAGTCTGCATCAGACTGCGACTGTTTGCACCACAACTAAACCAACCAGAAATGGCTAAGCGTTCAGTTTGTTTAAGCGGTACCCAAACAGTTTTGGTGATGGGCACCCTTAAGGAACCATGGATAACTTCTAAACATAGCGTTCCACGAGGCTTAGATCCCGTGTACGTGTGTTTGTTTCTGCGTTTGTGTGTGCGCATCATCCAAAATAAGCAGCTTATATTGTTTCAGTAAATCCAAAATTATGGACACTGTGGGAGGACTTGTAACTGCTATGCCAAATTTACAGCTTTGCACAGTGCAGTAACAGATACAATAGGGGGTGAAAACTACTATTTCCACATGAGGAATAACAATAATTAGAGAGAAATATACAGAGAGAGAGTGATATCCCACTGTTGAGAGAGGAGCACAGTTTTACTGTAATTATAAGCTGTGAAAGTCGGTGCTTTTGCAGCAGACTCCATCTGAGCAAACACTGGCAGTGCAGTAAAACTCCAATCTCGTCGATCTAAGAATTCTAATTGAGGGAACAGCAGAAGCTTCACAGATGGTGCAACATGCAAACACACCACAGAGTAATTAGAAAAAAAGGCCCCCTCCTCAACGAAACCTCTCCTTTTCAAGGGTATCACAGAAAACACGATGTGGATGGAGCTGATATAAGTGAGGGGAAGTTAGAGAAAAAGATCCTAAAAGAGGGATGGCTTCAAAATGACAGTGAAGGGGAGTGAAAATAAGAAATGAGGGTGAGGAGAGATTTGGATTTCATTCATCAAAGGAAAGACGTCGCTGCCTGTGCCCACCAATCTCGCAGGTACAGACTGTGTGAGTACCAACTCAGCAGCATATGGCATGCTGTCCCGAACACACGTAGCATACATGTCTAAAACATCTGTCCACATATTTCAGCACTTCTTAACAAGCACTTTACATCACCATATGGCAAAAAGCTGCGTTCAAGCAGCTGAGTGCAAGAAAGAGTGCAGATGACCAAAAAAGCTTTTTTTTGATGTGTTGCAAGAAATATGTGGATTTCAAACGCTGCAATAGGTCCACAGCTGAATTTTATGAGGAAACATATCTTATAAAAGTCTGCAGCCAATTGTTTACTCTTGATATTATCTGCACAGCTGTCAAACACTAAGAGCCTGACCTTGGACATCCAGCTTTACCAGCAACCTGATGCTCTATCAGCATGCATTTAATTACATCCGCAAAGTGCAGGATGCCACATGAAAGCAGCACGGAACAGGCTGAGAGAAACACAGCGTTGTGGTGGGGCTGATGAGACGAGACACAGAAGAATTGCAAAGGACTCCCTGCTGCTGCACCCTACTTTTCTTAGAGAAGGAGGCGCTTGCTGCGGGGCATGAGGGGAGGACAGGGGGGAGAAAGGAGATGATAGAAATAGGAGTCGATCGAGCTTTGATTTGTGGACCAGAAACAAAAGGTGGAAGATAACGCTAGACAGGCCAGATTAACCAGCACATGGGAGGCAAACTTAGTTGGCTGAGTGTTTTACTGCTTTTAGCCACAAAGAAGGACAAAGGGAAGAGGCGAGAGAGCAGCAGGGAGTGAGAGGAAGAGTTAAAATATGCACATCGGGTTTTGTGAGCTGTTTTGCTATTATGACAGCAATTCATGAAACAATTAATATTAATGGCATCATAGTGTGCATAGAGAGCAGAGCAGTAGTGCTGTAATATTCTGCACGCCACCTGACACAAGAGATGTTTAACATTATTAATAAAATTAAGTATTATTTAACCCCTGCAACGAGTTTCGTGTAAAATCAAAACGTCTTATATTCAGAAGTGTGCGCCTGCGCGTGCATGTGTGTGTGTGTTCTAGAGATAAAGGGACAAAGTTCAAAAGATCAGACAACTATGCGAATATGAAATGCAAGCGGGTTACTGGTGTCTAGATTGTAAAATGCCAGTGCTAAAGCGTGCTTCTTTATTACTGCCAGGGGTGCCAGTGACAGGGCACTGGGTGATGAATGCCATCTGACTGTAGCAGAGCAGGTAGCCCAACTCGTGAGATCACCATAATAACTTAATGTCATGTCAAACTGAAGACACAGTTAACTGGCTTCAGAGATGAAATGTCAACGGCTGTCGCTAAGTTGAGAAAGCCATCTAAACTGTTCAGGTGATCGGGTGATGTAATACTCGAGTACGGTGGATTTTTTGCTTTTTGTTTTGTTTTGCCTTAGATTTGTGGTGACAGCTGGCAGCTGCCCAGTACAATAGGCTTCCAGTACTGGCCAGTCTTAGTGCTGGCTGAGTGAGTTATGTATTTGAGGAGGAAATGTATGACTCATTCACTTTCAGAGTTATACTGGGATTAAAAACCATATTGCTATTGTTGGCTGAAAACCTGAATGTCAACAACTATTCAATTTTCAGTTTGCCTGAGATTTTTTTTTTATCTTTACTTTTTTAAAGGAGGAATTTATCTGCTGGAGATGTAATCCTGAAGGTAGTTCATAAAAGTTTGTAAAAAACAATAACAGCAGGAGACTTACCTGTCATGGTAGTCATCATTTTATTTCATGATTAAAAACAGATTGGTGTGTACATTTTTATGACTGTATGCTATGATTTTTCAGAGGTCACTGAACACATCACAGTTCACTTTCCATTATTAGTTTTTTGATTTTGATTTTTGGCGAAAGTTGCTGGAGATCCTTGTCCGTTCTGTGTCTGTGATTAACTTAGTTAATGTTATGTTATACTTGTTGTATGTGCTGATTTGTAATGTTAAATCACAGACTGATTTATGATAAATGACTGACTGGCAATATTCTTTTCACAAGTGAGCTTCAGCTTCCTAGTGGAAATTGTGCTTCTACGACCATCACTTCTCTACTGGAACATCAGACTTTCTTCAGCATCCACTGCCTGTAATCACTTCTTTGCCTCTCTTCTGCACTGTCATCGCCAAATCACAACAAGAGTCACCTCAAGACGCTTTATATTGTGAGGTAGACCCTACAATAATACATACAGAGAAAAGCCCAACAATCATATGACCCCCTATGAGCAAGCACTTTGGCGAGAGTGGGAAGGAAAAACTCCCTTTTAACAGGAAGAAACCTCCGGCAAAACCAGGCTCAGGGAGTGGCGGGGCCATCCTCCGCGACTGGTGGGGCGAGAGAAGCAGACAGGATAAAAGACATGCTGTGGAAGAGAGACAGAGATTAATAACAAGTGTGATTCAATGCAGAGAGGTCTATTAACACATAGTGAGTGAGAAAGGTGACTGAAGAAGAAACACTCAGTGGATCATGGGAGTCCCCCAGCAGCCTATGCCTATTGCAGCATAACTAAGGGAGGACTCAGGGTCAGCTGGTCCAGCCCTAACTATATCTTTTAGCAAAAAGGAAAGTTTTAAGCCTAATCTTAAAAAGAAGAGATAGTGTCTGTCTCTAAACAAACTAAGCTCCATCCATCCATCCAGATTGTGGGGCACCTGGAGCCTATCTCAGCTCACGCTAGGTGAGAGGTGGTACACCCTGGCAGGTCAGTAGTCTATCACAGGACAAACTACTGTTATAGAGTATTGAAACTCTGCTGATATGCTTCTGCACATCCTGTTGGCAAATCTCACATGAAGCATTCTAACGAAGGTGTGTTAGCCTGCTGACTCTGCCAGCTGCTTTGCAACCCACCACCATGCCAGCTCTGTTCTGTCGGGTGGTCATTCAGCTACGCTCCCTTACTTTTGGCTTTCCATGCATGCATGAAAGATCAAGAATACTTGCTTTCCCCTGATATTTAGGCTTTCCACATATGAAACTGTACAACTGACCTGTGTTACTCACAACAAGAGAAATGAGGAGCTACGTGTTTAAATTCACAGATTAAGGTTGAACTTGTCTTTTTGAAAAAGCATCTGCTTTAACTAAAGATGCTGAAACTAGCATTTCAGTACCAGTAATGCCAAAATAATAATAATAAAAAATGATGATGCTTAATTTAACAAGTGCAGCAAGTGGAATAGAGGAAAATAGTTCAAGGGCAGCAACAGATTCATCCAATGTGAGAGAAGAAAAAATATTTTAGATTTTACTTGGATAATTGGGGACAAAATATACATACATGTATAATGCAGCTAAATTTTAGAAACTGCCACAAAATATTCATAGCAGCCCAAAGAAAGCACTCCATGCCTTTACACGGATTTCAAGGTGACAAAGTTTGAGTGATGCTATCTGAACAAGCTCCTATGATCCAAGATGAAATGCTGTATTTGTGAATTGTGACAGCTACAGATGCTGCAGAAAAGTTACAATACAATGTCAACAAAACTAATGTTAGCTTGTTGTAAATCACAGGATGCTCAAATAGGTGTGACACCTCTGTTTTTCCAGTTAGATTTGCTTCGTCTTCAGTGCCCTGGCAGTAACTTTCTAGGATCAGGATACAAGGATACAAGATAATGCATGAACAAAGATCTCATGTTTCTCTGTTTGAGTTTTTTTTTTTCCAATATGGACTACTTGATTACATCGCCAATAAATCCTTGTATCTCTTAATTATTCTGAGCTTTATGTCTCCTGTAGACCACTAACAATGGGACAAGGCTTGATAACCAAATCAAATATGCCAGCAAGTGTAGAGTCTTGTTCCCCACATTCCCACTTCGATACCATGTGTCCTGCACCAAGTGAAGCTTCAGAATTTTATTAAATGGTGGATTCCCACTACTGCATTGCAAAAAAATTAATTTAACTTGAACTATATAAGGAAAACTACCAAGTCATTTCTGCTTGTGTTTAATAACCTACAGTGGGGCAAAAAAGTATTTAGTCAGCCACCGATTGTGCAAGTTCCCCCACTTAAAATGATGACAGAGGTCAGTAATTTGCACCAGAGGTACACTTCAACTGTGAGAGACAGAATGTGAAAAAAAAATCCATGAATCCACATGGTAGGATTTGTAAAGAATTTATTCGTAAATCAGGGTGGAAAATAAGTATTTGGTCACCTCAAACAAGGAAAATCTCTGGCTCTCACAGACCTGTAACGTCTTCTGTAAGAAGCTTTTCTGTCCCCCACTCGTTACCTGTATGAATGGCACCTGTTTGAACTCATCATCTGTATAAAAGACACCTGTCCACAGCCTCAAACAGTCAGACTCCAAACTCCGCCATGGCCAAGACCAAAGAGCTTTCGAAGGACACCAGGAAAAGTATTGTAGACCTGCACCAGACTGGGAAGAGTGAATCTACAATAGGCAAGCAGCTTGGTGTGAAAAAATCAACTGTGGGAGCAATCATCAGAAAATGGAAGACATACAAGACCACTGATAATCTCCCTCGATCTGGGGCTCCACGCAAGATCTCATCCCGTGGGGTCAAAATGATCACGAGAACGGTGAGCAAAGATCCCAGAACCACACGGGGGGACCTGGTGAATGACCTGCAGAGAGCTGGGACCAAAGTAACAAAGGTCACCATCAGTAACACACTACAACGGCAGGGAATCAAATCCCGCAGTGCCAGACGTGTTCTGCTGCTGAAGCCAGTGCATGTCCAGGCCCGTCTGAAGTTTGCCAGAGAGCACATGGATGATACAGCAGAGGATTGGGAGAATGTCATGTGGTCAGGTGAAACCAAATCAGAACTTTTTGGTATAAACTCAACTCGTCGTGTTTGGAGGAAGAAGAATACTGAGTTGCATCCCAAGAACACCATACCTACTGTGAAGCATGGGGGTGGAAACATCATGCTATGGGGCTGTTTTTCTGCCAAGGGGACAGGACGACTGATCCGTGTTAAGGACAGAATGAATGGGGCCATGTATCGTGAGATTTTGAGCCAAAACCTCCTTCCATCAGTGAGAACTTTGAAGATGAAACGAGGCTGGGTCTTCCAACATGACAATGATCCAAAACACACCGCCCGGGCAACAAAGGAGTGGCTCCGTAAGAAGCATTTGAAAGTCCTGGAGTGGCCTAGCCAGTCTCCAGACCTCAACCCCATAGAAAATCTGTGGCGGGAGTTGAAAGTCCGTGTTGCTCGGCGACAGCCCCAAAACATCACTGCTCTCGAGAAGATCTGCATGGAGGAATGGGCCAAAATACCAGCTACTGTGTGTGCAAACCTGGTAAAGACCTATAGTAAACGTTTGACCTCTGTTATTGCCAACAAAGGTTATGTTACAAAGTATTGAGTTGTATTTTTGTTATTGACCAAATACTTATTTTCCACCCTGATTTACGAATAAATTCTTTACAAATCCTACCATGTGGATTCATGGATTTTTTTTTTCACATTCTGTCTCTCACAGTTGAAGTGTACCTCTGGTGCAAATTACTGACCTCTGTCATCATTTTAAGTGGGGGAACTTGCACAATCGGTGGCTGACTAAATACTTTTTTGCCCCACTGTAACTAAAGGTTATTTCATGTACTTGATCCAAACAGTGGTAGGTCAGACTCACCATGCTTTAGCACTTAGTTAATGGCTTATGCCTAAGTGAAGTAATCCTTGGCATGGTATACAAGTTACAACAAAAGCTGACATCATCTGCGCTCTTATGACCTCTTATGTTTTCCCGAGATTATTTTTAGATTTTGCAAGGTCCGAATACACAAAATCACCCTAAACATGAATGTAATATATCTTTTAAAGTAAGTATAGTATATGCCATGTTTACAACTGAGTCTTTGTCAGTTCATGTCACGCAGGGGAACATCTCTACTCATGTGAGGAGCCCCAGAGTGATGCAGGTTTACAGTATGGCTACGGGCAGTATACTTTAAACACAGTCTTTCTTGACAGGAAGCAATATTATGATGCAGACACAATATATAATTTAAAATGACCTATTTTCCATTGGATTTATTTTCCTAAAACTTCCAGTTGTCATTTTCCTACAGAAGCTGTCAGGACAAAGCTGTCTGTATGTGGTACAGCTTTCCTGATGAGAGTGTGTCACACCACAGAGAAAATGAGATCTTGGCTAAATGTATAAAAAAAGGGGGGATAGTCAGAGATGAGCAAATGCCTCCATTCATCTCTACACAATGCTGCAGAGTGAGATGAAAAAACCCCCCACATTGTTATGCAGCAGCAAAACACTGCATTGGACAACACAGCCAACAGACAGGCTGGGTAAGCACAGCACAAAAAACAGGAGTATCCTGGAAGATTCAGCAAAATGTTTAATGGGGTATAAGCACAAACTGGATGGGGCAGTAAGGAACGTGAAGGTGCTATGTGGGCTCTAATTTAAAAAAGCAAAACAAAAAAAGTTAGAAATGACCTTTATGTTGCCAGAGTGCACTTTAAGGGGATGGGATGGGCTGATTGATTCAGTTGGGGACAACTTGTCCAGCACAGAATCTACACAGGAAGTAGAGGATCAGCTCCTCTGCTCTTCTAAAAAGGGAAATAAATCACTGTCTCTCATTCAGTGGAAATGGATATAAGTCCCCCGGGTGTGCTGATCTCCAGTCATTGATGGAACAATTTCTCCTCTCTCTTTCTCCTGTTCTTAGTATCACCCTCTCTTGTTTCCTGCTAAGTCTCTCCTTCTCACTTCTTGCTCTCTATTTCCTGGATGTGTCCACCTGTCTGTGTCTAGTCCTTCATTTGTCACTTTTGGCTGTATTGCACTCAGTCTTGTTCTTTTTTTTTTTTTCCAATTTCAGTTCTCTGTTTGCCTCCTGCCCTCCTCCTCCTCCTCTCTCTGCCTTCCTCTCTTATGATGTGTTTAGCATTCAAGGCCTCTCACTGCTGCATCACAGGCCTGTTTGTTTCACCGAGCTGCAAAGAGAGAAAAAGATGTGATTCCTCTGGGAGGGAGTAAAAATTCTATATGCCTTCATGCTGAAGAATAATGCATCTGCATGGACACTCAGCCACACACATACCGTATGAGCTGCAAATAGTTTGCACAAAAACAAAATCCGGAGCATGTATAAATCCATTTGCCTACACACACGCACACACGCAAGGATGCATGTGCACTGTCCGCACAAGCCAGCACACATGCACAACACGCCCACGCCCTATTGTGAAGCTTAACATGAACTAATAAAACCTTAATACTTAATAACTGTTAATGCCTGCTGCCATTTGGCTTTGGTGCTTAACAGAGTTCAGCATCCATACAATTAACCTCCGGTCGTTTGCATGTCAAATATGGCGGGAGGATTTCCTCAATCTGTGGCCCCCGTACAAAGAGACACAGGTCAACGAGCTAATGAAGAGTCCTTGCACTGTTCGTGTTGGAGTTAAGTACTTGAAATCCTGTATTGCTTATTAGGGAAGTGTACACAACACATCCCTAACATATCCCAATTAGAAGCAAATTATTGAGACATTAGGCATTCGCATTTGTAAAGCTCCATGTTTACTGAATCAGGACAAACTGGGTTATATTTGGTGGTCTCAGATGCCAGTGCTGACACACAGAGGATTCGTTTTCTGCGCGGCAGCCCTGCGGCTCTATTCTCCTACAACAGAGTCCCCAGATAGAGTCTTCACCTGGAGGGCGACTGGTGGGCACGCATCCAAACACACCCTCACACCAAAATAAAAAGCACAAACGCACACATGAAGACACACAAAAAAAGAAAAAAAAAAACAGACTAACAAACACACCCACCCACGCAAAACAGGGTGGGTATAATTAAAAAACACTGGAGCTCTGCAGAGCAACGAGAGGCTATATGAGGGGAGAGGGAGGTGCAAATACTCCACTGTTCAGCCTAAAGGCCTCCGCTAATTACCTGTCAATGACAAGGAAGAAGGAGATCTAAAGTGGTAAATATTGTCCCAAACTGTCATCCTCAATGAACCATACACTCTGCAATTCAGTTCAAGGATAACGCCCACTGACTTGGGAAATAGGATAAGATGCCATATGTTTGTGTAATTTAGGGATAATTAGTTCAGAGTCTGTTCTAAACAAAGTGGAACTGTGTGATACCAACCAGAGGTCAACTGGCAAGCATGCTGTAATCAGGCAAGATGCTGAAAAGATCTCGAAAACAGTCAGGGGTTTTTTTTTTTCTTCAAAAGCTTGTTTAATTTCTAATTTAAATACAACTGCTTTTTTCAGATATGAAAATGAAACATCACAGCTACTGTAAATTCTGGAGCTTATGATTAATGTATGTCAGTGAGTTCAAAGCTAGCTGATAAATAACACATAAAACAAGTGATTCCCAAACTTGAGTTGGGAAAGCAGTTCTGCACCACAAAAATTGCACCACAAAATTTATGAAGGCAAGGCAAGGCAAGGCAAGGCAAGGCAAGGCAAGGCAAATTTATTTGTATAGCACAATTCAACAACAAGGTGATTCAAAGTGCTTTACAGAGACATTAGAAACAAAAACAAATAAAAAGCATGATTTAAAATTGATTAAAACAAGCAAACAAACTAACTAACTAAACACACACATTTCACACCTGTTCGCGCGATCTGAATCCTTATCGTAAGGGGAGCTACCAGTCCTTCTGTGGACGAGCTACTTTCTATTTTAAATTCCCTGAATTTAAAATACTCTCTAGACCCAGTCTAGACCCAGTTGGGGAGCTACCCAGAGCTCTAATCCCACACCTGTTCGCGCGATCAGAACCCTTATCATAAGGGGAGCTACCAGTCCTTCTGTGGATGAGCTACTTTCTATTTTAAATTCCCTGAATTTAAAATACTCTCTAGACCCAGTCTAGACCCAGTTGGGGAGCTACCCAGAGCTCTAATCCCACACCTGTTTGCGCGATCTGAACCCTTATCGTAAGGGGAGCTACCAGTCCTTCTGTGGACGAGCTACTTTCTATTTTAAATTCCCTGAATTTAAAATACTCTCTAGACCCAGTCTAGACCCAGTTGGGGAGCTACCCAGAGCTCTAAACCCACTTAACAAACAAACAAACAAACAAACAAACAAACAAACAAACAAACAAACAAACAAAACAGTATATAAAATCAAAACAGATAAAATCAGAACAGTAGATAAAATCAGTAGTTAATGTAAGTTTTGAAATTTAAGCTTAACAAACAAACAAAACAGTATATAAAATCAAAACAGATAAAATCAGAAACTTGAAAACATGAAACTTTTTTTTAAATAAATTGTACTAAATCTGAAAGGGATAACATCTTTTAGATGACACAAGGAGTTATAAATGAAGACTGTAGGGCATTATTCAATTTACCCACGCAGAAGAAGAAGAAGAAGCAGAAAAAGTTTTGAAAAAACAGATTTAAAACCTTGACCTACTGTCTGATTTTCGCTTTTGCTCTCTTCTCACACACCTTGCCAGTTTTGGTCACATGTTCTTTGGGCACAGCTAATTTCCAAAGCTAGTCTCTTTCACGCCCCAACCATTAGCTGATTTGGACATTCAGACTCCTCAAAAACATGAAATATAGAACATAAATGAAGGTAATTTTACTTGGTTGTCATTGAATCTATCTATTCCGTTGTTTGGTACAAACATAATGCGGGCTGCCTGCTGTTTAGCTTTCAGCTTCACTACTGCTATCGTTTCTGTAGTTAACTGATAAAGGCCCATTAAAGCATTATTTAAAGATACTGCAAGGTAAATTGGCATAGAAATCAGAGCCTTAGACTCATTTTTGTAGTTCAAGTAAGTGTGAGTATATTATCTAATCTAATCTGCAAGAATTTGTTAGCTAATGTTAGCAAACATTAGCTAACATTAGCTCATATTTGAAGAAAGTATAGAAAAGCCGCTGGCTGTAGATGGATGTGTGCATATATTCATTCACATGTAGACATATTTTGAGCACATGGAATTCAATTCTAATGGGAATCATAAAGAAAACATAAATGTCAAGTATGAAATTGTAATTCTCCCACCTAGTTCACTAAACCCAATTAAATGAATTAGAATAGAATAGAATAGAATTCAACTTTATTGTCATTGCACATGCACAGGTACAGGGCAACGAAATGCAGTTTGCATCCATCCAGAAGTGCTTTAGTGATATAGATATATTACAATATATATTAGCAATAATATAGATATGTGAGTATATTACAGAAATGGGTCTATTATGGTATGTTACAATGTACACGGTATGAAGTATGTTGTGAATATTCTATAACTATAAGTATGTACAGGCTGTAGTGAGTACAAGCTATGTACAGGATATGAACAGGATATAAATATGAAAAACTATACAGAATATGAAATAAATGACTTTACAGAAATCTGAGATATACAGCTATACAGAAATGGGAACTATGCAAGTTGTAAACAGTTGTAGGGTTAAAAATTATCGAATGTACAGAATGATTATTTACACAGAGCTATACAGTAGTGCAGTTAAGACAAGTGAAATATAATTCCTACAGAGGCTATATAAAGTGCTAGTGGTTGTGAGTGGTGGTTCAGTCCATGTTATTATTGTGTGTTTGAGGGTACAGTTGTCCATTGTGGGTGTGTGTGTGTTCAGTCCATGTGTTAACGTGGGTCAGATGTCAGGAGGCAGAGTTCAGGAGTCTGACAGCTGTGGGGAAGAAGCTGTTCCGGTACCTGGTGGTCTTAGTCTGGAGGCTCCTGTAGCGCCTCCCAGAGGGCAGGAGGGTGAAGAGTCCATGTCATGGGTGACTGGGGTCTTTGATGATTTTCCCAGCCCTTTTCAGACACCGCTTCCTGTAGATGTCTTTCATGGCAGGAAGTGGTGCTCCGGCGATGCGCTGGGCAGTTTTCACGATCCTCTGCAACGCCTTCCGGTCCGAGGCAGAGCAGTTCCCGTACCAGACTGTTATACAGTTGGTCAGGATGCTCTCGATGGTGAACGATAGAAGTTCACCAGGATGTCTGAGGACAGGTGGTTCTTCCTCAGAGTCCTCAAGAAGAAGAGGCGCTGGTGAGCCTTCTTGACCAGCTTGGAGCAGTTGGTCGTCCAGGTGAGATCCTCGGAGATGTGGACTCCCAGGAACTTGAAGCTGCTCACACGCTCCACAGCCGTCCCCTTAATGTGGATGGGTGGATGTGGGTCAGCATTCCTCCTGTAGTCCACGATGAGCTCCTTGGTCTTCTCGGTGTTAAGCAGCAGGTTGTTTCTGTCGCACCACTCAGCCAGACAATCCACCTCCTCCCTGTAGGCGGCCTCATCGTTGTCACTGATGAGGCCAATCACCGTGGTGTCATCTGCAAACTTAATGATGGTGTTGGAACCATCAGCAGGTCTGCAGTCGTGGGTGAAGAGGGAGTAGAGGAAAGGGCTCATCACACAGCCTTGTGGTTCATCGTGATTGTAGATGAGCAGCGGTTATCCAGCCGGACATGTTGGGGGCGGTTGGTCAGGAAGTCCAGTATCCATTTGCAGATGAGGGAACTGATGCCCAGGTCTGTCAGTTTCCTGATGAGTTGTGAGGGGTTGATTGTATTGAATGCTAAACTGAAGTCTATAAACAGCATTCTGGCGTAGGTGTTGTTGTTGTCCAGGTGTGAGAGGACAGAGTGCAGTGCGATGGAGACTGCATCCTCTGTGCTCCTGTTCTGGCGGTATGCGAATTGGTGGGGGTCCAGGGTGGGGGGGAGTCAGGATTTGAAGTGTGCTAGGACCAGCTGCTCTAAGCACTTAGTGATGATGGGGGTGAGTGCTACTGGGCAGTAGTCATTGAGGCAAGATGGGTTGGAGTTTTGGGGTATCGGGACGATGGAGGTGGATTTGAAGCAGGCCGGTACCACAGCGTGGGCCAAGGACAGATTGAATATGTCTGTGAGCACTCCTGCAAGCTCCCCAGAACACGCTCTGAGAACACGCCCGGGGATGCCATCAGGACCTGCAGCCTTGTGGACATTGATCCTGCTCAGCACCGCTCCTACATCGGTAGGGGAGAGAGTCAGAGGTTGGTGGTCTGGCGTCATGTCTGCTTTGGTTGTGGTTGTGGGGTTCCCTCGCTCAAAACGAGCATAAAAGTTGTTGAGCTCGTTGAGGAAGGAGGGTTTGGTGGTCCTGTAGTCTGTAATGGTCTGGAGTCCTTGCCACATGCGTCGGGGGTTGGAGTTGGAGAAGTGTTCTTCTACCTTCTTTTTGTAATGGTGTTTGGCTTTTTTGATGCCCTTCTTTAGATTAGCCCTGGTTGTACTGTAGGCGTGTGCATCTCCTGACCTAAAGGCGGTGTTGCGGGCCTTCAGGAGGAGACGAACATCCCGGTTCATCCAAGGCTTCTGGTTGGGGTACATGGTGATCCGTTTCTGGGTGGTGACACTGTCTGTGGTTTCGGAGATGTAATCCAGTACAGATGAGGCGTACTGGTCCACGTCTGTTTGGGTGAACATATTCCAAATGGAACAAATGGATAATGAGGTCAGCAATAAAATGCGGTGCTCAATATTCAGGCTGATTTGAGGGTGCATGCTTATCTTCTTCCAATAAATGAACAGTCAGAAACCTGAAACTGGTTGCTTTCTTTGTCCACCCAGGGATTCGAACATTGTTGGTGTTTTGTTCAATAAGCAACACTCAATATGAGAATCTCAATGTCATACCAGCAAAAAACAGTGAAATTCTGGCAATGATGTTTATTGAGATATCCCAGCCTCCCTGGAATATCTCAATAATGATTACGTTGGACACCCAGATTCCCTTCAGGATAAAATTCAGTAATTCCGTTGATCCTTTGCCTTTTCAACTAGCACCATCACTGGACCAAACAGCTTGCCCACTGCTTTTCTTTTTGACCAAATACCTGCAGTGAGCCTTAGCTCACTTAGACACTTTGATGCTGTGTTGGTTTTGTTTTTAAGTAACCTATAATCTTCTTAAGTTCCTCTACACAGCCAGTGTTGGATCCTCTTCTTTTCTCACATAAATCTCACTAAATTTGACCTGCCACTGAGTGAACATCAGGGTGCTTCATTAAATCACAGCATGCTTTCAGGGAATAACTTCTAAGCTGCTTCAGATGTGCAATATGAAATACATGGAATATCTTATTCTGTCACAAGGTCTTGTTTCCGACAGAAAATGACACGAAACGTGACAAATATGTGGTTTCTTTTAAACATCCAATAACATATCTCTTTTTTTTTCTGTTTGCAAACAGTTGGTGAATAACTATTTTTAAAAAAGCAAAAAAGAAACAGAATAAAATAGCTCTTTAAAAAGTTAAGTGAGGATCACATGTTTCATGTTGGCTGTTTTATTATGCCACTTTTTGGCAAGGTGTTGGCACAGCAGGGCCATATGCTGTGTGTCTAAGTCCAGTTGGGCTCAAAATGGCTCTAAACTGTGCTGAGCTCCTGCCAGAGTGAGACAGAGAGGGGATCATTCAGTCAGGTACATGATGGTGAAGGAAACAGTCTGGAAAAGGAAGAGTTTATGGACAAGTGCAGATTTTTAGGTCTTGGCTTGTTTCTCACTTTTAGAGCCCCTTCCAAAGACAGTTCTCTGTCACTGTTAGAAAGAAAGAAAGTGTACTTTATTGGCCCCCGTGGGGAAAATCCCTCTCTGCATTTAACCCATTCACTCAGTGAAGCAGTGGGCAGCCATTGGGCGCCCGGGGAGCAGTGTGTAGGGACGATACCTTGCTCAGGGGTACCTCAGGGTAGCTGTTCAGGGGAACCGAACCCCCGACCTTCCGATCATGGGGCCACCACTCTACCTACTGAGCTATCCCTGCCCTTTTAATTAAATCTGTTACAAATGTACTAATGAACTAAAATATTATGACCACAGATAAAGTTGCTTATATTTTATATTTTTATTTGACAGTAAGTCACCAGGCAGTCTTCATCGCTGTGTTAGAAGCCATGAATGCTTGCGAACTGGACAGATGTAAAGACCTGAGTAACTTGGACAGACTGTTAAGGCCAGAGGAGGCCAATAAAAAGATACTATGCAGGCTGATTTCAAGGTGCTGTTAGTTAGAAAACAGTATTTCACATGCAAATGATGCCATTCTGGTCCACCCTACAATTAACATTGAAGTGATCCATACTAGGTTGCTGCTTCACACCCCAGAGCCTTTAAAGAGCAAGACGAGGCATAACACAGGTGTGAGAGTGTAAATCGCCCAGAGAGTTCTCGCTTTATTCATTCTGCACATTCAGTGAGTTGGAAATAATATAACATTTTTCATCTCACATCCAAAAACTGACCTTTGGAGAGATTTTTTCTGCCAGAATTACCAAAATATATTAACTATTTAAAGGTAAATCTGACACTGACAATTGTATGCACCTCATAAATATTACATAAAAATGCAAAATAAGAGCAGTACATCTGCAGAAAATCTGCACCTGTGGGTATTAAGACTAATTCTAACACCTTTTTTTTTAATTTGGGGCTGTATAGAATTGGAATTTTACATCAGCATCTAATCTGATCTAACCTCTCTTCACATATTAACGAGCTGCATTGATGACATTAAATGCTGGATGTCTCAAAGCTTTTTGGAACTGAGACATTAGGATGACTTCAAAATGCAGCAGCCAGAATCCTTACAGGTAGGTGGAAACACGTTACCGCTGTTGTTTTGTTTGTGCTGCTCTTGCCGCCTTAAGATGTTATAACCTGCACTAGTTTTTATGTTTTTGTCTTCTCTGTTAAGCTTATTGAGTTTACACATAATGAAATGTACAATACAAATAAAGCTGTTATAGCTATCTCTTTAAAATGTTCTCGTCCTAGGCTAATAATGCATGTTTTTTAGTCACCCAACACTGGACTAAAGAATTGTCTCTTCACACATTGGCACGCTACTTCGTGCTGCTTTAGGCTACGTCTACACTAGCTCCGTGTCCACACTACACTGTTCCGAAAAATAGTAATGTCAAATTATTTTACTGTGTATTTTACAGTTGCGTACTGTTTTTCTAGAATATCATTACATTTACATAAGTAGACTGTGATCTGACACGTCAAATGTAAAATAACATAACATCACTGTAAATGTAATAAAACACAATTTACTTGTTTGTTAAATATATTTTGTTGTACATATGCATATTTAGATTGTAAAAATACGTCCAGAAATGTCTCCCATTATGCTTTGGGACATGTGCTGCTGTTTAGATGTTCTTGTTTTATTGTTTATGGTTACGTTACTTTTAACTGTTATCTTGAATGTTGTGTTTACGCCGTGGTGCAGCGTCACTGACAGTTGTTGTTTCGTAGAGAGAGTGCTGTACCATGAGTGACTTCTGTTGTGCTGTTGTTGAACCTTGAGGCACATAGTAGCACCGGCAAGTGTTTTATTGAAGAGCTCCCCCTACCAGCTTGGAGTTAAATAACAAGCGCAATCTCTCTCTGTGAGCTTACTTGTTAAGATTTCTCTGCATGCCACAGTGTAAAGCATTGCACGGACACGCTGTGCTAATTAAATAGTTTGAAAAAGGAATGTAGAGGTAGGAGTTGCAATAAATATAAATAACATGATGCTAAGTTTTGGCCATTGAATGTGAGCTAACAACAACAAGGTCGCGGGTATGGCTGCGACCGTAGGAAAAAAACCCTAATATGAAGGTATTTTACTGCATTTTACAGTAATGTTCTGTTCTTCTAGAATATCATTAAAGTTACGTAAATAGACTTTGACTTTACATTTTGAATGTAAATTAACGTTAAATCACTGTAATGTAATACAACATAATTGTCATGATTATTAAATGTATCTGTCTGTACATATGCATATTTAGATTGTTAAAATACATTCACAAATGTATCATGATTTCACAAATATCTGTCCGTTATTTGAAAGATTGAACTGTTGAATTCAAATGTTCGCCTTGTGATCAGAAGGTTGCCGGTTCGCGCCCCGGCTCGGACACTCTTCGTCGTTGTGTCCGTGGTCAAGACTCTTCACCTACCGCCTACTAGTGATGGCCAGAGGGGCCGATGGTGCGATATGGCAGCCTCGCCTCTGTCAGTCTGTCCCAGGGCATGCAATCAATTGTTATTTAAACCAACTGTTAACTGTATATTTCTGTACATTTACGTATTATGATTGTTGTTTATAGGTAATTTCATTGTTTGATCACGTAAAAATGTTCCTAATTTAATGTCTAAAAGCACTTGGAAAAGGCAGAATCCCGCGTCAAATTAGCGCAACAAACTCTATTTTCATTACTGAAAATGACCGTATTTTTATGGGACAGTTATTTTCTGTTATTTTACGGTTGCATTTTGGCGCCCCAGCTGCCAGAATATTATGGTTTTTTTAAGATGTTTTTTTTTTCCCCTATTTATAGATGATTTCATTGTTTAATCACATTAACATGTTCCTGATTTAATGTTTAGCGGCACTTGAAAAAGGCGAGATCCCATGTCAAATTAGCGCAACAAACTCTATTTTCATTACTGGAAATAACCGTATTTTTATGGGACAGTTATTTTCTGTTATTTCACGGTCGTATTTTGGCGCCCCAGCTGCCGGAATATTACCGTTGTTTTTTTTAACAGTGTAGCTCCGTGTCCACACTAGAATTTTCAGTTGTTTTCACAGAGTTGTTCATCCACATTGAAACAGCTGAAAATGCTTGCGTTCCAGTACTGCGCATGCGTGAAACGCAAGAAGATTCGACCTGCCTCATTTCTGTCTGCCGCTTATTTACTTTCAGGCTCTTTGAAACGTTGCGGCAAAATGTTGAGGAAAAGCGCCGAGTTTTTTAAATGGACTGACAATGAGGTGGAGTTGTTGCTGCGAGTAACACAAAAGCACAAAGTTGCAAAAGCGAGTGAGAATTAAAGAATTTGAAGAAAAGCTATCTGGAGCACAACTGATATTAATCGTTAATAGGGCTGTCAAAAGTGACAGCAAACAAAACAACTGCTGTATAATGGCCCTCCGCTATCTTGGTTTAATTGGTCACATGACAGCATCACATGACTAAAATGTGTTATCGTTTTCGAAAAAGGCTCCGGGTTCGCTGTCCACACTGCGACGCAAAAAACTGCATTTTCAAATATATCCGCTTCGGAGAGCATTTTCAAAAAGCTGTGTTTTCCATGAACGAAAACGCCATCTCAGTGTGGACGGGAGGCCAAAACAGAGAGAAAAAGATGTTTGTACCTTTAGTTTCAAACAAAAACATATTAGTGTGGACATGGCCTTAATCTAAGTATTTCATCTATGTGGGGCCCTTCAGTGGGGCTTGTTAAATTAAGATTAAATAACATTCACTCTACCTTTAGTTTCATATGTTTGGCTGCCCTAGCATTTGTGTTTGAAGGATTTTGATTTCTTCATGCCAGCTATGTGGTGATAATGTCAGAATCCCCGAGTAGTAATGCTGTATGGACATGAAATGAGCATTTTCCATGCAAAGTATGGGTAACTGGAGCAATTTGCTAGTGACCAAAGTCATCACAAAGACATTTTGAATACAACAGCCTCCTTGTGACCAATTCCACTTAGAAACAGCCAGCAACCACCACCAAGCATTTGCCAGCTGGTTGGGGAATAAACCACTTTTCCCTAGTGACAGGAGTTTGGCAGAGAGTCATCTCTAGGTCGCATATAGCTATTTTTGTTTGTTTCTCTTTTTTACATTGCAAAACAAAGATACTATTTAGCTAAATGGTAACCTATGGGATTTGTACAGTGGACATTACTGTTAACAACAGGAGAAGAGCACTAAGACTAGTGAGAGGTCCCGGGCTTAACAGTTCAGATGTTGGAAAAAATGCAGTTTAACAGAGTCCAACAATAACACGTATACTTTTACCCTTTCTTGTAGTAAATAACTTACCAAAAAAAGTCTTTTTACTGGGAGCATGTCGAGACTATGAAAATCAATTGTTTTCAGCTATCAGTAGCAGCGCTGAGCACTCCATTGTTAGCAAGCAAGATATGATTTTATAGAGTTGTGCAATGACTTCAGTAGAGTTTAACTTGACAGTCATTAAGATTTCCTGCTGTCAAATCAGGTTCACCTTCTTATTTTGACATTCAGCTAACAACAGTTTTCTTATGTGAATCTGTAATTGAAATGTTGATTATCTTAATAATGAACCTTTTCTGTGCTGCTGTTGAAGAAACACTTAGCTGAGATGAGTCACTGATAAGAACCCTTTAAGTTTACACATCACATACGAGCTTCGAGCTAAAGTATTTTTCTCAAGGTCACACAGTGCTGCAACCGTTTAGTGGGAAGATAAAATATTATTTTTTGTTTGGACTCTGCTGTAAGAAAACCTTTTAAAACTGAAAGTACTGGCAGTGAGATCACTTGTCCATAATGAAAATAAATGTTAATTCCTCATTCGTCGACCTCTGCCAGAGCAGTATTGTCCTTTTTGTGAATCTGCTAATTTATGTCAGTTTCCAGAGATAGAAAAAGTTTGAAACATTTGAAATGCTGAGATGAATCATAAGAAAAAGGTCTTCCATCAGTAGCTGAATAAGGATCACTGCAACAGTTGGTATGATCCTCACACATCCCTGAGCTCAGTATTATGTTTGCTACACTTTGTATGTGGACAGGTGATTTAAAAAAAAAAAAGAAACCTATAACACACCTACTTGTGCTGAAAACCTTTGACACCGCTGTACAATGATATACATGCGTGCAAGCTACACAGACCCTGGAGCTACAAACAAAGTGCTGTAATTGCTGACAAAACCTGAAAGACTTGACGAAGAAGAAAGGTGGAAAATGAAACAATCGTGCGGATTTAAAGACAAACACGCACTCATGAGCTCTTTCCTGCTCATAAACACTAACATGCACAGACAGTGTTCACACGCACGTACACTGGTGAATTCATCCGTGGACTGAATAGCTAGAGGGTGCAAACTGTACAAATGTTGCACAAATATGACACTACAGTGCCAGGGGAGTTGAGTGTTTTGCCTGCTGTCTGCAGATGTATAGTGCCCCATGTCTATTTCTCATTTGTGACAACCACAACTGGAGATGTAGTAGAGCTTCAGCTGATTTAAAGTGACAGGTACACAAGGCCACCTTATCCATCACTGGGGAGTGGTCGGCATTCCCTGACTCCCAAATTGCTGCCCTATTTGCAGTCCCTGCTCCCACCACAACCCCACCTATAACGAGATGATCTATAGCGCGCCAACAAACCCCAACAAAGGTGTCAGATTGCCAGGACAAATAGGCAACAACAGACTTAAGGGCAGGAGGTAATCTTTTTCACATGCTTCAAAGGCGTGGTGCAAGGGAATTCATTTTATTGTGCCCATGAGCTAGTATACAAACTGTACTCCTGTTTTCGTATTTTATTTCTGTCCTCTCTCAGAGCATCTTCCCTCTTTCTCTCACTCCTGTATTTGGACTAAGAATCAAAAATTTCAAAAGTGAATGTCTGTTTAGAAATGTTTTTTTGCTGGGAGTGAGAAAGGGAATATTTTTTTCTCCCCCCCTAGCTAACACGTCCAAGCAGCAGAAGATAGTGGCGTTATTTTAGAAAGCTTCACACCGCTTATTAACTTGTGTCTTACCTTGCTTAGCTGACTGACCGGTGAGCCACTGTTGTTGACAGTGTGGCATTTGAAGCTGAGCAACGATTCCCCCACGGCATCACGCTCTCTGCTCATGTCCTTATCAGAGTGGGAGTGGCTGTCAGGACGGGGTGAGGTGGCAGTTGAGGGGGGCTGTCGAAGGGCTGTGCAGCACAAACCGTGGAAGTTTGACGGACGGATCAGAAAGGCCTCCAGAGCTATGTTAGCAGATACCTAAGATGAGCATCCCAGGATTTAGGAGTGGGGAGAGAGAGGTAAGGGTAGGAGAGCGGCGAGGGGAGGAAAGACAGTTTTATATTTTTTTAATTTAGCCACTGCTTTTATCCCCAATGACAATGGGGAGGGAAAAATAGAAGAGGAAACCAAGAAAGGAAGCAAATTATCTTTAGCTTGCTTTGTTTTCACTATCTACTTAAGCCAAATTGACTTCTCATTATTCTAAACCACGAGAAAAAAGTGAAAGCTTTGCGTCATTTAGCGCCATAAGCAACCCTTGCCCTGAGTGTGGTCTTGAGTGTGAGTATTTTTTTTTGTAGTCCAGCTATACCTTAGAAATGGCCTGATTGTCTCCAGTCAGCGCCAGGTCAGCAATTCGCTCCACACACTGGACGATTCGAGTGCACGCCCTGGCCTCATTCTGTGCCATCCACAGGATATGCTCCTCCACCAGCATCATGTTGCTGGCAATGTCTGATATATAGTCCCCCAGCTGAGGAAGCACAAGCAGACGTTTATGCAAATGGTTGCTCGCGCACACTAACACAAACTGCACTGTACGTGTACAGCACACACACACACGCACACATGCAAGGAAGAAGCAGACTCATCATGCACATCAATCATAGAACAACAGGCACATTTGTAATCTGCAGCCAGGATTGTGAGGGAGGCAATGGTGGCTTCATTCATTACAGGGAGATTTAATTTAGATTAGGAGCTCCAATGGGGCATAATTGCTTCCTAAGGATGGCAGTTCACTATTTACTTACTGTACTTTTTATTGTTGCTTCATTGGGCTGTTCTTTATTCCGTGAATGAGGGTGGTCTCGTCACCATTGTCTTAGGAATGATAAAACTCTAAGTATCTCCTAATAATATGTCCTCCCGAGTGACCTGTGTTGAATAATTGCACAAGTGAGAGCTAATATTGATTCTTTTCACTGACTAAGCCCAGCACCGTTCCCCCTCACACAACCTGACCTTCAGTGTGATGCCAGTATAACAATCCCATTGCCTCTACTAAAGAAATTCACTCAGGGTAAAAACATGACTCGCCCAAACACGAGATGAATCTTAACAATGATTCCCATTCAGGTCCAGTGCCACAATGGCCAGTGGGATATTGTATGAGGTGAGAAACATGTTACTGTGTCTTATAAGGAAGCTTCTGTGGTTTCTTGTTGGGATCTGGTGAGCAGTGGTTGTGCAGACATTCATCAGTTATGTGGTCCTAATTGCTAGTTGCAAGTCTTAATAGATACATGTTCAATTAGTAAATCATGGTCCCTGTTAGAGTCAAAAAGCTTGATAACGTAGGGTATCTTTAGAGAAGGCCTGCACTGTGATCGACAAATCACTGACATTTCTTGGTTTTTTGGTTTTTCAGTGATATTGCTTGTCTAGTGCAAGAGCAACTAACTGATGGGTAATGTGATATGGTGTAGTCTTTAGGGTAACCTCTAGATGAGCATTAAACAAAACCTTATTCTTTCTTAGGGTGATGGAAAAATGAATGAATGAACATGTGCGCAGATCAGAATAGGAACTGCAATTAGAACTATTGAAACAACAAACAAAATACCTTCCTCTTTAGACCTAATAGCTGCTGTCTAATTGTCACTGTAGACAAGAAGAGCACGTTGCAGGTATTATATGTTTCGCAGGGTTCCCCTCCTACTGTCCTGAGTTCCCAGAAAAGTTACTTAGCAAATCAAGTTCCTCTTCTGACAGTTAGACGAGCCGATGGCATAAGCTGGCTGAGAGTGAAACGGGTCAGATATTAAAATGGAGACCTAGAAACAACATGTGTTTTCACTTTTAATAAGCACTCTTTGACAAGAGTAGGACTGGCTGATTTAAGCTAAATAACTGTCATTAAGGCCCCAGTGACTGCAGTCTAAAGACCGGCTGGTGGCAGCCCAGCAACCACCATTTGCCAAGGAAAAATGTGTATTTGCAAAACCAGTTGGTGAGTGGTTGCAGGAGGTTGCTTGCAGTCACTCACATTGGTTGCAAAGACGTACAGGTTATGCCACTGAAAACCTTGTAATTGCTTTTACAGTTCATTCACACAGCATCTTAGGGGTTTGATTCTGTTTAATTCAGTTGTAAAATATTGGGATGATTCCACTATAAATGCATTGGATGTAGTATATTTCTGTGTTTCCTCTTACATCTTTATGTTTCTCCACCAGCCTCGTTAGTCTCTCCACCAGGTGGGTGACATAAATGACATCCATGACATCGGTGAAGTGCGCCGCCCTGCTGGTGAAGGCCACCAACTGCTGTCCAAAAGGCTGAGCGTTGGTCGTATTAATAGGTATCTGGAAGAGAAATCAATATATTGTGCAGTATGCAACAATTTTCAGAGAGGACAAACATGACGGCTTGTTATAATAATTCCACAAAAACATTGCACAGTTGATAAGATGAATAAAATGAATGAAAATTTCAAGAATTTGTGTAGTTTTGCAAACTTTGTCACTTTAATGAATCCTTTGAGCAGAAGTAGACTAAAACAGCTTGCATATAAATGTTTCATACACAGATCTGGAAATACCTGCAGGCTACAGGTGAATCAAAGCAACTGGTAGTTTTCAGGGAATATGAACTTGAAATCTTGCTGTTAAGAGTAAGCTGGAAAATTTCTAAATAAGGATTGATGGACAATTAAAAAAAAAGAAACAGAATCCATAAATGAATCCTGTTTCCCAGCAGTTCTCGGCACTAGTTCTACACTAATGCTGATACCTGGGTGAGCTCATGCAGCACACGGGTCAGTTCACTGGCATAAGGGCACTGAGTATAGTCCTCCTCAGCCCACCGCCCAGCACGGTCGCAACGTCGCCACGCCTTCTTTTCTGCCCGGCTCGAGGGGTGAGGAGCGCTGCCAGATGGGTGAGGGGCAGAGCCAAAGGTGGCAGGAGCACAGGGTAGGAAGGCCAGGATGCCAGCCAGCGTCTTTGGCCACCTGCCAAAGAAATATCAGAAATATCAGGATCTACACAAGCGGCACCAGATGGCAATTTCATACTCCCTGTACTTAGGAAAGTATTAATTTGCATAAATGATTTACAGCTAGGCTTAATTATTTTGCAGATGACTCCCAGATTCTTGACTGTGAAACACGCGTCTGTCTTATTAATGACTTCTGAATTAATTTTATTTACTAACTTTATTAATGAAGTTTATTGTCTATTCACTTGGTGCAGTGAAATATTTTTTTTTGTTAATCACAAAAGACATTTAAAGGTGTTGATGTCTTCTCCCCTCTGCTTGTGATGGTTTCCTCTGGCTTTAGCCCACATTTGAGTATCCAAAGACATCCACTTTTACCTCCTGTGGCTCCAGATGTGTGAAAAAATAACTTGTGTGATGTTGTCACAGTTATTTTTGATATTTTTAGTTTCTTGCAGGCACAACAGAATAAATACTCTCAAGGTGATCTTTGGAAAAGCTGGCTTTGTGGAGTGGCACAGCTTGACCCATACAAGGGCCTGAAAGTCAGGATACCTCATCCTCTACTCTGTTCTGAACTGTTTGTAACTTCCACAGCATATTGAAAGAGCGTTACAAAATCGCCTGCGTACCCCATTTAAACATGCACCACAGTGGCAGATGGAGAATGTCAGTGAAGGATTTATATTTCAAGCAGAACCTGCTCTTGCCTGTTACTCCTAAAGGGAAATTCAAATTAAGTGTTGTTCTTATAGTAATACAAAGTTCACTGAAGACTCCTCTGGAGCAAGAAATGAGACTTTCTCAATAATGTCATCAAGAACCAAGTCCTGGAGCTGCTCTACTGACCAACCTATGATAGGGGCTAGTGTGATTTTACAGTCAAATGGATCATTTCCATTTTCTGGGTAATGCCTGTTAGTGTTTCAATAAAATAAAGCTCATTAGGGTGTAAAAAGGCAGCCAAACATTCACAGTCTAGGACACTAGCCTGTATTTCGCAGATAACAAAAGAACTCCAGGTTTTGTTACTTGGCATCACCGTATATTAAAGGTATGTGTTTCTGTAACCTTAGGACAGAGCGGCTTGTGTTCTCACATGTTGATCAATTTGTCAACAATCAAAGAAGGAGCATGTGTCTCATGTTCGTGGTTTTATGCTAGAGGCAGCATCACATTGTACTTCAGAAAATAAGCTGAAAAAATGTGTGAAAACAAACGCGTTTGACTTCATCAAAATTAAAATAAAGGAGCAGTGCTCTCAGGAGGCTAGTAATCTGTTCTGAGGGTAGAGACCTGCCATCACACTACTCCCCACCCCATTCTCTTTACCCCCACCTCTAGTCATCCACATTGCTGCTGCTGCAGCAGCTACTTAGTAATAAATGGCATTAATTTCACCCCCAACAAAAAGGGGGCTCATTTTCCAGCCCATTACTCCAATGCTCCAGCAGAAACAAAGCCTCTGTGCTTGCTGCACTAGAAGTGGGCTGTAAAGTACAGCAGCTACAAAAGAGTGTACACGACAACAGCACACCCACAAGGGAAGAGAGGTGGAGGGTGTGCGTGCATGTATGTTAACAAATACAGTTTTAACGTGGTTACATGGAGTCGAGGACAGCGAAAATGGAGTGCACAGTAGATGTGTGGCGTTTTTCTTCTGTCTATGTGAGACTTTAGTTATTCAACTTGTTCTCTGTAGTCATGATATAAATCTGGACTACAATGAGCCATAATGTGTGTAGGAGTTTTTCTATTGCACATAACAATTATTATTAAATAATATGAACTGTCCAGACTCTGCTGTACTAGTGAGCCAAACGTAGAGGAAGGCAAACCAGTTGTAAGATGAAACAAAAAAAGGCACGACACTACCTAAAACCAGACTTAAGTACCTTGACTGGGCACTCTATAGAGGGATAGCAACAGAGTGAGTTAGTTCTGTGATTAGAGTATTAATTTTTATAACATGCTATTTTATAATTGGAAATATTTCTTGTGAAATAAATAATAGTGGGGTTAAACTATTGCTTTAAATATCAGGAGACTTCCTGGTTTCAGCTTTGAAAACCAGTCCAAGCACAAGACCAAAGTACAATGTACAGGCAGATTGAAGGAAATTGTTTATTTACATAATATTTACTAGAACTTTTATTATTTATTTATTGATCAATGGTCTTTGATCAATGATCAGTGGGCTTTGATCAGTGGTTGTTGATCAATGGTCATGACAATTTTCATATTACTGATCAAGAAACTGACCTCACAGCCCATTGTTCATTCAGTGTACTGGTTTCAGTTATTGTGCAATGTACTGTTTATAAGGCTGGGGAAACCTGCAGTCAGCTGACACTCCAGAAGTCACTTGGATGAGTGACGAAATGTTTCTCCCACTGAAAACGCTACGTCCAGATGAACAGAATCAACCTTTGGGACTAACCTAGCTAGGTTAACAGTTAATAGAACTGCAAAAGCTGGTTAAGCTATAGATTATAGGTTTTTACAGTAATCAGTGTGTCAGTTAAGATGGATTTTATTATCTCTGAAAAAAGCGAGACTGACTGTTTACAACCATATCATTTTAAATCCCAATGTAAATCCCATGTACTAATGCTGTAGAATGAGTATGTGATGATTGGTGGGAACTCTTGCTCATACCAACTATAACAAAATTCAGCTAATGGGTTATGAAGGGTGTATTTTAACACAAAACACAATTCTTTACCTAACCAGTTTTGTCCCTAGATATAGGCAAAAGCAAGTGATGCAAGTAAAAATGAATGTGGGAAAAGCAGATGTTCTGGACAGCAATCTTCTGGTTGCAGGTAAGTGCCTCCAGATACAGATATTGCTGGGGTTTATTTTTCCTCCTCACATGAGAAACATACATCGAAGGGGTATCTGCATGTGTCAGAATATGTTGGTGATGGGGTATGAGAAGAAGTGGTTCCTGACCAAGCCACAACTGCACAAACACATGAAATATACCAGGTTTCTTATCCAACTCTCAAAAATACATTTACTATTATTTTGAGACCTTTTTTTCCAAATCAGCCTGTATAATAAAACTGAAAAACTAATCTGCCATTGTCTGTGGCTGCAAGGTCACTCACCTGAAGTCCCCCTTGTTGTTGGTGACTCTGTCAGCAGGGCAGTATGATGCTGACGTTTCCAGAACCACGATTTCCATTTGCTGAGAAATGTTGCCACGGGAACTGGTCACCAGGCACTCCCAGATTCCAGCAATGGGCACATCGATGCTGGAGAGAATAACCTCGCTGGAGGAAGAGAGAAGACACGTAAAACTATGAAAATGTGTTTTTAAAATGACATATCCATGAGGGGGTTGTGTCAGTGAACCTCTTCCTATGAGATTTAGGAGAAGTTCGAAGTACCGAATTAGAGCCTAGTCGTACATTTGGGGTTAAATGTAGTTTTAGGATTAGTTTTCTCTTGCGGCTTGATTTTAGGGTGCTTTGAATTATTTTTGGATTAGACTAAGGATTAAAGTCAGTCAAAAGGCATAAAGAGTTAAGGTCATCTTAAGACGTCTGTAGAGTGCAAAGATGTGCGTGCGCTTGCGTGGTTCACCCGATCTAATTCATTCAAGGGACCTTTGTCCATATACAAGTATGTGGTAGCTTAAAACGTTGGCTGTGACTTAAGATGATCATTACTCATGCTTATCTTTCCTACTTTGTCACAGCGATTCCTATCTCAATGGAAAATGCCTGATTATACAAAGAATGGTGAAACGGTGACAAAGAGCCAATGCAGGGCCATTTGCCAACGCGACTAATCTTGAGGATTTTACTCGTTATAAAAAAACAGAAAAGCCGCTGGAGATGGCTAAGCAATGGGAATAATCACCATGGAAATTCTACCTCCTTAAGAAATGCCAACTGTTTTATTTTCAAATACAATCCAGTTGTAGTCAAATATACACTTTGCTTTGTGTCTGTGTAAAAACCTAATGCCTTTTTTGTGTGTTAATTAAGCTGCATGTGTTCGTAATACACAGTATGCCACTGTATACCCCCACTCGGCTGCATAAAGTTTTTAAATGGGACTTAAGGAACAATGCTGCACAAATGGGAAAGTATTACAACTGACATGGAAAATCTGAAGTGACAGACTGGACAAGAAACGAAAATCTTTCAGAGTAAAGATGATTAGTGGCTGAGTGGCTCTGATGTGCGAAAGCTGTAATCCCAGAAAACATTTATCAGACGGTGTGAGGAAGGCATTTATTTCGAAAAATGAAATGCCTTCGTTTTTTTCTGCTTCTCTCACTCCTTCCTGTCATCCTTTTTGTCTCAATATGCTTATTAGCAAAATCATTTCCGGCTTCCATGCGTGTACTTCAAGAAAGTCAAAACAACCATCCCGACAACCAACACATGTAAACATATTCACACATCCCAGCCTAATACTGCAAAACAAAAACAGGACAATATCTTCTACACAGTATGAAAAACCTACAACTCTGCTTTCCCAACAAACCAAAAAGAAAGAAATATTATCTTAGAACCAGATATTCGTAGTACAGTATGTAAGTGAAATAACTAGTTAAAATACCAATATAGTTTGGTTAAGTTTTTTTTATTCAATTTACTAGAACAAATAGAAAGACTGGCATTGATGTGGACATATAAGTAAAGCTCAGAATAGCTCATAAAGTTAGTTTTACAATTCAGAAGCCCACTCATTACCACATCAAACTGTAGAATTAGTTTTGAAATTTCCCACACATGAAATAAAAGACGTACCATTTTAATTAGTTATCTGCAGAAATAACTAGGAATCAATGCATACTAGCTTTTAGTATTTGTGCTAAGCTAAGCTAAATAAAAGATAGCTTGACTATCCGATAAAAGGATTATCACAAATTGTTAAGGGATGAGTGTGATGGAGGGTTTTACACAACCCACATGCTTTTAGAGGTAAACTTAAGGTTGAAAAACAAGCTTATATTTTTGATTAACTAAGACCAAAAATGTGCTGGAAAAGTAAGCAGTAAAAAGTTTAAGAAGTTACTGTCCATATCGATAAAATCCCTCAACTTAAAGCATGTGTATGTATCCTTCTGTGTTAAATCTGTACCACAGGTATGAAGGCCCCGTGTCATAAACCCTTTGGAAACCCTGTGCCGTAACCTGAGGTGTATACCTTCCTAGAAATATAACTACACATCACCACTGATGCAGCCCACACAGATAATAAACACTGGCAATAGTCTGCCTCTTGTGTAGACTACAGTCATTGGCTCTGCATAGACTAATGCCAAAGTATAAATTAAGCAATTAGCTTATTAAGTAGTCAGTAAGCTTAAGAAGTCCAGGTACAGTAATTTCTCTCTTTTTCCAGTTAGCTTAGCCAAGTGAATACTTAACATTTTATTTAACTTTACCTGATTAGTGACAAATCCACAGTTGTGCACATACAGTACCAGTTGGCGTGGTTTTCAAAAAATCTTACAAAAACATATGGCACACGCTGCTTGAACATATCCTTTATTAGACTGGTTACTTGACAGCTGACAAGCTGTCACTGGGTTTCATTTTCACACTAAAAGCAAACATTTGCATAGAGCTGTGAATTTTGTTTGAAACAAAAAACAAACAGGTGTGAATGAACCACAAAACATATTTAAATAATAGTAAACTAGCAAGAGTCTGACTTGTGTTTAACATATGAACTGCTAATGCAAATAAATTGAAATGTGGAGACCATGCATTAAAATGCAAAATCAGTTCATCAGTTAAATGAGCTATTACTGAAATGAAATCTTTCTACTTTGTGATCTGAATCTACTACAGAGGTGATGCGATCATACAGTAACGTTTCCAAATGAAAACATATTGTACTTTCATGTGAACTTATCTCCACTGCTACTTGTTTAGAAAGAGGAGGAAGTTCAGTGAATGCTGTTAACATTTCCAACATATGACTTTGCTCCAATGGCTTTCTGTGAGCAAGATATGGAAATGAATAAAATGAGTCCTGATTTCATCTTCTGTGTTCCACTGAAGCTCCCCTTTCTGATTGCTTTTCTAAGACACCCTAAATCAGATTTGAACGCTTGACTGAGATGATGACATTCTGGGCTACAAAACAAATGTGTAGGCCTGTGCCTGGCTCTTTGTTTTTGTGCAAGTGTAAATATGTATGGTGGCATTTTGTGAGCAAAAGTACATTTTCAGTTGTCTGAAAAGGACCTATTTTTTGCCTTGTACTGTCATTATGACAGATCTTCTTACATATACAGTAAGAATGTTTGCATGCCTTACTGAACCTTACTCCAGGAATAACATACTCCCCAACATGACTGCGATGATTTTACATGCTTATTCTGTCTGACACAGTGCAAAAACCTCACATTTTCAATCACCCTCTCTCTCCCCATGTCTCTTCTCCAGCCCCACTTAAACGTAAATGAAGCCCTGTGGAACAAAAAGGATGTTGTGTTAAAACCTTCTTGGCACAGTCAAGCCTGTCTTCACAGTACAACAGTTACACAGCATACAACAATGAGGACATGGTGTCTGGAAACTCAATATAAACAGATAATATAGATAAAATATTAGGAGGTATTTTGAAAGACTAAATCCATAGACCAAGTCAAGCTTCTCAGGCTACTTGCACAGGACCTGTATTAAACGGCGGCTGCAGTAATTCACAGATTACTCATCAAACTCTGTGGTGGTTACATTTTGTTTTTACACAGGATAATGAAACGGGAAACTCTTGCTGTCTGTAAACCCAAAGTTTAGTAAATTGTTTATCGATTTAGCAACGGAGATGCGAAGAGACCCGAGTATTCCAGACCTTCTTCTGTGGCGTATTAGAGTGAAAAAAGTAATATACAATTTGCACAGGATAGCGTCCTCATTTCACCCAAAACTCTCTTCTCCCATCCTCCACTTCATCTTGTCCAATACCTCCTCCAGTTTCCATAGGAACCTTTTAATGACTGGGATCACCTGCTCCTGTTGCTCATGCCGTTGTATTTACTTAAAGAATACGTTTTGTACTCATTTCACGCTTCACTTTCATTTTTTGGTTTTAAGGGAGTAGCTTTGTTTGATTTACAATTCAACCTAATTTCTACTTATCTTAGACCCTCTGTGCAGCTCTATCATCATCCACTATATGAAGGCAGTTGTCTTGTGCTCCCTTTATGTTTACCTTCCTCTGATTGGCTACCCATCCTAAGCAGAAGGTCTGAATAGGCGGAGCTGCTGTGCTTGTGACCAAATACCATTTTTTTTCCTGTCTTTCATCGTCAAACAATTTTGTCAATAGTGTCTAAAAATTAGTCGAACCAGGCAGCGCTAGTGTGATCTATAATGAATTAAGTAATTAGTGAATTACAAATTAATAATAATTTTATAATGTTTAATTTAATTTACAGTGTATCAAATGTATAATCTATAGTAGTGAGTAGAATCCCTGCCCTGGTAAATGGTGTCGTTCTTTGCATTTATACTTTAACTTTTTTTTTTTAGGGCAGCACGGTGGCATGGTGGTTAGCACTGTTGACGCACAGCAAGAAGGTCCTGAGTTCAATTCCACCATCAGGCCGGGGTCTTTCTGTGTGGAGTTTGCATGTTCTCCCCGTGTTTGCATGGGTTCTCTCCGGGTACTCCGGCTTCCTCCCACCGTCCAAAGACATGCAGCTTGTGGGGATAGGTTAATTGGATAATCCAAATTGCCACTAGGTGTAAATGTGAGTGCGAATGGTTGTCTCTCCCTGTGTGTTGGCCCTGCGACAGACTGGCGACCTGTCCAGGGTGTACCCCGCCTCTCGCCCTATGACAGCTGGGATAGGCTCCAGCGCCCCCCGCGACCCTGAAAAGGATAAGCGGAAGCGAATGGATGGATGAAATATAGTATTTTTGGATATCATTCCTTATATATATTATGTCAACATAGACAATAAAACAAAGTTCTAATAGTATTAATGTCATTTTGACATTCAGATCAATCTATTTACCTTGAAGGAGAGGTCAGAGGTCAAATGTGACATGATATTTTGAATCTTTGTCCAGTACTTTTCATGTGTTAGCAAGTTATAAGGCTTATTTTTAAAATTTGCCCAGTAAATCTTTAAATAGATCAGGGGAGCCTCGTGGATATAACCCAGATTTCACCAGATTGTTAACATGACCTTGCTCTAAACCCTTATAAAGTTTTATCAGAATCAAGCTATTGTGTTTACAGACAAAAAAAAGTAAAAAAAAAAAAAAACCCTGCTAGTGTGGCGTCAATAATAACCCTATCAGGAATGTTTACACAATAGGTGTCACTGCAGCACACAAACCAAAACAGATCAGTGTGATAGCAGTTCCTCTAAATTAGAGCGTCTCTCTCTCTCTCTATCTCTAGACATGAATAGTGCGCAGAGGGGACAGTTACATCACTGTTGAACAAATGCCAAATCTCTGAATGCTGGGAAATACAGAGGGAAATACCCCCACCCCCATACACAAAACCTCCCACCCTTACCTCTCCTTTTCCTCCTCCTTCTCCCTCCCTCCGTCCCCCCCTCCCGACAACTTCGCTGATGATCACTAACATCCCTGGTGAGCTGCTGCACCCAGAAAAAAAAAGAAAAAAACAGAGAGAAAGAAGAGCAGGGAAACCATGGAGCAGCCTGTTTAGTTTTCAGGGAGGGGAAAAAGGTCATTTTCACATAATGAACATATGAAGAAATCACACCACTTAGTGAAAATCAATAGGGCAGAGGCACACAAGCTGCAGAAAGCACTGACCTACATCCTCAGTAATACTGCACTATTGTACAGCAGCTCCCAAAGGACTCATTAAGAACATTTATGCTTGTGCATTGATATTTAACACTTTGTTTACACAATGTTGCTTATGAGACTGCAAAGTTTCAATCTGTCCCACCTCAACTCAGCTATGTAGGAAATATTCCAAAAGAGCATCGTTTGTGAATTTGCGTCAACTGATTTTGTCAATTTTTAAATGCCTAAACGAGTATATGTGTGCAACCATGGTATGCACACACACACACACACGGTGGCATATTTCACAGATACTACTCCCACTGTAGCAGCTTCCATCAAATTAGCTCCATGTCTTAAACCACTCGATGCACTACACTATATAATGTGGACTATAAATAATTTACACCTCGTGTTATCGTTGTTTCACTTCATCCAATGTAACTAAGAGCTTTTATTTTTCTTTATTGAGTTAAACTGGCAAGCAGTAAAGTGATGAACCCAGAGGTAAAACCCTACAGTATGTGTGGACATAATCACATTTGGTCTCCTTATCAACTGACGCTGCACAAAAGCTCGTAAACAAATGGTGAAATCCAGCGCGGAAAACAAAGGAGAGAAAAAAAAAAGCTACCAAAAAAGAAACAGAGACAGAAATTTAAGGAAAACACTGCAGAATGCAATAAGAGAGGAAAGAGATGCTGGTAATAGCAGAAAGAAATTAAAGTTTATGCGCAACAAAATGGAAAAAGAGCTTTCAGAGAGATCACCATTAGAAACACTTTGCCTTCAGTAATGCATCCACATCAGGTTTTGTGTAAGATTAGCCTGATTAAAAATGGAGAGGATTAAGGAAGATACATCCAAAGTGTCTGCTGTTGCTAGCTACAGGGCTCTGAAATGTTTGATTAATGAAACATGAATCCCAGGCTGATCCCACTGCTGCTGCTAGCATAGCTAACACTGGGAGCTTGGCCTGACACCATTACTCAGCAGGAGTTTGACCCACGTCGCAGAACCACCAGGCCTCATGGGGCCCGTTTCTTTGCTGCTATTCACTGTGAGCAATGTAAATGGCTTCACTTATCGGCCCACCTGCTCTAGCAAATGAGAGGCCATGATGACATGGCACAGCATGAAATGAGAGGGAGCTGATAGATACAAAAAAGAAAAAACAGAAAACAAAAAAACCAAACACTTTTCATAATGTTATGCCCGTTTCAATAAGCAAAACACCCTGTCAGGCTTTGAATGTCTACACTGGCTGCCTGCCTGACACTGCCTAAAGCAGGATAAAGCAGAATTTAGATGAGAAAATAGCCGCAAAACATTTTGGGTTCACCTTCAAAGAGGTCACTTCACTGAGGCTTTGGCATCTCTGCTCACACTGCTGCAACGCTGTGCAACAAATCCAGATGAGGGCTTTAAGCTACGCGCTAAATCCTGTGTATTCAGTCTTTCCCCTCTGATGGGGCATGCAGGGCGAAGCTCACTGACTCAGAAGACATTTATCCAAGGTGAATGACACCAACACGGCCTGCGATGACTAATATCTTGTCCACTGTGCTTAAATAAGCATCGACTGCATCTGGCATGTCAAAGGTCAAAACATCAGTTAAATTTTTTCTTTTTCTTAACAAAAATTTTGCAGGGCTGATGAAGTCAAAGCACTAATTTTCCTCCCTCCCTCCCTCCCACACACACACACACACACGCACACTGTTCTCTCAGCACTCCACTTTAAGATACAGCAAAGGGTGAAGGGTGAAGTTCAGCCCATGCACAGCAGATTGTTTTTGTTGGCCCAAGCTCTGTTATTCACTCATCAGCTATGGAACTAATGTCTGCTTTTTGTAGGTTTTCTACATGAGGGAGACACTCTCAGGTGCCAAGAGAAACATGACCTAAATAGGTTCCACTTGGAGTAGAAAATTACATTATTTGTGTATACTGGGATAAGAGTGGTGCGTAATTGCAAATGGGGCCCTAATCAGAATGGGAGTGTTGGGAAATTCATCGGGATACTGTGCTGGAAAAGAAAGACAAAGTTTTGAGGAGAGGGAGATGGGTTCATGTAGTCTACAGTGATATGGCTGATGAAGCAGAAGGCTGGATGAGACACTGACAGACGTCACCAGTCTGTACACAACCATAATAGAGGGTTTGTTACATAAGGTGTTTGGACCCCCGAATATGCATAATGAGGGCTGAGTGAGCCTAAATCTCACTGTCTCCAGTGAGTTTTCTTTCTCATGACATCAAATGGTGAAAGTTGTACTCAGACTCTTTACTTTAAGCTACTGTTTGCAAAGAATGTTTTGGATTATGGCAGAATGATGTATAACAGCAGGAACAGGAATACAAATAATGTGTAGTTATTATATTTAATAACCATAATCGATCTGATCTTAATCTGAGCTCACAAATCAAAAGTTGGAGATCAAAACTGTAGATTAAATTCAATCAAATTGAAAATAAAATGAAAATATCGGGGACGTGGAAAATAAGATATTGAAATATGATAAATTTGTAAAAAATCAGTACATTCTCTTCACTATTATAAAAAAATAATGATTATACATTATTATTCTTTCTGGACTTAACTGCAGATTAATCAGCTGTAAAGAAATCATTCACATATTTTTAGCTTGAAAAGATATTGCAATATCATTACTCACCTGGCTTGTTTACACATATATAAGAAACAGTGATTTAGATTGTGTCATGTGCCATGTGTACCACTGTGTATAGCACTCCCTCTTTCTTTAACAACAGTATATGAATGTCTGGGACGTGAGGAGAGCAGCTGCTGGACTTCTATATGCTCAACAGTCCCGGATCTTCTTCATCATATTTTTCATATCATAACGTGCCAAATGTTTTCAGCTGGTGAAAACTGCAGACAGGCCCGTTCAGCATTTGGACTCTTCTACTATGGAGCTATACTGAGTTAATAGATTCAGTATGAGGTTTAGCATGGTCTTGCTAAAATATGCAAGGCATCACTTATAAAAAACCTCATCTGGATGGACGCATGTGCTGCTCTAAACCTGTAGAACTGTTCAGCATTGATGGTGCCTTTCCAGATGTGCAAGCCGACAATTTCATAGCTGCTAATTCACCCCTATACCATCAGAGAATGGTATATGGGTGCTCCTTCTCCAGGCTCTTCAAAAACAATTTCAAAATTCTGATTTCTGACCACAGAACAGTTTTCTACTTTGTCTCAGTCCATTTTAAACAAACTTTAGCCCATAGAACACGGTAGTGTTTCTGGATCATGTTCCCATATGGCTTTTTCTTTGCATCACAGAGCTTTAACCTGTATTTGTGGATGGCATGCAAACTGTGATTTCTGTAACTGTTTATGAACCCATGCTGTGATTTCCATAATAGAATAATGCCACTTTTTAATGCTGTGCTGCCTTAAATTGAATTAAGGCCATTGAACCGCACTTTTGTGATGTAGTTGTTTTGCAGACTGGTGAACCTCTGCCCATCTTTAATTCTAAGAACATCTGCCTCTCTAAGACCCCCTTTTTATACCCCAACGTATTGTTGATGAGTTTCAAAATGTTCCTCCAGCTGTTACTGTTTAGTGCCATTTACTTTTCCAGCCTGTCGCAATTGGGTTTGTACTTAATACCCAACTGATGCTCCCATCTTTATCAACAAGACAGGACTGAGCTATCGCAGCAGCTGCACTAGTCACCGTACTCAACGTGTAGTTTTTGCTGCGCCGTGTCATGTCTTGCATGTGTAATGCATGTGGGCATCCTTCTTCTTTTAAGTGTATCCCTCACCCTTCACTTCTTGAAGAATTACAACCTACGCTACCTACACAGTTTAGCATTGCAGTACTTCCACTGTCCCCTTTGTTACACTATTAGAAAAAGTTACTGCATATTAGATTATCTGTATGTACATGCAGTTCAGTTGGAAACAAGTGCCTGAGGGTCGATCTTTATTGCAGTTTTCAGTGTTGTAGCAATGCAGAGGCATAGGGACAACTGGATAAAGAGGAGACATTCTGGAGAAAACTCTAAAAAAAGAAAAGTGATGCTGATGCTGAGGTTTATTTTGAGCTGTTATAGCTATCATTTAGAAGCCCACCAAGTCCAGTATGCCTCCAGCATCAGTGTAAATGAATAAAGGGCTGTGATGTTGTCACAATTGGCACAAGTGACAACCGTTGCGGTGACCACAAATGAGGCTTAAGGAACATTTAAGACTGGTGATTAATTTTACTAGTTAATATGCTAGTAGGTAGTTAAATCCATAATGCATTACAATTTTAAGCTGATTATACAGTATTTGGCATGTAAAATCTTAATCTGCAATACAAGCTGCACGAGCTGCCAAATAGTGTTTAGCGGATAAAAAAAAAAAGTACAATATTTCTTGTTAAATTGTAATTAAGAACATATAAAGCAGGATGATGTCAAACTATTCAGGCTCAAGGACCTCGGAAATGTGCCAGTATTTGGTAGCACTTCCCTGTTACGACTGTAAGCACTGAGAAGAGAGTGACAAAGTATTGTATTGATTGAAACCTTGATTGAAATTAACCTAAAACATTCATCATCACTGAGACACAAAGACACCAATACATCACTAAAAGCACCCACACTACCTTTAATCTAATTATGCCACCACAGGGATCACCGAGAACGATTATTCACCACTGAGTTAATTTTACATAATAAAAGCAAATAAACCCCACTGACTATCAGTGGTATTTGCAGCAGGGGAAACGGTATACCTTCCCAGTAATGGAGCGGAAAAGTAGCTGGTGCTGCTGCTGCCAAACACACCACACAACAAGAGGCGTTCTGGCCCCGTTAACACAGGGAAACATATTTCTGTCAGCACTCCATCAATATTTATGTTAGAGAGGCCAAGTAAGAAAAAGGCAGCAGTTAAAGCAATCGGCAGCAATGTGTTCTTGTGTCTGAGCCCTGTTGCCACGGCATTATGTCAAAAACATTAACTGTAACACACAAACAGAGGAGTGCGTGAGCACGCCCATGACACAAAGCAGGCCAGCGCTAAGGCAGCAAAGATGGGAATAGGACCGAGGTTTTAGGCAACGTCTTATATCAAAAAATAAACATTTTTAAAAATGCACAAAAGCCAGTGTTGCTGCTTTAATTTATCACTGCAATTATGATTCAGCATCTGTTCCTCTTAGCGTGTAAACAGCTAGTGCTCGGGGAGCGGCTGGACGGCCAACCTCTAGAGACGGGCCGCGGATTGCTCTGAGGTGTTGGCACCGTGCCAAGCCAATTTTGCCCTGTCCTTTCAGATCCTTATCAAGGGCGGTAATAACAAAAGGTAAATCACAGCCTCTATGAGTGAGTGAGAGAGCGCGTGTGTGTTTCCGCACGCATATTTTACATCTGTTCCCGTGGAAGTGGCTGTGCTGCATGAGTAAACGCATGCATATTCTGACGAAACTCCTCATGCATCAGCATATTTGTATGTGGATTTTGACTGCGTGGGCTTAGTCGGGCTCTGACTGTGTGCATGTGGGTCAGTGCAACAGGGCAGTCAACAGCTAATCAGACATTAGATGCACTCCCCTATCCTTTGTGCACACCTTGTGAGCAGGCAGCAGTCGTGAATGAGGGTTTCTTCCACGTAGATGCCTCGGTCTTCCTGCGTGGTCACGATGTGCCCGTTATGACGCCACAGCAGCTCCACTGATGGGTCCAAGTAGGAAGCGGTGCACTGCAGGGGGAGGCGGTCACCATGGAAAACAAGCTGCCTCCGGGAGGGGATGAGCTGAAACAGGGGCATCTCCAAAGGTCCATCTGGAACACGAAGAAGATTTAAAGCAGAATGGTTATGTTGTAAAGCTTCCTTTAGCTTCTTTGAGACAGGAAAAAAGCCAGAATGGAGATTTTCGGGGAATGGAAGTTCTACAGACTCAGCATCACATATGGATTCAAATCAGGCATCAGGTCTTTCCACATATTCCACCACAAGCACAAGCATTCTTCTCGGGAAAACCAAACACGCATGCTCCTTAAAATATTATAAACACACAGAAACCTTTTGTCAAGGTCACACCCCTCCCCCATCCTTCACACACTGTTGCTGTTGCTCAGCGAAACCAACAGGAGCTGATAAAGTGACAGCCTAGAGTGCTCCCCTGGACTCTCCTTGACACCTAAAATTTTCCACATAGGAAGCTGACAATAGCGCCAGCAGCTGGCCAGGTCAACAGGCGCTTTTGCCAAAGATTAAAGGCTACAACTGGGAGGAGATTAGAAGCCATAGGAGTGTTTAGTCTAGTGCCAGAAAATGGACCTGATTTTGGAAAAATGATTGATCTAAGCATACTGTTGAAATATGATATACAACACAGTGTAATGTCTCTAATCATACTGAACCCTTGGAGATCAGTGCTGTCTATTTTGCAGGGCATGGATTGGTGCCTTGTCAGCTCAGTGCACTACACTGGGAACTCTCTCAGAGCTTGAAACAATAAAAAATATCTGTGAATAAAAAAAACATCCAGTTAAAAAAATCATGTAAATATAAACATAATGTAATAATTAGAAAATCAAGGTATTTTATTTTTATTCACGTTCCTTGCACATGCTCCAAAGAGCAACATAAGCAGGCACTTTGCCTGCAGTGTGTCTTTTGTAATAAGTTATATATGCTGAAAGCACCAGACACACAATTCAATTTGTGGCTCATAAACCCTTTTTATTGCTCGATGAATTGGTTTGAAAGAGGAAATCAGTGAAAGATCCATGTTGGGTGGTAGCAAAAGGTCTAAGTTCACAAGCTGACATTTCCCTTGAGTAGCCTTGAGTAGCTAGCAATATTACTTATTGTAACATAGAACCCACAGGGCAATCACAGCTATTAACACAAGCAGAGCCTTGACCTCAGCTTTCTACATAAGTAGTTTATAATCATAGGTGTATAATTAAAAGTGACATGCTTTTGAGAGTGACTTTAAAAACTGGTCACTAATATTGCCTCCTCCATGGCAACATCTCAGTGTAATTGCTTGATGACCCTGTTAGATTGTCGAGACTCTATGACAGTAGTGGCAGATGAGGCTTTGCTATCTCCTCTGCATGAAACACAACAGAAACAGCATGGGGGCCATTGACTGTTGACTAGTCTGGTGCTAACACTGTTGAAACAACACTTTGAGGCAAGGATCAGAGTGTGGCTGTTTGCCTTTGGCCACTGGACACTGTCAGAGCAAAATGTAATTGTTGGCTGTGGGTTTGGGAGTGTGTGTAGGACAACCAAAGGAAGTCAGGGACAGGGACAGAGACATAATTATATGTGCAAGAACTAGGGGCATGTGCACTGGAGCCGAGTCTGTGAAATAAAAAAAACAGTATAATGCTTTTGAATTAGCAGTGCCTTAGCACCAGATTATATGTATGCATCTTCTTTTAAATCCTATGTGAAATATACAGTTGTGGCCAAAAGTTTCCATACACTCATCATGTGCATGAATGCAATGGTAATTTGGAGGTTCTAACAATTAAAAAATAATAATTGGGTGCTCATGTTTGATTTTATTTTGGAATTTCTCTAACCTACACAGGGACACAACTATACATAGAGACTGAAATATACACATACGGTCATCTTAATCTTTTAATAAGTGGTGATGAAGGTGTCAATTAACTTTTCATTCAAGACTACAACTGGAAGATTCTCTTTGCTAGCATGAAATTTACTTGTTTGACAGGACTCATTGGATTCACCAATGGTCGGGAAAATGGGAAAGTCCAAGAACCTTAGTGAAGGAAAATTGTAGATTTACACAAGGTCTCTTGGAGCCATTTCTAAACAACTGCAGATTGTCAATTGCAGGTAAGTACTAGTTATTCAGATATGCCAAGATCTGGAAAATGACTAACTGAAGAGCCAAAAATAAAAATCGAGTTAGTATGATTCTAATCATCTTGAAAGTTTAAATTTGATCTTCAACCCAGGCCAATCTGTAGTGCTGATAGTGTTTCATTATGCGTTTTCTGTTCAGGTGTATTTTCACTGCACTGGCACTTTATTGGGATCATTTTCATGCTATATAATGAAACCATTGCCAATTAGACAATTTTCAGACTATACTGCATGATGCACCAAAATCTGATGGGACTTTTCCTAACTCCATCGGTTTAGACAACATCAACTGGCTAAAATGCAGCCATCACCCAGCTTCCACCATGTTTTACAGATGGCTTTAGACACTCAATATTGGACCGCTCTTCTTGACCTCCTCTCTAAAAAAGATCATGGCGCAGCTTAGTATGGCAAAGTTGCATCTAAACAATACACAAGAATTCTGGAACAATGTTCTTTGGTGCAGTGACACCAAGATGGAAATCTGTGGACATACTGCACAGCTCCACTTTTGGTAAAAACCAAGTCATTGAGCCAATCATGAACTCCTCTGTGTACCAAAGTATTCTAGAGTCAAATGTGATGCCATCTGTCCCATATGGAAAAGATATATATACATTTTATAAAGTTTGTATCTGTATTGTGTGAAACTTGTATGAAAAGCATACAAGAGTGAAAGCAGATATAAGATCCCCTGAAAAATGATATAAATGAAACTTGTATGTTTTGGATACTTACTAAAACAATATATGAAAGTAATGAGAAAGTGGCCACTTTCATGAGTAAATCATATAAGCCTTATATGATTCACTATATGAAGTAGGCCACATCTTATGCAAGTCTTTTATGTTTTTACTATTTCTTTTCCATACGTCTGACAGCTAAAGCTTAACTGAAGCTGGCTCACTCAACAGGACAAAGATCCTGAGCACGGCAGTAGGTCTACAACAGAATGGCTCAAAAACAAAAGGGTCAATGTCTTGCTATGGTAAGGTCCAGACCTCAAATTCAACGCGATTGACATGCTGTAGTGGGATTTTACACTAGATTTTAATGTAGAAGTCACTTAAAATGTGAATGTCCAAGTCAAAGAGAGTGAGCGAGACAACAGAAGATTTAGCCGTTTTGTGTCAGTAGGAGTTGTGTCCTGGTTCAAGTCATTCAGAGCTCTTGCTGCTGCATCATTCAAATGCAAATTCAATTCATCAATTTAAGAAATCATCCATCCATCCATTTTCTTAACTGCTTATCCAATTCATGGTCGCGGAGGGGCCTGGAGCTTATCTCAACTGTCAGTCCATAAGAGGAGCGGTACACCCTGGACAGGCCACCAGTCCATAACAGGGCTATTTGAGCAATCGTTTTAATTTAGCAATTTTTAAAGTATAGACCAACCTCCATATCCCCCATTTGTTATGGATCATTGCCCCCCTAGAGGATTTATTTTCTTTATTGCTACATTTACTGTATTCATGCACAACTGAATTGGATTCAAATCCACATTAAAAATAAAACAAAATAAAACACGCAGATATTCTCAAACACGTACTGTCTGTTTGTATAGTCACTTCATTATCCCTTTCTCAAAGCAACTGGTTTTAAAAGAGGTGCATGACTGAACTTCAAAGACTTGTATGACAGACTATCTTGAGGTATATTTCATGATATTTTTGCATCATTAAATTATTGGAGTCACACCACAGGCTAAGAGAAGTAGTGCTGCACGTGAAACTCAGTTTAATGACATGATACCCGTGCAGTTGCACTACTGTGTCATCATGCAATAAAAACCGCTAAAGAAAGCAGGGTCTTGTTGGGCAGTGTATAACATGCTGTGTTAGTTTTGCACTTTATGTCTGGGCTGTTGTGCTCCTCCTACCAGGGTTAAAGAACCAGGAGTCCATCAAACAGACAGCCCTGACCCCAACACAGGAAGCACCTGATCTCCTAAGGAAGCCGCGTGCACTCTTCCGTTCCCCCTCATTTGCAGGCAGCACCCGACCTGTATCACCGGAGGGATGAGAGCTTGTTGCTGGAATGTATGGTATAAACATCTGCAAACCATCAGGCAGGAGCCGTTGGAGAGAGAAACAAATTTGTCCTCAGTGACAAATTTTCATAAAAACAATGAGGGGATAATCTCATTTTAAGCATACTTTTGATTCCATGTTTGAATTTTATTATATTCCAGGTCATCATCATTCTTGATAGCAAGAATGTGGTATCAGGTGCTGAGAGATAGTCAGGTACTTGGATGTACATTGCTGGAAAACATTCCTTTGCAAACTGTAGCCATATGAAAACAGCAATCATCAAATGACATTTAAAATATGACTCTCAGAGCACTACACAAGTTAATGGATAAGGTACTGTAAGATAGAGTTGTACTGTGGACAAGTGTATGAAGCCAAGCATGCCTGAGAGCAGGACTTTATCATTGTAATTCCATGATGGATGCTTTAGGGCCTAAAAGCAGTGCCTCCTGTCTTGCCACTGGATTCCACTCATGGCTCTTTGTCCACTGACTATGCAGAATTACTCTGTAATTGGTTTGGCTTGTTCTACGTAAATGAAAAACACATACAGTTAGGATTACATAGAATTTCTCCAGAATGTCTGCATTGCAGTGTCTGGATGCAACTGCAAAAATGCAAAGAGAGATATGTATTCTGCACATGGGCTACATTAGTTTTTTTTTCCTTCTGCAAACTATTTGACATCGTGCATACAGTGCATCCCAATGTAATGCCCCTTTGCATTATATATACACATACACACACAGACATACACCAGCACTAAACAATGATTTTTCTCATTCCAGTGCAATATCCCCTGTGCGAGCCAGATGTAAGGAGAAGAGGAGGATGATTCTATCACATATGAGATACAATTCCCCTGTGGACAGCAGCACGGAGCAGGGAGATAGAGGAATGGAGGGAAGACAGAGGGAGGCAGGGGGAGGTTGCCTGTCTGTAACCAGTCTTTCAGGAAAGAAAAAGAAAGCAAAGACTCGTGGATTTTTCTTCGCTGTTGCTAACAGCTTCCAGTCAGTAAAGAGAGCATTTTTATCTGCTTAAAGAACTCACTTTGATGCCCCCACTGCTGATAGACAACATATCTGTCCTAATCTTTTAGCCTTTAAACTCATATTTGGTCTTTAAAAGTCCACCGTGCATGCCAAAATGACTTTTCCACAAATTTAGCAAGCTCCCCAGACAAAATCTCCAACAGCATGCAGTGCAATCAGTTTTCTCTGTGTAGACATTTTTGCACTTTGCAGTTCCAGTTACACTATAGCCTTCAACCACTGGCTTCTACAGAGTGAATAGCAGGTTTTTCTGAAGGTCCTTTGGCATCAGCGTGTGAGTCAGGGAAAACAATAGAGCATTTATGATTATCTGAGGAAAAGAGAAACGAGCAAATCTTGGAGCTCCTTCCTCCTTTTAGGGATACCGACGCCGGATTTACAGATGAACGAGCGTTGCCTAACAGGCCAAAGACCACACAAAAACACCTTTATGAGACAATCTTTGCCTGCAATTTTCTGTCAAGCAAATTTGCACTAAATCACTGGCTCATGTTAAGCTTGTCAAACAGTTCACAGTAGGTGGAGAGATAACAGCGGAGGGGGAAACCTATCATCCAAATAGCTCTACTTAATCATGTTTTCATGGGTAAAACACTTGAAAATGCAGCTTTCATGACATTAGAGGTTCTTGTTATGAGAAGTCACCAAAAGCAAACCTGAAAATGTAAAGCTGTCAGACAGCCAAATTAAAAATATGATGACGATGTTAGTTTTTTTTCTCATTATCAGAATAAGCTGAAATTCTTATAAGACTGCCCTTATTATCTGAAAATCAACTAATTCTTATATATTGATATTTATTTATTCATTCAGTCATCACAGACTACACAGAATGTGCAATACAATTAATATAGGAACCACTGAACATGTGTATAGATGCCTGGCCTATGTTCTTATCATTAAAGCTACTTTCCAAGTAGAAAATGAAATAACAGCAACAAGAAACAGACAGCAGCAACAATATTATCACAAGGAACCCACCAAAATATATTTTAGCATTCTTTTAAAGACCAAAACCATTTTTATGTTGATGTCAACATCATTCCAGTTTAACCCCAACAACTGAAATATGTCTTTGTTTAGTCTTTCGCTTTGCTTTTTTCCCTCAAGTCGTATTTACTCTTCTGTAGTGAAAAGAAACTTTATACAAAGTTTGAGAGTAACTTTTTTCTTCAGATTTTGCTTTAAACATCGTTTAAAGTAAACCAAATTATTACATTTCATAATATGGGACTTTCGAAACAGTGGCTCAGTGACCTACATTGCTTTTTCTTTGTAACATATGCATCGTTTATGAAGACCCAATAAGACTAAAAGTGGACCTCAAATCAGAATAGCAGAGTGCAATCTGGATTGTAGAGGGTAAAGAAAATGTTACCTTTATTTGTGTAGCATTATTTAAGCAAACTTGTTTCACTTCAGTGTCTCCACATCTGTTTTGTTGCCCTTTCTGGTCTTTGTTTCACAGTGTGTGCAGGCAGACGTGGAAACGAGCGGGCAGGGGAGACCAGCAACACAGCAGTAGTCTGTCATCATGGCGATGGGCTCAACAGCATAGCATGGCCACTCAGAGTATTTACAATGCTTGAGTGAACGTTTGTAACCGCTTTGATTGCAGTGTACAGAACATTTCTGGTTGTAAATTTGAAGGTAGGAGGAGGTTTCTTTGGTGCTCCAGCGCCACATCCAAGTGCCCTTTGTTATGTGGTACAATGCACTTTTGTTCATTTGCAAATACTAAAAAGATATGATAACTCTCGTCCATAAAAAACTGAGCTATATGCTGTCACTGCTTTGTCTTTATAATTATCAACAATGAAATTGTGTCCCGCTGACAAAAATAATACGTTTCACACATTTTCTCCCTGTAAACATCTGTCAGACAGTCAATTACAAAACTCAGAGACCTGCTGGCTTTCATTCTGGCCTGAGACTGAAAAACTCATTTACGCCTGGGATGACAGGTGGACTCAATTAATTAAGAAATTAACAAAAGTGCTAATTAAATTGAGCATTATTTGGGGACTGTTGGATATCATTTTGCGGGGACAAATTCAGTGCTACAACTAATGTGGGAAACTGCTGACTCACAGTTTTATTTGCGTTAAATAAAATATTGCTGCACTCTCCAGTTACTTGGAAAATGAAGTACACTTAGAATTTATATAATATTTTGCTTCACTTTCTTAAGTTATGAAAAAATATGCAAAATTTTGAGTCACGTAGTACAACAATTTGACAATGTCAAGTGTTTGAATGAAACATCATAATCATACAGCCATAATTTGTCACTTCGGCCATAAAACTTAACTTCACTGCAGATTCTTTGTCTCAGCATCTGTGTTCAATCTGCTAAAATATGCGTAAAGCTAGTAATAAAATAAATGTATGTGTGTTTAAATATAAATACCTTATTATTACTCTAAAGTGGTTCTATATTAATTTCTATTTTCATAACTTTATTCTTGGACTCAATAATAGTAGCTCCTTAAAAGTTCAAACTAATTCTTTTTTACCCTTTACTGCGCCGTAGTGTCCCATTAGCCTGTCCTCTGTCAGAAACAAGGCATTTAGATCTTTATTTCTTTTTTTTTATATCTTTGTGGGGTTTTTTTTTTTAGTTCCTCTCACTGTAAAGTTGTAAATGTTTTAAGTCAACTTTTAGCCAAAGCTGTGTACATGAGATGGCCATATTAAAGACAAGCCATCATTTTTATCATAGATATCCAAGAGTAGAAAAAAAACTATACGAATTGGGGCAGAGTGAGGTGCTGCAAACAGAAATGACCACAAACCACATGGCGTTAATGTCTCAGCATTTTTGAGCGTGTGACAATTCTGAGGTTCCAGCCACACAGGCCTAGAGACTGGTCAATGACCATCTGGGATCTGCCAGTACCAAGGGAAAAATGTCCATTCCCCAACTGGTTGGTGAGTGGTTTCTGGATGTTGACAGAAAAGATTGCTAAAAATAAAGTTCTAGCGAGTTGTTAGTGACCTCCAGTCTCCACTCAATCACAGATTAGCAAAAAATCTGTATTCCCAACCAGTTAAAAAAATACTTCCTTGTGGTTGCTTCGGTTCTGACAATCACAGGCTAACTTGTCTACAAACACTCGCTAGCTATTCTTGTGAAACTGTGAAAAGTGCAACACAAACTGGAAACATTGTGCCTAGTGGGGCAAACTTTCTCCATTTCCAACTTGCACCATACTTTCTCAGGTTTTACTACATCTTAGCCAGTAGTTTGTGAGTGTTTGCAGTCAAGTTGGCATCTTTCATGCAAACTACAGTCAACCACCACAAGCTGCCAGCAAATAAAACATTCACAGCGGGGATTTTGGTTTAGCATTCTCTTTGCAATCAGTTTCACCTAGTGACTTCCAGCAACCTCCAGGGACCACTGCAACCAGTCAGATGGCCAAATTTCCCTTGCAACCAGTTGTTGTCCATCCTTTCATCCATCCATCCATCTCTTCCACTTATCCTTATAAGGGTCATGAGAGGCTGAAGCCTATACCAGCTACCAGTGGCTGTATCATGTCAAATACATCATGAAAGAAACTGCGCAGTCTGTAGTCTGAGGTTTTGGCTCACGGGGATTACTTGTAAATACAATTATCTCATTATGTGAAACTTTGGCCATGTTTAACATGACCTATATAAATAACAGGTTAGTGTTTAGTGTCATTTTATTTTGCAAGCTAAAAGCTTTCAACAGTCAAGTTCTTTTGTTCTAAATAGCCCCAACATTTAAACCAGTTTTAGGAGACAGTAAATGCCAGCCACCACCATTAGCTAAATCCTTACCACATTTGAGCTGTGGTTCGCGTAGGTTGCGAAACTCCAGGCCGTGGAGGTGGGTAGGGAAAACGCAGACCGTGTCATTGCCAATCTTTACGGAGTTGCTTTTAGCCCAGATGAGCAGCCACTTCAGCTGACAGTCACAGAACAAAGTCTCAGCGCTGAAGTGCCTGGTGAGAATACAGCATACTGTTACAACCCATGCGCCTGTATTTGGACTTTATTCATTTAACACGTATTTGATGTCATAACAGGAAAAACTGGTCTAGTTGCTGAGTGCATGTATTATGGTCACTCATTGGCAAGACTTCCAACCTACTGTGTGTGCTGCATAGCTATTATTAATGTCATTTTCTTCCTATGACAAGCCAAAATAACTGCAGTGAAAACAGCCAATAACTGACTTTTACCACTGCATCCATGCTCTAAACTACAACAAACCAGTGAAACGTAGAAAACTGAATGGATCAGGCCATTATACTGTACACTTGTATGTTTCTCTTACAGTACTCTGAGAGCAGCTAGGTGTGTGAAGAGTCCCATGGTCAGAGTGGAGAAGATGTTCCCAGATAAATTCCTGTTTGTGGGAAAAACACACAGAGAGAAACAGATCACTCCTCACATACAAAAAGGCTTTACTACTGGGTTTTTTTTCATACATTACTGAAGCCATATCAAACATATCCTCTACAGATTTGGTGAATACAAAGCATAAAGAGATGCAAGACATGTTTCCAATTTTAGGGGATTACTCACAATTTCGAGAGGTTACCCAGATCGAGAAACATTTCAGGGGAAAGGCAGCCAATCCTGTTGTTGGACAGATCCCTATATGAACAAAAAGGCAAAGAGAAAAATGCTTCTGTTCATATGGTGAATTTTGCTGATATTATTGTGCAGAACGAGTTGGAACAAGAGCTAACTGGAAAACAATATGTCTGTTTTCATGGCTGCTTGAACAGAGAAGTTAAACAGCTGTAAAGCCTATTCAACTTCCTGGAATATTTGTCCTGACCTTTTACTCGTCGCATAACCATTTTTGGCACACAGAGCACGAAATGCACAAACATGTGCAAACGCATTGGGCTTCCATGTGCGAGTGGCTGAGCGCTGTCGCGTCCGTGGCTCCGTGCCCTCACACTCTGTAATTAAAGAGCTGCTTTGCTGGAGCAGCTGTGGGAAAATAAGCAGAGTACTCGAATAATCACCAGTTGGGGAGCACTTAAATTAGCACTCCGCTGCACTCCGAGCCTTGCGCACACGCGCCCCGAATCAGCGCGGCTAACTCACTGTTTGCATCCCTGCCAGCCCAGATCCCACTAACTATCAGGCTGCAATCATGTCACTCACTCCCTAAGCCTATATGTAGAAAGGATGAGGGTAATCATTGAGAGAATTACCCAAAGAGAAGAAATCAACGAAAACCACAAACAAAGGAAAGCTAACCTTTAAAACTGCATTTGCTTTTTGAATATTTGCCTTCCAATTAAGTCTGTAAAACATTTGAAATGTTGCTGTAACTTTAACAGAAGCATAACTTTAATCGAAAATTGGAAAGAAGAATTCATTTGATGTAAGCATAGTGTCATTTTTAACTTAGTAAGGCAGTAACATTCAAAGTTTTTAAAATTGCTATGTAATTTTTATACACAGAACATTTACTTGCAGGCAATAAAATACACCCTGGTGACTATATATAGTCTTACTTACAGGCATTGTAAAAAGAAAATACTCCTTCTGACTAAGTACGCTCCATGATTCAGTTGCTTCAGTAGCAGTAACCACTTTTAGCAGCAACAATATGAAGTCATTCTGTTTGACTTTCAGTCTCTCACACTGTTGTGGAGGGAATTTTGGCCCACTCTTCATTAACAATGTTGCTTCAGTTTGCAGGCCATGATTTATGCATGCTTTCTTAAGGTCATGACACTGCGCGTCAAGGTCGAGGATGTATGGGTTCTGACCGGGCCATTGCAAAACCTTGAATCTTTGCTTTTTCAGCCATTCTGGTGTAGATTTGCTGGTGTGCAGTGCTTTAGCTGTCATGTAGATGACCTCACATTTGACTCCAGAAAACGTTGGTATTCAGAGGAATTTGTGGTCGACTCAAAGACTGTAAGGTGCCCGCCGAGGTCCTGTGGCTGCAAAACAAGCCCAAATCATCACCCCTCCACTACTGTGCTTGACATTTGGTATGTGGTGCTTGTGTTGATATGTACATTTGGTAAGTGGTACTGTGGTATCGCGGTTTGTGGCCAAAAATCTCCACTTTGGTCTTATCTGGCCAAACGACATTGTTCCAGAAGTCTTGTGGTTTGTTCAGATGCAACTTTGCAAACCTAAGTCGTGTTGTTATGTTCTTTTTTAAAGAGAAGACGCTACCTCATGCCAGCCCTTCCAAACAAGTCAGACTTGTTCAGTCCTTTTGAATGAATGAGTTTTAGCATATAGCATGCTAACTGAGGTAGAGTCTCAGATGTACTTGGAAATGGCCTGACGGGCAGTAACAACTGCTTCTTTCAGATCATTACTGATGTCCTTTCTCCTTGGCATTGTGTTAACACACCTTCAGCACACTGCATTTATACAGGTGCTCACACTTGCTGGTATGGAAGCAGTAAGGGTGTTATGTCATGTGTTGTTGATGATCTGAGGTTGCATTTTTCAGACCTGGTAAGGTCCTAAAACCAGACAGTGGCAGTTAGCATGCCAGCAGAGTGCCGGGGCTCACAAGCTCAGTCAATCCCGTAATCCTCATCCTCATCTCAAGTGGTTGCAGTAGTCCAATTGAGAGTGTTCCAATGGCAGATACTGTTAGCAAACTGTAACTACACTATCCTGTGAAGCTGACTGCTTTCGGAGTCAGTTTGCTAACTTGCAGCTATTCTGTTCTTCCCATAACTCTGTGTCCTGAGTTAGCTTTGCTCAGGCACAGAAGGTTTGTGAATGTCTAAAACTGTACTGCAGGCCTTTTGCCTAAGTTAAACACTTCAGTCCACTCTTCAACTCTGTACTTTAAAACACTCTTTCTCGTTGTCTCTAAAGCCAAAGGACTCTCCCCGCGTCCCCTGGAGAAGGCTATTACAAGGCTTCATCATACTTACAGTCTCCTCAGTGCTAGCAGACCACGGAAAGCCCCAGGCTCCACTGTACTTATCAAATTATTCTTCAGGTCCCTGGAGAAAAGAGACACAGAAAAAGAGTCAGATAGGAGTCTATCTCTCTATGGATGTTTAGGGATTATTTCTGAGATTCAATTTGCTTGGTTTAAAGAAATCTGACCATATAGGCCAGCACCATCCTTCAAAACATGTTTCTTTCACAATGTGCACACAGCAGAGTCCAGTTCACCTTATAATAGCGTGCTTGCAGTTTGAACTGAAGCAAAGAATTGTGTTTTTTAAGCTTTCAAGAAGAACTAAACAGCCAAGGAATTTAAAATGGGAAAAAAAACCAAAATTAAATATTTGCGCTATTTGTAAATTTCTATTAGATTTACTATTTTACATTGACATCTAATTGAGACAGTATTTGTGGGTTAACTAGCACCTGTTAGCTGGATGACACAGACAATTTCCTGCATGCTGGAGACCCAGACCACATCCAGCCAAGAGACAAAAACACACATGTTGCGGTTACAGCCAAGGACTTCTAATCCACCCCCTCTGCCTACCCCAAAACCTCGGACGATGCTAAAATTGGATTCCAGAAAAATCTCCTCTCCGGTTTTCTCAGATGGCCAAAGAAAACTTCCTGAAATTGTGTCCCTGGTTTCCTTTGACTCTGAACTGTATGTCCAGTGTGATGAGAATGAGATGAAGGGTAGTGCCTTTTTCCAAATGTGAGCAACAACAAAGCTCAACTAAAACTTTAGCAAAATATCTGTCAGGTCAACTCAGGGTCAGCCAGAAGAAACAAAATAAAACCAAAAGGACACAATAATCATCCCAAAGTGAAAATAGAATTAACGCTTCAGCTCTTCTATTTGATATATGGGACAGTTTTTGAGCAAAAAGCTCAGAATGGATTTGCAAGATTTATAGGAGCCATTCAATAATGCAGATTTCCCCTTAGAGGTTGAAGGCGTTGATGGCTATATCCCTACTGTTGGTGGACTTCAAAGAAAACCTTTGGTTGTGGCTGTTTTACAGTAACTGGTGTTAATTCAGTTGATTTAAAGCATTAGTTAGTCACACTGATACAAGCCATCATTAGCAGCAGAAAAATGAGTCTCGTTTAGGGTTAATGATCTGTGTCTTGTTGTTTGGTCCATGCTAAAAAACACTCCCACACACAAACCACACACACACACGCCTGGTCTGTACTCTTAAGACTTTGTAACAAGCTCTCCAAGCGGACTTTCATCCAAACTATGTGTTATATGCAAAAATATATGCTCTTCATCATATATGAGTGATCATGTCACATGTCATCATCTGAGCATGCCAGTTTTGTATGCCTCTTACTCACTAATGAGACTTTGTATGGACATCCTCCAGGATTTGTTATTCACACAGGAAGGGGCTACCACGCTCTAGGAAGAATACTGAAGTTCCTTTCCTGACTGACTAACCTCCTAGTCCAACAGGGTCAGCCAACGGCTAGCTCTCATCTCCGCTCTCATCCAAAGTTATCTTTGATTATGTATGATAGTCTACAAAAGAGCTGGTGCAGGCCTGAGGTCAAAAGGTCATCCACTGCGCCTGTAGCACCTCCTTTTATCCCGAACAGTCGTGTAGCTCACTGCTCTACTGCCTCTGAATTTGCTGAACGTTCAAAATGTTCCACCTTATCGACTGAGTGCCCTACCAAAGGGCAGAGATCACTGCTGTGTGTGTGAGTCTACACACAGTAAATGTGTTGCTTTGCAAGTGTTATTGGAAAATGTCAAATCCCACAAAGCACCTCACAAAGCAGGTTTGGAGTGGAGGAAGATTTCATGAGAGAAACCCCTTATAATGGTAAATGGCCTGCATTTGTATAGCGCTTTTCTAGTCCATAGGACCCCAAAGCGCTTTACACTACATTCAGTCATTCACCCATTTACACACACATTCACACACTGGCGATAGCAAGCTACATTGTAGCCACAGCTGCCCTGGGGCGCGCTGACAGAGGCGAGGCTGCCGGACACAGGCGCCACTGGGCCCTCTGACCACCACCAGTAGGCAAACACGGGGTTAGTATCTTGCCCAAGGATATTTGGCATGCAGCCAGGATGCAGCCTGGGATCGAACCACTGACCTTCTGATTAGTGGCTGACCTGCTCTGCCACCTGAGCTACAGCCACCCAATAATCCCAACACTGATTAAATATAGAATAGAATAGAATAGAATTCAACTTTATTGTCATTGCACATGCACAGGTACAGGACAACGAAATGCAGTTTGCATCCATCCAGAAGTGCTTTAGTGATATAGATATATTACAATATATATTAGCAATAATATAGATATGTGAGTATATTACAGAAATGGGTCTATTATGGTATGTTATAATGTACACGGTATGAAGTATGTTGTGAATATTCTATAACTATAAGTATGTACAGGGTGTAGTGAGTACAAGCTATGTACAGGATATGAACAGGATATAAATATGAAAAACTATACAGAATATGAAATAAATAACTTTGCAGAATCTGAGATATACAGCTATACAGAAATGGGAACTATGCAAGTTGTAAACAGTTGTAGGATTAAAGATTATCGAATGTACAGAATGATTATTTACACAGAGCTATACAGTAGTGCAGTTAAGATAAGTGAGGGTGTAGATAGTTTCTACAGAGGCTATATAAAGTGCTAGTGGTTGTGAGTGGTGGTTCAGTCCATGTTATTATTGTGTTTGAGGGTACAGTTGTCCATTGTGGGTGTGTGTATGTTCAGTCCATGAGTTTAACGTGGGTCAGATGTCAGGAGGCAGAGTTCAGGAGTCTGACAGCTGTGGGGAAGAAGCTGTTCCGGTACCTGGTGGTCTTAGTCCGGAGGCTCCTGTAGCGCCTCCCAGAGGGCAGGAGGGTGAAGAGTCCATGTGATGGGTGACTGGGGTCTTTGATGATTTTCCCAGCCCTTTTCAGACACCGCTTCCTGTAGATGTCTTTTATGGCAGGAAGTGGTGCTCCGGCGATGCGCTGGGCAGTTTTCACGACCCTCTGCAACGCCTTCCGGTCCGAGGCAGAGCAGTTCCCGTACCAGACTGTTATACAGTTGGTCAGGATGCTCTCAATGGTGCAGCGATAGAAGTTCACCAGGATGTCTGAGGACAGGTGGTTCTTCCTCAGAGTCCTCAAGAAGAAGAGGCGCTGGTGAGCCTTCTTGACCAGCTTGGAGCAGTTGGTCGTCCAGGTGAGATCCTCGGAGATGTGGACTCCCAGGAACTTGAAGCTGCTCACACGCTCCACAGCCGTCCCCTTAATGTGGATGGGTGGATGTGGGTCAGCATTCCTCCTGTAGTCCACGATGAGCTCCTTGGTCTTCTCGGTGTTAAGCAGCAGGTTGTTTCTGTCGCACCACTCAGCCAGACGATCCACCTCCTCCCTGTAGGCGGCCTCATCGTTGTCACTGATGAGGCCAATCACCGTGGTGTCATCTGCAAACTTAATGATGGTGTTGGAACCATCAGCAGGTCTGCAGTCGTGGGTGAAGAGGGAGTAGAGGAAAGGGCTCATCACACAGCCTTGTGGTACACCGGTGTTCATTGTGATGGTAGATGAGCAGCGGTTATCCAGCCGGACATGTTGGGGGCGGTTGGTCAGGAAGTCCAGTAACCATTTGCAGATGAGGGAACTGATGCCCAGGTCTGTCAGTTTCCTGATGAGTTGTGAGGGGTGGATTGTATTGAACGCTGAACTGAAGTCTATAAACAGCATTCTGGCGTAGGTGTTGTTGTTGTCCAGGTGTGAGAGGACAGAGTGCATTGCGATGGAGACCGCATCCTCTGTGCTCCTGTTCCGGCGGTATGCGAATTGGTGGGGGTCCAGGGTGGGGGGGAGACAGGATTTGAAGTGTGCTAGGACCAGTCGCTCTAAGCACTTAGTGATGATGGGGGTGAGTGCTACTGGGCGGTAATCATTGAGGCAAGATGGGTTGGAGTTTTTGGGTATCGGGACGATGGAGGTGGATTTGAAGCAGGCCGGTACCACAGCGTGGGCCAAGGACAGATTGAATATGTCTGTGAGCACTCCTGCAAGCTCCCCAGAACACGCTCTGAGAACACGCCCGGGGATGCCATCAGGGCCTGCAGCCTTGTGGACATTGATCCTGCTCAGCACCGCTCCTACATCGGTGGGGGAGAGAGTCATAGGTTGGTGGTCTGGCGTCATGTCTGCTTTGGTTGTGGTTGTGGGGTTCCCTCGCTCAAAACGAGCATAAAAGTTGTTGAGCTCGTTGAGGAAGGAGACATCAGAGGATGCGGGGGAGGGTTTGGTGGTCCTGTAGTCTGTGACGGTCTGGAGTCCTTGCCACATGCGTCGGGGGTTGGAGTTGGAGAAGTGTTCTTCTACCTTCTTTTTGTAATGGTGTTTGGCTTTTTTGATGCCCTTCTTTAGATTAGCCCTGGCTGTACTGTAGGCGTGTGCATCTCCTGACCTAAAGGCAGTGTTGCGGGCCTTCAGGAGGAGACGAACATCCCGGTTCATCCAAGGCTTCTGGTTGGGGTACATGGTGATCCGTTTCTGGGTGGTGACACTGTCTGTGGTTTTGGAGATGTAATCCAGTACAGATGAGGCGTACTGGTCCAGGTCTGTGTGGGTGAACATATTCCAGTCTGTGTTTTTAAATCTGTCCTGGAGCACTGCGTCTGTCCCCTCTGGCCACACTTTAATTGTCCTCACAGCAGGTTTCACACGTTGGATGAGTGGTGAATACCTAGGTGTGAGGAACAGGGAGAGCTGGTCCGATATACATAGTATCATATACCATCTTACCACAATAAATACTCTTATGCCACTGGATCGAATCTCACTGTAAAAACTGCATATTTCAGAGAGATATTTCTAATTCATAGTGTTAAACACAAAAATGCTCTTTAAATCATGCTTATATCAATTATATACTTCTGAGGGTAATCTTATTGCATTTGGATTCAGCTTGACAGCATTATGACTTTTCAAGTGTCTAATTTTCTAGTCCAGTGGTGCACTTTGGTCTTCTTATGGTATTGTCACTAAAACTAAATACAACATTACCACCTGCATAGTTTCTTAATTAACCTGGCATGGGTCAGTCATCACTTGATGATGTGGACTAGGTAAAAGTTTTGCCTGTTCTCACCAGCTACCTAACTGGCTAATAGGTGCAAAATATTCCTGCTGTTATTTTAATGACCCATCAACTTACTGAATGAAATTACACTTGTTACCTCCACCAAGGAGGTAATGTTTTTAGTAGCATGTTTGTATGTCCGTCTGTGCGAGCATGTCATTATATGTAAACAGGATCCCTCAAAAAGTTTCAAATGAATTCTGATGAAATTTGACAAAAATGACAAAAAGCATTAAAACTTAGAAACTATGATTATTACAAGTGTGGTGTATATGGTCAACACATAGAAAGTACCATATAAAGATTAAAAATATCATGTCACATTTGACCTCTGACCTCTCCTTCAATGTCAGCAGGTTGATCTGATGGTCAACGTGATAATAATCCTACATAAAGCTTTATCAAAACTATGCTTCTTACTGCCATTGTTTGTACTGACAACATTTAGGAAATGATACTGGCATGTGTGCAAGTGGATGATGGATGACGGACATGGATGACTGTCATAAATGGTTACTACCTAGATATTCATTTTAGTCAGGATATAACACATTTTTATGATCGAGAGAAAATTATTTTGCTGACTCCTGTCTTGGACCCGAATTTGAGAACCAGTGTCATAAATTTTAAAAGTAAAAAAGAATTGCATTTAAATTTTAATTCTTTTAATTTAAATTAAAACAATTAGAGGCAGAGCCTTCAGTGTTTATGCCTTTATGATATAGCTTATAGCTAGGGCTGGATCAGGTGACCCTGACCCTTCCCTTAGGCTGCTGGGGGCTTCCCGTGAGTAGGGATGGGTACCGGTATCGGTTCTGTCATAAACGGTAGTAACCAGACCGAAAAGCAGCGCACATTTCGGTGCTTTATTTCGGTGCTTTTTTTTTCCTGAGCTGTGATACACTTTAGATTCTAGCCAATCATTTTACGTTTCCGAGGATAGTAGGCGGGTCCAGGTACGTACGTTCTTTTACAGATTAAAAATGCCCAAGGCGAAGCGGTCAAAAGTCTGGCTGTACTTCACAGCGAAATATGCAAACTCAGCAGCCTGCAACAAGTGCTTTAAGCTGATACTGTGATACTGTCAAAGGAGGTAACACCTGGAATCCAATGAAACACCTGGCGACGCATAGCGTTTTTTTTAAAAGCCGAGAAATGCGCCGTATTTGATAGCTTGCTGCGAGACCTCACACCGTGCACATCTACTGCGGGTGGGTTGCCTGTTATCGGACCCGGAGTTAGCAACATCCCCCAAAAACCCGAAGAGGAGAGTCCTGGCCCCTAGCCCTGCCAGTGTAGCAGAAATGATGACGGATGATGATGCAGCAGCAGCCGTTCTTCTCTGCATGAGTAGCTTAATGTTGTTCGCGTGTAATTTACGTTTAGTAGGCTAACCACGTTATTACATTAATGCATGTAAGGTGAACTAGCAAACATCATCATAGCTACATGCGGCTGTCTTCTTGTTTGATGGCAGATACTCCCTTCACCCTTGCCAAAAAGGCTAAATTGACCAAAGAAAAAGTGGAAAACAGTTAAACATGAGAGGTTTTTGGACAAAGTTTGTGTTTTTTCTATTGTTTAAGTACTGCTTCCAGCCAAGAGTGATACCATATATGCCCCATAGCTGCAGAAAAGGCTAACATTGTTATCTTTTTACAAAAAAACAGCTAAACATGAGTGTTCTCCATTCTTTAAGCACCGGTTTGAGCACCGTTTAAGCACGGGCACTGTTTCAAAAGTACCGGTTTGGCACCGGTATCGGATAAAACCTAAACGATACCCATCCCTACCCATGAGTATTTCTTCTTCACTCACCTCTTTTCACTCTCTTTGTCTTTATCCATGACTCTCCACTTAATTATTAGTTATTATTCATCTCTGGCTCTCTTTCACAATGTTTCTTTTGTCCTGTTTTCTTCCCCTCAGGCCCAACTGGGAGTTTTTCCTTTCCACTGTTGCCAAGTGCTTGTTCACTGGAGTTCATTTGATTTGGGGGGTTTTCCTTCTACTATTGCAGGGTCTTTACCTTATAATCTAAAGCACCTTGAGGCAAATCACTGTTGCTGTGATTTGAGTTGAATAAAGTACAGAAAACAACCAATTGGCTGATTTGTAATTACACATTTCCTACAGTAGGTACTCATGTGTCTGAACTTCCTCTGGATATTAAGAGAATAATTGTCCTGTTATGATGTTGTAGTCCTGGTTTCACAGACCATGCCAGCTGTGGCCCTGTTTGTGTTAGTGGTTTCCTGTATACAGTCACGTTTAAAGCCATAGATGACAATACAGGCAAAACCTTTTAAGGTCACCAGGCCTGAGATAACAAATATCTGCAAATAAATGTTATAAATTATGATTCTGTGTCATTAACTGGCTCAGGATGGGTGGAGTCTGCTACATAATGCAACAGAATGGATGCCAAAAGTCAGAACAATCAGAGGAAGTTATTTGAAATTGAGTTTTGCATCCTTTTCTGTGATTAACAGCCTGACATAATGTCCTCATTCATCATAGTGTAAAGCTTGAAGGATTTGTAGTTGTTGGTTAAGGACCCTGAAAAAATGCAATAATGTCTTCTACCCTGTTTTTAGCATTCCTAATTTTGCCAAGGTAATTTCCCTGCTACAAGCTTTGAGACCCCTGCTGAGTTTACTGTCACTTACATCACTGGTTCCCAGCGGCTTGATTTACATTCGCTCTCAGTCATTATAGTAAAGTCGACACATCGAAGAGCTTAAGTTTCATTCAAGGTTATTTTCCATCCATCTATTCTCTTAGCTGCTTATCCTGTTTAGGGCTTAGGGGTTTAGGAGTTGGAGGGGAAAAAATCAACACACACTGGAGGGGGGAACAACTAAGCTGTAGTGCCTCTTCACCTCACTGTGCAATACCTTTTGTGCAATACTTTTGTAAATAGTCAACGGTGCAATAGACTCAATACTTGAAATGTGCAATTCACTTGTATTTTTATTTTTATTCCTATTTATTCTATTTATCCCCTTCGTATATTTTATTTATATTGTCTCTGTATTATATATATATATATATATATATATATATATATATATATATATATATATATATATATGTGTGTGTGTGTGTGTGTGTGTGTGTGTGTGTGTGTGTGTGTGTGTGTATTATATATATATATATATATAATATTCTGTAACTCTGTAACTTCTGTCGGTGCTGTGCTTTTTTGGAAATCGAATTTCCCAGAGGAACCCACCCGAGGGATTAATAAAGTTCTATCTAATCTAATCTAATCTAATCTGAATGAAGGTACCCCAGATTTATCACCAAAATAAAGCATTTGTTTCTCACCAAGGCTCAGTCACGTAGGCCCAGAGAACTGGTTAAAGATCGCCTGGCAACTACTGGCAACTACGGAAAAATGAGTATTCCACAACTGGGTGCAAGTGGTTGCTAGAAATTGGTGGCCGTCACTATGAAATTGCTAAAGCTCCAGTCATGCAGATGCAGTGACCTATCAGTGACTGCCTGGCCACGGTTTTGCAAAGCAAACCACAAATGTAGAGATTTCACATTCAAAATACATAACCAATGCTGAAAAAGTTGGGACACTGTGTAAAATGTAAATTAAAAAGAGAATGCAGTTATTTGACAATATCATAAACACATATTTCATTCAAAGAAGAAAACATCTCAAATCTTTAAACTGAGAAAAAGAGACATTTAAAAAAAGAACTATTAGCTCGTCTTCAGTTTGATGGCAGCAACATGTTTACCACGGTGTAGCATCCCTTCTTCTGTTAACAACACTCCATTAACATCTGAGATTTAATGAGAGCAGCCACTCGACTTTTGGAAGACAAATACTGCCCGACGGTTGCCTAATATAGGATTAAAGCTTCTCAGCAGTCCAGGATGTTCTTTGTCATAGTTCTCATTTCATGATGTGCCAAATGCTTTCAGTTGCTGAAAGCTCTGGACTCAAGGTAGGCCAGTTCTACCCTGAAGTCTTGATGAACCGCTGCACCCTGTCAGAGTATATTATCTGTTTTTCAGTCAACTTGAATAAATAAGGAAATGATTTATCTGTTAAATTAATGTATTACCTCATTTTCTTTAGTACTGGGCTGAACACAAGTAGTTTCTTTTCATTGCATCTTAAAATCAAATAAAACTTATTTGTACCTTTTAGAGCTAATATTTAGTCCAATACAATGTTTACTAGACTTTACATGTAGGGAAAAATATGGACTTGTGTACAGCTCCAGAGCTTTATGGAGGAATTATAAGCTCTGCATGTAATATTCAGGTCAGTCCAACTTAGGATCTCCCTGCAGGATTCAAACATTTTTCTAAAATAATTGTACCTAAGCCTGGTAATAAATTTATATATATTTTTTTTAATCTGATTGAAAAGAAACGTTCTTTGTCATTGTCTCATCTGTGCCAAATATTCCATGTCATTTGTGACTTAGATTAGGAGGTGAACTTGTTTCTTTTCTGTCTCTGATAGTGGAAAAACTAATCCAGCACACAGCAAGAACCAACACTCAGACCTTTTTTTCTTTTTTGACAAAGTCAAGCCATATGTTTGTAACCCATCCAAGATCCACTCACAGTGAGGCAACTTTGGCCAGCAACTCACCAGTTAGGAAACCTTCATTAACTTCCATAATTCTGTAAAACTAGCTGTGAGGCAAGTGACCAGCAGCAGAGACCTGTTCAAACGGGCACTATGAACATAAAGAAAATGTGTACAAGCATAATGAGAAACCACACAAAATACAGCTAATACAATTATAATAACTTATATTGTAAACTCAGTAAAATCTACATTATGGCTGTAATGTAGAAAGGAAAATATCTCACACTGGTTTAATCTACATATTAGTGTATACTGACAAAAAAAGCTCCACACTTCCTGCGTAAACAGTTGCAGTTTTTCAGCAAATGCTTTCTAAGGAAGAAAAGAGATTATGCCACCTCAGGCTCTAAGCTCTGAATCTAAAGTAACAGGACACAGTGGCGGCATATAACAGCAAAGTGGAGAAAATGTGAAAAAAAGGAGTAGCTTCAGCACATTAAATATACTTATAGAATATATTTAAGGGGAAATCGAATATAAGTGGTGAGTCTGATAGTAGCCCGACTCAAATAAAAGCCCACTTCTCTCTTCAGCTGAGGTAAACAAAAGCTCTGGCCACTATTGAGTATTTATGACGCGTGCACACACACACACACACACACACACACACACACACACACAAAGACACACAAACAAATGATAACTACCTTTGGGAGACTTGCCCCACATAGCCGCTGTAGATACAGCTGGAGTAGCTCAAATGAGACGAGTGTTTAAACAATAACCATTTTCTACTCCCCTCCTGCCTGTTTGAGTAGCAGTAGCGACCCTAAGTTTAAACTCCACCATTTGTGGTTAACGTTTGAAAAGCTACTGAAGTGCTTCCCAATTAATTTAAACTGGACTGTATATGTTAGGCAGCTCAGGTTCTCCTGACGCGCGTGATCCCGAGGAGAGCAGCCTGTTTGCAATGTGACGCTAATGGGTGGATTCCTCCACGAATCCAAATGATTACCGCACCGCACTGTTACATTAATAAAGAAGCATGCACAGGCATTCAGTCGCTGTGATAAATCTCCACATGCAGAACACACCACACACATGCTCCAGACACAATACTGCCTTCTCTTTAAAAGCAAGCCCTATTTAATCATGCGTAGTTCCAATAAATAAATCTCAGTGTTGATTGAATTATCAGAGCGCCATCAGTTTCACTGAAAGTCAAATTCTACTTGAAGTACATAAGCAAATAAAACTGCAGCCTCCTATGGCTACTCGGGCACTCGTCCAAATGGAAAGTGATGCCGCATGACGTATTCGATTGTGTGCACAGTTAATGAAATGAGACCACAAGGTGCTTTCATTAACTGAACTTGCATCGTATTTCTCAGTGGCGCGGTATTGTCTCAGCATTTGTGAATCCGAGGCCATCTTGGTTTTAGAGAACAGAAGACTAATATTCAGAATAGTGACGATACAAAGATACTGCACTCCCACACATAATGCTGCAGGCAAGACTGGATGGGGTAGAGTTAAAAATGGTTTAATGGTTTAACTAACAGTGCACCAACTTGGATAACTCTATAACCTTTTCATCGATTTTATTCCAAAAAATGAAATAAATAAATAAACAACTGTTCAAAGGATTTCAAAATGCTGTGCACACTGTATTTTAGTGATTCCCAAACGTTCAAGCAGATTTTTTTTCTTTCACTTATCTTCACTTAGTAATAGAAGTCTCAGCTGTACAGTCCAGTGGTCTTAGGATAATGAGAACACCTGCATTTTGACTGCTTCCTACTAAAACTCATTTTCACCATTCAAATCAGTCTGCCATCAGCTACAATATCTTGCAGAAAAATAAAGGCCTCATTGCTCAACCAAAACAGAAAGAGCATCCCAGTTTTGTTGATCACTCTCCCCATGTAGCTACAGTGGTGGCCAGTGGAACGACCAGAGTAACGCTGCCGTCACACTAGGGGAAAGTATTGACACCATGTATAATTAACTTACAAGTTTGTTGCCTTTGAAATGGTTGCTTTGTGTGTCATGTTAGTGTGAGTGAATAAGTGTGCCAAGCAATAAAACGGCAATAAGACGGGGTCAGTCTGCTATCAGTTTGTGACTGAATGGGGCCACATTAACAATTACATGCAACCTGTTTATGAATAAATGTTGCCATATGAAGCAAATCTAGTGTGTATACATACACAGAAATTACTTACATTCAGAGTCCAGCCAGATCCTCATAGATCTGGAACTGAAATGCCTCCACAAACAGTGATGCAGTAGCTGCATCAACACATCGGACTACAAACATGCACATTACCACTTCCGGAAGACGATCAAAGCAGCCAAACGTGAGTACAGGGACAGGGTGGAGCAACAGTTTGACAACCCTCGGAGTATGTGGCAGGGACTAAACACGATCGCAGACTTTAGAGGGAAAACCAGCACACCGCAGACCACGGCCTCTCTGTGTGAGGATCTAAACGTATTCTACGCTAGATTCGACACAGCGAACACCATGAGACCGGACAGTGTGTGCACCGCGGATGACGTCAGTGCGCACACTGTGTCTGAGGAGGATGTGCGGAGGTGCTTCAGGAAGGTGAACGCGCGCAAAGCTACAGGTCCGGACGGGATTCCCGGCCGCGTCCTCAGGTCATGCGCGGCTCAGCTGGCTGGAGTCTTCACACACATCTTCAACCTTTCCCTCTCTCTGTCTGTAGTCCCAGCCTGCTTCAAAATGGCCACCATCGTCCCTGTACCCAAATCCTCCACCATCTCCTCATTGAACGACTGGCGACCTGTAGCCCTGACCCCCATCGTAAGCAAATGCTTCGAGAAGCTGGTCAGGGACTTCATCTGCTCTGCACTACCCGACTCACTGGACCCTCTACAGTTCACATACCGCCACAACAGGTCCACTGATGATGCCATAGCCCTGACACTACACACTGCCCTGTCACACCTGGAGAAGAGAGACACGTATGTGAGAATGCTGTTTGTAGATTACAGCTCAGCATTCAATACCATCGTTCCCTCGAAGCTGGACAGGAAACTGCAGGATCTAGGACTGAGCAGCTCCCTCTGCAGCTGGATCCTTAGCTTCCTGTCTGACAGACGCCAGGTGGTCAGACTGGGCAGCATCACCTCATCCCCCATCACACTGAACACTGGTGCTCCACAGGGGTGTGTACTGAGCCCTCTCCTGTACTCACTCTAAACCTTTGACTGCACAGCCACTAACAACTCCAACATCATTGTGAAGTTTGCGGACGACACTACAGTGGTGGGTCTTATCACCAACAGTGATGAGACGGCTTACAGGGAGGAGGTCAGCGTCCTGACCCACTGGTGTCAAGACAACCATCTCACCCTCAACGTCGCAAAGACAAAGGAGTTGATAGTGGACTTCCGGAGGTGCAGAGAAGTACACACCCCCATCACCATCAACGGCGCTGCTGTGGAGAGAGTGAGCAGCTTCCGGTTCCTTGGTGTACATCTGGCTGAGGATCTTACGTGGTCAGTACACACAAACAAAACAGTGAAGAAGGCGCAGCAGCGCCTCTTCTTTCTCAGGAGACTGAAAAGATTCGGCATGAGCCCCCGCATCCTCAGGACCTTCTATCACTGTGCCATTGAGAGCATCCTCACTGGATGCATCACCACCTGGTATGGCAACAGCACCGCCTACAACTGCAAAGCTCTCCAGCGAGTAGTGCGGTGCTCTGAACGGATAATTGGAGGTGAGCTTCCCTCCCTCCAAGACATCTACAGGAAGCGCTGCCTGAGGAAAGCGGGGAGGATCATCAAGGACTCCAGTCACCCCAGCCATAAACTGTTCAGACTGCTTCCATCAGGAAGGAGGTTCTGCAGCATCCGGTCCTGTACCAGCAGACTGAGAGACAGCTTTCTCCATCAGGCCATCAGACTGCTCAACACGTCATAGACACCTCACCTCCACTACTGGAACTTCAACATTATGCACTACATACTGCACATTAATACCACTGTTTTGCACATGTCTCAACTCTGTATATTTTTATATATTTTATTTATTGTTTACTCTATTTAATTTGTAAAATATGTACACACACACACACACGCACACACGTAGAAAAATATTTAGTATACACATCCAGAAATGCATATACTATTATATATTGTACATATATTTATTAGTTTCAGATGTAGCCATTCTTGTATTTTGCTTGTTTACATTATTGTATTTTGCACAACTCTGTTGCTTGTGAAGCTCGCACACAAGAATTTCACTCACATGTGCTGTACCAATGTACCTGCACATGTGATGTGACAATAAAAGTGATTTGATTTGATTTGATTTGCAGGATGGCAGTTTAACTGCAAAGTCACATAGGTGTCCAGAAACCTCGGTTTAATATAGCAATAAAACATTACAACCATTCGAGTTCTGTCTTGCACAGTGATGTGTCGCAGGCGAATTGCGCTCATCAGTGCAGACTGTCTGATCTGTCTGATAGTGACTGCGTTCAGTTTGTGGTACTGCAAATATTTGGAGACCGGTTGCATCCCACCAGGTGATTTGTGTAACTGTCTTGCAATTGAAAGTGGTCATGCAGAAGTTAAGTGTGTTACACGTTCATCATCTCGGCGATCAGTTGTTTGCTGCAGCTGCTAGCAGAAAGTCACCCAATCTGAAAAAATTCAGTGCATTCTCTCTGCAACCAGTGTTTTTTATTCAAGTCTCAAGGAGGTTGCTGTCCTATTTTTATCCTAGTGTGACTGAACCATAACTGTAGAAAACTCCCCACTGTCAGAGTAGGTAAACAAAGTGATGATAGAGGCTGACAGGTAACAAAAGAGGAGTTTCCTTAACTAAGAAAGAACTCTGAGAACTGAGAGGGTATAAAAGACTAGATATTCAGTTGGTATTATTTCTCTTAGATCAGTAATAAACTAAAACTGGCTGCTTGTTAAGGTGATTCCAACTGGTTTTGTATTGGTGGAGCAGTAGTTAGTACTCTTGCCTTACTGCAAGAAGGTTCTGGGGCGTTTCTGTGTTTTCATCTCCTCCCTGTGCCTGGATGGGTTTTTCCAGGCATTCTGGCTTCCTTTAAAAGTCCAAAGATGTTTGGTCAATTAGTGACTCTAAATTGTAGATGTGAATGATTGTCTGTCTCTCTGTGGTAAACCTGTGGAGATGGACCTGCCTCCTGTCCTATGGCAGCTGGGTTATGCTTAAGCATCCCTATGACCTTGAATTTAATATGCAGTTAAGAAAATGGATCTATGGACTTGAACATATCTTAGCAACTGTTGGATGAATTGCCACATAAAAACCAAATTCATGGTTTCCAGAGGATTGTCGCCACTTACCCTTTTTTTTTTAGCAAATTAAAAAATATCAGATAAAAAAAATTATACTGTTTCTTTTACCTTTTCTATCTACATCCCGCCTTCAGAGTCACCCTCTCCTCCCTTATATGGCTGTGTAAAAATATCCACCTCAGATCAAATCACACACTCAAGCGTGTGTTTAAAAAAATAACAAATTTCTGATATAATTTCGATGACAATTTTGTGGATTACGCTTATTTTTTTGTGATGTTGTAATCTGAGAGGAGAAGATAGCAACATCTAGCCTCAAATGAGTCCAGTCTGAGTGTTACGACAAATTGTGTGGTGGTATTGTATCAATGCAGGGACACCAAGTATCAACATTTTATAGAAACACTTTAGAAATACTATGAACAAGAGGACTCCTCTCATGCAACATCATCCTGACATAAAGTTACCCGAGCAAACTTTTGTTTAATTGGCTGTTAGACAGATTGTGTAAGGTCGCCAACATGTTGCCATCAGTCTTTGTCAGTGAGTCCAGTTCGAGAGGACTCAACTCAAAGAACATGAAGATTGCTGAACGCAAATGTAATAGTTATACAGAAATATAACTATTTCTGTATAACTATTACATTAATAGTTATATTTCTGTGAATTTCGGTGTATGCAGACAACAACAGAGGTGTGATTTTCAACTATTTATGTAACCGACCCCATTCAGTTGCAAAACTTTGCATGTTGCAAAATAACAAAAAATTGCAATAATTGTGGGTACTGAACTGTGTCAATATGTACCCTGCCTTTCCCCTTATCTCAACCAGACTAGGCTCCAGCCTTCCCTAAACCTAAACCTGGATGAAAGGCTGTCCCCATGAAAACTCTAACTGGCTCTGTCATTAACTTGACTAAATGCTAAACTACAGTATATTGGCACCAGACCTGATTGTAATGTGGATGGTGTTTATTAAAACCATTTATTCACATGTTAAATATTCATGGGTGAGTTTGCAGGTGCTTTGAGGGAAGGCCTGGTCACATCCACTGAATTATAACAAACACTCACTGAGACAGATAACCACCTATTGAATTGTAAATAAATGCGTGTTGAAAGCTTACTGAGAAGGGGAAAAAGGCAGACAGTCAGACAGTTCAGTCCAATTAAACAGAGTGAATGTGTATGCATTGTGACAGGCTTCTAGCTACCGTTGCCAGAGCTTAAAACGGTGGACTTCCCTGTGTGTGTTTGCATTATAAAATATTACATACAGTAGGCACCACAGCACCTGTGGGCACAAATTAATTATTCAACCTTCTTATTCGAATTATTCAAACAGTAACCGTAGACCCATGTAAATCTAAAAATAATCTGTATGAACTGCGAATATATTTGTTTTTGGGGGGAAAAGTTTAATATTTCTCAAGCACTGATGGAGTGCAGGCTCCTTCCTAGCTGTTAGGTGAGGCTGTGTGCAGGCAGGAATAGGACCCAAGGTGCAGACTCCGGAGACAGACGTGAACTCAAAAAAGGCTTTAATTTAATACTCAAAATATAACAAAACTAAAAAAAACTCAAAACAAACTTAAACTAGAGAAATGACAGAACACACAGCTAAGAAAATGGTAGATCGCGACACGGACACAGAGAAACACAGGGCTTAAATACACAGAGGGAGTAATCAGGGAATGAATAACAGGAGGGAAATACAGCTGGGGAAAATCAGAACTGACGAGACAAAAGGAAGCGTAAACTGAACACACTAAGACAGAGACCTTCAAAGTAAAACAGGAAACACATAACATAGACTCACATGCAGGCACTACAGAGGGAACAGAGACGTGGGACCAGGGCAGACACAAACACTGACTGAACACGGGGATATAGGAACTAAGGATACATAGAGACGTGAACTAGACAAGGGGATGCAGGTGATAGGGGAGACAGAGCAACTAAAGAAGACAGAGACATAAGCCATAAGACGGAACTCAAAGAAACCAAAAACTAGAAATTATAAATAATAACAAACTCAAAAACCCTGGGTCGACGACCCAGGCATCCTAACACTAGCGGGTCGATTGGCGGTGCAAATGAAATATTTGTCAGGTTTCACTTCTGACCTAGAAGAAAAGTAGCAGTAAAAGCAGTCACATTTGCAAAAAAATAACCTTTAGTCAAGCAACACTTAAAATTAAAAGAGTTGCACAAAAGCAGCAGATTGGGGGAAATGCTTCTAAGGATTCCAGAAATGTGAAGAAAATTTCTTTGTTAACAGCTCAGCGTCGGTATCCAATTTTGGAACTACCCCTCTCATCAGTGTGAGAGATTTCTATTAGAACAAAACAAAAGGTCAAAGAGAGTGTGAAGTTCTTTTAAGAGACGCTTTTGATGCCCTCTTGCTTGCTGGTTTAGCACAACAAAGCAAACAACAACTCCCAACACTCCCACGTTACACCTGAATATTATAACCAGTCTGTGCTGAAAGTCTACGCTCCTCATCTGCTGCTTGTTTTAATCGTGGGAGACAGTTATTTGTGATTACCAAAACAGAGCGGGAGACGGATTGTTCTTCTGTCTCCCCCTCTGTTTCTCCAAACTTGGTCAGTGAGTCAGTCACACCCATGCTCCTCACATGTTTTACCTCAGCTGCGACCCAGCAATGATCTCCTTTAAAGTAACAATAAAAGCATTCATATTTCAAGCGTGCACTTTGATCCATTTAAGGCTTGATCATACTCCACGTCTTAGGTAAACAAAGGGGGTTGAGGGGGTTATAGCAATGCTTTTGTGTGATACGGGGAAATCTGGAAAATGTAAAGCAAGCTAACACTGCACTAGCAAGCCCAAGTTCACCTGCAGTGTTGTCTTACATGAAAACTAGAGCGCATACCGAAGGAGGATAAATACAATTATGAGTTAAGTTGGTAATAATTACACATAAATGGTTAACAAATTGAAATAGATTGAACAAGTAGCTGTGGCACTACCTAAAAATGTGTTCTGAGTCTTTAATCAGATGGCTTCACTCCATCTATTAATTGTTCTTAATGAGGAAACAAAATGAACTTATTCAATTGTCAATCAGTAATGGAAAGGTTCATTTGAATATTTGATTTTCTTTCTTTTTCTTTTACACTAACACATGTAATCTTAGGCTTTTTTCCCCTTTAAACTGCATGTGGACTGTAAGAATTCTAATAATGCTCTCATTTTTTCAGCTGTCCCTTCTTTTAACCTTTAACCCTTGCAGGAAAACGTCAGGGTCAGTCTGGTTTATGATCGCATAATCATCGAGCATTTCCCGACCTGCACTCCTCACTCGGAGCCCTGGACTTTACCCGGCCGCACATTCTTATGCACAACCGGCCGGGGCGATGTGTCCTTCAGCGACCTTGCCACTCCATCATCAATCACCTCCCAAGGAGAGGCGTTCACAGGGAAGACTGAATAAACGTCACTTTGTCAGTATGAACAACAGGACTCGCGAAACTTTTTAAACGACGCTGCCTCACACCTCTGACATCCACTTTTCAGGATGAGCAATTGCAGATGCTACTCTGAATTCTGATACTGTCTCCGGCCTGAGCCGTGGTCCGCTCAGTCTGACGGCCTGCCTCTAAACACCTCAGGGCTAGACAAATAATGTTTGGTCAAATAGACGAAAAAAAAAAAAAAAGATCCTCTGCTTTCAGTAAAGAAAACATTTGGACAGTCTGCGAAGGATAAATCTGCTGTCATAGCCACTGTCATGATCTCAAAAATACCCACTCCTCTCTCTGACACCTATAATCAACAACATGCTTGAAGCCAACAGAAGTGTGCTCGAAGAATCTCGACCTTATCATTAAGGAATCATTTATTTTCTGTAGTTGCTGTTGGATTGTTACGTTGGACTCTAGATGTTACATAAAGAATGCAAATAGAATATTATAATGTCCGCAATAGTTCCAAATTAAGTGCAATCTTTCTATAAAAACATTTGCTCATGAGTGTAATCGGTATGAGAAGGATATGCCAGCCTCGTCGCTTTCAGACAGACCCTTCGCACAGCGAGGCCTTCTGCGGTGGAAACACATGATTAAGTGGCAAAAGCTAGATTTAGTGTCCTGACCAGAGAACAGAGATGGGCTTTGTTTCTGCTTTGCTCCTGTGGGACCCAGTTTGGCTGACGGCAGTGGGCTGGTGTCCATATGGGGGGGGGGGGGGGGCATCACCCACAATACAGGAGCCCTCCATTAAAAGGACTCTATCTGGCCTACAGGGGCAAGCAAATCACATCAAAAGAGACTTCTATGGGGGATTAATAAAGTCGCTTAGTGTGCTGTATAAATTCCATCATTCATCAACGATGATAACAATAATGATGATATATATGAGTCCAGCCCCTAGCTAGGATTAGTAAGTTACAAGCAAAACAGTATACTCTCATCACGGAATTGGACTGGGAAGCCTAATAATGCTCCCCCATGACCTCGGATGAAAAAGTTAATGCTCATTTGGTTCAGAGTGAAATTACTATTAAAATGTTTCCTCAGACCTTGTCTCCAGAGCACCTAACCTTTCCCAAGCGCCCCTGTAAAACCACTGTAGTGATTTTCATGAAAAGTGCTACATTTGATTAACATTCAACTGATGCCTAAACCTAAAAATATGAGTGCATCGAGTTTTCACGCTCGTCTTTTCTGCTCTGCTTGTCCAAAAGAGCAAGTGCACTAAACTAAGATTCTGAAAATAATACAATATATGTTTGCATGTTCTCTAGCTACTCCTAGATGAGTGGACCAATCTTGATGTAATTTTGCATAAACACTGCCTAGGGCAGGGGTGTCCAACTCCAGGCCTCAAGGGCCGGTGTCCTGCAGGTTTTAGACGTGTCCGTAATCCAACAGAGGTGATTTAAATGGCTAAATTACCTCCTCAACATGTCTTGAAGTTCTCCAGAGTCTTGTAATTATTTGATTCAGGTGTGTTGATCCAGGGATCTCTAAAATATGCAGGACACCGGCCCTTGAGGCCTGGAGTTGGACACCCCTGTTCTGGGGTAATGTGAATGCTAAAATACATATGACTTATACAAATATCTCATACAAAATCCCCAAATCATATATAGTTATACATTTGATAGTTCAGTTGAGTGTGTTTTTGTGTTTGTTATGCATTTTAACCGTCAGTGCAAATATTTAAACTTTTTGGTGCAGCTGAATGGCCGCTGATTATCGATCAAAGAAATAAGCCACTATAAAAGCATTTAAAATTTAGAAAATACTGCAGCAGAGCAGGCAGCAACATTGTGGGGATAAGAACACAATGTTTGGATAAGCATCATATTATAAGAGACTTTATAAACAACCTGTCATGTATTAAATCTTCTATATGAATTCATCATTAATTTTGCAGTATACATATTATTTAATATATTCTTCATTTTACTAATTTATATTGTTTAGATTTGACAACTAATAAATAATCTAATAAGTCAGTATTCTGGTAAATTTACCAGTATATAGATCTTCCATCAATGAATTATTAAATTGTGTGCTTATTGTGCCAATAATATATCTGGTACCATATATTTGTACGCAGAGTATATCACAAACACACGCATACTAAAATGAAAATCTGCGAAATGTTTCATGTAATCACGATTTTAAAAACTACTGGACGCTGCCAGGCTACCCTCAGCCTCCTAGTAGATACACCTATGGTATCACTTTGAAAATCATACATGACATCTTTCTCGATTTATGGTGTTCACAAGATCTTCCGAAAACTTGGACTCTCACCTTGACCTTAACCTTGAAGTCAACCTCACTGAGATTCAAACTCATCTCAGACTTTTAGTAGATGCACCCATGGAACGAATTTCAAAATCACACGTCTCCTCGTTCTTGAGTTCTCACATTCACAAACTTGGGTGTCACGCCACCCACCCGCCTGGTGGTGTGACGATATTACCCCCTCAGCCTTTTATGGCAGAGAGGTTAAAAAGGGATGAAAAAGTGACAGTTATTCTTGACAGTTATTGTTTATTGAGCCAACACCAAAGCAAAGACCGGCGTGCAGTGCAGGGGGTTATTTTGAAGCACTTTTTTTTATTTCAGTGGTCCACAGGACATAACAACTGCATATAGAGAAAAAAACGTCAAATCTACTAAAAACTTCTACCAACTTCCACCTTCTATGTTTGCTGGATTTCAGTTTGTCATTCACAGAGTATTTTGTCTGTTTTATTATGTCTGTGCCTAAACTGAATTAGAAAGGAAACAGATTGCCTCAGAATAAAAATGAATGAAACTAAAATTATCTGCATATCTAGAGCCATCGTTAAATAAGAAAAGATGTGCAAATCAGTTTCTGTTTCATTTAAAAAAAACAAAAAACTTGCAGTGGGATCCAAGTTTCCATTCCTGCCCCAAACGGTCTGTTTGTTGAAGAACATTGAGAGCGCAGCTGCAGCAAGAGTGGTGCAAACATATACACATGCCTTATTAAGCTTGTCAATCAGCTGCCAATTCTCCACAACCCTCAGATCCATTCAGTCAGCCAGCCGTACAGGAAGGCAGTCAGTCGGCTGTGCCAGACGAGGGAACAGCTGGCCGCCACTTTCAACTCACTGAGGCTACCTGGTTTGGCATCAGCTTCCAGCAACAGGCGTATCTCTGCCAAATGCTGCATGTGGCAGGAAGAATGGAAAGACTGAACCAAGGGAGTGAGGTGAAAGAAGGGATAGGCCACGCAAACTGCTGCTCCAAAAGGTCAGGTGCGACAGACCTTTGGCTGAATGTCCTTAAAAGCCTCGCAATCATCATCTCCATCACTCCAATGGAACTGGAGAGAGAGTCGGACAATTTAATGGCACTAATAAGGCCCGGAGAGACAGGTGACACCATCCTGTAGGTCACCAGGCGACACAGCCACCCAAAAAGAAGTGAAAGAGAGGCAAAATTATACCGCTGCCATTATTCCAATCTAAATTTAACTGTCAGTCAGCAGTCGGCGGAGACGGGGGCCAAAACTGACTGTAATAATATTCACAGCAGTCACTGATGTAGTTTGTGTGTGCGTGTGTGTGTGTTTTGGCGTGAGTGGTGAGCTTAATATGTGTGCTTTCACATGCACATACCTCTGGGAATGACTGACTGAACAGAGCAAGTTATCAAGCCATCCGCTCTGTGTGATTTCAGCCCCTTTCTGATTTCCTCATCAGCCAGTGTCTGTGTCACCATCAGGTAGAAAAGCAGCTATCACCGGGCTGCACGGAGGTGAAAGCAATCAATAGCTGACTTCAGGGGGGGACACAGGAGGAGCTATCATGGAGCTCATCATCAGGCTGTATGAATACAGCCCTCTGGGAGATTGCATATGGTGCGAGAGTCATCGGCATGAGCCCGCCACAGTCAGTCACACTGTCAGAGCACCCTGATCTCACACTGCATTAGTCCCTAATATGATGCTATATATTATCGCTTTTAGGACATTTACTGTGGCAATTGTGGTTAAGCGCAAGGGCTGGAAGGTAAAAGAAAAAAAAACACACTGGCAAGCCTCCTGCAGGGTAAAACCTGACAAGGATCTCCTAATTCCCACCATGTCCCCTGTTTGCCTTTTCCCAGCTACAGTGCAATACTGCTGCTGCGATGACAGCTATTAGGACTCTGGGGAGGACAAAACATTAAAGAGTGCTTGATTTAAGTACTCACAGCTTTTCCAGGGCAGCCAAGCCATAGAAGGAGCCGTTCCTCAGCAGAGAGATCTTGTTGTTACTCAGGTTTCTGTTTAGGGGCAAAAGATATGAGAGAGAGAGAGAAAGAAGTCGAGGTGAGCATGCGGAGCAAGTAAGAGGAGGCGCATTTGTAAATATCACAAAAACAGAGCTGGGGGAGATTACTTATTCAAATGGCTGATAAATTGTTTATCCTCTGCCTGTCAATATGTTAGCAAGAGATAAGGATTTATGCCTGATGAGATTGCGGCTGTAAATTACTCATCCAAGCCACGTTTTGGACTTGTTTATGGCCATTTGTGGTTAAGATGTGTAATGATCCAAGCCATCCACCACCCCCCACATGCCCCCTCCTGCACTCCTTCATGTCAAAATATTGGCCTAATAGAAAAGCTTAAGGAAATGCCAGGTCAGCACAATTCAGTCATCCATTGCTCACACCACAACAGCAAACAAATCAATGAAATGCACTGCAGGGATCTTTAAGTGATGAATTAATATTCAGAAGAGACGCAGTGCCTCCGTTTTGATTATTTCTATGACAGCCATCACTGCTTTTTCTCTTTTTTCCCCCTTTTTTGGGGATGAATTATGTCTGGGCTGGATGTAAAATGAGAAACTATGTTTCTCTGAGTGATGCATGTGTTTGGGGGAAATAGAAAAATAGCGCCTGGACAGGACTTCTCGGAGAGTACTTGAAAGCACAAACACACGCACACAACCTTATCGTGTCGCGAAAACGTAGGAAAATCCAATTTAACGCACGCTACACTTGCGGTATTTCTGTTAAACCTCTGTTATCTATCCGCAGAAATGAGCACAGCTAAAACAAATAAACACACATGGGGCATATCAAGGTAATCAGGTGGGTTTTTTTACTGTAGAAAAAACAAAACAAAACCCAGAGTGACTTATTAGACCACGTAAAACTCGGGCGCCTGCTGCGGGTGCGAGAGGCATTTCAGATAAGGGCCCGAGTCTCCTCGAAGCCCGCTGCAGTAATTACTTTTGCTATGTTTGTCGAGAATAACATGACCACACAAAGTCACCTCTGAACCAGTTACTGCTGGAAATACAACGATACAGCAGACAAGAACAGGTAGTTCAGGGCTCCACTCTGAAATAAATCTCTCTCTCAAGCCGGACTTCCATGAGCAAATTGGCAAATAAAGACTTTTTGAGTTTTTTTCATTATACAGATTTCCTCAGATTTCCTTAAAACAGCGAGACGGTGGTAATACATGATGTATGTTACAATGCACCAATTATCCCTTTATTCTTCTATTTAGACAATTCAGGGTTGGAGACTGTCCCATGAGGTCATGAGGTGACAGGCAGGGAGAACGTGTAAACTCCACACAAAAGGGCCCAGGCTGGCCAGTGGGTTCAAACACTTCCCTGGCAGTGTGAGACAGTGCTAACTACTGCACCGCCACGCCACACCTAGGGTTTGTGTCTCAGTTCAGAAGCCTGGTGCCAATCAATCATATCCAACCACACAGACACAGTTAAAGGAGATTAAAGCTTTTATAAATTAGAAACTACTCACTACACTACTCACTGTCTATGTGAAGAAGATTGCTTGTAGCTAAAAACCAACAGAGAATTGTGATTTTATTTTGTAGTTTCAGATCACAGAGGTTGTTGACTTTCTCCTTTACTTTATATCTTTTAACCTCAGCACAAAAAACAGCAGTGATGCAAAAATGAAAGCACAAACAGAGCTCAAAGGAGAGACACTGTTTATTATGTAACAGTTACATAGCCTGTATTAAAAAGACGAAGGTAGCCACCGTGTGATCATCCATCAGTTTTGCTTTTGAGTTAGTATTTTGTGTCGTTTTGTGAGTTTGTTTAGTGGCTAAAGAGGCTTTTTGTTTTCAACAGATTGGTGGGTTCCTTGTTATTAGCTAATGCTAGCAAACTTGCTAACCAAGCTTCCATGAACAATATGAATGCATTAATTGCGTTACACATTATATGAATGCAAACACCTGCTAATTAGTGTCAAGCAACAAAAAACTAAAAACTAAAAAAATTAAAGTAAAAATTTCTATAAATTTATTGAAATTAATACACATAATTTTCTCATTCACATTTAATTAGAGTAATTAAAGGTAATAGTATTTATAGGTACTGTTGGGGTAAAAAAAAGAAAGAAGGTATTTTCTCTGCAGACACATGGATGCAGATGCAACTTTACACATACACTGAACAAAAATATAAACGCAACACCTTTGTTACTGCTCCCATTCCCCATGGGATGGACGTAGAGACCTAAAATTCATTCCAGATACACAATATAACCATCCCTCCCAAACAGTGGTCACAAATCAGTCCAAATGTGTGGTAGTGGGCACATCTGCTATATTGAGATAATCCATCCCACCTCACAGGTGTGCCACATCAGGATGCTGATCTGACATCATGAGTAGTGCACAGGTGTACCTCAGACTGCCCACAACAAAAGGCCACCCTGGAATGTGCAGTTTTTTGCACTATTGGGGGTCTGAGGACCCAGAACCGGTCAGTATCTGGTGTGACCACCATTTGCCTCATGCAGTGCAACACATCGTCGCATGGAGTCTATCAGATTGTCAATTGTGGCCTGTGGAATGTTGGTCCACTCCACTTCAATGGCTGTGCGAGGTTGTTGGATATTCGTGGGAACTGGTACACGCTGTCGTATACGCCGGTCAAGCACATCCCGAACATGCTCAATGGGTGACATGTCCGGTGAGTATGCTGGCCATGCAAGAACTGGGACATTCTCAGCTGCCATCTGCCCTGAACAATGTGAACCATGATTCATCCGTGAAGCGCACACCTCTCCAACGTGCCAGACGCCATCGAATGTGAGCATTTGCCCACACAAGTCTGTTACAGCGACGAGCTGGAGTCAGGTCAAGACCCCGATGAGGACGACGGGCATGCAGTTGAGCGTCCCTGAGACGGTTTCTGACAGTTTGTGCAGAAATTGTTTGGTTGTGCAAACCAATTGTTCCAGCAGCTGTCTGGGTGGCTGGTCTCAGACGATCTTGGAGGTGAACCTGCTGGATGTGGAGGTCCTGGGCTGGTGTGGTTACACGAGGTCTGCGGTTGTGAGGCCGGTTGGATGTGCTGCCATATTCTCTGAAACGCCTGTGGAGACGGCTTATGGTTGAGAAATGAACATTCAATGCACGGGCGACAGATCTGGTTGACATTCCTGCTGTCAGCATGCCAATTGCACGCTCCCTCATTGCTTGTGGCATCTGTGGCATTTTGCTGTGAGACAAAACTGCACATTCCAGGGTGGCCTTTTATTGTGGGCAGTCTGAGGTACACCTGTGCACTACTCATGATGTCAGATCAGCATCCTGATGTGGCACACCTGTGAGGTGGGATGGATTATCTCAATATAGCAGATGTGCCCACTACCACACATTTGGACTGATTTGTGACCACTGTTTGGGAGGGATGGTTATATTGTGTATCTGGAATGAATTTTAGGTCTCTATGTCCATCCCATGGGGAATGGGAGCAGTAACAAAAGTGTTGCGTTTATATTTTTGTTCAGTGTAGCTGTAGGCTATGGTGCAAGAGTCGGGGGGTGATGATATACGCAGCGCTTATTCTGCAGCCCAGACTCACATAATTTTAAATACAACTCCAATGGAGATTCAAGGTTTTATATCTGCTAAAATATTGATTTCTCCAGCCAGCTCTTAAATCGTCTGCTGCAGGGCTGCTCTCTCTCGCTCTGTGATGCTGTGGATACGTACATACCCATGTGATCTGCTGCCTTGAGCTCTCCTTTGCATGTTGTGTATCTTCTTGTCAGCCAATGGCCACTTCACTCACTTACGCACACACATTCAGACAGATAGACAGTGGCAGATTTGCACAAGGTCAGATCCTTTTATCACCTTCCACCACTACCTTCCCATCTTCTTTTAACACAATGGGCTGTGGGAATGATCACCCAGGTTTAAGGAGAGAAGGCCAATTAGAATGTGGTGTTGATTTCTTCTGTGACGACAGTGCTCTCGTTATGGCTACATGCTCATTTTTAACCCCAGGATTAAGCAGCGGGATCCCACAATGCATTGTGCTGAACGGGCAACTCGCCGGCCAAACTGCTCAGGGTGCAGAGTGTGCACAATGAAAATGTACTTGTGAAGGCACAAACAGACATGCAAACTAGGCATGAACTCACAACAGGAAATAAATATTTGGTCTTTTTGGTCATGAGAATAAACAATTCTATAAAGATTTCTCTCGGTTTTTGGCTGAAAGGTTAAAAAATGATATTTGCACTTGCCATTTTTTGCACTTGCACTGGAGAATTGTCTCATTTAATTGAATAAGTTTGCTTCTGGGTGATATTTGGGGAAAGCACCTCTTTCTGCTCACAGTTGTCTTGGCAGGAAAAGCTAAATTGATGACAGGAAGTCCCCTCTCAGCAAAAGGCCAGGATGGACGCAAACTCGCGTCAGCAAATTTGTGTCAACATCTAAGCTTGTATTTATATTTTGGCCTACCCCAATAGCAAACTTCCAAGGAGATCGTATCTCTATTACTTCCAAAATGACTCTTTTTTTTTTTTGACAGAGAACTAGTGGGAAGATCCGGCGGGACAAAATCCGCAGAGCCAATACAAGAGACAAAGAATGCACAAAAAAGATCGGGTGAGATAATAGACTTTTCACTAAGCCCCTCCATCCAGTTATTGCTGCTATGGCTGTCAAGCGTTCCATTGTTGCACAAAGCACTTTACACACTGATACCACAGGCACATTTATCATTTGAAATTTGCAGTAATTCTTTAAACAGTGATATGACAGCTGATTTCACATGGAAGTAAACAGTAGGCTTCTCATTTCCAGCCAACAAGTGAAAATCTATTTTATCTGCTGTACGAACGACTGTCGTTTGACAGTCCACTGAATTTAGTGTTAGAAGACTGAGGCCAAAGCTGCTCGTCACCCGCATGAAGTCATACTGTCACCAGCTGATGATCAGCGTCAGTATGGAATAAGGAGGAGCATGGGCATGTTTTGCATAGTAGAGATGGTTAACCGTAGTTATATATGACATTTGTGCCAGTACCACTTTTTTCCATCTGCTATGTGCCACTGCTTGTGGGAGGAAGAGCACACCTTGTCGGTGGTACAGAACAGAGCAGCATTAACATGACAGAAAAGACACTGATTGTGTCAGACATGGCAGAGGAGGAGGAGCTGGAATGGAGGTGGGTTGCTAACCTTGCTCAGTAATGTAAATAACATGCCCTATATGAGATTTGCCAATCAGCTGTCAAATATCTGTCTGCACTGAAATCTCACCTGAACTAATTCCTCAATTATCAGTAAAAACGTAATTTAAATGTTACATGCCAAAAACGTCCTGTTTAACTGACTTTTATTTTGTGCTATTTTATTTTTACAAAACTGTTTTGGTTTTTTTTTACATCAAGTGTAGTTATTACTTGAGCCCTGTGTCTACTGTTTTGGGACATGGTGAAATTCAAAGGCTTGCAATTTATGTGGGCTTGGCGAAATCAGTCAATTAGAAAGTGTAGGGCCAAATTAACTCATGGGTTGAAGGGGAAAAAAGTTGTGTGGGTGATCAGCTCAACTAACAATGGGCTAATTTACTAAAAACCTAAATTCACAAATCAAAACAAGCAGACTGGATAATGGACAAGCAGTCTAGTAATCAAAATAAAACAGTCTCCAGTAACAGCAATGGCAATTTAGATCACTGAGAGCCAACTTAATGGTAATTTCGTGTCTTTTTTTAGTGCAAACTTCTCTGTTAGAAATTGCTGAGGGCTGCTTATGTTCTGCATAAATCAGAGGAGCACAGGATTTGTGTAGAAAAAGGGCTGTTACAAACTATCCCATAGTGTAAACCTGAAATCTGCAACAGCTGATCTGTAGGATGTGCAGAATAACACAAAACATAATCTACCATCAAATACTTACCCATCTGTGCGTCGATGAACTTGCTGTTATTGTGTTATGTGCAATAATGCAAGCAATTCTCTCATTTTAGGAAGACGTTTTTATAAAACCCATTAGACATCAGAGATCAGTCTAGAAGTGTATGAGTCCCATTCATTTTTGCATTTTGACAGTCATTTCAATATGGCAATATGTGCATGAAAAAAAATCACGAAAGGTGAAGATTTTATGACGTGCCATTTTCAAATGAAGGAATTTTCTCGATTAATTTTTCAACCATAACTGAATGTTACAAATAACAATTACAGTTCACAATTACAACTACATACAGAAACTGTTAAAAAACGGATAATATGCTCACAGAAAATTACGTTAGTTTTTTTTTACAGTGTAACTTTGAGCTATCCACTATATACAAATTCGTTCTCACTCATTTTGAGTATATCAGCATTCCTAGGGGCGACTATCACAGCCACACCCGGTGCAAAATAACACATGACCTAAAGTTAAATGCATTAAATTTAGTGCAATTTGCAATGAATTGCTTTATCAGACCTTTCTGATTTTCCACTCTAAAACTGAAACTCCTACAAAGACCTGCACAACAAGCCCAGTCACGAAAATACCTGCACCCTGTGCACTTTAATACCAAAAGAGAGTATTTCATTGGTGCAGTAAATTTGTAAATTTGATCCTTTAAGCTGAGTCAGATTAGACAAGATTTATAGACCACCAAATGTGAGTAAGCAAGAGTTTGTATGGATTTCTATTGTTGTTGATCCAAACATCAGTATCCTGCTGCGTTGGTGTCAGTTTGAATTCGTCTTGACAAAAGCTCTCTGCATGCAGGAAATTGCAGCAGATACAAGCCAGCATGGAAGCAGCCGGACATGGTGAGAAACTCCTTGGAAAACCGAGCAGGTCAATATCACAATATTTCACACGGAGAATTACTGAAAGATAACCAAAGAGCTCAAACAGTTTGAAGGGCCAGGTGGAGTTGATTCTGGTATTCCCTGAGCTTTTTCTAAATGCTAGCACTATAAATTGTGCCAAAACTGCTGCGCTTCTTTTCTAAAGCCACATATGAACAATGTGGCAGGGTAAAGGTGGTCGAGCTGAGACACTCACTGCTGTCGCTGTGTTTTCTCCAGTGTCTCCCATTCTGTTCCTACACCTCCCTCTGCGGACGGACGTCCCACTCAGGGACAGGCAGCCACTGTTTGTGCAAACTCAAGCGTGTCCTGTGCTGTGTTATGCTGCATGTATGTGTGTGCGGATTTGTGTGGATGTGCCTGCTTGCCGACCCCTGCATGCCTATCTCAGGCCTCTGCGCAACGTCCAGGAAATCACAGGAAAAACAGAATTGAACATTATGTAAACAGGCCATGACAAACTTGTGGAGGAGCCATCCAACTCTGTATTTACATTATCAATTATGTTCTCTGTGGATAAGCTGCTTTCAGCGAGGAGAAGTGATTCAGTATTGTCTCTGTGGGCTGCAGCAAATGGTCTATGTCATTGCTTACTGTGTTCCAGCGCCAACCACAGCCAGATGTGTATAGTTTATCTAGTAAATGCTGCATTTTCACAAAATTCCCACATGGCATAGGGCATTCATTTGTGTGAATGTTGAGTTTGCGAGCGTAAAATTGGAAGATTGAAGCACTGCAGAAGGTTAAACAGTTGATTAGTTAATTGATAATAAATTTGTGTGACAGTATTTTGATAACTGATACACACTGGAGTCATTTTTCAAATAAAAATGCCAAGGTTTTGATGAGAAATATGAGAACTGAGTACTGTACGAAAGTCTTGAGCCACCCCCATTTTTTTTTTAAGTGGTCCTGAGTAATAGTTCTCAAGACTTTCTGAAGGTCTTTTTTAAGTTTTTGGACATAACCTGGGAATAATTCAAGAATAAAAAGACATCTGATTCAACAGATAAGTAAGTGTTGTGTCTACACGTATCAGACAGGTTTTTAAATGTTTCTTTGGGCACTTATTAGCAGCCTGTTGCAAAAACATATCATTTGTTCCCATTAACACAGTTTAACAGGCATAAAATTGATTTTGTTGTGTGTTGCTTTGTCTTTTCCCAACAAGGTGATTCCCAAAGAGCCATTAGCTGAAAACATATCTCAGCATGGTGTGCAATGAGCTCTTAAAAAAATTGAGGAACATGAACAAGTTGAGGATAAAAAGTGACATACCTGAAAAACTATGTACAGCTTAAGAACGGTATCTAAAAGTCATGTCATTGAGAAGTAAAAAAAAATCCAGCAAAGACCTGACACGGGACCTGAGAGACGTGTCTGGACCTCTAGTTGATCCATCTACTGTTTCTAAGCCTTATTAGAAATAGTCCCAGTGGAAGGATGGCTGCTAAAGAGCCATTATTAAGAACTGGAAACAGGGGTAAAAGGCAAAACTGATGACTGTCACCAGTATGTATGGAGGACGTCAGCAGAGAGGTACGACAGTGCTTGTTTACAGTCATCTGTAAAACAAATTGAAGGCTCTGTCATTGTTTAGAACTGCATTTCATTCCAATGGTGTTTGGGATCTTGTCAAAATGTTAAAAGTGATGCGACTATAAACACAGAAAATTATAGTCTAATCTACCATGTAATAAATAATAATAATAAATGAAAACATTCTGGATTTTTTTTTTATTATGGCTTAATTTTAAACGTGACAATGATTGTAAACACACTGTCTCTGTAAACGCAAACCTGACAGAAAAACACACAGTAGAACACTAATCAATCACATAACTGAGGCAGTTTAGGATCATTCTGATAGAGAACAGAAAAAAGGCAGCTAATATCTAAAAAAGAGCTTTGAATGTCCTTAAAGGAGCCCGGAGAGCTACTTCAAGAAATGACAAGAAAGCTGCCTAATGTCTGGACATGTTTCAATAAATAGCTGCACCTATTTTCTATTTCCTAGCCAAATATAAAGAAAATTCTTCCTTTAAACAGGACCTCTTGCTCTTAATCTCCCTCCACACCACAGCTGGGATATTTCTGTGAGGCCGAACAAAGTCAGTGCTCTAGAAACCAGTCTGGCTGGAGCAAAGACATTCAGCTATATCATTATGGAGGAATAGAAACGAAAATAGCTCCCACGGAAGTAATCCAACACACCGATCATGAGGAGCAAAGGGAGTAAAGATCACAATCTAAACTATGGCAAACATTTAGATCTACTGGCCTCGAGGATTCAAGCCACTTCTCTTCAAACAGCCAAACCCAGTGTTTTTTTAGAAGATCAAGTTACTAGACAGGGCTAACCAAAATAACATATTTCACATCTACTAACATTGACCTTGGATGGAAAATTGCTTTAAGAGCTACCAACAGATGTTCACATGGCCTCTAAATGATGGTGAAGGTCATCTGACTGAGACACAATCTACCGTTCTACTGTTGCAGATCAGTTAGTCAGATTTGTTTGCTTGTGTTTACAGAAGGTTATAAAGTAAGGTGTTATTCTGTGTTATTCTTGTGATTTGACTTAAATATGAAGCAATAAAATGAAGCTTATCTTGTCTTTATCTTTAACAAAAGAGAAAGTTCTGTTTAGTTGAGTTCTTCAGTTGGGGAATTCCAAAAAAGTAAGTTCTTATCATAATCTTTATTATTATCTATTGCATGCAACTATATAGTTTTTCAGATGCCTTAGATGCTCTTCATTCTGATCAGAGTGAATCAGAGAGAAGAGTGCAGTCTTCGCTTGCTTTCCTTTTTTGTGCAAAGTGCCATATTCGCTGGGTTTGCCCTATTTGCTATTGAACAGCACAGCAATATTTCATCTTCTTGTTAGGGCAAAATATTGCATATCTTAAATTTGGAATTAACCTTTAGGAATGTCTTGTTGATTTTAATTATGTGACTTCATAATTTGATAAGTTGTCAGAACCAGCACAACAATAACCTCCGATTACATCACCTCTAGTGTACCACCTTATAAACAGCTCTACACTCTGCACTGATGACTGCAGACGGATTCAGATTGACTGTTTGCAACATATCAGCAAACAGTCTGTGTTCATAAAGTAGATAGTCTGTCAGTCAGGTAATTGCAAACCTTTGAGTCTCAGAGTGACTTCAGTCAGTCTCGCTCAACCTCAGGACAACCAACTGATCACCACAAAAATTCAATTAAAATTTTTTCGTATTCATAAGAAGCGTGACATTCTACTTTAACTTTAGTCTGATTGAGCCATAAAGGCGATTGGAGATCAGAGATTTGAGTTTACACTATTGTAAGCTAAGAATTCAAAAGTTCATTTACCGAATTATATATTAACCAGCAATAATATTTAGATATGAAAAAGGCCACATCACGAGAAATTACTTAATGGAAAAGTTCAATAGAAAAAATAAGCATTTTTTTAAAAGTTAGTTTTTTGTGATAACAGGCATTGCTAAATGCTGAAGCTACGTGACTGGAAGCCTAAGCAGTCTCTAACTATTAGGCTCACCACAGACATAGACATATAGCATCAGTGACTTGTGTTGAGTGAGTGGAGAAAAATGTGAAGAAGCTGAGTGACAAACACATATGCAAGCACAGGGCTCCTACATATGCACACAAATGGATACACTGACTCCCTGATTCGTGCACACACAGAGGCAGGCATACGCTCATAATCTAGCACACAGGGCTGATAAAAGCCTGCCAAGGCTCCTGTGAGACAAATAGAACAGCTAATACGATTCCCACTGGGATCACACATTGCAACAGAAGCAGCACACATCAGGGCTTTAATCACCTTGTTGTACAGTTAGTCAGAAAACGGGGTAAAGACAACATGCTTCTAAGCTGGCCTCCACTGCTCTCTCAAATTTATGGCCCTTTAAGTAACTTTAGTATTTACTCAGCGGCGTATGAAGGAGGCAGGGAGAGCAGCACAAAGAAGTATCCTTGGCAGACACTGTATTTGTCTTTACTTAATATTTTTTGGTAGTAGGTCTGGGTTTTGACACATTCTTGGTTTTTCCATGCTACAGTAGGATTTACAGCGACTGCTCCAGTGGTCATGAACTCTCGATCATTGAATCATTATTGTCTAACGCAGAACTGATCAGACCTGAACCACGTCAACTGCAGTCAGAGAGATTTTCAGGCAGCCAGTGTGAAGGCCAGCTTCTAAGTGATATATCTGTAGCCTCTGAAGAAACCTTGACAATATCATTGGCATTTGCTGGTAACTAGATTGAGTAATGGCTATTTATTAAGAACACTGGCAGTTTCCTTAAAGAGCAGCCACCTCTGTGGCTGTAAAATGAAGCCAACATGGAAGTGGTAAAAACCGCACTTAAGTGGTCACTTGAGACTGGCTCCAAAAGCATGTCACTTCTTATCGACTCTATTGATAAAAATGCCCACCGTAAGAACTTTAACGAACAGGAACAAAAAAGTTTTGGCCTCCATAGTTTCCCCCTTTAACACAACTGTACAGATAGTGACTTATTTATTTATTTATTCATTCATTTACACCCATTTAGATTTTGTTGAGGACCAACGTTAGGTTTTCTTCAGATATGCTGACCACAGATGGTGTACGATGGCTACCGTGACATCACTCACTGGTTTCTGAATTCTCGTTTTCAAGCCTTTATGACATTTGACAAGGTGGGGTGGGGGTGGCCTGAGAAACTGCTTGATAACTGGCCAATGACTTTTGATTGACTGTGGCTAATCTCTCGTTTTAAAATATGGCATGACCAAGATTTGCAAAATAGATTTCCCAGCACCAGCTGAACACATGAACAGGAGTACCACAAACTTTGCAGATCACCTTAGAGACCAACATCCTGGTCTTTATGAAGAATTTTCAACAACACCTAAGTATTAAACAGCAAGAATGTTACTGTTTTACTTCTAGCAGTTACCCCTCATTAGCCAACTGTTGAGCTGTCATTAAAACAGCGGTTAACAAGCTCCTTCTAATAATACAATCATAACAGTTATGTGGGAACTAGGTAGCAAATGGAATTTAACAGGCACAGTCATTAGAGCAGGGGTGGGCAAACTTTTTGATTCGTGGGCCACATTGAGTTCTAACATTTGACAAAGGGGCCGGAACAGGAGTAGATAGATGGCATGCTTTGAAAACATCACCTCATTGGGGGAAAAATACACATCTTGGGATATGGAGAAAACATGTGCTTTAATTTCCAATGAAAATGAAGAAAAGCATTACAATAAAATCTCTGACTTCGAAATGAGCCTTTAAACACTGAAAATCAAATAAATGAATATTTTATTTTAAAGCACTGAAAGTTCTGTTATCCTTCAGGATATCACATCACTCTCCTCCTAACTCTTTTTTTTTTTTTCCAAAAACGGTAGGAGATGCAGATGTACTTGTCCTGTTCCTTTTATTCAATTTGTTTCCCCGGTGCCAAAAGTCAACAACGACCAGTGCAAGGACGAAACAGTTGCAGCAAGTCAGTCTGTGAAGCGTTATAGTTGATCTGCGCGCACTGTTCATTTTAACAACGTGCGTATCACGGAGAGACACACATTTTAATGGGAGCAGTGTTGTTGGTCTCCTTTTTTAGCCAGCGCATCAAAGTCTGGAGTTAGTTTTGTTGTGGCGATTCTCAGGATTGATCTGAGGTGTAGGTCTGTTAACTTGGATCTGTGGCTGGCTTTGTTGATGTTCATGACGCTGAATGTCTGTTCACACACGAAGGTAGAGCCGAACAAAGCCAACATCATCTGCGCTCTTCGCCTTAGATTTGGAAACGCGGCATCATTGAGTGAAGCATAGAAGTCATTTAGTTTCAGAGAGCTGAATTTCTCTTTTAAGGCAGGGTCGGACTGAAGGTTGATGAGTTCGAGCTGAAGCTCCTCTGGAGCTGTTTCGGGGTCTTGTGACAGAGGAAAGGCCACCAATTGAAGTGACTTGTCAATTTTATCGAAATCCAAAAACCGACGGCAGAATTCTCCGTGCAGTGCATCCAGTGACTCACTGTATTTCTTTACTTTTGCTCCGGCCTCTTTCAGCGTGGCTAGTGTAGGAAAATGAGTGAATGACTTGTTCAAAATCTGCCTGGAGAATAAAGCCAGCTTGGATTTGAAGGCTTTCACGTTTGTGTGCATGTCATGCACAAACTGCTCCTTCCCCTGCAGTTTCACATTGAGCTCATTCAAGTGTGAAAATACGTCCGTAGCAAACGCGAAGTCACACATCCAGCTCTTGTTGCTCAGCTCAGGAAATTCATCAGTCTTCCCCTGCCGCTCCAAAAACACGCCAATCTCCTCTTTGAGCTCCCACACTCGTTGAAACACTTTTCCCAAACTCAACCAGCGGACACGGGAGTGATAAAGCAGGTCCTGGTGATCCGCATCAGTTTCCTCCAGGAACGCAATGAACTGACGGTGCTGAAGTCCCCGTGCGCGTATGAAGTTGACAAGTTTCACCACAGGATTCACAACATGATTCAGCTGTAACACCGATTTACATAGAGATTCCTGGTGGATGATGCAGTGGAGGAAAATCACATCCTGGTCAGAGTTTTCATCTTTCACTTTATTCTGGATTCTCCTCAGCAGGCCAACGTTTTTTCCCGTTAAATTTGGAGATCCATCTGTGGTGACGTTAACAAGCTTACTCCAGGGAAGCTTCATGTTTTCGATGGCAGCAGACACTCGTTCAAACAAGTCCTCTCCCCGTGTTTGTCCTTTCAGAGACTCCATTGTCAAAAACTCCTCCGTTATTTCAAAGGTTTCGTTGATTCCTCGGATAAAAATGAGGAGCTGAGCAGTGTCTTTGACATTGTTGCTTTCATCCAGTGCTAAAGAATAAAAAGTGAATGACTTCGCCTTTTTGTTTAATATGCTGGTGATATCTTCATCTATTAGTTCTACACGGCGAGTCACTGTCCGCCGTGATAAACTGATTTTCTCAAATTTGTCTTTGGTCTCCGGGCACAAAATACCTGCTGTCTCTACCATACATTCTTTTAAAAACTCGCCCTCTGACAGTGGTTTGCTGGCCTTTGCTATTTTGAATGAAAGCATAAAACTGGCCTTGGTACTTGACTCTTGAATGGCAGTTTGACGGTGAAAAAAACTTTGCTGAGCCTTCAAATTAGCTGCCAACTTCTCAGCAGCAGATTCCCGTTCTTTTGTTGAGAGCTTGCTAGCATAATTTGCGTGCTTTGTGGCAAAGTGACGGCTAATATTATACTCTTTAAAAACCGCCACAGTTTCTTGGCATATCAGGCAAACAGCAGATGATCGGTGTTCAGTGAAAAAATATTTAGTTGTCCACTCCTTTTTGAACACTCGACATTCTCTGTCCACTTTCCTTTTCTTGGGACCGCTCATCTTCATAGAGGGGCGGTAGGTCACAGGGTAAAGTGCAAACGTGGAGTAATAGGCCTACGCCGCTTCACCTCAACAAAGCCAATATATCTAGAGTGCGCCATCTAGTGAGGAAACATCAGAATTGCAGGGGAAATAAAACATTAACAAGGTTAATTTATTAAATTTTTTTCAAGTTTGGCGGGCCGGATCAAAACGTTTAACGGGCCGCACGTGGCCCCCGGGCCGTAGTTCGCCCATGCCTGCATTAGAGTGTAAAAAGAGTTTTGCTTCCCTTAAAGACCCAAATTGAAGACATCTACCAGCACCTAGGCAGAAATGGTGGCAGCCTGCTTAACCAGCAGCAGGAGTCCTGACAGGGACTAGAAAGAGAGAGCAGATTTCTCCTGTTTTGGCTTCCTGTTAAGTCCAGAATTGAATTCAAAATCCTGCTCCTCACATACAAGGTCTTAAATAATCAGGCCCCATCTTATCTTAATGACCTTGTAGTACCATATCACCCTATTAGAGCACTTCGCTCTCGCTCTGCAGGCCTACTTGTTGCTCCTAGAGTATTTAAAAGTAGAATGGGAGGGAGAGCCTTCAGTTTTCAGGCCCCTCTTCTGTGGAACCAGCTTCCAGTTTGGATTCGGGAGACAGACACTATCTCTACTTTTAAGATTAGGCTTAAAACTTTCCTTTTTGCTAAAGCATATAGTTAGGGCTGGACCAGGTGACCCTGAATCCTCCCTTAGTTATGCTGCAATAGACATAGGCTGCCGGGGGATTCCCATGATGCATTGAGTTTTTCCTTTCCAGTCACCTTTCTCACTCACTATGTATCAATAGACCTCTCTGCATTGAATCATATCTGTTATTAACCTCTGTCTCTCTTCCACAGCATGTCTTTATCCTGTCTTCTTTCTCTCACGCCAACCGGTCGCAGCAGATGGCCCCGCCCCTCCCTGAGCCTGGTTCTGCTGGAGGTTTCTTCCTGTTAAAAGGGAGTTTTTCCTTCCCACTGTCGCCAACGTGCTTGCTCATAGGGGGTCATATGATTGTTGGGTTTTTCTCTGTATCTATGAAGCACCTTGAGGCGACTTTTGTTGTGATTTGGTGCTATATAAATAAAATTGAATTGAATTGAATTGAATTGAATTGAATTGAATTGAATTGAATTGAACCATCAATGAAATATGGTGCCAGGTTCCCAGAAGCACTTGAAATGAACAGGGCTGTTACTGAATACATTTACATGAGCTAAAAGAATAAAGAAGAATAAAAAGCAAAAAGGCAGTGTGGTAGCACAGTGGTTTACACTGTTGTCTCACAGCAAGAAGGTCCTGAGTTCAATTCCACCATCAGACCGGTGTCTTTCTGTGTGGAATTTGCATTTTCTCCCTGTTTTTGCGTGGGTTCCTTTTGGGTACTCCGGCTTCCTCCCACCATCCAAAGACATGCAGCTTGTGGGGATAGGTTAATTGATTAATCTAAATTGCCCATAGGTGTGAATGTGAGCGCAAATGGTTGTCTGTCTCTGTGTGCTAGCCCTGCGACAGACTGGTGACCTGTCCAGGGTGTACCCCGCCTCTCACCCTGTGACAGCTGGGATAGGCTCCAGCGCCCCCCGCGACCCTGAAAAGGAGAAGCGGAAGTGGATGGATTGAAGAAATAAAGAGTATTTTCCTGAGTATTGATATCGAGTTTGAAATTCTAGAATGGTGACGACCTTACCCCCTAATTAGCAGGTAAAATTAGCTTTGAATTGAGCTTTACAGTTTATGAATGTAGCTTGTAAACCACACTCTAATCCAAATATGAGCATTAATCAACTTTTTCTTAATTATTAAAATAGCAGCTAACAAGTTGTGATGTGGGAGCAAGGAAGCAAATGTTAGTTCTGCCTAAAAACCAACAAATTCCTACAATAAGCTCCAACAAACAAACATGGCAGTCCTGACGTCCCTGCAGCTACATCTTCTATATTCTGTTAATGTTTCCAATACGCAGCAGCTCAATGCCCATGTTGTTGTTCTTGAGCACACGGATAACATGAGGAAAGAGGTCCTTGGCAACAGCGAAGATAGAAGTGCTGGGGATCTAAAATATTGCACCCTCTGAAGCTTTGATGACTGATACTGGTAAGTGCACTAAAGCTGAACCTTTTGCTTTTTAAAAATCTTCCATATCAGTGGAGATAAGAATGAGAAAAGCCAGTAGAAAGAGACAGAAAGACCAAGAGATTGGCATGACTCCTCACAGCATGAGATAGTAGATACACCATGTTTTATCAGGGTCATTTTGGTCACATCTCTTTAGATTAACATCCAGCTCTCTGTGGATCTGAATGTCATATCATTTAAGGCGTTTAACACTCGGAATGTCTTGATCCGATGTGTTGTGCACTCACAAGGTTGTTCAATGAGTTAATGCACAGGCGTATATGGACAGGCTATGTGTGCAATGAAATATTCATGCAGAAGTACTCAGAACTCAGAGGAGGGTAGAGCACAAACAGCACCTCGGCAGACGAGAAAAGCCCCCAAGGAATAACAGCAAGGAAGAAAAGAGCTGGAGTGAATATAATGGGGGGTAAAGAATATACAGAATTATATTTATAGCAATACTAAAAAATAAAATGCTCTGACATCCAGTATTTGTTCACAGTGACAACGCAGATCAATATAAACTTCTCAATCCTTTGATCATGCTAATCACAACCTGTCCATCTACAGCGAAGAAGCGCATTAATCTAAAATCCAATTGCTATTTTACAGCCACGCTTCCTCCAATGTTTCCCTGCCAGCACTTTGACTGACATGTTCTTGTAGTGGTTTGGAGGGAGCTACTGCCCTATCCTGATCACTTCCCTCTTGACACCACAAACATCCCTCCTGTCTTTCAACTGAAAGGATGATGATGGTGGCGAAGGTCCACAGAGGAGGATACTACAGATTTGGCTTTAGCCCAAACCAGATGCCCTCATTTTTCTCTCTGGCAAACTGGAGAACAACCAGGCTTTCAAGGAGCTCAGTGTGTGAGAACATGCACCAATTAAGAAGATCAATTTCAGCTGACACTTCTGTAAATCACAAACATTTTATTATAGTTGTGTTTTTTTAATTAAGATATTAAAAACAACATGAAGACAAATAATGCACTACTGCAATTATATTTGTTTATTATCGCTGAACTCTTAACTCTGGAAACTGATTGCAACAAGGACAATACTGGGCTCAACGTGAAAGAAGAAAAAATAAACCATTTACTGTGTGATATGAGATGGATATTTAAAAAGGGATTTTTTTTGGCTGAAATGCCAGCATTTAATGTAACAAGTTGCCTTTTTCCCTGTTTGCAGATGTGGGTGAAAGACAATGACGCACTAAGGATGAAAGCCTGTTTATTTCCCCTTAAATGGTGCCACACTGAAAAGGGAAACGCATTTGTGGATTGAGCAACAGCGTTGAGTATGTGATCTGTGTTCGTGAAAACCTTGTCAAATGTTCCCCGTCTTCTCTGGTGCCTTTTGTTGGATTGGATGACTGAAATCTGAAGGATCGAGACATATTGGCAATTTAACTATTTATTCATTTAACAAACAGATGCCTCTATAGCTCTGGAAGAACCATACAAAGCTTGGAGGATAGAGTTTGGTCCCAGACTGTGGAGATATTGGGTTTGCCAAAACTGCAGAATCGAATTTTGATGTCGTTTAACATTGACGTTGCTTCCAATGATAACAAGCCTTGTTTTTCCAGTGACATCACCATCACAATGCTGCCACCAAAAGCTATGCAGTAATCAACATGTTGATCCAACTGCAGTAGGCAGAATCTGGACTGATCACTGAACATATTTCTCCAAATGTTCAGGTTCCAATGCGCATGGTGCTGACACCAGCGCAAATGGGCCCGACGGTCAAGGGCAGCTGCAGCAGGCCTCTTGACAACCCTTTAAGACCACAGATTGGCTGCGTGCACTCTGTTCTGTATTGTCTGGGTACAGAGCTGTCGGCCATATTGTCCTGCAAACCTTGTCTGCAAATCTGTAGAAGACTGCCTACAGTTCCTAAGTTCTGACAGGGTGAGGAAACAGTCTTCTTGTAGCGTCATCTTCTTGGGACGCCAGCTTCGCAGCCTGTATCTGGCATGTTATAGTCCCCAATTATATGGAATTTGGCCTTCAGTTTGGAGATGATATAAGGGCTCACTAAAAATAATGCTGTAACTTGCTTTTGTGGAACATCAGCCGAAAGTTGACCTATCCAGATCAGTCCAACATGGTGTGTTTGGAGTAGACACCAACTGATGCTATAGCAGGGTCCATGCTCACCAGTGCTGCTATTAAGGCACCAAACCTGACTGCAGTTGAGGTATCAGAAGCTCAAAACAAGAGTTAATAGAAGAATAAGCTGTTTGGCACTGACATTGCTTTTTCATTGGTTTTTCATAGATGTAACCCACAAACTCAATTCTGCTGCTCAACCCACAAACACATTTTTCTTACAGATGTGGCACCATTTAAAGGACAATAAAGAGACTTTTATTTGATTGGCAAACTGACTGAAAATATGACATTCAGAATTTTGCACATATTAATTTAATTTATAAAAGTGTCTTAGAATTTTCTTGAACATTGTTTAAGTTCTGAATTTATTTACTTGAAGTTCATAATAATAAATCCTTTACAGGATTCAGAGTACATAACACCACTGTGGTTAATGAGTTATTTTCATAAGGGGGAAAAAAATCAAAGAAACAAAACAGCATAAAACAAAAAAACTTTATGCTTCGCAAATCAGTCACTGCATAACAGAAGAAAGTTTTTTGGTTTATTTCTATAACATCGGATCAGACTGGGGCTCTGGGTGCATCTTCATCACTTTCTAACATGTAGAAGACAGAAACATTGTTTTGAGGAACATTTGAATGCATTTCATTTCAAAGCCACTCATCTCATAGACTAACACTTTAGGTATTAACATTATATTACAGGTTGAAAACCAACCTGTTGGGTGAACTACATGCTAATTCTAATAAAGCAACAGAGTGTGGATTTCTGATTTTTCATGAGTAGGTGGGCAATATTCTGTCTCTACTACTACTATGTGCTGCAAGCAGTACTGACAGCTTTGTCAACTGTGAAATGTGCTTGAGTATACAAACTGACTCATTGTTAACATGCACTTTGCTTAATTCGCCGTGGAGAAAACATCATGCTCAGACTGTGGAACAAGTATTTTATTCCCCTGAATGAAGAAATACAGTCTGTACAGTAACATGACCGTAAATAATACTGCTCCTTCTTTTATTTATCCTTTGCACACAAGAGTCATACATTTTAGTTGGCTGTTTTGCCATCCTTACCTATGGAACTTTTTTATGCTGTGTTATGGAATATATATTTAAATGATAGTTAAAGCTAATGAATCAGACGGCACAGTTTTTCTCTATATTCAGTCTAATGATGTTGGCCAGTGTCAAATACTGGATCAGGGCAACCCTTGACACCTTAAACCATTCTTTACAACTTTGTTAATGCATTTTTGCCTTTGGAGAGAAGGGGAATATTTTAAACTATTTATTTTGAGCCAGTGACTCCTTCCAGGAGTAGACCCCAACCAGTTTATTAGTGATCTGATATTATTGGGTATTGGCTAACTATTTGTTTATCTAATGTAAACACAACAACCTGCTGTAATCTGTTTATTTTTCGTATGTTGGAATATTTCATTTTTATCTTCCTCCAAACACCCCCATCTGATCACAGCAGATGGCTCCCCCTGCCTGAGGTGGTTCTGCTGCATGGTTCTCCAAGTTTAAAAGGGAGTTTTTCCTTCCCACTGTCACTGTGATTGGAGTAGCTTGATTGTAAGGGTTTTCTCTGTATTATTGTAGAGTATCTACCTTACAATATAAAGCACCTTGAGGTTGTGATTTGATGCTATTTAAATGAAACAGAATTGAATTGAATTGACCAATTATTGGTACTGGTATCAGTCTTAAAAGTCCTTTATTGGTTGGGCTCTAGATCCATGCATACCACTCTAACATGTGTAGAAACTGCAGCCTGACTTGCCTGTTTTGTGCTATGTTAACACACAGGACCACAGGAGAAAGTGTGGTTGTAGAACAGTCAGCTGAAAAATATGTGAAACTCAGTTTAAGCTTCCACACGTTGAGCTACTCTCAGCAGGTAATATATGAGTATTCAGACAATATGCAAATAGTACACGACCCGGGTCAGGCTGCAACAAAGCAACTCAGCAAGAGAGAGAAAAGCAGCAGTACAAACATTGTAATGTTTATTAAAAGTTGTCAATTATGCAAGTGCACTGTATGTGCAGTATGTCTTTGGATGTAGATTCCAGCAGAGCAGAGACTCACAAGCTCACTTACAGTAAGCTGTGAGTGTGGAGTGTGCAAGCACCTCCACATCCCAACTGTTTGCAGTGGTCGCATCTGCTCAGTATCACTCTCATCATCAGTCTCAGCCCTCAGGTGATTTTCTACCAAACACTTGACATCCTCACTTTCCCAGCATCCTCTCTGTCACTCCTTTAAGTACTTTAACTGCTTTTTTTACTCTGAATCTCCCATCTCCCCCTACCACAACCATCCATGCATCTCTTCCACAATCTATTCCTCCTCTTTCTGAGATGAGCGAGGCGTGGTCCTGCTGGACCACTGCCTAAGACAAGTGTCAGCAACGATCTCAGCCGCTACTCTCTGCAGTGAAATGGCGCACCGCTGAAACGATTACACCAGATAGGTCCCAAGGTCAACAGAGCTGTCAGGACAAGCTCTAAACTCTTCAACTCCAACCCCTCCCCGTGGACGATAAGGAAAACAGGCGGAGGTGTTAATCGAGGGCGCTGTGCGGCTCACAGACTTACTGACACGCTCTCTCATACAGTTCATTTTCATCTCTCTCGTTTATGCAAATGTTCTTTCATTTGCTCGTTAAGTTGTTTTTCTTTGGCAGTCGCAGGGCGCCGCATTATTGCAGGGCTTGTTCCTCATAAACATTTTATAGATACAATACTGAAACGCAAAAAGAAAACCAACAAAGCACAATCTGTGCCTCTAATCAGAAGTGGTGCTCGGATCTGGGCTGGTACACTTGAACGTGACAGGTTGTCATTGAGGAAATGGCTCAACAAGGGGTTCATTGTCTATGTAGGTGGTGAGATCAGGAGAAAATAAAGAGAGCATGCCGAAGGACATTTGGGAAATTTGCTGACAGTTTATGGGGTGGGGGGGTGGGTGGGGGTGGGGGGGGGGGGGTTGGTATGTACATGCTTCCCCTGATATATATGTTTATTTGTACAGCACATCTAAACAAAAGAGCACGCAGGGGAGGTCACTTTAGCCTGACAAAGGTCACATTTCCTAACGCAGGAAAACTGCTTCCTGGCCGGTAAGAGCTCTGCTGTAAGATGGAGTTCACCAAGGAATAGTGCTCACACACTACCTCGAATTTCTCAGGGAAACTCGGAAAGAAGGAGACGCTTCGACCTGCGTCGCTGTACTTTGATGCTTACTTACTGTGTACTGTGAAGGTTAACCTTACTTTATCTTTCTGTGTAGACCGCTTAGAAAAAAATCAAACCTCGTTAGTACCTGTGAAACCTTAAAAACGCCTCCACTTTTACTAACGCCGAGGATAAAACAAAGCTTTTTAACCATTCCCCACTTAAAAGAAACAAAAGCAGCTCTGCCTGCGCGGAAACAAACACCACTCCAGATAAACTGCTGTAAGCAAAGTGCTGCCATTAATCAACTATGCTTGTGGTTCAGAATGAGTAGTCGCCTGTAACTTGTCAAGGGCCTTTACATTAAGTATTTGCTTTTACACTCCAAAGGCAGACCTCAAGTTTCCGTGAATAAAGCAGTCTATTAATCTTGCCGTCAATCTGTGCACCTGCAGAGAGAGAAGGGGAGAGGGAGCAGGTGGGGGGGGGGGGGGAAGTTATCAACCCCTCAAGTGTTTGAAGTGCTATTTCATCCACAAGAGAGACACAGATGAATACTAAGAGAGGTTTCTCCAAGATGGTGTGGAAGAGCAAAATCTATGAATGTTTGAATGACTTTCAATACAGTAAAGGTAACGGCACCTCTAAACAGCACCGAGGGTAGGGAGAATGATTTATGCAGATGTGAGCAATGGATGAGGTCTGACTGTCACTAACAGGGGGAAGGTAGATCTCAAAGTGGGTCTAGAAACACACTAAGGAATAGATTTAGATTTTTCAAACTATCATTTGAATCAGTGATCTAGTAATAAGAGCAGGATTTTACAAGGACTAGCTTCTGCTCTCTCCCTTTTGAAATTACAGACAGCATGTAGACAAACAGTGATCACTCTTCATTACAGCATACTAAACACCCCCGTCAGTACAGGAACAGGAAGAGAAGTAAATGCCTCCTGCTCTGCCAATGCATAAGACTGTAATATAAAACTGTCATTCATCAGAGCATAGTTCAGGATGGATTAATTCCCAGTAACCCACCAGAAAACATTCTGAGAATGCTGACAGACTGAGTTGCACCATATGAACAGAATGAATTGCAGAACTTATTGAACCTAGACCATCTCATCTGGACCATTTTTTGTGATGTGGTTTGTGATTGTCATTCCTTCTATTGATATGTGTGTATGTGCAACCCATTTCTTGCATTTCTTTGTACATATTATCTCTCCTTTCTTCACCTGCTGATCTTTTGGGAAATGTGAGACTAACACATTAAAAACTGTTAAAAGGGTTAGAATTGCAAATTAAAATTTTTAATTTAAAAAAAAAATGCTGCTAAATTTTATAATTAATCCATCCAAATAATAGACTGATCATCAGAGTTAACAGTGATCTCATTTCACTTATCGATCAGTCTTTGACCAGTTTTTCCAGTTATAAAATCTCTTTATTATTTAATTAATTATATTAATTATTAATTAGGCCTCATTTCTTTAACCATAAGCAATAAGAGTAAATCAATAAAATAAAATCAGGAAATAATAATATCCTGATTTTATTTTTTTAAACGGAGCAGTGTAAAAAGTTTCTGTATATTTAACAGAAACTTTTTGGCAGCTGGATACCCGTATAAACCGTATAAACCTATAACAGTATCTTACTTTTGGCGCTCCCCATAATACTGTTCTAATCACAGAAATCAGTTACAGTGTGGAAAACAGAATATGATAACAAAGAGATTCTTTAAATTGCAAGTTACTACAAGGTTAATTCAAGGTTTGGCAGATAAAGAAGAATAGTAGGTACACTACATTATACATTATTATTTACTTATTATACGTCATGACTGTGGGGATTACCTCAGCGACTTTGCTAGCACTCTGATTTTGAACTGGAACCAATCTGTTGTGTAAATTTTTTAAAAATCATTTTGTTAGAAGAGTGCTTCGTGGATAAGTTTAGTGACCTTTCAGTGGCATCCTTAATGCAGTGGGGCTGGGTGGGCGGGGGCAGTAATGGTAATAATGTAATAAGGTTGCAGAAAGGCTGGCTGCCAACCACATATTTCACAACATATTTATGGTAACAGTGCAAGGTAACATTATTCTTTGATGTGTACTATTCTTCTGCAACTCGATAAATGACTTACTGGTAAATTATGCCAAAGTTGTTTAACTGTGTGGAATCAATTTATAACACTTAACGCTATTGTTCATGCAGGCAGACGCCCTAACGGGGGCCGGGGACTCCGTAGATGAATTGGAAAATAGAGGAAATAAAATTATCTTTGCACTTTTCCCACACTGTTTTCTTCCTGATAATCCGTTATATGTTGAGTCTCACAAACACACACTACCTCGTGTGTGGGCTTTATATTAGTGACGTGAAAGTCTTGACTGCTCCTACTTACAGCGAAACGGTCCTGTTGGGTAAGAAGCTGGGCTGTAAGGTGTCCATCAGATCCACGTCGTCGCACACAACTTTGATTCGGACCTGCTGCCTGCTCAACTCCTTGGACCTCTCAGCGGAGCAGTGACAGCTGTCAATGATCAGATCCGGGCAGTTTCTATTGCTCAGGCTCGACTTGCACAGCAGGACTATTACGCACAATAAAGTCAGCGCCCTCATTGTGGACTGAGATAACTTAAAATATAAGAAGAAGAAAGGGAAAAAAGGAAAGAAACCCGCTATTTTCAAGTGATGTCGTCCCAGCTTCTGTGACAAACAGGGACCATTTCACATTCACTCCCGTTACAATAAAGTTTCCTCCGTTCCTGAGCCGAAGTCCAGATCCCAAACCCCGCTCGTCACCTGCTGCGCTGTAATGAGCTGAATACTTTCGCTGTTTTATTGCTTTTAAACCAGGAATAAAGTTAAACATCGCGGGTTTTAAATGCTGACATTTCTGAACAACAGTCTTACGAGCCGGCTTCTGTCATGTGCTCTGGAGAAAACTTCCAAAAGTGCGTTTTCAAAGTCAAACTTTTCGGCGACACTACCTTTCGCGCTGGCAGCAGAAATCAAGAAATATTCCCTTCACGATCCATTTAAAGTGCTTCTGTTTAAACCGCTGCATGCAGTGTTGTCATTCTTTGTCATCACGCAGTTTATGCGCCCTTGGACTTGTTGCGCATGTAGTGTCCCGAAAGTCCCTCCCCGTCCAGTCCTTACAGGCGTCGGTGTGGGCTCATAAACGTCTCATTGCTACAAGAGGCCGTTAGATAACGTCCTGAAGACTTTCGGCTTCTCTTTCTTTCGGATTGCGCTTACTGAAAGCAACAGGGGGAAGAAGCCCGTCCTCTCATCTAAATAATAATCAATGAGTGGGATCACAGATGGGCTAAATTAAACAATTTTCTCGTCTTTGCCACCTCAGAGAGTCCCCGGAGGTCCTCTAGACCCATGATTTCTCAAACACAAACATTTACACTGCCTGATGAAAAGTGCTGCTGTTTGTTTTAGTCTCTTCAGTCACTCAGGGACGAAGGAACCGGTTTGTATCCAATTCCCGTGACCTGTACACAAACTGAAAATGAGCCACAGCGCTGGTGAACAGGCGAAACACACATTTTCGGGGGGGAAATGGCTTGAATTGTGATCTTGGGAAACATGGTGTTCTACTATTTTACATGCCCCCTAAACGAAAGTAGAATCTTGTTTTTTTTAACTCATTAGTTTCCATATTGCTCGGCTTTGATTTGCTGCAGTGAGAGGCTGCTGCAGATGTTGGCATTTTACGAGCAGAGGACAGACTTGTAAACCTGGCGTTCATTTCACTGATGGCAATAAATTAAGAATATGAGCTGGAAGGTTGACACAGTAACGGATTGTTGGCCTCATGAAGATGATTAATGAGTAAATACAGAAAAGACTACTTTAAATGTCTTTATGTTTTAGGATTTAGAGGTACTTAAAAGAGAGTGTGAACTGGGGCATTTCTTTGAAATTAGATTAACTTTGATGAGCTGAATTTTAGTTTGTTCGTTTTTTTATTCCATCCAAGATGTCATCTGATTCCTCTTGAGACAGAAAGCAAACAATGTGGACCAATACCTGTCCTATAATGTGCACTTATTCTTATCAAGCAATAGTGACTTTGAACAGCCCACACGATGTATCCAGTGACATCAATCTCGTCTCTTTCTGGGGCATAATCTGTACAGAGGGCTTGGCCCCAGGGGGACAGAAGCTGAGACAGCTGGCTAGTTAGGTTCCCCGGGGCCAGGGTGAGGTGCTTCCCCTGTGTGTTTGTGTGTCCATGTGCATTGCACCCTGGGCCAAAATCCTCCCTCATTATCCACATTGTCTCCGGCACAGGCCCGAGAGCACAAAGGAGGGTTTGAAGCCGCTCCCACTGACCCTGCAAGCAGCCCGTGTTTCCTATTCTTCCGTTTTGACAGGCAAACATGGACTCCCTTTCTCTCCATAAGAGCATGCTATACTGAGAAAGACACAACCTTCCCTTCTCTGTTTATCCACATATGGAGACCCTTGTGCTCCCATGACACCGCCTCAGACTGTCAGTCACATTTGTTTACACAGATGTATATTTACCTCGTACCTCTAAGTGCAGAGGAGAATCTTACCCACCAGCTGACCTCTGGGGAAGCCAAAGAAAAGTCACTTCGTGTAGCTGACATCAACATTTGAAGTGATCCATCTTTAATAGACTCTAAGGAAACCTTTCCTTGGATGCAAGCCATGACTGTTCACTGAGCTACTTGTATGTTCTTAATGGAAAACAGATCCATGTACTCGAGTGTGTTCTATAAAGGTTTTCCTGTCTGGCAGCGGCTATATTTTCACACCAACAGCCTCTTCTGAATGGCACAAACAACTTTAATTGAAACTATGAAATCCCGCTGAACATTATTGTAAAATAGTGCTGCAGTATTAACTCAAAATAAAACCTCATTAGTGCACAATGAAGTGATGGAGTCAATCCTGGTCAAGCAACGCAAACATGTCTGTCTGCAGAGCATGTTCTTGTGTTTTCCCTCGTGCACATTAGTGTTCACAGCTCTCCATTATTACTCTGTGACAGAGATGAATAGCAATCACAGTCCTCACTAAATATTTACCTGCTGAACTTGAAGAGGCCAGGGTACAGCAGGATAAGAGTTACTCATTATTAGTCCATGACGTTTCGGATGAAGGCTCGAGGTGTTCAAACTTGTTCCGTTAATATGGAATATTGCACTTAAAAAAATTGTTGTTTTAGCTTTAAGCAAATGTGACAGGTGGTTTCTAGTTTCATAATCGTTAATACTGGTGTTATCTGAAGGGTGTGAAAGAGTAATAAAAATGTACCATAATGCCCCATCTGTGTTTTGGCCGGAAGTAAGACAGCGACGGTTGAAATGATCCCTGAATTAAACTTACAGGTGAATTTAAAGCGAATGCTCTTTGGGCATGTGAAAAGCAGTCATGTAATATTTATATGACTTAGAAAATAAAATTGTGGGGCCTGCATTAAGGGCAATACCCAGAAAAGTCGTGGAATCATAAGTCTGCACTTGAGTCAAGTCCAACAAACTGTCAAACAAAAGTTATATAAACTATAAGATTCTCATTTACTGAATTGTTTTGTTTAATTTCTCAGTCTCACAGACAAAGAAATTTAAAACTACAATAATTGGTATTTGTGAATGCGCAGCGGGACGGACCATTGCATCTGACTGAAAAGAGTGGAACAAAGATTTATTCATCAGTTGTACAGCCACACTTGCCTCAATGAAAAACAAAGCCTCAAACTTTCCTGGAAAGTGTTTGGCTCAAAGTCTTAGCCAGGTGACGGACTGGAGACCTGTCCAGGGTGTACCCTGCCTCAAGAGCGGTGACAGGTTCCAGCCCCACTAACAGCCCTAAATTGGATAAGAAAATGAACGTGTACAGATGGACTGATGTCACCAGGACTTAAAAATGAGGCTTAAAAAGCTCTTTTTTGGGGCAGGATTCTTTTTTGCTTTTGTTTATAGGTCAGTCCAGAGTGCCGAGATGATCGACGTTAGTTCAGCCAAAAAAAGGAAAAAGATCAACACAACTCAGCTGTAAACATGGATGAGTGGAACAACACAATTGGGTCTTTGAAGGCATTAGGTGGACAACTGCAATTTGTGCCTTTATGTAGTTCTCTAATCCTAATATCCTATTCCTTAAGAATACTTCCATAAAAATAACAAGACAGAACCTGCGTCCCCACTAATCCTTTGTATTTATTACAAATATGTGTCTTTATGTGTAATGTATTTAATATGGATCTCTTTTGCATGCGTAATCCATTCATTTAAAAGCAAAGTTAGTGCATATTGCTGTCCATTATTACTGATTAGAAACTTGTTCTAAAGAACTGTGGCAGGTTCATTTCCAAATCCCAAGAGGTCATGAGTCTGTGACTCAAATATGAGCTGTCCACACATCTATTCAGCATAAACAAGCAATCTTTTTTTCCCTACCATATTCCCATGTGCTTGTGGGAGTCTGAGAAAATGCGAGTGGGCACTAGGCACCTGTGACATGTATTGTTGTGACACAACTAACACCAACATGAGCCCATGGCTTTTAACCAGCTTAAAGCCCAGAGGATTTTAGTCAACAAAAGTCAAGTCGAATCAAGTCATACATGGATTTTTTTAGTGCTTCATCATATGAGTGAGAACAAAGGAGAAGAAAATGCAGCACTTAGAGACAAGAGTGGCACACATCTACGCTGATACGTGGATGCAATTTTATTTTATTTTATTTATATAGTGCACAAAACACAACAACAGTCACCTCAAGGTGCTTTGTATTATAAGGTAAGACCCTACAATAATACAAAGAAAACCCCAACAAACAGACAACCCCCACAAGGAAGAAATTGGCAACAGTGGCAAGAAAAAACTCCCTTTTAACAGGAAGAAACCTCCAGCAGAACCAACCCAGGGGCAGACATCTGCTGTGATGGATCAGAGATGAGGGCAGGGAAACAGGACATAAGGACACAGAGTTGAATTGTAATTCAAAGCAGAGAGCATGAAGTACAAAACAGTAGAAAATCTAATAACATGTTATACACCAAACAATCTGGTTTCCCCTCTTGGTTAAACAAGGTCTTGGGATGAATTTACCAGCAATAAACTGAGACTCACTATAATAAGGTGCCAAGAGGATTTGGGAAACCAGTGCTACTTTTAAACTTGAGAATGGACGACGCTGCGGTGCGAGCTGGCATGTCGGCGCTTCTGCAGCGACTGGGTGGACCCACTGACCACCAACCACCGCGGCACGGCGCAAGGACTTGAGTAAAAGTTTGGAGCGTGTATAATGACCTAAACAGAGATGTCTAGAATGAATCTTTGGAGGCCCTTTTATGAGAGTGCAGATTTGTTATTGCCTCCGCAGCTTTCTCTCACTCTCCGTCACCCGAGAATACAAGCAGAGCACCACAAACCAGATGCCAGCAATGAGCTTGAGCTCCAGTCGTTTTCACCTCATTTACAAACAGGGCACATGACAGCTTTCGCAATGATATTGTTTTCAAGGGAGGCTGCGGACAATAAGTCGAGTATATTCATTTGTAATCACTCTTTCCCCCGAAGTCTCATAAAAATCTCTGCACATAAACTCCTCTCTTGTTTTCACATCTCAATACGGTCATCATGAAATTTCATCAGCCTGCTCATTTGTCATCATTAGCGCTGATGGAGGTCGCTCTGCTCCCGTCTGTCGATCCACAACAATAAGTCAGAGACAAATAAAAGCTGCACAGGCCTGACGTACCACCGCTTTTATTTTGTTGCTTTGACAAGCAGCATTGGCGGAGAGACACGGTCCGACTCTGTCTGCGGTGCAGCGCTGAACTCGGCCTTATAAGTATTCTAGCCTCTCTCCATAATCCCAGCTGCGTGAGCGGGGGACCCAATGAGAGGATTAGGTATCCTGGGAACATTTTCTGACAGAAAAAGAGAAAAAGGGGAAGGAAAGGGCAGAGAAATAAAAGAAACACAAGTAATTTTTAACTGCATTTACAGTCTTAAAGCAAGTCATGTAAATAACAAAATATTGAAAACAATCTACCAGCAGGGTGCATAAAATTCACTTGCTCCTTTGAGCTCCTCTCTGTCCCTCCTTAAAAAAAAGACAAGTGATATTTCAAAACATCACGCTGATCCTTTGGTATAAAGATACTCCTTCCTGTGGCTTTTCCAATTGTTTTAAAACATTTGAGAAAAACAGATTTATTTCTATTGACATTTTTCACAGCAGTGTGAAATGAAAACATTTCCCTTCTGCCCTTTACATGTAATCTGACCTATTGGGCAGTACTGTCTATTTCGCAGAGCTGGGAAAGGCCAGGATATGTACATGTGCACACACATATAGAAAGAAAAAAAATATAGATATGAATAGTGTGATCCAATTATGGGCTTGAGAATTAGATAGCAATACTGGGCCCTCTTGGGGAAATTGGGTGAGGAGGAGGACGTGATCTTCACCAAAATGGATTTGTTGTTAGCATAAGTTGCATAACCTGACTGGGTTTAACACACTCGTTCTCAGGTTGTCCTCTATTTATAGTACAAACAATGAATAGGAAAGAGAAAAGCAGTAACACATTGTGAATCAGAGAGAATCTATTTCAGATTTCAATTTCAAACAAGGATGCTTTGTGCGATGGCGTGAATCTAAAAACAGCCCTGAGGGGAGTCTTGCATTTGAACCCTGACCTCAGTGGCTGTAAACTTTGAATAGCAAGGGGCAACAAGCAGTGCTCCCATATCCTGCCCTATCATGCCCCTTTCTGTAACATAATTGCTACTTGTTCTCGGTAGTGAGATAGGTCATCGCAGAGTCAGAGCCGAAGCTCTCCCACGGCAGATATTTCACGCCTGTCGGTGGATGTCTCTTTATCTCGTTTCCTCCTCTTCTATTAAAAAGACACGCTTTGGCTCTGCTGCGGAGACGTCTTCTTCATCGGTGCTGAGAGGGGCTTACAGCTGGGCACTTTGGCACAAGTGTATCGAGGCCCGGCTTCCATCTCCGTTGCAGGACGGCGCGCACTCAGTAAGTGCTTCTATTTTTTAACCAGCCCTAATTCATTGCAAATCCACTCATCCTTGACACGGCCTTCATACGAAAAACATCTCTTTTCTGTTTCCCACCCGCATCAAAGCGGATGGATAGAAGGAAATCAAGACAGCATATGCTGCTAACCAAAAAAAAAAAAAGTTAAGCCCTCCCTCAACAAGGGGATGGTTTGCCAAGAGGGAGAATAGATGGGCTTTTTAGTGACACATTCTTACTGGCATTTCATGGTCAGGATCTGCCGGCGGCCTCAGCCCATCCTCCCCCTCTCCTCCTCACCTGCGTCCAACTTCTTCAGTGCTTTCACACTTTTTTGTGAACCGCTCAGTTTGCCATCCAAACCGGAACCCTGAGCTCAAAATGCTCTCTAATTGGTCAAAACCTCTTATTTGGCTCTTGTGGCTTAGCCTCCCCACAGAATGTTCCACCAGCTCTCTGCCACAGCAAAGACTTGGGAGGAAACAGCGGCCCTGTGGGCACGAAGAGGAGGGGCACGGCTGGCATCACCGGGAGAAAAAGAAAAACATACATGGAGCATTCCCAGAAGAACTTAAACAGCAGATAGCCTTGAACAGCTGAGCTCATTAAATCTGAGGGCTCCCACGAGAAAAGGCGAGATATTCTTTGCAGAGAGCGAGCGTACGGGCTCGGTTGAAAAGCAGGAAGCTTTCATACCTCCAGTTTTTTCTCCTTTTTTTGGTGCCTTTGTTTTTTCTCTCGGTGGGTTTGTACACAAACCCCCAACACAAATATCCAAACTGACAGCAACCAAAGTGGATGAGCGGACTCCAGGCTAAATCAGATCACTGCACTCAGCATATGTTGTGTATTTAGAAAGTAACTACAGGTAAAAAACAGACTTGTGCGCAGGTGTGAATTATTCATTTTGACTAGATGAGATGCCAGATGGGTGGGATTTATCAACCTGGGAAAATACAGACAGTGCTAAAGGTGTTGCCACCTGCAAAAACTGTACTGTAACTCCACATTTTTAATCTACAGTTGATATTGTCCCATGTCTCAGCTACAGTGCGTACCCTTACAGTGATACATTTATGGCCTGGATAACACAAAGCCAAGATCCTCAAATATTTTTATTGTTCATGTCAATTAATTCCCTTCACTCAGCAAATTGTAGACATGCTTTTGGTTAAATAAATCTTTCAGCATATCCAGACTGCATGGATAAGTTTACTGTTAAAATAACTACATCAGTGTAACACAGGAATACGCAGAAAATTTATTACCTTAATTGCACAACTGTCACGAGCCAATACCCTGCCCTTGTTAAAATATTGACCTTAATGGTGGAGGTCTGACGCAAACATATTTCTTCCTGACTGACTCATATAAACCTTAAGAAAAGAAAAAAAAAACTCTGCACAGGAAAATTAGTCCTCCTCAGAGAACATGACAACATTTGGCAATAATGAAGGAGTGAATGCAGGAGCTGCTTCAGCAGATGGGTACTGAGGTCTCTGGCAAAACAAACTCTTCAGTTTTTACAGAGCGACAGGTCACGCACCTGGCGGCGTCATTCTTGCTGTACAACACTGGAGATCTGTAGTGAAACTGTAATTTAGTAACTGTTCATAAAGGTTGTAATGGTTTGATTTTATGCCATTTTTAGACTTGTAATTTACCTACAAAATGACACAAAACCTGTTTCATTTGTAAACCTGCTAGTTAGCAAAATCAATGCTTATATTGTGATCAGTAAACTATATGAATTTAAACATTCTTAAAGGTAATTTCCCATTCAGAATGTGGTTAGTGCTTTAAGTTAGATTTACCAGGAGTTTATCTTGGTTTTTATTTCCCACAATGAATACATTTACCAAGCATCGGAAGTTGTTTGATCCATCCATCCAGCCACCCTGGACAGGTTGCCAATCAGGTGGAAGGCTAAAGGGTTGTTTGGGTTAATGGTAAATGGTAAATGGCCTGTATTTATATAGCGCTTTACTAGTCCCTAAGGACCCCAAAGCGCTTTACATATCCAGTCATCCACCCATTCACACACCCATTCACACACTGTAATTTAAGAAACATGCAAGATCAGCAAAATCCAAATTCGTGACTCAGTCACATGCTAGGCCCGGGAGCCGCCACCAGTCGCCTTCGAGGCATTCAGTTCAATTCACGTTCAAGCCATTTACTTTATCTACTAAAACGCTGTCAAACCTAAAATGAGGACATAGGCCCAGCTAGTGAATAGGTTTTTGAGGTCATAGAACAAGGGAGCCAACATTATTTTGCAACCTCAGGAGTTGCCCCCTGCTGGCCAGTAGTAAGAATACCAGTAGAAGGTGCTGTGCTATGTCCATCTTTTGCGTGCAGTTTATGGTGTGCAATAACTGTGGTTTGTCAAGATTTGTAACCTTGTTTTATAATGCTCAACACTCCCTTGTTGATATTTTTGAGACACAGTAACTTATTATGACCAATCACACTTCAGTGTTTTGACTTTGTGTATATGCTCCTATGAAGAGAAGATTAACCCAGGTTCGAACCAACACACCCAAAGGGTTTCTCATGTTCACACATTCTGTACTCTCCAGGGAGGTCTTGGAACATGATGTATGCAAGTTGAAGCTCAGCTCTGGAGCCCACAAACCCCCAAGGCCGGCTAACCTCTGCTCCACTGCTCTTCACTCTGCTCTGTCCCAATGTGTGTTTCTTTCACTCTCCGGCTCTCCCTTGATTTCCTGGGCTTATTGAGTCATGATTGCACACCGGCACTCAGTGACGGAGGATGTCACTTGGCTGTCAGGCGTTCAGGAGGCTCCAGCTGAATCAACAGTTTTTGCAGTTAAACACACACATATGCGCAGCATCTCGGCCCTTTTTGTATCTATACATAGAAAGGCAATAAAAATATAGCTACAAAAATAGACAAGGAGATATTTACTACCTCTTACAGACATCATGCAATCATAACCTGAGGCAAATAGTATGTCACCGAATAACATCAGATCCTGGCTGAGGGTTCCTTTCTTTCTGGATGCCTTTATTTTCAGCAGATGGGGCCATATATCTGTGACGCATTGCAGGAGTTAAAAATATTAGCTCTATTTCCCGTTCTTTTTTTTCTCCTGCTCATTCCATTCCCTTCCCTCGCACTCCCTCCAGTTCATGACACTGGAAGCTCGCCAAGCAAAATGTTGACGCCAATTCCCCGGTGTCACTCACAAAGCTGGTTCTGCGGAGTCTGAACCCTGGCCGCAAACAGCACTGAGCAACGACTGGCCTCCACGAGCGAACAGGTAGCACACCTTAGAGAATTTGCTAATGCACTTTGACCAAATTTCTCACTTGAGAAATAGCCAGAATTTGGTTTTAGGGGAGAGGAAAGCTTTTTCAGATTATACTTTTGAAAGAACCTCTGCACTGGCTGCCCCTGAGTCTCCAAGGAGACGGGGGCAGACAACAGGATTTATCCTCAAAGGGGCTTGACATGTCTAATGTGCCTGCTGGTCAGTCACTAAAGGGTCAAGCTATTCTCAGAAACTCCAGTGGGAAAAAAATAATTCAACAAGACGCTCAATAAGGGAAAAGTCCTTCTCCTTTCATTCAACAAAATTCACATCAGAAAATTCTCAAGACATTCAAAAATAAACAGACCACTCAATTTTTACAGGCACATTCACAGGATCTAAATACGGACCGAAATAAACTCGTTTCTCTCCATCTGGCTCTCTTTGAGACTAAAGTCTTTATATTCATTTGTGGGTAACTGGTCACCACTGTACCCCAAATGCCAGCAAGCCCTGGCCCAGACTGCCTGCAGCCTGCATCCTGTCATTGTGTTGAGAACGCAGAGCTAAGCAGACCAGAGAGTGGGCTAGTGACATCCCAATCAAGTCTCTTACCGCTTTCAGTCCACAAAGAAAAACAGAACTCACAATTAGAGGAAAACTATAAAGAAAAACAAACTTTAGTCCAGACGTATGAGTCATAGCAGATAAACAACAGCCAGTTGCTTCTGTCATGGGTTGGTAAGCACTGAAAAAAAGTACTTTGACTATGTACAACTAATTGCATCTGCTGAACGTCATTACCAGACTAAACCACATTTGTCCTTGAATGGCCCAAAACACTCAGCTTCTCTCTTTACAAACACTGTGAATGTGAACACCAGGTTTAGCTTGCTGACACTGACTAATTAGGGTCATGATAAAGCTGACTTCTTAGGTTTTTTCTGACAACCTGTACTCCTAGTTACGTCTTAAAGATGTTAAATTATGCTATTTCTCTTGATAATTGTAGAGCAATGAAGCTGTCTTTTCATGTTCGTGTTTCTAAAATGAATTGTTCATAGAATTACTTTTTTGTGGAGGCGTGGAAAATATATGAAAAAAAAAAAGGATTACACAAAAAAAAGTAACACATCTGGATAAATAATCAAATCGGTACCTCAGCAGAGCTGGCAATATCATCAAGGACCACTCTCACCCCAGCAACCAACTGTTTGAACTATTACCGTCAGGCCGACGGTACAGGTCACATAAAACCAGGACAAACAGATTCAGGGATAGCTTCTTTCCCAGAGCTATCACCGTAGTAAATAAGCACAAAAACAATTGAACCTATTCCATACCGTCACTGTCATTATATTATGCTGCTATTCATACTGTCATTATATTAATGCTGCTATCCTGTATATATTGTACATACTATTGTTTGAGTACTTACGATTGTTTTTTTTGTACTTTTTATATTTTACATTTATATTTATTATTGAAACTTGCACCAAGGGAGTGGCACTCCAATTTCGTTGTACTCTGTACAATGACAATAAAGGCTATTCTATTCTATTCTATTCTATTCTATTCTAATCACTAGTTTTAAAAAGGTTTGAAGCCAAAGGTTTTACGTGTTATCTAATCTCTTCCAGATTAGGTGATTTAATAGTTATTATATTGACCAATAGGCGCTGGAACATTTTACAATGTTGCAGACATGTCAGTATGAGCATATATGTATAGTAACCAATAAAAAAAAGACACATCAGTTCAGGCATGCTACAGATTTGTTTGATATCATTTTGACACACTGTCTGTAACACCGACAGTGAACTAATAGACCTCAGGATACTTAAACATGTTCAGTTCAGTTCAGTTCAGTTCAATTCAAAGGTGCTTTATTAGCATGACAGTTTTTTAAACAATAGTCAAAGTCAAGTCAAAGTCAACTTTATTGTCAATTCTGCCACATGTACAGGACATACAGAGAATAGAAACTACGTTACTCTCAATCCCTAGATAAAATAGCAAATGAACATTTAAATATAAGAGTGATTAAAAATGCAAGTAAAATAATTAAAAAGTAAAATTTAAATAAATACAATACAATTTTACATATAACAAGAAAGCTATACAATATACAATATAATGGGTAAATGACATTGGGTGTAAACCAGGCAGAGTAGTGCAAATAGGCAAATAGTGCAAATGGAGATTTAGTAATGTACGGTAAGAGATAGTGTAACAACAAAGTCTTATGAGGTAATGGCAGTCCAATGCTCCACAAAGTGACTGGTAACTGGTGCAGGCCAGTGAGTGAGTCAGAGTGTGTGTGTGTGTGTGTGTGACAGAGTTCAGTGAGACCGTGGAGGAGAGAGGGGAGAGGGGGCAGAATCGGGAGGGAGTTAAGCTTCCTGACAGCCTGATGGATGAAGCTGTCCTTCAGTCTGCTGGTCCTGGCCTGGAGACTCCGCAGCCTCCTCCCCGACGGCAGCAGCTTGAAGAAGCTTTGCATTGGGTGCGTGGGATCAGCCGCTATGCAAAGGGCTTTTTTAGTGAGACGGGTGCTGTAAATGTCCTGGAGGGAGGGAATTAGTCAATATTGAAAAGCTTAAAAAGATCATAGAAAGTGAAAGACATTTGACAACTTTAACCAGTGGAGGGTGAAATAACCTCTGGCAATGTAAAGTGGGCGGATCCCAATTTAAACTTGAGGTGAGAGTACAAATGACAGGGTGATAAATACATTAGAGAGGGTTACCTAGGCAACTGGAGCCTGGAATGCCCACTAGAGACTAAGTGTCAACAGTTAACCACTCAGGAATCGATTTGCTCATCCATCCCTTATTTATTGATTTATTTTTATTTGCTCTCATTTATTATCTTATTATTATCCTCAAAGTGTAAACTGGTCAGTGCATTTATTTGCTATATTTTAATTTATTTTTTATTTGGCTTGATGTTGCCATACACACAAAGATTTGTTTCCCAGAGTCTCTTGGTTACAGTGATGAATACAGTTTATTGATTTTACACTGGTGTCAGACAGGAAGCCAGTATTCACATATACCCTAAAAAAAGGTACTGAAAAACTGAAATAAAATACTGTTTGAACTGTAACAGTAATACACCCATTTCTCTCTATCAATGTTTATTTTTGGACAGATTTTACAATCATTTTATTTGTTTATTATGACATGTTGCATAGTTTAAGTTAAACAAGCCATTAAATGTACTTCAGACAAACAAGCTCTCCTTCTCTTCTTCACATTGTAGAACCTATCAAATCAAATCAATCAAATCACTTTTATTGTCACATCACATGTGCAGGCACACTGGCACAGCACATGCGAGTGAAATTCTTGTGTGCGAGCCCCACAAGCAACAGAGATGTGCAAACACAACAACACAAACGAGCAAAATACAAGAATGGCCAACCTGAAACTAATAAATATATGTACAATATATAATAGTGTATGCATTTCTGGATGTGTATACTAAATATTTTCCTACGTGTGTGTGTGTGTGTGTGTGTGTGTGTGTATACACATTTTTACAAATTAAATAGTAAAAAAAAAAAATAAATAATAATAGTAATAATAAAATATATAAAATATACAGAGTTGAATATGTGCAGAACAAGTGGCATTTATATACAGTATGTAGTGCATAATGTTGAAGTTCCAGTAGTGAAGCTGAGGTGTCTATGACGTGTTCAGCAGTCTGATGGCCTGATGGAAAAAGCTGTCTCTCAGTCTGCTGGTACGGGACCGGATGCTGCAGAACCTCCTTCCTGATGGAAGTAGTCTGAACAGTTTATGGCTGGGGTGACTGGAGTCCTTGATGATCCTCCCCGCTTTCCTCAGGCACCGCTTCCTGTAGATGTCTTGGAGGGAGGGAAGCTCACCTCCAATTATCCGTTCAGAGCACCGCACTACTCTCTGGAGAGCTTTGCAGTTGTAGGCGGTGCTGTTGCCATACCAGGTGGTGATGCATCCAGTGAGGATGCTCTCAATGGCACAGCGATAGAAGGTCCTGAGGATGCGGGGGCTCATGCCGAATCTTTTCAGTCTCCTGAGAAAGAAGAGGCGCTGCTGCGCCTTCTTCACTGTTTTGTTTGTGTGTACTGACCACGTAAGATCCTCAGCCAGATGTACTCCAAGGAACCGGAAGCTGCTCACTCTCTCCACAGCAGCGCCGTTGATGGTGATGGGGGTGTGTACTTCTCTGCACCTCCGGAAGTCCACTATCAACTCCTTTGTCTTTGCGACGTTGAGGGTGAGATGGTTGTCTTGACACCAGTGGGTCAGGGCGCTGACCTCCTCCCTGTAAGCCGTCTCATCACTGTTGGTGATAAGACCCACCACTGTAGTGTCGTCCGCAAACTTCACAATGATGTTGGAGCTGTTAGTGGCTGTGCAGTCGTAGGTGTAGAGTGAGTACAGGAGAGGGCTCAGTACACACCCCTGTGGAGCACCAGTGTTCAGTGTGATGGGGGATGAGGTGATGCTGCCCAGTCTGACCACCTGGCGTCTGTCAGACAGGAAGCTAAGGATCCAGCTGCAGAGGGAGCTGCTCAGTCCTAGATCCTGCAGTTTCCTGTCCAGCTTCGAGGGAACGATGGTATTGAATGCTGAGCTGTAATCTACAAACAGCATTCTCACATACGTGTCTCTCTTCTCCAGGTGTGACAGGGCAGTGTGTAGTGTCAGGGCTATGGCATCATCAGTGGACCTGTTGTGGCGGTATGCAAACTGTAGAGGGTCCAGTGAGTCGGGTAGTGCAGAGCAGATGAAGTCCCTGACCAGCTTCTCGAAGCATTTGCTTACGATGGGGGTCAGGGCTACAGGTCGCCAGTCGTTCAATGAGGAGATGGTGGAGGATTTGGGTACAGGGACGATGGTGGCCATTTTGAAGCAGGCTGGGACTACAGACAGAGAGAGGGAAAGGTTGAAGATGTGCGTGAACACTCCAGCCAGCTGAGCCGCGCATGACCTGAGGACGCGGCCGGGAATCCCGTCCGGACCTGTAGCTTTGCGCGCGTTCACCTTCCTGAAGCACTTCCGCACATCCTCCTCAGACACAGTGTGCGCACTGACGTCATCCGCGGTGCGCACACTGTCCGGTCTCATGGTGTTCGCTGCGTCGAATCTAGCGTAGAATACGTTTAGATCCTCACACAGAGAGGCCGTGGTCTGGTCTACTGGCCAGTAAAGAGGTGAGAATCGGCTTTATTTAGTATCCTTTGATTTAAGTGCTATCTATACATCCATACCACATGATTGATGTATTGAGGCCTTGGATTACCTCTTTTCAAAACACAGTTCTATCTGAGGTCCTTCACACAGGCTTATGGAATTGGCTAAGCTAAACTGGTTATTCAGAAACATAGCGTGCTGACGGGTCACCATCATTTTCCAGTTTGTTTACGGGTTGTTGTTGTTTTTTATGGCTTCAGTGAACAAAAATATTTTAATGGAAGAGGTATTTAGGTTGGGTTTTTTTTTAAACAATCTAAGCTGTAGCTAGAGTCTTTGTTTTACATACCTTGTTTTGAATTTGAGTTATTTACCAAGGCTTATGACTACAAACATATCAGTTATCGAGATTTACACAGATCTGCTCAGAAAACCTACAGGCGTACTTTACTCTGGCGGACTCTGATCATCCGTTAGATTTTGACAGGAAGATTAGTGCGAAGAAAAACCATTTTCACTAAAGAGGAAACAAGATGTGTTTATTAAATGATGATGTCACTGTAAGACAGATTGAGGTCAGATTTCCTGCAAAAACAAACCAGCTACAAAATCAAATCACCCTGTAGTATTTACAACATAAAAACTGCAATGGGAATAATGGTAAAGCGCCCTTCAACTCAATTATGTATTTAAAGAAGAAGCTGTTATGGTGCACTCATATTTACCTCCTCTTCAATTAGCGCCAGCTCAAGCTACTTCGCTACGTATCCCCTGAGGGCAACCTTGTCATTGTTGCAGTCGGCGTAATTACGCTTGCAGCTGTAACAGCTTCCAAGATCCCCACAGAGTTGAAGAAATTATCTCAAGCCATACTAACATTTACCTTATTGACTTATTTGTTTCCTATCCTGTGGATGGGAGTGTTGTGACTCACACAGAAAAACAAGTGTGCTGTGTCTCTCAGAGAGGCTGATGATTAGTTACAAAAATGAAATATTGCTGCGGTCATCACCCATCCAAGAAGTTTGAATAAATGAGATCTCAAGCAATTTTATAATCTGTCCTGAGACGGGCGGATGTAAATCTCACACAGCCTTCCTCAGATGTTTTCACCCCCACCGCTTTCTTGATGATGTGTCTGTTTAGCTTAAATTACAAGCAAGCTTAAATGAAGACTGATAAACATACAGAAACTGTTGTAGTGCACTACAATCTGTGTGTGTGTGTGTGTGTGTGTGTGTGTGTGTGTGTGTGTGTGTGTGTGTGTGTGTGTGTGTGTGTGTGTGTGTGTGTGCGTGCTACACTGCTCCCTTCACTGGAAAATGGGTCAGCCTTTTTAAATTGTATTTTTTATATACACTTCACACCTGCCGTGCAGCTCTGCAGCTTATGAGATTGCAAATTCTGCTTGACCTTTACTGCACATCCTTCATTGAAAAGTTATTACTAAGCTTCAGTCATGCATGTGCTTTTAGACACCTGTCAGTTTCAGCCAAGGTCGTAGTTGACAGTTTTCCAGCTCAGTGGTCACTGGTGTATTTTATCATGCCATCAGGCTCTGTTGCCTCCTGGGGCAGCGAGGAGATGTACTTCACTCCTGAATGAGTCACTCTGTGGTGTCTTAATGCAGTGATTCCAATCAGCAATCAATACACAAAAGATAGTTTTTAGCTTCTGGGTTTGAAAAAGTAAAGCCTGTGGGTGCCTTAAGCTTGCTATGTTTTATATGGCCAGTGGTGGGCAAATCCTCTGGTTGCAAAAAGTAGTTATATAGTCCATCCATCCATCCATCCATCCATCCATTCACGTCCGCTTATCCTTTTCAGGGTCGCGGGGAGCGCTGGAGCCTATCCCAGCTGTCATAGGGCGAAAGGCGGGGTACACCCTGGACAGGTCGCCAGTCTGTTGCAGGGCCAACACATAGGGACAGACAACCATTCGCGCTCACATTCACTCGCACATTCACACCTAGTGGCAATTTGGATTATCCAATTAACCTATCCCCACAAGCTGCATGTCTTTGGATGGTGGGAGGAAGCCGGAGTACCCAGAGAGAACCCACGTGTTATAGTTATATAGTATAGATGTCAATAAGACCTCAGTAAACACTCTGATAGGTTTATAGGCTCAAGTATTAATTTTAAGTCTTAAAGAATATAAAGTCAGTGTTCACTCAGTAATTAATGGTCCCCTATTATAGCAAGAATGAAGAATAGGTCATCCATACCATGAGACTGACAAGTCACTACAACAAGAGTGTGAAGTGTCCCTTGGTTTCAGAGTTAAGATCCTCCTGGTGTTTTAAAACACCAAGATAGGAACGGTTACAATGGGCTTCTCAGTCTGTTTTTCAAACCAGGGGCTGCTTCTACATTTGGCACGGGTCAAAGTAGCCTATACTGTGAGCAAGCACTTGGCAAAAGTGGGAAGGAAAAACTCTCTTTTAACAGGAAGAAACCTCTGGCAGATCCAGGCTATGGGAGGGGCAGTCATCAGCCGCTAAAGACTGGGGGGAGAGGGGAAAGAGAAGAGAGCGACACGCCAAAAGGCAAACTATGGAAGAGAGACACAAAGTTTAATAATTACTAATAATTGAATACAGTACTGGCGTTTAAATAGTTAGTGGAAAGAAATGAGTGAAGAAGAAACACTAAGAGATGGTTCGGGTTTGCCTGAAAAAGTCAAAGTAAACTTTTTTGTCATCTCTGAGATATCCAGTGCAGCATACAGAGAGGAAGATGATGAGCTCCGGTTACATCAGTGCAAAAAAAGCTAATAAATAAATATAAAAGGAGTAAGAAAATAAATATACGCTTAAGTCTTAGGCAATCAAGAGAACACTAACTATAAGCTTTATTAAAAAAGAACGTTTTATTATTATTATTAATATTAATATTAATATCAAAACTGCTTTTTTTAGAAAAATAAACTTAAAGTAAATTTTTGAAAAATAAAAATATAATCTGTAAAATGTGTAATGAACACTGGACACTTTATTAGATACACCTTTATTAGCTACCATCTATATTATGTTGGACGCACTTTTGCCTTCAGAACTGCTTTAATTCTTGTGGCACAGATTCAAAAAGGTCTGCCTAAATGCACTGAGTTGCTGCCATGTGATTGGCTGATTAGATATTTGCATTAAGAAGCAGCTGTAAAGGTGTAACTAATAAAGTGGTTGGTAAATGCACTTTAACAATGGTTGGTGTTAAAGTGCCGTCCATTCTATCTCCCTCGGGAATTTTCTGCCGTTTACATCTGCGCTGTTTACATTCCACCAGATGCTAATGCTAAGCTAGCGTTAGCACAATTGAGCAGCAGCATCAATAACAGCCTGGTAGCACACCCGGACAGTGTCTTTATTGCGGCTGGGGATTTTAACCACGCGGACCTGAAATCTGTACTTCACAATTTCCACCGTAATGTGAAGTGTGCTACCAGAGGAGATAGAACGTTGGACCAGGTGTACACCAACATGGCGAATGCGTACAGAGCCCAGGCTTATCCCCACCTGGGTCTGTCAGACCATCTCTCCCTTCTGCTACACCCAATATACACACAAAAGATCAAGAGCACTGGGATTACAACCAAAACCGTGAGAACATGGCCGCAGGACGCTATTCCGATGCTTCAGGACTGTTTCCACTGCACAGACTGGGATGTATTCAAGGTGCAGGACACTGACAATCGTGTCGCATTGGACAGTTACACCTCCACTGTCTTGGACTACATCTGTTTCTGTGTGGACAATGTAACAACTTGGAAACGATTCCGTGTGTTCCCTAATAATCCACCCTGGATGACACACGGAGTTCAACAACTTATTCGAACAAGGAACAACGCTTTCAAATCCGGGGACCAGGAGGCATACAGTGCTGCCAGGGCCAACCTGAGAAGAGGCATCAAGACTGCCAAGCAGCAGCACAGGAGGCGTATCGAGGCCAGGTTTGAGAACAACACAAACCCAAGGCAGGTCTGGGAGGGCATCAGGGCTATCACGGACTACAAAAGAAGAACACCATCACCCTCAGCCGACAGTTCTACTCTGGCTGAGGATCTAAATCTCTTTTATGCCCGTTTTGACAGGGAGAACACCGACCCTGTCCTGTCCCCTCTCCCCTCAACCGACCCTGCTCCGGTCCTGAGCACTCATGAGCTGAGGCGTGTGTTCCGGAGCATTAACACCAGGAAGGCGGCCGGGCCGGATGGAGTGCTGGGCCGGGTGCTAAAAGACTGTGCTGCGGACCTGGCGGACGTCTTCACCTCTATATATAACACCTCGTTGTCCTGTTCACTGGTACCATCCTGTTTCAAAGCAGCAACCATCGTTCCCATCCCAAAACAGTCAAATGTCTCATGTCTGAACGATTTCAGACCTGTGGCACTCACCCCCATTCCCGCCAAATGCCTGGAGAGACTGGTCATTAAACACATCAGAGCTGCTTTTCCACCATCCCTGGACTCGCACCAGTTTGCATACAGGGAGAACCGGTCAACCGAGGATGCGATCGCCACAGTGCTGCACACATTACTGAAGCACTTGGAACACAGGAACACCTATGCACGGCTCCTCTTTGTAGACTACAGCTCGGCTTTTAATACCATCCGGCCATACAAACTCCGTCCCAAACTCCACCAACTGGGACTTAACTCCTCTCTGTGCAACTGGATTGTGGACTTCCTCACTAACCGTAGACAGAGTGTCAGAGTGGGTAAGAACACCTCTTCCACCCTTGTGGTCAACACCGGTGCCCCTCAGGGGTGTGTTCTGAGCCCTCTGCTATACACTCTCTTCACCCATGACTGTATTTCCTCCTGCGCGTCCAATCTCATTGTTAAGTTTGCAGATGACACTACAGTGCTTGGACTTATATCCAACAATGATGAGACAAACTATAGGACAGAGGTGCAACAACTAGAGTCATGGTGCCACGACAATAACTTGGTCTTAAACACCAAAAAGACCAAGGAGATCATTGTAGATTTCCGGAAGAGGGGCCATAACAACCATCTGCCTCTCTTCATTGGCAGTGAGGCGGTGGAGAGGGTGAGCAGTTTTAAATTCTTGGGGGTAACTGTGACCGAGGACCTGTCCTGGGGCAACCATATCACCTCAGTTGTACGGAAGGCCCAACAGCGCCTCTACTACCTGAGGAGACTGCGGAGCGCACACATTCCCAGATCTCTGATGTTGAACTTCTACAACTGTGCCATCAGCAGCGTTCTGACGTATGGATTTCTAGTGTGGTTCCCCAGCTGCACCAAGGCCGATCAGCAAGCACTCCAGCGGGTGGTGAAAGAAGCTGGCAGAATTATTGGAACAAGTCTGCCAGAGATCAGTAATATCTTCCCCACTCGCTGTCTGAGGAGGGTGCACAGTATCCTGCGGGACCAACATCACCCTGCGCGCCACCTTTTCCATCTGCTGCCCTCAGGGAGAAGGTACAGGTCTATACAGGCCAGAACATCCAGACTGGCCAACAGCCTGTATCCACAGGCTGTGAGGCTCCTGAACTCTCTGCCCCCCTCTCACGGACAATAACCATATCCAACTTCTTAATAGCAATGAACTGGTCTGCATTGGTGCATCATATCTTTATTCTCTTCCCCCTCCTGCCCCCCCCCCCCCCCCCCTCTTTCTTAAATAGATAACTATCATATCTGATATCATATCTCACAGTACAATAATATTGAATGGGTTGCATTGTTGTATTTTGTCATGTTTCTCAGGTCTTTGTCTGAATTTCTATGAACATTATTGCTAAGGATTGTCTTATTGCATTGGAGTCACACTGGGTTAAATATGTACACTTGGGTTTTAAGGGGTATTTATTATTTTCTTCTTTTTTTTGGGTTGTATGGAAGCCCCAAACGCAATTTCATTGTTCTTGACAATGACAATAAATAAATAAATACTAAATACTAAATACTAAATATATGCAAATTCTAAAGATACCTTTCAGCTTGTTTTGTAAAATTGTTACCCTACACTTAAAGCTTTCAGACTGAATGCCATTTTAAACACAAATACTTTTTTTGAGTGTGTCGGCGATGTCAGGAATGTGTTCTTATCCAAGTCTGACTTGCCACAGCTCCAAGTGGCAGATAAGAGCTCACCAAACAACAAGGAGCAGCTAGCAGGCCAATCTGTGCAGGGATAAGACAACCCCTGAGGACTGTAGTCCTCAACTTTAGTGACAAGTTAATCTAGAGTGGACTGCTCTTCAACTGGACTTATTCGTAGAGTGTATGTGTATGCGTGTGTGTGTGTGCAAATGTGTCTGCATCAGGTGTTTGTGCAGCAATCTGCATTTCACTGCAAGCTTTGACAGTAAAATCATAGCTCTCTCAACACTTTACTGTTCCCACTTATAAATATTGCACTGAACCTGTTTTTACTATCCCCAAACACCTTCAATCTCAACTAATGAAGTGAGCAGACAGGCCGGTAGTATTATCTGAGAGGTGATATTACAGGATTTATACTGATCAGCAATTTCACATTAGGTATTTGACTGAAAAGAGTAGCAGGGGAGACAACTATCTCATCTAAATATGTTATTGTTTATTCTGACAGATGGAAAACTCGATGCTTACTAACTCTGATATCTACCTTTCCCTTTGCCTAGAGCAATGCGAGTAATACATTAAGTGAATTGGTCTTTTTCTGCATGTGTGCATGCAGAAAAGTTTCTATTCCTGTGTGCCTGTGCGAGCATTAAGTCACGCACGTATAATGTTGCATCCTTCGTGCGTATGTGTGCCTACGCTGTGTGAAGTTGTGTCTATGTTTATGTCTGCTTGTGCTTAATTAGGGGAAGCAGTGAGCATTTCACTTCTGGAGGGGATTTTATGGCTATGTAAATATCACACATCATGATTCAGCGAGGTGAGGCAAGCGTAGCCCAGCGGCTGCCAAATCTCACTTAGATTGCTGTCTAGATGGCAACAGTGGAGGGTGACACAGCCAACGCAGAAGTGATGACTGATTTGTTTCTCTGGGTCAGAACACACGGGGGTGGATTTGTCTTAAGGTGCTTAAAATGAAAGCGTATGATGCTGTCGTTTAATCCCGACTGCCGATTTCATTTAAAGCAACACCAAAGATAGTGTCACTATTGCCAGTTTAATGGCATGTCAAATAACTGTTCGCTAGCACCAAGGGAACTGAAACTCAGCTCATGCATTACTGTAAAAAGTAATGACAACTTTGTGCTTAAATTACTGCAAAGATACATTACTGCTGGTACAGAAAGCTTGGTGGATGCTAGAACAGTTGGTTTAGTTTACATTGTGCAGCTCAGCTCCAGTCCTACAATAGGAACAAGGTGATTCATTTCACTGGAAGCTGAGAGTGAGTTACCCTAGTGGCTACACATGATGGATTTATCAGTGGGCATTTGCTGAATATGTGAAATTTTACATGATGTTACTTGTCTTTGTGTTTTATAGAGTGACAGCTATGACAGAGGAAGGTTTCCACTGGTAATGGGTTTGATAAATCACAAAAATTGGAATTTGTTGCATTACAGAAAAGGTAAAAGATTATTTCATCATTTATTTAGCAACTATAAAAGTGGCTGTTGTTTGCGGCAGTCGACAGTCTGTAGGCATACCCCTATAAATCAAACTTTAGGACCTTTCAAGTGTGTTGTCGACGTTCAAATGCTCTGATCTGCAGGATCTAAGCGCTTGCTTTGGCATATCTCACCTCAGAAAGCAATGGAACACAACATTAAAATTCTGTACTGATTATTACAGTATGTATGCCAAACTAGAAGGCGCCATTTGCCAAATTAAAAAAAAAACATCCCAGAGTATAACTTAAATGTATAAAAAATTAAGGAACTGCTATATAGTGTTTTATTTCAGAGTGAGCACAGGAAAGACAAAATGATGAGACTTTTCTTATCCCTTCATGAGAATTGGCAATATTTAAACAAACACTGCCTGCATTGCTGTTCCTGTGTCCCCTCTGTTTTCAGTTGTTTTGAATTAAAAGCGATGCATGTGCTTTGGACTCTGACTCAAATTCAAGACTTCATCTTTTTAATGCAATGGAACAAAATGGTGTCAAAAGGTTTTTATACTTGGAAACTCAGTCAGAACTCTTTTATTTTGGTTTCATCTGTTCAGGCAAAAAACACAGTGAAGCTGCTTTCGAGTACTTTGAAACTACAAACCTTGACAAAAACATGTCATTTCCAAGCCTCGCAAACCAAAACCTGCAGCTGTCAGGATCTTCAAATCAAATAGGTGAGAGACACTGCACACCAACATGTTTTCACATATTACAGACTGCAAAATGTTCCTGTCCTACGTTGCATGCTGAAATATGTACATCTATTCTTTAGTGATTGTTGTCTGCTGAAGTTTTCTTTTTCATAGGGTTAGTGTAAGTATGCTTCTGTTTTTATATAGTAGACAGTAGCCTGTAAAGAAGAAGTCATTTTGCACTGTTTCTTATCTTCGACTTCCCATATTTACGTTTTTACAAAACTAAGTATTACCAATTAATGCTTCTCTATTAAATCCCAGTAAAGTTGTGAGAACAGGTTGAAAACAGAAAGAAAATGTTTAACATAAAGAGAAATCTGCCTCAGGCTACATTTAGATTTATGATCAAATGGGTGAATAAAAGCTTGCGATCTAAAAAACAAATTATACAGTTCTGTGACAAATGGGAGCTGTGAGACAATGTATGTTTTTAAAATTGATAAAGTACAACTGATATACTTTGGTTTATACTTTGATATACTGATTTCATACCTGCATGTCATCAAGTGCTGACTGAATATACTATAGCTACACTGTTAAAAAAAACATCTTAAAAAACGGTAATATTCCGGCAGCTGGGGCACCAAAATACTACCGTAAAATAACAGAAAATAACTTCCTCATAAAAATACGGTTATTTCCAGTAATGACATTACAGTTTGTTGCACTAATTTTACATGGGATCTTGCCTTTTCAAGTGATTTTAAACATTAAATTAGGAACATGTTAATGTGATTAAACAATGAAATTATCTATAATTAGGGGAAAAAAACAAATCCTAAAAAAACAGTAATATTCTGGCAGCTGGGGCGCCAAAATACTACCGTAAAATAACAGAAAATAACTTTCTAATGAAAATACGGTTATTTTCAGTAATGAAAATAGAGTTTGTTGCGCTAATTTTACATGGGATTCTGCCTTTACCAAGTGCTTTTAGACATTAAATTAGGAACATTTTAACGTGATCAAACAATGAAATTACCTATAAACAAGGTCAATGAATGTAACAATATGAATCATAATATGTAAATGTACAGAAATATACAGTTAACAGTTGGTTTAAATAATAATGGATTGCATGCCCTGGGACAGACTGACAGAGGTGAGGCTGCCGTATCGCACCATCGGCCCCTCTGGCCATCACCAGTTGGCGAAGAGTCTTGACCATGGACACAATAACGAGAGTGTTCGAGCCGGGGCTCGAACCAGCAACCTTCTGATCACGAGGCAAACTGCCAACTCTTGAGTCACGATCGCCGTAAATAGCAATGATAATAATACTTATGTGATGTAACACAAGCTTATAGGAATCATGTTATATACTTTTCCATAGCATTACATTTGAATTCAACAGTTCAATCTTTCAAATAACGAACAGATATTTGTGAAATCATGATACATTTGTGAATGTATTTTAACAATCTAAATATGCATATGTACAGACAGATACATTTAATAATCATGAAAATTGTGTTTTTTTACATTACAGTGATTTAACGTTAATTTACATTTGAAATGTGAAATCACAGTCTATTTATGTAACTTTAATGATATTCTAGAAGAACAGAACAAAACTGTAAAATGCACAGTAGAATACTTTTATATTAGGATTAGCGCTACAGTGCTGCCATCAGTGTTGGTCAAGTTACTTGAAAAAAGTAATCAGTAACTAATTACTGATTACTTCCCCAAAAAGTAATCCCTTTACTTTACTGATTACTTATTTTCAAAAGTAATTAATTACTTATTTACTTAGTTACTTTTTAAAAATACGATTTACAACCTGAAGAGGTGATAAAGCGATAGATCTTTCAGCCCAATTCTACTTTTTCTACATAATCCATCATACAAAATGTAATCAAATGGAAAAATCTCTTTTTTTTTAACTTGTTTTATTAGTTTTAATCTTTTAACTTTATGCATCAAGCAAAAATTAAATTATATGCAACATTCTCTGACTTGAATAAATTAGTTTAACATTTAAACCTATTTTCTGCACATTCCAGCACATAAAATATTTTATTTTTTTTTGTGTGTTTAGACTCACTCTTTCAAATAGATGCAAGTAAAACACAGCAGAAAATAAATAAAGTCAAAGACTAGCGGTCCTTTTGCTCTATTTTCACCTGTAAAGCAGGAGTAGGGTAGGTGGAGGTTTATCCTGGTGCAGGTGAGCCGCAGCGGTCAGTTGAAGTTTCTCTGTGAATTTCCCATTACGTCGTAGTGCACTCGGTGCTTGCTTGAAAGTTTAGGGGTTTTTTTCGCTGTAAAAAGAAGTTTTCTTCCTACGCACAACGGACGCTAATGTTTTTGTCACTTTTTATGGAATCAAACTTAAAGTAAGGTCAGTACTTCCACGCTTTAAACGCTGCACGCTCATACTGTCTCCCGCACTCGATATATTATCCATTGTTGATCTGCGCACAGCTGTTGTCACGAACGTCGCACTTGCTTACGTCATTGTCATGAGACATTCTCGCAAAAAAATCACGGTTTTAGTAACGCAGTAACGCAGCGTTCCTACAGGGAAAGTAACGGTAATCTAATTACCATTTTTGCAATAGTAATTCCTTACTTTACTCGTTACTTGAAAAAAGTAATCGGATTACAGTAACGCGTTACTGCCCATCTCTGGCTGCCATACCCGCGACCTTGTGGTTGTTAGTTCACATTCATTGGCCGATGGTTAGTTATAATGTTGCCCAACATCCAGTGGCATGTCACATTGTTTTCATGGCCACACCTTCACCCCAGGTGCAGAGGCTTATTTCTGTTCAGGAATGTTGTGAATACTTTGAGATTTATATTAATTGCAATTCCTACCTCTACATTTATTTTTTAAAATATATAATTAGCACAGCGTGGCCGTGCAATGTTTTATAAGTTTTTTTTAGTTTTTATTCCTATTATTTATATTTTCACTTGTTACCTCTGAAATATTGAATCAGACCTAGATGACATGAAATTTTCAGCAAAATTATAATTCAAATACTCCTTTAATTATTGATTATTCTCATTAATTTTCGATCATTTTATATATTTTTCCATAGTATTATTTGAATTTAACAGATCATTCTCTCACATAACAGACAAATATTTGTGAAATTATGATACATTTCTGAATGTATTTTTAAAATCTAAATATGCATATGTACAAAAAAAATATATTTAAAAAACAAGTAAATTGTGTTTTACTATATTTACAGTGATGTTATGTTATTTTACCTTTGACATGTAAAATCACAGTCTACTTATGTAAATTTAATGATATTCTAGAAAGACAGTACAAAACTGTAAAATATACAGTAAGATACTTTGACATTACTATTTTTTGGAACAGTGTAGCTGTTTTCTCTTAGGACTTGTCCAGCAGAATTAATGAATACCTGTTTTCACGGTTCTGCTTTGATGGCTGCTTTAGCAAAGTTGCTAAGTGCAGAACTACCTAAGAGTTCTTGGCCATAAAGATATTCAAGATCGCCAATGAGTTCCAGAAGCCCAACAGAGAGGTGGGTCATTCTTGTCCACCACGCTTCATCATAAACATTAAATGTTATTTTTCTTTATTTCATGCCCAGTGTCTCATATTTTCTTTCCAGCTGACCATGCTGAAAAACATCAGCGGGCGTGACCCTCTGAGTATTGGTCGGTTCTTTGAGGACTTTCAACAAAAAGGCACACTTGTCTAGTATTGCTATACATGAAAGGCTACACGCGGATTTAGACATATTAGAAAAGAAGCTACCCCGCAATCCACTCTCCCTTCATGAGATTAAACCCATAACATAGCAGGTATCATCAGTCTACCACAAAGCACTGTCTGCTAATGTAGGGTGCAAATGTGCATGCTTGAACATATTTGAACAACACAGTCTAGTTTTTCCTTTGTCCGTGCGACTGTTTTCTGCGCTCAACTCTCTGAAGAATGCTGGCATCAAATATTAAACCCAGCAATATCATGCTGGTAAACCAGGAAGTCCAACCATTCACAGTTAAACTAAATTCTCAATAAGCCATAAAAGCTGCTGATGTGGAACAAAGCTACATCATACAGCCTGTTGGATACCGGTTTGTTTCCAGATTTGTGTTCTAACTTCGGCTACGTTTGGTTCCTTGTGGATAATTTGATCTGATGTCAATAACTCTTATCAATATGCAAACATTTGCAGGAAGTCATTCTAATCACTACTTCTTGTTTTCCACTCTCAGATCTCCTGAGGTTTTCATGTGAACTCCAGGTCTGCAATGCTGTCCTGAAATGCACAAATCAAAGGATATTTTCCTTTTCTCTCTGTGTTTTTGATTTTTTTTAAAGTCTTCTCAAATACATTCTCTACTTTTTAGATGTCTGAAGCGTACCGACTGGGACTGGATTCCCACTTCAGAGAGGCAAAGCGACTGAGTTCAAAAGTCTGTATGACCTGGTGGTGGTAGGTAGTCCTTGTACTGTGGATGTAAAATTGAATTTAACTCATCTGTAAGTCAGGAAGTGGGTGTTTTAAATATACATGAAATATGTCTCCAAATGCAGCTGTACCCAGATGTGGAAACATATGAGGACAAGATAAAGTTTGTCAGCCTGCTGGAGATGCTGCTGCATCTGAATCCTCAAAGGAGAACTACACCAAGTGATGCGCTGGCACACCCGTGTTTGAGCACCTGTAAATTGTGTGATGCCACCAGTTTTGAGTGAATGATTTTCTGTGTGTATTGCCTTTTGGTTTACACTTCTGCAGTGAGATTAAAGTTTCGTCATCCAGTGACATAATCTCAGGTACCCTTAGTGTCCCCACCACTGGTGAAATCGGCAGGAGAAGGCAAGACCAAAACAACTAAAGAATCAGCCTCAGATTGTGCCACAGTTTTGGCTCACGCTGCTACAGATGATGCCGCAGTTGGATCTGAAATGACTTGCAGAAACAACGCCGTCTCAGCTGCTCAAGAAGCCTCAGAGAGCGCTGCCAGATTAACGGATGACTCTGCCTCTTCAGAGGAAGATTTGGGTGAGGCTCTAAGAGCAGCATGAAACGAGCCTGCACATTTGAACCACGCCCATGATGTGTGGCACTGCTTCAGCTGTCAGGAACGGTCTTCATGTTCTCAGCTTCAAAGGTTAACAATGAGTCACATGAAGTTGACAAAGGTGCAGTTGCCAACGGTTCCGCAGATTGAGCCTCACCTGAAGCAAATGATGCTTCACCCACACTGGGCGAAGTTATCTGTGACCCTACTATGGACAGAAATGCTCGGACTGAAAGCAGTTAAAAAAATGTTTGGACAGGATGTTTAGATCTCCATACTGCTGTGGCAATAAGTCAACATAATCATTCAATGTTTTTCTCATATTCCCACAAATTAATACAAATATTAACTTACAGGCCTTGAGTTGTCTGACCTGGTAACTGAAAAAGTAGTCACATAGCAACAGCCTCAGCAGATGCAGTGACAGCAGTTGTAGCAGGAGGAGCACTTGTGTCAGCTTCACTATAACACCAATGCTGTAGTTTTAGTAGCTTTAAGTTTTGAAACTGAAAAAAAAATCATCAACAATCATTTGCCTTTAATATATTTCCTCAAAAAGTTTAATTACTTTACAAAATTATTTAAATTTAAATCAACTGCTGCAAGCTAATCTTTATCAGAAATGTAACTTATGTAAAAAAAATATTATTATTTATCTGCAGTTAAAAAATATAACAAATACAAATATCTCAACCCCCATGTATACATCTCTTTGGAACTAAAAAGAGACCATTTTTGTGCCTGATATCACAAAAAAAAAACCTATAAAACAAATGGAATTGTGTGTTGTGGTAAGGTCATTAATCCACTTCAGCACCTAGAAATAAATATATTATGCATGCCTGTTTGTGATTAGTTACGGGTTGTTCAAAGTAAGTTGTTTAGGCTTGAATTTGTTGTGTAGCCTATAAAGGTAGCCAAGTGTATAGGCTATAATTATACAGGAATTCCTCTTCCAAACAGTAAGTCATGGTATAAATGCACTCTGTTTTTTCAGACAAAATTACAGTGGGAGTTGAGATAATGCCCCCTTGTTGGTGGCCTGTCCAGCACATATGCTCTGACATCTCTGACTCTCTGACTGTGCTTGATATAAAAGATGTATAGCATGGCGCACCCAATTTCAGTAACATAAATAATGTGAAAACTTTTTCCACCACTCTCCTTTGGTAACACACAAACACCAACCATTTGCAGGTCTACTGACTGCAAATAAAGTCTAATTCCTCTGGACTGAAAAAAAGACTTCACACACTGAATTTCACGTACTTGTTCAGGATCTAATAGGGGAATGCATTCAGAGTCTTCCAGAATGTTAAATCTTCTTTGGTTACGTCTTTAAACACAGTGGCGTGGTTGTTAGCATTGTTGTTTCACAGATTCAAATCTAAGATTTGGTCAAGACATGCAGATAGTGGGGTTAGCTTATTTGGTAATTCTAAATTGCCCATAGGTGTGAATGCGAGTGTAAATGGTTGTCTGTGTGAGTTAACCCTGCAACAAACTAGCATTTCTTGCCCTGTAGCAGCAGAGATAAGGTCAGGCCTGACTAGTCCTGAAGAGGGTTTATGGAGTGGTCACATTCTTAACAAAAAGTCAAAATACCAAGAATAAACACTAAAAGACATTACTGGGTAAGTAAAGCAGTGTAGGGGGCAGCAAGCAATCAAAGCTAAAGTGGTCCGCTTGCTCTTATATGCTATTTGTGCGCTTTTCCGGACCAAAATAAACTGACCGCAAATGGATTCAGACCCATCACAAGTGTCACTGAGAGCCAAACATTTGCGTTTACAGCTGCATTACATGGCGCCATTATTATGGGTAGAACACTATCCCAAATCTCAGAGGGGCACTAACATTTGATTGCAGCGCACCATTAATGAGCACAAGGTCGCGCAGAGTCCAGGGTGAAATAGGGTCCTGTTGTAATTTTCACTTTATAAGAAGTCCTCTGACACCTGCTAATTGACCTACATGAGAGTCAAAAAAAAAAAAAAAAGGAACCCTTGTTTTTCTGGGTGGCTAGGTGGTTAATCAGCCTTGGCTGCAGATGTGTTATTTCTGATAGCATTGAAACTTTAGGATCTTTTCTTTTTTTTTTTCAAACCTCAAGGCGGTCCCTCGACCAGCTGGCCCCTACCCACTGGCAAACACAATGCCTCCCCCTCCTTTTCCTTTTTCTCTCTCAGCTGCAAGCCGTGTGCTGCTACTGACCCTAATCCCAAACCGCTGCTGTCACTTCTGCTTAGCCAGCGCTCCTGATTACACTACAGGGGTATGCCATAAAAACCCACTTTCCCCAGTTTCTTCAACCCAACACAAGGACCAGCTACTTCAGATGAAACGCGATATCAGAGATTTCAATAACATAGCTTTTTCTCTCTCTCTCTCTTTTGCTGCTGCTGTTGCCACTCCTTGTCCTTCTCCCTTTCGTCCTGCTTTCGCTGGCAATTGTAACAGCTTCTCTGCAGGAACAAAGGCAGCATATGAATTTCAGGTGGTGTAGAATTGCTTTCTCTGTGTTTTTTTTCTTTTAACCCTTTGACATTTCACACCTTTCTATGCCTGCCTCTTATAAGAAGCCATTTTGAAACGTTATATTTGTAGTTTTTATATAAATTAAAAACTACACAGGCGTGAAGGATACTGTTGCTCGCCCTCGCTACCCTTAAATATTTGAAGAGTATGAGCATAACATCTGGAGAATTCAAAATTCTGTGAAAAACCTTCTATTGAGCTGAGTTACCTTGATCTTCACCTTGGCATATTTCGGTATTACACTTTCCATTTATGGGAGAAAAAGCAGAAAAATGCTATCTTTGAAAGGGTACTCGGTTTAAAAAAGAAACCCCAAACTCGGTTGATCAAAAACCGCCCAACCATTCTGAGTATCTTTTGAAATGTGTGCCTTATTCCTTAAAAATATATTCTTAGTTAAACATAATCAAGCGCTTGATGATTCAATGGGATCAAACAGACGAGGTTCTGTGCAGTAAACACTTGACTGCTAGATTGAAAGCTAGTCCTCTGGTGGAGCTTGGTTCAGTGGTTTGACTTTTTTTCCCTCCTTAGTTTGTGTCTCGTGATTCATGGGAACACCACTTAAAGTCAGAAAACAATGAATGCTTATTTTATGGGAAGTACACTTTCAAGAGATACAGTAGCTTTTTGGACCTCAGGAAGTACAAAGGCTTGTGACAGGGGCGATTTGCTCTGTACAACTGTTGATCCTTTGACAGGGAGCACTTTTTTGGTACCCTTGTACATAACAGAGGCTAGTTTTGAACATCTGCTGACAGTTCTTTAATCTGAAACTCCGGGACAAATGGTGCACATGTGTACCTTCCCAGCCCTCAAAAACATACAGATAGTGACTTCAAGGTCTGATCATTATTCCTAGGTCAGGGGTCGGCAACCTGCGGCTCCGGAGCCACATGCGGCTCTTTAGTCCTTTTAGTGCGGCTCCGCGTGGTTTGGGGGAAAAAAAATTGTTTTAAGTAATTAGCTGAAGTGTATTTTATTTGTGTTAGTTTTTTTTAACTTGTAGTTCTAAATTGGAAGATTATTCTGATATTGAAATATAAATACAAAATTATATTCTATTATTTTTTGATCACTCAAAATAAGCGTCACACTTGCGGAAGCCGGTATACCCGCCGAAACGCCGTGCATTTATCGAGACTTTCAACCCCAGGTAGGCAAAGTCAGCAACTATTCTCCACCGTGAACTATGTTAAAAACAAACACTGCTCACACCTCACAGATGACAGCTTACAGTCCTGCGTAAAGATGAAAGTGACTTAGACGCTGTGCGCAGAGGTTCAGGAGCAGAAGTCCCATTGTAAACATATAATAATAATAATGGATACTTTATTGATCCCCATGGGGAAATTACTTGTTTTTCTCTGCATTTGACCCATTCACTCAGTGAAGCAGTGGGCAGCCCACTAAGCAGGTGCCCGGGGAGCAGTGTGTAGGGACGGTACCTTGCTCAGGGGTACCTCAGGGTAGCCGTTAAGTGGATTCGAACCGCCGACCTTCCGATCATGGGGCGACCACTTTACCTACTGAGCTATCCCTGCCCCCCCTAATATCACGGCAGACCCGACAATGTTTCCATGAACATGCTTTTCAGCATCTCTTTATTGACCACTTTTCACACACGGTTGCTGTATGCATACAGCCGGTGTTAAAGCTCACAGCCCAACACATACCAACACAACGGCATAGATAGCACAGACGTTAAGGCGGCGAGGCGTGATTGCAGGTGGCGCTCAGGTGCGTCCGCCTCATGCCTTCCCCTCCAAACAGTCTCCGCCTGCAAGCACATCAGGCGGCACAATGCTATAATTCTTTGATTAACACGCAACTTTTCTTTGGAGAGAACTCTGACAGTTCTCTCCTCAGTTTCAGTGCCCTGGTCTGCCATAGCTCCCTCCGCCCAGTCCCTGCATCCCATCGTCACAGTGATCTGTCATAGTTTAGTTATTGTTTTAGTCTCTCCTGCCTCAGACGTCTAGTTTATGTTCCGCACTAAATTTAGTTTGAGTTTTTAGTTTCCTTACCACTACAGACGTTGTGAATAAAGATTTTTTGTTACACCGCACTTCAAGCCTCCGGTTTTGAATCTGCGCTTGAGTCCATCCCATTTTCACAGGCCACTGTGCCATGACAGCAAAGTTTAAACTGCATCCACGACAGAAACGGCCACATTATGGCAATAACAGAACTTCAGCTATTTGAAAGCATCTGCACAGACAGCATGGTAAGAACCCAAACTGATGTTAAAGCTGATTGCATGACGACCCCAGTCAAGCAGCCAGAGCCTGATCTTCAACAGGTTACAAATACAGTGAGGATAAGCAGTCTGGCTTGCTGCCCCCGTTTCTATCTGTTCATTATCTCTTTGGAGTTTGGGCTCATTTTAAAGTTTTCTTTGTGTTGTCGGCTATGTGTTCATATGTAAATACAAAAGAAAGATCCTGTGTGAGTCCTGATTAGGTTCAGGATTTATGTTGCTCTTGCCTAAGGTTTAACTGGTAATTAGGTGACAATGCATTTCAGGTTATTTTACAGTATAAGAAGAAACTAATGCAAAGAGTAGTGCAACAAATTACTCTCTCAGGTGAGTAATTAATTATTAATTAATTACATTATTTTAATAAAATTAAAGAGTAATGTGTAATACATTACTTTGTGTAATGACCCCAACACTGGTCATAACCATCACCATAACCATCTGTTCCTAATGTCACTATATACGATAAAAAGATCATATAAAATGATTTGAGTGGTCACATTCACCTAACACGCGAGAGAGCTTCCATATAACACCAGGAGGAGACACTAATCCCTGCGAAGGTTGCATCAGCAACCTGTGCAGAATTGTGTATGCAGATCTATGCACTGTGGTGACCCGTTGCAAATAAAAGTGCTTCTTGAACAGAAACTTTATTTTGGTAGAAAATCCAGCAAGGACATCCCAGCATAGTTGAACAATATACATCCAGCAGGCAGTCAAGCTGCATCTCAGACATACAGATTTCAGTTTGGAAGTTATGCTGCTGCTACAGGACTGAATAAAGCCCCAGAAAAGCCAGACTGTTGCAAATACCTGTGTAAATCCTGCTTTAGTTGCTGATGTGTTGTCTACTTTTTCACTGGTCTCTTTATTCCTCTGTTTCCGAGCTAACATTTGCTGCTTTGATAAACTGCAGAATAGTCTTTTGACTTCCGACCTTTGACGGTTTTCAGTTAGGTTGAGTGAGTCACTGCAGTTTAGTTATCTACTTTACATTCATGATAATTTAATAGTGGATTTATGCAAATTTCATACATGCACTTGCATATATAACAAAGCCATTTTCACTTGGTTTGCCACTGTTAAAGGCTTGTCTTAAGGACAATATTGAATTATTAAACTTAAGGAAATTAAAGTTAAATCATCTCCCAAACCTGGGAGGAATAACACAAACTTGTTCATTTTCAGGAGAAACAAATGAGCTCAGAAAACTTGCATGTGGAAACAGTTCAGCAGTGGCCAAGAGCTTATAGCTGTGACTTGGTCACTCTGAATGGAGAACACAACCTGTTCTGGAGCGCTGCCAGCTGGAAACTTGTCTAACCTATATCTGAATCCCTCTTTGCTCCATTGTGTCATTCTCATACTGCACATTAATGAGTCATTCTGTGTTACATAAAACAAACAGTAACACCAGTTGCTCTATTTTTGTTTCTCCTACCACGCACTTACCAAAAAGCACACAACTTTGATTCAAAATAGCAACACTCATGTATTTTATACTGAACTAGCTCTAAAATTACTGTTGTACTGAAATTTTATTTTCCTTTTTTAACAGTGGTGATGGGGGGTGAGTTCATTGGCTGTTAAAGTTATCTGACATTTAATGAGCAAAAAGAGAGGACTGGCTTTTAATCCATTAAACTGTTGCATCAATACGCACATCCTAAACAATTTTGAATATCAGCATTTATTTTCTTTGGCTGGTTAGCACTACCCGAATCCTTTGGCCCACATTCAGTGTTATTAATGCTGGACACACAGCATCAAATCACAGTGAAGGCAGCCAAAGCAGGTTACAGGTTTTTCACAAGTCCTGCTGTGAGAATCCTGAGCTTGTGCGTCATCATAGCAGTAGTTCTGGATGGTAAGTCTGATATCTCGCCAGCAGTTAGATCTGGAAGGATTTCTGCATTCCTGTTATAGAGTACTTTTTACTAAAACCGACATTCACTGATTCACACACACAAATTCATACAGCACTAAATTAAATAACATTTTGTCTTTAATTTTGTATTATGAAGCCTATCATTACGTGTAATAGCTATTGAAAAAATCAGCATTTTCAGCTTCCTAAAAATGTTTTTTATCTCAGTGCTCTCACTAGCCTACCACCAGGCACTTGAAATCAGATTTTGTTGCACCAAATCAGATTTCTAAAGAAAATTGCACAAGCAAATCTGGAAGCAGTTTACCGTTTACAGCAAATTAGCAGTTAGCTCACTACGCTAATGGTGTAAACTATTTTCAGAAGTCAATACCGCAGCAGTTTTCTGGCAAGCACCGCTTCCGTTACTAGCCTTTTTATTATCTGATATGGCCGAAGTTAGGGGTGGTCATCTAGCTCAGTGTTTCCCAACCTTTTGGAGCCACAGCACATTTTTCACATTAGAAAAATCACACAGAACACCACCAAACAAAAATGCCACAAAAAGCATATTGATCATTTTTCCCTGCGCACCAGATATAGTGGAATTGGCTTGGTTTGTCCCCAGTACACCTTTATTGCTTTCTTCTGACCACTACTCATACTAGGGCCTTCATCTGGGTCGGAATTTTCTCCAGGACCCAGGTCAGATTGACTGCTTTTTCTTTTCAAATACTTATCTATTGCTATTATGCGCTGTGTTGTCTCACTCGCAGCATGACTATTGTGTAATTTCTTCTTTGTTTTCTTCTGTTTTACTGGTAGTTGGCAACCCATTTAATTAGTGCAGGTAGTTGTACTGCCCTCTAGTGGAAGAGAATGTAGTTGTTCTGCCCGTTACTCATGCCAATCGCTTAGAGTACTAATCAGGTGGAACCAGATAATCTTCCACGGCACACCTGATCATTTTTCCCGGCACACCTATGTGCCACGGCACAGTCCTTCAGAAACACTGATCTAACCGCTAGCCGTTAGACACAGGTGCTAAAAACTTTTCAGAGGTACCGGTGGATATCTTTTTTTTAGCTGGCATGGCAAATACACAGACACCTTTGAAAATGCAATCACTGAAAGGAAAAACAACAAGGAGGGAAAGGAGAGAGCAACAGAAAACGGGACAAAGCAAGCAAGAGTTAGACAGTGACAAGCATTTGTACGATAGAGACACGATCAAGATTTAAAGGGCTTCAATACAGAGTTACCTGGCATTATATCTACAGATCAGTAAGTAGCAAAACCTGCCTGACATTTGTACAGTTTAGTATTTTCTTGTAAACTTAATATACTACCAAAATGTGTCATTGGCGCTAGACAGACATTCTTAAGATCTTGTCTTGCTTTGTACAGTAGTAATGTTGTAATGCTGTTAGCATTAGCCATGTTGCTAACCATCCAAACAGCTATCTGGACCGGCCCAAAAATTATTTGTGATCTAAAGACAAACAAAAATTTACATTGACCTTCTTCAGGACTGTTTCTGTTTATGGAAAAAACTCTAAATAAACAAATAAATATATATTTCTGCATTAGGTATGCCAACGTGACTATAACATTGGTATGCAAAACAAGTTAAGATCCATGGTCATATTGGTAAATATAAATTGGTAATATAAACGTGAACAGTGCCTTCTGTCACTGCTTAGATAATAAAAAGAGTGTAGGCAGAAGGAAACAGTTGGTCTGCCTGTGTTCAAAGATTAAAATATTCAAACACAGTTAGCTGATTAATACACTGTACATGTGCTGCTACGGTGCGTTGCTTGGAAGGTGAAGCACAGGTTGATATGGACTATAGCTTAACCAGAAGTCAGACATTTTTGTTACAAACTGGTATCAAGGAGTTAAAAAAGAAGAAACATTTACTCATCAGGACTGTTGAAGAATGAGGGGCATGATTTGATTAGATGAGTTTAATTGTTGGAGTGTGTGGCCTGTTGCCTCAATTCTGACCATGATTTTAAAACTCTCCAAGTCAAACACATTTATAAAAGTGCAAATCCAAAACAAGTCCGTAACTCAGTCTGCATGTGTTTATGTGCAAACAATAAGGACACACTGGAAGCCAAAGAGAAAGTTTAAACCAAACTTCCCCCTCTCTGAACACTCCCCTTGCTGCGTTTCATGGTAACAACAGAGGTTCAGAATGTCTAAATGCACTAGACCTATTTTGTAAATGGGAACTGACTAACTGGCATTACTCATGCATAACATTGTTTTTGCAGGACTTGTGGCTTTTTAAAAAAAAAAATAGGTCTCAGCCATAACTCATCTCTGCAGTTTTACCCACTAGAGGTCAGAGATATTTAAACTCATGTGTGACTCACCTGGCTAAGTTGGAGAGTGATCTTCTCCGTGCAATCCTTTATTCCCATCTGATGTTTGATATCACATAGCTCAAACCCAAGTCACTGATCAGGGAAATGCTGAAAACTTGTTAAAAAAGAGGGTGAAAAAAAGGATCCAGGAGCTTCCCAGCTAAACATTTTCAGGTGTCGATGTCATGACTGCATTACCGCCTCTGCAAGACATGATGGAAGATGGAGAAAAGAAAAAAGGGGAGTTTTTCTGAAGAAAGTAGCTGAAATATACATCACAGAATGCTGTTCTTATGAGATCCCGCTGCAGTCTCAGGGGGTGCAGGGGTGGGAGAATGGAAAACACACTCTTTAGTCACAGAGAGATGAAACTCAAACACTGAGCGGCGAGAGATGGCAAGGAATACAGCGGCGCAAAGTGCCTGAATGTAGCGGTGCGTTAGGTGGTAGCGTGAATTTCAATCACGGCGCAGAGTGAAATTAATCAGGGACGTGGAGGGCTCTTGACGATTCCCGCAAAAGTGAAAAAGATCACAGGAACGTCACAGTGCTGCATATTACAGGATCAGGGCTAGACAATCAGATAATCTGCTGCCTGGGATGAGGGAGGTATTATTATGAATGACAATGTCTGTGTGTGAGTGAGCGCGTGCATGTGCATGTCCGGGAATGTTTTTTGTTAATTTGAAGGTATGGATCATAAGGTTCTCAAAGGTGTTCACGTTAGTACCTGATTGATTCCCACATACACATTTCTCTGACACATTCTCCATGAATATTTATACACACATAGATGCATGGTCATGTTACTTGTGCAGCACCGTTCCCTGTGAGTTTTCTGCTCCCCTGTTTGTTTGCCCACCTTTATGCATCTGCAAATGTGTGTGCCTGAGTGAGGGTGTATCTGTGTGTGTTGAAACACCAGAGCTGCTCTGTATTCCCGACTCCCTACTGTGATGCAGAGGCTCCAGACTGAGCTATGACTCATCATGGGCTCTCAGTGAGATCTCTGAGGTCAGACACAAAAGAATACAGGCAGAGAGAGCGGCTCAGAGACATACAGAGAGGCATGGGCTTAACAAACGCTTGGACACTGGCTTGAAATCCACTGCCAGGTATTAACCGTTCCACTAAAATACACCGCATTATACACAGAGTATTTTATGACCACTGACAGGTGAAGTGAATAACACTGATTATGTCTTCATCACATTGACGGTGGGATATGTGAGAAAGCAAGTGGGTATTTTGTCTTATAATTTGATTTGATAAAGCAGGAAAAACAGGCAAGTGTAAGGATTTGAGCAGATCTAACAAGGGCCAAATTATGATGGCTAGAGAACTGGGTCAGAGCGTCTCCAAAACTGCAGTTCTTGTGGGGTATTTCTAGTCTGCAGTGGTCAGTATCTATCAAAAGGAACAGTGGTGAACCAGTGAAAGGATCATGGGTGGCCAAGGCTCACTGATCTGCATGGGGAGTAGATCAGTGTGATCTGGTCCAAGAAACAAGCTACTATAGCTTAAACTACTAAAAAATTTATTGCGGGTTCTGATAAAAAAAAAGGTGTCAAAATTATGGAGTCCCACAAAGGACATGGGAGAGAAAAAAAATAAAGATGAAATGTTTTGGCCGCATCCTATGGAGGCCGCCAGCTCAAAGCCAACCGGGAGGTTGAGGCACGATGTCCCGGGAGTGCAGTGTCCCCTTAGGCTGTAGTGGGCCTTGACCTCACGTTAGCTTCGAGATGGTGGGTAACAGACGTCTCTGAAAACATCGGAGCACTTTTGCAAATATGTGATGTCTTGATAAACCGAGCAGATATTTGAAGTTTACACAGCTACATTCATGCCTGAAAAATATCTTAAAAGTTAATTTTGTGACTCAGAACGAATAATATTAAAACTAAGTAGCTGCCACCATTGTTGGAAACGAATTGGCTGGGCTGCGCTTTGAATTCTGGGATAGGTTGGGTCACGAAGGATACACCGACTTGGCCTTCAAATGCGACCTGTGAAGGATGCAGTCAATTTTGCAAGATATCGCAAAAGTTTTGCAAGATCCCAAGTTACTTTTGCAAGATCTTGCAAAACTTCATCTTAATTTTTTTTTCTCCCACGTCCCTTGCGGGGCTCCGTACAGAATACACGATGCATCACAGTTTGTTGCATATGGGGCTGAATAGCTGCAACCCTAGATGTGACTTCGTTGTGTTTGTGTTATAGTAAAGTTGGTTCTGGTTCAACACTGCAAGTGTTTAATCACACTGTAGTGATGTCATGGCTTTGTGACACGGAAACACCGTCACACCACACACCAAACCTTAACCCTAAATCCTCCCTATAGCCCTGTAACCCAAACTGCAATCACATCCTAACCCCCAACACTAACCCCAACCATTACCACTCCCTTTTTTGGATTTTTTCCTGAGTGGACAACAGCAGGTGTTTTTCCAAGTCACACATCAATGGCATCATAACAATGTGATTAATCAGGTGCAATGTTAATCCTGGACAAACATTATTATGTTGATCCAGGAACAACACAGATGCAAGGATATCACATAGACTAGCCGCAGACCAGTCAGGGTGCCCAATCTGAGCAGTGGAAGAAGGTGGCATGGTCAGATGAATCATGTAAAAGGTGGACACAAACAATATTAAGGAGATGTTCATAATGTTATGCACGATCAGTTTAACTATGCTTTTAAAAGAATGTGCATTTTAACAACAGAACATGCAGAACGACAGAAAAGAGAAATGCATCAAGCTTGAAATTAACCAGCTGTGGATTCAAAGTTACCTGATAATACAAATGTTCCATAAGTTGCTATGCATCTGTTTGATAGTGTGGCCCCTCTTTTTTGGACTGCACTGATATTGTGTTCAGTGTGCACTGCCTCCTGAAAGGCGTGGATGGAAGTCTGCAGAGAGCCAGGCAGAGCGACAGACAGCACAGTGGCGTTATCACACAAAACGCTTGTTACATAAACAAGCTCAGAGCCTGCTTCCAATTGGAGCCCAATTACATGGTGTTTGCAGGCCATAGGGAGAAGCACAGATCTCAGGGCAGATAAGGGCTCACTCCTGCACACCCTGCACGGGGGCTCTCAATACAGGCTAAACACTGCCATTCTGCAGTGATCTCACAGATGGGCAAAGTGAGAGGCTGACAGAGGTAGATGCATGTGTGTCTTTGTGTGAGAAGGTGAGAGAGATGGTGAATACGAGGGCGTTCATTCTTGTGTTACAGCTGCACATGACAAGGAGCGGAAAAGCACTTTTTGGGAAGATTTCGTGCTAATAGCGCCATCTGATAAGACTGCTGATGGTGATTGTGTAGAACTGAATGGGTGAAGGTGGCATGACGACCACAGCAGTGTCTGTGATAACCCTTCCTTTGTTTGCATGCATGCAGTGAACTCGGATGACTGCCATATTTGGAGTTCTTGTAACAGTATCACAAAGGGTCTCATCAGCAATTTGTAGAAAAAGTGGGGACACTTTATTTTCACCATTGCATTAGAGCACTTGATGTCTATCAGGAGTCCAGTCTATCACGAGACTCCTGATAGAAGCAGCAGGATGAATGCAGGACTATACTCTCTGCTCAGATTCAGTCAAATGCTGCAAAACTGATTGCACAGAGCTTTACAATGCTATTGGATAATAACCCCAAGTGTAATACAAAAGCAACCCAAGAGTTTCTTAAGGGAAAGAAATGGGATATTCTTCAATGGCCAAGCCAGTCACCTCATCTCCATCCACTAAGCCAATAAGCATGCTTTTTAGTTACTGAAGACAAAACTGAAGGTAGCAAGACCCCCAAACAAGCAGCACCTGAAGGTTACTGCTGCATTAAAGGCCTAAAAGTAAAAGTCTGCACATCAATCACATCTTGCTTATTTGACTGTGAATCATCTGTGGTGGACTCTTATTCAAACAATGAGGTCAACTGTATCTTAAAAATAGAAGCCGTGTAATAAACATTGTGTAGACATAGAGATATTTTTGAAAACATGATATTTTTAAGTTTTTCTTTTCTCTTGTTATTTGAGTTATATTTGCATGTTCGTAATAAAAACTATTCTGTTGGTAAGAGAGCTCCCTATATTCACTGTACTGTTCCATAATAGTCCTATTTACCTCCTGTGAGGAGATTTGGGAAAATAAAAAACAGTTTGACATTGTTTTAAAATTGTATGATAGAATGATGAATTCAGCGCTGTGTCGATAATGTACAAAATACTTCCTAACTGTATACATGTGGGCAGAGGTCGGGTCCTTGCACCCCTGCTGTTGTGGGAACTGCTTAGTTTGCTTATGCTTTGAGCTGGCTGTGATCCGGTAAAGTAAAACAAATAAATAACCCAGCCTGAGGAGGTGAGACCCCTGCTGATCTGCTCTCTGCCTCCATTCCTGCCTCCTGTAGCCTGCAAATGTTGCATTTGAGACATTTTGATCAGAATTCAAAAATGGATATTTTTCCACCAAAAAACGTCGACAAATATTTTGCGATTGAGTGAGTTTTGCTTGGAGCATCAAGCTTAACATTGCATTATTTTTCTTCATTTTTGTGTAAGTATAAGATGGAATTCTTCGGTTTCTTACACCCATATCCAGAAAATTTTATCCAGTGAACAATAGGTCAGCTTAACTGACCTATTGTGTAATGGTATTACATCATCAAGGCACAATGTAAAAATGGTCAAAAATGGTCAGTTGTATTGGTAATTATATTTATACTTGTGAAAGTTTAAATCAGTGCTCAAACTTATTTTTTATGAAGCTTGAACTATAATTACAGTACTGTGGTTTCGTAGGTGTAATAGCAGAACATCTAAAAGCACAAGGTTAAATTAGGCTTATAATATGAGCAATTATATGACACATTATAATAACCATTTTTTTCTTCATGTTCCTCTTATTTTATCAGACATAACAGTTAGAGACATCACATGTGACAGTCTAATAGTCTACTGATCTATCTGACTGTTTAACTGTATATGAAAGCTGCCTGACGCTGTTTCATTAGAACAAGCAACATGTTTTTTTATTATTTTTTATAAACTGGAAAAAGCATTGTTGTTGTATTTTAAAGGTAGATGTTCCTTTTATTGATATTCTTTCAAAAAATAATACACACAAGCACTGAGGTCCTGCGAACAGATATCTTCACTCTAACAAAGTAGCATAGCATTTTCCGCTGTAGTGGGTGTGAAGCAGATGTGTATGCCATTTATGTTAGTTCCCCATCTCAGTTACTATTGTTGATATATAAACATTAACAGGAAGTTTAGCCTCGCTAAAGAAATTTAACAACAGTGGCAGTGGGAAGGAAAACCTCCTTTTTAAAAGGATGAAGCCTCCAGCAGAACCAGGCTCTGGGAAGGGCCGTTGTAGTGCTACATGTACTAAAGGTACTCAGGCTTAGTCTTGTATTTACAGAAGTTAATTTCTCTAATACTTATATTTATTATAAGCAGATACTCACACGTGCCTACTTAAAAAAAAAACAGCAACTAATCTATCATTATTATTTTTGCTGTGGATTATAATCCCTGAAACACTTAGATCCAAAGTGTAATTAAATAAATGTGGCCTTATTTGAAGGATTACTATCAGATTGATGTAAGAGAGTGAGAGAAATGCAGTGAACAGGCTGTTGGGTGAGCTATGTTTACTGACAGTATATGAACAGAGAGAGAGAGGCGTACTGTGGTTTAAATGCATTAGCTTATATCAATAGGAACCACCTGTGGTTTCAAGGAGAAGACTCCCATACACATTTGTTCTCTCTAGGTTTTGTGCTTTGAACAGAAAATGTATTTATTAAATTTACTTCATCCTCATTGTTACCTTAATTCTGTGCGGAAATATTGAAACACTGTAGTTTAACTGTTAATAATTGTAGGGTTGGAACTCACCGTCCGTTATTTTATTAGTGATGTTTGCTGCATACATCTGAAACAAAAACACATAAAAAGCACAGTTGAACATAATGAACATAAGACAAGAATTCTACAAATTACTGCAATTTTTGTCAGTTTTCTAGTCTTAGGCTTCATTTTCATTAAAATCCTCCAATTCAAACTGCCAAAGCCTTCAAATAGAGCCAAAACAAAGGTTTTATCTCGGCATTTATTCTTCATTACAAACAGACTTTCAGGTGTGAGGTGGATGCTCTCTACGTGTCTGAGTAATTCACTGTTCTCCGACTGTGTTTTTGCTCTCCCTCAGTGCAGGAGTGATCATATCTTCAGCAGTGACGTAAGCTGGGATGTGATTTTCCTGCAGAAGCCTAAGGAAATGTATTCATTTTCAGTGTATGCTCTGCATAGTCTGTGACCATCAAGGCTCTGAATGCTGTGATGCATTCAGTAAATGATGTGGAAATAAGTTTCCCAGACGTCATAAAGTGAAGTTGAATCCCTGCTGAGAGTTTTTTTGATGTTTACATTTTAAAAAGATTTCTGTGCGTGTATTTTTGTTTGTGGATGACAATATACCAGGTTTATGTTGGATGGTACAGCTTTGACAACACTTTGAGACATATTTTTTCCACCAGGCACCCACACAGGAAATCAGCAACTTGAACTTCATGTTGGAAAGACTGCCTCAGTCATAGTTGACTCTGCATTCTCTACTTTACCTCCTAATGTTTCCTAATTTCTGCCAGAGCCTCAGAATGACTTCCAGCAGGACACTGGTGTCAGTGTCTCTAACCAAAGAATAAGAAACAGACTTCTTGAGGGCAGCCTGAGGGCCTGACATCCTCAAGTCAGGCCCTCCTGTGCTCACTGCCCAGCACTGTGGAGCCCAGTTGATTGTGGGGACGCACATTCATATCCATGGAGGGACACACTCTTCTACAGGCTAGACTACAAGATAATTAAACAATCATCAGACACTAAAGGACAGACAATTACACCTGTACTAGGATTTCTTTTCACCACAGTCTAAAATTAGGTTACTGTTTAGCTCCATTTTTGTCTTAAACTACCAAAGCAAAACACCAGGCTAAATAACCTCTTTGCTGTTTGCTTTTAAAAGCTGCTACTTGGTAAACCTGGAAATAAAGCAAAGGAAATGCTGACTGCAAAAGCTCTACAGATAATAATTTCATGATGCATGTGTAATAAACCAGGTAAGTGTAACCAATATAAAATGAGGGTACTTCTGTAAAAAAAAGATAAAGCTTAGGAAAGAGTGACAGCCTGTCCAACCAGTCAGAATACACAGCCTCCTGTTTGTTTTGACCAATGGGAATACAGACTGCTGCTGTGTGTCCCGCCCACCTACTATGTTAATTACAAAATGATGTCAAATATGATGTATACAAAAAGCTAAGTTGTGGATAATATCTAGAACAGTGTAATTAATACTGGTATCATTCCTCTGACCCTGTGTGATGACATGTTATATTTTTCTTTGTATCCTGGATTGTTTCTGTGGGCGATTTCTTCACTCATTTAGATGACAAGCCTTCCCGTCTGGACTTGGAGAGTGAGAGAGAGATTTTTGTGATTTTTTTTTTCTTTTTCATAATTGTGTCTGAGAACCATAAAACTGTGGTGGTCAAATCTATGGTTCTGTTCACTAAAGCCAGCTTATTCTTTAAATTCCCATTCCTGTCTCTGTCGTGTTTTCATAAGTGCCAAATCTGAATCATGAAGTCTGGAAAAAAATGGATGTCATACAACAGGAATCAGTCAGAATTCCCCGTTCTGTAGTTGCTAGTTTAACAGGATTAGAAACTGATGAGGAAGTCTCCGCCTTTCTCCAGAAATATGGCTCCATCAACGCTGTTTCCACGATCCTGATTCAGATTACCATAAGCACATGATTATTGAATTTTCTGAAGACAACCAGCGGCACCTCTAGACTCCATGATTTTGACAGTGACAAATAATGCAAGTAAGCCTCTTACTTCTCCCGTTTTCATTGAGAACCCGATTGAGCTCAGCTCCTCACAGACTCTTCCAGTCTCATCTGGATCCAGTACTAAACCCGTAATTGATGTCAATCCACCAGCAGTCGTAGTGTTGAGCAATGAGAGCTCACCCCAGTTTGCTTCACATCATAGACTCGGAGGTTTTTCAGGCAAGAGTCCACGTCCCAGCCATGAGGCAGATTACAATACATGGCGTGCCAGTGTGAAATCCTTATTAAAGACCCTTCCGTGTCTGACTTGTACTGCACACATGACATACTGGACCGTCTCCTTCCTCCTGCTTCTGAGATGATTAACCTCTCAATTCCCAAGGGTATTTCTGAGGTTCCTGCTCGAAAATGATATGCCCAACATGAATTGAGTATTTCTCTGCAATAACAAACTATGTGAAAACAATCTTGATCTCAAAATGAAACTAATTTCATCAGAGGTGTAAATATTACAGCAGATGTTACTCACACAAACACACAAAAACCTGATTTCTTTTCCCCTTGTCTAAATATATTTTTGTTTTTATAGCATGAAAATATGCTAGAGAAACTCTGGAATATCATGAATAAACATATGGACATTACCTGTACAAAGATTGATGCTAATGAAGTGAAATACAGCAAGGTTACAGAGGTTTTAGTAAAGATGTATTTATGCGTTTTTCAATTTGGCACCATCTGTGAAAGTTGAAATATCTCAATTACTGAATAACAGAAAGTATCTAACTTTAGGGTGCCTAAAAAAATATATTTTTTATTATTCAAATAACACTATAATAAAGGATTGTGTTTGACTCCCAACGGAGACCACTTATTAAAATTCCAACCCTACACTACATATTCACACTTTTACCATTTATTTCTGGTCATCATGCCACTTTACTCACAGTTCTAACATGCAAGAAAGAAAGCAAATATGGAAATACCCAAACCTTCAGTTTTTTATTTATATATTTACAATTATAGCATTTATTGCTACTCATCATGCCACTGTTAAAAGCAGATATTCTGGGGGGATAAGAGGCACAGAGGGACATTGCAAGCCTTACAACAGACTGGCATTTTCATCTGCTGGATGACTATATCCTGGCACCTCCTGCAGTACCTCCTGTAAAGTGTAGCATTGCTGCCATAATAACGTGGAATGCAGGTGAGTGTGGGCGTACTGAGGCAACACCAACACCAACACCAACACCCCACATTTCTTCAGCAAGCTGCTCCTGGAGCCTTTTTTGTGTTCCTGACTCCTGCTCCTGACTCCTTAAGCAAAATAAAACTCTCCATAACGGCAATGTCCAAGAAGTCATCACCACTTCATTATTTTGTGGCGAGCACTGTAATATCCAATCAGAGCGTCAGACACCACCCATGTTCTTATTGTAGTCCACTACATCAAGAACAGGTACCGCCTTTTTCGTCCACTAGTGATGGGAAGTTCAGGTCTTTTCAGAGAGCCAGCTCTTGTGGTACAGCTCCCAAAGAAAAGCTGGCTCTTTTGGCTCCCAAAATTTCTTATCATCTGTAGCATCATATTTTAACCTTACTTGGCAAATATGAATGCTTTGTTTGTTGATAAACCCTCTTGCATTTAGTGTTTCATGAGAAGCCTTATCATTGCCTAATTTTGTGTATTTATTCTGTTACAAAAGCAAGCATTCTTATTTTTGTTTAATATTTTAACTTAAATGTATTTGTGATAACTGATCATATGCCTCAGGGGTACCAATTCCAAACCAACAAGCAAAGACCAAAGTGTATCTGTGAACTTACTGGCATGAAGAAAGTACATACAACCTCTTACCATCCCAGAGGAAATCCCCTTGAGAGATTCAATCGTGCTCTTCTCCAGATGCTTGGGGAACACTCAATTGGTCAGATAAACTCCACTGGAAAGTCTTGGTCAAGTTTTGGTACATGCTTATAAGTGTACAAAGGGTCTTCTCTTCTGAAGATTAGGAAGAGTCCCAGGTTGCCACCAGTAATGCATAAAACAATGCAACTTCCAACAAAGCCAGATCTGTGGGCAAGTGGTTGACTCAACATTGCAAACTGGAGACAGAGTCCTCCTAAAAAATGTGAAGCTGCATTGACGCTGCGTGGGAAGAGGATGTTTACATAGTCCTTAAGCAAGCTGGAGACAGTCAAACCTGACAGTACAGATGGACCTGTGTGGATTTCTATCAGCAGCTGCAGAACCTGACATAGTCAAAACTCACCCAAACAAGAAAGAGTGTCAACAGTTTCCCTTCCACCTGATCCTCCTACAACTGAGTCCCTTATAGTAGTGGAAGGTGAGGAAGTGATTCAGGGTGTATGTTATGATGACAACTCACTTGAATGTGACAACTCACCTGAACTTGACATGTCATCTGAAGCAGGCATCTTGCCTGGACTGGACTTGCCAAAGAATTCAGAGTTCAGATTTGTGGTGGTTTGAGGAAATTCCTCTAGATGATGAGATGAGCTCTGATGCAGCATGTGATGAAGGATTGAGTGATGTAAAGAGAACTGTGGCTGAACAGCCTGAACTCGTGAAGATCCAGGTTAGTGAATTTCAAATTACTGAACTATCTGTCACGGTTCCGGGTCCGTTGGACCCAGTATTTTGAGTTTATTGTGTTTTGATTTATGTTTGCATCAGGGATTGTGTTCTTGTTCTCTTGTCGTGTTATGGTAATGTTTATGTCTATTTAGAGTTCCATGTTTCTGTTTATCTGGGTCTAAGATGTGGGTTTAGTTTCATATGTCATTTCAAGTCTGTCTCTGTCTAGTCTGTGTCTTAGTAAAGTGTGTTTTGTTTCCTGTTTTATTGTGAAGGTCTGCGTCTCATGTGAGTGTGTTCATTTTTACCTTTGTCTCGTCTTGTTGATTATTCCCAGCTGTGTCCACCACCTGTGTGTAATTCCCCTGTGGTTCTCTGTGTATTTAAGTCATGTCTTCCGTCATTGTTGTTGCTGGTCCGTCTGTGTTTCCACCCTGCGTCATCTGTGTGTTTCCCTGCCGTCACCATCTTGTACCGTCGTCCACCTTGCTTCATGTTTGAGTTCCGGTTTGTATTCAGTAGTTTAGTTGTCTCCAGTCTAGTTTAGTTCGTGCTCCATTTGCTGTTTGTCTAGATTTATTTCGTGTCCAATAAACCACCTTCACTCCTCCACTACTGCCTGCAATTGGATCCTCATTTATTATTTTTATACGGCTCATCTCACTCGCCGTGACACTATCCCTTCATCGCTTCATCGCTCTCAAAGCAAAGCTAGCTGAGATATTGCGTTATGTAAAATTTGCCAATCCTCTGATAACGATGATAAATTCTCTTTTTCAAGGCCTTAGTGTGGCATTGATTAGCTCTTTTAAATGAGTTTGAGAAACCAAATAGAAATTATGTTGGAGATGTTAAAGTCATGTGACTCAGTGCCACACTGCAGATGCCTAGGGACGGGCAGGAGGGGAGGATATAACCCAGATAAAATGAGGGTACCGCTGTAAGAAATGATAGAGGTCAGGAAAGAGAGTGTGTGTGTCCCGCCCACCTGCTTGTGTCTGCTGCGTTGTTGTGTGTGTGTAGTTACCTGCTGACATGAGGAGGAGAGTTATAAGAGACTGAAGTTTTGAGATGAAAACGCACTGGATATAAGCTTGCAACAAACCCTACTGTGGATAAGTTCAGCTACTTTCAGCAGTTTTCTGAGCTAAAAGTAGTTGCAGTGAGTAAACAGATGCATGTTTGGAACAGTCTTTATTTTGCAATTTACAAAAAGTGAATTGTTTGAGATTTTTATTTGAATGGAAATTGAATTTGAGTAATCTGTTTTTTTCTAGAAAGGTTCAGATGTCAGTTTACCTGGTTACACCCAATATTAAGAACTGAGAACTAACACTTGGCCAAGTCTTTATCCTGGTAGTTTTATGTATTTTTTTTAGTTTTTAGTGATTTTTCTTTTTTATAATTGTAAGTACCGTTAAACTGTGGCGGCCAAACTTATGGTTCGGTTCACTAAAGCTGGCTTATTCTTTAAATTCACATTTCTGTCTCTGTCTCATTTAAACACACCACTGTGCTCCTATAATCAAACCAATTGGTCCATTAGTATAATTCATTTAGGAAGTCTTGTTACTGTGTTACATAAGGAAATCCCCCCAAAAAGTTTATTTAGTTCAAGCTGGACACGATGTTTTTCACCGGGAGAAACATTTCATCACTCATCCAAATGACAGAAGAATGAATTTGTGCAAACAACAAGGCATGTTCAAATGCCTTCCATTAAAAACATGCTCTATAGTACACATTAAGAGCAAAAACTGCAGTGTTAGTGAGTTGTTGTACTGCTTGCCTTTCATCAGTTAGTCTGTCCTTCTACCCTGGCAAAAACATGGTGGTAGCTACTTTTAAATTCTGCACTTTTAACAAACCCCACAAACCAAGTTGTTTTAAGCAACTAGGGTTCCTGGCAGGGCTTCCTCACAGTCTGACTGTGTATTCTGTATTTTTCCCTTTAAGTCTGTATAGCTTTTCATTGTTACGTATGAAATGTAACTCTTTTAGGGTGATTTCAGGTTGATGGTATTCAGTAGTCTCAGAAAGTCATTTTACCTGAAGAGTAAGTTCCAGTTTGAGCTTGAATTGTTATATTGTAATATGTTTTAAAATCATATAAGTGTTAGTAATTGCTGCATGAATACGATCACTTTGATCATTTCATATGCTTATGTGAGGGAGTTTGCAGTACAAGAGAGACACTGTATTTCAATTTAGTTGTTAAATCACAATGAATGATTTCTCTTATTTCTATGTCTTTAATTGATTTGACTGGATTTTTTTTTTTTTTGAGGAGACATTTTAACATTTTTGCATCATAGCACCCATATTGCTAATAACATTCACAACAGCTGTACAAATTGTGCACCCGGGTTCAGCAGTAAGACTCCCTGAGTCACCTGAATATGAGAAAGTGGTCATTAATTTTGTTAATTACACCAATACATTTCGCGCTATGACAAGTCCAATGTGTTGCACAGGGAGTCTTGGTGTTGGCTGCAGATAAGACAAGAAATACAAAGTGATAGGGGCTGAGCTCTGTTTCATTTGTCTCCCATTCAGACGGATTCCACTCAGCATTGCCCATGCTAGTTACACCCCTTTATCTAATGTGGGTGCAAAGACTGACATCTCTGTCTGCTGTAATCAGTTTACACGTGTCCGGTTTGCAGCTCTTTGTTGCTCTGACTGGTTGTAGGCCAACTCAGTCCAGTTGCATTGACGGATTTTGGTCTGAGTTTGTTGATTAAAAACGCAAGTACGAGGTTCCAGACTAATTTGAAATGCTCATGTGTCCGGCATAAAGACAGGCTGCTCTTGGCTTTGTATTTAAGTGGCAACGCTGCTTCATTTTCATCTTTCATCTAGTGGAAAAAAATTATAATAACAGCAAAATAGCATTACTGAGTCGGTTGAGGAACCGCAAAGGTGCAGTTCAGCTGTGCTTTTTCCTCACTTTGACCTGCCAGAGTAGGGAAATCACAGTGTAAATAATACAGTGAATGGCATCTGTATTCTGTTTAGCTCCTGCAGATACTGTACAACTTTTCTCACTGTGATTGTTCATGTCTCATGTTCACATCATCCATGATGTCTATGCTTTCCTTCGTGCATATAAGAAGGCATGGTTCCATTCTGTTTGCCCTTTTGAGGATCAGAGCATCATTTCAGTTCCTCCATACATCCATCCATCTTCTTCATCTTCTCATTCTATGACCGCTCTGTTTTTGGATATGGACTGTTTGCATTGACAGGTGCACTTGCAACACTCTGGCCTGCATGTGCATGTGAAGAACATTCACCCACTGTCTGTTTCAAATTACACATTGTAAGTTTTCCCCTGTATTACAAAAAGACCACACCAACCTCCTTTTGGGGGGGGGGGGGGGGTGTTTTTATATTAGATTTGAGGTGAGAAAAAGAATCCATTGAGTTAACAAATCTTTTAGAGTGTTTAGTTTAAAAGTATTCATTTGTTTGTTTCCAGAGGGAGCCACTCTGCGTGTCCTTTATTTGCACGAATGAAAGGTGGCTAAATGAATGCTTTGTCTCTCAAGGTAGAGCTGTGTGAATGTACTGCCACCTACCATGAGCTTGCATAATACCAGAAGTCTGGACGTAAACACACTTTAGTCGCCACTCACAGAGCTGACAGCATGATTACATAAGTGACTTTAAATGACAAAGTCATGACAGACTCAATACAGACTGTAATAATATGCTAGAATGAAATGGCCAGGGTTTAATGCAAAGAACAGAGACATGAATAATCTGATTAGTAATATTTGCTATAATAGTATGAAAATCACAAGAAAAATTGAAAAACTGTCTCCACGTGGTTGTCATCTGGTTTGTTTTCCTGGTATCTGTGATTCATGTGAGAAACCTTCACCATGTTTAAAGTGTACTGTTTGGGACACAGTGCACAAAAGATGAAAAGTCTCCCAGTCCTATGGATGACAACTGATTTTTCAAGTTTCCTATTTGCTATGGTAACAAGCCTGTACACGGATGTCCATCAACTCAGGCTTTAATAATTACATACCTTCCATATATACCTTTTATAAGTCCTCCAAGTAGCCTGTGGAGATCCTCAGACTCCCCCATTCAGAGAGCTTAGTCCATGAACAACAGGGGAGTGTGTTACACATAGTGAGCTAACGCTTAAAAGGTTTGATTGAAATTCAATTTGCAGGGTAATGGCCCCAATGGTCCAAATTTGCAAATTGCAAGGTAATCTGATTGACACGGAATGGACCACAAGAAGTGAGGAAAGTTATTTTTAGTTCAAGTGCTGCGGCACAGAGCAGTTAGCAGGTACTTGTGCCTGAGCTGTTCTATTTTGGAATTCATTTCTGTTTTACTGTCTCATTTAATCACTGTGTGAATAATTATATTTATATTCTAACGTGCTGGTTTTCCCCCCTCTCGCTGTCAAAATCCTTATATTCTTGTATAATTTCCTTATCGTTATAATTCAGCTTAATTGTCAGGCACTTGGTTGTATATAGTCAGTAATATTTAAATTGCAGTTTTCACTGATTGATTGCTCAGCAAGAATTATTGATTCTGGTTTTGCATTTTTTAATCGTTTCAGGTAAACTGCGTCTAATGAGGTATTTACTGAGAAGCTGATTTATGATTTATTTATTTTTTATATAATGCTTTACCTGATTTTTGGTACTGACTGAGTTGCAGATGCAGCTGAAGTTGATTTCTACAATAGATTGCAATGCATTACAGTAAAAGCACACAAGAAAACATGTATATACTTTACTCTAAAAAACTAAGCAGGCTATATCCTCACTGCTTCTATATGAATTAAGAAGGATATGTAGCAGTAATCAAATTAATGCACTTGAATTAAGTGATCATCGGCATGTGTGACTGCCCCTGTAAAAGCAGCGTTTTGCTGAAGCATTCAGGTGTATGTTAACACAATGCTACACTCTTGGCACGCTCAGGAATTCTTAAGAAATGTTTATAGATATATTTTTAAAAAGATAAAGCATCAACATCTCAGCTACATCTCAGACTATACAGGCCTTAAGTAAGTAAATGTTATGCTTGGAAGGATTACTAGGAGAAAACCTCTTCTTTCTGAAAAGCAGGGGTCCCCATGAGGTGATTTGGGTGCCTTGCAGTCACTGAGTTGACCATGAACCAAAAACCAATTTGAGGCCAACTGTTCAAAAGATTCAGCTTGGCCCGCATTGGGTGATGCAACAAGGACAGTGATCCCAATCATAACATCAAATCTTCAACAGAATGGTTGAAAAAGAGAACAATCAAGGTCCTGCAATGATCCAGTCAAAGCCCAGATGTCAACTAATTTTTCAAAACCTCCATGAACTAAATCAATGTTGTAAATAATGATGTAGGAGACGGTTAAAGTCATAAAGAACTTCAAGTTATTACTGCTAAAGGTTGTTCTACAAGCTGATGAATCATAAGCTGTGTGTTTTTTATGAGACTGCAGAGAGTCCTGTGAAAACTTTATTTTACACACGGTTGTATCATCAAATACTTCAATGAGTGTGGAGTGGTGATCATTTAAAAATTCCACTGGTGTGTGGTAGCCTATATTCTTGTACAGTACAGTGAGAATGATGGGGCCACCTTAGAAAGTGAACCTTAGACAGCATATTATAGACATAATGATAATAATAACCCATACGTCTTAATAATTAGCTCATCCAGACCTCGTCACTGTGCAGTAATAAGCAGGTTCAGACTGGATTTTTACTGAATGCCAGTGGTGAGTTACAATTGTGGTCAGTGGAACTTTGCATAATTTTGTTCCAGTTATGGGCATTTAAAAAGATAATAATATGGGTGACGAAGGGTTACTGTTCCCCTTGAACATGTCTTAGTGAAGTGTTGGCCAGTCTTCAAGTCGCTGTAATTCTCTTGAAGGGATGAAAGACCATTTTTCTAAAATATATTCAGTCATTTGTTGTTTTGATAATGTTGATGGAGAGAGAAGGGTTTAACATGTTGATCTATAGCCAGCACACACAACAGGATACAAATGTTTCATCACAGGATAAAAGTGATCACTCAAAACAAGTGTGTGATGATTTGCAGTGACCTTTCCCTCTAAGGGAAACAGTCGTAAACAATCTCAGCAAAAACCATAATGGGTTCAGATTCCTTCACTATAGACGTCAAAGGTTCAAACTTGTCTTTTGTGTTTTAAGTAGACTGAATGATCCTCCAAAGACCTTAATGCATTATCTAACTCTAAATAAACTGTATATGTTATCATAGAAAGCCCAGGTACAAATCAGTATGCGATACTATTAAAATTAGTCATGCAGTATACAGTGACTAATGCATGAGTGTCAGGGAATTTAATTAAATCATTTGAAAAAAGAACCGTGCAAAGGACTGTGCACAGTTTAGCATATGAATTAGCAGCAAAGTGCCTTTGTGATTTTCAGGATATCTCATGAAAAATGCAGATTTATGCATGAAAACGAAGCAAACAGCATCAAATTGCATGCATATCAATAAAATGAAAAATTTTGAGCTGCAGGTTAGCAAAAAAAAAAAAATCAAAAAGACAACATGAGCGTAATTGCGACTGCATAGCAATCAGCAATCACACCAATGAGGATGCTTATTATGGTGATCAGTTCATTAACTGGATGCAAGCTTATTCATTTCATAAACATAGTAAGAAATTCTTATAAAGGGTAAATACTGCAGCAGCAGGAGCAGCATTTTGACAGTTCTTTTCTTTCTATGAAGGATTCATTTCAGTTTTATACATCAAAAAATATAAACGAGCAACTTCAAACCAATCAATCTTGTCAATTCATTAAGATTCTTATTAACGCTGCAGTCATATTTTCAGCTTCATAATTTGCTTAAACCATTCCGTCACACAAGCTGAACCCCATTTTAATGAGCATCATGTCTTCTCTTGTCACTGTAACCTGCGGCTCCCTGAAGACACAAACACTAAACCTGCACAACAGCAAAACAACAAAGTTCCACACATGTAATTGGCTTAAAATATTAGAGGGGAGCGGGTCAGTACATTTTTATAATAGCGATTTCTCAGTGCACCAACATGCGAGTCAATCTTTTTATGGTTTGCTGCACAGTGCAGCTCTTCTCGCACTGCAGTGGATGTGTGTGATGGTTAATCGTGGTTCTATACCGCCATCTCGTGGCGACATTGAGAACCACGCCCTGGTGGCAGGAGAAAGGAACACGCCATGGTTTGAGGAGGTTAAAGAGTGTGACTGTTTACAGAATTAGTTAATGACGGACATGTCACACCTTTCTCGTTCAAGGATCTTTAAAGGGTTTTGGATGCAGAGACACAAAGTGGCCAGTGTGGCTGGACTTAAAGACAAAGCAGGAATTCTTGTTGCATCAAAAATGTTCACATCAATTCGCTGCATTCTTCTAAAATGCATGCTCAATTGTCTGTCAGTAAACCCAAACGACATTTATCTGCTCAGCTAGATTGCAATTACTCGCAGCCTCTATCTCCTGCTACACTCCATCTGATTGGACCACTATTGATATTCCACAGACTGTGAGGAAAAACAATTGCACACATTATTTTATATTCCCGTGGGAGTTTTCTGTCGAGACAAATGCTGTATTGCTCTCACTCAGGCTGCTACATCCTCGAATCTACCACCCTGAGATGTGTTTTGATGTTGTGATAACCTTCCACTTCTCAGCCTCATTCAGTCCAGATTCAGGCTCCAAGTCCTGTGGGGAGGGTAACAGGCTTCACACTATGACTCATCTTATCAGTTTTTACACTGATATAAGCGATAGTTCCGAGAGGCATACAGCCACCCTAAAAAAAGGATGCACTGACTGTAAGGAAAGATGTTATTTTTACAGAGATTGTTGTCCAGTTGAGAAACTGGTTTAACACAAGTAACAACATAATTGTAACTGTAATGTAATTACTTCATCCACAGTATTAAAATACAATCTACTGTAGAAAAGTGAAAAATATAATGTGATGACAAAAATACTTTACTATGGAACTGTTACACCCAACGCTGTTTTGAAATTGGATGTAACAGTGGGTGGATCACTTCACTTTAACATAACTTTGATAACTTGTTGATCACAAAAAAAAGCCCCCGCTTTGCATCCTTATTCAGCTCTGATATGGATCTTAACTTATAAAATGAACTTAATTTTACCTTTTGTATGATGCATTAAAACAAATACCTGGAACTGAACTCTCATCAGAAAACCTTTAATTTAAACATTATTTTTGATCGACCACTATGCGCTTCTTTTTGCCTATAAAAGGAGCAATATAGAAAAACCCTTTGATGAGTAAGGGTTGTAAAATCCTTGTTTCTAGTATTTCTTTGTGTGCTCTGTTTGTTTGTTTTTTATGTTGCTGTCATCAACCTAATTGGTTGGTTAGGCTGCTCAACCCTGGTTCTGCTGGAGGATTCTTCCTGTTTAAAGGGAGTTTGTCCTTCCCACTGTCTCCAAGTGCTTGCTCAAAGGTGGTTGTTTGATTGTTGGGGTTTCTCTGTAGACCATGAGGTGACTGCTGTTGTGATTAGTCACTACATAAATGCAATTAAACTGATAGACTTGTACTATTTTAGCTAGCTCACGCTCAAACAACATCTCAGTCTCCTGAGAATCAAACAGTGGATCATAAGAGCCAGTTACTGTTTCCACATCTTCACTATAACATGCTGTTTACCAGCTCTTGTGAATGCATTATGGTGCTGCATGTAGTTATATGACCGCATGCTTCGTGTTGTTAGTTGGTGCTAGTTGACTGAATGCTGCTTGGAGCACACTTGTTCTGACATCTTTCAGTATTCTCAGTACATGCTAAAAGGTTGTGATAATGTTTTGCTGGATATGTCAAAGCCAAGACGTGACTTTTTTTCTCGTAAATGTTCTAGAGAACTTCCTGCTGAAGATATGTAGTCTGTGTCACTGTGGAAACCCATGATATATAAATGGTGGAGGAGAACCTGAAGCTGCAGAAAATGCCTAACAGAGTCAAGCTGGCAACCATGAGTCTTGAGTGCTGAAGTGCAACTGCAAAGCCATGTCAGCTTTGATTGGATCAGATTTTCATCTTCAGGGCCACAGATAGGTCAAATCCAATCAGTTTTATCTCTGCAAGCGATGCTATTCATGATGAATGCTACACGGGGACATGCAAGCTGCCTCAAGTCTGCATTGTTCATGGTTATTTAAGAAGACTGCATTATTTACATGGTGTAAACAATATCAAGGATATTATCAGCTTCATTTAGCAACCATGTGAGCACCACAGGGCTACGACACAAAATTTTGCTTAGAGGGTATCATCAAGGCATTCAAGCTCCCTCTCATCACTGAGCAGGTCATTCCCGATCAGAGAACATAAAACATCTGCCACGGAGAGGCCCAAATCTGCACCTTTGATACGCGTCACATCATGATCTCTTTTAAAGGGATTTCTAGATTCTGGGAGATTGATCCAGTAGAGGATCAGGATTTACAGTGTGAGGATTATGAACACTTATATTGGAAACATTAGAGCATTTTACACCTGCCAGCACAGAGATAAAAAATTGAGGTCAGACATTCAATCCTATCATTCATGCCCTGAGGAAAATAAAGTTAAATATTTAAAATATCCACCAATTTTCATTTTAATATTACTGTAACAGTATATGAAAGACTTTTGCCCGGTTCGACCCTGTTTAGATCTCATTTATGTTTATTTTTTGTGAGTAACTGTGTACATCTACATCAACTGTAGTTCTAACTTCTAATAGATTTGTTGTGGTACAAGCAGTGCAGCGTAATGCATGTATGAAAAAGTCTTTAGATTTACAAAGAACACAAACATATACACTCAGTCCTCCAAAGCTGGACTCTGCTGCAGAAATACTTTTTTTCTTCACCCTTTTAATAAAAAAAAATTATTTAATAGTATAAGGAGCTTGGAAAGAAAAGCATCTGGACTTTTTTTTAAAAAGTTGGTTGAAGACTTATTTAATAGTTTGCCCAAATTCTCTACTCTAGATGATGAAAATGTTTTAAAAATTCAGTTAATTTCCAATTGGAAGCACCAAACAGCAAAGTGGCTTGGTATGTCTTTAAAGAAAAGCAACCTACTGAATTCGCCCCTTTAAAGAAATGTGTGTTTGTGTGTGTGAGAGAGAGAGAGAGACGACCTCACTCGGTATTCTGCTGAGTCAGAGCTAAGGGAGCTGGAGGGCATTCCAAACATCTGCAACACAAACACATTTGCATGTCTGAAGGCTAGCTGGTCTCTGATTCTGCATTTGTAATTTTGATTCTGGAAAATGATGCGACTTTCAGACTGCTGTGTTGGTTGATGATGCCATAGTCATACACAACACTATAGTTACTATAGTTACTATACTATAGCTGTATAAAGAGTGTCAACAATGAACACGTTAAACCTCTTTTTTTTATTGCTATCATTCATATTCATACACAGACTAAACATGCATAGTGTTACTATTTATTTACAATAAGGAAACTGAAGTCTATATTAACATGGTACTATAGTGTATAAATAGATTGTACATGAAGATGTCCCAAGAACTGTGAGGCTGTTATAATAGCCAGTGTCTCCTGGAAGATTGACAGGTCCCACAAAAGGACAGAAAGGGGGGGGGGCAGTCCAACTGTTGCTCCAAACATGTCCAAACGATCTTGTTTGCACCTTCACCGTCAACAATGCTGTCCATTTAGAGCAAACAGGCATTTACATTGTAGTTGCAACTGTGGAGCCATACCTTAGGACAACCTTACGACTCTGTGCGTCCACACTGACAAGATGCTTCAGTGGTTGCTTTTGTGGTTCTTTGGCTCCATATTGGCATTCATTTCTTGTACTTTTCACTGAGAAGATTACTATCAGAACTATGACTGTGGTGCCATATTATATAAAACCCAGCAGTCTATGTTTTATCACGTTACCCTTTCCCCCAGATCAGTGCGTCCAGAGAACACAGTCACAGATCATTCATTTCTTTCAAAGTTTTGAAAAAAAGTGAAAAAGAAAACAGAAGTTTGAGCAGATTCTTACTTTAAACTCAGATGAGAGCCCAAATCAAATGAAAATATACATCTTGTTCATGAAACAGTCTTTTCTTACTCTTTAGTGATGATTCCTCTCTATCATGTTGAACCAAAACAAATCAAGCAACGGAAAAACCCCAACAAAAAACAAAAGATACGATTGACAATCATGCAGGAAGAGCATAAACAAAAAAATATCCTACTTTTGTATTATAATCAGACAAAGATCAATCAAAATGTTTGGTAGTTGATGGTATATTCAAAAATGGTTAAAAGGAGAAGTAGAAGCTAAAATGAAGCACATTCAGATATGAACAATTTAGCTCGTCACTGCACACTGAGAAGTAGTTCTTAGAAATGGAACCTCTGAGACTTGTATCATGGTGAAACTTGTACCAGTTTTCATATTAAATGAGTGAGATTATGTCATAGCAATACTGAGTACTGAGCAATAAATAAACATGCACCTCTGATATTCAACTGAATCCTGTTTTCTATCTGAAATATGAACTTCATGCTATTTCAGAGTTCTTCAATGAATAACAAACATGACATAACTTGAAAAATCTCTTGGGAACTAAAGGGAAACGAAGAGGAATGGTTGAATTAAATTGAAGTCTTTGGTTCTTTGGTTCACAACGCTGACAGAGAATGTGCTGTGTCATCTCAACCGAAACAGTTGAGAGTTAACAGTTTACAAAACTGAAGAGTTCCACAGTTGAGTACAGTCGTTTACATGCACTCATAATGTTCATGAGGGTCATTTTGTGTTTTTAAGGTTTTCTTTAAACTTGTCTTTTCCAAGGTGGGATGATTGTACAACATCTTTAATGATTGTAAAGAAAAAAAAACAAGAATTGGGTGTTTGAATTTCTTTAGATATTTGCAAATCTGCACAGCCTCAAACCTATACATAAAGGCTCAAATATAAAGCATGCATTCAAATATTCAAAGTGCCGCTCAAGGTTCTCCGATGTCTTTTAACTTGACATGGCCAAGGCCTATTAACTTCTCGTTCGTGATCATCATTGACAAAAAGTTTTTTTTTTTGACAGCCCTCATTCAATTGACCAGTACTCATGAAAATGGGGAAGTCCAAGAAACTCAGAGAAGATCTGAGAAAGAGAATTGTAGATTCACACAAGTTGGTCAAGAAGGTCTCTTGGCACCATTTCTATAAACTGCAGATTCCAAGATTGTCAGGTCAATCAACTTTATATCAGTGGAGGTTCAAATGTTTCACTAATTTGCCAAGGTCAGAAAGAAGGCCCAAAGTTTCACCTTTAAATGAGAGTAAATTAGTTAGGATGTTTAGGAACAACTAATAAACCACTAAGAAAGAAGCTTGCAATGAACTGGAAACGCTGGGACACCAGCGTTACTATCGACAGTAAAGTGAGTTTGATATCACCATGGACTAAGAGGGTGCTATCTGAAAAAAAAAAAACGCCTCTGCCTCAAAAGCTCACATCCAATTTTCCAGCTGCCCACATACAAATGCTTTCTAGAGAAAGGTTTTATGGTCTAGTGAGACAAAAAATGAGCTATTTAGCCACAATAAAAAAATGTGAGACTTTTAAAGCTAAGAACACTATACTACTAGCCAAGCACGGTGGTGCTAGCATCATGCTCTTGGGCTGTTGTGCTGCCAAGGGTCTTAATACATTCCATAAAGTGGATAGAACAAAAAAGAAAGGAGGAGATGATTATAACTTGGATACAACTGGATGTACAACAGAAATACAATGATCCCAAACACACATCAAAACAGGTTTTGGATGGGACAAAGCAGGCTAACACTGAACATCTGGAATGAGCTTCCCAAAAACTCTGATCTCAGCCCCACTGAAAATTTGTGGTTTACGCTACTGCACAAAAGTCTTGCTTTTTAAAGTTATTAAAGATGTATCATATACACAATCATTCCACCCTGGAAAAAGAGCAGTTCAAACAAATGATTAAAACCCCAAACTTACCTTGACATCCATGCCAACGTTGAGTGTATATAAACTTCTGACCCAACAGTACCTCAAACATTTCTATGTATTTTCCATTTAGATAACTTTCAGATGACAACATCCTATTTAAATATTTTATCCATTTCATATTTAAATCCATCTTAAAAATTTTAACACTTTAACTGTCCGATCCATTGAAAAACCACAGTGAAAACACTACCAGCCAACCCATAGAGAGAGAAATACTGCATATATTTATCACTGTAACATAGTACCTGTCTGTATTGGTATATGTCTGCTGTCCTTTATATTTACACCTGTGTTTTCCATTATGCCTGCCAGTTAGTATGGAAACCCAAAAGCTCCAATATAAATAAATAATAATACAAATAAACTGAAGTATACAGATGATCTAATGAGATTATTTCAGACACTATTAAAATTAAGCTACTATAATTTATAAGAAATGTTTTGTTCTACAACGTGATTTACAGGATGCCATTTTCAATGACGCTTTATTTCATGTTAAGTTTTTCATTAGATATTAATACTTTTTCTTACTAAAACTGCTGTGGAAGAAGACAACATATTATTCATGTGAAAAATTAAATAATAATTTTCAGTATGAACTTTTTTCAGCCTCTTACAGAGAAATTTTGACCCACTCTTCTGTACAATATTGATTTAGTTCCGTTACAGCTCTCTTAAGGTGCCACTACTGCATTTCAGTCAAGTTTGAATGTTGTGCAGTCAAAACACCTTGGTTCTTTTCTTTTCCAGCCATTCTGCTGGAGACTTGCTGGTGATCTTGTGATCATTGTCCTGTTCAATGACCCAATTCCAGCCAAGCTTTAGCTTCCAGGTGGCCTTGAATTTATCTCTAGAACACTTTTGTGTAAAGACTCCTGTGAACGTTTCTTTTTTTTCTTTTTTTCACATGACTATAGAAATTATGTTCCTACAACAGTCTTGCTAGCTGGCAGTTATATGTTTAAAAGCCTATTTTATTTTTGAACTCACAAGATTAGTCAGCGCTCTAAAATCTAGCAATTTGATGAAAAAGAAAATAACAATCTGGACTGAGAAGACTGAGAAGCTAATCTAGCTGGTTGGCTGGCTAGCATACTCTAGGCTGGGATTTAACAAAAGTAAAGAGTATTTCTACATCTAAAGGCCGAGCACATATATATATATAATCTCACTCTATTTATTAACATGAATTTTCATTTGTAATTTGATATTTATTTATTTAACATGGATCCCTTTGGACTTCCATATCTTGGAGTGTGCAGGTGTGCTTCCCTTTATGAAATAGCAGAACAGATTCATACCGTGACAAGTGCCATTAAACTGTTCACGATAGCCAGATTTCCAGAATACAACTGAAGGTATCCAAGGCCACTACATTTATAGAAATGAAAAAGGGGTCATATGCAGGCTGGGAGAAACAGTACTGCAGTGAATTAAAAATAACTCACACAAGGACACAGAAGAATGAGTAGAAAGCTCGTCCTTTGGAGGTTTATATTTCTCAACACATGCTCCATTGTAGTGATTTTTCCACCTCCCTTGCCTGTCGTTTTCAGCCCTCTTCTGCCATCTGTTACTTTTGCTATTTCACTCTAAATGTTGTGCCTGCAGGCAGGAACAGGAGTTGTAAAATATCAATGATCAATCCATCATAAAAGAGACTCAAAGTGGAATGTGAATTTGTTCACACTCAATAGCACAGGTGAATTCTGTCATAAAGCCTTCAATTACAGCTCCATCCTAAAATAAATATTAAAGCGTGACAGAATTTATAAAATATCACCATGTCATAGTCAGGTAGGCCAATTTTTATCAAAACCAATTCCATCAAATTTTAAGCAATGTCATAGTTTGAGTACTTATTAATATTTAAAATGGAGCTGCAATTATGAGCATTCCCTTTTTCAACCAGAACAATCCCATATGACAATGCGACCTCGCTCATGAGTCCAAATGTAGAAGTTTTACACATTCAACCCAAAACACACCTGAATTACACTTACTGTACGTATGTACAGTAAGGTACACTTATTGTCTACTAACACTCTCCATCTTAAACTCTCCTGGACATATGCAGCACTTAAACAAATGCTAAAAGTACAGATAATATGTCCAGTAGAGTAGGTTAACAATGACAAAAGACAGTGGAAAGGTGACTCTGGAGTAGTTGTCTATATGGTGGGGGTTCTCCACATGACAACAGTGTATGGCACGCAGAATCTTGCGGAGGGTGGCCAGAACAGTGAGGCACCAGTTGGTGTGCTCTGGAGGTGCCGCCTCAGGCTTGGGCTCACTGCCCGAGGGGCTAGAGGGCCTGACAGCGAGTTCTGTTGAGGCGGGAACTGAAGGAGAAGTTGCAGCGGGCTCCTTGCGCCTCTTGGCCCTGTTGGAGTGAGTGGAGATGGTGGTGACGATGCCGTTCATTTCATCATCAAAGTCGTACATTCGGTGGCCGTACTGCAAGATAGAGAAGAAAGATTAGGTTTGAATTAAAACAAAAACACAATGCGTTTACATCCGAGAAATCCAACTTACCCCAAAATGCTCATGGTGACATGATGATGACGATGACAATGACAGCGACCACCATGATGAACACAATGACTGTGACAACAGTAATGACCACAACAATCAACAGTTAATGTAAGTACATCCAGGAGTATCTCACCATGAGCATGTGTGCATCAGCGTGAGTGAGGGTGCAGAAGTGGGCCACAGCGTACTCAATAAGTGCTCCGAAGATAAAGCTGAAGCAGATCCCCAAATACACATCGATGGCCTTGATGAAGCAGTTGGCATTGGGTAGTGATGTCCGGGCTCCCATCATCAGAGTTGTCATGGTCAGTACTGTGGTCACTCCTGGCACAGAACACAGACAGTGGTCAAGTAGGATTCTTTGATGAACCACTAAAGACCTAAAAAGAAAACCACGGTTTTTTTTTGTTTTTTTTTTAACTTAGCCTCAGGCCAAGGTCAGCTTTGAACGGGAGTTATTGGTTGTAAATGCAGAAATGCCAATAAAAAGCAAAATGTTGATAACCCAATGCATTTCAACAAAAAAATAAAAATACAAAAATAATCCAGCTTTTGCTCTTCATAGCACCAGTTTTACCAATGGAAACTCGGGTGATGGTTTTCGTGTTTCCTGGCAATATGCTGACATACTTTGTAAAGAAAATGAAACGAGGCAGGATATTTGAATGGACAACACAATCCATAAGTATTATCCAAGTCGAACCCTGCACTGAGTTGCACCTTGTAATCTCACTGCTGACCTTAGTGTGCAATGAATGTAACAGCAAATGATTGTCACGACTGGGCGGCCAATACAGGGAAGAGGACTCAGACACCACATGGAGGCTCGGAGGTACAAACTCAGGGGGCTAAGAAACTGAATGAACTCACTCTATGGCAGGCAAAAACTTCAGTGTTACTAGATACAATACTAGAATATTTGGACACTATGAACAAAAGCAGAACTACGAAGCACTAACTAGGCTAGAACTATCTCAGCAATAGTCACAAGACATGAAAACATAAAACAAGAGTCACACTACGAGTGCGGCAGCAGAGTCCAAAAGGAAAAAGTCTCTTTAGCCAGATGGGGGAGCAGCCAGGGAACCCGACACCAGGTTCCAGAGCAGGCACCCTAAGGTGGAGGATTACGGAGCTACGCTCACAGTCATTTTACAGGTGGAGGCAAGGCTTGGGGGGGGAGTAAGGTCCGGGTGAGACTAAACCAGTCCAGGTTCACTTACTGTGAAAATTTACATGCTTAGATGTTTCCACTAGATACAACTTCAAGAAATGATCATCTAAAATCACAAACTGAAAATCAACACTACCTACCAGTAAGTCCCTGATCTCAGCTTCACTGAGTAAAAGCTGAAAATTCCAAAAGTCAAAACTATCACAAAGGAGAAATCCCTTTGTGAATCCTCTGGTGAGGTCCATCAGTTGGCAACCATTACAAAACAATACTCAACACAGTGTTAAAAATAAGCATTTTAATTTGTCCGGTTACATCTGAGCCCATCAGAAATTGCAGATGGTGCATTTAACTTCTTAACTAAAGATGAAAGTCTACACTTTGATTGCATCTCAGTCACTTTAGGTTTACTATGATGACTGACAGAGAGCAGGACACAGCAGCAATAATAACGCTTAAGTTGCAGTGCAAAAATATATGACATTTGCTCAAAAAGAAATGTTCTAAATCTGATTCTGATGATTGAATGAACAGAAAAATGGATTATCCCATACCTATGCAAATACGTGCTGGAACAGAAGACAAGGAAATCCAAAATGAAACCCATGAGAGGACCACCAGCAGGCTAGAGGGGACATAGGTCTCCAGGATGAAGTACAGAATGCTCCTCTTCAGCTCAAAGTGGAAGACAAGCCTGGGATAATTGCCTGTAAGAAGAAAGACAATAAATACACTAAAATTTAGTACATTTACATGTATTGATGTAATGCACAATAGTCTTTAGTAACAAAACACTGCTTTTTAAAGAATTAAACAATGGTTTTGGTTATCATTGTTACCAGTTTCATAGATGGCCTCTGAGACAGATGTGTAGTGGCCTTCTACTGTATACTGAGCCAGCTGGAGACTGTCTAAACCACTGACAGACTCATTTCCTCTGGTCCAGTAGAACATAACATCATTTATGTTGTAACCCCCTAAAGAGAAGAAAAGATGACAATGAAGAAAGCTGCTCTAATTACTATACAGGATAAAATAATTAATTTGATCAGTGAAATTTATCTGTAACTTTAATGATTGTGTGCATGGAAGCAGTGGGAGAGTCTGCAAGCAAAAAGCATATAACAAGAACAGCTACACCATTTATTATGATATTATCATAATAAATTAGGCAGAATTGAAATTAAATTTTTTAAATATCAGTGTTGTAAAAAACACACACAAACAATTTTTTTCTCTGGAACAGTTAGCGGTTTAATGATTTGTGCAATAACTGGTTGATGAGCTCTGATGCCACTTATGCTGAAATGAGTGTGAGTGTGTGTGTGTGTGTGTGTGTGTGTGTGTGTGTGTGTGTGTGTGTGTGTGTGTGTGTGTGTGTGTGTGTGGAGGGGAGGGTCCTGCTGAAGAGCTTAACTCTTGCCTCTTACCATAACAGACTAATCATGCATATTGCACTGGGCCCTAGAGAGCCTAGATAACCCAAATAAAGCTTGGAAAAAGAAGACATGCAAAATTAATATGATCAAAGATGCCACGGTTAAGTGTGGTTGCGCCTTTGACAGAGCAATGTAACAATGTGTAATCGTATCAGTTAGTAATAACTAGTGTTTCTCGTGTAAAAAAGAAAAAAATAAGGATAAAGTGTGATTAATAAGGCTTAACTTCTTAGGTGTATTTTTCTCATTTATCTGCAGAGGGAGCAAGAGAATAACAAAAGCGTGAAGACACGCTGTTGGCAGAAGCTGGTGTGCACCTCAGTAATCTGCCTTGCATGAAACGCTCATTAATTCTCTCTGTTTAAACCCATATGGAGTCATGTATTATTGACCAGAGCCACAATACTAGAAGCATAGCTTTCCTAATGAAGGGCAGTGGTGACTTTGAACCTGAAAGGTCCAATAAATTCACCTTTTTATATTTCATTGTAATTCTCTTGGTAGAGGAATTCATTATTCTTCTGACCTAAAGCCCTATCGTTACTGTACAAATTAAGAGACACAGATGGTCAGTGGCAAGCTGTGCAATAGCATGGAAAGAGTTACATTCAGTGCCCTGTAGCAAGCAGCCAAGAGTGTTGTATTTTTTTGAAAGCGTCCCCACAAAAATTTGACTTACAGCCATGATTACAAAAGGCCGTCACTTTCTTTTGACTCTTTTTGCTGTCAGAATGCGGAAAATATTTACCGCAATCTTAATTTAAATGCCCCTCACCCTCCCACGACGACGCTCTCTTTAAAGCCTCCTCCTGTGCAGAGGATCCACTTTTGGCACAGCATTAAAAGAAATAAATCCTTGAATATACATCTTCATAAAGAGACACAGAGACCAAGCAAGCGGGAAATAGAGATTGAAGGAGAGGAGGACAGGAGGGGAGAGAGAGAGCGAGAGAGATGGAGAGAAAGCAGCAGAGATAGAGAAGCACGATGAGAGCGAAATGGCAAAGGGGGAGGGGGGGGGGGCATACAGACACAGAGAGAGACAGAAGGAAACAGATGCAGATATTTAGCCTGGAATTATTAAAGCGGTGAAGGAAGGATCCATCATCCTCTCAGTTACCTAACGTTAACCTCCAGATGCCTTTATGCCTGCTGTCAAGTGGCACTGGAGCTCCAGCTAAATGTTTTATTTGGCACTGAGGTCCTGGTGGGCTTCTGGCAGGGATCTGACTTAGCTTAGCCCAGCTGCCGTCATTTAATAGCATGGAGCAAAAGCAAGCTGGGAAGCAAAGACAGTAGATGAGCAGGTGGAAATAGTGGAGAGGTGTGAGGAAGGCTTTTTCTTCCAACCATTTACTGCACAAGGCAATGAAAATGTGTCATAATTAGGAAAAATGGTCTCCCATTTTCAGCAACGTGTCACGAAAAATGTACACTTTTTAAAAAGCGAGGAATTTTGCAGTGTTGTGGCAGAGGTTTTCATTCCACAGTTATTAGGGTACATTTAAAGGATTTGTAGGATTAGATGGTTTTGGTTCGAGGGACCCTAACTGACCCTGCAGTATAATGACTGTGGCTTTAAGATTATTCAAAGTCTAACTGAATAGTTTGACATTTTAGGAATAAACTTGAAACTGTGCATTAAAAGCCCCTTTGAATTTATATGAATTTTGCTGTGGCACGCCAGCTATTGTTAGATTCATTCTGTTTGCTTTAATAATTCTCCTGAATGGACATGCGATCGTGGTGAAAAAGAAAGTATACCCCCTGTCAGCTTTTTATGTATCAGGCCATAATAAATACAAATCTGGTCCTTAGCAACCTCAGACGAAGTACAAAGCCCGACATATTACACCGAGTCATGATTTAACAAAAGCTAAGTTCAAGTGCAGAAGCAGGGCATGAAAAATTAAGTACAGCTGTACTGTTTCCACAAGAATTAAGAGGGAAAGTAGCAGCCAGGTGTTCATGATCAAACTGATCTTCAGCAAGTAACACCACATCTATAATAGTAAAAGTTTTGTCAGTTCACTGGTCTGAAGCAGTCAGTTGTGGGTTATGCAATGCCAAGGAGGAACGATATCTGCAGTGATCTTAAAAAGCAATTCATGCTGCCCATCAGTCTGGGAATGGCCACAAGGCCATTTCCAAAAAAATTAAAGTCCATCATTCTACACTGGGAAAATGTATCCACATGTGGAAAACATTCAGGACAGCTTTCAATCTTCCCAGGAGCGGACATATCAGCAAATATAGCCCAGACTAACAAGCCTCAATGGGCATGTTAAATGTTAAAGTTCATGACAGCATAATTAGAAAAAGACCGAACAAGTCTGGCTTGTTAGGAAGGGTTGGCAGCAGAAAGCGTCTTCTCGATAAAAAGAACTTGACAGCGCATGCTTTGCAACATCACATCAACATCACAACCATATCCTTTAGTTTTCTACAAATGTGTCGGTGTGCATTACGATCAAGCGCCTTCACTTTGGTATTGTCTTTCCAAATGCAATATATCAGCACAAACACCTGATACCAGCTGTGGAGCACGGTGGAGGAGAGCTGATGATTTAGGTACCTCTGTCACATCAACCCTCTGTGTGTCCTCCTTCACTGCATCCATGAATCTCTCTGTGGTCTTCCTATTTTAGTCCTGCCTGACAGCTCCATCTTCAACATCCTTTCTCAAATATATCCACTATTCCTCCTTTGCACATTTACAAACTATCTCAGTCTTGCCTCTCTAATTTTGTTCCCAAACCACTCAGCCTGGACTGTCCCTCATATATATTATTTCTTATCTCGTCTGTTCTGGTCACTCCCAGTGATATAATTTAACATCTTCAGCACCATCACCTGTTTTTATTTTTATGTTTTATATTTTAAATGTTGTCTGGGAAAAAAATCCCCAGTAACTGGTGATTCTGAATTGATGATATGTGTGAATGATTGTCTGTGCGTTTTAGCTCTGTGATAGACTGTGATAAAGGGCAGGTGTACCCTGCCACTAAGCTGCGGGCGCGCGCAATCGCGCACTGCAGGCACGGTGTCTGCGCACAAAAAATCTAACCTAACCTGAATTGCAATTAAAATAAATACGTTAACAATTCATTCTGCATTGTGAGTCAGTAAGTGACCGGTGACTGGGTGCTCCAGCCAATGATGCGATTCACATTCGTATATACGCCGCTAATCAACATCGTTGACAGGCTATGGCAGCGTCCTTACCGGTGTTTTAGTTAGCAAAGCGGCGTGGCTGATGTGGAGTGAAGCCATGTTAGTGACAACGTGTATGTGACACACTGTAATGCGTGGTCACATTATGTGATTTAAGCTTTTAGGTGTAGTTTTGTTAAGGAAGGGCCTTAATCTTGTGATTTTTGTTGGAGATCCAACATGTGGTGTGATCCCTAGTTACGCCACAAGGGGGCACTTCCGCCCCAGTGAGATGGTTTAGTGTGACGCTACTGCTCGTCTTCAGATCTGGCAGAAGCGAGAGAGGAAACACACTACCTGTCGTCCATCTCATAATTTATCTGTTTTTTTCAGAACCAGACATAATCTGTCAGCCGCCCTCTTGCTTGGGGTGTGTTACATGTACAACCATTGGAGATGTGAGCAGGACAGACGGAACAATTGAGGGAAAAAGTGTGGACTTTATACCAGTTTTTAAATTGTGTTCATAGGCCAAGTAAAACCAGAGTTATGATAAAAAATATATGCAACGTTTGGTTTTCTTCCTGAATACTGTCGTTGTTTATATTTACTGCGGGAAGAAACGGTAAAAACTGCGTTTTATAAGGAAAACGCTCGAAAGCCTGTGAGCAATGACAACACAAAAACCTCCACCCTTTCCTATTGGTCGAAAAATGTACCATGTCGACTAATCAAAAAATGATATGCCAACATGGCATTTATTGTTTAGGAAGGGGGGGAAGTTTTAGGAGTGACTGCAGTGTTTTGAGATGCAAGAGATGTTTAGCTCAAATCTTGTGTAGTTAGTGTGTAGTGTAGTCAACAGTTTGGTTGTGTGTGTCAGAACAATGAGGCGACTGCTGAATGTTACAGGAGTGATACATCTCCTGTTGTCAGGCCTGCAGGCTGTTGTTCTCCTTTATCTCATAGTGGACAGAAATTATGTTTTGGAGTGGCACAAATAATTTGTGTGGCATCAGATTTGATGCAGAACAGCTGATTGTTCTGTAAATAGTTTGAAATGTTTATTAAAAAACCGCCTTGGCAGCATTTTTAGGTAAACAGCTGCAAAAAACTTTTTTTGAAGAAGTAACTATATAATTAATTGCCCAACATTGGTCATCATATACTGTATTTTGCAGACAGAGAGTTACAGACTCTCTCCCAGACCACAGACTCATACTCATAATACAAGTCAGAGCTTTATTTAAAAAAAAGAAAAGAAAGAAAGTTGTGTTTTCAAAATTGGAGTTCAAGTTGTTTTTACTTCCAATAGTGTTAACATACCACACAGGTCATGAACAAGATTTATTTATTAATTTTCATTGTAAGTGGGCTAAAGCACTTAATTAAAAGTAGTCTAACATAAATGTAAATGCTTTAATTTGATTATTTTAATAAACCATGTGACTTGGATGGAGTCGATGCTAGCGTGACCACAGTGCACACGTCTGCTGTTGCTCACAGTGGTCCAAGGGACTGCTCAGGGAGTTTGTGTGTTTGCTCAGAAACATGAAAAATTAGAGGGAACACTGATTAAGAGCTAACCATAGTTGGGACTGTATCCAGCCCCGCCCTGAGATTCTGAATTGGAAATGCTGTAAAGAAATGGGATGTTTTTACTTTTTCATTATTAAGGGTAGACAAATGCAGAAAATGATTTTTCCATTTAACATTTAGTTCATAGCACAATACAATGTGCAAAAAATGAATTAAATGAGAAACCCTGATAGTATGTGGATCTGTCTACCAAACTGTTGTCATGCCATGTTTTTGTAATTTTTGCTTTCTTTTAGCTCTTTTTTTTTTTTTTGCCAAAGTACGTTAGGGTCTGTGTGCAAAGATGGCATAGATTTTCTGTACAAATCATATCAAGCTGAGCGTTGACAGTGCTGAAAAGGAGGGCACGAATTACAATATCAACAGAGTAATTCATGGTGGAAAAAGAAAACTTTTAGAAAGAAGGATTTTGTAACCTAGCAACAATGAGAGCTTAAGAGAAGTGCTATAAAAATGAGGTGACAGGCATTTCCAGTGCAAAAAGTGCTTTATGTGGACATGGACCCCTATTAAAACAGTGCTCCTCTATGAAATACTGTCTTAGCTGTCCAGGCTTTTCTTACATTACTGATGTCACCATGGAAAATATTTTTCCATTGCTATCTTTTCAAACAAAGAATGCACAGCTGCCCCAGTCTGCCATTTTTGCTCATTACAATGCTTCTGCTAACTTTAGTATGTTTCAACCACAAGTAAAGTATTTGTAATGTTGTTAGCTGTAATAGACTTCATGCACTTACAGCAATGTTACCACTGGCTTGGATTATACTGTATGCCTCTCCTCTCTGGGTTGAACCAGAAAGGTTTTACTTGTCTAAGTCACTATACCAATAAGGAAAGGCATCTGGTGTACAAATCTGCCAATGAGTAGCCAAAAGTAGGTCTTAAACAACAGCTGGGTGAGGGTTATTTTTATTTTCATGTCACCTATTATTACTATTTTTCTTACCATTCTCTTATGGTACATTTGACCAAACCCTAGCCCACAAAGTGCAACTGATGTTGTTGAAATATGGCTGTATATCAACCCAAGCCACAAGCCTTTTCCTAATATAACCAAGCACTTAGGTGCCTAAAGCAAAACATGATTAGACTCCGACGATGCCATCATGCCAGAATGGGATCCCAGCAGTGACAAAATTTAAGGTTGTATCCCTCAGGGTCTAGACATTGGTGATGGTCAAGATGAAGATGAAGGCTTAGATGGACCTGAGGTGCATGAACGAGTCTGAAAGGGAGAATGATGGTAAAGCAGTGAAATTGAAACCACATGGAGTAGAGGCTGACTGGCTCAAAGAAACTGGACTAGTGTAATGATGTCAGTTTTGAGTTTGAGTGTTTTGAGTGGTAGTGATGTAAAGAACAGATTAGCAGCCGAATATCCAAGAAAGCAGCAAAATGAGTGATTACAGATCTTCCGTGTTGAATTTGCACAAAAATTTAGTAATTTATTTTGGTGTATCTTTACGAAAGAGCACCATGAAAAAAGCAGCGGCATTTACGGGAGCACTGTATCTGACATCGTAACAATAAGACTAGTTTGGACAGTTCTAATCCTCTAACCCAGTGGTTCTTAACCTGGGTTCGATCGAACCCTAGGGGTTCGGTGAGTCAGTCTCAGGGGTTCGGCAGAGCCTCCGCCTTGACATGCGCGGCTCATTTTGTGCACCAGTAAAAAACATATCTATGTCTTGAATTTGGAAAAAAAAATCCATCCATCCATCCATTCGCTACCGCTTATCCTTTTCAGGGTCGCGGGGGGTGCTGGAGCCAATCCCAGCTGTCATAGGGCGAGAGGCGGGGTACACCATGGACAGGTCGCCAGTCTGTCGCAGGGCTAACACACAAGGACAGACAACCATTCATACTCACATTCACACCTAGTGGCAATTTGGATTATCCAATTAACCTATCCCCACAAACTGCATGTCTTTGGACGGTGGGAGGAAGCCGGAGTACCCGGAGGGAACCCACGCAGACACGGGGAGAACATGCAAACTCCACACAGAAAGACCCCGGCCTGATGGTGGATAAAGCATAAAGAAAAAAAAAATCACATTTTATTTTTCACTAAAGAGGGATTCAGTGACTGCACATATGAAACTGGTGGGGTTCGGTACCTCCAACAAGGTTAAGAACCACTGCTCTAACCCTTTGGGGGTTTCTTCTTGTTAATAGGGAGTTTCTTCTCCCTACTTTCAACAAGTGCTTGCTCATAAGGGATAATCTCATTGTTATGGTTTTCGCTCTAATATTGCAGAGTTTTTACCGTACAAATAAAAAGCACCTTCAGGCAATCATTGTTGCAGACCATAGCATCCTCCCTACCTCAACCACTGGCTGTTTTTCCTCTCGTTGCATTTTTTTTAAATTTTCATTTTCTTGACTTTCATTGTGCAGTGTTTTTATAGGTGGTTCAGTTGTAACCCGAGGCACTAGCTGTATTTTTCTTTTTTTTCACAGCAGCAGTTATGTCCTTTATGAAACATTTCATCAAGACTGAAGTAAATCCAGTTTATGTATGATGTGTGACATTCGTGCAATTTTACAAACACACACACACACACACAACCAATGCAGAACATGAAAGTGATCCATTTCATCCTTTGTTTTGATCGGATTTACTTGAAATTATGCCCACCCACCAACAACTCTGCCACAGCTTCAGGTAGCAAAGATCAGATTTTCTTTAAATATAAAGTGGCCTTACAGCTCTCCAGTTGTAGCGTGCAGGTCTGCTTGTCCATGGGATACTTGGTCAGGTCCATGTTGCAAGCCACAGTGGTGGTAATCCTAGACAACAGAAATGTTATTTAAGTCCATGAAAAAGGTTACCAACGGCAAATGATATTTGTTATTCCTGGAGACTTTGAAAGCATGAAAGTGGCATACAATATCCTTTTCAAATTAGCTTTTCCTTTAATTGCTTAACCTTTGGCTACAATCATCTCAGTGCTTTCTCATGTATTCCCTCCAGGCACAGCACTGAAACATTTACCACAGCTGTCCCTTTCCTCCAGCACCTCATATTTCTCACTTCACTCTGTCATTTTTCACAGCTCCAATTCCCCAAGGTGGTCATTTCTCTCCTGACTATCTTTTCTGGCTTGTTTTACTCTCACTAGTCGTGTTCTCTGACTGTGAAGCACCATCCTCCTCCACATTTTTCTGCCACACTGAAGCGTAGACGGTAAGCACTTCTTTGTATTGAAAGCAAAGGTCCATGAAGACTGGAGAAACTCTTATTTATTCCCAACAATAAGTCAAGAAATTGAATTTCGCTGTACTTAAGGATGACACGTCTTGTTTTTTTTTTTAAAAAGAAACACAACTCATGTTCACGTTTAAAATACTGTACTATATACGGATGGACTGTGAAGAGAGACTACCTAACTCAGGTTACTATAACATAACACCCACATACCCCACCAGTGGTCGATTTAGTTGACTGCACATGATTTGGAAAGGCACACACCTGTCCATATAAGGTCCTATGGTTGACAGTGCATTTCAGAGCACAATCCAGCCTGGAGTCTGCAAAAGGTACCTGAAGGACTCTCAGACCATGAGAAACAAAATGCTCTGGTCTGCTGAAACCAATACTGAACTCTTTGGCCTGAATGCCAAACATCATTTCTGGAGGAAACCAGGCAGCGATCATCACCTAGCCAATACCATCCCTACACTTAAGCACGATGGTGGAAGCATCATGCTGCAGAAATGTTTTTCAGCATCAGGAACTGAGAGACTAGTCAGGGTTGAGGGAAAGATGAATGCAGCAATGTACGGAGATATCCTCGATGGCAACTTGCTTTAGAGCACTCCGGACCTCGGACTGGGATGAGGGTTTATCTTCCAACAGGACAATGACCGTAAGCACACAGCCAAGATAACAAAGGAATGGCTTCTGGACCACTCTGTGAATCTTGTCGAATGCCCCAGCCAGAGCCTAGAATTGAACGCCTGTTGAACAACCTCCCCAACTCCCCATCCACTGTTTGCAAGGTTCTGCAAAGAAGAATGAATCTGCCTAAAAGTAAGTGTTCAAAGCTTGTAGTGTCATACTGAAAAAAGACTTGAGGCTATTGTTGTCAGAGGTCAACAGAGTACTGAGCAAAGGCTGTGAATATTTATGTACATGTTTTATTTATTTATTTTAATAAATTTGCATGAGTTTGAAGGAATTTATTTCCACTTTGACATTATGGGGCATTGTGTGTAGAATTGTGAGGTGAAAAATACATTCAATCCATTTTGGAATAAGGCTGTAAAATGACCAAATCTGGAAGGAGTTAAGCACTGAATACTTTCCGCACAAACTGTATATCGAAGAATAATTAAAAAAAAAAAACAAAAGAATTGAGTCAATGAAGTCAAATCCAGATCATGGACAGCTCCTCAATCTGTTGATGAGTTGAGGTTACAGCATGTGACAGTAACACAGTAGGCTGTTTAAATCCCTCTCACCACAGTTTTAAAAAAGCTGCCTGCTTGACTCAGTATCTATGAGTGCAAAGGTAATACAAATTTGAGAAGCCTGCCAAGATCCCATCAGATCTTAAGCCTTGCACACAGTACAATATCTGTTTCCCAGATCCTAACAGGACTTATGTTGCATTGATAGCCCACAGCTCTTTGTATTGCCAAATCACATGGTCCTATACTCATACAATCCAATACACAAGTAATAGAATTGACAAAACTCCCTGCTTCGCAATCACATTATCTCATATTCAACCCACGCTTCTTCCCTCAGCCAATGTTCCTATCCATTCCCCGGACTACTTTTCATTGTCTGTCAAAGCAGAAAACAATAAACAGAACAAGCCCATCAACGCACAATCTTTATTTGTTACCCCACCTTAGTGCGTAAAGGACAGTCCCGTTGGGGAAGATGCGGATCAGCCTGTTCTCCACAGTGATGTCATGGAGGAAGGATTTCTTGGAGTCAACAATAAACGTGTCTGGGACCCAGAGGAGCTCAACTAGCCGCCCGTCAAGGCTCAGGCTCTTGTTGCCTTCAAACACCAAGCGCTCATCAGTCCATCGCTGGCGGAGGAATATGGTAGCCGTGTAGTCCTGCAGTAATGAGGCCCGAACAGGTCATTAGCAGAGCTGATACACTGTTTTTACAAAGCATGTCAGTAATGTGCTGACAGACAAGTCATGTTTTTGCAAACCGAGCTCAGTGTTGTTGTATTTTTACAATTTTTGCAATTTTTACATAGCCCAAAGCCCTTATGTGCCTCAAACAGCAGTAATTCAAAACATTGCTTCAAATCAGCAAGTTCTGTTCAAGTTTGTTCTGTTCTTTTAGCACACTGAACTTATTTTTTTCTTCATGACATTATTTTTCAAAGTCTTACTGTTGCATCATGTGAGACAATGTAACCATTTTCATGTGTTGCATGCTAGCTGTAAGCAGAATTTTCTCACAAAGCAAGCATTGCAGGAATGAACCATTCCCAAAGGAAAGTCATTGTTGCACTCACTATTTAATTAAGGCTGGTCGACCACTCTTAGTCAAGAAAGTCCAATCTCATATGAGCAAAACGAGTATGCACTTCCAGTATACTGAAACTTTTGTAGCTTAGTTTTTTGATAAAGATTTTTCTTTTAAACATGGATTAACTCTTGAAAATATGTTTTAAATTCTGTCTTCCCTACTTTTAATTTTAAGTTGCTTCATTGAAGGTCCAGCATGGGGATGATTATCTATGTCTGTTGACCTTACATGTCCTCAGATATGTAAGTTCCAAAATGCAATCCAAAAATATAAAGTGCATAAAATTCTTTAAGTTTTTCTTCCAAGGAGCTAGACTTTCTGGTAATTTTTTAAAGTGGTCTTAAGCAATAGTTTACTAGGCTTCCTAAAGGTATTTCAAAGTTGTTTTCTGGGTTTTGGCTTCTTTTTTCATTTACTGAAAGCCGTGTCCTTAAGAAGCAGTAAAAAAAAAGGTCCAGCAATGACCTGACACAGGGCCTCAGAGTTATTCCACCACACTATTTGCTGAAGCGAAATAAATTATCTTAACAGAATAGTGGCATCAAGAAGCAATTCTTAGGGAGGATAACATGAGAGACAAAGCTGAGGTATGCCAATTATACAAGAACTGAGCTGAAAATAAGTGACAACAGGTCTAATAGAGTGATGAATACAAATTCAAAGTTTCATCAATATGTATGGAGGAGTTTAGAAGAGGGATACAAGAGTGGGTCTCTACTTAACCCTATCTTTTCAAATTATTGGAATTGTAAATGCAGAAAAATACCATCAGATTTTGATCCACCATGTAATACCATCTGGAAAGCATCTGATTGGCAACAGCTTAATTTTTCAGCGGTGCGATGATCCCAAACTCAAGGCCAATGCAGCACAGTATATTTGTATAGAAAATACACAGTGGAAAGCTATCAGTCATGGACTGGCCTCCAGAGATCCTGGACCTCAACATTATTGAAGCGGTGTGGGATCATCTTAACAACGAACAGAATAAAAGGCAGCTGACATCCAAAGAAAAGCTTTGAATGTAGTTCAGGAAGCTTGGAGAACTATTGGAGAAGACTACTTGTAGAAATTTTGAGAAAGCTTGAAAGTTCAGACAGCTTTGAAGAATAAAGGTGGTCATACCAAAAAAACGTGTACACATCAGGTTAAAAGAAGTGAGGAAAAAGGCAATAAACTTTTCATAACTGCTTACAGGTATGATGCTTTTTCAAACATTTCACAATACAGACAGACTGATCAATAAACTCGGAAAAATGATGTGTTCTGACCTGCATTGCACAGTTTCTTGTTGCATTTAATCAGTTTTAACCTTTGTGGTTTATTAGTTAGGGACCCATGAAATGTATCGATACTACCAGTCAAAAGTTTGGTAATGGTTTTTCTTTATTTTCATGACTATTTACATTGTAGATTCTCACTGAAGGCAACTATAAAACTATAAATGAACACATATGGAATTATGTAGTAAACAAAAAAGTGTGAAACTGAAAACATATTTTAGATTTTAGATTCTTCAAAATAGCCACCCTTCGCTTTCATTACTGTTTTGCACATTCTTGGTATTCTTGTGATAAGCTTCATGAGGTCGTCACCTGAAATGGTTTTCCAACAGTCTTGAAGGAGTTCCCAGAGATGCTGAGCACTTGTTGACCCTTTTGCCTTCACCCTGCAATCCATCTCATCCCAAACCATCTCGACTGAGTTTAGGTCAGGTGACTGTGGAGGCCAGGCCATCTGGTGCAGCACACCATCACTCTCCTTCGTGGTCAAAGAGCCCTTACACAGCCTGGAGATGTGTTTGGGGTCATTGCCCTGTTGTAAAATTAATGATGGCCCAACTAAACGCAAACAGGATGGGATGGCATGTCGCTGCAGGATGCTGTGGTAGACATGCTGGTTCATTGTGCCTTCAGTTTTGAATAAATCCCCAACAGTGTCAACACCCCACACCATCACACCTCCTCCTGCATGCTTCACGGTGGTAATCATGCTTGTAGAGTCTGTCCCGTATTCAGTAAGTGAAAATAAAATAAACAATAAAAGGTGAATCAAATGGACCATTACGGCAAGGCTGGGATGGTCAGTTTGGTAAAGTAAATCCGTTGGGCATCTTTCTTTGCCTTTAGACAACAATTCTGATGGCAAAAGAGCCAAACGGGACAGGCCAAAAAAAAAAAAAAAAAAAAAAAAAAAAAAAAATCATGCTTGTAGAGACCATCCAATCATCTTTTCTGTGGGTGGAACCAAAGATCTAAAACCTGGCCTCATCAGACCAAAGCACAGATTTTCACTTGTCTGATCCATTCCTAGTACTGTTTGGCCCAAACAAATCTCTTCTGCTTGTTGCTTTTCCTTAGTCGTGGTGTCTTAGCAGTTATTTGACCATAAAGGCCTGATTCTCCTCTGAACAGTTGATGTGTCTGCTACTGGAGCTCTGCATGGCTCTAATCTGAGATGCAATTTGAGGCTGGTGACTTGGATGAATTTATCCTCAGAAGCAGAGGTGACTTGGGGGTGGCTGTAGCTCAGGTGGTAGAGGAGGTCATCTACTGATTGGAAGGTTGGTGGTTCGATTCCTGGCTTCCCATAGTCTGCATGCCAAATATCCTTGGGCAAGATATTAACCCCAAATTGCTCTCTGATGCATCCATCGGAGTGTGAATGTCAGTTAGAAAGCACCTAGGAAAAATGTGCTTGTGTGAATGCACAAGTTGTGTAAAGCACTTTGAGTGCTCAGAAGAGTAGAAAAGCGCTATATAAGAACCAGTCCATTTTCCAGCACTCTTGGTCTTCCTTTCCTGGGGCAGTCTTCGTGTCAGCCAGTTTTGTTGTAGTGCTTGATGTTTTGACTTTGACTGAATATGTCACTTGGGGACACGTTCAAAGTTTTAGCAAATTTCTGGACTGACTGACCTTTAGTTCTTAAAGCAATGATGGACTGTGGTTTCTCTTTACTTAGCTGATTGGTTCTTGCCATAAGAAGAATTCAGTTGTCAAATAGGGCTGTCAGCTGTGCCAACCTGACTTGCCCATTAAGAAGGCAAGAAACTCCACAAATGAACCCTGACAAGACACACCTGTGAAGTGAAAACCATTTCAGGTGACTACATCATGAAGCTTACTGAGAGAAGGCCAAGGGTTTGCAGCGCTGCCAGCAAAGCAAAGGGTGGCTACTTTGAGGAATCTAAAATATAAGACATATTTAGACTTTTCTTTCAATTTTTTCTTTGCTACATAATTCCATATATGTTGCTCTATATATTTAATGTCTTCAGTATTTATCTACATTGTAGAAAGTAGTGAAACTAAAGGAAAGACCATTAATTAAGAAACTTTGATTGGTAGTGCATGTTTTCATTGTTTAATTTCAGAAAGTAGTGTGATACTCTTACCATGTTGATCTCTGAAATGGTGTCAATGCTGGCAATGTCCAAACTCATACCCACTGTTACCGGACCATCTAGAAAAAAAGAAGAAACCATTCAAAAACATACTGCTCTATGTTCACACACTGCTTACTCCCTTCACTTTTAGTCTACATTAATCTTTGTTAATAGTCTATCTGGCAGACTGACAGACAAACTAAAGTCTATGTTTTGCTTGAAAATAACTTTTTCTGTGGCACATGGAGAAAGGCTGAGCTGTATCATGACACATTATTATATATTCAGGTTGACCTCAGCTGGTTATGAGTGCTGTGAGTGTCACTGCCCACTCAGCTGTGTCTACACAGACACAAGTAATTTAGAAAGAAAACCAGAGGACCGAGTTTAGCACCTCTCCCACTGACCGCTGCCAAAACAGACTGAAGATCTCATTATGAGTGCAGCCTTGGGATGACACAGCTGCCACTGGGAGTGTGGCTGTAGCCACAGTTGGGCTTTAGTTCTCACAATTTTGGCTGTGAAACATTCACATTTAAGGCCACGCTTCTTATCTTATTTTCATGTGACAATTTAAAAAGTTCTTATGTTTTATGTTAAAGGGTTACAGCAGCAACATGGCATAAGAGATGCAAATCTAAAGGCAATGCTGGAGCCTCACTGCAGCAGAATGTTAAGTAGAGTTTTTGGTGCCAGTTGTAATTTTCACGCACACGGCACACAGAATCCAGGTGGAGGAGGGTCCCACGGCACCTGTTTTATATGACCAAGGCAGTTTAGCAACACTTTATCATACAAAGGTACAGTAGTGTGGCAAAAGCTTGCAAGGTTATCAAGTTTTAAGGTAGTGATCATGGCATTAACAAAATAGATTTCTCAGGTCTTCAGAAAAAGAATTGTGGATACTGTTGCAAACAAAAAAACTGTAAATATTAGAAAACCATCTCTAACCATCTCCGAAAAGACCAGTGATACCTGTATGCAGTTTGCTGTCATCATGCAGACATCCAGCCAGCTTTTGGGCAGACCATTCTACAACTGTTTGTTGTAATGGATTTCACTGTATTAAATCATCAAACCCTTACAGCATCTCATCTCTAAAACACGGGGATGGGAGGATAATTTTTTCAGGGCTGTTTGGCTGCCTCAAGGGCAAGAAGGCTACCATCACTGATGAAGCAAAGCATTTTGAATCAGATCAAATTATGTCAGGAAACAAATGATCTCAGTTTTAAGAGAGTGTGGGTAATGCGACAAGAAAATAGTGCACAGAACACAAGATGTTCTACCAAAATACAGCTAAAGAAGACCAAAGATTCGAAGCTCCAGAATCACTTAAATCCAACAGGAGTTGGACAAGAGGCCTGACGCAAACCAGTCATGTGAGGAAACCCAAACTTGAATGTATTGCTTTAAAATTATTCTAAGGTGATGTGTTAGAGGCCTGATCAATATTAACCAGAAATGTTTATTTGTGAGATAAAATCAAAGGCTCACATTTTATCAGGTCGAATTTGATTTGATGATGTTTTTTTACTTTTAGCCTAAGACATTTGACAAAGACGACCAAAATAAATACAAAACGCAGATTTCAAAAGATGATTTCATTTAATAAGGGAATAATGCTATTCAAGCCTATCTGGCCCTATGTGAGAAACTAAATGCCCCCTAAACCTGGTAACTGCTTGTGCCACTATTGGCAGCAAGTCTGCAACCAAGCATTTGCTATCAACTGGCAATGAGTCTTTCATGTCACTGTAGAGGAATTTTGGCCCACTCTTCTTCACAGACTTATTTAATTTTAACCACATTTGAGAGGTTTTGAGCATGGATTTAAGGCTAGACTCTGACTAGGACACTCTAAAAACTTTGTTTTGGAAGTTTTTGAGCCATTCACGATAGACTTGCTAGTGTGTTTCAAATCATTATCCTGCCCAAATGGGCTTGACCTTCAGGCCATGACTGATGGCTGGACATTTACTGTCGGGATTTTATGGTAGAGAGCAGAATTGATGTTTCTATCATTTACAGTTACTTTTACGACAGCTGTAACAGGATTCAAGCTTTCTAACAAGTTCATCTTTTGTCTCATCAGTCAAGAGAATATTTTGCCAAAAGTCTTGAGAGTGGTCGAGATGTTTTTGCCACATTTGCCAAAAACATCTTGACCAACCAATCCGTTGGGATATTTTTGGTCAGCAGTGGTTTTGCCTTCGAACTCTCCCATGGATGTCATTTTTGCAGAGTCACTTTCTTTTTTCTGAATGATGAACACTTACCATAACTGAAACAAGTAAGGCCTGCAGTTCTGTAAATGCTACCCAGGGTTCTTTTATGAGATCTGAATGATTCCTGGAGTCATTTTTTTGGAGGCCCACACTCCAGCGAAGATTCTCACCTGTTCCAAGTCTTCTCCTTTTGTGGAGAATGGCTTTCAACGTAATTCCCAAAGCCAGTCCCAAAGCTTTAGAAATGGCTTTGTAATCCTTTCCAGACTGATAGATGTGAGGGACTGTTTCTCATCAGTCCTTGAGTTTCTTAAGACCGTGCCATGCTGTGTTTCTGTCATGTTTTGTTCAGATCCTTTAGCCTGCTTCACTTTGTCAGACAGGTGCTATTTAAGTGTTTTCTTGATTCAACAGGTAATCACACCTGGGTTTGGCTAGTGAAAGTGTCCTCGGGGGGGGGAATAATCACTTTTTAACTTACGGCCAGTTATTTTTTCTTATAACCTTTCTTTAATTTAAAACTATTAAAATATCAACAAAACAAACACAGGAAAGGGAAAACATTCAAAATTTCAAATACAATGATCTGCAAAGCAAAAACAAAGTGTATTCGAAGTGGCAGTGGCTGTGTGTATATGTATATATATACAGGGAGTGCAGAATTATTAGGCAAATGAGTATTTTGTCCACATCATCTTCTTCATGCATGTTGTCTTACTCCAAGCTGTATAGGCTCGAAAGCCTACTACCAATTAAGCATATTAGGTGATGTGCATCTCTGTGATGAGAAGGGGTGTGGTCTAATGACATCAACACCCTATATCAGGTGTGCATAATTATTAGGCAACGTCCTTTCCTTTGGCAAAATGGGTCAAAAGAAGGACTTGACAGGCTCAGAAAAGTCAAAAATAGTGAGATATCTTGCAGAGGGATGCAGCAGTCTCAAAATTGCAAAGCTTCTGAAGCGTGATCATCGAACAATCAAGCGTTTCATTCAAAATAGTCAACAGGGTCGCAAGAAGCGTGTGGAAAAACCAAGGCGCAAAATAACTGCCCATGAACTGAGAAAAGTCAAGCGTGCAGCTGCCAAGATGCCACTTGCCACCAGTTTGGCCATATTTCAGAGCTGCAACATCACTGGAGTGCCCAAAAGCACAAGGTGTGCAATACTCAGAGACATGGCCAAGGTAAGAAAGGCTGAAAGACGACCACCACTGAACAAGACACACAAGCTGAAACGTCAAGACTGGGCCAAGAAATATCTCAAGACTGGTTTTTCTAAGGTTTTATGGACTGATGAAATGAGAGTGAGTCTTGATGGGCCAGATGGATGGGCCCGTGGCTGGATTGGTAAAGGGCAGAGAGCTCCAGTCCGACTCAGACGCCAGCAAGGTGGAGGTGGAGTACTGGTTTGGGCTGGTATCATCAAAGATGAGCTTGTGGGGCCTTTTCGGGTTGAGGATGGAGTCAAGCTCAACTCCCAGTCCTACTGCCAGTTTCTGGAAGACACCTCCTTCAAGCAGTGGTACAGGAAGAAGTCTGCATCCTTCAAGAAAAACATGATTTTCATGCAGGACAATGCTCCATCAAACGCGTCCAAGTACTCCACAGCGTGGCTGGCAAGAAAGGGTATAAAAGAAGAAAAACTAATGACATGGCCTCCTTGTTCACCTGATCTGAACCCCATTGAGAACCTGTGGTCCATCATCAAATGTGAGATTTACAAGGAGGGAAAACAGTACACCTCTCTGAACAGTGTCTGGGAGGCTGTGGTTGCTGCTGCACGCAATGTTGATGGTGAACAGATCAAAACACTGACAGAATCCATGGATGGCAGGCTTTTGAGTGTCCTTGCAAAGAAAGGTGGCTATGTTGGTCGCTGATTTGTTTTTGTTTTGTTTTTGAATGTCAGAAATGTATACCGGTATTTGTGAATGTGGAGATGTTATATTGGTTTCACTGGTAAAAATAAATAATTGAAATGGGTATATATTTGTTTTTTGTTAAGTTGCCTAATAATTATGCACAGTAATAGTCACCTGCACACACAGATATCCCCCTAAAATAGCTAAAACTAAAAACAAACTAAAAACTACTTCCAAAAACATTCAGCTTTGATATTAATGAGTTTTTTGGGTTCATTGAGAACATGGTTGTTGTTCAATAATAAAATTATTCCTCAAAAATACAACTTGCCTAATAATTCTGCACTCCCTGTATACATATGCGCATATGTTTTGGATAGCTTTTTTTCCCTTGAAACCATTTAACTGATTAGGGTTATAGATAAATATATAAAATCATGAACTTTTTTCTGCAATTGTAAGTTATTGTGTGTGTATTGGTGCTGACTAAGAATTGTATTAAAATGGTCTGTATTCCTTAATTTTTATGCTGTACTAGCAGCACATCTGTCTTGGAAGCACCCTAACTTCAAGCAGTAGCTATCATACGACAACAGCAGCTGAACTTGAAACGATAACTAAATAATCGACCACAGCTTCATCCGTCATAGCCAGGCAAGGCGGGAGCAGCTGCGCTCAGAACCGGCAGCTTGCTACTGCTTGAGAGCTGCCTTCAAAAATAAGTAACGTGTCACACCCTCTCTGCTTTATATTGAACTGTTGTGGAACGCAAAAGTGGGGCTAAAAAATTTCTCTCTCTGACCTTTTTCTAGATTGTGTCTGAGTGTGATGACATAAAAGGGTATTTTGAGGACACAGGCATATATATAGTGTTGCATAATAAAACATTGTGTTATATAATGTAAGGTTATTGGAGGACAGCATATTTAAAAATGCTAAAGACCCCCACTTCTATCCACCAGCTGCAGTCTGTCGAGTGTGAACCTCCTTGAGGGAATTAATTCTTCCTGATTCACCATCAAAGACAGGGTAACTTTGCTGCTCTCCCGTGTTTCATCTTTCTATTCTCCTTCCCTTTTACTTATCAGTCATTTTTTTTCCTCAGAGACACACAAATGAGTCTGGTGTCATACTGCAGATACTGTATGTGCCAATGAGATGCATGTAAATCTACTGTATAAAAGTGTTTCTTGTGGAGTTTAGTATTAAAGGAACAGAGTGTGAGAGTGTGGCTCTCCTTTAAATCCAGGCAAGAAAGTGATTATCCAAAATGCTCAGTTATTCCTTTAAGGGTGTTTATGTGCTAGAAATGATGATTATTAGTTTTTGAGTAAGGAGGCAATCCACTTCAAACGCCAAAAATGAGCGCTCAGACGGCATTGTGCAGACCTGCTGGCTGTGCTTGAGGTTATCTGGCCCAGATGAGAAGTGAATCATTGCAAAGTTTAACCAAATTTAACTGTTTTTGTGGCAAAGAAAATGCAAATGTAAAAGAATGAATAAAATTAATGGAGGTTCCAGCAGTGCCTGAAATGCAAAGGCATATGCGCGTGTGGGTGTGTGAATATGTCTCTTTGCTAGCGCTTTTACCATTACCGTGTGCCAAGCTTGTGCTTCCAGGCGGGAGGACTGGTGATTACGCTGAATAGCATTCGCCTTGGTAAAGTCCAAGGTGTTATTACAGATCAAACAGCGAGTAAACAAACCATAATCACATTGTGATGGATTCCCGGAGCTCAGAACAATAACTGTAGCGAGGGATTTGCGGGGAATGACATAACATTGTTCTTCTTCTGAAAGCACACATTGTGGCAGACTTTGTTCCTCTATTGCAAACAAATTGGTCACCTGGTGGAAACTGGAATCTAAATAAGACCATGTATTGTATGTGTTAAAGTAAGTCTTGTGTATGCGCGTTCAGGGCTTCATAACATGGTTAAACCTCCATGCCTGTACGCAGAAAGTAATGGAGTACACCAATTTCAAAGCTAAATTAAACTGGCGTAAATTTTAATGTATGTATGTCAGCATATATTATCTGAGATGGGACACGCAAGCACAAAATTGCATTATGAACCCATCTCGTTCTCTGTCAAACGCAGATTTCCCCTGGGTGTTCTGTCATTTCCATGGCTGCCTGTGTCTGCAGTTCCCTTACTGTCAAAGAAAGGCCTGAGGTACTTGTTGTATCCTTTCATCAGCCTCTGGATGGTAGGAGGCAGAATCTCTCCTTCCTTCACTTCTGCGTTGAGCAACGAGCTCTCTAACAACCTGAGAACAAAGACAGACAGAGGGGGGGAGAGGGAAAAAAAAGCAGAAATAAGAGTTATTTTTCGTTTCTCTTCCCGTTGTGCATTTACCAGATGGATTCTTCTTTGGCGTTCACAGAGTCTGCAGGGTATCGATTGAGTTCCACAGCAAGTCTTACCAGCCATGCAGGGAGGGAGTAAAAGAAAGAAGATTTAAATGGAGAGTTGGAAGTTTAAAAAAAATGCAAGAAATGAATAAACAAACAAAAAATTCTTTAAATTGAATGGGTCAAGAAAATGTTAAACCAGCCATATCTGCTTTTCCATCCACCTACGAATTTGAAATTACTATTTGCTTTCATAGGTTGTTGTTTTTTTCCCTTTCTTTTTTTATGCTATCCTTAAACGCACAGTGAAGTGTGGGAAGATGATTATATTGCTGGCAATTGTGGCAGCAGGGATGGGGGATGCGGGGGGCACTCATTGCGCTTTCCCTAGTGGTATGTGTGTTTGTGTATAAATCAGGCTCTAAATACAGAACGCCTGCTCTGTAGAGAGAAAGCCCCAGGGCACGTGCAATGATGTAAGAGGGACTGAAGCAAGACAGATCAGACCATGTGCAGAGGCAGAAAACATTCATCTCCATGCCCTGGCAGCATTTCAGAGTTCCCTCTGTCACTTGTGCGCTGCGGTAGTCAAACGTGTGACAAGAAGCGATACAATAGTGAAGCAAAATGAGCTCCATTTCTTACACTATCAGCACATTCATGAGGCACTGTATTAAAAATACAGTGTAAATAAATCCTTATACCTTGGTATTCTTACTCTAAACAATTTAGTGAACTAGGATCAAAATGATCCGTGTTTGCAGTGAAACTGGTCCCATACTATTCAGACCCCTAAAAAGAAGTGTGCTTTTCCAGCAATATCTAACCCTTTTGGGCACAGTTTATGTGGTGTCTTTGTTTAAATCTTTGTTTAATCTTCTTTTGGTTGCTCACTTTAGAGGTGGCCACAGCGGATCATCTGCCCTGTCCCTTGCATCTCTTCTGTCAGTGCTCCGCATATCTTCTTTTACTGCATCCATGAACCTTTCAAAAGTAGCCCAGCTCCCGCTGATCCAGTGTGGACATTTCATTCTTAGACATATTTGACAAACATTTCACACCAGATGCCCATCTTGACACTACACTCCCAGCACCAGGTGTACTGTACACCACCTTGTAGCCCTCCTCTGATAAGGTTTGTGAATTGGTTTGAATATAAATCATCAAAACATCTCAAGATGTGTGTAACTTGTTTGCAGTGCAGCGCTACATGAAACCTACTATAGCTTAATTTACTTGTAAGTAAGGCGTAAGGAGACTTAATCATTGTATTTCATGCGATAAGAGAATGAGATCTCTGTGAGACAGCACCATGAGTTAAAAGCCTTTATTATCATTTTAACTTGTTATCAAAGGGCAATTTAACACGGCTCATGCTAGCACACCAAATCTGCATTCAACACAAAAGTCCAGCCGCAGTTGATGTCAGTGTCATTTTTGCATGTATTCAGTCAGGCTAAATTGAAAATGGTATTTTGGCCAGATGAAAGCCTGTGGGGAATATGCAGACCTTAAGCAATTCATCCAATACTTCCATACACTCTGAACCATAATGATGAAAAGTCATGGAGGCAGTGGAGAGCTTAATCCTCTTGTGGGCTTAATTATCTGTATCCAATTTCTGGAAAACCATTAAATATTTGTTAAAACTTTTACATAAAACCACAACTGAAGGGCTGTTCAGTAGTGCCTCGTCTCTAAAGTTATTAGCCCCTGCTGCTAAAATGATGTGTTTACATACATTAACCAGGTGCAAGTAATAATGTGATTAACTGTTATCTCTTTTCTGCCTCAAATCCACCTCTTTAACAATTGTTCAAATAATAAAACAGCCATTTAAAACATTTACCGTGTTTGTTGTTTTCCACAACAAATATGGTCAATGTTTCATCTAAAAGTTGCATTAAGCAGGGTTTGTATCCACGAAAAAAACTTGAAGGTTTTAATTTATGAGAAATGCAAGAGGTTGAGTTTGTATAAACAGCATAATCCAGTATCTTTAACAGGGTACAATTAATTACAGGGAGGAAATTATAACAAGTCGGCTACCTTTGGTAGCTGATGTTAAGTGAAGGACAGAATCTGAGGTAATATGGTATATTTTATGTGAATGAATGAAAAATGCAATAAGTGGTAGCTTTAGGTTAATTGTGTTTTCCCTGTTGTATATACTGTGAACCACTAAAATGGTAAAAAAAAAAAAAAAATCAGTCTATGTACAAGTAATTCCAGTGAGGCAAAAGCTCAGACTCAGACTGCTCGAAACCACTCAATTTCTATCTGTTATTTCTCCTCTTGGCTGTCTTTGACATTATTGAGGGCTGATAGCCCTAATGTGGTTATCTCAGACACACAGCTCTGGCTGTGAGAGCGGAAGATCTTCTGTTTGCAAGGGGCAACCAATCAGGAGAATATTAACTTAAGGAAGGGTGAAAGAGGCTAAAATAGCTTGTTTCAGACAGAAGCTGAATTAAAGTGCTTCCTCAAGACCTAGTATAAGATAAATAAGGGTTACTTTGAACTGCAAATCATCCAAATCTTGACTTTGAGTTATTCAATGCAAGAATTATTAAAATATTAAAATATTAAGAAATATTTTTAGCAGGACCGTATCTATGTACAAATACAATAGCATGTGGTGGCAACCATGTGGCCACCACATGGTAGCCAAGCAGAATCAAGCCTGCTTCCATAGACAAAAGCCGGCTATGGCGACAAGATGGCAGTAATTTAAAGGAAGGCTCAAACAGGCAATGCAAGAAGATTATGGGACAGAATGCTAATTGATGTGTACAAGGAGAGATTGCTTCACTTGGGTTTAAATAGACATTTATTTTTAGATTTCACTGGAACGATCAGTGCTTGACTTGCTTGACCTCAAAGAATTCCACTACACAAATTGCAAATAAATATAAAAATAAAAGTCAGGGTGTAATCATATGTACGGAAGAGGATTAGGGCCACTGGGGAAAAAACGTGCGCACGTCTTTTTTTTCTTCTTCTTCTTTTCCAGAATTCTGAGAAAAATGTCAGAATTCTGAGAAAATATAATTCTGATGAAATTAATCTCAGAAATCTAAGAAAAAATTATTCTGATGAAAAAAATCAGAATTCTGAAATTAAAGTCAGAATTCTGACTTTTTTCTCAAAATTCTGAGATTAAAGTCAGAATTCTGAGAAAAAATAATTCTGTTGAAAAAGTCAGAATTCTGACTTTTTTCTCAGAATTCTGGAAAAGAAGAAAAAAAAAAGACGTGCCCACGTTTTTTTTTCAGTGGCCCTAATCCTCCTTCGTACATATGTCTAATCCATTCATTGTTTGTAGGAATAATTTAATCTGGACCAATGTCGTAGACCAACAGCACAGCTCATCACTGTCTCACAAAGATAGAGTAACTTACTATTTTGTGACAGTGTGTCCTGTCTCTGTGTCCAGATCCTTATCTAAAGAAACTGTTTGTCATCACCCTTTTCCCCTTTGAGAGAATAGTTTGTTTTTGTTTTTGTTTTTTTACTAGAGTCCACCTTATGGCTTAAGAGCAAGATGGTTTGCTACAACTGTTATATAGCCAAGAAAAAGTCTTCCCCAGAAAACTTAGAACTTGCTTCACCTGACTGTGTCAAATCAGCTTAGACAGCGAGGTAACTCGCTCCCAGCACACTGTTGCTATGCTGCATAATGTCTCACTCTTGTGACGTGTACCCTGTTGTTTCAGCTTAACCCTCCTCTCGTGTTAGGGTCGGCACCGACCCATTTTAAATTTCAAATGCATAAAAAAATCACATACATTTGTTTATTGTTTCAAGGCTTTTTGACTTTGTCAGGAACCTCTATTTCTACAAAATAAAACCAAAAAAAATATTTTCACAAAATTATAAAATGCCCTAGTTGAAATTATGACCTTTGTGTTGTTAGGGTCGGCTTCGACCCAGGTATAATATTATGAGTATAAAGCAATAATTAAAGCCAAAACTGAAATCATAAGTGCACTGTCAGCTAAAACACTTACAGCAAGCACCTCTCCTAATCATATGAGCTTTAGGGTATTCTTATTTTGCATGTTTTTTGCATTATACCTGCACAAAAACAGAACAAAATAAACACGGGCATGTGAGGTGAATTCACTATTTGAGTGGCCATTTGACTTCCAGAGTGCACATTTACAATTTGCAGCATACAAAAAATGAGAAGAAGATTCACAGTGAGCTAAGTTCTGGATCATATTTTTGGTGAAAATGAAGGAGAGGACACAGAGCAGCATAGCGATTCAGATGGGCAGGTTTCTAAGGAGGAAGACAATGTGGACTATCATCCAGAAGACACAGACACATCTGATCAGAGGTAGAGGTCGCTGGTGCTGAAGCTACTCCTGCTGAAAGATTCAAGTCCAAAAATGGTAAGATCTTTTGGAGCTCAGTACCTCATGATGTACATGGCAGGGCAGCTGCTGCAAATGTCATCAAAATGACCCCTGGAATCACAAGGTTTGCTCTGACCAAAGTCAGTGACATCAAGAGATGTTTTGAGATATTTATGCCATTGTCACTAGAAAGAATCATCATTACTATGATAAACCTTGAAGGAAAAAAAAGTCCATGGCGACATGATGAGGAATACCTGGATGCTTTCATTGTTCTTGCTGGAGTGTACAGATGCTGCAATGAGGCCACTGATCGTCTATGGGATGCATCGACAGGCAGAAACATTTTCTGGGCAACGATGTCACTTCACACATTTGATATCATTTTGATTCAAGAGTCCTCAGATTTGACAACAGAGAGACCAGACCGAGGTCTGACAAGCTTGCTCCCATCAGGGATGTCTGGGAGAGATGGGTGCAGCTTCTTCCACTGATGTTCATCCCAGGGCCAGAGGTGACAGTGGATGAACGTCTTGTCCACTTTTTGAGGAAAATGCCCCTACCGGCAATATATACCCAGTAAGCCAGGGAAAAACGGCAGAAAAATCTGGGAAGCCTGTGATGCAAAAACCAACTATGCCTGGAATGTACAGATTTTCACAGTCAAAGCTGCGAGTGGCACCCCTGAGAAGAAACAATGAAAATGTGTGGTCCTCCATATGACCACTGGACTGCAGGATCACAATATCAGCTGTGATATTTTATTTTATTTTTTACCAGATATGACCTCGGACAAGAACTTCACAAAGGAAACTGAGGTGAAGCTGTATCATTGGGAAGTGATAAAAAGCCCACAATTACCCACGGCTATAACCAAAACAAAGGAGGAGAGGACTTTTTCTTTTTTTCAGTTTATATTAAAGGTCTACTGCTGAAAAAAACACTTTTTTTGTCTTTTCTTGATGTAAATGTCTATGGGTCGGAATTGACCCGTAACACCATAGATGTCATTTTAGTTATTAATCTTAAAATGAAAAAAATCAATAAAACAGATTTATTTAAGAGATGTGTCCTATACCCCTCAGTAATACTCAGGTAACACAGAAACCTTTTATTTATTAATATGATTCTCTTGAGGTTAATTTTACAATTTTTTTTAATTGAAATCGAGGGGTATAGTGACAAAAAAAGACCCAGATGCCCACACCAAAAGTATTAAAACCAACATTTTCATGGATAAGGAAGCCTAACAAGGTAACCAAGAGATGAGAAACAAATTGGATGATAACTTATTGTTTTTAGTATATTTTATAGCTGATTTAATTCACGGGTCAAAACCGACCCGCTAACATAAGAGATGATAACAGAAAGCTAACACGAGAGGAAGGTTAAAACATCCTTGCATGAGAAAGCCACGTCACTGACAGTAGAGACAGCACTCTGCCTTTGGCATGCAGCATTATCAGTCTGTATCACCCAGTGTGTCCCTCGTTATCTTTACAAATGGCTTTTCATCTACTCAAGTGTGTCTGTGTGTGTTTGTTAAAGAAAATCTTTTAAAATTGTATTGTTTAAAAAATGCACCAAACACAAAAAATATAAGACTTCTAGTCCTTTATATTATATATTATACTGAGTCCCATAGCACTGCACTTACTGATAGTGACAGAGCTATCCAGCTTTGATGTTCGTCAGGGTTTTACAGTCTAAGAATGAAACGCAGCTTCTTTGACCAGAACGTGTGCTAAGAGCTCTCAGCTCCTTTCACTCCATCCATCTCTATAAATCCCCAGACTCTAACTTTTGGCTGTCTAAAACCTTCATCTGCAGGCGGGGATGAGACCTGAGGTCTCCAGCCTGCCAAACAGTCGCTATCCACTGAGCCCTGACAGTGGAAAAAAAACAAAGGTAGATCTTTAGAATGCTTCAGGAATGACCAAGGCCAGTAATGGTTACAAATAATCTTTGTGTTTTTATGTACAAGGCAGCATTATCATATAAACAGGAGCCTGTGTGTTGCAGTACCAACCACACACACAGATGCATGTGTGCGCACACCAACAAACAAGCAAACATCGCTCATCATTATGTACTGTAGGGTTTCTCTCTCCCAAGATGAAAGCACAGTGTGTGGAATGCACATTTTCCCAGAACGCATGCTGACAGACCAAACACACCTGCCGACCGGGCTGTCTATCAAGAATAACAGGATGACATGTTGAATACCCAGAACTAAGAAGAGGAGGGTCTGCCATACTAAGTAGTAATTTTAAGCTTTGCTTTAATATATATGTATATACAGCGATATAAATTTAAAACAACATATTTTGCATATAAGTGTTGTGCATCCATTAGCCCATCTTTGGTGATCTGGCAAAGTAAAAAAAAAAGTAGAGCTGCTACATTAGCCCAGAAGCACCAACACTTAATATGTCACGGTGAACGTACCAGCAGAGCTTCTTCCATCAAGCTAAACACTTTCAGGTTTTATTTGAGGTGGCTGCACGTGTGGATCTGTTTTTCTGTCTATAGCCATTTTCTATGGTGGCCCTTTTGGCCATTTTGGAAAAAAAAACACACACACAAGTTGTTGTTTTTTTGGGCGGTTACATTTGTTTTGTTGGTTGAGTTTTAGGAGCCACATGTGTATCGCAGCTCTTCCCACTTTTCAGGACATTAACTGGTAGAGGTGCATGTAAGAGGGTAAATATCTAAGGCAGTGTGAGCTTAAACTTGCTACTGCTCCACTTCAAAGGCCAGGTGATGTCCAGTTGAGCTGAGCTGCATCACTGTAAAAATAGCAATATTCAGTTGCTATCAGTAAAAGTGTAGCTAGCAAGTGGCCTGTATCCTGCCTTCACTTAGGCACCTCCATTGCTTGGACATCCAATGTAACCTTTTTCTGGCTATGTCCTACATTAGAAGAAAGTAAGTGGCTTACAATGTCCTGGCGTAATCATCTCTGTATTGTCCAGGGTATGCGGGGGTAAGCACCACACACCTCATGGTTTCTAATATGCACAGATTCAAAGTAATTTTCTTGTGCTATCTGGCCCTATCAACATCATGATAAACTGAATCCCGACTAGTCGAAATGTGCTATTTCAAAGTTGATACAAACTCCTTCATAAAAAGGTATTAAATTACTCAGCATAGTGAATAAATGTTAGAGCAAGAAAAGAATGGAGAATTTCAAAGAACACTGTTCGACGGAGAAGTGCTTTATGGAAAAGTAATGGACACTGACAGTGGTATCTAAAAGCAGGTTACCGCTTCAGCTGCTCACTCAGGGATGTCAACATGAGTATCAATACTGCATGTGAGCAGCTGATTTCTGAGGGCTTTATCTGTCATGACACACCTAGCGACGACATTATCAGCACCGACACATGACACTATGAATCTAAACAACACCTTCTAATGTGCTAATTGGCCAGTCACAAATGATCATGTCTTGCCTCTGTGAAGTTGGTGGAAAGGAAAGCGAGAGGAGGAAGCAATGTTCAGTCCGTCCTTGTTTGTCATGATCAAAATCTGCTGCTGTTCTCAGTAATGAGAGCAGCTTTGGTTTGCTTATTCTCTCAGTCGTATTTCTTTATTCCCCTCCTCATCTCTCTGCCTATCTCCCTCTCACAGCATTAACAAATCTGACTGAGTCACACCATGAAGAACACAATTAACCTACATATTGCAACCACAATATGACCTTCTAATGTTTCAAAAAAAAAAAAAAAAAATCAAGTTCCAAACAGAAAATTGCTTTCAAAATGTGTCGCCTCCTTAAACTAACTGCTGGTCAGATATCAAGTGAAAGTAACGACAAAGTGAGCATGACATTTTCATGGCATTTCTGTGGGAAAAAGCAAAAACTGGAAACTGTGCTTATATAGTATTAAAAGGGTTTTTATGATTATTCAGTGATATTATTGTGACATTATTATTCAGTGAAAAACCATTTGAGAAATTACTACAATACTGCCAATAGGAGTGGCAAAATCTACAGTTTGGTACATCCTGACAAAGAAAAAAGAAAGCACTGGTGAACTGAACAATGCACAAAGACCTGGACGTCCACGGAAGACAACAGTGTTGGATTAATCACAGAATCGTTTTCATGGTGAAGAGAAACCCCTTCACAACATGTAACCAAGTAAACAACCCTCTCCAGTAGGATGGGCATATCGATATCCAAGTCTACAAGAAGACATAATGACAGTAAATATAGAGTGTTGACTGCAAGGTCCAAGCCACCCATAAGCCTCAAGAACAGAAAGGCTAGATTGGACTTCACTAAAAAACATCAAAAACAAGCCTGCAAAGCTCTTGAACAACATTCTTTGGACAGACGAAACCAAGCTCAACCTCTAGCCGAATGATGCGACACAGGACAGCATGTCTTTATCCTGTCTTCCTTCTCTCACCCCAACCGGTCGCAGCAGATGGCCGCCCCTCCCTGAGCCTGGTTCTGCCGGAGGTTTCTTCCTGTTAAAAGGGAGTTTTTCCTTCCCACTGTCGCCAAAGTGCTTGCTCATAGGGGGTCATATGATTGTTGGGTTTTTCTCTGTATCTATGAAGCGCCTTGAGGCGACTTTTGTTGTGATTTGGCGCTATATAAATAAAATTGAATTGAATTGAATTGAATAGAAGGAGCCGAATGAATTCTGAGGTGTTCAGAGACATACTGGTGGTGTTTCAAAATACAGATGCACAATGGCCCAAAACATACAGCCAAAGCAACCCAGGAGTTTACTAAAGCAAAGAAGTGGAATATCTTTGAACGGCCAAGCCAGACACCTGATCTTAACCCAATTGAGCATTTCAGCTGCCGAAGACTAAACTTTGGACAGAAGCAGCAAAGGCCTGGCAGAGCATTAAAAAGGAGGAAACCCAGCATCTGGTGATATCCATGAGTTCAAAACAGGCTGTCATTAGCAGCAAAAGGGTTTTCAACCAAGTATTAGAAATGAACATTTTAATTTCCGTTATTTAATTTATCCACTTACTTTTGAGCCCCTTAAATGAAGACATTGTGTTTAAAAATGCTTTAGTTCCTTAGTTTTATGCAATTATTTTGTTCAACCCCCTGAATTAAGCTGAAAGTCTGCACTTCATCTGCATGTGAGTTGTGTCATTTAAAATTAATTGTGGTAATGTAGAGAACAAAATTAGAAAAAAGCTGTCGCTGTCCCAATGTTTATGGACCTAACTGTATCTTTATGACTTAAGCAAGTCAGTGCATCACCAGAGGCCAGCGAGTTTCTTCTGGGCAGAGACCTCCGATTGTTGTGCTTTATGTCTGCTGGAGTCACAATTCCAGTTTCAGTGTTATAGCTCCTAATGCTCCTACTACCACTGAGTCCACTTTGGACTTTACCTTCCACATCTGCTCCAGTCCCTAATACTTCTCTATTATCTCATGCACCTTCTTCCTGATGTTACTATCCACTGAGATTGTATAGATTGCATAGATTACATCTATCACAACTACTGTCTTCTGCTCTTTGCAACCACTATGTCTGGTTGGTTGGCCAGCAGCTCCTTATCTGTCTGGAACTCAGACCTAACCTTTAGCCCTGTTGTTCTCAACCACCTTTGGGGGCGTCTTCTATCAGAACTTGGGGACATGTTGTTCATATGGGGCACAAATTAGTGTTCATGCTCCCAGCTTGCATGTTACATCCAGCTACAATGTGTCTCCGGTCCTGTTAGCTGTGGTAGATTTCTGCCTTTATGGATCCGGTGCTTATAGGGCCTGTTTTTGCACTGTTATGTTCAGAGCCTCTTTACTGTCCTTTAAAACGGTCTTTCCTACCAGTAGGATTGCTTGGTGTCAGCCAATTCCTCTATTTGTCAATGATACATCCCATGCCGGCTTGGTTGTCCATAATAGTGTCTCCTGCTCCTCATCACTCATCTATCTTCATCGCCTGAGGCATTCTTGGAGCAGCTTATCTCAGAGGGCCTCTTCCTGATGTATTCACGGATGCTTCATGTTTCATCGTGGATTGTGGCACTGACAATCCTCACCCTCCCTGTATCTGTAGCTCATAGACCCTCAGTTCTTAGTTTTGAAAGTTCCTTGAAGGACATTCAATGCTCTTCTTTGAATGTTGGCTTCCTTTTGATCTGCTCTCTGTCAAGATGATCCCACACTACCTCAACAATGTTGAGGCCCGGGCTCTGGGGAGGCCAATCCATGACTGATAGTGTGTGTGTGTGTGTGTGTTTTTCTGTCCAGGTACGCTTTTACTGCGCTGTCAGTGTGTTTCAGAATATCGTCACCTGCCTCCAACCACATATTGTCCAGATGGTATTGTATCGTGGTTAAAAATGTGACACTACTTCTATGCGTTCATAATTCCATCAATTTTTACAAGATAACCAACACCAGTGGCTAAAATGTTACCCTAAATCATGACAGAGCCACTACTGTATCTTACAGATTGCTGCAGCTTGGCATTGGCAATTCATTTCAGGGAACGCCCACCCCGCCTACCTATCCACTTGCAGTCGTTACAGTAAACGTTGGACTTGCTTAGTGTTAATACTATACCACCCAAAATGTCCTCAAGATAGCTGGTTAATTCATTTTTAGTAGGTTCCTGATTTGTTCCTGTTGCCACCACCATGACATATTTTCTTATTAATGTGTGCCAGTGGTATGGATTCAGTAATGCATGGATAGCAGGGTGGTTTGGAATGAGGGCCTCTTCCACCCTGTGGGTGATTTCATCTTTTCAGATCCTGTTTCATGAGTGAGCCTCCCCACAGTTCTCCCCACCTATCCTCTTTCTCTTCTTCCCCATCTCTGCGGCACACAAGGCATCAGTCCAGGCAGTACTTGCACATTTCACAACAGATTAATTCAGTTGAACATAACCCCTGCAGAGAGCTGAGTAACATACACTGTGGACCCCCCTCTCATTCTTTTTTTTCCCATCCTCCCACCCACTCCGCAGTATGCTCAACTCAAAAACACGCGTCTCACTCTTATTTCATTGATTCATGCCCTTCCTTGTTCCCCAGACTCCCTCAGTTGGCATCGTCTCTGCTGCCGAAATCCCTAAGGCCATCGGTGTGCCACATCGCTCAGGCCTCACAAAGAAGAACAACATGTGTGTTCTGTACTTGCAGAGGGAGCAATTGGATTCTTCATTCCTCATTTATCTACAAATCGGCTGCGCTAAGTGGGATTTGACGAGGCGAGGATGCAGCTCCATTGAAATGATTTCTTTAATACATTTTCATGGGACGACTTTATCCATTTGTCATTCAGTACCACAGACTCAATGTCATGTTACTACGTAGTTTCTTTTCTCGTACTATTAATCAAGCCAATACTACAAAGCATTTCATCACACTTGGTGATTAAAAGCTTGAAAAAACATGGCAGAATGTCGCCACTGATGGATTGCTTCAAATCTTTCGGCACATAGAAAAAGCAGGTCCTCAGCTGACCTTCAGGGTCAGAGAATTAAACATATTCATATTCAAATGACAGCTAATGGCATTTGCGCCTTAATTCATAGCACCAGACTAAATCGGAAAACCATAAAAACTGGTTCAAATTCTCTACATAAAGAGTTGACAGTAGGCTCTGAGTGAAAAGAGGCATCCATTGTCTTCTGACATGCTGCTGGGGGAAACAGGTAAAACATGTGGCATTATCCGAATCCTCAAGGTGTGCTCGCAATGTTAGACTCACGCTGGATGCTACGCCTGTCGAGCTGCATTAAGTGTCTTTTCTTCTTTTGCAGAGAATATTCATTTTTTTGCACTGTGAAATGGGATTTGAGGAAAGTAGCTGCTGCTTTCATATACAGAGATTATTCCCTCGCTCATCAGGGACTTTCTGGGCCTCCTCAGACCCTTCAGCCACTACAGACTTGGAGATGCAAAGGCAGGCAATGAGGCACGAAGAAGAAAAAAAAGCCCTCCTGAGTTCATGTCGCAGCCTTGTGTGGATAAAAGCAGCTGTTTCTGTCTTTCATGCTATCCTAGGCAGCTCCCTAAGCCTCTCCACATGGGAGCATAGAAGAACTCCCTGGTGCCGAATGCAGAACACTTACTGTCTTCATAAGCCTACTGAAGTCATATGAATCTCAGAAAAAAATGTGACATCAGAAACACGTGACTTTATTTAAGTGCATGACTTATGTATGTATACTCTTTTTACTGCCTTAAATAGTTTTGTAGCCTCAAACCTTAAAAACAGGAAACCTATGAAACAATCTAGTTTACAAGTTTCGTATTAACTACTGGAAGAAAAAACAACATTTCTATGATACATTTGGTCAGTTTTTTGGCTTTATATTCTTCACAGCTCTGCTATCTGCTCATCATCATGTCATCATGTGACCTTATCCCACAGCCTGTCCTGGAAGACGCCCTAGTATATCCTTGTGTTTTCTTCTTCCCAGTGTGATTATGGTCCCGTTAGTCTTGTCCTAGCTCTGCCCATGTTGTACACCATAATCAGCCCACTGAGCTGCTCAGCTTACCCGCTCAGCTTACCCACTCATCTGCGAGGGGTATATGTGCCCAGATCCTCCATCTACTCTCTGCCAGATTTTAGCTTAAACCACAGTGGTAACAAACTCAAGGCATATATTGCTTCTATTGATTTTCCAGTCCTAGTGTTAGTTATTTCTAACCTCTCTCTCATGCTCCAGGATCCTCACCTGCCTCTGTGGTGTTTCCATGCCCACCTGCAAACCACTTTAAGCTTCCACAGCCTGAAGTGGGTTTTTTTTTTTTTACCTCACTCCTCACCCACACCAACTCCAGCCTCTATAACCCTCCTTATTTCTGTTACTACTGGATTCTCCAACTTTGCCTTCAGCCTCTCCCCTAATCATGAATTGCAATGACTAAAGACCAGGGTGTGCCAGAACGATACAAAACTGTCTTCCAGCATTAATTAAATCTGATTGCTATTGAAAAAATAATCAAGCAAGTTAATTTTTCTTGGTATTGCTTCCAGGTGCTGTCATCCCACATTCCCAATTTTACCCTTGAAGTATCCTTTTATTTTTCTTTTGATTCTGCATGCGGAATCAATATAGTTGTGGTACTTCAGCAACTAGCTAGCTGGATTTTCTGGTCGAAAAAAAATGTTACTGTGCAATAACTCACATAGATGGAAAAAGAGAAGGGAGAGAAATAGTTTTCCAAAACTATTCCAAAACAGTCTAGTTAGAATGATTACTTTGCATCTTTGTTGTTAAGTTTACAGTAATGCATGGTGCTGCACTGGTGCAGAGCATGGTTTCCAGGCTCACTGTTAAGTTAGATTATGAATCACAGACATCTAGAGCTCTAAGTAATTTTTTTGCAGCCCTTTGCTGCACTGCTACGTTCCACCACCTACAAAATCCCATTTTAACCCCTCTTAACAATCCTTTCTTTGTGTCTAGCATTTGGATCCAACGTGTAGCACATTTTTAATTCCAAAAGATAATTCCTTTGCTCATTCAATTATATTAATCAGGTTTTTGAAAACCTGGGGTGCTGTATAAGTTGTCAAAAAAAGACAACAAAAAACAATGTAATGACTTGTAAATCACTTTATCACTCTGTTTCATTGAACAATTTAAGAACTACATCAAAATATAAAAGAAATTCAATTTATTTGTTTATTTTATATTTTAACGTGTTAATTTGAATAATTTGGTGACTGCATTATCTTTGGTACATAATATAATTTAAATAAGATCATCAAAAAATGACTAATTCCATCTGTTGTCATTTATGCTTTGCAGCATCTGCCTGTTCTGGGACGTCAACACACATATGTGAAAGCATAAGGCACAGAGCAGAGAGACCTCAGGCAGAACAAAGCCGGCATTAGTGAAAACAGATTTAGCAGTAATTACCTCAAAAATAAAAGGAAAAAGAGGAGTCTGGGTGCAGGTGGGTTGGAAAGCAGCTTGCAGATGTGCAGCTGTGGGCTGGGTAAATTGCAGCACCCTATATAAGATTTGTCAAATGATGCTGATATAGTCTGGCACAGTGATCAGCTGAGCTGTTATGAAAACTTAAATTAAGAGGATGTAGAAAAACTGTTCTGTGTTCTAACCAGTCAATATTTCAAATTTTACCTGAAGAAATTTGCTTCACACTGCAGCCTGAAAATCTGACAGCTATCTCTCATAGACTGTGGATTCTCGAACACCACAAAAAAAATTGCAACTGGAGAAAAAGCTAAATATTTAGCTAATTATTTTATTATTTATTATTTTTATTATTTATTAATTATTATATTAGCTAAATATTTTTGAATATTTCTGCTTTCAATGTAACAAACTCATTCCTGTACTAAACATGCAAGCGTATAATCCAATTTGTCATTAATCACTAATTGGCACATCATAAAACCAAGAGATGATAAGGTAGACCCTGAACTATTAAACAGCTAAAATTCTGAAGCAAAGATGCTTTCAAAACTGCAGCTAAAGGTCTCCTCAATTCCTATATTCATGAGAGTGCTGTTAAAAGAAATACTGATGCAACACAGTGGCAAACATAGTCCTGTCCTAACGTCAGGATTTAATATATATATATATATATATATATATATATATATAAAGAAGCTCTTATTTTCAACAATAGACATGTCATGTCAGACTTTTCCATATCACCTTTGAATGCCCTCTGACATATTTAAATTCAGAATTTAATTGCTTACAGCACCACCACTGTCAAAAATGATCCAGTATTTAATCAGTGGATTTTTTTTCCTACTTCTAACGTACAAGCTGTGGCCTAGAAGGAATGTATCACCCATATTTTATTACCGATAGCAAAGTTTTTCCCTAAAGGGGTAATTACCTGCATGGCTATTTAAATAGTAAACTAAAAAATTTGAATGAAGTGCACTTCAGTCTTCATTTGAATTTTTTGAGTAATTAAACAGCCTGATGTGACTCAAATCTACCAAGCTTTAGGGAACGCTGATGCTTTGCTGTTAGTCTCATGTTCATAAGTCCAACCTGAACATTTTCTGCATAGCGAAATAACCAGTTTTGGTCAAGTTACTTGAAAATAGTAATTAGTTACTAGAGTGACTCTCCACCATTTGGTTTTAGAATTGAAGAAGCTTCTCAGATGAGTGATAAAATTTCTTCAAGAAACTTAAAGAAGTCCTGATGCTTTCTTTCCAAGCTCCTTAGACTACCATGACTTGGATGATTAAGAACCTACACAGACAACTTCAGAGGTCCTGTGTTCATGTTCTGATTGGTCAGAACCATACTAGCAACATAGTGACTCACCAGAAGTGCTTTGTCTGCTCAATGAAACTGTGGGATTGACACCATTTTCTTTCCCTCTTGGATTGTCACTGTGTTAGAATACAAGAATATAAATTTCTGGATTTCTAACCAAGAGACAGCACAACAGACTGAAACCAAGCTGAGCTTCCTGTTTTTCACAACTTGGTTAATGAACTAGTTGTTCTAAAGCACTTTTCAAAGAACTTTATACTAAAAGCCTTTTTCACCCATTCACACAAGCACATTTGTGTATATCTAAGTGCTTTCTATCTTACACTGTATCAAGAGCAACTCAGGGTTCACCATCTTGCTCAATACAGACCAAGAACCTTCCAGTTAGTTGACAACCTGCTCTACCTTCTGAATGACAGGTGCCTTGCTTGACGTATGCAAGGAAAAAGAGCAAGGGAAATACTTTCCAGTTCTGCACAACAGCTTAGCAAATATTTATGTATGTGAACATAGTTTTGATAGGTTTACTATGAAAGAAAGTAAACCTGGAACATCTTTACCTGTGCTTTTATTATCCCTTCATAGTAGGCAGGAAGAAGCCATTGTGCAGCATATGCACACAGAGGATTAGTGTTTACTTGGTATGCTTATGACTTGAGGATGAGTCAAATGATTGCAGGTTCGAAATTAAATATGATGCATCAAGTCTTTCTGATTTCTGTATTTACCGATTTGGAAGAGCATTCTGTGAACATACTGTTTGAAATGTCAACTAGATGGGAGAAGGCACTTTAAAGTCTGTTTTGAACTTACATTAGAAAACCAAATATGCAGTCTTGTCTTTTTGATTTCATCTATTAACCATCTGTTGAAGGGAAGAGTTTCATATGCTTCTACATATTTTTTAGCTTCCCTACTGAGAAAAAGATTAATAGGTTTCTCTAAGAAATCAGCAGGTAACAACATCAAGAAACATAAAGTATGTGCAAATAGAGTACTTTTTGCATCACAATGTACTGTTATAAGTTTTAAAAGCCAGCTGAACTAACTTTGAATTGAACTAAATGCAATTTCATAAAGGTGTTTTTAAAACTACTAGCCATGAAGACAAATGACATTCTTCCAAAAGGCTGAACTGCGAGCAGAATGTGAAATGTAATGATGTGAAATCTTTGCTGCTGCTAAGAGGCTAAATTAAATTGGATCAAATGGACTGAAATGTGTTGCTGACAGAAATTTTAGGCACCATCCTGCCAAGACTGCATTCAGCGAGTTGGATTTTCATTATGGGAACTAATCACAGATACATTTTCTCCCTCCATGGGTAGTCTTTATGTCACGGTTCTGGGTCCGTTGGACCCAGTAGTTTGAGTTTTATGTTTTGGTTTTAGTTTGCATCAGGGATTGTTTTCTTGTTCTCTTGTAGTGTTGATGATGATGATGATGTTTATTATTTGAGTTTCATGTTTCTGTGGTGTTTAGGATTTGTTCTTCGGTTGTGTCTGCTTAGTATTTGTCTAGCTCCATGTGCCATTTTCTGTCTGTCTCTCTATGTCGAGTCTGTGTCTTAGTGTGACGGTTTCTTGTTCCTGTTTTATTGTGATGGTCTGCGTCTCATGTGAGTGTGTTCAGTTTTACCTTTGTCTCGTCTTGTTGATTATTCCCAGCTGTGTCCACCACCTGTGTGTAATTCCCCTGTGATTCTCTGTGTATTTAAGTCATGTCTGCCGTCATTGTAGTTGCTGGTCCGTCTGTGTATCTACCATGTCGCACCCGTGTGTTCTCCCTGCTGTCCATCATCATCATCATCATCATCCTCATCATCCTCCTCATCATCCTCCTCTGCTCATTCTCATTCAGGTTTGTGCTTTGTAGTTTTAGTTGTTTCCCAGTATAGTTTAGTTCTCCGTGTTGCCGTTTGCCTCTCCTTTTGTGTCCAATAAATCACCTTTTACACCTTCACGACTGCCTGCGTGTGGATCCTCCTTTTCCTTTTCTACACGGCTCTTCTCACTCGCCGTGACACTTTAATTATTCTCTGAAAATTTTCTTGGACATTTCAGAGTTACGCCATTACTGAGTTTAAAAAAGAAAAAAGAAAAAAGGTGGGAAATTACACCATCCTGAAAAATCCTATCACCAGTATAATTAGTTGTGTTTTCTTTTTAACACCAGATGAAAGAGAGTAATAAGCATGCTAATGAATTCCTACCAAAAGTGTCAGCTTATATAAGTCAGGGGGAGTCATGCAAATTTATAAGATATTATTAGTGGTTTTGCAGTAAAACAGTAACATCACTGTACAGTTAACAATGCACAAACTAGGGATAGAGAAGTCTAGTTCATATTTTTATCCAGTCTCATAGAAGGGCAAATAATTAATCTAATGTAAGAATGTATGTTCAGATCAATCAATCAATCATTCTCTAATAGGGGTTTCTGTTTGTGTGTAGGGCATCAAAACTATGAAAGAATAAACCACAAGTAAAAGTATATTTAGTATATTAAGTTTTTGATTGTATTTCAGAGCAAAACGTTACTCATATCAAGACAAAAAGAAAAATAATTGAAGCTCTATCACACATAGCTATTTAAATCTCCCCCATCACAATGGCTAACTCTCAAATTAAAAGCTGCTTAAAAGTCAAGCTGCGAACAGGGGTTGTGTAAGTATGGCAGGGGATGCTGGACAGGCTTTTTGCACCCAAGCATATGGTGAGGGCTCACCGGAAGTGTGGCAGAGGCCAAACTAGTTCATGCATTTATTACTTCCAGACTGGACTACTGCAATTCATTATTATCAGGATGTCCAAAAAACTTGCTGAAAAGCCTTCAGTTAATCCAAAATGCTGCAGCAAGAGTCCTGACAGGGACTAGAAAGAGAGAGCATATTTCTCCTGTTTTGGCTTCCCTTCATTGGCGTCCTGTTAAGTCCAGAATTGAATTCAAAATCCTGCTCCTCACATACAAGGTCTTAAATAATCAGGCCCCATCTTATCTTAATGACCTTGTACCATATCACCCTATTAGAGCACTTCGCTCTCGCTCTGCAGAACTACTTGTTGTTCCCAGAGTATTTAAAAGTAGAAAGAGAGGGAGAGCCTTCAGTTTTCAGGCCCCTCTTCTGTGGAACCAGCTTCCAGTTTGGATTCGGGAGACAGACGCTATCTCTACTTTCAAGATTAGGCTTAAAACTTTCCTTTTTGCTAAAGCATATAGTTAGGGCTGGACCAGGTGACCCTGAATTCTCCCTTAGTTATGCTGCAATAGATGTAGGCTGCCGGGGATTCTCCTTTCCAGTCACCTTTCTCACTCACTATGTTTTAATAGACCTCTCTCCATTGAATCATATCTGTTATTAATCTCTGTCTCTCTTCCACAGCATGTCTTTATCCTGTCTTCCTTCTCTCACCCCAACCGGTCGCAGCAGGTGGCCCCGCCCCTCCCTGAGCCTGGTTCTTCTGGAGGTTTCTTCCTGTTAAAAGGGAGTTTTTCCTTCCCACTGTTACCAAAGTGCTTGCTCATAGGGGGTCATGTGATTGTTGGGTTTTTCTCTGTATCTACTGTACAATATAAAGCACCTTGAGGTGACTTTTGTCGTGATTTGGCGCTATATAAATAAAATTGAATTGAACGTCTGTGAGAACATGCAGAACTTCGAAAGAATACAATAGAGGCTGGTGACATCAAATTCGAATGGACAATGTTCCACATCTCCATCCTTGAGGCAGCTGAACCAAGCTGTGGCTCCAAGGTGGTTGGTGCCTGTCATGGTGATGATTCCCAAAACACTGAGTGGACATCCGAGGTGAAGGGATCCATCGTGCTGAACAGTTATACTGGGCTTGGTTAGCCTGTAGGACTCCAGAGATGACCAGATACTGCCAGGCCAGGAGTGTTGCTCTGGTAGTTGCTGCAGCAAAAAAGTAGGGTGTAGGAGGAGTTTGGGGAGGCCATGGAGCAAAACTTTCAGTCAACCTCAGCGTCAGCAATGCTGCAGATTCTGTACTAACTTGCTGTGGTGAAAAGCATTTTGGACTGCTTTCTCAGGAGCATAAAACCAAAAAAGTAAAGTCCCTATCTATAGCTGACAGTTCCTGGGTGTTTTCTCACAGTCGTTAAAGACATATTGCCCTGTGTCATTATTTACTTAACAAAATCTAAGGCAGAATGCAAAAGCAGCACGTGAATCCCAACCGGTATCATGTAGACCCACTTTAATCAACAATAACTTTGAAGTAGATCAGAGTAATTATTTTCTGTATGATTATCAGTCTCTCACAGGAATTTTGGCCCACTCATTCATTCACTGATATTGGCTGGCATTTGTTATGCACAGCTCTTCTAGGGCCCCCAACATTTCAAGTGCACTGAAGTTTGAACTTCGTATGGGTCATTTTTCATTTTAAGTGGTTCTGTTGCAGATTTGCTGCTGTGCTTAGGATCACTGTCCTGCTGCATCACCCAGTTTTGTCCCAAGCTGTTGGAGAGATGGCCTCACATTAAAATACTTTGGGATACAAAGGAGTTGATCGTCGACTCAGCAAAGTGACCAGGCCCTGTTGCTGCAAAACAAGCCGAAATCATCACCCTTCCACCACCGTGTTTGACAATTGGTATTAGGTGTTTGTAATGCTATGCACTATATGGTTAGATGTGGTGCTATGCATTATGGCCAAACATCTCCACTGCAGTCTCATCTGTCCAAAGGAAATTGTTCCAGATGTCTTAGAGTTTGTGCAGATGCAACTGGCCAAACCTAAGTGGTGCTGCCATGTTCTTTTTAGAGAGAAGAGGCCATTCCAAACAAGCCATACTTGTTCAGTTTTTCTCACTGGTGTTCACATTTGCTGATGATCAGTTAATCAACTATATCTGACCATCAGGCGATCTCTTGCCTTCCTAATTCACATGGAGGCAGCAACACTGTGGTAAATACTGAGTGTACTCTGTGTCTGCATTTTAGCTTTCACAAAATATGCAACACTAGTTTAAAGGGTGGTTTTTAAAGTATTTATTACATTAATATTTACTCAATATTTATTTGATTTTTTTTAGTGTTGCTGGTGAATAATTGATTATTTTGTTATATTTTATGAGTAATGTGTTCTTCTGCCAGCTTGTAAAAACCCAGAAAAATATTTTGAAGCTCCTCGTCTTGAACCTTCTGAGCCCTCAAATGATTCAATTACACTGCTACTTCTCAATGTTATCCTAGGATCATCAGAAAGTAAGACCTATAAACCTATTTTGTATGAGACACCCACCAAAGCATTCAATTTTCAAAAGGCTTTTAAAAAGGAGGAGAAATTTTGTTGGTGAGGGAGATCCAAAGAAAACCTCTGTGATCTTCAGTTTCGAGCTGTTGTGCGATGGGATAAGCTATCAGCTAGAGTACTATCCCTCTCAAGGCAGGGAATATGCTTCTTTTATGCGATAGACTCTTGGAAAATGCAGTAACTTTTCAACTTTTAGAAACTTTAGATAATATGTTATTTTCCCTATAGACACATGCAATATTTTATCCCGTTAGAAGCAGTCATCACAAGATGGCCAAAAGGGAATGGTTATAGTCACCAACAATACTCAGGCATCTGCAGTGTTTCAAATATGTTCAGTTGGTACAAAGGAACCCAAAATATGCCAAAACAAATGAACCATCAAAAACCTGAGCCACTGATACAGGGCAGTTTGGATCCATGCTTTTGTGTTCTTTATGCTAAATTCTGATCATCCAGTGTTGCAGCAGAAATCAGACCAGGTAAAGTTTTTTTTCCAGTCTTCTCATGTCCAATTTTGGTGAACCTGTTCTAACTGTAGCCTTTCTATTAGCATGAAGCAGTCTGACCATTGTTCTCTGATCTGTGGCATCATTTTCACCCAGAAAGTTGCAGCTCACTGGATATTTTCTCACTTTTGAGCCATTGTCCATGAAGCCTGGAGAGGGTTATGCAGGAAAATCTAAGCAGATCAGCAGTTTCTGAAATACTCAGACCAGACTGTTTGGGACCAACAACCATACCATGTTCAAAGTCACTTAAATCATATCTCCCCCATTTTAATGCTAAGGTTGAACTTCAGCAGGTCACCTTGACCATGTCCACACACATAAATACACCGAGCTGCTGCCATGTACCTGGCTCATCAGATATTTAGCTTAATGAGTAGCTAAACAGATGTGCCTGGTGGCCATTGGCTATTCAGTGTATATCTATTTTGACATTTTAATGTTTTAAATTGTTGTGGTTGTGCGTTGCCACCAATTATGTCCACTAAACATTGTATAGGGGTCATTTGTGCAAAGAGATCGTTGCTTCTGGCAGGTATAAGTGATCTAACTAAATGTATGGAGTTTAATGATTTACAGTTAAAAGCCTCTCTGGCGATTTGGATTTTCTATATGCACGAGAGAACCACCACAGCAATTTTATTAAACTTCATCATACTGCATCTTTTAAATGAATCTGGAGCTTTACCAGGAGGATATATTAACTAAAATAAAACACAGAGCGTAGCATTAATATTCTGAGCAGAGTTGAAATCGCTCATCAAAACATTTTTGTTTCTTGGAGAAAGCACCAGTGGTAGAAACAACCAAAAGCACAAAGCAGCTTTTCATATCCTTAGTCATAGTAGAGGTGGTTTCATTAATTTTTGTACATCACTCCCCGATGTCTGCTACAGTGCAGGCAAGTACATATGTGCTGCTGAGGGGTTTAAACAGTATTCTTGAGCCTGAAGTGATAATTTTTTTTTTTTTTTAAAAAGCAAAAATTAGCAAAATGTATGAAAGGAAGTAGAAAACAGTACTGATGGTGTCTGCCGTTTCGCATATTAGCTCTGGAATAATGTTGGAACAATAAAGATCAGGTGTTGTTTTTAAAGCTGCCCTTTGTCACACGTAGCACAGGAAACTGTCCTGTTCTCATCCCTGGAAATACTCTGGTTTAGGCGAGAGGTATATAGCATGAAGAAGGTAGGATACGTGAATCATCCACAAAGTTACCTGCTCAGGTCTCACATGAGCCCAAACGGACATCAGCCCTTTGTACTAGGTAGGTTAAAGTCAGTTTAGTGTCAGGTGTGACTGAAACACCTGACATAGTTGCATTCTCATATGCAGCCACTCTGCTGATATCTGAGTTAAGGGTTGTAGTGAGTATATGAAAACAGCTTATGACAAAGCACTCTGAAAATGGAAATGGCACAGAGAGAATATCTTGTTTAAGATAGAGGACCTATAGTTAAACTTAGAGACTGGTTTAAAGTTCAGCTTTTCTGCAGAAAATGATAAATGACGGATTTCAAAGAACATCTTCTGCATGGCAAGACAATTACTAACAGCTGTTGTTATTAAAAAAAGAAAAGGAAAAGTGGATTTTGTGATATTTGTGGAACTCAATAGCCTCATTAGTTAACTCAGAGGAAGCTGAGTTTTTTTTTAATATTCCCTGTATATTCTCTGTTAGCACCTTCTTTGTTAATCTGTTTCTCCCCCTCTTTGTCTCCCTCTCACACACACACACACACACACACACACACACACACACACACACACACACACACACATATACATGCACACACACAAAAATAATAGTTGCCATGACTGTCCCTCCTCTCCACTTCCCTGCTGACCTGCACTAACGCTGTGCTTAACGATCCAGTCCTGAATATGCTTCAGTTTGTCTCAGGGTTTCAACTCCTCTCTCTCACTGTCACGCACACACACACACGCACACACACACACACACACACACACACACACACACTTACTTCTGAAAAGCTCTCTGGAGGGCACAATGGGGTTCATTTTATGAATTTTGTTGCTTAAATAGGGCCACTTTTGGAAACGGCAACATGCTGTCCTCTCACATGCTTTATAGATTTGTTAATTACTTAACACAGTGATTTTCTTGTCGAGGAAGTGCATGAGCTCCTTGCTTGGGCATGGTTATCTGTCACACACTGTGTACTACGCTCGAGTACAACTGAACCACCACGCCTGGGCTGGCCTGTCCAAGTAGACAAGCTTTTCCTAACTGTACGGTACGCTGAGATCGCACTAGTAAAAGCGAATGGCCCTTGGGGGTCAAATGTGCTCAGGCGTGGTACAGATTACCTAGTGTGAGTACACCCTTACTTACATAGTTGAAATAGAGCAAAGAATTCACATCAGTTAGCATATTTCAAAGCCATGCAATCTCACCATTTAACAAATGAGCCTATTATTTGAAAACCTGCCACCTTTTATTTGTGGACAAGAAATGTTTGCACTAATTGCAAACAGATTCTGCTTTTACCAATTCTTTGATTACAAAACAAGGAAACAGCTCAGGTTTAAGCATTCTGCTTGTAGTTTTAAGACACTTGGTATAAAAGCTAAGGTCTGCCCATATGTGTTTGTTGTCTTTCAGTCAAGCTCTAATCGGCCGTGGCATCAGCTCTGAAACATCAGTGGTGTTATATTTTGGTAACTCTTGACATCAATGAAGTGACATCAGTGAGCAGCCTCGAGCATCAACTTGTCAGAGGCAGCACAGCTACAGATCACTCTTCCCACTTGTTGAGGTCCAGTCCCTGGATCTGAGATAATCTCAAGTCCTACCTTTGCAATTCTCTTTTCTTCTAATCCACAACCTCAAAAGCTCCTCTTACAGTAGACATGATATAGTCCTTTCAATGGATGATACTTTGTTTCTCCAGTGAATGAAAAACAAAATATATGATACAATGTTCCTTTAAGCCAATTACTTCTTCACCACTGTATCTTTTTGTGGCGTCTTCCTTGAGACAGTCCAGTGCTGTAATTATCCAAGCATAGGGACACACTAATCTCTCAAGTAATAATCAATAAAGCTGACATAGAATGGATTTCTATACAGGAGTAAGTCATGTCTCTCCAGTTAAATCAAGAAAAGCATAGTGTAAGCCTTTAATCTGCTTGTAATAGGTTTCAGTAAAATTCTAGCCATCCTTTCTGTAACCATTGCACAGAAACCATTGGTGCCTATATGCAGTATTATGGTGCTACTTTAAATTATTAAGCCTCTATTGAAACAGATTAAATGAGAAATCAAGCCTGGCCGCTTTGATGCTGGAGCTCGTGTTTGCACATGTGGGTTGCTGAATGACTTGCAGAGGAATACATTTACGTCTGGTTACAAAATCAAAAATATAACCTTTAATCTAAAGCTGCTTCATCGAATAAAGGACTGGCTTTACCGTGGATTGCAGTCCTTATTAGACTAAACCCTTCCACATGAATAGCAACTGCTCAGTCATAGCTGACCTGACTATTCTATGCACGTCACGCTTCGCCCATTGTTATTTACAGTGGTTAACAATTTTATGTATTTTACTTATAAACAAAACAAGAAGTCAGAAATCTGTCTTAAAATCTGTTTAAAACTAAGAATTATAGTTTTTTCATTCATTATATAACGAAATGAACACTTGTTTTATACCATTGTGCTCATACTATTTTAAGCTCTCAGGTTTGCCTGAGAAGACAAAAATGAATCAACCTCAACCACTAAAACTATCACTGTAATTTGACATCTTAATCAAAACATCATGATTAGCTTTACAGTTTTTCCTAGGATGTTTTTTAAAACAGGTAATTTAAAAATTTGTTGATAACAACAAAAATTAGATTTCTGCATTTAAAAACTCGTTTCAGTTAAAGAGCTTGGCATTCTGTTGGGTAAACCACTTCAGAAGCTTAACTTAAAAAGATAATGTTTTGTTTCTTGTGCTTAACTTAACTTAAGCCCTCTAATAACTGCAATTTAAAAGAAAACAATTGTTTTCAACTGGGGTGGCTATGTTATACGTAGCATGCTGATCATCTTCTACATATGTATGTGCTGTCTGCAGCATTGCAACAGTTAACTAACAGTCAGTAAATTTGCCAAACAAAGCTACAGATGACTGTATTTATTTCTACTCAGCTGTGATCAGCTGTGATCTTCAGTCTCTCCTCTTCAATTCCTCCTTTTGTTCTTTTTACTTCAGGAGAAAAACGATGCTCCAGTGCTGCCGGGATTTTCACCAAGTGCCACACGGACATGAAAGGAGGCATGACTGACAGTAAAGCATTAATAAGCATGTCTCTTATGGCTCAGCTACATTGGTGGTGTACCACATCCTCAACAACAAGCAAAACACCAAATGTTCCAGACTCTAAACAGATCATTCCAACTGACGGTGTGACCTACATGACTCAAACTGCTTCAGCTTGTTACCTGTAATAAAGGTTTGCCGTCAGTTGTGGGTCTTAAGAGGTTTTGCTTTGTCTATTAAAGCGTGAGAGCTGAGCACTAAAAGGATTTGCTGATGGGACGCTGAGCTTCCATGTTGTCCATACTAGGAAAACATCAATCTAAAATTTGGACTGGATCTTGTTTAGATCCTGAAAGTTGGATCAGGTTTTTGCGACAACGAGACAATCAGTTGATTGGCATACCATCCCACCCATAAGCACCCATTGCTAGCAGATAAGCTGACATGCGAACATATTTGATTGTTTTAATAATAAATAATAATCAAGTAAATGTATATTATCTGATGTATTTATTTTGTACTTTTCTTAACAAAATTAATTTTATTCATCGTTAAATTACTCACACAACTTTGCCTCTGAAGCACAAGATGAATGCAGTTAAAAACAAAAAAAGAGGTTGGATTTGTCACTCGAGTAATGCAAAGGTCTGCCAAATGATCAAAAAGAAGAGATGGAACTGCAACAACCTAACAGACCCACAGCACTTTCCCTCTAAAAGCAAGAGCCACACTAACACACAAGAATCGTTCGTCATTTTGGTACTCTGAGCCGACTGGCCTACATATATGCCTTGCAAACACAATGCTGCAAAACACAAATCAAACGCCTGAAATTTCAGCCCATCGTTTCATTTTGGGATGCACATTGTTCCACTGAAACACCTCTGCAAACACAAACACAAGCCAAAGCAGGACAAAGCTGCTTGCTAAGCTCGTTCTCATTGTTTCGGATGGGTGTCAGTGATGGCTGACTCTTTTTATAGTGTGTTTCAACATCAAAGCTCTGCACTAGAGGTCAGGCTACAGCAGCTGCCTTCTTCTGGTATACTCAGTGTTAGCCAAGTTGAGACTGTACTTTGGTTCACATGTTTACATGTTCACAGTGGCCATGATACCACATTAATTTTACATGGTCACTGTCTTTGTTTAGCTATGTTAACGTAAAAAATAAATAAAACCTGATCTGAAAGCCACTCCTGACTCATATATACATGATCACAGATCCTCTTTTGGCACCCTATCATATACATTGAAGCTCCTCCTGACCTCCCCTGTACTTCTCCATCAACATTTTCAAAACAAAGATCACATCTGTAGCGCTCTTTCTCTGGCATGAAGCCATACTGCCGCTCAGTCATCGTCACCTCTGTTCCTTTCACCTACATGTCCATTGAAATCACCTCCAATTGCCACTCTTTCCCCCCTGGGGACACTTTCTACACTTCACCTAACTTCCTCCAAAATTCCTCTTTCTCTTCTAACTGACATCCAACCTGTTGGGCATACATACTGCCAGCATTTAACATCACCCCTTCGATTTCCAGCTTCAAACTCGTGATCCTGTCTGACACTCTCCACCTCCACAACACTGTTTATATACTCTTTCTGCAAGATCCCTCCTACTCCATTTCTCTTTTTATCTACACCATGGTAGAACAGCTTCGATCCACCTCGAGTGCTCCTGGCCTTGCTTCCTTTTCCACATCCCCTGCACACATTATTTCTACTTTCCTTTTTGCCATAATACCAGCCTCCTCTCTCCGTTTACCAGTTATATTACTACTATACTACATTAAAAATCACTACTCTCATTTCCACATCTGCTTTTCCTTTTCTCCCGCTGCCTCCTAACACGTCTTCACTCTTTCCTATTCTTTTTGTCTTAAGCCAACAGTAGCACAGTTTCCAGTTTCCAGTGGTGTCTCACCATCCCATTCACAACCCCCAGAGAGGAGAGTAGAGGGGGTCCACAGTCCAGCTGTTGAAATGCAGGATGAGCGAAGTGGATTCAAGAAACTCTTTCTTTGACATCGACTGTATCAATATCGAAGTGTATAGATGAATATAGGTTCCTCCTTTTCATGTAAACCGAACGGGCTTATTCTTATTCTGAGAGTCTCTCAAGACTTTTACTTGCAGATTCCAGCAGGCTACCATTAACTATAGAGATCATTCGGTCAAATTGTGAATCAATCAGCCTCATTGCTGTGAATGTGTAAATGTTGCAATGCCAACTGTGCATAACGCTGCATGATTAATGCGCAGATACTGCCAGAAAAAGTAATGATTATAAGAACCATTGATAAGCTCATTTCTGCGCATATCAGCCGGCACCCACCAAGGCTTAAAATGAAGCCACTGTGGAAATGCCATCTTAAAAGGCCAAACTTAAACTAAGAAACTAGTGATGTGTGATACCACTGATTTCTTTTCTCATCCAATACCAAGTACATTTCAGCTTTGAATCAGCAATACTGATCCGATACCGATACTTTGTAGAAAAACTTAATGTGTTTGGAAAATCATACTAAAAAGTAGTGTGCATCACCATAGTGTATGCTAATCTCACCCTAGCAGTACCTGTCCCTCTCCTCCTCAAGTCATCACCAAATTCTGTGTTATAATTGACTTTTGTTTGTTTTTCACAAGATTTGTGGCCTTGCAAACCATGTCTTGGCTGTTTGTGGAGCTGAAATAGCTCCACACATGACTCCACGAGTGAGCGAGCCATTTATACAGCCGTATTTTGTACCACTATGACAGGCAGAAGAATCCGATCTGCACACCACTAAACCGACATATTTACAACCTGGAAGAGTTATTTTAGTATCAGTTGGTAATTTCCCTCTTCATAAAAACAGGGTGGAGACTGACATGTAGCCAGCAGCTGTCTGCTAGGCCTCACTTCTGTTGAGTTATTGAACTGGACCTCTCAACCTGCGTTCTGATGATGTTGGATCATTTTGGTGAGTGAAATTCTACTATTGTTCTAGTGTGTTACTTGAAATGAATTAGCAGGTATCTGTGTGTGCATGTGCAGAGCTCATAGTACCTTATTAAAAAGAAGTTTGTTTGCTAGCATTAGCTTACACTAGCATTAGCGTATAACTTAGCACTTTGACTACTCTTACAAATACACAAATAAATAAACATAGTATGCTAACGATCCAAATCCAGTCAGTGATTTCAGCATAGTCAAGTCAATCTTTTATATACAGTCTATGACATAGGCTTGTCATTGGCTCTTTATGGTTAGATAGGTTATGTAGAAAGCTGGACTTCACTTCCAGGTATACTGGGATTTCTAAAGTGAAAAGTGCCTTCGTGTTCTTATAGTATAAAGCTGATTTATTTTCTTTTGTGTGCACCATTTATGACTTTTGAGCAGACTTATATTTTTAATATAAATGTATATTTTAGAAGTGCTTAATAAATGAGGCCCTTAGGTGGCAGGAACCTGCCACAACACAAAAATCCCATAGCTTTTTGTGAAAAGAAGTGCTGCACTATACAGAGCATATCTTATAGCTGTTTTCAGTATGAGCCAGAGGGTTTGTCTTATCTAGAATGTGCATAGTGCACTCTATAATTTGAGAATAAACTGCAAGAAGAGCAGAGGCTTTGGTTCCCAACAGCATACAAATGTGCACCAAAGCATCCCATCATTCTCACCATACGACCTCTGCAGGGATTTTAACACCAATTGCATCCATGTGGTGCTGGATGCTGCCTCATCGATTCTGCTCAGCAGTGTCATCAGTGTAGGCATGGAGTTTCAATGCTTTTTGCCTGATGCATGAAGAGTTGTTATTGAGTATTGATGGTTTACACAAAAATGATGCGACTAAGTATCTCCTCCTGAGCTCATTGACTACAAAGCTTTGGTGTTGTTAGAAATTAGAATCTGACATGGCTGATGACTTTGCGGCTGTAGATCCCAGTGGTTGTCCTTTCTTACCTGCTAATGAGGAGTACAGTGAACACGGTTCCTCCAGATACAGAGAGAGCCATGGCTGCTGGAGGAGTGAAGATGCCAAGTGGAGTTTATCTGGAAAAGGGGCACACAATGGAGAATAACATGCCGTTTAATGGGATGCAAGTAATGATAGCAGTCAGGAAATATAGATTGTGCTGTGCTTTGAAGACCAAACAGTTTTATGCATTTCAACGAGGATGCAGGGCAGGACTTGTGCAGGATCAGTGACTTCTGGAGCTTTGCTTTCCAGCTGGCAGGCAGCACAGAGGGGCACATGTGTGGCCCCTTTTTCCTGTTCCAAGTGTTTAAAGTCTGAGGTTCCAAAAATACATATTTTCTCTTTACTCACATGATTTTTATCACCCAGGTAACGGTGGTTTCTCTGTGCCACTTGGTTATCTTTAATAGATTCCCTCAAACACTGAAATGTAAGACACTCTTTCCTGATGTATTTCTAAATCACACAGTAGTGAATAACTGTGCTGGTCTGCCTTAGGGATATTCTCTTGGCAGCATAATGGCCTCCTGTTAATGATTTCACCTCACCTCCAAGTCTGGCACTGAGCTTGAGTGAAAAGTAATAAAGCAATTTCCAATGTCCTCTCATTTCTTATATCCTCCTGCACTCCCTCTCTCTCTCTTTTAAGATAAAAGCGCACAGAAACCCTTCAGAGACCAGAAAAAACCGAGACCCAACGTGCCATAGATGGCAAGTTGGTCTAAGGAAATATTTAATGTAAAGTTGAAAGCAAACTTCTGTGGCTATGGTGTTAAAAGTGTCTTTACTTTGGTCCAAGCTTGAACTACAGTAAATCCTGTTGATGGTAACATTACATTTTTAGGTAAGGGATTGCATAGCAGAGGGTACACAGTTCTAAAGCAGGTAAGAAATGCCTCAATCCCAACAGGCTTTACAGTGAAACATGTATAATGCATACACAGTAAGGGAATACTACATGAATATATGAAACTGGGAATCCAGAGATACATTATTGAGGACTAGGTTTCTCCTATTCTCTGCGCACATAGTGACACTGAGGACGTGTACTTATTCAGCCATTTTGGTCATAAATGCAGAAAGAATGGTGAAGACACAGTATGGCCGACTTCCTGTCTCTGCTCTCGATGACACGACTGAAGCTGACAGAAATGCAGTGAAGTTTAAAATTCTCTCTCACTTCTTTCCATTATGACTCATACATAAGTCTGGTCTGTTGATGTAAAAATGCATGTGCTCTGAAGTGGGCATACATATATTTTTAGAACTTAAATCTTCTTTCTTGTCTTTGCACGCAGTTAAACTATCTTGCAATATTAAACTGAGATTTGATTGTCATTGTGATGATTAAAACAAGTTCGATTTTTGCTTTAAAATGACTAAAAGCGCGTTGTCCAATGTTTTTATCTGTTCACATTTATTTATTCAGGAGGAAGCTGTAAAACTTTGTGAAAGTTCAATACGAGTCAACGAGTCAGTGAAGCTCACTTCTGTCTGATACCCGTGAACTTTTCTGTTGGTAAGAGCTGCTGTTTTTGTTGCTGTTAGCAACTGTTAGCTGCTGTTCGTGAAACCTTCTTGGAAGTGGATCGAGTATTGTTGAACTCTTATCGAATAAAGTCTCATATGATGTGAAAATATATTCAAGCTGCTTCTCAGCCATTAGCTGGCATAATAATAGCTTATAACCAGCTGTTGTTGTTTAACCAGCTTATTGTCAGCTGTGTGAAAACATATCTAATTTGCTGACAATGAGTAATAGCATAGAATAGAATAGAATTCAACTTTATTGTCATTGCACATGTCACAGGTACAGGGCAACGAAATGCAGTTTGCATCCATCCAGAAGTGCTTTAGTGATATAGATATATTACAATATATATTAGCAATAACATAGATATGTAAGTATATTACAGAAATGGGTCGATTACGGTATGTAATATGTACACGGTATGAAGTATGTTATGAATATGCTATAACTATAAGTATGTACAGGCTGTGAGCACAAGCTATGTACAGGCTATGAACAGGATATAAATATGAAAAAAATAGAATAATATTGTGTGTAATTATGTTTATGCACATTTTCATGTGTAACATGAGGTGTACTTCATATGCAGACTATCTCTAGCCACACACACACAGAATGGCAGTCCATCTGTATTCAAGATGACGGGACAAACCGGTGCTGCTCCTGTGTATTTTTAATGGATTAACTCGAAGTTCATGAGAATGCATCAATTTGTTGAAAAACATAATTGCATACCAATCAAAGTATATTTATGATTAAAACATTTTTTCTATTAAAGAACAAAAAAATGACAGAAAAATTCTGTTAACTTTCCCCCTATTTCCAGTCCAGAACTGTAAAGGTGCTTTTTACACCTATCCCCTACTATTCCCGTTCAGCATTCAATGTTTTTTGGTTTCTGATTCTGACAGACTGCCATTTATCCAAGTTCTATCGCAGATGAACAATAAATACACAGAAATATACACAATAGGGTCATAAAGTAAAAGATTAAATAGTAGAATCACTTGTTTTTGTTTTGTCACCAGGTGTAGAGTAGCTGGATTCGTCTGTTACTGTCTGCAGATATATTTTTGATGTCTTGGTTGTATTTATTTACAGAGCACCAGTGCAGTACAATATTACAGAAAAAACCAAATGATCCCCTATGAGCAAGCATTATGAAGGGAGGGTAGGAAAGAAGAACTTCTTTTCAAGGTAAGAGATCTCTGGTAAAACAGGGCTCAGGGAGGGATAGCCATCTGCCTCGAGCTGGTTTTCATATTTTATAGTTATATGTTATGCATGTGTCATGGCTTAAGGGCTAAATTATCACATTCTGTTCTGGTCTATCTCTCTCTCTCTCCCATATATTAGTAGGTTAAACATTATCTTAATTTACCAATTATTTTAATGTAATGATTTTTTTTCTATATGTGGTAGTTATGAAACACCATTCAATAATAATAAAGTCAAATCATTTCAGTTTTTATTTATGCTAAAAGAAAAATAATACGTAGATATATGAGTGTCTCGGTTTTGGACCAGTGTACTGTTACACAGCAATAAACAATATATACATTACTGCAAATCAAACTAAGTTACTGCCCATTAGAGTTTGTGGACTTAGTGGGAGAGTAATTTCAACATAATAGAAGACTGAAATACAAAATTATACCCACTCACCTGACAGCAGTTCAGCCTGTACCTTAGAGTACTTTACTGTACCCTGGAAAGCTATTCAGCCAACCAGGAATACCTATTTGAAACCTGTTTGCAGTGAACTCTATAAAAATAGGACTGTTTCAAAAGAGGATCACTTCAAGTTGTTTTAAGAAGCGCTTCCATTTGATGTACTCTTTGGAAAGGATACAAGTACAGATACGTGTGTTAAAAAAATCCAGTAAAAGTGTTGATCAATTTCTTTACTCAAGTAAAAGTGAAAACCTCTCTGAGGTAATTACTTTAATAAACTGGTTTTCAAGAGTTTCAGATTATTCAATTAACTGGCCAAAATCTACAGTTCTCCCCATTAACTGCTCCTTCCATAATTCTTCCTCTGCCCCACTGCAATCCGGAAATATTAAATATTTAGGTATTAATGTCTCTCCTAAGCTTTCAGACTTAACTAAATTAAACCACATCCCACTTCTAAAGAAAGTAGAAGGCGATCTGACTAGATGGAAATCTTTACCCATATCACTCATGGGAAGGGTCGCCACTATAAAAATGATGATCTTGCCAAAAATAAATTACTTATTTTTGATGATCCCTAACAAACCATCACAAGATTGGTTCAGATCTCTGGATTCATATATTTCCAAATTCCTTTGGAAAGATAAACCCCCGCGTATTAGCTTAAAAACGCTACAAAGAACCAAGGATAGAGGAGGATTAGATCTGCCTAATTTTCACCAATACTTCTTAGCCAACAGGCTTCAGTTCATCTCAGAATGGTTAAAACATACCTTCTTAGTTGAGCCCTGGCTAGATGTTGAACAGGCACTATGCAAGGATCTAGAGATTTCAGACCTACCATTTATTAGCTCAAACATCAAAAGACATGAATGCTTTAAAAGTATCAACATCAGCTTTTCTCTAACAGCATGGTGGGAGTTTCTAAAAATAACGGAGTCTTCATTAATCCCATGCAAACGTACACCTATCTGGAATAACCCTGACATATTACAAAACAATAATATGATTAATTTCCCAGAATGGAGTTGTAAAGGAATTAAATACTTAGAACATATATTAGAGGGAACAGAATTTATTCCATTTGACAGACTAGTTGAACAATATGGGATCAACAAGACAAGGTTTTTAGAATATCAACAAATTAAATCCATAGTAAAAAAGAAATTTAACCTCAGTCAAGTTGAATTACAAACACCACTAAGTGCGGCACATTTTCTTACTCTTAAATCCCCCAAATTATTATCTAAAATATACAGAACACTTTCTAAATTAGATGAATCAATATCCCTTCCTACTGCAAAGTGGGAAGCAGATTTATCAGTCAACCTAGACCAAAACTTCTGGTCTCAGATTTGCTTAAAAACTTTTAAATTAATTAAAAATCCCAGTCTGCAATTAATACAATACAAAATACTTCATAGAGTGCACTATACAGGTCATCGGATGTTCAAGATGGGCTTTACATCTTCCAACAACTGCTCACACTGTCAAGGCAATACACCAGACAATTACATCCACGCTCTTTGGTTCTGTCCACCAGTGCAAAAGTTTTGGCGCGAGATATGTGAAGACTTATCAAAGTGTCTGAAATGTAACATTCCAACTTCCCCCTTAGTGTGTCTACTGGGCAGCTTAGATAATGTCACTTCAGAAAAGAATATAGCCCATATGATCTTCACTGCCCTATGCATAGCCAAGAAAACAGTCCTCATGAACTGGAAAAATAAAAATAATCTTAATTCTAACCAATATAGAAATTATCTATTAGATTACATTAGTCTTGACACAGCCTCTGCCACCACATTAGATCAATTGCTCTGGGCCCCTTTTATCAGCTCCATCACCTAGTGGGGGTGGGGGGTCATAGTTTGGTCCCGCCTTCACTGTTGTGATTGGTGAGGGGGTAGGGACAGGCTTAGGGCGTCGGGGGGTTCCCCGGAGGCATCTTCCTTGGGGGGCTCAACCCGGGGTAGCGGTCACGTCCGGTTGGGGGCTCTGTTGGCTCTCAGGTGACTGTTTCCTCGCGGCTGCGTGCAGCGGGGCTAGGGGAGGGTCTGTGCTGACGGACGTGGGTTACTGACCTGGCAACCTGGCTGCCCCTGGGTGGGTCCGGGATGGGCGTGAGGTTATGGGGGCGCTCCGTCTCTGGGCTGGGGCCCGGGCCGGGCCTCGGGGGCTTGGGTCCTGGTTGGTGTGTTGCCGGGGTTGTGGGCGGGTGGGTGCATGGGGGCCCGGCCCTGGAGCAGGGTGCCGCCGGTGCGTCGAGCCGCCTGGGGGGCTCTTCAACTGGTGGGGGGGATGGTCACATCTTGCAGGAGCTTTCTTCTCTTTAGGAACTCTCTGCAGGAGGGGGAGATACAGGAGAGGTGGAGGAAGATCTCAGCCTGGGCGTTTACCGTCTTATGTAGTCTGGAAGATGTGTGGATGGTGGGGTGGGTGCAGTTTTCTCTGTGGTGGGGTTGGGTGGACTGTCCAGGGCTCTGTGGAGCTGTGATGGTGCTTTGTTTTCTCTATTATTATGTTGCTCTTTGTTGTTTGCTGTCTCCTCTGTTTGTTTTTTTTGTTTGTTTTTTTTTTTTTTCTCCATACAGGTGACCCAGGAGTTCTTTTTTTTTTCTCTCTCTTCCCCCCCCTTCTCACCGTCTCTTCTCCCCTTTGGTTTTCTTTCTTTCTCTCCCCCTCTTTCTCTCATTCATTCCCCCTGTCCTATTTATTAAAAAAAAAAAAAAAAAAAAAAAAGACAAAGGATGAACTGAAGCTCTGCCATCACGTAATGTCGCATACTGCTGTTTCTGATGTCATTTAGAAAAAAAAAAAAGAAAAAAAAAAAAAAAGTAAAAGTGAAAAAGTACAGGCTCTGAAATGCACTCAAAGTAAAAAGTAGCTCCCTGAAGGACAATTCTACCATCCATTTTTATGCACAGGTAACTGGACCTTCTGCTATATTAATATGACACAAAAATGTATTTATATAAATTATGACATCACACATTTAAATCTGCAGTTTATCAGGTATCACTGAGCAGTCATTACCTTTAAATTTAACCTCTCTTCTTCCTTTCCTGTCCTGTCTTTCTCCATCTCTGAGTGCAGTTACCTCTCTTTTGTTTCTCTGCCTGAGTAACACAGCAGCTGTAACTACACACGATGGGTTTGTGTGTGTGCTGATGTTTGTTGAGATGATAGAAATGTTGTTGAAACGTTATGTCGTGAAGAAACATAAAAAATAAGTAAAGTACAGATAGCTGAAAATTCTACTTAAGTACAGTAACAAAGCATTTGTACTTACTTCCCACCTCTGGATGCTGGTGCTACTGTTGGTGCAGCAGCACCGACAGTTAACGTGTCAGCTAATTTGAGAGGATTCTATTATTAGTTTGTTTTTTATTGTTTTCTCTCAGCTTTTCAGCTCCACCTTTTAGCCACTTCTTCCTCACTAAACTTTTTCCAAAAGGTGCGGGCGGTTGAGTTAAGAGGTCTGATTTGGGTAATCCAGTGTCAGTAATTAAAATGGGCCGCTGTAAGTGCTTGTACAGAAGCCCTTCAAGACGGCTCATTGCCCCAAAGTGCGTCGTTACATCTTGAAAATGCCAGATTACCAGTCCAGCCCTGACTACAAAGAAATACAAAAGAGCTTTAGCCAAAGGGAAGAAATTTGGATTTATAAATTATAGGTCAGTAAATGAAATCATTTTCTTGTCTGATTTTGACTGAATTTGTCCAGGTTTGTGGACGAGTCCTCTTGCTGGTGGCGTTTTAATTCAATTCATTCACATTTCATTTCTTTAAATAACCAAACAACAACAACAGGTGATGACCTTGTAAGGTAAAGGGCCTACAGTAGAAATGACCTTTATAAACAGGGGTGCACATAAGGTGCGCATTTGCTGTCAAAATAAAAGACCAGATAAAAAGTTGCAACACACTTTTGCGTACATAAGCTTTTCTGGAGGAGGACAGACATTTGTTTAGAACTCTTAAAGGTGTCGAAGAAGCTCCTTTAAGCAATTACTTGGTGTTCCTCCACCTTCAAAGAAATGTCAGAAGGAGTCCGAACTGCAAAAGAAGTGCGTATTCTCGGAAAAGAGGTTGCAGGAGGTGAGCTGGCTTCAAACAAATGATGAATGCACAGAGTTGTGGTGCAGAATATGCCGTGAAAATCCCACTCTATATGTACGCAAACGTTGCAACTTCTTATCTGGTACGCGTCTTTTATTTTGACAGCGAATGACCACTTATGTGCACCCCTGTTTATAAAGACCCTTTACTGGTAAAAAAAAAAAAACAAAAAAAAAACCCCTCACATCCTGTGTGGAAGTTGAAGGTGGATTTACCTCTATTGGTGAAACACCTATAGAAAAGAATTCAATATGTTCATGGACGCCTGTCTTGTCCCTGATGAAGGCTTCGGATGAACACGTTGGACTTATAGGTTAAATATAGTTATGTCATGAGAATAAAGGCATTTTAAATATATATGAAAAGAGAGTGCCTTGGAGGTTTTGAATATTTCAGCTTACAATAAAAGGATAATCACATTATTATATAAAAGATTTAAAAATGTTACAAAATAGCTTTTTTGCTGTAGAAATGACTGTGGTTTAATGTAATGACATCATTTCTAATCATCTAACAATATGAGGATCATTCCCTATTACCAGAACAGATTTAAGAATTACAATAAATGAATGTCAGATTTTCGACAGCAGTCATGTCAAATGTTTATACTTGTGTATCATGAAATGTTTCTGAGATTTACTTTGTCTGTGGCTCTACACACACACTTACTCAGTGAGGAGAAGTATTGGGTCAGACAGAAAATGATAAGACTGCAGAATGATTTGTTTTGGTTTTCTCAGCAGGTGTATTTGGACTCATCTGTCACTGTCTGGGGATAACTTTTTTATCTTTGGGCAAATGTAAACAAATGACACAACACTGTCAGACAGGCTGTTTGTAGTCTTATTTCACAGCAACAACACAGTACAAAACCTCGTACCAAAACACATACAGATGTGGAACTGTGAACATACAGGGCTGCCACTTTAAGTACTAAAGATCTCCCTACCTGTTATTTTAAGAGACAAGACAATGAGTTCTTGATGTCTTAAGTTAGGTAGACCTGGCCCCACATCTCAAATCAGTTATGGCAATTCTTCAGCCTGTTTGTCCGTCAGACTGGTCTGACATCGGCCTTAACTCAGTCACTACAAAAAGGATACCCTAACGTGGGATGATGGGTAACAGCTTCCCAAAGTGATGCCTGTCTTTCATCTCTGACTCCGACTGTTTGCAATTTGATTTTGAGCCGACTTGAAAAGGGCAGCAGCAAATAAAGAAGATAAGTCAGGCAGAACTGAGTCACTTTATCTAATTCAAGGGTTTTCTCTCCTTTGTTGCTCTTCAAGGTACTTATTCCAGGCATAGTGAATGAGTCAATAGCATGTCAACCTTTGTGGCCTCCAAGCGGTTAGTCTATACCGAATTCTCCTCTTCCTCCAGTTATTCACATTTATATCCTTCAAAGCTGTGATTTAGTGAATCATGGCAGTGTTGCTTCTTCTAATTTTACATTTTGCTTCACCTCGTTGTTGCACTAAATTGCAATAAATATCAAAGTTGCAAGAGTATAAAAGAGTCACTAACTGGTATAAATAATGTTGCACTAACTAGTCGTCACTTTTTTGTTCACTGTGGGTGGAGCAAATGCTACACGTGCATCAAAACAAGAAAGCTGGCTCACAAAACTTAACTATAAGTGTGTGAAGCACGTGATGGTGTTGGTTGAGAATTAAAAATCTACGCCAACAAGGTAGTCTATCCTATCAGATATCTTTAAACGGCAAACTGATTACTCACTCTTATTCACTGTGGACCGTTCTGCAAGCACTCTCTATGTGAATAGCCAATTTTGGTACAGTGCCATTATTAGGATGTGAGCAGGCTTTGTGTTTATTGTGTTTATTGTATGTGTATCACACTTCAAGACACCCACAGAAAGTTCTTCAAAAAAGAGGAAGGCAGCGCAGCAGACGGCAGTTTCTAGGTTGGGACTATAATGACTGAAAGCTCAATAAGTTGATTTAGGATGTATTGAAGTGTACTTGATGATCTAAAAGCTTTCTGAAATGTAGTGAGCATGACAACTATACAAAAAGCTAAGCACAGCAGCAAGCGTATTAAAATCACTTCTGTGCTTTAGTAGGAGACAGTGAGAAGAACTGATACGACTGATTTTTACTGTCACATGTCAAACTTTTCATAGCGCACTGCTCTATATAGGAAATCCCACTTTTTAATTCTTGCAGTGCTCTTCACATTATTGAGGAAACTTACCAACAATTCATTTAATAAAATACATTTTACTGGTTGTTCACTGCATCAGTGGACTGGGTTAGGGTTAAGGTCAGGGTCATGAATGTACAACTTTAACTGTGTGGTGACAGGCATTTCTACTCATTACTGCATCTACAACATTAATTAGCACGGTATTTCTTTAGTGCTCTGGTGGGACAAGCTGTTGACAGGGAAGCTGTAATGTCTTGTTTAACTTTGGTCAAGAACAGCAGGATTGTGACCTCTTTATGAGCTTTGAAAACCGTTTCTGGGGCAAAGACACTAAGCATTTGAAGTAACTATTATAAAACTTGACTGGTTACTGGTTATCAAGGGGGTTGCTAAGTCCAAAGACAATAAACAATGTAGCCATGTACCTTTTTACTATGACGATTCAGACTCTTTTCCTATAAAAAGACCAATATACACAGTAAAAATAAAGTCGTGGGCTATGTTAAGTTACATGGATATATATTTCCTTATTCTCCATTTTATTTTACACAGTGCAGTAACCAGTATAAAAATTCTGAAAAAATAACTTGATTTCATTCCCCTAAAAAATGATGGAGAGTATGTGTACCGTACAGGGTTATAAAATTAAAAAGTCATGCTGTGTTTATGCTCCTTTTTTGTCACTGGCTGTTTTATGTGTTGACATGTATCCAAATAACTCAATTCATTACACCTGTCAATGCTAATTACACATAGAAATCAATAAAAGTCAATGTTTTATATACATTTTGCACAGCGTCCCAACATTTTTGAAACCAGGGTTGTAGGAAATTTGTAATAATTTCCAATATACAATCACACTTGCTCCTCTAGCTATTTATTAAGACACATTAAAAATAAAATACATGCTTATGCATTTTCCAAGAATCCCATTTGTAGCTTAAGCACATGTGTTTTATAAATCTCAGACCTGCTTAAGCACCTGGGTACAGCACCTGCTTTGCAATTTCATATGACAGAGCAAGTTGGGGTTCATGCAGGAATAGCAATGTACCAGAAGAAAACAAACCAAGTTTTTAGAAGACAAGTTCACAGAAGCTGCAGAGAAGGTTATAGCCAGGCACATTTTTCATTTCAGTATGAGTCGCTGCTGAAAAAAGCAGGACAAAATGCCCAAACTGCAAAGTTCATCACAGGTTCAGACAGATATACATCTCAACCTGCAATAACCATACATATATTTGCTAAGAAATACAAAAAGGTCAAAAATCTTCATGAATTTGGCAGCTTAAGAGCACCTTAAGTTGCCAATAGGCAGTACCCTAGAGATCAAGGACTTCTGCTTTAGCTCTACAACAACAGCTTTCAAGATGATACATAAGATTAGGTGCAAAAAAGAGAACATTTAAAGTCAAATGTATGTAAAACTGCTCCAACATGAATCCAATGTGCTGGGCACGTCAAGCTCTTACGTTACGACTCTAGAAACAAAAGTCTAATAAAGAGTGTGCTGTCCTCACACAGACTCCAGCTCCATGTTTTTCAGAGCCTCACTTTTTAAAATCAGATTCCACAAGTACATTAAAACAAAAATAGCTCTAAAAGAATCGCTAATGTCTGAGTGATGGAGCAGAGTGATAAAACATTTCACTGTGTGGTGGAACAGTTTCATCTCTCATCAAAGTGTCTTAGTGATGTTGTCACTGTAGGTTATTTAAGGTGCCTACCACAATTTAACTAACATCTTTCATTACATAAAAAGGGACTTCTGACCTCCTTAAAGATATTCCCTCAGTCTCATTTTCTCCTCTGTCTATTTCAAATGCAGAAAGGCAATGTCGCAGACAAACATTAGGGACTTTGGACTTTATCCAGGTGGAAGCTTCTCCTCCCCCCTTTCATCTGCAGGTTTAGAAGTTTTGACTTCTACTTCTCATCATACAGTAGAGGTCTCTTGTGTCCTTAAATCTGCATTATTATTAGGCTGAGCTAGCAACATTGCTGCTTAAACACACACTATGGAGAGAAATGTGCAGGCTTGGAAATACAGCAGTGATGACAGAGGTGTGGATGATGAGGAAGAGTGGGAAGAGACGATGAAGTCATTAAAAATGGAAGTTGATGTTGAACAAAAACGTGATAAATAATGTGTGGTTTAAACTTGTATGATCATCATTAAAAAAAATGAAAAAGAATATTTGAATAAGTACGAAACCAAAATGTAGTACACCAATCGTATACATGGGCATAAGCAATTAGGTATTCATAAACAGTTAGGCTAAGTTTGGTTTCCAGCCAGTGACTGAGTAACACCATCTTTAGTCCATAAACAGAACAAGTGGAGAGATATCCAACCGTTAATGATAGAGGTCTTCACCAAAAACATGCTATACACTCAAAAAATACAAAGTGCTGTTCAATATACGTTCAACAACTACTTTATTATGTACACCCATCCAACTGATGCAAATAGCTGATCAACTAATCACATGGAATCAACTCAGTGCATTTAACAAGTAGACATGCTGATCCAGGTTGTACAGAGAACGGTCTGAAAAAGAGAAAATATCTCGTGTGTGGCAGTTTTATGAGCAAAAAAGCCTTGCTGATGTCAGAGGTCACAGAACAATGGTCAGATTGCTTTAAGTTCATAGGAAGGCAAAAGTAACTTAATAACAACAATCAGAAAAGCTTCTCTGAATGCAGAACATACTGTATCAAACTTTGAAGCAGCAGAAGACCACACCAGGTGCAACTCCTGTCAGCTAAGGACAGCTAAAGTGCTGCTAATGCCTGCTCTGATATGCTACTGGTGGTGTTATGGTGTGGGGGATATTTTCTTAGCACACTTTAAAGCCCTTACGTCCAGCTGAGCATTGTTGATATGACACAGCCTACCTGAGTATCACATATATCAAAGCTCAAATCATCTCAAACTGGTTTCTCGAACATGACAGTGAGTTCGCTGCCCTAAAATCACCTCCAAATTTGCTAGATGCAATGCAATAGAGCACCTTTGGGACATGGTGGGATGGGGGAGTCATGTCATGGATGTGCAGCTGCCCTAAAATCACCTCCAAATTTGCTAGATGCAATGCAATAGAGCACCTTTGGGACATGGTGGGATGGGGGAGTCATGTCATGGATGTGCAGCCAACAAATCTCCAGCAACTAGTGACTGAAGGTTAACGAGGGTCCGAGCCAGCACTAGCAAGGGGTACCTAATAAAATGTGAGGTGAGTGTGTATTGCTAAAAGTGTTTTTGGAAAGAGAACCAGCAATGAAGCTATATGAAAAAAACCTATATGAACTGATTTGGAAATACTGAAATCTAACTATAAAAACTCATAAAACTTCCTTCCCAGAACTAAACTTTTGAGATAAAATTAAATACAAAATGTTTTCTTCTGATGAAAAGAAGAAGAGCTTTCAAACGCCTCTGCCTGCATTCACAAAATTAAAACAAACAAAATTAAATAAGATGTTTTTCAAAAGAACACCATCCACTTTCAGCACAATATACTAGTACACAAAGACCATACATATATGTACATACTTTCATTAGTACACTGCATATGAATTTCACCGCCTGATTAATCATAGTGGTGAGGTGAGCACTTACTGCAGAGTATCTGTGATTTCTGCACTGAGCAGATAAGCAGCAGAGAGAGGATGGATGACACTGGTGCCTCTAATGCACATAGTAAATCCATCAATAGAAAAAGTGACAATTTAACACATAGAAAACACCAGAACGTGTGATTTTAGTCTGCAAATCCTGAAAAACATGTCAGTGCTAGCTATTAGCTACCTAGCGAGTAATCACGTACTGCTTCCACTGGCTAAAAACTGGTTGGTGGCCCCTCCCTTTCCACTACATAACCAATATAGCAAACACTGAGGGCGTGTTTCACACTTCATTTCTTTGCCATTGTGAGTACACCATCCTGGTACTCCTAAGGCACTTCATGTAGTCGTACTTGATAGAGCGGCTGCACTTATGCACTCATAATAGGAGCTGAAAGTATGTGAGTACACAATTTAAAACAGAGCCACTGTCCACACTGTATCAAGTACATCTGTAGGTAATATAATCCCTAATGCTGATGGTAGAATGTATGAGCTGTTTTTTAAAAAACAAAAATCTTTTCTTCAAAGTTAAAATCAGACTTAAGACTCTCAGTTGTGTTTAGTAAATTGTATATTCTACATCCTCTATCAACTCGTGTCTTTTGTGCTTCTTTTACAGCAGGCTCCTGAGATAAGTGTTTAAAAGTTCATTTGAAGGATGAGCTGTTTTAAAGAATATATTTCAGAATGCAGGTACCTGCAGACAACCTTCGGCTGACGTTGAGCACAGAGAGCAATGGATTAAATCTAAGATATGCCAACAAGTAATAATGAGCTGGACTCTGTCACAGTCCACTGAAACGTGCTGCGTGCTGGAGAGCTTCTGCTCTACCCAGACCCCACCTCTGGTGTTTACTCCTGTTTCTATCAAGTGTAGACAAAGAAAACCCTGAAGGAAAGAAACCAACTGATCTGACGACTCATCGAGACAATGTGACAGCACAAGAATACCAGAGTGACGCACGCCATGAAAGTCTATTGTAGTACTAATGACATTACTTATGACACACGATGACACAAAGCAAACTCCCATAAGACGAGAACCAGAGAGTGGCACAGCTGCGGTGCAAACGAACCTGGAAAATCTAAAGTGTTGCTTTGAATTCAGTGCCAAAAAAAGGAGGAAAAAAGAAAAAATGGGATCATCGGGTCTGCACCTGGTATGAGAGATGTACTCCAAATGATTGAGATGAATCACAGCACGCCAGTTGCAGTAATGCTCTCATTTAGCTTGCTAGAGCACAGAAAGAAGTCAATAATCAGGTAAAAGAAAAAACTAGAGGCCGGGGGAAATCAATACAGAGAAAGAGAATTGAAAACAAAAACCCTGCTGTCACATGCTCAATAAGGCACATCAGCTCCAGCACTTCAAACTGCTGTTTTGAGACTGCAGTTTAAAAAAAAATCATCCAAGTTGTCCATCTGAGAGGGAATGAAAATACCACTTCACTGCTCTGGAGTTTTGTTGATAACAGAGAGCCTTTCCATTATCTCTACACAAGTCTGTTTATGTAAATCTCATTCCTCTCTCATTCCCTTCCCTGCCTTGCTGTGATGGCCGGCCTTCAATGTGAGTGCTGAATCTAAAAGGCAGCTGGCAGTTTATAGACAAAGAAAATAAAATAAATAAATAAAAATACCAATTAAGTGTGCCGTACAATCTGTGCTTGTTCCTCTGATTACAGGCATTATCACTGTGGTAAATATAGTTTGAGAAATTAAGAGGCGGACTTGAGGAAACTCACCATAAGGCTTCATGGAGCATTAGCATGATTTTAATTACAGTTTTTATCGCAGTGGAATCATATCATTGCTGGAAGCTTTTTTCTTTTTCTTTTTTTTTTTTGACTTGACAGCTTAAGTGTTTCTGTCTAACAGAAGGCTGTTGGCTAAGGACTGGCCAAATTAGACACCCCTTTCGATAAGATGTGTCTAATGTGCGTCCGGGATATGGATGTACACTGTGGCTGATAAATTCTTACCATTTCTATTTACCAGCATCTCTCTCTTTATTTAAGGACACAGTTACATTACCTGAGGTGTCTGTTATTCATTCATGTTTCTGGCCCTTCACCTTCTTGTCACTGTGATAACTTCAACTCATTTGGCTGTTGAGCTTGATTACAGTTTGTTCTATTAATAAAAAACAGAACACAATTAAAGGGGGGAGGGGGGTAAATAAACAAACAAAAAAAAATCAATGAACGATTAAGAGGTTCGTGTGGTTAAACAAAAACTTGTTAACCTCTCAACCCTCATCCACATCAAGGAAGAGAATCCTTTGCGCACTGGTGCACCAGGAGCGCATACAGACGGAATTAATTTAAAGCGCCAGAATTTAGGAAGGAGACGCACACACGCCCAGAGGCGCACGAATATAGACGCGCGCACACACACACTCACACACAAATGGAGATAAGCGTGGAATCGATGAAATTTCTTTATAGTTTAAGATATCATCTGAGCGTAAAGAGGTCGCTCGGCACATCAAAGTTTAAATCGTCAGCATACTTTGGTGCTCAGCCTGCCTTTTATTCGGCGCGCTCCATTCAGAGGTGCGCTGGTGAGGGGAAAAAACGCACGGAACGAAACAAGAGACGTCACCCGAAATGCAGGCGAGACAAAGATTTATTTTTTTTTAAACCACAACATTTTAAGGAAAAGAAACACAAAAATTGTTCAGCTCGAACTTTACCTGCACCTGCCGATGGCCGCGAGCATTTCACGCATGTCCGCGCATCCTGGGAATAAGGGTCCGCAATGGTCGAGTTTCCCCTCAGACTGGCGTTGCTGTAACAGCGACTTCCATCCAGATTTCTTTCTTTTCTTTTCTTTTTTTTTTTAAAGACAACACCTGCTGATCCGCGCGTACATATGCCCGCACAAACAACTGGTAGTGCTCTGTCAGCGGATTCCCAACTATGGGCTGGACGCGCTGCTGCGCAATGACGCACGCCAAGAACTCGCAGCTGATTTGGAGTCTCCAAAGATGCCCAAGATGAATCCCAGAAGACCTGTCGTGATGCTGTCGGCTGTGCGTTGCCCTTCATGCAGTGTATGAAGGGGAGGCGATATTGTATGGCTCAACTAAAACACTGAATGCTTTGTGGGGGTTTTTGTTTGTTTGTTTTGCTTTTTTGCTATGACGTGACACAAGATTAACTCCAGGCATTTATAGATCGTTGAAAAAAGATCATAGCCCAAAAATGGAACTGGCACACTGTATGCACAATTTCAGATATAGTTCTATTTCTGTTGTGGCACTTTGAGGAAATCGTGCGACAATAACAGTGTCAGTGTGTGTTAAGCGCTTCAGCAGCATGTGCAGCCGTTACTATTTCTAATCAGCTTCTGGCAAAGGAAATGAGCTCTTGTCGGAATTTAGGATGGAAGGCTGGCAGGCTGCAAGTGAAGATGGAGGAGGTTGTCCCAAGGTGTTGGCCTCTGATAGATGGAGCTGGAAAACCACCCCGCAGGCTGCAACTCTTTGCTTAGCGTGGGTGTCCCAGGAGCACTTCCATCCACAACACCCCAAGGGGAGTGAGGGGTGGTCAGTCAGGCAGCAACTGATCCGATTTTAGCCCACATGTGCGCCATTACTGTTGCACTTCGGCCAGTGTTTGGTAGAGCAGCGTGCCATAGCAGTAGGAAAAAGACCACCATCAAAGCGTTAGAGGGTTAAGCCCCTCTGTTGGCAAACAGCCATTCAGCTGAAGCAAAAGCAGGACGGTGAATCCCTTCCATCTGTGGCTGTATCGTTGGCTTCCACCTCCAGGCAGACTGATCTCTAACTAGACAACATGATACATTCATGTATTTATTCAATTGTTTTGGTAGTGGTATAGGGGGTACTTTTGACTCAACAGTGGATTCATTTTGAATAATTACATTTTTATGTTTAAACACTACAAAAAAATGTTGTTTTTTATAGCGTGTATTCTTCTAATGGATGTCACTAACACCACTCACCTCACTGTTAAACACAAACAGTCCAAGGTCTTAATACAGTAACACCGAGACAACTGAATCAGTACCATGGACAGCACCTACACATGAAACAATGCAGACTTGTTCTGCTCTATATTTACTCGATATTGGCATGCACTGAAAAAAAAAACCCTATATTTTTAACCACTTAGATAGAACAGGAAGTCTATTCAGGAAGTTAATGGGAAAGTGTCACTGTGAACCAGAAGTCAGGAACATGGAGCACATCTGATAGTGAAACAAAGGGACACACCTGGTTAACCTCCATTATCGTACGTTCAAATATGAAATTCATGTTGTATTCAACACAACTTCAAACAAGCAACTGAGGCCGTAAAAATATCAGCAAAGCATTTGCTAAAGTCATAGAGCAAGGATCGTGAAAGCTGTTTTCTCATAGATGTGTATACAAGCATAGGTTTTTTGGTTTGCTAGTTTGTTTTGCATGTAGAGTCACCACTGCTGGCAAGTAAAAATAATTTGTGTAATACACTTGTCTATTGGCTTTATAAGCTTGCAGTTAGCAAAGCAGAGGAGCCAAACATGCAAATGACCCACGCCTTTTTTCACATCTTGGCTCATGTGATGACTTACATGATTAATATTAGATCAGTGACCCTCAGGACAACCTCCAAAAAGGGGATAACCCTTTGGAGGCTGATGTGTTAAATACCTGGGACTGTCCACCTGTTGTTTTTAGATATGAAGAAACTTTGAGAAGTGAAACATCTTCACTAACCTAAAGAAGTTCAGTTGCCTTCTTTATTTCAAGCTCTGAAGTCTACAGTGAGCTGGATGACGGAGAACCGACACAGACAATCCAAAAGAAGACTTTTTTTTTTATTAAACCACTTAACCATCATTTTGAGGTATTTCAAAGAGGCGCAGTTCAAAAAGAAATCACAAGGAAAATTTTAAATCTTAAATCTTAAAAAAGTTAAATCCACAAGAAGGGAAAATGTAAAAAGAAATGAACAATTTAACAAGCCTTTTTCACTTTTTATTTATTTTCATGTTGCTGGGCAAAGCTTAACAAAATATAAAGGTTAAATTGGTGCAACTTGGTGCCTTATGCTATTTAATTCTGAAGTCTTTTTCAGATTTCACCCAGTACTTTATCATGTGTCACCCATCCTGCCATCCTCTATCAATTTCTCTAGTCTTTGACTGTAAATCTCCAGGTAGTGATCATCAACCCCTCCATTCATCCCACCAGTCTGCAAAACAATTACATGACTAATTAACGAGACAAATCTCACACTTTTCTTTGCTTTCTCTGCTCTGGTTTTCACACTGTTCAGGAATCATTACCACCCACCAGGTCTCACTGTCCTTGCAGTGTGTTACATCCCTAATATCTTCTGAACATCCTTGGAGTTCCACCTGGGACCCTCCCCCTGTTGCATTCTTTATTCATGTGAAGAGCAGGTGACACGTGAGAACTTAAAGGCCATGCATCTCACAACCTCTTCCTCCAATGACAGGCTCGCTTGTGATGAGTCCCATCATATATCTCCCTGTCACATTTGAATCCTGCCCAGGTATTTCACCATGTCCACCTGAGCCCTCTTTCATCTGCTGCTGCTGCTGCTGCTTTCAACAAAGCAATTTTACCCAGGGTTATATGGCCATGTGCCTGCTTTATGCATGATTTATGTGTGCCGAGTTCCATCAGTTGACCTGGGTCACTGGGAAAGACCAGATTAGTTATGCGCCCTCAAATGATGTATTTGGCCAGTGGTCTTGACCTCTGAAAGGTTTAGCTCTGTAATTATTCATAATGAGTGCATTACAAGCTATGGTACATGCACATCTGATATACTGTATGCACTTTGTACATCTGATATGCATGAGTTTTGTTTTCCCTCCAAAAGCATGGTGGTTGACAGCAGTCTCTTTATCTTGGCATTCATGTTGTTTTCAACCAACATACCAGTAAACACTGTAATTTGTCGCTGGGTTTTAAGCATGCATTGTGCAACATTTTATTAAGTATAAGCTCAATGTTTAAACATTTTATCTATTTAAAAAAAAGTTTCAATCAGTTGTAAGGTGACCTTGATATTCCCAGTAGGGAGATGCTTTTTGGTAGAAAACCTTAGAAACATCTCATTCACAATTTATTGCACAGGAGTCTCAGGAGTGTAGGCTTTGCAGAGCAAGTCCCATGTATTCAGCCGTGAGACCTACCCTTTGTCTTTGACAGGTGAAGAAACATATCTATATGGCAACGATTTCTCTAACATTAAAGCAATTTGTAATTCTAAATTGATATATTCTTAATAATTAAGAACTTAAAGATAAACATTTCTTTACAATAGGTATTAAAGCTCCAAAGGTTACAGTGTTGAATTACACTGAACAAAAGCATAAATCACATAAATGTAGCAATAACAAATTCTTCATTACAGAGCTTTGAAACACTTCTGAACATCCTTGGAGTTCCACCTGGGACCCTCCCCCTGTTGCATTCTTTATTCATGTGAAGAGCAGGTGACACGTGAGAACTTAAAGGCCATGCATCTCACAACCTCTTCCTCCAATGACAGGCTCGCTTGTGATGAGTCCCATCATATATCTCCCTGTCACATTTGAATCCTGCCCAGGTATTTCACCATGTCCACCTGAGCCCTCTTTCATCTGCTGCTGCTGCTGCTGCTGTTGAAACACGAGACATGATTCTGTGGAAATGCCGTGTGGATTTTCATCCAAGTATTAAAAATCTTTATTCAAACTTATGTTACTTTGTCCAGTTACTTTTGAACCTCTGAAAATTGGGTGCTGTGTAGAAAGTCGGCTGTAAGGGGTCTAATGCTTCTGGGCAGCATTACCTTCTCTTGTATTTGATTAGAGTGACGTTTGGGTCGGCCCATGGGCTTTTCTGCCCGCTTTAGAGGGCGGGAGTTTCCCCTGTGATATACTTATTTTACAGTTGTACAATATTGGGGTTTTTTCCTACAGGACTAAGACCACATTTTGACTTCAGCTGTCAATCACACACATATTGTAAACCACATAATGAAACCCTAACAGTATCCCATTCATTGGTTGCCCATTGGGGCCTTGCACATGGGTGGGAGTCAAGGAATGCTGACAGGAAGCATGCAGTGAAGATGTTCTCTCTCACACTGCTATAAATTTTACAAGACATGATGCATCCTGATGCATATTAGTAGACTGGGATTATTGGACAGCTCCTCATCCAGTGCCTTTCATTTTTATCATACGAGCTTTTACACTCATTACGCAGCGGGTTCTTGAAGAAAGCTCATACTATCAAAGCGCTGTTATGTCTGGCTTCACAGGAGCTACCGCACACCCTCATTAGACAGATGCTGTTTGCCAGGGGGGACTGTGGTATCTGGGGTAAAGTGTTAGTGGCGTCCCTGCTTTCCTTTCACAGGAACAGATGTCGGAGGGAGCGAGACGGTCTTGTCATTCCACCTGAGGTTTCCATCCTTTTCATTCGTCTGGTGTGCTCATATTAAATTGTTTTCGTGTGCCCCGTTTCCTGACGCTGGCTCTGCGAAGACCCCCCGTGTGTGATGTTCTGTCATAAAACAGCATTTCTAGGTTAATGAATAACTCAAAATGTGCTTGTTGCAATGATGCGTCATTAGCAGAGAAATTAATTATGGCTTTGAAAAAAAAAAACTGTGTCAATTTGTGGCTAAGTAATATTAGCCTGCCTGTCATTTGTTTTGTATAGCTAGAAGGGATCTTGGGTCATTAAAACTATGTGCACCAAGTGTTATATTTGTTCCTTTTTTTTATTTCTTTCAAGAAAGGAACTTTAAACAGGGTGTGAAGAAGGAGAATGCTTCTGTAAAAGTTATTCAAAGACGCAGCACATTTAAATGTTGTTAGAGCAGGTAGAAGCACACCATCCATAATTGGTTCCCACAACACTTTCTCCCACTTTCTTCCCCTTCCCTGTGACATCCTTTATCGCTCACTCCTCTCTGTAAATATTTTTGCCATTTGATCCCTAGCTCAAACCCGGTGCCTATCTTTGTCTTTCCCTCTATTTCTTCCTCTGCCTTTGTTTTACTTGCAGACGTGTGCCCACACATAGCCAGGAAAAGCTTGGCATTGCTTATCAGGCAGAAAGCAAATCCAGGCACATTCAGACTCGGCAAGAATCAAATGTAAGGGTTTGCTACTAATAGATGCATCGATGTAGAGTGGAAAGGGAAAAAGAAACAGTCTCTCTTTTATCTTTTAAAAGTAACATTCATTTTTATCCAATTTCCTGTCAAAATAGCCTCGAGGGTGCATCATCTGTCAGCCTGACAGTTTGTTCATTTGATGGACTGGATTTTATCTTCAAACCTAAACTGTCAAAACTATAAAATCCATCAGTGTGTGATAATAGAAAAATGTGAACAATATTTAACACTGTGCAGACTGTGGTAAACAAAAAGACAAAAAAAGAGAGAGAGAGGCGAACATTACACCTACAGTGCTATCATGTTGAATTACTGTACTCAAATGTGCCTCCATGAGTCATTTTCGTCCACTGGAGACCATCCCACTTTGAGTACTCACACCTTCAGTGTGTTTTTCTGTGCTCCAAACTGTTGTAAACTAGAACTACTTTACCAAAGTAAGTTTTAAAAAAAAGTCACAAGGTCTTGCAAGTAGTGGAGTGGGCGACTTGTCCTTCTGGATAAGAGATTTTGGAACTGCTGACATGCCAGAGCAAATGTAATTCCAGTGGAGGATTATGGTCTTCTCTGGTGGTCACGCCAGTTATGAGGGCATTGAAAATAAATGGACAACATCTTCCATGTCCTAACCACATCTCATTTTTCTCACATCAGCCTTCTAAGCTTACAGTAAACTACGACCTACTCCACATCAAATCCGATTAACAATGCTGCCGTTTTGTGCCGTCTGTTCGCCGCAAACCAGCAGCACCCGAGTTCTCTTGAAATGTTTGCTTTCAGATGCCAAAAGGAATCCGATCCGTGGCCAAATTCTGCAGAGTTCCATTTAAGAAATAGCTCAACATTTAGTCGCTTCCATGCCAAGAGTTAGATGAGGAGATCAGAAGCACTTTCATGTCTGTGCTAGAACACAGATAGAGCCAGGGGGTGATGAAGCATAGCTTAGCATAAATACTAAAGGCAGGGGAGTAACCTGCTGTAAGTGTTTCTTGGCAAACAACAGCCGCTGCAATGACTTCCCAGAATCTTGTCATTCACAGCAAGAGTGCCAGGAAACCTGGGAGACACTGTGCAGGAAGTTCTGTGCAAATTAATAAAGTGGTGTTCGTAATTAAAGTGCTAGAGATAATTTTAAAAAATCCCCTTTAAGGTGAACTTTATCATTTTTGCACAGATTGAATACGTGAGATAAAAAAAAGGTGACAATTTAAAGAAAAATTAATGATAAAATGTTAAAGACTTGGCTCCCACATTGCCACCAAAATGACTTTATTTTTGATTGAGAAGCCATATGTCTGGATCTCTACTGGAGAAATAGTGCAGCAGCTGCCAGGATTTGCATGTTTGTCAGTCTGAACAAATTCCTTCACAAGATTTGCCATTTGATTTTCAAAATTTCAGTGTTTTATCTTCACATCTTCACCACTGTTTCGCTGCAGAATTTTAACCACTGGACCAGTTGCAGAGGTTTTACTCCTGATTTTTAATGCTTTTGGCTATCCCCCTTTTATAGCAATTGGATGCATACAACTATGTTCAGACATGTTTGCATTCAATGTAACATTCCTCCATTGAGACTCAAATAATTTAATGAATTCTGTGCTCTCTCAGGCTGGAACACCCTGTCATCAATTTTTAACCGCTTATTTTTTAACAAGTTAACACAGAGAGATGTTTACCATCGCTCCAACCAGATCTTTGCACAGATTCAATTTGTTATGCCGGCTGATTTATGTAACTAACTTTATTACATTTATGTTTTCTGTAGTCTACCCGCTCCTAGCTTAGTCTATGGTAAATGGACTGCAATTTTGCAGACTGCACTTTTTGATCCTCGCCTTGCACTTAAAGCACTTTGATACACTGCAAGCTGCATTCACAGATACATTTTTAAAGCTCATGCATGCATACATCAGCGGGTTCTCTGGGATTACTATCTTGCCTAAGGAGACTTTGTCATAACACAAAGTCTCCTTAGGCATATATAATCTGGGAATCCAACCATCAACCCTCTGAATCCAATAACAACCCACTCTAAATTCTGAACAGGATTTTGGAGGGCCAAGGTCAGACTTCGGTAGCCAGTGAGGAGGGTAAGGGGTCAATCCCAGAAATGTGACTTAAAAGAGCTTTACCTGTCCTACTACACCCCAAACACCTGTTTGAAAATACTTTATTATTTAAAAGAAGGGGGAAAGAGTAGTTTCAGTCTTCTAAAGACGATTACCACAATGGTCAAACAAGGATGACTTTACACTAAGACCATTCAAAAAGGCAAGTCTGGTTTATTTGAAAAATTAATAAATAAATCTTGCCTTTGTAGACAACCATCATGAAAATGGCCAACATCATATGTTTTTACTGTTTTCTAAAGTAATTACACTTTACACTCTGTTTTTCACTTTAATGTTGTCTGTGGCACTTAAACAGAACCCAATATACTCCCTCATTTGATATTATGTTAATAATGTTACCTTGGAAGAGATCATTCCCATCAGGTTCAGTTTCATTCATTATGCCATCAGAATGCTCCCCACTGTATAACATCACCACCAGATACTCTCACTCCTGCAGAGTGAAGCTTTAGATCTTCAGGGAAAAACCCAAGGCCTAAGCTGATAAGATAGCACTAACCTCTACCTGAAACATATGTACTGACCAAGTGTCAGAATGTGTCACCTTCTTTTTTATTTGTCCCCTTATATCCAAGTGTAACCAAACTTACGAATTATCATTAAGAATGACCGAACTCCCACTAGCCAGTATCAGAAGATCTAGGATTGGCAGGAGCCCAAGGTATAAACACCAATAAGGAGAGACCACACCACAATAGACTGTTCACAAATTTGTTATATTTGACACACAGCTGCTGCAACAATGTAATGAAAGCAATAAAATAAAATACAAAATATTTCCCCCAAAATAACAAACTAAATAAAAGTGCGCGCATACAGCTTTCTCTGAGTCAATTGTATGAGTGGATAATGTCTGGTAACTGATGGCTCGTTGGGGCCCGTTCAGTTTGTTTAATGTTTGTCCTACCACACTCCGATGAAGGAAGAAAGTTCGTAGTCCTGCAGGTATCTGAAGCTTCAATGGGAACGAAACTTTGGCTTCAATAAAACCTTGGCAAATCCTATTCAATTTTGGGTTGGCTCACCATCCAGTTAACTGGAACTGGGAATCACTGCTCCTCGATGGGGCTTGCTTCAGACTGGGTCCGTCTGTCGAGTCATCCTTTTACCAGATAACAAAAAAACCTGACCGTTGACAGGGTGAAACTCCGAACAACCAAAAACAACTGCAGCAAACTTTCTTTTAACTCCTAGCGATTCGACTTCGGGAACATTAGTTTCTCTGGCACATGCCATTGTATGAACAGGAACAAAATGGCAACACAGGAAATCATGTGATCAAGGTCAACAGCAAGGGTCACTGGGAGCTCATTGCTGATTGGCCAAGTTAAATGACAACAGAAAATCTTATTTGTCCACATCTTCCTTTAAACATAAAAGAAAAAAAGAAATGATTAAATTGTTTACATTATACACGAAAAAAAAAACTACTTTCCACTGCTCTTTTTTTCTAGCTGGGCTACACAAGACAAGGAGAATATCTTTCAACAGCCAAAAGACACGTAGGTTGATAGAGCAGGATTCACAGTCACTTCTCATCACAGAGGTTTAAGCGTTACATTTTTTCCTTTCTGCACATTTAGTTTCTTGGTAGATTTAGAGAGGTCGGGTGTATTTTTAAATTTGGAAGTGTTCCCCTTGCTGATGGTCTCCTCAAGCCAAACTAGGCCAACTGCCTCTTGGCTTGAGTTCTATACTTAGCATACAGAAATAAGAGTGATATCAATTTTCTCATCTTACTCTTGGCAACAAAGAAAATTTGCATCTTTACCCAGGTACTGAACTACGATCAGTGTTCATGCACTGTGCTGTGTAAAGTGCAATCATTCACCAACAGTATGTTTTGTAACCATTCAAAATCTCACCTGTATCATGGACTACATCACATAACATAAATTAATGTACAGAAGATTAGATCCATCAGCCATCCTGCGTTACATCCTGTCTTTTTGTTGTCAGACAAAAAAGAGCTAATATGATTTTCTTACCTACTCAGATTACCGGGTGAGATGCTCCTCAGATGTTTCACCACCATAGAGCTGATCTCCTCTTCTGACTGAGCAGAAGGGGGAACTTAGAGGGGCGTACTGCGGATCTTTTCTAGGTAGATACAGTTGTTAAGAGCAGCCTGCCATTTGTTCCCGCTAGTTGAATATACGTAACATCTCAAAGAACAAAGCTTGACAGGAATAAAATAAGTATTTTACACCAACAAGGTGGTTGTTAAAGGGCCATGATTCAAAAACTTGGCATATCCCGACATGTTGTGGAGTGTGTCTCTATAAAAATTGAGGAAACTGGCTGAGGACAAAAAAATGCAATCCTGAAAAAATATCTATAGCAAATCAACAGTAATGGAAAGTCATGACCTTAAGAAAAGGGGGGAAATGAAGTGAAGACTTGAGACAGGACCTGAGAAATTTATCCCTTCAGTTGATCCTTTTACTGTTTATTGGAGTCTGATCAGAAATGGTCTCACTGGAAGGTTGACTGTCACTCTTAAAGATGGGAAACTGGTACAAAATGACACAATAACTGGACTAAAATTAGTGGCAGCAGGTCTTATAGAGCGATCGATCAATGTTCAGTATGTACAGAGGAGGTATAACAGTAGGTTTCTACAGCCTTCTGCAAAACACAGTGGAGGCTCTGTCATGATTTAGGTATTTGAGCTAGTGATGTTGGAGACCTTAAAGATTTTGCTAAGGGCTTTATTTTCCAGTCTGGTAATGATCCCAAACACACCTGTAACACAGTAAATGAATACTTGCCTAGTGAAACACTATCGGTCATTGATTGGCCTCCCCAAAGTTGGATCTCAACATTGTTGAAACAGTGTGAGATCATCCTGACAGTGAATGGAGCAACTGGCAGATAAAATCCCAAGAAAAGCTTCGACCTGGAGAATTATTCCTGAAGATGACTTCAAGAAATCACAAGAAAGCTTGCCTATATGAGTCCAGGCTCATGAAGAATAAAGATGGTCAAATATTGACTTTAAAGCTCATCAATTGTACAAACTGTGTTTTTGCCTTACACACTGTTTGTATGTTAAAACATACATAAACATAAACTGCTGCACCTATTTCCCACTTTCATGACAGAATAAAAAAAAAAAAAACAATGAGGAGTGGCTCAGGAGTTCCACACAGTACTTCATGTTGTAAATACAGTAAACCACGCTTTGTGTTCTAATATTTAATTTAAATGTTGTGGACAGATCCATCTCACTTACCCAAAAATAGACGCGGTTCGATGTCTACAGCTTGAAATGTGGCGCAAATGCACATTCACAGAGATAATTAGGAATATCCAACAGATAAGTCGGTAGAAGCAGCACGTCCATGGAGTGACTGAGTGGTATGAATAGCTGTCTGTATTCCCTAGTACAGCGGTCCCCAACCTTTTTTGTGCCACGGACCGGTTCATGCCCGACAATATTTTCATGGACCGGCCTTTAAGGTGTCGTGGATAAATACAACAAAATAAAACTAGTACCGGTACCGAAAAAAAGAAAATTTATTCATAACACACGTGAAAAGACCCAGGAAAACCGAGTAAACGATAACAACGATAACAAAATAATGCTGAAAACCGATAAAAACCCTGAAAACCATACATTTCACACCTGAGCCTCAACTCTCGCGGCCCGGTACCGGTCCGAGGCCCGGGAGTTGGGGACCGCTGCCCTAGTAAGTGTACTCTAGTGAGTAAACACTACTGTGGATTAGGGAAATTAATGAGTGGACAGTTCAAGCACAGTCATAGTTTGCACATTTGAAAATCTCATATCTCAAGAGCCAATACATTTACCTTTACATTTACCACTGAAGTACTCTGTTGTGTTGGTGGTTAATGTTTCTGTCAGCAGAAGTAAAAAAACAACATAATTTGGTAATTTTCTCAATATCACATCAAAAACATGAAAAAACTGCTGTTTATACACCAATAAATGAAGCACAATGAGCTCACGGTGAAATCAAACTGTTTACTGGAACAATATTACTGCCAGTGTGCGTCTTTTACTTGACAAACAGGACAATTAAATACTATAATAAACCAAGGCAAAAGTACAATTTACTGTCGGTCGATGTAGGATATGTTTCGTTGCCATGGCAACATTCAGAATATTCTGATGTCTACGGGGATTTCGATAAAGAGGATGTGAAGATGCTTTAAAACCTCGCTCTGATCTTAAACAGCCCAGAGTTTGTTCAGACACTCCAAACACCATTAGCAAAGAGCATCGCAGCATTGCTGCAGTAAGAGCCACCGCCAGCTCCACGGGGCCAGTGCGCACCTCGGTAACATCTGTGTGACAGACTGGAACTGTTTTCCACCTCTTTGTATATTTACTTAGCATGTTTTTCTCTTTCTCTCTCTCTCACACACGCACACACTTTCTCTCTCTAGGCCAGTTTTTTCTTTAAAAATTGAAAGACTACAGGAAACAAAGATTCCAGGACCACAGGCTCACAGGTGCATACATTATTCAGACAGGCTGCAAGTCAACCACATGCCTCCAGCTACTCAACTTGAAGTTAAAGCCCCAGCAAGTAAATAATAAGCTGCCAAACAATAAAAATATATTAAAGAAAAAAAACAAAAAAAACCTCCAGTCATCTCATTCTGCATCTGTAAGGAAGTCAAACATTTCTCCAGCTGAAAATAAATATTTCAGCCTAACAAAGCCTGTCCAGGGCTTAAGTGTAAATAACTCTATTCTTAGTGACTGAACGTTGCGGCTGAATTGAATACATGGAAGCAAAGACCTCAGTTAGTTGGCACAGAAAAGTTCGGTGCATTTCTATTCTCTTAGGAGGGGACTGGGGGAGGAGGGGGGCACAACTTTTCTGATGGGTTTCTGGCACATACAGCAGGAAATTTTCTTGCAGGCATACTGGTTTTCTGTAAGATAAACAGTAAGGGGGCACCGAGAGACATGTTTAACCAGTGGTCAGCTACAGGGTCAGCCACAAACACACACATCTCGGCTGCACATTGTGTTTTTGAAAAATGAAAAAAGTTCAGATCGGGTCAGAAAAACAGGACTCTGGTGTGCTGAGATTTGTTTTGGCAGCTTAAATTGTCACGGTCTGCAGAGGCAGGTCGTGCGGTGGTGTGTGTAATGGACCCAGGAGCGTACACAAGTGAGTAGACGGGAGTGAGTTTAACAGAAAGCGAGCCTTTAATATGACTGAAGACCAGGAATACAAACACAGCAGGGATAGCGTGGCTAAACTATAACTAAACTGGGAAAACTAATACTGTGACAAACTAAGAGAACTCTGAGACGAAGATGATCACAAAAGACTGATCGTGAAAACATGGGGGTGAGAACACAGACGACGCGACACAGACTGTACGAAACACAGAGACTAAATACACATGAGGGAAGATCAGGGGAAGTGGATGCACACGGGGAACACAGGTGACACTGATAATCATAACAAGACACGGCAGGAGTGAACGTAACACTGATGGGAGATGGGCAAGGTAAAGCAGGAAGTACACAGAGGTTCAAACAGGAGGAGAGAGAGCACGGGGAGAACGCAGACATAACGGGCTGGGGAAAACATAGAATAAAGCACAAAGAGAGACGAGGGCTCATAAATACACAGAGGGGCACACAGGGGGTAAGAGTCACGAAGGGAAAACACATAAGGAACAACGTAACAGATCAACCCAGGAAGCATGGCCTAAATAAAGAACAAAATACAAAAATACATGAAAACTAAGAATACTGGGCCCACATGGCCCAGGACCATGACACCACCCCCCCCTAAAAGGCTGGCTCCCAACAGCCCAAACCCGAGAAACAAAACACAAGCGAAACAGAAAACACCCCACCCAGGGCGGGAGGCGGGGGACCAGGACAGAGGGAACAAAACGAACCAAAAACAAGGAGCACGAGAACAAAAATGAGTCCACAAATACACAAAAGAGTCCAGAACAGGAAGGCGAATGTCCAAAGAGGCCCGAAGGCCAACCCGAGAGGCGACAACACAAAAGTCCAGTCCAACCGTTCCGGAGGCCGGCCGCGCGGAAGGCAGCGGCGGCGGCGAAGCAGTTCAGGGGGCCGGCCGTGCGGAAGGCAGCGGCGGCGGCGAAGCAGTTCAGGGGGCCGGCCGCGCGGAAGGCAGCGGCGGCGGCTCTCCAGTGTCAGGCGTACTGGCCGAGGCCCGGTGGGCACAGGACCAGTCGAGGCGGGGCCAGGCGAAGCTGAGGCTGGGCCAGGCGAAGCTGAGGCTGGGCCAGGCGACGACTCTGAGGCTGGGCCAGGCGAAGCACAGGATGGAGCTGCAGCAGGCGAAGCAGAGGCGGAGGCTGGACCAGGCGTAGCAGAAGCAGAAGGTGGCTGAACGGGCCCCTCGGACCCTACAGCGGAGACAGGCGGCTGAACGGGCCCCTCGGGCCCTCCAGCTGACGTGGCGTGGGACTGGACGGGCTCCTCGGGCCCCCCAGCTGACGTGGCGTGAGGCTGAACGGGCCCCTCGGACCCTCCAGCTGACGTGGCGTGGGACTGGACGGGCTCCTCGGGCCCCCCAGCTGACGTGGCATGAGGCTGAACGGGCCCCTCGGACCCTCCAGCGGAGACGGGAGGCTGAACGGGCCCCTCGGACCCTCCAGCGGAGACGGGAGGCTGAACGGGCCCCTCGGACCCTCCAGCTGACGTGGCATCTGAGGAGGCCCTGGGGAGAGTCTTAAGCTCAGAAGCGACTGGTGAGGCAGCACATAGAACACTGTTAGCATGACAAGCTTTGAAAACATAATTTCTCAGGTCATGAACACTTTCGGTAACTCGAGTAGTAGATGCCAACTCCCTGTCGGTATTGTCAACACAATAGTTCATGGTAGGATTGCACATAAGTCCGTAGCTGGATTCAGAGTCACATAAAGAGGCAGGCATGCTTATGGCTGGCCTAACAGTCTGCGACTGAGAAGCAGTAGCATCAGAGCTCACGTTCCTGTGCATTTGGTCTTGAGCACTGTCTGCAATCCCACCATCAGGGAATACGGAACTAGACTCCACTACGATCTGCATGCGGGGGTAACACTCCGTCTCGGCTGTACGAGTTTGCTGCAGTAGATAACAGTCTGAGGCGGAGAGAAAGCTCACGCCATTCCTAGCAGGCTCAGAAGCAGACTGTACAGTCGACGTGTGAATCCCTTTCGCTGTCTCATGAACCTTTGCTCCATGTGGTGCGGCTATGGGAGCAACACTAGAAAAAGTCCTGGATTCTACAGGGTCAAGAACGTTGTCTGTGGTTTCGTTGTGTGGTTTTTCAAAACAGTTACACACAGTCCTTTCATTATCACAACACTGCTCTGACTGGCCCTCATTCGTAATTAGAGTTAGGTCAGTCACAGCATGGGTGTCTATGAAATCATGATTAATGGTAGAGCAGTCTTTGGCACCAGTTTCTTCATAGCTGGGCCCACAAAAGGGCAACCCAGTACACTCCACTATATCAGGTTCATGAGAAGAAAAAGCACAGTCACTCACCTCCGTTATAAGAGGAGTCTGGGGCAAAACTAGGACGGGTGCTGACTGGACAGCTGCTGCCCCCACCTCTTCAGAGACTTCAGCACAGTACAAACAGTCTGTAGTTGCTCCTTGAGGAAAGCTAGGCAGTCTCTCTTCAGACTCGGTAGATGGTTCACGCAAAGTTTCAAACCTGGCATGAGGTGGCTTGGTAATCGTTAAATTGTCAGAGGTAATAGGATTTAATTCTTGATCACCCACACAACTAGGACTGCTCGCTAAGGATGTCAACACATTAAATCGAAAGTCGTCTGATACAGAATACTTTGAGTCTGACCCCTTACTCCCAGCATCTTTCATTATTCCAGAAAAACCCACCGATTGCAGGCTCACTGTGTGAGACGTAACGTCCTCATCACTAGTTACCTCAGAAAATCCCTTTGACTTGAGGTCTTTGGCTAAGGGGCTAGATACGACGTCAGAAACTGAGTCAGGGGTACTCACGGCTGGATGGCTGATGGGAGTTAAAGCCTCAGATGGCATTAACTGAGGGACCTCCTTAGGGTGGGGCTCAGAGCGCCGGCGGCGAGAGTGCCGCTTCTTTCTATCCGTGGAAGCGGGCGGGGTGAGCGGTGGAAGTCCCTGGCAACTCCGGGGACCCCCAAGAGCCAGTCGAGTTCCCCGGAAAGAGCGCTCGTCATGATCAGGAGCGAGCCACGGCTCCCTCCCGAACTCTTCCACTAGCTGTGCGCCTGCGGCGTGCTGCTGCCCCTCGTGATCGACGTCCAGGACCCCCACAGCGTCCGCGGGACGCTTCGTGGAGGGTGAGACAGGACGTAGCAGTGCGCGACGGCGGCGAGAACGCCGCTTTCCCCTTGAAGCGGCTGTGGACAAAACCCGACTGTCCCTGGCGACCGGCTCCTCGTCCTCCAACCACATCCGTGCTAGAAAGACAGCAGGGGGACGAGTAGTCCGATCGGGGCGGCGAGGGCGGGCGGCAGGTGCGAGGTGGGGAAGTTGGCGAGAACTCATCCTCGGGGATGAGCCAGGGCTTCCAGCGGAGCTCGTCCTCGCGATACGCCCGTAATACCTGCTGCCGCTCCTCCTCACCAAAGTCAATAGCAGCTGGCATCTCCTTGAGCCGGGTAGTGCAGTCAGGCGATGGCGAGGAAGCGGAAGCCGATGGAGCGTGAGCCGAGGGTGTGTCGGCGGTGAGCCACACCGTACCGATTCTGACCGCTTCAGGCTCACAAGGCAGCGGGGAAACAGAGCTACAGCATGGCTCAGGCGACGGCTCACGCTTACCGGGCAGCTGCTGTCGCGGGCGGAGTTGGAGAGTGGAGGCGAGAAAGTCTATGATGAGGGGATGCAGCGCCTCCCATAACCAGGGGAATGCGGACACGCATACTCCGGCTTGGCGGGCTAGCTCAACCCGTTCCTCCTCCCCGGAACACTGCAGCCAACCGCCGCATAGCGACTCCACTGTCCGAATGATCTCCTGGTCTTGTGACGCTGGGTCCGGCATGGTCGCGTCGTACTGTCACGGTCTGCAGAGGCAGGTCGTGCGGTGGTGTGTGTAATGGACCCAGGAGTGTACACAAGTGAGTAGACGGGAGTGAGTTTAACAGAAAGCGAGCCTTTAATATGACTGAAGACCAGGAATACAAACACAGCAGGGATAGCGTGGCTAAACTATAACTAAACTGGGAAAACTAATACTGTGACAAACTAAGAGAACTCTGAGACGAAGATGATCACAAAAGACTGATCGTGAAAACATGGGGGTGAGAACACAGACGACGCGACACAGACTGTACGAAACACAGAGACTAAATACACATGAGGGAAGATCAGGGGAAGTGGATGCACACGGGGAACACAGGTGACACTGATAATCATAACAAGACACGGCAGGAGTGAACGTAACACTGATGGGAGATGGGCAAGGTAAAGCAGGAAGTACACAGAGGTTCAAACAGGAGGAGAGAGAGCACGGGGAGAACGCAGACATAACGGGCTGGGGAAAACATAGAATAAAGCACAAAGAGAGACGAGGGCTCATAAATACACAGAGGGGCACACAGGGGGTAAGAGTCACGAAGGGAAAACACATAAGGAACAACGTAACAGATCAACCCAGGAAGCATGGCCTAAATAAAGAACAAAATACAAAAATACATGAAAACTAAGAATACTGGGCCCACATGGCCCAGGACCATGACATAAATGTTGTAGAAAAACAGAAGCCACAACCTCAACAGAAAGCAACCATGTCAACATCAGCCACCCAGAAAGTTTTAGGACTAATAAAAGTTATTGTTTTGAATTGCATTATGGAGTAATGTACTCTTGCTTGTTGAAATATTCAGCCTAAGGTCATGTAGAGGTGTAATTAACACCTGTTCAATATACTCGAATCTCCATCCACCTCAATACACCTCATACATTAAGGGCGGGCCATGTCCTACACCTCTCATCAATCAATCTTGTGAACAATTTCTCAACCAAAATAATGAAAAACAGTCACATCATTAGTTTGCTTAAAAATATTTAAAAACAAGATAATATTTTTTATGACACAGTGAACATCTCGAAGCACATGGATGGTTATACATTTCCGAGTGAGGCAACTTTGAAATTTTATCATAAATCGGGTGCAGGCGTGTGTGCTTTTTTTAAAAACAAGGCCTTATTCTAAATGGTCAATTTGAATTTTGTGAGGCTTTTACATCACTTGCCTGAGTGCCTCGCAGTGAGAGTCTTTTGGAAAAGTGCTGTCAGACGTAGATGACATTCAGTACATGATTTCACCACCCCTGGTGCCAATTCCACATCCACCTTTATTCAGAGGAAGCAGTAATTATCCAGCAAAAGCCATAATTCAAAATTTGACTCTATAAATTCTCTGCCTTACACTACATCTTATAAATTGCACCATAAATGGTTATTGTTCTTTTGCGCCTTGTGGTCAGTGCTGGAATATGACCAACAATCTAAAATTGGCCATTTATGAACTCATAAAAAAGGTTCAAGCTCCTTGTAGTTTGTTTGGTATGATTGGTGACTTAAATTGGCCATTGTAGCCAATCTAGTGCTATAATGCAAATAACTAAGAAAGTGTTCTTACTTTATAAATCTTCACATTATTCCCAAACTGTCACTTGTAGTCATTATAAACATATTCTGGATAACAAGAGTTCCAAAGTTATAAAAACAAATTTGTCCCACAGCTGAGAGGTGACACAAGTATGAGTGCACGTCTGTCTGAACTGGTGCTGTGATAGACAGGTGAGCTGTCCAGAGTGCTGTGAGACAGTCTTAATAGCAGTAAGCCACTAAAGGAAATAAATAGATGGCTGAGACACTGAGGAAATTACAGAATGCAATAGTATTGGCACAAACAGAATGAAAGGATCTGGGCATAATGGACGACTGGTTAATCCTTGAGTGATGGCTGATGATGGATGTTGCAGCTAAACCCGAATTATTTACACACCTCTCCACAGTCTGCTTCAACTGTGTTGGGGGAATTTCTGCTCTACATTTTTATGGCTGTAATTAGGACACGGTTTTGCATAAAGTGTCACCATAAGGGAGGATCCATCATTCTGTCTCTGTCACTATGCTGTCAACACAACCACATCAGGGAGAGAAAAGGAGGGAAGGGACAGCCAAAAAACCATAGAAAAGTCTCCCAATGCAGATAATCCCATACATTTGGGATACAAGCATGCCAAATATAGTAAATCGACTACAGTAATACATTTCAGAATGTACATGTGCATGTTTAAAAATAAGTGAAATGAGACTTATTGACAGGCGCAGATAGCCAGAGAGATGAGACAGCCAATGAAATGGAAGGAAAGGTGGTGAGGAGAGGGAGACAATTAAAAAGAGAAACTCTCTTGGCTGACATTGTTGTAGCTCACTGGTTGAGCAGACAAACCATATGCTGACAGGATACTGCAGATGCCCAGGTCTGAGTTTGCCCTGGGCCATATATTACTATCTCCCTCTCCCCTTTCCTGTCTAGACTACTGTCCTGTCCAAAAGGAAAAAAACAAAAAAAGAGAATATGGGCAGTGAATTTAAAAACAAACACACACCCTTGCAACATGAATGCATGTCAGTCAAAACAAACACAAATTTAACCCTTTATAACTCAATATCTGTTCGTTTTCTTTATGTGTGTATAATTAATTTATTTATGTGTCTTCCCTGCTTTTTTTGGTCTTTATCACTTTCCCATTCCTTGTACCACTTGGCCATTCCACCAATAGCCATAGCATAACTTTTAAATTGATCATTCAAGCAGGTTAATGTGTTATGTTTGTGTGTTATGTGTTATGTCACAGCATGTCTTTTATCCTGTCTTCCTTCTTTCACCCCAGCTGTTTAAAGCAGATGGCCGCCCCTCCCTGAGCTTGGTTCTGCTGGAGGTTTCTTCCTGTTAAAGGGGAGTTTTTCCCACTGTCGCCAAAGCGCTTGCTCATATGGGGTCATATGATTGTTGGGTTTTTCTCTGTATGGATTATTGTAGGGTCAATCTTACAATATAAAGAGCCTTGAGGCGACTGTTGTTGTGATTTGCCGCTGTATAAATAAAATTGAATTGTTTTAACTAGACACCAGATCGCTGAACAGCTCTTGTACCCTTCACATCAACACAAAGGTTTAGCCTACAGAATTCAGAGCTGGTTGGTTTGCACGAATAGGGTGGCCTTAGATAGAGTATTCCCAGCTTGAGTTATTATTTCAGTCCGCCCCTGCTCATTGAGCTTTGCATAGTGCACCGCTAATAAATATCTAATAACCTCGAGACCCACAGCATGGATTCCAAAGCACACCAGACAAAGTCTAAGAGTTTTTGCACCATGCATTTGAAGCTGCTTTTCAAAGTGGCTAAAAATGTTCAAAGTTGCCCAAAATAGTTTGAGAGAGTATAAATATGCTCAAAGCAAATGTGAACAATTAAAGTCTCATAGTAGAGCCTATAGCTTTAATAATGTAGCATGGTCTCTGTGCATGTGTGCTTCTCTGCGTATGTGCAGAGATTTAAAGCCAAAAAGGGTCGGGAAGCCTTTCAAAAAAGTAATTGTTTACATGTCTGTGAAGTGTGATTAATACCCCACATGTTTATGGAATGAGGGGACAAGACTCTTTGTTGAGTGCATCTTTGTGACTTTGCTGATAATTATACAGTAAGTATAACAAGCACTGCCAAAAGCTTCACATACTATGAAAGACACTATTTAATCACGAGATTTAAGGAGACAAAACCATTCAAATTAATAGCGCTTGGTTACTGACAGGCATGAACATTTCAGTAGAATTTTACAGGTAGTGACTGTGATTAGCTAAGCTGTATTAGAATACAGTATTAAAATAATATCTGTTGACCTTTTCAAGTAAACGAACAAAGGGTCTTCAAAGTGATGAAGGAAGACAAATGAATCAATGACTCTTTTGTATTGCAGCCCACTTAATGGATCCTCCACTTTTCCTGCCTGTTGGAGATGACACATCCAATTAAAAAGATGATAAATTTAACTCCGTCATGGTTTAATTTCTCGAAGCTAAATTTAGATTTAAGAAAGAAAGAAACTTAACTTTGTTATAAAGATAAAAGTTTTCATGTCTACACCAACTTTGAGGGACAGAAAATCTTCTTTTTCTAAGTGTTCCAAATATGCCAGATATTGCCTTTGTAGGATATTTTCCTATAATACAAAAAGGAAAAGGACCAAAGTTGTGAGCTTGAGTAGATCACTGTTCCTAACAATTAATAGTCTCATTTCCTCTTTGTTTTTTGGTGATGCAGCTCATGCCCAATTTTAAGAGCTAAATTGGTTGTTTGCCTAGTACAAATGCAATTAAAATACGATTACATTACAATTAACTAACATTAACTGTCACGGTTTGCCGGGGCAAGCCGTGTGGAATATGAAATAGGACCCAAAATGCGGCAGCTCTGGTGCAGATGAGTGTTTATTTACAGGGGTGTGAGTACAAACAGCGGTGGCGACAAAACATGAAACCGGAAACCTAAACTGGGTAAACTAATAAGACAAACCAGAATGAGGATGCAGGGAGGTCCGGAGAAATACATACAGGGAGAGCGAGGGGAAACAACACAGACGAACCAGCGATTACCAAGACAGAAAATACAACTTAAATACACTCAGAGAACACAGGGAGATTACACACAGGTGGGAGACACAGCTGGGAGTGATTAACATGACGAGACCAGGGAGGCAAACTGAAAACACTCACATAAGACGCAGACCTTCACAATAAAACAGGAACACACGGGGGGGGGGGGGACAGGGTAAACACCAATTAGAGAACAGAACCAAAATCGCGAAGAGAAAACACAAAGGCTGGCCCCAGACAGCCAGAAAAAACAGAAAACAACCCGACCAGGGCGGGCGGCGGGGGCCCAGGAAGGAGGGCTCGAAGCAAAACAAAACCGGAGCACCAGAAGGCCAAAAGACAAAAACAAAAAACGAGTCCAAAACCAAAAGAAACGAAGCACACCAGAACACAGGAAAAAACAGAGTCCAAAACAGAAGAGTTCAGGGGGCCGACAGCACAGGAGTCCAAAACAGTTCAGGGGGCCGACCGTGCGGACGGCAACGGCGGCGACGTGGACACAGTTCGGGGGGGCCGACCGTGCGGACGGCAACGGCGGCGACGTGGACACAGTTCGGGGGGGGCGACCGTGCGGACGGCAACGGCGGCGACGTGGGCACAGTTCGGGGGGGCCGGCCGTGCGGACGGCAACGGCGGCGACGTGGACACAGTTCGGGGGGCCGACCGTGCGGACGGCAACGGCGGCGACGTGGGCACAGTTCGGGGGGGCCGGCCGTGCGGACGGCAACGGCGGCGACGTGGACACAGTTCGGGGGGCCGGCCGTGCGGAAGGCAACGGCGGCCACTCAGGCGATGGCGGTCCGGGGGCCGGCCGTGCGGAAGGCAACGGCGGCCACTCAGGCGATGGCGGTCCGGGGGCCGGCCGTGCGGAAGGCAACGGCGGCCACTCAGGCGAAGAGGGTCCGGGGGCCGGCCGTGCGGAAGGCAACAGCGGTGACTCAGGCGATGGCGATCCGGACCAGGCGAGGCTGCAGAGGCCGGACTAGGCGAAGCACAGGCTGAAGCCGGACCAGGCGAAGCACAGGCAGAGGCCGGACCAGGCGAAGCACAGGCAGAGGCCGGACCAGGCGAAGCACAGGCAGAGGCCGGACCAGGCGAGGCTGAAGGCTCTGAGGCCGGGCCAGGCGAGGCTGAAGACACGGAGGCCGGGCCAGGCGAGGCTGAAGACACGGAGGCTGGGCCAGGCGAGGCTGAAGGACCTGGAGCTGCAGCAGGCGAGGATGATGATGGAGCTACAGCAGGCGGCTGGACGGGCTGAACGGGCCCCTCGGACCCTCCAGCGGAGGCAGGAGGCTGAACGGGCCCCTCGGACCCTCCAGCGGAGACAGGAGACGAAGGCCGGAGCGGTCCCTCGGACCCCCCAGCGGAGACTAGAGACGAAGGCCGGAGCGGTCCTACGGACCCTCCAGCAGAAGTCACCACTAAGCCAGCAGTCATGGAGTCCTCTGGCAAACACGAAGGCAACTGGCGATGCACTGAGCACTGGCTCTGCCCAGGCAACGCTGACATGGTGCAGTTCTCAGGTGGCTGCATAAACTTCAGGGGTCCAGAATCAGCCGGGGACTGAGACCTAGCCTCTGGGGAAGCCCTGGAGCGGCAAACTGTGCCAATGGCGGCTGAACCATGAAAAGCACCTTGAGGTGAAATTAGACTTTCTCCCTGCATGGAGTGAATGAGTGAAACCGGTGATACTGGAGCTACTGGGGCCTGCGCTACAGGCGGCACTGGAGCTACTGGGGCCTGCGCTACAGGCGGCACTGGAGACTGAACTGAGGGTGGCACTGGAGACTGAACTGAGGGTGGCACTGGAGACTGAACTGAGGGTGGCACTGGAGACTGAACTGAAGGAGGCACAGGAGACTGAGCTGAGAGGAGCACTGGCTGCGGGGGAGCTAACCGAGCTGAGAGTGGCTGCGGGGGAGCTAACCGAGCTGAGAGTGGCTGCGGGGGAGCTAACCGAGCTGACGGTAGCTGCACAGGCGATAAGCAGCTCGCGTTGACATCCGCCACACAAAACGCAGCCCCTGAATGAACAGTCATGCAGTCCGAAAATGAAAAAGAGTCCTCACTCACCACAGCCGGCGATTTAGAAGCCCGAACGTCCGGCTGTGGGGTGGCGCGCTTGCGGCGCGATTGGCGTTTCCTCCCCGCAGACGGCTCCGACGGGCCGGGCAAGATCACATCCGGCGAGTCGGGCAGCGAGGCAGGAGTGGCTGAGAGAAGGTGCGGTGTGAGCCGGAGAAAAGCCTGCATGGTCGGAGGAAGCGACTGCAGAAGCCATGGCAGGCCAGAAAAGAGCCGTTGTAGCCGACTTTCCACGGCACGACGAAGCTCCTCTGGAGGGTTCTCCAGCCATAGCCTGAGGAGAATCTCCACATTGTACGCAATGTCGTCCTGGAGCTCCTCGGACGGATTCACTGCCGCTGGGTCCATGGTGGCTGGTTCGTACTGTCACGGTTTGCCGGGGCAAGCCGTGTGGAATATGAAATAGGACCCAAAATGCGGCAGCTCTGGTGCAGATGAGTGTTTATTTACAGGGGTGTGAGTACAAACAGCGGTGGCGACAAAACATGAAACCGGAAACCTAAACTGGGTAAACTAATAAGACAAACCAGAATGAGGATGCAGGGAGGTCCGGAGAAATACATACAGGGAGAGCGAGGGGAAACAACACAGACGAACCAGCGATTACCAAGACAGAAAATACAACTTAAATACACTCAGAGAACACAGGGAGATTACACACAGGTGGGAGACACAGCTGGGAGTGATTAACATGACGAGACCAGGGAGGCAAACTGAAAACACTCACATAAGACGCAGACCTTCACAATAAAACAGGAACACACGGGGGGGAACAGGGTAAACACCAATTAGAGAACAGAACCAAAATCGAAGAGAAAACACAAAACGCTGGGTCAAAAGGACCCAGGATCATGACATTAACCTTATTTAAGTTCACTTAAACTTATTACTCCAACAGACTGTTCTATGAAGGTGTATGCAATTTAACAGAAAAGATATTTGGAGTCTTTCAGAGTTTTCCATGACTCCATGAGTGGCACAAACTGCAAGTTATGCTTTAATCAAACTCAAAGTCATAGCCATGCCGGTAGCTTATTTTATAGGATTCCAAAATATCACATCCTGTCCTGACATGTCCCAACCATAACAAAATGCACAACCTCGGTTGAGCGTGTTAGCAAACTAGCATTTGCTAATTAGCATAAAACATAAAATGTTGCTGATGTTATGAGTCATTAGGTTTTGTGTGTATTATGTCATAAACCAAACCACTGTTTGTTTTAATACATTTGCTTTAATTAAAACTTCTAATATTTTGGATGGATAAAAGTTTTTGCAGGTCTTGTTGAGAAGAGTATGTAAAGAAATTCTCCTACCATGGCTAAGATGAGAGGGCTACTTGAGAACCCTGAATCATAATTATTGTCACGGTGCGGCATGGCACACCGTGGAAGGAGTGGGGAAGGAGGACCCAGGCGCGGTACTCTGTGTATAAACAGTGCGTTTATTTACAGTGATGGAAACAATAACAGTAAATCCCCGTGCTCTCCCGTGACTCCCGTGTCGTGTCTTCCCAAAAAGTCCGTGCTCCGTGTTCTCCACTCTCGTGTGTGCACACACACCCCGTGCCTGCTGCCCTCCGATGTTCCACGCTCCTCCTGAGGGGAAAATGACAGAGGCAGCCGTCAAGACACTTAATTCCAGTAGGCATACACTCAGACTTTAACTAAGCAGAAGACTAACGTGGAGTCTCATGGAATGATCCCGCGTCGGTGGGAGCTCCAAGACTCTCTTAAGTAGCTCCCCCGACGAAGCCTGATCAGCAGCAGGTGTGTGGCTTCGGGTGTGGCCAGTCCCCTTGCAGGACCACACCCTCCAGGCCTGACGCCGCCTATAAACAGGTGCTCAGCCACACACACATATATATATATATACACATATACATACATATATATACACACATATATATATATATATATACACACATACACATATATATACACACATATATATATATATATACACATATATATATATATATATATATATATATACACATATATATATATATATATATATATATATATATATATATATATATATATATATATACACATATATATATATATATATATATATATATATATATATATGTGTATATATATATATATATATATATATATATACACATATATATATATATATATATATATATATATATATATATATACACATATATATATATATATATATATATATATATACACATATATATATATATATATATATATATATACACATATATATATATATATATATATATACATATATATATATATATATATATATATATATATATATATATATATATATATATATATATATATATATATATATATACACACACACACACACACAAGCACAGAAAAGGGAAGTGTGGTAGGACTCGACTTAAGCGGTCAAAGAAGTGCAGGAGACTGATGCTGTCCAGTGTAGCAAGTGATTTATTCACCATTCTGTGGCCCAAGAATATTTACAAAGAAACAAATAAGAAACTCAACTCTATAATAAACTCAATTCAAATAAACATAACTGAACTTAAATCAACGGAAATTAAGGTCAAACTGCACACAGCTACACTGACCTGAACCCTTCTTCTGAAACACCTGAGTTCGTCTGCTTAAATAGTCCCCTTAATCAAACACTTTCTCCTCTGGACTATTCCATTCAGTAGGTAGGTGAGATGAACATGATTATATTCATCCTCTACTACTCCTCTTGACTGGCAACATAAACTCTGGTGTAATCAATACATATCACAACATTAAATCTATTTCTTTATAAACCCTTTAAAATCAACTTTATTAAATTATAAGAATTCTTCCCCTCCTGCCCTTGGTCTCTTCCTGTGACCTCAGATGAACCCAGAAGGTATAAAGCAGGAAGTAGAACTACATTTCCTCCTTTTGCTTCTGGAAGACAGGTAGGTAAAGGTAAGTTCAAACAATACAAATTAACAGTTGAAATAAATAACATGTTAACTTAACAAACTTGCATGAATTGATTTAAACCAAGATGTTATATTATATAATCTGTAAAAGTGCAGAACATAAACAAACCCGGGATAGTAGATGTTTGCCTATTGCAGATTACATGTGAAATATGGTTAAATCAAAACAAGAATGTTAACTAAGAATGTAGACAAATGGTCTTCTCACCCACTTTGTCACACTCCCCCCCCCCTTAAGACCGTTACTCCTCTGAGTCACGGGACAGGAAATCAGCAATGACATTCTTATGTCCAGGTCTATACTGGACCTGGAAACGAAAAGGCTGGAGAGATAAATACCATCTTGTTATCCTGGCATTAGTGTCTTTCATATTATGAATCCATTGCAAAGCACGATGATCAGTCTCAAGAACAAACTCTTTCCCAACAAGATAATATCGCAAGGTGTCTAGAGCCCATTTAATCGCCAATGCCTCCTTTTCAATGGTCGAATACCTCATTTCCCTTGGAAAAAGTTTTCGACTGATGTACTGGACAGGCAACTGCTGCCCTTCCTCTCCTTGCAGTAAAACAGCTCCCAGACCCACCTCAGAGGCATCTGTTTGTACTGTGAATGGAAGGTTAAAATCTGGACACTGCAAAACAGGTTTCTGACACAAACAGTCTTTCAAATCATTAAATGCATCCTCAGCATCTTTCGTCCACCTGATCCTTGTAGGACTAGATTTACTTGTCATGTCAGTCAATAAAGCTGCTCTTGAGGAAAAATTTGGAATTAGTCGACGATACCAACCTACTAATCCCAAAAATGATCTCAACCTTTTCTTTGTGTTTGGCAAGAGTGCTGCAGCAACTGCATCCACTTTTCCAACCTGAGGGCGAATGCCTCCACCCCCTATTACATAACCCAGGTACTGCACCTCGGGCTTGGCGATGTGACATTTCTTGGCATTTATGACAAGTCCAGCATTTGCGATACGTCGAAACACATCAGCAAGATGTTTCAGATGATCTTCCCATGTACCACTATAAACAACAATGTCATCAATGTAGGCAGCTGCATATTGTTCTGCACCCTTCAACACTCGATCCACCAACCTTTGGAATGTAGCTGGTGCTCCATGCAAACCAAAGGGCATCACTGTGAATCTAAACAGTCCACTCGGCACTCTGAATGTTGTTAAGTCCTTAGATGAGTCTGTCAAGGGAACCTGCCAATAACCTTTACAGAGGTCAAGGGTAGTCAGAAATTTAGCATTTCCCAAACGATCAATTAGTTCATCAACCCTCGGCATTGGATAAGGATCAAAAGCAGACACAGAATTTAACTTAGAAAAGTTTACACAAAATCTAAGCTTAGGATCATCTTTCTTTGGTACAAGCACAACAGGGCTACACCACTCACTGTGTGATGGCTCAATGATTCCTGCAGCCAGCATCTCCTCCAGCTCACTTTTCAACTCAGGCAATAGCTTAGCTGGGATACGGCAAGTGGTATCTCTAATTGGCCGTTGGTCTGGAGAATGCAAAGTGATTTTGTGTTCAATGAGGTGTGTACGACCTGGCTTTAGACTGAAGAGTTCTTTGGTCATAAGTGATTGCACCTCCTGACGTCTTTCCAAAGGCAAATGGTTTAAATCTGGAAACACAGTTTTGACAGCTGAAGAAGGGAAGTACTGCTCCTGAGGCTCTTCCTCATCCACAACTGTACGTGCCCACATGGATGTTGAGTCCTGTGGCTGGTCAGTCCACTCTTTCAAAAGATTGACGTGGAACACTTGATGATTCTTTCGACGGTTTGGTAAATGAAGCTCATATGTGACTGGGCCTGTCTTCTTTGTGATTTCATATGGCCCCTGCCACTTTGCAAGAAGACTGCTCTCAGAAGTTGGCAAAAGTAGAAGAACTTTCTGTCCCTCACGGAAGACTCTTCTTCTTGACACTTTATCATATCTTTGTTTTTGCCGCTGTTGCGCATGGGCCAGATTGTTATTAGCAAGTTCTTGGAAATGTTCTAGCTTGTCTCTCATTTTGAGGACATGTGAGAGTTCACTAAACCTCCGCTCTGACATCGAACCCTCCCAAGCTTCTTTCAGAACATCCATTGGACCTCTGACAGGATGCCCATAAAGTAGCTGGAATGGTGAAAACCCAGTAGAACTTTGTGGAACCTCTCGGTAGGCAAATAACAAAAATGGGAGCCATTGGTCCCAATCTGACCCTGTTTCATTCACAAATTTCCTGAGCATTGATTTTAAGGTCTTGTTAAATCGCTCCACAAGGCCATCAGTCTGTGGGTGATAGGGACTGGTCTTGACACCCTGGATCCCTAACAAACTATATACTTCTTTAAGCATCTTAGAAGTGAAATTGGTCCCCTGATCTGTGATGATTTCTTTTGGGATACCTACTCTGGAAAACAACTGAATCAGGCAGTTAACAATCTGACGAGCCTTTATTTTCTTCAGGGGGAAGGCTTCAGGATATTTTGTGGCATAGTCACAAACTACAAGTATGTACTTATGACCTGCTTTACTCTGTTCTAGTGGGCCAACAATGTCCATGGCAATGCGTGAAAAGGGTGTATCAATGATGGGCATACTGATAAGCGGAGCTCTATCTGCTTTCCTGCCTGGAGCTGTTAACTGGCACTGTGGGCAAGCTTTACAGTATTGTACCGTATCACTGAACTGTTGGGGCCAGTAAAATCTGGGAATCATTCTAGAAAATGTTTTAGATTGTCCCAAATGTCCTGCCCAGGGAATGGAATGACTCATTTTCAAAATGGTAGATCTCAAACTCTGGGGGATCACCAACTGGTCACCAATCTTGCTACGGCGATGCAACAAATCTCCCTTAACCACAAACACTTCCTGCCTTCCCTCAACTGTAGTTGACTCTGGAACACATTTAGAGAACAATGGTTTAAGTGTTAGATCCTCTTTCTGAAGCCTAGCAACCTAACTAGCACTGGGGAGAGACTCAGTCTTTAAAGGATCTAAAATGTGTTCAGCTACTCTTGTTCCCTTCACCTTTTCATGTCTTCTCTGTCTCTTGCTCTTTTTTGGTTTAGAACGAGTGCTAGACTCGTCCAATGGGGCATCCTCATTTGCAAAAGGTAATTCATCCCAACCCAAAGCATTAACCTGTAGCTCCTTAGCTTTTGACCTTGTGACCGCTAACAAACTTTCAACGGTTTCAGTCTGACAGGGATGCTTGGCTATTAGCTCTGTGAGTATTGGGAGATCACGGCCCAACACCACTTGATAAGGCAGCGTTTGCAGCACTCCCACTGAAAGAGTGTAACACTGGCCTTCTACTTCAATTGCAACTTCAGCAACTGGGTATGATACCTTATCACCATGAATACAGCACACATCCACTGTTGCTCCTGAAAAGATCACATCCCTGGGAAGACTGTCTTGTCTAACCAGAGAGCGATTACTTCCTGAATCTAACAGAGCTACACAGGGTTTGTCTTCAACAAATACCCCAATTGATGGCTCACGTTGCTGACATTCAATTTCATTTTTGTGATTCTCACTGACTTCAGTTTGTCTAGCAGAACACATGTAATTTTTACTAACAGACATCTTTGTACACTGAGCTTTAAGATGACCTATCTGACCACACAAATGACATGCTTTATTGGTTTTATTTTTTGTCTCAGATCTGGCAGGATCTGAGTTATACCAGTTCTGTCTTGTGTGCTTAACTTTCAAGTCAGGGCCACCACCTAACTTGTTGAATGGCACGTTGGAATTTGACTTAACTGGTGTGAAGTCTTTTGATGGTCGACGAGCTGCTAAGAAAGCTTCAGCCAGTTCTGCTGCTTCCTTGGAAGTCTTTGGGTTACGTTCCTTAACCCACGTCCGAAGATCAGGATTCAAAACCTTGAGAAACTGTTCCATGATGGCGTCTCCGATTTGATCCTTTGTCTTTGTTTCAGGATTCATCCACTTGATGTACAACTCCTTTAGGCGGACCTGCAGCTCCCTTGGTGTTTCCTCTGCTCCAAAGGTACTAGAACGAAACCTCATTCGATAGGTGTCAACACTTATTTCATATTTCTGCAAGACAGCACACTTTACTTTTGCATAGTCCATAGTGTCATCAATATCCATGGCTACATAAGCGGAACGTGCTTTACCAGCTAGCAGTGGTGCTAGGTGAAGAGCCCACTCATCTCGCGGCCACTGGCAAGCATGAGCAATTCTTTCAAAGGTGATTAAATAATGTTCAATGTCCTCACCTTCATTGTAAGGTTGCATTTTTGGCCCCTTCCAGCCTGAATGTCTCACCAGTGTTGAAAGCTGTGCCTCACTGCGTTGATGTGCCGGCTCCAAGTCAAGCCTATTTGATTCTTGTGTGCTGGCAGATGGTTCTGGAGTAGGTGCTCTCGAAGAAGCCGATGTAGATGCTTGTACTTCAAGTAACTGATGCTCTAGATTGCCATGCTGCATCTGCTGTTGAAGCTGGGCAAACTGATGCCGGATTTGCCTCCATCTATCATCCTGGCGCTTGTGCTCTTGCTCCAGTTTAGCATCGCGTTCAGCCTGCTGTTGCATCAGAGTTTGCAAAAGTTTGGACAATTCAGCCACATTCTCTTGACCAGAAATATGGCCACTTATTGCCCCTTGTTGGTCGCTGCCATCTTGTAAATCATCTGCTTCACATTCTGGAACATGCCCTCTCTTTGCTCGGGTAGACATCTTCTCCACTCCTTAATTGGCCTGGAATCCCACTGCTGCCACCAAATGTGGTAGGACTCGACTTAAGCGGTCAAAGAAGTGCAGGAGACTGATGCTGTCCAGTGTAGCAAGTGATTTATTCACCATTCTGTGGCCCAAGAATATTTACAAAGAAACAAATAAGAAACTCAACTCTATAATAAACTCAATTCAAATAAACATAACTGAACTTAAATCAACGGAAATTAAGGTCAAACTGCACACAGCTACACTGACCTGAACCCTTCTTCTGAAACACCTGAGTTCGTCTGCTTAAATAGTCCCCTTAATCAAACACTTTCTCCTCTGGACTATTCCATTCAGTAGGTAGGTGAGATGAACATGATTATATTCATCCTCTACTACTCCTCTTGACTGGCAACATAAACTCTGGTGTAATCAATACATATCACAACATTAAATCTATTTCTTTATAAACCCTTTAAAATCAACTTTATTAAATTATAAGAATTCTTCCCCTCCTGCCCTTGGTCTCTTCCTGTGACCTCAGATGAACCCAGAAGGTATAAAGCAGGAAGTAGAACTACATTTCATCCTTTTGCTTCTGGAAGACAGGTAGGTAAAGGTAAGTTCAAACAATACAAATTAACAGTTGAAATAAATAACATGTTAACTTAACAAACTTGCATGAATTGATTTAAACCAAGATGTTATATTATATAATCTGTAAAAGTGCAGAACATAAACAAACCCGGGATAGTAGATGTTTGCCTATTGCAGATTACATGTGAAATATGGTTAAATCAAAACAAGAATGTTAACTAAGAATGTAGACAAATGGTCTTCTCACCCACTTTGTCACAGGAAGCAACACCAAAATACATATAATAATACTAATAATATAATTCATAACTGCTCAGGGATCCTGGGTCGCTCAGACCCAGGACCCTGACAGTACCCCCCTCCAAGGGTCGGCTCCCGACGACCCCAAAACCAAAACAGCACAACCAACCCAGGGCGGGCGGCGGGGGGGAACCAGGACGGAGGGCCAGAACCAAAACAAGCAAAAACAACCAAAGAAAACAACCCCCCCAAGGTCACAGTCCCAGAGTCCGACCGCGCATCCAGCAGCGGAGCAACAAAAAGAAAAAACGCCACAAAACAGTCCCAGGCGGCCCATCAACATAACAAAAGAGTTCAGGGGGCCTACCTCGAGTCCAAAGGTGGCGACATTGCCGCGCCGGCAGACGGCCACGGGTCCGGCAGCAGCAGCAAAACAGTTCCGGGGGCCTGCCACAGCTCCAGTGGCGGCGGCACAGCTGCCCCTCCGGTGGCGAGTCCCGGGTCCAGTAACGGCGGCGCTGCTCCCCAGGCGGCCTGCCCGGGATCCAGTGGCGGTGGCGGCGCTGCTGCTCCTCCGGCGGCCTGCCCCGGGCCCGACGGCGGCGGCGCTACTCCCCAGGCGGCCTGCCCGGGATCCAGTGGCGGTGGCGGCGCTGCTGCCCCTCCGGCGGCCTGCCCCGAATCCAGTGGCGGCGGCGCAGCTCCGGTGAACAACGGCGAGGTATGGTACATGGCCGATGACACGCCGGTCGATGACGCGCCGGTCGCTGACGCAGACGCGCTGGGCGTAGCTGGCGTGGAGGGCGCGCTAGACGTGATGATCCGTCAGACTTGCTGACCTCCAGTTCAGGCCAAGCGGGTCTCCCCGGACCTCCGAGCTCCTCCGGTGGCAGCGCGGGCTCCACAGGCTCGCCGAGCTCCTCCGGCTCGACTAGCTCCACCGGCACGCCGAGCTCCTCCGGCACGCCGAGCTGCCCCGGCTCGCCGAACTGCTCCCGCTCCGGCTCGCTGAGCTGCTCCGGCTCGCTGAGCCCCTCAGCTGGCGGTGCGGGCTCCTCCGGCTCGCTGAGCCCCTCAGCTGGCGGTGCGGGCCCCTCTGGCTTACTGAGCTCCACCAGCTCGCTGAGCTCCTCAGCCGGCGGTGCGGGCTCCTCCGGCTCACTGAGCCCCTCCAGCTCGCCTAGCTCCTCCGGCACGCTGAGCTGTTCCGGCTCGCTGAGTTCCTCAGCTGGCGGTGCGGGCTCCTCCGGCTCGCTGAGCTCCTCAGCTGGCGGTGCGGGCTCCTCCGGCTCGCTGAGCTCCTCAGCTGGCGGTGCGGGCCCCTCCAGCTCGCTGAGCTCCTCCGGCTCTCCGAGCTCCTGCTCTGGCTCGCAGGGCTCCGCAGCTGGCAGTGAAAAAGAAATCAGGATGGTGGCTGCAGGCAGACGAAACGGTGGCGGAGTTACAGCTGCAGATGGTGAAGCAGCGGGTGGTGTAGCGATCTCTGACCAAGGTGATGTTACCTGCGTCGTCAGCTCGTCCACTGCAGACACAAACACAGATGGTGAGGGAAATGGAAAATTGTCCGTACTACTCACCACAGCCGGCTCTTGAGATGTCCGTGGATGTGGCTGCGGTGAGGAACGCCGGCGGCGCGAACGTCGTTTTCGTGTAGACGTCGGGGCCGGCGTCTCAGGCTGTGAATCCACCAGCTGTCCGGGCCGGTGAGCAGCCTGAGGAGGAGAGTGGAGGTGGAGGGTGGAAAGTAAGAAGTCCAAGATGACAGGATTAAGGTCGTCAACCAGCCAGGGAAATTTAAAAAGCGTCTCCTGCAGCCGCCTCTCCACGGCGCGACGCAAACCTTCCGCGGGCTTCTCCCACCATAACTCACAGAGTCTGTAAACCCTGTCCATAACAGCAGCCGTCAAGACACTTAATTCCAGTAGGCATACACTCAGACTTTAACTAAGCAGAAGACTAACGTGGAGTCTCATGGAATGATCCCGCGTCGGTGGGAGCTCCAAGACTCTCTTAAGTAGCTCCCCCGACGAAGCCTGATCAGCAGCAGGTGTGTGGCTTCGGGTGTGGCCAGTCCCCTTGCAGGACCACACCCTCCAGGCCTGACGCCGCCTATAAACAGGTGCTCAGCCACACACCTACATATATATAAAAAAAACACCCAGCACGCCCCTGCGGGCGGTTTATCCTTCAAGCTCGGGTCCTCTACCAGAGGCCTGGGAGCTTGAGGGTCCTGCGCAGTATCTTAGCTGTTCCCAGGACTGCGCTCTTCTGGACAGAGATCTCCGATGTTGTTCCCGGGATCTGCTGGAGCCACTCGCCTATCTTGGGAGTCACCGCACCTAGTGCTCCGATTACCACGGGGACCACTGTTACCTTCACCCTCCACATCCTCTCGAGCTCTTCTCTGAGCCCTTGGTATTTCTCCAGCTTCTCGTGTTCCTTCTTCCTGATATTGCTGTCATTCGGAACCGCTACATCGATCACTACGGCCGTCTTCTTCTGTTTGTCTACCACCACTATGTCCGGTTGGTTAGCCACCACCATTTTGTCCGTCTGTATCTGGAAGTCCCACAGGATCTTAGCTCGGTCATTCTCCACCACCCTTGGGGGCATCTCCCATTTTGACCTCGGGACTTCCAGGTTATACTCCGCACAGATGTTCCTGTACACTATGCCGGCCACTTGGTTATGGCGTTCCATGTATGCCTTGCCTGCTAGCATCTTGCACCCTGCTGTTATGTGCTGGATTGTCTCTGGGGCATCTTTACACAGCCTGCACCTGGGGTCTTGCCTGGTGTGATAGACCCCAGCCTCTATGGATCTTGTGCTCAGAGCTTGTTCTTGTGCTGCCATGATTAGTGCCTCTGTGCTGTCTTTCAGTCCAGCTTTGTCCAGCCACTGGTAGGATTTCTGGATATCAGCCACCTCCTCTATCTGCCGGTGGTACATACCGTGCAGGGGCCTGTCCTTCCATGATGGTTCCTTGTCTCCCTCCTCTTTCTTGGGTTTCTGCTGCCTGAGGTATTCACTGAGCACTCGGTCAGTTGGGGCCATCTTCCCAATGTATTCTTGGATGTTCGTTGTCTCATCCTGGACTGTGGTGCTGACACTCACCAGTCCCCGGCCCCCTTCCTTCCGCTTAGCGTACAGCCTCAGGGTGCTGGACTTGGGGTGAAACCCTCCATGCATGGTAAGGAGCTTTCTTGTCTTTATGTCAGTGGCTTCTATCTCCTCCTTTGGCCAGCCTATTACCCCAGCAGGGTACCTGATCACGGGCAGGGCGTACGTGTTGATGGCCCGGATCTTGTTCTTACCATTCAGCTGACTCCTCAGGACTTGCCTGACCCTCTGCAGGTACTTGGTGGTTGCAGCTTTTCTTGCGGCCTCTTCATGGTTCCCATTCGCCTGCGGGATCCCCAAGTACTTGTAACTGTCCTCTATGTCTGCAATGTTGCCTTCTGGTAGTTCAATCCCCTCAGTTCTGACTACCTTCCCTCTCTTTGTTACCATCCGACTACACTTCTCCAGTCCGAACGACATTCCAATGTCATTGCTGTATAGCCTGGTAGTGTGGATCAGTGAATCGATGTCTCGTTCACTCTTGGCATACAGCTTGATGTCATCCATGTACAGGAGGTGGCTGACAACTGCTCCGTTCCGTAGTCGGTATCCGTAGCCAGTCTTGTTAATGATCTCACTGAGGGGGTTCAGGCCTATGCAGAACAGCAGTGGGGACAGAGCATCTCCTTGGTAGATCCCGCACTTGATGGTGACTTGTGCTATGGGCTTGGAGTTGGCCTCCAGTGTTGTACGCCACATCCCCATTGAGTTCCTGATGAAGGCTCTTAGGGTCCCATTGATCTTGTACAATTCTAGGCATTCCAGTATCCAGCTGTGGGGCATTGAGTCATAGGCCTTCTTGTAATCAATCCAGGCAGTGCACAGGTTGGTCAGTCTGGTCTTGCAGTCTCGGCTGATTGTTCTGTCTACCAGTAGCTGGTGTTTTGCGCCTCTGGTATTCTTGCCAATTCCTTTCTGTGTCCCGCTCATGTATTGACCCATGTGCCTGTTCATCTTAGCCGATATGATGCCTGACAGGAGCTTCCATGTAGTACTGAGGCAGGTTATTGGTCGGTAGTTGGAGGGGACCGGTCCCTTCTTTGGGTCCTTGGGGATCAGGACCGTCCGACCTTCAGTTAGCCATTCCGGGTGTCTCTCGTTAACTAGCAGCTGGTTCATTTGTGCTGCCAGACGCTCGTGGAGTGCAGTTAGCTTCTTCAGCCAGTAGGCGTGAACCATGTCGGGCCCTGGTGCTGTCCAACTCTTCATACTGGAGACCCTTTCTTGGATATCTGCCACTGTGATGGTTACTGGACCCTGTTCAGGGAGGTCGCTGTGGTCTGCCCTCAGATCCTCTAGCCACTGAGCATTGCCGTTATGGGTTGCATCCTTCTCCCATATGCTCTTCCAGTATTGCTCCGTCTCCAGCCTTGGTGGTGCTGTTCTCTTATTGTTCCCTTGCCACTGAGAGTACACCTTTGCTGGTTCTGTGGAGAACAGCTGGTTTATTCTCCTGCCTTCTATCTCTCTGGTGTACCTCCTCAAGCGGCTGGCCAAGGCTGTGAGTCTTTGCTTGGCAGTTTCCAAGGCCTCAGGTATGGACAGCTTGCTGTATTTCTTAGGCACCTTATTCGTCGCACCTTTCTGCAACTCCGTTAGTTGGCTAACCTCTCTCCGTGCTACTTTGATCTTGCCCTCTAGCCTCCTTCTCCATGGAGGGTACTGCCCCTTGTGGCTGTTCAACTTGTAGCCAAGCATCTCACTGATCACTGCTGCCGTATTGTAGATCAGCTTGTTAGTGTCGGTAATCGTGGTTGTAGGTATTGCCCGTAGTGCTGCATTAACATCATCTAGCAGACCTTCTGAGGGTACTTCACGTAATCTTGGTAACCGGCTACGGGGGATCCAGGTTTCAAGCTTGGCCATGATCCTATTTTTCAGGTCAGTTCCTCTCGCACTCAACGATCCTTCTCCTATCACACCTGGGGCTATGTACCCAATCTCGGGTGGGGGTGATGATATCTCCCCCCTGACCTGGCGTCCTGACTCCTCCTTGCCGTAGCATTTGTGTTGTACCTCGTCAATCTCTAGCTGTGAGAGCAGTCCCTTCTTTCGAATGTTGGAACACTGAGCTACTAGTTGTTTCGCCGTCATTGTGGATGTTGGGTATCGAAGAATCCATAGGTCCCTCATCCTATTCATGTAGCCCCTTCCGCCGGGGTTACTTGCGTAGTAGCATTCCAACAACGCCCTGTTTTCGTCCCTTGCCCACCGATGCCTTCTTGTTCCAGTAGCCCACTTTTCGTCAGGGTGCCCTGGTTCCTCAACACCTGACGCGGACCTTGTTGATCCGGGCGACGTCCGAGCCGGCATGCCTTCATATTTATCTGTCTCGCTCATGTCTGCGGTAGGCTTGCTTAGCATAGGGGGTCTAGCCTTAGGACCCTTACTGGATACAGACGCCCCAGGCAGGAATCGAACTTGCGATCCTCTGTTCCAAAGGCGTGTAGTCTAACCACTACGCTATCCAGCTGCGTATATATATATATATATATATATATATATATATATATATATATATATATATATATATATATATATATATATATATATATATATATATATATATACATACACACAAGCACAGAGAAGGGAAGCAACACCAAAATACATATAATAATACTAATAATATAATTCATAACTGCTCAGGGATCCTGGGTCGCTCAGACCCAGGACCCTGACAATTATCACTGATTAGTGATAGACTGAAGGCAAAACTGAACTGAGGACCTATTATTATATAGTCATGGGTTCATTTCTTGTGTAGATACTAAAGTATTTAAAAATCAGGGACTAGGAGCAGAGGCATATCAGTAAAGGAAGTAGCATAGCCTTCTGCTTTGTTTTTTCATTTAGCTTACTAGACAACAGCGTTTATGCTAACAGAAAGTGAACACGTCAGTTAGCAAATCTGAGAGCATTTTATATAAATGGAGACATACAGTTTTGGCTGCTATTGCTTTCACTGTGTCTTGGATGATGAAAAAGGTCTACATTAGAGTTTTCAATATGTGGTAATATGCACAGAATAACAACACAGCAAATTTTTTGTACAACTTGATTTGTTGGGGCCAAAAAAGGTACTGGGATGTCAGATATTTAACTCTAGTTGCTGAGTTCGAATTCTGAAACAGCTCTCTAACTGCATTTCCATACACAGTGTATGGCTTGGTGTCAGCTGTTTACTGAGATGTAGAAATATTCTGCATTCAGTACACCACTTCACAGTTTTTAATGAACCAAAGAGTATACAAAAGGGGAAAAAATCTGTAACTATTTGGATTCTAAAGGAGGATGAAGCAGTACATGCCCTTACTCTGACCTATGGATTATTATACACATTATGCATAATGCCCACCACACATATAATCGTAATCATAGGCAGATTTACAAAATAGCTTACTATAGCTATGTAGTGTCAGTGTATCAAGTACAGTACTTTGTGCTTCAAAAGACATGCTGTACATTTTCACCTCAATTCAAAAGGGCATATAGTGTTCCAGTGAATGGGTTCTGAACATGATTAGGGGCAAGTTGAATCAGAACACTAGAGTGTATGGTGATTGTGCTTTTTTGCCTGACTACTTTTGAGTTATGTGATAACACTTTCTGCATTCCCTTTGATCCATATTTCCAGAAGGTGCTACAGCTGCTGTGGGTATAGCATTTGCTTTGGCTCTCTATGCTATAAAGCTCAGTCTGCATCATTAGGGCTAATCGAATAAGATGACTGGCAGGGACTAGTTAGATTCCTGCTCTGTGTTCAGCTGGCCGTTGCCCTGCCTATGATTATAACAGCTGTGGGTATGGTTAGAAAGCAATGGCTGTGGCTGTAGCAGTGATTATGAGGGGATTTCGGCTGTAATTATGGCCATGATAATTATAGCTCAGGCTGTGGTGCTGGTTTTTAAGGATACCAGCACCACACCTATATTTTTATTGTTATAAATGATGTGCAGGTGTAGTAAACCAACATAGTTTTGCTGTTGTGAATTAGAGTTAAGGTATTCCTCTCAACTCTGGCACTATAAAGACAAGACATAGCATAGCATTAGGGACTGCTCTGGCCTTCCTTAAAACCCTAGCCACCATCCTTATTATGCCAGTTAGCATAGTCACAGTCGTTAGTATAGACAGAGAAACAGAGAGCAACTTCTGGAGCTGAAAAGAAATGCATTGCCACTTAAGACTGGCTCCAGAAGATAGCCAGCTCTATAGACTAAAGGAATAAAATGCACAGATTTAGGGCAGATATAAGCATGTTTGCACTGTAGTATGATCAACAGGTCTATAGACAGGTCGAATTTAGGTATTAATGCACCCTTTAAGTTAACCCATTAAATTATCTTAATGATATTTCAGTTCATGTTAACTCTGATTAGCAGATATTTATACCTGTGCTAAACCCATAGTGTCTGTTTATACAACCTGCTACCTAAGCAAATTCACACTAGCTGCTAAGTTACTATACTTTGTTGCATGAATATTAGATTTTACAACAAAAAACAATTTTCTACATTCAAAACAGGATAATGTATAAGTGAGTAGAATTAGCCTTTATATACATTAAATTCCAAATCCAAAATCAGAACATAGTATAGCTTTGGCTATAGGTCCAAAGAATTGCTAATGAAGCCCGATATATCGGCTATATGCCAAGATATCTTATCAGCATTTAAAAAGGCTCTTAAATTTATTTATTTTTATTGCAAGTAAAGACGAAATGGGAGAAACAATGATTCGAGTGTTTATGTTCCATAGTTTGTCCACCCCAGGACACACTGCAGCTTTCCTGTTAGCAATGTACTTGGAACACCTCAAACACAACAACAGAGTGTGGCAGAGCGTAAACGAGTAATCCACAACTTGTGACAATGTAACAAAATTATTTTTAAACTGCATTGTAATAGTTTCTTAGTAAGGTCACATAACTACTAAGGAAAATCTCCTGATGTTTCATGTGTCTGAAAGGAAAAAAACAATATCGGGGAATGAATGGATTTTTTCTCCAAATACAGTGGAACCCCGACTTACGAAATTAATTCGTTCCTGAGGGTCTTTTGTAAGTCGAAAATTTTCTTAAGTCAAAGCACCCATCGCGCCTTTTGAATGAACGATAAGCTATAGGCTAATTGCTAACTGCAACAACAATACGTTGTTCAAGTGGAACAGTACGGAGCCCCGCAGGGGACATGGGAGAAGAAAAAAATTAAGACGGACTTTTGTGAGATTTCGCAAAACAAACTCGGGATCTCGCAAAAGTTTTGCGAGATCTCGCAAAGGTTTTAGCCTCATTCTTCGGAAGCCGCCAGCTCGAAGCCGACCGGGAGGTCGAGGCACGATGTGCCGGGAAAGCGGTGTTCCTCCCGGCTGTAGTAGGTCTCGACCTCCCAGACTTTAGTTTTTTTTAACGATGAATGAGAAGAGATTGAAGATGTATTGAATGTAACACAAAAGTATGTCTGAGGAAAAAAAACATCTCTACTGTGAATTTTCAGCACATAATCAGACATACGATTGTCTTCTATAGGAGATTGTACTGTTTCAGTGTTTGTCAAAACAAATCAAAAATAAATGTCGCGTACTGCTCCTATCTACACACATATTCTCCTCGAGCCTGGAACCTATAAGTAGAATATTGCTGCATTTTGAGGAGTCTGTTATTTACTGTATGTGAAGTTTATAAGAGCTTGTTACTCACGTTATCAGTTCATTGCAATGGGCAGATTTAAGTCTGTTTAAGCCTGCACCAAGTGTAAAATGTATTGCCTTGTATTGCTCATCTATCATGCATGCACCATCTGTCTGGGAATTCATTCCATTTTTTTTCTTCCCTCCTCAAATGCATTGTGTCTCTCTTTCACCGTCTGTCTCGCTCACATTGGGATGCTGTCTTTTTAATATCAGGATTCTGCCAGTGATCAGGTGACAGGGGTGTACACCATGTCAGATTAGCAAGTCTGCCATATTATCCAGAAATGTGTGGGAGACTACAAAGCCCTGTCAAGTGCCAGAGAGGCGCACTGTATAATCTCTCAGTACAAACTCTGCCGCAGGACACAGCAGCTGTTTTTTCTGTAACGCCACAAAAAAGAAGAAGAAGAAGAAGCAGAAGAACCACAGTCAGATTTAGCTGCAGTGGTGTTATAAATGCAAAAGACCATATATAACAGCTTACATGACCAGAGAGATGACAAAAGACTAGTCATTAGAAGGGAAGGGGAATATCATGAGCAGGCGACAAATGGTGCCGAGTCAAATGTCTCTCAGCCTCATCTAACTGGTGCAGCTGTTAGCAGACAAATCCTTCCTGTGGGAGGAGAGGACAGATTTAGTTTAGACTACCGCAGCACTGCATAATTTTTTCATCTGTACATGTTGGCAAATTATGCGACTAATGAGTTTCCCCACATTGAAGAGAGTAACACCATATCCTCGCAATGTTCCTCTGGTAACACGCATCCCTCCTGCTGGGAGTCCACTTCTTCTTTCTTCAGCACCATGAAATGCACTAAACGCTTACTCCTTTTAAAAACAAGGCCTAATCAAAGCCAAAGATTGAGCGGGAGAACATCGGGAAAGTTCACGTTAAAGGCACGCCACGACTCAAAAACACCATAAAATGACTCTTCAAAGCTCAATCGGTGACCCACTTTTATGCAGCCAATTATATTATTTCTCCCTCTTGCATCTTTTTTTTTTTAAGTAGGTCAAGAAATCTGAGAAATCTGAAAATAACTGAACAAAGTTTGGCTGTTTGTACACAGAAGGTATCGTATTTGTTCTTCTTTTCTGAATGATGATTAATAAATGTTTTGGGTTGTCAGCATCAATTAAACATGAATTACTTAGACAAACAGGAAGCTGTTGGCATAAATCTAAACATGTTTGAAATGAAGACTCACTGAGAGCTGTGAGGAGCTTCACTAATAAAATTTGGGGTAGACCCAGGGCAACTTATTATATATCTCTCTGCAAATATATCTTCAGGTCACAGAGTACAGCAACTACAATATTGCAAAATACAGTGTTTATTGGCGCTGTCAAGTATGGTAACTTGTCTGTGAAATCGGATAACTTCACTTTGAAAGTGGCATTGGGATACAGAGCACGTCAAACAGAAAGACTGATTACTTCTCAGATCATGAACATCCATGATAGCGGAAAAACTGGCAACTCCCTGAACAATCTGCTCCGAAACAGTTGCCTGGACTTGATTAATAGGGGTGCAGCAGCTGACGACAAAGAACCATCTGAATCTCTTTGTACCTGCATGAGTTTTGATAGAGAAACAACAGCTTTGGTGTCTCAGTTTTTGTTCGTGTCATTCATTTCAACTTCTTGTCTCGTTTTCCACATGAAAAAAGCTCCCAGTTGCCCTGTTTCCTGCTAGTTTATCACCTGACCTGCCTCTCTGCTCCAATGCATGCACTTCCTAATCAACTCCCTCAGGATTTATAGCCGCACTTCACTGTGCATCAGTTGTCTTGTTGTCTCATTGTCTAGTAAAAATCTGGGTTCTGTCTTCACCTGCTTCCCCTGGTTTGTTTGCATACCTGTAAAACACTGGATAACACTTCACCTATGGGATTTCTGCAGTGTTTTTGGGGGGTTGGGGGTTACCAGTGTTGTGCCATTTGGATGTCTTTGATAAGATGTGAACATAAATTGAGCTACCAAACAGGTTTTTAGGTTTTCTATAGCATTTTGTATTATATCCGGTAGTGGAGAGCATTTGGTATTGGTATCACCTTTCAGAGTGTTGCAGTTACATCTGCCTCATGCAAGTGGAGGCTTCAAGATACCTATTGGTATCCAACAGAATTTAGAGTGCAGACCAAAAGCAATAGCTAAATTAGAGTTAGGCTTGGGTATGAATTCTTACTTAATGCTCAAGAGAAGTGCTTTTGTCATGTTATGTTGTGTTTATGGCCCTGTCATGAATGCAACTGTAACTGGCTAGCTGTTTAGTTGCTAAAAAGGTGGAAAACAATATAGTATGTTAGCCACCTTGCTAACTATAGTTTCCTAGTGTTGAAACTGACCAATGGAAGCCCTGTCACCGCACACCACACAAAAGATTGAAATAAAAAAGTAGAAAAGCTTTTGTATCATTATTTTTGGAGTGATAGCTGTAAACACATACTTTGAAAATTAGTAAAAAAAAATGTAACTAGTTTTATGTTAACTGATAAGTATATATTAAACATTTTCGGGCCACTTCATACATTGTCCAAAATAAACCCCCCAACATATCATATTGTTTTAAAAGTGCTTTAATCTTTTATTGTGCCACAACAACTAGGTCAGGGGTCGGCAACTTGCGGCTCCGGAGCCGCATGCGGCTCTTTAGTCCTTATAGTGCGGCTCCGCGTGGTTTGGGAAAATAAATTAGAAGTATTTAGCTGAAGTGTATTTTATTTATGTTAGTTCTTTTTTAACTTGTAGTTCTAAATTGTAAGATTATTGTAATATTGAAATATAAAAATAAAATTATATTCTATTATTTTTTTCATCACTCAAAATAAGCGTCACACTCGCGGAAGCCAAAACGCCATGCATTTATCAAGACTTTCAACCCCAGGTAGGCCAATTATGGATCTTCGGATCGACATTATGTCAGCAGCTGTTCTCCACCGTGAACTATGTTAAAAACAAACACCGCTCACGCCTCACAGATGACAGCTTACAGTCCTGCGTAAAGATGAAAGTGACTTTGTACAGCCCCGATTTGCAGACGCTGTGCGCAGAGGTTCAGGAGCAGAAGTCCTATTGTAAACATACCACCGCAGACCCGACGATGTTTGCACGAACATGCTTTTCATCATTTCTTTATCGACCACTTTTCACACATGGCTGTACACATACAGCCGGCTGTAGCTTTTCAGCTCACAGCCCGACAACACAACAGCATAGATCGCACAGACGTTAAGGCGCGAGGCGTGATTGCGGGTCCCGCTCAGGTGCGTCCGCCTTCCCTGCAGCTGCGCTGCAGACCACGCCCCGCCACACACATTAACCAGGTAAAATACATATTTAGGCAGAATTTTGCAAATATCTATTTTTCATCTTTTAGCAGCATAGTGCTTGTTTTCCAATTATTTTTTAAAAGTCAGGTCAAGGCTCCAAAAGCCCAAAGGTGATATAAGGTTGGTGGCTCACAACAGTTTTTGTTTGCTACATGGATCATTTTAGTTCAGCTGGGTGTCTTTCCTTTTGTTATATTTCTTTAAGAGTTCAAAATGTGTTAATTACATAAATAAAATGTAATTTTCTCTGTAGCACTTCATGGATTTCATAAGCAACACACTTTAGTTGTTCACACAAAGAATAAAGGTAAAAAACAATATATACAGTGTTATCTTCGTTTTAGATGTCAAAAAGTATTTGCGGCTCCCAGTGTTTTCTTTTGCGTGGAAACCGGGTCCAAATGGCTCTTTGGGTGTTAAAGGTTGCTGATCCCTGAACTAGGTGTTAGAAAATCATATGTTTTACCCATCCTAACTCCCAGTTTATAGAAGCAGTGCGTCACTGGTATTACACAGAGCCATCGATCACCTAAAAATTGGTGTCTTTTCTTTATTGCAATCGGAATGCTGTTTACAATTGGCACACACACCTTATTGGGTACCACTTTACAATAAGGCTCCCCTTATAGATGCTAATAAATAGTTTATAGCTATATTATTAATTAATCTGTAAATGCTTTATAAACCATTATTAATGGTTTATTATGCATTAGTTAAGGGTGAGAAAGAGGAAAAAAACTGACCGGTTTCTTGCCAAGTAGTGAGCCAAATGTGTTCACCTATATATTTCATCTAGAGTTGCTATATTAAACATTTCAGACTAAGTTACTATCCTGTAAGCACAATCAGCATTTGTAAACATATTTTTTATCATATAAAATTGTACTTCAGAAATGCATTATAAATATCCACAACTATCAATCGGAGCTTTGTTGTAAAGTGTAAAGCATAAAACCATTTATTAATGAATAATAAATATTTATAAATGCCAAATGGGAGCCTTATTGTAAAGTGTAAAGCATAAAACCATTTATTAATGAATAATAAATATTTATAAATGCCAAATGGGAGCCTTATTGTAAAGTGTAAAGCATGACACCATTTATTTATGACTAATAAACATTTATAAATGCCAAATGGGAGCCTTATTGTAAAGTGTAAAGCATAACACCATTTATTAATGACTACTAAACATTATAAATGACAAAAGATAGCTTTGTCGTAAAGTTTAAAACATGTCAACATTTATTAAGGACTAATAAACATTTATAAATGCCAAATGGGAGCCTTATTGTAAAGTGTAAAGCATAACACCATTTATTAATCACTAATAAACATTTATAATTGCCAAAAGTGAGTCTTAAATGTATAATGTCACCATTTATAACACTTAGACCTAAATTACAATCAGTGCTTGAAATAACATTTAACTACTGTCAAATAGTACTGGCAATGTATTGTAAGAGTAACACATGTAACATTAAATGTGTTTTTTAAAACACCAAACAGTCACCCACTCCAAAAAAAGTTCATGCCAGACTGGTTCAAACTGGAAATATTTTTTGTATGTCCTTAAATAAGCGTCCCAGTGGTCCATCAGGGTGTCGCGCTCCAGTTTCTGCTTAAGAAAAGTCAGTTTCTCTCGCTCCTTGTTAAGAAGGGCAGTTGCAGTAGGGGCAGGATTAGAAGAAGAATCTAAAGAACAAACAATTATTAAATTACAATACTAAAATAATTTATAATCTAAACTTGGGAAACTCAAATAAAATATTGATTAAAAACAGTTACAACTTGAATTTATAAAAAGCCACTTTGTAAAAATTATGTTATATACACACAGCAAATCCAGCATGTCCAAATTAACACTGTCGGATTTGATTTCAACACTATTAAAGTGTCTATATGGGTCCACACCAGAGAGTGTTAATTTAACTCTTTTTGGAGAGTTGGTACGTTAACTCTGATTTAGTGTTAAACACCAAATCTGTCTGGAGTTGATAATTTAACACTTGGTGTTAAGAGTTTATATATTAACTCTCAAAGAGTATTTTAGTTTAACTACGTAAGAGTTATCTTCTAATTCATTCTAAAAAGCAGGAATTTTACTGTTCTGAACTTCTAGAAATTTCTTTTGGAAATAAACATTTACTAAAAAGATGCAATGGTTTTTGAAAAACATTTATTCTGAACTGTGCACCACAATTTCAAAACATTTTCTGAAAGATGTAACAGTATACATGTTCTCACTTTCATTAGAATTTTGTTTATCAAAAGGTCTGACATGGTAAATGCAAATAACAGCATTCTCATCACTTATTTCTTCAATACAATATGCATGTCCTTCATTCATCCCTTTGTGGAACTTCAACGCACTTCTGCTCTCCCCCATATTCCATCTTCACAAGCATATCCTGTGCGGAGATTGAATAAAAATTAGTTGACACTAATTAATGGCACAAATAATCCAGTAAACAATTGCAGCACAGTAAAAAAAAAAAAAAAGGAATCCTCTTTGAGCCATTACTTGTGTAAAGTATTTTCCCAAAAGACAAGGACACAGGCAACAGGTAATACTGAACTAAATGTAAAACCTCAACCTTTTTCATTTTTACCTAAACCGTGTGCACAAAACTCTGGAGGGATCTATGCTAACGTAGAATCCAGTCAGGACGTCAGCTACTGCTGTTTGCTCGTTTTTTTTATGGGCGATCGTTTTCAGGCTTCAAGTAGCACCATTATACCAACATTTCACATTCTAGACATTGTTTTAGGTGTGTTTGACCAAAAGTTTGACTGAAAATTCACATGCAAGCTTTTTTCAAGGCTGTGGTATTTGCCTGCTAACAATACCTTTCAGCTAGCTAAAACAGAATATTATGCTATCAGCGAGCAACATGGCTAATGCCTTTCACACAGCTTTGTCTCAACTCCAAAGAGCCACAGAAGTAAAAGCTCATAATAATAATTGAAACAATCTTTGAAAAAATGACTTACCAAGCATGGCAAACAATTCAAATATGTAGAGCAAAATGTTCTGAAACGGCTTCACTTCAGCTTCGATTGGAGCCGTGCTGGGGGCGGAGTCTGTGAATTTACTCTGTTGGTGTCATAGCCCCTGTAGGAGTTCAGAGTTAAGAGGTCAGGAGTTAATGTTTCCATTGTAACACCTCCAGATTTGACAGAGAAACACTCATTTTTAACACTCGATTTTAACTACTATCATTTTACACCTCAGAGTTACATTAAAAGAATGTGACTCTGCTTAGAGTAAAATTAACTCTACTTTTGCAAGGAGACTATTAACACCAAAAAATTTAACACTTTTGAATTTGCTGTGCACATGTGGTGGTTCAGACATTTCTAAAACAAGGCAAATAATTCTTATGTGTACTGCCTTACCAGGGTGTTTAATATAAATTTAATGATGCACATAAACAAAATTAAAAATATACAACTAAGTGATATCAATCGTTTGGAATAACCAATAGTAATAGAGCTATTCACATGTTATGTGATGTTAGTTAGCCACTGTAGCTAGCAGCCAAATGGCTCGGTAGCTAGCTAGCTAGCATTATACTCACCTTCATGTCTAACTGCTGACGTCGTTGGCTTAGTGCAATCTAGATCATCCAGTCTCTGCTTTTTGTATCTCTTCGAACGTGTGCTAACTGTGTAAGTCGCAGACGCACACAAATTTTTATCTTCTGCTCCATCCATGGCGCAGGAACTTGAACGAGCGCCTTCAGTGTGTCTTTTCGTGCCCCTTTGGCTTGACCTTCCAGAGCGCTCCACTGCCTGTCGCGCTCTGAGAGGAGGGGCTTTCCTTAATAAAGTTAACTGTGATTGGATGGTTGTATAAGCTCCTCTGCGTTTAAATTAAATTTGTTTTCCCTCCCTTTGGCAGCAGAACATATTTTTTTTAGCGTGAATCCAGCAGGTTAGATCTACATAACAAAGTCGGAGATACATTATAACAGGTGAGACAATCCTCTTTTTTGCGTGGGACTATTTTTGATTATAGGGCTTGTTTTATATAGCATGTGAAGTTCTTTAACTCTGAACCGATTTGCACTAGACTCCCATAGAGTATTTTACGGTGTTTCGAGGTGATAATAAAATAAATTACTCATTTTTTTTCCACCAGAATGTCTTTGGGAATGAGATTGCGCACCAGAATAGAAGGAAAACAAACTAAATATAAGGCACTAAGGCACATTAAATGGCTGCAGAAGAAACACCTGCTAAAAAAGAAGCTTAGATGTCCTGTTTGTCACCATAAGATGAAAATGATTTCCGTGGTGAAGAAAGACCAATATATGTGGTATGTATAATGCATGATAATGTAGTGCATGTAGTAAATATAACAAAATATTTCGGTTATCAATGCAAGAGGGAGCATTAACCTCTTTTCATTATTATTTTCTTCATACTTAATGTTGTGATTATCTTTTCAATTAATGCTCTTGTTTAAGGGTCCATTTCTTTACTTAACTCATTGATATGTTCTCAGGTGCTACAAAAGAGCAAGTCATAGGAAAGTTTCCAGAACAATTAGAACTAGCTCTCTCTTTGAGAAATCAAAAACATCTCTTTTCAGTTGGATGAAGTTCATTTACAGGTATATGTAGATGTAGACATTAATACCAATGCACCTTTCATAATTGAACACCAATACGAGACTTGTGAAATAAAATTAGGGCCTCAGTAAGTAATAATTGCCTCAATTTCTATCACAGATTTTCACAAGGGCTCAGGCTCAGACAAATAGATATGATCGATGATGAAGTGGCTGGCAGCTCCAGAACACTAAGTAGCATGGCAAGACACATTCGACATGTTTGTATACGTGCAATTAAAAGACACAGAATAAACAATGGACACCGTCTTGGTGGTGACAGAGAATTTGTGGTTATAGATGAAAGCTGTCTCCGTCATCAGCAAAAGGTTGGTAAACTCTCAGACAGGTTTGTTAGAATCAATGCAGATCTGAATGTGTCCTCTAAACATGGAAACCTTTACCATAAGTAAAAAAAATTAGTAGAAGCAACCATCTTTTTGAATGTTTCTTTGTAGATATTTAATTTTATTCTTTTTAATTTTAATTCTGTTTAATTTTATTCTTTTTGTTTTCAGTATGCACGTGGACGCTTTGGAAATGCATGGAAAAGGAAGAAATGGGTATTTGGAATGATGGGAATTAAAGACAAAAGGCGAAGGCTCGTGTTAAAACTTGTTGAAAAACGATCAAGGCGCCACCTTGTTCCTCTGATCAGACAGCATGTTAAGTTGGGTAGTGCCATTATCAGTGATGAGTGGAGAGCCTACAAGAATGTTTTGACAAACATAGGGTACAGACATTACACTGTAAATCACAGCAGGTGGTTTGTAGATCCTCAATCTGGCAGTCATACACAGCATATCGAAAGGGCTTGGATGACCATCAAAGGACATGACCGTAGACTAAGAGGAAATCGCACTGAGAAGTTGCTGGAGGAACACCTGATGGTTCTTGAGTGGTCATCTTGGCTTGGTTCGCGACACCCTGATGGACCACTGGGACGCTTATTTAAGGACATACAAAAAATATTTCCAGTTTGAACCAGTCTGGCATGAACTTTTTTTGGAGTGGGTGACTGTTTGGTGTTTTAAAAAACACATTTAATGTTACATGTGTTACTCTTACAATACATTGCCATTTTTGACAGTAGTTAAATGTTATTTCAAGCACTGATTGTAATTTAGGTCTAAGTGTTATAAATGGTGACATTATACATTTAAGACTCACTTTTGGCAATTATAAATGTTTATTAGTGATTAATAAATGGTGTTATGCTTTACACTTTACAATAAGGCTCCCATTTGGCATTTATAAATGTTTATTAGTCCTTAATAAATGTTGACATGTTTTAAACTTTACGACAAAGCTATCGTTTGTCATTTATAATGTTTAGTAGTCATTAATAAATGGTGTTATGCTTTACACTTTACAATAAGGCTCCCATTTGGCATTTATAAATGTTTATTAGTCCTTAATAAATGTTGACATGTTTTAAACTTTACGACAAAGCTATCGTTTGTCATTTATAATGTTTAGTAGTCATTAATAAATGGTGTCATGCTTTACACTTTACAATAAGGCTCCCATTTGGCATTTATAAATATTTATTATTCATTAATAAATGGTTTTATGCTTTACACTTTACAATAAGGCTCCCATCTGGTATTTATAAATATTTATTATTCATTAATAAATGGTTTTATGCTTTACACTTTACAACAAAGCTCCGATTGATAGTTGTGGATATTTATAATGCATTTCTGAAGTACAATTTTATATGATAAAAAATATGTTTACAAATGCTGATTGTGCTTACAGGATAGTAACTTAGTCTGAAATGTTTAATATAGCAACTCTAGATGAAATATATAGGTGAACACATTTGGCTCACTATTTGGCAAGAAACCGGTCAGTTTTTTTCCTCTTTCTCACCCTTAACTAATGCATAATAAACCATTAATAATGGTTTATAAAGCATTTACAGATTAATTAATAATATAGCTATAAACTATTTATTAGCATCTATAAGGGGAGCCTTATTGTAAAGTGGTACCCAATAAGGTGTGTGTGCCAATTGTAAACAGCATTCCGATTGCAATAAAGAAAAGACACCAATTTTTAGGTGATCGATGGCTCTGTGTAATACCAGTGACGCACTGCTTCTATAAACTGGGAGTTAGGATGGGTAAAACATATGATTTTCTAACACCTAGTTCAGGGGTCAGCAACCTTTAACACCCAAAGAGCCATTTGGACCCGGTTTCCACGCAAAAGAAAACACTGGGAGCCGCAAATACTTTTTGACATCTAAAACGAAGATAACACTGTATATATTGTTTTTTACCTTTATTCTTTGTGTGAACAACTAAAGTGTGTTGCTTATGAAATCCATGAAGTGCTACAGAGAAAATTACATTTTATTTATGTAATTAACACATTTTGAACTCTTAAAGAAATATAACAAAAGGAAAGACACCCAGCTGAACTAAAATGATCCATGTAGCAAACAAAAACTGTTGTGAGCCACCAACCTTATATCACCTTTGGGCTTTTGGAGCCTTGACCTGACTTTTAAAAAATAATTGGAAAACAAGCACTATGCTGCTAAAAGATGAAAAATAGATATTTGCAAAATTCTGCCTAAATATGTATTTTACCTGGTTAATGTGTGTGGCGGGGCGTGGTCTGCAGCGCAGCTGCAGGGAAGGCGGACGCACCTGAGCGGGACCCGCAATCACGCCTCGCGCCTTAACGTCTGTGCGATCTATGCTGTTGTGTTGTCGGGCTGTGAGCTGAAAAGCTACAGCCGGCTGTATGTGTACAGCCATGTGTGAAAAGTGGTCGATAAAGAAATGATGAAAAGCATGTTCGTGCAAACATCGTCGGGTCTGCGGTGGTATGTTTACAATAGGACTTCTGCTCCTGAACCTCTGCGCACAGCGTCTGCAAATCGGGGCTGTACAAAGTCACTTTCATCTTTACGCAGGACTGTAAGCTGTCATCTGTGAGGCGTGAGCGGTGTTTGTTTTTAACATAGTTCACGGTGGAGAACAGCTGCTGACATAATGTTGATCCGAAGATCCATAATTGGCCTACCTGGGGTTGAAAGTCTTGATAAATGCATGGCGTTTTGGCTTCCGCGAGTGTGACGCTTATTTTGAGTGATGAAAAAATAATAGAATATAATTTTATTTTTATATTTCAATATTACAATAATCTTACAATTTAGAACTACAAGTTAAAAAAGAACTAACATAAATAAAATACACTTCAGCTAAATACTTCTAATTTATTTTCCCAAACCACGCGGAGCCGCACTATAAGGACTAAAGAGCCGCATGCGGCTCCAGAGCCGCAAGTTGCCGACCCCTGACCTAGTTGTTGTGGCACAATAAAAGATTAAAGCACTTTTAAAACAATATGATATGTTGGGGGGTTTATCAGTTAACATAAAACTAGTTACATTTTTTTTTACTAATTTTCAAAGTATGTGTTTACAGCTATCACTCCAAAAATAATGATACAAAAGCTTTTCTACTTTTTTATTTCAATCTTTTGTGTGGTGTGAGGTGACAGGGCTTCCATTGGTCAGTTTCAACACTAGGAAACTATAGTTAGCAAGGTGGCTAACATACTATATTGTTTTCCACCTTTTTAGCAACTAAACAGCTAGCCAGTTACAGTTGCATTCATGACAGGGCCATAAACACAACAGCTAAATTCCTCCCTCTCCTGCTGTCATTCTCAGGCTTTGTGGGAAGGCATTAGGATAACACGGGGCTACTGGGAATCTGCCGAAAAAGCAGAGAATCACTTGGCAGCAAAGCATTGAGGTTCGTTTAAACCTCCATTACTATCCACAGCCCCAACAAGACATGAGACAAACAGAGGCCTGAGTGGAATTTCAAATGTTGAGGTGAGCTGTGAAATTGGATAAAGCTGCTTAACAACTTGGACAGCTTACACCTCCCTCACAACAAACTAGTTTACAAGGCATAAAGTCTCTACTCCACCATCCACTCTCTGCCATCTCTGACTGGATTTCCAACTTTTCTATTCTTAGAAAAATTGGCATGTAACAGAATATAGGTTTGAGATGTAGGCAATCCAAGGATTTAAGCTGCTGAAAGTAGTAGAACTGCCCATTTTCATGTCAAATCTTTCTTTCCTTTTAATTGAGAGAGTGGATAGTTTAATAATTTGGGTAAACTGGCTTGAGCTTTCAGTAAAACAGTCTTTCTTGTAATTGTATGTGATTTTGAGCAATAGTTCTCCATTGGTTGCTTTTTCAGGCATTAACCAGCCTTGTATTTACACAGAACAGATAACTTAAGAAAGAATCCGTTTCAAATTGGCACTTTGTTGCTAAAGGTCTGTCACAAAAGCACATAAAAGTAAAACAGTAAGGGTCTACAGCTCTAAAACACAGTGGAATCTCTTTCATGGTTTGATGCTACATTTCAGCCTGTGGTGTGTGGCTCTTGCCAATATTGATGGAATTACAAATCCAAAAAAGAATCATTAGATTTTGGACCACCGTCTCTTAATCTCTGGCTTTCTTCCAGAATGCCTCACTCATGCTGTCTACCTCACCTCTAATCATTCGCGGTAGAAGCTGCCCTTCCCTGAGTCTGGTTCTGCCAGAGGTTACTTCCTGTTAAAAGGGAGTTTTTTCTTCCCACTGTTGCCAAGTGTTTGCTCATGGGGGTCATGTAATTGTCGGGGTTTCCTCTGTATTATTGTAGGGTCTTTACCTTACAACATACATGTAAAGTGCCTTGAGGCAATTTTTCTTGTGATTTGGAGAGATATTATATACAATTTTCAACTCCTAGAGTGACTTTATCGTTGGAGATCCTCAATATTAAGCTCAGAGACAGATGTGCTTGCTTGTTTCTGTACCTCTGGCCCCTAAGCATCTAAACTGTGTCCTTTGGATATTTATGAGATATTTATTGTCAGGGTATCAGGATGGCTGGAGCCTATCCCAGCTGTCATGGACCAGTCAAAGAAAGGTCTAATCAGTCTAATGAATTCTATGTTTGAAAAACAAATAATTTAGCATAACTGTTTGTTTCATAAAGGAAGGGCTTTGAAGCTCCTTTTATTTGGCGGGAGATCTGTTTGGGCAGCATGAGCGCGTGGGACTGAAGGTGAAAGTGTGTGTCACGTGCCAGAAGCGTGACAGTTTGCAACCCTGCTGTACCAGCAAGTTAGAAATCTGTCACAGATGCAGAAAAAAATAGACTTGATAAAGAAAAATAGGATATGGAGATCTGGCAATTTCCAGAAAGATTTGCCTTTCACTGTATTTTTTTTTTTTCTCACAAGCATGACTGTTTGCCTGTGACTTTGAAAAAGCTGGCGACACAACAATGTCCTAGTCTCACAGCCTATACAGATCAACATCATCCTTTGTCACAGAGTTTATCGTCATCCTCTTTGTTTAAACTGATTGCAGATGACTACAAAGGGGAATAAAACGAAAACTCTTATCCTCTTTCCATTCTTTCAGCCACTGCAGCTCCAATTTGTTGCAAATGCTAAAGCTTCAACGTATTTCTCATTTTCCTTTATTTTTGTGTGCCCAGTAAAAGACATGACAGCCTGTATTACTGATCCTAAACAACCTGGTGCAGCTCAGTGTAGGCCTTAAATGGTAAATGGCCTGTATTTATATAGCGTTTTACTAGTCCCTAAGGACCCCAAAGCGCTTTACATATCCAGTCATCCACCCATTCACACACACATTCACACACTGGTGATGGCAAGCTACATTGTAGCCACAGCCACCCTGTCACCTTAAATGTCTGAACTTTATGGAGTTGGACCAGCTCTATCCAGCACATGTCCCATATAATTGGTGGTAGGGAAAAAAAGACAAATTGTCAGATAAATAGATCCTCTGCTGGATCAGAACAATAAACTACACTGCAAACCCAGTTTTTCCATCAGCCTAGTTGGTGTACATATGTGAATGTGTGTCATGCCCATAAGTGCAGATTGCCTCCAGAATTACACAGGCAGTCTAGGCCATTTGGCAAGCAGGACTGTAGTCCCTACCACCAGGAGGAACACACAGCAGAGCCAGAGGAGGGGAGAAAAAAATAAAAGGCGGCAAAATGCCAGCGGACACTGAGAAATAATAACTCTCCCCTATCACCCACACACAGAGTTCGTACAAATACAGCCACCTGCTCGCTGGTTCTCAGAGTCCTACAACCACTGTAGAGCCAAACTGACACAGATCAGTATTTTTTGGGGGAAAAGCATATGTCTGCTAGTCACAGTTAGATTTAGTCAGTGTCAGAGGTTTGTGTTCAGTCCAAACAGAGCCCACTTACCTGTGACAAATAAACATCACCGCCTCGTAAACATTAGCTCCGCTGTTGCCAGTTATCTTATTAACACAGATTTTTTGGGAAACTGAGTATAAATATAGAGTCTGAAAACCTGGAGTTTCGCTCAAAAGTGACCAAAGCAACTATTAAGCTGGAAAAGACGCCACAGTTATAAATTCATGACTGGGGCACAATGACATTTGCTTCTCCACTGTGTGAGCACATATTGTTCAGGTTTGACAGCCCTGTCTCTTTGGCGAAACAGAAGCACAACCCAAACAACTGTCATTCACTTCTGAGGATGGATGTCAGTTGTCTAAGTGGAAATATTGTATTTGATCGAAGTTTTTTTTCCCCAGACATCGATGTTCACATATTCTATTTTTTATTTTATTTTATTTTTTTTCAGAGAACTCGTTCAGCAGTATCTGTGCACAGCAACTACTGAATATTTAGGTTAAGGAAAAATCACGTTAATGTGCGCACAGCTGCTACATGACATTGAATTTTAATAATCATAGGTAGTTACAGACAGAATGTAAACCAAATGGGCCTTTAAAATAACATTTGCACCTTTAAGGTGTGTCCACACATGAAAGAATTCACAGCGCCGTGGCCACCAGAGGCTCGAAAGTACAAGGCATTCAGCAACGACGTGAAATAACAGCTGGTAGCGCAAAGTGACCGAGTCCCGAGTTATCATCATTCTCAACCACCGAAACAACTGCAGTGGGGGGAATAATTATTTGATCCCCTGCTGAATTTGAAAGTTTGCTCACTTACAAAGAAATTGTGTTTTATTTTGGAGAGAGACAGAATATCAACCAGAAAAATCCAGAAAAAAACACATTAAATAAAAGTTATACATTGATTTGCATGTCATTGAGTGAAACATGTGTTGCCCAAGCAAAACATGGCTTAAGACTTGGTGGAGAAACCCTTACTGGCAAACACAGGAGGAAGATGTTTCTTGTAGTTGGTCACCAGGTTCGCACACATCTCAGGAGGGATTTTAGCCCACTCCACGGACAGAAACTCTAAATCCTTTAGGTTTCCTGGCTACTGCTGAACAACTCAAAGCTTCATCCACAGATTTTCTATGGGACTGAGGTCTGGAGACTGGCTCGGCCACTCCATGACCTTAATGGGCTCCTTTGTTGCCTTGGAAGTGTGTTTCAGGTCATTATCATGCTGGTAGCACCTTCAGTGTTCTGGCTGTCTCTCTCCATTAAAGTGAAACTACCATAAAAATTTGAGTTCATTTCTTTCTTTCTCATTTCCAAGTGAGCAAACTTACAAATTCACCAGGCGATTGAATATTTCCCTCACTGTACCAGTGGGAACACACGATACAGTTGATTGACAAATTACAGCACATTTACCTAGGCAACCGGAGCTCAGACGGTTCACTGATGACCAACCATCAGCGACAAAGCTAATCGTTAAACATATGGATGCCCCGTAAGCTGCAAAATCTGGCAAACAGCTTTAAATATTGAAATGGTAAATGGTAAATGGCCTGCATTTGTATAGCGATAGTTTTGAAGCAAAACTAGACATTTCTAGGTCCAGATTCCTTCCTTAGTATTATCCAATAAAACCACTATTTGTCATTTCAGTTCAGTTTTATTTATATAGCACCAAATTATAACACCAGTCCCCTCAAGATACTTGTTTACTTAGTGTCGACACCCGAGGTCATTCTCATGACATGTACAGGATGCATTTCTGTCTCAGAGCTAAGCAGGCAGGTGGCTAGCTCGCTAATGTTTGGTCCCATATAACTTTAAGAGCCTCAATTACCCTGTTATATATGTTTGTTCCTATAAACCATCTTAAAAAGTCTACTTAAAGAGCTCATTGGTAAGAAAATATGAGAAGGAAGGTGATAGAAATCGAGTCTTGGAAGGACTATAAAGTTACTATTAAGGTTCTGTGAGCTTCACATATCCAGAGTAATAGACCTCAGATTGGAACAACAGTGACCATCCACAGAAGTAGCTAATCTTCCAAATTCCCTCCAAGACCACAGTAGGGATGTAAACCATGACGGTACAAAATAAAGCATCAGAAAACATCCAAGCCACTTTAGGCCCTCCAGGGCAAAAATGGCTTCCACAGGAGAGCGGTATAGTAAAATGTATTTAGGTTTCTCTGAAATTTGTTTTGGAAATTATGAATCCTTTGCTAATTCAAAGTGGTCTCTTCAGTGGTTTATAGTTACTTCCAATGTAAATACTCGAGCAGCTTGTTATTCATGTCTGAGTTAGCTGCCGCATGAGTTAGGAACTTCACTGATTCATTCAAAAACACTGGTGACTGGAGATTTGCACTGTCCAGCAGAGCAGCAGTTGCCACAAGTACAGGTTGTTTAACAATGCAAAACAGCATTTTTCAAGTTTAATGCATTTAGCAAAGCGAGAACACTTGTTGCAAGTCGTCAAAATGTCACAAAGTCTTCAGATCTTACTTCTGAGCACACCGTTTCATCCTGGATTAGAAGTGGGGCCAGGATGTTGATTAGAAAGTGCAGAACTGTCCATTACAGAAAGTAATTCTCCAAGTATACCAAGGCAGAAGAGGACAAAACACAAACGCAGAAATTGTTCACGAGGCCTTAACGGGGGCCTTAAGGTTGTGTAAAGCGCTTTGGGGTCCTTAGGGACTAGAAAAGCGCTATACAAATACAGGCCATTTACCATTTAACCATCAAAATGTAATAATGCATTTTTTAAAGCTGTCAGCAAGTGCTGACTGTTACCGCACATGGCATGTTAGTGCTTCACAGTCCACCTGGCTGGAGACAAGAAACATCAACAAGAACAAGACAGCAAAAACTTTACGGTTTCAAGCCTACCTTGAAATTGCATGCCGTCCCCACCCAAGAGAGATATTTCAATTAAAGCAGTGACAGGTTTTTGATAGTTTTGTGTGAGATGTTTTTTTTCTTTTTTCCAATTTCCTCGTGTTTGCAGAGTGTGATTGACAGCAAACAGAGCGCAGAATGAATACCGTAGTGCTGATACAAAAACGCTCAACTGAGGGATGCTGAAATGAGGTTAAAAATAGAAATGCTGACTAAATAAAATAAAAAGCACTTTCTTAACAGCTGAAATCTCGCTCTGCTGAAACTGCCGTCGGACTGCAGGTGGGAAAAAAAGTGGACATCGTTCATGGAGAAAAAGTCGTGATGTGTGATGGGGCGAATCAGAAGGGTTGAATGCAGTGATTTAGTTTGGTATCTTATTTAATGCATCGATTCTTCTGCGCGAGGAGCAGCTTTAACCTCCTAAGACCCGAACTCTTCCACGGCATGCATTTTTAATTTCTCTTTGATATTTGGTCACATTGGGGCTCGATGAATGTAAAAAAGAATTACCAGGGGGTTTTTTACCTTATTTTTGTTTTTAAGGAAAATGAGAGCTACATATGAGGATATTCGTTTAAAATTTTAATAGAACAGTAGCAGAATAATGTCCTCGTAAGTGGATATCAGGCCCTTGTAGAGCAAAATTGAGTATTTTGGTCTAAATATCCCCAAAATGTGGTGTTCACATATGTGGACCTCCAGGTCCTAGGAGATTAAAGAGTAAATAAGTAAATGCGTGAAAACATATTTACTACATGTCCTACAAGGAAAATGCTGAAGGAAGACTCTGAAACAGCCCGACATCTCCACACATCTATTTCATAGCAGCAGTTTCTCCATAAGAGAGTAGGTCAACACTGACGTCAAAGTCATGAAGGTTTCTTAATGCAATCAGGAACACCTGTCCTTACTTACCATTTCATACTAAAATAGCTGCTGTGAAATGGGTCTATTGCAAAGGAGAATGTCGACACTACATTATAGAGTTGTGTGCGTTTTTGTGTGTGCGTTTTTGTGTGCGAGTTGGAGAGAGGCAGGCAGGGAGAAAACGCTGTGTGAGTGATTGTGAGCCTAATGGGCAGGAGCTGAGATTCACTGCTCATTTTGGGAGGCATGTGGTAGGAGGACAGAGAGAGTGGGTGGAGAAAGTGGAGGATGAGAGCGAGGAATTCTAATTTGCTCAGGGGTGCATGAGGAATATTTTTCTGCTGATATGTTTACAGAAATACAGGCCGGTGGAATATTTGCTGCTGTTTAAGCAGCATTCATCTTGCTCTCCAAATGTAGAATGTGTCACAATACAGTATGTTGAAAAAGCAGCTTAGACTCCTTTTTTTGACCCTCACACATATATCCAATAAATGTTTGGGGTTTTTTCTCTTCCGAGCTGGAAGTTGACATTGAAGAAGGGCACAAAGTTCTCCCTCTTTGTCCTTCTAAACTAACTTTGGCTTGAGAATTAGTGCATCAGTGTTGTCTTGATGTTTGGGTCACACATCATGTCTCACCATATTATAAATGACTCAACGAAGTGGAGAACGTTGGCAACACTCATTCTGACAGTCTGCTATAGCAGCTGCCACGAAAACGGAGAGAGGACAGGAGAAGAGGGCATGTTACTCAAGCCTGGTTCAGAACATGTAAGGCATCTTCTCCTAAAACTACAGCGCTATGCAAAATCTTGAGCCACCCCTTACTTCTTTATATTTTGCTTTCAATGAGCCAGAAGACCTTGTCATTTTTAATTTGATACTGACCAATCGTTTTTCTTTGGAGAATGGCTACTTTTTCACTTTCCTTCAGCAGCCTGTTGCAAAAACACACTATTTATTCCAATTTGTTTTCTTGAATCGATGAAGTAGATGACAATAACACGGTTTAACAGGCATAAAATAACGTTTTTGCACTGACAAGGTGATTCGCAACAAGCTTGTCACGGTTTGCCGGGGCAAGCCGTGTGGAGTTGGAGAAAGGACCCAAAAGGCGGCAGCTCTGGTGCAGGTGAGTATTTATTTACAGGAGTGGGTACAAACAGCAATGGTGGGTGAACATGAAACCGGAAACCTAAACTGCGTAAAACTAGCAAAACAAACCAGAAACGAAGATGCAGGGAGGTCCGGGAAATACATACGGGGAGAGGAGGGGAAACAACACAGATGAACCAGCAACTACCATGACAGAAGACACAACTTAAATACACTCAGAGAACACAGGGAGATTACACACAGGTGGGGAACACAGCTGGGAGTGATTAACGTGACGAGACTAGGGAGGCAAACTGAAAACACTCACATAAGACGCAGACCTTCACAATAAAACAGGAAACACATACACGCAATGACATAACACACCAACTTAACACAGACTGGGGGACACAGAACATAGGAACATGAACCATGAAACAGAAGAGTACGGACGGACAGCAGAACACTAATTAAGCTACACATTCAAATTGTTGGCACTGTTGTGTTGGGACTGAGAGAATTCATCTTCTGAAACACTGAAAAGCTGTTCAAACATAAAAGGAGAAATTTGGCCTGTGTGTTTTAAACTTCCTGTTAATAAATGACATCTCGACAGCTGTTAAAAACTACTTCATGGAACAACTGGACTGATGTCAGGTGATTAGCAGGATTCTCTGTGTTCACCTGAAGGCCCATTTGGACAGCTGCTAGAGATAAAAACTAGAAATACGTACAATGAATGAGTCCTGAAAACTACTCTTGCAAAGAAAGGCGCTCATTTGAAGTCTGGCAGCTGAGAGATGATTAAGTCAAAGAGGTTATGGTAAAATCTGACTGTGTGAAAAGTGTGAGAGCCCTAACAAGAAGGTCCAGGAAAGATTTAATAGGGAGCATGCTTTTTGGACGTAATAGCTTTTTATGTTTCTCTCTCATGAAGACATGAGTTTCTGCACCTCATTAAAAAGGCACTTCCAATAACCGTATGTGCCAGATCTCATCGTTCCAGTTCCCGGCTCAGTTGTCAGTCAAAGCAGCTGCAAGTGGAGCTTTCAGTTAGCTGATGCATATGGATCCCTTCATGCTTCTTCCCAATTGAACTTGCGCTGAACTAAGCGTCATTTGTGATGTCAGACCTCACTGTATGCAAGCCCTCCTCACAATTTTCCACAGAAGCGCTACCATCTGTGCAGAGACACTGCAGAGGGCAACAATGTGCACACTATTATTTCAGCTATTAGGTGTTCGCCAAAGCTTCAGAGCTTTTGCATTTATCGGTGTAAACAGTAGACGGCAGTTGGCCTTGTTGAAGTGCTGCATTATTTCAGGTACCACATCTTATCAAGGACAAATTTCCCAGTGCTAGACATACTGTTTAACCGAAGGTCTCAAAGTTGCAAGGACACGCATATAGTGTACCATTTAAAAACTTTAAAACTGCATATCCCTGTAATCTTGTTTCACAGCAGCATTTGTGCAGAAAAGCACTTTTTTCCCAGTTGCTGACTTGGAGAACATCTGTGATGGCACCTAGTAAAACATAAAAACAAAAGCACACAATGTAAGTTTAATTGACTGTACAGCCAGGAGTGTTCCCAGTTTGATGTCTCTGCATCTGCTGTAAGCAGCAGAGAGGCTGTCTGTTCACAGGGGGTGTCTGCATTATCTTTCTACAACATCATACACATCAAGCTGGGATCCAAGCTGAGGGATCTGTGATTTCTGGGTGCATGTTTCACACTCTGAAATTGATAGAAACCTAATCTCAAAGGGAAGAAAATGCTGAATCAGTCTGAAATAGCTCTCAGATAAAAAGATATATGCTTTGCATGCTTTTCAACGGCGTTTTCAGTTCAGGACAATTTTCATATGAATATGAGCTGCAGATATAATATCCCTTACTGTACGTCTCCTCTGTATCAGCTCCTAATTTTGCTGTCAAGCCTGTGTGTGCTCTGACTAATGTCAAAAAGGGAGTGCCTGGGTCATGACTGCACTTTTTGTGGCAGCACGACAGTACCATGACAGCCTGGCAAGAGCAGCCTCATCCAAGCAAGCGCTGAATGAAGAAGCAACAGGGTGACAGGTTGACCTTCACATGTGGAATAGACAGCACTTGTCTAGTGAGGTCGTTATGTTGTACTTTAAGAACATAAGGATTTTTTCATAGGGCACAGGAACACTCATGCCCTACAGGCCTGTCAAATGAGGGACCGAATTATGGAAGAAGCAAATGTGGAAGTGAGAGAGACAACAAGAGACAACAGGGGAGTGAGAGAGACAACAAGAGACAACAGGGGAGAGAGGAGAGGAGACTGTCTGCATAAGTTTGAACTTGATGTGTTGGCTCACAGGGCTCACACACATCGTTAGCATCACAGCCCATCTGTACCCTTACATAAGGTGTTTCCCTCTAGTGGGACTGTGAATTCAGAGGGAAATGCCCCAATCTGCACCATGATAGACATGCACACAGCAGGTCTACCGAGTTTTGGATATCTTATGTTGAAGGATTTTTTGATGATGATGATGGATTTTTTTTCTCCTCCAAAACTAAGAATTTGCACACAGTTCTTCCAAGACAACCACACAATTATATCCACGTTTCCAGGATGTGGTTAGCTGGGGGTTACCCTCATCTGGTCAGCATGGCCCTGCCCAGGTTTGGGATGAAAATTTCAAAATATCATGATTCTGATATTAGCGCTGCATCTTCAGTCTACAGGACAAACAACAGTCAAATCACAAAACTGACTTTCACTTACAGGGCTTTTGATCCTGTGACAACAGAGATGACAGAGGTAGGAAACATTCCAAGACTTTGCAGTCTTTTCATTAAGACATTACTGTTTCAGTGTAAAAATTAAAAACCAAATAACAAAGAAATCACTCAGTGTAGGAAGATTCAGAAAAGAAAAGGAAAATCATTAATACATCAATTCTAACCATCAACTTCTTGCCCCAGTGTTGGCATCCAAATTCTCAGTTGGTAAACATGACAGCGGTGCCTCCTTCCCTGTACGGAGATTTGAAGACGTGACTAAAGGATGTTTTGCCTTATTTCGCCAATAGCTCAAGATCCTTTATATCCTGTATCATGTAAAATACATAATCAGATGTTAGGGGTAAAGAACAGCTGGAATAACAGATGAACCAATTTCAAATCCAGTGACTGAGTTGAGTGAGTTCAGAGATTACACTGGTACTTTTGATCCCATAGCAGAAATGCTGAACTCTTATGAGCATTTCAAAGTCCTAGATCATTGTGTCCAGAAGAGTCGAGATTTAGGTCAGAAGGTGGCTTTTCTTCTTTAATGAGACACTCCGCTTTGAAACACGGTGTTATCTTGAAGAATCACTTCAAGATGACTTCTTTCAAATCCCTTCTTAAAACACAGGAAGACTTTTGCTCACAACTTGCTTTGTGGGTAATGGTTGGTCATATTTATGATCCTGTCATAATTATGACCTGCTTCAAAAAAAAGTATAACTATAACTATAAATAACTTTTAACACACCCACTTTGTGTCACCAGCAATTATTTGGCCCGTGTTTGTGTGAAGCTGAATGTCATTGACTTGGTTCCTGGTCGCAGTGTTGCTGTTTGCTCTTATGGAATGAAATTGAATAGCCTGGCATTTATACAGCATTAGTCTTACTGACCCCGCAAAGCACTTTGCACTACAAGCCACATTTACATATCTTACACATTTTCAGGCAGCACTTTATTCTGCAGCGCTTCGATTAACTCACATCCACACCTACGACCAATCTACAGTCACCAATTAACTGTACATGTGGAAGCTGGAGGAAACCCACGCAGGCACAGCGAGAGCATGTAAACCACTGTGTCATCTGCTTATGGCTTGTGTATTGTTTCCACGGTTACAGTAGCTTTATTCTATTAATATTATATATTAACTTTGCATTGTTGCGTTGCTCTGTTATGTTTAAACATTAATTTTAGCATGCTTTAGTTTTGGTCCTAGTGTAAGATGCAATAAAAATAAAGTTATTATTGGCATTATTTATGCATTTCAATGATTAAAAAAATACTAGACACCAGCTCGAAATAGACATGTATTTGACTGACCTATGCAGCGTAATGTCATCTGGCAACATACTGGAGCAAAAGTTCAGCCCAATTACTCTTTTAGCAGAGCCTGGAAACAGCTTCTAAAATCATTATAGAGAACTCATGAAGTCAGTGTTTGCTAAATTAGCACCACAGAAAGACTCTGTGCACTCTTCAGTTAAGGAATAAAAAGGGAATTTTAAAGAAAAAGCTCTGAATAGTGGCGAGGCTTACGTTTATTAGGACTTACATCAGTTTTCTTGTTATTAAATTGTGAGTTGCTCTATTTTGAATAATCCATGAAATGAGGACCAGTGGGATGCTTTATTTTGGTGTGTGCCCTGAGGCTGGGAGCAATCTGATGGGCAAGTGGCCAAGGAGCAACTGAGAAGAGACAGAGCAGCAGGTTATATTAAGAATTACATATTTAGAAAAATAAAATGCATAAAAAATGTCCCCACAGTCTCGTGCAAAGCGTGGATCTATAATTTGTGTGTGACCCAAATTAGGCTCATCGTTTGTTTTTTTTCGTGACACATTTGAGTTCTTTTTCTATCTTATTGTGACAGCATGGAAGTGTGTGTGTGTGTGTGTGTGTGACTTTTTTTTCCAAGCACATGTTACTTTAGCTTATCATCAAAGAAAAAGGAGGGAGGAAGAGTGACGAGCAAGAAGGGGAGGGAGCAGGAGCTTCCGCAGAAATTGCTTTCATAGCGCGACCGCGATGTGAACTTTGTCATCAGTCTAACATGTCAACAGTTCTGTGGTAAATGCGTACACTGTAAATTCAGTGTGATGTGCATGATATACCTGCTACTTATGCTTATGCATCTTTACAGAGAACCCCAATTTTTAATGGATGGGAACAGAGGAAAGGGAGATAACATGGAGTTAGGTTCTGGCTGGTTACCATGGTACCTGAGCTTGGCAATGTTGCAGAAGTATTAAATATCACTGAGGGTCCTTTTGCTTTTGATCCAGCTCTTCCAGACGCAGGCTGTTCCTCCTCCACATGCTGGCAGGACTGACACCTGGCTGGAGAGACACACGAGCCACCTGAGAGCAGAGCAGACTCACTAACATATAACGGATACAGCACTTAACATAGAATAGATGACGAAATACAGATTCTCATTAGGCAGATGTGCTATTCTGCGATTGACAAGTTCCTCCTGAAATATTCATGAACTGTATTATTTTCATCTCTTCTTGAAGGGGTGGTGTCAGATTTTATCCCAGTTGATGGCAGACATCTGTGGAATTTGGAGATGTCACACTGTGCATAAAGCCACATGCGTTTGTTGCTTACAATATATAAAACATTACCTGCCATACTTTAAAAAAAGACCAAGGAATGTGTTTGACATTTCCAACTGTGAGGAATTTGTAAGCAAGAAGGATCTGTCGCTCTTGGAATACCAGCAGAAGTGACACCACTAAATATGTAAAGGTGACATGAAAGCATGCCGTGTTCATCCAGTTTAAATAAAGGCACTTTGAATCATATAAAAACAGAAGAGGCTGGTCAATAGAACCAGAGAAGGCTGCTCTACTGTTATAGATTTTATTTAGAAAGAAAGAGATTAGCACTTTTCCACTCTACCTGAGCACTGAAAGCCCTTCATATGACATGTCTCATTCAGCCATTCATACAAGCACTTTTTTAAGTGTCTAAGTGTTTTCGACCTAACATTAGCACTCTGATAAATGCTCCAGGAGCAGCTCGGAGTTCAGTATCTTGCCCAAGGATTAGACTCAAGCAGGAAAATATCAGACCACCAGCCTTCCAATTAGAAGATGATCTGCTCTACCTCCTGAGGCACAGCCACCCTCTTAATAAAAAGAATAATTGTTTGAAATAAATCATTACCAAATCTCTTTATCGCTCATAAAATAGTTTTCCTTTCTTGTTTTTGGAAAGAATTTAATATTGAAGTTTTGATTTTAATGCCTCAACAGCGACACCTAAAGCCAAGAGGAACGGAAGGGTGCGAGGTCCGAGAAGACAAAACCTCTTTTATCAACTGGATGTCGATCGAGTAGTTTATTATTAACACATCATTACGAAAAATTCTATTTTTCCTTACCTGCTATTGGATCCTGGTGTGCTACACTGTAGCATCAAGGGTTTCCTTTAACCTTACAAGATGAAAGACAACCTTTAAGTCTATCTTGCACTTTAAAAAGCTTGATGCCACAGGACCTGCAGATAAGAGAACATTTTTGTTTTGTTTTGAATAATTCAGCGTGCTCAGGGTTGGAAACTTGCATTGTAGAGCTGCGCGTATTTACGCTGGTGGCAAAACAACAATAATGTCATTTATTATTCATAATTATCAATTTGCTGTGACAGAGTCAGGAGCACCTCAGACAGCTGAGTGGTCATTCACTCACAGTTTTACACTTAAGTTATTTGATAGGCAAAGGCTGTCTTCAGAGTGTAAGCTCCTTCAGAGCTGTCAGATATGAATTTTTTGTTAGGTTTATAATATTTTTATAATACTTTTTTTTATTATATTTATAATAGCATTTTTATTTCCCCCCCTAAAGTAACAGCCAGTCTGTGGTGGTTATTATGGTTTTATTTTTATGTGCTTAGATGCACTTCATAAAAATTGACTTTTCTAAACACGTGGCAATGGCCAATAGACAGCCTAGAAGTCATCATCGTCATACATTGAAGGTTTCGTTGAGTACTGGGTTTTTCCCCCTCAAATACACGATAGTACCGCTCCCTCTGGACAAATTACCACAACTGACTATATACTGGATGCGCTTCCCCCCTCCAAGATTACCTATTTTTTAACTTCACCAGACAGTAGTGTAACAGATGTACTATCAAATGACACTGCTTTCATCGTCATTAATATTTAAAAGCATTCAATGGGACAACATTAAATTCTAACATGAAACAGTATCTGGAATAATCTGATGTGTCATTCAGGTGACACTGCTAACAGTAGCTCTTTGTCTTTACAGCTATCAATTCAATACAGTTGAATTTTAATTACATTACACAAAATCCTTAAGGTGCTGTATATTTTAAGGTAAAGAGCCTACAGTTATACAGAGAAAACCCCAACAATCAGAAAATCCCCTATGAGCATGCACTAGGCAACAGTGGGAAAGAAAAACTCCCTTTTAACAGGAAGAAACCTCCAGCAAAACTAAGCAGCTGTTAGAGGTGGCAGGAAGACAGGACAAAAGACATTTTGTAGAAGAGAGCTAATGATAATAACTAGTGATTAAATGCAGAGTGGTGTATAACCATACAGAGAGTGAAAAAAGTGGGGGAAGACGAACAGGAGCAGCCTAGGCTTATTGCAGTGTAACTACTGGAGGATTCAGGGTCACCTGATCCAGCCCTAACTATATGCTTTATCAAAAAGAGCATTTTATTAAGTATAAGTAGAGAGGGCGTCTGTAACAAAACCCAAGCTGCAAGCTGGAGCCTGAAAGCTGAAGGCTTTGCTTCCCATTCTACCTTTCAGTACCCTATGAACTGCCTGTGAGCCTGTGAGAGCAAAGTGATATTGGGGGGAAATGGCACTACGAGGTCTTTCAGACAAGATTGGGCCTGATTATTCAAGACGATTCAAGAATGTAAAAGGGACTTTTAATCTGATTATTGATTTTAAATAACAGGAGCTAATATAGGAAAAATGATAGGAAAGCTGAATCTACCTGCAAACATCACATTTCTGAAAGACATGGGGGGGGGGGGGGGGGGGTGGTGATTTGGTCAGTTTTACACCATAGCAGGCAGTTTAGAAATAGCCCTTTTTGATTGGCTATTAGTTGTCCTTCTGTATAGTCAAGATGGGGATGATTCTCTCTCCAATTAGCTCAGTGCTCCCTTTGCATGGATTTATGGAAAAATCTATTATGAGCAACTTGCTCCACACTCTCACACTGGAGGTGTGAGCTTCTAAATAGAACAAGGGGAGCTTTAAACATCAGTATTCAGTTCAATGGTTTGGATGCCCTTAGGGGAAGTCCCTAAATCGTATTAACCTTTACCATTTTAACACCGCTATGTCATTTAACCATGAAATCTAAGGATAATCACTGCAGGTCCTTTCACCAGACCACTCATCTTACCCAGCAATTAAAATGTCAAGCGCAACTGTTGTGAAATGCTAAATCATGACAAGGAGAGGTTTTTTTTTCCCCTCTAGGCTGTAAATGAACACAAAATATATGCATTCTGCCTGTTATTGTAGAGATATGGTTTATATTTCAGTCAAGATCCTGAAGCTGGGAGACAGAAGCTCAACCAGTGTGTGTCTTTAAGTGTTTTATTGTTGGCTGTCAGTCAACAAGAAGGTGGCTTTCACGTACCAGTATAGGAACTTAAGAGATCGAGCCTTCTTTAGACTTTAGGGCTCAGTTTTCCAGACATGGATTGAGCCTTGATCTTGACTAAAGCCAATTTTATACTAGAGACCTAGATTTGATCAATGATTTATTTATTTGTTTTTTTAATATAGGAGTAGTCTTAATCTATGTCTTGTAAACTGACTGAAGGGGTACATGCTGTATCTTTGTAAGGCTGTGGAGAACACTACATTAGAAAATTTGGTTTGCAGCATTTATTTGGAGCAGATGCTGCTTGTATTGCACAGTGACATTTATAGTATTCTCAGCTCATCTTTGGATCTTCTCCAAAATATCAACTGTTTACCTATTTGTAACTGTACAATCATCAAAACATTAAATGGTACCATTTCTTGCCATCGCACAGTGAAATTTATACTATTCTCAAATCAACAAACTGTATTGCATCGCCTCTTTATTTGACAACACTCTGAGTGTATCTGGAAACAGAAGAGGCAAATTGCTGTGGTTTAAAGCAAAGTGTTTTCCATTCATGTCCGATATAGACCTCAGCTGTTCAACAGCCATGGGCCTCTGCTGTATTTTTGTCATTTCAAAAAGCGCTGCCTCTTTATTTAACAACACTGTAAGTGTTTGGGATCTAAAGAGACTCAAAAAATCAAAATGTTTTTCTCATTCATGCTCGATGTAGGACTCTAGCTGCTTAACAGTTAGGGGCCTCTTCTGTTGTACTTCTTGTTTCACAATCCACCACAATTACCTCTTCAGTTAACAACACTCAATAAGTGTTTAGAAACTGAAGAGATCAATTGCTGTAATTTTAAAAGCAAAATGTTTTCCCCTTTGACAGTTAGGCGTCTCCTTTATTGTTATTTTCACACCATAATGCACCATGTACTGGATAACAGGTCAGGAATGCAGGCGGGCACGTTTAGCACCAACGCCATAATATGTTTAGATTGTGCTTTGGCTTGTTGAAATAAGAACTATCTTCTTTTAAAAAATGTAAATTTTAACCATTCGGTTGAAGTGGGAGCAAATGGATCCTGCAAATACTGGTAAGCTACTGTAAAATTTACAGCAATCCATTTACAGTGTACTTACTTTTGTATGTCTTCTAAAGCACCTCATATTGCATTTCGAAGTACTGTATGCAACAAAAACAAGCTATATGGTCCATCCACTCTTTGTCATTACTGAGTTGTAACATAAATTTGTGGACGCAGACAGGAACTCTGAGTCTGAGAATGGTTTTTTTCATGATTTGCTACACTATTGTGAAAGTGTTACCATTTCTTTAACATAACTTCTTTGAATCTTTCAACTAAGTTACTTCCTGAAATCCCCAATTTTCTGTGATTTCTGTAAATTCTCAGAATCTTTTGATGAAATTATGTACTACAGACAATAAGATCTTAAAAAGCTTCACAATTTCTATGTTGAGGTACATAATTTCAAATTTGTTCCATAGTTTGCAGATGCAGTTTTTTGCATATTGGTGAATTCTGCCCATCTTTACATCTGAGAATCCATCATCCTACCGACCTACTGCCAGTTAAGTTAGATAAGCAATGTTCCTCCTGCTATTTTCTTTAGTAGCACTTACTTTTCCAACCTTTTTTTGCTCCGTCCGACCTTGTTTGAGACGTGTTGTTCCTGTCATGTTCATAACAACTTTCATGAAATAGCAAAATGTAAATTGTTCTCTATGTTCCATTGTTAAAAAAAATATGGGTTTATGAGATTTGCAAATGATTGCATTCTGTTTTTATTTACATTTTGCACAGTGACGCAACATTTTGGAATTTAGGTTATACATTTGACACAGTTTTATGTTTTCTTTATTTTTTTTATGAAAGTGTTAAAGTATGGAACTGTCAAAACCTGATTCAGTGTCGTACTCAATGCAAACATAGTTGACTTAAGCGTTTAATGGTAACAGGCCTAACAGTTACCATGGCGTCATTGATGACAGAATGTTCCAATTATCAAAAGCAAATTTAGACTGCCCTTTTTCAATTTGTACAATTCATCCTTGGGGGATTATGAATCAACCAAATTTGGTGACAGTCTATTTAATATTTTTCCAGTATTGATAGCTAATTCATAAGACTGACAGACCAGCCATCCACCAATCCTGAGAATCACACCTCATCTGTGACTAAAATTATATCTGGTGAATGAACAGTATAATTTTTCTTCCATGGACTTCACTGATTAATCACTTCTCAATGGATCCCAAACCTCCATCAGATAGGCTACATTAGGGCTTTTTAATCAGTCTCTTGAGCAACTGCAATCAAATTAAACACATTTAAAAATCCTCAGGAATGCCTTGTCAAAGAGAACATTTTTATTTCTGCAATACCTACAAAATAACAGCATCATAAACAGTAAGATTAGTATGTTGCAATACTTTTGTGAAATATGGAATCCTACGCACATCAGCAAATTGCAAAAATGCATGTACTTCATGTATCACAAATGTAAATGCACGTATTTATTCTGCCTTAAAATACTACTTACAGCATACGTGCAAAATATATGCAGGAGAGCAATGCCAATTGTGTCTGTTCAACTAGATATAAATGCCTCTATGGAGTGCTACCAAATCAGCAAATACACGTTATGAGGGATTGGGCTTCGTGTCAGTTACTGCCAAGCATGCATCCAGGGTGCCATCAAATCCAATCCCCACACTGATGATGTTTAAACAAATCAGCGACATCCGTCATCTCCGATGAGAGTGTGAGCACTGAGTCAATACCCTCATTAGCTGTTAGAACACATGCTCATGTAGATAAGAAACAGTCCGGCTCTGACAGGCCAGATTATTTTCAAATGTTAAACTGTTTAAGCTAGCAGATCGGGAAGTCATCCTAAAAGTGTGTATGTCTTTTATGCATAAACTAGGACATTCGAAGAGTACAGTACAGACAATCTCCTGCGTATATATTTAGAGAAGATGCTAAAAAATACTAATCTGTTGAGGGGATCAAATGTTAAAACAAAGAACCTGTAAATGATTTATTGCTCATCGTGACTCAGTACTACCGGAGCAGACTCGTATTCTGCGCCAAAACTCCTCTGAGGTGTAACAAATGGATGCGAATGCTTCCACGGCATGATTCACGCAGCTAATTACCCCTGTCTAATAGAAAACCTCACTGCGAACGTGAAATGAACACTAATATACACTGATGTATGAAAGACACGAGACATCAAAAGAACATAATGTAGTCATTAAATACATTTTTGTTTGGACACCACTTGAGTTTACATTAATAACCAATTGATTAACCGCCAGAACAGCTTTCAAATGGGCACTTGAGAAGTGTTTAGAAATTATCCCGGGGGTTATTATTCAATCTATGATTCTTCCTACTGTATGCATTAAAAAAAGAAGGCTTTGGTGCATAAGAAAGTAATTATACCCAGATCACTGTGGGCTTGCTCAGCAAATACACAGAGAATTTTGGATGCATTCGTTTAAATTACACCTACATCTGCTTAAAATTCTGTGCACATTGAGTTATATCTTACATGTAGGAGGTCTTGCTGATTATTTGCAGACAACTCACTGCAGCAGAAAAGACTTGTGGGTATCAGTCTGTGGATATACATGTGCAGGATGAAGGCTTGTGTATGTTTTAGCCAGATTAGAATCTGTTGGTTTGTCAAAACCAGCATTTTAGTCAACATTCACTCATTCCAACATGTATTAGACTGTCATGAATTCAGTACAAATATTTGCTGTCCACAGATAAAGCCAGCTGACTTTGATCATCCTCTGACTGAGTGCTCAGCAGGTTAACGTTTTTTGCTCTTAGTAAAATATCTTGATAACTACTGGATGAATTCCCATTAAACAATATGCCTACTTTCGAGAGAATAATGCCCAAGGTTTCCTACAGAGATGGAAACACATTTGTGAGTAAAATTTTGAACCAGCTGCATGAGCCGATATGAAATAAATGACCACAGAGATCTAAAATAAATCCCATCAGCCTCTGAAGCACTTAATGCTCGCTACTAATCACAAATGCTAACATGCAGATAAATGCCCAAGTGCACTTATTACGGATCCAGATATGCTGCCGTGATGCTCCTTATCCATTTCTGGATGTTAACACAGGTCTGATTCAAAGCTTAAAAAACTGGTAATGGACACATTAATTTAATTCAAATTGAATTGATTCAAATTGATTGCAGGCCTTTGTACCAACATACTCGCTCTATCGCTCAGTTTCCATAGAAACAGTAAGACAATAAAACCTAACACAGTTGCTTTCATTACATCATTTAGTTCATTTTTTAACAAAAAGCAATAATGAACAGCTGCTGAAGTTCAAAAATCCCCATTTTGACATGCTTTGCAATTCGGAGTTTCTCTGAGCCGTGTAAAGTTGTAACCAGTTTCACATTCACATAAACCAGTTTTGTAGTTTTGTAACATAACACAACCCTCGACAAATAAAATGTGCCTTTTATAAAAACCAAAGCATCACCTGTTAGATATCAAAAAACACTTTTCCTCCAATCATGCTCAACATTATTACTACTCTCTCACTAACCTCACATTCAGAACCTTGCAAAGCAACAAGACAGTTTTCATCCAGCCTGTCTCCGAACTGCTGTTTCAGAAACCATTTCCTCCCTGTGAAATGCTTTTGCCTGCTGCTCAGTTCACGCACAAACTGCACAACACTAATACTTCGGATAGCTAGAACCCTGCTGCAACATAACAGCAGTAGAAATGTAGCTCCCAAGGTTATGTACATACATCGTTCTATAAACAGCATTTAGCAAATGTCAACATTCTAACGCACTGAACCACGACGCTGAATATAATAAACAGTGGTCGTCATTACTGTGTCTTGCTCGAAGCACTGTTGTGTTTAACTCTGGTTTGAATTTGTCAAGTGTTTTTTTGCAGGGCAACAGTACACGGACCACGGCAACAGTTTCAGTTGGAACCAATATAAATTTTAGCAAAAGTTGCAGATGATTTTAATACACAAATCAAAGACACATCTCGCTGATTAAATATTGAAGGAATTCACAACAAAGTTGTTTCTCGTGTGATTGTGTGAAATATTTTTAATAAAGACATCTTTTGGAAGTATTGCGCTCTATTGCAGTATGCTTTGCTCCAGCCTTGCTTTAGCATGCAGTTAGAAGCATCTCTTTTTACCATCTTACATTAATTCTAAGGCATTATTTAACTTCTATATGAATCCAAACAGTAAAGTAAAGCAGGACTTGGAGAAACATGCAGCCTGTACACTATAACTTGCCGTGATGTAAATGCTGTGTGGCTGCTACTACTCTTGCGCATGTGGGTTTCACATGTGCAGAATGTTTAATTATTGATAATAATTTGAGACTTGATCAATATTTTATTGGATCCCGCTGATTAAACATCTTAAGGATATGCTAGTGTTGTGGGAGATTTTCAGAGATATTCAAAGTTAACCCATCCGGGGGGGTCTACATAATGCAAAGAAGGGCACTGCACACAATGTCTTTGATTTATTTTGAATGAGCAAGATGAGCCGCACGTGTCTTGTGTGCATCTTCATGGCAACCGGTGTGTTTATGGAAGATTTCATATGTAAATGCTTGCTAATAAAAACACACCCACTCTTAGAGGTTTAAGCTTTGATTAAAGTATGTCAAGCTAAATGTATTCTGTCAAAACACTGAGCAGAGTAGAGTTTTCTTTGGAGTGTGAGATATCAGCTAGCAGCTGTGAACCTGGATGGACCTCACTGGTGTGCTCTTTTCCCCCCTTGCTTTCCTCATTATAACTTCCAAGCATTTAAAATGAAATAATAAATTATAAACAGCTAACAAATCACTTTTGACTCATCTTGTTTATCTGAATTCATGCTTACAATGAGCCTCCTGGTGTGAAAACTAGGAGCTACAGCCTTTTCTGTTGGTTTGTTTGTTTTTTTCCCCTCCTATTCATGTTTGAGAAATGCCGGCGATTAATTTCTCTACTCGTGCTTCATTGTTTATCTTTGTTCTCCACCTTGGTGTGCATCAGTGCAGCTGACAAGATTGTGTCATGTGGTTATATCCTCATTAAATGTGGCTGGTGTCTGTGCACCAGTCCAAAGATAACTCGCTGCTCGTGGATCATCTCTTAATGGCATTTCAATTTCCTTTCTCAGTTTACAAGAGACCGCGATGCAAACATGCCGTGCTTTGGCAAAATAATATTCATGATGGGGTGTAAACAGAAGCTGAATGGAAGTAAAATCAGCTACTGAACCCTGACTGGAGCTTTTCGTTTATTTGCTGGATTGGATTTCAACTCGCTCTTCCATGGCTTAAATTAAATTTTGCTTAGAAAAAAGTCCAGGCTTTTCTTTTTATGTAGTCCAAGATGGTTCTTTGTGAATATGAACAATTCCTAAAGCAGCCTCAATGACAGTAAATTAAAGCCAGATATTGCGTTCACTGCGAAAATGCCCTGGTTGTTTTTTTCCCCAGAATATTGGCACGTTCATTTTTTTAAACTGTTATATTACTCTTGTTTTAAAAAGCTCTCGGGGGTCGGTTAGGGGTAGGTTATTTCCATTTTCTGCAATGACATTAAATACTGAGGCCTTGTTCCAAGTTTCTGGACTTTTATTAGGGGTTCCCCCCACCCAGACGTATGTTGGCTCAGTGTTAAATGATTACAACGACAATATCTTGTATTTGTTAACTATGTGTACAGCAGGACAGGTGTATTGTAGCTGCATTGTGGATTGAATGCTCACACATTTTGCATTATTTGAGTCTATTCATCACCATAAAGCAACAACTGTGTTGGCCAGATTGCCTTGTTACTGCCGGTGTACAGGAACTGAAAATATCACTTACACAAAACGAATGCATTCTTTTAAAGGCAGCCCTACTATATCCACTTAAAACTTCATTAATTAATTAATTCTTCGATCTTAAATATGATCAACCTATCTCTAATGATCGGCTATGTACCACAGGCCTTCAAGCTAGCTGTAGTTAAACCTTTACTCAAAAAGCCATCTCTAGACCCAGCAGTCTTAGCTAATTATAGGCCAATCTCCAACCTTCCTTTCATATCAAAAATCCTTGAAAGAGTAGTTGTCAAACAGCTAACAGATCATCTGCAGAGGAATGGTTTATTTGAAGAGTTTCAGTCAGGTTTCAGAGCTCATCACAGCACAGAAACAGCTTTAGTGAAGGTTACAAATGATCTTCTTATGGCCTCTGACAGTGGACTCATCTCTGTGCTTGTCCTGCTAGACCTTAGTGCAAAATTCGATACTGTCGACCATAATATCCTATTAGAGCGATTAGAACATGCTGTAGGTATTACAGGTACTGCACTGCAGTGGTTTGTATCATATCTATCTAATAGACTCCAGTTTGTGCATGTAAATGGAGAGTCCTCTTCACACACTGAGGTTAATTATGGAGTTCCACAGGGTTCAGTGCTAGGACCAATTCTGTTTACATTATACATGCTTCCCTTAGGCAGCATCATTAGAAGACATAGCATACATTTACACTGCTATGCAGATGACACCCAGCTCTATCTGTCCATGAAGCCAGATAACACACACCAATTAGTTAAACTGCAGGAATGTCTTAAAGACATAAAGACCTGGATGGCCGCTAACTTTCTGCTTGTTAATTCAGATAAAACTGAGGTTATTGTACTCGGCCCTGAAAAGCCTAGAAATATGGTATCTAACCAGATTCTTACTCTGGATGGCATTACCTTGGCCTCCAGTAACGCTGTGAGGAACCTTGGAGTCATTTTTGACCAGGACATGTCCTTCAACGCACATATTAAACAAATATGTAAGACTGCGTTCTTCCATTTGCGCAACATCTCTAAAATTAGAAATATCCTGTCTCAGAGTGACGCTGAAAAACTAGTTCATGCATTTATTACTTCCAGGCTGGACGACTGTAATTCATTATTATCAGGATGTCCAAAAAACTCACTGAAAAGCCTTCAGCTAATCCAAAATGCTGCAGCAAGAGTCCTGACAGGGACTAGAAAGAGAGAGCATATTTCTCCTGTTTTGGCTTCCCTTCATTGGCTTCCTGTTAAGTCCAGAATTGAATTCAAAATCCTGCTCCTCACATACAAGGTCTTAAATAATCAGGCCCCATCTTATCTTAATGACCTTGTAGTACCATATCACCCTATTAGAGCACTTCGCTCTCGCTCTGCAGGCCTACTTGTTGTTCCTAGAGTATTTAAAAGTAGAATGGGAGGGAGAGCCTTCAGTTTTCAGGCCCCTCTTCTGTGGAACCAGCTTCCAGTTTGGATTCGGGAGACAGACACTATCTCTACTTTTAAGATTAGGCTTAAAACTTTCCTTTTTGCTAAAGCATATAGTTAGGGCTGGACCAGGTGACCCTGAATCCTCCCTTGGTTATGCTGCAATAGACATAGGCTGCCGGGGGATTCCCATGATGCATTGAGTTTTTCCTTTCCAGTCACCTTTCTCACTCACTATGTGTTAACAGACCTCTCTGCATTGAATCATATCTGTTATTAACCTCTGTCTCTCTTCCTGGGAAAATCATCAGAGACCCCAGTCACCCATCACATGGACTCTTCACCCTCCTGCCCTCTGGGAGGCGCTACAGGAGCCTCCGGACTAAGACCACCAGGTACCGGAACAGCTTCTTCCCCACAGCTGTCAGACTCCTGAACTCTGCCTCCTGACATCTGACCCACGTTAACTCATGGACTGAACATACACACACACACACAATGGACAACTGTACCCTCAAACACACAATAATAACATGGAGTGAACCACCACTCACAACCACTAGCACTTTATATAGCCTCTGTAGAAATTATCCACACCCTCACTTACCTTAACTGCACTACTGTATAGCCCTGTTCTTCCTGTTAAAAGGGAGTTTTTCCTTCCCACTGTTGCCAAAGTGCTTGCTCATAGGGGTCATATGATTGTTGGGTTTTTCTCTGTATCTATGAAGCGCCTTGAGGCGACTTATGTTGTAATTTGGTGCTATATAAATAAAATTGAATTGAATTGAATTCATATTTTTATTGTTCAACTCTTGGTAGAGCCCTCAGTTCATCCTCTAACACAGTCCTCTGGAACAAGCTCCTTTCCTTTTACACAAACCTTCTACTGATTGGCTGTCTGAACAATAAGTGTCCTCCTGTTTTCGGCACAAAATGATTGTGCTATCTGCACTCAATGACATCATCCAGTGGAAAGCATAGAAATAAATTGCTTCAAATGGGCAGTCAGGAGCCTGAGACTTTGGTTTACAGACTTTTACGGTCGAAGAACTAATTATTTGATCCCCTGCTTAATTTACAAGCTGGATATATTTTGGCTTATATTGTGTCTCTCTCCATAAGATGAAACTACCAATAATTTCTTATAAATAACAATAAACTTAACAATAAACTTAACAATAAACTGCAGGGGATCAAATAATTTCTTCCTCTACTGTACATAATCTGACCTCATTGTTTCAAACTTTAACCATGATGAAAATAAATACCCACCACTTTAACAGTGTGTATATGACGTAAAATAAAGGAATGTATAAAATTAGTAATACATTTTTAATTCAGTTTTAAAAACCTACTTGTAGTACAGCTGTCATGAAAAAAATGATGGTTGTCTAACTGATATTTGCATTTGGTGACGTAATATAAAGTTATTGCATAAAAATTCTTACATTTAAGTACCAAGTCTTTATGAGACCCAGAGATTTTCATCTCTTCTCCATTTTCACCTCTGAAGTGTCCAGTCTATAGATAATTCTCTCTCTGCCACTCAGTCATAGACCAAAAGTATAAAACATAAAGTCACAAGCAACAGAACTGTGGCATGACAGTTGTGAAATTTTAAGTAACAAATAGAAGTGCCAACTCAAACCATTAAGTAGGTCAAGTGACAGAGGAAAAATCTCTTCCAGAAAATAATTATATATTTCACACTTAAAGCCATTCCAGAAGCTTTGTGTGTATTTTAAGACAGATCCCCACGATGAACTGCTTAACAAATTTGCTTGAGGGCCACCAAGGAGCTATCTACGCTGCTTTGAACTGCTGGCAGGTAATACATACTTCTGTCAATTAAACCTCAAACCTGGAATCCTAAGTATGTACTGAAAGTACAGCCACAGCCGTTTGCCTTCCCTCTCGACTTTGTCCCCTGTCACATCTGCTGCAGTATGTGGTTTGACCAAGTAAATTACATTTGCACACTAAGCAACCTGATTTCTATAATGATGCACTTTGAAGTAAAGAAGGGCTTTTTGTACCCCTGTGTGTGTGTGTGTGTGTGTGTGTGTGTGTGTATGTGTGTGTGTTCATAACGGCGGGAGGGAGAGATGTTATTTTGCTTTTGTTATGTACCATCTTTTCATTTTTATTCATACCTTTTGAAGTAATAAAAATGTATTGTGAAAATATGCATCGTGCCAGTAAAGCCTACAGGCTAAGGTTTTTACCAAACTGTAAATAAAAGATGGATATAGGCATTGGTTCGTGAGCTCACACTCATCATAATATTTTACCATAATATTAGTAATATAAGGATTGTGACATATTTAGTTTTTTTCTTTTGTTTGTTGGGGTTTTTTTGTAGCTATAAATACCCATATTTGGACAAGAATGTGGAGGTCTTACTTATTACAATTGTCTAATGTTAGCAAGCTTGGTTAGCAAAGTGCACTGCACAGATATAGATAATTTTAGGAATTAGCCAAAAAGAAATCTCATTCAGGTTAAAAAGCTCTCTTTTTAGAGTTGCTTGGCTAACATGCCAAAACACAAAAGTGCTCAGTCAGAGTAGAAAATGTACTATAGAAGTCGTGCTGTAACCATAGGCAGTATAAAAGATGGACCACTGTAATCATGAAATCCACCACTGGTTTTGCAGTTATTTTAAAGCTTCAATACTGATATTTTGGCCACTGACATTTTGGATTTTTGGAGTCCTACATGACCATTTTAGATGGAAGCATAAGGTGCTAGGTTGCTACCCCTACCAAACTGCATCTACAAGCTACACTAGTACAATGCACACAGACAAATATGTGATAACTAGTACCAAATAACAGACTCGTGAAATACTAGATTACTGAAGCACATGCTTTAGTATTAATAAAAGAATTGTGAATGGGTTGTACCATATAATAGTCAGATAATTGCATCAAATGCTCCATAAAACACCAACAGCACAGACTGTGTTACATCTTCATTGGCTCTAGTCACCAAAGGTGAGACCTAAACTATCCATAGAGGGTGGGGGGTGGGGGGGTTGTAGTCACTAAAACTACAGCACATTCTTCGGCTTTTTATTAGGTGATGTCATTAAAGTGCTTCAAAAAGCATCAATACCACTGGTGGAGAAGTCCAGTTAACTGAGAGTGTTTGCTTTATATTTTGTAGGCTGCCAGTTCTGTATTTCACTCACAGAATCCAGTGAAAGTCACGTTAGTGCTGCTAACTGAGGTGGCGTGTTAATGATCGCGACCAAAAGCCAGCCTTTTTGTCCTATCCGTACACCGTAGTTCAAGCCCGGTTGCTTAGTAACACTCCCAAACTAAAAGCACTGACTGTTGGCTACTACAATTCAAGAAAGTATTTGCTATTTTCGATGGGTTGCTCTGTATTCAAGAAAGTAGCAGCTAAATGGGACATGAAATAAAAAGAAGTAAATTGTCATTACTTTAACGTTAGCTAAGTAACGCTTTGAAATGGACTTAGATATTCGCCAGCATCTAGCCAAGGCTAAAGAGAACAAAGGTTTGTCGCGCAGTCAGTTAAGTAAATGAAGAGTTGTGAAAACAAGCTTACTGTGTTTATTTCGTACATGCAGACTGTGGAGCTCTGCAGTCAGCCTACGATTTAATCAAGGGGGCAGCAGTAGTTGAAACCGGCGGACGAACTCCACGCATTGATCCGGAGTGGTGCGTCCTGTGCGCCGAAGCTGGGCTACAGGTGAGAGAGGATGAGGAGTTACTGTCGAAGCTGTTGATGAAGAATTCACTTGATGATCGTTTTGCCACCAGGGTCGAGGTGATGAGTTGGAAATAAACAAAAGAAAAAAAATGGTTGCAGTGCTAATCTTATTTTATCAATTAGGTATTGAGTATTACATGTTTATGCTTTAGTGTATGCTAAATTAGTCTGAATTATATTACTCTTCTTGTTTATTTCGTAACTGGAGAATCAGAGAGTACCAAGTTGATTAGATTATGTCTCATAACAGGCTATGTTTGTAGCTATTGTTCGTAGCGTATATTGTAGATAGGTGTATTTATTTTAATTTATGAATCCCTGTACTTTCTGCACACACATCTGTATTTTTGGATGAAAGGCTAAAAGCTACAGGAGGGGGCAAAATTACCTTAAAATGACTTTGCAGACTACCATTACTTCTTCTAAATGTGATGAAAACATAACACATAACATAACAAAAAAATGTTATGTGCCATTGTTGTTTGTTTCCATTGTATGTGTTTCCATTCTTGTTCCTCTCTCAAAATAAAAAAAAGTATTTTGGGTTATCAAGTTGAATCAAAATACAAAATACTATTATTACTACTAATATATAATGGTCTTCTATCCTTCAAGCACAGGTCCTCTACCAGAGTCTTATAGCTTGAAGGTCCAGTGCATTATCTTTGCTGTTCCTAGGACTGCACTCTTCTGGACAGAAATCTCAGTTCTCGCTGCTGGTATCTGTTGGAGCCTCTCACCCAGTTTTGGGGGAGTCACTGTACCAAGTGCGCCAATTGCCACAAGGACAACTGGTGCATTAACCTTCCACATCTTCTCTAGCTTCTCTCATCCCTCTTGAGCTTCTCATTTTATTTCTTCCTGATGTTTCTATCACCTGGTATAGCCACATCTATCATTCGGCCTTATCCACCACTACTATGTCAGGTTGTTCGCACGCACATATCACTTAAAATCTCACCAGGTTTATGTTGGTAGATCAGTGAATACATCAAATTTAGATGTGTGCGTATTAACCTACAGTCAGCATCAGAATCAGACAGGCTGAATTTCTTTGTATGAAAGACTATAATGAGAACACACATTCTCTGAAGGTGCCTGCAACCTTGCTTTTCAACTGCTGTGAGAAGCGTTTTTTATGATGTGAGAAGCTCCTGACTGCTGAGTTGTGGCATAAGACATGGTGCTTCAAGCAGCCTCCTAGAACAAAAGGTTGGCATCTGACTGTGACGATGTGGAGCTTACATTTTATAAGTAAATGCCTGCTACATCTGTGAAAGCTCCTGAATTATTAAAGCTTCAAAATAAAGCAGGTCCTAGACATTTGGATGGGTTGTTTGTTGATTAACATCAGTGCTTTGTTGCTGATGGTATCTACAGGTATTGATATAGAAAAATCAAGGTAATAAAAAAGCCGGCAGGACCTCCCTGCTGGAGGACTCGTTTCATTATGTCACTGTTTTCGTGCAGTAACTTTAGTTCTTCTAATCGAGCTATTTTCCCAGTAGGGAATAGCAATGAATATTCACTAATACAGGCTGAGCTGTCCTAAGGCAAGGGAAACATATTTGTATAATGAAACACTGGGATATTCCATAATGTGATTTGTTCTCTCTCCTTTATATCACGCAGCAAGTTTTCTGTGAAAATGCAGCTTAGCCTGAAGACTTAAGTGTCAGTGAATGCTGAATTAGTCTTCATCCGCAGTACAGTTCCGTTCTTCAATTTTCCAGAGAAGCATAAATATTCTTGTTGTATTAAGACATTTGCTAACATACTAATCCATTGCTCATTACTGTCAGGTTTTACTTATTCAGTGATCTTCCAGCCTGACTTATTGTTCTTCACAACACATATAAAAGCTTGCAGAACAAAAATTTCTGCTGCATGATCATCTTCCACGATAGTGCTGCACATCACTGAGTATAAAGCTGCTGAGTTTGAATTAATTTTACAATTAACAGGAGGCAGTTTGTAAAACAGCATGGAATTAATTTGTCATGCAAAAAATAAATGTGCACCTCCCCATACATTAAGCCCTTTCGCAATAGTTTTTAATAATGCATCATACAGGGAAAATTGCCGGTTACACGATCTAACTGCAGATGAGGCTGAATTTTTTTTCTTTTTCTCTCTGGCCTTCGTGCCGCTCTGTCTCTGTGTTTTCAGATGGGCTGTTTGGAGATAAGCACAGCGTGTCTAAAGATGTACTTTGAAGGGAATCCGCCGGCTAATCAATTTCTGTGTCAAGCCTACCTCTGCCAGGGCCAGCTGAAGTCTCCGCCGGCCACTGGGAGTGTGGTGAGGACAGTAAATTGGACACATACCCTCAAGGGCGTTGTGTGTGTGTGTGTGTGTGTGTTTCTGCGCCCCAGAGATATATACACATGCAATTACTGTAGCGGCATACTGTACTCATTTGCACTAAAAACATGCAGCAGATTTGCAAACAAACTCCAGCGGTTTTACCATGCTTCTTCGGTCTCAAACAAATATTGGCCTTTGCTACATTTGAGTGCAGCTTAAATTTTTTTTTTTTGCTAAACTGTTTGTCATTGTTTTTATGCTTCTATGTTCTGACAGGTTCTCATGTCCCCTTTTTGCATCATTTTCTATTTTAGGAGGACTTTGAGGAGGCTGTGGTGTATTTTCTGAAAGCAATTGAGATTTCAAAGCAAGAACCAAGGTATGCAACCTCGAGTATGCTCGGCTTTGTTGTTACAGTGTCGAGAAAGATGGATGACCATTTTCTGTTGCGTACAGTTGATCATCTCTGATATTATTTGGCAGTTGCTGCCACAGCGGTAAGGTGCGCTGGTAAAACACGTAATGAAAGCCAGACATTCTCACCAGGGAATGTTGTTTAGCTGTGATAGGTTAGGCTCTGTCTGATGCGCAGAAATATGCTACGAAGAAGAATCAAATATAACACGATTTTTCATGCTTCACCCCGACCCCTTATTCACAAGCGGAACATTTTCAACGTGTTTTCATCTCAATTTTAACAGCTGACTGGATGCATCTGTGAGCAGGGTGAAACGGGTGATGCACATATCGATGCAATAATAGAAATTGTGACAGATGCGTTCCCTTGTTATTTGCTTTGATGGATGCGTTTGGAGGTACTCGGTTAGCCTTTGTAAGCAATGAGCACTGGTTTTCTTTGCTAATGAACTCATAACCTGTCAATAAAAAGGCTCAATGAGGAATTCCAATTAACACCAAAGGAATACATATCTAATTCAAGCAGCCCACACTAATGGACAGCACACACTCTGGTGAATAAATTAGGAGCGCTCAAACAGTCTCTTCACAGAGTTTTCTTTAAAACTGTAGCTTAAATTCATAAATTCCACTTATTTCACATCGAAAAGATTCAGCGGGCCGCTCTCCTGTGGCTCATTGGTCGATTGTTAATCCACACACATTTGGAATTCACAGGACTTCCTCATAGAGAGCTGACACTTGGTTTGAATTGAGTCGTACTAAGAGATAAAATGGCTTGCAAGTGTATCACATAAATAATTCATTGCTCGGTGTTTACTTTCTTCTGCATTTGATTTGTGCCTTACAGACTTCACTTTATGGTGTTCAATGCCTCGGTGCTGTACTTCCAGACAGTGCAACCTCTTCTGCAGCCGGGGCGGAGCCTCCACCTGGTGCCCTCTCTCAGGCAGGTGGTGCAGAGTCTGGAGGAGGTGGCAGACCACGACCACAGCTGGAGGGCTGAACTCATGATGCAAGTGCTCTCTTACTTAGACCTCATTAATATGTCCAGTTGTGATTTTGGTTCATACTCATTGAAAATTCATAGAGATAATGAACTGAGCTTATTAACCAGCAGTTTATTTATGACCACAGCTTCATCTAGCCTCAGTTAATGGGCTGCTTTTTTTCTTCTATAGAGTCAAGTATCTGTTTTATTCCAAGCTATTTAATCATTTTTCAAAAAAATATTAGTTTTATCTTTGATCAGAGGACAAAAATGTATCATTCATATATATAATGTTGGGTCAGTGACAGATATAATAATAATGGATTGGATTTATATAGCTCTTTTCAAGGCACCCAAAGCGCTTTACAATGCCACTATTCAATCACACTCACATTCACACAGTGGTGGAGGCAAGCTACAGTTGTAGCCACAGCTGCCCTGGGGCAGACTGACAGAAGCGAGGCTGCCATATCGCGCCATCGGCCCCTCTGGCCAACACCAGTAGGCGGGAGGGTAAAGTGTCTTGCCCAAGGACACAACGACCAGGACAGAGAGCCTGGGGATCGAACGGCGACCTTCTGGTTACAGATGCGCTTCCCAACCCCCTGAGCCACGGTCGCCCCAATGATAAATATAATGAGATTAGCATGGCGTGCTACATTACATCTATTATAAGAATACGAAAAATATGTCCAGTTTACCATTGGTTGTGAAATGTTCCATCACAGCTGTATGCATTGCATTTACCCATATATGGGTTGATTTGTATAAGTTAAAGACTCATTAGTCCAGATTTACTAATGCGTTGCACCAGTGCAAACTGGGGTTTGGTGTGGAAAAAAAGTACTGTTGGCACTTACAAAGGGAGCATGATGACCAGACTGCGTGTGAGGTGGGAACTCAGAGATTTTTGTAACTAATCCTGTTGTGCTTTGTGGAGGCAAATTTCTTCTCTCATGTATTAATCACATATTTAATCATATCACATTAGTTATAGTAATATCACTTTCTCACTTTACTATATTAAGAGTACCCCTGTCACTAGTTTGCATGCATGTAGAATGTTAACACAGTGAGGCCATTGTGATGGGAGACGTTAAACAGATAGTGGGACTCCTTCTGCTTATCAGGGATGTAAATCCTTAGGTGATGGCCAAGCAGAAAACAAGGTCATAATGCTCTCTGTGAGGGAGAAGGTATAGCCCCCCTCCACATTTGTGGAATGTTCTTTGTCTGTGTCTCTGCATATAAGATGTAAGGGCGGTGGCCAAAATTCAGAGATGATCCTGGTGTTTCACTGGGATGCTCTCTCCACATTGCAATGTGTTAATTAAACCCACTTCAAATCAAGCTCACTGGGTGTGTTGCAGGTTATTGTTAACATTTCCATAACAGTTTGTATTCTTGGAAATTTGTTTCTTCAGGTAAAACATTAGGAAGAAGAACATTTAAATCAAGCATGCAAACTGATTGACAAATGTCTGCCACACAATTTACTGACAATTGCACTAAAATTTAATTCTCAAAAATGAACTGACTGTGTCTGTGTTTAAAAATCACCCATAAAACTAACCACGCCCATAATTTGGCCTATTTGGTGATTGCACTTGCATGCTATTTTGCTCCCTTTAGTAAATTTGGCTCATTATGTTGCTATATTATGTACATTAATATTAGTATTAGTATGACAGGAAGTCTAAAACCCAAGCTACATATTGACCATGGAGGCAAGCATTGTCTGATATCCCTGTGGTGGGATAAATATATACATATATATATATTTATATATGTTGCCTCAGGACAATCAATGTCACATTGTAGTTGTGACTAGTGTTTTGTGTGCATCCACAGACGAGCACAGTTTCAACCCAGACCACAGTCCTTTCCTAAACCAAACCAAACTTAAACTGAAATAATAGAAATATTCTTGAACTGAGTACAAGAAAATAAAAGTGAACATTGACTTTTGGTTTTACACAGAACAAACTACCCAGTCTGTCAGGTGAAGCGGATCCATACATCCACCACCAACCTGCTCCTCACATTAACTTTGTAGCCCTGACTTCTGAAAGCCTTTCTACTTTAGAGTGTTTTTGTCAGAAAGCTTTTCTGCCAGAACGCCCTAAAGGCACCTTCACCCACTGCTGTCTTTTCCCCTAAGATAGTCCTTGAATAACATGACTTATGTTGTAGTAACAACACCAGCACAGTAATATCAGATAGCTCATGCCACACAAGTGTGAACATGACAAGCTTCAGAAAAGAAAGGCTGTTATTTGATTGTTGGCATATTAATTACATTGAATGTTCAGTAGCATAGAAAAACTGAGCACTTGGCTAATAGCACTGACACATGCCCACATGTTTGCTCTCTGTCTCTGTTTCTGCTCAGGCACCTGATCAAATGTCTTGTGGACTCAAAGAAGGTTGAGGATGCAACAAGTTTTGCAAAAGTTACAGAAGAATTCATCAAGTCGCATACTCCAAAACTTTACCCAGGACTCTTTACTTTATTGGTAAACACAGCATGTTGCTTTCATGGCAGTTTTTGGTTGCTTATACATTCAGTAATAACTAAATATATCCTCAATATCTACTTTTTAGGTGGATACTTTTTAAGTAGATATTGATATATCTACACAGAAGTGGTCTAATAAATTTATTAAAGTTCTGTAAAACTACCTTAAAGGTTTGTGACATTGCCCCAAATAAAGTTTAGAGCTGTACTTCTCCTGTCCGTGTCCAATTCAACACGTGTCCAGATCTCTGGCTTGTCCCGACAGAGCAGTTAACAAAGCATTAATTAGAGTAGACATTATAGATGCAGTAACACAAAAAAAAACAATAAGCGTGTTGATACCTACTCAACACAGCAACATGATTGGCTCATGTTTCATGGTTGAGCTTCTGATTCACCCTTGGGGGCATTAAGATTGCCATGTATCAGACCTCAGAACGAATGCTATTTAAACTTTAATTGTATCTTTATACAAGTCTTATAATATGAAAATACACCATTCAGATGTCTTCAGGAGTCTTATTTGCACTACATGCATAACAATAGCTCGCTAAACTCCTTGATCTTGACATTAATCATAAAATTCAACCCTGTCATAACCTGATAATAAAGCATAACTTCCGACTTCACTCTTCTTAGGTGCGACACCAGCTGTCAGACAGTGATGTCCTCCTGGAAACAAGCAGGGAATGCACTACGTTAGCAGTCATTTACAAAATGCAGGAATTAAAAAAGTAAGTTTCTGAGTTACATTCATATAAATGTTTGCTTTTTTTTGCTGGAGGGTTTGTTTTGCTGAAAGTGTCGTTTTTGTGCTGTCAGGATGAAAGTCGTTTGCATTTTTATCTGTCGCTAGGAAAAACAAGATGTACGGTGTCACCAAAAAGAAGCACTTGATCTGCTCCAGAAATGCTTGCTTTGGAACTTAAACTGTTTGAAAGCAGGCTTTTCTGATTGACTGCATGTTTATTGTTTTTACAATGCTTCTAACAATAGAGGCAGGTTGAGTCCTAAACCTGATCAGTTATGATCTTGTTTAAAGGTCTAAAAATTTTAAATCTAGTATTCCGTGTTTCTAACCTGCGTATGTCTTTATTTTATTCTTTGCAATGTTATCTTAAGATGTAGCGCTTAGAGTGAGGATTTTATTGTGGGGTTTTTTTATATTAAAATTTTTATGCCTCCAGATACATTTAAAAACTGGGAGACAAAGGTCAGCGGGTCCATCATCCATTGGCTCTCAGCGCATCCTGTGGCAGCCATGTTTTTCTGCTGGCCTGAACATATTTGTAGTACAGTACCATGTCTGCTGGTGTGGCGTATTCTTGTACAGTCCCATCCCCCAGCCCATTTCTGCAGGCATGTACTCGACATGTCACAGCTCCTTATGGCTCCTCATTTCAGTGTGACAGCATGACTAAGTCAGACTCGGCCGTCGTCAGCACCATATAGGTTATTTAGCCTAAGGTTTATGCACTGTTTTGTGTGAGTCTGTTAAAGGGCAAATGAAAGTATCAGTTTAATTCTGGATGCTCACATGCATGTACATTAATGTAAAGAGAGTTTTCCTGATGTTGTAGCAGGTTGGGAGGACTTAACAAGGACATGCTGACAAAAGAGAATTCTACTAGGCTTGAGGAGATTTTCCATCTCTTGGTGGACTGTAGCAAAGAGCCTGCTACACCTCTGAACTCCAGTCCTCTTCAGAGCTCAACACCCATCCAGCCATCTGACAGGTCTGTGACCTAAAGTGTCCTGATCAAATCTCCTGCGAGATTACCTTTTATTGCTCCCTGTTCTCTTCCTAAACCTCTCTCTACCATAAACCCACACATGGCTATCCCAGGGGCAGTACATGTCTCAGATTACTGTACTGAAGGATTGTGAATTGTATAAATTATGTTTTATCTGGGATTTGCAGAGTTGCCTTCCTCCTGGAGTTGGCTCTGCTGGCCTTGCAAGTGAAGCATCAGAAAGTAGCTGCCGACTGTCTGAAAGAGCTAAAGTCGTCGGGAGAAGCTGTGAGTGTCCGATATTCTCTTAAAACCTCGGGCAGTAGGGGCAGAAGATGTAACTGCACACAGTTTACAAATATGCAAATTTATGCATGGGTTTGACATTAACTGTGACCTATTATGCCTTTCCTTATTTTTTGTCATAGGTACAATGGTGAGTGCTCTTATGTAACGTTTAAATAATGAGGTTAGCATACGTACAGTTAATCACTTTAAACCGGGACTCAGGCTTTAGACTGCTCTCACTGCTCTGCTGTTTCTACTCTTGGCTCCCTGTGATGTCAGTGAGAGCACATATCCCTAATTTTTGTGACCACAGAAGCAGTACCCCCAAACTGTTTAAACCTTCTGTTTATAAGGAGCCGCCAATCAGAAGAAATAAGGGAGGATGGGAACTAAAGCAGTTTGTTTCAGACAGTGGACAAATTGATGGGAAAGCACAGAATAAATAAGGATTATTTTGAGCTGTGAATCATGCAAAGCTATTCTAGTAAAGGTTAATAATAAAAACAGGCCCTTGACAATACGTGAGATTAATTGCGTTTGACTTACAGTAACTTAGCATTCTCAAAGTTACTGTAAGTCTGTCACTGCCTATTTAGAAATGTGAACTTTTTCTTTTGCCCAAATCTGAACCCGTGTTCGCAAGGCTGTAAACTTTTTCTGATATACCAGGAGGCCACGCCCAGACTTTGGGAATATCTGGCTTATTAATAAAAGTTACAGAGATGCTGCATTTTTCTTTGAGCAATATAGAACATACAGGGTGTATCAGGGTGTATTTAAATCCGCAGCCGTTCACCAGCAGCGACTGAGATTCCTACTGTCAGAAAGAGCAGATTCGTGCAAAAGTAAGACACACTGAGCATTTGTGAGCACTGTACAAGTTTTGTATGTGAAACTTTACCTTTACCCATATCTTTTAGAATTTACCACAAGCTTCTGTGTTCATTCAAAATGATAATTTTTTTTTAAGTTTAAAAATTCTAACCTTTTGAAATCAGATGATTTTTTATAGACCCTACATTTCACTTATACAATCTCTTTTTTATGCTTTGTATGTTTTGTATGTATGAGTGAATTATGTGGAATGACAACATAATTAATGATGCTGCATATGGAGGATCTTCTGCCGTATAAAATCTGGTGATACAAATTTGTACATTTTTCAGCCCATCCTCTGATTCCTGACCTCACATGTGTTATTTTTGTCTTTCTAGAGTGTTAGCCAACGCTTAGTAATGGAATGTGTCCAAGGTGAAATCAACCTCCTGAAGAAAGAAATGAAGATGAATGACTATTCCAAAGCTAGTGTAGAGGTGCTTGGCCATATGTTTGAATTATCATCCATATGTTTTACCCTCATGTTAGAGTGAAAGCAGCAGATCCATTAGCAGCTGCTTCATTTAATAATTTTTTTTACAGTAAAATGGCTTGCTTATTGTCATTAAATTCAGAGATCTGACTTGAATAGGTATCTCTGACTAACTACAAGTCAAGATTTTGAATTATAATCATCCTAATATAAGTTCTGCAGTTTTTTCCCCTGTAATGAGAAAAAACGATGTTGGAAAGTAGGATCATGTAATCTCATTATACACTACTGTGAAAACTGTCACATTTAAGAACTGGCACATACAACATATTCAGCCCACTTTAATCCAAATTTGCTTGCCAAGTGATGGAAGTGTTGTGCCGTCGTTGCGACAGGAGAGATTCTCAATCTGTAGTTGTTATCCCACAGGCCCGGCTGAAAGAGATAGGCAAGCTGGATCAGTGGCTGCAGACTGCAGCGAGGGAGGGGGGCCCTCAGGCTGTGCAGGCAGTGTGCGCTACACAGTGGAACTTGTGCCTGCCCCTCTTGCAGCACAACCTCAGAAAATGCATCAAGACACCTCTGCTCAGGGTCGCTCAGGCACTGGAAGAGACACAAAGGTTTTCATCTTTTTACATAATCATCATGGCCTTGTGTGCATGTCCTGGAGCTTTTCGGGCTGCTTTTCGTTATTGTACTCATGTTTCACTGAATATGTTTAGCTGAGTGTTGCCCTCTTAGAAACTTCCAGTCTAGCCATGATTTGATATGAGAAAGTCATTATTTGCTCAGAATAATAATCACACAGAGTTTACACAGACCTATACATTTCCTTACTTCCACAATATATACTGGTGATAAAAAAGTACATAATCCGTCAGTTCTAAGATTACATAATAATAAAAAGGCCTTAAATTACAAATAAATGCACACCTCTCTTAAGGTCCTGCCACAGTATTTCATTTGGGTTGAGCTCTGGAATTGGGTCATGACTGAGTCGTTGCAGCACCTTTATTCTTTTCTTTTTCAGTCATTCTGTTGGGTAGTTGGTGTGCTTAGGATCACTGTCCTGTTGCATGACCTAGTGTGGTCTAAGCTTTAGTTACTGGACAGCTGGTGTCACATTTGACCCTCCCTCTACATGGTAGACTCAGGGACTCCAAAGTGCCCAGGTTATGGGACTACAAAAGAAGCATAAATTGTCACCCCTCCTCCACTGTGCTTAAAGGTTGTGAGGTTTGAGGTGATTGCTCTGATATGCTCTGTTTGATTTTCATCAGCTGTGGCACTGTGCATAATCACCAGACATCTCTGGTGAGATCAACTTCGAGCTGAAGCTATGTGAGCGCAGGAAGCAATTCGCCTGTTGCACAACATTAGTGACCTGGTGGTTGATGGGGAGATCGTGGCTCAAGAGTTGGGAGTTCGCTTTGTAATCGGAAGGTTGCCGGTTCGAGCCCCAGCTTGGACAGTCTCGGTCGTTGTGTCCTTGGGCAAGACACTCCACCCGTTGCCTACTGGTGGTGGTCAGAGGGCCCGGTGACGCCAGTGTCCGGCAGCCTCGCCTCTGTCAGTGCGCCCCAGGGTGGCTGTGGCTACAATGTAGCTTGCCATCACCAGTGTGTGAATGGGTGGATGATTGGATATGTAAAGGGCTTTGGGGTCCTTAGGGACTAGTAAAGCGCTATATAAATACAGGTCATTTACCATTTGATCACTAGTGGAAATTCCTGGCTACAGTTGCCTAGGTAACTCTAATATATTTAGTACCCTGTCAAAAGTCATTCACTGGCATGCTGCACTCTCATTGGACTTCCCATGGCCTCTCATCACCATGCTGCTGTGAGCTGCTTCGTGTAGAATGATGGACTTTGAGTTGTTTAGAAATGGCCTCATAAGTCGTCCCACCCTGAAAAATTGCTGCTTTAAGATCATTCCTGATACCTTTCCTCTTTGGCATTTTGTTAGCACAAACCTGAATGTTCCAGACATAAAAAATGATAAAACTTCTGCTTTTAGTAAGGTGCTCACACTTGCTGATGGTTTATTAATCAAGTGCATTTGATTAGCAGCACCTAGCTGCTACTCACCCTCTTAATTCTTGGAAAGGAAAGAATAAGGCAGTACTGAGTTTTTTTACAAACTGCTTCTTAATTTTTATCTTCATTCATTAGTGTTAAAAGAAAATGACACAATGTAACATATCATGTGTTGTTGTTGTGCATCTGAACCTGTATTTTCCATATTTTAAAATCTGCTGAGAGCCACTTTATTACATTCTGATATGTAGAACCTCAGAATTTAGAAAGGGTTTACTTTTGCTTTTTTACATGACTGTATTAAGTCATACTAATTGTGTGTTACTATTCCAGTATGTTGTTGGAGCTGCGCTGTCAAGTCCACTCAGAGCTGGCAGTGACTGAAGAGGAGGAGGGGCGCCTTGAGGCTTCTTTGACTCACTTTCAGAAAGCCATGCTGCTGGACAATGGGACACAACAAGAACGCCTGTCTTCAGCTTTCCGCCTCCTGCAGCTTAGGCAGACCCTCTACCAAACCCCTTCCCGCATTGAGGATAAAGCTGCTATGCTTATGCAGCAGGTTTCTTGTCCATCTGTACTGTGTAACATTACACACCAAACAAAAACGCATTTAGAGTAGGCTGCTGAAAACAAGAGTTTTTAGTTAAGCTAAAGAACTTTGAGTTAAAACATACCTGACCTTTCGGGGTATGGTGTGTTAGAGCTTTAATAATATGCTCAAATAAGTTCACTTTTAAAATATATGCTTTGCTTGAATGTGGTTGCTGAAGGGCTTTAAGAGTCTGTCTAGTCTACAAGTTAATTCCCTTCTTCCATGTCTTTCTCAGGCAAGAGACATGCCGCCCCAAGATAAGACAGACTTTCGACCCGTCCTGGTCGCTGTGGGCCTTCTTTTGGCCCCTGATGATTTTCAGATGGTCCTGGATGCAGATGACACTTCAAAAAGTACAGAATTCTCTTTCTTACTTTCACTTTTCACAAAGCCAAACTAAGACTTTTTCTTATGTTGGATTTGCAATAAGATGTTCTCTTGAAACAGACGTCCAAATGAAATGAAGTTCTTTTATCTACACCAGGAATAACGCACGTTGTTAATACTTCATAAAATGACAGCATACATGCTTGAAGGACAGGTTAGCCTAGAAGAAGAAGCAAGTTATATTGTTCAGCTATACCTTTGGGACAGTTATTTTGGAGCATAAATGAAACCGAAATTAGACAGTATTTCTTTTTCACCTGGAAGTTACAGTTCTGCTACTATCTTTGCTATTTATTCTGTCATAGAAATGTGACAGTGATGTACAGTAAGGTGACAGTGGCTAGTGATGTCATCTCACAGCAAGATGGCTCCAGGCTTTTTGTGTGGAGTTTGCATTTTCTACCTGTGCCTGTGTGAGCGTCAGGTACTATTTCTCAAAACATCCAGATTAAACTTAACATGGTTTAACATGGGCGGGCGATTCTAAATTGGCCATGGATGCATGGTAAGGGTTCACTGTGGCAATCTTACTTCTGTTAGTGAGTCATATGGCCTAGGACCAGGAGACCATATAAATTATTGTATAATCATATCTGGAACTGTAACATACATATGTACTAATGCTTCATAGCAGAATGTCTTTGTGAGCAACTTGATCTTAGATAAACCCCACTGATTTGTGCTGACAGAGCCCTCCTACATTTGTAGAACACACCTGGAATGCAAACTCATGCCGCAATTGTTTAGTCATAAGTAAAGTTGGCAGTTGTTGCATGCAGGCTGATTGGATGTCACAGACCTACACTGATGTGCACTGATGTGTTGCATTTAAATTTAACCCACAATCTTCAGAGATACTTCCCGGGGTCACATTGAGCTTTTGTTGCTCAGTGGTGTGCAATTTCTCAGAAAAAAAACTGCTTCGAGAGTGTGTTCTAGTTTTGCTAACAGTGAAAGCCACATCGACAGTGTGCGATGAATCACGGAGCAGAAGGGCCAGAGCTTGGGGGGAGCCTTTGATCTCGCACTTGTTCAAGGCTCCTTGCTTCATAGCATCAAATGAACATTCAGCAGTCCTAATGACCCGGGGAAAAACTGACAGCTTGTCAAAGGGCTCCTACTGCAGGCACGGGTTAAAAGCTTTGGTCCCTAGAGGCACCTCTTGTTTTTGTCCATGAACCTTAAGCATGCCCTAGTTGAAGCCACTTAATCATTGTGTTGTGAGCTTCAAAGCCAGCACGTAAAGTAACCCTTGGGACTACAAGAATTAATTAAGTGCACCATGGTGCCACAATTTTTTTTATAGTTCCTAAGATGTTCATCAGTGAGAAGTGTGTGTGTGTGTGTGTGTGTGTGTGTGTGTGTGTGTGTGTGTGTGTGTGTGTGTGTGTGTGTGTGTGTGTTTGAACTTTCAAAGTGAGCACACCGGCACTTGCGTATTTTGCCGCTCTACACACAGTCAGTGTATTCATAATTCAGTCCCATATTTGTGTTGGTGCAGATGCTTTTCAGTAAAAATTTGGAATATGCTGCCATCTAATCTGATTACATTGGGCTCAGCAGCGCTCCTGTTTGAAAGAGTTAGCAATGGAAATAGGCCGTTTTCTCTTCAGTGCCCTAAGTTGTGTTTCCTTTTGCTTACATGGATGTTGCATAAAACAGATAGTTGTGCAGCTTTGTCACAATTTCTATGCTGATCTTCTGAAGCCATGTAAGCCTGAGAATTTGTACATTAGAATAAATATGCCTTTTATTCATACCTATAATTTTCATTACTAATAAAAGGGGGGGGGGGGGGGGGATAGAAAAGCTTTTCCGGTATTAATCAGGTTCGACTTATGCAGTGTTTCAACATTTGTCTAGTTCCCGCAGGCGGTCTTGGATCTGGACCAGTGACTCAGCTCGCTGCAAAGGCTCAGCATCACTCTACATCCATACAGAGGGTGGAAGGACACCTGGACAAACAGGGCAGCGATACAGATCATACAGAGATGTGCGTGTTTGCAAATGCAAGTCTATTAATTTTGCGCATGTGCTTTTGATGTATGAATGTAAGCAAAATGATCCTACCAGTGTAAAGTTTTCTCAGCGGTTAGTTTTAGTTGTCACACCTCCCAGAAACCCAGTTGGAAAATTGCCTATATAATCAGACTTTTATGGCTTGTTGAATTTATTACTTTTACCGAATATTAGATACTAATGAATGTTTGATCTATTGGTCCTCTCTGCTGTTAAAGTTGTTGTGCGACTATAACTCTGCACCCTTCCATTTAATATCCCTATTCAAAGTGCATAGCTGATTTCCTCATGTCTGCCCCTGTCATTACCGTTAAAGAGATGTGCACGTCACTAATGGCAGACTTAATGCTCAGGAGACAGCAGAACCATCACAACTTGAGAGCAGATTTTTATTATTCATGACCCTGCAAACAAACAATATTCGATCATATACAACACGTAGCTGTACCCTTGTCCCAACCTTAACCTTTTCAAAAAGTACTTATCTGTAATTTATCTTTATTTCGTGGCTGTTTCAGAGTGAGGCTGTGGGCAACATTAGCAAAGACAGCCAGGAAGCATGAAGTTTGGGATGTGTGCCGAGCTGCTTGTGGATTCTGTTTGCTTTATGATGACGGGAGATGGAAGAAGACTGACAGTAAGATGATGAATGATCTTAAGAGTAACACTAAAATAACAGAAATATTTCTAATACTGAGTTTCAGAATACAGAATAGTAATGAGAAGTCAGGCTTATACTCCTATGGCTATAGTTTAGGTTTTTGTGCTATTGCTAAATACAAAAAGAGCAGGAGATCTGTCACTGATTATTCACATAACATATTTTGCTAATTCTCTCCAGCGCGCAACTACTCAGAGGGGGAAAGCTGTGTACAGTGTCTTCACGGTTCCAGTGAAAGTCAAAGCTTTGTGCACCTGCTGCGCCTTTTAGCTGAAATTCGCTTCATTAGTGCTGAGGTTTGTTCTTACTAACTAATACACACAGCCACTCTTCAGCTCCTGTGTTCCTACAGATGGAACCAACACACTCCAACAGGTTTCTTATAACTCCAGTATTATAAGGTTGGCCCTTTTGATTAGTCATTACAGGCAAGTATTATAGAACTATAAAAAAAATGTGGAGCAAAAGCTTCTTGCACAATGGTCAACAGAACGAGAGGAGACTGAAGAATGTTGTGATTAAACAAACACAACGAAATGCACTGTCCACTTTGTTAGGTACACCTGTTCAACTGCTGCTTAATGCAAATTTTGACCGGTCCAAACTGAGCAACAGAATGGGGTAGAACGGTAATGTAAGTGACTTGAATGTGTAATGGTGTCAGTGTTCTGAGTATTTCAGGAAATGCTCATATGCTCGGATTTTCCCAAACAACCATCTTGAGAATTAAAAATTAATTAAGGCAGTTTTGAAAGCCAAAGGGGCTTCAGTCAGGTACTAGCAAGGTGTAACTACTCAAGTGTCTGGTGAGTGCAGGATAGCTGTTCTGTGCCATATTATTTTTTTTTATGAGTATCGTAAACACACTGAGAGGTTTCTTGGTTTCTCTTAAAATGTAATGTTCCAGCATGATCTGAAAGAGTATTTTGAATGATATAGTAATAACTGAAGTTGAAGGTTTTCATGTTCCTACTGTAATGTATATTCAGAACAGTGACTGGTGTAACATCAATGGGCTCATATTCCTTCTGTTTTTGATAATTAAAGACAGTAGATTTATTATTGAATATGTTCTTATGCAGATCAGACAGAAACTCTTCATACTGAAAGTTGTCTGGTTCTAAAGGCTCCATACCTGGTTTGTTAGCCACCAGCTTCTGAATGAAACTTTATTTGAATTCAGATGTTTTTGTTATAAGGTGTTCATGTTCATTTTGTGGATGATCTTAGATCAAGCTGTTTCTTTTAGGCTGCGCCATCCTTTTGAAATACACCATTAGAAACAAAGACTGCTTGCAGCAGTTGACGTGCATTATGGGAGTTTTAACAAGCCTGTGAAGTTGTTGGTGAGTGGTTGGAGTCAGAGACTGCTGTGCTTGTCTCATGAGTTTGTCTTATTCTGCATACGTGCTTCCCATCAAATGTTAACGTCTCTATAGACTTAATAAATTAAGTCTATAGAGACGTTAACTTGACAGCACTTTAAAGAAAATGAAGAGAACTATCCACACCCATGGCACAACCTTGCCAAAACTGACACACGCTGTAGCCTCTTTTCTTATACCTTTGTTCTATGACACAGGGATATGTTTTCTGAAAATTTGATTAGATTTCATTAATTCAAAAGCTACATTCTTCTCAGTCTGATGATGACGACTGGTTCCTCTTGTCTTAACCGAGTTGTCCACCTCTGGATAAAATGTTCACCAGTCATTTCTTTTTGTCTTTGATCTGTATATCTGAGCTTTAATACCTTTAAAGAATCTGTCATCCCCATAGCAGGAGGTTTTTCTCTTTTTTATTATAAAGTTGTCAAAACAGGAAGTCATCTTTAATATTATACTTTGTGAAATTAATGTATTCTTTCTTGTTCAGGCCACTATCCAAAAGCTACTTGAAGAGGGGGTACAGCTAAATAGCCCTGCTGTCCCCCCACAGGATAAACAGTTTTGCGTGTCAGAAGAGGATCCACAGTGGGTTATTTACAGGTGAAAACACAATATACACCTGTATCAGGACACCAGATATTTTGATTTTGTGTGTCTTTGTTGTTTACTGTACCTTGTTTTTTATAACTTGAATATGAAAGTAATTTGAAACAACATTTTTTACTTTTTTAAAACAAAGGTTAGAGTACCGAAAAAGCAGTCTTTGCATTTAGGTTGCACACAGTGGTTATGTTGTCCCAAGGGTGTGCACTCTATTCTGTAGCAACAGTGGAACTAAGTTCCATCATAGTGACAACTTTAGCTAAAATTACAAGTTAGCGATGGCATAGCTGCAGCACCGACATTGTTCTCCACTTCAGTGGGGCTCACCACTGTTGCGGTGTTGTGGAGCTGTACTGAGCATGCAGGCGCTTCTTCAAAATGTGATCCTGGCACAAAGTATACTTCCACATTGTAAGCCATTCGATCCACCATCTTGCTAGCTAAGGTCTAGAGACATGCTTGGAAGACTTGTCTGCAAATTTATGCCGAAAAAGTGCTACACAACAGGGAGACACAGATGATAGATCATTTGCATTCTAAGAAAAAGTTGTGACTTTCCACTAAAACCAACACATTTCAAAAGGGGCAACTTTTCCAGTTTCCATCACAGTTTCACAAATACTTAGTGAGCAGTTGGAAAGTGTTTGGTAACTACTTGGCATTTTCCATGCAAATTAGAAGAGACTGCAGAAGTCTGCTCGCGGCTAAAGTATTGGCAAGGTTTTACAATATACCTCATAACCACTTTCACTTAGTGACAGCATGCCTTCCACAACCATTAACCAACCAGCTGGGGAATAAACATTTTCCCTAGCTGGTTATCAGGGGATCACTGACTGCTCTTGGGCTGTGGCTAAAGAGTTGATTTCACATCACATTCCAGCAACCTCTCACAACCAGGAAACCAGGAAGTATTCCTCAGTTTCCTGGTTGACCCTGGTACAAAATAAGGGTTCCAGTTTCTTCTATAATGCGATTGCCAGGCCACCACTCACCGGCCTCTAGGCCTGTGTGACTGAAGCCCAAGGTTAATATGTGCACTGGCATGGACCTAGTATTGGATACAGTGGGGCAAAAAAGTATTTAGTCTGCCACCGATTGTGCAAGTTCCCCCACTTAAAATGATGACAGAGGTCAGTAATTTGCACCAGAGGTACACTTCAACTGTGAGAGACAGAATGTGGAAAAAAAAATCCATGAATCCACATGGTAGGATTTGTAAAGAATTTATTCGTAAATCAGGGTGGAAAATAAGTATTTGGTCACCTCAGACAAGGAAAATCTCTGACTCTCACAGACCTGTAACGTCCTCTGTAAGAAGCTTTTCTGTCCCCCACTCGTTACCTGTATGAATGGCACCTGTTTGAACTCATCATCTGTATAAAAGACACCTGTCCACAGCCGCAAACAGTCAGACTCCAAACTCCGCCATGGCCAAGACCAAAGAGCTTTCGAAGGACACCAGGAAAAGTATTGTAGACCTGCACCAGACTGGGAAGAGTGAATCTACAATAGGCAAGCAGCTTGGTGTGAAAAAATCAACTGTGGGAGCAATCATCAGAAAATGGAAGACATACAAGACCACTGATAATCTCCCTCGATCTGGGGCTCCACGCAAGATCTCATCCCGTGGGGTCAAAATGATCATGAGAACGGTGAGCAAAGATCCCAGAACCACACGGGGGGACCTGGTGAATGACCTGCAGAGAGCTGGGACCAAAGTAACAAAGGTCACCATCAGTAACACACTACAACGGCAGGGAATCAAATCCCGCAGTGCCAGACGTGTTCCGCTGCTGAAGCCAGTGCATGTCCAGGCCCGTCTGAAGTTTGCCAGAGAGCACATGGATGATACAGCAGAGGATTGGGAGAATGTCATGTGGTCAGATGAAACCAAAGTAGAACTTTTTGGTATAAACTCAACTCGTCGTGTTTGGAGGAAGAAGAATACTGAGTTGCATCCCAAGAACACCATACCTACTGTGAAGCATGGGGGTGGAAACATCATGCTATGGGGCTGTTTTTCTGCCAAGGGGACAGGACGACTGATCCGTGTTAAGGACAGAATGAATGGGGCCATGTATCGTGAGATTTTGAGCCAAAACCTCCTTCCATCAGTGAGAACTTTGAAGATGAAACGAGGCTGGGTCTTCCAACATGACAATGATCCAAAACACACCGCCCGGGCAACAAAGGAGTGGCTCCGTAAGAAGCATTTGAAAGTCCTGGAGTGGCCTAGCCAGTCTCCAGACCTCAACCCCATAGAAAATCTGTGGCGGGAGTTGAAAGTCCGTGTTGCTCGGCGACAGCCCCAAAACATCACTGCTCTCGAGAAGATCTGCATGGAGGAATGGGCCAAAATACCAGCTACTGTGTGTGCAAACCTGGTAAAGACCTATAGTAAACGTTTGACCTCTGTTATTGCCAACAAAGGTTATGTTACAAAGTATTGAGTTGTATTTTTGTTATTGACCAAATACTTATTTTCCACCCTGATTTACGAATAAATTCTTTACAAATCCTACCATGTGGATTCATGGATTTTTCTTTCACATTCTGTCTCTCACAGTTGAAGTGTACCTCTGGTGCAAATTACTGACCTCTGTCATCATTTTAGGTGGGGGAACTTGCACAATCGGTGGCTGACTAAATACTTTTTTGCCCCACTGTACATTCCACTTGTACACATCTGTGTGCCAAAGAGTTGGGGGGGAGACACAAACATTGGGAAGGTCATGAGTTTTTGTCTTGTTCTTTTTCTTCCATCAAAATAAAAGTAACAGAGAAATACCGTCATATTTACCAGAAATTGTTTGCTTCTTTGAAAAAGCATCTAAATACCTGATTAATTGAAACTAAACAGTTACATTAACTCTTACAATTAAACAGTAATCGAGTACTCTGCTTTGCACCTACTAATTAAATGAGCTTAATTTCCTTATTTGTCAAACTAAGAGTTCAAACCTGATCTGGGAACATTTCTAAAGCAATCAGATGTTATGGAAGAAGGGTTCAGATATCTTGTGTAATGTAGTTAAAGGGTAAGGATCAGATACTCCTCATTGCTTGTTATAGTGAGATCAGCATTATGGTGGTCAGGGTCACTATAGTATATTATTATTTATCATTTGTTTAATATATTTTGGGACTGGAAAATGGGCAAACTGGATAAATGGACATGTGCATCCAGAATCTGATATTTTTTATTTTCTATTTTTCCAGAGTGTTTTCCATCTTGTCTTCTTTCTTGGATTCCAGCCATCGTTGTATTAGATAAAACAGCAGCCTATTTTCTTTATTGACTTGACAAGACTTGACACATGGCATTCACCATTGAAATCACTGTACTGATGTGCTGTGCCTGAGACCTGCCTGAAATCTATTTCTGGCATATTGTAGAATTACAAGGGCTGCGAGCTGTTACTGTGAAATAAGATGAATACCTTCTTAAGTAGAATTCGCAAATTCTGTAAAAACTTGATTGAGTAATTTTCCTTCAGTAGATGAACGTGTTCATGCTAAAACAAGTTTAAAGATGAAATTGAAAATATTGTACTGCACACAAACACGCACAAAGAGTACTTTTTCTATCCTTTTTTCACTCTCTTCTATATTTCTGTGCTTCTCTCACCCAGGGACTGGATCCAGGCTCTATGTGCCTACACCACCTCCAACTTCTTGCGGGCAGGGGAGCTCGGAGCAGAGATCGGAGAGTCGTGGGTGGTAGCTAATGCAGCCATTTACCTGTGGAATTACAATAGCCACTTGCTGGCAGCTAGGGAATACACACGCCTGCTTCCCACCTTCCAGAGTCTTGTGGACATGCTCCAGAAGACGGGGTACACTGGGTAGGCTTTTTTTTTTAGAAAATTATACCTTACCTGCGGTGTCACAGCTTCACTAATCTAACATAAAGATAATTAAAACACACCCTGAGAATCTGAACTGTAAAAGCACCACAGAAAAACTCATTATGAAACAAAATCCATGACATTCTAGATGAAATCTGCCTCTTATCAAGTTGTTAAGTTCTTACTCATTACTTCTCTAAATCAAGGTCATGAGCTACGTTAGTTATACCCGTTGTTGTTTTTGCCAGCACTTAGGATTATCATTAAATTAGTTTTTGCTTCAGGGCAGCTGGGATAGGCTCCAAGATATGTATTTGGTAGTTTCAACACAGCAGACATCCAGGAGACATCACATTGTTAATTTAGTGAGTATATTCTATGTTCAGCTGGATTCTCAGAGCATAATGCATTTTCTGTGGTCTTATAAATTCTTCTTCTCACCTTTCCTCGACTTCATGACATTTTCCACTAAGGTCAAGGATAAGTGGTTGCAAAAATGAGTTATTCGATGCTCCCTTAGATTCTGATTAAGTTCATATGTTTCTTCTTAGTCTGTGTCTTTGTCTCTGTCTGTGTGAGGTTGTTTTCATTTCATACCAGTCTGTGTTCTTATTTTTTACCCTTTTGAAATGCTATCATTATGCAGCACTCTTTTTTTTTAGTTGGTTATTATAGTGCCTTTTGAGTCCCTGCAAGCCCAAGCTAGTTTTCTGTCTGCTTTGGATCTTTCCTCATCAGCATGACACCTGCAGCTCCTCGCACTTTGTAGTTTAGCTGAAACAGAGAAAATTACACAGGATATTATGTCTTGCTGGTGTAACTAAAAAAGTTAGATGAAATCACATAAATATGTTTTGTAAATACATTGTGTGTTGAGCAAATAAGAGCAACCTCTAAATGACAAAACACATTTTGGTTTTCATCCATTTTATTTACAATATTATTTACATTTTATTTTGATTATTCTCTACCTCCCCCAAGGTGGTTATGTTTTTTTGGTAGCCTTTGAATGTGTATTGTTCTGTCTGTAAATACAATAGCTTGAAACATTTTGAATGAAACTTGGTGCAGATTCAGTTCTTGTTAACAATCCATTAAAATTTGTTTTACATCCACTAAGGTCAGCTTAACGACTTATTGGTCTAAAATTGGCAAAAAAAAAAAAAAAGCCTTATAACGTATAAACTCTGATTCTTACATGTGTGGTGTGTATTGTCAACACATAGGAAATAACATGTAGCAATTTAAAACCTCTGACCACTTATTCAAGCTCAATAGGTTGATACATAGAGAGCTATATGATTATGGAGCTATTGTATGTCTATAACATACAATACCTTTCCCTTAAAAGTAAATACTGCCCAGAGAATGAGCTGCCTTGATGGAGTGCTTCTTGTTTTTATTTGTTTTATATGTTAGAGCTGCTTAACCAACAATTAATTAATAGTTTTCTGCATTTGTGTGTGTTTCTTTGTTTTTGGTGATACATTGTCTCTATTCATCAGTACATTGTTCCGCATTTCTTAGAAATGAAAATGTTTTTAGACTGATGATCACACACATTTTATCTTATTCTGTGCGTTCTGAAAGACTTTCATCAGGCCAGACATTTCTTTATCTACTCTCTGTGGAATAAAGTGAATACAAAGTCCTTCAGTTCAAGTAAAACTTACAAAATGTGCGTTCATCCTCAGAAACGTATCTGAAGCTTATTTCTTTTGTTGCTCCTGACAGCAGAGGAGACCATTTAAGCACTGCTCTTATTTTTGGCTATAGAAAGAAGCAGTGAAGCGTTCATGAGAACAGACCAAACTCTCCTTGGGCATAACAATAATTGTGCAAATGTTAGAATACACTGGCATTCTCATGTGACATGTGACCCAAGGAACACTTAGTTTTTTCGTAGCCAAATCTGTGGTGAGGGGAACATTATTTGTTTGTGTTTCTCAGGAACCGTGTTCTTTTTGTGCTGCTGTGTGATGCTGTGGCCCAAGGGTTGATTCAGCCTCTGTTTGGGCCAGACAGCGTTGTGCCAGCTCCAGCAGAAGACAAGGGCAAAAAAAGAGCTGAGAAGGGCATAGCAAAGGCTGCCAGCACCTGTGGGGGTTTCTTAGATCCTGCTGGCCTCCAGGATGTCCACAAGGCATTAGAGGTGAGTCTCTTAATGTGGCTGTGCTTTTCTTTATATCACACAAGTTATATTAAAACTTCCTGACGTAGGATTTTCTGAAGCAGTTTGTTAGGTCATAGAGATATTTTCATCAAGATTAAATATGTTTATCTTGGGATTTCTTTAAAGCAAAGCTATCTCCAGGGCCACTGATGATTGGAGCTGATTTTGGCTGATACTTGTGGAGACGATAAGATATAATTAGACCACTGTCTCTACAGGGACGTGTTCAGAAAGGTTATGTAACATGTAATTATGACTAACAGGGTGTATATGTATGGTACATTCTAACTAACCAAAGCATATTTAGTTAGAAACCTGCTAACTTCTTGGATGGATGTTGTGGAAGAACACAGAATCTTCCTTGTGTCTGACTGATTGGAGTGTTTTGAGTTTGTTTTTGTTCAGTTTTTATCTTTTCACTGTGAAAACAATGTCTAAAATCCCAGCGCTGAAAGCTTAAGAACTGATTGGAATCTGTGAAAAGAGTTTAGCGCACAGTGTGTACAATCTCTGAATGCAGTTTGCTGAATGTTTGCAAGACGTGTTCAGAAAGTCAAGCGTTAATCTCTTTGTGCAGATATTACACAGCTAACAGTGTGAATTTAACATTTACAGACTGACATCTTTAAAAAGAAAAAAAGTTTTAGACTTTCAAATCTAAATTGTCACTTTCCAAATCAGAGTCTAAACCATCAGGACTTACTAGAAACCTTTGAAATGCTCCCCAGCTGTATATATGATTCTACTTTATGCAAACAATGGTCTGTTTGTATAGAGAGCAGCCTTCATGCTCTCTTGATTTGGCCACTGAGCACTGAATTGTAGTTCAGCTTTCTCAGCTTTAAAATGGGTGCTTTTTTAGTGGTCTGTGACTGCTCAGTCACTTGCCCTTTGGTTGTTCAAGACAGCAATAAAAGGGGACATAGATGGAGTCAATCTGATATTAGTTTGTGATTGGCGGGGGTCAAGTTGTCCATTATATCTGCTTGTAATAGTTTGGCAATTAGCTGAAATAAATTGGTGACAATTGTAAATTTGTTGCCATCCACATTCAAAGTCAAGTCAGAACCTCCCTAAATAGCAGTGTAGTTGCTGCAGGACAGTAACATAACAGCAAAATGATATAAGGTGTTTGGCAGCCTTGCTTATATAGGCAAATTTAATGAGAAAAAACGAGCTGGCAACACATTTGGGTCAAGTCCCTGATTGCAAAAAGATGAGTTGTCCTAACCAGCGCAGACTGACTCAGATTTATTGCAGCATAAAGGCATTCTGTCTGCATTTATTAACTATGTGGCAATTATTTGTAAACCTTCCCTGTCTAACAGTGATTGCAGTCACTTCAAGTCGCCTACAGGACAAGGGGACTACATGCTCAACTGCTCAAGAAACAGCCGGTCACTGCATCTATTACAATTGCAACCGCTCACCGAATGCAAAAAAATTCAGGGCAATAACTGGACAAACACAGATAGTGTGACCACCAACAGGGGAATATCAGATCTTTCTCTATTGGATATATATGACATATGATGAAGCATCACACAACTCTTAAAACAGGAAATGTATTTTCTTATTCTGCACATCCACCCATTTATACACACACTCGCACGCACACACGTGCGGACACGATCACATGTTGCTTTCAAGACTACGTCTTTGTTGAAGACTGATTTCTTTGTTCTCTCGCCTGACAATTAAACCTTGTTTCCTTTCTCCTGATGTATTCTGATGGTCAGCCATGAAATCCAGCTGTAACTTCAGATAAAAGACACGTTATCAGTGAATTATTCACTAAATTTCATTGTGTCTATTTCCATTTTAAAGAAAAGAAGAAAAAACTATCCTTTGCTGTGTATGTTTTATTAATGGTATAGCAGGGTCAGATCCAGTGTCCAACTTGAACAAAGTCTTACTGAATTTTGACTCCTTTGTAGCTTGCATTAGGGAAGTATAATTATGCATCATGATGTATAATAACTGACTGACACCTGTTAAGTGTCTCAGATAGCTCATTATTGTTTTCTGCTTCTCCTCCTAGCTATGCGAGCACGCCCTTCGCATATCAAATGCTACCATCCCAGGGGAGACTGTCCCCATCTCAGCAAGAAAACGGGTGTTGGCTACATGGGTGCAGATCCATGGGCTCTTGCAACAGCAAACGGGTTCAAAGATGAATATGCTGAAAGAAGAGGTACTATTCTTAGCAGTTCTCTTTAGGTTCATTTAAGGGTGCTAGTTCATGTCTAGGGCCTAATCATTCACACGAAACCAAGTATCACCATTGAAAATTAGTTAGCATTTTAGAGTTAATTTAGAGTTTGTGTAATTTACAGTCTCGAAGATTTATTACAACACTATATCAAATACAAGTTCAGACAAACAACTGTTAAACTAGGAGTCACTGGGTATAAATAGTGTTTGTGGCAACATAACTTAAACCAGCTCTGTGTCCATTTATGTTTGACCTTTCTCTACATCTGCAAGCTGCTTGCATACCCACCTCTCCTGCAGCGCTTCCATGTCGTGCTATTTCTGATTCAATCAGCTCCCGCCACTGTTCTCACTGGCTTCTCAAGTATAGACATGAAGGGGACAGAGATGTAGGCTTTCCTCATTTTAGACTTTGCGCATATACATATGTACAGAAGGGTTGGTCCTAGAACAGAGCCAGGACGGAATAACAAGTCTGTTTTGACTAAATTAATCCTGACAGAATCAAATTAGGTTAGGTTAATGCTTCGGAGGTTGTGTTTTTTATATTGCTGCGTTTGCAGTTTTCCAATGGAGTTGACATAAGTGGATAAAAAAATAAAGAAATAAAAAAGTAAACTTCAGTGATGTAAGCCCTCAAGCAATTCAATTTTCCTCATGTGACAAGAATGATTAAGAAGAACAAAGCTATTTTTCTACCCTCCTGTGCATGCATTATTTTAATTTTCACTTTGAGGGTCACTTTAAGACTAATGCTCCTTCTATAGTTTATGATAAGCCTAAAACAGTCATTTTGGAAGCCTCTTGTTACATGACAAAATACGTCAAATGTAACATAGGATGGATTGTTGCTGAGTCATCTGTGTGGCTCAGTGTCATAACATAATAATGTCATTATTATAAAGTATTAATGTGCTTATGATACTGTGATGACTGCTGACATGCTCTGTGATGCTGTAGGTGTAGCATCCGCCCTTTTCATATTCAAGCTTTGTATCTGCTAGTGTATTTGTTTGTCTCCAGGTGTCGTATGATTGTGCGGCTTCAGAGGGGGACAAAAACACGGGGAAAACACAAGTGTGATTTGTCATTCGAGCAGACCGTTCAATTAGTCACTGTAATCCTTTAACTGTTCCTCAGCCGAGAATCTCCTGCCCTACATTAGTTCCTTTGGCCTGATGTGTTTTTGACTCACAGCTAGATGAGGTTCGCTTCTTGTCATGCAAATTAGGAATTGCACTGTTAATATAACAGCGGCTCATCTCTAATTGCAATCAATAAATCATTCATCGACTCATTTTCCACACAATGGGAAGTCATACATTATCAACAAGAGCATCTCCGCAGCATTTGGAACACATGCGATATCTTAATTATACTACATCTTTATGTGTAATTTATACACAAATGTATATGTATATGAGTTTCAGTTAATTTAACTGTATGTATATATTGAGTAGATTTCAGCTGAGTATGAGTTGTTTTCCACTGTGTTTGCAGAGTGAGAATGAGGACATGTCTGTGATGGCGTGTGTGCTGGTTGGAGTGGAGATGCTCCAGTGCAATAGGAACCCGAGGCATATGGAGTTCTCTGTTCCCAGTCTCTCCACAGTATGTATTTCTCTGTTTTCCTACAGTAGCTGATGCCCAGATTGCAACAACAGATGTCAACATGACCCATTGAGCCCTTGCAGCCTGTCTGCATCTCATCATTTGTCAGTAGTGTCAGTAAATGAAAAAAGTACTGTGCCAACCTTGATCATCCAGCTTTACTAGGATTATGGTTGTCACTCCTCTGATATGATTAGCACGTGTGCATTTATTTTATTTTAGTTTCCTATTGAAAATTGCTCATTTAGACAGTTTGGCTTTATTCCACCTCTCTATCTGCTTTCACTCTTCCTCTTATTCTTTTATCAGTAAGGACAGATCCTCAATGTTTCTGCTTTTTCCATTCACTTTTTACGATCCCGCTCCTGCTTTTTCTGCCATTTTTTTCTTGTCTGCATATGTCCATTCATTCTTTTCGGTCCTTGTCCTTCTTTTTCTTCCTCCTGCTTCATCCTTTACACCCATGCATTCACTTTCTTCTCTTGCCTTTTCACTCACCACTCCTTTCCTTATTTCTCACCTTTCTTTTTCTGCCTCCATTCAATCACTTTTCTGGCCCTGCCCCAACCCTCCCCTGTCTGCCCCTACCTTCCCTTAATTTTGTTCCCTTCCAAATTCCAGTCCTCCTTCCTTGTATTCCCACAACCCTCTCATCATTTCCTCTTCCCTGACCACCACTGCCACCACCATCCTTTTCATTCCCTCCCCTCTCTTCACTCTTCACCTAAAGCTGGTGAGCATGGCGTCGGAATGCAGATGGTCCGACGCCGTGGTGGAGTTGCAGGTGTGGTGCCAGCTGGCTGCCTTCTGCCACGATGTCAAGGACTACAGCTTAGTGTGCAGCTGCACCAAGAGGGCTCTGCTGCTGGAGGAAGCAGCCACAAAAAGTCTCAACACCATGCCGTGTGTTTTGTAAGTGTGGTTGGTTTATTTCAACTGTAAAATAAGTACCAGGGTCATTTTTAAAAATGGGGATTCCTTATAGAAAGCATTTCAGGCAAAGTAGTTAAGACTTTGAGGCTCAGTTGACATCTTGTCCATAACCCACTGATAATTCAAGAAATCGATGCGTATTAAGCTACCTGTCTATTTGCCTGCTCTGTTTGGCTTTGACAACTATACAGCCAGTCCGCTTCAGATTTGGCAGATGTATTGCTTTCGTCCCGAGTAAGTCCGGTGCCAAGTTTGATCTCGTTTGATTGAGATATTCTCATATATTTTTGTTCTGTGTTACCAGTATTTCACCTAGAGCTTACATGGGCAGAGTATGGCCTGAGGGCCAGAACCAGCCTGTGAACCATGTGAATCCTGCCTCTGAAAAAAAAAGAAAACTGTATTAATGAATCTTAAGGTGACTAACTTAAATGAGTGTTTGATTCCAACAGAGGGCGCACCACTTATGATTGCCACCCTTAATGATTCGTTATTCAAATAGACAGTACGGTTTTTAAATGTCTAATATCTGTTACATGTAGAGATGCAGTTCTGTACTGTGAAGATCTTAAAGTTACAGTTACACAAATTAGTCTAAAAAAGTCTTTTTGCACAGCATTTAGTTCGTTTTTGAATCAAAACTATACACAAATATAGCAAGTTATAAAAAGTCAAAAAAACATGTCTTGGGGTTTGTTTGTTTTATTTTTGTTTTTTTCAATAGAAATTCAGGCCTTCAGGACTGACAGATACTGCAAAATGTTCTCTTATTTCTCCTCTAAGTTATTAGGTTTAACAGACTGTGAGATATGTTTGTCAGTTTAGTTTTCCAGTGCTCTTCACTCACCCAGGCGTTCTTGTTTGGCTGTCTATGTGAGTGCATTCACTAGCGTTAAAGCTACAACACCAAATCTGCTTACTGTGTGCAGCCACTTTCTGATCAGGTACATTCACACAAATAGCGGGTAAATGCTGTCCACCTAACAGCTACTTCACACCCTTGACAGGTCTCCAACCTCTCGCAGGAATAACACTTAAAGACAGACAACCATTCACACTCAACACCGACAGCCAATTTAGAATTACCAATTAACCTAGCAAACATGTTCAGCCCATAGGTTGCTAACATATTTCACTTTTACAGTTTGGTTTGTTGATTGATAATGCCTGATAGATGATCTCACATGTGTAGGTATGGCCCAACTGCAGTGAATGAAATGCTGAGCATCGCAACCTGCCTGAGAGGTTTGAGCTTAGTCCATGAGTCCAGGGGAGATCTACACTCTTATAGGGAGGCAATGGAAGTGCTCCTGTCAAGTGTCAGGTACTGTTTAGAGTAAACTGATTTATTGATTAATGCTTTAGGCTGAAAATGTTTTTGTTTTTTTTTAGTCTCTAAGTCTGCACTTTCAGGCATTTTAAATTTCTGCCCTTAAATCAGAGTTCTCCTTTCTCTCGTCCATAGTTTCGCAGAGAAAGCTGTCAGTCCAACATTGTGTGTCACTGCTGCCGGGCATTACTGGAATACTTGTCTACCTCTGACAGGGAGCACTGAGGAAAGGCAGCAGCTCCGGGAGAACCTAAAGATGATCCTGAATGCCCTGGTTCATACCACTAAACAAGAAAATGTATAAATCGTTTGTTATTTAATGAGCTATTCTCATATTCATCCATATCAATTTATCCAACGATTCAGAGCAAGAATTTTACATAGATGACCCTCCATATCTACGTAAATCAAAATAATTCGTTATCCAGCTTTAGTAGAAATAGATACATTGCACATATAAATTAAATATCTTAACATAGAAGTATTTCCCATATGTAGACAATCTCCAGACTGCAGGTATTCCCTACTGTTCTTTGTCTGCACCTGGCCAAAATACATATGTGGGAAGATATTTTTTCCACAACTACAATGCTAGATTTCTGTGATGTTTAACAATGTGGTGGTACAGCACTAACACAGAGCTCAGCAGTAACGAAAACAGACACTGAGCCTCCATGTTATGGGAAATGGTTTAGACACAGACAGACAGCCTCTCCCGGATCATTTATAACATTTTCTGCTATAACAACAGCCGAAAAGACAAAACGTCAGCCTAAAAAGTCAACAACAAAAAGAGCCACTAATGAGCAAAGCATTAAAAATAAAAAAAATCTCTATTTCTTTCATGCCATTTTTTAATTATATCTTTTTGAACGCTTGATTTTTGTTGCTATCAAGGTGACTAAGGTGTCTTAACATCCTCTGAAAATCAGTGCAGTTTTTTTTTTCTTTTGGTCCTAAAGGGGAAAAGCTTGTGGGTGTGGCAATTGTGCAAAACATCTGCCCATCTCTGCCTGTGAACAGCAATCCAGCCACGGGGATAAACAGCAGTTCAACTGCAAAATCTATAATTAAAGAGCACTTATGTGAGAATTCAGAATGATGTTTATCTGTCGTGCTCTTCTCTTCTCAACACTGTTCTTAAGCAACATGTTGTAAGTGGGTGTAAACATGATCTAGCTTATATACAGATGATGGACTTTTTTTGTATAGTATTCCCAAATTGCTAACCAGTGAGTCTGGAAGAGAATTTACAGATATTGAGACAGGGATATATATAAGGAAAGGTCACACAGCCTTTGCTCCTATGTGTTATCAGTGAGCTCTAACTATGACCGACTACCTACGGCAAATGCTCGATTTCCCAAGAGAGTTAAAATAAAGCATTAATCCTTTTCCTGTTGTATTTCAGCAGCAGAGCAAAGTGAAAAGGCCGCTGACCTTGGCAGCACAGCCTCTAAGGAGATCAAAACACAGAGCAACAAGTAAGCACCAAAAAGAGCCTCAAAATATAATACATACTTTGATACAATCTACACAAATGTACCCTACAGCTAATTATTTGACCTCAGTATAGCTATGTGCTCCTTTTTGATGGACAATAACATACCTGTGAATTCCCAAGCAGTGAAAGTCATAAAATCATAAATCATAATTACTCTTGGTTGTCCTCATGACGGTGATGCACAGTAGTGCAGTGGTTTACTGTCTCGCCTCACAGATTCAGGTTCATACCCTGGCTGGAGCCTTTCTGTGTGAAGTTTGCATCTTCTCCCTGTACATCCGTACTTTGGCTTCTTCCTACTGTCCAGCTGAGTTTACAGTGCTTTGAGATCCAGTGTTAATAAATAGATAAATACCAGTCCACTCCATGTATTTAAATGAAACACATATAGAACTTTCTCCCAAAACTGCAATGAGTTTTATTCTGTATCTGTTTTGTATATTGGTGGTATGGTTTGGCTCTGGGTTCAAACCTCTGTTTTCCTGTGCTTGGCTGTGTTTTTTTTCTGGATGCTTTGCTTTCCTCCCACAGTCTAAATACATGCATGCTATGTTAGCATTAGTGGCTTTTGCTGGCTACCGATAACAAATTGATAACAAAATGGTGAACACACACTTGTTTGCTTTTCCATTAGAGGCGAACATTTAAACTCTATATGTTTCTGTGTCTGTATATTTGCGTCTTTGAAAGATGAAGAGGTCCTAACCCTGAGAGCAGCTATTTACCGTTTGTTGCTCCAAATCTACATCGATGAGGAAGACTTTGAAAGCGCCCTGCAGCTGCTGGCCAAAGCTATGAGAGACATGCCTCGCAGTAGACACCGGTTGTGAGTGAAATCATGAACATGAAGAGATGAGAGGAGCTTAAAAACATAGACATTTGACTCTTTGTTGTGTTAACCCAGGTCTCTGCTCAAATATGGTGTGCTGGTGAAAGCACGGCTGGGAGAGAACATACTGCCAGACATGCAGAAATTAGAAGATGAAGGGGAGCAGTGCCATTCGTTCATGTGGCATCAGGTGGCACTGTGTGCTGACACGGTAGCCAAACAACTGACTTGCCACCAGAAAGCCATCGTCTCTCTCACAGTAATATACCTCGAAATGGAAAACATAATGCATGCGGATGATTTATAAACTTTTCATATTAAAAAAAACTGTCATAAAGTGCATAATATTAATCCCTGTGTTTTGACTGTGCATGGAGGTAGTGCAATATTTGTAGCAATGGTTTTAGTACCATCATGTGGTGCTGACGTGCCATTACGACCCACTTCAAATACCTTTTTATATGGTGTGAAGAGTTCCATATGATCGGGCTTGAATTTTTCATGTTTATGATTTTTTTTTTAACTTTTGTGTTTTTAATGTCATCTCTGAACAGAGCGCAGAGACTAAATGGCAGAAAGTCAGCATTCTGTTAAGTTTTGGACAGTGGCTGTACAATCACAACTTCCCCAAAGAGGATGCCAAACTTCAGGTTCAATGGGTAATAGATATCCTCCTACACATGGAACCTGGGAAGGCAGATGGAGTAGGTAGGACTCCCTGTCTCGTCTCGCTCATTGTATTATGTCAAACAAGTGTCACTGACTAGTTTTGCCAGTTCTGCTACTGTGCACTCTGAAAATCTCTGGGGGGGAAGGTAACACATTCTGAGAATTCCCCTGAGGTTCACATCTCAGGAGTGCTTTTCCACTTGGATTAAGTCTGCATGTGTGCGATTACACATTAGCACATGTGTCTGCATGCTTTTTTTTTTAACCATCCCTGATGTTTTACACTGTGTTAGGTTAACATCTGATCAGTCTGATCCTAAAATGAGCATTGCCACTGCTTATGTGTAATTGCTTCAACATTAAAGTCATGTGTTCCCCTGTGCAAACAAAACAAAAAAAACCCAGACTGGATCAGAGGAAAACAAACTGACCACTCGAGGAAACAGATTTGTCAAGATCCCACGTGGGTACTGAAGGAAACGGTTTCCAGGGCCTAATCCGTGGATCGACTTCCTCCGAGGCGTGGACGTCTATCAGCAGAGAATGTCCCTTAGTCTGTAACACAGTCAAATATATTCTCAAGCAACATTCAAGCATGCCATTCAGCGTGTTAGTACGAGCTCGGGAGCAGCTTGGGAGAACAAGAAAACAGAGACTGCTTTAGATTGTCTTCCCAAATTGACTCAACTTTATTCACAAGTACAACAGTTTATATAGAGGGTAAAATTGATGAGACAGCAGATTATCAGTTTAAACCAGTACAGACCAAGATAAGGGAGCGTCTTCCTGCCCTTGGGTGAAGAAGCATCCTTTGTGTAGTTTATCAGTTCAGCTACAATTGTGATTATCTCAGCGACATATTTTCAAGGCACAAAATAAAGAGTTCTTTCATTAGTGAAATCTGAAACAAACCATTTGGCCTTCAACAGGCGTCTAAAAGATTAAGAAACTAATGTAGCTGAGGGAGTGATCTCTGTGGTATTTCAACCTTGTACCAGCCTGTGATTCTCACACATCAATTCTTGGGTCAAAGAGAAAAACACTGAAACAAAGGGGCCTTATTGAATGACAGAGTTTTCCTGCATAATGTCACTATAAAACAATATCCAGTAAATGCTACCATGGTACTAAAATACCTAACAGGTACCCACTGAGAATAAGATAGCACCGCTTTAAAGAGAGTTGTAAGAAGTCTTTATAGCCTCCTGCTGTGAGTACCATTAATATTCCCTCAGAGATAAACTGCCCTCTTCAATAAAACCTCTTTATTATTCTCTTAAGTTGTAACTGTGTTTCAGTCATTCTGATAGATTATCCTAGATATGTTTCTCGTTTAACATCTTTTATGTCTCTTTTTTCTCCAGAGGATGAATCTGTAGAGAGGGATTTGGGCCCTGTGAAAAGTGAGTACGTGCTCGGAGTCCAGGGGTTGTCATTTACACAAAATGTGTCCGGTCTAAAGGAAGTGCGTCGTCTGGACTACTTGATACAAGCACACACTCTGCTTGCCATCATGGAGGACAAGACTTCGCCTGAGCACCAACTTAACCTGCTCAGAGCCTACACTTTTGTGCTCCAGATATGGCAGGTAGTGCATCTTCAACTCCACTGCTCTTGACAACTTTGACAGCGGCTTCAGATGCAAATTGGGCTCAAGCTGAGTGCAGTATGTGCCATGACGTGTGCACCGTATTTCACTACAGGTTTCTATGGCAGCAGCGTGTGAGATTTCCAGGGAGACGGCAAAGAGTGAGGCACTCCAACCTCCTGCCTCTGCTGAATCCAAAAAAGGCAAAGACAAGGGCAAAGACAAAAAAGCCAAACAGGTAAGTTTCTCATATTTGTGCCTTTGCTTGCTTTGAAATTTAACTCAGTTACTTGACTTAATGTAAAGTTATGCCAGTTATGTTCATCCACTCTGCCTGTTTGATTTCACGTTTCACAAGTTACATGTTGACTGCACACCGGTGTTAAAAACAAAAAGTTGATAGGTTTGTAGCTTGAACCTATTCGCTGGAACGTTGAAGACAATATAATTACACAGCAAAAGCACTGAACACCAAGTAGGCAAAGTTCTTCGTGTTACTCATGCATAAGGGAGGCCTGCCTGGAGTCAAGTGTCGTTCCACCACTTGACCTCCGTCAGACTCTCAGCCAGGTTCCCCATAGCACTCCTTTTATTGTGGTTACATGAATATGCATAGGGTCATTAACACATAACATCTTACATAGGTATACATGTGAACAAAGAATACTGTGAGTGTGTGTGTGTGTGTGTGTGTGTGTGTGTGTGTGTGTGTGTGTGTGTGTGTGTGTGTGTGTGTGTGTGTGTGGGGTCAGAGTGTGACCCCATAAATGACTTCCCTAAACCTGCTGGTCTGGAAGTCCAACAGTTCATCTAAACAAAAGGCACTTAGCCTAAAACAGATATAGATACGTTTATCCTACCATAAGACAATAAGACAAGGTACGACCACTTCCCATGCTCCCAGGATGTAGGTGTGCATTCCAGTGTGGAATACACACCAAGCCTTTGCAGCCTGCTAAAGATCACACATCCTATCACTACACAATTGATTATACACCTCTAAGCATATATGGTTAAATATTTCTAAGCATAAATGACAATCAACAATACAAAACCTAACAAAAGTCAGTACTGTGTCTCATCTGTTTGACCAGCCTACATCTGCTGATGAAAGACCTAAAGCTGTTGTCTTGGATCAGACACCTCCTTCCACCACGAGGGACTGGGCCTCCTTTGTCTGTCCCGACCAGGCCAGGCAGATATTCAGAACCAGCAGCAACCCCCACTGTATCAACACTCACAGCATTACAAAGCAGGCAAGACTACAAACTTCTCTCATACATTTCTCTCTGCATTATAAGGTGTACCATCTGTGGTATTGTCTCAGACTTCACTTTTTATTTAGCAGAGGTTGTATCTCCCAGCTATATAGAATCAAAGACTTGGCTATATAAAAGCGAAGCGGTAACTTAAAGTCAGTGTTGCTGCAAAGTTTTGTTGACAAGAAAGCACACTTATTGATCTTTGGGGATCAAGTTAAGCTGTCAGAAGACGATAAAGCCCTGGTATTCTAAATGAAACATGTACTGTGATCCATTCATGGATCTACAGCCTCAGTGGGATGGCAATATGTAACAAGACTTCATCTAATTGGTTAGAAAAAGGAGCAAAGAGCCATTTTCTATTCTGATAAAACACTGAAAAGTCTTGATGTATACTTGTTAGTGAAAGTCTTTAAACCTTTATGTTTCTCTTTGTGTTTGGCTGTAGAAACAAAGCCTGTTTTATCTCAACCTGCTGGAAAGAGAACTGAACTCACTGTCACTCGGCCACCTGACCCTTCCTGCAGTGCATCTAGCTGAGACCATTGCTCATGAGCTTTTGGATATGACAAGCCTCTCTGACCTCTACAGGCTTAGGTAAAAACCAGGGTGACCTACACCTCACACTCAGGTCTTAGGTAGTCCTACTGTATATGAGAAGAATGTTGTTTAAAGCGTTTGAGGTTCAGAGGGTGGTACAAAAATCAGATAACTTGCTCAGTGATGAACTTTATTCACTAAATACAAGATAATATTCTCTTGGTAAAAAAAAAAAAAAGCTGCACTCAAAAAATATTTACGCCCAAATTGCTGACTTTAAATCACTGGATAACATGTAAATTTTCCGTGGAATTTTTGCTACATGAGTGCAATGTAAAACATCAAATTTCATTTGTTCAAATTAAATTGATAGTTTACTGGAATCGGGTTGCATCAGATTTACTTTATTGGTATAGAGCAAGTTTACACCAAGCATTTTTTCCTAATAATTAAATATTTGAATAAATAAACCTTTGACTTTATCTATAAAGCTACGATTTACATCATGTTTAGTGTGCCTATCAATTTTTCAACATTCTGTCAGTTTACAGGTATTCAGGTAATGCTATATATTTTAAAAAATTTGTATTAAGCTTTATGGCTAAAGGAGGCGCTGTGTGATGTCTCAGGGCTCATGAAACAGAATTGATTGGGTCAGAACATGTAGGATGGACTCAGCTACAGGGGAGCTTACTTTATCCTGATCTATGTTTAAAAGCGCTGCACGCCACCTTCTCTAACCACTTGTATCACTGTTAAGGTACAAGGTGTGATTGAAAAGTTCAGGGAACTGGTCAATAAATCTCCTGCTAAAATCTGATGAGATTTGTTGAAAAGGCTTCCAGTGCAGTTTTTGTTTTCAGATGACTTCTCAAAAGGCCCATTCTGACCACTATCACTGTGGAGCAGTTTCTCCAGTGAGAAAGAAATTCAATATAATAAATATCAGTTTCTCTTATAAATTTTATCATCTTCTTAAAAAGCAAATACACACAGTTTTTTGTTCATTTCCTGCTTGCCAAGTTTTCCACTTTCCCCACTTTTCTTCACTCACGACAGACTTCTACTGAGAGATCTTGAATGAAAAACTGGATAAATTTAAATCCGGTGAGCGTTTTCATTTTACCTATTAGGCTTGTTCCCAAAACTTTTGGATCATAGCTTGAAGATACGCAGTGATAAAATTGTGTGTGGCTCAATCAGTGAATACTTACTGTTTCCAAATATTAATAAATATTATGTCAGTTTTGTATACAGTAAGTGTGGCTGTTTCCAGCACACGTTTCATCTCATTTAAATTGTGTCCCAGAGTAAAATAATTACTTGACTTAACTGACTGACTGAGGAGTGTCAGCCTGCGGTCCCATAAGTTACTCCATCATTGAATGTCATGTTCCTCTTCCTGTTTTCACCTTATTAGAATTGCCAGAACCTGTGTTGAGCTGGGTTTGGAGGCACACTCACCATATCAGAAGAAGCTTCTGCCTCTGAGTGCAGTCCCAGAACGAGAACAAATGGGGTACGTGAACTGGGCTATAAAGATTTAATGTTTGTGCATCTTTAATAACCTATGATATCATATTCATGACTGCAGGTGCCGCAGAGCCGTAGTGCTTTCACAGGAGAGGAGCAGCCTCCGCAAAGCTCGCAACCAGGTCAGCTTCTTCTCACAAAACAGATGCATCTGTGCTTATGGTTTACATGTTAAAGAAATTATACTTTAATTAGCATTCATTGTATTGCTTCTCAGAGGATGATTGACAACAGCCCCAGTAGTTGTGGTATTTAAATTAGTACTTTTATAATATAGCACAGAGTTATGGCAGATTAATATTGGATGTTTAAGATGATGATTTTTGTGGCTAGAATTATAAATAGTTATCACTTTTTTCCCATTCTTCCAACTCTGTTATTCTCTATAATCTCAGCTTGTTAATAATGTTGATTATGTAATCACAGCTGATAAACACTATAAGACTCTGATCCCAGCAGGACATGTAATGATTTTTACATGTTACATACATTTAGTTACGTAATGTTACATCCACATTAAATATTACACATACACTTGATGTGCTATGTGTAATGTGTAATTTTCTTCTTGATATCTCATGTGTATGCAACATGTTGTCAACTGAAAGCTTGAGAAAGAGTTTGATTCAGTTTATTAAAAAAAAGGTTATCGTCTTATACTTTGGTGAATACTTTGGCAGAAAGGAGAGATGGGTGAGAGTGCGCCGGACATTTGGCTGGACAAAGCTGAGGTTTGCCTCAGTGTGGGACTCTATGAGTCAGCCAGACAACTCCTGGCTGAGGCCCACATGGTGTCTATGGTAAGGTTAGGAAGGAAATATTTGAAAATATTACCCTAAGCTTTATTTATCATTCTAACAAACATATTGCTGATCTACTCTTTGTCGCCACTATCAGAAAGAACATTTATTCTAATAGACTCAACTATGACAAGAAAATACCCTCAACTAACACGAGACACAGTATTCAAGCTATGAAGTTACTTTACATCCAGGATATTCTAAGTAAAGTATTTCACTACCCATTACCCTGCAGCATAGCCTAATATGCACTGGCACAACAATAAAACTACAGGCTACATGCTAACATGCTGGCACAAATCCATAAACTACTAAGGAGGACATAGAGAGGATTTTCTTTTAGTATTGAAGTTGATAGCAGTGTTTTTGGAAACCAGGCTAAATAACACTTCACAGAAAAATGATATTGACGCAGCAATTCTGCTGTACTGCCAGGGGTTAGCATGGGCCACAGCAATCTGGAACAATGCTGAAGCATTTAATAATAGCTTTTAATAATAAGTTATATATAAGTTTAAAAAATTCGCTGATCACAGATTTTCATCTTCAGAGGTTATGTTTTTTCTCATTGTGAAAGACTTGAAAACCCAATTAAAGTATAATAGTTTGTATTAGTTAGAGGTTGCATAAGAATGCTTGGCAGATGAGTGCAGGCTAAACTGGATAGTTTTCAATCTTCTGATGAAGTTCACAGTAATGCACTATGCTGGACTAGTGCAGGGCAGACTGTGGTGTTCATGGTCAGTGTTGGGTTACATCAAGAGTAGCAGTCATCAGTTTAAACAGCTCTGTCTCCTTTTATTTTGTTAAATTCAGTTAAAAAACTGCTGCATCTCTAATGTTTAGAGCAGCAGCAGTAAAGATCAACTGATAACTCAAAGAAGACAAATTTACTGGAGCTCACGATACATATTTTCACAAGTTTTATTTCAAAGTGATTTTAGGTTTGGACATTAGGTTTCCCCAACCTTCTAAATCCCACTGTAACACCTGGTTATGGCCTGTTGTACATTACCTTTGGCTGCCTGACATTTATCTCTAATATCACATCGACCGGGATTCTTCACTGCTGCCTCTATCTTTTAATCCTGTCTTTGAAAGAGTCGATCCCTTGTTAGAAGCAGTGGGCTTCTAACTTTATCATTAGATATTTGTCCCCTCATAGTTATAGTTATAGACTGCTTCACTGTTTTTCCCCTCTTGCCTCAGAAACTGAAGGCAGCTGATGGCAACGTGAATGTTCTACTTCTTTGAGTTGCTCAATTTAGGAGTCACTACAGTGGACTCAATCTCACCCTATCCCTGGCATCTTTGTCTGTCACACTAACCCTCAGCATGTCGTCCTTCCTCTTCCCTGGTGGCTCCATCATCTTCTAATTCCGCCTTGCCTGGTCGCTGCATGTTAACTAAAGGCTTAGGATCTTTCACTTCTTCTTTTTTCCGGTGCTATCATCTCTCTACTTCACCCTCTGTTGCTTTGTATGGTTGACAACAGGAATTTAAAAGGGTGCTCCAGGTGAGGCTCGAACTCACAACCTCGGCATTGCTCTACAGCGTACTGTCATATAAGTACCGCGCGCTAACCGATTGCGCCACTGGAGCCTGTGCTATGTTGCAATTCAAGTATCATCTTAATTGTGTAACACGTAATAAGATTACTGAAATTTGCTGCAGAAAGATGTATTCTGATTACAGTTTGGAAATGATATGTGGTCTTTAACACTATACAAACTGAATTACAAAAATTATGATGATGTCTAGACTAGAATTACTTCAGAGCCAAATTGCATTTGGTTGCTTTGACTCTTATATAATTGATTTAATTTCTGATTCAAACTGTTTCTGTTGAGGTGCTTGGAGACCAAAGTGTTATATCAAGAAGTTTGATCTATCTGGCCAGTTTGGCTTGTAAAGAGCAGAACTATGCCCAGGCTCTGACTCTGCTGGACAAAGCCCAAACCCTGGGTGGGGATGAGGACTTCTGGTACCAGCTTACCCTTACCAAAGTCACAGCTGTGGTAGGCCAGAGAGACAACGATTTTCAAACAAAGGTATCGAATTACAACCTTCTGATAAGTCTTTGCACAGTGTTGTGTTTGTAGAAATTTTCCCTCAAGGCTTTTTTTTTTCTTTTATAGGTTGATCAGACTATAAAACAAGGCTGTAGAGCTCTGAAGCTAGTACTTGAGCAGCGGGTAAACCAAGCCCCAGCGCTCACATTCTTGATCACCTCATTAGAGATGAGGTAAACATGAAGCTTTCTACTTAGATGTTAATAGTGTTTGGTTTTTCTTAGTTAAGCTGACTATATTATAAATGTTTGTTGTTTTCTTAAGATTTGTTTTCATTTCTGAACTTTACTTTTGATCTTAAGTGAAAATGAAACACTCACACTCAATGAATATTTTAGATCAATTTTATATTTAACCACAGTTGAATATTTTTATAAATATCTTATACAGCTTTGAATAGTGCTAAGCATTAAAGAAGTGATTTGAGTACTCAGAGTAGAAAAGCACTATATAATTAACAGTTTATTTACCATTTATCTACCATTTGCAGATATATCTGGAACACACTGATGCTTTGTCCCAAACAACTATTGTATTGTTTTAAGTCTAAGGTTTATTTAGCTGTATAATATATATTGTATTTTTAAGTACTGTTTAAGCCATTTACAGAATGTCGCAATGTGCCTTCACTACAGACTTTGGCTTAAACTTTAAGAAATAAGATCTACTTTGCATGTTGGAAACTATTCTAGTTGCTTTACATGATGTGCATTCAGTGTAATTCATTTGAACATCTGTTTCAAATTATGTTATAAATGTTTAAAGAAACTGACAACACTGATTATGTAGCAATGTCTACATCAATTATGTATTTGATGTAATCTTTATCTAACTCAGTGTGATGTGTTGCTTTTCAGAGGAGCCTTGGAATGTATACGTGCCATTGGTAGTGGGGAACCTATGGAGACACTCCACACTGAGGCTTTCCAGAGGCTAATGACTGCCTGTGATACACTCAGAGAGAGCGCCAGTGGCTTTACTAAACTCGGCTATAGACAACAGGCAGCAGAGGCACATGGAGAATGTGCGCATGGTTTGAGGTTAGTCAACAGTTACACCAGGCCTAAATTGAACAGTATTTAAAATTGGAACAGTTTTAAACCATGCTATGTGCAGTATGGAAGTGCAGTTTTCACTACAGCAAATTAAAGTGTAACTCTGTTTCCCCGTGCTTGTTTTCATTCAGTCTTGTTTTCTCACACAGACAAACTTTTGCCCAAATCCAGCTGGTACACTCTCTCCCTGCGCACACTCAAATAGTTTTCTACTTGGGTACTGTTCAAAACTTTGTCTTTCTAAAAATCCAAAACAAAAGAAAAGAATTTGGTGGTGACAATGCAGTACAGTGGTGTAATCGTTAGCACTGTGACTAACAATCAAGAAGGTTCTGAGTTCAGCTCCACCATCAGGTCTGATTTGGAGTTTGCATGTTTTCTCTGGGTACTCTAGCTTCTTCCTACATGTCCAAAGACATGTGGTTAAGTGATGATTCAAAATTGCCTATGTGAATTTCAGCCCTATGACAGACTGGTGACTTGTCCAGGGTGTACCTTACCTCTTGCCCTGTAATAACTGGGATAGGCTCCAGCTCCCCCCCTCCACGACCCTGATAAGTGGATGGATGGACTTTAATGTTTTAAATTTTTGATAAAAAATATTTATAGTTTTGAAGGTTATAAGAATAACAAACAATAAAGAAGAAAATAATCATAAGAAGTGTATCATAAAATGGAATCACGTGAGGCCCATTATTGTTGGACCATTTTTTGTAGTTTTGCCTCTGTACACTGCTGCAGTGTATTTTAAATCAAACTACAAAGATGTGATTGAAATGGGGACTTTCAGCTTTAATTCAAGTAATGCTTGTGGGTTCTAGACTTCAGTCACTGACTTCATCCAAGTATTTTCATCCAAGTATTAAATACAAACCAACAAACAGAGGCTAAACAAAAACTGTCTTTATTCAACAAATGAAATGCTCTAACTGTAGGTGCATTTTCCATCCATTAGAGTGTACAATGCTGCAGCTGCTGATTGGTAGTTAAAGTTTATGTTGAAAAAAGCATACACCCGAATTTGTTTTATTTAAGAAGCCCTTCAGGAGCTGCAAGTGTGATCCCACACAGAGTTAGACTCATTACCGAGTGGGAGGATGTAGGGGACAGATTGGAATTACACCTTTTTTTTCTGTCTTGGTGTGCTTTTTATCTTCTACTATCATTCGTTTTTTATCCTATTACAACTATTACAGAATCCTAGCCAATCATACTACTGAAAGAGAGTCGAAACAGAGCTTCCTGATGAATGGGCTCTCTCAGCTGCAGCTTGCTGTCACGGTGCAGGAACATGCAGTACAGAATGCTGAGAGTCTGCTCCCCCCACAGGAAGAGGTAAATCTGTCATCTGTCATTGTCATGATGTTTTCTGCAAAAAACATTGTGAGCTTTTTAATCTCTTACATGTTCTTAGAAACTTCTTTTCCTATCTGTGCTTTCAGCCAGTCACAGAAAGTCTGCTCATGTTTGAAGCAGCAGAAAATAAGGCTGAAAAAGGACTTTGAGCAGCTGTGATAGTACATTTGTTTGGTTATAACAGTCAGAGTTTAACAGCCAAGCACTCTGGCTGAGATTGTTGTGCAGATGGTGAAGTTCTTTCAATTTTTGTTTTTATTTAGAGAAGTTTTGAGCTTATTTGGAATGAGGAAGGGAATTTACTCTGGAACATCTAAGTAACAGGCTTTGTTTGTGCTCTTTGCTTGACCGAATCACAATAAAGCTTGTATTACTGTGTCACTGTCATATTCTGGGCTTCCTTGTTGTATGATAGCTAATTATTAGTGTATCTATGTTTTCTTTATATACCTCCATATTCATTCATGTAAATCTTCTTAAGTAGTTCACAGTTAAACATAATCATTTTTTAACCTGCTACTGGGCCTCAGTGTAGCCCTCACACTCTCATACAGATGAAGTTATATGAGGGCTTCAGGGGCAGAGATGAACTGGCATAACGATGGATGCAGCTCTGATAGAATCACAAAAGAGAGATCGATCCAACAGTTCCCACACCTGCCACAAATCCTTGTTCAATTCGTTTTTTGATTAAATCTGCTATGGATGTTTGACTTAGCTCTTGGAGGCTGAAAGCTATGCCGTAGCACTGTGCTTTCAGTAGGTGGTGCTGCTGCCCAATACTGGATGAGTTTTGCCACCCTACATTGAAAATAGTTGTAACCTCTGAAGTCATGCTCATTTATTCATATTTATAATCTGGGTACACCCGTTTTTTAATTCTGTGCTATTTAAATCTGGGTTTTCACCTTCAAACTGCTGCCCGAGTTTCTTGATATCCACATCTCAGAATATCTGATCCAACTTTGTATCTAGGATCTTCTCTGAACTCATCAGCACAGCCCACTCGTATACCCAAACAGACCAGAGAGAATATTTGTCAGCTGATACGTGGAAATGAAACACTAATTGCATTAAGGCTAATTTACATCATGGAGCCCTTCTCTAAAAAGCTGTCATCTATTTAACACTGTCTGTCAAGCTGGATTTAAGAAGTTAGTGTTCTTGTGTGAACACAGCATGTGATGTCACTAGGTTGTTTGGAGTTTTATCTTAAAAACCATAGACTGCCCACTTACGCTTACTATAACACTTTCTTGAAGTATAACATTTCTTGAGTTCTGCCTCATACACAACAACATATAAAGAATATGTTTGTGTATGTTAGAGTTCTGTTATAATCTGCTTCTTGTATTTGTATCATGTGTATTTACACTGGTGCTGTTTTCATCCCTGCCAGAGACATGGACTGTCACTGGCAGCCGCGCGGAGGCTGCTTGGCCTGCGGCTGGCCCTGGTTGAATTCTGCCTGTCCATGCTAGAGGAGCGCTGTGCCGAGGAGACGCTGCAGGCTTTGGCCTGCGAGAAGATGACCTTAGCTGAAATAGCACTGGAGGAATATTCACGCTGCACACCTGAGCCTAACTCCAAAGAAGAGGTTAGACTGCAAACACTTTGACATCGTGGTACAAATGTGAGATCTTTTTGTTGGATTCAGATGTAGTCGATCATGCCTAGCACAACACAGACCCCTCATTTGACATGAGTTGATATGATACATTTTTAGATTCTGCTATACACCGGCGTTCTGCATTCTACACATTTGAATTATTATTATAGCTTTATTTTATTAATACAAAACAGTAGACTCACAGTCATGTAGGAATCTTAGCCTCAGTTATAATAATAAACCTTTACAGGATGGTTATGTTAAAACTTTTTTTTACAAACTAACAAAGATAACAACTGGAAACATTTCCTGTAGATTTTTATTTATTTAAATGTGTATTCTTTCAATGTTATTTAATCTAAAAGTATTTGGGCACAAATACTTTCCATGCCTAGTGGAACATTATCAGTCAGTTGATTGGCCTCCCCAGAGCCCAGACTTCAAAATTATTTTTGAAGCAGTGTGGGATTATCTCGACAGAGAACAGAACAAGAAGCAGACAACATCCAAAGAAGAGCTTTGAATGTCCTTCAGGAAGCCTGGAGAACTATTGCTTAAGACTATTTAAAGAAATGACAGGAACGCTGCCAAAGAGATTTCAGGCTAAGTTTAAAAATGAAGGTGGTCATACCAAATATTCACAAGCTCATTACAGGATTTCCATGTATGTTTGCATGTATCTGTAACAAAGCACAACAAAACAAGGCTTGACTTAAAACTTTGCCACCATACTGCAGTTTAGCTGAAATGATCTTTTCTAAGAAAATACTCTTAGAATCTAAAACATATTTTAAGGATAGAAAATAAACCAGCTATTAAATAAATGAAAAACACCCCATCCTCCTATAAACCCTTAGTTCATTTGTCATGTTTCCTATGTACAGTTTTTAAGACAGTTGATTATGTCCAAGATCCATTTTTTCCTAATGTTTCCTTAAAATTTAGTTCAGAGGTGTGTGCAGGTTAGCTGCCACTTGGGGGTGCTAACATGCAAAGTACTAGGAGCCATCGTGTGTGCACTGTTATGAGAGTCGTCTGTGGGATTTCTAGTAATGCAATGTGCAAGAGATGTTTGAATAGCTGCCAGCGTTCATGGGCTGGTATGCACTTACTCCTCTCTGCTGTAGAATGCTCCTCAGGTGAGAGAGAGCCTCATATTGCACTCAGTACTAGCATGTATTTCTTCTGTTAAGATCCACATTTACAAAGGCTGCTCTTAGCCTCAACTCTGTTGACAACTACTTTAGAGTTGTATCCATTCTCAGTGTCCTGTCTGACAGTTGATGCATGCTTGGAAAGTCCAATAAGACGTTAGCAACTGCATCATCCAGAAGTCTGAAGTGGAAATTATTAATTTAATATCGATCATTTAAATTATGAGTCTGAGAGCTCGCAGTTCTACTAGCATGACAAATACTATCAACCTTTGCCCTTCTATCAGACAGTGTGTGTTATTTTTGTAAAATCCCAGTTCTTTGTTTCCGATCTTTCTGTCTTATCTTCTTTTGCTTTTCTCTTCATCACTTTCTCCACATATAGGAAATTATTTTTTGAGAAATACACACATTTTGTAGCTAGAGTACTTCATGTTGCCTCCACACAGGCCGATTCTGCCTCTTCTTGGCGGCTTTCATAAAATCTTTTCCCATTACAAGAGAAAAGCAGATCAACTCAAATTTGATCAGCTAAAAACAGATCAAACCTGGGCTTGCATTTGCTTCCAAAGCAAATTTCTCTACAGCCAACTCCCAAACATCAATGAATGAATGTATCCAATCAAATTTAGAGTCTGTGAATTCAGCTAGTTGTTTGTCAGTGCAAGTAAGCACTTTGTTTGTGATCCATCTCCTCATCTGACCTTAATTTTGTTGTGTCTTGTCCAGGAATGGATGAGTGTGGGAACAACCTTGGGGCAGATTGCTCTAGGCCAGCTGGCTGCAGTCAGCTCTCAGTCCCTGGACAGTATGGAGACCAGAGCTCACTGCATGAGCCTATTGGGAAAGTACATGAGACTGCTGGCTGTGCAGGAGGATCCCATTTATCTGTGTTCTCTGTGGGACACACATAAGCAGGTGCATAACCCAAAAGTTCAGCTATAGCTTTACAGGTAATGTATATGTCTGCAGCCCTATGGGCCATAGAAAGGAAAACTGTAGAAACTTTATCATTCATATAATTTCTCTTTATCTGTGGAAGTCAGAAATCTTGGAGAACAATCAGGCCTTTTTGGATGCAGGCCCAGATACACACATGCATGCACCGGTGCACAGATGACCTAACACGGGGTTACAAGCTTATAGTGATTAGAGAGATGGATATTCTTTTACATAATTTAAGACAGAGAAGCTTAGAACTTCAAGGTTTGTGATCATGATGTGATTTTATACTAATCATGATCTTGAAACAACTTTGTGCAGAAGGAAGCCTGGGCCGGTTCTAAAGCCGTTTCCACAGAGGAAGGGGATTCACAGAAAGACAGAGGATCGAGCAGAAAAAAGCTGCGAACGACCCCTGCCAAAAGTTCTGAGCTGCAGGTACATACCCTCTGACAAGTGATCCCTGCACCCTAGACTCATCTCTAATCTGTGGTTTTATATTAAGGTTTTCCCCACTTCTCAAATCCCTCGGAGGGAACTTTCCAGGCATCCTGCATAGTTCTCATATTGAAAGTGAGCACAGAAAGATCTCCTGTAAACATCAAACTTGCAGAAGAAAAAAGGAGAGGAAGTGTATTATTTATGTGGCAACATTTTGGAATGTTAAGTAAGATTCGGTTTTGACGTGCCTGTCTGCTTTGAGATTAATGATATTGTCACGAAATGTATTATTCCTAAAATCCCGGCGCCATTTGAATTTTATCAAAATGAGATAATCACCTGCACAGACAGCTTTAACCAGTTTCTCTATTATGCAGTTTTATTTGGGGAGGTTGGGGACTGTGCTTTGCCTGTTAAGCTAATTCTCTGTTAGAGAGCATGGTGGGGTAAGATGAGGTTTTTTGTTGTTGTTGTTGTTGTTGTTCCTTCTTTTGACTTGCTTAAGTTTACTTAATAACACTTGTAGTTAAAGAAATATGAGGAATTAAAGCACCATTTAGGACTGTTATCTATTAACTGAAACCTTATGAAATAAGTAGTGTTCACAGAAGTGATCATCGTGGTCTACATGCTCCACACCCTATGTAAAGATAGATCAAGATGCTGTTATTGTTGCTGTACGTATGCTTTGTACAGTGAAACTGGAACATGTAAGAGCATGTAAGCATGTAGAAAGTATTTATTATTTACATAATATCTTTAAAATGAGCCATCGGAGAAACCACTTGCAAACTATTTTATAGACCAGATTTTAAAGCGCATCCTTAAATATTATTATTCATAATTAAACCCTTAATATTGCTGAGTTCTTGGGGGGCAGAAAATACATTTAACACCAAATCTGTTTACACTTATTGTAAAAATGTTGAACTCTTTATTCTCTGCAATGATTTGCTTTTTACTTTAGATGTCAACAGTATTTTTGGCATCTAGATAACTGTTTACCTGATAAACGTCACCTCCAATGTAGTATAAATACAGAAATACCTGCACATCATATTCAAATGGATTATGCTCCACATGCTGACAGGAAAAACTATGATTTGAAATTTCTGACAAATTGCATTCCACTGTCTGTGTTCTAAGGAAAAAAGCGGTCGAACCCTTGACGTAAAAAGCCTTGAGCTCGTTTTGCTCCACAACCACTGTTTTGGAAAAAGTGCTCGCTTTAACAAATCACACTTACACTGTTGCCAATGTAGTTACACATTTCTACACACCTGTGATATAGCATTATAACCCTAGGAAAATACCTTTTTACATAAAACATATATTGTCTGTGAAGCCAAAAAAAAGTTTCCAAAGACAAGAAACTTGTAACGTGGGGTGAGGCTGTCAGAGCTGGCAACTTGGTGTATCATTTTTAGCTGGCTGAAAACATCAGGTGTGTGTGCGTCTCCTCGTTCTCCTCCTGTTCTCTGTTGTGTGTTTTTCACGGTGAAAACAGACACACATGAAGCGAACTTGAGCAGACACAAGTGAGGTACAGTGAAGATTGCATTACCTTAGTTGACAACAACATGTTAAGTTACTCTAACTTAAATACTGCATGTGCAAAAAAGCTTTGACAGTTGTGTTTAGTTTTAACTGCTAGCACATAGGTATGTTCCAGTGTGCTCTGGACACAGTGTATTTTTTCATTGTTTCTGTGACTTTATCGCTCCCTTGACGTGCTGGAACAGCCTCCTTCTCTGTGTGACAGGACCTTTAGATTTACATATTACTCACTGGATTTTCATATCTCGTCTAAAACACTTACACCATATAGCAAGAACTTAACTGTGAGTGTATGGGGTTCACTGATACAGAGCAACTACAGGGATGCTATGTAGACAAGCAACAGAGGGGTGAGGCAGAGACTAATTTGCATATGTATACAATCACAGTTGTAGAATTTGATTTTAAGCCATATGCAGGGGTAACTTTCATTAAAGAGAAGTATACATTTTTGTTACTTTGGCTCCAGAAGTCCTATTTTAACATGCATGTAAACATATATTTACAACTGCATGACCATGATGTGTACATGTGTGCTTCTTATGTTTCTTTATTCTGCTACAGAAAAGCCAGAAAGCTCAGCAACTGTTGGCACAAGCCAGCAAAGCACTGGCTGAGTCCATCAGCCTATGTCTCCAACACAATTTATCCTCCTCCATCTTGGCCGGTGCATCTCTGAACATGTTGGAGTGTCATGGCCAGTCTGACCCTGCAGTGGCAGGTCAATATCTTGCCCTGCTTCAGGTACATGCAAAACACATTCCTATTGTGTTTTGCAAAGATGATGTGTGTGTGCTCAGATTTTGTCTTTGCTTGCTTATGATGTTCTTTAAGAACACTTATGGTAATTTCTTAAGATTAACCGCTCTTTCGTCCACCCGTCTCCTTTATTCCCAGAGCTGCCGCACTGTTGCTGTGATGGCTGAGGTCCTAAATTCTGCTTGTGCCGACACCAGTGCATCCCAGCTCTCAGCTCTGCTCAGCATCCGCAGGAATCTGCTTCTTTCTCTCGAGGAGAGACCCAGCAGCATGATAAGGGAAGTGGAGGACTCCCTTAGCAGCCTCTCCAAGGTAGCAGGTCACCAAACACCCATGCTCATGATTTATGGATTCTGTCATACCCAGCTCAGTAAATTCCCTTGATGGGGAGCATAATAGTGGTGCTGTTATGCCCTTTGCTTCAATTGCACTGTAGGGTTCCAAAGTCACACAGAGCAGTGGAGCTGGAAACATTTTTTGGGGCTTTAAAGGGTTTTATGTCAAAGCAGCAAGTCCAGTGTCTGACGTCTTTGTAGTATTTGCAGCCCTGTGAGCATTCTGGGCAGCCAACAAATTTTATCAGAAACAGTTCAATGTTTTGATATTGGCTATAAAATGAAATGAAAGAGTTAAACAGCTGTTTATAGCTTTAGAAAACTGCTGCTGAGACCTCCTAAAAATATGTATTGAAAAACTGATGATAGACAGGCATTGACACAAAGGAGAATAAAGGAGAATATTAAAGGAGAATATTTAAATCAGCATTTATGGACGAGAAGAATATTTAGGAAACGGTAATAGGAATGAGAGAATTTGTAATTTCTGTCATTTGTAATGTCAGAGAAAGATGTTGTTTTCAGAACATACCAATTTGCCTACTGAACCAGTTGTTTCCCGGCTGTATCCTTCCAGGGGTAGCCTCTAGGGTAGAGTCTTGATGGAGGGTTGTGGGTCTCGTAGGTCACAGCGGGTAGAGCCATTCATCTGGCTCTGCTCGCTGTACTGCGCAGCGACCTGCCCCTCTACACTATAGTCATTAAGGTTCACAACATCATCAAACACATAGGGCTTTGGGGGACAGGTGGGCTAACCAGCAGTTGGTGGGTGGGGCTGCTATCTGCCCCTCAATTTTGATATTAAGGCTCTCCCAGGTACTGGGTTATTCTTGGGTCCCTGGAGCCCTGGGATGCTGATCCCGGCTCGCACCAGCCTCTAGTGGGGTTGGCTGCCCATCGCCCCTGGTCATCTGGGACTCCCACCCAATAGAGTCCCAGATGACCATGTGCGCCCCAACGGTCTCTCTCATTCTCTCTCTCACACTCAAACCACAAGAAGATTGATTTATGTACCTGTGCATTTTCGAATGTTTATGTTCCCAGTGTTGTAAGTTTGTTTTTCTTACAGGTGCAGCAGTTGGCAATACATTGTGCATTTCTATTTGTATTTTATCATTTTATTACATCTTCCCCAACCATTGCCATTCCAAGGAAGGCACTGATGTACATCCATACCATCAGAGACGCAGGCTTTTAAACAGAGACCTGAAAACAAGTTCTCAATTCTTTAGTCCAGAGCACATGGCGTTCATGTTTTCCAAAAAAGGCTTAAACAGCTTAATCCATTTTAAATGTATGGAAGAGGATTAGGGCCACTGGGGGAAAAAAAGTGGGCACGTCTTTTTTTTTCTTCTTTTTCAAAATTCTGAGATTAAAGTCGGAATTCTGAGATAAAGTCACAATTCTGACGTTTTTCTCAGAATTGTGACTTTATCTCAGAATTCTGAGAAAAAAGTCAGAATTCTGTGATTAAAGTCACAATTCTGAGATTTAAGTCACAATTCTGACTTTTTTCTCAGAATTCTGACTTTTTCATCAGAATTATTTTTTTCTCAGAATTCTGACTTTAATCTCAGAATTCTAACCTAATTATTTATAAAATGTGCCTCCAGCTGTTTCTTTTTTGTGTCATTCACTTTTGCAGCTTTTTGTTGCCCCTCTCCCGAGTTGTCAGATGTATTGCTGTCATCACATTCAAAATGAACTATGATTTTTAACACAATCTTAAAATGTCTCAGTTTGGACATTTTGATATTTAAATGTTACAGTGTTCCAACTTTTTTGGGATTGGGGTTGTGGAATTCAAATGAGAATTTTGCTCAGTAAGATCTTTCATTTGAGAGAGAGAAACAAAAAGCAGTTGCTATGACTATATATACATTTGTGATCTTTACTATCTGATTTGCAGACCTTCAGCCACCTGACAATCATCCCCAACCACCCGAGCATTCTGGGAGAACTCCCCCCCACTCTTAAGATCTTGCTGCTTCAGCACTCTGAAGATGGGTACTTTATGTTTTTTCATTTTCCATTTTATATCTTTGTTGTCTCTTTTGTGTAACTTTTGTCCCCTATCTCAATAGTATTAAAGCAACTGAGTGAATAATCACAGGTCACAAGTCACACTAGTTGTAGTCCTGTTTGGAGGAGCTGAATGAGCCCAATGATTCATGTTGAGAGTAGCATTTAACGTGACTAGAGAATTCTATGTTCTTTTCAATTAAGTATGTTCTAAGTAAAGGTGATGCACCACATATTTTAAGGGTTTATAGTTAAAGAGTAGAAATTATTTTCCTTTTTGTGTTGTTTTTTTTTAGGTCACAACTCTATGGTGGTTTCTATGAGGCAACTAAAGCTCAGAAGGGAAGGACACCACAAGTTACAGGTGTGATACATATTTTTAAACTAATACTGTTGAGATAGATCTTTAGGTGGGCACTGTGTCTAAGCCAAAAAACTAAGCCAAAATGCAGAAGCAGTGTATAAAAAACAAATTTAAATACATTCACTGCTTCCATATGAATTTAGACGGTAAGTAACAGCTAGGTACTGCTAATCAAATGCTGTTGATTCTAGAGTCAAATATGAGGCAATCTATTCGAGAACCAGAGCTTGACCCACATTGGGTCAAGCAACAGGACATGATCCCAAGTACAGCAGCAAATCTACAACAGGATGGCTGAAAAAGAAAAGAACCAGTGTGTTGTAATGGTTCTGTCAAATTCAGATTTTGACATGGCTAAAATGATGTAGCGGGACCTTAAGGCAGTTGTGCATAAAGGAATCCCCACAAACATCAATGAACTGAAGGAATGTCACAAAGAAGAGCCTCAGACTTTCTCCACAATAATGTGAGAGCATGATAATTATACAGAAAGCAATTACATGGTTCTAGAAGCTAGAATGGTGTATTTAGTTTTTCACACATTGCTTCTGCATTTTGCTTTACTTTTTTGTGACATTTCATATGTTGTTGTTGGCCTAAGGTTGCATTAACCAAATTTTATGAGCTGCTATGGGAAACAGATGATATTTTATTACACCCTAATATATAAAAACTTAGAATTGAAAGAATGTGTACTTTCTTTTTCTCTGTATCTTTACACTGCATCTGATTTGCATCTGCATCTGAGGAATGTGGTCTTTATCTCACACATGCATCATTGTTGTCTGCATTTATACATAACAAGGCGAATTTAATATTCCCACGTAACATTTGTCTGAAAGGCAAATGAAAAGTTCAGATTTAATGAGAACAAAAAGAGGGGATAAAATCAAGAAGAGTGTGTGTGTGTGTGTGTGTGTGTGTGTGTGTGTGTGGTGGTGGTGGTGGTGGTGGTGGGGGGGGGGGGGGGGGGGGGGGGGCATGAAACACCAGCTTTCATAAGTCATAATAAGTTCATAAGTCATGATATTAGCATATAGCTTTACTTACTTTACTCATGACCTTTTCTGGGATTTGATTGACATAAGAAGTGGTAAGAGTGGTGCAAAGGGCTGGATGCACTGCCTGAGAATGTGAGAAAATTCATTAAATAACAAGCAGTGAGGAAAAGAAAAGGATAGATGAAAAGACCAAGAAGAGGAGGGTGTGGGAGATGCTCACGGGGACCAATTACAAAGCCAGTAAGTACTCAGCGTCTGTGAGTATGCATGTCTGATTGTGTGTCATTCTGTGGTTCCAGGTAGCTTGACGTGCTCTGGGATGGCCAAGGTTTCAGTCTGCCCGCAGGCTCTACTGGCACTGAAGGAACAGACTCGGGCTTTTTGCCAGGAGACAAGACATGCCCTCCTCAATAAAGACTCTTTGCGCAGCGTTGAGGACAGGCTGGAGGCCTCTGAGGAGTATCAGGTTTTTCTCCATGTCTGTCCTGTTAAAGCCACGACTTGCCTTTCACTCTATTACTCGACGAATGCACTCACTACGCTGCACTTAATTTTACGTCATGTCTATTTCTTACTTACTGGGAAAACTTTTATTCCCAAGCAACATCTAACTGAAAGAAATGTACGTGTGAAACTGATCAGTGGTCTAAAACCCCTCACCCTGCTTTCTCTCTTGTTTCTCTATACAGAAACTATCAGGAGAGTTAGCATGTCGTTTCAGAGAACTTGTAAAAGACATGGAAGAATATTTAAATCCACTCCTCAAACAGTTTGACTTCTCTTGCTTAAGGTGAATATGTCAGACACTTTAATTCCTAACAACTACATATTCCCTACATGTTTTTTTTTAACCCAGGGAAGGAGGCTTTAACACTTTTTTAATGCTCAGAAATCTGAACTCAATTATAAAAGGAGCTATTGAATGGAGTGTTTGAATGGTGTACAATTCAAGTGCATGTGAATCTTTTGTATTGTTTATGCCATGGTTTATGTACACAGGGTTTTAGTTATGGAACAAATGTCTGACCAATTCTGATAATATGAATGGTTTATACTTTAAATGCCTCTACATAAGTGTAGTTTTGCTGATCCTCACCTGGTCTTATCTTCAGGCCAGATGCTGCATCTCTGCCAACCCCTGAAATGGCCAAAACCAAAGATAAAGAAGAGAAAGAGAGCTCAGGTAAAGGAGCAGTGAGCTGTTGAACATACGCTTGCCTGTGTCTCTGACAGCCTAAGGTTCATATGGTTATTTTTGCATCGAATAAGGATTTTAAAAAGCATTAAATTGTCATAAATCCAGATTGAATGGGTTGTAATTACCTTTAGTCATGTCATAGGAAGAATATTCAGAGCATGACACCAATTTTACCTCCTCTGCACATTCAGAGTATGCAAAGTGACTGAAGCCTATGCCTTTTTTAAAAGCATAAAGATCCATATTGTTTAAGGCTATTAATGTGGCTAGGTTGCAGTACACTCATGGGAATCCCGATGATTAGGAAAGAAAGAGGAATGTAGCCTTACTAGCCAGCCTGCAAACTGTGCTGTTTGTTGAAGGCATGATTCCTCTGTATCATATGAACCATTATTCCAAAATTTGGTGGGATTTTTCTACTGCACATTGTTGGAATTATCAAGCCATCTACAGTTTTCTTTTTAAATACTTTTAGTTCTGCACATATGGTTAAAAACTGTACAAGTTGATGCCTTATAATGTCTGTACAGTTGGGAGTATATTGCTCTATGACATTTACACTGTCACAAAATATGTGATGCATGTGAAACTTGTACTTTTATGTATATGATATATACAGTTAAAATGCCAACTGAACCAGGGGAGTATGTGGTGGTACTGGCAGACAAGAGGTTGCTGGAGCTGCCTCTGGAATCCATGTCTATCCTGAAAGAAGATAGCCTGAGTTCTGTGACTCGGGACTTTTCCCTTCAGCTTTTTTACAGTCGCCTAAAGAGAGAAGAAAAAGGTAATACATTCACACATGTATATACTCTAAAATATTTGTAAGCACGAACTAAATCTCTTACCCTTTCCAAGGGACCTGCAACTTTAAGACCAGTAGCCATGTGAAAATTGATTGTATTTATATGTAGCCCAATAAAGAATTTATATCTGACATTTATAGACTACAGCTAAATATTTGCAATACTCCAGCCATTCAATGTGACTGTGAGGCATTGCTAAACCATGGACCTTAATTTAAATTAATGGACTATTAAAAAGGTCCTAAGTTTGACTTTGTTATAGTCGAGGACACAAACACCCCACACACACACTCAAACACACTCACGCACACACACATTCATATATATTTGAAGCGGAGGTCTATAAATGAAGGAAGCCCTTTCTGGGTTGCCTAAACCCACCCATACATAGGTGTACGATCGGACCTTTGCCTCACATCACATAATTCCTCGTTATCTGAGTGAAAAATAGCTTACATTTGCAGAGGTATCTTGACATCAGGATGTAGACTGCAAGCAGCCATCCATAGAAATCTGTTCAGGAGAGAAAGGTCATTTCACATCTTGCTGTCATGCAGAATTTCATGAAGACGTCTGTGAAGTGAACACCACAACCTTTTTTTTTTTCTTTTTTTAAATAGATGTCCATTAACTGTGTCTCCTGCTTGTAATCAGCAGACACAGTCAATGGTCCACAATGGTCCGCAAAAAGGCACCACGTCAAGTTTTTCGTAAACTGTTGCACACTTACTGTCTTGACTTGCTCAGCGTGCCAGAAGATGAACTGATTGCAGGGTTTAGAGGCAGAAAAAAGAAAGAACCTTAACCGAAACTGACACACTGTCGTTTTTTTCTCTTTCGCCCTTCGAAATTGTATCCACATTTATTAAGGATAGGTTTTTGTTTCAGATAAATCAACCAACATGGCTGCAAAGCTATAAGGCAAATAAATGAAGCCTAGGACAGTATTCACATTGTGTTTTTATTTTTGATACAGTAAAAACAGAAACAAATGAGCATCATTTTAATCAACTTTATTACACATATCGTGCCCGGTCCAGTTGTTTCCTTTCTCTTTTTTGGGGGGTTGATGGTGTTTCAGTGCTTGGGGGATTAAGCACTTTACTATTTTGGAAAGGAATAGGTGAATAGAAAGGAGGTAAAAAGAGCACTGAATGGGATCCTGCAGACATCTGTACCTTTTTAAAGGTTGAATCATTTGCATCGCTTGAGTCACTGTTCAAAGGTTACTGTTAAACTACTATTTATGTATGTGTGTGTCTGTGTATCCCTTGAGACTTGTATGCCACAGATGGGAAAATATTACAACAAGCTTTTCTTAATACATCTTTTGATGTCTGGATCAAACACACGGGTGACGATCAGACCACAGAAAAAATTAGTGTTTGCTTTTTTTCCCCCAGACCATGATTACCATAATTTTGACATCTACAGTTTACCATTGTGTCAAGAAGATGTAGCGCCTGAAACCACTTTTGAAAGGGCTATTTGTTATTCTGTGCACTGCTTTGCACAGGACAAATTAGCACAAACTATAAAAAGATTGCCCTCAGGGGGGTAAACACATGCTTTTGCACGCGTGTCTGTTCTTACTGCTTCTTCAGATTTTACTGTGTGTGTGTTACTGAGTGATCAGGTTGTGTGATTTTAACTGTACAGTTAGATTTTACATTTAATTTTCACTTAGGAAAAAAACCATGGTGCTAAGCAGTTTTCTATATTAGAATTATTTTTTATTGCCAGAAAGATTTATAATTAACTATGGGAGTCACAGCAAACTGCGGTGGGTGGTCTAGATTAAGGTAGAACATACTGATAGCATGTAGTCAGTGATGCTGTGTGATCTTTAAAAACATCCTGATATGAAAGGTATGCAGTCAAAATATTAACATAACATTTGAAACAGAGTAAAGGCATTTTTATTCAATCATACTGAAGTAATTATAAGATGAGGTGCAGTTGTGTTAAGGCAATGGTCTCCTATGTGCAGGTACTTGGTGATGTTAGGAAGGAAGGACTTCCTTCTAACAGGACAAGACCTGGGGCAGAACCAGGGTCAGGGAGAGACAGCTACTACTACTATTGTGGGGTTGATAAAGTGCTACTACATCTACTTTCAATCCTTGGGAGGGTGAGAATAAAGAAATGGGAGAAAAGAGGAGAGGCAACAACAAACAACAAGGCCAAGAAACGATGAACCATAGAAAGAGAAAAGAAAATGTAACCCAGATCATTGGTTGAGTATGGGATTTCTGATTATTTGTGGTCACTGAACGCACCACTGTGCCGTGTGCATAGCCACTCTCTAGTCCAGCTACAGAGTTTTTCCTTCCGTTCATCCGATGAGGCGCATGCTGCTCTCGTGCCCTCTACGAGCTGGAAATTCGGGAAAAAGTCTTGTAGCGGTTACAAACGTGAAGCGGAGCTGAGTCCGACAGCATTCGCCATTACACGAACTCCTCTGGCTGGTTTGTTTGCCCTTTTGGTGCCCTGGATCCTACTGGATGAACTGCCTTGTGGAAGTCCTCATCTGATTACTCTGCCGAACCGTCCTGGCAAATAGATGGTCGTTGCTGCTTGCTGGATGCTATTATTGGATGCTACACCGTTCCAACAGAGCGGTAGGAACAATTCAAAGGGCCCCAACGATGCGCTTTATTTTTCCCTGAGCTCAGGTGATTTTTTTTTTTGGCCAAAGGACCTTAAAGGATACATATTTGATTTTATTTATTTATTTATTTTATTTTTCTTATGACACTGAGTGGAAAGACACTACAAAAAAAAGGGGGTTTATTATTTAAAATTGTGTCAAATAAATGTGTTTATGCTAAGTAAGTGTGGTGTCCATTGTGTGCTGGAAGCCTTATTGTTCCTGTGGTGGAGCAGCTACTACCAATCTCCTTTACGAAACTAGCTTCTGACAGGATACAGGTATTTGGGATACATTTGATTTCTTGTAACCTATTTTTAGAGAAACTGTGATTCTGGGTTAAACATCGGGGTGAAATTGATGACACTGACACCTAGTGAACTGCCCAAGGTCAACAGTCCTGATTTCCACGCATTAAAGGTTTGGCGTAAGTACAGATTGCGTTACAAGTGGCGAGCCAGCCAGGAGATTGGTGAAAAGTAGCACCTTGACTTTCCAGCTCACAACACCTACCTCTTTTCCTTGACCCTATTGTGTTGGACATGGATCTTTGCAGACGTTTTGATGTAGATGGCCAGTGCTCACTTTTTGTGACTGGCGTTGAAGGGATTTACACAGATGATGACATTGCTAGTGTTTTTTCAGTAAATGGTAAAGTTTCTCGGATAGTTCGAATTCCAGATGAATCAAACCAGCCAGAGGGTAGAGTCCTGATAGAATATTTGTCCGATCAAGCCATTTCCAAGATCAACCCCCAGATCTTAGGTGACTTGCCGAGCCCCAAGGATTCTGCTATCGGTTGGTCTGTCAAAACCATTCGAGATGTTGCTCAGGAAGAGGTAGGCAAGGAGTTAGCTCGTAGATATTTAGAAGAACTGAAGGCTGTTGGAGATAGTGGTAAAGCAGGTTTCTTGAGTGTTATTCAGAGTGAGGTCAAAGAAGTTCGACATAACTCTGAGATTCCTGACACACAGCCACACACAGCTCAGGATGGTGACACATCCCTCCATGACATTGTAGCTAGTGATCATGATGAACCTAATCACTACACACAGACCCACAATGCACCTGATAGTGCTGTGGTGAACCCTGTTAATATCGACCGCAGTCTCCTTAACCCACCTCAGATTCAAAAAGTTGTCGTTGAGCACGTTATCAGAAATGACTCAACAGCCCCGTGGTCTACACAAACCAGACTGCGCACCTTTTCTGGCCGTGCTCCTAGGCCCAATGGTGAGGTAGACTATGAAACATGGCGCACACAAGTGGACCTTCTTGTCAGTGATTGCTCTCTTAGTGATGTGCAAAAGGTTAGGAAAATACTTGAAAGTTTGCTAAGTCCAGCAGCCGATGTTGTTAAGTTGCTTGGTGTGAGTTCACCACCCAGGGCTTATGTTAGGCAGCTCGATTCCGCTTTCAGTGTTGTAGAGGACGGAGAAGAGTTATTTGCAACCTTTCTCAGCTCCAACCAGAATAGCGGAGAAAAGCCCTCAGCATATTTGAACAGACTCCATAGCCTCCTTACTCGAGCTATTTCTAGAGGGGGAGTCTCTGTCGAAACTTTGAGCGAACACCTACTCAGACAGTTTATTAGAGGCTGCTGGGACCAGAGTCTCATTATAGCTCTCCAACTAGAAAACAAAAAGAACAGTCCACCAACATTCCCAGATCTACTCCTTATGTTGAGGACCGAGGAAGGTCGTAGATCTGCAAAGCTAGACAGGATGAAAAAACATCTGGGTGCTACAAAAGCAGCTGTACATGCCCACTCCATTTTTGATGTACCCTCCTATGATGATGAGCCCGTTCCAACACAGACTGCAAAGCAGAGCGAAGCATCTAAGCTTGAGAGGAGAATGGATGAGCTTTCAAAGCAGGTAGAGAAACTGAGTCAAAGGTCCAAGAATTCTCCTTTTGACAGTGAGCTTAGTGCAGCGTTAAAACAGAGACAAGAAGAAACTGTTAAACTTGAAAGTAAAATAGATGAGTTGTCTAAACAACTCAGAGAGCTCACTCAGAACCAAAAATGTCCTAAAGAGAATAATAGTGGCAAAGACTTCCTTGCGGCAAGAAATAGCAGTGCCAGGAGACCAGTTAAGGTTCCCTCTATGCCAAAAGCATGGTTCTGCTTTAGATGTGGTGAAGATAACCACATTGCCGCTCGATGCCCAAATGAACCCAACCAGGCACTAGTCCGCCAGAAGAATGCTGAGTTAAAGGAAAAGCAAGGAAGGTTCCAAGCCCAACAGGTTACTGAGCCTTTTGCTTTAAACTTGTAGCGGCTCCTGCTGTGGGACGTCCAGGAGCTGAGACCAGCATTAGTCCCGCCTCAAGTGACCAAAGAATTGGTGTTCAGAGCAAAATAAAGACCCAGACAACGGTTCAAGATTTCAGTTCCCAATCCCGCTTGCCACCCGGTCTGATAGGTCCTCGTTGTTCAGCTTCTGTTTTGGTTGAGGGTGTGCAATGCAACTCTATCATGGATAGTGGTTCACAAGTCACTACAATCTCCGAATCATTTCACAAGGATAAGCTGGCACATCTCCCCATTCAGCCCATTCAAGCATTGCTTGAGATTGAGGGTGCAGGTGGACAGCACGTTCCCTACCTTGGTTATGTTGAGACCCACATCACTTTTCCTCACAACATTACAGGCAAAGAGGAAGAGTTGGTTGTTTTGGCTCTTGTTGTGCCTGAGTGCCATTTTAACAGCAGAATACCAGTTTTGATTGGTACCAATGCACTGTTAAGACTCCATGATAAGTTATCTGAACGTGACGGTCCAGATTTCCTTCACAGACTGTGTTCCAGAGATGTAGCACTGGTTCTCCAGCACTTGGCTAAACAAATGGATGATTGCCACATACACCCAGTGAGGTTGCACGGGAAAGTACCAGTCACCATCCCTGCCAACCACAAGTGCTGTTTAATGGGCGATGTTAGGCTGAGAAAGAACACTCCTAACGTAAGTTTCGTCCTTGAACCAAATGAACACGACAAGTTACCTGGTGGTTTATTTCTTGAAACTGCTTTGATAGACATCCCTTACAAAGCTAAGAGTAAGGTTCCAGTCGTCTTGCAGAACTTGAGTGGGCACAGTATTGTATTGCAACCAGGAAGTACAGTTGCCCAGGTATGTGTAGCCCAGCACATTTCACCCCTGGTGCCTGTTTCAAATGCTTCTTCTCATGACAAGTTTGATGGAGAGAAGCTTAAGTTTAATCTTGATGAGTCACCCATCTCTGAAGAATGGAAAGAGCGCATCACCACCAAGCTCAAGTCTATTTCAGAAGTGTTTGCGGTTGATGATCTGTCTTATGGTCACACCACTGTGGTAAAACACCACATTCGGCTGAACGATGACACGCCGTTTAAGGAACGGTCGAGGCCCATCCATCCAAGTGACAGAGAAGCTGTCAAGCAACACCTCAAAGAACTGCTTAATGCAGGGGTTATTAGGGAGTCAGAGAGCCCCTACGCATCTCCAATAGTAGTTGTGCGTAAAAAGGATGGTTCAATCAGGTTGTGCGTTGATTACCGCAAGTTGAACGCACGGACCATTAGGGATGCTTATGCCCTCCCAAACATTGAGGAGACCTTCACGGCCCTTAGTGGTGCCAAGTGGTTCTCGGTCATGGACCTCAAATCAGGCTATTATCAGGTTGAGATGGCCGAGGAAGATAAAGCTAAAACTGCTTTTGTCTGTCCTCTTGGGTTTTATGAGTTTAATCGCCTGCCTCAGGGCGTTACAAATGCCCCAAGTACGTTTCAACGACTGATGGAGAAGTGTGTTGGGGATTTGAACTTGAGTGAGGTACTTGTGTTTTTGGATGATCTGATTGTGTTTTCAGACACCCTGGAGGAACATGAGGTGAGACTCATGAGGGTGCTGAACCGGTTGAGGGACTTTGGGTTGAAGCTGTCCCCAGAAAAATGTCATTTCTTTAGGCCCTCGGTGAAGTACCTTGGCCATGTGGTTGATGCCCAAGGAGTTCACACAGATCCTGATAAGATCTCAGCTTTGAAAACATGGCCTCGTCCTACAAACAAGAGAGAGTTAAAATGTTTCCTAGGCTTTGCCGGTTATTACCGGAGATTCATTGATGGATACTCAAAGATCGCAAAGCCTTTAAATAGTCTCACGGCTGGTTACTACTCACCCAAAAAGAGGGGTAAAGTGTATCTTGGAGAACATTTCAAACAACCATCAAACATTAACTTACCTTTTGGAGAGGAGTGGACACCTGAATGTGAAAATGCGTTTAAGACTTTGATTGAGAGACTGACATCGGCACCTGTCCTTGCTTTTGCCAACCCACAGCTACCATATGTCCTGCACACTGATGCCAGTCGTGAAGGCTTGGGTGCAGCGCTCTACCAAGAGCAGGACGGGAAGCTGAGAGCTGTGGCTTATGCAAGCAGAGGACTTTCCAAAAGTGAGAGAAACTATCCCACTCACAAGCTTGAATTTCTAGCTTTGAAGTGGGCAGTTTGTGAGAAGTTTAACAGCTACCTTTATGGCGCTAACTTCACCATTGTGACGGATAACAATCCTCTCACGTATGTACTGACATCTGCAAAGTTAGATGCTGCTGGTCATCGCTGGTTAGCTGCGCTGTCTACTTATCAGTTCACCGTTAAGTACAGGGCCGGTCATGCCAATCGCGATGCAGACGGGCTGTCCCGACGACCACAAGCTCCTCCTTTTGAAGATGAGGATTTCATCAAAGAAAGGGAGAGAGTTGATGACATGAAAAACCGTCTTCTAGAGGTGAGCAACGAGATGAGTCACGAGGTGGTATCTGCCTTATGTCAACGCCATCTTGTGGTGTCAAAGATCGAGCACTGTTCAAATCTAGAACAACCTTTGGCTGTAGAGTCTCTTGCTGTTGATCCCTGCGGATGTATTTGGAGAAGACACATTACCATCTATGACAAGCTCTGACTGGTATAAAGCTCAGAGGGATGACCCGGTTGTCTCACGTGTCATCACCTTCGTTGAAAGAGCTCAAAAGCCCAGCTTCAGAGAAACAAACCTTGAAGTTCCTGATGTTAGGCTCCTTCTCAAGGAGTGGAGAAGACTCGAAATGAGAGATGGAGTATTGTACAGGAAATGGACAAATAGAGACAACACTGTATGGCAGTTAGTCCTACCTGAACAGTTCAGAGGGAAAGCGTTGCGTGGAGTGCATGATGAAGTTGGTCATCTTGGTTTTGAACGAGCACTGCATCTTGCCCGTTCCAGATTCTATTGGCCAATGATGACAAAGTCTGTAGAAGAGAAGTGCAGACAGTGTCCACGCTGTGTCAGGAGGAAAGCAGTGCCTCAGAAGGCAGCGCCTCTTGAAAATATTATAGCAACTTACCCGCTTGAACTCGTCTGTATGGACTATTTGTCAGTTGAGCCAGACAACAGAGACACCCGGAACATATTAGTTATCACTGACCATTTTACAAAGTTTGCTGTGGCAGTGCCAACTAAAGATCAGAAGTCCAGGACCATTGCAAAAGCTCTGTGGGAGAACTTCATAGTTCATTATGGGTTTCCCAGTCATCTACTCAGTGATCAGGGTAGAGACTTTGAATCTCACACAATCAAAGAGCTATGTGCTTTGATAGGAGCAGACAAAATCCGCACTACACCTTATCATCCTCGCGGAAACCCGGTGGAAAGGTTTAACCGGACGCTTCTTGATATGTTGGGTACGTTGGAAGAGGAAGGCAAATCTCACTGGAGGGACTTTGTTAAACCCTTAGTTCATGCGTATAACTGCACGAGGAACGACACAACTGGTTTCTCTCCTTATGAACTGATGTTTGGCAGACAACCCCGACTACCCATTGATTTAGTCTTAGGTATCCAACCTGAAAATGCCAACCATAAGTCTCATTCAGAGTATGTGAACAACCTTCGTCAACGTCTGGAGGAGAGCTACACCCTAGCTGCAAAAAACTCCCAGAAGATCGGAGAAAGGAATAAAGTTAGGTTTGACAAGAGGATTAGAGTGGCCGAGCTCTGTGCAGGTGACAGGGTTTTGGTTAGAAACATGAGTGTCAGAGGTAAACACAAAATCTCAGACAGGTGGGAACAGAAAGTACATGTTGTGGTTAAACGAATCAATGATGGCCCTGTCTATGTTGTGGAACCCGAGTTGGGAGACGGACCAAAACGCACCTTACACAGGGATCTCCTTCTACCGTGTGGGTTCTTACCTGTGGAAGAAATAGCAGGGAGCAGATCTCATGGGTCCTCTAAAGGGAAGAAACTGAGAAACAAAGCCGAAAGAGAAGTACAATCTTCTGATGACCCTGATGGTCAGGAAGATGAGGTATACAGTGATGAGGACGAAGTGTGTCCAGCTTTTGCGGTTCCAGAAATAATAACCAGAGGTCCTTTTATCCAGACTGAAAGGCAGGTTATCACACCTCAGCTGTCCACTGGGGATGTGCATTCTAGTTTGCCCCGTGCAGAGCCACAAGACGAGTCACACGCACGAGAAACACCCAGTCATGTTTCTGAACCTGAGCCTTTGTTACACTCAGAAAGCAATGAGGTGACCACATCTCCCATTCCATCTGATGAAGGTCCAGGTTGGGTTGTTATTGACATTCCTGAACAAACAGAATCTGTTGAAATGAATCAAGGAAGCAGCGACACTGCTGAGCGGAGTTTAGAGCCAGAGACAGTAGAGTTGCGGCGTTCTGGGAGAGAGAGACGCCAACCTCGTAAACTAACTTATGATGAGTTAGGTGAGCCTTTAATTTTGGCTCTCAGTTCCTTTTTGTCAGAGTTTCGCAATTGTATTCTCTCAGAGCACTTTCCTTCACACACCTGTTAAGTCAAGTGTGCATGCAGAGACTCATGCGCTTTAGAGGGGGAGAGTGTAACCCAGATCATTGGTTGAGTATGGGATTTCTGATTATTTGTGGTCACTGAACGCACCACTGTGCCGTGCGCATAGCCACTCTCTAGTCCAGCTACAGAGTTTTTCCTTCCGTTCATCCGATGAGGCGCATGCTGCTCTCGTGCCCTCTACGAGCTGGAAATTCGGGAAAAAGTCTTGTAGCGGTTACAAACGTGAAGCGGAGCTGAGTCCGACAGCATTCGCCATTACACGAACTCCTCTGGCTGGTTTGTTTGCCCTTTTGGTGCCCTGGATCCTACTGGATGAACTGCCTTGTGGAAGTCCTCATCTGATGACTCTGCCGAACCGTCCTGGCAAATAGATGGTCGTTGCTGCTTGCTGGATGCTATTATTGGATGCTACACCGTTCCAACAGAGCGGTAGGAACAATTCAAAGGGCCCCAACGATGCGCTTTATTTTTCCCTGAGCTCAGGTGATTTTTTTTTTTGGCCAAAGGACCTTAAAGGATACATATTTGATTTTATTTATTTATTTATTTTATTTTTCTTATGACACTGAGTGGAAAGACACTACAAAAAAAAGGGGGTTTATTATTTAAAATTGTGTCAAATAAATGTGTTTATGCTAAGTAAGTGTGGTGTCCATTGTGTGCTGGAAGCCTTATTGTTCCTGTGGTGGAGCAGCTACTACCAATCTCCTTTACGAAACTAGCTTCTGACAGGATACAGGTATTTGGGATACATTTGATTTCTTGTAACCTATTTTTAGAGAAACTGTGATTCTGGGTTAAACATCGGGGTGAAATTGATGACACTGACACCTAGTGAACTGCCCAAGGTCAACAGTCCTGATTTCCACGCATTAAAGGTTTGGCGTAAGTACAGATTGCGTTACACATGCAATAGATTGTAAATACAAAAGTGAAAAGAGTGAGTGCTTAAAAATTCTCCAGTGCATAATGACCAACACGCCAGAGCCCACAACAGTATAACTAAGGTTCAGGATCATGTTATTCATTCCTAACTACAGTGGTCCCTCACTATATCACGGTTCACTTTTCACAGCCTCGCTATTTTGCGGATATTTTGGGGGGGGTGCAGTTTTGCATGGTTTTTTTGTTTGGTTTTTTTTACATTGTGGTTTGCATCCTGATCAGCTGTAGACCATTTTCAATCAATCTCGTGTCGTGTCTCCTGTACAGTACAGAATGCGTTCAGCTTGTCAAATCTACATAGATCTTCGCTAGCAGAAGACAACAAGCATAACAGTGTCAATGTCAAAGGATTAGAAGGTGAAACCAAACAGTCAGATTAGTCAAACTTTACTCTACTCATTCTTCTTGCTTCCTCTACGTCTGTACCATTGATTCTCTGGCAGCTGCTGTATTCCCATGTTCTGGACCTGAAAACAGGGTTTGATCTTTGGTTCGTTCTATAATACTGGACTTATTTTTCTACGAAGGTTTGAACTTTGAGAGTGTTTAAACAAGAGAGAAACGTGTGAAAATGTTGATGCCTGTCTGAGAAAAGTGTATAAAGTGTGTAAGTTAAGGGTTTACAGCCTTAAAACATCTATATTAATTGTAAAAAATAAAGTTGGCTACTTCGTGGATTTCACCTATCGTGGGTTATTTTTGGAATGTAACACCCACAATAAACGAGGGACCACTGTACAAGGTTTATCAAAAAGAAAAGTTTGAAGCAAACTTTTAAACGGCAGATCCTGTCCATGTTCCACATGAGGGGGAACCAATACTGTCTACTTTTGGAAACTCAAGGGACCATAAATGACACAAGAGCTTATCGGAATGATTATTATGAGCTATTAAGAGTTCTTTAAGAGACGACAGAGCCTGATTATTCAGGACATTGTATGTAAAAAGAAGAATTCTACATTCAGGATTGGAGACAAGCTGATATGGGAGAAATATGTCTCTCTGTTAGTCTCTCTTAATACTCTTATTTTGGCTTTTCGGTTCAGCTGATGGCTCTTCATGGAGCCTTAGCCTGATAATAAAGGATTGTAAGGACTATAATGCATGAACTAGTTTTGGATATTTATGAATAGATTAAATAAATACGTTTTAGTAAATGATGTTCGGGTTAAAGGGCGTAACCTGATGAGGATGCATGTTTATAATCGTTAAAAAAAATGAAAAGTAACTTTGCGTTTTTCTGAGATGTGCATTATGCAAAGATCTGACTTTAATGACATGTTTGAGTACATGCTATAGTAGGACATTTGTTATCAAGGCGGTTGGGTTATTAAAATGCGTATATCAGAATGGATGTTCATAGGTAGTTTAACTACTTTCGTTTTAAGAGATGTTACGGTTTTATTTTTTATTCTCTTTGTTATTTTACTCAAAATTGTTTTTTCCTAAAAGATAAAATGGAAGTTTGGGATATGCCAAATTAGTTGAATTGTTGCATTCAGTATCTTTGCAACATTTGAACAGATTTCACTTTGGAATAGTGTTGGACTGGTCAGCCAACAGATGGAGCCTTCTTCTACAGCCTGCTAATGGCCTGACACTAAAAATGGAACAACAGAATAATAAAAATAAACTTAATGTTTTCTACCTTATTTATAACGTATAAAGCATCAGTTTTGAGTAATGCACTGAAAATGATAACACATGCTAATAGCAAGTGTTTTCCTTTGCAAAGGCGTTGCAGCCAGGAGGAAACCTTTGGTTCTTCTGTCACCAATAAGTGCCAATGACTTTGCTGTCTCTGAGAAAGTTGTTTTAAAAAAATAAAAATTATTTACCAGTCCAAAAGCTGTGTAGTCTGCCCTGCAGACAAGTGTATGTATTAATTCTGCTTCCTGTTTGTGGCAGTTGAAAGTGACAACAAAAAGGAGACCAAAGGTGGCAAGGGAACTAAAACGAGGGGAGATCAAAGCCAAGTCATCAAAGCGGTGAGTTCAGTAAATTAATCTGGGCCTGCCAGATACAGAAAGCAATATTCCTTTTACCTCCTGTCAGCACTGGCAATTATTTAAGTTGCTCCCCGTGTCTCTTTTAAGTGTGGTTTTCAATCAATTACATAATGTTTTCATAAAGATCCTAGTTCAAGCTTCTGGGTATTTATCCCCTGTTGTGCATCACTTCTGTTTTTTCATCAAACCCTCTTTTCTGCTTCTGTTTTCTCAGTCGTGATATACATTAGTTGGCACATATAAGTGTGTACAAAATAATATTTGCATGTTTGCACATTTATGTGATATGTCATTTATTTATTTCCACTTTGTATACATTTTTAGCTGCTTTGAGCTGTAAAAACTAAAATTTGTTTACCCAGGTACCTGCCAGTCATGTGCTGCCTTCTAACACCTTTCCAGTGGACATGCGTAACTTCAAATGTATCTTTTGTTTTCAGAATTACTTTTGTTAAACAGAAATATGTAATTTCACATATAAGATTGGGTATTTAATTCAGTTCATTTAATTCAGGTCCGTTATACTTCTTAACATGCCTTTTAAAGATCTCGTTGATCCTTACAATGATGGCCACTTTGGTAAGTAATTTGTTAATATTAGTGGAAGAGAATGGATGGATGGATGGATGGATGGATGGATGGATGGATGGATGGATGGATGGATGGATGGATGGGTGGATGGATGGATATATTCAAAGACATGCAACTGGTCATTGTAGGTTAGATAAAGTGTTTAAGATGTCTAGAATAATATACATTATATCACACAGAAGGGACCAGTTTGAGCATGAAGATGAAGGAGATTTTGGAAACCCAGCATGTAACTCATCTGTGGGAGGGCTTCATGGGCAGCAAACAGACACCCAGGTGAGTCTTAGAGTGCAGCAAATCAAAGTTATACACCATTTTTTCCCTCTTGGCTCTTTGAGCACAGCAACAGCCAACTGTATCTGTTATATTCAACAGCCTGTCAGAAATGGAGCAAATGTTGTGCAGATGCAGTGGCTTTATTTACCTGGGGGTGGAACACTTCATGGAAAACATACCACCTGACAAACTAGCATCCCTCAATTTGTCTGGTACGTTTACACTCATTTTCCCGTCTGTGATTGTAGTATTTATAAAGGAATGTAAAGACAATGCATTTACTGCTTCCATCTCACAATTTAATAACTCACAGTACATTCATCACTTTGTTATGGCTACTACTGCATGTGAGCATTAAAAAATACGAAGACTGTAATGAGTGGAATGACACAGAACCAGCCAATGTCATTGTCACACTGACATGAACTTCACAAGGTTGTTCTTAGTACAGACAAAGCAAAGAAAAATGGTATTTTAATTATATACATGAAATGATAACCTAAATCATTTGTGACATGGTTGGCATACTTGGAAGATGTTTGATAAGGTAATACTGTGTTAATAAGGCACCAATGACGGGTTTGGGAAACGAGAAGGAACAGAGGAGTGAAGTTGACACATGGAAGAGGAAGAGATTCGAGAGCAATAAGAGAATACCAACAACAAAGACACGGCAGAAAACAACAGTCATTTGTTCTCTTATATGTATCAGTTCATGAAATCACACAAAGCTTTGAGTTTCCTGACGTGTTTTAGGTGCTAGACTGGGGTGAAAACAACAGGCAAAATACTGGAATGAATGAACAAACGAATGAATGAATGATTAAAATTTGAAGCAGCTTTGTAGATTATGTAAACAGTAAATGGAGCAGTGGGCTTAATCTCCTTAACTCTGTCAATGTTTCATTCCCTGAGTGAGTATAAATATAAACATCCTTGCACTGCAGTGAGAAATCAATGAGGTTTTACTAGCTAATACTTGGAATAACATTTCCTCAACTTCACTGAGTGCCTGTAATAAATAAAGTAATATCAAAAACATAATGAGGATTAATGATTTTGACTTTAATACTGGGTCATGCTCACTGGGAAGGCTGCTGTTAATTGACTGTATGGAAATAATGTTTTGTAAAAATAAATTTAACAAGGGTCATTTACACTTTCTTCTTCAGAAGTTGAAACTGTAGAAGAAGGGTAGTCTAATCCCAGGAACTTTTGCCTGTCGTAATCTGTTTACTGTGAGGAGACATTCTGAGTGATTATAGAAAGTTTCTTCACTCCTCCCTTTCAGCAGTTTTTAAATAAATGATAACTGGCACTAAAAATGCTTTTTACACTTTCAAAAGATATTTTTTTAAAAACAACTGTGCTTCACCTTCACGTCCCCTTTCATTTCCTTCACCAGCAAGCAAAGGTAATCTGAGATGTGATTGGCAGTGTGCCTCATATGTCCTGCCCCAGGCCGGACATATGTGGCACCCACTAGACCGACATTAGTGCTGCTAACTATAGTGTGAATGACACAGTGGTCTGAATTGCAGCTGTTACTTCACAACACAGTCGATTGTTACTGCTTAACTGGCCAACATGATGTGATTAGGTTTTGTTCAATTTATGTTTTTCGGGGAAAGTGGTGTCATTGAGGACATGTAGCACCATCTGCTGCTTGTATGTTTTTATCCCTCAGTTGTAAAAGGCTGACGGGGTATTCTCATCACTCTATCGGGCGGTGTGTGTGTGGTCATTCCGTTACAGTTACCATTTAAAAAGGTGGTATTCAGAATACAGTTACTTTGTTAAAATAAATGGATTACACAGCGGTCTTTTCCTGTTTCGTATGTTAGGCTGTCTCCTCTCTATTTTTGGTCATTCCACGCTGGTGGAAACCCAAACAAAACGCATTAAGAGGCTCTAATTTCTGGGTCTCAATCTCGTGGCCCATTTCACCTCTACTTGCGCATAATGATGTGACGAAATATTTTTTTAAATTGTTGTTCAAAAAATTATTTAATATGAGGGCAATAGGCAGAGTGTTACAGGCATAGCCCTAAGGAATGTAGCCTCATGGGCAGTGTAGCCCAGTTGTAAGTAAGCTATTAAGACTCGACTGTACACTGTGTTCATGTTTTCCTCCGAAACAATAAGTTCCGTTGGAGCAGCCTTTCAACGCCTCTCTCTGTCTCTCGCTAGCAAAGTTCACCCAGACAACAAAGTAAAGCTAGTTTTCAGCTACGAGCCCGACACGAACCCGACATATTAACCAGAGGTCCCTTTGCTACGGTTCGGAGCAGCAGACCTTTTTTATATACACGCAGGATAGTTTTCTATACGAGATCGTTGCAAACAGTGCTGCCTTACCTAATGTCCACCCTACTGTTACTCATTTTATATTAAGATTTAAAAATCTAGTTGGTATTGCTATGTCGAATAAACTTCAGTAATAGTAATAAATCACACAGCAATAGTACATTCATGTAGTTGTAAAAAGCATGATAATATATTAAGTAATCCAAAGTATTCAGAATACGTTACTCTCATTGAGTAACGTAACGGAATACGTTACAAAATACATTTTGGGGCATGTATTCTGTAATCTGTAGTGGAATACATTTTAAAAGTAACCTTCCCAACACTGGCTGAGGGGTATCACTGGCAATCACGGAGCTATGCTGTTGTAATATTTACTATCTAAATAAGCAAGGTCTTCTCTATAAAAGGCATTCTCTAGAAGTCCCAGTGTGCTGTTCCAGTAGCTTTACATAAAACTGAGCATCAAGAGGGGTCCTCGCGGAGGTGCCGTGTGCATGTGGATGCTGACATTTGAACTGTATGCTGATTAAAACCAGATACAGGCTGATACAGTGGTTTTCAGAAAGAATTGTCAATTTTGAATGTCCAACTTAAATGAGCCAGCCTTGAGAAGCTGCCATAAAATCTATGAGGGTGTACCCTTTGTATGAGGGTTGCTTCTGCTCTCACCACCTTTGGCTTTCCATTTTTACCTATGAAAAGGTCAGGGAGGTGTGCTCATATGGCAAAATATAATTTACTCCACACGGAAACAACATGTCCTGGACTGCAGTCATCCTGACAAAACAGTACTTCATACAAAATAAGACTCTTTAAAGAACAAAACTACTTTAATGTTGCTTTGACAACAACCTCAGAGTTGAATGCATTTACTGCCATACTAAAAATGAAACAGCTACAAAGCCAAAGGGTTTGGAAACCAACATTACTGTCTCTGTCAGCTGGAGTAAATGTAGCAGACAAAAGCACCAGTTTTTCACAGCCACAGGTCGAGTGCCTGTGTGCTTCTACGTAAATGGAGTGTCCAACGAGCATGTGCAGGAGAATCCTGCTAAAAGCCTCTTTGGCTCTTAAACTAACCTTCTGTCATAACTTTTCCATATTTCATCTCATGTTTCTGTTTTTGTAAATCAGATTGAGAGTTGGTCAGATGTGGGTCCGAGGCTAAAATGTCATGTTTTAGTTAATTAACACGCACTGTCCCTCTGTTATTCACAGCAGCTTTAATCAGTTATCTCTCAAATACATCATACACCCCTCAACTTTATTTCAAAAATGTAAACATTTTAAGCACAACCTTGGTCATTCATTGTGCTTAACAGCGTAATTAAAATAAAAGTAAAAAGATGCCATGCATTTAGCATATATCTTATCCTTTTGTTTAGCAAGAGACTTTTCTTAAAATTACCCAAAGTATTGAATGTTCTGTTGCCAACTAATGATGGCAATAATGTTTTTTTCCTTAGAGTGCCACATGGCTCTGCTCTTTGACCAGGTTCACAACAAGGCCAGTGTTCTCCGTCAGTCCAAACTTGGCAGGCAAAGGAGGTATCAAAGAAGTTAGAATGAATGAAATACTAACTAAATTTTCCATTTCTGTTTTGCCTTCCTAAAGCATTTTCCAAGTTTTTGTTTTCTTGGCAGTATTTTTGACTGTTTGCTTGGTAAAGGTTTGTAGACAACATTTACTCCCTTTGTGTCTTTACTTTGCTTCTCTCCAGTGCAGGAACGTTTGCCCTGCAGAATCCCGTGGAGACTGCTCTGCTGCTCAGTTTGAGTGGTGCTGGCTGTATAGTCCTGAATCAGTGGCACAGCAGCTTTCAACAGAACACACATAATGTGACCGCTATTTTAGACAGTAGGTTCTGGGCGTGTATTTAAAACGTTACATTACTGCAAGCTGAGATAGTAAATTAGTATGTGTAAATATTTACTTTGCACCTGTGGGTATTATTAGACGTTACATTAGCACTGTGTGTGTGTGTGTGTGTGTGTGTGTGTGTGTGTGTGTGTGTGTGTGTGTGCCACCACTTGCAGATATACTAAGGATTCAACAAACCTCTGGCCAGGCCGTACATGCCCTCAGAAAAGGGGACAGTTCAGAGATACCACAAGGTATTCACAAGGTCAAAGGATCAAATGGTACTATAAATATATATATATATATATATATATATACATATATATGTAGCTTCACTTTTGCATTCTATTTATTATTAATGCATTCAATTTGCATGCTTATGTTTCTCTTTGAGTACAAAAAATCACTGTCTATAAATTCTGTTTGATCTATATTGAGCAGAATTGTTACATAACTAAATATAGAACTGGTAATACTGCACAAAAGGAGCAAAATTCAATAAAACTTACAGCTAACTGCTTTCTCTGTAGATCAAGAGCTCCTCGCTGTCTCACAAGACAGAAAGGAAGGTGATGATCAGCATGAAATGGCTCTCCCACCATCTGCCTTCAACTGCGTTCTTTATGGCCTTCCCAACTTGATTGTCATGTGATAATCTGGATATCCTTAACTGAAGCTTCTTTATTTAAGAAAAAGATTGTTGATCCGTCACTTACTTAGACATTTTTGGTCTCAGTAGTGATTTTACTACTCATGGTAGTGCCCAACTCTATAAAATAAAAATGTTACTTCACAGCAAACAAAAAATAAAAGCTTTTAGTGCTTGGGGAGTTGATACCTTCCAGTGATTTATCCTCTTTATGATTGATGTCTGTACCTGTGGGACCACGGAAATAAAATAAATTTAGAAGTTTGAAAGAATGATCCGCTGTTTCTAGCAGAGGTACCCGAAGTGTGCAGGTGGGTGTTACAGGTTTTACTGTGCTACATCTAGCTTTAGTTTATTTTTTGCAGCAGTTGCAAACTACCAAAGTATCATTAATGTCTTTGCCTCATCTTTGCAATGGCATACAGAACCTGCATATTAATGTGAGATTGGGTGGTGTAGTGGCTAATATTGTTACATCATAACAAGAAAAGGTCCTGGATCAAATGTAACGGCTGTTCACTCCAGGTGCTGTGGCTGCCTCTCACGGTCCAAAGGCGTGAATATTAGCTTAATTGGTCATTTTAAATTGTGAATGATTGTCTTTCACTATGTGATGGCCCTGCAGTAGACTGGTGAACTGTCCAGGGTATAGTCTGCCTTTCTCCCTGTGAAAGCTGGGATAAGCTCCAGCACCCCTACAACCCTAAACTGGATGAGTGATTAAGAAAATAAATGGGTAGATGAATTTGAGAACGGAGCCTGAAAACAGTGGCTGATAGTGTGGCTTAGTCTTGACTGTAGTTAAGTAGCTTCACTACAGTTCTGTTATTGCCTTTTCTCAGAATCTCACCTATACAGTATAACCAGTCGATGCTGATTTAGTCTCTTCTACACAGCATCTACCAGAGTTCTTTTGTTTTCCCATGTCAGGCTGTCAGTTTATTTGATTCTTACAGAAGCATACAGTGAAGCATAAAATAACTGTAAATGCGTACACTCATTTTAGTTTAAAGAGTGTCATTTTCAGATGATTAAATATCTAGGCCGGGACACAGCTTTTGGGTCTGACTTTAGTAGAAATATATCTGTTTTCTTGGTATTTCTGTGACTGAATTATTTCTTCTTACCTTGTACACATAACTGTTTCTCCCTCTCTGTTGTTTATTGATCATGAGCAATGATCAACTGTGCAAAAAACCACAGCTTTCTTTCATAGACACTGAATAAGAAAAGTGTGAAGGGCCCAAGTGTTATCTCACTGCCTTATCAGATGACAAATTTATGTAGATGTGGCCAGTCTCTGACACTTTGCCCTTAGCAGCATTCAGACTGATTTAGCTGATTTGTGTCAAGCCCAAATGTTACTTCATGATGTCCTCAATCAGATATCGATTATAAGATTAGAGCATTTCTTCTGTGAAGACACAGCGGGATTGTAGTGCTGTGTGAGTTGTGATAAACACAATACTGTTAGAACAAAATGCTGATTTTTACACAACGTTTAAGAAGTTATTGTTTCAGATCATGTGTTGCCAAAGTCTAGACAAAGTCTAGACAGTTATTTTGCTGATGACATTCAGAGTAATTTGCCAGGATTAGACTTTTCTTCTTCCTCACATTCTGATAAATAACTACTGCTTACTGTCTGTCACTGCTGCCTTTTTCTTTCGTTTTCACCCCTCAGGGCAGAAAAACTGATGTCTCCCTCAGTGCACATGTGCATATACACACGGACACTAACATGTCAATCTCTAAGAGCTTTAAGAAGACAGCTTTACACTCATTTCTAACCCAGTTAAGCATTATGAATATACACACACACCAGCCAGAAAATGCTCTTCCTAAGTCTGTCGTTTGACCTTTATTTGCTGTATATATGTAACTAGGTCAGACAGAGGTCTTCACTGGGCAGTGGATTTGTAACACAATAGAGGGAGGCGAGATACAAGGATGGGAAGAAAGCACGCTGCTGTAAGTACTGCTGCATTACTAATTGTAATGGGAGCAGTGTGTCTGCTGCCCTGTGAGTCTCTGCTGGGGTGAAAACTGGCTGGATCAGGGTTGATGAAGGGGAAGAAGTTTGGTTTTCCTGAGTATGTAAGAGGAGGCGGCAGATTTACAGTTACTTGTGTTGTAATGTGTTCTGTTTGGCGTTTTGTTTTGTCCTACCATATAATGTGTATTGGAGGACCTTATATTGTAAATTTATGTCTTTCAAAATAACGTCCTGTCAAAACTGGACTAGACTGCAGTCAGGTTGAATGCTCATAATCAGATAAAGCTGGAATTGTAACGAAGCTTTTGTAATTTACAGACGTGTTTGTGTTTAACAAATTAGTCATTATCAGTTGTCGACTGTAGATTGAACAGTAAGAACACCAATTTAAACCTTGATCTGAAGTGAAGGGTTCTGAATATTTTATGAAATATGTCCTGTTAAATAAGGCCCTTAAATGGCCTTCACCTCTCCATAGAGAAACCAAACTCAGTCAAACAGTAGTTGCATTTCTTGATTTGGCAAAAGCAATTACATCAAAGAAAAACATGTAATTATTTAGATAAACTGCTGCATTTACCTATTTACGGGTAGCATTCAAACCTATAAAGGAGCTCCCAAATAGTCAGAAAATCAGATCAATTCACTTATATGTGTTTATGCTGAAGTTTGAATTACAGCTGTATTTAAAATGTGTAAATAGCCTTTCTGACATTAATGAATGCATTTTAGTCTTTAATTAATGTTTCAGGCAGGAGGGAGAGTATTAGATTTTACAGCACTTGGTTTTGGAGAAGCTATCACACAATATCAATATTTACCCAAGACATGATATTATGCTTAATGATTTTAAATATAATTTATTGAAAATGAAAATTAGTACACCCTGGAGCTGCTGGGATTGTTATATAACTGTGTATAACCATTATATCCATTAAACACTGTCCTCACTGCTGTTATATTAAAATAAACCTCATATCTGCCATCTATAATAATAACTGTCAATGTATTTCTAAATTAACATTTAGAACACAACATGCTTATGAAATAATTTTTATATTTTTATCAACTCGTAGCGCAACACTTAGCCCATCAACAATGTCAAATCTGTATCTGTTTATGATAGGCACTGTAATGCTTTTAGTTAAATGCCAACATTATGATGTTTACCATATGCATCTTGCTTTAGCATATTTATTATGTGCAACTTAGCATAAAATAGACCGAACAGCTTCGATGAGCAGGGATAGCACAAGCTTTGCAGGTTAATTAGAGAATAACATAAACCAGCAGGTGAGGGTTAATGAAGGCTGCTGTAAATGCATAAGAATGATCCCCTAAGGACTATCATTGTGTGTTTCCAGCCTTACATCAAACAAAAGGATGACTGCCATCCCTACAGCAATAGTAGTAGTAGTAATGGTGCTGCTGAAAAACTATATATATACTTGCTATTTAATTTCTTCAGAACTTTTCTAAAAATAAGTGAGAGCAAGAAGTGAACTGCTGCCTCCCAGGTTCTTGCCCCACTGTATGTGAGGAAGGTGCACAGATGTGGAGGAATGAGGTGCACATGTTTGTTTAACCGTGGGCTAGTTGAAAGATGTTCTGTGTCTGGCAGTTGGTACAAGGTCATGGACAGAGAGTAAAACGGCATCCACTTATCAACAAGTAAGCTTGAACTGCCGATGGTTGCAGTCCTTCCTGCATCATTTATCTGTTTCTGTTCATCTTTTTTGGCGCTTCAGTCAGACTGCATCTGTAGATTAGTTATTTTGAGTTACAGTACATCTCACAATTTTGAGCTGACTGAGACTCAGAAATACTGTAGCACTTTATCTTGCATCCACTTCAGAAATCCAACATTTTTCCCTGTCACATTTGTAATGCCGACCAGTTTGTCCCACTCTTGAATTGTCCCATGTGCAAAGATGAGTAATTGGGCTGGGTCATGGACATCACAGCTCAGTTATGTTGTGACATTTTTTCAGGGTATGTTAGCGCACCAAATACTCTTTAAAATCCACATCAGAGAATCAGATGTTGGTCACTGCTCTGTATCAGTCAAGTTCTTCTCTTCCGCGCATTTATCTATGTGTTTAGTCTGGTAATAGCGATTCAAATTGAACACAGAAATCTGCTCTCCACAAATAAATGCAGCTTTAACTGTGACTTCAGTAAACAACACTTATGTAGAACTCCATCTCCTGATCAAAACTCACATTTGCCATCAATTTGTCTTTTTTTCTTAGTGTGAGCTGACATCTTTCGAGGTTAGCAGACTCCCATCTCTTGTAAACACCAATACCAACACATTTAAAGAGAAGCTGCATTCGCTTGCAGATGCATAGATGTTTAAAAAAAAAAGACGCAGTTGCCTTCGAAATAAAGACAAAATTGTATTGTGATTCGACACAGAACTGCAAAAAAAACCAAAAAAAACCCAGACATTCTCTGGGAAGTTTTTCCAAAAGTGCTTGGTGGCTGAAATGAGGCAAATTGCATGATGTAAATTAATTCTAGTTTGAATCTGCATTTCATTAATGGCCTCTGGCATAGCCAAAGCATGGATGTGGACAGAGGCATACAGTGCTCAGGTCTAGAATAAAATGAGTGATAACCATAAAAGTCTAACACAGTTTTATGGACTAAAATCTCAAAACTAACTTCAGAAAGCTGACTCACTGGTAGTTTGGGGGTTTAATCCAAATAGTCCACCATTAGTGCTATAGCTACATAGTTATAGTTTTCCACATAACAAAACAGCTTCAGTGGCCCTGCCTCAGAAACCTGTGGAGTTGAGCACTAAGGTTTCCTGCCTGCTGACTCAAAGTAAGCCTTAGAGAATTTAATATTGTGGACAGTTCCTCTCTATGATCCTTGGAACACATAAGTAAAAGTTTTTGTTTGATCTTGGCTTTGAAGTTTTCAGGCGCTCTTTATCCAAATTCCATCCAGAACAAGAGACTGCAGATTTGTTGCTATTTCAACAGGGAGGCAAAACGCACCCGGTAATCCAGCATCATTTTATTACCAATAATCCCCCACTACATTTGGCTCCATAGAAATAATCATATTATCCTGTCTAAAAAAAAATGTGATTAGATGTTGTAATCATATCAAGGAAGCCAGGATTGAAGCTTGCTCACTGAGCACTCGTGTTCTCTGTGAGTTCCACCAGTTTAATGTTGAGATGCGGTGCACAGTAGGTCGGGTTTCAGATGTGGCTGAATAAGCTCTTCTTCTTTATGTGTGAGATTACATTTCAAGGACATTGCTGTGCTACGGATTCAATAACAGCTTGGCATCTGAAGAGGGGGTGAGTAGAAGGTTACGTGACGAGCCTCATATCACGCCTCAGAAAGTGCAGATCCACGGGGACTTGATGAAATGTAAGTGAGATGGAAAGAGAAAGCCAAATTTAAGTAGAAAATGATAATAGTATAGATAATTTATCTGTTATGCATACTGTAGAGAATATGTGTTATAATTGTAATTGATTTCATTATAAGGTGTCAAGTAAGGCTGTAATTAAAAGCTCATGTTTCCAGTAACTAAAATAATAAAGTAGAATATGATGACAGTATTTAAATAATTCAGATTTGCAGATGGAGAGAAAAAGGGAGCACGCCCTGGCAGCAGTGACAGTTTTCTATTCTGTGACATTTTCTCAGATTATCTTCACCTTGAATGAGTAGAACTGCTGAGGCAGTATTCCATATTCCATATTGCATGATAAGCATGGAAATGGCACACCTTTACTCAACACAAAACTAAATGCAAGAGTCGGGTGTGAAATGCAAAAAAAAAGCACACTGCAATTTAAGCTGTTTTCCACATTCCTTTATTAAGATTTTTTGTTGTTTGCTTAAAAATGTATATCCTCACTTTAAATTTGATGCCAGCAAGACAAGCAGGATGTCAGGGACATGACATGTATGACATGCTGCAGTGTAACATCTCATTTGGTCTTTTTACCTCAATTGGGGTCAAAAGTTCAGTTCTTTTTTGTTCTTATTCCTATTTTTATTCTTTTATATATATATATATATATATATATATATATATATATATATATATATATATATATACATATATATATAGATAGGCGCTTCATGAAATATGTTTACTCTTTATCCTGCTGTAACACATGTGGGACCAGTGAAGTACCTACCTATTTACTTACTGAATTACTTTCACTTTCTTACTCACATTTTACTGATTTTCAACACCAAACAACAGTTGCCTCAAGGCGCTTTATATTGTAAGGCGAAGGCCATACAAAAATAAAATAAAAAACCCCAACAATTACATGGCCGCCTATGAACGAGCACTTTGGCGACAGTGGGAACGAAAAACTCCCTTTTAACTGGAAGAACCCTCCAGCAGAACTAGGCTCAGGGAAGGGCCATCTGCCGCAACCAGCTGGGGTGAAGAGAGGAAGACAGGACAAAAGACAAAAGCAGAGATTAATATTAAGTACTGATTCAATGCAGAGAGGTGTGTAAACAAATAGTGAGTGACAAAGGTGAGTGAAGAAGAAACACTCAGTGCATCATGGGAATCCTCCAGCAGCCTAAACCTTTTGCAGCATAACTAAGGGAGGATGAAGCGCCTTGAGGCGACTTTTGTTGTGATTTGGCGCTATATAAATAAAATTGAATTGAATTCAGGGTCACCTGATCCAGCCCTAGCTATATGCTTTAGCAAACAATGCTGGCTTTTGAGGTAGGGTACTGAAAAGCCTGATGTACGGTGTACATTTTAGGACATTGTCAGGTCTCAAGAAAAAAATTTTCAGGTATCAGACAAAAAATTGTCAGGTCTCAGTTGTCAGGAAAAAAGTTGTCAGGTATCAGACAAAAAATTGTCAGGTCTCAGTTCTCAAGAAAAAAGTTGTCAGGTATCAGACAAAAAATTGTCAGGTCTCAGTTCTCAAGAAAAAACATTGGACATTGGAATGCCCAGTGCAGTAGCAAATCGCTCGTGCTTCACTGCACAAGCTGGACCCACAGAGTCTGCTAAGGTTTGTCACTGCCATATTACATATGATATTTATATAAACCCATTTAGAGTGAGGTCCATGTAAATTTACCATTCTCTATTTGTTTATCTTCTGACAGCGTAAGATTACAAGTGTGCTCCAAAGCTTCCTTTGCCTGTTAGACGTGGGAATGCTGCAGACCATCAGGGAGTGTACGGTCCATCAAGCCCACAGAACAGAGCCGGACTGGAATTTGTCAGTTCATGAACTGATGGCATTCATTTCAATCCTGTTTGTAAGAACAATCATGTGTCCTGTTGGTGCCATTGTGGATTGCTGGTCAGAAAGATTTCTGGTGCCAGTAATCAAAGAGACAATGCCCCTAGATAGATTCATTTCAATTATGCAACACCTTCGATTTGATGACAAGGACACGCGGGCAGAACGGGTGAAAACAATTTTGCGGTGATCTCCGACATCTGGACACGCTTCAACAAGAACTGTGCTAAGAGTTTCACTCCAGGAGAACACATGACCATAGATGAACAGCTGTTCCCTACAGAGGTTCGTTGTCCATTCACACAGTATATCGCAACCAAGCCAGACAAATTTGGGATCAAGTTCTGGATGGCCACGGCCTTGGACACCAAATATGTCTGCAGTGCATCTCCTTACTTGGGAAAAGACCCCAGTCGTCAGAAGGGAGAGAGGCTGGCAGAGAACGTGGTCATGAAACTGATGGAGCCGTTTTTGGATGATGGGAGAAACGTCACAACAGACAATTTCTTTACTTCACTGTCACTGTCGCACAGACTGCTGCAGCGCAAAACGCCGTTATGGGGCACGGTGAATAAAGTCTGGCGTGAACTTACTCGACTTGTGCGGATGTATTCCATAAGAGCAGCAGCACGCAGGTGGTCAGTAGCGGTTTTCTACAATATGCTGGACCTGGCGGCGGTGAATGCCTACATTTTGTACAAGGCATGTACAGGGTGGACAGGCAAAAGAAGATTGTTTCTGAGTCTTCTAGCTCAGGAACTTCGTTGCCGATTCATGTAGCACAAGGAAATATTAGCACAGACGCAGGCTGCTGAAGCTGCTGCAGCTGCTGTGCCAGGGACTGTAAAGACAACGCAGTGCCAGTGGAATTTACGCAAATTTACGCAGGGCTAGTAAATCTAGTAGTAGGGACTCGCACCAGGGAAAAAAAGGCTCAGTAATTCTAGTGTTAAGGTGTGAAACAGCTGTGTACTGCCTTTTGTTCCTGGAGAAGGTATTTAACTGAGAGCCATGCTAGGCTCAGGGAGACTCTGCTGACCGTCTGTCCCGCGGTCATGCAGGGACTTCATCAAGCCTGGTTGTCTGTTCTTTGTGTGTTTCGACTCACTTCAGTTTGCTTACCGGACTAATCGTTCCACAGACGATGCCATATCTCACCTGCTCCACACATCCCTGAGTCACCTGGACACTGGCAGAGGGAATTATGTTAGGATGCTGTTCGTGGACTACAGTTCAGCATTCAACACAATAATTCCCTCTAAGCTTTTCACCAAGTTGACGGATCTAGGACTCAGCTCATCACTGTGTCAGTGGATCCTCAACTTCCTCACAGACAGACCCCAATCAGTGAGGGTGGGAAAACAAGTCTCCCCCTCCATCTCACTCAGCACTGGAGTGCCTCAGGGCTGTGTTTTAAGCCCCCTGCTGTACTCACTGTACACTTATGACTGTGTAGCCACATCCGACACCACCTCCATTGTCAAGTTTGCTGACGACACTGCTGTTGTGGGCCTGATCTCCGACAACATCGAGACGGCCTACCTGGAGAAGATTAGGAACCTGGAGACCTGGTGCCAGGAGAATAACCTCCTCCTAAACATCAGCAAGACTAAGGAGCTGATCGTGGACTTCACTACAAAGCAGGTGAGGAATTACAAACCCCTCATCATCAGTGGCACGCCAGTGGAGAGAGTGGACAGTTTCCGATACCTGGGTGTCCACATCACTCAGGACCTGTCATGGTCCTGTCACATCAACACCCTGGTTAAGAAAGCCCGTCAGCGTCTCTTCTTCCTCAGAAGACTTAGAGACTTCCATCTGCCACTGAAGGTGCTCAAGAACTTCTACTCCTGCACCATCGAGAGCGTCCTGACGTCAAACATCTGCACCTGGTTTGGGAACAGCACCAAGCAGGACAGACGAGATCTGCAAAGGGTGGTGCGCTCGGCAGAACGCATCATTCAATCAGAGCTCCCTGACCTGCTGTCCATCTACACCAAGCGGTGCAAGTCCAAAGCTAGGAAGATTATGATGGACCTCTCCCATCCCAACAATGGACTCTTCTCACTGTTGAGGTCTGGGAAGCGCTTCCGCTCCCTTAAGGCCAAAACAGAGAGAATGAAGAGGAGCTTCTTCCCCCAGGCTATTCGGGGCCTGAACCAGGTGTAGGACTGGACTCTCCCAAACACGTCACTATAAGACTGGACTCTCACACACGTCACCACACGCACCACCACACATTTCCTATAATCCTATAATTCCTATAATTTATAATCCTTATCTTTATAATCTCTTCTGCTATTTGCACATTCTTTACTGTAAATTCCTAAGTTAATTTGTAAATTTTTGTAGTAAATTGTAAATATTGTAAAACGTTTCTTCTGTCATTTAATGGTCGGGCATTGTACAGCTACAAGCATTTCACCCCCATGTCATACTGTGTATGGTTGTGTGTGTGTGACAAATAAAATTTGAATTTGAATTTGAATTTGATTAAAGAATGTTAGCTACCGCTCACCGCTCGTCTGCAGGCTTTATTTAAATGGGAAACGTCCACAACAGGCAAAAAAAAAAAGCTTTTTGCTAAAAAAAAAGATTTAGAGCAGAAGTTTTTTGCAATGCATTTTAAAATGAAAACATATTGCATTTATTTACAATTAAAGACACAGAGCAGAAAGTGTGTTACTGTTTGACATCCACAGACACACAAGAAAAGAAGCAGGCAACATGAGGTCAAGTTATGGCAATTTTATTTGTGTATTTCAATACATGTATTTAGATTAGAGTTTTTAAAAAACAAACAAACGTCCCAAGAAGAAGGATGGGGTGAAAGAAAGGTGGAGAGAGGGGGAAGGAGGAAGAAACTATTGATGCTGCTGGGTCAGTTCTTTCTCAGCAGTCTGCTCCAGAATCCCCTCCTGTCCTCGGCTTTCTTTTCTTTTTCTTTTGCCTTCAGTTCTTTTAAGGTTTTGTTGAGCTGCTCCTCGGCATCTTTAAATTTTTCTTTTAGCTGCTGTTTGGCCAGTTTCACTTTCTGTTTGAGGAGCTCTTTAGCTTCCTTTTTGTGCTTTCGTATTTCTTTAAGTGCGTCTTTGCAGTCTTTCGTGGTCACCGTCATTTCTTCCTTGAATACCTTCACCTCAATTTTCTCTTCTGCAAGTTCTTCTTGCACTTTCATCAGTTCCTTCTTCATGTTTTGAGTGTAACTCTTTGTATCTTCCATTTCTTTCTTTGCTTCCTGTATTTTAATTTTCTCTTCCTCCAACACTTTTTGAGCTTCCAACAATTCTTTCTTCAAATTTTCAATCTCATTGTCTGCCTCATGTTTACGTTTTTTCTCTTCTTCAAGTTGTTGCTTTACATACAGTAATTCCTTCCTTAGTGTTTCAGCTTCAGCCATTACATTTGCAGCTTCTTGTGTCGCCAACTGCATTTTCCTTTTTCCCTCTTCAAAAGCTTCCTGCACCTCCTGTAATTCCTGTATCACATTTCCTGCCTCCTTCTTTGCAGTTTGATATTTATTTTTGGCTTCTTGTGCTGTGCTTTTCTCTTCCTCCAATGCTTTTTGAGCTTCCAACAGTTCTTTCTTCATGTTTTCATTCTCGTTTTCTGCCTGTTGTTTTCCCATTTTCTCTCCTTTAAGTTTGAGACCCACATGCAGTAATTCCTGCAATACTACTTCAGTTTCAAACTTTGAATTTTTAGCTTCTCCTCTTGATTTTTCTGCCTCTTCTTTTAATTTGACATTTTCAGCCTGTATCATTTGAAATTCTTCTTGCAGGTTAATCAGCTGTACTGAATTGTATGGTGAAGCACTCGCCGATCCTCTTCTCGTTCTCCCTCGATTCATTTTGGCCTTTTAAACAAAGGAACCAACGTATTGTAGAGGAGTGAAGTGAAGTTTTCGATGTTTTCTTCGTCAACTGTCGTTTGTCCTGCACAGAGATGCTGCTGTAGATGTGTCTCTAGCTGTGTCTGGATACAATGAAACATGCTGGAACTAAGTGCTTGTGTTGCACAGTTCTACTAAACATTCCATTTCATGCATGCTCCGCCCACATGGTCAGGAATGTCAGGTGCTACATCGCCAAATGCTGCTCCCGTTGCCTAGCAATAACAGCTGTTTACTTTTTGGGGTCTGGTTCATTATTTAATAAAGAAAACATGTCCAAGTATCGGGTGCTTAGGCTCAGCGCATATTCTAGCCTGCTGTGTGGGTGGGCAGCTAGAAATCACTGGTGGGCAACATGAGTGAGGAGAAAACTGGAGCAGCCAAGCAAGGAGCTGCAGGTTGCTGGTTTGAGTCTCTGTTCAGATGCTGGTGTCTCCTCTCTCTGAGATGTCTGCAAACAGTCCCAGATCAAACAATAAGAATAATAAACAAACACGTGACTAAAATAACAATTATGACTCTGATGTGTTTCATGTGTAGCAGGATGGCCTCTATACAGCAGTCGCTGCAAGCATCCACATCGCCACACTTACTATTCTTTTAGCAGGCGTGCTGGGCTCCTCCTAAGGAAAGTTTGAAACTTCATTTCCTTCATGCTGGTGAACTTTTTACCAAATATTTTCATCAAAGCTTCTCCATCACTGACAGGGATTGTTTGGATCTTCACACTCATCTCCACGAACCCTAAAAAATGAGTCTCACTTTGCTCAGGGGACGACCAAAGTTAAACTTACCTTGGCTGTATCCCAATTCAGCATCTGCAGCCTTAAAGGCCGCATTTTAAGGCCAATTACGTCACAGCGACACGACGAAGGCTGTCCCAATTCAAAGGCTGCTCGAAATGCGGTCCTCAAATGCGTCCTTCATTTCATTGAATTTTAAAGATGTGGCGGTGTATACTTCGTGGCCCAAAATATCCCAGAATGCATAGCGCGGCGGTGGGTTTGGATAATTTTTCCGGGGAAAAAAACGGCCAAAGAGGGGCGGCCGAAGAGTAAACTTTTAAAAGTAAGTACTGAATATTATGTTACTTATTTATGTGCGAATGTTTAATAACGAAGAACATTAAAAAATTACTGTTGGCCAAATGTCAACCAAATGTATGTCTCTCATATATATAACACAGTTATATATACTGTGTCAAAGAAACCTGTCTTTGAGTGAAGATTTAAGGTGACAGGAAATATAAATAATATAAATAAATGCAGCTTGAATCTTTACTGAAGCTCAGTATTTGAAACAGAGTTCATTCACTGCTGAAGTAACTAATAATGATTGAAATTATAACTTTAATATTGGCCATATTATATTTACATTACCAAAGTGAGATGACTTTAGTCTCATGAACAACATTAGCTAATTGTTATTTACTAGGTAATCTTAAATGACTGTTCAGTACAGAAGTGAAGCCCAATAATCATGATTTCACAGTCAGCCTCAGATACTTATCAAATCAAAGCTCATGTACAAACAAACAAACAAACAAATGAACAAAAGATTTTCTCCTTCATTTCTGTCAAACAAAGCTGTATGAAACGTTTCCAGCTGTTAGTGTCATGGTTAATAGGCATCCAGGGCAGCGCGACGGAGGCTAGACCGTCCCATTTCACAAGCCTCTCACCTCCGGCCTTTAAGTACGCAGCCCTTGTGGACCGTTAAGGCTGCGCACTTTAAGGCTGCAGACCCTGAATTGGGATACAGCCCTTGTGTCGTTAGGAGCCTGAACCGCAGTAAAACTCCGGTGAGGTCAATGACCTTACGCTCTCCCACTGTCACACGTTGATGACGTATTTGGAAATCAATTCGGGTGGGACCAGTGTTGCCAACTCCTCAGTAAGGAAAATCGCTATTGGTTGTCCTAAAAGTCGCTAGAAGTCGCTAAATGATGTCATCGCCTAATTTGCATAATTGGTCATGCTAATGTAATGTAACATCGTGGAAGAGACATAAAGTCAGTAAAAAACGTCTTAAATGCATTTAGAATTTATTTAGAACTACAAATTAAATTTCTTTTAGCAATTATTGTTTTTTTTAATGTCACAATTCCAACCCTGCTCCTTTATCCGGGCTTGGACCGCCAAAAGCGACCCGAAACAGGCACTCTGGTGGAGTTATTGTGTGTGTGTGTGTGTGTGTGTGTGTGTGTGTGTGTGTGTGTGTGTAGTTTTAAACTTTGTGGTCCACAAAACAACATAACAGTAAAAGAAGAACTGACTGTGTTACAGTCAGTGCGGGAGCCCTGCCCCGATAGCAGCTGGGGGAGGACTATCCTCCGCCTGTGAGCGCTTTGGCACGGGCGAGGTGCCCACCGCAACACCCGCTGCTTATTGAGAGTAAGAGCGATACGCGCTTTCACGTCAAAAAGTCGTCATAAATAAGTCTCTAATAACGCCAGAAAAAGTCGCCAGATTTGTCGCTAGGCGCGTTTCAGAAAAAAAGTCACTAAGGTGGTCTGAAAACTCGCTAAATATAACGACAAATTCGCTAAGTTGGCAACACAGGGTGGGACATGACAACACCGCCACCTGCAGGAAGATTTTCTCTCTGGTACCTTGTGTTCTGATACCTGACAACTTTTTTCTTGACAACTGAGACCTGACATTTTTTTGTCTGATACCTGACAACTTTTTTCTTGACAACTGAGACCTGACATTTTTTTGTCTGATACCTGACAACTTTTTTCTTGAGAACTGAGACCTGACAATTTTTTGTCTGATAACTGACAACTTTTTTCTTGACAACTGAGACCTGACATTTTTTTGTCTGATACCTGACAACTTTTTTCTTGACAACTGAGACCTGACATTTTTTTGTCTGATACCTGACAACTTTTTTCTTGACAACTGAGACCTGACATTTTTTTCTCTGATACCTGACAACTTTTTTCTTGAGAACTGAGACCTGACAATTTTTTGTCTGATACCTGACAACTTTTTTCTTGAGAACTGAGACCTGACAATTTTTTGTCTGATAACTGACAACTTTTTTCTTGAGAACTGAGACCTGACAATTTTTTGTCTGATACCTGACAACTTTTTTCTTGAGAACTGAGACCTGACAATTTTTTGGTCTGATACCTGACAACTTTTTTCTTGAGAACTGAGACCTGACAATTTTTTGTCTGATACCTGACAACTTTTTTCTTGAGAACTGAGACCTGACAATTTTTTGTCTGATAACTGACAACTTTTTTCTTGAGAACTGAGACCTGACAATTTTTTGGTCTGATACCTGACAACTTTTTTCTTGAGAACTGAGACCTGACATTTTTTTGTCTGATACCTGACAACCTGACATTTTTTTGTCTGATACCTGACAACTTTTTTCTTGAGAACTGAGACCTGACAATTTTTTGTCTGATACCTGACAACTTTTTTCTTGGGACCTGACGATGTCCTAAAATGTACACCGTACTGATGGCTCCTTCCTCTTTACCTTTGTATGATTTCTAGAAGTAATATCAGATTTTGACAGACCACAGGATATTCCTGCATTTGAATATTTCTATTTGCACATTAGACTTTAAACAAATGACAGTGTTTTGTTTCTGAAATGACCCTCACCCCATGCAGCCTTGTAGTGAGTCTTTCAGTGTCCTTGCATGTAGAGATTTCTCAATCTTTTAGTGATATTTTTGTTCTTTGCAAAAGGTTTAGTGGGTAAATAGTTCAGTATTTTTGGTAGTTAATCCCTCCACATCAGTATGTCTGAAAGACTCAGCCTCTCTGGGAGGCTCTTTTCATACACGGTCAGTTACTGACGTGTTGTAAATTAAATTAATTAGATGTAGGATGTTCCACCAGGTGCTTTTCTTTAGAGTTACACCATTTTTCCAGTCTTTTATTGCTCCTGCCATGCAGAGCAGACCTGACTTTCTTTGACCTTTTGTCTGCAGTCTGCTATAACACATCTGAGATATATTAGCTGTTTTCAAAGGATAGACAGGGGGGAGCAGAAAAGGTTGGATGCTAAAGATAAGAAAAATGTATATACTTACTGAAATGATCTTATTCTTTCTCATATTAGTATCCTTTGTCCCGTTTTGATCTCACCTTCCTCTTCCCTTTTCCAGTTTTTTAACTGTCCTTATTAAACACACTATCATTTTGAATATACTAAAAATTAATTAAATACGTGCAGAATTTACATTCTCCATAACAGCGCTGAAAGTTATGGGGGACATTGTTTTATTGTCACAGCATAATAATAAAACCTATTTTTCTTTGTGACCCTCCAAACTACATCCTGGAGCTGTTGGGATTAGACCACTGAATACACTAAAGCAGCGGTCCCCAACCTTTTTTGCGCGACGGACCGGTTCATGCCCGACAATATTTTCACGGACCGGCCTTTAAGGTGTCGCGGATAAATACAACAAAATAAAACTAGTACCGGTACCGAAAAAAAGAAGATTTATTCATAACACACGTGAAAAGACCCAGGAAAACAGAGTTAACGATAAAAACGATAACAAAATAACGCTGAAAACCGATAAAAACCCTGAAAACCATACATTTCACACCTGAGCCTCAACTCTCGCGGCCCGGTACCAAACAACTCACGGACCGGTACCGGACCGAGGCCCGGGGGTTGGGGACCGCTGCACTAAAGGTCATTTAAGATGTCATTTTAATGCTCCAACTCTCCTCTAGACATCCTGAATATCTGCACTTTTTTGTGGAGACATTTGTTGACATTTCCATTGACAGGCCTGTCTGATAACTAATCAACAACTGCTGCTCCATATCTCAGCCAATCACTAGTGTGATTCTAAAAATAATAAAGTGAATTAACTTCACTGAGCAAGTCGATTCATGGACGATGTGACTAAGACCCTGCGTTGTCTTACTCAATATTCAAGGAAACAACTGATAGCCTTCTTTGATACTTTCAAGGCTGTCAGAGCCCAGTTTGAGCTCAAGGTTAAATAAGCAACAATGTCCAAACAACAAAAAGGAGTTCACTTGCTGTTCCACTCCTCGCCACAGGTAGTTTTATCATCTATGTGCTGTGTCATGGTGACTGTCCTATATTTACAGAGTCCCTTGTTTGCAATATTGATGTGTCATGTGATGATAACGTAACCAAAAGATCCATATTTTTGCCAAGTTGCCAAGCTCCATTGTTTCCATCCCTATATTTTGAAAAATAGGTTATGTACTCATTAAAATGGCATGGTTTATTTTTAAAGAGGTTAGGGTTACAACATTACTCATAAAGATTCAAGCTCCATTCCTAAAATTGTGTTCAAAGAGAATCATGCAAAAGGGATCTGAACCCTTTCATAAAATGTTTAGCATTGTGGCTCACGAGCTAGGTGCAGATTGTGATAAAACAGCATCACATTTAATATTAATAAAGGAGAGTGGGGTGTTTGTTATGGCAGAAGCCTGTTTTTTACCACAGCTAACACAGTTTACAATCAGCAAATCTCTGAATTCCATGTGATGTCCCTACGATAATATCCAGATACCCAGAGAACAAACCCAGAGCAAACTCCACACAGAAAGACCCTAAACCGGATGGTGGAGTCAAACTCAGGACCTTCTTGCTGGGAGGCAACAGTACTAACCACCCTTTATATTTTCTAGTGTAATCGGTTTATTTATTCACCTTTATGCTCCTTTAAATTTTATGGAAAATTAGGCAAGATTTAGCTCTTATTCAAAACCTGAGGGTAACCCTAACCCTCTAAAAATGCTAACCATCGATGTTGTTGTATTATACATCTGCTTTCCATTTTAAAAAGTATAATATTTATGTAATATTATAACATAAGGAAACGAGTTAATTTAAAGTTTCTCTATGAGTTCAATAAAGGTAGATCTCTCATGTTCGGTTTCTGTTCTTCTCAGTGAAATGGTCCATTATTAACACTCTGTTTTTCTTCATCGCTTCTGTTTTTCCTCGCTGTCAAATTCACCTCATTCAAAATGTCAGTGTAACTATTTTTATCCAATAATCTGTCTTCCCACGTTCTCTGAACCAATCAGGCCCCTACCCCCTGTCCTTTAAATTCATAATCATCTGTCACTGTGACTTTCAAGCCACCCATCGTGCTTCCCTCCTCCTCAACATCTTCATCTTATCCAGGCTGTCCATCTCCTGTCCACCCAGGCTGTCTACATCAGCCATCTGCTTACTGTACTCCCTCAGCCCCACCACACATTTTTGTGATACATTTTGCTCTTTTATTCCAAATGAAATCTTCTTTAATCCTCTGAGTTCTCAGTCATCAAAGGTGATAACCCTGACCACAGTGTAATTCTGCACTTTGAAGAAAGGCAAAACAGAGTCTTTGGGGATTAGTTTTTGATATGTGTCCATTAAAATGATCATTTAATTTGTTTCCTGATTGCTAAGAATTGCATATTCTTATTGCACAGGGTTAGGGTTAGAGTCATTGGTGATGATGACTTAGAGTTTCAGGGTGTTAGGTAGAATAAACCAACTCAAAAATTAAGCCAGTGCAACAAGAGCAAAAGAACTGCCCTGTAATTTATCAAGTGGTCGCTTGAGGCTGGTTTGAAAAGTGAGTAAATCCTCATGTGTCCCCATGCAAAAATGTTAAACTGTTGACCAGCTTATAATAACATTTCTAACCAAGCTTTCTTGGTGCATTAGCTGATAATTCAGCACCTCACCCTGTTTCATGATTTTCGCCAGAAATAGTGGACCGAAACAGAACTGCTGAGACAGATGCTTTAATCTTGAGAGCAAGCAAGAAAATTTCACGGTGTTTATTACAAAACCCAAGAATATGTTGGGCAGGTGAATGGAGGCACAGGGCAGAGGTGTCGGGACATGAGCATCTTTGCTGGGGAGTTTTCCAGACCAGTGGGAATGTTCAACAGAGAATAGCTGGAAAGGAGGAAGGCGGACACACCAGATGTGATCTAAGATGAGAGAGGAGGTGTATGATAAGTGCATGTGTAATAATCAAATAACACACAGAACCATGCACTATTTACCACTAATGTAGCTGACGACTTGATGAAGAGGGGGTAGTTGCACTGTAGCCATGGGGAGGATGAGCCGATGCCAGCCAGAGCTGGAGCAGGTGAGAGAATATGCCTCCTGTTGGTGCTCACCACACACACACTCATTTTCATGTCTTAGTAGGGACACTGATTATGTGGCAAAGTTGATCTTTGTTGTGCAGGACCGGTGGAATTGTTCTACATGCTGTTTGTTCCTGATCTACGCACAGGTGCCAAATTAAAGTCGGAAAGTGCAAAATGACAAACAAGGAGAGAAACATAACACATTATCGCTGTCACATCTATCATGTCTCAACCAGAACCGTCTAAAGCAGTCAGGAGACTTGAAAGACCTGGAATTAGTGTTAGGAGTCAGGAGTGCTCATACACAAGTGAGTCAGAGAATTTCATTTCATGGGAAAAGAGCATTTCCAGTCTATAATCACAATCAAACATTAAACAAAATTGGAAACAGTTCCTACTATGCATGAGCACAGGGGAGGTTTTATATACTACAGAGATGCAATCTAGCAATAAAGACTGTGGCATCGCTTTTATATTCATAAACTTCTTTATGTTCTTTCTGCAGACCCGTATCTGATACTGTATGCTATGGGCTATCGTCCCATGCAGTCACATTAGATAAGTTCATCTGTGGTCTGATTGCTTCCATCAGCAACCTTCTGATTGCTCACCTTCTGTTTTCACACTTCACTGTGGTTGTGTTTAGGAAATTATGTTTCTGATTGAGAAGGCTGAGTTTAACAGAATGTCCTGGACTCTCATTAGCATAGTAAAATAGCTACTTAGTCAAGTAGAAGAATTTCATTTACTGGAAGTGGGCTTCTGCGCCCAGTGGGACGATTGCTTCCTCATTTTGTTAAGTATTCCCCACCGACTCCAGTACTCCACTGTGTGTCTCCCTCCCTTTTTATCCATTTGATCCCTTGATTGCTGGTGTAAGCGTGTGAATCTTAATGGTTGTAGGAATATTCTTGCTGATGAGACACCATATGTGCCATGTGTATCTCTGTGCTGCTTTCCATTCATCAGAGTGGCATTAGGGCTTTTTTTTTTTCCTTCTGTAATGTTCTACAGATGCTTACCTGCAGGGTGCACGCTAGACTGGTCATAAAAATACAAATTAACTGTGATTTATAAAGAAAGTCTGACAGACATTTACCTGCATCACGCAGTGCAGCTCGACTTTTATAAGGCAGCAGTGAAGGAAGCGCAAACATAGTAAGGTTTCGGGTGTATATTCCACACAAGGAGGGAGCCTCAGCCAAGACTCCTACATCAGAAGAAAGGCCACGCCCCCCCACTGTGGCCATCCAGCTAAGACTGTCAGAGTTTGACATCTAATTTTTTTTAGACTGTAAGTTTTCTTCTTTTGACAGCATCTTTTTACAGCAGTGACTAGTAAAACCTTTTTTTTACTTTTAAGTCATCTCATCAGATTTTTCTAATGCTCTGTTTGTAATCAAAGAAACTGGTAAATAATTACATTTAAAACTGAAACACTGGGAAAATAAATATTCACCTTTAAATGTTGATTTCATTTTCAAACCACTTCTCCTCAGTTTGCTGGACTGACTATGTGTTAGTGATGGGAAGTCCAACTCTTTTCAACGATTCACCTCTTTTGGCTCCGCTCCCTTTGAAGAGCCTTCCAGCTTAGCCTAATTTAGCAAATACGAAGTTTGTGTGCTGGGAATCAATTTTTTATTTAGGATTTTCGGAATGAATAACTTGCCCTAACTTACCTCTCTTAAGTAAGCTTTATTCGTTTTTTGATGCAACGAGTTTGGATAATTTTTTCAAGTTATGGGAACTAATTAGATTTTACAGTGTAAAAGCTTTATTTTTATTTATTTACTACTACTAAGGAGAACATACATGGGGTCTAAGGCCCTGATAAAAGTTTGAACTCTTGGTCGCACTTTCTATTGCAGCTGTGTATTAAAATGGTAATAGTTGGGTAACAAGGCAGAAAAAGGAGTGTAACAAAGTGATGTTTTCTGACAGAGTAGCTAACAGTAGCTCAGCAGCTAACTTTAGAACTTTAAGTACTACTAAAAGATAACACTGCATAAAACTAAGGTTGTCTTGAAATAAGCTGACCATTATTATTGTACAAATGCATAGAGAACTAGATGTGATTAGTTGTACTTTTAGGTAATACTGATACATCGTGGCTAATGTTATTTAGAGTATTCACTCTAAAAATTGTCACCCAAATGCAGGACTGCTGAGAAAGTGTGCTATGTTTATTACAAAGACTGGATGGACTGAACTGAGAGAGCTTGTTACGGCCGAGACCGTTTTAGACGAGTGACAGGACTCAAATGCAGGACGCCGAACAGCACGTAAGTAGATTTTAAGGATAATGTTTAATGACTCCACAAATATTCATAAACAAAAGGTGAGTTAGACAAGTACGACGTTCCACCACTGAATCTAAGTAACAATCTGGTCCGGGTCAGAGGGGACAGCTATTCCGGGGATTGGACTGGAAAGCGAGTCACATTAAATCCAGGAAAAGGTCGGGGTCACTGTAACAGAGTGCAGATGTTCAGATACGGATAAGGAGACATATGAATATGTTGTTGGTTCAGAATCCTCCTTCGTACTGCGTACTTGCCACAGGTGGTCGGAGATGACGTAGAGGGGTGAGTAGTCCGGGTGTGTAATCCAAAAACTCCTGGCGTGGAGGCAGAGAGGCAGGTAGGTGATTCGGGTAATAGCCTGTGGGACTGCCAGATGGTCCAATATCCAAGTAGGAGCTCTTTGGCAGGGATTGGCAGTTAGGTGTAGCTAAGAGAGAGGCGCACAAAAGACAAACATACAGTGAGGCAAGGTGATTCACAAAATACATAGGGAATCATGGCGGTGGCCTGCACTGACTGATGTTAGCAGAGAATCTGGCGAAGAGAGATTGAGTACGCTGGCCTTATGAGTCCCCGGCTAAATTACCCACAGGTGTGAGCGATCAGCAAAAACACTGAGGCCCCTCCCAGGGGTGGAGACGCCAGCTCGGAAGGAGACACACTGGCACACACCCGGACCATGACAGAGCTGAACATAAATGACTGAATGACAGGAAACAAAAGCTGGGAGGAGACAAGAAACTGAGAGAAACTGAGGGCTTAAACAGACTGGATGGTGAAGAGGATTAGAAACAGGTAAGAACACAGCTGGAATAAATCTAAGAATAATTAAGCTAAATCTAGTGCACATGTACAAAAGACTAACACAATAAAACAGGAAACATATGGGAAAACTAAACAGCGACAACAGGTCCAAAACTGAAAACGCTGTGTTGACACAGTCGACAAAATTAAGCAGTCCAGTATCAACAGTTTAGGTGAGCGGGTTAGAGGTTTGAAGTACTCAGAATGTAGGTATCCACGCCCAGGGAATTTTGTAGTGGTTTATTTCTAATGATAGGCATTAAATATTCCAGTATGTTCCAACATGTTATTTTGGGATAAAATTTTTTTTACTGTATAACAAATTATAATGGTGTGGGTTTTTTTGTTTTTTTTTATAAAACAGTCCAGATCTGTGAAATTGTTGCTCAAAGAAGTGCTAATTACATCATGCTTGCTTTAAAATTGTTCTTCTTTCCAAACTTCGAATTCTTCTGTATCCAAGTGAGCTGCTTGGTGCTACTTACTGCAGGAGAGGCTGAATCTTTGGCTGGTTAGAGGCCAATCAGTGACAAAGTTCATTTGCATTTTGCAGCTCTGTTCTCCTGCTTATTACAAAGAAACTACAACAGATGTTTGCGTTTAATAAGCCAGAACATTAAACATATTTACATTATTGCTTTTTAAGCAAAGCGGAATGCTTGAAACCTAAGGTAGGATCGATTCAAGTATTATAAGACAGCATGAAGGCCTGTTACTTCTACTCCTCAGAGTCAGTATGGAGAGTAAGAGAGTTGTCATTCACAAACTCTGAATCACATGCTCTGAGATCTCAAGAGAAATACACACTGTCATTATTTACAACAAGGCTCAAATATAGATGTAACAATACAGGAGCACTGGAGCCATGACTGTATTGTTGTAGAACAACGTCTTATAATTAAAGGGGTTTATCAATATTACTCCCTTTAGGGTTTATTAGTCAGGCCCCGAGCTCTGTTACAGATTGATCATTACGGTCACTGTGTTTCTCCTTGTTTAGTCATTCCAACATGCAAACACAGACTGTATGGTTGTAAAAAAAAATTAAGATACTTAAACACAAAGAACTACACCTCTGGTAACAGGTAACAATGGCTGTACTTGCAGAAAGACTTTCAGCTGTATAGAAGTTTATGAAAAAAGGTCCTTAGCTCTCTCACACACATTAACCAGGTAAAATACATATTTAGGCAGAATTTTGCAAATATCTATTTTTCATTTTTTTAGCAGGATAGTGCTTTTTTTTCCAGTTGTTTTTTAAAAGTCCGGTCAAGGCTCCAAAAGCCCGATATAAGGCGATATAAGGGTGGCGGCTCACAACAGTTTTTGTTTGCTGGATCATTTTAGTTCAGCTGGGTGTCTTTCCTTTTGTTATATTTCTTTAAGAGTTCAAAATGTGTTAATTACAAAAATAAAATGTAATTTTCTCTGTAGCACTTCATGGATTTCATAAGCAACACACTTTAGTTCACACAAAGCATAAAGGTAAAAAAAACAAAACAATATTTACAGTGTTATCTTCATTTTAGATGTCAAAAAGTATTTGCGGCTCTCAGTGTTTACTTTTGCTTGGAAACAGGGTCCAAGTGGCTCTTTGGGTGTTAAAGGTTGCTGACCCCTGATCTAGATATTACTTTTATTTTTGTTGCATAAAAAGATTAGTGCATGATGATAAATTGCACAGTGCAATCATCTGCACACCCAGAGTGATGTTAGGGCTGAGTGCATGGTGATCCCAACCCGGCAGACTGATCTTCAGCCGGTGCCAAAGGCAGTGATAAGCAGTCAGGCTTGCATGGTTGTTTTCAACATTTTACCAACCTCACTGTTCAAAAAGATCATTTGCACTACTGGCCTGTAAAGAATAAGTGTTGAACTTCTGGCTTTTGTCCCTTCCTATTTTAAACAGGCAGTTAGTTTGCCAACCTCTTGTAAAAAAAAAAAAAAAAAAAAAGGCAAATTTTCCCTCCCTCGGAATTTTAGACCAATTTCAAACTTGATTGCCTTTGATTTCTTAAAATTTAAAGAAGCGTGATTACAGAGGTTTTAACTCTCTCTAACAGATAATACTCAAATGTACATTTCTCTCAGAGTATAAGCAATTCATCTGTCCTGGTAATTGAAAGTCTTGGACCCATTTCATCTTCAGTTCTCTCCACAGTGAGAAAATTGGGTGCATTCAGTATTGATAAGTATACTGGCTATCTCGTACAGAGTTGTTTTTTATTACCTGCAGATCAGGCCACGTCTAAGCTAAAGACAAAAGAAAACTGCGCGTTCCCAAGTTCGTGAATGAGTGAATTGGTGTGTGGAATCGTGAAGTGGAGCCGAGTATGAGAGAGCCTTCCCTTTTCCCAGATTTCCCTTTTGGATCTTTGGATTTCCCCCCACCATGTGTATATATATTACACCTGTTGTAACTAAAACCTGTACTGAACTGAGAAACCCGGTCTGCACCTGAGTCCTCCCCACTTCCGTGACGCATCAGATTCAACATCTATGAACACTTTTGATACCTTTAAAAAGACCCACCGGTCCAAGATTGCCTTTATTTAGTTTTATGAATTTATACTCTTGTAACTGTTGATGCTTGTTGTTTCTACAATGGAATCACTGTGGCGATCACTCTGAAGTCTCTTTGGACTAGTTTTCAACTTTGCCTTGTGTTGTTGGTTCTATTTTAAACCTAACACGGTATGTCACTGTGCGACTGTCTGCGAGGACCAGTCATGGAAGCTCCACTAGCACCAAGTCTGTCCAAGAGAGACCAATCACGTCAAAGACACGGGGTCCCCCACCCCCTTATAATAGCCCCTGGTCTCAAACCAGGCTTTCCCGCTGTTATTACATAAACCCTAAAAGATGTATGTTTGTCCCCATTAGGATATGGATTTTTGTCAGTGTGTGGCACTGCAGCCTAAGGTTTACATTGTAAACCTTGTGTAGCAACACGAAAGTAAATTAGTGAGTAGTGTAACAAATAATTTTCTACTGTGTTACTTTTACAAAAAGTAACAAGTAATCTGTGATACGTTACTTTTTTTTGAGTGAGTTTTAAACAAATGTCTGTCCTCCTCCAGAAAATCTTATGTATGCAAACACGCGTTGCAACTTCATATCTTGTGCGTTTTTGGTTTTTTTTGACAGCGAATGCGCACCTGCGGACCACTTATGTGCAGCCCTGGTTATTTAGCTCATCATATTGCAGCCACAGAAATTCTTTTGTCCATGAAACCATAAAGCTGCACTTTCTTTTTGCCTTATAGTCTGATTTGTCATAACTTTTCCGTTTTGTGGTAAGCTTTTCTTTGGCTGTCACTTCTTCACCCTGACGTGTCTTATTTGGCTCAGCAGAACTAAAATATATATCCTGCTGCTTTTACACACACATAACGCTCAGCGATTCTCTGCGCGATCAACCTCTCATATGTTTAAGCTGCGGGAGATTTCACTTGTCATGTTTGCATAGTAAGCTAACGATTGATAAGATGATGTCAGAGGAATTGGTGCAGAAATTATCATCACTCACCAATCAGTGCTGTCGCTCTCTATACACAGTTCCCGCGATTGCAAAGTGAAAGCAAAAAACAAGCGCAAATTCAAACGCGATTTCAATATGTCACATATTGACAGTGGCTCATCGATGCCAATGACATAATTACCCAGCTACGTTTCCGAAAGAATGCAAAAGCATTGACATATATTTTTCCTTCCTACAATAGCCCGACGGGCAGAGCAGAGATAGATTTTATAGCCCGACTGGAAAAATCGCTAGCCCCGGGACGTTGGGCTAGCGATTTTGCGAGCCCTGTATCTGATTGAGGAATCACTCATCTTTGGAAAAGAGAGTTTATTACAGAGAAATGGCTCTTTCCAAAATAAAAGCTATATTATACGCTTCTTCTGGGCTATATTCTCAGCAGTATATTAAACATATCAGGTCCCCATAAGGAGAATCATGTGCTAACGGCTGTCTAAATGACTCGGGTAAAGTTTGTAGCATGCGTGCTTGTTGTTTTTGTCTGCTTCCACTTGTCTTTGCACTAGGATGATGTCGGCGTAAATGTGCAGTCATGTTCGTTGTGTTCCCACTAGTGCTGTCAGCGTCCCGCTTTCCAAAATAAAAGCTATACTATACGCTTCTTCTGGGCTATATTCTCAGCAGCATATTGTAGCGGGTCAGGGCTGTTCGGGGTTCTGTTTGTACAGCTATGTTTTGTTTATGTTGCCATAGTGACGGGTGACGCCCTCTCGCTGCGACGGTGTGTCCTTCCGGGGTCAGAGGGCGCCCTGTGTGTTGTTGCTGTGCGGTTGCCGCCCTGAGCAGTTAGCTAGCGGCAGCGTTCTTCTGCAGATGTCAATAAACGGCTGTGCTCCCTGGCTAGCTCACGGGAAGCAAGACCAAACGACACCTCCGTCTCCTCGTTGTCTGAGCTCGCCACATTGGTGTCAGAAGTAGGATGATGGTGGCACCCCATGTTCTGACCCGAGTGACTTTTCCCCCGCCGGTCGTGACCGGCCAGTGCGCCAAAAGAAGGCACCTGGACATTTGAAGGACTTTGTGTGGGGTACTGGGGTCGTCGGGGACGACTGACCCCTTAGGTGGGGGCTATGTAGCGGGTCAGGGCTGTTCGGGGTTCTGTTTGTACAGTTATGTTTTGTTTATGTTGCCATAGTGACGGGTGACGCCCTCTCGCTGCGACGGTGTGTCCTTCGGGGTCAGAGGGCGCCCTGTGTGTTGTTGCTGTTGTTGCTGTGCGGTTGCCGCGCTGAGCAGTTAGCTAGCGGCAGCGTTCTTCTGCAGATGTCAGTAAACGGCTGTGCTCCCTGGCTAGCTCACGGGAAGCAAGACCAAACGACACCTCCGTCTCCACCTTGTCTGAGCTCGCCACAATATTAAACATATCATGTCCCCATAAGGAGAATCATGTGCTAAAAAAAAAGCCTCCGTTGCGCTGCCCAGGTTGCCTAGCAACCATGATACTAACCACTGGAAATGTGTCATAGCTTTGTTTGACAGAAATGAAGGAGAAAATCTTTTGTTCAGTTGTTTGTTTGTTTCTACATGAGCTTTGATCATTCTCTGTAAGATTAAGCTCAGCTATTGAACGGCGTATATTTTAAAGTAAAGGCTTTAAAACCAAGTTAGTACAAACGTCACTAATGTCACATAACTTTGCCGACATATGGCCAACAGTAATGTTTAATGTTCTTCCTTATTAAACATTTGCACATAAATAAGTGACATAATATTCAGTACTTACTTTTCACAGTTTACTCTTCGGCAGCTCCGCTTCTGCCGTCTGCGGCAGAATTCTCCACACCGACTGCCGCGCTATGAATTGTGGGATATATGGGACCACGAAGTCTACACTGCCACAGCCTTAAAATTCAGGGAAATGAAGGACGCATTTCAGGGCCGCATTTCGAGCAGCCTTTGAATTGGGACAGCCTTCGGCGCGCCGCTGTGACGTAATCGGCCTTGAAATGCGTACTTTAATGCTCCAGACCCTGAATTGGGATACAGCCTGTGTTGAGCGCTCAGTGGATCTGCGCTCGACAGTGCAGCCTAGGCGGTGTAGTCGAACGCAGATTCACTGAGCGCTCAACACAGACAGCATCGTCAGAAGTAGGGCTGGGCCATATTATACCGTTCACGGTAATACCGGTATAATGTTAGGCAACGATAGGAAAATGAAATATCGCGATAGAATATGAGTAAAACACGCATGCGCAGTGCCTTTGTTTTCATACGCACATGGCCGATTGTTGAGTGAAACAGATGAACCAGAATTGGTTTGTAAAAATGGTGCAACTTCAGTGATGTGGAACTGGTTTGGTGTTTGTCTGTCAGATACACGACAAAGCACATTTTTTTGCAGAACATGCAAGCGGCCGTCGGACTAAGATGCCCTTAAATCTGGGAGTAATCTGGGTCCTAAACTCCGTATACTTCAGGTCAAACGAAAACTGCAGCATCACTGTGAGTTAAAAACTGTCTAAATTCTTTCATCTTTAATAAAAACGATCAGCGTTGCTGCTTTACCAGGTGTAACTATGAAGTTTAACTTCCAGGCATCCATGAAAACAAAATGTATTACATTTAACGGAGTTAGAAGCTAGCAGGAAGCTAGCGGAAGTTAGCTCGCTAGTTTCGCTAGTTACCTAAGCATGATATAGCATGTTCTGACTGAGAGATTTCTGAAAAAAATCAAACGTACAGCTCTGCTATCACTTCCAACATAAATGAAGACAGGAAACTAAACAGCAGTGACGTTTGTAGGGTTACTGAAGTTGGGCTAGCTGGTATATAATGATGTGCTACGTGATCGCTAGCGACACAGCTATGTTAGCATAACATAACAGTGAAGCTGGAGGACGAACACTAACACTTTTCCACTTATAAAAGTTAACGTTAAGGTTCCTCATGGTTAGAGACAAATGCAATCGCATGGCAGGATGCTGTAAAAGGACCAATCTTCAGTCAGGAGAACAACTGAGATAATCCATCCACAATACGAGGTTAGTCATTAATATACTGCAGTAACATGGGAATAGAGCCGCTGCCAGAGAATTCAACATTAATGAATCAATGGCACAGAAGTGGAGGAAGCAAGAAGAATGAGTTTAATAAAGTTTGATTTATCTGACTGCTAATGTGCCTTATAATCCCGTGCACCTTATGGTCCGAAAAATACGTACTGCACACTGCAGTTTAATGTTGCAAAGCACCTCTTTTTAACTTCAGTGGATATTATACATGGTTATGCTCAGTATATGTCAGCCTATTTCTACTGGAAATGCCTTTTGGTTAAACTTTCAGCAAGGAATTTGCATTTGCACTGTTACATTTTTATAAAGCTTTAATGTACATAAAAACCAGCTTCTTGTTTAAGTGAAAATAAATGATAGGTTGTCTTTTTGCGCTAGTAATGTTGTGGAGTTGTATTTTGTCACGCATCAATTATATCGTCAGTTATATCGTTATTGCAAATTTTCAAATATATATCGTGATAAATATTTTTGGCCATATCGCCCTGCTCTAGTCAGAAGGAAAGTTGATAAAATAAATTACAAATTTTGTATTGTTCGATACATATGCGTACCGAACCGAAAGCACTGTATTGAACGGTTCAATATCGATACGAGTATCGTTGCACCCCTAATACTTATCCAACTGATTATGATTGTATATCAGCCTGCTGTGGTGTACAGTAGGTGCAAGAACTCTGTTGCAGCTTTGGTGAGGGAAATTCTATTAATGTATTTTACTTAGCACTGGTTAGTATATATGGAGGCAGTATGATGGCTACATCTGCTAGCATTAATTGATCATTATAAACCACATCTCCTTGTCCCAATATGGTCACTTCTGGTCCTTTTTTGCACCCACATATTAATTCTGTTGTACAGTGCTTGGGTGCTGTGTAGCACACCTAAGCCAAGGATAAAGTGTGGGTTCTTTGAAGGTCACAACATTTCCACTTGTCACACACTTCAACTGAGGTGCAGCAACTAGCCAGACAGATGGGTCTGTGGATCATATGCCGAGGTCCTGGGAAAACTCCAAACAGCTGCAGAAAAAGCTGGAAACGATCCTTGAAGTGTTCGAGACAGCAATTAGTGATGGGATTTCCGGCTCTTTTTAGAGATCCGGCTCTTTCGGTTCGGCTCACTAAAAAGAGCCGGCTCTTTCGGCTCCGAACCGGCTCTTCAGGTTGTTTTGTTGCTTTAATTAATTTATTATTAACAATAATATAAAATTATGCACAAAAGGAATTACTAACATAAAAACAAGTGGTTTTATTTATATATGTTTATATATAAATATATGCGGTGGCCCCTAGAGACAAAACACGTACAAACTCCAAAACACATTTCTAGCATGAACTGAACTTCCAAAGCAGAGCTACTAGATCACTTAAATTACACAATTGAAAGCATGTGTGTATTGTTTGTGTATTTATACACAGGCACTCATATATATATTCAAATAATTTAAAAAAAAGTTCATTTACCTGTTATTACCACACACCAAATCCGGTCGTTGGTACTTGCTGGCTTGTGTAGCCACAAGATAACAAAGGCTCAACACTGCGCCCAGCATCTTGGAGCACTTCTGTTGTCTTTTGTACGTGTTTTGAGTTTTTATGTGCTTCGGAGTTTGTACGTGTTTTTACGTGTTTTGGAGTTTGTACGTGTTTTTACGTGTTTTGGAGTTTGTACGTGTTTTTGAGTTTGTACATGCTTCAGAGTTCGTACGTGATTTGAAGTTTGTGTGTGCTTTGTCTCTAGGGGCCACCGTAAATATACTTTTATTTATTCACTCCACATAAAATGTAATAAATAAATCATATAATACAAAAATCAACTATTCACATTTCAAGTTTTAACTATTTAAATTTTCAGCTTTTTCCTTTCACAAATTTAAAGTGAAAAGAACACAAAACACTGCAAACCACAACACAATTAAATATAAGTTATAATATGAAAACTAAAAGAACATGCATATTCTCTGTCATATGGACCTGCATGAATAAACTTTCTCAATCCTTTATCATCTGCAACTGAAAATAGTTGTGGATGATTACTATACCTTTCTAATGTTGTTGTCCCTGCCTCTCTTTCTCTCTCTCTGGCTCTGTTCCTGTGCTACTGAGTGTAACTACCGCCCCTCCCCCCTCTGCCCAGCATAAAGCACAAGGCTCGCGTGCAGAGTGAAGCGGAAAAAAAGGGCGAGAGAGAGGGTGAGAGAAAAAAAAAAAAAAAACCCACATGACGGCTCGCGATAAGGAGCCGGCTCGCGTCGTTCACGTCAAAGAGCCGGCTCTAAGAGCCATTTCGTTCGCGAACGACCCATCACTAACAGCAATACATCACACCGTGATCTGAGGGGATTTGGGGGACTTTGTTACAAGGCACTTGCGGTGACAGTGTGTGGCTCCACTTGTCAGAAAGTTGTTTTCCTCTTTGTCTATGATATTGGCATTTCAAAGCGCAAGGTGGATAAAATATGAACCTATGCAGAGTTATTGATTGTGCTGTGTTTTTTGAATTTGTACACTATGTTTGCTTTTTCCAAAGTCCTCTATAACCACAGGGTTATAAGGTGGGACAAGAATTTTCTGTTCACTTACGAGTTCCAGATTTCCAGAGTCAGTCCGGTTCAAATGTTTGATCCTACAGTCATTTATTCTTTAACCCAACTGTCTGACCTTCCTTCTTATAGCCTGAAGGAAAGACAAAAAACTGGGCCAATCTTTAAAAAGAATGCAGAGGGTTTTTTCCAAACAATTTCAGTCTTTATATTGTAAGCTGTTATACACTCTCATGGTACATTTTCAAGGACAGAAGTGTGCAAGTTTGCCTGAGCTCCTCTATCTGAAATTACTCAGTGTGCCTTGTGTAATATGTGGCTAAAAGGTGTCTAAAAACACTCACCTGTGATGTTTGAGATATAATATTTCTAACTAAACAGTTAGGGTTGAAAAAAATTGCAGATCAGGAAACACCCAGATGCACAGCAGTTCACACCTTTTCCAACCTGCACAAAAATATCCGTGTGTGTGTGTGTTTGTGTGTGGTAAAACTCATATTTGCAAAGATATATTCATACAGCCGTGGGCATTATACATTCAAGGACAAAGGTTATGCAGCTGCTTGAGAGTTGTACACCTTGAAATGGAGAGCGGACCCAATAGATGGAGACAATCAAACAGAACTATAACAACCCCTGAACACCCTGCGCCCTCAATTTAATATACACCCCAAGCAAGGTGTTCACTCCATCCGAGGGGAAGTTGGAATGGTTCCCTTTTTACATTTACATTTTTACATGGGTCCTAGCAAAGAAAAGGAGGTCATTTGGGACTGATTCATTTCCAGCATGCTGACAATGAAGAGTGCTGCTCAGTAGGCACACGGCTGTTCTGTGCCTAATCACATTTAGCTTATTGGATTTGGTTTTGTCTAAATCAAGTTTAGTAGGAAAGATGAGAAATGAAAATAATGAAAAGGCGATGAAATGGTGTCCTCCTTGATTTATTTTATTTAATATATTCCTTTATTTTCCAGTCAGTTGATTTGTGTTTTCACATGAAAATGTAGCCAAGTACAGGATAGGGTAGGGGAAATTAAAGTAAGATGGAGAGAATGGGCCAATAGCTAGATTCGTAGGAGGGATAAAGTGAGTTGCGTGGAGAAGAATGACTGGAGCCACAGGTAAAGTTGCTATGAATTGTATTAAACTATTTAGCAACAATTTAACAGCATTTCATGAACAGGAATGAAAACATAAAATAAAATACAGTGACAGCAATAATGTTAACAATCAGAATCCTATCTGAGCTCAGATATGTCAGTCTTGCCGGCTTAATAGTTCAGTGTTCAGTCAAGTCAGATCCAATAGGTCAAAAGTTTGTGATTGGTGCGATTTCGTCCTACCGCACTGTTGCAATTGTTCATGAGAGAAGAGCAACCTGCCCTTCTGGGCCAACTCGGAATGGCTGTGGTTCAGTTCAAAGGGAAAGGCTCGCCATCTTCCTCGTCAGGAAGAGATCCAGGTCTCACGATCCCATAAAAAAAAAAAAATAAATAAAAAAAATAAAAAAAAAAACCTAGCCTGTAAACAACAGGACTATTACTAATTCAGTTCACACTCTAATGATATACATGGCCATATGTAAATAATGTAAGTGCTATAACAAAACAAGCACAAAACATTAATTCTAATTTCTAACTATAGTCTATACAGTGCATCTTAATCATGAATGCAATCTTTAAATCACAATCAGCTTATTCTATCATTAAGGTGCACAATTCTATCAGAAATCAGAAATAAACCATAAACTATGGTAGATTATTTTTGTTTTTTTTTTCCAGTATTGCCCTTTAACTGAATTACAGGAGCATTGCTTTACACTGCATAGCAATGAAGCAATATATTATTTACACTCAATGTACAGAATAAAATTACCAAAAGAATATACAAAAACTCACAGGCTGTAGTTTTACAGTATGTGGTAACGTATCAGCACAGTAAGAATACACACGGACATCTATCGCAGAGCGTTCTCACTCCCGAGGCGTAACATGTCGACGTTTTGTCACGTCCCGCGGCGTTCCTGAGGAACGCGAAAGGAGACCTTCGGCGTTCTTATGGTACGCGGCGGGTTATTGCTGGAATCCAGTGCAATGACGCTCCCGCGGTAGTAGACGTTCCAGCCCTGTATTTCAGCCCTAAACCTAACCTTATCCCTAGCCCTGACCATAACCTTATTCCTGACCTTAACCAGGACTTTAATGATGTTAAATAGCGTGTTTCTAAGCGATTTGAAGAAAAAGAGCGAACATGTGTAGGTTCAGTCCAGACGGTTCTCATATTTCCTCTTTTTCCGAGGTCGTCATTTAGGAACGTGGTGGGTAGCCGAAAACGTAATATGGTGACGATTTGTCACCTAGCGTAAAATGTTACGCTTTGGGAGTGAGAACGGGTTGTCTATCCAGTGCTGCTCGAGCATCAAATGTAACAAAATTAAGTAGATTCATGACCTTTAAGATCAACATTAACTTATTCCATCATCTAATTTTAGTGCGTTTAATATTCAACAAGTAATACTAGAACATCAACAGCACACAAGCTGAGTGCTCAAAATGGCTGAACTCCGTGAGAAACCCCGTGTGTTCTCCCACAGTGAAAACGTGGTCAGCTACAGCTATGAGCATTAGGCTAGTTAGCTTTTCAATTAGCCTGATTCGCCCAGTCCCAGTTTAACTCACCAGCACACTTCTAATGTTCAACTCTCAGAGAGGATCTTGTTCAACTCTCAGAGAGGATCTTGTTCAACTCTCAGAGAGGATCTTGTTCAACTCTCAGAGAGGATCTTGTCCACTTCATCCGCTCCCGCGCAGATCTACAACATTGAAATTGGGCCATTATATTCCCTGTTAACTTCTTGTTAGCTTTTTAGCTTCAAGGTTAGCTTAACAGCTTCTGACTCACTGCGATGGTTTCAAGGTCCGAAATGTTCACAATAAATCAGGTCCGTTTCTCCAAGGTCCATGCAGATCTCCGGTATGGATATTTGCTCAATTTATCAAGTTAATAGTTATTTTCCAGCGAAAAGCTTGGCGGTGAAAATCAGCGATGGTCTCGTGCACCTCCGTCTCTCTCTGTGTCTGAGCACGTGACGGTACAAAGCAGGGGAAGGCGGGGCTTGTTCCTTCCTAACCAGTAGGGGTGTTAAATATACTCTTTGGGTTTTATTCTTATATTTATAGTACCGTATTTCCCGGACTACAAAGCGCACCTGAATATTAGCCGCACAAGCTAAAATCAGGGGAAAATCCTGTTTTGTACATACATTAGCCGCACCTGACCAAAAGCCGCAGGTGTTTCAATGTTGACGTAAGAGAATATGCACAAAGGGAATTGTCAGGAAAGAGATGGCTGTTTGGAGACACACCCCTTTTATTAATATTTTGAAAAACAAGTTATGGGTACATATTTGCATAACTTTTTAGGTATATGTACAAGTAGCGGTAATTACAAGTACGAAACATGTACTGTGCTTCATAAATGAGTAACAAATGTAGTACATAACAATAACCTACAGCACACCAGAAAAATAGATTCAGACTACCTTTTAGGCTCAGGTGCAGTGACACGGCTTTAACAAGAAGAAAAGTCAAGTCATTCACCACCATCTTCCTGCGCACTAAAACCACCAAAGTCCTCTTCTCCAGTGTCGGATACGAACAGGCTCAGGATGGCTACGTCATCCACTCTCAGCTTTTCTCCTTCGTTGTCACTTACAAAACCAAAGAAATCCTCGTTGTCAGTGTCAGAGTCAAACACCCTCAGAAGGGCCGTGGCGGTGTCCTCCTCTCCATCATGCAGCAGTCCAGCCCTTCGAAATCCGTTGGTGATCATTGATGTTTTCACACTTTTCCACGCTGTCAGATTCCACCGGTGGAGTTGAGCATAACTTGCTTTTCGCAAGTTTATCGCCGCTCGTCATCCACGACTCCCGCTGAACGCGTAGCGTTAATTTGAAGTTTGTTTTTCGCGCTACTTGTACGGCACTATGTTGCCTGGCGGATGGACACGTGACCAACATACCACTCTTGAACCCAGATACTGTGTGTCTGATCACATGCCCTTCCGCCAGGCAACGTAGTGCCGTACAACAGCGGAACAAACAAAACAAATAGTCTTACGATATGACAAAAATCATGGACAATCCATAGAAAAGCCGCACCTGACTAAAAGCCGCAGGGTTCAAAGCTTGTGCAAAAAGTAGCGGCTTATAGCCCGACAATTACGGTATTTATCTTTTATTATTGATTTATTTTTGATCAACTCAGTGATTAACAGAGTAATGATAAATCCCAATTAACAATAACATGTTGTAGTGCATTACTGAGTCGTGTAAACTCACTGGGTTACAAAAACACAAATAAAATAGTTTTAATACTCATTTTAGACCTAATTTGTATCTTTAGGCACTTTGTTACTAGCAACCTTTGCAAAAACACATAAAATTCTTTGCATTTCTGTAGTATGAGAATAACGATAACAGAGTTTGACAGGCATAAAATTGTATTTTGGCACCAACAAGGTAATTCCCAACAAGCTTTTCCAATGAAAAAAATGGAAAAGCATTGAAACCTTTAAAAAACTAGCATGGTGTGCTAGGTGTACTTAGAAAATATAGGAGACTGGACATGTAGAGCACAAAAGAAGTTGCCTAAAAGCTATATATACAGTATGTGAGGGTCATGTCATGAAGAAACAGGAAAAAATCTAACAGTAATCATTTTATTTAGGTGTCATCTGCCTCATCTCTTTTAGTTCTGGTTCTTCCATTGACCACTAACATTATAACATGTTATGGCAGCGACGCTGTGAGGCCACCGCTTGCTAATCTACTTTAATTATCTAAAGCTAACACAAATGTAAGATGCTGGAAAGGAGCAAAGGAAGGCAGTAGAATGAATGTTATGATACACCGCGATAGGCAGGGCCCTCTTTGACCATCTTACACTGGTGCCTGTCAGAGTAAATATAATTAAAGTACAGAGCTACAGTACACTTTGATGAGTTTGCTGCAGGTGTTTGAAGCCCAAATTAGAAACCATCGGCAAATCAAGCAACCATAGAAAGTGAAGGCACTGCGATGGAGCAGCTGTGCACACACTGAAATGACAGCAAGAAGCTGTTAAACAGAATTTAAAGCTGCCTGCCCGATTCAACCGAGATTGGTGGATGACAGGAAACCTGAGCAGATTCAATTCAGATAATAATTATGAATGCCATAACGTGTAATGAAAGAATTAAAGCTTTTCTGACAGCTCCAGTTTATATCAACTTTAACATAATCAATAGAATTGATTTTGCAATACCTGCATGTCTGCAAATTGATTAGATGATTTACAAACGCACTGAAAGAAAAGTGTAATTAACCAAGTAGACTACTGTGCCAAAGTGACTCATCTCCGAGCAGGTGAAAGAGAATATTCTAATCTCTCAAGACTAATTATTTTAGAGCCCAATTTAGCAAGTATTTAAATCCATTACCTACTCCAGCTAAAATCTATCACTGACATTTAGATTTATTTTTAGTCTCCCTCTGAATCACCCAAAAGGCACCAACAACACGGAGTCTTTTCATTCAGGTCCATTTCATCAGAATTCACAATCTTCTGCTTTTGCTTTTTTTTTCTCCTGCTGAGATAAAATATTAACACTGAAGCCTTGACAAAATGATGACATCTTATCAATTAATGATGGGAAGAAAAGTGTGGGGGGAAATAGAAAGCCCTAATGTCCTTTTTCATCTTGAGGAAAAAAGACTGATGCTGAGGAATATTTATACACCAGCAATTAGACCGGGCCCTTTAAAGAGCAGAAGCCCTGACAAATGACTCATCTTGTTAAGCTGACAACATTCATACACTTGTGTTGTTTTCAACAGCCGCTTTCCTCAGTAGAATTATATAATTGGCAAATATTCCCAGGATGACTTGAAAACACTGTTCTGTTAATATTGCATGTAAATATGAATATTTTGAAAATGCGCTCATCAGAATAGGAAAAAGTCCATCTTAGCAACATGGCATGACTATTGGTACCCAAGCATTTTGTGAAAGTGCTAATTGTCCAGGATTTTCATGCACAACCGTCTCTTTACTCTGTTTTCTTGAGGTGGTGTGAAACAAAAGATATTCACTGATCTGTTCTGCGGATAGTAACTGATGAGGCATTAGAGGAGAATGCAAGGACGGCCTGGAGCTGTGTGGAAGTTGGCACTGAGCTCAACTGACATCGTTACACATCCAACTGGCAAATCTCATATAGGGCACATTATTTAATCTGCTTTCGCCTACCCACACTTAATTTACATCTGCAAGCTGTTTTGCAACCCACCTCTACCGTAGCTCCTCTTTTCTCATTCATCAATGTGATGCCTGAAGTTACCCACACAAATGCAGCAACCAGATTTCCACTCAGATCTTTAGCTATTAACAAATGCAACCCGTAGTAAAATAAGCTATCAACCATATTCACACTAAAGGACTATAGTGGTTCTAAAAAAAAGTGTTCAGACTACAAATGCACTGGATGGTCCACCTACAACACTACAGCAGCCATCCTTAAACTTTACATATGACTGCTAACCAGGGGTTAAAGTGAGTTTATAAAACACAGCAACTGTACATTAGGTTGCATACACACTGTGTGTCTGCACAGAAACAGCTTATGTGGTTCCTGATATCGCTGAAACAGAAAACTTGCGATTGAAACTACAACTGAAAACACTATTTACACTAGCTAGATACTAATATTAGCAGTGTACTGAAGAACATAAAAAATTAAGTAATTTGATGGTATATACTATCAGTTTTAATTGTTCATTAGCTGGAGGTGCAGAACGATCACAAACCCCTGTCATTAAGCTAAGCAGAAACTATTTAGCTCTTTAGCTCTGTGCTACTTAGCTCATCTAAAAATAGAAGATTACAAAAGGCTGATTCACAAGGTGTGAATAATAAATTGTAGACATCTGTATGTGTCATGGATCGCTGTGTGGCAAGCAGGAGGAGGACCCAAATGCAAAACTCACAGACACGGGGATGAACTCGAGAAACACAGCTTTAATGCTGGCACAGCAGAACACAGGAAATACAAAACTAAACTGGGAAAAGTAAACTAACACTCGCAGGTAGACACAGGAAGATCCACACAACATGAGGGAGAACGCGACACAGCACTGAGGGAGACGCAGACATAAATACACCAAGGGTTAACGAGCGGAGTGGGAGCACATGGGGAACACAGGTGACACTGATAATAATCACGAGACATGGCAGGAGTGAACACAACACTGGCGGGGAGACGGGCGAGGCGAAACAGGAAGTACAGAGGTTCAGACAGGAGGAGAGAGAACGAGTAGAACACCAACATAACGGGCAGGGGAGACACGGAATAAACACGAAAGGGGACGAGGGCTCATGAATACACAGAGGGGCACACAGGGGGTGAGAGTCATAAAGGGAAAGCACTCAGGGAACAACACAACAGGGCAACTCAGGAAACAGAGCCTAAACAGGGAACTGAATACAAAGACACATGAGAACTAAGAATACTGGGCCAACATGGCCCAGGACCGTGACAGTATGCTTGCTTTGAGACTGACTTTTTGCTTAACATGAAATTAACTTTTTAATTTTCTTATTTTTTTAATCCTCAATTCACTAACACGAGAGAAGAAAAGTCCAAGTTCAGTCTCCAGTTCAGTTTTAATAAGTTTCTTAACATGTCATTGAAGAACAAAATGCAACACTGGGTGATCAGCTCCTTATATAAAGAACTAATTTGCATGAAAGCTTTTATACAGTTTTCATTCTAAAAACCAAAGTAAAGGATTGCACTCAGTGGTAATGTGCAAGAGAACATTTTAATGGATCATTGAACCCTGCCTGTGGTACATCCTTACAGAGGGCCTTTGTTGCATCTGTCAGACTGGACCACTTTGATGCATAATAAATAAATAATAATAAACTTTATTTATGCCAAGGGTATGCCAAGGTGCTTAACAAGTAAGATAGAGTATAGGAGGAGGATAATAGAAATAGGACCAAAGCAAGTACTAAATATGCAAGCAGATAACTGTCACTAATACATAGGAAAGCAACAGGTACAGAGCAAACAAGAATTTAAATGAGCATAAAAGTGCATGATATAAAATCATAAAAGATGCATGGACTCAGAAACGTTACTTGTTCATCCAGCTGAAGGACCAATGAGCTTATGCGATAAAGAAGTGTCCTACAGTGTTGATCAGAATTGAGTGAAACATGTACACAGTGAATACCTAACATCTCCTCATCCAAGCTGTACTCAAGATCAAGTTCAAGGTCATATGTGATGCTACATGAGACACAATTGTCACATGAATCGTTACTCTTATTGGCAAATTAAATGAGACTGGTTTTTCCTTCTTCCTTCCTTCCTTTTTCCTTCTTGCAAGACTTCTCAGTGAATTCAGATTAGTGCAATGCAATCAACCAGTGACAAGAAAACTGTCTTTGTGAACTTCATATATTACAATAAAGTGTGATTATTAGGAGCCAGATGAGTAAATACAACTATGCATCCTGTGCTATGATGCTACAGTACATAATTAGGACAGATGAAAGCAATTAAATAAATGCAGAATCTTTCCTATAGTCAAAAGAATTAATAGATTTGTATAACAGCATTATTATTCCTGATCTATTTTTTGTTGTTAAGAAGGCCGACGGGGAGCAATGCCAGCTTATTTTATGGGTGTTGTGGTGGGTGTATATTCTCTGTGACATATAACTGTCTAAGTATCAGACTGTAAATGCAAACAAATGAGTACAATATTCCTATAAAACATAAAATATTCATGCATACTATCTGAAGAGTAAAATTAATGTTGCTCAGTCTAGTCACATTTCTGCCATATCCTTTTCAGGATTCTGATAAAGGAAACTTTTTTTCTGAGAAAAAAGTCAGAATTCTGAGATTAAAGTTGGAATTCTGAAATTAAAGTCAGGATTTTGAGAAAAAGGTTTGAATTTCAGAAATCTGACTTTTTTCTCAGAATTCTGGAAAAGAAGAAAAATAAAGATGTGCCCACGTTTTGTTTTTCTGGTGGCCTTAATCCTCTTCCATAAATAATTCTTTACTGTAGTGAAATGAATTAAATGCACTTATTCATTCATTTAAATTCTCGGAATTAATGTTTCAACCAAAGCATGTTATCACTGTTTATCTCTATACAGCAAAAATAGTGTCTGTGTTTCATGTTACACCCCAGCCTAGGCAACCGGAGTGCAACACGAAAAAAGTAAAAATAAAGAAAAAAAAAAAACCCCACAGAAAAAAACCCACTAAAGCTCACCACCAAAATCCCAAAACGAAAGTATCGACAAATCTATTTACAGCTATTTACAACAAACTATTTATTTACAACAAAACACCAAACTATTTACAACACGGGGGAGATCACGAACATGACACACTGAAACACAGGGTTTAAATACCTAGAGGGAGCAATCAGGAAAATGGACAACAAGAGGGAAACACAGCTGGGGCAACTCAGAACTGACGAGACAGGGAAACGTAAACTGAAAACACTAAGATAACACAGACTTTCAAAGTAAAACAGGAAACACATAACAGTCACGCCAAAAACAACACACTGACAACACCGAAACGTAACATTCAGAAACGTGTCTTTTGCTATTTTTTTTCTTTTCATGCGGCATTTGCGATTCAAACCCTGATTAGAACCTCTCATTTTCACGTTATTCTCTTCATGTCTCTCACTCCCACTGTGTCACACACTACAGCCTGTGAAACACACATTTATGAAGTACATTTTGCACTTACGTTCAATGTTAACTACTTACTTGAACAGATTTTTACAGAAAAATCATTGCTCTTAATTTGCTGTGTCTTTTTCTCTGTCCATCTATTTGTCGGGCACATTAAAGAAAAGCTAACAAACTGATGGTGCGATGGACATAAGCAAAGGAAGAACCCATTAAAATCTGTTGAAAATCTGGGTTGCTTTCTTTACAAATGCAAACTAGGGCACTGGCCTTGAAGGATGCACTCTCTGAGTGCCCTTATTCTTTTATGGCTTCATGCTCATTTTGATGAGAGGCCAGTCTTCTGATCTCAGGGGGCGAGTGTGTAAAACTGGATAGGCATCATTTCAAAAGCATACTTGTCCACACAGCCTATGTAGTAAAAAGAAAACAATTAAAAACAATCTTTGTCTCATTGTCCTTCTACTACTCTCATATACTGTCAATGGCCTTTGCAAACATCTTATGAATATTGATGAACATATTGTGCGTGTGGAGAATGACTGTGGTGTTAAAAGCACAAACTTGTTCTGAGAAGCTGACGGCAGCAGCTGTTAATGTAATGCACTACACTGTTTATTTTCCAAAATGAGATAGTGTTGTTTTTATGATTCTTTTTTCTCTCAGGAGTGGGTATTGAGCTGTCCTGTTGGGTCACTGGTTCAGCCATCAATCCTGCCCCTCGTCTCCATTCACTTCCCTGGATTTAAAGACCAGCTCAGCCCTGGTCATTCTCACCAGACTTGCACTTACCTGCCTGGCCGCTCTCCAGAGCTTCCAAACCCTGGAAATACCCTGACAAACCTCCTGATCTGCAAATTAAGGAAAATCCCAAGTAAGGAAATCAACGACACTATTAACAACACACATGAAACGCTCACCTTCAGCTCTGCACTAACCCATCATCTTCTCTTGGGCACTCCTCTGGTCAAATGGTCAAATGCTCTTCTTCCCTGAAAAAAATTTAAATTTTTGCTAGTTTGTGAATTCCCTTTGCTACGGAGCCCATGCTCCTGCACTGGTATTATGACAGTATTCATATATAGAGGTGAGCTTTGCTGAACTTTGGCTAGCTGGTCTCTTCAGTGGTTGGCACCTGAGACATTATATATATAATTAAGTATTTTTATTTAAATATTTGTATTGTTTTTTATCTTTTTGTAAAACAGAGAAGTTCCTATAAGGTAAATGGGTTGCTGTACATTACATTGTGTACAAATCCAAAATAATCCTGCTGACCTGAATGTTACATGGCTGGCCAGCTATTCTACATTGTTACAGTGTTGACACTTTGATTTGCTAATTTTTAAAAAATGACGTGATTTTTGTACATATAGAGCAACCACCTACAAAAGAATGAACTGTACCCGCCTATTACCTGGTGTGAGGGATTATCCATTCAGGGCATGCTGCTGTTCTTAAATACCGGTTTTGGCCTTTCTCCATGCAGTGTGGATGTTTGTGATGGTGATGCCCTTTGACCAATTAACACTTCAACTTTAATGCTTTTGGACTAAAGCTCCTAAAACAGGAGCTTCAGCTTCTTTATTTAATACATTTGTACAGAGCAGCAAACACTTATCCTGTAAGCTCTTTGCTCACGTTGCTGTCTATGACCCTCTCCTGTCTGATGGCTTTTTCAGTCTCTGACATTGCCACCTCTCGTTTCAGCAGTTTGGCCACTTTGTGAATAATGTCCCCCTCGACACATGAGCAAGATGTAGCCTCATTGAGCTGGCAGTGAATGATTTGTTGTGCAGAGTATACTGAGGAAACACACACCTACGGCACAAACGTAACATCATAGGCACCTAAACAGGCTTGAGTTTGATGTTGGCAATCATAAAATAGCTTCTGGTCCATTCAACTGAGCACTCCCTTTTGCCCTTTAAGAGTCACAGTGGAATAAACAGGAAAAAGAATAAATAGCAGAAGAGCCAATGCAATTTGTCCTGTTATTCTGTTTGGAGGGTGTGTGTGAAACAACAAGGAGCAAAGTGATCCTAAATCACCTGCTCAGGCTATTGTCTTCATACTTGAATTGCTCAGTGAAAAATTTGGGTTCCTGCTGAGAACACGATGGCATCCACAAAGCCCATAAATGTCAGCTCATTGTTAAAGGGGAGGCATGTATTAGTCAGGAAACATACAAATTACTTCCCGAAGCTTCCATGCTCCACAAAGAAACGTCATAATCTGTTCAAAATCATTAACCAGCTGATTGATTCTATTGATTAGCTTCCAGCTTTGCAGCCTTGTCTAAACTGTATGGATTTTGCCTCAGAAGTGTTTTCCTCCCTAATTTTAATAAAAGATATGCCCCAACTGAACACATAATTGTAGCTAGGTTGCCTAAGTATCTTGTCAGTACCAATACATGATGTGAGATTATGAGACATGGACCTGATACCAGATCCTACATCTAAGATTTGGGGGATTTTCTTGGCCACCAAAGCTGACACTCAAACAGCAAATCAAAGTTGCATTGTGATATGTTATTTGCTGGTCAAGAGTGATTTTTGACCAGGACATGTCCTTCAATGCACATATTAAACAAATATGTAGGACTGCTTTCTTCCATTTGCGCAACATCTCTAAAATTAGAACTATCCTGTCTCAGAGTGACGCTGAAAAACTAGTTCATGCATTTATTACTTCCAGGCTGGACTACTGCAATTCATTATTATCATGAAGTCCTAAAAACTCCCTGAAAAGCCTTCAGCTAATCCAAAATGCTGCAGCAAGAGTCCTGACAGGGACTAGAAAGAGAGAGCATATTTCTCCTGTTTTGGCTTCCCTTCATTGGCTTCCTGTTAAATCCAGAATTGAATTCAAAATCCTGCTCCTCACATACAAGGTCTTAAATAATCAGGCCCCATCTTATCTTAATGACCTTGTAGTACCATATCACCCTATTAGAGCACTTCGCTCTCGCTCTGCAGGCCTACTTGTTGTTCCTAGAGTATTTAAAAGTAGAATGGGAGGGAGAGCCTTCAGTTTTCAGGCCCCTCTTCTGTGGAACCAGCTTCCAGTTTGGATTCGGGAGACAGACACTATCTCTACTTTTAAGATTAGGCTTAAAACTTTCCTTTTTGCTAAAGCATATAGTTAGGGCTGGACCAGGTGACCCTGAATCCTCCCTTGGTTATGCTGCAATAGACATAGGCTGCCGGGGGATTCCCATGATGCATTGAGTTTTTCCTTTCCAGTCACCTTTCTCACTCACTATGTGTTAACAGACCTCTCTGCATTGAATCATATCTGTTATTAACCTCTGTCTCTCTTCCACAGCATGTCTTTTATCCTGTCTTCCTTCTCTCACCCCAACCGGTCGCAGCAGATGGTCGCCCCTCCCTGAGCCTGGTTCTGCCGGAGGTTTCTTCCTGTTAAAAGGGAGTTTTTCCTTCCCACTGTTGCCAAAGTGCTTGTTCATAGAGGGTCATTTGATTGTTGGGTTTTTCTCTGTATGTATTATTGTAGGGTCTACCTTACAATATAAAGCGCCTTGAGGCGACTTTTGTTGTGATTTGGCGCTGTATAAATAAAACTGAATTGAATTGAACTGTCCCTTTTATGCAGATGATCTACTTCTATATGTATAAGATGGACTGTTAATTGTGTATACATTCTAGAGTCTTGGCTTCTTTTCAGGTTATACAATTACAATTTATGTATTAGCCTATAGATATACTGGCTTTTCCACTTAGTGCTACTTACTACAGCAACTTACAGTCTGAAATTCCTTTTAGTCTTAATCCTGTTAAGTATCTAGGAATCCATAACTTCTGCTCTGTCAGAAATTTGATGGTACTTGTCTTATATCATCCGTAGACAGAATAAATGTGATGACAGGATTTGTCTTCGTCAAAGTGACGAAATTATTACTGAAAAAAAAAGTTTTCCTTTTTTCCCCCTTTTTGGCACGCACACATAAACTGACTAATTAGCTCCATCTTCTAGGGATGCTATGATATGTGCTAGAGATTCAGTCTCCCCATCTTCACCCATGACCCTGCTCACTGCTGTCCTGCTGATTAATCCTAACAATCCTTTGTTGCTGCCCACTCTCCTGATTTGTTTTCAGTTCAGATGTCATATTATGTTAGCTTCCAGCATGTTGCCCTTAGTAAAGGATCACATTTTCTCCGTCTTTCATTGATACCACTCATATGCTGTGTGTGTGTCTCCCATTGCCAGCCATTGAATGACCTTCTGACCTAAAGCCTTCTTCAGAAATGACTCGTATCAGACACCTTATATAAAAAAAGTCATGATTCTTTACTGTGAAAAAAACAACTACTTTGTGCAGGAGGTAGATTTCACAGATGTGGAGCGAAAGGTAAGCATACAACATATAATTCAAGGTATCTATTAGCAAGAGTTCATACAGAGTAAAATCTAAAATGTATTCAAATATCACAGACAGATGCTGGACTTCCTCTATTTTTAAGTAATATTATCTTTTTATTTGCCTCACTTTGCACAAATTCTAGAGGGTTTTTTTTTTTTTTTACATCGTGATAAATATTTTGGCAAACTTTAAAAATAATGAATCCTTTACAGCCATGTGCACGACTCTGGTCAGCTCACCATCACCAAAAGGTCTGAGACCATACAAGACAACCAAAGTGGATGATCACAGAATTCATTCTTTGGTTAAGCCTACAATCAAACAACAGTCAAGAGCCTGGACAATTCTAAAGAAAAATATTTGGGCAAATGGAACCAAGATAAACTTGTACCAGAATGATAGGAAGAGAAAATTATAGAGAACGTGAGAAACGGTCCATTATCTGAAGCCCACTACATAATAGCTGTGTCCCAAAACCTAGGCCGCATCCTTCGTAGGACCCGGCCTTCTTGGTTTATGTGGGCCGAGTCTTCCTTCGAAGACCGAGAAGGCCGGAAGTGCGAGGCTGTGAAATGGGATGGTCTAGCTTTCAGATTTGCGTCACCGCTGTCTCGGTGGAGTTTAATAAACTCACCTATCTGCTTCTTGCTATCTAAAATATAACAGGACACTGGCGTAAATTCTCGACCATCAAATCTAATCTAATCTTTAATCTCAGTCAAACCGATTTACTCAGGGACAAATAAAACACTGAAAAAAGCCAAACAATAACATTTTTAAGTCATCTAAGTGACTTATATATCATGTTTAACCTGAGTAGCGAAAGACCGCAGGGGTCTGAAAACGATGTGCTGGGAATCCACTGCTCTCGCCGGCTCTAGTGACCCTTGAACCCCCGGCTAGCTATCAACTTGGTGGGTAACAAACATCTCCAAAAACGTCGGAGTACTTTTGCAAATATGTTGTGTCATATCCCACAAACTCTTAAAAAAGGCAGTAAACCGTTTTCTGATGGAGAGTTCATTCAAGAGTGCTAGGTGGACTCTGCAGGGCTATGTCCAGATAAATAAGTGCACTTGTTGTTATTTTTCTCACTGAACAACTATTCAGTATTTCTTAGCTATGTGTTAAAAATAAAATGAAATACTGTAATCATTGATTTCCTCTTTATGACTTGTATTTTTGATCCTCTGGGGATTGTGTATTGAACGTGGCTGTTAAAATAAACTCCTTGATTTGAAGCTGGAATTCTGCATTTCAATCACTGATTTAAAGCCCACAGTGGCGCTGGTGGTGCACAGAGCCACCACTACAAATGCTAAATGGGCTTAACTGTGCATGATCTAAGTTACCAGTCTTAAGTAGTAGTAGTTTGTAGTAGTATTACAAACTTAAAAGTTTACTGTAGAACTGCTCTTTTTGTAAGTCAATATTATGTCTCATCTTCTTCAACAGAAAAGACTGATGGCTTCAGAGTGCTGTCTAAGCCCTTACCTTCATTCTGCTCTCTATATGTACACAATGATGGATGGCACCTGTGAGTGTTTTGACTAGCTGAAAGTAAAGGCACTTATAGTGATTTATAAGAAGGGTAAAAAGTTCCCTATATGTGAAGTGTTATGTGAGTGAAGAGACTCTTTGTGTTTGAGCCTCATGAAACAGAACACATAAGGTTATTAAAGATGTTGACATTTTTACCTGATCATCTTTTTACTTTGCTTGGACAGTGTGTATGTCATACTAGTTATATCCATCAACATACTTTGGGGAAGCTTAGAATTGGTACACTAATACTCTGTACTCAGGAGTCTCACAACTATGATTTCAGTTGTGAAGAGAAAAAGGGGAAGGAGGAGGATTTCTGGTTTGTGTGAATCAGTGAGAGCAGGAAGTGTCTGTAATCTTTCTACTAGCTGAATGTAATAATACTTTTGTCAGCTGGCATCAACAGGGCAAGACCACCTGAAACTCCAACAAAAGCAAAATAAGCCGAGCTTGATGAATGCACCGCACAGCATAACCATAAGTAGGCTAAGCTTTGTCAGAGGATGAAAATGATTAATTAGACACATTAATTAAATTTATAATTCATTGTGGCACCGTTTTTGACTGATATATTCATTAGAGATTAGGTTGGCATCCACTGAGTGTGTACACCAGCAACAAGGCTGCTGTAAAACTGCACATATACATTATTTTTACTTTGTTTTGTGCCATCCTCTTCTTTTTATGTCTTTGGCTGCACTAACACTTTCATCTCAGCTGTCAACTGTGGTTTGACAGTCTCTGTAAATATTTACTGCTTCTACTGCATGATAGATATGAAGTCACTGGCGTCACTGTTCCTTCAAAGCATGGACCGACAGTTTCAAGTGAGTAGAGGAAAGTGCTAATACTCAACACAGACCCTTGAGCAGGGCACTGACTCTCAACTACCTTCTTCCTCAACTTTGCACTGCTCTGCAATTCTCTTCTCCTTGGTTGGTTGTCTTGGTTTGATCATACCCATTTGTTAGGTTGGTTTTGTATTTCAGTTTGGCTTTGCTGATAATACGGATTTAATATTTCCATATTCTGTTTTCCATATAAACAACATTTTTTTTTAAAGAAGCGAGACTTAAAGTACAAAACAGTTGTTCTGCATTATGTGTTTGGTAATAATGGAAATTTTAAAAACTTGTAGAGGGGTCTGGGTTGTACCAGAGACACTCCTTCACCTTTCTGGTGGGATACTGAGGTATTATTAAAGCAGGTGCTTTGTCCTGAGTCGATCCTGGGCCTCCTAGTTGGAGGTGCCCGAAACACCTCACCAGGAGGTATCCTAGTCAGATGCTCAGACCACTTGACATGGTTCTAAGGAAGTTCCCAGACATCCTTCAGAACAAGTTGTTTGCCCCATAAACAGTATTTACCAGTAATCAAAAAATCACTTCCAGCAGCAAGTTTCATGTAAACACATGAATGAATAATAATGTTACGTATATGATTCTTTTTGCAGTATGTAGCTTAATGTAAGTATATCAAAGTTTAAAACTAAATGCAACAGTCGTATGTATTTACATTTGCATGAGGGCTCAAAACCTGAAATAATAAAGTCTTTTCAATGAAATTTTCTGTATTAATGTCACCAAACATTCAGATTTTTCTTTGTGCTCTCATTCAGTCTATACCTTGTAAAACAATTTATGGACTGTGTGAATTTACAATAACTGTTCCCAGCTTGGAGGACTGAGTCACTGTGTCTGTGATATATTAAATGTTGCACAAATATCCCCCATTACATGAAGTAGGGGGGTCATTTGTTTGCCACCGTCTGGGTCTGCACTGGTTGCAGACCAGGAGAGCACAGAGAAGAGGGAGGAGATGATGGAGGGGGTGGAGGTTCCTGCCGGCTCATGAATTACAGATCACACCGTTTAATCTACACATATGGATCTGGCATGTGTTAGTCTTTGAGAGTATTTTAAAATATTAAGGACATGTCCCAATGAATGCACCATAATGGGGTCTGAACAAATTCCCGCTGCTTCCTGATAAGTTAGTTTATACAGTCTGTGATGTGTTGCTCAGGTTTTACAACATGCATGTGCTCCAAATATTGATTTCTTCTGCGTGGAAAGCAGACAGGACCTTGTAAGCAACCATTTAGAAGACAGGTAAGATAGAAAGAGAAGGAAGACAGAAAACCTTCTTTCTAACATGAGAGACCCTTTTGACTCTTTGTGTAGCTTTATGTTGTGCTATTTAGATCTCAGACTGAAGAACTATGTACACACTGTGTTTCTCTATCCTCCATCCTCTCCATCCATTACAGCCTGAAAAGGGGAGAGTGTACAAAAAAGCTCAGTAGAGTGTAAATTAAAAACACACCACAAGTACCAATTATTCTGCCCAGGTCTCACTAGACCTTTTTCTTCCTTGAAGCTCAAGAAGATGCCGTTTGTTACTGAAAGCCAAGCCGTAATGTTCCTGCTAGTCTGTAAAATGTGCCATGCATTCTGGTTTTGTGTGCTTGGACTTGATGGATTATGTGTTATAATATGTAACTGGTTGAGCTTACTCAGAATTATGTGCACATCCCTGTGCCAATACAAAGAATTAATCCAACCACAGAAAACATCAAGCTCGCTCATTATTTTAGTCGAACCTACTGACTGTTAAATAGCAGATTTTATTAGAGTGTTACATCCATCTGAAAGGCAGTTTGCAAGTTTGTACTGTTTACTGTCAGTTGTAATCTGTGTGATGAGGGAGAGAGTGTGCATAACCTCCAAAAAATAAGCCAAAGAGAGAATAACCAGTGAGAAGTCATGGCTCCATGTTAGGTATTTGTGGAGTGTTGGTCCCTGTTGTGATTTTGCTGATATTATTTCGTGTTCATAATTTTCTGGTGTTCCCTTCGTTTCTTAGACACGGTATGAAGCAACTTTAACATACTCAGAATATCTTTTTTGTTAACTGGCTTTGCTCACCCTGCAAATCAGGCTAGGGAAGTGAAAACTATAATATTCCAAAAATATGACGAGGTTACACACACAAATCATCTGGAAGCATGATGTTTTTACTAGGCTGTTCTCTTGACCGTGCGCTTTAAGTGAGACTGTCCGCTGCAGGAATAAATTTTACCTGCAACTTGTCCAGCTGTAAACTTACAGAAGTGCAAACTATGTGTCACATGATCACTGCAATTTGTACGTAAGTAATTTCCATGTCTCCTTTATTGGACTGTGAGAGAGTCAGACATGAACACAAGTTGCATTTAATGTGTAATTATGAGTTCGAGAGAATCTGTGTTGTTTTTCTGCTTAGTGTTGCTTGATCAGGTCATGATCAGGTCACCAGATCAACAGTGTTCTGCAACATTCTTCTTTTTTTTCAACATGATTTGTTTTCCGCTGTTATTCAATGGTGGACTCAGTCTGTCTTCTTTTTGCTTCCTATATTTTTTTTTTTTTTTAATTGTGCCTTGATTGTGTTCAGCTTTGCCGTTTCCACCTGTGTCTTCCTCTGCAATCGGCCATCTGAGTCATTATAGTCGTCTCGACGTACTTTAAGTGCTTGAATTCTGGATTCCTGTTTTGTATTATCTTATTGTCTCATCAACCCCATGAAGCTCATCATCTGTGATAATTATCTTTTTTAGAGCCTTAAAACAAAAACCAAACAAAGTATTCTGAAAGTATTAAAGACCTCAGAGGATAGTCTGTTTATATTTCCTGATATGATGCTTAATTCATGTTTTACTTTTTCTTTGTAGCTGATGGTTCTCAACTGCATTTTTGGGGGATGCATCACATGTGGGGAAGGATCTCTGTGCTCTAAGTCTGTGGTGTTAATTAAAAAACAGGAAATGCATCTTATCAAAAAGCTGTTAATCACACCCCCAGAGTAGTTCACATTTTTAGGATTATTTTTATCAGGGCAAAAAATAATCAACACTAGATTATGGCTTTTTAAAAAATAGATATATACTTTAATACACACATTTTTACAACCACAGTGCATCTAATGACATATACAATAGTACTCATGAGACAAAAAACAAACAGCTGAACAAGTCTTGCCATGCCTGATAAGTATTACACAACTCACTGTAAAGAGGTGAGAAACAGGTGCTTTAACCCATCTACAACGTTGGAAGTATCCCTTCCCTTCATCAGCATTCAGTGCAGTCTGTAATCCTTTTGACCAAAATGTAACCCTGGCAGGTTTGTTTGATTTATATCCTGTCGGATCTTCAAGGTGAAGCCACGATATACATCTGCTGTATCCACTGCTGCTGAAGCTTGTGTATGTGTGTCAGTAGTGGCACGACTTAGAGAAACGTTAAAAGAATGCTTAAGGGTCCTGACTGGTAACAGTGAGTGTTGACACTTAAACACAAAGTTGGGATTTTTGACTACCATCGATGGTAGCGGAGCTGCTGAGCGGTTGATGCTGCATTGTCATTAACGGCCGATCCAGGGGCGATTCTAGATTCAAATTTTCAGGGGGGCTCAGCTCCAATTGCTAGGGGTGCAACGATACACAAAATTCACGGTTCGGTTCGGTTCGATACTTTGGTGTCACGGTTCGATATTTTTTCGATACAAAAAATGTTCATGCATTTTTAATTTGTCATTTATTAAAATTATAAATATATATTTTAACTCAAAAGTACAGTTTTTAAATTTAACCCTAACCCTTGTGCGTGTTTTTTATTTTGACAGCGAATGCGCACCTGCGGACCACTTATGTGCAGCCCTGGTTATTTAGCTCGTCATATTGCAGCCACAGAAATTATTTTGTCCATGAAACCATAAAGCTGCACTTTCTTTTTGCCTTATAGTCTGATTTGTCATAACTTCTCCGTTTTGTGGTAAGCTTTTCTTTGGCTGTCACTTCTTCACCCTGACCTGTCTTATTTGGCTCAGCAGAACTGAAATGCTTTTACACGCGCACTCACATAAGCTCAGCGATTCTCTGCGCGATCAACCTCTCACATGTTTAAGCTTGCTGCGGGAGATTTCACTTGTCATGTTTGCATAGTAAGCTAACGATTGATAAGACGATGTCAGAGGAATTGGTGCACAAATTATCATCACTCACAGATCAGTGCTGTCGCTCTCTATACACAGTTCGCACGATTGCAAAGTGAAAGCAAAAAAACAAGCGCAAATTCAAACGCGATTTCAATATGTCACATATTGACAGTGGCTCACCGATGCCAATGACATAATTAGGGAAGAGATAGATTTTGGTAGCCCGACTGAAAAAATCGCTAGCTCCGGGACGTCGGGCTAGCGATATTGCAAGCCCTGTATCTGATTGAGGAATCACTCATCTTTGGAAAAAGAGAGTTTATTACAGAGAAATGTCTCTTTCCAAAATAAAAGCTATACTATCCGCTTCTTCTGGGCTATATTCTCAGCAGCATAAGGAGAATCATGTGCTAACAGCTGTCTAAATGACTCGGCTAAAGTTAGTAGCATGCTTGTTGTTTTGGTCTTTGCACTAGGATGATGTCGGCGTAAATGTGCAGTCATATTCGTTGTGTTCCCACTAGTGCTTTCAGGTTAATCTCGTTGAAATGACCTTAACGCCACAACACGGCAAATCTCCGTTAACGAGCTACCGCCGATCGCTCCGTGCATGGGGCTAGACGGCCAACACGTTAACGAGCTAACTGCGCTAACATACTAGTTCACACCCATGTAATTGAGCATTGCGTGGCACATCCAACATACTGTTTTACTTTAGTCCATGACTCGCTTACCTTCAGGGTCATACGTCACATGAAAACCAAAATAATTCCAAACGCCAGATCTGAATGAGGTTCAATTTGCTTGTTGCAAGCAGAGCTTAACTTCTGTCTCGCTAGCTTGCCCTGCGCTCTTCCTTCTGACTATGCTGTCTGTGTTGAGCGCTCAGTGGATCTGCGCTGGACAGTGCAGCCTAGGCGGAGTAGTCGAACACAGATTCACTGAGCGCTCAACACAGACAGCATCGTCAGAAGGAAAATTGATAAAATAAATTACAAATGTTGTATTGTTCATACATATGCGTACGGAACCGAAAGCACTGTATCGAACGGTTCAATATCGATACGAATATCGTTGCACCCCTACCAATTACCTCCAAAGAATAATATTCTTTTAGCCCCGCGTGCTGTTGTAAACTGCTTTAAGGCTTTCAAGTTTTAGAGAAGAGGTCATTGCTTCTTTAGTGGGCTTTCCCTTTGTGCTGATACAGAACTAGTTTTTACTGTAACTACACTTCTGTAGGTTTCTTGATGAGGTCCTTATTGCTGTTTAATATTTGACTTGCCCCAAAATTGGTGACAGTACTTGTGACTTAGCGATGACTTGTGGAGGCATTTGGTAGATTCCTTTTTGTCAGATTACAAGTTTAAAAGTAGGCTTTTAAATACACATGTGTACATCTCCACTTGACTCAAATGGTCTAAACTAGCTAAAGCATTAGAAATGTAAGGCAAGGGAAATTTGCGTGAAAATTCCTGATCCATGAGCGTGATGTTAGTGAAAAGTTCTCTGAGATAATCTTTGCTATAATGATCGTAGTGCATGCATGAATGTACCCCGTCTTCTTCTTAATGGGTGGACTAATCTGAACAAAACTTCCCCCTGTGTTATGTTCTGTTTGCTTTTCTTTCACGTCATGTTTAACGCACATTGTCTGTAATTTGTATCCATTACAGGATTTTTTCAACTCATCACTAAATATGGAATGAATAAAAAATGCCACAGGTGCAGAAGTATAAGACTCCTTTATTAATTTTCATAAAGAAGTCTTGCACATTCCTGCCCAGGTAGCATAGAGGTGGTTAAATAACCTTTTCTGAAATCTGCAACCCGTTTCTAAAATTGAACCACAGTGAAAGTTTGCTGCTTTCAAAATGAACCTACAAGCTAAACGAGCTAAAAAGAACACAGGTCTTCAGTGTTTTTTCGAACAGTAACCCTTTCACAACACACATAGTTTATTCACTGTTGACACAAAACATATTGATTAATGCAGGTTTAGGTTCCAAAGACACGTATCTAAAGTTTCTGGACCTGACAGCAAAGCAGTAACAGTCATTGAAGCGATTAAATCTGTGACAAACTTCTCCAGGACAGGACAGAAGCTAATTTGACAGTTCTCTTTAAAATAGTCTGTTGTTGGTGTCACAGTTAACTTGACACAGATGCACTGGTGCTTAAAAATGCTGGATTTTACTCCCGGCCAGACATGACTGAAACACACGTTGTAAACAAACACCATACCTGGTGAATCACTGCTTAGCATACGACGGTGTTTTTGACAGATACCCAGTAATAATGAATGAACATGCACCACAAAGTAGAAGACATATTGTAACACTGATTGCTACATCTACTTGTAGCTACTGCTGAAGTGCTGAAGTGATGGTATTTAGCTTCAATATTGCTGCTGAACTGTGCTTGTGATGGAATACTCATTGCTTTTATACATGGCTAACTAGCAAACCCACTTGTTTGCTAGTGATAATTATTGATGCATTTCTTCACAGTTCCTATAGAGAGCTTACATCAAAGCATTGGACTGTAGTGTGTGCATGTATGTGGTGATCCACTGCTGGCACCTCATTAATATGCTGTCCTCCTATATCTGCAACAGAGGGAACAGGAGACTGGCATCTCTAAGCCCTCTTGACCATCTTCAAAAAAGATAAAAGCTTTGACCCAAACTAGTTTACGCGGGACACAAAAAAAAAAAATTAAAATTCAGCAGACTGCTCCGTCCTTTTGACGGACAGAGATGAATGAAAATTGCTGCCAAAGCAAATACTGAAACAGCATAGAAAAACACGCTTTCTCTGCAGACACCATCATGGGGCTTCAAAGGAGAAGGCGAGGACAAGATGAAAGGCTGGGTGCATTGTGATATTTGAAACACACTGGCTAGCCCTCAACTAACGGATGTCAAGGTCTGTGGGTTTTGCAGTCCCTTTTTTTTCATTGGGATATGAATGAATCGCGTTGAATCAAGTGCCCTCCATTGTGCCGTGATGGTCAAGAGAACATCCAAGACATTCTTGAATAACGGGACAGAGGAGCACTGGTGAGCAAATATTTATAGGATATCTACAGGGTAAAGCTCTGAGCAGTTCAGTCTCTACAGTTCTTTCCCCCAAGTCTTTTTTTTCCAATAATAAACTGAACATCTACCAGAATACTCTGGATCATAAAGTTTCTTACTTTTTGCTAACCCTTAATTGTCCTTGAAACACAGGGTGAGGGTGGGGCGTCTACAGAAGGGTGTCTATTCACGCTCAGGGAAAGAGAACACCTATCGGGGTAAAGCCTAGTGTTACATTGGGCAGACTTTGTTCTCTGGAATGGGAAGCTGAGCAAATGAACCGCAGTCGGTTGGAGAATCAGATCTGAAGTCCGATCTGGGTGACGTGGTGCTGCCCACGGGGATGTGGGCAGCAATGGCTGACATCTCTCCCGTGTGACTCTCGGCAGTGATTCCAGGTCGATCAGAGGTCTGATTCAGGTTGCTATCAGGGATCGTCCCCACGCCGGTGAAGTGCTGGATAAGACACTTCCTGAACTGAACACAGAGCAAGATAACAGATTAGAACCTCTTATGCCATGTTCACATTGAAATATCATGTAATGATGAAATGCCCTGTTTAAATAACTTATTAGCTACTGTTAGCCAAACGCTAATGTTTACTTTCAGCCACACTTACTGTAACCACCTCTGTTATTTGACTTATCTGATTCTGAATTTGCTGCTGAACGAACAAATGTCACGGTTAATTGCTGGTGTGTTTGATACAAATAACATTTTATTAAAGTGTTTGTTACACAGTGTGTTCAGAGTATCTCTCACACGACTGGATCTGGTACAAGACAGACATGCATTTGGAAGTAATGCTACCCACGAGCAATAACAGGACCACACTGACAGACACAATGAACAGCAGTAACTAATGCAGTATTTACATATACAGATCCAGGGCAATAGTCCAGAGCAAAATGCAGATTACTCAACTTGCTGGGGAGAGCTGTTTTTTTAACATTCCTTTATCAGCTATACATGTTTATGACCAACTAGACTGGTGATGGAAATTAGTTGAGGCTATATGCACACATGTACAATATTGCACACTGCCTTTGCAGACTCTTTTTTTTTTCATTTCTGCCTGTATAACTCATCCATCTAATGCACACTGTGCAATAGTTACACCTTTTTGCACATGCGCTACACTGAAAATAAGAAATAACAAATATGTACAGGTTAGAGTAAAATGTCAATCACATATATTTCATCTCTGTTAAATTCTGGATATTTATAATTAAGGTAATTATATGTATTGAAGGTATTTCTTATCATTTGTAAACTTTGTAATAAATTGTTTAATTTAGTTCAGTCTGTTACTATTCTTATTGACAGTTGGTCTAAAGAGATCTGCTCTACCACCTGTGGCTACTAATCGGAAGGTTGGTGGTTCGATCCTTGGCTTCCCCAGTCTGCATGCCAAATATCCTTGGGCAAGATACTAACCCCAAGTTGCTCTCCGATGCATTCATCGGAGTATGAATGTGTGTGAATGTAGTTTAGTTTGCACTTGAGTTTAGAAGTGCTTGTATGAGTGGGTGTGAATGGGTGAATGAGGCATGTTGTATAGAGCGCTTGGAGTACTCCGGGAGAGTAGAAAAGCGCTATTTAAGAATCAGTCCATTTACCATAATTTTCTTAGGTATTAAAAAAGTATCTGATTTTTTTTTTCTTTGCCTGTCCCGTTTGGTTCTTTTGCCATCAAAATTATTGTCTAAAGGCAAAGAAAGATGCCCAACGGATTTACTTTACCAAATGGACCGTCCCAGCCTTGCCGTATTGGTCTATTTGATTCACCTTTGCTTTAATTGTTTATTTTATTTTCATTTGCTGAACACGGGACAGACTTGACTGGGGAAAAGAAAAGGGAGAAAGAAAGAGGGAAAGAAAAAGAGCGGGGAAGAGGGACAGTGATAAAGGGCAAAAACCAACAAAACAAACAGACAAAAAATACATATGTCAATCACCTGGATCACCTGTTGAGAAAGAAAAAAGAGAAAACAAGCAAAGAAAAACAGAGCTGAAAAGTATCTGATTCTGATGCTAAGCGCAAACTGCTTGTTCCTATGACCAAAGCAGGGAACCAGAGTGACTATAACTGTATATCATGAAGTTTGACTGTACAGAGGTGACCATGAAGAAGATCAGCTCTACAAGGTGTCCACAATATTAAAGTGGTTTACTTATGTGAACCCCTCTAAAGAGATTGCATTTGTGTCTGAGGGCTCCATTTCTCACGAACATAAACACAGGCTGGTATCTTGTCAGCGCTCGACGAGGCAGGTGAGGTAAAGCTTCCTCATTAGTGATGTGCTGACAGCTGTCAATGTGCCACCATTACTCAGATGCAGTTCTGCAGAAAGAAATGCCAGATGGAAAATCCATGAAGAGAGAAGAGATGGAGTTCTTCCTGTCTCACCTGGAGACATTTAACCAGTCATGATGTGTACAGTTATGTAACAGAGAAAAAAGGGGAAACTGTAGCTGTATGCACGGTCAACTAGATGTGAATTGAAAAATGTAAGGTTTTTGCACCTTATGCCCATAAGGTGCAGGACAAGTATCTCCTCAGGACTTCTTATAATTTGGGAGATGTCTCACAGAACATGGGGATCCTGTGGTAAAAAAAAAAAATAGCCTTGTGCAAATCATGACAGTAATTTGGGGTTCTTCTTCTGCCTCTCATCCACCCAAGAATCAAATGTGCTCCAGTGGCATTTAAAAGCTTGACAGCAGTTTAGGTTTAAATTCAGAAGTTTCATGTTGCTTCACTGTATTGAAAACCCATTTACAGCTAGGTTACTACTGCTTGTTCTGTTACGCTGATTCAGCTGATTCTGACGGTGGCTGGGAGGCGTGCACCTGCTCAGAAAGACACAACAGCAGTGGAACTGACACCAGTGTTACCTTTAAGAATACAGCCATTTTTTAGCAGTCATTGATTTCAATCATTGATTTCACATTCCATCAACACTAAAAATCCCTGATCCCTTTTTCCGCTTCCCACTCTGTGTAGTCTTGAGGAGAAAAAATCATTCCCAACCCTCGGTGACCTATCTAATTTAATGGTGCAAGCCTCCTAACTGCCCCCCTCAAAGCAGCAGTGCTGTTCAGAGTGTGAGAGCAACACCTCTGCTATCCTCCGATGTCATGAAAAAGCACAAGGCTGCCGTTATGGCAGTGCTGCATTCAATAGCGATTCCTCCTGTGACCTAAAATATGTTGTAGCTTTTTATATATATAATGGTTGTATAAAGCTTTCCTCCAATAAAACAGTAACTTTAAAGCACTCCCACATAGAGAAACAGGTCATAAAAGATCTCTTTAATGGCAAAACGATTGGCCTGAAACACATTAGTTCTTTATAGCAGATACTTCCACCTTCTTTAAAGTTTAAGAACACCCTAAGGTTTGGAAAGCTGAAACTCTGACTACACCAATTTGTTCTGGTGACAAACTGAGGTCATGGGCAAGCAGGACATATTTATATTTATAAGAACTTTTTAACTGAAAATACTGTGAATTAATTCAATCTTTAACTAAACTGAGCTGTGCAACTTCAACAAAACCTTCTTTTTTCTTATTGCTGGCTGTTGGACTCATTTTTGTTTTCTTATATTTTTATGGTCTAAGAATCCTTTCTGGTCTTGCAGCTCTTCTGGTTCGCCAAGTTGTACCTGTGGACTTATTATTACACAAGAAAAGTAAATATGCTGTATCACATGCTTCTGGTCATCTGTTACCTTAGAGACCACCTTTCCAATTATGCACTTTATCTTTCAAAATGCAAGCTATCAGTTCTCCGGTATGCCTGGCTAAGGTACTCCCTTGTACTTTAGCTGGTACTTGTGCTTTCTTGATTTGATTTTTACTAAACTGAGTCAATGGCAGAGGGAGTTGGATGAAAGAATTTGATTTCCTGAATAGAGATCAAGATCCTGTGGACAAAATGTACATTGTAGTACTCTCCAGAACCGTCAAGATTAGGACGGGGTTTTTTTTTTGGGGGGGGGGGGTTATTTTGCTTTTTTAGATCCTCAATAATTAAACTAACATTGAGAGAGTAAAGCCTGTTTAAAGCATGAATTGAAATAAATTCCAATTATACTATTGTCATGGCATTGGGTCTAGTGCCCCAGTGTTTTTTGTTTAACTTGTACTCTTTGAATTACTGTTTTCTGTTTGTATTGCACTTATAGTTCCTGGTTTCTGTTTTTTCTGTTCTATTTCTGTGCCTCCCTTGTCTCTGTGCTTCATGTTTCCTCTGTTCCCGAGTCCATTTCCACATCTCAGTGTCTAGTCTGCGTCTTTATGAACGTCATGCTTCCTGTTTTATTTTGATAGTCTGTGTCCTGCGTGCAGTGTATCTAGTTTTGCTTCCCCTTCTCTTGTTAGGCCTCATTTGTCCCAGCTGGATGTCCCCCATCCTCGTGTTGTCCTGCTTGTATATTTAAGCCCTGTGTTTGTCTCTGTCTGTTGCTGGGTCCTGTTCCTGGTTTGTTTTCTTGTTTTCTAGTCTGAGTTTCTAGTTTCCAGTTTAGTTTGTTGTATTTGTTGTTTTCTCAGCAAGTAAAGCTTCGGCTTTGAGTTTACCTTTCCGTTTGAGAGTCCTCCTCCTGCCTTCCACACAACAAAGTCATGACAGCTATGGTGCTCTATGAATGTAGAAAGTTTTTTTTCACCTTTTAGCTTTTTGAGGTTTAATGTAACTGGAGGTGGTCTTCCTCTAGAACTACAGGGATATATTGCAGTAGTCATGCATCAAGTCACCTCCAGCCTCTACTTTACCTCATCTTGTTATGTAACCAACAGAGACACAGAGAGGGAAAAATATCAAGCAGTAGAGGTCACTTGATTGTTATGAGCATTAGCAGTTGGGTGTTTAGACCTGCCGGCTAGGTGTTATTTACATTCAGTGGGTCTGGCTGACCTACTTAAACAGCAAAGTGGGGCAATCTGATGGAGATGGACGACATGCAACAGACTACAGGCAATAGTCTGATCTAGGCCCTTTGACAAGCACATGTATGAAAAATGTTATGTAGTCAATTCTAATGGTCATATTTCACTGCAGCAATGTAAATAATCCTAACAGAAAATAATAAAAATGGTCAATTACACAATATGCAAATGAGGGACCTGTGAAAGGAGACATGACACTGCATTGCACTTTGTACACTGGGAAAGTTACAGGAAAGTGATATACATTCTGTTAATTATTATAAATAATTATTTAAATCTCTTCTTCCCTTCTTTCTATTCAGAAATGAAAGAAATATAAAATGCCCTGTAGTTCCATGGACAATGAGAAATTAATTAAGACATTTAAATAGTGCTTTAAATATGGTGGTATTTGGAAGCAAGCGTCAACTACCAATATTTATTAAATGCTTTGCATAAAGAACGAGTGTCTTATATAGAAAATGGTTTATGCCATCAAGGGAATAAAACACATCCAAGGTGATGGGTGTTTAAAGTCTATACATTATGTGTCAAAAAAATCTCCCTTTATTAGTTCTTTCAAAAGCTGCAGTGAAAATCCAGGTATTAGTCCCTTACACTGAGAACAGAGCAAGAGAGCACAGAGTAAAATAAAAAATTAAGTAAATGACATGAAGAAATGTCAGCAGCAGCCGTTTTACAGTGGTAAGCCTCACACCTTTTTTTTAAGCAGACAGTTGTGCACTGTGGATTTTATACTTCAGTCATTCACCGTGCACTGAGAAACAGGCCGACACTACAAAACAACAGAATAAACCCACCTCTATAGTTCAACAGCTTTCATGTGACACAAGCAGTAATGTGTCTCCAGGAAGGAATGGCCAGACTAAAGTAAAGCAACACTTAGTGTGACTAAAGTGAAACTATGATGCAGTGGCTCTAAAAATGTCTACTTACCTGTTTGTTCATGAAAACATAGATGATTGGATTGTAAACGGCAGCTGTCTTGGAGAAGAAGGCTGGGATAGAAGCCAATCTTGGATCCAGTTCAATAGTTGGATGTGCTGTGACCAATATGGAGAAGACTGCGTATGGTGTCCAACCCACCATGAATGCCACGATCATCACCACCACCATGCGGGTCACTTGGCGCTCTGGTTTCCTGGCAGTGGCCAGACGACCATGTGATACCTGACAGCAACATAAAAATGTATGCAGTCATGCATTTGCTGGGACGTCCGCTCCTGGAAAGATTGCAGCACTGGTGCTCCAGACCAGCAAACTGCCAGAACTTTAACTTTTATAGAGGCAGTCACACAATAACTGCTAATCAAATTAATAATTGACCACAGGCATCTGACTGCTACTTCCCCTCTGAATTCCTACAGAAGCCGTAAGATTGTGCTTAGTTTCTCAGAGTTGTGTGAAAACTTTCTTTTTTACATAACTGTACATGTCCATCAGCTGATCAGTAATATCCAGTCATTTCCGTGTAGGTGGACAACAGCCATTATAACCTGACGCTTATTTGAGAGATGAGTAATAGTACTGTCAGCTGCAATGAGCAGTCATCCAGTACCTGATATTCCCTGTAATAAAAGCTCCAAATTAAGAAACATCTTAACTAGTAATATACTGAGTCACAATGATGACATCAGTACAGCGCTGAAGTCTGGTTTCTGTCATCCTTCCTTCTGAGCTCTCCTTCTTAACTTTTCTGTAATTTTGTAAAACTGTAAAAATGATAGTGTGTGTGTGTGTGTGTGTGTGTGTGTGTGTGTGTGTGTGTGTGTGTGTGTGTGTGTGTGTGTAAGAACTGACCTTCCTGAGCTTCCGTAGGAGCTTCCCATAGCAGAAGAAAATCACCCCGAGAGGCAAAATGAAACAGGTGACGAAGAAAGTAAGGATGTAGCTGTGATCTGTGATGTTGGTTGAATACCTGTTCAGAGATGAACAGAAAAAAAAGTTTGACTCCATTTTAAATTAATGTCACTGTGTCTACCTGTGACTCCCTGCGAGAATTAAATCTAAATAAGGCCATCTGCAGCAACCCCAACTGGTCGCAGCAGATGGCCGCCCTTCCCTGGTTCTGCCGGAGGTTTCTTCCTGTTAAAAGGGCGTTTTTCCTTCCCACTGTTGCCAAAGTGCTTGCTCATAGAGGGTCATTTGATTGTTGGGTTTCTCTATATATGTAATATTGTAGGGTCTACCTTACGATATAAAGCATCTTGAGATGACTGTTGTTGTGATTTGATGCTGTATAAATAAAATTGAGTTGAATTCCGATCTAAATTCAGAACAAAATGTCATTTTGAGGTTTTTCAAAGAAAACAAAATTTAAAAAAAAATACTTCTGCACCTCATTTGAGCTTCAGTTCAAAAGGGTAATTTCACAGCTGACACAAATTTCTGTGGCTCAAAACACCAGAGGGTGGGGTTTGAAGTGTGGTTCAGTTGGAGATTTGCAATGCAACATTTCACACCTCATTCATTTATGGAATCCATGGTGCTAAATATCAAACACTGAAGTTGTGTTTAGAGGACAGAAGAGTTGTAGGAAATTGGTAGATTTGTACAGAAATCCTCGGACCTGTGACAGCAACTCACTGGAATCCTGAAACTGTAGCAATATGCATGTATTCAACCCTCTGAGGGGCAGGACATTTTCCTCATTAGTGCCATCTACTGTTCAGTGGGCCAAATTAGCTTACAATTCAATTACCTAGTCACTTCTGCATATAAACAGACAGCATTGAAATCACCTCCAAGAGTCATTTTTAATCAGGTGAATTCCTGCACTGTTGCTGACAACTCAAAAATGTCAGCAACTCAGGATCTTGCTTTCCACCACCAGCTGGTGTGCTTTTTCTCCAACAGCATGCCTGCCAGAGAAAATCTCTTCATTCACATTGTCGGAAACAGTAGTGCTGCTTCACACTGGGAAAGAATGATATTTCAATCCAATCTGTTACAGAAACATTACATTATTGCTCAGACCATAAAATATAAGTTTAAAACACCCAAGTTTTTGCATGAAGCTAGACAGAAGTAACTGGACTATATACTATAATGAAACATTCTCGTTTTGGGGTTTTTTGTTAAAAAATGTGTGCTATGAAAATGGAAGAAGGAAAAATAAACTTTTCATGTTTCATGTTTTGTGTGACAGGTTTTTAAAAAACAATAAAATAACAAATATTTTATTAGAAAGAAGCCCTAATTCCTATAAAATACACTGTGATCACCGACACACAAACCTCTGATTATTCAAATTAAACTGAGAATATATGTGGCTGAGAGCATGAACATAATTAAAAGGTTGACCTGTGACCATCAGAACTTTCTTAGTTTTGGACCCGCCTGTGTCCCACTCTGTCTGGATAACGGCTGCAGATGCAAAAAATACTCTTCAGCCTATAGTTCATGCACCTATGGTATGAAATTCAACATCTTACATCACCTTATTCTCAAGTTATTCTCATTCAATCAATTTGAAACTCCTACACTGCTTCGTTCTTGAGCTCTCACATTCACAAACTTAAGTTGCAGCAGTGGGAAACCAAAAATGCTTGTGAGTTAGCGACAGCTCCAGAATCCTGGAAGAAGAACTTCAGCATTCTCTAAAAAAAATCATCTTTCCATAAATTTAGCCAACACTGGTATCGTCCATGCTGAAGACTGAGTCGCTGATAATAAAAGGGGAACATATGGAGTATTTGAAACTAATATATGAGATTTGTGTAATTTAGATTTGTGAAAGAAAGATGCAGTCTGGGAAACCATCAGCTATCATCTGCTGACTTGGGCTTCTGCTGTAGCCATATTGTGCATAAATATATTAAAAACAAGGAAAACAAGCTCATGAAAATTCAACCTCCAACCACATCCTACTTAAACTACCTAAACTTAAATGTATCCTCCTTAATGTTATGTTGTTGTCATGGTCCTGGGCCATGTTGGCCCAGTGTTCTTAGTTTTCTTGTATTTTTGTATTCAGTTCCCTGTTTAGGTTCTGTTTCCTGAGTTGCCCTATTATGTGGTTCCCTGTGTGCTTTCCCTTTGTGACTCTCACCCCCCCGTGTGCCCCTCTATGTATTCATGAGCCCTTGTCCCCTTTCGTGTTTTATTCCATGTTTTCCCCAGCCTGTTATGTCTGTGTTCTCCCCGTGCTCTCTCCTCTTGTCTGAACCTCTGTACTTCCTGTTTTACTTTGACAGTCTCTCGTCAGTATGCGTCATGTTGTGTTCACTCCTGCCCTGTCTCGTTATGATTATCTGTGTCAGCTGTGTTCCCCGTGTGCTCCCACTTCCCTCGTTAACCCTCTGTGTATTTCTGTCTGCGTCTCCCTCTGTTCAGTGTGACGTCGTCCCTCATGCCGTGTGTGGATCTCCCTGTGTCTCTCTGTGAATTCTTAGTTTGTAGTTTTCCCAGTTTAGTTTTGTATTTCCTATGTTCTGCCCCTTCAGCAATAAAGCTGCCTTTTGAGTTTATTCCCTCGTGCCTGTGAGTCCTGCATTTTGGGTCCTACTCCTGCCTGCCGCACGGCGATTCCTGACAGTACGACGTCACCAGATATGGACCCAGCAGCACTCAACCCACCAGAAGAACTGCGTCTGGACATAATCTACTCCGTGGAAAGACTCTTGCATCTGTGGCTCGAACATGAGGGGAAGGAATTTCGCCGTGCTGTGGAAACCAAACTACAGCGCTTGTTCTCTGGTCTTCCCTGGCTACTCAGTGCGCTCCACCCACTCGAACAGGATTTAATCCGCAACGAGCTCCACCTTCATCCCCCAGCTGCTACTACCCACCTGCCTGAAGGGCCGGATGTGGAGCCGCTCGGCCCGTCAGAGCCATCGTCAAAAAAGAAACGGCATTCACGCCGCCGACGCGCCACCCCACAGCCGGACATTCGGCCTTCTAATTCACCGTCTGTGCTGCCAGAAGCTCCGTCGGCTCCCTCGCCGCCACCCGCAGCTCAGTTAGCTCCCTCGCCGCCACCCGCAGCTCAGTTAGCTCCCTCGCCGCCACCCGCAGCTCAGTCTCCTGTGTCCCCGCTAGCTCAGCCATTAACTCCACCACAAGCTCCATTTTCACCTCTACCATCGCTTCAGTCATCAGTTCGGTCTGCCACTCAGTCGCCCTTAGCTCCATCATCCACACTACCACCTGTTTCTCTTCCACCACAACCGTCACTACACCCAGCCACTCAGGCTGCTACTCAGTCAGTCATGCAACCCATAGCCCTGCCGTTACCATACCCTGTAGCTGAGCCACTAGCCGTCCGGCCCACAGCCACTTCAGCCACTCCTTCACCCGTTACACCTCCACTACAACCATCAGTGCAGTCTCCAGTGTCCCCAGTGCAGTCTCCGGTGTCCCCAGTGCAGTCTCCGGTGTCCCCAGTGCAGTCTCCGGTGTCCCCAGTGCAGTCTCCGGTGTCCCCAGTGCAGTCTCCGGTGTCCCCAGTGCAGCCTCCTTTAGCACAGTCACCCACTCAACCACCAGCACCACAACCGTCACTACCTCTAGTTCATTCCCCTGTGAAGTCATTAACTCCACCACCTACTCCACCCTCACCACCACCGTTACTACAGACATCAGTTCAGTCCCCTGTGCAGTCATTTACTTCTCCACCGTTAGCAGCTCAGGTCCCCGTGTGTCCAGCAGCTCAGGTCCCCGTGTGTCCAGCAGCTCAGGTCCCCGTGTGTCCAGCAGCTCAGGTCCCCGTGTGTCCAGCAGCTCAGCTCGCACCTGAACCTTTGGCCCAGTTCCCCGTAGCAGTGCGGCTTTCTTGCCAGCTTAACATTGAGCCCGGGGTCCCAATCCCCTCTGGCTCTACTTCAGCTCCTGCTGGAAGCTCGGATGAGCTCATCCAGGACTCCGCGGCTCCCACGCCGCCATCTACCTCGTCCGCTGGGGGTTCCAGTGAGCCCGGCCAGCACCTCCCTGTCTCCGCTGGAGGGTCCGAGGGGCCCGTTCAGCCTCCTGTCTCCGCTGGAGGGTCCGAGGGGCCCGTTCAGCCTCCTGTCTCCGCTGGAGGGTCCGAGGGGCCCGTTCAGCCTCCTGTCTCCGCTGGAGGGTCCGAGGGGCCCGTTCAGCCTCCTGTCTCCGCATCAGCTGGAGGGCCCGAGGAGCCTGTCCAGCCGCCATCTGCGACCGCCTCGTCATCACCTGGCCCGGCTACATCCGCCTGTGCTTCTGCTACGCCTGGCCCGGCCTCAGCCTCTGCAACCTCGCCTGGCCCGGCCTCCGAGTCTTCGTCTGCTGCAGCCTCTTCAGAGCCTTCGTCTGGTCCAGCCTCCTCTTCAGCTGCCTCGTCTGGTCCAGCCTCCTCTTCAGCTGCCTCGTCTGGTCCAGCCTCCTCTTCAGCTGCCTCGTCTGGTCCAGCATCCTCATCAGCTGCCTCGTCTGGTCCAGCATCCTCATCAGCTGCCTCGTCTGGTCCAGCATCCTCATCAGCTGCCTCGTCTGGTCCAGCATCCTCATCAGCTGCCTCGTCTGGTCCAGCATCCTCATCAGCTGCCTCGTCTGGTCCAGCATCCTCATCAGCTGCCTCGTCTGGTCCAGCATCCTCATCAGCTGCCTCGTCTGGTCCAGCATCCTCATCAGCTGCCTCGTCTGGTCCAGCATCCTCATCAGCTGCCTCGTCTGGTCCAGCATCCTCATCAGCTGCCTCGTCTGGTCCAGCATCCTCATCAGCTGCCTCGTCTGGTCCAGCATCCTCATCAGCTGCCTCGTCTGGTCCAGCATCCTCATCAGCTGCCTCGTCTGGTCCAGCATCCTCATCAGCTGCCTCGTCTGGTCCAGCATCCTCATCAGCTGCCTCGTCTGGTCCAGCATCCTCATCAGCTGCCTCGTCTGGTCCAGCATCCTCATCAGCTGCCTCGTCTGGTCCAGCATCCTCATCAGCTGCCTCGTCTGGTCCAGCATCCTCATCAGCTGCCTCGTCTGGTCCAGCATCCTCATCAGCTGCCTCGTCTGGTCCAGCATCCTCATCAGCTGCCTCGTCTGGTCCAGCATCCTCATCAGCTGCCTCGTCTGGTCCAGCATCCTCATCAGCTGCCTCGTCTGGTCCAGCATCCTCATCAGCTGCCTCGTCTGGTCCAGCATCCTCATCAGCTGCCTCGTCTGGTCCAGCATCCTCATCAGCTGCCTCGTCTGGTCCAGCATCCTCATCAGCTGCCTCGTCTGGTCCAGCATCCTCATCAGCTGCCTCGTCTGGTCCAGCATCCTCATCAGCTGCCTCGTCTGGTCCAGCATCCTCATCAGCTGCCTCGTCTGGTCCAGCATCCTCATCAGCTGCCTCGTCTGGTCCAGCATCCTCATCAGCTGCCTCGTCTGGTCCAGCATCCTCATCAGCTGCCTCGTCTGGCCCTGCGCCCACCAGGCCATGGCCAGCACGCCTGAGACTGGAGGGCCGCCGCTGCCTTCCGCGCGGTCGGCCTCCTGAACTGCTCCGTCGTCTCCTTCGCCGCCGCCGTTGCCTTGCGCACGGCCGGCCTCCTGAACTGTTTCCGCGTCGCCGCCGTTGCCTTGCGCACGGCCGGCCCCCTGAACTGCTCTGTGTTTGGGTTATTTTCTTGGGCTCCGGTGTTTGCTGTGCTCTTTTGTTTTCTGTTCCGGGCCCTCCGTCCTGGGCCCCCGCCGCCCGCCCTGGGTTGTTTTCTGTTTGGTTTTGTTTCTCTGTGTTTGGGCTGTCTGGAGCCAGCCCTTGAGGGGGGGGTACTGTCATGGTCCTGGGCCATGTTGGCCCAGTGTTCTTAGTTTTCTTGTATTTTTGTATTCAGTTCCCTGTTTAGGTTCTGTTTCCTGAGTTGCCCTATTATGTGGTTCCCTGTGTGCTTTCCCTTTGTGACTCTCACCCCCCCGTGTGCCCCTCTATGTATTCATGAGCCCTTGTCCCCTTTCGTGTTTTATTCCATGTTTTCCCCAGCCTGTTATGTCTGTGTTCTCCCCGTGCTCTCTCCTCTTGTCTGAACCTCTGTACTTCCTGTTTTACTTTGACAGTCTCTCGTCAGTATGCGTCATGTTGTGTTCACTCCTGCCCTGTCTCGTTATGATTATCTGTGTCAGCTGTGTTCCCCGTGTGCTCCCACTTCCCTCGTTAACCCTCTGTGTATTTCTGTCTGCGTCTCCCTCTGTTCAGTGTGACGTCGTCCCTCATGCCGTGTGTGGATCTCCCTGTGTCTCTCTGTGAATTCTTAGTTTGTAGTTTTCCCAGTTTAGTTTTGTATTTCCTATGTTCTGCCCCTTCAGCAATAAAGCTGCCTTTTGAGTTTATTCCCTCGTGCCTGTGAGTCCTGCATTTTGGGTCCTACTCCTGCCTGCCGCACGGCGATTCCTGACAGTTGTACTGCAAGGTGATAGAGTTTTGAATGATTTGACATGTAGATGACATTGCACAATGCTGTACTCACATATTTACAATATGCTAGTGTCTCTAGTTGACAAGGAAACAGAGCAATAGGCAAACCTCCAAAACAGTATACATGATAGTTTGTAATGAGCGTATGGTAGAGGGTGAATAATATGTGCCATACATGCAGATCTTCTGATCAAGCCCAGGGATTTGAGCTGACAACCTCCCACCTCTGCATGTATCTTTGTACTAAATATCCTACAGAACACCTGAGCAGTAGAGGGGATTTCAAAGAAAGTCAGTAGGATAAAGTTAGTAGACTCCGTGCAGGGTGCAGCTACCTGCCGACAGTTCTGTGGCAACATGCGAGTCCTTCAAAAGCCAACGCTTCCAGCACTGAATATTTGCATATATACATATATGCATATAAAAAGATGCACATAAATGAGGCTTTTAAAATTTATCAGGCTGTGCATGTTGCAACTGAAGCTCACACACCTGCTCCTGCTGTTAACCAAATATTTTCTGACACAGCTCACACCGTGTGCAGCCAGAAATGTAGGGGATTATATATGTGGTTGGTATCTCCATAAGGTGATGTCTTAATTGCATTGTGTGGACAATTTGTTCTCCTGGCGCTTCTTCTAAGCAGTGGTTCTCCAACGGGGCTTCGGGCAAACTCTCAGCCCATATCTGCACGCCTTTGATCAAAGCAGCTAAATAGCACTACCCAGATGACGCCCTGAGGGCCGAGGTTAGAGGAGACCTCTTTTTTTTTTTATAACAAAAATTAGGACACAGCAAGCTAACATGGCTGAAAGAGCGACATAGAGCTAAGTGACAGGGTTGAGGGAAGAATGGCTGCTCCGTTTCTATGTAAAACACATTGTTTAAGGTTAACGTTGAACCAGTGAGGTTCATAAACACCTAAAATCCAGTAACATTAATTCATTTAAATTCTGCCATCAACATGTTGCACCTCATCAGGTGACTTAAGTACATGTAAAGACAATCTTAGGGACATACTCACATTCAATGACCCTTCATCATTGTCTTTGAGTATTATAGCCCTTGTAAACTTGCTTGGGTTAAATGACCAACTGCCTCAGTACCACACTGAACTTCATTCAGTTTGGAGAAACACGCTACACCTTATCTGCCCAACACCAAACAGTCACATATTCATTTACATCTCAAGATATTTCCCTCAGAACCAAAACAGAGCAAAAACTATATTGTTTGTTTCTTGGTTTATTTGTTTTTTTGCATTCATAAAGCTAAGGCATAATACTTGCTAACCAAGTAAACTTATTAGCACTAACAATTAGCTTAGCACTCTACCATCTCATTAAAAAAATGGTCAATTCTGGATTAAAAGAAAAACAAATATCATCATAGCAACCTAAACACTAATGTGGAGGTTTCATGATCCAACCAGCGACATCACTATTTTGGATTGCATGCTATGGTTTGAGAGTTTCTTATGACGCCACCAAGTGGTCAAAAAAAAAGATTCACAAACCAACAGTTGTTTATGTTTAACCAAATACAGCCATTGATTTTGAATTGGTGCATGATGTGAGTAAGGAAAAACGGTCTTAAGAATTAAAGTTCAACTCAAATCACAATTTTCTGTTAAGGTCAATCAAACCCTGCTTTCTTAAGTATACAACAGGGTTATTTGCCCCAAAGCAAAAACCTCTAGCATTGAAATACTTTTTGGGTATTGAGGAAATAAGTTTGGCTTTTTTTCTAAATGGGATTTGTGTGTGAGAAGTGCTCATTTCTCACCAGTCGGGCTCACAGGTGGTCCCAATCTTGCTTACAGTGTATCTGTTCCATCCCAGCACTGGAGGGAAGGTCCAGATGAAGGAGAAGGACCAAACGAACACAAGACCCAGGATCGCGTGCTTTGCTTGCAGTCGGATGTTACCCAGAGGTCGGCAGATCACAAAGAACCTTTCAAAGGACAGGACAGCCAGGGACCAGAGGGCCACGATCCCTTAGGGAAACAGCAGGAGGTCAATGTGGTTGAGCCAAGTGGGACATTTACCAGTGATACACAGCAACATCCCAGATTTGCATGAGGTCTGGGTAAAAGCAGCTGCCCTGGTGCTGATATAGTTTAATGATTTGAGATGGGTACATTAGGTTATCCCCTAATGAGCTTTGTTTTAAAAAGGCAGTATTTAATTGTGGTAATAAGTCTCTCTCATAGAAGAGCTAATTGCTTATCTCTCCACAGTGAGATTCTTCATGTGTATTTCTGCTAGTGTCACTGGGGAGAACTAAAGACAGGGGCATAAACGAAGGTGTTCAATTATCACACATTTAAACAAAAGCCTCTGGTATGTAGGTTCCCAAATACATTCATACCATTACTCCCGACGGTGGTTTTATAGCTTTTAAAGTTCTGATAACTGAACATCAAAGGAGGGTTTTTCTAGAAGAATTCAGTTTTTACCCATTAAGATTTAATGTATTTATCTGTACAGCACAGGTGCAGTACAAAGACCTAAAAATAGACACAAACAGAAAACATTCTCCCCCTGAGTAGAATATTAATTGGAGCATCCACCCTGTTCGAGGGGAGAAGCTCACCTAATGTAATGACTTTCATATTTACCCACACCCTTTTACACGCACACACGAATAATAGCAATGACACTGCAGTTAATCACTTAAAAGTGCTGTTAAAGCAAAAACATTCGAGTGGCTTTTCACCATGAGCCTATGGAAGATGTGCGCTTCACTTCAGCGGGTTATTGATCATGTATCAGCGCAGCTTCTTCAGTTATCATCTAGACTTTGCAGCTTAGGATCAAAATCTGTTCAGCCTTCCAGCACATGGCCACACAAGTCATTTGTTTGTTATTCAGTAATAACTGTACGCGACAGGGTTGCAATGCAGCGCATTACAGCAATTTGTCCCCACAAATAGCCCACACAACACGTTATAATCATGGAGCAAATAGAGATCAATACATTGATTTCTGGAGTTATTTAACATCACTGTCTGTGTGTAAGCTCTGGGTACAGATGCCATCAACTAATGCACTGCATAATGCAGTTCTGGTAAAGAGCATATACAGTACTGCAATAAGCTGGCTCATTAAAGCACCACACGTGACAGTAATTTGATAATATTCTCATTAAGTTGCATGAAAATATAAATTCATTATAAATTAATATTTCCTGTTGACAGACTGTCAGTTTTACAGACTTAGACAAAATCATCCTTTTACTTCATGTGCCATTCCTCTCTGAAACCATGTCACAAATCTAATAAGGCTTTGCATAAAATGATTAAGTATTCAGACTTTATGTACTGCAGGTGTCTCACCAGATGCCCATGATCCCACACAGCATGGGAACCTCTGCATGCCATTCCAACCCACCTACTTGGTTATTGGTGGTCACAGCGCTGGTAACCTACTTAAAGCAAGTCATGTACAAAAGTGTGTGAGAAGGCTTCTGTACCAGGATCGCTTTAAATACTGCTTTACACTCTGGACTCACACAGCAGCAGGAAGCAAATACTATCCAGGTTCAGTTTAAACATAATGCACAGTTTATAAAACAGCCCTCAAAAGAATCAAACTTCAAGTTAACAGTGAGACTGACATTGATTTTGGAGTTATAGTTTTACTTTGGCCAGAAATGTCTATCATCCCGATCCTTGTGCTTTTTGTGTCTTGGTTACAACTGAGGTTTAAAGGGTGTGTGTCAGATAGAATGGATTTTTAAATATTAGTCTTGAGCTGTTTAAATAAATAAACATTTAAAATCAGTCTACACATTGATGGATGCCAGAATGCATTTATTATTTCAACATTTCTCCTGTCACTGTAAGAAAGTAGTGCTTTCATCGTTTGAATCTTGTCCAAGGAAAGCAAGCAAAGTTCCTGAGGCTGGAATGTTCTGTCAGTTAGAGGGATTGATTCTTTATTTGACATGGCTTCTAGATGCCCTAATTTATTAACAAGCGTTTAGTGACAAAGTCGAATAACACCACGTGGAGTTGTTTTACTCGCACGCACAGCAGCTCTTTTTTGCAGTAAAAGGAGCCACTCTGACAGCTACAGCTATGGAACGTGGAGCTTCATTCATCTCTGCCATTACAGTAACAGGATGGGGGAAAGTGTTAACCTACCGAAAAAAGTAACTGCAAAGCCCTCCAGGACGCAAGCCCACTTCCCGAGGAAGAAATAACCCCTGGCGTTAGTCAGGAAACTTATTACTCCACCGGTGAGGGAGACTAGAAAGTCGGCGATGGCCAGATTAACTATAATGTAATTCAGGGGCTGCCTCAGTTGTTTGAACTTGAAAGTGACAAACATGACCAGGAAATTTTCGGTTAAAGACAGCGAGCTGACCACAAACATGAGAACGGCCAGGATGGTGAAGTTCCAGGGCGCGATGTTCTTGATGGGTCCGTTAAAGGGATCATCGGGGGTGGAGAGTTCAGGTGCCACGGTGTAGGACACGCCGTTCACTGACACGCTGAAGGTTTCCATTGTCCGTGTCCGGAGAGTCCGCTGGCTGCTCGCTAACCCTAACCTCAGTCTCCTCTTCTCATACTCACAACTTAACGTGGAGTCTGTGCCAGACAGGCGCGCTCTGCAGTCACTTGGAAACGCGCCGCTTGAGCTGAGCACGCTGTGCGCTCCGGGACTCCTCTTTCCAAAAGTTCAGATGTTGAAATCCGCGCTGGCCGCCGCGCATGGCGAAGCGCAGGACGGAGAAATCCACTAAACGCGCTTGGGCGTGATTGTGCGCCGCTGCTGGAAAGTGTCAGTCTGCATGTGAGAGCGGAGCAGAGCGCGAGCTGTGCGCTGCGGTCAGGGGAGATGTCTTGAAAAAGCGCGAGTGGACGAATGATCGGGGGCATCTTGGCGGCTCTTATATAGGCGGCTCCGGCATCGCTGCTGTCCTCCAGGACGCCCTCTCCGTGCGCGCTTCTGTTCAAGCTCCGGACACTGATCCAGTCTCCAGGCTTGGCGCGTACTCCGGATGAACCCGGGAGCGCATAGCTGCCATCCAACACTTTTACACACGAGCCAGTAATTACTACCATGCATGATTAATAGGCTACATCTAATGTGTGGCTATTTTAGGTGCATTTCGAAAGGACACGTAGAGATCTGGTGATTTTCGCCTTTTCAGTGCGCAATTTATTAGTGATGCATAATTAGGCACCGCAGCGGAGTGATTGGTCGCAATGGACCTGATGTATTCGTCTAAATTAACTATAAACGTTCACCTTTAAACTCTCTAAAATTCACATGCATATTGAAGTCCTTGAGCGATACGTGTTAAATTAACCTGGATAATTAGTCTTTACTCACATCTACAGGAATCCATCATTTATGGCACACAAATTTAAAAATTCGTGTGTGCTGCACATTGATCACAACAAAGCTCTCTGTTATAAGTAAATATGCAATTAAAAGTTCAAGTCACACAACATGATGGTGTCAAACTGGAACACACCTGGATAATTACCAACCCAGTCATCCATTAATCTTATAAAGGCGAACATTTTACAAGACAGCCTGTTATGCTCCAAACCACCCTTTATAATCTGAGGGAAAATGCTTGTGCAGAGAACAGTCTGAAAGCAAGGAAGGTTGTACTTATGCTGATAAACCACTGCTTTTTAAAGAAATCAGAAGGCTGATTGACTGTATGCCAGTCAGCAATAACATTAAGACCACTGCGTGAAGGTGATCAGGTCTTTACCTCTGAATGTAAAGTGCCACCACCTTAATATTTTTATATATCCAGCCACAGGAACAAGCACTGACATACACATTTGAAATCTCAAACTAAGTGAACATTCATTGGATGGACCGTTCAACAGTTAGTGCCACTGGAGAGAACCGGTGTCCCTGCTCCAGCAGGTCAGAGTTGTTTTCATACATTTATGAAATGTATGAAAATTGCACATCAGGCTTTGCAGTTTGAATCTCTCATCAGACGAGAGGCTAAAGTACAAACTTGTCTCAGAGGATTTTTAAAGCTCTTTTAAAAAATTAGAGGCTTAGTGAAGGTTGTGTATTCTAAATGATTAGTTAGAAACAGCTTCACTGTTACTTAGTGGAAAGTGTCTCTTCAAGAGCATTTTTACATCATATTGGCTGTTTAGGGGTAAGAGGAGAATTTCTTACTGAGAAGACTGCCTGTGTAACTTAACTGCAGCTATCCAAAACATTTTCTTTCAAGCAAGAAAGTCAAACATCCAGCGCTATTGAAAGCTGTGCATACAGAGAAACCGCCTCATATATAATTCCTACAGAGTGTGAGACTTTATTAGTTGCTCAAAGGTTATAGAAAATAACACCACAAGAAAGGTGCATGCAGCGCTAAATAAAACTGCTCCTGACTTTAAGTTTGTGTAATTCAGTGATGATACAATTCAGTCCGAGGCACGGCATGAAGGTTCAAAAGGATCAAGAGTTTCAAAAGGATTAGGAGTTAAAGATTAGCTCCAAATTCATTCCCAGTCAAACAAACATGTCATCTATATTTCAGGTTCCACTTTCATGTTAACTTAGAGCCAGAACCTGAAGGTCAAGCCTGCACAGAACTTTTTCCTCTGAGGTGAATCACCTTCCCGCTGTCTCCATCTCAGCCCAGTCTTTGATCTAGTTCCCTCTTGTGAAAGCCAGCTTGTCACACCTCAGTGACCATCACGTAAATGAGGATTTATTGCCTGCTCTAACTGTCCAGACCTCTGTATGACTGCTTTTGTTTGGCAGGTGTTTTAAAGCTCCACTGCCGAGCTCAACCTTGTGCTTTTGCTCAAGAGAGGCAAAAGATCAGATTCACTTAGTTCATCTTTTGCTAAAATGCTTTCCACAGTTTCTTCAAATACAACATCATTTAGCTCCAGCAGTGATTTTCTATTGCACCTGACATATACTTCTGCATGAACACCTACGAACCTATCAGTGTAATTCAGTGGTGTAAATGTCAATGATATAATCAGTATGACAGCAGGATGACATGTAACATTCCTCTGGCTCATGCTTATTTTTTTCCAGCACTGATGTTTCTCCTTTTTAGGCAACTGACAGCACAAATTCATGTCTTGGCTCTGTTACATGTGTACCAGTCTTCTGTGGCACCGGATAGGAGTCCAAGCCCAAGGGTGGTGGGGGGAATCACCAGGACAGAACTGGAAAAGTTAGATGGTCACTCTATAATGGCATAATGGCACTCTATGATGGTGTGGAAATGGCTGAAAATGGGAGAAGCTCATTCACAGATTTCTTTCTTGCTTAGTTAGTGATCCAATAAGCTGTTTATGTTTTAAGTTTTTTGAGAAATGAAAACACATAGCTGGGAAAATTAGGTTTCTTTATTTACATGGTTTTTTGTACTTTATTTCCTTTAAAAAAAATACCCAACTTACAGAATAGGACAAGGCACGCAATCAGGCTATTTAGAGAAAGATACCTAAGTAAACAAGAAAAATTATGCAAAGTTTAGATGAGGGATACATGTGAGGGTCAGGGTGCTCTTTTATGTTCAGTGCAACAGACAGGGAGAAGGGTAGGACCAATAAATAGGTCATTTCATTTCAAACCAACACAGGACTTCTGCTTGGCTGAATCCGATTTGCATAAAAATTTTATGCTACAAAGTTTGAACATATATAATACTGTGAAACATATATATTTGAAATTGTCATGGTTTTATCTTTAATAGTTTTTGAGATATTCATGTTCAAACAGAGCTTCAGATTTCAATGTGCTAAAAAAATAATGGAGACGACTGAACAGAAAATATTCCAAAAATAAAATTTTCTTGAGATGAAAAAAATATCTGCACACGTTCACCACAACGATTTCCTGTGTTATAATCAGAGTACCATCTGGAAACATGAGAATTTTGTTCTATTTGGACAGGACAGTCTCCTGATGGGGTTTGTTGTGGTACAACTTGTCATATTTGCTCCAGCATGAAAGTTGCATAAATAGAATGATAATAGAATTTTATTCATTTTTGTGACAAAAAAAAAGACATTTAAAAAAGTTTTCTACATACTTTTACTGATAATACTGTGAAATTCAACTAGTTTTCTATTGCAATTTGGAAATGTTAACGATGTCTGACTTTGTAGGAGTGTGGGACTGTCATTTAATATTTTAAATGTTCAAAAAAATGTATAAATCACATGTTTGTTCAAAGAGATAATTGCAGGTTCTAAAAACTTTTGAAATATTTTGCAGCTGTAGGGTGGCTGCAGTTGATTTCTATAACCCCTTATAAGAAATTTCTGGATCATGAGTGAGTGTATTATATTTGTTTATTTTGATGGTGCAGTTTGTGCTTTTGTACATTTCTGCCTGATATGACTGACACCAACTATGCGACAGTGCACATCTGAACAACTTAAAAGCACATAAAACAGGCTTTCCTTATTAGGATCTCATCAAATTCAAAGGCATCACAAAAGCATTCATTTTTAAAATATTGACTGGATTTGATGTACGGCTGTTTCTCGTGAGCATGGGGTAAAAGGGTCCTAAAATAACCTACGTTATTCTACTGCCTGTACTCTAGATCACTTGGCAGTGTGCAGACAACACGTTTTATACTATTCAGGCTTATTGTAGAAGAATTTACCAAACAATTCTAAAACCAGTGAATTCCCTGCAGCTTTTTAAATCTACAGTCGACTCACCGTTTAAGTCTCATCTGAAATGTTTGATCTGAATTTGAATACTAGACTATATATAACACACATCCATGAAAAACCCACGCACTGCTTTTAAGAATTGTGTATTCAACAAGCATAGTTGGTGAATTTAAAGTTCTCTCACGCAACTGTCTGGTTATCAGAAGTTGGGCCAAAAAAAATAAAAAGGCATTTTTGTGTACTTTGATTTCGTAGCATGTGGATGTATGCAGTAAACACCAAAGCCGTGTAAAGAAAACATTTTATCTTTCACTAACAGTTTCATTCCGTTCCAGGAGCGTCCACGTCAAACATTTGAGATCATACACAGACTTAGAAAATCTGTGTAGGTGGCAGATGCTGACAGTCAAGGTTCATTTCACTGCATTGTCACATCGAAAGCATCTATGAGCAGTTATAACTATGGTGGTAATAAAAGTTTTACAACCGAACAAGAACTAAATAAATTGAGAGTCATGACACATACCTGTTTTTGGATTTAACTTCATGACTGATGCACTTTTTCACTTTTGTTTCGATGGCAATATAAAACAAATATGTAGGACTGCATTCTTGCACTTGTTCAATATCTCTAAAAATAGAAACAGCCTTTCTGAAATTGATGCTGAAAAACTAGTTCATGCATTTATTACTTTTAGGTTGGACTTTGTAGTTTATTATTATCAGCTTGTTCCAAAAGCTCAGTTAATCCAAAATGCTGCGGTGAGAGTACTGACAGGGACTAGACAGAGAGAGCATATTTCTCCCTCATAGTGCTGTATCACCCCAGTAGAGCTCTTCACTCTCAGACTGCTGGTTTCCTTGTGGTTCACAGGATATTTAAACTTAGAATGGGACACAGACGCTTCAGTTTTCAGGCCCCTCCTCTGTGGAACATGTAAGCTCCCAGTTTGGATTCAGCAGATGAACACCCTCTCTATTTTTAAGAGTAAGCTTAAATCTTTCCATTTAGATAGAGCCTAATCATTAGGCCTGCACACCGAATCCTAGGCTGCTCATGAAGCAGTGAATGTTTCATCTTCAATCACCTCTTTCCACTCTCTTTGTGTGATAAACCACTCTGTTTATTAGTTAACACAGAGTGGTGCCATTAATTAATGCTCTAGATCTTATTTTATCATATGGCATAGAAACTGAACATTTAACAGTGTTTCATGAAAACCCTCTCCTGTCTGATCATTTCCTAATAATATTTAAATTTAGTTGACTGCAGAGCAGTGGGAAGCAGATTTCATCACAGTAGATGTCTTTCTGAAAGTGCTGTAACTAAGTTTCAGAATATAATCCACCCATAGTTATCATCTTCAATGGCCTGTGCCAACACAGAGCAGAGCAGCTACCTGAACGCCACACAAATAGAGGTCGATTATCTTGTTAATGATCTCCAGCTTACAAGTTAATAACTCGTAAACTGGAGAGGAAATGGCGTATCACAAATTTAGAATTTCATCATTTAGCCTGGAGAAATAGTTTGCTGCTTTATAAGAACGCCCTACATAAAGCTAGAACATCTTACTGTTCATCACTGATTGAAGAAAACAAGAACAACCCCAGGTTTCTCTGTAGCCAGGCTGACAAAAAGTCAGAGCTCTGTTGAGCCGACCATTCCTTTAACGTTAGCTAGTAATGAATTCATGAACTTCTTCACAAATAAAAATTTAACCATTAGACAAAAAAATACTCATAATCATCTCACAGATGTAACATTATCTACAGCTACCTTTAGTACCACTGATATTCCCTTGAGAGTCCCTGTAACAGGGCGGCCCTTAGCAGCTGGAAACACAGTGAGATGGACCAAGGCAAGTGTAGTGGAACAAAAAGTATTTATTTGCCATACAGCTCTCCTTACAAACAATTCACTCGTCGAGCTTCTTCACAGCACAATCCACCCTCTCTAATGACAACTGGCAGCCTTGAATATGTTCAGCTGTCACAGACTAAACCATTCTTCCACTCTCAGGTAAATTCTTAAATCCCAACCTTCCACCACAGTATACAATATATCAATTTGAATAAAAAAATACAGAAATACACTTCACGTTTTTATATTAATAAATATTTCACACTTTAATTTTACACCAAACCCAATATTATAAAAACCCAGAAACCCAAGCACAACAAGATTCACCACACTCTCTTAACCCACAGTCGCTCCCGGAACCTTTAAATGGTGTCTGGACCCCAGTGGAAGCATTTGCCCAAACACCTTGGAGAGAACAGGTGAGTAATCACATCATACAGTCACTTCTTAGTGCCCCCCTTAATTCTGGATTTTGCATACACATTTGCATTAGTTCCCCTTAATAGCATTCCTTATTTTCTCTCAATCACCATTCCCTTTTCTTTTCACAGACACCTGTTTTGAGGTGAAGACTAGTGAACAGCGAAACAGCAGTGTGACCACGTTCCATACATTCACAGGCTGAAAGAAAAGGTTTGTTACTGGTATCTGAAGTCTGGCTTTGAACCAAATCGGTGGTCTTCATATCACCCAAAATGAATACTCAGTACATGCTGGCTATGAGAGTATCACAGGACTCAAAGCACTTATAGTGAGCCTTCAGATCAGATTTGCACAATAAAAACCACTTTATTGCTTCACGGAACAATGTGGCTTTGCTTTCAGTGCTGTTGAGGTTTCTGGCAGTCGTACAGAGAGAGACATAGTAAAGTGATAACAAAGCTTCTTTCAACAAGGCTTTCATAGCGCATGAAAATTATAGGTAAACAAGTGATGCCAGTAACTGTGAACAAAATGAGAAGATGGATACCAATAAAATTATCACTGGTCTCTTTTGTTCATAGATTTATTACTACTTGGTGTTACATAACTCGTAAACATATTAGATTCTTTTGATGTTTGACACATAGTCAGGTTTTATTGGCGATAAAGAGGAGGTTATTTAGTCGTATTAATTCCCATGTGCCACATAGCATGTTGGTCAAGCGCTTTGACATATGACTCTCTAACAGAAGTCACACTACACTATCAAACAAATGAATCCTTAGGAGCCATGATTGAAAGACTCCTGACATGCCTCCATTTTTCCAAGAATGCAGTCCTATAAACTAATTTTTTGACACAAGTCTTAACCAGATAATTGTTAAGGTTTTGCATTGGACAGAGTAGTCTTTGTCCAATGCAATGCTGTAGACAACTTTTCTGATAAATTAATTTTGGTGTTCTTGCCTTTGAGTCAGCCTTCGGAAGTTCAACTAAAAATTGAAAAATTACTTTGTTTAGTCAAGACTCGCCTCTTCAGAGACACCAACAATTATAGAGCCAAAACATCTGACCCAGTAGGATGTGTGATTGAGTTTAACCTCTGGGGGGTCCTAGAAAAATGCATACACTATCGGGCTTAGAGCCACAAATCGACCACGCCCTAAAAAGCGCTGTAAAAAATTTATATATTAATATTTTTTTCCACTTTAAATTAGCCAATCTTTTAGACCTACTTCTCCTTGAAATATTCATGTCAAGTTTTAATTACATTTCGCGGATTTTAACCCTTTTAATCGCAGTTTAATTACATGAGCGCACCGTTTTTTTTAGCCCCCCAAAACAAAACGAAATATTTTTTAAAAAAAACATTTGAAGTAATATTTGATTGTTATTATAATTAGGCCTTTAGATGGACTAAAGATTGGCACCAACCTTCATTTCGATCGCCTTTTTTTTTTTTTTCAGGACCAGAAAATGGTCTCCAGGCGGCAAATGCTCCTCCTCTAGGCCGAAATCAGTGCATCCTCCCGGGTTAACTCCCGACGATGACCGGGGCATGTTGCGTCGGACCCCTTTTTCCAACACACACGTCCGGTACCACGTCACAACAAATACGTCATTTCCTGTTGATTAAAAAAAAAAAGCACCCTCAAACGGTCCTAGGGGCCGAAAATGGTCCCGCCCGATCAGCGGGCGAAGCCGCTGCTGCACGCCGGAAATGAGGCTTCGTTTCCCGCAGGTCTGTTTAAGCAGCCCGCTGTTTTCCAGCCCGGGGTCAAATGTGGAGCAAGGGCGCCACCCGGTGGACAAATAAAAAAATTACAACTCTAAGGCCAGTACTGCAAACGGAAACGGAAACATAACCGATTGACCGTAATTTTTTTGCCGTGAAAAATAGCGTTTATAATGGGTTTCAATGGGGCACAAATCGACCACTAGGACCGATAGTGTAAGTTTGTCTGTAGCTTAGCCACTGAAGCTAATTTCCGGAAGTCATACTGAAATTTTAACAGTAAATGTGACCGAACTTTTTTTTGCAGACTTTCGCTATATTCCATTCAACACAGTGCAAATGGCGTGTAAATGAACAATGAAAAATGGCACAAATCGACCCAAGACCACCCAGAGGTTAAAAATAATCGTGTCTGCAAAGATGAAAGAGAAGAAAGTGGGCATAAAATGGAAAATGCTCTTGGCCTCATGTTTAGGCAGTCACGCCTGCTGGCAGGTAACGGGGCACAGTGACTATTTAACACCCCAATGTAAAAACAATACATGTCAGGAAGCAGGGAATTACACGCTCAACAACTGCAGAAGCCTTTCGGATGAGAGGTGAAACGTCTTCAAGCAACTTAAAGAAGTACAGATGTTTTTCCTTCCAAACACTTTGTATGAGTCTATACTGCACTGGTATCAATATAAATAAATATGATAAAGTTGGTACCTTTGTGGATGGGCTGCAGCACACAGTAATGCAGCAGACCATATCGGTAATCTCTAAAGCAAATGATGTCTTTGTAGAGGCAAACGACAGAGGTTAGAATATTGTAAGCAAAAATTTAAGCTTTGCTAGCTTACTGGTGGTTTTCTCCTTCTGCTCCCATACCTAGTTTAAAGAAGGTGACATAAATATAGTGATCAAGCAAGTTGAACACAGAAAGCAAAAATAAAAAAGTTGTTTCAGGAAATGATTCCATTTGGAAACATTGTGTTCAGTCTTAATGTCGTTCGCTACTCATTTTCATCATAGTTTCATCAAACTTTTCTTCTTAGGAAAACAAAATGATAACTAAATAAAAACAAATTCATGTGAACGAAAACTAATATGAAATTAATTAATTATTAATTAATCAACACTTTCATAGACTAATAAAAACGGTCCTCATGAAAACACACGAAATGTCGATGCCTGGGAGGAAGACTGGATTAAAAAGTATGGATACATTTGATGTTTGATGTCAAGGAATATAAACCGTGTGCAACAAACTTTTACACTTCGTATTGTAGTGAACTAATTAAAATTTAGCTTTAGTCTCCTGTTATCTTATGATATTTAGTTGACTAAAATTAGACTAAAACTAAATGATGTTTTAGTCAGAAGACTGTGGTTTCAACTAAATCAACAATTGCTCTCAGAATTAACACGACTGTGACCCAGCTTTTACCCCTCAGAAGTAAAAAGCAGATAGGATAGGGTATACCATGGCGATCCCCAAAATTGAATGTGTTCACATTTAATTTATTGGGATATAAATGCACTATACAGGAATTACAAGTAATCTTTTTTTAATTCAGTGAATTTCAAAAGCAAACAAAAATGGCAGAAAGGGCGGCAGCCTCTCTTTTCTCTCTTAAAAAGCAAAGACTTGCTAACAGACTTCAGTAATAGCTAAAAATACAGTCCCCGAAAGATTGATGATGTGAGAAAAATCCACAAAAGATAATAAAATGATGAAAGAAAAAACTGTACCATGAGTAATGTGTGCTTTTCGGTGACCTTATAGATCATATAACCTCAAAGACTCGGCAGAAATTTATTCTTGCTGTCATCACCCTCGGGAAAATGTCCATATGCTTGCATGTGTGCTGCTGCTTGGTACGTTTTTGTGCATTTATCATATCATCATGTCTCCATCTAACATTTAGGTCATGTAGCGGGTTTCTTTTCTAAGCAGCTTTGGAGGAGTTTGCATGTATACTGGACATACTGGGCTGGGCAAATGGAGAGCAAATGCAACATTGATTAAGTTATAAGCTTAAATCATATTGATTAACTTTGTTACTCTGTTTGCTTTTTAGCTGACAGCCAGTGCCAAGCCGTGCTACCTTTTTCCTACATGGCTGTTCCAGCATTGCCATTGTGATCCAAATAGTTTGTTTTTGCACCACGGGGTGGAAAAGCACCAAATAAGTTTTCCTAACCAAACTCCTGTCACCACCTAGAACTAGTAGATGTTTGTGGTTGTGTACTCTCTGACAGTTTGATGTTTACTTCCATTTCCTATTTGTGTTTAAAATTGTTTAACACAGTTATAGAACACCATGCAACAAACTTAATGGGATAATTACTGTTGATAAATGTTGTTTGATTTTTTTTTTTTTATGAAAAGTAAGTGCTTAAAAATTATTTTATCATCTAAATTCTGGGGGTTTTTTTTGGTTTTTGTTCAGATGTTTTAAAGGTTTTCCCTTCAGTAAAAGGTACAAAAAGTTGTTTTTCTACTCCAGATTGAAAATTATCACCAGTCTTTACTGGTTAAAACATGGGAAGCTGTGAAGGCCTTATTAAGAGCCTACAGAGACCTTGTCTTGGTCCTGGGCCCTTGACCCAGCTTTTACCCCTCAGAAGTAAAAAGCAGATAGGATAGGATATACGATGGCGATCCCCAAAATTGAATCAGCATCCTCTTGAGTTATTTTACCTCCAAATTTTAGACTGTAATAACAAAATCCATGTAAACCCACTTTAGGCCAACTTCTTAATCATATCAGAGCAAGATCATAGTGAAGCCCTGAGCAATCACCAGATAACTGAAGAGAAAGTGGCCTTCTATTCTCCAGAACTCAGGGAGGTTGTTGCGGCTCCTCCAACCAACGGCCTCGGCAGCCTAAACATGAGGACGCTGATGACGCACAACAATAAACACATGAGATGCACTTCTGTACTATTTGCTCCTTTTATTCCACATTGTAGTGTCCACTATACAAATCAGTACATGGGATCAAACATGACACAAATGCACAGACTGCATGAATGCAACTCGCAAAACAGTACACCATGCCAAACTACAACATCTGACTATGGCATCAATTAGTGCATTAAACTATACATCAGGTTGTGGTCAAAATGACTCAAGCTGTGGTCAACAGAAAGTTTCCCCTCATGCTCACCCTACCTTTCAGCTCATCAACATCAGGTGTGGTGAACAAGTGAGTGCAACCACATGTATCATATAACACCCATGAATCACGCCCCACACCCGTGCACCAAGACAGTGTGTGCATTTAAACCAACCCTCTTAATCCAAAAAACTAACTACTCATATGGCTCCTACACAGGAAAAAAGGATGCATCAAGCTTAAAAAAAAAAAAAAAGCAGGACATAGAGAAATCAACAATAACTTCGGACGGAGGAAATGGGTCCACAAAGGATTAAAAAAGCAAAAAAGGATAAAAATGTTTTCAAGAAACTGGAAGATGCAGGAGGTCTTAGTAGCTGAGTTCAACCAGGAGCCAAAGGAAAGGGTTCAGAAGAAAAGGATTTGAGGAACCAAAAGCCTCAAACATTTCATCTCAGCTATGTTTACCTAGAAAGAAGCAATCTGGAGGCTACAAGAATAAGTTGCTTTTCCAGAGGTTGGACGACCTAAACAGTTACACATAAGCTTTCAGCTAAAAGCCAGATCATTACTAACAAACTGAGGGGGGAGGGGGGGGAGGCGCAGGCTGTGGTTCAAGACAATAGACGTCAACAAGTGAAAAGTCACGTTTCTAGAACTACACAATGGAGGCTGTTGAGATTACAGAAGAAGAAACAAAATAATCAGCTTATAATAAGGACTTCCTCCCACATGAGAAGATTTCGTCTTCAATGGAGAAGCATTGGGGACAGAAGGTCCCACGTTTATGCCCTGCAGGGTCAGAGCAGGTTTGGAAGCTGAACCTGAAAGCTGCTGGATTTGCCTGTGACGAATTATTTATTTATTGGTTGTCATTGCATATTGAAACATTTTTAATGGTCTCCACTGACCTGATCTTTAAATGTACATTTTTATAGAAAATATTACCCAGAACTACCGGTGGGTTGTATTCAGAGTAATGATTTCAGGATTTCTACAACACTGGCTCGCCTCTCATTTGACGTATGTGTAACATAGCGTGACAAAGACCAACGTCAGAGGAATGAGTCATGATAACAGCTTACACTTTAACTCCAAGTTCACAGTGAGATGAATTGTTCAAAATCATCATAGTTTTATATTCCTCACTCTGATTTGTTTCCTTTTGCTTAAACATCTGTTAGGTAGGCGAGCAGTACGCGACGCATAGATGACCTATGACAGCGTCAATATCATTTCTGCACTTTCAGCATCAGCTAATTTTCCACTCCGGACCTTTTAGAGATCAAATAGACATGATCCTCCCTGCGTGTGCGTGTGCGTGATCTGAGTAGGTGAGAAAATTAAAAAAGAAAAAAAAGATTTTGGTGGCTTCTTTTGATGATGCTCATCCTGGGACCTTTCTTCATATTCCAGTCTGCCAAATGGCATTACGTGTCTGTCTCCCAGTTTATCTGCCCGCTCCCTTATCTGTCACATGAAAGGCCCAGACAACCCCCCATCAGGAGTCGAATGATAATTGTCAGCGCTTTTCGAGAAAGACTCGGGTAAGGTAAATGGACTGGCATTTATACCCATTAGTTTACTGGCTGAGCAGGAAAAGATCACAACCTCAGCAATTTCTTTCATGCATAAGAAATAAAAAGCTGTGAGAGTTAAAAACAAAAAGATTTCCCTCATTTCACATCGATTTTACTAATTTAACTATTGAAATTCAATGTTGACCAAAAAAAGTTATTTAGTCTGTAGGGGAAGGGATATAATGGAAGAGTAGGACTTAACTGAACATTGTCTGTAAGCCAAATATGTCGGTGGTAATCAGACCTCAGCCTTTACCCCACATGTAGTTATCTTAATAATGTCCGTATGCCACACTTGGAACCTATATAAATGCTAATTGCTCTTTTGTAATTGTACACAATGCTGAATGATCACTGCATATGCTCACAATGTGCAGGACTCTCATGAAGCTGCAGCAACCTTTGCGATCCCACAGATAATGGCTTTGGTGTTGAACAGTTCATTTGTTGTAACCTTTTAGCACCATGTTGTATCAGAAAGCACAGCATTATGCTGTTCATTTGGTGTAATGTGACACTCACATGAACGGGCCTCAACTGGTTGGCCTGACCTTTCCAAACTACTCTCCAGGGGCAAGTTCTTAAATGTCGGATCAGTTCCTATTATGAGGAAAAAGCTATTCATGTCTTCCTTCTGGTTAGGCTCCTTTGGTATTGAGCAGGTATATGCTACATGCTAATCTACAGCAGAACTGTTATTATGACATTGAATCCACATTTTTGCAGAGATTTGGCCTTTCAAAGGCATGTGGTCCTAAACGTTTGATCAGCTGTAAAACAGCCTGTTTCAGTTTAAGTGTTGTTTTCAATAAATTGCATGCTCAAAAAATGTTTTGTCTCACTCCCATTTCTTCTTGTTGCATGTTGAAGCTCTTCTTGGAGTCCAAACAGAACCTCATAGATTTGAAAGAGAAATTCAGAAAACCCCTCCATAAATTGTGATGTACTTGGAAGACAGTGATTCAACTCTAAGACGACATGGTTGCTCAGTAACCTTGCTTTTATATATGAATATAACCAGAATACAACCAGTTGGCAATCAGTTGCGTTAAGTCCCTTCCAGCAAAGAGTTACGTTGCACCTGAGTTGAGCTCCTTGGCACAGATGGACTCAGATTGATTGCGACCTGTTGGAAATCTCTTTGCATTTATAAAATAAAACTTACTGAAATTATCACTTACTTGCAAACCTTCACCAGTCTGTGTAACGGTGATTGCATGCAGTCCACATCAGACCGCAACTATTTGGAGATAGGCTGCCTGAAACCAGGCAATCACCTTACAATGGAAAGTGGCCAAGCTACTATTGGACCACTTCTTTGAAAAGTTGCTCTTTGTAGGTCTTTGTTTTTTTAAAGTGAAGGGCTTTCTCTGACAGATTTAACAGTGATAGCATTTAGCATACAGATATGGATGTCATCATTTTACTAAACATTCATCATTTCATTAATACTAAATCATTTACATTAAAAACAAAAACTGAAAGGCTTTTTTTTCTTTTTAACCATCTGACTGTGGTCCAGCCTGAGCCGGACAGGAAAGGTGAAAACACTGATTTGATGAATGTAAGCTCTGCATGTAGCTGTGTGGAGCGTTTCAGTGTTGCTAAATGAGCGTGGCCCGAGGTGAAGAGTGTGATGGAGCAGCTGGCTGTCTGATGGGACCTTCAGCGCCGCTGGAAATCCAGACTGGATGCCTCTGATGCATGTCTCAGACTGCAGACACTTCCAGGAAAGCTGACCACCACATAACCCTCCCCACCTCCCTGCCCTGCCAAATGAAAGAACATGAATGTCTGCTTCATAAACAGGCATATGGTGATCTTAATGCCAAATGTGATAACTCTTCTTTCTAAAGCTGACTGAAATGGTCTGAAAAACGTACCGAAATCTGACAGGGAAACTAAAAAGATTGCTTACTTTGGTCACATTTCCTGGTTCCATTCACAAATTTGGTCATTGTTACACATTTGCAGTGGAACAGGACAACGTTAAAGCTAATGGCAGGTTAACTGAATAGCATTGAGTTATAATACAATATTCTTCTGGTAAATGCTTCCCAATGTTCCTGATAAGTGTTTGTGTTGATATCTGGCACACACACACAAATTTGGGTTTAATGTAACGGGATAGATTTTTCTTTTTTTGGTTCATTATTTCAACACATTTTTGATTGCAAACTACTTTAAAGTCCCCACTAAAGAGAAACAGCGGCAGAAACATCACAAGAACATTGATGCTAAGACACAGCCTCCACTGAAACCTCCCAGATTAATAGAAATTCTTTAAGGGCTAATATCCCGCTAACGCTACACCAAAATGCACCTGGAGCATTGTTATTCCAAGGTTACAAATTTTAGTTTTCCCCTAATGAGCCGTGCTGTGAATTTTACATCTAATGCAAATCATGTCAGTGAGGAAGGGGCGAAGACAGAATCCCTGATAGGAAGCCAGTCTCAGCTGTTCGCCTAGAGACTCATGAGGGCCAAGGAGATGTTGATCTGTCTGTGCTGAGAAAAACCATGTGTCACCTCGAAAAAACACCGCCCTCCCCCCTTCATCGCTCTGCAGCCACATGGGGACCAGATAGACGTGATGTTCTTCACTTCCTTCATCAGTATTACACAACCCACTTTGTTAAGGTTGTTCAAATAACACAAGGTCAGTTCTGCAACAAAATATGTGCTGGGCGTTCAGCTTATTCGTGTTGCATGTAGAATGGGCAGAATTGGAATTGGCTCCTGCAAAGGCGAGCTAACAATGTGCTGTTTTTCACACCAGAAATGTGTGTTTGAGGGTTTTTTCCATAATCTATCCTAAAAAAGAAAATTTAAAATTTAAAAAAAATTTAAAAAGACACATTAATTTTGAATTTTTGTTGCAGGCAACACTATTTGAAAGCTTTTGATAGCAGCAAGCCTGCAGCCCATTATTTCAAAGTTATGTTTTAAAATGAACTGTTAATGATTAGGTGAATATGTGTGTAAAATTCATGCTGGTTTCACCACCTTTAGATGGGGCAGAACTTCAGAATCAGAATACTTTATTAATCCCTAAGGAAATGATGTAGGTAACAGTGACAGTATCAGACTAAACTAATTAAATAATACAATATGTTACAAAGTTTACAAATGTAAGAAATAGCACTAATATATACAAATCGCTCAATTATAAATATCAAGAGTATTACAGAGGTGAAGTATATATGACTGACATTTAACTCTAACCTGTGAACTATGTCATTTGTTATTTTACTGTCGAGCGTGTGCAAAACAGTGTTTACAGTGTATTAGATGGAGGAGTTGTACAGGGAGATGGCCACGGGCAGGAATGATTTCCTGTGTCATTCAGTGATGCTTTTTGGTAATCTCAGTCTCTCACTGAACGTGCTCCTGTGGCGAGCCAGCAGGTCATGGACAACATCCGCCTCTCAACTTGTCACCATATAAGACAAAAAAGACAAAAAAGTTTTCCTGGCATGACTTTAAAGTTTAAAATAATAATAAAGTCCTTTTGGTGCTTCTGAATCTGAATCAAACAGGGAGCGAATCTAACATGTATACTTCATAAGGGACACTTGTACAGTGGCCCTGAGAGGCCAAACTGCAACTTAAGAAAACACCAGCAAAAGGAAAAATGCTGCAAAAGCACACAAAACACAAGGGAAATAGGAAAAACGAAAACAGAAATAGGAAAAAACAGATTTCCAAAAGCACAAGGGAAGTCTTTCTGGGGAGACAATAACCCAACGGACCAGTTGCGGGAACCAAAATATGCTAAGAATTGCGCTGGGAGACACTTAAAAGAAGTGGAAGATCTATCGGTTTTGTGAGGAAAGAAAAGATGAAAAATTCGTCATCACTATTATATGAATCATGAGATTAAAATACACTTACCTAGCATGTTTTGGTACCTGCGACTGGTCCATCAGGTTATTGTCTCCCCAGAAACACTTCCCTTGTGCTTTTGGAAATCTGTTTTTTCTTATTTCAGTTTTCGTTTTTTTCTATTTCTGTTTTTGTTTTTCCTATTTCCGTTGTGTTGTGTGTGCTTTTGCAGCGTTTTTCTTATTGCTGGTGTTTTCTTAAATTGCAGTCCGTTTGGCCTCTCAGGGCCACTGTACACCTGCCAATAACATGGCAGCAACTCAGTGTATTTAGGCACGTAGACTTAGTCAAGATGACCTGCAATAGTTCAAACCGAGCAACACGATGCGGAAGAAAGGGGATTTTAGTGCTTTTGAACATGATCTGAGGCTTCAGGTGCTGCTGATCTACTGTCATTTTCCACCACAACTAACCCTAGGGGTTTATAAAGAATGGTCTGAGAAAGAGAAAAATCTACTGTTGATGATGGAGGTCAAAGCAGAATGGCCACACTGCTTCAAACTAATAGGAAGTCAACAGTCAACACTCAAATAACTACTCGTTATAGCCAAGATATGTAGAACGCAGAAGAACGCAGAACACATCAAACCTTGAAGCTACAGCGGCAGTGTCAGCTAAGAATAAGAAATGGAGACTATAGGGCTCACCAAAAGTGTAAATGTGTAATAGAGGATTAGAAAGACTTGTCTTTTTAAGATTGTCTTTTTCCAACCGTTTTGGGGCAACATCCAGATGGCCGGGTGAGAATTTAGCATAAGCAATATGAAAGCATGAAATCCTTCCTACCTGCATAATCAATGCAGACTAGTAGTGGCGACGTAACCAGTGTGGTGGAATTTATCTTGGAACACTTTTTGGCCCCTTTAGTACCAGCTGAGCATCATTTAAACACCACAGTCTACCAGAGATTGGTCCTGTTTTCATTACTTTATGACCACAGTGTACACATCTTCTACCACCAGAATTAAGTGATAATTCTGGTGGTCGCTCAAATAATCTCAAACTGGTTTCTTGAACAAGACAATGAGATTACTGTACTCAGATGTCTTCTGCAGTCACCAGGTCTCAATCTTTGAGATGTGGTGGAACAGGAGAGTCGCATCGTGGATGCAGGCGAATGTTTGCAGCAAAATGGACCTGAGAAATTTTTCCAGCACTTTGCTGGATCTTTCCTAGAGAAGTAAGTCAATTTTGAAGACAAAAGGAGGTCCTAGTAAGGTGTAGGTGAGTGTAGAGGATTACGTGTCATGATGGTGAAGAAGGACGCAAATCCAGGACACAGAGGCAAGGTAAATAACAAATGAGTCTTTATTGGAAAAAATCCAATAATGTGAAAAAATTCACATTATTGGACACACACACACACAAACACTAAAAAACACTATGGAACTTAAACAGAACAGGAATCTAAATAATACAATTATTCATTATACAATGAACCAGAGTTGAAGTCTCCCAGACACAGGGGAACACAATGATGGTGGGGAATAGCGCACTGTACAGATACAAAGAGGGAAAGCCAGGCGGGAGAAGATATGACAAAGCTGGAAATAATCAGGGACTCAATGGGGGGGGGAATAAAAGCACAGGAGGCAGACAAAGGAAAGTGTTAAGCAAAAGAAACCAGGAAGGTGCAACCACAGACAAAGCATGGTATCAGAATAAAGTTTTCTTTTATCGTCAGCCATGCTATAAAGTTTGCATATAGTAAAAAGAGGGATGGTTTAAAAAATCAGTCTTCTGTAAAACCACTGTAGGATAGCACAGATACATCAGCAGTCCTGTAGATGGGCGAGTATCCAAGTTTGGAGCTAAAGTGAACAGCTTGAAGACTAATGAGCCAGTCAAGTGGATATCCTCTAGAAAAATATGTCAGGGGCTGCTCTCATCTCAGCCATGTGCGTAACTCAACTATGGCTTAATTCCTCTTTAGACACACACGCGCTTCTTGGAATTTTCAGACTAATGAAGCAGAATAAACCTATTAACCTGTTGGACAACATATGAAAAATACAGCACTACCGTCAGAATCTAAATCCTTATAAAAAGACAGAAACAGCAATAAGTTGTGCAATGTTTATGAACACATATATAAACACATAGTGTTGATCCATGCCTTAAAACTGACCCATTTTGGTCTGTTTACATGTTACAGTTGGAAAACAGAGCCCCAGTGGCCCTTTGAATTATATAAATTACCCACAGTTCTTTGTGCCTGAAAGTGTACTGAAGGTTACAGCATTGTCTGGAGAAGACAACAGGAAGTCTACCAATTTAACTGGCTGGCAGGTTTTGATATACCCAAAGGCAGAAATGCAGTGCTGAGTACATGAACATGCATGCACACCTACAGACCTGTAACATGAATATTTTGATATTGATATATATATATATATATATATATATATATATATATATATATATATATATATATATATATATATATATATATATATATATATAACTTTCATTCAAACTGTTTTTTCTGGATTTGCTCCAAAGGAGGGGTCATCCAGAAGATATGTGCCATTTGTGGTGCAGCAATTGTTATTGTTAGCCACTTGTATGTGCGTGTATTTATTTATTTATTTATTCTCAGGATGAGCTATTGGTTTTGGCAGCCAAACCACCTTTAACACCTTGCCGATGGATTAACTAGCTCAGATGAGTTCATCTCTCAGCCATATGCTCTTCTCTGTGTGGATCAGTAGCACTCTGTCAGAGCAATCAAAGCAAGCCGTGCTTGTCTAGTGACAAGCTCAGTCATTGGTCATAAAGCTTCTGGCCTGTTTGTATCCATTGTTAAAATTACTGCCATCTTGTGGCCACAGTTGGTTATTTTCTCTGGAGGCAGGTTTAACTCTGCACGCCTTCAAATCCCTTGGAATCTGCAGTACATCTCAATTTCATGGGTCTGTCTGTGTACTACTAACAGCAGCTGGAGCATTTCAAGTTGAAAGGCAGACAGCTTTTCTGGTTGTTTGCACATGTGTATTGTGATAAACATCTGGTTTTTAATGGGAGACTGATAGGACAAGCTCCAGCTGGCTCTGCTTTCACTATATCTCAACTGTGTAAAAGCTTTGTGAGAGTTAGTATTAGCAAGAACTATCTAATTTCTAATCATAACAAACAAGTTTCATCTTATTAACCACCTTGGCTAAGAGTGTAATGTGAAGGAGTTTTTAATAACTACTTTACCACGTTAGCAGGGAAAGCCTTGATGATCCAGCACTTTCATGATCGCATCTCTGTGAAATAACATATTTCGCCTAAATTAACATTACATTTGGTAATTACCAAAATCTTTTTTTCTCTGTAATGTTTAATCCACCAGTATGTGGAAGCTCTTTAATCAAGATAATATTTGTTAAGCTAAACCATAATTATTGTTGTTATCCATGAATTTTAGAAAATAGTGATGCACATTTTTTTCATTAAGATGAAAAATTACAGTTACAGGGAGAATCATCACCTCTGCTTGCCTTTATGTAGAAGTCACCACACACAACTGGTATGAACTAATACTGAACCAATATAAAGCTGCCTAATAAACATTTAAAATTTAAAAGTTCATTTGTCTTTGAACTTCCACATTATGGATTTTGAAATCGTCTGTTAATGATCAACTATGTTTTGAATTTCATATTTCGTGATGAAAAGCATTTACTGACATGTTTATTGTCAGTGTGTCAAAGATTTCCAATTCTCTGCTGAGTCTGTGAGATTTGAAGTTGGAGCTCTGTGGAAACACTCCCTAAAAGTCAGTGTTTCTTAAGCAGAGGCAGGCACAGCAGCCTCATGTGAATTCATGAGCTCAGAGGAGTAGAAGTGACTCTCTCCTCTCATGGTGACAGCTCTCCTGGAGTGAATCAGTAAATGGGCCATGAGCAGCAGCCCCAGAGGAGCAACTGAAACATGTCCAAGGCTCCCAACAACGGGGCACTCGGATAGGAAATTCAATATAAATCCCAAATCTGTACGATATTAAAGCAGGGCTAACAGGCGGTATGATTCTGCATCTCGGTATCAACCCAGCTGCTTGTTAAGACAGACCTGACAGGTGTCATAGGAGAGACAAAATGACAGGAGTTAACAGGAGTTTCATTGTGACTGGTTGTAACAGGCTCTCAGAATTAACATCCAGTGAAAAAGGGAAAAACAGAGGGACGGCTTGGTGACTTTCCTCATGTGTTGGTTTGTCTTCTGCAGCAGGAAGACAGTGTTAACAATGTTGCTCAGGGAGGAGTATTCCCCACCGACAGTTCCCCTCAGCTGCATGATGGTGCAGCACTGCTGAGTGTTTACCCAATGCAAAACAGATTTTTAATATCCTCATTTCTGTCACTTTCAAAGGGTTATAGTTGATATTACCATAATACAGGTATGGCAGGGGGACTTTTAAACCATAAGCTTATTCTTAGGCAAAATTACAGAATGTTTAACATCTTAGGTTAATGTTGTTTTTGTGCTGCAGTGATCATCTCAATGAATTAACACGACTACCAAGTGTCAACAGTTTCTTCTAGAAGCACTTTCACAAAAGAAACCTCCAACACATGTTGTACTCTGGTAAAAAGTCCCGAAAGCTGATGTGACTCCTTGTAATCTATTACTACTGTACTTTCATATTGCTTTACCTTAATGTTTGTGATGCCTGATGCACTAATCTTATTATGAATCCCAGCCTACTGCTTAATATCTGCCTAGTGTAATAGAATTGTAGTTATTCAACGTCCTTTTCGAGGTTCTGCAAAAAGTTGCTTTCTGCAACTTTCTCTCAAATCCACTCTTATGCGAATGCTTCTAGCATGAAAAAAAAACAACAAAACTAAACTAATTTGAACAGAATGGTCCACCTGAAGCTCTGTGGAGGTCAGAAATTTAGAACACCACCTGGTGTTTGGCACTCATGAAACCGTCCAACACATCAATTTGTGACATCCTGGCAAAGGCAAAGAAAGAAGTTTTAATGAGCTTATTGGCTTTCAATAGGCCGACTCCACTACTATGCACTCATATGCACTTTCTTTTCTTCTTCCTCACGAACCGTCACAGCTCTTTGTTTTAGCCACGTTAACCCTTCTGAAATGTATCCCTCTGCAGCTGGGAGGCAAGCATGGGCTTCCCAGGGGAGTTATTTGCCCATTGCTCTCAGTGCTTTTCAGGGAGTTGCCATCAGAAGTTAAGTCACAAGTGAGCAAGTATGCGTAATCTGACAACTAACACAAATACATGCAAAAAGTAATTACTGCCGTGTGGCTATATTGTTTCTTTACATCCATCTTGGATTACATCTGCTCCACATCTGGAGTAAAGACTTCGCCAATTCAGTCATCAATATGAAAAGTTATGGTGTTATTTCTTGAGTCGTTTTAAGAGATCCACCTTTCACCACCAAATTCACCTCACAGTACGTGCTTGCATGGGTTTCCTCTTGGTACTGTGGATCCCTCCCATAGTCCAGAGGCATGCATGTTGTGGTTAATTAACGACCAAACTGTTGTTTGGATGAGTGAAACAGACAAATGGAAAGACTGGATGGACTGATGGGCAACCTGTCGCTGGCACAGAGGCATACAAATATCAAAGAAACAGTGAAAGTAAAAACACAATCTCAGTACAAAATCAACGAGCAAAAAACTTGACATGCATGAAAATTCTCCCAGAACAAACACAGAGACATTCAGCTCTATGATATCAACTATTGTATGTGACACTACAGCTACAAACACAGTCGAGTTTAACTTCTCAGCTGCTAAGACCGTTACATCAGGCATGTACCTAAATAATAATGTGACGTACAGACAGTGTTTATACAGTGGGGGCTTCAGCACTTCCCAGTCTGTGGTACATTATCAGTGCCAAAAAGCTGGATTTTGTGACTCTTGTTACCATCGCACTGCCTTAGTCACAGAGCCTCTGCTTATTGCTGTGGTTTCCAACGCTTACACTGCAGATTACCAAAGATACTGTCATAATAGTGAGTCACGTTATTCTCTGTGTGCCTCACTGTATGTAATTGTCCTGCCCTGGCATAGGTTTACTCAGGCTTGGAGTAAATTCCACTTTATGAGAGAGATAATCTGAATCAAAATGAACTCACTGATGTGTTTCTGCACTACCCCCACTCCAGGATTCTCAGCCCTATGTTGGTCTTGGGTTTAAAAGGGCATACTGTGAATGTGATAAAAGCAAACTTAAAGCGAGGGTAAGAAACATGTTTTAGAGCATCACTGGAAAATGCTGAAAAACATGGGGGGGAAAAATCTATAAGAAACTTCCAGCTGCTTTGGGGCCTGTACTAGAAAATGAGTTCAACATACCCAGGATACCTTTCTGTTAGCTGGCTTCACTTACCCTAACATCAGCAATCAGGATAAGCAGACACACAAAGCTGGTTATCAGCTCAATAAGTTAACCCAGGCTTAACTCAATCTAGCTATGAGCATGTTCCCATGAAAGCGGTGGCATCACCTGACCAATTGCAAACATGGATAAGAGTGGTGGCATCAGAGTGACTGATTTTTGCAAAGAAAACAGAAAAAGCACTGCACAGTCACTTAGTATTAAAAGTGTAGCATAAACATCTGCTTGCTCTTAACATTTTGCTCAGTAAGTGGGGAAAAGAGCTACTACATTAGTGAAGTTTAGCCTCTTTGATGGCAGGAAGAAAAGCTGGCAAACATGCCAGCTGTGTAAACAGACTATTAGAGCTCAATCATTAAGATTACAATTAAGTGTTTAATTCAATTATTGTTTAAATGTGCATAAATCAGTTTTAGGCTTTCTCCTTTCAGCTGGTGGTGTAGTTGGTGTAGTTTAACAGTCTGAGAGAAATTCACATATAGCTTTACGTATGGTAACTTGATCGTGGTAGGACTTGACTTAAGTGGTCAAAGAAGTGCAGGAGACTGATGCGGTCCAGTGTATCAAGTGATTTATTCACCATTTTGTGACCCAAACAATATTTACAAATATCAACTCCAAATTAACTCAGTTCAAATAAACATAACTGAACTTAAATCAACAGAAATTAAGGTCAAACTGCTCACAGCTACACTGACCTGAACCTCTCTCCTCAAACACCTGAGTTCTTCTGCGTAAATAGTCCACTTAACCAAACGATTTCTCCTCTGGACTATTCCATTCATTAGGTAAGATGAACATGATTATATTCAAACCTCTACTGCTACTCTTTACTGGCAACATAAACTCTGTGGTGTAATCAATACATATTACAACAATAAATCTATTTCTTCATAAACCCTCTAAAATCAACTTTATTAAATTACAAGAGTTCTTCCTCTCCCGCACTTGGTCTCTGATACAAAGTCGTGTATTAATGCTCACAGGACAAAACTCTTAAAAATCTTTAGGCCATTACTGATGGAAACCAATTTTGCAGGTTTCTCTGAGCATTACAGATCCGGCCTTGCGGTGAATTTGCTGGGATGTACACTCCTGGGAAGATTATGTCACTGTGTTAACACACACCTAAATGCCTCAGACCAGCAAACTGCTAAAACTTCTGCTTTTATAGAGGTGCTCCTAATGATAGGACCTACTGGAAACACCTGACCCATCCTAATGAGCTGCCTGAACCGCCTCAACTGGATCCTTTCAGTGTGGAGGAGAAGCGGCTCTACTCTGAGCCCCTCCACAATGACCAAACCTCTCTCTGAGGCAAAAGCCAGGCACCCTTTGGAGAAAGCTCATTTTGACTAGTTGTATTCACGACCTCATTTTTTTAACACACTACACAGAGCTCAGGACTGTAGTTTCGGGTAGGAACCAGGTTCACTTTCGATGTTTCACTTTGACTGCACGGAAAGTGGCAGCGGTGCAGCAGGTGTGGACGTACCCAAGGCTCACGGGCAGCTTAGCAGGTGGTCAGCTGGTAGGACCAAATGGCGCACTGACCCCTGATGGCACAACAACCTCCAAATCACAGAGCAGGTCCCTCCTGTGTGCTAACCTCCATCTCAAGATGATCGGGTCCCTCGGGTTCCCTCACTCCCCGATTTAGTTGAGGGACACTGGTGGGGCCAGCGGTGGTATCTGCCAGGAATCAACCCGAGCTGCCAGACTCACTAACAGCTGCGTCCGGTGCAGTTGTTGCAAAACACAGCCACCAGCTTCTTCCGCGTAGCCACAAGCTTGGCCACCATTCGGGTTGGTGCCCAGTCATGGTTATACCATGCCACGATCCTGTGTTTTGGCACCACTGTGGCACACGAATGACAGACGGACCCGACCACATAGCTGGCTCTTTCAACACATTGTATTCGGTTATCTGGTTCTTAGGACACTTGGTTGCAGCTTTCCAGCTACAAACCATACACGACAACAACCATATACAGGGGAGGCGTGATGACCTGATTGAGCTCCGGTGTGTCAGCCTCCCATGCAGCCACGCCACAAAGCACGCACCACCACAAGCTTCTTAAAGATAAAAAACTCTGACAACTAATTAACGCTAAAAACCAACCCACCTGAAGAAGTCTTGGTCTGAATGCATCAAAGACAAACAACAATTCAATAGAAGCGGTTACACAGAAATGCGTTTATCGTGGATTTTCACTTTGTCTGCATTCTGGTTGAATTTACACGAATGGCAAAAACTAGGAGGTGAATCTGCTTTTGAGGTTTTGAACAAGAAACAGTGAAAAATCTAAATTTTGAAAGAACGCAGCATGCTCTGTATCTGTGATCGATAATTTGCTGACAGCTTCTTTTTTAAATGATTTTTGTTATTGCGTTAGCTTCTGTGTATTCTCTATGCATGCTCTGAGCTGCACCTCCATTGGTAACATCAGACTCCTATTAAATATTGAAGTGAAGGGATTATTTTAGTTGAGTGTACTTCAGATCTGAATGGCTTACTGACAGCTCACAGCTGAACTCACTGAAAAATAATTCACTGCCATACAAGAGGCTGAAAGGAAGCCTCTTGTATGGTTGCCATCTAATCCCAATTTAGTTCTCAGATCAATTCTGCAAGTAAGAGCTGAGGCCAGTAATTGGTCTGAATGGTTGTAGGCGAACAATACCTTCATTTGTTACCCCCTCTGTGGTTGCGGATGCTTACATGACCGACACGGTCGTGGTCTAATTACAGTCCCCGTTTTCTACACAATCCAGCCCATCTCCTGTTCGTCCTTCTGTTCGTTTAAAGTCAGAGCCTACAATGAGATATCCGCCTGAGCTAAATGGTGATGACAGCATGGAGAAAGAGCCTCCCAGTGACAGGTTGCCATTACACATTGACCATTATCGCAGATTTCGCAGCACCATTTTGGGGCTTCTTCCATTATCAACCTACTGCATTAGAGTGTGAAAGCTCACTGCATTAACAAGTCCAACAATTAGCACAAATGCTGCTCGCATTGGTTTTATGTATTGTTGACGACGCTCGTTTGCAGAGCACAGCAACCTTTAACCACACAGATATCCACAGAGTTGAAAGAGAGACATCCTGACAGCTAATGTGTCTTCATTTGAAGGCCGACATGAAAACTGCTTCCCAAGCAGCAGTTTTCTACAGTACTGTACAGTGCTGTGACATGTTGTGATGGCTCTAATTAATGACGGTGGCAGTGATAGGCAACCTGCAGCCGCGTCCCTCTTCTTTGCTAAGCACTCCTACCTGGAGCAAGTGGCGTCTCCCTCTCCCTCTGACTGTCCCCACCAGTTCATCTCTATTAAGGACCAAATGAGCTGTCGAGCTGCCTGCAGAGATGTTCTAACAAAACGAACTCCCAAGGGGCTGCCGTCACCCCAGCATGGCTGCTGCCTTGCTTCCTTCCTACAGATCGATCAAAAGCAAAGACACTAATGCTTCTTTAACAGAAGAATAGAGCCTTTACGAGCTACTTAAAATCACTGATTAAAATTTAACTCCAACAACTCACTCATTAGGGGTCAGTTCTCTAAGCAGCGGGCATTGCTCGTAAAATATCCCTGCTGTCTAGGTAATTGTAAATCCTGAGCCAGAAACAAAAGCTTGGGCAATGCTGCCAGGCCCCGGCCACTCATTTTTCTTAATCCGGTTAAACTCCTTATCCTTCATATGCCTTTAATTCTCTCGCTTCTTATTTTCTCTGTCATCAGTACAGCAGCCAAAGCACAATGGCCTCCTGCCAAGGAGAGCAGACATCGACACTCCCTGATAAATGTCCTCAAGAGCCAAGAAACAAAAATGCTAAACACTTTTGAGAATGTAGAGAAAATCAAAACAGCAGTGGCCACTGAGACCTTCAGGCTGCGTCAGAGGCTGAAGAACCCTAGCAGCGCTGACCTTTGGGTGTCGGTGCGATCAATCAGCATGACCCTGCAGGCGCTCCGGCTCTGCTAAGCAGCCCAGCCTGTGCCCTTGATATTTGCCTAACAAGAGGCATTACATTAATCAGACTGTTGACACTGGTTATTATGAGAGCACAACACACTGCACGGTATATTCTGGGTGTGTCGCCTTCACCTTCGGGCTTCATAACTTGAATCATACCTGTTTTTTCAAATACATATGGAGAAATAACTACACAATGATTGTTTTATTTTATGAAATGACTTTATTTGGCCAAGTTCACATGTGACACCACACTGGAGCATGCACACATGGAGAGTGTCGTACCTGCTGGTTGTGTGATGTGGTGGGGCTGGTTCAGGTGCCTCATGAAGATCCTAACTGCACTAGGAACGGGGAAATATGGATCATTTCACCTGCCAGTTGTTTTATACCAGTCAGCCTCATATTACAAACCCTGCTTACTGTCCGAGTGCTCCATCCTTCCATCCACCCATGCATGCCACTTGCCCATGTCAAGAGCACAACACTTTAAGCAGAGATGCCCAGACCTCCCGCTCCCCAGCCCTCTCCTCTAGCTCTTCCAGACCTAGGCATTCACAATCCAGCTGATACATGTAGTCTCTCCAGAATGTCCTGGATCTCCATCAGGGTCTTGTCCTGGGGGGGACACGCCCAAAACACCAGATAACCTCAACTAGCTCCTTTCAAAGTACGGAAGTAGCAGCTCTTTCTTGAGCTCTATTCTGAGCCCTACCCAAATTACCTCTAAAGGAGAGCCTCCACCATTTGGAGGAAGATCATTTTCACTGCTGGTATCCAGAAACTTGTTTTTTCGATCACTGCGCAGAGCTGGTGGCAAATCGACTGATTTGCTTTCATGCTCTCCTCCCTCTTTACCACAACGGTCTGGTCTGAATCACTGCCGGTCCTGCACCAATCCATCTATCAATCTCGTGCTCTACTTTCCCTTCACTCATGATGATGAGTGATCATCGTGTTATCAAGTGATGTCATATCTGCTGGTGCAAGCTGCGCTTTCGTGTCATGCGGGCGGTTGTGCACCTCTCAGTTTTTATGACGTGTCGCCATCATCGTGTAGACACACGTGTCTCAGTTTTCACTGCCAGCTTAATGTTTTATCAGTGCAACAGCTCAGCACGTCACAGATTATACAGAAGAAGAAGAAAAATGTGTTTGAAAAGAAATTCTGTCATTTCTTCGCTTCCAGTTTTGACTTCTTCTTCTCCCTCCTCATTCGCTTATATCAGTGCTGATGGCAGTTTGTCTGAGTGGTGGTAGCTATCATTCAGGAAAATGGGGACCTAATGGCCAGTAACAATGAGTCAGGGACCCCATACTCCTGAAGCACCCGCCAGAGGATGCCTTGAGGGATGCGGTCAAATGCCTTCTCCTGTTCAAGTGCACCCATGTTAGAAGCAATTGTCTGGTGAGTGGGTATCACATGTTCTGCCTCTTGCATGCTCTCCTTGCATAGCACCATCACCTAAATCATTTCGTCACACTATTTACAGTCTGTGAGAATGATCTGCATTTCCCAACACTGTCTGCAGTTAATGTTTAAGAAAAAACACCAACTTCATATTTTCTTGTGCAACATAATAAAAATTATGTTATTATCAAGTACACAAATATGGAAAAAAATTGCAAGGAAGCCCAACTTCATGACTGAATCATAGTCTCATACATACAGTTCAAAACCCCAACAGTCACACAACCTACTATGAACATGTATTTGGCGACAGCGGGAATGAAAAAAATTTTTTATCAGAAAGAAACCTCCAGCAGAACCAGGCTCAGGGAGGTGCAGCCATCTGCTGTAACGTGTTCGAGGTGAGGGGAGGAAAACAGGGCAAAGTCACACTGTGGAGATTAACAATGACTACACATGCAGAGAGGTGTATAAACACATAACTGGTGAGAAGAGGTGAGTGAAAGAGAAACAGTGCATCATAGGAAGCCCCCAGCAGCTTTTGCCTATTCCAGCTTAACTACAGGAGGTTTCAGGGTCACCTGATCCAGCCCTAACTATAAGCTCATCAAAAAAGACCATTTTAAGCCTAATCTTAAAAGTAGAGAGAGTGTTTGTCTCCTGAATCCAAACTGGAAGCTGATTCCACAGAAGTTGGGCCTAAAAGAAGAAGGCCTCCCATTATACTTTTAAACATCATAGGACAAACTAAAACAACTACAACAAACTGCTCTGTTGGGGTGATATGATACTACGAGATGGTTAAGATTGGGCCTGATTATTCAGAACCTTGTATGTGAAGTTTTTTAATTAAATTCTGGAGCCAATAAAGAGAAGCTAATATAGTAGGATGCTCTCTCTTTCAAGCTCTCAGCACTTGGTATTCCAAGTATGTCTTCTATCCAAATACTTACCCGTCCTAATCGAGACTGGGCGTGCTCAGGTGTTAGTGTAGAAATGGCTCTCTGGATGGTTTCACTCCTAATGCTTTAAAAAAAAAAAGATCACCCAGCTAATTTCCTTCAGATCAATAAAATTATCATCAGAAATGTTTTTCTTCCCCACTGGGTTTATTGGAACGCTGTGACTCACCAAAAGGACACAGACATCATTTCTTGGAAATCACAGACAAATGAACTTTGAGAATACTCTAAACCATGTTTTTTTCTTTCAAGGCATTAACATTTTAGCAAAAGGTTAAGGTTTGATGATCAACAGATATTTCGTTCCAGTTCTCAACAATAAAAAAGAGAAAGAAAGAAAAAAGAAAAACTACATCAAAACACCCTGAATCCAGACACCTTTGGGGGGGGGGGGGGGGGGGGGGGGGCTCGCTGTTCTGTCTAAATCGTGCTGCCTCGTAGCTCTATTTACATTTAAGTGGGTTAGTTTTAATCACAGTTGCTTAACCAAACAGGAAATCTTTATATGAGCATTTAGCTAAAGGTAGTGATGGAGAATCTAATGTAACCAAAAGAAGGGTGAATATTTATATATATTGTTATTAGGGGGCCAGAATCACAGCTCCAAATAAATGCTAAGCCTTCACTAGATGTATGGTTATTGCAACACTATAATAGCTTTGGAAGATGATTATATCCCAGTTAGTCTGACATTAGCATCAGTGACTGTTACTGAGTCCATGTATTAAATGTACTCCATCTAGCATAGCAAGCTGGGACTGTAGCCCAGCACCTCCTTGGCTGTTTCCTACCTGTGACTAAAACACTCTCTGCAGCAACTAATTTGAACACTGAACAAAGTTACATTACAGTTTAGCATACTGTCCTTATGCATTTGTAAAATCCTACATAGAGACTTAAAACCTTGTACTTGTAATAGCCGATGTAGCTCCCCATTGCTTACCACAGACATAATTAGATATGATCTATATCTTGATATCTCGATATTGACCTCCATAATCCCTTTTGACTGTACGCCTATAACTCGCATTGCGGGGACAGAAATTTGCAGTAAATTTTCACTCATAGTCAGAGTTAATCTGCTTTTTTCTGTCTCAGCTACCGTGATACGTCTCTATAAAAGTCTGTGTATTTGTTGTTGGTGGTGGTCTTTCTTGCTAACTAGCTATTTAGTTAGGTTAAAGTGTGGTTAGGAAGTTAGGCAGCATAAGTGAAACACCTGTGTGGTTGAAAAAATGGGGTGAAAGGACTTTAAGATTAGACTTTAGATTGAGTCAGCTCTTCCCCTTGACTTTTTACACTTTGATGCATATAAATGAAAAACTAAAGTGCCCTCTTTCACCAAAAAGAGCTCATAAGTTGATGATGGCAAGACCCAAAAACTGAACAATAGAGAAATGCCTGCAAGTTATTCTCAAAGAAAAAGAATTCAGTAATTAGCCATAGTGTGAACACGTGGCAACGGCCATGTTTCCTCAATACAGTCTCAAAAATGACTTCAAAAGCAACTCAGTTTCCACCCTCATTTTAAAAATGCCATACATTATATCAAAACATATGAACAGCAGTACCAGCTGGTTAGAACAACAATATTTTATCTTCCTCGTAGCGTTGCTTGTGTTAAGTCTGTTTTTTGCTAGCTAAAATTAGCCTCCCATTACTATGAATGGTGACACGGCTTTCTAGTTAAATAGCTTGCCATTGCTGGTGTTTTTTGTTGTTGTTGTTTTCAAACACAACTCTAAAACAAAAGTCCACAAAAACAAACAAATACATGACATCACAGTGAGTGAGCCCATCTTTTATATACAGTCTGTAGCTCCTACAGGAACAGGAATATTTTCAATAGATCTTTAATTTTGCAGAAAGTTCAAACAATTGGAGGCTTTGTCAGTGCTCCGAACCACAAGACTGCACACATCCTTCAGCACAGAGACATAATAATGGCCTGCAAGTGCATCAATCTTTAATATGAATTCCAAAGTCTGTTTTCAAACTTTATTTGAAGGCTAAATCAAGCAAAAGATTGCCACAAATTTTTCTAGTTTCTAGTATATGAACACTATGAACAAGTGTACAAATAATTTCCCCTCAAGTACATGGGCACTCTTAGATCCTTAAGATTGTTTTTAAGGTCCTTGCGTGTACAGTTATATAAAAGAACATGAGACACATTATCTGTTATTCCAGGGTATTTCACTACTCTCCAGCTCCTCCTAGGATAAGCAAATAGGATGCCAGAGAATTTAGCCAAGAACAATGTTGCTACAGTTAGTCAAAGCCAGCCTGCACCACTGAGCGCTTTTCATTTCCCTCAAGTCCCCCCAAGTTATTGCTCCCTGATCTATGCTGTAGTGCAGCATCCATCCACTCTCTGCTTTTACAAAAGGACACATAACATGGAAACAAACTTGCCACATATGACCGCGCTGTACTTCAGATACTGTGGGGAAAAAAACCTTGACGCATGCAACGTTTAGAATTAAATAAATGCATAGGACTGTTGTGTTCATGAGAACTGGCTGGACATACGGTAAGCCCATGCATCTAAGGACTTTCCAAATAAGTGCGCTTCAGTTAAACTTTGATAGAAGTGTGCTCTGAGGAGACTTCCTACCACAGAAAATAACAAAAGACGTTTGTGAGCTTGGAGTGCTGTGGGGATTAAGAATCAGATTTTTGCTGTGAAAGGTGTTATTGTATATTTAGAAATCCTTTGCGTGATATGTGCAAACTTAAATCCTCTACATGTGAATTAAGTTACTCTAACGTGCTATTAAATAATGGTAAATAGTCTATAAATGTTTGTTTCTTGTCATACTACTCATTAGTCTGATTTCAGTCTGGTAAATCTGAAATATTATTTGCTGTAACCTTGTATAGGCTTCCTGTGTTACATCATATACACGTCAGACTCGTAACACATAATGCAATGACTGTTTCTCATGCTCTCCTTCATAAACACTTTATCGCAGTAAGTCTCATCATTGAGTTTATCTGATAGATCAAAACCATCATTGTTGAAATTCTTCAGCCAGATTTGTGTTTCCTGCACAAAAACATTCATTCACAATTTTTTCTCTATGATTGTCTGACCTCAGCCTGATAACCATCTTCTGAAGATGTAGAAGGATTTTCTTGACCTTCTTCTGGATACAGGTCGCCATCTAGTGGCATTACTGGGTTCATAGGCTTCATCTAGTGCGTCACTCGAGAGAGGAGGTGTTACTAATAAGTTTTACGCTGAGCACACATCTTTTTTCTTTACATTTTTAAATATTGATGAAATTGTAATGGCCAGTGTAAATCTCTCTTGCATAGGATATTTCGACCAGCCAAACACAGGCTTCACTGTTCACCTTTATACTGGGAAAAGCATGAAAAACACCAGCAGTACAGAAGCAGATGTGCAGTGATGAATACTCAGATTCAGGTTATAAGGAGGCGGTAGTCTTCCTTGGGGTGATTGTGACTCAACAGTTGGGAGTTCGCTTTGCAATCGGAAGGTTGCCGGTTTGAGGCCCCGGCTCGGTCAGTCTCGGTCGTTGTGTCCTTGGGCAAGACACTTCATCCGCTGCCTACTGGTGGTGGTCAGAGGTCCCGGCCTAGATCTCGGCTTAAGACCAGAGGTGACCGTGCGTTTGCCCTGGTTGCACCTAACCTGTGGCACAACCTTCCCATTAGCGCGTCTGACTCCATCCAATTGTTTAAATAACGATTAAAAACTCACTTATTTAATCTTTCTTTCCCGCTTAGTTAACGCCTGTATTTTATACTTAATTCCAATTTTCAATCCATCCATTCGCTTCCGCTTGTCCTTTTCACGGTACGGTGGTTAGCACTGTTGCCGCACAGCAAGAAGGTCCTGAGTTCAATTCTACCATCAGGCCGGGGACTTTCTGGGTGGAGTTTTCATGTTCCCCCCGTGTTTGCGTGGGTTCCCTCCGGGTACTCCGGCTTCCTCCCACAGTCCAAAGACATAGTTTATGGGGATAGGCTAAATGATTAATCCAAACTGCCCATAGGTGTGAATGTGAGCGCGAATGGTTGTCTGTGTGTTAGCCCTGCGACAGACTGGCGACCTGTCCAGGGTGTACCCCGCCTCTCGCCCTATAACAGCTGGGATAGGCTCCAGCGCCCCCCGCCATCCTGAAAAGCGGAAGCGAATGGATGGATAATTCCAATTTTATCTTTCTATATATATTCTACTTAAAACCTGTGTGTTTTTAGCAAGTTTGATTTGATATTCACTTTTATTCTTGTGTAATTAGTGCCATAATGGTCTTATATTATTCATGTTTTAACCTGCTGTTTTATTGTGAAGCACTTTGGTATACCGTTGGTTTTTAAATGTGCTATATAAATAAAGTTGTATTGTATTGTACTACTTCATCCTCACCTGCAATAGGCAGGAGATGTGTTCACTCAGTTTAATACAGGCTCTTGAAAAAGGCGAGCATGCAGATTAGGGTGGGTGACAAACCGTGATCACTGTTAAATTACAGTTACTGCAATTCAGTGATTACTGGAATACTCAGAGTTTAAGTTAGAGTTGAGTTCAATTAATATTGATGTAGTATTGCTGATTTACACCTCAGGAGCAACCTTAGAGCCACTTCACCTGCAGGTCGCCTGTCTTCCAACAAAACTGCTCCAAACTGTCGGGTTAGGAGCACAGGACCACTCTGGGTTTCCTGGGGATTGGGGCCTCAGATTAGGGTATGGGAAGGTGGAAGTCTGGGTCACTCCTGAGCAGCTGTTTTGCAGTGTGTGTGTGTGTGTGTGTGTGTGTGTGTGTGATGAGATGATCAGTGTCAGTGGTTTGAATTTTGTGACTGCAGGATCCGTCAGCTACACTGCCTCCTGTGGTGAACACTCATGCACTCATGCTGCCATAGTCCAGACTTAAAGAATTACAGAGTATAAAAACTGGTTTTGTAATTGATGTCAGTAAAGGACAAATGGTTTTACAGAGTCGTTTAAAGTGTGATCTATTGAAGGTTTCATTAAAAGGGAGCACTGCTCTCATTCAATAAAAATCACCTTCAAAATTCTTTGGAAAGCATAACAATGAATGAAAGTGGAGCTCTCCAAAGCATGTAGGTGAACAAACTGCAGCATAAATATGTTGAAATATGTGTTTCTTTAATGGTGTTACTTTAACCATAGATGCCATTGTTCTATACATACACACGGTGTATGTATAGAACAATGGCGGTGACAGAACAGACTTTGTTTAATCCCACACTGGGGAAATTCACTTGTTACAGCAGCACAATGGCCAGAAATGAAGAAAAGGGGAATTAGAGGATAAGTGTGGAAGTTTAAAATACTCAGCTCTGTGACTGCTGTGAAATGACAAAAGTTAATGAACAATAAAGTAAAATCAGGGTGAAGTTTCAATTCAAATACATTCTTCGTTTTAATTTCTATAATTGCCTTCCTAACTGATTATTGCTTTGTGCTCTTTTCTTCTTCTTCTTCTTCTTCTCTTATTAGTGTACCTTTTTCCTTTACTACTCTGTTGGCCTTTCTTTGGAATAAATATGTTGCATAACCCCTTTTGATAAGCTCTCATCCCCTTTTCTGTCATGACCCTGCCCGCAGTAAAGGTATTGCATTTAGCCACCACGACATACCTCTGCAGGGCATGTGGAGAAAAGACAGGCCTCGCCCTGCAGAGATCTCAAGAAACTGATTATTATTATTTATTATTATTATTATTAATAATAATTAATAATAATAATAATAATAATAATAATACAGATGATAATAATAATAATAATAATAATAATATCATCAATGTTCACAGAAGTAGTTAGCTGGCTAATAGAAACACATTCACCTGGACCGATATAAAACCAAAAGGTCATGTATGCATTTTCTCCATGGACAACAGTGTATGTTTGTATGTTTGTGCATTTAATTGTATTTGTTTGTTAGTTTAGCCACAAACACTGAAGGAGACACTGAGCACCACACCGAAACGTGTGTGCACACTGAACTAGTTTTCCCGTACGAGCCACTAGAGGGCGCTGCTGGCCAGATTATGCAGGCGCTCACGCTGCTCTCATGTGGCTGACTTTAAACGTAATCAGGTTTGAAAGGGCTGTCCCGGCTCTTTATTGTCCACTTGTCCTTTCCACAGACTGTTTAGACACGGTGCTTTTAAAGGCAACAGAACAGAAGATACGAGCGTGCTCATTAGCTTTCTAACATTAGGGTTTTTTTCTTAAGTAATATTTTTTTTTAAATAAAATATTTATTTATTTTGACTTTTGAATATTATGTACTTGGGAAGGCATGCACGTGTTTGGATGTTTAAAGCACAGAGAGACAGAGAAGGCACCGGTAACTGCGCGGATCCACATCCTCCAACAAGCGTCTTTGTGTCCCAGCATCTGCTCCCTGTCACTGCTCTGTCACTTCCCATTTGTGTCGAGGCTACACTCAGATAAGATTATCTTTACGCTGTTTATTAGCCCGTTTCCCTTCCACGGTGGGACAAAAGCCTGAGGCAAACTACGCGCCATCAGCGGGCCAACGACCCGTTACTTAAAAACACAGGAATGTAGTCAGGCTTATGTTCATGTGCAGCGAGCAACAGGTCCACGTTTGACTGCAAAACTACAGCATTTATAATAATAATAATAATAATAATAATAATAATAATAATAATAATAATAATAATAATGTGCAGGTGTAGCTGGCTCACAGTCCAGTTTTTTTCTTCTTCATCGGTTTAGTGAGGACAGTAACAAATCTGAGTTTAAGAGTTTCAACTCTAAATTACCTGTAAATTTAGGAGATAAAAATTCAAATAATTCATTATCTTAAATTGCCGTTATGGTTTTACGGTGACTGGCTGTTTGGCAGCTGCCGCCTTTGGCTGCAGATGAACTGGACAAAGTGCCAATCTTTCCGTCATTGATCTCCCCCCGGGTCAGCCGCTAACTGCTTCATTTTAACTTACTGGCGTTTTAGTAAAACTAAGAAGGCCCCAGCGTCTCCCTGTCGGCTTCTTAGAACTTATATACAGGATCTGATCAGGGTTTTTTTTAACCCCTAATATTTCACAGTCATCCTTTTTTAAAGATATATATATCTATATCTATATAAATATATATATATATATTTAATCTAGAAATAGAGACGTTGTTTATAGAATTAGACGTTCATGCACTGCATCCAGCTTGAAGAAATACAGCCAAAATCATGAATCACCTCGAGCTTCAGCAAAAAAAAAATACAGAGAAGACGAAAAAAAGAAAAAGCTTTTAAAATCCTCAGTCCTTCCCCCGGTGAGCAAATGAGCAGCAGTGTGCATTTGCTGAGGCCTTTCAAATGCTAACGTGGCCATATTTCACTCTTACAACCTTCTCACATCTCCATAAAATATTACAGCACTCAGAGTGATGACTGGAGCCCGGCGCGTTTTTCTCGCACACTTTCACCGTAATAACGCAGTTTGTGTTGAAAAACACCAAATTATCTCACTCTTATAAAATAAATAAAAACAGGCTGTGCTTTAATGAGCTTCTGCTGTTTGATGGTTCATATAAAAGGCCAGCGACAGCTACTTTGCTTCGAGTTACCCCAAACACGTCATATTTAATAAAATAAATAAATAGATAAATATTTTAGTCGAATTACAAGTTGTATTTTTTAATAAAAAAATAATACTAATAATTTATTCGATGTCATTTACTAAAGTAGCCTTTGTCGGAATCGGTATCAAAATTGATACTTTTGTGCAAAAGTGAAAGAAGAAAAAACCATTTATAAATAACGGAAAAATATCAAGAAAAATAAATTTAATCTTCATAAAAACTAATTTTGCGAGCGAAGGGTGGAACTTATTATTATTATTATTATTATTACTTTTATTATTATATTTATTATTACAATCGTTTCACTGAAATTACCCAAAGAAGTCTTCGTCCGGTTTCCGTTTCTACTTTAACCTCCTCCCGTACTCTGCGCTAACAGGTTTTAATGTAAGTGAGTGAGTGTTGCAGTACGTGGAAACAATGATTTCCACAGCGCAGGACGCATCATTAACAGCACCACCAAATATCTTAATGGAGTGGGGCTGTTGGTGCATTCAAGGTTCCTCTGACACGATGGTTTCCACAATAATAAATCCTTAATTCAGCTTTACACTATGTTAAGCAACGTTTAGCTTCTGCACACACAAAAACAAACAAAAAAACCCTCAGGCCTCGTCTCTCTAATGTAAAACCAGAAAATACTGTTTTTTTTAAAAAGCGCCTTTTTAAAAAAAACAAAACAACAAAAAACCAAAAAACGATCATTTCTATGCCAGCAGTATTAAAGTGTTATCATTATTAATGAAACAATATGCTACGCTGCCAGACTTTTCTGTTGCCGACTTGCTCTGAAATGTATCACCAACATGCATCTCCATCTATCAAAAACAAATCCACTCAGTCCTAATAGGCACCGTTGATATGCATCTTTACTGGAGTGGGGGGAACAGTCTTATTTCCGACAGCACGTCAAGGCAGCATCCGTCCAGCAGCGGGGTTTATGTCTCCTCCAATCAGGGCGCCGTCTCACTCAGCCTTGTCCAATGGGAATAACGCTCGTGCAGGTGGCTGCGCTGTTATCAGCGACTCCCGCTTCACTCCCAGCATAGAGCGAGTGAATTTATGAAAAGGCGAGCCGAGCCTTTTAATGGTTCCCATCAAAACCATCATCAGATCGTCCGATTTCCGCGAGGATTCCTGAGGCGGACGCATGCAGCCTCCTCCCAGCTGACAGACTCCGAGCAAAATAAACACGCGGAGAGGCGTTTTGGAGTTTTTGCCGAGCTCTTCACTCCCGAGAGAGAACTTCGCTTTCGTTCAAGTTTTTTCTAACATTTCAAGAGTCTTCCTCCGGGCCCAGGATACTTTGGAAAAGGCGGCAGAAGTGGCCAGGCTCCTGAATCCCAGCAGTCCGCTGTGCGCCTGCATTTACTCGCCTTTACTACTCCCGCTAGTTTCCTTCCAGTTTCTGTCCCAGCGAGTTTGGCGGTTCATGTTCACAGATGTTAGCGGTCGGGCAGATGGAGGCTAACCGGCAGAGTGCTTTCGTACTGGGCAGCACCCCGCTGGCGGCGTTGCACAACATGACCGAGATGAAGACGTCCCTGTTCCCGTACGCGCTGCAGCAGAGCCCGGCGGGCTTCAAGGCGCCCCCGCTGTCCAACCTCAACTCTCAGTTCTCCGGGGGGACCCCGCACGGAATAAGCGACATCCTGGGGAGACCAATTACCACCGCCGGGCAGCTGTTGTCCGGATTTCCGCGGATAAACGGCCTGGCAACTACCGCGGCCGCCGCAGCAGCGGCGGGGATGTACTTCAGCCCGGCGGTGTCGCGGTATCCGAAGCCACTGGCCGAGCTACCGGGGCGGGCACCCATCTTCTGGCCCGGGGTGATGCAAGGCTCTCCGTGGAGGGACCCTCGGGTTCCTTGTCCTAGTAAGTCCCGTCTGAGCGTGCCTCTGGGCTGCCTTTTTTATACATATAATGAATAGTTTACATTTGGGAGAAGCCGACATTCCCCTGTGATGTTTTCTTTGGAATTCAGAGGTTATTTTGGTTAATAAGAGGCCCGTTTGGGAGAAAACAACCCCAACTTACAAGAAGTACACCTGCCCTGCGTTTCACACAATCACGACAACAAATGTAACACAGGTTTGCACGTTATGAATGCTGTGCCACAGGGTCAGTGTTGTTATACAGCCACGTCAGAGTACCAGAAAAGACACTGAGACTTCCACACAGGGCGCTGAATGAACATCACAGTGGCATTAAAACTGTAATCACGAAGAGTTGGGTCTGACACATCCAGGAGCATCACACTTACTGATCCAATCTTTGTTTGTTTTACTATCCAACTATAAATTTAATATATCTTAATATAACCACACATTTTGCATCTCTCCTCAGCTCAGGCTAACATGATGGTGGACAAGGACGGGAAGAAGAAACACTCCAGGCCGACGTTTTCAGGACAGCAAATCTTTGCACTGGAAAAAACTTTCGAGCAGACAAAATACCTGGCCGGCCCGGAGAGAGCCCGGCTGGCCTACTCTTTAGGAATGACCGAGAGTCAAGTCAAGGTAAAGACCGCTAAACCGTGCCTGCTCAGGGCTGAGAAGCATGTGGGGAATAAAATAAATAAATAAATTGAGGCTGATCTGCGCTTTGATTTCTTTAATTGGGGAAGATTCGGCTACAAGGCCGGAAAGTGTAGGGTTATTTCCACATGCTACAGCTTCATTTAAAAAAAATAAAATAAATTGATGATGATTATAATAATAATAATAATAATAATAATAATAATAATAATAATGGGAAATGTTTTATCCCCAGACTTTTGAAACTGACTGTGCTACAGTAACATTATTTTTATTATTATGAAAAGCAGAAGAAGCTTATTTTTATCTACATTTTAATCGGTTACTGTTTTTGTTTTATTATTTTTGATTGGACACAAATAAATTAATGGATTAAAAAGTAATTAAAAATAATTGTAGAAGCAGCTTCTTCTTCGTCTTCTTTTATTATTGTTATTATTATTTATTATTAATGGGGGGTTTTATTGCTTGTTTGTTTCTCTTGTGGATAAATAACTGTTTGGACCTCCTGATTTCCTGCTTCTGTTACTGGTGCTGGACCTGTTGAGCATCTGTGTGTCTTTATTTTTTTATTTTATTTTATTTTTTTTTCTTCCCTCTCTTCTCATCAGGTTTGGTTTCAGAACAGAAGAACCAAATGGCGGAAGAGGCACGCAGCGGAAATGGCCTCTGCTAAGAAGAAGCACGACTCCGAGACGGAGAAAATGAAGGAGAGCTCTGACAACGAGGAGGACGACGAGTACAACAAACCCCTGGACCCAAATTCAGACGACGAAAAAATCACGAGACTCTTGAAAAAGCACAAGGCTACCAACCTGGCGCTGATCAGCCCCTGCAGTAACAGCTCGGACACCTTGTGATCCCCACAGCCTGGGAGGGACCCAGAAAAGGGGTCCCCACGAAGACTTGTCGCACTCTTTCCGAGCCCATCTCCACCTGACATTTCCAACATGCCTCTTAAGGGATCACCTTTATTCCCCCACCCCCCCACACACCCTCAAGCAGAGATAGAAAAATGCGTAAAACTCCCAAGCCTGCGTCCAGACGCACGGGAAAAACCGAAAAGGTGGCCAAGCGGAGACGCACATGGTTGCATCCAAACTCACCCAGACGCTGCTGTATGCGGAGCTATAACTGTGTTTCCTCCTGGACTTGAGAAAGACTGATGAGGACATGTTTATGCAGCTGAAAGGACACTGATGCTGGGAACGGAAACTGTCCTGGAGACGCAAATGAGTTTTTACGCATACAGGCAGAGTTTTAACAGGTGTAAATGTAAAGAAAATATTCTTTAAAAAAACAACCCTACTTTGGATCAGTGCTGAGCTCAAAACGTTTACACTTTAAGTCATTGCACTTGTTGCATTATTTTTACAGCTTGTCACGTTACGTCACGGTTTCAGCTCCTAATGTGACCTCTAAATGTTTTAATACATTTCGGTATTCATACGTTCATCTGAAGAGATTGCACACTTTTTAAAAATTTTGTTTTTTATTTTACACGTATTAACAGATTTTTTTTGTTTGTTTTGTTTTTGTTTATTTTAGTAGCCCTCACTGATCCAGATCCCGGGCGCATGTTTTAAATGGCAGGTGCAAACGGGGCCTGTGACGCTTCTAAAGCTCAGTTTAACCAGGGTATCCACTGTCCTAAAAGGCAACAGACTAAACTGTTTGAAGGGGGCAGGTTTGAGACGAGTGACTGATTTTTGTGCTGTAGCCTGCAGATGAACATGTATGTGAGATTGTGTATATATATTTTTTACTGAGTAAGTTATGATTTGAGCAGCGGAAACGTGGCAGCATTGGGCTCATCACTCCCTCCGATACCGCTTTTTATTTTTTTTCTTCCTGCTGAGTAAAGTCACGTTTTATTGAACTCTACATTTCATTACAGAAACACTATTGTATAAAATGCTAAATGCTGTAAATAATGACTGTAAACAAACAAACCAAGAAAAACCACACAGCTTGTTTTTTAACATCACTTTTATTTAGTTTGACAGAGTTTCTGTTTTACCTCATCACGCAGCCGAGCAGAGAACCGGAGCATCGTTTTAAGTTGGATCTAAAGAGTATTATCGCTTCCGGAAGGTTATAGGAAGAAAAAGAAAAAAGTAAACCCCCTTTGTATTATGAATAAATTATTTAACAAGCTTTTTTTTTCTTTTTGTTTTCTTTTGGGTTTTGATTTAATGTATGGGCTTAATATAAATTAAAGAGAAATTCATGACTATCGATAAGTGAATTTCCTTATTGGCAGCAATGACACCGAAAGCGGGTTAACTGATGTTGTTATTATTAAGTTTATATATTTTATACAAGCGTGGCGCGTAAGGGAAAAACGAGTCTTTTAAAATATTTAATTTTTTTTTCTTCAAAAAGTGCAATTTATGTGGGATCATCATTTATTTACTTAAAAACAATTCCCTCCATAAATTATGAAGCGTTATTATAATTATTATGATTATTACAAAAAGGTAAAACATCGATTTCTAACACATATAAATGACCAACAATAAATCATCTCTTTCAATGCTGGAGGTTTTATTTTCCATCTTATAAATGGAGATTAATTAACTCTTTGTTCAATCTTTACGTTGCTCTTGGAGAGAAAGTGATCCTTAGCCTTTATTATTATTACTTTATCTCAGAAAAAGCTTAATTGCGGTTTTATACTGTTTGGTGTTCAGAGTTCTTGTATTTAATACTTGAGACTTGAAGTGCTCCCCCTCTGTCTGAAATGCGGAACTACACCCGAGGTAGTTCTATGTAGGCAAATCAATGGGAGAGTTCAGCCAATCACAAATGAGCGCTCATTAAACTCAAATCCCACCTTGGACTTTTTGATAATCCGTGCATGAAGTGAACAGCTGCCATCATAAAAGACGGATTTAAGGAAAAGTTATCCTTCTTTAAACTGAGGCCGCGGGAACAGGCTGATATTAAAAAGACCCCAAACGTTTCAAGCTTAATTATGTATTTCAATATATTTCTATATATTTGTTAAATAATAATAAAATGTAACATTTTTCTCATTTTTATACTCGGAATTGTTTAACGTGGACATTTAAATGTGTTTTAGGCCTCAGTTAAAGGCAGCGAGGACTCATACACGTGGGTCAAATTGCATTGCGTATTTCACTTGACGCAATTTTTTTTTCTTTATCTGAAAAGTTGCGTACAAAATGTATTGTTGGGCACTAGTGCGCAAAAAGTGAGACCAAATCAATAACACTGCACACGAGGTGGAAGCCCGTATTCGAATAGTTAATGTGGCGCTCTCTCTGTGTTATTAAAAAATAAGTTGTCTACCAGGAAGTAAAAACGAGAAAGAATGAGGACAGAATAGGCATTGAGCTCTAATGGGTTTTATTGCTTTTGAGAACTGCATCACCTACAGTAGAGGCCAGGCCGTCCTGAAAGGGGGCTGGAATAAAATCTCTATCTGCTTTTATAGGATGGAGTGAAGGGAAAAAATAATAACTGCAGCTTATAATCCTACAGTATACTCACAACGAGCAGCTGGAACAAAAACAAGCAGGGTTTCATTTACTTTTTTTGTTTAGTTTTTTTTTTTTAACTTTTATAAACATTCTGTCTTATGGACCAAATCACAAAAGATGACATAAATTCTGCAGCAGGCACAAAAACAGTTCCACTTGGTGTTTGATTTAGATGGAGAAAAAATAATAATAATAAGGGAGGATCAATCTGATGGCTTCACTGAGTCTGAAACCTGTAGTGTAGTACATGAAATCGATGATGATAAAAAAAAAAAAAAAAAGAAGTCTCCCATCACCTCTAATGCTCCAATTATTTGCAAAGGAGGCTGCTGAAGGCTACATACTGAACAATTACAAATAGCAAGACTCCCTGCTCTGCCCCACGCCCCTCCCCTGCTTTTAGAGTTTCTCTCATTTATCTTAAGTATTTCTGACACACTTCATTCCTGTTTAGGATACTTGGCACCATAATGCAGTAACAAAAATAAACAAAAAACAAAAAAAGACAGTTTACATTTTAAGGACACCCAAACCTACCTAAAATATCACATTCAGAACCATAATATTATAGAAATAAGTTAGAGTAAGAATAAGAATGACATAATGTGAGAGTGCTATATATGAAACATTATCTTTTTAAATATATATGTATGTGTATATGTATATATACATATATATATATACACACACCTGCATGGTCTATGGCACTGCTTAAAACATTCTTGGATAGGCAATAAATCACTCCTCTCTTGTTGTATGGACTTATTCAAAGGTCAGCGTGGCTGTGGGAACACCGACACGGCCGCGCTGTGTCTGCGCACGCACTCCAGCATAAACATTTTGGTAAGAATTATAAATTATCTCTTTAAAAAGTACAGTATATAAAACAAGACTCAACTGATGTGTCAGGCATGGCTGTGTGTTGTGCACACAACGACAAGAACAACTCAAAAAACCAAAATGAAACAAAAGAGAAAAAAAAAACAATATATATATGTATTTATATAGAAACTGTTGAAATAAACTTAGAAGTTCTATCTATTCCAACAAAGGGACCGCAAAGTTTGGTCAGAGAAGAGAACGGCACTAAAACCATCAACGAGTCTATGTTATACTGTCCGATGTACAAATAAACCTAACAATATAGATACACAACTTTTTTTTGCATTGCACTTTTCTTTTTTGTTTTTTAAAACACCTTACATACTGTATGGAAAGTAGCTTCTATACATAGAGGCATACCTAAAAATGCCAAGTACGGTGTCTAAAAGGATGTAGTAGGACTGTGTTCAATTAGAGTTTTGGCAATGAGGCTGTGGCATGGAAGAGAGTTGTCCGTCCGTCCGTCTGGTTGTCCTTTTCTCTGGGGAATGGGGGAGGGTTGCATGGCAACGATGAGGTCAGCGATGTGTATCTCGTCTGGAAGCCGGGCCCTCGGGTGGCTCGTCCAGATCTCGGCGAGTGTTTCGTGGGAAGAAACCGGGTCGGGGTTTTCGTATGGATGAGGCGTCTGGATTACTGCAACTGGTCAGCACTGCTGAAACAAAGTCTGTCTAGGTTCTTCAGTGTATGCTTGTGCAAAGTGTGTGTGTGGGTGTGTTTTTGTGCGTGTGTGTGCGTGTGTGTGCGCTGTGTGTGCGGTGTCCTGTTTGTTTCTCGGGTGTTCTCACAGAGGCGCTTCACGGAATATGTTCTCCCCCCTTTGGCAACACTTCCCTGCGGAGGAATAAAAGAAGGGGAGAGGGACGGGGTGGGAAAAAGTTTTACTCCTCCAACACCCAAAGTGATTTTTTAATCAAACAAATCTGATGATTCTTAAAAAGGTCAAACATGAGCTGCAGCACGAGATTTTCTTAAAAAAGAGAAGCATTTTAAGCAATCTCGCGTGACTGTGATTTCTGCACCGATGCTGTTTTATTTCACAATAAAACTCCTCAAGCAGGCACGCCTGCCACTTGTGCAAAGTCATGAAAAAAACAGTCAAGCAAATCAAAGTGAACAATAGCAACAATGGGAAGAATTGTGATAAAGAAAAAGAATGATATTTACCACGACATCACTGCACCACACAACACTTGTGCTTATTTGCATTAGGTTTACCTGCCCCCGCTGTTATTCGGAAGGACAGGAAGACAGGCTGGTGAGGGGGGGACAGAGACAAACCACGGTAAGAAAACTCCATACTTCTCTGGAAGAAGCACACCACACACACACACCCCACCCTCCTCCACCCCACGAAACGACCAACCCACCCCTGTGAGCACCTCTGACATGCAGGTTAAACTCACATACCAGTCCGGGAGCATTTTGGGGCCTGTGTGCTAACTACACTGGACATTTTTTAAACATAGGCAGCTGTGACTTTAGCGGCGTTGTGTGGTTTGGAGGTAAGGGACGGTGGAGTGTCTGCCGCTGTGCTCAGGTCACCTCGCACACACACAACAGCGTCCGTGTCACACCGCGTAGTGATGAAAGACCTGGTTTAAGGCGCCTCTCTTTCAGTGGAAGACCTGCTGTCTGACACTACACAGACTTCAGCCCTACAGCTGACCTTATGGGAAAAATCTTTTCCACTTTCCTACTTTCTGCAGAATTTTCCTGACAAATACAGTAATAGCTTAATAAAGTTAACAGTAGGAGAAAATTCAGGATCATTATTAGAGTTTGTTTTATTGTTCTAGTGAAATTCATGCCAGTTTTATACTTAAACTCTGCAGACTTCAGTAATAATAAGATAAGCTGTTAACTGTACAGGTTATATAAATGAACTAGGGATTGGTGATTGGGTTTCTAACACATGTAATCAAATAAAGACAAATGCAGAGATTCTATTAGACGTGACGTCAGAAAAAAGCCTCTGCAGACTGATCAGCTTCACACTTGGAGCATATTTCACTGTGACAACCCGAAGAACTCAACAAACTTCAACCGAATGCTTTTATTTATTTAAGGTGATGAACCCTAAAGTTAAAGGTTTTCAGAATGATAATAATAACAGTATGTGATGCATGCTTTGCTCACTTAGGCTTCATTTACCTCTCGCACTGGATTAATTTAACTGAACTTAAATAAGTACACAATTATGACTTAACTTTCTTTCTTTCTTCCTTTTTAAAAATTAAACAAAAGCATTGTAACTCTATCATTCTCTTCTTTAAAGCATGAATTGAAAAGAAAGCTATTACTTATATATAAACAGGATTTTATCAACTAAATAGTTCAAGTTAATCAGTCACATTAACCCCAAAAAGGAAGAAAACTTCAAAATGAAAGTATTGAAGTAAAATATTTGTACAAACTGAAGTAGAATATTTTTAACACACTGGTTTTACACTGCAGACACACAGGTCACAGCTTCTCCAGAGCAGCATATTCAACACATCACAGAACAATCGCACACAGTGAGTGAGGTTGTGTTACCTTGTGGTCCCCCATGCAGACATTGGGCCCAATGTTATCATAGACTATAGACTTCTCTTCATTTTCAGGCTGCAGAGACACAAAATCAAACGTGGTGCGATCTAAATGTTGGGGTCGCACTTACACAGGACAATCACTACATGTTAGTGTCGTGGTATTGAATGAACTGGAGCAGCTTCATTAAACACAATTAGGAGGATCATGTAGCTGGTTTCAAAATAAAAGTCAGCTGGAAAAGTGAAATAGGCAACGTCTGGACAAAACAGTTTCAACAGTAAATTTCAACTGAGGAGCTTCTCTCCTACACATTAGGAAACCAGAACTAAGCTTACACCCGTCATCTAAGTTCCACGTGTGCTGGAAAAAAGGACAAAGAAAAACCTCCCTTAGAAGATGCGTGACTACAGTCCTCGGTTTCTGAAGTGCAGACAGATAAAGGAAGATTCCTCCTTCATCAGTTATTAGAAATTTGTAAAAGTTTATCAGGTCCTACAGGGGCTGTTTTACACAATCGACACGTGATTAAAAATGTTGTGTTTGTTTAGGTGCCAGAAAAATCTTAATAATATCAGCACTGCTGTTGTTCACTAACAGAGAGACACTTAGTCATTCAGCTTGAGAAATGCTGATATTAGGGAGTGATGTGATGTTAAAAAGCCCACATTAGAATATGAATAATGCAGAGTCTGTTGGAAAAGGGACGCAATTCTGCTGTGATCCGATCAGTCGCTTTGGAGCTGGTTTTGGTTGCATGGAGGTAAATGGATCTGTTTTTGTTTTTTTAATTTACCAGCATTGGGTGGACAGAATAGAAAGCCTTGGCTAATTAAGATATGCTGCCTCCTCCAGAACCCCCAAAATATTAGAGGTGGCCCCCAGAAGGCGAGTAGGCAGGCTACCCAATGAGTTCTCCAATTGAATGGGACGTAATGAAGATAAATTTTAAATAAATGCTCGATATAACTACTAAGTAAATTAGGGGATGTTAAATAGTTTATGCTTAGTTCAGGCACAGCTATTAGTAAAATTAAGCTAATTTACAGGCACAAAAATGAATCACAGCAGGCAAAGAAAACGAAGAAAAAAACCTAATTGTAGCCCGACGTCCTTTTTCGACGTCGGACTTCTTCCTTCTGATTATAGTTACCCCGATTCTCAGAGAGCAGCGGCACTGAGCTGTGGCTGAACGCACCTCGAGCTTTGAGTTTTAACTTTAAGCTCGCGTGAAGAAAAATGAAAAGCAGGAGCAATTTACAAAGTGGACATTTGCCTCACGGCCTAATACACTCTCAGTGTAATCTAAGTGCTTATCTGAGAGAACCGTGTTTCAATATCACTGCCTGCACACAAAGAAGCCACTCGCACATAAATCCGCAGACTGGAGTATAAATCACACTTGTCTGGTTGAACTAAAGACTTTTTAAACAGCCACCAGCCCCCACTTACACACACACAGAGGTTGGTGTGTGCCACCGGTTGTGATGTGGAGAGCGGCACTGACACTTTAGAAGAAAGAGACAGAGAGCCGGAGAATGAACCATAAAGCCAAATCCAAATTAACTTCAGACCAATCCTGCAGCGGAGCCGGGTCAGCACGCCGTGTGCCTACACCTCACTACCTTTCCTAGCGGGCCACGCGCTGCCTCCTCTCTATTTGTCTGGCAGCCGGCTCCTGTGCCGCTGCCTCCTGCAGCCTGAGACACATTCATCAAACACACACTTGATAATTTACAAAGGCAGCATAAAATTGTGGATTTTCGGGCTGCATAATCTTTAGACAGATAAACAAATTACCCGGGGCCCTCCGGCAGAGAGGGAGCGCTCGCTCGGCTAAACATTCATTACCGCCGCTCCCGGAGCCGGTGCTGTGCCGCACAGCCAGCGGGCAACCTTTGGCGTGTTAGGGCTCGGCAAGCAGAAAATAACATGATGGCAAGTTAACCGACCGTGCCATGATAGATGACGCCGCACGCCGGGCTGTTTACGGGCCCATGTCTCAACAATCTGTAATGCTCGGAGCCAGAGAGTGTGCGCTCAGTGAATCATCAGCCAATCTGTGAACACACTAACTGTTCCACTCTGTCCCTGCATTACAAACAATTAACCGGTGCTTGAGGGGAAGAAAAGCAAACAGCGAACCAGCTGTTTGTGCGCGTGGATCCCCTCTTATATAATTCTGACACTTTAAGTGGGTAAAAACAAACCGCATGCTACCATATTTTAAGCCTCTGCAGTCTCTGTAATTTACAATCTATGGTAACACAGCGATGGGAGCGGGGTCCTTGTGATGCTTCAGTCAGTAAAGAATAAAGCTCAGGAAGGAATTTTCTCATTTGTTGTGGACAAAAGAAGAAAAGAAGCCAAACTTCCTGAGTAACCCCCCACTGTGGACTGGTACTGTACAATACACTGCTGCATCTCTTTCACACACATTAACAGATGAAAGCCCGTGTGTTCCAGCGCTCAAAAGGGTCAGGCCTCTAAAGACAAAGCTGGGTTTTATTGGCTGAGATTCCAGAGGTGGCAGATTGGCTGGCGTTAATAATGGGATGGATCTGAAGCCGAACAGGGACTGGCAGGCTTCAGCTCTGCGAGTAAAAAGACAGATCTGCCGCTCAATGAGGAAGACGGGACCCACTGGAACTCCAGTGTTTGGATATATATACTGTCTGGGTGGACCCATGGCTTATCATTGCTAATTAATATTTACAGACACCTCATCCTTCCATCTGTGAAGTGCCAAAGGAGAGGAGGGGCATGCAGATCAAGGATGATGGAGTTGTAGGAGCAGAGTGAGGCATTAATAAAGACACTTGCTCTTTAGCTGAGGGGAGAGTGGTGAGGTTTGAGTAGAAATAGAGGCTCACCTTTAGCAACATGTCTCTGGCAGAGGGAGACATCAGGATTCGGTCACACCAGGCGGGGCATCTGGTATTCATGTACTGCTTCCCCTGACTGCTGTCTTCACTGTACGGATAACTGAAGAAACACACAAGCAGAATGATCTGTAAAAACGGCAAACATTCATTTATGCATATTTATAAGGTGTTTTTGATAACTGTGCCACTTTGGCATTCAAGCAACACATGCATATATTGTTTAGCATTAATGGTGCCTTGTTATGTGCACTTATGCTTGCTTCCCCTCATCACAGATGCTTCTAAACCTCACAGGTTGGATGGTCCCTCTCATCTGTAACCCGAGGTTAAATCATGCATTAGAAATGCAGTATTTTGATTGGTCTGACCACACTTTGGATGTCGTTTATATATTTTTTTACATCTTAAAGATAAAATATCTCTAGACTGCTTTTTAAAAAAAATAGCATAACATGTATAAATTCATTGTTTTTTAAGCTTTTCTCATCTCCTGTTTCTCCCGTGCTCTATTAAAATGCATTAGTGGCATCAAATTAATAACAATAACACTTCTCCATCAAGACATGATGCGTTGCAACATTAGTTAAAACCAGGGAACATGAATGATTTGCCATCGTATTTTGCATTTGACTATATTTTATACAGGGTAACTGTGTCGTATTTTATTTTATAGAAAAGTGTTGCACAAAAAAAGCCAATAAGGAAAGCAATAAATATGATTCGTGTGAATCAACAGGGCTTGGAGGAGTAATAAATATGAGATGTTATCTCACAGACAGAGATCAAAATGTTTTCCCAAGAAAACAGGAGGTCCATTAGTATGACCAATCATCTGAGTAATCTCTTGAATCAACACACATGGATGGCTCAATCAAAGCAATCTTTCTCTGCCAACTGTAGGGCTTGTGTTTGTGTGTGTGTTTGAGCGAGAGAGAGGGGGAAATGAAAAGAAAGAATGAGCGTGGGGGAGATTCAGTTGCCCATATGTATAGCTACATCCCTACACGGTCATCAAAAACAGATTAGGTGCTGCAGCAAATGGCTAAGAGAGATTGTATCTTGGAACAGCAGGGAACAATCGCATGATTTAAGTGGCGGCAGGGCTCCGAATGGGTGGGGAGCCATTGAGCTGATACAGATTTACATTGTTGAGAATTCAATTTGCCCCTTCGGCTCATCAAACTGCTTCAGATTTACACACCACCAATCCAATTTGTTTGTCGGCGCTCATCAGGATGTAGCGCCGGGCGTACATACTGTAATACCAATCCAATTTGCTCCTTCAGTGCTATACGTGCTAACTGCATAATAGAAAATAGCCCTTCTCTGAGGATGGTGATACCCTAATGATAAAATAAACACACAGACACACACACACACCAGGCTTTCCATTCATCACACTTGCCAAGCTCTGATAGCTTAATTGGACTTTGTGCTGAGGCAGAAAACGTACCTGGTTGTGGTTTCTTTCAATGTTTGGTCATTCAAATCATCACGTGGGTTCATGCTGCTGCAGTTACAGCTGTTACCACCACTGACAGAGCTGCTAGCGTTACACCAGTTCCAATATAAATAATTTCGTTTCGACTTCACCTGATCCAAGCAGTGCATTTTGGATGGGACTGCAAGTAGTGTTTTTGTTTCACTGTTATGAAAAAAGTAAATAAATAAAATATAATAATGCTGCCTGATTTTAAAGTTGCATTTGTCAAGCTGTGGTAAAACTGTCAAGAGCGCAACACAAACCAGAAATGGAGACCATCTGCCTTCAAAGTAAAAGCTGCACCTTTTTAATTAGTTACATTTTCACTTTTAATATATAAGCTTCAAGTTTGTGTTGGACTTTTTAAAGTTTCATTAGTACTCAGTGGTTACTCAGCAACTATTTGCAGACATGTGGGCATCTTGCATGCAAACCACTGAAATCTGCTAGCGATCAAAGCAATCACAAGAAGGCTTTTGGTGCAGCGCTCTCTTTGCAGCCGTTCTCACTCATCAACACCCAGTAACCTCCTGCAACCCCTTGCCAACCGGCTGGGGGATACACTCTAGTGACCGGAGGTTGGCAGTAGGTCGCCAACAAGTCTCTGTATGTGACCGAGGCCTAATGAAAAAGAAACTCGAAGGGGCAAAGTAAATGAGAGCGAGTGAACACGAATCAGATAGCTCATTAATTTAAGCTACACAGGTATTGCAATGTATTGTAAAAACATTGCAATGTAGTGCAAAGTACTGGATAACTGCTGCATTGAGATACCTCTATTATCATGGACATCATGTTGCAACACTGTTGTATTATTGGTTATTCATTAACACCCTTCCACCCATTGGGAAAAAATAGAATTCATCCAGGAAACTCCAGTAATATCATAACAAAATGCGCAGTTTTAGAAAGGAGAAATAAAAACGGTGACTATGGTGTTACACAGAAGTGTGCAAAAGGGACTGATCAGGACCTTAATGTCTGTACGAAACTTAGTAAACATGCATTTTCACAATTTATGTCTGCATCAAAAGTGTGGCCCAACCGACCACTACTACCATCCTGAATGAGGTGCTGTTGCAGACCATTACATTTTAAATAACAATGACACGTGACAGAAATTCTTCAAACATAAAAAACTGGATCATAATATTAGTCATGATATGAGGATGAAGAAAGCTTGAAAACATATTGTGCTGATATAAACAGTGAAATTATCCAAATATAGAGTTTTTAGATCAAGCTGGAGGATGCTAATGATCGAGTATGTGAAAGTTGCTCCCTCCTCTTGTTGACTGTCTGGTTCAGCTATCTGTATTATTTTCCCTGTATAGTTTTTAATGGATTGTGTTTGACTGTTTTTATAGTTTATTGCTGACTGTTTACCATATGCTATAGAATTCTTTATATAGTATTTCCAACTGACTTGATTGATTTATTGATAGCTACATTGTTCTGTTCATATTTAGTTTTGTTTCTTAACATCAGGCCAGTGAAAATACATGAAAAATGAGCGCTGTTAAGAAAGTTATTCATTAATTGGACTGCATTAGTTTTATTGGAGATTAGTCAGTGAAACATGTTTGGGGGGTTTGTTTCTCTATCATGACGGTTATATTGCAGTTATTAATTTGCCATGTGTGTCCATCATAAAATGAGGAAGGTGCACATTAACATTACACTATCCACTACAGACATGATGAAAAATGATGAAATAACATTGGTTATATTTTTTACTGTGATACATTTATTACTTTAATCAGCAGTTGTATACATTATCAGAAACAGAATACCAGCAATAGACTGACTGTTTATATGATAAAAGTGTGTTTGGGTGTCTTTGTGTAGGAGGCTAATCTTGGGGCGTGAAGTGGGCTCATCTGACACACACACACACACACACACACACACACACACACACACACACACACACACACACACACACACACACACACACGGAGCTCCCCACCAGGTGTACAAACAGACCTGCAGAGAGCTACTTAAAGAAGTTCCCAGCCTCCAATTAGCATTAATAGCCCTTAAACCATAGGGGAAATGCATAGGGGTTTTGGTATGCTAATCAAAGGGCTAAAGAAGTGATCCAGGGATAAAAGAGAGCATGAAGAATAGGATGAGTGAAACAGAGATAGACAGGGAGGCAGAAGAGAGGGGATAAAGACGGATCAGTCAGAAAGAGGCAAAGTGAGGGTGGAAAAGAGCAAAGTCTTCAAAGAGATTGGAGAGCTGCTCGACTTCAGGGTGGCCTGAATGCTGCAGCTTCATGAGGGACGGCTGCCGGCCTTAAACAGCCTGTGAACAATCAGCCTATCAGGGACTCTGTTATAGCTTTATTGACTAACAAGCTTGGGGTCACTTTAGTGTTAAAGAGATTGAGAGAAAATCAAGTTTTCCCCCTTACCTCCTTCAAACAATGAACTCCCTCTTGATAGCAAACTTCCTGAGCGCTTCAACAACAAAAACTATCATTCAGTTATTTCTGACGACAGCCAGACGTTGGAAAAACTAATTAAAAATACTCCACAGTGGCCATCAAAGGGCCATTCTCTGGCCTGGTGTGAGCAGGTATTGGGCTGTTCCCCTTTCCGTTTTACCACACCCTCCACTGGCTCCAATAGAGATAACAAGTCTTAATGCAACGGCAAACAGTCGAACGGCGCGCTGGGGCCGATGTGATTAATGTGTCCGATTAGTGAGCTCACAAAGTTATCGGGGAAGGTAAACGGTCCGAGAGGGTGTGTGGGCTGGAGGACGCCAACTCATATCCCACCTTTACTGGCCCCAGCAAGACTAATTGCTCTAATTAATGAACTAAACTGATAACAACAACTGGGAAGGGGGGGTACACTTTAAGGATTCCACACATTCGCACACTAAAGATTCAAAATGAACACTGGCACTGCTTTACCAACTGTTCTTTGTGCTAATACTGTTAGACTACATATAAAATGGAAAACTGGAAAATTCATGAAGGACCTCGAGTCAGGTCAAAACTTTATTGAATGCACAATCAGCTGTTGACAGTCAGATAGAGTGGCTGACACAAACAGGATTTACTTGGCTTGGCTGCCCATCTAAACATCGGCCACTTGTGAATATTTCGAAACTCTTTTCAGAATTTTTCATCACTTCAAAGAGAACGACTTCATCTTTGATCAGTTAACTAATAAACATTCTCTAAATTCAAAGCTTCATAGTCTATGGAGCTCACATTCAGTATGCAATGACCACAGTTTGCTTGATACTGAAACAATAATAAATCGAATCAAAATAATAAATTGTGACAAAACTGAGTAATTCATTATCTTTAAACCTCTAAAAGTCCAAAAGCTATAAGGCTCACTAACTCTCCATGTTTTGGGTATATAGTGGGTTTACATGAAATGTAACAACAGTAAAATAAAAAAGATAACTTACATGACCTGATGTTGCAAGTACACTTTTTTCTAATACTGTTTTTAACAACTACTCTCTAACCATAAGTATAGTCAAAGCTCAAATGGCCTGTCTAAGATATGCACATACTATACTATGCACACTATCAAATGTAAACACTGTCACTGAAAAAGTGAGGAAGAAAAGGTCTTTGATAGCTTCACTGATAAAGGACTCTAAAGACCAATACTGATATCTGGTGATTTAAAAATCTGAAATATCTTTTTCAGTCACACCAAACTCAAACAGATTTCATTACCATTTCTTATGCATGAATGTGTATGAGTCATTATTAAGATAATATGACAATGCGGTTTAAAAATAATCTGCCTGACTCTGCTGCAGCTGGTTGTTGTTGTGTGTTGCTCCAAACACATCTTTAGGAATGCCACAAAAGTCACACAGCTCCCAACGGGTTTACTTTTTAATTCTCATTTACCTGCTATTATAAATGCCGACACCCATCGGCAAATGGCTAATATCAGCTGATTCATCGGTCAGGCCCTATTCTAAGACATCTTCTCTCACTTGTGTAAAGTTGAGGTAAGAACACAGTTTCCCTGCTCGTTAACACGCTCTCCTGTGTTGCTGACCACTTTACAGATGATGCATGTGCAAACGGTCGCATATCGAGACCCGCTAGCAGTCATCGAGAGCTCATTCATTCACGCTTGGGTTGGGGTTTAATGTTTGACTTTGCTGCTGGCACATTACTCACATGTGTTGTGGCTGGTGTCAGCTTGTTTGTCTTGCAACAGTAAATGCTGGAGAGGTGAACACCGGCCCTACCTACAGTGTCAATCAGCCTCTCCCAGCAGAGGGAGAGGCAGCAATGACACACATTACTGTATTATACAAGCAACTACACACACTTTATTTATACAACGCTGAACTGTTACATCTTTTTCAAACATTACGACAATAAACCAAACTCCAATTATCATTTTAAAAGAAAAATATTGTCTGTAAAATTGAGGTTGTAGGCAACTTTAACAACCGGTTTTGCCTGGAGCAGACACTCTGTAATTGTTCCCAGGCAAGACTATAAAAGCTATTGCTCTTCATAATGACAAATAAGTGACAGGACAAACAGTGCACTATTCACTTACCCAGTATTTGATGAGGGCAATATAAATTTGAGAATACAGGTAGGGCAGGAAGTCAGAGATAAGAGTCATCGTATCAGCGACCTGAGGTCACGAACACTAAAGAGCTTTGCAGAATGCTGGTGTGGCCGCTGTCGAGCTGGGATTGGCTAAAAAAAGTCTGAAACTGCGGGCTTCGAACGACTCGCTGCCTCTACAGCTATGTTTGTTTGCCGTTGTCAGGGGAGGCCTGGCAAAACACAACACACACATACACACGCAGAAATTCAAAAAGATCAGCCAAACGCTATCAATAAAGCTGAATGTTTGCTTCGGTTTGTAGAGCTGGGAGGCTCGCAGGCACAACATTGGCATAGTGCAGTACAAACAGAGCGAAATGCCATCAGTAGCTCATGGCTCACAGCCTGCCGGGGCTCGGCTATGACACGTTGTGCCTTTAGCTGTTCTAAATGAAGACAAGAAGACACAGATGGCATCCATTTAATCCTCGCTGTGTAAGATTGTTTTTAACAAAGGCCTCTTCTCAGTGGCATCGTCTCAGACAAGAGGCAGCGATACATGACGGCGGACAATCTTTGGCTATTATCGCCACAGCGGCCCCTCATCGTTTGCGATGGCTCTCTAGTAGTTAGAATGATGGATGCGCTGCTGGTTGTAAAACAATGTTCGTGTTCAGCAGATCAGCGTGTAACGCCGGATCCTGTGGCAGGGCTCGGGCAACATGAGCAGCACACTTACGGCGGCTCGGGGGCAACGCTTTAACCAAACACTGGCGCTAAACTGCATGTGTGGTGCTCTTCACATGCGGTCACGTGGGACTGCTCCTCTATAGCATGGCTGTTCACAGAGCAGGGAACAACAAGACTCCTTCATATATGAAGCAAACAGAAGGGCTATAGGACTAATGCACAATTAAAATTCACATGCAGAGGGTGAGATCATTCGTGCAGGCTTTCAGGGAGCAGGGGTTTAGAGTGAAGAGAGCTGTCCACAGAACAAGGACGGTTACTGTATGCAGAAGAGCCATCTGTGTGTGAGCGCTTCCTATGAGCTCAAAACAAGTCTCCAGAAATTCTCCACTGCTCTGACAATTCACTCATGCTCTTATTAGCAGTTATTGAAGAGCTGGCAGGTAGCCATTTGTGTCACTTGACTAAAATCTTCTCTCATCTGAAGGGCAAAGCCATTCTGCCTGGCATCAGCTTTCCAACCACCTCCCAACCTTCCTCTTTCAGGACCATGTGAATGTTGTCGAGTTTCCCAGCAGGCAAGTCACTTTTTTGGCTTGTCCTCTCAGCCCTGCAGCTTTAGAAAATAAATGGTGACGTGCCAGGAGGGCTCCCAGAGTGCTTCCCAAACAGCACAAACGCAACCGTTTACAGGTTTCTGCCTCCTAACAGACATCACTTCCTGACCTCAAGGCCACGCTCTGCTCCTCTGCTGCTGTCAGTGTCTAGACTTGACAAACATAAGCACACAAGAGTGGAGCCATCATGTTCCCTGAAAGACCTTCACCCTGCTGTCTTTATACACACACTTAAACACAGGTCCAGTTGGACAGTGAGAAAGGATCAGTCTGCTCTTATATATATTTCTTGGGTTATTAGTCTTTTATTGATTCAGTTTATTAATGTGGCTATTTCTTCATAGCAATGGTAGCAGGATTATTCTAGCAATAGCAATGTCAGTTCACTACTGTGACCCAGTTTCACACAGCTTTTCTTTGGTTCCGTATAAAGTCAAAAAGAGCAAATATCGTTAATGTGTTCATTTCAGGCACTGACGTGCAGTTCAAACCATATGTCCACAAGGGACAGCCAGGATGATAGCTTAAAAGGAGAAAAGGTAAAATGTTTTCTCAGAGACAGAACTTTACCGAGGAGGATGGACTAAAACCAAGTTTAAGAAAAGCAAGGATTATCGTGACATGTGAATCACGGAAAGCCTCTCTGGGAGAGTCCAAGAATAAAAATATGGTACAAAGTGCTGCATCAGGTTAAAATGTACCTGTTAAATATCAGCATTTGGTAAAACTGGTAATTTTGACTTCAAAATTACAGAAATAATTCTCATCTTTCAGGAACCAGTTGAATTTTCTCTCTAGCGCAAATCTCGTTTAAAGAGTGCTTGTAAAATGAACCTGCTGCCAGGTCATAAAAAAATTCAGTTAAAGGTTTTAATAATTTCATTGCAGCGCTAAACAGTTTCATTGTAGCAAGATAAGTATTGTCCTCCAAGATGAGAGACATTAACTAAATTTTAATGCTGTGTTTCCCTTCTAAGCATGAAGAGAATCCTGTAGGGTTTTAGCAGCTTTAACTACACATCACTGGCATCCAAGTGTCATCTACAGGAAAATATCTCCTCTTTGGCACCTTTCTCTTTCTTTACAAACACGTGGAGCAGCGGCTAGTTTTGTTTCTACTCCTGGCTTTTCCACATCTTTCCACCCACCAGCATCCACACCATCTTCTTGCTCTGAAATCACTCATGATTTGTCCACTGATAGAGTTGTGGCGCTGGTCTGATGTCACTCAAAATCTCCCTCAAAGCCCATTTTAGGTAACCACGTTACAGGCAGAATACATCCTCCCTCTGCTCCCTCACCGTCCACTGCATTTCTTCCAGAAGCTGGGCTCCCGATTCAATTTTTGCATCGATCTCGTGCAAAAAGAACAGCAAAGAAATCAGATCAGAGGAGTACTAAAAGCTTTCCCTCCAAATCAATCAAAATACATGAATAAGTTACTGGTGCCTTAGTATGTTTTAGGGCATATTACCTTAGTTATGCCATTTCAAATATGAAATCAAAACTACCGTAATCTATAGCAAAACTTCACATTATTTTCATTACTGGCCATGCTGCAGCCAGTGCAAAGATAATGGCTTAATGGCTGGTTGCAAGTCTCATATATTATGCCTGATGGAAAAACTGTGTCTAAATAAATGAATGGTTTCTGATTAATAGACTCATCTTTTCTCTCTCAAATCACTGGATAGGAAAACTGCTAAGCATACATGCGTTCCTGTGTGTGACTGCGCGAGTTGTCCTGCAGTCTGTCGGTGCACAGCGGCCGACTGGCTCCAGGTCCAACTGTGGCAAGGCCCGGGCAAATTCCTCACCCGGGTGCCCGAGTACTTAGACGTGTCACGGCCAACTTTGATGGATGACTTCTTGAAGGTAAAGAGATATGCATTTTACTGCTCGAAGCCTCCGCAGCGTCGCAGAGGGGGAGTATTCACGTGTGCACACAGTCATCAACATTGTGCCACTTACAGTGTGCATCACGGCCTTTTGTTAGCCAATGCTTAGTTCACTCTTGACAGCATCTCTCATTTTGTGACAACTTCTTATCCGGCGCTGGACAGCGGACAGAATTAACTTGCAGATTAAATGTTTGTGACTAGTATTGATTTATAGATCTGAACCAAAGTGAGACGTGTGCGTGCATGCGTGTGTGTCGGTGAGGCTGTGTTCTGATGGCCTGCATTAAAAAGAGTAATAACCTCACAGATGGTGAGGGGCCGGTCCGGAGCAGGCTATGTGATGGAGAACAATCGTTGGGGCTTGATTGCTCAAGGAACACAAGGCAGACCTGACAGGGGGAGGGGTACCAGTATCTATCTATATAGATAGATAGATGTGAGTGTGTGGATGTGAAGGAGAAAACTGCTGGAGGGAGTTGTTTAAGTTTAACTAGGCCACTGCTACCCATTACATGACTGACAATGATGTGGTTTGTCGCACACACAGAGTAGATCAAATCAAATTTCATATGCTGCTCCTGGCTTTCATATATTTGATTCATCATCACCTCAAGTATGTGGAAATCATTTGTATTCGTTCACAGCAGCACATTCATTCCTCCCTGTGGAGAGATGATTCAGTATTATATGGATAGGTGCAAAAGTCAGCCAGTGTAAAAGGACAATAAATCCTACTGTCACTTATGCAAAGTGATGTAAATGGGGTCCCTGATTAAGACACAGAGTCATTTAAAAAACAGGGACTGGCAGAACCTTGACACACACACTCAGTCTCCAGCTCTCACTTTTATACATGTATGTGCGCGCATACACACACACACACACACACATGGTTCCATGTATCTCGAGACCTCTCTCTCTCTCTCACACACACACACACACACACACACACACACACACACACACACACACACACACACACACTCACACACATGCTAAAATCCCCAGCCGCCCTGCGCCTGCCACCAGAGCAGTTTATCAAGTAATTATTGTTTGATTACAGCGTTTCATTATCTGCGCTGATTGAGTCACAACCGACGGCAAAGGTCAAGCGCCATTAACGCGCTGCTCCCGAAACATATTTCCGCGCCGTCCGCGTGTTTGCCCTCCCTCTCCTCTGAAAGGGCTAATTGCAAATGCATTTGTTTGAGGAAGAGGAGAGGAGAACACCCGCTCCAATCTCCCCCAAGTCCCAGTGAGACGGAATTATCAATGCTGTCCATAGTGTTCGTACAGCGACACACACACACACACACACACACACACACACACACACACACACACACACACGGACGTACCAGCAGAGACACATGGGAGCTTTTTGGAAACGTACGCAATCAGACTTAACAACTGATACCAATCAAACACACATCCAACAGCTTTCATTAAACCGTTTTGGACAATAAGCGCGTGATTGGCTACTTATAATTTTACATATTAATAACGAGTCTTTAAGGCGCATATCTGAGCAGCATAATCGTTGCATTTATCGAAATGTAAGAACTTAAACCTCAGGATTCGCTCTTTTAGCACTTTTCTTTTTTGCTTGTGAAGTTTGGAATTTTTTCAGATACACTGAAGGATAAATCGATACCTCTTTATTTTGATAATTTTTCTTTTAAATTACAAACAAACCAGGTAAAACCTCTAAGAGATTTTGTAGCACATTAGAAAAAGATATTTTGGGGGGTTCCACAGTCTAGTAAGCTTTTACTTCGTCTGTTTATTTATAACCAGTTCTTTGAGTCCTGATTTTTTTCAAGAAGCTTTGAATAATAATGAGATAAGAATTTTCTCACAAAGTGAAAGTTAGATCGAAATAACTTCCTCTGTGCTGCTGACGAACCAAGGGCTGTTTTCTTGTCAATTCTCAACAGGTCATTTTGACCCAGTTACAATTATAGTGGCATTTAATTTCAGTTTTTGGTTAGCGTCCAGGGTTTACCATACATTCACAAACTGTCAATGAGCTGGATAAAGAGCCACATAACCTGTGTGGCTCTACACGGGTAGATCTCTGTACTGTAAACATAAATGCATCAAACAAACCATTGTGTAATACATGTAATGGCTCCATACCTTGGCGGGAAACCGATCTCTTGTTCATGCAGACGTTCTTTGAACACCGACAGCTCTTTATCAAACTCTAAAAGCTGTGGAAAGCAAAACAAAAAGACAGAGGCGTCAATAAAACAACTACATATACCATTTCAGTTATTTTCTCACTGATGGGGTATTAATCAAAAAGCTGCTCTCAAAAATATATTCTTATCTCAAAAACTGACCAGATCAAAGTTTATATTAAAATATGGATCCAACAAACAGACACATGATAAGACATCATGCATGTCTTTGGACTGACTTTAATTTGATTTCTGATAATGACTGAACCCTACTACTGTTGAAGGAAAGTATGGGGGTATCTTCCTGTTAAAAGGGAGTTTTTTCTCCCCACTTTTTCCAAGTGCTTGCTCATACAGGGTCATCTAATTGTGGGAGTTTTGACTTTACCTCTTTTCCTTATAAGAAAAAAGCACCTTGAGGTGGCTGTTGTGATTCTGTGCTATATAAATAAAACTGAACTGAACTGAACTGAATAAGCCAGAGGGGAGACGTGGACAAGGTAGCAGATCATATTCAAATCATATTAAAAATGCAACAAAGTCTTTGTCAAATGCAAGATTTACATGATATACAATGTACAAAAAAGCAAGTCTCTCAAGAAAACCAACACAAGGTGATAAAGACGGAGAATGAGGCTCACATCTTTGGCCTTATTCAATGAAGTCCACATACCCCATGCTGGCAGGTATCGACAGCAGCTGACCAGTGTGTGTGTGTGTGTGTGTCACTAGCTCTTTCCTACAGGGGTGGGGGGGTATAACTTTCCACACTGACAGTGCATCCACACACTCTTCATCAATCATGTCTCCTCACCCAGCTGTACTCACTCACTAGAGTGTACACACACACTTCCCCCAATTTCCCCCCTTTCACAAAACCCATAAATCATTAGTGAAAAGTGCAATTAGCGGCTCCTTGTACACATTAATTATCTGCGAGATGAACAGGTAGCTAGGGCACCTGCATGACTGCCTTCCTGAGAGACTGACAGCGACGTTTCCCAGCAACACCCTCCCGGAGGACCGCTCGCAGGTCCCGCCCTTTCCTTTCAAACAGGAAGACGTGCAGACGGAGGCGAGTCGTGTTTGTTTAGTAGTAAATTAGGCTATTGTACACGTTTCAAACACCATGCTACAATGATGGCCCGATGAAGACATCACCCGCAATAGTATGAGTGTGACAGCTTAACATTAATGACATTACGTCGGTGTATTACATGCAGCAATATGTTGATGACTACACGATGAAATATCCAAATATTACCCATGAGCACCACGTCATCGCTGTTATTTGGAAGGACGTCCTCGCAAAGTGGAGACGGTGTCATGTCGGCGTTATGATATTAGAAGAAGGTAACTGCTGTTCTCCGTGTGCGCTGACATATTTATACATACGTGTATAACCGTCTAAGCGTTGTCTTCACATCAACGCTGAGTACGCACTTACACAAAAAATAAATAAATAAGCCCGTCGGTGTGTTCCTTCACGATGATGCTCTGCAGTGTTTGTGTGATTACGTGTCAGTGGTGTAGAACAGTGGTCATTACTTGAGGCAGAGGGGGCCTCGCAGACAGAGTCTCAGCGGTTCAGGAGGGCAGATGTGCTGCATTCATCAAACTCACACTGCCGGGGTCACAGGAGAGACTCACACACTGTGGATGAGGGATGGCAGAGCAGGGGATGCAACCCCACGCTCCACTGTACACAACCATCTCACCATCCAGCCACTGATGGCTTCTTTCAGTGCTGTTTTTTTCACATCTGACCAATACGGGGCTCTTCAGGCTGATCGAAAGCATTACTACTAATTGAGAGATTAAAAACGATGTTGTAAAGATAAGTGAACCAATGTATATTTAGCATTACATTCTCATACTGGTGTAACAGAGAGCGTTGGAATACTCAATCACTGTTTTGAAGCCTCTGTATGAGTGTTATATAAGGTGGGTATAAGCCTCCAATGAATTTAGCACATCTTGTATCAGTCAACAGTTTTCCTCAGTCCCTCTGGTATTTGTTTCAGTGTCTTCCCTCAAAGTTTAGAGTAGAATAACTCTGTAGCGTTAAACTAGCGTTTAGACGCTAATATTTATTAGAATTGATCTCTATTGACAACATAGTTATATATATAGTGCCAAATAACAACAACAGTCACCTCAAGGTGCTTTATATTATAAGACAAACATCCAACAGAAAGAAAACCCAAATAATCAGACGACTGCGGGAAGGAAAAACTCCCTTTTAGCAGGAAGAAACCTTCTGCAGAACCAGGCTCAGGGAGGGGCAGCCATCTGCTGCGACCGGTTAGGGGTGAGGGTGTCTGTTTCCTGAATCCAAACTGGAAGCTGGTTCCAGGGAAGAGAAACTTGGAAGTTAAAGGCTCTCTCTGCCCTTTTACTGTCCTAAGCCCAACAAGTAAGTCAGCAGTCTGAGAGTGAAGTGCTCTATTGGGATGATACGTTATTATAAGGTTTTTAAGACAAGGCGGGGCCTGATTATTCAAGACCTTGTATGTGAACTGTGAATGTGTGACTGAAGAGGCACATTATTCAAAAGAAAAAAAAAGAAAATATGCACACAACATATATCCCATATTTTTTCCCTTTAAGGCTATTTTGCTTCCTCTGTTAAACATCTTGATGTATTTCAGAAAGTTTTGTGTATCGCTGTTATTGCAGGAAACATATAGTGACAGTATTGTGAGTTATAGTGCGAAGTATCTGTGCATTCACAGGTGTGATAATGTTTGAGGTAAAGCAGCTCAGACTGATAGAGTGTGACAGTTTAAATAACAGGGGATAAGCAACATATGGCTGTGTGTATTCAAGTAGTGTGTGTGTGTTCGTGTGCCTTAAGTGAATGTTGAGTAATTCACCCAGGTGAATGGAAAACCCTGCAGTCACAAATTTCACACTACATTTCATCCCGGGTCAATTAAGCAGAATGCTCTGGTGCTGTGTTAGGTCAGTGCTTTAAAAAAAGAAGCAGAAGAAGAAGAAGAAGAAAGCATCTGATATCAGTTCAAGGCCTCGTGACATTATAAAGCCAGCAGGAGTTTGTAAACCAGAAATGACCTTGTGGGAGTTGTGGAGGAGGTGGCGTGAGACGATGCCACTCTGGCAATGCTAAGGAGGGGGAAAAGATGAAGAAGTGTCCGGATAAAAACTACCTTGTCATGGGCTCAAATTTCTGACTGTGCTTGGATAATCGCCGCGCTCTTAAATCAGACTGGCGTTGATAGCTAAGAGGCAGGAAGCCGAGAGGGGTACAAAGAGGGCGAAAGGGCATCTTGGGCCTCCGAGTGTTCCTCTCAGCATGCTGCCCGCTCATCCACCAACTGTAATTGTGCTTTGATTTACGCATCGTCAAATATCCCCCGTGACAACACCTGCTGCTGTTAAAACTCATCAATAAATGTTGGGGTGAAAGGTCATTTAATTTGATTTTTACACCTCACACTTGGCTTTCATTGCAGGGGCTGTATTTTCCCCGCTTTTTTTATGGGATCTTCATTATTTTGTACAGAAAACCGATAAACCGTCAGCGACGCCGGCCGGGGATGGCTGATTGGGAGCTGAGATGGGCCGACCAAGGCTGGATTTAACTTCACAATTATTCTGATAAAATAAAATAAAAAAATAAAAAACGTAAAAAAATTCAACGGCAGCTTGGGCCCACTGTCTCTTAGAGCCATATATTCTGATAAGCCTAAGTAAGCCGTCAATACTTTCCTAAAGCGTTCAGAAGAAAGGCGAGTTAAATTAAAAGAAATACTCATTGTAGCATCAATTTATATAAAGGTCAGATTTCATTTAGCATGGCTTCTGTATTGCCACTTAAGTGCTCTGACAGGTGAAATATGAAAGAACTTCGGGCTGAGGCAGCATTTGTTCTTTAGGGGTTTTTTTTATGTCCCTCTCATGTTTAAAATGTCTCCGGGCTTTTGAGTAATGCTGAAGACTACGCTGCCAGCATGACAAGGAGAGGCACGCCAGACAGAAAGGTTCATCACTTGCTAAAGCTAGTACACAAACGCACCCTCCTCCCCTCTCCTGGTCCCCCCCCAATCTGCCGACACACGCTGATAAAGTTACAATAAAGAGATACTGAAACAAAATCAATGGGAGTGGAGGAGGGAGACTTGCCCTGTGTGTGTTTGTGCGTGTCTTCCAGGAAAGGCAGAAACTGCACGAGTGTGCACCATGGATGCTTGCACAGCCTCACAAACACACACACCACGCTCCTCCCATCTTTCCACCGGAGCAAGGCCCCATGGTGCCCCTTGACGCCATGAGCGCCCAGAAAATTTAATCTTCCCAAATACTCATCAGGGCTCTCCATCGTCCTGCCGTGACAGCGCCGGGGATAATTAATTATACAATTTCGATGGGAATATCGACTAAACAAACCTATTAATCATAGCAAAAGTCAATAGGCATGGACACATTCAATCATGTCCCGGCCAATGATTACTCCTCTCAAAATACAATAATTATTTTCAAGAGCTGCCTCGAATTAAATTTCTGTCAAGCTGGTACAAGTCTTGCAGTTGATGAAGGATGCAATGGATTTTTTTTCTTTCCCCCCCTTCCCCAGTGGAGGAGTGTAAGGAGGGACATTTATCCTTTTGGAAAGGTAGTTTGTTTTATAAGGATCATAACACGGTGTGTTTAACTAGACCATGACCATCAGATTATCTCTGATGCCCCCATTATGTCATCCATCTTGTCTGGCTTGGTGAGGAGGCAGAGAGAGAGGGAGGAAGGCAGAAGGAAATGAAGGTGAAGGGAGGGTGGGGTACCTCAGCCTCCCCACAGCTACTGTTTCGCAGTTAGGGGACATTTCTGCTGGTCAGATTCAATCATGCTTTACTGGACAGCATGCAATCAGACATCCACATCGACTTTCCTTACTGAAGACTCGCAGTCTTCTACATTTTACCTTATAAGCAAGAATGTTTATTTTCTAGTTTCTGGATTATTTGGCTACCTTAATATGCATTTACAGTAAAAACGCTTAAAATAAGTCCATAATAGGATATACTGTATCTCAGCAGTTGAAGAAGAAAGAAGAAAAACAGAAGGACACGTGTTTTGGAGGCACTGAGCTTGCTTGAAGCCAAACAAATGTCACATAAAAGATAATGCTGAACTCAGTAAATTTTGGAAGTTAAGGAAAGTAACTGAAAATACTTTTTTTCCCCACAATTCCAATTCCAAAATATGCCAGCTTACTTTGAACCATCTGTTTGGCTGCGTTAGGCCACTCTAAACAATTGAAAATATTCAGTGGCTTCATTTAATTTATTGACACGCAAACACGGCTAATGGAAAATCAAGTGGGCACTTTTTTTCAGCTCAGTGAGATGCACGTCACGTGACTTATAAACGCACAGAGCAGGAAAATCAACATTATCATGCGGCATATGAATAAACCCCGGACGGCCCAAGAAAATCAATATAATTACATGGATTTAAAAATATATATATTTCTCAATGTGACAAGAGACATGTGCAAAATCATACAACTTCACTTAAAAAGGCATGAATTGAATTAGCAGTAATAACGAGCTCACATTAAACCACACTGTCCTTGTGATACAAACCCAGTGCAAGTTCATAAATGATAACGCTGATTTATTACCCAAAACTTTAACTTAACAAGGTTAATAAACTCTGCCGCTTCACTGCCAATTCTGCTGTGTGTGTGTGTGTGTTTGTCATTCATGTTTTTTAACAAGGTCCAACTTTGAACTACTTAATGTAATATACAACCATATAAAAGTGGAAGTGCGTTCCTCTGCTGTTTTTCTTCTGCAGACGCTGAACACGTCTCGTCTGCACTGAGTGCTGCTTAAAAGTTATTCCCTACATTTGGCCTCTTGACTGGGGAAAAAGAGTGTTTGTTTGTTAGGTATGTGAGGGCATCTGCACCACTCAGGTCAGCAGCTGCAACCTAATTATTTTAACCTTTCTGTGCTACTGTGCAGACATGAGGAGTCATTTTGAACTTGTTCTTTTGCTTTGTTGATTTCACAGTCAGTCAGTGGCGGTCATTACACAGTGAAAAAAGAATGTATATGACAGTTGATCAAGGAAATTAAACTCGTAATAGATAAGATGAGAGGTGAGAAAGTAGATGATTATATAAAAGTTAAAGGAGTGACTTACTGAGGTCCCATTGTCTTCCCGGAATACTTCCTGGTTGACATAATTAAAAAGCTTCTTTTCAATTTGAAGAATAACCTGAATCAGTGGAAAGAGAGAAATTGCACTCTGATTAATAGCAGTACTAATGTGAACTTCACTCAGTAATTAGAGAACTAATGAACAGCATTGAGCTGCAGCAGCAGACAGCACTGTTATCTCTACACGTGTCTCATCGAGGCTTTACACTGACCTTGGCACCTCGGGGTCAGGTGTATCAAAGCAGAAAATAAGCAGTATTTGAAGTTTCATTACACAGGTCAAAACCTACAATTTTTTACATTAAATATGGTATTCGAATATTGTCATTTACTTACTAACAAAAGGGTTAGACCTATATTAATACCTTAATATCAGTAGGATAAAAGCAATGAAGTTTGACACACTGACCAACAGTGAGCAGTCTCACAGTCTTGACCTTTAAAACAGCAAACACTGTAATGTGTTGGCTATGATTACATTTAATCCTTAACTTATACCTGCTTCCAACGGTAGACTGTATATAAATGATGGACACGGTGACGTTGACATCTCCTGAACTGAATATTTAGGCCCTTAACAACTTGGTGTTTTAGAACTGGATCACGAGGTAGGCTCGCCCTAAACCATAACCTGCTATGAAATAATGAACATCATGTCATACCAGTAAGACTTTAAACTAAAGAATGAGACCATAAACTCATCAGGACAGTGTCTACGTAGTTCATCGACAGAGTTTCATACAATCTGACTTTGTGCAAACAGAGGTGTCGCCCCCTGTGGGTGGAAGGATTGGACCAGCCTACATTGGGTTAGTCCAGGGGTGGGCAATCTCAGTCCACGAGGGCCGATGTCCCTGCAGGTTTTAGATCTCACCTTGGGTCAACACTCCTGAATCACATGATTAGTTCGTTACCAGGCCTCTGGAGAACTTCAGGACATGTTGAGGAGCTAATTTAGCCATTTAAATCAGCTGTGTTGGTTCGAGGACACATCTAAAACCTGCAGGGACACCGGCCCTCGTGGACTGAGATTGCCCACCCCTGGGTTAGTCAGTGAATACACAGTCCCACAAAAGGACTGTATTTGTTTTTTTGTTTGGGGTTTTTTTTTTTGTAAGCGTTGATGAAATGATGCTTCAAAGCAGAAGAACTCACCTTTCGGTCATTATCAGTTTCTTGAAATACTAGCTTGTGAATTTCATTGTTGTCGGTTCTGATTGTCTGCATGGTGGCATCAGAGCAGAGTTTCTGGACATAAGAAAGCAACAGGATAGAGGATTATTGGAATGTTTATTCATTTGATGTCACTAACATGCAAACCATCTATGATATAATTTCTAGTTTACAGTTACTGGCACGTTAATATACAGCATACACTAGTTTCTCAGTATACCTCAACACCATTCGTTAAACACTGTGGTGTATTTGAATGACTTATAAAGAGCCAACCCACAAACAGCCACCTCACTGTCCCCTCTCTTTATCTGGGTCTATGTACTGACCCCATGGACTGTGTGCATGGTTAAATTCTTCTTTGTGGACTCTCTTAACAATTAGTTAAACATTCGGCCATCTGTGTTTGAAGACAGTTGAATGAGGAAATCCCTTAGCCAGTGGTTCCCATACCACACAGCAGAGAGCCAGTGACCTGATTCAAATTCAAAGCACAGATCTGATAATCGGGTCAAGCCAATATAGCGAGCAGAAAAAGGCCCTTTAGACCGAAATGTCACAAATCAGTCCTGCTTCGGCCATGAAGAAATGGCACACCAGATTAGAACAAACACCATGCCCTGAGAGAAAGTGGAACAACTCCTCGAACCCCCCTTCCACCGCCTCAGCCCCATTCCTTCATGCTTACCCCCACTCCCCCAAAAGCAACTTTCTAAAGCCCTAACAAATCGCTCCATCTTTCACTCATTTAGGCCTTCCAAATGCAGGGTCAATATGGTCCCCTGGCAGCCAAATGCTAATGCGCTTAAGTGTGCTTAAGCAGCTTTGTGCAATGAATAGGCCAAAGAAGGAGCTAGTGAGAAGGGCAAGAGATACTTTCCCTGTCAAAAAGTCATTGTAGCCACAGCTAGCAAAGACAATTGAAGAAGGTCATTTGGGGGTGTTTGATTACTGCTAAATGTAACAGTACTGTAATATAATACATAACTGATTTAAAAAAATAATAATTTTAAGATATCATCAGCAAAAACTCTTAGAAATCTTCAAGAAGATTGTGAGATGTGGTGAATTTTGCATTTTTTTTAAAATCAGGGCTATTAAAAGCACCCTAACGTTTTTTGGGTTTCTACAAACATCGGACTCCAGTAATTCTTCCAAGTGGGTGCCCTTCTGTCGCCTTGCTTTGCAAATCCAAAAATCAGTCAAGCAGAAATCCCTGGCCACTTCACAGTTACAACTGAAGCCAGAAGCTTACACTGCTCGCTGGCACAATAAGCATCAATATTTAAAGGACAGAAATAGCCACTCCATTCATGTTCAAATGATTTCAATAATCCGTTAAGCGATACTTGAGTCAGTTAAATGTATGTAGATATGGACAGACAGAAGATGATACATATAGGTTTCAGCTAGGAGAAGAACAGAATGATGTAATTCTCAGTGAGATAACTGAGGTTTTGTATTCTTGTAGGTCTATATTGTGTGCCAAGAGTGTCACTGCTGGGAGGGTTCAATTAGAAAAAAAAGACAATTAGCTAATGCTTTTTCTGGTGGGAAAAAATGTCTTTTCCCAGAATGATTACACTTTAGCTACCTGAAGAAAGGAAACCACTTTAACTTAAAGCAAACAAATGATTCCAGATGCAGACTCTGTGTTTAGCCCGTTGGAAAAATAACAGGTATTTTACACAAATAGCAACCGGTGCAGACGGACCTTAAGGTATCCCAGCTCTGGACATCTGCGCATGTTAACAATCGATCCATTCCTATGTTTAACGACTGAGTAATCATTGCCGTTGGTGGTGGTTGATTGCACTGGATTGATCACAGCTCCCCTACTGTCATCTTCTGCGTCAAACATCCCACTCATTTAAGACGCGCCCGCTCATCCCAGTGGCTCTGTCATAAGATCCGCACACCAGACACTGAGGATGTCTGGGGGAAAATGAGAAGCCCATGCTGTCACTTAAGGCTATATCAGTGTGGTGCTGTGTCTTTCCCGCTGCCAACAGAGCCCAGGTGCTTGGGCAGAATCTTTGAACAGATATCTCCCTTCAAAGCCGCAGCTTCCTAAGCACATTAAATGTAGAAACTGCCTCACTGACCATCCTAAATGACATTACCATAATTCTGCAATTGGCTTCTCATTTGATATATGCCAATTAGTCTGTGGGAAGAAGAAGAAGTCTGGCAAAGGGAAAATATTAACAGACAGCTGTCAGCGTACAACGCTGTAGTCCAAAGGACAGTGTGGATGTCTTCACTGCTGTGGCCTCTTTAACAGATCCTGCAAAGTGACTTGGCATTGCGTCTCTGCATTATGGGTCACAGGTCAGCACTGTGTGTTTGTCCAGGGCCAGAGGGGCCGGGTGGGGTTGGGGGGCTGGGATGAGAGGCGGAGGAAGGTGCTGGCTTTGTGCATCAATGGAGGATAATCTCATGACTGTCGAAGGAGGAAGCGGCTGCTTAAAGGAGCTCTCTATTCCAGCTGCTCTCCTTAGAAGAGAGGTTAAAGCAATCTGTCCCACTTCAAAGACCGAGGACGCGCACACACACACACACACACACACACACACACACACACACACACACACACACACACACACACACACACACAAACTAGCATTCAAGCCTTCTGTGTTTGGTGCTGCCAACAGATGGACATGATCCACCGTTCCCAGCTTAAACACTAAGAAACCCTCTCAGGGCAGCATAGCAGTCTTGACAATGTGCAAAGGTTTGTTTCACAAGTCAACATTTAGAAGAGGAAAAAGGCTAATGGGACGCACAAACAGAAGGGAGCATTCAATGAAAATCACACCGCTCAGGTTTAAAAGACGAACAAGATTTCAGATATTAAATACAATAAAAGTATCTCTTAATTTTTTTTAACATTAACTAACCTTTATGTTTTACCTTTCTATTGCTCAAAACAAAATAAATGAAAGGCAACGCTGGAAAATTAATTTCATATTCAAGGCATGTAGTTTATTATATGCTTTTATTTCATGTAAACTGCATGTCCCAACCTATGTGATGGACCCCCCCCCCTCCCACAGAAGCCCAGTGATTATTAAGGAAAGTATGAGAGCGTGTGCAGAAAGAGACAAGAGGATGAGTGGACAATGAGCTAAGTATTCATTCTTCATTACTAGAGGCAGGGGACGGGGGCTCCCCTCTGTGTCAGCGGGAGCACTGGCATTGTCAGAATGCACCATTATTTTCTAGCTGCCACGCAAAGCCAAGCTGCCAGCTGAGTTAAGGTGTGCCAGCCGGGGTGGCAGGTTCAGCGCGAATTGCTCGGCACTCCGATCGCTTTTATTCCACTCGCCGTCGTTCATCACGCTCATCCTGCGCACGCGATTGCGACATCTGCACGAACGAGGGGAGAAGGTGGCATCCAAAGTAGCAGACAACAAATTCGGCCATGCTTTCCTGCCAGCTATTACACAGGAGAGCCAGTAAATCAGCTGTGACCCCTCCCCACCTCATCTGACTGGACACAAGCCAGAGTTATCCACTCCGCTCTCCCTGTGACTGGCTAATTTAATGTCTCCAAACACAGTGGATTCATCACTGACACACACACACACACATATATACAGTGGTAAGGGGATTCAGCGTGAACGCAAAGTTAGTCTGTGTGACCCACTTGGTCGGCGGCTGACCCCAGTAAACCTGGCCTGTGTCCTCCCCTGACACCAAGTGAGACACACAGAACTCTCACTCCTTTCCATGAACTCAGTGAGCAGCGGTGAGAGCTGATGTTGATGGCCAATGGCAGTGTGCGCGTTGTAGGAGGTCCTCTAACCTGCCACGCCCTTGCTAAAAAAGAAAAAGAAAAAAAAGAGCTTGGTAAGAGGTAAGAGGGCGTGCGAGGTAGTGATAATGTGCTCTATTTATCTTGTGCATTATAACATCTGGGAAACTTCTCTAAAAACAATGGCACAATGAGGGCTGCCATTCTGGCTTTACCTTCAGAAACCCACCAAAAGCATTTGTCCCCCTGGAATTGATAATGGACAGGCCACAAATCATTCGGGACAACAGGACGGAGGGTTGTGTGAGAGAGAAACTCAATGTATGTGTATGTTTTGTGTGTGTGTGTGTGTGTTCACCCCTGGTATTTAACTTCTCTGCTGGCCCATTCTGCAGGGCCCCGCAGGACAAATTGCCCTGCATGGTTGTCTTTGAGAGGCAGTGCAGCGCGCAGAGAAAGGGACAGGGCTGAAACACAAGGAACAGGCCTATAAAAATTCATCACTTTGACCCCTGTGACCTCCAACTACTGGGTTGTTTTTTTTTTTCCTCTTTTTACTCACGCATACACACACAGATGCACGAGCACGCACTTGGCCACCCACCCAAGCTTGGAGCTGAGGGGAGTTATTCAGAAATCATCTATTCGAGTTAAGTTTTTAAAGAGAAACGGACAGTTGCTGCGACAAGTCGGCTCGAGCTGCAGAAACGCACTAAGCCTCGTGATCTCTCTGTCTCTTTCTCTCGCACATGCACACTTGCTGCTGACACAATAGCCGCAGAAAAGCTTTCTACACAGGAAAAGGCCACCAGATGCTTCATTGTGACTGTGTCTCTGTGTAAAGTAGTGGCAGTAAAAGGAGGCTGGGCTCTCCAGAGCCATATTAGTCCCAGTAAGAGGAGGGCATTGTCTCAGGCCCGGACTCTTGACACATTACTGCCACCTGTACAAAGAAAACCTAATGAGAGATTTAATCTGAGAAACCTCCCCTGCCACTTTTAGTCAGCACTTTGAAACCAACCGCGGCAGATGTCTGCAAGACTGTTTAACGTACCGGCTTCTCTTAACCTCTCAATAAAGCCGTGCATGCTTAAATTGCTCAATAGCCATTCATTTGAATGTTAGCTGCACTTATTACAATTCCTCCCAAAAAAAGGGAGCTTTGTGATGTGAAGGAGTAGCCGGCAGCGCCACGGCCATTCACGACTTCTTCTTAACACCTCGGACCTAAAGACGGCATTTATCCTGTTAATGAGAAAACAAATTCACATCCAACCGTGAAGCAATCATTGTAGCGCATTAAAATATAGGCGGCAGCAGCGCTATTGATAGAGTATAAGCACTTACTAAGCACCTGAAAACATTGCTCTCTCATTTAATTTACCTGCTCCTGCAGCAGCTCTAAACCGCAGGAATCAATTAAAGGAAACAGACAGCGAGGTGATTTGTCGTTGCCGAGTCAATTAGGGAATATCGAAGGCCCAATCACTGATTGGTGATTAGTGACGGTCCAATAAGCATACAGAGTATGTTGAGTTCATTACTCTGGTATTCAATAAAATCAGGTCCTAACAATTAATGAGAGAGTAATTCTGTACTCTTTGAAAGAGGCCGGAGCGTGGTTAGCACTGTAAACGAGACGCGCTGCAATCATGGAGACTCTTCCACAACTTTTGAAGAAGCAAATTAAACACAGACTTCATCAAATGTTAAAAACATATCTTCATACGTGTAACAAATGAGTTGTTCTTGTTCTGAGAGAGCATTTGATGGCTTTTTCAGTCAGGCGGGCCGGCAGGTGACCAGCTTCCTTCCTACTGGTAGGACCCCAGTAAACCCTCATCACACACAAAGAACGCAGACTTATTTGAAGCACCACCCGTTAATTTGTTTGCACCATTTCATCTAAATGATGTGCTTGTCCACCAGGGTGAGAGAGAGGGAGAGGTGTAATTCAGCAAAGGAAAGGGGAAAAGGGAAGGTAACAGAGGAGGAGGCGGAGGGGTCTTGACATCCCCCACCACAGGGCGCTAGGCAACCATCTAGTGGGTGGGCTTTGTGATACATTTTACCAATTTTTCATGCCCATCCCTCTTGATGTGACCCCACTCAGGGCCTTTTATATCAGTGACAGCTCTGCGCAGGAAAACATGCTGCCGCTCTGATAGCATGAAATCGGGAACAAAGACCCCCAAGGAGAGGAGAAGGGGGCCACCGAGGCACGCTGTGCTCCGGGCCCGCCTGGCTCTGGACACAAACAGATGTTAGGACAGCCCCGGCCCCCGGCCCTGTCGGAGAAATGTGCCTGAGATGCATTGTTTTGGGCCTCCTCTAAGACAAAAACTTGAGCCACTCCTTCTGAAAGGGCCTGGCAATATGTTCGCCACCGATAAATCACAAGGGAGAGTGAGAGAAAGGGCCATGAATTCTCAATGTGGCCCTTAATGGGCCCTCTTAAATATGATGGGATATTTGTGTGTGGATGTGAATGGAGCCCGGTGACTTTTAATGTCAGTGGGCAGAGTTGTTTAAAAGCCCGTGGTGCCAACACCGGGTTTACAGCTGTGTTACAATGAGCCATTGTCGAGTAACATCACTCTGGTGCTGACAGTAAAGATTCACACTGGGAATCCTGTCGGCCAACTTGTTTAAATAATCCTTGCAGGTTTGCCGGCTTCCTTAACAACAGGGGAATGTTTATTCTTTGTCATCGCTTTTCAAAGTTTGCAGTGGAATGAGCCCAAGCTCGCAAACGCCACGAGTTAAATAGTTCCCTGATTTGAAAAAGGAATCATGTCTGACTTGCGACGTGCCGCTATTCTCATAAAGACTGCTTCTTGTGCTTATATGCGTTATGATTCAAATGCTGCATGTGTGCATGTTTGTGCACAGCCCGCAGCGACGACATGTGCCACTCAATCCTTCAGAGGGACAGAGAAAAAACTATTATTGTGCTCTGTTTTACAAACGCTGAGGACTGCATTAGTCAAAAATAGACTGACATCATACAAGTCGGACACTATGTACCAGGCACAAAGAGATCCCTATCCTTCACAGTTTATGCCACATTTCATCTGGACTAAATAACAGCATCACTGTTAGCTGTTGTCGTTCCTCCCTGGGTTATTTTTCAAAGCCGGGTGTCCATACTGACTAACAGAAGATGAGACAAACCATCAATAAAGCAAAACATAAAGAAAGACTGTGGTGGAAGCCAAAGTTGATTATTCATGATTTATAGAGCTCTTATGTTGCTTAGACAAAACAATGGATTAAATGTTTTTAAGTCATGCATTGAGTCCACTGGTATTCACAGACAGACCTGATTGATCACTAAATCAATTTATAGTATCTATATTGTTTGTATAAAACTTATCAGGTGCACTGTGGGTGTTACACTGTGGCATGATATGAACCAATAGTAAAGAGCCATCTCTCTAGAACCTTTAAAGGAATCTTCAAAGGTGCATCACCTTACGGCGCGCTTTTCATTTGTTGATTAGCTGAGTATTAACTAGAGATGGCACGATAACACTTTTTTATGTCCGATACCGATATCATAAATTTGGATCTCTGCTGATACCGATATGAATCCGATATATATATAATCAATAAAACAGTTTTTTATTAAATATCTTGCTGAATTTTGTATAAGTTCATACTCAAGTTTTAAAAACCAAAACACTAAAGCTATTCTGTTATACCTGTATGCAAAAAATACACTGCACCCAAAATATTTCACAGATCAGCAACACTGATCAATCTAATAGACATAAACCTGCACCATCCTCCCTATTCTGCTATTTTAAAGAGAACTTAGTGGAAATATTAAACAACCTAGCTAATAGGGTTGCCAACTCCCAGCAAAAAAAATAGGAAACCACCCCCCACCCTTTGCCTTGTGATGCTTAATCGACATAATCGACTTTAATTTAATGCACGTGTAAAACAAATGCACAGGAATCAATTATTTTTCAACAATAATGAAATAGATTCAACATCTTTCTTCAACAGAATTGCAGACTGCACAGATGGTACCTTCCCAAAGGAAAAAGTAGTATAGCTTACTAGGGTATATTAGACTTAACAGTTTCTATATACAGTAATGGACTTCTATATATTTTACATCAGATGAAAACTTTGGTTGTAAGATTCAGATAATTATTTATTAAAAGCTGGAGAATAAGAAAGAAAAGTATTTCTTTGTATCCCCCCTTTCCCTGGCAAAACTTTGCTAGATCCGCCCCTGCACAGTTACCAGCTAAATAAATTCTAACAACAGCTTATCAAGCTTAAACGTGCTGCTGTTGTTCAGCCTGGTTTCCTCTTTCTGGCGCAAAGTGGGTGATAAACAAACAAGAGAGACGGGACTCGCGACAGAAAAGCCGATCAGCTGATCATTGATCAGTTTCAATTTGAAGTAGCAACAGGAGAGGGAGGGGGAGAGAAGAGGCAGTCGCTCATTATATCGGTTGTTAAGCTTAACGTGGGAATGCTTTACAAACATTCAGAGATGAACTTACATATATGCTTTACTTCTCTGGGATAGCTCTCTCGGAGATGAAATGCCGGTTTGGTAGCGAGGCTCCAAATGCTCAACCAGACCGCCGAGAGGTCGCCACAGCCGCTCTATGACGTGACGCATACTGCTCCGAAGTGCTAAGGTCATGAGCTGGGTTACGCCATGTCGCAAGTTTTGTGAGGTACTTTTGTAATATTTAATGGATCGGATTACATTTTTTATTTCTCTCTGATATCCAATCCAGTAATTTAGGTCAGTATCGGACCGATACCGATATGTAGAATCCCTAGTATTAACCAATTAAAAGATGTAAGTTCCTCCTTTTTTTACATTTTAAAAAATAGACATTAAGTCAGTTAAAGAGAATGTAATCAACAGATTAACTGAGTAATGGTCAACTCAAGGGGGGGAAAACTCATAACTCAAATATACTGCCGATGAATCTGTCACTCAGCTGCTTAATAGAATAGGTTTGAAGTACAAAAAAAAGAGACATCTAAACAGTGGCTCCAGCTGGAGAAGACAGCAGTAGTGCGGGGCTGTGGGGTAACTCAGGTTACAGCCCTGACCGAGACCAACCCCAGGGGCCAGCAAGACGGCGTCCCATCCCGGGCCCCGTTGGTGCCAGGCTCTGCGCTCATCCTTGGCTCGGTTTGTCACGCCATCCCACCGTTGTTGGCATGGCGTTCCCAGCTGCCAGTGACAGCGCCCCTCCCCACCTTCCCCCAAGTACACAATGGCTGGCGCCAGGCTCAAACGGCCTGTTGTTAATGAGCAGGACCAACAGAAGCCACTGCTTGTTCTTCATTTGCCAGGGTTTTAATTATATGGACAGCGTTGCCATCAAAGCTGCATCTCTCAAGTTTGCGCCCTCGTAGCTGAACTCGTTTTTTCTCCTCCGTGTCTTCGCCGCTGTATTCATTAGCATCAAAAGCAAACAGAGAGAAGAGGGAGAGAGAACAGGCTCTGTTGTCTAGAGGGAATAGTCTCCCTCTATATCCAGATGGGTTATCAGTGATATAATGGGCACTCATTGTGATAGATTGGACTCTTCTAAGCCAGATAATATGCCGTTATTGTATTGTAAGGAAATATCTCCACATGTCTAATAGGGGTGGGAATCACCATACATCCCACGATACATTATTATCACAATACTTAACGCACGATACGATATTATTGCAATTTTTAAAAATATTTTGCGATATTCAGATTCTGTACATAAAGGTAAACTTTATCAATATTCATATCTAATATCAAAGTCTCACACTCAGACTTTCTCTCATTTCAGTCAGTTTTATTGTTGACAAACTGAACAGTTTGTATTACAGTCTAGTCCAACTTAACTGAATGCAACCATCTGGTACAATTATAGCTATTCTGAACTAAGCAGTTTCTGAAAACTATGCAGCCCATTCAGCAACTGAAGAATTTGAAAGTAAATTAAAACAAAATATAATTTTACATTAAATAAAAAAGTTTTAAACTTAATTAAAATAAAACATGTCTTAAATTAAAATAAGTAAACTGTCATGTTTATTGCTGCCAAAAAAAAAGTTAAACACATTTGGACAGTGAAGGAGTGTCAGGATTCTTGCTCAGAAAAAGGAGCTGATCAACATGCTCTGAAGTCAGAGTCCACAAAAACTTTTTTTTGTAACAAAATATCGATTTCTGCTGTCCCTGTATCGATACATTATTAGCAAACAAAATATCACGATACTACACAGTATCGATTTTTTCCCCCACCCCTAATGTCTAACCACTGGGGCCATAAACAGGCGTAGGTCAAACAGTAGGTGCTAATAACTCTATTTTGACTTGCACGGTGCAGTAAATGAATGAGGTTTACTGCATCAGGACAATTAAGACAATGTCAGGTGGGTAGTCTTTCATGGAAAAAGTGTATTGATTTAGTAGATTACCACGACCATTGGAAGGGATTTGTCAATACAATCTGGCCTAGCAATAAAATAGTCAAACACAGCACTCCAATGCCTCCTCTTGCTAGCAACGCCGTCCTCGAGAATTCTGAAAGCGGTCATTCCTCCACACGAGCAAAGGCAAAGGTATGTGATCTGTGTCGTGCTCATTTTGGCATCCAACTGTTTATCAGCTAGAGTTGCGAAAACATCCAGTCTGAATTTGATTAAACACTATAGAGAGGTGGAAAAAAAGAGCCATTAAATTTCAGCGCTGGGCTGCTCTTTAAAATTGCAAGACGGGGTAATGGCCTTGGCTCAAAATGTGCTCTCTAAGTGCCCTTCTAGGTGCAGGAAGATTTTTAGGCAAATTCCAAAAGACTTGGTACATATATGACTGTGTATACATCTGTGTCTCTGGGTATCAATGCATGAGTGTATCTGGAAAGATGAGGGCAGCCAAGGAAGGTCGCAGTCCCCAGTGTCGGGGGTTCCACAGAACAGAGGCCCAATCAGTGCTGGCCCGCTGGTTAATGGATGGATGGCCCCCAAAATTAATTAGCCTGACTAATGTAGTGTACACTTAATTACACTGGCTGCCTTTTGATTTATAGCTGGCCTGATACACACATGCTAGTCAAAGTCAGGCTAAAAAGGGAAAAATTGTTTAGCCTTTACTAGTGCATATTATTTACCAGGGTTAGGTTCAGCAGCCCGGACAATGGACCTGATGAACTGCTGCTGGTTTTAGTTAGACACTCCAGATAATATACGCGTTGTTTCTTTCCACTGTCTGAACAACAACCACTGTAATATTCATATTGCATTATCAAAAAGGAATAAATAAGGTGGCTGTAGATTGGAAATGACTGAGGTCCTTGCACCCACATGCTCAATAAGAAAACATGACATTCATGAGAAAAGTGATGTCCAAAAAAAACATGTTTGGTTGTAATTCTGCTCCCATAGTCACGAGCATGTGCACTGAGTGATTGCACTGTGTGAAAAATGAATGATCTATCACGCTGCTCTGTCATTACTAGGCATTTTACAGCATTCATTAGGAGTGGGGCTAGTCTAGGGCCCCACCTTTAATTTCATGCTGCTCAAGCGAGAGAAAGGACACAGGACAAAGGAAGGAAGATTGATGCCCAATCCAGCCCTCTCCACTTCCTGCAGGTGCAGACAGGGGGTGCTATTCTTAGTGTCTCTCTCCAGTCAATGAGAGGCCAACTAGTCTAATGAAATCTGTCCATGTAGCAGCAGATCAGGCCCAATTAAAACAGCCCCGCACCATGTCACGGGGACAGTAGATCAAGTCAGCAATTAACCTCCACGCTGGCCTCTATCAATCCTTAAATTGGAGCGGGCTGGCCAGCAGCACACAATCTCTGCAGATATTAAATTTACATTCTATTAAGTTTAATTAGGAGGGATTTTAAATATACTAGGAGTCCAGGCACAGAGCCCTGAGCCTGTCATCGACACTGTTGATTCACAGCCACGGGCCACCTCGAGGGACACGCATATACTCTTTAATACACGCCATCTTTTACCACCTTCTGACTGAAGCGTGGAACCATAGAAAAAAAGATGTTCAGTGTAGGTGTGCACGGTTCGACAAAGGTTATATGATCTGGCTTCTTAACTGAGAGCCCAGCCTGGGAGCAGCTGTAGGGTGAAAGGATGGCAGCAGATTTCAATAATAAGATTAAGTGTACAGGTACAGGTTGACTGTTGTCACCTGAGCGTTACTTAAAACACAGTGACTAATGGTTTGTGTGGGACTTTATATTAGCTGTCTTTCAATGACTGCTATTTTACAATAACAATGTGCATACAGGGAATCCTTACGCCATTTCAGTCCTTAACTGGAAATTTCAGTCCAGATCCTCACCTATTAAATATTAATCGTTTCTGTATTTAACAAATTAACATTTAATTATAAACATTAACTGCTGGTTGAACAACCACTGGAGATCAGGGTGTTTCCTGGCATGTCCCCTTGGGCTCTGAGCAATTACGGCATCGTTTCAATTAAACATTTTAGCAACAAAGCTGTTAACTGAATAACGACTGAAAATTTTTTGGCTTAATTTATCATTAAATGAGTTGTTCTGTCTAACTTACACAAAATTCTTTTTGCCAGTCAAGATTATCGCTGGATACTAAGGTGCACTGAAATTTACAAAGGTGGTCAGTTAGACCCGACTGTCAGTATTGAAACATCTTTGAAAAAAATAAATAAATTAAATGGACTGTTAACAGCCTGTTTCACTCACAGAATTTTACTTTTTTGGTTTATTTTAAGCCTAACAGTCACCTGCAGTGAGCGGTAGTATCTGGCCTCGATTGTGAATGAAGAAGACCAAACACAGCCTTTGGGGGTAACGTTGGTCTAACAGGTTTCAGGGCATTCCTTCAAAAACATGAGACTCAGACTCCCTAAAGGAAGTTAGAGATTGATATGCAGCCGTGTTTTAATAGCATGCTCTATCTTTACACCGCTTATCATGAATGTCCTGAATGTGCCTTGAACATGAGCGCTTGATAAGGGATATAAATGGACTGATTCAAAACGTCTCCTTTGTACTTCTTTGTTTTATCAGCACTGATGCAAAGCATGATCAAGCCAAATCATGATCACACCCATGGGAGAGGAGAGAGAAGGTTGGCGGGGCATGGACCACCTCCATGCTGCTCAGCCTGAGCATTAGTCTCCACGTGGCTGTGTCTTTTGTCTGCGAGTCAAAGGGCCGCTGAATGGGGGTCAATTGAAACCAATTCCCTCTGTCGGACACAATTAATGGGGTTGCCCAGGGTGGGCAGGAGGGGGGCAGCCGCAGGCCTTTGGTTACTGATCCTGCCGTGCAAGCATGCCAGGAATTTGCCACCTGGAATTTGCCCTGTGACAATGACAAACCCACTGCCTTCCGAACCCACCTCCTTCTCTGTGCACACACGGATACATCCTAAAATACTCCCTGTCCCATCTGCCCTCCCACAAGGCAGGATGGGTGACATGGGAGTGGCTAGATGTTGTCCACAGTCTAGTCCCCCACAATGGACAAGAGACAGAGAAGAAGAGGAGTGGTGTAGCGTGCAGCTGTAGAGAAATGTACTAGAGTATTTTCTGATCCAGTGATTCTCAAAGTGAGGCCTAGGGAGCCCTCTGGGTGTTTTGAGAGCTGTCCCCAATGCACAGCAAATCAAAAAGCCAAGTAGTTCAATTTTGCAAATATTTCATCCACTTAACACAGCAAAAGTACACACAAGTATCTATTCATCAGTTTGGCTATTTTGTTTTCGCCCAGCCTGTTTCTATCGATTGAAAAAAAGAGAACGAAGAGCGAGAAAAGCAAAAAAATGAGATTCTTAGACAGGGAGAAAGAGCGCCAGCCTCCCTGTGCCTGAATCAATCTTCGGATAAGTATGGACGATCGATCCGCTAGCAGCCCATCTACAGTTAAGCACTTCAGTAGATGTGCACTAATTGTCCTGTTGACATTAATTGTCATTAAAGGGCTTAAAACGGCCTCCCGGCTGTGAGTTACACCCTGCGCAGAGGTTGCAACCCATTTGTTTATATTGGTGACATCACAGCCCTCTCTACGGCTAACACGCAGGTCGCCGTTAAATCAGACAGGTTGATCACCGGATCACATTTCGGTCAGATGACATCATCAGCTTTTTTTGGTCCCCATTAAATGTTCGGCTTGTTTGAGGAACCCTCATTAAGCTGGAGGAAAGGTGAGTTTGGGTGCAGTTTATACGCCGGCCTAGTGCTCCAACTTCCCATTGGGAACAGGGCGAATCAATCAGTCATTAGGTCTAACAAATTGGTGTGTGTGTGTGTGTGTGTGTGTGTGTGTGTGTGTGTGTGTGTGTGTGTGTGTGTGTGTGTATTCGCATTGGATGTGACTGTGTAAGTGAATGGGGCCAAGGTGCATAAGAAAGGAGTTCTATGGAGGGGAAAGGGGGGCAGAAATGGGGCACACACCGATGCAAGCCTGACACATCCCTGGAAAAGGGGTCACGACCCCTTACTGCACTCAAACAGCATTTCACAGCAATGCAGACACAGAGAGGTGGAGAGTTTACCGACCACAGAGCAGCTTGGACAAGACAGGAAACATGAGGAGAGAGTTATCTATAATTAGCTGCAGAGGATAAACACAGATAGACTCTGATTCATCTCATCTGACTTTATTGGATGCTTTCCTTTCAGCTTAATGCAGCCATATTCCCTGCCAGTACTGGCATTGAAAATACAGTTTTCCTTCATATCTGAATGCCTGGAACACTGTCTTTTTTTCCGCAGAGATGATAAGATTTAAAACAGCCCATCGTTGACAGAAAATCAATGTGGCATCCTAAATGTGTGCCAGGTGACATGTAATTGCAGAAGCTGACTTCTGAATAGCCTCAGTGTGTTTGTACATCTGCTGCTGTGGATTCTGTTCATTTATTTATTATCTCCAAAGCAACGCATGCTCACATGACCAGCGGCTTAATGTGATCCAATTACAGCACCAAAATCAAATGTACTGCATAAACTTTGAGGCCATTAATCAATGCCCGCGATAGATCGCTGAGTAAAAACATGTGATGTCCATCCCACTTAGCTGGCTGCCACAGAAGAGGCGGTGATTTACTGCCCCACCTAGTGCCTGGATGGCTAAACTACAAAAAAAAGTTTTTTTCTGTGCCACACAAAGTTAAGTCCTTCCTAACTCATTTAAGCATTCAAGCCCTCCATTCAGAAAGCCTCCCCTCCTCTTCCCTCTCCTCTGAATAGGGTTGAAATGAACAATGCTCACACCTTGAGCAGGCCCACTGATTCGTGGACCATTGTGCTGGAGAGGAGGGAGAAGACCCGCTAACAAGTGTCTCCCCTACTCTGTTACCACAACGCTGTCTGCAATGTCTTCTATAATTTCCTCATCTCCCCAAGGAGAATACTAAACGACGACCTTAGCCATGGCTACGTTTGCACCAAAAGAAGGAAGGAGGAGGACGACGAAGAAAGAGGGGAGGGAAGGAGCCAGGGAGGAAGGGAGAGGAGAAAGAGCTGTGAATGGCACCATAACATAACAATGCACTCCGAGGCTCGGTCGGCAAACACAGCTGGGCCGGCCACAGTGAAGCGTTTAATGAGTCATAACTCTAAAGAGACAGTGAGGCTCTAAAACCACTTTTACTATACTGCGGTCACCCTCACAAACACAGTCACACACACAAAGGCTTTATGGCACGATGCTGTATCACTATGGATTTGATAGCACGTAACCGCACGTGTGTACAGTGTGTCATTAGCTCTCTGTTGTGCCATTACATCCCCATAACGCCCAGATAATGTATACAGATAGCCATCCATTACTAATATGTCAAGAAAACAAACCCTACTCACCTCAATAACTTTCTTAGAGTCCAACCTGAAGTTAAAGTCACCGAAGACAAAAAATGGCAGCTTCTCATACCGCTGGTCCGTGATCCTGCAAAACATTAACACCACACACACACAAAAACATAAATAATAGAAAAAATCTGACATTCATCACCATCAGGTGTCAAAGGTTATCAGTTCCTTTGACTCAGGCTGTTAAGTTCATGAGGGCCTCAGCACCCCCTGGTGGTCTGATCACTTCAATTAAAATTTTTTGTGATCTGATCCAAGCTTTCAGCACTTTTGCAGCACTCAGCAGGCAGAAAACAGTAGAAACATTTTATCTGAAGCCTCATTTTTAGTATGAAGGAGAATGAAGAAGAAAATTCTATGAAATTGCTGCATTTGTCTTTTAAAAAATATCTAGTGATCCATTTGCAGGATTTTCAACTCCTGACTGATACGCTGCTATTAAATGACCTAAGTCCAGTTCACCTTTGGATACATGCGAGGGCTTCGAGTAAATGCTGCTTTCAGCTTGAAAACAGTCATTCTCAGGTGACGCCACAATTAAATGAATCAAGTGTGACCGTTTCCTTTGACAATCTGCTTTGATGGCAAAGAAAATTCACTTTGCTGAACTAATCAACGTGTGAGTAAACCAGACTCAACCCTGTTAACTTATTAAGCGCTGAGAGGTTTAGAGCCAAAGCGCATTTTCTGATTTGGTGCTAAGGCACAAAAAGCACAGCGGAGCAGCATTTTCTTATGATGCACACATCTGGGACAGACTCGTATAAAACCAGAGGTCTTCGTTTTTTCACACGAGGCTGATTTGATAACAGAGTTAAAAGAATGTGCATGTAGCTGAAGCGGAAAACCAGGCATGAATTTATTAAACGTTAAGATGGCAGAAAGGAGAAACTGCAGACAGTGAGACAGAGAGAGAAATGTGCTACGTCATCAACATAACTTATTCTTGTGTGATTTATGGCACTGATTTTTGCTTGCCAGAATTTTCTTATACGTCTCTGTCACTGATATATGTAGTACTGTGAGTGCAAGTGGGCACCTGTAAGCCTGGACCTCGGCTTGGATTTGTTTGCCACGGTGGAAAGGGTTTTATCTCATTTCTATGTGCTTTTTAAACAATCCCTATCATGTAGACTTTGGTGTTTTATGTTTCAAAACGCAACGTAGCTTGCCATCACCAGTGTGTGAATGTGTGTGTGAATGGGTGGATAACTGGATATGTAAAGCGCTTTGGGGTCCTTAGGGACTAGTAAAGCGCTATATAAATACAGGCCATTTACCATTTACCATAATTGAATTCTCAACAAATGAAAATCTGAATGAATTAAGAGATTCTACTTAACTTCCTTTTAATCTTTCTTCTCATTTTGCTCAGTGTTTTTTTGTACCTGTTAATATAAATTTGATAAAAAATGGTTTTCCTACACTGAAGGTTTCAAGACAAATAAACCTGCTGGTCCCGTACCCAGCGGGCTAATGCACCTACATATTCTGCCATGTTCTGTTTTAGTTAGACCAAGTGAAATTGCTCTGCCGATGCCTTTTAAAGGTCTTCAAAATCCACCAGAGTTTATTGCTGGCTGATGTTTTAATGCACTAAATACCCTGCTTCTTTAAACCTTAAGCATATACAGTCTATGGATTTGCAGATCCTCTCTGATGTGGACCGCTTCCAAATCTCCAGAACTTCACCACACCGCCAGCATCCCAGTGCTTAAAAAAAAAATAATGCACCTAAGCGACATATAATTAAGTCCTACGCCTCATCACCTACTTAAAAGTGTCTCTTCTACAGAGCAGAGATAGGAAATTAAAGCTCTTGTGTAATTAATGATTCAGGATGCTTGGCTCGCTATCCCCACTAATCGCACGGATAAATCTCACCGTGGACTTCCCAGGCACAGATAACAATATATTTATGAGGCCGTAAAGAGAGAAGAAGGCTTTTCTTAGCGCCGGGTCTCGGTCTGCCCGGCTGTCGTAAAGCACAGCCACTTCTTTTCTGTGTGGTGGCGAGGCGAAGGTGACTGAAGTAAGGAGGCGGGGGAACACAGCTATTATATTAAATAGAGAGTATGCAGTTTGACATTCCCTTATATTAAGCAGAAACTGCACACAGCAGTGTGGAGCAGTGGAAATGGCACTTGGTCTCCATATATTTTCTTTTAAGCTGATGCCCGAATAACCAGCATCTCTTTAAACAAGGCTGGCTGGTGAATTGCCGGCTATACAGAGCCCACATTTTCTCAATGGTTTGTCTGCACATTTCTCCAAACATTTTTAGGTTCTCTGCACTGAAAGTAATAAACATAGCTTACATAAACCAAAAAAAACACTAGAGGTAACCTTCGAAAGGCTGTAAGTCACCCGAAACCCTTTAATTTATGTGTCAAAATAAGGTTATGGTGCCCATAAATAAGCCAAAATGATCAGTCCTTTTAACGTGTAATGTGTAAAAGCACACTGCTCAAAATGTCTACCCTCCATGTTTTCACTAAGTCACTGATGTTTACTATACCTAACTATTATTTTTCTGAGTATAACTGACTGCTGCTCTCTATCCTAATGTCTAAAGTTTACTTTCTAAAGCAAGCACGGGCAGGTTAAACCAATAAAAGGTTTATGTAACATCTTATGTCGAGCTCAACTGATAAGACCAATATCAATACCGATATTTGGTGATCTAAAATATCTGCCGACCTCTCTAACGCAGTTTAACAATAATCTTATTTTATTATCGCGACAGGTTGTGGATTACTCATTTATCCTCTGCCGGCCTGTGCAGAGGATATCAAAATCAAAAAAAAAAAAAATTATATGCACATTTAAATACAGGTTGAACCAAAGTGCTGTATATAGTAGAGATAAAATAGCAAACATACATAGTAATTACTATAAAAGACTAGTCATTCATTCTAGTCAGTGTTTTCAACTGGGTTTTAAAAATGTCGAGTGCTGGCAAAGGCCTAATGTGAAGGGGTAGACTGTTCCAGAGTTTGGGTGCAGCGATTGCAAAAGCTCGGTCACCTCTGTTTTTCCGTCTAGTTCTGGGGATAGTCAGAAGCAACTTATCCGCAGACCTAAGGGCTCTACTTGGATTATTTTTTGTTAAAAGGTCCGAGAGATAAGATGGAGCTAATCCATTCAGAGATTTACAATTAACAAAATCTTGAAGTCGATTCTACGATGTACTGGTAACCAGTGTAAACGTGCCAGGATTAGGGAGATATGATCACATTTGCGAGTGCGTGTCAGGAGTCGGCCGCCAGCTGTCACTCAGGATAAGTGAGTGACAGCTGGTTGTTGCGTTTGTGGCATTTCTCTGGTGGACAAACTCTGTAACATTAGAACTCATAACATGACTGAAAGGTGTTCTCTGTGTCTCATTATGTGGAGACCCTCTGGCGTAACCAATCACGGAAGCTCCACTACCACCATCTGTCCAATACATCCAATCAGTGCAAGGACACGGGATCCCCCGACCACTTTTATAGCAGCCCCTGATCAAACACCAGGTATTCTCCCTTTCTGCCCTGGAAGATCACAAGATTTTCAATTCAATTCAGTTTTATTTATACAGCGCCAAATCACAACAACAGTCGCTTCAAGATGCTTTGTATTGTAAGGTAGACCCTACAATAATACAAAGAAAGAAAAACCCAACGATCATATGACCCCCTATGAGCAAGCGCTTTGGCGACAGTGGGAAGGAAAAACTCCCTTTTAACAGGAAGAAACCTCCAGCAGAACCAGGCTCAGGGAGGGGCGGGGCCATCTGCTGCGACCGGTTGGGGTGAGAGAAGATCTTCTTTACTTTTCAGTTTTTATTTATCAACCGTTGTAAATGCCCAAATGACTATTGGTCAATATATTGACCTTCAACAACATATCAGTCGGGCTCTTCTCTATCTTTTTGTAACTGTGCTACAATTGGGCACGAACAATAAGTTTAAAGGCACTAATTTCAGAGACTTAAACCAATGGCCTCTGCACATTTTGACAGTTAGATAGACTCCTCATGACACGCACAAATGTTAATACTTTTACTGATTGCTGATAGTGCTGCTCAGTCTTTTGCCAGAAGCTAGCTATTTGGCATTTCATTGACCCCAAAGGCAGTTGATATTTAACATTTAAAGCTGACTAATCCTAGAATTTCCTGTTCTGAAGTTACCCGAAACCACTATGAAAGTCTCACTGGCTGCATTACTTTTTAATTTGCCTGGATTTCATTCTTCTTCTTTTCTTCTTCTTTGATTGTTAAGCACAGTTTTTTAAGTTGCACATCCTTTGTGTGGAGTAGCTCTTTAATAAACCCAAACTGGGATTGATGCCATTAATGACCTCACACACTGGTGCTAAGAGACTGAGCTCTATCCAAACAGGCTTAGTGGTCAGTTTATACTGTTGACCAAAACGGAGGGCAGTAAAGTGGCTGAACACAGACGTCATGCGGCGCTTATAGGCGTGGGAACTTCTACATTCTTTGCCCTAATGGAGAATTTACTGCATGTGCTTTTGTGAGTAGCGAACACTATCCAAACAGATATATACCAATCAGGCAATGACATGTTAAAAAAGATAAAGAAATAAAGAAGAGATTAAGTGATGAACAGGAAAGATGAGGTTAAAAGTGAGGCAGTCACCCTTAAGAAAGAGTGGCTAAACTGAGAGAGGAGGAAATGTGTGTTTCTCCAGAGCTTGAGGTCTTTCTCCCACTAACAGCCATGTCTAATACCCGCGGCCGGGCTGTTTTGTCTGCTGCTCCAAGGTATCAGCCACAGGTCAATGACTATCGCCCTGTAGCCCTCACCTCAGTAGTGATGAAGTGCTTTGAACGCCTGGTCAGAGACTTCATCATTTCTTCACTACCAGACACACTGGACCCACTACAGTTCGCTTACCGTCCAAATCGTTCCACAGACGATGCCATCTCTCATCTCCTCCACACATCACTCACTCACTTGGACACTAGAAGGGGGAATTATGTTAAAATGCTCTTCATAGACTACAGCTCTGCATTTAACACCATAATTCCCTCCACACTCACCACCAAGCTGGAGCATCTGGGACTCAGCTCATCTATGTGTCAGTGGATCTCCAACTTCCTAACTGGCAGACCACAGGCAGTAAGGATGGGCGGACATGTCTCAGCCTCCACCACTCTCAGCACTGGAGCCCCCCAGGGGTGTGTTCTGAGCCCCCTGCTGTACTCTTTGTACACATATGACTGTGTGGCCACTACCAGCTCCACCACCATCATCAAGTTTGCTGACGACACCGTCGTGGTGGGCCTGATCTCTGATAACAACGAGACGGCCTACGTGAAGGAGATTAGGAATCTGGAGAACTGGTGCCAGAGGAACAACCTCCTTCTAAACGTCAGTAAGACAAAGGAGCTGATAGTGGACTTCAGCACTAAGCAGGAGAGGAACTACCAGACCCCCGTCATCAACGAGTGCCCAGTGGAGAGAGTGGACAGCTTCAAATACCTCGGAGTTCACATCACGCAGGACCTGTCATGGTCCTGTCACATCAACACCGTGGTGAAAAAGGCCCGACAGCGTCTCTACCACCTCAGACGCTTGAGAGACTTCCAACTGCCCTCCAAGGTGCTCAGGAACTTTTACTCGTGCACCATAGAGAGCATCCTGGCGGGAAACATCTTAACCTGGTTCGGGAACAGCACCATGCAGGACAGACGAGCTCTACAGAGGGTTGTGCGGTCAGCTGAGCGCACCATCCGCTCCGAGCTCCCTGACCTGCACTCAATCTACAGCAGGCGGTGCTGGACCAAGGCCAGGAAGATCGTGAAGGACCTCAGCCATCCCAACAACAGACTGTTCTCTCTGTTGAGGTCAGGAAAGCGATTCCGCTCCCTGAAGACCAACACAGAGAGACTGAGGAGGAGCTTCTTCCCGCAGGCGATACGGTCTCTCAATCACACCACCACACAGTACTGACCCACACATATGGTTCTTACACACACACTGGACTTTCTGGACATTGTTTTTTTGCACAACACTGGTCACTATATTCTTCATTTCCAGTTAATACTTGTACAGCTGCTGTTATTGTGTATATATTTATTTATATTTAGATTTCTTCATACATTCTTATATAGTTCTATATTGTGTATTGTGTATTTTGTTGTACGGTTATTTTATTTTCAACTTTAATTTATATATTTTATCTTATTCTTCCCAGTTAAATTTACCCTTCATTCTAATTTGTGTTGTACAGTTATTTCATTTTTAACCTTAATTTATATTTTATTCCTTCCTAGTTAAATTTACCCTTTTTAATTTTTCATATTTATTTCCTATCTTATTCATAGCCTTTTCCTTTTTTGTTTTCTTTAGGTCACGAGCAGTTGTCCAAGCATTTCACTACATATCGTACTGTGTATGACTGTGTACGTGACAAATAAAATTTGAATTTGAATTTGAATGAATTTGAGGTCAGAAGGTAACACTCTGTTTACACGATCATTTCCTAAAGCACTCATGGTGACTCAGTGGTGTGAAAGTTGACTTTTTTCTTGGCCTTTGTGGGGACGGACCAAGAATTGCAACATTAGCTACAGCTACTGGGCGTGAAAGGGTCCTGAGAGTGGGGGGTCCTGGACTTTTGGGGGTGGGGTGGAGGCTGGATGGGGATCTGACTGACCCTCACCCTGGGTGGGGGGCCCCATTAGTCTCGTCATCACAGTTCATTCAGACAAACTGTAACAGTGTCGGTGACATTCTCCCACAAAGACACACTCCTTTACACAGTCTATAAACATGCTTTCTCCTGGCCAATTCATCGCGCAGTGACACCCCTGAAAGAGCCTCTTCACACGGCCCGTTCTCGCTGAGGTTTGGGCTGGGGCCTTCATCAGGCCTTCCTTGGGGCTACACAAAGGCCGGGGTCAAACGCTAATTTACAACATGGCCCCAGACTCTGCTCCCAGGCTCCTTAAACCGCCAGCACAAAGCCACCGCTAGACTTTTTCTCTACGTCTAACTCTCACAAAAACCATGGTATCAGGAAAAAAATACAAAAAAACATGTGCTCAAGACTGAAAGCATTCCTGCATGAAAGACTCTATCAGAAGCTCAATCTCACAAACAGCACACACACACACCATGATACCCGATGAAAAGCTTACCTACATTGGATTGTTTCTCCTTTACACCAGCCTCAGTTTCACTGACTCCAGATTACACACGGTGATTGACAGCTAAACTCAGCCATAACGGACACCCAATATGAGATTATGAGGGTGCAAGTGGGGGCCATGTCATGATTATATTGACAAGGTGACTTACCATAAGTTGGCCAGTCAGATTCAACTTTGCACACAATAGCCAGGCCGAGCACCGTCATCCATTGTAAGTAAATGTTGAGAAATTGAGAGAATGTTAACATTGTGAAGAATCTGCTGGTGACGTCTTTCTGAATAAGCCAAGAGTGACCCGTGACAGGACCTTTGACACCTCAGGACAGCCTTACCCTCGTTCCCTTGTTAGCAGCCCATCTCCTTAGTAACTACCACCCCAACAAGAACACCATGCAGGAAAGATAAGGTGCTGAGGGGGTGAAAGGGGGTGAAAGGGTGTTTCAGCGGTCACACAGAAGTTAGGGAATAGGTCTGTTCAAGTCAACAGCGTCAAGACATCCTGAAGTACAGAAGACAGCGAACTTCTGAGATATAGCCAGGAGTGGGCAAGAAAAGTTTATGTAAAGTTTATGCGGACTGGAAAACTACCTGGACCCCAAAAGCTTACTTTAAAATTTGTTTGAACATCCCATTGTGATGCTGTGTGATGTGCACAAGCAAGTTCATGGATGCACTCTGCAAACCCAATGAGCTGATAACTTTCCGCGCCATCCCAAATATGGTCAAATACGAGCAAAATGGCGATGTTAAACCTTGCATATATAGTTGTGCATTACTACATAGTTATTTGGGTCTATTTTTAGACAGGCCACATCTTTTTGATTTATATTGCATTGGTGAATATTTCACCCAAATCATAAATCTAATCAAACTTTACTTTGTGACTATACTGTTCTACAGAAAACCCAAGACTACTACAGAATATAATGCAAAACATAATGCCGAGGAGGGAGGGAGGGCTGAAGACAGGTTAAAATGACCATGTGTCTACAAATAACAGAGAAGCAGCAAATCAGCAAATTCCGATGTGTTAGGGAATTCCACATTATGGATACTGTTAGCCTGAAAAGGACAAATAACACATTGAGTAAAGGTACAGGTAAAGTTAGGTATAGGTTAAGGTAGTTATTGTTATGGTAAACTAGAAGTGCATAGTGAGTGAGTGAGTGAGTGAGTGAGTGAGTGAGTGAGTGAGTGAGTGAGTGAGTATATGGGAGAGAGAGAAACAGGTCCACTGTGAGCAGAGAGACAGTGGAGAAGATTAACCTCTGCTCCTGCAGGCCTCCCAGGGTGAGAAGGCAGCACAGAGTCACACAGTGGCACTACACACTCAGGTCTATAAACAAACACAATCAGTGGAAAAAGTCATTATAGATCACATGTAGACTCAGTAGAAAAAAATTAATTGTACTACACATGTTTATGACACAGGAGTTGTACTGGAAACCATGATCAGCATGACAACACACACACGCACGCACACACACCAACCACTCTCTTTAATAAATTCATTCTGGCTTTAAGGAGGATCCCCCCTGCAATTATCCAGTCCTCCCTCTTGCAGCTCAACATGTCTATTGGCTGGAAACTAGCCGGCCTTTCTCTGCTCTTTCAGACCGTTGTTCTGGGAAAAGCCTAAAGGGAAACATTTAGATTGGAGGGCTTTTTGAGTCGCGCTGACAGTTGACTGATGACCCTCCATAAAATGACAAAGCATCGCTGTGTGGTGGCCAGTGCGGCCCACTGCCTCCCCATGGGAAACTAATTGCTTTGAATTGTTAACGGCAACATTATTTTTCTGCCAATCATTGCTTTTGAATGGCCCGAAAATGAGCATGAAACAAGTCTTTTCAGCGAACAAAACAGTTAAATGTCCCCAATGTTGATCAAATTAACTTCAGCACTCTGACAATGGACTATATTTGTGTGGAAATAATAGGGCACCACAAAGCAAGCCTTTATGCCTGGATTTCACAGTTGTAATGTAAAACTGTTCTCCCCTGAACCGGACCAGCCACTCTGAATGGGGCTTGGAAACAGAAACAAACTCCAATACACAAAGGAGGTTTTTTTTTTTAACTGCAATGAAAAAAAAACCTGTTGGTTTTATCTCATGCTATCATTTCACATTGGTCATTTAGCAGAAAAGATTTCCACCCTCTAGAGAAGTTCCTGTCATTACATCAGCCTGTCTTTGGAAGGAAAATGCTAATAAGCTGATATCTGTACAATCTAGCAGCTAATGGGAGTTCATTTAACATTATGAAAATGCCCAGTTAAACTACTCTTTAAAAAACTGCTTGTGCGCACACAAACAACTCAACCATAACATAAATGGGAAACAATGAACTTTCCACATCAAGCGTACCCGAGTGTCACTTCATGCAGCTTGGAACACACATGGGCACTTTCAAAGGGCAGGAAAGGGAGCGAGGGTACGTTTCAAGCAGAGCCTTTGCTGTTCTCCCATGGAAGCGGCCCTCACATCAGCCCAGGCTATGGAACTGTGCTTTTTTTCCCCTTTTTTTCTTTCTGATGTGACTCAATAGTGAGGTCTGGCTGGCTAAACGTTGTTCCTTCTCAGCATTGTTCCCCCGAGGCCTTGAAGCACTTTGGAGATAAACACTATTTAGCAGTTAAAAGGGCCACAGAGGAAAAGGCTTATCAGATGTGTTCTCAATGGGCTGTAAGCTGCATTATTAGGCATGAGCTCCAGATAAGGTGCAGGCTGAAGTTTGATGCTCGGCAGCAGAGCTCTGTCCCCGCAGCGCTGCCGTGCGTGCAGGCTCCAGTGTAGACTGCTGTGAGGATCTCAGCTGGTGGTGTGTTCAGCAGCTCCAACCCTCCCCAATCTTATCCCATCCCGCAATGAGAGATTAGAGCCCAGAGAGGAGAGAGAAGAGAGAGGGAGGGGGAACTCTGGCTTTAGATATTCCCCGTTCCTTTTCCTGCTCCGCTTCTGGGGGTAGGAGTCAGAGTTAGGACAATAGCCAAAAAGATGGTTCCCAACCAGCCACTGAATGGGAACACTGTTGGTGGTAGCGCTTCATTCAAAGCCCGGCCCGGGCACATTGTCCTCCCAGATCGACGGAGGAGAATGGAGTTTGCTGGTGGCTGCCAAAAGGTTAGCAGCCTCTGTGAAAGGACCGACCCATTATTCACTGCCCTTTACAGAGCCCAGGCACCCTTTGTGCTCCTCCTCCCTTCCCTCTGCACTGCTAGCTTTTTCTCACTCCGGTGCTCCGGATCTGCGCCCGAAGGCTTCACCCTAAAGTGAGTGAGTGAGGCGCGATGGCCCCCCCACATCAATATCCCACCCCTGTATCGCTAGCAAGGAATACCAGGGGAGCTGGAACATATAACGACCTCCTCATCACCACCACCACCTTGCCTCACACCACTCACCCCTCATCCCCACCCCTGCCGAAAGAAGAACCTTTAAATGATATGGCCCAGAAGTAACAACAAGGTTACCATCCTCCAACACAAGGGGAATTAGAAGGAGGGAGCGTGGAAACTGCCACTCACGCCAGCACAGTTTCTATTCAATCCCTTCAGCCACCCAGCTAAGACTCTCGCTGCTGTTTAGGTGTGTTTACAGGAGGCCCTTTCAAAATAAATCAACTGGGGGGAAATAGCACAATGAAAGTAGAGGAAACACTATCAAACACAACAGAGCAGAAACAGAGGTGCTTTGGAAACGTGATTATGTCGGTAAATCCAGGTGCGTTAAGATGTAATAAAAAACTGCAAAAGCTGCTGAAACACTGCCACTTCCCTGTCCATTAAAGGCAGCACATTCTTTCATCAAATCAAAAATGAAGTAAAGGTAAAATATGACCTTGCAGAGAAGAATTTATTAAGTGCCTCGTAATTCAGGCCCATCAGAAAGCCTGTTTGTAATGTATGCCACCGATATATTTATGCATGTAGTTATCCAAAGTGGAGGAGGTGGGGAGGCGTGTCGTGCATTCTTATGCAAGCTGAATGAGAGGTCACCTGCTGCCTGGTGGGTATTAGCCTTTTATTCTGTGTTAGCATGGCCAGGTACGGAGCAGGGCTACCACTGTGCACTCCATCATCCCACAGTGCTGCAAATGCATGTCCCATAAATTACATTAGCGTAGCCTATGAATGGAAATCATGGTCTGTTTGTACAGACGCGGACTTCACTTAGATCAGAGGGTAGAAACCCGTACCATGACCATGAAAACTCCAGCTAGAATAATTAAAACCGTTAAACTAACGTAGCCTCGCTCGTGTTAGAGCCACCACTGTATAAATGACATGGCAATGTGCCTGCTATATAATACGATGTCCAGTATAGAAATAGAAATGAACATCCAGCAAAAGGCCAGGCGGTCACAGACAACTGCAGTAGGAAAAATGACATTAAATTTAACTGAAACCCAGTTAAATGGAAAGTTTGCAGATGTGCCTCTGTCTTATTGCCCAGCAGGTCCTGAGCAATAAGACAGCAGCTAAAAGTACTACATCCTGTTTGGCCAACATAGTCTGTAGTTAAAAGATGGACAGAGTAACCCACTGCTTTGCTAACTTTCATTTTGACACGGTGAGTTAGCATTATCCTGCGATATGGACGGCTGCCATCTTACTTTTTGCAGTGACTACATTTTGACAACAGGGCAGATTGCTAAATTATAACCTAATGCTAACAGCATAGGTTAGCAAAGGGGTAGTTTATATTAGAGCATCACACAGACATAAATACATGCTAATCAGTTCCAAATGAGTAAAATAATCATATAAATTCAGTCACCAAAAAGGACAGTTAAACAAAAAATGTTCCAAAAGTCACCAAGACTGCAAACACAGCTAAAATATTCAGTTCAATGACTCAGATTAGCAGAGGTGATACCACCTGTCACTCAAAGCAGCCGTGCCTCTAATAATACATAACTTTAAGCCTTAATACAGCGTACAGTGTGTACATTGTATTAGTTCTAATCAAGTGAAAAATTAGGCATGTTTATCCACTTTAAAGTTAACACAGCAGTCTATGGAGAATGACTCCTTCTAGATTAGTCTCGTGTGGTCTTTTGAGGAAATGCAGGAAAGGGTATTTTCTCTTGATGTGTGTGTCGGGGGGATATTCAGTTCTGTTCAGTTAGCCAGGACTTTTGTTGTAATGCCAGTGATGATATTACATGTCACAGTATATTTTATATATTTATTTCTCAGGACCAAAGCAGTGTTCACAAATGGTGTACTGACAAATGCTTGCTTCATTTTCTCTGATGGTAGAAAAACGACAGAGGTAAGTGTAAGATTACACTACCAAAAACTAAAGTAAAATAACAGAAAATGCTGGAAAGTAAGAAAGATTTAGAGTGAGGGACAAAAAAAGAACAGATAAAGGAGACTTGGGAGTTCACAGACCGTATAGTGAGAAGCCCTATTTCCACAGACAGATGTAATCCCACTGGTCTAAGACTGAATCCCACCAAAAACCTTCTCCACACCTCTCTTGCTCAGTCTAAGCCTTGATTACAATATCAATACAGGTTTTTGCCATGCAACAGAGAAATGGGATTTGTGACTATCAGCTGCTACCTCAATGCAGATATGCAATTTCTGTTGTTCAGGAAAAAAAGACTTTATTAGTTAAAAAAAACATTTCTTAAATCTTTGTAGTCCGTCTCAGTTTTACAGATAAAGAGTGTAAACATCGTGTATAATGAAGGAACTTGTTTTGCAGATTATCTAAAAAATGTGTGGATATCATACGTCTTCCTGCTTTACAGAAACAGAAATGTTGGGTTATAAATAGAGTAAATCTACCTTGATATCTGCAGAATTTGATCTAAGACTAAAGTAAAAAAGCTGGTGACCAACATCTACTGTACCTGTCTAAAACGTAGGCCAGTGCCTTCTGCCTGGTCCCAGAGTACTCTGATGGGCTTTTCTCCCAGGCCACAAGGTTGGAAGCATCATGGAAAAGGTGGATGTTGACCAGATCAAAGGCACTGATGGAGAAAGGTCACATTGTGAGCGATCACTGATGTTTCTAGCACACATATGCATAAGAATACAGCCACAAACTCTAATCTGCCATCTTTCATTTTGTTCTCTCAGAGAAAAACAAGACAGCGATGAACACCTCCCTGCAGATCCTATCTGGGTGGTTTTTTTGTTAGCATGGGGCTTGGCAGGGCAACTCAGAGGAATTGATCTTATCCCACGGGCTTTATTCTGCAGTGACATCCTGAACAAATGAATACATCTGTAGCTTTGACTGTGTCCGATCTGATCTCCCATTCTTCACCAGCCTCTCTCTCTTTGCCGCTCTTGTCAAACGTCACGCTCCTATTAAATGCTTACCGTTTCAGCTCTTTAGTTCTCATGTCATCCCTCTATTAGATTACAATCCCCATCTTCCACCCCTCAGCCACCTACTCCTCCCCCCATTCCCTAGCTCTGCACGCTGGAAGCAGCGATGGTATTCATCCCGTACAGGTTCAATTGCATGTAATGTTTTTTGTCATCTGTCATACGCAACTGCTCGAGTAACGTGATTACGTCTAATCGAATCCCTGCTTACTTCTGCAGCGCGCTGTCCGGAGAGGATTCGGCTATGTGAGTCGCTCTCTCCGTCTGGGTGCGCTGTCTATGATAACCTCACAGAGCAAGACTCCCTGCAGCTCCAGGGTGAAGTCAGACGTGACTGACGTGGCTAGATATTCATCTCTAATCACAGCGATACACTTGTAATGATTCAAGGTTGAACAGTGATGAGGTGGGATGTGTCATTGTGGGGACCTATTAATAAAACTCACCAGTCAGCCATGGCCCATCGAGTTCTGATGAATCCCTTTCTGGACCACTTGCACTGCAGAACAGAGAGACTCAATTTAGCATGACAATTGACAGTGGCGAGGATTTACCACGAGACAAATGAAAGCTATAGACTCAAATGTTTCACAGTCAAGTAGCAATGTCCATCATCTGGGAGCAGAATTTCTGGTTTGCATTTTTCAGCACTGCTCGAAACTCTGCAGTTCAATTTAGACAGACAGACACATTTCATTAAAAAATTCCTGAATTGTGAGCTTTTAAGGCAATTAAACTGCCTAAGTTACTGTATGGAAACGGGCTGTTAATGACTCTATAAATACACATTTAAACATCAGAGTTAATGGATGAACAGTGGCGGAACGTAAGTGTATTGTAGCAAACACTCCACTACATTTCACTAGGAACATCCATCCATCCATCCATCCTCTTCCAATAATCTGGGGCTGGGTCACTGGGGGCAACAGCCTGAGCACCTCCCTTTCCCGAGCCACCCCCTCGAGCTCACCCGAGAACAGCAAGGCGTTCCCAGGCCAGCCGAGAGATATGATCTTTCCTTCTCCTTGTAGACATGCCCAGAACATCTCACCCGAGAGGCATCTTAGTCAGATCTCCGAATCATTTTAACTGGGACCATATACTATACTGTTACCATAGTTATACCTTTTTTTATGTGTTTAAGTTTTCCATCATCAGTTTTCAAATAAAAACAAATTGATGCTTTGTTATAAGTAAAATTCAGAAAACAGGAAAAAAGAGCTTGACAAGCCAAAACATTAAATTAAGCCAATAATAAATGGCCATTGTCTTTCACCTGTGTATACCAGTCAATCCATTTCATACCTGCTTGGCAACCTTTTCCAGATTTGAACAATCATTTTCAGAAAAACATTAGGACTAAAGGTGGAGTCAGTCTGAGATCAGTCTGTGATTGAATGGGGTCAAGTTGGCAATTACAGTGGAGGAAATTATGATTTGATTCAATCCTGAATTTTTGAGTTTGCTCACTTAGAAAGAAATGAACAGTCTCAAAAACACATTGCATAAAAGTTAGAAACTGATTTATAACTTTTATGTTATATTAATGTTATATCACAATTCTGGCTCCCAGAATTCAGCATTTGGTTTTTGTTTGAGTCATTTTAATGTAAGTTTGCTCGGCTAACATTATTTCAGAATGTTCAGTATTTTACAAAGTATTTTAATTTATGTAATAAAATATCGATATTTGGTGTTCCCTTATCGACACAATATTGCAACAGAAAATATTGCAACACTATTCTGTCTATATTTTCCCCCCCCAACCCTAATAAATATGAATAAATGGCTTCAGTCAGAATCCACTGCCTACAAAATTAAAATCAAAGCACTGCATGTTCAATGCAAACAAGATTCAACATGCTTTATTAAAACTAACCAAAAAAACAACCACATGAAGATTCATACTTATATTGTACATCAACATTCTTATGAATATGGAGGACTTGGTCAGTCAACCTGAAACATTCAACGCCATAAAAGAAAGAAAGTGGAATGCTATCAGTCTGTTTTTACACTCAGTTAATGTTGAAACGTCTACATTTAGGAAAGCTCTTTAAGAAGCTGGCAGCGCGAGGTGGGTTTTAACCTAGCTCACCTCAGCCTGAACACTCAGTGATCCTGACAGGCTTTTATTGAGTGAGCTGGTCAAGGAAGTTTTTACAAGAAGCAGAAAAATGGATTTTGACCATCCTAACCAGCTGAAGTTTTTGGTCGAACGGTGAAGAAGACATCGCGGCAGAAAGTAACACGAAGCATACGTTTCTATCTAGATTCATCATTTTAAGTGAGAACGACCAGAGAACGGTGGCGCGAGTAGCTCTATGGAAAAAGATGCTGGGAGACACCAGGTGACAGCTGCAGTGCAGACATCCACCGTGCAGCTGTTTGATCAGATCAGGCTTGTGGGATCTGATCAAACAGCTGCATCTTTCTCAAACAGCACATGATCAAACAGCACATGATCTTTTTCAAACAGCACATGATTCACCATGAAGCTGGTTATTAAATGAGAGACAAATTGATGTTGCGAGTGTTCTCATTCTGAATAAATAAGCCTCTTTCTCATAACCTCTCTCTTTTTTCCTGCCTCTCTCTCTCTGTGTGTGATACCCCTAATGGGGAGTTAACTGCAGTGATAAATAAACTAATTACGGGCCAGGTCACATAATTACAAATTGACTAATTTTATTTAAAAAGCTCAGATGCAAATTAAAAGCCTAAGAGGTATTTGATTGCGCCTCACATCCTTCAATCTGCATTAGTATAAGATTAACTGTATCAAATTGAATTACATTAGCATACTTGAATTAATCCATAGTGCCTTGGCAGGATGTATGGACCCAATTATAACTTGCTGTCCCCCGAAATTGTGACTTTGAGAGGAGCATATGTAAACAGATCATGCTGTAGCAAAACCGATTGGCCTCGCACTTCAAAATATACCTATATTTTTTAACTTAATGACTATATTAAAAAGATAAACAGAAGCAAACAGAAGCAATAAGGCTTATGTAGTCACACACAAAAATGCACTCTGAATAACACATTAGTTTGTTGCACGTTAAATCCATTAACATGCTGCAAATGTTTATCAATGTAAAGTTGAGGAAAGAAAGTATTAAGAGTATGAGAGGATGAGTAGGGACAAGATGAAGAGCGAGAGGTGGCGGTGGCGGTGGGGGTGGAGGGTGGACTTGCTCAGGACCCGTACGAGCACTGACTGCCGCCAGAGACGTTTAATCTCGATTTAATTTAAAGAGCCATTAACTACAATCGCAGCATTAAAATCCATCACTTTCTTGACACCCGGCCCCAGATTGCCCCATTTCCTCCACATATGACTGATTGACCCCCTGCTCCATCGCTCGCTTATAAACACACTCACGACGCGCACGAGGGCGCGAACATAGACAACTATCAGAGTGCATGCTTTAAAAGCATCACTGCAAAGTTTAAAATAATAATAATAATAAAATCATCATCTCTTTATTTCACACAATACGAGTGATTTTTTTGTAGCAGGAGTCCGAGTGAAGTGATTATCTCACAAAATCAATCAGAGCGCGGAAGAAGAAAACGGTGCTCGGCCTATGGGCTGACATGATGACATCACGCTTTGGCTGCGACAGCTGATATTGGAGCGGAGATGATGACACAGATGCTGTCCGGCCCCCATTTAATCATGTGCTGAGACATCATCATCATCATCACGCCTCCCTGTCTCCTCCACACACACACACAAACACAAAAATGCTTTTCCTAAAAGTTTAAGAGTTTTACTAAGAGTTCTTTTTTCCCCTTTTTTAAAGACATGCTTGCAGAACAGGTCGCATGTGAAAATATTAAATATCAGATATGGCTGCTGTAGCCACTGAAGGGGAGGTTGATAGTGGGAGTCGAAGGGCGACCGCAAAAGGTCGCGAGGCTCGCGGTGACATTGGCCGACCTTCCACAGGTCAACGATGGCGTCTCCGCCCGTGACAGTGATGAACGGTGGCTACGACGGTGGGGTGGGGAGAGGTGGGGTGGGGGTCACATCTGTGGATGCTCGGCAGAGTACAGACAAACTGTTTGTGCGAACGCACGAACAGAAAAAAAAATAAACAGTGGGGGTGGAAGAGAAAGTGTGGGATTCACTCAAAACTACGACCATGGAAAAATATGCTGATATAAAATGTCACATGTGACACAGTCAGCACACACACACACACACACACACACACACACACACACACACACACACACACAGTACTACCTAAAACACCCTCCTGCCACTGCTTCCCGGTCAGTCCCCTTTGATTTTTTTGACCTTTCTTATACTTCAGCCCCCCCAGTAAATAATACTATGTCGGGTTATGTTCAGAAAGAAGGCGGGGCAAAGAAGAGTGCAGGACAGAGAGCGGAGGGGGTGACACAAAAGCCTCATGACAGAAATGCACTGTGAGTAATAAGTAATACACACAAACGCTGATTGATTTGAGCCCCTGTAGACAGTCACATTTATCTTTATTCCATCATACGGCGCGGGGTGGGGGGTATCCAATGGCAGAGGGCCGGTTTACATGACAGGACAGTACATGAAGACATTGTGTACGAGTGTGTATGCTTTGATAAAGCTGCACCAGAACTACAGAGGGAGTTGCTCTCTTTCGCTACATGCAGCAGTAAAAACACTGAAATTTAAAAAATGCAGGAAGATGCATTTTGTTCTTTTAACTAATTATTGCAAAAAATACAAATCGCAGTGATTTACTGGTCATTAGTATGTCTTCAGAATTTCGCAAACTGGTGATGATTCTTCTCATGAATCATGACACGCTGCTCTTCCCTACATAAGCTGCCTTTATAGGTTAAAAGTATCGGTGTCTGGAACACTTGCACTGTATTTACTTGGTATTGGATTGATACCAAATATTTGTAGGATCGCAAAGCACTGCTATCTATGTCCCAAAAACATGTAAAAAGTTAAAAAAGCTTCAATTTGGCTCTCATTTCGGCATTAGCCCCTCGTTTATGAGCTCCTTGCAGTCTCATGGATCACGCCTGTCACAGAGAACAGCATCTGTGTCACAGGTGTCTTGTCTGGTGATAAATGCCACAGAGCGTTTTACAGGCAATGCCAGTTTAAATGACTTCATCTCCTTAACGTACACATCACATCTATGAATCACGCGTGGCGTTTAAATCATAAGGAGAGAAGCAAGTTAACTTTCAGCGAGGGCAGAACTTGAACGTAATCGCAGCCCCGTATCGCAGCGTGCTACAGGGGGCACTAAAAGGGTATGAAAAGTCAGCGCTTTAATGGACACGCTCACGGTGCCAAACAACAAATACAAACTCATACGGATATTGATCTACAGCCTGCCGCCTATTTTCATCCTTTCTCTTTTTTCACCCCCTTCTCTTTACTGTTGTGTAAAACAATCAATAGCAAGGGCACATTAAGGTCTGGGTCGTATACTTTATTTATATAAGGCAATGACAAATCCTTATGATGCAATGGTTTTTGGAGGCGTGTATTACCGCACCACACAAATAAATACATTAATCCCACCGGGGGGAGGGGGGCAAGGAGATTGACGGAATAACGGGGGAGGGGGGGACAAGCCGCCAAATCCATCACCGCGACCTTTTGGAAGAAATAGCATCTGCAATTTTGTCCACTTCCTTCTTATTCAGCATTTCAATTAACGTCCCCGCTTCACTCCCCCCAACGCACAAACACAGCTATAATTCAGGGCGGGATTTACGGAAAGAAACGACGCTTTGCATATGGAGAGGCCGCCACTTAAATGGGAATCGAACAGAAAGTGTGAAAGTGAGTAACTTCAGAACTTTATGATGCCTTTCAGAGCTGAAAGCAGGGCGTGATTTAGGTTAAGTGAGTAATAAGTAAGATTATCGAGGAAAAAAAAGACAATGTTGGGCTGGATATCAACTCCGTGAGGTCTGAGCCACTTTTCTGGCTATTGGCTCTGCTTGGTCTGCTTGTGTAAAAATGCTTGTGCAATTTCAGCTCTATAAAAAGCAATCGAAATTGCATGCCTTAGGTTTTTGAGGACAAGCTAAACTATACGTGGGCTGCAGGCATATCACATCAAGGTGTTAAAATGATATGGCTGCAAAAGCAGCTTAAAACAAACACCCTCTAAAAGGGTATAATCAAAGCCTCTAGCACTGAGCATCAGAGACAGATCAACTATTATATAATTGTATAATTTATTCACACACTTACTACTTATTATTTTTTTTATAATGGCGTAGATCAGATTGAAGAAGTAAGTTGATTAATTAGTGACAAAAAAATTATACAAAATGAAAAATGATATTAAATTTTATATATGTTGTTTTCTGCTTTATGTTTTTGTCATTTTAACTTTTTTCTTTAATGACTGGAAGAAAGGAAGAAAACTAGCCGCAGTGCCTCTCACACAGAACCCTGAATGTAGAGATGGATTCATGGGTGGGATGCCATGAATGGCATTTTGCTTTAAACTAACACAAACACTCCACACTCCCGCCATGATGTCACCAGCTGTGACACATTATTAATGGGGGACAGTAAAGGTAAGCCACAAGCTGAGGAAAGCGCACATCTGTCTCTGCGGCCAACCTGAGCGGCGTGCTGTCACTCGAACACCTTCCCCAGAGGATTCGAGACACCTGCCCCCTGTGTCCTTTTTGATGACTTTTAATGATGCACTCCCACATCTCTCACAAGACCTACTCCACACACACCTATCGTTATCCCCCCCCCCCCCAAAAAAAGGACCGAAGCAACTGGTTTTGGACTCCCTGTGTGTGGCGTCCTGTCCGGTCCAAGATCCCCGTGTAATAGGATTCCTCAAAGCTGCAGATGGATGGCAAATCTAGGCGGTTTCATCTACTAAAAGAGGGCATAAATCACGAGCGGAGGAAGCGGGGACGAGGCAGGGGTTATCACCAGTCTGCCTCCCCCGTGAGAGCTTTGCATTAAAGCATTAGTGAAATTAATTCATCTTTCATAAGAGGTTTGAGCAGTATCTGTGATCTATGATAACAACCAATTTCTCACTACGGAGGGGCCGGAGGAGGGAGGCAGGCACGGAGGGGGGGACAGGGGGGAGAAAAAAAAATACTCTGCGACCCTGATAGACTACACAAATCTGCTCTTTTTAAATGGGCTAACATTATCTGGAGTGCTGCTCTCTGGAGCATCATCCCAGATTCATATCCCAGCCGGGAAAGAGGCATAAATCACCAGGCAAAACTTTTCTCATCTGTACACCCCCCCCCCCCCCCGCCACAGACACACGCACACACCTACCTACACGGCACATACGCATGCATACACACACACTTCTTTTCTCTCTACATCACTCCCATCATCCTTCTCAGCATACGCCGTGCCAGCTCTGTTGTGCCGGTTTTCTTTGCTTGTCCTGTTAAATGCAGAACAATGCTTCGCTGCAATCATTTTAAATGGCTTTGCGCCTCAATCAGTGTAATTGGTTTTAGATCATCTCTGGAACGGGAGAGAGAAAAAAACTGAAGTTGTTTAGGTATGTAAGTATGTGTGTGTGTCTAGGGTGGCTAAGGGTAGGCAGATAGGTGGGTGGGTTGAAGGGGGTTGGAGGGAGTGGGGGGGGGGGTCCTGCAGTGTGTGAAAGAGACGGAAATTGGGGGGAAGTGTGTGAAGGGGGCCGTATCCATCTGTTTTGCATATATTCGCGGAGGCGGCCGTCGGAGCATGGTTGACAGATGAGTGGGGAGTGCGGGGATGACACACGGGCGGTCGTGCTCTTTATTACTATATCAGCACAGATATGCTCGGCGCCCAGCTCCCGTCTGACGGCGCACCGCACATCGAAACCAGAAAACTGAACACAGGCGGCGTGAGCAGGGAACTGCTCCACGGGACACGGGAAACACAACAAGGACTTTTTCTCTTTGAATTCTTTGTGCTGATTTGTCTTTAGATCAGTCAACTGGGTTTCCCTGAAGTAGGGGAGAAATCTGACTGGAAAAACAAAAAGCTATAAAAACTGCAAAGGAAATAAGCAAACTAAATATATGAATATTCAGGTCTGTATTGGATATGCATTAAAAATGCAACAAATTGATGTATATACAGTACATAACAATGAGTGGGATTTAATACATCAAGAAATACACATTTTGAGCACACATAACCTTCCACTGTAAATAAAACATCTGTCAGCCGGCATCTCGGGAGAAGGCTGTCAGCCAATCGTGTGTGTTTATTACAAAACCCACCTCGGGAAAGTAGTCCTGTGGAAACTTCGCCTTCTCCAGTGTGGGTGTGCTTTCTAGTGTCTCTGAGCAGGTTTCCTTCCCGACCACCTTTCTAAATTTCTTGGCTGAAGAGGAAGCGAGGTTGACAGTGATGAAGGGAGAAGAACGGGGAGAAAAACACACACTGTTACAACCACAGAAGGTTCTTTTTTTAACACTGTGTGAGTGAAGTGTGAGTCTTAATCTTCTAATTAGACTGATTCTTAAAGCTATTTCAGCTTCATCAGACAACTGCCCCACCTGCTGGTCAGAATGAGGAACGCCTGCACTCGGACGAGGAGGACAGACTGAGATGTAAAGTGAGTAAATGCCTGTCTTTGATATTATTGGATCACTGTAGTGGATTAAATGCTGTAGATTTAAAACACTGCAGTCCCTGAATTTTCATTATATTCTGTCATAGGCCGTGTGTACACTTATACTAAAAGATGTTGATGTTAAAAATAGTCAAAGTTTACAATAACAATGTCAGTTTATGTAGAAATTCAATCTTTACACTGCTCTGAATACTCTGTTTCACAGGGTTTTTTAAAACTCTTGGCTCTGTATGGGGTCATAGAAGGTTTCGTGGTCACCACAGGCACACAACAGCTGTTTAAAATCTTTAGTTTGCGACTTAAAGTCAGCTAAAGTGACTTCTTTCAGGCAGATGATGATGACCCCTCTCCTAAGCCCAGTTAAGGCCTTACTATGACGCAAGGCAACTTTAGGAGAGTGAAAGTATAAAAACGTAGCACTGGATATGGGAATAACAGGCTCCTCTTCACCCTCCTCCACCCTCCTAACACCACCCAGGGTTAGGGGGATTTTAATCTGTTTGGAATTCCTTAATGGAAAATATTTTAATAGAAAAAATATAATGCCTAAATGTATGACACTTCACTTGAAATCTTCTGCTAAGTTTCAGAAAATTTGTCTGAAAGTTTGCATGTGGCTAAAACAGTCCCAGCCCAACTGGACAGGCCACCAGCTCAGAGATCAGAAGATTTTATTATTTGCATTTCGTGCTCAAACTAAAATTGCAAACTGACTCTTAAAAACATGGAGACTGCTAAAACAAATTATGCCCGATTAGCTGCTAATGTACTAACATCTGCAGATGCCCGGTGCTGTGATTTTAAATCAAATCTTAATGTGTGTGCACATGGGTACATGAATGCGCCTCTGCTCTCTCTTGTGACCCCTCCCCTTCCTTCGCCCTGTCCTTCACTGGGGTAACTGGTGCTAATGCTGACTTGGGTCTAATAGGAAGCGAGGCGGCTCCACATCTATATCCCCTCTTTAATTAGCGTGGTCACCGGCCCCCTGGGCCCTCTGACACCGCAGGCTGATGAGACGGCCATAGCTGTCCAATAACCTGCTGCACACCATTACTGTAGGCCCGAAATCGTATGAATTAAATCCTAATATTTATAAGCATTACCATTCTGTCCCGCTCCCTTTACATTATCCTCAAAGCCCATCACAGCCTACTGCTTTTGATGGAAGCAGGAATAGCCTGCAAACGGTCGCATGTGATATGCAGGAATGTGATAAAGGGGAATGAAGAGAGGATAGTGGTCATGATGTATGTGTGTCATGTGATGGAGAGAGGTGGGGTGAGGCTCACCTTTGAAATCAAACTGTTGGATGTTTTTCAAAGAGTCGTGGATAAAGTATAAACTTCCAAGAGCCTGCAAGAGAAGAAGACTTTTTTAAAGACATTTATTTATCAACTTTTTGTTTTGTCAGGAGCTAAAAGTCCTTCAAAAGCTTTTCACACCGTCAGTGTTTAAAGGACTGACCTGATGTGAAAATGCCTAATAAACTGCGCTGAAAGCAAAGCCAGCACAGATCTTCCACACTCCACAGCACACTGCACAAACACTACACACACCCCATCCGGCTACACAACAACAGGTGCACCGTGCTCTCGGTACAGTACGCTCGCAGCGCGGCCTCTGTGCACCCTATTCTGGAGTCTTCTAACGTGACGAGTCAACAATTTGAGCTTTCAAAGGACACATTCAGATGGACTTTTCAATGAGCAAAGATCAACTTCAATAGGCTTAAAATCTTAATTTTCCCTGTGAACAATCAGGAAACTTTCCCAGTCGGTGGACGAGCCAATCAAAGTCTGTGGGAAGAAGTGAGAGTGGTGCAGAGGGGGATTTGATGCGGTTCACAGTCCGCTACACTGCTTTTCTGTTGGCCTCTTTACATTTAGGGCAAATCGAGGCAAAGCTCGAGCTCAATCCCCTGTGTCTTTGAGATAGCAGACCTTTGATTTAGGATAATTCCGAGTCTCCTTTTCCTTCAAAACAGAGCCAGAGAGCGGAGCGGAGCTTCAGCTATGAAGACCAGAGCAACCAGATTAAAACGTAAGTGAGTAGAGGGAGAAAACTATTGCAAAAGAGTGAGAAAGATAAGAGCGAATGTACAGGAAATGATAGATGAGTAATGGTGGATGTGACGGAAGGAAGAAGGAGAAGAAATCAGAAGCGAGGGGGGGGGGGGGCTCAATGCATGATCTTTTCCCGTTTTTTCCGCACTCTTTCCAACACGCTGGGAGAGAGTTCGGGCCCGGCCTGGCCTCTGCATTATTTATGAGCGCCCAGCACATCTTGAGATTAAACATTTGCTGATTTGTCAAAAGCACAAACACGAGGTCCTGCCCATCTCCTTGACATATAAGTTCAGCCGACAGAAAACACTGTCGCACATTTAATTGATGAGAACCGCGCTTGGTGACCCGAACCACTGCCGTCAATCCCTCTCCTGCTCAGACGGAGGCAAAAAGGAGGAGGGGGTGGGGGGGGGTGCATATGAGAGGGGACAGCGTTGGGCGAAGGCAGGACTCAAGGTCGCAGCTTCCCATTGCGAGAGGACAGCTTCCAGGAAGGCCCCCCTACACTTATTTGTGCTCACTTGTCTTTATGTTCTCTTTCACCTTAAAGTGCCAACAACGGGCCTGGACACAGAGATGGATAGGAAAGCAGGGCCAGGGAGGCATAAAGGTGCCATTTGTCAAAATGGTGCCACTATGCTAACTGCTGCTGTTTGTGTGAATATTTCACAGAGGAGTGAAAAGACCATTATGCCGTATTATTGTGATATATTTCCTTTTACAAAAGAAGAGGAATTTTCCTTTTTTATTTTTATTACAAATTAATTTGCAGCTGCATTTTTTGTTCTATTTACCACCAGGTCAAAGTGCCTCTTACTGCTAGATTAACTGAAAATTAATAGACAAAAATGTTAGCAAGTCATTCAGGGTGTAACTTTGTTACCAGGCAAAACTGAATAAAATAGACTCGTGTTCGTCATCTGTTCAAGCAGAGCATTTTCTACTATAATATTTTATTAAAAAACCCAAAACTTAATTATTTCAGGGGAACGGTGATGGGCAGCGTCTCTGATTTTGAAGCCTGAACCAAAAATAATTATTAGAAAATTAGATTTTTTTAAACTTCTGACAAGTTAAAAAAGAAAATTATAAATGTGCATATATGTGTTTCCATTTGTATCATTTTTGCTACATTTGGCATTTTTGTTTTTCAGGATAAACACACACACATTGATGTGGTAGAGGTCCCAAAACCTCACAAAAACTCAAATACGACACACTTGGTGTTAAAGGGTTAAATAAATAATTAGTAATTAATCATTTTGTGGAGCTCATCCAAACATAAAAGTAAAAAATAAACTTTATAATAAAGATTTTATAATAATAATAATCTAAACTTTATTTTCTTTAAAAAAAAAAAGCTGAAGCTGATACCTCCACTTGCCCCCAGCACCTGTGACTACCAGATATAAAATTAATATGACATCAAACAAACCCGCATGAATCAATTATCAAATAAATTATAAACAACTATGCTTAAGTGGCTATCCGTGTAATCGCAAAAATCTACTTAACCCTCAACCCTAATAAATATTCATCTGACACTGGGGTTCAGATCCCAGCAGCAGCTGCTGGGCTCCCTCTCCTCTCCTCTGCCTGCCTGCCTCTCTCCCGCACTCTCCATGAAGAAGCTATTATATTAGCAGGGCGCAATTAATCCATTTGTCTCTTTACATGACAGGCTCAAAATATTCATTAGGGCTGGACTGCGCTGACAGGCCATGCTTATCTTTTACCAGTAGCTTTACAATGGCCTGTGTCAAACGTATGTTTGTCACGTCCCTCTTTATTGATTAGCTGCCAGATTCACTTGAAATAATTAAAAGTATATTTTACATATTTATAAACCCCACTGCCACAGCGGCTACTTAATTTTCCATTAGTAAAATGCAGTCTATTAAGTGCACCATGAGGTCCGCAGGGGGAGGTAAGGGGGAAATGAGTAATCACTATAATTGTAGACAGAAAGACAATAACCGCGCCATAAAAGCTGGGGTTTTATGACTCGATCTGGCAATGCTATCTCTTATCACAAGTCCTATTGGCTGCACCACTCACAGATAAGGGCGCACTGACACCACGGCGGCTGGGCTCGCGCTCTCTCCGTGCACGTGTGCGGTTGACATTTCCAGAACCCCCCCCTACCGACCCGCCACCCAGCAGATACGGCCTGAACAAGTCCCAATAGACTGGCTGGTGGAAAATAGAGACTTGAGAGCGGCAGTACATAGCCTGCATACTTTGCTCCGCTGAATGCTTTATCGATACCGAGGGCTGCAAAAATTAGTTTTGGCTCGTGAAGAGAAGCAGGAATTCTGTGACCTCTGAATAGATTTTCTGCGTTTAATGTGAAAAATGAGCCATAAAGCAAACATAAAAGTAATAATTTTTCTTCAAGGTCTCACCTCCAATCTGTGCTAAGGGAGAGTGGGCCAGTCCCCAGGAGAGCTGACACATACACACTCCGGTGTCATCGCTGTATAGCTTCAGAGTGCCTCTCGGACACTGTAGTGCAGCTCGTGGGTTTGTAGAGGACGACGATGAGAACACGCGAGCAGTACGGGTGTTAATTAGAAAGCAGGTGATGCAATTAAGTGTTTATTGTGCATTACTGCTTCTTGTGGCAATAGAAGTCAGTGATTCACATCTGTGGATGAGGACTGTTTGTAAAAGGCTGGATTTACTGCTCTTTGGGCCCTTGTGTTTTTTGTTTTTTTAATGCCAAAGGTCTCTAGGGCTGAACAACCAAGGCGCAGTGCCAAAAACTTCATTTCCTGATGGATCATTTGAAACTGGCCCATAGACTCCCAATAGCTTGCACTAATAAGTATAATTACATCCCAATACAAAAAATGGTTTAAAAATGGGGGATTATTTTAAAATAATTGACACATTTGGATTTTGTTAAAGCTTTCATGCATGCAGCTTCCTGACCAGGCCTGGTATCATTAGCTGCCTGTGGTGGTCCCCGGTCTGTATCCAGGGTTTTTCTCCACAACACATGACAGCTGACAACTCCACTCGTTCACATGTGGTCAGTTCTGACTTGTAAAAACACACACACACACACGCGCACACACACACACACACACACACGCACACACACACAAGAACAACAACAACATAGTGGTGGCCAAATGCTGTCACTGAAGCTTTAGCTTTAGAGCTGGAACAACGTAGGATTTTTAAGATTATTTTAATTCTATTGATTCTTCCATCAACTGAGTAATGTTGAGTTTTGCTTTATTAATGTGCCATAATAAATGTTCAAAAGAGAAAAATTGCAGGTCTTTTAAAATTAACTGCTCATTGATTTCCTTTCTAGACATTGCAATGTCTTAAACCGCATACAGCATTGTGCATGCCATTTTGAAATAAAAATAAAAATGTTCAAAAATAAGTATAGAATCTTAATTACATTAGTTTCAAATACAATAAAGTAGGCAATCTCAACTAAGACACAAAAACATTACCTTTACTCTGTCTTCTTGGAAGGCTTTAGACGTTAACGGGAGGCAAAAATAGTTCTGATAGTATTTTACTGTGTGCTAGTGAACGAGTGTGTTTTTGTAAGCCTTTAAAGGACCATGTGGTGGTTACACACTGAATAACATTCTGATGATGTAAATTTTAATTAAGGTTATAATAATAATGAAATGAATGAGTCCAACCTTTATTTTATTTTTTTAATATTATTAGATATTAGCTAAAATCAAATTTTGTATCATTTCACATTAAATGGGGAACATAATTTCTGGCTCCATGTTAAATTATGACAACATCGTCATCATTGCTGCTGTTGTGCTCTCAGTCTTTTTGTGTAAACACCGAGGCCTGCCCGGGAACTTTTTACTCACAGGCGTGCTTCCAGGCGTCTGCTTTAAGAGTAAATGTGGGTGAAACGTACGCGTTTACATGGCGACGACAAAGTTTAAACGAAGAATCGAAGCAAAAAAATTTGTGTCGTGCATTTTTCAGAATCAAGTTGAATGTGAAATTTGTTTTTTTACACTCCGCCTGACTATGTGGTATTCCAAACATGTGTTGCCAAGAAGGAAATCGTGTGCCCTCTGGTGGACAAACGATGTAACGTCGACATTCATATCATGGTTGAAGGTTTCTCCCATATACTCTTTACTGTATTCATTGTTAGTTTTCAGGCATTACAAATGTCCCAAGATATGAACAAACAGCTCACATTAGCCTGCTGATAATTCAGTCAGTGCAGTCTAGAAGCTAACTACGTACATGCATGCTATCTTTTGGATACAGTCTATAAACCGAAGTCTTTATAGCACATTTTTATAGTTTTTAATCTTTTCTTTGGTTTCTTTGGTATTCCAGTGCCATTTTTTTCTGTAACACTGCAGTTCACTCGGTCTCATTTTAGACTGCAGTTGTAATTCTGGCCTATTTCAAGCTTAAAATGCAGCTTCTCACAAGTAAAGTCTTGTTTAATGAACTCAGTCTCGTGCTTAATAGGTGCAAACTCAGTGTTAACAGGGACTGGCACACAGGCATGGTGAGCTGGTTTGCATATGAATGACTGCGGAACACAAACCTCAACCTGAGTCAGAAGTTCTGAAGCACTCAGTCCAAACCTTTTAGCTAGTTTAACTATGGCAGGTGGCGCTCTGTTGCCATTTACATTTACCAGCTGAGGTGCAGCACCGTCCCAGGTTTGAGTGGCAGTCCCATAGGAAACAACACAAAAAGTCGTTTCGTGAGGCGCTTCCTGAACATTCTTTGCGGAGACCAGCCACCAGGCCCAGGATCCTCCAGCAGCCACCAGGCCCAGGATCCTGCAGCAGCCACCAGGCCCAGGATCCTCCAGCAGCCACCAGGCCCAGGATCCTCCAGCAGCCACCAGGCCCAGGCTCTTCCAGCAGCCACCAGGCCCAGGCTCTTCCAGCAGCCACTAGGCCCAGGATCCTGCAGCAGCCACCAGGCCCAGGCTCTTCCAGCAGCCACCAGGCCCAGGCTCTTCCAGCAGCCACCAGGCCCAGGATCCTCCAGCAGCCACCAGGCCCAGGCTCTTCCAGCAGCCACCAGGCCCAGGATCCTCCAGCAGCCACCAGGCCCAGGCTCTTCCAGCAGCCACCAGGCCCAGGCTCTTCCAGCAGCCACCAGGCCCAGGATCCTCCAGCAGCCACTAGGCCCAGGATCCTCTAGCAAGGCACCAGCAAGTAAATCAACAGTGACTTCAACGGGCCATCACAAGGAAATACCAATCTCATCATTTTCAAAATGCCACCTAAAAAAGCAAACCCAGGAGTTGAAGGCAATTAACCAGTGAGGTTAATTGCCAGGACAGGCCGGGTTTCGGCAATCCTCAAGGGTGCTTCGCAACCAGTGGGCCTTAACGCTGTTAAGATGCCGCCTAAGAGGAGCAACGTTAATGAGGAGGAACTGGAGGACATAAAGAAATCCCTAAACTTTATGTCTGAAGAAATAACAACAATTTCCAAACAACAAAAACTGATACTCAATTTAATGGATGATATTAAAGAACTAAGAAGGCAGAGCGAGGAAAAGGACAAGAAGATTGCTATGCTGGAAGGACGGGTGTCAGATCTGGAACAATATTCAAGAGTAAATGATGTGATAGTGACAGGACTGGAAACCAAGCATCAGACATACGCACGGGTAGCAGCATCAGAGAGAGGGGAGCCACCCGAGCAAGAGCTACGCTCTTTGGAAGAGCAGGTAATGGCCTTCTTTAAAAGCAAAGGTATAGAAATGGACAGTAAAAATATTGAGGGATGCCATCCTCTTCCGAGAAAAAATCAAATACCTGCCATTATCATTCGTTTTGTTAATAGAAAACAGAAAAAAGAACTGCTCAAGCAAGGAAGAAAGCTAAAAGGTACAAATGTTTATTTAAATGAACACCTAATCAAGAAAAATGCAGACATTGCAAGACAAGCAAGAATATTAAGAAAACAGAAGAAAATACAGTCAACTTGGACGTCAGACTGTAAAATATTCATTAAGTTAAATGGAACACCAGAGCAGGCTAAGGTTCTAGTCATCAAAGAGATGACTGAACTAGAAAAATATAACTGATAAATGCAAAGCAGTGCTAAATATGATGGGACCGTCCAAGTGCACAACCAACGCAGATGTCTGACAATTTTCAACTAACAACTCATATAGATATTGAAAATAAGACATTGATGTATGACAGCAACATAGATCCTGATTGTAATTTCTTTAACAATAAGACAAATGAATGCAATTATTATACAAATGAGCAACTTAAAAAGGAATTCAAGGTAGAACAGGGTATAACAATGGTTCACTTTAATAGTCGAAGCTTATATGCAAACTTTCAATCCATCAAAGACTACATAACACAGTTTGAACAGCCATTCAATGTGATAGCCATATCGGAGACCTGGATAACTCCTGGAAAAGAAGAAGACTTTAAAATAAATGGATATGAATTCCTTCATGTAGACAGGATCAACAAGAAAGGAGGTGGGGTGGCACTTTACATTGATAAAAACCTAAAGTACAAAAGAATGGGAAGAATGACAACTGTTATTGATGGAGTGATGGAATGTTTATCAGTGGAAATAAGTATAGAAAAAAGGAAAAACCTAATTGTCAGTTGTGTATATATAGAACACCAGGATCTAAGATTGAGATATTTAAGGATAATATGGAGGACTTATTTACAAATATAAATCAGAAAAGAATGTTTATTTGTGGGGACTTTAATATTGACTTATTGAATCCAAATCATAATAAGAGTACAGAAGAATTTATTGATTCCATGTACAGCATCGGTTTATTTCCACTGATAACAAGACCGACCAGAATAACATCTCATTGTGCAACTCTATTAGATAATATATTTACAAATATAATAGAAGGAAAGATAAAAAGTGGGCTGTTAATCAATGATATAAGTGACCATTTACCAGTCTTTGCATCTTATAAATGCCATTATAAAGTGAACAACGATGGACATAAGATTATTTACAAAAGAATAAGAACAGAGAAGACCTTAAATTGTCTTAGAAATGAACTTTTAAAGCAAGATTGGAATATTGTGTATGAACAAACAGAAGTTAATAAAGCTTACGAAGGATTTTTAAGAACATTTGACACATTACTTGATAAAAACTGCCCAGTAATTGAAATCAATAGGAAACACAACTATGCAGGAAGACCATGGATGACAAAAGGACTACAAAATGCCAGCAAAAAAAAGAATACCCTATATCGAGAATTCATAAAAAAGAGAACAATAGAAACTGAAATGAAGTATAAAACTTACAAAAATAAATTAACTAATATAATGAGATCCTGTAAAAGAGAGTATTACATTAAAAGGTTAGAACACAATAAAGATAACACAAGAGATATATGGAATGTATTAAACAGAATAATCAAAAATGAATCAAGGAATAATGATTACCCTGGATACTTTATAGAAGGGACAAGAAGTATTAATAACATGGAAGAGATAGTAAATGGCTTTAATGAATTCTTCGTAAACATAGGGCCAAAACTGGCAGAAGAAATAAAGGTTGATGGAATAGAAAGGGACACTGGTGAAAATATTGAAAGGAATAGTAGCTCAATGTTTTTAAGAGCAGTGGAAGAGAAAGAGATTTATGACATAGTTAGAGGACTTAAGAACAAAACCAGTACAGACTGGAATGATATTGATATGGTAATGGTAAAGACAGTTATTGATGGTATCGTAAAACCATTAAAATATATATTCAACTTGTCGTTTCAAAAAGGAGTTTTTCCACAAAAAATGAAAGTTGCTAAAGTTATTCGCATTTACAAAACCGGTGAAAGACATCATTTTACAAACTATAGACCAGTGTCAATACTCTCCCAGTTCTCTAAGATACTGGAAAAACTCTTCATAAAAAGATTTGACAGTTTTGTGGAAAAATATGAATTAATGACAGATAGTCAGTATGGGTTCAGAAACAACAGATCAACAGCTTTGGCACTGATAGATCTAATGGAAAAGATAACGGAATGTATGGATAATAAGAGGTATGCGCTCGGAGTTTTCTTAGATCTAAAGAAGGCGTTTGATACTGTTAATCATGAAATTCTATTAAAAAAACTGGAAAAGTACGGGTTTAGGGGAGTGGTTTTGGAATGGTTAAAAAGCTATGTAGGGAATAGGCAACAATATGTACAAATAAATGAATAGAAATCTAATTTGATGGATATAGCTTGTGGAGTACCTCAAGGTTCAGTACTGGGTCCAAAAATGTTTATTATGTACTTAAATGATATCTGCAGAGTATCGGAGATTTTAAAGTTTGTAATATTTGCAGATGACACAAATATACTGTGTTCAGGTGTGGAGTTGCCACAGGTTTTGGGGATGATCACACAGGAATTAACGATATTAAAGAAGTGGTTTGATATAAATAAATTATCATTGAATCTCGATAAAACCAAATTTATGTTGTTTGGAAACCAAAAGAAAAACATCGAAGTAGAAATATGTGTTGACAATGTATATTTAGAAAGAGTAAATGAAATAAAATTTCTTGGGGTGATCATTGACCACAAGCTCTGTTGGAAGCCACACATTACTTATGTTCGGGGGAAATTGGCACGGGGCATTGCCGTCCTGGGGAAAGCAAAGCATATGTTGGATCAGAAAGCACTGCACATTTTATACTGTGCTTTACTACTGCCATATATGAGCTACTGTGTAGAGGTCTGGGGAAACACATACAAAAGTAACACACAAACAATAACTATAATACAGAAAAGGGCCATTAGATTAATAAATAATGTAGGGTACAGGGACCATACAAATGCACTCTTTGTCAAAATGCAAGCTATTAAATTCCAAGACTTGGTGAAGCTTAAAACAGCGCAAATAATGTATAAAGTAAGAAATAAATTGCTTCCCAAAGAAATCTGTAAATTGTTCATAGAAAGAGAAGGTGGGTATAACTTAAGAGGGAAATGGAATTTAAAAATACAAAGTGCTAGAACAACTTTAAGAACTATGTCAATCTCAATTGCAGGAGTTAAATTATGGAACATAAAACAGTTTAAAGTAAAATATAAAAACCTAATTTTAAATAAGTATAAGAATGAAGAAAACGGGGTTAACCCAGGACGGTAATGTTGCTGGTAATGGTGTTGCGGTTCTTTTTTGTTTTTTTTGTTTTGTTTTGGTTTGTTGTTTTTCCATAACTTGTGTATCTGCAAATATACACATTCTGTATTTTTCATATGAAAGAAACTATACTGTGGTGGGGCTTGCTAATTTCTTGTTTTTGATTTATGTATGTTATGTTTTGTTTTACTTCATATGTTTCATATGTTGTTTGTTTAATTTAAGACAAAAAAAAATTAAATGAATGAGAGGTAAAACTTGAGGGGGTAGGGACAAATAAGTAAATACTTCAGCCTACTCCTTTTCAAACAAATAATGGAATGATATTTTGTAATGATTGTGAAGGCACATGTTTGAAATGTTTGAAATAAAAATGAACTGAACTGAACTGAACTGAACTGTTTTTGTAATTTGGGAGTCATTCCTTCACTGATAAGATTGCACCATAAATACTTGAAGAATTTATGAATTGTGGGAACATAACAACATCAAGGCCATGACAGAGGTTATAAACAAGCCACAAGTTACGCCAAGGCACTAAACCATTTTATGAGGAGGAAAAACAGAGTGTTAGTGTGCTTGTTGGAATTCCTCAGTGCAAAGGAGGACTGGGTGCGTGTGAGGGCTGAAGTGACTGACCTATTAATCCATTAGTCAATCCACAGAAAACCATGTGGCAACAATTTTAAGTAAGCTTGGTTAATAAAACTTGTTTGGTTTGGTTGTATCGTAACCCGAATGCTTGTGTTCCCTTAAAACACTCCCTTAAAATAACTAGGCGAGTGCGAAATTATTATGAAGGTGAAAATAATACTGCCTTTGATTAGAGCATAATAATCCTATAAAGTGATGACACTTGCCCTGCAATGAGGGTTATCTGTCTGTGGACTACAAGCTTGTTCCAGCCACCTGCAGAGAAATATCTCCTCAGAGTTTTCCGTGGCATTTTGCCTTCTGGAGAGCACAGACAAGAATGGGCTATTTTCCAGTTTATATCTCATTGCTCAGAAATCCCTGGAGCCCCCCGCATCTGACAAATCACGAGTGATGCCACACGTCCACACAAACCTGCACGCAGAATCGTAACCCCCAAAAACAACTCACAAATGTGTACACACACACACGCACATACACACACAGTCTTATCGGAAAGGTCAATCAGATATGCTGTCATGAAGAAATGGTGTTGCAATACATCAGGCACACATGCTAGCCCCACACAGCTCAGAGAAGGAAGCAGAGACATAAGCTCTGACTAATAGGTACATGATATCCCCATTAATCACTAAACTCTAACATTTATACATGGCTAAACTGTAAGCACACTGAATCAAAGTGCAAAAGGCAAATCCATTAGTAGACAATAGAACTGCATGCTGTGTGCTCTAACAGCTACTGGATTTAGGAATTGACAGATCTTTTTCAAGATCCGCCCTCCACATCCCAGCGAGGGACCCATTGATATGCAGGATCCAGAACTAAAAGAGCACCTTCACAGGAGCCTCTCTGCACAAACCTCCAATACCGCACAAACAGCCTGTTTGTCATCGCCGGCGAAGAAAACACCCTGGCACAAAAGTGAGAGGCATCAATAGAGGTGGCTTGCTTTTTCTTTTTTTTTCAGCCTGGAGATACAGATGGAGAAGTATTTTCTACCCCTCCTCAGCCCGCCGCCCACCCCAGGCTGCCATATGTGTTTGCCAAGGCCCTCTCCCAGTGCCATTGATTGAGTATTCAGAGTATTGAGCCACAGTGTCTATTATTCATCAGCTGCCTGGAAGGCCTGACTGGATACACAGACAAAACTCTCATTAAAACTTCCTCTGTCACTTCCTGTGATTTGAAAGCGGCTCGAGTGTTGGAGCCATCCGTCACGTCCTGAAGAAGCCCTTGTCTCTGGGATGTGTGTGCTGGGGACCATAGGTAAGGGACGCAGGCAAGGAATTAGGGTGTTCACAGACATACTTAGAGGAAGCACGTTAATGTAAATTTATTTACTTATTTTACAGTAATTAAGATTTAAGTTAAGCTTACTCTCCCTTAATGCTCTTCTGCTTCTCCTGGGAAGGAAATCATGTGCGAGCTCTGCTAGAAAATTGGTTTACAGGGCAAAGCAGGACCAGTATTGATCCCTTAGAATTAAAAGAGGAACCACAGATCTTTGATTCAGATTCTGGCAGTGCACCTGAAACTCATTTCGACTGCTTATACAGCTACAGTAAGTAATGAGGATAATAATGAGTAATGGGGACATTCGTTCGCTGGGCAGGTTTTTGGATAATTAGCATTCTCGCGCGCAGCTGTGATCTGCGGTTTCAAACAAAACTTCAGTTGTGAAAAACGACTGAATGGTTCGTTGGGTAGGTATGTAGGTAAGAAGGCAGTTTACTAATCCCACAGGGAAATTTTTGTGTTACAGTAGCAGGATAAAGAATAAAAGTAGCACAGCAGTGAAACACGGTTACAGTAAAAGTGTCACAGGTGCATAGTGAGGACTTTATACTCCATTTTGGACAGCACTATTAAAATATGCCAACCAAAGCACACTAGTAGTGTGTAATATAAAGACGGCCTAAAACAGAGTTTTATTTGTAAACCAAGTTATTTGAAGTAAAATAAAAGTAAAAGTAAGACGGCAGATCTCTAACTGTAGGTACTGTAATCTATTTGAAACATTGAATTCCTAAACTAGAGCATAAACCTGTTACAAGTTTACTTCAATTTCACTAAGACACATTAGACTAATAACAAAGCTCATATTTGACCTATTTAAGCAAAAGTTTGGGTGATCAAAATAATAACAGGCTTCATCCTCCAACACGACATGTGACGTGACGGCGCCGGACATATCGCCGTATTCCTTTTCCTGTATTTCCCAATTTCAGGCATTTATTGATCGTCTACTTCAAGTAAGCCCCCCCGGCTCTGCACGGATCAGTTATGATACCTGTATTTTAGCGCTGTTGACTCAAAGCTTTTGGCAGAGTGTTTCCGGGCTTCCACTTCATTATTCTAAAATCTCCCAGAATGCAGAGCGACACACGCTCATGATTGATCTCGAAACCACTGATTTTATTTTCTTTTGAAGAAAGTATTATGGATGGGTCTAAACAAGGCATAATTGGCCAAACCCACGGCAGTGCCTGACCTGCCAACAATCCAGACCCACTCCCAAGGTTGGCTGCCTCCCTGGGAAATATTGTGCATTAATTTCATTTAGTCTCCCCTCCAACATTCAATGGTAGAAGTTAATTAAATTGCTTGTCCATTGTGTTCATCCACTTACAAAGTTAATGATATTGTGCCGGGGAATTAAAGAGCGTTTTATAAAGCGCACGGGATGGGAGCTGGCAGGCACTACATTGCCCGGTTGAACCCTGTCAGTCGGCGGGCTTCTGGACCCCCTAATTAGCGGTGAAATGGATGCTTCCATCTGCCAATTTCCTGCCACGCTCATCAGTCGTGCAGTCGCTCCTCTAACCTGCCCGGCATAGGGGTCTAAAGCAATAAAACCATCACAGCAATGACATTCAACAAAAAAAGAAAAGTGAATACGCGTCTACATGATATGACTCAGACTTTAAAAGAGCTACTTTATAATGCTGCGTTTTTGTTTTTTTGTTTTTTTGTGCTCCAGACCACACCATTGGCTGGTTCAGCATAATCCTGATGGAAGACTTTGATAACTTTGTTAAAAAATGTTCGATACACACAGTAATAGCACCTTGCTTTTATTTTTATACAGAGTGGTTTGAATAAATGTCTTCTGATAAAACAATAAAAAAGAAATGATGCACATTTTGATCCAATGCATGCTCTAAAACTTATTGGAAAAAAACAAAAAAATACCTCGGTGCACTACTAATTAAAGGAAAACGTCTGAATTTGAAAGCGTCATTTCTGCCCTCTCCCCAGTTTCCAGTAAAGGTAGCAGTGGCCTGTTCAATAGAGAGAATGATTAATGCTCATATATATTCCAGCTGCGTATTTACTAATACCGTGTTGCTACTTCAGCAGCTTTTAACGAGGACATAAAAACTGAGGATCAAAGTAAATGGGATTACACCTGTGGGGCCTGAGCCGCTGGTGACCTCTTAATGAGGTTGGGCAAAACCGTCTTTTGCATGGCAGAAGAGCGAGCATAAATTCATGGTTAAAGAAAATTAAATGGAGCCACGGTGAGGGCATTTTTTCGCTGCTTGATGCAGGTACGCCTTGCAAATGAGGCGCGGGACCAAAAGCAGGAAACTTAACAACCAACTTTGTGCTTTTTTTAATTTGCATTGTGGACTCCAGTTTATCCAGTTGCCCAAAAGGTGCAGGACACAACATTTCACACTACAGGAAACAAAGTGTTGATGTCATTTTGTGTTTCTATTAGCGTGTTTTTTAATGTTTTTTTTTTATGTAGCTTGTTCAGGATGCTGCGGCTCGCCTTCTTACCGGAGCTAGAAAATTTGATTCTATCACTCCAGCTCCTGTCGATTTACATTGGTTACCAATCAAATATCGCATTGAGTTTAAAATTTTGCTACTCGCTTTTAAAATTCTGAATAATACTGCGCCCAGTTATCTCACTGATCTCAATCTGTACACTCCTTGCTGAGCATTAAGATCATCAGGTCAGTTACTCCTGGCCCAACCTAAGCTTAGGCTGAAGACCAGAGGCGATCGTGCCTTTGCTTCAGCTGCACCTAAACTTTGGGATAGCCTCCCTGCTTCTATTCGTGCCTCAGACTCTATCCAATCCTTCAAATCAAGATTGAAAGCTTACTTATTTAACCTGGTTTTCCCGTACGGTTAATACCCTTATTAAACTTATAATTCATTTTATTGCTGGTTTTTAACTTCTTAGTTGATATTTTGTATTCATGAACTGACCTTCCTGTTGAATTGAGGTTCGATAACTGTTTTACTTAACTCTTCCGGTCTATTACCTTCTGTCTATGCTAGTGCTAGTGCCCGATCTGTACTGTTGTTAATTGATTTATGTTGATTCTCTGTATTATTGTGAAGCACTTTGGTGCGCCTTTCTGGTTTTTAAATGTCCTATAGAAATAAAACTGTATTGTATGTAGTTTTTTTTTCTTTTTCTTTTTTTTGGGGGGGGAGACATTAGGGCCACCACAGATTTAAGCCTGTTTCACCTTTAAGTTGACTTTATGTAGCCTGACAAAGTCTCCAAATCAAAACACATAGAAGCAAATAGCCTAGACAGGGTTATTTCTGCTGATGAATTGGAGTTACAACCCAATGCATGCATTTAAAACTAATAGGGATTCTAATAAAGACACTACTGAGTTGCATTATGGGAAATGTAGGATGTATCTGGTGCACCACACATTCTAAATTCCGTCTAAAGCCAGGATATCTCTGCCTGTGCTGCGTTGATTTTGGCCATTCTGTTTTAAATTTGTCTCCAAATTCAGAAGCAATCCAAAATTGCCTCGATTTCATTATAATCCCTCTAGCAAATTCTTTATCCATAATTTCAGTGCAAAACACAATTTTAAGATTGGCCCTATGCCAGGGGATATTTACACTGCATGTCAGCTTCTGTTAGAATCACTTCAGACTGAAAACAGCAGTGTGATTAAATATTGTTTAATCAGTTTAGCTTAAAGGAATCTGGGCTTATTTGCAAAAGCTTTGCTGCCCTGGGACCAATGAAAAAAAAGCAATTGGTCACACTAGTTCAGACTACACAGTTATAATTAATCACGGGTCATTTAATATAATATAAAGGAGAGGCTTTTTTTCAGCTACTTTCAAAACTCCGTTAACATTTGCAGAACAGTAGGTGTATTTCACAAACCAATTTATGAAATGTCTGCTCAGCCTGCACAAAATCCTCGATGTTATCTCTCAAATGTAAATACGCAAATGAAGTTTTGTTCAAAGAAACCAAAAAAAACAACAAAACAAAACAAAAAAACCAAAAGTGACTAAAACAAATGGGCACACACCTTTGCTAGCGAATACACATTTCTGCACTGTCGGGTCACACATCGCTGACAGACTGGACAACTGTTTTTACTCTAACTTCTATCTACTCCACGTTATCACAATAAAGAAAAAAGAAGACAAGTCCGTCTCATAACACCACCTAGTACAAAAGGAAAAGTAAGTAAGCGGCAACGTTAAGTCATTTACAAAAACAAATTTAACACAAATGTTTTATAAATATGCTGACAGAGTTGGCCACCGGTCCAACCAATCCACACGTAGTGATCACAGACTGTATATAAAAGATGGAAGTTTCCACGCTGACCTCAACGACTCATTTTAAAGCCTCGGGCAGTGCATTTTCACTATTTGTGGAAACCGAGCGTTCATAGTTATGAACTAACTCCATAAACAAGTGTTTCCTGAGGTCAGAGATTTGCAGGCTTTTTCCCCTGCTGACCACTAAAAGGTTGCAGGTCTACGGCGCTTCTGATTTGCTTTCATTTTTCAGAACCATATGCGTGTCCTTCATAGTCATGGTCAGGACTTGTGTAATGAATTTATAAATAAATGTTTCTGAGGTAAGATGATTCAGCGGAGAGGCAGTACATTAGATTATAATCAAAATGACATTAAAAAACATCTATTGAGAGCTGTATATTATAATTTGCCTAAATTTATCAAAGCATTTAAGATTCCTCGAAAAAAAAAGAAAAAAAGAAAAGATGTGCTTTTGAAAAGAGCAGTTTATCAAAGCACTTTTCAGGTCACCTAGCCCCATGATTTATATAACACAATGATAAGATTGGTGTCTAAATATATAACATTAATGATCTCACGTCAAAACGCTACAGTGCATGATTTAATCTAGATTTAAGCCCAACTACTACTAACACGGGATGGAACGCGTATTCTTTGACGAGCACCGGAGAGCAATGTGTGGGACAATTATTATTTTGATCTAAAGGGGAATCATACAACGTCTATTCCTCCTAACAAGATCAACTTCTCAACTCTAAGTGTTTCAGACAACTGCAATTGGGCATGAAAGGACCGTTCTTCTTTCCTCACAGGAAAATCAACTTTAAATAAACCGTTGATCTAAGAGGCCGGCGTAAACGGCCACTTTCTCTAAATAACCGTGTTGTCCGTGCTCGACAAAATCCTCATTTCAAAATGGGATATGAAGATGATGAATATTTGCCTTATTAGATTGTTGCTAAAGATGAAAAATCAAAGTCTGGATTAGGCTATCCATTAGTAATTAAAGTGACATTACCTCCTCTCTATTTTCTCAAGCCACCGCTTGGTTGCCAGAGCCATTATTCAATTGTTTCGCATGCTGGGGATACAACATCTTTAATATACTTATGCTCATTAATGTAAATCATATTTGGCTATGGATGTCCAATAATCAAAAAGAATATTTCAACTTGTAATTCCCCGTCTATAAAAAGTATTCCCATTAGGGGAAGAGGCCCATGCAAATGACAGGTCTTTGAGCCCATTGATTTTTTTTTCCTCTACCCCGCGTTTTGGAAAGGCTGCTAATGTTGTCATGGACTGTTCATCAATCTATATTTTTATCTGATTCAATATTGTGCCTATTCATGAGGACTCATTTGTGAAAGAACTGATTAAATTAGGATCACACAGGCTGTAGGATGACTGGAAGCAATATAATTGTAACTGAACACTGGAGTTATATTAAGACTGGAAGGAAGTTTGAAAAGTTTACACACACACACACACACACACACACACACACGCACACACACACACACGCACACACACACACACACACACACACACACACGCACACACACAGTGCGTGCAGAAAGTATTCACAGTGCTTCACTTGCTCCACATTTTTTCATGTTACAGCCTTATTCCAAAATGGATTAAATTCATTTTTCACCTCAAAAAAGTTTGTTTGACTTTCTTGGAAATGTATTGAAAATACTAAAAAACTAAACTATAAAAATGTAAATAAGTATTTGCAGCCTTTTCTGTAAAGCACCTTTGGCAGCAATTACATGCGCAAGTCTTTTTGAGTATGATGCTGCAAGCTTAGCACACCTGTTTTTGGGCACTTTCTCCCATTCTTCTTTGCAGAACCTCAAACAGCAGGTTGGATGGGGAGCATCGGTGCACAGCCATTTTCAAATCTTTGCAGAAATGTTCAGTCAGGTTCAAGTCTGGTCTCTGGCTGGGCTATTCAAGGACATTCACAGAGTTGTCCTGCAACCACTCTTCTTCTGTAATCTTCTGTGTGCTTAGGGTTGTTGGAAGATTAACCTTCGTCCCCAGGTGCAGAGTGCTCTGGAGCAGGTTAACATCAAGGATGTAAATTGCTGCATTCATCTTTATACCACCTCAATACAATCCTGTCTCTGAGGTTCACGGACAATTCATTACAATGTACACTATGGATCCAAATCATGTCCAATCAACTAAATTTACCACAGGTAAAGTCCTAGAAAATTCTGACAGATGAACAGTGGGAACTGATAACAATTTATATTTTTGTGCTGTTTTTTAAAAAGATACACCTCCACCTTGCTTCTATGACTAGATCACTGGTTCCTGGGCTGATAGTGACCCAATGCTAAAATCTGAGCTGAACTCTAACACATATAGAGTATGTCAACATCTGGGCCAGAGTGGGCGCAACTTTTGATATCAAATAATCAGTATTGAGCAAAGTCAACTGTCCCTGAGGATGCTGGGATAGCTGTCAGAGCTGTGATGTGAGCTGGAAAAGTAATCAGTCAGCTTGTGTCCAGTGGCAGCTTTGATTCTGTCCCACGCTGCCTGTAGCTCGCTCATGTGGCCTTGTAATGATAAAGTGGCATCCTTGGCTGCCCAATGAGAAACAGCTCTATTCCAGAGCCCCATAATGAAATATATTCGTTTGCTGCATCTTAGTGGCACTACTTTGTCACTTGTGAGAAGAACTTATCACGAAGGTCCCCATTTCTCTGCATCAAGAGCCCTTCCTCCTCCCTTAGTACAAACACAACTCTTTCTAAATGAAGGCAACATCGTCTAGATCATGAGCGATCCCATGAAACATCTATAAAATATGACAGCTCCTGCTGCACAGGGACAATCGATGGCAGCCTACAGTATTTCCTAAGGCGCGAAGACTCAAGAGCGCTTCCGCAACGCTCGGGATCGGGTAGTCACCCCATCAGAGCAAAGGGTTCAGTTTTGAGGTCGTGCTCAGAAAAATCATTTTTTCCCCCTGGGATGTATAAAAAAAATAAGCAGCTTTCTGTCTGTGTGCTGTCTGAGTATGAGCAGAGGCGTTCTCGCCGCACAACAGTGACCACAGGACCGTGAAGCTTTAGAGGAGTCTGCAAAAACACACGCAGCAGCTCGTCTCAGGCTAAGACGCCCGTCCGGTGGCTCTTTGTGGCCTTCTTTGTCTTTATGTAAAAACCAATGCTCTCCAATGATGTGTTATGTAAAATTCCCAGAGGCTTGATTTAAATGGTTGGATATCCTGCATGCTAGCTTAGTTATACTCCAGTGCATCGCCCCTAAGAGCACATGGACGCTGCATGAAAAGCAAATGTAAATGCAGCCTTAGCTTCTTAGATAACAAGAAATTATGTCATGCGTTTTTTTCCCCTCTTATTGTATTATTATAATAATAAATAAAAAAAGGGGGACTTTTCTTACGCAGATGTTTCTTTTTTATCCGTACAATCACAGCATCCGGCTGTTCCTATGGCCTCTCTTAAAAGACAGCTTTAAGTTGCGAGGGAGCAGAGGTCCTGTGCCAGGGGCGAGAGTGGCAGCAAACCCTCGCCTGCTCTCCTGTAAATATCACACCCACAGAAATGTGAGGAGAAAAGAGGATTTGGAGGGGCCCGAGCAGGTCTGCAGCAGGTCTCCTGGGTCTCCCCCTTTGAGTGCTCGACAGATGACCAGGTGGTAATGTATTGTTGATCTTCATGTCGCATAGAAGCGGAGCTTAATACACTGTGTACACTACATCTGTTACATTAACATGCCTGTGGTTTTGCAGGTGACACCATAAAGATGTAGCTTTAAATTGTTTAATTCTCATAGAACTTGAGCATTCAGAGCATTTACCCATTCACATACACATGTTCATACAAGTACTTTTTTCTCTCTATCGAACATTCCCACTCCGACGAACTCTGCATTCAGTAGCTTGATGTTTTGGTATGTAAGGATCGAACCAACAACCTTCTGATTAGTAGAGGACTGCTCTAATTCTTGAGCTACAGCCACCTCCAGATTGTAGCAGTGCACCTACAAGGAGTTGCAGATGCATTTTATGCTATTTTAAGTGCATCGTTGTATAACAGCCTGGAAAAGATTGCCTCTGCATTAGAACTAAAGAAATCTAGTTTAATCCAACTAGTTTCAGAACTTGGACTCTATACTTCTTCAGTGGGATCTTTTCAAGGTCTTTACAACATCAAGTGATGATGAGTTGGTGTCCTAGTGTGTCTAAACAACAGAAGAAAGAAATGGAGATTCAGTTAAAGTTAAAGGTGGTGACTGCCTTTGTACATATTTCAGGACGTCGGTGGGGCAGTTTGAGTTCTTGTTGGCAGAGTTGGGATCACACATGTATCATACACATTTTATTATTTCCATATGATTATATATTCAGTACAAATTCTGAGTTACAAGTACAGTTGTTGCCAAATGCAGCAGTCTGATGGTCAGATCTGTTTATTTGCAAAAAAAAAAAATGGGAGGAAATTTTTTTCCTAGATCCAAAAACTAAATGGCACAATTACATCTAGCGAAATTACACGGTTGGTGTGAACGGCTACGTTAAGAATAGGTAAGTCTAAAAAAAACAATATTTGTATCTCATCAGATACAAGTAGCTTGTTGAATTTGACTTGTGAAAATACACAAGTTTACCAAAAGAGATCCATGAATTGAGACACAGTGCATGCACAGCATTTTGCTAACCAAGGGTTTTTGATGATTAGCCAGCTGTTTCAGCAAACAGAAGTCGTTGTACAGCCAATAAAGAGGGTACAGAATATCAGCTAAAAGCAAACTATTAAATACATTGTACAATTACACATTTAGCTTCTCCTACAGATTTATGCTCCTAATATCTCAAATCTACAATCTCACAGTCAAAGAAGAGAAGATTTGGATCTCTGAATTCGCAGAAAAGCATCACTTCTATTCAGCCAGAGACTGCTTTGAAAAGTCTTTTTTCTTTTTCTCGTCTTTTCAGAAATGTAATTAGGCTGTTAAAACTAAGAGCTCGAATTTAACTGAAAGAGCATAACATCCAATCTAATAAGAGGGCTCTTTAATGAGTAGCTAATTATCTACAGCATGGTGCACACAGGGTGCTATTGTGGCTTGAACTTGTGCAGGGAGCCAGCTGACTGGGGCACCCTTTGTGTTAGATTGGTTCCCACTTGGGAAACATTATTCACTGAAACATGGTTATGCTTTGCTTTATGCCTTTATAAAAGGCACCACTTGGATATGTTATGGGGTCAAACAGAGGTATGTCTATTCATTGGGATGATTGTGTTACTTTTAGGGGGGGGGGGGGGGGGGACACACAAACAAAGCATCTAAGCATCTAATCTTTAAGGAGTTGCATGAAATGAAAGGGTCTGCTGACTGCGAGAAGTCGACTGTCGTGACTCAAGTTTTTAAAGGAATCTCATAAAGTGTAAAGGATCTATCTTTGCCTTTAAGCTTATGTCAAGGCAATAAAGAGAATCACACACAACATAAAACAAGACCAAGAAAGCCAAACAACATGGGATGAGTGAGCCCAGTCAATAAATGGGCATGTATATTTGCTTGCTCAGTCATAAGAGATTTATTTTGGTGTGTGCATAAAACAGGACAGAGGCAATACATCATAAGCGACTGCATGCTCCGCCTTCGTTAAATGCACAGTAAGTTTCATCAGACAGAGTCTGGGGGTCCCCTAGCTGTTTCCTTCCTTTCTGTTTACCCAGCACCGCCCCTCATCTGTTCAAGCCCGTCTCCCTCTGACCTCCACAGCCTTAGCGCGACTGCATTAATTTTCCTAACAAAAATCAATCGGCCAAGGAATGGGACAAGGAGAAAGGGCCTTGTTATTACACCGAGCAGGAAACACCCTCTGACTGAGCGCGTACAGCTGTTTTTATAGGTAACAGTTCAACAGAGGGGTGGGGGGGGCGGCAAAGGGATTGCTCATTTCCCCTCACCCCATAGATGAGTCACTCCAAATAAACTTACACATGCCCTATGTAATGTCATTAGAAAATGAGGCTTAAAGACAATACAGGGGTTATTTGATGTGAATTTGTTCCCTGTTAATCATAAGGGAGAAGCATATGAGAGCAATTTGTCTGCAAAGATGGCAGTGGAGTGTTGAGGTTTGAAGAGGAAAATAAAGCACTCAGTCAAGGGAAAAAGAGGGCATATGACTGCAAATTCCCAGCCATGTGGCCGTTTCATTTTTGTCTATTTATGTGCTGGCTAGCTGAACAGAGTCGCAAACATTCCCTAAAACCAGATTAGGAAGTTATGAGGCCTATAATTAACCGGCTGTTTCAGCCGAGAGCTTCGGCTTCCTGTTTCCTAATGAAGAGCGAGTGAAAAATGATTTAATAATGCAACAAATGTGCCTTACGAGCTATTAATAAGTAGTACATAACATAAACATGACAACAATATTGGCTAGACATTTAAAAGAATGAATAAACTGTCCGCAGTGGGGAAAGTATAGAGTTATGGCAAGTTAAAGGTGAGAGGCAAACACTGAATGCAGAGCTTGGGATGCCATTACTCTGACGGCAAACAGGGGATCATGAGCCCAGGGAGTGACTGAGTGTGCGTGAGTGCGTTGGCGTGTGTGCGTGTTTAAAATGGTCTATGTGTTTAAAATGTGCTGCACAATACCTGCTAATTCTATTAAGTGCTCCTGTGGTGTGGCTGTGTGGTTATGGGTTGATGTAAATGGACGGCTGGTTGACTAAACAATGCAATAGCATTAGAATAAGGTGATTGGATGACAAAGTGCAGTAGAAGACCCGAGTCCAGCCACCTCAGGTCTTGCCAAGTCCATTACGTGTATTGGAGACGTCTCGATATCCGTCACTGGGAGTTGTCAGCTGAGAGAGAGGAGAGGTTGTTGTTTTGTTTAGCCTTCATCGTCAAGATGGCTTCCACCTCATGATATCTAGGTGCAGCTAATGCAATCAATCGAGGACCTCAAAAACACACCCCCCCCCCCCCAGCTTTTTTAAAAAATCTGCACTGGACCTTTCATGCTGTTTTAGAAAATGCTGGCAGTCAAAATGGCTCAACGCCAAGCAAAGCCTTAAGTTCTGTTTTCACCTTTGCCAAAAAGCCATCGCTGGCTGATTTCATGACATGTACCTGTTTCCGTAAGTCATTTGTACAGTTGCAGACATGCACACAGTGGAGGACAACAACAAAGTTAGAGACAATCGGGAGAGAACACAACACAGGCCGAGCTGCGCTAATCAGCATCGGCCACCAGCAACTCCTGAATTCTGGGAGGTAAAATTACATTTTTATTTAAAAGACGGGTGTTTTTTTGTGGCGAGCAATATAACGGCTTCTGAAGAGGTGTTCTACGGCAATCTAAAGCAATAAAAATATTCTAATAAAATAGGCTGATTCTTCTCATTGCTGGCCTCACTGAGTAGCAGCAGCTGTTTAGCTTTCAAGTCAGTGCTTGCCCCTCCAATCTACAGGCACTACAAAAGCACTCTACTGTAGTTGATAACCCGACTATGAATAAGCACATGAAACCAAGGGCAATTATTCACAGCACACTTTGAGACAAAAGCTGACTTGAGTGATGGGATCATCTTTGGCTGTGGCTTCAAACACAGCAGTCCTGTGTTGAACAATCAGACAGCTACAAAGTTGACCTGCAAAAGCTAATCTCACCATCCAATTGTGACTGCTACTATGACCTACACCTACAAACTAAACAACAGGAAGGCAGCGTGAAGGGATGCGCTGATTGAGTCGATAGTACAGCTAGAACAAATGTTTGGGACACCAACAAAGAAGAAAATCTAGTTCAGCTGTGCCAGCAGAAGCCTTGTTTTCACAATGTGTCCTCCAATTGTAATCACGACCGAGCTAAGGGGTAGCATGGAGACAGACACAGGAGGAGGAGACATAACTTTATTAGATCCATGTCACAGAGGGAATAGCTCATAAATGTTAAAGCTTTTGTTTGCAAGCAGCCATAGTTTGAGACAGCACCTCCGATGCTGTGCTCTATTCTTCACATTGTTTAACTTTTTTATTCTTTTATTATTATTCACTTCCACTGCTGGAAGTCTCTTCCTGTTAAAAGCTCATAGAAGGCCGTCTGATTGTTATTGTAGGGTCTTTAGATTACGATATAAAGAGGCTTGATGCAACTATCGTTGTGATTTGGTGCCATCTAAATGAAACTGAATTGAAATTTACTTAAATCTTTCATCTCTATTAGCGCATTTAAAAACTTGATTTATACATTTGCCTTCTGCACACATTCAAGTGAAAAGAAAGTGGGTAAAAAGTACACTCATTTTAGAGGAGCTGTCTCATGCCAAGCACAGCTAATGCATTGAAATACTGTCAGCTTTGTTCTTCTCTGCCACTCGCTCTAAGAGCCCGTCATTAAAAGCACTTGTGTGCAATGTGACTGTTTAAGTGTGTTGATTGGAGGAAAGTGTCAAGAGGTTGTTCCTTCTGCTTTAATTACTCCACAACAGGGTCCTTGCCACGGGAGCCGCAGGCTTTCTCCAAACCGGAGAGAAATTGCTTGAGTTTAATGTAACGATTTCCTCTCCCTGATATTAACCAGCTGTGCGTGACACCGGGCTCAAGTGAGGAGATCAATTCCCAGTGACAGCGTCGTCGTCGTCAGGCAGGCCAGTGAGCGAGTGAGGATGTGAAGGAGGATCACGGACCGCCACTTCCACCGAAGAGAGAGGGGTGTTGGTGGCTCGCTGCAGGTGTCTCAACCCGGCTCCCTCTACCACTCTAATGCCTCCCCGTGCTCCTTTCTCCGTCTATACATGACACCTGGTAGGGGGAGTAGGTGATCCCAAAGGACAGAAGGGATATATATATATACTTAGGCAGAAGAAAGGTCAGGCGAGCTGAATGTGGCAGGCAAACAGGCAGTGGGGGTCTGGGGGGTCTGGGGATGAATCACAGGAGAATTGGTGCATGGCAGTGAATGAATAACCCGCCATGGCTCCCCAAACCCCATTATTTCCCTCCTTCTCCAGCGGGGCCTGAAATTCATGTCTGCGCATGCTGCCAGTTCATTAGAGGGAGGATGTCATTCCTCTTCTGGCTGCGGCAGGACAGGCCAGGCGGGCCCCAGGAGGACCCGGCCCTGTTTAATTCCACATCAACCGCTCCACTGAGGGCCTTAATCTCTGCTTGTGTGATCAATACTATATCAGTGTAAATTAAAATGACAATTTTAAAGTAATTAAGCCTGTTAATGCTCGATTCAAATGTCATTATTTGCCTGAAGAGAAGCAGAGGGTGAGGGATGTGGATAAATGGTGCATGTATATCAAGGGGGGAAGTGGGATTTTTTTTTTTTTTTTGGGAGGGGGGGGGGGGGGGGGGGGGGGGAGGCTAAATTCGGAGCAGTGTCCGCAGTGACAGGTAGCCCGCTTTAAGTAGCACAGTCCAGTGTTGCCGCCACGGGCACCAAAAGGAGGGCTTAACAAAAGCGCATTAACTCTCAACCCATGCCGGCCCACAGATCTCTCCAATTTCAGAGGAGGATAACCCAATTGCTGAAATCTGATTTGTGCAACCAAACCCAATTATGGCCATATTAGATGAGAAGTGGCAGGGAGAGAACGCTTGCTGAGCGAGGCAGGAAAAATAGAGACTGTGGGAGGGGTGGGAGGAAAAAACGAAACGTTACACAATAAAAATGCACTTAACTATAGAATGAAGCCTCGCAGTAATTGTGTGATTGGATTATTTTTGTCTCCCTCCTCACTCCGCTTTTGAAAGGCTATTTAGAGTCATTGTTGGAGTGAAATAAATGGGGCCCAACGTTAACCTTGTCCCTGAGTGTGTGTGTGTGTGTGTGTGTGTGCTTCTGTGGCCTGTTCCATGTGCAGTGAGGTGATGTGTAAGTGAAAAGGAAATGAAATGATCACATTGTTGGTTGTTATTATGACAGACTCACAGCCCACAGCCGCCGACCCTCCACTCCCTCTTAAGACCAGATCCACCAATTACATCCAATTGCACTGGTTAGGGGCCACACTGGGCCCAACTGCCATACCTCTAAGTCCAGCTATCACTTTGCTCTGATAGGGCCTAAAAATATGAGCTCCACCTTCCACCTTGTGTCTCTTCCTTTTCATCATATCCCTTAACTTATACAACTTATACTTATTCCAAAAGGATGCAAAAGTCACGCGCTGTGAACTCGGGCTAATGAAGCGGCTAACATAATCATCCCCCCGAGAAAATACCTATATCTCACAATTAGTGGCTGCCACATCACGTGTTGACAAAACAAGAGGAGGTGATTAAAAGGAAGCCTTTAGCACGGGGGCGTACATCGGTCATGGATACGTTTGTCACTGCTCAGCTCATTCAGCAAAAAGATGCAAAAACAAACAAACAAACAAACCCACAAACAGCTGTCATGAGACAGAGTGACTCTGCGGAGCGGCTGTCACTGTGGCTGAACCACCTCAGTGACAGCTGGGAGGAGGAAACCGCTTGAAGCTGCTGTTATTTGGCAGCAAATGTCCCGCAGTGGTGCGATTCCTTCAGATGGATGATAAGAGTTTTCTCAGAGCTAGTTGTTATTAATTTGCGTCATCTTTATCCGTCGTGATCACCATTTAGTGGAAATCGAATGCTGAAAAATCATAGCTAATTTCCTGCGAATTAGGTAAAATGAAATGAATTGCGACCACAAAGTTTGCAACAGTACAGCACAAGTCCTACACCGTGTCCTCAGATGATCTAACTCCATGAATTATTAAATACGTGCCAATAGTTCCTAGATAGAAAGCCTCCCTGCTGAAAAACACCAGCGACCTGTGAGGATTTAATTAGCAAGGTGGGTGACACTATGCATCCCTGATCATGCTGGAGGGGGAAAAAGGACACCCAGGGGCTTTCAAGAGGGATGGAGAAAAGCTTGGCTTTGTATTGGTTTGCATCCAAGATGTCCGATCCATCATGCTGTCTGTTGACTGGTGTTAGCAGAGCCAGCCGTTATTAATTATCAGCTCATTTGGTGAGGAGGGGGGGTGTCAAGGGTGGAGTGTGGGTTTGAGGTAGTAGGTCCTCTTTGATCAATGTAACCAATCGCTCCAAGAGAACTCCACTGAGGGTGATTAAGGTCAGTCTGGCCTGGCACACTGGATGTTTCTTCTTTGAAAAAAGGAGCAGATGCTCCTGGGATGGATATGAGGAGAGGTGAGGCTGATAGCTAACTAGAGCATTAAATCTATCGCTGTAACTTCACTGTATGTGTCAGAGGAAGTTTGGCTTAAATGGAGAGAGAAGGGAGCAAAAACAGCTTTTTTAAAACTGCGAATCAACTGAGAGGCTGCACCAAGGTGAATATGGATTATTTTGAGCTGTGAGTCAGGCAAAACTACTCCAGCTGAGTCCAAAAATACAAATATAGAGTTAAAAATGAGCACAAAAGGCGTCTTTATAATCCATTTTTAAAAAGGTTTGAAAGGAAAGCTTCACACTCGCTGCCACATTTTTGGCTATACAAGCCTCACAAGCCTATTAGAATATTGAAAGACCTATGGGCTGTTTTCAGAAAATAAACATGTCAGGAAAGTCAAGCCTAGAAATTTTCGGCCTCATCCCCTCGCACATGGACATTTCTAGAATTCCCAGAATCAACCAATTATTTATTGTAAATTATGAAATATTCACAGTGGCTTTATGTTGAGGCACATTATTCTGAAATTGTTCCACAATATGCAGTCAGTTTTTCTGCAGATTGGTGAACCTCTGCCCATCTTTACCCCTGAGAAGCCTCTCTAAGATGCTCTTTATCCTCCCAATCATGTTCCTGAACTGCTGCCAGTTGCAAAGTGTTCCTCCAGCTGTTTCTGTTTTGTACCACTTATTTTTCCAGCCTTTTGGTGACTCCATCTCAACGTTGCATGGCGTGTTGCTGCCATCAAATTCAAAATAAGCTAATATATTTCATAAAATATTAAAACATATCAGTGTATATGTTCTTTTGTGAATAAACTATTGGTTTATGAGATCTGCAAATCATTGCTTTTATTTACACTGCATGCCAAATTTTTAGATTTGTGTCTATACTTAGATTAAATATACAAATAAAAATACAAATAAAACTGCCTAAATTAACTCCACATTGATTATTTACACAATAATACACAATAATAGTACCCCTAACACTAACCCTATCAGAATGTGTGGCTATCAGGGGACAAAAACACACATTTAAAACATCAAAAACGTCAGTTCGTTTTTCTAAAAGGATTATCATCCTAAGCTAACAGGGTGAATAATAATTATTATTATAGTGTAAGTGTTAAAGAATGCACTCATAAGTAAAAATTGTGGTTTTTGATCTTAATACTTCCGCTGTTGCCAAAATGTAGCATTATAAGTGAATAACACAGCATAATGGGGCATCATCGGTTACGCCAAGTATACGAATGCTGGCTTTGAGTGTGTGATGCATGTTAGTGAAGAATGGAGTGTGTGGGCTGAGTGGGGGTCTGTTTTCTTCCTCCTCAGAGAGTGGGTCTGTGAGAGCTGTGAGGGCTTTCAATAGAGAGAGGATTATGGAAATCAAAGCTGAGAGATTAGCTAATGGGGATATAATGGCCACTGACGGCTTGGGTCAGCCGGGCCATGCAAATGGAGCAACTATAGCTGGTGGAGGAGGAAGAATCGATATGTATGGTCAAAGCGCTGCCTGGAGATGGCCCTATATGAGCAACAGCTGAAACGTACACACACGCTGAGTGAGGGCCTGAAGCCAGCAGACAGAAGTGAGCTTTCAGCAAGAGGACCCGGCTCAAGTGGGGAAGAGGAGATATCGCCAGCTCCAGGCCCCGCTCCCTCTCACTGATGTCAACAGGCAGCATGTGATTCTCCCCAACGCCCTGGCTCTCATCCCCACTGACACAGCAGAAAGATGCAGATGCTGGTGCGGCCTCGCTCTCCACGCTCCATCAAATATCTATTCATCCCGCTTCGGGCCCAAAACACAACAAACGTCCTTGTAGACAATCAATAGTGCTGCGGCCAAGTATTACGACAGCATTTAGACACACTAAGTAGTTTATTTTCCTACAGACTCCGGACAATCTGACATCCGCCATTTAGGGTGTGCGGATATTAACCTTCTTCGGATGTACGAGGCAAAGTAGAAGTCGTAAAAAGCGATTGAGTGGGACACATGACGGCCTTCATCATCAAACTAAATGGAACGTCGCCTCTCTTATATATCAGAATACCAATTCTGAGCATGTCAGAAAAAAAAAATTTCAATTTCAGGTAGGAGCGGCAGGGACTCTGGCTCCCCCGCGCCTGGCCTCTCCCCTCTCATTTTCATTCCTGCCCGCTCGGCGCAGCCATTCATCAGGACCCGGGCAGAGGACACCTCCCGCCTGCTCACAAATGCATGGAGCAGGCAATAAAATTAACCTTGTGGCAATTGTTTTCCCACCCGTTTGATGGCCCCGTGTCAGCTCATCTGTTAACGGCGGAGAAGGAATAAAAAAGTCAAGCTGGGATGTGCAAAAAATTACGACTCGCGGGGGTGGTTGGGGTGGCGGGCCGGCGGGGGGGAAGATACCTGAATGAAGCCGAGCTAATGCCAGATTATGGAGTCAAAACTCGATCAATCAGCGTTAGGGAGTATCTGAAAACATGTTTGCTGCTGATTTGTGTCCGGGAACAATAAAGAGCGCTGAGAGTCTGCGAGGTGGGTGTTATGAAGACAACCAACAACAAGACGCAGTGATGTTTTTACAGTCCAGCGAGCCCCCACCACCCCCTCCATCTCTAACCCGGCCCTTTCCCTGGACAAGACAGGGATAGGAGGGAAGGAGGGGAGGAGGGGAAAGGTGGTGGGAGAGGAGTGGGGGGATAAAAATCCTTCAGAGGGTGTTTATTTGCTCTCAACACCACCTAAGCGATCAATATTTTTAATTTGGGTCCGAGTTATTATTTTTCACATCACTGCGCTGGGGAGCAGAGTAAAGTGGCTCATATTTTAGCACTAAAAAGATCGATATGACAGGCTCACCTTCACTCTGCCCCCTCGGTGGCTGCGGGGCTGCACATCATAATGGACGGCGGTGAGGTACACCCAGCCCGCCTCATGCTGGAATCACATCATTATCTGAGGCTGGAGACACCTCACCACCACCACCACAACGACATGCCACCCTCCGCCACAGGACAACAACACGGCCACCTCAACTGATTTACTCTCCTCGGCCAGATGCTCGGCTTTATCAGAGAGAGTGTGTGTGTGTGTGTGAGAGAGAGCGGTGCCGCAGCAATCCGGGGGGGTAAAGGCTCAACTGCCCCACAGATTTCCCTTCTTGTAATAAATGCATCAATTTCTCCGCTTCTTTACACAATCCATTAATTATATCTACATTTTCAGTCAAAATATTTTCACATAGAGAAGGCCCGCTCCCGAGGAATCATAATTCACCTGTGATGGCAGATTCATTGATTGTCGCTCAAGGCATGTCCAAAGTGTGTGTGCTTTTTTATTTTCTCCTACGTGCATGCTTGCACTGTGTTTATCTGCCTCTGCATGTGTGTGTGTGTGTGTGTGTGTGTGTGTGTGTGTGTGTGTGTGTGTGTGTGCACTTATGTCTGCCCACGAGAGTATGAGTGATGGCCATGGAGAGTTATGGCCCGGCGATATTACCGAGCTGACATCTACTCCATTCAAGTGGCCTCAGTCGGTGCCGTACTTCTCACCATATTGAAATAAGAGCTCTCTTAGATTTAGTTTGCAATATTTTAACCTGCTTATGTGCCCGCTGTGGCGTTTTTAAACACAGAGCTGGGAGGCAGAGCAGGAGGAGGAGGAGGGTAGATGCTGGAGCTAGTTAACCTCTGTGTGCAAAACCAACAGACTCTACATGGAGACCCTTCCTCTGTGACCCCACTTTAACTGGAAAGTATATAATCTCTATATGCAACCGAGTTTGTGTCCTCATAAAAAAGCGGGGGGTGGGGTATAGGATCAAGTCGTTGTTTTTTTTAAGAAGGGAAAAAGAGGAAGGCAATAAATGTGAGTGACATGGATTTCTGGGCAATGGTTTAAACACAGTGAAACTGAAGCCCTGTCAGCACAGACGGACACTAAGCGTTCATAAATTCCTGCCTTAGGAGAGAGGGACTGATGATTGCATTACAGCATGCATCATGGGAATCACCTCTGCAGGAAGATGAACCAGGAATCTGAATGCAACTTCAGGAAGTCAGGAAATAAAGGCGTTAATGCTTTGCTTCAGGTGGGGTTTCTCTGCATAAAACTGGGACTCTTGCTTTCCTTTACTTAAATAATGAGGCTCCGGTTTCACAATCCACTTGTAGTAGTCTTTTTATTCCCTTTGCAACAGGATCTAGTTGAGCCTGCCCCAAAACACAGACTGACTGAGCTGAGACTCTGAGGCAATTTTGTATTTGTATCTTTGGTGGTCAAATTAGATTTAATGTTAGATTTGACTTCCATGTCATACCAAACTTACCATTATCTATCAATAAAACATCCCCCAAAAAGCACTATCAGGTTTCACAAATGCAAAACACAGAAAAGTGTTACAATATACACTTTTAAATTCCAATAATCTATTCATATTGTTTTTGTATTTCTTCTTTATCTGCTTCCTTTTTTTCATCTTTTTTCTTCACGGCACATTTTCATTTTTACTTCAAATTCATCCATCCATTCATGAGAGCCTCACCCACCTGTAGAGTGGCTCTGGAAACCTCACCTCGCCCGCCCATCTTCAAATGTTAAAAGAGCTTCTGGCCTCCTTCCCCACCCACCCATATGCATTTTCATTAATTAGCAGCAAATTCCAGTTGAATTTCAGACAAATAAAGGTCTGCACGATAGCATCAACAAACTGTTGCTTGTTTATTTTCCGTTCATAAATCATATTCGCTTAACTTAGTTACACCCAGTATTTCTCCTCTGGGCATACACGCCGTACTGCAGTGGCTTTGTGCCTCAACAGAGGTTTGCACTGTGCTGGAGTCTACTCCTGTCTGTGTGGGGTAAAACGCAGACAGGTCGTTAGTCCGTCTTAGGACAAAGTCAAAGAGACAGACGGATATGCAAACACAAACTCACTCGTACAGCCGATTTAGAATCTCCAATCAACCTAACAAGCATGGATGGCCGGAGGAAATTTGAGCAGACACAGAAAACCGCCCCCGCAAATTCGACTAGCAGATTAAAACCCCAGAAGCTTTCTTACATGACGTGACAGTGCTAACAACTGCACCGTGCTGCCCAGCTTCAAATGCAATATACATATGAAATTAGATTTCATACAAATTAGTTTGACCCAAGGCTTCTACTGTCATCCTGTCCTACTTAGCAAAGCTGGGCTCTACTGTAAATGTATTTTTGTCAGAATCCTGGCTTACCTGAGAGAGGACTCAACCTTGGTGGTTATAAGACTCATTCTGAAGCCACAAACACAACTTCTGCTCCATTATTCCAAACAAACTAAGATGCTTAATGCAATCATAATAAAAATTCACTCAAATACAAACGATTTAAGATTCATGCTAAATGTTGCCTCTGCTGGGTCACCATTTGCAGTTTGTATCAACTTGATACACTTGATCAAATCAAGCAAGCACAGCAGATTTGTCTCATCTTCACGTTCAAGGACACAAATCCAAGGGAAAAACAAAGCAGGACAAAGTGCTAACACAAAACATAAAAAGAAACAGCGGTCTCCTGTCAAAGCACGAGGCCTGATTTATCCTCTACTCTCTGCTCTCATTCCTGTCCTGCAGACCACAGACATGAGAGAAGCCTTTAATTTCCCATTAAAATGCCCCGGAACAACTGAGGGCTGAGGAGGCGCCGTGTGCCTGCTCTGTGTGGACAGCTTGATTAGGCTTGTGTGACTGCGGTAGGTGTCCTTTCTGTGCAAGCTGCAGAGACACCAGAGCAAAGTGTGTGTCGGGACGCAGTAGCATCAGCATCAGCGCACGTCACTCCAGATGACATGGGCTGCAGCTCCAGGGCCAGGCCTACGATAAATATTAATGGCCAAGAACAAGTGGATTGGGAGTTGAGTTATCAGGGCGGGCCTTCCTAATTGACATTTTACCTGCTGTATACCTTAACGGGGCTGTAAAACACCAGGCCGGGGCTCAGCCGTAGGGGGGAACATGTCAGTCAAGGTACCGCCACCTTCCTCTGGGAGGAGAGGAGGAGCTACCAGCTCGCCCGGCTTCTCATTGTTCAGATTTTTCAGATTTGACATGCAGGTATTACACGGTGCTATTATCTAGCAATTATTGGAAAGATGCTTTAAGAGATGTGAGGACTGGAATCTAAATAATTCTAATAAATTATGAAAATGAAAAAAGCCAAGTCTTTCCTATAAAAAACTAAATTAGGCTTCGACATTCTTATTTTTGCATTACTTGTCATTATTTATATGTTTAAAATTATTTATTTTTTTTTTGGGGGGGGGGGTTAACATTTCTTTTTTAGCTTTATATTTCTTTACATTTCATCAGTTGTGTTCATGCTTATGACTTGAATTATTACAATTTAATATTCTACTTATTTACTGGAAAAAATCCATCCATTATTCAAAGGAGCATATTGAAATATTTCATTTAAAAAAGCAAAAGTACAGATTGTTTGCAAAAAATAGCTAAAAACTGGGAAGAAAAGACAAATTTTATATCATATTTTCTTGATTTAGGCATTAGATGAATCATCAAGTTGCAATAAATCAATCACTGCAAGGAAATAAATTGACCGTCTTATTATAGGGCTCCATGCATTCATGTCAACGCATTTATAAATTGCATTCCCCTTTGCATTCACTCTCAAACACACACACACACACAACGTGTGTGTGTGTGTGTCCCAAAAAACGTCCCAAAAAACACCAACACAAACATATATGCATACACATACACGGATGCATGCAGGAAACACAGCAGCACACACTCACACCGAGTGGAATCTCAGGACCCAGAAATGTGTTCCCACTTACATTATCTGAAAATTGACAAGCGGGGCAGACAACAAACAATTATCCCCAGAGCACAGGGAGGAGGGAACAAAAAAAAAAAAGATCGAAGACTGAGAAAACAAATAGAGGTGATGTCATCAGAGCTAAATGGCAAGCCCTGTGTGAGAAAGACTGGAGAGTCTATTCATATTTACTGTTGCCAGGATTTCAATATCAACATCATCGAAAGCACATCAGATGTTTCTCTTTCCGCTGACTGACTCACAAAGACGAGCACAAGCTGCCGTCTGTATTTGAGGAAAATTAAAATATAAAAAATGGTGGAAAAAAAGAAAAGAAAAAAAGGTTAATCCATAGACAAACACCATTAAATAAACAGATCATAATGCTGGGATATTAGCGGCGCTTATGTGAAATGGCAGATAATTAGATTTGGGAAAGGCCAGTGTTTGTAATATTTTTTTGAAAAGAGCAAATGTGACTCAGTGGGTGCTGTGATTTATGAGCGTTTGTGGAGGTGCAGTGTAGCGTGGCGATAACGCACAAAGTGCTGAGGAGATCCAAGATAGACGCAGGCAGCGATCACAGACAAACTGGGTCTGGGGGCACGGTCCATAACTGGACAACATCCATATGTTATTTTATAGTCTATCTACATAATCTCCTGGGAACGCGGAGATCATTATCTGATGCACCTGCAGCCTGGTCACTATCAGCCATAACGCTACAACATAAAACATGCTTCTATGTGGAGAGAGAGCAGCACTCAATCCTCTGCTGCTGGTGTTACAATTGAGCATTTGGCTCCACCTAGAGGGCACAGAAGCTGTTTAGCAGGAGGAGGTATGGAAAGAGTCATTGAGAAGAAAAATGATTTTATAAGTGTCGATTTTAAGGTCATAAACATGTACGAAACAGGACAATTTCTCCACTTTTTTTTCTTTTTTAATTGAAATATGCTTTGTTTATAAATCCCAGCTCACGTTTAGGAATCTATGATTTACTAATCAGTACTGAAACAATCCCCAAGCACTTCCAGCCTCAGCTCAGCTGAGTTCCAGATCTCTACTGCCATCTTGTGGTCATCTGCGTTTACTGCAGGTGTTAGGAAAACTGAGCAAGGTGGCTCCTACAATGTGAGCAGCTAACAACGTGAGTGTCATGTATCACATTAGGTGACACTTGGCTGTGGGAACGCAGGTGCAAAGCTGTGTCACAGCTGCTGCTGCGTCACTCCATCTTTCATTTATGCACTCATATCAAACCAAAACCAGGTAATGCGGTTGTCCGTTTCCACAGACTCAGCTCATATGTAACAATTACATGGTGTGCGACAGCTTTTTAGTTCATGTTCTATCTACAGAAAACAAACAGAGCAATGCCAACCACAGACTAAAATACCACCACAGTGTCCTATTTTAGGAGGATATTGTGGTGCCATTTCAGTCACCTATCACAAAATTGCTTCTGCACTGGCACGTATCAAATGTTCTTGATAGCATTAGAATTCATGTGAAATGTGTAAAGAGCAGGTGGTGGCAGTGGTGGGGTTGTGTGGATCAAAGCATATAATTTTATATATATGCTGAATTGTTAGCATATAGTTAGGGCTCGATCAAGTGGCCCTGAATTCTCCTTTAGTTATGCTGCAATAGGTGTATGCTCCTGGGGGATTCCCATGATGCATTATGTGTTTCTACTTCAGTCACCTTTCTCATTCACTATGTGTTAATAGACCTCTGCACTTTTCTCTGTATCTACTATTATTGTAGGCTCTACCTTACAATATAAAGCGCCTTGAGACGACTATTGTTGTGATGTGGTGCTGTATAAATAAAACTGAATTGAACTTTTAAGCTTCAAGCTAAGTTAATAAGAAATTTTTTCATCATTTTTAGGGTACAAACTGTCTGCTAATGGAGTTCTACTTTGATACAACTAGTCTGAGGTCTGGGGCCTCGCTCTGTGTGAAGTTTGCATGATTCTCCCTGTGCTTAAGTGAGCTCTCTCCAGCTATGCACAGGTTAGGTTAACCGGTGACTCTAAATCGCTGTAGGTGTGAATGTGAGTGTGAATGGTTCTCTATCCCGCTGCGTTGGCCCTGTTCTGTGGCTACACATCCTAAGTGCATTAAAGATGATTAAATCCAGTACCAAATCTTCATGTTGAGCAATAAAAATTGATTCAGACCAAATGATTGAGCTAGTTAGCCATCCCTATCACAACAGATGTAAGCTTATAACAAACAATCCTTCTTTTTCTGTGTATTTATCATACATGTACATCTGAAGGAGTGCACAGGAATGGCACTTTGCCTCCTAGCAAGGAAACTCAATATTGTATATTTAGCATTTAGCATAATCCCGGTGAAATCCAATCATCACTAGCATGTAATTCATGCAAGAGAGCCAATGAAAATAAAGTGAACAGTCAAAGCACTCACTACCTTTTAAGCTGCGTTGACTGACTCGCATCAACTTCTGCACTGATGCAAGAAAACATTACACCCTAAGTTAGCAGTGTTTGCTTACCGCCATCAAATGCCACCCACTGAAATCAAGATTTTTTTTTAATACGATCGATATTGTGGCTGAAAAGTAGAAGATCTTTTTTTAAAACAGCTACAACAGCAAAAATTAACCAAGAATATTTCTTACTCCTTCTGTTTAATAAGTATAAGTGCTTATCAGCTTTGTTAAAGTTTCTACATTACCATGTTTATACTAACTCAACATTTCCTGCACCTCTTTCATTGATACACATCATTCGACCACTTTAGAGAATAAGTGAGGTAGAAAGAGGGGAACAGAGGGCAACCACCAGAAAAACAAGGAACGACAGAGAGGGGATGGCAGAGATGGAAATGAGGCAGGAGACACTTTCACAACTGGGGTAAATCCACACAGCAGCCGATACAATCTATCAAACGCCACTCACTGTGAAATGCTCCTGGGATCTGTAGTTCTCATCGAGGTAGACGCGGGCTCTGCTGTATTCCTTCAAGGCATCGCTGGACAACAGCTCTCTGAGGGACAGAACACACCAGGTCATATATAAGCAAAAAAAAAAAGTTCAAACTAGCGCAAAAAAGTTGAGATATGACCTAAATGGCTAAAATTTTGCAGGGGGTGTTGCACGGTCTATAGCACTACAAAAAACTATCAGACAAACTTATGAGCACAACACTTACTTCACAAAATTATCCACGTGTGACATGGACTCCTCGAAATTCTTCCCACCCACCTCCTGACAATGCAGTGCCAAGAAGTGAGGCTTATGCGACTGTACTGTCTGAAACACAAGACAGAAAAAAAGCACAGGTGAAAAGAGAGCAAACAGGACAAACAGTTGTGTTTCACTTCATTTTATTTTTTAAGTGGAGTACATCCACAACAATAACTGCAGCACGCCCATTTTCACACAATAAACAAAGCTAAATTTGAATCATTTATCCAAGCGTAAAAACCTATATTGACTTGGCACCTGGGCCTCTACAATTCTTCCTAACGCGACTCTTTGACATGCTACTATATTTACACAAGACAAAGTGCCTTGCTAATTTAGGCAGAAGGCACTTAGTGAGCTTGTTCCACACGCGTAACGCTGGCCCCTCTTCATCTACAACCAGAGATGGGCCTGCAGATCTCTATGTATGTACAGCAGGGTGTGACAGACGCTCACACATCGCCATTAGTGCTGACACCTCACTCAGTGTACCAATAACAACTGCACCGCTCCAGCGATATATCAGATGCTTATTAGAGTTTGGGCAAGACTCCAGGAAACAGGAAAAAAGTGATGATTTTTATTATACGGCTGTGAGCAACAAACACTTCCTGGAAGCTATCTCCCCCTGAGTCACATGACCTCCTATTACACATTGGGAGGTGTTTGTGAGCACCCTGTCAGAGGTGCTCAGAGTGGCTGACTTCTAATGGAAAATCAATACCAGCGAGTGATTTACAGCACTCACAAGCACTCACAGGGTCGCCCCTATGGATGTCAGGCGCGAGCTATACATCATTGTCGCAGCCCGGTGAGTGGTGGGGGCTACAAATGATCCCTGGACCCCAATGGAGCCACGCTACTTCACCAGCTCCCGCCCCCACCTCAGCATTGCATTATGCTCACTACAGGCCCAATCAAATAAAAGTAATGTATGGCAGTAATGCTATGGATTTTCCATCAACCTATGGCTTGTCACTTAGCTCGATGACCCAGGAGCGGGGACCTGCAGAGGCCCCAAAGCTGGAAAGATTAGTGCACCTATCAACTCAAGATGGAAAAGGTCACACTCTCAAGGAGCTTACAACTAATGTCAGGCTGGAAAATGGTGCACGCACACTGACGCGCCTGTGCCGTTTTCTATTTATCTTTCCACACTGTAAATTCTGGTCTAGGCGAGCAATCAGACAGAATCCGTGTAGTAATATCATTATCAGGCTCACCAGTGCTATCAGGCCAGAGCCAAACAGCATTGACTGATGACCTTAGTTTGCAAAAGAAAAAAAGAAACCTTCGGACTAGCTTCTAATTAGATATAATTAGATAGTTATTCAGTTGACGTTTGAGAGTCGAGCAGTGACCGATGTGTTGACAAGCTGCGTACTGAATCTATGACAAAAGATTTTATGGTGCGTAACGATAGTGGAGAGGAGAGGACTGCCTCCAGTGACATCTGCTGAGGCAAGGGTGAGAAAAGCCTGTTTGGCCACATTGACACTACCAACAGAGAGCTCCCATATGGGACCATTTTTCAAACTCACAATGGTGTCAAGACGCTGATGTGTTTGATATGAAGGTGTGTCCTCATATCCTCTCTCTCTCGAACGCTCCATGACACCATCTGAACTCCGAGGACGCACCCGGGCGTCTAAATGACATATTTGTTTAACTGGAGCGGGAGCCGAGGAGAGATGTGCTGTACCAACAAAGTCAGATCAAAGTCGCGATCTCATACTTTACATGTATTCAGAAGATGGTCCTAACACAGATGTAGTTTGATGGGGGGATGAGCATGCATCAAAAAAACAAAAAGCAAAAAGCTAAAGTGTGCACTGCTAAAACCCGATTATATGAATGAATGTGTTGACAGGAGCGGAGGATTTAACTGGCAAGTAAGGGTTTTTTTCTCATTGTAATTTTGAGTATTTTGAGACACATAATGGCTGTCAATCAAAAACAATGGTCCTAGGTCGTAACACATATTGTCATTTATCACCTTTTTTCAACTGTAAATTAAGTCCTCAATGTTAAGCTGTTAATATCTATTTTATCTCACAAGATAAAGTTATCTCACTTCAGTTATTGTTTCGTTGTTTTGTCAAAAAACATAAAACTGAGTCAGTCTGACCTCAGAATGATATCAATTTATTATCAATTTGATATATATCAGCAATTAAATGCAGTCTCTTTCTGATAATACAGTATTTGATAAATTGTCAGAAATCACTTCTCTGTTACTGCCTACATAGACATAAATTTACATATAAAAGAAATTCACATTTGACTTTGAGATCTGCACTCAGAAATCTAACCAGCTAGAAGCCAGCGGAGTCTGTTCTCGAGTTGTGCTTATTAACAGACTCATTTAAAATGAGGAAACATGCTGGCAATTTGTCAGACGGCATTTGCAAACTGTCAACAATCTCTATGAGAGTGACCTCTTGTTCGTAGTATTTTCAGAGCATTTTAATTTATTTAATAATATATCGAGAAGAAGAAAGCAGCTGGACTCCTTTAGCCTGAAAAAGTCTAGTTGCTTTCTTTTTCAAGCTGTCAAGATTACCATGAGCTGGATGACTGAGAATAGCCAACTCTCGTACTTCACCAGCCCTCACAACGATTATATGACTGTGTGTATGACTACACGGGGAAACAAACTAAGGCCCCAGTCACACAATAAGGCCTAAAGACCGATCAGTGAGCCCATGATAACTACCGGCTGAAGAGGAAAACGTGTATTTCCAGACTGGTTGGTCCTTTGCAATTGTATTGGTCACCAGCAGATTGATGGAGTCACCTGAAGTTTCCAGGGAAGATGCCATCATGTTCAACTACATGCTAAGCAGTTGTGAAACTGAAGAATACGTCATAAATCAGAGACCGTTTGCCTACAAAGTAAATGTTTTATGTTTTGCCAGGAGGCCTCTGAGTCTGTGTGACTAAGACCCAAGTTAAGTGAAAAATGAGTTATGGGGGGAACGAAACAAAAGTTTATTGCTTCTGAAGTATTCTAAGAGTTTAGGCACCACTGGTCGAGCCACCCTGAAAGCCATACACAAGTTATTTTGCATTGCTGATGGTTGCTAACATATTTAGCTGTATGGCAACAACTGCAGGCCTTGACACCAGAAGCACATTACTAAGCACTAATCACTTGACATGAAATTGAGCCAATGTGTCAGAAGTAACCATAATCCTGCCTTTAGAGACAAAAAAGCACACATTACATTAGCTAGCTATTCATATTTATGCCAAAGCACTTGGCAAACTTTGTGTTTTATGTGTGAAAAGGTCACAAGAAGTACTATGCACCAGATATCAACAGAGATAGAGGGCCTTTTATGAGAACTAATCAGAAAAGCCTGAGTCCTATTTCATGGTTCCTTTTTGGAGGTGGGAAACAATCAGAGGGATCAAAGGAGCTTGTACGCTGTCAAACAGCTGGGATTGTTTGTCTTACTGTCCCATTCCAGCACAACCACTAACTGGGAAGAACCCAAAACGAGAAACATTGGGTGTAATGGTGGTTATTAAGATAAGATAAGAGAGATAAGATAGAACTTTATTAATCCCTCGGGTGGGTTCCTCTGGGAAATTCGACTTCCAAAAAGCACAGCAACGACCGAAGTTACAGTTACAAGGTTATTAGGTTATTAAGTTATTTTTATTAGCAGATTAAACCAAAAGACCATCTCATCTAGTGCATGTGAGATAGCCACGATATGGGGTAATTGGATTTCAGAGACTTATTTTAATTGCACACATTGGTCTGTTTAATCAATTAACTATCTGATGCCCTTAAGCACTGTACAAGTACAGATCACAAGACTGGATGCTGGGATCTCACACAATCACTGGCTTGTGACAGGCCATAGAAGTTTCCAATGCAAATCAGCTGGGGGATTATTCAATTCAGTGCGGTGCAATGCAAAGCACTGTTTATACTACTGCACCAGCAATGGAGAGATCCCATTTTCACCAACCTATTGCAAACAAGTGGGACAAGCAAATGAACCTGCTTTGCCTACATGTAAATAACTGAGATGTCCTGACACAGGGTCAAAAGTCCTAATAAAGGATTTGATTCAGTTGCATGAGAAGTCAAGAAAATCAGAAGCAAAGCCTCTGAAAAAAAAAACAAGTACAGCAGTTAACAGTTCGGCCTTTTCCACTTCACTTGGATTTATAGCATCCAATAAAATGTAACCAGCAGCTTAGTCCAAGTGCCGAGAGTTCACGCTGCCTGTCCATAAAATAAAAAATAAAATTCAGTATCAGGAAGCTAGGATCCCATCAAATAAAGATTTTTTTAATCTAAAATAATTATCTTTTTATGTTTTTGGTTTTACTAAAATGTGCCTTCTTATGTTCATATAAGTAAAAAGCAAATAAAAAAATGTGAATGAGTAATATGATAAACTTTGTATTATTTCAAGCTTTACATGAGTTAAAACTTTCGGTTCAGCAGTACATTCCTGTAAATCTCTTGAGTTCTTCTTTTATTCTACTTGTCTCACACATAAGGTGTCTGAAGGCCACCGTCTTTGTTTAACTAAACTTAACTGAACAAAGTTTTGCTCAAAATATGCTTGAGTATGAAACAGCACAACCATTATAAATAAGTTAAGTGCTAAGATTAAATAGAGAACATGAGAAACAAATCACACAAGCATAGAGAGGAATAACTTTTAATTGCATGACAGTACAGTACCAAAGGCAAACATACCTTTGAGCTTCAAGCAAGGCGTGCCGTTAAAATAATTTTTCTTCCTTGAGGAATTCCCGCATGCGATCATTTCGACCATATATAAAAATACAGCAGGTAACAAGTTTGGTACCAACAATGACCTAGAGCCTTAAGGGCCAATTTTAAATTATGTATTTATTATTTATGATTTATGATTTATTAGTTTTAACAGCTTCTACTGTGTAATTTGTCGTTAAAAAAAATGACAACACTTGTTCCTTACAATCTTGTTATTAATAGTCGAGGGAGTGTGAAATGCACTGAGCTGCTTTGAAGCAGCAATCCATGCAGCTTTTTGCAGGGTTTTTAGTTTTTTCCTGATGACAAAATGGTCCTGTGTGGTAGAAGTGAAGTTTAGTGGATGTGAGACCAAAGTTCGGTATAAAACAAGCTTTGGATTCTTGCCAGGTGAATGCACTGCACGAGTCTTGCCTGTAAACAGCTTTAAACATACAATGTGCTTTTTCCGATTGCAGCCGCTGACAATTTTCATTGAAAAAAGGGAGAATTGGTTCAGAGTTTCTGGCCAAACGGCAACCAAATCAACTGAGAGCAATGTGTGCTCCAGAAGGATTGTGGCAAGCTGGCCCAGCGAGGCTGATTGTAGTTAACTCTAGCTGTTTCTGCTGGCTGTTCCCAGCCGTGCAAAGTTCAGAGTCTGGTGCTTCTTTCCATGACGTCAGCCGGCAACAGCACAGAGCTGGCATGAGGCTACAGGCCCGCCTGGTTCACACAGGGGCACATCGCTCTCTCTCTCCCTGCATGCTTTTTCGCGCGCGCACACACACACACACACACACAATGATATCGTCATCTAACGCACATAAGCACGTTGCACAGTGCAAACAGAATTCCTCAACAGCCATAACCAGCACATGCTCTTTACACAAACACACACACACACACACACACACACACACTTTTTCCTCATGATATCTAAAATTCCTGGCAATCCAAAAATCACCTTTGCATGCCGGTGACAGTGAAAATCAGGGGATAGCAAAGCTAAGTTAAGAAAGATTTAGAAATTTACAGAGGAAATGCCGCTGAGTTCATGTTCACCTGTATTTTGTGATTTCTGGAACTTGCTCTACCTTCTACATTAAGAAGAAGCTGTTGTGCCATATGAATAATTTCAATTGATTAAGAGCAATCATACAAACTGACAAAACTGGAACAGTTACATCTATAACTTCTGTTCCCTGAAGGAGAGGAACGGGGTGCCACAGATAAGTGTATCAAACCCCTGTATGTCTCGGCTGAAGAAACCTCTATTTACGCCTTTAAAGTGGGTGACTTGTGATAACTTCCACACAGCCCCGCTTTCACATACCCCCTGTCATCACAGTCATCCTTTTTTGATAGCCACACTTCACAAGCTAAGCTGTGCGACAGGGCAACCTCGCTTTGGATTCGTTCCCCTCCTTCAGGGAACATAAGTAATAGATGTAACTGTTTGTTCCCTTTCAGCCAATTCGCTTGGTACAACACATAAGTATGATATATATCTATATCTATATCTATATATATATATATAGATAGATATATACACACACACGCATCCCACAGAGATCCCACCAAACTGGAGTCGGACGAGTCAGTGCGTGGTAGACACAGCAGAAAGGACAGCAGCCAAAGACAAGTCCCATGCAGGACCTAACCACAGGTGTTAGCCAGCGAACTCCTTTAATGTATGGCACCAGGGGCACCTTAGCTATCAATTAAACCTCTCAGCAGTTAAGAATGAAGGCACCACAGATCCAGGTACGAATGAATCACTTCTTCTCCTGGGAGAGAAGGTCCCTGTGGAGAGGAAGCTCCCAAGGCCTTGCTGCTAACAGACTCATTATCTCTGCATATCACGACTTGGCTACCAAGGGGCCACTAGAATCAGGGAAAGACGATGTTGAACAAAGAACAAAAAATATATTTTCCTTTGGGGGAAATGCATAAAGTAGCACGTCTGGCTATTAGTGCGCTACTGCATCCATGCCTAGGGGTGCATTGTGGTCGACTATGGAGAAGAACAGGGGCCAAATAGATGCCAAAACTGGGCCACTATCAAAGGGTGAAACCTCCATTCTCTCACCAGACAAAAACTCCTGGAGAGAAGGTCTAGTCCCAGGTTCAGATGGCCCGGAACATGGGTGGCTCTTAGAGACCAAAAACCAGCAGTGCACCATAACAGCAGAGAGCAAGACAGCTTTAAGAGGGGATGGGAGCATGTCCCTCCCTGATTGCATGTAAGAGTCCACTGTTGAACTGTCCATCCTGACTAGGACATCCTGGCCCCTCAGAACTGGAAAATTTTTGCTTTGCTTTGCTTTGGTGTTCATTCCAAAACACAAAGACTGCACAGCAAGACTTGAAATTAGCACTTCGTGGGCAGGCTACTCACCAACTGCACAGAGGAGGCTAACATAAACAGGGGCAGATAAGCTACAGAAGCAGACAACAAAGCTAACAAGCAGCAGCTAACTAGTAGCAGCTAACTAACCCAACTTACCAGGGGATTTTTTTGCGAGGTGAAAAGCGTGCTAACTAAGGGATGCCTGTGATGACAGACTCTGGCTACGTCTACACTAATCCGGATAATTTTGAAAACGGTATTTTCATCTAAAAACACTCCGCGTCCACACTATCGTTTTCATCCACACTGAATACGCTACGTTCCTGTACTGCACATGCGTGAAACGTAACACAATTTACTTTCCGGCTCTTTGAAACGTGGCAGCAACATGTCAAGGAAAAGTGCCGAGTTTTATCTGGAGCATATACAAACTGATATTAATCTTTTAAAGGGCTGTCAAAATAGAGAGCAACCAAGACAACTGCTGTACAATGCCGTCCACAATCTTAGTTGAATTGGTCACATTAATGCATCATACGACTAAAATGCATCATCGTTTTCAAAAGCCTCCATTTTCGCAGTCCACACTGTGACGCGAAAACGACCTTTTTAAATTTACCAACTTTGGAGAGCATTTTCAAAAACCTCTGTTTTCCATGACCGAAAATGCAGACGGAAAACCAAAACGGAGAGAAAAAGATGCGTTTTCAAACGAAAAACGTATTAGTGTGGACGTAGCCTCTGATGTGCAGGGGGGCCATGTGCAAGTCATCGCAGCTCATCCGCCTTGAAGGCGTGAATAGAGAGGTTTCTTCAGCCAGGAGACGTGGGGGCGTGATATCCCTTACTTATGTGTTGTACCAAGTGAATCAACTAAAAGGGAACTCAGATATTCAAAATAATTTTCAGGTTCAGAGCCGGTTAATTGCCTGAAACTATTCAATTTGGTTTTGGTTTCATTGTTTTCATTGTCCTGTTTCTTACTTTAGATGTCTGAAGGGTTGAGGATACGTTTCATGCTCGTGCTTCTATTTTGTTTATCAAAAACATGACACTGCAGCAGCAGGGCCTGGTATCCTGGTTGCCTGGCATATATTTATTTTAATTTTTTTTTTCCTGTTTGCTTAGTACAACACAGTACAGACATTCAAAGCCATGATGAAAAAAAATCTGTGTGAAGCTTCTTGTAGAAATAAATAATAATGTGTCCCGGTGTTAACTGCTTTAGGTAAACTTATGCCACAAGCCTGCATAACATATACAGTCATCTGAGAATGATTTGAGGTGGCTTGCAACTACAAGCAGTATCAAATCGTATTTTCTGTTGGAAATGCCATTCCTAAACTGTGGCCTGCCCCGGATGTACCCCTCATCTCACCCTATGGTAGCCAGGATAGATCTAGTGCCATCTGACTCATATCCCGATTGAACAAGTAATAAAAAAATGGATGTGCTCCAAGTTTGGTTATTTATTACCACAACTATAGCCATAAAAGAGAGGCAGTAGGAAAAAAAACAACGTCAAATGATATGACTTTGACTATTGTCTACAGCAGCGGTCCCCAACCTCCGGGCCTCGGACCGGTACCGGTCAGTGAGTCGTTTGGTACCAGGCCGCGAGAGTTGAGGCTCAGGTGTGAAATGTATGGTTTTCAGGGTTTTTATCGGTTTTCAGCGTTATTTTGTTATCGTTTTTATCGTTTACTCGATTTTCCTGGGTCTTTTCACGTGTGTTATGAATAAATCTTCTTTTTTTCAGTACCGGTACTAGTTTTATTTTGTTGTATTTATCTGCGACACCTTAAAGGCCGGTCCGTGAAAATATTGTCGGGCATGAACCGGTCCGTGGCGCAAAAAAGGTTGGGGACCGCTGGTCTACAGTACAGGGTTACAAAATCTTAGATCGGGGCTATAACTTCAATGGAATTGCAATAGCTAAGGCACAATACACCAAACATAGCTTTGGTTTTGTTTTCGTGTTTTTTGGTATTTTTATTTCTGCTATGGAAGTCATGAGGAAGGTCCTTCTGTTGATTTCAGGTGACATGGTCTTACAAATATACCCGTAAACCTAATCAGGAATACTATTCTTTGCCTCTTGGTTACTACTCTTGCATCACATTCAGTCTGTTTGATGAGATTTTCCTTGTACACAAGGAAGTCCCCAACTGCTATCATTGCACTGCTGATACACTGAAATAAGATCCATATTTATGGAGCCCGATGCAAAGCATAGTTAGAAACCCTCGCTATTATTTTCATGCCCCCATGTCCTTGTAACAGTTTCTGCATATGCAACAAACGGTATACTTGTTTGAAGGAGAACAATAAAGTGTGCGTGTGTGCGCGTGTGTGCGCGTGTGTGTGCGTGTGTGTGCGTGTGTGTGCGTGCGTGCGTGTGAATGTGTAGGTGTGTGTGTGTGTGCGCGCGTGTGAATGTGTAGGTGTGTGTCCACTGGGTGAGTCTGGAATATTTATAGCAAGGAACCAGTGCTTCATAAGAATAGTAAATAAGACGTGTGTGTTTTTCTTACGCATGTTTGAAGTGTCATTTATTGACTCAGTTTGAACTAACCACTTTTAGGGCTACTCCCATCCACACTGTTTCTCTTTCCACACACACACACGCACACACAAAGTGGAAGGAAAATAAAACAAAAGAGAAGCTGATGAGTTGAGTAACATTTTATGCTTAAATATATGAAAATGTATGCAAAAGGAGCCAACCAGCATAGTAAAGAGCTTAGTCAAAACATCCATCCATCATGCAGAAAATCAAGTTCTCTTCATTTATTTATCAGCATGCAAAAAATATCTTAAAAAATATCACATTAGGCCACTTTCCACTGCAGAACCTTGCAGGGAAATCCAGTATATACTGCCTGCATATGTGTGTGTTCTTTGCACAGAAACCGAGGATGACATTTTTGGGATAGAAGTCATCTCTGCTATAAAAGCGGACACAAAGAGCCAGCAGCTTCACTGTTTTGGTGTTGGAAGTTAATGGCACCTACCTGCAGCAAGAAAGAGCAACCTTCAGTGGCTAAAATACTAAGCCAAAGCAGAAGCACTGCGAGAGATTGACTGAAAGCGAGTCAGTCCCCAAAGCCTGCCACATAAAACTAGCTCTTGTCTTTTATAACTTCTCACTTGTTTAAATTGTATCAAATTTATAATTTAGCTGAGTCTGTGTTGAGCTATAACATCAACTAGTTCAAACTGGATCTGTGGTGTCATTGTCTTTTGGAGCAAATACAATTACGTGACAAAGAAAAAACCTACATTGCTATGTGGTTAACTTTACTACCAGGCCACCCAAGAACATTACAGTATTTAAACTGTATGCTACCATAGCACAAAATAACAGGCATCCGCATCTCCAGACAATCGCAATTGAACATGGGTTGACTGAAATCAGTCAGGCAGATTGGTCAATGACTGGAACATGTTCCAATCAATCTGACTCAATGAGCACAAAACGTCTCTTTGCAACAGGGGACTTGACTCAATTGGATATATTTTGGTTATGTTTCAATTTACAAGCAAGGCTGCAGAGCCGTCCTGCAGCAACAGAATTTATGAATGCTCAATTTATGAGTTGTAGGAGGTTCTGTCTTGTCTCTTTATTTCAGATTTTACATTTTTGCTCATTTATCACAGTTAATCATCCCATTATCACAAAAACATTGCGTGTAACTGTTAGCTTGACCCCATTAAATCTCAAACTGTTTCCATCTTAATGCCGTTTTATCACCAGCTTAACACACAAAAGACGCTTTGAAGACAGAAACTGACTGCAAGTGGTCACAGACCCGGTCCCCTGTCTTCGAAACAACTACTTCACTTCATCACAAGATCACAAGTTGTTGCACAAGTTGGTCACAAGTACGCAATGTGCAACTGACTGTAGCATTACAAAGTTTATTAGCATTGACTATTAACTCCACCCTCATCTATATTCTAACTCCAAATAACCTCAACAGTGACCACTACAGTGTTAAAATCTAGGCATTAAAAATGCTAGTCTTCAAGCAAATGGGTGGGGTCACAGTGGTTATGTACCAAGTTCCTGTTAAGGCTTCTATTACGAATGTGGTGTAGACAAACAAGATAATGCAACGTCCTGGAATAAAGATCCTTCTTATCAGTGTAAAGAAGTGAAGCAGCCTGAGTTTGATTACTTACTTCAATAGCATTGTTCAATACACCTATATTCTCTTATAAGTGCTGACAGTGTTTTCTAAACACTTTTTTAAAAAGTAGTAAAAAGAAAATCTTGAAATCTTAAAACTCAAAGGCCTCAAAGAGCTCAAAGAGAACATTTTCCAAAGTCATCATACCAGTGTACAGCTGTTCATTCATCCACGAGTAAACTCGCAGTGCAGGAATTTGGTTTCATGAAAAATGAACGTCTGTTTCACACGCAGTCATTGTAGGCGACTGGAAAACTACTCCTACTGACGAGTAACCTCACATCACCTTCTACCCATTAGGAAAAACTAAACTTTTTCTCACCTATACAATCAGAGCTTTGTCCATTTTTGTGTTGTACACTTAATTGACCTCTACACAGGCATGGCAGGATCCTTGGCCTCACCTGCTGGACACCTCACACATTGGTACTGCATCAGATTACAGATATTGATGGCTGTAGCACCCCCGTGGCCGGAGCACAAATCATTATGGGCCATTCAGCCTGAAAGCAGTGTTGAGTAACATTACAAGAATTGCTCAATTACGGCCATCCCTGCTGATAAATATGGAAATTGATCTATTTCAATTCTCTGTATCATCCTCTTCACTTTCTTCCTAGAAGTGATTCAGGGTGGGGTTTTTGTTTTTGTTATTTGTCTTCTTTAGTTTCTATCTAACTTTCATTTTGTCTCATCGTGTCTGTACATTAATCAAGTTTCACCAGATCTGACTTTGATTGCTTGATACCATCATTTTATTTTCTCAAGCGTGAAATCTTCTCTCTCCGAGTATAAGGATATATATTTTTCAATATTATTATTATTTATTATTTATATTTCCAAAGATGCTATATTCTTATGCTTTTTTTAAAATATTTATGAGGGCAGGTTTGGTAGAAAGGCTCACAATCATGTTACACATTGCACTACAAATGAGAGAACATCCTGTGTGATGTTTCCACACAGATTAATTATATACAAAAGAAATTCAATAGCAAAGGTATCTTGTATCCCTCTCAAATTATGCTTGGTCCAACAGAGACTGAAATGTTTGTAACATGTCCCTCCAATCTGTCAGGAAATCACATTTCTCAGAGCGATGAGCCAATCTTTGTATTTTTGTGTTGTACACAAATGAGCCGATCTTTCTATTGTGTTTGCTTTTGGCAACATTTAAGGAATCCGTTCCAACATTCAGCATGTAGAAGAACTCTGGTGGAAAACCCTACCTAACACCTTACTTAGGTTAGCTTTCTTCCACTTGGAAATCTGGATATTTTACAAGAACTCCATCCCAGATTTCAAAGAGGCACTAGCCTAACTAAAGCTAAAAACTGCTCGTCTGAATCATAAGTCTGGAAAGTTTACTGCCCTGTATGAGCATATATTTAGCGCTTTAATAAAAAGAGATTGGAAAATGTATTTGAGCATTATTTTTACCCTTTTGATGTGTAAAATACATTGATTGTTTGCAGAATTATGGTAACAGCGAAACTGCATGTGTCCCTCTCTGCTCTCTTTCAGACAGCAGCTAAGAGGTCTAGCTGCCTCATTTCCCTTAACCCAGTGGAAAGAGTTGTGGTTAGTCAGGGGTTCCTATGTAGATGAAAAGGTAAGATATGAAACATGACTGAGCGCGAAAAAAAACAATACAATTAGAGAGTGAAAATAACCCTAGAGCTTAAACTAACTTTACCCTGTACGATTTTAAAAAAGAGGTTTAAAGGTTCATTGAAACTTTTGATAAAGATAAAATAGTATCATCAGTTAAAGCAGATTAAAGCTAGATTTCTAGACAGCAGCCATGCGAAGCACATGACTTCATTTGACTTGATCTATAGCTTCAGCTTAAGAGAAAAATCCCAGACTATCCTTAAAGTTTATGGTGATTGTCACATGAGAGCACTTGAAGCTATAGAAACACACGTGATGGTAACAGTGCGTCGGCTGTTTTGCTATACTGTAATCCACTTTGTGTGTTTTTAGGGGAGAAAAAGACCTTTTGTGAACTAGTCTGTTTTATTTATGAGTTTAACTCATTATTGTATGGGAGGGTTTAGGCCATGTGGGGCACTCTGAAACCTGTAGGCATGCTGATGGTGTTTCCAACAGTCAACGGTTAAGCCCGAGTTACTCAGTGGATTAAATGCATCAAATATTTGATTTCTCTTACCTGGTAAAACTCCCTCAGCCATGTCTTCTGTAGATTTTCAAGCTGGAAACAGAAAAAAAGACAAAGAGTTAGCAACATAATACTTTAATACCAACGCTAAATGCGTAATACTTTATCTCAAAATAACAATAATACTAGTTGGTGTCGTTTCACTTGTCTGTGCACTAGATGAGAAGAGCCCTTCCCTTTTGGATCTGGTTCCTGCTCAGCATTTTCCTAAAGCATCTTGCCAAACCTTTGACCTTTTTTATCGTTTCCTTCCCCAGTTAAATAAAAAATACTACAGGTCAGCTGAGTTTAAATAAACTCAATGTGCTCTTCTGAGGATGTTTTCAAAGACAGTGCAGTGTTGCGGGTCACAGACAAACCACAAGCAGACTATGTATGTAGTACATCAACCAACAAGGTGAAATGACTGCAATACAATCGCACATGAAAAATAAGGTAAAGATGAGTCGAGTACTCATCATGAGTATGCCGCATTTCACAATGACATTAACTTATGCTTTATATTTACATATTTGTATTCAAGTATGTACATGTTATGAAATCCGAAGATTTCATATCTAAACTCAATGAATCACACGTTGAATGAGCAGATTTATCACTTGATTTGGATTTACTAATATCCAATCAAACCCCAGCTCTTTCACCATAAAGGTTACACTGAAACAAACCAGAGTATCCGTGTCAATAATCAACTGCTTACTTCTGTTGTCTTAACTATAAACTAAAAGTTTTTCTTTTACAGGCGTGGAAAGATCCCCAACACCAAATTTATTATATGTGTAAAAGATGTAGTGCATGCACTGAGAGGACCCTGCTTTAATCTACTTACAGCATCTTTCTCTCAGGGTCAAAAATCCTGACAGATCATCGACAAACCTCTCGCGCTTCTTCTTTTTCTCACCTCCCTTTGCTCTGCCTCTATCTGTCATTCTCTCTGTCTTCCACTTTAAAAGGCTATTCGCAGACCTGGACTTCATTTGGTTTGTGCAGTGGAAACAGAAACAGGGCCCTGGGCAGTCTACCATTTATGGAGAGATCTCCCTATGTCGATAACTAGGTCTGATGAACGGCTGTGTGTGTGTGTGTGTGTGTGTGTGTGTGTGTGTGATGTTGAGGAGTTTTTCCTAACAAGACTAGTCTATAATAAGAATACACAAGAGATCTGATGGCTCCGTTGGTATCTGTAACAAAGCCCTAACATATTACAGAAGTAGGTGATGTGAGCTTGGATGGCATGAGGGCTCGGAGAGAGGTTTATATGTGAATAACTGAAATCATATCTACATGCTGTTACCGGGCGAAAAAAAATAAAATAATACAGCTTCTCTTAACTTTGTTCTTACTAAAAATCAAGACACACCAATGCCAACTTCCCAAAACAGCAGCACAGTGACATCTTTTTGTTTTAGATAATAGTTCAACAAAAAGGCTACTATAGTTTAGAAGATCTTCCGCTTAGCATTAAGGCTAGCTAGTCTCTAACAGTGTTTGTTTAATTGATATAGATACAACTGTGTGAACGAGTCACTTTGTGGGGTGCGAGGTAAATATTTTCAGCCTAACAGTTTATCCCATTCATCCAGTACTTAGATAAACAACATCTTCGGCTAACGTGAAGATTTCCCGGCAACTTCACTGTAACTCTGACTGTTACCTGCCAAGAAGCCGTCAGAAAACCACAAATTAACAACCTTTGTATAAACAGGACTGCAGAGGTATTGATAGCAAATAGCTAAACTTAGTCTAGCTATTGCAGACACATTATATGAGAAACACGACACTGAAAGATTCCTGAAAGAGAATTCTGCAACAGCAAAGATGATGGTAGGAGTAGACTTGTGACATGAAGGTTCCCAGGGAAGAGTGAGGTTAAGTTTCATTCAAATAATGCTTTAAAATAACTGAATTGAACATACGAGTCTTCAACTTGGCAAACCGCTTCCAGAAAGGCACTGAAGACTTGCTTACAGGTTCCAAGCTAAGCTAACTAACTTGTTTAGCTATTTTACACAGCCATCGTAAGAGAGACATTAACTTCCTCATCTAAGCCATCAGTCACATAGGCTTAGAGACCTGTCAGCAACCCCTAGCAACCTCTGTATTGCAACCTCTGTATTACCAACACCAGTTGGTGAGTGGCTGCAAGATCAACCAAAAAAGGTGCTGGACCTCCATACAAGTTGTGGTTCATGACAGATTGATGCGATCACCCTTCGTTTGCATGGAAGATGCAGACTTGTCTGCAAACATTTACTAACTGACCTCAGAGCAGCAGTGAAACAGAGAATGTTCACCTTCAAAGCAAAGTTATTCTTTACCAATTTTTACACTGAAGGCCATCAGTCTCAAGCAAACAAGCTGGCATCTTATCGGGCGACCTCAGCAACCACAGGAAGGTTTTTGATGCACCACTGTATACCTGTTAATAACCAATTTCACCTTGAGACTCCCAGCAACCTCCGCAAACCACCAACCAGTGGGGGAATACACATTTTTTCGTAGCAACCGTGGTCACCACGGGGTCACTAACTGGTGCTTAGGCCTGCATGACTGGGAGTTAGTAATCAATTTCACAGCAATTGCTAACAACCGCAGCAAGCGGTCAGAAATAATTATTTTTCCCTAGAGACCGGTGGTTGCCAGGCAGACATCGACCAGTCTCTTGGGCTTGTGTGACTGGGCTCAAACTTTGAGAAACAAAACCAATAACGCAATGCAAGCAAATAGTTCACTCCAGAAATGGTATGATTTCCTGAATATTTAAGCAAGCAATACACTTGCAAAGTACTAACTGACTAATTACTGGATCAAACGCGTATCCCTGATGACATTTCCAAGGGCACCTAAATGTCTCAGAACTTACTAAGTGTGTGTGTATGTGCACCATCATCCTGGCCTCAGCTAGATCAGACAGAGCATAGGTCTATATAAGGACATGAGCAGTGGACCTTGTCATTAGTCACATGGATGGAGGAAGAGAAAAAGAGAGCAAGGCAGAGACAGCCACAGACGAACAGAAAGGTTCAAATTATTTGCCAGCTTACCATCTTAAGGCTGCTGTGAGGATTAAAACCTTTTTCTCAAGTTCAGATCTCAGTGCCCTTAGGTGACGGCGTCATGCAGTAACATGACAGCTCTTGATGATACGTGCTGATATTTTTCCATTGGTTGTTTCTCACAGGACCACTGTTAGCTGCACTTACTGCAATTTCAAAGGTTTCCTGTGTTCACACTCATATCGCTCAGACACTCAGTAACAAAGAGAATGCATCGGCGGTGAATTTAATCTCTCTAAAAAATCTTTCTGAGTGAGGACTTTGCACGTAGGGGTCACCATGGTAATAAGGCAATACAAAGGTACCGCCACCTGATTTATAAAGGAATTTGAAGGCATCTTATTTGGGAAATATAAGTCCTAGATCAACCAGCAACAAGCGCTCGGTCATGTAGATATCCATCCAGAGGTTTTCTAGAGCACTCTGATGTGCAGCAGAGATGTGTGGTGGTTCTGGGGAACAGATGTCTGCCTTGCAAGGACAGCTCAGAGGAGGACCGGTAGTTCCTCGGAGGCCCGAGCCCTGGAGAGAAAGTGGGCTAATAGTAAAAGGAAAGGGAGGACAAACTGAGTCTATATCTGTAGCCTCGGCACTCTGCCGTCCGCCCTCCTTGTATCAAAAGTTAATTTGCAGTTAATTAGAACGTGGGGCTATACAGGCAAAGAGGTAAAAATAAACCCACTCCATCCCCAGCCTCTCCTCCATGTACACCACCTCTTCTTCCACTGGTGCTTTCACTAGCTTAGTTCTCTCCACCTCCTCTGTGTTTTTTGCCCATGCCTCTGTTTTCTCAGTCGATGGCCTACTTTTCAGACAGCGTGGGGAACTAAGAGACTCTGCCTGGGTTTTAAGTGGAAATCACTGTTTAACAGTGTTTTACTTTTTCATAGGTTTGTCAACAGCTAAAACTGTTGAGTGATATAAGTGATAATGGAGCAAAACTGCGTTGGAGCCATGACAAAAGATTGGGCTAAATCTTCTCTACTTCATCACATGAACGCCGTTTGCACTCGAGTGGTACAGATAAAAAAAAACAAAACAGAAAGGGGACTTTCAGTATGACCGGGTGTACCCTCATTTTCCTTTTCATTTCGATATGAAATCTAAAAACTTGAGGCCTATCGCTTCTTCTTTAAAGTAGGACACTATCACAGTACTTCTTTTGGGCACTGGCTGTAGGCTGAGTATCTTGTGACAAGATATTTGCAGATTGCAAATAACCAATCTTTGAATTGAACAAATACCATGCAAAGCACTCTGGCTGGGCATGCTGATAGGAAATGTGGTGTCACGCTGACATCTGAAAAGTGAAGAGACAAGACAAATTACCGCCCAAACTACAGAACTGTTGACGTCTTCGTCCTTTCACTGTTGACACAATGACATTCCTAAATAAATTAAATTGAAATCACTGACATGTAAAGTAATGAAAGCACTTCTACAAACTTATGTGAAACATTACAAATTTGGACACTTGCTCTCTATGAGATGCTGAAAAGCTGGGGCCAGACTGCTAATGGACGTTCCCTAATTCATGTCACATTGTTTGGGCTTTTTTATAGTGTTTGTGCTCTTCTTATACCCTTACCCAAAATGGAAGAAGCACAAAGCTGACCTTCATGAACCTCCTAGCTCTTTTAGATGTTTCTTCATGCTTTTTTGTCTTTTCTACACAGTGTATCTTCAAAAAAAAATCACTGGGTTTGTCTTAATAATACTGCAAACTCTTTGCTTTACTACTGAAGTGAAACGACACTATTAGAAATAACACTGAACTGGAGTGAATAAAACAGGATACAGCAATCAGAAAACAAACTCAGACTGCACAAGCAAGACAAAAGCAAAAGTATCGGCATGACTAGACCCCACCAGATGTTTTTTGGTGAGTGCGTGTTTCCACTGAAGTGATGCTGACCTAAATAAATAAAAAGGGCGGCTGCACTAAAAAATAAAACTAAAATAAAATGCTTGCATTTCTCTACCAAAAGCTGCAAGGTGTATCGTTTTGCAGAAATTGAAGGGTAAAGTGTGGTGATCTCTACTCACAGGAAGTGGTTAATCAGAGGGGAGGCTAACTCACTCTAAATCATGCTGACAAAGACTTACAGTATACTAGCAGGAATGTCATCAGCATGTAATATATACATTGACTGTGGCCACACCGCTCTTGCATTGGTACTTATGGATTTGTTAAAACGGTAACATGAAGCTCTGCTGTTGTAGCAAAGGTCACGGCCTTCAGTCTTCTACAGAATCTTGGGGATCGTCACCTGAAACATGCCCGTACACACACACACACACACACACACACAGACACACACGCATTCTTTGGCTAGAATTAACCAGCACAGCTCCATATAAAAGCAGGCTGTTTAAACTGCAACTGTGGGGAAATTACGTCAAGGCCGGTCCAGTTAGACCCCCATGGTGATCTGCTGGGAACACATGGTCACCACATGAGTTTCCTCCTTCACAGCCCACTCTTTACACTCCCAGTAATCCCTGTGATGTTTTCTCTTGGCCTCATTTTCAGCCGCAGTGTTATTATTTTCATTAAGGCCTACTGAATACTAAGTTTGGCCAAGCTCGTGGCTCAGCTGTCTGTTATTTCCTGCCTCATCCTTCTCAACAGTTGCCATCCCCAATAGGCTCTGACTTTCTACAACCAGACTGGCATGGGGGGAAGAAAACAGCAATTTAAAAAAAGGATCTTCTCTCTGTTGCTTGCAACCTATGTAATTGAAAAGAAGAGAGCGAAGATGAGGAGTCTTAAAAAAGCAACGGTTGCTTGGTTACACCTGGCACTAATACCAGACACGCACAGGTCTACCACAGAAAAAAACAAAACACGGGAGGTACAACTTACAAACCAAGGAACAGTATGACTCTTTACAGCTTTGCTTGTAACACAAATACACATAAACCTCAACTAAATATATGGACTGTCAGTCAAAAACGATTCACTAAAAGGGTCTACTTTTCACTTCGTTTTGCAACAACACTCCCTTAATGAGAGCAGTTATCTGCCCAAGCCAGAGGTCTAAATGACCATCAGTTTGAGGGCCTCATCACTGACCAAGACATTACCTTTGCCCTGCTACATTACGGCAACAGTCGTAATTCACTTTAAGTTCAGTGGAAACCAAGAAACCGCATGTATAGCTTACTTCCTAAACTTTCATCTAAAAGTCAAGCTTTTACAACACAAGCACAGAGTTTCACAACATTACAGCTTCCTTAACGCTCACCCCAGAGTGCTGGCACAAACAGCGTCTCTGCTTCTTACCTTCACAGCACTGAACAATCAGCATGCTAATTTATGTTAGGATACCGTAAACCAAGTACACTTACCTATAACTTTATCATGATATAAAGTATAGCCACAATACAGATGCAACAGTCATCAACATTTACCATGCGCATGCATCAATGGAATAAGACTATTGGCCAGTACGTTTGATGTTTCTCTGTTGATTGGTCTTTTTAGGAGGAGAGGCAGAACAAAGATGGTGGTCTCCCTTAAATTTCTATTCAGGATTCATTCTTATATATGAATATGTCTGCTGACTTGATGATGAAACTGCTGTTTTAAAATAAAAAGACATTTTACACTGTATTGTTAATGGATTGGTAACATAAAAAAATCCAAATTATTACTAGTGTGCAGTGGTCAAATTAGGTGTTATGTGGTCACAACTATTGAAAAAACTTAACACTATAAGAAAGATAGTCCTAAGATAAGATAATCAAGTGTGTTTGTGTACAGTATAAAGAAAATTGTCAGGAACACCACTCATCCAGCTGTATAGCAGTCTGTGAGGCTCTGAAAGAGCTCTGTCAACCTGATTATCAGCTTCTTTCCTCCATGTGCTTCAAGCTCAGAGCTGCAAATACGTGGGAATCGACCATGCAGGGAAGCTCTAGGCAGAGATGCTACTGAAGTGCAACAAGGGATGTGTAGGATCTACCAACGAAACCTCGGTGTCTCATTCTGTCTCTTGCAATCCCATAAAATACAAAAACTGCACAACTGAAATGCAGAAACAAGCTTTTACAGTGCAGATGCTCCATTGTAGCAAATCAGTACTTTTTCTGAAATCCTCTGGTCTAAGATACAGTCGCCTGCCATTCTCACGGGGTTTTTCCAGAACTTTAGTCTTTCATAAAATCGACATTTTTAAGGGCGCAATCAACCATCCGTGTCCCATTTGAGTCAACAAACCATGAACGAGTCAATGATAAGAAGGAATGGATCCCTTTTTTGCAGATTATAACCACCTAATTTGCCATGCAAAATAAATGAATGAATAAATCAGTGACAGATTTTACTACCAGGAAGGCTGCAGCAAACAACCGCAGCTCACAGAAACAAATGCTCTTCAAAGAGAATCAATTCTCCACTTTGATATGTCTTATTACCTAAATTAACTACAGCATGCGTAAGTTCCTAGGAACAGGGTTTCATTTCCTTCTATCCAAAGCAAATGACCCAATTAATAACCACAGAAAGTTAAGATGTGCATCAGTGGGCAAGAAGAGAGGCCTCTCACGTCAAAGCCTTGTTTTTTCCAACCCTTGTGGCAAAGCTCGTTGTGCATTGGCAGCTTGTATGCGAGTGTTGACAGGCTGCTTAAAAGGAGGTTATTGGCTTTCAGGGGAGCAGGCCGCTCACTAAAAATACCCTGCTAGATGGAGGCCCTTGACTGATCGAGGGGATCTGTGGAAGCAGAGCGAGAATCAGCAGGGGAATCTGCCGATTGGCTGGCCTCGCATCCTTCAACAGTCTGCAGGCGATGTCACACTCCCGAACAACTCTCCTTCGTGGGAGCTCTGTGGAGGCCCGATGACGCAAAGGCGTGTCCCCTCAGTATTTTATATGACACCACATCAAAGAAGCTCATTATGGAACTAATTAGAGCAAACCCACACTGAAATGTTAAATTAGATCGTGGGCCGGCTCTAGAGAGACGCCTTCATCCTTTGAGATGAGAAGGTATGGAAGTACAGTGCAGGTACAGAGGAAGGAAATGCGTCAGCCTCAACTGGCGTTTTGTATCAGCGCCGGGCTGCTCATAATTGATTAATTGATGACGCATGCAGAATCTGAACTCTTCAATTCTTTTCAGATCACACAGCTACTTTATTTGCATCATTCTTGTGTACAAACAAGCACAACACTATGAATGGCTTTGACTGTGCTGCGTTTCCACTTGAACTCTCTTCTTTCTCTCTCTAAAGGCAAGGTTTCACCCAAATGTGCAAATTTAAGCTACATTTACGGATAATTTGCTAAAGGCAAATTCACGTGCAACTCAGTGTTGTCACACAAACATAAACTTCTGGACGTATCAGCTCTCTTACTGACTGCAGTTAAAACACTGTAGAATAGGAGGGAGCAAAATCAAGAGTGAAATCTCAAATTTCTAAAACACGATACATCGGAATAAGCCATCTTATGTGCTGATGTGACATTTGACAGATATGCAGGCATTATCTGCACCATCCATGTCTTTTGCATCTTTTGCACCCTGGGATGGAGACTAGTATGAAGAACGGGGATGCCACAAGAACGGTAATACATTTTGATTTCAAAATTCCTAAAACAAGACTGTACTTGGTTTCTTAGTACTGTAGGCACAACAGGCAGCACATGTACCGGGGTAGTTCTTCCAGAACTGACAGGGGCAGCACATGCCTACAACTATTCTTCTTCTTCTGTGGTGAAAAAGAAAAAGAAGGCCACCCACAAGCACAGGAAAAACTACATATGGAAGATATTTACAGTAGTTTCAACCACAACTCATTGATAAGAAAGCCAGTAAGAGTCGTTACGGTAGTACTTTGCATTGTTATCCTGAAACACATCAGAATTGTGTTGGAGACAGCCGGCAATGCCGTTGTGAAGTCAGCTATGCTCAGTAGGCTTAAACGCTTGCAATGGTTGGTGTTATATAAATGTTTACTCTTATATAACAAATTAGTAACGTTCACAGGTTACTAAACAACCATCCTAACATTTAAGTGTGCGTCGTCAACACACACTAAAACAACACGTTCACATTTTAAGCTTCAGCTTACCCATGTCAGTTATTTCAAATATTTTTTATGAAAGAGTTTATATTTACATACATGGGAGAATCTTTTTTTTTCAGGTCTTGAGAATCGTAATTTCTGATATGATGACATTCATAATGAAGAACAACTGGACTTATTTCAGGGGGGTTTTGCCTCTCTTGTCCCTTAAAGTTTGGACATTCGTGGATGACGCTTTTAGAAGCTTTTAAAAACCTTATTTTGGAGAAAAATCTAAAACATATGTTTTTTAATCAGATGTGTCTGGTGTCCCACCTGTACACTGACCTTTAAAATAAATGAAGATTAGATCCTGAGTGGCTTTTCCTCTTCATCTCTTAAAAAATGTAATTTTATTTCATTGATTTATCTGCACTGGATTTTCACGATGACTTGCACTGAGAACAAAAGCTTGACTAAGAGCTCTACTTTTATATTTCTGAAAGTTTTGTCTGATTATCTTTTTCATTTAGAAAGCATTCACTGGCACTATGATGTTTGTTTCTGTTTAGTTGTTATTTGATCTTAAGCTGTCATTAAACTCTATTTTCTTCTGGATAAATTCCAGCCCACCTTGACCCTAAATAGAAACAATCCAATACAGAGGATGACTGAATAATTGAATAATTTCATCACTGCTATGAAAATATTCTGGAGAAAGCATATTTTATTGTATTTGTGGGGGGGGAAAGATGAGATGATGAGGGTGACTTCTGCAACCTTAGTTAGGGATACGTAAACTGCTATTAGAGTATTGATGCAAATGTACACACATCCACCCATTTTAGTGTGAATCGACATTATAATCAGCTGGGATTTGTCTAGATCAAATGTCATTAGAAAACAGGAAATTACAGCACTCAGGGCAACCACCATGTGGTTGGAAAGTCTTTTCCCCACTGCCTGAGAGCATAGCGCACAGTAACAATACCATTCAACAGCACACACACCTAGGTTGAAGAATACAGTCTGCTGAGTGTGACTGCACAGCAAACACTCAGACGTAGGTGTGTGTGTGACGCCCACAAGTGTATGGTCACAATTGTAATTTTCTTGTGAATTGTTTTTGATGTAAAAGACCTGATTTTATGGTGGTATTGCACTTTTCATTTAGCGTTATGGACAATGTAATTGCGTGGCATTGCCACAAGGGGGAGATAGTGGTGAGTGCGATAGGCCGTTGCAACGCGTCTCTGCCTCAGACGAGGAAGAGCCTGCAGACCGAACGCAACTGATGTCTCCTGTCTCTGCTTTTCTGTTAAAAAAACAGGTCAGTAGTTCAAGTTTGCACACCGCAATGTACATATAAAGGCAAGAAACCTTTTTCTGTCTTAGTTTAAAGACCGCAAATGTTGTGAGAGAGTGTGTTTTCACCGATTGAGAGAAAGCTAACTATACCGCCATTTGTAATGGCAGCCGCCATTTCACTCGTAGTCTAAATAGGCAGCTGGTCTTATTACCTGTTTTATTTTGTGACAAATGGAGCTCTTAGACACTTCTTTTATCCTGGCATTATTGGAAGTTACAGTTGATTAGGACCTACCCAGTTCTTATGTGTCAAATGTAAATAGTCTGATGTATACTGTTTGTGGATGATTGTGAACTGTTTGTGAGCAATGGAAGAATATTTTTGTTTATTGGTTACAAATGTAATATATTGTTTGAATCTGTTAAAGTATAAGAAAAGTATAAAGGTGACATAAGCGGGTTAATTGCAGTGTTAGTGGTGCTGCACAGAAATGTTTTTGATGCTGAACAGCAGCAAAATTGGTTACAGATTTATTGTAAATAAGGACGTTCATATACAATGATTATTTTGTAAGTTTATTCTTGTGAGAGTGCAAGGTAACCAAAAAGGTTTGAGCTATGGACCTAATTGAATGTTTGTGGTGTTAAAAGCGAAATGTGTGTGTCTAAATGAAAAGAAAAGGACGTTGTTAAACTCTGTTAATAAATGAGACGAGGAAGAGCCTGCAGACCGAACGCAACTGATGTCTCCTGTCTCTGCTTTTCTGTTAAAAAAAACAGTTTAAAAACAGACCCCATCGAAGGCCTGTAACATGTGTAAAATCTCTGCATGCAATGCAGACTACAGCATGGACCTTATACCGTATGAACCATATTAGCTTTCCATTTCCTTTAATAAATGATTTAGTCTTCACTGTAAAGAGGAAAAAAAAAATCAAGGACATTTTAATTGCCCTGAAAAAAGCTTTTTGCTGTATAACTCTCAGGTGCCGCTGAAGGTGTCAGAGTAGAAATCTGACAGAGCTCTGCTACGATCTAAATAGTGTGAGCTCTCCCACTCACACCTCTGCCATGTGTTACTCAACACATACAGTAAACTCCCTTGAACAATGTGATCTATGCAGCTACTGGATGCCACTTGAATACCTCTTTATTGAGAAGTGACAAACAATAACCTTGAATGAACTGTAATTTTCCCAAGAAAACACAAATGAAAGAGCTGTGTGATTCAGCATTGTGTCAAGTGTGTGATTCATACTTGTATCCACTTGAAAGGTTGGTCAGTGTCATATTAAAGATTCAATTATATACTTATAGGTTGTAATTTGAATACGCTTTGGTTCTATAATCACAAATTACAAGAATTAATTACACAAGCTTTGCAATGTGTCTTTAATAAATTAAACCACCTCAGGATTATTTAAAACAAAGACATCCCAAGAATAAAAAGCAACCAAAGCGACATTATACACAACTATCATAATAAATGCTTTTGGTGGATTCATAGTTAACCTGTTTGCCTTGTTTGCAAATGCTCCCTGGTTCGGTACAAAGAGGATACCCAAACCCACCCGCAGCGGGTCACAAGTTAATTTACTCCTAGAGCTCCTCCCAGTTCTTGGTAAATGGCAGGGTTGCATCAGGAAAGGTATCTGATGTTAAATCTGTGCCAAATCAAATGCTTCTTTCTGCTGTGGCGACAGTGTGGGTAATAAGATGAACCTTCCTATTTCAAAATAATTATTATAGAAATGTTTTTTATTTCTGCGTTTATACAGCCAAAGTAATCATATGTGTTTGAAGGTTTGGCTTGTTTATCACACACACAAAAAAACCCTTATAATAACCAGCTTGTCAAGAAGCCACTTACAGTGACACTCCAAACAGAATTTATCTGTCACTCTCCCACTAACGTGAGAGGTGGAGTGTAAACAGTTTGCAGTTTTCTCCTTAAATCTTGGCTGTGTGCTTAGACTGGCCATTTCACAGTCTAAAGTCATTCAGTCAATTAACACACTACTGGTACTCAATCAGTTCTCAGTATTGTCCCAGAAATTCATATTTTCCCAACATTTTAGTAAACTAAACAATATTTTTGTCTCAATACTTGTGCACAAACACGTTAGGCTAACATGGAAGCCAAAGATAAAGAAAACTCAAAGTTCAAAACGAATATTTCAGATTATATTAAATATGTTAAACCGGTTTCCTTCACCATGGAAGCATAAAGCACAACACCGAGTCTGAGCGCGCTCTCTTTAAACCCATCCTTCATGCCAGCCTAAAGTAGAAATACAGTATAGCTTTCTAATAGTTGTTAGCGATACAAAACAATTATGTTAGGCCATTTTAGCTGAGTGCATAAGCTTTTATTTCTTTCCACAATGATCTTAACAGCCCAAGGGAATCTATGACTCATAAAATGTGTTCCAGGAAAGCCTGTTTCTATGTGTGTGCTTGTTTATAAAAGAAGTGTGGCAGAATAACAGGGAAATACAGTTCGTGATCACAGAGAGGGAGGAAGGGCGTGTCTGCTGCTTTAGATGCTACCCAGACCCACTGCACTGTAATTTCGAGTCACCAGCGAGCAAAGATAAAGACTATCCACACGATGAAGGCCTGCTGTGTTATCTCTTTGGCTTCTTCACTTTCAGCCACCAGTGATTAGAGCTGAAAGCGACTGATGCTCAAACAGCATCTGATACTGACCTCATAAAGAATAACAATGAACAATAAACTCCCACCAACTACTTTTTCTGGACTTTAAATCTTTGACTGCTTTAATCTTGGGTGGTGTGCCATATGTTTAGCTTTCTTTGGACCTAATAAAAAAATAAAAACGCCATTACCTATAAAGATAAGAAGCTTTTTACATCACAGCCAAGGTGCGCCTAAGGGTTAGCCCTGGCGTTCCGTGCATATACTGAGAAACAAAGGTCAGCATGTTATTTTCATACAAGGCTAAAATCTGTTATTTACAGGCTTTTCGTTATTTTCTCTCATATATATATACTGCTCCAGTGGTGGATGATCATATCAAACATGGTTTATTTCAAATGAGGAGATTCAGGACTTAAATAACATGCAAAGTACACAAAATACTTTCCATGTTATTTAACTAAAAAAGTACAGGCTTCATCTTTTCTTTTAAACCATATTCTAACCATTCATTAGAAATGACTTCCATCCTTCTTGGATGTCATCTCTTTCATCCCACAGATGATAGAGAAGGTTTCAAAAAATGCTTTAAGTTTCTCATTTTTTTGCTGACAGATCAGCTGCTTCTTGTCCTCTACTTGTCTTCTTCTTTTTTTCTTAAGGTCTGTTAGTCCTATATATATTTTTATATAACTTACAGTGTAAAAAAAATGGCTGCTCTCTTACAACATCGTCACCACTTTCTCCATTTCACCTTGAGGTAAACATTCCTGATGCAGAGAAGTGGGGACGTGGCAGTGTGGGGATAGTATACAGATCGCACAAACAGATTCAGAATGATTCAGTTTCACCAACAAACACACGGTACTAAGAAGAAGAAAACTGAACGGGGCGTGTTTAGTTATATCACATGATTTCTTTTCATATTTATATATTTTTGAACTATGAATCATCCAAAGCTATTCTAATAGAGCCGAAAACAATGATATATTACAATTCAATTCAGTTTTATCAATATAGCGCCAAACCACAACAACCTCGCGTTTAGGTGCTTTATATTGTAAGGTGAAGACCCTACAATAACACAGGACCCTAATATAATACAAACAATACACTGCAAATGAGCAAAATGTGTTGACTTTTCTTATTTTAAGTGTAAAGTAAATGACACACTACATAGGAAATCTGTCTTTCACAGCAAAATTCCTCCCAATGGGAATGACAGAGGACTGATTCCACCGTTAACGACATTTCGTTCTTTCAGAATCTTTTTCCAGACTTTTTAAACGTCACAAAACCAATAAAAAATAATAATAAAACCACCGCAACTAAATTAGTTCATAAAGCAAAATGACAGTGATTCTAATTCAAATAGGTCAAATATCCACATCAGCTGCTCCAGGGTCTATAAGAGAAGGTCTAATATTTCTTTTTCCTTTTCCGAGAGAGAGCTCATTAGTAGGGCGAGGCTGTGGTCGTGCTAGAAAGCATCCACATCTGAAAGTAACCTCTCTGGAAAAGAAATAAAAACTTTAACAAGCACCAGACACTTTCCTGGAGAATCAAACAACGTTCCACATGGCATCAATAATTGATAGATCTAATAAAACACGGCACAGGCCTGGTTACTGTCTCTCTAAGTAGAATATCTTCTCCCCTCAAACAATAGCCTCAAGCAAAAGGCTATTGTTTGAAGGAAGGGGATGAAATAAACGTACTGAGTTGAGTATTTCTGGACAAACAATGGAGTGCTGAAGTCACTAAGTTCGAACTGGAAGGAATTCTTATTGTTTGAGGTACAAAAAATTAATTCCACTGGATTTAAAAGCTAAGGCAGAGTTCCTGCTGGAGTAATTCAACAGAAGGAGTACAGAAGGTAGCTAAACTCCATAATAAGTCACATTATCAGGGAAATATATACATTCAGAATATTTATGATGCACATTATCATGCCGCTGTTCCAAAAATAACTTTTTCCCAAGATCGTTTTGGAGTCTTTAAAATGCCGCATACGAAACATATCCACTCCTCTTGATTCTCTGCTTATTTATTATTCCACTACACTGCCATTATTCATAAAATGTTGATGTGAAGAACACTAACTTGTCATCTTAGAAAAGTTATTTCAGCATTTCGAGGTCAGAGTTCAGTCGAACTGAGGTTTTTGGCACAACTTCATGTGTTTTTATGAAGAAAAGCCTTGAAAGGTCAGAGCTCCAGCACCACATTCATCAGGATTCTAATGAAGACATCTGGAGAAAACGTGTCAGCTTCATCGTGCTTTTTTTTCCTGAAAGCTCCAACAGTTGCATAAGTATTAACTTCCAGGAGTGCTTATTTTAGATACAGACACGTGTGACCAGGAGCAGGAAATCCCTGACAGCCTTAAAAATCCAGAACTGTGCCACTGGGGACACACTAATCATGATCGAATTACGCGTTTGCCTGGTCAGGCTGGAATTTACGCTCTGACGAAATCTCAAAAATTAAGGAGGCAAATGTGTAGGGTTGCAATGACTGCTCACTTCGTCAACAAAAGAGATATTACTTGACTGACTTTTGATTGGTCAGCTGGGGAAGAAGAAAAAAAAAGCAGGAAGTGGTGACACGCAGTCACTCACGGACAGATCTTATAGTTTGCACCACTTCTCCATGCTGTCACTGTAGGTCCGGTATCTTTAGGATTCAGACGTGGAGTTTACCTGTCGATATTCTGGGCCAATTTAAATGTTTAACATGATAATGTTGTTGTTGTTTTCTTTTGTTTTTCTTTATTATTTTTGCTGTTGTTTACCTTTTTTAGCAGAAAAATATTTAATCACTCATTTTTGACTCATCACCACTCTGTCAACATTGAATGACAATGTAACTGTCCACAGGCGATTAATGGTTCAGCATATAACACTAGAAACATTAGTTGGACCAACTAAGACTTTTAACCCTCTGAGCACTAACTTATCATTAAATTTAACCATAACCAATGCTATCATGTCATTTTTGTTCTTTTTTGAAAAATGTCTTGGTAAAAAGGTAGCAAAGAAAAACACTAACTTGACATGAATGAAAATCTATTTATTTTCTTTCCATAGAAGTACCTTTTCCTTGTCACCAAAAAAAATTTGGGTTAGGGTTGGAGTTTGAGGTTAGGGTTAACAGACCTCAGAAGGTTAAAGCTCAACCTCAAACACTGGCACACTACCACAGCTGGCTTTACCTTATCTGCAGACGTCTGAAGACACAGCCCAAAGCCACCTTTCGATTACCCAGGGCGATCACCATTATTAAGAGATCCAAGTTTATCATTTAATATTAACGAACAAAGACACCAGTAAGCATGGAATGTAACTACACCATTTCTCATTTCTGTCTATCATAATTCAAAGCATATCAAAGAACTGATGAGATCTATAGTGCACTTTAAACAACAAGGATCCAGTCTGCAAAAAAAGGCCATACTTAGAAATACATGCATAATTCAGCAACGGAAGAAAGAGAGATGGCAAGAATTAGGCTGTCACAGATTCATCATGAAAAAGAAACCCGCTCTACTTTCCTGATCTTTGAAAAGTCACTCGCATGGTTGCTACCTCTAGAGGCATCCGTGCATAAATGTTTGATGAGGAAGGAGAGTGCTTTTTTCCCCTTTTTTCTGTCTTCCAGCTGTGTGCACATGTTCATGTGAAAAGGGTAAAAGTCAAAGATCGATTTGGATATCGATCCTGGACGTTGTGCCTGGGTGTCAGGAACCATTACTGCTATTGATTCAGTGAAACTAACTAAAGAGAGAATTTTGGTGTTGACGCTGAGAGCTGGAAAAAAATGAAAAATTAAAAGACAGACAAATGCCACAGCACAGCACTACCTCATCAAACCCTTTAGTTTCTTTAGACCGATAACTCTGTATTAGCTAAATACAGATGTCATTTCATCCCTTGTAAGCAAGATCGATAATTTGACCTGTGCGTGTTTATGTACACTGCATTGCCAGGGTGTAGCACAGTAGTTTATTGCACATGAAGTCTTCTTTAAACATCCACAAGATTCCTAATCAAACAAATAAAATTAAAGATTATCTACCCAAGTTACAGCTCAGCATATCTCCAGAGTATTTGGAGGCTTTGGCTGCTGGAAATACAAACTCAAACCAGTAAAATTGTGACAAGAAATAAAACTATTTTTTAAACTCCTGCCCTGAAAATGCCACGACCCACATTTTAATCCTGAATTAGTATCTTTATGTCAGTTTTATGGCAAAAAAAAAAGGCTCAGCAGATAAGCACCAGGAATGTGATTATAATCTCTGGCTTAGAGGGGAGAAAAGAGGACATAATGGTCCTGTAATCCATTTCTGTGTGAGGATAGCATGCGATTACAATTAGAACAGGCACGACCCTGTCAGCGGGCTGTGTGCAGAGCGTGTGATCACATTCTGAGGTGTCACACAAATTAACCAATGATTTTGTTGTTAAGTGAAGTCATTATGTAAACGTCTCTAGAAGGGAAGCAACAGGAAATGGTTAGGAGTAGGTGGAGGAGGAGAGAGAGAAAACAATGTCTATAGTACAAATTGCGTTTCCTTCAGGTGGCGGGCTATACACTTCTACTTCCTGTACAAGATTTGCCCTTTTCCGCTGATACTGTAACTGTACTGCTGCTCTCTTCTTCTGCCTCTGCCGGGTCAGACCATCTCCGGATCACCTGTCTCATAGCTGTTTTTTTCCTTACTGCAAATGCTGTCCTCTGCCTTCTTGGGTTGCCTTTTTTTTTCTTTTCTTTTTTTTCTTAGCGTTTCCCTCTCTGTTCTTATCTCGTGGCGCTCTCCTGCACGCAGCATCCTGTTTGCACTGGGGCAGGACAAACATTGTCTCTGTGTGACGCCGAAGACATTTCACAGGCTATCACGTTTTCAGCATGGGCCCGATATCTCTATAATTGGGTTCTTCCTGCTGGGAGTGTGTGAGAGAGAGAGACAGAGAGAGCGAGAGAGAGTGAGGAAAGGGAAAAAAGGAAGGGGAGGGAAAAAGAGTGAGCAACTGGCAAGAGAGGGGAGCTCGGAAGGGTCATTTTCCATTTCCACCAGGACCCCATTAAAATGTCTCAGACGCCCACAACCATCCTTTCTGTCACTGTATACTATCTAGAGCAGAAAGATCAACATGGAGATCCGTGTCATACAAAAATAGGTTAAATCCATCACAGTTCGTCAGGCAAAGCCCAAAATGGGACACAGCAGACTCTCCCCCGCTCTTTCGACAAAAAACAAGTCCAAAATATGTCCAAATGAAGACTGTACCTCCCGAGCAGTCCTCTCATTTAAGCAGCTCCTCTGGGCACTGATCTTCACCCGGTGCCAGAAAACCAAACTTCCAAAATAAACAGCAGAGAGGGATCTGGGTTTCCACAACACAGCGCCTGGGCCCAGACCTCAACCAGACCCAGTGAATGAGTCACGCGTCAGAAACACCACAACAGTTCTCAGTGGTTAAAACCCAGGCCAGACAATGATTTTGGACACACGACACACTTGTTAAAGATGTTTGACCATCTGTTAACAGAGCTGAAACGCATGTTTCTGAAACCTGTGTTAGGATATGGGTGGTGGTGAATAACAGTGTTCTCCACTGCCCTGTAATTGAACTGTATTCTCCTTTAGTTTCACCTCTTCTGACTTCCTGAATTTCATATTCTCTGTGGCCCCTCCCGTTGATATTTTAAGAGGTTTCCATTCGCCTTCAACATCACAGAGTGAACTGCTGACACCCTAGAGGGATCCCCCCTCTTATGGGCCCTCAGTTGGATACACTCAAAACACATGATCTGTTATTTATCTAAGCCCATCCCTGGGTGAGGTGCCTGCAAGGAAGGTTCATAAAATTCACTTTATTATTTCTTCTTCTTTTTTTGTTGGAAATTCGTGGTAACAGTTTATATGACACAATTTGTTTCATAATTCAATTTCAAAACTTTCTTCTGAACTGACATGACAGAGGAGATGTTGGGAAAGTCATGAGGTTAGCCTACATTGAAAAGAATATTTTAAGTGTGTCATACATGTGGCAGCTTGAGGACTTAATAACTTTTTTTAGAGGTCATTTGAAAAACAGGATGAGATGGGAAAGTAAGAAAAGAGAAGGTAAGCATCTTTGCCCAGTTACGAAACTCTCGTGATGAAGAAAAGTCCTGCCATGAAAGCAAGGGCACTGTTGTGCAAAAGAATGTAAGGCCTCGCTCATTTGGGCTTTTCACACACATTTTTACATGCAGAGTCAACTCACACGTGGCTTGAGTTTTGACACAAGGTCAACTGTAAAAATATAAACTTATCTCCATCTCTGTTAAGCTTTTTCAGTGTACTGCAAACCCAGTGGCCTACCAAACCTGAGCTGGAAGCTGGAAAAAAACAATAGTGACATTATGAATACTAATAAGTTGTTTAGTATATATCTGTAATTACAGTGAAAATTTAACATTGGCTTAATCATATAATGTACTGTATATGAACAAGGTTAAGCATTGTCTGGTGCTGTCTTGCTGGAATAGCCTACATTACAATCTGTAGGTCTGCTTTCACCTGCAACATTGTATCTGCACTAGAGTTACAATGAGAGCCTCACATAGGCATTTCCACGGTACTGTTTATATTTGGTTTAGCATACCAGCATCCAGATTAACGACGAAACAACTAGTAGCTCAGTGTTCCACCAGGAAGGCACCAGGCCCCCGACATGGTGTTGTCTTCACGCCTACTGGCTGAAGAACCTGACTGCACTCCGTGAGTGTCTGGCAGTACAAATGAACCAGCTGCCAGTCGATGAGGGACACCCACAATGGCTAACCGGAGGCCGGACAGTCGACAAAGACCCTTTGAAGGTTCACCAACCAACTACCGGCTAATAACCTGCCTCAGTACCACATGGAAGCTCCTGTCAGGCATCATGGCGGCTAACATGGACCGGCACATACATGAGTGGGGCACAGAAAGGAATTGGCAAGTATACCAGAGGCACAAAACACCAGCTACTGGTAGACGGGGTGCATGTGTGTGGATATATTTATTTAGCTATTTGCTCAATGTATCAGTATTCTAATATATGTTCTAACGTAGCTGACAGAATCAGTCTATAAAGCCTCCAATCCTTCCTGTTATTCACATATCGTGTTCAGACAGAAGGAGCTGTTTTAAGGAGTGAGAAAAGGATAATGAGGTTCTGAGTGAAATCGGTGTTCCGCAATCAACTTAAAATATAACATTTCAAATAGTAAAAAACCAAAATCAGTAGCTTTAAAGAAGATATTGAGGGGTACCATGACAAAAAAAAATCAATGTATGTAAAACACTGCTGCAACAGCCAAATAGAGTTTGGTGGGCATTAATATGCCTGAGCTCCACACCAAAATCTATATATAGGAAAACACTCAACCAACAATACTGTTAACAGAGCTGTGCCACTATCACAGCCTTCAGAACAAGACTCAAGCCAGTATTTCCTGTAAAATCTGAATACAAATAACTGCTGTTTTCTACACTACATTTTCTTTCAATCCAATTTACTCTAATCCCAAGAGTATTAAGAGTAGGGATGGGTACCGGTGTCCGGTGCCATGATGGCACCGGTTCTGACATAAACGGTAGTAACCAGACCGAAAAGCAGCGCACATTTCGGTGCTTTATTTCGGTGCCTTTTTTTCCTGAGCTGTGATACACTTTAGATTCTAGCCAATCATTTTACGTTTCCGAGGATAGTAGGCGGGGCCAGGTACGTACGTTCTTTTAGAGCAGAGCTACAGATTAAAAATGTCCAAGGCGAAGCGGTCAAAAGTCTGGCTGTACTTCACAGCAAAATATGCAAACTCAGCAGCCTGCAACAAGTGCTTTAAGCTGATACTGTGATACTGTCAAAGGAGGTAACACCAAGAATCCGATTAAACACCTGGCGACGCATAGCGTTTTTTTTAAAAGCCCAGAAATGCGCCGTATTTGATAGCTTGCTGCGAGACCTCACACCGAGCGCATCTACTACCCCCAAAAACACGAAGAGGAGAGTCCTGGCCCCTAGCCCTGCCAGTGTAGCAGAAATGATGAGGATGATGATGCAGCAGCAGCCGCTCTTCTCTGCGTGAGTAGCTTCATGTTGTTCGAGTGTAATTTACGTTGAGTAGGCTAACCACGTTATTACATTAATGCATGTAAGGTGAACTAGCAAACATCATCATAGCTACATGCGGCTGTCTTCTTGTTTGATGGCAGATACTCCCTTCACCCTGGCCAAAAAGGCTAAAATGACCAAAGAAAAAGTGGAAAACAGTTAAACATGAGAGGTTTAGGACAAAGTTTGTGTTTTTTCCATTGTTTAAGCACTGCTTCCAGCCAAGAGTGATACCATATATGCCCCATAGCTGCAGAAAAGGCTAACATTGTTATCTTTTTACAAAAAACAGCTGAACATGAGAGGTTTTTGGACCAATTTTGTGTTCTCCATTCTTTAAGCACCGGTTTGAGCACCGTTTGAGCACCGGCACCGTTTCAAAAGTACCATTTGGCACCGGTATCGGATAAAACCTAAACGATACCCATCCCTAATTAAGAGTACTCACATTTTGCATACTATTTAGAAATGTTCGCTTTCCAAGAAAAGTATGACCATGACACACATATTCCTGGATCGTATAGATGAGTGGGAGCTGTGATGTGAACATGCAAAGACAACAATGTTCACCTGAACAATGGCAAACAAGTTCCCAGGAACAGCAGGCTGCAAAACCTGCATCCTGACCTGGCTCATTTCTATTCCTATCTTTAAAATGATTCACCATTTCAAGGCGTTCTGTGTTGCCCCTGTTGCTTTTCAGGCTGCATCGCCCATCAGACAGCACAAAACACCTCATCAGTTTTACAGATTCAACCACTCGGTTTCCTGTTTACCTAAGCCTGGTCCCATTCGTCATCTAATATATCTAATCATGTCTAGCGCTCGGTCCCATCATTCTCTGGTGGCCTTCCAGCAGAATGCAGACATATATTAATATGAGATGAAAATGTGTGCACAGTCAGACAGGATGAGGAGTGTACACTGGTCATCATGAGAGATGTGTAAACAGGAATTGAGAGACAAAGTTCCATGTAATCTCTGTGCTCCAGATGCCAAGTTCATACAAACTCACAAATAGCTTTTGGCTAGACACAAGGACTGTTATCACTAACAAAATAAAACCGTTTTAGCCACCTCACACAGCCTGTGGCAAAGATCTCCACTGAGTCACATACACAGGACATTATGTGACTAAAACTGACCACGTGCATTTCACCTCAGTGGACGTGAGTTTAAGGCACACACACAAAAAAAAACACACTAGATGTGCCTATGTGCACACACATACACGCACAGAAGCCCCCTTAATCTCTGATATTGGAGGGTTTAGGCTATAGAGCCAATATTTTTAGACTGTTTCTCACACTGACCCTACAGCCAAGTGTCATTTCACCCCCGCTGCAGTGCAGTGAGCAAAAATGAAGCTCTTAACACAATCAATGAATGACTAAGCGCACACTAATCACAATAACATTAGGTGCTAGAGAACAGTAAGAATAGCTATGGCCCCGCTCCTCTAGTGTGACACTTAATTAATCTGGTTTAATTTCTACTAATGGCTTCAGTTCAAACAAGGTGAAGAAGATTGAATTAAGTGTTAGAACTTATTAAATATTAGAATACAGTACATCATAAGAATATTATCAAGTATATTTATATGTGAGTATTTAACGCCTTAAAAATTCATGCCAACAACACTTGCCCCAAAATATCAAATATGATCCCGGGACTAATACAGATCCACTCCAGTGCCTAGATTAACTATAAATATGTGCATTGTTCTATATTAGTAAGACTAATCCAGAATAATACAATACACAGTTCCTAATAAACCCAATTAAGAATTAGAGGCCATTGTTTATACTGTAGAGCAGCGGTCCCCAACCCCCGGGCCTCGGACCGGTACCGGTCCGTGAGTCGTTTGGTACCGGGCCGCGAGAGTTGAGGCTCAGGTGTGAAATGTATGGTTTTCAGGGTTTTTATCGGTTTTCAGCGTTATTTTGTTATCGTTTTTATCGTTTTCCTGGGTCTTTTCACGTGTGTTATGAATAAATTTTCTTTTTTTTCGGTACCGGTACTAGTTTTATTTTGTTGTATTTATCCGCGACACCTTAAAGGCCGGTCCGTGAAAATATTGTCGGGCATAAACCGGTCCGTGGCGCAAAAAAGGTTGGAGACCGCTGCTGTAGAGGACAATTATCTTCTCCAAAAGAGAGGCAGCCCTATAACCTCTACCAGGAGGTCACGTCATTGAATTTCTCAGAATATGTCTAATGTCTACTTTTTATGCATTCACATTCAAACAGACGCAGTTAACCACTTTTCCAGTTACACTGGAACAGTCATCGACTAGGATAAAGCGTCGGTGTTAATCTGCCACGGCAGAAGGCGGTGCAGTTGCACAGTCACTTGATATAGAGCTGCTGGTGCTCACTTTCCTAGCTGCAAAGCTGGAACTAGAAAATAGGCTGGACAGTAAGGGTGCGAAGCAGATCACCATTCCCGGGAAGCTATCTTCTTAAGTGTCCCTTCAAGGCACTACTTTACCTCTGTCAGCAGCCAATCAGATAAGACACTGTCTTTGGCTGTCACCTCTCATTGTTAGTGTCTGCGGATACATTTGCGCGGGCATGAAATGCAAAAAACAAGTTTCTTTCACGTCTCTTATACTGCTCCTCTCATCATTATCAACTTACCTGTATGACTAATCAACTTATTATTAATATAACAGAATGTCCAAAAAAAAAATCAAACAACAACTTTTGTTTGCACTCCTTGAAGGTTGTTAAGTAAATCTTGCCTCTCAGAGTGACGGTGGCACTAACAGACCAGTACAAAACTATGGTCTTAAAGTAGCCCGATGCCTGTTTTAGGGTAATAAAAGAGTCAGTGAGTAAACAAAGGTCTGCTGGTGACTAGAGATGCTGCTATTCATGACAGCAGGGCGGAGGAGCTTAAAAATCTCTCTGCTCATTTCTCTGTGAGCACTGTTGCCCCAAAACTGTGTCCTTAAAACCATATAGCCTAGATAGAGCTACAGTATCAACACAGGTGCTTTATTAGGCCAAAATTCAACTGTGTGACTGCAGCTACACTCTGCCAATAACATCAGCTAGTTACGCAGATAATGACGAGTGCGAGAAACGACTTTAACTAGACACAGAACTAAGCTAGAGGTGTAAAGGTCAAAGCACACTGCCTGTAAAATATTATTGTTCTAGAGCTGCTGCACATATAAAGATCAGAATGATAGGCCACATGCAGAGCAAGCCAGGGAAAGTGTTTTAACAACGTGTTACAAGACAAAATCACCAAACTGATGCCAGCCCTTGTAAACCCGTGCGCTCTTCTGTGTTAGACAATTTTATATCCATTGGACAGTTTATATGATACGAGCAGTGTTTTTTCTTTTTTTTCTGCCATCAGTGGAATGTTTTTCAGTATCCCAACTGACACGCTGAGCAGACTTTGGAAAGAAACATACATTCAAAGTTTTATTTACAAGATTTAAAAAGGTTTCCACCTGTGCTATAGCTAAAGCAAATACCCATAAAATCTAAATGAGCAGCATTAGCAGGTGAATAAATGTATTCCTTTTTAAGTAGGCATTTGTCTCCCTTTCTAACCAGCCTCTTGCTGGCCAAATTGGGTAATAAAAATCCGTGAAGCAGGCAAGGTGGAGACGGTACCATCTGTTCAGCTGCTACGTGAACTGGCACCTAAGACCTGGCCTGCCCGTAGAGCCTGAGAGATGCCTGTCTACAAGCCAGCAAGTGTTGACAGGCAGCAGGCAAACAGCCAGGAGAACCCTTCACATAAGTATGTGTGTGACTGTCTAGTCTTTTTTTTTTAATCTGTGACCTGTCAATTCAGTGCTGCTCACATCCATGTTACAAACACCTCTTTAATGTTCCAGTGGCAAATCTTTCTTCTATCAGTGAAGCCCACTGAAGCAGGTGATGGCCCTCTGATAAAGCAGAGGTGTAGATCCAAATGCTGCTACTGAAATAAAGCTCAATTTAAAATGCATCACAGAGAGAACTGCCATAAAAACTGCACAAGCAGCTTTATTTAGAGTCCAATAAGACTTTAATCCTTGCTTGATTGTTTTTACTTCTTTATTAACTTCTCCCCCGTTGTTGCTGCAGGAGGAAATCTTTGTGACATTCGAGACTCAAGACAAGAAATAATAATAGGATGTCTCAGACAAAGATATGTTTGTGGTTGCCGAGGTCTATATATATCTTCCAGAGGAGAGCAGATGTGGTGGGGAGATGAGGGAGGGTCTGTATTGTTCAAGCTGTCCGCAGTGGAAACTTTACTGTCGGTAGTGGAAGACCAAGTGATAACCCTGTGGAAAGGCCGGGAGTGATAAGGCAGTGCGGGGGGACCACACACACACAAAAGCAACACAAACAGGCACACATGGAAAACTGGCAAAGCCCCCGTGACCATTTTTTGAAACAAAGGGGAAATCTGCAGGGAGTGGTCACACTCCAGCTTAGTCCTTCACAGCTCAGAAACATCAGCACAGAGCTGCAGATGATCCTGCTTTCAGCTGTGTGACCACTATTAGTGTGATAAATGCTGCATCCTGTGTCACATCTAATGTTATTTCATTATTGCTTTAGGATGACTATTACTGTGTGAAAACCTCATGAAAAAGAAAAGCACGGGAATAAATAATATAACTAATGTAATGTCTGAATTCCACAGTGTGAATAACCTTTCTTAGACCTGAGATAGGTAACACTGCTGGGCTCATAAATCAGTTAAAGTAGTTCATCTGGCAGTAACATTTGACAGTAACATGTAGTGAAATAACAGATTAGTTTAGACTTTCTGTGTGGAGTTTGCATGCTCTCTTAACTGGTTATTCTAAATTTGTCATAGGTGTAAATGTGAATGTGGATGGTTGTCTCTCTCTCTGCATTAGCCCTGCCACAAACTGGGGACCTGCCCTGGTTGCACCCCACCTCTCACCCTGCGGCAGCTGGGACTGTCTCTTACTTTTAAGTTGCTAACTACTCTGTAAATACCCCATGATCCAATTATTTGCACCTTTCTGTACAAAAGGATTACTGATCAATACAAAAAAAAATCAGGATTCTGTATCAGTCACAGTGGCAACAGTGACTGCAATGCAAAGAAATCTAAAAAGAAGAGAAGACTTTGTTTTAAACATCCCTCTACATGAACAGCCATTAGACAGACAGAAAACTGATTATAACAGACTGTAATGCTGTTTGGAGATAAAAACAAAAACAAAAAACAACAATAACCAAATAATAATTAACAAATAGATGATCTAATAATCTATTAGTTTATCTATCAGTATTTTCTGGACAAAGAATGTCTGAGTTTTATATATACAGTAATATTGTGACGTTCACTAATGTCAACAAATAATGCATGCAGGTCTACAGTAATTGAGGGTCTTCTTTTTTCCTGCAGAAGTGAGGCTGAGAGTGGGAGGACTAATGATGCAGTAATTAAAGCAGACGCCAAGCTCCCAACACCACAGCAGCTTTCCGAGGAGTAACGCTCAATGCCATCCTCCTCTGCAGCTGGCTCTCAATTTACATGTGAGGGAAGGAAATAACATGAAGGTTCTGGATGCAGCACGACAACTGACCAGGCAAAAACCACAAAAGCTATATATTTCATTGTGCCGTGTCTTCAAACGTCCAGAGTCAAATGATGCAAAGATAAACCTGTTTGAAAGATGAAATGTAAAAGAAGCTACGTCAGTAGAGATGGAGAGTAAGTAACGAGTGCATATTAGCGTCACTGTGTATTATTGTGCTATCAGTGTACTTCTTGTCTTGCCTTAAATGGGAAGCAGAGGATGTCAAGCAGCCAGATACTGATGTTCACTGGGAGGCAGTGTTCCATTATGGCCAAGCAAGTTGTTGAGGCAAACCAGACACAGTTGTGAGTGGCAGAAGATCCACTTTTAACCGACGCAATACTCTGACTCATGCATGAACAGGCATTTTCATTCAAATGTATGTGTGTGACCTAATCATAGCTGATATTTATAGAAAGCACAGCATACAGTAACAGCATCCAGGTGCTCTGCATTACAGTATGTCTCCAGAGCAGGAAATCCTTAAGAACTAAGAGTCTGGAGGAAGAGTACGGTCATAAGCATAGTTAGTACCAGGCCCTGCTTAATGACTTGAGCAGGCCAGACAAGTTTGTACTTGTACCATAGGAGAAAAAAAAACAATGGCCTTAACGGGGAAATATTCACCCACGAACTGTACATGGATCAGAGACAATGAGCTCTCCCATCAAAGGCTTTGGGTTAAATAAACAGCTGTCCTGCTGGGAATGTGCACTTGGTTGTATATGGGGGGAAAAGGATAAAGGGAAATGGTGAGTGGAGAGGTCTCTGTAGGGCATAGAGCGAGTGAGAAGAAGCACAACCCAGCTGGTGAGGCATGTAGACACAAGTGAGCAACTTGGGGTTCTGCATGTTCCTAAGGATACTTATGCATGCAAACTGCAGACTTGAGCAGCCAGGGATCAAACCACCAACGCTCGCCTGAGATTTTTAGCCGATGCATCTATGGTATCAAATTAAAAGTCCTACATTCTCTTGTTCTTGAGTTATCGTGTTTACAAAGCTGGGTGTCCACGCCACCCCGCCTGACAAAAGGTGCCGGCATTTCAGTAGGAGATACTCCAATCCACTGTCTTTTTCTGCAGTTTATGGCTACAGTTATGCTTTTGGCTCAGGATATCGGCTTTGAGCTGAGAAATAGTTCATGTGACAATACTCTGAGCTCACAGGAGCTGTGGTCGTCCAAGATGGGGAAGTCTGAATTCGGGTATTTATTCAATATAAAATAAACTCTGATTTTGATGATCATGCCCATGTGGCTTTCTGAAGGGGCCTTCTGTTTAAATATCCCTTCACCCAGGCAAGAGGGCTGTCTTTATATATACATATTGACAGTTTCCTCTAGTTTCCAGTCCTAACTTTATATTTATATCAAAAATACGAGATGGGGTATTGATCTCACCTATCTTGATGGCAAAGATGCCATCAAAAAAACAAAACAAAATGAGTAGATAAAGAAATCCTAATTAAAAAAAAAACGTCAGCTAACTTCTAATAAAGTGAACTACAAATATCTTTCACATCACAACGTTTAACCTACTTTTTACTCATCAGTGTGTGCAGCAGCAACCTCCTTCAAACCAATTTTAGCAGCCGCAGCTTCACAGTTTGGTTATCACCATCATCGTCACGACAGGCAACAGTCATTCACTGCTTGACGTTTTATTGCAGGCCGACTGACTATCCTGCTGTGGCTTATAAAGAGTCAACACATTCAACTGACCTTTGAAATCATTTAAACAACACACGATACAGGCCTTAATTTTGCAGCTTGCTGCAGTTAAATTACAAGATGAGGCAAGGACATAATTGTCTTTGAAGACATTAGAAGTTGTAATGACAAAAACAGAGTTCAATTAACATAATTTTTGTTTAAAAAATGAAAATCAAAATGAAGTACTACTAACCCTAACATATAATCAGACAGGGTATATAAAAAAAAAAGAATCCACTGCAAAGCTTTTCTGTGACCAACACACAATTTTCATGCATCCCATTTCTAAACCTAACCCTACAGCTTCTGGTGATGTGGGGCAGGGCAGGGGAGGACAGACTAAACTCCAGGTCCTGCCTTTCAGCCTTTACCACAGCTCTTTTATTCAAGACGCTTGGCTTCTGTGGTGACAAAAGAGGTATGAACACTTCTGTAATCATTCAGTTTGTATGTCTCCCTCAGCAGACGCGACAGCCTAGAGAAAACGCAGCAGGGAAGAGAAACACGTGAGCATGTGTTGCTGTGAGTGTTTGACTATAACAAACAGTAAGTGTAAAAGTTTCATGTGAGTGAAGTGGATGTGGATCATAGATAAAAGCATAAGTGGACAGAAGGCCTGCTGTTGCTAAGCAAGCTCTTTAAAACACACTCTTTGGGTTTACAAGATGAAAGTCAGCCAAATTCCTTTGATAAACACCACTGACGCGAGCTAAAATACTGAACATAAACTGCACGCACAACTCCAGGTATAAACACCAACATGTTCACAGCAAGCTGTTGGAAACATAAACCTCTTACAGCAAACTCTGCTACATTTTTAGTGCACAAATACAAATGTTGAGAAAATCCTGGCTCTGGGTTTATGTTTATCGAGTGTAGAAGATCCCAGTTTGCTACACAATGCGCACGGTCGGCGAGTCAGCAAGGAGCTGTGAACTTTCCGACCACATCAACAGAAAAAAGAAACCGTTCACGTGGTGCATGGACAGAATCCCCTGTGTGCAACACCTTTATCAACTTACAGACAGCAGGTGAGAAAGAGGTTCCACTGAAACCCACGTGTGCTGATGTTAAAAGTTTGATGTCTAATATCACATGCAAAACAAGGAGATGCTCAACATCTATGAGCTTTCTAAGAAATCATCATATTGGTACTTTATGTATTATATACAGTACTGTGCAAAAGTCTTGTGTCCCCCTCACTGCCAGACCTCCAGGCTTTCTGAGAGTCTTTCAGTTTTGCTTTGAATATTGGTTGCTTTTATCAGAAGAATGTTTTCTTAGTGTCTTTGTTTTTTATGCCACTTAACACTGGCCTATGAATAATTCAAATATAAAAAAGACACCTAATTTAAGGGAAGAACCAGTGTGTCCATATGCATAAAAGACAACTTTAGGCGCTTTGTTACTAGAAAGTGTCACTATTACTATTTACTATTTGCTTCCATTTCTTTATCTGAAATTATGAAAAATGCCAAAGAATAACACAGTTTGACAGGCATAAAATAGTATTTTTCTACCAACAATTGATTCCCAGAGAGTTTTTAGCCAAAAACTTGGCACGTCTCAGCATGATGTACAGTGTGTCCTTGAAATACTTGAGGAAACTGGACAAGTGGAGGACAACAAAAGGAATGTGGGATCTAGAAACTATCTACAGCAGATGAGCAGTATGTTATGTCCTTAAAAAATAGAAAGAAGTTTGCATGCAGTACCTTCACAGTTTGATCCCCCATGCAATTCAATGTGAAAAGCACCTAACTGGCAGCAGCTTGATTTTTTCAGACAATAACTCCAAACACATTGCCAATGTAGTAAAAGGATACAAAAACATACAATGGAACACTATCAGCCATCGACTGGCCTCCCCAGAGCCTGGACCTCAACATTATTGAAGCAATCTGGGATCATCTTGACAAAGAATGGGAAAAATAACTAATAATCTTAATAATCTGCACAAGTTTCAATAATCTGCTGCACCTATTTCCCACTTGTCTAACACAGCGTACAGAAATACGAGGTGGCAGATGACTTTCGCACAACACCTTACTTGGACTGCATTTCCTACTCTCATTTGTTGGCCTTCTTGCACGCCAGCACTGGCCTTGTCAAAATGATGCAAACACGTTTTCATTAACTCCACAGAAAACATCAAAACAGACTACTTTTTTTATCCATTTTTTGTAGTCAAGCTCTTATTAAAGGTGTCAGTTAGTTCACAGTTGTCAGCCCCTGTGATTTAGCATTCAAACTTCAATCTGCACAAGGACAATTCATCTTCTTTGTGTTGCTTCTCAGAGACAGCTATCTCAAAGTCTGAACAAATAAAGCCAAAGCTGCTGTATCTGCATCACAAGTTGTCAATAAAGGAATGTGAGATGTTCTTTCAATTGGATAAACGCACTATTAAGGTTGACGCTGAACAGAATATCATACCGCAGATTAGCAACTAACTTTACCACTTTACCATGCAACATTATACAAAACCTGCAATCAGTGCCAGCTTTTAGTATCTCTATTATTGGGCAACGACCTTCACTTACAGGAAGAAAGAAAGAAACCTCAGAGTTACTATCTAAATATGCAACGTATATCCTCTGATACAATATCTCGACAGGCAGACAAGTCTGGACACGGAGCTGCTTTGGAAAATGAACTAATGCTACAACAAATTTTTTCCATCACTGATCATTCTGTTTTGTCTATTAAGCGAGCAGTAGTTGTAGTAATAGTTAGTAGTAGTTATAAAATGCCTTCTGTCATCTAACCCACAGTTTAACACGCCAACTCAGCTAAAAACCAAACTATTTATCAAACTACTTTTGCAGAAAAATGTCAATATGTGCAGAAGAAGCACATCTGGACACTTTATGTGGGACATGACCCAGCTTACCAACCCTCTAACCCAGCTTGCTAAAAGAACCCGGTTATCTCACCATGTAAATATCATAAACTAGTTAGCTAATATGAACCTCTCTAAATTTGGTTTACTTTTTACCTTGTGCTTAATATAAACCTGTTGGCTCAGGTCAGCAAAAATAAGACTTGCACAGCGACTTGATAGAAATTTTGCACTAAATCGAAAGTCTCCTGTTCTTGGGATCTGACATTATTGATCTTTTTTCCTCCCATTGCACATAACCTACTGTAATCCTGAGTGGAGTTTCATGAGCCATCACTCTTGTATCTTCTGGGAATCTTATGAATGAGTCTTTAGACTCATCAAGGGGCTGGGTGGGGAGCTGTCCCCTCACTTGCTTTCCCAGCTGGGATAATTATGTTTCTTGGAGTAAACCCAAACTTCCTTTGCACCGCATCAACACTCCCACCCTTATCCCTTATCTGGGCCCAGTGGGACCTGGCCATTCTTTGTCCGGGTCTTTTCACAAAACCATTATCAAATCCTCCAGAGTAGGGTCAATGACCTCAAGGAGAAAAAAAAGTGGCCATCTCAAGCCACTGTAAAATCCCTGTCTCCTGGTATGTGTTACCGAGAGCCTGTATCTGGATTCATATATATGGCTGTGACTGTGAGTGCATCCTTTCCCCCAAGAGAACCCCAATATAAACTCTACTGTCTAGTTTGCCTGTTGTTCAGGCAAACTAGGTGGAAACAGCATGTTCCCCACATGAGCAACACGATCATATGTACTTTTACTGATTTGGGCCTGAACTGACTTGCCTGCTCAGGTACCCAAACCTGGTATTAAACAGCAAAAAGAAGACTTTATTATCTGAAAACTAAAAATAAGCACTATCTAGCTTATTATTTAGCTGAAGAAGTAAATTCAATATGACACAGTCAGAATTTCATCTGAACTTTCATACAGAGTTTGGGGCAGATTTACTGACTAGCTGGTTTATTTAATTGTTCAAAACTGTTGCTTTAGACGCATTAATTTCTGTCATATGTGGTTATAGTGTTTAGGGTTTTTATTAAACAGGCAAAGCTTCAAATAATGACATCTGCATATGGCCAAGAACTCCCTGTGATCCAAAACTCAGGCTTCAGGCTGGTTTTTGGGAGTTTTTTCTACTGTTTAAGCCGCATGACATCATCAGCAGCGAATCTCCCAAATATGGTCATCTTTGTCTCAAACCTCTTTCCAAAAGCAGAGAAGGCACCCGAAATAAAACTGAAGACTGCAATGCTACTAATAAGATATTTTACTTTCACCACATTTAAGACTTTTCAGGGGATCAGTGGAAATTCCACAACACCCCTACCCCCCCAAAAACCACACCAAAGTGGTTTTAATTAAATCTTGTGGTTTCCAAAAATAAATTCAAACAAAGCACCAAAAATAAAAGAAACCGTTAGAACTGTGTGCATCAAAGAATAACACACACAAAAAAAAAAAATCAGATCACAACTCCCTTATTGTTCCCACTGTAACAGTGATAGGTTGAAACAAGGCGGTGAGACTGGCAAACATTCCATCTTGGCATTGACTGGCTGTGCAAAGGAAACCAAAATGAGCATATCGTTTATTAGCGCTCATACCAGAAATTCACACGCGCCTCAGCTGATCTGATAACGTGCGGACAGCGACAGGTTCGCTGGCATCAGAATGGGTGTCCACATCTTACTTCCCTGTTCCAAACTTGTGGAATACATTACTCTTTCTAGCAAAAAAAAAACAAATGCCAGATTCCTGAAATTCCATCCGTACCTTCTTAACTCAGTAGCAACCTGTCCAGAGTCCAATCCAGGCCTATTAAACCACAAAAGCAGCCCAATCCACTTAAAGAGCCTTAGTTTTTCTTGCCTTAGCATAAAAAACAAATACACTGATTTTCACTAGCAGGTGAGATGTCAGCTGAGTGAGCGAGCACACAGTGCTGAAAGAATGTGGCCATATGTTGCTCAGACCACCTCTTAATGTGGTCCGAGTGATCAGACCTCAACAGGTCAGGCTGGAGAGTTTGCAGGAGGCAAACGTGCATGTCTGATATACCTTTTCAGTCTGTGGTGCAGCAACTTTTTCCACTTCTGAAATGAGGCTTTAATGCAAATATTGCGTAAAATTTCACAACATGCAAAACACTCATTTATTGCATTGAGGTTTTCTGCTGATACCAGGCTCACGAAACCCTTATACATTGTCAGTACCACCAAAGAGTAATTTGCAACAAAAGCATCTGCTTTTGCACCTCCCAAAAAAGTAGCACTGAAAAGAAGAAATTGCACTCTCATCGTAAAGTTTTAACAACAACAACAATGGATGCTCTATAACTAATATTAAGATGCACATTTACCAATGACTGGTGCTATAAGAGAAATGTGGTACTTGAAAGTCTGGGCTGCTGTTCCCTTTTGGTGCCATCTTTCAGCCTTCCTTCCAACATCTTTTCCTTTTTGAAATTCTAATTCCACGTTATGACAGGATGGAGCAGGGCAGCGCAGGGAGAACACCAAAATAGCATCATCTGATCTTTCTTTCATAAACCTTTCCACTCCTGCAGCAACACACTGGGACAGACTTTGGCAGCGGAAGAAACGCGAAAAAATAAAGCAGTCAGCTTAAGTATTTAGTCACAGTCCTGGGCCGTTGAGCTCCTCGGTAAAACACGGGTTACACCAAAAAGGATCCGATATTAAGAAGAAAACCCCCCATCCTACATCGTTAGTTTCCTCCTCTTCCATCTCTTATCAACACTGCATCACGTCTGGGATCACACAATCGCACTACTATTGCCAACACTATAAATACACACCATGAACGCACAACTACATTATTCAGTTTGGGAATTCACTAGCATCTGCCATGTGACTGGCAGCTATATTTAGCTTCCAGGGTCTATGTGGGCTGCAGCAAAATCATCGCTTGTTCAGAAGGAAAAATGCATTTTTAACCACTTTGCTTCTCACCTCTAATGAGACGCAGAGGTTGCGTGGGGTAACAACAAAAAATACTTCCTCACCACACCAGACATTTGATGTAATAGTTACTGAAAATACTGGCAGCTAGCCTCTTGGTTTGAGGCAGGTGCTTTTTTTTTCCTGCTCTGTTCCATTTTTAGTGGTGTAAATATGCCAGCTCAGTGGGATCCAAGCTGTGAAAGCCTGAGCTAATGAGCTGTCTGTCAGTGGACAGGACAGATACAGAGAGAAACAAGAGACGAGATGGAAAAGAAGTTGGAAGACAGAACCCACAAAAGGGGACATTCATAGTAATTTATTGCTTCACCATATGGTTATATTGGCTGAGTAAACAAAAGATGTATATGTCATCAAAAACAGAGCGGATTTCAACTGAATGAAAACTACAGTAAGATGAGCCAATAGTAGTAGTAGTAAAGTACAGTAACAACTCTGCCCTACATGTAAGGTAGCTGAAAAATGGGCATCTGTTTGTCAGATTTTAATCATTTAGCGTAATCACAGGGAGCTCTCCAAGGACAAATCTTCAGAAGTCATGATATGATCTCTCAGTTACTATTACTTTCAGTTTAAACCAGAGATTAAATACTGGATAAGGACACTCAAGTCACACCTACATTGTTTCCTCCGAACCGTAACGGAAACCTTTTCATTCTCTCACTTTTTTAAGCAGCACGATTACACACCATGTCAACACAGAAGGCATGGCAGGAGGAGCGCGTTAGCTGAGCAGCAGCCTCGGAGCCCCAGTCAGTGTCTACACAGGAGGCGATCGGGCTCCTGTTGAGCTGTAGGTCAAATTGAAACATCCAAAGCAACAAAGATTACAGAAAGACAGCCCTGTTCAGCTAATGTCCAAATATTATATTAGGACATAATATTGGATTTTTTCACTAAAACACTGATAAAAGTGGACTGCTGCTGTTATTTCTTTTTAGGAAAGACAAACTTAACTATTCTTTATTGAGAGGCAGGCTTGACCCTGAAACTGCATGCTCATTGGCTAACGACTAGTGATGCCATTGAGTGTGCAGTTTTGTACTGCAGACAATCCTCCATCTTGAAACACGTTGAGTTGTCCACCAAATGGGAAATGATACGACCACCCCGACCTCCCCAAATGGTTGCCAGTGGTTCCTGGAGGTTTCTGGCTGTTGGGTGCAAAGACGTTGCTGCTCCAATAGCCTCCTAAAGACCTCCACAGCTGCCTGTAATTTATAATGTTAGCCCAGAAGTAGATTAAATTTTTAAAAGTGTGACGCAAACCGTAAATTCATATAGATTGTCTTCAAAGTTAAAGCTGTTTGTGCCTATATTGTGGTTGTGAAAATTGCTCAACAACTGCATTTTTGTGATATTATGTAGCACTCTTCATGTCTAATGCATATTTGGGCAGAACTACTGAAATAGAAGCTCAAACCATGTTTTATACTGGCTTACTTACCCAAGCGTAGCATTTATTTTGGTTTATCAAATGGCCAAAAATAAAGGGAAAAAAATTCAGTGCTTAACCCATTTAATCCCAAATTTTTCCCTGCAAAATAAGTGCATGTATTTTATTCCTTAGACTTCCCCTACACATAATTTGTTTTAATGTCATAAGGGGTTAAAATGGCAACAATTGGGATCGATCATGTCTACACGTGCAGTTATCCTCCAAAAGTATATTCTGAGCCAGAAAAAAAACCCTGAGTTATGTTCTGGAAATAGTTTGCTGCTGTTATTCTTTCTTTTACCCAACAGGGAGTAAAAGTCTGCCCTCTGAAAAAATTAAAAACCAGGGCTGTGAGAGGTCACAGTAGAGCTGGGCGATATGAGATTTTTTCATATCACGATATGTTTTTTTCGTTTCAGGCGATAACGATATCTATCACGATATAAGCCAAATAACTATATTTGTAAGATTTAAATGTGCCGTTGCTCACAAGTAAAATGTGAAATAATCAGCAGCTTGTTTTTATTTAAATATTTATTTCCCATAATAAGTTCAACAGGGTAGATGTACTTAAGGAACATGAGACTTTTTAAATAAAGGCAAATATTGCAAACTACACAAAAGGCAGCCGCTAAAGCGTTTAAGTTTCAAAATAGAACAAACGAAACAGACTAAATTGTCAATTCCACTTAGAAACAAAATATTAATTGTAAAAATAAATCTTAGTTTGTTTTACAGAATAACAGAGAAAACTGACTAACTTTTGTCAATATCAAATAAACTGAGAACCAAAAGGAAATTCTCAATCTCTCCTTGTTGTATAGCTGAGCTTTTCAAACAGTTTTAACAGTTACTTTAGTCTGACAAAAGCCGAATGACGAATTAGCGCTTCCAGTCAGAGACTGAGGCTACATCCACACGTACACGGGTATTTTTGAAAACGGAGATTTTCCGTTTTCGTTTTAAAAAATAATCCCGTCCACACATAAAGGGAGAAATGAAGAAAAACGCTGCTATGAACATGCCAAAGCAGCAGGTGGCGCTAGATTCCTAACCGTGCAGAAATGTTGGCCAATCAGAAGTCTAGAAGCCTCGGTGGGAAAAAGTAAACAAAGCTGGGGCATAGAAGCAGAACAGAGTCGTGTGTGTGGACGGACAGTAACTGTGTGTATATGTAAGCATTTAAACACTGCAGAGATTAGAATTAACAGTATTGTAGAAATTCATTTCACCGAAACAATAACGTGGCGCACAGTGTGACGCATGCACCAGTTTATTGTATTTAAGACTTGCTTTCGGCACAATTTACAGTGCACGCTACTCTGTTTTTGTCAGACTTGAAATAGCCGAAATACCTTCACACTACGGAACTTCTATGGCTCTTCCGTTCGACAATCTCTCCGACGTTGGAACCATCATCTGTTTTCTCTTCGGTCACGCTCGGTTGATTTTTCTAGTCGGCACACTCATTTCCTCCATTACCCGGGCGGTACGGTGGCTGGCTGCTTCCCAAACAAACACACGTGCGGCTTGGCACTTGTGCTGTACGTAACAAGTCACGCGACGTGACGCTGCGGCTGTGATTGGTTCGGCTCTGCGCTACTTAGTTTGGATTGGCTGACCTTTTTTTAATTTTTTTTATTTTTTATTTTAAGAGGACAAGAGCGGCGAGGTCTATCGCGATAGTTTAATTTCTCTATCGAGTAAAAGTTATATCGCGATACATATCGTTATCGTTCTATCGCCCAGCTCTAGGTCACAGCGGGATAATTTGATGGCAACAAAGTCTGGCCAGCACAGTGTCCCCCTTTAACAGACAGAGACTAAACACTCCAGGGTTTTCTGAACATGATTACCCAATGATAATTGAGCTCAGCTCCGGCACTTAACTAATTCTAACCAATCATCAACCCTTTCAGACACAATGGCACCTATTTCTAAGGTGCAAAGAGAAAAGCATAAAGTGTGAATTGGTCCAAACTAGTGCAGCTACAGCATCTTCTACAGTTTGACTTGTTCCACCTGAATTAGAAAACCAATTACCAATTAGTTAATTTATTTTCCCCCTTTATCCTGTCTTCACCAAGCTTACACTTCAGTGGGATCATTAATCTCCATCTGTGCTTAATTATGCAAAACAGGGTGGCTCAGGAATCCAGCAGGACCCATGGGACACCTACTGTGTTTTCACACTGTGGCTTCAGGAAGGGAAGAGTTTATAAAAACCTAGCCCGGAGAGAACAGGTCCCGTATACGGTAATGATAGCTTCCTTTTCTGGTAGTAGTTTAATATGCTCAAGTTCAACATGTATCAATATATGGTTGAGATAAATTAAGAAAATTTGTTACACAGGAAGCCAGCATTTGAGCTGCAGTGGCAGAAACCTCAATACGGCTCTTTACTTTACTGCTTTACGATGCTAATGAAAAAAATACCTGACTGAAACAGACACGGGACAGGGATCAGCACGGGACTGAATGGACATAAATAATAAGAAGAAAGACTTCAGAGTCCTGTTGTATGTGGTGCTGGGGTCAATTCACAACAAAAGTCAAAGGGCAAACAGACCACGGGGGGAGGGATGCTTCCTTAGAGCCACAAAAGCGAGCGTGTGAGAAAACAAAAGACAGATGAAGGGTAAACCTTGATGGTCGTTTTAAACACAGGACAAACCAGTGTTTGCTCCCATAATTGGATTCACTGAGCATGGTTCACAAGGCCGACAGCGAATGGCTTGAGCTCGAGGACGATTCTGTAATGCTTATCAAACAATAACTGATAACTACAGTTATCGCATCAGCTTAATTACACACCGAGGCTGACCAAGAAAACACTGGTTTTAATCGCATGGACCACGAGAATGGGTTTAAACTGCGAGACCCAAATGAATACTGTTAGATGCTTTGAAAAAAAGCCAAACACTTTTAAGTTCCTGTTCGATGTAAAATGTCAAGATCAAAATGATTCAAATTCATTTGAAGTCTTGGCAATGGGACTGCGGCTGTAGGCAGGTGTTTCGAGCTGTTTTCACACATGCACTGCAGACAGCACAGAGGTGCACACAAGGACTGAAATATTACCTGCAGTCGGAGTGGATCATAGTAGATATTCAGCCTGCCGGCTCCCCAAGTAAAAAATGTGAAGTCACATTGTACCAATATGCGAATAATACATGTACAGCAAATAGTACAGCATTCACCGCTAGCGAGCGGGCTATAGCACTGCATCCTGCACCCCTACTCGGGCAACTTCCTCGCCTAAACCGCACAGAGCATTTCCAGTACTGCGAGCATGGCTGAAGTGGACCGTTTCCTTCTGTGATGCATGTGAGAAAGACTGCACTGGCCAAAAGTTGATGTCTGAAAATGACTGATGACCATATAACATAATGTTAGCAGCATTACAGCAACACCGGTTTGTTTACAATAAAAATTAGGCTTATAGCAGGTACTGCTTTATACTGTTTTTTGTGTTTCTATTATTTAGCCCCACTTTTTTCTCGCGCGAACTGCCTGTAAGTGTCAGAAACCATTTTTCTAGTTCAGGACATGATTTCCCTCCTTTTTTTAAAAATATGTGTATGTCTATATATATGTGCCCGTCAAGCCCTTTTGAACCATCACATGTGATTGGGCCATAGGAACAAACTGATCTGAATCGATGACAGAATATAAATTTTTAGGTGTGTTTGTCTTTATGTACAAGAACATAAAACATTGAGGTTTCTTGGGTGCACATTTGTCTTAACGGCAATAATAACAATATAACAGTAATAATAACGATAATGATGATAATAGTAACTACACATATATGGGTTTTTGCCTTGATCATCTCCACTGTGCACTAGACAGAAAGACTAATAAAATAATGCGACATAGGCTTCCTTCCATATGGTTCCCCACAGGCGTAATAGGACGTGATCTAACAGCTGCCATCAGCTCACCTTACTGAGCAAATCTTGTCAACTATCCACGGTCATCTAGTTCTTATTTTTAAGCCTTTCACCTATAATTTTAGTCTACCAAAAGAAAAGAAAAACAATCAGCGTATCAACCAATACTTGCAGATTAGCTCTACGTGCTAAAATCACACCACAACTGCATGTTACATCTGTTAGTGATGGGTTTATATTTGTAATGTTTGCAACATTACAGTAGCAGTGCAAGGTCGAAAAAGAATATCTGCCATTTCAAGACAAGACTCAGTTAGATGATATCGTACTATACATGCATATTCTGAAGGCCTGACACAGTTTATATTGCATCTTGGCGAATTAGTGTCAGGCTGCATTTCCTAGCGCGCAATTTAAAACAGACTAAAAGTGGAAACGGTATTAAAAGCAGTTAACAAAGACTTCATTCAGCCCACATATTCATCATAAGGATGCAAACACATCAGAGACTAGATTGCCTTATGCATGACCTGCACACCCACTCAAAGCAGGAAACATGGATATTACATTTCAATTCAGAGTTTAGTAAGGAAAAAAAGCCAGAAAAATAGCACAGGACACCCAAAGCTTGGTGCTTGTGAGTGGTGGCAGGCTATTTATAGGCTTACTCCAGTCAGAGAGATAACTCTTTCCTTATGTTGTGGATCGGCACTTCACAAGAGTGAGAGAAGAAGAAGAGGGGGTACTCAGTGCTGACACAACACTGAAAGTGACAGAAAAGTGTTTGCCCCTCAACTTGGTGCCAGCAGGTACCAGACTACTTTCGTAGACCAAGTGAAAGATAATTACATAATAATGACAAAACAGATGTCATTCAACAACTTCAACTGGCACGCCTAATAAGGCCTGACACACCTATTTTAGACATAAGACGTCTCTGCTGTCTTGACATGTGCATGTGGCACTGTCAAGAGTGGATATCTGAATGCTGCCTGCTCTCCTAACATCTCTGTTATTCATAACACTGGCTGCAGGACACATTTGACATGAATGGAGAAAAGGAGCAAAACATCAGTTGCTGCTGCACTTGTTTTTTTAAAAGCTGAATAACGACTATTTTATACACTCTGTATCACATCAACTAAAAAATAATAATAAAAAATACAGTTCTGATACAGACAGGATGCATGTTTGGTTTTTACTGACTGTGATGCACACAGACTGCTTCACATCAGCCTAGAGGGTGAGTCTTCAAATAGTAAACAGCTACTGCATCCCTGATTAGCTCAAGTTACAGTCAGTGGCAATACTACAGTAATAACAAGCTACGGGTTATCTTCCCGCCGCCGTGCATACACAGCAGGCAAGAAACCAACCCAAGAAACATGAGAGAAAAAGTGGGTCACTGCATATGTTGAACACGTAACCCGTAAAGACAGACGGGTGTACGGTGTGTTTTTAAGGTTGTCAGAGGGCCCCCGGTATAACGGTACAGTAGCTGTTTAAGCTACCGCACGCGACTTGACACATACACGAGTCGTGACCAGCTTTGATATTATTTAGCATGATAAAAGACACGGAGTTGACCGTGTGGCGGGAGAAATAACGAAGCTAGAACTAAGCATTGGCGTGAAGAGACAGCATTGACAGACTGTGTTTATCAATGGGGAAACTCACATCCTCGAACAGGGATCCAACGTTGGCTGTCACCAGCAGTATTCCTGTGCCTTGCGCTGCTGTCAGCTTCCCTGCCATAATTCTCTCTCTCTTATTTCTCTCTCTCTCTCTCAGGTGGGTTGTGGACTTGTATAGCGGACTTTAAAGGTAAGAACCTTTAAAAAACAACAACAACAACAACGTGAAGAAGAGGCCCGTGAATGTCTCACGAAACTGGTTAAAACACTGCGAATTTGCGACTGGAGCCCGGGTTGAGGTTGCTTGGCTGGAGCATATTTTTCAGCAGTGGCCGTACATCTACTAGGAGTTGCTTTGCAGTAGAAGGTCCGTTGGTGGTGGTGGCGGCGGTGGCGGTTTAGCGTGCTGTTTCTCGCGCTACTTTTTCACGTTCAGAGCCATCGTAAAAGTTTCGGTTTTAATCCACGGCGAGTGCAGGAGGGCTCTGGTTCATTCCAGCGACGAGTGTTTCCCTGGCTTTTGTGCAGTGTAAAAGTCTCCCTCCTAAGGCAGGACGCTTTGCCAGGACCATTGCCTTCACTGTTTAGAGAGGATAGGCTGGAGTCCTTCAGTGCTCTGACGTCACCTTACCAATGAAAACACGGCGCGTTTTAAAGGGCCAGCGCACAGAAAACACTACCGCTCTGCCTTCTAACGTCACTGCACCCATTATCGGACTAAACTGGTCTATCTCTGAGCGACTGTTTGTCTTTCTGACTTTGTCCTGATATGCTTTTTGTATAATTTACTGCAATTTAGAAAAACTCCCTTTTTGTTTTGTTTCTTTTTTTAACCATTGTTGTTCCTTACATCTCTGTCAAAAGGAAATTTATGCGTAGTTCAGGATGATTGCAGTCAGATGTTACATCACTCTTTCTCTGCAACTTGTTGCAGTTCATTGGAAACAAAATTAACAAAATATATTACAATGGAAATATTTACAATGGAAATAGCCATATTCTGTTAATTTAAAAAAAGAAAATTGGTTTCCCATGAAGTGCAGCATGTTGCAGAGACATGCCCAACCATAGGCAAGGCAAGTTTATTTATATAGCACAGTTCAACAACAAGGTGATTCAAAGTGCTTTACAGAGACATTAAAAAACAAAAACAATAAAAAGCATGATTTAAAATTGATTTAAAAAAACAGTAGATAAAATCAGAACACTAGATAAAATCAGTAGTTAAAATATAAGTTTTGAAATTTAAGCTTAAAAGTGTGGATTTGGTGCTTTATTCAAATACAGCTGAGAATAGGGGAGTCTTCAACCTGGATTTAAATAAACTGAGTGTTTCAGCTCACCTGAGGCTTTCTGGGAGTTTGTTCCAGATATATGGAGCATAAAAGCTGAATGCAGCTTCTCCGTGTCTGGTTCTGACTGGGAACTGATAAAAAACCGGATCCAGATGACCTGAGGGATCTGGAAGGTTCGTACTGGGTCAGGAGGTCACTAATGTATTTTGGTCCTAAACCATTCAGAGCTTTATAGACCAGCATCAGAACTTTAAAGTCTATCCTCTGACGGACAGGCAGCCAGTATAAAGACCTCAGAGCTGGACTGATGTGGTCCACTTTTTTGGTCTTAGTGAGGACTCGAGCAGCACAGTTCTGAATGAGCTGTAGCTGTCTGACTGATTTTTTAGGTAGACCTGTAAAGATGCTGTTACACTAATCAAGCCTACTAAAGATGAATGCATGGACTAGTTTTTCCAGGTCCTGTTGAGACATCAGAACTTTTATCCTTGAAATATTCTTGAGTCTTAATGAGTTTTTCTAAGTTTAGGTCTGCATCCATCACTACACCCAAATTTCTCACCTGGTTTGTGGTTTTTAGATGTATAGATTGAAGTTCTCTGGTGACCTGTAATCGTTTTTCTTTGGGACCAAAGACTATTACTTCAGTTTTGTTTTTGTTTAGCTGGAGAAAATTGTGGCACAACCAGTCATTAATTTCCTCAATGCATTTACCAAGAGCCTGTACAGGGCCTCGGTCTCCTGGTGACATTGTGATATATATTTGTGTGTCATCTGCATAGCTATGATAGTTTATTTTGTTGTTCTTTATAATCTGTGAAAGTGGGAGCATGTAAATGTTAAACAGAAGGGGTCCCAAGATGGAACCTTGGGGAACTCCACATGTGATACTTGTCTGCTCAGATGTGAAGTTACGTATTGATACAAAGTATTTCCTGTTTTCTAAGTATGTTTTGAACCAGTTTAGTACAGTTCCTGAAAGACCTTCCCAGTTCTCCAGTCGTTTGAGTAATATGTTGTGGTCAACTGTATCAAATGCTGCACTGAGATCCAGCAAAACTAAGACTGACATTTTTCCACTGTCTGTATTCAGACATATGTCATTAAACACTTTGGTCAGAGCGGTTTCAGTGCTGTGGTTCTGTCTAAAACCTGACTGGAAGGCAGCAGTTATTCTGTTTTAAGAAGTAACTGAGCTGTTGAGAAACTGCTTTTTCAATGATCTTACCATACAGCTCCCTGACTGGTGATGTAACATTTGACTCCAATCATCCTGAACTAGGCATGCATTTCCTTTTTGGCAGAGAGGATGAGGAAGGTTCAGGCATGTCAGGCTACTCTCAAACCACAAACCAGGTGTAACTAACATGTAACTAACAGATCCATTAACATGCAGTATATTGTTGGAATTTTCATTGCTACTTCTAATCTGCAGAGTTATTTTTTTAGTTGCTATATCATAATATCATTAAAAAAAACTTTATTGGCACATTTGCAAACATATAGCCTACTTAGTTCATCACAGTTTCACAGGCTAGAGTTGCACTGGTTCATGAGGCCAGTCAAGCCTGTTTGAAACAGCTGCTGGCAGTTTACTCTCTAAAAAGAGTTTGCGATGCCTAATAAACTAAGAGTTGGACAACAAGAACACACAACCTGGCAATCTAACAGAATTAAAATTTTAACTGTTGGGTGGCAATAATATACTCATAGCTATAAATAAGTTTAAAGTAACTTTGAGAGATTTTTGGCCACTAGAGGGCAAAAACGCAAATTAAACCAAGTTACTGAACTCTTGACCATGTTTGTGCCGTGATGTCCTTTGGAGCATTTTTAATCAGATTATCTATGCTAATTTGATAACTAATCACTCCACCGTCTCATTTAAATATAGTCACTCTAAAAATTATGCTAAAATAATGCTATAGTTATTCATTGCTAATATCAACATTTGTGGTTGTCTTCAACCTTAGCAGTGGCGATGTGCTGGTTGAGAGATGAGGTCTGGCAGGAGTCTCTCAGCTATGATGTTTGCAGATGACATAGTGATCTGTAGTGAGAGCATGGAGCAGGTGGAGGTATACAGTGGAGAGAAGACTAATGAAAATCATTAGAAGCAGCAACACATGTATATGAATGAGAAGAGGACAGGTGGAAAGGTGAAGTTGGAAGGAGTAGAAGTAGTGCAAGCGGATGAGTTTAAATACCTATATCTGTACAGGTATGTTTATACCTGTACCTAAAGAGAGCAGCTAAAAGAAGAAGGAGATGACAATGATGATGATGATTATCTTTGATCATAGGTCTCTAAGCTGAGCATATGGAGCATGGTTTCTTGTATAGTAAATGACTGAAAGCTGGTCTCGAAGCTGAAATCAAGACCATTAAAATGAATGATTTTAGTAAACAATCTAAATAACTGTTATTTGTAGTTTGCTTGACTGTAATTAAACATCCAACATTAAGTGTACTCTGCTCTGCTAGCAGCCACAGTCAGGCACCAAATTTTTTTCTAACCTGTCATGTTCTAACATGTTGTGCTACACAATTGAAACTATAATTACTCTTTCCATTGTGTGTGTGATCTTTCCACAAACAGAGACAACCCTTGCCAAATGCGGATACTCACTCTTTGATCTAAAGATTTCGTATTTGGGTTTTGGCAGAAAGAGTTTGGAAAATTTCACATTAACAGACTGCCGACCAGATCAGTGTGTATCACCCTTTTGCCAAGGGGTCCTAGACACACAGCCAAACCCACATATAACAGATTTTTGCGAATGAGAACAGTTTATATTAGTTTGCTTTTTTCCTCCCTGGAATCACAAAAAAACTGTTTGTTGACCACATATTGGGATTCATACAGCATTAGCTCTCCTGAAAAGTCACTTATGACTGCTACTTTGGGTTGAAAAGCACCCCCCAATTCAAGTCAGCAAAAGTCAAACAAAATTAGTGTAGATGACAGGGTCGTGCACGCGTGTTTGCATGCACCAGGCTGGCAGCTCAATTCATCATCCAAAATTGGAGACAGAGAAATTCTTTCTGTCACCTTTTAGCTTCTGAAACATCTGGCAGAAACACAGAAAGCAGACTCCTTTGCATCACTCACAGATCATCATGTATTAATTACACGCTTTCTTTTCACGCAGCATGATGTGATCTCCCCTGATGGGTTTGAGGGAGCCCAGGACCATAAATAGCCCACCCTACTCAAAGGTAGTTTGAGGTCAACAGCTTAGAGCAGGCACATGACATGCTGGATAACAGCTCAATGAGCTCCTGTTCTCTAAGAAGAAGTAGAGTAAGATCTAACCTCACTGAGTAAGCTAAAAAATCACATACAATGCTATGTTGCATCTGATTGCAATTACTGAGCATCTAGCTGTGCAGAGATAACACAAGGGAACTGGGGCAATCCTCAAATGATGAAAGGATGGCTCATAAGTTATTATGTTAACAGCATCAAGCTAGTGTGGCTGTGTGTTTGGGAAGGGGGACCGTGGTCACGGATCACTAATGGTCTTTAAAAGAGAGGAGAGAGGTTATTGCCAAAACGAGAGAGCTCACAGCTGTGTTTGGCATGGGAGAGTGCGTGGGTGTGTGTGTATGTGTGTGTGTCTCTGTCGTGTGTGTGCTTTTGCGATTCCCCTGTTGTCATTTACTTGCATGATTGTATGTTTATTTTTATGGAGTCTCGCCATGTTCTGTATTCGTGAACATGATATGCCACAAAATAACCATAATCAGTCATTCAGACACACAGAAGGATAATGATAACATTCAAAAGGAAGAAATTAGTACCAGTATTATTGTGTGTGTGCGTATTCTGAAGTGTGTGTGTGTGTGTGTGTGTGTGTGTGTGTGTGTGTTCACACGGCTTTAATTAAAAATAATGGCTCAGAGCACCCTTGAAAACAATCCGAACTTTTGCACAAAAATATAACCACACTACTGCAGACAGCTAAGTAGCATTTTGGGCATTTAAACTATGTCGACTGCTGGAACATTCACAGTCTGACTGGCTAATGTTTATCATAAAGTTCACATTTTTTCTCCAGTATGTGTTTAGAAGACGTAATGCTGGGCTTGGTTGACTGAAAGTTAATAGTTTTTTTTATCAGGGGAAGCCTTAAAGAACACAAAGCTTTTTTTTTTTTAAAAGTTAGTGGCTCCCTTAATAGGTAGAAAAAAAAGAAAAAAGGAGACAAACCAAGGTAGAAAGCTGTAGAACAAGAAAATTAAGTGAAAATCTTCCTACAAGCAGAGCTAAGCAGGTTTATTATGATATGACAAATTAGGCCAATGCTATAAGAAGCTTTTTGATTTTTGTGGAACTAGCAAATTACATTAGCCTGTGAGGTCACCACTGACATACTAGCCAGCCAGAACATGCTAGCATTGATGCATCACAATTATAGACAGATGGACATAGCTTTCAGGCTGGAAAAATAAATTCCAATGCAGAAGTGGCCACTTCTCTGGTTGGCGATAGCAGTAGTTCCAAAAAAAACGACCAATCCTATTGAGGTTTTGCAATCACATAACTGTTAATCACATAATGTTAACTTGTCTGCCATTTTTGACACGTTAAAGGGCTGGAGATTGGTCCACAACCATCTGGAAACCACTGAGGAAAGAAAGGAAAATGTGAGGAAAAAAAATGTGTATTTCCCAACAGGTTGGCAGAAACCTCCTTATGATTGCTTTGATTGCTAACAGATTGCCAAAGTTGCCCATAGTAGCATCAAAGATGTTGACTTGCACTTTTTCATGTTTTGGTATAATGGTTAACAAGTAGTTGCAGCAACCACAGCAGTCTGCTAAGGAACAACACAAACACGTGAAGGTTTTTGATGCACCATCTTTGCGACTGATTTCACCCAGCAACACCAAAATCTCCAGCAACCATTCGCCAACCCTTTGGGACTTACATATTTTTCCCTAGTGAGTCGAGGAGTGTGCATGTGGCATCATTTGAGGAACCTCCACAGAGATATATGGGAAAATGGCTTCCTAACTTGATGAACACTTTCCTGCTCAGTTTATGGTATCAGCCACGTATAATCCTCCTTGTTAAACGAGAATTATCCACGGTATGATCATCGGTAACGATTTGTGATTGTTAGCCAGTGAGTGAGCGGGTTTCACAGTCAGACCTAGCCCTTTTTGGCACATCCAGCTTTTTAAAACCAAGATGGTGACAAGTGGATGACATAACAGTAAGTACGTCCATGCTTTATAATGTTTATAGTTGAAAGGCTCCCCCCCCCCATAATTCCATTACACTAAGGATTCAGTTTTATTATTAAATTCAAGAGTAGCAAAAAAAAAAACAACCCAAAACCCTCAAAAGCTGGTAAGTGTTGCTACCTTCCTCATTCTAACTTCCAAAGTGTGGAAATATGAACGTCACTTTCATTTTAAATGCATGAAAGGACAAGAGTAAACAAAATACAAACTGTACTCAGGTCACAAACCAGCATCTGCTGTTGCTAACACACTGCACATGCAAAGAGCAGGCTCATTTTGTTCCCAGGAGCCGGAGAGATGTAAAGGCTGAGGGAAATCTCATACATTTGCAGAGTCAGACTTGTAGCACCAGAGGCTCCATTTCTACCAATAAATGTTTTTATAGTAGACTCACTGTAGCCACAACACTTAAATTTCTTTCTTTAGTGGGTTGTAAGGGACTAAATTATGTTGTGAAAAAAGTGACGGTACTTTCAGCTGCTCTCTTATTTCCCAAGGGATCATTACATTTTACACCAGATGGCCTTCCCACTGCAACCCTCCCATTTGTGTGGGCCTGGGACTGGCGCTTGGTTACGCTAGCTTGTGACTCCTTAAGTCTGGGTTTACATCTCCTCCCTGTATTTAATCAGGGATCTTTCACATGTAAGGGGAATATGTTAACCAGTAAGCCATGGAGCATCTTTCAGAAGACCGTCCCTTCAAAAGTATTTCTGCTAATACATGAAAGAGCCAGTTGTCATCATGCTCTATCGGACTATTTCTGCTAAAGTTTGCAGCAGTTTTCTCACAGCTAGTCAACGAGTAGAAATGGGCATAAAAATAACAGAACAAATATGTGTGGAGATCTGTGTGCACAAAGATAACAGCACAGGTAATGTGTTCCATGAGGGTCAGTAAATACTACACCACGTTAGCTCCAGGCAGGTTTACCCCAAGGGGAGAATGTAAGGAGGGGTTAATAAAAATTTGTGTGCGTGTGTTTTGCCCGTTGCTGATAAAGAAGTTCTACGCGCCGGCCAAAAGCCCCTCCTTCTGCGCTCTGGGTAATGGAAAAAATTATGTTGGAATTCCAGACTGCAAGCAAGTATGCGCACTTTGACCCTGAGCTCTCTGCGGCTTCAATTCACTTATCTAAAAATAGGCAAACCTGGAAATAATCAGTGTTTTTTTACATGTCTCTAAAGGAGCAGGGATTTGGCCTTGTAATAATGGATTAACACTCAATCAACATGACGTTTTGTCTCCAGTGGACTTTGAAAGCAGTCATGCACACTGTATGTATGTATCCCAAGAGAGTCTGCTTTGTGACTATGGGAATTTAGCATGAGAAAGCTGTTTCATTTGGTGGGTGGGTGGGTGGGTGGGTGGGGGTGGGGGGGGTGTCTGTGTGGTGTTTTGTGCCAGAGACAGAGAGGGACGCAGAGATTGAGTGTGTATGCGGCGTTATCTCTGACTCATTCCTGGGACAGTTTATGTCTCTCTGATATATTTCCATATGATTTGCATAAAACATCTGACTACAGGGCTCTCAGGTTGTTTGAGCAAGCCTGTTATATGTTTCATTTACCGAACCATAATTTGTATTGACTGGGGATAAAGTTCATTTACATGTTATAACTAAGCCTGTAAGCTTTATGCAAAAGTATTTGAAAAACTCAAATGAGTGAAAAATTAAAAAACAAAACACTGAACACACTGCTGCCAACTTTTAAGAATATCTGTCACCAAATGTTTGATTGTACTCAATAATTGTAAGTACATTTATTGGGAGTAATGACATTTATTGGGGAGAGTTTGCAAAAATTAATATCCCTTCATCTGCTTTACAAGGAAGTTTGTTTTCTCATCAACTTCTCACATATTTTTTTGACTCTGTCCTTGGCCTCTAAGGTGTCCAGATGCTTGAACCACCTCAGCTGGCTCTTTCTGATGCGGAGAAGTAGTCGTTCTACTCTGATTGCCTTCAGAAGGACCAAACTCTTCACCCCGTTTCTACAGAAGAGCCCAGAGGAAGCTCATTTCTGCTGCTTACATTCTTTTGGTCCCTGTCCAGAACTTGTGGCCATAGATGAGCATATGAACGTGAAGTACTGTGCAGAATCCGTATGCCTTAAGAAATCCTTAACTAATAGGAAGAAATCCAGCAACCACATAGGACCCAAGGCATGCACCTGATACTTAATGTACTTTGAGTTGGACCAACTTAATTAATGAATTAATGATGATTCAACTTATTTACTAGTTAATTTAACTGAGGTGATCCAACCCATGCAAATTACATTAGTCCAACAAAAATGCTGATAGAAAACCATTTATTAATCTTTTCCATGATTATTTGAAGTTCATATAAAGAGTTGATTTAAAGAGTTAAGTCTAACATAAATGTTTAATTTATAACAACTTTCACATAGTTGTCACTCCATCTCCTATCTTTATCAGGGTTATGGGGGGATGTCATGGGCTGAGAGGCAGGGTACACCTACACCTCTAAAGTCTGACCTAACCCCACTATCTGCCTTTGGATTGCAGAATTCAATTCAATTTTATTTATATAGCGCCAAGTCACAACAAAAGTCGCTTTATATTGTACAGTAGATCGTACAATAATAGATACAGAGAAAAACCCAACAATCATATGACCCCCTATGAGCAAGCACTTTGGCGACAGTGGGAAGGAAAAACTCCCTTTTAACAGGAAGAAACCTCCAGCAGAACCAGGCTCAGGGAGGGGCGGGGCCATCTGCTGCGACCGGTTGGGGTGAGAGAAGGAAGACAGGATAAAGACATGCTGTGGAAGAGAGACAGAGGTTAATAACAGATATGATTCAATGCAGAGAGGTCTATTAACACATAGTGAGTGAGAAAGGTGACTGGAAAGGAAAAACTCAGCAGCCTACGTCTATTGCAGCATAACTAAGGGAGGATTCAGGGTCACCTGGTCCAGAACTAACTATGTGCTTTAGCAAAAAGGAAAGTTTTAAGCCGAATCTTAAAAGTAGAGATAGTGTCTGTCTCCCGAATCCAAACTGAAGAAACAGAAGAAAGCTGGAGTACAAGGAGAGAACCCACTCAAACACAGGGAGAACATGCAAACTCCACACAGAAAGGCTGATGGTGCATCAGGTTGGGGCCTACTATGCATACTATTCATACTACCTGATGCTCAGGCCCTTCTTGCTGTCAGGTAACAGAGATAACCACCGCACCACGAGCTGATTTTCCTGTGGTTTGAAATCTCGTGTGATCTTGTGAATTTCACGTGTCCAGGCAACTAACCACTCTTATGGCATTTTATCACGTCATCTCAATAACAATAAATTGAGTTGTTGAATTTCATGCAGATCGTAGGTGACTTAATTAATTTAATTAAGTTAGACTCTTGTAAATGTAATAACCACCCAATTTATTTATTTTAATGCAATTGATCAGTTTATTGAAGCCTCATCAGAAATGGATAAAAAAACACACACAATAGAATACTATCAGTCATGGACTGGCCTCCCCAGAGCCCAGACCCCAACATTACTGAAGCAGTGTGGGATCATCTTGACAGAGAATAGAAAAAAAGGAAGCCAAAATCCAAAGAAAAACTTTAAAAGTTCTTCAAGAAGCCTGTAGAACTATTCCTAAAGATTAAAAATATGAACAAGAAAGTGTATCTAAGAGAGTTCAGGTTATGTTGAAGAATATTAGTGACCATATAGCAGATGCTGGCTGAAGCTGAAAGATTGTTTTTGCCCTATTTACTCTAATTATATGTAGGTCTGCACATTTATGTCTAATTAATGTTTTTGCACATGTTTTTCCATTTTCCAAGTAAAACCAAGAATTAGTGGTTGCCTGAGACTTTTGAACACTACCGGGAAATCAAGAACTTCACTTTTACGCTCAGCTCTTCAACAAGGAACTGAAAAAAAAAAAAATCAAAACTAAAAATGTAACTCTATTACCTGAACCTCTTCTATTGAAAACACACTGAAACTCATCATAAAAATATACTTCATACTGTGCATACTACCTTTTTGATGTACTAAACAAAACATGGTTGTGAAATCCCTAGAATCCACGTTCCTTCCTCATCTGGAAATTCTCTGCTTTAATGGGCAGACGTAAGTATATGTTCTGTGTATTTTTTATTGTGTGTCATCATAGACAAAACAAACTATGAATTCCAACCTTTCCAGTTCATCTCACCTGGTTTGGCCACTTGACAAGCCAAAAGAGTTCCAGTTTAACATCAGGGTCAAACGGCAACTGATTATCTGTTATTCTAGGATAGTAAACAGTGTGTAAGCTGTACTTAAATAACAAATAATTTAACCACAGACAGGATATATAGGATCTTTTTTTGCTTTGCCTCTTGTATCCAGATCAATAAGAGTTTAAATCAGAGAGCAACAAGACTACACTGACTCCTCTTTGGTGTAGTCTGTGACTGGAGCAAAATAAATAAATGATGTTTTAATGGATTGCATTCACTACCTAACTTTGTCAGGCTGCTGTGTGGTGCTGGGTAGGTAAAGTAGAGTGAGTTTGTCAGACGTTTCAGTGTAAATAGCTGCGTGCTGCTGAAAATAAGTATTAAGGGCACAGAGAGAGGGAAAAAATACAGCAACAATGTAAAAACACTGATCAAAGCAGCTTTAAAATTGCAATAATTGATATTTCTAAAATGCACAATGGATTCAGTTACATGCATAATGAAAAAAGTTACCCAAGGGGACAAAAGACCCTACTGATGGATTCTATCATTTAACTCTTTGACAGTTATTATGTAGAAAAGAAAGTTTAGCATTTAATTGTATTGTGTCATCATGTTTTTGTTCCATACAGCTTTGCACCCTATCCCAATATGTACTAATTCATTAGGTGTGTAAGTATTAGGTTGCTAGTACTGGATTGGACCTCCTTTTGACTTTACAACTGCCTTAAATCTTTGTGATGTAGATTCAATAATGTGTTGGAAACATTCCTTAAGATTTTGCTCCATATTGATGTGATAGCATAATGTGACAGCACACATCCATGATGTCCATCTCCCACAGGAGCTTTATTTGATTGCTTTAGCAGAAATCTGGTGACTGTGGAGCTGTGAACTCATTGTCAGGTTCAAGAGACCAGTTTGGGATAACCTAAGTTTTGAGATATGGTGCATTAACTTGCTGGAAGCAGGTATAAAAAGATGAGTACAGCGTGGTCATATAGAGATAGACATGGTCAACAGTAATACACAGGTAGGCTGTGGTGTTTAAGTGATGCCTAGCCCTAGAAAGGGGCCCAAAGTGGTCGAAGAAAATATCCCTGACATCATCAAGACTCATCAAACCAGGCAACCACGTTTCAATCTTTTCATGTCCAATTTTGATGTGTCTGCGCGAGTTGTAGCCCGAGTTTCCTGTTCTTAGCTGACAGGAGCAGTATGTGGTCTTCTGCTGCTGTAGGCCATGTGCTTAAAGGCTGGACATGTTGTGCATCATGAGATGCTCTTCTGCGTGGTTTGGCTGCTTATTTGAGTTATTGTTGTTATTTTCACCCAGAAAACTGCTGCTCATGGGATATTTTTTGATTATTCTCTGCAAACTCTAGAGATGTTTGTGTGGGAAAATCCCACCAGATCAGCAGTTCCTGAAATACTCACACCAGCCCATCTGTTACCAACAAACATGGCACGCTCAAAGTCACTTAAATCAGCATTCTGATACTCGTTTGAACTTCAGCAGCTTCTCTTGACCATCTCTACATGACTTGATTTGCTTTGTAATGGGCTGATTGGAGATTTGCAATAACAAGAAGTTGAATAGGTATACCTAATGAAATGGCCAGTGAATGTTTACTGGGGAAAGTACATATAATTAAAATAGAAAACATGATATTAAGCAGATTCTTGGATCTTCCTCCCAGTTGTGTCAGAAAGGTCATCTGGCGTGAGAATCTGCCAAATCAAACATGCGGAGCTACCCGCTGTGGTGACCCCCTGTGAATAAGGGAGCATCTGAAAGCTTATATCATTTGTTTTATTTGTGTCCCCTCATTTCATCCTGTACATCCTCACTTGTAAAGCCAAGTGTGAGTAAGTGAATAGACTGAAATGTGGGGAAAACACGGCCACGTTCTGAACATAAGAACATACAGGGCAGAAAAGCTAGCTGGGGGTGGCTTCAAGTAACCCTCTCACATTATTTCAGTTGGGTCAGTACATAAAATTAGCTTTTTCAATTTATTTTTCTTCTGGTTTTTTTATATCCTGCCTGGACTGTGCCCTGGCATATTTCTCCACCTCCTCTTGGCCAGAGTGGATCCCACTGCGAGGAAGCCTATTTTGGAGCTCCCAGTGGGTGCATTATAATATCGCCCCATACCAATTTATCTTCCCTGAGCAATTAATTTGGAACATGTTATTCTGCTGGGACAAAGGTCAGTTATTTTCTGAAAGAGGCCTGAAAGATGGCCTAAATCATTTTTAGTTTAAAGCGGGACTGATTGATATACGTCTCCCTGCTCTGGCACATTGCTCTGGATTCTAAATATGTAGCTTCAAACTAGATAGATATATTCTGAAAAGATGCAGCTGTATTAGAAGGTTTGTAGCTACTTCAGGGCAGAAAAGCAGATAAAAAAGAGTCCTGAGATATAAACTTTTTAGAGCTTTAAAATCAAAACATAATATTTCATATTAGCAGAGGTTCAAACTATTTGTGCTATTTGAAAGGTGCTGCTTGTAGCAATCAGTGAACATAGTGTAGTCTCCACTCTGCAGGACGTTTTTGTGTCCTTCATCCTGTTGTTTTGGTTTTGCTTCCTGTTTTATTTCTCTCTTTGTACTCATGACATCTGCATTTCATCTGCAGCAGTGGCAAAGTTTTGATTATCAAAGTGTACACTAACTGCAGAGAGTTAGAACAAGGACTCCACACTTAGAGCCAAAGGAACTCAAGGTGATGTAGCCTTACTGTGATTGGTCTAGACCCAAGTATAGGTTAAGTGGTCAAAACTATGGAAATATAGGGGTCCTCCATACAGCAGAGAAATGTCAGTCCACCCATTTCATTCTGTTTATCCAGTTCAGCATCATAAAGAGGCAGGGTGTCGCTGGGCTAACACACAAAAACAACATTTTACCCCTACAGCCAAATTAGAAACGCCAGTTAATCTAACCCCACTAACTGCATGTCTCTGGACTGTAGTGAGAAGCTGGAGTACCCAGGGAGAGCCAAGGCAGTCTCCAGACAGAAAGGCTGCCGTCCTGATGGTGGATTCAAACTGTGAGGTAACAGTGCTAACCACAGCACCGCCGTGCCGCCACGTGCTAAGATACATCAAGGCTGTGAAAAGTGATTACAAGAAAGTGAGACAAAAACAAGAAGTGGAATTGCATTATCAACCACTTACCAGTTATTTCATCATCTATTAGCTGGAAACTGGAAAAAACAAAACAAAATGTCTTTGAAGTAAATAGTTCCAAGTGACCTCGCAGTAGTTCCCAAAACTGCTAGCAGCAACCAGACATGCTCTTTAGGAACTGGAGGAGACCAAAACAGAGCTCAAAGGAGAGTGCATAACGAGCTGACGTTATGAGGCAATAAAAGGTTTACCAACATGTTCACCACAGGATGATATCACAGCATTGTCTTTGTATGTTTGGCCCAAATGGACATAATGGGGCTTTAAATGATCATTTTCCAGGCGATCTCTCTGCACGAGCCTTCGGGAACCATTTGTTATTGAAGAAACCAATAAATATTTTCGAGTGATCTTTTTACCCTTGATGAAAGATCAAACATGAAACTGAATCTCTTCTCTTCTCCTGGCCAAGGTGGAAGCACTTGCCAAACCAGATCTTTGATATTCCTCAACAGGGTAAGTTTCACGGTGTCATCTCACGCCTCGCTTTTACTCGTAACATCATAATTGTGATGATGGCTTATGTCACAAAACCGCCGTGTTAGAGGCATGCTTTTCTCCCCTCCCTAAATAGTGTCTACTCATAAGTACTTCTGCGTCACAGGCTCGGGGCCATTCACCTCACTAAAACAACTGCCGTTTAGCAACAGCAGCCCATCCAAAACACCGAGGGGGTTGCTCTCAGGGCCAAGTTCACCTTTCTTACTCATTCCAGCATTAATTCAAACTAAAATTGGCAATATGTCAAGCAAACAACCCCGTGATTCAGACTTGTAATGAGACAACTGTACTAAATATAAACCGCTGGGATTAGGCCCTTTTTTAATGCTGCTTGTCAAACACAAAGCTCCTGAAGGTGCTGAAAACAGGCCTGTGTGTTCCTAGGAAACGGCTGCTGCCAAAACGGGAAACAAACCATGCTCTGTGCTGCTCTCCAGAGCCTTATGTAAATGTCCCGGCAGAGCGGGGCTTAATTGACATCAACCGGTGGCCTCGGCCCAACTGGAAAAGATCACACTTCCACGCTGTGACCAACAGGTGTTTGCTTTCCAAGGACATTTTGGGAGTTGCTTGTGTGAAAAGGTTGCTAATGTAAACTATTCAGCAGAAATGGAAATTGCAAATGTACTTTGGGCTGCCCCTCGTTGCACAACTGGGCATTGAGAGGAGGAGCTGAAACTGTCCATTATATTACCACAGAATCGGGAAAGGTAAGGCAAGAGGTACACAGGCTTAAAACAAAGCTGATGCTTGCATTCTTGTCTACTCCCAGCAGATGGCGGTAGAGATCAAGGCTCTCTACAAGGTGTGGGAGAATTCCCCCCGATTCCAAATGATTCTGTCGTTCACTGTTAAGCAGGCTATATAGGGGAAAAGAGCACGAATCCACATGAGGTCTGATTATCTTCCTACACTGATGATATTTGTAATCCAACCTTTAAACAGAGCCGTCTCTGTATGCAAGAGACGAGGCTGAACATTTAACTAACAGCTGTGATCTTCAGGCCCTCGGGCATTCTGAACAGCACGACCTCAGGTGCTAATCTGGATTGCAGTGCAAACCTGTCATTATTCATATATATTTGTCACATTATGATGTGAACAATATCAAAAACGGAGGACTTCAAGAGCAGCTGAAATCAGGGAACAACTGATAAACCTACTTTAAAAACAAGAGCATCATTGAGCCCTTGTCGAATATAATGTCCCAGTTTTTTCACTTTTTTCCAGTTATATATTGTGTGAAAGAGTTGTGAATAACCTCACTATTGTTTTATTTAAACATTACACAGTATATCAGCTTTCTTTAAAATGTTGTTTGCTCAAAATTATTAAAGGAACACTTTGTAAACACATCAGATCTCTTTTGGGGGGGAATCACGCTGGACAACTATTCTGATATGGATATTGTGCTAGGAACAAAAGATGCCACATCATTTGATGGGAATGGAAGTGATCAACTGAGAGAGGGCTGAATTTAAAGTGAAAAAATGATCCAGCGGACTAGTTCATCGTAACCTTCAGAGGTCTGTGTGTCTCTCTGACCCAACAATGAACCGTGATGTTCTAACATTATCTTCGGCTTCTCCAGACCCCTTCACGTCTGTCGCACGTGCTCAGGGTGAACCTGATCTCATCTGTGAAAAGCACAGCACAGCGGTGATGGACCTGCTGATGCTGGTATTCTATTGCAAATGCCAGCTGGGCTCTACGGTGCTGGGCAGTGAGGATAGCCCTCAGGCCATCCTCGTGAAGTCTCTTTTTGATTGTTTGGTCAGAAACATTCACACCAGTGACCTGCTGGAGGTCATTTTGTAGCTCTGGCAGGGCTCATCCTGTTCGTCCTTGCACAAAGGAGCAGATACGAGTCCTGCTGATGGGTTAAAGACCTTCCATGGCCTTCCATGGACCAGCTGTGCAACCTCTGCAGGGTCCAGGAATCTATCCAAAAGCAAAACTGGAGAAACAAACAGAAAAGATGAAGAGAGAAATAAATGTCAGTAAACTCCACCTGTGAAACCATTTCTGTTTTGAGGTTGTCTCACTGTGGTCCCTCTTCTGCACCTGTTAATAATTTCACTAACACCAAAGCAGCTCCAGATCAATATCCCAGAAGTTTAACCGACCTAATGCTAAATTCTGATTAAATAATGTTCCTTCAATTTCTTGAGCAGTGCCGATTTCAACACATATTTATGTCTGCTGCTACTTGTGAGTGGACGCTGTGAAAGGCTTTTTTATATATATATATCATGCTGAAGGCCTTTAGTGAAAGTAAAATTTGGCTTTTTAGTGTTATGATACTAAAGTGATGTTTCACCAAGTGTTTACTTTTTCTCCTATTTTGTTACCCCTCCACACGTTGAAGGACTCAACTTTAAAATGAGCACTGAATTAAAAGGAGAGAAAAAAAACAGCATCTTTTAGTAACTGGTCACATAGCACAACACTGATCCCAGGCACAGCACCTGTAGAGAGCTGTGCATAAACGAATTTCCACCAACATCACTGAACAGAAGCAAAACTGTAAAGAAGAGTGCGCCGAGACTCCTCTACAATGATGTAAAATATTAATAAAGTCATTCAGAAAACTAATGCTTCATGTTATTGGTGCTAATGTTGTTCCACAAGCTGCTGAATCATTTGGTGTATTTATTATTTTAGATGACTGCAGAGTGCCCTGTGAAAGCTCTTATTCACATATTTGACTTGAGTCAGAGTCAGTGTACACAGCTCCTTCTATTTACCATGTGAGTTGACTATAGTCGTTAATCTAAAGACTGGACTGTTACGTGGATGTCTTGCACGTGCAAAACTCAAAAAAGGGTTAGTTCAAAGTGAACAATATTCCTGCAGATAACACATCTGGTGAGGAAAGTCTCAGGTTTGATATCCAAGTAAAGCAAAGCATCAGCATCAGGCAGGCAGTGGGTTTTTTGCTCTCCTGTAATTTGCAGATTGGCTTCTGAAGATTGGGATCTAAGTATTTCAAACACCTTTGGGTTTTTGTGGTGGGACACACTGGTGGGAGCTGGAGAGTGCCACTTCTGTGGCGGTGCTATGAAGGTATTTGAACTGCGTGGTACGTGTCAAAGTAACGCCAAGACCCAACAGTTCCCAGCAGAACTGTGCTGTGACGGCGAGGCCAGTGCTGTGAGCTGGTTTTAATGTCGCGCTAATTATCACACTAAACTCATATTTAGTGCTGTGCACGGTGTGCTCATGTGCTTTTGAAGTTGACTGATCGAGTTAAATATTGAACCTGTCAGTTGTCCCTGTGGTACCACTGGGTGGCAGTGTTGGACCTACTCAGAACCATCCACTGGCTGATGAAAGACCTGTGGTTTGCTGTGAAGACTTTCATTTAATTGGGTGCAACTGCGCCACTGCATGCATTGATTGTATTGATTGAATTCAGTCAGTCTACTATTAGCTGTCCTTGTGAACCTAAAGTCAAGACAAATGGACCACTGTGCGGTTATAAATTATTCACTCGTTAGTAAGGACTGAGAAGTTCTTTCAGGAAGTATGATTCATGGTAACTTAAACAGCTTTTGAGGGGCATCACTGAGAAGTAATGGCTGGTGTCCAGGAGTCACTGCAGAGATGTGTGGCTAATGCCCACACTGACCAGAAGCCCATTATCCAGACCAGAGGAGGGGGCGAGATAACATCCTGAGTGACAGGTCTGTGGCAGCTGTGCAGTGAAGGAGCCCCCCTACCCCAACCCCAACGCACACACCACCCCATCCTCCTCACCCACCCCCACCCACTCCTCATCTCTGAGTGTCCATTCACAGAGGGAGGCGTTTGTTACTGCGTGACAGCTGTCACGGCCCCCTCTCGCCCTCGCCACTTCCTCCAGCACGGCTTTCCACATCATTACCTCTCACCATAACCTGCTGTCCTTCCAAACCTGGAGACTTGTCAATGGAAGCGGAAATATCTGCATATCAAGAAGGACTTCAGGAGCAGCGAATAAAGGCGCTCACTTTGCAACTCTGCAGCTATTCACAGCAACGAAATAGGAAAATCATAAGTGGAAACGCAAACACACAAAAAAGGCTGGATAAACATAAGCCTTGATCGGTGCCGGAGGCAAAGAAAAACAAAAAAAATCCAGCGACTTGAGAAGTTCGGACCTTCTCCAAAGAAAATCCAAAGAAAGGAAAATGTCACAGTGCACACATTTAGTTTGACTGACAGATGACATTTGGGAAGTGCCGTGCAACTAGACTGCAGCAATGAACAGTTAGCAGCAAATGTGTGACTAGGAAAAGTGAAGGTGTGCAGTCAAACGCCAAAACAAGCGGATGTGGCTGCAGATGTGACACTTGCTCGAGTTTGTAGTCATAAAAACGATTAACATGATTATGTTTAGTGGGCATCACCACCAGCAGTATTTGTGCCAATCAAAGCAGTGCAGCTTGTGATCATTCATTCCTTGACAAACACCCACAATAAAAGTATACAGTTATAATTCTTATGCTTGAGTTGTTTATACCGTTCAGATTGAGGATTGTGGAGCAAGCATCACAAAGTTTCATCCTTGTTAAGTAAATTGACAAAAAAAAAAGTCAAAATCATTTTTTTATCTTGTGGCCAGCAGGAAAAAAAATAGTAATAGTTAAAAATTTTTTAGAAGCTATATATATATATATATATATATATATATATACAAAATCGACATCACTTCTGGGTGTGATGTGGAGGTGCCTTAAACCTGTAATCTTTCTAATCGCCAGCAGGGGGCAACTCCTCTGCTTTCAAAACAATTGTGTGAAAGTTTATGGGAAAATGGCCACCGACCGCTTTACTCTCTGACCCCAGAAATCACAGAGTTTTCTCTACTTTCAAGTTCTGCTGAATAAAACTCTCAAATGATGTTTCTCATGAAATCAGACAATATAAAGGATGTTCTTTACTCTCTTTTTCTGAGCCTGGTTGCTCCTGAGATTTCTTCCTGTTAAAAGAGAGTTTTTTCTTCCCACTGTTACCAAGTGCTCCCTCAGAGGGGGGTCACCTGATTGTTGGGGTATATAAATAAAATAACTGAAATGAATTAAATAGATGAGAGGGTGGTACATCGACACATTTGCAGTGAGGAAGCAGTTGTTGCCATGTGGAGTTTTGAATTTGTAGTTTCCTTGTTTGAGGTCTTTATGAGTTCTTTATTCAACTTAAAGCTTTGCTGCTTTAAGTTGATTTCCATGATATTCCTTTAGATGCTGCCTGTTTGTCTTCCAGTGTTCCCTGAGTGAAGGTAACCTTGTTCCCTTGTATAGTTGTATTTAGTGTCTAGTTTCACTTCCTTTGTCATTTTACTTAATTAGCTCTTAATAAGCTCACTTTCAGCTCTGTCAGCCAGAGTATTTAAGCCCTCTCTTTCCTTTTACTTCTTGACAGAGCATCTGTTTTCCATCCACTGTGGTCTGTCTGTTTTAAATTCTGGTTTCCTTTGCCTGTGGACTTTTGTATTCTGTGGATTTTTCACCAGCTTTAATAAAGGACTCGCTTTTAGTTATTCTGTCTGTCAGAGTCTGCATTTGGGTCCTAATCCTGCAACCCTTGACAGTGGTGGTGAGAAAGCACAGATAGAGTTGTCGGGCAGCTTTAAGAAAGCAGATGTGGTATTTTTATTACAGGATGAGTCAAACCCTGAGCTGCATACAGCACTGCTGTGTTTCACAACATAGTTATTCAGGGTTGGACCATATGGGTCTTGGCATTTTATTAAAAACGGAATATCTTTCCTGTTTCTGTCATACATCCTTAATGTGACCACAGCTGGATCTTGTAATATTATACGAGGAGCTTTTATTACCTTATGAAAAATATTTGGTCACGCCTGCATTTTTATTTTTTCCATTGGAGAAAACATACTAAAAAATAGCATCACAGAATAACCTGATTTAGAGGCTTCAAGTATTGGGATTAGCCTTTGATAACACAGAGGTTAATCTTTAATTGAAAAGGAATCCGTGCAGTTTTATTAGGTGATAAACGCCTCCACCCAAGGCTGTAAATGTTCTGTGGGACGGCCAGCGCAGACCACTCCTGTCCTGTGCCTACCACTGTATTGTTCTGTATGATGCAGAGCAAACTAATAGAATAAAGAATAAACTGTGAATCACAGCATGATTCAACATGGCTTTTAAACAGACACTAAATCCTCTTTTTCAATAACCTAGTGCGTGTTGCTGAAGCCTGAGGTCAGTATTCAGTAAGCGAGAACCTTTACGGTGAAACTCACAAACTTCAGGAATTTAAAGACGTTTCTTTCACTGAATAAAATTATCCTGGTTACTATGCAACAGTTCATCCTGTCTCAGCCACAGGTTGAGCCACTATTTCACGGATGGCCACAATGACACAGTCACAGTCTATTAGTCACGGCATGCTTCCCGCAAACTCTGAGACACCTCATGCCACACCTAGCATGGGTTAAAAACGGGATGTGTGTGTGTAACCCATTACTTATAGTCTTTGTGCTTTGTAAAATGATAATGTGTAAAAAGAAGAAAGAAGCCTGGAAGGTTAATCAAAAACTACAGTACACGAGTAGGTGAGGATACTAGAGCCACAGTTCATATTGAGATTTTCTGATATGAAATGTTGTTGTGGATGCTGGTTTATACCTGCTTTCCTTGAACACATATATTTTATATTTTTTTATTCATTTATGACGCAAGAAAGAGCTGTAAAAGTGGCACAACAACAACTAAACAAAGGCAAATGAAGTGTCAACAGCTGATTCAATAGCCTGTCGCTTGTAAGACTACCTTTAGCTGAAATAACTTGAAGTCATTCTTTTCTGTGTGACCTTATCAGCCTCTCACATCACCGTGGATGAATTTTGGCCCACATCCCTTGTGTTGTCCTCGGGTCAAAAATGACCCCTAGGTGAATGGCAAACAAGTATATGGGAATCCCGAGGAAAACACAAGGGTTAAATCATTACTTCCATTCATTGAAATTTGCAGGCATTCACTTATGCATAGCTCTCTCAAACTTTGACAGTAAGACAGCCTCACATTTGACTCCACGTTTGTGTACAGAGATGTTCGTGGTTGACTGAGTGACTGTAAGGTACCCTGTGACTGTAAAACAAGCTCAGATCATCCCTCCTACACCACCGTGCTCGACAGTTGGTATCATTTTGTGCTAATATGCTGTATTTGGTTTGGGTCAGATATCGCTTCTTTGGTCTCGTCTGTCCAAAAGGACCTTATTCTAGAAGTTTTGTGGTTGTTTGCAAACCTAAAACATGCTGCCATGTTCAGACTTTCTTTTGGCAGCCCTTCCTACAAGGCATATTTGTTCAGTCTTTTTCTAAATGTACTGTCCTGAACATTTAACATTTAGCATGCTAACTGAAGCCTGTGGAGTATGAGATGTAGTTCTTGGGTTTTCTCTAAACATTGTGTGGTCTAAAATTGGGGTGAATTTGCCGGGTAGATGTAGCATGAACCCGAATGCTCCAAACGAGAAAACTCTCAAATCATCTGCTTTAATAGAAATGGCCACACTCGCTGATGATCAGATAATCAAGTGCATTTGATTAGCAGCAGCTCTGTGCTACTTAGCTCCTTAATTAATTAGGAGACAAGGATGTACAGGTTTTTCAAAGGAATGCAAAGAGTCGTGTGCCAATTTTTTCAACCTTACTCACAATAATATAGAAAGAAGGAATGAGTTTACAGCAAATACAAATATGATTCTTGTCAAGTTTATTGTTATTCAAAGTCAGGATTCAAACTTAATGAATACTAAATCAAAACATGGCAACAAGTAGCCTTGTAACACTGTAGCAAGACATTTTTATGTTGTTAAAAGTTGCTGTAATTACACAAATGGTCACCAAGAAGTGTATTTTAGATGAGCTGTGTTATTTCTATTATTTCTGCCTTTTTTTTTTCTTTTTTTCTTCTTTTATTTCCTACACCAGGTGTTTCTGGTAGCTTCTGCCTGCATGCACGTCCTTATTCTGTCTGTAAATACGATACCTCATGTTTACATTAACAGTTGGCTCACATCCACGTACACAGTCTTTAAGGTCAACAATAACATAATAGCTTTTGGTTGAAAATCAACAAAAAAGTTGTATAACTTTGAAATTATGACTCTTACAAGTGTAGTGAGTATAACCAACACATGGAAAACACCATATAAAGATTTAACATATATCACATTTGACCGCTGAGCTCTCCGTCACGGTCACCAGACTGTTCTGAAGGTCAAAGTGATAATAATGCTATATAAAGCTATTTAAAACCATGTTGTATTGTTTGTACTGGCAACATTTAGGCAATGATGCAGGTATATGGGGATTCTAAATGTCACATTATAGTTTGCATCCAAATAACGAGTCACATTTTACCTGATTTCACATATTTTTTTCCAAAAATGTGTCGAGAGAAAGAGCACGAGGTGCCTAGTTAGTTAGAAACATACTGTAGTACAACATTTTATAATACACTCAAGTTATTTATGTCCACTTATTTATTTATCAGTACCTTTTATTCATTATCTACTCCTACATAATATTTATATAGAAAAAAATAATACTATCCCTCAAAAGTAAGAATGAGCTGCCTGGGCGGAGGTTTGCGCTCCTGGAGTGCTTCTTGTTTTTGTGTTTTCATTTTATCTTGTAAAGCTCCTTGAATGACTGCGGTGTTTGAAAGGTGCTATTATAAATAAACTTGTCCTGTCTTGCCTGCAATCAACTTTTATTTAAGCAGACTTTATTGTTGTGAGTGTAAACTAAAACGCCACAGGAATGTTTGCTTGTTTTAACTGCCCAGCACTACACTGCATGTTTCTTTACATTTAGGGAACAATAGTTCCCATATGATTGGATAATTTCACTTTAAATTAAGTTCCTTCTTAGCTTAGACTAACGTTAAAGCCTGAACCGTTCCAGCGACTATAGCAATTTTGAGGCTCGCCGAACAACAAAACCCTGCTAACATACACTAATATCTGGCTTTTATCCTCAGCAGGAAAGGGTACAGTCACAATTCTTTCCTGTCTAAAGTGACTCCACAGCCTCTGTATTTCTACAGAAATTGGTAAATGGCCTGTATTTATATAGCGCTTTACTTAGTCCCTAAGGACCCCAAAGTGCTTTACACTACATTCAGTCATCCACACACTGGTGATGGCAGCTACATTGTAGCCACAGCCACCCTGGAGCGCACTGACAGAGGCGAGGCTGCCGGACACTGGCGCCACCGGACCCTCTGACTAACACCAGTAGGCAACGGGTGAAGTGTCTTGCCCAAGGACACAACGACCGAGACTGTCCGACCCGCGCCTCGAACCGGCAACCTTCCGATTACAAGACAAACTGCCAACTCTTGAGCCACGATCAAAATTGTACGTAGGGGCGGCTGTTGCCTCCATCAGTACCTTCTACAACCCTCTATGATCCCAGCCACAAATTCCATATGTCCTTGTTAAAGCAGTGCTCAAACATTGTTGGGTCTGAGTGAGGCTGAAGGAAAACACAGTGAGAATATCTCCTGTAACATGGTCACTGACCTTCATGCTGTATTGTGTCATTTACTGACCCTGCATAAGGACATGGCTAGAAAATAAACAAGAAGCTGGTGGAAAAAGGAGTCATTCACCTAGGAAGTGTGTTTAAGAAAGCATGTACATGCCCATCTGAGGGTTAAAGGGGGCACTGGCATATTTAAAAAAACAACAGCACTCCCTTCAAAATGTTTAATCCTTCCATTCTTAAACCACGCTTACCATGTATATAACTGACGGTGTTAATAATGAAAGACTGGCTACAAAACAGAGAAAAACTGACTTGATTCTTCAGGATGTTGCTGCTTCATTTTTTCCCCTTTGTTCACCATCCTGTCCTATAAAATTCCACTCTGACTCTGATTCAGTCCAGAAGTGATTCAGACTCTGAATAAGCTCACAATCACCAGGTGCATGCATATGGTATGTTTGCTGTTGCATGAGCATTCGTTTGCACATTCTTGTGTGCGTTGAGAAGAGCAGCCTGTGCACCGGGGGGTGAATTTCATTAAGATATTCCATTTCACCTCAGCTGTAGAGGGAAGCAATGATGGTAATTAATTCAGATCTGCTATCGAATTAAACACAGATTGCTCCAGATTTAATTGGGGGGTAATTAATTGCTGCTCTGATTAAGGGTGAATCAAAGATACAGTGCGTGCATTCTGCTGGATTCATTTAAACATGTGAAAGATGGCTGTAGCTGATATGCAGCGCCAAGTGCTCTGTGCTGTCAGCGACAGCCATCGATTTCTTCCCTGCCGATAAAATGTGCGTGTGCGAGTCACTCTTCTGGGGGCTGGAGCTGTCAATGAGATGAGTGGAAAACCTGTCAGGCAGCGAGGTGTCACTTAGATACCGCCATGGCCCGAGGTAATTCTGAGTGAGAAATGGGCTATGTCTCTGCTGGATTTCACCGCCGTCCTTCAGCCATTAGAGATGAAAGAGACTTCCCTTTGTGTGTTTCACTGCCCTCCAACAGTGAATTTTCCTCTTCAGGTTTTCATACACGTGCACGCCACTGGGAAACATTTAAACTTGATTAATTCCCGTGAATTTGTTAGCTTCCAAATGGTATGGCTTCCATGAATATTCAAACAATCCTTTATTTCTTTTTAATTTAAAGATGTATCGCTAGAATGTAAAATTCATATTCAAGGTGAGAATTAGTCACATGTAAACTAGCAGAACACAGATGAGCTTAGAAAGTAAAATGTGGTAGCTTAATTCGAGTGTGTCTGCCACAGCGCAGAGCCCAGGGGCCGTCACACTCAAATTAATAAAACAAAATAGTGGGTTGTGCATTTCAACCAAGCTACCAAATCAACAAATTGCGTGCACAAATTTTCTGAAGAAATAAGCATTTCGAAGGCTCTGTTTTGATCATTGTCTCCAAGAAAGTAGCATCCTGTATCCTGATATCTGGACATGAATGTGCAGAATTTGTAGGAAAAGCAATGTAAAAGAGAAAGCTTTCACAGGGCTCTATAAGAATTAAGAGGGTGCGTATGAACTATTAGCCGCTAATTGAACACACTGGATTACCAAATCATCATTAAGTGAGAAAAAAGACTGAAGAAGTATGACTTGTTTAGAAGGGTGGCGAGGAGATGCCTATTTCCTCTTAAGAGAACATGGCAGCACAGCTTATCTTTGCAAAGCTCTGTATGAACAAACCATAGGACTTCTGGAACAATGTTCTTTGGACAGATGAGAGCAAAGGTGAGGTTTTTGGCCTGCATCATGTTTGGAGGCAACCAAATACAGCATATAACAAACACCTCACTGTAATTTTTTTGGCTCAATAGTGTATGTTTTTCTTGAATCCACTCAGGTCACAGTTCAAAAATCACTGTAAACGTTTCCTGAAAAGCACCAGACTGAGTGAAAAGCACTAACTGAACCTCATCTGACATCTCAAAGCTCAAAGCAGCAATTACAGGTAAAAATGGCAATCGTTATCAGCAAGGTACACTTCGTTCATGTTGATTTTCACCTTTGTGAAAGAGACTCGTTGATGAGTGATACTGATCCCTGTTTAAAATCTCTGTGTTTTTCACATGGACAGGCAGAGATAATGACTGTGCAGCTATGGGTATGAACACGCATGTTGGCATTTCCGGGAAAAACAGCCCGCAATCAAGCCCGAAACACTGACTCATCAGCATACTGTAGGGAGAGAAAGACAACGAGAGAGTAAGGAGGAAAGCTTAAACTTGTGCTTTCTTCTGCACATTTATCATTTCTTCATGTCAGGTATTATCCCAGTGAAAGCATGCAGAACTTTTCAAAGGGTTTACCACAGTCCCCAGTGTAGATGTCGGCATGCTTTTCCAGCTGTGGAGGCTGGATATTTAGCTACAGTTGTGGAATAAGTTGAGCTGCTTCTTTTACCCGCTGCGGGGAGGGCGGTGGCGCACAGAAGACTTACCGAGCTGTCGTTATTCTTCTCCTTAGGAGCAGCATCTGATGCTGATCTGCCATACAAGGCCAAAGAATGTCAGATATTGGGGGAGGGGGCAGGGAGTGTATAAAGAAAGCTCTCTTGCCTTCAGGATGCACGCATTTACTCTGCACGATTTTGAGCTGACAACCACATGCGCGCGCAGATACACACACACATGGAAATATTGAAGAATCAACAGTTCCCAGGCCACAGGAGGTGGAAGCTATGCAAACTCAGCTGCTTTGACTTACAATAAGAAAGTAAGCTCCTTGGCTTAACCACAGCCTGAGCAAAGATCCAGTTTCTTTTCTTGCAGAAAGCTGAGTTGAGACCTTAAAGTGCCGGAGGTAAATACATGGCTGCTTGTACTTTGCCTTATTATGTAATTTAAAAATAAATAAATAAATCTGCACCAAGGCTGCAGAAGTGCTATAAACCTCGAGGGCTTTAGGGACTTTTTTATATTAATAATGACGAGAAGTGAGAGTTAAGTAAATCTGTCCAGCCTAATGACAGGCCAGTTTGTGCTTTTGGACAGTGTTGACCTTTGTGAGAATCAAAACTGCAGCTTCCTGCCAAAACGCAGGAAGCTATCGTTTTAGCTGTGCACTAATTTAGACTGACACACTGACTCAACATGGTTTGCAACTGTGAGAAAAGTATGGACTGTACACTTGATCTAATTGAAGTTCCCTCTAATCTGACCTTATTTAGAAGGAAGCGTAAGCCCGACACAGATGCTAGAGCTGATTGAACTCACTCAAACAGGCCCTTGTGATTCTACCAGATGCATTGCAGATGTATTACATTGTATTTTGAAAGCCTCCCAGAAGCAGCTCTCTGCTCCCGTTTTGCTAAAAATATCCTACAAATCTGGGAATGTTTTCAAGTGCTTTAGACCGGCATGCAGGGTAAAGGCTGACTAATTTTTTTAAAAAGAGAGAGACCTTACCCTCAGGCCAACTAAGCCTGAGGCATGATGTTAACACTGTGACAATCAGTGACACCCAACAACAAAGAGAAACCTCCTGACTCGTGAATTACTACAAAAAACCCCAAAAACATTTATTACATGTTTCAGATTTTGTTGAAAGGGTGTCAGCAACGTCCTCTTAAACTGTATCATTCAGTCATTAGCCAGCTTCATCCTGTTGATTTTTCCATGTACCCTCTTCAGGTTCTCGACGTACATTTTCTGCCTGGATACAGCTGAGCGGCTGGCTAAAGTCTTAATTTACCCGTTAGCTGTACTATAGTCACACTTACAACAGTCAGGGTTTGAAGGGTGTTGTGCAATAAGATGGCTTTAAACATCAACCTGAAGTGTGGCTATTTGTGTTATCTAATCCAAACTATGACCAGTTTCAGTTTTGCTCATAGATCATGTAAATTGAGCTGTTTAACAAGGAAAAGAAACAGTAACACTTTATAATACGTCACGCAACTCAAGGCAATTTCCCTGTAATTGAATGGAATGTTAGCATTAGCATTAGCATTATTTAAAATTGCAGTGTAATTACATTTACATACAAATACTTGAAGTTAGGTACACTAGAATAAGAAAGATTTTTACAGGAAGTAAAGAAGAAATTAAACCGTAAGTAAACCTAAATAGTACATAAGTAATTTTAAGCAAACTTCTAACATATTCAGTACTTTTCCAGGTGTGGACCATAATATGGAAAAGAGCCAAGCGTCACACTCACTGCCATAATTTTAAGAACAGTGTAAGTAAAAAAGGACAAGCCAGTAATAGAAATCCATCGTGCACATCAACATAATGAATATTAAAGATCGATGTAAAAAATTATAGCATGCTGTTGATGTAAGATGGAAAAATACAGTTTTTCTGCAAGATTACCAGGTAATTGCGCACTACTTACAATGAGTTACACCATAGTTAGATACGGTCTGCTTTCCTGTAAAGTATCTGGACGTTAGGCAAGGTTAAAGCACTCGATATTACGGCTCAGGCCCTAAAACAATCAGCATACTTATGATGTAAAAACGTGAAGTATTGTTTGTTTTCTTCTAAATAACCAGGAAATTATGCATTATTTAAAATTACTTACGCACCACTAACATGTACATGCAGTATAATTATTTCTTTATTCCTGTAAAAACCTGAGTTGTAACCCTTTTTTTTAATCTTACACTGTTTGCTGAATTTTCTCCTCATTACCTCTGAATTCTTTCAAAGACACTTTCTGCCGCAGTACACAGAGCAGAGGTGTTCAATACGCCTGGTCAGCCATTCTTCTTAATATTCTCAGAATTTGTCGTATGGAAGTCCACCTTAAGAGTCAATGATTAAGCTGATTCGTGCAACAGATGGATTATTGGATTTATCTGCAGTCCGACCATTTGGTTTATCTAAGCCACAGTCAAACACCGTCTTACTGAAACAGGCTCTGGTCAATTTTCTAAATAAAAGACTCGAACAGACGAAACAGTCAGCTTGTGAAACTCTCCCAGTGTGATATGAAGCCATGCAAAGGATGGAACAAAACACACACACACACACACACACACACACACACACACACACACACAGACTAGTCCAAATGTTAATGATTTCCTTATGTATAGACTGAAGCTCTTTTGTTTGCTGCAAACAGTCTTTTTGTTCATGCAGGTTTTAGATAAGCGGTCCACCTAGACCTCGTGAGACTGGACTGGATGCTTCAGTGCTGTTGTGTTATAATTCTGAAGAGGCTCTCTATTTTTAAATTTTGATTTGATAAGACCTTTTCCTGCCATTTCTCAGATCTCTATCTGAGGACGGAGAGATTTACTCTTTGTGAAAGCTCAGCCAAGTGTCTCCTGAGCAAAGAGCTTAACGTTGTTTAGTTTGGCTTTACACTTGTGGGTCTGCTATGGACAGAATTTGGAGATGTTTGAGGCCGAAGTAAAAATAGCCAAGAGCTAAAGGGGTCAAATTAGAACCAGATTAAAACAATACTTCGAACCCAGTTCTTTCAAAGGGTTCTTGCACACCATAAAGTTTGTGATGGTCATGTAGGAGCTAGCACTGCCATAACTGGTACTAGCACCAGTCTGCTAAAGAGTGTGCATAGAGCTCACCGTGAAACATGGAGCACATGAAGGCAAAATGTGGGATTTATATAAATAAATCTCATACTGGATGAAAAGATACAGCAACAATCACATGAGAGCTTTAAAGAAGAAAACAGGGATAGCTGTGATCTGAACGGGCATGTTCCCTAATGTGATTTAAATCAAAGATGATGGGAGTATGTTAAAGCGGAAGGCAGCGCAACAAAAAAAAACCCTCCAGGAAATAACAGCTGAAAAGCATCATCTGCTCAAAGACATGCAAAACATCTCAACATCATGCCCAAGAGGCTCCAATCTGTCCTCCAAAATATGAACTAAATATGTCAAATGTAAGGTTTCATTTGATGTACTTTTATTGCAGTTCTTTCTTAAATCTGGACTTATTCAAATTAACTGGCTTAATTAGTTTTCTGCTTTGGCCAGAGCATTTAAATTGGACACGGCAGATATGCAATCCCTTAAAATCTTGCACATTTGTAGATGTTTATTGTCATTATCTTATTCTCATTGTGATGACAAGCCACACATGGTGATCTCCACACCTCACCACCAGCTGATTCACTTTAGTTTAGTCAGAAATACAAGTCAGAACATCACACCTTCCAATGTTTATATGGCGTGCACACATATTAACACTGCAAGTTCAAATTTCTGTTTTATGTGATATTAATACATCTTTCTTTGTTTGAGTTACCTGGGGTTTGGCATCTCCTCCTGTCTGGCAAAAGGTGTGTCAAAGGGCTGGGAGAGCTGAAGTGCCACTACAGCCTAATTGGATGAAACCACATGCTTCATTGCTGTGGGGGGTATCTTGAGTTTAGTCTATTGAGTTGACCTCTTTTATTGGTCTGCCTGTTTAAGTTTTGGTTTCGTTAAATATCTTTTCATACTTTTGGGTCAATAAAACCCCTTTTTGAATTAAACACCTGTGTCCTTTATGCTTCACTGCTTGGTCCCTGACACTCATCTTTCACCTCCTCCAGCACTTCCTCCTCACCTCAAGCCTCATCTTGTAAACTCAAGTCAGGGCTCAAACGTGCATAAACATGCTTGTTTATTCCCGATATTGTCGCAGTTACTAATTGTCAGCAGATCAGACATGTCTCTGGATAGCTAACAACAAGCCGGCTACACAACAATAGCTGGCTACAAGCTAACAACATGCAAATCTGTTGCAGTCCACAAACACAGAAATTCACAGCCACTGCTTATACATTGTTTTGTAAACAGTGGCTGTGAGTCCAGTCAGGATATCTAGTGCTTAAAGTATATTAAGGCGCTGTATGAATGTATTATTAAATGTAGCCTGCAGCTTAGCTTCGATTGCCCAGTGGAAACAGAAAAGCACTGTATAAATGTCATTCCAAATGGCCAGTCCACTTACACATCTGACCAGTAAAGGTTTGGCCGAGCCAGTAAACCCTGAGATTACAACCCTTTATTGCAAAATGAATTGAAGTGTAGTCTGTAATCCTTGGTGGCTCCGTTGTGTAGTGGTTTACACATCTAGCTTCCCAGTTTGATTCTGGGACGGACATCCAGTGTGAAAATCTGCCAAACCAAACACGCCACACGCTGTGGCGAATGCTTGTGAATAAGCTGAAAGTAGCTCTACTCTGTCATTCTTAAATTCACTAAAGGTGATCTAATGATGGGTTTTCTTTAATAATGTGGCCCGATCAAGTATAAGATCACAATCATTACCTGGATAACAGGGACTGCTTGAGGGTGGGATTTTCACACCAACACTCTCATACTTGAGGTCTCATTTGGTGGTACTGTTTCCTGTCATTCATCACACATCAAAGCATCAATCTGACAGTCAATGAGATCATACAAAGAAGCTGTGGGCCACCTGAATCAGTGACTGATATTACACATTAATGCAGTCGATCCTGACTGCAGCCATTTTCATATTAACACCTGTAGCAGCACAGGCTTACCCGATAATCGAAAGGCAGTTAATCCCAGTGGATCCTGTTAACCTTACTCCCACACACACACATACACATACGCCCCCACCCATCCTGAACCCCTGGCCATGTTAATTAGATTGCAGTCTGTTTAGTGGAGAGAGTTTTTAAGAGCCATCCGGAGCTCCAGTAAGCGCCTGTTGTGGCGCTGCAATGTTAACAGTCCTGGATTAGTGAGACAATGGAGGTGGTGCTGGTATCAAGCTGTGAGGAGGCAGAGTTCACAGATGGGATCAGCATAGCTGCGGGGCTGGGCTGCACACACACCGATGCACTCACAAAGGACACGAGTTCAGTCTCAATGCTAGATATGAAAAATCTACACCCACAGCACACACTGCTGTTTCTGTTTTTGCACATTTAAGCTAGCATCAATCACAGCGCCACGTTGCTGAATCACAGATAAAACTGTTATAGGCTCTGACACACACCCAGACTGTACACACGTATGTTATCTAATCCATTCTTTACAGACACCAGCTCCATTGTCAGGTATCGCATTATCACGTTGCGCAATCGCAGACAGAAACCGTTCTTGATGTAACATCCTTAAGCTAAACTCCAACCCTCAATCTGTACAGTTCACTGAGAACATTCTGTGTGTGTGTGTGTGTGTGTGTGTGTGTGTGCCTGACTCACTGCGGGTGAGTCGATGATCTTGGAATGTCCTTTTCTATGGTGCCAGATGCTTTGGATGTTGGCAACACGCTGTGGTTCAAAATAATCGACAGATAAAGTAGGACTAGAGCAGCCTGAGGGCACACAACTATTGAAGGATAAACTTTGAAAAGCCAAACAGAAAGAGATACCAGCAGATAAGCAATACTGTAAATACTAGCACATGCAAGGAATGTGTGACCATGGACCAGAAAAATGACAGATGAACGATGGGGAGATATTATTACAATGCTGATCATGCTGCGTGCCAAAAAAAGAAAGAAATCCACCACCCTCAACCCACAACGTACACGACACCTTCTCACGCATTTCTGTCTAATATGTGTCAGCCCGTTTCATCGCTGGCACAGCTTTCTAGAGGGTAATTTGATTGGCGCACAGGCTTTAATCATGAGTTACCTTGCACCCAGCAGCTGGTGAATTTATAATCAAATGCGGTTAAAATTTATTTACAAATGAGCCTTTGGGGTTTTATTAGGCTGCATAAGCAGCCGGGTTAGGTGTGCCTCATTATAAAATGACACAAACAGAGGAGGTCAGATCATTTCACAAAGGAATTGTGATCATATTTCTGTCATTGGCTGCTCTTGCCGTATTCATAGGCGTGCCTGACAGCCAGTAAAACCAACAAAGTAATAGCTTTGACGCTCGTAGAATATAGTTAAAGCCATATATCATGTACCGTAGTATTTAAATTAGAATATACAGAGGCTTAAAAGCTTAAACCAGCAAACTGAAAGCAGATTTGTCCTTCCCACGGTGTCAAATACTGTTGCTGGTGTATCAAAGGTGTCCTTGGGCGCAGGTGCTTTGAGCACAGTGCCTCACTCCCTGTTTCTCACATACTGACACACTAATGTACCCCTGGGCGTCACATTTAGGCTACGTCCACACTAGCCTGGATAGATTTGAAAACGGTGTTTCTGACTGAAAACGCTCCGCGCCCACACTAGCGTTTTCAGTCGTTTTCACAAAGTTGTGCGTCCACATTGAAATGGCCCAAAACGCTTACGTTCCAGTCCTGCACATGCGCAAAGCAAGTGAGAATTAAAGAATTAGAAGAAAAGCTATCTGGAGCATGTACAAACTGATATTAATCTTTTTTTTAGGGCTGCGTTTTCAAACTGCATTAGTGTGGACGTAACCTTAAATGCACTAGGTAAGCTTTGTTTTTCAGTGATCAGGAGGAATGTGATGAGAATCACAATCGTCTGTCAGTTTTAATCAGTTTGTTCTTAGAGCCTAACCAGCAACAAGTAAAAAACCTAACCCATGATATGAGCCAGTAAAAACCTAAAATATGTTTTTAAAAAACAAAGCACCTTTACATAGGACACCAATTATGGCCTCCTGGCTGACAAATTTGTGATCACCCTCCCACCCCTCTGGAGAACAAGACCCTCGGTGAGTGTGGCGGGGAATACAGGATATTGCTGAGTACAGGGGCTGCAATACAACATTTGTGGACTTGGGAAGTTGGGGCGGCACACTGGTAGAGGAAGTAAATTGCTTCTTTGTACACATTCAGCTCTTTCCTACTAGTACCTACTCAACTCGACTGGTTTGCCACAGACTAAATGCCAACGATTGGCAAGTCAGTGGTGTCACTTGATAAGTCATGAGAGCGACTCCTTCACGAAAATTAAAACTGCCCTTATTGAAACTCGATAACGGTAATCCCCCCGAGACTAGGGATGGGTACCGGTATCGGTTCTGACATAAATGGTAGTAACCAGACCGAAAAGCAGCGCACATTTCGGTGCTTTTTTTCCCTGAGATGTCATACACTTTGGATTCTAGCCAATCGTTTTACCTTTGCAAGCGTAGTAGGCAGGCCCAGGTACGTATGTTCTTTTAGAGCAGAGCTACAGATTAAAAATGCCCAAAGCGAAGCGGTAAAAAGTCTGGCTGTACTTCACAGCAAAAGATGCAAACTCAGCAGCCTGCAACAAGTGCTTTAAGGTGATACTGTGCAAAGGAGGTAACACCTTGAATCTGATGAAACACCTAGCGATGTATAGCATTTTGTTAAAAGCCGAGAAATGCGAGACCTCACACCGAGCACATCTACTGCGGGTGTGGTGCCTGTTATCGGACCCGGAGTTAGCAACATCCCCCAAAAACCCGAAGAGTAAAGTCCTGGCCCGTAGCCCTGCCAGTGTAGCAGAAATGATGAGGATGATGATGCAGCAGCAGCCACCGTTCTTCTCTGGGCGAGTAGCTTAATGTTGTTCGTGTGTAATTTACGTTGAGGCTAACCACGTTATTAAATTAATGCATGTAAAGTGAACTAGCAAACACCATCGTAGTTACATGCGGCTGTCTTCTTGTTTGATGGCAGATACTCCCTTCACCCTGGCCAAAAAGGCTAAAATGACCAAAGAAAAAGTGGGAAACAGCTAAACATGAGAGGTTTCTAGACAAAATTGGTGTTTTAAGCACTGCTTCCAGCCAAGAGTGAGACCATATATGCCCTATAGCTGCAGAAAAGGCTAACATTGTTATCTTTTTACAAAAAAACAGCTGAACATGAGTGTTCTCCATTCTTTAAGCACCGGTTTGAGCACCGTTTAAGCACCGGCACAGTTTCAAAAGTACCGGTTTGGTACTGGTATCGGATAAAACCTAAACGATACCCATCCCTACCCGAGACTCCAGAGCCCACACACTAAAACTACAAATACACGAAGACGGGTCTGACAGGATTCCAGGCAAGGTTCTAAAAGCGTGTGCAGACCAGTCATCACATGTCTTCACCAGTATATTCAACTACTCTGTCGCAGGCCTTCATCCCACCCTGTCTGAAATCTGCAGCCCATGTAGCTGCAATTGCTATAGGCAAAGCTTTCATGTGAGGGCCATGAGCAGGGTTTTTGTAGAGTGGAAAACTGTTCTTTTCCAGGCTCAAATGAATGCACAGCATGCATCTTCAATGGCTTTAGAAAAAACCAATTGGATGCACAAGGTTGAATTTAATTTAGATTTTCCAGCGTAAACAGGATTTAGTTGACAGCATTCATTGGATTGACCAATACTCAACATAATGAAAAAGTCAAAGGAACTCAGTTTATTTATTAACGTAAGCTGTGAAGGTCTCTTGGAGCCATTTCTTCTAAACAACTGTAGACTCATCAGTTTAAACTGTATGTAAGTACAAGTCATGGATGTTCTGGAAGGAGACACAAAATGTCACTATCTGAGGAAAGAAAATTAGTTAGGATGGGACCACCAAGCCTCAAGTCTGCCATGAACTGGAAACTACTGGAATCCTAACAGTAAAACTCCAGTAAAACAACTCAATTTGTGTCCACAGTAAAGTGAGTTTTATATTGCTATGGACTGAGAGAGTTCCAACCAAGAAAGTAGGCCCTGCTCCAACATCGACACCTTCAAGCTCGACTGAAATTTGCAGCTGCCCGCGTGGACAAGCCAAATGGCCTGTGGAGAAAAGTTTTATGGTCAGACAAATGAGATATTTAGCCAGTGGTACTGATGCATTGCACAAAAGTGTGTGGAATAATGAGATAGACTCCAAATGCTTCAAATTCACATCGGTTCAACAGATAGACGGTTGAAACATGGACACAATTGCGTATTTCAACAGAACAATGATCTTAAACACGTCTTAAAACCAAAGCAAGCTGGCTTCCGGGATGACCTGCCCAAAGCACCAACCTCAACCCAATCGAAATATTGTGGAATCTGCTTAAACACCACATCAGTGCCAGGTAACCAACTAATTTAAATGAATATCAATTCTGGTCAAATATATATCCAGAATTATCCATCCAGAATTTTTTACCCTGAGTGGATCAGAGATGATCCAACCTGGAAAAAGGACTTTCTCACAAATCACCCTCAGACAGTGACACTAACTGAGAATGTGTTCTTTGCAAGGCTGTGTGCTGAATCCACTGCTATTGGCCTTTACACCCATGACAGCACCTCGGGCCATCCCAGTAACACCATCATCAAATTTCAAATGACACCATGGCCACTGTACTCATCAGCAGAAGGGGATGAGTCTGCCTACAGAGAAGAAATCCTGAAAGTGTCAGCCTGAAGTTCAACAAACAACCTCACACTGAAGAGAAAAGAAATCATCTTTGACTTCAGGTAGAACAGCGAAACCCCGGCCTCTCGCTACATCAATTGCAATTATATGGAGAGGGTTCAAGCCCTCGAATTCCTGGGTACCTTCACCTCCGCTGACCTATCCTGGACTGTGACCTCAGCGGTCACTACATAGGCACAGCAGTGACTTCACTTCCTGAGTGCTCAGGAAGAACAAGCTGGGTTGAAAGCTGCTGGTGACCCTTTACTGCTGACATATTGCATCACAGTGTGAGGAGCAGCGCTAAGACAGAGAAGAGGGAGTGTGTGATCATCAACACACCAGCAATTTCTGGCTTGTGCAATATCCCAGAAAAATGCAATACTCCCTTAATGAGCAACATTGATCTCATATTACTAGAAACTCCGTGCAGTGTTGTCTATTACTGGTAAAGTCGCTCAGTGGCCATGCTACTCCCTAGCATGGCTGGGATTTGTTACCTCACTTCTATCATATTTAGCAGTTTTAATTACTTTTTATAATTACTGTGCAAATCTTCTTAGTTTTACCTGCTCTGCTATGTATGCTGATATAAACTGTATAATGGCAACAAAAGGTTTCTAACTCTAATTCTTTGCTGCCTCTGCACCTCTGCTGCAGAAGACGCCAGCGCCATCTGACAAACAGAAAGGAAGCATTTGATGTCCTGACATGACAACACCCCTGATTTGCATGATAAAGCGTCACGCAAAACGCAAGTGAGGCTGATGGGAACGGTACGCTTTGAGCTGACGTGTCCGTAAAGCAAACTGATGAGCAAAGGTATTGACCAAACGGGGCTGGAAAAAAAATCTCAGAGGACTCAAACGAGATGGAGGGGGTTGGGGAGAGGAAAAGCGCGTGCAAAGATTAATGGCAGTGCATATTATTTTCTGCCAGTCAGTCAGTCGGACCTAATGACGAGTTCTGTGACCACTGATGTGACCGTGTTCTGGTTCTTGGGAGGCAGGAGAGTTTTATTTAGCAAACACAGGGGTGTGGTAGATTCGGTGTCTCGTTGAATTTCCTGTTTGCAGAGCACGCTCGCTCACATGATGGTGTTCCAGTGCTGAAAAAGGGACAACTTTTACTTACTGTGCAAAAGACAGGCAGAAAATTTCCATCTGGGTTTAAAAAAAACAGAGTTCTCAGTATCACAATGACTTCTTCAAAACATATTCTGTATTATTATGCTACATATGGACATAAAAGACAGAAACACTAGACCAGAGTGCTTTAGAATTACTTTTTCTACATGTGGACGATCAGAAAAACAAAACAGAAGAATTACCTCAGTAATCACTGTCACGTATACATTGTAAGTGCTATTTAATTTCACTGTAGACCACAGTGTTAGTTCTGACCTTTAGCTAGATCTTACACTGGACCCTTGAACCACCTCTAACAGAAGAGTTACATTACAACTAGGTTACTGATTTTACAGCGAGAGGACATAATCATTCATTCTATTAACTTGACTCTGCATAATGCCCTTTTCCTTATCTTATAGTACTGATAAATGGCAAGTTATTGTAATTAGAAACTTGTTTCCCCCCTATCCACACTCACATTGTGTTCTGTATTTGCTGTGGTACAGATGCTCAGTAAGTGCCCCAGTTATTCAGTTTTAATATACCGAGGAACAGCTTTTCCCCCCCGAGCTGTGGCCTCCATCCCCTCTCACACTAACTAGCTTGCACTGATAACAACTTTCATGACTGCTATTGCACCCTATCTAATCACTCTCATCTCTGCTTTTCGCGGATGATGTGGTTCTGTTGGCTTCGTTGGGTGATGGCCTCCAGCTCGGTGGGAATGAGGATCAGCACCTCCAAATCTGAGGCTTGGTCCTCAGCTTGAAAAAGGTGAAGTGCCCTCTCAGGGTCAGGGACGAGTTTCTGACCCAAGTGGAGGACTTTAAGTATCTCGGGGTCTTGTGTAGGAGTGACAGGAGAAGGGAGCGGGAGATCGACAGATGGATTGGTGCTACGGCTGCAGTGATGCGGACGCTCTGTTGTGGTGAAGAGAGAGCTGAGCGTAAAAGCGAAGCTCTCAATTTACCGGTCGATCTACGTCCCTACCCTCACCTGTGGTCGCAAGCTGTGGGTAGTGACCGAAAGAACGAGATCGCGGATACAATTAGCACAAATGAGCTTCCTCCAAAGGGTGGCTGGACTCAGGAGGGGCTGAGAGTAGAGGCGCTGCTCCTCCACATCGAAAGGAGCCAGTTGAGGTGGTTCGGGAATCTGACGAGGATGCCTCCTGGGCGCCTCTTGGATTAGGTGTTCTGAGCATGTTCCACCTGCTCATTCCTCCTTCATTTTAAAAAACGTTGAGTCTTTTTGCACCAACAGCAAATAAAAAACACTTTCCGAAAGAGGTCTAAAGCAACAAATCAGACTCAGATTTCTGACTTCAAATGGCAAAGCGTACTGATTAAACCCACCAAATGTGTGATCAGAAGCCCGAGCTTGTGCTTGCTACCACTCAGGTTGCACGCCGCTCACGCCCAATGCTTTTAACATTTAAGATCCAGCTTTAGCTATTCGTGAATCAGGCGTGACCTTTTCACTGTTCTATATTTTTAGCTGCATTTCCTTGATAAAGCATTCTTGATAAAGCATTCTCAGCTGCCCCCAGAGGGCTGTTATGCAATCATTAGTCATCGTATAGTCTAGATTATCCTGTCATTTTGTTTTTCACACAGATGCCACAGACTCTCTTCCTTCCTACGGTGACACTGGCACGCCAGTGGTTTAAGCCCCCTGAGGATGTTTGCCCGGCTGTGGTTTCAGTACAGAAAACCAGTACAGTCTGAGGACAATGGAGGAGGTGATTAACAGGAGGTTGAGAAAGAAAAGACAGACAAGGCCAGACGGGAAAAACAGAAGGCCGAGTGCAGGGAACAAGACATGTGAATCATCGGGATGATTGTGATTAATAATTAAGTCAACGTCCTTTAAGCAGAATTATGTAGAGATGCTAAAGTATGCTTCAGGATTTCTCCATGTTTTATCTCTCCGTATGAATGCCCATCCCCCTCTTTTAGTTCCCTGCAGTGAGAGAAGGCAGGCTGGTGAAGTTGGGGGCAGGGCGACTCCCTCTCCCTTCCTTTCTGTCTCTGGAGCCCGTCGACAGCTGCTCAGGGAGGCCTGGAGCTGCTGCCCATGGCTGAGCAGAGCAGAGCCCCGGCCGTATCCTGGAAGACTCAGTGAAGAAGTCATGCGTGCTCACGGCCGCGAACTGGGTGAACCTGAAATTTAAAAAAAGAGGCCTGGACAAAAGAAGTCCTGGTGTTTACTCAGTCTGTCTGCCTGTGTTAATATTTGAGGAAACCCTGTGCGTCTGACGGAACGGGAGGGAGACGTGACACCGCTGTTTAAAGTCCATCATAAGTGACGGCCGCTTCCTGCCAAGGCCTGAGCAGTGATTACCCAGGTCGCACGGTTTGACCCTCGGGCTGTAATGGAAATCGTCAAGTGGAACCGCACCCAGATCCTTGAGTAATGTATCTAGTGTCTTCCTGGAACTGCATTAGGCAAGTTTTGGGAAAGGCTGCATATCTGGCAACCGCAAGCTGAGAGAAATTCAAAAATTGCGTAACGGTGCTATTGTTAAAGAAAATGTTAATTATTTTCATAGCCAGCACTGAAATTTCAATCCTCCCTTTCACCTTTGAGTTAAATAAGCACAAATAAATTGCAGAAAATTACCCATATGTGCGGTTTATTATTCCATTTATTGAAGGCAGAGGAGGAGGTCCGAGTGGGGGGGCGGAGTGAGGGGCAAGCTGCTACCGAATGCAAATAAGACACTGAAGTGATCAAAGCCCAAATGATTAAGCTGGATCAATAAAAACGACTCAATTTAAAGAAGGTAGAGGGGGGGGGAAAAAGCCTGGCCAGCAAACTTTCCGGGCCATCGATACGGATGACAGAAGTGAGAAATGACTCCGGGGCATCAAGGACAAAGGAGGCGACAGCTCTCCTGTGCATTGCTCTGGAGACGTGCCAAGGCCTGTTTTTGAAACCACCATGCCATTTGCCTCGCAGCACCAGGGACAGGTGGGACGTGTCAAATAAACACCGAAGACATGTCAGGCAGGATGGTTATCATTTTTTCAAGGGTGTAAATTTAGAAGAACACATCTGCATCTGTGCTGAGAGCAAAGGTGTGTTCTGTGTTACATAAAATGCCGACTTTTTATTTGTGTAATCAGTCCAAGGGAAGGTAAAATACATATGGATTGTTTCATAGGTCCCCTTTCTATGGAAGCCTTAGCATGATTTTTGTTTTAGTGGTAGTAGTATAAGGACTGCTTTTACTTTACCCCCCCTTGTTTGCTGTCAAGGATATCTACGTTAGACAACATCCACTTCCACTGCTCCTTGCTGACCACGCCTTGCCACAATCTCTCCTGAGTAAGCCCAAGTTTTCACTAAGTTCCGGAGGACAATTCCATTAACATCCGCATCATGTTACCGAGCACGAGACCACCCAGCGTGCCTAATCTGCGGTAGCAGACATGTTGTCTGAACAATGTCAAAGCAGGTTTGCTTTCTTAGGCTTGCCTCTAAGTTCTGGGTCTGCTCCTGCGAACATCCCCTCACACACAGCTCTGACAGGCCAGCCTTTCTCCAAAGTTAATTATGGCCACAGCTTGCATGGAGGCATATCATTAGCAGTAATTGCACCCAGCATCCCACTGCCATGTGCCTTGCGTTTTTTTTTTTTTTGTCCCAGATTTACATCGCACTGATGCATGAATGAGCAGCACACCGATCCACAAACTGGGAATGAGTGCACGGAGAGGGCAAAAATGATGCGACTGGAGATCACTCTGTGCACAAGCATGTGCTCACTGTTGGCTCACGCTAGTCAAAGGAGGAAATCAGGGTCTAAAGCTGGGTTTCAAATAGGCTGTGGTAAAATGGCACATGTAGATGGATTGTGCAGTTTTATGTAAAGTCTAGGAAATACAGAGGATTACTGAGAGGCAGCATTTGTTGTGTAAGCACACACACGTGTGTAGGTATACGTGTTTCCATAATAACAGGGGGAACGCTGTTCCCAACTGCTCTGGTTGTGAAACTGCTTGGAACATAATAAGCAAATCTAAATGCAATTAGCCTATTTCATCTGTGCAGTCAGCGCAGGGAGATGACTGAGGCTCATGTGCCCGTGTGCTGCCATGCTCCATCTGAATAGAGATGAGGTCCTGGGGTTATGTTAAACCTGCTATTGTATCACACAGGATAGTTCACAATAGACTCTAGAAATACACAGAGTGCTGCTTCAGAGATATGTAAATATGCACAAGGATGTAAAGAAGTTTGATACCAATTTGCGATGTGTTGACACCTGCTGTGGTCCCAACAGATTCTTGGATTATAATCATCTTCAAATGTATTGAACAGTAAGATACCTCATCTCTGGAATTTGAAATACATTAAAAATGAAAAACAATCTGCAGCCAAGGAGTGAGGACTCAGTGGGCCCATCTGGCTTTACTTCTGACACTCTTTACTGCTGTTTAATGCTTATTCGAGTGCTCATTGATTGGACCACACCAATTTCAGGCTTAACATTCAGTCTGACCTTACGTACGTTTGATTTGGCAGATTTTGTCATTTCTCCCTCCACTCACCCCCAACCGGTGGTTGCACCTCCCTGAGTGTGGTTCAGCCAGAGGTTTCTATCTGTTAAAGTAGTTTTTCCTTCCCACTGTCGCCAAGTGTTTGCTCATGGGTGTAGGGGGAGACATTTGATTGTTGGGGTTTTCTCGTGAGGTGACTGTCGTAACTCGAAACTTCTTTCTCCTAGCGTTTTTCCCGCTCTGAGGGGTTCGCTTTTCTGCAAGGCCGCCTCCATTCAGAATGATCAAGGGCGTCATTCAGGTTGACGCTGATCTTCTTCACCTCGTCTTTGACTCGGTTCATCCATCGCCTTTTTGGTCTGCCAGCCTTGGGGGCTGAGTCGCAGTGCTTCTTGCCACCGAGTTTTCGTCACTTCTGACCACGTGCCCATACCATTGCAGTCGCGCTCCTTGCATCTTCTCCGTGATTGGCGCGATGCCCAGCCGCTTTCGGATGTCGGTGTTCATGACGTGGTCCCATCGTGTCAGGCCCAGGCACCATCACAGCATTCGCATCACAGTGAAAAATGAATTACTAATGCTGGTTAGTGAAAAACAGGCATTAAACGCAGTGGTTAGGGCAGTCACACCTTCATAACCTAAGCCTGTAAAGTTGCGTAATTTTGTGTGCTTTTTAACACAGCTTGACATTAAAAAGGTGTGACAGAAAAGCATTCACTAAATCAGACAACATAGACAGCATGACAAGAATATACTTCGAACTCAAAAGTGAGAATCAAATATAGAAACATGCAAATACTAAAGATTAGCACCCAAATAAGCATTAAACAGGAGCTATTTTAACATCTAGCACTACTGCAGTTATTTGTTGCATGTCAGCAAGTACACAGAGTACACATGCTCACACAGTATGTGTACTCTGATTAGTCATCAGGGCGTGAGTAATGGTATGAATCACATGCATTTTCAGGCATGTTCATTACTGCTGCGCAGCAGTTCTTTATCTGGTTTAGTTAGGGTTATGCCCATGTGCAAAGTTGCACACATGCACGTTTGTGCTGATTGCTTTTGTTTTTCCTTTGAGTTCTCAGGGCCACAGGTACAGTTTTAACTCTGGTTAGGCATGTTGGATGTGTTTATATACATGGATTTTCCTGAACAGTCAAATCCTGGAGAAAAAGGATTCCTATAATATTGGAAGATGCATGCCAAACTGCTAATTGTGAATATATTAGAGGAGATATATTCCCATTCAGATCTATGTGATCCACACTGAAAGGCGATATTGGCTGCACATCAATGAAAACCACCCCCACCCTGTCAAATCTCTCCACAGTGGTCACTGCTGCTCTGTCTGCAGGTTCCACCTGGCAAACAGACACATCTTTGTTAGACACGTTTTGCAGAGAGAAATGTGTGTGTAGCTAAGGCTCAGAAAAATGCCTGCATGCATTTGTCGCTAGTGCCTCACCTGCACAGAGTTCAACAATAAGCAACTGCCACTGAGCCAAAGGCAGCCTCAGACCTGCCTGCAGGAAAAAGCAGACTTAAGACAAACTTGAAAAGCCAGCAGAGATGCCGCAGCTATAATAAACAGAGTTTCCTCTGTTTTACCCCACGGGGTTTTGGGTAAAGGGTTTTATGGGTTCTGTTTTAGGGGTTCTATGTTTTTGTTTCATGTTGCTAAAAAAGAAATCGATGGATTTTGATTATCAACCAACCCTTTGTTTTTGCATGACAACAGCAGCGAGCGATCTCACTGAATGTCAGACAGAAAGTGAGAAACACTATAATGACACAGTTTCTGTAATGTTGCCTGTTTACACCAACTCAGTGGATTTGTGAGTGAAATTAAGGCTTTCAGTTTCAATTCAATTCCTTAATTTAATTTAACAGAAACATAGCAGTAACTAACCCTAGCTGTTTCCATTTCAGAACTCTGCAGGCCCTTTTTGATGTTTTCTGGCAACTCTAATCTTGTTCTTAACCTCCGATTTCCACCTTGCTGAAACCCCTCTGCATTTCCATTCATGAAACGGTCTCTTGATTGTAGACTTTGATAATAGCACGAGAGAGTTCTTGACTTGGCTGGATATTGTTTTCCTTAACCATGGAAATAATTCTGCGATCATTCTGTAGCTTTTCAAGAACGTACCAGACTGTAGATTTGACCCGTCCTGGGTTTTAGGGTTTTTTTTCCCCCAGCCTAATGATGTGTTCCTTCACTTGCATCAGTAAAAAGCAACCAAATAGTTCTACACTGGTAATCAACTGAACTGAATCACCTTTACCTGCTGACTTTAGAATAAAAATAATGGGGGACCAGTCCTCAACTGGTCATGAAACCTCTTGTTAGTCCAATTACTTTTATAATAATTCTCTCAAACCATTTTGCCTGATTTAAAATCCATTTCTTGTTATTTTTTTAAACAAAAAACAAATAGAATAAACTTTTAATTTTCCAAATAGCAATGGACCTAACCGTATGTTCATTAAGAAATGTTGCAATATACATTTTCTATAAAATATATTACAAAGGTAAATGGACTGTTCATTGTCAGGTGAGACTGACATCAACTTTTAAATATGGAGCTGAGAGAGGGGTCTCTAAAACTCACAAATTACCAAATATTGGTTTGATTTTCACAATGCCTCAAAAAAAATAAAATAAAAACCCCTCATCTATCACCAGCAGCCAACTGGGTCAGTGCATGTGGGACTGACCAACATCCCCCAACAGGATATGATGCATTACTTTGTGATTTTTAGAGTTACAAATACAAACGGGGTAGTGGACTGTGGTCGATATGATAAAGTAATTCAAATGTCCATTAACTGTATATTTAAAGGAACAGGTACGAGTCAAAATCCTGGTCAAAAGCAGATCTGTGGGACTCTGTCAGGCACTTGTGCAATTTTCCGTCTCGTGGCAGCTAATGACCTTTAACACCCATCAGTCTGCTTCTTGAATTGAAGTTTCATACCTCCCACCATTTTTTTCTGGCCTCTTCTTGTTCAGTCAGTGAGTTTACTTGGAGGGTGCTTAGGTCCCGGGGAATAGAGTTATGAAATGTTTGGCAATAGACACAGCAAGTTTAGAGGTATGAAATAAGAGCAGGCGTGGGGGGGAAGGGACATGTACAGCTGATCCTCTATAGTAAAATGATCTGATCAGGAGATAGGCTGGTCAATGTGAGGTGACCCGCCCGCACTAGTTATGCAACAAACATACTTAAATCCTCCTATTTATGACATGGAGGCTCTAAATTAAACAGGGATCATATGATAATAACTGAGGAGGGCAGACAGGAAGGAAGACTGAGGACAGCGCAGAGAGAGCCCATCAATAAGACAGTGTTTAAAGTTTAACCATCCAGGCATTACATGTCTTTCCACTCAAACCTTACACAAGCCTCAGTTTATTTTCAGGGGTTTGAACGGGTTTGAAATTACTCCTATGTTACACGAGGAGAAAAACAAGAACAAACCAAAGGCTGTAAAACCAATTTTAGCAGCGCAAGGTGCTGCCAAACCTGAGCAGAGACCACAGAGGAATCTACAGATAGGCTGTCGAGTTCCAACCTGAAACAGAACTGAGGCCTTGTTGAGGCTGACAGCTCAGAAATATTAAGAGCAGCAGCTGGACATAGATGTAGTTATGAATCTTCTGATTTCACACAATGTCAAGCTATTCTTTGAAACATGTAAATCTGACACACTGAACAATGGATGCCAGGGGATAGAAGCCATAACCCATCCATCCACTTACTTCTGCTTCCTATTCACTGTATACTGGTTACAGTTGTGCTGATGAATATATTACTATATAGAACAGAAGCAATACATTCACCTTTTGCCCTTCACATACCAGCAGTATATGCACCATGAAAGGTCATATAGGAACTGTGTTGATTAGTCATTACTTATTAAATGTATTCTTAATTTTCAGACTGCTGCAAAATTTCAACTTTGCTGAACTAAATGAATAAACTGCACAGTTCCTTCAACCCACAAAACTGAGCTTTAAAGGAAAAGATCAAATTACTAGCAGGCCTCTCAGGAGGTGTGAAATTGGACGAAAGAACATGACGGAAACCCGCTGGTTCTGTTTAATACGTGTTAAGACAAATCATCGATTCTGCTTTTCATAATAAGGAAATCCGCGTGAACCCTGTGAACCCTCACGCGTGAATATTGAAATTTAGTCTCTGCCTCTGTGCACGTTTAACTTCATCGGTGCAGTTTTGGACTCCACTTTGTAACAAACTGAAAGCAAATCATTTTATAAATCAATAAAAACTTAAAACACTTTTATTGAACTTTGTGTTTTTTTCCTCGAGACAACAAGCTGGTTGATGCACACTGGATTTGAGCCAGCTTAAAACAAAACAAAACAACAACAACAAAGGACTGAAATATAGGACCAATCCCGCGAGATATAAAAAGACTCTAGCATCCGACTTAACAAGAGTCACACACTTTCCCACAAAACACTTATCAGATCAAGGGAATTTTGTCTAAACTTTCAAGCCTCAAGCTGAAATAACTCTGATAATATTGCTACAATATCATCAGACGTCACTCCTGCACTTCTGAAGTCAATTAATGGACTGCAATAACATGAGGTACCACAAAAACAGGAGCCCTTTTGATCATCAATGACAAAGTGACAAGTATTGCTTGTATATTTTATTTTATGTACAGTACATGTAAAAAAAAAAAAAAAAAAAAAAGTAGCTAATATTATTGACCAACGTGGGCAACAGTAGACAGCCATGTTGCTCATATGTGGGGAAAAATCCTGTCGACCACTTCCCCTCTCAGGCATACGTACGTATAGACTCTTAAACTGGAAGGCTGCCTGGGACCTAGCTGCGCTTGACTACAAACCGTCAAACTGCAGATTATCAAAAAAAAAAAAAAAGAAAGAAAGAAGAGTGCATTAAACTGCTCCCCTTTAAAAATACGCTTCGCTGACAGCAAGCCTCGATGGGAACGAACAGTTTCCAGGCGGACAGAAAGCAGACGGACCGGTCTGCTGAGTGTGACTGCGCGCAACGTTAAGTTACGTTTTTAAACACCGACAGGGCTGCCTCGCCTTTCCCTCCCTTCCCCTCTAAATCCAACTGTGCTGCTTTCAACACAAAAGGTCACTAAAGGTCAGCGGCGCAGTCGGTCTGCTTTTGCCTGATGTCTCAATATAACTGCTCCAACTAGTAGCAAGCAGGTTTTTTTCCTTTTATCTTCAGCACACTCAGCAGTTGAATTCACAGTATTCTTACAGCATGTTATTTTTTCTTCTTCTCCCAAAGTCACTCATAAAGCTTTAACTGATAATGCATAGGGGACTTCTGACGCGCTTGTTCGTCCATGTTTATCCAGTGGATAATGTTAAAACATGGAGAATTTTTTTTGTAGTGAGAGAGAAACGCACCCAAGTCAAAATGCGAGAATACAGTGTACACAACCATCTGTGTCTGGTGTCCCCGAAATTGTACGACTAAAAAGACAAAAAAAAAAAAAAAGTTGTTTTGTATCTCCAAGGCCATGGATAGTCAACCACAAAGACTTTTGAATTCCCCTGCAGCCTAACAGGGCTGTATCTCGCAATAGTGTTTCAGACTGAGCTTACAGCAGGCCACCAAGGTACAGATAAAGTGCTTTTTTTTTTTCTTAAACGTGACACTTTTAAATAATTAATAATGGTTCTCAGGGAAAAAAAACAAGCAAAAAAAACAAAAGCGTTGGGAGGGGTAGAGTACGCCGACATGACACTCGTAACGTTAGAAAATGAAATGGAAAAGAGACACGACATGAATCAGGAGAGGAACAGAGTTCAGTATAAATACATCCACAAATCCAACTAATGTCGCGGAAGGCTACGAGGATGAAACACTGTGATCGCTAGCTGGAAACAGTCACTACTGTCTCTGGATGGAGCTGTTCACATTTTCAGAGGAAAAGAGGTTTTGGGGTAAGACTTTTTTTCCTTTTTAAACTTGTGTCCGAGGGATGAAGGAGGAAGAGGAGGGGGAGCCTTCTTGGCTGGAGGAGGGGAACCTTGGAGCCAAACGACGACGGCGGCAAGGCCCGCGATAATGACAGCAGCAGATTGGGAGGTTTTTGCGAGACTGTAGTAGAAAGGGTGAACTTACTGGATCATAATAAAACATTACAGACAATAAATACATTCAGGTCCTTGTAGTGTTGTTATTCGGCTCTATTGAAATATGATTAAATCTAGGAAAGGAAAAAAAAAAAGGAGGAATAGTTTATAGTTCAAAGAAGACCATGAGATGCCAGGCCTTTATATTTTTTGCTCCCTTATCCGGTCTCAAGAACACTCCACCTTGGCGGCCATTTTCCACCAGCCTTGTGAGAAAAAAGAAAATAAAATAAAAAATGAGAGGGCGTATAAATAGTAGCCGTGGCAACCACACGTACTCCTTCCTGGGTCTTGATGACATAGTCTGAGAATTCAGAAAAACCTCGGAGACTTGTCTTCAGTCCTCAGGCTCTATGCAAAAAAAGAGAGAGAGGCAAAAGGGGGATAGACAATGAGCAAACAAGGCAGGTCATGCATCCGGTGCAGGTCATTTTTAACTGAGTCTGCAAGAATCAGCAGTGCGTTTGGTGTTGTGCTCAACATGTTATATCAGTCATGTGAAACCTCTGTGTAGCTGACAGAGGAAGAAAAACGCTTCCTTTATGAGGTCTGGAAAAGGCACCAAATATAGGCTTGCCTTAACCCCTTACTGTTTATCCTCTGCTATAACCAATTCCCTCTTGGCTGCTGTGCTCGTAACAGAGTAAACAGTGGGGTTGGAAATGGTCTGTTTGCCCCTTCTATCACTCAGAGACAATATTTAACATTTGAGTGTATGTTGAGGAACCTGCTGCTTGGCTACCCAGGCTAGGTCACCACACTTGGACGACAACCAAATAAGAGATGACTTTAAAAAAAGAAACAACTTATGGTCATGCACTCTGATTGCTTGAATTGAAGCAGTACAGCCTGATGCGAGTCCTTTTCTGAAATGAGCCTTTTAAACAAACCATCCCTGTTGACAGGCAGCCGCACAGCCTGTGCCTTCATTAGAGCTTGTGTTAATGTTTGCTCTGCTGCCTCAAACACAGCACCTGTTTCAGGACGTGAATGCAGCGAGGCTGGCACGACACAGCTCAAAGTGTTTGGTACTAGAGCAGGTTGGAGCACAAGCTCTTTTTCTTTTAGCTCAGCATTCTGCCCTAAAGTTTAACATGCTCATCAAATTACAGGTTTCACAGATATTTGAGGGAAGAGCTGGTGAATACAGCCGGAGAGGCACAGGGAATATTTAACAATTGTCATTGCACGTGTACTACAAAATTGTGGGGCTCTATACTAACTGCTCCAGCATAAAATATAAAGGAATAAATAGCAAACAGGAGAAATATATACAATCAAGAGGGACACAATTGAAATAAATTAAAAACATACACTTTTAGCTTGGCTGTACATTCTTTCTGGTGTGTGCGCTTTTTTGGGGGGGGGGGGGGGGTCAAATCATAGAATCAATGCAAATATCAAAGTTACTCAATTTCTAATAGTTTAAGAAAGAAAAGGTTCATATTAAAAAAAACAAAACAAAACAGAAAATGCCAAAAACTGAGAAACGTGCCGACTTACTGTCAATCAACTGACTCATGCATGCAGCCAACATTTCTACACTGGCAGCTCTTGCTCATCTGCACCAGCTCTGTGCTGTAATTTGTTCTTGCTGAGTCAGACTTGTTTCTCATAGTCAATCATTGTGATTAAAACTACCAGTTGGGCCACTGATGACTAGACCGAGTTTTTTTTTGTCATCTAAAAAAATAAAATACAATCTAAAATACAAGCAGCCAGTTGGTGTTGGTCCGTGTGTTTGTGTGGGCCTTGTTTTTTTGTTTTGTTTTTTTGTGGGGGAGCACACAACGACAACACCAACTGGCTGCTTGTATTATCTTCTTAGGTTCACTTAAAGCATTTCCTTCATCTACCATGTAGACATTGTTTGAAAAAAATGCAGGTGATCGGTAACGATTTCTGTAATATTCTATGTTTATAGTAGAGCTGGGCGATAGAACGATAACGATATGTATCGCGATATAACTTTTACTCGATAGAGAAATTAAGCTATCGCGATAGACCTCGCCGCTCTTGTCCTCTTAAGAAAAAAGAAAAAAAAAGGTCAGCCAATCCAAATTAAGTAGCGCAGAGCCGAACCAATCACAGCCGCAGCGTCACGTCGCGTGACTTGTTACGTACAGCACAAGTGCCAAGCCGCACGTGTGTTTGTTTGGGAAGCAGCCAGCGGGTAATGGAGCCAGCGCGTAATGGAGGAAATGAGTGTGCCGACTAGAAAAATCAACCGAGCGTGACCGAAGAGAAAACAGATGATGGTTCCAATGCCGGAGAGATTGTCGAACGGAAGAGCCATAGAAGTTCCGTAGTGTGAAGGTATTTCGGCTATTTCAAGTCTGACAAAAAACAGAGTAGCGTGCACTGTAAATTATGCCGAAAGCAAGTCTGGAAATACAATAAACTGGTGCATGCGTCACACTGTGCGCCACGTTATTGTTTCGGTGAAATGAATTTCTACAATACTGTTAATTCTAATCTCTGCAGTGTTTAAATGCTTACATATACACACAGTTACTGTCCGTCCACACATACGACTCGGTTCTGCTTCTATGCCCCAGCTTTGTTTACTTTTTCCCACCGAGGCTTCTAGACTTCTGATTGGCCAACATTTCTGCACGGTTAGGAATCTAGCGCCACCTGCTGCTTTGGCATGTTCATAGCAACGTTTTCCTTCATTTCTGCCTTTATGTGTGGACGGGATTATTTTTTAAAACGAAAACGGAAAATCTCTGTTTTCAAAAATACCCGTGTACGTGTGGACGTAGCCTCAGTCTCTGACTGGAAGCGCTAATTCGTCATTCGGCTTTTGTCAGACTAAAGTAACTGTTAAAACTGTTTGAAAAGCTCAGCTATACAACAAGGAGAGATTGAGAATTTCCTTTTAGTTCTCAGTTTATTTGATATTGACAAAAGTTAGTCAGTTTTGTCTGTTCTTCTGTAAAACAAACTAAGATTTATTTTTAGAATTAATATTTTGTTTCTAAGTGGAATTGACAATTTAGTCTGTTTCATTTGTTCTATTTTGAAACTTAAACGCTTTAGCGGCTGCCTTTTGTGTAGTTTGCAATATTTGCCTTTATTTATCTGAAAAAGTCTCATGTTCCTTAAGTACATCTACCCTGTTGAACTTATTATGGGAAATAAATACTTAAATAAAAACAAGCTGCTGATTATTTCACATTTTACTTGTGAGCAACGGCACATTTAAATCTTACAAATATAGTTATTTGGCTTATATCGTGATAGATATCGTTATCGCCTGAAATGAAAAAAACATATCGTGATATGAAAAAATCTCATATCGCCCAGCTCTAGTTTATAGTATACCCCTTTGCCCAACATAGTCATAGAAGTGATACAGGCACATGTAAGTGCTATGAACTCACCTACGTGTCGCAGTGAGAAAGCAGTGACGTAATCTCCGGGCTCATGTGACCCACGGCCTTGGCTGCCTCCAGGATAGCTCTCCGGTACATCCCTTTCTTCTTCCGGTTGAAGCGGGACCTGAAGAGCTCTCTGAAGGGCGACAGTTTGGCAACAGAAAGCTGGGAGGTTGTGGGTGAACCGAACCACGCCACCTTGGCTTGGGGCCACTGGGCCTCGCAACTGGCTGTCTCCTGCTTGCGAGTGCCGCTGATGCTCAGGACGCGTGCGGGCCACCAGGGGAAGCCGTGGATTTTCCCCCACACGATGTCACCCACCGCTATGGCGTGACCTTCTTCTGTCACACACTTTGTCATGCTGCGGGTGTGAAGCCGCACTGTGAGAGGCGGCACCGTCTTGCAGTCGTCCCGTGAAGGTACAGAAGATGAGGTTACAGAGAGGTCTTCACCAGGCGCCAGATCGCACAGCTCTGGTGAGGTGCCGTCCGAGCTGAAGGACTTTGACTCGTCCAGGCTGTCGCTACTGCACACCGACAAACTAGAAGAATCTGCTTTACGTTTACGGAAGTTAATGAGAAGGGTGAGGTCGCTGTGGCCGCGATCCACCTCCTCACCTGAACTCCCTGACCACAATTCCAGAGAGTTCTTGCCTTCTCCTGAGTCTTCGGAGTGTGGGAGGCACGGCCCGGGCCCCCTAGGGCTCCGTCTCCTGGTGCCTCCAAGAAGTTCCGCATCATACTCAACCACGCTCTCCTCAGTGTCCCTCTGAGGGGGTCTCAAACGGATCTTTGGAGAAGGTGTGTCCTGACCTACATTTGCAAAAGGTCTTGTTAGTTTGAGTTTGGGAATGGACACAGTGAGGCCAGACCTTGTGGCATCTAGAATGTGCCGCTGTTCCTTGGTGGCATCAGAAGTTGCCTTGTCGTTTTCCCCCACGCCATTCTGCACCAGCTGTTTGGGGCAGAATGGTTTGACTGAACCGTGGACTCGCGCCGGGATCTTCATAACCTCCCCCTTGCCCTGTGGAGTGCTGTAGGAGATCTTTATGACGGGACTGTGTGGAATAACATCAGTTCCAGGGTACTTCTCCCCATCAGCCTCGCACCTTTTGTCCTTTCTGAGACGCTTACTATCAAGGCTGGTGCCATTTTCCCGTCTTTTAGTGTCCTTGGCTGTGACTGTGTCCTCTTTTCTTGACAACTTATTAGGAGTATCCTTGTCGTAGCCGTCATCGTCACTTTGTAGTGAATTTTCTTTTCTAGAGGTCTTGGTGTTGCTCATGCCATCTTTGCTGTCCTCGTCACTATTTAGCGTGTTCTTGCACTTTTCACACAGTACCTGCCGAGGCCGCAGACGGATAGTACTTATGGTCATACGGCCGGGCTCTCGCGTTCGCCTCTTCTTTCTCTTGATTGGTCGTGGAGGGGGTTGAGGTACCCATTGGCTGTAGGTGTGGCGCACCCATAAGGGCTGGGGGAAGGGGGCTCCTTCAAAATAAGGAGGATAAGGAGTCTGTCCAGCTGGCACTGGTGTGGGAACGGGGCAGGGTAGAGGAGGTGTAGGTATGCTGCTTTCAGGGAGAGTGTTTTCATCCTTTGGTCTGTGTGAAACCTGGCTGGGAGATTTGGAAACCGAGTCCTCGCTCAGAACTTCTTGGATTTCAGAAGCAGGTTTAGATTCTTGGCAGTCCCCGAGTTTTGTTGTGAAGTCTGGTAGACAAAATAGCCCGGTCCTAAAATAAACGAGAGAAAAAAGAAACAGTGTATAAATAGCTGTGGATCTTGTTAAGCTTTATACAGCAAAGATGATACAGTCGTGCTAAACCCTGAGAATTTTTACTTCAACAATCCCCTCCATTAGAACAATATGCCTCAACATGTGACACAACCTGAGGCAAGTAGGACAGCACTGAAACAATAAAAGAACAATGTTCACATTGTCGAAAAAAAAACAAACATATATAACTAGTTTTGGTTTTACTTTGACGCGAGACATTGATGTCACTCTCCCTGTCACCTGGGTGCTGAAGGTTCTTAACATGTGGGGGTTGGGGTTTGTTGTGCAAGCAGACAGACAGTTATCTGTGCCTCAGCCTCAGGCCACAGAAGCAACAGTGCTGCTGAATTTTCCCTAAGTGATTTTTATGTGATTTTTGCGTGTGTGTGTGTGCTTTTTTTTTTTATTTTTATTTTTTATATAAACACACTGGGATCAGCAAACATGTCCAGTGAGGTCCTAACTGCCAAGAAAGTCTTTGAGAGGTGGCTGGCAAGCAACAGTAACATAGCTGTGCTGCCTTAGTCAGGAGACAACAGACAAAGAGACTACAGGATGCCCGAGACCACCCCCTCCTCCCCAACATCTGACTGAACAAAAACAATCCCATGAATCACTCGGGATTCAGAGAGGTAGGGAAGGAGCCAGGAGATTTCAGTTTGTTTTTGCATCCGTGTCTACTTGGGGCTTATGTGCGGCAAGATTATTAATTAGTGCACATTTGGGGAGCCTGCTTTCCTCCCCAAGAGAAGTAGTTGGCAGGCATCTCCAAATAATAGTCTCCTGGTGAGGCTTGTTACTCTTAGCTTTAGGCTCCCATAACAAAATATGCGCCCCTATAGCTGTTGAATATCACTCTTTACTCTGATTGACGCAGCACAAACAAGGCTGTATGTAGTAGGGAACACACAGTAATAGTTAAGCGCAGTACAAGGACGCAGAATATGGCCAGGCATGATTCACCACACTGTTGTCTTTTCATGCTGTGGTGGAGATCTGTCAGAATGATAGGGCAAGACAATAAGATTAAAAAAAATAATGCAACAATCTGTTTGCATTGGACAATGACAGGAAGTGTATTGCCATGAGCTGAAAAGGAGGAATTAGTCAAATTTTGTCAGTGACAAGGCCTAAAATATAGGCCTATTTTAAGTTATTCCAAGGCCGACCTTTTCCCATTTGGGTGGGTTATTTTCAGTACAGCATGAGCTCTTGCACGAAAAACCATCTAAGCATACTAAGGGGAAAAGCTGGTCAGGTTCTGATTCTGCTCGTCTATAAATAGCCTAAAGCCAGTGGCTTTTAAGGTGCACAGCACCAGGAGGAACACAAGGCTTATACATGTGACACACAACAAGAGGGCCTGATAAGACATGACACTGGTACATGTCAAATTATACTTGTATGGTTCTCTTTTGAACAGAATGTGCTTTCTATCAATAGCCCCATTTTTTATGTTTTGCTTTGTCAGAGGCTAAGATGGACACAGATAAGACCAAAGCTTGATTTACCGAAAATGAGACACAGTTGTGATCATTCAAATGTATTTTAATAATTTTCTATTGTTTCTGCTAGTCAGAAATGACAGGTTATAATGTTGCTGCCTTTGAATAAATTTCAGTTTACTGTACTCAGACATTTGCCTACAAAACTAGTGCACATTCACATTTCTGTACAATTGCATGATAATAAAACAGATAAAAATAAATAGTGTGTAGCTAAGGCCTGGCTATTTTACTGGATTCGCTTTAGCTGCTCTTCCCTTGATTAGGCTAACAATAAGCTATAGCTGAACCCACTGACAGTAGATATTTTTCAACAGAAGTCACTAACAGTCTCTACAGGCTGGGCTAATGCCTTTATATAGTTTTCCTCCATCGTAAAATCGAGTATTTCGCCGTCTTATTATAGGCAAAAATGACATCACTTTAACATTAGCCGAGAAGCTAGCAGATAGCCACCTTGTCAGCTACAATAACCTGCAAGCCTTTTGTATAAAGGCCTAGGTCGCTAATAGTTAGCTTTGACTTAGCATCCAAGGTAAATTAGCCGTTAGCAGTATTTAGCAAATAATTTTTAGACGATAATATATAAAAGAAGTTTAGAAAAAATAGTGCTCACTTTTTGTTGCAATCGAGTAAAATCCCCGTGTAGATCCTTTCTCGATAGGTCAGCGTCACCACCAGTGTATCGTTAACTATTTGATCGATAGTGACAGGTACCCGAGAGCCGGCCCGCAGCTCCTCGGCCACAGCCTCCATGTTTCCCGGGGTGAGTTGTCCGGCTCGGCGGTGCTCGATCCCGGCCAAGGGAGCCACGGTCGCGTCGGCCAAAGATCCGTCTCCCCTTCGCTATTGGAGCAGGAGGCTACACCAGGGCATAAAATGACGCCATCACCCCCACCAAGTCAATTACAACAGTACTGCCACCGCTGACATCACGCTCTCTGTGCTACAGGAGCAGAAAATCTCTCAAGACAAGGCCTACCCTTTCTCTGTCTCACTTTGTACTGCTTGATGCCATTCATTACCCCGGCACTTTTCGCTTTTTTCCCCCCTCTTTTAAACTCAGCAGCAGGTTTATGGCGTCCGTCTTCAAAACAAATACCACAATTACACATGAAAACTGAAAACGCATACAAGCATTTTAAAATAATATGTAATCAAAAATTAAAACTGATGATGACAAAAATGGCAATTAAATAATAATCACAAGATGCAGAGCCAGCTGACAACGATTATATATAATGTCACACACGCACACAAATAAATAAAACATTTAATGTGCTATTTGACAAAAACCTGCCACTTTACTTTAATGTATCTTGTTGTAAATTACATTAATGAGGATATTATTATCTATTTGGAGCTAAAAACGTCGAGTTCCCCTTTTAAATGATCTATTTTAAGACTGGCTTAATTTACTCTGCATGTAGGTAATACATGCCTGGTGAGCCAATAACGCTTTTTCTGAAAAGCTTATTTTGACACAATAAAGTATTTATTTTATGTAAGTTAAAGTTAACATGATTACTTTGCTTAGTGGAGAGAGCATCTTGCAGAAGTTAAAAGAAAAATAGAAACACACCAGCTGTGAACTGGAAACTTTCTAAACACTCCCTTGCCAAGTTAGGATTTGAAATGTTTACCTTATAGACTTGTGCAACACAATATGATTCAAAAGGATTTAGTCGCTTTATTGATTTATTTCCATATCAATTAAATATCACAAAAACTCAAACAGCAGGTGTGTAGTCTCTGTCACTTATCAAGGAAACCAGGCCAGGTGTCCCCAGTAAAGATCATGAAAGTTTTTTCAAGATCTCGTCCTTGAGTTCTCTTCCTCTCCAGGAGCTGCATCTGTAACTTCCTCATCTGTCAGTCAGAAAAGTGGAGTTTAGATCAATAATCTATATTAACCTATATAATGAGTTGCACAATGAATGGGAATTATACGTCAGACCTCTTCCACATCCTCCATCGCTGCTGCCATCTGCTCGCTTGTTGTGCCCCTGGGATTCCTGCACCTCTCCTGTATCTTCTCGGCACGGGCACAAATCTGCCGTTCCAGGTCCCGGGCCGATCTTTAGGGCCGTGCAGTTCAAAGGTCAAAATCTATATATACAACACTATACAGGTGTTTAAGTATTATAGCCTTTACAGATATAACCCAAAGGGTTACTTTCTCTGTTTCCTTGTATCAGTAAAAATAAAATAAGAAAAGTGGCACTGTCTTACCTGGTTTATCTGTTTTTGCAAAAACATAACATTGTTTAAAAGGAACAAAGAAATCTGCTTATGTTCTATAATGTGTGCAGTCTGTCTTTGTCCACTAGGTGTCTCTAGCTTTACATCTTTAGTAGCAGAACTCGCATCTGCTAAACCATGCAAAATGCCATTTAGTGGGTACTTGTGGAGTTCTCGTTAGGCTCATTGATGAGATGATTATAAGTTTAAACCACAAGTAGGACAAGTACTCTTCACAGAGACAAATGCAGTCACTGTTAAAGCTTAGAGGTATACTGGCAGAACTAACAGCAGACCCAGAGCTTGTCATTACCTGTCCCCTTCACACCTGCCAGATGTCCGAGGAGCACCACTGCTGTCCTCAAAACCAGGTTTTGAATCTACTTCTGCTTCCTGAAACAGGGTAAGGAAGTACTTGTTACATTTACCTGTGAAGCAATACAACTCTTGCAATGCATCATACAAAGATGTAGCCTGTGGCTGCACTGTGTTCAGTTAAAAAAAAGAAAAAAGACTTTTTTCCTTTACAATAAATTTTCCCTTATGTCGGGCTGATCCCATGCAAACATAATGGGCACCCTTTCTCCACTATATATATATGTATGAAAATGGAGCTGAAAGTCAAATGATAGATTTATAATGTGTCTCCCTGTGTATATCAGCACTGATGGCTCCTCCAGCATGCTCCATTACCGCCAGTGGAAACTGTTGCTGTCTCATCACCACCATGGTGGTGCTACTGTCTGAAAACCCATTCACTCACATCAAAATGATTCATTTAATGGCAATATATCTATGCCTCTCTCCTTTAACCAGTGTGTCAGAGGTGGTGCTCTAGTGCCCTCTGGTGGTGGGCAGGATGACAGCTGAAAACCCAAGCACACACAAACCTCACGCCTTTTTTGTCTTTCATGCTTCTTCTCTTTGTGCTCAGACATTTTCTTGTCTTGTGAGATTCTGGCTTGTGTGCAGCACTTCTGAAGAGACACTTGGCTTCTACAGGAGAGTCAGATAACAATACACTCTGTAACAGATCAGAGACAAAAAACCCAAAACAACTCTTGTTCTCCAGGCCGAAATCTGCTCACTTTCTCTTCTGCTCGAGAATAGCCTTCTTCTCGTTCAACTCCTTCATTGCAGCCTGCTTCCTTTCCTCTGGCCTCTTCCAAGGAGGCGAGTCAAAAAGGGGGAGCTGGGGAATCATGCCGGCCTTGGTGGCTGTCTTTTTTCTGAAGAATAAATTCAAACAAACTGCTTCATATTTATGGCTCGTCTGAGCTCTGGGCTCTCAGCTTAGATTTTTATCACCTGGTTTCCTCCACAGACAATGATATTAAAAAGTTGTTTTGCCATAATTTTACAAAGCACACGGCCACAAACTCTGCCCTCCACTCCACGGAGGGTCAAGGAGTAAAATAATGTTATAATGGTAACTGAGATTAAGTGATTATTAAAGATGCTCTCAGTTTTACAGCAGTTGCTCCCTTAAAGCCTCAACTTCACATTAGTTTTCCAGCTCAACTGTTTCCAAAGTCTATGAATAATCTCGTTAAAAAAAAAACCTCAGTATTGACCATAATAATTCAGATTTAAATTTTACCTTTGATAATTGAGTAGTTGAAAATGACTTGGCCCCAACAGATATTTGCTATCTGGGTACATTATACAAAAACAAAGGTACAATTAATTAGATGCATGAAGTTTTAAAATCTCAATGAAAATATTTAACAAATGCATGTCCAATGCATATGTTTCATCCCTCTTATGAAACAACAGTGTGACATTTTGCATGTGTTTAGTTTCTAGTGTATGGAGTTGGAGGGAAATATCAATACTCCTGTCTTATTTGACAATTAAATTGAACCCTGGTATGTTTTATTAAACTGTTTAAGTGGTAGATGTTCATTTTAAACATGGCCAAATTTTCAAATAATGAGGTCAGTGCATATGTAATTCATTCCTGTGAACCAGACTGTTCTGAACAATCTGTTTCAGGATGTTTTTCTACTCTGATGTCATTGAGTGGGCATGGCTGTTTTTGGGGAGCAGCCAATTAGAAGAAAAGGGAGGGAGAAGAGAGCCAAAAAAGTTTTGTTTTCAGAGGATAAACTAAGATAAACAAGGATTACTTTGAGTTGCGAATGATAAAAGGCTACTTGAGTTCAGTCTGAGAATAAACATAGAAAGAGAAATGTGCCTAATGGATTCATTACATGGATACATGGATGAACACATCAGCCAGTTAACATCAGGAGTAGTATAAAGACTGGAAACAGCTAAGTTAGCAATGTCCTGCACTAATACATGGAGCAGCAGGACCAAAGTCCACTAGTTATCATGTTATATCTGTTTAAAAACTATAGCGTAATGAGACAATAAGCTATTTTACAAGCCGGTTGTATGTGACTATTATCGTGCAACCAGAGAAGAATGCAGAAGGTTATAGGGCTTAAGAGCCAAGAGAGACATCTCTGAAACCTATCCCAGCTTTCAAGAGGCATGGTGCTCCCTGGACAGAGTATATGACTTCTACAGAACTAATCCAAGAGATATTTAAGAGTAAATAACCAGAAAAATGTGAATTTCTATCAATTAGTTCATGAGCTAATTGTGGAAGGCCGAGATTTAAACCTTTGGAGAGAACCATTGTGATTCCGTCTGTTTCTTGCTCTTTGCTAGAAGAAACTCTCTGTTGGCTCTAGCCTCATAGGTAATTTACAAATCTTACACAGGTACCGACCTTCTCTGCTAACTCTTTGAAAAAAATAAATAAATAAGCACATACAATGCACCCAGAAAGATTTACAGCCTTGTTCAACATGTTTTCATGTTACAGCCTTATTCCAAAATTAATTTAATTCATTTTCCACCTCAACATTCTACATACAATACTCCATATGACAAAGTGAAAAACATTTTCTTCAAATTCTTGCGAATGTATTAAAAATAAAAAACCCCACACAAATATAACATGCACTTAAGTATTCACAGGCTTTGCCATGACAGTCAACATCGAGCTCAGGTGCACCCTGTTTACACTGCTCATCTGTCAGATGCTTCTACAGCTGGAGTCCACCTGTGGTAAATTCAGTTGTCTGGACATGATTTGGAAAGGCACACACCTGTCTGTGCAAGGTCCCATAACTGACAGTGCATGTCAAAGCACAAACCAAGCCATACCCAGTACCAAGGAACTGTCTATAGGCCAAGACGGCATTGTATTGAGGTACAGATGTGGGGAAGGGTCCATAAAAATGTGCTCAGCATTGAAGGTTCCAGTGAGAATAGTTGCCTACATCATCTGTAAATGGAAGGTTTGGAACCACCAGGACTCTTCCTAGAGCTGGCCACCTGACCAATCTGAGCTATCAGGGTAGAAGAGCCTTAGTCAGGGAGGCTACTCTGACAGAGCTCCTCAGTAAAAGGCACATGACAGCCCACTTGGAGTTTGCTGAAAGGCACATGAAGGACTCTCAGACCAAGAGAAACAAAACAACAACTGGTACTGAACTCTTTGGCCTCAATGTCAAACATGATTTCTAGAGGAAACCAGGCAGTGATCATCAACTGGCCAATACCATCCCTACAGTGACGTGTGGTCGTGGCAGCATCGTGCTGCAGGAATGTTTTTCAGCATCAGAATATGGGAGACTAGTCAGGGACAAGGGAAAGATGAATGCAGTAATCTACAGAGACATCCTTGAAGACAACCTGGGGGCGAAGGTTCATCTTCCATGAGGACAACGAACCTAAGCACAGAGCCAAGATAACAAAGGACCACTTCAGGACCATTCCTTGAGTGCCTTTGAGTGGCCAAGCCACAGACCAAACTCAAACCTGATTGAACATCTTTATAGCAATCTGAAAATGACTGTGCACTGACGCTCCCCATCCAACCTGATCCACTCTGATCGAGCCTAAGAGAGTGCAAAGAATAATGGGGGAAACTTCCCAAAAATAGGTGTACCAAGCTTTCAGCATCATACTCAAAAAGACTTGAGGATGTAATCACTACAAAAGGTGCTTCAACAAAGTTTTGAGAAAAGTCTGGTAATACTTATTTACATTTTCATTTCTTCATTTTAAATAAATTTGCAAGAATTTCAAGCACATTTTTTCTCTGTGTCATTATGGGGCATTTTTTCCCACCCAAACATCTTTTCTTACCTCCTGCCAGAAAGGAGAAGTTTGGGGTTTAGGTTTTTATCACGTTGTGGTATTGAGCCCAGCTCAGCTCTGTCCAGTAGGATCAACTGATGCTTGAGTTCCTTGAACCTCTGCAGCTCCTCCACATCCCCTGACTCTTCCTGCTCCTCCATACCCCTCAGCTCTAACAGCTGGAGTTTCTCCACTGCTGGCAACTCTAGGAATGAAACAACAATGGCAGCTACTAGTGCGGTGTGGGGGCAACAGATACTGCAACATTCGATACTGTCTGCAGCTGCAGTGGCTGGCAGGAGGCATTTAAGAAGCTAATTCACACAGGTAAATCCACTCCTTTAAATATCTGTGTGGAATGTGGAGGAGAATGTAACCAACAAATTTTTACTCATTTTATAGTAAAGTAACTTCTAACAAGAATAAATGTTCAGTTTTAACACAGCTAAAGGTGGATAACAATACAGCGTGGAAATTCAAACCCACTACACTCCTTCTCTTGGCCAATTAAATGAGAAGAGATTTACATCTGAAACTCGGGACCCTATCTTTGTTAATAACCTTGTAAGCAGGGAGATAAATAATTTGATTGAGGGTTCTGTCTCTGCTTATTGTGCAGTAGCAGCAGCCTCTCCTGTTTCAGCCTTCTCACAGTGATTATCTCCAGACAGGGCTTAGTGACAGAGAGCTCCTGATTAGAGCCAACAGGTTATCGATCATTTCCATCGGGCTAAAAATATTACAGAGCTGGAACAGTGAAAAGGGAGGAGGCGCATGATGGTGGTGGTGGTGGTGGTGGGGAGTCGGCTGAGCTGCACGCGCCGTCTCCAAGGGAACAGGAGTCACACTAGAGAAGCGGTACCAGGGCAAGGAGCTATTTTTGTGAACGCGCTGTCCTGCCTTTGACAAAAAGAGCAGATGGCTAGGATGCACGTGCATGCTGCTTGTGTTGTTCAAAGGTAAAGTGCCTTTGACTCACCTGGAGGGTTCTTCCTTGTGCTGACTGGCCGGTGAGCCAGAGCACTCCTCAGGTACTGGAGGATGGACTGGAGTCCCTGCTGCACAATCTCTTGTGGAGGAAAGTGGATTGGGCAGTCCCTTAGGTTCAGACCTTTGAGGCTAATCACATTTCCTGCAAAAAGGCAAATAATGACTCATTCATAAAGACGTACACTGAATAATGAAGAGGCTTACATTACTCATAATGTACCAGCTACCTGTTAAAAGAGATCCATTATGTGTGTCTTTATTTTCTGTCATGTCCATGAATTTTTATGTCCATGAATTTTTATGTTCATTGAAATACTTATTCTTTGAGTGTAAGTGGACGATAACACGGCCCAAAACAAACAAACAAACAAAAAAACTGTTTATTTAGGACAAATGATCAACAAAGAGCTGTTCAGTGACCCAGTGTAAAATAAATAATGATTACTTTGAACTGTGAATCATGCAAAACGACACTAGTGGAGTCCAAGGAATTAAACTGCGTAGCTTTAAACAAGCAAAACAGGTCCCCTTTAAAATCCTGTAGTTACTGCATACATGTAATTCACATGTCAATATGTATAACTTCCTTTCTGAAAATTACAACTTTTTTTTGATAAGGAGGGACCACTCACCCAGTTCAGGTGGAAGTTCAGAGATAGGATTCCCTTCTAAGAGCAGTGTTTTCAAGCACCTACATCCATAAAAAGACAGATTATGAAATGTTTGAAGGGGTTAGGCCTTCGTCAGAAAGCATCTTTGCTCTTAAACTTGAATACACGGACAGGAGGAAAGTGTACAGGCCACTCTACAGTCATATTGTATAAATATCCTGAAATGCTTTTTAGGGCCTGGGAATCTCATTTCGCTACATTTAGATTTACAACTGTAGCACTTGTGTGCTTATCATAAAGTGTTCAACTTATGTTAATAGCTTTGAAATGTTAACAGTGATCAGAAAATGTTCTAAAACATGACATTCTTATAGTCCCATAGAGGCCTATGCCTTGGTTTAAGAGTAAATTGTAAGATCAAAGTTGTCCAGATAAGTTCAAATGAACACGTGCACATTAGACTGGTCTATAATTTTTTTTGTTTTTTTAAATGTTGCATACAGTACCTGTGCAAGCCAATTTCAGGTGGGAGTGACTCAATTAGGTTTTTCCTGAGATCTAACCACAGTAGGTTGGGCAAGCTGATAAACACGGAGCCTGGAATACTGCATATCTGGTTGCCTTCAAGACTCAAATACTGAAGATGACAGAGGGAGCAGTTAGTAATGATGCAGTGGTAGAAACGTTTTTTCTTCTGCTTGAAAGCCACTGGAGCATACATCATGTAGCTGGTGTGTGTTTAGAGTCCACACTGACCTTTAGCTTGCTATTTCTCAAAGGACTGTCTGGAACATGTTTCAGCTGAGATCTGCTCAGACATAGCGTCTCTGTTGAATAACATTCAGCGGGCTCCTGTGGATCGGCATCCTCGGGAGGAGTGCGGGGGATCGGCGCTCTGACAACACTGCTCCCAAAGACAAAGCTAAGCTGCGCACCAGGAAGCTCAGCCTCCTTCTCCGGGGAAGTCATTGCACAAAGGAGGCCGAGACGCTTTACTGGTATACTCAAAATACACGAGTGTCTTTTTGGCAGAGAAATTTCTTGTTGTTTGTCTGTAAAAGACAAAACCGTCAAAGTTTTAAATAAATGAAGAGACGTCGTCTAACTTGGGTACGAGCTAACTAACTAACTAACTAAAGGACAACATTAGCCCACCATTATGTAACTGTTCAATAACTGTGTTAGCTTACCTGCTATTTCAGCACTACTACCAATGTGAACACGGCTCAGTGTTATCTAAAAACAAACACTTTATAGGTCGGAAAAAACTACGAAACTGAAAAATGTTATGCTAACTTTTAGACACGTCTCGCGACCTGACGCTGTAACCATAGCAACGTGGTCAACACAAGCTGGCAGCTGTCCACGTGCAAAACAAGAACAAGGCGACTAACTTGATATTTCTTCAGTAAAATTTTTGTATATATTTTTAAGTTAAATGTTTATATACTTTATTATATGCAGAGAAAAAAAGAAGAGCAAATGATCTAATGTGCACACTGTGTAGATAACGTGTTAATCCCGTTCCACAGTCAGTGAACCGACTCCACCCATCCATTTTCTAATGAGATTGTGGAATAATTCACTGAGGTTCATTTGGGCGGCAGGATAAACACGGCTTCCCTCTGTTGTGAACGCGAGCCGGGAAGCCTCCACTCTGTCCTGAGCCATCCTGGCTTTACGTCCACACACCGCTCCTAATGTATTGATTTGCACGACAGTCCGTGATACAGAGTTACGTCGACTATACTCACTAGCCAACAACTGTCACACTACTCTCGCAAGAGTCAAGTTAGTGAGGATACTAATTAGTAGTTTCCGGTTATTGCTTTCAATATAAAAGTCTAATGGACAAGTGGCAAAAATCAAGTGGTATCCCATTATTAACGTATAAATAAAAATTTTTTATCGAGATTTTGTTCAGTAGGCTACTTTTGATGGCCATTGTGACACATTTACCTACACTTGCGATCTAAATTTGCTGAGTCGAACTGGATGAATAATTTTTATGTATTAATGCCACTTCAGTTTCTGTATGCAATTTAAAATCTCAAATTAGAGGGATTTGACACTACCATTACTACATTATTATTCTGGCTAATTATAATAAACTACATAAAAGAAAAAATGGGTGTGAAAATGTGTTTATCTCAAATAAAAGTAGAAACTTAACCCCCGAAAAGAATAAAGATAAGTGAAATGATTTAATGTACTTAGAAATCTACCTAAATGAGATAACAAATGTATATTTGTGCTTATGTTTTTTTAGACTGGGAAAAAACAATAAAAATAAAAATAACGGAAAACAATTAAACTTACTTGAAAACTAACTGAAACTAATTCCAATTTAAAAGAAAAAATAAAACACTAAATTAAAACAAAATAAGTGAGGATTATAAAACCATAAATACATCGTCTAATAATTTTGAGGCGATTGAAAAGTCCTTTTGAGCTTTTATTTTTTACAGTTAACTGACTCACTTCCGGTTAGGGCTTCTCCAACTGAGTCCCTCTCCGCGTAGTCTGTACTCTTCAAGCCCCATCAAACACGAGTCCGTCGGTCTGGCTGCGCAAGGCAACTGAACACTACGAGCACCGAGTGGTTATTCCAGCCCAAACCTCCAACTTAGCAAACAGTGTTAGCTTTAAATATCATCCCTGTCCGTCGGTAAGCGCTGCACTTTGCTTTCCGCTTCCTTCTGAGGACTTCAACTCGCGCTGGTCAAATTGTCGGCAGACCAAATACGGGAGAAATAAAACGAAATAACGGACACGTCTCGGCTGAAATGCACGGCTGTTGTTACTGTCTTTTAAGGAGGAGGGTGTCCGACACAGAGCTGTAGTTTCTCTTCCAAGAAGGCGAGGAATGCAAGCTGAGCATCAATGTTTCACTGGGGCAAGTGGAAGAAGAGGATGGGAGCCAACAGTTCTTCAAAGAGACCCGTTTTTGACGAAAAGGAAGATGGTAAGTGAAGGTGTCACCAAATCTCTAGCAAATAGTGGCACTAACAACTTTGGAACTTATTATTGTGTATGTTTCACTTACGATGGCATTTTTTTTTCACGGTATCCCTCCGCTTGGCACAGGCTCAGTTATCAAAGTTCCTGTTAGGAAATTAAACGCTGTCAAAGGAGTTTAGACGGAGTTTGGCTGCTCACGGCGAACAGACAGTGTTCATGTGGGAAATTTTCAAGGCTTGAAGTCAAACTTTCTACTACAGGAGGCAGCAGCAACAATAATCATGACAATAATAATAATAATGATTAAATGTACATTTTCATCACATGACCTGATGCTGAGTGCATATACATGGAAAGACCCCGAGCAGGTGAAATGAATCTTACCAGTACTATCAAACTATAACTTGGACTGGGCGTTTCACTCTTTTAATATTGTGGACTATCTGTGTTTGTTGTTTATAGCTCACAGTGTCGGCATTTTAACCTCGCTTAAATTGTATTATCGCGATATTTGGCGTGGAACTTTTAAATAATGAAATATTAATCAGATTCTTCTGAATTGTCTTTTTTTCCGTGTCATTTTCGCTTTCTTTTTTCTTTTTTGGGTAATTAATTTTCACTCTGAATACAAGTTAAGAACAGTTACAGTTATTTAAGACATTAAGCCGTATGTCATTTCATCACCTTTAACTTCAGCACTGGTCGAGAGTGGCATCCTTAGTGTGGAAGTTTGTCCACTATGATCATCAAAGAAAAATGTCAGACCTTAAAAAATCCCTCACTAGTATTCCAGCAATCATAATGCCCACTTGAAAAAAACAAAACAAACCTACAGATTTAAACGAATGTCTTTATATTTTAGCACCAGTGTCCAAAAAAATGAAAACGCACATTCACCGAACTCGATATGAAGCTGTAAAAATCCAAATCTCAGACCAAATGTATGTGCTTTAGTATTTTACGCTGACCTGGCCCTTAACTTGCATTTATTTTCCAGCTGCATCTCTCCGTCTCTCTCCTTATACCTCCACCTTTTTGTCTTCATCGTCCATTTCAAAGGGCAGACGTTAACGTTGGAGAGGCTGGGAGAGGGAGACGCGTGTCTGTAGCTATATGTGGCGAGATCATAAAGGCAAAAGGCGAGAGCGACAGATATGGAGAGTCCGTTGTCTCGCTAAAGCCACAGTCCTCAAAGCACAACCCCCCCACCCCCCCCACCCCACCCCAAAAAACACAGCTCTTGCCACTGAAGCGCAGTATATACCTCCATGCTCACGCTGCGGGGAAACACTTTAATGCCTGAACGAGCTCTTTGGAAATATTGTGTGTTCAAAGACGGAGAACTAATTGCATAATCAAGACAAGATTATAGTGTCATGCGTGGAAAGTAATGTTAAGTAATGTCTTGTCAGTGTATGGGGATATAAGCCTCTTGGAAGTGAGCCCAATAAGCTCAGCACTGGATTGCTGAATCTCTGATGATGGACTGCGGGAGGGGGGAAAAAATCCACTGTTGCTGCAGAACTATTTGGCCGGAAAACTTGAGTAAATGAGGTCATTTCACTGCAGGGATATGGTCATATGCTCTGTGTGTGTGTGTGTGTGTGTGTGTGTATGTGTGTGTTAGTACTCCCCTTTTGCACACAAGGGTAACCCAATTAAGTCTACAGCTCTTGCCTTTAGGAAAAGTGTCCAGCTGTAGTTCAGATCACTATCAAGGGGAGTGGTTACTGGAGTGGCCCTACGGCATTTGCACTCGCAGCAGTTAATCAAAGCCAGGAGAGATGTTCTTGAGCGGGCTGTGCACATTTGGCTTTCTTTAGCTTTTCTGTGCGATTAAAGGGAAACTTTAAGGCTGAGGTCAGAACCTCTTCAAGACTGTGTCGCTGTGTTAATGTGTGATTTGTTTATGCCGAGTGTGAAAAAAGGGGGGAAAAACTAGAGATCAGCTTCGTCTTTATCCTCCCATCATCAGTGTAACGCAGGTGTCACTTAGGCTTGACCTACAAAACACCAGCAGTGAAAAATTCAGTTGGTGGAGTATCACCGCCACCATCAACTGTGGTCTTAATCACCGGCTGTGTCACCACCGCTGTGATTATGCGTAGAAGCGTAGACCGAGGCCTGATCTTAGATGCAAAGATGCATTCGATGTTAATTATGCAATGTTGTCATTACGGGGATCTGCTTGAGAGCGCGCTCGCTTTTCATGCAGCAATGAAAATACTCGTCTGCTGAGCACAAAGGGAGCAGTAGGCATCGTGGGTGGAGAGCACATATGCATTAAAGAGAGACAACTGTTAATGTGAAACTGATCACCTTGAACATTTGCGGAGCGCTGATTCGGCACCGCCTTCGTGAAGCAGCTGGCTCTCTCTCTTTTTTTTTTTACCCCGAGCCTCGATAACAAACGGAGCAAAAGATGCGCTGCCTTCTGGATGCTGACTTAGGCTCTAGATGTATGGAATCAGAACGATGCCACCTTGAAACGAAACCGAAAAATGGATTGAAACCGAAAAAAAATATTGTAACTGAAATAAATGTACTGAAAAATCTTGTATTGAAACCGAAAAAAAAATTGATAGTGAAAAACAATTAATTGAAACTGTAATTTTTTTGTTTTCGCTTACAAATTTTTTTTTTCGGTTTCAAACCATTTTTCAGTTTCACTCTGCTGGCACTGTTTTGGCGTACGGGGGCGCGCTGGGGGGCGGGGATTCCGGCCCGCATGTATTTGCATATATTATAATGCTGACCAATGACTGGAGAAAACACTGACGACGCGGCTGCGGTCACGGACAAACTCGCACGTGTCTGTTCGGGAATGGCAGATTCCGAGAGGTCCAGTGTTTACATTACCGACTATTTCAAAGTGACAGCCTGAGGTGTTCTTCAGTAAATTGGACTACCGGACAGGAGGACCTGAGGCCCCACCGCATTAATTTTGGTAAGTTAAATGTGTTTGTAAGCTAATCCGTAATTTAGGTCCTTAGCTAGCTACCTGCTCCATCATCTCATCTTTGCAGATGTCCATTTATAAAGCATCAACAACTCAAAGGTAAACATGATATTAGAAAATGTGTTAGTATATAAGGCCTTTAAAACAAATAAAAAAATAAACAGCTGTCGGCAGAACTGTAGGACTGAACAACTTCAGATCCCGAGTGTGTGAGGCCGGAGAAGGATCAGCTGTATTTCAGATTTGAGAGATAAACTTTATATTTCAGTTTGTGATGATTCTGTTCTGTTTGTGATTACAGGAGCTGTCCTCAGATTCAGACCTCAGCACCACCCAGTGACAGCAGACAGATCATCCTATGTCTTCAATCTTTGTAGTAACTCCAAAATTAACTGAAGAAAACAGTACAAAGGTTAAAGTACCACATGTGCTGTCAGTGAAAGCTGCAGCTGTTTTATTGATAAATTTAAAGACAAAAAGTCAAAAGGATTAATCACCCCTGTAACTGTGTCACTATACATCAGCATTAACAGGACCTCAGTTTGGTGTTTCAGAAAACTGCTGATCTCAGACCTGCACAACTTCTGTTTTAAACACTGAATGTACTCAGCTACATGAAGAGCACATGATGTTTTCTCTGACACAATTAAATAAAACCTGATTAAAAGTCAAAGGTTGTTACTTGTATTTGAACTAAAAACTTGTGATCTGGAATTCTTTCACTGTTTTTTGACAATAGTGTTATTTATCATAAAGTAATTCAGAGTCATTCATACCAGAGTAACCAGTGAGCACAACATATATTTAACTTTCTACAGGACTTAAAGATATTACTATAGCTTATAGCTATTACTTAACTGCACTACTGTATAGTTCTGTGTAAATAATCATTCTGTACATATGATTTTTAATCCTACAACTGTTTATAATTTGCATAGTTCACATTTCTGTATAACTGTATATCTCAGATTTCTGTAGTTTTTCATATTTATATCCTGTACATAGTTTGTACTCACTACAGCCTGTACATACTTATAGTTATAGAATATTCACAACATACTTCATACCGTGTACATTGTAACATACCATAATAGACCCATTTCTGTAGTATACTTACATATCTATACTATTGCTAATATATATTGTAATATATCTATATCATGGCTAAAGCACTTCTGGATGGATGCAAACTGCATTTCGTTGCCCTGTACCTGTGCATGTGCAATGACAACAAAGTTGAATTCTATTCTATTATATTATGTAAAAGTCCAGACCCTCTGAGGATTATCTGAGCACTTCTAACATTACACAAAGCAAAGGTCTCCATCAGTGTTCATGAAATGCTGGGTTTATCCTTCTTGTGAGGGAGCTGCTGGTGAAGATCACGAGCCCTGCTTGATCCCGGCGATGAGTTTCAGTCTTCCTGGTGTTTCTGAAATGATGCCTCTCACTGTGGGTCAACAGAACTTCTGGCACAGGACAGCTGTAATGAAAGAAATTGAAGTTTTGGAAATGCCCTATATGTGAGAAGCAGATTTTGTATTTACTTTTCTTTTGCCAATCAAGATAAAGTATAATTTTCACCATACAATTACTAACCTTGTCATCTCCTGCACTGTCTGTTTTGGGCTCTGGGCTCCTCCTTCCCAGCGCTCATGAGACTGCTTTGATGCACTGTGGTATGAGGTGCTAACCTGTTGACAGTGTTGGGAAGGTTAATTTTAAAATGTATTCCACCAAAGATTATAGAAGTAATGTATTCTGAATACTTTACAACTACATGAATGTACTATTGCTGTGTGATTTATTACTATTACTGAAGGCTACTCGCCATACCAACACCAACTAGATGTTAAAATCTTAATATAAATGAGTAACAGTAGGTGGACATTAGGTAAGGCTGCAGCGATCTCGTGTAGAAAACTATTCAGCGCGTATATAAAACAGGTCAGCGGCTCCGAACCGTAGTAAAGGGACCTCTGGCTAATACGTCCGGTTCGTGTCGGGCTCATAGCGGAAAACTAGCTTTACTTTGTTGTCTGGGTCAAGTTTGCTAGCGAGAGACAGAGAGAGGCGTTGAAAGGCTGCTTATTGTTTCGGAGGAAAACACGAACACAGTGTACAGTCGAGTCTTAATAGCTTACTTACAGCTGGGCTCGTCAGGCACTCTTTTTGGCTTTAGTGGTTATTATTATATTTACATGCTTCCAGCTCCCGTTTCTGCTCCGTGACAGCTGTACTTCTCCTTTTTCTCCCTCCTCGCTCACAGACACATAACGGGTATGGCAGTCCATTCTCCCTGCAGCACGGACTACACTGCCCATGAGGCTACATTGTTTAGGGCGATGCCTGTAACACTCTGCTATTGCCTTCATATTAAATCATTTTTGTATAATAATTTTTAGAGGCTCTTATTGCGTGTTTTGTTTGGGTTTCCACCGGCGTGGAATTACCAAAAATAGAGAGACCATAGCCTAACATATGAAACAGGTAAATACCGCCATGTAATCCATTTATTTCAACAAACTAACTGTATTCTCAATATCACCTATTGAACAGTAATTGTAACGGATACATTTACTCATATTTTGTATTTTAAATACGTAACGCCGGTGCATGTATTATGTTACATGTATTGGTTACATGTAACCAAAATTGGATTTTATCATCTAAAAAATATAGCCAGAGTCCGCCCTATTCTCTCTCGGGCCAACACGGAGATGCTGATGCATGCTTTTATTACCAGTCGCATTGATTACTGTAATGCCCTGCTCTCTGGTCTTCCTAAAAAGAATATTTCAACTTTACAACTTTTGCAAAACTCGGCAGCTCGTGTGCTGACGAAGACCAGAGGGCGGGCCCACATTACACCGGTTTTAGAATCGCTGCACTGGCTCCCCGTGTGTTTCAGGATCGATTTTAAAGTTCTTTTATTGGTTTTTAAATGTCTTAATGGTCTTGGGCCTTCTTATCTCTCAGATCTGCTTTTACCATACGAACCCTCGCGGACCCTGAGGTCCTCTGGTACTGGCCTTTTAATCGTTCCTAAAGTCAGGACACATACTCACGGAGAGGCAGCTTTTCAGTGGTATGGTCCTCGTCTGTGGAACAGCCTGCCGGAGGAGCTCAGGGCCGCAGAGAACGTACATGTTTTTAAGAACAGGCTCAAGACCCACCTTTTTAATTTAGCTTTTACTTAGTGTTTATTTATTTTATGCTTATTTATTCTATCCTGTTATTCTATTATTAATTTAGGATTTACCTAATATTTATTGATTTTATTCTTATTCATTTTTTAACCTTCTTACTCTATTTATATTTATATTTATATTGTATCCTGTTCTTATTTATTTTATCATTTTATCCTGTATATAGCCTATTGTGTCATATCTCCAGTGTTTCCTCAGAGGGCGCTCTCTGCACCGGGGCTGTGATCGACTGTGGCTGCTGGGTCTCTGGGGGTCCTCTCAGCCTGGCTGGGGGGCTCCTTTGCCTCCCTCCTGCTGTGTGCCCAGCCTGGAGGCTTTGGTCTGTGACCGGCTCCCGGTGCAGACGGCTCCCTGTTATAGTGTTTCCTCACTTGGCTCATGCGAGCCCAGCCCAATTTTTACTCTTTAAGTGTGCGCGTGTGTGTATGTGTGTGTGTATGTGTGTGTGTGTGTGTGTGGGGGGGGGGATATGTGTGTATTCACATCATTTATGTTAATGAGAGTGTGGGGAGTGAGTTGGAGGGTGGGGTGGGCTGCTTTTAACTATGTAAAGCACTTTGTGCTACATTTTTTTTTTTGTATGAAAAGTGCTTTATAAATAAAGATTGATTGATTGATTACTGCCCAACACTGCCTGTTGAGATCCTGAGATCCGCTCCTAGAACACCGGCCTCCAACTCCTGAAGAGACACGGGTGTCCCTAAATTTAGCAAATATTAGCTTCAGGCTAGCTTGCTACGACGAATAGGCTAATACCAGCATTTTACCACAACTTCACCAGATGTAGCTAAAAAAACTAAACTAATGTCCAGCCCAGTGGGACAGCAAGAAAAGATGACAAAAAATGATTACTTACTTTCGGTTTGGAAGTTCAAGCTGAAATTGAAGCAGCCATTGAAAGACGGGAAGAGAGAAAGATGGCAGCTTGGTCAGCACTAGTGGCCTCTATAATATATGCAAATACATGCGGGCCGGAAACCCCGTCCCCCCAGCGCGCCCCCGGACGCCAAAACAGTGCCAGCAGATTGAAACTGAAAAATGGTTTGAAACCGAAAAATGGTTTGAAACCGAAAAAAAATGGATTGAAACCGAAAAATGGTTTGAAACCGAAAAAAAATGGTTTGAAACTGAAAAATGGTTTGAAACCGAAAAAAAATGGATTGAAACCGAAAAAAAAATTGTAAGCGAAAACAAAAAAATTACAGTTTCAATTAATTGTTTTTCACTATCAATTTTTTTTTCGGTTTCAATACAAGATTTTTCAGTACATTTATTTCAGTTACAATATTTTTTTTTCGGTTTCAATCCATTTTTCGGTTTCGTTTCAAGGTGGCATCGTTCTGATTCCATATAGATGTCTCTTGCTGCCTGTCAGGTCTCTTAGAAACAGTATCCCTTTGGCTTCTTGGAAAACAGCATATGGCATACATTAGGCAGTAATATTAGAGCAGCTTTTGGCTCAGAAGGCTGCAAACATAATCAGGCGGTCAGGTTGATGTCGAAGCGTAGCTGCCAGAAGGGCTTTTCTGGCAGGTAGTTTGATTAGCAAAGGGAGCCTGTGGAATTGATTGAGGTGCACATCCTGCTAGTTTGCGACTCGCTCGAATGCTCTTTAACAACAGCAGAGAGTGTGAGGAAAAAATAAGAGAAGTCGATGTTTGGAGAAATGGTGATGGAGTCTGCTCCGTCAGACATTTAATCATGCATTTTATCACCATTTGAGAGCAGTCTTTCTTATTCATGAGCATGCAGAACTTGTTAAATTCGAAACTTGTCCTTGCCAACCTGCTAGGCTCGTGAAGTTGTAAAGTAAAAGTTTGACATTTTGGAAAATGCCGATAATTTGGTTTCTTGCCAAGAGTTAGATGAGAAGATTGATACCGCCCTCAGCCCAGTTATCTCTGCTTGGCATAAAGCTTGGGGAATTGCTGAGCCTGCCTCAGACACGGGATTTCTCACAGATTTATATTCTGTGGAGATGTGTGTGAAAGTGTGCCATGAAAGGAGGTGCACATGCTTTTTTAAATCAACCATAAATAACTGAGCAGTTTCATGAGCTCTCTCTTCAGTGAGTCTCTCATGCTCTGGTTGAATGCCGGCTCCACTGTAGCTGAAATGTAGCTGGTAGTCCTCGTGCTCTTCATCTTTGGTAAGCTGGGCGAGGCGGTACTCCTCACCTCCTGCTGCAGGGTCTGCTTAGAGTGTCTCTCCAGCCAGCTGAACATCATCGCTATAAATAAGATAAGATCAGATAAGATAAGATAACCTTTATTAGTCCCACACGTGGGAAATTTGTTTTGTCACAGCAGGAAGTGGACAGTGCAAAAGTTATGAGGCAAAAATTAGAATACAATAAGAATAAATACAGTACACAACTGTACAGAATAGAATAAAATAAAATACTATATACAGTAGAATAAAATAAAATAAATATACAATAAGATAAAAATAGAATACAAATACAAATACTATATACAACTGAGTAAAAATACAACGATGACAGAAAGGATTATTGCACTTAGTGTTATTGCATATGTATGGATGTGTGTGCTTGATCAGTTAAAGTCTTTGTTGTGGAGTCTGACAGCAGTGGGGAGGAAAGACCTGCGAAATCTCTCCGTCCCACACCGTGGGTGCCGCAGTCTCCCACTGAAGGAGCTGCTCAGTGCTGTCACAGTCTGCTGCATGGGGTGGGAGACGTTGTCCAACAGGGATGACAGCCTAGCCGCCGTTCTCCTGTCACTCACCACCTCCACTGGGTCCAGAGGGCATCCTAGAACAGAGCTGGCCCTTCGGATCACCCTGTTCAGTCTCTTCCTGTCCCCAGCAGAGATGCTGCCGCCCCAGCAGACCACACCATAAAAGATAGCAGAAGCCACAACAGAGTCATAGAATTTCTTCAGGAGTGGGCCCTCCACTCCAAACGACCTGAGTCTCCGCAGCAGGTACAGCCTGCTCTGCCCTTTCCTGAGTTATGAGTCCAGTCCAGTCTATTGTTCAGATGAACACCAAGGTACCTTGAACACCAAATAGCCCAAGACAGTGGAGTCTCTCAGATCCTGTTGAATGTTTGGGACTAACTGGTTTAACAGCTACTGAACTTTCAAAATGGGATGTAATAAGATGTAAACAGATTGCTGAAAGTTGTTTTGGAGAGATGAAAACATAAAGTAAAAGTACTCAAAGGAGTTGTTAAATATATTTAGGTACCCAATAATACCCAAATCCACAGCAGATGGCTGCAGGTTGTTTCTGCTCAAGGTTTCTTCCTGTTAAAGGGGATTTTTTCTTTCCCACTCTCTCAGAGTTTTTGCACACAGGGGGTGGTCTGATTGTCGGGGTTTTCTCTCTATTATTTTAGGGTATTTATTTATAATATAAAGCACCTTGAGATGACTATTGTTGTGTTTTGACACTATATAAATAAAATTGAACTGAATTGAATTAATATAACTGGGCGGCTTGGCTAAGTAAAGTCTGCATGTGGAAAAAACTGCAACACCTCAAGCATTAAAATCGCAGCTTTAGATTTAGCCAAGACGTAGACATTCACACAAACATGCTGGTGTTATATATTTTTTGTATTGTTTACTGGATTTAAAAAAAATGTGTCAGTTATTCAGAATCCAAATATGACAGTTTGAAGCCATTGTTTATCAGAAAAACAAAGACTTTAAGTAGAATAAGCTACTTTTGGCTGAATCCTTATTCACAATTGTCACCACAGCAGATAACTCCACATATTTGATTTGGCAGGTTTTTACTAGAGATATTTTTGTATTAGGTGAATGCGTTACCCACTACACCATGGGAATATTAAAGATTTTAAGTCAATTAATGAAGCAAATCAGATTGAAACAATAATAGCTGAATGAACCAACAGCATCTAGAATGGGTAATTGCTGTAAAAGTTGTTGAGTCAGTAGGAGCTGACAGCTGGCCAGGCTCTAGACAACGACTCAATTCACTCTCTCCAAGTCCTCGTGTGAACTGGGAGCATTCAACTAGTCTGAGTAGCTTTGAAAGAGGACACTTGTTGTGAATGCGCTACAGTACTCGGGGAAAAAGTGCAGAACTGGCAAATGCCTGTTTCAGTTCAGCGTCAGCACGGAGTTGGTGAACTTGTTATTTTCGCTCCGGAGCATCTACAAAGTCTTTAAACTGCGTTCGTGATTATGACTGCAGAACATGCTGTTAATTGTGTTGTCTGTTTGTGGTGGTGTTATATTGTTGTATCCGTTTGATCATTCATGTAAAGCCACAGGCAAATTTCCACTTCTGTGGACACTGAACTTTTTTTGATGCGCGTGTGTGTCTGTGTGTGTGTGTGTGTGCACGTGCACGCTCGCACGTCTGTAGCTTCTTTTTCCATCAAGGATAAATGCACGAGGCACTGAAAGCAGATTTGGTTTAGGATAAAGATAGATGCAGGGAGGGATGGCTGATTATTTGCGCTGAATACTGAGGCGCTCACTTTGTTTCATCTCTGTTGCAGACTCTCAATTTCTCTCACTGTCTTTTTATTCCACTCAACTTCATGGCTGCCTGCAGCTACTGGCCTCTTGCCACAGTGGCAGTCCACTGTAATTGGCCTCAGCAGTAAGTTACGCAAGATGTGGGAAGACTGTCCTGGTCATATTGCAGTGTCTTCTGACTGCTGAGCACGGACATTGTTCAGCATGTAGTATTCAGACTGAATTAATCTCTTGGCTGGCCATCATTAAATGCATACATCAGTTTATTTCCAAACTACTACTATGTATTCACAAGGAAACGTGGAATGAAGGGATCACACAGGTGCCAACATAACTCATTGTAGCATTTATTTAAAAACAAAAACAAAAAAAAATCCTGAGAGACTGATGCCATCTAACATAAGTTTACTTATCAACAATCGCCTTGCTCTTATTTTGAAAGTCCAGTCGCGGCTGACTAGCTTTTCACTGTTTTTCCTTGCTGTGGCTGTCCTGCATCTCATTTAGCTGCCCCTCCAGTGAATGTCTTGTCCCAGGCTTAGATGGACTCAAACTCCAGCATCTTGGATTGCAGTTGGATGGTTAATCTAATCAGAACTCACTGAGGCTGCAGAGCAGAGCGAGCATTACCATCAGCAGTCTGCAAGACTCTGTTGCAAGAGCCTCACAGCTCTGCTATGTATTTGTCACAAACTAGCTGTACTTGCAGTGTTTAACAAATTCATCACACCACCACCTTGTGTAAGGGTTTATGCCACAGCTGCCTAAAATTAACACTACTGGTAATTCCCAAAATAATTTTTTATGTATCTGTAATGGTTAATCCAGCAGAGAGTGCAAGCTCCGTAAAATAAATGTAAAAATATAAAACTGCTGTTATCCACGAATTCCCGAACAAAAATTTAGGTTTAGTGGTCGAATGTTACGCTTGATTAATTTCTTGAAGCTGATCTCTAAAAATTAGTCGAGTGTATTCAGGAACCACAGCAGCTCAGCTACAAAGTGTCAGACCATGTAAAGGTACAGAGCACTGATGGTAAGTCGCCAGCTCTCTCTCTGAATTAATAATTGCCTATTACTAAACCCGGCATTAACATCAGCATAATAACTGTGTTCCAGGGCCTTCATGGCATTCACGGCCGATGCAGGATGACTCTGTTCCAGAGTAAAGACACAGTTTGATGAGTTTGGTAAAGTAACTAAAACTAGAGATCGCAAGCCAAGTCTACATCATCGTCTGACCTCGTAAATGCTATCTGGATGAATGGACAAAAATTCCCACAAACGCACTCGGGAATCTTGTATAAAGACTTTCCAAGAAGAGTGAGAGCTGCTATTGCAATGGGGAACCAGCTCCATATTGATAACTGTGGATTTAGGATGGGATGTCATAAAAGCTTCTGTGGGTGTAATGTACACACGGCCCAGTATTTTGTCCATTAAGTGTAGAAAAAAATGACCAATTTAGACCACATTTATTGCCATTACGTGATTATATTATTACACTATATGAATAGAATCTGTCACATTAAGATGTGGTTATATATATATATATACGGTCACGGTTCGATATTTTTTCGATACAAAAAAAAATGTTCATGCCTTTTTAATTTGTCATTTATTAAAATTATAAATATATATTTTAACTCAAAAGTACAGTTTTTAAATTTAACCCTAACCCTTGTGCGCGTTTTTTATTTTGACAGTGAATGCGCACCTGCGGACCACTTATGTGCAGCCCTGGTTATTTAGCTCGTCATATTGCAGCCACAGAAATTATTTTGTCCATGAAACCATAAAGCTGCACTTTCTTTTTGCCTTATAGTCTGATTTGTCATAACTTCTCCGTTTTGTGGTAAGCTTTTCTTTGGCTGTCACTTCTTCACCCTGACCTGTCTTATTTGGCTCAGCAGAACTAAAATATATATTCTGCTGCTTTTACACACACACTCACATAACGCTCAGCGATTCTCTGCGCATCAACCTCTCACATGTTTAAGCTTGCTGCGGGAGATTTCACTTGTCATGTTTGCATAGTAAGCTAACGATTGATAAGACGATGTCAGAGGAATTGGTGCACAAATTATCATCACTCACAGATCAGTGCTGTCGCTCTCTATACACAGTTCGCGCGATTGCAAAGTGAAAGCAAAAAAACAAGCGCAAATTCAAACGCGATTTCAATATGTCACATACTGACAGAGGCTCACCGATGCCAATGACATAATTACCCAGCTACATTTCTGAAAGAATGCAAAAGCATTGATATATATTTTTCCTACAATAGCCCGATGGGCAGGGAAGAGATAGATTTTGGTAACCCGACTGAAAAAATCGCTAGCCCCAGGACGTCGGGCTAGCGATATTGCAAGCCCTGTATCTGATTGAGGAATCACTCATCTTTGGAAAAGAGAGTTTATTACAGAGAAATGTCTCTTTCCAAAATAAAAGCTATACTATCCGCTTCTTCTGGGCTATATTCTCAGCAGCATAAGGAGAATCATGTGCTAACAGCTGTCTAAATGACTCGGCTAAAGTTAGTAGCATGCTTGTTGTTTTGGTCTTTGCACTAGGATGATGTCAGCGTAAATGTGCAGTCATATTCGTTGTGTTCCCACTAGTGCTTTCAGGTTAATCTCGTTGAAATGACCTGAACGCCACAACACGGCAAATCTCCGTTAACGAGCTACCGCCGATCGCCCCGTGCATGGGGCTAGACGGCCAACACGTTAACGAGCTAACTGCGCTAACACACTAGTTCCCACCCATGTAATTGAGCATTGCGTGGCACATCCAACATACTGTTTTACTTTAGTCCATGACTCGCTTACCTTCAGGGTCATACGTCACATGAAAACCAAAATAATTCCAAACGCCAGATCTGAATGAGGGTGAGAGAGGTCCTTGTTGCAAAGAGAGCTTAACTTCTGTCTTGCTAGCTTGCCCTGCGCTCTTCCTTCTGACTATGCTGTCTGTGTTGAGCGCTCAGTGGATCTGCGCTCGACAGTGCAGCCTAGGCGGAGTAGTCGAACACAGATTCACTGAGCGCTCAACACAGACAGCATCTTCAGAAGGAAAGTTGATAAAATAAATTACAAATGTTGTATTGTTCGATACATATGCGTACCGAACCGAAAGCACTGTATCGAACGGTTCAATATCGATACGAATATCGTTGCACCCCTAATATATATATATATATATATATATATATATATATATATAACACCCAGCACGCCCCTGCGGGCGGTTTATCCTTCAAGCTCGGGTCCTCTACCAGAGGCCTGGGAGCTTGAGGGTCCTGCGCAGTATCTTAGCTGTTCCCAGGACTGCGCTCTTCTGGACAGAGATCTCCGATGTTGTTCCCCGGATCTGCTGGAGCCACTCGCCTAGCTTGGGAGTCACCGCACCTAGTGCTCCGATTACCACGGGGACCACCGTTACCTTCACCCTCCACATCCTCTCGAGCTCTTCTCTGAGCCCTTGGTATTTCTCCAGCTTCTCGTGTTCCTTCTTCCTGATATTGCTGTCATTCGGAACCGCTACATCGATCACTACGGCCGTCTTCTTCTGTTTGTCTACCACCACTATGTCCGGTTGGTTAGCCACCACCATTTTGTCCGTCTGTATCTGGAAGTCCCACAGGATCTTAGCTCAGTCATTCTCCACCACCCTTGGGGGCATCTCCCATTTTGACCTCGGGACTTCCAGTTTATACTCGGCACAGATGTTCCTGTACACTATGCCGGCCACTTGGTTATGGCGTTCCATGTATGCCTTGCCTGCTAGCATCTTGCACCCTGCTGTTATGTGCTGGATTGTCTCTGGGGCATCTTTACACAGCCTGCACCTGGGGTCTTGCCTGGTGTGATAGACCCCAGCCTCTATGGATCTTGTACTCAGAGCTTGTTCTTGTGCTGCCATGATATATATATATATATTTTTTTTTTTTTTTGATTGTTTGTTTTCTGTGTTTTTTAGTTGCAGTTGCATAGCTGGCTCCACTTATGTTAACAACGACGGACTGCTTGTGCGTGTCACATCTAACAGTGTTTTTACGTGCGGCTGTCTGCACCTGATGTTCGCGTTGACAGCTCTCAGTCGACCTTTTTCACAGCGTTTTGACTCGTCATAGTAGGAAAATTGCTGGTGTTACTAATACCTTTAGCAGTAGCTTTGGCGTCTTTAATCGTCTCGCCAGGCCGGGACGCTGTTAACAATGAGCCGGCATGAACGATATCTGGACTTCAGCTCTCATTTATTGACACTTGCACTTTTCCCAAAGTAGGCTCCACCAAGAAGGATTTCTAAGCTCATACTGTAACGTTACATGTCACCTTTTCCCAGACGGTTGCTTTTTCATTAAAGATGAGACCTCTTTGCTGGAGACGGGCTCATAAAAGCAGCCTTGTTTTGTCCCTTGCTCTGGTCTTATGTAATCTTGTTTGCTTCAGGTGATGCGCAGGCGATGACAGTTGTAGCAGCCCGGTTGCCTGAGCCAAGGAGTCATCAAAGAGATGAGCTCAGCTTGATGCTGAGGTGGCAACAGGGGGAATAAAGGTCTCTCTTCCTTGTCGAGGTGTGTGTATGTGTCTGTGCGGGGAGGACGGATTAGGACAAGAGGAATGCAACGGGCTGTCAAAGCGGCTGACAGTTTTGTCTTTTCGTTCTGTTTTTCTTCTCTGTCTTTTTAAACACTGAATTTGCTCTTTCCCAACCTGTACAAGGAGAGCGAGTACACAGAGCTGTGTTGTTGACCCCGAAGTCGCTCTTCTTTGTCACAGGGAGATGAAAGACGAGAATTGATAAAAGGAGCATGTAATAAAGTCAAGAAAGTGTTACCTCTGGGCACCCTTGCAGGAGTCTGTGGAGTTCAATATTTGACTTCAGCTCAATATTCAGCTCATTCCCACCGCTCATGCAACCGCACACCAAATCGCAAATCACAAAGTCGCCTGACAGACTGACTGATGTAAACTCTCTGTAGTTTGTAATCCCATTATTTAATTCATTACTTAGACAGTGTGTGTGTGTGTGTGTGTGTGTGCTATATTTGACTGTGTCTGTTGTGAGGCATCTGTGCAGTGACTAAGTTCCAGCATACTGTTTAGCAGCCAGCTCAAATGTTATTGCCCATGGAAACCAATTAAAACCAGTTTTCCGATAATCTGAGCATTGTTTCTATGTCAGGTGTATGTCAGGTGTATGTCAGGTGTATGTCCATTGTTTTAAGGAGGAAAAGTGGTTGGATGTGTGCAAAAAAACTCTTAAAGTGTGTACGTGTTTTCCTTTTTGTTAAGTACTTTAAAAAACTCCCAACAACAACAGCAGGGGGTTGCCGACTGTTCATGAAGTGCCTCCATTACTGTTGCTGTGCTTGTAAAGCTTTTCATTCTGTTGAGGCACAAATGCAGTTTGCAAGAATCACCGTGGAAGATTTAACACTTAAAACTCAATGGCTCCTTGATTTTTAGGAAGAGGTAGATATTTTCCAGTTTTCCAATTTTTTTGTTTTAGCTGTAACTATTGGAACTAAGACAGGATCTCATTCAGTGTTGGTCAAGTTACTTGAAAAAAGTAATCAGTAACTAATTACTGATTACTCCCCCAAAAAAGTAATCCCGTTACTTTACTGATTACTTATTTTCAAAAGTAATTAATTACTTAGTTACTTAGTTACTTAGTTACTTTTTAAAAACACGATTTACAACCTGAAGAGGTGATAAAGTGATAGATCTTTCAGCCCAATTCTACTTTTTCTACATAATCCATCATACAAAATGTAATCAAATGGAAAAGTCTCTTTTTAAAACTTGTTTTATCAGTTTTAATCTTTTAACTTTATGCATCAAGCAAAACATTTAATTATATGCAACATTCTCTGACTTGAATAAATTAGTTTAACATTTAAACCTATTTTCTACACATTCCAGCACATAAAATAAAATATTTTTTGTGTTTTCACTCACTCTTTCAAACAGATGCAAGTAAAACACAGCAGAAAATAAATAAAGTCAAAGACTCAGCGGTCCTTTTGCTCTATTTTCACCTGTAAAGCAGGAGCAGGGTAGGCGGAGGGTTACCCTGGTGCAGGTGTGCTGCGGTCAGTTGAAGAATCCGCGCGAGTGTCTCTGTGAGTTTCCCATCACGTCGTAGCTACTCGGTGCTTGCTCGGAAGTTTAGGGGTTTTTTTCGCTGTAAAAAGAAGTTTTCTTCCCACGCACGATGGACGCTAATGTTTTTGTCACTTTTTATGGAATCAAACTCAAAGTAAGGTCAGTACTTCCACACTTTAAACGCTGCACGCTCATACTCTCTCCCGCACTCGATATATTATCCATTGTTGATCTGCACACAGCTGCTGTCACCAACGTCGCACTTGCTTACGTCACTGTCATGAGACATTCTCGCAAAAAAAATCACGGTTTTAGTAACACAGTAACGCAGCGTTCCTACGGGAAAGTAACGGTAATCTAATTACCGATTTTGCAATAGTAATCCCTTACTTTACTCGTTACTTGAAAAAAGTAATCAGATTACAGTAACGCGTTACAAGTAACGCGTTACTGCCCATCTCTGATCTCATTCTTGTTTTCTTTGAAGGATTTCCACTTGGAGCTTTTTGATGGCTGTAGCTATCTTTGACTTTGCATGCTACTCCTGTTTGTACAGTGGATCTGCTCTCACAGCAACACATACCCCCTCCAGCTCGGATGCTTGGTAGTTGGTAGCAAAAAGCTTTATTGTTTTGGTAGTTTAATGATGGCTGGTAAGGATTTTAGCAGAATTCATACTTATAGTACCTTTCAATTTCTTTGTCATTACAGTAGGCAGCATATGTCCTCAGTAGACCTGTGAAAAAACTGATAACCTTACTTAAATACTCATTTGCAACACTACTGATGCCGACATTGTCGCCTCCTCCAGATGACACACAACTTCAAACATTAGTGCTGCAGACAGACAGGAGCACAGCTCCTGCCCTTCACCAGTAGCTGAACTCGTGACCAGTAGCACCAACTTGGCAAAGCATCTTAAATACTTTTGTGAGATCAGTAAAGCTCATCTTTCAGTGACTTGAAATATTTTTGATTAAAGCCGTTTTTGAAAGGCTTTTTTAAAAAGCTCCATATGAAGTTCAAAAGCACAGACGCAGCCTGTTTCACGGTAGAAATGTCAGTGCCAGTGGCATTCATTTCATCTTGGCCTAAGATGATATCATTTAACATTTTTTGACAAAACGATTACCATATTAATTTTCACAATTCAGTTCTATCATGCAGAGGTTGCTGCTGTGACTTTTGTGCTCACTGTTAATGTTTCCATTTCAAGCTCTCATCTGTTAGCTTTGACCATAGTTTCCTATTTTGGCCATGATTACAACGGTGATCAGCTCTACTAACAACAGCACTTGGAAACAACAAGCTTACCATCTTGTTGTTTTTTTTTTTTTTTATATCATCATCATCATCATCATCATGAAGAGCAGAAAATAACATAAAATCAGACCTCCAACATTACCCGTTACCTCAACGATCACCTTTTATCAGCCTTGTGGACACATGAGTATCAGAGTGCAGAAAAAAAGCATGAACTGTGGTAAAATTGCCGTTTCCTGGCTTGGTTTCAGAATTTATAACCCCTGCTCATCAATAGGTCAGCAGATATTTGTTATAGCAGAGAATAACTTTCCATCAGTTATTCTGCTACACACCATACAAATACCTAAAAATCTAAATCCACATTAGTGCAGTTAAGCTTCTGAATCTTCTTTAAGCATCACACTACATTTTCACTGTCTGTCCTAAGTGTACAAGGAGTAATACGTCACACTAAGTCCAGTTCAGCAGATGTCCCAGCCTCAGGCGCACACAGTCCTCACGGCAGTAAGCTTTTTTTGACATCCACAGACCCAGCAGGAACCCTGGGCTTGCACATCTCAGAAAAACATAGCATTTCTTCCTGTAATAATTGAAATAACCATTTAAAAACGGAATTTTCTGTTTCCTCAGGTTATCATTCTATAATATCAGAATGCTTTGATGATATCCAACATTTCAGTGTGAGAAATATGCAAAAGGAAAATCAGAACATCAGAAATCACATTTTGTTGTGGAAATGTCATCATGTGTCCTCATTAATGACATTGTAGCTCATAGTAATGAAACAAATAAAAGTACCTTATTATATAATAATAATAATAATATTATTGAAAAGCACCCCAGTACTGATATTCCAGAGAGTGAAAACAACTTAGCAGACATGTACACTTTGGAAAAGGATGTTTCCTAAGTGGTAAAAACTATGAAAATGTGCCTAAGGCCATTAACAATACAGAGTTGTACGAAAATGCAGAAAATAATAGATTGAACACAGGTTCAGTGAGAATACACACAGCTGGGAATCTACTGAAATCCACTGTATAATCTTTATTCCACAGTTTGAGCTTCGCTTTCACTGATGTCTTATATGAGACTTAAGATTTTAACAGGAAGAAACCTCAGACAGAACCAGGCTCTGGGAGGGGCAGCCAAGTGCCGAGAAGGGTTGGAGGGCAGGAGGACAGGACAAAAGGAATCAAGGAGCTGTATGGATCAGCTCTCTGGAACGAATTAATTTGGTTTCGTGATGTTTAAAGATGTGTTTACTGTGCATGGTGAATTTGAGTTTCATAGTTGTGAAGTAAATTTAGAAATGACAATGAAACATTTGAAGTTTGTCTGCATGCATCAAAAAAAAATATTCACAAATGCCAGTGAAACACTTTCACTTGAGTCCTTTATTTCTGATATGCAATTAATTAAATTTCAATTTCAGTTACAATTTTGGCCTCCAGTAGTTGTTAAACCAGGATATTTAAGATCTGATGATTGTGCTGTGTTCTGTCTTGTAATCGCTGACTCGTTTTGCCTTCTGGCACGTTCCTTTTCATTACGTTTGCATCTCCATAAAAGCTCACTTTTTTCCAGACTGTGGTGCATTTAGTTCAGTTCACATTTATTTATTTGTTTGCTTTTTTCATTTTGGATGGTAATTCAAATTCAAAGAAATCTGCTTAAATAAAAAAGACCATTTGTTTTTGTCTTCAAATTGAATGAATCCATTATTTTGTTCAGTGTGTGTGAAAAATTATTTTACTTAATGTGAAATAATTGATTAGGGAGAGCTGCTTAAGCCAGTTTGCTTCATAGGTCAGCTTGTAGCTGTGATTAGTGGAAGCACACCAAACGGGCCAGTTACTGGCCTGTCAGCTCGCCTAAAATAACCCTTTTTACTGGGGCCATCATGCCATTGCTTATTTCAAACCCTAGATATCTAAAAACATAAACCATCTGCTAAACTCTTAGCAGGAAGTGGTTGTGGTACAGAGGACACAACTGCTGAAGACAGACACCAGCGTTAGAATTCAGTCCTGTCTGTGGCTGGGTTTCGACACCAAAAGCACTTTGATTAAGGTTTGGAAAGATCCTTGTTTTGGTGAAACCTGAAAGCCATTGGTGCTCAAGAAAATAGGGTTTTTCTGTGTATTAAAGATGAATACAACTTTAAAAGCCAAATACAGGGAGTGCAGAATTATTAGGCAAGTTGTATTTTTGAGGAATAATTTTATTATTGAACAACAACCATGTTCTCAATGAACCCAAAAAACTCATTAATATCAAAGCTGAATGTTTTTGGAAGTAGGTTTTAGTTTGTTTTTAGTTTTAGCTATTTTAGGGGGATATCTGTGTGTGCAGGTGACTATTACTGTGCATATTTATTAGGCAACTTAACAAAAAACAAATATATACCCATTTCAATTACTTATTTTTACCAGTGAAACCAATATAACATCTCCACATTCACAAATACCGGTATACATTTCTGACATTCAAAAACAAAACAAAAACAAATCAGCGACCAATATAGCCACCTTTCTTTGCAAGGACACTCAAAAGCCTGCCATCCATGGATTCTGTCAGTGTTTTGATCTGTTCACCATCAACATTGCGCGCAGCAGCAACCACAGCCTCCCAGACACTGTTCAGAGAGGTGTACTGTTTTCCCTCCTTGTAAATCTCACATTTGATGATGGACCACAGGTTCTCAATGGGGTTCAGATCAGGTGAACAAGGTGGCCATGTCATTAGTTTTTCTTCTTTTATACCCTTTCTTGCCAGCCACGCTGTGGAGTACTTGGACGCGTGTGATGGAGCATTGTCCTGCATGAAAATCATGTTTTTCTTGAAGGATGCAGACTTCTTCCTGTACCACTGCTTGAAGAAGGTGTCTTCCAGGAACTGGCAGTAGGACTGGGAGTTGAGCTTGACTCCATCCTCAACCCGAAAAGGCCCCACAAGCTCATCTTTGATGATACCAGCCCAAACCAGTACTCCACCTCCACCTTGCTGGCGTCTGAGTCGGACTGGAGCTCTCTGCCCTTTACCAATCCAGCCACGGGCCCATCCATCTGGCCCATCAAGACTCACTCTCATTTCATCAGTCCATAAAACCTTAGAAAAACCAGTCTTGAGATATTTCTTGGCCCAGTCTTGACGTTTCAGCTTGTGTGTCTTGTTCAGTGGTGGTCGTCTTTCAGCCTTTCTTACCTTGGCCATGTCTCTGAGTATTGCACACCTTGTGCTTTTGGGCACTCCAGTGATGTTGCAGCTCTGAAATATGGCCAAACTGGTGGCAAGTGGCATCTTGGCAGCTGCACGCTTGACTTTTCTCAGTTCATGGGCAGTTATTTTGCACCTTGGTTTTTCCACACGCTTCTTGCGACCCTGTTGACTATTTTGAATGAAACGCTTGATTGTTCGATGATCACGCTTCAGAAGCTTTGCAATTTTGAGACTGCTGCATCCCTCTGCAAGATATCTCACTGTTTTTGACTTTTCTGAGCCTGTCAAGTCCTTCTTTTGACCGATTTTGCCAAAGGAAAGGACGTTGCCTAATAATTATGCACACCTGATATAGGGTGTTGATGTCATTAGACCACACCCCTTCTCATTACAGAGATGCACATCACCTAATATGCTTAATTGGTAGTAGGCTTTCGAGCCTATACAGCTTGGAGTAAGACAACATGCATGAAGAAGATGATGTGGACAAAATACTCATTTGCCTAATAATGCTGCACTCCCTGTAATACTGCCACCACTACAATGAGATATTACAAGATTAGTACAACATAAAGGCTATTGTTAACAGAAGCATAAACCTCATCAATTCATTGTCAGCATGTTTTACAAAGTCTGTGAAGGCAACCTGTTTCTTACAGACTGAGTTTTTTAGGTAGCTGATTGAGATCAGAGGAAGTGACACCGTTTTTAATATCACTGACAAGGGACAGGATGGGCATGGTGGTTTGGTGTGCCTCTTTGTTGTCAAACCACCCAGAGTCACTCTTCTTCTTTGTGTTGCTGTTTTGGGATCAGTTGTGTTGGCAGAGAGTTTGTCACACTGCATGCATACACATAATACACTTACTGAGGGAAATTGGGGCAGAAAATCAAATCTTGTTTATGTCTCTAAAACCCAGGTTTACATACAGTTTGTCAGTAATCAGATTTCTGCCCAAGCCCAAGGGCTTTGGGTTTAATTATTTTGGACACTAAACATAATAATCTTCCCTTTCATCCAGCTGCACAAAGCAGTACTTTGCGTGTCTTAAGTCTGTCATGCCACGTGCTCTTATAAAAGCTCACTAAGAAACACTTTTACACAACACATGGCTGAAAATCAGGTTTCTCCTTCACTGATCCACATATTTAACCATTTTTCCCTTAATCTCTTATCCCTAATTAATAAGTTTCTCATTTACTAGTGCTTGTTTCCACACATGCAGATTTACCGATTTGCTATAGTGGCACCCAAAAACACACATCCCTTTTCTCATTCTCACCGAATTGTGACACTATTAAATCTGACACAGGCTCCTCCCTTCCAGCTGCCCCACATACCCCAGGGGGAGGATTTATGCAAACAAACCTGCTTCACTTCACAAATCAGAGGTTTGCATAAACAGCCACAGTGCTACTTACAGGTGTAGGCGTTTATTTGAAGTTAGAAAATCTGGTTTGGGCATCACCTGACTGTTGAACTGAATACACAGCTCTGTCCTATATACCTGTAAAGACTTACAGAAGTCAGGTGTATCTGGGGCAAAGCATGAAGTGTCGTGCCGCAACCTCAAATCAGAGCTGCTAAGGTGAAAAAAAAAAAAAAAACCCTAAAAACTGGGCCACAGTGTCCGTGTCCTTAAATACGCCGCTATGCATGTCACGAGTCACCTCAAGCACCGTTTGGCATTAGTTGGTCTGTGCTTGGCTGTTTCTTTTCTTTCTTTCCTTTATAAGATCTCATTGCCTTCTGTTGTTTCACTGTAAGTTATACTTATACGGGTTCTTTCTTTAAGTTAATACACGCAGGCAACATATGTCTGCATATTAAATAGTTCCTGAAATCACACCATCCCACTGAAGCACATACATTTATGTGTTAATGTGAGGACAGCTGGCATAGGAAGTGAACATGCGTTTTTCAGCCCTTTGTGTACTTTTCACCTTTCAGGGGTTAAAAGTAAAGAGTGTAGTTATCTTTTTTCCTACATCAGTACCTCTACCTTAAATATATCACACTGCTGGACAGTATAGAGCTCTATTTATAGTACATATCTCATTTTTTTTGTCCTTTATCTTAGAGGCTCTTTGTGACTGCTCTTCCTATCCCTCCACTACATTCCATTTCCCACTGTGCTTTAAATAGATCTCTAATGTATCCCTCTGCTAACAGTCGAAAGGTTAGTATGGCATTTTAACCCCAGAGCGCGGTCCATTTCTTCACCACAATGTGTCACGGCCCAGTGGTTTGTGAAACTAGGTCCCACTGAAAAAGCACGGAGATGGTGGTTGGGGTTGGCTGTTGAGACACGGCTCTTAATAGGGACTGGTTACAAGAAGCAGGGAGCAGCTGTCTACACACTGACTCACACATCAGCTTTTGTAAAGTGTTAACAATATAGTGGAAACTCTCTCAAAAGTGTAGGCAAGTTTAACATTTCCTGAAGTGTTATGTAAAAATACTAAGAAAAAAAGTTGTTGTTTTTTTTAAAATAATGAAGTTGGTGTTAACATATCCAGATCAGTTACAAATAAGAGGAGAAAGTTGGCGATTTCTGTTGTGTCAACGATCCCTGGCCCTAAGGAGCCAATCAGCAGCCACACAGGCAAACGTGACCTAGTCATATTGCTCCTCTGACAATGTAACACTAGTTATAATGTCACTGCTGAGGTTCATATAGTAGAGGCTCATGACACTTTCATCTGTGAAATACCCTAAAATCTGTTGTAATCATTGTGCTTACTTTGGTTACTTGCTAGGTCACTAGATTTCTGCAGTGGCAGTTTGCATGGAAGATGCTGATTTGCCAGAAAACCTTCTCCAGCTTTGCCAATAAGTATGTGACTCGAGCAACCTACTAGCAACTAAAGCAACTGTAGTGCAGCAACCCCAATGCGTAAAGACTAGTCAGTGGCCCTCCACTAACAAGTGCAGGTATAACATGTTACTATACTCTTCGGCAATCACAAAGTCCCAGGTTTATATTGTTAACCGGTAAGTGACAATGGGTTTTGTTTTACAGAGTAATGCAGAATTGATGTAGTAACTAGTGTAATGAATTACTTTCTAAACCGTGAACCACCGGTTGCTATCAAAAAGTGTGAATTCTGTGACTGGTGGTTACCATGGGGTCTCTGACGGTCTTTAGGCCTGCGTGAATGCGGCTTTAGCGATCATTTTCACTACTGCTGGTCTGAGGCGTAATTGTAAATTGCATATATAATTGGCATGGCATTTGTTCAGTGCTTTGGGAGAATCAGCTAGAGATATTAATAATACATGTCAGAACTACAACCTGCTGTGATTTTTATCCTAAATGAAGCATTTTAAACCTTTATTTGGGACTAAATCCCCTAACTATTGATTTGAATGGTTATTCTGAACATGTTGTTTTCATGTCTCACTGATTATTGTATGGGAACTTGTGATAAATAACTGCCTTAATGCATTGCTCCAGGGGCTGTTGGGTAGCAAGTCTTACTCTTAGGATTGTGATGCAAGAGAACCTTTGCTAAGAAATGCTGGTTTCCTTATTGCTCAGTCGCAATGCAAAGAATCCCAACCACAGTAACATTTTATGTCAGTCACTTAATAGAACCTGAATTATCTAGTTGTTGTTTTTTAAATGTCAAGGTTAAAACTGAGTGTTTTCATTATTAATCCATCTGCAAATTTCTGTAAAAATGCTTGTCCTTCATGGTTTTCAGAACTCAAAAAACTTCAGAAAATCCCAATAATGTCGTTTATAGAATAGTTTAAGCTTTAAAAGGCATCCAGCTGTAGAAGCAGTGGTTGTAGTTTTGCAGTAACTTCACTTTAAGCGGTTATACAGAGGCCTACCTGGTTTCATGATGACCTTTGAGGAGTCATGCAGGGCTTTTCAGTAAATCCATTTTCCTGTCACAGTAGAAACTTGACTCCATGCTGCAGGAGAACACTAACATTGACTTAAAGTGTAGACAATCTATATTTGTGGTCTGGCTCCAGATAATCATAATTATTGGATATAGATAGTAAACCTAACACAATGCCTTCCCTGTGTTTTATTAATGAGAGAAGACGAGATGAATGCACAATGTGCAGATTCTGGCCCAGGAGTTGTGAATCACACAGAATTAATTATGCCAATGCAGGGACTACATGATGTGCCACCACCGTAACGTAACAGACAGACACACACACACACACACACACACACACACACACACACACACACACACACACAAAAGGCTTGATTGCCATGGTAACCTCAGAAGTTTTCACACGGTCCAGATGATGTTTCTTTGTGACAGTGCCGTGCATGCGAGAGTCCCCATGCTGCAGTGCAGAATTATCATCTGAAGTGTTCTCATCTTGCATCCTCTTCGTCTTGACTGCCTTAAGATGTATGATACAGCCTCCTGCAGGGAGTCCAAATTCACGTCTCCTTTTTCATTCGCTCCAGCATGGCTCTCGGTTTACAAAGATTTACTCGACATCTGTGCGAGTTCTTCATATCACATTCAAAGTATACTCTTGTAGATGCACCTTTGTATAAGAGAAGTAGCCTAAATGCTACAGTTGCATTATCACTGCATTGTCTTTGATAATAGAGCTGGATCTGTATCGGTACAGAACAGTGACCTAATTTGCTGGCTGCAGGTTAAATACAGTTTTCTGTCCTGTTCTGTAACCTGTAACTATTTGTAGCGCTTGTTCCCTGTGTGGTTTGCTCAAGTTGTCCAGGATTTTATTAATTTGCTGTAATTAAAATTTTCTTTTTTAAAAACTATAATTTTTTTTCTCTCTGACTGTCCTTCACAGATTTGAGTAAATTTATTCTTCTTTCTTTTGATGGACTTTCTTTTGCGGTCATATTTAAATGACACTTCTGAGGCTACAGGCCAGAACCAGTACTTCCAACAAACAGTCCAACACTGGAGACTGTCTCCACCAACAAAACTTACTAGAGCGGCAGCTGATACCCACTAATACTACAAATAGCCCATAAATCTGTGGGAAACACTGATGTCACTTTCAAACTTTCCACAGTCAAAATCAATGGAGAAAAACTTGAATCACAGCATCCCTACTGGTAAACGGGATATTGATTGGACTGTTCTGCAAAAAGCAGGCTAGACAGAAACAATTTACCAGATTATTGTATTTTTCCCTCTTCAGAGGAAAATGTGAATAAGATGCGCAGGTTCTGGAGTAATTGCCTCATTCACGTGAAGGCAATCAAAGAAAGCAAAAAAAAAAAAAGGAGAAGCAGAATGAACAGAAGTCTGGACACATCCAGGAGGTAGACGTGGTACACCAGATGTACGGACCAGTCTCTCCAGTCAGGGAGAAGAATGTAGGAGGTGAATAATGGTTGTAGAAGTAAGCGGGCATGTCTGCTTAGGGAGGGACACAGTAGTTCCTAGCAGCTGATAATGAAACACTTAGTGAAACTTTGGCAATTGACAGGCACATCCCTGACCTTTCCCTCCATTGATCTTCTTTAGCGTACCAGCTGGTCAATTCCATTTTAATTTGATGAGTAACCTTAGGAACTAGGTATGGTGTGTGAGTCACATGCTCTAGGAGTTGTTTTTGAATAGAGGTTCATCACATTAGCGAGGCGTGCATATGCACAGAGCTATAAAAAAAAAAGCCTTAATGGCTGCATTCATTTTCTAGCAGTGTGACTCTTTTGTGTTGTCATAAAAGCTGTTCAGCAGATGAAGATCAGAAAAGCATGACAAATTAATGCACATGCGAGGAGACTCAAATGATAAGCAAACGCGGGCATTAAGTGCATGGTTGCACGGACACGCCCTCTGCATGTACCTCCATATCCTTGTCCAATTATCAGTTGAGACCCATGGCTAAAATTGTCACGCCTGTAAAGACAATGAGCTCCTTTGTGCTTGTGAATATTCATAAGGTGCTCTGTTTAGAGAGCCTCCAATTAGGCTGTATTAGCACTCCAGTGTACAAGGAGAAAATGATGATGATGGCTGCTCAGTGATGATAGTGATTTAAGTAAACAGATTCATCAAATGTGGCCTTCAGCAGGCTGCGGATGCACTTCCCTGTCGTGTCAGTTTGAAATTGAAGGAGGCGATCACTTGCTTTTTGTGTCAGTAGTTTTAGAGTAAACTTTTGCTGCATACAAGTCTCCTAAGTAAACAGGAAAACACCGAGCTTTAAGGAGCTCCTTTCAGAGGCGGTAGTCTCATCTGTATAAACAAGTAATGTATCTGTGACCCATATTTCTCACAGACTACCAAATACGCTTCAAGTTGTGCAAAGGCGTCTTTTGAGCACGGTCTAATAACTGGAACTCCTTGAAATGAATCGCGCAGCAAACTTTAACGATCGCCCTTTCACAACATGCAGCTTTTCCTCTGCTGTTCAAAAGAGTCCCATCCATCAATAAAGATCAAAGAAAATCAGTGGAAGATCAAGATCGCTCGAGAAATCCTGGATTCAAAATGTGCTGAAATTGTGTAGTACAGTCTTCTCCTGTGGCCTCTCAATTCCATTCAATTTGATGCTCAATATCAAAGAGTGTAGGGTTGTCCCAGCAGCAGCTTCTACTACTACAGACCGTGAAATATGGCTTACTACTGCCATAAAATATTCAGTAATCATGTGGGAGAAGAAGCTGCTGTGAAGCAAGCAGGTCTTACTTGGTTGCGCTGTGTAGTGTCACATGCACAGCGAAGAGTCACATGCACTCACACTCTGATTCTTCTACCACAATGACAAGTTGCACAAAGCACGTAGCCCTCATCATCCAACAGTGCGTGCTGCAGATGCAATAAACCTGGCATATTGGTTCTGTGCACTGTCTATGCAAATGGAAACCTGTCTGCAAAGCGCTGAGAAATGGCTTGTACATGCACTGATAACATAGCACAGAGCAGACAGCATAGGATTGGATTAGGAGCAGAAGCATATTCTCAAAAGACGTAACAGGAAGGGATCGATGCTAGGAGGTTTTTTGATCCCACTCCAATGGGCTCGTCCACACAGCGTGCATTCACTCAGTGTGATTTGATGGCTGGGTCGTACTCTAAATGCGCTCTGCATTAACATTTCAGGGTTCACTTTCTGCAGCGAGCTGCTTTACATCCTAAAAGGGACTCGGCCGTACCTTGATATTTGTTCATTATTACAGATATTTCACAACTCATTTTCCCATTTTGATTTATGTGTTTGCACGAACCCAGGGGCAACTGCAAACTTTTCATCGGTGTATTGCATTATTAAACAGAGAGCATGTCTGGTACATCGGCACGCAAACTGGGCAGTCATTTATCACAACGTGAATCACCTCTATGAGGTTTCCTGCTTGATTACAAACACAATGGTATCCTAAATGAGAAATTGGTATTAAATCCTGGTGAGAGCATTCCTCAACACTATGTAATGTGGGATGTTTAAAAGGCTTTTAATGAACAACATTCCCAATCCTAAGAGTTTGTGAGCAACAATTGGCAACAAAACGCCCACAAAAACAGGCAACTACCCAACTCCGACCCCAACCCTAGTTGTCCTAAATAACTAATAAGTAGTAGTTTAGAAAGGGAATGATGCCTCCTGATACAGATTCTAAATGACTGACTCTTAGTGAGATCTAGTATTACCAGCTCAGCATCTTTGCATTAAGTGGCGGTACATAGACGAGTCTAGAGTTGGATAGTCTTCTCCACAGTTTTATCGTGAAACTATAGTAAGGCTAATTCAATTAAATTTGAATCTGATAATATTTGATAGCAGCGATTCGATGAATTAATGGGCAAACGTTCTGAAAAGCTTGATCGCCAGGCTGTTGGCGATCACTCTGACCATTGTAAATCCCTGAGATCTTCCTTCATTGGTGTTCATATATTCAAGTTTTACTGATATCAGCAATATTATGTTGCATCCCCATTAGTGTAGTGCTTCGCCTCCTTCACAGTTCTACCCCAGCTGGATCCATGATAGTCGAACAGTATCACAGTCCAGTTTATTGATTATGTGATAATTCTCCTCCACTTTGGTATATCCTCTTTGGGGAAGTCGTGGTGAAATCTGAGGCCTCATAGTAGAAGATGAGATCTCGTGTTTATATGTGCAGATGAATGTACTGTATCTACTCAAGGAATGCAGTAGTTGTGAAATTGTAGTGGATACTGATACAGATTTTTAAAATACCCATTTTGACCAAAGTTGATACCAATGTTTTTTTTCTTTCTTTTTAAAAAACATTTATTCCCTGTATGGAGCAGGGGGAAAAGGTCTGAACAGTCTTTTAAAAAGTAAAAATTTACAACTTCAATTCCAGAAAAGTTCTGATGCTTTGTAAAATGCACTATGAGAGTTACAAATTCACAATGAAACCTAAAAAACACGTGAAATCTTTAAGCAGACAAAATCTAGCAATTTAAGAAAAAAAAAATGATTTGATGGCACTAACAAAAAAAAAACAAACCAAAAAGTTAGGGCCTTCCCTGACCTGTTGCTCTAAAACCTGTAGATATTGTTCAGCACTGATGGTGCAAGCTGTCAGTTCCTTAGGCATTAATAGGCATGTCCACACCAACCGAGATGTAGGCTTTTGAACTGAGTGCTGATAACAAACTGGATGGTCCCTCTTCTCTTTAGCCTAGAATGACCTCATTGTTTTGTTAAAATGATACATTGTCTCAGTTTAAACATTTGATAGGTCTTCTATGTTCTACCTTCACAATTCATTGCGTTCAACTTTTATTTACATTTTTACCAGAGTCTCAACTTTTTGGGGCTACTGGGGTTATATTGAACACCATCCAAGACACAAATGATGGGACACACAAACCCTAACAGTCCTCTCAGTGGTTGTACCTTGAGCCTAACTGGTGTTTAGTTATTCTCTCCACTATCTAATAGTGCTTCTCAGAAGAAAGCTTGGGGTGTAAGGTTAGAGGAGATAATCATTTCTTCAACATTTTCATAATTACAGACATGAAACAAAAGGAATTTTTGACTAAAGTATGGGAGGTCTTCCCATTCTTAACATTTTAAATACACTTCTATGCCAGGATGAAACTACGACGCCGTAAACCAGCCCAGCTAATGTTTCTCAAGTAGACGATATTTCATAAATAACGCAAACTTGCGTCCCTCGTGATAAACAGCCCCCAGCATCTGTTTATACTTGATTCTGTCAAACCTCTCTTATCTGTGGTTACTTACATATGAGTGGAACTCATAATTCATCACTCTGGATCGATTGCCACCACTCCTTCTCTCAACAACTTTTTTTTCTTTCTTTCTTTCATGCAGGGAGCAGCAGCTGTGATGGTGAATAAATAAAGTATATAATAAAATAATAAATAAAGAATAATGAACCTCTGTGAAGATTACATTATCTCAGGGTTTATAATTAATGTCCAAATATGACTATAAAACCTTTGTGCTGCACATTAAAGTCATATTAGCTCTTATATATTACTGAAATGTTTGCATGCCTCAGCATATTCCTCCTCCTCTCCTGTGTTAAATACAAACTATGCATTTAACTGAGCTTCAGTTTGCTTTGGATTTTCCTTTAATAAAACCCTAGTTAAAGAAAATGGCTTTGAAAGTTGTCTCTCTAACTCATTATCTCCTGGTGTGTTATTAGCAAGGTTAATGATCGAATTGCATAATGTATTTTTCATCATGGTCAGGAAGGTGCCCTCCTCGTTTTCACCTTTTTCACCTTCCCTGTTTTTGCTTTAATCATCCTCTGTGTTACAGTTGATTCTATTGAGTGCAACCATCATAGAAACAAGTGGAGTTTTTCATGAGCTCCCCGAGCTACTACCATCAAGGTTATTGGATTTTATTTTTGTTCATTTTTGTTTTGAAGTTGCTCCGGAGCAACAAAGGTGCGAGAACAGATCCACGCTCCGGGTTGCAGAGTAGTAAGCGATACAGCGTTTCTCTGAATGTCATCAGTAGTGACGGAAAGGCAAAGACACGCTGACGGACGATTAGATGGTGTTTGTGGACTGAGATGAGCTATATGGAGCAGCTCTGGTTCTGGAGGCTGAAATCATATTCATTTTCTCCTTATATAGCTTGAGGTGATGGAGCACTTTCACAGCTCGGGCTAAGATGAAAACAAGCAAAGAAAACGGCGTTAGAAAATGTCTGCTTCAAGCTTAGATGCATTAAAGCATAAGAGTCAGGGTGCATTTGCCAAAAACATCCATTAGCAGAGTTTAGAGTTATATTAGGTGCACCGCTAACAGGTGGTGGAAGCTGGGTTTAACTGTGACATTAAACTCAAAATCTGCATCTTAAAGTGCTTCTATAATGCTGCTTCTTATTTTCTGTCATAGATGCAGTTAGGTCCATAAGTATTTGGACAGTGACGCGTTTTTGGTATTTTGCCTCCGTACGTGCCGACAGTGAATTTGAGATCAAACAATTAGGATGTGATTGACGTGCAGGCTTTCAGCTTTAACTCCAGGGATTTAACAAAAGTGCTACATTAACTGTTTAGAGAATTACAGCCATTTTTGTACACGCAAACCCTTCATCCTGCTACTTCTATCAGCAGCCACATCATCAAAAAACACTAGTGATAAACTAAGACTGGCAGCCATATGTGCTCATGCCATAGCATTTCATCCACCGTCTTTGACAGATCATGATCTGTTTTCCCTCCTCCAGACTCATCCCTCAATTGTAGTACAAGTTTTTCTTGGTTTCATCTGTTCAAATAATATTTTTTTCCAGGCTTTTAGATTAATCTAGCCTTTCTTTTCACGGGTAGCTTCTCTTTCATTGGCAGTGCTTTCTTTCTTTTTTGAAATGTATCAGATTAATAATTTAGGAAACACTTGAGAGTTTTTAAGAGTTTGCCGAGCAACTACATTTACCTGCTTAATTTGTCTGGAAATGACGATGCCGGAGGCCTCACCTTCCCGTGAAACTGACATCCCATCTGAAAATTCTGGACTTTGTATGAAAATGGCTCCAATTCCTAATCAGTTCATGCAAAACAGGCGTTGAATTAAAACATGTGCAAGGAGTACAAAATAAAACTTTGCCAAATCAAACATGTGGCGCTGTCTGCTGTGGTGACTTCCTTGTGACAAGGGAGCAGCTGAAATGATCAAAGTATAAGCACTACAGAATATAAAGTGAAATTTTTGCAGAAAAACCTAATGAAATTCTTGATGTTGATTTTTCTAGTCACGTTTCATGTCATTAATAAAAGTATGACTTTCCATGAGAGATGGAAAACTATCCCAAAGATTTGCATGGTAGTATATATGACCACACACACATCCACACACTCTCACTTTCTCTGTCACCTGACATGGGTTCTATGCCAACATCAACACCTCCACAGGAGCCAATCCCCCCATCGAGGACCCCTGTGGAGCCTGCTCAGCATATTATCCTTGTGTTTCAGGAGCTTACAGCCCCCATAGGAGGAATAGATGTTGTCATTCTCCCATTACCTCCATAGTAAGTCCATTCACTAACATTCACTAAGACCGTTGTCTTTTGTGCAGCGTCCAGTGAAAACCGAGTGCGGTAGATAGAGGCAGCATGCTGTTTGCTGCAGATACTTTAAAAAAAAGAAAAAAGAAACCAGCCTCATTCACCATCATCTTGCTTGTTTCTCTGGAGTACCACTTGTGACGTGGCACAAATTGAAAATACAACCAGCAGTCTTCTATCGATTTTAAGATAATTTTCCCAAGCGTCATCATAGAGTAGATGAAGGTAATTGAAGCCTTTCTTGTGTCGTGTGGATGTACTGTGAAGAGTTCCCTTGTTTGTTTAATGAATGGATGTCCTCTGTCCTTTAATCATCTGCTTCAACACCCGCTGAGGGAGCTGTGTAGAAATCAAACACTTGAAGAGTGCATACAAAAGTGCAGGACACTCACTGTGAGTAGTACGAAAGTACTTTCATTAAAATCACATTAGAATAGTTGGTTACACAGAATTTGATTACATTTCACAAGTAAATAAAAAGCTCCCTGATGTACAGTGGGGCAAAAAAGTATTTAGTCAGCCACCGATTGTGCAAGTTCCCCCACCTAAAATGATGACAGAGGTCAGTAATTTGCACCAGAGGTACACTTCAACTGTGAGAGACAGAATGTGGAAAAAAAAATCCATGAATCCACATGGTAGGATTTGTAAAGAATTTATTCGTAAATCAGGGTGGAAAATAAGTATTTGGTCAATAACAAAAATACAACTCAATACTTTGTAACATAACCTTTGTTGGCAATAACAGAGGTCAAACGTTTACTATAGGTCTTTACCAGGTTTGCACACACAGTAGCTGGTATTTTGGCCCATTCCTCCATGCAGATCTTCTCGAGACCAGTGATGTTTTGGGGCTGTCGCCGAGCAACACGGACTTTCAACTCCCGCCACAGATTTTCTATGGGGTTGAGGTCTGGAGACTGGCTAGGCCACTCCAGGACTTTCAAATGCTTCTTACGGAGCCACTCCTTTGTTGCCCGGGCGGTGTGTTTTGGATCATTGTCATGTTGGAAGACCCAGCCTCGTTTCATCTTCAAAGTTCTCACTGATGGAAGGAGGTTTTGGCTCAAAATCTCACGATACATGGCCCCATTCATTCTGTCCTTAACACGGATCAGTCGTCCTGTCCCCTTGGCAGAAAAACAGCCCCATAGCATGATGTTTCCACCCCCATGCTTCACAGTAGGTATGGTGTTCTTGGGATGCAACTCAGTATTCTTCTTCCTCCAAACACGACGAGTTGAGTTTATACCAAAAAGTTCTACTTTGGTTTCATCTGACCACATGACATTCTCCCAATCCTCTGCTGTATCATCCATGTGCTCTCTGGCAAACTTCAGACGGGCCTGGACATGCACTGGCTTCAGCAGCGGAACACGTCTGGCACTGCGGGATTTGATTCCCTGCCGTTGTAGTGTGTTACTGATGGTGACCTTTGTTACTTTGGTCCCAGCTCTCTGCAGGTCATTCACCAGGTCCCCCCGTGTGGTTCTGGGATCTTTGCTCACCGTTCTCATGATCATTTTGACCCCACGGGATGAGATCTTGCGTGGAGCCCGAGATCGAGGGAGATTATCAGTGGTCTTGTATGTCTTCCATTTTCTGATGATTGCTCCCACAGTTGATTTTTTCACACCAAGCTGCTTGCCTATTGTAGATTCACTCTTCCCAGTCTGGTGCAGGTCTACAATACTTTTCCTGGTGTCCTTCGAAAGCTCTTTGGTCTTGGCCATGGCGGAGTTTGGAGTCTGACTGTTTGAGGCTGTGGACAGGTGTCTTTTATACAGATGATGAGTTCAAACAGGTGCCATTCATACAGGTAACGAGTGGGGGACAGAAAAGCTTCTTACAGAAGACGTTACAGGTCTGTGAGAGCCAGAGATTTTCCTTGTTTGAGGTGACCAAATACTTATTTTCCACCCTGATTTACGAATAAATTCTTTACAAATCCTACCATGTGGATTCATGGATTTTTTTTTCACATTCTGTCTCTCACAGTTGAAGTGTACCTCTGGTGCAAATTACTGACCTCTGTCATCATTTTAAGTGGGGGAACTTGCACAATCGGTGGCTGACTAAATACTTTTTTGCCCCACTGTATGTTAGCGTGGATATTTATACTATAGCCATTTATTGACTGAACTGCTGGCACTTTACCTTAGCCAGCGTAGTGGTGGTCCACTATATGTTGGGATTTAAAGCCTCAGTGACCTATATAGCTTCTACAATTCTTTTCTCTCAGCCTTGTGCATGAAGGGATGGTTACAGGAACGGCTATGTCCACAATAATTACCCCCTCAGCATGGAACAAGGCCTGTAGTCCTTTACCCCTTTATCTAAAGAGCAGCTCCTTTCACCAGGCTGGATAAAAGGAGGAGGAGGGGGGACTTTTGTTTCGTTTCCCATTACCCAGTGACTCATACTTCGAGGAAGTGCTGTGATACTGGGTACATAGATCGATGGTTACTAAAAAACAAACTTAAAAAGAAAAACAGTGGAGGTGGATGATTTTGATTGTGTCATGGTGAACTGCGTAAAATCATTTAAGATGCTGAATGAATATTTGTTAGGTTTCATTTGTGAATAGCATCTGACACATCACGCCAGCAGCGTGTCTCAGTGCCGTGTGAAGGTTGGCCTCCTTTTATTGGAGGCAGATTCAGCGTTTACTCAAGTCTTCGGTGAAAGCATGAACCCTGTGAGGAGAAGTTCACAGTTGATTTAATCTTTTCATAACCCTTCATGTTTTTTGACTGATGTTAAATTGGAAAGAAGACCAAGTTTACTAGTGTGGAGCCATAACACAAGGTAAATTTACCAGCCACTTTGTTAGATACATGTACGGAGCTGCTTGTTAAGACAAATATCTAATCAGCCAATCACATGGGAGCGACTTGGTGTATTTAGGCATGTGGACATGATGAAGTTTAAACCAAGCATCAGAATAGGGGAGAAAGGTGGCATAGCTGTTGATGCTGCGCTGACTATTTCAGAAACTGCTGATCTGTTGACTTTTCGGTGACAAAAAGAGAAAATATCCAGTGAACGGCAGTTCTCTTGGGAAAACTGCCTTATTGATGTCAAAGGTCAGAGAAAAATGGCAGATAGGAAGGCAACCGTAGCTCTTACAACCATTTGTTACAACCAAAGAATGCAGAAGAGCATCTTGCACAACATGTTGAACCTTGAAGCAGATGCGTTACAGCAGCAGAAGACCACACCATGCACGCCAGTCAGCTAAGAACAGGAAACTGAAGCTACAGTTCTCAGAATTTGACATGAGAAGTTTGGAAAAATGTTGCCTGGTCTGGTGAGTCTCGATTTCTGCTCTGACATGCAGATGGTTGGGTCACAATTTGGCATAAATAGCATGAAAGGATGGATCCATCCTGCCTTATGTCAGCTGTGCAGACTAGCGGTGGTGGTGTCACTGTGTGGGGGGTATTTTCATGGCACATTTTGGGCCCCTTAGTACCAACCAAGTAGCAATAATACTAGTATTAACATGCTGAACATGTCCATCTCTTCATGAGAACGGTGTACCTCTCCTCTCATGGCTGATTCCAGCAGAACAGCGTGCCGTGTCACAAATCTTAGATCATCTTAAACTGTTTTCTTAAACACGACAGTGAGTTCAGTATACTCTAATGGCCACTGTCGTCAGCAGATCTCAGTCTAATAGAGCACCTTTGGAAGGTGATATAGGAATCATGGATGTGCTGATGCATTCATAACTTGATGGACCCTTATTTGTAGAGCAAATCCAAATGCAGAGTTACAAAGTGCTTCAGAGTTTGAATAAAAGCCACACGTTAAAAATAACTTTACATTTTCAAATCAACCATACAGTCATACTAACATATACACATGCAAATGGTTCCAAACTATGATGTGCTTTGGTCATCAGCCAATCACCTTAAAGTTAATTTAACTCCCAACATTCACAGTTTGGTTTCTATTCTTTGTTTTAAGTCAACCTTAAGACAACCAGTTGTGGCGTTCAACCTACATACTATTATTAAGCTGTATGAAGTAAACAGAGATAAACATGCCAATTAAAACTACAAAGCAAAACAAACTCATAATGAACTTTGAGTAACCAGTTTTTACCCAACAAACAACAACTGGAGCACAGCCAAAACATCTGGTTGGAGCTGTTAGATCTTTTGACTCAAGGAGTGCCAGAGCACAGACATGCTGTGTATTGAGATGCTTCAATTCTGGCTAAACATTATTGATGAATCATTAGTTTGAAAGGGCGAGTCTCTCCTGGAAGCCACTCATTATGTTGCCACGTGAAAGTGTGTGGAGGAAAAAGTTTGAGAATCAAAGAAGAGACCTCGAAAGAAAAGTTCAAGCACAACTTACTTTGTCGCCTCTGCAGGCCTGGAGCAGGTGTGAATATTGGAACGTCACTTTGGTAAAGGCACAAAAATTGCCAGACAGCCTCCTCACTTCTGATGTCACAAACCTTAGTACGGGAAAGGGATTTCCAAACCTGTTTATCCTTCTGCTAATATATGCTATACTGGCACAGGACCCAGATGAGAAGCTGAATCATCGCTCTCGCTGGGAGAAAGACCTGGTGAATCTATGAAAACACTGCGCTAGATTAAATTTTTATTTCATTTTCTTTATCCTTTTTAATATTGCACAGAGCTACATTCATGCTACAGTGCCTCTGTGTTTTGGACCTGAGGTGCAGTCTGAGCCGTGCCATATGAGGGGATTAGCTATGTACAGAGGGAGCGTATCAGACTGTCTCCCAGACAAACTACAGAAAACACACCCTTGTCTTTGAAATCACCTGGCAAGGCGGGGGCCTGCCTTCTCATTCAGCACTCAGAGGCTGGTTAGCAATGGGTCTGCCTGGAGGAGCCCAGTCTGTGTCTTTTTTCTCCCATTATTGCTCTTTGTCTACACGGAGAGGGCGCTGAGTGACTTATAAGGAGAAGCTGCATGAGTTGGCATCACGCCTGCTGTTACACATGCGCACACACACATGCACATGCGCAGAGCAGAGGTAAGTCTTAATCAGTAACACAGATGACCAGAAGGCAGGGGTGGAGGTCCATCAGTGACCATCTTCATCCACCCACATTACCACAGCTGGAGTCTGCACGTGCAGGGTTAACCTTGAACAGGAAACCTGGCAGTGTACAGTGTTTAGAAAAGTGCGTATTTCTCTTTTGTTCTGTGGTTTTGGCATTTTGGCTACATATTTTGTTTTTTGTACATATTTTTATAAATCTTTATGTTTATTTACTTTGTTATTTTTTAAAAAAATAAAATTTTTATATATATGTTACATTTACATTTTCGTGCAGTTTTTTGTATCTGTTTTTGTATTTTGGTATCTTTACCTGTCTCATAAATTCAGGGCTACATCCTTTCTATAGACAAAGAGCTTATCTTGGAGCCTTCAGCTTCTTCTTTAGTACTTTCATAGGTGGATGTAGGAAGTAACAATAATATGTGATGATAATCTGTGATACATGAAATAATCTTATATTAATAGTAATAATGGATCTGTTCCTGTCAGGAAAATGCTTGTGCAGAGGTTTCATTGTCCTTATTACCACCACAGCTCTGCCTCGCAGTGACAGTTTAGTTGCAGTTTCGAGGCTCATTTGTGTACCAGCATAAAGACTTTCCTCGCAGTGAGCTGTGATCTCAACTACTGAGCTGATGCATGCTATAGTTACAGCTGGATATTTTTTTCTCTTTCGTAAAGTGTTTAAACATCGTTCATTATTAATTGTTTTACATATTTTATCTTTTATGAACGTCAACAAAAACACTGCTTAATCCCATTATCCAACAGATAACCACCCATTTCTCAATGCAGTGATACGCTTGAATTAAAGTACTAGAAACAATTAAAATACACTGTAATTAGTACTTTTAACAATTTGATAGATGCCTTTTATTATATTTTTAACATCAGCATGTTGAAGGACTTGTTGAGAAGAGAGTGCTAATTTATATGCTAAAATATGTTTTTCTGCTTGGTCAAGAATATGAAAACACTTTATTATCCTCTAATAGATTTTCTAAATGCTTGGTGATCGCAGGACACACGTGGTTGTTTGTGTAATGTTGTTCACACTAAGAATTTTAAAAGGAAACTGACAGTTACAAAACTTTTTTTCGTTTATTTGTATTTGTTTTGTTGTTGTTGTTGTTTTTTCTGCATACCATGTCCAGCTTTTCTGTATAAAGTAATGAAGAATCTTGGATTTGGTGCTTAAAACTTCGTGAAACTGTAACCGTATTTCATTCACCATAAATCACTATCTGATTTTGAATAGTTTTCTTATCAGATACAGAAGTCTAAAACCAACATTTCTCTGCCTGGGCTGCCTTGTAGCTCTGCACGTTGTCTCTTCAATGTGTGACCCCCTCCCTCCCCGAACAGTCGGGGGTGAGTGCACTAACGTGTCCGGTGTTGCCGTTTTAATGAGTGTTTGCTGGAAAACGAAAAATACAAGGAGTCTGCAAGATGGATTTGTACGTTTTCACAATGGGGGAGTTTGCGTAAGTGCTAGTAAATAATTTTCTCGAGTGTGTACGTTACACATGCTAATTTTGGAATTGTTTTTATTATTTTGCTAGCTAGCAAACTCCGGGATAAATGATTGAAATGTACTCAGTGTGATGCAATACGGTGCCGCTATTATAACAGTTAGTTATTGCAGGGTAATTTATGTAATATGCTGTGAATTTAACCAAGACTACACAGCAGTAGCAGTATTGCGAGTTACTTCCCCAAAGTGAACGCTTTAAACGTTAGCCCGATGCTTAACTAGCCAACTTAAGGCTTTCTGATTAAAGGCTAAAAGCGGCGTTGTCACCGAATAAATAGAATATTGATTATATTTTTGTGTATTGCTGCAGTTTTTTCAAGTATTAACTTGGTGCTTTTGGCAACCTTACGGGGAAATAATGGTAATATGGCTGATCCATATGGACACAAAGAATATAGACTTTTTTATGCTACCGAAGTTCCCTCGCTTTCATTCAAAATCTGTTTATCGTTAAACAACTTAAACATAATTGCCTCAAACTCACATTAAGGCCTGTGGGACACTATCAGCCACTGAAACAGTAGACAAATGAATATTTCATACCTTAAGGCTGCCTGTTTGTTTAAGGGAGATGAACAATACATTATAATTGTATATAATAATATCACAGATGATAGATTTAATAGGTTTTTGAAAGATGCTTGTGCATTCAAGTCTTATATGTTGAATTGAACCGAGTATGTCAACTGTTCAAAGCTTCTCCCAGTCAGTGCTGTTCTATGTGCCTGTCTTACTGTACATGATGTTATTAGCACAAACACTTTAAAGGTGATAATTTAGGACTTCAGCAACACAGACTGCAATGTAGTTAAGCATCTTACAGTTAGTTTTGAATGAATCAACTTAAAAAACAACACAAGCCAAGATCTGTCTCCTCCTATTTTTTGTGTCACACAAGAAAGAAGCATCAAGATCTGATGAGAAGACTTATTAATTTGGCCTTTGACATGGTCTTACTGAGGTGATGCGAAGTGAAATATGCATCCTTTTTTGTGCTGGCCAAGTTTGAAAATGGACCCTGAAAATGGTTTATGAACCCAGAAAAAGTCACACGTGGAGTTAAAACCTCTCATAGCAAGTTAATCATATTCAATTAGTTTGATGCTTTAAGCACAGAATTTAGTCACACAGTCAGGACAGCATCTGGTTTACCTTCATCGGTAAACATGTTTATGCAGTACATAGTAACAGTGTGGCTGAGTCCTCTGGTTCAAATCAGTTCCACTACATTTGGAGATGTAAGTCTTAACCTGTCACATGCATCGGGAAGGAAAATACAACCAACATTTAAATGTCTTAATTAGATTTATTTTAAGTGTCGTAATGAGCTGCTGAATGTGAAAGTTAGCAAATGTTGATTTTACTGGCCAACAGTTACAGTGTTGGCTAATTACTCTTTACTCTGAGTTGTTGAAACAAATCTTGGCTGTTGTCTGTTGTTGGTTAATCGGATTCCTGAGCGCTTGTGTTTGTGCTCAGCCAAAGACGTTGTTTTGTTTTTGTTTTTGTTTTTTTTTTTTAAATGTTGAAGCAGCTCTGCTCTCCATAGCATTTATTTGTTGGAGGAAATGCGTTTTGATCATCCTCATCTTCATTTCCAACATGATATTCTTATTCTTGGACTCTACTAGAGTAGCTTTGCACAATTCACAGTTCAAAAAAATGCTTCTTTATCTTACACAGAGCCCCTCTTTTTCTCCTCTGCCTGAAAAACAAGGGTTTTGGCTTTTTTGCCTTTAAGCTAACTTTACTCATATTGGTTAATATTAAAAAGACTTGCTATTAATGATCAAGGCTTTTTTAATATCATGGATTGGGTGTTCTTTTTATTTATGCTTTTTCTGGGGTCTATGATGGATAATTTGGAATTAAAATTGCATATATTTGTGCTTATTATTTTGTTTATTTATTACAGAGGAAAAAACATGACACTCTTCCTCACCACTTCATCCAACCATGTCCTTCAGGACTCATTTTAAGCTGCGTACAGAAGGATTCAATCAGTCGGCAGAACACACGCATGCATCTGCTCCAGTGGCAATGAATGAAAACATCTGGCTGTGTTACTATGCATACTGAAATAGGAAAAAAAACCTAAGATGAATGAGTCAGCGCTCTGAGCTGGATGTCTTTCTGAAATACAACTCTCCTGGTCTTCATGTGAAATGTCTTTACTTGCTCAAATTTGATCTTGTAAAAGTCGATCATAAAACTTATGGAAGAGTGTCAAATTTTATTGCGATCTAGATCAAACTCATTTTAGATATTTGTTTCTATGTGCTGCGTGTGTTATTTGTTATTCAGATGTGAAGTTTAAAAAAGTTTAGCTAAGTCTTCATTTAACAAATGTTATTTCTGGGGTTTTGTTTTGCTTGCTAATCGTCGATACTGTGACGGTGTGTCACTGCACAGATCCTCCAGGGAAAATGTTTTTGCTTTTTCACATTTTGACTGTTGTGATTCATTATTTCTACTTTTCCATCTTTCACATGTTTCATTATCCAACACACACATTATTCTCTCCCACTGTGCTCCTACTTTTTAATTCTTTGAAAAAAACATTTAATCTTCACAGTACTGCCAAAGTGCACCAATACATTGTGAAGTGCACATAGAGTCTGGATTTCCATTTCTCATACAGTACCGAGCAAAAGTCTTGAACCACCCCCTCATTTTTTTTGTATTTTGCCAGGTCAGTCTGTGTTAACGGTGTTATTAACTGCATTCTTCAACTAAAGAAGTGAGAACAAATTATGTGGGGTTTTGCTTTTTTGCAATAGGCCGCAAGTAAATGTGTAAAGATACAATTTAAAATTGGTTCTTTGTTAAGTTTTCTGGTCCTTTCTGTGATTTAGGTGTGTGTTTATGTTTGAATGTTTCATAGATTAGTGTGAAGTGTCTTAACAGACAAAAACTGGTCAAATACAAGCCCTGGATTAAAAATCAGAAACACTTTAAAAAGCCTGGAGAGCTATTCCTTAATACCACTTTAAAAATTACAGGGAAGTCTGGATCCCTGGAAGCAAATAAAGAAATGAGGGATGGCTCAAGACTTTTGCACAGTGCCGTACATGTCACGTTCCCTGTTTTATAGCTCAGCTCAAACTGACACGTTCTCACTAACTGCTTCTCATTTTCTCCACAGTAAACTTTGACCACTTCCAGATTCTGCGGGCCATCGGGAAGGGGAGCTTTGGAAAGGTAATGTGGTCTCCAATTTTCATGCGACTTGTATATTCTTTGCCCTTAATTACCCACCACAGTCGTCATCTCTAAAGAATCAGAGCAAACTAAGCTAAATGTGCTGGGATTACACTTTAGTTCTCGTATGCTGCTTAACAGAGCCGTCCTTTTTTTGCTCATTTAATAACAGTTATAAATGCAGCTTATGTAATTATTTCTATAAAGTCAGAGGAGAGCCAATTTATATTTCATCTCACTCAATCTATTGGGAATTTTGACCCCACGTCTCAATTTAATTACAGAGTAGCACAATTCTGCGGCTCTATTTGTCATCGCGCGGTTGGGCTGAATAGAGGCAGGAGGAGAACTTGGCGTGTGTGTGTGCACGCTGCATTTTGTGAAACTAAATTACCCACAGTTCTTTTCAACCTTGTCACAGGTGCCAATATCACCGTTGGTGGCCATTGTTGATAAAACAGTCATTTTGGATTAACTTGTGGGCCTTTTTTTTTGCCTCCTGCCGAAGAATTCCTTTGTGTACCAATTGAACGTCTGGATGAGACTTCAGTAATGAATTCAGGACTGTGTGTGTGTGTGTGTGTGTGTGTGTGTGTGTGTGTGGGCGGTCGTGCAGGCAGGCGGGCGTGTGTGTGTGAGATAAACTATTCCAATCTCTGGAGCCCCAATTGTGTATCTTCATTTTAAATCCCAAATATCACTGCTAATATTTGTTCATTATACTTGTGTCTGTGCACGCCTGTGCAAATTCTTTGCTCTCTACAAAAACACTTTTTCCCTCTAAAAACATGTCCCTCTGTAAGTCATTGCCCAATGCTGAATACATTACCATGTGAATTTATGTTAATTTTTACTTATTGCTTTGTTCCCTCGAGCTGCTGTCACTTCCCTTATGATACTGAAGTGGATCCGCAGTAAGCCGGGAAGCATTATCTTTTTAGAATAACAATTTACACTCACTCTAGTTTCTTTGAGATGAACGCCACATGTAAATAAGTTTCATTCACATTGTCGGCTTTAAAATTCAAACTTAAAGAGTTTGTAAGTAAACTGGCTGAGATGAGACACGGACGATGCACCGGGTCCTCGTCTGAGCGCCGGCTTTCAGCTGTGCTGCATCTCTCCCCAGCCATGCACGCACAGACACTGTGCTACATTTACACAGTGAGACAGATGCTCACAGAGACGTCCAGATACATTTTGTCCTCGCTGGAGGTCATCTTGTGTGTGTTTTTTGGCCCACTGTGGCCTCACACCGAGCTCCTGCTGTTTTTTTGAACACTTTAACAGCACCAACCTTTAGCTTCCTGTTGAACACACTTAAGTGGGGGAGGTGTAGGAGGTAGTAAAACAGGTTTGGTTATCCTAATTTATAGTTGTCTTTATGTTAAGGATTAAAATAAAATTCACAAGAGAAAGGTGTTGGTGTGTGTGGTTGGGAAGAGAAGGGAGAAGCTAGAATGAAGCACAAACAGAGGGAGGTGTTTGCCTCTCGCTGTAGCGCTGTGAAACATGATCTGTATATTGCAGCTTGTGTAGGTGCTCCAAGAAAATGGGTTCATCGGCATGCAGCACTGTAGATGTGCACGTATGCACTCGAGAAAGAGAGAGAATGCTTGTGTTGCTGAGCTCGTTCTTGCACAGCGGGGAGATGTGAGGTAGGTTGGGGCTACCTCATAACTTCCTGCTGTGAGGCTGCCAGAGGGGAAAAAGAGGAAACCGCGTCCTTCTCCTGAAACGCTCATTTTCCTCTGCTCACTTTTCATCTTTACAAGCCCAGCACTTGGGTGTGTATCTTCTTGCAGCAGGCCTCTCAGTCTCACTCTTGTTTTATAAGAGCTCCTCCTTGTGTTATCTAGCTTAAAAGCTTGTGCAGACACCACTTTGACTCTTACTACAGAAGACGTGCTCTGCCCCTGACTAAGCACCGCAAGGACTCATATCGCACTCTGGGACTTAAAGTGCCCTAATTGACAGCTGACAGATGCGCGGTGAAACCTTTACCTTCAGTCACCAGTTTAAAAAAATAAAAAAAAATGCACAGGGAGGCATGCCTGCTGGCAGCCAAAGATCCTGCATCAAAATTCTCCGAGCGTAGCCGCTGCTACAACTGCAGTCTGAAAATGTAAGCTGATCCTGGCATAATGACAGCGTGGGTTTGGGTGTTACAGTTTGTACCTGAAAAGTCTAATTTGTGCCTGAGTACAGGAGTACAAATAAAAGCTTGGGTCCAGAACTGAATTAGAGATAATGTAGGGCTGTTTTAGGTCCGAGCCGCTAACCTGACAAAAACGCAACACAACTGCTGGTAAGTGCGTGTTGTTTAAAACAGTTAGATAGTTGGAGTAGCAGGTCAGTGCTTTTAAAGGTTTATCAGAAGCCAAAACATTTTATAGGTGTGAAATATAGGACTGTGCAAAAGTTTGAGCCACACCTTATTTCTTTTTAACTTGCTGGGTAATGGGAAATGGGTGCATCAGTTTAAATTTGGAAAACGTACATGAAAATACACTATAAAAGGCAAAAACAGAGTTTACATAATGAGCTTGAGAGTCAATATTAGGTATGAGCATCTTTATCTTCAGCACACCCTGAGCTCTCTTAGGCACCTTTCTTTGGAATTCCTTTAAGTAGTCTTCAGGAATACTTCTCCGGGCTTCTTTAAGGACATTCAGAGCTCTTCTTTCGATATTAGCTGCCTTTTTGTTCTATTCTCTGCCAAGATGATGCCACACGGCTCAGGTCAGTCCATGAATGATGGTGTTTTGTTGTGTTTAGTAAGCTGCTGCCAGTCAGACGCTTTCCAGATGGTATTGCATGGTGCATCAAAGTCTGGTGGTACTTTTCTGAGTTCATAATTCCATCAATTCTGACAAAATCCCCAACACCCTGGCTGAAATGCAGACCCAAACTATGACAGAGCTGTACAGTACAGAGCTTTACAGGTGGTTGTAGACATATTACCAGCAATTTGAACCAGAAATGTCAAATTTTGACCTGCTGCCACTGATTTTAGTCCAGTTCTTGTGTAATTTGGCATCTCTCAGCCTTTTCTCCCTGTTTCCCTTCCTTGATGATGGCTTCTTGACAGCCACCCTTCACTGATACCATGAGATGAGGCTTTGGTGAACACTAGATGGATCAACTGAAGGACCAGGTGCATCTTTCAGGTCCTGTGTCAGGTGTTTGCTATAACTTTCAAGTACTGTTCCTCTGGTGTACATAGATTTTTCGGCCTGTCCTCTTTTTTTTCTGTGCCCTACTTGTCCAGGCCAAAGAAATGGGAAGAAATGGTGTGTTTTGTGACAGGGTGCTAGTAACAAAATCACTAACAATACAATTTAAAATTGGTTCTTTGCTAAGTTGTGTGCTTTGTAAGTGGTTTTCAAAAGGAAACCAAAAATTTTGCTCTGGAAGTGATCAGTACAAGGACTTGACTGAAAATGGGTGAAAAAGCAGTCAATGTCCAAAGAAAAACTTTAAATAACCTTCAGAAAGTCTAAAGAAATGTTGCTCAAGAAGATCATCTGGCTCAGTACAGGCAAAATATAAAGAACTGAGGAGAGGCTCAAGACTTATTCACAGATAATCAATTAAGTTAATCAAGCTTCATCTGGAAGCAGCCTCCTGGCTGTAAGAGCTTCTTGTTTTTGTCTCATTAACTGTCTGGTGCCGTTCACAGTAGTCTGCTGTGACGGGGACTTCGAGGACTAATGTTACAGGGAAATCATTAGGAAAGTGCTTTGGACTGAGCTTTACTGAAAGCTCTGTTTCCCCCCTATTGGAGTGCTCCACCACCTCCACCCCCCCTCCTCCTCCTATTCCTTCTTTTTAAACGTCAGTGCAGGTACCGTCTCCCTCCCTCCCATCCCTGGCTTTTTGTTACATAATGCCTAGTGGCTGTGCTCACTATTCAATTCAAGTTGGTTTAAGAGAGATGGTAGTTTTAAAAAAACACAAAAACAAGCTGTTTTGGTAAAGTATAGATATATAAATATACAGGATTATTAAAGATAAAATATGGCGTTAATTTTGTTTGAGTTCCTATCATGACGGCTAGGCCTGTTGGGCCATATGAGTCCTAAGAGTAAGAATAATTTCCTGCTCTCTCTTTTCCTCTCTAACTTTTCCCTGTGTGCATCAGACTTTCGCCCCCCTCTTCTTTGTCACTCCAATGTTCTCAGCTCAGGCTGCATAGGAAGCTGGCATTTCTCTTGCTGGGCTTATTAAAGCCTGTGCTTTAGAGCTCTGGAGGGGGGCTAACACTCGAGGGGGACATGACAGTCATTGGCAGTGACAGCAGTTTAGTGACAGCTTCCTAATGTCAACAGTCACATGGACAGGTAAACATCTAAACAGATAGAACAGAGGTGGATGGAGAGAGACAGGGAAGGTCAGAAGCTGTGGATGAACTCAGCCGGCGGTTCCTGCGTCTTCTTTCCCTGTGCCGTGCAGATGCTTCAGTGGGAATAAAGCCTCATTAGGATGGAAATGGGAAGGCAGACGAACAGAGACAGCTGCTGGAAATGAGTGGGAGTAAAAACGAGATGGAGATGAGGGAAACTGACACCGCAAGAGGCTGTGACACTCATCATATCTATGGAAAGGTCAGGAGGTGATCAAGCCTTCAACGTTTTCAACTTTTTTCTGTATTTTTAAACCTCCGTTGGGCTCCCAGACGGCCAATCAGTCCTCCTGTCTCTAAAGACTGACAGTAGCTGCTTTTTACTTCTCATCCCTCCCTTCTTTGCACCTCTCAAAACCAACTCTCATCTTTACTTAGATGAAAGTTGGTTTTGCAGAGTTCATCTTGCAGCTCAGCCACAGCATAGCCCTCGGCAACCAATTAGCCTAGAAATGCGCGCTCTTCCATTACACTACACCTCTATAGGTTTCACCGAGTAAACCTACACTGCACAGCAACATAAAGAAGAAGAAGACGGGGCCATATGGTTGGAATAGCTGCTTTAACATACCACGCAGAGAGCTTGATATTCCCTGGTTTATTTATTTCAACGGTATGATTTCAACCATATTTTTTTTATCTACAAGAAATGGACCAGCAGATTGTGAAATCCAAAAAAGAAAAAATAGGCCATTTGGAGGCGTTAATATTAACATTCCTGCCAACAAAATATAACTTATAGGGTAGAAAATGAGAATGGCAGCATTGCTGCGAGCCAGAAAGCTGTCATGACCTCTAAATTCTCCGCTGGAGCCTGAATCTTATTTCATCACCGCCCAACTTTGCCAAAGTGTGCCTTCGTACATAGACGTATTAATCATCAGGGTATTCTGGGTATTGCTGCATTTCTACTAATAATAGGGTTAAATTCTTGGTTGTCTTCATTATCATTCCAACCACTCTTCCCCAGAGAATAACACAAGTATCAGTATTCTCATGTACAGCATCATTATGTACCTTCTACAAACAGGAGAGAGAGCTTTGTTCCACCTCCACATTTTTTTGATATCTGTGCAGAAGCATGGAGAATGGATTTCAAAACTGTGACAGTAGCCAGCGTTTTTCTTCAGATAAGGTTACATTTTCTGATTAAAACTGATAAGAATCTGCGATCAAATAATTCTCATTTGACATTAAAAGGTCAGATAAGTTTTTCCGTCTGCCTGCAAACTTTGTGTCCTTTGATCAGCGATGCCGTGCCCTCAGGCTGGACCTCAGGAAAGATAAGAGTCTTTAAGATATTTATGTCTTTGCAACCTTTGAAGATACTATAAATTGAAATTTTAGGTGTGAGTGCCTTCAGTATGACAAAATTAAGTAACAAAACCATCCAAAAGAAGGGTGTGAAGCTGACTTTGTAGTTAAAGGAGTTATAGGGGTTGATTTTCTTAGTCTTTGGATGCGCTCAACCACATTTACCAGAACAAAGTGATCTGAAATTGATTTAAAACTTTCCATATTTAGAGTTGACTAACTGCTTATTCCAAACTACCAGTACCTGATGAGATATGAACTGATACTTTGTGTCGTCATTGCAAAACTGTTGAGTTGTTTGCCACAGAGTTTAGTGTAACAGAGTAACTCTGTACTGCTCTTTATTTTTAGGGGGAAGTTGGCAGCACAGTAACTGCAGCTTCATTAGCTGATGCTGTGTCCCATTTGTCAAATGTAGTGGTTAGTCATCATCCTAAAGGCTATTTGTCTTTGTCAGCTTGGAGATAAGAATGAAATAACAAGTCTGCCAGCATGATGTTTGCATACTGCTTATGTGCTGTAGTAAGAGCAGAAAGCCTGCCAGTTAACGTAGGCAGGGCTTACCAACACAAATCAATCAATCAATGCCTTTGTGAAAGCTGTAATACTGACGGGTCAGTCAGCGGTCGGTCTCACAAGGGAATGAATGTGGAACTAAGTTACTTTTGCCCAGAGAAGGACACCTCAGCTAGAGAGAGGACTGGAGCTGTGACCAGTCAGGATTATGATGATGTCAAATACCTGTAGTTAACAAAGGTAGCAAACTAGGTATATCGCACATTCTCAGTGAAAACAGCGATCAGTTTTACATCTTACAGACTCACTTTTAATAAAAGTCCAAATTCTCCTTTGCTGGATTATTGTTGGTATTACTTTCATAATAACAAAAGCATTCCTTTATTGACTTTTCAGGATTAATCCATTATTTTTGGCAGTGGTGTGAGTGGAAAAGCATTGAAAAGCACCTTTTTTTTTCTTTTCTTTTTTTGTTTGTTTTTCAGTTACGGGCTTGCCCAAACTTAATCTGGTCTTTAAGTCTGACATCATTGGTCGTTTCAGGGTCCAAACTTCGCTTCAGATCCCAAAGTCAAACGAACACTGCGGCATCACTGAGCGTTAAAAGCTGTCTAAATTCTTTCATCTTTAATCAAGTGATCGGTGTGGCTGCTTTATCAGGTGTAACAATTAAGTTTAACATTGAACAGCGGTAATAAAAACAGAGAAAGGCCAACAGTGATCACTGACTTCTTTTTAGGGGCTTGTTCAGATTAAATACAGCAAGATACAAAGCATTAAAAAAATGTTAAAAACACAACGGCCTTAATAAACGCAGAGTAGTTTGGACCCGAAAGTCACTTAAAGAACGGATAGTGACTGCTGGCTTAATTGATATTTAAATTTCCTGAACAGTGGCATCAGCTCCAAACTGACATGGCCAAAATGTCAAGTGTGAACTCCACCAAATATGTTCGTACGGACGTAGCCGCCGAGAATGAAAAATTAAGCCAAAGGCGAAGTGCCTGTGTTTATTTATTTTAAACTCCCAGCAGAGGGAAACTTCTCTGGTTGCAAAGCACTAGAGAAGTCTTTTGGAAACTGCCTTCAGCTCTCTTGCCCTGTCCACATTTTCCCGATGAGTTTATGGGCTCAGTCACTAGTTTGAGGTCATGATGAATAAATTATGAAGTACATTTTGTAACTAAAGGTCATCATTAGAAAAGCCAGGAAGGACAGCTATTCAGGGTATGGCCAAGCTTCAGGCTTATAAGGGGACTTAACAGTGGATGACATCACGATGGCTACGTCCATGTTTTATATAAAGTGTATGTTTCTTGTTTTTGTGATATATAACAAGATAGCAGATGGCAAACTGCGAGTTATATCATGTTGATGAATATGTATGAGATATTTCCACTCTTAATGGAGCACTCAGCTACACCTCAAACAGCTTCAGTAAACCTATAGTGGAGATGAGCCTTCAGGCCCTTTTTGTGCATCTTTGGTCTCCATTACCTTCTTTGATGCATGTAATCCTCATTATGTGGTCCTTACATTTCCTCGCCTTCATACACGAACGGCTTCAAACGTCTGTTTTATATAAACTAGAGGAAAGCACAGACAGGCAAGTGTGTCTTTACAATTTTTGTATTAGTTTATCATTGTGTATGTAAAGTGTTTCTTAGTTTAGTGCATTCAGCACAGATCCTCTTTTATTTTTTCCTCTCTCGTTTCTGAGAGGACAACCGGTGTTTCACTTTAATGTGACAAATCCAGATTAAATGCATCCACAGCTTTTGTCTGTGTTTCTGTAAAATCTTGTGCTTTCATTTCTTTGTTAAATTTATTCTGTCATAGCAGTCCCATGGATATGGCTCATGACGAGAACTGAAAGATTAATTAGTTTGGCAGTCAACAGTACTTTAATCTTTCTACATTAAATCACTATAGAACCACACTGATTTGCTTGTTTGCAATTTCCTGTCGCAAAGAGGCAGCGGCTGCTGTCTGTCAGCGCTTCAGAACATCTTAGAACCAACAGTTAGCTGGTCTGTACATTAGTAAAATAGGGCATGTATTAGGGTTGGGCGATATGTAAAAATATTCCAACTGACAATCGTCAGTCCAATAATCAACAAGACCTTTTGATGGGCGGACTGATTCATGCATTTACAACACAGAAGAAGTCCAAACATGGACGAACTACTTGCAAAAACAAAAATAAAGTTGCCAGTTTGGGATTTCTTTGGCTTTAAACCGGATGAAAGAGGTTTAAAGGAGCATGTTTAAACCGGATGAAACCTAAGAACGTAACCAAAGTGGTGTGCCGCTTATGCAGACGTATAGTGCGAGCACGACTATCTTGCATGAGCATTTTATCTGTCCATGTACAAATGCTTTTTTCTGAACATAGGCTACTGCCTTTTTTTCTTTCTGTTGTGAGTTTGAGTAAATGAAGCGCTACATTTGGGCGCACTGTGAGCTGGGTGCATTTGCTCGCAGATGAAAAAGGCTGCTGTTAAAACAGCGCTCCTATTATTATTATTTTTTCTGTTGACTGCTTCTATTAGCTCCATCGTTATTAGCAAACTTACTCATGGGCAAAGAAATAAATAAATCGTCCTTGTACAAACGATGGACGATAGGCTCAGCCTAATCTGCATTGTTATTTTCATCTTTGTTCATCAGATTTTTTAAAATTTAAAAGTGACACACTTGATAAATATCAGTCACTTGCAGTCAATTCCATCTTATATGTTGATATGAAGATATCATTCAACACAGCCAGTTGTGACCGATACCAACATTCAACCAATATGTTGGTTTATTCCTAAATGATAAATGGGACTGAAAAAAAGTAGTGAAACCAACTGGTTGACTGGTCATGTACATCCTTTATCTACTGTCACTGTAGCCACAGCGCCAAAAGTTCACTGACTCGAGCTAGTCAGATATGCAGAACGTGCCCTTAAACGATGAACTGAACTTTTGAGGTGTTAGTCAGACAAATAGGGCTTTTGAAGATAGCACTGCATGTTGAAAAGTTAATACATTTCTGTAGAGTTTTGTAAATGATGCCTAAAGCAAATCATTTCCTTTGGAGAGCGAAGCGCTCAGTCTGCTAGAATAATGTGTTGTTATGCAGGTGTGCTTGTGCTGCAAGTGCCATCATTTATATGTATTTATATCTGTACTTGAGACTGTTCTTATACTAGAGAAGAAAATGTATCCCTCTTTCTTTTCTTTTTCTTTTTTTTTTGCTCGTATCACATAGCTTCATTTTGCACAGCTAAGCCTCAGAGAAGTCCGGTATTAATGGTCATGCCTGCCGTCTTCTCGCAGCTGAGCAAATGGATGGCCGAGCTCAGTAAGCACGTTCATTTCCTGCAGGCTGACAGCAGCCGCTGTGGAGCAGGAGACATCCAGTGGAATGAACCAAATGAAAGTGCAAATTATTCTTTCTTCTCCCAGGATGACATGTTTATCCGACCCTGAAACTGTGTTTTCCTCTCTCGACTCACTCAAAGCACTCTTACCAGAATGAAACGTGGGTGAGAGGAGCGTGTTTGGTGCAAGGGAGTGGGCGCATTTGCACGTTTCCGGGTTACCCTTTACTTAGGCACGTCTTTCTAAATCATTCTTACCAACAACAGGCATGAGCTGAACGTTAACCTGAGGCAATGGAGAATGCACAGTACATTTCTGGAGAACTTAATAGAAAAGACACGGGCTGCCCTCCTTCTCTTCCCCCCCGTCATCCCTCTCTGGACCAGTGGCCCTCTTGTCCATGTTTCCCTCTCTGTCCATGTTTCACCCGTGTGCCTCAGTTAGAGGCTTCTGGCCGACTTGGCACTTACCTGACCTAGAAAACACAAAATCTGCAGCTTCCTGACTGAGCCCACTAAATTTAACACCCAACCTTTTTCTCCTCGCTGCAAGCCTTGTAGTCCCTGGAGCTTTAGGCCTTCTGACAGCAATTGATAGGACTGCTAACTATAGCAGAACAGTGGAGAGGACGAGGCGGTGGAGGAAGGTGGATCGAGGTGGATCGAAAAGGTAAACAACATACAGCCATCAGTGGGATTTAACAGGGACGCTCTGCTTTGAAGCGCAACATGAAAGGGCTTTTTTGTTACCAAGTGATATGTTCAGCTAATAAGCATTTAATAAGTGCATGTGTTCAAGGAGTGCGTAACACTGAGATTAACCAGAGGGAGGCCTGGGTAGAAAAGAGCCGGAGGCTGAGGCAGATGGTTGGGGTGCAGAGCTAGATCAGTATTTTTTCTTTTCTTTTTTTTTTTTTTTTTACATATGAAAGATTTAGAGTGGAAGAAGGCAGATTTGGATTTATATACTGAGATATAAACTCAGAGTTTTAGCCTGCAAAATCACAGAGAGAGTGGCTGCAGGTCAGTCTCCTCTGAAATGTTTAGGGACTGATTTCATCAATATATTAGTTGATACAAAAAAAGGTGAAAGAGTGGTAGTCTGTCTCAAGACCTCGTATCTTATTATTAGGGTTTAATAATGTTATTATTGCTATCCTACACTAAAAGGTCATTCGTGGTTCTTGATCTAGCCGTTGGCAATTAATTTTCCCAAATGGCCACATGAGAAACTAGGACTGTTGTGAAGGGCTGCAAAACTAAGCTTATAAAGAAATAGAAGTGAATATTGTGCAGAAACGAGTTGGCTTAGTGACCTTCCACAACTGGGACTGTTGTGGAGGGCCATAACTTTCCCAGTAACCATCAGTCAATCTGAATAATATACAGTATATTTGTGGGTTACAAAGATTAGTTTCATTGCTCTACTAATAGAAGTGCATTGGGCCAGCACGTGCAGTACAAGGACCTGAAACTGAATAGAATTCAGCCCTTATTAAATGTGTCTTTTGCTTTTTAAATTGTTCTTTCCAGCAAGTTTAGTTTTCTGCTGTTTGTCCTAATGAGCACTCTCTTCTTTATAAATTCAGTTCAGTATAATGCATAAAAGAATCCATAAAATGGTAAAAATATATGTTTTGAGAGATTGTCTCCCATTTGCGGTTAGCGGTGTCATCTACAACAGATGGTGAACTATAAAACAACAAGAATAAAATTTCTACAGTTTGTTTTTAGTTCAAGCTCTTAAGTTGATATGAATTCATGGGTCTGGGCGTATGAAGCATATTTAAACATAATAAAACCATCGCCAGTGCCAATATGAGAGCCAACCACTCTGAATTACTTTTACTCTTATACTTTAATGCAGCGTGTAAGATTTTATGATGCTAACTGAAAGCATTTAGCGTCTTATAAAGCATCTGCTTTATCACCCTTATTGATGATAGTTTACAAAATGAACATCATGACCTCCAAATAGCGACTGAGACCATAAACTCATCAAGAGAGCATTTTCTGAGGTCTGAGAACAAGAGAGCAGAGGTCTGTCTTAACATGGAGCTCGTTTTGCAACAGGACTTGGCCCAAGTTTAAGGTAATTCCGCACTGGCTTCACTTTTCAGACCCTGAAGATACGTCCATCTTTTATAGAAAGTTTATGGCCACCATAAATCATCTTGTAATGCCTGGGGGCACTGGTGCCAGGGTTTACAACCTCAGTCATGCTTTAGATTCACTTGTGTGTCCTTAAGCAATTCTCTTAAACTCTGAGCTTTGTGCTTATTATTAAGGCGCTCTGCCTTACTGTGATGTCTAATATATATATATTGTAAAAGCCATGAGTAATGGTACTACATGTGATGCGATCTCTTCTCGGTGATGGATGACACACATTATTAAAAGATAGTAATGAACTTCCTGATTTGCTATTTTAAGCATCGTTTGAGGCTCTTGCCAATAGACCTGTCAGTCTTCACTGTTTTCCACTCATCTTATTTCATAATTCTTTATTAAGTTAATAAGGAATAAGGGAATTGAAAAAGCTTCTCATGGTGTATTCGGCTCTTTAATACAACTGAACTTTTTTTTTTTTTGTATTTACCTCCTTGAGTGGAGACGTGCTAGGTTACATTCAGAAACCTTTCCCCCCTCCTTAGCTCAACTAAATCCAGCGCTTTTCACTCCAGAGACTGAATCTTATATTCTTTTTTTTTTACTGTGAATTCTCCAGTGCCCCGTGGAATCATTATCCAGTGACCTCCTGAATTAACATCCTCCACCCGTTCGGCAGCTGAGGTTAGAGCTGGACAGATCATCTCAGTGGAATATATAATTAGTCTCATGATCTGTAGATGGGTCGTACCAGCAGATAGGTCATATTGAGTCCCAGTGGAATTTTTCCCAGCAAATTTAGGGAGGCTGCGTTGTTTAAATAGAAACCTGAATCGTGGTTTCGTTCACATTTGAACGCTTGAGACACTGTAATACACAGCAGCTGCTGCGCTGGCCTTTTCTTCTACGGCAATATTAATTACAGCATCCTTGAATAATCTCTTTCACTTGGCTCTGTGCAATGTGCACTCTGCTGAAAAATTAATGAATTTATGTTGCTTTTTTTTTTTTTAATGGATTACTTCTGGTTTTAAATCAGAGTTTACATGTAGCTGCTCCCTTCAGAAGCCCCACTGTTAATCTGTAATTGCTGCTCGTATCGCCTCATTAAGGATTCTCAAGTTTCTAGAACATATGGGTGAATAACTGAGCTGCCTTTATTTAGAGTGTTGGATGTTTTCATGTGCTGTTCAGTCATAGGTACGTGTCTCTTTGCTTGCCAGGCGCCCCTGGCTGACCCTACGGAGATCAACTCCAGGAAGCAGCCCGCCAAGCTCCTTGTTATTAGTGTCATTCGCCTCTCTTCGTCCTTATTAAATAATGATTGTGCTGCAAAAACACACACACACACACAAAAACAAAGTTGGTTTCATGCTCCAGAGCTCAAAACTATTAAAAGTGAGCATCTGAGCTGTTGTGATGCAAAGCATGGATTCTGTGAGGCAGAGACAGGCAGGTGCTCTCATCTGTGGCGCTACTCCTTGCCTTTAGATTCCCCCTGCATCCAATAGCTTCTAACAGCACATAGAGAAATATACGGAGAAACGGCGTGGTCCCTGAATTAATGCTTATTGTGTGTGTCTGTGCGCTCGTCTGGCCACCTCTAAAAAGCGCTCTGTAGGAGAGATAAACAGGTGCTATGTGCAGCTGGTGGTCAGAGATTACAGCCAGCGTTGTGACAGCATCTCACCCAGAGCCAGCGCCGCCGTCCTTCCCGCTGCTTGGAGACATGAAATCTGGAGCCGAGTCTAAACCCTGGACAGAGCTCATATGAACAGCTTTTTTTCTTTTCAGTTGTGTTTGCTCATTAACACTACCCTTCAAATCCCCTGGTGCACAAGACTAAAGCGGTCTCATAGCTGCACTGCTGAATTCAATAACACTCGGACTGTTTCTGTATGTTTGCGATCAGTAAATGCAGCTGGCTATTTGTCACTCCCATAACTTGCTGGGCTCAAAGGAAACACAATATAGAACAGTTTTCCATGTTGACAAATCCCAGTGAATTAACACAAATTGTCTGTGTATCCAAAAGCTCATATTGCTCGTAGCGTTTTCCACTGACAGATTTCCTCAGTAAATACTCGCCGCTTATAAACTCTATTTACTCACTTTTAGTGATGTTTGTTGTAAAGTACAATTCCTGCTGATGGGAATTTTGGTTTGTTTTTAAAGAAAATAAAATACATCATGACCTTTATTCAACTGGATTAAAAGGTCAAGTTCGTGAATGGTTTTCATCATACCTAAAGTTTTAGATCTGCACAAAATTTAATCAGGTGGTCCCTCAGGATCTGTCCTAGGTCCATTACTTTTTAATCTTTACATGCTGCCACTTGGTACTATCATGAGGAATCATCATATATCATTCATACACAGTTGATCTTACCCACTGTTCACAAATTAAGAAGCTGCGTTGCGTGTTGGATCTCTTGAAAGTTTTTAGAACGGAACAGAAATGAGGTGGAAATATTTGTTGTTGATCCACAAAGTCAAAGACAGAAGACGTATTCATGTTTATCATCTCGTTCTCTGAAACACAAGCAAGTCAGGAATCTCGGGACTATTTTGGACCGCTCAGTTTTTACAATCATATTAGTAAGGTCACCAGTGCCGCTTCCAGATCATTTGACTGATCACTGAATCCGATCTGAGGGTGTTTTCACTGCGGCCCTGTTGTTTTTGTTTGTTTTTTTTAAAGCTACCTGCTGACCTGAGGTCAGTTAAAGCTTCTTTCTTTGTTCCGTGTAATCTTGTTTTTTTATTGTTTTTATGTTCATTAAATTCAGTTGTTCCACAGTTTCCAACCACTGGCAATTGCTCGTGCGTCCACTAACTTCATTATACATGTTTGATATGAACATTCAACATAGTAACAGTGCATTTTTTAGACAGTAACTACAGAAAATGTAATAGATTGTAGGGCTGCTCGATTATGGCAAAAATGATAATCACGATTATTTTCACTGAAATTGAGATCTCGATTATTTGACGATATTTATTTAACAATAACAATGTATTGAATAATGACTTTAAAGATTGTCAAAAAATTATATAAAATAGTGTGCAAATACTGATAACAGTGCAAATGTTTGCAATATAAAAAATAAATGAAAAATGTAAACATCTATGTTTAGTGAACTTTGCAGTGTTGCTCTGTGGTGCAGCTACGACACCGTAGCAAAGTTTACACACTGTGTCTACTTGATCCACGTCTGACTCCGCAAACCCATAATGTTTCCACACCACTGAAGTTTTTTTTTACCTCTCTTTTCAACCAGCGGCAGTCACTCTCCTCTCCAAATAACTTCTGCTTAGCTTTCCGAGCTTCCCTCGGGTCCTCTTAATCAGCGGTCCCCGGACCGGTACCGGTCCGTGAGTCGTTTGGTACCGGGCCGCGAGAGTTGAGGCTCAGGTGTGAAATGTATAGTTTTCAGGGTTTTTATCAGTTTTCAGCGTTATTTTGTTATCATTTTTTATCATTTACTCGGTTTTCCTTGGTCTTTTCACGTGTGGTATGAATAAATTTTCTTTTTTTCGGTACTGGTACTAGTTTTATTTTGTTGTATTTATCCACGACACCTTAAAGGCCGGTCCATGAAAATATTGTCGGGCATAAACCGGTCCTTGGCGCAAAAAAGGTTGTGGACCGCTGCTCTGACACGTGTTCGAAATGCAGAGAGGTGCGCTCGATTTGCCACACGGAGCAGCGCGAGAGTAAAGCACGAGGGAGGGGCTAATAATCGGCTCAGTCATTTTTAATGATCGTTGAAAGCCCAGATCGTAATCGTGATTAAAATTCGATTAATTGAGCAGCCCTAATAGATTGAATTTAAAAATTAAACTCTAGACTCTCTAGAATTAGTTGGAAGTAGCAGACTGGGACTAAGAGCCATAGTGTTTGGGGAAGTCAATTATGTGACTGCTGCTGTAGGGAGCAACCCCAAAGGCACTTTTAATACAGATTGTGACAAAGTGGGTGAGAAGACCATTTGTCTACATTCTTAGTTAACATTCTTGTTTTGATTTAACCATATTTCACATGTAATCTGCAATAGGCAAACATCTACTATCCCGGGTTTGTTTATGTTCTGCACTTTTACAGATTATATAATATAACATCTTGGTTTAAATCAATTCATGCAAGTTTGTTAAGTTAACATGTTATTTATTTCAACTGTTAATTTGTATTGTTTGAACTTACCTTTACCTACCTGTCTTCCAGAAGCAAAAGGAGGAAATGTAGTTCTACTTCCTGCTTTATACCTTCTGGGTTCATCTGAGGTCACAGGAAGAGACCAAGGGCAGAAGGGGAAGAATTCTTATAATTTAATAAAGTTGATTTTAAAGGGTTTATAAAGAAATAGATTTAATGTTGTGATATGTATTGATTACACCAGAGTTTATGTTGCCAGTCAAGAGGAGTAGTAGAGGATGAATATAATCATGTTCATCTCACCTACCTACTGAATGGAATAGTCCAGAGGAGAAAGTGTTTGATTAAGGGGACTATTTAAGCAGACTAACTCAGGTGTTTCAGAAGAAGGGTTCAGGTCAGTGATTTACCGTTGATTTAAGTTCAGTTATGTTTATTTGAATTGAGTTAATTATAGAGTTGAGTTTCTTATTTGTTTCTTTGTAAATATTCTTGGGCCACAGAATGGTGAATAAATCACTTGCTACACTGGACAGCATCAGTCTCCTGCACTTCTTTGACCGCTTAAGTCGAGTCCTACCACACAGATTTTTATCATTTTATCTGAACGTCGATAGATTTAGCCGAACGGCATCATCAAAAACCCAGCAACATGTCTTCCAAAACTGTGTCTGAGATAAAAGTAAAAGCTTCCAAAAACTCTCCACTGTGCTAGTTTTTGCTAAAGGATCCACAGGCATGTTTCTGTTACTTTTTCAGTTTTAGGAAGTTTAAATAAGGCTGGGAAACACGTTGCCATTTTCCAGCCAGCTGCTGTCGGTCCAGGCAGTGCCACTGAAGCAGATTAAATAGATATTTAAGTTTAAATGTGTGCACGAAATGCTTTCTAAAGTTTCCTGATCATTTTGTTTATGCTGAAGTAACATTTCCTGGGACTCATTTATTAGGCAGCACTGTTCTTTTCTTTTTTTCTCTCTTTTTTTGTTTTTGGATGACTCTTGCTGGCTGGAGGCTGGTCAGTCCAGAGCCTGACGTGGCCGCTGTGCCAATTTATTAGCCAGCTCTTCTCCCAGATGCGCAGCTGGCCAGCCAGCGGACAGATCTGGCACCGTCCTCAGATTTGCCCCTCTTCCGCCCTGCTTGTTTGAAAACAAACTGACCTTTATCTCTGACAAATATTCAAAGCAGTCTGACTAGCAGGTGTTCCTAAATTAGAATTTAACGAGAGCCTGGCCAGCAGTGTTAACAATAGGCTGACTCACACCGACCGTTAGCGTTTTAGAGATAATGTTACAGAATAATTAGGAACATATGAGTGTCCACGACTGCTCTGAGAGAACTTGTCTCAGAAGGTATCTCTTTATGGCACCTCAGTCCCACACTCTGCAATTGCGGGGATCTTCCATCTCAACTGATTTAATTCTAGGTGAAAACGTCTCCATTCATATGCAAATAGCTTGCAAAACATTCCACCTCACACCTCTCGTCTCCAAATTGTCACTTTTTTCTGCTCCATACTAAACTGGTCTAATGCATTGAATTGCTAATACACTCTATGAATAAATGAATAAATCCTTTTTAAAAGTCATCATTTCACTCCGCTGACCGGCTCCTGAGGATTCCAGATAACACGAGGGTAGTGGAAGATGACTGATAATTTGATATCTGATTGGTTTGGAAATGTTGTGTTTTTACATTCTACGATACTGACACACAATCACCAATAAATACATTTCAAAGTAGCTTTGTGCAATGCAGGGTAACAGAATATGGTCAGCACAGAAAAGCGTGATGAGGAAAACATCCATGCAAACTGATTTTTCATGTATAAAGTCGGACACTATTTATAACCTTCAGCTCCCCCTGTGCCTCCGTCGGCTCTCTTTGCAGATGGATTATACATGAACCCAAAACTGTAAACCTTGCGGTCCTAAGCAGCAAGCTGTGAACCTGAGATATTTATCAATTTGTACATTATAAACATAATGTGCCGTAGAAATATTGTTAAAGTAAAAAATGTAAAGAGAAACTGAACATTTCTGAGATTTCACTTGCTTTGCTTTGGTGACCTTTCAACCCTGAACATGAGAACAGATTTCAGTCAGACCACTTACATTTGAAATGTTGCATCACAGCAGCAAAAACAGTCTCCAAGCGCATCACATCCCACAAATATGATAAACACAGAAACTGGACGGAGCTGAAAGAGAAGGAGTTACAGTATTATTTTATTTTTTGCTTTTCATGTGCACATTGAAAAAAAAGTGCACATCCAGCAAAACCAGTGAAAAAATGTAAAGCACACGATTCTTAATCAGCGCTGTCATTAACTGAGCACATGCTGTGTACAGCCATTCATCATCTTTACTGTTCTCTCAGTCAAGACTTCAGACCTCAAGATTTCACATTTACTGATAATTTTAATCATTCGACACGCTTCACTTGGAATATGTAAATTAATGAGAACACTTGTTTTTGGGTAAGTCATCACATCAGATTGAATCAGATCACATCATCACGTAAACATGATGATATCTTGTATAATGTGGTGTATATGTTATATTAGAAATCATTATTATTTCTGCAGATCATATCAGTAAGGAAGCTGAATAAATATTGATTGATAACGGGGTCGGATTAAATACGCGTGCACTTCTTCTCACTCCTTTTCGATATGGAACTGAATCAGGTGAAGCGATATTAAAATGTATTTTGCTTTATTCTGTAAAGCGTTTTTTTTTTTCCCTTTTCTACGCTAAACGAACTTCTGTGTATTGTTTACATGATCGGTATTGAACACAAAGCCATGTTGTGCAGGAGTTGCGGATGGGGGACCGTTTGGGGGGGGGGAAGGAAAAGAGAAGAAGCAGCACTTTCTTTAATAACACTTATAGGAAGTCTAGAGTATCTCTAAAAATTTATTGTGCTTCTTGTTTGAAGAAAGAATCGGTGTAAGCGCACCTGAAAATCCCGCTTTTATCTCTAAAAACCTACGAAAAGGATAGAACGGCTTTTAAGTAACTACACTGTGGAGTCGAGGGGAAACGCAAACATCTAGTTTCTATTCTCCAGTGTTGATCTTTTCTACTTTAATAAGTAAGATTCCATTTTTGAAACGGCTTTCTCAAAACGAAATGTGGCTGCCTTTATACTGTCTGTTTAATTATGTTCTATAAAACCAACATCAGGTACAAAACTAAATAAAATTAAATAACTTTAAAATTTGCATCACTGAATAAATTTTGTGACACAAACCGTAGTAAACTTAATAAATCATGTTTTTGAAATTCTGTCTTGAAATTGATGTTATTGTATTCCACATTGGTGTGCAGTAATATACCAACAGTTTTAACAATAACAGCAGACTTGGCAAACAAACAGGAGACGAAGAAAGGGTTTGATGAATGTTAGCTACGATGAGCTGGTGAGCGTGATGGGAGGGGGGGAGGCGGGGGGTGAACTTGAAGATCCAGATGGAAGCAAATGGAGAGGCAGCGAGTCAGACCTCTGTGCTCCAGGGGAAACCACGAGTACAATTAAGTAGATGATGTTTTACACAGTAATGGCTTTCCTCCTGTCACTGTTCACATAATGTCTATTTTAACACCTCATTAAGCTTGGTGTTCAGTCTTGAAATCATTCTTTCCCAGCAAATCAAGAGGAAAAACCCTTATTTCATTGGCAGAAGTATGTAGCTTCTTGAAGCCTCTTTATTTGTTTGTAATGCAAACATAATTTAAACATAGCAGCGAAGGGCTCGGTAACTCATTTCAGGACGGTATCATCATATTTGTGAAAAGTGTTGCAGCATGCACAGCTGCACAAACATCCATCTGGATGGAGGCGAGGGATAGTTTCTCTTCCCTCTGGCATTTTTTCTCTGTTTTCTAAGACTGAAAAAATAAGAAAAATGCTGTGAAGGGTGTTTTTTTTGCAGTGCATCAGGGCCAGAGTGCTATGTAACAGCCATCTGTGTGGATCTGACTGTAACGAGCAGACCTGCGAGAAGATCCTTGGTGGACAATTCAATCCAGGAATGGCTGAGTGTCTATAACAGAAATAGGGAGGGGGGGGTTAGCATTAAATGCTTCACGTGGTTGGCAAATGTTACAGTCAGTGCAGCGGTGGCCAAAACAGCTGCTTAGATTTTGTCCTTTAGGTAGTTGGACAGTGACTGATGCTGAGATTTATGTGGTTTTTCTAAGTTTCACATTCACTGTGTTAGCATGCACACAAGATGCCATGTTGTTGGAAGAAATCCAGTTAAGGAGGAAAATCAGAGGACATTTTTAAATGTAGGTGGTCGGTAATCATATTCCACCCCGGCCCCTTCCTTGGCTTTAAAACAAGGCTGACATCTTTTAAATGTGTTTACAAGGATGAGTAATGGTGTTCCTGCTGACCTGCTGCCACTGTGATACTCTCCTTGTCTTTTTGTCATCCACACACACACATTTGTTGGAACCCAGATAAACAAAACCAAGACGACGGTCTCTAATAGAAATCGAGCTGCAGTACCCACATTCCAATTAATGAATTCCGTTTTTATGTGTAAAGATCGTGACAGTGGGGTGAGGCTGGCTCCTCTCAAATAATGGATTTAATTAGGGCTGAACGATATATCGCATTTGCGATAATATCGCGACATGATCAAGTGCAATTTTCTAACCGCAAAGGCTGCGATTATACTCTGGACATGTCCAAATTCATGGGCTGCATCCTCCTGAGGCCGCATTTGTAGACCGATTACGTCACAGCGACGCGCCGAAGGCTGTCCAAATTACTACCATATCCCAGAATTCATAGCGCGGCCCAGCCAAACTCCAGTTTCCAGCAATGGCGGCCGCTACTAAGTTTTAAAATTACTCATACTAATCTTTCAGGGTCACAAAATAAACTTTTAACATATTTTCAGGCGAGAAAGTAGTTGTGTAAACATCAAATATCTGCTCGGTTTATCAAGATATCCCATATTTGCAAAAGTGCTTCGACGTTTTCAGAGGCGTCTGCTACCCACCAGCTCGACAGCTAGCCGGGAGCTCGAGGGTTACTGATGCGGCCGAGAACGGCACAACTCCCGGCACATCATTTTCAGATCACCGCGGAGTTTCGCTGCTCGGGTTAAACGTAATATATAAGTCACTTAGACAACCTAAAAATGTTATTGTTGGGCTTTTTTCAGTGTTTTGTTTGTTCGTGAGTAAATCGGTTTGGCTGAGATTAAAGTTATTAGATTAGATAAAATAAAACTTTATTAATCCCCCGGGTGGGTTCCTCCTTGGTTTTCACACAGCTGACTAAACGTCAAACAGAAAACTTATTAAACAGAAGTATGAGACAGTCGAGAATTTACACCAGTGTCTGGTTATATTTTAGATAGCAAGAAGCAGACGGCCGAGTTTATTAAACTCCACCGAGACAGCGGTGACGCTAATCAGAACTAGACCGTCCAATTTCACGCCTTTAAACTTTAAAGGCGTGTTTGTGTGTGTGTTTATACAATTGCTATTATGTTTGCACTTTATGTGTAATGTTACTGACTGCAGAGATCAGTAAGATGTGTGTATTTTTTATTTATTAGTTTTATTTATTTAATATTATTTTTTAATTGAATGACTGTCTAGTAGTTCACAGATGTCGAAAAACTGAGTGTGGTAAAGCCACTGATTTTTTTTTAATGTATATTTCTGCAATCTGCACATTGTACTGACTTTCATTTTAATGTTTACACCAGGGTTCCTTGTCAGCACTTTATGCTCAGATGTTTGTAAGCTAAAAATAAACTATTGTGTATGTTCAAATATACTGTTGTGATTGAAGAAGTTAAATAAAAATGTCAGTCATCAATTCATGCATCACCTCATGTCATCATAATAGAGGTCTGTCTTCCAGGAAAGAACAGTTTAAAATTAATGTAATATAGTATTGGCCATACTATATGATGTATTGCTTGTCTTTGTTTAATAATACAGAAGACAAAGACCTTAAAAAATAATCGCATATCGCATCGCAATCGCAATATTGGGGCAAAAAATCGCAATTAGATTATTTTCCATAATCGTTCAGCCCTAGATTTAATCCAACTTTACTGTGTTTGTTCCTTTTTGTAGCACATGAAGCAGCTCTCCACCGGCTGGAAGTTCTGGATAAAGGGAGCCTGAAGCTAAAAAACTAAATGATGTAGAGAAGTAGTTCACCAACCTGACCAATGAAGCCAGCCAATAGGGAAACCACGAGATGGGAAGGGCATTGGGTAGCTGGTTAGCCAACATTGAGCTTTCAGGATAAAAGCAAGGGAATTATACAATTGGATATCATGTCTTTTTTTTTTTTTTAGATGACAAAATAAAAGCATTTTTTAAGAAAGATGCTAAAACAAGTCGCCTATTACTTGGGTGAGCCGCCAAGTTAGCATATTTGTCTGCAGGCTTCATGTTCGTGTGATATAGAAGAATTCGGTTTGAAGAAAGGCGATATTTTTGCAGAAGCTACTGTAAATGTGTATTCACCCTCCGGCTCATTTAAGCATTTTACTGACGGCGTCGCGCGTTGGTGGCATCCCTGCTCAACAGTCATGCAAATTAGCCCTCACCATCCTTTGGAGACGGCTAGAAAGCCACATCAAAAGGACTGATTCTGATTTCTTGTCTTCAAGTCTGCTATGACACAGCACACGTGTAATGGGTATGTGTGTTATTGAATGTTGTATGTGTTCCTTCTCTCCTCACCAGCTTTAAATCAGTCTTCCTGGAGTGAGTTTTATACAAAGATGAAACTGGAAAAAACAGGCAGAAAACATAGAAGATAAAAGTCCAGCGGTGACCTGCTAAGCAGGACTCTGTGATCTGTTTTTAATGACTGCAAGCTGTAATGTTATTGTAGCGACCCCTCTGGAGTCCTGTCCTGTTCCTGACCCTTCACTGATACTTCCTGATAAGAAAAAGAAAAAACTGTAATCAGTGTTTAAATAAATAATGAGGTGATTTGTTTGGAAGTGGTTTCTGTTGTTGTCTCCCGTGTTTTCGAAAATGAAGTTTATTTGAGCTGCTCGGTTTATGAGTGCAGGGCATCCACTCAGGTTATCACGTTAATCAGCAGCTGAATGATGCCGTAGGCTGTTTAGAAAACATTTTATTCGCACAGCAGCGTGACCGCATTTGTACACCTGCACGAAAAGCAGCTAAATATTTATATTATCTTGTACTAATGTGCCCAATTTTGTTTCTCTGTCTCTTCTCCCTTTCCCCCCCCCCTCCCTCTGTTCTGTCCTTTCCCTGCTGCAGGTATGCATTGTACAAAAGAGGGACACCGAGAAGATGTACGCCATGAAGTACATGAACAAACAGCAGTGCATAGAGAGAGATGAGGTCCGAAACGTCTTTAGAGAGCTTGAGATCCTACAGGAAATTGAACATGTTTTTTTAGTAAATCTCTGGTGACTATCCTATGTTTTTACACTTTCAGTGTGATCGGCTCTGTTTGTGTCGGTTGCCTGCTTCGCCTGTCTGTGCGCTCCGTGCGTCCGCCCTCAAGTGATTCCCAGTAGACGTGTGCACGCTTGCTGTAAAAATCTGTCGCATCCTTTAAATAGAAGCACTCTGTTTGAATGTTATGTGTTGCATGTGGGTAAAAAAAGAAAAAGTTTAATTAAAGCTTGAACAAATTCTCCTTCAGAAACCAACAGCTATTAACTTAAGAAACGATTTATAGCAGAGAGATATTCTGGGATATTAATTTTGGCTCTGAGCCCATGAAGCACACATTTGATAATTACTGTGGTTTGAAATGACCTCACTCTTCCCTCGAGTATGATATGTGGGTGAATGGAGGCTGCGTTCATTATTCAATGCTCATCTCCGGGCGGGACACATTTCTAAATGTAATTGGGGACCTGGCACGGCATTCACGCCGTATTACACAAAGCACTTTGCTCCTCTGTAATTGGTAGAGCGGTTGTGCACGTGCTCGTCGTCTCCGAGCAATCGCTGCCAGAATATTCCCACGTTCCGTGATGGATTGATTACGCGGAGCGAGACAAAGCCGTGTCCGGGGCTCGTTCCTTACCAAGTTGTGAATGATTTAAGATCAATCTGCAGAATGCATTTGCCTGCTAGATACTCTTACTTCACTACAACAAACTGAGGGCATTTTAATGAGCGTACAGTAGTAGGCCTGTTTATTTTTTATAATTCCCTGCAGGAGTTTATGGCTGCCAAAGCCTTCTGTGTTCTAGTTTTCTAGTTCTGGCTGTGCTGCTCAGCTCACCCTCACTCTCTCTCTGCAAGCAGCACTGTTTTAAATACCCATTAGTGACAAGCATGCTGAACTGTATCTTTGTGGCTACGTGGGATTGAGAAGTTTCACACCTCCTCTCTCTGCATTTGAGATGCTCCAAAAAAATGGCCTGTCCATCTCACCGGGAGCACACAGAAACTCATACTCGAGCAGTTCCTCTCGTTTCCAAGTATAATTGGTCCTATACTCAAAACGCCATAAGTCTTCATTCTAATTGGACCATTATCTTTGACACGTGTTATTTTAGGACGTTGAGGATGATTTTGTAAACAGATTTTGCAGACCTGTAGCGGTATCCGTGCAAGCGGACGGTTTGTGTTTCATCTGCGAGGAGTTTCTGCCTCTGCTCCTAATTAATGGAAGCCAATTGAGCTTTGTCACTTCCACGCATATTAAAATATAATCAAGAGCACTAGTCTTAGTTACTCTACACCCTGAGACTCAAACACGAGTTCCACTGGAAACATTAGTGAAAATTGCAGGGAGGTCATTAATAGCTCCAATAAAATGTGTTGAGAATTCATTTGTGATTATGCCAAAAACAATAAAGTGTTTGTAAATCGAGACGAGCGATTTGAATAATAAACATGTAAATGTTGCTGCTCAGTCACAAAAACGTACATGTGAATTTTTGGTGCTTTTCAGCTGTGATCTGTAAATTGTAAAGTACATGTAATGAGAGCAGCTTTAATGAAGCTGAAAAAACTGAGCCACGCTGCTGAAATTGGACTTGCTAAGCTCGGGCCGCTCATTATCTGTTTTATAAATGGATTAGTCATTAAATGAGGAGAATACAGGATCGTGCCGCCCCCCATTTCTTTGTTTTGTGAGGAAAACAGGAAATGGGTCCAGATTTATTGAAACGCATGTAAATATAATGAATCAGAATCAGAGAGACTTTATTTATCCCCAAGGGGCAATTAAGAGGAAAAAGAGTTTGCACAGTTTGGTCCTATCATCACCTTTATTTTAAAACACCACGTGAACTCTCTTAGGCAGCTCTCTTCTAATTTCTTTAAGTAGTCTTCGGGAATAGTTTTCCAGGCTTCCCGAAGGACATTCAAAGCTCTTCTTTGGATGTTGGCCACCTTTTGTTTCCGTTCTCTGTCAGAATCCTCTGGAACAGCCGATCTATGACTGATAAAGTTCCAGTGTGCGTTTCCAGGTATGCTTTTACTGCATTGGCAGTTGTTTGGGATCATTGTCATGCTGCAAAATAAAGCTGTTGCCAGTCAGATGTTTTCCAGATGGTACATAGTGGATCAAAATCTGATGGGATTTTTCTGCGTTCATCAGCTTTTGGAGAAAACGGTACAGGCCGAAACGAAGGCCCAAAGCATGACAGAGCCTCCGCTGTTTTACCATGGCTGTAGACACTGCTCCATACATGTTGACAGCAGTTTGAACCAGAAATGTCAAATTTTGAATCATCACTCCATAAGAACTGTTGCCACTGACTATCAGAGTAATCCTTGTGTAATTTGACATACCTCAGTCTTTTCTCCCTGTTTCTCTTCATTAAAAATGGCTTCTTGACAGCCAACATTTCACTGAGACCATGTCTCAAATCGGTTATTTGCCAAGTTGTCTGTTATGTGTAGACATAACAGTGGTTCATCTGTCTTTTTTATAATAAATGATTCACAGCTCAGTGTTAATTGGCTTAACAAAACAATAATAATAGGAAGAAATAAAAATGTTGCTGGAAAAAATGGTGAAACACTTAAAATGACCTTCAGGAAGCCTGAAGAACTATTGCTAAGAAAGTCTGGCTTCTTGGAAGCAAAATATGAAGATATGAGGGTTGGCTCAAGAGTTTCACACTAAAGTCTTGAGCCAACAAGTTGTCAGATCTTTAAAGGAGGAGGATCTTTCACTTGACCTATGATTTCAGCTTGCTTTAAAAAGAGCTGTTATGTGTTATATGGTCTGACCCATTTATGAGATGAGACTGTATCTGGCCCACGAACTAAAATTACAGTCGTCTGACTTATTTTTGTCAAGTCACTCTTGGAAAGAAGTTCCAATGATGACTGTTGGTTGGATCAATAGGGATTCTTGAATGCAGTGTTACCGTTTGAGCATTTTAAGTTGTTTTTGTGATGTGTTGAAATCTAATAATGCCATGAAATGTTTCAGGCAGTCTAACTTTTGTCTAAGTGCAGTAACAGACAGACAAACAAAGGTGTAACAGTGAGGGATCCAGAAGGCAGGAGTACTTTGTCAACAGGCTGTTGCCATTGCTGTTAGATGATATGACAGGCAGATATGTGTAAATATGTCTGGATGCATCTGTTACCCTGAACTTAAGCAGCTGCGTTGATGTTTTCAAGCGTTCAGGTTTGCAGACGTCTCTGACGCTTAGAGAGCGAGAGAGGTGTTTTCTTGCAAACCTGTATTCAGAAGATTACTTCAAATACAGGTTTGTTTAGTTCCTTCCTTAATAAGCAGTTGGATTTACGCTGGACTGACGGAAACGTCTAATCACAAGAAAGTTCAGATATTTCCCTGAAAGCTGGATGTGAGAACACAGTGACACATAAAGCAAATCAATCTACTGCTTGAGTCTCTATCGCAAGTTTATTTCTGTCCCAGTTTACCAGACGCTTTGTGAGCATCTGTGCGTGACAGGATTGTTTTGCGATGCACCTGTATGCATCGGATAAACTGCTCCATTTACAGTGGGGCGAAAAAGTATTTAGTCAGCCACCGATTGTGCAAGTTCCCACACTTAAAATGATGACAGAGGTCAGTAATTTGCACCAGAGGTACACTTCAACTGTGAGAGACAGAATGTGAAAGAAAAATCCATGAATCCACATGGTAGGATTTGTAAAGAATTTATTGGTAAATCAGGGTGGAAAATAAGTATTTGGTCAATAACAAAAATACAACTCAATACTTTGTAACATAATCTTTGTTGGCAATAACAGAGGTCAAACGTTTACTATAGGTCTTTACCAGGTTTGCACACACAGTAGCTGGTATTTTGGCCCATTCCTCCATGCAGATCTTCTCGAGAGCAGTGATGTTTTGGGGCTGTCGCCGAGCAACACGGACTTTCAACTCCCGCCACAGATTTTCTATGGGGTTGAGGTCTGGAGACTGGCTAGGCCACTCCAGGACTTTCAAATGCTTCTTACGGAGCCACTCCTTTGTTGCCCGGGCGGTGTGTTTTGGATCATTGTCATGTTGGAAGACCCAGCCTCGTTTCATCTTCAAAGTTCTCACTGATGGAAGGAGGTTTTGGCTCACAATCTCACGATACATGGCCCCATTCATTCTGTCCTTAACACGGATCAGTCGTCCTGTCCCCTTGGCAGAAAAACAGCCCCATAGCATGATGTTTCCACCCCCATGCTTCACAGTAGGTATGGTGTTCTTGGGATGCAACTCAGTATTCTTCTTCCTCCAAACACGACGAGTTGAGTTTATACCAAAAAGTTCTACTTTGGTTTCATCTGACCACATGACATTCTCCCAATCCTCTGCTGTATCATCCATGTGCTCTCTGGCAAACTTCATACGGGCCTGGACATGCACTGGCTTCAGCAGCGGAACACGTCTGGCACTGCGGGATTTGATTCCCTGCCGTTGTAGTGTGTTACTGATGGTGACCTTTGTTACTTTGGTCCCAGCTCTCTGCAGGTCATTCACCAGGTCCCCCCGTGTGGTTCTGGGATCTTTGCTCACCGTTCTCATGATCATTTTGACCCCACGGGATGAGATCTTGCGTGGAGCCCCAGATCGAGGGAGATTATCAGTGGTCTTGTATGTCTTCCATTTTCTGATGATTGCTCCCACAGTTGATTTTTTCACACCAAGCTGCTTGCCTATTGTAGATTCACTCTTCCCAGTCTGGTGCAGGTCTACAATACTTTTCCTGGTGTCCTTCCAAAGCTCTTTGGTCTTGGCCATGGCGGAGTTTGGAGTCTGACTGTTTGAGGCTGTGGACAGGTGTCTTTTATACAGATGATGAGTTCAAACAGGTGCCATTCATACAGGTAACGAGTGGGGGACAGAAAAGCTTCTTACAGAAGATGTTACAGGTCTGTGAGAGCCAGAGATTTTCCTTGTTTGAGGTGACCAAATACTTATTTTCCACCCTAATTTACGAATAAATTCTTTACAAATCCTACCATGTGAATTCATGGATTTTTTTTTTCACATTCTGTCTCTCACAGTTGAAGTGTACCTCTGGTGCAAATTACTGACCTCTGTCATCATTTTAAGTGGGGGAACTTGCACAATCGGTGGCTGACTAAATACTTTTTTGCCCCACTGTAGCTGCTGCGTGATGCAACATCTCAGCCAGGCAGGTAATGAGAGAGGACCGATGAGACGTCTGCCTCATCTTCCTGTCTCCCACCTTACTGTATAGCTAAGAAAATAATTGGTTCCCTGTGTGGGTAGGCTGATCAGACAGTTGCTGGTATCCATAGGCTTATCAAACAGAACCATACGATTTCTGGTCCTTGGAATTTGGGCACTTCGGTGCTTTAATAATGCATATGTGATAGAGCAGCTGAGGGCATTTTGGGAAATGCCTATTTTTAAAAAACAAACACACAAACAGATCCAGCTTACAAGAAACGCCTGTTTTGATAAGCTTCACAGGAGTGCTTTTATTGATACTGTGCCAGGAGGGAGGCAAACAGATAGTCTTAAAAAACGCAGGAAAATCCACCAAACGCCTGTCAGATGAAGATGACTTCCACAATCACACAGAGAGGAGGAGGAGGAGGAGGAGGGGGATTATTATGAAGACAGGAGGTTGTTTTGTCAAAAAAAGAGAGATGTGCATAATATAAGGATTTGTTAGGTTTCCTCCAGCTGATACCTACACAGCCTGGCACGCTGCGTCAGGAAATGGAGGTTTCGCTTTCATTGAGACGTCGTTGAATTCTCCTGTGCGTTTGAACCGCTCCGTCCGTAGCATCACAAGAAATTCATTAAGAAGCGGTCTTCTGAAAGCCCACACTGAATCCCATCAGCCGGGGGAAGACTGCTTTAAGCTGGGCGGATGTCAAGTTTGCAGCCCACAGTAGTTGCTGCGACCATTCCCTCGCCGCATAGAAATGATGTGTAGGAGTCAAGGGTACGCTGAATGGATTACCTTAAAGGAGGAAAAATTAACTATCATCTGCTGCACACTCCAAATCCACATAAATCCTTGTAAGGATTTGCAAACCGTGAGAAGATGCCGACTTCCTCTTTTACTCGCAATGTTGGAAACTCCAGAGTGCAGGGGTCCCCACCCTGAAGCAGAGAATAACTAACAGTAGGGTGCAGAAAGGAATTTGATCCCCTGGTCTGTACATCATAGTAAATGTTTGGTTTTCCCTTTAATGCTCCAACCAATTCTCCCTTAAGGAGATGCACCAGTGACCAAATGGACGTACATCACGGCAACTGTTGTCAAAGAGCTTCCCCACTCTCTTGGGATCATCTCGAAGAATGTAAAAGGTTGAAAAATCAAAACAAGGGTGAGTCATCTGGAGCAGCTGCGTGAAGTGTTTTGCCTCATGCATCCTTCCCTCCATCAGAGTCATATAAAGCAAGCGAGAGCAGCTCCGAGGATGGATGTGCTCTGTCCTGTTCGGCCTCCATTAGGAATATTGATTGCAGACCTGGATGGAACAAGGCCTCGGGAGGCCATGGAACAAATTAGCCTCTACACCTCCAGTCAGCAGTTATAACAAGCCCTATGAGGGGCTTTAGTCTTTAAATCATCATCATAAAAGACGAACTGCGAGATCTTTTCTCTAATGCTACAGTAACACGAGAAACAGCAGTGGTCGGAGACTGCTGCAACCGCGTGCTTACAGTCTTGTTGTCTTTGAAATGGTTGCTTTGAAGATGGGGACTAGGCTCGCAGCCACTTGCAGTCAGTTTCTTTCTTCAAAGCGACTTCGGCGCATCAAGACAGTAAGAAAACAGCAATAAGATTAACTGCAAAATTGCATGGGTGCTCAGCAACCCTGCTTTTATATAGGAATATAATCAGAATACAAGCAAATTGAGTTGAATCCCCTATTGCAAAGAGACGCTTAACAGACAAGTTCTTATCAGCATAGACTGACTCAGATTGATTGCAGTGTGTCTGCAATCCTTCGCCAGTCTGTGTGACTACAGTCGGTTTGAGTGGGGTCATGGTTGTTGGAAGGCAGGCTGCCTCCCCACAGGTGTCCTCTGCAATCACTTTGTATTGAAAGTGGTCACATTGGTGCGGCTGAGCCATATTTAATAAAGCATGCTTCCAGGCAATATGCAGACTCAGACACATCTGGGCCTATTCTGGGCTACTTTTGGCACTTATGCCTCAGTTCTGCCGAGTGTTTTGTGGTCTTGCCGTAATGTGGTCGGGTTGAATATAGATTTCTACAAGTATAATAATTATATCTGACTGTAAGTGATAAGCTGGACTAGATGTAGGTAACGACAAGTCATCTGTGGGCCAGATCTGACCAAAATGCCACAACACATCTGACATCTGGCTCATATAAGGTTGACATTTGGTTCAGTTGAGGCAGCCAGACTCAACCTGACTCAAAGTTATAAGTCAAGGCCAAATGTGGCCCAAAGAAAACTGGATGATGAGCATTTACTGCGGTCGGTAAGGTTATTTCGTCCTAGACTTGCCAGCACTAAAGGACTTGGGACTTTTGTTCAAAGTGCCCTACACACACTACTCTTAAAGAAGAACTTTTTTTTTTAGGCCATAGGATTTAAAGTGTACCTTGTGAAAGCAGGCCAGTGGAGGTGTTTTGTCTTAAGGTGAGTTGTTGGAGGCAGTGCTCACTCACACCATTGGAATCCTCAAAGGACCATGCAAAAGTCTTGTGACTGAACCACACGGCCAGTTTGAGCCATCTCTATCATCAACTTTATGTAGGCCATCGAAACTTTGTAGAGCGGTTAGAGCCAACAGAATCACAAGCTCTTGCCTCACTCTAGCTTTTTCCTCAAAACTCATTCCACTGTCTCTCTATTTCCCTCTCTCCTCCCTGCCTCCCCGGGCTCATTTGTCATTGTGGCCTGATTATTTCAGCCTGTTCCTTGTACTCCTTCCAGCCGGCTAACCTTCTTCTCTTAGTCCCCGCAATCGTGGCAACCTAGTCCTGTCCCGGCCATTTCCAGCATGTCCTTCCTCGTGGTTTTGGACAGTCACGGCTCTCCCTAGACTCTTCTCCCAAATAACTGCTAGGCATTCATTCATACTCGAGGGTTTGTGCAGCAATTCCTCTGTGCTCATTAGGAGAGCGGCGCTCAATAAATTATCCTCATCTCAAGTGCAGCAGAAGCACATAAAATGAGATTAGTGGTTAAACATTATGTTGACCGTAGCTATATTACAGTGAATGTCTCCAAGACAAATATGAAAGAGTTAAAGGTTCCCAAATCTAAATTTGTTTTTTGTGTGAACATTCGATCAAATAACTGCATCTTGTGCAAAAATATTAGCTCAAGGCGCCCAAGTCGACTTCAAAACTCTCTGTCCTTTAACGCAGTCTCGGTTTTGACGCATAAAAATAAATAGAAGTAGTTGAATGAAGCAGGCGAAATATTCAAGCCCTGCATAGTTTCCTCTCTTCTCTACAGCAGGGCGATCGCTCTGTGAAGCTGGCGCGCCTGTTTGGATTTTCCTTTTGCAAAGTCACAAACACTATCGGCACTTTGGCTGGCGCGTCCTCACCCCTTAAGCTGCCACCACTGCGACCAAGACCGGAGCAAGTGCCAGAAAGGAAATTGGAAGGATGGATGTCTTCAAATACTCTCTTCAGACAAGTGCTCTTCAACTAATACACCTCACTTTCCTTTCCAGGGTAGCTCAGATCATATTTCACAGCAGGAGAAGCTTTTATTTAAAGTGTCAGAACTGCCGAATTTGTGGATTTCACACTGTGTTTATTTGGAGCAAAGCCCCCCTTAACGAAAAAGAGAGAGAAAACCGTTTGTGTTTCTTCTCCATCCCGTGCTTTGTGAGAGTCTTAAAGGTGACAAGGCTTGTCAGTGCTGGAGCTTTTCATATGCTCCAGTTGTCAGCCTGTATCTGACATCTCCGTGTCACCTCAGTGAAAGCGGGGAAGGAAATGACAAGCAGTCCAAGCCTCTGCAGTCTCGCTCTCTCTCTCTCAGGAGCCCTGATATTTAAGCGGTGGACGAGGGAAGCTGAAAGTTTTGTGGTACGCTGAGATAGCGAGTGCCACCTCAGCGGACGCTCGTGTGTCAACTGGGTTTGAGGAATCGGGCTGTGACAATGAGGTGATAAAAAGGTGACAGTGTGGAACCCCTGCCAAAAGCAAACAACATCCTAGGGCTGGCCATCTGCTGAGGCCAATATTAGTTTTTTTGTTTGTTTTGGGGAGTTTAATCTTAAACAGGTCAGGGCAGCTTTGTGTACTGTGCATGATGTAGGGTGGCTCTGCTGTCGTTTCCTATTGAGTGCAGGCTGCAGTGGCACGGAAGTGTATTGGAAACTTTCTTTGCCCTGTTTTGCAGCACCTCTTCTTTTTTTTCTTTTTTTTATTTATCCTATCACATGAATGTCGAGGGTGATTCATCAGTTAATCGTGTGGTGTTTTAAGGAGAAGAGAAAAAGCCAGCAGTTCTGCAAATGGGTTTTTCCTTCTGTGGATAAGATTGAATGATTTCAGCCTCTGCAGCAAACTCCCTTTCTCTCTCACGGAGCAGCAGGAAATTGCACCTGAATAGGAGCAATCAGAATGCCCCCACCCCCAATGAGTGTTCACAGCCAAGCCCAAAGATACAGAGGGAACCTGTGAGCTATAAAAAGAAATGGTATCGCCACAGCATCAGAACTTTAATGGGAAAGTAAAGAATTGGCTCAGCGGCAACCACATTAAGCCAAGTTTGATGGAAGGATTCACCACGGATTGGTGTGTTGTCCCTCCTCTCCGGGTCTATTAAGATATTATTCTGCTTTTATTTTTCTCAGATGAGAGATTAGATTCTGTTGTACAAAAACATTTGTGTTCACTGGTGTGGCTTAATGTTTTGAAGCTGAATTTGTGGAGTGGACTGTTACAAATCCCCACCTGGATCACTAAGAGGCTGTGTTTTAATTTGTTGTGCGTGACCAGTAAGCCTGATTGACAAAAAATGTGTAGCAGGTGACGAGCTAAGTTATTGTCGAGCTTTGATGTGACAGTGACGTCCTCTGTTTTTGCATTCTGTCCGACAGCTGGCATGGATATTATGTTGTGGCTGTGAGGTGTGCATGTGCCATATTTGTGCATGTTTGCATTTGCTTCTGTGCAGATTCGTCCGCCGACCCTTCGTGCTTCTCATCAGCATGCGTGTGTCTGATAATATTTGCACATGTAACGCACTCTGTGTCCTGCATGAAAAGCATACTGAGCATGTTTGCGGTCTTGTGTGCTCAGTCTTTGCGGTTGTTTGCGCAGCATGTGTTTTCCCACACTGGGCTGTGACTGAGGGCCGTCTCATCCCACTGCACCCAGGTACTCGTTCCAGGACGAGGAGGATATGTTCATGGTTGTGGACCTCCTGCTGGGAGGAGACCTCCGCTACCACCTGCAGCAGAACGTCCAGTTCAGCGAGGACGCAGTTAGACTCTACCTCTGTGAGATGACGCTGGCGCTGGACTACCTGCAGAGCCAGCACATCATCCATAGGTATTTCTTTTCATTTCATTTCAAGGCCTCCAGCAGCTTTCAAGCTGTTGAAAAGTCTATGGCTATAAACAGTGCATGAAGTGTTCTTTTATATGGAAAACTCTTTCATAAATTTGCCCTTCAAACCCTTCTGAAGGTTGTTTCGTAAAGCAAAGTTAAAGCTGCACCCTTTTTTTTCTGCATAGAACTGCAAGATTGCAGTGGAGTAAAGGTTTTGGAGGTGGAAATAACAAACATATCTATGTGCATAGAGAAATGCAAATATGTCCAGCAGACAAAGTCAAGTAAAAAGGCCTAAGTGTGCACAGTTGGGTCTATAATTATTTAGGAAATTAGACATTTTGTGATTTTGCAGTAGATTTTAATTAAAACAGGTGGGATGTGATTAAAGTGCAGACCTTCAACTTTAATTCAGAGGGTTGAACAAAAGTATTGAATTAAATGCTCAGGAATTCAAAGTCTCCTGTTTTCAGAGGCTCAAAATATTTTTGGAAAGTTGACTTTCAATCAGTCCCACAGCCAGATGAGGTCTGTTTCCTCATTATTCCATGACGAATTATGGAACAGATCATGATCTGACGCATACCACATTATCTATCAAACACTGTGGAGTCAGTGTTGTTCCACTGGCGTGTATGCCTGCCTGTGCAACCTGCTCACTAATGTTTATTGATAATGTGACTGCTGATAGAAGCAGCACGGCTGGACGATGCTTCACAGTGTAAATGGATGGTGACCCAAAGCATACCGCAAAAGCAATCCAAGAGTTTCTTGAGGCAAAGAAATTGGATATTATTCACTGGCCAAGTCAGTCACCTGATCCCAACCCTATAGAGCAGGGGTGAGGAACTCCTGGCCTCAGGGGCCGGTGTCCTGCAGGTTTTAGATGTGTCCTTGATCCAACACAGCTGATTTAAATGGCTAAACTACCTCCTCAACATGTCTTGTTCTCAGAGGCCTGGTGATGAACTAGTCATTTGATTCAGGTGTGTTGATCCAGGGTGAGATCTAAAACCTGCAGGACACCAGGCCTGGGCTTCTCCACCTCTGCTATAGAGCAAAGGTGTCAAACATAAGACCTGGGGGCCAGAATTGGCCCAGTGAGGACTCGCACTGGACAGCTTTGGAAAATGTGAAGTGGGGCAGAGTTTTTAACTGTATTTTCATGAGTGTTACAGCTTTTCCAACTGATAAAGATGGCCATTCATGCTACACCAAAGTAGATAAGTAATAGATAAACAATTAAATGACAGTGTGGGGAAAAAAATCCTCTTTTCCCCATCTATTATTTCTGCTTTTTTCATTTATTTTTTCCCACAGTGGAAAATAAATAACTTTAAAATTCTTACAATTTGAGCCCAAAGAGTCGTTCTGACAGATTTCATTCAATTATTACAGGAACATTTCTTAAAAATGGCCTTTGATTTCTTATATTACTTTATATTATATGTTTTAATATAAAGGGATTTAATGTGACTACTGTTGGGTCATTTGTGCTATATAAATAAAATTGAATTAAATTAAATTGAATAATAAGATGTCTCAGGGGATAAATGTGTAGCTAAACTTTACACTGACAGAAAGGGGAGTTTCACTGGTCCCACCAGTTTTAGGTCATAGTGGGCTGTATGTGACCCACAATATAAAGTCACTCTCTGCTGTAAAGCACAGCACCAGGCAGAAACCACAAACAAACGGGAGACTGTGTATAAAAACAGCTGTAATTCCTAAACAGTTAGTTTGGTGCCTTTTTTAAAACCCTTGAATAAAAGCAGAAAGTCTGCACTTCAATCACATCGTTATTGTTTGATGTATAATCCACTGTGGTGGTGTACAAAGGTACAAAAATATGACATTGTAAAAATGCTTATGACTATATTTTATATACTGCTGTTTACTATTGTATGCGACTTTTTTTGTCCTCTGAACTGAAAGAAGAATAAATTGACCAGTGTCCCAGACACTCCAGTTTTTGCCTTGAAGAAAATAAAAACATTTCATTTCCAGCGTGACATTGGATGTCATGCCTTCTGGGTTTTGATTCACAGCGTGTTTACCCGAGAGAGACAGACGCATTAAACTCCCAAATACACCCATAAGACGCGTTTGCAATGCTTTCCAAATACATTAGATGCTGCAGGGCCAGCCAGCGAGAACACGTAGCTTAACTGGATACAGCGAACTAGAATTTCCCCTGTGTGGGGAAAAAAACACCGAAGATCAGCTCAAGGTTGTGTCTGTAACTTTCAGTATTCAAGAGGTTTTGTTTCATTGTGTTGTGCTTCTGCACGTTGCAGCAGTATTTCCAGTTATTTTTGAATGTGAGGAGTCGAGCCTCACATCGCTCTTAAACACCAGTGAGTGTTGTTTTCTGCTCTGAAAGGTTAAACATAAAAAGTCACAGCTCCTTTCTTTGCATTATATGTTGATCTCCAGGTTTTAAATGTGACTCATTTGTTTGAGGATGGATATTTTTGACCCAACATTTATCTTCCTCATCTCCTTCCACTTGGATCTTACGGTTTTGAATCGTATTCCCTGTCCCTGGTTCAGGGAGGGCTCTTCCTGTTAAAAGGGAGTTTTTCTTTCCCACTGTCACCAAGTAATTACTCATAGGGGGTCGTCTGATTGTTGGAGTTTTCTCTGTATTATTGTCGTGTCTTTACCTTACAACAAAAAGCACCTTTGCACAAGATCTGATGTATTTATATATTCATGGCCACAGTATGGCCGAGAATATATGTTGCCCTTTAGCACAGATTGGAAACAGGGTTTTGTGGTCCAACAAAAAACAAAATCTATTATTGCTTTCAGCATGTTGCAGTTTAAGTGGTCTGAGGGGAAACCAGACTCCTCTACATCCCCTGGTCTGTTTTCAGGCTTCAGAAAATCTAATCCAGCCTTTGACCATCACAGCTCTTTTCAGACTAGATCTGGAGAGTTTTTAAGCAATACAAAGAGAGAAATATTCAATGCACAAAGTAGAATTTAGTATTGCAATAAAAGAAGATCATTTTAATGTAAAAGAATGTGTTAAAAATCCCCCTGAAGTTATAAGAGGCCTGGAGCAGTGAAGAGCTGCAGGATGTCCATCTTCAAATTCTGCAATACTTTGTTTTATGTTTTAGCCTAGTGCAGCTTTGACTTTATCAGAGGCCTGTAAGAGAAATTAAAATTTAATAACATATAACATATTGATACAGCAGCCGCCCATTTACAGTTGGTGCAAACAGTAGCAGCAAGGTTACTCAAAACCACTTTATGCTGTATTACCCTGGCCCCCCATTTGTTAAAGAAATCAAATTTAAAATTTCAGTCGTTACTTTTATGACTGAGATATAAAGTGGAGTCATACGGAGCTTTGAACCCCTTATTTTCCACCCAGACCCTTCACGTTAGACTGAAAGGCTTAAAACAAAGTGAATGGCGTACATTTATATACTTAGATTTAGATTTAAAGCCGTGGTCCAAGCTAGCTTTTACTGTGAGAGCTACTCAGTCAGTGCCTCAGTTTGAAAGCTTTCAAAAGTCCAGTTCTGTTGTCAGATATAGTTATATTATAGTTTTGATGGCTAGTTTAAAATTCTGTGGAGTGCTTTTTTTGTAAGTTATGTTCAGCATTAGTGTCCAGAAGGGCAGTAAAGCTGGTTGTGCTTTAAACCAGGCCCGCTTTATGTGTCCCTGCAACAGGAGTATGGTGTGATTTCTTATTTTCAGTGAGAGTTACTCTGCGACTGTGATGTCTGGTCTCCAAAACCAAAGAAATGGACAGCTGATATCACAGATGCAGTCTCTGTCTTTTCTCTCATTTTAAAGTTGCCATTTTCTGTTATTTTTTTGTGAAACACCATAGTTTACATTCTACACAACAAGCATAAATGAGCCATACACAAGCAAATATATATCTTATATTCAGTTTCTCATGATTCTTGGTGTGAGCTCAGATTATAACCTTTTTTAAGGCGCTGAAGTCGCTGTTTTTATTTACTTTGCACACCTAAGGATTGTCCCCATCCTTCATCCACAGTGGACTCAGTAAACACAGCTCTTTGTCCAGATATGCTGAGCGCAGCTGTAAGCGTGCGTGCAGTCCAGTCAGTGAAAGAGATGCATCCCTGCAGGCTGCAGATTTAGAGCCACAGATGGCTGAAAAACTGTTTGAACCTTATTCAAAACCTTATGTGGGCTGCATGTCTTCTTCCAGCAACTGTGTGTGTCCATATGCATGTTTGTGTGTGTGTGTTATTTATGTTGTGGGGACATAAATCTGTGTATATAGTCACACTGTACAGACCTGCCTCCCTTTTGGGGACAAAAAGCAATTCCCCCAAATCATAGATGATAAACATTTTAGTGCTAAGATTTGGTTTAAAGTAAAGGTAGCGCATTAATGTGAGGCGTCTGAATGCTGAAATGCACTGATACACTGAAGCATACATCATATTTGGTATCGTGATAAAAAATAAAAACACCTTTAAGGAGCAGAATTAACAATAACATAAAAGAATATGGAAGGAAAAGAATAGTTTGACTTGCTATTGAATTTGCTTTTTTTCACTAAGAGCTAAAGAGGTTTGTCACCTTCAGGTCTGTGCAATACAGCTAAAGCCGGAGCCTGAGCTTAAAACTCCTGCTCGTGCAATCTAAAGTTCATTTTTAATACATTGTGATGCACACAAAACTAGTGGGTCAAAAGTTTCAGACTGACAAGATGACGTTTGATGCGGCTTTCTCTGGTCTCTGCAGGTTACCTTATAGCAGTAAAGCCTTGTTTAGGATTTGCTTGACACCTATCACTTAGTTGCTAGTAGATATTCAATGCTCCGAGTGACTAGGTAACCCCTCAAGCTGTGTTTTGTCATTCCTCAGCAAATATTCAGAAAACAGTTTCTGGGCATGTGCCGAAGTGAAGCGAGACGGTGCTATTCTCTTCCTGTATGCGTACGGCTTCTTTGATATGTATCTGTGGCTCTCTTCAGGTTCTCAGACATGGCTGTCTGCAGTAGATATGCATCATTACACTTCTGCTGGCAGCCTCACGGAGATGGCAAGTGTTTTCTGAAAGTGAAGCCAGAGTTTTTCCCCTCATTGTATAGTTGGCAAAGCATCTTCATCACATACATTTTAAGTGGCTATAAATAGCAGCTAAAAAATGCTTCAGTGTTTTGTTCGTCCTCTTCTTAACGTCATGTTTTCTGCCATTGATTCAAGTGTGTGTGCCGTAATCTAGTGCCTTTGTATCAGTGCCCTCCTCCAGCACAACAGGTTTCTTCTACCCTGGAAGTTTTTGACAGGAGAATACTCTACAATTATTTTGTTGCACCAACTGAAGAAAAAAAAAGAGGGGGGGGGGTCTCTGGTCTCCTAGCAACAGTCAGCTGCCACCATGCCCAAGGAGGTAAAATTAGTCCTGTGAGAAGAAAGGAAGTAGAATTGGAGAATCCCTTCTCTCTCTTCTCTCCTTTTTTATCCACTCTGCAAGTTAGATCACCTCACGCTGGATTGCTTTGTTCCTGTTCAAAATAAGAAATCACTTGGCATGCAGCTTCATGTTAGACTGATGTCTCTGTGATTGCTGCAAAATACATTAAGTGAATTCCGTACTTCAAACAGCGTGGCACGATGCTGTAGCTGGCACTGGTGCAGGGATTCCTCCTGTGAACATGCATGCTTTTCCCTCCTGCTTTGTTCTGCTGGATCAGTCTGCAGCACCACCACCTCCGCTCCCCTCTACGAGTTTTAGCAGATATTCACGTCAGTCGCACAGTCACCGTGAACACACGTGTCCTGTGGGGTATGTAGATGCTCTCTGTAGACCGCATGTATTCTCCACACCAGCATGATGTACGGCATAATTAAATAAGCTGTGCGCGCTCTGTTAATTGCCCGTGGAGTGTTTGAAGGGCTGGAAAATGTCAAGCTGTGTGTGTGTGTGTGTGTGTGTGTGTGTGTGCGCTCCTGGATATGTCCAGGGCTTGGGTGCTCAGTGTAATAAGCATGTGCAGACAGACCTGTTAGTCCCTCTGGACAAACCTCTCCCGGGGATCAGTTATGAGTGTGCTCTCACGCGCTCCGAAATGCAGGGAATGAAGGAATTTTCTGCTTGTTGACACAGATGTCCAAATCATGTTGTTCAAACATGTAATTCACACATGCATCAGCCTTCAAAACACCTCCCACACGCTTTAGCATCTACACATACTGTACACGTCCAATCCTGGTCTTTCCCACTTGACCACAAACTATGATGATGGGAGGTGCTGTTATGGGAGCAGATTAGACATTTAGCAAATGCTTAAACTCACGAACACTTTTACTAATAACAACAACTTATAAAGCACATTTTGAAACGCACATTTTAACAACTCTAGCATGAACACTGCAGTTTTTGTTTTTGTTAATGACGCCAGGGTTGGCAAATGTTTTCGGCCATATTCGGAGGGGGAGGAGTCCATAATTACCTTACTTATAGTAAAATGGTCTAAAGGGGAGCTGGGTCTACTGGGTGTCCTCTCAGTTCTGATTTCAGGCTGTATAAAATCCAGCACATGACTGGAGCTGGCATGATTACAGGTCTTTTTAGACTAGAATAGCTACCACCAGGGCCACAATGAAATAGACTCTCTTTTTTAAGAGAGATGTATGAGTGAGGCTGTTTTCAAATTCTCAAGTTGTGCAAGAGACGCATGCCAAGCTTATATCATGGAGTTTTTCCAGCTAATTTATCCCTGATTAATTCCTTCCAACATTTATAGTAGGAAATCTTTCAAACTTCCTGAACTGCTCACAGAATCATTAGATAACTTCAGACTTGCTTGATGATTGCAACTATGATCACATCAGCATCTTTGTATCAGCCAGGAATAAATAAGAGGCTGTTTAAATTGAAGCTGCGGTGCCATTGGATAGCTTAGATCAGAGGTCTCAAATCTGCAGCCCCAGAGCCACATGCGGAGATGTTTCCAATCTCTAGTGGTTCCATTTCATTTCCACAGAAATCCAAATGGAGACGCTTAAAGGCGGCATCGATAACCCACATGCTCCGAAGGTCTATGTGATGTTATCCATAGGGGTTTAGAAAGCTGTAGGTCAGTTTACCTGTACACAGCAGAAACTCAGTGATGTGCTATTAAAATGCAAGTAATATCCTCTACTGATATTTGCATCAACATGTTTTAATGTGTATGTATTCTTTGTCTTTTTTAGAGATGTCAAGCCAGACAATATCCTATTGGATGAACAAGGTAAGGGTGTGAACAGTTTGCTCTGTTTATAAGACAGGATGTAAAACAAAACAGGACTTTTAGGCCTTCAGTATGTATCGTAGTTGTATAAGAGCACATTTAGACCACAGACCTGTCTGAAGGGCATATCACAGTATTCTTTGTGCATTGTTTATTTATTTATTTATTGTCAGATACCTGTTATAGTTTTGTCATATGGCTCTTAATGAGTTTTATTCTGATTATACTATATGTATTCCTGCTATATGCACACATTCAGTTTCCTCAGGTCCTCCTATTTCCATGTCATTTAAAAGCTGCAATGTTAGGACTGTGTCGTATCGATGGAGTGGATTCAGCAGCTTTAAAGCCTAACTATCTTATCACATTGGATGACTTTAAGCTGTGTTTCTTTTTTCGACTGCATGTGATTCTAATGCTGTCTGTACCTCCCTGTGTGTGTGCGTCTGTGTTTTGTACTTCTCCTAGCTATACAATAAATATGTCTGTCGTGCATTTGTGTTTCTCAAAATCCTTCTATCAGCTTAAGCTGACGGAGGGATTCTGAAAAGTGCTTGATCATCAGGGGAAAACAGAAATTGTACAATAAATAACCCTTAGAGACGGCAGTGACGTTCCCAATCCGCTGCGACGAGTACGACACCCCAGAAACGACCCCAAGAAGGCCAGAGGAGTCGGGGACATCGGACTGACACACAAAATAATGAGGACACTTTGTCCTTGCATATCACATTCCAGCTTACTGAAAGGGAACGTTGTGTCCTCATTTGTTTCCTTCTCTTGTCACATGTGAAAATGTTTCCTTTTGATGTGAGCGCAGATGTTTATTTAGAAAATGTTGATGGATTTTCGTGTTTCCTCAGGTCACGCTCACCTGACGGACTTCAACATAGCAACAATAATAAAAGACGGAGAGCGAGCCACGGCCTTAGCTGGAACCAAGCCCTACATGGGTAACTAAACATTTATACTGTGCATGAAAAAGAAAGCTACAAGAAAAGGGGGCCTAGCGTAATTAAGTTATTCTTTTCTTTGTAATTTTAAATGCTCAGTTGTACCATTTAACTGTCTCGGTTAGTTAAAGCTCCTAGAACTATTTGCTAGAAGGTGCCAGACGCTGTTCCTTCAATTTCTGAATACATTTTTACGCTCTCATTATCACTAAACAGGCGTGTGTGAATGATATCAAAGAAATTAAACATCCTGTTGATTTGTGAAAATGGGAGGCAAATGTTCCACTATTGTATAATGCGATTGCCGAGGAAAAATGTGCTTTTCTTATGACATTTTTGCAAAGGAATGCTCCATGCACAGGCTGTCATTATACAAGCTTTTTCTTCAGTGTCTCTCTGCTGTGCTTTCAGCCCCAGAGATCTTCCAGTCTTTTGTGAGTGGAGGGACGGGCTACGCCTTTGAAGTAGACTGGTGGTCACTAGGGGTGACGGTCTTCGAAGTGCTGCGCGGATGGGTGAGACATTGAAATTGCAGTTTTTATGTTATCGGGCTGCAAGAACGAGCTCGCCTCCATTCATTCGCTCGTCTTTCTCTTCCTCAACTTGCTGCTTTTCCTCCTTTTGTCACCTTGTCTCTCTGCTAGAGGCCGTATGACATCCACGCCAGTAACTCGGTGGAATCGCTGATTCAGCTCTTCAGTACCGTCAGTGTCCAGTACAGCCCAACCTGGCCCAAGGATCTGGTTTCACTATTGAGGAAGGTGAGTGGAGGACGATGGGGCATTATTAACTTACACTTACACTTCAGTCAGCGGTCCCCATCCTTTTTTGCACCACGGACCAGTTTGATGTCCAAAAAATTTGTGTTATTTTGTAACACGTCCTCCTATAATGTGCCAACAACATTGAGAGTAACGCCCTCCTCTCTGCCCCTTAATGGTCTCTGGTCGCTATGGTGACGCGTAAATATTTCTTTGAAATAGGGTTTGGGGACCGCTGGAATAAGGGACTAAAGCTGAACGTCTGTCATCTTTCAGTTAAATTTCCGTCCAGCAGCAACTACTAGATCTGCAAGGATCTGTCTGGACTCTGAAAATCAAATTAGTTAATGTGAATTTCTATATACATAGTCAGTAACATCGATTTATCACTGCTAATTCTGTATTATCACAAAAGGATTGTATGTAACTTGACTGAGTCCATGTTATTGCTGTCGCCTTGAAGACGGCGAGCTCACTGCTAGTGGTCGCTGATTCGTCTTTGAAGCAACCATTTCAAAAGCAGCGAGTTCGCATGTTCGTTGCACACGGTCGCGCTAACGTTTGGTTGTATTTCAATCTCTAACTGTTGTTTTCCACAGTGTAACTGTAACACACAGCACCATCCTACTATGCAGCTAGTGCAAGAAAATTTGAAAAAGGTATCATAGGAACAACTGCTTATCCGTGATGTAATATGACCCTCTTCACAGAAAGCACCTTTCTTTCTTCTATTACTCTGTCACCCAGTGTGCACAGCTCGGAGACAGATACTGTCTACAGATTTATTTCCCTCTGCCTTTTTAGTTTAAAGAAGGAGTATAAAAAGTAACTAAATTTAGATACAAAGTTGCCAAGTTAGCAACCAGTGAGGTGAACTGAATCCGGTTGTTCAGTGATGACACGACGAATCCTACTTCCGGGCCTAAAGTAGTCTGCGTTTAATATGGCTTTTGTGTTGTTAACATGTTTAATGTTTTGTATTTTCTTCTATTTGATCTCAAAAAGCTCCTAAAACAGTCAGTGATCACTGTTGACCTCCCTCGGCTTTTATTACCACTAATCATTTATTTAAGCTCAGTTTTTAAACCTTAGGATGTAACTACAGCCCAGCCCATGCAGCAGTATATGAATGACTAACCTCGTATTGTGGATGGATTATCTCAGTTGTTCTCCTGGCTGAAGTTTGGTCCTTTTACAGCATCCTGCCATGCGATTACATTTGTTCCTGACCACCGAGAACACTCACGTTAACTTTTATCGAGTGGGAAAAAAGTTAGCTTGTTTATATTATGCTAACATAGCTGTGTCGCTAGCGGTCACGTAGCACATCATTATATACCAGCTAGCCAAACTTCAGTAACCCTACAAACGTCACTGCTTTTTAGTTTTCTGTCTTCATTTATGTTGGAAGTGATAACAGAGCTGTACGTTTTAATTTGTTTCCAAAACCCCGCAGTCAGGACATGCTATATTGTATTTAGATAGAAGCTAGCGAGCTAACTCCCTGCTAACTTCTAACTCCGGTAAATGTCATAAATTCCGTTTTCATAGATGCCTGGATGTTAAACTCAATTGTTACACCTGGTAGAGCAGAACGCTGATCATTTTATTAAAGATGAAAGACTTTAGACAGTTTTTCAACTCTCAGTAATGCCACAGTGATCGTTTGATATATGGACCTGCAGCGGAGTTTAGGCCCAGACACGGCTAGTGACGTCAGACTGAACAACCGGATAGGGACAGCGCCGTGAGTGAGAGGGGTGTGAGATGGACAAGCTGAGATGCATAATTTCTACATTTACAATAAAATAAATATCCAATTGCTAAAACTGAAAAGCAAATATCTACCCAGTAAACAAATATCCAAATTGTCAAATATGTATGAACAGGCTTAGCGATGAGCTCTATTCTGACGCTCAGAACGACAAAGCTCACTGATCGCTCTCAGCAAGCAGTCCATTATCTCTCATTATTAGCAAAGAGCAGTGTTTTTAGTTGGCTCAGGCCTTCGCCTTGCTGGCAAAAACTTGTAATCTTAATTTTATGGCTTGTCTTTAATCAGGTTCACGTCTTCTTTACCAGCTGGTGTTTGTGCCAACATCTCTTTCACTATGTCAGTATGCATCGCTTTCGTCCAAGGTTTAGGAGAGAAGCTATAAACATTCGGTTTGGACATTTTAATAAAATGTATGAGCTAACTGATAAATGGAAAGGTTAGGAATGTGAATGCCAGTCCCAGGAAACTAAAGTTACAGTTTTTAATTAAGTGAAGGCAGATTAACTCTGACCCATGTTGCCTGAGTGCAGATGGTCTTCCTAAGAAAGAGGAGCAGGATGTAGAGGTAAAAAAAAGTCAGCGGAGCCAGTGGAACTGATGGTGCAGGTATTCTGTGTGTGCGTGAGTGCTGTGGGGAGGGGGGATGATCCGAGACCCCGAGGGCAAAGAAGGGATGGAGAAAGAAAATGACAGATGGGATGAAAGCACAGAAACTGAGCGTGTGGGTGAGAGACGAAACAGTGCATGTGTATCTTTGTGTGCTAACTTATCATAACGAGTGTTTTAGTCTAATATTGAGACTGAAAATGTTTTCTTAAAAGCGAAAGTGTGCCAGTTGGATGAGATAACTCGCTCTGGATCAAATGTTAATAATTCTGCTCCAAACTTTCCTTGCAATAAAAACCCACCTTATTCTGCTTTGCATCAGCGTGCTGTCATCTAAGCAAGCAAAACTGTTCTGGAAACTAGTCCTCTCCTCCCCTCTGGTGATATTTCTGTAGTTATTTGAAGACAAGATTTTTGAGTGGGGAAGGAAAACTGTGGCTTGTTCAGGAGGATACTCTTTGGCAGAGTGTAAGTGCAGAGCAGGAGTGCGTGCATGTGCTCTGCGTCTGAATGACTGAGTGTTCTGGACGGAGCGACGGTCTCTTCCGCTCTGCTGCTGATCGATTACCGTGTCTGGACTCCACCGAGACTGAGCTAACTGGCCCTGCAGGAGAAAACTGAATCAGCCTGTGACCAAAAGAAGAAGAAAATAAAGCGCAGGAAGCGAGCTAACACAACAACAAAAACCACATCCCATTGTCATCTCCAGCGTTTTACCCCCGAGGTGAAAAATGAAGCACATGGGATTCCATTTAAAAACACAACTGTATCAGCACCAGCTCTTCTTTTCTCCCTGGACTGTGCGACTCCATTCATGTGTGGTGTCCATCTGTTCTGATCAGTGCAACAATTCTGATTCAACCTGATTGGAGTCAGATTTGATTAACAATTCCTCCTGTTGGTGGATTTATTAGTAAAGGTGCATTCGTCCTCCTGTTCAAATGTAGTGGCAACATAATTATTAGTTTTCTACAGAGAAGGAAGAAAAATTATGTTTTGGTCAATTTGTTTGTTTCCCCATAAATAATACCACATTTGTAGATTGAGCAGCAGAGTTGAGTATGTGGGTTGCGCCCATGAAAAACTTGCCAAACCTTCTCTTGCTAGTGCCAAACAGCTTTTTCTGCTGTTGGCTCTTCTTTAGAGCTCCTGGTACCCCAGGTGCTGACAGTCAGGGGCCTGATTGGTCCTGTTCATCGATGAGTCGGGAGTTTTCCCACACCTGTTGGGTTGTACGGTCAAAATGTTGCAGTGTTGATTGCTGCACCAATAAGGTAACAGTGTGGAGACAGTGCGGTGGCGGTGTGGGTGGCGTCTCCCTCACTGGAAAAATGCGACTTGTCATTATTATAGACAATCTCAATGCAGAGATGTCTCCAAGATGAGATTCTGCAGCCAGTGGCAATCCCATATCTCCACAGTCTGGGACCGAACTCTATCCTCCAAGATGACGACACTCTCCGCAGATCGAGGCTTATCATTGACTAGGATGGAATGACCTGCCTGCAGTCCTGACCTCAACCCCACTGGGATCAGTTTGGATGTGCTGCTTGTGCCAGAGTGACTAACACAACCACATTGGCTGATTTGTGACAAATGAAGAATAGGATGTCATCACATAGCAGTGTGTGACCAGGCTGGAGACCAGCCATCCAAGCCCCTGTTTGTTAAAAGAATAAACTGTTAAATTGCCAATATCTCTTTATTGTGTTTCTTCAGGCTTCAACCATCCAATCTAAAAAATGACACCAGCCAAGAGTCAGTACCAGACGTTTTATAAATGAAAGACTTTTATAAATGAAAGAAAGATTGTAGGAATAGTCTTAACCACTTGAGGTGAGGGCTCTTCAAAAAGAAATGAAGCTGCATTTGACTCTCACACTACCATGATCTGAAAACCTACACAGACAGATTATAAGAATGTATAGTGATAAAACGCAAAACCAAAAAAGCAGATTTCATGGTTTCTGTATCTGCATGTCAGAAAGCCAAACGATTGCTATTAGCTAGATAAACATGCATGATCAAAAGGTTTTGACAGCAGACGTTTAAGATAGTTGGGGCACAAAAATGAAACCGATACAGGGTCCTGGTAGTGTGCAGGCTGGCACGCTATCATTTACTGGGACACTCAATGGGAATACGTGTTTATTAAAAAAAAATATTTTAGCTTTCGTGCTGTTGTAACTGAAAAACAGTTACTAGTTTCCGGCTTTAGAATAGTGACCAAAAATCACATCCTATATCTCTTAAACGATTTTCCAAATCTTCCATGGAAAGCATCAAAAATCCAATCTCCATCAGGAGTTTTCATAAGGATTTAGACCAGGGGTGTCCAACTCCAGGCCTCAAGATCAGGTGTCCTGCAGGTTTTAGATCTCACCCTGGGTCAACACACCTGAATCAAATGACTAGTTCATAACCAAACCTCTGGAGAACTTCAAGACATGTTGAGGAGGTAATTTAGCCATTTAAATCAGCTGTGCTGGATCACGTCTAAAACCTGCAGGACACCTCGAGTCCTGGACTTGGAAACCCCTGGTTTAGACAAAGCACTCACACTTTGGTTGATGTCTGTACTGGTCTGTTGTGGTGCAAATACAATGTTCTGAAACTGGACTGGTTAAAGTGCAAAGTTGTTTTGTCTTGTTTTTTGTCTTGTTTTTTGTGCCCTGTGAATAATTTTGCTTTATATTATTAAAGTCACAAGCAGAGAAAAAAAACGAATATAGGTCTCCAATGATAAGTGAGATGAACTGCTCGTCACATTGAGAATGGTTGCTCAAGCTCACCCTCACATCCGCTCTCATTTTCTCTTCCCTTTGAAGAGATGATCCATTTTATCTGTTCCTTTTATTAATGCAAGACTTCCAGCCTCTTGGGTTTGATCATTTTTATTAAAGCTAATAATCTTTATTTATAGTCTTTTTTTTAACTCTTGCGTTCACACAAGGCAGCACCTCTACCAAAACAATGTAAGGTTCACAGTCCTGCGGGTTTAACATATCATTGAGTTCAACACATACAAGCATATTAGTAAGATATAGCAGATGAAAAGGGATGGCAGGTGGTAAAAAGGAAAGGAGGGAAAAAACAACTCATGTAAGGGTTTTATTTCACCTCCCGTGGAGATCAGCCTGGCTGTGAGCGAGGAGAGAAGGTGCGAAGGTGATGTTGCTACTCAGAAAGTGATGTTGATGAAGTGTGTGTGCGTCTTTTCTTTCCAGCTACTGACAGTGAACCCAGAGCATCGTTTCTCCAGCCTGTCTGACATGCAGACCGCTCCCTACCTCTCTGACGTCAACTGGGACGCTGTGTATGAGAAGAAAATGGAGGCTGGATTTGTTCCCAATGTTAGTGTAAAGCCATCACATACCTCGCTCTCTCTCACACACAGACTGAAGCACTCCTTCATGCTTGCTGATCATAATGAGCATTTTTGGCAACTAAATAATGCACGCTGGCATGCAGCGTCTTTGCGGTGCACTCACCTTATATTCCTGCTTGCATGTCAGTGCATTCATGTGTGCTGTTCCCTGTTGATGCTCAGAGCGCGTGCACTCTGTGGTCCATTTACGATGGATGCTGCTCCTGTGTTTGTTTCTAATTATCTCGCGTGCATCTCGCTCACACAGAAAGGTCGCCTGCACTGCGACCCCACCTTCGAGCTGGAGGAGATGATCCTGGAGTCACGTCCTCTTCACAAGAAGAAAAAGAGGCTGGCAAAGAACCGATCACGAGACAACAGCAAGGATTCACAGTCTGTAAGTGACACGGTGCTCTGCACAGAGCTGCTGCGTCCGTTCTTTTATCTCATGAAGCAACACTTAGTGTGATACCTCTGATACCAACAGCTTTGACTTTTATGCATAGAAGGCACAAACTAAACCATTAGTTTGCAATTAATTTGCTTCTTAGTGAGTCGTGAGCGCTACCACTAAAGAAACTTTTTAAAGCAGTGTGTTGGTAGCTGCTGGGAGTTTTGATTTGATTTTAATGCTTAGAATATACATGATCAGGCATAACAACCTGTGACATGATAACACTGATTATCTGTTCATCATGGCACCTGTTGGCAGCTGGGACATATTAGGGAGCAAGTGAACATTTTGTCCTCAAAGTTGATGTTAGAAGCAGGAAAAATGGACAAGTGCGAGGATTTAATTAAGTTTGACAAGAGCCACATTATGATGGCTAGACAACTGGGTCAGAGCATCTCCAAAACCACAGCTCACGTGTTCCCAGTCTGCAGTGGTCAGTATCTCTCAAAAGTTCCCTGATCTAAAGAATAGTGAAAACCGGAGAACTGGTAAACACTGTAACCAAATAAAAGTCAATAAAAATAATAAAAAGGATCCCAGTCCTCAGAAAGGCAAAATGATCTCCATCTTCTTTCATATTTAGTAACCAGAGATGAAGTCCTCTTAGTAGTTATATAACCTCTGCATTAAAAGCACTATGTTCTGTTAAGGAGGAGGATTTTGGAGTCACGAGTATGAAGGTGGAATTGTCACTGCATCTGTTAAAAGGCCTCTTCTCTTTGATCATACAAAGGGATCATTTTCGTTTTTTCATCTTCAAAAGAGTTATTTTCTCGTAGGCACCGATATGATTTGCTGTTTACCTGTTATTTTGATCTTTGTAGCCTTACCTCCAGCAGATTAGTGTGGTTTTTGCTTTGTACAGTTAGGTTTTTGTTAACTTTTGGACAATTACACATCTTCTATAATGTAGCCTTTGTGCAGCACTGCAGTAGACTTTGAATCCCAGTCCTTGTATGATTGTGCAGACTTTCAACTTAAGATCAAAGGGGTTTAACAAAAGCATCGCATTAACTGTTTAGGAATTACAGTCATTTGAATACACAGTCACTATTTTTAGAGATTGAAAATACAAAGATTGTTTTTAGTACTTGGATGAAGCCTAGAACCATGGACGTCACCCATGGCCTTCTTGTCAAGTGTAAATGGTGGTTTTGCATATTGTGATAAGTCGCGTGTTTTTCCATTCATGAAAGCATCTCTCAGTTGTAGCCTATGAAAGTTAAATGCCTGCCTCCTTGAGACGTTTTTGCTCGGTCCTTCTCTGATAGGCTCATTTTGTTTTTTTCAGCCTGATGATGGGCTCCTTCATTTCTATGTCAATCCATTTTTACAGAGAGTTTCAGTGAAAAACTACCAAGTAGCTTCCAAGTCCAACACTTGGAATCAGCTCCGTATCTTTCATCTGCTTCAGCTCATGAAATAATGAGAGAACCGAGCACGAAACATCTCATCAATAACCTGCTTACGTTTGAGCCTCTAAATATGAATTCTTGCAATTCCTAAACAACTAATCCAAAGCTTTTTTTTTTCATAACCCTTTAATTAAAGGTGAAAGTCTTAACTTCACTGAACAAAATTACAAAATGTGTTTGATTGCCCAGATACTTACAGACAGACTTAACTGTCATTGCTAAAAGCGAAAGATTATGAAGGGAACACCAGAAGAGTCGTGTAAATTATTTTTACCCACTGCATTACTCATTGGTACAGTTTTTATAAAGAGCCCGGGCCATTCCAGGATAACAATGCAGCTCAGGCTTACCTTTGTCTCCGCTCTGTCACATCCTGTCAACACTGTATATTTTTAGATTGGCAGTGAGCCAGCTGGCATTTTTTTTCCTCAGCTGTAGTGAATTACCTGTGCTCTTAGCTCTGTGATACAGTAGAAGGATAAAGCGAGACACCTGTGTAATCATGCTCACAGAGGCAATACAGTACAGTTTCTATATCGTTGAATACTTGCTGTCGATCCTTGGAGTCTCAACCCCCACCGGTCTGGCCAGTTTGCGTCCCCCTACCTGAGCCCGTTCTTCCTGTTAAAACAGATTTTTTTCTTTCCACTGTCACCAAGTACTAACTTGATTGTTCGGCTACGCTCACACTGCAGGCGAAAGCGCATCAAATGCACCTTTTTTGACCCTATGCGACCCATATCCGATCATGCTATGACAGTTTGAACAGCACAAATCCGATATTTTCAAATCCGACCTGGGTCACTTTCATGTGTGGTTTAATCCGAGACATATCTGATGTCTTAGAAAGCGACTGCTGTGTGAATGTTCATGTCGCATTAAATCCGTCTTTTAAGTCACTGACATAAGACGGACGCCGATTATCAGCTCTGGAGAAGACAAACGAGAAAGCATGGCGGCCATTGTTAAAGCACGTGCTCTCTTTTTTTCTCAGTGTCCTTCTTTCTCTAATTAATCTCTGTAGCCGCCATTTTTACTTCCATAAACAGAGTGCGTTGCATGTCTTCTTTTGCGCATGCGGGCCGTGAACCGTTCACACTAGAGCGTGTTTGCTGTCACATTTTATTTGTCGTGTGAACAACCAGACAAAAAATCAGAATTGAGCATTAAGACCTGCAGCGTGAACGTAGCCTTAGAGCTCTCTCTCTATTTCTCACTTTACAATATAAAGAGCTGTTGTTGTGATTTTCCACTGTACAGTTAAAATTGAATTAATAGGCTGTTCTGTTAAAGGATGAAATGAATAATCCCCAAAAAAGAAAAATTATTGCAGTTTAAATGTTAACAATTTGAATTTCAGTTCGAACAACTACAGCAAAACAAAAGGATTTTGAGGTAGCAGATGAATAGCAATGCAAGATATAAATGTCCTCCTCATTTTGCCTTAATGCGTGATGAGGTCTGCTGTCTGATTTGTGTGTGCTGTGAGCAGGATCAGTGTAACTGCAGCAGTGCAGTCTCTGTTTCTTTGCCTTGGTGTTATGTTTGATTGAGACATTATTTACCACAGACGGGAGACGTCCTCTCTGTATTTATGAAAAGCAGCCTGCACCCATCAGACGCTCCTCATGACATCAGCGCGTGTGCGTGTGTCACGTGTTATCAGGGCTGATGAACATGTGCAAAGAGCGTGCACCTCTAACAAGAGGGTTGTGAGGCGCTGTGTGTGGAGCACATACATGCGTGTGTGCCCGCTTGCGTGTACTCATACTGCGTTATTACTGAGATTATTAAATTATGAAGCCTTCGGTGCCGTTGTCATGGCCCCAAGTGCTTTTGGAAATATGAGCTTCTATTTTCGTCTTGGGCCAAACATCCAATTTGAGGAGAGCTCACAAACAATTCATGACTTGTTTAAAAGAGCAACGAGGGGGAAGGATGAATATCCCTGGGAGGTCACGCACTTGACAGATTGAAGTTGACGTCAAGTTTTGTTTTGTGTTTTTTTTTAATCTGCGGTTCTTGATGATGCTGATGATGATGAGGTCGATGTGTAAGGTGACGATGAGTGTGCTTTGTCTGTCATCTGCCTGCAGGAGAACGACTATCTACAGGAGTGCCTTGAAGTGGTGCAGCAAGAGTTCATGATCTTCAACCGAGAGAAGTAAGAGAACAGAAGAGCAGCAGACCGTCTATAACACGGGCTAAAAGCAGAGGTTTCTTTTTTTTATTCAACGCAGCCAGAATGAAATTAGCTACCATTAGTGTCATCCTTTTAGAACAAATGCAAAGGACAGAAACATTCCTGCCACTTGCCTTGTTTGCCCTTTAAACAATCGGATTGATATCCTCAGCTGGAGCTAAATTTAATCTTCTTTCATGTTTCTTTTCTTAGATTGTGAGGCAACATAGGGGTTCATTTGTCTTTGATCTTAAAGCTATCTCGCAACCTCTTATTTTTGGGGGGCAGCAATCATATATTTAGAAAACCAACGGCAGTAATTTAGCTAAATTAGTGACACTTTAATTACAGTTAAAACTAGATATTTTGCCCATAAACCCCTGAGACAAGAGGTTGGCACATTTTACTGTTTCTTTTATTAAATTGCATAAAATCCATGCACAAAAGACAAATTGAGACTTTAAAATGATATAGCAGTTTAAGGTAACAAAGCATCTTCGTCCTTGTCCTTGTTTCCCTTGCTAGAATCAACAGTCAGCTTAACAGTTATGTCACAATCATGTCAATCAGGAACCAATGCAGGCACAGGGAGAACATATAAGAGGCTCAGTTGATCAGGAGGACCAAAGCAGGTGCTGTCTTCCTGCTGTAAAGTGTCGGCATTAACCAGTATGCTAGCATTCAGTCCTGTAATAATACATAGTTTCAAATATGTTAAGGTTCTTGTTTTTCAAGGTGCTACTGGTGCTGAGAAACATCTGGGGGGGAATGCAAAAAAATACAAATTTCTCACAGCCTGTGCTTGTAGATATTATATCAAACTTAAACGCCTTTACTGTTTAATCATGAAAGTGTCTCCTTTTACATTTTTCCCCATGCAGATGTTTTTGCATGCTCATTTCATAAGATTCATGTAAGAAACGGACAAAAAGTAGAGTCTTACACAATGTCTGACTTGTGAAAATAAACAGTCGTGTGAAAAAAGTTCCAAAGGACTCTTTGCAGTCCTATAAAAAGCTCAGTACATTGTTCCCTCGTTTATCGCTGGAGTTAAGTTAAAAAAAAAAAAACCTGTGATAGGTGAAAGCTTTATTTTTTTCACTCACTACACACTTTATACACTTTTCTCAGACGGGTAACTCAGACGGTAACTTCTACCTTCCTTTAACATGTCCACAAGTCCAACTTTTTGTGCAATGGTTAGCATCTTCCTTGACCTTTTGGGTGCTACCGCAGGTGACTCTGACGGTGCAAAGCGTTTCGTCGGCATTGTTGTGTTTGTTGGGGAGAAAACTTACAGTACAGCACTTTACAGTCACACTGCTAGCAACAGAAGATTTATGTATTTGACAGGCTGAACGCATTCTGTACTGTACAGGAGATACGGCACGAGATTGATTGACAATGGTCTACAGCCAATCAGGACGCAGAACACAATGTGCTGTTTAAAAAAAAAAAAAGCATGCAAAATTGCACCAAAAAAAATGTACAAAAGAGCGAGGCCGCAGAAGATTAACCGCGTTATAGCGAGGGACCACTGTACACCCTTACTGCTTCCATAGGAATTAAGAGTATAAGTAGCTGCTGCACTTGATTAATTAGGCATCAGCAAGTATGGACGCCTGTCTTTAGGTGTGGAGCATTCACGTATGTGACAATGCCGCAATCGTTCAAGGAGTCTTCCATGCAATGCTCAGCGAAACTGCAAAACACCTGCATCTCAGACTGTACAGGCAACAGTTAGAGTGTTAAATGTTACATTTCATGACAGTACGATTAGAAAACGAGGGAGCAGGGATGGTTTGTTAAAAAGGGTTGCCAGGAAAAAGCTTCATTTCACTGGATGCAGAGGTTTGCTTTGGAAAGTTACATCTGAACACACTACAACACTTCTGTAATCATGTCTTTTAAACATAGAAGACTAAAATGGAGATGTTTGGCTGTAATGGATAGTGCCATGTTTGGCCTAACCCAAACCAGCTCATCAGCTCAAACTCCTTATAATAACGGCCAAGCACGGAGGTGGAGGGGTGTTGATTTGAGTTTGGTTTTTGGAGTTTTTTTGCAACCATGGGACCTGGATACCTCACAGTCCATGATCTGCTCTGTAAAACAAAGTATTCTAGAGTCAAATGAGACCATCGTGTCAGCTAAAGCGTGGCAGAAACTGGGTCATGCAACATGACAACGGTGCTAAGTGCATCATCAAATTTACAACAGAATGGCTAAAAAAGAAAGGAATCAAGGTGTTACTATGGCCCAGACCTCAAACCAACTAAAATGCTTTGGCAGGATCTTAAGAGAGCTGTCCATAAGCAAACAAGGAAGAAAATAAGGTTAGATTGACAGGTAAACAATTAGCTCGATATTAAAACCCATAAAAACCTCCCAAATATATCAATAACAACAACAATATGGATCAAGTGTAATGTCTTGTATGATCAAAATGCTGAGGATGCCACTTTCATACGATAGTATAAGGAATGTACCTTGTATGAGTCACATTATACATAAATATTTACTACATTTCTTTTCTGTATGGGCGACTTCATTTATTTTTTCCACCTTTTTCCCCTCTGTTGTGTTTGTTACGTTGCAGATACAGCACACAATCAAACATTTCTGACTGTGCATACTGATTGTTTGACTAATCTGGAGGTTTGTTTAAGACCCGTCTGATTGTTTTGACTGCTCCAGTTTCTCCTGCTGTCAGACGTTGCTGCAGCGATATCAGTGTATTTTCCCCCCTACGTGGCCATGACATTAATGGCATGTTACTTCTATTTATAATAGAGGGCATAATGTCTAGAATTATGTGCAGAGATGTGCATTATATAGTAAAGTCTAAAGGCCTCTTGACTATTTTTCTGAGGATTTTATAGCTCAAAAGTTTGGAAAAATAATTTAATTACACAACATGGGGGCATATCTCGGCTGCCATCATAAATGTGGTGATTTAGTTTTATTTATATAGAGCCAGTTCACAGTTAGTTTATCTTGAATGGGTTTGTGTAGTGAGATAATAATATTAAAGACAGACTCAAACTATAAGATGTATCCCCTCTGAGCAGGTACTTGGTGACTGCGGCAAGGAAGAACTACCTTAGAACAGGAAGAGACGTCCAGGTTAGAGGCAGCCACCTGTAGCAGGCGATTGGAGAGTGAAGGGAAGGAGAAGAACGAAAAGAAGTGCACCTGGCAAACATGCACACATATTCATGAGTCACTGTGTTCCTCAGGTTGAAAAAGCGTCAGGAGGAGGGTCAGTCAGAGGCCGGGAATTATGACGCTAGCGGCGACGGGGACGGAGAGGCAGAAAGCGGAGCCGCCGATGAGGACGCGAACGAGCCAGAACCAGGACCGGAAGCTGATCCCGAGCAGGCTCCCGAGTCTGCCTCCAAACTGAGCATGTGCGGCTCAGTGTGTTCCTCCCCCGGCAGCTGCTAGCGCCACATCGCCTCACAGTGACGATGGCAGCTCTCTCTGGCGGCTGCGGTGTTTGTGCCATGCCAACAGATACCTTCTCACCTCTCTCTCATGTCGTAGCCTACAGCGGAGAAAAATGACAGCGGGGCAACTTGGCGCACAGCAGCAGCTCCCATAACGGTTCCCCTCATTTACACCCCCCGCCCCCCATAGCATCTTTTTGGTAAGGCATGAATGAAGCGGAATCCCAGAGAGTCCCTGCCTATTGTACCTACCGCCCTAGAGTAAGCTCCAACTTCTATGCAATGTTACAGTATAGCATGACAAAATAATAAGGTATCACTTACTAGGAGATGTCGTTCCATAAGCAGAGAGCCACACGAGCATGATGACATCCCGAGCAATAGCAGTCTACGGCTTTTTGAATAAGGTTAGTGGTTTTGGTGGAGGTGCCTCCCTTTATTATCCCTGTTCCAGATCCGATGGGGGACGACTGAATTATTCATCACACGAAGGCACTCGGTTTATTTTATTGCCTGTGTCTTCAGTTCACTCTTCCCCCCCCGTGATGTGTGCCCTAATTTGGAACATTTTTTTCCTCCTGGAGCGCCTTCCTCTTGTTGCAACACCTTCCTGTGATACATTTCCAGTAAGTGTTGATGGCTGTCTGCAGTCAGCAAAGACAGTGTGACTGGTTTCATGTTGTAAACCTGTTTAAAGTTGTGCCTGTCGATGATGATCGGTATTTGTTAATCACACCGTAGCCATGGATGCGTTATAGGGCAGATTTTCCTTTTTTAAGTCTTAACCAGCTAGCTGTTTTTTCTTTTTTCCCCTTCAGGCCTTTTTAGGAGGAGAAGGTACTGAAGTTAAAATCAGTCCAGCAATCAGAATGAAAAGTTGTGCTTGTCACTGTGTCCAAAATGCTTACGAAGATTTAGTATTTTAGCCCTGCACCAAGCTCTGACCCAAAGAGGGTTCTGAAACTCAGCTCACTGCCAACAATGGCATCCTTTACACATCTATAAGAAAGCTCTGTTTGCTTTACTAGACTTCATCATCTTGTTAAGTGCTTAGTTTAGGATAAAGATCATCTCCCTGTAGAGGTTGGTTTGGGGTAGCTGTGCCCTGTCGGTACATCAAACTGCACAGATGAGCTACTCTTTGATTGTCGTAGTGAGAGTGGTACATTTTAGGGTGGCGCCGTTAATCTCAGTCTGAGAATATGTAGCAAAAGACCACCTTAAAAACCTGAAGGCCTAACAAATTGAAAAACCGTGTAAATAGCATACAGTGTAGGTAATTAAACTGACCACAGTTTTATGTGGGACTGCTAACTCGACGTAACTTAAGGAAGAGCTGTGTGAAGCTTCACACCACTTCATCCCGCTCTTCTTTCCAAGTGTGCAGGCACAACTTGTAGGCAATATATGCCAAAGCTTTTCTACCATTTGCAACCATTTCTAAGGAACTTTGAGTGTGTGAATGTATGTCTCTTTATCCCTCTGATAACATAAAGTCAGTTATTTCTGCAAGTGAAGACATCGTAATTTATACAATCATAACGTGATGATGTGCAAACTGTCTATTTCAGGTAATGCATCTTGGGAAATACACCTGTTTGCTGTCTTGATGCAGCATTTCCACCAGTAAAGCTGTTTACCCCGGCAGCTTTGACTGACCTTTGGGGGTTGGAGCCACAATTTAATGTTGCACTCAGTTAATTTTGTGCCATTGCCTGCTGTAATGTTAATTGTGAGGTGCAGACAGAACAGTGTTGGCCTAAGTGCATCTCTGCACTCCCACTCTGCTCGGTCAACGAATGGTCTAGCCTCCACAGTGTAATTAGAGGACATGAGTGAAATATCACATGAACAGGTAAAACAGTATTAGCTACAATATTTGCTTCACTCTTTATTTACTTTTGCCTAAACAGCCAACAGAAACAGTTAATGCCCAGCTATTAACCAACTTGATGACTGAAGCTTTTGTATTTTAAAAAAAATTTGTTCTTGTGGCCAACAGGGGGATTAATTTAGGCCCAGTGGCTTTCCGGGGAAGATCGATACTCATGTCTTTGTTTTAAATAAAGAGCTAGAGTCAGGTAGTGATTAGCCTAGCTTAACATAAAGAGTAGCCACAGGGCAAAACACCTTACCAAAACCTGTAAAAGCTTAGAAGTTAACATTTGTCTTGTGTGATTAATTCTTATATAAATATTAATGTAGTGTTAATGTGCTCTGCTGGTTAAACAGCTAGATGTAGTGAATGAGTGGTCCTTAAAGGATGGATAAAACGTTCAACATGTAGCTACACCACTAACTGGGCTGCTGAACCACCAATGGTTTGATTTCGGGCTGATGGTCATGTGACAGGCAAGAGTTGGGATTTTGCTGGCAGGGCAGCTCTAGCTTTGTAACGTCTTTCTGTTTTTAAAGCTACAAATAAGAACTTGATAAATTCTGTGTTAATGTTCTTTCAGTGTTATAATGTGAGAGTTGCCTAGTAACAGATTGTTCTAACATAATTATGAAAAAAAGCCAAACTCTGATACATTTTATTCAAGTAATGTCACTTGATAGTAAAGTGTTACCAGTTGACATGTTTCAAATGGAAACTTGAATATCAATCTAACATGAAATATAAAGCACACAGAGCTCCGTATAGTCTACTGTAGTAATACATAGCTTATTAATTCAGGTGTGGGCTTCTTCACTATTAGTCTCATATGACAGATCGATGTGTTAGCCTAGCTCACAATGAATATTTTTTCTAGGAGCTGAGTCGTTTTACTCACATGCAGTTTCGCACATGCAGGGTTGAAAAATATTTACAGTGTTCACAGTAACTCTGATATGATGTGAACATAGCATTAACCTCTATCAAAAGAGACAAAAGACAGTATCATATTTGGCTTATGACATGTTAGCTCTTAGCTAGCTTGCTAACATTCGACGCTAGGATACGGAGACTTGTGATTACAGCTTCTTCACACCAGCCTTTTTAATATGAAATACCAGGTAAACATGTTCTACAAATGACATTAATGAACGTTCTGTTATTTTAACTTTGAAAAGCTTTAATTAATGTGATAAGTTGACCTATGTTTATTTAGCATTTTATGTCAAAATGGCTGCTGTGTAGTCACCATAGCTAATTTTAAGCTAACCTAATAGCTGATACTTTCAAAACGCAGGCTGACTGCTTGATAAAGTTTTTTTTTTTTTTTTAATAAAATGGATCTATTATTAAGCGCTTGTTGAATTTTTAAACCTCCAATAAAACTCAGACAAGTAGGAAGTTGATAAAATGACGTAACTTCCACTGTTAAGCTAGGCTAACAGTTCCCCAGCTCTAGCTGTACAGTTGACGCTCAAACGTGACAGATGCTTTGACCTTGTTCCCAAAGGGAAAGCAAATAGGTGTGTTTCCCAAAAGTAAGCTGTTTCTTTAAAACACTACATTATGATTAGATTAAGAAGCTTTCTTAAAGAGACATGAAATGTTATCTTCCAAGTCTGCCAAAACGTGTGAGAAATTGAATAGTCTTGAGCCCTGTGCTTTTATTTTTGCATGTACCTTTACAGTATAAGCCTGTTTTTTGCCAAAGCCTGGAGCTTGAGCCCTACCGGCTGATTTGTGCATGCACAAGCTTTTGGTAATAGCATACCTCGACGCTCACCTGATTATCGACACAGTCCAAAATCAGAGTATAACCGGCCTGCGTGACTGTTTACTTTAAGCTGTACAAATTGTATAATCCCAGTGTTACATGGACGGCATGATATTTTAGATGATATGCAGTACCTTTTTGACATCCTGTAGGTTGTCTTAATGCTTTGTTCCAAGTATACAGGCTCGTACCCTCATGGTGAGTGGAATGAGGTCAGCAGCTGTGTGTCTGTTGTGGATTAAGTGTTGCATTGTTGTCTCTGCAGCAGAAGATGAAGATTTGAAACTGGGGCATGTTTTCACTTCACCTCAATACAGAAATTGCTGCATTAAAAAAGAAAAAGAAAAAAAAACAAAACAAAACTGATTGTCTCCATTTGTGGTTATTTCTCAGACTCTGTCGGCACAGCATCAGACTCACCGTAGGCCTGAGGAGTGTGTGGAACAATGTGTTAATTATGTAAATGGAAAATATTTGATTTTAACAGTTAATTTAGGCGTAACTTTTCTCAAAGTTACACCAAACTAATCTAGGCTTTCGTTCCTTGATATCAGTGATCATTCCTACTTGGATCGTGCGTGCAAACCCTCCCGACATATTTCTTCATGTATTAATGTTCTGTGTTTTAAAACAAGCCATCATGCTATATAGTTTGACCAGCAGCAGCATGTCTCAACCATTTTCTCACCGACTCTTTTGAGATTCTGTAGGTGTCTTAAGTCTGTGGTTACAGTTTGAAACTCAGTGCCCCGTCGAGAAAAGAAATCAAGAAGAAAAATGTGATCCATGCCACTCGTTTCCTCCCTTATGATCCTACTTTGCATAATGTTCTTGTGCTGCAGGATTTTTACAGGGAATCAGTAAAAGGCCTTGTTGCTGAAACGGAAACTGCTCCGTGTGTTCAGAAAACATGCTGCTTCAATCGCTTTGATAATGAAAATAAATCTCCTTCCAATAATTTGGCGTGTGTGTCATTTTTACCCAAATGCAGCTTTAATGGCAAAGTTTGTTTGCAGACAGTAGGGGGCAGTGAAGAGCAGGGGCATGTACTGGGTGAACAGAGGCGTCCCTGGTGAACTGATCTCTAAATAGCAGCGTACAGTGAAGAGGAATCTAGGACTGACTAGAATAGAGACAAGGCTGTCACAGGATTTGTAAGTATACATAATGCAGAGGCTTGGCTTTGTTCAAAACAATTCCTCTTTTTTTTTTCTTTTTTTTGTATGATACAAACTTCATATGGAAAAATATAGAATAAATGCATAGACAGTTTCTCTTTAACAAGAAAATTCAAAGTCCACCCTATATGGATGTCTGCTTGGCTCAGGACTGGCTTCTCTCTACTGGATCTTCAAGGATGTCCACAGCCGTCTTTCCCACATTGTCCATCAGGTGGCGCCACTTTGGGGCCTCAATGGCATCCAGAAGAGCAGCCAGCTCAACCTCCAACTTTTCAACTGTGTCCTCCACTTGCTGCAGGAAGCGTGACACATGCGTGGTTGACAAGTAAATAATACATTAATAAGTTGTAGTATGAATAATAGAATCATCACTGATGAATAATGAATCTGAATGAATAAAACAGTTTCCCAAAACAGCTGGTAACGCAAGGTAAGGTCTGAGTAGGACTGGGGTTTGCTGGATGAGATGATGTAGAGATCTGGAGTAGATCACTAGTGTATTAATAATGTTATGAAAAAGGAAATGTTGAGGAATATTGGGCATTCATTCTGTCAAAACCAAGGAGGGAGGGACTTCCAAACCCTGATGGTTTCAAACCACTGAGGCCTAAATGTGAGGTTAGATTAGAAACTACACCTTCTCCACTACATCCAGGCGGTGGTGAAGATTCGTGTGCTCCTGACAGGCGCTTGAACGCACTGCTTGAGGCAGAAGGTGGGGCTCAGGACCTGAAAACACATTAGATGTATACTCAGTGTTACAGATGCACAGTATAAGCAAACAAGATATAATAATGAATCATGAAAGGTACTTAATAATATGCTGTTTTTAACACCGTATGAGAGACGAGAACAAGGAGATGAATTTATTCCTGTGAGCTTAACAAAACTTTAGTCACACACTACAGGAACTAGCCAGCTGATTAGGAGAGCTGAACTAAAAGACGGATCACTCATCTGTTTTATATCAGCTCAGAGTTGTGTAATCCTAGGCTCACTGTGTTCACGCAGGATTGGAGGTAAATTAGAACAATGCAACTGCATGCAAAGATAATGCAAAAGCAGGCATGTTTTTACGGGACATGCAGCTGCTGGTCACAGTTTAATTATGCACGGGAAGCACATCATTTAAACATGGCAGTGTCTTAGCAGTGCATAGCCATAAGATGTGAAATCTGCCATTTACCTACAACTCTGGGCTTAATAGGGCTGTTATCGCCCCAAAGCATGAATACATTTAAAAAATAGAGCAAGCCTCAAATAATAACCACATGGGTGTGGTTCAAACTGAATATTCTTGCCAACATACTGTAGCTTTACGAAGAATAATGTACAAACTCTTGCCTCTTGTTTCTAACATCATTGTAACCACTAAATAAGAAATAAAGGCACTTCCTGTCAACATTGCTCATATCTATGAGTCCAAAGTGTTTTTTATACACAATATTTGGCAACCTAAAACCCTTTGTTGGCAAACCGTGTGGAGTTTACCACATCATGGGAAATGTTAACAGTCTGATGAAAATCTTGATGGGTCTTGATAATCATTCAGAAATAAAACAAAATCCAATTAAATCCAGTTCGTTCCTGCTTTATGAGATAATAGCCGTACTTGACGGGTGGGTAAACAGAGTTCGTATCTTGTGGCCATGCATTACTAAGATGTTGCCACAGTGCCTTATTAACTTGTGGTCAGGACTTCATTATCACATTCTCATGTATTACTGACTCGTGGTGAAGCAAAATTTTGTGGCTACCCACTAATATTTCTTCCATCCATGCCACCAAAAAGGCTCTGGATTTGTTAGCTTGAGTGGCAGCTCGGGGCTTTGTCAAACTGTTTCAAAAACCGAGAGAGAAGAGGAGTTAAAAGACAACAAGACTGGAGGGAAATATGAGAAGAAGAAGAGTTCATGGTGAGGTGAATTAGTCTAAGGACAAAAAACACTCCCAAACTGGCGTCTGTGCTAGCTAGCTTGCATCTATCATCATCTCTACATTTGTCTCACTGAGTGTTTGAGGATGAAAATGTATTTCCTGCTCTGTCTGAGAGGTTTTAGAGGAGCTTGTGGCTGATTTTGTTCCCTTCAGACAAAGCCAGTTTCATTATTTCTTATGTTTTCCACTATTTCTGTCAAGCTAAGCTAAACAATTGACTGTAGTTTGAAGTTTTCTTACTACAATGATCGTACCATATGAATGTATATGCATCTACAGTCACGAAAGTCAACAGAGTTTTGTTTGACTAAACACTTAAAAACATGGTGACCAATTAGAACTGAAGTCCTTATATATCATAGACATACAGCGTAACAAACGATAATAATTCTTTCTAGCCAAGCTGAAGACAAACAGGACTTAAACCCTACGCCAAGTACTCCTAAAACTATGTGAAACTTTTCGTTTTTAATTTTTTGTGTTGTCTCTGTGCCGTTAACATTCATATTATAGAGAATATTAATATATTTCAAATATAAATGAATTATTCTGAAGGTTAAATAATCAGCCTGCAGATAAAACCTTCAGATTGCCTGCAAACATGTGAATCCAGTAAGATACCATGTGTACTTTAAATGCGATTTTAAGTTATTGATAGGTGCTGTGTCCCTAAGCCCCTTGAATGTGTCTTTTAAATCTATATGTTAAATGCGTGCAGCGTTTGGCCATGCAAACACAACGGTACTCCATGTAAACAAGCTCAAGAATTACACGTTGGGTTTAGTTTGTCTTTAAAACTGAAAAGGTTTCTGTGCAGATTGACTTTATCTTGCAAAGAAAACAAATATCAAAGTTTATATTATTGTTACATGTCCTTATAAAGAAACAAGTCTTTGCCATCTGATGTACATCTTTAATGTAGAGCTGAAAACTAACCAGAGGAAATGTGCTTTTAGCTTATGTTGCTTATCTGCTCGTTTCCAAATGCAATGCTCCTTTTAACAGTTTATATTTTCTTGAATTATGTGACTCTTTAGTTAAACAGCAGCCGATTGATCAGGCCTACTTGAAGGCCACAGTTAGTATGCTGAGGAGACAGCCGTGATGCTTGGTGTTAATTCGCTTCAGCAGGCCAGAGAGGGCCACATGCATTGTCCCAGGCATTTCCCTTCTCACACTTAAGTTTCCAATTATCTGTTTCTCTTTGAAGCCCGGGTATTTGGGGGACGCTTCCGTTCACTTGCAGCTCTCTGCTTCTTTTTTTAACGTCTTCTTATCGGCGACAGGCCAAGCTCCCCTTGATAGTATTTATTCTTTATAAAGTAAAGTGACTGTCTCATCCACTGGCTGAATGCTTGCAGCTGTGAAGTCACTCTCATTTAGAAACAACGAAACACTTGGTGTGAATGTAGACGGCTAAGGCTTGACAGCATGTTATTGAGAATTAGTGATCTTTATGAAGTGTTTGGCTGACCCTGACCCCTAACTAAGTATTGTAGTTAGGGGTCAATTAGTCATTTTTTCTTTTGTGGCCAACACACAAAGAGTTGTACTCCCTTGTTCAGCTGTACCTGAACATCAAGCTGCCCTGATTTTACCACAGCCTCTCATGGAAACATTTTTACAAGCACCATTATGGTGTCCAGCGAGTGCCAAGTTCAGTACATGCAGGAATCAGGCCAAGAAAGAGCGATGGATGATGGAAGGTACATTAAATTCATCAGGCTTCCCAGCAAGCGGACTAAGCAGATGTCTGCCTCGGTGTGTGCTCCGCAGTGGGGGTTTTGTTGCACTCACTCTTGTGTATGAGGACTTGGCAAAGCTCGCTGCTTTGATTTGACAGTGACAGATGAATTATGAAAAGTCTGCAAAAGACATGAAGTTTTCCTACACTGGATCTACACTAAAGAGCCAGATGTGAATTTATCAAAGTGGCGGTTCTCGCTGTTGCATCTCACAACAACCACAATCTTTTGTTGTAGTGAATGTGCTGCTGGTTTCAAAATCAAAAACAACAGGGGGAAGAAAGGGGGATCTGGTTGGGAGTGAGGGGGGCTGAAATCCCTCCAAACCACAACTGCGCTTCCATCTAAGTGTCAGCGTGTACACAGCGCAGCCTGCTCTTTTAGAGTAAAACTTGCAACGGGGAGCTACATGCTGAAGTTTGTGATGTATGTGGCGCCCACTGAGTCTGCCTTTTTTTGCAGATGCAATAGAAAGGGGCGGATGCGAAATCGCCAGCTTGTGTTAACAAACGGCAAGAAGGCATTTGTTCCTGTTTATGTTGGCATGTGCTTTCAGGCCATCTCGCTGAAGACTGTTTTTCCTCTTTCAGAGCTCTTCCAAGAGGTTAAGAAATGCACATGCACACGTAAACACACATCAAGAAAACACACCACAGGAAAAGCAAACACAGATATGACGATCTAACACAGCTGCAGCTGAGGACAAAGGTCAACTACCTGGTGTGTGTGTTGAGCGTGTTTGTATGTGATGCTTTGCATGGCTCTCTATAGGAGAGCAGGAGTTCAGCTGAGTGTAAAATTGAAAAGTCAATACAGGTCAGAGCTCACTGTTTAACTGACAGCCACATTACTTTTAAAGTTTAAGCTACAAGTCAGCTGACATTTCAGACCTTTCCTCCTTACTCCACACTGCTGACATCCAAACTGACACTTTGGTTGGGTAACTTTACCTTCTCCTTTCAGTTTAAAACCTTCTGCAGTACTGGTCTGTTGTAGTAAAGAGAGAGCTGAGCATAAAAGCACAGTTGGTGATTTACCAGTGGACCCATATTTCTACTTCTACCCATGGTCACGAGCTTCTGGCAATGACAGAAGGAATGAAATTACTTCCCCTGGGGTGGTGGTACTCTCAAATAGATATAGAGTGAGAAGCTTGGACACTTGGAAAGGGTTCAGAGTAAAACAGCCTCCTGGAAGCCTCCTAGAAGCAGAAGCAGGAGAGAATACATCTCTCGGCTGGCTTGGTCTTGGTATCCCACCGGAAGAGCTGGAGGAGGTAGCTGGGAAGCGGGAGGTCATCCCTGCTTACACGTGAATTATACTTCTGCGTCAGATCTACTTTGTACCTAACACCAGAACCAGAACCCCATTTTAACAGCCTTCTATGTAACCTGACATGAACCTCCTGAGAAGTATAACTACACGCCAGGTCGATGCATACCACAATGACTTGAATGGTGTGGAAGGTTGGTGATACAAGATTTCAGTTACTGCATAAATTAGGACAGAGATTTCCTGTAGAGGTTTAAATCAAGCTATGTATGTATGTATGTATGTATGTATGTATGTATGTATGTATGTATGTATGTATGTATGGATGGATGGATGGATGGATGGATGGATGGATGGATGGATGGATGGATGGATGGATGGATGGATGATGGATAGAAGGATGGCTGCTAGATGGATGTATGTATGGATGGATGTATGTATGTATGTATGTATGGATGGATGGATGGATGGATGGATGGATGGATGGATGGATGGATGGATGATGGATAGAAGGATGGCTGCTAGATGGATGGATGGATGGATGGATGGATGGATGGATGGTTGGCTTGATGGATGGATGGCTGCTGGATGGATGGATGGATGGATGGATGGATGGCTGCTGGATGGATGGCTGCTGGATGGATGGATGGATGGATGGTTGGCTTGATGGATGGATGGTTGGCTTGATGCATGGATGGCTGCTGGATGGATGGATGGATGGATGGATGGATGGATGGCTGATGCATGGATGATGGATAGAAGGATGGCTGCTAGATGGATGGATGGATGGATGGATGGATGGTTGGCTTGATGGATGGATGGCTGCTGGATGGATGGATGGATGGATGGATGGATGGCTGCTGGATGGATGGCTGCTGGATGGATGGATGGATGGATGGATGGATGGATGGATGGATGGATGGATGGATGGATGGTTGGCTTGATGGATGGATGGTTGGCTTGATGCATGGATGGCTGCTGGATGGATGGATGGTTGGCTTGATGGATGGTTGGCTTGATGCATGGATGGCTGCTGGATGGATGGATGGATGGATGGATGGATGGATGGATGGATGGATGGATGGATGGCTGATGCATGGATGATGGATAGAAGGATGGCTGCTAGATGGATGGATGGATGGTTGGCTTGATGGATGGATGATGGATGGATGGCTGGTTCGGTGGCATGCAGTGACTCCAGTTTAGTTGACACATCAGTCAGCTGAATGCTACTTTCAGCTGACTGTGAAATAACTAAAGACAGCACTAGCCGTGCTTTGCTTGAATATAATCAGCTGATTGCACTTGACTTCACTTTTCACTGACACTTCCATTCTTTCATGTAAAAACAAACGAACTTGAACTATTTTCAGCGTGTTAAGTTCATCAGAAAAGCCATCTGGTTTCTGTGCGTACAAGTCAACTGTCACGTCCACTGCTTTTGCCTCTTGCTCTGTGACAGTTCAACTGTTTTCACTACTTTTTCTTTTTGTAGCATTTACATCTTTTCTTTTTAATATAACTATTGTATGACCCAATTATCTTTTCATACTTAGTGTGTGAAATAAAAACGAAGTTTTTAGATGACATCAACTGTGGTCTGTGTGTTTGTGTGTGTTCACTCTGTTTGCTTCCTGCAGTTGGCCATTCTTGTAGTATGAAGTCAGTGTAATTCACACTCTGAGGCTGTCACACACAGATTTGGCTCTGAGGGATTGTCCCACATATTTCTGAATTTCCATTAGATTTCGGTGACACTGGAACACGCAGAGCTCAGAAATGCTGGTTTGAAGCGGCAGATGAACACGATACATGAAGTGATCGTTTGAGAAATACTCGCAACGTATTCGCTCAAGTGTAGCCAGAGCTGCAGTTAAATTAGTAACAGATGTGCTGGCAAAATCCCGAACACACTCAAACATGCATGATGTCAGTTTGGCGCTCATGTGAGCACGCACACACAAACACACACACACAGACGCACACACATCTGTAAACCTCTAAAGTCTATTGCACTGTGCTACAAACATGTAGTAGGATGGAGATGATCGGATGTATCTCCACTAAGCTGATCCATAAATCAGTTTTAGCAAATCAAAACGCTGATCTCTGTTCTGTGTTCTCTGACTCTTCCTGTTTGACCTGTGACCCCCACCTCCACCACGATACACACCGCACTTACCTGCTGCGGCATAGCCAATCAGGAGGAGGAGGAGTCCAATCGAGGAGCCGGAGGGGCAGCTCATGATGAAGACAGAAACCTGGCGGGCAGCTGGTGGCAAAGAGTGAGGAGTGTGAGAGAAAAGAAACAAAGAAGTGAGAGCCCCGAAATCTCTTTTAACTCAAAATTAGGATAAAAACCCAAAGATTTCTGCTTCCATAAAGCTCTTCCCTTCTCCCTCTCTGCCCCGTGTTCGGTCCTTTGCTTTCTAATCCTTCCCTCCCTGACTTGGTTGAGCTCACTTTCCTAATGAAAACATTAGAAGCGGGACAAAAAGTTCAGATTCTGGGAAGGGGCGGGAGAGATGTCTGGGGAGGGGACTCCTCTTTTTCAGCTGCACACTGGCAAGCCTTTAAACAAGGTTGTATTTAGTTTTGAGTTACTGGCATTCATCCTAAAAAAAGTACCTGTGGTGGCTTGTTGTTTTTGTTTATATGGAAGATAGCAAACTAGCCACTTTATTAGGTACAGATGAGGACTAAATTATTAGACCCCCCCCCCACCAAATTTTCCCAACTGCTGTTTTAAGAGAACAAGGGACTTTCAACACAGTATTTCTAAGCATTCGAGTTTTCTTTAGAAAGCATAAATGATTTCTTTTTGCACAAATATCAGAATCATTTCAGAAAAACACCCAAAACTTCAGGAAAGGTTTGAGCTGTAAGATAAGAAAGCACCAAAATAAAAAACAGTTTAGGCTTAATAAAAGAATTGGTGATGCCCAGAAAGCAGGAGATAGACACACAAAGTTATCACAGCATTTCCATGCATCAAGACGTGGAGTGAGAAATATCATCAAGAAATTCAAAGAGAGCCACACAGTATAGAAGAAGCCTGGCAGAGGGAGCAAAAGATTTCAAAGACTGGAAAGAAAACTAGCGAGAGACGTGTCTAATGACAACTGTTAATACACTCGTGAACGACTTAGTCAAGTCAAGAATTGGAGTCTCAAAGAAGACACAGACCGAGAGAAATGCCTTCAAGCCAGACTAAAGTGTGCTAAGGACAACCTGGAGAAAGGGTATTCATACTGGAAGCATGCCCTTTCGTCAGATGAGATGAAACTGTTTATGTTTGGAGAAAGAACAATCAGAAGAACACTGTCCCCACAATGAAACACTGTGGCGGGAGTATTAAGCTGTGGGGATTATTCAATGTTTCTGGAACTGAGAATCTCATCAAAGTTTGAAGGAATCATGAAGAAAGAAGGATATATGAAGATTTGATTTGATTTTGTCTTCCAACGCAACGGCAGCATGGGCTGGGATTGCTCAGGAGACAACTGCTAAGACACTGCAGGCTGTTATTCAGCAAAAAAGGACACATAATCGACCATTAGCGTCAGGTGGGCTAACAGCCAATCACGTGGCAGCAACTCGGTGCATTTAGGCTGTTAGAGATGATCAAGACAACATACTGAAATTCAAACTGAGCATCAGAATATGGAAGGAAAGTGATTAAAGTGATTTTGAATGTGGCAGACACACAGGACTAAGTGTTTTGATATCTTCTGATCTTCTGTGATTTCCCCACAACCGTCTCTAGGATTTAAGAACAATGGTCCAAAAAGGAAAAAAATATCCGGTGAGTTAAAAGTTTTCTGGGTGAAAATGCCTCGTTGGCATCACAGAATAGCAAATAGGAAAGCAACAGTAACTCAAATAACTACTTGTTACAACCAAAGTATGCAGAAGAACTTTGTCTTTTACCCTGTCTTCCTTCTCTCACCCCAACCGGTCACAGCAGATGGCCCCGCCCCTCCCTGAGCCTGGTTCTTCTGGAGGTTTCTTCCTGTTAAAAGGGAGTTTTTCCTTCCCACTGTCGCCAAAGTGCTTGCTCATAGGGGGTCATATGATTGTTGGGTTGTTCTCTGTATGTATTATTGTAGGGTCTACCTTCCAGTATAAAGCGCCTTGAGGTGACTGTTGTTGTTAAATTGAATCGAACATCTGTGAATGCACAACTTGAAGGAGATGAACTACAGCAGCAGAAGACCAGGTGCTACCTTCAGTTCACATGGACCAAAACTGGACAATAGAAGAATGAAAAAAAAGTGTTAAGGTAGTTCTGAAGACAACAGGACGTCCAACACGGTATCATCAAGGTGTACCTAACAAAGTGGCCAGTGAGTGTATGTCCCGAAGAACAAGATTTCAAGGTTTTATTTATAACTCATAGCAGTACTGTATTACACTGATTTACATCGCTACCCTGCAGTGCATCCAATCTTATCTCTATCCAGACACAAGGTAAGACTGATGTAGACAATTTTCTTTTAATTTCAGTTTTATTATTTAAACAGTTTTTTGATTAAATCAAGAGAGGGTCTGAGGCTATCTGATAACATCCACCAGGAGGTTATTTCTGTTCAGCAGGAAGACGAAGAAATCAAAATCAATTCAGCAGCAGACAATGCCCTTTGTAATCGCATTGATTGGTTCCTGTTATTCCCAGTAAACTGACTTCTCCTGCTCTCTCTCTCTGTGTCGATGACTCACACACATTGCCACACACAAACAGCAAAGACTGTTACGCATTATCTAACCTTATTAAGCCAGAGTGTCTACAGCCTTCCTGCTCTGTGCTCATTTCTTTGGCCGCTTAAGCAGATCTACAGGTTAAGAAGCAGAAAACAACATTGGCGGAAAGTGAGCAAAGGGCTCAGCGGAGAGAAAGAGAGTCAGCGGACATTTATGTCTGTTAGCCAATCCAAACCAGAGATACAGGCCGAGGACACGGGGAAATATAGCTATGTGTCTCACACATGGTCAGCCTTTACAGAAGCATCAACAGGAAAACGGGATAAGAAAACTGAAAGGGGCAACAACACAAGGAAAGAACAATAATTTCATCCTGTCAGAATAAATTTAATACGCCAGAAATCAAAAACAAACTTTTATATGCTGCATATTCAAAAGCTTGGACACATTTGATAAAACATAAAGACAATTTCCCCAATTGCTATTTCATTTATTTAGAAAACACAACAGCTGTAAATGTAGCAGTAAGCCTTAATATGAATGAAATCCACACACAAACACACATTATAGTCACGCATATATATATGTGTACCATTAGAATTTTAAAGAACTGCAGTTAGAACTGGAATTTGGAGTTCCCCTCCCCAACCCCCCCTTTTTACAATCAACAGGCTAATAAATGTACATATGTGTCAGAGTTCACCCTGTGACCATTTAGCTAATGCGTGTTTTCAGGCATCAGACGCAACGTAAAGAACAGAGCATCTGCAGAAGCTCACAACCAGAGGATCACAGCCGGCATCACGCTGAGCCACCGTGTGACAGACTGCTGGAAGCGAGGTCACCTTCCCACTGCCTATTTCCGTCCTCCTGTCCATACGTCTCTTTGTTTTCTACTGCAACGCCTGCCAGTAGTTATGATGACCAGATGTCACCACAGTCGTGGAGAGATTAAGAGGACCCTCGGCGGTGGTCATTTCATCGTCTCCACCTCGACACGGATCTCATTATTGCTCCTCGCTGCCAATATGTGACCTCAGCTCTCTGGCATACACCATGTTTTTGCCACTTTTGTAAGAAGCTAAGTCTAATCTGAGTGAGATGTGTGGTGGTGTGTGTGAAGTCTGGTTTAGAGACAAGTCAATAATTGGCCTCTGGGTTCCCTGGATTGTCGCAATCCCACTTCGTGTTTGCTGTGTTTAAAAAAGGAAACCTTTTCGCATGTTCTCACTATTCAGGTTTGTACTTTAATTACTTTGCACACTAGATCAGGATCCTCAAGCTTTTTCAGAAATGGACTCCTTACAGTATAAAAAAATAAAACGAGAGGACCTGTAAGTGTTGCACCAAAACCTTTACAGAACACATGGCGCCCTGTTTGCTAAAAAAGTACCCTAACTTTTTTTGTGCGTCATTTAACTTCTTTCACTCCACAATACACCTGAGTTAATAAGTTAAAGTTCACAGACCCTAACGCATGCTCTGTGTTCAGTCCTTACTGCAGTCATTTAGGAGAAATTTGACTGGGGTTGCGTTGCCACATTGCTACGTCAGTGTTTTGATATGCTAGCACCTGAGGAGAGATCACTTACTTTGATGTCTCAGCGACAGTGATCAAACTAAATCAAAGTAAACAGTTGTTGTCGTCCATCTATTTTCTTCTGCGTATTCAATTAAGGATCATGGTTGGGATGGAGCTGTCATAGGATAGGCAGGATATCTACTGTAGGCCATCGTGTTAGCCATTCACAATCAAAACCAATTTCAGAATCCCCTTTAAACCCAACGTACATGTCTTTGGACTGTGGGAGGAAGGAAGGGTGTGCAAAGAAAACCCACACAGATGCAGGGAGAATGTGCAAACAGTTGTATTCAAACCCCAAAACGTCTTACTATGACAAAGCACCGCTAACCACTACAGCACCATCGTCCAACGTCCTAATGGATATTAGCTTAACCTAGCATTGTATCATCTTGCATGATTGTTGTTGTATTTTTTTTCACCTTTCATTTGTTTACTGATGAATTATATCAAAACAAACGGATGGAGCCACTGCCACGAAACATTTTTGGAAAACCTTTTGAAGCCTCTAATTTGACATCTTGGTTGTCCCTAGCTCATTTTTATTTTATTTTTTTTTAAACCAGAACCATTATCTGCTAACGTTAGCACGTGTGCACTGCAGGGGGCATCGTTTCCCAGTGTAGGATTATAACTTTCGCTAGCAAAAACTAGCATATGTGTTGTGGTGGTTTATTGCTACACAAAATGTGCTCACTGAAAAATTGCAGAGCTTACTCCTTATAAAGTATTTTAGAACAACCAAACACTAAGCATGCAGTACACTATGGCCTAAATTAGCTTCTGGTCGTTTGGCTAATTTTGTATTCGAAGTGTTTATAAAGCCCTTGTCAGAAATGGGATGTATAACATTGTTCCCTTTGTTAGTTTTATTTTAGTTTATTTTTTTTAGACATTGGTCACTTTGACTTTCCTTATGGCTCAGTTCAGATTGTGATGAAAGTACTCTGCAGAGATATAGTGCAATATTTGACATACTCAAGCACAAATAGCCTACGTTGTGATCTTATCTCGTACCTGTTCGAGTGGTATTTCATGTGTATGTCAACAGCGATAAAAAGGAGCTGAGAGTTCAAACTCTAGCTGTTCTGTCGCAACTTAGAATTTATGGATTGAAGTGGGTGTAAATGACTGTTAGTTCTCAGCTGCCAGTCCACCTCTGGATGTCTTGGAGAAGACGGTTTCCCCAAACTACCAGCTGGCAGACACTTCAGACGAAGCAGATTGGCAGATTTAGTGTGTATAAGCTGAAGGTAATATGAGACCAGTTATGTTGTATAGGTTTCACTTTCCTTGAAATATGGTTTTACAAGATGTCATTGGACCATGAAAAACATTAACCAAAATTGACCATTTGCAGTGAAGTTTGGAAAGTTGCAAAACTGAGTCCCAATTCCACTTTCCTAACTGTTATTGGAGCTTTTTTCCACACACAGCTGTCTAAAAAGGCAACAACTCATTAAGAAACTAATTGAAAATAAGCTTATCAGTTGCCAGTGAGACTCCGGTGACTGCTGGACACACTGCTGCTCTTCAGGTTTTAGATTTTGACGCCTGATCAGAGCTGAACAGAGTCTAAACCTAAGCTTTCCCTTTGGCGTCTCATGTCTGGCAGCCTGTCTTTCTACAGTTCTACCATGTTCAGCTGTTCATTTGTGGTGCCAGAACATAGTCTCTCCTGTTGCAACATCCTTTTTCACTTTCTTACAGATGTAAGCACTTACATCTGACAGCTGAATGGAAAATCTCCTACAGTTTCCCTCCCTGTATCTCATAGAGGCTGCAACAACTGCATCACTTCGTGATACTAGAAATGCCACATAATGATGAAACTGCTGCAAGTGTCTCTTTTTTAATTGATTTTGGTGGCTAAAAAATCATGCATTTCTGATCCTCCATCTATTGTTGTCTCCTCTGTGTTGCTGAGCCTCTAGATCACTGCTTCCTAGTTAAACCCTAAGTCTGTATCTATCTCCTTAGACAGTCTGATTAGCACTGCGTCACAAAAAGGGGAAGTAATCTCAGTGCGAGCACAGGAATAGAGCTCTGGGAGGGGCCGTGCCACCGGAGAAGCACTACATGGCCACCGCGCACATGTCCATGGGTAATCCCTTCTTAAATAGCCCCTGGACAGGAAAAGGAAGGAGCTGGGGCGTGGGACATTACGCCGTGGGAGCAGCACCAGTCAGTGTCCTCTTATCCCTCGGACACAACACAGCAGCAGGGACAGGAGAGGGATTCAGATACAGACACTTGTTGGACTCTAGGAAGAAGGTCCTCTAACCAGGATGAACTTTGCCGCTCAATTATTCTACTCGAGCCATTTGAGCGAGCGACTTGAGCGTTTGTACTCACCACGGCCGGCCCTTAAAGACAGCGAGGAGAATGACCCCTTCTGGCAGAGGTGGGAAATTACCTGTAGCCTTCATCGGAGCCCCAGACCTCTCCCCCAACCAGCTCAACCCTCTAGATTCAGATCTACCCTCAGAATTTTGAGGTAGCTCCTCCTTAAATGACCTCCATTCCTCATCTGCTGTGTCCAGTCTCTTCTTCAGCTTTAATTATAAGTGAAACTCAACAAAACGCACCAAATGTTCATGCTTGGCTGTTGCAAACCCCCAAATCAAAGATCCACATACTCTGGCCTTCTCCTTCTATCTCTCCATCTTCTCCTTGCTCGTCCTGCCAGCATCCCAACCCGTGATAGGCTACCCTCTCTGCTTGATTCTTGACCATAACATCCTCTTTCATTTCAGGATATTGTGACAGATTTAGAGAAAGGAAGGAAGCTTTGATTTTAAGCTTTGGTGGAAAACTGGCATTTCTTTGTGCCGCTGATAAATTACATCACATTCAGGGTCAAACAGATTTTACAAGTACTCCCTCAGTGTTTGACTTATACGGAAGATTACAACCGTCAAGATTTAACAAGCAAACTGATCTTCCTCTGCCTCTTTGAGCACATTAAAAACTTCTGGAGCTTTTCGTGTTATAGCCAAAGAGCCAAAAACAAAGCAGCCGACGAATGTAAGAAAGCTGTTGAAGCGTTGCCCGAAAGGATGCAGAACTGCACACTCAGTGATGCAACATCAGGAATACATACAGTCATGTAGTGCCAGGAGACATTTCCTTTCCCATATGATGAACTTTTTTTATTCTTCAATCAGAAAAGGAAGCAGCTCAGCAGCCAGACAGGGCATTTTGTCTTTAAAAGGACATAAAGAAGCTGAGATAGTGCACTGATGAAAGCCTGGTGGGCTTAAATATCTCCTTCACTTTTAGCTTTGTCCTTACTTTTTGTGGGGATTTTTTGTGCTGTTTTATAATAAAATAAGCAACTTTTTGTTTTTTACTGTTTCAGCGCTTCATCTTCCCTTTTGATGAGGCTTTCTGAGGCTGCCATGTTGCTCTTTGCCCTCCTTTGATGCTGTTTTTGAACTCTGCCTTTGAAGCAAAGCACCCTAATCACAGGTGCAGCCTTGGACTTTTCTTATTCATAGCCGTGTTAAGAGCGCACACTGTGTGCTTGAATAATGGGGCTAAAAGAGTGAAGGACAAGTGGGGAGAGAGCAGTAATGGACCCAGGAGGCGAGGTGAAAGTTTGCCGTATTGTCTACGGCAAGATCATTGCGATATAAATAGAGCGAGATGTTCTCTGTATAGAGAGCTGGCACCACTGAAGGGTATTTAGACCATTGTTTGGGAAAGCTACTCCACCTGGTGGCTTGTTGATGTTATTGTAGAACTGCGCGCTCGCAAAAGCACCCTCGTCAGTCAGTTATCTTATTTTACCTCACTGACGATGATTGGAATGACTCCAACCTGTTTCAAAGTTTCAAACGTAGCTGGTAACTATATGTGATCTGCTTTACTGAGTGACTGAGTTAATCCCCAATGAGTATAATCCTATTACTATGTCTATGCTGTGTAAAAGGCCTCTGCGCTGACTGTTTGACAGAAACATCCCGCGGGAGTCTGATCCAGTTTTGTGTTGTGTCATTTGAGTAAATCTGCCCATACCCAGCCTAACTTTAATAAGCTATTTAAATGAATCGCGCAATTTGATTAGCTCCAACGGCCGTTTATAAATCATTCTGTCCTGCTATTACCACTAAATTGCCTTTTTAATCGCTTGTGTGTCTCCTAAAAGAGGAGCCGAATGACCCAATGAATCATAAGGTGACTTGTAATAGTAATCCGTCACCGAGAGTGGAAGCAGGGTCGACGTGAAAGGTGAATCAATTCATCTTAGCCTGAAGAATGTGAGCGGACCGCCGGTGAGAGTGGTCGTATCGACGAAGCAAAGTGGGAAATTGTCACTTTTTCAAAGTTCTTACATCCAGTTACACTCAAAAAACATTTATGCATTACTCCTTATGCACTTTGTTGATACATATTCAGTTTATACCAAGGACTTTCTCCTTAATGATTAATTATTTGAGTAAATAAACCTTTTATTTTTTATATTTCAGGTGAATTATACTAAGAGTTATTGCTTCATGTCTATTGTTAATAAAACTTGTAGCTCTAGTGATGATGTATACTTTTAAAATGTGGAGAATATCAGCTGATACTGTCTGCCAAAGGCCTCGCAGCGCCGCCCTACATTCTGGCTGACATCCAGAGGATAGAAATTAGAATTTGTGCAAATACACTTTTGTTAAATTTGTTTTCTTAAGCTGTTGGTCCGGTTTTAGTTTTTCTTTATATCTTAAAATTGTGTTAATTTATCGTGAATCAAGTAATAAATCAGATCTGATGCTTGACAGATGTACTATTGTACTGTATATAGTACTATATGTACTATGTTACTATTTCCGAAGCATACCCTGCTGTTGTAATTTTTTAAAAAAGTCTCGATCCTTCAGAAACAACTGGTTTAACACTGGAAACCAGCTACAAGCTGATTGCAAAGCTACTCACTGTGGAAAAACATGCAGCTGAAAACAGTAATTGGTTTTAAAAGTTCCCTCTGGTGGTGCATTTACGTACTTGGGAGAAATAACCTTTATGATCTGAGAGCTAGTGGACGCCAACAACCTGCTTAATTGGAAAAGCTATTATATTCACATCAGCGTTCTCACATCTGCTCACTTTTTATCTTCGGGGTTTGGAAGATGCAAATCAAATCTCGCTGCGCTCCAGCTCATGACTGTGTGGTACTTTGCTAAAGCCTCCGTGTGTTATTTTTACTGTGTTAGCTTGCAATAGTATGTGTGCAGAAAATTAAGAATTTACACTGTGAAAAAGACGAGTGTAGGATCAGGAGCTGTAGTCTTATGGTTTTAAAAGAGAAGGACTCATCAGCTGTGCAAAAGCACACTTTAGTTCTCTGAATATGATTTGATATGGTTTTTAAGTGACACCCCAATGCCTGCTTGTGGTTTTCAGAGAGGAGTTGTATCTGGGCCCCAGTCAGCCCGGCAGCTCTTACAAATATGGTCCCGTCAGTAACGGCACCGTGGGCCGCAGACCCACCCTTATTGAACCGGAGCGTCTGAAGGACTTTGGTGTGGAAGAACTTCTCAACGGTGATGTGAAAGTCCACGAAACAAAAGTAGCGATGGCTCCTGAGGTTGTCCTCATGGACCCCCCCAAAACCAGACGAGTCAGCGAGTTCAGGATGATCCCGAGACCTCCTGCCCAGTACCTCCGCTTTGAGGACATCAGCGCAGCAGCCTTCAGGATCCAGTCAGGGATCCAGAAGACGCCTTGCACGGTACACTAACACAGAATAAGTGCAGGAGAACGTGCAATAAGGTGACCTTTGACCTTTGTTTGGGAGCTGAAATCACTTCCTTCAGTTTCATTCCTAAGGAAGTTTGCTGTAGACAGACCACAAGAGGGTGAACTAATATCAGAACTAGTCTAAATGGGATGCAGATTTTTGCTCATGGAAAAACTGAACAAAGCCTTCATGGTCTGCGTTACTTTGATACATTTGAAATTGATGATTTTATGTTAGAATTAAGTTGTGCAGAGTTTTTTTGTACCAGGTTGTAAACAAGTTTGTTTTTGCTTAAAAATGGGAAATTCTAACATTTGGGTTATCAGGGATTCATTTTAGAACTTGCCTTAAGTTAAATGTGATCTCACAATAATGTAATTGATGTAAATTGATGGAGTGATGAAGGCAGAGTCTCTCTAGAAGAAGGCCTCGTCACCTCTCTCCATCTCAGTAGTCACCAGGAAAAAACAAACAAAAAAAAACCTCTGATATGTGCTTTTGCTTTCCCCAAATAATCCCCCCCAGAAGCAGAGTTATTACGTTTCTGTTTTTCATTCATTTTCATTTACATTTTTAGGTTAGGTGCATTTAGTTTCAGTTAGTCTGCAGAGTGGGTTTGGGTCCTTGGACGTTATATTTCTAACATCATCTTCACTGATTCAAGACCCTCCCATTAGTTTCAAGTCAGGAGTGCCATGTCTCTCTTTTATAATGTCTCTGCACATCTCTGCATTTTCACTGTGCGTGGTTGTGTGTCGCTGCTAATAACCACAAAACGCCCAAAGAAAAACTCTTTTAATTGAGGCTTGCTTCGACATAACTACTGGTGATGCAACTGTTAGCGGGACAGGTGATAATAACTAAAGATCACCCAAAGGTGAAGCCCTCGTGGGGACATCATCGCTAATAATGCACTGCAGCTTTTAGCCAAATTAGGAGGAGCCCTCATATCTGCTTCATACTTTATATTGCATTATACCCACCAAGTGTGAAGCAGATTGGATTAACGGCTGTTGGCAAAAAGCAAAGAGCAGGCAGAGACTCCTGGAGCTGGACGAGCACCAGCATTTAGGGGAATTCACGCAAAAATAACAAAAAAGTTGAACATGACTCGGGGCAAAGACCATGGATTTCATACGCCAGGAGTAATTATATGAAGTGAAAACTATTTCAGCATGCATGTGAGCACCTGAGTGGTTATATAAAGCCAGCTTAGCAAATCTATCTTTAACGGGTTACTGCTGCTGCAGGAGCTCTTGAAATATGCTGCTTCTTTTGTGTGCTCAGTACTCCAGATTGTCCAAACAGTACGGGATGGAGATCTACCTGAAGAAGGAGCACCTGCACTACACCGGCTCTGTGAAGGAGAGAGGAGTGCTGTACCTGCTCACCTCCCTCACACAGGTAGATTGGGGCGGGGGAGCTGAAAAAGACGCTGTAAGGATCCACTGAAGTGTGCTCTGCGTGCATATTTGTTGCATGTGATTATATGTCAGCTGTGTGTTTCTGTGCTTGCAGGAGCAGCAGAGGATGGGTGTGATCGTGGCCACTGACTGTAACTTCTCCATGGCCGTGGCGCACCACGCGGTGGATCTGAAGATCCCGGTGTTTGTCATCATGCCGTCAAGTTGCTCCTCGCCCCGCCTCAGGATCTACAGAGATTACGGCGCCATGGTTATCTCCTACGGCAGCACCGGCCGCGATTCCCAGAACCACGCCTGCCATCTGGCTAGGGAGAATGGATACCTCTACCTGGAAGAGTCAGTCTAACATTCATATTAGGAGCTGGAATGAGAGTTTCTGTCTGTGTCTTTGCAGTACTAAGTAATGTTTTAGTATCTTAACATAAGGCTGCTCTTCCTCTCTTTGCTGCTGAGCAGAGATGAAAATGCAGCGTACCTGGCAGGGCTGGGCACTGTGGGCATGGAGATCTATGAACAGGTGCCCAAACTGGAGGCAGTGGTCATTCCTGCTGCAGGACAGTATGGTCTACTGGCTGGCACCGCTGCGGCCATCAAACACCTCGACTCTCGCATTCTTGTCATAGTAAGCAGACATTGAGAAGCTCTTTGAATCTTTACATCTTCACTGTATGCTCATTGCTTGAAGTCCCATCTCATATCACTGGTTACCGATAGTAGATCCTATAGTAGCTCTACATCCTTTTTATTGCACAATTGCTTCTAGCTCCCTCGTATTGACACAAGTGCCTTTTTCATTCTGCACGGGTTACGAAACAAGGCGACTGTATTTGAAGTGGTTTCCCTTGTTTCACTGTCTGCCCACAGCTCTGAGAGCTGTCGTGCTGTTTGCACTTAAGGCACAGAACAGCCCTCTTGCTCTATTTTCAGCTATAAAGAAATATCCTGGTACAGCTTGTGTAGCAAAGCTTTCAAGCAAATATATTACCACATTTGACCCAGTAGTGAAAACATATATATTATGCAACACTGAGGCTGATTAGGGCTCCCAGTCAGTCCAGAGATGGTCCTGTTTTAATATTCATACAACATTTTCACATTTATAATTAATACTGTGTATACCATTTTATAATATATTCATATATTCACAGTAGGAAAAGTGGTGCGCATGCTAAATATAAGGCACTGCAAAATAAGTGCTAGTCTATTTCTGTTATGTAGTCCATAGTTCTTACAGGACGAACTGCCGTAAGATCACTAAAGACTTAGTGATGCCGGTCCTTTGTGTAACTACCTATGAATACATGTATACACAATTAGCATTAACATTCAGTCCTGATCAGCCTGTCAGGTTGCCTGTATGTTAAATATGGATAGCAAACATGGTAAACACTACCATGCTCAATGTTAGCATGTCAGTATCATTTGAACATGCTAATGCTAACATTTAACTCAAACTGCGACTGTGCTTCAGTGACTCTGTTTGCACTGTTGGCTCACAGGAAGAGGTTCCCGGGTTCAAAACAGCCAACACTGTTTTTTGTCCACCATCCAAAAACTCAGTTCCAAAAATGCTAGCTTGGTCTTGCCTACGTCAATCCAGGACACTCTGCAAAAGCGACCTCAACAGTTTTACTCCACAGTGAAATGCAGGTTAGAAATCATCATCATCAACACATGAGAACAATAGCTGACCCACCTTTCTTCAACAGGGAGTTGAACCAGAAGATTTCCCTTTGCTGCTACAATCTCTGAAAACGAACGGTCCAATCAAAGACATGCACAGCAACCCCAATAAGAAACTTTATGGAGGTAAACTCATTTCCGACTTGTTCTGCTGAAGTCACGTACCACACCTTCCCCTCATGAAGGGGAAGATAGTAAAAAAAAGATTATGTGCACATTATTTATTGTTAGAAACTCCTTTGTACTTTTTTCCCCTGCAATAAAGGAGCTTGTGATGATCATCTGTCTCTTCTCAGATCTCATGGAGCATTCCCTTGGTGTTAACACCTTTCAGCTGGCAAAGAAACTGGTGGACAAAGTCATCACTGTCAGGTACTGCACGTCCACATTACATTTATAGAATTAAACTTTTGTCTTTTTTTAAATATCTGACTTCACTGTACAGACGTATTATTACTCCCAGAACACAAATACCTCTTTTACACTGAAGTGGTGCTGGTGCAGAGCCAGTTTTGGCTTGGTGCTGGCTCAGTCCTTCAGGCTTCACACCAAAAAGGCTGTTAACCTTTCTGCTGGAAACGCTGTGGTTCTCTGTTAGGCACAATCACACATCAATGGAAAAAGGCATAAAAGAGACTGCTGTTCAAGTGTGTTAGGAGAGAGAAAAACACCAAGCAGCGTTTGAGACACGGTGGACCAGAGCCATCGTCGACACATTGGTGAGACAGGAGATGGCCTAGGGTTCAGAATTTCAACAAACAATCACAAGAAGTGCATCTGGTGTGAACACAATCACATTTCATTTTGTCTGGTTATGGACTGGCTCTGAAGATTCAGATGTGAATCACCTCAAATTATAGGCCCATCATCTTGTCAGTTATATCTTTATGGATGTTGGGGCCCATGTCGAAGTCTAATTTTGGTAATCGGATATCGAAGGAGTGCATTTTTCTTTCCTTTTCTTACAGTGAGGAAGACTCTCTGGTGGCAATGCTGCGGTTTCAGGAGTTTGAACGCTCCACTGTGGACACAGAGGGAGCCATGGGATTGGCTGCCATTTTGGCCGGCCAACTACCAGAACTAAAAGGCAAAAAGTGGGTCAAGTGTATTAATTTCACGGTTTCCTACCCGAACCATGTAATTTCTCTTTACTCATCAACCTTCTAGTTTTCAAACAGTGCAAATTCCCACTTTAAAAAAAGAAATATATATATTTTAAATATAGTCCTAACTCTGAGGGCTCAATGTTTTCCTTAACGCCTGAAAAGCTCACATTCTGGCAACATAACAATGTCAGCAGTGCTAATCCTTTTGACTGCAGATAAACTAAGCCTTCCTCTGTGTCTGCTGCAGGGTGGCTGTGGTGGTGAGCAGCGCTAACATGGAGCTGGAAGTGGTGAGGCAGTGCATGGACCGAGCTTTGGTGTTGGACAACCGGATCAGTAAGTTCTCAGTGCAGCTGGGAGAGTGGCCAGGAGACATGGCTAAGCTGCTGGATGTTCTGACCAGAGAGGACGTCAGGTAGTGTAGGAACCTGTTCGGACTTAATCGGTTTTGTTTTTAACGTTGCCCTGTGCCACCTTTAGTTTATTCATTCCTTCGCCTCTTTTGTCTTTTTCCTCCCAGGTTGTTGGACGTCTGCCATCGTAGACACAGCGATAAGTCAGAGCTCTTCAAGGCAAAGGTAGGCGACTAATCTGTCCTCTTCACTTCATTCTCTTTCCTCCTCCTCGCCAATCCGCTCATCCACTTTTCCTTTATTGCCGTGGAACTCTTGGCTTGGAGTTGTCAGGGAGTTGGCGGGAATTAAAAGACCAAAAATACAAATACATTTTTAAAAGATAGAAAAAAGTAGCATTGCTCAGTTCAGTACCCACCTACAGCTTTACTCGGTCTGGTACAACCATTAGCCAATTTTGGCTGTTGTTTTAGCAAGTTGCAAACACAGTGTTGCTATGCAACTGAAACTACTGAGTCAGTTTGATGACTTTAAGACTTACAAACATTACATATAGTATGCCTTTTTTTTTTTTTAACTTGGAAAAAAAATGAAGAAAAGCTGCCGGGGAGAAACTGACATAACTGATAAAACTTGGGCCATCGTAGCTTTTTAAAATAATGGATTTGTTTTATTCTCCTTCATTTCTAAAGCTCAGGGATGGAGCAGACTTATCATGTAATCTCCTGGCTCTGCATTCTTACCCCCACAGTCTCCACTGACAATTTGTACTGCTTATTCAGAGCAAGTGTCAGGAGGTGAAAGGTGTTGCATAATGCAACAAGCAAACCTCTCACTGCCCTAATTCTAGAGTGTGTGTGAGACGGAGAATGACATAAGAAGACTAACTGTATGTGTGTGTGTTGACAGGTGGAGTGTGTGGTGGAAACCAGGGATAAGATGCAGAGTGCTCATCTGCGCAAGACGCTGAGCGAGCGCTACCCCTCTATATGCTGGCTGGACCGGTGATCACAGCGAAATCCTAAACACAAAACTAGACTGACTAAAAACAGATTCCTGCCGTCGGGATAACACATGCAAACCATTCCTGCAACAAACACACACACTCTTATGATATGCAAGCTCTGTTATATGAGACTCATTAAGAGAATGCTTGGTCAGCAAAACCTTGAGATTATAGTGCAAGTCTACATGTTCCTTCTATTACTAATGCTGCTTTTGTTCTTCTTCATCATGGCACCTTAAATATACTGTGAAGCGGTTAAACTGCATCCCAGTTGATGATGCTAATTCTAACTGAATGCTATTCAGACTATTTTTATAGTGGTTCCCAACTTGGGCCATTTAATGGGTTAACATTGGGCTGGCACATAATAAAGTATTTTTCTCTGTGTTTTAAATTACTGTAGAGCCACCAGTAGCCAAGATCTTTCTTCATTTACTCTTATTATATAAGCTTTTTATGTAACCCTCAAGTGATTAAATAAATCTGTAACAGTGGATAAAGCTTTTTTTCCCAGTTGTTGGTAAAGCATATAAGCTAATTACAATTAAAATATGTCCCTATAGAGAAACAGTTCTGCAAAAAAACTATTTGAGTGTGTGTCGAGCCCTCTGGGTCTTCATTAACGGCTGTCATGGGTGGCCACGCTTTAGTCTGTGGTGGCCAACTTGTGGCTCCACCCCCTGGCAGAACGTGGATCAGTCTGCATTAGCTAAAGGGTGGAGTGTGACTCCTGTAGCGCATGTACAGCTTCACTATATAAGGTCTATTTTTCATTGAATGTTCTTTTTAAAATGCTGTAAATATTTCTGTATTTGTACTGTCCACAGTGGCAGTTTCAACCCTCCTAAAAGTGTTCTCCAAATAAAACTCTGGACAAATGAACTGTAACTGTGTTTTCACATTTGTGAAGTTTATATGCAAAGTAAGGGACTAGCTAGACTAGACAACTAGCTTGGGTTTTTCTTCAATGCTGGTGTACTTTCACCAAAAGTAAAAGTAACACAGGATTTAAAAATAAGTAGTGTCTGCACTGTCCAACTGACTAATGTCTGGGCAAAGCTCTAGTTGAGACTGGACCATTTAAGACAAGCTAATGCTCTTAAGTTTGTAAGCAGAGGACACTGTGACCCCGTGCTACTGCGTTAGCCTGATTTGGCCCACGTCACACACTGCTTTAGCCCACGTCATACACAAACACCTTCTTGTCAGAAGATATACATTCAGAGCTGTGATTGATGAGTCCAAGGCTTCCCGAAACGGTTAAAGCTCCTAGCCAGGAAACGATAACTTCTTACATTAACAATTATTATTACTTAGCTAATTGGGCTACATAATTAACATAAGTAGATAAGCTACATAATCTACATACAATCATTTAAGTAAATGTTTAATTAAACATCTGACCCAGACATAGGGAGGGGGGGGTGTTTACAAGCCAGTGTACTCCTAATGCTAGTACCAGACTTGGATAAACTGGGAGGGCTCCACCAGGAAGGGCATGTGGTATAAAATCTTATAGAAATCAAATACATTGATCATAAAGAATGAGATTTCCATAGCAGTTTGGTCAAAGCTCAGGTTAACAATGACCGCCTCTGTTGGTCAGAAGGATTCTGGTGGAAACTGTAGTACTGTTGGCCAAAGACAAAGAAATACCATCTTAAGGGCAAGAGAGGAGGAAAGGCAAGAGTGTGGCGGTTTAAATATATGACTGGTGAAGAGGGAGATGATATGATGGAGAGAAGAAAGGCAGATATATTGGATGGAAGGGAAGCAAAACTAGGAGCAGTGGAGGTTGATTCAAGCCGTTCTAACACGGTGTAGGTAGGAAGAGAAATGGAGTTGGGGTAATTTTGAAGGTAGAGTGTGTGACTAGTGATTGTGAGTTCAAAGCTGGAAATCAAAGGGGTGATGTTGAATGTTGTCAGTGTGTATGCACAAGTTGGCTGTCAGAAGATAAAAGAGAATTTTTGTGATGAAGGGGTAGAGAGTGTCCCCAGGGGGAGAGATGAGTGATTAGAGCAGATTACAGGGGACGTGGAGGTGAAGGGAGCAGAGGTGATGATGTTATGGTGTTAAGGAGAGAAATGCAGAAGGACATGACAGTGGATTTTACAAAAAGGACGGAAAGAGCTGTGGTGAATACTTCAAGACACACAGGTACACACAGTTATATCTTCCTGCACTCTTTTAGACTGCAAGAAGTGCAATTTGGAACAGAGAGGCAACTGGAAGATGGTGACAAGGGAGAACATAGCAGCATCAGATGGCAGTCTATAGGAAACCTTTGGAACTTTGGTAAATCAAGAAGATTAGAGCATGTCTGCACTTGACAATTTTGGCTGACCTGGTAATTTTAGTACAGATTTTACAGGAAGATTTCTGGGACCCCAGTTGATGCTCTAGCAGATTCAAAGCATCGAGACAAAGTTCTTCAGTGAGCTAAATATGGATCAGGCAGACTATATCATCCCAAGCAGATTCAGACAGATGGGACAGGATGAACTCTAAATTATCTAATACCTAACAATGAAAATGTTTTAACTGAGCACCAAACAAAACACCTTTTTCAATCAGCCCATCATCAGAGGGTTTATATTAAGCAATCGCACACAGTGATAGTGGATAGTTCTTGGAGTGTAACATTTCAACATGTTCATATGGCAGATCCTAGTTATTTGGATTACATAACTTACTAGGCAGGATCCAGCAAACTGTGCTTGCAAACTGGACCAAAAAAAATGTTCTCACCTGTTTAAAGAGTACTGAAAATAGCCTTTTTGTCATAATGGGCCTTCATCTTAGACTGAGCATGTTTTTCCTTTGGCTAACTGATGGGTGTAGTGGAGTTCTTTCAGAAACTGAAGGCAAAACTTGCACAACATGTTTGAAGTGTCTGATTGAGTCTTTCTAAAGATAATTGAGACTCTAAACAACAGTTTAGGTAACAGTTGGATTCATCTCGAACACCTTTCACATGAAATTTGAGCCTTGGTCAGTTTAAGGAACTTTTGGTAAAGGTGGGGGAGGAGAAAAAAAAAAAGAAAAAAAAAAAGAAAAAAGAGGTATAGCCTCTGGGAATCTTGTCACGATGTGTAGATGTGGCTTTAGTTTTGGGTAAAGGATCCACATAATCCAGTATTACTCTAATAGTCTGATCAATTATGTGAAACACTAGTCACACTCAACTGTGCATTAGATTTGTTGCTCATGGGCATGATCATAGAACTAATATACACACACACACGATTTGAGAGGGTCATGATCTCCAGTTTAAGATGATCAAATAGCAAAGTTTGGAGACTAAAGTATATAGTTAGGGCTGGATCAGGTGACCCTGAACCTGTCATGTTGCTATAGGTTCAGACTGCTGCAGAACATAATGTGATTCACTGAGGATGCCCCATGTTTATACACCACAACAGGAGGTCATTACGTTTTTGTCTTCAGACTTCTTGTTAAAAGGATGTTCTTCCTTCCTGTTGTTACCTAGTACCTGCCTATAGGTCATTTAATTGCAGTTTTCTCTGGACTACTGAAAGGGATGTACCTCACAGTATAAAGCACCTTGAGGAAAACTATTTTGGTTTGCCACGACATAAATACATCTGAACTGAATAAACACAGAGGTGAGACCACTTTATTAATCTCAAATCACACAAATGCTATTTAAAAAAAAAAAAAAAAGAAGAAGAAAGAAGACACCCCACAGTGGATTCAGTTCACTCATCCTTCATTTTGTAGTGTCAACATTAAGACTATGAATCACAGCACTTTAATCTGAGAAAGGCAAATTTAACAGCATCTCCCCTCTTCATATAATCCAAGAGCACTTTTGAGGATGATGGCAAAATACCATCTGCAGCAAACCTGTCAGGCATCACGTTCATCCAAGCAGCAGAGAAAAGAGGGAACCCCCCCCAAAACCAACCCACCTGTACTGCACCATGTCTTTAGAATTATTTTAAAAGACACTATTAAAGAAACTGCTCAAGAGTATTGCTCCATTTCATGCTCTCCAGCAGGATCTTATAATCAAAGTGAACAGTGGAAAGACTTGAGGGCCCAAGAAGGGGTCTCTAGGCTCAGATGTGTTGTTCTGTAGGCCTCTCCTGGTAAGGTCAGTCCTGCTTGGAACGCTCTGGGTCGTACTTAATTAGCAGGTGGAGGGAGGCGAAGCCGAACAGAAAGGTCTGGATAAACCACAGGCACCGAGTGGACATGTCCTTGATGCCTTTGTTACTGCAGGAAAAAGTAAATAGTGTGTTTAGGAAGTAGATTCATCATATGCGCAATGGTTGTTGAACCCTTAAACAGAAAATTATGCACAATTTGAATGCAGCTGGCCATTTTGTTTTTTTAATTCAAAAATGTACATGTTGACATGAAATTGGGCTAAAAAATTAGATTGCAGCACCACCTACTGGATGTTAAAGTTCCTGCATTCTTACCTGCACAACTTCAGTGCAACCAGGGCCTCACAAAGATGAATAGCACAGGTCAACCACCACCTGAAACAGGAAAAAAGGAAGCTCAACTCTCCAGTGATAACATTTAAAACTAGGATAATGCACATGCTTCCAAAAAGGGGAAAAGACCCACAAGTTAACAGTGAGGACTTTTCTGGTCTGAAAACAAGTTTTCCCCTCATGCTGTTCCAATCACAGAGTGCTGATAAGCTTAAATTGATCAGTCGTTTCATATTTCAAACCAACAGTGTCTCGATGATGGCTTCCAGCTGCATTTCCTTTGAACAGACCGACTTGGCAGCTGAGTCACGTGACCGAAACCACAACAATACATTAAGCTCTGATTGTTGTCCTATTACTCCACAGCATGAGTGCCAATTTGCAACCTATGAATGTGGCGTCAACGATCCACGTGTGTGTGTTGTGGTGGTGGTGGGGGGGGGGTGTCTGGGTCTGGTGATTTGCAAATCATTAGAAAAATGTCGCTTTAGATCTCCTAAAGTGATTGGCTTTCATTACAAAAGCTATAATGACCAAACCTCATTACCAGAATTCTCTGTTTGGATGTTTGCAGGAGTCAGTGCTTCATTACTTACCCTTTGTACAGTAGGTCAGGATGGTTATACGCAAGGTTTTTGGAGAAGGTGCCAAATGGACCAAGGAGCTCAAATGGGACTACATCTGGTGCAAACACTGTGCACTGGAATCAGAAAGAAGGAGTTTAAAACACTGTATGCAATAAACAAAACTTCCTTCTAATTTTTTGAAGGGCAATATCTTTAAATAAGCAATCATTCTGAAGGTCTTTTGAAGTTTTTTTCCCTGCTCAAAGAAGACCTTTGGAATGTCCTTCAAGTCTTGAGAACTATTCCCAAAGACTACTTAAAGAAATCACATGAACGCTCGGCCAGGAGAGTTCAAAATGTGAAGACTACAGTTAAGCTTTGTTTTTGCCCTATAAACTGCATTTCCATGCATGTTTGCACGTTTTTGTAAACTGCCATACTTCGGCCCAGTGTTCTAAAAAAATTAAAGAAATAAGTAAGTTTAAAAGATGGGTGGCTCAGGACTTATGCTCAATACCGTGTGAGAACTTTAGTTTGTTCAAAGACATCTTTGTTTCTAATGACTGTATGACATATACGCTCATTTCACGGCATGCATATGACCACAGTAAGTCGTATTTTTTCCTGCTGAAAGTCCCCTCCATGGTGCCCAGAGTTGCCAACATCAGACTCTCTCGGTGCTCACAGGCAATGACGTGCCGTTTTAATGAGAAGACTCCACAGTGGCAATAATAAAGTGTATCATTTTATTTTCCTGCTGTGTAACGGTACTATGAATGACTCTTTCCAGCAGTTTAGACCATGACTGTAGCCGATTTATGCACTACAGAGTGCAGCCTTGTTGTGCATTTAAACTGTTATGCTCCATCTACCCCCGTTTGAGTCATTTCTCCTTAATGGCAATACTTTGGAAAGCAGGCATGAATCCTTTGGGGTCACTTTGCCATATTTTCTTGACCAGACAAAAGGTTAATTAGCTACAAGCTAACCCCAACACGTACAAACTAGCTCACCTGTTAGCTTAAGCGCCCCTTACGTCAGTGTTCACCGAGCACGACCGAGGGCAGCCTTGATGAAAGAAAGCTAACGTGAACTGAGTTTTGAATCAGCTGCTAATTTTAACACGTACAGTGGACTTTGAGCTGTTTTTTTGACCTGTGTCACACCGAGAACTGAATGAACCTCAATAAGATTAGCCTTTTACATCGACACCCTTGGCAATGACTCCATACAATAACCTGCCGATATTTAAAAATTTTCCCCATTTAAAAATTCATTAGCAATCCACAACAGGGAGGACTAAACTCTCCCCGAGCCCCCAAGTTTTCAGAAAATTAAAATTACCCGGAGTACATATTGTGCAACACAACTACGGGCTCCGCGAGCAGTTACAAATAAGAGAAAAAAGGCTGACGGTAATAATATCTCAGTTGTACCGAAGTAAAGGTGATTTAACGAACTTACAGCGAAATATATCAGCGCCACTGATACGGTGACCATCCAGAAGAGACGTGCTCTCTGAAAATAATCGCGTCCATCACTTGTCGCCATCGCTGCTGCTGCTGCTGCTGTAGTTCTCCGTTGCCCCGTACAAATATGACCGTGCAATTAAACCCGGATATTTAAACCATCCGGGCAGTTTTTTTTCTTTTTTTCCCTTTTTTGTAGATTACTACACAAACGGGGAAATTTTACTGAAATAATGACAGTTATCGCTTTACCTTTAAAAATATTATTTTTAAATTAATTTAAGTCGACAGGATAGTTTCATTAATCAGCGGACTGTCCATCCGGTAGCCCAGGTCATTTCCTTTGGAAGGCACTTTGAGCAGTGATGTTATGTTAAAGTGATGTTACGTTAAAGGTTGGGGGGAGCTCTCACACTCAGTCACCAGACGGCACTCGGTATCCAGCTGTAACTGTGGGGTCCTGGGCGCACTGATGCGAACCCCCAAGCCTCCTCTCTGTCGCTCTCCATCTCTGTCACTGTTGCCTCCCTGAATATCTACGCGTAACGTTAAACGATCCAGATCTGAGAAAGAGGAAGACAGAGGGACATCTATGGCTCATGCTTTCCTACTTGCTCTGCATTACTTTGAATGAAAGAATTATCTTGAACGGTCGGCATTCAGACTGAATGATGAATTTTGAAAAATTGCATTTATAAATTTTAGTCCTATAAGTGTCACTATATACTGAGTAGTACTGAAGAAATGTAAAATTAAATATTATGTGGAAAAAAAGGACTCTCTGCAGTCCTGTGAAAACTACAGTAGGTTACCCCCCATGATTTATGCAGAACCACATAGACTAGCAAAACTTCACAGAAATCATTTTCTTTATGACTTTATCAGCTTCTCACTTATCATTGTGGAGTACATTTGGCCCACTCTTCTGTACAACATTACTTCAGTTCATTGAGGTTTGTTACAGCTTTCGTAAAGTCCCACCACAGCATTTAAGACAGGTTGAGGACTTTGACCAGAGCATCACAACACCTCAAGCTATTATTTATTTTACAATAGAATAGAGTAGTCTCTTTATTATCATCCAGAACATCCACCAGTTAGTGCACATCAGAACAAAATTTTGGTGCATTTCTAATTCTAAAGGTATAAAATATATATCTAAAAAAGAATCTTGGATATATGCATGTAAGAATATGATGAAAAATGTGTGTATATACACATTATTAGACACATCTAATAATTCCAATCATTTTACTGTAGATTTGCTGCTTGGGATTGTTGTCCGTTTGCCTGGTTCAGTCTGGCCCCAGCTTTAGCTGTCACACAGAGGACATCACATTTGACTCTAGAATACTTTTATATACAGAGTTCAGTGATTGCAAGGTTCCTATAGTATAGTTTAGTTTAGTTTAGTGTCGCTTTATTAAAGACACTCACGGGTCCATAACCAAACATCTCCACTTAATATCATTAAAGTGAATTATTTTGGTGTTTTGGTCCCTCTTAAAAATGAATTACATATGCTGAATAAAGTAAAAGTTTCCATGGAAACATAAATTACATGATCAGAAGCCAAACTGTAATATAAAACTAACAAAAACAATAATGAATTGTGGTCATTAATATGTTTAAAAAATAATTGTTTTGAGTTTAATTCTTGTAGTTTCAAATTGTTTATTTTATTATTTTACATGTATCTTGTAAGTTTGTGGCATTGCTCATCTAGCTACAGAGTTTAGCCTGAACATATAAACTGTTGATAATTATATCAGTTTAAAAACTTCTCCCTGCTTATTTTTATTTACTTTTTTTTTTAATTCGGAGGAGAAGTACTTTGCAAGTTCTCTGAAGGCATTTTGAAAACGTTTTGAGGTGAGTTTGGCCCATTTCTTGGTCAAACAAAGGTACATTAGCTACATGCTAACCCTCAGCATTCACAGACTAGCTTGCATGTTAGCTTCAAGTGCCTGAAGCTAGGCGAGGTAAGCTAACATAATTCTAACGATGTTTTCGTGTCAGCTGCTAAGTTCTGCTTCTACGTGGACTTCAGACTGTTTGTTTACTCTGTGTGGCACTGAGGGCTGAACGAGCTCGATAAGATTAGCTGACTTGGCAAGGATTCAAACTGATGTGCTGACATAAAACCTGTTAATTACAAATCTGGTGATAACAGCGATTTTCAGTGAATTTCAGAAAAAAAAAAAACACTTAAGGAAATTTAATGCAAAAACAACTTTAAGTAAACTTAAAGGCTGCAGAGCAGAAAACAAGGGTGATTTCAATTTTACCTTAATACAGCTGATTTAATGAGTTAAATTACCTTATTTCAGTGTTATATAATAATCACATCAACCACTTGTACCCATGACTGCAGTCTACTGCTGTTCTAGTCCATAGGGATAAACCTGCGGATGGGCTGGGAGGGGGTTGATGGCACAGTGCTAGTAGCCTTTTTTATTTATTCATTTATTTTTAAATCAGCTATTTATTTATTCTATGTAGAAAATTACACAAAGGGAGACAATGCACTGCAGTAAAACACAAACATCAGTTGGTTATAAACCTGTTTGGTATTCTTTAACAACCCTGGAGATACACTTACACTCCAAACAGGGGACTGTCCGGAGCATTACCCAGTGCTCTGAGGTTGTTTTGGCCTCCTGTGAACAGCTACCTCGGGGCAGTGATTTAAAGCAGGAGTGGGGAAAATCTCAGAGCCACACGCCAGGCGCACTGCTTCACCCGCGGTCACAGCGGTCACCTGTGCGCACCCCAAGGACGAGCACAGCTGAGGCGCGCAGCCAGCCTCTCTGCCTCCGGCTGCCTGATTCGTTACTCTTAGCGCTTGATGAATTGATCGGAGTAAAGGTCATTTAAAAATAACAAAAATAAAACGCTAAAAAATAAGTGTGGGTAATGCATGAAGAAAACACTTGGTCTGCGTGTATATAGCTTGTTATTTTTTTATTTTTTTATTTGAAGTTTTTAAGTTTTAACTTCTGTTTAAAAGGTGCGCTTTAATCGTCCTGCATGTCAGTGTCTCAGCATGCATGTCAGCATGTGTGTGCGCTATCATTTCTGCAACTCTGCTGAGTTTTGAGTTTTTGCATTGCCCTGAACACCTGAATAAATGAATTAACTTGAAAACTAAAAATTCCAGTTTATGGGTTGTCTCTATAGCTGCACAATGGTGCTGAAAATACCATATAAAATGAAATATGTTAATAATACATATAAATTCACAAATGATTATGTAGATCTTTGGCTTAAGGATGGAGACTGCGTGTGCGTCACTAAAATGCAACTCATTCTCTCTCTCTCTCTTTTTATTTTTTTTTTAATTACTAGACATCCAATAATCTCAGTAAAGCGATTTTTCTTTCCTGCCTCAATAATCACGGCAGCCTGGGTATTGTGAAGACTAAATAACGCGCAGGGTAAAAGCAGCAAATGACCGGCTTGTCCTGCTTATGTTAATTATACAGGTTATATAGAAAAATGACTGAGTCACGTTTACACCCAAAGGAGCTGCTCAGTCACAGAAATCCATGAAGCTTCCAGAGCATTTTTTTTCCTTCTTTTTTTTTTTTTTAGATAAAACAAATAATGTTACTTATTTCTTTTACTCACTGTGCGCGCTCGGCTCTCGGTGGCCCCGCTGCGTAACCTTACGGGGTCTGCCACTTCACGGCGGAGTTGCTGTGGCTCCTGGACGCTTCCAGTTAGCAGTAACACCGCTTACAGCTGATCGCGGAATAACTAGGAGCGAACACATTTCATCAACTGACTCGTTGCAAAGGTGGGATCCTGCTACAGAACCACGCTCAACTCAGCAAGACCTTCAGAAAGACGCATTCTTCCACAAATGTCTAGAAAAGTTTGATGATGATAGAATATTTCCCAAAACAAAACAAAAAATTATTGCTAATAATAAACGAATACCAGTAATTAATGTCAGTTATAATTAAAATATAACCTGAATGTCTTACTCCGCGAGTTTGTTGGGTTTTTTCTCTTTTGTAGAATTTTACATCTGTGCTTTTACTCATCTACAAAGCTACGGAGTTTAGACTGAAACTGATCACCCTGAGGTGAGGTTAAAGGATTTTTGAATGTCTTTAGACAGGTCTGATTCTCTAGTTGTTTTCAGTACTTGTTTATAGCTGCCATAATATTTCATTGCAAAGAATTTAACATATAATATCTTTGAGACAAACAGTGGGTGTCAAGAAATGACAGCAGTCATGTTTTAAAACTATAAACCATCACATACAACGACAGTTATCAGCATAAACAGACACACTGGATTTATATAATGCATTGTGCTAAACTAGCTCTCCATTAATCCTTTGTGAATTTATAAGCTATATTCAAACCAAATTAAAATCAGTGCAGAGATACACATAAAAGTGTTGAAGTTTTTTCTTATGTAATTGTTCTTTTGTTCTTGCACATTTTACAGCTTTTACAGCAGAATGCATGCTGTTGTATCCAGAATGATATTTGCCTTCTTTTAAATAAACAGAGCCTTCACGGAAAACCACTGGGCCCACTGTTGCCTCACAGCAGGGGGGTCCTGGGTTTGAACCCTGGCACCCTTTCTGTGTGGACCTTGCACTGACAAAAAAAATTGCTAAGTTAATGTTGACTGTCTGAACCGAATACATTCTTGTCAAAGAGATTGTTGATCTCAAGAGTTCCACTTTCTGGTTAAATAAAGGTCGATGCCTAAAAATGTACACGTTAGCTATGCTCTGTGCTTTAATGCACCTTCCATCATGGATGCTGGCTATTGAACTGCACTGATAACAAGTCAGATGTCCTTCTCCTCTTTTGCACAGAGAATTAAAGGTTGATGTTATATATATATATATATATATATATATATATATATATATATATATATATATATATATATATATATATATATATATATATATATATATATATATATAAGGACTTTTATATTATGATTGATCAGATCTTATTACAGTTTTCCTTTTCTTCTCTCTTTTAAATTGTTGTTGCACTGTATGATTTTAACCTGTATTGAGAAAGAATTGTGCTAATGTAACTACTTCCACTAGAGAACCATGTGTGTTTTCTGTACACTGCAGCCTGAAGACCCAGAAATCATAGACATGGGCTGTTTATTTATTTAAAATCTTCTGCTCCAATTTTCTTTTTCTTTTTTTAATGTTTTCCTGATATGAAATGTCAAAATTGCATAAAATTGTAATTTTTAAAAAATATTATATATATTTTTGTATAGAGAGCTCATGTTAATTTGAAAAAGTCATACTTTATTTTAGTATTCTGAAAGATTTCTGTACCCATTTTTTTAAAATGACCTCTGAGACTTATGTACCTTTAGCATAACCATACATTTAATTTTTATTCAAACTGCAATCCCGTAATTCCCCCTGTAGATTTTTCTTCCAGTATTACGTTACATCAATTATAAAGAAAGTAATAAAAGGTTGCATGTGTCTCTTGTGGAAATAAACAGAAAACCTGCAATAATGCAATAATCAATAGTCATAATCGTAGCATTAAGATTGCAGTGAATCGCTCCCCTATGCTGTAATGCACTTTTTTACTGTTTCATTTTTTAGAGGCTCTGCAATTTAAATGACTAATAAGCTGATCAGATGGCTGTTTGTGGAGCTCGCTGTAGGCATTGTTATCAAACTAAGACTCTTTTCCATTAGTTGAACAACCTGTAGGCTGATCAGCTGCTTGGCTGGCTTTAATCACGTCGTCATTGTGTGCAAACTCACTCATGGCATTTATGTTCAAAGACAGATCTGCATTTCATTCAATTTAAGAATAAAAATCGGATTTATTCCAGCTCTGCTAAAAACATTACCTCACACTGGTCATGGTGGAAGGTCCCATCACTTTGCAGTTTGATAATGGATGTGTGATGGGATTTGGATATAGGACCCACAGATAAAAAAACTAAGGGGGACTTGATGGAGCCGGTCTCACACACCGAGACATTGATTCTGCTCCAGGAACAGATAACCACTAAAACGTCGACGCCTGTATCAGATAGCTCACAGAGACTTCAAAGTTGCATTGTGTTTTAATAATGCATACTACAGATCTTGGCACTTTGCTCTCTGGCACCGCATATCTTGATTTTAGAAAAATCAATAAAATCTAGCTGCGGAAAAAGTGTCCAAACACTTAGGCAAACATTTGAGGGGGGATGCATAGTAAGTGCAGGAGGTAATATGGGATTTAGTTTAAAGACAGAAAAGAGAGTTTGACACATAAAGGTTAAAGGTCACTGCATCCAAGGCCTGGACATGTTAAACAATCTGCCCCCCTCTCCCCACCACACACACACCCACACACACACCAATTACTGAGGCTACTGTTGGACCAGGACAATTAATCAAGAAGGTCCTCTTTGTTTTTCCTCTTGTGATAACAGCTCAACTGGTGCTTTGCATATGAAGAGCAAAGCAAAGACACTGACAGACAAGCTTCAACTCAGTCCTATTTTACAATTGGACAAAAAAAAAGTGTTTGTTCTTTTTAAGATTGTTAATGTTTTGATTAATCATCAGGAGACTGTTTAAAACTAATCACATGACTCCCTGCTGCCATATTTAGATTAAAGACGAGTGGCTTCTAAAGTGGCCTCCTTTAAGTGAAAATATAACACTTTATCCTTCTGATGCACATTTCACTGAGCCACATTACTGGAATGAAACCACAGAGCACTAACACAAATAAAATATAACACTAACACAGTAAAAATATATGCAAAAACACAAACTAATACATAATAAAATATATAACTGTGTATAGATATAGAAATATGTGCACAGAAAAGTTGCTGGCTAATCTTCGCGCTCTATCTTGCTCTGTATGTTTTCTGTTTCTTGGCCAGCCATCATGTGCCGACAAAACACAAACAATCACATGCAGGTCGTATTTTAATTAACTGGTTTCGACGATCAATCAACTTAGGTGATAATGGGTACGAGGGTGGGGCCGGAGTCAAGGGGTGGGGGTACTTCGAGTTAGCCATCCAGCTGTTGTGATGTCACCGGGATCCCCTGTGGAGCCCTCAGGTGACAGCCCATAAAAGGTGACCAGAGGTAAACAGGGGACACTCAGAGACACTTCGAGGGAAAGACGAGCGACCTCCATTCTCAACTGCTGTACATCCAGAGATCCATTCTAGCTGCTGCCATGTGGAAGGACTCAAATGGTAAGAGCTGCTCTCCAGATTTGAAAACTTAGAAAAACTAAACTGTGTGTTTTCAGGTTTTTCAGCAAAAAGCACTGTTTTGCATGCTCAGTCATCCAGGTTGACAATTTTTAAAATCCCAGAAAGTTGAATCTGTTCATTGGGACGCAGCGTTTCTCATCCAAGTGATGTCTGGAGACTGAAAGAGTCACTTAGATGAGTGAAGAAACATTTGTCCTGCTGGAAACACTGCACCCGGATGAACAGTCAGCTTCCTGGGATACTGCACAGTGACTCACTCCAACAAGATCACAAGAAAGCTATTAGCTGGATTACCACATTTTACATCTTTATGTAGCTGCTAAGATAGTACAGCAAGAAAATTGGTCTTACATCCCGTCTGATCTGATGGAAAAATCTGCTTTCGCTCCTTTCCACAGATGACGCCAATCCTGTGGCCTTCGACAACGGCTCATCTCGCACTGCCAGTCGCAGGAAGAGGACCAGCTTCTCCAAAGAACACGTGGAGCTGCTGCGCGCCACCTTCGAGACTGACCCATACCCTGGAATCACCATCAGAGAGAGCCTGTCCCAGACCACAGGCCTGCCCGAGTCCCGCATCCAGGTAAATATTTGTTGATGGAGCAAGAAAGATATAAAGATGAAATAAATACAGTTTGTAAGTTTAGATTAGGTTAGGATTTCATTTTTGTTTAATAAAATAACAATAATTATGACATTATTTGACCTGCAAGCTGGTTAAAGACCCTCATGGACTTTGTACGTCTTCCGCTGTTGCTGTGCGGGGACTTGATACCGCAGTCACTGTATGTCTTTATCTGTTGAGATAACACCAGCTGTTTTTATCAGGAGCTTATTTGAGGGAAGAGACACACTGACAGCTGATAGCTTCTGCTTAAAAGAGAAAGATGATTATTAACACAGCAGAATGGAGTGCTTTAGCTGTAGCTCACGTATTTTTCCTTCATTTCCCGTCCAGGTGTGGTTTCAGAACCGAAGAGCTCGCACCCTAAAATCAAAAGGATCCAGCAAAGACCAGTGCCAGTCTCAGATCCCAGCGGACAGTTCACAGGCTCACCACCACACACAGGCCTTCGCACCTCAAATGCAGCAGGTGTTTAACAATGGACAGTTTCCTCCTGCCTTCAATGCCACCGGAGCGTATGGACAGTGTGGAGCCGCGTATGGGATTCAACCAGGAAGCTCAATGGGCAATAACCCCAGCTCAGGCCTGTGGGAATACATGCCTCAGCCAGGCTGCCAAAACTCCACTGGGGTTCCTGCATGGCATCAGCCTCCCATGGAGATGGTAAGCTACAACTCAAGCTCCAGCCAGGCCGCCTCCATGTACCCAAGTTCAGACATACATGAGCTCCTTCAAATATTCAAAGCAGACACTCCTGATTCTGGATTCTTCAACAGCAGCCCAACGGATTGTCTGGAAGTTCCGAGTTCGCAGATGGGGAGTATTCCGACTCCAGCACCTCTTGAGTATGGCAGGGATGCAGGACATCCGCCAGTGGTCCAGGATAGCTCACTGCCAGTGCTGTCATTGCAAGATATCATATGGGAGCTGAATGAGGAATGGATGGGAGGAAATGGACTGGACAACGGAGTCACTGGAGAGGAGCCCCCTTACTACTGATGGCTATGATGAGTATTTTTAATGGCTCAAGTGTTTAACGTAGGATCAATAGTTTCAAAATATTTTTTAAAAAGCCATGTTTTTGCAGTATTTACTGCACATTTTTAGATTTTTTTTTGATTTTCTTCAAGTTTACTTAAAAAAAAAAAAATATATATATATATGTAAAAAAAAAAGAAGAACTAAACAAAAATCAATAGTTATATTGCATAATAGTGTTTTCTTGGCTTCCCCTTTCCAAGAATGTACTCTCAGCTAATTCATGACCAGAGATTTGGCTCTGCTCACATCTGCACAGCCGCTGCTGTCCAGATGTGACAGATTTGGTTTGAAGCTGGGGAGGAAACTAGGTCACATTCTACAGCCAGTAGATGGTGCCTGTGAGTTGTAAATATGAGAAAAAGGGGATTTTCTTTGTGTGCAGAAACATTATGGAGCGTAATATAAAAACGTGTTAAATCCCAATGAATGCTGAAATTACATGTAATCTGTAATAAGACTTTATTTAAAAAATAATTACAACAAAAATAATCTATAGATGATTATTGTATAATGTTTCCATTTTGATTGATTAATTGTAAGGATCTGATAACAGAGGATGTTGTTTGCTGTAAAGATTCTGAAGCTCTGTGAGGTTAATTATTGTTTTGGGAAATGAAGATGTTGATATAATATATTTGATTCTGTTAAGCTTTGTTCTTATGTTACATGGCTGATATATAGTGTGTGATAATATAGAATATAGAGAATATACAACTATGATTATGATTCTGTTATTATGTTCGCATGTTTTGCCAATAAAGTTTATTCTAAATGAACGTTCACATTGCCTCCATGACTCATAACTTACAGCATAGTACTGTGACATCATGGTATCCTGATACAGTGATTCTTGTTCTGTAATTTCTACTTTGTTAGTTTTTTTTTTTTTTGCCTTGAATTCAGTTTAGTTTTAGTTTATTCGTTTTTTTTTAAATTTTATATTAGTTTAGTTTTTCAAGTTCAAGTTGAACAAAGATGTTTTTTTCACAGCTAGTTTTAGTTTTCAGTTTAGTTCCTGTTAACTATAGTGAGCGGGTAAAAATATCCACCCAGTTATTTGGTTTTTATTACAGGCTTTTATATTTATCAGCTCTCTGCCTGTGCTGCCTTTCATTTCTCTTTTTTTCACCTGTGAGTGTCTTCTTGTTCATGGCAAGGAGGTTAACTTCTTTTCTACTTTAATATTTTATATGTGATACAAGCAACCATGAAGCGCTGAGTCTGGTGACGGAATCGATTTACATGGCTGCATTTTTTTTGACAAAAACACAGATATTTGTCGATTATTGCATCACAAGAGGAGATTAGTGTGACCACTTCAGTCTAAAACACAATCAACCCATTTTTCCAGAGTTATGGTGTTGAAGAGGTGAGAGAGAAGTATTTATTTATTTATTTATTTTGCAAAACATGTCAGTGAACTTTAACTCCGACCACCAGTTTTCCGTCAGGTCATCCTTGAATCCAAGTGAAAATTTGTGTCAGATTGCCAGAATTTAGATTAATGCAGCTTTATTTTACTGTACAAAAAATATTCAAACATAAAGGCACTAACGACCAAAAACTAGAAGCTATAAACAAGGAAATAAAGCTAGGAAACTGGAAAACAAAGACTGGAACAGAGAGCTAGGAATTACCACAAGCATGGAGGAAATCACACAGTTATGTGGGACAAAACAACAACAAGCAGAGGAAGACAACGGGCTTAAATACACAGAGGGGTAATGAGGGAAGTGGAAACACAGCTGGAACAGATCTAACATACTGAGACGGGGAGGAAGCAAAACTGAATGCACTGAACACGGGGCAAGCAACTATCAAAATAAAACAGGAAATATGAGACACACAACAAGAAGCCAACTGACTGAACACAGAGAGGAGAGGGAGCGAGAGACACGACTGGAACACAGATGAATAAACACGGAGACAGAACTTATCATACACGATAGACATGACAGATCAAATACAGGGAACGCAGGAAGAAGACAGAGAGGCATCAAAGGGGGAAATGCAAAAGGAACTAAACGATCTAATCAGAACTCGTAAGCACAAGAAAACTAAAAAATAAATCACTCAGGGAAAATAACTAAACTCACAATATAATTTCAATATTTACATTCTGATGATGTAGAAGTGTATGAATCAAATATGATGGTGGTTAAACGTAGTACTGTTAAGTGCTATAAATATGCAATATTCCAAATCGCCAACAGGGGGCGACTCCTGTGATTTCAAAAAGGAGTGTTTATACAGAAGTCTTTGGGGTAATTGTCTGCAGATCTGTGATGAGTTGATGGGCTTTATCTCTAGTTTCACATCTATTGAATACAACATGAAGTTTATTTTGTAAATTATGTTCCCTGTTAGAGCCAATCCGGTCTTTAAGTGATGACATATGAACCCTGCTTCCGGGTCCAAACTACTCTGCATTTATTAAGGCTGTTGTGTTTTTAACATGTTTGAATGCTTTGTATCGTGTTCTGTTTAATCTGAACAAGCCCCTAAAAGAAGTCAGTGATCACTGTCGGCCTCTCTCGGTTTTTATTAGCACTATTCATTTTAAAGCTAAAACCATATGAATGTGACTACAGCCCATTAAACTAGCAAGCGAACTCCCTGCTAGCTTCTAACACCGTCAAAATTCTGTTTTCATGGATGCCTGGAGGTTAAACTTAATTGTTACACCTGGTAGAGAAGCAACATGGATCATTTGATTAAAGATGAAAGAATCTGGACAGTTTGTAACTCTCAGCGATGCCGCAGTGTTTGTTTGACGTTGGGACCTGAAGCAGAGTTTTGGCCCAGAATTGACTAATGATGTCAGACTTAAAGACTGGATAAGGACAATAGAGCAGGGCATGCTTGTGGTTGGGTCTTCTCTGTAATTTATACACCACATCCCGTGGTGTATCCCTCAGTTTTGGAGTTTTTGGAGACAGCAAAATTGCTCCGCTTGAAACTTCACATTGGGTAATCACTAATGGGTGAAGTTATGGTAGCTACATCCATATACAGGGTTACACCAGAAACCTCTGGATGTTGCAGTAATATTTAATGTTGACAGCTGAACCCTGGGGGACCAATGCTGGCTACACTGTGAACTGTGCACTATGGATGTCGTTCTCCTGATCGGATGCGTTGGCTAGATATTTGAACTTTGTGGACTCACTGGGGGATTTGAGGGAGACCTCTCTCATCACCCGTGTTAATCATAGATATGTAAGTAAGATCATGTTGACGGGCTGTAAGCTATCTGAAATTTCTTTTCTTACATTTTGTTTGTTGGTCTGTAGGAACAGTCCATAGTGCCACATTTTATATTTTCACAAAGAGCCACTCTGTTTACTTTCCCCGAGCACCAGTGACCCTAAAAGCCAAGGTTAACCTGTCAGGTCAAGATAAATTTAATTTCATCATTTTATATTCTCTGCATGAATGTCCTGTGACTTCCTCCGACCTGATGACCTGTACACATGTTTCCTTATCAAACACGCCAAGGAAAAAGCCCAGGATAGTACACAGGATGTCAGGCTCGAGGCTTTGCACTGTTTTTCCTGCAACAGTGAAACGTGCGTATATTGTTTGTACTGTTTTGGCCTCCTGCCTTCATCCTTAAGATGAGAGGAAGGGAGTTGTCCTTTTGTTAGAGTCTGGCGTGGGTTCCTGTCCCTTAGGATAAAAAAGAGACACACAATAGGCTAAGACGCAGGAGGCAACGTGGCTCTTCAGCCTGTTGTGGTCCCTAAAGATAGATCAGCAGAGGAAATGTTGCAGACTGTTATTGCCGAGCAGGTGTTCACAAGCACATGATGCATAATAACAAGATGCAGACAGCTGAGAGTAAAGAATACTACTACTGAACCAACATAGGATTGAAAGCAGTTCTTTTTGTGTTTCTCTTTCCCCCCCCTCGAGTCCTCAGTAACAGACTCAGCTTATATTGAAAAAGTGATATAAAGTGACCCTGATATGGCCAGCTTTTCAGGTTTTTAAACTTATTTCATTTCTCTATTTGAACTACCCCTCAATAAGTCTTGGCATGGATATCAGTTATCTGTTCCCCGAAACAGTAGCCGATCACTAAGAAGCTAAGTCGTCAGATCATAAGTGATGGGTTCCCAGATTGTTTCAGCTGTCCCCCTATGGGTGTGTTTTGAGATCCAGGAAAGAGCTATTATAAAAACATAATTCAAACTTCAGTCCGTCCTTGTGACTGACGGGATTAAACAGGATGAAATGGCAGTTCTGTCCACTGACACGACTCATGAGGCCAAGCTAAAAGTTTTTGCCAGTTTGTTTGCATGTTTGGAAATGCCATTTCCCTTCTTTTCACTTATGTAGTCTTGAGAGATCAGGCCATAAAATATCCTGAAGACGTCATATTATTCCAACAGAGCACTTCACTCTGAGACTGCAGGTTTACTTGTGGTTCCTTTGAGTTTCTAAAAGTAAAATGGGAGGCAGAGCTTCCGGCTGTCAGGCTCCTCTCTTGTGGGACCAGCTCCCAGTTTGGGTTCAGGAGACAGACACCCTCAGTACTTCTAAAATTAGACTTTAAACGTTCCTTCTTGATAAAGTTTATAGTTAGCGCTGGAACAGTGAAATCAGTGGAAATTATACTTGCATTATACTTTTGTTTCTTTGTAGTTTTGTATCTTGTTTGTATCTCCTTCAGTGACAGACTGCTGCATCCTAGATGCATGAAGGAGTGTTTCCGCAGGTCCTTCCTCCCTGCAGCTGTCAGACTGCAAAATCAAAACTGCTCCCAACAAACAGATGTTTACATCAGCGCTGTAATTTGCACTAATAAACCAAACAACTAATACTGTTATAACTTGCACATTACTTTTCTCAGTGTATATACACTAACTTATTGGAAGTTAAATGTACTTTTTAATGCACAGGTACAATACACAATCTGTACTTTTCTAATTATTCTAAATATTCTTAACTATTTAAACATCTTTCAATTTCCTGCTCTGTTTGCACACTACAACCTGGGTTTGCCACATATCTGTACTTTAATTTTAATAACTGTACAGTACTGTTTTGATAACTATTGTCCATGATGTAAATATGTAAAAATTTTGTGTGTTTCTGTTCTATGTCCTGTGTCCTATTCTATTTGTATGTGTTTTTTTTTATGCTGTTACAACCAAATTTCCCCCTGTGGGACAATTAAAGGATTATTCTATTCTATTCTATTCTATTCTATTCTATTCTATTCTATTCTATCTGTGCTCCTGCTTCTGTCTTCTCCCTCCCTTCACACACTAGACCTGTTTTTTGCTGGAGGTTTCTTCCTGTTAAAAAGGAGTTCTTCCTCGCCAATGTTGCCAAATGATCATAGGAGACGCCATGACGACTGGGGTTATCTCTCTAATAATGTTTTCTTTGCCATAAAATATAAAGAGATGAATGTTTTTGTGAAATTGCTTTACATAAATAAAATGATATTGAATTGAATTCAGCAGATGGTGCTTTGATACTCGGATCAGGTGTGCAACACGAGTTACCATGGCAATCTATCAATTCCCTGTCAAAAACGTGTATCACCTTGCTAATGTAATGATGGATGACACAGGGATTGTTCTTTGTTGCCATATGGAATAACAGTCCATGTATTTAGATTGAACCAAAATGAACGACACCAGGGCCACACAGAATCACATCATCCCGCCTGTTTCATAATCACAACACGGCGAATGTGTCTACGATCAATCTTACTCGAGGCCATTGCCATGACTGCCACTGCTCCATGTTTAGAAATGCAAGTGAGAAATGTTGTTGATGTTTGTTTTTCTTGATGAAAAGCTGAGCTACATATTTCACATGATCCTTTGGCAGCTCCCCCACACGCTGAATAAATTTATGAGTCAACCACCAACCATCAGATGTTTCTGTTAATGGGACCTTGTTTGGAAAAAAAATATTTATGGTGCTAATCATCTGTCTCTGTTTGCTGTAAATGACTTTGCTTGTTTCTTCTCTTTTTGCCCTTATAGTTAGAAGTGATTGCTTAACAGAAGCGGTTCCTCTAAACCTAAACTTGGTTCCACTTGGTGGTGTGCAACATCATGAGGTTTAGCATCCGTTTCAGGGTTAGGCTACTTCCAGACATAGTGATTTCCACTCGTAATCAGCTGAGTTTTTCATGTGATGAGGGTTGTGGCCACATCTGACGCTGGAAGTGTCTAAGACCAGTGTAACATGGCATGACCCACATTCTTGTGAAGGTACTTATATGAGAGATTGTAGAGGGTTATCAATTAATGCATGCAAGCTTGGTTTGCAAGACACAGCTATAAACTGTAAAGGCACATATACATTATATTGCCAGAAGTATTTATGCACCCATACAAATCACTAAATTCAGATGTTCCAGTCATGGCCACAGGAGCAGTGGAAACGTGACACCAGGTAACATGGCCATGGCCACTCTCTGTCTGGTGATCAGATGGATGAGTCTGGGTTTAGCAGTTGCCAGGACCACACTGTGCCAAATGTAAAGTTTGGTAGAGGGGGGATTGTTTTTCAGGAGTTGTGCTCAGCCTCTTAGTTCCAGTCAAAGGAACTCCTAATAGTCCAGTATACCGAGACATTTTTGACAACTTCATGTTCCCAACTTTGTGGCAACAGTTTGGGGTTGGCCCCTTCCTGTTCCAGCATGACTGTGCACCAGTGCATAAAGTCAGGTCCATAAAGACACGGATGAGCCAGTTTGGTGTAGAAATACTTGACTGGCCTGCCCAGATTCCTGCCGCCAGAAAACATTCTTCCCAGAAGAGTTGAAGTTATTATAGCTGCAAAGACTCGGCAGACATCATATTAAATTCTTTGGATTAAAAATGGGATGTCACTCAAGTTCATATGTGTGTGAAAGCATACAAGCAAATACTTTTGGCAGTAAAGTTTATGTGTAGATTTCTGCTAAACAACACAGAAATAATATGCCGGAGCTTCACTCACCAAAACCTAAGCACAAATTTCTTAGAGTAGTGTACCTCACAGTTCCTCCTTATGATCTATAAGATAATGCCAGAAGGTGCAAACAGCAAAAACACAGTGGAAAATCTTCACTCTGTAGAGTTGTTATGAAGGTAGAAATCAGCTCTACATAACAAAACCATTTTTTCGCAGCAGGCTATAAACATGCTACTTGCTGAATATATGGGAGTCTCAGGGGAATGTGTTACGTTTTTACTAGTCTGAAGTTGCCATTAGAGGAAGTGCAGTTTCTGGCACTTCCTTATTGGCTTCATTTCTGGCTGTTGGAGGTTGCCACTTGAGACTTCTGGCCTCTTTGGTTTTTCTCTGTCTGCGGCATGCGTGCGATCCAAAGCAACACTGTTGTTCCCAGTAATTAATATTTACAGGGCGCACATACAGAAGCTCACATCAAGCAATAAAAATGTGACAGTTTCTAAGAATGGCCTCATTTTGCTCCTGCTCACCAGACACACACATGCATTCACAGGCGTTAACAGCTCCGATGTTGAGCAAACTGGGGGCTGACAGGCATGTGAGTGATGGTCCTCAGCTGCCCTGGCAGTTCCAGGCATGAAGCCTAGCCTTCACTAAAAATATGGCCTGTAATTTAACCAAACCCTCCCAGGGAGTCCGAGAAGGCTACGCGCGCTAAATTAGGAGCTCATCTGAGCACTCTGTGATTGCACTGCACCACTCTCTCCGCTTTACACGTCTCCACTGTGACTGATGTTGGTCACTCTCAGAGAAGGAGCTCTTGTGAGTGTTTGTCTGCATACATGTGTACTATACCATCTGAAAGATAGTATCAGGAAACTGGATAAGAGACGTGAGAGTGAAGAGTTCTAACATTTATTTGGTTTTACTAAAATAGAACAACAAACCGCTGGCCAGCCAGACCGATGTAACACGACACAACTGACTATGTACATTAAATGCATGTAATCATAATGTCATTTTGTCTGTTGGGAACACACAGATTTACAGGCTGTGACATGCAGAATTTAACAATGGAGCATATTTTATTGCAGCCTGCACCTCTAAACTTGGCTCCTTACAGAAATAGAGAGTTGATATTAAATGTCATTCACACAGAAAATAAGGTCAGCAGCTCACTAATGAACTCCCCGGCAGCAAAGTCTTGAGGTACCTGCCAGCGCTGATATACTCTATGGCTGAACACAATATGTGTCCTTTGTGAAATGTCCTTAAAACATAATGGAAGCTTCACATGATTTTATTTGCACTTTTTTCTTTATTGGATAATATTCATATTTGTAAGGACTTCCCATTCAAGTCTGCTGGTTATGTTCAAATCTGTCACCTGTGTGTTTTCAAGGTAACCTGGTTCTCTTTCTTCTTTGATTCTCTTTTGACCCACATCCACATGTGTCTTAAGTCAAATACAGACCTCATTCTGAACAATCAGATCACAGTTCATGCAGTTTCTACATCCTTTGCCTTGCCATGAGAAACTGTGAAGGCTGGCAATGTGTCCATGGTGTACCCACCTCCTCTTGCCTGGCTGGGATAGGTCAGAGGGGAAGCTCAGAGGACAGCTTTTCTGGAAATCACCCAGGATTTTTAAATTCATACTACAGTTGCATGTTCTAGGAGGCAAATTTCAAATTCGGAATTTTCATTTTAATCGTCTCAACTGCTTAGAAGCATGATTGAAAGCGAAAGTTTGTTTTTATGGTGTCCTGTATCTCCTCCCCGTTGCAGTAACTGTTTCAGCTGCTGACCTGACCGGTAATCATCTGTGGGTTTCAGGGGTGACGCATCCATAAATCAGCATCTCTTCGCGAGAGGCACGTGTCTCACGTCAGGAAGTGGGACATATCTCAATATGTGGAAGGTGTGCACACGTGGTCACCCAAAACACTCAAACGCATTGATTAACATGTCGAACATCAGTCAGGTTAAAACTGCTAAAGATCCATGATGATAGACAACATCCAACTTTATGCAGGTGTTGTCACTTTGCAGTATGAAAGGCGCCATATAGCAGCTACATCTGGTGGGCGCTTGGCTTGACTGGAGGCTATAATTAACCTTGTCATTTAAAACCCACTGATATCTACCGGAAGTGAAATCATAACAGTGGTTTCATGAATGCTCCTCCTCCTGCCACCATCCAGCCCAACGCAGGGAGCGGTGCCTCCAATGTAACACCTTCAGCAGGAGTACTACATGTATGAGGTAATTGTTGTTTGGTCATGTGAGCCGCTGCAGCAGCTGTCAAATGTGATGATAGCAGGAGAATCCTCGGCACCGCCCCCTTCAGCTGATTGGACGGGTCGTAGTCGCCTAGGGACCATCAACCAAGAGATCATCTTATAGAGGGAAGGGGTGGGCGGTTATAAAGATTAGTTTGAACAACACACGGAGATAGATTGAAGAATAGAAACTATTGATGTTGTAAAACTTTACAGTAAAGCCTCTGACTTCTGACATCTCACTTTAAATGCCTGCAAACTGGTGTTGTTGTGCTACTGTGGCTTGTGCTTATTTGCTGACTCTATTATTATTATTATTTTCTTTCACACAATCAGTTTCTAGATATGAGACGTTTCCTGCCAAACTGTGACTTGGCTGATTATAAATGTAGATTGTGTTTTCACTTGAAGATGGTATCTGGTTGGTGTGGTTATATTTTACTGCTGTTCTGCTGCTGCACTGCCTCATCTCACATTTATAAACTCAGAAATAAAACAAAAGATAAGGTGTGAACATGGACTGCAACAGCGCTATCAAATGTGTGGTCTAAGCGAGACGAGCTCTTCAAAACAAACTTGTCTCTTGTTGCACCAAACTTTTAAGATTAAGAAGTCTTTAGCTGACTTTGGGATTCCCCTTAGCTTTCTCCAGGTCTTGACTCTTTAAATGCCCACAAAGCAGAGACAAAGATTTGGAGAGAGAAGAAAATAGGCTGCACATGTGCCTGCTCACTCCTTTTCACTTCAAAAAGAGTCGCTCCTTATTAAGATGGCTAGGGGTGCACTAATTCAAGGAGACAGCCCACACCTGGCCAACTGCATTGCAGAGGTCAAATCTGTGTGCCTCCTTCACTTCTTTCATAAACACATGCCTCCTCCTGTGGCGTCTCCATCTGCAGCTCCCCGGTCCCATCTCACATATCGCATATTCCATCCATCCACACACACACACACACACACACACACACACACACACACACACACACACACACACACACACACACACACACACACACACACACAGCAGGACAGTAAGGATGGATCGTCTATTCATCCTCGCAGCCACAAAGTCATGTGAAAAGCAAACAGAGAGACAGGGAGACGCCTAAATTTAGAGGCTGAATGTTGACTTAGACTTAGGTTACACCATTTCCAAACCGACAGACTGGGTATATTCTTTCATTTTATTAACAAGTGTTCAGTGACACATGCATGTCTGGCCAACATATATCACTACTGTCTTTATTTAAAGATTTATTGATACTTTAAAGGAGGTTTAATGTAAAATTCTTTCCATGGACATCCTACTGTGAAGCTTATAAGCCAATAAACTTTGTACCAGCCTTGGATTGAGAACGATTCAGATGGTGTGTGTGTGGAAACTAATGGTAAGTTTATCTCAAAAACAGGATATTGTTTTATTTCCTGTGACACCCCCTAACAGAAATCTAATGTTTGCACACGGGATCCTTCTAAAGAAGCGTAAATAGTGTAATTACTCTGTGATCCAGGCATTCACAGCAGGCGGACTGTACTTTATCCGGAGCCCCTTGGTTTTAAACCCAAGCCCCGCCTCTTCAGTAGGCTAAGCGCACCCACCTTATCCACCAGCGGCACAGTGCGCCAGGGAGCAAGAGCGCAGGCTGCACCGTGGAGCGGGCATGGTAGACATGCAGTACCGGCAGACCGCTTCTCCCAGAAAACGCTTCCGATATTGGGTTTAAGGAGACAGCTTATTTGAAAGCCGGCTTGGGCCGAGGGGATCTTATTCTTTCTGACAGTCGTACAAAAAATACAATTAAAAAAAGGAACTCATTGACATTTGGAAGAACCTGATGGGTAGTGGGGAGGAGGGGAGAACGATGCAGTTCCAGCCCGACTCGGTGAGCCGCGCAGTCCGCCTCCGACGCTGGTGATGCCCGCCGTGCGGGGATCACCGCCCAGCAGCAGCAGCAAGAGGAGGAACAGAAGGAGGAGGTCAGGATAACAAGGGCGTCAGGGGCCGATGATGTCGTTGGGAAGGTCGGGATCATGGCAAACGGAACCGGTACTATCATGTTAAAATGCGTCGTGGTCGGAGACGGTGCGGTGGGTAAAACGTGTCTGCTGATGAGCTATGCCAATGACGCCTTTCCAGAGGAGTATGTACCCACGGTCTTTGATCATTATGCAGGTAGGAACACAGTTCTGCTGTTCGCCTTTATTATCTCATAATAGCGTGACATGCTGAGCTGCTGCCGCTCTGTGCTCACTGATAATTGGCCACATGCGAATCTAAGAGAAGAGAGATTTTAGAGACCCCCACCCCACCACTCTTCCTCCAACTGCATTGCATCTGTTGCTATAATCAAAACCACTTGTTTGTCGTCTTCATAGCACAGAGGGGCTGGGACCCCCCCACCCACCAGCACTCCCCACCCTCACCCCTTGGTTCCTCCTCTAAACTGCTCTTTGTCATTTCCTTACAGTGAGCGTCAACGTCGGGGGAAAGCAGTACTTGTTGGGACTGTATGACACAGCTGGTCAGGTAAAGTTTATTTTTTCCTCTGGCTCTGTGCCAAGCACGTCAAGGACACGCACACATGCACACACGCTCCAGCTCTATCTCGGTCTCTCCATGTGCTCCTGGGACCAATAACTATCCAACAGTGCCTTGGAAACACCCACAGGCTTCATATTCAGGCCAGGCACTAAGCTGCAACAGGTGATGGGTTTCGCACATGGCTTTAACTGCCTGAGTGTGCTGTGGCGTGGACAGTGATGGCAGTGAAGGGGTTTCAATAGTTCTATTATGTGGAGAACAGGGCTCCTATGTCCAGTAGTGATGTCACAGGTTTGTTAATAGGGCTGCTTAATGCATGGGCCTTTTCTTTACAATGTGCCATTCAGTGGGCAAGAGTTACAACTGTAATACACACACACACACACACAAAATATTGTGTCCCCTCAGCAGAAGAGCCAGTGTACACACAGATGGAGGAAGCTACTTGAAACACACAGCACACAGAAGCTCACCGAGGTGTGCGTATAGGAAAGACCCTGAATTATTTGTTTTTAGTGTAAAAGTTGTCATTTGGTTTTTATGGCGGTTTTGGTTTGATGTGAATAGCTAAGCGACAGCAGCTAAAGAGGAAGCAGTTAGCACATCAACTCTTTACATGTTAGTTATGTCAAAATTTGGTGCTTCAATCTTTGAGATTTCACACTATGACTGTATGCAAAGTCTTCATCAGTGTTTTTCATTATTGATTATAGGAGATGGTTATCAGCAAATTAGCTGAAAATGAAAACCAAGAACTAAAAAAGAATTGTATTCAAACACAATCTGTAGAAACATTTGCAGGTTGGATGCCTGTTTGACATATACTGACAGTGTAGTTTGGAGACTACATGAACCTGTGTGCCAGTGAAGCTACTTGTATCCAGGTGTCCCAGTAAAGGTGATGGGAGGTGTTGGGTTTAACTTTCGCAGGATGTCGTTGAAGCATTATGTTAGGAAAGAAGCTGAAAAAGGCTCCAAAAAGAATTTCTAAAGGCCACATTGGCAGGTACTACCAACCTCAAACTAAGCAAAAATTGTGCCTTTGAAACTAAAATAATATTTGTTATTCACTGGGAACTAGGGCTGTGCGATATGACCAAAATCTCATATCCCGATATAAAACCTCTATCGTCCGATAACGATATAAATCACAAAAAAAATAATATTTTCTGTAAATTCTGTGAATCTCGGGTAGGTGAAGTGTTTCCAGTTGGGCGTCGTGTACCTGGAGTCGAGTGTTTTAACAGATGTATGAAACTACACATTTTTAGACATAAGTTGTAACGGCCGCCGTTTTCTTTGTGAGTATTTATTACACGGCGTGCTGCGGGGAAAAGCCTGTTCTAACGTTTGAGTCTAAGGTTGATTTTTTTAGCACCTGACGGCTCTTTTTTTTTGCTTCTCATCCGTCAATACTCTGCATACTTTTTCACGTGATTCCGTTTATTTTGAAAAGTCTCAACAGAATCTTGAGGTTTATTGTGAAAGGTTTATGTGGAAAATAAACTAGCGGACATGCGATGGTTTTACCGTCGTTGTTGCTAAAGACAACCAATAAAAACAGGCGCTTGTCCGTCAGTAGTGTGGTTTCTATTAAATATAAGAGAAAGAGAGAACTTTAAGAAATTAATATAGCCACTACAGTGACCATCAAAACCATGAACAAACAGTTTATTTTGCGACACCACAAAACAAACGATAGCGTAAAATGAAACATAGATGTTTTTATATCGTCATCCGATATATATCGTTATATCGAACAGCCCTACTGGGAATGATTAGACCGTTCCCAAAAGACTAATCAACACCTAATCAACCATTTTTAACTGCTAAACGACTTATCATTTGCTGGCTTTACATGGAAGTTTGCAGTGGACCTTTATTTTTTAAAGTAGTTTCACAGTGAACTTTGACTGTTTGTTCTAACAGATCGCCATTTACATTTTCGATGGTAACTTGCAGGCTCTACCTGAGCAGATTTAGGCGGCCCATCTACCTGCAGAGAGCATCTCTTGTCAAATGGGGGCAGTCAAAAAATATGTCGTACAGCCGCTCTGTGGGCTACTCTTGTGCTTTTGTCGGTCCATGAGTCAGCCACGGAAAAGAGCAAAGTTACAAACAGACAAAGAGCTGACGTCAAGCTGAGTGTTAAAAACAACACTGTCACTGTCTGCGCTTTTCCTGCTGCTTCTGTTCCTGACGAACTCCGCCGCTCCGTCTCTTTTCCGGCCCACTTGTCGGCCGGTCTGCATTTGCTTGACGCGCAGCATCATCCACACCGCGTACTGTGCAGTTGGGTTTTTGGAAGAACTCACAGGAGCACATTTGTGGTGGTTGAAATTCCAAAAAATATCTCCTCAGGTGGGCACAGACACAGTAGCTTAAACTTAAGCCTAGTTTAGTTGCGCAGTGCCTCACCTTTGGTAACATGTTCTTCTATGTTTATTGTTCAGTGACGTTAGTGGTCCACTGATCCAACTTTTCCACCTCCGATTCGGTACAGATACCTTGCTTTAGCGTATCTTCTGATACACTGTTACATTAATAAGCATTTGATGATCTCTGCACCTTTAATAATGAGATTTGACACTTAAGTATATATGGTTCATTATGGTTTGATGACCGTTAGTGTGGGTTCTGGAATATTCCAAGTAAATAATTATGTAGGCATTTATTGAACTGGTAAGAAAATAAAGCACAATAGGCTCAAAATACAACAAAGAAAAAAAAAAATATCAACGTTATTCACCTTGATTAAATTGCACAAGGATTAGGCTTTAACCTCCTAGGACCTGGCATTTTGGGTTATTTAGACGAAAATACTCAAGTTTGCTCTACAAGGGCCTGATATCCACTTACGAGGACATTATACTGCTACTGTTCTATTGACATTTTAAATGAATATCCTCATATGTGGCTCTCATTTTTCTCAGAAACAAAAATTAGGTAAAAAAAAATCTGGTAATTCTTTGTTTTTACATTCATCGTCTCCCAATCAGCCCAAATATCAATGGAAGAGTTCGGGTCTTAGGAGGTTAATGAAGTTGATGACCAAGTGTTGTTTTATCCCAAGTGCAGTAAAACCTTCCAAATAAGCGTTTCACAAACTGTGACGACAGTGTGAGTGAGCAAGTGATGTTATCGTCATCTCTGTTTGTTTTTCTTTTGTTTTTTTTTAGTTGTGCCAACTAACATGACCGAGGCTACTTTGGATGTGCAGTAAACGTGTGCATGGTGGTGGGAGCATCGTGGTTTAGGCTTTCTTTGCTACCTCAGTCTGGATGCTTCACAGCCATTTTGAGAAAAAGGATTTCATAATTGTGCCATCAAATTTTAAAGAACAGTGTCAGGGTAGCACTTCATGGCCTGAATCTTTGGAGAGGTTTGGTGAAAACACGAGTAAATCATCAAGCACAAAAAAACAAGGAAATTAATGATTTTAGGAATTACAGAGTCAGCTTTATCACATTACCTAATTAGGATGCCGTGGCATGACCTAGGGAGAGCTGTCTAGTCAAGACATCTAAGCAGTACTGATGAACTCGAAACTGTTTGTTAGCTCTAAAATTCCCCCATCATTGTGAAAGTCTTATTAGCAGCAACAGGAAATGTCTGATCGAGGTTCTCCAAATCGCTAAATTCATGAGATCACTTTCTTTTTCTATAGTCTGCTGTTTGGACAGTGTTATTAGCTTAGTCAGATCATGTTTGTGACTCAGATGACAATCAGGCCACATATTATGTGTAATGCGCTCAGAAATCCCAATAATTTCAAATGGCAAAAGCTCTGAATGGGCCTCTCTTGTATCATTTCACGATTTTCAGGCGTTTCTATGGCTAAAGCAAAGGACTAAAGGCACCCTGTAGATTTTTAAACCTCCAGTAGTGATTTAAAGCAAGAGTTTAGTGTGTGTAACAGATTTTTATTTTGTGCATGTACAAGAACCAGAAAAGCATGTGGACAGCTGCATAGACCTTCCTGTGTAGGGTATGTCTCTTTCCTGCTCATTAACAGTTGGCAGCTCAGAATAACCTAGCAATAGTTCAACAGCTGAGCAGTAGAAGAAGAAGGCATGCTTACTGTATATTGCACAACTCATAATACTCAAACACTGGCTGTGCAAATGAGGAGGAAGGAAATGGATTCAGCACTTTTTTTTAGACACGAGACTAACACACAGTGTGCTTTGGTGAGAAAAACTGAATGCACTCAACTATGATTTTCTTGCGTTAAGGCCTTCTGGTCTAACTTCAGCTGCACTGCAGGACAGCGAACAGTCAGTCGCCCATGATTAACCTCCTCATACTTACAGCAACCTAAAACTACACTCTTGCCAGAAGCTGAGTAGTTATTAACACTTTCCTCGTGACCTGTTCTGATGTGATCCATGCAGCAGAGAGACAAATGCAAAGCTCAGAAAGGTCAGCTTTGGCATATTTAGCTGGTTTCCTTCACAAACTCTGATTCACACACAAATCTGTGAGTGGGAAAAGATCGCAGACAGCCTGCATTTTTCTTCCCTGTCTTAAACAGCTACCTGTGGCTGCGCTATAATTTTCCCCCAAGAAAACAGATGGTAGAAGTGTTACTACTCACTTGTGAAAAGAGGAACACAACCTTTTGTCTATTCTGGCGTGTTTGATAGGCTGTGTGTGTGTGTGTGTGTCAGAGGAGGGTTTGTTTTCAGCTGATTCAGAGTGTCTCTGAAATGGAGAAGTTCTCCCAGATGTCTGCTGTGGGCGCCGCCGGCCTCCCAGAGTAGAGTTACTGCTCTTGAAAATGTGGCCCCTCACGTTTCTCCCGTGCCTCCGCCCCCGACTCGGCTGACCTCTTTATGTGGAGCAGAAGGCCAGCTGGTAATGTTTATAGCTTCAGCGTCTGATCAAAGACTCGATGCCCCCAAAGAGAGGAAAGGGGGAGGAAAATAGTGTGTGTGAGACAGAAAGAGGAAGAGAGAGAGACAGATGCGGGAGGCTAATCAAGTGTGTGTGTGTGTGGGGGGGGTGTGAAATAGCTTTGGTTAAATTCAGACGCCTCTGTTTCGTTTTCCTTTCCATTTCTCTCCTGTTGATGTAAAACTCGCCCTTCATTACGTCCACCTCTGTCCTGCGCTACACGTGTTCATTTGGCTTCGATCTCCCTGCAATATTTATATTCCTGGCGTAGGCTGGAGCTCCCATAATGCTTCGCTAATTCCCAACGCCTATCAGCAACCTTACGTACGCATTGGGGTCGCGACTCTGTGCTGTCACGTTGGTGTCACATGTCACTCAGTGCCACATAATCACAGCTCGGCTCTGAACCCAGTGCCGCTGCGCCGCATCTGTTGTTGCTATTGCTTCCCTGCCAGTTATTGTCTGCGTCTCTACTCCAAGCACCGCCTTTTGAATTATTCCATATGGAAGGTCTGTGAAGTCTAATTTGCTGCAATGTGGCGAGGGAGCAGAGGGGAAAGTCTTTACTTATTCATTCATTCATTCATTCATTCAGTCATTCTGCTGCTGCTGCTGCTGCACTCAAGAAAATCTAGCACCACTGGCGAGGAGGAGCAGGAGGAAACAGGAAGTGGATGCTAAGTGCACTAGAGCCAATGGAAACGACATTTAAGGACAGGAGCTCAGGAGCTGCGACCCCGAGGGATCCGTGTCTTACTACGCTATTAACTTCCACTTTGTAGTTGGATTGTTGCTGATTTGCTCAGCATGTCAGATGCACTTCCTATGATCACTTTCACATTTCCTGTCCAGGCTTTGGGTACAGTCTGATGAGTCTTTTTTGACTCAGCAACCCAAGGTGGCCTAGTGACCCAATAGGGGTGAAAGGATGACAGGTGGGGACGCGAGTGGGGTTTGGAAGAGGGGGAAACTGGTTTTACTCAGCCATGAGCCGGTCACCAGTCAGCTGCTCCAACACAGAGAAACAGGAGTGCTGTGGGCACGCCTCAGAAAGAGATTTTACACTTCAGAACAACTCTAGTGCTATTCTCTTGAATGGAGTCAACTAATTTGCACATTGCCTGACGATTATTAGTGATTAATCAGTCAGTTTGCAACTAATGGATTCTCCTTTTAATAAAGTATCAGAATAGTGAAAAAAGCTCATCACACTTTATAAAAATCTAAGGCTAAATACTGAAATGCTAGACTAGAGCTCGACCGATACAGGATTTTTAAAAGTGCTCTCTAGTGGAAAACCAGATCCAAAATTAACACGCATCACGTGATTGAAAGGTGTTTGTTCCATTGCTTTACTTTAGAATTCGTTACATTTAGTTCTAAATGCTGCTGGTAACGTAAACTTGCTTTATTAATATTTACTTTGTTTGCACTGTGGCTCAGAAAGTGTTCCTCGATGATGAACGCGACCGCACGTTCAGGACTTCTTAGCTCTGTCCTGTCTTGTTTCAAATGTCACATCATATGAGGTTGACATAGTTGGAATTTTTGAACCAATGACAATAAAGGCCTCAAAGCCTTTTTAGGGTTTTTTTTCTGCTTTTATTGGGATAGTGCAGTGGAGAGAAGACAGGAAGGCTGGGAGATCAGGGGGAAGGCATACAGTAAGTCCCAGCAGGCCTCAGGGTCTGCAACAGCCTTTCAGTTTATGGGTTGCTTGCTTTACCCAGTGAGCTGTACCAGTGCCCAGAGGTCTTGAATCTTGAAAAAGAAAGTCTTTGTTGACCTTTTGGAAAAATTAGCAGGAGTTGGCTCATTATATCACTTGGCTATGCTGTTGAGACCGGTGCATGAAAGGGTGTTGATAAATGAAAAAAACACTGGATATTCTCTGTGGCTTTGAAACTTGTGCTTGGACTTTGATTGAAATACCAGACTACAGCTTCTGACTTAGCAAAGGGTGTGTAATGCATTTTTCTGCCATTTGGATTGGCCTTTGAAGTCAGCACCAGGATTTACATTTTGAAATGATTTAACTCTCTTCTTGTCTTTGTGAAATCTGCCATGATGTGCAGCACAGCTGGCACCCATCTGGCTTGTAGCTTACAATGCCAAGACGGGTTTTTAGCAGCTTGTGTATTTACAACACAGGCATGTGCCCTCTCTGAAAACAACATGAAAGACGCATAGGACTGATTCCCAGCATGTACATAGTGTTGTGATCCCAATACGCCAGCTTCTCTGGAGGCCTGCTGTGAGTGAATAGGTGATGATTTTCAAGTCTAGAATGAAAACATCTGTCGGTTTTCTTCTGCTCATCCAGTTCAGGGATGGATGTGGGGATTAAGGATCCTGTCCTTGTTGTCATAGGGCAAGTGGTGTGGTTCACCTAGGACAGGTCACCAGGCTAACACCTGGACACAGGCACAGTTAATCTGACATGAATGTCTTTGGACTGTGGAAGGAAACTGGAGTACCCCGAGGCAGACACAGGAAGATGATGCAGAAAGGCCCATGCAAACCAGAGGGTTTGAATCTTCCTGATGTGGTTTGACAGTGTTAACCACTGCACCACAAAGCTGCTTATAGTGAATATCTGAAAATGCAAAATGGAACACCAAACACCTAACCAGTGACCACATATTTGGGTAGGTGTCTGGTGTAATTATGGGTCTCAGTCAAAATAACATGAAAAACAACTTTGCAGTTAGTGGTAATATGGATGGAGTCAGTTATTTTCGCGTATACAGGCGCTGGCACAGTGTTTAGTGTAGGAATCCACTGTTATGTTGTAACGCTTTCCCTTCCCGCCATGCAAATTTTTCCAACTCCCAGAATACCTGACCAGCGTTTGACTCAGGCACGTTGCCATGAGCATGCTTGCTCCTACTGCAAATTGAGGACATGCTGTTACATACTGCGAAATGGTTGTTTGTGAATATTTGCAGCTGTGGATTCACGTGCGTTTAGTCCTCCGGAGAATTTGTTTCCTTTTTTTGCTTTTTGCAGCAGGAACTAAAAGGCTCAAAATCAAAGCCAAACGACACAGAGCAGGATCGAGTGTAGGACCTGAGGTGACCTCCTGTGACATCATCGGGGTCTTGACAAAGCTCGATATTAACGTACGAGGAAATCATACAAACTGTTTTTGCGTTTGGGGCTTCCGTACAACCCGTAAAAAACCAAAAAAAACCAAATAAAACCCTTAAAACCCAAGTGTAAATATTTAACCCAGTGTGACTTCAGTGCAATGAGACAATCCTTAGCAACAACATGAGAACAAGACAGGTAATGTTCATAGGACATTCAGACAAAGACCTGAGAAACATGACAAAATGCAACAATGCAACCCGTTCAATATTATTGTACTGTGAGATATGATGGATGTCTATTTAAGAAAGAGGGGGGGGCAGGGGGGGAAGAGAATAAAGATATGATGCACCAATGCAAACCAGTTCAGTGCTATTAAGAAGTTGGATATGGTTATTGTCCGTGAGAGGGGGGCAGAGAGGGGAGGGGGCAGAGTTCAGGAGCCTCACAGCCTGTGGATACAGGCTGTTGGCCAGTCTGGATGTTCTGGCCTGTATAGACCTGTACCTTCTCCCTGAGGGCAGCAGGTGGAAAAGGTGGCGCGCAGGGTGATGTTGGTCCCGCAGGATACTGTGCACCCTCCTCAGACAGCGAGTGGGGAAGATATTACTGATCTCTGGCAGAATTGTTCCAATAATTCTGCCAGCTTCTTTCACCACCCGCTGGAGTGCTTGCTGATCGGCCTTGGTGCAGCTGGGGAACCACACTAGAAATCCATGCGTCAGAACGCTGCTGATGGCACAGTTGTAGAAGTTCAACATCAGAGGTCTGGGAATGTGTGCGCTCCGCAGTCTCCTCAGGTAGTAGAGGCGCTGTTCGGCCTTCCGTGCAACTAAGGTGATATGGTTGCCCCAGGACAGGTCCTCGGTCAAAGAACAATTTCATTGTTCTTTGACAATGACAATAAATAAAATAAATACTAAATACTAAATCATACAAACTGTTTTTACTAGCTGAGTAATGCTAAGATGAGTAAACTCATATTTATAGAGAAAGTCATTGGTTTTCCCTTTGGTTCCTTCTCCAAATTTGTTCATTCATTTGAGTGAGTAAGCGCTTGGATTAGTGGATTATCCCTTAAGGCCATTACCAAAATGCTCCATTATCAAAACACACTGCATCCTGTGGTAAAGAATTGATATACATTTGGACTGCCAGTTTTATATATTAGTGTTAATAAAAGCTTTGTTCTTTCTTTCTTTGTTGTCTATTCACTGCTGTCATTAACATCTATAAATAGAAACGCTGAACAGCCAACTTTTTGAATGAACTATGGCAGGATGCTCTCACTGTACAGGCATGAATGGACAGAGTGCATTAGAGCTTCAGTCCGTGATTAATGATCATTAATCGCCATTAGTGGGAGTAGAAAAAGGCACCACCCCCTCCCTTTTTTTTTTTTTGTTGCTGTTTTTTTTTACTCCCGAGGTGAAATAAAGTATTTTGAAATGTGCAGCTTGGCAGATCGGAGTCGGAACTTTGTGATCAGAAGCGTCTCTGCCTGGGCTTGCTTTCCCACCCGGCAGCCATGTTAGAGCGAGCGTCTCTGACGCTGTTGATATAGGCGGTTTATAGAGCCCCGAGGAGGCGATGGAAGTAGAAAGGGAGAAAGATAGAAGAGAGAGAGAGTTGTGGAGATGGAGAGGAGGAGGGAATGACTCACTGATATAGCACTCATATGTCACTGAGTCAACAGAGCGCAGTCACACAGCCGAGCGCTCACAGTGGCTCATTGAAGGCGCTGAGTCTGGCCCTGATGGAAGTGTATGGGCATGTATAGACAGACGCTGATAGAGTTTAATGTACACATGCACAAGCTGCTCCTGTTCCCCTTTTTTTTCCCCCTCCATCATTCCTTTCCTGCTGATCATAATATTTACGGTACACTCCCGGCTAACTTGGACAGATCGTTGTGCAGCGTGTCTGCGATGCGCTCATGAACTGCTGGACTGAACTAATAAAAATGTGGGACATATTTTTAATGGAAACTTTTATCCAGAGCACCTTCACGGCAGCGATGGTGTAAACAGTTCTGTTCATTAAATCCGGGATTGAGCGCTGGAGACGTGTTGGACGATACACTGTGAAGACTCTGAATGGCTGCTGTGTTTGCCGTGCGCTGAGGAAACTGTACAGAGATGGGTATCAAACAAGCTTCGGGCCTGTTTACAGTAAACTGCTGAGCGGCTTCCACTGCGTCTGCAGCTTGTGGGGAAATCGGATTCATTTGTGCAGGCAAAGGTTACAAACACACAGGAATAAGTACATGTGACACACGAGGTGTATATATGGGACCAGACGAGAGCTGCTGGATGATGCGAATGCAAATATTATTTTTGCTGTCCCAAAGGAAATAAATAATCTAAATGGACATAGTGTAGGATCTGATGGAGGTGGACAATGTCCCCAGCACCACCACCAAAAGTAAAAATGTGAATTTCAACCAGATATCTAGATCATATTTAGATGCTATTACAGAAATGCAGGTGCCTAAGCCTCTGTGAACAGAACATCCACAGCCGACAGAGTATCAAAAATCTGTTTATGCCATTAAAAATTAAACAAAAAGGCATCTTTTTCTCGACGTCTCTTCACTAACCTGATAAGATGCTTTTCGTCTTTCAGTTTTTAATCAATATTATCTGGCAAAGTCACCTTCAACATTTTTCAGTGTCTTTGCTGGGCGGGTAGAATTTGCTTCTCTCTTGTATTACTTTGAAGCAATCGTATTGATAATCAAGCGCCTGATCAACGGACTCCTCGCCGTTAATGCAGTTGCACTTCAAACAGTTGCCTTGCCCGTTAAATACGTGTATTTAAAAGACTAATTCAAAGTGCTTTAATTCTGCAACCCTCTACGGGTAATAATCGAAACACGTACTGTTAGAAAGAGCGGATTCGTGAGTTTGACGTGGTTGAAAGTTGGTAGCAGTGACCCCAGACGTGCTCACCAAGGTATGAGACGAGTCTGGAGGGGGGACACTTGTGAACATCCTATGTTTTGTATGTAAAACATTATATTAAGTCATGTATTTTAAAACATTTGGCAAATTTCTCTTTCCATCACTTTTAAAGAAATAACCCTTTTAAAATCAGATGTGACCTCGAAGGCTGTAAGAGCAAGTTAATGTCACTATCAGCTCATCCAGGATGCACTAAATATTCATCGCAGCACCCTTACACCAAAACAGTCTATGGATGTGCCATTCTTAACAATATCTGAATTGTTACCTGATAACACTGCTCCCGTTAATTCAAATAAAGTCGCTTCTAGGCCCAGAAAAACCAGGTGTAATCTTGGATTACATGAAGAACCAAAAAATACTTAAAGATCTAAAACAGTCCATTCTACCTGCAAGCTATGAGTTGGTGTGCAGGGAACAACGGGTGCTCACACCAAACATCAGATTTTTTTCATTGTTTATTACTATTTTTGTATCAAATGAGTCATTATTAATGGATAGGCATGACCTGACAGGTTTATTAAATGTTGGCTAACCCAAAGAATGAAATACCTGACAAGTCATGATCCTTAATCATAATGACGCTGAACATGAAGGTTAAACAATTCAATATTGCCACATCTCAGTGTTGTAGCAGTGCCCAGAATGAGTTCTACACCTTGATATGCACTAAATGTGTGTAGTGCAGGTTAGTAATGCACTTTGAGGTCGATGTTCTCAGAGTATTTTTTAAATCCGGTCAAAACTGAGGCAGCAGACACAGGAATATCCCGATGTCATTTCTTATTTTAGGTAAAGCTTATGAAACACTGATAATACAGCTCACCGGCATTTTCTCATTAGTTGCTCAGTATGATGGTTTTTCCTTCTTACTTGTGAAATAACATGTCTGTTGGAGACGGTTTATTCTTAGATAATCCTGGTAATAGGCTTTAAATTTATTTTTGTCAACCACTGGAAATATCGCTCTAAAGTTAAGAAATTATATACCTGGACTTCATGTGTAACATGCTATAGCTGACAGTGTGCAAATAATTGCAAAATCTGACAGCTGAGAAACTTTCCATCAGATCATTTTAGTCATGCTCGTGTTTCACCTTTGCCTAAACTGTATAACATGTGTCGTGCACAAGGTTTAAAGATTATTCTTATTAATTTTGCTCTCAGGTTTGCTACAAGCACCGGATAGTTTGCACTCAAAATGGTTTTATCGGGTGCGGCGGTTCAGCTAGTGTCAGGTAAGATGACACAGGAAATGTACTTAACTTATTGTGCTGTCAAAACACTCAACCAGCCAGTGTAACAAAACTCAACTCCCCCGAGCACTCTGAGGCAATTTTTTACGCATGAAATAAGGACATCTTGAAAATCAGGTCGGAGTGTTTACCACATTTATAGATGTCTTTTTTTCAGATGTGGCACACGGCAAGAAGCGCTCTGCTTTAATGTTTTGTCACTACTGGAAATGTTCTATGTGTTTTGGTTAATGGAGAAGCCTGAATAGAACCTGCGTGAGGCAGCGTGCATGATGCCAGTGGTTAATCTGTTAATCGCACATTGATGCAATCCAAGAATCCCACACGCTTTGTGCTTGGGAAGTCACAGGTGAGCAGCAATCTCCAATCCGATTAGCTTTACGTGTATTTTTATCTGGTATTGCAGAGAAAAGTTCAGGGTTGCGGTACCTGTGTGAACATAGCTTAAGAAAAAAAAGCCTCTAAGAGTTGTTTGAAATCCCTGCATGAGCCCCATCTGTGAAATATCGCACTCATTTGGAAGTAAGAGGATGAAATACTCGTAAAGTATTGAATTATATCCACTTGACCTATTCCAGTGAGGCATTGTTGACTAATGCACAACATGAGCACAGGGCTTGAAGATTTGTATGCTTATTTTGTCATCTGCTCCTATTCAATATAAAGTCTGTATATCTTAAATCCATTACCCGGGTGACAAAAAAGGAGGACGCCTCTGCCTGGCTGATGTATGTTTGAGGAGTTTCCTGTCATTCTGCTCATTTGCAAAGCCATTCCCAGCGGTTTGTAATTGAGTTATAGGCGATTTGGTGATAGCACACTGTGCTGTCTGCTTTGGCAAAGAATTGAACTCGCTGAAGGCATCAAGATGAAAGAGTTTAATTCCAGTGTTTGGTTGTCCTTTTGCAGCATCTTGGTCAGACGTTGTATTCAATCTTCTTGAATTCAGTGTCGCAGACAATAAAAGTGACAGAACTGAGACTGATTCACTCAGTCAAGTTGGTCTGGTTGAGTCATATCTCCTTACGGGAGATTCATTGATTCCCCATGTCTCTAACCAGCGGCAGGAAAAACGTGCCATCAGTAGACGTGAGATAGGTCGTGAATATTTATATGAGCGCAACTCAGACACTATGTCGAAAAGACTTCATCTTTGGCGAGGACAAGGGAGCGCCTGATCTGGCTCACAAAGGGCAGTGTTGCATTGGTGAATTGGTCATTTACACCACACAGATATCGGAGATGGCAGTGTGTCTGGTTCTCAGCATCTTGTGGTGATGCCTTGTGCTCAGCTCGCATTAGAGGACTGCAAATGTGATATAATAACTGATTGTCTGTCAGAAAGGGAACTCTCACATTAACGTCATCTTCTTGGCATTCGTTTCTTGTTTTAACTCGGACCCTAATGCACATAACACGGCTCAGGAGCCACTTTGGCACTGTGTAGCTCTCTGGTCATCATTCTGAGCTCATCTCATAATCCTTTAATAATCGATGAGTAAGAGTTTCTCAGATGTGAGGAACAGGAGTGAATCATATCTCCTGATTGTTAACTGGTGCTGCTCTGTCTTCTCCCAGGAGGACTACGACCGCCTGAGGCCGTTGTCCTACCCGATGACCGATGTCTTCCTCATCTGCTTCTCTGTGGTCAACCCCGCCAGCTTCCAGAATGTGCGTGAAGAATGGGTGCCCGAGTTGCAGGAGTACGCTCCCAGTGTCCCTTACTTGCTCATCGGCACGCAGGTTGGTTCTGGAAACACGTAACAGACGCTTCCCATTCTCAGCTGCTTTGCGCATATGTGGTGGATGTACCTGCATTTGTCATTTCTGACACGCTGGAATGAAATGAGGTTACCAGAGAAGAATACACTGTTGAGCTCATACCTGATGTTTTCAGATAGAGATGAAAAGGAATGAAAAATAAACTCAGTTACTTAGACATATTGAACAAACTTTAATCATTTTCATCCAGTATCAGTCTGATCCTGACTCAGAAAGCTAGACCAAGTACAACAGTGACAACGTGGAAGTCCACTTTATATACATACATGGAGGTGGTGCAACTACACTTTCCTTCACAGCTTTGTTATAGTTTTTTGCTTTATTGGTGACAGTGGTGTCGCTGCCGGTTTCTTGCTCTCATTCTTATTAAGCTTGGCGGAAGACTTATTTTACTGCTCTTATGGTAACATTATGTGCTGTCAACGGCCTGATTAACATTATTTCACTTCACTTGTATCCTGTCAGTTCCACTCTACCCACAATGTATGTGTGAGTGTGTTTGTTTGTTTGTGTGTGTGAGAAGATGCACATACAATCAGGGAAAGGGGCATAAGATCAGTGAAAAAATGCCTGTCGTCATTAATTCACTAATAAATATTATTTAAATTAAAAATTTACTTATTATAAGTAAATTTATATTCCTGGATGTATTTATTTTTTTTAGGTTTTGTTTTTATAAGGTTATGTGAGCAAGTGTAAGTCAAGTCTAATGTTATCTTACATAAAGGAATGATTCTCAGTCGCTAACATAAGGATGATTAGCACAAGCGAGATTACATAATTTTAGCGTTAGCACAAATGCCAATAGCAAGTGCTGCTGTACATTAACAAACATGCTGGTTACTCTAACATGAATATATCGTTAGCTTCATAGCATAATTGCCTAAGTCATTTGACTAAGTCAATGACTTAGGCACTTATGCTATGAAGCTAACGATATATAATATGGAATATAAAAACAGTAAAAAAACAAAAAACAAACACACAACAAAAAATGAAAAAACTGGGACACAGTTTTGTAAATTTTACCAGAAAGCTTTGTTAGCATGCTAGTTGCATCCTTGCAGTTAGCTACAGTGACAAAGCAATCTCTCCATTCCTCCGTCTGTAGCTGTCAAGTAATCCTCCCGCTGTGCTTCTGTCTCATAATCCGCCTCCTTTGTCTGTGTTTACATTCACACACTGAGCTGCTGTACTTCACATAACCCTCGTGTCTCTTTTCTAAAAGCATCTGATTGACATCTCTGCTGTTGTAATAAGAGCTCAGCTGAGGAGCTGACGTATGAGAAATAAAGGAAAATTTCACATTCAGAAGACAGCAGAACTTTGCTGTGGTATTAAAAGTTGAAGCCATTATTTTATTAACAGCTAGATTTTCATAAAATAAATCAGCACCTAGCATAATCCATCTATCCATTCTGCTCCGCTAAGCTATTTTTTTTCACACCAAACACCATAATATCAAACCTATTTCTTTATAAATGACTATAAACAAAATATTGTATTAGATTACACATAAAAAAGATAAATGATGATAACTGATCAACTGGGAAAACATGAAGCACCTTCATCCATGTTAAATGTGATCTTTAATTGCAGCCCTAATATTACTTAGGCAAGGTATCTTTGAGAACGGTGGGAACATGACAAAACATCGCAGCTGCCCATTAAAGAGGACTAAGACACAACTAAGAGTAGGCGCATATCTAAAAGTACAGGTGCTGAAATAGACAGTAGGTGGTAGCATGGAGGAATTAGATATTAGCTGTCTGGCTAATACTGTAGTACTCCACAGCTGACTCTAGATTTATTTGTGTTTCTCTGATTCATGCAGTTATTTAGTTATATGGGGGATAAAAAAGTGGTGTAACCTACCATTTACCAAGAAAGTTGAAAAGTGATAAAGAACAATGTATTTTCTTTTTCTTACACTGTTTTCTTCAACTTAGAAATTAGCCTATTTCAGTATAAACACCATCCAGACTTTGTTTTTTCTGCTTTGCACTGGTGTTGTGATTACATCATGAGTCATGCAGTGTATTAGTTTGGTGATTAACTCATGAAATATATTATCAATGCATAAGGTTGATGTAAAATGTATGTATTAACCCTCTAATTTGCTTACCATCGTGTCATATGTCAATTAACTGTATCCTTCACTCTGATTGGTAGTCGCTTCAATCGTTTGCTTCAAAGTTGAGAGAAGTTTAACTTGGGAACCGTGCTTTTTGCAGTGTATTACAAGTTGGAAGTAATGAAGTTGGTAAAGTTGTTGACTGAAACATTAAAGCTTTGGTCTGTAAAACCAAAACACCGAGCTGAAAGATGCTAAAGTGATCAGTAATGCTGAGGGCAGATGTAGATCCGAGTCTGGAAGAGACCATTTTCAAATTCCACAATTATGTTTTTCAGCCACTGTCACTATAAAAGTACTAATTAGTGCAGCTTTAAGCCCAGCCACTCATGTAGTCGGGGAGCTGTGAAGATGAGCCAAAGAACAGAAGAAATTATTTATTAAATAACAGCAAAAATATGGAACGGCCAGTACAAACCTGACCAACGATCTCAGGCTGATTTGTCACATATCGCTTTAGGCGTTTTATGTCCCCGTGTTAAATGTGAGGTTTAAATCTGTTAAAGAAGCAATTAACAGTTTACTGATTCTTATGACACAACATTAATCCAGAGCATTAGCTTATTTCTTAAACCTTAAAAGTCACGGCCAATATCGCGCTTGCTTAAAACTGAGGGCAGTTGATGTTTACTGCGCTGTTATCAGTTCCTGCTATAACTCACTCGCCGCTCCACTGGCTGGATGCTGATATGTGCACGCTGCCGCAAATCTCCCCAATCAAGAAATGGGTTAATGAAGGCCACTTCCTGTTAGCTTTAGCAGTTGGATTCGTTGATTGTAACAGGTTATTACTGAGATATGGACGGGCTGTAGGTGGAGAGTGTTCCAGTGAATAAAAGCAGAGTGAAGAAACTTGTGGTTGTCTGTGAAATTGCTTTGCACAAGAGCAGGAAGTGTGGGCCAACATGGCTGTGTTACAAAATGAGAGCTCGCGCTGTCAGTTACAGCTCATTCCTATGTATAGATGCAATGATGAAATCCCTCTGTGTTACGCAAATATGAGCTATTAATAAAATCTATATCATAACAGCAATACTAATGTTGACTCAGCTAAAAGAAGCGTATCTTTTTCAGATTGATCTCCGTGATGACCCCAAAACCATTGCCAAACTAAATGACATGAAGGAGAAGCCCATTGCCACCGAGCAAGGACAGAAACTGGCAAAGGAGGTTTGTATGCCGAACTAAAGGGAAGCTTCTATTTTCACTTTCGCTGTTGCAGAATTGAGCTGCCCAGTCCAGTTAGATTCCTGTGTGTTGATTTGACCTAGGAATGTCTCTTTAGAAATTCTTGGAATCAAGACCTTTGCGCATTCTTTGAGTTACAATGAATCCGGGAATACATTCCGAACCAACACAGATGTCCAGCAGAGTTCGAGACTCTGCACCATAGATACCAAAGGCGATCTGTGATTAATCACTCCTGTCAGAGCATGAATAAGGCTCAGTCTTTCAAAACATTACTGCCTAGATTCATTTTAAAGTCTATATTCGTGCCGTTTTGGCAATGTAAGATTTCAATGCGATTCTCATCTCATGGAGTCATGAAGTTTTCTGAGGCCTCAAGGAAACTTGGAAGAACATGTCGGGTCAAATTAGACCCCTTTTCCTCAAAGTGAGCAGCATTTTACCTTGGGTATTGTTTCCTATAGTTGCTGTTGTAGGTAACCCATCTTCCATAATCCAACTCAAGATTAGAATTTTTTTTTTTAAAGGGTAAATTTCAAATATTTTTAAGAAATAGTTTATCCAGTCATGTGAAAAATAACTATTTCCCATATTTGAAGAAGCAAAAGTGATTCTAATTGAAAAAGTACATAGTAAAAATACATCCTAGTCCAACAATTGATGCAAAACACTTTGAGGGAGTGATAGATTGCAGCTTTTCCTGTATAAATAAAGGTCTATTGCTTGCTTTGCTGTTTGGGATCCCATCATGCCAACATCTAAAGAACATTTTGAGGCCTTCAGAAGCAAAGTCTGTAAGTCTGGTAAATTATTTAAAGGAGCTCCAAACAGTTCAGAAAGAAAAGAAGGAAAAAAATCATCCCATTGTAAGGAAAAGTAGTGTGGATTTCATGACTGGCTGCCCTGTTACATTCAAGTCAGTAACAGATATTTTGATATAAAAACCAGTCTGATGATCTAAAAATTCCATCAGAAGATATAAAGGGAACTCTTGCAGCTCCTTTGTTAACACGTCATGTGCCTTCACAGTTCTACACTGCAGACAGATTTCACCTGGGAGCAGTGCCACTAATGGTATTTGCTGTTCAAAAAGAGCTTTAAAGCAAAGCTACCGTTGGCCGTTGCAGAGTTCAGGCCTTCTAAAATAACCGTGCTCTGGACGGTCAGATCAAAGATAAATTTGTTTGGCCACAGTAAAAACAGGCATTTTTGGTGAAGATCAAAGTCAACATTTTAGAAGAAAAGCTGAAAAATCATGATAGTGAAAATGTTTGAGGTTACTGTGATTCCTTTGGACAGTACAAAGGAGTGACTCGACAAAAGAAATAAAAGTGTTTACAAATCTTTAATTTGGATCCCCAATGAATGCTAACCTCTAAAAAGCTCGTTAGTTAGGCGCTAAAGAGCTGTTTTTGGTCTAGCCGTTTTGCAAAGCAATTTTTTACACAAATCAGGTGTTTGAAGGGCCTTTTTTCATATTGGACATGAAATAATAAATGTTTCTGGCTTTAAAGGGCTAACTTATTTATTCAGTTATGTGAACATTCATCGGGCTGTTTTCTATACTTGAGCGGCCTCCATAAACATTCCTGTACTGGCCTTGCTCACTTGCCATTAGCTTCTAAAGTTACCCACTAATATCAACCATAGCCAAAGCAAATAATATATGATTACACTGCTAGCCTGATACAATTATAGCATTCAGTGTTTCTAGCTAGCAGAGCTGCTGCTGAGCCTCTTCCACTCTTATTACATTTCCTTTTTAATGGATGGGTGTCGTAGCATTGTGGCAGAGGTGATCCAAAAACCCAGACTGGTAAACAGATACTCTTAGACACTTTTATAGCTCTAAAGAAAATATAAATCTTTAAAAAAATGGTGAAAACTGTGCTTCTCTGTTTTCCAGTTACATCCATCTTACAGTTCATACTTTAGGACTGCTTAATATCCAAAGGTACAAAGGTGGCACTTGCATATAAACCATAGAAAAAAGCTGTTAAATAACAAACATGTCAACTTTACCAAGAAGCACGAGAGAAAATGGAGATAAGTTATATGCTACATAGATGTATTTGAGATCAGGAATTTAATTTTCTTCTGATCTTTAAGCCAATCACTTGCCAGATATCTCTATGTCAATGACCGGACCTCCATTTTTTTTCTTGGATGAAGCCCATAAGGGTGAAAAGTTGGCATGTTCGTTGACACTGGCAGACTAAATTGGTAAAGTTCAGATTCATCAACTTTTTCCTGATGTTTTGTGCAAGTGACGTCTTTGTGCCTTTGGGTATTTAACTCTTTGATAGTGCTACAGTTTGGCATATCTACCAATCTACAAGAAAGTGAACATTTTCCAAACTATTTTAATGTCAGTGCCGTTTGAACGTTGCGTTGCTGTGACTGACGATCCCTCTGTTCTCTTTAGATTGGTGCATGTTGCTATGTGGAATGTTCAGCATTGACCCAGAAGGGCCTGAAGACGGTGTTTGACGAGGCCATCATCGCCATCCTGACCCCCAAGAGAAAGAAGGGGTCTCTGAAAAGGAGACTGGGGCCTCGCTGCATTAACTGCTGTCTGATTACGTGATTACATATACTCAGAGATCATTCAGCAATCAACCACAAACCAAACCTGAACTGAGAACAAAAGACTGGCAGAAAAATGCACAGACAGCAGCTGAGACAAAAGAGAGGACTGAAAGGACAAAACGAGAGCCACTTTGGAGCTCTTTGATGGCCATAACTCTTTCTTGCTGTCCAGCACTGGGGTTAGGGTTGCAGTTTACTACCAAAGGAGCACAAAGCCCAAGTCAGTCTCTTCTTTTAAAAGACTTTTGCCTCAGAAGTACATTCTTTTATAACCATTTTTAATCATTTTTCTGTATAGTGTTGTTGTATGCTGTCATGTATGGACAAAAAAACAAAAAAACAAAACACAAAATGACATTGAATGACTAATGCTACATTTTAAAGAGCTCATGTCATTTCTGTTTATGGGAGGTAGATTATTGATTAGTATATTTCTAAATACAAGATCAGATGTGCAAGAGAAAAGACCAGAAATAATGAGCTATTGAAAGAGAGGCTGGCTTTAGTGACACTGTGACGGTGTCCAGGATACTTTTCTGGACATAAGGGCCCAGTTCTTTTTGTTTAAAACTTCTTCCAAAAAGATCTTTGGCCCCAAAAAAAAAGTCTGTCTCCAATTATTTGTCGTTTGAGAACCTGCTAATGAAAAACCACACAAGATTGTGTTGGGACAAACGCAGTTCGGATGTCAGATTTTGGATCTAGGACTGAGTGATCTTAAAGTTTGAAAGTCTTGTTTTTTGCCTTATGGAAAATGGGAAAAAATGTTCTATAGCGTGGCATGCCAAAATATTCGGAAAGTTAAGTTGGGAGTCTGATGTCTTAATCAGAGACTGAGGTTTATTATCCATTTTTGAAATCTATATAATCCAGAGTTTATGAAAAGTCAATCTGTGCAAATAACACTTTATGAGCTTATAAATGTATTTCCTTTATTTTCTGTTATTCTGCAATAATTCTTTAATCGACATTTAAGGAAGTTCTACAAAGAGAAAAGGAGACGAGGGATCTCATTTCAGAAATGAAACTCTGATTCATATCAACGTCCAAAGACTCCAATGCACACGCTTTTATCGAAGTCCGATAGCTGAGATGACCCAATGCTGTACATCTATTGCACAACATGAAGCACAGATGGTGACACTTTGTTTCCTAGCAAAGCCAAGCACATTTCTCTGCTTTCAGAAACTGACCCCATCCCAGAATAGACCGACTGAACCACAGAAGATGCACATTGCTCTATCGGGCACAAGTATGAGCGTAGCACACCATCTTCAGAGTTTATCAAGTCGACAAAAAGTGGTTGGGATGTTTCCTTGAACGTCCCGAATTTCAATTCTTTAGGAAGTGCACAACTGATCCAAACTTCTGAAGTGGTATGAAGGGTTGAAGAACTAGCTGCAACAGCTGTTAGTTAGTAAGCTGTTGCTAATCCTACTTATAAGTTAGGTCGTTACATTTTGGAGATGTGTTCATTACTACATCAAGTTGCACCACAAAAAGTAGTTGCATACAAGGACATTTGTTGTCACTAAATATTTCCACCTAATGGCCTAGTAGCTGCAAAATAATGTAAGATATGTCAGCTAGCTGAAAAGGCTAATGTTAGCTTCATAGCTGACATATTTGACCATATTTCAAAATAATGTTTATTAAGCTATTTATAAGATGAGGAAAATTATCTCTTACACTTTCAAATAATTTCCAAGTTACAAAATGTTATGCCAATAGCATTAAATGTCAAACATATTGTAAATTAGATCAGCATAATCACCGATTGGTGCTTGTTTTAATGTAGCAACTACTTAGCCTTCTGAAACTGTTGTTTTGGGCATTTTTGATAAAGTTATGTGATATTCTTCAGATCGTATCACAACCATTTCAACCCAAATGACTAAAGCCTTTTCAAGCTTAGATGATTTTTTTTTAAATGTTAAATGGTGCAACTTAGTTCGGCAAATCACCAGTTTGAAACTAGCCATTAGCGACTTAGCTAGATATATGAATAGTTGGAACAACCCATGTGCAGGAGACAAAAAGTCTTTCAAAAAGTCTGAATCAAAAAAATAGTGTTTTAGGCAATAAGGTCCTGAAATGAAAGCCAGAAGAGATTTAAGGAATTTTTGACCAGCACCCATGGACTATCCCTGTCATTTAAGCGATCTCGTAAAGAATCTGTCACCTGTGAATTGCATTACAATTTAAATAGAATTGGAGATAATAATTAAACTTTAGGATCTAGAGCAATTACTCCACCCATTCCCCTCCACAAAACAAAGTGTATGCAACAAAGGTCTCCAGCCAATATGTTTATAGGTATGTAACAACTGGAGGTCGGGACTGAACTTTTCTTGCAAGACAGACATAAAAATGCCAGTGCTTCTTGTTTTTATGCATTTGTTATTAGCTTTTTAAAATCTTTAAAAAGAAAAAAAAAAGATTTTAATCAAAGGTGCCAACTTGCTGTTAACTTTCTGTTCAGAGTCAGATACAATGTTTGATTAAAGCTTTAATGTAAAAGGTGCTCCTCCTCTCTGTCCCAGCCTGCGTTGTTGTAACTGTCTTTTTGAGCAGCAGACGACTGCAGGGTGAACAAGCCTTCTATCTACTGGACAGTTTTGCTTGCTTATGTTGTGTGAAGGTCCACCCTCAGGATCCAGGACCTATAAGTGCCACAGCCACCGATGCATTCTCCCGTTGATGCTTCTTTCTTCTCAATAAATGTGTTTACTGTCTTAAAAAGTCAGCTTGGGGATTTAACTTGGAGTGGGCCAGATGTGATGTGGGATGCATTTGTGGAATAAACCTTTGCTATGCTTATGTTCATAACAGGTTAGATAAGAAGGTCAGGAGAAATAGATATTAAAAAACACACACAGCATTAATGCATTAAAGATTTACAGTGCTGTGAAAACATATTTGCCCACTTCCTGATTTCTTATATTTGCATAACTGTCACACTGTCACACATATGAGATCATCAAACAGACTTTAATATTAGAGAAAGGTAACCTGAGTACAAGTTTTACTCTTGTTAAAGTTTTAACTCTTGTTAAATCAGGAGTTATCTCCGATTGATCACATATTTTGTTTGGAAAGTTTAGTCCAGTTTCTCTTAATTAAATTATGTTTTTAAAACTGCAATTGGTATTTATGCTCTTTATATTATATTCAAATAAGTTTGCTGATCTGAAACGTGAAAGCGTGACAAATACACAAAAAAGTTTGCATCTTTTATTTTGAAACTTAAAAAAGGAAATTAATCTGTTTATGTTTAAATCTATTTTTGAGATTATAAGATGAATTGATTTATCTCTTGGGCAGGAGCGCCACTCACTGGGTGCAGTCTATATGTTCCTCTCTGTGGAACAATTAACTTCACTTTACATACACAGTTTAAAATTTTACTCTGTTTATTTGGTGTGGAAATTTACAGTATCACTGGATGTATCAGTATATGACAGTACCTCATAGTGGAACATATTTAACTCATAAACATTTATGATGCTGCTAAAAAATCAGTGTTCAATAATTTATTCATGCAAACTTCAAACAACACATTTCCATTCATTTTTGTACGAGTTCCTTCACTGTGATATAAACTATTTTATATTGAAAAAACAAAGTTCAGGCACATATGGCTGAAATTTTTTTTTTAACACTCTGAAATCGAACATAGCACTTTTTTACAGTCTAAGTTATTTGCATGTCTCTCATTATTGTGCACGTATGGCTAAAATTTGACGGTACACATTAATGCAGTTTAAAATTTCCAAAGCATGATTTCAACTGAAGAAATTATTTTTTTACAAAACTGTTAAGTAAAACTGTGTAGATCTCCATATTATAGCTCTGAAGGGGATAAATCACCTTTTATGTGACCCGTAATATCGAGGAGCATTTCATCTCAGAAGTTAAGACTCTTTATTAATGCTTGGTATCACTTTCATGCATGTTGACCAAAAAGCCACAGGGTTTCCTTTACTGGCAGAATTACAGCATCCTTGTACACTGCAAAGATGAGTTCATTTAATAATATATATAAAAAAGTATTGTTAGATTTAAACAGGGGACAGTTATATTACTTTGAGTGTGCAGTACTTAAATAAGCAAAGTAATATTATAATATTATACTCTATCAACATAACAAGAGCTCTTTAATTTTAGTTTAAAGTAACTTTATGCTAGTGTATTTTAGAAAATGTTACAATAAATGAACTACAAAGATCACATGTTGAAAGTCCTACTTTATTTTTTAAAAAGCAAATATAACTGTACAAAATATTTTCTTTGCTTTTCTGTAAACACATAGAGATTTCGTTTTTGTCAAATCCTTGTATACCACACATTTACAGGAGCACTGGTTCCATTAAAAACTGAACTTTAGCACTGTTAGCTAAACATTTACATTGTAGTTTGCCACAAAAACACTGTAAACCTGAAACAATTATCACCACAGTACTTCATGAGGAATTGAAGTCAAATGAGTCTTAATGTTCGCCACTGTAAAGGTACTCCAAACCTGTTAAAAAATCAGGTATGTGTTATTCAATGAAACTGGAGAGCGCTGTTGCCCCACAGTAAGAAGGTCCAGATTTCAATTCCACCATCAACCCGGTTCTTTCTGTGTGGACTTTGCATGTTCTCCCTGTGTTTGAGTGGGTTCTCTCCAGGAAACTCTAAATTCTCCATAAGTGTGAATGTATGGGCCCCCCGAGGAGAATGGATGGATGTTGTCATTTATTGCGTAACATCTTCAAATTCATGAAGCACTGCTGACCAGCTCCAGCACCTCTGCAAACAGAGTTGACAGAACAGGTAGGAAAATGGATGGGACATATAATGTGGTGATGTTGAATGTTTAAAATTTTATTTTGTAGTTTACATGAAGAATTTTATTCACTTACAAAATGTAAAATATAAGATGTGGATGTCTAAACCTAGTTCTCGTAGTTAAAATCTGATACTAAGGTCAATTATAGTTTTTTTGTTGTTTTTTTTTTAGCTTTTTTAAAGATCTCACAAACAGACAGAGGATTGTCATGTGGAGCTAAAAAAAAGCCTTATAAAAGGCTCTAATGCTAATAATGCATGCATTGTTAAAGTGAAGCACGTCTGCTCACATCCCATATGAGTGATTCACATAAACTGGAAACAGGCATGTTTGTTTTTCTAACATCCTGTGATAAAAAACAAAACCTCACCTCCTCCTGCTCTAATTTCCTATGACCATATATGGAAATATCATCTCTTGTTTGTGTATTTTCTGTGTATCTGAGTAGTTTGACACATCTACTGGAGTCACCAATTCCAAGACATATTTGATATATTAAGGAGAACAAATCATCCTTCAAATTAAAAAAAATGATTTCATTTGCTTCAGCACACATGGACACATTTATACAACTAGAAGCCTAGAAAACACAACCCGGTGTGTGGATACTGTTAGAGTCCTGGGGTACAGCTACATTCAGGGAAATGTTGCATCTATTAATGTGAAAGCGGTATGTGTTTTTTCTCCTCCTTCAGAAGCAAGACTTGGGTATGATTTTGGTCTCTAACAAATAGATCTCCTCACCTGCTGGTGTTGACATGTGCTAGTCACAGACTTCTAACTTTTGATCGTGCGTCGTCTGCACCATTAGTGCTGACTGTCACGATGCAGAAAGTCAGCTTATTCTCATTGTCATGTAGAGAGGAAAAACTGATAAAACACCGAATTCTGATTAGAACTTTCAAATGCAGATACACAGCACATTATGTGTGTAGCAGGACTCTTTGGGAGCCTGGAGTTTCCCCAGCTCCAGTCTGCTGCCATGCACCTTCCTCCACCGTCTTCCCTCTGGCCCTCAGCACTAACAGACACAATGCTACTCTGACTGGTGAGGTCCCTTTCCAGCCACAGAGCTCAGAGCTTCATTATTCCCCTGCATGGTTGAGTTGCCCTTTCTCAACAATTACATATTCACTCTTCCTTTACCACCTTCCTCACCCCATATGTGCCATTTCTACAAGCATGAAATGTACCTAATCTGTATTCAATTATTGTTTGAGGTCCACTTTAAAGAGATAAACAACACAGTAAAAGGCTTCATGGCAAAAGACTTCCTCTATTTTCTTCATGTCTCATTATCCAGGAAAAAAGGGCTTTGGTTTGGTGAAGTGCTGTGTGAAACGAATAAAACATAATTAAAAGAGTTTAATAATGAGTTGTCACAACACGTAGAACCTATTAATCTAGTCTTTATTGTAATTTTGCTGTAATTAAACTGACATTACTGTTTGATATGAAATGCTGCAGCAAAGCACTGAAAACTGGTGTGAGACCTACATAAAATGATACCCGATCAGCAAATTGCACTATAAAAGTCTGAAAAGTACATTACATATATAATCAGCACATCTGGGGAAAAGGGACTGTTTTGTTTCTATCCTGCTGCCACAAGATGGCAACCCTGCCTTTGTCACCGCATGACTAATACCCGAGCACTGGATATAAAGAACCATGCAACGCTTTCAGGACAGAGCTGAATTTGAATTTCTTCGCTGAGCTTGTTTAATTATGATTACATGCATTATTTATTTTCTAAAACTCCTGAACTTTGATCAATAAAATGTGTTACAGTTACATTAACAAAACACTGCATTCTGTGTATCTCTCTGAACAGACAATGAGATGACAAAGTGACATCTGACATGGTTAAATAAACTGATGCTTACTGTATCAGTTTCACTGGTCCAAACAATAGATTCACCCAACTCTAGTCAAACATGCAGTAACTTTGCTGGGGGCCGATCATTTCTTTTGACATTTTAATCAAGCCCCACTTCACGAAATGTGATCTGCGGACATCACAAAATCACCCTTAACTGCTTCCCTTAATCACTGTACAAAGAAACAGAACATGAGTCCCCAAACACCAAACCTCTACTTGGTATCACCTCTGATCTATATCCAAATCTATTCCTGTACTCAGTGACTGCCCAGCCTCGAATATTAGCTGTCAGCGGTTATGGCTTAGTAGCTTACTGCAATAAATTAAAGTTTATTATGGCATTTAACTATATTCTCTCAGTGAGTACTTCATCGCTTTTAATTTCATGAATAAACATCACCCCCTGCTTTTTCAGCTACTCATAAATAGTCAGTTCTAATATGTTAGGTCTGAGCTCGCATGGACCTGTAATACACTACTATCACACCTTTCTTCTTCATAAGAAGCTGAATCACCGTAGTTAGTTATTATCATATCCTTTCTGTGTGGCTTGTTTGCTGCAGCAGCGACCTGTTAGGGAAGGTCCATGTCGACTAAAACAGTGTGAATCAGTCCTGGCTGAAGAATCAGTGCTAATGCAATTCTCTTTCATTTCCTTTCATAAGCGCAAATTGGATCAGTATCTCGGAGATGTAAAAGCTAATGTGCTCAGACGGCTCGTGATTTCCCTGAACTCACAACCCTCGGCTCCAGCGAACTACTACATTACTCACACAACTTCCACTTCCCCTTACGGCTTGTGTCATGCGCTTAGGAATTATCCATCTCCAGGAGATGATCTCATGTGTGGGTGTAAGTGAGTAATTTCTCCTCAGAGACTTTTTAATTGTTCTTTGGAACAGGTTATGAGACGTACTCACTGGTCTACAGCACTCGAGGTCATGGGAGGTGGGTTGTAACAGGTCCTTTAATTAATTTAACGCAAATTTCCACCACAAGTATTCTTGCTTGCCGCACATGCGGATGAATTAGGCTACTTTGTAGTGTGCTTTAAAGTCTAATTGTGGTAACCAAGCTTCGATTGTGGTCAGATGATGGAGGCAAATTATTTTAGGAGTTTGGATCACAAATTCTGCATCTAAAAGCCTTCAAAATGTCAGTTTATATTGGGTCTTGGGGTTTCATAACATATTTTAATTGAAATTAGTACAAACGTAAGACGTTATGCCTTGAATTTTCCAGGCACCCTGGAGTTTGAGGGACCTGCCTTGCAAAGCAGCCTTGGGTATGACCAGAATAAGAAGATTATTGGTGAGGCTAAATTAATTATTCTAGTTATTAGATTACATTCTTCACTTATGACTCTAAGAATAAAATTGTTGTGGAGTTAAACGGTTTGCCGTTATCCCGTGGTTTCATTCACCCCACAGGCTGCGAGGTGAATGAAGGCTCGTTGGCCGTCCTTTACCCCGTTGATATCAATGTGCCAATGGACCGGCCTGCCCGGGATACCACCAGCATCACTTCACCTCTCCACGTTTCCAAGTAGCAGCCCAGCAGAGAGCCCCATCCTCCTCTCTCCGTTCATTGGTGACACTTGATGCCCATCACGAGGAGCGAGCCGCGGGGCATTCCCTATCCGCGTGCTTCGTCGGAAGTGGTCGCCTTTTCCCTTTGCTCCATTGGACCGAGCCCTTGTCAGTCGGGATCCCTCACGTTGAGCACAGTCCGCCTCTCAGACTCTGTGTCTGCTCAGACTACCGTCATATTGGTTGCTAGAAGCAGCAACGACCACGGCAGAAAAGAAGACCCCCACCATAATGAAGAACGGGCTTCCACGGCGCTTAACGCACGATTTAGTTTTTTAAATACATTTTACATTAATAAATTAAATAGTCGGTATGATACCGTCAAGTATTCGTGTACCTTCAGTGGTTTCAGCCGACACCGTGGTCCGCAAGGGGGATATATGCCTGAGTTCTCTTAATAGCCATTTTTTGCAGACAAAGAGAGCTGTTGAATAGAGCTTTCAGGAGACACACGGGTAAGATATGAAATTTAGAAACTAATCTGCACTTCCCGAACTTGTCACGTTTGTCTTCTTAGCTCATTTAATAGTACACAGGACCGTCTGGGTAACTTATAAAAAAAAATGTGGATTTTTTTAACAAGCTAAAATGCTAACTCCGCTAGCTAGTTAGTTAGCCAAAGCTAACTAAAACGCTAGAAATTCCCGTTCTGGGGAATGCTAACAATTAGCATTTTTGACAGCTCACAAGCCTGGACAGTAACTTGATTATATCTTTTGCCAACTAAATGATAAATATCTCTAATATTTGCTTTTTTAAGCATTATATTTATATGACTGCAGTCCACGAGCTAGCTCGGCAATTATGAGCCTGGAAAACGTTTTCAATAGTTACGTTCATAGCCTGTACATAGCTTGTACTCACTACAGCCTTTACATACTTAGTTATAGAATATTCACAACATACTTCATACCGTGTACATTATAACATACCATAATAGACCCATTTCTGTAGTATACTTACATATCTATACTATTGCTAATATATATTGTAATATATCTATATCACTAAAGCACTTCTGGATGGATGCAAACTGCATTTCGTTGCCCTGTACCTGTGCATGTGCAATGACAATAAAGTTGAATTCTATTCTATTCTAATTCTACATTTAGAGGTGTCCGGGGGGCTGGCTGTGGTTCGTTAGCGGGTTAGCAAGTGAGCTAACTTGGCTGGGACAGGGAAAATGTGGGGCCTCCAGGACCCGAGAGGCCTTCCAGCCAGATCTATGAAGCAGCTATGATAACGTTTTAACGCGATTGTCGGATTTCTGTTGACTTTAATAGCACATGAATCTGTAATGTAGCCAACGATACTATAACGGACCTGTCAAGATTGCACTGAAACTAAGACTGTTTTTGTAATCGCATAACTTAAGGCAATTAGCATGGCATCTAAACGGATTTGGAAGAATATGTCTTTGTTATTAATTTGAGATTTTCTTTTTAGATTAACAAAGTATATATTTATTAAATGATGTGTTTGTAACGATGTACTAAGCTCAAACAACTAACAAAGGAACACGGGTGTCGAATAATTGCTGTGGAAAAACAGCGTTGATTCAGTTCAAGTAGTGCATTATTGAGTATGGATGAAAATGTTGCTTCAAAGGTGTATTTTAACCGAGAAGTTCTTCAGCGTCCAGTTTGTCAGGTTTTAAGCGATGGGGAAAAACAATCGGCGTGCTCATTCGTTTTGATGTTTTCTTATTGCATGGCATGTCCCACAAATCTTCTATAATGTGAGGAGCTACAAATACCTCATTAACTCTGTTCTGGTCTGGTCTGAGCAGGGGAGGCATCCTCCCTTAATCTTGTCTTCTCTCCAGACCTCTCTTAGATCAGTGTGGTCCCAGGAGAATGGGTGTGTTGGGTTGTCGGAGAGGAGAAGTAGCCTAGTTCTGTTTCAGGACGGCCGAAATGGCTGTGGACTGGATCACACTTGGTGCAGCCATTGTTGACAACAGCAAAAGTCAGAAGGTTCAGGAGGACTGTCTCACACTTGAATTGACTTTAATTGCAGACGCATGTCTACATTATGATATGCTCATGTGTGTGTTGTCTGTTCTTTATCAATTAGAAATATACAAAAGTTCTTTAATATTTGCTATCACACGGATTGGGTATTTGGACATATGGTGGTCTGTATTCTGTGTTAATTAAATGCACTGACCTGAAAGCTAGTGATTGTATGTTTGCAGTTGTTCAGTCAGTGCCAGCATGTCTGGTATGACAGTAGCCACACTAATGAGAACAAGGAACAGATAAGACTGAAGTACAAGTTGGCAGATTTTCAGTTATAGGTGCCAGTTTTCATGAAACACATGAGCATTGTGCTTCTGTGTATCTTAGGGTAATTGTTTGAATTAGTGTCACAGTGGACATAAAACTGTCAGACTAACCAGCAAACGTGTATTCTTTAGTTTTTTGTTTGTTTTTTCTTTTTAGCTGTTTGTCAAAGGAGATTTGGAATATGGTGCCAAGTTTATGATATAATCATACTTGTGCATGAGAAGTAGTTGTATAGTTATAGCTTTTGGAAGCCAGGGACTATGTAGTCATAGTTGTTGTAAACTTGAACATTGCATGGTTTGTGTTTTTGGGGCTTTTTGAACTGATTCGCAAGATAAAGAATAACTCTCACAAGCCGGGATGGAAAAGCTCTTGAGATGTAACTGATATAATATTAGCCTCACAGTTCCAGTTCAACTTGGAGGACACACAGCAGGGTGGGAGCATGCACTTTTACTTTGGAGTTCAGTGGTTTGTTCATTTTGACAGTCCAGTTACAGAATCAAGAAAACTTCTGGCAAATTTAGGTTGTGAGCAGAAAAACCGTTGTGTTCAAACAAAACTTTGGCAAATGAGAGGCTGTTGTTTGCATATTTTGCTTTCTCAAATTGAATTGGCTGGACGCACAGTTCACTTTGAGCCATGTACCTCTTCGAACAAATCTTGGAGTGCCTTTCAACATTTGGCAGTTTAGACATAAAGCACTTTTATAAGCATGATCATTAGTATGATGTTTAGACCCACAATGGGAAAAGTCAAATATGGCTTTAATATCTATTCCTGAAGACATATAATTATAGTATGATTGCAATAATATTGTTGCTTTAAAAAGTTAAATTAGCTGTTTAGAAATTCTTAAAATGATACGTATCCCTCTACTACACTGGAGAATGCAAATCCTATAAAAATTACAACATTTTTGATTTACATAACTAATACTGATTTTGTGCTACATCAATAAAAGGCTAGTCTCAATGTCTAAAGCAGGCTGTAGGTTTCCACAGGTTTGGGCAATATTTGACCAAGACAGGTTTTTAAACTTGTTACAAATCCTGAGAAACCACCCTTTGAACACACATAACGTGTTCCACTTAAGTCTGTTATACTGTTTGCTACAGTGTATGTCATCTGATAACTTAAAGTGGATGAACTTATACTGGTTTATAAAACTGTGTTGCTATTAGGGCTGCCACAAACGATTATTTTGATAGTCGACTAGTCACCGATTATTTTTGCGATTAGTCGACTATCAGATCATCATCCATTGGACGTAAAACGTACAGCTTATTGCACCAGCATGCATCTGCTCTTATATAACTATCATTAGCTTACAGCTTTAAGTGTTTAAGGTATGTGCTAACTAAACATAAAGGCAAGATGATAGTTTATTAAATGTTAATGAAATCTGAAGATTGTTTAGGTGAAGTTTAATAAACTCAGCCGTCTGCTCCTTGCTATCTAAAATATAACAGGACACTGGAGTATATTCTCAAGCATCTCACACTTCTGATAATCAGCTGTCTGCTTGACGTTTATTCAGCTGTGTAAAAACTATAACTTTAATCTCAGCCAAACCGATTTACTCAGGAACAAATAAAACACTAAAAAAAGCCAAACAATAACATTTTTAAGTTATCTAAGTAACTGATATATCATGTTTAACCTGAGTAGTGAAAGATGGCGGTGGGTTTGAAAACGATTTGCGTGAGCCTAGCCCCCGGCTAGCTATCGAGCTGGTGGATAACAGACGTCTCCGAAAACGTCGGAGCGCTTTTGTGGTGTCTTGATAAACTGAGCAGATATTTGAGGTTTACACAGCTACATTCTCGCCTGAAAATATGCTAAACATTTATTTTGTGACCCAGAAAGAATAATAAGAGTAATATTAAAACTAACTAGCTGCCGCCATTGTTGGAAACTGAGCAGGGCGCTATGAATTCTGGGATACAGCTTCTTCTTCTTCGGGGTTTAACGGCAGCTGGCATCCTTGTACATGCAGTGCTGCCATCTTCTGTTTCAGTCCGTTATTACTCTCTTAAATCCTGCTACTTATTCCTGCGTCTTTTGGGATCTTACAAAGCTTCAAACGACGCGTCTACTATAAAATTAGTCGTCGACGTAATCGTGACAAGTCGACTAATCGTGGCAGCCCTAGTTGCGATGCACAGCGGCTGTGATTGACCGTTACTCTCTTATGAATGTACGCTCATCGGCTGCTTTTTTAGGGACACCATTGGCTTACTAACACAAATATCTTAATCAGCTAGTAACATGGCAGTGAGTTGATGCGTTTAGACATAGGCATGGTCAAGGTAACCTAGTGAAGTTCAAACTGTGCATCAGAATATGGAAGAAATGTGGTTTAAGCGACTCTTGTCAGCTGAGAACTGGGGCTACATTCTTTTTTTTGACAAACTCACCAAAATTGGACAATAGATGGCTGGAAAATGCTGCCTGGTCTGATGCTTTTCCATTTCTGCTGTGACATTTGGAGGGCAGAGTCACATTTTGGCATAAACAACATGAAAGCATGGTTCCATCTTGCTTTATATCAACATTTCAGATGCAGTGGAATGGGGGATATTTGGGGCCCCTCAGTTCCAGCTCGGCATCGTTTAAATGGCACAGTCTGTATGAGTGTTGCTGCTCAGCATGTCTAAGCGTTTAAGACCACAGTGTACACATCTTCTCGTTGCTCCTTTCAATAGGATAACACACGATTTCACAAAGATCAGATCATCTGAAAGTGGTTTCTCGAACATGACAATGACTTCACTGCACTGAAATGGCTGCCACAGTTGCCAGATGTCAGTCCAGTAGAGCACCTTTGGGATGTCGTGGAACGGGAGATGTTCGTCCTTGATGTGCACGTGATGATTCTGCAGCAACTGTGATGCAATCACGTCAACATGGACTGAAATCTCTGGAATGTTTCCAGCACCTTGTTGACGTGAAGGAAAAAGCAGGTCCCAGAAACATCATAAGCTTGATTATGCAGACTAGTGGCTGAAGAAAGAACTGACCTTTGGAATTGGAGTTGTGACATCTGATTTCATTATCCAAGTAATATGACAGTTTTTTTGTAGTTGTTGGTAAAAACAGTGAAAAATGGCAGTAAGAATATCTGATACACAAGCAATGGCATCATTTTCACCTATAAAATGTTGCCATGATAGCTCAGATATAAATTCGAACCTCTGTTATGCACAAGTTTGGTTTAGCCTCTGCTGCTCTGACAGTGACAGATTAACTGTGTTTTGTTACTGTGAATAATTCAAACCTAAAAACTAAACTTTAATATCCCCTAAGAGCACCCAAGTCTTTAAAAGCCAAACCCTGTCAAATGTTTTTGACTTGGTAACTCAGTGATCAATATGCTAATTTAATCTACTCTGCACTGTTGGTTCAGATAAGATGCACTTGGCACAATAATATTTGTGTATCTCTGTGATTTCCATACAATGTGGAGATTTTGCATAAAGTGGAATTTTTATGTGCCTCGTTACAAGCGGCAGAGTAAAAGCTGTCGCTTACAATGACGTGCACAAAACTAGAAAGCAGTTCACTGACTGCTGTTGGCAGTTATTTTGCTGTGTTATAGGGCAATTTAAGTCTGTAGTGCTTTCTTTCTGGGAAGCGCTGATGGGGGTGACAATAACCACAGGAAAAAAAGGGGAAAAACTGTGGCCAAGAATTGATAAATTGGTTTTTGCAGTGGGCTCGGTGAAGGCATGATTTACAGTGGTGGGTTTTCCCCACTGCTGTCACTGTTACGGCAACAAACAGGAATGATCTCGTTTTCAGCGCTTGAGAGTAATGACCATAAACCCTGTGAAAACTGTTGTCGTAGTAAGATGCATTAGAATCAGTGTCACATACATAAAAATAATAATTTTGTAATGTAGTTGTGTCCACAACCAGCACCGCTGAAAAGTCGCTGAGAAGTTTTCTGAGTCTATTGCAGCAAAGACATTGGCTTCATTGTTTAGGGCAGAGGAGAGGCTTTAAACCCAGCTTCAAACAAACATTTCTAACCAGTTTAGACAATGTCATTTGTATGTTGCCGTTAGAAATGATGTGTAGTTCATCACTCCATCGCCAGTCAGCGGTAGTTAGACCGCAGAATAATCTTTTTTTTTTTTCTTCTTGCTGGCACTACCCCTTGAGCGCATTGAATACAGACATCCAGCAGAGCAGACCATGTAGAAAACTTGATCCGCGTTGTTGTACAGACACTTATAGAGCATGGAGTAGGGATGGGTACTGCAACCAGGTATTAAACAGACCCTAGGGCTAAATTATAAAAGACTGTAGTGTCAATAAGCTGAAGTTATCATAATGTTTTGGTTTTGTTACTGGAGGCAAAAAACCCCCCCAACAAAACCAAAACCCAAAACAACACAAAAAACACGTTTATTATTGGTACATGAGGCTTATCTTTCTGTGCTCCTCTGTTAGTTATTAAGACATAAATCTGTGGTGCATTTTTTTTTCTGTTCCCTATTTAGAAGACAGTTCTCTCTTTCTCTTTTGGAGCCTGCATGCAAGGGGCGGGACACGGGGCAGCTCTGTCCCACACACAGAAAATTAAATGCTCAAAAGTGTGGCTGAACTTTGCCAGAGTTGATGCTGACATTGGTTGTTGCCACAGTTGCAGCGGTCTTTTAATGCGGAAACACAGTCAGTGTGTTGAAACTTTAGTGAAAGTACATCACGTTCAGATGAAGAAATGCAGTTTTTGACTGTAGAGCTGGTAGCACACCCACAATTATTCAAATTATCAGTTGTTTCATCTAAAATATGGACCTGGGTTAATGAGTCAAAGTCACTATTAGCAGGCTGAGTGTTTCGGGTGAGTGTGTTCAGTCTGGGATGGTCATCATCTGGACCGTCGCTCCCAATCCCCCCAATTTTTTTTTCATAATTTGATTGTTATGTTACTCCAAAAAAAATCCCAATAACAATATTAAATCTTTACCTTATTGCTGGTATCACATGTAGTTGGCAGGTGAAAATTACAATGGGAAAATGCCAAATGGGAAATAACCCAAATATATTAATGAGATTTTAAAAAGGTTGTCCTGTATACAACTTGCTGCCAGACCAGTCGAAATATAAACCTAAACCTCTTTTATGCTCAAGTTGGGATTTGCCTTTGCTGTTTGTTAACAGTGAGTGTTTCACTGTTCACTGGTGGGCACTGCTATGCAAAATAAAACAGCCTATATAATGCAATCAAATCTATCTCGCAACTGAATGTTGTTTACAACAAAGCAGAAAATGGCATCCCATGTTGTCATGTTTCTCGGTTAATAGATTTTGAAACTGATTCAAGTTTATGTAGACACAATAAGTCTGTAAATGACAAACAGAGCTCGACAACAGACTCGCGTGACTGTCTGGGACCTGTTTTCAACAGGACTTAAATCAAACCTTTATTTGTAGTGATTGTGGAGGTTTTATGTGTTAGTGATTTTATTTTTATTTTGGCTATTAATAGTTAAAATAACAACACAAAAGTGTTCATTAAAAATAAATTGGCAAAAAAGAATTGGATAAACAAACTTGACTGAAGAAGTAAAGATTGAGCTTATTACACCTCACCTTCTTAAAAATGGTGTATTCCAAATGGTTGTAACTAGATTTTAGTGATGATCATATTTCAGTTTTATATTTGTCCATCATCTTTATTATATTTATCTTGACTCCTGCTTCTTTAAAGTTGCCTTTTCTTCTGAGTTTATACAGTAACGCTCATTTCAAAAAGCTGCAGTGTTAATAGACTAATTCACAGCATTTTAAGAGGTATGTTGTTAAATGTTTTGTTTTGGGGTTTTTTAAAATAATAACCTGATCCATTTTATAAATAATTTTTGGTTTTCTGTTTCCCCAAGCCTCTGATTTAGTATGCTATTTTTATTGAAATGTCTTTAGTTTGATATAATATTGATGAAGTTTTAGGCATTTTTTTTGGAAGTTTTATAACATATAGTAGTCAGTTGTCAAGTCATGCTTTGAAGTCTGTTCATACATGGTTACTATATCACCGTCATTCATCATAATTTTGGCTTCATTTTTCATTATCCTAGTACCAGTTAATGTGTACTTAGTACAGATCATTGTTGGAAGGAGGAAGAACTGACTACCTGTGGAAAAATGGCAGAAAATTACTTTTATTATATTTCCATTTTTAATAATCATAACCAATTCACTGCACAGATGAGGTGGTGGTATAAAAGTTAACCTCTGCTTGCAAATAATTTGGAGTTGCGTTGTGGAATTTTGATGACATCTGCTTGAATTTTGAAGGCTGTTTTAGCAAAATAGAAAACTTATTTACCACTTAGTCTGCAACGTCAGGCTCTTGTTTTAATAAGCTTATCCTATGTCAATAAACTGCACAAAACATAGAGGGGGGGGGGGGGGGTTCTAAATCACATGAGATTGTTTGGTAATAACAATTGTGCAAATTGGGTCTTTAAATTGGAAGATGAGCAGTAGAGTGAAATATTTCACAAGTAGCTAGTAGGGCTGAACGATATATCGCATTTGCGATAATATCGCGACATGATCAAGTGCAATTTTCTAACCACAAAGGCTGCGATTATACTCTGGACATGTCCAAATTCATGGGCTGCATCCTCCTGAGGCCGCATTTGTAGACCGATTACGTCACAGCGACGCGCCGAAGGCTGTCCAAATTACTACCATATCCCAGAATTCATAGCGCGGCCCAGCCAAACTCCAGTTTCCAGCAATGGCGGCCGCTACTAAGTTTTAAAATTACTCATACTAATCTTTCTGGGTCACAAAATAAACTTTTAACATATTTTCAGGCGAGAAAGTAGTTGTGTAAACATCAAATATCTGCTTGGTTTATCAAGATATCCCATATTTGCAAAAGTGCTTCGACGTTTTCAGAGGCGTCTGCTACCCACCAGCTCGACAGCTAGCCGGGAGCTCGAGGGTTACTGATGCGGCCGAGAACGGCACAACTCCCGGCACATCATTTTCAGATCACCGCGGAGTTTCGCTGCTCGGGTTAAACGTAATATATAAGTCACTTAGACAACCTAAAAATGTTATTGTTGGGCTTTTTTCAGTGTTTTGTTTGTTCGTGAGTAAATCGGTTTGGCTGAGATTAAAGTTATTAGATTAGATAAAATAAAACTTTATTAATCCCCCGGGTGGGTTCCTCCTTGGTTTTCACACAGCTGACTAAACGTCAAACAGAAAACTTATTAAACAGAAGTATGAGACAGTCGAGAATTTACACCAGTGTCTGGTTATATTTTAGATAGCAAGAAGCAGACGGCCGAGTTTATTAAACTCCACCGAGACAGCGGTGACGCTAATCAGAACTAGACCGTCCAATTTCACGCCTTTAAATTTTAAAGGCGTGTTTGTGTGTGTGTTTATACAATTGCTATTATGTTTGCACTTTATGTGTAATGTTACTGACTGCAAAGATCAGTAAGATGTGTGTATTTTTTATTTATTAGTTTTATTTATTTAATATTATTTTTTAATTGAATGACTGTCTAGTAGTTCACAGATGTCGAAAAACTGAGTGTGGTAAAGCCATTGATTTTTTTTATGTATATTTCTGCAATCTGCACATTGTACTGACTTTCATTTTAATGTTTACACCAGGGTTCCTTGTCAGCACTTTATGCTCAGATGTTTGTAAGCTAAAAATAAACTATTGTGTATGTTCAAATATACTGTTGTGATTGAAGAAGTTAAATAAAAATGTCAGTCATCAATTCATGCATCACCTCATGTCATCATAACAGAGGTCTGTCTTCCAGGAAAGAACAGTTTAAAATTAATGTAATATAGTATTGGCCATACTATATGATGTATTGCTTGTCTTTGTTTAATAATACAGAAGACAAAGACCTTAAAAAATAATCGCATATCGCATCGCAATCGCAATATTGGGGCAAAAAATCGCAATTAGATTATTTTCCATAATCGTTCAGCCCTAGTAGCTAGACTGTTTGTTCTGGGAAAGCACAGTGCATTTACAACAAAATGGTGAATGGCCTCAAGGATAGAAATGTATCAGCCAGCTGATTGGTCTAGAAGCTCATGGAGCCAGTGTCAAGAGAGGTACACACTTTGAAGCTGGCATCCAGTTGTAGGTTCATTTGGTGTTTTTTTTTGCAGATTACATGTAGACCATTACATGGCTATTTATAGTCTTTGTCAGGTAGCTATTTTGCATGGACTGGGTTGTGAAATACAATGGACATATTGAAGTTTATTGCAAATTCTTTGGGTAATGCCAGCTGGGTTGTAAGCTACACCAGTGTTGCAGTTTGTTTTTTGGGGTGGGTATAGCAACCAATATTGGCTGTTAAAGGAGATTCGTTGTTCTGTCCTCATCTTTTTTCTGACAAAGCAAATCCATAAGTGGGCCAGGGTCCTAAGTCTGTGATAAACGTAGTGAGCTGCCTTGAGCAAATGTCATGTGCTGAATCTCAGCATGGTTTGCTTACCTTGCGAAACATTTTCTGTCACAGCTGATAGTGTTGAACCATGATGTGTTCGTTAGTATTTATAGGTAAACTTTACTCTGCATGCTGGTTGACATGATGTTTCATAATCGTTGGGTAACAGGTTTTAGCCCAGAAGAAGATTGAGTTAACCGGCCAAAAACAAAAGAAAAGATAGGAAGTTAGATTTGATGATTCCAGAGAGACTTGAAGACTTTTGTGTTAGTAGCTCACTAAATGCCTGTTCTTTTAAGTATGGTACAATATGGTTTCTGTGCTAATGTCTTGCACTTGTTTCATTCAAAGTTCACTGAAGATGGACTAAAATTATTTTTAGAAATGAGTAATTTGCTGTAATTCCGTTTAGCAACAGAGACCCTAAAGACCCTTGACAGATATATTTAGATTTTCTTTATAGAACATACAATATTTAGCAATTTTAAAATCATGGACAATGTTTGTTTGTTTTTCCCACTTTTTTCCAGACAAAAATAATGAACATATTACCCTAAAATGTATCCCTGCTGAGATAATGTAATGGAATAATCTTGTCACAATAAGTTATGAATTTGTTGTTTGTGGCATTAAATGTGTTGCTAATAGTGAAGTTGCAGAGTGCTCTGTAGTGGACGAACTGTGCGGCACAAACATGGTTGAAGGGTGTTTCTCCCATCTCTTCTTTACTTTAATTCTCATTTGTCTGTTATAAATGGGGAAACCAGTATATATGCAAATGGCTAATATCGGCACCATCAGGATCTAAACCTAAACACTAGTGTGAAGAAGTGCTAAGCTGTTTGGTTGAAGATACTGTTCTGGTATACGCATCTTATTGTTTTGCCAGTTGTGTGGACACTAACAAAGCCACGATGTCAAAAAACTCATCAGAAACAGGAAATGCTGTAGAAATAGTCGGTTATGAATTCCTTTAGGGCTTTGGCATCTTTGGCTGCTTCTCTATAGTAACTCTGCTCACTGTAAAATTTGGATTATTAGAATGCACTCTAGTGCTAGAACTTCCAAATCCCTGTCAAATTCTACTAGTGATAAATCAACCACTTATGTGAGAGTGTATGTGAATATACATGTGCCCTGTCTGCTGCTGTTACAGGGAAGGTTTTTGGTCAGGTCTAGACTGGCTCTGTAATACAGTACATACCAGCAGATCAGCTGTGAGCAGATCCTAGGTTCATTTATAGCTGTGGCCTTGTGTCCCTGCATGTCTGCCTGGCAACTCGTAACTCTGCTGTTCCAACAGCTCAAGCTCACCCACCTCCCAGACACTCTGGCCCCGTTATACTCTCACCATGTCTAATTACTAGATGCACATTCGTCTGGGGAATTTAAATGTAGGGCATTCTTTGTGTAGCTTGTACCTCAGTGTTAAATGTAGGTACCATTGCTGCTGTTGGGATGTTCTCACCTGTGAGTTAATCAGATTTGTCTTCTTTTATATTCAGGTCCCAGGGGCTCCTATTAATGAAGAAAGTGGGCATCATGTGGAGCAATCTGAAGAGCAGATGCCAGACACTCTTCCACAACAACAGTTCAGGACCCCATGAAAGCAGGATTGAGGCAGACACTGTCCACTGTGTGGTGGATATCGGTCAAGGAGGCAGCTCAGGTGGGGCACAGGCATCAGGAGCCTCCAGCCCGTCACGAAGCCTCCTACCAGTGCCAGTGGTAACAGCAGGGCGCCGTCATCATAATTGTGTGTCGGACATACCTCAGATTGTAGAGATAACTATCGACAAGGACGCTGAAGATGTGCGGAGTGGGTCCGGGGGTGTTCCCTTGGCTCGCAGAGACTCCTACTCCCGTCATGCCCCGTGGGGGGGCAAGAAAAAACACTCATGCTCCACCAAAACCCAAAGCTCTTTGGAGGCAGATAGGCGGTCCGGCCGCTTACGCGGGAGTGGGAACCGTAGGGACAGGCGCTATGGGGTCAGCTCTATCCAGGAGACAAATGACTCTGTATCAGTAGGACGCAGTCTGAATGGTCGTTCTCTGCGCCAGCGGCTAAGTGATACAGTTGGGTTGTGCTTACCCCTGCCTGCTCGCAGGTGCTCACGTTCCTCTAAGAACGCCGTCACCTCCAAACGTAAGATTCACCTCACAGAGCTCATGTTGGAGACCTGCCCCTTTCCACCAGGCTCAGACCTTGCTCACAAATGGCACTTGATCAAACAGCACACAGCACCAGTCAGCCCGCATTCCTCTACTGCCCTTCTGGATGCTTTTGACCCAGCCCACCCCTCTCCCGAGGATGAGGAAGAACGTCTGCGTGAGCGCCGCAGGCTCAGCATCGAGGAAGGTGTGGACCCACCACCCAATGCACAGATCCACACCCTGGAGGCCTCAGTGCCAGGATCCTCTCTCTACAAACTGGGACCAAAAATGGCTCCTGGCATGGGAGAGGCCTCTGGGGAAGGCCGGGTCACAGGGGCCGGGAGCGCTCTGGCTGCTGCATCATCAGGAGCCTGTGGGCAGTTGTTGGGGGCTGCAGCGTCATCCCAGGACTGTGACTCTGAGGAGGATTCGACCACCCTTTGTCTGCAGGCCAGGAGGCCCAAGCAGAGGCATGCTTCAGGGGATGGTCACCTTAGCCGACAACAACACGGTCCCTGGAAGGTTCATACTCAGATAGACTACATCCATTGTCTGGTGCCAGATCTTTTAGAGATTACAGGTCTGCCCTGTTACTGGGGCGTAATGGACCGCTACGAGGCAGAAGCGCTGTTGGATGGGAGGCCCGAGGGCACCTTCCTGCTGCGTGACTCAGCCCAGGAGGACTACCTCTTCTCTGTTAGCTTCCGCCGTTACAATCGCTCCCTGCACGCACGCATCGAGCAGTGGAACCACAACTTCAGCTTTGACGCTCATGATCCTTGCGTTTTCCACTCTTCCACTGTCACAGGACTGCTGGAGCACTATAAAGACCCCAGCGCCTGCATGTTTTTCGAACCTTTGCTTACAGCGCCTCTTCATCGGACTTTCCCCTTTGGCCTGCAGCACCTGGCACGGGCCGCCATCTGCCGCTGGACCACTTACGATGGTATAGGGTCTCTGCCATTGCCTCCTGCCCTGCAGGACTTCCTCAAGGAGTATCACTATAAACAGAAAGTACGAGTTCGCTGGCTGGAGAGGGAACCGCCACTCAAAGTCAAATAGGGCGGCTTCTCCATTGCCTGTTAGACATGCTGCAGGAGGAATTCATGACTTTAGAAATTCCTCATTAGCAAAATGGAAGCTATACTGATATGGCTTTCTTACCGGTGGGGGATCGAGTTTAAGTGTAACAAGCTATACAAGATTCATTCTAAACTTTGTTTTAGTTATTACTTACATCACAAAAGTACATATGATTATATTCAGTATAATGCTGTCTGGCAAGCACATGTTTTTGCGTTGAACAGGTTGTTTTGACAGGGAGGGGAGACACAAATATCAGTGCTTTGTGTCTTTTTTTTTTTCCTTTCTCTTGCTTTGTGCTAAGTGTCTGCCTGATCCCACAACATCACCCTGCCTGTAGACCTGCATGCATGCCTCCCCCGTTCATCCTAAATTGCTATTTAGGCTTACATGGCTATGTTGTACAGCTCACTTTGTGCGCTCTTACTTTTCTTCCTTAGCTTGTCAAAGCACCTAGTGGAGCACCTTTACAAGAGAAGGTGTGTGTGTGTCTGTGTGTGTGTGTGTGGGTTGAGAGGGGATCTGGAGGTGCTATTTTGGTATACTGCAGTCAGAGCTTGTCCTATGGATAGAGCTACATAAGTCATATTCTTTGCCATCTCGTTGCATGCATCAGTGAAGCCAGAGATGAAGGAAAACAAGTGATTTCTAAGGATTATGCGTAAGTCCTAAAGGAACATTAGTTTCTCTTTTAGCAGTATCGTGAGTGATGCTTAATAAATCAGTTGACTGTGTGGCATTTAGTAAGCAAGCTAAACTTGTCAGCTTTATTCCACCTGTGTGGCATTGCTTTGGAAACATGACAGATTGTGAGGAAATCTTGTCATTGGTGCAGTTGTGAAAGCAGCCTGTCACTTCTTCACTGACCATAGGCAGTTTGGCATGTGGACACATGCACCCAGTTCAGTTCTTCCTGAAATCGAGGTTGATATTTTATTCCGTTTTATAGGTGCCTCCTTAAGCTCACGATCCATTTGTTGCATCAGCAATATCTGTATATTCAAAATATAAATAAAAATTCAAATATATAAATAAATCTCAATCCATGAATTCAATATATGTAATTACATTTGAAACATCAGTGCAGCTAGGCCTGGGTTCTTTTGGTTACAATAAAGAATCCTAACAAATGTCTTTCATAAGAAGTGAGAGCAGCTGTGTAAAGACTATCTCTTTAAGCAAGTCGATTTACAGCGTAGTGAGGCAGTAACGAGCCTTGTTCAAGATCGGGCTGTGTCATGAGACACTTCATATAGTTATAGATGAATGAAGAGGATTTCAAAAGCTCAGCAAGAATCTTCTAAAATAGGAAAGAACAACTCCCAGGATTAGACTGCAGTGCTACTTTCTCTCTCTGTTCATTGTCATAATTACAGTATTAAATGATGAGAACCCTCAACTCTTGAGAGGCGGGCATATCCTCAGTTATCTAGCCTGTCATTTCCATAATGTCTTATTAAGCGTAACCTGTGTGCCTCATACATGTCCAGTAATATGTTACTTTATTTTCCAAACAAGAGTGGGAGGTGCCTCAGCACGATCCACTCGGCTCTCATCAAATAGAACTGAAGATGGTCATAATGAAGAGTTGAAGGAGCAATAAGCTCAATATTTATTGTGCACATTAAAGATTTTATAATGGATAACATTTTAGTGGTGCTATGTTGATTAAGCTCTTGCAAATTATTGAAATAACTGTGTGCATTAGTCACATCTGTTCTGACTCTGTGCGCGCATTAGCCGTTCTTTCTTGTTGGGTCCAGAGTCAGTTGTGCTGCTGTAGCATGTTTCAGTTTAGATAGCTGACCTGTCACATGTATATTGTTTTCATCCTCAGCTTGTCAGACAGCTGTAAGGAGTGAGCTTTAAGCTTAACTCTCCACTGTGAGCATGTTGAATGATCTAACTAAGCTATCAGTATTAAAATCAGTTCATCAGCACAAGTATTTGTTCAGTCTCCTGAGTAGTTGTAAATATGCAATAACTGGCTTTTAAATAACTGACATAAGTTGAAATTTTAATAAAATGTATAGATGACTGAAGGAGGGCGAGATGGGTGGAGACTGAGTAGTTTCATTAGGGTGTAATCCTTCACATTAATGTTTCAAACTAAAATATTTAAAGTGAGATACAGATGAGATCATGATCACCGAGCCTACTCTGTCGAGCTCTCAAACTGCTTTTGTTTGTTTGCTCATGTCAGCCCACTCAGCTGTTAAAAGATGTAGTTCCCATCAGTAAGGATGAATCATGAACAAATATATAATTTATTTCTTATATTTGCATCTGTGACCAAAGCTCTTGCACAAACCTACATGTATTAACTAGTAGTTTAAAGCTTATGTAGTGTTAGACTTTAACTAGTTTAGATTTTGGTTTTACAAACAATTAATGGCTAGTTCCCTGCTACACTATGTAAGACTTAGAGCTACACCATCAACTCGCTACCAAATACCTTTCCTCTGCTAAACAGTCGTCCAGTTTCTATGGATTTATCAGATGAGGATTTTTCTGCAGGTGGTCACACGATTGGTTAAAGGACTTCACCAACCAGTATTAGCTTTTTCGGCTATTTAGTGAACTGATCAAAGTTTTACTTCTTGTTTACTCAAAAGTTGTAGTACTCTACTAACAGCACTGCAGGTCTCTTTGTATGTTAATCACTGGTGTTAGCTGAAGTGGCAGGCGTGACCCTTAAGAGTGGAATAAGGCTGACACTGGGTTTTCTCGCATGTGCACTTCTATGTTTGAGGTATTTTAGCTTCCACACTTAACTGTACAAATGAAACCCCCAAACTACGCATACGTCAGACCGTCTTTCTCACTGTGTCTTGTCTCTCACGCTGCAGCCTAGCAATGGCACACAGCTGCTACAGTACAAGTGCTGCATCCTATATGCAGACACAGATCAAAGGCCAGCATTGCCATTCTGGAGCCCGCGGTCACTGTGCTGTAAGGTCCAGTCTGTGTTGCTTTTTCTTTATTATTATTATTATAATATACAAACCGTTCCCTCGCCGTCCAGCCACATCGCTGACATCACTGTGACGATGGTGTCCTGTTTAGGCTGAGGTGAACAATAAGGAGGGAGGGAGGAGATGTAGCTGGCTTGCTGAGTCCTGGCTTCCTGTTGCTGCAACAGCATGCTCACAGAAAGGACAAGGGATTTGTCTAAATAAATAGCACTTTAATTGTGTATTTGTTTTATGCAGAGCAGGCCGCAAGTGTTGGGACAGTGACATGTTTGTTTAGTGTTTTTCCCCGTCTTTAGTCAGCATATTGGATTTAATCAAGCTGAGGAACAGATAAGTGTGTGGTTGGAGTTGTTGACCTTTTAGTCGACTTCTCAGAACAAAATTTACAAGTAGGGTCAACAGATTCAGTCTTTTGCAACTAATCCCTGCTGAACTGAGTGATTGCTTTCACTCTTATGTTGAGGATCACTGTTTGTCTGCTTTGATCCAAAACAGAGGAATTGCACTATCCACACCCCCGCAGGGATTTGACTACTCCAAAACCTACTGAGAAATTTGAATAGTTTTCATAATTTTTATACCATTTTGCTGAATTAAAGATCCAAAACAACTGAAAATGTTCCACTGTCCAAATTCTTGTGGACCGCACCGTGTGCGCGTGTGTGTTAGCTGAAGATGGTGAGACTTGGGTGGGTGTTACGAGGGGTGGGGGGAGCCGGTGCTCCTAAAATATTTCACAGGTGTTGTAGGGTGTGTTGATGGGAGTCGTTTTCTCCGCCTCGCTGAAGACTCGGTGCGTTTGTGTGTGGATGTATGTTAGCTTACGGACAGAGCCACACAGGGAGAGTTTCCCGTGGTGAGACGGGCAGAGTTGAATGTGAGGGGTGACGACAGTGACTCCTATGAACAACGCCTCTCTGCCCCAGTTCTCCCCCCGCCTCCCCATTTATTCTCAGGCAGGCCCATTGCAAGGAGAGTCCCAGGACCCTCTCAACCCAGTTTTCCCCATGGGAAATATCTGACATTAACCGTAGCACGTTTGCCATATAACTTGTAGATTTAGGTGAGAAAAAAACCAACGTATGAATGATGGATTTATGTAATAGCCTGATGAAAAGACATTTTATTCTTCAGTGGTGCATACACTGTCTGGAACACACACAGATTTGCACACACTATCAACACTTCTTCTAACAAATGCACTACCCCAGGTATTCACACACCCTCCCTTCCCCCCCAAGCCAGGGATGTATAAACATGGACCACATTTAGCCAGCGCCACGTTTCTGTGCAACACCCAGCCCACACACACACAAAAAAGGGAAGGTAAAGCTGTGTGTGTATATTCTGTGTTCTTAAGCCAAACAAAATACCACAAAAAAAGCTTAACATTTCATTAGTATGACACTATTGGGCTGCACTATGAGAGCCTTGTGTGTGGAGGCAAACCACAAACTCTGCTCTAGATGAGAGATGGTTGTCTCCTTAGCTGTCCCTTAAAATAATAGCAATACCCCTGGATGTAGGACATATAAACCAACCACCACCACCACGGTACGACTCATGGTGTCAGATCCTAGAGAAAAAGAGAGAAAAACAAAAATAAATAAGAGATTTTTAATTTTTTCATGTTCCCATATATAAATATATATATATTTTAGAAAGCTGGGTTAAGTGCTTTTATGCAAACAGAAGTATGAAAGAATTATTATTTTTCCTTATTACTGCTCCCTAATATGCAATGGAGTGTAGTGTAACAATGGTTGCAATCCTCTGTCACTTTAATGCTGTATGTGCACATTGGTTGCTGGGTGGATGTGGGTGCCGAGGCAACAGGACTTGACAGTGATGGGAACTAATGGTTGTTACTCTGCAGCACTGGGATGTTCCCAGACTGCCCTATTCGTTTTGGCCAATCACAGAAAGCCCTTTAAATCCGGGGCCACAGCCGCTGCCGCGGGGCTGACCAAACTGTCGTCAGACGAATATCGCCGTTCTGTTCTTTTCTGCTTTTCCTCACCCGTTTCTTTTCTTTCTTTCGTCTGCTGTCAGGTAGAATTCGGAGCGTGTAAATGGCATAATCATGTTCACATTTCACTGTCTGTTCTGTGTATCTGCATCACCATTCAAAGAGGAAAAAAAAACAGTTGTTTTTCAGTATAACCTGTTCATTTTTAAGAGCCGTATGATGCGACACTTGTAGCTGTCACTCTTGGTGCTTGGCTTATGCTTCATTGTCTTAATATTCCAAATAAAACTGTTAAGTGTAATCCACACTGGCCCATGATATAATGTGTATGTATTTTTTTTCCCCCTTTATTATTCCATCTTACATGTCCGGATTAGCCAAAAGTAGATTTACTGCAGCTCACTACAGTTTAGCTTGTCTTATTTTCCCCCACTCAAAACTACCAATCCTTAGTGTTGTCCCACCTGCCAAATCCTACTTTGTACACTCGTACAGGACACCATCCATGGATGCAGAGACCTCAGACTTTCCCTTATTACTCACTTATTCGAGGCAGACTCTGTGTGGATGCCCTGCAGTTTATAGGCTGACGTGTTAATCATAGCTCGCATCTCACCCAGTTACATTTTATGTTCTGGCCTCTTGGTATGGATGGTATGTCAGTCTGTTACACAGGAACCAATCAAAATCTCTGTTTTGTGTGTGACTCAAAAATACAACTTTCATTCAATTTAACAAATTATTCTGTCTCAGAGAGAACGGCAAGTAGATGAGCCAGGTAGCAAAATGTAAATAAGAAATAACTTGTGTTTAGCAGCCACCAGTTTTCACAAAGTGCACTTTATTGAAGTTTTCTGAAGTGAATTATTAAAAAACATCCAACACATTAGTGTTTAACTTTGACAAAGCCATTAAACTGGTTTAGCTTTGCTACTGAAGCTGTAATATAAAACCATGGTATTGATGCTAAAAGTCTCTCATAGGAAAAAAATATGACGAACAAGCAAAAAGCTCATCTTAAGTGTTGATAATTGTGCACATAAATCAAAATGTGAGATATGTGATTCCGTAGAAAACAGCTTGTGTGTCCCTGAGAGATGAGAAATGCTTTATAGAAAAACACAAACTTGTATCTAAAGCTGTTTCCAAAACCTAACCGAAAATCCTTTTAGGACAAGCATTACCACGTTTCACTTTTGACTTAATGACGTGGAATTTTATACAATATCTAGTTTCTTCTTAGTATTTTGTTCATTTGATATTATTAACATGTAGATCGAGTTTGTCTTTAGAGATTTAAATATCAAATTGAACAAAAATAACAACGTCAGCAACATGGATACTCGAGTAAAGTAATTTTAAGTGAATTCCAAGCATTTAAAAGTCTTTACAGATGAATGCGCTCATATTCTGCATCTTGTTTCACCTTGAAGAGGGTGTTTTGCTAAGGTGAGCACGTTCATACAACACCAACCAAGAAGACTGGGACTTCAGTCTGGACCCCAAAAAGAGCCAATGATTATTTAAGTTGTGGGTATTTTTGGAGGGTATAAATTATATATAGTTTGTAGCTCTGTGCTTTGGGCTCACCTTTGGAGCACAGCCTCTGCACGGTGCCCGCGGCCTACCTTCCTCACTGTGCCCAGCAGAAGCTATGCAGACAGACACGGCCAAGCTGCCTGGAACTTCACAGTTAAGTATTTGTTCATTTGAAATGAAGTATAAATAGCATGAGGGTTATCAGTTTCAAGTTGGCTACCCAACGCTTATGAATAATTGAAACTCACCCAGGAGGAGAGACGGGGTGAGGGCAAACTACCGTACATCTCAAGCAAGTCTCAGCTGACTCAAAGGACGAGCGACCAAACTGAGTAACAAACTCATAAAACTTGCTGCAATGCTGTCAAAACATATCCTCCCTTCTTCAGCCCTCTGGCACGACCAAAAATAGATACCAGGCAATAAGTCTGCAGCAATAAGTTGTGGAATCTGGACTTAGATATGGGTCACTGACAGGGGAGGGACGATGGGCATGAAAGTGCAGATGATGAAGGTCTTGTGAGTTTATCAACGAGCCAAACCTTAAAGATTTCATCTCTGTGTAGCCCGGTCAGTTCCATCTGAGACGCCGCCTCCTTATCAGCCCGGTGTGCCGGCCTCCGCTGCACACACAGCTCTATCTCTGCCAGTGCATTGAGCTGCAATAAGCCGTTGTTGGCACCGACATCAAGAGACACGTCAAGGGTGAGAACCGCCACACTGCAATCAAGATTTAAAGGGTTTCCTTTTTTTTTTTTTTTACAGTTCTTTCTTTTTTCTTTATCTCTGCAGAACGGGCTGCTGTTCTCTGCTGAAAATAGTTTTTTCATTTGAAAATAAGGGTTGAAAGGTTGACATAGTACTTTTTGTTTTTGGTGGGACACACTTGAACAATGTGCATGAGTCAAAAGTAGAAAATGTTTTAGTGTAGCAACAGTTTACATTTGGCTAATACGCCTACTTTTTTGTCAGGTCTTGATGGCTACCATATTCATATCTGAAACCACAGCCAGCAGTCATTTAACTTAGCATTGCACCATAGACTGTATATGTATTTCTTTTAAGGCCACACTTTAAAACACTTCATTTACAGACATTCATATAAATAAAGTGGTCTTGAGCAGTAGTTATGATCAAGCTTGTGTTAATTCAGTAGTAATAACAGAATTTCTTGGGTTTTTGACCCTTTATTTGGACATTGGTTGCTTTTTCACTCCAGATGTTTTCATTTGCTTGTCTGAAAAAAGAGACAGAAACAAGGCAGGACAAAATAGACCATTACATGGAATTAAAACTTTTTACGCCTGCCATGCCTCTGCTCAAATTGTAATATATCTGTTAATGAGGTCAGTGTTATGTGTATTTCTAGCTTTTACTGTACCAGTAATTCCTTGACAGCCCCACTTTCTGAAATTATCTGCAATGCGTGGGGAAAAACTTTCCTCCTCTTACATTCTCTCGGGCTCAACTGACTCCTGTTTCACTCGTGAACTAGTTAGGCTTTTCATTTCCTCCGCTTCGCGTGCTCAGTGAGCCCACTTTTCTCCTCACACATACAGTGCTAAGTCCAGAGCTCAACACAGATACAGGCCACATGGCTCCCTGCATGCTATCTGCACGCAAACTGCAATAGCACTGGCTAAAAGAAGAGGGTGACGAAGAAGAGGAGCACAGAGAGCAAGACATAGAATGGGGAGTGAGTAAGAGACACTGCTGCTGCTTTCCCAGCTCTGGACTGCCGCCAAGTCTCTGGCGGCAAAGTGAGCGTTGACCTCCAGTTAACCTTGTGCAAATGCACACGCACAGATGGACACGCGCACACACGAGGCTCACATCCATATTTCATAGCAGAAATATATCCACCCGACAGTATTTTACACCCACTGTGGAGCTCACCTCCCAGTGGCTGACGGGGCTGAGGAGGGCTGGGCCTGTAGGCTGCTCCTCTTCCACAAGCCGAGCCAAGAGCAACAGGGCCAATCGCACAATCATCTGGAGCAGAAGAGTCGAGGCGGCTGCAGGGGCTTAGAGAGGAAGTTCAACCAGTCCCATTTTTCAGCCTCTGCTTTGCCTTTCCACACTTTAATCTGATAATCAATAACTCTGACTGCATCTGATACTGCTAGATGTTCAATAGAAAATCTTCCAAGCAGCGTAGAGGCAGATTTACCCTTTGACCTCTCCTCAGTCCTGGAAAGTTGACCACCTGTCCATTATCTTCAAGCCAAAGGTCTGGATTTTGCTCAACATAATCTGATTAAAACCAAACCACGATTAACATTCTTTAACACCCCTTTTCTTCATCAGTGCCTCCACCCCTCGGTTCAGGAGAAGCTGGACCACATGTGAACAGTTATTTTTTTGTTCTCTGGCAGAGGCCCTGGAAAATTCAGTGGGCATGTCCTGTTAATTCCTCTGTCTTTCCCTCCTCCTTTTCTCTTTCTCATTCCCCCTTAAAGCCTCCCAGATCCTCTCCTCATTCCTCTTTGTATATGTGTGCATGCCATATATATACACAGATATATACATATATAAATTCTGAAACTATCCTGTTCACAGAGCAGGAGTTTAGCCTGCTCAATCCAGCCTCTTCTTTCCCTTTCTCTCTGGCTCTCTGCTTTTATTTCTACCACTTTTCTTCTCGCCTGCTCCCCTGTGTCCTTCTCCTCCGGTGCAGTGTATTATTGCCGCTTGGCTGGCCTCTGCGTAAACCCTGGGCTCGTTTAGCAGCCCTGCTTACTCTCACCCCTCGGCTCAACGAGCCTCCAGAAAGTTCTCCTCGCTCAGAGCACTGGCATCGGGAGACAGAATCCGTGTATGTGTTTATGAAGTTCTGACAAATTCCTTCCTCCGTACTCCTTCTCTTGCTTTGCAGTCTTGACATGCGAGCATTATATTTAATCCTTCATTCCTCGCGCAGGCAGAGGCAGTGTGGTGGAGGAGCTATGGGGCCTGGAGCTGGAGCCATGGCCTCTGCGGTGGCTGGTGCACCATTATGGAGGCAGCAGGACAGGCGAGCGATGGTTCCGATAGGTCTTGTGGTAGAGCTATGGGATATGTGGTGAAGCTGTATTTTCTTATGGCTTAGTACTGCCTGGGTCATTGGCATTGAGAATACCGGTTACTCTGTAATTAATTGAAGTATAAATATGGTACTACCCTTCACTGGGTATTGGGTTCTCCAGTGAATGAAAGAAAAATGAAAAGGATTCAACGTAGCACAGAATTATATTTTCAGGACCCTGAAAAAAAGAAAACAAAATAAAGAAATTGTGGAATTATTACTGCTCAGTGTCAAACACACACAGGATCATAATTCCCTATTAAGGTTAGATCTGCAACTTTTTTCATCTTGTTGTCAGTCTCGCAGTGGGACTGCTATCTGTGACCTCCTGCTAGAAAGACTTTATGCTCGACGTCTCTGAAGAAATGTGATGCCGTCTCTCTTCCACAGCATGTCTTTTATCCTGTCTTCCTTCTCTCACCCCAACCAGTCGCAGCAGATGGCCCCGCCCCTCCCTGAGCCTGGTGCTGTTGGAGGTTTCTTCCTGTTAAAAGGGAGTTTTTCCTTCCCACTGTCGTCAAAGTGCTTGCTCATAGGGGGTCATATGATTGTTGGGCTTTTCTTTGTATTATTGTAGGGTCTACCTGACAATATGAAGCGCCTTGAGGCGACTGTTGATGTGATTTAGCGCTGTATAAACAAAATAAACTGGCTGCTTGTGGTCTTTACAGATGAAGAGATGTAGACAAAGATGGTCCCTGATGATGATGATGAGGCTGTGTTACTAGGAATACAATGTAACAAGCTAATTAAAGGCAAAGATGGCAAAGAACCCATTGTGCTCTTCTATTAATGAAAAAAATCTGTTTTTTAAATATATATTAGTATGTGTATTTCATATTTCATACTTTTTGACCTTAAGTGCCATAGGTGGATAAATTTAGGTTGCACAGTCTGTGGCCAACAGCGCAATTCCGCTCTAATTAAATGTAATTAAAGCATGAAATTACAATGTATTTCTATTTAATTAACAAATACTTAAATGTATGTGCATGAGAATAAGGAGGTAACAAGTCAGGTTTTTGCAGGAAACGAAGGAATAATTATACTGTAAGTGTATTTAAGTAGTGTGTAAGTAAATTTTAGTGCTGCATGATTTCCTGGTGTTATAGTGAAAAAACAAACAATATTTCCCCGTCTTACACTGTAAGTACGCTGTGCTTTTTGGTAGTGAGGGTTGCACAGTAATCCATGTGCTATTCAGCAGTACCCTGACTGCTGTTAAGTACTGGGTTAGGATTATCAGACCTGCTGGTGAAGCGGCCCTTGAGGGTTGTCCTAGTTGAGAACAGTGCCAAGCAACATCTGTACAGAGGATGTAGGCGGTTCCTTCAACAGCCCTCACGTTCTGCAGACCTGGACCAACTGAGAACCTGAGAGGCAGTGATTCTGTTGGCTTCATTTTTCAATCCAAGAGGTTGTTGCATTTCATACAAACACAGCTCCAGAACACAGCTGGACTTTATGTCAAAACAGGCTAACTGCTGGCTCCCATAAACAGTAGCAAATTATAGAAAATAGCCTGTACTATAGCCAATATTTAGTCCTAATCAGTCTATGAGATGGATATTATTTGCTTCTCAATGCACTACAAAGACAGTATATCATGTTGTTCTAAAAAACTAATGCAGTCTGCACACTTTCACACTCAGTCATCTGATGCATTACAAATGTAACAATATTGATGGGACATAATTACACGACTTGTACATGTATTTGGTTCTTGAGGGCTTGTAGTAATCACACATGAATGCCGAAGCACGAACGACTTAAACAATGAAAAGCATCGCTGTCTCTGTCCTCGAGACAAAACGTCAAAAAAAGAAACAAACAAGGAGAAAAGAATGAGAGGAAAACGAGGAAGGAGAGTGAGAATCGGGGCTGCTGTGCGGTTTCCTTTTTGAGTTGGCTTTCCCAGAAGAGTGAATCAGCGAAGGGTGACCACAAGGAGCCCAGAGCCTTTTCATCTGGGCCCCGGGGTCTCTTCTAGGATTATTGGAGAAGTCTCTCAGTTTCCCAGTGACTCACACAGCTGTTGTCACACCGCTGGGCACCAGTTATACGACCGCAACCCACCCAGGTTGTGCAAGGTTCACTTGATTTGTTAATGTGTTGACATATTTTCACTGGCAGATCTGGCCTGGTTTCTACATATGCTGTTTACATGCTGCTGACGTGTGTTCTGTTTCATCTGGCAACTGTCACACATGTAACTCTGCTTCAGGAGTATAAACATAATATATGAGCTTCTGCCGTGCCGAGGGATTGTTTTGGACCAGCTCAAACGGATCCACTATAGATGATAATAGCATTTAGTTTTATCTACGTAATTTAAATTGTCTGTGTTTTTAAGAAAATGCTGACTGACCAGTCCTCCTTACAAAGCTGAGGCAATTTCTTTAGTTAGAAACTCCTTTATTTTTATGCTTCTCTGGGATTTTTACTGACATTTCTTGTAATCTTTGTTTCACTAGAAAATCTTGGAGCATCTTTTCCCTGCAGGGCTCAGCTTCACATCGTGCATGCAAACTTGCCAAAACAACCACAGCTCATTGAGCAACTCGGATGGCGTTGTCACTCATTGCGTAACTTGCTGTGGGGCATCGCTCTATGGTTAACCTTTGATTTCTGGTCACATCAAATCCTGTCTTATTCTAAAATAGTGTGACTCAGCGTGCAAACATTTACTTGGTGCTATAAGCGAAATCCAGATGTTATGCTGGTTCGCCCAAGCTTTACTTTGTAAACAGTAGTAGTTTTTGGAATTATGATGGATTGTTCGAATGCCTTCCAGATGATCAGAGACATCAATGGAAATCGATGAGTGAATTTATGGAGGAAAAGAAAATATTTGGGCGCATTCATATGAAGCTTTTGAAGCTTTTATCTGGTTTAACTGTTGAGGCTATACTTGAAGTATAGACTAATGAAATTCAAGTTATGGCTCTCTCAACATTTTTAAAGATAGGGGCTTCAAAATAAAAGCTGTTTCAAAGATGACAGCTTTTATTTTGTTACACCTCAGTGAAGCCTGGCACTGATCGACGATGTTTCTTTATTATTATCATCCAAACACACAGTATAAGCTTATTTAGAGTGAGCGCCATATGAGTTACTTTGTCCTACTTCCAGAGATTCATGTGGATTAATCCATAAAATAGTCCCCAACAGTTACACTACTTTTCTCATTAGAGGAACAAAAAACTGGGAAAGTACAGACAACACAAATATATAGACAGCACCACTGAGTTTGGTCTTTTAAGATGATTTGTTAACAGTGAAAAAAATGTAGGAAAACAAAAAAAGTCCTTTTTTAAAGCCATATTTCGTTGGTGCTTATGTGAGGGAACAAACAATGGAGTAATAACATATAATTACATCATATTTTTTCAGCTTTATGGTTCGGCATTGATTCATTGCAGTCAGACGTTACCAGTTTAGCCCTTAATGTAGTGTTCTTGACATTTGGATAAACTCTCTGCTAATTTAATTTGGCTGATGCTGCCGTGGTGTCCCAGTATCACACCAAAGACTGAGGAGTATAATATCATTAAAATAAAAAGAACTTAAAGGGAATATGTTTCCCCTGTTATCTGCTATGTAAATATATCTGCTACAGCGGTAGATGGTTATATTAAACTCAAAGTTTCGAACAATGAGGCCAGCATGTGTGCTGGCAATCCCAACTAGCCAAACCCTCAGGCTTCAGGCTGTTCTCTGATTCTGACAGATTATCTTTTGTTTGATCTGACGATGTCACTCAGACTGAATATCTGTCATATGGTCATCTCAGGCACACAGGCTGTGACCACAGAAATGCCACTTACCTTTACCTAAGTTTTTTGTTCATAAAACACAAGAAAGCTTGCTTAAAGAAACTTTGCTTGAGTCTGAGCTACAACAGCTTGTTTAAGACCAAGGATGAAATCTGGGGCTTCGGGGCCCCGTATGAGGTAAATGGGGACTACAGTCAACAGCAAATTATGTGAAGTTAGTAAAATCCAAGAATGAGAAATAAAGTGTTAAAAACTACCAGAATAAGTCTCCTTTAAGTACAACAACAACACCATGAATCATTTGTTAAAGTAGACTTTGTGCACTTACATCAGTACCCACACTACATATCCCTACACACAATTCAATTCATCTATCCAACTCTTCCACTTATCCTTATCAGGGTTGTAGGGAGGCTGGAGCCTATCCCAGCTACCATAGGGCGACTGGCATGGTACATCTGGCCACAGATTGCCAGGGCTAACACAGAGAGACAGAACACCATTCACATTTACATTCACACCAATGGGCAGTTAAAATCACCAGTTAACCTAACCCCACTAACTGCATGTCTTTGGACTGTGGGGGGAAGCCGAAGTACCCAGAGAGAAACCATGCAAACTCCACACAGAAAGACACAATTCAATTCAATTCATTTCAATGCACTTCAATACTATATTTTTTGGACCATAAGGCGCACTGGATTATGAGGAGCATTAAGCGAAAGAAAACAGATAAGTCAAATTTTACTCAACTCATTCTTCTTGCTTCCTCCTCTTCCGTAACATTGATCCATTAATGTAGAATTATCTCGCAGATGCTCTATTCCCATGTTGTTGCAGTATATTAATGACTAACCTCGTGTTGTGGATGGATTATCTCAGTTGTTCTCCCGACTGAAGTTTGGTCCGTTTACATCCTGCCATGCGATTGCATTTGTCTCTAACCACCAGAATCCCTCACGTTAACTTTTATTGAGTGGAAAAAAAGTTAGCGTTCATCCTCCAGCTTCACTGTTTGTTATGCTAACATAGCTGTGTTGCTAGCGATCACGTAGCACATCATTATATACCAGCTAGCCCAACTTCAGTAACCCTACAAACGTCACTGCTGTTTAGTTTTCTGTCTTCATTTATGTTGGAAGTGATAGCAGAGCTGTACGTTTTCATTTTTCAGAGATCTCTCAGTCAGAACATGGCATGTTATGTTTAAATGGAAACTAGCGATCTAACTTCCTGCTAACTTCTAACGCCATAAAATGTAATACATTCTGTTTTCATGGATTCCTGGACACATCCATCCATCCATCCGCTTATCCTTTCCAGGGTCACGAGGGGTTCTGGAGCCTATCCTAGCTGTCATAGGGCGAGAGGCAGGGTACACCCTGGACAGGTCACCAGTCTGTCGCAGGGCTAACACACAGAGACACAGACAACCATTTGCACTCACATTCACACTTATGGCCGATTTAGATTAATCAATTAACCTATCCCCACTAACCGCATGTCTTTGGACTGTGCGAGGAAGCCGGAGAACCCACGTGAACAAAGGGGGAACATGCAAACTCCACACAGAAAGACCCTGGCCTGAACTCAGGACCTTCTTGCTGTGCGGCAACAGCGCTAACCACCGTACCACCGTGCTGCCCCGTGGATTCCTGGATGTTAAACATAATTGTTACACCTGGTTAAGCAGCAACGCTCATCATTTTATTAAAGATGAAAGCATTTAGACAGTTTTTAACTCTCAGTGATGCCGCGATGTTCATTTGACTTTGGGACCTGAAGCAGAGTTTGGACTAAGCGAAGCTCCTGACTACGGCAGCCGTAATGCTCTGACAATCCATCAAGCGGTGCAGCTTCGCAGCTTCGCCAAAGTCATACTAAAACATTTTTTGACAGATTTTTTAGCGCCGTGTACCACATAAAATCGGTTCAAGGTCAGTAAGCACAACCAGAATTCATACATAAGGCGAATTATAAGGCGCACTGTCGATTTTTGAGTAAATCAAAGGATTTTAAGTGCGCCTTATAGTGCGAAAAATACGGTAATATAGTGCCAATTCACAACAGCAGCTGGCTGGTATCGAATTTTGAGTGTGAGGAAAATGTTCAGATTCAGGTTCCGTTGTTTCTGTAATGCTCTCTCCTGCGTTAAGAGACTGCAAACCTCTGTCAAGCTGGAAGAAGCTGAAAATCCCCACATAACATATACGTGACAGATAAATATGGAATCTATGCATGCACAGATGTAGCCACTTATATTACTACACCAACACTTGCCAGGGTCACTGCATTCTACTGAGTCGCTGATGATCTGCACTTCTCCTACATTTCCCCTCAACATCTGCCACACTGCCTTCTTGCTGAATGTATATTTGTAGAGTGATAGCGCATAGACTGCTGTCCAAACTTTGTCTTGTGAGACGTCTTTGCACTGCATGTGAGGTCTTTGTGCCATATGGTCCGTAATAGCCTCCTGTATGATCTGTCTCTATACAAAACCTTGAGACAGATTTCTGTGGTTTAGGTTAAGTTACTACTTCTAACACCAGAAACAGATTTTGGATGTTAGAAGTCCTGAAAACACAAAAGTTGGGAACTTGTTTTGCAACCCTTGTTTTCCTTATGTTGGCTGGAAGATTTTAGAATGAAATGTAGTGTCTCAAAAGCTGATTGAAAACACAGATGCTTCACTGGGGAAGAGCCTTGCCTGGGCGTACGAGGAACAGTGTGACAGTGGAAGAAGAGCAGTCTGTTTGAGTCTGCTTGTGGTCAAAAGCAAAGCGAGCCCTGCAACAGGAAATGACAGAACTTTGTTCAGAGGCTAAAAATATAATGCCCGTTGTTAAGGGAGACTAGAGCTAGAGAGGCAGCGGAGTACAGCAAATATTATTTCAATTAAACTGTAGGCCCAAAACCACGGCTTTCTTTTCAGAGAGAAAAAACCCAGGTGGTTGCCAGGGGGGGAAGAAAAGTGAGGAGAGGGAGAGGTGAGGAGTTGAAGCTTTCACAAACGGAGACAAAGGTTGGGTTTTGGTGATGGCGGTGGCTCTGGGTGGGGCGAGGGGCTTTCTGAGTAAAATTCCTGTGAAGTTATGCCACAGCGACTGAGTCAGAAATGACATTTTGCTTTTTTTGAGGGGGGGTGTTTTTTTGCAATGGCTTCCTCCGCCCCTTTCCCTGAATTTACACTTGTTGCCAAGACAAAGAGGAGGGGGGCATGGAGGCCTGTAATGTTGGCATCAAACTGACACTAACATCACTGCAGTTCGCTTCCCCCCACTCACACACATGCGTGCATACACACTGGCACGCTCAGCACACCCTGGCACTCGGCGGTGCCGAGCTAAGAATGGAGCACTCCTTCGGCTCACGCAATGTGGTGTGGCTGAAATTTCCTGCAATAAAAACGTGATTGGGAAGATACCCATTAAAATGTGTGAGGAAAGAGCCGAGTGGCTGCCAGCTACGAAAGAATGAGGAGGCAAACAAGAGGAGAAGGAGGGCGGCAGCAGAGTTTGATGGAAGAGAAATGCTGGAGCACGAGGGATGAGGGAGGGATATTTTCTTTGCTGACCACTGGCTACCCTGCCACTCTTTGGTGAAAAAACAAAAAAACATTTTGGCTCCTTTTGCCTTCTCTCGCGCTCCTCTCTCTTTTTCAAATCCTGTTTTCATTTAGCACATGGCAGCGCTCCCTCAAACTCTTGAGTTTCCCAAACCAAAAGCTATTTCCTGATTCACTCCCTCTCTCATATAATTATTCTTCTGGACCATGTTTCTCGCTTCTTTTTTCAGGCCTTCTTTTCCAGCACGGCCTGTTCTGTGCTCAGGGTGACATCACAGCCTCAATGGGGCAAAGGTTGCCCAGCTCGTACTCTGAAGGGCAAAAGTCAGGGCTGCTCTCGCTCGTTCGCACATACTTAATTCCCGATAGCGTTACATTGCAAATTACACGCAGACCTGATGTGATTTTATGAAACACTTTTGCAGGAACATAATGACATTTGCCACAATCATGTGTCATTTATGGTTGGGAGCTTCATTTTAGCCTGGCAAGCAAAGTTTTATCACATGGTTACATGTTAACAGTCACATGGTTAATATGTTAAGGGCCCTTGTTAAAGACTGCGGTATTCACCCCATAAATGACCACATTGTTCCAGTTCATGCACACACAAACACACACAGACACACACACTGAGGCTTTTTATTCTATTCTGAATTACTCGTAATGTGCCCCCAAATTTGCAGTTAAAACTGCGACTCGGTCGGAATTAGGAGTGCAGTTAAGCCACTGAACCTGCGCTGTGTGTTTTCTAAGCCCCTCTGCCTGTCTGGTGGTGTTGACAGTGTAAAGTTGGGTGCACACCCACCTCTCATATTCTCTCCCTCCCAGCTGTGTGCTTCTGTCCTCTTTCCAGCTGTTTGGGTGTGGCTGCTGCTGCTGGCACCACGAGAAAGCTCCACAAACAGAGAGTTATACTCATTTAGTGACTGCTGGAGAAAAGGCTGTGAGAGGAAAGAGAGGCTGAAGATACAGTATATTAATGGACTGCATTTCAATATATTATGATTGATTATTATAGTTTTGTATTAGCAAAGGGTCAAATGACTACAGTGATGTTAAAGATAATTTGTAGCTATTAACGTACAGAAAATTAATATGAAACAATAAATTGTACATAAAAGATGTATGACCTAATGTAAGTACCATTAAGTCATCCAGTGTTTTGCAAAGTGAATGCTAAGTTTTAGCATTATGGCCAGGGTTAAAGTTGGCTGGAACAATCTAACACCTTCAGTTAATGAGCAATTAAATCGCATTGGTGGATTAGGCAACACCGCTGAGTGACTCAAGTTTTCGTGTGCTGCAGCCTGGCGGTCCTCCCAACTGACGGCATGGAGATACGTGCTCAGTAATAACAAAATACTGGCATCCCACAGTCCTGCTTACACCCTCAACACATCCTTTGTTCTTCTCATCCCTGCATTCACGTTGCTGATGTCATTAAAGTTTTGGTCCTGGTGCTTTAGCATTTAGCTAACGCTACTGAAAAGTGCAATGTACTTGCTCAGCAAGTACATTTTGATACAATGAACATTTTAAGTGTGTTGATGTGCTTACATTTTTTTGTATTGTGAAACTTACTTTTGTCATTGTCATTCAAAGGTTGCATGAAAGTGCAGTAAGCAATTTAGTACATTTTAGTACTGGCCAAACTGGTTAGTTTGTAGTAGTATAGTAAACGCTTACAGTACTACACATGTTTGACTGGGACAGGGCAGATTTTACATGAGTTTTATGCTATCTAGGGCCAAGAAATCAACCAAGATTACTCATTTTTAATCCACTTATGTCTAAACCCACAAAACTTTTGTATGAGCACCTTTGTGAAGCCTTGTGCAGAAGCAGTATGGCTGGTCTCTAACTTCTAGGTGTTATGAGTATCGCAGGAAAGCTAGCTTGCTAACACAACTTTGCTAATATTCCCTCCTGCTCTGGCAGCCTTCTGTCAAATGTGTATACAAATAAAAAGCTAGTTAAAATGAACTTCTTTAAATTAGCTCCCTTCAAGGGTTAAAGGAAATGAAAGGGTGCATGCATGCCAACCCTCCCGATTTTTCCGAGAGAATCCCAAATTTCAGTGCCCCTGCCGAAAATCTCCCGGAGTCACCATTCTCCCGAATTTCTCCCAATTTTCCACCCGGACAACAAAATTGAAAAACCGTATCCCAGATTGGCCCAGCCAATTCCAGTTTCCAACAATGGCTACTACTACTTAGTTTTAATATTGCTCTTATTACTCGTTCTGGGTTGCAAAATAAACTTTTAACATATTTTCAGGCGAGAATGTAGCTGTGTAAACTTCAAATATCTGAGCCGGGGAGAACAGCGAACTCCCGGCACATCGTTTTCAAACCCCCGCAATCTTTCACCAGTCAGGTTAAACATGATATATAAGTCACTTAAATGACTTAAACATGTTATTGTGTGGCTTTTTTCAGTGTGGCTGATATTAGAGTTATTAGATTAGATTACATTAAATAAAACTTTATTAATCCCTCGGGAGGGTTCCTCCCTGATTTTTACACAGCTGAATAAACGTCAAACAGAAAACTGATTAAACAGAAGTGTGAGATGGTTGAGAATTTATGCCAGCATCCGGTTATATTTTAGATAGCAAGGAGCAGACGGCTGAGTTTCACTCCACCGAGAGAGCTCGTGACGTAATTCTGAAGGGTAGACCGTCCAATTTCACAGTCGCTCATTTCTGGTCTATCCAGCTTTTGAAGGACCCGGCCCACTTAGACTGCGAAGGCCGGGTCCTCAGGTGGACACAGCCTCTGAATTTGGATACCCCTGTTGTTTCTCAAGGTCTCAAGGTTGGCAAGTTTTGGTTTAGGAGTTTCACCAGAAGTAAAACATCCTTTACAAAATTTTTCAGTTAAGCTAGAAGCTAATAGCATCATTATTCTAGTGCAGCTTCTTTTAATGTTTTTTTAAATCCACAAAACAACAAAAAATTATATGAGCACTTTTGTGAAGCCCTGTGGAGAAGCAGTATAGCTGGCCTCTAACTTTTAGGTGCTAAGAGCATCACAGGAATTTAGCTAGCTAATGTGACTTCACTAATATTTCCTCCTGCTCTGGCAGCTCTCCGTCAAATGTGTACAAATACAAAGCTAGTTGTAAGTGAACTTCTTTAAATCAGTCCACTTTCAAGGGTTAAAGGAAATGAAAGGGTAAAGGAAACCCCTTGGGTGTGGTTTAGGAGTTTCACCAGAAGTCAAAACATCCTTTCCAAAGTTGTTCAGTTAAGCTAGGCATCATTCTTCTAGCGCACCTTCCTTAAATGTTTTTTTTTTTAATCAAAAAAACAACAAAAGTTTTCATTGCCAATGTTTCCTTTTTCAATTTCAGTTTTAACTTTTTAATGCCAAACTCAAATGTCACTATTCTGCACTATATTCACAGGCTGTATCTTTCCCCAATGCTGTGACTTGTTTCACCTGCTAAATCTCACTTTAACCCCGAATATGGCAGCAGCTATCTTTTTTGTAGCCGGATGTGAGGGTGAAGTTATCAGAATGTTACCATAGAGACGGTGGATATGTTTGTTTTTTCCAACAGTGAAGTGGGATGCACACACTGAACTCTATAGTAACTCACTTTTGAAGCCAGTCTAAAATCAGTCACTGGAGGAAATGCAGATTGTGGCACTTAGCTTTATTTTTTCGGCCCAGAGGTGAACACCTTAGCTCCAGCTCCTCTTCATTGCTCATTTAGCATTAGCTCTACACAATTTTTCCGCTTCACTTCCTATCACCAAGCAAACGGGAAGCTAATTTCTGGTGAACATGGTGGAGATTTAAGCAAATAAAGAGTCAAGCGCAGCTAAATATTAGACTTGAGTTCTTCAGGTTGTCATAAAAGCATTTCTAATGTTGCTCTCCGTCTGACTGATATTTTAACAGGCAATTCAAAGCCTCCCTTCTATACAAAGAGCTTCTGAAAATATTTGTTAGAAGAATTTAGTTGCTTATCTTGCTATCACAAAAAATTCAAGCATACAGGCGCTATAGAGTATCATGGATAGAACAGAATATTTAAGACACATCATACCTGTAGTTACTGTTTAACAGCAATACTTTTGTCCTCTAAAATTAACTCCAGACTAGCTGTCATGTCTAGTTAAACTTTGGTGGTCTTTTTATAGTCACAGTCATCAGCAGCAGAGCTAGTCAGAATTTCTTTACCTCATATTGGGTGGTCAAAGTTAGAGTCCAAAATGCCGGAAGCCATCCAGCTCATTCAGTTTTATACGATTCTCCTCTGGCAGAGTGAAAACTGTAGTACAAAAGATTAGTGGTATGATTCGCAGTCAGCTGGGACGCTGTGTGTCAAATAAATGTCAAATAAAATGGCCAAATCTGCTCACACTGTCCATTTCTACAGCCAGTGTTTTCTGTTTCTTGTGTTTTATATGAATGATATCGATAGTTTGTGAGGTTGGCTTCTAGTAGTGGAAAGGCTGTAAAACTGGCTAGCGTAGCACTCCGATCTTTTGGTTAACTTGTTAGATGTAGGAGCTTTCCTGTATCTGTAAGGCCTGAGAGGTGCTCCCAGTGACCAGTGGTTTCTATCAATCAAGACAAACTGGCCCAGCAAAGTGGAACTTTTATATCATAAATAATCTGCTGTGGATCAAGACAGGGAACCTACAGAGCTGTAGGTGTCTCAGTTAGAAGGAGCAGCAGTATATTATTCATAATGCTTTGATTTATCAGTGTGTCTACCTTTGATTTTTGGCGTTCACTTCAGTTAAAAACTAATGGAAATGGACCTTGACAGTAAAAGTATTCCTGTCTCAGATTCCTGTGCATCAGATGATGATTTGTTAAAAAGCACATATCTGATCCGCAGCCTTTAAAAGCCCTCTAGCTTTCCTCCTCATGTTTTTCACTTATGGTGCTGCTAAGAATAGCCTGCAGACCAGACTACAATATGCACTGTAATAGCAGCAGAAATCCAACACTCGACCAGAGGTCACACAGTGTGCAAGCAAGCGCTGGTCCCACTTAAGAGGGCACACGTAGTCTGTGAGACAAACGATAGTCTACACATACATTAAGTTAGAAAACATGCATGTGTACATGAGGATAAGCACGCAAGGCATTCGAGTGTATGGTGAGCAGTGCAGTCAGCTCAGTGGTGTCGATATATCTGGGAGATATATAAGGGCCGCTTGCAACCTCTCTCTGATGACAAAGGCTGCAAGCAGCTCTTGTAGACCAGCCTCTGTCGTCATGGTTACACTCGCACACCCTGCTTTGAAAAGCAAGTTGTTGCACAACTCATCAAATAAAATATTTAGAAACAAAGTTGCACAAGAGAAATTGTTGTGGAATGAGATCTTTAGAAGTCAGAAATGATCCTATTAGCAATATTTTGGAATAATTAAAAAGATCTCCAGGATGTGGCCATGAACTGTATACAAAAGATGGTTGTAGCCATCATGATGTCACTCGCCACAGCATTTCAACTGGGTTGAGGTCTGGAGTTTAACTGGGCTGTTGCAAAAATCTTGATTCTTCACTTTTTCAGCCAATCTGCTGTACGCTTGCTGGTGTGGTCAGGATCATTGCACTGTTGCGTGACCCAGTTTTGGCCAAACCGTAGCAGCTGGACCGATGGCCTCACACGTGACTCTAGAATACTTTGTTATACAGAGAAGCTCAAGGTTGACTCCGACTACAAGGTTTCCAGGTCCTGTGGCTGCAAGACGAGCGGAAATGATCGCCCCTCCACCATCATGATGACATTTTATATGAGGTGTTTGTGCTGATAAGCTCTGTTTGGTTTACTCCAAACATCCCCATTTTTTCTAGTCTGGCTGAAGGAAATTAACATGTTGAGTGGTTAGTTGACGCTCAGGGTATTTTGCAGTTTCTCTGAGCGCTGCACCGTCTGACCTTTTCATGAATTTGCTTAGACATTCAGTCCTTGGGAAGATTCTGTCACTGTGTTAATAAAATAAAGTAAAAAAAATAACAAAAAAGTGGCATAAACACCTGAATGCTTCTACTTTTATAGAGATGCTTACACTTGATCAAAGATTTTTTTTCATGTGCCTGTACTTGTGTAGATGCTTTTACACAAAAGGCCGAGATGGTAAAGTGCAAACAGCATCCAGGACAGAAGCAATTGCATTTATATCTGAGCTTTCAGGGCCACCGTATTTTTTACTTTAAATATGTACCTTTGGCACCTGTTGTTGGTTGCCCACTTTCAGAAAGTTTACTACACCTTTTTTTCAGGGTAAAGGAAGAACAACATGCATAGCAGTTCTTGCTAACACAGCAAATGCTCTGTTATAATAGTAACTAAGTAATAATATCACATCAATCTGTCACACGATAATCCGATATAAGTAGGTTTCATTACCCTACATCTTTGCCATAGCTTAGAGCTGAGAGTGCTGATGCCCAATCCTGTTTAGGTTGCAAAGTGAAGCCATGAGACATGTTATGAGGGAACCGAGGCGGAGGGAGCGATGTGGAAAGAAGATAATTATCCCGTGACACTCTACATCCTTCTTCAGGCCAATTTCTCCCCCATAGTGGTGAATAAGGGCAAGAAAGAGGTGGCAGGGGTGGGGGCAGAGTATCATGCTTGAGGTCTAGAGCACCTTTGAGCACAAGAGGCCTGTGGAGCCAATAAAAGGCTGTCGTGGAGGAAAGAGGACACCACCTAGGGAGTCTGGAGCAGCAGGAGGCATCCAGACAACAACTCTGCAAATCTACGGGCCCTCCCCGCCAAACAGCTGAACCTCGAAAACCTCACACAGGGCAGGCTGCCACACGCCACCATTATCTCAATCACTCTACAATAAAGCTGACATTTCCATGGAAGCGTGACAGACGGAGCGAAAAGAAGACGGAGAGAGACAGCCTAAAAGTGCTTCATTCTTATTATGTTTGAGTATGTTTGTCAAAGCTGTATTGTATAACTTTCTGAATGGGACATCACTGCAGCAGCCAGGACGGCCGGCTCGGAACAAACCTGGCTCATTTGGCTTTATATTTGAAGCTGGGAAAGATGAGAATCCCAAGGCGAAGGGTAATGTGACATCCTGGATGAGTTCAGGATCATTAGAGAACATACAGTACTGCTGCGAGCACTTGAGCACTAAGAGGGTGGTGCTGCGTGCCACACCATCTGCTGAGTCATAATGGGTTCCCACTTCACCCTGCAGAGTGGCTCAGTGGTCAGAAAGACAGGCTAATTCCCAAAATGGTTCAGGTTGTAAATGTCTGGTTAGGAACAGCCAAGTAATAATTACTTGAATAACCACATACACTTTCCAAGTGTAACAAGCTGTAAATCAGCCTGCATAAAATAGAATATGAAGAAATTTTACACTGAGAAGCTGTCAGAGAACAGGACTGCGAGTTCTGAACGTGTCTGATGAGGCTGCAATGATGAGAAAACAAGACTGGAATGACTTAGATTCTACTTGGGAGGCTTAAAGACTGGAAAGTTTGGCCTTTGGATAGTGCCAAGAGGAAAGGCCAAATATATGTCCAAAAGAAAATTGAATAAAATCTGCTTTATTTCGTTAGCTTTATGGCTGCATGCGAGCATTTGTGTGGGATGAAAGGTAGTGTTCATACATTTTCCCATGGAAAATGTATCGTACTGGACACCTCATGATGGCCTGCAAAACAACGAGCTAACTCTAAACAGTTACAGCAGAAGTGATAGTAGAAGGACATTTAAACCTAAAACAGAAATGAATTCATTTTGTGTCCAGATGTGTGAAGATTTAATTTGAAGTCATAAAAAACTGACAGCACCTAAAAACTGTCTGGTGACCCCCTGACAACCCATGTTGCCCACTCCTCAGTAAGGAAAAATCGCTATTGGCTGTCCTAAAAGTCGCTAAATGACATCATCCCTTAATTTGCATAATTGGTCATGCTTGTAACCTAGCTATAGGAGAGAAAAATAACATCGTAAAAAAGGAAAAAAACACTCTAAATGCATTTAGAGTGTACATATTAAATTCTTTAAGCAATTATTGTTAAAAGCGAGAAAGTAGTTTGGACGCATAGGTGTGAACATCTGCTCTGACAGCAGCTGCTTGCCATGGCTGGGGGCGACCGCTGCGTGAGGACTATCTGCCACCTGTGAGCGCTTTGACATGGGCGAGGTGCCCATGGCAGCACCCGCTGCTTGTTGAGTGTAAGAGCGATCCGTGCTTTCACGTCAAAAAGTCATCATAAACTTCCATTAACACCAGAAAAAGTCACCAGATTTGTCGCTAGTCGCTTTTTAGAAAAACAGTCGCTAAGGGGGTCTGAAAACTCAAAGTCGCTAAGTTGGCAACACTGCTGACAACCACTGGTTAGCGGTTGCTGGAGGTTGCAAAAAGCTATACAGTGTTTCACTGAAATCGTCCTTGCAGTTGCTTTGTCGTTAGCAGATTGCTGCAGTTGCCTGTAGTTTGCATGGAATAAGTGAATATAGTTGCAGACTGGTCTGCAAACATTTGGCAACTACTCGTGGTAATGAAACTGAGAAAAGTGCGATCCAAACTGCAGACGGAAAATGTTGAGTAAAAACTTTTCCGTCTTTTGAAACGTGTTGGTTTCAGCTGTAAATGTGAACATTCTCTGTTTCTGTGATGTCACTACTCGTGACACTATTGCTGGTTAGCAAATATTTGCAGACATGTTACAATCTTCAATGTAAACTACAATGGTTATCTGCTACCAACCACAGCAGTCACAGGACGGTTCTCGGTGCCTGACCCTCTTTGCGACAGACTACACACTCGATTATTGATTGTTTATTTCTTTATTTGTCTTTGTTAGCTTCATTTTGTTATTTTTGTTTGTATTTTGTTTACATGACTGCGGGTCTGTGGTTGTTTCACATGGGGGGAAAAACGAGGGAGTGTTTCTCAACTAGTTGGGGGTATAAAAGCTGTTCTTCTCACCCTACAGTACTGTATGTTTCTCTGTCTGTCCTCACACAGCTGGGCCCACACTGCTCTGGATGGATGAGGGGGTTGAGGGGCTGAGAGCGAGATGGGGTGGGGGGGTTGAGTTACATTCCTTCCATCGGGGCTGTGCGTCTGCCAACCAGGTCACTCCCAGTTCAGTCCCGGGAAATTGGGAGGGAAGAATTTCCTCTGTGCTGTCCATGCTGGACACGAGCACAGCCGCACAGAGACCTGTATGCACTGGGGGCACGTGTGTGCATGCATGTGTAATGTTTGAAACTGAGCACCCGGTATAATATAACTTGCATGTTATTTTCTTACCACGCAGGACACATGCACACATATGTGGTGTGTAAGTGCGGACATGTTTGGAAAGTATCAGATTGTGTAGGCACGTGTGTACTCTCCTTCAACTATAGCGCCATATTTTTCACAATAAGTTCTGCGTTGATCGGCTTGATGACCTCCCACGACCTCCGTTTTGACACAAGCTCAAACAAGTTGTTGTATATTTATTGTTTTTTCCTACTAGGAATCCCTGCATCTCACCTCCTGTTCCCCACTTTCACACGATGCACAACAACACACAGATGAGAGATACTCCTAACAGATTCCAAGTCGTCTGGCACAAGCTGCAGCCCAATAATAGAAAGATGGAAAGATAAACTTACGGGAACAGAAAAGGGGATGAAGTTTATTCTTTGCTTGCTATTGGTTTGTGCTGCGTTAAGCCCGTGTTGTAACAGGCCAGCAGGGACAGCGGTGTTCAATATTGCATTTGCTGTGACATGAAAAAGGCATGAATCACGTTAACGTGCGCAAACAAAAAGCGACATGTTTGCAGATAAAACGCTACGCACAGGCCTCCAAAGTGTTCACAAGCCATTTCACACACATGCTCCCAGTTACACATCATCTGCAATTTGTCAAGACTGTCACCTTCTAGTGAATCATCCTCGCCTATTATTCCAATCCACTGCTTTTGTGGACTTTTCAGGATATCTGCAGTTTGGGTTTGAACTTAAGCTCAAGAATAATGAAGCTTTTTAAAAAAGAATTTTTAGCCCACCATCACAGTTTGAGACTGTATATAAAGGACGGACCTGAAAAGTAAAGCCAGGCTAGACGGGCCTTAAACCTGCATTCTTTTAATGGTCAGCAGGGGGCGACTTTTCTATAAATCTGTGCCGTAGTTATTACTTGATGTATGATCTCAGTAAATATTTTGCAAATAGTGTTATGGTCTCAATTGCCAGATTTCCAAACACAAAATGTCATTTGTGTGGTAAATTCTGCACTCATAGGAAAATGGCCAGTAAAGCAGCGAGTGACTGAAGCCGTTATGCTGAGTGACGTTGTGTCTCTGACGTGTTTCTCAGTCAGAGCCAAAGTCCACTCATTCAGTATTCTGCTTTGCTAAAACAAACTCCAAAGAATTGCCGTTTCAGTTTTTGTTGGGTTTTCTAAGCCTGTTTTTCAGACGACAAAACAGAAATACCAGATTGAATTAGAAAGGAAACCTTGACACCCTTGGAGTGCTCAGAGTAGAAAAGTGCTATGTAAGTATCACTTAGTTATTTCAGCTGCTGCCTGCAGAGTGCCCGGATAAACTCACTAGCTGTTTAACACTAAACATAAAGTAACAGATCCCAGAGGATGACAGTCAATATTAGACAACAACAAAATATCCAAGTGAACTGTACACAGAGAGAATATGTTGTGTCTGGAGCTTGTTCATTAAACCCCAGGTTACCACAAATGAAATTAACAATCAGCCAATGTTACATTAAAGCAAGGTAAGCTATTTAATAAAACAGTTAGTGGAAGATCAGCACAAAGCTGCACAAGAAATACATTTTTTCACAGGCAGTTCTTCTGAAGGAACTTTAGTGTCATCATCTGATTCTTTAAAGCAGTGCTTGTGTTCATGTAAGTGGTCGGTGTTATCATTGTTCACGTAAAACCTGCGTTAGCTGTTTCACATTTTTGGCCTCAGGATAAACAAGCCGTGAGCACAAAATTAACAGCTTTAACTGGATATGTGGAACCTGTCAGCAGAAGCTGGCTTATTTCCACATCCAGCCTTTGGTTCCACTTCTGGTTAAAAGTTATTTTTAGTGGCTTAAATGAAGTTTGCGAAGCTCCGCATCTGGGACGAAGAAGAAGACGTATGATAACTTCCCCCTTTCTCTGAAATATGGCTTGGAGTTTGTGATATGGATGCTCTGTGCATTAAACCTCCCAGGAGTTTATTTTTCTCCATTGTCTTTAAACAAAAAAAGAGAAGAAGAAGATGGATTTTAAGAACGTTTTCCACATTTCAAGGAATTATATTTATTAAGAAGATAAAAGGAAGTGCAACTGCAAGTAAAACACACAGACAGGCTCGGGGGGGGTTTCTGGAGGGGTTTGTGGCTGGGTTGTCTGGAACAGGAAACGTGAGCTCTGAAGAGGCTTGGCACATGTGCATGCACAAATACACACACACACATAATGCAGGCAGGATGGAAGCTCTTCCTGGACACACAGGATTTGGCCCTGGCAGACGGCATGTCACAAGGAATCAAATTATATGTTAATACGCTGAGAACCCAGAACAAGGCGAGGGACTTTCTCAAGGAAAAGTTGGTTCAGACGATCATGCAGGCCTTGCTTATACAGTGAGCCATTCAATCACTCTACGTTGTCTGTTAGACTTTCCTGGCAGGGATCCTGGTCCCAGGCAGGACTACGATCTGCTGGATCACACACGTGTAGAGTCCAGCATTTGAACTTTTGATTTATTGGTTCTTGGGAATTGCACGTATGGCTCAGGCCAAATGGCATCTTATAATATTACACAAGGAGAGGGCCTGCTTAGAATGTACTCCTAATGTAAACGTGTAGTCTAATAGGGCCTCTTGCATAAGCTACTTAACAGTGGATATGTATATACGGAGCACATGTACAAACAAATAGCATTGTTCAACAAATATAGCGCGTGATGAATGGCCGTCTCGCGCTGATAAAAAGCCAGCTGCTGCTCTCCAACTATGTGAGCTGTCTTCTTGCTGCCCTGTCATGACTCAGTGCTGAGTGGGACATTAGTGGGTCTCTTCCTGGTATCAGGGCCATTCCTCTACACTGGGCCTGGACTCAGTTTAGCATCATGGGAATTTCTGAGAGCAGCTGAGGGTCCCGGGAGGTTACGCTGGAGTTCAGCTGAGTTAATCCAGCTGACGGGGTGCTCTTTCAGTCGGGAGACAGTGAACCGAAGGCTGGAGGTGACCACGGAGGGGTTGGGTTTATGGAGGATCCCCAGTCCCCCACCCCCCTACAGGCACCACATAAATCCATATGAAAAAATATTTATAATTCATGTTCAATCTTTGCCTCAACCTGACAGAACAGTGCCACCTGGTGGTCACATAGAGCAAAGAATATCCTCTTTAGCCCACATGTTCAAGTTTTTATTCCACATGTTCAACTTTCACTCAGTATATTTATTTCATATAGCTTTAACATTTTTTTTTACATATACACTTTTCTATATTTTCAGCTTTTATTAGATTTTTTTTGCATGTATTCAAGTTTTTATTCCACATGTTCATCTTTCATTCAACATATTTGAAGTTTGGATTTTACATTACTTCCCAGATTTGGATGTATATATTCATCTTTCACATATTTTCAGTTTTCTTCCCATAAGGGGAAGAAAACTGAAAATTTTTGTAATTTTTGTATATATACAGGGTTTTTTGTATATATTGATATTTCATTCCAAATATTAAACTTTCATTCTGTATATTAAAGGTTTTTAATTTTATATGTTCAACTTTTTTGCTAAAGACTTAATGTCTTGTCATGTAGTCAAGTTGTTATTCTAAATACTCAACTTTCATCCCATATATTCATGTTCTTTTGCATATGTTGACAATTTTATCCATATATTCAAGTTTTTATTTTATATCCTCTCTACATATGATACATTTCTTGCCGCTTTCTACTGAAATGTGCATTCTTTACATTCAACTTTCTTTGCATATATTCAAGTCTTTGCAATGGTGCACTGCAAAACTGTAGATGAGCATGAAGCTACTAGAACACAACCGTTGGTTTCTGTGCTGGACCAGCAGAAACATACGGTGCCTTTCACTCAACCGGCCCACCAACACAGGTGAAGGTAAAACAGATGGGTGGGACATGTGACTTTAAGTTTAGCTGCGTCTGTGTGAGGGGGGATCAGAAGTGAAGTGATGGCCCAGATGAAGGTAGCGGGAGAGAGTGTGAGGATCCACCAGGACAGCACGGATCTTTACTCCGACATGACTACAGTCAGCTCCAGTGCAGGTGAGTCAAACAACATCCTAATGACCCCGTTCTTGTGTTCTTCCACAGCATCTACATTAAATTAGTTCTAATTTTATTGACACACGAGTCGCACATTGTATATTGTCAGCTTTGTTATAAAGAGTTAGCAAAACCACTTTATGTAAAGAAGTGGTGTTATGTTAATTCCCTTTATTATACTGTCATCCTGCTGATTTGGTTTACTTTGCAACCTTTGGATCACCTTCTTAGCTTTTAAGGCAGTATTTTCTATGTTTACCATTGATAGATTATTTAATCAGCTGCGATGCTTTGTTGTTCTCGTACTCTTTAATAAACAGAGTATAGTAGTGTTGGAAAGTGATGAACACACGATATAAAAGTTTAAAGCTTTAGAAAAATAAACTGTTATATAAAACCTCCCTACTTTCAGCTTCTCTGATTTTCACAGCGGGGCAGCTCCGCATGTTTGATTTGGCAAATTTTTTCCCCCCGCTGGTTGCCCTTCCTGACACAATCCCCCCCCCGCAAGTTACCAAGTTTGCTCATGTAATCATAATAATTGCCTCTGCCATTCGACATCCAGCTGTTTTATAATGTCATCTGATACCAGCAGACCAAGTCGACTCATTTTAAGGAGATGAGTCCCTTTGCTGGTGATTGTGGTAATAATCTTGGACAAATCCTCCAGTTTCTGGTGTCTGTTTCTCACGAGCTTGTGTTTGCCAGCTAAAGCTCTCTGGCTCTCAGGTTGCCTGATGCCAGTGGGAACCAGAAAGTCGGGTAATCCCTCCTTTTTTTGAGACAGTCATTGGTGAATTGCTGCTTTTTCAGTTAAGGCCGCATTTCTTGTGTCATGTTGAGGAAGTGAAGAAATAAGACCTGGGAAATTTTTCCCTAAAAAACAAAAAAACAAAAAAAAAGGATCCACACAACCCCTTCCCCTTTTCTTTTCTCGCCCCTGAAAACAGATATAGGAGAGTCGGTGAGGAAGGGGACATTGTGCGAGACCTCTGTGGCTGTAGGATTCAATAGACGGAGCAGAGCATACCCCTCCCCAGCCAGAAGACGCCACCGCACCACCTTCAGCCACAAACAGCTGGAGCAGCTGGAAGTGGCGTTTGGACAAAATCAGTATCCTGACATCTACTACAGAGAGGAGCTGGCTCGAATCACTAAACTCAATGAGGCTCGCATACAGGTGGGATGGTCTTCATGTTAGAGCTCTCTGACAACTGTGGCTTTTTAGGAGTTGGGGTGTGCAACTCTAAAAAAAAGAAACAGGGCGGGGTGTTTTAGGCACAAATGCTCAAAACTGCTAATAAAACAGTTCAACAAAAGAGCTGGTCTACATCTGCAAGCCACTTTGCAACCCACCTCTAGTTCAGCTCTTTTTGTTCATTCTGTATCTCACTAAATCAGTAACAAATCACTGATACCTTTTGCTTTGGGAGGACCTGGGACAGTTACAAATATAAGGGACCCTGACCTCTGTGGCGTATCATTGTTGGATGAATGCTTCAGATTTTTGTCCCAAAGTTGTGTTGCAGGAATGCTGCGTGCAACAGTCTGATCAATGATCCTGATTTGGTTCAGTCTAATTCAGTGGTGGCCCTATTTGTTGCTGAACCCACCATGCTTTGTATGTAAAAGTCTCGACTAACCCATCCTTGTCTCAGCAGGTGTGGTTTCAGAACAGGAGAGCCAAACAGCGTAAGCAGGAGAGGGCCTCGCAGAAGGTTCTCCCAGTGGGAGTGATGCCAGGCCACAGGGCGCTTCTGGGAGGCGTGCACATCCAGCCGTCCGGCATGTCTCGGCAGTACTACCCCCAGCCCCTGCCCCACATCCCTCGCCTCTCTTCCATGTTGCCCTCAGGGGCATACACCCGCCACCCGGGGCCAGGTAGCCAGTGCCCATGTCCCGGCGCTTCCACTCAGCCAACCTCCCAGCGGCAGCATGACGACTGGTACGGCTCGCTGAGGAGCAACCTCACCTCGCCCATGTTCTCGCTCACCTCCATGCCTCCTCTGGATCCCACCTCTCACTGGAGCTAAGAAGCACCAGATGTTTCCACACAGAATACTAAGAAGCCTCTTTTTCATCTTCACAGTTACACACATCCTGTTTGCTCTCTCACTGCTGAATTTTCCAGCTAGTCTGTAAAATAAAATGTATCTTCTTAGCCACACCCGAGCTTCCCCAGTCCCTTGGCTGGAAACGACTGATGTCTACTGGATTTATAGAAATGCAATAAAAGGTTCTTTGAACATTAAGGATACTTTTTTTTTTTTTACTTTGCAAAAAAAGGTTAGCTCAAGGAGCACACACTAGAATTTGTTTTTAATTTTATAAACCTTTCAGCTTCATGTCATGGCTTTCATAGTTCCCTAATACACCTACAGGTAACATTACTACAACCTAAAGTTGGGATGTTAAATGAAATGTAAATAGAAACAGAATGCAATGATTTTCAAATCCCTGTTTGAATTTGACAAATTCAGGTAATCTGGCTTCTTCCCACAGTTTAAATACACACAGTTAGTGGGGTTAGGTGATTCTAAATTACCCATAGGTGTAAATGGTTGTCTGTTTCTGTGTTAGCCTTGTGATAGACTGGCGATTTGTCCTGCTTCTCTCCCTGTGACAGCTGGGATAAGTGGAAGAGGATGGATGGAGTTTAAAACTATGGTGAATGCAACAATGATGGTTCATGAGATTTGCAAATCACTGCATTCTGTTTTTCCATGTGTCCCTGTTGCAACACACATGAATACAATTCATTAGCAAGACACTATAGAACTTGCCTGCATGCTTAGGTGCCAGTTCAGCCATTTGATTCATGTTACAGCAGCTCATGAGTGAATGAACATGGTGCAATAAAAGTACTTTTAGAAGTACATTTTTCCAAACACTTACATTTACCTCATTTTACTTAAGTAGAGTTAGTGGTTGCCACTTCAGCATGCAGTCAAGTTCTATACTCTTGCTAATGACTTACTAATTTTATTCAGGTGTTGCAACAGGGACACATGGAAAAGTTGCAGGACACCGGCCCTCGAGGACTGGAGTTTGAGACCCCTGTGAGAATATCTCATTGGCATAATGCTTTCCCTAGCCCAGGGGTGGGCAACTTCAGGCCTCGAGGGCCGGTGTCCTGCAGGTTTTAGATGTGTCCTTGATCCAACACAGCTGATTCAAATGGCTAAATTACCCCCATAACATGTCTTGTAGTTCTCCAGAGGCCTGGTCACAAACTAGTCATGTGTTTCAGGTGTGCTGACCCAGGGTGAGATCTAAAACCTGCAGGACACCGGCCCTCGAGGCCTGGAGTTGCCCACCCCTGCCCCAGCCGCTTACCCCAACCATCAAAAATGAATGCCTAAACCTAACCATAACCTAACTTTAACACTAAAACCACATTTTGAGCCTAAAAAATGTTTTCAAACTCATGTGGATGGGCACTTTGTCCCCATAAGTGACTGTTGGTCCCAACAAGTATAGTAGCATGCCAATTTTCTGTCCTCACAAAGATGTCTAAACATGTGTATGTGTACACACACACAGACACGCACGCACAAATCCTTAATAGCCTCGCTGCCCCTGCAGCTTTGACATGAAATGTAATATTTATTTAGGATATGAAGACGTACTTGTTGTCCCCTTAAAGGAGGTGGAGTTCCCGCAGTATGTCTATATAAATAGTTTTATGTCCTGATATAATTATAATTATGTCCTACATAGAAACTGTGGACATACCTTCTGGATCTGATAATTGAAGCCAATGCACAACACTTTCAAGCTGCATTCTTTCTAGTGGTCAGCAGAGGGCGATCCTTCTATCGTATCTTCTTTTTCCAAACGTGACCAACAACAAATAACACAGACAGCACTACATGAAAAAGGTGTGCAGAATACAGTCTTCTTTTAATATTTCACATTACAGAGACAACACAGTCGCATCTGTTATGCTTTTTAAATATTTGCACTCAGAAAAACCTGAGTTGACTGAAGAGTTAATACTAGATGGCAAAAATATAGAGAAGTCATCAACGTGTGGCAAAAAAATAAAACTACTTCAGAAGAAATCACAGATGAATTGAACAGACCTAACCTGACATATTATACTCACGTCTGTTTTAAAGGCAGCTAAAGTCTGAAGCAAATGTGTTGTGTTCAAGTCCTTTCCTGAAGGCCCGTAAAACAGAGTCCGCTTTAAAAAACTAACGGCAGTGTGCGTTTAGTCTAGCTTATCCAGTGATGAAGAATCTGCAACACGCCGCTGCTTTACATTCACTCTGCGAGGACAGGTGTGCGTCGAGCTCCTGCTGACTCTGCGATTATCACGCCGGCTCATTTTTTTTGTCGTTTTAATCGGGAAGGTGTCACAACTGAAACACAGACAGTATTTCTGCTACTGTAACCTGCAGCCTCGGGCTTCACATCAAACATACGGACTGTGATCAAGTCAAGGTCACTTTCTGTTGTCATGGGAACCATCCTCACACAAACAGCAAATTAAACAGATTGACAGGAGGAACCATTTGGCCCGCTGTGTTCAGCATGAGTGTGCTTGTAAATGAGTGTGTCCGTCTGAAGCAGAACTACTTCACATAAAGGGGACCCATCATGTCATATAAATACACTTTTACAGTGTTGGATGTTCTTGGCTGTATATTAAAGTAAAGCTCAGGTTTCAGATTGATCTAAACGCTCCACTTACCTTTTTTTATTTTCAGTATGATGTCGATGAGAACAGATATCCTTAATGTGGTTGTGCAGTGGCCAATCAAAGATCAATAAGGCATATTCTGAACTCTGAATAACACAAAGCTACTCTCGAAAGTCCCAGAATAAAAATATAGAACTGGAAATGAGTAGAACAGGTCCCCTTTAATGTGAGGACACTCTATTTACAGACTGTTGTGCTGCCAGAGAGAATCAAAGTGTAGCACCACTAAAAGAAAACACTCTACCCAAGCTTTTGTACATGTCAAGGATCAGTTCACCCAAAATCAAAGGCAGCTTTGCTTAGAATACAGTATTTAGAATATAGTGAAGTCCAAGCTTCACTGTGGAAACCGGAAGTTACAGGCGGTTAACCAGGCCTCAGTTAACCACCTGCTTGTTGTACCTTAATCACTTCCTGTTCCTTTGTTTTTTTAATCCACACACTCGGAGTACTGCTCCTCCAGTCGTTCAGGGCTTGTGTGTGAATGAGGCCGCCTTAAAACTCCCCACCTGCACATATGCAGCTCCAAAAAACAGGGGATTCAGATCTGAAAGTATACTGCTAAGGATTAACTAGAAAAATACCAATTTAGGTGAACTGGCCCTTTGAAATGGCATCTACACACACACACACACACACACACACAAAAAAGGTCCTAATGAAGTGGAAGACTCCACCAGACTGAAACAAAGGGCATCCTGTGTTCCACCCTTTTTGTCATTTATCAGATTACTGCTGATTCAGCTTGGAAAAATCATCCGTCAGAAGTTTCACGAACGATCGATACTCCTGACCGATAATCTGTAAGAAAGAAATCAAAGACGGTCCTCTAAAAAGTTGTGCGGCTTCTCAGTTTTGGCTGCAGGTACGCTCACCCTCCAGCCTCTCTGCTGATTCCTCGCTGTCGTCGTGGACGGGAAGCAACAGAAAGACGCTCTACTCCAGCGATTTGGCGAACTCTGCGTAATCTATGTAGCCGTCATTGTTTTTGTCATCGTCCTTCAGAACGTCATCGATGAGAGCAATGAGTTCCTCCTCTTTCATTGGCTGGCTGCTCTCTCCTCTCTCCTAAACAGAGACGAGCAGAGCAGCGAAAACGATTGGACCTTTCTGTGCGCAGGAATCGTGAGGCGAAAAATGTGTCACAACAATATTTTTAATCACAGCCACAGAAATAAAGGAGCAGAAAACGTGTCAGCTAACAAAACTGTTTTTTAATCGCTTTGGTGTCACGTTGCATGAATTCTTTGTTTCCTAAGGGGTGATGGATCCGCATTGTCACCGATTTTGTCCCACACACACTTCCTGACACCTTCCTGAACATTTAAAAAGTTAGCGGGATAACAAAGATGAGGCTCAAAACCTACCAGCTAATTAAAGCTAGTAACGGGCTTAATGGGAGACAGTGTCAATAAAAGATTCAGAGAAGTCTCGGTGCACAAGGGACAAGGCCGAAAACCTGTACTGATTAGCTGTGACCTTTGTGTGTATTGCAACTTGGTGGCAAGTTGTGCCTTTGGTGAGAATACCTTATTTGTGCAAGACAATTCCTAACACACTGTGCAAATATTCCAACAGCATGACTCCCATATAAAGAAGTCCTGGAGCTTAAAGACCGCCTGCAGTACTGACCTGTCACCCACTGAAACATCTGGTGCGTTATGAAACAAATTTAAAAAATATTATGATGAGAAGAGACCCTGAACTGCAGACATGCTGATATTCTATATAAAAGAAAAAAAAACACTAGAGCAAAGCTAACATTTACAGAGTGCTGCTAAAAGATAGGTAAACATGCCCCTGTCCCAACTTTCTGAAACACAAAGCATTTAAATGTCTCAGTCCCATCCCACAATAAGAAGGGTATGAGGAAGTGGGAAAGTAACCGTTATGTATCCTTTTAATGCCAACTATGACAAAAAAAACGTGCTCACACATGAATTCTCACCTCTCTGTGTACATGTGAGATTGCTGTTGCAAGCTCCAGCCCGTCCAGCAGGTTGTTCCCATCGTAATCGTGCATTTTGAAATAGTGCAGCTGGAGCTCCTGGGGCGTCATGTCTTTCTCTGGTTTGTCTATGACGCCCTCTAAATGCTCCATGATGTGGCTGCCACCAGAGGAACAACAAACAAACACAGCTACTGATTAGACAGAACCCAAAGTTCACCTCGTCCTGAGTCGTGCACGGCCATGCCACTCACTCTTTGTCTTGAACCATGTTTCTATCCAGGCGATGTTGGCTGGCTGCACTTTCTACGATCTGCTGCTGATGGTGGTGGTCTGGGTTCATCTGAGCGTGAGCGCACAGAAAACAGCAGGATATAAAGAGGAGCATACCCCCCCACTGCACACTACACCTGCTGCTCCTCATTCTGCTGCGGAAAGGCAAAGACTGAGAGTCAGCAAGTTCAGGAACACAGCTCCTGAATATCTATGTTGGACATCACCTTCTTACTACTCAAATGTCCTCAGTTTAGCACCTCACTTACATCCAGCAACACATTTGAATGTCCTTCTTACCGATTAACATGTTTCTCCTGATCAAACTACATTCACACCTGTTTTATAAGTTTGATATCTGGCTCTATAAGACAACAGCAAGGTGCTACAAATAAGCACCATGTGTTTATGGCCCATTTTAACAAAAAACACCACAGACACACACAGTGCATGGACCGCACTAATAGGGATGTTTCTGCAGTAAACTGTGAGATTACACTGCTATGCTAACTCAGTTAAACAGCCACATTAAAAGAGGGATGTATGACCGTTAGCTTGAGAGCCATTATAAGATAAATACAGCAACAAGCTGCATCTCAGGGCTACGCTGAAATAACATAATTTCATGGGTCATGACTTGGTGTAACTGGTAAAGAAATAAAAAAGATGTATATGTACTTACGTTTAAATAATTTCTATCTTCACCTGTATCCGCGAACAGTTGTGCAGTTGTGCGTAGTTTGCTGCTTTAATGATCAATCCGAGCTTTCTCGGACTGAGCGGCTTTCCGTAGCTTCACTTTGACACGACAGCTCATTGTGATTGGCTGCAGCTATCCGAGAGCGCTCAACTGGGGCAAGATGATTCCCTCCACGTTATTCTGAATTCTTCGTCTTTCTCTGTCTAAAGCTAAAATTAGTTTTATTATTTTGTTGTGGGTTACAGTAAGATTCGTGTACAATTGCTATACATTAATAAGCTCAAACTAAACCTTGTAGAATATTCCGTATAGAATAATTTTATATATTTCTAGTGCTTTCCGTTTTCACGAACTAGCGTTTTGATCATTTGACAGAATTTACGAATTCATGCGACAGACATGCTGTTGAATCACCTTTAGCGGTAATAACTTGAAGGTTTTTTGTAAACTTTTAGTTTTTGTATGACTTTACAAGCCTCTCTCGTCATCGTGGAGGAATTTTGGCCCCAAAAAGTTGATTCTGTTCATCTGGACGTAGCGTTTTCAGTGGGAGATACGTTTCGTCACTCATCCAAGTGACTTCTTCAGTCTCAGCTGACTGCAGGTTTCCCCAATCTTATATTTGCACAATGACTAAAACCAGACCACTGAATGAACGAAGAGCTGTGAGGTCAGTTCCAACCTTTTGGGATTTACCTGGATGATTGAACATGCATCAAGAATTTGGTTCATTGGTCTTTGGTTGCATTCGTTTATGCACAGCTCTCCCAAGGTCCCAGCACAGCCTTTCAATTAAGTTTCAATCTGGACTTTGATCCAAACCGTCACCACTGTGCATGACACTATGAGGTGTTTGTGCTCTTATCCTGTGTTTGCTTTTGGCCAAACATCTCCAGTTTAGTCTTGAATCTCTTTAGTTCCTCAGAATCAGTAAGAATGTACTCCCCCCCCACAAGACTGTATGTGTCAGTGTTGTCTTCCCTAATAAAACATTAAACGATAGATGGATTTAAAAGAAAAATCTCAGTAAAGATTTCCTGTCACAGAGGCAGGCATATTTTCTCTAATGTTGGGTGTTTTTCACATCTCAAATATGAATATGCTTAATGACAAGTTTATGGAACCAGTGAATCTTTTGAGGCCAACCTAATTATTCCCATCCCACACAGCATTTGTGATCTCAGCCAATAGCAGCACAGCGTCAATTCCTCTCCTGTTGTGCTATGAGCATGCAGGGGTCACCACGGGAAAAAGATCCACATTGTTTCACTTCCTGACACAACCTTTGCCAGCTAAGGACTGGTGTTGTGCCAAGAAAAAAGTGATTTCCAGTATTTAAACTCTTATAAATGACCGATAACCTGTCAAATAGGGTTATGTCAAGAATCATATAAAGTCATTTTAAACCACAAGCAACTTTTCCTACCAGAAGGTAAAAGCAGCAATCAGTTTTTGGCAAAGTGAGTTTTATATACTATTGCTTTATCCAGCTAAAAAGACACATCAACATTAAAAATGTATTTTCTAAAGAGGAATATGGCCAAGAGGGCAGCAGAAATTGCAACAAATATAATGTAATAGCTCTCAAGAGATATTTTAAGTGGCCAAAAAGCACTAGATTGAATATAATGTAATTACAATAAGGCTGGATCATAAAGATACCAGCAAAACATGTCATTTCTTTCCTCTCCATATATAACCCCTCCATAAATCCTGTTGACTACAGTCTTTTTTACCAACATAATAAAATACGTTACCCATAAAAAACACACTCTCTTTTTTGGCACAACACCAGCTGAAGGAGTATACACTAGCTTGTGACCCTCTGATGTTGGGCTTTTCTTTGTCTGTCTCTTCCTTGAATAGAACCAGCAAACTTCACATCAAATTGTGTGACCCACCAAACCACGGAGCCACTCTAGAATTTGGGGTTGGCGAAAATTCCCACCGGGGTTCAGAGAGGCCTGGAGAATCCAATGATATGTCCCAGATATTTACATATGTAAAAGTATTCCTACCATAAAGTTCTAAATATCCATGAACACACACATACACACCTCCACTTAAAGAGCCCCCTTTTTGTATGCTCAAACGAAGCCACGCCCCCTGGTGGCGGACCTATCTTATCGGGTCACTTTGAGTTGAGACGTTCTCTACGTCAGCAGGGGGCGTGGCCGCTCAGCTGTGAGGTCTGTCAGCACCGCACGGCACAGGGTGGTGGACACGACAAGAGGGACGAGCGTCGTTTATGTCAAGCAAATGTCAACTTTCCAGAGAGAAAATGAAGCAGCTAAGTCTCTGTTCAGGAGGCTTGAGGTTTTATTTTAATGTCATAAAGTAGCTGATAGATCCTGAGTAGTCAGTGACCCTCGTTTCCTCTGTATGTGCACCCTGTGCTGTGGTTTCATGGGTAAATGCTCACTGTGTGATTCCCCCCAGCGTCCCCCATTTAGTTGAATTATATTTTACATCACATTCCTGAGCTTGAGCTTGATAAAGCGCAATTACACCTCACAGCGCAATAGCTGTCAGATGTACTGATCCAGCGTCAGTGAACCAAAGATTTACAACAGATTTTGTTTTTCACTCATTTATTTAAAAAAAACAACCCACAATATGTGTCTGTACTGTATATCCTGCCTCGGCTGGGTTGCCCACTTTGCTGCAGCATTCTTTGCATTGCTGTTTCTTAAGCTCTACCTGATCCAGTTAAAGTGTTGACGGCAAGAGATTAGGGGCATGGGTTTTAAGAGGACTTCCTTCCCTTCAAACAGCTACAGATCAAGTCCTCTCCAAATGCCACACTCATTTGAAGTTGAAGGGGGAAAAGCTTTAGACAGAAAAGCAGGAATGTGAATGTTATAATAAACACGAGCAATAGTTCCTGCACAAACAGAGTGTGCGGGTTCTTGGGGCTTCCTACAGATGTGTAATGTAACAGCAATTAAACCCATGTTAACGCCTGCATGTATTTCTCTGGACTTTGCTGCTGTTGACTTTCTGTGCCCGTAATAACCCACACCCCACCCTCCACCAGTCTCCCTCCGCACTCTGTGATTACACATTTATTTCTCCTGGTCCTAGTCTGCAGTTACTCCCATCGTGTCCGGGGAGTACAGTCACCATCGGGACAGAGCGGCGATGGCATCCCGGATTTCTTTCACTCAGGCCCGGCTGGAAGCGGAGCTGGAGCGCTACCGGGCCGAGTGCCAGTGGGACAAGATGCCGGCGATAGTTGAGCAGATGCAGGCTGCGCGGATCCACGAAGACGGTGAGTTGATGGTGGTATGCACCTGGGGTTTTTTTTAAAGTTCAGGTGGCTGTTGTCACTTCCTGGCTGTTTTTTAACTGTTCATTGATCTGTACACTGTAAAAAAAAGGAAAAAAAGAAAAAGTTTTTTAAGTTTCGGGAAGCTGCTTCCAGGGGAGAAGCGGTAAGAAATTCTCTTAAACAATTAAAAGTACTGAGGATTTATAGCAATATCCACGAGCTTTAGTTCTAATGATTTGCACAAAACACTCACTGAGTGTTGATCAAGCATGGACATTTTTTGCAGTGTTTTTTGCGCACAGGTTGGACCTTGATCTCTCAACACTGGCTTCTGCTTGTTGAAGTTTTTCTAAGCAAATCTATTCAAGCGTTGATATTACAGCAATAAATGTGATGTGCAGAGAGGGTCACACAGGGCAGTAGGATGGCCTCAATGAAAGTTTACAGTAGACACACTGAAAGGGTATATAAATAATTAAAGGAACTGAGTGGCCTTCTGCGTGCAAGATGAGCAGTATTGCCTGCATGCAAAACAAGATTTTTCCAACAGGTTATTAGCTGCCTGCCTCTGCCCTTGAAATCACTTGACACTGTACACGTGCTCAAAGAAATGCAAACACGCATATTGTTTCTGTGCCTCATAAAGCATTCATTTGGTAGCTCACTAATGCACCTGCCTCCAACCCTCACCTTAGCAGAGTAAATATGGGCTGAGGTCCTGGCTGATAGTGCAGACCAGCAGTTTCTCCTTGCTCGCACACGCGCTCATGTGTTAAATTAATGTGGTATTTCTGTGAGCATGCATGACTCACACTGTAGCTGATCTGTCAGGAACTGTGTGTGGAACGGTTTTTCTTTTTAGATTAGAGATAGAGGAACTTTGTTTCAAGTAAAGCAATAAGCTGTTAAACTTCCAACCAACTGTAAAACTGTAAAAAAGCAGTAATAGGTGGTGTACTCTGCTTTCAAGTTTCAAATGTTTTTCTTTGGGGAGTTTGCTGTAGGTGATGTTGTGAGGAAGATGTAACAGTCTGATTTTATCTCACTCAAACAGAAAGGACAGATGGGGGTAATGCGCTACTTAAAAACAGCAGATCTTTTAGGATAGCTACTTGGATAAGGTGTGTAAGGCAGACGAAGATTTGGAGCTTTTAGTAAAATACGGGAAGTACAGTATATTCTACTGTGTAGTAAATGTATTTATTTATTCATTTTTATTTGTGAATTTAAAAAACATTATGTGACCATTCATTTTATTCCCCACAGGTATCGCACGTATCCTTAAAGCTACTTTTTGTAAAAACCCTTTATAAATGTAATAAAAGCTTTCACCACAAGGTGTCTCCATTTTACCAGAAAGTTGTAGTGTAGCATTATATTCATCTGTGTACATCTGAAATTATTTCATATTAGAGCATTGAAATGTTGCTTCTAACTAATCTAATGTTTCAATCTCAATTTAAAAATGTCAATTTCTTCCTTAATCAAAAAAAATTGTGTTCTTCAGCTACTAAAACAGACCTCATAGTAACACAGTGTCTGGTTTCGTTAATTCACAGCAAAATCTCCAGTGTTAAATTAACACTAGAGAGTGTCTAAATGGGTCCACACCTCTGAGTGTTAAATACAACACTGTTGAGTGTTAAATTAACACTTTTGACAGTGTTATATGTTTAAAAGTAACCTAGTCAGTTTTGAAGATTAACAATGGCTAACACTGAGCAGTGCTGATTTTCTAACACTGGAATATTTCTAACATTTTGAGTTATTTTCCAGTGTTAGAAAATCATGGACGTGAGGCTTCTGAAGTCTCATTTTGAATCCTCAATATTAGCATTTTCACCATTACAGTTTTGGTTTAAAAATTCTGGGTGTAATGAGGAAAGGGATGTTGGATGTTATAAACTAAGCTGGAAAGTGTGTACTCAGGTCAAATTAGAAAGCTGTTTACCCACAGAGGTTTAGCTTAGAGGAACACAAGTTATTTTACAAAACAGGTGGCTTTCAGACATACCAGAGTGGAAGGCACGCCTGCACAGCTAACATCTTAGCAAACATTTAGAGTGGTGTTTCTGTCCACCTTAATGTTAGTGCAGTGCGTGCTATCTGTTACTCCATTTTGGTCTGCACTGACTTCTAAAGGGGTTATTTGGCTACTAAGCAACCAAATGCTCTACTACTTTAACTGACTAGCTAGCTAGTTGCTATACTTTATCTGCCTTAAATCACTCTTAGCATATTATTAGCATATCTGGTTACAGGGCTAACCATCAGCTAACCAGTAGTGTTTGAAAATTTGCAACTACCTCCACTTAATGTTAACATTAACTAACTGGATAGCTAGTTGCTGTACTTTATCTCCCTGCAAACCCTGAGTTTATAATCTTCATATATTAGCATATCTAGCTATAGGGCTAACCTTTAGCTAACCAGTAGTGTTTGATAATTTGCAACTACCTCCACTAAAACACAATGAAAAAAGTAATTTAGTAACTTCAGTGTTTCAAACAATCTTGAATGAGCTTCTTTTTTCCTTCTTTTTTATTTTTTTTTTAGCAAAAATAAATAAATAAATAAAATAAAAACAAGAAAGAATGCTGGCTCCCAGAGGGAGATGTCTGACAGGGACAAAGTAGGAACAGAAGAGACCAAATCAATGCTGTGAGTTTTTCATAAAAGAACAAGCAATGGGTTGAAAACATCCGGGAATTAGAACTAAAAAAGCAAACTTTCTTTGTGTTTATCACTATGAGTGACCTCTTTCATAAAGAGATCCATGTGCTACTATGAAAATATTGAAACCAGCATTATTACTCACGCTTCAAACAAAGTAAAGCTCATCAGTAATAGCAACGAACGCTTTGATCCTATTCACAGGAGGTTCAAATGTTTATTGAAATCCAAGGAAATTGTTGACTAAAGGGGAGGTGATTAGTAGGAAATGATAAGGCTGCTCCTAAAATGAAAATAGAGAAAATCAGATAATCAGAGCAATGATGATATTCAAGAGAACTGAGTGTGAGCAAACTACAGAGTAAATTTGATCTTTCTACTTGATAAGTCTTGAAGTGAAACCAGAATGTTTTTGTTTTTTTATCTCAGTCCTTACAACACCGATTCTTGCCAAAGTCTAGGCTCCAACTTGACGGTGCAGTTATTACATTGCTCCTAATGTGGCCACGGGCTGAGACACGTCCTGGTGTTTAGCCCCCACCTTCCCCTCGCAGATATTTTCAGCCTTGACTGTGCTGATAAACCAAACTTGCAAATATGTCAAGTATATCAGGGCATAAACACTGCGCGCAGAGCTGGCAGTGGTAAACACACATACGCACGGTGAAAAAGCCAAACAGGAAAGCTTTAATCGAGTGTGTGTACACAGACACTGAGGTTTACTACTGGACTGTAACTGAGTGCAAGGCTCCATCTGAAGCGGGTTGTTTTACTACACATGTAAACTTTAAATCGCTGTAGGTGGATGGGAGTGTTTATCTGCTGATACCGAGATTAAAGTTCTTTAGGAAAAATATTAGGAGAAATGGAAACTGTAGTTTCTAAACAGACTTAAGGACTCAGGCATGTTTAAACTGCTCTCCCTGGGAATTGCTGTTTTGAATGGACTGAGGGAGGTTTGCTTTGGCTACAGAAACAAATGACCTGTGACCTTTAGCTCAGACCTTCAGCATACTCCGCTCACTGTGAATCTTTTTGATGCCGCCCCCTCCTTTAGATGATTACGGGACGCTGCTGATGGCAGAGGCGCTGCTGGAGGAGTGCGTGCTGGAAAACATGGATCTGCTACGCAGGTCCAAACCTTTGGTGGACAAAACCCAGCCCAAACTGTGCAAGGCCAAAAGACTCCTCAATACCATCCTTAGCCGAGGCCGTCTAACAGTTAGTCTCATCTAACTTACTTCTGACATCTGAGTTTTAGACTTTGCTCTGCTTTTTAAAAAACGACTTCCTTCATTTAATCAAACAAAGCCCTAAAGCCATTGTTTCACAGAGCACCGACAGCTTCTATAAATTCCATCCTTTTCCGTGGCTTCTTCCTATTCAGCATTTCTTTATATTGCTGTCCTGCAGCCCCGGTATTTGAACGAGGCTCTGCTGCTGATGGCCAAAGTGCACTACGTGCAGGGACGCTACCGGGACGCCCAGGGAATGTGTGCCAGGGTGGGGCTGGAGGAGCTAACGCAGGATGACCAGCCGACCTACCACCTCCGCCTGCTGGCTGAGGCGTTCGTGATTAAAGGTAAAAAATGTTTTTCTTTCCTATTTCTAAGAGTTTAATTGGTTGGTTCTTGATAGCAAAGAAAAGAAAAACTAATTTTGAAGAGAAAACAAAGATAAACACTGCAGAGAATCCAATCTGTTGCATGTGCAGTAGGGAGTGTGTAGTTTTCTGCGCATGCTCTCTGCTCAGTTTTAACTGAATATAGTTGGTTACATAATCTTTCTGCACTTCCTGTCCTGTATGGCTGTCTACTGCGTGACTTTGTTTCTTTAAGCTGCCATGATCGACAGTCGTTGCAATGGGCAGCATTAAGAAAGAGATTTGCACATCCACTTTTTTGCAGGTACACCAAAGAGAAAGAAAATCCTACAGTGTCTTGAATGCATTTAAGTTAAGAGGAGTGAGCTTTAATCTTCGTACTCACACGGTAGTGGCTGTTTTTAAGCTGCAAGGCTGAAAGGTCGATGAAAAAGCAAAATCACTGACAACACGGCGCACTCACCAGCACCAGAGGACAACGAGGGGACAGCAGGAAGCAGGAGGGCTCGTGGGAAATGTCATGGGGGAGAAACTAGCTTAGTTTGGACCAGGACTTGAGGTTTTCCTGATCATTTTTATTTAATTTTAAAGGACGTTGGCAGTAGCTCCTTTGGGATGAGGGGGGTTACAGGGCAGGTAGCTCAGGTGTGTTCCACTTCATTCTGCAGATGCCCCTCAAAAGCATTTAGGTATGTGTCTAAGTAACGATGCATATGAACCCAAGGACACGAGGTTTCCCAATGCATTTCACTGTAAGGCGACAGCGAGTGCATGTGATTCACCTCACCTTCCTGTGATTTTGACTTGTGGCCGATCAGCGTGTACCGCTAACTGCAGCCGTGCTACTGGTTCTACACTATGTCACTGACTGACAGCTGGTGGCAGCAGCGCACCGCTAGCTACCAAGGACACGTAATAATAATAAAATCTCTTTAGACCTTAATTGATTTTTTCGCACTCAGCAGCAATAACATTTCTTTTAATTTAGAAACAGGATCATTACTTAAAAATATACCTGACAGAAGCCATTAAAACTTTTTCCTCTTACAAACAGTAGACTCTACACTTTAACGCTCCACTAACTCCAGGAACTCCTCTCTCCACTCCTGAATGTGTGATTTTAATGCCAACTGATTGTCACACAGTCTTTGTGTGAAAGAGTGACGATATGTCCTTATTAATGAAGCCTGTCCCAGTGAGCTCCATAAACCTCTAAAATCCTTGGAGGCACAGTTAGTATAAAAATGTCACGCAGGAGAAATTTGACTGCTTGTTAATACTGCCAGGTATGAGTGCTGAGACAGACCCGTGGTGGTTTTAAAGAATACTTGCGAGGTGGAAAGCATACATTATATATTGCAATCTCAATGTTTTCAGGACGTTCCACCAATGTCGCATCTGTGCAGTGGTCTCACTCTAACCCTATCTACATGAAATATAATGCACTTCATAACACAGCTGACAGTGTTTCAGTATGGCTTCTGGATGTCTGCTACACCGCTGCACAGTTTACATTTACAGCACATCTCCTGCTTGTCAGCCTGCACCTTCAGTAAGCAAAAGCAGCTCTAAGAACTGGCAGGTTTCCTTGAAAAACACCAGCAGCAAGGTTGAACTACTCTCGTCATACATTTCCTTAATGATCCCTTAACTAATCCCTCTGATAGGAGCTGTTACAGCCTTAAAATCACAATGACCTTTTATGGGGTTTGGAAGTGGAAATGGAAGGGAGGCAACGGGCCAGACTGTGGATTCAAACGTTGCACGACTGGAAAACATCAGCTTGATTGGGCACGGAGCTACTATTGTGTTTTAACCTTAAAGATCCTGATGAAGCGGTGCATTTTCTTTCTATGCATCGCTGTTCTGTCCCGCAGACACCTCGAGGGAGCAGATTGGGAATAAGCTAACAACGTAAAGCTCGTCTGGAAGCTGATTTCCCACCTCTGGTCTTTGTCTTGACACGTTTTTCTACAGATGCTTCTTTTAAAAGCACAACAATCATGAGTCATACGTGAAGGGAGGATTTACAGTTAGTCACAATCACAAGCTGTCTCAAGCCCAAACATGAACGCCCCCCTCCCCCTCCATCACTTTTTATTTTGGAGTCATTTTAAAAATATGCTCTTTCCAGTCAGATACAGCCTTAAGTGTTTTTTTTTTTTTTTTGCTCTAATGTGACTCACTGAATACCAGCATCATTAAAGGTCACAGATCACATTCACAGAACATTACACTGGAGGCCTGGATAATCTTGTTTCACTCATCATAATCATCATCATTACGCGGCTACACTCCCTGTTTCCTGATGATCGGATGTGACCTCACGCTCATCAAACTGGAGAGAATTTGTTGCAATAACTGTCAGATTTCTTTTGATTGCTTTGAAGCCCACTGAAGGATTGTCTTTGCAAACACTTTTAACGTAGATCAGATCCTCCGGGAGCTGCTTGTCTCCTTCCTGCACTTTTCCCAGGGTTGCTTTGGAAATGAAGTCAGATGTGAATACTTGGATGATGACGTCTCCTTATTTGATTTAGCTTGGCGTCTGGCTTGAGACTGCTGCCCGTCACAGGCCTCCTGCGGTCTCGAGAAGTCCTCCCCCCCCCCTCCCACTTGTTTGTACAAATAAGTGCACTAGCAGACATCATCTGGACAGCACCAGCCTGTTAACGGCCGCTTCTGTACTTGTGCATCAGAAATGCAATTATAAGTAGAAAAAACAAACAAACAAAAACAAAAGGACAGTGTTCAGTTCAATTTTTATGTATACAGCACAAAGCTTTAAATTTTAAGGTGAAAGCCCCTCCACAAAACCAAATGGAAGAAAGGAAGAAACCTCTGGGTGAACCAGCCATCTACCACAACTGACTAAGGGGGATTAGGGGAAAATGTAGGCAGGAAGGATGTTCATGAGCATAGAAATGCAGAAAGGAACTAGCCCTAACCCTCTACAGGAAGACAATCAAAGCCCTAAAGGTGATGCCTTCGTTTGTATAACTGAAAATGGCCATGCAGACAGGATAACCATAGTTATTAGATGCTCATCCTGAAGGAGACGCTAACATTTGTACCAATTTTCCATCCAAGAACTGCTGAGATACTTCACTTGAAATCACAAATACTAACCTTGAGAGATGCTCGAGGAAAAGTCATGGGATCATCTAAGATCAGGATTCATCCTCTGGGACTAGTAAATATTGTCAGAGCTGTCCAACGCACATCCGAGTCTCATTTTAACAGACTAAACTTACTTGTATTTTCAGATCTATCTCGGTGAAGTCTGTCAGAGCAACTGAGCATTGCAAGTGCAGACCGAGTAACGATGAATGGACAAACAGTTGAAGCAGTAAAGTTTGATTATCGCCACTTTCAGTCTATTTTGTGAGGCTCAGCCTCTGTATTTCACATATACGTCACAACATTTACCCCTAGCTGCCACATTTCGAAAAACCCTGTTTGAAATGTTGTTATTAGTAATACTAATGATTTTATCAGGTAAACTGACCTCTTCCAGTCACCCACAGCTCCTGTATTACATTTTCAGCTTAACCTGACCAGCTGAAAACTAAAGCAGTTACATTTTTAATGGTAGCTTTTGTTAGTTTGTTTGCTTACAGTGGGGCAAAAAAGTATTTAGTCAGCCACCGATTGTGCAAGTTCCCCCACTTAAAATGATGACAGAGGTCAGTAATTTGCACCAGAGGTACACTTCAACTGTGAGAGACAGAATGTGAAAAAAAAATCCATGAATCCACATGGTAGGATTTGTAAAGAATTTATTCGTAAACCAGGGTGGAAAATAAGTATTTGGTCACCTCAAACAAGGAAAATCTCTGGCTCTCACAGACCTGTAACGTCTTCTGTAAGAAGCTTTTCTGTTACCTGTATGAATGGCACCTGTTTGAACTCATCATCTGTATAAAAGACACCTGTCCACAGCCTCAAACAGTCAGACTCCAAACTCCGCCATGGCCAAGACCAAAGAGCTTTCGAAGGACACCAGGAAAAGTATTGTAGACCTGCACCAGACTGGGAAGAGTGAATCTACAATAGGCAAGCAGCTTGGTGTGAAAAAATCAACTGTGGGAGCAATCATCAGAAAATGGAAGACATACAAGACCACTGATAATCTCCCTCGATCTGGGGCTCCACGCAAGATCTCATCCCGTGGGGTCAAAATGATCATGAGAACGGTGAGCAAAGATCCCAGAACCACACGGGGGGACCTGGTGAATGACCTGCAGAGAGCTGGGACCAAAGTAACAAAGGTCACCATCAGTAACACACTACAACGGCAGGGAATCAAATCCCGCAGTGCCAGACGTGTTCCGCTGCTGAAGCCAGTGCATGTCCAGGCCCGTCTGAAGTTTGCCAGAGAGCACATGGAGGATACAGCAGAGGATTGGGAGAATGTCATGTGGTCAGATGAAACCAAAGTAGAACTTTTTGGTATAAACTCAACTCGTCGTGTTTGGAGGAAGAAGAATACTGAGTTGCATCCCAAGAACACCATACCTACTGTGAAGCATGGGGGTGGAAACATCATGCTATGGGGCTGTTTTTCTGCCAAGGGGACAGGACGACTGATCCGTGTTAAGGACAGAATGAATGGGGCCATGTATCGTGAGATTTTGAGCCAAAACCTCCTTCCATCAGTGAGAACTTTGAAGATGAAACGAGGCTGGGTCTTCCAACATGACAATGATCCAAAACACACCGCCCGGGCAACAAAGGAGTGGCTCCGTAAGAAGCATTTGAAAGTCCTGGAGTGGCCTAGCCAGTCTCCAGACCTCAACCCCATAGAAAATCTGTGGCGGGAGTTGAAAGTCCGTGTTGCTCGGCGACAGCCCCAAAACATCACTGCTCTCGAGAAGATCTGCATGGAGGAATGGGCCAAAATACCAGCTACTGTGTGTGCAAACCTGGTAAAGACCTATAGTAAACGTTTGACCTCTGTTATTGCCAACAAAGGTTATGTTACAAAGTATTGAGTTGTATTTTTGTTATTGACCAAATACTTATTTTCCACCCTGATTTACGAATAAATTCTTTACAAATCCTACCATGTGGATTCATGGATTTTTTTTTTCACATTCTGTCTCTCACAGTTGAAGTGTACCTCTGGTGCAAATTACTGACCTCTGTCATCATTTTAGGTGGGGGAACTTGCACAATCGGTGGCTGACTAAATACTTTTTTGCCCCACTGTAGTTAGTCGCTGAGAGCAGGTGCTCGTAAAAAAGCCACGGTCTCTCTCCGTGCGTTTCAGGTCTGTCTCTGGATCACCAGACGCTGTCTGCCGTGTCCCGTGTTCGTCTTTCTGAGAGAGAGGAGGAGTCCCTGTCCTGTTACCTCAGGGCCTGTGATGCAGCTCTGTCCTACCTGCAGGAGCTCGATAAGGTGGGCTTTTTATGCCCGTGTGAGAGCATGAGCGTGTGTGACCCTGTTATGGCTGTGTTTGGTTTGGCATTTTACTCCATTTTACTGTTTACTGAGTTGTTGTAATAATCTTTTGACAGAAACTTTAAATTTCATAGGGGGTTAATAATCTTGTCTGTTTTATCTCTGTGTTTTCAGGTTGTAACAACACCCCACATCAAGTCAGCCAAAACCATTTTACTTCACTCACCCAGTGATATTGAACTGGGCTACTTCCTGCAGGCTGCATTACAGAGTGCTTACCTTTGTCTGCTGCATAGGGGGTGAGGGTAGCAACCATAACAACCATATTATTTTTCAAAAGCAAAAAATAGACCAGCAAACATCTTTACACATGCTCACATGTGACAGTATAATTCCAACGTCTTTGATAAGAGTACAAGTCAGATGATTTCAATTTTGTTCTGATTATATTTACATAATTATTAAATAGAATTTGTTACATGTGTAGCTGCAGATTGGATTCTTGTTTTGTGCACTGCAGAGTTTTATTGCTGATTCCTCCTTTGATCACAAGACTCGCTCTGCGGAGCAGAGAGCTGTGTGCTCTGTCGTTTAGCTTGTGTTAAAGTGAAGAGGAGAAGAAGAAATCAAGCCTAAGCTTTCCAGCACCACTTGACCTTAGTGCACCACAGATGCATTTTTACTCGTGATCAATAGGTGGCAGTGTTGCTCTTAGACATAGAAAAGCAAGGTGCGTTTGAATGGTCACATAGGAACACCATCTCTGTAGAAAGTATAATATTATGTCTTACTCATTCATCCACTGCCCATAAATGAGGTCGCTGTGAGTAAAGAAGAGTTCGAGTGTGTTGTCTCAGTCAAAGAAAAACTTTTGCTTTGATTACATGGCAACAAACGTCCTGCAGGACTTTATCTCTGTAACACTGTGATACTAGATCGCCTAACTTCTTCTTCTTCTGCACATTTATTTTTGTTTAATGTTACACTTTCACACCTACATGTCACACTGATATATGCTTACTGTGTGTGTGTGTGTGTGTGTGTGTGTGTGTGTGTGTGTGTGTGTGTGTGTGTGTGTGTGTGTGTGTGTGTGTGTGTGTGTGTGTGTGTTAGTCATCTTGCACAGGGTGCTCACCAGCTGCGTAGAGTGCTGAGGGTGGTGGAGTCACGAGGGTCTCAGAACTTCAGAAAGGTGGGCCACCTCTCACACACACGCATGCACGCACACACACACACACACACACTGCACTGTATTCTAATACTTAACCATTGTGACATACTTCAAGTCCATTTACTCGACACCAGTCGTATGCTTTCACCAGCTTTCATGCAGTTTGTATGTGTAATATTATACATACACATACATAATAACACAAGAACAAGTACTAACTGACCTGCTGCCATATGATGTGCAGGTGATTGGTTCAGCACAATTTGTAATCTAGAGAGACTGTAGGCGAACGCGCCTTCCACCAAAGCCAGTGACCTGTCCACATTCAAATGTAATATTTTCTTTCTTTGGGACTGTTCCAACTCTGCACCAAATCTGATGAAGTCCAGTGTTTTGGCTTTAGAGAAAAACACTGAAAACACATCTTTATACGGGAATGTTTTCTGTAAAACGATCAGTAAAAAAAAAAGAAAAAAGAAAGTTATTTCTATTCTTATTATTATTATCATTCAAATTTTCAAGTGGACAGATTCTGCATTTTTCTGTCATGTGTATAAACTGTTACAGCGGTGAGTGGATGATCATATTAAACATGATCACATATAGTCAGATATGAGTAATCCCTGTAAACTGAAAGTTCAGGACTGTTCTTGAATCTGTATGATGCCAGTGAGAGCGGAGCTCCTAAAATACAATCAATTCAGTTACAAACTGTGGTTAAGAAGCCTTTGCGAGGGGCAGCCAATCAGGAGAAAGCGCACTTAACAGGAGGGGGAAGGGAGTTAAAATAGTTTGTTTCAGACAGACTTATTTATCGTATCCTGGCTGCTTGAGATGAATAAAGATTGAGAACTGAGAATCATACAAAGTTAAACCATGAAAGCTGAAAAACAGCATAAATACAGGACTCAAAGTATCAGTATTCCACACCTGCACTAATACAGCATCTGCATGTGGCTCCATCCTAGTCTGCAGCGAGAAAACTAGCAAAAGTGTTGCTGAGCTCTGTGAGCGAGGACAGCTACTGGCCCCCGCTGGGCCCCCCACCCTCAGCCTGGCTTCACAGAGAAGGAGCCGCCGCCTCCAAAGACGCCATCTACCCCACTGTTAAACCACCACATCGCTACAGCACAGAATGGTTTGTACACTCTCTGTTTCTTTTGTTTTCATTTCAGTATTTTTGGTTTTCTGTTTCAGTCTGCTCTAGTCTAATCGTGCTAAATGCAATTACTTGAGTCATGCTAAGTATTTAGCTTATAAAGCTATACATGACTGCTATGATGGTGTTAGTTACTTCACCGTATCAGCTGACAATAGTGGACAAAGATTATCTCACTAAGGAGTGTCGCTTTAGTACTTTGAGCCCACGAGTATCTCTTTTGTCTAAATTACCCTCCTGTTAAGACCTTGGTGCTTACTGCAGTATGACCCGAGTGTTGACCTGCTGCATGACAACCTACATTAACTCCCATGTCCACTGACTTAGCAACACTAAGATGAATTTCCCTTCCATCCATTTTCTTAACCACTGATCCAATTTCAGGATCTGGGAGGGCTGGAGTCTATCCCAGCTGTCATTTGGAGGGAGGTGGGGTACATGCTGGGCTGGCTGCCAGTCTATTAGAGACAAATGTGAAACAAGAAAATAGTTTTTTGGTTGGACACCATTAAGATGGCCCCCAAAAAACAATATTGTTCTTAATAATGTGATGCCTGTGATGGGATTTTGCTATTTTTGTCTCTTCTGTAAACACAACATGTCCATCAGTCATGGGTTCCCTCCTTTGTTACTTTCCCAGAGGCTGCTCTATTTTCTCTTTTCTGGGGCTGGGAGGGACGGTCTATATTCTTTATAGATTGTGAGATAAATTTGCTTTTTTTGTTTCCTAACAAAATTAACCTGATTTGTAACAAAACATAAGCATCGGAGTTAAAGAAGAACTATTACTTGTCAATAGTTTAGCTGAAGGTTGAACTTTTAAACAGGTTTTGTCTGGAGAAACAAAACAAATCACACGGTCTTTCAGGTCGTCTGTGATGTCTGAAGCTGATTCGGGTGGTTTTCACTGCGCCTGTGGTTCAGCTCTGTCCTGGAGAAACCACTAGAATGCCACTAGAGGTCATCACATCCCAGGCTTAATTAACACTGGCTGAAAACCTGCTTTAGAGGAGGTTAAAGGGCTCAGAGCGAAGCCAGACTTCAGTTCATTCATTAGTTCATTTCTGACACCAGAAAGCAGGCTGCTGTTTTATCTGTGCTATAGGGCGGTTCTTTGAACATAGTGCTTATATAACATAACATGTCAGCGTAGCGTAACGGCAGAAGGCAGAAGAAACCCTTGGCCAGCCCGGACAGGACAAACTGGTTATGTGCAACAGCACACAACAATGATCACCACATAGTTGTCTAGTTTCTGCCCTCTTTGCAAAGGAATCCTGCGCTTGTTGCTCGGGCCCTGCAAGCCATACTTAGTCACCGCAACATGACTAAGCTAGCCCACACTATCATAAGTGAAGATCTAAATCCATGTCTGAGATTTGAAGGAGAGAGGAGGAACAGGAGAAACAGGCTGTGCTTCGGCATTGTTCGTGGCTTTTGTTATCAGTTGCCTCCTGAAAAGGCCTCTGTGGTGTCTGGTAAACGTGTCCTTTAAAAGGACACGGAGTTGATGAGAGGGGCAAAGAAAGTGATGAATAGAAGGAAAAGTGTAAGACCCAAAGAGTGTGTGTTTGAGAGAGAGAGAGAGAGCGAGAGACATCTGAGATACTACTGTATAGTGATATATCCAGGGTGGTCTGTATTATGTTACAGCTCCACAGGTGAGACAGAAACGTGACACTCACACCAGTGTACTTCTGGATGTGTGTGTGTGTGAGTGAGAGAGGGATAAAATTCCCATTCTTGGTACTATTTCCTGCTTTCTGTGTCCTGGCAGTTGCTTCTGTCCTCAGGACGTGGTGGAGGAGGCCATTTTGCTGCTACTCATCACAGAATCCATGGTGAGATGCTCTCACACACACACACACAAACCACAACACACACACACGCACACATTCGTTTTCATATATTTGTGGGGACACCTCATTGACATAATGCTAACCATCCAAAATGAAGGCCTAAACCTAACCGTGACCTAACTGTAACCCCGACACTAAAACCACATTTTGAGTCAAACTCGTGGGGACCGGGATTTTGTCCCCATTAGGGCTGCTGGTCCCCATAAGCTTGGTAAAATTCCAGTTTTGGTCCCCACAAAGATATGTAAACACGCACACACACATCCACCTTTCCTTGCTTCCTCGTCTTCCTCATCCCGCGTCTCTCTTTATCCAGGCCAGCGGTGACGCGGTGATCAGTCGTCTGCCGGATCAGGCTGAGGCTCGCAAGACCAGTCTGCAGGACGCCACCTCAGTCTATGACCTGCTCACCATCGGCATGGTCAGGAGGGGGCAGTACGCCATGCTCTCTGAGGTGTTCTGACACACGCACGCATGCAGACGCACACTATGCTGGAGGTCTAAGGGGAGGCGAGCAAAAGAGGGAGAGATGAGATGTGTTAGTGAGAGCTTTGCCTTTGCCAAACTTTTTAATGAATGTCCTTATCACTTGGAGCACAGGGATTATGTGTCTTTTTCTCTCACTGCCTCTCAGTCTTTTCTTCATCTCTCACCATCCCCCACACTGCCTGTTCTTTTCTAGTTCTTCTTCTGGCTTTGAATTCCTCCTCCATTTTCTCATTTTTTGTTTAAACTGTCCCCCCCCCAGTGTGACTTTCTACCCAGATGTGGGAAGTTTAAGAGGCGGAGGTTAGCGGGGTTGTCTCAAATTAGGTTTGTCCACAAGTCTCACTGATTCATATATAGCATATGGGAGACCACACACGCTGAGGTAGTTCCACCTACACCAGTGGATCAATTTGCTGATGTATGAGGCCTGCATGGGCCATTTATTTAAAATCAGGTGTCAGCCAGTCAATACATTCCCTCTTTGACGTCGTGAATAAGACTGATTGCATCCTTACTGTAGCATCAGTCAGTCCATGGTGTCTCTGTGGTAAGAAATCATGTTTTAATTTCATACCAGGAATTCATATTATTGTTATGCTTTCCCTTCATATTCAAGGAAAAGGAAAATAAGCAACCTATTCCAAAGACTTGTCTATCAAAGTAGTAATACTAAGGAATATAAACGTTATCTCTTATTCATATACTGTAAAGATTTTATCTTACCACTGATGCATTTAAAAAACATAAATCTCTAGAGCTAGTTTACTCTTGTACGCATTCCAGTTCAGTTCAATACCCTTCCTGTCAGTGGAAGTCAGAGTCAAAGGTCACGGTTCTCATTTTGTGCACAGAATGTTTGTCTGAAGCACAAACTGTCACAGTCCTGGGTCGTAACCCTGTGTTTTTTCATTTTCTTATATTTTGATATTCATTGTTTATGTGCTCACGTCTATTTTGCCTACGTTGCCTTGTTATAGTTATCATCAGATTCCCCTTGTGTCTTCATCCCCTGTGTTTAAGTCCCCTTCGCCCTTCGTGTGTTTCTGCGTGGCTCATGTTATCAAGTTCGTGTCATGTCTGTGTCCCATCATGTTTCCTGTTTTACTTTGAAAGTCTTGTTTATATGTTCATCGTGCTTAGTGCTACTTTTCCCTGTGGCGTCATGATGTTCATTTTTGTCAGCTGTTTCTCCATATGTTTCCACTTCCCCTGATTACCTCCTGTGTGTATTTAGTCTGTGTGTTTTCATTCTGTCTTTGCTAGGTCGTCTGTGTTACCTCCCTCACGTCTTCTCATAGTTCTTAGAGTTGAGTCACAGTTTTCATAGTTTTTCGTTTTCCCAGTTTACGTTCTAGTTTAGTTTCGCTACTGTCCTTGTTGCTTTGTTTTGCCTTCTTGTAATCAGCCATGATAAAGGCTTGTTTTCCGTTTGAAACTTAAGTCAAGCTCCGCCTCCCTTTGTATCTGCATTTGGGTCCACAATTCACAGCTCACACAGTCTGCTCCCGCAGATCGTGACAGTAACTTAGTAACCTGAGTTGAAAAGTTCCACTCTTTGCTCTTTGTCTCCAAACAGTATTTCAGTCTTGAGCTGTGGAGGAGAGGAAAAAAGGCAAATGTTGTACTAAATAATTGGAAATAAAGTATCTGAATTTCAGAAGCGGGACCACGCCCCCAAACATGCTCCTTCCGGTTCTCATCTATATAGGTTCCCCCAGTTCTACAAGCTGTTCGTTCTTGTTTACATGCCCCTCCCTCACTCCCCTTTTAATTCTTTAACTTCTTCACTTATATTTAGTACACGAGGATCTGCCAGGCCCGGGAGCCGCGGCCAGTCCCCTTCAAGGCCTTCCTCAAACCGCAGCTCAATTCATGCCCAAGCCATTCACCTTTATCTACTAAAACGCTATCAAACCTCAAATGAAGACGTGGGCCCAGCAAGTGAAACTGAATGATATCCCTTTAATCTGTCAAGTATGTGCCGCAGCTCCATCTTAGTTTTATATAAGGTCTAACGTGTTTTTCCTGCTTACAGCACTGTTATGTCTCCTAATGTCCACTGTGAGTAGTAGCAGAAACACTTTCATTATAACATAAGCACCTGACTGAAAAACTTTAAAAGGACTATTGCTAATAAACTTAATTAAACTTTAGTAAATTTTATTTTTAAAATTTAAACTCTAGTAATTAATAATTCACACTAATCACTGGTGATGTCATAATTTATGTTTATTTATGTCAGTTTTTCAAACAGGAAATAATCATTTTATGAATTATACCCACTGGGATGGACTAGTGACCTGGGAGTACCCCACCCTCTCACCCAAAGTCAGCTGGGATAGGGTCCATCTCTCTAGTTAACAGGATGTCTGGATGGACAGATGGATAGATGTTTGGTCAGTCTCAGGGCTTCAAATGCTGCCCTTTAGTCGACACAGCTGGTTTCTCACCTGTAAGGTGTCTCTATGTGATAGTCAGCTTGTCAAATTTTACCTTAACCCACCCAAACATTGTCATTAACCCAGTCATGTAGTTTTGGCCTGATTATGAAACCAAACATGAACTGTAGTTTCCAGAATCAATGTTGTATAATTTAAACCTCCCACCCCCCACCTGCCTACTTGTGCACTCTTTAAAGGTACACCGTGTAAAATCTCACCGATAGAAGCTTGAAGACTGCAGTCAGCTGAATTCGGTTTTCTTACCCCTCCCAGTTCAAGTGCATAATTCTGGTGGTTGCTGTAATCCAAACAACTTTAGTCATCATTCATCTATAGTGAGTGTCTGTTGTTAGACCGCTGTTTATCCCACTTTTAAATATGACTGTCTGATGACAGCGATGCTAAAGAGAGTTACTGAGGATATCCTGAACTTTTCTGTCAGTAAGAGCTGCTGTTTTAGCCGCTGTTTTAGCTGCTGTTAGCTGCTGTTTTAGCCGCTGTTAGCCACTGTTTTAGCTGCTGTTTTAGCTGTTGTTAGCCGCTGTTAGTGAAACTTTCTTTGAAGTTAATTGAACATTGTTGGACTCTTAGTGATGTTTAGTAAATAAACTCATACGATGTGGGAATGTAATCAAGCGATTTTTAGGATACTCAAGCCTAATATTAGCCTGCATATTGTTAGCTTTTAACCAACTGTTGTTTCTTGTTTAGCCAGCCTGACAATATCTAGGAGTAACTGCAACGATATCGGGAATAAATAGTAATGTTTTTGCATGTTCCCTGACTTCAGGCATAAGGTGAATTTCATGTGGTGGGTTGAAGTGAGGAGGAAGAGGATGAAGTGGAAGTGGAGGAAGACATAATGAGAAAACGATGATGAAAACATAGCTGTGCATTTATTAGATGGTCATTATAGTTTAAAAGATTTAAAAGCTATTTGTGATATTTATAAGGTGTAGTTACGTAAGTGGTTGGAAGTTGCTGTTGGAAGACATAATTTCACACTAATGAATGAACACAATTTTATTTTTTTTCCGTTACATAATTCAGAAAATTACTTACTATATCCTTAAAACAAGTGGCATCCTTGCAAACACTGTTCATAGGTGGTTCTTGAACCAGTTTTTAGAAAAAGTTATCAATTAATAATATCTAATTAAATTAATTCCATCAATTTTCTTAAACACATATGTCTCAGCTGACACGTCTATCACAGGGCTAATTGTCATTCCATTGTTTGTTAATAGTGCAAAACTGTAAGCATTTAGTCCAGTTGATACAACAGTTATATATGGTGCAGCTCAAAGTACTGTACAGTAGGAGACTTAACGCACTTGTATCTTTTAACCTCTGTTATTACAATTTGGCTGAAGCTTACTTCGAGCTCTATATATTAACCCTTCTAAACAGAGGTTAAGTAGGGATTTGTAATGGTTTGGGGCCTGATTTAGCTGGGTTAACAAGGGTCAGCAATACTGCCAGTAGCAGCAGAGACAGTTGCAGCTTCATATAGCTTCATAAAAACCTGCAGTGAACCATTACATTTCTTACACGCTTCAGTTCATGTTAGAAAATACAGAGCCCATTCACGACTACAATTAGCTACATATTCCACACTCTCTTATTCAATTAAATCCTACAGAGGTTGGTATTGTGTGCCTTTGCTCTATTCAGCATGGCATCTTTGTCTGCATGTTACTTTGTGTGCAACCTTTCTAATAAGTGCACATTTTTTAATCCTACTACTTGGCAGACCTTTTTTCTTGATGTAGCTCGCTTCTGCATGACTGACAACATCTGAATGAGCGGCGCTCCACGCCATCCTGTGCTTGTCCACACACACATCACTCACATCATTATGTACTGAAACAGCACAGAGTGGGTGGTGAGCGCTGACTGACAATCGATTTTGAGCGAGAGGAATGTGACTACGAACACTGGCCATTCAGCTTTGTGACTGTAAAGGAAAACAAAAAGCTTAATGTCCACACCGAACCATCCACTCTTATCGGCGCACTCTACTTGTACAAAGTTTCATAACTTAAACATGTTTGTGTATTTGTTTTTCTCCTCGCAGTGTCTGGAACGAGCCATGAAGTTTTCATTCAACGAGTTTCACCTGTGGCACCAGTTGGGCCTGTCACTCATGGCCGCCCGGAAAGTGAGCTCATTTCTCCGTTTAAATCAAACACCACATCACACCCAAAGGAGATAGCTATCTTCTATCTATTCTATCTATCTAGGTATTCATGGTAATGAAATGTAATCTTAAAAAGGCACATTTTTTAAATGGGAGTCCTCAGAATACCTCACAGTGCTCTTTCAGTCTCTAAGTGTCTGTGTCTGCGTGTGTGTGCGCACAGAGCCATGCGTGTGACAGAAAAATTGATGTGGATTGCATGATAAAGTGACAGCAGATCAATGGTGAGATCTAGAAATAGGCTGCTCCCTAGAAGGAGAGGGACCGCCTCAGTGTTGTCAGATCTGCTTCTATTTAGGGCCCGCGGGCGTGCACGCGCACATGTGCTCACGCATGTGCACGTGCACGTGGTCCATTAATGATTGACCTACATGTATTAAGTGACCATGTGTCTAAATGGGTCTATTAGGGCTGTGTGAGGACAGTTAATGTATGTTTGATACAGTCGCTCAAAAGCGATCCATGTCATCTGTGGCTGAATGATAAGTGGCTGCTGTTTGCTCATTAATCACAATTTGTCATTGACATTTCCGTGTATGTGTGTGTGCGTTTCAGGGGGTTGGTGCTGTATCTGTATTTAAAGAGTGTGCCAGGATGAGACCAGAAGACCCTTCGTTGCCCTTGTTGGCTGCTAAAGTCTGCATTGATCAGCTGCATTGGGTAATTACACACGTAACATCTACTTGCAAAAAAGGGGGAAAAACTTCAACTTAAATACTTTCAAATAATTTCTGGCTAATTTGGCTTTATGCAGCTGCTACTTGCGGAAGCATGATTGGTCTGCAGCTCATTCAGGCAAAGAGCTTTAGGCAAGGCAAGTGTGTGTGTATATATATGTGTGTGTGTGTATGTATATATATATATATATATATATATATATATATATATATATATATATATATATATATATATATATATATATATATATATATATATATATATTCAGAATACTTTATTGATCCCTGGGGGAAATTATTTATATATATAGCACAATTCAACAACAAGGTGATTCAAAGTGCTTTACAGAGACATTAAAAACAAAAACAAATAAAAAGCATGATTTAAAATTTATTTAAAAAACAAATAAACAAAAAAAAAACAGTATATAAAATCAAAACAGATAAAATCAGAACAGTAGATAAAATCAGTAGTTAAAATATAAGTTTTGAAATTTAAGCTTAAAAGTGTGGATTTGGTGCTTTATTTAAATGCAGCTGAGAACAGGTGAGTCTTCAACCTGGATTTAAATAAACTGAGTGTTTCAGCTGATCTGAGGCTTTCTGGGAGTTTGTTCCAGATATAAGGAGCATAAAAGCTGAATGCAGCTTCTCCGTGTCTGGTTCTGACTGGGAACTGATAAAAGACCGGATCCAGATGACCTGAGGGATCTGGAAGGTTCATACTGGGTCAGGAGGTCACTGATGTATTTTGGTCCTAAACCATTCAGAGCTTTATAGACCAGCATCAGAACTTTAAAGTCTATCCTCTGACGGACAGGCAGCCAGTATAAAGACCTCAGAGCTGGACTGATGTGGTCCACTTTTTTGGTCTTAGTGAGGACTCGAGCAGCAGAGTTCTGAATGAGCTGTAGTTGTCTGACTGATTTTTTTAGGTAGACCTGTAAAGATGCTGTTACAGTAATCAAGCCTACTAAAGATGAATGCATGGACTAGTTTTTCCAGGTCCTGTTGAGACATCAGATCTTTTATCCTTGATATATTCTTGAGGTGATAGTAAGCTGATTTTGTTATTGTCTTAATGTGTTTTTCTAAGTTTAGGTCTGCATCCATCACTACACCCAAATATCTCACCTGGTTTGTGTTTTTTAGGTGTATAGATTGAAGTTCTCTGGTGACCTGTAATCGTTTTTCTTTGGGACCAAAGACTATTACTTCAGTTTTGTTTTTGTTTAGCTGGAGAAAATTGTGGCACAACCAGTCATTAATTTCCTCAATGCATTTACCAAGAGCCTGTACTTTACTTAACAGATGTCTATGCTTCTGATCAGTTGATAGAAAAATCTATTCAATGCTTAAATAAAGGAAAGAGAACTTAAAAAAAATGGTTGAAAAATGCTTTGATTAGAATGCTGATGATTTCCTTTGTTTGCATGACATGTACTTTTAGGGGCAGATCTGTAAGACTTGCCAGTTATATAATCATAATTATTATATTTTTAAAAAATGTTTAAGTTGTTTGACTTTCGCTGCGATGTTTGGACTAAATTTCCCAGGCACACATGTTGTGGTGTAAATTTACTATATATACACATTTCTGTAGGTGGAGCTGTTTTCCTTGTCTGTTTTGCAGTGTGCTGGAAATTATGCCATTAACTATAAAGAAGTGACACAGAGATGCAGAATAGCAAATATATCCTCATACATCCTGTGTCCAGGATTTCCAATATAAACATCAAAAGAAATTTGCATTAATGAAACACAAAGTATGACTGATTTATTGTTACATTGACTGTTCTCTCATTTCGGTCCTACTTTTTGAACTTTTTGTTTTGCAAATCACATCTACACATGGTAATAAAAGTAAAACATGACATACACAATGCTATTATTTGATTATCAAAACCAATGCAAAATTCAAAAGCAGCAAACTAAGTGAAAAACCAAGTACAACCATATTGGACCCATAGGAATTAAAAGGGTAATTAGCAGCAATTGATGGTTTTGACCATTCAGGTGTGTGTTAACTCAATACCAAGGAGGAATCTGCAGAGAAATTTCAACCATAAACATCATAAACTCTACAGTTACAATGTTAAAGTTCATGAGTAAAATTGGAAAAAGATTGAAAAAGTATGGCTTGCTTGGAAGTGAGAAAGACATGGCAGCACTGCTCAGCTTTGTGTTGCATCTGGACAAACCACACAACGTCTGGAACAGAAGTGTCCAACTCCAATCCTAGAGAAATACTGTCCTGCAGCTTTTAGATGTATCTTTACTCCAACACAGCTGAATCAAATGATTGGATTACCTCTTCAGCATGCCATCAAGTTAGGAAAACGCCTGGTAACAAGCTATTCATTTGATTCAGGTGTGACAGAACAAAGATGCATCTAAAAGCTGCAGGACAGTAGCTCTGTAGGACTGGAGTTGGACATCCCTGGTCTAGATCATGTTTAGCCATGATACACAGCGCCACGTTTGGCCAACAACACCTCATATCACATGTCAAGCACGGTGGAGATCTTAAAAATCAAGGTTTCTATATTCACCAAAATAACTGTGATTATTATTTTTGCCATAATGAAGCAGCCCTGTTTGCCACATGACAACGACTTTCACGTCTCTTCTTCTTAAAACGGATTTAGCAATTACATTGATACATACTAATTAGCTCTTTTCAATGAAGTCATGCACGCACCCCTGCATCTGCCCTCAAAGCTTAACATTTACTTTACATCTGGTAACATCTGCATGTCAGCACTGTCACGGTAAGTATATTAGCAGTCTGGTATTAGCATTTAGCTCAAGGCAAGGAGCAGCTAGCGTGATTGAGTGTTATTTCTTGATAATGTGAACGCTCATAACTGACAGAGATGCTGACAGCGTAAAAGGCTTGTCACACAACCAGCCTGCAAAACAGTATGCAAAAGTGTGGGACGCCACAAGCAAATGACGTAGTTCATTAGTTTTAAAATGAAACAACGTGCAGGAAACAAATCTTAGTGTACCGTTGCTTTATTTTAAACTTCAGAAATGGAAGATCAAGTTCACACGTATTTAGAGAGAGATTTTGTGTCATGATACGGCTGTGTGGCAGGCAGGATGAGGACCCAATCGCAAAAACTCACGGACTCAAGGGATGAAGCTTTATTGCTTAACAGAAGATGATAGGCGATACAAAACTAGACTGGGGAAAAACTAACATAAAGCTCACCAAGGAACACAGGGAAATCCACGCAGCATGAGGGAGAACGTGACACAGAACTGAGGGAGACGCAGACATAAATACACCAAGGGTTAACGAGCGGAGTGGGAGCACACGGGGAACACAGGTGACACTGATAATAATCACGAGACATGGCAGGAGTGAACACAACACTGACGGGAGAGGTGAAACAGGAAGTACAGAGGTTCAGACAGGAGGAGAGAGAGCACGAGTAGAACACCAACATAACGGGCAGGGGAGACACGGAATAAACACGAAAGGGGACGAGGGCTCATGAATACACAGAGGGGCACACAGGGGGTGAGAGTCACAAAGGGAAAGCACTCAGGGAACAACACAACAGGGCAACTCAGGAAACAGAGCCTAAACAGGGAACTGAATACAAAGACACATGAGAACTAAGAATACTGGGCCAACATGGCCCAGGATCATGACATTTTGAGCCTGACTTGCAACCACAGCCTTTTTAAGATCTCCTCCCAAATTTTTACTGATGTTCACATCCGGAATCTGTAGGGACTAGTCGGAAAACTTGAGCTTGCGTTTCTTGTTTGTGCGTCAGAGCTGCGTTGTGAAATGGTGCACTACCACGCTCATGTCAGTTAAACCTTCTTTTAGCTAATTTGCAGTCATATGGGGGTTTTACGTTGCCTTTCTACCCAGCAGCCATGTAAATTTGTTCTTCCAGAGCTTGCCTTTCTTTTCACAGTTGTCCTTAACTGACGTTTCTTAATGCCATTTTGGAAAGTGGGAATTACAAGCTGGAAGCCATTTGATATCATTTTATAGTTTTCCACTGCTTTGTGGGTGTCAGTTAAAAACATTTTTACACCCTCAGTCAGATGCTTGAAACAGCCCATGGTTTAGTGCTACTAAAAGATTTAAGTAGTTGGAAAACAGAACAGCTTTGCTTTTTAAACAATTATAAAACTAAGATTATTGGGATAAAATGACTTTTTGTGGTTAGTTTTTTTGCTGCAGAGCTCTAACTTTGTCACAAAAACATCACTCGACCCAATTGGCAGACCTTCCAACTAGCCATACTTCTTCAGTCTTTTTCTAATTGTACTGTCATGAATTTTAACATTTAACATGCTGGCTGAGGTCTGTAGAGTCTGAGATGTAGCTGCTGGGATTTTTGCAGTTTCTTTCCCTCTTGGGAACATTTAGCTTTGTGTTAAGAGATGCTCATACTTGCTGATGATTAGTTCATCAGGTGCATTTGATTAGCACCACCTGGCTGCTGCTTACCTTCTTAATTCCCATGGAAGCAGTTTTCTTGCACATGGTCAGCTTTGGCTAGTACTTACAAGAATATAACATAAAATCGAGTCACAGAATTGCATAGTGCATCTAATGTGCTGATCAAAAGTTGTAAGACGACATCACCGGGTCCTTAATATTTGGCAGGGGTCTCGAACTCCAGACCTCGAGGGCCGGTGGCCTGCAGGTTTTAGATGTGTCCTTGATCCAACACAGCAGATTTAAATGGCTAAGTTACCTCCTCAACATGTCTTGAAGGCCTGTTAATGAACTAATCATTTGATTCAGGTGTGTTGACCCAGGGTGAGATCTAAAACTGCAGGACACCGGCCCCTCGAGGCCTGGAGTTCGAGACCCCTGATATTTGGGATTAATGCTGGGGTCAGTCAGGCAGTTACACACTACTACTGTGAATCCCGGGCCTGCTTGGATACTCCTTCAGTGCATGATCTCAGCAGGAAAGAGAAAATAACATCAACAGTGTTATTTAGTGTAGAGGGAGAGAGGGAGTTGGAGAGAGAAAGAGAGATTAGAAAAGTGGAGCTAACAGAGGCAAATGGAGAGAGCACATCTGTCAGTGGCTGGAGATCATGGCAGGCTGGAAACACTAAGGAGCTTACAGCCGTAATCACAATGGGACACTATGGTCGTAGTGCAGTGTGGCATTACATAAATGTGCCACTGTTATCCACCATCAGCTCCACTGGACAGTCTGGGCTGATATTTACTGCAGCCAACAACGTTACGTATTTTAACATTTTTTGCTCTTTTCTGTGGTTTTTCGTAGGTTTCTTGTAGACATATCTGAAATCCCCCAAACCAGTGACATCACCATGAACTGTGGGACTCTCGATCTTGCACGTAAAGCTGCTTTTCTAAATTCCTGAAGAGCAGTTTTTTGCAGATTCAAGGTTTTCCACAGACAATGGCGACGTGTTCTTTCTCCACACTGTTCAAGGGGAGGAGAAAAAACAAAACAAAATCATAATCTGCCTAAAACATGCACAGACAGGGTCCGCGTGTAAACGGCTGGTCTATTGTGCGCAGGCTTTAAAAGAGCGAGGGCTGGATTCAGAGGAAGGGAGAGAGAACAGAGGAGGAGGATGAAGGGAGGAGGAGGACATGAAGCGGAGGGGGGGGGTGTCAGAGCAGTTTGCTTGCTGTTGCACTGGTGTGCTGTCAAAGGCATTACCCCCCCACCTCCACCCACGCCCATCTACCCACCTGCCCGCCCGCCACCAGCCATACCTCACACGGAGTGACACACTTTTTCCTCAGCTCAGAGCACCTCGGCTCGGCTCAGCCACACACCGCCTGCAGTCTACTGCTGTGTGTGTGGGCGAGCGTGTGTGTCCTTCAGCAAACTCTGCGCTGTCCTTCAAGCAAATCTGTCCGGACTGTCCTCGCACTAAACTCACGTCCCTCCCCACTGCATCGCAGACACATTTTGCTGGACAGACTGGCAAAGTTTTCAGCTCACTTTACAGTACCTCACAATTCACACAGCAAATATAGATTTTTTTTATTTTTATTTTTATGAGTTTTATCAGTCTTATCCATCATGCTCACCCATGAGGGAGGCATGTGATTGATCCCAGCTTCGCAATCAGAGTCTCAAAGAGCCACAAAAGCCCCAAAAAGAACAAGAAGTCGACTGAGTCGACTGTAACAGATGGTATGGCTTCTACAGAGCACTGATCTCCACATCACAGAGTCAGCTGGGGATTACGCAAAGAGATCGAAGACAAAGAGACAGTTCTGCGCGATGCTTCGAACAGCCCAATCTCCATGTAGCTTATTGTTTCACCAAAAATTGATTCAACTTGGGTGTTTTTCCTCGTCCCTCTGCCGCATATTCATCCCAGCTAACATCCTTCAGAGGTTAATGTGTTTATGTGTGTATGCAGATCAAGGAGGCAGAGGCTCTGTCCCAGAGTGTGGTGTCTATGGGGGAGGAAGCAGGAGAATTTCTGCCTAAAGCCTACCTGGCTCTGGGACTCTGCTGCAGTCTGCAGGCCTCTGATGGTAAATCTAACCACACAATCTGAAGAAATATATGGAGAACATCCTATCCAAAATAAAAACAATACCACTGGTCATTTGTTTGGAATTCCCTGAGAAAAGCAGCAGTTTGTGGTCATGCAAAGAAGAAGGCAGCCAGCTACAGAACCTTGTAATGAGTTCAGGGCTGATGTTGGGTTCACTTGATTTCCAATGGACACAGTTTAAATTGTGTCCACTGCCAGCAGGAAATAGCTTAGTCGACAAGTGTTAACTAGATCTTACTGTCTATGGGACTTTTTATTCTGGGTCTGTGAGAGTAGCATTGCCTGATTCAATAATTCATGTTTGCCTTATATTAGACTGGACCTTTATAAAACCTGTCAGTTCATCCACTCTCTGAAACAAGTTTATATCCTGGTATTCTTTTTTCAAACTGCTCCCCAAAAAAGGAACCGAGCAACAAGTGTAGGGAAACTATGTCCATAGCCAGAGCTTTGCCCTGAGCTTAGTGAATTATCTGCTCTCATTGACCTCATACGAAATGGAGCGTTGGAGCAATCTAAAACCTGAGCGTCAGTCAGCATAATGCAAAACTGTAAGTGAAGTGTAGGTGAAGGCAGCTAGCTAGAAAACCTTGCGATGAATTTGAGCTGTTCCATAGGACACAATTTACCGTATTTTTCTGACCATAAGGCGAACCGGATTATAAGGCGCATTAAGCGAAACAAAACAGTCAGATAAGTCAAACTTTACTCAACTCATTCTTCTTGCTTCCTCCTCTTCTGTACCATTGATCCATTAATGTAGAATTATCTCACAGCTGCTCTATTCCCATGTTGTTGCTGTATATTAATGACTAACCTCGTATTGTGGATGGATTATCTCATTTGTTCTCCCGACTGAAGTTTGATCTGTTTACAGCATCCTGCCACGTTAACTTTTATTGTGATAGCAGAGCTGTAAGTTTTAATGTTTCAGAAATCTCTCAGTCAGAACATGGTATATTATATTAAGGTAAAAAATAGCGAGCTAACTTTCTGCTAACTCCGTAAAATTTCAGAATTTCCGGTTTCATGGATGCCTGGATGTTAAACTTAATTGTTACACCTGGTTAAGCAGCAACGCTGATCATTTTATTAAAGATGAAAGAAATTAGACAGTTTTTAACTCTCAGTGTACCGCAGTGTTTGTTTGACTTTGGGACCTGAATATGACGGAGTTTTGGACCCAGATTACTCCTCGAGGCTCCTGCCTACGGCAGCCGTAATGCTCCGGCAAGCCATCAGGCGGTGCGGCTTCGTAGCTTACCAAAGTCGTACTAAAACATTATTTGACTAAAACAGATTTTTGAGCACCGTGTACCACATAAAATTGGTTCAAGGCCAGTAAGCACAACCAGAATTCATACATGCGGTGCACCGGATTATAAGGCGCACTGTCGATTTTGAGAAAATTAAAGGATTTTAAGTGCGCTTTATTAGTCCGAAAAATACGGTAGGTCTCATTTCTGGCTAATAGGAAATAGTTTAGTCAGAACTGTCTAAGCTACTTGTCAAGACACAGGCCTTCATATAACTGCCCCTGATTCCAACTCTTGTTTTAACTTGTTTGAACCGTAGTCCATCATCAGCTTTTATTTTTATCTGAAATTGTAAATTTCCCATTTTTCCTGCAGCTTCTCTGACCACAGACCGAAACGACTTCAACAAAAAGGCACTAAATGCTTTGAAAAAGTAAGTCAGGCTTGTTTCATTCTCTATCACGTGTTTCAGCCACGCAAGCGAGCCACACAGTTCAACAGTCCACCCTCACTGAGCTATTTGTCTTCCCTCTACAGAGCTCATTCACTGGACCCTCAGGATGCGCAGATTGCCATGTACCTGGCTCTGCAGCTGGCCATCGTACGCCAGGTAAAAGCAAGCCAATGGAATCAATACTGAAGCATATTTTTTTGTTTTTTTTTGACAAACTTGTTTTTTTTCTTTTTCTTTTTGACAAATTTGGTGTTTATCTGGCAGGTATCAGCAGCTATGGAGCCCCTTCAGGCAGCTTTATCTCTCTGTGGGGATGACTTACACTCCCTCCACCTGCTCACCCTGCTGCTCAGTGCCCAGAAACACCACCGTCATGCTCTGGACACCCTTACTTTGGCCCTCGGCCAGCACCCTGACAACTTCAAGTAAAACCTACTATGCCATCCCACACACACACATGCACACACGTACGCAACAGAAAATGTTGGTGGACTGAGGATAATTCAATCGATCGCTGCACTTCTAACACTTTGTAGATTGTTTTTTAAGTGTGTGTGTAAGAGAGCTCCAGAGAGCGGTGCAGCCAGGTTCTATCCTAACACCAGTCCTCTCCGTAGGGATAGGGTGTCTGCTCCGCTACACAAAAGGCCAAGCACACACCACACACACACACACACACACTTGAAGCCTTATTTAGACGTGCCAGAGTGGAAGTCTGCATTGCGGTACCGATGCCCCTCATACACCCTTACCCTTTTAACACTGCAGCTCTGACCCAGACCTAAGCACTGCTGTCCTGGCTGAGCTAAGACATCCTAACACATAAACCCACCTGTCCGCTACGCTAAGCACACACACTTTGACAATTGAAGTGAACTCATTTTGGGCATGGAGGAAAGTAGTGATGTGAAAGGACATGTTGCAGGTTTAAGGGCTTGAACCTTTGACCTTTGGCTTCAGGGCTGGTATTACTAACCATTTCTTCACCTTTGTGCAGAATCATATTCGACCAAGACTTTTAAAGTATACCAGAGTTAATAGATAAAGTATTGTAGTAGGCAAAGTACGCAAGATCATAAGTATGAGAAAGTGATAAGAACGATTTTTAATTAGAATCCGGTTTGATTTGAAGCAGGTTGGTTGCAGCATGAGCCCATAGCTCTAGTTTCTTTCCTAACAGTATTTCACTCACATAATTCTAGTCATCCGGCACAAAAACATCTAAAAAAAAAAAAAACATGCTCATTAGCAGTGGGAAAAGCTCTATTGTATCTGACACTGACAACATTAACTATCAAGGCCAATTATTTCACACTAACAATAATTTGGAAGCATGTTGCATCATCTTTCTGATGTGTTTTCTTTCTATCTCAAAGCCCAGTCAAGCATTACAGAGTACAGCCATTTGGGGTCAGTGTTGGCCTCCACGGTCGCAGAGCAGACAGATGGGGTGCATCCATAGATCAGGAGGGAGAGGAAATGCAGACAAGAAAAAAAACAACAAAACTGATCAAACAGCGAAAGGAAGGAAGGACACGAGAGCCTGACAGAAGGAGAAAAACACAGAGTGGGAAAATCCAGGAAAGACACTGTTGATTACAGAACTGATTTACCGATCTGTGCTGTAGGTACAGTCGGTAGCTCGCATGCGTTCTCCCACTGTCTCGATGCACAATCACACACTCTTAGACACACACACCTCCTTCGCAGAGACACTTGACTGCTTTGACCCATTTAAGAGCTCTTTTCCGGGCTCAGCCAATCACATCACTCTCTGCGCCAGGAATCCCCATCGCCCCGGTAACCATGAGGTCATATGGATAGAGCAGGCAGCATCGTTGTTGTTTCCAAACTGTTGTTACAGATCACTACCAAGACACTGAGTCAGAAAAAAAGGAAAGAAAGAAGGAAACATATCTTTTTGTTGGTAGTTTCCTGAAAGGAACAAATGAACCATTAATCGAGGTTTGCCAGATGTATTATTTGTTATTACCTGTAATAATAATTTACTGTCAAGTCAGTAACACATTGAAACTAAGCCATCAGATTAGTGGAGAGAGAGGCATACAGTAGCGATGTGAATAGGCTGGCTCTAGTTGCTTAAGCCCAAACTATTAGCCAATCAATAATCATGAAGTGCATAATAGCATTAAAAACATTATAGCTAAAGTGATAGCTGGTCTAAGTTGGATTACAAAGATAAAGTTATGAGCAGGGCACTGGTGAATATTTTTTTTTTGCATTAGCTTTATACTGAAAGATTTTCTAGTGTCAGTCAGTGTTGCCAACTTGGCGACTTTGTCGCTATATTTAGCTAGTTTTCAGACCCCTGAGTGACTTTTCTTCTAAAAAAAAGTCTCTAAAAAAAGACGTGAAAGTGCGTATCAACAAGCTGTAATGCAGTCAGTTCTTCTTTTACTCTTATGCTGTTTTGTGGATCACAAGGTTTAAAACTACTTATAAACACACACAAAGTAACTCCACCAGAGTGCCTATTTCGGGTCACTTTTGCCGGTCCAAGCCCGGGTAAAGGAGCAGGGTTGGAATTGTGACATTAAAAAAACAACAATTGCTAAAAGAAATTTAATTTGTAGTTCTAAATAAACTCTAAATGCATTTAGGACATTTTTTACTCACTTTATGTCTCTTCCACGATGTTATTTCTCTCTCCAACAACATAGGTTACAATTAGATTAGCATGACCAATTATGCAAATTAGGCGATGACGTCATTTAGCGACTTCTAGCGACTTTTAGGACAACCAATAGCAATTTTCCTTACTGAGGAGTTGGCAACACTGGTGTCAGTGTGTTCCCTTCTGCATCTCCCTCAGCTGCTCTCTTAGCAGCTGTTTTAGCAGCAGCAGCTAGCAGCTGATTAGCTTCTTGATATCCTCTTTCTTATCCTATTTTTATTTGCAGTAACTGTTTTTAGGTTTTTTTAAGTGATGTATGTGAAGCCAGTCAGATGAAGTGGAGCATTTTGGCAGCTTATGATGAAGTAGGTGGAGACCAAAAAAAGAGCCAAAAGAAGAGTCACCAGAAGTGCAACTCAAAATGCTAGTTGCTAGCTGCTAGTATCTGCCTCAATCGGTTCATTTTAACTATTCAAAATTGAATCTATGAAATAATGACAACCTTGTAATTCCCCTTTTCCTTCTTTTCACTTTCTTTCTCACCCTTAGCCAGCCAGCCTTTACATAATAAATTAGTGAGGAAAGCCAGATAAATTTAGTTTCAGTGCTAGCTATATAGCTAGCAAGTTGTAACCTGGTGGTGTTATTGAGTTGTGTGGATATGTACAGGCAAGAATAGCTTTTCCTAAAAAATTAACTAAATTTCTATGCAGATGACACTGTTGTGTGACTGTGTGGCAGCAGCTTTTTAGCTCACTGACTGAGCCATCTAAGGTTTTTCATAGGCACACCAGTGTTAAATCTCAAATTTATATAGTAATGCATCAATGTCTCCACCTGAACCTACAGAGTATGCTTGTTTCCATACTGTCATGCAGACAGAGAGGAATAGTCAAATATTATGACGGCCTTTTGCAAACACTGTATCACTGAACTTGCAATGCAATGCAACCAGCCACTGCAAACAGAAACATGGTCCTAAATCCATCCTAGAACATTCTGGACCATCTGGACTGAGGCCCATTTTCAGACCTCAAAGTCAGAGAATAAAAGATCCAAAAGACTTGGTGTGAAAGGATGTGTTTTCTCAGTAACGAGCTCATTGAATATCATTTGCTTTGAAAACGTGAGCGAGCATCTGAGATCAAAGCTCGCATTCCGCGACAGTCGTGCATGTGTGTGTTTTGTGTGTGTACTTGTCTGCTGTGGAGGGGGCGAAGAGGATGCGACCGTGTGTTTGAGATCGTAATCTTGCTCACGCATGTTTGTGTGTCACTGCATGTGTGCATGCATGTGTGTGATTCTTGTTTGCCACTGCCTCTCTGCACCACAGCAAACTGTCAGCTCACTGTAGCATACACAATTTCTCCTTCCTCCTTTTTCTCCCACATCCTCTACCCCCGGCTTCTGCCGTCTTCTGTCTCTCCGTCTCATCCTATCTCCTTCTTTCTTTCTCTTCCTTTTGTTGTCTCTCTTTTTTTTTTATCTTTCAGTCTCCATTTCTCCCTTTTCTTTGAAATTTTAATCACTCAGTAAAGAGGCATGCATTTCAATGTGAAATGGGATTCTGCTACAGATTGAGAGAGCTGAGGCAATACAGGGACGAGGGGGAGGGTTGCATGTGTGCATGTGTGTGTATGAGAGGGAGAGAGAGGAGTAGAGACAGTGATTGTGGTCTCACAGTTTGTACTAAAGAGAATGATTAATCCCAGCCTTTGATTCTGCATTCATCTAACGGGATGTTGCAGCAGGAGCGTGTACTGCTACATGTGTGTGTGTGATTCTGCACAAGCATGTGTTAGCCTGCACATGCAGGCCTGGATTACTATGTGCTCTGAGCAAGCATGGGTCTTGCGTGTTATTCTCTATGGATGTGCATACTGTATAACTGTATACTCATTATATACTCGAGTGTGACGCACACGTGCACTTTTCTGTGTGTGTGCGTGCACCCATCTGCCTGTAGAGTATCCGCACTCTGATCTGTGGGAGTGCAAAATGAGTAATACTGCACATGTACCACTTTTTCTAAGGAACATTATTAGCTATTTTTATATGGAGTTTACGCTGGTGCTCACCGCTCTTAGCCAGCCACCACTGAGCTCTTACTCTGAGCTACACTACTCACTGCTATGCATCCTCAAACACTCCACTCTGCACACACCAGGCTCACTCCCAGGAGGCTGGAAATGACAGCCTTTGTAATTTCATGTGCAGTTTTGAATGTTGTAATCTTGATGAAATCTGTCTGTTGTGGAGCTGTGAGGGAGAGCACTGATTGTAATAGAGGAAAAGGCTCTATCCTTGGATGACTTAGATCAGTTGATATTTCTTTTTTATGTTCACAGTGAATTAATCGTGCAAAAACACGCTGTAGAATGAATATATGACTTTACTGTGCTATATTTTCAACAAACTTGTTTTTTTATTTTTATACCTTCTAATATGCCATATTAGAAGCCCTATATCAGTGACGGTGACATCTTTTCCTAATTTTACCAATTTCATATGCCGATGTTCCTGTTTTCTGATTGCTACAAGAATAAAAATGTCTTGAATGCAAACATAAGTCTTTTTCAACCTTTCCGTTGTAACAGTTTGCTTCACTTTGCTGTTTTTCAGATGACGTTCATCATGTTTGATGCTACTGAAGCCTTTCACTAACCGAAAGGGCAAAACACATCCCTTTTTAAGCTTTTAATCTGAAAGTATATTCCAGCTGCTTTTACTTTTACCAACAAGTAAAAGATATTGGAATTAACTAGTAAATGATGACAATATTTGTACATAAAAGATGCAAGTAATGAAATTAATTGAGCTTTTCCCATCATTTTAGCTCCAGTTTTTATCAAAAGTAGTGCAGCCTAGTGAAATTTAGCACTACAAACATTATTCAAAAGCCTTTCAACACTTTCCAGAGGTCCGAAAACTCGCGTTTGATTATTTGTTACAGTATCAGAATATAGTTAGAAACTGGCATCTAGGGAATGATGATGGTCTAATCTAGCCATGAAGCCTACAGGTAGATGCCGGGGTGGTGGATGGGTTGAAAGAGCAAGCAGCAATGCAGGGCAGTAGTGGCAGCATTGACATATCAGCGGGAAATATGGGAAATTTACAATTAAATAGACCAGCAAATCGGGATGGTGTGTTTGCCATATTGCATGAGGGGAGCGAGGCGTGTAATTCACCATCCGCTGTCTCCCAAAAATATTTTTTTGATGCAACATTGCACCTAACAATGTCTGCAAAAGGCTCACATATAGTGGGAACTCAAGAGCTGAACTCATAGTGTTTATGCAGAGGAACACTTGAAGCTCTACAAATAAGATTTAGTTGATAGAAAATGACAACCATCTTCTTGAAGATGTTTGTTGTTGTGGGTGGCTATGGCTCCAGAGGTGGAGCAGGGTATCTACTAGTTTGAGGGTTGTTGGTTTAATTCCTGGTTGTTCTAGTCTGCATGCCAAAGTATTCCTGAAGAAGATACTGAACTCTGAGTTGCTCCTGATGAAATCATCAGAGAAAACACTTAAATATAGGGGAAAATTCTTGGGTTAATGACACATGTTGTATAAAGCACTTTAGGCGCTTCAGTACAATGGAAAAGCGTTATATTGAGGTGAGCCAGTCCTTTGAATATTCTAAAAGATGCAGGATATTAAAGCAGCAAGAGACATTTCTTTTTAGTTTTATAGTTTTATCGTTCATTGGATTATATTGTATCCATGTTTTCATGTTGTTTAGGCCAAATTGTGACGCTACCATCATAATGTTGCAACAGAGCAACATTTTTCCAGTCCTCTGTGGTCCAGTTTAGGTGAGCCTATGTATATTGTAGCCTCAGCTGACAGGAGAGGTACCCGCTGTGGTCTTCTGCTGCTGTAGCTTGTCTGCTTTAAGGTTTCATCTCTTGTGTGTTCAGAGATGGATGCCTTGGTTGTGGTGATTGGTTGTTTGAGCCCCTGTTTCCATCCTATTAGGTTGAAGCACTCTGGCCAATCTTCCCTTGGATCTCTGGTATCAACAAGGCATTTTCACCATTCCCTGCAAAGCTTAGAGATGGTTATGCGGGAAAATCCAAACAGATCAGCAGTTCCTGAAATACTCAGACCTGCCCGTCTGGCACCAACACTTAAATCACCTTTGGCTGATTAGAGAGTGATCAGTGAGTGTGCACAATATACAATAACTTGAACTTCATTAAATTAAACAAGGGATTCAGAACAACAGGGTATCTTTGCTGATTTCAAAGCACTTTTTTAGTTATGTAGCTCCATTAACCATATTAATGGCCTCCTATGAACTCCAGTTTTCTTTCAGTTTCAGAAGAAACTTGCAAATTTATTTCTTTGCAAGCTCTTATTTTGAAATTACCATGAAGGAGTGGGTTTCATTAATGACAAATTGAAACTGACTGGAAGAAAAAAGCAAGATTACTGTAATTTATCTATGAATGAGTATGAAATTTATATTATTTGTTGTACAAACATTACACAATATAAGTTTTACATGCTCATTTGAAACTCAGCAGCTTTATTAGAAAATAATTACAAACTTTCAGGTTACACGGTTCTTTGTTCACGTGAGATACACCCACACACACACACTTTGTCACATCTTAACACTTAGATGGGTTTACATCATCACAAAGCTTCTAAACGCTTTGTCACACCGGTAACGGGGAGTCTAGAGAGATGCACACAACCACACGTACACACTCTGGTGGACTCCTACTGGCAGGCGTATCCTTAACTCAGCGTCCCTCGGCAGCACTTGTCATCTGCATGTCAGCAAATCCAACCCCGTTCCTCCCACACTCGTACATTTTTTTCTTTTCAAAAATCCCTCCATCATTGCTTCACACCCTCCGCACACACTCCCTTCTCCCAGCCGTGCACCGACCCGTGAGTCAGTAACGAGGCGCATTTCAACAAGAGTTTTCTCCCCTGACACGAACTCCTTTCGCTCAGCCATTGATCCTCACCTTCCCTCCATCACTTCATCCACCTCTTCTTCATCCCACCGCCTCCCCCCTCCAGACTCCCTCCCTCCCCCTTGACAGGAGAGCACAGAATAATTGGAGGAGCCTTCAACAGAGGCAGTGGACAGCTTGGCGTCAGATGTTGCAAACACCATAGTCTCTCTGCCTCTTTCCCTCTCTCCCTCCTCACACTCATGGATGAGTGATGCCCATGACAGACCCCATCCTCTGAGAGCCCCTTCTGGCAATTACTACACACACACAACGGCAAACACACACAAACACACACACACACAAACACACAGACATACAGACTTTCACATCAGAGACTCCCACATCACTTAACCAGTTGTCTTCAACTAAAAGGGCCGAGCGGAAACACTCTACAGCCTCCTCTCATCAGCCTCTCAACACACACACAACTCTTAAAGGTTGTTGTTGATGACTATCTTTACTGTCTCTGCTTCTGTTGATCCATATGTGCATTATTCTACATGCAATATGTTTATGGGCTCTAAGCTCCCAGGTACTGCACTAGCACAAACACACATGCTTGCATGCAAATTTATGTCTTGTGATGTGTTTTCTAACTCTTGTAACCAAATAAGGTTAAAGTCTGTTGCAGGGGATAATAGCTGGTAGCTTTTACATCCCCTCCAATCTTTTATGTAACAATAAGAACTGTTCAAGGCTTTCAATCTCATGCACTCAGTTTACAGATTAATGTGCATATTAGTTAATCTTATATGAACAGATGTTCTGGTTATAAAAACAAAACAAAACAGTTCAAATTTAAACAAAAATGCATTGTGGCTTTTTCTTGTTCCAGTTTGCTGTTCACAAAGGTAAAGCTTGAAGAGGTGCTGCTCGGCCCGGCTGCAGCCCTGCATACCTGTGAGGAGATGTTGCAGCACTGGCAGAGCCGCTATGATGTCAGCCGCTCCAGGTGAGCATGCACAAGAGAGATAAGCATTGGCGCTACTTTGTTTATCGTGCGCTGCAAAATGTGCATTACCGTTTAGCTCAAATAGTTTCTGTGCTGTTGTGCACGATGAGGCTGGGAGGGGGCGGCTGTCTCTGCTACGGTGTTATTCAGTGTGTGTGTGTGTGTGTGTGTGTTCACGCATTAATGCTTTTTCTGATATAATGTTCTACCTGTGACCTGAGTGCTTTTGAGATGTTGACCTTTTTCATGTTTTGAATACCAGAACTGACATACAGCAAAGCTCATTATTACCCTTCATAATAACTGAACACTAAAGGCACTACCAAAACCAATACAAAAATACAAATATAAAAAAAAACAAATGCAAAAATTATATTTATTTATAAATGAAGGCTGGTAGAACGATTACAGACAAAAATTTGCATGGAATTTGTATTTTCTTTGTAAAAATTTCCCATCTAACTCTTTATTTTCATATAGTTCCTGAAGGAGCTAGGAGGATGAACAACAAATATACTCTTTGACCATTTCTTAATCAGAGTTTAGCATGAAGTCAGTTAAACATCTGGGATATTGATCTGGTCAGTTTGGCAGCAGAAGGGGTTCTCAATCAGTTTTAGCTCCTTCATGCCATTGCTCAAGAGCTCTCTCTTGGTGGTGGGTCAGTGAAGGTCTGTAGAAGCGTATCTGAGGAGAGACACACAGGCCTTACAGGGTAGGCATCAGCACCCTGACTGCCATTAGGTATTGGGTTAAAATTCTGGTATGGTGGGTCCTGTGTTTCTTTTGGTGCACAGCAATTCCTGGACTCATGTGACGAGAGTATGCAGGCAGCTCCTGGAGCATGAAGGAATTGATACCAACGACTGTCTCGTGCTCGCCTGACCAACATTTGGACAAAAAGTGGTGCACTAAGTTAAAGCATCAGCTAATGCTAGCTAGTTTGCTAAGCCAGGTACCTCCATAGACTCTATTTATGTATTACACAAACAAAATTATACCTAATAATAAATACTAAATGTTGACACATTAGAATTTCACTGACCAGAACACAAGAAAAAATAATTTAGATGGTCCATACCTCACATCAGGTGATAATCATTGCATCCAGTACATTGGAGAGGGCCACTTCAATGACTCAAAGTAGCTGATGACTGACTCTCAGGCATAGCTTCCACACTAAACTCCTTGTAGACGTGTGTGGGTAACACCAGTAGGTATTTTTTTGAAATCTCTATTTAAATTAGAATAAAGCTCATTTTAATAACTCCAGGTTTGAAAAAACTACATCTACTGACTCACCACTTGAATCTGATTAAAAACGACTTCACATTTTATGACTTTTTCCAGAAATAAGGTTTCAAATATCTTTTCCCCCTGAATGTTGTGCATTTACTATGCATCCACAAAGCTGAGGCTTCACTAATGGCTCAGTCAAGTGGTTCTTGAATAAATGGCATGCTGGAACTTCAGGAAGTGCAGTTTCTGCTACAGTAACAAGTATAATGCTCGACATCACACTGGTTACACTGTGAACCTCTGCATGGAAGCATGCATTAGTGTTGCTACACAGTAGAGCTGGGCGATATGAGATTTTTTCATATCACGATATGTTTTTTTCATTTCAGGCGATAACGATATCTATCACGATATAAGCCAAATAACTATATTTGTAAGATTTAAATGTGCCGTTGCTCACAAGTAAAATGTGAAATAATCAGCAGCTTGTTTTGATTTAAATATTTATTTCCCATAATAAGTTGAACAGAGTAGATGTACTTAAGGAACATGAGACTTTTTCAGATAAATAAAGGCAAATATTGCAAACTACACAAAAGGCAGCCGCTAAAGCGTTTAAGTTTCAAAATAGAACAAACAAAGCAGACTACTAAATTGTCAATTCCACTTAGAAACAAAATATTAATTCTAAAAATAAATCTTAGTTTGTTTTACAGAATAACAGAGAAAACTGACTAACTTTTGTCAATATCAAATAAACTGAGAACTAAAAGGAAATTCTCAATCTCTCCTTGTTGTATAGCTGAGCTTTTCAAACAGTTTTAACAGTTACTTTAGTCTGACAAAAGCCGAATGACGAATTAGCGCTTCCAGTCAGAGACTGAGCATGCACCGGTTTATTGTATTTCCAGACTTGCTTTCAGCACAATTTACAGTGCGCGCTACTCTGTTTGACTTGAAATAGCCGAAATACCTTCACACTACGGAGCTTCTATGGCTCTTCCATTCGACAATCTCTCCAGCATTGGAACCATCATCTGTTTTCTCTTCGGTAACCTTCAGTCACGCTCTCGGTTGATTTTCTCTAGTTGGCGCACTCATTTCCTCCATTACCCAGGCGGCACGGCGGCTGGCTGCTTCCCAAACAAATACACACGTGCGGCTTGGCACTTGTACTGTACGTAACAAGTCACGTGACGTGACGCTGCGGCTGTGATTGGTTCGGCTCTGCGCTACTTAATTTGGATTGGCTGTTCTTTTTTTTTTTTCTTTTTTTTAAGAGGACAAGAGCAGTGAGGCCTATCGCAATAGTTTAATTTTTCTATCGAGAAAAATTTATTTCGCAATACATATCGTTATCGTTCTATCGCCCAGCTCTACTACACAGTTAGCTCGCTAGCTCATGTTTCATTGGCTTTTTTCTTTGACCTCTCCTTCTAACTTGATACAGAGAAAAGATGCAGGAGGAAAGAACTGAGGAAGCTAATAAACTTTAATGTGCAATTTTTGAGACTGCATTTATTAAGGAAAAATGTTGTACAAATATGTATTTTTAAAAATGGACAAATACTTTTCAGAACAATGTAATTTAAGCTAGCCTAGCCATTTCAAAATGTTTAAGAATATCTATCTATCTATCTATCTATCTGTTGACCATTTCCTGACTTATTTTTCCTTTATGCTGCCTTCATGTTAAAAGTGAGTCATTGATACTTTTTAGCTTTAGCATAACCTTTAGCATAGCAAAATGCTAAAAGCAGAAGGAGGACCTGGCTATCGCACACCTTTGCTTTTCCTTTTCATTATTAGCAAGCGAGCTGTAATACACAAATTATGTGTATTAAAGCCAATTTATTTAAGATGGACTTGATCTTTAATTTCAGTCACAGGTGGAATCTCACGGATAAAAACAAAAACAGTACATGTGAATGTCCTCTCTGATGTGTTACAGCGAGACAGATGACAGCAGCAGTATACCGATGCCTGAGAGGACAGAGGTCAGCCCCAGCGGCAGGAAACCCTCCATCCACCTCATCCTGCCTGACTTCCAGGACACCTCCACTGGTCTGTTCTCTCGCTTGCTCAAATCTTTTAGAAACGACATGTCACTGTGCATATTTGGATTGCAACATGCCGAATTGATTAGTTTAAGTTAAACACATCCTGCTCTCTCTATGGCTTTGGGTAAATAGCAGTGAGAAAGGTGAATTTGTAGGTCAGTCTAAATCCCCCAGCTTTTGACCTATTCTGGATTAAAAGCCCTGTTTGCTTGTCTGCAACCCAGTTCCGGAAACCAGATGTGCTGTTTAAATATCAATGATGTGACTCACACCTGTGTTTAGAGCAGGATCTGCAACCTGCACATTTAGTGTTCAGGGATTCAGGACATTATAGTTACTGGCTTTGAAATATTTTACTTTTTTTTCTCTACGGAAGAAAACACAGTTTCTGTCTGCTTCTCATCAATGCTAACATATGCATATTCATTGTTCAGGTTGTAAATCACCACTTTAGTGTTTAGTTGGTTTAATGTGCAAGATGAGGAAACATTTGCAGCACTAACAGCTCCCATTTCTTACCTATGATCCTGCTTCAGGTTCACAGAGTCCTTCGTCAGTTGCACTATCCCGTCTTGAAGCGGCTCTGTCCGAGGTGTCAGACCTCAGCTCTACCCGTCGCCATGGGCCCACCTATATTTGGACCATCCTGGAACGCATTTGGCTGCAGGCTGGTATGAGAGCGCACACTTGAATGAAAATGATATTTCAGGAATTATTGTGGTTGGGATCTTTTGGGATTTGAACCTCTTTTCATCCTCATCCGAGATACAAGGTCAGCCCATATCGTGAAACCATGTTGGGGTCCATGAGCTTTAACTTACTGGTGAACTAAAAATGAAATAAAGACAAAGCTTGCATTAACTTTGCTGGACAAATGAATCAGATTCAATGTTTTATCCTAGTGATCTGAAGCCCAACAGTAAGAAACCATCCAGTTTTTTTTAAATAAAAGCTATGAAGTAGACAACGAGGCCACAGCTCAGCAAAGCATGACAGTGTTTTCATGAGCAGCACCCGTCTGCTAAAACACCATGCTAACACGTTAGCTGATAGATTACCTTGTTCACACTGCTGGTTCAGTATACTGGCATGCTAATGTTTATCAGTAAGCACTAAAGCCAGTCTGCAGTTCATGTAAAAAGATTGCAAAAAGATTGTGACTCGAGTCACTAAAGCCCCTTTTCCATTAGTACCTACTCACCCAATGAGAGTGGTTGTTGTTATAGTAATGTGTCCGTGCGTCCCGTGACGTAATTAGCGTGATCCACGAACGCTTAAACAAAGGTGGATGTCGACGCAACAGTATACCTGCTGGTTGGTCTGTAGCTTTTCGTCAGACTCGGGGACCACGGCGTTGTTGGTGGTTTTGATTTTCGTGAAGGAGACGCTCTCATGGCTCACTGAGTGATTCCCCGACCAGCCAATTGTTGGCATGCAGTCTGATGATGTCACATTTTAGTACCTGCTCAGATCGCTTATAACCCCGGCCGAGCAGGTACTATTTTAGTATCTGGTACCAGGTACTGTTATCTAATGGAACACCCTTAAACCGTAGTGAACCGTGCCGAGTCAATCCGAGTGGGTACTAATGGAAAAGGGGCTTTTAAGCAAAATGAATGACTGAAGCAAATTACTGGTAAACTGTTTGATAGTTATTGAAAACCTAAAACTTACATTGTTGACTTCATGCTGAGGCAAATATTAGGGGACCTTCAAAGTAAGTAGTCTTCATCCTGTGGCAACCATAAAAAATTCTGTGGTAGTCCTTTCAGTGAACTTCGACCAATGTCATAGATCTGCCTCGCTTTCTGTACATGATATTGACAACAGAGAGCGATCACATCCACGTCGAACGTGTGGAGATTTTAGTTCCTTTATGCTACTATACACTGTAAAAGGAGCATTTGAGTTGTAGTTCACATAATGTAGTGTTATAAATAATTGTCCATGATGCTCTGTTAATTTAGAGCAGCTTGTGGCATAAATCATACAGTGTGTGGCAGTCTAAGAAGTTATCTAAGCACTGTGCGTAGGTCTTTCTGGTGATGTCACAGAGCAGTACCAGTACCTGATACCACAACAGGGCATACTTTTCAAAATAAAACAGGAAGTAACTGGAAATGGCAACTGAGTTAACTCACTCAGACACCAGATGCAAATGTGTCTTTACAGTAATTGCCTCAATAGCTATTGAAACATTCGACTATGTGTCAGTGATGCCCTCACCAAAGAAATCCAGGTAACCCTACAGTAAATACAAATACAATCTCCGCTGGCACCTTTTAATGAATGTGCGATGTTGCAGTGAATGAAAGCTGTGCAGCCTCGCTGTCTTCCAACGCCTTGCTGACCTGTTTATCAGCTCAGATGAGTTTCAGTCGCTCAAGGGAGTGAGACACTGTTTGTGCGTTCGGTTCATTGTGAGCGTGCGTTTTTGTTTCGGGCACAACAGTCACTGAAATTCTCAGAGAATATTAATTTTGCTACATGCGAAACCCTGGAGAACGCAGCGTTACAGTATAGCAGATTTTTGGAAGAGAATATCTATTTGCAGGCTTGTTGGTGTTTAAAATGAAATAGCTGAATAGTTGACACTGACGTGTCTCAGTGCTTAAATACATTTGGCCACTGCTCTGTTAAGGAGACAATGCTCAGTTATCCACATTGCTGTTGCCTCCACCCTTCTTCAGCCTACCTGAGGAAGTTCACATAAAAGAGCAGAGCATGAGCAGGAAATGAAGGCCGAGGATCTGTTGCACTTGGCTTGAGTGGATGAGCCATGAGAGGCAAGAATGGAAATGCACACAGCGAAGATGCCTTTGCTGTATTCGATGCTTTACGACACAAGAGGGGTTGAATGGAGCCAAGCGGTCACGTCCCCCGTGGCTTTGTGTAATCTGAAGGTTATTTTCTATGTGTAACCTCTGAGCCTCTGCTATTCATCTGCTGAGAGCAGTGTGTGTGTGAGAGAAACCAAGGGTGTGGCCCCTGGCTCAAGGCTGGACACCAATCCCCCCCCCCCTTCATTCTTTCATAGCATTCCTCTTCTCATCGGTCACTTCCTCTTCTTATCTTACATTCTCTTTGGCCTAACAGAAAAACGCACACACACACACGGCTCTTTAAAAGGAATACATTTAGCAGTATGCGAGACTCACATACTTAGCTCTAAACATATAAATATTCTCTGTGCATGCAGGCACTGATCTAACAGTTTTTTCCTATGAGCAGCAGGAGAAAGTCTTACATAATCGCTCACTGAAACCTTTTTCCCCAAAATGAAGCCATGAAAAGGAACCCTGAGGCAGCTGAAAAGGGTTTTTGTTTTTTTTCTTCCGTTTTTTTGTTTTCTCATCTCGCAGAGGTAGCATGCGTGCACTAAGTATTTCCCATCTGTGCATCTCTGAGATACAGGTAAACAAACAAAACATCCGCTACCAAACACACACATGGGTTCTCTGCACTCGGGAGCAGACGGCTCTCTCGATGTATTTGCACAACAGCCCTCTCTGTAACACGTGCGCACAATGCTGTCAGTGTTTTAGAGCTGAAGGGTTTCCTTCTCAGGGTTTCTCTGCCTGTTGACCCAATGTCCTCTCACGTAAATGATTGACAGGTCTCGCTGAAGCATCCGGTCCGCACATTGGTCTGCTCCAGCTGAGGGGGCAGGTCCTGTGGTCAGCTCTTATTTTTGAGGTCTTATTGGAGAGTAAAGTGCTTGTGGGCGTGATTCTGACTTTGTGTGTGTGTAAACATTTGTGTGTGGGGTTTGTCCTCATCTTCCCAGCAGCAAAGAAAGGAGGCAGGCAGCTTTAATATGTGATGGCCATATTAGGCAACAGCTTCATGACTTTCAGCCACTACATCGCTCCGACTCTCACTTTCATGGTTTGCGTGTGTGTTTGTGTGTGTGTGTGTGTGTGTGTGGTTGTGTGTAGTATTTGAGCACTGCACAGATATTATTTTTACATGATGCTGCTGAACTCACAGCAAAGTTCATCACAGTTACTGTCACAGGGTTACTCAGGGCATTAATACTCTTATTCTCCTCTTTTTCTTTCTCTGGCTCTCCATCTTTGCTTCATCACTTCCTTTCTTTTATTGTTTTCCCTCCTCTGTCATTCTGTCCTTTTTCTTTCCCCCCTCCACCTCTTTTCCTTTCTTGACCTTTTCACCTCCTTTCTTTACTTCTCTCTCCGTGTCATCCTGCAGGAGAGCTGTTCATGGCAGACAGTCGGCTTAAGGAGGCTCAGTTCTGTATAGCCGAGGCCAGTTCGCTCTTCCCCAACTCTCACTCTGTGCTGCTGCAGCGGGGCCGCCTGGCCGAGCTCCGGGGCCACCTGGACGAAGCCAAAGGCCTGTATGACGAGGCCCTGGCCATGCATCCTACAGGAGAACGGATACTGGTGCACACGGTGAGAGATAGCGGATGCTTTAGAGGCTGCAAAATTAAGTTAGAACTTATGTAACGCTCTGCTCTTTCAAGTGTCACACATGCAAACATGGTGTTCAGTATCCTCTCTCACACACATGCACACAAACACATGATTGGCTACAGTGACATGTTTAAATGCTATAATTTAGTAAATTAAAAATTAAATCAAAACTGACGTAATATGCAAGCGGAACATGTGCAAACACTTATTTGATGTCTGCTAAAAACACACACACACACACACACACACACACACATATACACATATTAATGAAGTATTTGCAGTACTTCTAGTTGACTGAGCAAAGTTATATAAAAGTGTACTTCACGCGAGATCTTTTACATTTGGACTTGCTGTGGATTAGCTCACACGCTCTGACTCAGACAGTGTAGGGCTGTTTAATGAAGTTAAAAGTTTTCTCAAATTCACCAAGTTAAATTACGTCACAATTAAATTGCATCAGCTGCCTTCAGCCTTCATAAACACGCCTCCCAGAGAGTAGGAAAAGGCTTTCCTCGCAACAACAACAGCAATACGTGTAGATAAAAGTACATTTCAGGGGACTTTTGTCAGTCAGACTAAACCATGTCCCACTGTGGTCACATGTTCTTATAAGATAAGATAAGATAAGATAACCTTTATTAGTCCCACACGTGGGAAATTTGTTATATACACAGTAGCAACATGGCAGTGTGCGCACACATTTTTAATTTGATATTTAAACAATTTTTTGAGTTATTATATAGATTTTAATCCATCTGATCAAACAACTAAAGACAGCACTCAAGACACAGATGAATTTGAGCTCTTAGCACTTTTATATTCAGTTACTGTATTAAACTATAACCTATACACTGTATTAACAAAAGTAATCACTCACCCTTCCAAATCATTGAATTCTTGTTTTCCAGTCACATCCACTGGCTGACCTCATCAATGTGCTTCTGGGAGAACGGTCAAAAACTTCAATAAAGCCTTCCCAGATTAAGCTGTTATATCACATTTCGACATCATTTTAAACTCTATAGATTATGAATGTGACGTCACTCAAGCTCATATGTGTGTGAATGCAGACCAGTGAATACTTTTGCCAGTATAGTGTACATAAAATGAAGCGGCTGCGGATTTACTTTAAACCTGCAAACCAGCAGGCGGCGACTGCTCTGAATGCAAAAATGAAGACAGATTCTGTTGTGGTTTCTCACAGGGTGCGATTTGCACATTGCATGAGAGCTGTCTGCCGTGCTGGATGTGGTACAATCACTGGCTGATAGAGAAGAATGTGCATTTGCCCGACTGGTTGGCAGTGGTTCCTAGAGGTTGCTGGCTCTCACTGGGTGAAATCGGATTTAAAGAAGGTGCTCCACCAAAAAAACAAAACAAAAAACCCTACAGTGATTGCTTTGGTTGCTAACAGATTGCTACAGTTGGCGTTTGTCTGCAAAATCTTGCAAACTACTAGGCGAGTGGTAGTACAACTTAAAAAAGTGTGGCACAAATCAGAAATGGAGAAGGTTCACTTTCAAAGTAAAAGTTTTGCTCCACAGATACAGTCATGTTTAAGGAGTTTTACTTCTTAAACACGACTGGTGAACAGTCTCCATTTCCTGTTTGTTTTGCACTTTTCACAGTTTCCTTAGAGCTCGGAGAGTAGCTGTGTTTGTAGACAAGGACTTTGCTTCCATTCAAACTACAACCACTGCATTATGTTAGCAAGCAAAGCAATAACGAGGATGTTTTCACCAACCCATGCAGGAACACACATTTCTCCCTAGTGACAGATGGTTGCCAGGAGGAACACTTTCCATCTCTATGATTATGTGACTTCCTAGCGACTCCCATCAACCTGCAGCAACCACTTGCAATCATTCAAGGAATTTTCCCCTTGTGATGGGTGCTTGCCACATACTCGTGGACCTGTCTGTACATGTTCTCACTCCCAAAGTGTAACATTTTACGCTAGGTGACAAATCGTCGATATGTTACGCTTCCGGGCACCCAACATGTCCCTATATTACGAGATCGGAAAAATGAGGAAACATGAGAACCGTTTGGAATGAATCTACACATGCTTGTTCATTTTACTTAAATCGCTTTGTAAAACACTATCTAATGTCATTAAAGTTCTGGTTAACGTTAGGGATAAGGTTAGGGTCAGGGCTGGAATACATGGCTGGAACGAGTAGAGTCATTCTACTGGATTTCATCCATAACCAGGCGTGTAGCATAAAAACGCAGAAGGTTTTGCGTTCGCCTCTGGAGTGACAACGGGCTGGTCTGTAGGCCAGTATGACTGGCTTTTTCTTTTCATTTGAGCTTAAATAGTTGATTGTCACACGTCAGAAATGGTGGAAGAGTAACGTCACGTGGTTAAAGGTTATGCGTCTGCAAAACCTAAGAAGGAATCTGTGTGAAAGCAGCCCTCAGCTTCATCTATGACCTCAGAACACTTTTCTGACGAGTTTATGGTCTCATAGGCACAGCTTGAAGCTTCACAGCAGGACAGCAAACCAGTGGGTGATGTTGCCTTTATCATAAAGGCTATAATTGTAACAGATGCTTATTAGCTGCTAATATTAGCAATGGTAGCTTCTTTGCTCTTTTAGAAGCAAAACAAATCCCTCATGTTTCAAACGGCTGTAGATTATATTAGCCTCAGAAACTTAGTTGTACTGCAAGTTAATTTGGAATTTTCTTGTTTAAGCGCATTTTTTAAAGTTTGCCATGTGCTTCTAATAGTACTTACACTGTTATAAGTATAGTACACTTATACTGCCTCATACTGTTCATACTGTAATCGTGTAGTCTTTCTCTCCTCTGTGGCGTGCTGTACTGTGTCATTGTCAGAACTCTGAGTGGTTCAGTCCTGTTTATCGCAGTGCGTTGCTGTCGTCCTCTGAGACGTGCCAATTTGTTGCAGGCAAACCTGAAATTTCAGAAAATAGAAGCAAACAAATTTCGCTCCATCACCAGCAAATGAAAAATAGCGCTTAAAGACTCACTCTCTCTTTCCTGATCACTCCCCCACATTTCTTTCATCCCAGCAGATCCTCTTTCTCTCTCACTGCCGCACTGTAAAGATCCTCTCTCGCCCACTTCCACCCACTCCCTCGCTTCTCTCTCGCTCTCTCAGTCTGTCTTCCAGATGATCCACAGGATTAACCACAGCTCTTCTGACCTTTGAACTGACTCTGTTGTCACAGTGAACGAACCAGAGAGGGATATTCCTCAAATCCAAACGCAGCACTCGACACTCACACACACACACTCACACACAATGACTGCGGTCTCCATAGTGACCGGAGATGTGCTGGCTGATATCACTTTAGCCTTCTTGTGACCACATAAGGCTAGTGCTTTTGCTCCTGCAGCGCACTTTTGGATGCATGTGCGTGTGTCTGTGTGCGTAGAAGTGCAGTCCCACTGGGTTAGACAGAGGTACGCTTCTCTTCCATATTTGGCCTGTGGGAGAACCAATCCCAGGGGGTGAGAAGTTGAAACAAAGCCAGCTGGCAGCGTCCGTCTCTGGGTCTCTTACAGGACAGATGTGTTCTCAGTCTGAGTGTTTGAGTACGTGTACGCATGTGCATGTGTTTAGGCATGACTGTGTTTGTGTATGCCAGCCTTCCTCCACGGATTTGGAGCACATGTGGACTACTTGGGCTTGCTTTTTTTAAGTAAACTATATGTGTACACTTGGACAGAGGCACACATTGTAATAGACACAAATTGACCCAAATACAAAAATTCTGCTTGTAGAACACTAAAGTTTATGGACTATACTATGTTAGGCATGCTAATGGAGGCTTGCAGTAAATAACTGCATTCTTGCATTGTTATGGAGCCTGTGGGACAATGTGTGGGACATTTTATTTGGAGCTTCGCCCATATTTGTGACTTGCATCAGCCGGCCAGAAATGAGCCTACAGTTACTCTGTGGTGCTGTGCGGCTCTGCGTTCATCCATTTATTTTTACACAGTATCTGCTGTGGACATTTTGTGTGCCAGTGGCCCATTTTCTGCTGTGCCTTAAGGGGAATTCTTAAGATATTCTTGGTAGATATTCTTACACCTCAGTTATTATTCTGCAAAAGTACCTACTGTACTTTCCATGAATGTCCTTAAGATGTTTTCATGGTAACTATACTTTAAAGATGTCACCTTTCTGTGGCTCAGCAGTTAATGTGATCTGATATTTATTGTGGAAATGCAATTTCATTAGGAGCCTGTTTACAAGTGGTTTCCGTGGGCTTATCATGCGTGCTCAGTGTGTACTGCACTGTACATTGCTTTCACTAGAAGATCGGGGGCCTTTCTTAAAGTCATTTAAGCTGCATATAAACTGTAAAAGATACGTTGCTTCCAGATTTAGGAGTGAAGCCAGTGCATAACTACCTTAAACGTGTAATGTTTCTTACATCCAGTTGGGGGAGACTCATTGGATTGCAAGAAGCAGTGTATGTTTAGAAGTCAACAGAAAAACGGCTGCTGACTCGATCTATCCTCTCAGTAAATGCTACCTTGCTAGTTTCACGTCTTATTTAAAACAACATGATGTTAATTTTGTAAGCTATAGTCTGTTTTTTAAGTTAAAAAGTGTGACAAAGCTCAGAAGCTAGTGTCACCATTCAGCAGTCTTCTTGAAATGCTGCAGGCGTTGTCTGAATAATTTTCATTTCAAAAGTCACTGACATTAAACTGTTAGCTTCGATACAGTTCAGTTTAGTTCAGTTTTATAGATATAAAGCCAAATCACAACAACAGTTGCCCCAAGAGCCTTTACATTTTAAGGTAAAGACCCTACAATAATACAGGGAAAATAATCAGACGACCCTCTGTGAGCGAGCACTTTGGAGACAATGGGAAGGAAAAGCTTTTTTTAAAAAGGAAGAAACCTCCAGCAGAACCAGGAGCAGAGAAAGGTCTAAGTCTCCTAACAGCCTGTGAGGTTTCCATGGTGGGTTCTTGTCCTGCCTAATTGAATCCTACAGCAAGGCTTTGTGAGTCTGATGTTCCATTTGAAATCACATTTCCTCTTCAAGGAATACTTTTGTGAAAAAAAGTTATACTGTTAGATTTAGCTAAGAGCGTCAGGCCCAATCCACATGCCTGCGCATTAAACCAGAATTGAAAGGTGATTATGTCTGATTAGCCGAATTATCCAAAAGCCACCAAAGTTTTTCAAAGTTCTAAGACATTTTCTTTGACATGAGTCCTTTATAACACAGCATCGTGTAGATTTTCCACTCTACCCATGTTAGACGGGGAAAGGGAAATGTGAGTAAGAGAAACCCATTACTGGAATCGATGCAGAAGCTCACCAACCCATGCAATGTGGCTACCATCTTCCCTTATTCACCCGCACACTTCTTTACTCACTGCACTTCATGTTAGCATCAGCTGTGTCCACATGGTTTCTCTGTAAGAGAGGGAAAGAAACGAAGCCATCAGACGGTGACTCACTGCTCTGGTCAGCTGCTGGTTTTGGAGTATTTTTGGATGGATGGAGGGTGCGGTAGTGAGGGAAACCAGTATATGACTATAGTATGGTGTTTGTAAGTGTGCAAGTGTGTGTGTGTGTGTGAGACCAGGATTTTCAGTTTAATTTCTCGATCGCTGCAGTCCACTGGCTACAACTGAGCATGCATTACGTTTGTCTATCATGGGAGTAGCTATTACACATTTGTCTGTTTGTGCTGTTAACCTCATTATGGTAAGCATTTGGTCGACTTGTGCGTATGTGTGGCATGTGCGCGTGTGTGTTTGTGTTCTGACAGTTAGCTGATCCTGAAACATGGCCCAGCCTTGCTTCCGGCGCGGTATGCAATGAATCTGACCCACTCCCATCATCCTCCACATCTCATCTCTCCTGCTCTGTAGTGGAGCCTGCTCTGAGTCAGCCGCACACAACGAACCCATATTCGTACACAGCTTCACATATGCATGCATACTCTCAAGGACGAAGGCTTTGCGCTCAATGAATTAATCGCGTTCCAATTATCAAATGCCCCCCCATGCCTGTCTCACTCGCTCGCACTCTCTCTCCTCTCTGCGTGTGGGAGGGGGTGGTTGTCAGCTGATTAGATAATGCAAATACATTATTTATATCACTTTGCTCGTTCTCGCCGCTTTATGGGATTGCCTAGCAACCAGGGAAATTTATTCTATTGAGCACGACCTCTGATAACCATGGAGAGAGAGGGAGAGAGAGAGACTGACTGTATGTGAGAGAGTGAGAAGATGGGGTGGGTGAGTTGATGGTGGTGGTGGATGCAGGGAGGGGTGCAAAAAGAAAGACGATTGGGAGTTGGCTGGTGCCTCCGTTGCTATGTATGGCTCATCTGGGCTCACTTATTTTTTCCTTTTTCTTTGACGCCTCTCCTTTTTTTCCCCTTCCCCCCCCCCCCCCCCCCCCCTCTCTCTCTGTTCATTGTTCTCAGTTTAGCTCGTTCTTGCTCACTCACACTTCTTTCCTTCCTCTCTTTCTTTCTTTTCCTTACTTCTGAGACTCCAGTATCAACTCTGTCCTTCATTCTTTTCCTCTTTCCAAGTCGGTACGTGTGTTCGTGCAAGTTTGTGCGTCGGTCTTTGTTCCAGTATATATTTATATAGGCGATGTAATGTGCTGTAAGGTGAGAATGTACTTGAAGGAGTCAACCGTAGCCACACTGTATGTGCTGCTTTTTCCCCAAACAAACACACACAAACATGCCATCCAGGTGCGTGAAGATTTGTGTGGTCATATCACCCCAACAAAAGTGAAAGTAATTAATTAAAATGTTTTAATCTCGGTAGGAGTGTGTGTTATGTACTAAATTCTCCTGGACATCCAAATTAACCAGCGATGCCAAACAGATCAGGATGGGACAGCAGGCCTTTTGTACACTTTGAGGAACACCTCTACCAAAACTTGCTTATTCCCTTTCTGTTTGAGAGCTAGGAACAGGAATATTACCGCTCAACTACTTGAATGCTGAATATAAAATCACAGCCAGTCGGTATGTAGATTATCATGACACACATGAACCTTTTGGCAACCTTGAGTCAGAATATTTTCTACAGTTCTCAGTTCAAGGAATACTTGTGTGAAATAAGTTATACTGTTAGGTTTAGATAAGAGCATCGGGCCTTTTGACAGTTTCTTGAGTGTCCTGTCAGACACTCAAAGCACAACAGAAAATGGTCCAGCTCAGATTTTGCACTACAGGAAGGTGCCTGGATAGAGGGTGCAGGAAGCACCTCTAGGAGAGTATTGGCGCACTTTTTGCACAACAGCACAATCTCACATCGAATAGACTGTAGTGAGCTGGGAAGTTAAAGACCATCTTGCGTCCAATCCAACTAGACATTTGCACCTCTGTCAGGTATCGCCGTTGAAAAGTTCCCTAATTATCGCACTGTATGTTGTATTAAAGGTTAAAGTATCTCGAGACAGCCGGGGGTTAAGAACCCACTGTGGAGGTCCTAGTGGGACTAGATACCTTCTAACCCTTTAGTACCCAATGCCTTCAAAATATAAAGAGATATAATGGCTGGCCAGCAGTTGGCAACACAATGTCACCCCCTGTTTTGGACGTTTGAAGCTGTACATGTTCATTCTACGTTGGTTTGCCAAGTGGTGGATGACTCTGAGCAAGCTGATGGGATCTGTATAAAGAGTTTCATATTTCACTGAAGTCATAGTTCTCCACACATCTGGACTCTGCCTTCGGTTCATTTCTCCACGTATTGTTCTTGGTGTTTATTTACTGTTTGTTTGTTTGGTTTTTTTAAGGGTAACATTAAGAGCTCTTGCATACCAGCATTAATATATTTTCTAATGATAGGTGCACACACTACATTCACCATCTCATCAATCAACATACGTTTCCACAACTCAAAGCTCCTCTTCTGCTTTACTTTTGCTCTATGAAATAAACACTGAAGAATGGCGGTACGTCTAACAACCTCGAAAAGCTGCTTCAACTTGCCTCCCAAAATACTGAGCTGTCAATGGAAGAAACAGTAAACTTAATATTACTGCTGTCAGCGTTAATCTAGTTAAAATGATATTAACGCCATAACCGCATTATCGCGGCAAATCTCCGTTAGCTCGTTAACGCGGATTGCCGCGTGCGAGGGCTGCACGGCGTCAACGCTTTAGCGCGGTTAGCTCGTTAACGCGGTTAGCTCGTTAACGCGTTAGCGCCATGCAGCCCCATGCACGGGGCGATACGCGTTAACTCGCTAACAGAGATTATCCGCGTTGATGCAGTTATGGCGTTAACGTCATTTCAACAAGATTAATGCTGACAGCACTACTTAATATTAATCCAATAGCAGTCAAAGACAGGTCAAGCCAACATAGCAGAGGTAAATACTAGAGATGGACTGATCCGATATTACGTATCGGTATCGGTCCGATACTGACCTAAATTACTGGATCGGATATCGGAGAAAAATAAAAAATGTAATCCGATCCATTAAATATCACAAAAGCACCTCACAAAACTTGCAACACGCCGTAACTCGCCTCAGAACGTTAGCACGTCGAGCAGTATGCATCACGTGATAGAGCGGCTGTGGCATGCGGGACCTGTCGGTGGTCTGGATAGCATGTGGAGCTTCGCTAGCAACCCGGCATTTCATCTCCGACAAAGTTATCCCGAGAGAAGTAAAGCAAGTGTGTAAGTCCATCTTTGAATGTAAAGCATTCCTGCATTAAGCTTAACAAGCGATATATGGAGCGACTGCCTCTTCTTGCTGCTACTTCAATCATGAAACTGCTTAATGATCAGCTGATCGGCTTTTCTGTCGCGAGTCCGTTTCTCTTGTTTGTTTTTGGCCCACTTTGCACCAGAAAGAGGAAACCAGCGGCTGAACAACAGCAGCACGTTTAAGCTTGATAAGCTGTTGTTAGAATTTATTTATTATTACTTTCTACTTGAGGATCTTTTTCTACGTAGCTGACGCTGGTAACTGTGCAGGGGCAGATCTAGCAAAGTTTAGCCAGCGGGGCCGATAGGGCATTAACAGGGAAAAGGGGGCACAAAGACATACTTTTCTTTCTTATTCTCATTTAAAATGTCGAGCTTTTAATAAATAATTATCTGACACCCAAAGTTTTAATTTGATGTAAAATGAATAGAAGTCAATTACTGTATATAGTGACTATTAAGTCTAATATATATACCCTAGTAAGTGTTAAGGTTCAAAATTGAGGAGGAGAGTACAAACCACCCTTGGTCCAGAAGCTCTTGGTCAAACAATGATTTTTAATGAATACACACGTGTGGGAAGACACTCTGTACGCCGACAGCAAGTAGTCTTCAACTTAATCAAAGCATGAACAGATATTTTATAGCATCAGGGTTTGATTTACTGACGCCCCTTCATGCGTCACAGATACATTTTATACATAGATCAGATCAACACCACAATGACTTTTAACCCAGAAGATCATCTTCTATTTTCATGGATGGTACTTTCCGTTCTTGTCTTAAAGTGAATTGTTCCTCTTTCTTGCCAAGACAACAAATCTCTCCTCTAAATAAATCTAACTCATGTGTGTGTGTGTGTTGACCTCACATGCTCTTTGTGTCACCTCTTCACCTACTAACTGTCTGTGTCTCGTCCTCAAATGCTCTTTCTCAATTCACCTGTTGCACTTCTGACCTTTTACCAGAACAGAGGCTCATCCTTATGTGTTACAACCTAACTGAGACTATGTATATGTCCTCTACTAAATAAATGTTTTAACCAAGAACCTCTACTAAAACCTTAATATAAAATGACCTGATATAAGTGTTTTGTAAGCATGTATTGCAATTCCTTCTATGTTCTAGTTTTCCCTCAGCATGTATCACCTGAACAGTCACGTCAGTGAAGCTTAAGACCTTTAAAGAACCTGAACATCAACTCAAATAAGCACAGATATGCATTGTGTACACAATAGTTATAACTGCATCTGAAATACAAAATTAACATCATCATAAACATCTTAAGGCCATCTTAAAGCTATCTGTTACATTGTTAAAGCCTCGTCTTAGCCTGCTGCTCAAAATAACTTCCTGCTTCTGCAAACTCTCTGCAAGCCTGTTTCCTGTCAGCGTGTGACTTTTAGCCTTTCTGAAAGACACACACTGTTCAACCCCTGAATGCAATATAAACTCCAGATTATATTATTAATGCAATGGTAATAATGATGATTATTTAACAATAGCAGTAAAATAATTTCCCTGCTCCACATAAGCTACTTTTTCCTTTGGGAAGGTACCATCTGTGCAGTCTGCAATTTTGTTGAAGAAAGATGTTGAATCTATTTAATATTTCTTGAAAAATAATTGATTTCTGTGCATTTTTTTTTCACACTGCATCAAATTAAGGTTGATTACGTCGATTAAGCATCATGAGGTGGAGCGTGAGGGGTGGTTCCCTATTTTTTATTTATTTATTTTTGTTGTTGCTGGGAGTTGGAACCCTATTAGTTAGGTTGCTTAATATTTACGCTAAGCACTCTTTAAAATACCAAAATAGGGAGGATGGAGTAGGTTTAAGTTTATTAGATTGATCAGTATTGCTGAACTATGAAATATTTTTTTTTGCATACAGGTATAACAGAATAGCTTTAGTGTAGTTGTTGTTTTAAACTTGAGTATGAACTTATACAAAATGCAGCAAGATATTTAAAAAAACAGTTTTGTTGATTAAAAAACATTATATCGGATTCATATCGGTATCGGCAGATATCCAAATTTATGATATCGGTATCGGACATGAAAAAGTGGTATCGTGCCATCTCTAGTAAATACAATAATCTTGGCTCACTGTGCCCATACCTGCCCGTCCAGACTTGACTGATTAAAAGTTCAAGTAAAGTCTCTCGTCTTGGTTGAATGCGAGGGTATTATGCCATGACTTGTTCGTGTGTAGTTGATGTGTATAGATCAGCAGATGGTTTTGAGTGCTATACCAAACTGTAGGATCATTTAATTCTCTCTAGATCAGGTCTATATAGCCACTTGTACCTTAACTTCTAATTTCCTGGATTGTCTGGACAGTCACAGCTCTGTAGGCGGCACGGCTGACAACAGCAGATTGAAAATCCAAATTTAGAGTTCATCTGTCTCTCCGCTGTCTCAAAGACGTTAATTTTTTTATTCCTTTTTTTAAAACTGTGAAAATATTCATATGATCATCTTATCCCAAAATGATTTTGTGTTTATGCCCTTTAAGTATGTGACCATTATTCTGCCTTCACAAACCTTTTTAATCTATGTTTGGCTTAAGAGTTAGGCTGCGTTGTATCCAAGTACTTTGTATGCAAACTACGATGACTACGGACAATTGAGGCAGAAAAAGTTTTTGGTAATGAAGAAGTTATCGAATGAATATTATTCTTAATAAATCTCCGGGGAGCCTGCTTAGCTGCGGTTGGTATGCTAGAGTATTACAAAAACCTCTTTTTGTCTTTGTACTGTATGGAATATGAATAATATAATAATGCTGACACCAAAGAACAAGAACTCATTTCCCCAATGCTAATCAATTCTATAATCAAATCTCTGTTGGTTGTGCTTGTTTGCGACATCCAGGAAGCCTTTTTTTCCCCCCTTCTCTTCAGTCTAGTCGAAGGACGTTCACTTAATTAAATGTTGTTTGTAGTTTGAAGCATTTCAAAAGTTTGCTTAAAAAAATTGGCTTGAAAGACTGATGAAAACACCAGTGCCCACTCGTAGAGTTTGGCTCAGCTCAGTTCGGTTGTGCTTAAACGGCATGAAAAGAAACAAACCTGTGCTGCCAAGCTCACTGAGATCAGCTTTAGGTAAAACTGGAGACAGATGGCTGGGAGTAATTAAAGACCAACTATTAGATACCAGTTTTCTCCACGTAATGCCAGAAACATTTGATGGCAATTGAAATGCTTTTGAATTTGTTTGTTCTCTCTCCCACTCACTCACAATATATTATTTGTACTGGCTGAATTTCTAATCAAATTTGATCCAAAGACAGACACACTCACACATGCACACCAATGACACTGGGCAACAATGGCTTAACCGTCAGCATTTTTCACTGTGTTTTCCTCAGACAAGTGGACAGCAGGAGTGTCGGCCCTTTGATTAGTGGATGTCCTGTGTCTGGATTTCTCTTCTTGTAATAATTCAGCAAGAATCTGTCCTCTTCTTCTTTCTCTAAAATTATTTCTCAGTTTAGTAGTTTCATAAACATGCATTTGCTTTCCTTCCAAGGACATTAATTTCAGTCTCATATCTGTGCATTCATTGCCAAAGAAGATGTTGCAAAATGCTTTCTTAAAATCTTGTCTGGTCAGTAGTGAACAGTCACACTGGGGAATATAGTTGTTGGAGACTACGGTGCAACCAAAACCCCTGCGAGCAAGTACAATGGCCATGTGATCTTGTTGGCTTTGTAATGCTTGCTTCAAAGATGGGGACCAGGTTTGTAAATAATTGCAGCCAGTTGGCATCTTCAAAGCATGTTTGGTGTGTCAAGATGAAGATAAAATATGATGTCAGTCTACTATCAGTCTGCTACCGGTCTGCAATCAAATGAGAGCTGTTACCTGTTTAGGATAAAACAGTGATTCACTGTGATAAATTGGCAGAAATTGCATATCTAATCGGTTATGACTTCAGAGATTTAAAACTTAAATTCAGAATTTAAACGTAATTTTAAAACTTAAAAAAGAAAAATGACAGTGATTTAACTTCAGGGTGAAATATGAGATTTGCAAAAAGTCAGAAACCAGCAAAGAGATGCATGACAGCTGAGTTGCACTCATTGTCTCCAATTAACTCAGATTGATGCCAATGCGTTGACAATTTGTCTAAATGTATGAATGAAATAGCAATTATTTCAAAAATGTGTTTCCAGTCAGTCTGAGTCAGACTGCAATTATTTGGCAACAAGTTACCTCCCATCAAAATACCTGTTCAATTACCTTATTAATCCACAGTGGTCACCATTTGTCATTTATTCCATTGCTGGTCAACCTCTGTGCAGTAAGTTTGTCACTGTAACTGTTTACAATCAGTCACAGAAAGAAAACATTTCAGACACTGATTTTCTTACTTGTCACAGGTGGTTGTTGTTTTTATTCTACTGTGACTGAGACATAACTAACACTGTTGTGAGCCAGATGCTGGTGCTAATCATCTCTTGAGTTTGTGCCAGTCACATTCTGTTTTGTTCTCAAGAAACGTTATCGTTTCCTTCACTAGAAAAAGAGGGGAGCCAACTAATTGCTAATAACTGTCAATTAGCAAGCTCTAGTTTTGATTTGGCCTTCTGGTCCTGGAATCACATCCATGTGCTTTTTTGGATGGCTCAGTATCCTAAGTGTGAATGTTGTTCTTTCCCCTTCTGTGCTCGTCTGTTTTGAAGATAAAGGCTTTACCAGACTTGTTATCAGAACTACTGCTGCAGTAAATATACATTTTACCCCAGAGACCGGAGGTTTCCAGCCGATTGCATTGTTTCTAGGCCTGTTTCGCTACAGCAGTGAGAACACTACTTACTACAGCCTTAGTTAAATGATTGCATGTTCATTTTTTACTGACAATACATGAATTTAACTGGGCTTACGTTCTTCCTATATATTGTTATTCTGACTTGAGGGGAATTGAAGTTCATATTTCATTTACTCCATGAATGCACTATAAACCATCAGCATAATATGTCCTAAATGTTGAGTGGATGGGGCTCATAATCGTTATGATTTTCCTCAAAAAACAACAGCGATGGGATGCAATTGGTCAATTTGCTCAAAAGTGGAAATTCAGCTTCTGGTTTTTACAAGCAAATCCAGCATTATGTTGTGTCTGGATCTTAATGTTGTCACTATATTTATTAATCATATTGACTATTCACCCTAACTACTGTTCCCTGCTGCAGCCAGAGTCGCCACACAGGAGTGTCCTTGGTTTCACAGATAAACTGTCAACAAGCAGCTTAGAAACATACTTCCTCTAAATCGCCTCATACCCCTAAGTTAGACATTTCCCATCTGTTATTCTGAGCTTACCACATTCCACAAGCTGCCCTTTTATCTTACTTAAAGAAGAAAAAACTGTTTTTCAGTGTTTTACAAGAAACACTGATATTTACTGGAACCCAATGTCTGTCAGTTAAATACGGAAATGGCTTCCTGTAAAACACAGTACTGTATATTAAGTACAGTACGGTTAAGCTGACTGACCTATAAACATCAACTTTTCCATAGTTAACAGCCTAAAAGATATAGGTTACAGTGGAAGGCTAAGACTGTTGGTGTGTGTGTTAGTCCAGTAGTCAACTGTTAATACCAAAAACATGTTGGAACAATGTAGCCAATGTGAGTTTGGAGACAAGGGCACAGATAGTGAGATGTGGAAGCTAGTGACCAAACCAGCAGCAAGGACTGTATCATACATCCCTGCACATGTGTGCACTGATGCACACGTTTGTACACACTTTTACAAGCTTGGAGACCTGTGTGCACATCCTGCATTTCTCCGTACCAACAGTTTTGTTGTTTTTCCATGTATTCCACCCAGCAGAAGTGAGAAAAAGGAGAGCAGAGGAAAGAAGGAAGGCAGAGTGTGCACTCTTATTGAAAGTTGCATCAGAGCCCCTAGACAGCTTTGTGAATTTCAGCCCAATTAATCTCAAGCTTGTGAGCAGAGACTGCATAACAAGACTCGTCTGTCTGACCTCAGGCCATCTCAGAGTATGTGTGTTTGTGTGTGTGTTTGTGTGTGTGCCTGTGTGTGTGTGTGTAACAGATAGAGTAAGTCAAGGGATGATTGTGCAAGACTCGTTCCCTGTTGTCACCTTGAGTATGCATGTGACACTGGAGCTTGTGTGCGCGCCTTTAGACGATGCTTATATGTGAGGCAGATTTGACTCTGTGCAGTTGGTCAGTTGCATGAGGTTGTGTTGTGTCAGACTCCCCATGGAGCTGTGCTACAAAACGACAAAACCTAAGCAGTGGTATGATCTTTAACATGGTGACAACAGTTATCATCCACAATGTTCTTCTCTTTTGCACATACATTTTTTAAATATATGCACATCAGTGGTAATGATCTTACAGATTACCAAAAGTGCCAGCTATAGCTCATTCTTTCCTCTCCTCAGCTTTTTGTAAAGGAAAACCGTGGATTGTTTATGAACATACTGTATACATAGTATATAGAGTATGTTCATGAAGTGCAAAACCAGTGGGTGCATGCATACCTACCACAGTTCCTGGTCTAGCCTCAGGTAATAGTCACCCCCCACTGCAAATGAGCTTTTTGGGAAAATAACGTTCTGTACAGGACCATACCAATGTCTTTGAATGTTCTGGACAATTTAGTACCATCTGTGTAAACTTAAAAATTTGCCAAAGTTTGGAACTTGTGAAGCTTAAAGAGTTTTTCCTTATTATTGTTATATTTCCTTATTTTTACATAACGACATGACCGCCCAGTATTAAATAATAGGGATTATTCACAACAGTGAATCATGCAAAGCTACTGTAGTAGAGTCCAAAAATCGTGGAGCTGTAAATAAGCAAAAAAGGGACATTTAAGATGACTAATGACAGCGATTGCCAGTAATGGCCATAACATTGTTCTGAATACATGAAACAGTGAATCTGATATAAGCTGGTCTCTGTGTTTTTGGTAAAAAGTCTTTTGTTGAGGCTTTGATAATATTAGTAATGAGTAAAACTTACAAGAGACCAGTGGAGGATGCATTTACCAGTGGTTTCACTTGGAGTGCACAGCTTCTTGTGTGTAGTGAGACGTAAGCATGACTAACATCAGTGGTATGTGGCTTGACCTCGATTTTTAAAAAGTATGTTAAATATATTTACAAAATAAAAACTACAGCTGAATTGAAAGACTTGAAAACTGTGTGACATGGTTAACCATCAGTGTGTACAGGTGGATTAAAACGATTACTGAAAAATGAAAGTGGTATATTAACAAAACAGCTGGTTTGATCTTGTACATTCAGTCAAGCAAGTGATTTATGTTAATGTTAAAGTGTTGGTGGAGTCTTTTGGCCTAGGTAGATAGTAAGAACAAACTTATCTGTTAGATTCATAAATCACAGAGGTTTCCACACAATGGCCAGACGGTAACTGATCTCGACAGTGAAAGCAGAGCTAACAGCAGCTTGTCTAGCATGCTCGTCTCGCATCAGTTTCCTGCCAAAAACCAGACGTTTATCCACGTTGTGCATGTGCAAACAACCAGAAAAGGCTGCCGGTCTCCTTTTATTGGGACCTGGATACGGCCTGTGGGTGAGACCATTGTGAAACGGAGTTAAATTTTGCTTCCAGAGACAATAGGCAACAAGATAGTAGTTATTTCAAGGATTGATGCAGACCACTCTTTAACATGAAAGGAGAAAGATTCCTTTTACAATGGCAAATTTTAATGGTCTGTTATGAGCTCTCGTGGGATGCCACTGGCTAACAGTGGTGGTAAGCAAATACTCCTAGTGTGACATGCTAGCTGCATTGTAAACCTTTATCTTTCCCTGTAACCTTTTACCTACAAAATCTATCACATATGCATTCAGACAATTTGCAGTTTTTATAAGGCACCATTTAGCGTGGGAGATGATTAGCAAAATCATACTTGGTAGAGCAATGTCATTATAGCGGTAATACTTAATAACTCATGAATTAAACCTTTTCAGGTAACTTTCACATCAGTGAGGATCCTTTTTTTTTAATGCTGCTTAAGGGGAAAAACTTAAATTTTTTGTCTAATAGTTATTGTAGTGGTGGAGATGAGTGTCCTTCAAAGGGTGGCTGGGCTATCTCTTAGAGATAGGGTGAGGAGCTCGGTCCTTTAAGAGCTGCTGCACCTCCACATCAAAAGGAGCCAGCCGACTTGGATGAGTAGGATGTCTACTGGATGCCTCCTAGGCGAGGTGTTCTGAGCATGTCCTACCAGGAGGAAGCCCCAAGGCAGACCCATGACTTGCTGGAGAAAATATACCTCTCAACTGGCTTGGGAACGACTCAGTATTCCCCTGGATTAATTGGAAGAGGTAGCTGGGGTGAATAAAATGTCTGCGTCCAAATGGAGATAAGCGGTAGAGTATGGCTGGATAGAGTTACACAGCATTCTGGGAACATGTGACTGTTGTTATAATAATAAAGAGGTTCAAATGAGTCCGCAATAATTCTGAGATTTCTCACGGACTTCGATTATCGGTGTTGGGCATGCATTTGTGCTAAAAAAAAAAAAGGTACACAGATGCTAAACAATACAGTTTTTATTATTTCCGTCTGAAAATATTTTAATTGATAATTATGTTATGACAAACCCAAACCCAGTAAAACACAGTTAAGTCATTCAAAAAGTGACAGTCTGCGTTGGCAAATCATCTGCAGGAAGAGCAAGTAACTCGCATCTACTTAAAGGATCCCTTCAGGCCGTCTCTCTCGCTAACCCTAAGCCCACTATCAGTTTTCATCAGCGTATGTGTGCGCTTGTGCACGTGTTACTGTGTGCACACTAACATACTGCATCATCTTTCTGCAGAAGGTCGCTCCTAATCTCATCATTTGTGGATTTTCTCCCTTCAGCTGTACAATCCCAGCTGAATACATTTTTGTTTTTTGTCATCCTGACTCGTCTGCAGGACAGCAGGCATTCTAATCCAAGATTTGGGTTTTTAGCAAAAAGCCACCATCTGCTAGCTTGATCTTATCATGCCATAAAGCGTTTTGATGGTAGACATTTTGAGTAAAAACATAATATGAGCAACTAGGTACTAAAATTAAATGTAAAATCTCCATTCTGTGAAGAGTATGCCAAAGGTCATCTTTTATCCTCCAACTTTTTGAAAGTGATTATTATTCAGTTTTAATGTGTCAAACCTAGCTATCTTAAAATAAAAATGTAAATAAGTTTACTCGTTAGCAATGTTCCCTCTAAGCTGCTCACGTGCGCAATTGCGCACTGTTGGCACGGTCTCTGCGCACAGAAAATCTGCGTTGTGCACAAAAAAAAACTAACCTGAAATGAAATTAAAATTAATACTTCAACAATCATGTTTTGCAGTGTTAGTCAGTAAGTGACTGGCTGCTCCCATATGGGATTAGAACAATGCCACCTTATCCCATAGTTCAGCCGACGCGTATATACGCAGCCAATCAACGTCATTGACAGGCTATGACAGCGTCCTTATGTGCCGACACCGGTGTTTTAGTTAGCAAAGCGGCGTGGCTGATGTGGAGTGAAGCCACGTTAATGACAACGTGTACAACCATTGGAGATGTGAGCAGGACAGACGGAACAACTGACGGAAAAAGTGTGGACTTTATACCAGTTTTTAAATTGTGTTGATAGGCCACGTAAAACCAGAGTTGTGATAAAAATATGCAATGTTTGGTTTTCTTCCTGAATACTGTCGTTGTTTATATTTACTGCGGGAAGAAACGGTAAAAACGGCGTTTTATAAGCAAAAAGGCCTGTGAGCAAAAACACCCCCCCCCCCCCCCGTCCCCGCCTTTCCTATTGGTCCAAAAAAGTACCATGTCGACCAATCAAAAAATGGTATGGCAACGTGGCATCTTGTTGTTAAGAAACGGGGGGAAGTTTTAGGAGTGACGGCGGTGTTTTGAGATGTGAGAGATTCGAGACGTTTAGCACAAATCTTGTGTAGTTAGTGTGTAGTGTAGTCAATAGTTTTGTTGTGTGTGTCAGAACAACGAGGCGACTGCTGAATGTTACAGGTGTTACAGCAGTGATACATCTCCTGCTGTCAGGCCTGCAGGTATCAGGCTGTTGTTCTCCTTTATCTCATAGTGGACAGAAATTATGTTTTGGAGTGGCACAAATAATTTGTGTGGCATCAGATTTGATGCAGAACAGCTGATTGTTCTGTAAATAGTTTGAAATGTTTATTTTAAAAAACCGCCTTGGCTGCATTTAGAAAAATAGCTGCAAAAACTTTGTTGTTTGCCAAACTGAGTTACTTTTTTGAAGAAGTAACTATATAATTAATTGCCCAACATTGGTCATCATATACTGTATTTTGCAGACAGAGAGTTACAGGACTCTCTCCCAGACCACAGACTCATACTCATAATACAAGTCAGAGCTTTATAAAAAAAAAATTATAAAAAAAAAGTAAGTTGTGTTTTTACTTCCAATAGTGTTAACATACTACACAGTTCATGAACAAGATTTATTTATTAATTTTTATTGTAAGTGGGCTAAAGCAGTTAATTAAAAGTAGTCTAACATAAATGTAAGTGCACACGTCTGATGTCGCTCACATTGGTCAAAGGGATCGCTCAGGGAGTTTGTGTGTTCGCTCAGACACGTGAAAAATTAGAGGGAACATTGCTCGTTAGTTACTTTTTTCCCCAAAGGTTTTAGAAAAATCCAGTTTTTGTTTTCTAAGCAGGACACTTCTTTCTGTGCATAGAGAGTTTTAAGGTTTTGAAAACAACTTATGAAGTGTGACATTAATGCACGTAAATGTAAAACAATTTTTTCCTGCACCTCTCCATCATTCTGTTCATTTAGGGCCGTCTGCTGGTGAAAACTGGGCGTGTCCACCTAGGCGAGAAGGTTCTGCGTGATGCGGTTCAGATCCACAGCACCTCCCACGAAGCGTGGAGTGGACTGGGTGAAGCTCTTCAGTCTCGGGATTGCAACCAGGCCCCCGACTGTTTCTTGACAGCCCTGGAGTTGGAGGCCTCCAGTCCCGTCCGTCCCTTCACTGTCATCCCCAGAGAGCTCTGAGATGACGGCCTTGCAGTAGCATGGAGGTTTGGGTTGGGGTGAAGATTTTGGCTAAAATGTAATGATGAGCTGACGAAAAGACAATGGAAACATGAGCTTTAAATCAAAAGTTAGTTTTGGGTATTGGGTCTGTTTTCTTGCTGTTGGGGAGAACAGACTGGTATCACTCATGTATTTACAATATTTGAAGACAAAATAAAATAAAATAGTATCTATTTCCCCAACTAGTTGGCAAGTGGTTGCTGTAAGTGGCTGGTGGTTGCAAGCATCTAATTTGTTTCAAAGAGGTAAATTATGCAGCATGGAAGACCTTGATTTGACTGATTTGGTTGCTACCAGGTTGCCACAGTCAGGTTTGTAGTTTGAAAACTTGTCTGCAAACACTTGCCGAGTGGAAGTGAAACTGAAAAGTTCAACACAAACAGAAGATCGAGACTGCCCGAAGTCGAAGTAAAAGTTGTGTCTTTCATGCAAATTACAAACAACCCGGACAAGATAATGATGACAATCAGGTTTTTGGTGCAGCAGCCTCCAGCAGCCACTTGCCAACTGGGGCTTTGCAGGACTATGTTAATTATCAATTGTGGGAAAAGTAAGACTTTTTTCAACCAAAAGAAAAAACCAAGTTGACCAAGTAAGTGCACTTGGTCTGGAGAATTCCCAGTTAACCAAAAAAAAAAAAAAAAAGAAAGACCTCCAGCATAACCAGTCTCAGGAAGGGTGCTTCCATCCCTGTGTGCTGCAGTGTGCTGCAGGTCACTAAATTGAAGATATAAGTTTTCATTTTCTGAAAAATATTTATTTTGCTGTTTTGGACTGAACTAGGTGAGCTGTCTCCTCGTGTTTCATATTTTTCTTAAGCGTGACTTCAGGTTTAAGGGACAGAGGTTTGAGTGGTATTTATTTACTCATCTAACTCTAAGTTTGTTTTCCAAAATTTTAGCCATTCCTTCATCAAGTATATTTTAAAGAACAAACCGTTTAACAAATCACTTTTACCTCAACTTGAAAAAGTAATTAATCTCAGCAACTTTCTTTGTTTCTTTGATAATCCAATTGTTCAGTCTGACGTCACTAGCCGTGTCTGGGCCTAAACTCCGCTGCAGGTCCATATATCAAACGATCACTGTGGCATTACTGAGAGTTGAAAAACTGTCTAAAGTCTTTCATCTTTAATAAAATGATCAGCGTTCTGCTCTACCAGGTGTAACAATTGAGTTTAACATCCAGGCATCCATGAAAACGGAATTTATGACATTTAACGGAGTTAGAAGTTAGCAGGGAGTTAGCTCTCTAGCTTCTATCTAAATACAATATAGCATGTCCTGACTGCGGGGTTTTGGAAACAAATTAAAACGTACAGCTCTGCTATCACTTCCAGCATAAATGAAGACAGAAAACTAAACAGCAGTGACGTTTGTAGGGTTACTGAAGTTGGGCTAGCTGGTATATAATGATGTGCTACGTGACCACTAGCGACTTAGCTAGGTTAGCATAATATAAACAAGCTAACTTTTTTTCCCACTCGATAAAAGTTAACGTGAGTGTTCTCGGTGGTCAGGAACAAATGTAATCGCATGGCAGGATGCTGTAAAAGGACCAAACTTCAGCCAGGAGAACAACTGAGATAATCCATCCACAATACGAGGTTAGTCATTCATATACTGCTGCATGGGCTGTGCTGTAGTTATTACATCCTAAGGTTTAAAAACTGAGCTTAAATAAATGATTAGTGGTAATAAAAGCCGAGGGAGGTCAACAGGGATCACTGACTGTTTTAGGAGCTTTTTGAGATCAAATAGAAGAAAATACATAACATTAAACATGTTAACAACACAAAAGCCATATTAAACGCAGACTACTTTAGGCCCGGAAGTAGGATTCGTCGCATCATCACTGAACAACCGGATTATCAGTTTAATAGCTCCATAGTGTTAGAAGCTAGCAATGTGAACATTGCTAGCTTCTAACACCACCAATTGTATTAATGCAGTTTGTGCGGATAAAGAAAGAGAGGGCTTTAGGTCTTTGCATATAAAAAACGGCTGTATAGAAAGTTAATATTTTAGCATAAGTAGCGTTCTGTTGTAAATCGCCTATGGAGTCTATGGAGGGATATTTTTAATGATCGCAATCACCGGGTTCATAAATTCAGAGATGTGCCAGTTACATCTTGACATAAAAAGCATGTTGTTGTGTTCTGATACATGTGGCAGTGCAGATAGGTGGATATTGTACATGCTGTTTATCACAGCAGCAGCTCCACTTCATTATTATTTGGACCTTTGATGTATTTTTGATGATGGCCTTGACTGGTGTAGCTTTTTATGCAGGCACAAACACTCCCTCCTGCTCATCTTCAAAAGAACCAGCATGAACACGTCATTCCATATGGCATCATTATATGTGTGTACATGATGTATTTTAATACATGTGTATCTGCTCCCTCTGAATGATCCCTCTGGGATGTTAGCAATCTTCTGTTTGTACGGTACAGTAGGCCCTCATCCATGCACATATGCATGGGTGTGTGTGTGTGTGTTTTGGGGGGTGGGGGTGGGGGGGTGCTTGACTCATCTGTTCATAATGCCGTCCATTATAAACAACAATGGCTTTTAAAAATCACTGCTGGATTTTGTATCTTCACCTGCCTTGTCACTTGTGACTAATGGGCATCACTTCCGAGTGCCTAACCACATAAATGTGAGCAGTGGGACTGGGCTGCTGGCTTATGTAATACTGCCAGCACAGTTTTCTGCCTCCAAACTCCCTCCTCCTTTCCCTCCCTCTTTCTATTGCTCTCTCTTGCTCTCTCTCGCTCCCGCTAACCCTCTATGTCTCTTGCCCTCTCCCAGCTTGGCTGATGTGATGTGATGTGGCTTCGTTGCCTAGCAGCCATCCCCTTGTTTGAGTAACTGGGGAAGTGGAGAGAGATCTGGTCCTCTGAACAGCATACATATACAGTGGGAAGACACAAACAGTCACTACACACACATACACACAGATGCACGACGTGTGGTTTTACAAGTTTGACAGTGTCTGTTTGATGTCTGCTGCTACCATGTGAGGAATGAACCAGCTATAATCAATGTCTCGGGCTGGTGTAAATTGATTTGTGTTATGGGAAGAGTCCCTGGCTTTGCTTTTAGAGAAAAAAAAAGCCGTCTGTTCTTCTCCCTCCCTGCAGCGTTGCAAGCACCAATCTCTACCTTCCCTGTATTCTTTTTTTTTTTTAAAGAACCGCCCACGCCCCGATCGCTCTTGGCATGAAAATCCCTCATTCATCAATACTTCGATTTTTGGACATGGAGGTTATCTATCACTATCGCCTCTTTTCTGCCATCGGAATAGTCTATTTTTACTCTTTCTCCCTCCTCACTCACCGACTCTCCCTTGTTCCGTCCTCTCCTCATTAGCACCATGTGAGACACCTACACAGGGGCTTCGGGAGATGAATGGTCTAATCCTCAAGGGGAAGGAGTGAAGTATTACATGGTGCACAAAGATACACACATACTCTGACAATGAGAGACATGCGATGAAGTCATTTTGAGGTACAGCACAAGTATATATGCTTAAACATATAGTATACACACACATGTACACACATTCATACTTACACTGTCACTGTGATGCCACCCATGCACATCACTCTGGTGTCACTTTCATACCTGAGCAACACACCCTCCACACCTCATGATAAACAAACGTACATGAACCGCGGTGACCGTTTTGGGGGAGGTTTCTATGCAAGCGTGGTATTCAGGTCATCAACGTGGATGCCAACCCGGCAGGGGCACATAGAGGGCACGGGCTGGGCGGTGCTGCTGCTGCGGGGCGCCAACAAGGAAACTGTAAACCATCACTGTGATGACCAAACAAGGCTGGGGAGTCATGGATGGGTGAGGGGTGTGATGGAGGTTATAAGGATCAGATGTGGTTTCATAATCTCATTTATTAATAAAATGACAGATGCGTCGGAGTTGATCCCCAAGGGGAAAATGTGTTCGAGCATTTTCAGTGTTCACGCGTTGACATAAGAATGTATTCAAAATGCTGTAAAAATCATTTGTAAAATAAAAATGAAAATGTTTTGATGATTGAGATGAATTTTCAGTTAAAAAACACTAACAAAAAACCTCAAATGTTTGCCTGTAGTTTTACTATGAGTTACACTATGGTGCTGTTAATAGCTTCAAATTAGCATCTGCCTGAATCAATATACTTTTGGCTATAATGAAAATGTATCATCATAAAATCCACAAGTGTCATTTTCAAAGGTTGGCTAAAAGGCAAGGCAAGTTTATTTGTATAGCACAATTCCACAACAAGGTGATTCAAAGTGCTTTACAGAGACATTAGAAACACAAACAAATAAAAATCATGATTTAAAATTGATTAAAACAAGCAAACAAACAAACTAACTAATTAACAAACAAACAAACAAACAAAACAGTATATAAAATCAAAACAGATAAAATCAGAACAGTAGATAAAATCAGTAGTTAAAATGTAAGTTTTGAAATTTAAGCTTAAAGTGTGGATTTGGTGCTTTATTCAAATGCAGCTGAGAACAGGTGAGTCTTCAACCTGGATTTAAATAAACTGAGTGTTTCAGCTGATCTGAGGCTTTCTGGGAGTTTGTTCCAGATATAAGGAGCATAAAAGCTGAATGCAGCTTCTCCGTGTCTGGTTCTGACTCTGGGAACTGATAAAAGACCGGATCCAGATGACCTGAGGGATCTGGAAGGTTCATACTGGGTCAGGAGGTCACTGATGTATTTTGGTCCTAAACCATTCAGAGCTTTATAGACCAGCATCAGAACTTTAAAGTCTATCCTCTGACGGACAGGCAGCCAGTGTAAAGACCTCAGAGCTGGACTGATGTGGTCCACTTTTTTGGACTTAGTGAGGTCTTAAAAGACATATCTAACATATCTAACATTTTTTCTCATGACTGCGTGCTTTCTGCAGACTTACTGTACTAGCTAGTAGGCAGTTAGCTTGACCTAGCATAAAGTTTAAGCTAATAGAGGAAAAGGATTTTTTTTTCTAAAGGTAAGTAAATCTGTTTACTGTAACTTCAAAAGGTCGATATTTAACACAATGTGTAAAGTCCAAAGTTGTGGAATTTATGCCATTTTTTTTAATAATGCAAAATAGATTTTTGTACTAAGCTATGCTAGCCTTAAATTTACATTTAACAAACAGATATCAGAGCTATATTTACTTTAGTGCCATTCCACAATTCTGACTCTTATGTTACAATTCCCAGTGTTACAGCCTGACAAAAAGTGTTTACAGGTTGGTATACAAGACATTTTTGCCACTGCTGATAGACGGATGCCAACACTGTTAGCTAGCTATGGATACAAGTTGCTAACCTTTCTAGTATTATTAACTTAGCCCTCCACCTTCCTGTGTGAATAAGGTCAGTTGTAGCTCTGAAAGAATCTACATGCACCATCTAAAATCCTTTGCCAGACACTAGAATATCTGATATACCTGCTTATTGATATAAAATAGGTGTTATATTACTCTCACATTGTTGCCACCCTGCTGCCAGCCTAATATTTTGGACATGCTCTGGCACTCATTTTTATGAGGCTGAAATTTTCAAGCAAGCAGGCCCAATAACGCCACAGTAAACAGCAGCCTGGCCAGCAGTTTGTTGTCTTCCATCAATCGCCAGATCCAAAACTTGATAGCCCTCCAGCGCTGTTGGTCCACGTTCCACACACTGTGCGCCAGCGCCAGCACCATTACCCACTTATACAATGACCCCCTTGTTCACTAACAGTTGCTCATTGGAGCTGATTAAATTTTTAAATGTCATTTAATAGAAGTGTAATGTACCTCCTTTGTGTCTGTCAGCAGCTTGAGATGGGCGGTGAAAGGATACCTAGTTAACCTCCCGGTGTGTCGGACCGCCTGCTAAATTCCTTGGTCGTCACCCTTAGTGTAGGGCTGTAGTGTTGAAAGTGAATGAGCCTGAAGCCCTCTGAACATAAACCTGCAAATCTCTTTGTCTATCCCCACTCCTGGTGTTTCAAGGTGATGTGTTATACAGATGGAGCAAGATGGAGCTAGTACTGCAGGGCCATTTTAACTCAACGCAATGTCAGTGAAAACAATGGCTGCACTGTTCAAGGGTTTATTTGTTTGGAGAACTTTAGCTGGGACTTAACAAACCAATAAGAAGTCCCACACCAGTGCTGGATTAGAGTATTTTTAAGTAACCTCACATTCTTTGAAAATTCCAGTGGTCTGCCTTCGTCATCGCTCCGAAGCTGGGTCACATTTTCTCAGCATGTTGTTTAGTGTTAGCTGTTAATTTGACATCCTCAACTCTGGCCCAACGGTGGAGCTGAGTAGCACGGTCAAATCTTGCTGTAAGCTGCCAAAAACACAGATTTATTCCAGACGTTCAGTGATGCGCTGCATTGCTTCCTGAATGGCGACCGGATCTCATTAAGCTGTTCCCAGAAAGAGGAGTCAATGTTTGGGCTGCTTGTACGACTTACCCTGGCACCAGATGTTCTTGTACCCATTAAATGAGAGAATTCCACTGTGCCAGCGCAACTGAAATCATGCTTAAAACACATTTGCCGCCACATGAAAAACTAGCAGAGGTAAGAAACAAAAAGAAGGACAATGTGTTACTTTGATGTTTGTACTCATCATAGATTAAGAAAAATTGATATGTTGGATTATGTTGATTCCCCACGGAGCCTTTAAGAAATGAGTGTGTGTGCACGTGCTCGCAGGTTTGCGCATCAGTTTGCAAAGCGCATTTTTAAAAAGCAAAAGATCACAAGCGCGTGTGCATTCGCTGCATTGCATGGATGTGCAAGTGTTTATTTTAATGCACCGTGCATCTACGAGGGTGAGCTTGATTGACAACAGAGGAGCGGGTGCCTGGCCGTGCCTGTGGTCAAGGCAGGCTGTGGGAGGTGGAGGGTGTTAAGTCATCAGTATGAGGCATATGTCAGAGATCAGTGCTGTACTGCGGAGATCATTTAGATGAGAAGGGAGGAAGGGCACCAGGGATTGACGGAGTCAGAGATTACTGGCGGCTTGGTGCCTTGACCGCAGGCCATTCTGGCTGTTTGTTACACACAAACACGCACACATATCTCTCCTACTGTATCTTCCTTGCAAGTGCTGACTGTGGAGATCCAGCTCTCCAGAGAGTGTATGCAAAGCCCCGTGTTAATAAGATTGCCTTCCACTCTGAGTGGTAGTGTATCCTCTTTTGTCTCTGGAATAATGACAGGGGGAATAAGAGACTGGCCCTTCAACCTCATCAAGCTTTTAAGTGTCAGCAACTGAAGGAAAACAGAGTGTGTGTGTGTGTGTGTGTGTGTGGGAGGGCTTTAACTGTTAATCTAAGTAGATGTGCTATGATAGTGCTGCACAAGACTTCCATGACCACCGTCCCAAATAGTCATGTCAAGACCGTGGCTCAGGGGGTTGGGAATCGCATCTGTAACCGGAAGGTCGCCGGTTCGATCCCTGGGCTCTCTGTCCTGGTCATTGTGTCCTTGGGCAAGACACTTTACCCTACTTGCCTACTGGTGTTGGCCAGAGGGGCCGATGGCGCGATATGGCAGCCTTGCTTCTGTCAGTCTGCCCCAGGTCAGCTGTGGCTACAACTGTAGCTGCCTCCACCAGTGTATGAATGTGAGATTGAATAGTGGTATTGTAAAGCGCTTTGGGTGCCTAGAAAAGCGCTATATAAATCCAATCCATTATTATTATAAAAGATTCAGCCGGATGCCTCAGAAGTAGTTTGTAACCTCTTCCACAGCAGCTGGCTGAATTGTCAGTGGTGTTTTTTGTTACCTCGCAGATGTTTATTGTCTGCTTGGAATGATAATGTGAAAAATCACTGTGGAAATCCTCCATTTTAACATACTGAACCAGACCTAGTGAATTAGTCCCACTTCATGGATTACAGCAGTGAAAGATGCATTTAAATGGGTGTTTTTCTAGAATCATTCGGTCGTTCGGTAAAACAATAAGCTGTAAATGCAACGCTTAGATACAATCAGCTGTACTAAATTGAAATTGTAAGTTCAATTCAATTCAGTTTTATTTGCAAAGAGCAAATTCCCTGAATGAGCTCTGTATTGTAAAATAAAGACTCTACAATATTAGAGAGGAAATCCCAACAAGTACACGACCACTTATGAGCAAGCACTTAGTGACAGTGGGAAGGAAAAACTTCCTTTTAACAGGAAGAAACCTCCAGCAGATCGAGGCTCAGGCAGCATCAGCCATCTGCCGTGACCAGTTGGTAAAAACAGGGATACCTATGAAACTCTAGTTGTCTGGACCAGCGGTCCCCAACCTTTTTTGCGCTACGGACCCGTTTATGTCCGATAATATTTTGGACTGGCCTATAAGGTGTTGTGGATAAATACAACAAAATAAAAACAGTACCGGTACCCCCCCCCCCCCCCCCCCAAAAAAAAAAAAAGATGTGTTCATAATACACGGGAAAAGACACAGGGAAACCGAGTTAATGATAAAAACTATTTAAAAAAAAACAATAAAAACCCTGAAAACCATACATTTCACACCCGAGCCTTAACTCTCGTGGCCCGGTACCAAACGGTTCATGCACTGGTACCAGTCCGTGGCCCGGGGGTTGGAGACCGCTGGTATAGTTGGTCTCCAATGACTCTCCGTAGTCTCTTTTTACCTGCTGAAAGTTTCCCTGTGAATACATCAGCCAGATAAATAGCTTGTAAGTCTGCTGTTTGGGCCTACACATAAGAACGAAGCAAAGGGCTGAAAAGCCCTAAAATATTTCACACAGATGAAGGAAGATGCGATTGCGTGATTACAAAAATCCATTTGATCCCCCATGAATATGAAGAGTATAGGTGAGTGCAGCTTCAGTGTTCAACTAGCAAAGAGATTAGGGTATGCTTTTTTTAAAGTGAGGTAGCTACTGGTGCTCAAACACTTGATGGGAAATTTACAGATTCTGGCCGATTTTCTTTTCTGTGAATCAGCTTTAACATAACTGTTCTTCGTCCTTACAATATTACTGTATGCGTTGGACTCAGTGTTGGTCAAGTTACTTGAAAAAACTAATCAGTAACTAATTACTGTAATCCCGTTACTTTACTGATTACTTATTTTCAAAAGTAATTAATTACTTAGTTACTTGGTTACTTTTTAAAAACACGATTTACAAACTGAATAGGTAATAAAGAAATAGATCTTTCAGCCCAATTCTACTTTTTCTGCATAACCCCATCCATCCATCCATCCATCCATCCATCCATCCATTCGCTTCCGCTTATCCTTTTCAGGGTCGCGGGGGGCGCTGGAGCCTATCCCAGCTGTCAAAATGTAATCAAATGGAAACATCTCTTTTTAAAACTTTAAATCCGTTAAATTTATGTATCAAGCAAAAATTTAATTATATGCAACATTGTCTGACTGGAAGAAATTTGTTTAAACCTATTTTCTGCACATTCCAGCACATAAAAGAAAATATTTTTTTTGTGTTTACACTCACTCTTTCAAATAGATGTAAGTGAAACACAGCAGAAAATAAATAAAATCAAAGACTCAGCGGTCCTGTTGCTCTATTTTCACCTGTAAAGCAGGAGTAGGGTAGGCAGAGGTTTACCCTGATGCAGGTGTGCCGCGGCGGTCAGTTGAAGAATCCGCGAGTTTCTCTGTGAATTTCCCATTACGTCGTTGCGCACTCGGTGCTTGCTTGGAAGTTTAGGGGTCCTTTTCGCTGTAAAAGAAGTTTTCTTCCCACGCACAACGGACGCTAATGTTTTTGTCACTTTTTATGGAATCAAACTCAAAGTAAGGTCAGTACTTCCACGCTTTAAACGCTGCACGCTCATACTCTCTCCCACACTTGATATATGATCCACTGTTGATCTGCACACAGCTGTTGTCACAAACGTCGCACTCGCTTACGTCACTGTCGTGAGACATTCTCGCAAAAAAAATCACGGTTTTAGTAACGCAGTAACGCAGCGTTCCTACGGGAAAGTAACGGTAATCTAATTACCGTTCTTGCAATAGTAATCCCTTACATTACTCGTTACTTGAAAAAAGTAATCAGATTACGCGTTACTGCCCATCTCTGGTTGTACTTAACACAACACTCAAATACTTAATAAAGTGGGCTTTAATCCCTGGATCTCATTAACAGAGTCTGGCTGGGACGAAGAGCTGAGTACACCTCAGTTCCCTCAACAACTCTACAATAAAGCAGTGCATGCATGCTCAGCAAAAGTCCTGTCTGGGTAAATAACAGTGTCCAGATTCCTAACAGTAACAGCTTGTTTGTTATATCTGTGCCTATCCCATATTGCATTGTAATCTACAACAGCATTATGTTCACTTAGAGGCGATTCCTATCTGCGCCGCTCTCCGTGTCCCAAGCTTGTTTGTTTCGTTGAAAGAAAGAGCGAGTATGTGGAGTAGGTAGCGATAAGAATAGCTGTTTTATTGTGTGCCACTGCCTTGGCCTCTAATACCGAATGTGTTATCTGAGGGTGCAGCATGCCACACTAAGCTATGTGCATGTGACGCATGGCTGAGCAGCATTCCTCCTCCTGAGTGCATCGCAGGGCAGAGATAGTAGGAAGGCAAAGGCAGCCTGACTGCCAACAGAGAGGGAAAGAGGAGCGAGAGAGGGAAGAGAGATGAAGGGAGGGCGCAATACCGGGAACATGTAGTTAAGTGGAATGAAGTACCCTTTGTTGTAGATAAGATCATTCTGCTTCCCTGGCCGGCGTCACTAAAGCAATTTGAGCACGACGAATGTAGCTGATTATGTTGTTGGCAGACCACAAAATCCCTCACTGACATGCAGATAAACGTTGCTCCAAGTAATAAAAGACCAAAGGTTTCCCCTCTTTCATGCAGCCATGATTTTACTTTTATCTTATATTTAAAACACTGGATTATGTGACTTCACTCTGTAAGTTGAAACAATGACTAAATGCAGGGATGCTTGTATCGTGGAAAATTAAGACGGCTCCTTAACATCTTTGTGCAAACGACTTCCTGAAAGGATCATAGGCCCCCGGTCCTGGAGTGTTCTGTGAAATACACAAGTAACTGTAATTACTTTTCAATTTATAATATATTGTCAGTTTGTAGCTTTCTAGTATGAATTCAAATAATTCTAAATGCTGTAACCTTTGATTGCTAACAAACAGGAGACTGCAACCAAAGAAACAAACAAAGTGTAAGCAATATGGGGTCTAAGCTTCAACACATCTCAGTATTTAATATCCAAGTACTCCAAACACTACAGGAAGAAGGGAACGCCATTCATTCAGAAGATATCCCCTCAGTTGGTGTTTGGTGCAGAGCGGTTTCTATCACATCCATTTAAAAATTACCCATGAGTGTTCAGCTGAAAGCCTAATCATACAATTCACACCATTAGCTTTCTTATAAGATCGTTCAGTGAGACTCTACGGCCCATGGACGGAGGCATTGTCTTCCTGAAAGAGAGCACTCCATCGGAATGGAAATGTTCACAGTATATAGATTATAAATTAGAACAACTTTGTATTGATCCGCAATACAAAAGGCATGTCTGTGAGAATCGTAATGTATGGATGTTACTACAGGTTGAACCCTAATGTATCTGTAATAATTTATAGACTACATCTACTCTGCTGAAACAATCTGATAGAAATAGTTGCTCTTTTATTCTATATTCTGCTCTATGCATACTGTTACAATGGTCCATACTTATATGCAATAAATAAATATGGTCAATGTTTCAAATAATGAGAATACCTGCGAGCCAAAACTGTGCAATGCATTAAATTGTCGGCCATATTTCCTAAATGCAGCTGTTATTTTAGGCACTTTCCTTACTGAAACACTAACCAGTTGATCACTATTGACTAAATATCCTGCCATCTGTGCCTCAACCCTCTATTGAAGTCATTTAGGACTTTTCCTCCTGCAGTCTTATGCAAAATTAGAATCATCCGCGCCTGCTAGACTCATTGTTTTGCTTTGCATCTGCTTTCTCTTTTAATCTGTCTCCAGTCCGTGTTATCCGTGCCCCATTAAATAAATTCGGTGTGTGTTTGATTTCTTTATCTGTTACATAATCTTGTGATGTTATATTTTATTTACAGGAGTTATCTAAATCCCGTTTAATAACTAATCCCTTTAAAATCAGATGAATTTCCATTAAAAGCATGTAAAAATATGATCATCATTGAAACAAATTGAAAAAGCACCTAATAACATAAAAATGTTCTAATGCAGCTAATGTAAAATACGAAGTCTTAAATTAGTAATTACGGCATGTAGAAAAACACAAGAAATGTAAATAAGACTCACTGAGTGCACACCGTGTAGCCGCGGCAACGTGGATTTGAAACAGGAAGTGATGGCTTTAGCTGGTTTGGTCTGTGGGTTGTAGTGGCATGGAGCAGGGCCATCTTTCTGAAGGAAATAGCAAGAAAATATTGATGTGTCTAGCTCTGTGATTAACCTCCAGGGTGCTTACCCACCAAGCTTAGAGCAAAATTGTCGAAGACTAAATAGAAGATGAAGATGTAGCACCAAGATGGCCAAAATGCTCCAGAACAAGAAGCTTCACCAACTAAAGGTTGATATCAGCCATTTCTATCTTTTATATACAGTTCACAGGTTCATGGTGCACTACTATTGCACACCATGTCCTCTATCATTTTTAATTCCTTGGCTCTTTGATGTTTGCTCATGAAAACCTGTTGTTGTCCCAGTCTGATACTCAGTGATCTGAAGGATGTGCTAACCATGTACACCACTTCTATTTCGAGGTCTTACATTTAAGACATACAATATATCAATTCAGTCCTGACTTTTTAACCTTTGCCAGCAGATGTGTGGTACACAGATTAGCAGCGCGGTCACTGGTTCAAGCCCTGACTGGAGCCTCTCTGCGTGGCGTTTGGATGTCCTACCTGTACTTGTGTGGGTTTCCTCTTCTTCCCACATTCTAAAGACATGTTAGGTTAACTGGTGAGTGTATATGAGATAAAGTGTATGGAATAAAGCACAGTATGAACTTATGGCATTAGTCACACGTGTCTTGGCTAAAGAGCTTTGAGTGGTCGCTACAACAAGACAAGCACTTATATAAATATCAGCGCATTTCATCACAGGTACATTCAAGGCTAGTTTCTGTCAGAACTCGGTCAGTCCTTCTTCCTCTCTGTGCCTTTCACTTCTCCTTTCCCGTTACCCACTAACACACATACTGGTCATCACCAGCGGCGTGCCATGCAGAAATAGCATCACCCCTCCTCCGCTCTCCTCCCCAGACATAAGACTGTCGTCCTGTCCCTGAACACAGGACGGGCCTTTTATTTTCCATCCCTCCTTGATTCTGACAGAAGAAGACAGGATAGTGCTTTTTTCCCCTCTACCCTTCTCCTTGCAGCAGTGGCTACTACCATTACATGCCATTTGATTCCAGTTGCCAGCTCACTTGATCCTCGGTACCCTGCCTGCCAGCACCTCGGCACGCCTGCCTCATGCTAACAGAGGTGCTAATGCAGGTGTATTTCATGGGAGTCATCAGGCAGCTGTGAAACTCTTGTGCATGTGTGTTTGGGCCAAAGCACTTGGCATACTTTCCTGCTGCGGTACAGTGTGTAAGAAAGGCTCTCCTGGGCGACGTAGGTACCTGGCATATTCTGCAAATGTCTGTGAAACTTTTAAACTTTGACGTCTTTTTCCACCGGTGCCTTGATATTCATTAAAGTTTTAAACCTTTCTAAGATTAGGTGAAATCAAAAAAAGAAAGAAATATCTCTAAAAGATTTTCTTAAGGAAAGTTTTATAGAACTTTGCAGTTTTCAGTTGTGTAGTTGAAGGTATCACTACTTTATGGGAAAAGTACAAATGGAAAATAATAATAACTCCACCCACTGGGTAGATCTCAAATATGTTCAGCCGATTAGAAAAGACATGAGATTTCTTCCTCTGGGGGTCCTAAATGAATGCCACTGCCAGCTGTACAGTAGGCCACATTAACAGATAACAATAGAGAACATCCACATCAGAATATGTGCAATTTTTAAATGAATTCAGGTGAGTTTAAATCTCAAGGCTTAAATCTCAGGTAGTGCAGTTAAATCAAAAGAACAACATATAAATCTGAGACGCAAAATTTCACCAGAAAGGAGAAATTAAGTCAAATCAAGCTAAATAAGTAAATTAAATAAATATACTCCATGTAAGAAAGTCAGATTCGTGTTTTTCTGAGTTACAAGTGGAAAGAAATTTCACACCGACTTCTTCATCACATACCATTAAGACTCCTCAGCTTTGATATTCTAATGTTTCCCACATGCAGCTGCTTAACCTTTGACAAAAAAATCTTGTCTCTGAGTTGCTTTGACACCAGCGATGGCAGAAAACTGCTCCCAGCTCTGTAGTAATAACACCCTCGGGATTTCTTAGCGCCTTTCCTTCTCTGTCAACACTCAGCAGCTGCCAGCGCAGCTCAAATATCCATCGGCTACCAGCACCGACGCTGCAATTTGAACCAAAGCTGACTGGTCAACCAGAGCAGTGCCATAACAGGCCTTCAAATGGGGGAAAACGATACAGTCAGAGCGCCCTGGGATCGGTTTTCTTCAACCCTTGCGGTTGTCATAACTGCCTTGTGCACATTAGGTCATAGCTTGTAATCAAAACCTATTGAAAGTGTATTGTAAGGAAACTTTTTGTGGACAATGGAAAGACTGAATGGTGTTAATAATTGGTCCTGGCGATCAGATCCTACTTACAGGCAGAAAGCTGATCCGCTGCACAGTCGAGCGAAACATCACATGCCTACGAGAACAGGAGATAAGAGAAGGAAGGGGGCAAAAGAGCAAATAACAATAAGGAGAAAAAGTGAGAGAAGAAATGGATAAGGAAGTTTGTGAATGACGGCAGAGGAAAGGAGAGAGCAACCTGGTGATTGCTCCTCCATCTTTGAGCTGCATGGAGGTGAGAGAGGGAACCAGAAAGCCGGATGAGGAGGAAGGATTTCGCGATCAAGGGATGATTCATGGCTTGTCTGCGCCGCTGTGATCTGAAAGTTAAAGAGTGGCTGTTTGTCGAGCGCTTACTTGCAGGGAATCTTCTCCACTGGTCTCGCTGTCACATTGTAGTCACATGGCGAAGTGTTTATGTGCTGGCAGAAGGAGAATAAGAAGATAAAGATGTTTTTTTTAATATATACACCAAAGTATCACCCTGAGTTAGTTTTTGTTTTTTGAGGGGGGCACCTATTGTGCTTTAAGTAAAGTATGGATGATAGCTGGTTACATCCAAACAGACTTCCACAACGGAGCAGTGAATAAATATTGCTGAAGTAAATTACACCCCTAGGCTAGTGAAAGCAGAAGTCTATCATTCAAAAGTTTCTGCTCATAATGACTTCAGTCTCTATGGGGAGGTTCCCAGGTTTGACTCCAGGGCCTGAAATCTATACCTGCTAAACTTTACTGTTAGTATATGTGGCTGTAAAATAAAAGATTTTTCTCTTTTTTATTGTTTTAACAAATAACCATTTACTCTTCCACGCATCAATAACCTTGACTTGCTGTATTTATTTTTAGTTGCATAAGAGCCAGATTAGTTTGATCATATTTTCTTGTGCTGTGTGGCACAAAGTGAATTCAGCTATGTGAAGGAAAACGTTTCCACTGGACTATATGCAGTGCTATGGAAAGCTAAGTAAAGCCTTGCTGTTTCTATTGGATTTAATGGGGCTGGTAATGTGGTCTAATGTCTAATCAGATGCATTTGATTGATTGATCATTAGCAAACGCAAGCATTTCTAGTTTGCTCGTCTGGAGCATTCATGTGTGTGTTAACTGCAAATTCAGGGTCAGACCGTACAATGCACAGAGAAACTGCAAAAAACAAAGGGTTGTCAAGCTAATATGTCTTGTTTTAAGTAAAAAAAAAATGCCAATGAAACCAGTGAAACTTCTCCAGTTTTTCTCTAGTTTCAAAATTCACTGTTTGAAACAAGTTCCTTCGACTCACTGAAATGTTGCCCTGTAGCTGATTGTGTCTTCTTTTAAGTGTAATGAGATAATTTTGACTAGAAAATAAGACAAATATATTTGGTAAGATTTTGAGTTTTTGTAGTGTAGTGGACAGCGCTGTGTTTGGCAAATCCACACAGAACATATCAGCACAAACACCTGATACCAAGTGTCAAGGACAATGGTGGAGGGCTGGTTATTTGGGCTTGTTTTGCAGCCACGGGACCTGGGAACCTTGTACTCATTGAGTCAGCCATGAACTCCTCTGTAGAGTGTTCTGCAGTCAAATGTGAGGCCCTCTGTCCAACAGCTCAACATTGGCCCAAACTGAGTCATGCAACAGGACAATGATCCTAAACACAGCAGCAAATCCGCAACAGGATGCGTTAAAATGTCTCAGAGTCTAAACTGAAATGCTGTGGCAGGACCTTTAGAAAGCTGTGTATAAACTAATGCCTTTAAGAAACTGATAGTCGTAAAGAAGCTCCCCACCTTGATTTGTTGACATCATACTGGGTTATTTAAGCTATCTCAGTGATTAAATGTTAAGTATAACTTCTTCACGCTAAAAGAAAGGGGAACAATTTAGAGGTGCACCTTGTTTTACCGGTTAGTAGGTAGTTACTGGAGCCACCTAATATTGAACTGGGCTGTACCTGACCCACAATGTAAACCTTTGTTAACTCAAGAAAAGAAGCTTCATACTCAGCAGCAACTGGTTGGTTACACATGGCTTCTGTCTCAAGTGAAAGCAAAACTAGAAAGCAAAAACTATGAAAACTTTCAAAAAGGATCAGTAAATGAGTCTCAGTGCTACCTTGTCTCTAATTCCAAGGGTGAAAATGTCGGGTCGGGGGCAGTTCTTGAAAGAGTAGGAAGCCTGGTGCATCAGGACTTCCTGGGTGGAGTCTGTATATTCATACGCTCCAGGCAGCAGCAGATCCCCCTTACGCACACCCAGGGTCTGAGTTTTTCTGCCCACACCTTTGAAGCCGTAAGTTTTTTTCACAGGGTTCAGGTCAGCCTCCTCAACGAAGTCTCGGACGTGGTAGGTTCCCGGGATGGGTGTGTCCTGGAAGAGTGGGAGCATGGGGAATCTCTGACCCACGTTTCTTAATTTCATAACTATTTTACAACAGTTCAAAGTCTGACATTTTGGAACAATGCAAGAGCAATGCTGCAGTAAGTTCATGGATGGGTGACCTCATGAGAGACAGCTGTTGAATTCCACTGAAGATGCCAATTTCACTCAATTTCCAGCAACCAGAATGATCGAAATCATTGATTAGTTGAAGGTTAATATTAATGTCATTATTTTCTAATGCCTGTCGTTGTGATGTGTCATTTTACTCATGCATGTAAGTGGCATGTGGGTTTTGGGCTGTGCTGAAGCACACACTTGGTTTCAGAGAGTCCGTGAAACCAAACAGCAGTGCGACACCTACTCTCAGTGCTCCCAGCCACCAGCTCCCCCGGCCACACAGCTCCACCGTGTCATCACCCTGCAGATAGGGACGAGGCACAGGTCACACCAGACTGCTTCTGCTATGATGACATCGCTATGCCAACGATGTGTTGATTCGTCTCCCACCTTGTCCTCATGAAACCACACACAGAGTTATGAGGGTTTTAAAGATAAAGCCTCACCTTATCTGTCCTGTGACCACTCCGGGACATGTCACCGGCTTCAGAGGCGACTTTGTTTCATCGTCCTGCGCCGCGCTCGCTGTCGTTCACTATCTGCTTAGTGGGAGATCCAGTGACACCTGACCACCATTAAAACAGGGATCGTTACTATAGCAGCAACTCCACTATCGATCAATTTTTCAACAAGCTGGCCTCGCAAGGGGAGCTAAATTTAGATTGGCTAGTTTGGCTGAGAGTAAGACACATCGGTGAGTCAGCACCGAGTTGCTGTAGGTGCTGCAGGTGGTTATGTGGTTGTCACTGTCTGCATCCCATCCATCCATCCATCATCTTTCATTGTCCAGTTTCCATAATCATAGGGATGGCAGTATTCAACATGTGATATATGGAGGAATACTGTCAATTTAATAAGAATACACAGAAAACAAAGCAAGACTGCATCTCTTCTTCATCACTGTCTGCAGGAAAACTGTGTGTGTGTGTGTGTGTGTGTGTGTGTGTGTGTGTGTGTGTGTGTGTGTGTGTGTGTGTGTGTGTGTGTGTGTGCAAACGCTCACACCTGAGATCGTACTCCAGGATGAACTCTTCTTCCCTCTTTATTTCAGTACAGCAAAATTCAAGACCGCCAGCTGAAGCGAAAATCTCACTCTGGGAACAGAAAGCGCTACACTCGGCCCGGTTGCCAGGCTACATGCAGCACATGGCTGGAAGGAGCCAAGAATTCATGCTTCCGCTGCTTGTCAAGGAAGTCTCATGTGACACCACAGCGCACTAGGAGACATACACACATCTTCACCCTGACTCCCTCATGTACAGTCATCTCCAGTTCGGACAAGGCATGAATGCAGGAGACAGCTTCAGCCTAGTGTCGCATGTGCAGCGTAATTAACAACTTTTTTTATAAGCAGGCTGCGATGACACTTCATCTGTGAGGGTAATTTTTTTTCTTTTTTAAAAAAAAGTCTTGTGATAATTGGTTTTAACACGATCAGAGTTTCTTGTGTGATCGATTCACACCTGAAATCGCCGTGGTGTTCCTTTTCGTTCTGTGCCTTGGAACTGCAGCTGGTGCCGCGTGAAAGCAAGAACCCACTCATTTGTGTCACTGCACATGACACGAGATGAAGCAGAGTCAGATCGGGGGGTAGTGCAGTTACCTTTTCTGTGTGCTAGCTGTTACCTCGGTGCATTTTGTAATGCTCTAAATGTTTAAATGTGCTTCCACAAGGGAGCTCTGAGTATGCATGATTGGCCAAGCCACAAACAACTGCAGCCTGCACTGCTCCCGGGGGGGTGGAGGTCAGACCCTTCACATAACTTCACACATAAGACAAGTTTCATCCGGTTCAGCATTATGATAAAAGCTACAACACCACACTTGGTGGATGTTCATTCAACTTTTACAGCAAATGAACAAATCACCAGTACAGTGCTGTGCAAAAGTCTCGAGTCTTAATATTTTGCTGAGAAAATGAGAAATAGGTGCAAATTTAAATAGAAATTCAATGTATGAGGCAAAAAAAAAGACTTTGTACAATTCTAATTAGCTTGAAATTCAATATGACCACCTTTGTTGTTTAACTGTAGACACTCAGTGCTGTACCTTCCTCCTGACATCTTCCACACATGTTGATGATGATTTGAACCAGAGATTCTACATTTGGATTCATCACTCCATGAGACCTGTTGCTTCTGATTTTCAGTCTAGTTATTGTGTAATTTGGTGATGCAGCCTTTTCCCCGTTACCTTTCCTTGAGAATGATCTTCCGACAGCCACCCACTCCACTGAGGGTATTTCTGATGAGGCCTCAGTGAAACATAGATGGATCAACCAAAGCACCAGACACAGGTCTCAGGTCTGTGTCAAGTCTTTGCCGGGTTTCTATTTCCTAAGGAAGTGACTTTCAGATCCTCGCCACATGCTATTGATTTTGAAAGCTGCCACTTCTTCCGTCCCCGACTTGTCTAGGTTTCTCAGTTTTTCAAGGACACACTTCACACTGTCAACAAGTTTTCAGCTTGTTGGTGCAAAATAGCTACTTTATGCCTGTCAAACATATCTTTGACATTTTTCATAGATTAAAAGTACAAGTCTGGATCATTGGATGTAAAATACAAATATATAAGGAGCGGTTCCAGACATTTGTTCAGTACCATATGACACAAAAATACTTGTACTAAATATTCAGGCTTTCAGGTACATGCATCCAGCAAACTCAGTTAAATTATTTTGATTCGTCATAGATATGGTTGGAATAAAATCAAGAACAAGATCATCCCTAGTAATGAAAAATTAAATTGTACGTTTGGGTTTTTTAGCTTAGTTTTCTGACCTGACACTTTCCCATCTACCTGTATGTGTTACTTTTATAACCTTCATTATAAAAGATTGGGACCTGATCCAAATTTTAGACAGCTGAGAACACCCAGCATCTTCTGTCAGTCTTTGGATTCCCTACTTGAATAGGTCGTCTGATCATCCTATCATTTAACCTGTCAGCGCTCCTGTTTGGAACATGTTTCCTTTCAGTCACCCAGTTGCAGCAGCTCATTAAGGTATGCACACTGTTTTAAAATGTATTTGCATATTTTGATTTGTGCAGATATTTGTATTAGAAATGCAAATTACAAGGTGATTCCTTGATCCCTACCACCAGTGGATTCAACAACAATAAACTTAGCTGTATGCAACATCACATTTACTGCAACGCTGCAAAAGCCAGATGCACATCGTCAAAGTGCGGTGATTGCATCCCCCCTCCCAAAATGGGCTGCAAAAAAAAAAAAAAAAAAACAGCAAACAAATGTCACACGGGAGGCAGCACAGAGGTCCACAATAGAGCTTTATTTTGTCATTCATCAAAATAACAAACTTAGTATCTCTGCAAGCTACTGTAACAAACTCATCAGAAATAAAACAGAAAATAAGAGTCCCACACAGGTACACCTATTTACACCATGGTTTCTGATACATGTTCAGTCACCCACATCTTATGATTGGGGGCAAATGCCACGCAAGACATGAGGCAGTCAGGTCCTACATGGTGCTGTGCTGGCTCTAACACACGGCCTATGCAGTCAGATGGGCGAGCTGGACAGTACAAGGCTAATCTAATTTCGAGTACCATTGTGTGTACTTCAAAATAGAAGCCTTTGATCCCACTCAGTGCTTTTATTTTAATGACAATGCACATCTGATGTGAGCTTTTCTGAACATTAAGAGGCATTGGCTGATGCTCCTCAGTGCTGTGGGGAGGGGGGTTAACAGGGGGACTTAATTGGTAAACATCTCATGTATTCCAAGCAACAAGAAGAGAAAAAGAAAAAAACCAAACCTATCAAAACTGGAGCATCCTGTCTTCAATACAAAATGGGAATTATTACAGGGTATACAAACTCAACAATCCATAACCGAAAACAAGACAATTTTCAAATATGGGTAGATTGTAAATTTTATTGGAAAAAAAAATATACAACTTGGAATGGATTATTTGACCTGTGGTCATTTAAAAAAAAAAAAGAAAAGAAAAGAAAAAAAAAAAGAAGTAGTGAGTAAAACATTAAAAAGCATGGTAAAATTTGTGATTTTTCTGGTATATAGAACAGCAGATACAAAAAGAGTTTGTACGAGTACCTAGGAGATACACCCGTGTCATTTTTTTGCAGTAGTGCAATGCTGAGATTTCCATATATACTTTGTCCGTAGTCCATGCAGAGTTTCAACTTCTCTACATCGTTTCCATGCCAACAGTGTTGCCAAGTGACAACCAGCTGACAGGTTTCCAATGTCACCATGCGTGGAGGGGGCCCCGAGCACATAACAGGAAAATTCCAAGTTCTCCAGCTTCCAGGGGCCTCCACGGCATCTGGTTGTATGACCGTTCTGTCACTCCAAAACACCATGACAGCAAAAGAAAGGGACATGGGGACAAGAGCCTATGCAGTTTACATGCAGTTCCTTTGGACAGCAGAAGGGGCAGGGATGAATAGGGGCTATTAAGATTTTACAGATAAATTACACAAAGAAAAAAGGCAAATTATTTATATACGAAATCTGTACAAGGCCTTCACTTCGCCGTCATCATTTGTACGAACTCTGCAGGGTTGAAGAGGGGGGAAAAAAAAAAAAAAAAATTATAAAATTTTACATTTAAAATGTCAGCCCAAAATTTTTCCAAAAAAAAAAAAAAAAAAAAAAACAAAAACAAAAAACACACAAACAAAAACAACAACCCCCCCACTAATAGAGAACTATATACCAACCTTCATAGTTGACCTGTCCATCCCCATCAATGTCTGCTTCTCTGATCATTTCATCCACCTCTTCATCAGTCAACTTCTCACCAAGGTTTGTCATCACATGGCGCAGCTCAGCAGCACTGATGTAGCCATTCCCATCCTGAGAAATCAGGTCAGTCAGTGAGCTCCCCTTCTTACAAACTACAGTGCATATGTACACTAGAGCGGCTGGATGCATTTACCTTGTCAAAGACACGGAATGCTTCTCTGATCTCCTCCTCGCTGTCTGTGTCCTTCATCTTCCTGGCCATCATGGTAAGAAATTCTGGGAAGTCTATCGTTCCATTTCCTGAAGAAAAGAAGTTTTTAAGAAGCAGCACATTTGAGCTACTGACATCTAGCACAGTGACTGTAAACTGCTGGAAGCCTTTGAGGTTTGATCGAGTTCTCACCATCAGCATCCACTTCATTGATCATGTCCTGCAGTTCTGCCTCTGTGGGATTCTGGCCCAGAGAGCGCATGACTGTGCCCAGCTCTTTGGTTGTGATGGTGCCATCTCCATCCTTGTCAAAGAGTGAGAAGGCCTCCTTGAATTCTAGTTGCAACAAAGAGAGTTGGCTTTTTAGTGAGGGGAAAAAACAAAACAAAAACCACACCTGTAAAGCAATTGGCAACAACTGGCAAGACACCACAACATCATGTCAAAGCCCACTTTTAAGACCAAGCTCATAATTGTATCATTAAATGTCCATATAAATCAACTCCGAGATACTGATGAGACCCTCTTGAGTTCCAACTACAAGTTTCTGGCTAAACAAGAGCACCGACCGCGAGGCGGAGCAGCAGAGGGCAAAGTTGTGCTACATCAACGACAAATGACAGCCCCGTGCAGCTTTGGTGGAGCCCTGAGGGATGACGAACAATGACACACTCATCAAGCGTGATGAGGCCAACGGGAAATGTGTAGTGGCGTGCAGCAGCTTGTCAGTGTCAGGAAAACTATGAACCTGCCCTGCCATTTCCAGGGTCAAACACATAGGGCAACACCCCTTTTTTGTTCTGACAGAGAGGGCCTGCTGTGCACAGCGGGAATATCAACAGGGACCGATTTCCGTGGGACAAGCCGCAGGTCATGCGGGAAGGTATAAGGAAGCCACTAAATCGTATGAATCATCTTTATAGACTTTACAGGCCTGCATTATTTACATAACACCTTATTGTAGCATACCAGCGCACCAAGCCCAGTATACTACCACAAATGTTCTTGTAGCACTCCCATTTCATGAGCAAGTACCTCACACCATACGCAAGCATATAAAGGTGAGCACCAACAGCTCGCCAGAACGCACAGCTCTGTCAGATTACATCATTTATTACATGGCAACCATGAAAATGCAAAGTTTTCCATGAGGGAGTCCTTAAGCGCTCCAGTGCCAGTAAGCAACAGCGGTTTCTTTCATTCCAGTTTTATGACCAGCAGGCTGCTCTGTGGAACGCCTTAAAAGGCAAAAGTATAAATCCACTGCAATGGGATGCAAAGATCCATAAGGTAGGCCACTTGCAGTTATGAGGAAAAGTAGAAGATCAATGCAGCCATGTCTTACCAGCAATCTGCTCTTCTGTAAGTTGATCAGCCTGCAATATACACGAACAAAAAACAGCTTTTAGTATGCCAGACAAGAAAAATAAAAAATATACACACGCCTCGCGTTACACTTAACCCCCCCATGCTGGTTTACGTGGATTCTCTCAAATCTACAGCCGCGTTTTGGCACAGCTGCTACAGCTGACGAAAATTATGTTATTACAACAGCAATATTTAGTACTACCAGTAAATTTGCACAAAGGCATTTTCTTGACTGTAAGCCAACACTTTGTCCTACAGAAGAAGGAAAGAAAAAAAAAATCGCCACGCCATTGGCAATTGCGCGAAATATTGGAGCGATCTTCGAAGACCCCAAATTTGCGGTATAAAATTAATGTTGTACAATTTGGCGGTAAACGTTAGCTAGGCAGAGCCGCACTTAGCTAGCTACCATTACATGCCGGTTCATCAACTCAAGACAACGCCACACACGTTCAGCACAATGAGTGACTAATACAGCAAGTAATACCGCGTTTAGCAAATAGTCACAATACAGCTTACTCGGTTAAAGGATACTAGGCGGGACACTAGCTAGGACGCAGCTGAACTGCCATAAAAAGCAACGTTATTGGGACACTCGACGCACATGCACCATTTTAAGTGTAAATGCGTAAACGGTGCTCAACAGACGTTATACTTTCATTCAGACTAAACAGAAGCTTCCTCGGACGGGTTAGTTTTGCCTATCTACTGTAAAGAAGACGTTTACTCGGCTAGCAATGCGGTAGTTACAGCAGGCATTTTTGAGTTACGTTTTATTTCCGTTCATTCCGACCGGAAAAAAAAATAACGGGTTAGAGGTTTACGAACGGATCCAACCCGCAAATGAAAGCCAGTCTTATTTCCCTTACCATTTCGATGTAGATGTAGTGGCTGGTTCACGACAAATTCGTAATAACCCTAAGCCGAATAAGCTTTCAACACTCTCTATGAACACACTGACACAGAGGCAACTGGACTCGCCTTTAACGGCTATTCGAAACTCCTCCTCTTTTTTAATATCAATCCGCCAACTCGCCTCTTCTACAGGTCCCTAATTATTATTATTTTAAAAATCGTAATCGATATCTATACAGTAAGAACAAGAAACAAGTTAAACATTCATCTATGAATGCTGTGAAGGTTTCGGCTCTGATATTTATAATCACACCGCGTATCCCCTGCGGTCTACATAACGGCGGATTAATACTTTCTGCTACTACGTGATGGGGCACAAGCTGTAGCCGAAAGAAATCGCGCTTTCTGATTGGTTTGTTTGTACCTGCAATGCGTCACTCCCATGGTCTGCGCTGCCGCTGCATCTTATCCATAGACATCTCAGTCAGTGCCACAGGCACAGCAGACAAGCTTGTTGCATAGTGTGTATACATATGGGCAACGTCTTCAGAGAAGCACAATAACACAATTCTGATAAGTAATTAGCTACCAGTAAGAAAAATGATTACTTGTAAATGAGCTAGCACTGACCCAGTTTGTGCTTCTATTTATTCTATTACTGCAGTTTTCTCATTTCTGATTGCATTACTTATATTTTATTAGTGTGCTGATAGCCATGCTGTTTTAAATGGCTGTTACAAGGTTACCCCAGACTGATCCTGCGTTCCTCCTTTCTGCTGTGCAAGTGTTCATCACTTTGAATTTTATGCATAATTAGATGCAGCGTCAGGGATGGAGTGTTTGGGTCTAATAGTTAGGTGTTACAGCTCATGCATGTGTGCGAGTGTGTGCACTGTGCACATTTAGATGTGTAATATGTAAGTGGGTCTGTTGCTGTCAGATGATGCTCGGGTCTCATTGTGCTGCTGCTGGTGTGGATTGGAGTATCTGATAGCCTGATTGCTTATGCCTGACTGCTCTCCTGTCTCCCAGTGACCACCTGTCTCTACCCTGGCCACGTGGGAGACGGCGGGGAAGAAGGTGGAGGAGGGTGGACAGAGATGTGTGAGGAGAAAGATTTGAAGAACAACTCTGGAATGTACTAGAATCTCCAATGTGCCTAAACAGCCTCAACCCCCTGCCTTTCTCCCAGTTCTTCTTATTATTAGAGACGAATGTCACACTATAAGCACAAGCAGAATTTGTCACATTTATATGGAAGAAATGATGACCCAGAGTGCTTTCCGATTCCATCTGGGCTGTTTACAGAAGTGCTGTTGATCGTGCCCTGTGAGCCGCTGAGCAGCCTCAGAATGAGCCGGCCAAGCCCACTCTACAATTGCGAAACAAAAAGTAACTAATCTGAATCGTACTGGATTCTTTTCATTGAACTCTGTTTTGTTATTTTCCCCTATTGAGGTTTTTGTCACTGTGCAGATTAGGCAATGCCAGAGGTGACGGCACAGAAGCCTGAATCGGTCACAAGAACCAGTTAAGCTGATCCATGTGCGATGACTGTACACTGAGATGTACGAATTCACTTTGCGTCTCCTTAAAAACACTTGGCAAACAGGACAATGTGGACTTTTATGCACTTTTGTCAATGCCGCAGACATTTAACTGCTTTCAGCTCTCACGTTATTAAGGAACGTCAATGGGGAATTGCTCTAATAAGACCTTTTTAGACACAATGGTACACTGTTGGGCCATAAATATTTCAAAAACATAATAGCTTTCCACTTTGGCCTCCTGCCCCGGTTTCTATAGCTACACTTTATCTAATGTGCAGTATCGGCTGTTTGATTGGTTGATAAAGTGACTTTCAATGCCCCCCAGGTCTCAGAGCGCCTCGTTCCGGGTCAAAGGTATGTACGGGCTGGATTTTAATAAGGATTGGGCATACTGGAACTAAAGAGGTGTTACTTAATGGTCTATAAAACTTGAAACCAGGCTCCATGATGTAAGCCAAGCAGGCTTTAAAATGAACACTAGGCTTAACATGGAACACTATACAGTATTTGTTGCAGGCATGTTTTGGCATTATGGATGTTGGGTATCGTGTTAACTCCGGGGTATTATTTTTTTTTATTATTTATTTAGTTGCTCAGATTAATCACAATGCTCAAACCACTGCAGGGCACTAGCACATATTACGTCTCCCCTCTTCTTATCAGCTCTGTGAATATGTAACTACCTCACGTATTGCTTTCTTATCAAACGCTGCCCAGCCCAGAGCTTGTTTTCTTTTTATAATACTGCAGTTTTCATTACTGTACTGCAGGGGTCAAAGTTCGCTTTAGTTCAGTGGAAATCAGCTCAAGTCAGCCCTCCATCTTCATTAATACATTGCTTCCCCCAACACGTTAATGCTCCTTCCCACTGACAGCAGTTAGCTTTAGAGGTGGGTGGATCGATCCAGATATTGATGGTATGGATACCAATGCTGCTATTGGTACTGGAATGATACCAGTACAATAGGAGGGATACTTTGTTCTATCCTCTAGGTTCAGTATGCAGCCCACTGAATTGTGTTAAATAAACTACCTTATTGGAAATGCTATTTATAGCCTATAGCATGTTTAAACAACAGAAGCGGACCCAAAGCGCTTTAAGAGACAGCCATTTACATCCTATGTGCTAGCCCTGCGACAGACTGGTGATCTCTCCGAGCTGTACTCCGCGTCTCGCCCTATGGTAGCTGGCATAGGCTCTCAAACAAAACAGCTTTCAAGCAAGTTGTGCGAGGACTTTGAGGGATGTGAACCGCGGGTGACAAATATGAGACGATGTTTACCTGTGTAACCGAAAGACGCGGGCGCCATTTTTAATGGATGAGGATTTGTAATGCACCTGCTGTTTCAGTGCCAAGTGAGAGGATTGCCTTTCATGGCAGAGAATGGCTGTTAGCCGTGTGTCAAGCCAGTAGTGAAAAGAGTTTTTGCATCGTGTCAGCAACGTACACATCGGGCGCTGCACCTGTTTGCTTTGGAGAGCGTGTTAGAACATCTGAATGCAACTGTGTATGTTGACATGCAGGGATGGTCAAACAGCAGGGGGGAAGGGTACGTTTTGTGCATGTATGTATTTTATTTTATCTTCTTATGAGGAGAAAATTCAAGGGAAAAACAAGTATCTCAACAAGGTGTCTGAAATAGCTTCACTGTTCCTTAGCACTGATTCTCACAGTATGTGGCTCTCTGCTGGAGGGATGGAGCACCATTTTTCTATAGTGTTTTGGTGAATTCTCTCCCAGAATGGGAGGCAGAGCCTTCACCTTTCAGGCCTCTCTTCTGTGGAGCCAGCTTCTTTAACTTTAGGCTTAAACTTTCCTTTTTGATAAAACAAGTAGTTAGCGCTGGATCAATGACTCCGAACCCTCAGTAAGTTAAGTCTAGGCTTATATGCTGATATAACGAGTGGTTCTTCTTCACTCACCTCTTATTGCTCACTATGCATATACATCACTTTGCACTTAATCATTAGTTACTATTACTCTCTGGCTCTCTTTCACAGCGTATCTTTTGTCCCGTCTTCCTCGCCTCACCCCCAACCAGTTGTGGCAGATGGCCGCCCCTCCCAAAGCCTTGTTGTGCTGGAGGTTTCTTCCTGTTAAAGGGGAGTTTTTCCCTCCCACTATTGCCAAGTGCTTGTTCACAGGGAGCTGATTGTTGGAGTTTTCTCTCTATTATTGTAGGGTCTTTATCTTATAATATAAAGTAATTTGAAGTCACTGCTGTGATTTGGTGCCATACAACTAAAACTGAACTGAACTGCATCACTGGGTGTTCAAGCGGGTTGAGATCGGTTTCCTGCAAAGATCATGACACATGGAAGGGACCGCTGTTAGCAGGATAGAAAGAGAAAAAAGGTGACTACTTGGAATATCTCTCTATTGATTTACAGCATTTCCCTCTAATTAAAACCCTCCCATGCCATAGGTACATGTCACTGTACTTTGACCCCTTGTTAGGAACAAAGGTTTGGGTTTTTCCTTTAATCTGTCACCTGTCTGTACATCTGACCAGCCTCTGCAAATAATTCCTGATTACTAGCAATAGTTCCCAGCACACAGTGGCCAGACATCTGGTCCATTCAGTAACGCTGGAAACCACTCCCTGTCAGCAAGAATGGCTTTATAGCCATTCAATAAGGGTATTAGCCATATAAGGTCTAACAATGGGCTAGCCGCTCATGAGTCAATCCCATAGGGCACCCTGGCCTACCTGTTACTGAGAAAAGACTTGTTTTTCAAAATTACATCATGAGGCAGAAATGATTAATGGTTTCAAATCGTATAAGAGGATATAGTGTTAAGCATGCACTTAGTTTCCTACCCCCTCCTCCCGAAATGTGTTACTGTTTGTAAAGCCTGGCACTAAATCAAGTGGAATGCACCCCCCTCCACCAAAAAACAAAACCTGCACATGCTAGTAGTTTTATTTGATAGGATCTGAAGGACAAAACCACTTACTGGCTGTCACTACAGTCACTACAGTTTATCTTTACTCGCTGGCTTTTTATTTTCCCTCCTGCAATTCCCCCACCCGCCCGCCCCAACACAAACTCTTTCCTTGACTCTGTCTAACTCTGCCCTTCTCCCTTCCACCCTTTCTCTCACTGGCTCGCCTCCAGGTTGTCTGCTGCAGAGTTCAAACACTGCAGCCTTCAGCAGCACAGTACTGCTTGGAACCATCCAGAAAGGTGGCACTACAAAGCTCCGATGCCAAGGTGAATTCATCCTCACAGGTGCTACCCGTGCTTTCGCACAGGGGTCGCAGGGGTCAGGAGCTCAGCTTATTGTCTGTGCTTCTTTCTTTCCAGAAGTTCCCCGTACAAATGTTCTGTGTAGTGTGGGTGTAATCTCAGTTTACTCTCTCAGTCAGCCCTGTAGAAAGTGAAACCAGAGGAATCAACGAGCATCACAGAGGTTAGGCAGGGGCATTTCTGTGCACGAGCACCTTCTCTGGTGTGCAAAAGAAGTGACGGGGTAGAGAGTTGCAGCAGCTCTCGCGTCCTTGACCCTTGCTGGAGTGCGGGCCAAGTCTGTCTCCGCAGTGGCAGGGACCTGCAGGGCTGCCTCGCTCCGTGCCCCCTTTCAGATGATCTCATTCTGCAGGGGGTAGCTCTCTCTGCTGCATGCTGCAGCCGCTTCCAGATGAAGGCTGCAGAACAGGTGTCAGGCTGTCTGTGTGTGCGTTTATGTGAAGCTGTGGGAGTGCTGTTTCTGCTCAGACCCAGCTCGTAAACAAATGTGATTGAGCCAGTTTGTGTGGAAAGTCTCAGCTCTGACCCCTGGTGGTAGGAGCAGGAATTGCATGAAGAGTTGTGAAAGGAATACTAATCAAATGCAATCCTGGAAAATAACTGTCTATTTCGCTAAGTGCTGTATAGAAATATAAGTATGAGGTTACTTTAATTTACATTAGGATACAAAGATATAGTTAATAAACAGTCAGAAAGGGAGCATTAAGCCTGTAAGTACTTATTTTATTTAAAGTACACTTTGTGGATAATACTTTGGAACTTTTACTGAAGGTTTTTACAAAACTTTATGTACATGCAGTATTACAGAGTACCTCTCCTTTCAGTTCAACATATTAACTAACAAGCATACAAATCTTTTAACTGCCGATTGGTTGAGTAGGTGTGGTTCTTTGTTACAGGCAGCAAAGATTAAACTGCTACAGGACTGTTGTGGTTGTTTAGACTGTCCACTTGTTTAAATAACATAAAACCCATGTCCCCAAAGGCTGACGCCCTTATTACCATCCATGGCATAAAATACATAATCAGCTAAAATTTAGACCTTTTTTGACCAACACTATCCTGTCTTCCTTCTCTCACCCCAACCAGTCACGGCAGAGAGCCCCCCCCCCCCCCCCCCCCCCCCCGAGCCTGGATCTGCTGGAGGTTTCTTCCTGTTAAAAGGGAGTTTTTCATTCCCACTGTCGCCAAAGTGCTCATAGGGGGGGTCATATGATTGTTGGCTTTTTCTCTGTATGTATTATTGTAGGGTCTACCTTAGGGTCTACGTTGCCTTGAGGCAACACTGTTGTGATTTGACGCTGTATAAATAAAACTGAATTGAATAATTGAATTCTATTAGCACGATCCAGCTGTCAGCAGCTTCAGTATGACTCGTATCAGCTGGCAAGAGGATGTTTGCACATCTGTACTATCCTTAGCCAAACAATCATTTTGTACCCAGCATTATAAAGTGACATGATTGATGCAATAGCAAAATTCATTGCATCCACCCTTTCCGCTCTTGAAACAATATCACAGGGTTGCTAAAGTGGCATTTTATTTAGACTTAGAAATGGTTCTTACTTGCAGAGTCTGGGAGGTTTTACGACTGACAGCTTCCAGCTGCAGCACTGAATCACTCTTGCTTTGTCAAATTTATTGGGACACAGTCAATCAATAAACAATAAAGGGTGTCACTTTCACAGCAGATAAATACCTTTTAAAAAACAGCGACATCTACTTTTCATGGATTGAAGTCTCGGCAGAATAATAACACAAATTGAATTCATTGTGTTTTACTGGGTATGAGTGCTGCTGGTTTTGTCAGTAGGGATTAATTTTACTTAATTTATTGTGAGCAGATCCTGACATCGGGTATTCTGACAAATGCTAATGTTGCTATCAAACAAGCTGTTGGCGTTGGATCAGCTGGAAACCAAGGACCACTGCAGTGGTTTACTTTTCATCAGCGTCTCCAGCCAAGAGGTTGTCGAATTCTGCTGGGTAAGACTCTGACTCTAAACTGTCGATCTTGGCACATCCTTCACTGGATCAATGGAGAGGATTGGAAATAACTGTCTTTTAAAGTCACTCGGGTTTGATTACTTCTTTGTGATGGGATAAATCAAAATCTGTCATCTCAACATTTTTAAACACCTAATGATTAGCCACAACATTAAAACCACTGTTAGGGAAAGTGACAGCCCTCTGGCATCCCTGGGGCGTGAATTAGTGATGTTTATCATACAGGACTAATTTGCGCTCATTCTCCTTTGCATGGATGCCTTGACGCATGTAGCATAAGAGACACTGAGCAGCCATCCCCTGTCGCTCGTCATGTGTCAAAAACATAGCTGGGGGGTACGTTTTAACCAAAACCACCATCTCTTCCTTAACCCTAACCAACCAAGTTGTTTTTACAGAATAAACTGAGTGGAAGTGAAAGCAACAAGCACGGAGGAACAAATAAGTGCAAAACCAGCGCTCAATTACACCTCATGCTTACAGTGCATCAAGATGAGAAGACACTAGAAATGAACAACATTCTGCCCCAGCACCTCACCGACGGCAGCCTCCTCCCCAGCAGAAAAATACACCATGACTTCACAGCAATTTCTTAAAGATAACAACAAAAAGAGGCTGACCCATAGTTTCATACTCCACAGAGTCCACAGGATGCCCTAAAACAGCCCACAGCCGCAATGATCCACAGCTGAGACCACAAGACGCCTCATCAAGAGGTCCCATGTCGACGCGCTGATGGCTGAGAGGTGATCTGGGGCACGAGGGTGGCATACACAATTGTGTACTGTATGTGGTTTTAATGTTGTGGTTGATAAGATGCAAATGTGCGTGAGATGTATGCAGCTGTAAGCGTGTGCTATCTATGGCGCTGCCTTGGTACGTAGTAGTCCAGGATTCGAGGGCTGCAGTGAGTAATGTACTGCAGAGCCGGGTCTGAATAGTTGAAGGGTGGAGGGTTGTACTGCTCCGGGATGTAGTTTGGATACAGGTGGGGGATTCTGGAAGAAAACACACAGGCCAGTCATACTGAAGAAGTAAACATGAAATCACCGCAGTCTACAGGTCATGATTCTGTATTCATATGTGCATTTTTCCAGACAAGGAGATGGTGGCAGAGTCTTGGATTAAATGGGTCCATATGTAGTACAGCCTGGTTGCAGCATCGACCTCTATCGATAGCAGGTGTTCTCTGTAGATTCTACTGTATTTTCTTCTAATCTGATTAATACCCGTCCACGTTTCCACACAATAGACAATAATTTCAGTCAAATTTATGGAAATGTTTGGATGGGCAGCAGTTGTTGTGGAATACTCACTGACTCATGCATATTCATGCAGGCTCCAGCACAGTGTTGAAAGAGGTTGAAATCTGGGGCTAAAGCTGATTAAAAACATGAAACACACATCCCGAATGGCTCTCTAGATTCACCGTCGTCTGATTAGCCATTCACTGGTGTCTGATGGTGTATAATTACAGTTGTTCTTTGTGCAAATATGTATATCCTCAATGATAATGAGGTACAGGCTGTGGAACCTGCTGTACCATGAGTCATTCTGTGAATAACAGACCCAAAACAAAAACACATATCTTGCCAAGTGATTCTTTGTAATGCTGCCAATTGAATGTGCAAACCTCCTCAGACCCTTTGTTTGTTTCTTTATTAGAGTAAATTTTGTGATATTGCTCAGTCTAAACTGCAGTCGGAGTGTTGAAATGTTATATCCAGAGCTGATTTTATAAGATATTTGATGCAGCCTGATGGAAAAAGTGAAAAGAAGGAAATAAAACTATAGCTGCTCTATCATAAGGACTACAATGGTATTATTAAGTAATCCAAGTATCTGTTTTTCTCTGAAAACATGATAACTACCTCCCTGGATTTTTATTGTTCACTTTACTTTAACAATCTCAGAATGCTTGTACCGTCCCCTCCCTGTCTCTTGGTAAATGGCAAACGTCAGACTCTTATATAGTGCTTTTCTACTCTCGGAGTACTCAAAGTGTGCATACAACATGCCTCATTCACCCATTCACACCAACTCATACAATATATCCTCAAGTGCAATCTCACCAATTGCACTTCAGTGAATGCATTCACACTCTGACGGACACATCGGAGAGCAACTTGGGGTTAGTATCTTGCCCAAGGATATTTGGCATGCAGACTGGGGAAGCCAAGGATCGAACCACCAACCTTCCAGTCAGTAGCTGATCTGCTCTACATCCTGGGCCTCAGAAAACCAACAGCAAGCCACTCTATTACCTTGTTTGGATGCTCTACGTCCGTGCGGAAGTCATAAACAGATCTGCGGTGCACTTTTTAACGCACACACACACACACACAGATATATATTTAATATTTATCTGGATATATCAGGTCATCGAAAGGACTACATAAAAAACACATAATATAAAAAGCTTAAAAAGATCAAAAACTACAGTTTTTGTTGTTGGTTTTTTTTGAAGAAGACATTTCAAAATACAGTTTTTTCCCCCCACACTATAAGGCACACTGAAAATCCTTTAATTTTCTCAAAAATCAACAGTGTGCCTTATGTATTAATTCTGGTTGTGCTTACTGACCTCGAACTGATTTTATGTGGTACTTTGGTAAGCTATGAAGCCGCACCGCTAGATTGTCGGAGCATTACTGCTACTATAGTCAGGAGTCTTGCAGAGTAATACCTACTGTGCTTCAACATAATATTATGGTGTGTGTATAAGGACCCCGAAATGGCACCTGTTAAGAGACACGCTGAAATTCCCCAACTGTCAAACTCAGACACTGAAGATGAAGAATTTGATGGATTTGTGGAAGAGGAATGAACTGAAAAAGCGAGTGTATTGTTCTACACTTTTTGTGTTACAACTGAACAATGTTGAGAGTTATTTTGAATCAGTTGAATAAAGTTCGACTTATCTGACAGTTTTGTTTCGCTTTATGCGCCTTATAATCCGGTGCGCCCTGTAGTCCAAAAAATAAGGTGTAAATTGTAACTTTCTTGCTTTCTTTCCTGGAGCACTCTGTGAACCAGAATCTAGCAACTAGCAATAAATAAATAAACAAAAACATGTTTGGGAATTTGAAGTCATTTCCAGTCCATTGAGATGAAAAAACTAAAGTCAATATTTTAGATGAAAAATACACAACCTAAAAGTCAGTTGCATGAATTAAAGACAAAGCAAGCTCATAAAGAAAGCGCAAATAATGTGTGTCTTCCTCACAGCTCTAATTCCCTGCACCTGTGAACCAGTTTTCTTATTTTGGCTGCTCATAAAGAAGGGGAAGGGGTTATCTGTCTCACCCTAGCGCTAGCATCCTCCTTCACTACATCTATGAATCTTCACTGTGGTCTTCGCTTTCTCTTCCTGCCTTGCAGCTCCAGCTTCAACATCTGTTGTTCAATACAGGGAGTGCAGAATTATTAGGCAAATGAGTATTTTGTCCACATCATCCTCTTCATGCATGTTGTCTTACTCCAAGCTGTATAGGCTCGAAAGCCTACTACCAATTAAGCATATTAGGTGATGTGCATCTCTGTAATGAGAAGGGGTGTGGTCTAATGACATCAACACCCTATATCAGGTGTGCATAATTATTAGGCAACGTCCTTTCCTTTGGCAAAATGGGTCAAAAGAAGGACTTGACAGGCTCAGAAAAGTCAAAAATAGTGAGATATCTTGCAGAGGGATGCAGCAGTCTCAAAATTGCAAAGCTTCTGAAGCGTGATCATCGAACAATCAAGCGTTTCATTCAACATAGTCAACAGGGTCGCAAGAAGCGTGTGGAAAAACCAAGGTGCAAAATAACTGCCCATGAACTGAGAAAAGTCAAGCGTGCAGCTGCCAAGATGCCACTTGCCACCAGTTTGGCCATATTTCAGAGCTGCAACATCACTGGAGTGCCCAAAAGCACAAGGTGTGCAATACTCAGAGACATGGCCAAGGTAAGAAAGGCTGAAAGACGACCACCACTGAACAAGACACACAAGCTGAAACGTCAAGACTGGGCCAAGAAATATCTCAAGACTGGTTTTTCTAAGGTTTTATGGACTGATGAAATGAGAGTGAGTCTTGATGGGCCAGATGGATGGGCCCGTGGCTGGATTGGTAAAGGGCAGAGAGCTCCAGTCCGACTCAGACGCCAGCAAGGTGGAGGTGGAGTACTGGTTTGGGCTGCTATCATCAAAGATGAGCTTGTGGGGCCTTTTCGGGTTGAGGATGGAGTCAAGCTCAACTCCCAGTCCTACTGCCAGTTTCTGGAAGACACCTTCTTCAAGCAGTGGTACAGGAAGAAGTCTGCATCCTTCAAGAAAAACATGATTTTCATGCAGGACAATGCTCCATCACACGCGTCCAAGTACTCCACAGCGTGGCTGGCAAGAAAGGGAATAAAAGAAGAAAAACTAATGACATGGCCTCCTCGTTCACCTGATCTGAACCCCATTGAGAACCTGTGGTCCATCATCAAATGTGAGATTTACAAGGAGGGAAAACAGTACACCTCTCTGAACAGTGTCTGGGAGGCTGTGGTTGCTGCTGCACGCAATGTTGATGGTGAACAGATCAAAACACTGACAGAATCCATGGATGGCAGGCTTTTGAGTGTCCTTGCAAAGAAAGGTGGCTATATTGGTCGCTGATTTGTTTTTGTTTTGTTTTTGAATGTCAGAAATGTATATTTGTGAATGTGGAGATGTTATATTGGTTTCACTGGTAAAAATAAATAATTGAAATGGGTATATATTTGTTTTTTGTTAAGTTGCCTAATAATTATGCACAGTAATAGTCACCTGCACACACAGATATCCCCCTAAAATAGCTAAAACTAAAAACAAACTAAAAACTACTTCCAAAAACATTCAGCTTTGATATTAATGAGTTTTTTGGGTTCATTGAGAACATGGTTGTTGTTCAATAATAAAATTATTCCTCAAAAATACAACTTGCCTAATAATTCTGCACTCCCTGTATATCTGCTACCCCTCCTCTTCAAATGTCCAAACCATGTCAACCCTTTCTAACTTTCTATCCTTTTGTCATTAACCGCCCTTAATACTCGTCTGCATCCACTCCACCCCATCCACACTGTCTTCATTGTGCATTGCATCTGTTGCTTTGGATGGTTGACCCCAGCTATTTAACTCATCCATCTTTACTACCTCTAGTCCTTGCACGTTCACTGTTACATGACTTTAGATACTGCCGCCCTCTTATTCACATACATGTATTCAGTCTTGTTTCCACTGCCTTTCATGCTCTCAAATTACAATGTGATCTGTGAACATCATAGTCCATGGACACACCCTTCTGACCTCATGCCTTCGTTAGTCTAACAGTGACCACTCTGAAGCCTGTGCCCCCAGTGCCCAACACCTACATCTAACATCAACATGTAACAAAATTCGATACCTGATATACTGGGTATATTTTCAATACCAAATTATACACAAAGCTAGCAGCTAGCAGTTTCCCCATTGCCTGCCTTCATGCTAAGCTACGTTCCTGCTCTCTGTAACTTCATATTTACCACACAGATATAAACGTAGTAACTTTCTCAGGTAAGTCAGCACACAAGAAAATAGTAGTCAGTAGTTTCCCTTTCAAAAAAGGTTTAAGCTATTTCTTTAAAACAGGAGCATCAAACATAAGACCCGGGGTTAGATTTAGCCCACAAAAGACTCCAACTGGAAAATGTTAAGAAGGGTAGAGATTTTGGACTTCTAACTGTGTTTTCATAAGTTTTACAGGTTTTCCTACTGATCAAGACCTCCCACGTGGTCATTCATACTGCACTAAAGCAACTAAAGAATAGGTTAAAAAACAAAAATTATTCTGTGAATTAGCAAAAAACTAGCAACCAAACTTTTGCTGTAATTTTATACATCTATTTTAGATACATTTGGTCCACCATGTAAAATGAGTTTGACATCCCTGCTTTAGAACATTGCAATAGCTGACTGATTCACAGTGCTGTTTTAGACATTTTGCTGAAAGCCAACATTGTCTCTAATTATAAATAAAACCTGAATGATTTGTTCCACCGATGAATGTTCTCCCCCCATCAATACACTGGTTTAGGCTTTATTGTACCCGTAACTATTCCTCAGTGTTACCCAAGTGCAGTTTCATAACTCGGCCCAAAGCTGTTAGTAGGAAGTGTCTTTGTTTAATATAGCAGTAGAGTGGGCAGTCTGTACTCCAACTGAGAAGTTAAATAGAAGGACGACAGTGCTGCAGCAGCAGAACAGCAGACAGGATTTAAAGCCTTCAAGTTGCTGCAGAAGATTGTCTCTGGGCAGACCTACTTGACTACTGTACCTTGAAATGCACAGTGTGTAACTGTGTTTGTGCGCAAGCAGTGTATCTGCGTGTTGGCCCGGTCACTCCTTGCAGCAGTATATCTTTTGATGACCTGCAATAAACCTCGTTTCACCCTGCCCAAAGGAGCTGCTGACCCACCTGAAAGCGTGTTTTATATTTATTCATTAGAGTTTTAGTGCCCCACGAAGGTCTGGCTAATTTGTAGGCTTTGTCTCAGCACAGCTTTTGTGAGGCTGTAAAGCTCATTACAGACCAGAACACATGAGGCCTGATGCATGGTGCTCACTGTGCGCCAGGAGACAACAGTGTCATATGAATGAAAAAAAAGAAACACTGGAAATTAACGCCGCTATTCTTGGATCTTAAAGGGCAGTGAGTTCATGGAACATTAATTCTTAGCTATCAAAATGTAGTGTTAGTCAATGAAAACACTAACTTTTATACTTCAATTTGCATTCATGTTATGTATAAATTTAAAACTGTATATAAGCTCGTGTCACTCACTCTCCAGTAACAGTCTTCTTGCGGCAGCAGAAGACGCAGGCCAGAACAGCCAGGAGCAGCAGCAGCAGCAGAGGGATGCAGATGCCCAGAACCAGCCCCAGGACCAGGTCTACCTCTGTGTCTCCCACTCGGCCTCTTTCTGTAATAGATCAGCCACTAATGAGCCAAATAAAAAACTTTGTCTTGTCTTTACAGGCCCGTGATCTCTCAGCCTCAGACACAACACATACAACTCAGTAAAAGGAAGACGAGTGAGATTTCTATCAAACAATGGTTGCTATGCAACCTGAGCAGCGTTTTGAAGGTTACTAATTTGGTAACTTGATGTAGAACCAGGACGGACACAAGATGCTCACCTATGATGCAGGACTGGCGTTTATTCACGTCAGTCTCGTTGCAAATACACCGGTAGCCACCGTAGGTGTTGATGCACAGAGCAGGGTGGTCACACTTATACTCGTTACTACTACACTCATCCACGTCTGTAGGCAGGGAAACAGTCTTACTAACACTGTTATGCTTCTGCTAATAAAATACACAAAAATACACGCATAAATATCCAAATAATGACGTCAGAGTATGTATGTGTCGTCCATGCAACAGCGTTTATGCTAATGTCTTTAATGCTGAACTCCAGTTGAGTAGATTTTTTGTGTGATTAAAAGTTAAAAATAATCTTTATTTATCTTGTGCCATGTCTCCGTGCAGCTTTCCAGTTCATCGTCTGTCTTAAACAAGCTGTGTGCATATAAACCAACTTTCTTCTGATTAGCTTTCCCTCACAAACAGAAGGCTGGATGGGTGTGGCTTCTCTGCTTGCAGCTATATTATTGACATCTTACAGAAACAAGTGGGCTAAAACCTTTGAGAAACCTGGAATTTAGAGGAGTCTGAAGCCTGAACTCTTGCATGCTCTGACCTCATTACTTGAAACTTTGGCTGTGTTTATAATCGGCATCCACACTAGTAACAGCGCATATACAGATAAAAGATATTTTACCATTAACTTCTATGGCATGGATGCCATAGTGGCTGCTGATTCTGGTCAGGTAGTCTGTGATGTACCAGTGGGGGGTGTCACTGGACACTTTGATTCGATATTCGAGCACATCTGGTGTGAATCCCTGATTGATCTCGGTGATGTTATAATACTTGTTTGTAAAACCTCTGGTTAACATCTCATTCAACTGAGAGAAAAAAGAGATTATGATTGTAAACTACTGATAAACCTGTATTACTGTTACAGATGAACGTGTTACCAGACATCTCTGATGTACAAACACACCTGTTGGATCCCACCAGCTGCGTTCTTTTTCCAGGTCACAGAGACATTGAACATGTTATAGCCTGTCGGCAGAGAGAGCAGCTTTAAGCATCTTTGCTATAATAATTTTCCATAAAACACCAGAGGAACAGGTGAGCTGTGATGAAGCTACAGGGGAAACTATATGGGTGCGCTTACCTGGGGGATTAGGAGAGTCACCTGCAGAGAAACACATTAGCTGAGTTATAATAAACCAGCAGGTATGCTCTGCTGTAGAGCACAACTACAGTTTTTACATATGCAGAGACTACAGCAGCTTCAATTTGTGCCTTTCTGAGTGTGGAGGTGATTGTAATACTCCATCACTTTTAAGAGAGTCAGTTTCATCAATAGGCTGTACATAAATGATGGAAGTAGGCACCATGAGTTAGAGCATATTTAGAAAGTGTCATGGTCATAATCCAGTTTTGGATTCCTGTTTTGATTCCTGAATTCAGCTGCACAGTGCAGTATGTAGAGCACTATATCTCTAAGATTAGGTTTAAAACTTTCCCTTTTGATAAACCATAGAGTTAGATCAGGTGACCCTGAATCCTCATTTAGTTACGCTGCAATATATCTATTTTGCTGGGGGTTTCCTCTTCATTCACCTCTTTTCTCTTGGTGTTTATATGTCACTATGCATTTAAACATTAGTTACTATTAATCTCTGACTCTCTTCAACAGTGAGTCTTTTACCCTATCTTCCGCTCTTCACCCTCAAACAGTCGCAGCAGATGGCCCCGCCCCTCCCTGAGCCTGGTTCTTGTCACAAAATTAATATATTGTTAGTGCTTATTTAGTGCTTATTGTTACTTGCTTTTAATATAGTTTGCTTCCAGTCTAAAAGGGCCAACTCTGAGTAGAATCTGAGCCAAAAGTACTGACAGGAAACTGCATGCTTTTGCAGAGAACAGGAAGTATTAGCGCAGAGCTGCACAGGCATATTAATAAACCAGAAACAAAAAGCGGAACTAAGTAAACTGTGTGTCGGTGTGACGTAGTGCAGAAATACGGATTTAGCTGGCAAAGAATTCAGACCTGAGCGTGTGTGTTCGTGTGTTCGGGTCTCCATTTCCGGAAATGCAAAATAAAGATTATTTTTTCTGCTTGACCACTCTGAGTTCAGTCTTTCTCTGTCGCCAAAAGAATTCAAAAGAACGGAATTTAATATTCTGCTGGAGGTTTCTTCCTGTTTAAAGGGAGTTTTTCATTCCCACTGTCGCCAAAGTGCTTGCTCATAGGGGGTCATGTGATGGTTGGCCTTTTCTCCGTATGTATTATTGTAGGGTCTACCTTACAATATAAAGCGCCTTGAGGCAACAGTGTTGTGATTTGGCGCTGTATAAATAAAACTGAATTGAAGAGTTGAATTCCTTTAGCATGATCCAGCTGTCAGCAGCTTCAAAATGAGTCGTATCAGCTGGCAAGAGGATGTTTGCACATCTGTACTATCCTTAGCCAAACAATCATTTTGTACCCAGCATTATAAAGTGACATGGGCTTTCTCATAGAGGGTTGTCTGAATGTTGGAGTTTTCTCTCGAATATTGTAGGGTTTTTACTTTACAATATAAAGCACCGTGGGGCAACTGCTGTTGTTTTGATTTGGCCCTTTATAAATAAAACTGAATTGAATTGAACTGAATAGCAAATAGGTCCTGGATTTAAATCCTCTGTTGTATTTATTACATGTGGAGTTCCCATGTTCTCGCAGGTATTCTAGCTTCCTCCTATGCACAGACCAATGACATGTATGTCAGCTACATCTGTAGATGTGAATGTGAGCATGAATGCTCATTTGTCTCTTGTGATAGCCGACAGACTGGTGACCTCCCCTAGCTGGGATAGGTTCCAAGTAAAAGACGATAAATGGTTTGGATTCATTTGCTGTTTCAGGGTTGTTGAAGCTTTTTGAATCTAGTGCGTGTACATTTATTTGATTTCCTGCTGTAACTTTAGAGGTATTATAGTAACTACAGTGGAAGCTATGTGTTGAACACCTGTTAAAGTTTCCACAGTTCAAAGAAAGTTTAAAAGGGTCATCAAAAAGAGGAAGTACTCTTTGTCACTAACTAGTCATTAACCAACTCACTCGCTAAGTAAAAACTTCTCCATATGAAACTGGTTAAGATCTCATTAAGACTTAGAAAAACCTATTTAGTTTTTTATTTTTTCTCAAGACAATTTTTTCTTATAGGTTAAATAAGTGCATTGTGTCAGCCTCTACACTTATAAGTGTAAATATTAATATTAAATATAATGTCTGGGGCTTGCTATTTGTGCGCAAAACTGTTTATTCCTCACATTACACAACTGACAAATTACACACCTGTCTAGAGCTACATGAGTATCTGCAAACTGTCATCTGACTCACTCTAATGCATTTATGGACATTTAGACTTTGACTGCCACAATAGTCCACTACATGTGAGGGTGAACGTACCACATCCTTTATCATCCTTGGAGTTTTTATATCTGCAGATGCATTCATAGGTGCCAAGCTTGTTCTTACACTCATACTTGGCATTTTGACAGTTCTGAATCTCTTCGCACTCGTCTTCATCTATAATACAGACACAAAGAATGAAGTGAAGACGTTTTAAAAAGCTGCATTATTATTCATGCTCGAGTGCTGAGTGCTCACTACCTGTGCAGTTGTGTCCATCTCCATTAAAGCCTTCCATACATGTGCAGGTGTAGCTCTGTTTTGTGCTGTTGCAATAAGCATATTTGTGGCAGGGGAAGGGAAAAGGAGGGATGCACATGTCTGGGAAAAGGAAGGTGCAGGGTGAAATTATGGGGTCAGTCATGGTGGTTTTTAGAAGGTGATAATGTGTTGACAAGTAGAAAAAAAATCCACATACTACTTTCAAAGCACTTGTATCCTTTTTTCCCATTAGCGAAAGTGTTATCAGGACATTCACCACAGGTGAACTGGCCAGACTCTGATCGGCACTGCACTCCTCGGAAGCAGGGCTCGCCTCGACATAAATCTGTAGTGTTCTCACAGAATTTCCCACTGAATCCCGTTGGACACAGACACCCCACCACCTGGAAGGTTAGGCACATTGTAGATCACACATAGCGTTCCTATTTCACCACAAAGCTGCCCTCCCTTTCAATAAACTAACTTTCTTCAGATTGGTTGCCCTTTCCTTAAGAAGGTCCAAACCACAGACTGTAAATAAAACACAGTTGTGGCTATTGTGAGGTTGCCCACTGGTTTCAGGACTGGACTGGACATTTTGAAGGAGGTATTTAGTCTTTTCAGGGAAAAAACAACCTAGAAGAGAGTGTAGTGCTAAGCTATCAGCTAACTAGTGAGCATGGTTAGCGAGCATGGTTAGCACGCTCCATAAAGTGTATGCCTCTATTGCACAGGTCCAAATTCCTGTTAAACAGTTTAGAAACCCAAGCACTAATTTTTGAAGAGTCTGTATCAAACATCAAGCCATGTTTTTGGTCAGTTAATAATGCTAAAAGGCATTAACAGCAGAAACATAGTTGAAGTGTCCAGTTGAGTGACTTAAGTTAGCAGAGGTATTAACAGACAGCTATTAGCTACAGTCAGTGTTGCCAAGTCCTCAGTAAGGAAAATCACTATTGGTTGTCCTAAAAGTCACTAGAAGTTGCTAAATGACATCATTGCCTAATTTGCATAGTTGGTCATGCTAATGTAATTGTAACCTACGTTGTAGGAGAGAAAAATAACGTCGTGGAAGAGACATAAAGTGAATAAAAAACATCCTAAATGCATTTAGAATTATTTAGAACTACAAATTAAATTTCTTTTAGTAATTATTGTTTTTTTAATGTAACAATTCCAACCTTGCTCCTTTATCAAGGCTTCCACCGGCAAAGGTTACCTGAAAAAGGCACTCTGGTGGAGTTACTTTGTGTGTGTGTGTGTGTGTGTGTGTGTGTGTGTGTGTGTGTGTGTGTGTGTGTTTATAAGCAGTTCTAAACCTTGTGATCCACAAAACGGCATAACAGTAAAAGAACTGACTGCGTTTTCTTTTACAGCGGCTTCGCTCATGTGCGATTCATTTGCAGTTTGGACCCATAGGTGTGAACATCTGCTGCCCTCATAGCAGCTGGGGGAGGACTATCCTCTGCCCGTGAGCGCTTTGGCACGGGTGAGGTGCCCACGGCAGCACCGCTGCTTGTTGAGAAGAGCGATATGCGCTTTCACGTCAAAAGGTCGTCATAAATAAGTCTCCAATAACACCAGAAAAAGTAGCCAGATTTGTCGCTAGTTGCTAAGGGGGTCTGAAAACCCACTAAATATAGTGACAAAGTTGCTAAGTTGGCAACACTGGCTACAGTTGCCTGTGTTGTGACACCTCCTAGTCAAAGAGTAGGAGGATATAAATACATATATTTTTGTTCGTTTAGGGATGATTAACATTCAGTATACTATGAGTTCTTGTCAGGGCTGCCGCTACATCATCTTCAGTTACACCTGCTTATCGCTGTTCAAAGTTGACACTGGCACAAAGCTGCAATTTTGTAAACAGAAATTATGAATGCCATGACAAGAAATGCTGCAGTTAGATGAAAGTGTCAGCTCAACTGAGACAATAGAGCACCTGAAACTTTCCCTGCAGATGGTTTTCAGTGATGCTGTCATACTGGCACGTTCCTCCGTTGAGGCAGTTGCAGACACGCAGGATGGGAGTGAAGAGGGAGCTGCCCAGTTTGTCACTGACCTTGATGCTCAGCTGGACAGGCTGGGTACTTAGAGGGGTCCAAGTCAGGTAGCCATTACCTGGACAGGAGAGAACACAAGAGGCTGTAAACACCTACATCACTGAAACAGCATTTCATATTTTTTCATGTTTTGTGTATTTTGTGTCTTGTGCTAGTCACTCTCAGCATTACAGTCTACTGACTCAGCTCTGAAATGTCCCATCTGCTGACAGACTGCACTGCCGGCTACAGCGGCAGCCTCTCCATCCCTCTAACAAATGTCAACATGTCATCTGTTGACGTTACGGAGAGTCTGAGTAGGTGTCTCACCGCTGTTGATCGAAGCTTGGGGAGGCCTGGGTAAGAGCAGCGAATAAGTGATGTTGTCTCTGTTGGCATCCTCAGCGATGATCTGAACGCTGACCTGGGATTTGACCTGAGAGCGGATCACTGTGGGCTGTGTCACTATGGGAGGCATGTTACCTGCCAGATCACAAAAACACTGTATCTAATTATTACAGGTCAGTGATAAAAATGCACCATTGTTTTTTAGAGACGAGTTCAGACGAGTTTACCTTTGATCAGGGCCAGATTTTGAAATTCTGTCTCAGCTTTCAGAGTCTCCTGGCCCAGTTCAGGAACACCGGCTGCTAGTGTGTCATGGACACATTGCATGCTGCTTTTACAGGTTCTTGTCAGCTCTTCAATCTCAGCAGGACTGATGCTTTTCAGCAGGTTCTCAGTGGGGGTGACCACCAGTGAATTCATAGGAGTTAGAGAGGACAATAGGCTCTCTGGGCCTGGGACTGCCCCTAACACACACACACACACACACACACACACACACACACACACACACACACACACACACACACACACACACACACACACGATTAAAATTATACTGCATCGTTTAAAAGTACACATACACCATTAAAATGAGCAAATTCTGTTTTATGCTTCATCTCCTGTTATCTTTGGGCCAGAAATGGCCACCTAGTGGCAGCATAGCATTCATTTGGAGTTGTGCTTCAGACAAACTGATGAACATCAAATAAAAACACTCCTCTCAGAAATGATTTGTATTAAGCTAATTCTCAAAATGCCCCAACCTGTTTCTAAAAACAGCAATGATCCACTCACAGGACAAACCAAAGAGATGCAGTTGTTCCTCTGCAGGGGTGCTGACATCCGTCGAGCGAATGGCCTTGCCATCGGACATGAGGAAATCATCAGAGGGGTTGGCGCTCCAGAGGCCCATGAGACCCACGGTGCGGTTGAAGAAGGTCTCAGGAACCTCCACTAAGGCGCACAGCTGATTGCTACCCCCACTTCGCCACACCACCACGTGGAGGCCGTTGGCATACACAGCCGCGCAGCGTTGCAGTTCGGTACAGCGCACTGCAAAGTTATTCTTACTGGCATGTACAAGACCTGAATGGACAGCAAACATATATGCATCATATAGTTACGACTGTAATGTGTTGTTTATAATAGGTTTCAAATCTGTAATACTTCATACACGTGCCTGATTTACTGTTATATAATTGTTACATACTTTTTAAAAGGGATCTATTATTACTGCTTTTCCTCCTTTTTAGTCATGTATACACTGTTACAGTGATGGATGATTGTATTAAATGTGTTGAAAATTTAAAATAATGAGGTAATAACAAGGAAATCTCTCTGAGCCAACTGGTTCACTTTGCTCACTTTGAATGAGCCTTATTTGGTCATCTCAGGCACACGGCTCAGGCTGTGATCACAGACTCCTCACCCACCAGCGGCATGCAAAGCTTCTCTAGTACACTTAAAGAATAAAAATATACACTTGAGATGTGTGTGGTGATTATTACCAACGGTGACTGGGACTTCAACGTCATCCACCAAAACTCGCAGTCTGCTGTCCTTCTCTGAACTCCTCCATTCAATCTGAAAATTTCAAATGTTTATCTGGAGCTTGGTTCATCCATGGAATATCAACAGTATCATCTAATATCTATTTAAGCCTGCATGCATCTTGCAACGAAAGAAGCATAGGAAAAATATGGAATTAAGATTTCAGATAAATTCATTACTGCCTAAAGATTTTGACACTGAACCTCATGTACCTGCCACAACAGAGATGATCGCACATGTTCAGTCAAATTGATATAGATCTATGTGCAGCAGATTTCTACTCTTTTATGGAAAATAAAGAAAGTGTAATCATCTGTTTACTTCCCGAAAGTTAGAGGATTACTGCCATGTGCATTTTATAATGAAGTGGAGATGATAAGTTTAGCTTAGAAAATCTCGCTTAAGCTAAAAATCCATCTCCTGAGTTAACTCCCAGAAGTGAATATGTATGCTTTCCCAACTGGAACTATTCCTTTAGCGCACACAGACTTTCTCGCTCTTATCCTGACCTTGCCAATGCCTTGGTAGAAGGCAGCCATGCGCACCACCGCTGGGACTTCAGTGATCCTGTTCGCGTCTGGGTGTAGCCTGTCAATCTGTCCTTGCAGGGTGAAGATATTAGAGCCGGTGGCAGATGAGAGACGCAATATCACAAACTCTCCCAGGGCCTTGAAGGAGTACGTTCTCCCATCGAAGGTGATGAAATGGAGGCTGCCATACACCATTGCTGCACGGGGGGAGGATTGAGAAATTAAAAAGTTTTTCACATCTTACTGTCAGGGGCTGAGCCTGTGACCCAGCTTTTAGATTTTTTTATGTTAGATTGCAATAATGTTAAGTTTTTGTGTTATTATTTAGTCAGGGTTTAGTTGAGTTTTATTCTAGTTTTTATTTCATCCATGTGTTTATGAGTATTTTCCAGTCTTCTGTCTGTCTTGCCCATATGGAAAAGAAATAGAAAAAAAGACTTACTTCATATAGTGAATCATATCAGGCTTATATGATTTACTCATGAAAGTGGCCACTTCCTCATTACTTTCATATACTGTTTTAGTAAGTATCCAAAACATACAAGTTTCATTTATATAATTTTTCAAGGGATCTTATATCTGTTTTCACTCTTGTATGCTTTTCATACAAGTTTCACGCAAGAAACTTTATAAGATTTATGTATATCGTTTCCATATGGGCGTCCTCTATGTTTAACGTGTAGTTATGCCGTGCTTTTGTCTTCCTTATCTGTTCCAGTATGTCTCTCTTTTTGTTCTGTTTCCCCAGTGAGTCATGTGTTTGTGTTTCCATGTCTACTGTCAAGCTTGTGTTGTCATGTCTACATTCCATTATATTTCTGTTTTATTTTGAAAGTTCTAGGTTTTACTAGTTTGGGTTTTCGTTTCAGTTTTCGTCACTGTTCATTTTTTGCCTTTTGTATTCATGTTTTTGGGCAAAATAAACGACTCGCCTTTTGTTAACGGTCATCCACTTGGGTCCACATCAAAAACACACCGGCTTCTCAGCCGTGACACTTACTTATACAGACAGATTGATATGTATTAGTTTTTCTTAAAATGGAGCAGCCGCTCACCTATACCCTGTGTCACCTTCCTGGATTGGGTGAAGCCGTCAGGTCTAGTCCAGCTGTAACCTTGACAGCGGTCCAGCGGCCTCTTGTCGAGGTAAAAGTGGCAAAGTGGAGACTCCATACAACACCACTGAAAGGGCAGGAGATCGTCATCTGAAGAGAGAAGTTTAATAAAATAGCATAGTCGTGTTATTTCATCAAGCGGCCGTGACAAGTTTGTACATTACACTAATATGTTAGTTAGTAGTTATACTAGTTTTGTGGCTGAAAATGCCTGTATTACCAATATGTTTCTGTATGCTGTATCCAGAGAAGTAGCGCTCATTGTATCCAGCTAGCAGGGCACCATCAGGTTCATACACACACCTCTTCCCTGAGCCATATATATTGGACAGGACTGAGCGGAAGGTCTGCCCCTGTGCACTCCCCCACCGCTGACCCCTCAGCTTCACCACAGTTGGACTAGGCACAGATGTATCCTGCATAAATAACAGATCCTCCAGAACCTGGTTCCGTGTGCAGGGACAGGCAGGCAGCCCTTTTGTCCACTCATCAGGATCAGGCTCCATCACTGCCCACTCCTGGCACCTGAAGCCGGGATCTACGTCTGACCCCGTCGGTCCTGTCAAATCATAGACCAGCTGGCCTAAGTTCCCCATGGTTCCTTTCACTTGCTGAGGCCTGTATCTTCCCCCAGGGCCAAAGAGGTTTTCAGGAGGGACTGGGATTTCCTTGATAGACAGCTTTCCATTTGTGTAGCCGATAAGAGCATCGTGGTATTTTCTCTGACCTGGGCCCCATTTCATCTCCCCGTATCGCAGGAGGGCAAAGGAACGCGCTCCGTCTGTGGTCAGGATACACTGGAAAGTGTTGCTCTAAAAATAACAAACTTTAACTAACTCAACATGTTGCAACAAAAAGTAAATTTAATGAATTCAATCACTTATTCAAAGTGGCTAATAAATGTGTGCTTTTGTTTTGATGTACTTTGCTTCTAGTATTGTCAGTACAAAAGAGCAACAAGAGCTTAGATACAGTGTAAAAGTGATCTGATGAAGACTGGTGGCAGCAGATATCACTGCACTCTGCATTCAAGTCCTTCAGGGCAACACAGCCCCAAGGTGGCACCAGAGCTAAATAAAACAGCATGTTCCAGGACTCAGGACTGAATGCCTTTCTTTCAGCTTACTGTTCAAAAGGCTCACGTTGCATAAAAGAATAACACGTAAATGAGGTCAATCTGACAAGTAACCAGTTGCACTCCCTGCTCAATCAAACCTTTTACTGGAACTGGTACATAAGAGCTTTCAGGAACAGGTAGAGCCTGAATCAGAGGTTCAGATTATAAACTGGTCATTAACTTTTCCAGTAAACACTATGAATGTGAACATATTTAGCCCAGTATTATAGTAAAAAAACACACACACAAAAAAGCATGTTGATGCATTGTTGTGAGACGGAGTTTGGTAGTTTTGAAAATAGTATAATAAAGCAAAACTTTTACAAACATCATTAACATCAAAACCCACTTTTGCTCTTTTTATCTTGCTTTCTTATGAAACTACTGATTATGACCATATGCAATGTTTGTGTGACATGTCCATATAAAATAAGAATGCAAGTGTTGGCTGACACTCACCTCTGAGAAGCTGACCTTCTGGAAGGAGACAGGCATCACATCGTCCCAGGTGATTTTGAGGATCCAGGCAGGGGTAAAAGCTGGCTTGTTTTTCAGGTGCTCAAATTTTGTTACTTCCTCAGCCGTACGATTAACCACTACCTGGGAGTAGACATCTGACACATTCCGTGTGTGGTATTCCTAACATTTAACAAGAAAGGGAGTATTAAAACAAAGCAAGTACACCGTGGTGAGTTTGCTCTGTAAGCTGTATCTCTTTAAAAGAAAACTAGGTTGTTCTTTGTCTCGGTTTTACTTTATTGTTTCAACCAAACAAAATCATGTAAAATGAACTTCAAAAGTCATTTTGATCCTAGCTCAACAATGACATCTGATGGCATTGAACCTGATAGAGGAGCCGTCCATTCCCTTGAGTGAGGTCTGCATCATCCCAGAACACAGCTAACAAAGTCAAGTTCATGTGGTCAGGGAAACCACTGGCGAAAGGAGACGGGAGGAGATACTGCTCATTCTCAACAACAGATTGAAACTGGACAAGCCCATTATCAGAAAACTAAGAAAACAAAAGGAGAGACAATATCAGACACACATTAAAATACCAATCTTCTCCTATGAAACTCGATATTTATGGCTAATTTTACTGCTCTCCTCACTATATTTACTTCATTATAAAGAGCTGAGTGCAAGAACTCCCACTGCTGTAAACCTTTAAGTAAAATCTACATTATTTGCATATTTTGTGGCTAATACCCTGCTGCAATTAGTACATTGCATGTACAGTATGCGTAATTCAACAAATGTATAAGTAAGAAAATGTCATTCTCGTTTCTGAAATGTGTTGTTTCTATTATATTACTGCATTTGCATCACGATTTACTCATTAGTTGCTGCTACTTTGAAGGAACGTTCTACAACATTATAATAAATTGGGCACTTTTGTTCCAGTATTTATAGATAATCGTAGTAAGAACTCACATAAATTCTGTCGTACAATTTCCCCATGAAGGGGAAGCCCATTGGTGGTGTGATATATGGAGAATTTCCATCTTCTGTGTCTATGTTTACTTCATTATCCCCGACATCATCTCCATAGGGAAACAGATTTCCCTCTGTGGGGGGAATAACAGAAAATTAATAAGTTACATTTTAATGTGAACATATTAAAGTCATCAACTATCCAAATCAGTTTGCTGTAAACATGCACAATTATTGTTTTGATTGTTTATGTGTCATTAAAAGTAATCCGACTGAGCTTTGCTGCTACCCCAACATGCTGTGAGCTAGACTATTGTCCTTTTTGCTAATACAACATGCTGAAAACTTTCTTAAAGCATGCTCAATCATCCAGAAACGACAGAAAGGTACATAAAGTTGATTCTTTTAATCTGAAGGTAGTGTTTGTCACTGATCCAAGTCTCCACTGAGGACTGAAGGAGTCACTTGGATGAGTGACGAAGTGTTTCTCCCAATGAAAACACTACGTTCAGCTAGCAGCCTAATCTACATTGTGTTAGATAAACATATTTAACCACCTCAGTGGTAATATAAGGAAGCACTTTGAATCCACAACCATCGACTGAAAACGTGTAAATAAAGGTAAGGTTTTCTTATTTCTTTGTTTTTTGTTTTCGTTTTGTTTTCTCATTTTGCAGGAATGTTAGCTTAATCAGTAAGGCAACGCAGGTATACTAACAAACGCCTTTTTAATTACACGATATATTTTAATGAAGTTACATGAATTAATTTCAAGGCTTAGCATTATTTGCAGGCTGTTTTTGAAGTGATTGTGACAGCTTCAAATAGAATTTCCAAATTTAGCTTGCCAGCAGGTCTAATAGATGCTTGTAGCACAGTGAAAACCTTTTGTTTAGATAATGCATAATTTGACCAAAAGAAAGTTTTGAGAACGTAAAATAAGAAAATATTCACATTTCAAACACAAACATCAGTGTATAATTATTAAGGTGATTAACTAAGACATAGCCAACCCGTCATAGTTATCCTTCTGCATAATGTGCTGTTTCTCAGACAGGAGCAGGTATGAGACCCTGGTAGGTTAATACAGGACGATTCCCCACGACATGGATGGAGTGACGCACACTCGTTCAAGTCTGCACATCCTTCTTTTCCATGACCGTTGTCATTGGTGGGCTTCCAGCCCTGATTGCACGAGCATTTAAAACCTCCTACATTGTTGATACATGTGGCAGCAGAGTGACAATTCCCATTCATGGCATTGCATTCATTAATATCCACACACAATGGCCCCAAACTCATAAACCCTGGCATACATATACAAACAAATGAGCCTGGGGTGTTGTGACAGTGAGCAAGAGGGTGGCATGGTTTACTCAAGGCAGCGCATTCATCCACGTCTCTGCACCAGGAGCCGTTTCCATTGAAACCTGTTGGGCAGTGGCATGAAAAGGATCCGGGTATGTTCAAGCAATGTGCCACTGGGTGACAAGGTGAATCCTTGCATTCATCAGTGTCAACACATGCCAGCTTCTCTTCATGATATCCCAATGGGCAAGAGCAGCTGTATGATCCAGGCAGGTTTTTGCAAACTTGGTCAAAGCGGCAGGCGTTGGTGTCTTTGCATTCATTTATATCCTCACAGCCTGAGCTAATGGCTTTGTACCCCGGAGAGCACCGACAGAGGAAGGACCCTATGGTGTTGTTACAAAATGAGTGCTCTGGACACTGGCTGTTTTCTGGTTCCTGACACTCATCCACGTCCTGGCACTCAGTACCATTCAGTTTGAACCCTTCATTACAGGGGCAGTCGTAAGACCCGTGGATGTTGACGCATGTGGAATGGGGCTGGCACACTGAAGAGTTTGAGCACTCATCCACATCTACACATTCCGTATTGTTACTCCAGAATCCTTCGACACATTCACAGAAATATGAGCCAATAGCATTGACACATGTTCCATTGGTGCAAAGCTCCCCTAGTTCTTTGTTACTACATTCATCAATGTCCACGCACAAGTTATCGACACTGGAAAATCCTCTGTCACAAGGACACAGGTAACTACCATTGGTGTTGATACACCTGCTATGTTCCGGACAGGTAATGTTATCTAGGCATTCATTGATCTCCTCGCAGACAGTGCTATTTCCTCGGTAACCTTCCCAGCATTTACAAAAAGAAGATCCAATTGTGTTTAAGCAGTTGGAAAATTTAGGACACAGAGTAAGGCCAAGTGAGCACTCGTCTATGTCCACACACAGAGTGCCATTCCTTGTAAAACCAGGGTCACAGGTACATTTGTAGCTCCCGTCTAGATTAGTACAGGTACTGTTGTCAGGGCAAGGGAAGTCACCCATCGCACATTCATCTATATCCAGACAGTGCGTCCCGTTGTCTTGAAAACCACTCCAACATGTGCAGATGAAGGAACCATTTGTGTTGAAACAGTTGGAGAAGGCAGGACAGATTTGATGCTGTAGTTTGCCACATTCATCCACATCCCAGCAGTCAGTTCCTGTTCCTTCATAACCATCTGCACACTGACAGTAGAAGGAACCCTCATGTGGAAGGCACTTGGCGAGTGGGTGGCAGTTGGCACTAGCGTTCAGGCAGGTTGTTTCATTCACACATGTTCCCTTGTTGTACTCCCGTCCCAAGATACATGAACAGGTGTACGATCCGGGAATGTTGCTACACGTCATGTTCTTGCTACAGGCTGTGACCAGCTGACATTCATCCACATCATCACACACAAAGCCATCACCCTGGTATCCATGCTTGCACTGGCAGCGGTAGGATCCGTTGGTGTTGAGGCATAAAGCTAAGGCGCTGCAGTTGTGTGGCAGGGTACTATTCTCCTGGCATTCGTTCACATCCTGACAGTCAAAGCCATTTCCCTCCATGCCAAGTGGGCAGACACAGGAGAATGATCCAGGTGTGTTAGTGCAGCTGGCAGCTGGGTGGCATCCTTCGTTTTGGCCTTGGCACTCATCGAAGTCTATAATTTATCCAAAATGGGACAGTGTCAGCGAAACAGCTCCGAATGGTGCTAAAAAAAAAGCTCAAAGAAAGTCCACTGATTGGTGCAAAAGAACCAATTTTTCCAATTGAAGGTTAAATGAGGATTTATTACTTACCAGAGCAGTTTTTTCCATCACCCGTAAAACCGCTGAGACAGAAACAGGAATGGCTGCCCACTGTGTTGACACACTTAGCAAATTCACTGCAATCCTGTTGACCTGTCTCACATTCGTTCACATCTACAAAGGTAACAGGAAATGAGGTGTAAGGTAGGGTAGAAAAAAAAGGAAAATAATATAGATTAAAAAAATGTTATATGCAAACTTTAATCTAGAAGTGAGATAAAATACATATAAGTTTAACCTCCTAAGACACAAACTCTTCCACAGCATGCATTTTTAATTTCTCTTTGCTATTTGAGCTGATTGGGACCTGATGAATGTAAAAACAAAGAATTATGTGATTTTTTTTTAACCTGATTTTTGTTTCTGAGAAAAATTCGATCCGCATATAAGGATGTTCGCTTTAAATTCAGATAGAAGAGTGGCGGTATAACGTCCTTGTAAGTGTATATCAGGCCCTTGTAGAGCAAAATTTTGTATTTTAGTCTAGACAACCCAAAATGTGATGTCCACATTGGACGCCAGGTCTTAGGAGGTTAAAACAAATATTAGGAAATGAATACTATAAATGAAGTAACTCATTATTCTGGATCCAGGAAGAGCGGGTGGTTTGTTAATCAGTATTAAGCCTGGTTTCTTAAACAGTTTGAATAAAAAGCCCAATCAAACCGTATATGAGAGATACGCATTTATATTATTGAGAATTTTGTTTTGTTAACTTTATAATAAAGTGTTAAACATGCCTTGACAGAGTAATTGTGAGACATATGAAAAGTTTGTTTTACCGACACACTGAGTTCCATTGAGAGTGTAGCCCTGTTTGCAGGTGCAGGAAAATGATCCTGGGATATTTTTACACTCCATTTCATTTTGAGGACAAACATTTTCCCTCTGGCACTCGTCTATGTCGGAGCAAGTCAGTCCATTGCCCGTGTAGCCCAGGTCACAAACGCACTGGTATCCAGTTGGTGAACGGTGACACAGGCCGCGACTGTTGCACGCAGGGTCACACAGTGGGCTGGGTGGCACACAAGTGTTATTAAAGGCCACTGTACCATTCAAACATGAGCAGACGTGAGAACCGGCCGAGTTGATACATGTTGAGAAAGCGGGGCAGGTTGTATTAGAGATGGAGCATTCGTCCACGTCCTGACAGAAGAAGCCATCGCCCCTGAAACCCTCCTGACAAGTGCATAAGAAGTTCCCTATTAGGTTAGTGCAGTTTGCTCGTGCGTGGCATATATCCTTCTGAGAACACTCGTCTGCATCCACGCACTGAGTGCCGTTTGCTACAAAGCCACTCTTGCAGGTGCAGGTGTATGAGCCTTGCGTGTTGATACACGTGGCATGGACATGACATGGGTTGTCTTTACACTCATCAATATCGATGCAATTCATGTTGCTACCAGGGCGGTAGTACCCAACCCGGCATGGACACTGGTACGCCCCGTCGGTGTTATTGCACTCTTCATTCACGCCACAGGGATTCTTCAATTCCTTGCACTCATTTATATCCTGGCAAAGAGTACGGTTAATCAAGACGTAGCCAGGCTGACACAGGCATGAAAAGGATCCCTGATTGTTGACACACGTAGCTTTGTTTCTGCAACCTCCGTTATCCACCAAACACTCATTTATATCCCTGCATTGCTGTATCCCATCTCCAGAATAACCCACCTGACAAGTACAGTTGTAGGAGCCTGGAAGGTTAATGCACAGAGCACTGGTGTGGCACTGCTTAGCCTGCGAGCATTCATCCACATCCTCACAGGTAAAACCGTTCCCCCTGTATCCCTCCAAGCACTGACAAGAGAAGGACCCAGGTGAATTCGTGCAGGTTGCGTAGGGGCTGCAGCGGCCGGGCACGCACTCATCCACGTCAATGCACTGGGAGTTATTAAAGATAAAGCCGCGGCCACAGTCACAGTAGTACGAGCCACCAGTGTTCACACAGGTAGTGGTAGAAGGACAGATGTTAGTTCTTTCACACTCATTTATGTCGTTACACTGTCTTCCGTTTCCAAGAAAACCAACTGGACAAGAGCACTCATAACTGCCCATCCTGTTGATGCACACCGCCCTGGGGTCACATGCATTGTTTCCATTGCATTCGTTTATGTCTACGCATGTCAGCCCATTCCCAGCAAAGCCACTTTTGCAAGTACACGTGTATGACCCTAAGCTGTTTTCACAATCTGCAAAACGGCTGCAGGTGCTAGCGGCACATTCATCGATGTCCACACAATTCCTTCCAATATTTTCAAAGCCAGGGCTGCATACGCAACTGTAGGATCCAGGCAGGTTTCTACAACCTCTGTAGCCACGTCCAGAAGGACACACATTTGGAGTCTCTGAGCATTCATCTACATCCAGACATAGGTACTTTCCATTGCCCTTATAACCAGGATTACAGGCACAGACGTGAGACCCTGGGGTGTTGGTGCAGGTGGCGTTCCAATGGCAAATATTCGGTGTTGTGCATTCATTAATATCAGTACACTGAAAGCCGTTACCACTAAAGCCACTTTTACACTGGCATTTTCGTCCTCCCTCAAAGTTAGTACAGAGGGCATATTCATGGCAACCCCCGTTGTCTCTTTGACACTCATCTACGTCCTCGCAGGTTGTACCATCTCCAGTGTATCCACTGCGGCAGACACAGTTATAGCTGCCTAAGGTATTGGTGCAGTCTGCCTGTTTGTGGCAGTTGTTCAAGCCACTGCCACATTCGTCGATGTCGCTGCACGTCAGACCATCGCCCTGGTAGCCCATTCTACACGCACAGGTAAAGGTGTTACTGATCCTTATACAGTCAGCGTTGGGGTTACATTTGCTGCCTGCTCCCTCACAGTCCCTCAGATCAACTGAAAAGAACATAAAGACAAGAAATGAGCTTGAAAGAAGATGCACCTGATCATGTGTCACCTGAAAGTATTATGCAGAAGTCTGACACCTGCACCGCAGTAATCCAGCACTGCAAATAGACTGAACAGCCACAGAAGTGAAAACCTGTGAAGGCAAAGAAAAGAAAATTATGGGAACATAACTATTTAAAGTAGCATATGCAACAATATACTTTTTCTAGAAACATTCTGTACTCTTCTTGGACAATGGATAAACAAGAAGAGTACATACAAAGGTATACAAAGGTAAGGAGAGAGGAATTTCATCCAACTTGGACATTTTATAGCTCTCTAAGTACAGATAAACACCCATGTTATACCCAAGTGGCCTCAGTTTCTACCTTATGTAGAGTGAGGTGAAATGTCATCCAGGTTTGTTTGTCAAGCTTTGGTGTGTAACTAGGCTTTTGTAACCAGAGAGCATGTGTTACCTTTTTTACTCTACTTACAGGCCTACTTTCATCACTCATCATCATTGTTACGGTCGATTTAACACAAATAAACCTATGGGGTTATCTTGACTCACCATCTAAGTAGGACTGTCGTTTGCAATAAGAAAAAACATGTTTTTGTTGAGTTCCTAAAAATATACTATGGCTGCATCATACCATGAAATTAGATCTCCTATAGTTAATGCATTCACTTAATAAAAGAAATGTCAAAGTAATCGTAACACTTTCTAAGACATAGCATGCCTAAATATTCCAACCTGGTTTTACCATAAATGAAGACATTGAGTTTTATATTTAAAGCAAATATTTCATTTCACCTAAAAATAAACGCCCCAAACCCGATTAAAGGTCTTTGTGTGATTAATTTGTCTTTTGTCTCACAATGAGAAATCGATTTTGTGGACTTGTAAGATCTGGCAGTTATTTGGCGTCTGAAAAAATGTCATGTGCTGCACAAACTGGCTGATGGTATTAAAGATCAAAAAGCAAAAATCATTTCTGTTGATGACGTTATAATTTTCGGCATTATGATGACAAAATTTTCAGTTTTTTGTTGACTTCAGAGAAGTAATAAGAAATTAAGGTAATTACAATGCTCTGCTCTGATAATCCTGATTTACAAAATGAAAAAAGTGAAGCACTTTTGTTATTTATTCATTTGTTTTTTGGTTTTGTTTTAGGTTCTTTTTTAATTTACCTGACCTGTTCATCCTCTTTGTGTTGTAAACTGAAAGAAACACAGTTCGCCATTCCACTGCCATATTTTCTACTTCCTTTGCATGATTAAAGGTTAAAAGTAATTACAGCTGACAGCTATAGGATTTTTAATGGATTTTGGATACCAGTATTTGGGGATTTAAAAGTACTATATTCCAATATATGAGACAACTTTTTAAAATTTATTTGGACACACAAAATTAGAACCGTTTTTTATAACCTTTGTTATATGTTTTCTTTTAAACTACTCACTTGCACTTATCACCGATTGCTCAGCAGCTGGGTAGTTGTATTTGTGGCATTTCAAACACTGGTATTAACACCACGGAATATTGATTTTACATATTAAAGGAAGTCAAGTAAAGGAAGTCTGCTGTTTTTTTGTTTTGTTGTAATGCATGTTACTGTGTAACACTATGTAACATGCATTACATAGTAAAATAAATATTCCTGTGTCTTTATGTCTTGAGCATTTGAAAATGCTGTATTAATGTGAGTGGAGAGGACAACCTCATTACAGGCTAAATACCAGGAACTCTCCTTAAGTCGCATTAAAACTGGGCGAGGCTGCTGAATGAGAGTTCAAATGTCTCCATTATTCAAAAAAAGGTGATCAAGACTGTGCAACCCTCATAAAATAGTTAAAATGTGTTTTTCTCATCTCTTCTTTACTTTAAAACCATTTTTTAACGTTGATAAATTGCAACGCCGATAAAATGGCAAATAGCTAACAATGGCAGGCAATATTGTCAGCCGGTATTATTTGCTGATTGGTTGAGGTCTAAAAAACCTCCTTAATTACTGGGCCTTGGTGCAGATCATATTACTTCTAGGCTGGACTACTGTAATTCATTATTATCAGGAAGTCCTAAAAACTCCCTGAAAAGCCTTCAGCTAATCCAAAATGCTGCAGCAAGAGTCCTGACAGGGACTAGAAAGAGAGAGCAGATTTCTCCTGTTTTGGCTTCCCTTCATTGGCTTCCTGTTAAATCCAGAATTCAATTCAAAATCCTGCTCCTCACATACAAGGTCTTAAATAATCAGGCCCCATCTTATCTTAATGACCTTGTAGTACCATATCACCCTATTAGAGCACTTCGCTCTTGCTCTGCAGGCCTACTTGTTGTTCCCAGAGTATTTAAAAATAGAATGGGAGGGAGAGCCTTCAGTTTTCAGGCCCCTCTTCTGTGGAACCTGTCATGGGTCTGAGTCTGTGACCCAGGGATCATGTGTTATTTTTGAGTTGAATGAATATTATGAGTTTTATTCGTCTTTCTTAATTATTTATGGTTGTGGTGCGATCTGCTCCTGGTTCCTCATTTCCCTGTGTGTTGTTATGTCAGCTTTGCTGCCCCACCAGGCCTGCAGAGTCCCTGCCTTGGAGCCAGCCACACCTGTGACAATCACTCACCTGTTGCTGATCTGCCTAATCAAGGAGCTCTACTCAGCGCAGGATTATTAATCTAGAAATACAGTTAGTGCTCAGCTCGTATAATCGTGTTTTCAGTTACTCTCTTGTTGGAATGGTTAATGTGTTTTGTCTGTCGGTGGATGGGACGGCACTCATCGTGGCATCTCTTGTTTCCAGGGTGATTACGTAAACGTGTGGAGGGAGCAGCACACTGTTGAACACAGCACTGAGGAGGACGAAACAGTACCACGCATCACGGAGAGGAATCACAGCACGGGGAATTGGGAGAGCATGCACTGTGGATTACTGGCACTGTTTTCTCTGTAAATAAACACACTTTCTCCATTCTAAAAGTCCAGCGTTTGGCTTCTCTTTCAGCCAACCTTGACAGAACCAGCTTCCAGTTTGGATTCGGGAGACAGACACTATCTCTACTTTTAAGATTAGGCTTAAAACTTTCCTTTTTGCTAAAGCATATAGTTAGGGCTGGACCAGGTGACCCTGAGTCCTCCCTTAGTTATGCTGCAATAGTCATAGGCTGCTGGGGAATTCCCATGATGCACTGAGTTTTTCCCTTTCAGTCACCTTTCTCACTCACTATGTTTTAATAGACCTCTCTGCATTGAATCACACTTGTTATTAATCGCTGTCTCTCTTCCACAGCATGTCTTTATCCTGTCTTCCTTCTCTCACCCCAACCGGTCGCAGCAGATGGCCCCGCCCTTCCCTGAGCCTGGTTCTGCTGGAGGTTTCTTCCTGTTAAAAGGGAGTTTTTTCTTCCCACTGTCACCAAAGTGCTTGCTCATAGGGGGTCATATGATTGTTGGGTTTTCTCTGTATCTATTATTATAGGGTCTACTGTACAATATAAAACGCCTTGAGGCGACTGTTGTTGTGATTTTACGCTATATAAATAAAACTGAATTGAATTGGATTGAATTGGAGGTATCTCCTATCACTGATGGTATGCAAATCAAAAAATGGAGAAAGTATTAGTGTTTTAAACACACTAATTTCTGTTTTTTCAGCTCACATAAATTGGTTGTGAATACTGTTAGGTTTTGTATTGTTGATTGTCATTTATGCTTAGAAATATTTAACCATATATGCTTAGAGTTTTATAATTAGTTGTAGATTGGTAGAGGTTTGATCCTTGATAGTCTGCAAACTTTGTGTGCATTAGAGAGCACTCTGGGAGGATGGGAGAGGTCGTACCTTCTCTTATTGTCTTATGGTAGGATAAACGTAGCTATATCTGTTTTAGTCTAAGTGCCTTTTGTTTAGATGAACTGTTGGACTTCCAGACCAGCAGGTTTAGGGAAGTCTTTATGGGGTCACACTCTGACCCCACACACACACACACACACACACACTCACAGTATTCTTTGTTCACATGTATACCTATGTAAGATGTTATGTGTTAATGACCCTATGCATATTCATGTAACCACAATAAAAGGAGTGCTATGGGGAACCTGGCTGAGAGTCTGACGGAGGTCAAGTGGTGCAACGACACTTGGCTCCAGGCAGGTCTCCCTTATGCATGAGTAACACGAAGAACTTTGCCTACTTGGTGTTCAGTGCTTTTGCTGTGTTTTTAAATTGTCTCGTTCCAGCAGTGGGCCTGTGCTAGACAGACCCAACATTAATTGGTCCTTCGATGCCGGATCCCTAGAATTGACATCCACCGAGGGGAAAAAGAGACACGCCGAAAGACGTCAGCCAGGACGTATAGAAGTTCCTGTAGTAAAGTCCTGAGACGTGAGAATTTGTCATCGGGCCGGTGGATTAGCTGTCTGTTTTTTCTCCTCGCTGGATGGTGATTGACGGGATTCGAGATTAATGCAAGAACAGCACCAAGTAAGTACTGTACAAAGAAGAGCGCTGTAGCTGCGCGGGTTCACGCGGACCTGAGCCGTGCGGTTAATCGCAGGCTTATAAAGGAAAGAGAGCAACGCCTATGCCGTGCGGTTTCACGCAGGCAGGTGCAGCTCAGTGACTGCGCGGGTACACGCGAGTCCAGGAGCTCAACGGCCGTGCGGGTTCACGCAGGCTGGGGAAAGTTATAGGCCTGTTTGTGTTGTTTGTGTACGTCTGTGTCAGTTGTTAAAAGTAATCTGCATTAAGCTTAGGGTTGCTCAAATTCAGTACAATGACATATGAGGTGAAGTGATATAGGTAAATATTTTAACTAATGATGTGCATAGAGGCACTTGACCTGTTTGAAAGACTGTCGTCTTATTATGAGCCGTTGTTGAGATATAGAGCACACCTGCGAAAACAACTAATATGCTGAACCCTGTATGAAGCGGCTGAAAACTACTTGATGGAGAAGCTGAATTGAATATGAAAGTGCAGGTCTTTGCCACTGTGGGCAAAGCACGCAACCACTGTGTGAGGTTGCGTTGTGGTCTCTTCTGAGCTGATTAGCAAGCTACACATTATCAGATCGAGAGCTGGCTGAGAACTCATCAAAGACAGGGAAACAGAACTATGATAACTGTGATAACTGGAGTGTGCAGCGTTTCCGTGAGCAGTTTTTCTGCATCTTGACTCGTGTATAGAGTGTTCATAACATCAGCAGTGTTCAATGCTTTTGCTGTGTTTTTAAATTGTCTTGTTTCAGCAGTGGGCCTGTGCTAGACAGACCCAACAAATATACTTGCTCAGGTTTTCAGTATTTTAAACTTTGACCTTTTTAATATGAACACCTATCACAGGAAACATAAGTATTGGCTCCTTTTACATATGTAACTATAGTTGATAAATTAAACTCAGAGTTTCAACTGTGAGTTAGTTTTGAGGTGAGGGCTTTAGTTTAAAATCTTCTTGGCATAATGTCATGTAGTTTTCCCGCCACCAAAGCATTTTTATGGGAAATGACTCACCCAGAGTACAGCTGAGCTAAATTATGAGAATAATACCAACAATCCCGTTTCTTCTGCTCAGATTACCATCTAAATGTTAAGACTGTCTCCAGGGCATGCAACACTATTGTCTGTGTCTCAGGAGAAGGTTCTGGATGGACAGTCAGTACTGAGGCTGACTCCAGTTGCATCAATATGGGCACGCCTAGTGTAAATCATATTAATCTTGTTTAAGGGGGAGTCCTGCTTTAACAAATGACAAATAAGAAGTCCGTTGCCACGAACGCTCTCAGTCTTGCTAAAACTTTATGTCCTCTGATTTTTTTTAATTGGTCTGCTCTTCCGTACTCTACACTTTCTGTGAGTAAAAAGGTTTATTTAAAAAAAAATACCAGTCTCATGTCAAGCTGTACTTGATTAGCTTAGCACAGCACAAAGACTCTAAACATGGAAACAGATATTCCCTACACAGCCCAAAGTAAAAGAGACAGGCTTGTGAACATATTATATCTTCTTTGTTTACCTGCAAAAAGAAAAAGGAAAAAAGACCAAAATAAGTGGCAGCCTTCTAAGAAATAGTGCAACATATAAGCCTCTGTGAAAGCCAGAGGTGGAAAAAATGCATACAGAAAGTAAAGATATTTAAGCTGAAGTGTTGGAAGTAAAAGTAAAATTACCTAAAGATAAATACTCAAGGAAAGTACAGTAATGTAGAATTTGTACTTCCCACCTCTATAAAAAACCACATTGTATTTTTCAAACTTTATTTGCTCCCAGATTGTAAAAATGATGCAAAATATATTTATGAATTTAATTCATTCAAAAGCAGGTTTTGTAAAAGGTTATAGAGCGACCCTTCTCACCCCTCCTGGTATTTAACAACTACCTGTAGCTTTAGCTGGTTTGTATTACTAATGTGCCGATTACAGGGGATTACTGGAGTCCACGGGGGGGAAAAACATTTTCTGAGCAGCATTTCTTTATTGTGTAGAAGAAAAAGTCTTGAAATTGCACTTTTGTTTTATATTAAAGGGGATTAAATGCATTTTGCTGGTTCGGCCCACTTAAGATTAAAGTGGGCTGGATGTGGACCTCGACGCAAAATGACTTTGACAGCAGGTCACAGTTAACGTGCACTTGTATTTGCCAATGTCACAAACTGATCCATGTAACGAGGCACTATCAGTCCAGTGAAGCTTTCGTGCTTTATTTATATTCAAGCTGACATTATTTTTCAATAAAAAACGCAATAACGATTATTTTACGTTACCTTTACACGTGAGGCTGGGTGACTCTAAGTCACGACAGTGCCTTGCCCCCAAAAAAAGAATGAAATAAGAGCAGAATAAAGTAGTGGAGCTCCTTCCTCACCTCATATTTCTGAGTCCGCTGGTCCTGTTTAAGTCTGAAATGGGGTAGAGAGTGTGGGCTTGCCACCTCCAGATCCTTCTCTTTCTCTGCTCTTTCCTCACAAGGTAAAACTTTATTTCTCGAGCAGCTTCTGTCGCTTTCTTCTCCTCCAACTCTACCTGGATTTCTCCACCCCTCTGGGTACAATAGCCCATCGCATCATACTGTCCACTGCCTTGACATCTTAAACCTCTGGGAAGGGGAACACCCATGTTGCCCTGATGTATCAGTTCACACACAATAAGTGGAACAGACCCAGAGGCCCTGGATTGTCCTCTCTATTGCAGACAAAAGATGGCAAAATTATTTCTATTCACCTGTTCAGCACAGGTGAAAGAGATCTGAAGCCTTCTAGTGACATCTTAGAGGTTTGATTGTGTTGCTCAGAAAAAATCAATTTAAATATTTTCTTATTTACATATTTTTAAATTCTGGATCCTGGAATTCTTACATCAAAACAAGGAAAAGATGAGGAAAAGACAGTTGAGCTAGTCCCCGAATCAGAGTTTGCAAGCCTGGATTTTTTGCTGTTACGCTCTTCTTCATCTACATCTTCTTTTCTGGACCTTTTCGTGGATCCACCAGGCAGCGGTTCTTCTTCTGTTACCTGCTGATTGATGTCCTCATCAGCAATATTACCAACGTGAGGACAGCCCTCGCTATCAGTGTCACAAGCAGAGATGAAGTCAGAGTCATCATCAGAAAACTCCTCGCTCCATCTGATTCTTTTGTTTGGTTCCACATCTTCTTCATCCATCTCTCTAGACCTCCTCCTGGATACAGCTGGCTGAGGATCCTCTTCTGGGATGTACTGGTGAACATCCACACAGTCTTCAAATGCCTCATCAGAATCATCACTTTCAATGCCAACAACAACAACAGCATTATGATCATCATGCAGTTCATTGTGGTCAACATTGGCATTATTGTCTCTCACATTAATATTGAGAATGTTTACATTGTTCTCAATGATATTGTCAAAGTCAGTGTCAAAGTCCTCATCATATCGTGCCTCCATTTAATCTAATAGCTCATTCAGCCTCCAAAAAATGATATCATAGAGATCAAGATAAAGATTGTTCAGTAAGTCCCAGAGTCCACCAATAGGCTCATAAGCTGGTTCCTGATCTCCACTTGGAAACATTTCTGGGTTAACCTGTCGGCCTGCAAGATCATTTTATCTTTTAATTAGCATTCATAAATATCTCCTGAAAATATCTGCTGTCTCAGTGACATCATCAACTCTGCAGGTGATAAACCAGTAGTGGCATGCGGTGTGATGCGATAACTGAACAGAAATTGGGACAGTCTGGTTTGCAAGGTATCACCTTTTACTTTCTTCATCCCCTCCTGGGACTGGACCGCCCTCTCAGCCAACCCACTGGAAGAAGGATGGAAAGGTGCTGACCTCACATGGTCAATGCCATTCTGCTTCATGAATGACTCAATCTCAGCACTTGTGAAACATGTTCCATTGTCTGAAACTAACATTTTAGGTGGTCCAAACACACCGAAACTCTTTCGCAGTTTCTCTATAGTCACCTGTGATGTAGAGGATTTCACAGGGTAAATGTCCATCCACTTGGAAGGAGCATCCACTATGATTAGAAATATCTCCCCGAGGAAAGGCCCTGCATAGTCCACATGGATCCTGGACAATGGTGACTCCGGCCATTCGCAAGGGTGTAATGGTGCCGTAGGTGGAGACTTGTGGTGTTTCTGACACTCCTCACATGCCTGCACTTCCATTTCAACGTTCTCATCCATCCCAGGCCACCATACATAAGACCTTGCCAAACCTTTCATCTTCGACATGCCTGTATGAGTCTGGTGCAGGAGTTTCAATATTTTGTCTCTGTCTTTGGTGGGAATAATTAGTCGGGCTCAGCAGAGCACGCAATCATCCCTCACACTCAGTTCCAGCTTTCTCTGTCGATATGGCTTGAAACAGGCCCCGGTCTGAACAAGCCAGCCTTTTAAGGTGTACTCACGAACTTGCAACAATAAGACATCCTTAGCTGTCCAACGTTTGATCTGTGCAATGTCAACTAATGTGTCATCCAGTAGATTCATCATCAAAACCTGCTCAGCCATCTCTTCAGGCACTGAGTCTGGTACAGCGGTACCTTATCTCTATGAAAGTCATAGAGAGGTGTTCTTTAGTTGTTCCTAGTTCAGGTTTTGTTTTGGTTTTTCCCTCGTTTTTGTTGTGTACACCGTCTGCAATAAAGCTCGCTCGCATCACAGCCAGTGCCAACGTTTTGGGTCCTCATTCTTACAACACCACACGACTGCTGCCGCAGGGTGATAGCAGGTATTTTTTCAGCCCTAATTTCAGTCTGCACTTGAATTTGCAGCAAAGGTCAGTTCATGACAAAGGGACAGTGTTTTGAAACGTGGCAGTTAGTTCTAGCACCAGTGACATGGTGGCGCCATCAATTAAACATCCTGTTCACGTCACAGAATGACACAGTAATAAATCCTTGGATGATAAAACAGCCACAGATACTGCGCAGGCTCATTAACTCTGTCCACTGTTGAGAAAACTGGGACAGTTTTATGGCCTTTCACTAAGATTTAAGTGTCTGGTCCCTTTTGACTGCATAATTGGTTACCCTGGTTACATGTAGCAGTGATAGACTCTGCACTGCTATCAGTGTCTGTATGTGTAACAAACTCAGCATCTATTCTGCATCGTCTAGGCAGGTGCATTTTTTTTCTTAAAGAAATCTTAATGTAATGTTTTTCCATTGCAAATATTAATCACAGTTAAATTAAGGGGGCTGGCAGTAAAAACTAAGCTGAGCTGTGATGTCATCAAGTACAGCTCAGTTCCTATTGTAGAACGATACGGACTTGGTTCTTCATCTCACCTGTGCTTTGGTTCCTGTCCAAAACAGGTTTGACCAGGACGCACATGTGCAGAGAAAAGTAACCTTGTTGGGTGCGTGGACGGAATTTTTCATTCGGTCTTTGACTCTGCAGGAGACAGATGCATAGGAAGCGGACAGACGAAAACTTTCTCCTTCACGTTTGATTATGACAATGTGGATGTTTGCTGTTCTGGCCGCTCTCGCAGTAGCAGCCTCGGATCAGAGCTGTAAGCAGTTTAAATTTGATACAAACTTTATTCTGCTGAAAAGAAATGCACATTTAATGGAAATTTTCACCCAAAAAAAAACACATTTCAAAGTAAAGACATAGATATATTATGATTATATGCGATGTAGTTTTGCTTTTTACTTGACCAAATATTGTAATTAGCCGCCAGAGTTGAACCAAAAAGCTGTTTTTAATGTTATGCTAGCTAGTTTTGTTGGTGGGTGGTGGTTTAGAAGGTTTGTACCGCTCTGTTGGGACTAGCAGCCGAAAGATTCATCCTTATATGTTGAGCTTGAAGAGTTTTCTTCTTCTTCGGCCATGTTCTCTTAATAATACACTCACTTGGTTGATTACTTTGCCCGTTTCTTTTATTGTTAGCAACACAGGAAGGGAATGCGATACATCATTGCAGCAGTTCGCACCAACTGAACACACACACGGAACAGGAAGAGGAAATGAAAAAAACAATCACCAAAGTAGAGCAGGGCGATATGGCCAAAAATATTTATCACGATATATATTTGAAAATTTGCGATAATGATATAACCGACGATATAATTGATGCGAGACAAAATACAACTCCACAACATTACTAGCGCAAAAAGACAACCTTCCATTTATTTTCACTTAAACAAGAAGCTGGTTTTTATGTACATTAAAGCTTTATAAAAATGTAACCGTGCAAATGCAAATTCCTTGCTGAAAGTTTAACCAAAAGGCATTTCCACTAGAAATGGGCTGACATATCCTGAGCATAACCATGTATAATATCCACTGAAGTTAAAAAGAGGTGCTTTGCAACATTAAACTGCAGTGTGCAGTATGCATTTTTCGGACCGTAAGGTGCACGGGATTATAAGGCACATTAAGCGAAACAAAGCAGTCAGATAAATCAAACTTTATTAAACTCATTCTTCTTGCTTCCTCCACTTCTGTACCATTGTTTCATTAATGTTGAATTCTCTGGCAGCTGCTCTATTCCCATGTTGTTGCAGTATATTAATGACTAACCTCGTATTGTGGATGGATTATCTCAGTTGTTCTCCTGACTGAAGTTTGGTCCGTTTACAGCATCCTGCCATGCGATTGCATTTGTCTCTAACCATGAAGAACCTTCACGTTAACTTTTATAAGTGGAAAAGTGTTAGTGTTCGTCCTCCAGCTTCACTGTTTATGTTATGCTAACATAGCTGTGTCGCTAGCGATCACGTAGCACATCATTATATACCAGCTAGCCCAACTTCAGTAACCCTGCAAACGTCACTGCTGTTTAGTTTCCTGTCTTCATTTATGTTGGAAGTGATAGCAGAGCTGTACGTTTGATTTTTTTCAGAAATCTCTCAGTCAGAACATGCAATATCATGCTTAGGTAACTAGCGAAACTAGCGAGCTAACTTCCGCTAGCTTCCTGCGAACTTCTAACTCCGTTAAATGTAATAACTTTTGTTTTCATGGATGCCTGGAAGTTAAACTTTATAGTTACACCTGGTAAAGCAGCAATGCTGATCGTTTTATTAAAGATGAAAGAATTTAGACAGTTTTTAACTGTAAGTGACGCTGCAGTGTTGTTTGACCTGAAGCATACGGAGTTTAGGACCCAGATTACTCCCAGATTTAAGAGCATCTTAGTCCGACAAATATGACAATAACAACGGCCGCTTGCATGTTCTGCAAAAAAAATGTGCTTTGTCGTGTATCTGACGGACAAACACCAAACCAGTTCCACATCACGGAAGTTGCACCATTTTTACAAACCAATTCTGGTTCATCTGTTTCACTCAACAATCGGCCATGTGCGTATGAAAACAAAGGCACTGCGCATGCGCGTTTTACTCCCATTCTATCGCGATATTTCATTTTCCTATCATTGCCTAACATTATACCGGTATTACCGTGAACGGTATAATATGGCCCAGCCCTACACCAAAGTAAAATCTCTTTCAAAATAAAATGACAATCAGAAAACGACAATCAGAAAAACGTCTCTCCCAACATAAAATAAATCAATATATTTACTCATGAGAACACAAATCTAACACCCCCCCCCCTTGTTCTCATGCTATCAACCCATAGCATCTTATGCATTTCCAAAGAACCATTTTTGAAACTTTCTGAGTCTCACTCTTGTGACTGGTTTTGTTAGTATGTCTGCAGTCATTTCTTCTGATGGACAGTATTCAATGCAGATTTTCCCTTCATTTACCGCCTCACGAATGAAGTGATATTTCACATCAATGTGTTTGGACCTCTGTCTCTTCACAGGGTTTTTACTCAAAGCAATGGCCCCTTGGTTGTCCCCAAACAGTTTCGTACATGTGTATCTTTTCTTGTCCATGCCGTTTAACAGTTGGGTTAAATACATGCTCTCCTGAGTAGTGGTTGCAAGACCAATGTATTCAGCTTCACATGTTGAGAGTGCCACTGTAGGCTGTTTCTTTGTTTTCCAAAATATTACTGGTCCCTCTTTAGTAAGTGCAAAACAGTAGCCTGTTTTACAGAGGATGCCCAGTCTGAGTCACTGTTTTTCTTAAAGATCAGTTCAAAGTCATTTGTACCTTTCAGATACCTGAGGACTTGTTTTGCCGTTACTAGGTCCTCTCTCATGGGTTGAGCTAGTGTTTGAGATAGTCTGCTAACAACCCAGTTTATATCTGGTCTCGTACACGTCATGGCATATATCAAGCTGCCCACTATTTCTCTGTACTCTCTTGAGTTAACAGTCTCATTTCCATCATTTTCTCCACACGTGGTAGTATCCGTTTTTAGTTCGCACGGTGTGGATCTGGGTTTGCATTCAGATGTCATGTTTGCTGTTGGTGCAAATGTCTCTTGGTAGTCTATCCCTTGTGTCTGGTTGTAACCTTTTGCTACAAACCTGGCTTTGAATATTTGTCCTTGTTCGTTTTCTTTGAGGGAGTAGACCCATTTTCCTCCAATGGTATTTCTACCGGTAGGTAAAGTAGTCAGTTCGAATGTGTCATTCTCTTTCAGAGGGTTGATTTCTTCTGTCATTGCCTGTTTCCTCCTTGGTGCTTCTGGTGATTTCAGCTCCTCTTTATAGGTTTGGGGGATTCCACAGGTTGCTCTGTAACAGTAATCAACACTCACAGAGGTTACATTTGTTAAATCTTTGCAGTTAGATGTGTAATCCTCTAGATATTTGGGAGGTTTCCTTTCTCTGTTAGGATAGCGCTCAGTTTGTTTTTGCTCATCATCCTCATGTCTTTCTATGTCAGGGTTTGGTTCGTTTGTGGTGGTTTCCTCATCTCTAGGGGGTCTGTTCTCTGTTGCATTTTCGTTTTGTTGTCCTGTACTTTCTTTTGAGGGTACTACATACTCATAAGTCTGAATTTCTGAGTCATATTCATCAGTCTGTGTTTGTTGTTCAACAGTGTTCTTCTTGATAAATCTCACAAGCCTGTGTTTTGACACTTTTCCTGTGCGAGGGTTATAGACCAGGTATGCTGGGCTATTTTTACTATAACCCACAAATATTCCTTTTTCACATCTGGGATCAAGTTTCTTGTGGTTATGTATGTATGCGTAACAGTCTGATCCAAATATCCACAGTTTTGAGAGATCTGGTCTTTTCCCTGTTAACATTTGATATGGTGTACTTTTAGTCCTGTTACTGTAGCAGCTGTTGCGGGTGTGAGCTGCATTTTGAATGGCGTAAGGCCATTATTCTTTTGGCAGCTCTTTTTCTAGTAAGAGACACCTCCCCATTTCAAAGAGAGTTCTCCATTGCTTCTCAGCTGTGCCATTTTGATGAGGAGAATATGGTGCAGATGTTTCATGCTTTATGCCTTTTTCCCTTAAAAGAGACTGAAAGGAACTGCTTGTGAACTCTGTGCCATTGTCCGATCTAATGCACTTAACACTGCCGTATGGTGCACAGTCGGCTAGAAACTTTGCTGTGGCCTCTGTCGTGTCACTTTTCTGTTTTAGGAAGTAAACTGACACTGCCCCTGAAAAATCATCGGTAAATACTATAGCGTATTTATGACCACTTTGGCCACTTGGTTCAATAGGGCCGGCTAGGTCAGTGTGTACCAACTGTAATGGTTCACTCGCTTTTGGGTCACTTTGTCTGTTTCTGTTGTTAGTGAATTTCCCTTCTGTGCACACATTACAATCTAGCATCCCACTGCCTGTGATTTTCATGCCATCTACAACATCGGGTAGTTTTAACACATCGCTAACATTACAATGTCCTAAAATTTCGTGCCATGTTTTTACATCACAAGCCAGATTAACAGTATCACAGGACATTATGTCATTGAGTGATGTTTCAATGTTTACCATTTTCAAATAGTAGAGTCTGTTGTATTCTTCGATGGAGAAGACTGTCCCATCTTTGTTCACTAGTTCGTTCTGTCCCTTCTTGAAGACCACCTGTGCTCCATAGGTTGTAGCTGCCTTCACTGAAAATATGCTCTGAGGGTAGGATGGGATGAACAGAGCATCTCTTAGTGTGATGGTAGTACAGTGTCCTTGTGTGTCTTGTAGAGAGACGTTCGCGTCTCCCCTCTTGAGTGCGACGTTGTTTGTCCTGGATCCATCAGCGAGCTCCATGTAGTGTTCCCCAGGATCAAAGGTCTCGTCGAACTTTATGAACTTATTCTTCTCCGTAATGATGTGTGAAGTCGCACCACAGTCCACCATTAGTCCTTCTCTCATTATGTCAGTAGTCAGAGGTCTTTGACTGACTTTAAATACAAAAGTCTGCTCTTCTTTCTTGCCCTCTAGTTTTACTACAGTTAGTTTTGCGTCATCTCTGTACTTGGTTTTTCTTCTACATGTCTCATCACTGTGTGTCGAGCTTCTATGGTAGTTACACCACTTAGGTGTTCCCTTTTGGCGACAATCTTTTACAAAATGTCCTTTGTTTCCGCATCCATGACAGGTGATTGATGTTAAATCAACCTTCATCACACTATCCACTTTTACTTTGTTGTCAAATTTTTCTGTTTCCTCGTAACTTCGTAGGTTGCTTTTGAACTGTGTGAATGTTAAATCTTCACTGCTTTGAGTTGTGTGGATAGCAAATGGCTTGTAAGTTTCAGGAAGCCCCTTTAAGATCATGGCGATAATAAGTCCATCACTGATGACTTCTTTTGCATTTCTTAGAGAGGTCACTGCTTTTTCAGCTCGGATAATATAATCTGTCACTGTCTCATCTGGTTTCTTCTGTAAAGACGTCAGCTCTGTGTACAGTGCGATGATTCTGGGCTTGCCTTTACTATCGTAGTGGTCACATAGTATTTTTAAAGCTTTTCTTCCGTCGTCAGCCGCATCTCTCATTACCAGTGACAGACTTTTGTCATCGAGAAACTGTATCAGTTCAGCGTAGCATTCAGCATTCTTCTCTGCATCTGGGTTAGTGACTGATAATATAGTGTCCTTTAGGCCAATGATCCGCATGTGGCCGAGAAACTTCGCCTCCCAAAGTTCGTAACTGTTTTCGTCTCCGTTGAACACTAACCTCTGCCATCTTCCTCCTGTTGTGTCACGCCTGGGCCCATAACCTGTTGAGCTTGAAGAGTTTTCTTCTTCTTCAGCCATGTTCTCTTAATAATACACTCACTTGGTTGATTACTTTGCCCGTTTCTTTTATTGTTAGCAACACAGGAAGGGAATGCGATACATCATTGCAGCAGTTCGCGCCAACTGAACACACACACGGAACAGGAAGAGGAAATGAAAAAAACAATCACCAAAGTAAAATCTCTTTCAAAATAAAATGACAATCAGAAAAACGTCTCTCCCAACATAAAATAAATCAATATATTTACTCATGAGAACACAAATCTAACATTATATAATACTGAAAGTTGTTTTTTTTTAATTTAAACATCTTTAAGTCACAGTATAGTAATGTGGTTACATATACAGACGCTCGCATGATTGTGGTTGATGTGAAGAAGGTGAAAGGAGATCGCACTTATGACCTGTCCAGAATGGCCTACTACATGGAGAAAGACATATGTACAACCTTTTTGTGTGTGTGCACGTTTTGTATAATGGACCCACTGGCTAACTCCGTCAATTCACGTGACTTTCTGCAGGTGAAGATGCTGCCACTGTTTACTGACCAGAGCAGACGCTTTACTCCTTCTGTGGGTGGGCAGAACCTGATGATGGAGAAGATCATCATTTACTACGTGGATGAGGAGCCCCCGACTGTTCATGCATCTCGTCCTCCTTGTCCAATTTTTTTTTTAATTTTTAAAGGAAATTTTAAAAATGCTTTTTTAAAGTAATCCCTTACCATCTAAATGTTAACACTCTTGAAATTTCACTTCTTTTTATATTAAAGGGGATTGAAGGCATGGTTAAACATTTTTATACTGAGACAAAGGGGAGTTTCTCTGGTTCGGCCCACTTAAGATTAAAGTGGGCTGGATGTGGACCTCGATGCAAAACGACTTTGACAGCAGGTCACAGTTAACGTACACTTGTATTTGCCAAAGTATGTCACAAACTGACACATGTAACACTCCAGTGAAGCTTTCATATATTCAAGCTGACATTAATTTTTAATAAAAATATCAGTGCATTAGTAAAACGCAATAACGATTATTTTACGTGAGGCTGGGTGACTCTAAGTCATGACAGTGCCTTGCCCCCAACAAAAGAATAAAATAAAAGCAGAATAAAGTCGATCCTTCCTCACCTCATATTTCTGAGTCCTCTGGTCCTGTTTAAGCCTTTGAGTTTATCGATTTTGGTACAGAGTAGAAAAGGCTTGTGGATATTCTGGGGTTGCTGTAACTCAGGAGGAAAGTCTCTTAGTGAAGATCAGATAAAATCTGATTTCGGATGTTTATGGTTTGTGTTAATGTGCGTTCCTACTAGAAAATAAAATAACCATTCTCTCTCTCTTGAATAACCATTCATTTTTAAAGGAAGTGTGCATGCATCCAGCCAAGTTTTTAAGTACATGTGTTCAACTGCTTTCTAATAAAAATATCTAATCAGCCAATCACATGGCAGGAACTCAGTGCAGTATGTAGACATGGTCAAGACAAGCTGTCATGTTCTGTTTTAGACTTCATCTGGGTGAGATTATATTCTGAGTGGTTTATGTTTGTTTTCTTGAAGTTTTCTGTTCTCGTTTGATCATTGATCAGAAGTTTGATCACGAGTTTCTGTTACGGTGTGGGTCTCGGGTTCTTAGTCATTCTTTCATTATGTTTAGAGTGTGTCTCTTGTTTCCTCTTTTATTCTGATGTTCAGCGTATTTAGTTTTGCTTCCTCCCTGTCTTGTCAGCTCTGATTAGTCCCAGTTGTGTAACCACCTGTTCCAGTCCCCTCGTTATCCTGCCTGTGTATTTAAGTCTTCAGTCTCCCTGCTTGTTGTCACATCCTCCACGTTAGCTGTGTGTTGTAGTTCCATGGTCTCAAGTCTCTGCAGTTGTTAGTTCTAATTTGTCTTTATTTTGTTTCCTTCATCTGCTTTGTTTTTAGTTCATTTTAAAGTTTGTGTCTCAGAGTCCTGCATTTGTTCCAACCCTTGCTTGCCGCACAGCTCACCATGACACGAGCTGCTGGAGTTCAAGCCAAGCATCAGAATGGGAAAGAAAGGTTTAATTTAATTGATTTGGGACCTTGCATAGTTGTTAATGCCAGGCAGGTGAGTATTCTGGAAACGGTTGATCTACTGGGATTTTGATACACAAACATCTTTTGGGTGGACAGAAAATGGTCTAAGAGAAAACACTGATGTCAGAGGAGAATGGCCACACTGCTTTAACATGACACAAAGGCAACAGTAACGCAATTAACCACTCGTTACAAACACGTTATGCAGAAGAGTGTCTCTGAATTCATGTTAAATGAATTGCAAATGGGCTGCACCGGGTGCTACTGCTGTTAGCAAACAACAGTAAACTGAGGTTACAGTTTGCATGTGCTCACCACAATAATGTGGTTTGATGAGTTTCGATTTTGTTTCAACATCTAGATGGTACGATCCAAATATGGCATGAACAACATGAAAGCCCCTTTCCGTCTTAATGGTTCAGGCTACCAATAGTGGTGTAATGGTGTGAGGGAAATCTTCTTGGTATCAAAGAACAGAAAGCCGAGGTTATAGTTTACATAAGATCACTAAAATGTTCTGGTCTGATTAGTCTTGAGTTCTGCTGCTGTAGTGTCAGACTTCCTTGTAAACAACCATGAATCTGTTCTGCCTTTTATCAGTGGTTCAGACAGCTGCTGCTGGTTCAACATGTATTTTTCCTTGATGTTACCTTGTCACAGTTTAGGCTCCTTAGTACCAACTGAAATTTTCAGGGTGAGATTCACATCTCAATAAAAAAACAGAGAATTATCTTTCAGTTAACACTACTGATTTACATCCTGGAAGAACTTCCATACTGGAAGAAAGAGCGAAAGAGATCATATGTAAAAGGGAATTTTTGAAAAAGTGCTTATAAACGTTATAAATGATCTTTTTTTTCTTAAAGAAATCTTTTACTTCGTGTTATGTTTTTCATACCAGTTGTACTTTCCATTGCAAATATTAATCACAGTTAAATTAAGGGGGGATGGCATTAAAAACTAAGCTAAGCTGTGATGTCATCAAGTACACTTCCGTTCATACTGTAGAACCACCGCGCTGCGTTCTCCTGAAGACTTTCGTTTGAACGAACTTGCGCCCACCGGAGCCTCGACTGAATTCTTCGTTCGGACTCTGCAGGAGACGGACGCATAGGAAGCGGACAAACGAAGACTTCTTTCTTCGCCTTTGATCATGAAAGTGTGGGTTTTTGCTGTTCTGGCCGCTCTCGCGGTCGGAGCCTCAGCTCAGAGCTGTAAGTAGTTTAAATTTGATACAAACTTGATTCTAAAAAGAAGCCACAGCTCAGTTTGAGTAGATTTAATGGAAATTTTCACAAAAACGAACAACCCCCCCCCCAACGCATTTTAAAAGTTCAGAGCACCTTTATTTAAGACATAGATAAATTATCTTTCTATGAGATGTAGTTTTGCTTGTTTTATTTGATCAAATATTGTAATTGGCCACCAGAGTTGAACCAAAAAGCTGTTTTTAATGTTACACTAGCTAGTTTTGTTGGTGGTGGGGAAGGTTTCTTCCTCTGTGTTGGGACTAGCACCCAAAAGATTCATTCTTATATTCTTATTCATTCTTATATAATACTAACTATACTGTACAGTCACAGTATAGTAATGTGGTTATGTATTTGAGTTCCTGTTAATAACCTGCTAGTGTGGTGGTGTTTTTTCCTCTTTAGGTCCAACAACATGTGCCACTATGAAGTGGGCTATGTGCGACGGACCCCCATGTTCATGTACTCTTCTGGTTGGTAATGGTACAAAACAGCCCATAGACTGCACAGCATGTAAGTTTAGAAGTGGTAAAGGGGCTCCTTCCTGTTTCATATCCTCTGTTTGACACTCCAGCCTGCTCATGGTGTGCACTTTGTTCCCCCCTCAGTGATCCCCAAGTGCTTCTTGATGAAAGCTGAAATGTACAGAGCTAGAAAGGCCCTGGGCACTCGCAGTATTGGAAGAAAGCAACATGAGACCGCCATTGTGGACAACGATGGCATCTATGACCCTGAATGTGAGAATGACGGCAAATTCAAGGCCAAGCAGTGCAACAACACAGATGTGTGCTGGTGCGTCAACAGCGCTGGAGTCCGTCGAACTGACAAGGGAGACCAGACCCTCAAGTGTGAGAAGCTGGTGGAGACCAAGTAAGTGATTTCACTATAGTGAAGGATTGCTGTGAGGATGAATAGTTCAAGTATTCAACATTTCTTTATTTTATTTTTCCCTCTTCCAGCTGGGTCCGTCTTCAGCTGACACACAAGGAGGGGCCCACCAACGTGAATAAAGACAATTTGAAGGCGTAAGTCCACTTCAGCCCTTATTAAAAGTTAAGAAACATGCTGAGGCTGACATTTCCAGATCTCACCATCCTAATGTCTTTTTTAAAACAGTGCTATTGCAAATGAACTTAACAGCCGTTACAAACTTGACCGCAGCCTGGTGAAGGAGATTCAGGTGAGTGACAGTCCAACAAAAAACTGTTTGTAATTTAGAACAAAGCAAAAAGCACCACTGCCATGCTAACTAACATCCTGTCATTCTACAGTATGACCCAGACGCTCGCATGATTGTGGTTGATGTGACTAAGCCAAAAGGAGAGCGCATCAGTGACCTGTCCAGAATGGCCTACTACATGGAGAAAGACGTATGTACAACCTGTGTGTTTGTGTGTGTGCACGTTTTGTATAATGGACCCACTGGCTAACTTCATCATTTCATGTGACTTTCTGCAGGTGAAGGCGCTGCCACTGTTTACTGAGCAGAGGACCTTTACTGCTTCTGTGGATGGGCAGACTCTGATGATGGAGAAGATCATCGTGTACTATGTGGACGAGGAGCCCCCGACCATGACCATGAAGCACCTGACAGGCGGGATCATCGCCGTCATCGTGGTGGTGGTGCTGGCTGTGATTGCTGGCCTGCTGGCTGTGATTGCTGGCCTGCTGGCTGTGGTGAGCGCATCTGCATGTCAGAAGTGTCGTTTAAAGAACAAATGTTAAAACAAAAGGCCATAATTTAGTTTCTTCTCTGTGTTTGTAGTTCTTTGTCCAGAAGCGACAGAGGAAGTACAAAAAAACTCAGGTGAGATAAACGACCTGCTGTCTGTAAATTTATCTTTTGAGAAAAAAGGGTCATTATATAAACTTTTTTGGTGTGTCTGCTCTTTCCTCCAATTCAGCAAAGAGAGATGGAGCAAATGTAAAGCAGAGAGAGTGTGAAGAGTCGACGCGTACCTGACAGGCAGGATCATTGCTGTCATCGTGGTGGTAGCGATTGCTGTGATTGCTGTGGCGAGTGTATTTGTAGAGCAGGCACGTGCAGGGGGGGGGGGGCTAGAGGGGCTTGAGCACCCGCCCCTTTCCTGATGGGTGCCCAAAGTGCCCTTTTGTTGAGGCAACTTTTTAATTTTTTTTATTTATTTATTTATTTTTTTTATGTGTGTGTGCGTGCGATGTCCTGTCTGTGCCCCTCAACAATAATATTTAACTATTAATCACAGTTTTGCTAAATAAAAGGATCTGGCTTGCATCAGTCACATGATCACATTTAACCAATGATCGCCCTTGACGGCAGAACGCGCTGGTTACGAGCCGGGAACGAGCTCACAAAGAGCACGCGCATTTTTTGCGGTCCGGAGCTGTAGGAGAAACACAAGTTAACTCAGAGACACAGACTGATGCGACAAACCCAGTAAGTAGGTGTACAGCGTACACTGTAGTGTGTAGCACCCAGGAGTATTAGCTTATTACGTACACGTTGGTAAGATGTCTTGTGTCAAATGACGAACTGAAACAAACGAGCGTGCTGTGTGTGCAACAGCGCAACAAACATTACCTGTCCTTTTATTAACTGCACAGGTAGTGCTGGTCATAGCTGCTGGCTACCTGTGCAAGGCTGTCATGGGTCTGTAGCTCTGTCACCGTTTTAGGGAACATATTTAGTTTTAAAGTAAGTTTCCGGGCTTTTCCTGCCTTTCTGGAGGGATTATATTTCACTAAAAAACGATCTAATATGCATGTCCACATAATAATTATTATAATATATTAAAAAACACAAGCTGTATTTTAAAGAACATACATTAAGAAGCAGATTATATTAGATTTATATTTTAAATAAGACAAAATTTGGATTTTACAGCAGTAAAATGATTGTATCTCTACAGTTTAAACATGTAATAAACTTTGCCCCTGCACAGAGTGGATAGTGAAACAAATGGAATCATCATAAATACATTATTTCATATTTATTACTTCCCCCTCCTCATTGCTTTATTATTGTAGCTCTAGTAATAAATAATAATGTAAGGATTCTGGATCAGCACCATGATGCCCATAGTATATACAGTATTCTGAAGAAGGTCTAAAATGTCACTGTGTGTGCATGTGTGTGTTTTATTTAGCTGGATTTAAAAAAAATATTACTCATGATATAACATTGTCCAGACATGGCTGGTAAGGACCTGAGGAGGAAACAGCAGGAGCTGTGTGAGGCTACTAAAGGCAGGGCTATAACATTTTTCTGTCATCATTTTATTATAGATTAAGTGCAAGAGTTGTTAGGTGTGGACAATTAGATTATAGTTTATTGCAATAGCAAGTTGTGCCTTGTTCTCTTTTTTTTTTTTTTTTTTTTTTTAGGGAGAGAAAGAAAACCAAAGGGGAGAAGAGACGGTGAGAAGGGGGGGAAGAAAGAAAAAAAAAAACAAACAAAAAAAAAACAAAACACCTGGGTCACCTGTATGGAGAAAAAAAACAGAAGAGAAAGCAAACAACAAAGAGCAACATAATAAAAAAAACAGCACCATCACTATAAACTAGCTAGCAGTAGATATCAGTAGATACTAAATAATAAACGATATTGTGCAGCACGCAAGATAGACAGCGCACAATGTGCTTTGAGGCAGCAGCCAAGAAAGCTGTAGTCTGCGTCTGTGAATACCCGTGTGTACACCTGTGTGGATCAGCATGCTTGCATTCCAAAGGTTTCTCCATGTAACGATCTGCTAGGGAGTGTGGGGGAGCCACAGCCCCGTCCTCCAGGGTATGAAGCAGGTATGGAGGAGATCAAAACTCCAGACATCCAGAGGCCCCCAGAACACAAGAGACCAAGGAAGACCAACAGAGGGGCAGCCGCGCCACTGTCCCAGTAAGAGCTGAGGAGAGTCCCAGATGAGAGCTCACTCAGCAGCCGCGGAGCAGAAGCCAGGGGGGGGGTTGCATTGACGCGCCCGTGAGCTCCGCCGGCAGCCAGCTGTGCCTGAGTGACCGAGCCCCAGGCCGAGAAGCCGGGGGCACCCCACCTCCGAAGTGGCCCGAGCGAGCCCCAGGCTCCAGGCCCCGATAAGCGGCCGCCAAGGAGTGAGCCGGTGTGTACCCGGACGCCCATCCCCAGACACAAAGAACCACCAACGCACCGACACCTGAGGGAGTCCGCCACTGGCAGGGGAAGTGGTGGTGGGTGGAGATAGGCCTCCAAACCTTGGAGGGCCTGAGATGTCCCCAGAGAGGTGGCGTCTGATACCCAACCTGACATATAGACACAGACATACAGGCACACACAGACACAAACATCCATTCCCACCCTCATGCTCTCATATGCACTTACTCCACACTCAACCAACGTGGAGACAGACATAAAGAGACGCTGTACACACGATCACACTCCCCAAGCATACTCTACGAACCGGGTCTAGGTACCCCCGCCCCTGGAAGGGGGAACTGCACCCAGACCCAGGTGGTGTTACCCTTTTCCCTGCGGTGGGGGGAGGCAGACCGCCCCGACTCCGCAGCAGCAGGGAGGCCCCAGACCGCAGTCGGACGGCCAACTCCTCCTCCTAGCCCCCCCGCTCCAGCAGGCCGCAGAGAACGGGGGTGAGAGAAGACTTGTTCTCACATAGCAAGTGGAGAGTGATATATGAAATGATGGAAGGAAGAAGAGAAGCAAAGAGTGATTCACAGGCAGAGCCTAAATTATTTCTCACAGTTTTTTGTTGCCCTATGGTTCCAAGCGCTGTCACCAATCTTTGCATTTTGTTATTATCTCATGACACTTGTTTAATCAGCTACCATCTCTCCTATGGACTTTTTAATGTTTACAGTCTCAGATCAACACAGCCCTGCCCTTCCCATATTAGATTCTTGATGAATGTGTGTTGTTGTTATTCAGCCTGGTTCAATGTGCCCCTTTTTAACTTTGAGCACCCGCCCCTTTAAACCTCTCTGCACGGCCCTGCTTCAGTGACATTGTGACAGTTGAGGAAGTGGAGTGGGTAGGAGTGAGCTGCCGTTTCTTTTGATCACCTGTTTTCTCCTGTTTTGAGTAAGTTAAGGAGGTCAGAGTCTGTCTTCGTTTTTGGCACATGTTTTGGAAGGTTAGGTGTGTGGGAATCAGTTTAGATTCGTTTTGTTTATTATTTTGGCCTTAGCTCACCCCGACGTGTTGACACTCCTGTTTTGTTGTATCTGTTTTATCACTTTGTAAATAAATCACCTTTTAACAAACTGATTTGTTTCCTGTCACTGCTTCGGTCTTGTGGGGCGAGCGAGTCCTTCACTCATGTTATTGCCTGGCCCCTAGATGGGTCGTAACAACCTGCTTTAGCAAATGACAAATAAGAAGTCCATTGCCATGAACACTCTTAGTCTTGTTAAAACTTTATGTAGTTTATGTATAGTTTTTTTATTGACATGTTTCTATATTATATCTTATTTTTTCAGCTGCAAAAAAAGGAAAAAAGATCAAAATAAGTGTTTTTACTTCAGAAAATTATTATATGTTGATAGGCACAGTGAAGACTGACAGGAAAGTGGAGGATGGAGAGAGGGGAAGACCGCCTGGGTTCCTCCACAGTCGGCAGATCTCTGTCCAATGATGCTTTCATGTCAACGTGTGCCAAAATCTCTGAGGAATGTCCAAAACATGTTTATGAATTTAATTCATGCTAAAAGCAGGTTTTGTAAAAGGTTTTAGAGCCATGCTTCTCACCCCTCCTGGTATTTAATAATGTTAACATATTCTAACTGTAGCTTTAGCTGGTTTGTATTACTAATGTACACTGATGACAGTAACAAGGCTCTTTGTGGGATTTTTTTTTTTAAAGATCTAATTGAATTTTCTTGATTTGGGTTGAATTTGCCACGAAGATCAGGGCCCTATTTCAGGAAGCCGGTTTAGAAAACTCAGAGTGAAAAACGATACTCAGGGTTGAGTAACCCCGAACTGTCCAACTCGGAATATTCGGTTTCAGAAAGGCTGATAACAATTAGTTCAATCAACGCGGAGTTGCTTTAACCCCAAGTTAAGCGCGCGCACGAGGATACATAAAGCCCTGATTAGTGGAGCACAGATTAAGCGAGTCACCATGGAGACGGAGGGAAAGAAGGCGCGGTCAATGTATTTTACAGCGCTTGAGGCCGAAATTCTGATGGCAGCATAGGGCTTTGGAGCGTGATGTCACGGGGGTGGGCGATAACATGCAAATTTTGCGGGACAAAAGTAACACAGCCTCAGCTACAAAAGAAAGGGAGCATGCATGGCAAAACATAGCCGACAGAGTCGATGCGTGAGTGTTAATTTAAACATTGATCTAGGGATTTCCACCCATTTAACACGTTATTTTATTATATTTTATTTTTTATTTTATACATTTTATTTTGTGATGTGATTTGAGCGCAGGTGCAACCCAACAGGTCCCAAACGTTCCTGGCAGCAAGTAAAAATGAAATATAAAAATATAGTCCAAACAGGTAAGGTGTAATTGTATTATGAGCCATAGTGCTCGGTCTGTTTGTCCTATGTAAATCAATTGCAGTTAGAGGCTACATTAATTTCCCCTCTGTAAGCACTTATTGAAATTATCTGAGCACATTACAAGTACATATTTGCTTACTCTATATTCTCAAATGTGACCCGTTATAGCCAACAGAAAAAAAGCGGAGGCCTGAAAAACAGGTGGGGGTCCTCCACCACCACCACTCACAGAGGCTGAGCAGTTGGCTTCCACATTTGTGATAATGTTGGCAGCATCACATATGATCTTCACAGTGCAGAGAACACAAATTAGCATCCATTACTATAATGACATAATTTGTTAGTTTGAAATGCTACAGGGAACTATGTACCTGTACATTAATGCTGTGGAAAGACTTCCTGTTTACATAGTCTCCTTCATTTACTGAAGGAGCAATGATTGGAATGTGAGTGCCATCTGTACAGCCAATCACGCCTGGGAACCCTGAAAATAAATGTACAATTTAAGTAGTAGTTCAAGTATCACCACATCATGTATTAAGTTTTGTTCATCCTGCTACCTGCAATTTTGTGGCATCCCTCTTTGATAAATCTTGTGGGTCTATGACCGGGGAACACCACAAACGAGTACAGGAGACGTTTCAGTGCAACTGTAACATTCCTGACTGCCCGACAGACGGTAGCCTTGGAAACGTGCTCAGCGTCACCAATATTATACAGAAAGCTCCCGTTTGCAAAAAACCGAAGTGCAATACAAATAATATGTACAGAACTGAGAGGATGTCCGCGATGTGTCACATGAGCAATATTAGGCCTGAGGATGTTATTCAAATAAATTATAGATTGTGCTGAAAAACGGTAACGTTCACACAGGAAATCATCAGGAAATGATAAAATGTCCGAACGCGCTCTAATCACTCTCTCCCGGCGGAGAGCTCTACGGAGAATTTGGGCTTCACGATCTACTGGCTCTTCAAGGAAGGGGCACGCCATGTCTGACACTTCCTGCAGTCAGGTTTCCGACAAAGAGGCGGAGAAAGTCAGGGTTAGTTGAAGTAAACCTGCTAGGGGGCAGGTTAGCTTCACGGAGTGTGTCGTCATAGTGACTCACTCAGGCTTCAGCTGAACTCGCTTTGTGAAACCGAAAAACCAGAGTTTTCGTTAACTCAGGGTATACTTACTCAGTTTTTCCACTAAACCGGCTTCCTGAAATAGAGCCCAGTTCACAACAAAGTGACAGTGTTTTGAAATGTGTGCCAGTCAGTTCTAGCACCAGTCACATGGTGGCGCCATCTCTCAGCCATTCTGTTCACGTCACAGAATGACATAGTAATAAATCCTTGGATGATAAAACAGCCACAGATACTGCGCAGGTTTATTAGCTCTGTCCACTGGTGAGAAAACTGGGACAATCTTATGGCTTGTTATAAAGATTAAGGTGTCTGATCTCTTTTGACTGCACAATTGGTTACCCTGGTTACATGTAGCAGTGATAGACTTTGCACAGCAACAAGCAACAGTTACAAGCTCAGCATCTATGCTGCATGCTTGTTCAGGCAGGTGCTGAAAAAGCCAAATTTAGCTGTTGGCTAATTGGCATCCAGACTGGATGCATTAAATAGCCTGTATGGCTTCACACAGAGTTCCAAACTTGTCCTACAAGCTTCCTTAAAGTAAGCTAGGAGGCTACGTTTTTAAGTATGAGTAGTTATTTTTATATAACTTAAAAAAAGAAGCTCAAGTGGCTTTATTGTCATTTCAACCACTGAGACCATGGTGCTACATGTAACAGTAAATCAGCACAGGACTGCATAAAGTGCAAGTATGCAAAAATTAAAAAAAAAAACTGTGCAACAGAACGATGCATACACTAGTCGGTGCAATAGAAACGTGCAACAATGACAGCGGGTTGTGCAAAAAGTAGCTGAGGTAATGAAATGAATGTACAAAGGTATGTTTATGGTTTGTGTTCATGTGTGTTCCCACTAGAAAATAAAATGAACCATTCTCTCTCAGGCCCTCCAAATTATGGAGGCCTTTCTGCCCTCACCACACTCCCTGCCAGTGGCTGATGCCCTCAGGCGTCGGTGTGTTGGTGGTTCACTCTGGCACAGCTGGCTGCCGGCAGAGCCCATGGGCACGCCACTGCAGCCCCCTCTGGCTTCTGCTCCGTAGCTGCTTGGTGACCCTTCGTCAGGGGCTCTCCTTTGCTCTTCCCAGAAGGGTGGCACGGATGCCCCTCTGGTGGTCCTCCTTGGGCTCTCACACTCTGGGGCCTCTGGATGTCTGGGGCCTGGATGTACTCCATGCATGCTTCATGCCCTGGGGGACGGGGCCATGGCCCCCCACACCGGCTAGCAGATCGTTACATGGAGAAACCTTTTGAATACAAGCGCGCTCATCCACACAGGTGTGCACTGTTCATAGACACAAACCATACCTTTCTTGGCTGCTACCTCAAAGCACATTGTGCGCTGTTGGTCCTACGTGCTGCACAACAACATTCAATATTTAGTATTTACTGTTTTTTACACATAGCTAGATTAATGTGATGGTGTTGGGTTTATTATGCTGCTCTCTTTTTTGTTTTCTCTTTTTTTTTCTCTCAACAGTTGATCCGGGAGATTTTTTTAAGTGTCTTTTCTCACTGTCCCTCTTCCCCTCTGTTTTTCTTTTCCTTCATCTTTCTTTTTTACCTTTCTTATCCCCCAGCCATGTCTGTCCCGTCTGTAACAACTGAAAATAAAAATAAAATAAAATAAATAATAATAACAAAAAGGTCGATCAAATGGACCAATATGGCAAAGCCGTGATGATCCATTTGTAAATCCGTTGGGTATCTTTGTTGACCTTCAGACAACAATTCTGACGGCTAAAGAACGAAACGGGACAGATGGAAAAAACAACAACAACAAAAAAAATTCTCTCTCTTATTTTTAAAGGAAGTGTGCATGCATCAACTGCTTGTTAATGCAAATATCTAATCAGCCAATCACATGGCAGGAAGTCAGTGCAGTATGTAGACATGGTCAAGACAAGCTGTCATGTTATGTTTTAGACTTCATCTGGGTGAGATTATATTCTAAGTTGAGTTATACTCCGAGTGGTTTACGTTTGTTTTCTTGTACAGTGTCCTTGGGTGTTTTGAAAGGTGCTTTTAGATCAAATGTATTATTGTTATTAATATTATTATTTTTAAATTTGATACAAACTTTATTCTGCTGAAAAGAAATGCATAGTTCAGTTTGACCTAGATTTAATGGACATTTTCAGAAAAACAACAACAACAAATTTAAATTTAAGACATAGATATATATTTCTATAAGATGTAGTTTTGCTTGTTTTGTTTGATCAAATATTGTAATTAGCCGCCGGAGTTGAACCAAAAAGCTGTAGCTAGTTTTGTTGGCGAGTGGGGGTTGGGACGGTTTGTTCCGCTGTGTTGGGACTCACAGCCAAAAGATTCACCCTTATATAATACTGCATCTTTTAAAAATAAAAAATTATGCTTCATGAAGTCACAGTACAGTAATGTTATTACGTATTTGAGTTCCCGTTAATAACCTGCTAGTGTGGTGGTGTTTTTTTTTCCTCTTTCTCTTTAGTTCCAACAACATGTGCCACTATTGTTAAGGTTCAAAATATTGGGGATGGAGACAAGAGAAACACCACAATAACAACACTGGTCCGGCCGGGTCAAGTCAAACGATGATTTTAATGGTCACACACGTGGGAGATGGAAACTGTATGCAGACAGCCTCAGATCTCATCACAAAAAACACATCTCCATAGTTTTGTAAAAATCAGGGTATTAGAACACCCCTTCATGCGTAATGACAGGTGTTATACAATCAATGTTGACAGTTTTATTTAACACAGAAAAATAACATTGTCTCCTTCCCGAGGGCAGACGCTGACTGCCCCCCATCTCCTGGAGCCATCCGTCCCCTGCAGAGACACAACATTGCAACTACAAGGACTTCCACATTGATTAAGACGATCAGTGTGTATTGCTCTAAAACAAGTGTATAATACTAAATGAATAATGCTTGGTCAGCTACCACTACTTAAAACATAACAAAAAACATAACTGAGTACAAGATCACCAAGAATAACATCGTATAAGTGCTGTGTAAGCATGTTTGCATTTAGCCCTCTGCACTCAAAGTCAAAACCTGCAATATATCAGTCCGGACCATCACGCCGAACGAAGCTTATGACCTTCAAAAGACCAAGTGCCAACTCATCATAAGCACAATTGCAAGGTGTGTCTGAAATTATTGAAACCACTCTTTTTAACAAAAGACAAACAAATTAACAAATCTTCTAAACGTTATTCAGTTCATTTCAATCATTAATGATTAAACATGAAAGTGATGATTTATGCTTTTCACTGATTCTCTAAAAAAGCCCGGAAACTGACTCAGGCATTTAATATTTTAATCAATGTCATTTAATTACTACCACTTTAAACTTAGCAAAACATAATTGAATAGAAGACCACAAAGACCATATGATATCAGTGGTATGTAAGCGTGTGCGGCCCTCTATGCTCGAAGCCTTTCCCCTCAATAGATCAGTCAGACATTCACGCTGACTGTAGCTTTTAACCCTTAATTAACTTGAGCACAACTCTATAATAAGCAACAAACTGCAATATGTATAAGTTGATCATGGTCACGTCTGCAATGAAAGATCATATTATTATTCTGGTACCTGTAAGTAAAAAATCAAACTAGAGTTATAACAATCACTGTAGTACAAAGGCTAATGTAAGATCAAAACTTCAGTATATATTTAATGCAAAGCTGGTTATATGATTCTAATGAACTAATAGTGCCATATTAAAATGATGAAACTAGAAGAGGAAAAAACATCCCCTTTTTATTCTACAATTCCCTCTGATGACCTCTGGAGAATCCAGAGGTCACTAAAAAAGTTGTGTCCCTCCTCGGCCTACACATTCAGTTCTACATTCATCATTGGCATCATGGACATTGGGGTAATAACTCTGGGGTCCACTGCCCTCACAAACATACTTTCTGACACTGTTCTGGCACAAGGGATGAGACAACAACAACAAGTAACCATAATACCCACCACAATAGACAAAGAAAGCATGACCGAGACCATAACCCCCTTCCACCGTCCGAACACTGAGGTCAGCCAGCCTTCCAACGGATTATCAACACCGGAGTGATCATGCATAGTTTCAGAAAGGCTCTTTAGGCCCTCCAGTGCCCTGGTCACCGAGCCATCTGGAGCAGTGTTATTTGGAATGAAGGTGCAACATTGATCTCCGAACATAGAACAGATGCCCCCCTTTTCTGCCAACAACATATCAAGAGCCATTCTATTCTGCACTCCCATTAACGAGGTCGGACCCACCTGCTCCGCCAACCCCTCCATGCCGTCTCTGGTAAGGTTAGAGAGTCTCAGTACATTATAATGAACATAATTGATCCTATCTACGTTCTTGTTTGGGGTCACTGGAAAGAAAGAAGAGATTATTGGAATATTTTCAAACCCAGCTGCTATTTGATCAACAAGTTTAAATTCATTTGGAACCCCCCTGGGCACTCCAATGGAGTCTATCCAGGTGGGGGAATTCATCCTAGGGTCATAGGCATGTGTGCCATGAATTCCTCTCTTCCTCAAAATGTGTCTTTTGCGCCTGGCTGCCAATGTGCGTGTGTTGTGTGGGGGAACCGCTTTTACCTGATTTCCAATTAGCATAAGTGGCGCTCCTAGTCTCACCATCGCGCACGTCCCCACGCTCCCAAGAGGAACACGAACCAATAGAGTCCTGTGTCCGCAATAGTAATACAGCCCGCTCCTAGCCCACATCCCAATTAGGGTGGCTGCATCACTCACATTGTTGGTGGTCCTCCCCGTCTGGGTGACCGAACACCAACTGGGGTCAATTTCCCCCAACCGGTATTTAACTTTATCTGTGGAAAACGTAAAACACGTATAATTATCTTTCCTGGGCATAAACGGCCCTACCTGCGTGAGTTTGCCAATAGGGGGAAACAGACTGGACAACACAGTGCAGTTCCCCGTATTCACAGCTCCTCTAGTCATTCGCAACATACAATCATAGCCCCACTGATCATCTGGATACAGCGGTGCAGGCTCTATAAATAAATGCGGCCTTGCAGAAGCGCAAGCTACACAATTAGCCACTTTCTGCTCTCTAGCATTTTGGGCCATCCAGTCCAGCCAGATGTTACTGTCACTGAACCCGGTGGCGCGTTCAATCAAATCCTGAGGTTTCAGTGTGGTATAGTCCACCGACACTACTCGCCTCTCCCTTGGTTCGTGTTCTTCTGGTGTAGCCTCCGACGACCCGCTCCCCTTTTGCCCTGTAACAGATACAACAGAGCTTATGGAACTGGAAAACACGCGAGTTGTCATTTCTTCTCTACCTGACGGTACAGGATTAGTTTTTTCTAGGAAATTAACTTTAATTAACCCTTTTGGATCCACCCCTGCAGTTTCCACCCCCAAAATTAAATACATAGATTGTTTCCGATGCCAACTCCCCAATGATAAAGTTAACACATTTCCAGATGGACTGAAATCCCTCTGAAGTTTAAGCTCGTTTTCTGGTCCTAGCCGATAACATAATCTAATTCTAAACCACCATATGTGCTGAGACACTCATCCTTTTTTACCAGAGACCTCGCGCTTCGCTCTTGCCCGCAGCTTTAAGTCACTAAGGATCACGCGTGATGTAAGTGGTGTATCAAACAACGCCGGGCCGGCATGGCCTCCGTGTTCAGACTGGTTTCCCGGGTCGGTCTGCAACAAATAAATCAAAAAACAAATAGCTGTGATTAGTAACATAATTGACATCAAACCCATGGTAATTTTGAACATTGTGATAACTTTTGAAACTTTTCTCTCATCAGGAGTGTCTGATTGTTGTGATGGCATGGTGATATGTGAATGTTGTAATGTAGCAAAAAGTTCAAAGCCCTTTATCAGAGCCTCTCCTTTGTTCTAAGTGTTCAGTGTGGTACCGCTCCTTTTCGTTGGCGCGGCGACCTCCTCCTAAGCTGCTCTCCCCTCTTCGGCCTTCCGGGTAGACCACCGGTCGGCCCGTTGCACAGGTGTGAGGGTTTATTCTGCCTCTCAATTTCACCTGCGTTGGGTGGAGATTGATCCTTCCCCACAAAGCCCTCGTGCGCGGCCGCGCACTGCGTCCAGTGGTACCAGGTGTTGCCTTTCCCCTTCAGTTGGACCGCTGTCGCCGTCCGGGCCGATACCTCGTATGGACCAGTCCAGCGGGGCTCCTTCCACTTGCGTTTGATAACTCTCAGCCACACTGCTTTCGCGTCCGGGACCTGTCTCCCGGTTTGCAGCTCGTATGGTGTAAAACCTGTGGATTGATTAACAGAACATCTTATGATCATCAAAGCAACCGGCAGGGCTGCGACCCAATTTAGCCCTGTTTGCGCGCAGATTTTTGCCAATTTGTTTTTCAAATTTAGGTTCATTCTTTCTACTTTCCCCTGAGACTGAGGATGATAGACTGTTCCAAATTTATGTTGGACGCCCAACATTTTTTCTACTTTTTCAACTTCATTAAATACTCTTTACCGACTTTAACTGCATAACACACACACGGGGATCCTCATCAAAGTCAAAACAGACACCCACCAGCAACTTCAGTGAGTAGACTTTTAATTTAATGCAGCCCAATTTGGCAAAATTTGGGAATCAACTCAACAGGTAGTGCCTTACCTTTAGATGTACCAGCGGAGCCCACTCACATCAGATCCCTGGTCCGTGCCTGTCCGCTCGACAACCTCGGACCGTCCAAACCTCCGACTTCCACCCCAATATCCCGGACGAAACACCACAATAACAACACTGGTCCGGCCGGGTCAAGTCAAACGATGATTTTAATGGTCACACACGTGGGAGATGGAAACTGTATGCAGACAGCCTCAGATCTCATCACAAAAAACACATCTCCATAGTTTTGTAAAAATCAGGGTATTAGAACGCCCCTTCATGCGTAATGACAGGTGTTATACAATCAATGTTGACAGTTTTATTTAACACAGAAAAATAACATTGTCTCCTTCCCGAGGGCAGACGCTGACTGCCCCCCATCTCCTGGAGCCATCTGTCCCCTGCAGAGACACAACATTGCAACTACAAGGACTTCCACATTGATTAAGACGATCAGTGTGTATTGCTCTAAAACAAGTGTATAATACTAAATGAATAATGCTTGGTCAGCTACCACTACTTAAAACATAACAAAAAACATAACTGAGTACAAGATCACCAAGAATAACATCGTATAAGTGCTGTGTAAGCATGTTTGCATTTAGCCCTCTGCACTCAAAGTCAAAACCTGCAATATATCAGTCCGGACCATCACGCCGAACGAAGCTTATGACCTTCAAAAGACCAAGTGCCAACTCATCATAAGCACAATTGCAAGGTGTGTCTGAAATTATTGAAACCACTCTTTTTAACAAAAGACAAACAAATTAACAAATCTTCTAAACGTTATTCAGTTCATTTCAATCATTAATGATTAAACATGAAAGTGATGATTTATGCTTTTCACTGATTCTCTAAAAAAGCCCGGAAACTGACTCAGGCATTTAATATTTTAATCAATGTCATTTAATTACTACCACTTTAAACTTAGCAAAACATAATTGAATAGAAGACCACAAAGAATAATATGATATCAGTGGTATGTAAGCGTGTGCGGCCCTCTATGCTCGAAGCCTTTCCCCTCAATAGATCAGTCAGACATTCACGCTGACTGTAGCTTTTAACCCTTAATTAACTTGAGCACAACTCTATAATAAGCAACAAACTGCAATATGTATAAGTTGATCATGGTCACATCTGCAATGAAAGATCATATTATTATTCTGGTACCTGTAAGTAAAAAATCAAACTAGAGTTATAACAATCACTGTAGTACAAAGGCTAATGTAAGATCAAAACTTCAGTATATATTTAATGCAAAGCTGGTTATATGATTCTAATGAACTAATAGTGCCATATTAAAATGATGAAACTAGAAGAGGAAAAAACATCCCCTTTTTATTCTACACTATGAAGTGGGCTATCTGCGACGGACCCCCATATTCATGTACTCTTCTGGTTGATATTGGTACAAAACAGCCCATAGACTGCACAGCATGTAAGTTTAGAAGTGATAAAGGGGCTCCTTCCTGTTTCATGTCCTCTGTTTGACACTTCAGCCTGCTTATGGTGTGCATTTTGTTCCCCCATCAGTGGTCCCCAAGTAGGGCTGGGCCATATTATACCGTTCACTAGTGATGTGCGGATCAATCCTGAAATATCGATTCCTCCGATACTAATCATTTATGTTCTAAAATCGATTCTCACATTACAATATCGACATTTTAGTAATTTAGAGTAAATTTGTAGTTTATCATTAACAGGAACACAGTGGAAGGAAACTATAACATTCGGATTGTCTACATTCAAAGGAACTACTTCCTCTTCCGCCTTTCATAGTCATGTGCGAAATACGTCTGTATAAATGTCTCGCCGCCCCTTGGCGTGCGCACTCACAACGATGGCTGAGCGTAATTGTGTGGATGTATTTTACCTCCACAAACAGCTGAGACGTGATTTGCAATACATTTGGCAAAAAAGTGAGGTGTGGCCGTACTAGGGAGACATTCAAAAGGGCTGTTTGGGGGGGGGGGGGGATAAATACATTTTACAGTGTTTATTTATAGGATAAAATACGTTAAATGTCACCGTTATTATTGGCCGGCCCGGAAACAGCGGGGGTGTCCAAATTCAGAGGCTGCTTCCACCTGAGGACCCGGCCTTCGCGGTCTAAAGAAAGCCGGGTAGTACGTCACAGGCTCCCTCGGTGGAGAGAAACTCTGCCGTCTGCTCCTTGCTGTCTAGATATAACAGGGCGCTGGCGTAGACTCTTCTGTTTAATCATTTTCTGTTTGACGTTTATTCAGCTGTGTGAAAACCCCGGAGGAACCCTCCCGAGGGATTAATAAAGTTTAATTTAATCTAATCTAATAACTTTAATCTCAGCCAAACCGATTTACCCACGAACAAATAAAACACTGAAAAAGCCAAACAATAACATTTTTAAGTTATCAAAGTGACTTATATATCCTGTTTAACCCGAGTAGCAAAAGACCGCGGGGGTTTGAAGACGATGTGTCGGTCGGCTCAGATATTTGAAGTTTACACAGCTACATTCTCACCTGAAAATATGTTAAAAGTTTTTTTTGCGACCCAGAAAGAGAAATAAGAGTAATATTAAAACTAAGTCGCTGCCGTCATTGCTGGAATTGGCTGGGCCACGCTATGAATTCTGCGATACGGTTTTTCAATTTTGTTGTCCGGGTGGAAAATCGGGGGAAATTCAGGAGAATGGTGGCTCCGGGAGATTTTCGGGAAGGGCACTGAAATTCGTGATTCTCCCGGAAAAATCTGGAGGGTTGGCATGTATGGTTGTGGCAACATCACTAACCTTGTCAAACACCTCAGAGTAAATCATATCACAGAATATGACGAGCGTATGTTGAGACGAACTGAAGAGGAGGAGAGGGACAGGTGCTGCTAGGGCGAGACAGACGTCTCTCATGGAGTCCTTTAGTGCTGAAGGCAGGCAAGGTGTTCAAATAGGCAGAACTTCAGATTTTTTATTTCTATATGATGAACCCTGCATTATTAAGTAATAAGAACAAGTAATCTGATGCCCTGTAATCATTATGATGCTATAATTTGAGATACAATAAATAAAATACGTTTTTGTACAAAGTATCGGTATCGGATCAGTATCGTCGATACCACCCTGAATATTACTTGGTATCAGATCGGAAAGGAAATCAGTGGTATCGCACATCACTACCGTTCACGGTAATACCGGTACAATGCTAACGATAAGAAAATGAAATATCGTGATAGAATATGGGTAAAACACGCATGCGCAGTGCCGAAAAAGCACAGCGGCAACGGAGAACGAGAAGGGGGAAAGCGGATTGTTGAGTGAAACGGATGAACCAGACTGCCAACCCCTTAGTATTGTGGAGAGTGAGTGTAACGTACTGGGGGAATAGGAAGACATCTTATCAGAACCTTATCCACCTGGCTTTACAGCTTTTGTGTACCCCAGCTTCATCTGTTCCTGTGAGTTTCCAAAGCTGGGGAAATGGTGTATAAAAAAAACAAAAAAACAACCGCAATAGACTGAATGCAAAAACATTGGATAAACCTATTTTTCTGAATAGAAATTTATAATAAACTGAGTCAAATGGGTAATATTACATTCACAATACTTTCATTTTAATTTTCACTTAATGTCATTCATAATATATTTTAAAGATGTCTACAATATTTGTAATATAGAAGATATAAAATGATTCCATGGAAAGTACAATACCTTACCGTGTATACAGTGTATATAAGTATGACTAGGTCATTGAATCAGTGTCTGTTGTGAGTCTCAAGTAAGTTGCCAGCAATGATATTTAAGGTCCAGCAGGTGTCAGTATGGAGCAAAAAAGCAAAACTGTGCCGATACAGTTTGGGGAATGTGCTGAAACGCTTCACGAGGCCTCATCTACCCATCACTACTGGTGCGTCAACAACTCTGGAGTTCGTCGAACTGACAAGGGAGACCAGAACCTGCAGTGTGAGAAGCTCTATTGGTAATTCACACACAGTTTCTGTCCCTCCACACACCAGGTAACCTCAAGGAAAAATACATGTTGAACCACCAGCAGCTGTCTGAACCACTGATAAAAGGCAGAACAGATTCATGGTTGTTTACAGTAAAGTCTGACCTGACCTTGTCACAGTTTAGGCTCCTTAGTACCACCTGAACATTGTTTATACACCACAGCCTAACTGAGTCTTGTTCCCGACTATTCCCATCACTTTATGACAACAGCGTACTCATCTTCTCTGCCTTCTTACAGCAGGATAACGCACCATGTCACAAGGCTCAGATCATCTCAAACTGATTTCGTGAACATGATAGCGAGTTCACAGCACTCCACTGGCCTCTACAGTCAGCAGATCTCAGTCCAATAGAGCACCTTTGGGAAGTAGTGAAACCAGAGACTCACATCATGGATGTGTGATGCTGTCATGTCAACATGTGCCAAAATCTGAGGAATGTCTAAACTGGTAAAAGGTGTGCTCTTTGACTGTTACTAAAAAAAGTCTACTTAAACAATTCTGTATAATAAAACATAAAAATCTTATGGGGGAACCAAAACTTATTCATGCAGCTTTTGGACACATTTCTAGAATCACTTAGTAGACAGAATAGATTTGGACCACAAATACCTGAACTACAGGTTTGGGGCCTCACACATTCATGTTATTAGTTACATCTGTGTCACTAACAACATAATCTTTGTGAGTGTCAAGGTTCATGACTCAGTCTGAATGAAAGTCAAAAGGGGGTTTATTTATAAAAGTGACACCAGGTGAGAATATCCATATAGTGCTGTTCTGGGGCAGGGCAGGGGGTGCAGAGCAAGGTCCAAACTCCTTTTCACACTGCCAGTGACTCACAATAATCCAAAAGCCACTCCAGCCCAAGCTGGACCCTTATCCACTCAGGGTTCACAAAGAAGGGAAGCGGTTCAGGGAAGTCCATACACAAGGGGAAAGTCAACGTTAGCAAAGCGCATGAAGAAATCACTAGGTGAGCTGGGTTACACTGACACAGGTTAGCACAACAATCCAACAACAAGTCTTCTTCTTCTTGTACGTATTATTGGCGGTTGGCAAACAACTGCATGGTGCATTACCGCCACCACTGGTATGGAGTGTGGACAGGAATCACGCTCAAAAAACAAACAAAAAAAAAACCTTCATATCCTCCCAAACAACCTTCCTTCTCTCAAAAACTGAAACAAGGCCTGATAACATTTATCCCCCGACTCCTGTAATAACCCAACAAGATCAAGTTTCATAGCAATGCTACTGAGATTTTAGGCCACTCGTCTCCTCTCCTTATACTTCCGACATTGCAAAATAACATGCTCCAAAGTTCCATCCTCTCCACAATAATCACATTTCCCTGAGGCATGTTTCCCTATCAAGAATGGTGTAGAATTCAAACCCGTATGTCCAGATCTCAGTCTTGACACCACCACCTCCTCTCGCCTGGCTGTCCTCACTCCCACCCCCCTTTGAATTTTATATAACCACCTTCCCCTCCTGTCTTCGTCCCACTGTTTCTGCCATCTACTGGCAGAACAGTGGCTGGGAAAGAATGTCTCGGACTCCCGGACCATCAGCACCGGCTCCCCTCAGGGCTGTGTTCTTTCTCCTCTGCTCTTCTCCCTGTACACCAACTGCTGCACCTCCACCCACCAGTCTGTCAAGCTAATCAAGTTTGCAGATGACACCACCGTTATTGGACTCATCTCGGACGGGGACGAGTCTGCCTACAGGAGGGAGGTTGAACGTCTGGTGTCCTGGTGCAGCCACAACAACCTGGTGCTGAATGCCCAGAAGACAGTGGAGATTATTGTGGACTTCAGGAAGCACACAGCCCCACTCCCCCCCATCATCCTGACTGACACCCCCATCACCTCTGTGGACTCATTCCGCTTCCTGGGTACCACCATCACCCAGGACCTGAAGTGGGAGCCCACCATCACCTCCGTCATCAAGAAAGCCCAGCAGAGGATGTACTTCCTGAGGCAGCTGAAGAAATTCAACCTGCCAACACGGACGATGATGCAGTTCTACACTGCAATCATCGAGTCCATCCTCACCTCCTCCATCACCGTGTGGTACGCTGGAGCCACTATCAGGGACAAACAGAGACTGCAGCGTGTTGTGCGCTCTGCTGAGAAGGTGATTGGCTGCAGACTCCCATCTCTGCAGGACCTGTACACCTCCAGGACATTGCGGCGTGCAGCTCGGATCTCAGCTGACCCTTCTCACCCTGGACACAGTCTGTTTGACCTGCTCCCCTCAGGCAGGAGGCTCCGGTCCATTCGCACCAGAACCTCTCGCCATAAGAACAGTTTCTTCCCCTCTGCTGTTGGACACATGAACAATAACCATATGACTGTACCCGCCACTAACACATGACCCTACGCTGTGTCACTGCATCATTCCATGTTTGGCACTGATCACCACCTGCACTCATGTATATATCTTTCAACGTAGCACTCTTAATTCTTATCCCTACTTTTATTTTTTTCCATGTCTATTTAAGTGCTATTTATGACAGCATGTTTGCACTGAAGCACCGCAGCAATTTCCAAATGTTGTAAACCTGCTCAACATTTGGCAATAAACCCCATTCTGATTCTGATTCTGATCTACCCCTCATTTCTAGCTTAATAATACTTCCTCCTGACCAAAATTCACCGCCAGATCAACCATCTTATGATTAGCGGCTTCCTTTGCTAACCTATCCGCTGCTTCATTCCCCCTTAGTGAGCCGGGACCCATACAAACACTACTGACAGACCATCATATGTATCCTGAAAAGAGTTTGCTGAACCTCTATTAAAATATCTGACCTACCTTTCAAATGACCATTCTGTAGACTGACCAAGGCTGCACTTGAATCTGAACAAATAATTGGTTTCAAAGGCCTCAAATCTTCCACCCACTGTACTGCTAATAGAATCGCTATCATTTCTCCTGTAAACACAGACAATCCATTATTAATCCTCTTCCCAATTTTTACCATAAAGTCTGGAATTACTACTGCCACCCCCACTTGATTAGCTGGTTTCTTTGAAGCATCCGTATATACTTGCACATAACCATAATACTGATCGATGTAACCCTGAACTATATTTGAGTCTAGACCGCCTGTCCTGTCCTTACTCTTCTGGCACAATAAAGCAAAATCTACAGCTGCTTCAGGAAGTAACCATGGAGGGATTGCAGGCCTCAGCACTCGCTGACATATGTCTAAGTGTTCCAATTTAAGTTCTCTAGCTCTTCCCCCCACCACCCCCCTCCTCCAATCCCTCTCTCAGCAGCAAGACATCTCCCCCCCTCCCCAACATCTCCCAGTGTCACAGTGGATCAGGTCATGAGACAACTGAGGAAGCTTCGCCCCAGAAAGGCAGCAGGCCCAGACAAGGTGTGTCCTAGGATGCTAAAGGCGTGTGCTGCTGAACTTGGGGAGCCGCTACAACGAGTCTTCAACCTCAGTCTGCGACTGGGGAGAGTGCCCGCCCTATGGAAGACATCCTGCATCGTCCCGGTCCCCAAAAGGAACCGGCCCAATGAGCTGAATGACTTCCGACCGGTGGCACTGACGTCACATCTTATGAAGACTCTAGAGCGGCTCTTCCTCAACCTCCTCCGACCACAGGTACAACATGCCCAGGACCCACTACAGTTTGCATACAAGGCGGGTGTCGGAGTGGAGGATGCCATCCTGTACCTCCTACACAGAGCCCACTCACACCTGGATGGGGGAAAAGGCACGGTCAGGATCCTGTTTCTTGACTTCTCCAGTGCCTTTAATACCATCCGGCCCTGTATGCTTCAGGAAAAACTGAACAGGATGGAGGTGGACCCCTGCCTGGTGGCTTGGATCTCCGACTACCTCACCGACAGACCACAGTACGTCAGGCTGAAGGACATCACGTCTGACACTGTGGTCAGCAGCACAGGAGCACCACAGGGAACTGTGCTGTCCCCTCTTCTCTTCACCCTGTACACCTCTGACTTCTGCTACAACTCTGAATTATGCCATATTCAGAAGTTTGCAGACGACACAGCCATCATGGGGTGTATCTGGGATGATCAGGAAGAGGAGTACAGAAGTCTGGTGAGGAACTTTGTCGCATGGAGTCACACAAACCACCTGCAACTCAACACCTCAAAGACCAAGGAACTGGTTGTGGACTTCGGGAGGTCCAGAGAAGGTCCACTGCCGGTTCAGATAGAGGGGGAGGAGGTGGAGGTGGTCAACAAGTACAAGTACCTCGGGCTGTGGGTGGACAATAAACTGGACTGGTCATGCAACACAGAGCACCTGTATAAAAAAGCCCAAAGCCGACTGTACTTCCTCAGGAGGCTGAGGTCTTTTAACATCTGCAGGAAGCTCCTGAGGATGTTTTACCAGTCGGTGGTTGCTGGAGTACTTTTCTATGCTGTGGTGTGCTGGGGGAGCAGCACAGCAAAGAGGGACTCATCCAGGCTGGAGAAACTGATCAGGAAGGCTAGCTCTGTGGTCGGCATGAAGCTGGACACTCTGGTGACAGTGCCAGAGAAAAGGACATTAAAAAAACTGCTGGACATTATGAACAATGCTGGGCATCCTCTGCACACGGTCGTAAACAACCAGAAGAGTCAGTGACAGGTTGCTTCTCCCCAAGACAAGAACCAACAGACTTAAAAACTCCTTTGTCCCACACGCCATCAGACTGTTTAACTCCTCTCTGGAGGGGAGAGGGAGGGGAAACAGGAGGACAAAGGAGGGGGGAACAACTAAGCTGCAGTGCCTCTTCACCTCACTGTGCAATACCTTGTGCAATACTTTTTGTAAATAGTCAACAGTGCAATAGACTCAATACTTGAAATGTGCAATTCACTTGTATTTTTATTCCTATTTATTCTATTTATCCCCTTCGTATATTTTATTTATATCTGTCTCTGTATTTATATATGTGTGTCTGTATGTATATATATATATATATATATATATATATATAAATAAAAACACCCAGCACGCCCCTGCGGGCGGTTTATCCTTCAAGCTCGGGTCCTCTACCAGAGGCCTGGGAGCTTGAGGGTCCTGCGCAGTATCTTAGCTGTTCCCAGGACTGCGCTCTTCTGGACAGAGATCTCCGATGTTATTCCCGGGATCTGCTGGAGCCACTCGCCTAGCTTGGGAGTCACCGCACCTAGTGCTCCGATTACCACGGGGACCACCGTTACCTTCACCCTCCACATCCTCTCGAGCTCTTCTCTGAGCCCTTGGTATTTCTCCAGCTTCTCGTGTTCCTTCTTCCTGATATTGCTGTCATTCGGAACCGCTACATCGATCACTACGGCCGTGTATATATATATATATATATATATATATATATATATATATATATATATATATATATATATATACATACATACATACATACACACACAATATATAATATTCTGTAACTCTGTAACTTCTGTCGGTGCTGTGCTTTTTTTGGAAATCGAATTTCCCAGAGGAACCCACCCGAGGGATTAATAAAGTTCTATCTTATCTTATCTTATCACCCATCCAAAACTCTTTAACTCCCTCCCGCCCTTCTCCCAGCAAGGTCTAAGTACATCTAATGTAGGGTGATCCGTCCCCTGACCCTGTAAGTTCCAGCAACAAGTCTTCTTCTTCTCCTCCTACGTTTTAATGGCGGTTGGCAAACAACTTTTAGGTGCATTTACCACCACCCTCTGGAATGGAGTGTGGGTCGGAACAGTTTTGTAATCTACAGCCTCGGATACGCACCCGTCGATCTTAAAAAGCCCAACACTGCCCTATAAATAACATCCCCTGCATCCCTTTGAAATATGTCCCTCACCCTGAACACACTGAACACTATTTTCTTACAATTCAGACTTCAATACTTCCCTTTCTCGCGTGTACTTTTTGCACTCCAACACTACATGCTCAAATGTCTCTTGTCCACAGAAGTCACAAGTCCCTGTGTCATGTTTGCCCATCTTTTTAGGTGTGCTATTCAAGCCTGTGTGACCAAATCTTACTCTCGAGATGATATCCTCATCTCTTCTACTTCTAAAGCTCCTTCTACATTGCCCGACTGTTTTCTGCATGCTATAATAATACCTGCCTTTCCCCTCTCCGTCCCATTGTGACTGCCACTTCTCCTTTAACTTTACCTTGATTATACTTTTCACCTCACTTTTGCTGTATTTTACAGGCAAACCTACATGACTCCTTCTTGCTGCACCTTTTGCAAACTTATCGGCCTGTTCATTACCATCAACACCGATATGCGCAGGAACCCATAAGAAAACCACTTCTATCCCTCTAGGTTTAATTCTTTACAATAAATGAAATATCTCAAAAACAATATCTTGTCTAGAGTTCAAAGACATTATCTATACTCACTAGTGCGCTGCTAGAGTCCGAGCAAACCAAATACCTCCCTATTGGTGCGTCCTCCATCCAGGTCAAAGCCAGTAAAATTGCTACAAGCTCCCCAGTATAAACTGCCAAATCATCTGTAATTCGTTCACTCGCCACGAAACTTATGTCTGGGAGAACAAATGCAACACCCACTCTGTTATCCAACACTTGTAGTCACCCCCCCTCCCTTACGTAGGAAATAGAAGTCAGGAATTATTTGCTCATATAAGCAAGGTGGCAACACTGACAAGGCTACTGCTGGGCTAAGGTCTGTGCCACTAAATCCCATCTCGTTGACTTCTTTCCCTATAGCCCAATCCCTTTTTCTTGGCAAGGCTTAAGTACACTCTGCGCTATATGACTTTCACTATGTCCCTTCAAATTTGCCCAGTAAGTCAAAGCAATTTGACGCCTCCTTAGTTATAATGGTTGCTCCCCCATTTCCACTTGCAGAGCAGCCACTGGAGTAGTCTTAACAGCCCCACAACACAACCTCAGAGCTTCATATTGAACTCTGTCCGGGTCATTTAGCAAAGTTTTAGCTGCTGAACCATAAACCAGACACCCATAATCCAGCACTGACCTAATGAGACCTACATATAGAGCTCTCAATGTTGTCCTATCTGCACCCCAGTCATTACCTTTTAAACATAGTAAAATATCATTTTCCATGTAAGCCGTTCATCAAACCAAATACCTAAGTATTTAAAGCAATCAACCTTTTTTATGTCATTCCCATATAGCTTGAGACTCAACTAGCAATTTATTCTCTTATGTGTGAAAACAATCCATTTTGTTTTTGAAACGGAAAACCTAAACCCCCATTCCAGAGCCCACCCCTCCACCTTTTGTAATTCTCGCTGCATTTTAGCCATGGTGAACCATAAGTTTCAACAACAAGTCAGCCTCCACCAAGGCCTTAAGTAGTGCAGGAGTAATCAGCAGCAATGGATGGCATGTGTGTAATTATCAGTGATGGCAGACAGGTGAGTAGAGCTGAACAGATGAGTACTGAGGCGGGGACCAGAGCCAGACTCCACCCTGGTGGTGAGGAGTGAAGGAAAAACAATAACAGACAATCCAGGAAACCCTGGGACGATGACAGTGAGCTGTCCTTTTGTTCTTGGTTTCAGTGTTATTTTGTTCATTACTCAGACTGTCACTCCTTACACAACAACTATTGTTACTTGTGTGCTGCTCCTACCGCAAATGTCTGCCATGAGCTGGAATTACAGCTAATAGTTTATCACAGACTGTAATGAGAGACATGAGATTATAATATCTAGTATGTAGAGCTAATACGAAAAGCTGTAAGACTGATACTTTTGCACCTATGTGTACTTGTTTTGAACAATTTGGCTAACCTTTGTGTTTATGAATCGGCCTCATTTTTATTGTAGCTAAAAGGCAATTCCTTTTTGTTTAAGTTAAATGTGACCAGAGAATGGAGCGCTACGTTACCAGCTAAGGCTAACCAGCGTGACACAGTGACCTGCTAATTAGTGCCTTCAATTAAAAAACCAGAACCTCCAGCAACAAAACTGAAGCACAAATATCTCGAACCATTTGTTTCTGAAATGACTGTAGTGCTTTTTTTTTTTTACAGTGCACACACAAAGCCATGTTTTTACAAAAAAAAAAATTGTAAACATTTTTATTGTATGGCACTCTCCAGTGACACAGCATTTGAGAAATAAAGTAAAAATATAAGATATGCAAAATATATACAAATAAAATAAAAGAAGCTGTAACAAGCTACATACATATTTCTTCTATTTTTCCTCTTTAAAAAGAACAAAGAAAACAAAATGAATATATAGAAAATATATATAAATACGACACTCTTGCCTTCAAAATAAATACCAGTGAGTGAGCTGTGTCGGTGGAGGTTTGCTTCATGTAGTTTCCAGTTTAGTTTTAGTAAACTATAATAACTTTGGTGCACGATATGAAAGACTTACACCACTTGCAGATACGATCTGGTGTCTTTAAACAGACAGACATCACACTTTCTTGTTACATTTAGTTCCAAAGATTTAATATGTTGTTCTCATGACAAATCTGGAAACCCATTTGGTGTTCGCCTGACCTTTCTGTGTACTTAGTAGTTATGGGCTACAACTTCCTGTTTCATATAGGCACGGCTTTTGTATGCAGATGAATTAAAAAAGCTACTAATTGAAATAAAGATCTATATCATTTTGAATTTAATGCATGATATCCATTAGACTTTTGAAAAACTGTTTACCTTCTCGGCCTTGTCAGATTGGCTCGGACACTAGCGATCACACTAAAAGCAGACCTTTTGTTCCTTACCACCAAATTTTGTACATTTAATCACAAGTATCTGCTTGTAGACAATATTTATGTCTAAAAAATATAAAGAAAGCACTTTGTTTATGGTATACAAAAAGAATAGGGCGTGTTTTTTAATTGGGAAATACATGCAACACATTTTTTCAGTTTTTCCTAGTGAAGCGATTTCTTTCCAATATGTGTCTTTGTTTCCTTTCGTGTTTCTGGAGTGACATATAAAACCCTGCTAAAGTTTTAAGTGTTTAACAACTGTCTTCTTTAAACGGGTAACTGTCCAGACTGAAGAAGAGGCAGTTAAAGATTCTCAATCTGTAAACACGCTCATGAAAAAGAAAGGTGTGTCAGGAAAAACACAAAAAGCACACTGTGTGCCATAGGTGGCAGCAGAGCATTCGTCTGGTTCGCTGTGCATGAAGCCCAAATAAGAACTGTCCCCAACTTAAAAGTTTAATCTTTTAAAACAACACTTTATGCCACTTGATCCCAGCTAGATCAGGTAGGAAAGGATTTGTGCAGAGCTGGTGAGAGTATCTCTCAGACAGAGACCCGAGGCTGTGACTCATCCGTGAGAATGTGACTCACAACACCTGAGAAATGTTTTCTCCCTCTCCGGTTTCTGTTAGATACCTGCTGATGATGTCATCGCATCGCGGTGTTTCACAATTCATAACAAGGAAAAACATCTGCATGAACAACACTATGTATTTTAAAGTGAAACTACACCATTAGGTAGTTTCAGTGTAGCAACATGGGATTTCTAGTTATCTGCCACAAAATGTTGCGGGAATATTATGATGGCGGTCTTACAACAAAATACGTTGAGAATAATAATTATAATAAACGCTTTTATTTGTTTAAAAGTAAAGTTTATGATATGAATCAACACCACATGACATGGCTTCTATAGCCTAGGAGAGTTTGCCTTTTTCTACATGTTTTACACGAAACTCAACAAGCACGTCAGGAAAATATCAACACGGAAAACAGGGGAAAAGAGAGGAAAACACCTTAATAACCAGTTCCCTGCAGTTCCTAACGGACTCCTTTCTGTGTTAGTGAACCCAAAACACTAAAAGCCGATGGTTACATAGGCATTTAAAGGTATTTAAAGATGAATTCAACCAAATTTTAAACCAGTTTCAGATAATTTTTGATAAATATAACAAGACGATGACGTCACAAGGGTAAACGTTAAATTTATTTATGATTTGAAAATGAAAATATCTCAACAGAGACAGAGAGGGCAAATATGGTCATACCGGATATAGGTGCGTTTCCCCCGCCCCCTCCCCACTCCGCCGCCTATGCAAATTAGCCTGACGTCATGAGAGTAATTCTCTTATAAATTTTACTGCTCAGGTCCTTCCTCCATCAGGTGTGCAACAACTACCAAACGGAATATAATCCAGGATAAGCTCTGCTTTGAATTTGAATTCAACTTTTAAGCGTGTGCTCGCGCTCGTTCGGTTCCTCGTCTCACCTGTGAGTGCGCGCGCTTTAGTTCCTCTCTAAAACAGGTTTGACCGGGACACACCTGCGCCGAGAAAAGGAGCCTTGTTGGGCGCGTCGAGGGCATTCTTCACTCGGTCTTTGACCTCTGCGGGAGACGGACGCATAGGAAGCGGACAGACGAAGACTTTTTTTGTTTGATCATGAAAATGTGGATTTTTGCTGTTCTCGCCGCCCTCGCGGTCGGAGCCTCGGCTCAGTGTAAGTAGTTTAAATTTGATATAAAATTGTATCCGGCTGAAAAATCGCACAGTTCATTTTGACGTAGATTTGATGGAAGTTTTCGCAAAAACAAACATTTTTAAAGTTTGAACCAGCTTTATTTAAGACATAGATACATTATCTTTCTATGAGATGTAGTTTTGCTTGTTTTATTTGTTAAAATAATGTAATTAGCCGCCAGAGTTGGACCAAAAATCTGTTTTTGATGTAACACTAGCTAGTTCAGGTGGGTGGGGGTTGGGAAGGTTTGTTCCGCTCTGTGGGGAGAAACCAACGCCCAGGCAAACCTGCCGGTCTACCTGTACGATTTAACGTCTCCGTTTCGAGCTATAAGGAAGACAAAAGACTAAATCTTTTCAAACACTGTCATACCAAAGATTCATCTTTCTATTGTATTCCAGCTTTGTGTGTGTGTGTGTGTGTGTGTGTGTGTTAAGCCTCGGGAAGTCACAGTATAGTAATGTGGTTACATATTTGAGTTCCTGTTAATAACCTGCTAGTATGGTGGGTTTGTTTTTTTTCCTTTCTCTTTAGGTACATGTGACACTATGAAGTGGGCTATGTGCGAGGGACCCCCATGTTCATGTACTCTTCTGATTGGTAATGGTACAAAACAGCCCATAGTCTGCACAGCATGTAAGTTTAGAAGTGGTAAAGGGGCTCCTTCCTGTTTCATGTCCTCTGTTTGACACTCCAGCCTGCTCATGCTGTGCATTTTGTTCCCCCATCAGTGATCCCCAAGTGCTTCTTGATGAAAGCTGAAATGTACAGAGCTAGAAGGGGCCTGAGCACTCGCACTATTGGAGGAAAGCAACATGAGACCGCCATTGTGGACAACGATGGCATCTATGACCCTGAATGTGAGAATGACGGCAAATTCAAGGCCAAGCAGTGCAACAACACAGATGTGTGCTGGTGCGTCAACAGCGCTGGAGTCCGTCGGACTGACAAGGGAGACCAGACCCTCAAGTGTGAGAAGCTGGTGGAGACCAAGTAAGTGATTTCACTATAGTGAAGGATTGCTGTGAGGATGAATAGTTCAAGTATTCAACATTTCTTTATTTTATTTTTCCCTCTTCCAGCTGGGTCCGTCTTCAGCTGACACACAAGGAGGGGCCCACCAACGTGAATAAAGACAATTTGAAGGCGTAAGTCCACTTCAGCCCTTATTAAAAGTTAAGAAACATGCTGAGGCTGACATTTCCAGATCTCACCATCCTAATGTCTTTTTTAAAACAGTGCTATTGCAAGTGAACTTAACAGCCGTTACAAACTTGACTCCAGCCTGGTGAAGGAGATTCAGGTGAGTGACAGTCCAACAAAAAACTGTTTGTAATTTAGAACAAAGCAAAAAGCACCACTGCCATGCTAACTAACATCCTGTCATTCTACAGTATGACCCAGACGCTCGCATGATTGTGGTTGATGTGACTAAGCCAAAAGGAGAGCGCATCAGTGACCTGTCCAGAATGGCCTACTACATGGAGAAAGACGTATGTACAACCTGTGTGTGTGCACGTTTTGTATAATGGACCCACTGGCTAACTTCATCATTTCATGTGACTTTCTGCAGGTGAAGGCGCTGCCACTGTTTACTGAGCAGAAAAACTTTACTGCTTCTGTGGGTGGGCAGAATCTGATGATGGAGAAGATCATCGTGTACTATGTGGACGAGGAGCCCCCGACCATGACCATGAAGCACCTGACAGGCGGGATCATCGCCGTCATCGTGGTGGTGGTGCTGGCTGTGATTGCTGGCCTGCTGGCTGTGGTGAGCGCATCTGCATGTCAGAAGTGTCGTTTGTTGTTTTAACATTTGTTCTTCAAGCCATAATTTGGTTTCTTCTGTGTTTGTAGTTCTTTTTCCAGAAGCGACAGAGGAAGTACAAAAAAACTCAGGTGAGATAAACGACCTGCTGTCTGTAAATTTATCTTTTGAGAGAAAGGGTCATTGTATTAACTTTGTGTGTGTGTCTGCTCTTTCCTCCAATTCAGCAAAGAGAGATGGAGCAAATGTAAAGCAGAGAGAGTGTGAAGAGTCGACGCATACAATCGCCTTTTTTGGATTACCTTGTTTTCTTTTCCTCGCTGTGGGAGCGTGCCATTTTTATCTTTTGAGACTTGCAGATTGTAAATGAATAATCACCTTTCTGTTTTCTTTGTTGGGGTGTCATTACTGCTACAATTTATTTATAAATCATGTAAAGTCTTAAAGCATCATCCCTCTGGTCTACATGCCATATAAGTACTGTGCATTTTTAAAGTGTGCCTGACATGCCTCATTTTAACATTAGAATTTAAATTCCACATCATAGAGTGTACAGTTTCTTACTTTCTATTGTGTTTGTTTGGATTGTTTTTAATAAAACATGCTTTAAAAGACACTGAAGCAGGTTTCTTGATGTTTTGGCTGTATTTTTCCACTGTTACCAGACTAAATGTGGGGGATGGGAACGAGATGGAGGAAACTACTCTGAAAACTGCTGAACATGATGAGATGATCGAAGCTGATTTAAAGTTGTGTGGGTTTTTAATTATTCTCCCCCCTTCCTCGATACTCCACCTCTCAGACATTTTTTTTTTTTTTTTTGGTGTATTTCCTTAGAAGTGTAAAGCCTCCGTTGTCTGGGAAGATGGCTGCTCCGATAGTCGTTGTTCGTAACAGGCACTTTGTTTACAGGGGGCAGGTCTGCTGGAGATCAGCTACTGCACGGGTGTGGCAGGAATCATGTGAATGTGCTTTGCAGTAGGCTTTTGCATGTTAAGCAAAACTCACAGCTCTTAGCAGTTTTGTGCCACTATGGCCAAGATGGAAAGGACTTGTTTTTGTGTGTCACACTGCCTCAGGTGAGACGGACAACCTTTTATTATAGGTAGGCATTTCTAGCTGCGCTCAGGAGTCGTTTGGTGACGTGTTGAACCTGTCGGACAGGTTCCATCTCACTCACGAATGCATGCATATGCTTGTACTGAGACTGCCCTCGGTTTAAAATGTTAGGGCAGGAATGATTGACTGAGTCAGGTGAAAGGGCCAAAGTCCAAGTGGACTAAAATGGCAGACATCGTCTCATCAAACAAACTGAAGTTGGCATTATCTATCAATCTGAATACATAAATAAACCGCCTGGTTTCCTGTTGCAACATGTTTGTATTGCAAGAAGTATGTGGTTGGTTCTGTACAGCTGTGGTCTGTGAAGCTAGCACTCGAGGAGGCCGTGCTTGTTTACACTTTTTCAGTGTGGAGCCTTCCTGAAGCTTGGAGCACATTTGAAAGAATACTGACCTAAAGAAGTATACCTTCCTGTTTATTGTATGCATTTGCATTCTGTTTTCAACATCAGCAGTTGACTTACTTTCTTTTAACCTCAGTCCCCACATAAAGCACAGTATCAGTCACCTGCTCTACCTTAGTTCCCTCTGGCCTCACCCAGCACCCTCCTGTGAGCCCCGCCCCCTCTCTCTAGCTCCATAGCAACAGGAGCACAAAAGCAGATCTCTAACTTGTTCAGCCAGGTTAGGTATCATATAGCTTCTCTCCTTTTACCCTCCCCCACCCCTCGATTCTGTGAAAGACTGCAGGAATGAAGGTGTGCCGCTCGCTGTGAGGCACCTGTTGCAGGTACCGACATGTCGGTTTTCAGTTTGCTTCAGTGGGGCTAATTTAAAGCTTACTATAGATTTATACAGTTTCCTACAGGGTGAGGATTTTTATATGACTGTCTGGGATTTACACCCGTGGCTCAAGCAAACTTTCATTTCCAGCACACAGGATTTCCAGGATTTAGATACATGTATTCCATGTCACAAATAAATAGAGCCTGATTATTCTCACTGTATACCGGATCAAGATAATACTAGGAGTACCTTACATTAAACTGTCATGCCTTTCCAGTTTGTCTTCAGGTTTATATCAGATTCGGTTTCGTGTTCTGTCACACCAGCAAACAAAGAAAAACGTTACAGTTCTCTGGAATCTCTGTTCAGTGACCAACGGATGTTTTCAACATGCTAAAAACACATTTCCTACATCTTCTCACCTTCTTTTTACATACTTTTTAAGAAATACACATTTCTTAGAGCTGAGTTCACACTGCTGAATTTTCCTTAAAAAAAGACCCCTTAGCCATTAGTGTGTGTGATTTTTTTTTATTATCCACACATTTTCAATTAAAACTGCTTTCTCATTCAGACTTGACAGCCATCAAGGCTCCGTTGTGAATGTTTACTCACCATATTGTTTACTGGAAAAATGGGCAGTGGTGTTTCATCACTGTCTTCCAGTTTGACCTGCTCACAGCACAGTTTTCATTTACCTTCAATATTGTCCCTGACATGAACCGAGGATTTTTCTGTGTGTGTGTGTGTGTGGAGGTGGAAAGTTTATGATGAATGATTAGAGTGGACTGGAACCTTCTGGGCAGAATAAAATGAAGCCAATGGAAAGTGCAGTTCCTCACATGGCCACTTGAGGCTGGATACAAAAGTGTTAAAATGCCAAATTTTGACTTCATAACAGCTAAACAAGGAGGTTTTTTTTTTAAAATAATACCTAAGATTTTATATGTTAATACCTAAAGTGGGGCAGTTGTAGCAGATGGCCACCGAACTGTGCAACGGACTCAGTATAGAGGAATGTGTGTCATAAAGAAACAGCACACTTTTCCATACTTCCACGAAAGCTGTCAAGTAACATTCTGAGTCGAAACCTCCTGCTGATTCAATCCACTGACCTCACCAGAAAGGCCTTATGTATTTGTACATGATTAAAGTTTTACCACTCTCCTGGCTGTTCAGTAACCAGGAGCACAAAGAGGACAATCTGGTTCCTTTACAACAACACAACCCACCAAGTCCACAGTTCTTTTCCTCACATCTACTGCAAAAAGGAGCACACAGCCCCAGATGAGGTGGTTTAAACACATTTTAAACAGCTGTGCTCCACTTCCATCTGGTTACCTGTTATTGCCTCTCGCTTTCATCATTATGCATCACTTTAACACTAAGAGTTTCACTTCCTGCTGGGGCCACTCTGCCCTACAGGAAGGCAGGAAACAACAGGCGCCCTCTTTAAAGGATTTTTTTTTAATAACAAGTGATCATTACCTCCTCTGCACTGTGCATTACGTTCTAAAGACAGGAATACAAAAATTAACTGAATGCACACAGAAATGTACCAGGTAACACTGATTGATAGAGACGTTTCAGAACATTTGCTCAGTCTGTCAATAAATACTGTTGATTTTTCTCCTTGGAGTGACAAAATGAAAGCAACACAATCATTAGGGACACAAAAAATGTTAAGCAAAGCCTCTTAGTGCTTCTTGGCCCCATTGTACCTTTGTATAAAGCCTTTAGCTCCAGTTTGAGCCACAGATCTCATCAAGTGTTCTCTGAGGAAGGTACCAAGGCGCTACATGGTGATACCTGCAAATTGCTGCTACCTCAGCTGGTCTGCGATATTAAACTGCACTCAACAGATACGTTTTTGTTAGCGCCCGGCTCGTCACGAAGGGGTAACCGTTCCACTTATTAGAATTTAGCTGGGCTTAAGTGCGCAGATGAAACCATGCAGCTAAAGATCCTACATTTCTAATGTAAATTAAGACCAGGGTGTAAGTCTTTGCGCCATCACAGCAGAGTGGGGGCCTTGCTGGGGCGTCCCAGAGCTGGTGGGGATTTGCTCCTCAACTCTTTGCTCTTCAGGCTTACGGGCTGGGCCACCATCAGGGCCGGAGCAGAGAGGTGGTGGGCGGCGGCCTTCTGCTGATGTGCGCTGTTGATGTAACTGAAAATAAGGAGCGTGATCTCCCTGATCTGTGGACAAAACAAAAACAGAGATGCATTCCAGTTTTTGTACATCTCATAGACTATATATAAAAGATGGACATGGTCTTTGCATCTAATAAGTGAAGCCAGTGCAGAATCTGCAGGATCTGCAGGAGGGAAAGTCCTCTGTTTGCAGAGAGAAGTCGACTGGAAGGAAAACAACCCTGATCTGTGACCTCAGATAGATGAAGTAAGTTTGTTTGTAGCCCTAGGTGTGGGTTTCAGGTCTTCTCTATAAATACATTATCTAGTGCCAAGTTTGCATTTGTTTATAACGTGGTAAGAAATGCACAGCGGCTAAAGGATTTGAGCCAAATTGTCAGCGTAAAAGATTCAAACATGAAGCTAACTCCAGCACCAAAGTGACATTCATGAAACATTTACCCAAGACATTTTTATTTTGTCTGTATCCAAAGAATGTAGTATAGACATGAACGAACCTCTGTTTTTTTTAATGTCAAAAAGACAGTAGCATTGTTTTAAATTAAAAAGACCAAATGTTACTCAATGGATAAGACACAGCTTTAGCTTTAAAAGAAGGTAAAACAGATGAACTTGTTTGAATCATGCAGTATTTGTTCTGCTGTGATTTTCTGTGAAGTTCAACAGTTTGTTTTCTTCCCTTTTTCTATAGAGAACTGGAGAATAGAGGAACAGTGGTTAGCACTGTTGGTTTACAGTAAAAAGACCCTGGGTTCAAATCCACCGGCAGGCTGTGTGGAGCCTGCGTGTTCTGCCTCTACAGGTAAATGGCCTGTATTTATATAGCGCTTTACTAGTCCCTAAGGACCCCAAAGCGCTTTACATATCCAGTCACCCACCCATTCACCCACCCATTCACACACACATTCACACACACATTCACACACTGGTGATGGCAAGCTACATTGTAGCCACAGCCACCCTGGGGCGCACTGACAGAGGCGAGGCTGCCGGACACTGGCGCCACTGGGCCCTCTGACCACCACCAGTAGGCAACGGGTGAAGTGTCTTGCCCAAGGACACAACGACCGAGACTGTCCAAGCCGGGGCTCGAACCGGCAACCTTCCAATTACAAGGCGAACTCCCAACTCTTGAGCCACGATCGCCCCAGCGTCCTCCCACAAATGACCACAGACATGAATGTAGTGTTAACTGATGATTCTAAATTGGGTGTTGGTGTGGATGTGAGCACGCACGGTTGTCTGTCTCACTCTGTGTTAGGCCTGCAATAGTATAGACCTATCCAGGGTGTGCCCTGCCTCTCTTCCCATGACACCCTCCCCACAACCTTTGGCTAAGTGCAAGAAATGGATGGATGTTAAAAACTAATAAAGGCATTCTTAAAAAAAACACTAAACTCACACATTTTGTGATTAACAACATAGCTAACACCAAAAACACTCACCTGAAGGATTCACAAAGAATTAGACGAACATCTTTTACATAATGTCTCTGTTATTTCTTTGTGTCGTGCCTTTAATTTCCCAGAGAAATCTGTTACGTTCTGTTTCACTTTGGTCGACTCCACTCATTACACGTAACCAAGAGTCAGGCAGGAGTTAATTGTCTAACTTGTCCTGTTGTTTTGCAACATGTACTGACACATACTCAGATAGAATGAGTGGAATGAAAGGCAGCAGTGTGACACAGTTTTAACTTTTACTACGACAACAAATGTGCCATCCATTTTAAGAATACAAACTCTGCTTGGCCGCCTGGACTGTCGCCCTCTGGCCCTCTCACTGACCTTGGAGGGGTCCATAGCAAACAGATGTTTCTCTGTAGGTTTGTCTTTGCTGGCGTTAGTGCCGACGTTCTGACCCATCACCAGCATAAAGTCCTGCTTGCAGCCTCCAAATGTCATCAGGTTCTTGTAGGAGTAGCACACCAGCAGTTTCTGAGTACCAGACACAAAAATAAATTGTAGTAACAGAATTCGATTAAAAAATAGGATGTGAAATGTAAAAACTGAATTCTGGGCCTCAGTTTTAAGATTAAAGAAACAACAATGACATCAAAAACGATGTAACGCTCTGTGCTTTACATTATGATACTTAAAAGTGATTTTACACCGTATGCAAATGTTTACTTCTGGAGTTTGAAGAAACACATGACGACTAAGTAACTGTTAATCTGAAATCACGGCAGCAAAGCAGAGAAATCTTTCCTATGCAGGTTTCTGAGACTGTGTTGCACAAAGCTGCTCACGATGGAGTTGTGCTCCAGAACGCTGACACCATCTTCATGTACAGCCAGCCAAACACGAACACCAGGGTCCGGAGAGGGCGTGATGGACTAAAGCAGAGAGAACAGAGGGTGAGGTTAGTTACGAGCATGTTTTCACGATGTGTCGAAAAACTGCAGCACTCACTCTGTCAGATACTGTTGACACTGTAGTGGGAAACAATGCAAAGAAACCTATTTCAAGTTTTTGTCCCCTACTTTTTTCTTTTCTTTTCTTTGAAGCACACTGACAGTTTATTTAGTTTAAATGTTGGCCTCCGTTCATGCTACTTCTTTGTAATTTGTAACATATATTCAGTATCTGAGATGATAAGATAAACTTTATTTACAAACAGATTACTGCTCACACATGCTCACCTCTGCTTCAAACAGTCGGGCACCAAAGAACGGCCACTTCCTGGCTACGGTCAGGTAGATCCTGACGCACTCTGGTGAACTTCGACCCCTGAGTGAAGCCCAGCGGGCAGAGAGACGCTGTAGCAGTTGTCTGAGGGAAAGCCGAGGACAAAATAGAGTTTGCTTTTAAAGCATTTACAGTTTTGTAAGTCTCTTTTTGACCATTAAAGACTTGAGAACACAAAGACAGGTACTGTATGATGAAAGAAAAATAAAACACAAGCAGTCACAAAGCTGCTTTCTGGGGTGGAAACCTTGATGTTATAGGTGTAATAAAAGACTATAAAAGCATAAACAGATAATGTGCATGCACTACAAAGTAGGACGTGAGTTCAGATTTAAAGCCACTGTTTCTCAGGGTGTGTTTTGTGTCTGGTACCTGAGCTGCTCCTCAGATGTGCTCCTGCGGTAATGTTTGGGGTAGAATCTGTCCAACACCTGCTTCAGGTTCTGATTAGACTTAGTCTGGGCCGATCCAGAGGTGGAGAAGGGACGCTCAAAATCTCCAAATTCCACCTGTACACAAACACGCAGTGCAAGCAGTAAGTATTCAGAAATTCTTCACGCTCTGTGTCTCACTTTAATCCAGGAGTGGATACGACATATGTGGCATTATTCAGCTATAAATTACATTAAAAAATGGCGAAAAATGTGGCAGATATCACTGTTTTTAGACCAGGGCCTGAGTTACACATGAACCACTGCATAAAGCCAGGCCACATTACACACGCTGTGAAAGAGATATGAAACGCAAGAAGTGAGTTAAAAGAAAAATCACTTGATATCAGACCTGTGCGAGCAGTGCGGCCATTTCCAGAGCCAGCTCCTTGTTGACAGGAAAGTGTCCGGCTACGATGGCTTCATTGGTCTGATATGCCAGCAGTAACCTCTCCCTCTCTGACTCCCCCCTCACTTGGAGAGAGAAGTAAAGTCTGAAGATGGAGAGGAAAAGTTAAAGAGAACTGATATGAGGACAAAGCGACCGGGCGATAAATCCTCCTGAGAGAAACATGTAATCCAGGCAGTAACTCCAGTCTCTTTGTGTGGTGACAACAAATCCTGATCTTCATATGCAGTCTGCCTCTGATCCGCCATCTAGTTTAATTTACAGTGAAGAGCGATGCCATCAAATATAATCAAGAATTCTAATTATTTAAGACTGAACTGCAACAGACAGACTGAAATAAAAGGGGTTGAAATCAATGCAGCATATTTTATTTCAATGTTTTGTTTTGCATTCGTCCTTTTTTCTCAAACTTGCTAAACAGGACACAGACTCAAGCTTTACAAAAGCTTTTATGCAATGTGTGACCACTTGGCATCCATGGTGTGTCTCACCCAGCTGTAACCTTTAGTGACCCTCAATAAGCAGAATAGCTAACAAACTCTTTTATCCCAATGAGCATTACTTCAACACTGAACTGTTGAACCTGATGTTTGGACGCTACCTGTTCTTGTAGGTGAGGCGGACAGTCCTGGTGTTTTCCGACTTGCCGGTGTGATGCTCCTTGGAAGCCTGCTCCCATTTGGAGATAATGTCACAAATCTGCACATGAGACGAGACACCTTTGTGTGGGAAAACGCAGATTTTTCAATCTTCCTAAAGTAATCACCGCATGACTAAAAGGCGCACCTTCAGGCCTCCTTGCAGACAGTGTTCCAGCGACCGTCCAGTGGGGTCATCGGTGTACAAGCTGAAGCCAGAAAGTCCCGTTTTCCTCATGCCGGTGTCCTGGTTGAGACGACACTGGAACTCGTCCACCGTTGTTGAGGCGTCAAAGCTCACCACCTACAGTACAAGGTGTAGGTGAACAAGGAATTAAATGCATAAGTGGAAGACGCAATAATCTAATCTGAGTGTGCAATGATTCTTCAGAGTTTTCAAAATAAATCCGGGTCAAGCTTCAGCTCAAAAGAACAAGATTTCTGACCCAAAACATCTGCATGGTGTTAAACTTTAAATGCTGTTTACAGAAACTGTGATATATCGACACTGACTCAGGTAACCTGTTAATGTTTAACAGGTGTTATGACTGGCTGATATGGAAAGATGAATTGTTGTGCGCATGTGTGAAAATGCATCTACTTCCTGTCACAGCGACGGTTTGAACAGATTTTTCTCTTCCCGCTGATGATTGACTGTGCCGCGTTATTAGTGCCGATACAGAAATAAACTTCACAGACAGAAAAACACAAGACAATTGGTCTTTGATCTTCTGTTCTGTTAACATTATACATTACATATTATGGATGAATATCATGAATAATTTATATTTGCCTGGTTATTCAATGAATAATGAAATATCCAACATCAACGTCAGTAACGTCAAAGTTGCACTAATCACGTGCAGCATGACTTCAGTGCAAGCTTTCCTTTACTAATACAGGCACATAACAAAGCACACAAAAGTATAATCTAACATAGATTTTATATGCTGGCTTGGAAAGTTCTGGAATATATATTTACATAGTCTGGCCAGCAATAATTATAGGTTACACTCAAAAAGAGATTTTTCACCCTCAATAAACAGATAAGATCAAATGTTTATTTATTAAAAGACTTTTAAAAAATGTCCTTGGTATAAACTGAATTTATACCAACCAAGTTAATTTCATTTGATCAGATCCCTTTAAATGTAACATTGTACTTATGCAATAAAAATGTATGGAATTAAATGAGCCAGCATTTTGGGCAGAAAAGTTTTCATAGTCCATATAACACAGCAATCGACATGGACATGGAGTAGTTAAACATGTTTAAACAAACTAGTAGCAAGAAATGCAAATTTTTACTCTGGGGTAATACAAATAAGATATCCACAGCAGATACGGCAGAATTTGCCTTTTTTTGGAAGGGGTGATCATTGCGAATAAATAAAATGAGGCGCTAAAAGTTTAGGGTTAAAGAAAGCTGCTCTGTTTCATTCTGAGAGGATCGTGAAGCTCTGGACGTTAGGGTGGATACTCCATGGTTAACCTCAAAATGAAGGGAGCAGCGGGGTCATAACGATAACAAATAATTATCAAAGCTGTCAAATTAAAAAATCTTAAAATGTAATTAAAATTAAAAATATCTTGAAACGAACTTTATATAATACAGGGTATTTATGTTTTGCCTTTACTTTATTCTCTCACACAATAAGCTTGACATCGATTACAAACAGACACAAAACAGGTTTCATAGCTTTGTTTGTTTTTGAGTCCTGAACTGTTAATACATGTAAAGGTAATGATCTCATCACTTCCAGTATGTATAGGCGGGGACAGCCAGGAAGCAGGTAGCAAAGGGAAACACACACCCAGGGGAGAGATGCAAGGTTAGCTTGATACTGGGTGGAGCAGTGAAGCGAAGAGAGCGACGATGGTGCCCGGAGGGACAAAGTGAACAGATAAACATCTCTGTGTGACTTTGATGACAAAAAGGCATAATATTTGGCATTTTTCTCATATTTCTCATATCTCATAGTTAGTTAGCAAGAATCAAGCGTGGATGAGTTAGTTTCACTCAACCATCGTTTAAGCTAGGAAAAACATGCAAATCAGCACAAAAAACAAGCCGATATCAACAACAACAACAGCCACAAACAGAGCCACAGTTCATGTATGGCTCCGGTTTAACATTTAGGGCACTGGTTCCTGTTTATTGCATCACAAAAAACTTGACATTTTGGACAATTCGGCACTTCTTGTAACCGCAATAAAGTGGATATTTGAGGATTTAGATGTACACAGGTCTGTGTAGAATATGACCTAAATGCCTTAATGTGTACATAGCTCTTTATAGAAAAGCAAAAAAAGGAAAAGTGAACAGGGAAAGTCTCACATTGGACACTAACCAACCATAAAGAACATAGTTCTGGAAAAGTGATACTCAGTAGCATGATTTTATGAGGTTAAAGGTAGAAAAGCAGTGGATCCTTGTATAAACACCCCTCAGCAGAGTATCTGTCAGTGGGGTTGGGCTATCATCTAGTGCAAGAAAACATTACAGAAGTGACTCTGTTACGGTTTATTAAAGAGCCGAGGCAAAGGTCGAATGGCTTTCAAACATATACCATAATCCTGCACAACTGTAAATCCGTTTAACTGGGTCACATGACTCACAGCATGTGATTTAAAATGGTGTATATGGTATTGTTTTACTGTCAGTTGAAAAATAGCGGTGCTCAAACTGCCACATACATCATTAAACTGTTAGGACTGGAGGCAGGCAGCCGTTGATCATTGTTTTTTCTGTGTAGTGAGTGACTATTATACCTGGTATGTATTGTTGAGGAAGTGCACGGGCACACTGAAGGGCAGGGAGTGATGATAGGGATTCCTCAGAAGAATCGAAAGAATCTCCATACGGGAAGGCCTGGCCTGTCTCTCGCCCTTCTGCTGTGTCCGCTCCATGGAGCGCTGGCAGTAGATGGTATACTTACCCACCTCTGTCCTGAGGACAAAATGTAGCCACTCTTTAGTTACAGATACGTGAACATTTTTATAGCCAAAATTCCCTGAAAGCAACTCAGATCTCAAAGCAAAGGAAATGAAAACAGCCATCAGTAAAATAAAAGAGAAAGAGAATAAATATGTGCTTATGAAATAACTCGGTCTTTCAATCCCAAAATATTATAACTGTATTCAAGCTGATTTATTATACAGTATTCCTGGGAAGGAGGTAAAGAAGTGCTCGAGTGCAAAGAGCATATCTATCCAGATGGTACATACACAGTACACTGGCTGTATTTTGTGCTTTGTTTCGTTGTGTCAGTTTTCAGGGCCCCTGTGTTTTCTCACCTGGCATCTGCATGTCTTTTGAGGTGGATCTGGAGCAGCCAGAGGAAAAGGTGCTGTGGCAGAAACAGTCCCACACACAAGGCTAGAAACTGCCAGCCCTGGAGAGCGACGTGCAAACACTCAGTCACCACATCTTTAACAAACTGTCACATGCATGACTCGGTGAATTTCTATGCACGACCACAGCTGACAGACTTAAGACTGCACTGTTTCCTTGTTTCGTATAAAGCATAAAACAAGTGGCCATACTGGTTCCTGTTAATCAGCTACACTGAGTTCATTCATGTACAGGGATGATCGTGCTGTGACACAGTGTTTTGGTTTTTAGCTGAATGAGACATCAGCACACGCTGGAATCTGCTGTTCTTTCTGCCCTCTGACAGTATTTCTGGTTACTGGCTATGGAAGATTACCACAGAGTGACAGGTTTTCATGCCGACATAAGAGAGGCAAGACTCTTCTTGCCTCTCTTATGTCGGCACTTTTCTAAAATTGACCCGTATAGTAATAGATACTAAAAGATCTCCTTTCTAGGCAGTTTTGATATTTGTTAGGTCAGTGAACCCTGATGATACCACGCCTTTTTTGCCAGCCTTTCCACTTAACAATGCATACTGCTGCTGCCACTGTGTGGTGAGAACGCAAACCTGCAGGGGTCCCGGATGGCCGTGTGGCTGCCTCTTGCGGGTCTGCTTGATGAGTTGGCAGAAAAACTCATTCTGAAGCTCGGGGTGGGCCAGGCACACCTGCAGGGCACTCTGGGCCAGGGAGACGTGGTAGTCGATGGCCGGAGCATCGATGGCCACGTTAATGAAGAGCTGACAAGTCTGAGAGGCGGTGATGGAGAGAGTTTAAAAGAGAGAAAATATTTTTGATATAATTAGTTATTTGATAGAAGAAACATTCAGTGACTACATTTTTTATTCGAACATGTGGAGGTTTGTGGTACCTTGAAGAGTTTCACTGCCTCTGTCTGCAGAGCTTGTGAGGGCAGGGTGGTGAGAGGAAATGACAAGGCTTCTTTGCTGAAACACAACATGGGATGTCTCCAAATCTGAGAGTCTGAAAGGTAGGTAGGAGAGTGGGTCATAAGAGTAAAAGACGGAAGGAATAGCAACTAAAATAAAAATGAAAGAAACAATGTTGTGTACTTCCAAAACTGAACTAAGCTGAGTCAAATTTGTCAAAACAACCTCCAATAACAGACAGTGGTGCATGCATTTTTATTATTGAGCTTTATTACTGCACTGCTGTAAACGTGACCTGACAAATAACGTCCCTGCATTAATAAGAAAAACAAAAACGAGCAAAAACTAAGCACAAAAATAAATATTTTAAGAATTTTTGCTTTGTTTTCTGTCTAATTATAGTCTCTTGACAAAAAAAATGCTCACTGTGCTTAAATTCAACTACAACTCTGTGCAGAGGACAACAAATCCTACTGTATTTCACATAAGTCTCTCTAACTGCAGACTCCAAAGTGAGGCTGTAGTTGTCGAGCTGTTACTGAATGACTTTGAAAAATAAAACACTGTTGAAAGAAAAACAATCTTTGCTTCTACTTAAGAAATTCCCGAGCTACAGTTAATTTCTGTCCCTACAAATAAAACGTACCCTCAGTGTACACTGCAGGGCTATTTAATGTCCCTAGAGGTAACTGTACGTGCACCATTTTGACGACCAAATAGATGCCCAATAAAATAATATGTTCACATGCAGTAAAACGTGTGCAGGACACAGTTTGTGGTCAGTAAAACACTGTGACATAAGACATTTTAAGTCGCAATAAAATTATCTGTGGATGAGAGAAAGTATGAAAAAATCTGCATCAAGTAAAACAAAACTATAAAACACAACACAAGACAAAATCGTTTGTACTCACTTGGATCTCCATCCAGCTGGAAGAGTTTTCCCACCAGTTGTTCGAATTCAGTGCCAACTTTGCCCACCGTAGTGCCTGCTGCCACAGACAGATGGTACAGCCACGACTCCTACACAATGATCCCAGAGACAAAATCACAACAGGAAACATAATTATGCATAATCATCAGTTTGTAGTTTAAAATTGACTGGATTGGTTTTTAGCTTCAAGTAAAATACAGGAAGCCCCTCTCATGGAGCTGCTCTCAGTCTCAGAGCAGATTTGTTGCAGTACAGAAAAATGACTGTACACATGAGCTTAAACGCCATGGTCAGAAGATACACGGGTCTGCCTGCCTTACAGAACAGAAAAGTTCAACCTTTCAGTCCCGCGCTGACCTTTTCATGGCAGGATTCAATAAGCAAGTAAGTGGGTCCTTGCTCCTGTGGGTGGATGGCAACGGTGAAGGGTGCCGGCTGTAGGCCTCGCCCGCATGCCTTTAGGTCGTCATCTGAATCTCTTGACCTGTCCACCTCCTCCACCCGAGCCTCCCACAGCTTAATCTGACCCAGCGGGAACTGGAAACAAAAGCAGACGTGCGCTCCACGTTCAGTCACAAGTAACAGCTCAGGTCAGTTTTGAATTGATCACCTGCTCCTGACAAAGGCTACAGATGTATTTCTACAGATGCACACCTTGTCCTCTTGGCTGCGAAAGTAGTACAACGTTTTGCCGATCAGAGCACACCAAACCCGCTTAGAGTAGCCGTGTTTCACCTGCAGCAGAGGAAGTACAAATCGGAGCGTAAAACACAGAATTTTGTGAAATATTGTTCCATTTTCTCTGTGCTATTAGAAAATGATTAAACTTTGATGCAGGGACCTTGATGAGTAGTCCCTTCATGCCAGGGCGAATATCCGGCTGAGTGAAGAGAGGACTGGCGGCTTTCAGCCTCAGCACGCTCTGCAGGACCCGAAGCCACTCCTCGAGCAGGTTAGGAGAGTCCGCCTTCAGGTAGTAAACGCGCTTTCCTGTTACTATCTACACACAAGGATAAATAAAAGCCCAGGTGGACGTGAAAATGTGAAGGAAAGGATTTAAAAGATCTAGAAATGTTAGATGATTGTGGCCGTTCATCGAAGACTGAATACCTGGAGAATCTGCTTGCCCTCGCCACGGGCGATGCTGCTGGTGGCGCTGACCTTGATCTGACCCTGAGGTTTCCTGATCACATCGCTCTGTGGAAGAATCAGAAATCCTAATCTTGTTAACCTGTTGGCCACGAGTCTCAACAAAGGAAAAAACAAAAACGTTTCAAATCCAGAAAAAGTAGATGAAGTGATTGGGACAGGAAGACCGCCCGTTTCCATTCTCCATGCGGAGAAGCCAAAAGTAGCTTTTGTTGTTGAAACCAACATACCGGTGACTTATAGTAGAGCAGCTCTCCATCTTTGAGGACAAACCAGCGTCTCTTCCAGGTCTTCTTCCAGGTTTTGACCATTTTCAGCAAATAGCCTGACTTCTCCATTGGCTCCTAAAGGTTGTGACACTGTTCAGTTTTATGCAGCACCAAAGAGAACCGCTAATGAAACAGACCTGAGAAATTAACTAAATGTTGGCTAATGAGCCTTAGGTTCAAAAACATGATGTCATCATGCTGTGAGCAGAAAAAACAAAGTCACTACTCAAATAGCTTTTGAAGGTAGAGGTACTTCAGTAATGCGGTCGCATCAATTTCTAATCTTAGAGTTACCTCAAAGACTTCAGTTGTAGTTTGCTTATTAAAATTAGCTTCAAATGATGTAACTTAACCAGTCAGCATTGTTTAAAGCATGGAAACTAACAACAGTGGACCAAAGTGTTGAGCTGTCACTAACACTCTTGCCGTTGTCACTGGGCGAACAGCAGGTTTTGGGCAGTTTCTGCTCAGGTTCCGAGCACTCCGTGTCAGTGGAGTAAGCATCAGGAGGGATGGCATAGTCACACTCTGATGTCATCGACGCCACGGACACAGCTTGAGGACAGTAAGTTCACACATGAAAAACAGAGAAAGTCAGTCTTTGGAGGTGAAGAATTAAACAAAAAAGCTTCTTAAATCTCCAGGTCCTGTGATAGCCACATGAGACTAGCTCTTAAAATCAATTCTCAAATACTAACTGATACTAAAAACTATTTAGCTATAAGCAGTTAGCCAATAGCTACAAATTTAGCCTGTGGTTCACAAGCTAGTGCTCTCCGGGAGGGTTGTGTCAAATTAAACATGCAGAACCACTGACTGTGTCAACGATAGCCACATTAGCTATTTAGTTATAAATGAGTTAGTAGCTAGGAGCTATGGCTAATAATAAAACTGCAGCATTAGTGTGCAGCAAATGTTATTAGTCCTGCCTGTCTGTAACGTTATAACAGATGGTACCAATTTAACAGGATAACATAATTATCTGGGTTTAAAAACTATTATGTTTCTCTTAACGACTGAACCTGACAAGTGTACTAACAATTCAAAAAATGGCAGCTGACCTTAAGTGGTCAGTTGGACTCATAGCCTGTCTAATTTGGTGAGTGAAATTTAAGTATTTTAATTAGTAGAATAGAATAGAATAGAATGCCTTTATTGTTACTATACAGTTGTACAATGAGATACAGAGTATGGTACTAATATAGATCTGTGTGATGCTCTTACACAGTGTATGGTTTAGAGTTGGACCGATCCAAAATTACGTATCGGTCCAATACTGACCTAAATTACTGGATTGGATATCGGAGAGAAATAAAAAATATAATCCGATCCATTCAATATCACAAAAGCACCTCACAAAACTTGCGATATAGCGTAACCCAGCTCATAACCGTAGCACGTCGGAGGAGTATGCGTCTCATGATAGAGCGGCTGTGGCGTGCGAGACCTGTTGGCAGTCTGGTTGAGCTTTTGGAGCCTCGCTACCTGCTTCCAAACCGGCATTTAATCTCTGAGAGAGCTATCCCAGGGAAGTAAAGCAAGTGTGTAAGATCATCTCTGAATGTTTGTAAAGCATTCCCAGTGAAAGCTGGGAGCGACTGCCTCTTCTTCTCTCTCCCTCCCTCTCCTGTTGCTACTTCAATTGTGAAACTGATCAATGATCAGCTGATCAGCTTTTCTGTCGCGAGTCCGTCTCTCTTGTTTGTTTATCGCCCACTTTGCGCCAGAAAGAGGAAACCAGCGGATAAACAATAGCAGCACGTTTAAGCTTGATAAGCTGTTGTTAGAATGTATTTAATATTACTTTCTACACCAGGATCTTTTTCCACGTAGCTGACAGCTGGTATGTATAGAAGTCCATTATTGTCTAATATATACCCTGGTAAGCTATAGTACTTTTTCCTTTGGGAAGGTACCATCTGTGCAGTCTGCAATTCTGTTGAATAAAGATATTGAATCTATTTAATTACTGTAGAAAAATTATTGATTTCTGTGCATTTTTTTTTTTTACACTTGCATTAAATTACAGTCGATTACATCGATTAAGCATCACGAGGCGGAGGGTGGGGGGTGGTTCCCTATTTTTTTTGCTGGGAGTTGGCAACCCTATTAGCTGGGTTGTTTAATATTTCCTCTAAGTTCTCTTTAAAATACCAGAATAGGGAGGATGGTGCAGGTTTATGTCTATTAGATTGATCAGTGTTGCTGATCTATGAAATATTTTGGGTGCAGTGTATTTTTTGCATACAGATATAACAGAATAGCTTTAGTTTTGTTTTGTTCTTTAAACTTGAGTATGAACTTCTACACAATGCAGCAAGATATTTTAAAAAAACATTTTATTGATTACAAAATACACTATATCGGATTTATATCGGTATCGGCAGATATCCAAATTTATGATATCAGTATCGGACATAAAAAGTGGTATCGTGCCATCTCTAGTATCTTATCTAGTACCAGGGATATAAAAAACTTAAAATGGGTAAGGTCACAATGCAAAACTAGAGGCTATGTCCATCTTTTATATGCAGTGGTTGTTTGTACCTCTCTTGAGAGAGCGTGGGCTGCCTGGGCTGCTGTCTTTTCTGGAGCTGGAGGAGGTGTGGGAGCTGCACAGGGAGCCGTCCTCGTCTCCTGAACTAGATGACTCCTCAGAGCTTGATGACTCATCTGAGAAGGGACTGCTGCTCAGCAGAGTAGCTTTCTGCAATTTGAAAATGGCACACACTCAGAGCCATATACTAGATATTAAAATCCACTTTGGTGACACAATTGCTGTTAACTATAAACAAAAAAGCATTTTCTTTTCAAGTTCACAAGTGATCAAATAGATAGTGGGGGAATGTACAGGTGTTACAATTAAACATGGCCTTGTACTCTTATACTTACCCCCTTCAGAGTAGTGTAAACTGGTGTAGTCATGTTTTTATAGATGAGTGATGTGTACATTACAAAGGCTGGATAGGAAGACTGAAGGGATGGGTCTAGGACACAAAGTACAGTTTGTTTATTAGAAACCACTACAGCAGACTAAGCTGTCAACTAAGTAGGGAGACCTGTTTTTTACCCACTCTCTTACCTTTGTTAGACAGGTCTGTGCATGAAGTGTCAGACAGTCTGATTCCTGATTTAGCAACAGCATATATACGACTTTCCTGAAAAGAAAATGTGCCATGTCATTAGTCAATTTTAAAACCAAGCCTGCCATTAGATAATAACATTTAAAAGCTGTAAGTGCATACACTATATTTATTTTTGTATATCATCTACCTTCAGTATATGAAGGCAACTCCTGGTTAATAATATGAGCAAGAGCTCATCTTACCTTTAAACTGACTCTCAGTTGTTTAGCCAAGAAGTAGCAAGTAGCTCAACAACCTGCCCATTACTTTAATTTGCATTTAAATTTAATACATTTTTTAAATCTTTAGCGACTTCAGTGCTTTTAAGTTATTTTTACATAAAAATTTCAACTGTTACTACTTTAAGCTTAGTACTTTAGCCGTTAGCCGTACATTAGCTAATACTTAATAGCTTTTTGTTTAGCATTGTAGCTGTTAAAGCTAGCAATTTAGCTAACAATTTTACCAATTCAGTATGCTAATTTAACTTTTTGTTTCATTTTATGTCCATTAATTTACTATTATTTATTTTGACTGGATATTTTTTACTATTTATTCACTTTGGGCTTCAGTTAATTTTCTGTTTAAACCCTGTTATCCGCCCCATTGCTAAGACAGCTTTCTAATTCTAATCACTGAATTTATCTATTTGAAACTTTTCTGTTTACTCACATTTACAGCAGATGGCAGTGTAAACAACAGAATTACAAACATGGAGAAGTTCCTGTACTTAGTCCAACACTTAGAAGAAAATATGTGGTTAAAATTGTAATGTTTCACATGAAGGACTTCATGAAGGACTATTTGTGTTTCACAGTAGTGCAAAATATTGTTTCCTTTATCCAGGAAAAACAAATTCTGTAAAAAAATAAACAAATTGCCTAAAACATTAGCAGCTTTCCAATGTATTAAGGATTGATTGCTGTAAGAAACATATTTGATTTCTTTATTCATACTTAGCTGAACATTGGGAATTTGTTTTCGAATTTGTTGCCAGTGCCAAATTTGCAATTAAAAAAAAAAACACAACTTGGTGTGCCTAACATGAAGGGCAGTCTTACCCAGGAGGGGAGCCTGTGTAAAGGTGGAGTAGGAGGTTTGCTGCCAGGTGTGGTGCTATCACAGTCTGACCTCTCTGAGCCCATCTCTGTCCCAGGTTCTGATGAATTTGGTGCGGATGGCACGGTGGTTGCTGCTTGTGAGCCGGGAAGGATTTCGGGAACTGTGGCTTTGCCTGTTTCCATTCCAACCTCCTGCTGTGCATCAACATCAGTTTCCTGAGGCTGGAGGGGGCGCAGCATGCTGAGTGCATTACGCGTTTGGCCATGTGCTGCCTCACTGCTGATTGATGGCTGGCTTAGGTGTTTCTTGGCCAGAGACACGTTCATCAACCCGAACCCCGTAGGAGTCCTCAGACGGGGCTGTTTGGGTGAGGCGGGGTTGTCTTTTGGATCCTGGGGCAGGTTGGGCCGTTTAGGGGTGAGAGCTGGTGTGAGGATGGGGCTGGGAGTGTTAGGTTCACTGGAAGATGATGAGGAGTCAAGTCTCTGTGACTGGAATCGTTTGTTGAGCTCCTCAGAGGTGCAATCCTCCAACTTAACCGTGCGTCCCTCCTCCTCGTCATTCTTACACCCTGCTAGTGTTCCATCTGATGGCTCCAGCAGGCTAAAGCTGGGGCGCTCTGTACGCTGCATGTCATCGTCAAACAGAGAGCTGCTGTCGTCTGAAGCTGTCAGGTAGGTCTCACTGCTGGGCCGGCTGAACTCCAGAACACACGCTCCGCTTCTGCTCTCACATACTTCTTCCTCCACTGATGCAGCACTGGAGAGCACAGACAATACGCGGCGGGACTCGGGTCCAGATGCATTGCTAACAGAGCTTTCAGGTGCACCATCCTCTAGCGGAGAACACAGCAGTCCAGTTTGGCTCGGTTTATGGACTTCACCATCTGTCACTGATGAGGATGTCTTCTTACTACTTTTATCTGCCAAAGAAAGCATAAAAATGTGTAATAATTTCACAGCTGGTGGAGCACTAAAGACGAAGCATTTGAGATCTTTCTAGATTACAGATTACAATTTAAGTGAACTATGTATTTCAAAAAAAAGAAAGAAAGTTAAATAATTCAAATTAAATAAGTTAATTGAAGGATTTGTTCCTCTGGGATAGTTGCCCCCTCTCTCTGATCTAATTTCTCTCCCTCATTTATTTTCTGGTGAATTTGCAAATCTACGCTAGTGCTAATGTTACAAACAGAAATACATCTGACAGCTCGGGTGGAGCCAGCATTCACCATGCAAACCTGACATCTGTGTTGCATCTGACCAGTGCAGTGTGCAAAAGCACAGGAATAATCATTTACTGTCAGATCCTGACTCATCCTTTTCCTGTTTGCCCTGTAATGCTGTGTATTAGTTAAAGTGAGTATTATATATTGAAAGACTCAGATATTAATCTTAAGACACTTCTGATCTTCTGGAGTCTCATTAACTACATTTTGACAGACATTTCAATGTAAAACTCAAAAACACTGCAAGGCGCTTTAAAAAGTATTTTTATTGACCGCATTTTATATTATGGCTGACTTGCGGGATCTGAAAGTGAATCTAAATACATATTTAATGAGGTCTGCAATAATAAGTGTGTTCACGGGCCAGATTTACTAATGCTCTGCACCACAGCAGCTTGTTAGAAGTCTGGTTATTATTGTAATGTACTGGCTGTATCTTTGTCTGTAAGTTAGACCATTTTTTGTAGATCACCTGCAGAACTTTCCAACCCCATTCGTGCAAATCTGCAATTGCGGCATCACACAAACTCCCCCCAGTTAGTAAATCCTTCCCTATGTGTGAATGCCTTTCCTGTGGCTTCCCTCCAGGTTCCGTTCTGACCCACCTGACACACATCACTGATCACTGAGCAGCAGTACATTAACTCCAGCTCTTCAACCCACTTTTAGCCCCTCTTCAGGGTGTTTTTCTGGACCTTTGTGCCCAGGAACACCATCTAGTAAATGCTTTGTTTTGACTAAAGCTTTCAGCTCTTCCTCTACAATACTTGGTTTATGACCAAACACTAGGAGAACCAATTCTTGTTCTCATCAGCCTCTGCTATGCTGTGTGTTTATAGCTAATTAGTGAGTGTTGGCTTTCTAACACACTAAAACCAGTTTGGCAAACAATGTTAATACAATTCCAGCACCACATTAAATAGATCTGCACAATTATGACTGAAGAATCTTAGTATCTCACAGTTTAACTATATTGTTTCTTCACATTCTTACTCTAACTATCAGTGATGTTATTATGTTATATAACTATCACACATTATTATTATTATTAAAAGTCTCCAAATAGCCCATAAAATACTCCAGTGGCAAATACTTTCCTTAATACAGCATGACTATGACCTCACTCAGATAGTTACCATCCTGTGTCCAGCTCTGCCCCAGAGTCCCATCTAACCACTCACAGATGCTGTTTTCATTATCCATAGCTGCGTGACTGTGTGGGGACTTACCCGTTTTGTCCCTGGCGTCTGTCTCCCCCTGTGTGCTCAGGGTCTTCTGGGACGGCGCTGGTCCAGTCAGGACCTGCGGGTTCTTCCCTCTCACCTGAAAGCAGCCGAACGTCAGGCTGCTAAGACGCTGGGCTTCACCTGGCCTACACAGGGCTCCAGCTCCACCCTTGCACTTCTGCTCAAAGGCTGCAAAAGCAGCAAACAGTCATGCGCATACTGCAGCGTGTGCTTACAATGTATTAGCATTGATAAATCTGTATTTGCTAGTAGCAGGCATTTAGGAGTTTTAACCTGCATAAATAACTTGCATGTTAACATGTTCCAACAAAGTTCCAAAAGCTTGTACCTTGTATTTGTTTTTGAAGCTCCAAAATCTGAGCCTCCTGTTGTTTGTTGGTTTCTCTTAATGCTGCATTCTCTACCTCAAACTGAAGCACAAACATGTTCTCAGATAAACCAGCAACCACATTAAATACTTTAACTTATCTTCCAGATTTCCGTGTCTTTCTTATCTGTGTTTTAGGAGCCTTTACAGCTGACGCACACACAGATTTACCTCTGACAACTTCAGCATCACCCACTCTTTGATCTTAGCTGCCTTCTCTTCCACCGCCTTGGCATCTTGAAGGCGGAGCTGTTTCTGTTGAAAGAAGTAAAAATGAGCCGTCTGTCTCTCTGGGTGAATATATTTTGGAATAAGAAGGGCAGATTTAGACGAAGCGAAACAGAGAACAAGGGCGGGGAAACATAAGTGAACAGTAAGGAGGTTAAAGATGGTGTTCATAGAGATAAACGTGGTATTAAATTTAAAAAAAGGGGATTATGAATTACTCCACTGGCATCGCATCTGTTGAAATTCTTTATGCGTGTGCTTTTTCTTACCTGCTCCTCCAGCTGCTGCTCCAGCTGTGCGATTACATCCTCCTTCTCCTGCACTAACGCCTGCAGCTCCTGGCACCGCTGAAACAGACGCACCTCTGAGTCTCCAGACTGACCATCTGCTGCTTTGAGCTTCTCCTCCATCCACTGCACCTGGAATCATCACACATGTACTCACATAATCGCATTCCGACACGTCGAAAGGAAAGACAAACAAACTTGTGTTTCTGGTCCTCACCTGCTGCTGAGCTGTGAACGCCCGTTTCTCCGCATCGATCACCTGCGTCTCCAGTTGTTGAATCTGGAAAAGCAAAAGTTTATTTTAACTGGACTTTAAAAATAAATAAATCCTAATATCTTACTAGTCTTGTTACATGTTCACACAAGGACCACATAAACATACAGTAACCCCGTCTGATCTAAAATTAGTAATCAGTTTCCTTTCAGTGATCCAGACTGCAAATGTTTGCAAATGCATGGAGATGAAATATCCACTCCACTCGAGCCTGAAGCCAAACACAACAGCACCAAATAAAGACAAAGAAAGTCTTGCATGCCTAACGAGAACTCCACTCAAGATAACGCTGCCACGCTAGAAAGGAGCAGATGCGATTCAGCTGGGTTCTGTTATTCGAAGGAATGCTATGTTCAGATAGATTCACATTCATTTGCAGCCATTTTTAACACAAACTACTGAGATGTTAAGCAACCTACAATGCTAGTCTATTTATCTTCCTCGTGATGAAGATAAGGTGTCATTCAGTGCACGCTGAAACCAAGATGGCTGCTGATTGGGAAAACTGTGTTTGTTACTCTTAGCAATCCAACAAACATCACGAAAAGAACTTAACATCCAAAAGATTGGTTAAGACTTGTATCTTCACAAAGAAGTTTTGCTTCATTTTGTGTGAGTATTTCCACAAACTTTGAAGTTTAGGGTCCCTTTCTTTCATCACATGTGCTCTACAAGTAACACCTGGCTTATTGGATTACCTGGAGCCTGGAATTAATTTTGTCTTCTAAGAATTTAAATTGGTGATCAAGAAACATAACAACTAAGAGGCTAACAGAAGATATTGAAGAAGTTAAGAAGTCTCTTAACTTCATGTCAGAGGAATTGAGTAAGGTGGTGAAACAGCAAGCAGGACTACTGGACTTAATTGAAGAAGTAAGACAACTGAAGATTGTGATTAAGGAAAAAGACAAGAAGATTGAAGAGCTGGAAAAAAGAGTTGAAGATTTGGAGCAGTATACAAGAATGGAAGATGTGATTATTTCTGGACTGAAGACAAATCACTACACCTATGCACGGAGTACAGCAGGTGACAAGGAGGGGGAAGATGCACCAAGAGCTGAAAAGGATTTGCTTGAGCAGCAAGTTATTCAGTTTTTCAAAGACAAAGATATTCTTTTGGATAGCAAAAACATAGCTGCATGTCATACTATTCCACAAAAACATACCAAGATGCCAACTATCATACTACGATTTGTGAACAGGAAATATAAAGTTGAACTGTTAAAGATGGGAAAGAAGTTAAAGGGAACCGGCGTATATGTGAATGAGCATCTCACCAAGAGAAATGCTGAAATTGCACGACAGGCAAGACTATTGAAGAAGGAAAGGCACATCCAAGATACCTGGACCAGGAACTGTAAGGTATTCATAAGACTTAATGGGACACCAGAACAAGCTAAAGTAATTGTTGTCAGAGACATTGCAGATCTTGAGAGATTTAAACAAAAGAAATAGAGTTCAATGTAGAAAAGAATTGTGTTGCTGACTGTGATATGAACAATATCTGATAAGTGTGAGAAAAATAACTATGCATGTGAATGTGTGAACAAAAAAAGGCAAAAAATGGAATATTTTGGATCTCATGATTATAAATTTTATGAGTTGGACAATAGTATTGATCCAGATATCCACCTCTATCAGAATGTTGATATGACATGTGAATATTATAATGGGGAAGAGTTGGATCCCAAGGTTTTTCATTAATCCACTTTAACAGTCGGAGTCTTTACAGTAATTTTTCTAAAATCAAAGCGTATCTTGATCAATTCCAAAATAAGTTTGCAGTGGTAGCAATTTCAGAAACATGGTTGAATGACGACGAAGAATTGCAAGATGGACTAGAGGGCTATGAAATGTTTTGGCAAAATAGGAAGAATAGAAGAGGAGGAGGTGTTGCTATGTTTGTTTTTTCACATCTTAAATGTAAAGTTGTTAACAATATGACTGCTGTGATTGATAACTTGATGGAATGTTTAACCATTGAAATTCAGGTTGAAAGCTCGAAAAACATATTAGTTAGCTGCATTTATCGTACACCTGCATCCTGTATAGATCAGTTTACTAAAGAAATTTCTGTAATATTGGAAAAACACAAGGAGAAGGTGACTTTTTTTTGTGGTGATTTTAACATTGATCTATTGAAGGCAAACGACCATAATAAGACTTCAGAATTTATTGATACAATGCTTAGTTTTGGATTCCATCCGTTGATTCTAAAGCCGAGCAGAATAACGATGGATAGTGCCACTTTGATCGACAATATTTTTGTCAATAAGATAAACGGCAAGATACATAGTGGACTGTTAGTCACAGATGTAAGTGATCACTTGCCTGTCTTTTCAGTGTTTGAAATGAACAATCAACTTCATTTTCAAGAGGAAAAGCAAATGGATTACAGTGGTAGAATAAAAACACCAGAACAAATTGCGGCTTTTAAAACAGACTTAGAAAATTATGACTGGCAAAAAGTTTATGTGGAAGACACTAATGATGCATACAATGCGTTTTTGGATATATTTTTGTCAATCTATGACAGCCATTGTCCAATTAAAAAGTTTTCTAAAAATTATAAAAAGAAAAAACCATGGTTTACACAAGGTCTGGAAAGAGCCCGTAAAAATAAAAATAGGTTATACAGGATTTTTTTGACACATAGAACAAAGGAAAATGAAGACAAATATAAGAAATATCGAAATAAATTAACATCTATTATGCGATACGAAAAGAAAAGATATTATGAACAGCTGCTTCAAAAACATAAAAGTAATATTAAGGCTACCTGGAGTGTATTAAATAGGATAATAAAAAATCAACATAATACATGTTCTCCAACACGTATTGTAACAAGAGGTAATGTAGTGATTGAGAATACTGAGAGCATACTTAATGAATTTAATGATTACTTTGTTAATGTAGGTCCCAACTTGGCAAAAGAGATTTCTGTACCAGGAGGAAATGATGAAGTAGATTCTACTTCTTGTAAATGTGACTCAATGTTTCTTGGTGGAGTCTGTGAGAGTGACATTGTAGAAGTGGTGAGTAAATTCAAGAGTAAAAAATCCACGGATTGTGACGACCTTGACATGTCGCTAATTTAAGAAGTTCTTCATAGTGTCCTTCAGCCGTTAACATACAGTGGGGCAAAAAAGTATTTAGTCAGCCACCGATTGTGCAAGTTCCCCCACCTAAAATGATGACAGAGGTCAGTAATTTGCACCAGAGGTACACTTCAACTGTGAGAGACAGTATGTGAAAAAAAAATCCATGAATCCACATGGTAGGATTTGTAAAGAATTTATTCGTAAATCAGGGTGGAAAATAAGTATTTGGTCAATAACAAAAATACAACTCAATACTTTGTAACATAACCTTTGTTGGCAATAACAGAGGTCAAACGTTTACTATAGGTCTTTACCAGGTTTGCACACACAGTAGCTGGTATTTTGGCCCATTCCTCCATGCAGATCTTCTCGAGAGCAGTGATGTTTTGGGCTTCAACTCCCGCCACAGATTTTCTATGGGGTTGAGGTCTGGAGACTGGCTAGGCCACTCCAGGACTTTCAAATGCTTCTTACGGAGCCACTCCTTTGTTGCCCGGGCAGTGTGTTTTGGATCATTGTCATGTTGGAAGACCCAGCCTCGTTTCATCTTCAAAGTTCTCACTGATGGAAGGAGGTTTTGGCTCAAAATCTCACGATACATGGCCCCATTCATTCTGTCCTTAACACGGATCAGTCGTCCTGTCCCCTTGGCAGAAAAACAGCCCCATAGCATGATGTTTCCACCCCCATGCTTCACAGTAGGTATGGTGTTCTTGGGATGCAACTCAGTATTCTTCTTCCTCCAAACACGACGAGTTGAGTTTATACCAAAAGTTCTACTTTGGTTTCATCTGACCACATGACATTCTCCCAATCCTCTGCTGTATCATCCATGTGCTCTCTGGCAAACTTCAGACGGGCCTGGACATGCACTGGCTTCAGCAGCGGAACACGTCTGGCACTGCGGGATTTGATTCCCTGCCGTTGTAGTGCGTTACTGATGGTGACCTTTGTTACTTTGGTCCCAGCTCTCTGCAGGTCATTCACCAGGTCCCCCCGTGTGGTTCTGGGATCTTTGCTCACCGTTCTCATGATCATTTTGACCCCACGGGATGATATCTTGCGTGGAGCCCCAGATCGAGGGAGATTATCAGTGGTCTTGTATGTCTTCCATTTTCTGATGATTGCTCCCACAGTTGATTTTTTTCACACCAAGCTGCTTGCCTATTGTAGATTCACTCTTCCCAGTCTGGTGCAGGTCTACAATACTTTTCCTGGTGTCCTTCGAAAGCTCTTTGGTCTTGGCCATGGCGGAGTTTGGAGTCTGACTGTTTGAGGCTGTGGACAGGTGTCTTTTATACAGATGATGATTTCAAACAGGTGCCATTCATACAGGTAACGAGTGGGGGACAGAAAAGCTTCTTACAGAAGACGTTACAGGTCTGTGAGAGCCAGAGATTTTCCTTGTCTGAGGTGACCAAATACTTATTTTCCACCCTGATTTACGAATAAATTCTTTACAAATCCTACCATGTGGATTCATGGATTTTTTTTTCACATTCTGTCTCTCACAGTTGAAGTGTACCTCTGGTGCAAATTACTGACCTCTGTCATCATTTTAGGTGGGGGAACTTGCACAATCGGTGGCTGACTAAATACTTTTTTGCCCCACTGTATATTTGTAACAAATCATTTCAAACTGGAATTTTTCCAGATAAAATGAAAATTGCCAAAGTGATCCCACTATATAAAACTGGTGATAAACAGATTGTGTCAAACTATAGACCGGTATCTTTACTGCCTCAGTTTTCAAAGATTCTTGAAAAACTATTTGCAAACAAACTAGATTCTTTTATTGATAAATATGATTTATTGAATGATCATCAGTATGGGTTCAGAAGAAATCGCTCAACATCTCTAGCTGTGATGGAATTTATTGAAAATATTGCAACGGCTGTGGATGAAAAACAGTTTGGAATAGGTGTGTTCATTGATTAACGTAAAGCCTTTGATACGATAGATCATTCTTTACTTTTACGGAAGTGTGAAAGGTATGGTTTAAGAGGTGTTGTACAATTTTGGTTAAATAGTTACTTGAATAATAGGTTCCAATATGTGAGTAATAATAACATGAAATCTAAACTTAGAAAAGTAACTTGTGGAGTTCCGCAAGGATCTGTTTTGGGACCCAAGTTATTTTCACTTTATATAAATGATATTTGTACAGCCAGTGATACTTTAAAATATGTGATGTTTGCTGATGATACAAACTTATTTTGCTCTGGAAAAGACATAAAGAAATTACTGAAAACAGTGGAAACAGAACTCATGAAGTTAAATAGATGGTTTGTAATTAATACACTATCATTGAATGAAAGTAAAACAAAATTTATGTTATTTGGGGGTAGTAAAAGTAATATTAAAGTAAAATTGAATTTAAATAATGTTGAAATTGAAAGAGTATATGAGACAAAATTTTTAGGAGTAATTATTGATGATAAACTTTGTTGGAAGCTCCACATAAAACATGTGAAACGAAAATTATCCAAGTCTATTTCTATTCTTTATAAAACAAGAGATTTTTTGAATAAGAACTGCCTTTATTTATTGTATACTTCCCTTTGTTTGCCTTATATGACCTACTGTGCAGAAATTTGGGGGAACACATACAAAACATATTTGGATTCAATATTTAAATTGCAAAAAAGAGCTATTAGAATAATAAATAAAGTTGGATATAGGGAGTCCACCAACCAGTTTTTTGTAGGATCATCTATGTTAAAATTCATGGACATTATATATTCTAAAACTTTAGAAATGATATATCGTGTGATGAAAAAGAATGTTCCAATTTGTATTTTAAGTATGTTTCAACTAAGAGATGGAAAATATGATTTAAGGGGGTCTTATAAGTTTGAAATGCCTAAAGTGAGAACCAATGTTAAGTATAGATGTGTGTCAGTTTTGGGAGTGAAATTATGGAATGGACTTAATGATGAACTGAAGATGTGTTTTTCTTTGTCATTCTTCAGGAAGATTTTAAAAATTAGTATTATACAAGGTTATAGAAATTTGGTTTGTTAAAAAATTTTTTGTGTTGATTTAATTTCTTGATTTATCATTGATTTCTTTTCAAACTGTTATACAACTTATTTATCAATGTTATTTATTTTCTTGGTTAAGGATTTGATTATTTCTATGGGGGTAAGGGATAGGATAAGTATAAGCCATAAGGCTTCAGCCTATTCCTTTTTCGGTTTCTGTTTGAGTACTTTTATGTAAAATTATAATCTGTTGTTGTTGACTGAAATAAATTTCAATTCATTCATTCATTCATTCATGAACTTGTAACTGGGAGGCTAGGGATGGATTAATTTGTTTACAACATTGTTATAAAGTCTTTTCATGGCTGTAGAAGTGCTGCATATAGCGCCTTTAACCATTACATAATGGTGATGAGGTGCCAATGTTACAAGTAGCCCTTTGTGTGCTAAGATCACAGCACTACATGTGGAAGCTAGCAGGAGTGTGCTAAAACAACAGCAAAAGGTCACACGGATTAAACACACGCACACACACACACACAGACATGAGATTTAAAAAAAACCTGTGGGAATGAGCAGCGAGACAGAGGGATGACTTGATGAACAACATTCCTCTGAAATTCCTCAGCTCAGAGTGCCGGAAGCAGCGTAGGAACCACTGTCTTCTGAGGAAACTCTCCAACCTCAGAAGCTTAGAGCAGGAAAATATGCAGGATTATAGATGGAAACTGTCTGCGTAGCAACCACCATGGCAAAAATATTCCTCGACATGTCCACATATGTACAAAATGCATTTAAAAAAATTAATCTGTAATTAACATGTGGTGTATAGTACATGTACACCACTGCTCCTTTTTATTAATAATAACAAAGAGAATGGACTGGCATCACTTTCCATCCATTATCTTTTGCTTATCGAATTTAAGGTTGCACGGCAACCATAGGGCAGGAGGTGGGGTAAACCCTGGACAGGCCACCAGTCTGTCACAGGGCTAACACAGAGAGACAACCATTCCCACTCACATTCACACCTACGGGAAATTTATTATCACCAACCCCACTAACTCCATGTGGGAGGAAACTAGAGGACCTGGAGAAAACCCACACAGACACAGTGGGAACATGCAAAAAACATTTTTTGTGGGGTAAAGTTGAGGCAATTTTATCTGTTCACAGGAACAATGAACGGGGTTTCTGTGTGCTGAACATCCTTCTAATACTGTATGGATTGCAATGTAAGTTTTCTTGAAGGACTTAGATGTCTCCATCACTCGCTTAAAAAATATGTTTTACAATTATTAAAATTTTTATATTTTTTGAGGAAAATGTATCAGTTGCTTTTATGTTAATCAAAAATGATTTCTTCCTTTAAAAGTCTAATAAAGTATCATTCTATTTGCAGCCAGCTCACACACTCGTGTGTCACATCAGCTATGCGCTGTGAATAGCTCCTTGTCTTATGTTACTCCGTAGAAATCGACAAATTAGCACTTAAATTAGTAGCTGCCATATCCAAACTTGATGGAAACCGCTGTGAAGAGCGACATCTGTTTTTAGCCTGGAGACAGGCATGGCTGAGCTCCAGTTTTCCCTGCTTCTGTTCACTTGTAGAGACCAGAAGAAGTGGACCAAGCTCAGGCCAAAGCCGGGAAGCCACACCCTGCCAGACACCCACACTGTTTCCACCGCGCAACGTTTTCTGGACCAAAGTGGAAGCGAGGCCTTTTACACAACCGCTGTTCCACCTGACATTTGAACAACATTTCACAGAAGCGGATTCTAGGAAGAAGAATTTATAGGATTATGTCACTGCGTTTCCACATATGGAAAAAGGCTGTGGGTGTATTCAACTCAGTATTTGGACAGTTGAGGTAGAGCTTTTGCACATCTGGTTTTTGAAGATATATTTTGTCCTGATAAAACTGACAAACTGTGATGAATCCAACAATAACACAGATGCTGCAAACTTTTCTTCACCTACTGCTGCTGTCCCTGTGAACCTCAGAAGCATTACTTTTAAGGATTACTTTTACTACAGGAAAAAGCACATTGCGATGAAGAGCAGACACGAATAAAGGTCAATGCGTATCACACACAAATGCACAGTCTTTCTCTTCCCTATATAGATCCTCTGCTGTACCACAAACGACCGACCACATGTGCCTCTCTCAATGACAGATATAGCATCTGGCTGAGCACGCCATGTTAATTACAGGCCATGTATACTGTAGGCTACAGCTGGAGTCGACACGCACATGGACTTTTACGCACACACCACTTAACAGTGTATACAAAGGCTTAAACACATTAACTGCTGCGTATCAGAGCATTCGAGTAAGTGTGTGTTTGCTTCATGATGTTATATATAGGATGAACCCAACCTGGGCGTGTGTGTGTCACATCCTGTACAGCTCACTTAGGACAGGATAAGAGTAACGCCTTGCTACTCTCTTTGTATTCAGGCACAATACGAGCACTGCTATTGCCGCTTCATCGCGTCCGGCCCTGGCGCTCACGTACACGTGATCTCTGTGCTCTCCCTCAGCCTCAGGTCTATCACCTCTGCAGTCGACTCCCCGTCCAAATGCAAAATCTGAAATCCAGTTCAACTTCCATTCCTGGAATTCCACAACTGACGCCCTGTGGCCAACCTCCCCCTGAACTCGCTCCATCCATCCATCCCTCCCCCACCACTCCATCCGCAGGCCAGACAGCCAGCTCACAAAGCCTCTTTCTGTAGGCTGCGACCCACAGTGCTTACCTTACAGTTAAAACAGGTTTAACACCACAGACTTACACCAAGTATGGTAACTTGCACCGGGGGCTAACGCTGACAAAGACTTTTATTGACAGATTAAGTACAAGCAACTAAGTAAGGACATATATTTTACATTTCATAGGGGATCTAGAACGTTCATTTCATGACAGTCAGTTCAGAATAATCTTAATTATTATTTGAATGGTTCTGGCAGTTCACACAAAGTCTGAAATCAGCTGTTTTAGCTTCTGCTTCACTTCAAGCCATTTTCTTCTGATCAGGCGGGTGGGGCTTCTGTGCTCCCAGTCAGAGCTGTGTGTGTGTGTGAGATGGCCATGTTAGTTCTTTAGCTCTCTGTGACCTCAAACAGACCGAAGAGCAGGAAAAGCCTCTGAAACAGACCTATTAGAGCGTGCAGTATGCAGCTTTTGGGCCACAGGAATTACTTGTACAGAGTTTGACCTCATTATATGAAACTTTGACCACATTTACTATGAGGATCCACCACTGTAACAATAGATATATGATTTTAAAAAATATAGCAATGCCAGTTGGGCTTCCCTTACAATCTAACAATAAACTCTAGTTCCTTTGGCACACTCTGGGGCAGGCACATACCATAGCTGTCCAAAAAACAGAACCCCAGCACGTGCAAAGTGGAGACGGACACGCATGAGGAAAAGCAACATCTGTTTGAAAATGTTATGGTTAGCCGTAGGCATCTATGTGGCTGTGACTGGGCAGCCAGAGACTAAAACTGCAAGCGGATGTTTATGTGTAGCAAAGAAGGAGCGGAAAGCTTTGTGCGTGGTGCTTAAACTGAGACACTTTCTCTCATATCACATCACTGATTGGTGTCTCAAATCTGCATTTTGAGGCATTAAAATTAGCATTTTGGGCCCCACAATGATGTTTTCTTTTGAATAAAGTTATCAGATAACATTTTCGAGGGTCGATAGTATTCGCCCGCTCAAACACTGACCTTTTTATAGAGCCATAGCAGAAACCACTGCTGTGCAATGATGTGGAAATCTTGTCAAGGTCGAAGAAATCATTCGGCAAAAAGGATATTTTAAAATATTTTGAAATGAAACCTCAAGCAGTCAGCAAAACACTGAGTTCTCACTTTGTCTGCAAACACAACAAGGACCAAAAATATACGTTTCTGGACAAGAACTACATCCAGAAGACCAAAGTGAACACTGAATATTCTTGGAGCTTGAGAGATTCAAGCTGTTTAACAGCAGCTGGGAAATACTCAGCTGTACCTTTAAATAATGTTAAGTAACAGACAGATAAAATATTAAAGTGTCAAATATCAAAATCTAAACATAAACATCTTGGAGGGGATGTGTTTAGGGTGACCAGATATCCCATGTGGGACTACAGACACACAAATACTAACAGAAAGAATAGCATCTGAAATAACAAACAGTGGTCTTAACTGTAATTAAAAGAGAAGAAGGGAATCCACAAAGACAATCACATAAAGCCATGGAAACAATGGTTTGGAGGATAACACATTTATCCGACTATCCAAGCCTGGATAAATGGGAGGACTGTGTCAGGAAGGGGATCTGGCAGGAACCTGTGCCAAATCAGAATATGGACCCATATACTGTGGCAACATAATATGTGTGTGTTTATGTATTATCTTTGATATCCTAACACGTCTGACGCAAACATACTCTTTGTTACTCCGGATCCGGCCGTGCTTACAGCACCACACAAATAACTTGTCAGATAATATAATTAAAACGCTCCAAACAGCCAACAGGCCCATTTTCAAGGTCTGAATTGGTGAAGCTGGGGCATGTGCCAGTCAAGTGGCCACACCTCCCTAACTTTGACCACTAATTTCACCTCCTGTCTGTTTTGATTTTATCGCTACTTCATTTTAACATTTAGCATCCTGTCTTTTTCTTTTCCAAAACTTTATAGGGAGGTTGAGAATCTCTCCTGAGACAGACACACAGGCACATGGACACAAGAGAAGAAGTGAATGAATGCATTACTTTAAAAAAAAAAAAAAAGGAGGGTGAAGGCTGATATATAGAAAATGTAACACACATGGTCGCTTTGTCTTCATAAGGAGATGTGTAGCCTACTGTTACAGCTGAGAGACCCCGCTGGCCAAAACCAACATGCCTCCCAAATCCAAATATCTGTACACACACACACACACACACACACACACACACACACACACACACACACACACTAAACTGGGTATTTCCTCCCCTGGGCAGTTCAATCCTTACACAAGGCTTCATTTTTTTTCTTCCTCCCCCGTTTTCCCTCTCAGTCACCTCATACAGGCTTTCTAGGATTTCAGTAATTTGCCAAGTCTACCCAGACTGCCGTCAATTCATTTCATGCTCCAGTTTTGTGGAACGGCAAATTCAAAACCTTCGTTATCCTCTTTCAAGGTAATTCTGCAAAAAAGAGGGAGGAAACCTACAATAAGAAACACAAGAAACTGCAACATATTGATGGTTGATCAATAATAAAAACTATAACAAAAAGGAAAAATAAATATAAAATAAAAAATGGGCATATATTGTACCCACTGCAGATGTAATTATCCATGGCTCCTTAGTTTTCCTCTTCCTTTGTGTCTTGAATCCCTTTCCTATTACTCCTGCATTCCTCTCCCAAAAATGGTCATTCTGACCCCTTAACCCTTCCTCTACAAATTTTCATTCTGTTTGCGTGTTGATACGGACGGCCTGTCGTATTACACTGACCCGGAGCAATCCAGCACAGCGTCTGCTCTGACTCAAGCCTGAATGTTCTGCAGCTGGATCTGCGTGAACATTTCGATACAGTAATAAACACGAGCCACTGACCCTGCTGTTGTCTTGTTTCCATGTGTTTCCTGTTTTATTTTGAAGGTTGCTCTGAATGTGGCGTTCTGTGCTTGTAGTTTTCTCCATTGCCATTTTTCCCGTCTTTGTTAGTGTTAATTCAGCTGTAGATTTTGGTCCGTTTCTCTTTTCTAAAGTTCAGCGTCAAAGTTAAACTTTGGTTCAGTTACCGGGGTAACAGACTGTTTCTCTCTGGCTCCGCCCATCCTGCTGCTGTTGCAGCGGCTGACTGACACTCGGTTTTATCTCATTGTCCATAAAGTATCAAAGCACATTCATTTGCAAAAGTTTACTTTTGTACAAACACTGAAATCCCAGTTAAGCAGGAGTTCTTTTTGTACCTTGCATTTTTATAACCACAAAGCAGGCTGCAGACAGTTTAACTGTATTCTGACTGCACTTCATATGAAAAAGTGTCCACACATTGAAACATGGCTATTAAATGATGTCGAACAGAGCTTCTAACGTATATTTCAGGTCCATAACTAAACTGTATCTGACCTGTTTCTCCATATTTTTATTCTCAGATTCTGTCAAATATAAAATTAGGATTCGGGCTCCGTCTAATGATTCCCACTGAAGTTGGATAAATGGTGATTACGGACAATATAAAAGGGTCATATGTTTTACTGATGACAGAGAGGTCCAGTCTAATTAAATTATAACATAACATAAATATCACAGTCCACATGGACATCCACTGATGTTGGTCGGCTGGATTAAAATGGAGACTCCCCTCTTTTTTTTTTATCCATTGCCAGAGTGAATCACGCACGCTCAGCTCATACTCGGGGTTGAGTGAACTAACTCAGCTCAGAGTTTGATGGAATAATCTCATAGTTTGTTGAACCTTTTTCAGGAACAGCACTTTCTAGATCTTACAGTATTACCAGCATTTTACCTCTTTCAGGGTTATATGCCACAACCTGCGATCTGCCTTTATGCACATGCTGCAGTGCCATCAATACATCGGAAACAGTAAACAGTTTCTTTTAGCACCAGTTATTTGGGAATCTGAAATGTAGAATGAATCACTGCTCCTAATTAATTCTTTTAAACCCACTCCTCACTGGTTTATGAGTCTACCTCTGTGAAGCGATATTAGGGGGATTTTGCAGTGACGTGCATCCGCCCCCACACGGCTTTAAAAACAACAAGCTCGGGCTGAGGCGGTGGGAGCCACAGCAGAGAAAAACACATCAGCAGGGGTCTGGATGTTAACGTGATGAGCTCAGAGCATTACGAGGTCAGTGAAAACATGTTGACCGGTCATTACACAACAAAGCCACATGAGCAAAGTCAGAACACATTACACAGTACGCGTACACAGCATTTGGACTGCGCTTAAACTTTTTATCAAATAAAATAAGTGCTTAAAAGGGATCTGAATGAGACTGGGAATTTTAAAGGATGATTCAGAATCATATTTGTTTGTTCAGATTAAACTTATTTGGCTTTACTTGAATACTAACATGTGCTTTAGGGTTTGTTTTTTTTCCTCAATATCATTATTTGTGTTGGTGTTTCTAGAAATGCTGCTGAACTCTGACTGAACTCTGGATCCTTGGGAAATGACATCAGTCATCTTTGGTGTGCAGTCAAGACTTAAGGATTACTGCTATTCTTCATCAGATTTAGAGCAGTCATACTGACCAAATATTACAGGGTGCTGAGCAACAGTTTAATGCAGGATAAAGGCTTTGTTGATGTCTACCAAGATTACACACTACAGCTGCCTCTGTCGTCCCCATCAAGACCAAGACCAAGTCTGCTTCTGTTCTCAGAACTGGCTTCCTAACAGAACTGAGGCTGAAGGGGACGAGACAACTAGAGAAATAGTTAAAAAAAATAAGAAAAAGCTTAACAAATCCCCTGTAAAATTCCTCCGTGTGGCTACGTAGCAAAAAATAAGTCAGTGGAAGCTTCCGATTGATTAAATTGATCCATGAGGTAACTTAAAAAAGCATTTTGACCCCCCTTTGACAAACCGCCGGCCTGTCTGTGGGTAGGCTCCAGCCCTCCTGTGACCCTCAGTTAGATAAGCAGTTAATAAAACTGAGTGATGGATGATTTCTAACTTTACTACAATTTCCTCAATTTTTCAAAATTTCTGTCAGGTGGATTCATCTCCCTGATTTCACCTTATATTTTGTTTTTACACGGCATGTAACCTCCAAAGAGCAGAGCTAGGATTGAGTAAACACACCAAAGAAGAAAAACACAGTGCGTGTTATGGTGTGTTTAACAGTGTGTTTTCTACTGCTGAGTGGAAAAAGGCCGTAAACCTGTCAAACAGGATGGATAGAGCCAAAAATACACGGCAGAGACTTTCACATGTGCTACGTGGGCTGCAAAAACCCACCGAAGCCAATCTCTCTTCCAAGTCTCTCCGGGAGTTTGTTTTGCTGTCCAGCTGAGCTTACTTTGAGTCTGTAATTGACTGGAGCTGGGTCAATCCCATCATGCACTTCGTAGCGCAGCCCTGTGGTGAGACTGCTGTTTACATTAGAGCTCTAATCAGCATCCCTGGAGAGCCGCTTTAGATCTAGGCCACTGAGCAGTTTGGGCCTGCCCAGTGTCGGCCAGCTGGGAGGGACGGCCCGTTCTGTGCCCACCAGACACACCACCACTCAGTTTGAGAATGCGCATCATCTTCCCATACATGCGAGGACCTTCTTCCCTTTCCCAGAGATCATTTGTTATAGTGTGTCAAAGCAGCACCACTTCCTTTGTCTGTTGCCCTTGAACATAAGTTTGTTTGCATAATCTCTGATTCTGAAAGAACTGGACAATTTACTTCTAACTAACTAGTTCAAGTTTAAGTTTAAGTTCAAGTTTAAATTTATTTATATAGCACTTGTTTAAAAACATCAAGTGTTGACCAAAGTACTGTACAACAAAATGGACAAAGCAGAGGACATAAAAGAAAAACAGAATAGTGTTTTAGAAGAGAATACAACCATAGAAAGAATAATGGTAACAAACTAATGATGAATCAAAAGCCAGAGAATAAAAATGGGTCTTTAGACGGATTTTAAAAGTATCCACTGTCGGGGAGGACCTGATATGCAAAGGCAATGTATTCCACAGTTTGGGGGCAGTCACGGCAAATGTCTGGTCTCCTCTGTGTTTTAGTCTGGACCTAGGGACAACCAAAAGCATTTGGTCTGCATACCTCAAGGATCTTGGGGGAGAATACCAGGTTAGGAGATCAGCAAGATATGTAGGGGCTGGTCCATGCAATGTCTTAAAAACAAGTGTTAAGATCTTAAACTCAATTCAAGAGCTGATTGGCTGCCAGGTAATGATGCAAGTATAGAAGATATATGATCTCACTTGCGTGTGCCAGTTAGGAGCCATGCTGCAGCGTTTTGGACTAGCTGCAGTCGGCCAACTGATGACGAGGTAACACCAGAGCAGAGGCTACTACAGAAGTCAAAGCAAGACGAGATGAGGCAGCTCTTTCTCTTTTTCCTGACAATACTTTCCTTAAAGATGTAACACATTTTGGGGTAAACTTAAAAAAGGCAGCGATGTAAAAGTGAGTTCAGGAGTCAAATGTGACAGGAGAGTTGGAAGCAAACTATAATGTGATATTTAGAATCCCCATATACCTGTATCTTTCTCTAAATGTTGTTAATAATAAACAATGGCAGCAAGACACATAGAATTAACAGCTCTACATGCTGTTTTTATCACTCTGACCTTCAAATTGGTCTTGAAGGAGAGGTCAAAGTCTGCTAAGTGTTGAGTGTAATACTACAAGATACACAAGCCACCCATGGGAAAAGGATAATCATTGGATCCAGTGTTTTATTAGTAATGTGTGTTTTAATTCAGCATTATCTTCAAACAAATTCCAGTTAGGTTAGGCGACTGGATATTGGCTGTAGCCGAGTCAACTGACAGTCACTTTTTTCTTTCCTTTTCGTCCTCTTTATTTTGGTATTGCATTGGTCTGCCTTCTGGACAATTCAACACTACAAAAAATGTAATCTGTCACAATACAGTCTGTGATCATATTTGGAGTATTCGTTCACTGACGAGCTCATCCTTCAGCTTTAAAACCAAATTAATCCCAATTAAGGGAGTTTTCTCTGAAAATGTCATTCGCGTGCCGCATACACACATCTGCTAAAAGACAGCCAGTCTCTGTTTGTTGGACCGATGATGGCCAGCTGGGATATTTTACCGTATCATTTCCATATGACAGCATTTTCAGCATTGCCGTAATTCGGTATTGGCGTCACGTCTCTGCTCTTTCAGATACAACAAACTGTATCTGCCTGTCAATCATCAGCATAGCTTTTCTTGCAAAATAGCTTTGCACCTGTTCCTTTGACCGGGGTTATCTCGCAAAGATGAATGTACTCAAGCCAACCTTGTCTGCTGTGAGCTCTCGGATCTTGATGATCTGCACTCTGAACTTCATGAGCAGTGCTTCCAGGACCACACACTTCTCCTTCCAGTCCTCTTGGCTCATCGCCTCCTCCCCCTCCGCCATATTCCTCTGAAAAATACCCTAAGCAGAGGGACACAGAGTGTATATACAGTACAGTATGTGTAGCAAAACATTTTTGTGCAGACATTTAACATTTTTACATTATCTCCATAATAGCAGATGAAGAAACACAGACATGAAAGAAAATGGTCAGGAGGCTTGTTGTTGACCAGATGTGTTGGCACCAGCCAGGCAGCACCTGAAATATTCCAGGGTGTAGCCCAGCTGGACCAGTGTGGGCAGTGGGCGTATCACTCACAAACAGGAAAACAGCTCTATTAGTCCAAAACACCTCGACACCCTCCCCAAAAGACACTTGTATCACATTTTCCACGACTAATGTAGGAAAACAGGCAGCAGAGAGAGAGCGTCTGTGATGTTGGATAGAAAGCCTGGGTTTCTCTCTTCCTAGTAATAACCTCTCATTACCAGCCTGGCCTCCTCGCAAAGAGACTACAAGCATGTGTGGAGGAAGGCCATAAAGTAGTTTCCACAGGCTTATTTCTGCTGCCTGTTTGCTGTGGTAAACACTGACGAGGGGAAAGGAATAAAACGAGTCTCACTCCACAAAACAAAACAGCACGAGGGACTGAGGGGATGGAGTTTAATATGACAAAGCTATAAACGTTAAGAAATGCTTTGTATTCTAAATTTACATTTCACGTATCACACATTTATCCGCTGCTATCTCATTAAATATGCTGGAATTTGACACTTGGTGTTTTTATAGCAGTTGTAATATTCAAAATGTTTCTGTTTAGCTACAACACCACCCTTCAGCTGGTTACATATTGAAGGTAAATAAACAACATCCTATTAGAATATTAGTCATTATTTGCGATATTGGAGCACACATGATCTTAAAGCAAAAATGACCCCTAAAGCCCGGCTCCCAGTGTTTTCTTTTGCAATCTTTCTCTCAGACTTCCTGTTGGTCAAAGTCAGAATCAGCACACACAGACACAATCGGGACTCATTTGGATGTGGTGTGCTGATGAAGTTATTCTGTTTTTATAAATAAAGGTTTACAGGACATCAAATTGACTCTGATGGAATAAAATCTTTTGACTGTTTAAAAAACTTATCAGCTGAGCGTAACACGTTTCAGAGGTATATACACTGATACGTCACTTACGTCTACATCTTGCTTGTTGGCTTGGACCACCTGTTCCCATCACAACCGCCTTATTGCATAGATTCTACAAAGTGTTTGAATCAAGCCCCAGCATTACACAGCTGCTGCAGATTTGTTGGTTGCACATCTATGATGTCAACCTCCTGTTCTTTCCACCTCTTCCTAAAGGAGCTCTCTTGACTGTGGACACTATTTCAGTGCAGTGAGCTACCTCACTTCTCAGTTAGAGATGATTTGAGATTCGTGACATTGGTGCGTTATCCTGCTGGAAGTAGCCATCAGGAGATATGCACACTGTGGTCAAAATGTCCTCCAGACCAATACACCACCAGCACCAGCCTGAACAGTTGCTACAAGGCAGGGTGGATCCAAGTTTTCATGCTTGTTATAACAAATTCTAACCCTGCTGCAGTGGAAATTGAAACAAATCAGACCAGACAATGTGTTGATGCATGCTCAATAATCGGTAAGAAAATCCCCAAACGTATTCAGACCAGACAATGTTTTTTTTTCTTTCTATTTTCCAGTTCTGGTGATCCATTTTCATTACAGCCTCTGTTTCCTGTCTGATAATCTGATACAAGTGGCACCCTTAGTAGTCTTCCACTGCTGTAACATTCAAGGCTGGATGTGTTGTGGATTCGGAGATGCTCTTCTGCACACCCTGGTTGTAACGAGCAGTTATTAGAGTTACTGTTGCCCTAATATCAGCTCAGAGCAGTCTGGTCTTTTCCTCTGACCTTTGACATGAGCTCATGCCTCATTTGAATCACCATTGAACTTCAGCAGGCTATCTTGACCATGTCTACATGCCTAAATATACCGATTTACTGCCATTTGATTAGCTGATTAGATATCAAACAGGTGTACCTAACAAAGTCACCAGGGAATATATGTCATGCTAATTTAAAGCAGAGCTGCAGACAGTTACATTATTCAAATAGAGTTCAAATACGTCCAATATTATCACGAACACTAACCTATTTGAATATTGAGGTATTTTTCCTCTTATTAAAAACCAAAGTCAAATAAATGACCATGTTTACTCATTAACACCACCCGTATCTGACTAACCAAACTGATCCCCTTATGCCATCCCTTAAATGTCAGCATCATGTGCTAGTTTGTTGCACCTCACACATTTCACTACAGCTGTCTGAGCTCTAACCTTCTTCTTTCAAACATTCCTAATTTCTGTCTTGGACTAGGAATTTCTTTCTTATTTTCTTCCTTCGTTTGAAAATATTATAAAAAAAAGATTTTGTAAATTATTAAAAAAGGGGTTCATCCTGTATACTCTCATCAAAACAACTTGAGCCCCAAATTGAGCCTCAACAGTTCTGAGTTTAGTTTCAGGTTTGTGTTATTTTACCAAACAATTATTACTATTATTAAACAATCAACAATTATTACATATGGTAGTTGTTGCACAAGGTTTTTAAAAAAACTTTTCAAGATGAGAAATAAAAACATACTGTTACTTTGAGCACATGAACCCCAAAACCTAAAGCCAAACAGCATGTTTTCTCACAGAGTAGCTGTTTGATTTGTCAGAAAGCTCATCCTGTGACTGAGTAAAGACGGCTGTGACTTGCCCAGTTTCCCCGACTAACAGTCCATCTACTTTCCCAAGTATTTCTGAAGAGACTCAAAACAGTTTGTAGCAGTCAAGAAAACCGAGGTGATGAGGTGCAACAATGTCTGTGGTAGAACACTTTCTAAGGGATATTTTAAACATTTGGTTTGTGAGTACGTTAATGCGGGGTGACTTTCAAATATTAAAAGTTAAACTTATCTTTTTTTTTAAAACAGCTATTAATTAAATACATAAATAGCATTTCCTCATTTCCCTACAAAAAATGGTTTTATTAGTGCTGATAAACAAAATTCATTAGTCTATTTAAGTTATTATCAATTTGACATGACTGTTAATGCACATTGCTGCTAAACCGTTATTAAAATAGATAATTCATTTCCTAATAATTAAAACCATCCATTTTCATCGACTTACCCTTAATAATATTAATGTAAAGACACTTTACGAGGAGCTTCACGTCATGTCGAGTCCAGCGCTTCTTTATCTGCTGTTATTCCTCTGAAGAAAATGCTAATTCATGGCTTAAAACGATGAATTTCTGTCTTTCCCAGAGGTTTTCATTGCGCTTCTCGGGCAAAGTTGGCGAAGGGCTGGCGTTTCTTTTAAAGGTGTGGCTTCATCAAAAACGTCCAATCAAAAACTAGGTAGGAGTTGCTCAGCCGCGCCGGAAAGGAACGTCTGCCTTTGATTGACGTGTGTCATCCACCAATAAAAATCCCGAGCGCCACTTCTCGGGTAGCTCAGTTTCTGAGGGCGGGCTCAGACATTTTGTCGGAAGTGACGTCTACTATGTGCGGCATGGCCCCATGAGCGTCAGGCATGCGACAACACCATAGAAAGCTCAAAAGGTTTGGTGTCAAAGTAAAAGTTTGCTGACATAAAAGTACACATTCAGAGTCTGAAAGTCAAAATTTTGATTTTTACATTTAAATAAAAACAAAAATATTGCTAAAGGTCACATATAATCTTTATTTTGTTTGTTTTATTGGGCACGATATTTAATGGGTGTTTTATTCTGAAAAAACGTTTCGGAAGTAAGAGGTTTTAGTGCTGCTTGACACTATTCACAGCTACCAGCTGAAGCTGAAGGGCTCAAGTGAGTAAAGCACATGCTGAACAGAGTTAAATGCTTTTTACATTTAATTTTGCGGGCGTGTAGAGCTGCTCTAGTAAAGCCGCGGTTTGTTGTTTTGTTGTTTGAGGGTTTGTTGTATCGGTCTTGCCTTTCATTTTGCACGTGTATTCAGTCTCGAGCAGCTAGCAGTAGTTGGCTAACATCTAGCAGCAAGAATTTCAAGCAGTAAATAAGCTCCTATTTTGTTTGGTTGTTTCTAAATTATGTTTGTATGTTTGCTCCTCACACAGAGGCAGAGCCATGGTAGTGAAAAAGAAGACTTCCAAAGTGGAGGCTGTGGCGCTGGATGAGGAGAAACTGCACAAGCTGTTAGGTAAGGGAGTAAAAGTACAAATAACTGTGCCTAAAAAGTTATTATAACAGTAAATAAGTCTCATCATACATTGCAGGTAGAGCAGTCACTGTGTGTACCCTTCATTGGATGTTACGCATGTCTTATAATATTTATTTTGACCTTTTCCCAGCATCCCTCTCGGTTGATGGAGGAGAAGATGGAGTCAGGCAGGTTGCCCAAACCCTGCAGTCCTGTTTGGAGCTGACAGAGCCGGTGCAGCAGATCCAGCTGGTTAAAAAGGTCTGTCTGGTATAGAACGGTATGAATAGTGTGATAAATGGACTGGTTCTTATATAGTGCTTTTCTACTCTGCTTGAGCATTCAATGCAACTAAGACTAAGATATCCAAGCAAGATGTTAGCTGCAGATCGTTTAGGTCTAGTAAGTGGTAAAGTGGAACAGACGTGTGAGATCAGCGTATGTCGGTCTCTCCGATACTTACACGTCCCATGTTTCCTGCTTCCAAGACCTCAGCTGTTCACTTGCTGCCTGATTCATCCCACCCTTTGATAGGTACCACTGTAAATGAGATCATAAATGTTTTCACTTCTCCAGGTTTTAATGTTTGTTTTCCATACTTCATCAGGCAGGGTCCCAGCTGGAGGCACTGAGTGATGAGCAAATGGGCGGAGTTCTTTTAGATGCTTGTCTACACACGCTAGCTGTGGTCTACACCTCCCTGCAGTCCAAGAACCCCCTCCGAAGAGCCATTGCAAGGTAGACATATGCTTCATTTTCTTCTATATTCATTTGTGGACAAGCTGAGCCTGAGCAGCTGTTTATTTGTGGTTTTAAGGGAGAAGATGTAAAGAGGCCATAGTAGCTGATTTATCTTTTCTCTTATGTGTCTGTTTGTTCTTCGTCAATTCTGAGGCCCTCAGATAAATAACTTGTCTGTGTTGCACTTCTCAGTGCCTTGGGTTCAGTACCAGCTTGGCTTCAGGAGCAGACTGTGAGCTGCTTGGCTGGTTGCTTGTCTGATTGTCTTTCCAGCACGTATTCAGACCGGTATCCCCACATCGTCGACTCCATCACTGCCTGTCTGGATGGCTTCCCTCTCGGTTAGTGGTTACTTTTGCTCTTTGTGTGATCACTGCTAATATCAAACAACAGTTCATGTGCTATAAATAAGTACCAATCACGGCAAAATTGTACATCTACAGGTGAGAGCTGCATTAACAAACTATTACCGGAAGGTTAGTATCCACCTTATTTTAACCTGCTTTAACTTCATGTATTTTTGAGGAAAGCTAATGTCTCAATCTCATCCCGTTGAGTCCTCTTCTCTTGTGTAGTTTTGCAGTTCCTTCACAAGGCGCTGAGTGAATACCTTCATCAAAACAGGTATGGAGGCATGCTCTTATCCCTCAAATCACACTTCCAGTCTCTTTCATTGATTGGACTCTAGCTGGTGCTCATTGATTTCAATATTTTGTAGGTTTATATCCTCTGTGTAAACATTGATACATGAGAAAAATCTTACCAGCCTTGTATTTGTATCAAATTGTGTGCCTCTGTCGCCCTCTGCTGTTTTCCCAGTGGTCTTGTAGGACGCCACATTGCCCAGGCTCAGCTGATGCAGTCCTGTCTAGCTGCAGTGAAGACCTCCATGCTGGTCGTCCAGAGGTCTCAGGACACGATCAGCGTGGTTTTACAGGCCCAACAGGACTGCTGCAGGCTGCAGGACACACTGGGTGACCTCTTGGGCTGCTACATACACATCCTCACTGATGGTAAGAAAGTTAGGAATTAACAAGACGAGCAGAGAACAAACAGCTGGAAGCAAACATGCAGATCCACCATCATCTCACTGGAAAACAGGCAGCTGTCCTCATCAGTCACTGAATCCAAGACCTTTTCACTTAGATTTTAGGTATTCATTTTGTGTCACAGGTGTAGATTTCAGTGGGAGGGAGGATACAGATCCCAGTTCTACCTTCTAGCTTTGACCACACACACTATGGTGTCCATGTGACCCTGTCCCCTCTCCCACCCTGAATGTGGCAACTGTTCCCTGTGAGATTATCAGGATTTGGTATAACTCAGGATCCAGGCTCAGAAAAGTACTTTGGGCAGGTTGATGAACTAATCAAATACTGTTTCCAACAATCCGTGTGTTACGTCCCCACTTAAAAGCTAGGCGATGAGGGTGGGGGACAGTAACAGTTAGATCCAGGTGGAATGAAAAGAACACCAGGCAGAGGTATTTAATATAAAATAGATCTTTATTGTAGGCAAACACCTCAATCATATAAATGGCAACAACAAAAGGAGACAGCACCGCTGCTTTAATGAGAAATCAGGGAGGTTAACCCAAAGTGGTAATGACCACTTCAACAAAGGAAGCAACAATAAGGCTTCAACAGAAAGAGACAGCAACGCTGCTAGCAAACAATATCCAGGCAGGCCACACAAACTAATGAAGGCTGCCGTCACTCATGGGCAATCACTGCTCAGTTAAGCACTACTCATAAAGAGCCACACACCAGACGGCTGGCCACACGCAGCAGGCTGTTCCACACCTAAGCCAGTAGCACACTCTGACCAGCACAGAGGAAATCCACCAGAAACCTCTCCCTCCTCTTCCACACTGCTCTTCTCAAGCTTATATCACCCCTGAGGGTAATTGGTTGTAACGAGAGCAGATGAGCAGCAGGTGTGACCTAAAGGAGAAGGCAGGGGCAGAGGGAGGGGCCAGAACGAAGGAGGAGGAGAGGGAGAAGACAACACCACGCCCACACATTCCCACAGCCTCCCAGGATGTAACACCGTGAAACAAGTTCAGTTGTGATGCAAACAGGCTGAAGCGAACCTTTAATAGTGCGTTTTCTTTCTTGATTTCAGTCACAGCAAGGACTAACATAGAGAGGGTGTTCGTAGTGCAATTCAGAACAATGAGAGAAAGTGACACTGTTGATGTTTGTGTGTATTCAGGGCCGCGTGTGCAAAAAAACCATCATAGGATTCTAACATTTAGCTCAAGCAGCCTCTGTTCTACTGAACAAAGTTATCACAACACCAGTGAAGGCATCATCACTGCTGTAGTTTATGGACGCACACACACACACTGTAGCTATGCAGGTAAAGCTTAATTGATTTATAAACATGGAATACATTTTTTTTTCATTGATTTGTCTCTACTCTGTTCTTCTTCCTGTCTTTAGAGGAGTTCATCCAGTCTGTCCAGAGCACAGCTGGCATGGCTGTGGTGTTATTGATCAGGTCTGTTATGGGCTCTGGAGACGATGTTGCATCAGTGGTGAGTGAAAGGGACTTTTATCACTCTATGTATACCATATAACACTAATAAATTACAATTGTAGTGTTTCTTCATATACAAATCTAAACTTAAGTAGTACCTTTTTTCAGATAAAAATTATATTGAGCTGCTGTAGTCCCTCAATACTGGGTCTCATACTGTCAAATTATTTATAAGGTTTTTTCATTGAAATTAATGAGTTATTTCTGTGTTGTTGTTGTTTTTCCTTCTGTAAGCAATAATGTATAACATTATTGCTTACAGAAGGAAGTACCAAAATCAGTCAGGTTCTTGCTTCTTACTGTCCTTCTGCTAAGTCAAATATTTGATATCTTGCAGTAATATTTGATTCTTCTCTGGGCCTTGACTCGCAGTAAAGTCTTTGTCTTGTTCCTGTTTCTTTCATTTAAGGAAAAATTGTTCATGCATTTGTGTCATCGCGTTTAGATTCTTGTAATGTCCTGTTTACCAGCTTGGACAAATCATCCCTTTCTCACCTCCAATCTATACAAAATGCATTAGTCAGACTACTATCTCGTTCTAGCAAGCGTGCTCCCATTACTTCAATTTTATATTCTTTACCCAATTCAGGGCTCTAGAGTGCGACCAATTTGGTCGCAAATGCGATCAAACTTTTCAGTGGTGCGACTAAAAATAAATATTTGGTCGCACCTGTGTGGAAAAAAAAAAAAAAAAATTCATTCGCTTATTACCCACCAGTCTACCGTTGTTTACAGCGCTGTCTTTTTCTTTTTTCACTTAAATGACCTCGGACAAGAAAGCCTAATTTCTGCTGTTCAATACTGAAGAAATTTAAACTTCTTAAAATTATGCAAAATTGCAGAATATTTATATGGTTATCTGCTATAAAAAGCCAGACCAGGAAAATCTCCTTCATGTTTTTCTGTTTTATTCTCAGTAACTTTCACACAAAGGCATCTGCTGTGATGTTCACAATTCTGATGAAGTCTCACATGTATCAGTACTGATACATGATCAGAATTATAATATTTCTGACTGTCTGAGGCTAAATTGAATCGAATCAGGACTTTGAGAACCTGAATCGAATGGATTATAGAAATCAGTGATGATACTCAGCCCTAGTGAGCAGCCTAGGCCTGACAGAAGTGGATGTACTGTAGCTGTGGGTAATAAGAAAAGATGAAAAGAACTATTGATAACTTTTTTGTTAAGTTAAGGCCTGATCTGTCTGAAATTCATAGCCAGTGCTCTGACACGGTGCCATCAATCTTTGAATGCTGAAAAAGCACAGTGTATCCAGGAAACACATTATATGCTGCGATAAATGCACTGCCCAAGTGTCCCCTCTCCCCACGGCCTTTCAGCAGCAGACAGCAGCAAACAGGTCGTCAGAGGAGGCCGAGATGATGATTAAGTTTTTAACATTTTCTACAATATTGACAAAGCACTTTAAGCACAAGTTTGTTTGTTAATAATTTAGAAATTAATATTGTCTGTATGGACCCCCCCCCCCCCCCCCCCCAAAAAGAAAGTGCACATGTAAAACTGCGGTGTTAAGCGATGCGGTTGAAAAATTTGAGTGTGCCTAACTTTTGTGCCGGTACGCCTAAATTTTTAAAGTTAGGCGTACCGGTGCGCCCATGTCAAAAAGTTAGTCTAGAGCCCTGCAATTGATTTTAGAATTCGTTTTAAAACTCTTATTTTAACATACAGAGCACTAAACGGCCAGGCCCCAGATTATTTATTCAAGCTTCTTACAAAAGACACTGCTGCTCGCTGTCTCCGCTCACAGAGTTTGAAGATGAGAGGGGACAGAGCCTTTCAGGCTGTGGAACAGTTTACCACCACAGCTCCGTTTGGTTGACTCTGTGGAATCCTTTAGAAGGCAGTTAAAAACTTTACTGTTTAAACAAGCTTTCTGTTGATCAATGCTTTTTAGGTTGTTTTTTTCTTCAAATAATTTTATTTACATTGAACCTTTTATATTGTGTATATTGTCTGTTTTGTTACTTAACATTCTGTTTATTTTAATCTTTGTTTACAGCGCTTTGTGACTGCCTGTCTATGTAAAGCGCTTAATAAATAAACTTTACTTACTTAGATTGCAATTATAGTAAAATAAAATGTTTATTTATGTTTGTGAACTGCATTAAATAATGAAATCATAGATTCTGGCTATAAAGGGGATCTTTTATGCTGTGTGTAGGTGTGCAGTTTGCTGCGTAGCTCTGTGCAGGATTTGGATTCGGCTCCTCAGTGGCTCAAGCAGAGGTGTGAGGGTCTGTGCAGCGGCGGACGCCCACCGGGTGTCTCTCTGTATCTGTGTCACGGTGCCCTTGCTATGCTGAGCTGGAAGGCTGCCCTACCAGGACCACAGTGGGAACAGCTGCTGCTGCTGGTCCCAAACACACTGCTGGATCTAGATGTTAGGTAGCTCTGCTCTGATACCCAATTTCTATTCTCAATATTTTTCCAGATTCTGATGAAATGGAATGTGCTGGGATGCAGTTTACAACTTTTATTTTAAGTTTTGCTTTTGTTTTTTTTCCTTTCAATAGTATAAAGGAGTCGAGTACAGCCATGGTGGTGGCTCGGGTCCTGACTCTGTGGAGTGGGGCTGCCCTGGATTGCCTGAAGGGGCAGACACAGTTGTGTCCTCCCAGCCTCCAGCAATCCCTGAGTGGAGGCTCTGACCTACAGCGACACCTGCTGGAGCACATCTACTCCCACTGGGAGCATCCGCTGGATGGTGTCCGCCACCAAACCCGGTCCTTGTTCCGCAACCACCTCCTCATCCATCAGCACACCAGCCCGTCCGTCTCTGACCCCATCGAGGATCCGTACATCACCGACCTGACTCATAATCTACTAGGGCTTGAGTGGCATATGAGGGGTAAGTTTGGCTCCTTAGGCTGCCTGGTGGAGCTCTATGGGGCAGGGTATCTGCTTAACATCCAGCCCCAATTGCCTTCATGTCTCCTGGGTTTGATGGGTGACCAGACCTTAGCTCCGTATGCCAGCGACCTACTGGAAAGGCTGTTTGTCAGCCACAAGGCACAGCTGACGAGAGAGGCTGGTGCAGCAGCGGGAGAGGCGGAGGCTTGGATGGAGTGCTGGCACCAGACGTGGGTAACTCCTCTGCTGCATGTGTTGTGCCAATCCAGGCTGGACCAAACAACGTACATCCTGGACTACTTCCTCCCCAAGCTGCTACGCTGTAGCCCCTCCAGTCTGGCACACATGGTGCAGGCCCTGCAGGACATGGCACCCACAGGTAAAGACTTGCATGTCCTTTACATCTGCAGCTGTTTTCACTCAACCCTTATTTCTCAAATGCATATTAATGTCTCTCAGCTTGACAAACTGTTATGAATGCAGTCAAAGAGTATATTCTATTGCAGTCCCAAATAATAAGCCATAATATTATTCTGCTATTTTGCTGTTCTTATTAGGTTCTGCTGGCAGCAGAGGAGCTCTAGGCGCTCTGATGACGTGCCTACGGGCAGCCAGGGCCCAGGGAGTCATACCGTCCACAGAGGGTGGTCTGTGGGGAGGACTAGTGCCGCTGTCCCTGCTCCAACAAGCTCTGATACACAAACATGATCAGGTAAGTCTGTCTGTGTCCTCAAAGCAGATGCAAGTGTTGCAAGTGTTCTTATGCATTCATCTCTCACTGTTCAGGTGAGGATGGATGCTTTGGGCTTGGTGTGTGAGAGCCACCGCAGCACAGAGGTTCTGACCTCACAGGAAATGGACCTGATCCGCCACTTCCTCCTGCCCAACCTCAACAGCCAGTCACCAGGCATCAGACAGCAAACAGTCAGCCTGCTAAAGAAGGTTAGCAGCCTTACACCCGAGGCTGTCTTTAATGTTTGGAAATGCTTTTGCTGAGCAGAGCAGGCTGTGGATTTACGTGGAGGAAAACATTGAAATCGGCACTTAATGAAACTTTGAATGTTCTGCTACACAGCTGCTCTGCAGGGTGAAGGACAGCACTCAGCTGCTGCAGAAGAGACTGAGCCAGAAGAGAGACCAGGACGAGGGAGACACAGACCAACACACTCTACGTCAGTACAAGGTAAACCACACACTCAGTTGTTTTGTTTTTTTTTCCAATAGTGTTGATATTTTTGTCTGATGAATTTATTTGTCTTGTTGCAGGCGTTCCTGTGCTGGCTGTGTGAAAGGCTGCTGGAAGTTTTGCTCCCTGGAGCCTCTTTTTCTAAATGCCTCACGTCTCTGCATCTGCTGGGTCTGCTGGGTCAGCTCTTTAGCTTCAGCACTGGTACATCAGCTGCTCGCTAGTCACCGTTTTGACTAAATTGCTCACTACACTGAACTAAAACTTCACTGATGTGTAAATATGCTGTATTAGACTCCAAGGATTACATGCATGTTAATCAGGATTTGAGGCCTTATTTCAAGATCCCAAATAGTGTAGCTTTGCATGATTCAGAGTTCAAAATAATCCATATTATTCTAACTGGGCCTTGGTACAGCTTCTCTGTTCATCTGAAACCAGCTGTTTTAACTCCTCTCCCTCTAACTGAGCCGCCTTTGTAGACAGAAACACAAAGAAAGTTAGTGCTGTGCTTAGAGCTGAGAGGACCGTATAGGACGGGGGTTGGCAACCCTGGGCACTCGTGCCACAGCTGGCACCCGAAGGGTTAACTGATGGCACGACACACAGTGAATTAATCTGAAAGGTGCATTAAAAAATAAATGGCCGGGCCAGCGGTGCACATCGCAAATTAGCTCGCATAGACACATTAGTTGTGCTGCTTCTTAATGACGGTATCTTATCTAACAACCCAAACTACCAGATTCAACTTGTAATTGGCTAAAAATCACTTAGCCTGCTGGTGAGAGAGATGTTGTTAGCTGGCAGGTTTTTTTCAAGCGATGTTGAAATTTCCAAATTTCGACACTTCAAAAGCTTCAGGAGCTGTCCGCTCAGCGCAGCATCGGCACCGCGGACATACACGGATACATCCGAAGAGTCGAGACAGAATTCACAATGAGTTTTCTGGGCTTTCAGGTGTATGGACCAATGTTTTCTTTTCTGATCAAAGCAGAAAGCTTTAATGAGCAGCTGGATTTGTCTCGCATTAACTGGCTGAGTTAATGCGACATCGAAATGCAGCATTAAAACCTGGGCTATGTTTAACATGAGCGTTCATCATTCTAACAGTGTAAATGAGAGAAATGAATGAAAACCAGAATGAGGCCCTTAAAGTTCCTTATGGCTAAACTGCCATCTGAGACTCAACTTTTAATAAACTGTTTCAGGTGGTAAAACAGAAAGATGGTGGTGTTGGGCTCTGATATGCTGCAACAGTTTGGAGTCCAGAGCTGTGTTCAAGGACGCAGTAACAGTGATTCTTGGCACAATGCATGTATGTATGTGCCTGAACCAGCAGCTTGTCTGGTGCTGGCCAGCCTCTTTATTTTGATGCCAGCCTGGTGCTCCAGCTGCGTCAGCTGCATACTCTGCCTGTTGTCACAGACTGTCCCCTCCTGTGTTTTCTCAGAGCCTGATGTTTTCGCCCTCGGTGAAGTTGTGACCTCTACATATGCTCAGAACGTCCTCTTCTGTGTCGCCAGCAATTTCCTGGAAGTCAAACAGCTCGCCTCGTCGTTAATACAGCAGCTCCCACCATCAGCTGTTGGACTTGAGGTTCTGACACGCGTCTAAATAAAAGTTTCTGTTACTTCAAAAACAAAAAACTTTTTTTTCTTAGATTTTTGTAATTCTTGTTTTTGTTTAGTGCAGACATTGATCTCTGGTCTCTTTGTTTCCAGGTGCCCGAGAGGATGCGCTCCATTCTTCAGGCTGCTTTGGACCTTAGTACAAGCACCAAACCTTTTGACAGCGTTACAGCTGCCCACCTCCTCAACCTGCTGCTCCCCCAGCAACACCTGAGCCAGTCTTTGCTGCACTGCGCCCAGCAGCAAGGCCTCGATTACCAGCCTCTTTCCATACCAGCCCAGGCTTCTGATATGCTCATTTTGGAGCTCAACACTCTGGCAGGTGAGATCCACGTTTGCAGACCAGCCTCAGAATTTCATGTGCATATAGCGTATGTTGAACTGTGCTGCTTTCTGTCCTCAGTGGTTCAGTTCTTGCTGCGCTGCCTGCAGTCTGAGGTGTCGAGGGCAGAGGCATCTCTGTTGCAGGCAGCTGCTTCCTTTCCTCTCTATGGCAGAGCTCACTGCATCACTGCTGTCCTGCAGCATCTAAACACAGAGTAAGAACAAGAATTGCATCTACACAATATTCAAATTAGCCACGATCTCTTATCATGGGATTATTACATGTGTATATATGTGCGTGCGTGTGTGTGTTTAGGAGTTTGAGTCAGACTGAGCAGTGGAGATTCCTGGTGTCAGAGCTGGTTGCTGTGTGCTACAGGATGTCTGACGTGGTCTCCCCTGTAGTCCAGAGCTCCTCTCCAGAAGGACTCATCCCCATGGATAATGACTCAGGTCTTCTATGTGCAGTATAACTACAAGTCTACACTGTAGAATTCATCAGGAAAACAGTTGCTGAAATTACAAGAACCCTGGAACACAAATAGAGAAACTGTTACATGCATAACACAAAAATGACACTGAAATCAGATGAAAAAACTCCAGCTTGCCTTGTTTGTGTTTTGGACAGAGACCTCAGCAGGGCTGCAGAAGATCCTGCAGGAGATTCAGCCCAGGGACACCAACGACTTCTTCACCAGCGCAAGAGAGCTGGAGACACAGCAGGGGGACGATCACACACAGACCCCATCACTTGACACAGGTAATGTAAACATTTCCCTGGTATCTTGGCTCTTTAAGTGCAGTACCTGTGATCTCCTGGTGAGGGAAGTGTTTCATGTGGTAACTTTACACGATGCACAGTCTGGACCCTGCAAGTGCAACAAGTGCAACTTCACAGTCATAATGGAAACTGAATAGTGTTAATGTGTAACACAATCAAACAGAAATATTGAATTTGAGCACAGTATGAGACTTCCTGTTTCGACTGCATACAGAGGTTTAGTTTGCCACATTACTTAATAAGACAACCAAACCTTGCATGCATGTGCTGGCTGTAGGTGGTGAGGGCTATAGGGTGACGGCTCAGATGGTGCTGGTGTGCTGCTGGCGGACAATGAAGGAAGTGGCCATGCTGCTCGGACAGCTGTGTCAGAGCCTGCCTCTGCACTACACCAATGACAACGTGTGCACGCACACCGGGCTCATCACAGAGCAACAGGTGAGACCCCAGACACCAATGCATACACCCCTCGCATCCTACTACTGCATTTATCTCATACACAACAGAGGGTAGTTCAGCACGTTAGGTATATTACTGTTGTTGAAAATATGAAAATAAAATTGTTCTGACTGTGAACTTTTTTTATAGAAGTTTGATTAGCAGGTTATGGGCCAGGGTCAGTGATGTAAAACATCAAGTAATTGTTCATTCAAAGCTATAATTAATTATTAAGCTAGTTAAATGTGACAGTTTTCAAATGTTAGATGTTTTTAAGTTATATTACAAATCATTCAGACATTGTTAGTAATAATAGACCTTCCTGACTCTCAGTTGCAACCTGTGGAGTGATTTCTGTGTGATGCAGGTAGAATTTTTTTGCATAAATTAAAAGCATGTCATGTTTCCTGAGCGAGTTCCCTTAATATCAGTCTGTCTGTTCCTATCGGTGGAAATGAGGAACACTAGCTAACAGTAACTTAGAATGAGTTAGTCACTGATTTGAACTCAGACCATGTATTCAAAAACAGACTTGAAATGAGGACAACCAAGCAAACATGCTGTGGTTCAGATAGTATTTTGCCAGCACAATTAGCACAGGTGAGCAAATAAGCTAAGGTTAGATAGCTAGCTTCTACATCGAGCAATATGTTTGTACCAGCAGGCGAACTAACGCTCAGGAGTTATTCTGAGCGTGTGTAAAAGATAAGCTGGTAATAGTCTGGTATACTTTTCTAATAATCAGACTGTCCCTTTAAAAAAAACCAGAGTCTGAGTACCACAGTGACCTGTTTGTATTCAAAGCCCCACATATCCCACTCGTCCGTATTAACATAATGCTCCATTGTTGTTCCAAACTACGTGAAACATTGAGTCAGACTGTTGCATCGTTACCAATTAGAACCAATGCACCTGGGTGCAATAACAGAAACAAGCTGTGGAAGTGGGAAAGTATTAAGAGTCAGACAAACACTATCACCCAGTTTCCCAGACATGGATTAATTGTAGTCCTGGACAAGAAGAAAAATTCGGCTAAAAAAGACGAGGATTAAGTCATGTCTGGGAAAACAAGACAAACCATGTGAGCTTCAGTCTTTTCATATTATTTCTTGCCAGTGAAAAACTAAAATATTTCATACATTCACACATAGATTTTAAGCACAGCTTTTACCTTAAAAATTAACATTGTAGGTCATATGTTTTATAATTATTTTGTTTCATGTTTGATGTTGGATTTTAGGCATAGATGCTGACTCAAATCAGTAGGGATGTTCCAAAGAACAAGAACTTATTGGTGACAGTCAGGGGCTGATTTTATGAATAATTGAATAAATGTTAAACGGCCCAAAGTGAAAGGGGGAAAAAACTGCTGCATGACTACAGCATGTAGATGTGGTCTGCAACGCTGGGTAGCACCTACATGCAAACAAGGCAGTTATCTTGCCAAAACGTTCTGTTTTTATTGTCACAATGATCTTTCAGAATTATCCAGACTGTGAATGTAGTGAAAGACGAGCACTGATATTACTCAGTGCATCCCTACATGTCAGTATGAATTGCATAAACCTCTTAATCTATCTGTTGTAGTTAACCTGTATAAGAAATGACATTTAAAATAGCATAAGCTCTGCTCCCTCCAGTGTATTAATTTATGTCAGGGCCTGTGGATGTGTGTCACATTGTCCTCAAACACTGCTGTCACGTCTCAGCTCTGCCTTGTCCCCATTCCTTGTATTTGTGTACATATATATATATATATATATATATATATATATATATATATATATATATATATATATAAAATACAAATGCTACGGCAAGGAGGAGTCAGGACGCCAGGTCAGGGGGGAGATATCATCACCCCCACCCGAGATTGGGTACATAGCCCCAAGTGCGATAGGAGAAGGATCGTTGAGTGCGAGAGGAACTGACCTGAAAAATAGGATCATGGCCAAGCTTGAAACCTGGATCCCCCGTAGCCGGTTACCAAGATTACGTGAAGTACCCTCAGAAGGTCTGCTAGATGATGTTAATGCAGCACTACGGGCAATACCTACAACCACGATTACCGACACTAACAAGCTGATCTACAATACGGCAGCAGTGATCAGTGAGATGCTTGGCTACAAGTTGAACAGCCACAAGGGGCAGTACCCTCCATGGAGAAGGAGGCTAGAGGGCAAGATCAAAGTAGCACGGAGGGAGGTTAGCCAACTAACGGAGTTGCAGAAAGGTGCGACAAATAAGGTGCCTAAGAAATACAGCAAGTTGTCCATACCTGAGGCCTTGGAAACTGCCAAGCAAAGACTCACAGCCTTGGCCAGCCGCTTGAGGAGGTACACCAGAGAGATAGAAGGCAGGAGAATAAACCAGCTGTTCTCCACAGAACCAGCAAAGGTGTACTCTCAGTGGCAAGGGAACAATAAGAGAACAGCACCACCAAGGCTGGAGACGGAGCAATACTGGAAGAGCATATGGGAGAAGGATGCAACCCATAACGGCAATGCTCAGTGGCTAGAGGATCTGAGGGCAGACCACAGCGACCTCCCTGAACAGGGTCCAGTAACCATCACAGTGGCAGATATCCAAGAAAGGGTCTCCAGTATGAAGAGTTGGACAGCACCAGGGCCCGACATGGTTCACGCCTACTGGCTGAAGAAGCTGACTGCACTCCACGAGCGTCTGGCAGCACAAATGAACCAGCTGCTAGTTAACGAAAGACACCCGGAATGGCTAACTGAAGGCCGGACGGTCCTGATCCCCAAGGACCCCAAGAAGGGACCGGTCCCCTCCAACTACCGACCAATAACCTGCCTCAGTACTACATGGAAGCTCCTGTCAGGCATCATATCGGCTAAGATGAACAGGCACATGGGTCAATACATGAGCGGGACACAGAAAGGAATTGGCAAGAATACCAGAGGTGCAAAACACCAGCTACTGGTAGACAGAACAATCAGCCGAGACTGCAAGACCAGACTGACCAACCTGTGCACTGCCTGGATTGATTACAAGAAGGCCTATGACTCAATGCCCCACAGCTGGATACTGGAATGCCTAGAATTGTACAAGATCAATGGGACCCTAAGAGCCTTCATCAGGAACTCAATGGGGATGTGGCGTACAACACTAGAGGCCAACTCCAAGCCCATAGCACAAGTTACCATCAAGTGCGGGATCTACCAAGGAGATGCTCTGTCCCCACTGCTGTTCTGCATAGGCCTGAACCCCCTCAGTGAGATCATTAACAAGACTGGCTACGGATACCGACTACGGAACGGAGCAGTTGTCAGCCACCTCCTGTACATGGATGACATCAAGCTGTATGCCAAGAGTGAACGAGACATCGATTCACTGATCCACACTACCAGGCTATACAGCAATGACATTGGAATGTCGTTCGGACTGGAGAAGTGTAGTCGGATGGTAACAAAGAGAGGGAAGGTAGTCAGAACTGAGGGGATTGAACTACCAGAAGGCAACATTGCAGACATAGAGGACAGTTACAAGTACCTGGGGATCCCGCAGGCAAATGGGAACCATGAAGAGGCCGCTAGAAAGGCTGCAACCACCAAGTACCTGCAGAGGGTCAGGCAAGTCCTGAGGAGTCAGCTGAATGGTAAGAACAAGATCCGGGCCATCAACACGTACGCCCTGCCCGTGATCAGGTACCCTGCTGGGGTAATAAGCTGGCCAAAGGAGGAGATAGAAGCCACTGACATAAAGACAAGAAAGCTCCTGACCATGCATGGAGGGTTTCACCCCAAGTCCAGCTGTGTATATATATATATATATATATATATATATATATATATATATATATATATATATATATATATATATATATATATATATATATATATATATATATATATATATATATATATATACTACTAGTGCAACGATATTCGTATCGATATTGAACCGTTCGATACAGTGCTTTCGGTTCGGTACGCATATGTATCGAACAATACAACATTTGTAATTTATTTTATCAACTTTCCTTCTGACGATGCTGTCTGTGTTGAGCGCTCAGTGAATCTGCGTTCGACTACTCCGCCTAGGCTGCACTGTCAAGCGCAGATCCACTGAGCGCTCAACACAGACAGCATAGTCAGAAGGAAGAGCGCAGGGCAAGCTAGCAAGACAGAAGTTAAGCTCTCCTTGCAAGATGGACCTCCCCCACCCTCATTCAGATCTGGCGTTTGGAATTATTTTGGTTTTCATGTGACGTATGACCCTGAAGGTAAGCGAGTCATGGACTAAAGTAAAACAGTATGTTGGATGTGCCATGCAATGCTTAATTACATTGGTGTGAACTAGGGCTGGGCGATATGACCCAAAATTCATATCTCGATATTTTTTAGCTGGATGGCGATATAAGATATATATCTCGATATATTTTTTTAAAGCCATAAAGTAAGAACAAAAAGAGAGTTCTTAGTCAAAGCTGTGTCCCAGATGTCACACAGGCACTTTTATTAACATAGAGCAGATGTACATAAAATTTACTCAAAAATAAATTATGAGCATTTATTAAATAATAATGCTCCATAAATAAAAGAAAACAATGTTGTTTTTGTGCATAACAAAAAGCTCACAATTGTGCAGTCAAAATGTAAACTAAAAGACGCTGAGCACAATAACAAAGACAGATTTCAAAGCTGCTCTGTTCCCAACTTGTACTGCGTGACTGACAGCCTGGAGTTTGAAATCCGCTTCGCAACCACGTCTCTTAACAGGTGCCATTTATGGTCCTTATACACAGTAGGGTAATATTACGTTGAAGCACAGTACGTATCACTCCGCGAGGCTCAGCCATAATGCTCCGACAATCCATCAAGCGGTGCAGCTCCGTAGCTTACCAAAGTCGTACTAAAACATTTTTTGACAGATTGCTGAGCGCCGTGTTCCACATAAAATCGGTTCGCGGCCATCAAGCACAACCAGAATTCATACATAAGGCGCGCTGTCAACTTTTGAGAAAATGAAAGGATTTTAGTCCGTGCAGCCCCTCTGGGCTGCATGGCGTTAGCGTGGTTAGCTCGTTAGCGTGGTTAGCTAGCTAACACGTTGACGCCGTCCAGCCCCACGCACGGCGATGCGCAGTAACTCGTTAACGGAGATTTGCCGTGTCCATCTTGTCGCTTCCTGCAGGTGAAGCGATGGGGGAGGAGGGGGAGTTGTGTTCAGTGAAGGAGAGGCGAGGCCGAGTAACGTTGCGTAAAGACGAAAGTGGACGAAAGAGAGGCAAACCTGCGGCTCCACAAGTATAATTATAACGTAACATAGACTATATCGATATAAAGGATATTGTCACATCTTATATCTCGTATAAAAATATATCGATATTTTTTAAAAACTCGATATATCGCCCAGCTCTAGTGTGAACTAGTGTGTTAGCGCAGTTAGCTCGTTAACGTGTTGGCCGTCTAGCCCCATGCACGGGGCTATCCGCGGTAGCTCGTTAACGGAGATTTGCCGTGTTGTGGCGTTAAGGTCATTTCAACGAGATTAACCTGAAAGCACTAGTGGGAACACAACGAATATGACTGCACATTTACGCCGACATCATCCTAGTGCAAAGACAAAAACAACAAGCATGCTACTAACTTTAGCCGAGTCATTTAGACAGCTGTTAGCACATGATTCTCCTTATGCTGCTGAGAATATAGCCCAGAAGAAGCGGATAGTATAGCTTTTATTTTGGAAAGAGCCATTTCTCTGTAATAAACTCTCTTTTCCAAAGATGAGTGATTCCTCAATCAGATACAGGGCTTGCAAAATCGCTAGCCCGACGTCCCGGAGCTAGCGATCTTTCCAGTCGGGCTACAAAAATCTCTCTGCCCTGCCCGTCGGGCTATTGTAGGAAAAATATATGTCAATGCTTTTGCATTCTTTCAGAAATGTAGCTGGGTAATTATGTCATTGGCATCGGTGAGCCACTGTCAATATGTGACATATTGAAATCGCATTTGAATTTGCGCTTGTTTTTTTGCTTTCACTTTGCAATGACAGCACTGATCTGTGAGTGATGATAATTTGTGCACCAATTCCTCTGACATCGTCTTATTAATCGTTAGCTTACTATGCAAACATGACAAGTGAAATCTCCCGCAGCTTAAACATGTGAGAGGTTGATCGCGCAGAGAATCGCTGAGCTTATGTGAGTCCGTGTGTAAAAGTAGCAGGATATATATTTTAGTTCTGCTGAGCCAAATAAGACAGGTCAGGGTGAAGAAGTGACAGCCAAAGAAAAGCTTACCACAAAACGGAGAAGTTATGACAAATCAGACTATAAGGCAAAAAGAAAGTGCAGCTTTATGGTTTCATGGACAAAAGAATTTCTGTGGCTGCAATATGACAAGCTAAATAACCAGGGCTGCACATAAGTGGTCCGCAGGTGCGCATTCGCTGTCAAAATAAAAAACGCGCACAAGGGTTAGGGTTAAATTTAAAAACTGTACTTTTGAGTTAAAATATATATTTATAATTTTAATAAATGACAAATTAAAAAGGCATGAACATTTTTTTGTATCGAAAAAATATCGAACCGTGACACCAAAGTATCGAACCGAACCGAACCGTGAATTTTGTGTATCGTTGCACCCCTAATACATACATACATACATACATACATACATACATACAGATATAGATATATATAAGTATAGGATGACTAACGACCCTAACCAAGCTGTAACAGCTAAGCTTTGTTACTATAGCGTGCTGCCAAGGATAGGGAAGCCCTCTCTGTTATTACTGATTTCATACAATCTACAAAGACAAACGCCTGACCTGAATGTGGACTCCACTGGGGTCTCATGCGGGATCTAGAAAGCGAATAGTTATGTCTATAACTTCTGTTCCCTGAAGGAGAGGAACGCGGTACAACACATAAGTATGGGATATCACGCCCTCGTGTGTCCTGGCTGAAGAAACCTTTATTCACGCCTTTAAGGCAGATGATGTGCGATGACACGTGCACGGCCCCACCTGCACATATAGCCGCTGTCATCCCTCAGTTCGATAGCCGCTCTTCACCGAGCCAAACTGCTCAGTGGGGCCACCTTGTGTTGTAACTCGTTCCTATCCTTCAGGGAACAGAAGTTATAGACATAACTATTCGTTCCCTTTCAGTCAATTCACTCGGTACAACACATAAGTATGGGACATATATACACGCCCCACAGAGGAGCCACCGAACCGGAATCGGACCACCACATCCTTAGTGAGTGGTAGACCCAGCAGAAATGACAGCATGAGCCACCGAAGGGGCTGTAACGTCCAACCAATAAAACCGCACAAAAGTGTGTGGTGATGCCCAACTAGTTGCCATACAAATATCAGCTACAGGCACCCCTTTAAAAAGAGCCCATGAGGTTGCCATCCCCCTGGTGGAATGAGCTCTCACCAGTGAGATAGCTTCTATAATCCAGTGGGACAGCCTCTGTTTGGACAGAGCTCTACCTCTATTTGGATTAACGAAGCAGACAAACAGCTGGTCACATAAACACACAGTCTGAGTGCGCTCAATGTAGGTGTGTAGCACATGCACTGGACAAAGAGAATGCTGCATCCTCTGCTCCTCAGATGTAAAAGGAGGGGAGCAAAAGCTCAGACACTCAAACTCCATTGAGCTATAAGATGCAGGCATGATCTTCGGAAAATAGGCAGCATCAGGCAGCATGTGGCCATCAGGAGAGAGGGTCGGTAACCATGGCAACGCATGTAAACGCATGGCAACGGGCCGGTAACCATGGCAACGGGCTGGTAACCATGGCAACGGGCTGGTAACCAGGGCAACGCATGGCAACGGGCCGGTAACCAGGGCAATGGGCCGTAACCATGGCAACGCATTTAAACGCATGGCAACGGGCCGGTAACCACGGCAACGGGTCATAACCATGGCAACGCATGTAAATGCATGCCAACAGACCGGTAACCATGGCAACGCATGCCAACGGACCGGTAACCATGGCAATGCACAAACAGTGGCAGTTAAGCTAAGTTCAAGTCAGCAGACAACGGAGCTAACTAGCAGCAGCTAGCTAGCCCAACTCAACAGAGGTGTTCTCAGCGAAGTGAAGAGCGTAAGAACTGAGGGATGACTGTGATGACAGTGGCTATATGGGCAGGCGGGGCCGTCCATGTCATCACATGTCATCTGCTTTAAAGGCGTGAATAAAGGTTTCTTCAGCCAGGACACGCGAGGGCGTTATATCCCATACTTGTGTGTTGTACCGAGTGAATCGACTGAAAGGGAACCGTTTACACTCTGCTATCCCAGTATGAGTTCTTTGCTAAAAAAAGAAAGAAAGGAAAACCGTGTACGGTTATACAGTTTATGTGTGTATATTGTGAATTCTGTAGAAAGGAATGCTGTGTGTGTGTGTGTGTGTGTGTGTGTGTGTGTGTGTGTGTGTGTGTGTGTGTGTGTGAGAGAGAGAGAGAGACCCCCACAGCAGGAGGCCCTTGAATTAGCATCCGCCCTCGTTAGCACCGCGCTTTCATTTGAGGCCCAATCCCGCTGGTTTAACGGCCACGACGCCTCTCCCTTTCCACTGCATTCTTTCCAAATCACTTCCACCACCAGCAGGAAAAGACAGAGCACTGCAAACAACAACACACACACACACACACACACACACACACACACACACACACACACACACACACACACACACACACACACACACACACACACAAACAAACACACAGGAATAGTTGTCTGAGTGTTTCAGCATGTGAGCGTCCATAATAACAACGGTACCAGACATAGGCTGTGTTTGTCTTTGTAGGGGGTAATGAGTGTGTGTTTGCTTGTTGACAGTGTATTTACACTGAGAGAGAAAGCAGGAAGGATCAGAGGCTTTTATGTGCTGAATGGGTGGTTTTTCTTTGTTTTGGACTGCAGGGTAACCTGCAGCATCTTGAGCAGTGTTGGCTAACAATTACGTACAATCTGTGGCACATACTGTGTGTTCTGAAGCAGCTTGTGGATTTCACACTTTGGTTCTATTTGTACTTTTTTTCTGATTCATATGCTTCATGATGCTTTCGCAACTCTGTGAGATTCTGCAATGTTTTTCTTTTTATTGTTGTGACATTGATTTTAAATCTAGGCGATGTGAGAAGCGTGTAGATCAGCGGTCCCCAACCTTTTTTGCGCCACGGACCGGTTTGTGCCCGACAATATTTTCACAGACCGGCCTTTTAAGGTGTCGCGGATAAATACAACAAAATAAAACTAGTACCGGTACCGAAAAAAAGATTTATTCATAGCACACGTGAAAAGACCCAGGAAAACAGAGTTAACAAAATAACTGCTTATTTAAGCAGTTATTTAACAAACGCAGGCAGACAAGGAAAATCTGAACTTGAGCTCTTTTATCTTCATTCAGTTGTCATCAGTTTCACAGTGTGTGTGTGTGTGTGTGTGTGTGTGTGTACATCGATAGTGAATCTGTTCACATTGACAGACAGTAGGATGATTGTGAAAGGGTTTGGGAAGTTGGATCTGCTGAAGTCTCTGCGTACAAAGTCTTGCTGCCCTACCGCAGTGATGACATGCATGTGTGTAGTGTTTGTGTGACCGAAACACAACTCCTTCCAAAAACGTGTGTGAGCTCGACACCTCCTGTGGTCCTCACCAGCATCCTGTGTGACATCCTTGTTGGCCTGGCTAGCAGCTCTGCACTGTTGTTGTGGGTGAAACCATGGCAACAAGAGCAGCTGGCAGTGATGCTGTAATTTCTTTTAATTCCTTTCTAATTTATTTTTATGTTTAAGCGTTTAGGTTGAGACCTTTCCAACTTTCTCGAGTTTTTCAAGATGACAAACATTTTTTTCAGTTTTTTGTTTGCAAGAAGTAAAGAAATTAGGAAGCTGTCCTGCTGCTCTGTACAGTCACTTCAGAAAGTCTTTACATTGTAAAGTTCACATTTTTTTCCCCCCCATCTCAGATCTCAAATTATTTAATATTTTGAGTGTTAAGATATATTTCAAAATACCAAAAGGTGAATGTAATTTAGAAGCTGTTTGCCAATCAGCCTTATACAGCTGAAATAGAAGAACATGTTATTTACCATCAGACCAAAAAAGGAGAAACAGGCCAAGTCAAAAACCACTACAGCTGATTTTTGAAAAATCGCCTATTCACCATTCACCGCTTTGGTTAGGGAGGCAACTTTAGCCGAAACGCTGGTAGTTTGGTACATTTACCCTGATTTATGGCTATTTTTTATCATAGGTGTCCTAATATGCAGTGTGAACTGGTGAGTTTGTATACGCACAATTCGCCCTTTTCTAAACTATGTGTAATCAATTGAGCTTGTCACATGTGGCCCCCAGTCACGTTATGAAAGCAAACAGGACAACAGCAACATCTAAGGGTTTGAATGCTTGTGTAAATGAAAGAGTCCAGTTTTTTTTTTTTTTTTAATGTTAAAAAAATTGAGTGTAGACTTGAATGTCATCCTTATCCATTCAAAATTCAATCTACAACACCTGAAAGTTTGCAATAAGAGGTGTGTGTGTGTGTTTGACACAGACCACCGAAGTAGCTGGTCAGCTGGAGTTTGACAGCATATTTGGCATAGCTGGGAGCTCAGAGCACTGGTTACAAAGAGGAGGCAGACCATGTGTTTGGCCTGCTCTGCGTCTGAGAGGGAAACACACCCACATCCTTAGACAGGCAGAGAGGCATGCACGCGCAGTCTCACACACACACTGAATGCATTGTCTGACATCTCCATATATTTGCTCTCTTGTACATAATATTTACTTTGCAATGCTTTATTTGAAAATCTAAGTTCTAAAAATAAGAGTTCATCCACAGAGTTTCCCACAATGGAATAAAAATATACGCTTTAAAACCACCTTTACCTGTCAAAGGTGGTGTGGGGTCCTGAGTTTCATTTTAGGGCTTCCTAAAGAATGAATATGGACTACACTTTAACAAAGGGACAGGAAGAGATCCCACAAGCTTGCTTACAGTGGGGCAAAACAGTATTTAGTCAGCTACCAGTTATGCAAGTTCTCCTGCTTAAAAAGATGAGGCCTGTAATTTTCATCATAGCTATACCTCAACTATGAGAGACAAAATGAGAAGAAAAAAAATCCAGAGAAATCATATTGTCTGGTTTTTAAAGAATTACTTTGCAAATTATTGTGGAAAATAAGTATTTGGTCAATAACAAAAGTTCATCTCAATACTTTGTTATATACCCTTTGTTGGCAATGACAGAGGTCAAATGTTTTCTGTCTTCACACACTGTTGCTGGTATTTTGGCCCATTCCTCCATGCAGATCTCCTCTAGAACAGTGATGTTTGTGTTGCCCAGCCCAAAGAATTTCAACTCCCTCCAAAGATTTATCCTATGGGGTTGAGATCTGGAGACTGGCTAGGCCACTCCAGGACCTTGAAATGCTTCTTATGAAGCCACTCCTTCATTACCCGGGCGGTGTGTTTGGGATCATTGTCATGCTGAAAGATCCAGCCACGTTTCATCTTCAATGCCCTTGCTGATGGAAAGAGGTTTTCATCCAAAATCTCACGATACATGGCTCCATTCTTTCCTCTACACAGATCAGTCGTCTTGGTCCCTTTGCAGAAAAACAGCCGCAAACCACCCCCATGCTTCACAGTAGGTATTGTGTTCTTTGAAAGCAACTCAGCATTATTTCTCCTCCAAACACAACAAGTAGAGTTTTTACCCCAATTTTCTGTTTTGGTTTCATCTGGCATTCTCCCAATCCTCTTCTGGATCATCCTGCGCCGGTCAGAAAAGGATCCTGCTGTAGAAAGTAATATTAAATACATTCTAACAACAGCGATCCTCTCTAGCAAACTTCAGACAGGCCTGGACAAGTACTGGCTTAAGCATGGGACACGTCTGGCCTGGCGGCGTAGTGTGTTACTGATGGTAGCCTTAGTTACTTTGGTCCCAGCTCTCTGCAGGTCATTCAGTAGGTGTGTGGTTCTGAGACTTTTGCTCACCGTTCTTGTGATCGTTTTGACCCCACGGGGTGAGATCTTGCGTGGAGCCCCACATTGAGGGAGATTATCAGTGGTCTTATATGTCTTCTAATTGCTTCCACAGTTGATTTCTTCACACTTCGCTGCTTAATTATTGCAGATTCAGTCTTCCCAGCCTGGAGCAGGTCTACAATTTTGTTTCTGGTGTCCTTTGACAGCTCTTTGGTCTTGGCCGTAGTGGAGTGTGACTGTTTGAGGTTGTGGACAGGTGTCTTTTATACTGATAACGAGTTCAAACAGGTGCCATTAATGCAGGTAACGAGTGGAGGACAGAGGAGCATCTTACAGAAGCAGTTACAGGTCTGCGAGAGCCAGAAATCTTGCTTGTTTGTAGGTGACCAAATACTTATTTTCCACCATAACTTGCAATTAAATTCTTTAAAAATCAGACAATGTGATTTTTTTCTGGATTTTGTTTTTTCTCATTTTGTCTTTCATAGTTGAGGTATAGCTATGATAAAACTTACAGGCCTCTCTCATCTTTGCACAATTGGTGGCTGACTAAATACTGTACCAAGGAATAAAAACCACTGATTGTCAACTTTTTGCTTTTCCTAATCTGGTCAGCTATGTACTGTAGAAGTCACAATGATTATGCTGCGAACTTAAACTCTTTTATTAAAACAACATTTGATTGTTTCGCAGATGGATTTTCTGTCAATACAAGCAAAACTAGTGCTGAGCAGAAAATGTCAACATCATATTTTTTTGATTGGACACAGACTGAAATGTTTGGATGGTTGCCGAGTTAGTACAAGATACAACGTTAGTTACATCATTTGCAGTAAGCAGTTACATAAAATTAATCACTGCAAACATTCCAGCCTATGGAGCATGGCTGATTTCACATCGACAGCTTTTTCAAACAAAATGGTAGAAAATGTGTGTTTCACAATAAAATAAGAAAGAAACAGATCACTGCATCAGTCTCCTAGCTGCTTTGCCAAATGGGAAGAACTTTCTCCCTGAAAAGCATGAGAGCATGGTTTGCATGTTGTTTTTGCAAATCAGTTATCACCCATTGGACTTATAACCAAGGTGTACAAAAGAGCTTCACGTCACCTCTAAATGTAGATGAACTACAGCAGCAGGAGACCACCCAGTGTGGTCTCCTGCTGCTGTACCTTCTTACTGCACACGTCCTTTTAAAGGCGGTATTTATGTGAGCCAGAAGCTGCAGACTGCTCTCACTCCCTTTCAGACTTGTTTTAACTATGGATCTGTAGGTCAGTGAAACAGGATATCATTAATATGGTCATCCCAAGCACGCAGCTGTGGTTGTGAATGCAAAAGCGCCACCCACCTGTTGTTTAGACCATCTGATTGTAAATGACAGCCAATCAAAAGAAAGCAGGCTAAAAGGAAGAAGAGCTTTGGGTGCCTAGAAAAGCGCTATGTAAAAGCAATCCATTATTATTATTATTATTATTATTATTATTATTATTATTATCAAGAGTTGTAGCAGATAAAGTCTAAGAACATGGAGTTGGAAATGAGCATAATAGACTTTATAGAAATGTATCAATACCTGTGAAAGGTACGTTGTTATTAGTAAAGTGTCAAATGCAATGGAAAGGAAAATACAAGATTCAAAAGAAGAAAAGTATGAGAGATTTAAAAAAATAATAATTGTGATGTGCAGTAGGGAGTTATTAATATAAAGAATTGTGTGCAGTATATAGTGTGCTATATTAAATTTGTGGGGTCTTGCAGGAATGATTAGCTCGTGCTCTTCAGTCCTTCCTTTAAGCAGCAGAGAGTCCAGAGGGAGATTGGTATGAGGACTTACTGAGACATGTAGTAAAGACAAAAAATAATTCACTGAAACTGAGCAGTGGCAGCAGCAACAACAAACATGGTGAGAGTGCCGTCTAACCCGGGGCCATCGGGGGAGAAGTTAGCTATTTGGGTCACTGTCACGGCCGAGCCATACATGTAATTAGACTTGGGAAACTTCTCTCTCCGCACATGGAAGTTTTTTCTGGGAAACGGGCTAGGCTGCAAACAGGAAGTTGACATCTAAATAAAGTGCACCCCCCCTTTGCCCCCTCCTGCCCCGCGCAGGAAGCTTGCTCGGCCCTTTTTAAACAGTTACACAGACGGGAACCTTCGAAAGGGAAGCTTTAAATAGGCGAAGCCGCGGCCCGGCTCGGCCCAGCTCAGCACCGCAGCGGTCTGGGCCCCGGCAGCAAGGGACCATCTTAACAGTGACTGTCGCTGCCATTTTTACCCCGGTGAGGTCAGGCCTGTCCTGGGAGTCCACTCTGGCCACCAGTGTGATAAGTCATTGGGCTTGGTAGGCTGTGGTTTACACAGTCCATACTTTGGTGTCCAAGTTAGTCCACTTTAGGTCTGCAGGGTCAGTTGAGTTTATTGACCAGTCACGTGGTCAGAAACGGGCTGTCTAAGCCTTTCATCTTTGCCGCATTTATTATCTTTGTATGATTTTCATGTTGCACATAGTTTTAATTCACGTGCAGCATTTTTGTTTCATCGCAGTCTCCTGCTGTTTTTCCTCTTACAGACCAGCTTCATGCATCATTTTCTCTTCCTTCAGTGACATCAGGGCTCGTGGCTGAAGTTTACAGTGACTGGCATATTTCTGGTTCATGTGTGGGTCTGAGTCTGTGTTAGTTTAGATGTTGTGTCTAACCCTACATCCCCTAAGGGGCTGTTGGGATGTTTTTTTTTCTCTTTTTACACGGGGTATTTTCTTTCTTTCTTTTTTTTTTTTTTTTTTTTATATTTCTTTTTTTTTATGTTTGTGCTTTGGGTCCTCGCCACCCCTCCCTGTGCCCTCCATGCCACCCCTGACTAAGTCGGGGCCTGGCTGCCTCTGTGGTGGCGGTGATACCACAGCCTTAATGACAGGGCCGTGGAGCTCTGCGTCCGCCTCGCCCTGCCGCCTCACCTGCAACACACTCGCCAGTTTACACACTGCTGCAGGAACAGCACTGACTTGTGTGTGTGTGTGTGTATAGTTAGAATAATGCTGCTAACACTATTACTAACTGGATGGTTTTACTGACAGTGGCCATTATGTGGATGTCTCAGCATCCTTATTTGAACACACTTGTCACGCTACTGACATGCCGCTCTCACGCTTGACGAGCAGAGTGCTCCCTGGCTGAAAACTAAGTGGTGTCTCTAAAACAAGAGTGCAGCCAGTGTTGCAGCTTTGCCAAGCAGAGGAAAGTCTAAAGTGGGATTAGGTAATGTAGCGAAGAACCATTTTTTGTACACCATGCTGCTTTTTTCCTTCAGCTGGAAGCTGTGAGGCTCTGAGTAATTGTCTAAATGACCAAGCTGGTTATCCAAATGGTTCATTTTACCACCATTCAATGAGCCACGAGTGGAATTGTGTCATTTTCAAGGGTGGAGTGTGGTGGGTGGGTAATTGTTTTGAAATTGTATTGAGTTTATTGGATGTATTTAGACATAATTGCTCGACTTTAAAGGCTGATTCATGCGCTGACAAAGACAAAGTCCACTGTGGTGGATCCACTCAGATCTAAATGCTTCATTGTTTCAATGAAAGATAAAACGTAGCACACTAGAACTAACATGACACCGTCACTGTGGGAACCTCCAACTACAGCGAGCCACTTGGTGAATCTGTTTGCAGTAAGTTGACCAACAGCTTTTTTTTTTCCTTTTCAATAAATGTGTTTTCTGTGTCTTTCAGATATGCAACAACTCTTTAAGTTACGCTTTGACATCCGACTCATCAGTTAATTCCACTCTCAGATGTCAAATCTTCAAACTGTTCATCCAGTTTTGAGTAATATGAATGCGTTTGAAGCAGACTTGAATCAACGTGACGTTACATATTTTTACAAGTACATCAAAATATCCTACAAGTACATTTTTCCTTTCAAGTACTAAAATGAATACAAAAGCGCTCAAATTGCAAGTATTATAATGAATAGAACCTGCTCCTGTGAAATCCATGGTTACTTTGCATTTCTTCTGTTGGTATGTTGTTAAAGCCTTCCATAGACAGACATGTAGCCAAAGATGAAAGCAACACATCTACAAGTCGGAATATTCTGGATAATGTCACAACATCCCACATTGACACAACAGTTGTTTTGTGAACCAAAGTGTAACAACCCTGCTTCCAGGTCTTTTCCATATAGACCTGTGATTAAAAGCTAGCGCTGCTACTGTATGATTGTTGAACATGAAGGCAAATCTTGGCCCTGCAGGCCTCCAGTTGAGAAAACAGGATCTGCTGCACTAGCTCGTGGCCTGGCCTTGTTAAGGTTGCATCACTGGGTGCATATAGCATGACTTATGTCATTTTGACCCTTTGAAACTGGCATAACTAACTTCATTTGGAGAGTGCAGCAGGAGGAAAGTTATGTGAACACACACAGCCACACAGTTCACCTCTTACAGTTCAGCTGCTGATCTCCTTTCTTTCTCTCTCTCTGTGTTGCAGGTGGAGGGGGTAGGCCTGTACTTCCGTCAGCAGCTCCTGCAGTCCCGTCATCGTGGCGCCTTCGAACTGGCTTATGTGGGCTTTGTACGCCTCACAGACATGTTGTGCAGGTGCGTATGTGTCTGTGTTCACATTCAGCATAAATGGACTGAAAGGTGATACTGTTGGACGGCCATGGGCATTAGCTTCCATCACGACAGTGAGTGTCCCTGTGCCTTGTAATTAGCAGTAGGCAAGCACACTCAGTAATGTTCTTCAGATATAATCCACTCTAAATAAATCAAGGCTGGATAATTGGATTTATTTCTAATCTGGTGCCCTCTGGATGGCCAGCAGAAAGGCATGGGTGTGAAAGAACTGAACTGCTGGTGACAGAGAAAACCCACGCTGGCACAGGGCGAACATGCAAGCCTCTGACGATCTCATTAAAAGAAACATGCAGCTCCTTTAAAGTGGAGTCAGACTGTTAAATACCCTTTAATGGTCAAACACATTAAATCATGGACAGCATGAAAATCTTGGAGAGACATCTGTGATGTTTTGGGGTGTATGAGTGCCCGTCCATCCGTCCATTTTCTTTGGGTTACCTAATCAAGCCTATCCCAGCTGGTGTAGGGTGAGAGGCGGGTCACGACCCTGGACAGGTCGCCACTCTGTCACATCTGTAGCCAATTTATGGTAAAATGGTAAATGGCCTGTATTTATATAGCGCTTTACTAGTCCCTAAGGACCCCAAAGCGCTTTACACATCCAGTCATCCACCCATTCACACACACATTCACACACTGGTGGAGGCAGCTACCTTGTAGCCACAGCCACCCTGGGGTGCACTGACAGAGCGCCCCAATTTAGAATCCTCAGTTAACCTAACCCTACTAAACTGCATGTCCCCATTTGTGCACACAGTGTGGGTAGTCTGTAGACGTGTAAAGGCACCAGGGACATGGATAGGTTTTTGAGCAAAGTACGCTGCAATCCAGACAGCGTCAGGGAAGTCTTTGCTCATTTCAGCAAAACGTTCTGCACGTAACAAAACTGCAGGAAAAGATTCGGTCCCTTATGAAACAGAAAATATGATAAAGGAGGTCCTGAAGTCCTACATCAAACAAAAACATCTCAGCTTCAGCTTGCAAATTCTTGAAATGATAACTACAACTTATAGACTGAAAGATTAATCGATCTCAGACAAAAACAGAAAAGTGCAACTCATAGCTCATAACATTTTCAAACTTTTTCTTTGAAAACCAGCATTTTGCAAAACACTTCTTTGCAGTATGAGAAAAGAAAATGACAGTTTTCCTGCGCTTAAATTGCTCAGTGAAGAGCAATAGCCTGGTTTGGCCTCAGTGCCAGTGTGCTGCCAGGGCCAGCGTTAAACTTGGCTGGAGTGACATATGACGCCAAAGTCCTCATCACCTGTGCTATTCCTAGAAATAATCTCTCTATTATTCTCCCGAGGAGGAAGAAAATATTTGTTTTAATTCTAAACGACATGAAAGAATTTCTCACTTTCATGTACCTCCCAGTTTTCCTCAATGGTGGGTTGTGGAAAACGTCTTTAGCCCTGCGGCGGGTCACCAGCCACAAAACCGTCACAGCAGTGTTGACTTTGAACCACCCAGTGCTGAGCAGTTAAAACAAAACTCACTTGTTTTGTTCTTGTGTAGAAACCAGGCTCTCTGTGCGTTGTGTAACATTTTAGCGGTCGTGTGTAGGAGTACCGGGGAGTGTGTGCGTCCTGCCGCTGGCTTGTGTGGATGCGAGTGTGTGTTTCCATGAGGGAAAGAGCAATGTGTGGATGGTATGCAGGCCGTGTGCTAGGTTATGGGGTGTTGATTGCGGGGTGCTTAACCGCAGCCTTTTGATGCTCTGCCTCGGGATCTGGCTTCGGTGTGTTCCACTGTGTTTGCACTCTTTCACTCTGTCTCTTTGTCTCTCTCTCCATTCTTCTCAGTTTTCTCTTTCATTCACTCTTTCCGTTTATCTTCACTTTCTCCTTTCTGTTTCTTTTTGACTAAATTCTTTGGTTATACAAGTGAATTTCTATCTGCTGTGGTTTCCATTTTTGTGCTGAGACATGCCCCCAGCAGTGCTGTCAGATGAACTCATTTACCCCTTAATCAACACCACCGTTCATGCAAAAGGCACAAATAAACGAGTCCCATAAAACGCTGTGTTTGTAACAGAAGTGGAGAAACTTAATGTTGTTCTACTAATAACAGCGTAATTTTGCGGTAAAACAAATATAGTTAATGTCAGTTCATGTCGAACGTCATGTCTTAATAGTCATGTCTTTCAGTAGCTTTCTTTCCAAGCTCCTCAGACAGTCTTGAGACCATCTCTCATAATAATATTTGCAGCCCTTTATTGAAGGGCCATATAGATGCATGGAAATACAGTATATAAGGCAAAAACACCATTTGGACAGTTATAACAAGCTTGAAAGTCAATATTTGGCATGACCAACTTTACTTTTCAGCATACCTGAACTCTCTTAGGCAAACTTTCTTGTCATTTCTTTAAGAAGTCTTCAGGAGTAGTTCTGCAGGCTTTTTGAAGGACATCCAAAGCTCTTCTTTGGACGTTGGCTGCCCTTTGGCCCATTCTCTGTAAAGATGGTCCCACACATGTTGAGGGGAGAGGCCAGTGCTTAATTGGTTTGGGTTGGTGTGTTTGTTTGGGATCACTGTCACTGAAATTGAAAGGTGGAAGAAAGTTTTCTTCTCTGATGAGGAAAAAATGTAACCTTATTGGTCCTGATGGTTTCCAACGTTGCTGACACAACAAGCAGATCCCACCCGAGATTTTTCTACGCGTCACAGTGGAGGCGGCGCCACAATGGTCTGGGGTGCTTTTTCCTTCAGGAGGTGCAGGGGCGTCAAACGGCCACTGGCTCTGTCCAGATGTTGCAGAGAGCATCCCTCGTGATTTATTATATGATTATTTTTTTTTTTGCCATTTGTCACGTTGTCTTAAACTTTTGATTGGGAATGTATTTCTCACTTATACAATTTTATTGCACCAATTTTATTTTGCATTTTAGCTATTTATCTATTACTGACAAAGCCACTCACGCTAACACTTGTGACCATTTTCCTCCTTTTAGCTGTTTTCACCATTAACATTTTTTGGGATATTATTGGAACATTTATTCATTGCTTTTTTACTTTGTCAATAATTTAGCCAACTTTTCACCAGTGTATATTTTGCGTTATATATTTTAACATTTATTCAAAACCTTTTACTTTAACTGTTTATTGATTATTTGCAGCTACCTGCTTTTAAAAAGAAAGTATTTGTTAGCTTGCTGGCTCAGCTAGCCGGTTATTTTAGCAAACTGTTTCAGTGTCTGTGTTCACTCTTATTTGCAACAAGTGCCGTGTACTGCTCTGTTCAACATGTGGCTGTTTTTATACATATTTTTTTATATTGAGTACTTTAATACCAGCAGTATACTGGGAAGGAACATCTGGATACAAGTACTCTGAAAGAGAAAACTGGATTTCAGTACGCATTCACTGCATGATGATGTTTGCGCCCTCACTGTGAGGCTGGATTATGCATCAGTACTACATCTTTACTCTTTCCCACAAATGTCATTGTTTTAATTTGCCCACTCTGCTTATTTGGCTTTTGTCAAACAGCTGTTTGTTACAGAAGTAACAGATCAGTGTGTGTCCACCAGAGCTGCTTCATAGATGATCAGTTTGAAACAAAAACCCCAAAACCTACTGTGGGGTCTGTCTGATTGTCAGCGGGGTTTTTAACATGCGAGCATGTATCCAGGTTTGATGAGAGTGGCCTGTTTTGGTTTTGTGTATATGGAAAATGATGAGTATGACTTTACTCATGTGTGGACTACAGTGCACAGGGAAACTTAAAAGATTTCAGTCTTTGTTGCTTACGTCCATGTCATTGTTTTGTGTGTGTTTGTGTATAAGGAGTGGAAGTGAGGCCCTGCAGCAGCTTCCTGCTCGCTGGCTTTCTGAGGTTCTGGAAGAGGTCAAATCCAGCGACCCATCATCTAAGCTGTGCGCCACGCGACGAAGCGCTGGAATACCTTTCTACATCCAGGTGTGTAAGCAATATTTTTAAAGATATAAACAGAACAAATGGGCTAAAAGATGATGCAAAGGGTGCTTGTAAGGTTTCAGATTTGTTGCTGGACTTGCTATTGACTCTAAGTGTTGGCAAGAGCCTAATGTTTAAATTTCCGACACTTCAGAAACCACAGGCTTGTCAGTAAACATCACATTCCTGTGACTTGGCTGCTGCAGAGTGTGCGGTAGAGTGGTGGTCATGTTGGTGGTCACACCAATTTCTTCATGAGTATAACTCTCTCAGGACACAGTGACCCTTTGTTGCAGCTGATTGCTTCTCTTGCTTCATCTGATAAAACTTCCAGATTTAAAAAAAATAATAATAATTTTGCAAATAGAAATGTGTCACTGCCAACTGCAGCGGTCATCCCGAAGACAAAACGAGGACCATAAGCAGTAACCATTTGGTCAAAATTAGGGTTTGCAATAGAAACCTTGTGTGTTTTTGTTCCTGTTTACTCCCAAAAGTAGCGCAATAAGCAGTTCTTGGCATACCGGTGAAGCACTCGTGCTGGAAGAACACTCCGTTTCCTAATCTAGCCATCTTTTTTTTTCCCCCCTCACGTACAACACACACACACACACACTCACTCACTCACACTCACACTCTCTGGTTGTCCCTCCCGTCAGTAGTCCCACAAATTACTAACACTGTGTTAGTCTCTGACTCTTATTTAGTCTCAGCTCGCGTCTTCACTTCCTTTGATTCCTAATATCGAAACTAGACGTGACTGAGGGGATGTTATCAGCAGTCATTTTGAAGCGGCTTACTCTTCTTTTGTGGTTTTGGTCAGACAGCCGCGTCGGTGATGTCACTGACTCGCTTGTTTTCGTGTGTGTGAGGCACGTGCGCCTCGTAGCTTGATTGAACGGGATGCTTCACATTAGTCTTAAATAAATTTAACCGACTTTCTGAAATTGACTTTTAAGGGCTCTGACGTCTTCCTGATCCTGTTTCTTTTCTTTTTGTTTTTTAAGACTTTCTAAACATTATCTGTGATGAATAGTAACATAACAGAAGAGCTTTAACAGGACAGAGCCTGACAAGTAGGCTGGGTGATTAAAACTGAGGATGAAGAGAGACGGAGAAGATAAGATGAAGGTGAATGAAGCAGAGGAAGTCTGAGAAGAAGAAGTTGCCACTTTGGCAGAACTCCAGACCACATTCCTAGACAGACATGGAGTCAGATCCGGGAAGGCTGGCTCATGCTGGTCCTGACTAGTTCATAGGAACCAGGCTAGCCCTCCTTTTCCTCTTGGCTTCCTCTGCTTCTAACCTCAGAGTTCATAAGAGCCAGATATGCCCCACCCTCTCCATCTTATCCTTCAAGGTCTAAGTCTTTACCATAAGCCAGGTAGGCCAGACACATCTGGCTTGCATCAGCTCCAGCAGAGATGACTTCTTTCTCACACAGCAAAGTGCCGTCACCTCCACACACACTCCCGCATTCCCATCTCCCACTCCGAGCTCATACAAATGATCTCGTTCAGTCAGCCTGTCAGAACAGACTAACTTATGGGATTTTATGAATGTATTTTTTGTTATTACCATATAAATGTGACTCAGTTTAGCGGGCCACGATAAAACCCTGAAGCATAGACTATTTAATAGACGGATGCAGTAGCTGCAAAGGGGCTATTTGCAGTGTACCAGCACTCCCACAGGATATCACACCTGATGTCATCATGTGATTGGTTCTTGAAAAGGCTCATCAGTAAAAACAGAAAATCATTATGGGCGAGGTCTTTAAAATAGGATATGTCTGTTGTTTTATTCTTGAACTAAAATGACTTTGCAAGCCTCACAGTTCAAAAATAATCCTTATTTATCTCATGCGAGGTCTTTGTAGCCCCTCACTTCATCCTCAGTTGGAAATAAAGCAGTTTTAGCTCCCTGTAAGTCGTCTGATTGGCTGCCCCTCACAAACAAAAGATGGGCACAGTAGCATTATCTGTTTTTTTTCTCCCCTTGCCCAGGCTCTGCTCTCCTCTGAGCCCAAGTCGTCCAGCTGCAGCCTGTTGAAGATGACCATGAGAGAGCTGATCGCTTTGGCCATGCCTTCTGCTGACAAGACCACTGACACCTCCACCGTGCCTCAGGTTTCGCCACCTAGCAGCTTCATTAATCATAATTCTAGTCAGATCTAGCCTCACAGATCAGGAAGTGAGATTTCCTGAACACAATTTTTTGTAAAAGCACAAAGGGTCATTTTTATAATCGCCTTAATGTTTCTGACACTGTATTCAAGGTGGAATTTTGTCTGTGGCTCACAGGTCCATGCTCTGAACATCCTCAGAGCTCTGTACAGGGACACTCGTCTGGGGGAAAACATTGTTCCTTTCGTCTCAGAAGGGATGCAGGCTGCAGTGCTGGGCTTCACCTCTCCTGTCTGGGCAGTGAGTCTTTACTTCCTGTTTTTTTTTTACCTCGATTTATTGTAATCTGAACATCACAACAAACCAACGTTTGGAGTGCATACTTGATCGGCGGTTACTCACTAACCCATGGTGATAATTAGCTTTTATAATTTCTCTCTCTTTGTATTCCAATTTCTTAACCTCCATTTGTTTTGTTTCCCAGGTGAGGAACTCCTCTACTCTTCTTTTCAGCACTCTGATCACAAGGATTTTTGGCGTGAAGAAAGGGAAGGACGAACACTCGAAAAAGAACAGGTTTGCTTCTCGTGCCTCTCTTGAACTCACCTACCGCGTTCAAGTTTCAAGCTGTGTGCATCAGTGCGTAAAAGGTCAAGAAAGTCACAAATACTAGTTTAAAAAAAGCTCTTGTTTAATAGTGAGCATTATTTGCCTTAAAATAAACAAACAAACAAAAAAATCACATAATTCAACAGACATAAAGATAAGATAAGATAAGATAACCTTTATTAGTCCCACACGTGGGAAATTTGTTTTGTCACAGCAGGAAGTGGACAGTGCAAAAGTTATGAGGCAAAAATTAGAATACAATAAGAATAAATACAGTACACAACTGTACAGAATAGAATAAAATAAAATACTATATACAGTAGAATAAAATAAAATAAATATACAATAAGATAAAAATAGAATACAAATACAAATACTATATACAACTGAGTAAAAATACAACGATGACAGAAAGGATTATTGCACTTAGTATTATTGCATATGTATGGATGTGTGTGCTTGATCAGTTAAAGTCTTTATTATGGAGTCTGACAGCAGTGGGGAGGAAAGACCTGCGAAATCTCTCCGTCTCACACCGTGGGTGCCGCAGTCTCCCACTGAAGGAGCTGCTCAGTGCTGTCACAGTCTGCTGCATGGGGTGGGAGATGTTGTCCAACAGGGATGACAGCTTAGCCGCCGTTCTCCTGTCACTCACCACCTCCACTGGGTCCAGAGGGCATCCTAGAACAGAGCTGGCCCTTCGGATCACCCTGTTCAGTCTCTTCCTGTCCCCAGCAGAGATGCTGCTGCCCCAGCAGACCACGCCATAAAAGATAGCAGAAGCCACAACAGAGTCATAGAATTTCTTCAGGAGTGGGCCCTCCACTCCAAACGACCTGAGTCTCCGCAGCAGGTACAGCCTGCTCTGCCCTTTCCTGTAGAGGGCGTCTGAGTTATGAGTCCAGTCCAGTCTATTGTTCAGATGAACAATAAAATGAGAAATCTAAATCAAAATTTGCAGTTCAATGAATGTAATTAATCCATATTTGTACTACAACAACAGCAACAATCAAACACTCATTGCATGTTCTTAAAGCTGAGATAATAAAAAAGGCCCAGTTAAACACTGGTTATGTTACCATTTAACCACAAAGGGGTGCTGTTGTAACACCACCCAGGCTGAAGGGCAGTTTTTCACTCTGCTCAGGCTTCCTGACTGCAGGATGCAGGTTTTCCTCTGTTCCTGGAATATCAACAAGGAAATGACATGGGAAGCACAGAATAGGGGGAAGTCTTGCTTGGAAATGTAATCTGCAACTAAATTACTGTTACTGATATAATATGAAAAGTAATTGAGTCTTCCCAGATGAGGTCAACAACATAACAAAAAAGGCACTTTTTGCACCTCGGGGTGCTTTTATGTTTCTTACATAGAGAACAGAGTGGCTGATGATTAAAAACGGAGAGAATGGAATCACTAAATCTGAAACTTGTTTTATGAAACTTGAATTATTAAAAATTTAAGAGCTCGATCACATTTTTCCTCTCAGCACCAGCCAGTGTTGGCAGGAGTTTGTTTTTCTGAGTGTTCCAGCTGTTCTTCCTCTCCACTGTCACCAAGTGCTGATCATGTCTGTTCTTTCTTTAATATTGTAGGATCTAACTTATAAACCCATTTTTTGCTGTGAACTGCTCTAGAATAAATAAAACTAAGCAGAGCTGAAAGAAATCCTGGTTTCAGACCTGGCGTTTAAGAAGACTTTGTCTTTAAAAGCAGTAAGACGGTAATGTTTAGACTAGCAGTCCCAACAGCGCAGGTGATGAAGAGCTGTCAGATGCTGAGTGTTGGATACGATGATATATTTATGTGCTGATCTACAACCGTCACCCAGAATGGGTTTTGGCTTGTGTAAATGACAAATGTATCTGTTCGTTATTTTAGCTGGAAGGTTATCAGCTCTGCTGTCAGAGATTGTTTGAAAGATTGTGGATTGTTCCTGAGGTTTCAGAAAGAGTCTTAAATTCTAACAGGCTCCCAAAGCCTTGTCAAACCACCATCCAAGTGTTTGGAAACCTTGAAATTAAAAATTATAGCCTGTGCTTATCGAGTGTTCTTTCTAAGTATGTTTTATAATCTGTTGTTTGTAACTCGAGCGCAGCATAACTGGATAGTTGGTTTGCGATCTTCCATTTTGTCTCTGACTCTCACAGCGCGCACAGATACCTGCTAATAAGTGCTGCGTAACACAAACCTCTGAGGTTGTCCTGTACAGCTTGAACTGTCACGCAGATGGCCTCCCTCAAGAATACTTTGGTGTTCAGAGGAGTTCGTGAGGAGCTCTCTGGTTGCCCAGATCTTGGATGTGCTGCACACTCACGACCTTTGATCGCAAGGCAGTTGAACAGGTTGCCTGATAGGAGGCATTGAGCACAACTCGAGGGGACTCGACTCCTCTGGCTGCCAGCTCGATGTATTGCTGTAAAGCTGTACGGCTGCAGAATATCCGGCTGGTGTGAAGGTTGGTTTTCAACCTTTTCAGTGGTAATTACGGGGTGAAAGCTGATAAGACCACTCACTAATGATGGGAGCACTGCTAGGCTCTCTGCATCCCAGCTCCCACTTTGTTCTTTATGTGCTTTGTTTTTGTGAATAAAAACATTGTATGAAATCAGCCTGTCAGCACAAGAATATTAGCATGCTGTCAGAACCACAGAGCTGTTGGCCCGACTGTAGATTCTGCGTCTTGTTAAGCGTTACTTCACTGCCCTTACCCTAACCCTGCAGAGTGGCCTTGCACAACTTGTAACCATAATATATAAATCCCTCACATGACTGATAGCTTATTTTCCTCCGGTGAAACTGATACAGGGATCCGTCTAATATTCCGAGCACATTAAAACAAACATGGTAATAATGTGCATGTACTGTTTGGCTGCCTGTGCGACACTTATGTTCAGCGTCTATATTCAGCTCAGAAGAGATTTGTTACTGCGTGTATAATCTGGGGTAAAGTTTCCCAGGGTTTTGGGTCGTGCTCAGTCTGGTTCCCTGTGCTGTGTTTCTACTGTCTGCCTTACTGAAGCCCGCTGAACGTTAACCAAGCTAACAATGCTGCACTTTATCTTGTCTGCTTTTACTTGTGTTTTCAGTCTGTTGTCGAGCCCTCTGCATAGCTCTCTGTTAGTCACTTCCTCCTTATCTGTTTATTCTCGTTATTAATGCAGGGAGTTATTTTTATGTGCCCGTGGGAGTGTGAGCGTGCTACAGTTAATAACAAATAATAAGTGATGGTGAAGAGAATTAGCTTTTGATCCCTGAATCTTTCATTTGACTTTCAGAGGTACATGTTTGTGTTTTAGTGTTCTTGGTCTCTGATTATTTTTCTCTTCTTGCAGCATGTTAGTCATAATACGCGCGGGTCCAGAAAGCTGCGTCTCATTTATAATTGTGTCTCTGAGAATTTGAGTGTTTTCCAAAGTCTGGTCTGTGTTATTACCGTGATTTTATGGTTGTGAAGTGTGGCAGCAGAAAATGTATTGTGACAGCTTGTCCAGTCTAATATTCGTGTGTGTGTGTGTGTGTGTGTGTGTGTGTGTTTCTTGGTCGACTGAAGCCGGAGCATAAACGCATCTCTCTTTCTCACACAAACCAGTTTATTTGTGTCATTATGTGTATTTGTGTGTTTAAAAGGGCTGAGCATTTCGGGGTGTGTGGGAATTTCAGCTGTGTATTTTCCGAAGTTGCTCACATTCAGGCGCGTCGTTTGCTTGCCGATCGCCGTTCCACTAAGCTCCAGGCTCTGGGCCCTCTCGCCTCTCGCTGACCGCACAGTGATGCTGATCCGATACAGTTTGTTGAGATAAACGTGAGCATAAACAAAACTGACAGAGCAAAGATTGTACTCTGCACTCCAAGCAACAAAAAAACCTACCAGTTGTAACAAGCTCTGGCATAGCAGTGGAAAAAGGAACCTGGGATCTATTCAGTGTGTGCTAACCCGGGTGTTAAGATACTGGGAATGCTCTGGGATCAAGTAAGTGTCAGGTTTTTTCTCACTTTAAACTTCAGCAGCACAGTTTGATTTGCTTGTGCTGTAGTCTTTATATTTGATATGTTATCAGAAAAATGGGCTTAAGGAGCAGTAAGAAAATGCTACGACTTCCCCTAAAAAATCAAAAACCAAATCTGATCTTAAATCTGTTCATCCTTCAAACTAACTCAGAGACCAAACAGCAGTTTTCAAAGAGCCTGTTCTGATCGAAACTTAAGGCAGAAGTGCGATCGATCGTTTTTCTTTCTGAGGGAGAAGATTCACCACGAATGACCCCAACTGTGTTTTGTGCCACTTCGCTGCGGGAAACTTTCCTTGGAAAACTCCATTTTTGGCCCCACCTACAAATAGATTTGTTTACAAATGACCCTTCTCGGTAGATTTCATCCTCTTTTCCCCATCTACGCTCACAGAATGCGCTGCAAATCTACAAGTGCGAACGATCAGAATGGGAAGTTGTGCAGAGTTGCAAAAGGAAACTACCTATTAGGCAAGCTATATTTAAATTATGTTTTGTTTTTTTTTTTTATAGGCGGATGTGTGGAGCTAGTGTACCGTCCCTACACACTGCTCCCCGGGCGCCTGCTTAGTGGGCTGCCCACTGCTTCACTGAGTGAATGGGTCAAATGCAGAGAAAAACAAGTAATTTCCCCATGGGGATCAATAAAGTATCCATTATTATTATTATTATTATTATTATTAACCGCTGATGTATCATTGCGCAAACACTGTTGTGCTATTGTAGCTGGTCAACCTGATGATGGCTGCAGCTACGTGACAGTTATTTTAGTTCAGTGGTTCTCGCTCCTATAAATGGCCAAAAAGGTCATTCTGAGGCACCGTCTTCATCAGAATGAGAAGCAAATTTAAAATTTCACTCTAAAAGTTGTCATTGGACTGTTTCCAGTCGAAAAAGTCCAACAACTCTATCAATTGAAGCGTGTCAGCACTTCAGTCAAATTGTGTGATCAAATTGTTGCACTGCAGGAATCATGATTCATATCTCATAGTTAATATAACTGAAAATAAACAGTTTTTGGCCGTGAAATGTAGTGAAGAAGAATAAAAATGTATTTTTAAATATTATTTAACCTTTATTTATACAGGTAGTCACATTGAGATCCAATGTCTCATTTGTAAGAGAGACCTGTCCCAGACAAACAGATGCTATTAAAATACTTTTAGTTTATTTTCTCCGTCACCTGTTGGTGTAAAAACTATGAACCCACAAACGAGACATGACCTTTTCACATACACCTCTGCGGGGCTGTACGATATGACCAAAATCTCATATGTGACATTTATCGTCCCGACAACGTTATATATCACAAAAATGTTACATTTTCGGTGAATCTCGGGCAACTTGATTTGCGTGCAGTGTTTTCAGTTGGGCGGCGTGTACCTGAGGTCGAGTGTTACATCAGTTTCTTTGTGAGTATTTATTACACGACGTGCTGCGGGGAAAAGCCTGTTCTAAGGTTTATTTTTTAGCACCTGACGGCTCTTTTTAGATTCTCGTCCATAAACGCTCTGCATACTATTTCACCTGATTCAGTTTATTTTGAAAATTCTCAACAGAATCTTCAGCTTTATTGTGAAAGGTTTATGTGGAAAATAAAGAAGCGGACGGCGGAGCCACGCGATGGTTTTACCGTTTTTATTTGTTGCTAACGACAACGAATAAAAACAGTCGCTTGCCCGTCCGTAGGTTGGTTATATTAAATATAAGAGAAAGAGAGAACTGTAAGAAATTCTACAGTGACCATTAAAACGATGGGAAAAAAAATGGCAGTAAATAGTTTATTTTGCGACACCATGAAACAAACGAGAGCATAATATGAAACATAGACGTTTTCATATCGTCATCGGATATATATCGTTATATCAAACAGCCCTACACTTCCGCCTTCCTCCTCTCTCCTTCTCTGACGCCTTCCAGGGGAAGGAGAGAAAGAAAGGACACAAACACTCATCCCATTTGACCTGATTCAAGTCAGCATGTTTACTGGGATGGATGTGCAGAACCACAACTGTGTGTTTTATATTAAATAAGTGTGTGTGTGTGTGTGTGTGTGTGTGTGTGTGTGTGTGTGTGTGTGTGTGTGTGTTTGTAGTGTAGAATCCAGTTGTGACTGAAGCACTATGTGATCTCTCCAGTCTTGTGATCAAGTGCTTGGCAGAGCAGACCTCTTCCCTTTAGGAATGACTTTATTTAGATGAGTCGAGTTAAATAAAAACTTTATTGGCCCTGAGGCTGAATGGCGGTTGTAGCAGAGAGACCGCCCGTGTTAAATATAAAGTTTGTCATTTTATTGACGTGTGTGTGAATACATAAGCAGAAACATGTGACAGCAAAAGGGGTGCAGTGGATATATGGATCCACACACAGATCGGTTTCCATTTGTAGGTGTGGGTAAGCAAACATTAAGGTTTGATTTGTTTAGACACAGAGTATTTATCCTGAGAACGTCTCCTTATCAGAGCTTCTCAGTATTTGGCAGGAGGCTCGCTCCATTACCTCCCTCCCCCCATCGCCTATGGCTCGACTTGGTACTGTTTGTCACTTTTATAGAAGGGGAGTTCCTGGTACATAGGAATTTAATCACAACTAACAGTAATTTAAGTAAATGAAGCTCAAGTTGGAGCACAATAAAACTACTAGTTTCCTTTTTTATTTGTCCTCTTGTTTAACGTTATACTTGCTTTACTTGTGAATCTCTTTGTAGCTTGAAATCACCTTCCTGTTTTGCTTCCCAGCTGCTTCCGATCTTCGACTCTAGCTCAGTGGCGTCTGGTAAAGTACTTTTTTCCACAGGGGCTCATTTTCATTCATTTCTCTTTTTGCATAATAATTCTCCTTACAAACAAACAACCCTTCTTTCTATGTTCCTTTGCTCTACATCCAGCATTTTTCAGACTATAATATTTCAAACCTCATAGACGCAGACAAGCAATCCAAAAAGTAATAAACTTTCCAGCTTTATTCCTTCTTTCTTTTTTAGGTTTGTTACTCTAATGTTTCAGTGTCTGCTATAAAGGGTGGGCTCCACATATTTCACTTGTCAGAGTCTATTTACTCTTCAGGCAGAGCAGCACACAGTGTGTGAGAGCAGTCCTGTGACTGTTTAATAGCAGCCTTCTTGAGTTTTGGCTTAAGCCTGCCCCCTGCGAGTTTCAAGAGGAAGTCCTGCATTACAGCTCGGAAAACAAGAAAAAATACCCGAATTCCATTTATAGGGATCGCAAGTTCCTCAGCCTCTGCTGCTCTGAGTTTGCATTTATTTTAATGTGCACTTTTCAAGCTTGAAATTAATCACATATATGTATGTATATTTAATTATATATATATATATATATATATATATATATATATATATATATATATATATATATATATATATATATATATATATATATATATATATATATATATATATATATATATATGGGGTGCAACGATACACAAAATTCACGGTTCGGTTCGGTTCGATACTTTGGTGTCACCGTTCGATATTTTTTCGATACAAAAAAATGTTCATGCCTTTTTAATTTGTCATTTATTAAAATTATAAATATATATATTTTAACTCAAAAGTACAGTTTTTAAATTTAATGTTGCTGAAACAAAAGTAATTAAAAAAATAAATATATCTCAGGGCTCTCAAAATTTCAAAATCCCTGGTAGCCCTTCGGGCAGGGACGCTTCAGTTTTTGGTAGCCCAAAATAAATGTAAGTAGCCCGAATAAAAAAAGAGAGCAATTTTTTGATTGATGTTTTGTTTCCTGCTTTGTTTGCTTTACAATATTATACATTAAAGTATAATATTGTAAAGGAAACAAAACATTAATCAAAAAATTGTTGAAAAACAAATTACAACATTGTATAAAAATTACAGTCATCAACTCAAATACTTGGTTCTAACTGAACAGAAATTTCTATGAACTTGTAAGAACTGTGTAGGACATGAATCAGTCTGTGTCAGATCCTGAATTTGAAATTTCCACTGAAGTCACGGGTAAGAGACAAGTGGAACCAAGATCAAGGCCATTTGCTTTTTGAAGTTTGCAAAGACTGCTAAATTTTGCCAGTGGTAGTTCACTCTTTGCAACATAGTACGCTGTTCTAAACAGATTTTTCAGGTTTATTTTTAGTATGTTATTTGCAATTGGTGTTTGTTCTGGGAAAGATAGTGCAGACTGAGCAATAATGCATTTCTTTTTTTTTTTTTTTTTCTGCTTTTTTCAAATGGTGAAATTTATTTTAAGCTAAATATAGAACTTAAATGTGTTATGGAAAGTGCTGTGCTACTACAAAAGATCAGAGGGATGCAGTTTTGGAAAGAATAAAGCCTATTTGAACACTGCCTTACAGAGCAATTTGGGGGCATTGATTATGTTAATAATCAAATCAAGGGCTTTAAAATTAAGGGGTAAACACTACCCTATATCAGCTACTCTACCACATGTCCCAGTGAGCCTTAATGATGGAAAGATGGATCCTCTCGAATCAAATACAATCTATATAAACAAATTACAAAACTGACTGATGTAGAAAAGTTGTTTTTTTGTCCGATCACAACTGAAACTTTTTGCTGCATCTCCACAAAACCTATGTAAATAATGTAGCTTAAACAGCATTAAAGACAGTATATTCTTTAAACTGCTATATAGTGGTGTATAAATTTAGGACCACATGATGATACTAACTTGGGGTTTTAACTTCCTACCTATTCTTTTTTTTTTTTTTTTTTTTTTTTTTTTTTGCATTTCTCATGGGTTCTAATGGGGGCCTTTCTTAAAATGACTGGTCCCAGTAACAAAGGCACTTGTCGACTGAGAAATCGAGAGAAAACCAACAACACACCTGGCAGAACACTATGTTATTTACACGGGTGCACATAAGTGGTCCGCATGTGCGCATTCACTGTCAAAATAAAAGAGCGCACCAGATAAGAAGTTGCAACGCGCGTTTGCGTCCATATAAAAGGCTGTTTTTGTCCGCTAGAGTGGGATTTTCACGGCACATTCCGCACCACATCTCTGTGCGTTCATCATTTGTTTGAAGCCAGCTCACCTCCTGCAACCACTTTTCCGAGAATACGTGCTTCTTTTGTGGTTCAGCCTGCTGACAATTCTTTGGAGGTGGAGGAACACCAAAGTAATTGCTTAAAGGAGCTTCTTCGACATCTTTAAGAGTTCTAAACAAATGTCTGTCCTCCTCCAGAAAATCTTATGTATGCAAACACGCGTTGCAACTTCATATCTTGTGCGTGTTTTTTATTTTGACAGCGAATGCGCACCTGCGGACCACTTATGTGCAGCCCTGGTTATTTAGCTCGTCATATTGCAGCCACAGAAATTCTTTTGTCCATGAAACCATAAAGCTGCACTTTCTTTTTGCCTTATAGTCTGATTTGTCATAACTTTTCCGTTTTGCGGTAAGCTTTTCTTTGGCTGTCACTTCTTCACCCTGACGTGTCTTATTTGGCTCAGCAGAACTGAAATATATATCCTGCTGCTTTTACACACACACTCACATAAGCTCAGCGATTCTCTGCGCGATCAACCTCTCACATGTTTAAGCTGCGGGAGATTTCACTTGTCATGTTTGCATAGTAAGCTAACGATTGATAAGACGATGTCAGAGGAATTGGTGCGCAAATTATCATCACTCACCAATCAGTGCTGTCGCTCTCTATACACAGTTCGCGCGATTGCAAAGTGAAAGCAAAAAACAAGCGCAAATTCAAACGCGATTTCAATATGTCACATATTGACAGTGGCTCACCGATGCCAATGACATAATTACCCAGCTACATTTCCGAAAGAATGCAAAAGCATTGACATATAGTTTTCCTTCCTACAATAGCCCGACGGGCAGGGCAAAGATAGATTTTATAGCCCGACTGGAAAAATCGCTAGCCCCGGGACGTCGGGCTAGCGATTTTTCATCTTTGGAAAAGAGAGTTTATTACAGAGAAATGGCTCTTTCCAAAATAAAAGCTATACTATACGCTTCTTCTGGGCTATATTCTCAGCAGCATATTGTAGCGGGTCAGGGCTGTTCGGGGTTCTGTTTGTACAGTTATGTTTTGTTTATGTTGCCATAGTGACGGGTGACGCCCTCTCGCTGCGACGGTGTGTCCTTCCGGGGTCAGAGGGCGCCCTGTGTGTTGTTGTTGTTGCTGTGCGGTTGCTGCGCTGAGCAGTTAGCTAGCGGCAGTGTTCTTCTGCAGATGTCAATAAACGGCTGTGCTCCCTGGCTAGCTCACGGGAAGCAAGACCAAACGACACCTCCGTCTCCTCCTTGTCTGAGCTCGCCACAATATTAAACATATCAGGTCCCCATAAGGAGAATCATGTGCTAACGGCTCTCTAAATGACTCGGGTAAAGTTTGTAGCATGCGTGCTTGTTGTTTTTGTCTGCTTCCACTTATCTTTGCACTAGGATGATGTCGGCGTAAATGTGCAGTCATATTCGTTGTGTTCCCACTAGTGCTGTCAGCGTTAATCTCGTTGAAATGACGTTAATGCCACAACACGGCAAATCTCCGTTAACGAGCTACCCCTGCTTGGGGCTAGACGGCCAACACGTTAACGAGCTAACTGTGCTAACACACTAGTTCCCACCCATGTAATTGAGCATTTCGTGGCACATCCAACATACTGTTTTACTTTAGTCCATGACGCGCTTACCTTCAGGGTCATACCTCACATGAAAACCAAAATAATTCCAAACGCCAGATCTGAATGAGGGTGGGGGAGGTTCAATTTGCCATGTTGCAAGGTGAGCTTAACTTCTGTCTTGCTAGCTTGCCCTGCGCTCTTCCTTCTGACGATGCTGTCTGTGTTGAGCGCTCAGTGGATCTGCGCTCCACAGTGCAGCCTAGGCGGAGTAGTCGAACGCAGATTCACTGAGCGCTCCACACAGACAGCATCGTCAGAAGGAAAGTTGATAAAATAAATTACAAATGTTGTATTGTTCGATACATATGCGTACCGAACCGAAAGCACTGTATCGAACGGTTCAATATCGATACGAGTATCGTGGCACCCCTTATATATATATATCTCATATATGTGATTATAGTAAATAATCCAGGGGCAGCAGCTACCTTGTTGGTGGTGGTGTTAAAGCTGGATGCCACCTGGTGTGAAACGTGTCGTACCACAGTGTGTGACCACAAGTTCTCTAAACGTTTCTTATGACTTTTGGTTTTCCGTAGCATTAATCTTCCGTTCCACCACATCCCAAAGGTGCTCTATTAGACAGAGCTGATTTTAAAGGGTATTTTAGTCAATTAAACTCATCGTCATGTTCAACAAGCCATTTTTTTTTTCATGGTTTAAGCTTTGTCTTCCTCCTAGCGTTTTTCCCGCTCGGTTGCAGGGTCCGCTTTTCTGCAAAGTCGTCTCCACTTGGGTCGGTCAAGGGCGTCGGTCAGATCGGCTTCGATCTTCTTCACGTCGTCCTTGATTCGGTCCATCCATCTCCGCTTTGGTCTGCCTCTAGGTCGACGTCCTTGGGGGCTGAGCCGCACCACTTTCATGGTTTAAGCTTTGTGACTTGGCATTTTTGCTACTTGACGGGTACAGTACTCAGGTAGAGTAGACTGTGGTATTTAAATGATGTTCAGTTGGTGCTACAGCGGTCCTGGACGTACCCCCAGCCCACATCATTAAAAAAAGGCAGGGTGGATCCGTCTTTTCATGTCATTTATTCAAAATGCTGACACTATCATCCAAATATGACGGCAGAAATCGGGGCTCATCAGACCAGCCAATGTTTTTCCAAGCTTCTATTGTCATGGGAATTCTACCCTGAATTTCATGCTGTTGGCTGACAGGAGCAGTGTGGTCTTCTGCTGCTGTAGCCCATCTGCACGTGTGTTTAGAGATGGTCTTCTGCATACCCTGATTGTAACAGGTAGTTGCTTTACTGCCAGTTCTGCCAGTCCACTGACATCAACAAGGCCTTCTCACCCAGAGAACTTCTGCTCACTGGATATGTTTTGTTTTCCTCACCATTCTCTGTAAACCCTAGAGATGCTTGTGTGGGAAACTCCTCATAGAGTAGCAGTTTCTGAAATACCTGCCTGCTTCTGAAAACCATGCTTTGGTCATTTTGACCATGTTTACACGTCTGAATACATTGTGGTATTGGCATCTATGAGCGCTTAAGCAGGTGTACCTAATGAATTGGCAGATCGTATTTTATATGGAACCTTTACTATACACTTCACCGAATATATCAAAGATGCTTGTTTGTGAATCCTTATTTCTGATTGTCGTTGTAAGAGCTCTCTCTCTCTCTCTCTCTGCCTGCAGGATGACGGGTCGAGAGTTTTTCACCCGCTTTCCGGCTCTATACCCGTTCCTTCTGAACCAGCTGGAGGAAGCTGCAGCCACAGTGGAAAGGTAAGGCGGCGCTCTTAAATCCACACACGCACACTTGCCGTGGCTTTTTGCACATCCTTGGTCCTATTATGGGTTCACTTTGACTTGCATTTCAGCTCTACAAGACAGCCTTTTTTGTTTGCTTAAGCTGATTAAGCAGTGGTGCTTTTCACTGGCAGGCTTTCTGGTGGAAGAAGCAAGGATAGCGCAACTTTTCATCAGTCCGGAAGCTAGGTTTTTCTCAAAGAGCTCGGCTCTTTTTCCTCTGCATTGAATTCTCATGTGGGCCTTTTTCTAAACTGCTTAGCTGACAGACAATTGTTCAAAGCACAGAGCTTTACGAGCGAATAAAACAAATGTCTTGTTGAGATTTTGCTACAGTTTTTGGAGTGGAGAGTTGGGTCCACTTGGGTTCATCGGTCTTATCTTTGTCAGCTCACTCCAGACTCCCTTTTTAAAAGCATATGAGTCATCCAACAGCTGCCCAGGCAGCCTTATCTTAATATGGATCCAATTAATTGAAAGCTCTTTCAGGCCAGCTCTTTCACAATTCCCCCCTACTCCCCGCGACCCTTGTTAAAACATTTGCAAATTTCCCACGGAACCAGATCCCGGCTGTCTGACTTCCCACATCTCAGCGTATCGCACCACCCAAACAGACCAACCGCACCAAACTGTAGCCATACGCTGCAGGACTGGAGGTAAGAGGGCTGCTGTTAGTGGTTTTTTAAACAGACGTGAAAGAGTGTGTTTCCAAAATAGGCCAACGATATAGGAAAGATTATAGAAGCAGGATCTGGACCTGTGTAAGGCTGTATATTTGTGGATTATGTAATCCGCCCTTCCTGCAGAAATCCCTCTTATTACTAAAGCTGCGAGATGTGTAGTACACAAGCTGACATGGAAAACACTGGACAAGCAGAGTATGTGCTTCTTCCTGCAGTAAGCATTGTTGTTGCATGCAGACAAGTCTTGCTGATGTTGGCATGTTTCAGCCTTGATGAGCTTTGTAATCATAGTTTTTAAATAAAATTCTTGGTGGCAGTATTTAAACCTGCAAAGCTGACTCTGATTATCTTCTTTTAATACTCACTGTAGTGACTATTAAACAGTTTTCATAGCTGTATGGATTCAAAAAATTCTGAAGTCTTTACTCCTGATAAAAGGCGCTTTTCATTACTTTATGAGCTTTATTAGCTCCAAAAGCTCAGTTTCACTTGTTGATAGCAAAGCAATGCAGATGGACCAGCACATGGCATGCTCTCTACAGGCATTCAAGCCTTATTAGAGTCACCAAGTGTTTGATGCTGGGCAGCTAGTGTACAGGGTGTTTCCCTGACAGCAGCTGGTTACTGTGAGAGATGACCTGTTATCACTGCCTGCACAGCTGAACAGTGATCTCTGTATAATCAACCCCCTACACTCTGATTCTTACCTCTTAAAAATGACTCCCACCATGAGTTTAAACTGTTTTTATTTTATTGTTATAGAAATATTGTTTAAAGCACCATCTTTCTGCCATCATTCTCCTTTTTTGTTTTTTTGGCAACACGTTACACTGTATATCCATATATTTTATATATACTATCCTTAAATGAAGATAAAGATACTCATCATGGTATCAAACAAAGTCAGATGAACTTCAGGGATATGGATGTGTTGAGTTAGAAAGCACAAAACATTGTGAATCCATTTCATGTATTTACAAAGTAACCACCAGAGAGCTGCTCATGTACATTTATCCAGTCAAACAGTAAGAAACGAACTCCATGAGCATCACATTAGGTCCTTTGCCCAAGAACGCCAAAAGTGGCAGATGAACCACTTGCACACCATCCTGTTCACAGATAGCAGCAGGTTCACAACGAGCACCTGTGATACACGTGAAAGAGTTTGGAGACGCGGCGGTGAACGTTAAGTGGAGAGCTGGAAACCCAACGGCCCAGCAGTCATTCCTGTTAGATTTCAGACTTCCACTTAAAGTCCGGCACCTGGAGAGCATGCATAGTGGGCGCATTGCAATAGGTATTCTAAGTGGATGAGTCCACGCAGTCACAAAAACCAGGCAGGCACATGGAGCTCCACACAGACCCACTGATGACGAAACCTGCGTCACTGAGACCCGAGTGGGCCCTAGTAGACTGCTTCAGAAAGTCGCACAGACTCCATGTAATGGTAAAGGGCCTGTATTTGTATAGCACTTTTCTAGTCCCTAAGGACCCCAAAGCGCTTTACACAACCTGTCATCCACCCATTCACACACACATTCACACACTGGTGATGGCAAGCTACATTGTAGCCACAGCCACCCTGGGGCGCACTGACAGAGGCGAGGCTGCCAGACACTGGCGCCACCGGGCCCTCTGACCACCACCAGTAGGCAACGGGTGAAGCGTCTTGCCCAAGGACACAACGACTGAGACTGTCCAAGCCGGGGCTCGAACCGTCAACCTTCCGATTACAAGGCGAACCCTGACTGTGATACCCTGACTGTCTCAGATCCACTCTGAGACCTTATCCTGCTGCAGTGGGTCCTTCATGGTGCAGGAGTGTCTGGTCCTTAGGTAATCAGACTGTGCTAGACATTTTCTAGATGAGAAAGATTCACAGTTCTTATCCACCCACTGTCAGCCTCAGATATCCCTTCACTTAAAGATCCGAGAATAGATTAAAATCCCTGAAACCACGGCTTTTTGCTAACACATTACTTGCACATATATGCTAACCTTGTTTTGTTTTCTTTTTTTAAACTCTGTTCATGCTTAATGTTGGCATCCAGTATTATCACAGTGTATATGTGATGGGACAAAAAAACAATTGCTGTTCTTTAAGGCTTCTCCTTCCTTCAATGTCTGCAAACCGAATCTCTGCTCAGAGTCACAGGTTATATATCAGATTCACACAGGCCTAGAGACCAGTTGGCAACTTCTTGGCAACCACCGGTTGTTGGGGAAGAAATGCAGATTCGTTGACACCAAGCAACCACCAGCTACCTAGCAAATGAAAATGTAAATTTCAGTCGTTTAGCGGGGTCTCGATGTTTGTGTGACCGGGGCTTCAGGTGAGCACGTTTCTTGACTTATTTAATAGTTATTATTTATTATGGCTTTCACTTTCATTCCTTAAATGAAAGGAAGCAAGGTAAAAAAAACAACAACTAAAAATCAGCTTCATCACACGCCACGGGGGAAGAAAACTGTCCAGACCAAAAGAATCAGATTTATTTATTTATGTGTTCTGCCAGTGCCTTTCTTATTTTGATTCCTGATTATTAAATGGAGGGTTTTGAATGACCTGTGAGTACATTTTGCGTAGCATTTGTTTCTGGTATCCTCTGTTTTACCTCCTATAGTACTTCCTATAGTCCTCCTGTCACACAGTGTCTGCTTGTATATGCACTCACTCTAAACACTCTAAATTTAATTTTGAAAAAACTATCTCGGAGGGGCCTAAGCATGCTCTCATATATGCTCCGAGACGACTTGTTGTTTCAGATTTCAAATTTTATTATCTCTGCGTAGCAAAGCAGATTTATCTGCAAAAGTATTTCAGGTCACCGCCCGCATTTTTAGTCCGCTCTGATTTGTAGCAGCGCTTCATCTTATCTGCCTCTGCCTGCACGTCCAAAGAAAACAGTTTTCGGATCATATTCCAAGTCATTTTCTAAACACAGTGGATGATTTATTTGTCTACCAGTGGAATAAATCGTAAGCTGCAGCTTGACTTTACTTTAGAGCTTCTTTGGTGTCTCTTTGCTACTGTGTCCCCTTCACTCCTTTCTAAATGAAGAATTCATATACTTAAGGTCAGCGCTCTGTTTCCACTCTCTTTCTAAACGAGACAAAATAAAAATAGGCTGTTTCATCAAACACCCGGCCGTTGAAGATGATTGAGGAGTTTGGGTTAGAGAAAGCAAACATTCACAGAAGGATCTGACAGCATTAAATGCCACAGAGTCGCTTTTTTATCCTGTCAAATGTTTCTGCCTTCAGCTGCATCCCAACAAGGCCTTGTATGCCCCCCTCTCCACCACCAGCCCAGTCCCTTGTTTCTGTGACATCACATCCTGTCCCGCTGTGCTTGACTGAATTGTGACATTAAACACATTAGACCAGTTACTAATTGGGCCGCTATTACATTTCCCATCTTGCCGATCTGCGGCAGTCCCAGTGGACGGTTCTCTGTGAGTGTTTTGTTTAACGAAGTAATGAAAAGCATACGATGTTTTCTCGGGGAAGGAGCGAGAGGGAAGGTCTCCGTTCTGAGATCCTCATGACTAATGACAGGGCCCAAAGGATGTACTGCTCTCCTGATACAGTCACATTAGCAGACCTTCACAAAGTTCAGCGTCAAGCTGAAACACTGTTTCCTCCTCATGTTTCTATATTCAAGACAGGAAAAACTAAAGCTCGTGAAGGCAAAGCGGGGCTGCACTTTGTTGTTGACACTACATAAGGTTCATTTTATTTTGCTCTTTGAGTCCTTGTTTCTTTCCCCGTCTCTATTTTCCTCCCTGCTTCCTTCCCTGCGAGTGTGTCAGAGTGAAACTGTGAAACCGCTGGCAGAGAGACACTTTTCCATTCTGACTCAGCTGGCTTGGATGGAGGAGAAGAGGGAGGTGAAAAGCTCGGTTCAAGGACTGATGAGGACATGACTGTTTGAGAGCGTGGGTGGTTTTAGACATGCAGAGTCTATTAAAAAGCAAGAGGAATTTAGGCCAGTTAAATTTTGCACGGTAACTTTGGTTATCTGTGCTTTTCAGGTGACTTTTCACTGTTTGATCCTGTTGCAGTGAGCGCCACATCAGACTGTTTATTTCTCACCACTATAGATGAATTCCAGGAGCTAAAAAGCGCTTTTCCTCGAGTTCCTGTCACGTGAACACTACACCGATTTTAACGTTTTAACTGCTAGTGCTGTGCTAACAAGTGCTGTTCATTAGCTCGGTCTTTCTGTGCTAAGCTTAGCTAATCGTCTGCTGCTTTAGCTTCATAGTCAGCCGATAGTAGTGATGTGCGATACCACTGATTTCCTTTCCGATCTGATACCAAGTAATATTCAGGGTGGTATCGACGATACTGATCCGATACAGTTACTTTGTACAAAAACTTATTTTATTTATTGTATCTCAAATTATAGCATCATAATGATTACAGGACATCAGATTACTTGTTCTTATTACTTAATAATGCAGGGTTCATCATATAGAAATAAAAAATCTGAAGTTCTGCCTATTTGAACACCTTGCCTGCCTTCAGCACTAAAGGGCTCCATGAGAGACGTCTGTCTCGCCCTAGCAGCACCTGTCCCTCTCCTCCTCTTCAGTTCGTCTCAACATACGCTCGTCATATTCTGTGATATGATTTACTCTGAGGTGTTTGACAAGGTTAGTGGTGTATCCACAACCATACATGCCAACCCTCCAGATTTTTCCGGGACAATACCGAATTTCAGTGCCCGTCCCGAAAATCTCCCGGAGCCACCATTCTCCCGAATTTCCCCCGATTTTCCACCCGGACAACAAAATTGAAAAACCGTATCGCAGAATTCATAGCGTGGCCCAGCCAATTCCAGCAATGACGGCAGCGACTTAGTTTTAATATTACTCTTATTTCTCTTTCTGGGTCGCAAAAAAAACTTTTAACATATTTTCAGGTGAGAATGTGTAAACTTCAAATATCTGAGCCGACCGACACATCGTCTTCAAACCCCCGCGGTCTTTCGCTACTCGGGTTAAACAGGATATATAAGTCACTTTGATAACCTAAAAATGTTCTTGTTTGGCTTTTTCAGTGTTTTATTTGTTCGTGGGTAAATCGGTTTGGCTGAGATTAAAGTTATTAGATTAGATTAAATTAAACTTTATTAATCTCTCGGGAGGGTTCCTCCGGGGTTTTCACACAGCTGAATAAACGTCAAACAGAAAATGATTAAACAGAAGAGTCTACGCCAGCGCCCTGTTATATCTAGATAGCAAGGAGCAGACGGCAGAGTTTCTCTCCACCGAGGGAGCCTGTGACGTACTACCCGGCTTTCTTTAGACCGCGAAGGCCGGGTCCTCAGGTGGAAGCAGCCTCTGAATTTGGACACCCCCGCTGTTTCCGGGCCGGCCAATAATAACGGTGACATTTAACGTATTTTATCCTATAAATAAACACTGTAAAATGTATTTATCCCCCCCCCAACAGCCCTTTTGAATGTCTCCCTAGTACGGCCACAACACCTCACTTTTTTGCCACATGTATTGCAAACCACGTCTCAGCTGTTTGTGGAGGTAAAATACATCCACACAATTACGCTCAGCCATCGTTGTGAGTGCGCACGCCAAGGGGCGGCGAGACATTTATACAGACGTATTTCGCACATGAAATGTAGTTTATCATTTGTAGTTAATGATAAACTACAAATTTACTCTAAATTACTAAAATATCGATATTGTAATGTGAGAATCGATTCTAGAACATAAATGACTGGTATCGGAGGAATCGATATTTCAGGATTGATCTGCACATCACTAGCTGATAGACAAGAGGATATTCTCATTTAACTATGAACTCTTAGCAAAGGGCAAGAAAGTGAAGAAATAATTACTGTGCAGTTCTGCCATAGAGACTCCTGAAGTTCAACTTCATAGAGTTTGACTGCATGTTAGCATAAGCCCCACATTTATCTATGGGCTGTTAACAACCCTTCACTGGAGAGGTGAAGGTTAGTCCTAGAGCCCACGTTTCAGGCCCTTTCCTTTGCTAACAACTTCTTTTATGTGTACAGAGTCCCTCATGATCATGTCAGAAGAAGATATCCAAAAACAGCGTTCAGTTTATCGGTTCTCTGCCATTACAGCGACGGCAGGAGTGTCGCCTTGAAGTATCCATTCATTTAACGGCTTTACCATTGATGATTTATGACTTTTACTTTCTAGATAACGTTAATTGTGTGCGTCTTTGTGTTTGTGTACATGTTCAGTGACAGCGGTCAGGTGAAGCTGCACCCCAGTCTCTTCTTGCTGCTGCTGGTTCTCAGTCGGCTCTACCCTTCTCCCATGGATGGATCCTCTTCTCCTTTGGGGCTCGCACCTTTCATGCCCTTCATCATGAGGTAGGTGATCTACGCATGCATGCACAGGTACAGTGGAAACAGTGGAGTCACAACAACCGAGACCATTACTGATGATTTTCTACAAATGTGGGTTAGTTTCACAAACAGCACAGTTCAGCTGCATGGACTCTACAGGTTTGCACAAACCACAAAGATGCAAAGCAGGGGACTTAGCAGTGTCTCCAGGGAAGCAAAACGCATCCAGACCCAAATATGTTTTCTGCTGGTTTGATACACTCCAGTGGATTTCTCTCTCCTGTCGTCTTACATACAATGAACATGTGACACGGGTGGTCAGGACTGTGGCTGCTTTCTGTGAAGTGGAGGATGTTTTAACCCACACCAAGCATTCTGACTGAGACATGGAGATTCATCCGCTCTATTCATCTTCTTCTTTTGATGTGGTAGTCAGTTCAGCGATGTTCTAATGATGTTTTTATGTATGCACTCAATGTTGGGCGATTGGATGAATATATCAGCTATCGTCGATCATTTTTACAACGGTGATTTATTTATTTATTTATTTGCCCATGAGTAAGTTTGCTAATAACGATGGAGCTAATAGAAGCAGTCAACAGAAGGAAAAAAAAATAGTAGCGCTGTTTTAACAGCACCCTCGTTCATCTGCGAGCACATGCACCGTCCTCAGAGTGCGCCCAAATGCTTGTTGATGGAGCTGCAGAAGCTGGTGATAGTCTAGGATACTCAGCCAGTGTCAGGTGGACACGTGCATGCTCATGCAAGTTAGTCGTGTTTGAGTACTTTGCTCGCACCATACGTCTGCACACTTCCTTAGGTCTCCCTCTTTCATCTGGTTTAAAGCCAAAGAAATCCCAAATTGGCGACTTTATATTTTTTTAGTGCTGTCAGCGTTAACATGCCATCATGACGACTAACGCAATGAACAATTAATTAGGGGATTAGTTCGTCCATGTTTGGACTTCTTCTGTGTTGTAAATGCGCAAATCAGTCTGTGCATGATTACATTGCTCCGGTCATCCTGCGCATGCACGAATATATCGCCCATCGTTGATTATTGGACTGACGATTGTCGGTTGGAAAATTTGTACATATCGCCCAGCCCTAATTCCCAGTCAGAGCTGTTTTTGACATTGCAAAATTCCGGATATCAGTTATGCCATTAACAGAGAAAAGCACAGGCTTTAGGGAAGGCTGTGCTTTTGCCTCAGAGGAAATATTTGTTCATACGCTGACCTTTCATTATTAGAAACTTTGGCCGTGCTGGATTGGCACACACATGACTTTTATTTCATGACTGTCGTCCCTGCGTTGTGATGTTTCCTTGTTTCCTGTCACTATTCATCCCTCCACTCATAACAGTGGACTTGAATGAGCATTTATCCCACCCTGCCTTTTCCAGTCTCTTTGCCTGCTTATGTAAAGTCTGAAAGGAAAAAATGTAACCAAAGGAATTCTGTCCAACCCAAGAGAGTCCCACACCTGCTCACTCAGCTGTGATAAACCTCTCAAACTAAGTTTATCTGAACTTTTCTTTCTAACTATAGAACAATTCACAATCAGCAAAGGTCTAAATATTTTGTGTGTTTGTGTGTGTGCGAGGCTTCTTTCATTTGTGTTGTTTGCGCAGGTGTTTCTGCATCTTTGATATGGATGTGCTGTCATCAATTCATTGTCGTTTTTCAGTACTGGTACAATCGCTGTGATATAATCTAAGGTTTCGCCATGGCTACAAGAGAGATTGTTTTGTGTTCGTCTGTAGGATTTTGTGTCTTTCCACACTAAGACAAAACACCCATCTACTGTGAGCTGTTCCTGCAGCGAGCAGCGCATGTGTGTGTTGTCTCGCGTTGCAGCTCGTCTGAATCCACTCGCTGTTTACTGGAGAGTGAACCTCTCAGGCGAGTGGGAAACTTTAGTCACAACTTCATTTTGTTACATTTCTCCATTAGAGGAATGTACAAATATTATTGGAAGATGTTCTTATGCTGCACCTGCAAATAAGAACTGTAAGCTTCAACCTTGTGTGTCCACAAGATTTGGCATCCCAAGAAAATAATACCTGATCTCAGCATTTAACACGCCTACACCCTTCAACAGCACCTTGATAAGGTGTATAAAATAAAAGCAGCACAACTAAGGTGGTGGAGACTGAAGCTCATGTTTTCTGGAATGCAAGCACACAGCTGGTGATGCTTTGTGGCAAAGAAAAGGTGGGTGTGAAGGCTTTTTCACTTTGTACGGAAATCACTATTGTGTTATGTGTGCAAGGCAGAGCCTTCTCATTACATTTCTTTAAGCTATTCTGTCACTATAGCTATTCTGAATAGTTTATCTGATGTGTAAATTGTCCAGCCAGATGATTGATGCAGTATTTTTACAGCTGGATAGCTTGTGCGTCCGACTTTGTGTGTGTGGATGTGCGCGCGTGTTTGGGAGGATATAGGGAGTTAAGCTTTGACCTTGAGGTTGGAATGCACTACTGATGGTTTAGATAATAGTGCTTGCATGTGGGTGCTGTATGTGTGTTGGTAGGGGCTGGTAGGGCTGGGCCATATCATACCGTTCACTGTAATACCGGTATAATGTTGGGCAACGACAAGAAAATGAAATATCGTGATAGAATTTGGGTAAAACGCGCATGCGCGGTGCCTTTGTTTTCATACGCACATGGCGGAAAAAGCATGGCGGCGGCGATGGAGAATGAGGGCGAAAGCGGATCGTTGAATGAAACGGATGAAGCAGAAGTGGTTTGTAAAAATGCTGCAACTTCAGTGTGGAACTGGTTTGGCTTTCGACCGTCAGATACACAACAAAGCACTATTTTTGGTAGCGCATGCTAGCGGGCCGTCGTTATTACCGTGTTTTTCTTGCAAAATACGGCACACTTAAAATCAATCCTTTGATTTTTCTGAATATCGACAGCGCCCCTTATAATCCCGTGTGCCTTATGTATGAGTTCTGGTTGTGTTTACTGACCTCAAAACGATTTTATGTATACGGCATTTGAAAATCTGTCAAATGTTTTAGTACGACTTTGCTAAGCTACGAAGCCGCAATGCTTGATGGATTGTCGGAGCATTACGGCTATCGTAGGCAGGAGCCTCGCGGAGTGATACGTACTGTGCGTCAACATAATATTACCGTATTGTGTGTGTATAACTTCTTTTAAGTTTTGTGGATATTATACATGGTTATGCTGAGGATATGTCGGCCAGTTTCCACTGGAAATGCCTTTTGGTTAAACTGTCAGCAAGAAATTTTGCACTGTTAAATTTTATGTAACTTTAATGCACATAAAAAACAGCTGCTTGTTTAAGTGAAAATACATTGATGGGTTGTTTTTTATTTTTTTGCACTAATAAAGTTGTGGAGTTGTAAAGTATTTTGTCTAGTGTCAATTATATCGTCAGTTATATCGTTATTGCAAATTTTCAAATGTATATCGTGATAAATATTTTTGGTCATATCGCCCTGCTCTAGTGGCTGGCATAGTGAGGAGACATAAAACTGGTATTGTAGCATGCTTTGTGAGTACAGTAGTTGTGGGATTTGGCTTTATTGTTAGTGCAGTGGCCTTTTTTTTTTTTGGCAGGCGGGTGTCTTTGTCTCCATGGCTACGTCTATCTTTTTTTTTAATGTTTAGTTTAGTTGCGATGCTTAAGCTTAGGGTTAGATTTTGGGGAATGAGATTTAAAATGAGTCAGTGTTTTCACAAAGCTAGTGCCCCTCACCCTACAGACTTGTTAACTGGAATATAAGAACCACTCATCCAAATACCTCAAACTAACCAGGCAGTAAATCCTCCAATTTTCAAGTAGATTGGATAAACATCTGTCACATTTTTAGTGAAACGGTAGAGCCGTATTGTTTGCGGTTTACTGTATAATATATTCTGGTGTTGAGCAGCTCTTTTAGTTTGTTTGGCCCAGACTCAAAGTTTGAAAGGAATTCAAGTTTCATGCTAACATCTGTGCCTCCCCAGAGGAGTAGTCTGACTCCCTTTGCATTGACCTCAGTGTCTTCAGTGCCACGGTGAGGGTGACATTTGGTGTTTGCGTGCAAAATTCTCATCAACTGTTTGAAGGAACTGGCATGAGAATTTTGTTTAGATGTTCACGTTCCTCTGCACCTCAAGGGGAGTTATGACTGTTTTGTGTTTTCCTTCATCCAACCTTTGTTATGTTTAAAGGTGGAGATTTGGGGCAACTATTGCTACTGGTCCTTTGCCAGGTTAGCGCAGTCATTCTGCTTCCCAATGATCTTTCAGGATTAGTACTTATTGCACGAAACTCTAGTGTGTGAGGGTGAAACCTCTGCCCTCTAAAACAGTCAAGTTCAACCCTGTTGTATGAGTAATGCTAATAAGGTATGTGTTTGTACATAATAGTGTAGCTCAAGGTTATAAGACATAGCAAAGTCAAAGAACAGGAAATGCAAAGCTGCTAGTGCCCCAAATATTTAGCCTTTTTAAAAAATCATGTTGTTTTCAGTTTGACAAGTTGGCTCCATTAAACAGTGCTTTTAAGTTGTAGCATTTCCTGCTGGCATTGTACCCTTTATTACAGAGACAATTGTTATTGGACTACGGATATGTGTCAGAATGTTTAAACAATGTCTGGATTCAGATATGACTACAAAAATAGTCTAACTTTCTTTTTTCCAGTTTGAAGTTTTTACCAGCAGCTCTTTAGGCGCTGACGTGTTGCCTCAGGATCTTTAGAGACCTCCAAGACTATTTCACCTGTATTGGTAATCTGGTCTTGATCGCATTTGGTTTTTCCTCCATCTGTACACTCTGTCTGACTGCACACTTAAAGGCTGGTTCTGTAACTGTTTCTAGTCTGATCCACGTCTTCAGTCGTATGTTGCAAAACACTTCATTTTTGTTTTTATAGGCAGATCACAACCACAGTTGCCTTAAGCCGATTTATACTGTAAGGTAAAGGCCATACAGTAATTTCAGCAATTGCTTGGCGAGAGTGGGAAAGAAAAACCCCCTTTTAACAGGAAGAAACCTCCAGCAGAACTACATCAGAATCAGAAAGGGTTTTATTGCCAAATGTTGAGCGGGTTTACAACATTAGGAAATTGCTGCGGTGCTTCAGTGCAGACATACTGTTATAAATTAAGCTTAAATAGACATGAAAATAAAAATAAGAATAAGAATTAAAAGTGCTAAGTAGATAGATAGATATATACATGATATATACATGAGTGCAGGTGGTGATCAGTGCCAAACATGGAATGATGCAGTGAACACAGCGTAGGGTCATGTGTTAGTGGTGGGAACAGTCGTACGGTTATTGTTCATGTGTCCAACAGCAGAGGGGAAGAAACTGTTCTTATGGCGAGAGGTTCTGGTGCGAATGGACCGGAGCCTCCTGCCTGAGGGGAGCAGGTCAAACAGACTGTGTCCAGGGTGAGAAGGGTCAGCTGAGATCCGAGCTGCACGCCGCAATGTCCTGGAGGTGTACAGGTCCTGCAGAGATGGGAGTCTGCAGCCAATCACCTTCTCAGCAGAGCGCACAACACGCTGCAGTCTCTGTTTGTCCCTGATAGTGGCTCCAGCGTACCACACGGTGATGGAGGAGGTGAGGATGGACTCGATGATTGCAGTGTAGGATTGCATCATCGTCCGTGTTGGCAGGTTGAATTTCTTCAGCTGCCTCAGGAAGTACATCCTCTGCTGGGCTTTCTTAATGACGGAGGTGATGGTGGGCTCCCACTTCAGGTCCTGGGTGATGGTGGTATGCAGGTATGGGGTAGCCATAGAGCTGGGCGATATGAGATTTTTTCATATCACGATATGTTTTTTTTTTTTTTTTTTCATTTCAGGCGATAACGATATATGGTAAAATGGTAAATGGCCTGTATTTATATAGCGCTTTACTAGTCCCTAAGGACCCCAAAGCGCTTTACACAACCTGTCATCCACCCATACACACACACATTCACACACTGGTGATGGCAAGCTACATTGTAGCCACAGCCACCCTGGGGCGCACTGACAGAGGCGAGGCTGCCGGACACTGGCGCCACCGGGCCCTCTGACCACCACCAGTAGGCAACGGGTGAAGTGTCTTGCCCAAGGACACAACGACCGAGACTGTCCAAGCTGGGGCTCGAACCGGCAACCTTCCGATTACAAGGCGAACTCCCAACTCTTGAGCCACGATCGCCCTTTATTGGGGCGATATATATCACGATATAAGCCAAATAACTATATTTGTAAGATTTAAATGTGCCGTTGCTCACAAGTAAAATGTGAAATAATCAGCAGCTTGTTTTTATTTAAGTATTTATTTCCCATAATAAGTTCAACAGGTGCGGCACGGTGGTTAGCACTGTTGCCGCATAGCAAGAAGGTCCTGAGTTTAATTCCACCATCAGGCCGGGGTCTTTCTGTGTGGAGTTTGCATGTTCTCCCCGTGTTTGCGTGGGTTCTCTCCGGGTACTCCGGCTTCCTCCCACCGTCCAAAGACATGCAGCTTGTGGGGATAGGTTAATTGGATAATCCAAATTGTCACTAGGTGTGAATGTGTGAGTGAATGTGAGTGTGAATGGTTGTCTGTCCCTGTGTGTTGGCCCTGCGACAGACTGGCGACCTGTCCAGGGTGTACCCTGTCTATGACAGCTGGGATAGGCTCCAGCGCCCCCCGCGACCCTGAAAAGGATAAGTGGAAGCGAATGGATGGATGGATGAAGTTCAACAGGGTAGATGTAATTAAGGAACATGAGACTTTTTCAGAAAAATAAAGGCAAATATTGCAAACTACACAAAAGGCAGCCGCTAAAGCGTTTAAGTTTCAAAATAGAACAAACGAAACAGACTAAATTGTCAATTCCACTTAGAAATTATTAATTCTAAAAATAAATCTTAGTTTGTTTTACAGAAGAACAGACAAAACTGACTAACTTTTGTCAATATCAAATAAACTGAGAACTAAAAGGAAATTCTCAATCTCTCCTTGTTGTATAGCTGAGCTTTTCAAACAGTTTTAACAGTTACTTTAGTCTGACAAAAGCCGAATGACGAATTAGCGCTTCCAGTCAGAGATTGAGCAGGTTTATTGTATTTCCAGACTTGCTTTCGACACAATTTACAGTGCGCGCTACTCTGTTTGACTTGAAATAGCCCGAAATACCTTCACACTACGGAACTTCTATGGCTCTTCCATTTGACAATCTCTCCGGCGTTGGAACCATCATCTGTTTTATCTTCGGTAACCTTCGGTTACGCTCTCGGTTGATTTTTCTCTAGTCGGCGCACTCATTTCCTCCAATACCCGGGCGGCACGGCGGCTGGCTGCTTTCCAAGACAAATACACATGTGCGGCTTGGCACTTGTGCTGTACGTAACAAGTCACGTGACGTGACGCTGCAGCTGTGATTGGTTTGGCTCTGCACTACTTAATTTGGATTGGCTGTTCTTTTTTTTTTCTTTTTTTTTTTTAAAAAAGAGGACGAGCGGTGAGGCCTATCGCAATAGTTTAATTTTTCTATCGCGAAAAAGTTATTTCGCAATACATATGTTATCGTTCTATCGCCCAGCTCTAGGTAGCCATCTAACTCGCATCTGATAATAACCTGTTGAATAATTCATTTCATTCCATATTTAGTGACACACATAGAAAATGGAAAGTGAAGTGTGATCATAAGCTGACTGGGTCATAAACTGGAGCCGTTACCACTTGCACCTGTAAATGTGTGACTTTGCCTTCGTTGAATGCATACGTTCTTAAAAAAATAAAAAATCTGAACCTCAGTGAAATCTCGTAGTTATGCCTTTAGAGTTCCATCTCTTGTGGGTGAAAATAAAAGGGCTTTCGGCTGAGTCTGGCACTGTCAGAGAAGGTATGCAGCACACACATCTAGCCAAATGAAGCCCACATGTTGGAGATGTTAAATATAGCCCAGCCACAACTTCTTTGGCTCCAGCCATGTTTCTCTGCGATACCCCCTTTCCATCCCCCAACCCATCTATCCCAGGCGTGTGCAGGACGTGTCTGATGAGGCCGATGGCCGTCGCCCACCGCGTGCTCCCCGTCTCCATAAGACCTGACCCGTCACCTCCAAGGATTAAATGTTGCTTAGCTTCACCTGTTGACAGGCCAGAGCACCATACTCAAATACTGTGGTATAACTCCTTTACACCGCATAGCAAATTATTATTATTTTAAATCTTCATAACCTCCCACCTCATCCTCACTAGATTTGTAACATTCCCTCGATGCCGGGCCCTCTGCAAGCGTCACACCTGCATGCGTAATGACGGAGTGAATAATGATGATGACGAGAAAATGGGGGAGGATGACGAGAAGCGGACATTTGTTATAATAATTAATGGCTTCATTCCTATCCGCAGTGTCTTTAAAACAGTTTGTCTTATCTCCTTGGAGCGCCTCTCCTTTTCTCTGTCTCTCCATCTTAACTGTAAGCCCTCAGAGTGTTGTGGTAGTGATTTATATCCCGTGATATCCAGCCCAGGCATTTCTGCTCACCCTGCCTGCACCACTCCCTTCCTTTCCTTTTTGGCCTGCACTGTCTCACATCTCATTTCTTTAGAAAGGGCACAGAAATGCCTATAAACTGACTTCAAAAGGGACTGCTATCAGTTTCTTTTTGTTTTTGTTTTTTTAATACAATGCAGTGCATTTCCCCACGATGACGAATGGTGAACAAATGCCTAGAGAAGAACAAACTTGCCATCAGTATCTGAACTATGCCTGACATGAAAAGGAAATAGTTTACTGACACATTACAGGATTACATTTCATAATGTAAACTGAAGCTGTACCCTGTGTGCTAATCAGGCCAACTAGTAGCGGCAAGGAGTTTATGAAACTGATGAAAACTAGCACTGTAGAATTAGAAGATACAAGATGGTATGCCAAAAGCCGTGCAAAAGAGAACATGTAGGAGTTTGCGTGCTGTGTAGAGCACTGAAATTCATGCCTGAACCTTCAAACTTAAGACATGAAGGGTCATACCTGTGTTTTATTAACTGAGAGGGGTCTCCTTCACCAAATAATAATAATTTGAAGGAAAGGGACAGTGTGACTGGCATCTTTCTAAAACATCATCCTCTTCTTCATCACCTCAAGCCTCAAGTCTTCTGAACCGAAGTCAGAGCTCTAACACAAGAAATAGTGCAACAAGATACTTGTTTATTCCTGATATTGTCAGAAGTACTTGATGTCAGCAGATTAGACACGAGACCGTTCCGACTAACGTTTGGTTTAAGTGACCTAAAAACATTAAAACACTCACAATTTCTCTCCGATAAATAGTTTGATTGCATTTTCACATTGTATGAGAGTTTATTCACTAAGCGTCAGAGTCTAGTAATCTTAGATCTACACAGATGAACACAGGCTAATAACATCAGCTTTAACCCTCCAGTTCTGTGTACACCCCCCCTTACTTTAGTCTTCCCGGCCTGTTTTAACAGCTCTTAAATTAGCATAACAAACATTTTTCACCACCAAATTCAGTGCAGTGGGTCAATCAGTAGGTAGTAAAGTGGGTCTTTCAGGGGGTCATTCAGTCAATGGGAGGGGGGGTTTTAGTGGATTCCCACTCATCTCCTATGGTGGTCACCCTTGACCGGGAACACCACATATGTAACAAGGTTGATTAAAATACTCAACATTCAATGAAAGAGGTGATCATCACTTTCATATGTTCACCTGCATAGTGTGGAGGATGTCATAAGGCCTCAAGGCCATCAGATGTAAAAACCAAAACAGTATTTATGAGTGTTTTAAGTTGTAAATCAGTCAGGAAGGAACAGCAGTGCTGCTTACCCACAGAAAAGTTCAGGATATCTTCACCAACTCACCTCAGCATCGCTGTTATCAGTCAGAAGTGGGCTTCTCTAAATGACTGGCCCACATTGGACACCTTTCACAAAGTTTTACAGCCTCTTCAAGAGTAAAGAGGCCTTCCACAGATGGGAGGAAAACAGTTGATCTGATATCCTCGTGTTGGTGTTGTTCCCAGATCATCATACTAAATGTTGTTCCAGGATCAACATTGCAAGTGACCAATCAGAATGTTGTGACGTCATACCTTTGCGACTTCGGGAAAAACCGGCGTAAAACAAAAAACTGTACTTAAGCTGCGTGAAACCGCCTCTGTCCGCCGATCAACAGACCCTGACCCTAACCCTAATCGTAACCCTTTAATAAACAGTAAGCAGAATTGATATTGTCCTTGCAACATTGGAATTTCATAAATGCACGAATGGCTTGGCGTGCAAAGGAATAACGTCACAACAATGTGATTGGTCACTTGCAATGTTGAACCTGGAACAACACCAACACGAGGATATCAGATCATCCGGGGGAAAACACCAGGTTAGGTCTGTATCTGGTCCAAATAATAACATAAACACACTGGCCACCTGCAGACTTATGAGATGTAGTTTAAAGTTGATGTTTTTGATATGTCCTACAGCGGCCACCGTAGCGAGAGTTATACTGTTGAATTGGGGAGGACTAAGAAAACAGAAGTCAGTTGACTGCAATCTGCCGATAACGTGAAAACCTTACATTCTGTAACTTTCAGTGTAGTTTGATGTCCAGGTGAAAACTTGACACATATTATTTTAGGTTATGAGATCTTTTTGATACATTCACTGTTAACTGGATGTCTTTGGGTTTTTGCCTGTGGGCAATTTGAATATGGCTCAGTTCATACGGGCTGTTGTAATATCAAAGATCTACACAAAACTGACAGAAGCATAAATAGCAGTGGGAACATGATTATGTTTACATGATTACGTTTACATTATGCTGGCTGTCTGCCTAACCAGGCATGTACAGTTACGTGCAGCCATGATTATGCTTGTCGGGTTCATACCGGATGTTTTTTAATTTGACACACATTCTAGTGGTTTTCCACACAGCAAAATAGTCAGGACAAAGAAAGAGTTTTGGTGGTAAAGTAAAAGAAGGATTGTTTTTGCTTGGCTAGATCGCGTCCATATGAATAAATGAAGGAAGCCAAATTGTTTAATTTGTCACTCCTTGCTTCTTAATTTGCTTACAGTAGGTTCTTTGCTAATCAGCTTTGACTCTCAGGCTTGTTTAGCCAACATGCTTGAGTCTCTGTGGAGGAAGCAGTTCTCCCAGCTTTCCAAAATGAGGCCCAGATGAGCCTGATCCAGGCCAGTCAACAGTCTGCCTACTGAATCCCACAGGGGACGTCCCTGTTCCTAAAATTACAACCTTCCAAACTGTCATTTCCTTTTGCAAAAGACTTTCAATGGGACAAATTAGCACAGATAGTTAACATATGGGGCCCAAATGGGGGCTGGGACGAGTGGAAAGTGAGGAGTTTGCATGAAATTTGGTGGGTTTGTGTGTGGGACGTTTGTGCTCATAAATTCACGTGTGCAGGCGTGCAGAGCTCAGGAATGCAAACTGTTGTCTGCGTTTGATACAGGGCCCTTTGGTTGTCTGTCTGGCTGTATGTGTGTGTGTTCACAGCAGGTGGAAAAAACATTTGTTAACAGTTGATCTGTTGCTCCAAACAGCCCCCACTTTGTTTCAGTGCATACCGATTGGACGTTTCTTGTCACTTCTTGTCCCGGTCTCTCAGTCAAATCACCAGGAGATCCAACACTTGATCGTTTATTGGCTTTGCTGCTTCCTCTTAACAGATGCTGTTTATTATTAACATACGCTCTCACGGTGCTATCCAGATATCTGCTAACATATCTCGCCTCCACTCAGTACCAGAGCCAAAAAGATGGGCTTCTTTTTCACCTCCACATGCCGCTGCAGCATGAGAGGTGTTTCACATTTCTCTGGAAGCTTCTTTGAATTTTTCCTAGCAAAGCCGAGGGCCGTTTTTGGCCCCAGCAGCCAGTTTTAATGCCATGAAAGCCCCTAAACAGGCCGGCAGTATTAATGTAGCTTTGATCCACTTTTTACTTTTTTGCATGTAAATAAGTATGCATGCTTGTCATAGACACCATGACATCACCTATTGGTTTTTGCACTCTACATTTTGAAACATCAGCATTAGCATTTTTGGCCGGCACCATGTTAGTTTATTGGAGCCAAAAAGTGACTATATTTGGATTGGAGGGTGGAAAGGGTAAGGACGGCTACATCCATGAACTGTATGGGTGCAATATTGGACTTGAGGAACAAGGTATCAATAAAGAACTCCTCAAAACTGCAGCACAGACTTATTGGATGGTATATTTCACACAGCGTCCCGCCACCTCAGTAGGATTGCCCTCCTGGCCAACAGGGAACAGAATGATAACGCCTGTCTTTTATATGCACCTCATTCCCACTGATGCCAAACAGAACAAGAAGGGGGCCAGCGTCACACTGAAAATCCTGGTCAGGGTATGAAAAACGTCTGTCCAGAACTGAACAAGACTGGGACAAGACCACTACATGTGGATCCGTGAGGCTTCAGCAGTTTTGCATCTGTCACAATATGGAGTGATTTCAGGATAGATATGAGATAATCTGGATTTTGAGAAATGGACTCGATGCACCACTTGAGTTTTTTCTTTAAAAGTGGTAAGATTAGGTATTTTAGCATAGCAGTCTGTAGTAATTGACTCACTGGGGAGATGGCCCCAAGTGGACACTAGAGGAACTGCAATTTTTAGCAGTTTTTACCAGAATGGCTTTTCAGCTTTGTAGGATGTCACATTGTGACTTGTCTGTGCTAATATATAAATGCACGTGTATTCTAACGTCTACTGTGACACGTACATGAGCATTATTAAGACTCAGGGTGTTGTGGTTCCTTTCAGAAACATCTACATACAGTATGTTTGGTACACAGTCTCCAAGAGGCAACCGTTAGACTTTTATGTTTGCTTTTTCCTGCTTATCTGTTGAAGGCAGCCAGTTTAGTAGGTGTCAGTTTTCTTCCAGTGTGATGGCTGTTTTTCGTGGAACTGTACTCCAGCTATCTGTTTCTGCAAGTAGCTGAACTCTTACTCTGCTCCTTTCGAGCCGTCTCACCCTTCCCCCTTTTATCTCATTCAGGTCTTGGTCATGTCCTTCCCTCATGCATCGGCTCTGTTATGACATCGGAGAAGGAAAGATTAGCAGCATGTAAACAAGGTTAATTTTAGCATGCACCCGGGGTGACTAGCTGCAGCCTCCATCACCGACGAACACTGTAAATGACCGTGAGCTGGAGACATCTGCGCCTGTGTGTGGGCGAAAACAAAATGTAGTAGGCCGTTTCCTGGCTGGTTAGGTAATGATTCTAAAATATTTGATTCAGGGTTTATCGGTCATCAGCTGACCTGGGAGCAGTTTGTTTTTCCCTTTGCAGTAGAGGAGGGAAACAGGAGAGGGAGAAAAAGATGTTACATAAGCAGTGCAATAAAATAGCGGCCAACTGTCCAAACCAAATAGCTCATAGGTCATCACTGAGAATATGTCCATGACTTAATGTGGTCGGGGAACAAAATAACGATACTTCATAATGATAATATACGTGGTGATTATGTTATTTGTCATAGAAAAGTTAGAATAACAATCTTTGACTTGTGATAGCGGGGAAACATCAGTACTTTTTCCATGAAATCAAATGATATATTACATAATGCAATACTGAAAGATTATCATAACGACGCCGCCATCATCTTTCCCCAGTTTTTCCACGATACTAATGTTTTTCTCTGCTCCACAGATGCGGCCGCTCGGCTGTGTATCGCACCAGAGAAATGGCAGCTCGGGCTCTTGTCCCCTTTGTCCTGGTCACGCAAATCCCGTCCACCGTCCAGACCTTGCTGCAGGAACTTCCTCTAGAACCAGGACCCAAACTCCAACAGAACCGCATCCACGGCACTCTGCTGCAGGTCTGCTCCCGTGCACACGCCAGCATAAACCAGGACACACACACACTTTGTAAAGATGACACCGAGTTGGGGAAGGGGTGTTGTTTTAATGATCGCAAAGATTCTTGTAGAGTTGGATTCAAAACCTTAGTAACTTCAGTGTGTTCGTACGTGGTTGTTCTCTGTACGAATCAGCAAAGGAGCACACAGTTCTAAGTTACGTACGCCTGTCTCAACGTTTTGGATTTTGATTCTGTGCCCGTGTGAAAAGAGGGTGCACAACAAGGTGCTCTACTGCAAATATGAGTAGGCACACTTTGTTACAGTTTGTCACGTGTCACGTACACAATCATACAATGAAATGCTTGTTGCTGTGCAATTAGAGCAATAAGCAGTTAGCAACAGTACTCCTTGTACTCTGAACTTAAAATCTGCCACATTGGTGAGATGCTGGAGTCGGAGTCTCACCACGGGATGAAGAAACTCACTGGAGAGGAACCTGAAAGATGCTTGAGCCGGCCACAATATGGATCCGCCTAGCAGCTAAACTTTCAAAATAAAAGGGAACGAATCCGTCTTAGATGGTGTTGTTTCACGGATGATAAAAAGTTCTCAATCACAAGTCTTTAGCCAGTGACTGTATGTGGGAAAAGCCTTTTTTGAAAATTACATAAGGCACTGGCAACCGATTACAGTCACAAGTATTTCTTTTGTTAATCTGACCTTTCACAGTACAAATATTAAAACTAGTTGTAAATGGTAAATGGCCTGTATTTATATAGCGCTTTACTAGTCCCTAAGGACCCCAAAGCGCTTTACATATCCAGTCATCCACCCATTCACACACACATTCACACACTGGTGATGGCAGCTACATTGTAGCCACAGCCACCCTGGGGCGCACTGACAGAGGCGAGGCTGCCGGACACTGGCGCCACCGGGCCCTCTGACCACCACCAGTAGGCAACGGGTGAAGTGTCTTGCCCAAGGACACAACGACCGAGGCTGTCCAAGCCGGGGCTCGAACCGGCAACCTTCCGATTACAAGGCGAACTCCCAACTCTTGAGCCACGATCGCCCCCTATAGAATGTATTCTATAGAGTCCATTCTGTACTAGCTGCGTGAAATTGTAGACCAAAGGCAGTGATGGAAAACAAAGACATGAGAGGCAGTTGATTTTGCAGAGGTCTCTGGGAGTGCCTCCAGCTCTTAGGCTACGTTCACACTGCAGGCGAAAGCGCATCAAATCAGACTTTTTTGACCCTATGCGACCCATATCCGATCATGGTGTGACAGTGTGAACGGCACAAACCCGATATTTTCAAATCCGATCTGGGTCACTTTGGTATGTGGTACTGAATCCGATACATATCCGATGTCTCAGAAAGCGACTGCTGTGTGAACAGTCAAGTCGCATTAAATCCGTCTTTTACGTCACTGACACAAGACAGATGCCAATTATCAGCGCCGGAGAAGACATCGTGAACGCTTCCTGGCCATCCAGTGAAACTGTTGGGAAGACAATGTTGGAGAAACGTGAACATTTTATTTGTACTGTATAATCTGCAGATTCTGACAGAAATCTGCAACTATCCTTTGAAGCACTACTCCTCTAAAACAGTAATAAGGATCATTATTAGGTTATTTACATTATTATGTAAATAACAAAATAACTTTATAACTTAAAGCAAAATTGGGAAACGTAAAGTCCGAAACAAGTCTTTATATTAACGGCCATCAGTCAAACAATACTGTTTGCTCTGGGTCTAAACAGAGCGCGCTGTGTGTGACGTCGTCTTTTGCGCATGCGGGCCGCTTTGAGGGTTCACACTAGAGCGCATTTGCTGTCGCATTTTATTTGTAGTGTGAACGAGCAGACAAAAAAAATCGGATTTGATCAAAAAATCGGAATTGATCAAAAAATCGGAATTGAGCATTAAGACCTGCAGTGTGAACGTAGCCTTAGTGAGAGTCATGAATCAGTGCTGAAGTGTGCCAAAACGCTTCATGTTCAGATGTGCTTTTAAAAAGCATGTTCAGCATGAAGAAGGCGCTATAAGGCTTCTGCTTGTCTGGCATTAGATTAGGGCTAAACGTGGGGTTTTATTTTTCACGTATTTGGGCTGTTTTGTATGCTTCAAAACTTGTGGCGCATTAAAAAAAAAAAAAAAAAAAAGAAGCAGCTTATTAGAGCTAAGGCACACATTTATACATGAAGCCAGCATGTTCACTTGTCAGGAAAATTAGATTGTATGTAGTTTTTACCCCTCAGCTATAAAAGGCAGATGGGGGGCTGTCATCAGGCGCGGCGGCGAGGACAAACGAGGCAACGGGAGCTTCAAATCTCAGTGAAGTCGCCTAGGATTTGATGTACTAATCAGTGTGATGTAGAATAGGAAAAAGAAACTAGACTCCAAGCACGTAAACACGGATGTCAACGCCGCCGGGATGACATATTACATGAAAATGAGCTTCTCAGTTGTTTTATGAGGGAGGAAATGCATTCATCACAGTTGTTAGCCTTCAAGGACACACCGTGTATCTCCAAAACATAAACTTTATTCCAAATGAAAACATGACAATCATCACCACTGGACCCGAGCTGCGATTTGCGTTTCCACCCAGCAAAGAGAAGAGGCAGAACGCAATTACCAAAGCAGTTATCACGACGGGGCGTATGCGGACGCCAGCGGAGAGGTTGGAGATACAATGCATCACACCTCAGCAAACACACACATTATCTGTCAGTCCTACACACTCAGTTACCGCACAGAGCCTGTCCAGACAAGGCGGTTATCGCAGAGTAAATACCAGTGTTTAGTTCTGTCATCACACTCTGACAAACACAACCAAACAGTCTGCTGGTAATATCAACACACACGGGAGGGGGGAGTGGGAGTTTCCCCGGCCTTTTTATTGAACGCCACTGATGGGGTCGGCCAGGGAGCCGGTGGGCGTGGAGCGGTAGGAACCGGGGGTCGAGACAAAAGAATGAAAAAGTGCACTTCTTTTTGGAGAAGATGGAACACTCACGGGGGGGCGGCGGTCTGGACTGCAGGGAGGTCCGCTGTGGGATGAAGGCATGGATGGAGGAGGGGAGGTGGGCCTCTTAAAAGCTTAGAGGAGATTTCAGGAGGAGAGCGGTTTACTCTCCTTTCCTGTCATGGTCGCCACGTGTGAAGCTTCCCCACGTCTCCTGGTCTAGCTTCATCCATCTTCATCTATGTGCCCTCTGTTTCTGCTCATCTTTTTATTCTTTTGTTTTGTTGTTGTTTCCCATGATTCCCCTCACCTCGGATCTTATTGAATCCAGACTTGTATCATTTAGAAGTCACCACCTTTACATGTGTCGCCAGCAGTTTGTTTTGTTGTCACACTGTAACACATAAACACAGGTGAAGTCTTTGTACACAGCGTGCTTCATACAGGCGGCAGCTTCTGAAGCTGAAAATTAGGAACTGCAGTTCCACCAAAAGGCTCATTTCCCTCTTCCTGACAAATGTGGATGTATCTGTTTTAAATAAAGCTCAGCCTTTCTGTTGAAGCTTGATGTTGATGTTAGTGGCGTAGCTGCTTTGACTGGCTGGTTGAGTCTAACGCAGGAGGCTGCAATCACTCGATTGCTAGTGCAATAGTCTCACTGTCATTTGAGGTGTCGGTGGCTTTTGGATCACTTGCAATGCAATTACCTAACAAAACAAATCCTGTTACTTAACACTGACACAGGTATCTATGCCTGTGTGGTGTACCTGTACAGCTTTGCTAAAGCGGCTTGATAGCATTGATTAGCAACTTAGACTAAACACAATTACCTCCATGTCCAAAATAAAGACTTCAGGACTCTGTGTCACAGTGGCTTTGTCCATCTGTCATACAGTAACATGGCTCTCTATGAACTATAAGGTGCAGTTCAGACCACATTCAATTCCCCTCTCGCCCCTCGGGGCGGTCTTTATCCTTCAAGCTTGGGTCCTCTACCAGAGGCCTTGGAGCTGGAGAGTCATGTGCAGTATCTTAGCTGTTCCTGGACTGCGCTCCTCCCGACAGAGATCTTGGATGTTGTTCCTGGGACCTGCTGGAGCCACTCACCTAGCTTAGGGTTCGCTGTTACCTTCACCCTCTGCATCTTTGCAAGCTCCATATACTCTCAAGACACAAATCCACTTCTCCATTCTGAGAAACTATGATCCTTAATTCTTAAATAGAGGTTTTACTTAAAAATGACTAAAACCATTTTCAGCTGAGCTCACTAGAACCTGTTTTAACTGAAATCGCTTCTTACTGCAGTCGATCTCTTTGAGCATTTGCTGCTGCATACTGGTTACCCCAAGAAATTACGAAGTTGGTGTCCCACCACGGTGACTGTTCCTCAGCTGTTGCTATGTGGATCTTTTTGAGTGCACAGGCTGAGAAGCAGGGGCTTGAGCCAGGCTCCGTTGGCTCCACTGGCCCCCTCTTTAATCACACCCCTGCATTAGAGTTTGAATTTGAAAAGGTTTATTCACACATCCGCTTATTTGGCAGTTTTAGTCCGTTTCAACCCCGTTTCGCTTCCTCTTCGTGCAGTTTTTTCATTTGAACCTTTTTTGTAGCCATCCTAAGACGGCTCACATGTAGTGTATGTCACATTCGCACAGACACACAAATATGTGTACAGGATACAGCAAAGCCGAAGCCTACAGGCTTCCTTAGACATTTCATTTCCTTTTTCCTTCCACTGAAAGCACACCAGACCATTGTACCTCACACACTGTCTGCTCAGCTTTGCTGCATCCACAGTGTGAATACATAATAAGCCACTGCAGCACATATACATCACGCTTCCTGTTTTTAACTTACAGTTGTGTTGAACATCAGTCCTTTTACTCTGAATTGTTACATATTTGGGTTTAATTCTCCATTTATTCCTTATTAATAATGCTGCTGTTATTAGGCCCGCTATTTTTTGCTATACAGTTACCCCGCCAGTGGTATTGTTTTGTAGTCATACTTATAATAACATTATATAATGAGATAAAACTGCGAGGACGGAATCCTAATTAATGCTACGATGTGTAAGTAAGATCTCCCACGTGTAGCTCTGAATAGCTCTGCTCATCTGTTTTGTGTTAATTAATAATTTCATGACTGCGTCAAAGCTTCAGGTGTCTCGAGTGTTTCAAGAGTTCAATAAAGTAACGATGAACTCGTTTGATCGGCGGGGATTGATTATCTGTGGGGACTATCTATACCGAGGCTACAGATAGCAGGTGAGTAGGTGTACGCTAATGTGAGGGCACAATGAGGGCATTGTGGAGATGATGGAGGCAGATATGCAAAGAGCTGCAGAGCCCAATGCAGGTGAAGTGGTCTAAACTTAGTAAGACAGAGATAGAGGTCTGAGTGTACGTGTGGAAGGGAGCATCTCTCTCAAACACACACACACACACACACACACACACACACACACACACACACACACACACACACACACAGATAAAGACGGTAGCCTCCTTGCTTTGTGTGTGAGAAACAAGGACGATGTTTAGACTGGAGCTGCAGAGATGCGGAGCGAGCGTGCACGCTAGCAACATGCACGTACGTGTGCACGTTCATGTATGCCACACTCTGGCGCTGTTTACACCGAGCTTACGAGGATTCTGGTTTTGGCCCCGGGACCTGTCTGATGTATGTTAATGTGCGTCGCTGTGTGTGTTTGTGTATAACAGGTAGCAGATGTTTTTGCTCGAGGGAGAAATGACTTCCTCTGTTATTGTCAAAGAACAACTGTTAGTGGGCCGAGCGCGGAGCTGGGAACCATCACCGCTACCGAGGCCGGCTCTGCCACCCTGCTGACTTTCACACAGGCGGTAATAAGTCGGATACAAGGAAATGTTTCCATCAGACACTTTTTTTTTGGCTAGTTTTTTTTTTTTTTTTGCACGATTATAAGAATTCTTTTGTACTGAACATTATAAATCAGAGAAAGTTTAACCACTACTCTGACTTGACTTGCATAAACTCCAAATAAACAGTGACTATCTCACCCCAGATCCTCATCCAGTAGAGCTCTCTGCTATGAAGAGTAGCCTAAAGGTTGTATCAGGGTTTGTATATAGTTAACAACTGACTGTCAAATACAACAAAGTATAATTCAACAGTATTTCAACAATGGTTATTATTCACTTCCACAGTGACCTAAAGGGTCCACTTTTGAAGTAGAAGTCTTCAAATAAAGTTGTTAATGTGTTAATAATGTAAGAGTTTGCGTTTCCCTGTTGCTTCTTTTTCTTAAACTACATCTCACATGTACATCGATGAGCTGTAATGTTGATTTACTGAAATCTTTCAGATTTTTGCATTTCGTCTCATGAAGTTTTCACACACGCTTTTGATTGGGTGATTAGCGTCACATGGGATGAGTTACAACGCATGCGTTTGGTCTGCCGCACGTTGCTTCTGGAGTGAGTCGGTGCGTTCCAGTAGTAAAGTCAGGAAAGTAAAGACAAAGGCTCTGCAGATCAAAATAGGCCTACTGTAAATACAAGAAACGTTGCTCTGAATAAAATGCAAACAGTCTGTCAAAATCTAGTAAATCTGGGTCCTTAAAGAACGGCCTCTGGGTCCGGATCCAGACAGCAGTGCGCCTATTGGTGATGTCACTGCTGGGATTTACAGAACATTAGGATTCACTGACATTTTAAAATGGGAGTCTGAGGGATTTGCTTTTGAAGTCAGCCAGAGGCAACTTGAGAAATTGCGGTTTTATGCACTTTGATTTTAGCTTAATGGATCAGCCTCGAAGCTCGTCCCTTGAAGGCCGGCCTTCGCTGATCCTGGTTCTGCGTAAGGCTTCTTTCTGTTAAAATAGAGTTTTTCCTTCCCACTGTCACCAAGTGCTTGCTCACAGTGGCATCTGAATATTGGGTTCTTGTATATATTATTGTAGGCACTAGGGTTGGGCGATATGTAAAAATTGTCCAACCGACATCAGTCCAATAATCCACGATGGGCGATATATTCACGCATGCGCAGACTTTTTGATGGCCGCAGCAGTGTAATCATGCACGGACTGATTTGCACGTTTACAACACAGAAGTCCAAACATGGATAAACTAATTTCCCAGAAAAATTAGGGCTGTCAGCGCAGTCATAACGATTAACGTGATTAAAAAATTTTATCTGGAGCGCAGAATAAACAAACTTTGGATAAACTGCCGAAATGCGGTGACGGAGACATTTCAGGGATTTTGACTCAGTCTGCGCTCCAGGTGGGTTAATTGTTAACCGTGTTAGTCGTCATGATGGTGCGTTAACGCTGACAGCACTAAAAAAAACAAAAAAATATAAAGTCACCAATTTAGGATGAAAGCGGTGTGCCGCTTGTGCAGACGTATAGTGCGAGCAAAGTACCCAAACATGACTAACTTGCATGAGCATGCACGTGTCCACCATCCGGCTGAGTATGCTAGGCTATCACCAGCTTCTGCAGCTCCATCAACAAGCATTTGGGCGCACTCTGAGGAGGGGGCATGTGCTCGCAGATGAAAGAGGGTGCTGTTAAAACAGCGCTACTAATTTTTTATTTTTTTCCCCCCCCCCTGTTGACTGCTTCTATTAGCTCCATTGTTATTAGCAAACTTGCTCATGGGCAAATAAATAAATAAATCGCCCCTGTAAAAACGATCAACGATGGGCTCAGCCTATCGTCGATTGTCGATATATTCGTCCAATCGCCCAACCCTATTAGGCACTTTTACTTCGCAACATAAAGAGCTTGAGGTGACTGCTGTTGCTATATAAATAAGATAAAACTGAATTGAAAGAGTTGCCTTTGTCCTAAATTTCCATACTATATTTCTCAATTTACAACAGTATTTTCACCTTTTACACACTTTTAGTGGCACAGACTGATCTGGGTTTTTGTTTTGTTTTTTCCCCTCGAGATGGAAAGCTTATTTGACTATAACATGTTCTGTGCAGAATATATTACAGTAGTGTGATAGAAATAGGACATTTTCATGCATGCACTGCAGTTCTAGATATACACCGACACTGTACGCAGCGTTTTCAGAAGTCAGAACTCATCCGAGGCAGGCTTCAATGTCCTGGCCTGATTCTCTCTACGTCATCCGGATTTGGTCAGCCTGATTAATTGGTTGCACTTAGGGCAGTGCTGTCTTCTGCGTGGCCTGGGTGAGACCCCTTCCCGGTAATCAAACATCTCTGAAAACCACTGGATTCACTTCAGTCACCCCGTCTTGCCCAAAACCTCTGTTGATACAATCTGGACCAAGCTTAACAAGCCCACCGGATAGACCGGCACTAACCCAACCCGACACTGGACTCCACTCTCGACACGCGCCAGCAGCAGCCCTGGCCCACAGCGCCGGGTACAGGCCAGACATATAAAGCTGCGGCCTGTGGTGGTTTGAGAAGGGCCAACTCGACACATGTAATCCTTTGTGTATTTTCACAACAGAGGCTAAATGAGACTGAGGAGGCTCTTGAATTCGGAGTATCGTTGTAGCCTCGTCTCTGGCAGCAGTTGCGTTGATGTAGCTTTCCTCAGTGCATTCTTCTCTGCTGTCTTCAAATAATTTTCTTTTGGCCTGACGACTGCTGCCTTTAGCCAGCGATCTGCCTGGGCTTTCTGAGAAAAGCCTCTGGGCTGAACCAGAGAAAGAATGTGTGCGCCTGCACACCCAGTCAGCCTGCTTTTAAAATGCCATCAGATATATCCAGTCCAGTGGGAATCCCAGGTGTCTCGTATTGGTGTCAGACGTTTTGTGCTATTTTGTCAACATACAGGTGGCAGTTCCAACCGGGCAAAGTGGGCAACTGCCCAAAACATTTCTTACAGTGGTAGATATAAACCACTCTTGGTTTATGTCCTTGTTGGTTTATATTGAACCCATTTTATTGTATCTAATTTTTTCCCACTACGTCAACATACATCAGGGATTTATTCATTTGGCAACCCCTATAGTCACAAGTCGTCTCAATGGATGGCTTTGTTTGATGGCTGTATGAATTCTAGGTTATGCAATGTGGTTGCATTACATCGCATTATTTAATATTGTAACCGTTCACTCTTTATCGAATACCGTATTTTTCTGACCATAAGGCGAACCGGATTATAAGATGCATTAAGTGAAACAAAACAGTCAGATAAGGCAAACTTTACTCAACTTATTCTTTTTGCTTCCTCCTCGTCCGTAACATTGATTCATTAATGTAGAATTATCTCGCAGCTGCTCTGTTTCCGTGCTGTTGCAGTATATTAATGACTAACCTCATATTGTGGATGGATTATCTCAGTTGTTCTCCCGACTGAAGTTTGATCCGTTTACAGCATCCTGCCATGCGATTGCATTTGTCCCTAACCATCGGGAACCCTCACGTTAACTTTTATTGAGTGGAAAAGAGTTAGCGTTCATCCTCCAGCTTCACTGTTTGTTATGCTAACATAGCTGTGTCGCTAGCGATCACGTAGCACATCATTATATACCAGCTAGCCCAACTTCAGTAACCCTACAAACGTCACTGCTGTTTAGTTTTCTGTCTTCATTTATGTTGGAAGTGATAGCAGAGCTGTACGTTTTCATTTTTTACAGAAATCTCTCAGTCAGAACATGCTATATCATGTTTAGGTGGAAACTAGCGAGCTAACTTCCTGCTAACTCTGTTAAATTTAATAAATTCCGTTTTCATGGATTCCTGGATGTTAAACTTAATTGTTACACCTGGTAAATCAGCAACGCTGATCATTTTATTAAAGGTGAAATAATTTAGACAGTTTTTAACTCTCAGTGTACCGTAGTGTTTGTTTGACTTTGGGACCTGAAGCGGAGTTTTGGCGGTGTTGCCAACTTAGCGACTTTGTCGCTATATTTAGCAAGTTTTCACACCGCCTTAGCGACTTTTTTTTCTTCTAAAAAGCGACTAGCGACAAATCTGGAGACTTTTTCTGGCATTATTGGAGACTTATGACTACTTATTCACATGGAAGCACGTATCGCTCTTACTCTCAACAATCAGCGGTTGCTTCAATCTGCACCTCGCCTGTGCAAAAACGCTCACAGGCGGCAGGTAGTCCTCACGCAGCAGTCGCCCCAAGCTGATGTCAGAGCAGGAGATATTCACCCCTACCCGTTAAAAACTGCAAATGAATCGCGCATGAGCGAAGTTGCTGCTATCGGTTTGCTGTCAGTAAGCACAACCAGAATTCATACATAAGGCGCACTGTCGATTTTTGAGAAAATTAAAGGATTTTAAGTGCGCCTTATAGTGCAGAAAATAGGGTATATTCAAAAGGACTTCATGTGATTCATAATGAGCTTCACTATATTTGTCCAAAACCTTATTTAGGAATATGTTTAGTCTGTCTTCACATCATGATATATCGTGATGTCCTGCCTTAGTGTTGTGTCCAACATTTGGAGACAATTTCCCTACCAGTGTTGGATGTCTGTAAACTTCATATGTTTACGTCCTGACTTTCTTCTGCAGAATTGATTTGTCTACCACTTATTTCCAATCCATATTGTCGAACAGTTTCCATTAAAAATGTGTATATATATATTCAGCCATTTTAAAGTTGTCAGTTTTGCCCAAGTACAAATGTAATGTCTCATGTTTATGGTCATTAGTTGCTGTCCACTCATATCATTGATCTTTACTTCTGTTATGTACAAAGTAAACTAACCCCTGGCCTCTTGTTCAGGGAGCTCCTGTTTTACTACTGCAGGATATTCGACAGCTGAGTGTCAATCCTTCACACATGCACACCCCCTATGCTGCTAGTACCAGTATGTACACCCGCCTCTGGACATAATAAAATAACAAACAACTCCCTGGAGGCCAGCTGCGATGCTCTGTTATAACTGTTAACAGTGATATAGTCATGCACATGGAGTGCATTTATAAGCTTTGTTTGTGCAAGAATACGGCCGTGCAGGGCAAGGGAAAGTTTGTGTTTCTTTTGTTTTTTTTTTATATTTAGCTCGTCTTTATTGGATCTCTTTTTGTCTAATTGGGCGCGTCCACACTCTGCCTAACCTCTATCTGCTTTTATGTGAACGCCGATTTATGCGTTTCTTTGTGAATGTGTTTTACTGGACGGAGCCCCGGATTGCTGTGCAATTATTTGCGCTTACACTTGCTTTGTGCATGTGCGCGCATGTGCGCTTGCAACAACATGTGGTCAGTCTGTGGTTGCGGCAGTGGGAGGGACGGCAGGGCAGCCTGATAACAGAGTCTGAAGGGACCTCACATCCACCACCACTATTTTTAACGGACCCAAAAGCAGAATGAGGCTTGTTGCAACACACAAAAAGGCACACACAAACAGTTAAATGTCTGCTTAGAGAACAAGGCATACAAGGAGGGTTTGATATTTTCATAATTCAAGTTTTTCTTGTATTTTTTTTGTCTGAAGTTCCAATCCACAGCTATAGGGGGACGCGTGGTTGCACTATGAGGTTCTAAAGTATCTAAAACAGCTGCATTGATAAATATCTTTTTATATGATATAATAAATATGTCTGTTTTGAATAAATGCACTAAAGCCTCGATTATACTTTCTGCATCCACGGCTCCACTGGGATGTGAAGAGATGTGAATTTCACGATCATACGGTGAGCGTGAGAGTCTGTGTTCACGTTCCTGCATGTTTTTTGTGATCATGTAGACTCGTCTGCAGAGTATTTACATTACAATGCACGAACTATGAATGTGCCTCAAGGAGTGAAGTAAAGAGACGAATAACAGGAATGACTTACTGGCAGTTGGGTATCCAGCTGTCCATGTCCGCAGTATAATCAGTATAATCAGGGCTCAACAAAGACAGACTTGCAACCCTTCACACTAACATTCACATCTACCGATCTTTTAGAATGGCCTCTAAACCTAACATGTGTGCCTTTGGACTGTGGGAGGAAGTTTAAGTACCCAGAGAGAACCCACACAGGCACATGCAAACCCAAAACCTCCTGGCTGTGAGGCGACCACTAGACCGCTGTGCCAATTATTTGCAATGTTTGCAAACCTCCATGTTTAAATAGAAGCACATACACTGGATACTTTTTTCATATTTTAATGTATTTTGTTGCCAGCGATGTTACCAACTCTCACCATTCCCTCAAATAGTGTCTGGGGCGACTTCTGAAGGACTTACAACATGTCACATCTAATCTGAAGAATGTGAAGTATGTTTCTCTGAAAATCTGAAGGATGTGATGCGCATGCTTGAGAATAAATCCACTCTGGAGCTGCCTTTCTTCTGGCTAATGTTAGCTAACTCCAGTGTGCCTGCTAACACAGAAGACCGTCAGATAGCAAAAGCCAGTTTTAAGTGGTTAAGATTTAGCCGCTAATTTATCCAGACTCCCAGAATTCATTTGGTATCCGGCCATTTTTTATATGAGTTTATCAGCTAATAATGTGAACCAAACATTGTCTGATCTATGCAGCCACAGCTAACCCGCTAACCATATCTGTTATTGCTTGGAAAATCATGTCGAAGTGGAAATTGCTTCACCACCTAAGGAGACCCATAAGTCTAACTTATATTTAATGAGCAAGCATAACTACAGTAGCATTTATTTTCTACCTTAATAATAAACAGTGGGCGCTAAACCAGCTAGCTGTATCCATACAGTATAAAAGATGCACCTAGATATACGAAGATAAACGTTTTCACAATCGCCTCATCTCAGTTTCAGAAAAAACAGATGTGTGGAGGATGGATGGGTCTGACTGGGAAACTGGCTGCTCATTGGATTACGTGTCATCAGTCACAACCTCAGCATGAATGTGTTTTAAGGGGTCAAGACACAAAGCCATTATTCTGTACATTTCTATAGGATCACAGGTCTGTTTGCAATCACAGCACCTGCCATCTAGTGGTCTTCAGAGAGAATGCAGGTTATGACATGCCATGCTGTGTTTTATACGGTCTGTGTCTGCAACCTTCATCTCTTTTTATTGTTGCAGCATTCAAAGAGCTGATACATACGTATACAGTACATACGCTTGTCTCCTAGTTGTTTTAAAAGATTCCTGGAAGTCAGTATATAATAGTGCAAGCTCCTTTAAGCATCTTATACATTATAATCATACAATACACAGTACTGCTTTTGTTTTTCATGTCGGAACCAGTTTATTTGACCACAAGTCATATGATCATTTTCCTACAAGTGTGGAAGAAGTAGCAAGAAAGCAGGAAATCCACATTTAGGCAGTCAAGGGGGAAGAAATCGGACATTTGATCAACAAAAATAAGCCTGCAGAAGGTCTCTGTGCTGCTGTCTTATCGTCTCCCATTCATTTACGCTTGATCCTATCCCGGGATCTCCTCCCACAGTGGGGTGTAGTTCTGCACTCTGTCTTTGGGAGGAGGAATTCTATAAATATTTCGGTTTTCTCCGTGCCGGGCTGGATTGAGCCGGTTGAGCCTCCCATGCAGGGACTTCCCAACCCGGTGGATGAGGTGTAACTGTGGAGTGCAGCAAGAGAGGGAGAAAAGACAGAGCTCCCTGCTTTGGACACTGGAACCAGTGCTGGAACCGGTGATGCTGCTCAAGCAAACTTTTAATGAGCAGGCGTGTGCTTGTCTAAACTGGAAGTAACAGCACAGACCACAAAGCATATCGAAAAACCTCTGGAGTACTTTTTGATCTGCACTTTTTCTTTCTTTTTTTATTTTAGCAAAGTGATAAAATCTTAATAATGTGGTTAAATGATTAACTGCTCTTATATCAGTAAGCTAATCAAGGCCACCATTGAGTTAGAAGTCAGACCCACAAGCTTTCTTTAGAACTCAACTATTTTGTAATATCCTGTATGGCTGTGCACCAGCAAGTTTTAAAAGACACTTGATGAAGTTTCTAGATTTAAACCCCCACCAGAATAGATTCAACATTTCATCATCCACGCAGGTAAACAAGATTATTTTAGTCTGGCACCGTGGCCGTGAGCAAACAGGGTGATAGGTTACTTTTAGAATGACTTCCTTTGCCGAGCTTGTTGGAACTGGCAGTGAAAATGAAGACATATTCTTATGTTTGAAATAATGGGAATCAAAATTACTTGGAAATGTTCAATATTTGGTTTGGGAATCTGCTCCAGCTCTGGCTTCTTGTAGGTGGAAAAGCCCTGAGAGAGAGCTGACAGCGAGAGGAAGAAGGACCTGGAGGTGTGGAAGCTGTTTGTGTGAGCCAGTGGGTGTTGCCTGGGCGTGGAGACTGCAGGAGATGAGATGGGGCAGGCCAGAACTCAGCGGCCAGGCTTGGTGCTACGTGGTCGCCCTGGTTTTCCCCACGTTGCCTTCCCTGCATAGCGTAATGAATGGCTTCCTACTGGTCTGTGGCCATGGCCCCAGCTTAAAGAGTATACTTACCAAGGCCCAGAATACACACCCCAACCAGCCAGCCAGCCTGTGTCCTGGCCTCTGAATACTCCCAACCGCCAGTCCACCTGCTGCAGACTGGCTCAGTCTCTCATTGGCAAATCGGCCGAAGTGAAAAGAATGATTAAATCTTCATCGGGAAACTTCTTGCTTTCCTGTCCAGAGACCAGAGGTCACACGCCAGGATGGAAAGATGCTCCTTTGGAGCAAGCAGCGTGTTGACCTTTCAAAGTGTGCTTTGAGTATTTACTGGAGAAGAGGGAACATCAAAAGGGACAACTCTGACCATCTTCTTGTCATTTAGGTTGAGCAACTAGTGGTTGGTGGAGTTGCTGTGTAGGATTAACATGTTCGCGTCCCGGGCTGTTTGGCTCAGTGTAATAAATAAAACAAGACAGAAAGCCCGTCTAACAATAATTTCCCATGTAAGATTTCTTTTTATGATTGGTTTGTAAATGCACCATAAAAACCATTAAATTCCAGACAAAGAGGAGTATTTGTGCTGTAGTCCAGACGTGGTTGGTGTCCAAGTAAATTTTCCTCCAGGGAATTCGTATTTATTGTCTTGTAATTACTGATGATTCGCAAGTTTCATTCAGCGCACAGTGTTTTCTCACCCTTTAGTCCAACATTTAGGAGCTCACCCTGTTGCCAAATGCAGTCATATAGCCAACAGTAGAAAATCCCCATCAGTAGTGGTTTGATGCTTCATTTCATAATGAACCTATTAAGACTGAGTGCAAACCCAAACATGTTACACTATCCCTTTTAAGGTGTGATGTCATTGCGTGGCTTACCCTTTAGAGCCTAAGGCAAACCACGATTCATTTCACTGATAACACGTCCTACAAGGTCCATCTTTTATCTACACTTGCACACTGTAGCTTGTGATTCAGTAGTTACTGTCTACATGCATCAGATCTCTGCCACACAATGTGGTTGAAAAAGAGGGGAAAAACCACTCGAACAACAGAGTATCAGTAACATGTATGTGTATGTATCACTCTGCCAAGATGTAAAGATGAGTGGAGTTTAGTCTGTTTCTGTAGGGCTTGTAGATAATTCTCTGTGACTCTGACTCCTGTATAATAAATATCCATTCTGTCTTTTTCAATTTGTGTGTGTGTGCACGTGTCGGTCTGCAGGTGCTGTTTCTCTTGCGCTCCTACCAGACTGACTCACACAGACCCCTGCCAGCAGGAAGCGGCATCGGTGAAGCTCTCTGTCAGCGCATGTGGCTCGCTTCTCGGTAATCCTAAACACGCCCACACACAAACACACAGATAAGCATCCATCCCTCTTTTCCAGCTCCCTCGCCAGAAGAATAGCTCCTTGTCTCACCGTACATCCCCTCCCCGGCCCTGTCCGCTTCATGTCCTGCCCCGGCTTCCATTTCAAAGAGACTGCCTGCTGACCCATCTGCATGCAGTCCCCCCCCTACTTTCCCTCTACCTCTTGCCCTCCTGCTAAAAGTCCAGGCCTCAAGTTGGGGCACAGTTACCTGCCACCCTCCCCCCACCAACTCCTCCTCTTCTGTGTGAGGTCAGGTTTAGGTCTCCTGTGCTCAGGCCCTACAGCAGATAACACAGCGCCACTGAGTTAGCAACACTAGCCCTACTAGCTCTGCTTGGTTACACTGATGAGCTTTTATTAAGATGACGAGGTGAATTCTTGCTCACCAGAGCGTACCCAGAGTCTGCTCGTTTGATCGCCTGGCGCCGGGAGCCCGGCGCCCAGATCTAAGGACATCACAGGTCAGAGTATCTTTGTTTTTGGGAAAAGAAAACCTCCCAAACTCATCCAGATCACCACTAATTTGAGGCAGCCGCCTTCCAAAAAGGATGGAATGCATTGTTCGTCTGGTCTGAGTCAGTGTTGGGTTTTGGCCTCACACCGATCCTTGTGTTGTGTCATTTTGGACTTTTTCTGGCTCCGCGAGGGTGTCCGCGCTGCAGCGATGACTCTGGCGACGTGAAGGGCCGGCGTCAGCCTGTTAGGACCTTCTCCAGTGTGTAGTTTGGATCGCGATCTAACGATTCAACTTCTTACAGCGTGTTTGATGATGATAGCTCACATTCACAGGACTCATCGCTGCCAGAATCTGTCATTAGTTAACCAACAGTCGCTCCTCTCTCTCATACACACACCGTGCTCCATCTCGAGTATCGTGCGTGTATTAAGCGTGCAGGCGGCTGATGTGGGGGCATGTGCGCGTTATTAATATCCGAGTGATGAAAACATGACGTCAAGCTCGCACACTGTCTCTGTTGTTTTCTCTCGCACACACTCGCGCACACACACTTGTGGCCTCTTGCAGCGCTGTGGTCACAATCTTGATAGAACGCACACACTTTGCAGCGGCCACACATAAACTGGGTCGACATTTACAAATAATATGACAGCAGCGAGAGCTTTACTTCACTAATGTGCAGGGCAGGAATAAAAAGAGAATAACACCAAGTCGTTCGTGTTTTGAAGCCTTTGTGTGAAAACTCCTGTGACATTCAGGAAATAAGTCCCGTCTAGGATGACAGAGCTGGGGGCAACTCATATGATTCTGGCCTATTCTCAGCCATCAGGATTCATCAAAAATGAGAACACAAATCACTGTGCCATTCAGTGTCTGATCCCATGAGCTACTGACCCACTAATAACAGTAACTGTTTGTCTGTGTCAGTACAATTAAGTGGTTTATGTGTCGTTCCCAGGAGGCGTTCAGGACCTTACTTGTTACCGATCAACAAGGAAGCGAGCAGTCTGATAGTGAAGTGCTGTGTTGGGGCATATGGTACTATAAGGTCTTTCAGATAAGACGGGTCCCGATTATTAAGGCCGTGGATGTGACCAATGTGACAAAGCTGCCACTGCTTTCAGGTGTTTACAGTGTATGAAGTTTCCAGTTTATTAGGAACACCTAACTCGCGCTGTTGCAGTGCAACACAAAAATCATGCAGGGCTGTTTCTAATGTTCGGTTTTTGAAGCCTCTCTCAGAGAGGTGTTTACTCAACCGTGTGCTCATTTCAGCTGATTGTTTCCTTTGCTCTGATTTATTTTATCTGGTGAATTTTTAGATGTTTCGCTTGTTTGACTGTTGAACTGTAGGTCCAGGGTGTGTTTTTTCTTTAGCTTATGTTTGAATTTTATGGCGTTTTGTGACTTTATATGTTATATTTATGTTGGCAGGTTTGTTAATTTGCTCAACTAAATTGAAAGCTTAAAGCTTGACACCCTACTGAGTGAATGTAAACACTTTGTGCTGCATACATTTGTGTAGGGAGCAGACTGGATATGGCTGGGAAAAAGGTATTTAAATGGATTTTATCCACCTCCTGGTTAGAAGGTCGTACAGTGCTGTGCAAAAGCGGCATGAGCCACAGAGCCCACACTCAGTTACAGCAGAGATCACAAACGTTCTCACAAGCAATAAATGCACCGAGTTGGCCATGCCCATTGCCTTAATTCAACAGTTTGTGGTGAGGCATCAGCCGGTTCGTGAAGAAAATCTTCGTCTGTGATCTTAATGGGAAACAGATGATCAGTGACTGGAGGCTGCAGTGTTATCTCTTTAAATCGATAAGCAGTTTAGGAACATTTAGGCAGCCTACTTGATAATAGAGATCCTTCATTATTAACAGCTCTTAAACACAAACTCTGTTTTTCCCCCCAACGTGTCTAAATGTTTCTACGGCTTTTGAGGGTCAACCGATTTCAGTCAATTTTCTGTGCTGGATCAAAGACGGCCTCGTGTTTCTCTCTTTTCAGACAGAACAGTTGTGTGGTGACCAGAGGAGCCTTTGTGGATGTGTTGGTGTGCCTGTGCGGGCCTGAGATCAGCATTCTGGAAGGTGAGTAGTAATTGTGGGATCACTACTTTTCACCGGAGTTTTAATGAAGACCTGCAGAAATATGCAGAGCGTGACACAAATGCAAGTCCTGCACACTACCCACAACCACGTGGTGACACACATACAGTGACATGAAAAGGTTTGTCTGTGTGTAAAACACAAGCTGATTAGATTGATCATCGAAGCCAAAAAGCTGTATTTTAATCATCCACTTTGATCCAGTCTGGATCAGGATGGTTTAGGTGTTTGTTACTGAACTTGTAAAGATGACACCAAAAATAGTAGACATGGTTAAGACAGAAGTTCAAACTGAGCATCAGAATTGGGAAGAAAGGAGATCAAAGTGACTTTGATTGTGACATGGGTGTTGGGGACAGAGCGGCTGATTGGAGCATTTCAGAAACTGCAGATCTGCTCTGATTTCCTCACACAGGCATCGTTACAGAGAAAGTTCTCTGGATATTTTCTCTGGATGAAAATGCCTTGTTGATTTCTGAGGTCAAAGGAGAAGGAGCACACTGCTTTGACATGATATGAAGGCAACAATAGCCACTTGTAAGAAAAAGATAACTTTTTATTGTCAGTGCACACTCATACCTAATATACCTTATTTTTCGGACCATAAGGCGCATTAAGCAAAAACAAGCATTTGCATTCATTCTCCAGCTTTACTGTGTTTATGTTATGCTAACATAGCTGCGTTGCTAGTGATAACGTAGCACATCATTATATACCAGCTAGCCAGTCAGAACATGGTATATCATGTTTAGGTGGAAATTAGCGAGCTAACTTCCTGCTAACTTCTAACTCTGTTAAATTTAATAAATCCTGTTTTCATGGATGCCTGGATGTTAAACATAATTGTTACACCTGGTAAAGCAGCAGCGCTGCTCATTTTATTAAAGATAAAATAATTTAGACAGTTTGTAACTCTCAGTGATGCCGCAGTGTTCGTTTGACTGTGGGACCTGAAGAAGACCGAGTTTTGGACCCAGATCTCTCCGCGAGGCTCCTGACTACGGCAGCCGTAATGCTCCGGCAATACATCAACCGGTGCAGCTTTGTATCTTACCAAAGTCGTACCAAAACATTTTTTGACAGATTTTCGAGCACCGCATAAAATCGATTCAAGGTCAGTAGCACAACCAGAATTCATACATAAGGCGGACTGTCGATTTTTAAAAAAGTTTTTTAAGTGCGTCTTATAGTGCGGAAAATACGGTAATAGTACAACGAAAGTGTCCCACATCAATACTGCGCGCAACTAAACACAACACAGTAACTTAAAGTGGGTTTTTTTTAAAGTGCAAGAAAGGTATGAGCAAAAAAAGGAATGTCTTAATAAATGAATAAAAGAATGAGTGTTTATTGCACATTATTATTATTGTTATTGCCCCCACAAAAGTCCAAGGAGGTAGCCAATCAGGTGAGCTGTTAGCATTGATTAGGGCTGTTGTAAAAGTTGTCCTTCAGTGTGTTTGTCCACGACCTCAGCAGCCTGACTCTCAGGAGCTGAAACACCCGGTGTCCTCGGTGTGTGCAGTCCCGTGGCCCCCTGAGACAGCGAGTGCTGTACAGGTCCTTCAGGGAGGGAAGAGGATGTCCAGTGATTTTTGGGGCCATATTAATGACCCTCTGAAGTGCCTTTTTGTGTGCAGCTGGAGAAACATACACAGATGCAGTATGTCAGCAGCCAAAGTATGCAGAAGAACATCTCTAAGTGCAAAACAGCCTTGAAGCATGAGTTCACCAAACATGAGAAGGTTTGAAAAAACCTGCTCCGAGTCCATTTCTGGTGCAGTATTTGGTTTGTAGGGTCAGCATTTTGTGTAAACAGCATGAAATCATGGATCCGTCCTGCCTTGTATCATTAGTTCGGGCTGCTGGTGGTGTAGTGCTTCACACTCTGGACCCCTCAACACCAACTGAGCGTCATTTAAGTCACTATCTGAGTTTTGTTGCTCAACATGTTCATGTCTTTATGAGCACAGTGTATCCATCTTCCTGCTTCCACCAGGATAACGCAACATATCATAAACCTCAGATCATCTCAAACTGGTTTCTTTAAGATTTCAGTGAATTCACTGCACTCAGATGGCCTCTACTGTCAACAGAGCACGTTTGGGATGGGGTGGAACAGGAGATTGGTATCCTGGATGTGTTGAATTGACAACACAAAGTATTCAGGCAGTTCTCAAGACAACGGTGGGTTCAGCATAATACCAAGAACGTGTACCTAATAAAGTGGTGTTCTTTAGGCACCCTAAAGAGGACTGTGAACAGGACATAGTCCTGACGCTTCTGTAGGAGTTATCTTAGAGCTCAAATGAATTTTACAAGAGCTTTTTTTCCTTTTATTCACTCTAAAATTGTACAAAACCAAAAATCCTACCCTCTGTTAAAGTGTTGAACATCATTTCTCTTTAACGTCCTCTCACCTCACCGATCGGGCGTTTGCAGTCGTAGCGCCTAAGCTGTGGAATAATTTACCCCCATACATCAGACAGGCTCCTACTGCCAATCTTTTTAAATCTTATCTTAAAACACATTTTTATTTACTGACTTTTAATACAGCATGAGAGTTATTTGTTAATTCATATTTGGTGTTTGCCATCAATACTAATAAAGTTATTTTATTAGGTATGTTGTATTCTTGTACAGCACTTTGGTCAACGCTCCTGTTGTAATTAAATGTGCGATATAAATAAATAAACTATAACTAACCTAAAATCATGTTAGCTAACGGGCCATAAATGTTGCTGTGCTGTTTAAAACATTCCAGCTTGCCTTAGAAACACTAAAAATTGGAGCCAGAAGATAAAATCCTCACTTTGACAACTTGAAATGAAACGATCTACATCTGGTGTTCCTATTTGCCCACTCGCTTATGCTCCACCTGTCCACCAAATTTCCTAAACTTTCCTCTGCAGCTTCCTTTTATTTAAACGTTCTTGCTGACTAAAGTAAAATCTCTTTGTTAAAAGATCTTTTCTGGGTTCGGTGTATTCTAGTCGAACAGAGTGATGGATATTTGAGTTTTGCTGCTTGTCACGGCGTTGCCCGGCATTTCACCAGCTCAGCAAGCAGCAGCTGCTTTCAGTCCATTTGCTTCGAATTTGACGTCGGAGCTTTCATCATCTGAACGGACAACCGTGCAACTTTTGTTGGCGAGGCTGTGCACCACTGCGCTCTCCATTTAGACTTATTGTTGACAGGAGTCTGCTTCGTGTATCGGGTAGTTCAGAGAAGCCTCCTGGTGCGTCCGTGTGCACGCTTGTGCGGTCATGTGCGCACGCACGCAGACCTGCGGGGTCTCCACGCTGGAGGAATGTGAAACCGAAGGCGAGCGATCTGTGACAGATGGTGGGGTTGCGTCTGTGACCCAGTTTATGGAGGAGTGCTGTACAGAGAGGAAAGAGGGAAAGGGGAGGAGGGCACCGATGTTTTCAGTGGGCCATGTGCTGAGCACATGTTGGTCTTGACAGTGGAAATACCGAGGATTTCTCCAAACAAGCCTGTAGATTGGCCTGACTTGGCTCTCCTCCTTACATAACTAAATAAGCAGCCTGGAGCTTACACACCTCTAATGCCTCGATTATTATCATAAGTCTGTCTTTGGTTTCACCCGCTCTGGTGGTGGCCTTTTTATTTCTCCTTCTTTTTTGTTCCTGCTCCTCACCTCTAATCACTTCCCCTGTTCCTCTTGTGTAATTGCACTTCTCACTTGAATCAGATTTAAAAAGCCACAGGTTTTGGAAGTTCATTTGAAAGCAGCAGGCTCTTAAGAGCGCCTGGCACCAGAGGAAAAGAAGGTGAACAATCCCCTTTTTCAATATTACTTTTTTTCCCTCCCCTCTTTTAACTGGCTCCCTGCATTAAGTAGGAACTTTGCATTTACCAGCCAATTCCTCTCAGCTCTGAACACAGCTCTTTGTTCATGAGTGTGCACACATTTCTCTGCTCCAGCTCTTTGATCTGTGCTGACTCATAAAAAAAACCCTCTGTCCATTGCTTCATCTCCACCTCAGCCAGCCTGCTGTTTCTTTGCTTTCCAGCCTTGCCAGTAAAATAAACTGAAAGCTTTAGCAGGAGAGAGAGAGGAGAGTGGAAGCCGGACACTAACAGGAGGTAAAAATCAAACAAAAATGAACTTGTTTTCATTAGTGTGCTTTCACATGATGATGATGATGAAACAGCCGCTTAAGACCGGAGTCTGGCCTTAATTTGTTCTGTTCTGGTAAACTGCAACACGTACTGTAATTCTTTTCAGCCCCATCAGTTTTCGTGTGCTGTTTGTAGACACGATCTTCAATTTTCTAGTCTTTTAACTTGAAAAAAGGAGGAAAAGAATTAGAGGAAAAGTCAAGAAAAAAAGTCAAAATCAGTTTTATAGCCCCCTGTTCATATACATCAGGGTTGTCAAACAGGCAAATAGTCCAGTCCGGCTCACTGCAAAACTTTGGAGGAAGGATCAAGGATTACGTGTGTAGTTTAACTTCTTTACGCTGGCAGAAAGGGGAGTTTTGTTGGTCCGGCCCACTCAAGATCAAAGTGGGCTGTATGTGGCTCACAATGTACAGTCCATCCATTCGCTTCTGCTTATCCTTTTCAGGATGGCGGGGGCGCTGGAGCCTATCCCAGCTGTCATAGGGCGAGAGGCGGGGTACACCCTGGACAGGTCGCCAGTCTGTCGCAGGGACAGACAGCCATTCGCGCTCACATTCACTCGCACATTCACACCGAGTGGCAATTTGGATTATCCAATTAACCTATCCCCACAAGCTGCATGTCTTTGGACTGCGGGAGGAAGCCGGAGTACCCGGAGGGAACCCACGCAAACACGGGGAGAACATGCAAACTCCACACAGAAAGACCCCAGCCTGATGGTGGAATTGAACTCAGGACCTGCTTGCTGTGCGGCAACAGTGCCACCGTGCTGCCCTCAATGTACAGTCTCACATCCCTGATATAAATATTGCACGTTTAGCCATTTGCAACCAGGAATTGGATCTTTCTACAGTTTAAGCATCCTTTAAATGTTGCTGTGATTTGTCTCTGAATCGTTCATAAGATCTTTTTCATGAGTGTGCATGTGCCCCGTACAACTGACTTATTTAAATATATAATTTATTTAATATAACCATATAACGGTTCCCTCTTTTTATCTAAGTAGGCTTACTTTGTGATTAAAAACAGAGCAGTTATCAGGGACCCCCACTAGAGCACCTCTGGAAAACACACAACAGGAAGGCTAGCTGGTTAGCAGTGACTGGCTTGAAGTGGATGCACAAGTACAAAATACTAAAATGAGTCTCCAGATATATTTTAGTGGCCGTTAATTTGGCGGATGCAGTTTCAAGAGTGTGGCTAGCTTTAGCAGTGCTAGTAGCAGCAGCTTTCTTTCCTTGTAGGTCAGAGTCTACAGGCCTGTGAGAGTGTGGTTAGGTACCGCTCTGGTTGAGTGGTTATATGACAGTTTACTGCGGCACAGCTGCTATTCTAGGTCAAAAAAGTGCAGAAACGCACTAGTTAGCACGGCTGTCATCTGCCAATCCACCTTACATATAGACCTAAACTTCCCGTCACAGAGGTGGGATGCTGCTAGTGGCGAGAGGCATCGTAACTTCTCAGAGCAGATACCTGTCGTTGCGCTTTTTAAAATCAATGATTTGTTTAACTGAGTGGTTTTTCTGATGCACCAATGTTTCAACATCTACAGTGCTGTGCAAAAGTCTCGAGCCACCCCTCACTGTTTGTTTCCAAGGACCCAGACTTTTTCACACAACCAGTCTCCATATGGAAGTTTTGCTTTTGAACTATATTTTTTTAATCATTTTATTTGTCCACTTCTTGTACCTGACTATTTTTAAAGGAATGGTTGCTCCCCAAACACTCTGCCAATGCAGTAAAAGCATACGTGGATAGAAAAACACACAATGGAACAATATCAGTTATGGGTTTTCGTCCCCAGAGCCTGGACTGCAACATTATTGAAGCAGTGTATGATCATCCCGACAGAACAGAATCCGGTCTTTAAGTGACGACGTATGAATCCTGCTTCGGCGTCCAAACTACTCTGCATTTATTAAGACTCTTGTGTTTTTAACGTGTTTGAATGCTTTGCATCTTGTTCTATTTAATCTGAACAAGCCCCTAAAAGAAGGCAGTGATCACTGTCGGCCTCTCACGGTTTTTATTACCGCTGTTCATTTTAAAGCTCAGTTTTTAAAACCTTACGATGTAACTATGCAGCAGTATATTAATGACTAACCTCGTACGTGGATGGATTATCTCAGTTGTTCTTCTGACTGAAGTTTGGTCCGTTTACTGCATCCTGCCATGCAGTTGCATTTGGCCCTAACCACCGGGAACCCTCACGTTAGCTTTTATCGAGTGGAAAAAAGTTAGCGTTCCAAAGCTTCCTGGGGAGAGTTCAGGCTGTACTGAAGAATAATTATTTTCCGATCGAAATACAAAGAAATGAGTGTTGGCTCAGGACTTTTGCACAGCACTGCAGTCAACTACAAGCTCTATTCATTGCTGCTTCTTTGATTTTTGAAGTTCTCATGAAAGCAAATGATTATCTTCATCCTGGTTGTTCCAAGGACTGACTGCTCACTGTGCTTTTCTCTGAATGCCGCCACCCGAACGCATCACTTTCCAAAAATCTGTAAACAATGAAGCGACCTACTAATAAGATAGTAACTTAAAAAGTATGCATTTTTCAGAATGAGACAGCTGAAGATTATGGATTTCTACAGTGCAGTTACAAAGCAATCCCTTCCCAGTCATTATGGAGAGGAGGAATCATTATAGCATCCTGTCACATTCGCTGTACATGCCATACATGTGTGGTGTGTGAGTGCTGTATTAAAAAGAAAAAAGCCTTGGAAGTTTATTCTTAGTGCATCCAAAAAACCATGTTGTCATAATTAGGCTTCAAGAAGGTTTAGCACATCTGATTGATGTTCATGTGTGACAGCTTGGTAAGCCGTGTGGCTCTATATTTGGATACTTCCACTCATTTAGCTTAAGATTTTTTTTTTTCTAGGGAATTGTGCACCATCTGCAGTCTAGTGCCAAGAGCTGAATAACTTGCTCACCCTCCTCCTATGAAATACTGTAGAACACACCACTCTGCAGATGTCTTGGACTTTACCATTTACCATTTTATTTGAGTGTTCTGACCTCATCGTTAATGTTTTTGTGTGAAATGCTGAGTTTTACCTCGTTATAATCATAAAACTGGGGTGCACGAATCAAACTGCTCACAGCTCATAAGCTTAGGGCTCATTAGTAAGCAGTGGTTTAGCTGTTCAGAAAAAAACAAGCTTATTAACTAGTTCTCTACAAGTCTGTGTAGATTTGTAGTCATCCAGGTCATGGTAGTCTTAAGAGCTTGAAAAAAAAGGAGGCTACTTGACTTGACGACTATTGATCTCGAAGATTTAGGGAATAAAAATTGAGCATTTTAAACCTGTAAGATAAAAGTACTAAATACTTGGAGGATAGACGAGCTCCACCATCTTAGACAGTAGCTGCCAACTGTAGCCCTTATTTTGTTCAGTGAGCTCAGCGTATGGTCACCTGAAGCAGCTCTCCAGCTCACAGCAGAAGATGAACGGCTGACTGCAGTTGCAGTGAAATACAGCAGGGTTGGGGAAATGCTGAATGATCTCGAGGATCACCACCACAGTCACCTGGCCTACGTTCTGTATCAAAGAAATGTATAAAAGCCTTCGAAATGGTGTGTGGCTTTTAATAGGGGCGTGGCTTATATGGTATCTCTGCTGATTTCTGACCTGCTCGGCAAGTGAGAGAAAGCGTACTCGAGAACCATTGGTTAATTTTTCCCACCGTTTTGTCTGTGGTTAGCAAACCAGCCAGTAGAGAAAACATGAGAAGTCGGAGCTAACTGGTTTGATCCAGTCTGCATTCCTAAGTATCCTTGGACAATCCCCAAGTTGATCCCAATGTGTTAATCGGAGTGAGAGTGTTAGACACAAAGCACTTAAATGTTGAACAAAAGTGGTTGTAAAAAGCAATTTGAGTGCTTCTCTTTTCATCTAAAATTGTATTTCATGTTTTGTCTTTTTGGGGTGTTTTTCCGAAATATTAAAGCTCTTTTTGTTTTAGCGTCCTTTTATTTTTAGGACAGATGTATATGTGGGGCTGGTGTTTTAGGCTAATAAGAGGGCCCGCTCTCTCACACTTGTCAGACACACACACACACACGTAGCGTCTGGGGTTTGTTTTTCACAGTTTGGGTAATGACGGTGGAGACTGATGTGAAATCCAGCTGTGTGCTTGCGTGTGAGAGCACGTGCACGCATCTTGCCAGAGCTCTAGTTCGACACAGCAAAGCGTCTTTACAACCAGCTTTTAGTGGGCTATGGGAAGCGCTAATAGAGCAGCAGCACGCCTCTTCTCCCAGTTTTGTGGTACAGCTCTTAAACGACTATATAGAACACTCACCCACCCTTCGTCATATGATCTCGGGCATTGCATAATATTCAAAGTGTGTATATTTCCCAGTGACACTTCTAAAAATGAGCTGTGGTGAAAACGATTCTGGTGTTGGGCTGGATGTAGCTGTTGAGTTCAGTGTTTCCTGGAGCAGAATGCTGACCCTCTGCACCCATTCAGTACCCGTCCTCCCATAAACCACAAACTGCAAGGTTGGCCCAGGTTGACCTAAACCAGATGCTGTGGTTACGTTTAGTTCAAATATTTGACCTTTAGTGTAAAACAGACCATCACACATATAGCACTTGTGTTCCTCTCTTCTGCGTGCACACAGGATAAGCAAAGTCTGAGACCATATGAACTCGGTTCTCTGCAGCATCACTCTCTGCCGAGGCTTTTGATTTTCCTGCGTGTGCAATCACTCTGTTGTTTTTCACGGACTGCCAAAATTTGAACTCCAGAGTATTTGTATTCTTTGAAAATTTGGGTGTCTTCAATGAAAAGCTAATACCACCGGGGTAAAACAGGATTGTTCAAGTCTTGAATTTCATGTACTAAAACATGACAGATATGCGGGGGAATCAGCATAACCACAGACCTTGATCGATGTTTGCTTTACTGTGGTTAGCATTCTCTTTATTCATATGTCTTTGCACACTCTGAGCCCAGAAATTGAACTGTTCTGGTGGTCCTGCTCAGACAAGAGAGATGGTGAGCCGTTTCCCCACTGTTTGCCTTCCCTTGATTATTAGAGATATCAGGTTGCTCCTTGGAGCCAAATATTCAGCACAAATCTGTAGAGCTGTAGAGCGGATGGCATTTGAATTAAATAAAGTAGTAGCGCTGCATCAGTTACTAATGTTGCTGTGTGGTTCGTGGTTAATGCTAATATCACTGACAGGCAAAAGATCCCTGATTTAAGAATAGGAGCATACTCTGTGATGGTCTCAGACCTGGAGCTTTGCATCAGGCTTTGTCAGGTCAAAATATGGGGATCCATCCATGGCTGCAACCCCTTTGGAGTAAGGGAGCAGCTAAAAGTGCTGCATTAACTATTCACTTAATCTGTTAGTCAATAAACAGAAAATTAATGTAATAATTTATCAAAAAGGGTTAAAAGGTTTTTAAAAATCCCCAATGAAGGTGAGTTTAATCACTTCGGCAGAAGGGCTTAATCTTATTTTAGCACAGGAAGTGTTGTTAAAGGACTAATAAGAACTTGGTGGTTGGGTACATATTCAGATGGTGGTTTGAGGCAGTGGGGGGGCCCCAGCACATTTTCTGGCCGGTGGGCTCTAAAAATCTTGGGATCTGCCCTGGTCACGGGCTTCTGAACTGATGTTGAGACAAAACTTGGGATGTTTTGTCTCAATTTGGGATTAAAATTATTTACAATTAGTTAATCTGATGGCAAAATAGCTCACGGGTCATTTGATTAACAATACCTAACATATTGTTCATCCCATTCCATTTAATAGTTTTTTATATTTCCGTCTTGAACAATCGGTGCCGCCATCATTAGAGCCATGCTGCTAATATGGCTAAAAATTCACAGTTAATTCCATAAGTAGTTTACATTCTTTTGAGCAGTTTGTAAATGTGTGAAATTCACCATCACGTTGCACTAAAGCGCTTCGCTAAGACCTGCATTTACGTGTCGTTTATTAACCCCGTTCTCAAGCTGCAGTCACACGAGCCCGACCGCATCCCAGAGCATCCCGAAATATCACATGGTAATACGGCTTAATGGAGTCTGGCCACGGTCCAGCTGCAGGTTTGCACACGAGCGTAATGAAGAGACACAAGTGCAGACACCGATTTTAAATAAACACAGCTGTGGGAGAACAATGGCTATTTATGATCAGCCATGAAAAATCGCGGTGAAATGGCCCTCACAGGAACGCCTTTCATTTACTGGGGCAACGCTTGGCTGCTCCTGCCTCCTCCGCCACTCTAGTTTTAATAAAGACCATCATAAAAAAGCAGCTTTGCATCCTGACTAATGATGTTTTTCCTCTCTCGCTCTGTCCTTTCCTCCCTGGTTTGGGATTTTTCAGTTTCTCCTTTTTCTTCTCTTCTGACCTTCACTCAACATATTTTTGTGCCTCTTGCGTCTCAGGTTGCTCGCCGTGAGTGCGTGTAGCGTTGTCGTCTGTCTAGGATCGGAGCATTATAGTTGACTGTATCAGCATATGACAAGCAAATGGCAACATGCTGTTTTTAAAACCCTTTGACGCACACACACAGTTTTTCACTTCGTTCCACCTTGACCGACAGCTGTTTTCTTTTTGACACGCACCCTTTCTCCTTCAGTCATCCTCTTCTCTTTCCTCCCTTCATCATCGGTGTCATTACTGTGCCCTTACCCCCGCCATTATAACCATTAGGCTATGCTTATTTGGCCTCGGACCCCCCTTTGAGGATCAGGTTCCATAATAACCTGGCCATCTCTACGGTAACCCAGCCCATCTCTGGAGGAATGCGGCATTTCCCGCTCTTTTGTCAAGCCACATTTTGAGTGGCGCTGTGGGGCCAGATTGAGTTGCGCTGGGTTTCATAAGCTTTCTGTGTGTGTGTGTGTGTGTGTGTGTGTGTGTGTGTGTTAAACTAATTGAGTTGGCTGTCAAAGCAGGGTCTGTGTGGAGTCTTGAAACAGTACTGTAGGGAGGAGCACAGTGTGAGCATGGCATCGGGTTACTATATTGCTGCCCCGCCTCTGGATTCTTCTTATATTTCACAGGAAGTGTGCGCGTATGTGTGCACATGTGTGTCCATCACTCCTTGAGGGTGCGTGTTCACAGGTGGCCGGGCTGGCACAACCATGGGCTTTTCCAAACAGACACTGACACAGTCTTTCCAATAAAAGTCAAAATAGACAGGAACAGACGACACTGGCTTCTTCAGCTTGGCCTGTTGTATGCATCTGTTCACATCACAAAGGGGTGTGTGTGTGTGTGTGTGTGTGTGTGTGTGTGTGTGTGTGTGTGTGTGTGTGTGTGTGTTTAGCTTGTGAAGAAATCAGACTGCAATACAACTGCTTAGAAATTGTAGTGTCTGAAAATAATAACGGGAAGAAGGAGAGTTTGGGGGGTACATTCAAAGTACACCTGCATTCAAGGTGTTCCCAAACCAGGTGAGATACATAGTCTTCCCAGCGTGTTGTGGGTCTATCCTAGGGTAGATACAGTATGCCTGGAAAACTAAGGATAAGGCGAGCCACATTTTGGAGGAAACTTGTATCGCCTGCTCTCTTTCAGTCGTGATTCAGAGTTACTCCAAGGACCAGGTTGGTGTGTCTGAAAAGGCAAATTAGAGTTTTTATTTCTTGGTATTGGCCGAGTCGGGAGACATCCATCATAGTTTTTCAGAATTCTGCGGTAAATTTCCATCCAGGATTCTTTTAGTGTCGCGGTCCTCCTCGTATGTTATCTCTGACGTCACTGAACAGTCTTCCTTTGGGAAGGAGAGCCCAAGCATCAAGTACACACTGACAGGATGTCAACAAACAGAACTATGAAAAACACAGCTCTAAAGAGAACAAGATCATGAGTGTGAACTCGACCAATGGGCTGCTTTAAGAGGGTTATCTATCCTGTAGATTCTCACTTTGTGTGCACTGGGAGCAAGACTACAACTACCATGAGGCTTTGTGACACTGTGATAATGTGACTGTGACCTCGCAAAAAGTCATGAATCAATCAATACCATATTAGTAGGGCTGAACGATTATGGAAAATAATCTAATTGCGATTTTTTTGCCCCAATATTGCGATTGCGATGCGATATGCGATTATTTTTTAAGGTCTTTGTCTTCTGTATTATTAAACAAAGACAAGCAATACATCATATAGTATGGCCAATACTATATTACATTAATTTTAAACTGTTCTTTCCTGGAAGACAGACCTCTGTTATGATGACATGAGGTGATGCATGAATTGATGACTGACATTTTTATTTAACTTCTTCAATCACAACAGTATATTTGAACATACACAATAGTTTATTTTTAGCTTACAAACATCTGAGCATAAAGTGCTGACAAGGAACCCTGGTGTAAACATTAAAATGAAAGTCAGTACAATGTGCAGATTGCAGAAATATACATAAACAAAATCAGTGGCTTTACCACACTCAGTTTTTCGACATCTGTGAACTACTAGACAGTCATTCAATTAAAAAATAATATTAAATAAATAAAACTAATAAATAAAAAATACACACATCTTACTGATCTTTGCAGTCAGTAACATTACACATAAAGTGCAAACATAATAGCAATTGTATAAACACACACACAAACACGCCTTTAAAGTTTAAAGGCGTGAAATTGGACGGTCTAGTTCTGATTAGCGTCACCGCTGTCTCGGTGGAGTTTAATAAACTCGGCCGTCTGCTTCTTGCTATCTAAAATATAACCAGACACTGGTGTAAATTCTCGACTGTGTCATACTTCTGTTTAATAAGTTTTCTGTTTGACGTTTAGTCAGCTGTGTGAAAACCAAGGAGGAACCCACCCGGGGGATTAATAAAGTTTTATTTTATCTAATCTAATAACTTTAATCTCAGCCAAACCGATTTACTCACGAACAAACAAAACACTGAAAAAAGCCCAACAATAACATTTTTAGGTTGTCTAAGTGACTTATATATTACGTTTAACCCGAGCAGCGAAACTCCGCGGTGATCTGAAAATGATGTGCCGGGAGTTGTGCCGTTCTCGGCCGCATCAGTAACCCTCGAGCTCCCGGCTAGCTGTCGAGCTGGTGGGTAGCAGACGCCTCTGAAAACGTCGAAGCACTTTTGCAAATATGGGATATCTTGATAAACCGAGCAGATATTTGATGTTTACACAGCTACTTTCTCGCCTGAAAATATGTTAAAAGTTTATTTTGTGACCCAGAAAGATTAGTATGAGTAATTTTAAAACTTAGTAGCGGCCGCCATTGCTGGAAACTGGAGTTTGGCTGGGCCGCGCTATGAATTCTGGGATATGGTAGTAATTTGGACAGCCTTCGGCGCGTCGCTGTGATGTAATCGGTCTACAAATGCGGCCTCAGGAGGATGCAGCCCATGAATTTGGACATGTCCAGAGTATAATCGCAGCCTTTGCGGTTAGAAAATTGCACTTGATCATGTCGCGATATTATCGCAAATGCGATATATCGTTCAGCCCTACATATTAGACACTCATGAAAATGCTTTAGCTTGACCGCTGATAGCAACAAGCCCTCACAGCAAAGGCATGTTGGTAGAAAGTGGCTAATGCTTACTTGGTGCCAAGTAGGATAAAGAGGCACTTGGAAACCAGATCTACCTTCTAAGAGGAACTTGGCCTTTTTCAAAGGAATACTGGATCTGAACCAGAGGCAGCAATGGAGACGAGAAATAAAATCATACTGTAGGTTGTGCGATGGGCTATTTTTGTATCAGTGCTGTGCAACTTTGAGGTGTGACAGAGCTCCGGAGGCCTATTTGAAACTGGTATTTCCAGTAACTTGTATCTCTCATCTGATTCCTGTTTGTACATACACCATGCTGTTTGGGAAATGTTTGCTGGTTAGTCATTTAGGAGCCAGCTGGCATTATTAATGGGTTGCTCCGTGTGGGTTTGTGGCACTAAACCAAAGCGTTGTAGTATGATATCATCAGATGAATGCTAGCAGAAGATAACATGGCCGGTTTTAATTTACATGGCAGTGTTTCTAAAAAGTTTGACTTTGTAAGTTTGGAATAAAAATGACTTTTAAATAACTGTTTGTTTGTTGCTGTCAGCTAATATTATGTTTCATGCGTTTGTCAGATTCAGAGGTCGGCACACTCCGTCAGAAGACTCTGTCCGTCCTCACGGCCTCAGAACTGGTCACTTCCTGCAATTCCTCTGCCACCTTTGGGCCTGGCAGCACCCAGTACCTCCTCAGCCTGGCTCGGGTGGGCCTCAGCGCCGGTGTGGAGTTCCCTGAGCTCTGGGACGGCCCCCAGCTGAAGACCAAGCTCCTGGACCATCTGCTGCAGTGCCCGCAGTACGAGGTGAGGGAGCTGGCATTAGAGGGGCTACTGAGGAAGCTGGAGGAGGAAGAGGAGGAGGAAAGGAAGAGGAGGCCTGAGTGGCTGGATGAGACCACCCAGTCTAACCTGACCAGTCTGGCTCTTCATGAGACTCACCCACAGTGTTTGGCCAAGGTGAGACCACACGCACACACACAGATTTACACAAACGTATTCTAGGAGTTTCATTTGTTTGTTGTGTTTTTTGTTTGGGAGCCTGTATACACGTCTAGTTGTTTTATATATGTGGACGCCTGCTGCCAGCAGCAGCATAATCTTAAAGTTCTAACATCACAGAATGGTGAGCTCCTTTTTTCTATCTGACACAGTTTCCCTGAATCACAGCGACACTGGTTACAAACTGATTAAAATCCCAATCCATCTCGCAGAGCCTTGCGTGAGAGGCTAATCGGCCACAGGGGGAAACGCCAAGCACACTTGCAGTGAGCTGGTTCACTCACTCGCTCACTTACTTACACTGACTCTTGAGAGGCTTGGTAGCTTTCCTCGCTAACAGGTTTTGGAGAGGAAAATGCGACCTATTTCCTGTTTGGGGACAGAAGGTTGTATTTCTTCCCAAAGAGGACAGGCTGCCAGCGGACCCGCTCTGTCACGTCTGCCGTTAACACCCCTGCAGAGCTGACAGCACTCGGCGCTGCTGTGCACTTCGGCGCTGCAGACTGGCATGTGTCTACTCCAGGCTTTGCTTTACAGGCCAGCAGTTAACGTTTAATGTGTCGGGCCTGTTAAGTGGAGCCTCCTCTGCGCCATAGACGCACCAACCCAATGGGCCAGTTGCCATAGCTCAGCCTAATCTGCAGTGAAGCATTATGGGAAAGCTGCTGAGGGAAAGTTGTGTTCTTTTCAGGACTCGTGCAGATATATGGACTCTGGTCCAGTTCTTTAGACCTGCAGGACAGACTATAGCAGGAAACTACAAATGTGCCTGTTCATGCAGGGTGGGCGTCACTATTTATTTGCATGTTACAGCTATGAAAGTCTGTTCGCCTGGGCTGGCATGCTTTACTGTGACTGTGTATATTTGAGTATGTGGGCAGCCGAGTATGTCGCAAGACGGGAGCTTGTTAAAGCGGGCCGTAAAAGTCTGAAGCAGCAGAGATGGTCAGAGCAGCTGTCGGGGTTAGCAGACAGACGGGTGGATGAACAGTGAAAAATACACACTCGATGGCTGTGATTACAACTAAAATAATCCCATTAGTACTGCAAAGAAGGGGGGGGGGGTTATATTATATATATTGGAAGTTTTTCAGTTAAAGAGAAATGCTGCGGCCAAATGAATAATGACACTGTCTTGGCATTTCTTGGCCAGTGATTTACTGACTCTCACTGGAGTTGAAAGGAACCAATAGACTTGATGAAATATTGTCTATGGAATAGGCTACGCCCACCACAACCTCCCTGACGAGTACAAATGAGCTGTTGTATGTATTGGCCTCTACTTTGTGCCACAAAGTGACTTTTTAACAGGAGTCTGAAATATGGACACTATTATCTGTCATTATCATTATCTATGTGTACACTATGAGCCATTGTTTTTATAGGTTAGCGCTCTTGAGCCAGTGTGTGTGCAGTTTGCTTAAAGCTAAATAGACTTTTTAGGCCATTTGGGGGCAGTATGCTGTAACTGAATGACTGCAAAACATTGCTATAAAGGCAGATATGCTAGCAAGCTATTTTCCACTTCATTACATAATTGGGTTGATTTAATTTTAGTGTAATTTGCGTTTTTGTTGAGACAAAGTCCACTATTGGCGCTGATTTAGTTTCAAATGATCTGCCTCACAGTGTTCACCATTCTGCTACTTTGCAGTGCTAACACAGCAAGCTAAGCTCAGTGTTTTTACCTGTAAAGTTAATAAAATCTATTATTGCAACATGCAGTAAATTGCATGAATGATATCTCAACAAAGTGTCCTTGTGCTTACAATGAGAGCGGATTTTAAAGGTCCAACAAGGTCAGTCGTTCACATACAGATTTATTTATGTTGGAAAATATTTGTGGACCTGGAAAATGTAATAAATTGTTGCATAAGAATAAAAAAAATCCTGTCTCATCAGCTTTTTGTGACATTCTTCATGCAGATATCCTCTGCATGAAGAATGTCCTCTGAGAAAAAGCTGTTTAAAGTCTCACGATGCAACATAATTACAATAAAATGAAACAAAGCTCAAAGATGCTTCGCAGAATGAAAGAGAGTTCATAATTATCTGTATGTTTCAGTATTATTCTCCCCTCCTGCACCACGTTATTTTCATTGACGCTGTAATAAAAACAGCTTTTAAATTCGCCAAATGGATTAATAACAGCAACTTTGTGACTTCTCTCTGATCAGCCGTGATGTAATCAGTGTTTGTTGGTAATTGATTAGTATCAGATCAATCAGTCAGAATGACGGCGTAGAAACCTCACGGGCCCACCTCGCTCCCTCGATGTTTCGGTGCTCACATGCATAAAGTGCAGCACGCAGGCAGATGTTTACACACAGATGCTGCATGCACCCGCTCGCCCTGCCCTCTGCCCACACAGATCTTATAAAGTGAGCTTTATTTTAAAGCTCTAATAACAGGTTGGAGCCTTGAAAGAAATAATAATCATTGAGATATGCAGCTGGAATGTCAACATGTGTTCTCGCCTGGATGTGTGTGTTTTAACAGGCGTCTAGCGCGGCGGAAAAAAACAGGTCTTTTCCGCCTCGTGCTCAGTGAGCTGCCTGCCTCTCTGTACGAGTGACTGGGCACAGTAAAAAGCACAAGGTTAAGATGCAAAAAGTAGACACAAGACCTCTTAGTGCCTGCTGTGCTCACCCGCACACGTGTGTGTGTGTGGTGTGTGTGTGTGTGTGTGTGTGGCAGCTGTGTACCCGTGGTTAGGGTGTGCATAGGGAGGCTCTGACTAGAAGGGTAAAAATACCCTTGGGCCAACTTGCCAGCAGCACTGCAGAGAGGACACCAAAGGATGATTTGATGACATCAGTGTGTATCTTGCTTAAGTATCTTACTTACTCGCTCTTCCTGCTGTCTCTGTCATGTCGTTCCTCCTCTCAGGTCCTGCAGGTTTTGTGTGTGCTGAGCTCCAGCGACGAGCTTCCGTGGAAGGATGGTGCAAGGGTTTTGTCCCTGGAGGAGGTTTTGTTGCACCTCCTAACATTGGCTCAGAACTCTGCTCACAGGTCAGTAAAAAGAACTACTGTATATAAAAGATGGACACCGCCCCGTGATGTCAGAAGTGATCATATTTCGATAAGAGGTAGACGTGCTAAGTGATTAGCTGTCCCACCTGGTTGTAGCAGATGATCGGGATAGTTCCCCGAGTCTCGTTCTGTCGGAGGTTTCTTCCTATTAAAAGGGAGTTTTTCCTTCCCGCTGTCGCCACGTGCTTACTCATAAAGGGGTCATTATTGTAGGGTTTTTACCTTTTAATATAAAGCTTCTTGAACTGATTGTTGCTGTTGGCGCTTTATAAATAAGATTACATTGAATTAAGGTTATAGCAAGCTTGGCTAGCAGGTTTCCTCCTTAGATGGTCGTCACAGACACCTGATAACTCGTGCAGCAGCTTTTGACGTCCTGCTAATATTTGGCCCAGAAGACTGCTGTTTGTTCGGCAGCAGCTGGGTCGACTGGTTTTCCATTACAATCCAGTACTACCTAATGTACGTGGCTGTCATCATAGCAGCGCTGCTGAGCATCCCATGACTTAATTAATATGCGACACGAACAGCGACGAGATACCTGCTGCTCAGCTTGTGGCTTTTCGTCAGACTGCGTTGTTTTTTGTAGCCATTTTCATCGTTGTCGAGTTTCAAGAATGGCGGTTTTGATTTTTGGAAATGAGACACTCTAATGACTCGTGGAGTGACGCTACTGACCAGCCAATCGGTGGCATGCAGTCTAACAACCCTGGCAGAGCAGGTATGGAAAAAGTACCTGGTGCCAGGTACTATGACCTTCTGCAAAACACGGAAAACCGTGGTGACCTGTGTCCATCCGAGTAAAGATAGAGGGCCTGAAGACATATTTATTTCACTGCGTATCGTTTGATTTCTGTTCAGAATCCGTAAAGATTTACTCCTGACCCTTGAACTCAGACGTCGTGTCTAAGTTCTGGTTCTTGTGGTTTTCATCGCCCTGACATCCATCTCTGACATCGTCACAGTGAGTCTGAAGTAGAGAGTTTCAGCCCCGTGATTACCCACGAACCTCACAGATTTCCCAGAGTTCACAGCTGTTTACAGCCTGTGAAGTCTGCGTCCTGTAACTCAAAACACTTATAGCCTCATCTAGGCCTGGAGGGGCTGGGAGTGAACGGGGGAGCTTTTCAGCTGTGTGAAATTCCACATCAATTCTCGGCAGTTCCAAGAAGTTTTCTGCGCTGCATTCAAATTCTCGTAAACAATGTTGAACTGCAGAAATTTACAGTGCTGCTAACCCTCAAAATCCACTTTTAATGCATAATTAACAGCGTTTCCCATTCTTAAGTTATGTTCGTACATGTTATTGATACAGGAGACAGCTACAGCTACTCTCTACGTTCATACGGGCCCTGCTGGGTCCCCCTCAAACTTACATTCGTTATAAAGGGACTGTGTGAGTCCTAACTGAAAACCTGCTGTCAAAACAGTTCCCAAGTAAATCCCAGGGCAGCTTTTAAATGTGATGGATGGAGACGTGAATGTACTACAGGGCAAAGATGCAACCACACACTCCTCCTCCTCCATTTTCTGTTTTTCTTCTTTCTGTTTTTTTCCCTTCCTCTCTCCGGCTCGTGAAAGAGCCCTCACACTGCTGTCGCCGTCAGGTTGTCGGGGCTCATTCGGAGCCGGAATCCATGAAGGAGTGACACACAGGTTCACTGGCTGCACCTTAACCCCGCACCTGGGCGCACCTGAAGGGTCCTCTCTGCAGGATGTTTGCGTGGTTAGCTGCGTACCGCTGAAGTGTTTTGATAACTTAAGTGTTCCGAAGCCAGAGAGACGAGTAGTTTAACGTTATTAAAAAAAAAGTGGATGAAAGCTGATATCTGTACTCTCTCAAAGACCTTCATCACGCCATTATTCCTACGTTAGATTATTCACACCTGTCAGGCTGAAAGCATTATTTTTGTCAAAGATTATGAGTCACCGGCCCGTCTCTGCATTTGACCACAAACCAATTTTGGCACACTCTCTTCCAGTATTCGTGTGTATGTGCTCGTACTTAAGCCCCTTTGACATGCATTGGCACACACACACATGCCCCTTTTCTTGACAAGCCACTGCTGTACTTTTCTCACCCCTGACAAGAGAATACAGGCTTGAATAAGGATTGGATTACAAAGGCTTTTAGCCCTGCAAAGCCTTTTCCTGGCCACAATCTCTGGACCCGGGGATCCACTTTCCCTTCGGAGTGGCCCCAGGGTTATGATTAGAGCCGGGGAGGGATGAGATCGGGTTGCTGTTTGCCCTTGTCTGCCGTGTGATTGAATAGCACTCGGGCTATTGTGACCCATAATGTAGTGGTGAGTACCAGCACACTTCTTTTGTGGATTGTAAGTCAATACAGTTGAGAGGTGTGTGTGTGGCTGACGGCGCCGCAGCCTTGGGTAATGATTTCCACAGAACAACCTGAGGAGCACGTTATGCTGTCACTGTGCAAATGTTTCAAATTTAAGGGCCGATTCACTCAAATAAAAATAACTAAAAAATGTCACATTTTCTGCAAATCTAACAAATATTTTAGAGTAAAAGCTGCAAACTGTTTGCATGGGCCGTTTTGAAGTTGATGTGGTTTTGTGTTTTCAAGCGTGGAGCTCCACTGTGCTGCCCTGACGTTGGCCTCGCAACTGGGGATTCAGCTGGTGAACTCTGACCCGCAGGTAACGACCAGCTCATCATCATCAGCTGTGTAGTAATCCTGCAAAGAATCTGAGGGGTGGAGGTTGTTACCACCAGCCTTCAGCCTTGTCCTGGTCCCTTTTAGTTGTAGCTAGCTGCTACTTTAGTGATTAATGCCTTTACTACAGATCAATGGTTCCAATATGGGGGAAGTATTGGTAACATTCAACTACTACATTATATTGCTTCACCAAATGAAAATGGTTAATCTGCATAAATACGTTCTTTTAGCAAGACTCTGGATGCATTAGATGAGTACATAGGATGTTTTCCCATTTACTTACAGTGCAACGTCTCTGCTGTGTTATTGTTTGATAAAGCCCAAAATGTTACCAGTGCATAGCAAGTTTAGATTGCAGGCAGACCAGTTTAGAACCAGTTCTTTTTTTATCCGTTTTACTGGAATACAACCAGAATGTGGTTTGGCATTTCCTTGCTGAAATAAGAAAGGTGTTCCATGAAAGAGACACCATCTGGATACTAGCATAATCTGTATGTTGTTTAGCATTAATGGTGCCTTCACAGATGTGCAGGTTAAGCATCGTGTGTGCACCGATGCCCGTCTCTATTCCACGACAAGCGTTGTGGACTCTGCAAGACTCTGGATCCCTGGGAATTATTACAAAGCTTCTTTAGCTCTCAGATCTTTCACGAACTGTTGTGGGGGGTTTTAGCATAGCACATCCTTTCTTTTCTATTTTATCAATGTCCCAAGGTATTCACAGTAAGCATACACCAGCCACCATATGCTCTGAATGAAAAATATGTTCTTGCTGTGGACAAAAATGTGAAGCTTGCCGTTATCATTTTCTTACTTTGTTCTTTGGTGCAACTGTATTTGTATTTGTGCTCAAGTGGCAAATACATCTGTGAGAAGTGGGTTAAACTTCCTCATTCATATATAGCTGAACTGTATTTTTCTAATTAATCTACCATCTAGAGTTTGAGTGCAGTGGCTTGTTTCGCTCAGTGGGGGGCGTTGGTGTGCTCGTGCTGCAGCGAGGAGCGACCAGCGGAGGTCAAGCTGGCGGCCGCAAAGGTGCTGGTCAAATGTACGTCCACCCTGCTGACCAGCCCTCGTCTGCCACTGGGTGAGCCTCAGTAATGTAACAGCCTGAAGTTTGCTTTGATGTGAGAGGCTGCTTGTGGCTGATGACCTTGTGTATGAGTATCTATCTGTCCGTGTGTGTGTGCTGTGGCAGGTCTGTTCACGACAGTTTCACTGTGGAGGAGTCTGTTCGTGCTGCTGCAGGACGAAGACCAAGAAGTCCGAGATTCAGCGTCTGACTTCATCTTTAACGTGCCAGCTCGTCTGCTCAGTACAGGTACACGCTAAGAGCTGTGCATAAGCATGTCCTTGCAGACTAACTAATATAAACGTGTACCCAGCACTATTTAAAAACTTGGGTGGGTGGATTTTGTTATTACCTGCAGTGCTTAGTGACTTCAGTATCATGCAGAGTGAGTATGTGGGTTATTTTTAACTCCCTGGCCAGTAATAATTACAGCCACATTTAACTGCTGTTGTTCTGTGACCTATCCCGTCCTCCTGTAATTTAAAAGCCATCCAGAGTCATGGCATGGTTATTCATAATAAATCTGTCAGTTCTTTATCTACGTTTTAAAAATCCTCTTATAAATTTTGCTAAAAACAACAGAAGTTATCAAATAACTTCATAGATGGATTCGTGCTAACAGTCAGTTAGCATGGACACATGTCACATGCAGTGACATCAGTGGGTCAGTGTAGCTGCTGCAGGTCAAGAAATACTGTTGTTCACTTTGAGCCTTTTTTCTTGTTTTTAAGCTGCTTTTAGTTTATATTATGTCAAACAGGTACTGTAAGTAAGCTGAAATATACGGTGGCCCTGAGAGGTTATTTTCACTGCAACAAACAACCCGTCAACAACCTGTCGAATTTCACAAAATACAACACAAATAGAAAAAAATCAACATTAATGAAGTCGAATAAAACACAGTAGAACTAGGAAAAAACAAAACTTATAAAACAAAAGAAAGTGTTTTTGGAGAAACAACAACATGACGGCGGAAATGAAAGAAACCAAAACACGTGAAGGATCGGACACTTAAAGAAGGGGAGGATTCTTCCGTGTTGTGCGGCAGAACAAGGTGCAGGCATTCACATAATACTGTCGATACACGTTTGATGTTATCTTCAGTTTGGTTTTGTGAGTTTTTGTGGCATTTTTTCTTCTTTCCGTTGTGTTTTATTCCATATGTGTTGCGTTTTGAGTGCTTTGGGAGTATTTTTCTTGTTGGAGAGCATTTGGCCTTTCAGGGCTACCGTAGATATGCTGTTGACACTTCTAGTTTGAGTGTGCTAAAGAGTATAGAGACAGCTTTCAGTTGCTTTCAGTTGCTGTGATAATGAAAGAAACTTAAAGATCAAATTATTCTTATTCAAGTTCTGAAGTCTCTTTTTTTTTCTATGATTTCTGTTTTATAGTAATTTATCAAACTGGCCAATGTTTTTCTGTCTTGGTGTTCAGACCGGATCAGATCTGTTACCATGGTGACTGCTCACATTAAAAGCTCAGTAATTGAAAGTTCAGTTTTAAGTCCCCGTGAGCTAAAAGCTCTGAACTCTGTTTGACACAGTTTTTTTTCTACTCCTGGTTCTCGATGTCGTCACTAAGAATGGATCTTCGTAACACGATCTCAGGCACAGAAACCTTACCCACCTGCCGTTAAGGTGTTTTTGACAGTCAGTCAGAACAAAGCTGGGCTGAAGGGATGTAAGAGGGAGTCGAAACGGCTCATTTCAGAAAGTAGATGAAACAAACGTCTGCATCAGGACCCCTTATGAGATAAATAAGGCTAATTTTGAACTGTGAATTATGCAAAGCTACTCTAGTCCAAGAATAAAACCAAGTCAGAGCCTCCTGGCTTACACCCACATTTCTCTTATGGCCCGGGCTTGCCCGTGTTGGCTACAGACTACATGAAATAAAAGTTAAATTACTGGGCCCTAACACCAAACCAACAATAATACATAATGCATGTGTATATATAAACAGACACACACTAACAAAAAGCACCACAGACACATGCTAATGTTAAAAAGGGCCGATGACGTCATTTTGCACGAAGGGTTGGGGAGCATTCCTGGAACGAAGGGCGCTAATTCTAAGATTGACAGCTTGCGAGAGTTAGGACTGTGTGCGTGTGTGTGTGTCTTTTGTGGTCATGTGTCATTGTTTCCGGAATGTCTGAGGGCTGCGTTCTGAAGAACTTGTGCGACGGCCGGCCTTACTGAACGGTAAGACCGATTCACCCCAGTGCCGCTCTTATCCTCGCTTATCTGAGAGGACTGACAGCTGGCTGCTCCCTCACAAACAGCTTTACTGTGACTTCCTGTCCTCACAACACTCACTTCCTGTATTTTCCCAGCTTCCCTGCAGGAGCCACCCTTATTGTGTCTTTCCTCATTGATAGCATCTTGTAACAACGAGAGCCTGAAAAAATAAAACAATTAAAAAAAAAAAAAAAATGTCTGATGGCAACACTGTTTGTAGATTTGGTGGGGGGGAGGGGGGCATAGTCATGGGGGAAGACTCAACCCGAACTGTGGTTTAGCCGAAGGCTGATAAGTGACGGGGTTTTCTGTATTTCAGTTTGCTGTTTTTATTTCATTTGGTGGCCGTAAAAGCAAACAGAGTCAAAAAATCCAAATTTTCCCTTAAAAGCTGAGCCTGTTTCACCACCTCAGTACCAAGGAAACAACTCAAAATCCCTGGAAGTGTTTTGATACCAGTATTTATACAAAGGCACTGTGCGTGCGTGTGTGTCTGTGTGTGTGCTATAAGTGTTTATGTATATAAGGCCAGACTGGGTCAGATAAGCTGTAAGCTAAAAAAAAAATCAGATAGGAGGTCAGCAGCACAGCGTGACTGAGATGGAGATTTTTTCTTTCTGTGCAACAGGAAAGGAACACAATAGGCATAATTACAGAGTGGGTGTCCCAGTGTGTGTGTGTGTGTGGGGGGGGTTCTCCTCTGTCCAGCGCTCATTTGGAGATGACAGCTTTTTGCATGTGGGCGAGGCACTGTGTCTGGCACTTACCGTAAAATACCTTACATTTCCTCATGGACGATGGGGAAGGAACAAAAACAAGTGTGAGTGTTTGCCTCCACTCTACTGTGTGACCTTTCACGCTCCAGCCAAGCCATTCAAAAAATCTGCTCTGACCGCCAAGATCATGAAAATTGCACTGAATTCCTAGTTTATCCAAGCACGTGTCGTACGCACTGCAGGAATGCAGCACGCAGCGCACAAAGGGAAGAAATGAGACGGTAAATTGGTGATCTTGTACCAGATGATTGGGCGACTTGGCCAAGGAAGTCGAATTCCTCGTGCAATGAAAAACGTCAGAAAACCAAAAAAGAATCACATCCCATTGATTATCTTTTTTTCAAACTCCTTTCTTGGGAAAATATGTCATCTTTCTTCTTTTAAAGCTTAGAAATGTTCTAAAATTATATCTGCGGCAGTTAGCTTGAAGAACATCATGGTGCTTTGGCAGTACCAAGGCCGATTTAATGAAGTCATCATGACCAGAAGAACACATGCACTGCTTGTGTGTGTGTGTGTGTGTGTGTGTGTGTGTGTGTGTGTGTTAGACCGTATAGGTCACATGAGAAGAAGGAATTAACCTGGAGTGCTAAATTAATCCTGAGCCGCTGACTTTGCAGCAGGCTGTGAGGCCAATTAAAGTTGTGTTATCATTTGATTTATTTGTGATTGGTCTTTTAACTAAAATGGCAAAAGTCTGGTGTTGTTTCCGTCTGCCTCTGAATATGTAACCTTGCACAAAGGCTTTGACTTCTTCTTCTCCTTCACCTGCACTGATATGAAGGTTTTCTCTGAGTGGCGACACCTGTGATTCAGGAGAATATCGCAGGAAATGCTCACATCCTCAGTGCTGGTGTAAACATGACAGACCTGTGGCTAAAAGACTGTTTACGTACAACACGACCATGGCGCTTAAGGTAGCTTTTAATGTCAAAGTGACATGTTGTTGAAACGGTGAAGTTCTCTGCCGCCTCTCCAGAGACCCGATGCTGGCAGCGAGTCCTTTGGCTCGGTGACCAATATAATATCTCAACCCTTAACGCTGCGGTCAGAGCGCCAAGAGCATAGGAATAGTGCAGCATGCTTTTCCACACCATACACACAGTATATAGTGCAGTGCCAGTGGAAAAACCCAGCTTTACTGTGTTTGTGTTTGTGTCTGTGAGAGTGTGTGTGTGTCTATTTGTGCCTTCCTCATTCCCTTCAGGCCATCCACTGTTACATGAAGGGTAGTGTGTGTTTTATGACCTGCCACTGCAGAGTCAAGTATCTGAGGTGTGAGCTGCTTCAGATGGAGGCGGTGACTCCGGGCCCTTTGATATGGAGGACAGGCAGAAATGTGGGAACAGAGAACAGTTCAACAACACACACAAACACGTAACACACACAACATAAGGAAATGTTAAAAACCTTTTCCCAATTTAAGGAAGCAGTTTAAAGATTAAAAACACTGTGTCTGTGCTGTCTGTGGTGGTTGTCTCACTTTTGGTAACAGATCTGATTTTATTGTTAACAAAGATTAGGGTCCACTCTGACTGCTTTGTACCTACAGATTTAGACTATAAATCTTTAGACATATAAAGCCTTTGTGTCCATTCACTTTAAAGGGACCGTGTGTAAAATCTCACCATTAGACATCAGTAGATTACAGATTCTGGTCAACTGACTTCTGTTTTCTCCCAATTCATGTGCAGCATCTTAGCTACAGTAGTGAGCGTTCATCTTTAGTGAGTGTGCGACGTTAGTCTGCTGTCAGTGTGCCGGGTGGCGACGTCTAAAACTTTGCGAAAGGAGTTCGATACAAGTCGATGAGTCAGTGAAGCTCACAGTGAGGATTTTCTGAACTTCTCTGTTAATAAACGCTGGCGTTAGCTGCTGTTAGCCAGCATTAGTGAAACTTTCCTTGAAATGTATCGAACATTGTTGAGCTCATAGTGAAACTTGGCAAATAAACTCTCACTTCTTCCCTGAGCTGCGACCCACAACCATTGTCCTGGATAGGAAGAGCAAATCTAACTGTCCCCCACCCCACCCCCACCCTGGCAAACTGGCACCACCTTCCAAATACCTCTAGACTAATTAGGTCTGAAATCAAACTCTGTTTGTCCTCGCTGGACCTCCAGCACTGTCACGGACTTAGGCCAGGACCAGAGGGAAGACTTTATATATAGAGCATAGATGGATTTGGATGGGGCGGTTGAGATGATTTGGGCTTTGTGACATGGGCTATAAGAGGGCTTTGATTAGAATTCTGATTAGTATCACGCAGATTAACAGTGAAATGCTCAGCACACAGGTCAATCTACGTATGAAATATTTAATGTAAGTTTGCTCATTTTTAATATAAAAATGTGCAGATTTTCTAAAAAAATTCTTATCAGAGCTGGTCATGATTCTTGAATAGTTGTTAAAAAGTTAAAGCTTAAATGGTACAGGCTTGCCACGACTAGCTTCAAAGAATAGTCAAATACCATCAAATGCCCATGCAGAGTTCTGAGACGGCACTCTTTCTTGCAATTTTTAAAAAGTTGATTTGGGTCTGTATCAAAATGTAGAGAGCCCTGCTTTTACTGGAGCTCCACCAAGTTTCAGGGGGTATTCACGAGGGGTCACCCCACCAGACGGGCGGCGACTTCGGTGTGGACATTTACGTTTATAACCGTGATAACTCGAGAACAAGGTGACGTAGGATTTTGAAATTCATACCATAGGTGGATCTACTAAAACATCGTGGACTCTTTTGACTCTGTGACATCGGCCTTAACGTCAAGGTTAGAGGCCAATGTTTCTGAATAGTTATTCACATTAATGGGTTTTGGCTGGGAGGAGGATGTTCTGCCTACTTCAGTTCTTCGCTTTAAGGCAGGGGTGGAGACTCCAGGCCTCAAGGGACAGTGTCCTGCAGGTTTTAGACATCACCCTGGGTCAGCACACCTGAATCAAATGATTAGTTCATTACCAGATGTCTTGGGAACTTCAAGACATGTTGAGGAGGTCATTTAGCCATTTAAATCAGCTGTGTTGGATCAAGGACACATCTAAAACCTGCAGGACACCGGCACTCAAGGCCTGGAGTTCGACACCTCTGCTCCAAGGTAACCCGCTGCTAGCGGATGCTGTGTTTACATCAACGATATCAGGATTGGTATCAGTGTTCTCGTTCTGCTCTGTACCAGAAAATGACTGAGCATTTTCCATGAAACATCAAACTGATTTTCAAAACGATGCAAGTTTTGCAAATTGTTCTATCCTTCATTATACAGTAGACTCCATTGACAGGACCGTATTTTAAAGGCCAATCCCAGTGAACCATATTCAAACAAACAACCTGGAGTAACCTATTTTGCTTACTGTAAAGACAGCGACGGGCTGTTCAGAATGGTGCCTTTCATTTGTTTACACTGGATGATGCAGTTGATCGGAAGCGAATGGCCCGGTGGAGCCGAAGGACGCTCGCTCGTGAAATGGGCCTCTTCCTATTGCAGCACAGCACTTAGTTGCGCAGTAAACCTGAGGTTTGTGTCACTCAGACGTTGTTGTAAAGCACACAGAAAGCAGAGGAGAATTACTCAAGGTTTGACTTGCTGCTGGGTCCTTTACTTTTGGAATAAATAGGCAGTTATTTCACCCTCCAGTGGAAACACACAGACAGAATTTGTGTTTTTGCTGCTTTCACCGTCTTTCACTCGAAACGACAGCCTGGGGAATGAGATTTTAATCATTTGGTGGGTGGTGTGAAATAAAAAGTCACATGTCTGCAGTAATGACTAGTGTCTGCAGGCTCTGGTGCAGTGTGTCTGTGTGCAGTGTTTTCACTGCAGTGTACAGTAGTGGTTGTGATGTGCTCTTAAGATAAAAACTGCAATGCACCGTGTCAACGTAGGTATTTTGCAATCTAACCATATCGAAGTAAATCGGCCTCATTAAGCATCCTCGTTTATTGTGAAACATCTGTAATCAGACCTAGATCTGAGAGGAGTAGTGGGTCAGTCGAATGTTTACTCCAACCCTTACGGGAGTATCTGTGGCTGTGTTTACTCAGAGCCGGATTCTCTTTATATTTGCTTTTCAGGACCATGCAGAATACATAAAAATGCCATTTCTAATTGTTAGAAGGGAGTGCACTTCTCCATCAGTTTTAAAACTAATGCACATTTAAAGTTTTTTTTGTTTAATGTAGAACTAAAACCTGAATTTAGTGTCCACTGGGAGGTGAGTCACAGATCAGAACATAAAATCACCTCTAGAATGACTAATTGTGACGTTTGCCGGTAATCTGTGTGTTATCTCATGTACAGAAATCCACGCATTTACTTTTTGCCTGTTAAAACAAACATAAGCTATTTAAAGACAGATCTGTGCAGATGAGTTATACTGCATGCTTTTAACGACAAGAAAGCTGAGAGTTCACAAACACATAGGTGGGGTGAGGTTTCCATAATTGACTGATAGGAGCCTGTTTGGGCCCTTGGTGAGGCGGTTTTTACTTGTGTTTGACTGAATAAACACAAGACTGCGATGATGAGGCTGCCAGAATACTCCCACACCGTAATATGTGTGTTAATGCTCGCTGAGGTTTCGTACATTTATTATCTGGTTTCCTCTTCTCACTGTTGTCGTTGTTGTTGTTTCTCTTGATCTTGACACCAGAGGAAGCCGGGGCTGTAAAGTGTTTTTATTTTGCACCTCTCTCACTATCTCACACCTTTGCTTCCTGCAGCATCTGCAGCGCACGCTGTGAACAAGAAAGACTTCTTGTTCTTCTCAAGGTGGTGTGTGTGTGTGTGTGTGTGTGTGTGTGTGTGTGTGTGTGTGTGTGTGTGTGTGTGTGTGTGTGTGTGCGTGTGTGTGTTTCACACAGAGATCTTCAGCAAGAACTCTGGTACTTGATGAAGTCTACAATATTCTGCAAAACTCTGCATGTGCAAGCATACATGGATATACAGGAAAAACAGAGTTTGTGCTCTCACAAGTTTGAAAGTTAATATGTGGCAGGAGCATCTTTGTTGTTCAGCACAGCCTGAACTCTCTTAGGCAGCTTTCTTGTCATTGATTTAAGGAATAGTTCTCTGGACTTCTTGAAGGACATTCAAAGCTCTTCTTTGTTTCATTGAATTCTACCAAGATGATCCAACACAGCTTCAATAACCTTAAGGCCATGACTGATAGTGGCACTGTGATGGCACTGTGATTGGGCATTGGTAAGATGTTTTCCAGATGGTACTGTGTGGTGCATCAAAATCTGATGGTACTTTTCAACTTTGAGGAGATCCTGAACACCACTGTCTGAGGCCACGTCCACACTAATATGTTTTTGTTTGAAAACGCATCTTTTTCTCTCCGTTTTTGGGCAAAGAAAACTGAGCTTTTGAAAACGCTCTCCAAAGTGGACACGTTTGAAAACGCCGTTTTTCTCGCCGCAGTGTGGAATGTGAACCCGGAGCCTTTAGAAAACAATGACGCATTTTAGTCATATGATGCAGTCATGTGACCAATTCAGCTAAGATGCAGGACGGCATTGTAGTCTATATTCTCGCTTGATTTTGCACTTTGTACTTTTGTGTTACTCACAGCAACAACTCCACCTCATTTTCAGTCCATTTAAAAAACTTGGAGCTTTTCCTCGACAATTTGCCGCGACGTTTCAAAGAGCCGGAAAGTAAACGGCAGACAGAAATGAGGCAGGAATCGTCTTATGTGTCACGCATGCGCAGTAAGGAACATAAGCGTTTTCAGCCGTTTCAGTGTGGATCCGCAACTTCTTGGAAACGATTAAAAAAAATAGTATGTACCAGCGTTTTTAGACGAAAACACAGTTTCCAAACTTGTGCAGATTAGTGTAAACTCAACCTTTTCTCCCCTTTCCGTAGCTTAAGAATGGCTTCCTGACAGCCACCGTTCACTGAGACCATTTCTAATGAGGCTCAGGTGAACACTGATAGATCAACTAAAGGAAAAAATCCTCTGAACGTGGCCAGGTACAAGTGAGTGGGTGTCTAAGACAAATTTGTCAGATGTGGGCGGCTGAGTTGAAGGAATGAACTCCCACCAAAGCGAATGTGACAGGAAGTGTCCAGGATTTCTCCCATTGCCCTGACAGCCCACTGATCACCCCCATTCCTGTCATCTGCCCCTCAATGTCCCCACAATGGGAGACCTGACACCCCTTCACCTGCTGCAGAGGCTCAGTTTGTAATGTGCAGACCTGTGCTCTTACTAAAACACACAGGTCTTATCGCTGCCTCTTCATTCAGCTCTGTAATGATTGAACTGTGTGGCTGCAGCAGGACAAACAGGACCATACTACTATTAATTACTTTATAATAATCAATAGATGTCTGCTTTTTACCAAACTGAGTCTTGCAAAAGCAAGTCATTTGGAAATGTATCCATTTTCTTAATTTTCAACAGATTTTTCTCTGATGATTCTCTACGGGGACCTTGCCATCCTGTGTTTAGTTCGAGTCTATGAAAACAGAACGTAATGTGAAGACAGCGATTAGCATACTATGACCCTACGGTTATTATGATAAGCAAGGCTGAAACAAGGAAGGAAATGAATTCGTACGATGCAAGATCAGATTACTTGAGTTTTGTGTCAAACTGTTTTTACAGAGCTCGCTTTTTCTGTGAAAACATTTTTTAGAGTTGTTTACCTTCTTCGGAGGGTCACCGTAGAGAGAGTGGGTATAAAATGAGGGGGGAAGTAAGAATTACTCCAAAAATGAGTTCCAGTCTGCCAGTTTTTCACACCCATAGACTGTATATAAAAGATGCACATAAACAGTTTGCTAAGCCTCCACTTTAGCTTTATGACCATAGCTGTGACTTCAGCCAGACGTGACCACATTTAAAGGAGGAGGCTGAGCATCCACAGTATTGTCTGCTGCTACTAAGCTCTGTTAGCAATGGGCTTCCATAAACTGTATGGATGCAATGCACAGATGCCCGCTAATTAATGCTAAATATAGAATCTTATTCACCAAAACTAGAGCACAGATTTTAGTTTAGTTGAAGTTTGGTGACTCAGTTACCAAAGATCAGGCGTTTAAAGTGCTTCCAAGGATGAAAACTTTAAGCCTTAACATAAGTTTAGGTGGTGAGTCTAAATACATAAATCGTTTCTCTCTTTGTAGCTGACATTAAGAGCAAATTTAGCTATAGAACCCTTCATTTCTGCTATAAAGCTTGACCATATAAACAGGAGGATGTGTGGCCATTTTGAAGTCAGCTCCAATGTTGCCTCTGAGTTCTAAATAAATGTAAAGTCATTGTAAAGGAACAAATTTGTAAAATAACACCAGTAGTTCAAGGCCATAGCATGTGGCATGCTAAATGTAATAAAGTAGTACAAGTATTTTTACATCATGGACCAGTGAGACTCTCCTATCTGTCACTGTAAAGACATTTAGCTAAACATGCATCCCTGAGGTGTCTTCATATAGGAAAAGGAAGGATGTGACACACACACACACACACACACACACACACACACACATATAAAATTCTGTATAGAAGAGGGTTCATGAGGGTTGTCATTATCAATGGAAAAAGCTGTAAAACGTATGAAAATACAGTTAAAAGTTCATAATGTATGCGCTCCTTCATGTTTTCCAAAGCCTTCCAGAGGGTCGGGTTGGAGTTGGACACCAGAGGGCCCACTCTTCCCCCTCTGTTGTAGTATTTTAGCTAAAAGTTTTAAAAAATGAGTATAAAATGCTGTGATGGACATGGATAAAGTAATGGTTTTGATTGCCTTGTCAAGGAAGATGGATGCTTCCAGTTTTTCCAGAGTCTTTAATCGTATCAAACTTTTGCTTCCACTGAAGAAAAGTAGCAGCGATGAGTTCACGAGATCAACATCAGATCTCTTCTGTGCCGCTGTGTACACTTTCCCACCAGAGAAGAAGAGATCACATGCCTGGTGAAGAGTTTGTTTTGTTTCTATCAGATTTACGTTTGAAGTAGTTTCTAAAACCATGGTTACCACAGTCTGTAACAAAGCAACCAAAGATCTCAGTGAAGGTCCAAAAAAACAAAAAGGTCAAATGTTTAAAAAGCTTGAAATGGTGCGACTGTTACACTGTTTCCAAGGTTAAGTTTTTCCCTCACTCTGCTGCCCTGCCCAGCTCAAATGTACTACAGGAGTGCCAGAGGATGGAGTGTGTGCCAGTGGATGCCAACTGCAGGGCACTCCCTCCCTCTCTCTCTCGCTCTCACACTCTCAGCCCATCCTACCCGAGCCCATTCTTCCACCCAGTGATATTGTCATTTGCCAATTGCCTCGCAGTCTTTCAACACCAGACACCACCTGATTAAAATGCTTGCGTCCAACATACTGGGCAGTAATGGCAATGAAAGACAATCCCCTTGAGAAAGAGGGGCATTTTTGCGCCAAAAAAGCTTGAGAGGGAAATCGGGTTAAGCGACGTGTGAAACCGCCGTAGAGAAGCAGATAAATTGAACGGCAGCTAAAATTTCCTATTATGTCCCCTTAATGCCGGGGGAGGGCTGTAAGGGACTTGACTTCAGAGGCAGGGCTGTCCCAGAGAGAGGCGGCTTCTTGGTAAAGAAAGGAATTTGTCACTCATGCTCTTAAACTCTTAAATCTCCTCTAATACACTACAATCAGCAGGCTCTAATGTTCACAGAGTGGGTTTCCCTCCACGCTCAGACTCCGGGCTCTGCTGCGATTTTACGCCTCCTCTCAGAAGATGAAAAACAATCTGGGTTCCCAACCCTGCATGTGTGTTTTAAACTGTATGTGTGCTCATAGGGGTCCGTATACCTCCTCCCTCCCTCCTTTCCTTTCCTCTTCTCTTTCCTTGGTGGTAATGTTTTGGCTAGTGGCTCTCAAAGCCTTTTGAAGTCTCTGTGTTATCTTGGTGTCAGCTGCGGCGAGGATGGTCAAGGTGGGAGAACAATACACTCAACCGCCACGTTAGATAGTTGCAGCACGGACAACTGCAGCCGTTAAATGAAGTTATGTGTTATGTTTTCCCTCTGAAGTGTGTGTCCTTGCACTTCCACTTCCTCTAAAGTCTTGCAGCACTGCGGCCTCATCACAGGCCGGCCTGTGGGTACGTGTGCGTTATGGCCCATTTGTCGAGGACTTACAAATAGCCAGAAATACATTTTTTGCTAAAACAAGACACGAACATTGCATTTGCACATCTTACACACAGAGACCGTCCTTTAATTTAACATGCAAGAGTGTTAGGAGCAGTGCTGCAATTCAAGTGTGAGCGCGTGCGCAGATTGGTGCAAGTATATTTTTGAATCTACTCATACACACCCTGATGGCGGTTGGTTGTATGAGTTATAGTTTTGTTTCCCAGAAGTACATCCAAACCCAGAGAGGACACACACACACACTCAGTCTGGAACACAGTGTCATTGAAACATCGCAACTTCACAAACACCAGCAGCTACAAACCCACAAGGAGGTCACTGGGGGAAATCCGGTCAAGGTGGGAAACATGATTTCATGAAGTGGTCATGAAGCCCAAAACCTGCCTGGCGTCATTCTCGTCCACCATATTTGGAATAACGCCGAGATGTGTGTGCACATTTTTCCTTGTAGAACGCCTGAATTTTACAAATAGTCTTTTTTTTCTAAATTTCAGCTCAAGTTTCAATTATTTTGGATTCAGTGACACACCACTACATGTAATGGTTTTTCCTTTCATGACACTCGATGGGCTCAGTCTGTGGGCTGCTGTGTCGTAGAAACATACTATAATCCGTATGTGGCTCATGCTTTCCTTGTAGTAATCTAGGTGTGTCCACCATATTTTTTTAACCCTTATCCTGATAGGGAACACCAGGTTTCTCTTTTCCCTGTCAGGAGTTTTAATACATCTGCTAAAACGCACCGACTTGACTAAGATTTCAGTTGAGGTACTCAAAGCGTCCGCAGAACACGTCTCATTTTTCAGCCAATTAACATGAGTCACTGGTAACACAGAAGAATTAGCTTTAAATGTCTAGTCGGAACATTATGCATCAATAAATACTTTTATATATTTACAATTAGTGATTGTCACATGTTACAAGAATTCAGATTGAAATGTGGTAGTACAGCAACTACCAGCTGGTTAGTTCAACATTTTGTAAATTTGTAATAAAATATTTAGCACTAATTTATGTTTAATAACTGTGCATAGACGGTGTGTAGCTAATTTAGCTCATGGGTACATAAACATAATCTAACATGATTGCTGATATAACCTGTTTAGATTTGATATGTTTAATTAAAAGACATGCACCAGCTCCTCAGTAGCGTAGCATTAGCATAATTAACCATGTGCCCTAAATGCAAATAGTAAATTCTTACAGACAAACTAGGTATTATGAAATATTTAAATGTAGCAGCTGTCATATATAAGTGTTAAGTAACTTTAAGTAGCATTCTGACAAAAAAACGTTGGCCTGCTAATATAGTATTTAAAAAGAGGTCGTCTGAGGACATGCACCGTCTGTTTTAATGCCATTAGCATAACACATCTGCCAGTGACCCTGACGCTACTCTGTAATAAAAGTAACATTAAATTCTTTCCTACTGAGAGTATTATCACCTTTCTTGTGTAGCTAAATTAGCTGATTGGCAAAAAAGAGTGTTAGTTTTCTAATACGATGACACGTTTAGTCTAAAAAGTGTTTAACAAATGAATTAAACCACGGCCCTACAAGAGAGTTCAGACTATGTTGGAAAATAAAGGTGTTCATACCAGATATCGACTTTGAAGGTCATTGTAACTATAATATATATCCATGTATGTCTGCACATGCTTCGATGTTTCTGTATCTATTTCCTCGTTTGATAACAAAATATATACTTTTGCACAAAGGTGTGTATTATAGCCTTGCAGGTGATTTTTACATCCAAGTTCTACATTATCAAAGTGTTTATTAGCTTAGAGATTATTTACATTTGAATGTTTCAATGTCATTTGTAGTAAATCATTAGTTTTAAAGTTTCTTGTTGGCACCACACACATCTTGCTTACCATTTCAGTTTGTAAAATCCCTCCCTGTTTCCAACTGTAACCTTGTGCCTCCTTTTGAGCTTGATTGTATAAAATGTGTTTTATATGTAAAACAGTGTGTGCATAGATTTTAAATGTTTGTTCTCTTCTGTGCTCAGACATGGCAGGTGTGTTCACGTGTCCGCCTGCGGCCCTGGATTCAGGCGTCGGGCTCCTGTGTCGGCTGTTCGAGATGTGGGGGGAGGTACAAGCCGGCATCCTTGCTCTGACAGAGTGGCTGCTGGGGGAGGATGAGCACAGCCAGGATGCAGCTGTAAATGAAGCTTCTAGTCTGGTGAGTGTCGTTCACTCAACTCTTATTTTACATGATTTTCATTTATTTGTCATTGTGACCTGAGTGCAGATGCATATGGACAACTTGAACTGTAACACTGTGGTAAAAGAACATCACGACCAGTTCGAAAAAACAGTGGGAAGTGTTTGCTAGACAGTAGACTACATATGCTAGCAATGATTTTCATTAGGTAAACGGATGCGTCTCAAGGTTGCACTTTCTATGGCTGCACAAGGATTGTTTGTGAAGTGTTAGGGTGAAAGAAATTGCTGACACTGCTGTGTAGTGGATATATTAGGTTCTATATTAACACACTGACACGAAGTCACAGTTTGATTCATGTTAATGTGGTGTCTGTGAAGTGTGAAATATCAGGAACAATTTGCTCTTGCTGTCATGTTCTGCTCTCACAAGAAGTCAATATATTTGAGTTCTTTAAGTAACCAAGGTTTCTGCTCTGTACCCACATTTGGTTTAGCCATCTGTTTAGTTGCTCGTGTATTTTTGAGCTTTGGTTGATTAGATAAACACAACCCAAAGTATTGTGTTCTTAGAGCTGCCAGTTTTTGGTACGGAGTCATATAAATCTGTTTAATGTGAACGCTGTGACTCGTACTAACCATAGACTGTATATAAAAGATGGACTGGGCCACCAACCATAGTCTGTATATAAAAGATGGACTGGGCCACCACCAGTTAGTTCATGAACTCTTCTCCCGAAGCCTCAAACTGAGTGTTTTAACTGTGGCCATCTTGATGTTTTGAAACCAGATATGAGAATCTGGGGGTGGAATGTGAGTGAGAAACCAAGGTAGATACCATATCGCAGCAACTTGTCAGCTTGAATAAAGGCCCACCGTAAAAGGTATCCTTTATTTGTATCATATCGTTTATTTGACTCCAGCTGGGACCACAACGAGCCCTGGAGTGACCTTAAAAGAGCACAATTGACGTATTAGCGATCTGTTAGCTACTTGCTAGTATTTTGGCATCTGCATTCATAATGGCCATTAAATGGAATTAGAAATGCTAATTACGGAGTTTTGACGTTGCATGGTTTGTCGAGCAGAGGGGCAGTCTGTTGGCAACACATCTGTTTGGAACCCCACAAACACAACAACCAGGTGATCCAAGCAGTATCGCCAAGTCACAACAACAGTCACTTAAATAGACACTTAAATAGCTACGCAAAACAAATGGAATCTGTTTGTTTCATAAGACTAAAAGAAACTAGTGCTTTCAGCATTAATCTCGTTAAAATGGCATTAACGCCATAACCGCATTAACGCGGCAAATCTCCGTTAGCGAGTTAGTGCGGATTGCCCATGCTTGGGGCAGCACGGTGCTAACGAGCTAACTGCGCTAACACGTTAGCGTATACGTATATACGTATATATATGTGTGTGTGTATATATATATATATATATATATATATATATCTATATATTGTGCTATTTCTTACTTCTTGTACTGTCTGTTTTTGTTACTGTTTGTACTGGAGCACCGTAACCAACATAATTTCCTTTAGGGATCAATAAAGGATTCTGATTTTTACTGATTGCCTGGCAACAAGAACAGGATTCTTGAAACTAACTGGATGAATAGTTTCAAAAACTAGCATTTGAGGCCACAAACTCATAAGGAAAATGTTTAAGAGAGGTCATAGACCAGGCGAGTATTAGGTTTGTTTTACAATGATTTGCAGTATAATCTGACTTACTTTGGAAACCTAAGGAGCCTGAAGCACTTCCAGATGGGCACTTCATTTTTCAGGCCTGGAAGCTGTGTCCGTCTTCTATATACAGTTTATGATAGTGACTAAACCACGGAGATTTATTATCAAGTGTTTTAGGCCTGGGATTGTTTTCTCAAAGTAAAGCTTCAGAGTTAGTCTCTCCTGGCAGCAGAAAGCATATCTTGAGTTATTGTGACAAGTCAGCAAAAATCTAGCTTTTAAAGTACAACAACATTTACAAAAGTCTCTGTTTTAGGGCTCTTAAAAGCCTAGAGTTGTGTGGATACAGGCTTACTTACAACACAGAACTGTTTTTAGTAAAAACAAATACATATATGTGAGTATAGATGTTGTGATTTTTGTGAATTTAGTGAAGGTGATGGAACATTTAGCAGCTATAGATTGAGATTCTTCATTGATGATTTGGTGGAAACTGGATCGGTATTACACAACCAGCTCTAGGTGTGGGAGGGGGGAAAGCAAACTCTTTAAATTCCCTTCCAGTAAAGTGACTTCCATTTTGCTTTTGACCAGGACGATGACGACTTCCTGTTCGAGAAAGGGGATCTAAACCTATGGGCTGAGCCCATCCAGTGGGTGAAGCTGCTTCACAGACACCTTGGCTCCCTCATCCTAACCTTCAAGGACACTCAGGAACCGGGATCTGCTGGGCTGGACCAGGTTAACCAAATCCACACTCTGGCCCAAAGCAAGGCCCTCAGCTCCCAGCAGGCCCTGGACTCCCTCCCAGCTCTGCCTCAGTTCTGCTGCACCATCGAGCACGCCCGGCTGACGCTGCGTCAGCAGAGGGCCGCTCTGGCTCTAGAGTTGCTGGACAGGCTGAGACAGAGAAGCTAGAAGAGATCGGTTTTAGTTGCACCAGTTGTTTATTTTCGATGGGAAAAGACTTCCAAATATTTCAGTTATCACATAAATGGATTTTAATGGCCCGACACAGGAGACCACAGGCTGGTTTTGTGGTGAAGTCTTTTAATGATCAAGTGGAGGGAATGAAGGAACTCTGATGTTTTTTGTTTTTTACTTCATGTCTTACAAATGTTGCTCTCATTGACTGCCAGAAGCGTCATAAGTGCATGATTACTGTTCCGTTATTAGTGTACTTTTTAAATCCAATGTTCCCAACTGTTAAAATGGAAAAAATACAACATAATGTCCTGTTTTTTTTTTCCTTTGTTTGTTTCTAAATGCTACGATGGTTTTAAAGAGGCTGCAGATGATAATAACAACACTTTGTGAACATGTGTGCAGATTTCTGGCAATTGTGGAGCCATAACAATAATTCAAGCCGGGCTTGTGCGAAAACAACACTCGGCGCACTGTTCTCTTATCAGCGGGAATGTGTCACACGACAAACTTCCAACAGTGTCAGCATTGAGCTCGCAGTGCGTCCCGCGCTCTCCATGTCCACCAGGGAATTTTAATTCGGAACAAAACAACTCGGGCGCCTTGAAGCTTTTCGGGCTTGAGTGCGGCGATTGTGTCGGCGCTGACACGTCACCAGAGTTGTATTTCAGCGTACGCTTTTGACTCCTGTGTGTTTATACGAGGTGTTATTTTCCTGTGATATTTAATTTACTGCAGGACTCTTCCCATTGGACTGCGTTTTTATTCTTCCCTCTAGTTTTCCCGGTTATGTAATTAGGAGGCAGGCACAATACGCTACTGTCCTCCCTGAGTGTGTGGATCCATGCTGCCCCCTCATTCAGCTGGACCCTTCTCTCTCCCTCTCTCCCTGGTAGCCATGTTCCCAGTTACAGTAAAACTGACGTAATGTTTTGGAGCGCCTCGACATCCCCCAATAAAAACAGAGCCGTGCAAAGGGAGAGCGGTTTCTGCGGGACGAGGATGTGTTCGAGGGATTTCTCAGGAGCCTCGCTGTGTCTGTCCTTCACATTAAACTATTTATCACAACTTTGCAAATAGTCCTGGGGCAGCCCTCAGCCTAATTTTAGGGTTGGTAGTAGTAGATTCCAAGCTCTTATGTCACTTGTTTTTCGCTTGTTGCTATTTTCCCTTTTTTTTTTTTTTTTTTTTGCCCTTCTTCCATCTCTAACCAAACCATTCAGCCCTTAACAGTACACTGAATCATGTCACAGAAGGAAAACTTTTAGAATCACTCTTCCAATTATAATAATATATGGAAAACCAGTGTTGCAGAAACCAGTCATTTCTGGTGATATGTGTTGCTTTTTTCCTTCTTTTTTTTTTAAATACCCTCCTGCCTGAAATATCTGCATTTCGGAGGCCTGATATAGAGCTCCCGTGCTCTGCTGCCAACTCTGCAATCTTTCCACTGTGGTTTTTTTAAAAAATCTTGTCATAACTCCAGAGAGCAGACTTGAGGAGTTTGACATTTTCATGTGAACATTTTGCCATCCTTGCAAGGATGGGGGGACTTATTGCAACCACACTGCACTCTTTGACTTTACAACCAAGGGACTTTTTATTGTTAGGCAGGGAGGTTTTGTTAAAATGACAAAAACATGTTAAAAATGATTTTTTTTTTTTTGCGTCTCAGGAGCTTTACTTTCACCTCTTTGTGCAGAAATACGAATTGCTGTGCTTTTATTTAAAAAAAATAATCAGTTAAAAGTATGATAGTGCTCCAGTTTAACTGTCCTGGGTGGACCTCTAAAATCTTATCCAGCTCTGGTCAGCAGGTGGCGCCTCAGTCCTCCTCCCCCTTCGCCGATCCCCCTGCTGCTCTCTAGGGGGCAGTGTTGCTCTGTCGCTCCACACAAAAACCACATTCCTGCACAGTCTGGGCCTTCTTGAGGTTGGAGGATGGTGAAAAACAAGTTTTAGAGGAACTTAGATGAGTGCTTTAAAAAGACTGAACCAAAACAAATCTATTTACTGCAGTAATGACTCTGCACGTTGTGCTTTAGGAGTGACGGCTTCAAAGGTGAAAGCCAACACTTTTAAAAAAGTTTAGTCGTGACAAGATTAAAGTGGATCATGGTGGCATATAGAACCTGTGTGTGTGTGTGTGTAGAGTGGATACTGTGGATTATGCAACCAGTGGAGTCTAAAAATTGTGCTGCACTCTGACTGGTCTTTTCTGCGCTCATACTTGTGGTCTCACCCCATCCACAGGCAGAGAAGCAGGGAGAGGCTGAATTTCCTTCCATTACAAATACATGTGTCAGCTTCTAAGTGCACAAGAAAAGAAGACTGTCGGTTCAAATCCCAGGACTTCAGGAGCCTTAAAACCTCCCTCTATTTACGACAGCGAGCTTCGCTAATGCGCTGCAGGCTGGCACGCATTCATAGTAGAGTACCACATTCTTTCTCAACGAGCCCAAAAAGCAAAACCAGCTTCCACAAAATTGTGTGATTTAAAAAAAATTTAAATAAAAAAATAAAAAAAAGTTTCGGGGGCGTGAGAGGGTGGTGGTTGGGCTGGAGTTGTATTTCATTTTCAAGGCGTGGTGTTAAAGAATAGACGGCCAACCGGTGAATGGAAGTTTTTTTTTCCTCGGGGAGGAGGCGGCTCCTCGAAAAAAGTTTGCGCCGACTTGAGCTCGCCCCTCCCCGGCCACGCAACATTTATACGAAGGCTTAGAGCTCCCAGCAAAGCACTCTGGCTCAGCGCTTCTTAAGGGGAGGAAATAAAACCACCTACAACTCAACAACACAAACCTAACCCCCCTCTTTCCCTCCCTCCTGTTTCTTTCACGGACTTAAACCTGCACAGAAGCTTTTTAAGCAACTTTTCAAAAGTTTTATTTTTTTTTCCACAACCAAAAACCAGTCGTGGCACAAACTACTGCTCGTCGCATTCAAGGATCCTGCTCGGTCCTCCATGAAAGAGTCAGTGCGGCAGCAAGTTTGGGCAAAAGAGATGTCAGCGACCGTCTTGTCAGCTTTCTACGACATGGACATGCTTTATAAGGTAAAGTTTGACGCTTTGAGAGTCTTTTCTTGTTCTGAATGAGTTTTGTGCTTGAAGTGGCGTACTAACTTGTGCACAGTTTGCATGTGTTCGACTGCAACAAGTTGTAAATACTGCAGGCGCAGTCTTTATGCCATGTGCTCAAAACAGTAACGCAGTTAACTGTCCGAGACGCTAACTTGGTGTCATTTCTTCCCAGCAGCAAGATAAAAGCATGAACATGAACGCCCTCCACATCAACAGCATGCTGGACAAGAAGGCGGTGGGAGCTCCGGTTGGCGCTCCCGGCTCCGGCGGCGCCTTCACGCCGGGATTTTACCGCAGAAACTCGACCAGCAACGTGGAGGCGATGAACAACGGCAACAAGTTCTCCATGGGCACCTACGACAGCCTCAAGGAGAACACGCCGAGCAGCAACAGCAGCGCCACGGTCCTCATTAACAAGGAGAACAAGTTTCGCGACCGCGCTTACAGCGAGAACGGAGAGCGCGGCGTGCTGCAGCAGAAGCCCGGCTCACAGATCAACTCCACCCGCTACAAGACCGAGCTGTGTCGGCCCTTCGAGGAGAACGGCTCCTGCAAGTACGGCGAAAAATGTCAGTTCGCTCACGGCTACCACGAGCTGAGGAGCTTGTCCCGCCACCCTAAATACAAAACTGAGCCGTGCCGCACCTTCCACACCATCGGCTTCTGCCCGTACGGTCCCCGCTGTCACTTTATCCACAACGCCGACGAGCGCCGGCCCGCTCCGCCCGCCAACGCTAACGTGCAGACGGTGGAGCCCAGATCGGCTCGCGAGCTCTGCGGCTACGGCCAGAGAGAGGTCCTGCCGCCGCAGCAGCAGCTCGGCTACACCCAGAGGGACAGACCAAAGCTTCACCACAGTCTCAGCTTCTCCGGCTTCTCCACCCACCACGGACTGGAGTCTCCCTTGCTCGACAGCCCGACGTCCCGGACCCCTCCGCCTCCCACCTCAGCCTCCTCCTGCACCTCCGCCCACAGCTACTACAACGACGACGTTCTGTCTCCGAACTCCGTGCCGTGCATCAACAGTGCCTTCTCTTTCCCCGGACAGGACCTAAAAGCCTTACTGGCCCCGCTGACTGTGCACACCAGCAGCAGCTACGCCAACAACCACTCCGCCGGTGCCTACTACGGGAACGTGCAGAGCAGCGTGTGCCCACCTTCCCCGCCGACCTACAACATGAGCCACTTGCAGGCGTTGCGCCGCCTCAACGAGTCGCCGGTGTTCGATCCTCCTCCTAGCCCGCCAGACTCGCTCTCTGACCGGGAGAGCTATGCGAGCGGGTCCCTCAGCTCTTCCGGGAGCCTCAGCGGCTCCGAGTCCCCGAGTCTGGACGCTGGAAGACGTTTGCCAATCTTCAGCAGGCTGTCGATTTCAGATGACTAATCACACTTTTCTTTTTTCTTTATTTTTTTTTTCATATGGATTATGATGGACGAGTCAGGGGAGGTGGGTTGTCAGTGAGCGAGAGACTGTCCTTCAAAGCAGAGGATCCCACCCCACTGCCCTCATTTCAGCAGCATCCATCCCTGCTGAAGTGCCTTCGTGCAAGACTTTTAAAATCTCTACCAGCTCTAAAGGTGCTGACCCTGCTCCGACCTCGCTGGAGGGGGGCAAGAGGAGAGTCTCACCCGCAGAGATCAATAAAGCTTCAGTTTAAAGTGTCCTTGACCTGGCATTAGTCTAGTATTTTTTTTCTTTATATGTAATATAGCTGTAATAAAACTTAGATAGCAAACAGAAGGCATTCCATCAGTGCCTTGCCCAAGGGCTCATGGCAGCCCTCTTCTCCCTTATTGTTGCTCTATCAGGCAAGCCACACTTTTCCTGGGATTAAGTGTGTGTGTGTGCGCGTGCGCGTGCGTGTGTGTGTGTGTGTAACATGACTTGACAAGAAGAAGAGACTGTAAGCGGTTTCAGATTTCCTCCCATCCTGCCAAGAAAATGCCTTGACTTAAAGTAACATTATTTTTTTTTTTCATCCTCTTCTTCTTTCCTCTCTGAAAGCTTCAACTTCCATTCCAGATCTGTCTCTCACCCAGCGCCACCCAGTGGTTCGTTTGGTTAGTGTAGTTTGTTGCTTGGTTAAAAAGCACTCTTGAGTTGGGCTTGTTTGGGGAAATCACTGCTGATGGTTGAATATATATTTTTTTAGCTGTTTCTTTTTTTTTCTCTTCTTTTTTTGAGTGATTTACATAGCGGTGCATAACTGGCTATGGACTATTTAACTTATTTATTATCTTGTGAAAAAAAGTATAGGCTACATTGGTAATTTGTGTCCATACTGTATTTATCAAGTATGATGAAGCAATAGATCTATATTCTTTTATGTTTAAATTATGATCGCCATTATTAATCTGCATAAAGTGGAGTGTATGTTCTTTTCACAGTAATATATATATTGTTTTTTCTCCTTTTTTGTAACTTCACTTGGTTATTTTTATTGTAAATGAGTAAAAAAAAAAATCTTAATTTAAGAGAACGTATGTGATATTTATTTCATTAATTTTGTTTCCTTGTTTACGTTTATTAAAAGTTTGCGTGATTGCTGTTTGCTCCTGAGGTTGTGTGTCAGAGCTGTAGAAGGCTTTCTTTTTTTTTTAATTTCTTTTTTGAGGATCCTTATTTAGATGTGTCTGTAGAATGTATAAACAATGGTTTGTCATAGACCGTCCAAACCTTCGTTCCTCTTTTCGTTGATCTAGATCAGACTTCAGTGACAAAGAATCCGAGTCAATAAATTAACCAAAAAGTATTTTTTTTTTTTCCTTTTTCATTTTCTGTTTGCACGAGGTCACACTGTGATTCCAGCCACGTGCTAAAGAATGTAGCAATCCCTTGTGCCCCAGTATTATTGTGTAGTGCCTATGGGGTTCATAATCTTGACATGCCTTAAAATTAACCAAATAAAGTATTTTTCCTACATTGCATCTTTTTATAAATCCAGATGGAACTGAATGTAGTGTTGGATTTTTGTTTTTTCTAGAGGTTGTTACCACTCCAGACACTCTGACAGGAAAAAAAGAAAGGAGGAAAAAAAAAAAACACAACTGTAAACTTTCTCAAAGTCCCCATTCCTCGTTTTTGTTTGGTTTTTTTAAAATATTGAAATCTAGTGTTGAGTTTGCTGGAGAGGGAAGTTGGATGGACACATTTGGATTGTACATAGTAGGTACAGGGGGATGCGCACTATGTACTTTTGACTACTTTATCAGAAGTAAAGCTTTTTGAATGTAACACACAGAAAAAAAAAAATGGAGAAAAAAAAAGACGGACAAAAAGACAACCGAGAGTTGTGTTCTTTTCTTTGGGGGGGGGGGGTCAGTTCACTACAAATTGAGTGTGAGACTGTTAACTTTGTACTGTACATTTTTTTGTAGTTCTCCCAATAAAAAAAAAAAAAAAAAAAAAAAAACATCTTTTGAAAAAGTTTCAGACTCTGACTTCTTGTAAATGTATGATGATGTCACACACGGTCAAAGCGCTGACCAGCTAGTTTTACCCCAGTGCTGCTGAGATGCCCCCCCCCCTTTCTCCGGATGTGTAAATGCTCTCTGCAACGGTTGTGAAAGTTCACTGCAAACATGGAAAAGGGGTACAGAACAAACTGGAGATGGTGTTGCGTAATGAATTTTCAAAATGAAAAACTTAAGAGGCACTGGGCCGTGGGAGGATACGATTTCAATCTTTATTATGTCGATATACGTGATATAGACTGGCACTCTCAACCCTCAGACTGCAGAAGAAGTGCCACACAAAGTTAAAGCACGATATCCTGCTCACTTCCAGCTCCTTGTTTTTAATCTGGGACTAGCTTTCTTGCTTCATACTGGCTTTGGGCCGAGGCTCTAATCGCCGACTATCTGCCAACGAGCTGTTTCCCCCAGTTCTTTAAGCCAGCTTTATCCTGATTGGCTGCCCTTCACATACAAAAGGTTTGACCAGCACTGTAAAAACTGAGCTGATTTACAGCGATTACAGAATAGGTCTCCTTTAAGACATCAAAAATAAAAGTACTGGTCTGATATTTAGTTCTGGGAGTGTAGTCCAGAGTCACAAGTTAAATCTTGGGGCTCGTAATTCTGATTAAAAAATGCAGAGGAAGAAGACGAATCAACAAGTTTGTGTTGTTGTTTTTTTTCTTTGTTGAGCGGATCTTAATCGTAGTTTTTGTTTTTTAGAGCCTCGGGCAGTTATTTAAACAAAACCATGTGAGAAGTTTAGAGAGGAAATCTTTTTGTGGGGAATGAAAATGCTCAAGTGCGAGCGCAGCAGCGAGGATGACGAGTGAATCATTAACCCTTAGTGTTCTCTAGGATTTTACCCGAGTCATGGCTTGCTTCAATAAAAAAATAAATGTGCTTGTGTTGCACTTTCCAGAGACTTTTTATTCTTTTCCTCGTTTTCTGCCACACACACACACACACACACACTAAGGCCCAATGTATGATCATTAAGAACTCTATTATAGCCCATTAATCAAGCTATGGAGTTTGAAATGAGCACTATAGCTACCCTTTAACTGTATGAGTGACATCGGCGTGCTCTCAGGTCACAGATTATTGTATCAGCAGCAGCCATCGGCCCATAACTGATTAACTCTGCAGTTGTAAACGTGTTTCTTCTATCAGTGACCTGAGCTAGTAAACTTTTGCAATTCACCAGCTTCAGAAACTGATCCAGGCTCGCCGGCTTCTCATCAGAGTGCCACGTTCGCTCACGTCTAGACGGAGGCGAAAGCCCCGGCGTGCGCTGGCCTCTGCTGTCATGGTGCACGGGTTTCTAGGAGGCTTTCAAAGAAGAGCAGCTCTCTGTGGCATTGCTCTTAGGCAGTAAGAAAATACAGGGCCCGGGAGTCATGCGGTGCCTGGAGTTCACGCCAAGATAAGGCAGGCTGATAAGGGCCTCTGCAAATATTTACTGTGTCCTCAGGATTTCATAATGAAGTGTTTATCAGAGCAGAGCCAAAGGGCTGCACAATGTGCTGCGGCCCTGCCAAGTAGGATCGCGTACCTGTGACTCAGAGTGTGTTTGTGTGGCTGAGTTTCACTCAACAAACCTACATATAGAGATTGAGGGAATGTACTCCCGTTCATATATGTTATGTCTGAGTAAGATGAACTTTTCCTATGAAGAATGTGTATGTATGTAAGAGTGTGTTTGTGTGTAGGGGTCGGCCTAGCTAATGGGTTCTGGAGCTTGTACAATGAAAGGAAACACTCTCTGACTTGTGATTAGGGCAGGAAGAGTCCAGCTTCCTGGCCACTACCCATTTCCACCTCTTCTTCGTCCTGCTGTTTTTCCTCCTCCTTCAGCTTCCCTTCTCCCCTACACAGGCGGCTCGGTGGCTTCTAGAAGTTGCTATTTGTGTTCCGCGCTGCCGCTCTGGGAAGCCGTACGCTCGTCCTGGTATTGTTTTGGCATGCTAAGCCCAGACCTGGGGTCAAGCAGTAATGGCGTATAACTTTTTAGACTTTTGTCGTAGAATATATGGGTGCCAGATGGGTGGAAGCTTGCCAAACAGAAAGCAGAAAGCAGAGGCTCTGATCATTTTTTATGTCACAAAGCTCTAATTAGACTCTGATCAGACCTTAACCGTCCATGTGGCCAGATTTTCCCTGCAGGTTGATTTAGCTGTAAAAGTAGAAGATTAAAGGAAAAAATGTTTCCTTTATTTAACGAGCTATAATTGCTACTTATAACTAAAGTGAAAGTAAACATTTCTCACTCTAGCAGGGATCCTCTTCCCCTCCACCACCCTATCCTCCACCCAGCTCCGGGCCTCGGAGTCACACGGGTGTAAATCAACCCTCGAAAGTCCCCTTTTTGTACCGATTACCTGCGATTGTCAACTTTTTGTGACCCTACTCTGGTTTCACAATGAAACAATGTGTGCATGTGTCACAACAGGGTATGAAGCTCCACCCAGCTGACGGTGTGGCTCAGGATCAGGGAGCTGTCACACTTTCCAGAAGCGCCCAGTCAGAAGTTGGAGTTGTTTATTTGGTCATAACTTGAGGTAACATGAAGGCAGATGATATCCAAGTCCTTTTTAAGGCAACAGGAGGGCCGCCAAGACAGACAAGGGATCCATTCTGTCAGTGATCTGAAGTCCTGTGTGGCCTGTAACTATTTTACATTCAAATAACAGCATCAGAATCATTTTGATGGTACACTGACTTGTAATAAAGAGATGGGCTCTTCTTTTTCTTTTTACTTTCCTAAAAGAAAACAGCCGCTGGCAACTGCTATATATTCTAAACTGTGCTGAAGTGGCAGTTTGGTGTGGGAGCCATGGTTTACTTTTGCTTGTGGTTTTAATTCAGTGCTTTAATCTCAAGAGGGCGAATGGTACAAAGGTGTAAACTAACAGCTTTTATTCAGCTGCACACGCAGCAACTGTGTTCCCACCGAGTTTCTGTACTTTTAGTTTGATTAAACTCCTTCCATAAGCAAGTCTCACTACTGGGCAGCTATGTTGAACACTTACTGAGGATTTATACTTCAGCAGTAAATCTACGTCGTAACTGCTGCGTTGAATGAAGTTACGTTTCTTGGAAGGTGCACATCAGGTAATTGTTATATCTTCAGTTACGACGTAGATTTACCGCACAAGTCACAACCTACGGCACAACCTGACCGCCCGGCCTCCCTCCGCAAATGTTTCTGTCAGCTGGCACCGTGAATAAAACACTGGGACACGACCACGCGGTAGTTAAAACATCACGTTATTGTCTCCCTAATAACGTGTGTGGGCTGTATGGGCGAGGGGTGTCTTTTGCTTTTGTATTTTTTTGTATTTGCTGCAGTTTTACTCCGTTTGACCTCTCAAGGCCACCGTCCTTTCGGTAGTTAGTTTGAAGCGCTTTTGAAGCACTACTGATGCTAATTTCACTTTAGCATCAGTAGTCAGCGCTGTATAAAAATAGTTATACGAAGTTTTCTAACTTTGACACAGAATCCCAGACTAAATGGTGAATCCCCGACTTGTTATATAACTTTGTTTTTCTTTTTAGCTCCAGCGCATGTAAAGGTCGTCAAAGTTACAACCTGCAGGTGCACAGTGCTGCTCACATGTCTATGTAAATGATTACATTTTCAGGTGAGATCAGACTTAAGGCAGTGCTTCTCAAACTACTTTATGGTGTGCCCTGCTTCTGAAGCTGAAATAGCTTCGCACTTCTTATGAATCAGCTACATTAAAACGTTTCTTTTCTGTAAAAAAACCCAAAACATTCCTTCCTTTCACATTCTTTGATGGCTCCAGTAAGAACTGAGTCATGGGGATCTTGGAGAAAATTGAGGGAAATTTCTGCGTCTTTATTTAGTAATTAATGCCTGTGTGCTTGTGTCTATAGCAGATTTTTATGTTACTTTATGCATAAACACTGTAATAATGTCAGCGGCATAATAATCCACCCGCTTAAGCAAATATTTCCCTCGCCTTTCTGTACCCACTGACAGAAGGTCCCACTTTACATCACCAAGGTAGGCTGTAGCGTGCGGATGCTGAATAAGGTCATGTTTTGGGCTTCTTCTTTTTTTTGTCGAGTTCATTTCAAGCCTGGGGATGTGCTGGAGTGTGTTGGGTGCAGGCAGTTGGCTGAGGCCAGTCATGTTCTGCCTGGTCTGCCGTGTCCTTCTCCCTTCAATGCATGCCGATCTGCAAATATTTACAGAGCATCCTGTGAGAGGCCTGAGTGTTTACTGCTAAAGCTTGTGGCTCCACATTGAGAGTGTGTATGTATATGAGCAATGAAGAAGCGTTGCTTCTCTCGGTGCTCTCGCTGTGTGTGTGTTTGTCGGATGAGGCACTTCCCTTGGTCTCTCCACAGTCTGCTAACACTAGCACCTGGCTCTCGTTCAGGCCTCCGGCTCTGAGCTCCGTCTGTGAGTCCACATTTTGGGCCAAGTCGTGGAGAGGCGGTCGGTCCTCGCTTTGAATTTTCTGCAAACGACAGAAAGATGGGAGATGTGTTTGTGCGCCTCGCCTTATCCTGTACACAAGGCTGCAGCACTGACATCACGTCTTTGCGGCTGGAACATTCTCATAAAACATGTTTTCTTTATTTCTTCCCCAATGTAAATAATCCAGAGGGTGTAAATACCATAAAGGGCCCGGGGAACAGTTTCTCAGGCAAGTCAGTCTGTGTGCAGATATATCAAGAATCAAGTAGCCCGTGTTGAACACGTGGGCGGACGTTTCACTGTGGCATGGTTAATGAGGTCCACAGACATGCTAACCTGGTCTGGCTCTAATTCTGTCATTGGCTGCTTTTCTCAGAGGCTTGAGTATTCTTGGCTGGCCTGTAATCTGCAGCGGAAACATACCAGATGGCTTAGTGCCCACTACTTACAGTGCAAAAATCCTCACTATAGGATGTATACATAAAAACCCCTGTTTATACCTCGACTTATGCACTGACGTCCTACCTTAAATGATATACACAGTACCTTGCAAAAGTCATGGGCCACTCCTCATTTCTTTGTATTTTGTTTCCAAGGATCCATAGTTTGTTGCAATTTTTTTTACATGGCCTTGAGGAACAGTTCTCCAGGCGTTCTAAAGGTTTAGTGTACGCTGTGCAGTCCTTCTACTGGACCATTTTCAAAGCAATGTTATTTAGCCACTTAATACCGACCTATGAATCCTTTAAACATAAAAAAAATCACCTAACTCAGGGATGAACCAGTGCTGTGTCGCCACATAACAAACAGCTTAGCAAAGAACTAAGTTTAAATTGTGTCTTTAAACACTTTGCTTCCATTTCTTTAGTCTAGAATCTACAAAAGATGCCAGAGATAACACAGTTGAAAGACATAAATTGACATAAAACTTGGCATATCTTGGTAATGAATGCAGGTAGCCCTTAAAAAGTGGTAAATCAGGAGGTAGATCAGGTCATCTACTAGCTGGAAGGTGGGTAGTTTGATCCCTGGCTGCTGCAGTCGGCATGCTAAAGTATCCTTGTGCAAGATACTGAACCCCAAATTGCACTTAATTGCATTCACCAGTGTGTGAATATCTGTGAATGTTAGATAGAAAGCATTAAGGCATAAAACACTTCTTGGATGAATGAGGCATGTTGTATAAAGCACTTTGAGTGAGTGTTAAATGTCCTTCAAGCAGCCTGGAGAACTTTTCTGAAGACGACTTAAAGAAATTAAAGGAAATCTTGCCTAAGAGAGTTCCGGCTGTGCTGAAGAACAGAGGTGGTCGTTAGAATTGTACAAACTGTTTTTGCAGTTTATCCTGCATTTCCAAATATTGCACGTCTCAACAAATTACTACACCTATATCTCTTTTCCTAGCAAAACATAAGAATGGGGTAGCTCAAGACTTTTGCTCAGCACTGTAAATGTAGATGTGGCACGAGAATGAAAATCAAAGTGTTAAAACAGTCCAGTCAAAGTCTAGACCTCAACCTGACTGAAATGCTGTAGCAGGACCGTAAGAGAGCTGTGCATAAACAAATGCCTCTACATCTGAATGATCTAAGAAACCTCGTAAAACATTTCCACTGATGGGAGGAGCTGATGAAGTCCAACACAAAATGATTACTTCAAGTTCTGTTGAATCCTGGGTTCTTCTTAGTTTTTGACAGAACTGCACAGAGGCCCCGTGAAAGCGTTCTTTTTTACATGACGTTGTTTCTCTCTGGCAAGGCAAAGGTTAAGTGAACCAATGGTAAATATATGAACTATGAGGTGAGCGAAGAACCGTTATAGACATATGATGGTGTGGTAAATATAAGGGTCGCGTGTTCAGGCGGATGTCCGCCAGCAATCACCTACAAAGGAACTGACTTTTTATGGGGACGGTGGCTTTATGCACTGCTAAGGTTTGTCTACGCTAACCGGGGTGATAAAGTAGCAGTATGACCAGTCTGTGTTATGTTGCAATATCCGACTAAGGTTTGCCATAGTTAGAGCAGCAATTATCAGTTAAAGCAGAAGTTAAGGGGGATGTTTTCTTACTCATGGTTTCTCCTTTTCAGCTCTGAAAGAAAGCATGTGTTATTCGAGCAGCAGTATGTGTAAGAGAGGAAGCTGAGGGCAACAATGGCTGTCTCTGCTCTGTACGTGCCATATCCCCTCTACCTGACGCAAAGAAGATGCGAAACCCACACAAAGTGAAAAAAAAACAAGAGAGCCAGAGCAGGCGTGAAAACCTCAGGCCCATGTGTTTGAGAAACGCAGTGTGTAGAGTGTAACTTCCTGACCACTTCTGTAAAGGGCTGTGCTCAGAGCGTGCCTGGGCTCCGAGCACGCTCTCTGTGAGGCAGCGCGATGGGCCCGGGTAAAGACGTGAATGCTTGGTATCCAATACCAAGTAAATACAGGACCAGTATTGCCGATACCAATACTGATACTTTGAAGTTATAAAGCTTATAACTTCAAAGCAGGGGGCAGGGATAGCTCAGTAGGTAAAGTGGTCGCCCCATGATCGGAAGGTCGGCGGTTCGAATCCACTTAACGGCTACCCTGAGGTACCCCTGAGCAAGGTACCGTCCCTACACACTGCTCCCCGGGCGCCTGCTTAGTGGGCTGCCCACTGCTTCACTGAGTGAATGGGTCAAATGCAGAGAAAAAACAAGTAATTTCCCCATGGGGATCAATAAAGTATCCATTATTATTATTATTATACAACAAAACACACCTTTTTGGAGACCTGGAATAAAAATATGTATCTAAAGGACTTTGGCTATGATGTGCTGTAGGCTAGAAACACAACAGACATGAACTTCAGCATAAAAATGTTTAGACAGCTTTCATGCTGCATGTTTGATGTATATTTTTTCATTTCTAAATTTAAAACAAAACTTAATTTAACACCTTTCGCTGACTACAATCCCAAACTTGGCGGACAAAAACAAAGCATCGGTCCTGTTGTGCTTGGTCGATCCAGTAGCAATACTTGCATTGCTATCGATACTATCGATAGTTGGATCGGTACGCCCTCGTCTAGCGTGCTGACACTTTCTGGGTGTCGTTCTCTTTGACTGCTGGTGTCATAGAGAGCCACACGTGAGCGAATCCTCACGGTCAGCGCTGTGGTTTTGAGAGCGCAGACTCCGATTGTAGAGTATGGCAATAAGTGGGGAGACTGACACGAAAATATTTAATAGGACTGTTTATTTGGACAGGATGTTGGCAGCGAGTGTGACCCTGAATTCTATCATTACCGCCTTATTTCTCCGGAAACACTTTTCAGCATGGAAGAGAATCCCAGAGGTCAGCGTGTGTGCAGGTTTGTGCGAGTCCATGTGTGGATGTCCGCGCTGCACTAGGTAATTGCATATAATCATCCAAAATGTTTATACTGTACAAATAGCATAACTGTGTTGAGAGAGTGGCTGTGTGGGGATGGCGTAGCTGAGGCTGTGAATGAGCCCGGTCGCTCACTGATTACCCAGGGTCACGGCCAGGCTTTGATTGTTATGCAGCGAGACAGAAGGCCCGCTATCAGTCTTTATGAGCACCATATTCATACTGCACTGTGTCACAAAGTATCATACAGACTGGAAAAACACTATAATATAGTTATGACCTTATAGCTGAGGATATAGGAGGGACTTGCCCTGCAGCAGGAGTGTGAAACATAAGGCCTACGAGCTGGCCCGTCTGAGACTCCACTGGATGGCTTTGGAATAAGTGAAGGAGGGCAAAAATTCTGGAATTTTAAACTGTATTTTCATGGGTTTTACAGCATTTCCTAGTGAAAAAGACCTCCCCTATACACATTTATACTGCAGATAAACCATTAAATGACAGAACTTTCAGCATTTTACAGTGGGTTCAAAGTGGGCTGCATGTGGCCCACAATGTAAAATGAATTTGACATCCCTGCCCTACAAATAGCTCGTGTGTCTTGATCAGTTTTGAGTACTAATCATTGTTCTCCATTAGTAAGGTAATATTTCATGGTGCAAAGTAGGCTGTTTGCTGCGTTTGTGTCGCTGCACGGCTCGTTTGGTATGTTCTTGGTATCGTTTGGTACTTTCACGGTTGGGATGAGATACATCCTGGACAGATCGCCAATCTTTCACAGGGCTAACACGCACAGACAACCGGTCACACTCACATTCACACCTATGGCTAATTTAAAATCACCAGTAAGCCTAACCCATGCATGCCTTTGGACTGTGGGAGCAAGGTGGAGTACCTGGAGAGGACCCCACGCAGACATGGGGGGAACATCCACATAGAAAAAAGCTTAAGCCAGCTGATGGATTTGAACCCAGTACCTTGTTCCTGTGAGCAGCAATGCTAACTGTCACAACATTGTGCCACCATTGCCTCCAAAAGTATCCTTAAAATTCTCCAAAACATATTTTTCAGACTAGAATTATTAGACCTCTGAAGGATAAATAAGTGGTAATATTGTCTGAGCTTGGTTTGACCATCCATCTCACCCAAGTTTAAATATCAAAGGCGTTTGATCAATTAGATTTTTGCTAATGGGAAAAAGTATCAGTGCATCACCATCTACTCATTGCACTAGCTTGAAAATATATTTATAGTCCATGAACCTGTCAGATTCTGATGATCCACAGATCTGTTCCATTCATAGCAAGACATTGTTAGTGAAAGTTTTGATGGATATGCCAGAAAATTAGTTTCAGACAACATTAAGGCATAAATTTGGGCACTTTGGTGATCTTTTGTGCCATTGTTAGCTTTTTATTTACCCTGCCATCAACATTTAGCACTGGGGCCGTGTCCTCAGGCACCTATTAGTATATATAATGTTTTGCATGTTAATCTCATGCATCATTTAATATCCTTCAGGCAGGATGAATACATGAATGCTGGCTGAAATAATGCAAGCAAGGCACAGAGTTCAGTGCACCTTTGAGGTGTGACCTGCATCTGGCAGAAATTTAAAGGGGGCTAAGGGTCGCTCACTCCGGATGTGGTTCTGGTAAGGCAAAGTGTGTTGCTCTGTGTGTGTATGTGTGTGTGTGTGTACGTGTGTGTGTGGTATAAGAGGAGGAGGGGTGTTGGTTAGTACTTCTCGGTCTAGATGCAGTGCTCTTACTCACTCCATATTTCATATCTGTGGCTTTCAAACAAAAGCCGTATGTTGATACAATCTGCTGGCCAGCCAAAGGAAATGAACGTTTGTGTGTTCGCTAATGATGTTTCTGTTTCTCCTTCTAATTCAACGCAGTTTTTTTCCCCCCACCGAGCTCATTAGATCGCCCCGTTTCATTTCTCAACATAACCGCACATTTCTTCTTCTGTTGGCAGAAAGTTTCATCATGCTCTCGTGATGATGAAAGACGACCTTTGTTGAGGCCAGCGATATCCCGCGACGGCCGTTGCATTAGTTGTTGTGATCAGATAATCCTGCCTCATCAGGTACATTTACCATTTACCATTTCTCGTGGGAAAATCAAATTTTGGTAACACCCTAATCAGCCAATGTAATCGCGATCTGCGTCCCAGAACTAACTGGTAATATTTGCCACTTTTAAAACAAACAGTTCTGGGGACTCCCTGAGGGTAACTACCTACCTGGGTGCTCCCCCGAGAAGCGGCAGTGTGACCTGCACAATAAAGACTGGACTGTTGCTGGTCTTTTACTGCATGTTTCGAGCTATGATCATGTAGTGCACACATACACACACACATTGGATAAATCCTCCTATTTAGATGTGTTTTTAAAAATCACTTTAATTCATTTGGGTTTACAGATGTTACAGATGTTTTCACTGGACCTAATTTGAGGCCTCCTAGTTTATAATCCGTGCTGTCTCCTTTGTTTGTAACCAGTAGCATCCAGCTACTTTGGTTCAAAGAGAACACACACTTATTGAGAAGACACAAGTACTACACAAACATTAAATATAAGAAATACCCGACTACCATAGCACTCACCACGGGGTTCAGATTCACTGATCGAGACCAAATTACTGATCATCAGGTTCTGATTTGCAGCGATGATGTAAAAATGAGTCTACAGTCCTGTTTTCTAGAAATGCTTCCCCTCACACGCCAACTGGTTGTGACAAATGGCCGCCCCTCCCAGAGCTGGTACTGTTGCGGGTCTCACAGTGGTTCTATCCCTCCCTCACAGTGTCATTGTGTCACGGATGTGTCGACCTGTTTCCACCGTGCTGCATCCGTACATCCTCCGCCTTTACATTACAGGAGGATGCTGGATCTGCGGCAGCCAGCTGAGCCGGTCCTCCCATCAATGCCTCCTTTTTAAGGGTCAGAGAAGCAGAGCTACAGCACAGACCACCTTTATCTAGCACTTTCAGGACACTCATTCATACACTAGAGAGGTGGGCACTCTCTGCAGCAACACACATGCACACAAACTGTGCAAATCCCGCGTATGTGTGTGCTTGCTTACTCAAACACCATTGGGGAGCGAGAAAACACACCTCCTGCGTTCATTTACACACTCTGTATATACATCTGTGTGCATGTGTGTGTGTTTTTCACCTGGGACTAGACACACACACACACCTCTATTTACTGTAAATAAAGATAGATTTCATTTTATAAACAAACTTGTGTTTATTTGAATGATCAATCTGAAACTTGTGTGCAGCCATTTAGGAGGATTTTTACTTAATTTTTTGTTTTAGGTCAGCGCCATGCGGCCGTACCTCCACGGTGTCAGCGAACATCATCAGCTGTTTCCTGTGAAGTTTACCCAGTAACATTTCTCAATGGTGCGTTTCACTCCAATAATACAGAAATCTGGTATTTAAAGATGAGTCATATCCACCCCAGTGCATATTCTCTGTTTGGGTTTGTTTGCATTGGACGTACACAGTGACCAGCACACATACACTCACGCATAGGGATGGGTACCGGTGTCGGTTTTGACATAAACGGTAGTAACCAGACCGAAAAGCAGCGCACATTTCGGTGCTTTATTTCGGTGCTTTTTTTTCCTGAGCTGTGATACACTTTAGATTCTAGCCAATCATTTTACGTTTCCGAGGATAGTAGGCGGGGCCAGGTACGTACGTTCTGTTAGAGCAGAGCTACAGATTAAAAATGCCCAAGGCGAAGCGGTCAAAAGTCTGGCTGTACTTCACAGCAAAATATGCAAACTCAGCAGCAACAAGTGCTTTAAGCTGATACTGTGATACTGTCAAAGGAGGTAACACCAAGAATCCGATGAAACACCTGGCGACGCATAGCGGGTTTTTTTTAAAAGCCGAGAAATGCGCCGTATTTGATAGCTTGCTGCGAGACCTCACACCGTGCACGTCGGGTGGGTTGCCAGTTATCGGACCCGGAGCAACATCCCCCAAAAACCCGAAGAATAGAGTCCTGGCCCCTAGCCCTGCCAGTGTAGCAGAAATGATGAGGATGATGATGCAGCAGCAGCCGTTCTTCTCTGGGTCAGTAGCTTAATGTTGTTCGTGTGTAATTTACGTTGAGTAGGCTAACCACGTTATTACATTAATGCATGTAAGGTGAACTAGCAAACATCATCATAGCTACATGCGGCTGTCCTCTTGTTTGATGGCAGATACTCCCTTCACCCTGGCCAAAAAGGCTAAAATGACCAAAGAAAAAGTGGAAAACAGTTAAACATGAGAGGTTTAGGACAAAGTTTGTGTTTTTTCCATTGATTAAGCACTGCTTCCAGCCAAGAGTGATACCATATATGCCACATAGCTGCAGAAAAGGCTAACATTGTTATCTTTTTACAAAAAACAGCTGAACATGAGAGGTTTTTGGACAAAGTTTGTGTTCTCCATTCTTTAAGCACCGGTTCGAGCACCGTTTAAGCACCGGCACCGTTTCAAAAGTACCGATTTGGCACCGGTATCGGATAAAACCTAAACGATACCCATCCCTACTCACGCACATACCTCTGTTGTTACTGCGAGCTTGTGGAACTACCCTCAATAATCTCTTATTTAAAAAGCTGAGTCACCTTATAAACACACACTCAGCGGCCTCAAATCACCCCAAGTCCAAACAGGAAAGTGGATGTTACTAATCAGAGAAAAATGTGTCCTGAAACAAAGGAAAGTGGATGTTTTTTACACTCATTGTGATTCATTCATTCTTTTTTTTAGTCATGTGTGATAAAAATCCATCATAAAGTTAGAAAAAGCAAAGACTCTGAGCACGCTTCACACATGCACAAAAACATCTATTTGTAGAAACTGAATTACAGCCTAAACCACAAACCAGTGCCACCTGATTAGTTCAGACGCGCTGTGCAGGTGACACACTTTGCACTGATGGCATTAATGTGTGCGAGGATGGCGAGTCATTAGGCTGTTCGGTGTTTCGACTGCCTGACCTGAATCTCGGTCTGCCTCTCCTGCATCTGTGTCACTATACATCAGTTATTTACCCAGCGTCGGGCCTTACGCAACGTTCGTTTCCAAGAGAGGCTGTGTTGGAAAACTTTAACAGCATTTACTGAAAGAGGCCTGCACAAAGTCACGAGTGTCTCATCAGAGAAACAAGATGACTGCGGATCACTGTTTTCCTCTCACAGCTGTCTGATAATGATTTCAATCTTCCGCTCACACCCTGCACACCATTATCATAAATAATAGAAAGCAATGATTTGCAAATCTAAGGAACCAATATTTTATTCACAGTAAAACGTAGAAAACATGAAATGTTTAATCTGTGAAAATGCAACGGTTTAAGAAAATATGAACTCAATTTTAATTTAATGGTGGCAACACATCTGAAAAAACTTGAGACAGTGCAACGTTCACATCTGGGATCGGAGGAGATTGGTTGCCAGATTTTTTTGTTTAGGCTGTCCCGCCCTGAGCCTGGTTCAGGTTTCTTCCTGTTAAAAGGGAGTTTTTCCTTCCCACCATCGCCAAAGGATTTTCTCATAAGGGGCCATCTGACTGTTGTGGTTTTCTCTGTTTTCTGTGTATCTCTTTAAATCTTACAACATAACTGTTCTTGTGATTCTTGTGAATAAAATTGAATTGAATTACTGTGAAGTCACGCTGTTGTAAAAGATGCGGTATGCAGTTTAAATATCTGACAGGTTCTTTGTGTTGTGAATAAAATATTCAGTTTTTTTTAACCCTTTAAACTCAAGTTTATGAGTTTTTTTATTTCAATTTTTGGAGTCTTCTACATCATCACTGTGATTTTTTTTTTTGACCCTCATAAAACCCAAAGAAATTGCAAAATAAAATGAACATTTTCCTAAAACCTGCAGGGACACCGGCCCTCGAGGACTAAGATTGGGGACCTCTGCTTTAAAGGTTTAAAGATAACAAGAAGATTTTGTTGTTAGGAATGTTTCAAATGATGCATTTTTACATAGAAAGGTGGAAAGAAGTGACATCTCTTTGGTGTAGAACATACACTGGCATGAAAATACCATTGCGTTGTGTTGACGATGCTATACTCAGCAGTCACATGTTTATGAAATAGTATGACCTCTTTATCTTTTTAAACTTGCTTTTGGGTAATTTTTCTTTTCTTTTACTTATTTTTTAATCATTTTTGTTGTATAAATGTCTTATCTAGTACTATTAAAATAAAAAGTTCTTATTAAAAATGTGATTTTTTTACTTACTTACCCCCGTGTTAAACTGTGCAGCTACATAGCACTATCACTAACATCAAGGTGGCTGTTAGTGATAGTCAAATCAAATCAAATCAAATTTAAAATCATGTAACTTTGAGATAAAAGGAAACAAAATGCTGTTCTCAAGAATCGAAGCGCGGCCGTGTTTAAACTACATGTGTTTCCTAACAACGCTTACAGCCTACAAAAAACTATTTGACCCCACTTGGCTTGTTTTCCTCTTCATAACAGTTGTATGGTTGTTGAATTTCTTATAAATGTCCCATTTGAACATTAAAATTACAGGCGTGGCTTCTTTCATTGGCATGTTGTTGTTTTTTAGCTTTAATAAAACAATATCAGAAATAATATGAGTTTCAAGATGTTCACTGTAGGTGAGAGAAACTCTGTCAGTTTGTTACTTTGCACTAATAATGATCAGATATGTGAGTCTGTGCATTACATTTGTCTATTCAAGCTTGCTAGCTTTAGCTGAAAATTTGAGCCCTCCCAATATATTACTTCTGTCTTCAAAATGCCAAACACTAACAAGCTTGAGGCTCGATGCATTCATACGTTATTATCATAAAATATTTATTATAGCAACTTTACATGTAAATTCTTAAAGCTTGTCAGACCTGCAGAGGCAGCGGTATCATGCCAAGAACGTCAGGCAAATGGTCATTTCCAGATGGAAACATTCACAGCCATAGCTGACTAGAATAATATAGATAGGAAAACATTATACCCTCTTTGCCCCATAGCTATACAGAAATCCCCAAGGACCCCTGCTCTCTAGAGGAAATGAGGTCTGAGATCTCTCCGCCAGTAAAGCAGCAAATCTGCCACTGTGTAAACACGTTTTTGCAGCTTCCCAGCACCATCAACCAAGCCAGAACTTCCAATTTAAGTCTTTTCATCTGCAGCTGTTTATTAGAAAAGTGTTGGATAAACAGTTTTTTTTCACTCCCAGAGAAATCTGTGAAGTCATTCATTACCGGTTAGAGTGTTTCAGCAGCTCTCTGGACTCAGTATTAATCCCTTGTCAAACATCTTGGCATGTGAATCCATATTCGCAGAAGTCGTTTCCAGTACTGAGGTTTAAATTTACTGATGTGTTTACAGATTTTTTTTTAAAAATTTTCTTGTAAAGCTCTTTACAGAAGAGATGATGTGCTCATAGGAATTTAAGCCAAGTGTGAAGACTTTCTGCTGAATAAATAATGCAGAGTGACTCGTGACTCGTGTTACTAGACAGCTTTTCATTCCGTGATACTGACGTGTTAATTACAATACACGGTCATTCACTGCACATTCATTCGCCACTGATTTGGCGTAGCAGTGAACACAGATATGAAACTATCACTGTGGCCACACCAAAGAAAGATGTTCGGAGTTTCTTCCAAGAGCTCTCAGAAGCTGGATCCTTTGCTGTCGGTGTGACTGTCTTTCCCATTTCCACCTCACACACTCAAACCCACAACAGACTCGACTACTCTCACTGAAACGAGGAGTCAAGACAAAGTCATGAAACTACATACAAAATAGCACCAGCAATAAAAAAAATTAAGTCTTTTGAAATTGTAAGAAAATGTACATACAGTTCAGTTATTTTTGCAAAATAAATAGTGATAAGATTTTGACATTTCAAGTTTTTATTGCCAAAACTGTAACATCTACTCTTACTGGTAGTATTGTATAAAAAAATCAAATTACTAAAGAGTTGAATTGACTTCAGTTTATTCCACAACGGTCCCAGATTTTCATGTGGCCCTTGGGAAAGTTAATTCCCTACCCCTCCTCTGGACACTGGCACACAGAGAGCATCAGTATAAATCATTTGGATTGAAATTTCAAACGGAAAGTTACTGAGGAGCCATGCACAGGTTTTGAACACAATTTAGGCTGTTGTCTTAAGTGCTTTTTAAAGAAAGAGAAATATTTTCATAGTCCTTTCAAACTTTTACAGGTCACTATAAAACTTTAAGCTTGCATTCCTTTCCCATTAAAAGTTGTTTTCCCATGTGTTATGTATATGAGAGGGTACTTTGGAATAAGATCACCAGTCTTTCACAGATCTAAACTTCTCCTTAAGAAACCAACACCAGTAACATTTTGATAATGACAATTTAGTTACAGTGGGGCAAAAAAGTATTTAGTCAGCCACCGATTGTGCAAGTTCTCCCACTTAAAATGATGACAGAGGTCAGTAATTTGCACCAGAGGTACACTTCAACTGTGAGAGACAGAATGTGAAAAAAAAATCCATGAATCCACATGGTAGGATTTGTAAAGAATTTATTCGTAAATCAGGGTGGAAAATAAGTATTTGGTCAATAACAAAAATACAACTCAATACTTTGTAACATAACCTTTGTTGGCAATAACAGAGGTCAAACGTTTACTATAGGTCTTTACCAGGTTTGCACACACAGTAGCTGGTATTTTGGCCCATTCCTCCATGCAGATCTTCTCGAGAGCAGTGATGTTTTGGGGCTGTCGCCGAGCAACACGGACTTTCAACTCCCGCCACAGATTTTCTATGGGGTTGAGGTCTGGAGACTGGCTAGGCCACTCCAGGACTTTCAAATGCTTCTTACGGAGCCACTCCTTTGTTGCCCGGGCGGTGTGTTTTGGATCATTGTCATGTTGGAAGACCCAGCCTCGTTTCATCTTCAAAGTTCTCACTGATGGAAGGAGGTTTTGGCTCAAGATCTCACGATACATGGCCCCATTCATTCTGTCCTTAACACGGATCAGTCGTCCTGTCCCCTTGGCAGAAAAACAGCCCCATAGCATGATGTTTCCACCCCCATGCTTCACAGTAGGTATGGTGTTCTTGGGATGCAACTCAGTATTCTTCTTCCTCCAAACACGACGAGTTGAGTTTATACCAAAAAGTTCTACTTTGGTTTCATCTGACCACATGACATTCTCCCAATCCTCTGCTGTATCATCCATGTGCTCTCTGGCAAACTTCAGACGGGCCTGGACATGCACTGGCTTCAGCAGCGGAACACGTCTGGCACTGCGGGATTTGATTCCCTGCCGTTGTAGTGTGTTACTGATGGTGACCTTTGTTACTTTGGTCCCAGCTCTCTGCAGGTCATTCACCAGGTCCCCCCGTGTGGTTCTGGGATCTTTGCTCACCGTTCTCATGATCATTTTGACCCCACGGGATGAGATCTTGCGTGGAGCCCCAGATCGAGGGAGATTATCAGTGGTCTTGTATGTCTTCCATTTTCTGATGATTGCTCCCACAGTTGATTTTTTCACACCAAGCTGCTTGCCTATTGTAGATTCACTCTTCCCAGTCTGGTGCAGGTCTACAATACTTTTCCTGGTGTCCTTCGAAAGCTCTTTGGTCTTGGCCATGGCGGAGTTTGGAGTCTGACTGTTTGAGGCTGTGGACAGGTGTCTTTTATACAGATGATGAGTTCAAACAGGTGCCATTCATACAGGTAACGAGTGGGGGACAGAAAAGCTTCTTACAGAGGACGTTACAGGTCTGTGAGAGCCAGAGATTTTCCTTGTTTGAGGTGACCAAATACTTATTTTCCACCCTGATTTACGAATAAATTCTTTACAAATCCTACCATGTGGATTCATGGATTTTTTTTTCACATTCTGTCTCTCACAGTTGAAGTGTACCTCTGGTGCAAATTACTGACCTCTGTCATCATTTTAAGTGGGGGAACTTGCACAATCGGTGGCTGACTAAATACTTTTTTGCCCCACTGTAGTTAAAAAGACACAATAGGAAAAATGAAGCCTGTCAAAAAACAAAATAAATGCAGGAGTAGGAATCGCATCTAGGATATCGCTATGACAGTGTACCTAGACAAATTATATTCATTGCTAATAGAAAACACAGAGGCTCTCTATATTGCTCTGCACTTTTTAGGAATGTCCTAAATACCAAGTCATGTTATTGTTATCTCTGGAGAGCTTTAGTGCCCTAAAGCTAATAAATTCTGTTCAAATGTGTTTTTTTTCTTCCTTCCTCCAACCAAGCAATCAAATCATGCAGGAAACATTCAGTTGCCTTGTGTTTTCCTGGAATTAATGTTACTCATGTGATCATGTGACCGCTGGAAGTAGAGTGATATAATCAGGTTTGGTGGGAAAATGGTCAAATCAAGTCTGGCATTGGATTGTAAGGAAGATACCTCGGATCTGCTCTGACGCCAAAGCTTGGTGCCACATTTAGCCACGCTCTCCATCGCAAAACAAGCAGGTGCACATGGACAGTGTTGGGAAGGTTACTTTTAAAATGTATTCCGTTACAGAATACAGAATACATGCCCCAAAATGTATTCTGTAACGTATTCCGTTACGTTACTCAATGAGAGTAACATATTCTGAATACTTTGGATTACTTAATATATTATCATGCTGTTTACAACTACATGAATGTACTATTGCTGTGATTTATTACTGTTACTGAAGGTCCGCGACTCCGAACTGTAGTAAAGGGACCTCTGGCTAATACGGCGGGGTCCCTGTCGGCTCGTAGCCGAAAAATAGCTTTACTTTGTTGTGTGGGTCAACTTTGCTAGCGAGAGACAGAGAGAGGCGTTGAAAGACTGCTCCAACGGAACTTATTGTTTCGGAGGAAAACACGAACACGGCGTACAGTCGAGTCTTAATTTACTTACAACTGGGCTCGTCAGGCACTCTTCTTGGCTGAAGTGGTTATTATTATATTTACATGCTTCCAGCTCCCGTTTTTGCTCGATGACAGCTCGTACTTTTCCTTTTTCTCCCTCCCTCGCTCACAGACACATAACGGGTATGGCAGTCCATTCTCCCTGCAGCACGGACTACACTGCCTATGATGCTACATTCTGCCTATTAGCTTAGCACAACAACAACAAAAAGGCCTCTTTCACCCAGGAAACACGCAGAGAGAGAGGGTCACCCTGTAACCATGGCAACCGTAACGCTGCCGCCTGGAACAACAGAACGTAGCTGTCAAACAAAACCCAAACAGTCCTGACCCGCCACAATATGAAACAGGAAATCCATTCCAGGAAACAGTGTAATCCATTTATTTCAACAAAGTAACTGTATTCTAAATACCACCTTTTTAAACGGTAACTGTAACGGAATACAGTTACTCATATTTTGTATTTTAAATACGTAACGGCGGTACATGTATTCCGTTACTCCCCAACACTGCACATGGAAGAGGGCAAGAAACTGCACTTGACATTGTAGCAATGGGGTGACACGCTTACTAGGATCTGACGTCAAGGGCCGCTCCACCTCTGGTTGCTGCACTGACCTATATTCACCTTTAAAGATTATCCTGTGTGTGTGTGTGTGTGTGTGTGTGTGTGTGTGTGTGTGTGTGTGTGTGTGTGTGTGTGTGTGTGTGTTCCCATGCATGCATGTAACACGATAGGAGACACAGGTGTCCACGTTGGTGCTCTCAACCAGCTTTAATACAACCACAGGCCAAGCACAGTGCTTTGAACTGAAACTGCGCCACACACACACACACACACACACACACACACACACACACACACACACACACACACACACACACACACAGTACTGTAGTTATTGACTCACTAATGCCAGAAGCCCCACTGCGCAAACATAAGCAGTACACATGATGAAATACTTATGTGCCCTGGAAACAGTGAAGGCTGATAAGAAATAAAAGGAGAGGAACATTTAAAGCGCAGATTGTTTTTATTATTACTTAATTATTTATTTTTACAGATTTCTTGACACAAGAAGTATTTTTTATGTCTGATTCGGGGAAACGTGCTAACAGTCAAACATAGATAGATAGGTACATGCTGGAATTCCCTTTACACACACACACACACACACACACACACACACACACACACACACACACACACACACACACACAGTGTTAGATCCCCAACAGTGTGGCAGCATGTTAAAGCGTTTAAATTCCTCACTCCTGCCCCTGGGTGTACACAGAGGACTCTATGGTCCATCCAATAAAACAGAGTGTGTCTGTACCTCTTGTGACCACTGAGGGCTGCTTTTCACATTACCAAATACTGTACATTCCTCCAGATGGTAAACACATCCCCACACAAACACACAAACACAAGCTGAAGTCTTGCAACAACATAAATCTGGTGAGTCACAAATGGATGAGACAGTGAGTGTGCAAATGCGTGAGTATCAGTATGCAAGTGTGTCAGCATCAAGCCTAAGAAGCCAGGTACGTAACAGCTGGAATTTGGACACAACATCTGTCTGTCGCGTCGAAACCTCTGTGACGGCCAGTGGGCTGGCCTTGTGTTTTTCTTTTTCCTTTTCCTGTTTCTTGCAGGTAGGTGGAGCTGACCCAATTATTGATGCAGCACACCTGAGAGGCCAGTCCCAGTGTATATAAAGACACCTTGACTGAACCAGGGTGGCTGGCTTTTGGCTCCCTCTGGCACGTGTTATGTTTATTTGGAAGTTTCAGTTATGGCTGTTATGTCCTTTAACTTGTGTTTAAGTTGCTCTACCTTATTTTCATTAAATATGTCTTACAGTCTTTAAAAGCCTGTGTGTGGTCTCCCATTTGTTTGTCACTTCCTATGAGCCGGGTTGTGACACCTCTCATCCACATGTGTGTGTGTGTTTGAAGAGTTTGCATCACTGCGTGCACCCATCAGTGTGACCCTTTAACCTCCGACGGCTTTCCAATCCCCTCACCCCAGCCGACCCTCACAAGTGCACGACCCCTGCAGGTCTCTGTGGGGTTAAAGTCATATCTGCTCTGGGCTCCTGATACAGTTATCAGCTGGAGTGTGTTTGGTTTCTGCTGGGAATGGGAGCATGCTCTGGGCAGCTGCAGGGTTTCCAATCAGAAGGAAGTTGCTGCAAATAATTGCCCACAATGGATAACATACTCTGTTACAACAGGCCACGAGATCAAAGATTTTCCTGTCTCCAGCGAGGCATAATCAGAATACTCTGTGCCAACATTTTAATGTTATGAAGCCAAAGATATGTTTTTTTTCTTCGTAGTCAAAAGAAAATTAGAGTTGGCCTTTCAGAAGTACTGTGCCCTGTTTATATGTATTTTCTTTTAGGGGAGATTAAGATAGTTATATTTGGTTGCAATAGTGGAGAGGAACAGGAAATGTGCAGGGATAACATGCAGATCTAGTCAGTCGAGAATCAAACCAGGGCCTCTGCTCTGAACGTTTTAGCCCATGTGGTCACAGAGCTTTAGATAATTGTGAATAGTAGTGTTCATAGTTGATCTGGAATTATAGACTGTATATAATGATGGATAAATGACTATTAAATCCAGTTTTACTTCTATAAAGTCAAATGACAACAACAGTCACCTGAAGGTGCTTTATATTCTAAGATGAAGGCGTTTGAATAATAACGAGAAAACCTCAAAAATCAAACGGCCTACTACGAGTACGTACTTGGCGACAGTGGGAACGAAAAACTCCCCTTTAATGCAAGAAACCTGGGGGTGGGGGGAGTCTTTTTTAGAGAACTGCAATTTTTTGGCATTATGGCACTGACATCATATTCCAGGTCAAGAACTTATTACTTCCATAAAGACGCCTAAAAATAAAGATAGGCCAAACTGAGCTCACAGTACTATGTAACAAAAGCAAGAAAATGCAGTTTTACACATCTCCAAATATGTGACTTAAAGGGTCACTTTTAAACACAAAGTCTGCTTACGAGGTGCTGGGAAAATTGTACTGATACAGGAAAAAACAGAGCTGTTGGTGGTTAAGTTGCATCGTGGGTAACGAAGGCATTTTGCTGAGGAAGAATAAAAAGGGTCTTCATCTTCAGTCTGAGAGTCCAGTAGGACTTAAAGACCAATGTGATGGAATATTACAATATCTGCTGAAATTTTTTAATTTTAAGGAGTAAGTAGTGATAGCCTGTTTCTATCTCAGTTATTAAATACAAGAACCTAGTCTGACGTTATTAGCCACACTGCAGGACTGGATCAAGTGACAAGTTTGGCTGTTTTCATTTTTGCCTTAAGCCTGCTGACCACACAGTCATCGTGTGTTTCAAATGAAGATGAACATCAAGTTCTTTTCCATACCATGACCTTAAAGTGTCATTTCATACAAACCACACAAAACCCACACATGTTCTTACCTACAGCTCGGGTTCCATTGAAAATAGCAAAGAATTCTGTCACTAATAGGTAAAGGGTGAATGTAACGGAAGTTTTACGTTTTTGTGTTGTTGTAGATGAGTTTAAAGTAATGTTAGCAGTAGATTACGTGTTTTAAATGAGAAATAGTAAAGGCATGGTAAAAATAAATACATTTTAAAAATTCTTAGGTTTCCATATGCAAACCTAATAAAAATATCTGCTTTTAATTAGGTAAATACAACCTCAGATGAACAACAATTCATCACATCTTGCACTCTCAGTATTTATCAAAATGCAGAAGCAGTGTGTGGAAAAGTAGATCTCATGTTTCAGTAGCAGCAATAACTTGAAGTAATTGTTTTCTGTTTGACTTAATCAGTCTCTTATTTGATTGTAGAGGACTTTTTGGCCGACGTTTCTTTAGTTCATTGAGGTCTGCAGGCATTTGTTTATACACAGCTCTCTTAACATAATGTTAGCATTTCAGGCTGAGGTCTGGACTTTGACTGGGCCATTGCAACACCTTGATTCTTTTCTTTTTCAGCCATTCTGTTGTAGAGATGGCACGATACCACTTTTTTATGTCCGATACCGATACCGATATCATAAATTTGGATATCTGCCGATACCGATATGAATCCGATATAGTGTTTTTTAATCAACAAAACTGTTTTTTAAAATATCTTGCTGCATTTTGCAAGTCTGCAAGTTCATACTCAAATTTAAAACAACAACTACACTAAAGCTATTCTGTTATACCTGTATACAAAAAAAATATTTCATAGTTCAGCAATACTGATCAATCTAATAAACTTAGACCTACACCATCCTCCCTATTCTGGTATTTTAAAGAGTACTTAGCGTAAATATTAAGCAACCTAACTAATAGGGTTCCAACTCCCAGCAACAACAAAAATAAATAAATAAAAAATAGGGAACCACCCCTCACGCTCCACCTCATGATGCTTAATCAACGTAATCAACCTTAATTTGATGAAGTGTGAAAAAAATGCACAGAAATCAATTATTTTTCAAGAAATATTAAATAGATTCAACATCTTTCTTCAACAAAATTGCAGACTGCACAGATGGTACCTTCCCAAAGGAAAATGTACTATAGCTTACTAGGGTATATATATTAGACTTAATAGTCACTATATACAGTAATTGACTTCTATTCATTTTACATCAAATTAAAACTTTGGGTGTCAGATAATTATTTATTAAAAGCTTATTAAAAGCTCATTTTAAATGAGAATAAGAAAGAAAAGTATGTCTTTGTGCCCCCTTTTCCCAGTTAATGCCCTATCGGCCCCCCTGGCTAAACTTTGCTAGATCCGCCCCTGCACAGTTACCAGCCGTCAGCTACGTAGAAAAAGATCCTGGTGTAGAAAGTAATATTAAATAAATTGTAACAACAGCTTATCAAGCTTAAACGTGCTGCTGTTGTTCAGCCGCTGGTTTGCTCTTTCTGGCGCAAAGTGGACCAAAAACAAACAAGAGAGACTCACAACAGAAAAGCCGATCAGCTGATCATTAGCAGTTTCACGATTGAAGTAGCAGCCGGAGAGGGAGAGGCAGTCGCTCGTTAAGCTTAACGTGGGAATGCTTTACAAACATTCAGAGATGGACTTACACACTTGCTTTACTTCTCTCGGGGATAACTTTGTCGGAGATGAAATGCCAGGTTGCTAGCGAAGCTCCAAATGCTATCCAGACCACCGACAGGTCCCGCATGCCACAGCTGCTCTATCACGTGATGCATACTGCTCCGACGTTCTGAGGCGAGTTACGGCGTGTTGCAAGTTTTGTGAGGTGCTTTCGTGATATTTAATGGATCGGATTACATTTTTTATTTTTCTCCGATATCCGATCCAGTAATTTAGGTCAGTATCGGACCGATACCGATACGTAATATCGGATCGGTCCATCTCTATTCTGTTGTAGACTTGTTGCTGTGCCTGGGATCGTTGTCCTGTTTCATGACCCAGTTTCAGCAAAGATTATCTGTCAGACAGATGGCCTCAAATTTGAGGCCATCTTGTGGTTTCATTAACTTGACACTAGAATACTTTGGTTCATGTCTACTCAATGACTGTAAGATACTCTGGTACTTGCAACACAAACCCAAATTCTTACCCCTACAACACTGTGCTTGACAGTTGTCATGAGTGTTTGTGCTGATATGCCGTGTTAGGTTTTCACCAAAGTTGACCCGGTTAAATCTGGCTAAAGGACATTGTTCGTGTGGATTGATTAGATTTCTTCCCAGATCTATGGGCAGTACCAATGACTTTTTAAGACCCGCTTAATTCCTATGGAAGCAAAATGTTGTGCTTGGTGTTTTTCTTTTTTTATGACTGTATGTAAAGACTGCAGAAGGAGTAATTAGAAAAGAACTATAAAGTCTTCGCAACTGGCAGATATAGATGTGTTTAAGATAAAGTTACTGCAGAATGAGTAAATTCATTGTAAGAATTCACACTTGTGAGTGTACTGAGGCTTCTCCCTTTTGCTGAGGTGTCATGGGAAATAAACCCGCCTTAATGCGTCGCTCAGTTGAACTCTCTTGGGGCCTGGCCACATCACCACGTATTCTGCTGTTCTAGGAAAACAACACCACTTCCATTTAGTCTTTATCGGTACATCACTAGTCAGGGGAACACATGGGTTTCCTCACAGTGCAGGGTTCTCCCTCTATCATATTTCCCTGTCTGTTCTCTTTTTCCCATTCTATCCCTACACTCAGAACAAAAGACTGTCCTACAAGAAAATGGCTCTTCAGTCCTTTGGAAAGACTGATTCTTTTCTGATCCTGAAAGGTTAACAGGTTACAATATTTTTATTTTAGTCAACCAAAAAAAAGAATAACCACAGAAGGGCTCGTCCTTTCTTAAAGAGATGCTTTTGACATACAGGAAGACTGTTTTTACCACTGGTTAAACTGAAGCCAGACATCCATATAGTTTTGGAGCCGTATGGGTTGAGGGTGGATGGCCATAGTACTACCTATTATTTTTGAACACTATTTGAGCATGGATGATTTTCAGTGCGCGTGACTTTCAAACGACTGTTTTTGTTGGTTTTGGTTGAGTGTGTGAGACGGGGAGAACGTGTTTGCTTTGTGTGGTTTTCCTCCGGCTGTGGAGGGCTTGCCTCAGCCTCCTTTGCTGTAATACCAGAAGGAAAGGAAGAAATGTAGAAAGAGGACGAGAGGGATAGAGATAGGGCAATTCATATTCATTTTAAAGAGAAATTAAACTGCTCAAAGGGAGAATCATGCAGGTTAAACTGTCTTTTGTCTTAAGTAGCTAGTTTTCCTGTCATATTTACCATGTAGAGGATATTAGCCTGATATCAAATATTTTAATCAGTTTCCATGAAACAGCTGATTTGATTTTCCCTAACTAATCACTAGGGACCAACTTCATAAACATCATCTTAACACTGATGTGTAGCCATTCTGGGTTTAAAGGAAGCAGTGGAGAAAAGGGAAAAACAGTCGTATGTCTGTATGGGTTATAAAGTAGATATGCCTAAAACAATGAAGGCAACAGCATACTGCTTAGTATAAGAACTTATTATAAGGCTCTATTATGAAAGAAACCACATATGTGTCAAACTATGAGGTGACTTTAGATTTAAGTATGAAATGCTGACATCAGAGATTTTAGCCTAGCACGCTAGCTAGCTAGCTAGAATCATGCAGCTAGCTAGCTAGCGTGTTATTATGTTGTTTGTATTTTACACTGTAGACCAATGTTACCTAAAATGGACACACATGTCCGTCGTATAAACCTGGTCACTTATGAATACAACAATTGCGCCACTTTTAGATATTTCTTTTAAAATTAGTTACAAGTTAGCTTGCTAACTTCCATCTAAAGATGATACACCATTTTCCCACTGAACAGTACTAATAAAAAGTAAGAATGACAGAGAACAACCACTGTTTTTTTAGGAAGTTAATTTATATTCAATAAAGTAAGATACTTAGCGTTTCAACATCTTAAAAAGACAACAGTGAACATAGTAAGAGCTAGCTGACACATCAAACAGGGTTGATGTGTCATCACTTAACAAGTGGATATTATTAAAACGCACATAAATAACTCCCTTTTTGCATTGTTTAGGCTTTAAATGTCTGTCTGTAGGCGTCAAGCATTAACTAAAAGACCTAAGCTATTTGTGCGAGAGGGTGAGCTATGTAAGGTTAAAGCAGCTAGGGTCAAGACGTGGCACTGTCACTCCCAACAGGTGGCAAAGAGGCACGGTGTGTTGGTGCACGTATGTTAGAGGTCTGGGAGGTCAGTGTGTGGTTACCTGGATTCCTTCATGCTAGTATTTAACTATGCTGGGCCATTGCAGAGCTTATGTTTTTAACCATGACAGCTGCTAATCTCTTGTCCCGATGACCCTGACTGAGTGGAAATGTAGGTGTTTGTGCACATGCCTGTGGTGTGATTTGGTGTCCTTCGTATGCGCACTACACATGTATGAACTTGAACTATGTCTGTGCAAGCTGACACAGCAAAGTAAGCTTAATAAGCTTTGAGATATATTTGCTTTTCCCCTAGGACAGCTAAAGATATAAGATACAGGCTCTAATGGAGCTAACGCCCACAGGGTAAACACACTCAGCAGATGCATACATCTATTTAGCCTGTCACATTTACTCTATACTACAGTACTGTGCAAAACTCTTGACCCCTCATTTTTTTAAATATACATTTCCAGAAAAATGGGAAATAGGTGTAGCAATTTATTGGAACATGTGCAAACCTACATGTCAATACAGTTCTAATGCTTAATTTATGGTATCATGATTATGTCCATATGCACATGTATTTGCCTATAGAGAGCCTACAGAGAACACAAACGTGGTCCCATGTAGTACTTGAAAATTCCAAATGCACGTGGTTGTGATCTGTACGCTCGAGTGGGATGGCCTTCGTTGTCCTCCAGGAGGTTTGCTCACTGGTGCATCTTTATTTATAAGGCCCTGCTTGGACAAATGCCCACCTACATTTGCGATCTGCTCACACGGAGAAGTACTGTTTCTTACAGCCTGCGTTCAAGCGATCTTTTATTGCTCAATGTTCCATTTGCCAGAACTGAACTGGGAAAGAGGGCTTTTACTTATGCTGCCCCTTTCACATGGAACATGATGCAAAAAGACTGGAAGATAGCAGATCTTATTTCATTAAATGCTTTTAAGTCCAGATTGAGAGAGCCAGAGAAAAATGTTTTTAAAATGTAATTGTTATTTATAATATGTATGTAACTTTGTAATTTTAACGTGTTGTCGCCTCTTGGCCAGGACTCCCTTGCAAAAGAGGTTTTTAATCTCAATGGGACTTTTCCTGGTTAAATAAAGGTTAATAATAAAAAAAATAATAATAATAATAATTGGTTGATAAATAGGCCAGAACAGAGAAGGTAGAATCTGTGGGGTTTACAAGGAATAGGAGACTCGCAACAAAAACAACAATAATACAGTATGAAAAGTACAGAAAGTTGTCATTATTTTTATACATGGTTATATAACTTTCTCTAGAGCTAATAGACAACAAGACAAGCAAGAGTAGCCTACAGATTGGTTGAACCACATATATTTGTCACTCTCTCCTGGTAGATGGGCAGCTATGGACAGCCACCTTGAAACTATAATTTCCCCTTAGTGTGGGTTTCCCATTTAGACTGCAGCAACTGTGTCACTTCTCCAAAAAACAGATTTTGCCTCTCTAGACGGCGGTTTGACCTGGTCTATAAAATGAATGGTACTGATCTGATTAACTGTCTTGTGTGTTGGTCTCTTTTCAGCTTTGATGTACTATCTATTCGATCAACATAGTTGACGGTAAGCAGCTAGCTGAGAGACACTAGACTAAGCCATTGTAGTAATACAGCTATTCATTCTTGTCTTATCTGAACTCCCTGGCAGACATCCAAATTAAAGCCCTCTGGCACAGCTACTTCGCTCTGCCACTACTGTATGTAGGTCACTTTACTAGACAGTCAAAAGTTTGATTCCAGCTCTTTACCCACAATACTGGGTTTCATGTCTTTCTATGCTTGTTCAGCACAGAACTTAATGACAGTCTAAGTGTATATGTATGTTCCTCTCCCACAGTCGCTCTGTTATGGGGCCTCTACATGACGTGCCTGAGTGGCATGAGTGGGGTGACTGAGTTCACCATGTGCATTTGTGTGTTTGTGTGTGTGTGCAAGGCAGAGACAAAAAGAGAGGGAAAGAGATAGACAGGACAACTGGGGTTGACTGACCACAGAGGAATTCTCCCTGCAGGCCTCAGGGGCCACAGCTGATCGCAGCACATGGTAATTAGTGTACCTCAGTGTGCACACACACGCACATACACGCATGCACACTTTTACACGGCAAAAACACATCTTTTTCCACACATAACTTTTACAGACTTTCCTGAAACCTCTCAGACGTTGCTTGTCCTTGGGGGAAAACATGGCGGCACGGGACTTTATCACACGTATGATAGCGTTTCGTGGAAGTGGGGCAGGCGGTATTTGCGAAAAGCAATGTTTGCTTCAACATGGGAGTCAACAAAACCAGGACAGTCGAGGGTAGCTGTCAAACACCGTCATGTTTAGAAGAGCACAAGAGGGCCTCGAGGTTTTACATTTTCCAAGTGCGACTTTTCAGATGACTTTGTACTGGATTATGTCCATCTCAGCGCTTTTCAAGGTTAGATGTGATGCTACATTCAACAGAAAGCACATGTAGGGAAGAATTGCTGCTCGTTTCACATGTTCAGTCTCCCTCTCAGAACATCTGCTCTACATATGGTTTGCTCTGTAAATATACAGTTTGTCTTGAAACTAGATTATATGTACCTAGCTGGGTAATGTGTGGTATTGAGGTGTTGACCATCATATGACCGGATCATCACTGCACTGTAATAAAAACACAGCCACATGACCCCTTCCCCACGCCTCCACACACACACACACACACACACACACACACACACACACACACACACACACACACACACACACATATACTGGTTCAATGGGAAATATCACACCACCCCTTTCTCTCTTGACTTTGCTGCCGCACCCGCCGTCGACATAGCAACCTTCAGTGAGTCTGACGTCACAGCCACCTTGACTGCACCCTCCTCTTCTCTCAGTGTGTGCTGATCGATCATGAGACCATGGAAACACAAAAGAGGGCAGAGAGGAGAGAGCTAGAGACAGAGACACACACATGAGGAAAGAAACGTGGAGAGAGGTAGAAAAAAAAAAGGGAAAGTCCACCCTTTAGCTGAGTTAATTTAGATTTATTGAATCACTCTTTGACGTCTTTTTGTCAATTATTGTACAAACTCAAGGAAACTTTTGTGACTTTTGGGAAATGGCTTAAGATTTCTCAGAGGACTTTATGAAATTAAATCTGATTTTTGATGAAATGTAATAATAATAATTTCATACCTTTTTGGGGTCTTTTTTGTTTATGGTCCAAACAGCTCCAAACAGTAATGAAAACAACATTAGGTCCTTCTCGGGACTTCCTTGTGACCTAGATTGTATGCTTCGTGGTTAGTTGTGTACAATACATTGCCTAGGAGTCATCCTACACAGTCATATTAATGTTGATTTCAGTGCCACAGGCTGATGCAGGAACCTTTGAAAAATCCTATGAGAAACTACATTATAATGCGCCCCAATCCCTGTTATCCATTTATCCATGTGGTGTTGTTTAGCTTGTCACAGGAAACTCATGACTCAGGGTGGATGGAAGCTTTGTTTTTATTGGGTCAGAGATTTTTTAGGTATTCATCCCACAGGAATGAACGGTTTCTGGGAGATTTTTTTCTTGTTTTGTTCAATAGAAACATGTATTTCCAAAACGTGTCTTTGTTAATTAATTAAAAAACTAGTGTAAATTATCATCTATGACAAAAAAAAGTAAAAACAACCAATTTTTCAGAACAAAGCTCACTGTTAGAGAATAATTAGAAGAAAAGCAGAGCTAAAATTATTTTTAGTCAAAGATTAAAAACAGACCAATACAGTAATGATGGATATGCAATAACCTAATTACTGTTTAAATATAAAGTCTTAAACTGGCTTGATGGAGTCAAGCTACTAATGGACCTGCCAGCTGTGTTTTCTTACATTCTTGTCAGAAATGGAATTAAATGCTAAACCTGTTAAAAAAACAGCAGAGGCAAAGAAACCACTCAACATTTCTAAAAAGCTAACTTAATTATTATCAGCCGAGAGGGTAGAAGGGTAAGTATCAGCCATCTGTTGTTAATCAGACGCACTTTATTACCTGATCATCAGCAAGTGTGAGAACTTCTACGAAACCAGAAATGTAGGTATTTTGCTGGTCTGGAGCATTCAAATGACACCGTCTGTGCTATATCAATAAATAAAAAACTGTATTGTCTTCCCGAGAGGGAAATTCTCAAACTCATAAAAATGCTCAAAAATCTAAAGAGTTTAAAGGTCTTACGTTACTGCCACTGCTGCTCTGCTAGCTAGTCTTTTTAAAATCACAAAAATCCCCCAAAAGTTCCCTGGATCCACAGTTTATATTTGATGATACCCATACGGAAAAGAAATAGTAAAAACTTATATGATTTAACTCATGAAAGTGGCCACTTTCATGAGTAAATCATATAAGGCTTACATGATTTACTCATGAAAGTGGCCACTTTCTCATTACTTTCATATATTGTTTTAGTAAGTATCCAAAACATACAAGTTTCATTATATAATTTTTTTTTTTGTTAACAGTTAAACAGACACTTCAGTCGCTCAACAAAATGTTTTAGCTGAGCTACTTCAGCCATCGTTTATTAAAAGTTTCATTTGCTTTCTTGCTGATACTTTATTGAGACATGACATTGACATTAACAGCTAGCAATAGCAATCTGCCAACAGCTTTAAAGCTACCTAATTAACTTTCCTTTGATAAATGCAAATTCATATTTAAGCTTCAGATACACAATTTAATAGAAGCTATATACAGCTAACTATACCTATCTGTTTAGATGTATGTGGCAACTCTATGCTAATTAGCAAGCAGGTTTCTGTACTTGCTAGCTAAATGTCGCTCAACCCTCTCAAGTTCCAGTTTATTTTGCTTCAGGTAACTGTTGTAGTTCCTTTTATTCTTTTACCCTTCACCTTCTTTGCTTCATGTTTCTTTTGCTGAATACTTACTTCAACTTTTCCTCAGTGTTCTGCTTTCTAACTGTGACAAGCTGACAAATTCCTATCAAATGCTATCGTCCTCCTGACTTTGTGATGCAGTTAAGCCATCATTTTCAAGGGAGATCAAGTCAAAACCAAGATGTTTCTTTATTCTTTATACTATAGCCATGAAGTTGTATGAGTAGCATTACCCCAGATTGATAAGTTAAAACTTCCACTTTGAGAACGTTCTGTCCTTACAGAACAACACACACACACACACACACATCCCAGGACAGATGGACGTTAAACTCATCCCACAGTTTAGCTTTTTTGGAAAATTCCTATTACAGTCATTACTCTAAGTGTCACTCTTAGGTCTGCATACTAAACTTTGGCCTTTTGCTCCCAAAAACTTAGTTTGCATGACCTCTCTTAAAGACAACTGATAGAGTCGCATGCTGTCAGCCGTGACTGCTGATCCAACACGTACTGTACTGCACATACTGACCTTTAGCGTGAGCCGAGGCGGCCCTCTGGATGCTCACAGGAAATGAAAGAAAAAAAGGAACTGTGCTGAACTGTGAAACAAATTACTGAAACTTGATACATGTGTGTCATATGATTACTTTAGTCAGGCTGAGTACACTTCAGTGCCTCTGAACTTCCTGTTAATGTATTTCAAAATGCCTTTGAAATACATGTATAATCTGTATAATCCACAGATGCACAGCTAAATACACAGGTGTGTTCATGTGTAGTCCTCCTTTAAAACCTGTTTCCTTAACTCTTCCTGTGTTGCTTATCCAGACTTCTATGTCCACTTTCAGACTGACCTATTTCAGCATCAACCTACAGAGCATTTATTTTATACCGTAAGCATGCTACATTTCCATACGGTAAATTTGCATGTGAAACTACAGGGACTGAAAGCATGGTTTAACCCTCAAAGCACTGACTCATATTAGCCCACTGGGAAACTGACTTTGTCATGCTTTTGCAGCTCTGCTGAGAATCTCACTTTCATCATTCTTACCAGAAGACTCTGGACAGATTTATTTGAAACAGTATTAAGATCAGAGTGAAACTGAAAAAAGGGCTCTTGTGATAAAGGCTGTTTGTCTCTTATCTGTCCCTCTACTGAACCTACCATCTGACTCAGTCTTCTCTCTCATTCATGCCTGCAATGAACAATGATTAGAGACGATCCCCGTCCCAGCAGATAACTTCTTCAAGTTTTTTTGGAAATTAAAAAAATCAGCTCACTGGACAGTGTTCCTGTTTTTGGAGATACAGACATGTATGCAAACCCTAGATACGGTTCTGTGGAAAAATCCCAGCAAATCAGCAGTTTAGGAAATAATCAGAGAAACAACGCCATATTCAAAGTCACTTTGATCACCGTTCTTCTCACTTCTGATGCTCCGTTTGAACTTCAGCACATTGTTTTGGCCATGTCTACATATTTAAATGCAATTTAAATGTAATTGTTTGTTCTTAGATGTATTTAGCTATTTTTGTTATGGGGGAGTTGATGAAGTGAGTAAATCATCAGGGCTGCCAGCTCTCACACTTTCACACGCTTTCACCTGTGATGAAGCCTCGAGCGAGAGCGCTGCACTGCGGTGCTTTTGGCACAACAGTGAGGCTGTCATTTATTATTCATAACTATTAATTATGCCAGACACAGAGACGGGATCAGGACGGGATATCACAGACTTCTCTCTGAATCGGCTCGTCTTCGAATCAGCAAATTAAAATGAAAATTGTGTGAAACTAACTTGAGTATATTTATTGAAGCTGTGGAAATTTTAAATTTTCACTGTGAAACTCTTCCGAGGCCACGTCGGCGGTGAAATTTAGCACTGTGTGTTCTTTTCTAGCACTTGTGATCTCTCATGACCTCTTTAGGTTAGTGAACTTTTCAGAGCTGAATTACACATTTAACTACAACAATTGTACACTATCTATCTATATATATATATATATATATATATATATATATATATATATATATATATATAGTGGATATATATACATATATATATAGTATACATACTGTGAGATAGTGGGATATGCATACAGCCAACATTTCCAGTTTTTTGAAATCATATTAAACAAAATGATTACAGGCATGGGTGCTGGTTTGGCTCAGTGGGTGAGCAGGTGACCATACTCTTTTTGTCCAGAGAGCTTTCCTGTCTATCTTCAATGTCCTTATCCAGTAAAGCATCAGCATCAGCATCTATTAATCCACTAACTTCTTTTCAGCAGCTGCTTTGCTCATTAAAAACATGCTAATGATAATCGGTGTAAGAGCGTATTACAAAGTAGAAGATATTTGCATGTTTCTGAGCAGATGTTTTTGTGCAGGTTTCCTCATCCATGTTTCCTGTGTTTCCCCATGCTGTGCCTTCGTCTGCACCTACAGAGGCCTATTTGGGACAGGAAGCCCTCGGGGTTGTGAAATAAAGGTTGTATCTGTTCGCGGTCAGACCAGTCATAACCCATAATGTAGAACAAGGAACATCTCTGGCCTGCGGGGTAAAAGGTTATGAGATGACTACTCCTGCTAATGTTATTTAATATGGTGAACAGCTGTCTCTCTGGATGCCTACCTGCCTGCCTGTCTGTCTGCTTGTGTCTAATATTACATTTTTTTTTAAAATCCGCTCCTGCATACCTGATCTGCAACTTGTTTATGGAAACTCTATCTTCCCTGATGTGATTGCTTCCTTGTCTCAGGTCTCCCAGTCATGCCTGACTCACTTTATGAGTAATCTCCACGGACAAACACACTTTCATACTCCACGTAATGCTTTTTATGTGTGTATTGGGAAAGTTTTATTCACCCCAAATTGTTTTTGAATGTGCACAACGGCACATCCTGCAGATAGCGTTTTTGATTTTTTCTTGTGATTGTTTTTGTTTTAAGGGATTAATCCATTTCTGGCTTTGCTGCACGTCGGGCATGTGCCGTTAAAGTATACGCTATTCTTGATGTCAGTTTGGCCGACACAACAGACACCCTTTGGTTTCTGATGTTAAGCTCGGTGTAGTATGTAGGCCAGCTGATAAGGAGCAGGAGATAAGCTGTTATCAGACAAATATCATTTGGCGGTGCTGAGACTAATTTAGAAACATCAATCACTCAGTTCGGCTACGTTATATAAGAGTTATGAGCCACGTTACACTCACAGCCTGTGAGCTGGCAGCTTGCTGCTGAGCATCTACAGTGTCATCAGAGGTGACTACAGGTTCAGTTAGTTGACAAAGCAGCCTGGGTTGCAGTCCAGACTGTAGGGCTGAAGGGAGATTTAAAGATTTTTAACCTAACTTGGATTATTTAGTAATATAACTCTTAACTCAGCATTTAAGTCACATGCATAATAAAAGTTAGTGGGTCTTTGGAGTTTAGCAGACCTTGGGTACACAGACGTGTACACAGTACCTTTGGTTAAAGTCTAACCGACATCAATTGCAGCGTCAGCTTCCATCTGTCACATTACTGTAAAACTGTAAAGAAAAAAAAACAACAAAAAAAAGAGCACAGCCTCTAATGAGGAGGCATAACAGTCAGCGCTCCACCCTTGGGATTTAAACGGTCATAATTTAAATATGAATTCATGTCCCGATGATGTATTGGGTCTGCATTGTATCGTGTTGTGTCGCTGCGAGGCCTGCACGTCATGGGACCCACGAAGGTCCAACATCTGCAACTTCCCAGGCTGGAAAGAGAAAGAGAAAAGATGAAGTGATGAACATGTTATTAAGCAACACAATAGGTTCATCTGTGCTCAAACACTGAGCTTTTCCATTTATAATAAAGACATCAGATTCAAAATGAATCCATAGATAGTCAATGTGATTAGAAATAAAAGCATGGATATAGGGATTGACAAATTCCTGGTAAAAGGTCGAATGTTAAAACCTAAAGTGCCAAGAGTGTGAGCAAACTCGCTGAGCTGTTCGGGGCGACCAAAAACAACCACCTCAGTTTAATTCTGATTTAGAAATAGAAAGTTTGCATTCAACAAAGTTTTTAGGTTGCTTAAGGAGTTAAGCAGTGGTTTAAATGACTTTTTGTTGTTTGCTTTGATGGAGAGATAGATTTGGATACCATCAGCAAAGGAGTAATAAGAAAAAAATGTAACCCAGGGACAACATATAAAAAGGATAGGGCCTAAGACTGAGCCTTGGGGGACACCACACGAGAGAGGGGCCACAGAGGAAGAAAAATCAGCAACGTGGACAGAAAACTCCTTTTAGACAAAAAAATACTTGAACCATGGCAGTACCCTTAATACCAACAAAGTGTTCCAGTTGAGGTAAAAGAATAGAGTAGCTGACTGTATCAAAAGCAGAGTATAATCTAAAAGCACCAATACAGCGGATTGCCTTGAGTCCATAGCTAAAAGAAGATCGTTAAAAACTCTTTGGTGAATCATTTCATAGATGCTGAAATCTCCTGAGAAGAAATGAAATTGATTACAAACAACCTTCTCCAAAACTTTAGACCTTTTAGACCTAGAGATAGGTCTGAAATCTGATTAAAAACAAGAGTCGAGGGATTTCTTTTTTAAAGGAGTGTGCATGATGGGCGCCTGTTTGCAAGCTGAAGAAAAATAAAAGTGAAGATATTTCTGTTTTTCTCTCACCAGGCAAAATCAGGTTACAGTTCTTCCGCTGCTTTTTTAGAGCTCTAGTTTGCATGGCTAACGTCTAATAAACCGGCATCACCTTATAAAACACACATCATCAGGAGTCAGAAACATGAAACAGGCTGGCGAATGGGGTCACGGACAGCAAGCCCAACCTGATCTAACCTTATCCAACCGGCTTCCATGACGCAGCACCACAACCCCATGCACTTATTCATCACCATCTGTGGTGCGCTGCCAGACCCAGCTTCAGGCAGAGCTCGTAGCGGTTAATATGCAGGTGCTGGAGAGATGGATGTATGAAGAACGGATAAGGTCAGAGTGTGGGGGCAGGAAGGACACCGATGGGATAAACTAGGTTGGAAAAAAGTGAATTAGCCATGTTTATTTAAAAAAAAAAATGGTTCCCTTGCGTTTAGACTGGGGCACCTGATCGGGTAAGTGCTCAACACTTGAAATAATTTATAGGAATGACAGATAAATGAAATAAATGTGGCTACATATGGATAAATATTGAGGAAAAGAAAGGAAGTGAGGTCAGAGAGGGTGAACATTTCACACCTATTTGTCACCCAGACACGGCTGACGCTAGGGTGGAAAAAATGACCAAACCATACATAAAGTTAACGCTGTGTGTGTGTGTGTGTGTTTGTAGGTGGGGTATCTGCAGTATGTGAATGAGTATGACTCTGTGTAAGGGTGTATACCTCCCTGATGACAGCAGCGTCCCGGCTGCGATGTGGACGACTGGGTGCTGACAGGCTGCTGCTGTTTCATGGTCCTGCTGGGGGCTGTCAGGCAGGTTGGGGCAAAAATGATCCTGCCTGCTCCCCTCTCTCTCCCCGTGTGGCCTGGCTTGTTGGTTAAATATAAAGCCGTCATACTCAAAGACCTCATACTACCCTTCAGCACTTACCCAGGCATGGTATTTAGCAGATACGTGCGATGAATTTGCACTGGAGCCGAATTGTCTTTGCATTTAAAGCTGCAGTAATCAATTATATTACATAAACCATGAAGTCATGAATAATGTTGCCCATAGTGTTAAACCTACAAGTCTCCGGAGTTCATCCATGAGTCCTTTAGAATCTTTCTGCACTACTGATGCTATTTTGCTATTATTAAGCTTTGGTTAGCTATGAACCTACCTACCTTACAGCTAATGCTAAACAAGGGAAAACAGTTACTGTAACCATGTGGAATGAACTTGCCATCTCGTTGCCTTTGAAATGGTTGCTTCAGAGATCTCTCTCTGCAATCTCTTGCAGTCGGATGCCATCTTCCACACGACTTTGTTGTGTCACAATGGTCTCCCAGTGACCACGATCATGACTGTCATTCATTCTGAACATTCACAATGGGTACTGCTATAGTTTAAGACATTAACATAGCATAGTCTGTTATAGTACGCACTTACACTTACACTGTTCACTAATATAGTCTGTTCAGAGCGCTACTCTGTACATTTGTCCGTAGTACATCTGAATTTTTGCTCTCTGTTTAGGAATATAAACATTCTTACACTGGTCCCTCGATTAACGAGGGAGTTACGTTATAGGTGAAATCCACGAAGTAGCCAGCTTTATTTTTTACAATTATTAAGGCTGTAAAATCCCTCACTACACACTTTATACACTTTTCTCAGACAGGCGTGAACATTTTTACACTTTTCTCTCTTGTTTAAACACTCAAAGTTCAAACCTTCGGAGAAAAATAAGTCCAGTATTATAGAATCAAACCAAACGCACCGCAGATGCCTCTGACGGTGCAAAACATTTCATCAACATTGTCGTGTTTGTTGGGGAGACAACAAACATACAGTACAGCACTTCAGAGTCACACTGGTAGCGATCGACGATTCATGTAAATTTGACAAGCTGAACGCATTCTGTACTGTACAGGAGACACGGCACGGGATTGATTGGCAATGGTCTACAGCCAATTGGGACACAGAACACAATGCGCTGTAAAAAAAAAAAAGCACATTAAAAAATCTGCAAAGTGTGAACCGGATTATAGCGAGAGACCACTGTATACTTAAGTTATTTGCACATAACTACTCCTACCTTTTATACTAACCTTATTTGTATATAATCTGCTCTTATTGCACTTACTGCTCCTGCACTTCTGATTAGATACAAACTGTATTTTGTTACCCTGTACTTATACATGTGTGATGACCATAAAGTTCAATCCTAATCCTATAATGGCCATGAGATGGAATTAGTCTGCTATTGGTTTGGAACTGAATGGGGTCAAGTTGGCAATAAAATGCAATCAATCCACAGAAATTTGTGGTCCAGTTAGAACCTCAAAGATTTAAAAGAGAAATTCAGAAATTCCTCCACGAAGATTGACAACGACGATATAGCAGCAAAATAACAAAGGCCCTCGCATAGACCTGTTTTCATGTAGAAATTCAACCATGGATTCAATGAGTTGGCAAACAACTGAATCAAGTCGCGAAGAGACACGTCACAGATGTGCTGTGCTCATCGTTGCAGGTTGACTCAAAGCGATTGCAAGATTTTGGTGGCCGTCATTTGCAAACCTTCACTAATCTGTTTGAGGGACCTGTTGCTGGGTGGTCACCCAGAGGTTGAGGCTGTTGAGCCAGTTGGTTGCTAGTCAGCCACCAAATGTGAAAACAAATAAGTTCAGTTACTAGACAACCTCAGATTTTTTTGACAGGAGGTTGCTGTTCTATTTTCACTCTATTGTGAACGAGCCGTTAAAGACACAGTTGGCTTATAGATGTTTTATTTAGTTACTTAAAGAGCAGAACAGTTTCGTCAGAAGGGGGTGGAGACCAAAAACGGAGCAAAAAGGCAAACTTGTGCTTACATGCACAAGTTTTTATGACATTACAAAATAACTTAGTAATACAATATAGGACATGTAAATATAACTTTCAGGCTGAAGGGATGCTGATTCTTAAATATGACCATGCACTGACTGTCAGAAATTTGAAATATAGTTACATTCTTTGTGTTACATCTAAGATCAACAAAAGGGAACAACTTCCGTCATATCAAACGTAAAGGAGCCTATTTTAGATAAAAGAGTCTACATGTGCAGACCAATAGCTTAGGTGAGCATTTGGCATCCACATTTGTGCTATTTTTATCTATGCTATCTCTGCATGCAAACCTGGATGTATATTAGCCTTTGTCCCATCTGTCATGTTTATGTTTCGCTGAGGGCTGTTAGATGTTGTAAATGTCAAAGTCGTTTCCACCTTTACTGTGAAGGCTGTAGGGGATAAAAAGGATCCTTGGAGATGGATGTGTACCTTCTGAGAGGAGTTTTTTTTAATGGAAAAAAGTGACCTGAGTGTGTGTGTGTGTGCAAATGTACTGTGAGAGGGCCAGCAGTCTTTCCATATCTGTCATGTCCTGTTACGAGAAGGAACAGTAGGAAGGAACCCAGACAAATCTACAGGCGTAATCACACAAGCTGAGATTCTGTATGTTTAGAGAACACAGTTTTACTAGGTTTGTCTGCAGTTTTTCATAAAATGTCATCACGTGCTTCATCGCTAATTTGTTGAACGTCTGGTGTTTTTCGCTTGAGTTTGCTCACGTGAGTTAATACACCCATCAGGCCTAACATTGTGACCACCTGGCTAATATTGCCTTGGTCCCACTTTTGCTGCCAAAACAGCCCAGACCTATTCAGGCACAAACTCTGCTGGACCCCCGGTGTGCTTTGGTATCTGGCACCAACAAGTTAGCAACAAATCCTTTAAGTCCTCTAAGTTGTGCAATGGGGCGAGTGGATTGGACTTGTTTGTCCAGCACATCCCACAGATGGTTGATTGGAAGACCAACTCATACCTCAAACTCATGGTTATGCTCCTCAAACCATTCCTGATCCATTTTTGCTTTGTGGTAGAGTGCATGATCCACAACAATCAGGGAATACGGTTACCATAAAAGGGTGGTCTGCGTTAAACCAACATCCACATGGATGGCAGGACCCAAGGACAATCACATCACAGTGCCTATGCAGGGTTGTCTCACCTGGCCATCCACATGATGTAAAAGAAAACGTGACCTTCCATTGCTCCCTGGTCCAGTTGTAATGCTTATGTGCCCATTGTTAGTGCTTTTGATGGTGGATAGGGGTCAGCATGGTCACTCTGTTGTGTATGACCATTATGTGTGGTCATAATGTTATGCCTGATCGGTGTAATGGTCATTTCTACAGTTAGATTTCTACAGTCGGCTTGTGGATCTTTTCTCAGAATTGTATTCCCATAATCGAGCTGTCATCGCATGCTGTCATCCAAAACTATCTTAGTAGCAGTGATGGAGCGGGAGCACGGAAAAAGAAGGAGAGGCAAAGGCAAACGAGGCCGAGAGATGATGACGGATATTGAGAGCCCGATTTGCGAGAGCCAAATCCGACATTTGTCTCTGATTGAGTCCACTTTAAATCTTTTCTCAGTGCTCCTCTCTTTTCATCACGTTTCCATATTTCCATCCATTCCTTTTTCATTCACCGCACACCAGTGCTTCTTCTCTTGGCGAGAGACAAAGCAAGGCTGTTCCTTGAACGCTGAAGTTCTCCCTATCATCTCTCCGTATACATATTTTTTCCCCTTCAGTTTTTCTGTCTCTCATTCCCTTGCCTTCTGCTATGGGAGATCTTAACCTGCGCTGTATGATAGGAAATGTGCTAATAATAGCAAACTAGGGTATTGTGGCCAAGGACTGTCTGCCATAATAAACACATGGGCACTGACGCACACACAAATTGTGCCACCCTGGTGAGGCTATCTCAGCAGAGATACTAGGCGGTGTTGTTTGAAAGATACAATAGTGACTCTTAGAAAAGCTAAACCATGTCTTTCACCCATTCTGCATATGGAGGCAAAATGCATACTGCTGGATGATAAACTTCACTTTTATGTCTTTATGCGTCTTTGTATGGTAGCTGTTGCTTGTAAAATGTGTCATTCAGGCATTCCCCCACATAACATTGTTTCCTCGTATCTCAAAGAGTCCCTAAAGTTGATAAGCAGGGGATCTGAACTGTCTGACTGGTATACTTGCTTGGTATACCCTCCAACCAGGCTAGGGTCCCACCCTGCCTACGTGTGTGTGTGTGTGTGTGTGTGTGTGTGTGTGTGTGTGTGTGTGTGTGTGTGTGTGCGTGCAGGCAGGGTGGGAGATGACATCGTAGTGAAATGTGTTTCTTTTTGGAATGCAGCCCGGGAGTCTGGCAGACCATCTGGATTGAAGATTGACCCGTCATACCTGTGAATGATTTACAGTGTGCTGAAATCTAGGACACACACACACTTCACTTGGATCACTTGTCATATATTCAAATGCAGGCACATACACGTACACACATATTCACACTTTGGCAAGACAACCTGACTGTAAAGAGACAGAAAAAAAGTACTCATTCCTAAAGTAGTACAATGAAGCAAAAAAGAAAAAAAAAAAGTAAATCTAAAAGGAAAAAGAAACTTAATTGGCACCGCTTTTATTATAAATTCATTAACTGAGTGTCTTTGATAAGCAACAATATTAGAAAGTCACTGGTAGATGAGAAACTTCAGCAACAGAACTCACAATCACCTCGATTAGTATACTCAACTTTTTCCTCATTTTTATGACTCACAGTTTACATCGAGGATACCAAAGAGAAGGCCTAACTGGAAAACCAGCAGCTAAACCAGTGAAGGTTGGTGTCAGGTTAAAGGTCAGAACAACATGGAGCGGGTGAGAGGAGGAGGAGGCGGAGGAGGGAAGAAGATGACAAGAACAGAACGTCAGGACTGCGGAGGGAAATGAGAGAAACAGGGGGAGCACGACACACTTCACTGTTGCTGTCGAACATTGTTGTGTTATTGTTGGAGCATGTGTGTGGAGTGTGTGTTTGACACAAAGCAGCTAGCTAAACAAAATAGCAAATGGCCTCACAGTGGAGGCCTCATGGATTTACAATCACACGCCATTCCGGGTACATCCACCGAGGAGCATGTGGTCTAAAATTGTGATCATCGTGCAGCAAAGTTAAAGGTCTGATAAATGCATCATGGGATACGGCGCTGAGAAGAGGAGGATGCTGTGAAACAAACCGAGCTTGTGTAGATTTAATGCCCGAGCGGTGATTTTGTCCAACGCGCTGGTACTTTAACTCCACACTGCATGCATATAAGATATAGTAGACAGACAGCACTGTCAGTTCTAAACATAACCTGTACAGCATGTAATATAGACTGTGTGCGTGTTGGTCGTCTGTTCAGTTTCAAGGACAGGTTAAACACCGCTGTCTTTTTATAGCACCAGCATTTCATTTGGTGTGTATGTGCTTTGTGTGTGCAGTGAGGAACTTGGTGAGTGAGAAAGAAGTTGTGCGCGTGTGCGTCTGCGCAGAAAGATACTTGCGATGCTATCGGTTCTGTGATAATGAAAAAATTGGGAGGGAAAAAATAGTTGTGTGTGTAAGCATGTAAGCTCCTGCATGTCCTTGGGCCTTCAGCACAGCTTTGTACCCTGCTGTCAGGGCAGTCATAAAAGAGTATGAATCAGTCAATGTGTGTGTGGGTGTGTGTGTCTTTGCTTGTACAAATACACACACACACACAATGTATTTTTCCATTCAAGTGTGAAAAACCAGACAGTGCTGTCAGGGAAGAGAAGATGACTCACCTGACCTGCATTTCACACTCTTTGCACTCGCTTGGGAAACAAATACATCAGTGTTATTTTCAACACGTCCATAGGTCTCCTCGCGAATAACAGAGCCTATTGGAGAATATATGGAGGGCTGTCAATGGGTTCAGGTGGTCAAGGTGGGCACGATCAGTTCCCTGAGATCTAACTGGAGAGATTATGGTAGAGACGTGGTACTTAAAGGATCCTAAATTGAAACGCATGAATAAATGTTACAGCTGCAAAGTGTAACTTCCTCTCCAGAGGAAAAAACAACAACATATTTTTAATTGGATATGCAGAAGAAGCAATTGAAATTAAAGTTGTAATAATGTAGATAATGTGAGAATAAAAACTACTGCACAAAATACCTGATGACATTTCTGCATGACGTCCAAGTCGAGTTTAGACTAAGTGGAAGCTTAACAGCTATTTTTCCATTGGAGTTTGATATGTGCTTTTACTTTAGCTGTTAGGTGAGATGATGCTTTTGCCCATGCTTATTAGCAACATTAGCATTGGTATTACGTATGGAACAACTTTAACACTAAAACAATATGTTAGCTTGAGGTTTACATCTTTTGGTCTCAGCCAAGTTAGGTAATAACTCTCATTTAAGCTATTTTTTTGATTATCTTGTAACATAGCTCCTTTCACAGCAAACATTCTGGTTAGTAATCTAATGAGCTAGTCATGCTAGTGTGCGCTTGTGATTCTGTGTCTTCAGACAAGTTGTCGGCATCAGCAAATGCTTGATCATAGATAGGTTTTTGTAACCTAACAAGAGAGGTGCCTCTCGTTAGGGTCTGTTTGATCATTACTTAGATTTTAATTGCACCAGTATTTGGAAGATAATTATTAATAAGGTACACCTCTGTTGACCCCTGGTTAACTTCTTTTGGTCTCGTTTTCATTTCTGAACCTTGGAAAAAACAAGTCTCTGCTGACTGTGCTACAACCGGAGTGACAGAAATGACTGTGTGTCAGTCAGTTGAAGCACTGCACCCATTTCTCTCAGCGTTAAGCAATCTCAAACACCACCCCTTTAATTAGCTTATTTGGCCAATGGAATTCACAGCTAACATTACAGCTTCATGTTGTTTTTCTTTAGTATATTATTTTGGGAAATCACAAATGACTCCCCCCCCCCTCCCATTGTCTTTGACTCCTTATTGAATGTCCCATTAGGTTCAATGGCTGTTTACAGTTTTAACATGTGGCTACAGATGCTACAGATCACAGCTTCTTCTACTGATTTACAACTGTGTGACACCAACCTAATGACAGACCCAAGCATTGTACTGAATGTGATTATACTGAAAAATACAAATCAGAGCCAACCACAAGTTGATACATGTGCCTTCCAAAACACACCCATTTAGTGCATTTCAATGGACTCCAGGTCTCGACTAAGTCAAGACCTTAGATAATGTTGTGGGACTGAAATATGAGCAGCTGCAGGTATGTCCCTGTGAAGGTTCGGCAGTGTTAGAGAACACTGTGGTTATTAACTTGGCTTGGTAGCAGGAATGAAAAGAATACTTTGTTATCTTCATACTGGGAGTCATCTTTGTTTCCCACCGTTGGCTTTCAGAGAAGGTGTTTTTGCGGTCCACTGCATTCTGTAAAAGATGGTAGATTAAATGGGTACAGTACCATCTGGAAACAATCACCATTAAACTGAAAACATTTCTTTAAAGGTTATTTTTGCTTCTTTTGCCATCGGTATCAAAATAATCTAACATTCCTATCTTTGCTTTTTTAAGTTAAGCTCTGAGGTACTAGAGTATTTTCATCAGGTGATAGATCTGCTTTTTGCTCCTGCAAAGATACTCCATAGTTATGATGTATTGATACAGATTACTCCACCTAGCAGAATACACCAATCAGAAATCATTTGAAAACCTTGAATTGTTTAGGTCCACCTCTTGCCAAAAACAAAACAAAAATCAGCTCTGTACAAGACCTGCCATCATCAGGATGTAGAAAAAACATCCCTTGGATCTTGTTGGTTGTTTTGCACAGCCTTCAGATTGAAATCTGGGGAGTTCAGAGGCCCTGTTAGCATTGGCAGTGAGCTTGTTCTGCAGCATTGTTTAGATGGTGTGGTTCGTGTTAAAGTCACTTTCAGGTGATGTGATTGCCAGGACTCTGGATTTCCCAGCAGAACTGTGGGTTGTAACATGCAACAACAATGTTTTTTACTTTTTGTGGTTGGTCATTGTATAAAGCAGACCTTCCCAAAGTGTGGGGCCCGCCTCCGGGGGGGGGGGGGGGGGGGGGGGGGCAGCAGAGCCATGGCAGGGTATGAAAAGGAAAAAAACAAAACGCTTGGACACTGCTAGCACGGGCGCCCACAGAAACGCAAAGCAGGAGATGAAGCATCGCTGAATATGTTTCCAAACCAACTTCATTCTAAGCCAAAGACTAGAAAATATGGTGAAGCATATCTACCCTTTAGTTTCACCTGCACAAGTGCCGAGGTAGGTCTCCCCTGCAGAATTGGTTTTCCCTTCGTCGGGAGCAGCGCTGGGCTCTTCAAATCACGAACAAACAGTATCCCACATTCTTGATTTTTAGTTCACAAACACTTGTTATAATAACTAACTACTCCTGACATTTTGGAGATGTTAGCTCTTTATACAGTAAAGTTACAGCGGGATACAAATAATATCAGGCCGTACCTGCCACGATTTGTTCCCCCGGTTCAAATCACGGACAAACAGCATCCCACAGCTGTTTATGTTTTTAAACCCATTTTGCACAGAGAGGCATTTTTTGAAAAATGTATTGATAGCAATCTTGAATATTATTACACAGGAAAAAAACCCCAACTACGTGTAAAATAATCACACCGTGACGCCTCTGCCTTTCTAAATGGAGGGACAGTAACTGCGTTTAAAACCTGAAGATAGTCAGATTAACAGTATTTCGTCTCTATCTGCCATTCTGCAATTCATCTCATGTAAACAATGCACACAGCGTGATGTGAAAAAAGGCACATACCTTTGACGTTGCATGACGAACTCTGTATTCCTCGTCCACACGTAAACGCAAAAAAGGAGTTTTAAAAAATCTCTGTTTTCGGTGATTCGAAACGCCGTTTACGTGTGGACGAAACAGCTGCGTTTTCAAAAATACCCGTGTAGGTGTGGACGTAGCGTAAAAGAGAGTTTATTTTATTACTACCTGTAATTAATTGCAGATTACTTGTATTTGCTTAATTGTTTACTAAATGTTTGAGGTGTGAAATAAACCGCAATGGAGCAGAATATGGGTGTGTGTGGTTGGAGGATGTGTTTGTGCGCGCGTGCACGCGCGGGGGGGTTGGGGGTCGCAAACATTTTTCTTGTAAAACAAAGGGGGGCCCAGCAAAAAAAGTTTGGGAACCACTGTTATAAAGTAGCTGCTAGTAGCTCAAACATTACCAGCTGGAACACTGGTGTCTACAGTTATTGCAGTAATAGTTCAATAATAGAATTTATATTGCTTCTAAATGTTTCTGACTTGATGAGAAGCTAGTTTTGGTATTTTAATATTAATATTAAGTGTTTGTCCTTTCTGAGTTTACTTGCAATACTTTTACCACCACTGGCAGTTGGTTCAGGTTTGATAGCAGTGATAAGTTGACACTATTATCTGTGCAGATAATCAGTCAGGCTCTAAATAATACTTTTCAGCTCACCCAACTGCATTAGCAACTTTGCAGAAACGCTTGCTCTTCCAAAATGTTCTCCAAATACATTTTGCAGCTAATGTGTAGTCCTCTTTACAAGAAATCTGAGAGTTTCACTTTAACCTGATGACCAATCTGACCTAGTTTCGGTGTTGCTACCGTGTTCTGAGGTCTCAGCAATTACTTTGACTAGTTTTAGGAGTTTTGTGAAAGAGAAGCTTGTGCGAGACAATCAAATCAAATCAAAGCTGTACAACAGCAGTTTCTCTTTGAGTGCTATAGTTCCTTGGAATATTTATACACCACAATCAAAGCAATCAAGACTGGGGAAGTGATTCATCCAATAGTCAGGACTATAGAGTTGCCTTGTGATGAATAATGCAGGGAAGATAAATTAAATTTCTCGTGACTCACCAGCAGGTTAGTTGTTCAGATGACTATTCAGTTTGAAAATAGCCTGTATATAGGATAATGACACAAGATGCAAGGCATTAACAGCAAACAGTTTATCGTACCTGAGGTTTAAAAGGCACTTTGCTAGAAAGAGAAAGCAGCTTGGTGAATGACAAACTATCCCCAGAGGTCTGTTATTGGTTAGTAAACTAATGCTCCTATGGTGGACCTTCAAACTGCCTGCCCCCCTTTGCCCACCGCATACACTAACTCAGTGTTATACAAACTGGCAAACTGGCGCTTAAACTTAACGCATGATCAGACTCAGAAACTGGCATGAACACACCTAAACACACACACACACAAACACACAAAGACTTTGTTTGCGACCGGTGTTGCATGCCAGTGAAAACAATGAAGGATTGTGAGAAACAGGAGGGAGTCAACCTATCCTTGATATGACAGGTGCAATAGCAAAGCCTATCACATTGCACCGTAATCATTAACTACTTGTAGCTCACTCTCTGTGTGTCTGTGTGCGTGCGTAGGAGTGTGTCTGCATTTCTGTGCATGCATGGTTGTCTCAGTCAATCACTCGACCCCTCTCGGTTCTCTTATGCAACAGGTCATTGCTTTTGTTGACTAATGTCCTTATCAGTCTTCTATACACAATGATGTCATTCCCAGGTGTGTGTGTGTGTGTGTCTGGTGTACTTTGGTTTGAGAAGGAAAGCACATTCATTAATATTTATTTATTTATTTATTTATTTATTTGTACTTCAAGGAGCTTTGGCTGAAAGTCATAGAGGTTGATCATATATTTGCACTTGAAAACATGGAACTCACCGGCCGCCTCAGACGGCAAACACCCGGATTAGGCTCCTTTGTGCAGGCAATGCATAAAGTTGCATTTTGAGACTCACAGTAAATCAAACTTCGGTCCATCCTACTCTCACCTTTTTAAAGCAATGAATCACTCTGAATGAAAACATGATGTGAAAAGCTCATCGTATCTGCTCTGTAATCACTACATGGAAAATATGAAGAAGTTTTTTAAGCTTTATGAAAACACTGTTGTCATTTTAAAAACTCCTGTTGCCTTCGATTGATCATCTGATATAGTAGAAGCTTTCTTCATGATGTGACACAGTGAAGTAGTTTTAGAGTGTCAATCTTATGTAGTTGTGAACTGATGGCAAGTACACCTTTAAAAAAAATCCATTCGTCTTCTACCACTCATCCAGCTCCCCAGCCACCTCCTCCAGTTCATCCTGGGTAAGTGCCCAGGATGCATCCTAATGATATGGATGAACCTCTTCAACTGCCATCTTTTGAATGGAGCCACATAGTGAAAAATGTATGTAGGGTAACTACAGAGTACCTCAATATGTTCTGTATTAACCTTATGGCTATGCTAGCAAAATGCCAGTCATTTCACCCCTTTCCTTCATTTTCACAGCACCTACCAGCATGTCCCCCTGGTTCTTGCAAGAATACTTGCATGCTGTTGTTACCCTTAAGCTCAAAGCATCACAGAGCTACCATAATGAGGTGGAGTCCATCAAGAATACTGTTTACTGACATTTCTTCAAATACCTGGGAAACAAATTGCCAATAGCCTTTAACCATGGACAGCATAAAAGATGGACATAGCTATTATGACGTCATCATTGGGTTTCTGAAATCCAGTTTTGAAGCCTCGAGTTTTCACCATCACCATCTTTGTTTCAGAAAGTCAAACATGACAAGAGGCAAGGGTCTGAGTGTGAAACCGCTCCTTTTTGAAACATAGTTTCATTTTTTCTAAGGCAGTATGACCCAGAATGAGTGTCTGAGGCCATAACTTTAGCAGCAAAATGCTCATGGACGTCAAGTCAGAAAGCTGTTTTCCTAGACTTCTGTTGGACCAAAGTGTTTTTGCAACGCCATTTGGTTTATGGCACTTCTGTACTGGCTTCATTTTTGTTATCTGCAAGCTATGGCAGTCTTTTATACTTTCTATGCCTTTAAGTGTGACATCCAGTATTTGCTTGTGTCTTTGTTGACATTTATGTGCCTCTACAGCAAGTTAGATATAGAGGAGCTTTCTGAAAAATGTCACTGTGACATGGATGTTGTCCGACGAGTTTCACAAACTGGCAAACGTGACAATATACCGATTTCTGTCCATAACTGTCCAAAATGACAGAGAAAATGTGATGTTGGTCGTACACTGAAAGGTGGAATTAAATTCTAAACGTAGCAGTGGTGCTGCTGCCGAGAGATAATTATCATCAGCAGTTTTCATAACAGTTTCAATCAGCAGCTTTCACTGGCACCGAAAGGGTTAAAAACACTCAGTACTGTAACTGTTGCACCAGTTATTTTCCATCCATACTTAGAACTGGCATATCTGATTAACCTGTGGTATGAGTCTAAAGTTAGTCTTGGAGCAGCATGGGGGAATCTCTCGCTGCCCAGCTTTGTTTAGTCAAACATCTCCTCATTATTGAGCACAGACACGCACGGATGCCCGCCCGCCTTTTTTCTCCATCCACGATTGCGCACAGTTCTGAGGTGTCGAGAAATTCCTCTCTAATTGTAGAGCTCAGGTGAATTGAGTATAACAAGTGTAAACCAATCTCTCTCTGTCTCTCTCTCTCGGGCTGTCTGTGTCAGTGTTTGCCTTTACTTGGCCTCCGTTCAGCTCTTACGTAACAGCGTCGGTGAGAACCTGCTAGCTGTTCAAACAGGTCGGCATCACAGAGGATTAGAGACTGCCGGTCACGACCCACATACTGAGACACCTCCCTTACTGGTAGCTGTCGGTCTGTCACCCCCTACCTCTTTTGATAATCACACACTTGCACATATATTTCTGTATGAACACTCGCTCCTGTCACATTTGCGGACGGTGGTGTAACAGAGATAATAAATAGCTGCTAGTAGTAAACAGGTGACTGCGGTGATTCAGGTCTGACTGTGAAACTTGTCTCAAGGCCATGGATAGACTTTCTATTGTTCTGCTTCATCTTTTCCTGACATGAGTCATTCCAGATAAGTGGCTATTTAAGATTGTGCTTTGTTACTTGCTATTGTGTTTCTTTTATTTGTTATCCACGGAGGTTTCTATCACTCAGGTTACTCACACACAAAGCTTCCACACAAAAACACACATACTGTAGATACTGTACTAGAGATGGCACGATACCACTTTTTTATGTCCGATACCGATATCATAAATTTGGATATCTGCCGATACCGATATGAATCCGATATAGTGTTTTTTAATCAACAAAACTGTTTTTTAAATATCTTGCTGCATTTTGTATAAGTTCATACTCAAGTTTAAAACAACAACTATACTAAAGCTATTCTGTTATACTTATATGCAAAAAAAAAAAAATTTCATAGTTCAGCAATACTGATCAATCTAATAAACTTAAACCTGCACCATCCTCCCTATTCTGGTATTTTAAAGAGTACTTGGCGTAAATATTAAGCAACCTAACTAATAGGGTTCCAACTCCCAGCAACAAAAATAAATAAATAAAAAATAGGGAACCACCCCTCACGCTCCACCTCATGATGCTTAATCAACGTAATCAACCTTAATTTGATGCAGTGTGAAAAAAAAATGCACAGAAATCAATTATTTTTCAAGAAATATTAAATAGATTCAACATCTTTCTTCAACAAAATTGCAGACTGCACAGATGGTACCTTCCCAAAGGAAAAAGTACTATAGCTTACTAGGGTATATATATTAGACTTAATAGTCACTATATACAGTAATTGACTTCTATTCATTTTACATCAAATTAAAACTTTGGGTGTAAGATTCGGATAATTATTTATTAAAAGCTAGACATTTTAAATGAGAATAAGAAAGAAAAGCATGTCTTTGTGCCCCCTTTTCCCTGTTAATGCCCTATCGGCCCCCCTGGCTAAACTTTGCTAGATCCGCCCCTGCACAGTTACCAGCGTCAGCTACGTAGAAAAAGATCCTTGAGTAGAATGTAATAATAAATAAATTCTAACAACAGCTGATCAAGCTTAAACGTGCTGCTGTTGTTCAGCCGCTGGTTTCCGCTTTCTGGTGCAAAGTGGGCCAAAAACAAACCAGAGAGACGGACTCGCGACAGAAAAGCCGATCAGCTGATCATTAAGCAGTTTCATGATTGAAGTAGCAGCCAGAAGAGGCAGTCGCTCCATATATCGTTTGGTAAGCTTAACGCAGGAATGCTTTACAAACATTCAGAGATGGACTTACACACTTGCTTTACTTCTCTCGGGATAACTTTGTCGGAGATGAAATGCCGGGTTGCTAGCGAAGCTCCACATGCTATCCAGACCACCGACAGGTCCCGCATGCCACAGCCGCTCTATCACGTGATGCATACTGCTCGACGTGCTAACGTTCTGAGGCGAGTTATGGCGTGTTGCAAGTTTTGTGAGGTGCTTTCGTGATATTTAATGGATCGGATTACATTTTTTATTTTTCTCCGATATCCGATCCAGTAATTTAGGTCAGTATCGGACCGATACCGATACGTAATATCGGATCGGTCCATCTCTATACTGTACACTCACTTTATTAGGTACACGCAACTAAAACCACTACAACCGTCAGGGGCCTTGTTTTTTCTGTACAGCTGTACTTTAAAATGCTATTAAATACAACATTTGAACTATAAATTCTACCTTGGATAGGTAATATTATTTATATATTCTTGAGGTTTGACTCTAATGCAGTGTTAACCTGGACTACATTACATACTTCCTACAACACCTACCAACGACAACCTCAATAATGTTAAGCTAATGTAGCTAAAATCAGCTAGCTACACTGGAAGCTAGATGAAGTCTAGCACTTTGAATCTATTTTGCTACATATACTCTACTATATAGTGTTCAATGACATATATACTTTAAAAAATGTAGGAACTTTTACTGTTTTCAAGAGGAAAGACAATGTGGTTTTCTCCTTTGATTTTGCTGCTGGAAAATAGCAAGTGAGCTACTAAAGCTAACCGCAAATGTACATTTCCTTAGTGTTGCTACATTTTACTCTGGTAAGACTCTAAGACTAAGTGGGTCAATATAAATTTGTGATAATATAAATTTGTGTGGGAAGGCGTATGAGATGCAGAACTAAAAACTTTTTATGTGCTTATGGCAGTAAAGTAAACGTAGACTGTACATAAAAGACGAATTTAGCATCTGTGCCTGAAATGTGAAGACAATGCAGAAAATCAGCATTCTGTGGTTGTCAAAAGAAAACCCTGTTCTAGAGTAAAACAACCTTTGATTTGCTTGAAGGAGTTTATCATCTCAATCACTAGTTTCAGGTCTCATAAAATGCAACATGATGCTTATTTTAGAACCTACAATACCAACTTCACTAAAAAAGGATGATAAAGTGGATCATGAAATACTCGGACCCTAAAAATATAATTAGAATATTAAATAAACTGGTTCTTGTGTAGTGCTTTTCTGCTCAAGCAGTATGAAGTGTTTTCTATCTGGATTGAGTATCTTGCACGGAGCCTGGAGCAGCCATCGATAAAACCACCAACCTTTTGATTAGTAGATAACCTCCACAGTCACAGCCACCCCGATATTACTAGCTAAATCCTTTAATAATTGTGTGAGTTTAATTACATTTAATTACACACTTTGAAAAGAGGAACAATCATTACAGCTGAAGTGATTGACAGGTTTTTCCAAGCCATGATCAGCTCTGTATTTTTGCAATTGAAATTATATCGGTCCAACCCTAACGACATAACAAAGCGACACATAAGAAGGATAACATATAAGAGAATGCGTCATAAGGTGTTTATCCGTGCTTGGTGTAACCCTGCCCAGGAAGCCAGATGCATGAGGCTTTACCGCACCGTGTCACAATGAGTTTAGATAACCACAGGTTATCTGTTATGTTGATCTCCCATTAGCAGCTTTATTGACAAGAGATTCATAATTAAGCCACCGCTAACTCCACGCAGCTGGTACTTCAGGCAGGGTCAAATAAAATGCCAAGTCATGCTTGATGAAGCATCCATTCAGAGAGCAAGTGCTGGATCATCCCCATCACCGTGACAATGTGTGCCCATCAATGGGTTACCAAGACGATGAGAGAGTGGGGCACAAGCACTTACCATGCCCTGTATGACATTGCTCACGTCTACACAACCTGCTGAACAGATGGAGAGCAGTAAGGACTGTATGAAGCATGTATCTTTCATGTGTGCTTATCTGCTATATGTGCATCTATGTGAAAGTGTGTGTATAAGGTTGAATACCCTGCATGTGCTTGGTTACTGTAAACTTCAAGAATCACCTGCTACCTGTTTTAAAGCAAAAACAGCTTCCTGTTTCCCATAACAACTAGCAACCTGTGCGTTTTAAAAATAATCACCTTTATTGGTTTTACTTATTTTATTTTTTTAAATACTACCCTGTTTGGCAGCTTTTGCAATCAGAATTATGATCTGAATGCACTGCTGCTTCTCCAACATGAGCTCTATAATTCCTTATAGGCTCCTCTTGATTCGGGTTTAACTGTTTTTCTCTTTATTTCTGTTTCAGTTATTACATATATGTGATATAGATGTATGTATGATAATGTCTAAGGGGGGTCGCCAACTGCCGCACCTATAAGAAAAATAAACATAAAACAACTGGAGTGCTGCAATAACGCCGGTCAGAAGCCAGAGGACCGGGAAAACTGGGCCCATCCCAGCAAGAGAAGGAGGTAGGCCCTAGATGTGAGCCACCCTGATGCAAGGCGAGATCAGGGTCCCAGGCAGAGCCCTCCCTCCCCGACACAGAAGAGGTCACCTTTATTATTATTATTATTTAAAAAATGAGGTTAAACAGTTGCTTTTGTGACAAGAATGCAGCAAGATAACAAGATCGATACAAATATGATGTCAAAGCCAGGATCCAGTAAACTTAGCATGAAAAGGAAGGAAGTCTGTGAGCCTGGGGAAGAAGGACTCTAGAGGACCACTGTGGCTCAGACAGCCGTTGCTGAAGAGAGTGGATCGTCCATCAATTGACAGATCAGTCCTCGGCTCCTTCATTTCAAAGTGTCCTTGGGCAAGATACTAAACCTCAGATTTCCCCTGGCGTGTTACCATGAGACAGATAAACATGTGCAAGTGGATGAATGTGTTCATGAAGTGGTTTGAGTGGTCAGTAAGACGTGACAAGTACTTGATGAATAGCAATCTGTTACTTCAAATGCCACAAATCGTCATCTTTTGGCAGTTTTGGTCACCCGTTTCCAAACTGCTTAGTGCCCTGGCTCCTCATTTTCAGGAACATTACAACAAGATGATAGTGAAAGTGCACTGTGAGCACACACTCACCACCCTGGCATCCAGTGGGAGCCAATATTACCACTGTGTAAAAGGGGTTTGAGCATGTAGTATGATTATAAATCTTTGAATGTTTTGTAAAAATAGATTTGAATCACATATGATAATAAACAGCCTGCCACTGTTGCCCACTGAATAGGAACTGTCTGACAGTTGGATATTAATCCTGTGAAGTCTAAGTCATTATGCGCATTAACTCTAACCCTGTCCCTTCCCTGAGGCACAACAGACGTTTTTGGCTAAAGAAAAAAACACGAGTGTTAGTCTGAACGATTATTTTCCCCGTTACCTGCTTGCCAAAATTTTGCACCTTAGGGTTGGGTTGGGTTTTGTTTAAGAAAGATGCCGAGTAGGCAAATTTTCAGAAACCAGACATTACATTTAATTTGTTAGGGCTAAGTCAGGTGACCATGAACCCTACCTTAGTTTCGCAATAGGCCTGAGACTCTGTTTATACACCACTCTGCCTTTAATCATTAGTTATTATTAAATGTGTCTTGTCTTCTGACTGGTCACATCAGATGGCTGCCCCTCCACGAGCCTGGTGTCGCTGGAGGTTTCTTCCTGTTAAAGGATGTTTTTCTTTCCCACTGTTGCCAAGTACTTAAAAGTCTTTACCTTACAAAGTAACTGTCGTTGTGATTTGGTGCTGTCTAAATAAAATGAAATAGAAATAAATTGAATTTCCATTGGACATTAAATAGTTTCCATGTGGCTGGGTCGCCTGATGGATGTGAGGAGCTTAATATGTCAAAACAATGAATATTAGCTCAGTGTGATCTGTCCTGTAGTTGTAAGCTGCCTCGTGTTATTGAGTGAGCAAACTCTGCGTGCTTCATCTGTGTCCCAAGTACCTAAATGGGCCCGTGGCAGGTTTGTTTCCTGGACCAATGGCTCTGTTGTAAGTAATTTGTGTAATATATTTGTGTGTTTGTGTTTAAGCCCCATGTTAGGGTTATGCTGTATTGCAGCCGTGGTTGATTGGATGAGTATTTACCAATGTGAAATTGACCAGAGCTATCCTAGCTTATTAGCTAGTTCCAATCTGATGGTGAATCTGACATTGATCGCCATGTTTCAGAGGCTCACATATTGAACCTGCTTGCTGTAATTTTGTTGAGCTATCAGACTGTTCTTTTTTTGTCCGGTCTTCATATGAGGATAACTTGTTAATGTATAGGAGTATAAACTGAAAAACATAAACGTGCTAATGAGGTATTTGCCCTATCGAAGACTGGTCATACACATGGAGGTACATGCAGTCTTTGCAACACACATACACAGTAATACAAACGTATTTCTCCCAGAATTTCAACGTTCTCGGGCTGTAACAAGTTCCCCGAAACAGAGATGTAATCATGGCAACTTCTCTTTAAGCTGATTATAGCTAAATTGATTCAATTCAGATTGTAAAAAAAGGGTTAAATCTGAGTTTTTCCCCCTCCCCCAAAAAAATTCATAAGAAAGTTTAAAATGTCGATTAAAAACATCACGTAAATTAAGATGAAAGGGAAGATTTCCATGCGTGTGGGTGCAATTGCTAATAGGCCCAACACAAAAACATGCGCTGTCAACGTGCACCACTTATGCACAATAACAATACTTTCAGGGACTGGAGGCAAATGCTCGTCACTGCTCTCGGTTTTGATTCTCATATTGTTTCTTTTCTTTGATGAGACAGAAGGGTGGTGTAATGGTTAAACTAAAACCCAAGTAGAGTAATTTCAAAACAACAGCTATGTCATATCTTGGAACTGAAAGCGTCACACTTATATTGACTTGTTCTGTTAACAGCTTCCATTAGCGTTAAGCTTCGGGGTTTTATAGTAAAAAAAGAAATTCTATATTTTCACAAGGCTGCTGAGTGCAGATACCAGCACATGGAACAAAACAGAGACTGGTTTTGTATCATAAACACAGGTGAAAAATTTCCATACCTTTGTACTGTGATATCGGTGTTATGTTCACTGTTTGTGGTATATGTGTGTATATGTGTGAACTCTGCTCATAGTACGCAGATTTCAAGAGGCTGTGCGTCATTGTGGGGTCTCCTAGTATGCGCACACTCAACCAGCTGAGCGCAGCATCCAAACCGCAGACCTGACTCACCACGCTGTTGTTGTTCTGCGACCCTCACCTTTGCACTACTTTTTCCCACCGGTGAGCGAGCATCTCTGCCTGCTCGCCTTCCCTGCGTCGCTTTTTCTTTCTTTGGTATTTTTTCGTCTTGTTTTCTTTTATCTAGAGTCCTAGCGCGCTTCCTGCCTAACAATTGGAGGAACCCAGGAGTCAGAGGTGTCACGTTCTCTCATCCCGCTGTATGTCTGTCGCATGCACAGATAGCCTGCTCACGTGTTACAGCTGGCGAGATGAGGGAATTCTGCAGGAACAGTTTCTTCCTGTTCGGGGATCCATGGATGTTGACCGAGTTGGCTGATATTAGGTTTGTGTGTGTTTGAGAATTCAGTTTAGAATACCTTTGGTGGGTTACAATAGCTTCAAAAGACTTCATTGCTGGTTACTGGTCTTTAGCAAGTTAAAGGACGAGTTCAGCAAATTTGCATGTTCTGTGAGCAGAACCTCCAGGCCATCTAAGTGCAGAAGAACCAAATACCTGGAGAAAAATGATTTTTAATCCACATTGTAGAAAATATACACCAATCAGGCAAAGCATTACGACCACTCGCAGGTGATGTGAATAACACTGATTTTTATTAAGGTACAAGTGAACATTCTGTCCTCAGAGTTGATGTGTTAGGAGCAGGAAATGGGCGAGTGTAAGGATTTGAGCGTGCCTGACACAGTATTAGGCAGGTGGTGAAAATGTTATGGTTGATTGGTGTGCATCCCGCAGCATTAGCACATGGAAATGACCACCAGCTGGAGAAGAGGAGTCTTATTTTCCATTAATATGCCAGTGTTATAACTTTAACTTGAGGAAGTGGGGCACCAGCGTTAGTCCCTGCAAACTGTACAAGTTTGCACACGGCCTGTAAACACGGACATTATAATAGACATTCTGCTGGCTGCACGGGGGCTCTCCATGTGGTGTGTACTTACCGTTTGACATGATCTTGATAAACTGCAAATGCTGATTTGTAGTTTTAATAATATGGTTTGATGTACACATATGGATTTTTGTCTTAAATTCCGGGAAGTAGTTTTTCATACATCTGGACTAGAATTTTTTGGGCACTTGAGGTAGTCAACTGAAAAATGATTAATCTAAGCTTTTATTATGAAATACAGTGATACATCACCTCTTTCTAACTCTAGTGCCAAAGTAGATGGAGAAAAAAAATGGATGTTAATCCCAGGTTGGTAGCCAATAAGCATTTCCTGAAAAAGAATTAACCTTTCTCACACTCGTAATGACAAAGGATTTTACAAAATGGAAGTAGAGTTTTTATTCATTACGCCTCAAAATGAGTAATTGAGCCCATAAACCCATGGAGCCATTTTCCTATTGACGTCTATAGGACTGAAATCTTTGGCCTGGTGGCCAACAATTAAACTTAGGCTTCGCTTTTCAAACTCGGAAGCTACATCCGCCTTTTTATACTTTTTATGGCTCTGATGCAGCTGCCTCCCTCTTGCAGTCATCACTTAGCAAGGCCTATGCAACGATCTCTGACCTGTAGCTAAGACTAGACTAAAGCGACAGCTAGCCGGCTTGAAATCAAGCTTACAGGAGAGACAGTGATAATAATAATAATAATAAACTTTATTTATAAAGCACACTTAAAACCTAAGGGTATGCCAAGGTGCTTAACAAGTAACATAGAGAATAGAAGGAAGATAACAGAAATAGGACCAAGTACTAGGTATGCAAGCAGGTAGCTGTCACTGATACATAGGAAAGCAACAGGTACAGAACAAACAAGAAATTAAATGAGCATAAAAGTGCATAATCAAATCATAAAAGAAATATTAACTAGAGGGAAAGGCAAGATTGAATAAGTGGGTTTTTAGTCGTGATTTGAACAGTGCAATGGAATCAGATGCGCGGAGGTTGAGAGGAAGGGTATTCCACAGTACCGGGGCAGCCAGAGCAAACACACGGTCACCCCGGGACTTCAGCCGAGATCTGGGTTGGGTCAGAAGTAGTTGAGTGGCAGATCTGAGTGTTCTAGCAGGAGTATGTGGTTTGAGAAGTTCACTAAGATTATTTGGTGCTAATTTATTAATAGTTTTGAATGTAAGGAGTAATATTTTAAATTGAATACGGTACTTTATGGGCAGCCAATGCAAGCTAGCTAGAACAGGAGTAATAGGGCAAAATTTGATGTCTGACTTTTACAATATTCCCTGAATAATGGATACAAGCCCAAGAAATGGGCACAAAAAGATCAAGGGGGCAGTTTTATATGCTAAGTTAGCATGCAACTCCACCTGAAAACCCATACCAGCTAATATACCATACCTATATACTAAATACCCTACTGCTTTTAAAATCAGACTTAAAATATTTCATTTTGAAAAAGCTTATAATTAGAGCTGGCAGGTGGCTGCCCCTCTTTTTTTTCCTGTTAAAAGGGAGTTTTTCCTTCCCACTGTCTCCAAGTACTTGCTCAAAGGGAGTTGTTTGTTTCTTGAGGTCTTCTCTGTATTATTGAAAGGACTCATGTTGGGATTTGGCAGTATATACATAAAACTGAACCGAGTTAATATTTATTGAGGTGGGTTTCAGCAGTAAAAGGATTAGAATGCTTTACAATGCTTTGATTTGATTTGAATTTTACTGCAAATATAATGCAAATGTCACTCCTTGGTCCATGCACATGTAATAAAACAATGATGCCCTTCATCTATCAAGCAAGGATGTTTCCGTGCAAATACTCTTTACTGCTGTTATAATCCAGCATTAGTCACACCTTTGTGAAACTGAAATTTCAGGAGGACGAAGTGAAAATACGCCAACTTCTCTTCTTTATTTGCATCCAGTCCCTTTGAGGAAACACTTGCACAAAGTGTACAGTTCTGTCCTCAAACAGAAGCAGTCAACTCTAACACCGCGCTTTTTGGTTAAACACCATCAGGTTGGCTGACTCTCCAGGTTTTGCTTCACTCTGTCTGCTTGGGTCCTGACTTGTCTCTCACTGTTTTGTAGGGATGCTGCCCTGTTACCAGCTATTATTTTGGTGAGCACAGTGTTTCAACCAATATAGGAGGGCGACCACAACTATGGAAATAAGACCCAGGCCAAAATTATCCTTTAACATTTCATGAGTGACAATCACACAGTGAGATAGAGGAGCTAGACAAACAGAGATATAAAAAGACCTGCACTCCCACTGTGTATTCAGACCACTGGGTGAGGTTAGGGGAAATCCTAAGGCTGCTTCACTGGATGGCACTTTGTTTATTGAACGCAGTTTCTGCAGCATTCTGCAATCTTCATGGTGACTGTGTAAAGTTTGCCTTTTCTGAGTTGTGGCTAACCGAGTCCTTAGCTGCCAGGTTTCTGTGTCTGTCTCAGTGCCATAAGTGATTATACTCTTTTAAAAAAAGGTTACATGTGCTCTTTTGTAATGATTTCATGGGAAAACGGAACAGAATTATAACAACCCATGACTGACCTTACCTAACACAGTCACACAGAATTAGTGCACACATTTACGGGCACACATTGAAAAACAGCGGGATGTTGCCCCGGGTTCAGCCGTCTGCTGTGTTGAGTGGCGTGTGCTTTAACGTGCTGTGATTGGCTCTAATCTCACCTGAGATCGACTGGTTGCTAACCACCGTCTGCAGTAATAAGACTTGACACACAAATGCACATGCATGAGTTCAATCATGGATACACACACACCTAGCTAACCCCCTGCCTCTCTGCCCTAACCATACCAATCCACCCCCAGAGTCTCAACTGTGTCCCTCAAAATTTCATCCAGTTCATTTGAAATGAAGACATTCTGTTTGATCTGCATAGGAATTTCCCGCTCTACCATCTTCAGGACAGAGGGAGAGAGTAGCATAATGTGACAGTAAAAAAAAAAAAGACTTGGTCTCCTTTGAAACTGGGCCCTTTAAACTCCCTCTAGAGCCCCTGGGCCCCCATTACGGTTCTGGCCTCTATAGAGGGAGCTGCAGCGCTGAACACTGGGCCTCCTTGTGTTCTCTCAGTGCCCCAGCCGAGAGCCATTGACAAGCTCCACAATGTCCCGAGCGCTCCTTTACAGTAGAGAAGGGCTCTTTTCTCTAAAGGGTGGCTTGGGACTCGGAGAGGGCTCCTTGTGAAAAAGTAGGTTCCCCTCTCCAATAGAGGCATCTGCAATCTGTTGCTTGCCCCACAGGCCGGTCCAGCCCCTTCTGCCCTTCAGCTCCTTTTTTATTGCAAACCGGTTGCAAACAAGGACAAATCGACCATGAATTCCTCGGTGCCTGGCAGCCGCTGCCCGCTCCAGCTCTGTAAACCCTCTCGTTTTCTAGGCTTTTCTCTTTCCCTCTCTCTCACTGAGCATTCACTCTCCCTCTCTTGCCCTCTAACTTTGTCTTTTGTGCAGAAAAAAACCCCTGTAGCCCCCCCAGAATACCTTTTTACTTCTTTTCCAATCCCTCCTCATGTATATCTTTCAACTGCTTCCTACTCTCTCTCTGGGAGTGAAGTGGCGAATACGGGAGGTGAGAGGGCTAACGAACGGAGTCCTTAATAAAAGGGCTTTATAAAGAGCTGCTGAATGGGAATCTGTTTTACGGGGGTATCTACCCATCTACCAACTACTTCATGCCGTGTCCCTTTTTTTTTTACCCTGTGAGATAAACAAAGATAAAAGAAAAGGAGAAGATGGCGAGACCCTGCTGATGTCTTTTAAACTCTGGATTTTTCCCCAGAATTCTCTTGAAAAATAAGTAATAACGTCAACTGAAAATGCAAGAGGGACATTTAAGCTGTACAAGACTTTGCCGTCATAGTGCCAAGTCTAAAGGAACTTCCATAGTAACTCGGCTGCTGAGATCCACATAATAGTGGCTGTATAATGGGCTCAAAGGAGGCTCATTCAAGCCAGAACACCATTTCAACTCACCTGTTTTCCTTCTCCTCCTCTCGATCCTCACATGCTTCGAGCAGGGTGCAAGTTCAGGGGCTGTGTCGCTGTATGGCCTCTTGGGCACTCTCACACACTAGGCATGAAACATCAAAGATGTTGGAACTTGAAAATCCAACCAGTGTTGTCAGCTTGTCCTCATCAACATTTGAAGGAATGGCTCTTTTGGGAGTGTCTGGGGACACTTGCATTTCAGCAACTACCTTCAGTAATTTTCTCTTCATATGGACTGCACGGTGGCACGGTGCTTAGCATGAGTTTGCATGTTCTCCCTTAAAGTCGCGTTGGCAGAATTGAGCCTGGTTTTGCTGGATCATTGTAGGGTCTTTACATTGCAACATGAAGTGCTTCGGCACTATATAAATACATTTGAATTGAATTGAAATTGAAAATTTCATTCAATTTAGTAATTCCAGACAGGGATATTGATGGGAAAGTTAAATCTCATCTCTCATTCATCCCCATGATCTGTTTTCTGCACGGCTCCTGCTTTTAGATCTCTGAAGAAACGTCTGAAACTGTGGATCTGAGATACATACTTGGTTTCTTCTGATGTGTCAGAGTACATTTTTCAGGAAATGTACTTTGCTTTTGTTACCAGCAGTTAGGCTTCACATTAATCTGGGTCAGATTGAAACAATTTTACCAGAATTTGTAGCTGAGCATGTTCAGGAAGATGATCTTGAGACATTTGGGAGACATCTAAACAAATTTAAATCACGTGCCACATGTTTCTATCAGAAACATGTGGCACGTGATATTTACTGGTAGTTGAATAAGAGCAATAATAAGCTGAAAGAAAATGTGGTTTTATTTAACTAAAAATAAATAGTTGCTGCAAACTCTGCATATTGTACAAGGGCTGAACGCACACCAGCTAACATGGACGTCCACACTTTCATCTGTATGAACCTGTACTGTTACAGTAAATATGAGATCTCCACAAACACAAGACCTTGGTCGCATAAGCCCTCTGTCAAGGCCACTGTCCTCATCTTTCCTCCCCCTCCCCCTCTGTAAAGCCCAGGGGATCCAGTCATCCAAGGCCACTCCTCTGTGCACATCTGCTGTGCTGGACAGCCAGGCTGGCAGGCGAGGCGAGGGGCCAATTCGGGGGCCCGTTGGTCAGGGTACTTGGCTTTGGAAAGACTTGGGGGGGCTGTCGATTGGATAGAGGGGGAGTGGGATGCCTCAGAGCAGTGCGCGGGCTTCCATGGAGATACTGTCTTACAGTGTTTACAACCTCCAATAGCGTGTCCGACCTCTCCTCCCCATCCCTCTATTCCTCCACAGGCCCACTGTGTCCTTCCTCTTCTAATGTAAATGTCGGGGGTTTGGCAGGCTGATGAGTGAGTGTGTGTGTGTGGATGAGGGTGGGTAGCTTGTTTTGGTGATTCTCTGCCTTCCTTCTGTGTTCCTGTTGGAGCTCTGTTTTACAGTGTCAGCCTTTCATTTTATAACTCACTCTCTACCCTTTCTCTCCGTTTTATAAGAGGTTCTGTTCATTCAGGCCTGCTGCCCGCCAAAGGCTGGTGTCAGTGCCATCAGGCTTTCACACTGCCACCTATTAAAGTGAGTGAAAGGTGGCAGGGTTTAAGAGTGCTGTCTGGCCCACAGCAGTAAGCACCTGGTAGGGTTCATGTGCCAGCTTGGAAATCAGGCCAAAAATAGCCATCTGACCAGCTTCTTTAGTCTAGAAATGTCCTTTCTTTAAAAAAAAAATGTTGTTAGTAGTGACAGATTAGATCACTTGTTTTGAACTCAGGTAGTCAAAAGATTAGTCACAGTCAAAGCATCGAACGTTTGATTTTTGTGTCAAAACAAGTGTTTGTTATGCAAAATTTGCAAGGTGTGTGCAAGCACAGATGGAAATATAAAGTACGATGGAGGTGTGATTGATCTGGACTTGTTTGTTCATCTTTCAGAAGAGCTTCAAGTAGTTCTAGATGCTTCTATAAAAACAGCTGAGGGCCTCTGAGGCCTCTACACACCGAGCACACTGAGAATTTTGTGACATGTATACACATCGAAAGCGGTATAGTTTTGTAAAAACACTGTCCTCACTCTAAAAACATCAAGCAATGATGAGCTGATGTTTTCTAAACAAGAAAAAGGAAGAAACAGAGATTCAAAGTACATTCAATTTTAAAAGAGACAGCAGCAGGGACAATTCCACAGTTTGGAGTTGAAGCTGTATCACGACTGCTTTTCTACATGTGTCAGGATGTCACTGGGACGTTTGAGCTCATGTTGGATGAGTTGGATCCACATGAGAGGAGGCAGAGAAATCATTTCAAAGATCACTTGTTGCCAAATCCTGCAGTCCGATTGGTCAGATCTGTTTATCCGCTTGCAGAAAAATGAACCTCGATCCAAAACAATGAGTGCCGCAAATTTATCCTGCAAAATAGCGCAGTATGTGTCAACAGCTTCATTAAGAATAGGTGAAAAAATAGATTTATATTTAATAATTTAATATTATATGAAAGTATTAAGTTAAGATAAAAATGTAGTTAATTAATTAATTTAATAAGTTAATAATTTATAGTACAACGGAGTATTATAATTAATAATGTTTTATTAAATTGGATTAAATTAAGCAAAAATAATTCAATAATATTTAAATATTACGAGTCTGGTGCATAAAGACAGGCTTCCACTCTTTGAGCAGTTAACATAAGCTGTGAATGTAATGTGCTAATAACAGATTCTGACTAGTTATTTTCCATTTCTGCTATTTATAGACCGGCTGAGTCCCTGTTAGTCCTGCACACTCACTGCTGCGTTCACTCTGGGCTATGAAATGGACAGGCACTAACTAGCATTAGCCTTTTGACCTTTACCTGTCCTGTTGGGGTGATTTGTGGTGATAACTTTTGTCATTTACTTAATAAGAGAAGGTCACTAACATATACACTCACAACTAAAAGTATAGAGTACTGAGTCAGAAGACAAAAATAACAATATTATGGATTACCAATGAGAAGTAACTAAGTTAGGAACTAATGACAAGATGTTGAACTATCACGTTGAGTTTTAGTTGACTAATTTGATGATGAGAAGGAATTGGATGAATTCACAATATGAGTAATTTAGGCTAATATGTATCACAAAGAGCGGTATGTACAGGCTGACGTCACGTAACCAAAAGTGCTAATTCACATGGGAACGAGAAATAAGTCCAACCAAGTCTTTATGTTGAAGTGGTCACTCACATCAGCCTCGTGTCAGTCAGATCAGCACACCACAAAAACACACAAAGCTTCTTTCTTTGTTCTGTGGTAAATTACTTCTTGAACCAAGTAGATACAATATGAACAAAAATTACTCAGAAATGTGATTTATTGTAAAAACCGCCCTCGCTTCTTTGACTCTGTCTGAAAAAGTCACATTTCAGCATCATCCCTTTGCACATGAAGCTACACGTGAGCATGCGTTTCTTAGTAATCTGCGTATCTCCATGTTTTTAGAAAGTTCCTTTTGTTTGAATAAACCAAAGATGAAAATCTTTGACTTTCAGTGGCTGGACTAGCTATACCAAGAAACAAATCATAAAATTAAAGATTTTGTGAAAAAAAAAAAATCGGTCCGTGGGTTGAAGGTAATGACTCACTCGTCTTTTTTTTTCTGAATCTGCGAGGAACGATGAGCCGGGTGAGAAACTGTTTAATATGTGGTGAGTCATTTCTAACCATGCTGGATTAGACAGTACTTTCTTTTCTAAGAGTTATTGGCTTCGCAATAACTCACCTACAGTTATATAGTCAAAGGGAGAATAGGACGCACACACACACACGCACACTTTTCAAAGAGCTAGACAATGAGCAGACTGCTGATTGATTTCTGTGGGTAAGAACAGAAGCACCTGACCATTAGCAGGGAATGAAGGCTATAGTCTGAACAGAGGGGCTTTTTACGACCCCACTGTGAATGACAACAACAACAGGGAGCTGTGCGTATGTGTGCGTGAGTGTGTGCGTGTGTGACAAAAACAGGCAGGGGGAATCTTGAGGAGTGTGTTGTTGTGTGTGAAAGTATGTTTCTGTTTCTGGAGTGTATTTTCTTGTGTGTGTCTGTGTGTGTGGGGGTGACCGAGTGAAAAAAATGAGGGAAACTTTCACTGTGTGTGTATGTGAGTTTCTACACCTGCATGACTGTGCCTATTTATGGTGTGTGTGTGTGTGTGTGTGTGTGTGTGTGTGTGTGTGTGTGTGTGTGGGTGTCGCGGGAGAAAGGAAGAGACTCCCATCATTCCCATCAGTCCAGCTGTGCCTCTTTATCCTCACTTCCGAAGCCCATCAAGTTTTCTTATTCACGCCCCCTCCCAACCCTTACACTTGTCCATGAACACACACACACACACACACACACACACACACACACACACACGCTTCCCCACCAATTCATTTGACAGGATCTTGGTCTACTGCTGCACATCAAAGGCAGAATGATGCGAAACAGCCTTGTTGAAGGAGGGAAGATGAGAAGAGCCTCCTACTCTTCCTCCTTCAGCCTTGAGACCCCCCGTTCACCTCTTTTGTTGTGTAACTTTTCTTCCCTTTTCTCCATCCTTCCCTATTTTTTCCCCCTACCTATACTTCTCATTTAAGAGATTGTTAAAAAAGAAGAAGATTGCCAAATTCATAATGGGCCCTTATTCTGCTCCATTCAGAGCTCCATTGTGGGAAAAATCAATATGTCTGCACACCGGGTGTGATGCTGGTTCTTTCTTTCTTTCAAGATGAAGGAGGATGAGGAAGGGACAGTGTACTTACACTGTCCAAAGTGTGCCAAGAAAATATCCCCACACCATTACATCATCACCAGTATCCCAGGCTGATGTTTTTGGTGATCGTGGCTCAAGAGTTGGGAGTTCGCCTTGTAATCGGGAAAGTTGCCGGTTCGAGCCTCGGCTTGGACAGTCTCGGTCGTTGTGTCCTTGGGCAAGACACTTCACCCGTTGCCTACTGGTGGTGGTCAGAGGGCCCGGTGGCGCCAGTGTCCGGCAGCCTCGCCTCTGTCAGTGCGCCCAAGGGTAGCTGTGGCCATTTGTGCCAAATTCACACATCACAGAAGAAACTGGGTCTCATCAGACCAGACAACGTTCTTCCAGTCTGTTCCAGTTCTGTTGTCAAACATTGTCTCTTCAGTTTCCCGTTCATAGCTGATAGGAGTGGCCCCCGGTGTGGTCTTCTGCTGCTATAGCCCACCTGTTTCAGTCTGACCTCCAACATCAAAAAAACCTTTTCACCTAGAAAACTGATGTTCACGGGATATTTTCTCCTTTTTGGATCATTGTCTGTAAACCCTAGAGATGGTTGTGTGGGGGAAATCCCAGCAGACCATCAGTTTCTGAAATACTCAGATCTGCCTGTCTCACACCAACAACCATGACACATTCAAAGTCACTTAAATCACCTTTCTTCGTTTTGATCTCAAGTTTGAACTTTAGCAAGTCATCTCGGCCACGTCTGCATGCCTGAATGCACTGAGCTGCTGCCACGCGATTGGCTGATTGGCCACATTAATGGGCAGTTGAGCAGATCTGCTGTATTAAATGTGTTTATTCATGTTAGCCCTTTTTAATCTAATTTAAACAACTTGTTGAGGTCATTTCTAATCCAAAGTTACAATACTCGATGATTATTTTATTTCATTAATATTTCTTTTAAAGCCCAGTTTGCCAGTTTTTACCAGTTTCAGTTGAGGTCAATTAGTACAACCTTCTCCTTTCAGGTATCACAACGGGAAACTAATCTGAAACCATTATATATTAGATCTAGTTATCTCCCCGTTACATATTTGTGTATATTCATAATATTACCACACAGAGTTCCAAGACAAGCATTTGGACTTGAGCTGGATTTAGTGGTGACTTATATTCAGTGTTTGGAAGGTTACTTTTAAAAAGTATTCCACTACACATTACAGAATACATGTCCTAAAATGTATTTTGTAACGTATTCAGTTACGTTACTCAATGAGAGTAACGTATTCTGAATACTTTGGATTACTTAATATATTATCATGCTTTTCACAACTACATGAATGTACTGTTGCTGTGTGATTTATTACTATTACTGAAGTTTATTTGACGTAGCAGTACCAACTAGATTTTTAAATCTTAATATAAAATGAGTAACAGTAGGGTGGACATTAGGTAACGCTGCACTTTTTGCAGCGATCTATAGAAAACTATCCTGCGTGTATATAAAACAGGTCTGCGGCTCTGAACTGTAGTAAAGGGACCTCTGGCTAATACGTCGGGTTCGTGTCGGGCTCGTAGCCGAAAACTAGCTTTACTTTACTTACTAGCTACACTGCCCATGAGGCTACATTCTTTAGGGCTATGCCTGTAACACTCTGCCTATTGTCTTCATATTGAAAAAATTTTTGAACAACAATTTATAAAAATATTTCGTCATGTAATTATGCGCAAGTAGAGGTGACATGGACCACGAGATTGAGACACAGAGCCTCTTAATGCGTGTTTTCTTTGGGTTTCCACTGGCATGGAATTACCAAAAATAGAGAGGAGACAGCCTAACATATGAAACAGGAAAAGACCGCCATGTAATCCATTTATTTTAACAAAGTAACTGTATTCTGAATACCATCTTTAAACGGTAACTGTAACAGAATACAGTTACTCATATTATACATGTCGGTACATGTACTCAGTTACTCCCCAGCACTGCTTATATTCCACCTAGCACTTAATGAACCTGAGCTAATGTTAATGTCATTTACACCTGCACCCTCCATTCATGTTATATCACCAGTAAAACACACACACACACATGGGCTTTTCCTATGGTTTTACGTATTAACATGCTAATGCCGAAAAAGAATTTATTTTAAGCAGCTCACACTGCTGTGATTCATCCGATATTATTTGATTATGACTCAGTCAAACAATTGTCAGGCATGTAAGACGTCTCCGTTAATCAATTTATTGAGAATAGAGATCAAAATCCTTGTGAAATATAAGACATAGATATTCCGCACAATAAACCATGTAATATTTTGGAAACAATGTGTTTCCAAAGTGGTCTGAAGCTGTTTTGGGGAAAAAACATGTGGTTACTGTAAACGGGTTTCACTGGGCTAGTCTGGAAAGTATTAGTTGAGATCATAGCACAGGCCCTAATAGATATCACCTGTTATTCATCTCTGAGATGAAAAACTGATGATTTCCTATTAATAAGTGAGTCAAATAGCTGTTCCATAATAATGAATTACTGTAAGCGAGGGAGTCGGTGCAGGATGTTTGCACCGTGTAGGAGATATTCAAAGCTGTGGTTTTGTCAGTCAGGCTGCACCTTCATTAGCTACAACACGAGGCGTTTATGTGAAATATGAAAATAAGAACCGTCAAAGAGAAAAAAAAAAGGAAAGAGGAAAAAAAAGGCTGTAAATCATGTGCTCTTCAGTCAACTCGTGCACATCACCTGCGGTGTTTGTCTTCACATCCTTAGAGGAAACCTCCTCATGAGATGGTTGGGTTTCTTTGCAGCAGCAGCGGCAGCAGCAGTGGAGGCGGCTCTGCAGCATGCTCTGCTGCCTGAGCAGACACGTTTTGAGAAAGACAGATAAGGGTGACAGAAAGAGAAACTCAGAGAGAGCTGTGCATGCCAATCATAGTGAAGTTACAAACGGCATATTCTGTGGTGTGCTGGGGAGGAGGCATCACAGCTATAACTGAACAGGTGTTTGGCCTCGTCTACGATCGGAGCTTAATAGAAGTGGTTCTGTTCAGTTCAGTCTCATATAGTCACAGTCACACATATTGTGATGTTTGAAGTGACAGTGGAGTGAGAGGAACTTAAAAAGATTAGTCCAGTAGACTGTCATCTAGCTAGCTGGCTAACTTATCTGAAACTGTTAATGCTAGTGCTAGTGTTGAAAAGCACACCAAAACTCACATGGCATGTGAAGTATAAGCGTGACTGTTTCTGTGCTTGTTCCTTTAGGAAACATGAATAAATATTGTAGTGATTTCTTTCTTTTTTTTCAAGAGGAAATAGAGAAAGAGAGCAAAGGAAACAGAGAAAGATGAAGATGGGTTACGATAACATCAGAACACTGAGTTCCTTTATCTGTTGGTAAGTCTGGTTGCTGAGCAGAATGACTGGAAACCTCTGTGATGCTGCATGGTTGAAACCACATCACACACGAGCACAGGAATGCCTGTCACTCAGTGATGTGGTGGAGGAGAGGGCACATGTTCTTAACAGAGCATTCACAAATGCCACCGCTGCTGCAGCACTCGCTCGTACAGCTCGACAGGTGAAGTGGAAAATAACAGTGCAGCGGCAACCAGCGTCCACACACACACACACACACACACACACACACACACACACACACACACACACACACACACACGTGGATGCATATGAGCAGATATTGTACCGATACCACACCACATACAAATCCACAATGTTAGCAGGAAACACTACAAATGCAGGCACACTTCCTGTACCTGTGCTGGTAAACAAGGCCTAGCGTGATCACTTCAAATGTTTATTGTTCAGACTGTGAGACTCTGTGCTTGTGTGTGTCCTTCCGGTGTGTGTTATGTGTGCATCATATGTCGACGGTTGTGAATGGTTAATGTGCACATCATATATCCACAGCATTACAATGAATTTTCTGCGTGTGGGTGCTTGCAGTCAAACAGCCCCTTATGCAGCCCTTGCTGTGGGAAACATGCTCAAGTAGATGAATGAGAAACACACAAGTGTTTCGCTGCCCCCACCATGGGAAAACACAGAGAGGTGATGTGATGTCCCTGGTTACCGAGAACGCCTTGTACTGAATCTGAACATAGCTAGGATAACTCATTCATAGAGTGGTACGGGGTTACATGTGAGACAGTCTGTGACGCAGGTGGGATTCACACAGAGACGAGCAGTCGTTTTCTGACACGTGGCTAAAATTGTAATTTGCTCCTTTCCATGAAAAACAAATATATTTGGCCTCAAGAGGAAGGGCTTTCTTTAGCGAATATTCACTGTAATCAGGACACAGAAAAGCTTTAGTCACTGCAGCAGATCATTAAATATGAACCACATCAACAGCTTTACTGTTTCGCTCCAAGAGGCCCTCCTCTTCAGTTGAATGTCTCTTTCGATGGCACTGCTGACTAACAACAACCCTGTCCGTGCTGTTGCTCACGTGCGAGGCTTTTGAGGAAAGCCTCTGGGGAAGTTTTTCTACTTTTTCTTCTGGCCACAACCTGGAGTACAGTCTCCTGAAACTGAGATGTGGCACGGATGCTTTTCGTTCTCTGCGGTATCTGAAATGCGGTCTTGATGTCTTACACAGAGGAGCTTACTATGACCTCACTCGCACGGGTCAAAAAACTGTTTAATGACCCCTAGTAACTTTCAGCCACAAAAAGGAAAGCGTGTATACTGTGAGCATTTGGTGAATGGTTGCTAGCGTGACATTGGTTGCAAAGCAGTACCTGGTGTTGCACTGAAAACCTCCTTGTGGTTTCTTTGGTTGCTAGCAGGTTGCCGCAGTCACCAACTTGTCTGCAAATGCTCGCAACTACTAAGTTTTCATAGTTTTCATTGTAGCAATAAGGCTTAACTTTTGCTTTGAAGACAAATTTCCAACTGATGGTCAGTGTTTGCAGACAAGTTGGCATCTTCCATGCAAACTCTCTGCTAGCGCCCAAAGCAATTGCATTGCATTGGTGCAGCAGAGTCTTTTCACCTAGTGACAACCAGCAACTATTTGCCAACTGGTTGGGGAATACATTTTTTAACTAGTAACAAGAGGTTGCCACAAGATCTGGGCCCTACTGGTTGAGGTTTAGCAGGGTGGGAATGAACAGGTTACACATTGTTGAAAGTTAATAAGAAAATTCACTATATAACATATTTGGATTCTGAGTATAAACACATTTACAAGCTTTTTTTATTTTAGATGAGGAAAAGCTGTGAAACGCTCTCTGAAGTTTTAGCGCAATGCTAGCTAGTTAAAGGTTTTATCTGAAAGTCTAGAGTTGAATGATGTTTCCAAATCGCATGACAGATTTTAGATGATGTAGCAGCAAGATTAAACTTGTGTTGAAAGTATATAGCAGTTTTTAAATTGTGTTTACAGGCCAAGCAAAACCAGATGCTGTCGTCATGTTTAGTGCAGGAAAAAAAAGGCAAGAATGACACAGTTTATATTTGCACTTCAAGTTATGAAAATGATTCATTAAACACGTTCGTGGTTTCCACAGCTTTTATTATTTATTGTTTTGTGTGTGTGAGTAATTTTAGGACCATTGTGTTATACATACAGTATTTCAAAATGAAAAATCAACTGTCAAGTCAAACACGTGAGGTGGTGCTGAAAAGAATCAAGTCAAACAAGGTGAGGTAAACGATTTTTACATTTCTAATATGAAGGTAAAATCAAATGTAGTCAAAGTCATTTATACCCTTGACCCCAGAGGGTTAATTATGTGTGAAACAATTCAGGCTGGTGAGCATTAGAGGTGGGCGGATCGATCCAAATATCGATAATAATACAAACTCTGGTATCGTCTTGACACCAGCGCGATAGGACCGATAGTTTGCATTTCAGTATGTAGCCCACTGAATTGCGTTAAATAAATTATTGTGGGCATTAAAAATCATCAAATGTGTTCAGAATTTGCAGGTTGATGATGAGTCATGTCATGAATCATGACTCTTTTACATAAGATGCCTTTAAAGGTTAAAACGCTCAGTATTGGTATGACCAACACTGGCCCTGTATTTACCTGGTATCGGATTGAACTTGCAGTATTGCACAGCACTAGTGAGCACGGGTTGACAAAGCCACCTGCTGCACCTGCATACTATGCTAATTTGAGCATTAGGACAACATTATATTGGCAAATTATTACATTTCCAAAACACCAGTTAGGAGACACCAAAGAATTCCATGAATTTGGGTGACAGTCTGTGTGACCTTTTCTTTGCATTGCATGTAGTTTTTTGAGCCACTGTTTATATATAAACTATTGGTTAGCGACATGACAGTGCCGAATGCTGTGTTCAGTGGTACATGACATCAGAGTGCTAAAAATGCAAACGATGATGTAGAGTAGGCAGTACAAACACATACTGTGCATCATGCAAAGCTACAGAAAGTCATCCAAGCACTTCCTTTTAAAAGGCATGCAAAAACAGAAGAGACACACATGCTTGCAGACCAGAGACATGAATATGAATAAAGAGCACATTATGAGGTGACTGGCAGGTAACGTACAGCGTGCTCTGCACAGTGTGTAATCATCCATATGTTTTTCTAAGAGTGTCATAGGGTTGTATGGATGTGTGTGTATGACAGCTGGCGTGTGCTAATCAAAGTGTCTCATCTCCCTCACAATCGCACACTCAGCCTGTGTACCTGTCTGCTCTCTTACGTACACTGTGGTTTGTCAACCAGCCCTGCAGTACGCACACAGCCACAGATAAGAGCTGTTTATCTCACCACGGCGGCTTCCTCTCCAGTATACAAACACACTCAAACGTCTCTCCTTCTCTGCTTCTCTTTGACTTTCTTCTCATGTCGATGCAGCTCGAAATGCTGCAAACTCAGACATTCCATGGTGAGCCGCTGCTCTTCTGGCCTTGTGCTATTCTTTCCCGAGTGTATGAAACCTCCCAAAAACCTGGCGATGGATGTGTTTATGAAGGTGTACGCCAACACACAAAAGACCTGCAAGAACCTGCAGGCGCACTCACACAGTCTGGATGCGTGCGCTGACAAGCAGCCTCAGAAACTCCAGGAAACAAATACACACACAAAGCAAGAGATGCATGTCAGGAATCCTCTTACACAATCTCCCCACATGCTGTTTGACATGGGAAAATCTATGCTAGAATTCAAGCTTGCAAAACAGAGTTGCATCCAAAGACCGTTCAGCGTACTGCTGATTGACAGCCGTCTCCTCCCATGCACTTGTCATTCGCACAGAACTTGCTGTTGGGTCTAACACACTCTGTGTCCTCTCTTTGCAGAAGCTGAAGTTGCTGCTGTGCAGATCAGTTTAGATTTCTGATGATTGGAGATTATGTTGTTGTAGGTTGAGGTGCCATCGTCTCAGGTTATGCTGATATCAGATAGGAAAACCTTTGTATTACATGGAAGTTGTCGAGTAAACATTACATGTGAACTACTTTGAAATCTAAGAGCGAAATAAAACAAATGATTTGTCATTTTATTAACCTGATTTGGACATAAAGCCAGCAAATACTGAGGTGGCACAGGAAGGCTTTGCGGTGTTTTGAAAGTGCTGCCGGATCACAAAAGCACATTTTGGTTCACACGAGTTACAGATCATTTAAATATGCCACAATAAATATACTTGCAACTGGTTTACAAAGCGTCTTGTTCACTTGACATCAAATCCAAAATGTCTCCATATATCTAGTCTTCTCTTGTGCCCTAGCGTTGACATTTTGTCGTGATTTCCTGGGAAACATGGAGGCTAGTTGTACCGTTTCCTGTAAGCAGATCAAACATGGACGAGGAGATTACTTCTCACTTCCAAACTGCTCCTGCCTTTCTACACATCTTAACTAGTTCTGATTGGATCTTGCCTTTAATATTTTAATCTCGTCTTTTTTTGTTGATGAAAGTGCGTTAGTCTTTATTTAGTTTAATTAGGTCGACATAATTAACCCGGTCCACAGTCAAATTTCAATCCAATGGAGCATCTTTGGGACGTGTTTGGGATTATGGATTTGCAGCAACTGCAAATTCAGGTTTGATTCTTTTGTTACTGATCGTATAGGATGCAAACTTTTCTTAAATTTGGACGTGGTGGATGCCGGAGAACGTTTGAGAACCAGTGAGAGGAACCAAAATGAAGCTTGTATCACAATAGTTGTAAATAGATAGGCTTTCCACTTCCTTCTCTCACCCCAACCGGTTGCAGCAGATGGCCCCGCCCCTTCCTGAGCCTGGTGCTGCTGGAGGTTTCATCCTGTTAAAAGGGAGTTTTTCCTTCCCACTGTCGCCAAAGTGCTTGCTCACAGGGGGTCATATGATTGTTGGGCTTTTCTCTGTATGTATTATTGTAGGGTCGACCTTACAATATAAAGCGCCTTGAGGCGACTGTTGTTGTGATTTGAATTGAATAGAATCCGGGAAACAAGTTTTCAGAGGGTTTTACATGAAAGGCAATTTGAATTTGTAGATGTGGGACAAAAATTTTATTTGATCAAGCTGAGATCTTAAAGAACATGTAGCCCATTGTGGCCACGTCATGGAGTGCTGACAGGAAACAGGAGGAGGGTTTGGGAGGTGGGAATGGAAAAGGAGAAAAAAAAGACAATTAAATAAGAGAAAAATATCTCGGTGGCAGAGGGAGAAGGTGGAGAAAGAAGTGGGGTAACATGAGATTGGGAGCGATGGTGTGAGAGAGCACCTGTCGCACTGGAATCAGGTCCGCTCGTGGTTAACCAGAGTTGGCAGCACCTCAGCTTGACCTTGTCCCCCTCACGCCACCGCTCCCCTCTGATCCCATTAGGGGCTAGGCACCATGGTAAGAGCCCCAATTCACACACACTCACACATGCACACTTTCACCACCACAGCTCACCCTCCCTTGTCGCCCATTTCCATTTCCTTACCCCCATCTTAGGCTGGGCTTGTCCTTATGGGGGCCCAGGATAAACACAGGGCGTTTTTGGAACAAATAGTCTGCTAATGTGGGCAGACAGGACAGACAATTAGAACCAAGCACATGCTGCATGTTGGTATCCACAAGCCTGGAAGAGGACTCACGAACGGAGAAAAAATGAACAGATTCACAGAACGTGACGTCTCTGCCCACCTTCTCTGAAGAAGAACTGCCGTACCCGCTCTTGCCTCACATATGGGCGACACATTAACTTTGCAAGTGTTAGCAAAAAGGTCAGTGACCCACATTCAAGGTTCTTACCTGCTTTGTCAGCAGGCCCCAAACTTTTTAGGAGGCCACGAGATTGTGACCTAAATATAGGCAATTCTTATAGGCCTCAGTGAACGCGTCAGGTGAAGTGGCTTCCTTTTAAAGTTCATTTATATTTACAGGCCAGCTGTAGTGACTGGAATGGGAAAAACCACCACCAAGATGTTGAAGCAAAACCAAAAAACCTCCCCAAAAAATTTGCCACACTAAAATCATGCTTTTCATTGGGGAATCTGTCCCTCTTTGGAACCTGCTCAAGATTTCCTAAATCCTTTTTTTTTTGGTTTACATTGATTGAAAAACTCTACTTGGCAGATTATGTAAGACTGGGGGGGAAGTGGAGACCGCAAAAAGACCTTTAAATGCTTATGTAAAGTATATGCATGTGTGAACGTGCGTGTGTGTGTGCGCCTGTGTGTATATCTCCTCAGTGCATCTTTCGGCTCTGCTTTGCCTTGGCTGAAACAAAAGAAAAACCCCAGCCTGTGCATTTGTGGTTGTAAATACAAGCAAGCACATATACACACTATGCTAAACTTAGCATGCGTCTGATTGCTTGGTACAGCCAGACCTCTGTAACCATATACTCAGATACATTTAGACGCGTACATGCAGGCTAGTACCGGGTGTTATGCCTTTCCTCTTGTGGACTTTGAGGATAATATACAGTATGATCTGGGAGAAGGCAGACAGAGGAGTGTGAGATGCTTTTGTTAGATTGGAGAAAACAGGAACTGAGTGAGAATGCTATGGCTGTTTTACTCTCAGCAATTCAGTGATACAATGCTGTTTTCACACACAATATCAGGAGAATGAGACGGGGATGTAGCACACATCAAACAAGTTTACACTTCTGGAAATATTCTGTGTGGTTTAGGCAATGGAGCTGTCTGCATAGCATGTACAGGAGGCACCACCATAGACTATAACAGGATTAAGCCACTGTGATGCAAACACTTTTTGCACACCGCCAAGTTGGTTTGCAGAGCCAGAAGTATTTAGATATTTGAATTTAAAGGGTGAAACACTAACATGCTTGGATGGCAATGCACAAACATATCCAGTGTATGGACAAAATTACCAAGCTGCACTGCTGAATCTTTGAATGTGAGTGTTTTCAGTCAGTGCTGTAGGTGTACCAAACTGAGCACCTAGCCAAGCAGGCTGCCTTTAGAAACAGTTGCGAAACAATGAGTGAAGCATTTAGAAACCACAACAACTCAGCCACTACATGTCAGACCACGTAAAGTTACAGATTAGGGTTGCAGAGGACCGAGGAGCATACTGTGTAAAAGTCACAGAGTCATTGACATCAGCACAAAAACTGCCTCGGGTGCTTTGTTGTATGGCTTTCAGACAGCGGCTAAGTAGATCCTGCAGGTGTAATGTGTAGGCCCTGTGCTGTGTATATAGTGGAGGTAACTTTTACTTAGTATGATTGAAGCCAAACTAATAAATGCTGGAATTTCACTCTTCTGGGTCGGTCTGACAATTTCATTTGTTAGATGATTCCATTAAAAATGCTCCAGAATTTCCAGAAACGGAGTAACGAGACCCAGTTCAGTGGGTCACATGACTGGAGGCCTTACAGACAGCTAGTGGTTACAATGTGCAAGCCAGTCAAAGTAACAACACTCCAGATGGATGAGTTCAACAAACTACTTAACCCACCATAAAGTTATTATGAAGGAAGAAACTTAAAACGGTTGTTGTAGCAGGTTGTAAACATGCTTTTGGGCACCTTTCGAATCTCCAGTGACACTCAGAGGAAGTGCAGCTTTTGGCAACTGTGCATTGGCTTCTGACACTGTATTGCAGCACACATGGCACCCCACGCTGGATGCACCACATTGTCAACTATGCTGTTTGGACATAAGCACCATCCTGCATTCAGCTGACATTTTACTAGGGAGCCATTGGACCTACAGACATACATGCACAAGGGCGGGTTCAGACGTGTCACCCATGGCAGTCCGCCTTCCCCTTTGGCAGATCAGCGAACTCATCCTCACATAAACAGGTTTGTGTGCTGGCACACATTCACTTTAAGGATATACTAGAAGCCAGGCGTGTAGCCACACAGACTATGTACATTCACCCAGACTGACAGGCTGCGGCATGCCAACACACCTTCCCCTTTCCAAGAACTTCCAATGAAACGCGTAGAACTTCCAAATAGTGGAAGTTAACAAGCTATTGGAACCAACCTAATCTATGTGAGAAAGACAGCTCTTTACTGCTGTATCTACCACAGCAGACACCATATTCCATAAAAGCAAAAAAACAACCCAAACAAACAAGAAAAACAGCAGCAACATTTGACAGGAAAATGGCAGTGTGGCCACAGAGTGGGTAAAAGTGGAAACAGAAACAAACAATAGAATGGGCTGGATCCAGGATATGTTATGACTATTATTTCCTATGCAAGCAGTTAAAGTATTCTGGCAGGATTAAACTCACTGCCAGAGGAAAAAGGAAACATTTTCAAACAGGTTATATTTAATGTGATAAGCACTGTATAACAATAAGTTCTCAAGCATAAAGTGAAATAGTGTTTCTGCAAACATTTAGAATAACAGAGCATCGGCTGTATGATGACACGATGATGTAACTTAATAAACAGACTTTGCCAAAAATAAGAAAATGTTTTACCCTGTGGGTGTTTCACTGATCAAAGATGGAGCAGCTTTATGACTCAAAAGTGGAGGTGAGTCACAGTTTGCTTTTGATGATTCTTAAATGACCTTAGAATTTATAAAATCTACAGTTGTCCGTGTACAGCATCACTCAGATTAAACGCAATAAGAGTTCTCTGTGAAATTGTCCCCACACAAAGATAACCACTGTTCTGTAACTACTGCTGCTGTCACGCCTGCAGGAAACCAAACGAGGGTCCCTTTAGGTCAGCTCCCACTTCAAAAGCCAACAGTGAGCTTTGTCGCCGGGCTGTGAGCAGTGAGCTAGAGCATCCTGGGGCTCCTGCTCCCTCACACAGTAATGGGATTAAGGTTTCCACAGGGCAGATTAAGGGGCTCCAGGTCCTGTCTTGCTCTCCCTGCCACTTTAGGTAACTCACAACTACTGCATCCGAATTTATTGGCCATAGCAGAGTGGGAATGCTCGCAGTGACTTGAAATTCTTTAGCATAAAGTACAATAATGTAACATTTTGTATTGTACAATATGAGGACATGATGAAACACCTTATGACATAACATAAAGTAGTGACACAGTGGAGCAGCAAAGGTGCATCATGACATTTGAAAGGAGAGCAGGCAGCAAAAGATTAGGCTGGTATGGATGGTCGGTCCAAAGATAGGCTGGCCATAGTGAGTGCAGTTATTATTACACACATACAGGCATGACAAGACACGCTTAAATGCACACTCGCATGCAAACACGCCCCCTTAGACAACCGCATGTATATTTCCATACATACCAACAAAATGATTACTCAGTCTGGAAGGTTAGCGTGAAAGATATAATCACTTTGGTTTTCTTCAGTCATTTCTCAATTTCAGTCCAAGCCGAGGACACAGACCTGGTAATAAAATAGAGTGCACTGTAACAGATGGATCTGATACAGATTTAGGCTAGACTCGCTCTAGATTTAAGATTTGGATTTCTAAAAACAACAGCATTACAGTGCTGTGTATACACAGTTATATACAGTATAAAACTATGAACCATTGTTCAGTTTTGTGTTTGTGTAAACACTTTAAGACTGTATAAAAAGGTCATAAAACTGCGTATAATTTCCTGCATTTTCAAGATCAGTTTATTTGTTAAATGTATTTATCTGAACATAAATAGACAGAATACTTCAGACAGCACATCTGAGGCTGTAACTGCTGTTTTGGCCTCCAGTAACAAAGAGCCTGACTTTTGCTTGGACTGTGCTGCTACTCTTCTAAGTTGTAGGAACACTGACCCCTAGTGTTTGCTGCACACATTTTTTTTCTTTTTTGAGGAAAAAAAACAAGCAGTAAAACTTAGTTTATGAGCAGATGATTAAGATTATATTGATTCTGTAAAACGTTAAATGAGAGGGACAGCCAGAAAATAATGATGATGATCTATGAACTGGGGTGGTCATTCGACTGCCTTTGAATATCCCGATATCCAGTGACTCTCATAAAAGTTGTGTTGGTTAAACAAGCAACAAAGCTGACTTTCAATAAAATCGAATAATAATTATAATAAATCTGTATATGGTGGGTGTCATTCACTTTCCCTGTCTTCTCTGCTCATGTGTTTCTGGCTCTGGCAAGAAGCATAACAAGACACACACACACACACACACACACACACACACACACGCACACACACAAACAAACACAGAGGCTCCTGGGCTGTAGTGTCTCTGGCCCCTGCTAAGTTTCCCTCTCGGCCCAGCTGGCAGAAGTTACAGCAGGGCAACAATGTGGCTGCAGGACGGGCCAGGACGGGTCTGGGACGGGGGCCCCACGGCCCCACTGAAAGGCTCCTATTGTCCAGCTCCACCTCCATCGGGGACTATTAATTATGGGCCGCAGAGCACGGCTCTGAGTAAGATAAAGTCCACCCTCCAAAGTCCCCTTCCAAAAGCACACACAACTTATCCTCCCCCCTCCCTTCTTGGCAGGACAGACCCCCCCCCTCCCCCCCCTCCAACCCTTCTCGTGTCTTCTGGCTTTTTTAATGAAGCCAAACTGAGCACAGAGCAATTTTTTTAAAAGAATGTTCTCTGCAGGGGAGAAAGGGAAAAGGAAATCAAAGGTGTTTTCATCCCATTTCCCTCTATCCCTTCAAACTTTCACCAGGGGATTTGAGATCTGGGAGGCTTTTGTATGAGTCTCCACCACTCACCCTCCACTTTTATCCTAAGGGCTGAACGACTGATGTGGGATGTGACAAGAAAGGAGAAAACAGAGCTCCTGAGCAGCAGATTATTGTTTGTAAAGACTCTACTTTCCAGGGCCTTGGTGCAGGGCCATGCTGAAAAACAGAAATACTTTTATAGCTGTGGCAAATTGGTGTTTCAGGATAGTCAGCAGGTTTTAAATGCTAGCTTATTTTTACCACTTTGTTTAAAGTGTACTGACCTCTTTAAGTAAATTAATGCATGTGTGATGTCATTAAATTTAGAGTTATTTGAACAAGGAAAAATCTTTTGCAATTCTAGTTTAAGAAAACAACATTTTTGGTTAAATAAAAGTATCATATGAACTCAGGATGTAGAGCAGGTTAAGCACTAATCAGAAGGTTGGTGGTTCTGCTGCTCCAGTCTGCGTGCCAAAATACCCTGAGGCGAGATACTGACACCCGACACCCCAAGTTGCTCTTCGACGCTTACATCTGTGTGTGAATGTTAGATGAAAGCACTTAGTACGATTTCTATGCTTTTTATTTAACCTATAATATAAAATGCTTTGAGTGCTCAAACAGTGTAAAGAATAAGCAGCCCTATAACTGTTCAGAAACTACAGCCACTGTTAAACATTCAGAGGCACGTAAGTAATTGAACAAACTAACATAGTTTTAAGAATAAGGATTGCTTTTAATACTTGGATAAAAGAACCTTTGTGTTCATTTGCATGACTGCTTTAAATTTTGAATCCATGGACATCGTCAAATGCTGAGTTTCCGTCGTTGAGATGCTCTGCCAGGCCTGTGCTGCAGCTGCCTTCAGTTACTGTTTGTGGATCTCTCTGGGTTCAGTTTTGTCTGCTGGGTTGAGATCAGGTGACTGACTTGAGCATTGACGAATATTTCTTTGAGAATCGTTTGCAATCTCCTTTGGGTCATTATCCATTTGCACTGTGAAGCATCATCTGACCAGTTTTGCAGCATTTGGCTCAATCTGAGCAGAGTGTACTTCAAGACCATACGACTTCACAATTCATTGTGCTGTTCCTATCAGCAGTCACATCAGCGATAAACACTAGTCATACATACCATATGTTTCTATGCTATGACACTACCTCGACCGTGTTTGACAGATAATGTGCTTTGATTCAGATCACGAGCTGTTTCTATCCTCTCATACTTTTTTTCTTCTCATTAATCTTAATTCGTCTTGGCTTCATCTGACCAAAGACCTGTGCAGGCTGATTTAAATGTTTTCTGTCCTTCTTGTTCTTGAACGTAATCGGTGGTTTTGCACCTTGTAGTAAACTCTTTATTTGCAGTGGTCTTCACTTCCTTAGATTTTGAAACATATTATTCTTATCCAAGGAAAGAATTTGCAATCATGCACGTCAGGTGTCGTCTGTGGTCTCTTGGACCTTTTGGTGTGTCTCTCTCTCTTTCTGTCTGATAGGTCTACTTTTTTCTTTCAGTTTAACCCGACCTCCTCCTTCAATTGGACCGGCATCTCTTTGGACCTCATCTTGAGATTTCCACTGAACAATTACCAAATACAAGTTTAAAATTTTAAATCAACTCCAGATCTTTTATTAGGTTAATTTGTCATGAAATAATGAGGCCTCGCCTAGCCCGTTAATGCTTACTAACACAGCAACACACTCCAGGGCTAAAAGAATTAGCCACACGGAAATGCCTAAAAAAAGAAATAGTTTATAAAGAATGATTTTGGCCTCTGTGGATAGTGCTCCCCTACATACCAACCCAGTGTGGGTAGGGTCAGCTGTAGCCAATGGCTGTCTGCAAGGCCTCAATGATGAGTCCTACTTCAGTTTCTAGTAAAACTTTAGTATTTCAACAGTCTCAGGTAAGTCTGTCTGTGTGTGTCAGCCACACATTTTATAGACAGAGCTTAAAATGTGGAGTCCAGAATAAATGATGCCACGTTGGCTGTGTCCCTAAAGAGAGGGTATCCAGTGACTCTCTTATGTTGTGAGAAGCTTACTTGGGTTGGATCCACTTGTAATCTTAGAGGGAAGGACGACGTCAATACAAAGTTGCTCTTAGTGATGGAAAATTTCAGTCCTTCTTCCAAGATGACAGTGCCCCCGTCTTTAGGGCATGACTGATCACTGATTGGTTTGATTAGTATAGAAATAATGCGACTTATATGATGTGCCTTTAATATTTAATAGATTTCATCCCAGGTTAATACCAAATGAGAGGATATCATTTGGAAGAACGGTGCTCCATCCACCAGTAAAGATCCAGAGACTTGGATATCAGTGCAAATGAGAACTGAAGCTGTTCTGGTGGCACATGGCTGCCCAGTAAAACAAGTTTATGCAGAAAAGAAAGAAAAGTTCAATAGGCTTACATTAACATCTCATACAGTCACCAACAGGAACCGTACAACTTCCTGCAGCTTACATTGTAACAAACTAACATAAAGAACAGCACAAAAACAAGTTCAGACTGGAGCTAAATGAATTCCAAAAGATTTAACAAGAATAATAGAAAATGATACATAAGATTTTTACATAATAAAACCAAAATGACATCATCTGGTTTTATTATTACAGCGCACTGTTCGATGTCTCGTGGGGATGACACATAACATTACACATCCCTCAATAATGTGACGCCACCCAGGAACAGTTGCTCAACTAAGAATTACATTTTGATTTGGACAATAACCTGTGGTCTAACTGTAGCCAGCACAGACCGCAATGAGACCTCTGGAGTTGGATTCATTTTAATTCATAACTTCTTTTACACATTCACATCATAAAAGGGTTGCATAATGGCAGGCAGGAAGGCTCGGCCAGAGCAAATGAAACACTGTGAAAAAGGGATTTTGTGAGCGCAGATCTGAATGAATTGGTTTGGGCAGGACACGTAAAGCTGAAGGCGAAACATATATCGCATTCCACCATGTGGGCCTGCAGAGAAATTTAAGAGTATGTGCTGACAGTTTATGAAGCCCAGGCTTAGCATGGGTTTGTTCTTGAAATGCTGGCAACTCGTATTAACCGAATAGATGTTCTAAGGACCTGCAGTCTGTTGAAGCTTGAATGTAAGTTAGTTATATCTGAGGGTTTATTTTATTAAGCAGATAATTATGCATCACTTAGCAGGTTGCACAGAAACTAGCTCTAAAGTACAGGTTAGTTATAATGGTGGCAAAAATCAAAGACTACTATTATAGGGAATAGCTTATAGCAATTGCTGCTGACTGTTTTCACTCCATTATTTTTAGCAAACTGTTGCCCATGTGCTGGAGAGTACAGACCAGATTCATTTGTGTGATGGAGATAGAGAGTTCTTGTTACCCTCTGGATATTACAGTGTCTGTGGGCAGTGCCTAGATAGACAGCTTTTAGTGCCTGTGTCACAATTTGAGCTTATTATTTAGTGATGGCCCAGTTGGAGACACCACAGGAGACTGAACTGAAGCCACAAAATGAAACTCTTTATTTTCATGTGATGAACAGAAGATGCTGCCAACACAAGTCAGGCACAACCAGAAAATGAAGAGCACAAGTTCATATATCAAACCACAACAACATTTGCCTCAAGAAGCTTTATGTTGTAAAGAAAAGAGCCTACAACAACAGAGAGAAACCCCAACAATGAGATGATCCACTATCAGTGAGCACTTGATGACAGTGGGAAGGAAAAACTCCCTTTTAACAGGAAGAAAGCTAAAAGCTGTGTTTTTACTGTCTGTCTCAGTGTTATAGGCTCAAACCTCAAAGCTATGTTTTTACCTTTTCCCTCAGTGTCATTGTGTTCATGAGTTCAAACACTTTGCTCATGAGTTTATGGACGGCTCCTTTTTAACAGGAACAAAACAGAACCAGACTCGGGGAGGAGAGGCAGTCTGTTGACCAGATGGGGATGAAGGGAGGGAAACATGGCAAAAATGTATATAGTGCAAAGTGTAAGTATGTATAAACACACAGAGAGCTAAAAGAGGGGCGTGAAGAAGAAACACTCATTATGGAAATGAGGCAGTGTGCCTAAGGGAGAGTTCTTCATCACCTGATCCAGCCAAAAAGTTTACTCTGCTCATCTGGATGTAGCATTTTTAGTTGGAGAAACGTCTTGTCACTCATCCAAGTGACTTCGCCTCGGGGAGCGCTCATGTGGAGTAATACTGTACAGGTGAACAGATGGTAACGAGGGTAGGAAGACCAAAGAAGGGAAATGAAAGCCAAAAACTTCTTTTGCTGAATTTGATGGATTCCTTAAGTCCAGAATAGCCCAATGCTAATCATCAAATCATTATTGTTGAGCCCACTGTTCTGCTTGTTCTACACCCCCTCCACTTTTGCTCTCACTGCTCTTCATCCTTCTCACTGTGACGCTCTCCCACCATGATCATCGACCACAGGCTTTGAAGACGTTCCAATGGCAGTGGACTTTGCACATACTTTTACTGTCCTGCAAATTTTCCAATCCTCCCTTACATTTAGGCTCTAATGTCAAAGGAGAGGAGTTTAACAATGTGTCTAGGCCATGCACGCCTGACTAAAATGTACAATCAATAACCTTTTTAGGCTCTTTAACAGAAAAAAAGATACTGTACTCACAAATGTAAACATATTTGTGTGTAATTTCGTCTTCCAGCAAATGCATTCTCGTAAACTTAATTAATAATGAATGAATCAAAAATACATAGGAGCAGGGTGTGTGGTTTGTGTAAGTTGCACTGTCCCTGACCATATTTGAATACAGTGGCTGGGAAGGACATCTCCCTGATCGTGTTTTACGTAGAGACCACATAAACAAAACACCAAAGGTGGAGATGAAGAGATGTTCTTAGGCATCTGTTTACTGTGGAGGGAAATTTGAATTAATTTCTGCACATTCACACTCAAGATTTGAAGCATCATACCTATGTTTATGGGAAGAGGAGTCCCCTTTACCAAAGAAATAAAAGGCAAGAGACAAGGCCACACGCATGGTTTTAAAAATCTCATCCTCTTCCTCCTCACCTCAAGGCTCATCTTTCTTTTCAGGTTTTACTAATTGCAGCTAACAGTGGGTGAAACCAGCTAAAGGAGGCTAACTGCAACAAAAACAGGAGTCTTAATAACAGAAAATTTCAGCATATCTTCACCAACTAACCTCAGCATCACTGTCGCCAGTCAGAAGTGAGCTTTTCTGACTCACTGACCCATATTGGACACCTTTCACAAAGTTTTACAGCCTCTTCCAGTGTAAATTGATTTGAATGCTTCTCGCCCAGCATTGACAGCTGAGGTAAACAGATTTGTTCCACAGAATCTGGATCGAGTCAAAACAGTAGCAGAAACATGCTGGCCATGGTCGTTACGGAGTAGTTTAACTTGAATGTTTTTGATCTCTCTTGACTAAGACATGTTTGTCTGCGGCCATCGTAGCTAGGATCATGCACTTGAATTGGGAAGTTTAAGAAAATAGAACTCAGTTAACTGCAACCCACAATCTACTGATATCTAGCTGTGAAACTCTTAAACACTGCAACTGATACAAGCTTATCTGGCTTATCAGTTGTCACATGAGCTGTCAACTAAAATGGCAATTTTATTAAATGGCCAGTCCAACTGTAACTATACCATAAAAAATGTGTTTCCTTTCTTTTTCTTAGGTGTCACAAATGCAATCAAAAAAAGTTATTATCCATTACATTTAACTTCACTGATTACAAAGAAGTGACTTTAGGTAGGAAGCTGCCACAACCCAGTCCAGGACTGAAATTAAGCAGGAGAAAAGAGAGCAATTTGTTTATATGGCAGACGGACAGTAATGGAGAGGGGCAGGGATTTATTGATGTATGGAAATAGTATACTTTAGGCTGTTTATATAAGAAGCACAGAGAAAAGGAAATCAAGTTGATGTGTGAATACGGGAGGTTATAAAAACTGGGCTTCTGAAAGTTACACATACTCAGACATACCTCAGACAGACAAAAGGAAACTAAGAGGAAAGATTCCCCTTTTTTTCCTTCACTCGTTACATTCTTCCTCTCTTCTTCTTCTCTTTCCTTGTTCTGACCCTGGTCTCTCTTTCCCCCCCAGATAGGAGGTTACATAACATATTTCCAGCACTCCCGCACTGACACACGCTCCTGCTACACTTCATCAGTTCCCTCATCCACGTCCCACCACCAGCACCACCACTGCCTGTCCTTGCACACACACACTTGTCAGCTGTGAAATATTTCACCCCCAGAACTTTTCGACTGGACATTGAACAGATTCGCGAATGCGTCGAGAACCTTCTCATGCCCTGATTCTTCCCCCTCTCTCTCTCTCCCCTCCCGCCCTCTCTCGTTTTCTCCCCTTTCATCTCTCAGACAAACACCCTGTTGCATTAATCAGAGGTTTTTCCCCCTGCCACCCTCACAATGGTTCTGTTTTACATCACTGATTGGGGATGCGAACCCCCTCCCCCCACGCACACACACACACACACACACACACATGCACCATTTCTTTCTTTCACTCTTCACTCACTGTGTTTCCCATAATGCAGCAGTTAAAGAAAAATGGGACCCCAGCCCCACGGCTTTGGCAAAAAGGTCGCAGGGTGGGGCGCAGGGGGTTGACACCAAGGTCAGCCGTGTCACTTCTGGGCCTGAGGGTGGGAGGGTGATGTTTTCAAGGGTTGTTTGGGTATGGACAATAGGTCTCCCTGACACCTGAGGAGAAAAGATGCATGGTGAAGAGGGCAGATATGAATGACCAGTTTGTCACAGTGTTCTGAGATCCACTCACAGGGAGATGGGTGGGGGCTGGTGCGTGGGGGAGGATGGGATCCTTTTGTTGAAGACAAGTCCAAGTGTACTGAAGTATGAAGTGCTGGGAAAGGCATTGGTATATTAACACCTAAGATGCTATTCAGTAGCATGTTAAAGGTTTGGAAGTGGATGTCACTATAGGAAAGAAATATGTAATGTAAAAATTTGTAGTGTAGTATCCTAGATCAGGTTTCCATACAAAAGAGAAACCAGCACCATAGGTCCCAAAGATCTTTAAAAACATAACATTTAAGTTTAACTTGTTATACTTTCACTTAAAGTTGTAATAATTAGCATGCTTTATGTTAAAAACAAATCAATCATGTAACGTGAAAGATTCTAAAAATCTTTAGTCTACAGTCTATAGTATTTAAGTGTATTTCAGTTCATAGCTTTGATTTTATAACCTTCAATTCAGCAAATCAACAACAACAGTTACCACAAGGTGCTTTATATTGTAAGGTAAAGACCCTACAATAAAGGAAAGAAACCCCCAACAATTAGATGACCCCATAGGAGCAAGCACTTGGTGACAGTGGGAAGAAAAAAAGTCTGTTTTAACAGAAAGACTCCTAATCCTGTGTTTTTACTGTCTCAGTGTTATTAGGATCAAACCTCAGTAAACACTTTATCAGGATATGCCCATTAGCTAATGATGTGTCAGTCACAAGTTTTAATTGAGTGAGTGGTTTCAGTCAGATCTGTCGCTGAGTCATTATGTCTGATTCCGAAAAACCAATATGGCGACACCAGGAACAGCTCGAGGCTCCGTAACAAGACTTCATAAATCAGTGGTTGGTATCACAGTGGCTAAGGTCGATTAACAAAAGATATATGACACCAAATAAATATCACTGATGCTTTGTATGATGCTGTGTATAAAAGCAACTGTCCACATACACACACATCAGAACTATAAGGCTGGAAAATGCAAACTTTGTATTTCCAAGTTTTTGGGTTTCCTCTTAAAGACCAGAATGAATTACTGCATGACTTACATTTAAATAGGAACTTCTGGCCACTGTTCCTATTGTTAAAAATGACAGTGACATAATTAGTAGCTCAGACCTCCAAAACAAATGAAGGGAAGTGAGACTAGACAAGCAGTAAGATGACTTCAGTTTTTAATGAAACCCCCTCGGGTTCATCTTTGACCTGCAGTGCATGCAGTATTTCTGCACACATATTTTGCTGTGCAGTTACAAATTCTTACTGACATTTGCCTCCAATCTACCGAGACTGTTTCACTGATTACAACTCAGATCTGGCTTTGCTGATCTTTTATAAATGCAAGAAAGCAGAACTTTCCCCCTCCAAGTAATGCATTCCTTAGCACAGCTTATATTTGATTTACATGCCTAATAAAAGTGTTAGCTGTACACTAAAGTCAAATATGAATGAATAACATAAACGCACAGCAATCAGAGTTAGTCACAGATCATAAAGAGCTGCATGAAAACATGGAATAAAAGATAAAATTCAACAATTCATTGTGTGCGTGCACTCCTGAGGGCTTGTGCCTGTCTGTGATTGTCTGACACTGAGAAATATTGCATGTAATTTACAATCCTGAGCTGTCACACTACTCTTTCCATAATATGATGGGGATTTACACTTTGATCCAGGGCGTCATTGGCAAGTTAATTATGAAATAATATTTGGTTACATCATGTATCATTATTGTTGACTGGCTTTAAACTTGGGGAACATCTGTGTCCATGTGCGTACGTATGGGTGTGTGTATCCAAGTGCTCGAACCCTTACCAAGTTTTTCCCCATGCCTCATTCTGCACTGATCATCATGAGTTTAGCTAAACCTTTTAAAAACCGCAGTGAAGTAAGGCAGTGTTGGCTTTGTTAGGTGTTAGGCTCAGTCCGCCACAGTCTGGGTGGCAGACTGAGGGCTGAGACTGACTCAGCTGAGAGCCTTGTGACTTACGCAGAGTGCCCAGGCTCGGACGGTTTCAAGTCTCATCAGACATTCTGAGAGCGGGTGGGGGTCGTAGACTGGCACAGCGCTCGCTCAGACTTGGCAGGGGTCAGTGGATCGGGGGTGAATTTCCTTAAACCCTGGCTGTTGGTGGAGGGAGAGATGGGAGCTCGGTTGTTTTGGCAGTTTTATAGCAGGGCTCCAGCACATGGAGGGTGGGGGTGGAGCAGGCCAGGGATTGAAGAGGTAGCAAAGATAGGTGAAGGGACTGAATGGGTATCATATTTTGCATCTCTAAAAGCTTGCGCTGACAAAAAGAGAGGCGTCCATTCCCCCCGCCTGTTAATGCACGGCAGAACCCAAAAAGGGGGACCATGCTAATGAGCACATGTGATTAGGGAGAGAGAGTGGGCTAGCTATGATGAGGGAGGATAGTGGGGGAGTTGTCGCATGAGAGGTGGGGGACTATTGGTTCTTAAAATGAGAAGTGAAAGGCCCCCCTTTTCCACCCATGGCCCCTATCTTTTCGGGGGGAGTCGTTCCAGGATGCACATTAATGATGGGCCACATACCAGTGGATAGCATGGGTAGGGCGGGTGGGTGGGTTGGAAGGGGACTGTGGTGCTGGGGAGGGCTAAGTAAGACAAAAGTAAAGCTGTGGAAAAATGCTAATTGACCACTGGCTTGGAAAAGTCTGCTGCTGCTGGTGGTGGTGGCAGAGGGGGGCAGGGGACGCCTAAGAGGCAGTGGGTGGAGGTGGAACAAAAGGCAGGAGTGTAGCGTGCAAGAGATATTTTTGGGAAAGGGGGCTTAGAGCATGTGTCTATGTGTGTGTATGTGTGTGTTTGTATGTATGTGTGTTTGGGTCCTTATTTGAGAGTGGGCACGGCTCAAAGCTGGAAACAAAGGCAGAGAGTGAGGCACCGGACTGTTGGACCTCCTGCACAGCGAAACTCACCCCCCTGTTGCACGCTGCCCTGGTTTAAAGTCTGAATCCAGTGATGTATTCAAGAGGCTGCTGAACAGTGACACAAATACTGAAACACCTCTTCACAAACCATGCGTGATAGCTCCAAATTATTGTGATCTTTTTATTATAGGAGTTTTAAAGGTGCAGTAGTGTCAGTTGTACGTGTGCTCTGACAAATAAATGCTACATGAGTATCATTTTGGTAACAAAGTGCACAAGAATTCTTCCTTTTATCTTTTTGGAGAAATGTAACTAAGAGAAACGGTACACTATATACAGTTGTTGGACAGTGAAACAATTTTTGTTATTTTGTTTCTGTTCACCACATCAGTTTTCAAATTTAACAGTCAAAATGTCATCTAAGTACAGACTTTCAGTGTTAATATTGTGTTAACTGTTTATTAGCTGGAACTAAAGACCTTTTTAGACATAGTACTCCATTTCCAGAGGTTCAAAAGTATTTTACCCCTGAACCGGAAGGCCAAATTATACTTTGCCAGGAAACATCCCAAAAAGCCTGTACAATTCTTTAGACAGATTAAACCTAAACGGAATTCTGGGATTCTCTCTCTGCTCAAACCTAGCTAAATGTTGTGAATTGATCAGTAAGCACATCACAATGTGAGTGGATAATGACACAAAGCATGCTGCAAAAGCAAGCCAAGAGTTTCTTAAGTCAAAATAGTAAAATACTCTTTGAAGGGAGAGAACCTCACAGACAGTCTTTAAGAATGCTAATCAGATGGCCCACCTCTGATGCTGTTGGCCAACAGGGTAGTGGAAAACTGTGCTACTGCTGGCTAAAGATAAAAGAAGTGAAGTGGTGGAAGACATGTTTGGAGTTGGTGAGAGAGAAGGAAAGTCAGTGTAGGGACTTTAAATGAAGGGATTATGACTGGTAATAAGAAAAAGGTTTAAGTGGAAGGTGGCAAGTTGTTGTGCAAAGGATGTTGAAAATATAGCTGCAAAGCAGAAGGAAAAGAGGAAGACCACGGAGAAGATTTGTGGCTGTAGTGAAGGAGGAGATGCATAAGGTTGGTGTGACAGAGGATACTATAGATAGGGTGAGATGGAGGCAGATGACCTGCTGTGATGGCCCCTAAAGTGAGCAGCTGAAAGAAGAAGAAGAAGACGAGAAAAGCCCATTGAGTTCTAGTGCAGTCCCCTGAGATGAACTTGTGGTATTTGCAGAGCTGTGGGGATGTGGAGCTTCCTGTATTGTCACAGGTGAATATTAATGGGTTTGCATGTCCAATACTTGGTTAACCCCCCCCCAAAAAAAAGAGTTCCTGAAAGTAGTAATTGAAACAAGTTAATCAGTGTGAATATAAAGTGCAAGAACATTTGCATACAGTGATCCTTACAGGGAAGTTTACTTTGTATTTTCGTTATCAGATTTTATCAGATTCGCTTGTAGGTAACAGTGAAGCTGGGATTTAGGCTAAAGAGTAGAATGTATACATTTATGGTCTTAGTGTCTATGCTTTAAATATCTCAGTAAATCTGACTTCCCTGTGAGTCATTGCCTGTATGTGAAGTGAGGCTAGCTTACACAGCTGAAAACATCTGCCCAACAGTAGCTAGCTGCAGTGCTATTGCTAGGCTAATGTCTGAGCTTACAAGAAAGGTTAGCCATTTACTATTTTCAGTTTGGTCTAACTTACTATTCTATTATTCTAAGCATCCACATTGAAGTCATAGCTGTTCAGCCAGTGTTTTCTTTTATAAACGTTTAAAGCAAGTCATCATCTTTGAAACCCCACGTTATTAGCTTTTTTCTTTTAAATACTTTGTCAAATGAATGCTAATCCTTTGAGGGAACTTAAGTTTCACATAAGGAGAGCCCATAAATACATTCTCTGTTGGTTTTTCTTCTCCATTAAAATAATGATGACTCTGGTGGACATACAGTATGTCCTGACATTCAGCCATATAGTCAGATAAATGGGTGGTGGTCTTGCATTCCTGGTGCTTTCAGGTGGTTCCAGCATGGTGTCTCTTGACCCACTTTCCCCTCCTGTCTGCTGGTTGGATAACACTGCGGTTTAGCAGCGCTGAGAGTTCACACCCTGGGAATAGTTGGCAGCTATAGAAGGAGGGGTGACGGAGGAAGAGTAGACTACTGTAAGACTGTGATTAATGAGCAAGTGTTATGGCAGCATCACAGAGAACAAAGAAACTAATCTACAGCACATGGAGAGTGAAAAACACTGCACGTACCAGAGAGTGGATCTAAAAACACATCTGCCAGTCAGTAATAGAGCTGGAGGACCCCAGTTACGGATACGTTGATGGTGAATGCTTGGTGAATACTTGGCCACTGATGTCGAGTTGCATAATTTAAACTGAACAGGATGTTCCTACAGCTTTAAAGTGTGAGAAAAGTGGCATGTATTTAACAGAGAGGCCGAATAAAATTATCCCACACAAGTGTCTACAGACCCATTCATGTGCATTCCTGTGCGTCTGTGAAGGTGTGTGTATGTGTGTCAGGCATTGATTAATGTCCAAGTGCAATGCTACAGTTAATCTGATGGGCTCAGCTTCAGGCTCATACCCCCTTTTCTGTTTGTGACAGGTGTGTGTGCACAGAAAAAATACAGTCACTCACCTCAGCCATAAATCACACACTGGGGCTAATTCTTTCTGTTCTGGTTGTTGTGAAGTTTCCCAAACAAAATCTTAAAGAGGCTTCCAGGCTGCTTTTAACGCAGTGTTGGTTTCTGTTACAGAAGACTCAATCAATGGTTCATCCCCACCAAACAAACAAACAAACAAGCTTTTAAATACTTTGTTATCCTACGCTACTTTGCAACAGTCCCGAGCCACCCATCATTTCTTTATTGTTTGCTAGAAAATGGGAAATAGCCATTGACGGACACATGTTCACTGAGCTACAGTATATAAGGAAAAAACAGAGTTTGCGCAATTCTAAAGAGCTTGAAAGTGAACCACCTTTATTCTTCAACATAGCCTGAACTCACTTAGGAAGGTTTTCTTGTATTTCTTTAAATAGTCTTAAGGAATAGTTCTCCAGGCTTCCTGAAGGACACTCTGATGCTCTTCTTTGGATGTCGACTGCCTTTTTTCCCCCTCTGCTCTTTGTCAAAATGATCCCACACTGTTTCAGTAATGTTGAGGTCTGGGCTCTGGGGAGGCCAGTGACTGATTGTGCTCTGTTGTGGGCACAGACAGGTGAACTGGTGATGGCTAACAAACTGGATGTAGTAGTGGTAGACTAGCAGGGGAAGATGGCCATAGTGATCGATGTTTATGTTGGTTGAAAGAAAGCCTGTGTCACAAACTGAGTCATTTTTGCTCAGAATGGCAAATGGTGTGATTAACTTGAATGCCTCGGCTAAAACTCGCAGAACTCTTAGCAAAATCCTTTAAGACCTATTGCTGCTGCATAATTTGGTGTAAGATTTCTCTGAGTAAACGAGTTTGTCTGTCTCTTGTCTCTTTCTTTTTTCCCTTTTGAAGCTGTGTCTTGTCTGTGGGTCCAGTTGGAAGGAATCTCCTGGCTGGCAGGGAATGAAAGAGTTCCCTGGTTCATCTCTGATGCTCCCAAGCCGCCGTCCGCGCCGACTCTCTCCATGGGCCTCCGTCTCCAGCTCTCCCCGGTGGGCTAAGACCTGCTCAAGGTCCCCTCTGTGATGTGGGCTGCCCAATAAAAGCCGACACTAGCTGTATTCCCAGGCCCAGTTTCCCCCTGAGTCTTTATCTTTCACAGCGTTGGCTGAGTGAGAAGGCTTGCCAAAGAATTAGGTTTCAGCCGGCTCACACAGACTGTCTCAAAACCAAGGTTGGAAGGAACTGAAGCAACTAGAGCATGTGTGTGTCTGTGTGTGTCTTTTTTCTGTCTGTAGTCAAGATCCATCTCAGCATTTTCCGTTTATATGAAATGAGGCTGATTGGAAACTCTGAACTCATTAAAACTATTCTGCATTATCTTTAAATAGTTTTTAATGGACAGATCCATATCACTTATGTATGACCTACATATTGATGAAAGATGCATACTGGCAATTAAGTATCCATTATTGTCACTGTCACAGCCGATGGTTGATGAAACACTCTGGTTAGTTAGTAGCCTTGCATGGATTTGTAGTCTAGGTTAGCTTCAGGACATTGCTCTCACTTTATCAACTGATTATTGCTGCAAATGTACATATAAATGTGCTCCATTTGCACACCTCATATGCCCTGATTCACACACTGATTGACTGTGAGGAGGATAAAATTTAAAGAGGGTGAAACTCCAGAAACACTTGAAGCAGAATTTTATTATTTGACCAATGCATTTCAGCCCATGCATGGCCTTCTTCGTCGCAGAGGATAAAATTTGCCAGCAGGTCAAAATGGTGTGTCGGGTGAATCATATAAAAACTTTCAAGGAGAGATTACTGTGAAAGCTACCTGCGTTATAGCTTCAACTGAAAATTGGTCATCTCTCTTTGTTTTGTTTTTCTTGAGGACTAATGGTAGCTACCATGTTGCCAAACAAGCTAAAGGAGCAGTTGGAAAGGAGCCACTTCTTATAAGTTCTGTCTCCTGGAAAAAGTGCATGGGATCTGGACCAGAGGCTGCAAGAACACTTGTTTGGTTGAGAGTGATGTGGGGATGGATGATGTGGGAAGTTATATTTTAGTGAAGCTTGTTGGAAAGCAAAGAGGTTGGAAGCATCATGTTGAAAAGTGCCTTCATTAAAAAAAAGTAGCAGACTTAAAAATTACTTGAATTTTACTCATTAAACATGAAACACGAACTCCTTATAGGCTGTACCACAAAAACATATCATCTGTCAGTTAATTCCATTAAAACTGACTACCAGCAACATGATGAAGAGCTCCAGTTCAGTAACTTTGGTTAGCGGAAGGAAGGCCTAGCAGACAGCAATCTTACTCACACAGGCCTAGAAACCTGTCAGCAACCATCTGGTAACCACAGGTTGGCAGAAAAAATGTGTGTTCTTTGCCTTTTTAGTGAAGGACTGCTGAATGTTGCTGGCGGTTTCATAAAACCGGTTTACAGTGTTACATAAAAAACTTCAGTCAGCATCTTCAATGCAAACTACGGGCGTCTTTGGCAATCTTCTTTTGATGCAACATCCTTCAGCAAACACTCACTAACACTTTGGGGGTTTGTCCCTAGTGACCGAAAGTGGTCAGGGGATCACCGCGCAGTGTCTAGGCCTGTATGACTGATGCTCTAAGCTACCTGTCTTGGACCACATGGAGATGTTATGAGCAGCAAAACTGTTCAGAGGCTAAGACCATGTTTTTAAATGCTGATCAGCTGAACATTTGGACTCTTCAAACCTTTAAGTTATGGGTAAGAAAAGAGTGTGATTATGGTTTAAAAAAGAAAGAAAGAAGGAAATCTATTGACTGAGGTATCCAGATAAAGAATAAGTTATCTACATCTTTTAGACCGAGTGCACACTGCTTCTTTGTCATTTCACTCCAATGGTTGTCAATGGTTGGAAAAATCATGACATGCAGCATTATTTTATTTAATATGATTGCTGTTTCAGGGAGTTTTGCTTGACTGGGCTGTGTTGTACATTGTAGCTCCATGAAGCATCGATTCTAGCTCATTGTATTAAATACTCATTTTACTGACTGAATGTGAATAATCTGAATCTGAAAACACACTCAGTGCTTAAGTCCGACTTATCTCTGATATAACCATACTACATACATACTACTACTCATGTGTTCATGAATGTAGGTGCAGTAATGTACATGTTCATGGTTTTCAGCGCCTCAGCAGCTCCTCTGACTTCTCCCTGCCTTGCAGCTGAAACAAGCTGAGCCTTTTACAACATATTAGATAGTAAAAGATTTAGTCACTGAGGTAACATATCAAACAAACATAGCCAAACAGGTGAACACGCTTAGTTCAACCAGATGGTCGTTTATGCAATGTCACATGCAAATAAACATTTAAAAAGGACACAGAAGGAGAAAAAAATCCAAGCTGTAAATCCAAGAACTTATACTTTGGTCAGTCGGTCATATTTCAAAACATGGATCCATCACACACACACACACGCACACACACACACACACACACACACACACACACACACACACACACACACACACACACACACACACACACACATAAACATCCCCGGACAGAGTTCACCCAGTCATTCCATCCTTGCAGTGGTGAAGTGGTTTTTCCATTGCTGGGCTCTTAGCATGACAGGGCGGTCCAAACAGCAGTGAAATATTACATGGGTCCGGGTTATTAAAACTGTTATTAGCATGGCCAATTGGGGCTAAACAGGACCTGACTGTCACCCTAATGACAGGGTGTCTGAGGGCTGGGAAAAAGAAGGGGAGGTGGGCTGCTGAAACCTCTGACCATCATCCACCAAACAGCCCCACTGGATTCCCCACCACTAAAATCCATCCACCCAACCACAAGCAACCACCCCCTTATCCCCCCATGTGCTCAGAACTCTCTGGATCCCTGGCCACAAGAGAAAAATAAAACTGTGGTATTGACATTCAAAGTTACGGACACACACGGACATGAAACCAAATAGAAAAACAAGTAAAGACCTTTTTGCAGAAATAAATGCTGACATATGGATTCACATGTAAATAACATATGGTTATACATAAATAAACAGCCAATGCAAGGATATGAATACTTGTTATTCATATCCTTGCTTTGGCAAGGATACTTGGATACCTAGTTAAGTGAAGCATAGAAAACAAACACATATACATACACCATCGACTAACAAAAAGACTACAAAGTGGGACAAACAAATACAACAATAAATTGTGTCACGTTTATGGGAATGGGATTGTGGGAAAGTGTTCCCAGGTTTTTCCAAGATGGTATACCTGTAAAAGGAAGTGCAAAATTAAAATGCTGCATCCGTGTATCAGGAAGGAGGCTATTCAGCATAACAAATATCCTCCCTTTACTTTTAATTATTCAATTATTTTAAATTCTTACATTTTTAGGAACTTGGAACAGCAAAGAAAATGCAGGCATAGTATTAACTTCCAAGAAAATATGGAGAAATTATTAGCAGTTGTGCTTTTCCAAATTCAGCATTCAGCTGTGTCTTTTGCTTCCTGGTGAAGTCTATCATCCACTTTCGTTGAGCTCATTTTTGGTCTCCACCCGTTATTAGCACAGCCTCTTGTAGTTACAGGAAGTTTCTTTTTCTTGTGCTTAATTTTTTATTGTGTGGATGCCTTAATAGGCATCCACACTATTGAGATCCTGTTTCTCTTTCTTCTTTATTATTATTCCGGGTGTTTCCGTACACTTTTTGCCGTGGATCTACTTCCACAATTTTTGTGCTATTTTCACCGTTCAAACTCTAAACTGTTCTGCTCTTTCTGCTAATGCCGGCTATGACTTTTGGTGTTTATTACTATTATACTTTTTAAAATATTACACTTTTTTCCTTTAATTTGTCCCATTGAAATGAATGGGAAACTTCCACAATTCTGCTAAAACTTTCTTGTCTTTGAAACTTAACTACTGCCTCATACTTTCACCTAGAAACTCCATTCAAACTTTAAAATGTTCTCAAATGATTTGGCTATTCCTGTATGATTCAGCTTTTTCAGATCTTCTACCGTTTTAATCTTATCCCTCTTTGAGTTTTCAGTTGCAAAATTGTGATTTTTCAGAAAATACATGCGTTGCTATGGTTGCTATGCAATTAACTCAGAGGGGACAGTGAAACTGTTTGAATTTTCTCTTCATGTCCAAACAACTTCTTGCTACTCGCTCAATTTCCACTCAAGCCCCACAAATTATACATCAAAACGTAGGTATTTTTGCTGGCTTTCAGAAAATGTCACTATCATTGTTGTGGGACTCATAGATATTTTGCAAATCTCCTCAGAGTAACACAAAGTCAGAAAACTCTCCATATAAACTCAATGGAGAGTTTGTTCAAAATCCCCGCTGGATTTCTCTAATGAGAGGCATTTTCAAATTGTCATATCTCCTTAACGAAGTGAAGTTAAGACATGAGGCTTGTCCCCGTATATGTTCAGACACTCCTGACACTCACAATTCAAGAATTTCTTTCTCACCTATTACCGTTCTGAAATGAGTTGGACTTGTTTGAGGGTAGGAAATTTGTCCCTCGCTCAGATTTCATCAGATTTCAATCTCTGGAAATGAACCACTTTTTTCTCTCGTCATATCTTTTTGATGGATTTCCACAGAGCCCTGAAAATTTCCATGACTGTTCACCAAAGCCTGCTGTTTCTTACGGTGAAAGAATGATTTTGATGCTCCATATAGATTTAGAGTTACCAAAGGTTGTTTGAGCGCAAGTCAAGGCAGTTTTTGCTTCGCCTCTACTCAGTTACAGTGTATTACAAGTCATATATCTTTAATAATTTATGTTTTATCTCTGAATTATGAAGACCTGAAGATTCCCCCATCTCTTCTGAATAAAACGATGCCTGAATGACCGTTCTAGCCTCTACGGTTAGGAAATTATGGCCATTTGTTCGAGTGGAATCCTGAATGTCAGAAATACACTGAAGAAAACTCACACCTCTCTCTGTGTCTGTGTCTGTGTGTGTAAGGGCTGACTACAGCAGGTGCAGCTAATTTAACTGACCTACATATACCAAGCCCAGACTCTCCACAGCTCCTGTTCCCTTTACTGTCTGTGTATGTGTGTCTGTGTATCAATATTTCTCCTATGTTTAGGTATTACTCCTCAATCATAGTATTTCTGCTAAAGCAAAGTACTTCTACTACATCTTAGTACTTCTGCTAAATCATAGTATTTCTGCCAATTCATAGTATTTTTGCAAAATCATGGTATTTGTGCAAAATCATGGTTTTGGGGCCAAATATTTCTGTTATTTTATAATATATGTGCTGAATATATTATATGTGCCAAATCATAGTATTTATCCCAAATTATAGTATTTATGCCAAATTACAGTATTTCTGCTAAAACGCAGAAATAGTACCTTTTAGCAGGAATTTCTACCAAAAGATAGTATTTATGTTAAAACATAGTATTTCTGCTAAACCAGAGTATTCCTGCCAAATCATAGTATTTATACTGAAACATGGTACTTCTGCCCAATCATAGTATTTGTACTAAATCATAGTACTTGTGCCAAATCATAGTATTTATACCCAATCATAGTATTTCTGCTAAATCATAGCATTTGTGCCAAATCATGGTATTTGTGCAAAAACATAGTATGTCTGCAAAACCATAGTATATCTCTTATGTTATAGTATTACTACTAAGGCATAGTATTTCTGCCAAATCATAGTATGTGTGCCAAATCGCAGTATTTATACCAAATCACAGTATTTGTGGTAAAACATAGTATTTCTGCCATATTGTGGTATTTGTGCAAGAACATTGAACTGTTATGTTATAGTATTACTACTAAGTCATAGTATTTCTGCATTGTTATAGTATTTGTACTAAAACGTAGTATCTCTGCCAAGTCATAGAATTACTGCAATTTCATAGTTTTTTTTAGGAAATCTGTTATGTTATAGTATTACTACTAAGTCATAGTATTTCTGCCAAATCATAGTATTTGTGCCAAAGCATCGTATTTGTATGGAGTCATAGTATTTCTTCTAAATCATAGTATTTCAATCAAATCTCAGTAGTTGTTGTTAAAACGCAGTATTATTGCCAAATCATAGTATTTGTACCCAATCATAGTATTTCTGCTAAATCATAGCATTTGTGCCAAATCATGGTATTTGTGCAAAAACATAGTATGTCTGCAAAACCATAGTATATCTCTTATGTTATAGTATTACTACTAAGGCATAGTATTTCTGCCAAATCATAGTATTTGTACTAAATCATAGTTCTTGTGCCAAATCATAGTATTTGTTGAACATCATAGTATTGGAACCAAAACATAGTATTTGTCGCAAAGCATCGTATTTGTATTGAGTAATAGTATTTCTTCTAAATCATAGTATTTCAATCAAATCTCAGTAGTTGTGTTAAAATGCAGTATTATTGCCAAATCATAGTATTTGTACCCAATCATAGTATTTTTGCCAAATCGTGGTATTTGTGCCCAATTAATAATTCTGTTATGTTATAGTATTACTACTAAGTCGTAGAATATCTGTTATGTTATAGTGTATCTGCGGAATATAGTATGTGTGCCAAATCGTAGTATTTACACCAAATCACAGTATTTTTGCTAAAACATAGTATTTCTGCCATATTGTGGTATTTGTGCAAGAACATTGAACTGTTATGTTATAGTATTACTACTAAGTCATAGTATTTCTGCGTTGTTATAGTATTTGTGCTAAAACGTAGTATCTCTGCCAAGTCATAGAATTACTGCAATTTAATAGTTTTTTTTAGGAAATCTGTTATATTATAGTATTACTACTCAGTCATAGTATTTCTGCCAAATCATAGTATTCGTGTGAATTTGTATACTGTAATATCACTGTATTATGTAGTGGCTAAGTAGGGGCTGTTTACTAATTGCATCAGTGTAAATAGGTCATCTCTTGTGTTGGAGTGCCCTCTTGTGGCGCCTTTTGGGTAGTGCCTTAGTAAACGGGAACCCTGTAAAAAGTGGCATCAGACTGATTTGTAGTGGAGGAATTTGTTACCAGTTTTCTTAATCTTTAATCTGTATGCATGTTGTAATGCATACCCTGTTCTTAATCATAGAAACCACACCATATCACCTCTCCACATCCTCCTACTGTATGCCATACCTCCCTGTACCATCCATCTGACCGCAATAAACTCCACCTGTGGTAATCTAATCCCTGGATGTCAGCCTCTCCTTCTGACCGAGGATAGTTATAGTATTTGAGCCAAATCATAGTATTTGTGCTAAAACATAGTATTTCTTCCAAATCATAGTATTTGTGCCAAAGTATAGTATTTCTTCCAAATCATAGTATAACTGCACAATAAAGGTTCTTGAGCCACATCAGTGTTTGTGCCAAATCTTAGTATTTCTTCTAAATCCTAGTAATTCTGCTCAATGATAGAATTTCTGCTATGCTTTAGTACTTTTTTCCTAGATTGTAGTACTTCTGCTAAGTCAAAGTATTTCATGTAAATCATAGTATTTCTACCAAGTCCCAATGTTTCTGCTAAATCATAAATAATGTTTTAGTACAAATTGTATGATTTGGTGGAACTTTCTGTGTTCCAGCACAAATGCTATGATTTGGCAGGAAAAAAAATATTATTTAGTATAATAATAATAATAATAATAATAATAATGGATACTATTATTATTATAAATACTAAGTTTTAGCAGAAATACTATGTTTAAACTTTAAAAAATTCTGCTATTCCTGCTGATGTGTGTTATGACTTTTGACCATTGAAATGAATGGAACACATTATCAATGTGGTCACTGATTTTGCATGATGGGCTGAGCTGTGTTTTACCTCAGTGAGATAAGCATCCGTTCTCAGACTGGGAGGCCTGGGTTCAAATCCAGCTTATGGCAACATTTCTTTCACTTAACAGTTAAACTTTTTTTAAACTCTTTTCAACACAAATTTCATTTTTTTCAGCCCTTTTCAGCAAAATTTTCAGTTTTTTTAACCCCTTTTCAGCACAAATCCAAACTTTTTCAGCTCTTTTTCAGCAAAAACCTCTTTTCAGCAGAATTCTGCTCATTCAACTCTTTTCAGCAAAATTTTCAGTTTTTTCTGCTGTTTTCAGAAAAAAACTCTTTTCAGCAGAATTCTGCTCATTCACCTCTTTTCAGCAGAAATTTCACCCCCTTTTTTTTGCCCAAATTCTGCTAGCACAATTGTCAATCTCTCCACCTTTTCTTTGTGAGAAAGTGTTTGGCTCAGTGAGCTAAATAGCTGCCCTTTGACCAGGAGGGCCAGGTTCGAATCCTGCTCAGGGCATCTTTTTTTTTTTTTTTTTTTTTTTTGTTTCAACTTTTTCAGCTTTTTTCAGCAGATATCTTCAGCGTTAAGGCATCCACACTGCATTTTCGCAGGAAATGCAAATTTTTCTAGTTTAGAATTAAGATTCACATTTACACATTTAGAAGTTACAAAATGGTTTCTCATCCGAGAAGCTTCTTCAGTTCTAAGAGCAATTGGTGGAGAGTCCCAGATTTTAAGCCCTATGAAAGTGTCCCCAAGAGCGTCACGGACCCCCTATTGATCATCTACCTAATCACATGACCATCTCTGTGTTCTATGTTTCAATGTCATATTTTATTTTGGTAGTAATTTTTCTCCTATGTCTTGTATTTTGTTGTTTAATTGAATGTCATTACATTTAATTAGTTTCAGCTGTGTCTAGTTCCCAAGGTGTCTCCATTTCCCACATTATCTCCTATGTATTTCAAACCTCAGTTGGTTAGTGTCCTTTATCAGAGTGTCTGTTAATCTCATCTTCTATTCTTTTCCTGTTTCCTGTTTTAAACTGTTTGTGATAATACGGCAATTTACTGTGATAAACCAGTGAAAATCAGTCAGAGTCCAGCAAGAACATTGTGTATCTGAAACAGAAATGTTGCCATAAATCGTGATGTCGTTTCTGCACAACGGTATTTTAACTGCAAGTTGTACTTCGAATATTTGGAGACAGGTTGGCTCCTACCTAGCGACCCGTGCACTCGCCTTCCAATGCGCAGAGGCAACCACTTTACACATCACTGCAATCCTTCCTGATCATATGAAATATGCAGTTATAATTTTACTCTAGTCTGATAGAGACTTTAGTTAACACATTTTCCAGTCTATGTACAACATCCAAATGACATATACTAACAGAAGAATCCTTAACAAACTGTTTGTGAATGCATTTTTGAAGTGCCTCATATTTGTCTCTCCACATGATTACTGTTTTGCCCACCGAACACTCAACCCCACAATCTTTAACATCTGATACTTTGTTCCACCAGATTGTCCATATAATAATAATATGAAGACTTCCAGCATTCAAAACATGTATTTATACAAATCATTTAAAAGCAACTAAGCCCACATTAAATCTCTCTTTTATCCCACTCAGCTTTTTATCCTGACACTCCCCCCCCACCCCCCCCCCCCCCTTCTTATACAGTTATAAGTCAAGACTGCAGTAAAGTGAAGCCTATAGAAACTCACAGAGAGCACAAAACATAGTTACAGCCCTGCAGTGGACGGTGCTGACCAACTACCGTGAGGTTTGGTTGGAGCCAGTGAGACCACTGTGGTTATCACTATGTCTTAGTTTTCAAAACGGAGTTATGCTAAACCCCACCACCCCTCCCTCACAGGCCTGCAGGTCTCCATTACAGAGGCAAATCAAATGAAATATCCAAACATGCAGTGGATATCAAAACGCTACACACCCTCAGACTTTCTAGTTAGTTTTATTGCCTTAAAGCCTCAAATGAAAAGACGATAAATCACATTTTATCCACTTTGACTTTAACAATGGAAGCAGTGCAGACAGTCAACAAGAAACTTAAAAGGTCATCACACAACTTTATGCATCACTTTCTATTTCAGCTTCAATTGTCCAAGTTTATTTTAACCATTATATCTATCTGCAAGGAATCTTTTTGGCATTTTAAGTTATTTCAGTGTAGCTGGTTGAAGAGGAGCCAGTTTATAAGACATCATATATCATATACATCTAAGGCGGTATTATGGATCTAGATCACTGTGTTTTATGGAAGGTTTGACCCAAATTACACTGCCAGGTATTTACTATTTTCCTTCACGTCAAAGGGATAACAAAATATGAAGATTTCCAGTCCACTTGCATCCACAGTCAGCCACTCAGCCATCCATCTGTCCCAACATTCAAAATAAACGACAGCTATACTATTTCCAGCTCCGGCTTCGTCTCTTACATCAGCACACGGAGTGGATTTGAAGTAACAAACAAGAGGTCTCCGCTGTGAAATGTGAGTCCAAAAACAAAGCTCTCCCTTCACTGAAACAGCCCAACCCCAGCACACAAACGTATACATGCACACCTCAGACTCAAGCCCCCCACCCCCAATATTGCTGTTCTTAGCAGACCTTTCACCTTTTCCACTTCCAACAGTTAATCACAGGCGGGGTTGCGGGAAGTTGAATTGGGGGTGACACTGGAGCAACGGTGAGTTGTGGCCCTTCAAACAGTCACCAGAGACAGAGCTGGTAAATGTGTGTACACGTGTGCACACATATCCTCTTAGATTTACCCACAATTCTTTGCCTCGTCTCTGTTTATTTGGCCTCGCTAATGGGGGCTGTCACGGCCAATCGCCTGAACCAGCCACTGATTTACTCCAGGTGAGGTTTTGGCCATTGTCCAGTTTAAGGAGCAGCCCTGACCCATGGCCCCTGACCCGCCTGATTCTGCCCAGCACCCTAAACAGAGGACAGGGCTGTTGCTGAGGGACGAGGCGACATGGGGATTAGACCAGACTGAGAGGTTTATGTGTGGAAATGGATACTCCCCCAGTTCCAAAGCCCTGACCTCACAAACTCACAACCAATGCTGATTTACATGCTTCTTAATGCAAGAGTGCAAGAGAGTATTGATTGTACAAGTGGGCAACAATAAAAGTTCTGTAATATGAACCAGCACTTGCTTCTGGGATGTTTTGTGCAAGTGGAAAAGCACTCGATGGCCATTTAATCAGGGACGTCTGTAAAATCTAACACAATTAAATAAAAGAATGTCAGTCAAATTCTATCTCTATTTGGAGGAGTCAAAGGATATAATACAAATAACTGCCTGGCTTACAAAGCCCTGCATTATATCTTTTTATATGCACAGGTGAAATCAGTCTGAACAAGCCTGCAAACACAAAGAACGACACGGAAACTGAACAGAGCTACAATGCAGCACTATGTTGTATAAAAGAGAACGTCAAGAAAAGACACACAAACTTGAATTAAACATCTGTTTGCAATAACGTACATGTGAATAGTTTACCTCTCAACATCCATCAGATCACTGGAGACCTGTATGGTAAATATAGGCTCGGGATCATCCCAGATGATGGCAGAGCTCCAAGAGTTAGCAACATGCTACAAAGACAAATTTATAGAGATGCAAAATATTGTATACATTTCTACATTTTCTTTTTGTTGTGCATGTTCCAAAATGAACAATAATATTGTAACCAGAGACAGGTCAGCAATGAGCTGCAATCACGTTTATCAGTAGGTTTTTGGTCATTTTTTGTCCCTTGACTTCCAAGACATGGGTTAACCCTAAACTATCATTCTGATAGCACAGGGTTAGGTGTAGAGTCATAATCCAGGATAATTCATCCCTCAGAGGGTTAATTGTTAGTTAACCTACAGCTGTGACCCATAAGCCACTTGTGTTACTCCACTCAGTATTAGTACTTCATTACTTTCTTTGCTTTGTGAAGTGTATGTAACCCAGCTGGAGAAACAGGTTAAAATAAGATGAGCTTTATAAGATATTTGTTTAGTTTCAGAATCATTCTTTTATTTGTTTTATTTTATTGTCACAAGAGTGATAATGTGAAATTTTTTTATTTCAACACTTCCTGCTGTGCCAAGAGCTTTATTTTGAAGTTTTCACAGGAAGTTGTTCGTTTACATGGCGTATTGTTACCAGCCATTCAAGGAAAAAGAAAAATCCGACGCTGTCTTGATTAGCAGCAGAAACTGCCTCGGTTACTGAAGCAAGGCTTCATAAAAGTGTTAAAAAGTGTTCAGAAGTTATCGGCTAACATTTCAATAGTGAAGTGAATGTTAGACAGAGCTGCCGAAATCAGCTAAAGGTGGCGGCTAAGTTAATAGTGTTCCACGTGTCTCGGTCAGGTTTTTTAGTGAGCTTTGAGCTCCACGAGAAAAGACCAGTGATTCCAATTGATGGCGAGCCTCCCAGTGTGATTTCCAGGATCCAGATCTTCACAACCAGTCAGACGGCCAATGGTTTATCTGATTTCTGGTAGGATTCCACCAGTCACCCCGACTGGCAACAGTGAACAGACAAAAAGAGTGCACTCTGGACTATAAAAACACTAAGTGTGAAACTTCACTAGACTTTTTGCTGACTGACGGATCATTACAGATCATTCCCTCAGCCGATCTGCGCTTTGACTTGACTGACCCTCTATAAACTCTAAGGAACAAACTGAACTATAAGGTTGCAACCTAACAAATACTTTCAAAGGGACAATTTCAGTGATTAAGGACAATGCATTTTATTTCTATTTTTATTTTAAGGGCCCTAGTTGTTGTTTTGCTGTGAAACTCTTGTGAAACTGTTACCTGTTGAAACTGAAGTCACAGTTAACTGAAATTTCTGTGTGTTATGGTTATTCGCACTCATGTCCAGCTCCTCCCCGAACCTAGAGTGAGGTGTACTTACCCAGGAGTGGGTTACATGTATTTATAGAGTTAGTTGCCTCACAGCAAAAATGTGTTGGATTCAAATCCAGGTAGGGTCCTTCACCAAAGAGTGTGCATGGTCTTCTCATCTACTGTGCAGGTTGTCTGTGGGAGCTCTGGTTTTCTTGCCATTTAAAAACATGCTTGCTTAATGCTGTCTGTGACAGCCCAGGACGTTCTTATAGAAGAGATTCTTAATAAAGCTCATTTCCTTGTTTGAAAAAGCTGCACAACTAATGCTCTTCCCTGACAGTAAAAAGAATAAAGAAAAATAAAAAAATATGCAAGTTGGTGGAAACAACCTCTGCATGTTGTCACCAGGTTTGCCTTGAGCTTTATTGCCAATTGAGAAAAATGTCATTCCAATGATATGTTACTCACTTTCAGCTTACTACAGTATGCACAGAGTGTTGCTAGGGCGTGATCCCATCTGTTTCATATGTTTCAGTGCAGTGTTAAGCCCTCTGACCACATGTACAGTACATAACATATTCAGCTGACCTCTGAAACACTGAAAACAGTCATGGCATGCTTAAATATAGATTGGCCATGTGGCCATGTTAATACCACTATGCAGTGTATGGCTTTATTGTTGGATGATCTTTTCTACAGACTGTAATCTACGCACACATATTGTACATACACCAGAGACAACATGCCAACATAAAGTTATGAAACACATACTTTTACCTTACTTCATCCACGTGGGAAATTTTTACATGAACATAAAGATTTACTCATGATAGACTTGAGTGTGACCCAGGATAGATCTATCTATATATAGATATAGATATATTCCCTGCCTACAGCTAGCTGGTTTTTGCTTGGTATGTGCATGGTGTCGGTACATGACCGGAGCTGATGACAGAGACCGAGCAGACAGACAGCAGCTGTCAGTCTGGCTCAGTTACAGCCAAACACCACCAACACTGATACGTATGGGCAATATCCCAAGGTCCATGTCTGGGTCAAAGAGCTCTAGAGTTCACCATTGCCTTTAACTTGAGGCTGCCCTTCTCACACCAAGTGGAATTTTGGCCATTCCAAGAGAGGGAATGTGGTGTGGATACTGTGGTACGCAGAGTGTGTTTCACTGTAACTCTGTGTTGAAGGAATTCAGCTTCTTTTTTTCCTGTTCCAGAAACTCAGAATGCCTTATTTGGGAAATGCATCTTTTCACTACACACAGATTGCAGGGATGCCGTTATAGTGGGAAATAAAGATATTGAACATGAAATAACATTGACTGAGGTTCACATACCACACGTGGTCAGGAGCTCATTCTAGACATTTCATTGGCTTTAAGAAAGTCGGGTCTAGAGTCAGATCAGTCTGACGCACGTTACTGCTGTTGTTTGCTGAATATTAATAAATAAAATGAACTGCACTCTCCCTGAGTGTGAAAGTGTACCTAGACATACTCCCATTTGATTAGTGTTATATTTAACAAGCACATACTGTAAGATAAACAGTGAAATAGGCTGCCGTGCAACAATATTAGCTAAACAACCACTATCATCTTTCTGACTAAGATAAGCCCATCTCCAAAAAACAATGATATTTACAGTTTCAGAAGCCAGTATTTGACATGTTACATTGGCTTAATATTGAAACATCATGTAATGAATGACTAAAAAGTACTTTAAAACATCCTAGAGTTTAGCTAAACACTTAAGTGTGTTTAAACACTGAACACAAATGTCACTGAGTGTTTTAGATACCACACAAACTTAAGGAAATATATTTGATACATTTGCTACATTCACTGTTTGTGCTTATGCTGTAACCCTCTGTTATTTACTCTTTATTTAATAAATTTTTCCAGTGTGTGTGAAATTTACTGCATGGATCCAGACATACCTCCTTCGTCTTCTTGAAACTTATCATTTAAGTAATATATGATTTCTCAACAGGGTTTTGGGGCTTTTGGGTTTATCATCCTCACATTTTATGGTCCTTTTCCAGGCCAAGACTGCAAATGGGTACTTAACCTAACACAGACTCAGGCTGTAATTCAGAAGGCCCCCTCTGTGTTAGTTATATAGGCTATCCCCACAACCAAGAGTCCCCCCCATTACCCCCTGCCTTCCTTCGTCTAGTGCTTCCAGTTTACTTCCCTGTTACGCCTGACTGGCATGGTGTAGACATGGGACCTCGTCTGACGGGCTCTGGTTGCACTGGCGATGTAAACTTTCTACAGATGGGGAGATGTAACAGAGGAGCCACATACATGTAAAGAAAGCATTTACTGTATGCGTATACACGCTGTAATGGTTAAGTTCTCAGTGGGAGTTTACTTGGTTAAATAAAGATATGTACATACATATAAGAGCGCAGGATGGCTTTACACATGAAACAAAAATGGAAGAGAGAGGGAATGCAAGGGGTTATGTGAGCGGACGTCTGGAGCAATAAAGGCTGGTACCAGCATTTAGAGTTTAAGGGCCAACAGGGCTTCAGATATGAATCTCGCCGAAGCATGGCGACCTCTGACCTTCTCCCAGAAACCCCTGAGGGGTGTAGTGCAGTCTTTCTGCCTAACTCTCCCTGACCCCCTCTGTCTTCCATCTGCACAAGTCTATTACATCCATTTATTTCAACGCTGCAACAACGATCTGCAAATAAACTGCTCTTTTTCCCCTCTTCGCTCTATTCACTCTCTGTCGCAGTCGTCCATTCATGGTCCGAACAGAGCCATCGATTCATCGGCCGGACGTGACCGTATTGTGTTAGAATGCAAGGATGAGAAAGGAAGAAAAGAGGGAGAGACACTGAAAGGCCAAGAGTGGTACAGAGGTCAACATGGAGGACGGAGGATGCGGGTAAATGGCTCAACATTCGACCAACTTTAGGCCATTCAGTCAATTACATTACATTCAGACCTTTCAGGCAATTGATACAATAGTGCAAAGGACTCCGTGCTGGTTTAGCACCAATTATTCATCCACTGTAGGGTGGAACAGATTTGACTTATATGTCATGGGAAAAAGTCTTTAAGCTAAACTACATTACTTGTACATTAGCTAAGGGATTGATGAACTTTAGGCCTTTGGAAGATTTGGATAAAATCTTCTTACATACTACTCATACTTACGTCAGTATTTTCTGTTTTTTCTGTTTAGTCTGTTTCCAATGGTTCAAGTTTGGGTGAGTATTGGCCCATTAGTCATCACATGCCCTTCCAAAACTCCAGCGTATGCCATTACGAGAAGCCTTCGAGGACTGTGTTTAACCAGTTGCACAAGGCCACAAAACAGAATTCACAAAGATTACAGTATAATGCTGTTGACAGGATGTAAGTTGCAGCTAGCTTTAACAAGATAGTACTGTTCAGCAGGACGTTTCTGTAGGTCTGTGTGCTTACCCTTCCACCGATTAGATTACCTTATTTGTTCTAGTTAGTGAAATCTTTCTTGGGTACACCCGCTCAACTCTGTACATGGATGTATTTTGCTCACAGAACTATAGGGCAACACACAGCATAGAGCAGAAACTGACACTGTGCAAAAAGACTGGAACATCAATCTGCTGTTTGTGAACACAAGGATTCTTGCTTCGCCGTATTCTTCAAACTTTTGTGGGGAAATCCCAAGCCTGCCTTCAGCATTTTTTTCAGTGTCTTGAAGCTTTTAATCATGACATCACCTCGCTACACAACAACAAACACCGCGAGATGTAACCAGATGACCCTTCAGCTTCAGGACCATCAACAAAGTTCATGGCCCTTTTCTGCTCCTCGTCATCCAGCGCCTCTAAATCCTACTCCACTTTTCCTAGTGCTCCAGAGACCTTAAATTCACAGTACTTTCATACTTTGGGTGATGAACACATCTGGCTGGGAAACAGTAGATAGTAGATAATAAATGGAATATACTTATATAAACTATTCTAGAGGTACTGGACTGGGACTGCGGCTTCAGACTTCAGGCTTCAAACAGTCACAGGACTGAACAAACTCTGCACACCTATTTCAGATTGTTATGTTAACCTCTCTTCTAGAGTTTAGGCTCGGTCAGGGTTGGATTGCATTTTGACCACAACAAATTTTCAGAAACTACAAAATGTCATCATACAAAGACCCTCCTGGTTACTACTGCGAACAAGAATGCGTATTAAGTGAGCCCGCATGCTTTAAATAAGGATTGAGGGCTTCCATCTCGACCCTGCCCCAGCAGCCCTAATTTCAGTACATTGTGGACCATGTAGCCTCACAGCTTAATAAAGATGAGGGGAGGTGTGATGGGAGATGAAGTCATCACGAGAGAGGAGGCGATGGAAAACCAGTGGTGGAAGCCATGAATCAAAACTCATTGTCTATGTCAGACTGGATAGATGTGAAAGGGTGATGAAGGTTTACAATAGGGCAATGGGAGGGAGGGGGTCAACGGTAGGGGATAAGGGATAAGGGATGTGAAGGAGACTGGGTGCGGTCGGTATGATGCAATTCTCTGGACATCTGTGCTTGGATGACAGACAAGACATGCTGTATTCCGGTAGGTGTCCTTAGACTCATACACACAAACTCGCACATAGATACACATACGCTCCTTTGGGAGCTGTGGTGCTGTCCCTGTCTGGGAGCCAGAAACTTGGTACTAATGAGACTAAATGAGGTTGGAGCCTGTCTGTGAAGAGGTCAAGGCCTGTGAAGCAATCAGGCAGCTGGTTACAATATTGGTTTGAGTAAATGCCAACCAACATGCAAGCTATTCAGCCACTCCGCTTGGTAGCTGTTCAGTTATGCATCTAAGTTAGGCAGCAATTTAGCCCTTATAGTCGCTAAGTAGTTAGCTCATTAAATAGCCAGTAACTAGTTAGCAAATCACGCAGCAGCTACAAAGCAAAGATGCCACAATAACTACCCAGCTAGCTTTTCAATCACTGAATAGCTAGCTAATCAGTAAGGCAAGAAAAGAGTTACCCAACTAGACCATTGTAGTTAAACAGTTTAGTTTATTAACTTGCCAACTTGCTAAATGCATACAGGCCAGTCAGTTACACAGGTAGCAATGTGTATGTGACTGAGTCAAATAGTTGCTATTTCTACAGTCTATTCAAAGATCACCTTAATACTTCTTCATTTGCTTAAGTAGCCCAGTGAATAACATATTCAAACAACAGGGCAACAGACAATTCTGTCATTCGACCAAACAACCAACAACCAAGCAACAATTGTTTCAAGCCCATCAGCTTCTCAAGCAGCCAAAAAAAAGCACCCAATCAGTTACCCAATTAATGAATCTGTCTTGCAGTCATTAAACAGTTTAGCTAAATAAATAGCCAAAATCAATTTATCATTCAACAATTCTATCAGTCGCCGAAAGCTGAGTGTAACCATGCATATGCTAATGAAAGCTTTGGGGAGAGCTGACTGATGAGGTAGGATGTGTGGGGAAACAGGCTTATGTAAGGTATGAGTTAGGTTGAGCAGAATTGGCACAGGCTGGGCTTTAGATTGGCTCAGCATGGGGTTAAAATGTGCTGACCAAGTACTGGGGGAAGATGAAGTTTATTTGGTTGCAAGTAATATAGGCTTCCTTCAAAAACAAACAAGGCCAAGTTTGTTTGCTGTGTGTTTTAGCAGCTGTGACCTTCTATGACTACACATGACCTCATCCTGGCTGCTCGCAGGGATTCCAGCTCCTTGATTATCCAACAGTAAGGGAATCGAATATGTTCATAATTCTGTTGCATATGCGATGTGCTTGACTTTGTATGGTCCTTTCAAGGTTATGAGAAGTAATTGGTACAGGTGCAGGATGGAAAGATATACCAGACATTTGCCACCACTCACACACTCACAGGCTCTCACGCAAACACACTCACACGCTAAGATCTCTTACAGCTCAAATAACAGAGAACACAGTCACTCTGGCCCTTTTTAAAGCCAAACCGAGGCTTGGATCAGACTATTCCCATGATTTAAGGACTGGGATGATGATTACACTGTTGCCATAGATACTTCAGATGACCAAATATTGTCAGTGAAGTATTCATGACAAAGTATTGCAGCAGATGTTTCATGACCAAGAATTGTAGTAGTAAAACTCCTGACGGAGATTCTGAAATTCTTCCTGGTACATTTATAATCATAAGCACAAAAACAAAGGATTAGTCAACTTATTCCACAGCAGACACTTTTAAAACCCTTCATTTTCAGATGCACCAGTCATTGCTTTGAGCAAGCACATGCAAGACTAACTTTGCTGAAAAAAGGTGTTTAAATTTTTTTAAATTTAGTTTCTACTAAAAGAAATCAATGTGTTAAAAGTACGGCTTCTGAAAACAGATGAAAAGCACATAAAAATGTGAGGAAATAAAAGCCTCTCTTGAATTGTTAAGAAAGCTAAAGGTTCAGTTGATCTTAGAATAACTGAAAGGAGTGGGAATTAAATTAAATCACGTTTAAAATAGAGAGAGCTTATGAGGCATACTCTTCTTTAAAGTAAAGGAAATAGTTAAAGCAGGAAGAGAATGAATTGTTATTTAGAACATTTCAATTATCGCACTGCTATATTTTCTAGCACATAACAATGCGTGTATATATTTACTTTACAATTAGTTAATAAAGAACCACAAATACAAGCTACGTGGGCTGTGCTTCTGCAGTTTATCCAGCGTGCGAGGTCAGAGGTCAGGGTTGATCTGTAGAACTCGGGTCATCGGAGGTCCCTTCTGCTCTTTTTTTCTTTAAGACCCCTCACTGGGGCATGTCAGCCATATAGACATCATATAGGCTGCCCCTTGCTAGGCCTGACAAACAATCCTGGGACAATAGCACAGGCAGCCTTTAGTCCGGTGGCATCTTTTACAGCTTGGCATGATTCATGATTCACTAAAACATTATTTTTTCATTATTTTTTGGAGCAAACATGTGAGTATGCAGCCTTGCGTGGACTTATTTACAGTCACTTTATTAAAAACAAATAGAACTAGGTCATTCCTGTTAGCATTTATTGTTTTATGAGAAATGAGTATTTAGGACAGTAATAGATAATACCAGACAGCTGCACAGCGACATGTTTTTCTGATTTTTCCCTTGCCTACCACTTTCTTTCTCTTTTCTCTCTCCCTCTCTCTTTTAAAAAAATTCTAATCCTGCTAATTAAACTTCGAGAGCCTGCAGGGCTCCGCACCCCTCCCCATCTCCGCAACTTTCTCACAGGCAGCATAAAGGGCTGGAGGAGAGGAGAAAGGGGGACAGACAGAGTGGGGAGAAGAGAGAGGAGCGAGAGAGGCTGAACAGAGGGTGGATTCATGGCAGCGCTGCTCTGCTTCTTATCAGTATCCTGGCTCTGTGAATGAAGCTCTTCAGACGAGCTCCTCACCCCTCGATACCTAATACGCCTCCAAAGCTATCTCTGAATCCCTGCTGCGTGTGCACGTACACGTACACACGCAGTGACCTTACATACAGCACAAAGAATAACAGCGGATACTGAAACGGATGTCTCTGAATCCAGTGGTGCAAGTTACAGCTGGAGCTAATGGGTCCTTAATAAACCAGTTATGTTTTAATAAATCTGTTTTCAATTAAAAGGCCAAATTTACTCAGAGCCCATAGTGACATTTTCACAAGATTTGTTTAAACTAGAGCCTGAGATGACTTTTTAAAATATAAATAGCATTAAAATTACACCGAATATGATTGAAGGATATCATTCTTGCTGTTAAACATTATGTAATATGATCAAAAGGTCCAGAGCAGCTACTAAATGGGCCTCCTGGTGAAATATTTTCTTAAAGTTAATGAATGACAGTATCAGTGAGCCTATACGTCAGGTGTTTCTCATCCTCCTTTTGACAACAGCCCAAAGATTCTCTCAGTCAAGATCTCAGTCAAGTAATGCTATGGTCAGAAAACCATTTGCTAGTAGTTTTAGCTGTTCTGCTGGAAAAGGAAATCAGTATCTCCATTGAGCCTGCCAGCAGATGAAAACATGAAGTGCTCTAAAAGTTTCTGCTAGATCGCTTTTGGACAACCACGAACAACACCGGCAGATGACACGACACCAAAAGTCATCACAATTTACAGAAACTTCATGACAAAGATCTTTGATTAATTGATCACATTTGGGGGGTTTTTCAATCAGTATAGCTTGTTGAAACAGGAATGTGGATGTGGATGGAAGAATGTTGCATGCAGGTTCGTTGGGCTCAAATCTGTCAGAGTAGTGGATGAAATTTGCTAGATCCATTTTATAAGGGTCAGTTTTTCAATTTCAAGTTTTAAATAGTCTGAATAGAAACAATTGTTTTTCAGGCCTGCTGTGCAGTGAGGTGTCCTTTTAAGGGTCCCTTATGCTCTTTTCCCACATGCATTACAACCTGTTATTTTTATTTGATATATATATTTAAAGATATTACTTAAATAGGTGTATGTTGAAATGCAAATGTCAGCAGTCAGATTGCACAGTAGCTGGTCTGAACCCGGAAAATAGTACATTTTAAATAAAGTACCTCACTTTTTCTTTTCTTTTATTGGGTGTTACATCTATTTTCTTCTGGTTAACCAGTTCAGGGTTCCCTCTCCCAGCTGCCATAGTGTGAGATGAACAGGTCCCCAGTTTGCTGCAGGGTTAACACAGAGGGACAGACCATTTGCACTCACATTCACATGTATGGGGGATTTAGAATGACCACATTTACCCCAGGTGTGAATCACCGATTAATCTAAACTCCTACTTTGAACCCAGGATCTTCTTGTTGGTATCAGTGTTAACCAACTGCACCACCATGATAGTTTCCATGCGTGGAAATCTACTATAAAAACGGCCGGACATTAGCCTAACCTTAACCTCGATATGTGCTCAGTTACCGTACATGCAATCATGTCTGATGCTATTGTCAGTTGATGATAAAATCACAAACCTTATGAACACTATCATTTAAATAACAGAGTAATTTCTTTTCTTTCTTTCTTTTTAACCCTAAACCCTTTTTATGTTTTTGTTTGTTTAAGATAAAACAAAAAATATGAGCAGCTAATTACACAAAGATGCCGGCTGTATCAAAATAATACAAACTAAAACTCTTTAATTTCTTAATATCAGAAGGTTCGATCCAAAACAAGTCAAAAAGTTAGAATTTTCTGCCAATTATGTCAGGGTTCATGCTCTAGCAGGGTAAAACCTCTTTCCACTGGAATGGTCTTGTGATGCATAGTAATATTTGTCAGGTCTCTGGTTAATACAAAAACAAAACAAAACAAAAAAAGTGATCACGCACAGTCAACAAGATTACACTTTTAAGGGCAGACTAACATTAAAACAAATGAGGAAGTCGTGCCACCAACCGCCATGTCATAATATTGACCTAGCTCTGATTTATCAAGTCAAACAACACCCCAGAACCTTATTTCCCAACAGTGAATGAAACCGACATGGGTTCTGATTTCCTGATGCTCGTGTATAGTCTTCACTGATGCTTGTTTATCCAATTCATGGTAGCCCCTACTTAGTGGCCTGTGTGTAATGACTGGGAGCTGTTGTGCAGCTATGCAATGGTTAGAAGCAAATAAAAGAGGGGGGATATTGGGTATCCTGGCTTATTTGCGGTGTGGGCAGCCCACTCCCCCTTCCAACCCCCTGGTGGAGCCTGTTTTGCTGATGACTAGTGGGAGGGGAGGGGGGATTTATATTATAGGATATTAAATGGTAATGATGGGCCTGGAAGCACCGGGTCCATGGGAAAGTGGTTGGTGCGTCTCACTGTGGCCCGGCGTCGGTCCTGAAACTCTGGAAGCCAGAACCGGGTCACCCTGCCGCAGAGGATCATTATAGGGTAGGGGGTGCGAGTGGAAGAGAGATTGAGATGCCAGACCCCATCGACCACTTCACCCCAACCCACCCCGTAGTCCTCTTCCTTCCTCAAACCCAAAGGCCGCTGACCGCCCATGCCTGCCCTCTGGAAAATAACTCTAGCCGCAGTCGCCGGGCTCCACCAACCTCGACCTCGTCGCCATGTCGACTGAGGACCCAGACAACATTGAGCAACCTTGAGGTGGGCAGGAAACCACCATGACATAACAGCGATGGGAAGGAAGCACCACAGTGCTCATCCTAATATGAGGATTCTCAACAGGGAGATGGGAAATGGATGACAGAGCTGAAATGTGGACAGCTGCATGGTACGAAAAAGGAAGAGGGGGAGGGAGGGAGGAATAGAGCAAAGAGGGGGAATAAGCAGGACAGACAGAGGAAGACAAGCTCCTGTTTCACTGCATTCCTTTAATTCAACCAAGCAGCCAGCATATTACTGACAAAGCCCATACTGACAGCTCCGCACAGCATATGTGTTTGTACGTGCAAGAGTGTATGAATGTGTGTGTTTTCATGCATAATCATCATGCTTATCTGAAGCCTAAGTGCACTAGTGACACGAAACAAAGCGTATTATATAAGCAAGTGCAAGTGTGTTTATGTGCACGAGGCAGCATAGTCCATTACCTTACATTAGACTGCATGCAGCATATTTGGTAGTGAGCTCGTGTGTATACAAGTTGAACAAACACAAATCACAGTGTCTTCTGCAAATGTATACACGCAGGCATAGTTACACTGAAATACTGATGGACGCCTGGGATTGCTTAAAGGAGTCGTTCAACATCTGTTCAGAGCAGACTGATATGATGATCTCAGCATTGTCTCTTCTTCTATTGTTACATTCTGAGAACAAAGTAAACTTCTCAGTGTACCACCACATTTACTTATATATAGTTATATATAGTTTTAGTTATTTCCAGGCTTTTTAAATTTTTTTTCCATTTTTATGATTGTGGGTGATCATGAAAATCAGAAATCTAGTACCTCAAGTTATTGAGATACTGGATTTCTGGAACCCTAAACTGGAAGCCCAAAGTGTATCCAAACACTTTACCACAAACTGCTGCATCCGTGCAGCTTGTCATTGAGGCAATCAGCTTGTGGCATTGCCTATTCTTGAAGCCCAGATTTCATTGGTTAACGGCTTGTCTGTATTTTCGGGCTGGGTTTTTCTCACCTTCCTCTTGACAATGACCCATAGGTTCCCTATATGGTTCAGGTCAGGCAGGTTGACTGACTAATCAAGCACTAAATTACGTAATACTATAGTCAGAAAACCATTTGCTAGTAGTTTTAGGACTGATCGCCTAGAAAAGCATCTCCATTAAACTTGTCTCTAGATGAAAGGATGAAGTGCTCTAAAATCTCCTGGTGCCTCCTGCTGATGGACTAAAATCATCATAACTTGATGAGAGCAGTTTTAATATTACCAGTCAGGGCCTCCTTAGGCACAGGCAACCACCAAGACTGGAGGCAGGAGCACACAGATTCGTAGGTATTATTATGAGTCACTAGCTGGGCCCACGTCCTCATTTTAGGTTTGATAGCATTTTAGTAGATAAAGGTAAATGGCTTGGATGTGAATTGAGCTGCGGTTTGGGGAAGGCCTTGAAGGGGACTGGTGGCGGCTCCTGGGCCTAGCAGATCCCCATGCACTAAATAGAAGTGAAGAAGTTAAAGAACTGAAAAGGGGAGGGAGGGGCACGTAAACGAGAATGAACAGCTTGTAGAACTGGGGGAACATATATAGATAAGAGCCGGAAGGAGCATTTGGAGGCGTGGTCAAGCTCCAGAAATTCTGATACTTTATCTCCAATTATTTCAATCTGCTGATCCAGCCATCCATCCAAAGTTGGCCTGCAGTGGCGGCAGGCAAAGCAGGGTAATCCAGATGTCCTTCTCCCCAGCCATACTTTCCAGTTCCTCCGGGGGGATCCCGAGGCATTTCTAGGTCAGATTTGGTTATCCTAACCAGAATCACGAACCTTCTCAATTTGGTACTTTTGACACAAAGTAGCAGAGGATTTCTGCCAAGATCCCTCCTCACCTTGCTGCTAAGGCTGAGCTGAGCAGACACCCTGCGAAGGAAGCTCATTTCAGCCATTTGTATTTAAGGTTACTGTGGCACGAATCTGCCAGTCCAACTTGCCCTCCACCTTTGAAACATTCATGAATAAAATCCCAAAATAATTAAACTCCCTTGCTTAAGGCAGCCTCTCTGCCCCAACCCCCTGGGAACATTCCATTGTTTTCTAGCATATTATCCAAATATTTAAATAATTTCTTACAAAAAATGCTGTGAAAGGGTACTTTGAAATTATTTGATCCAAGGAATTTAGTCTGTGATATAAATTACATAATTACATACACCCTTGAAAAGTTATGCCTGGCTTCATGAGGACTATGATACTGCTATAATCCATTTTCAGAAAGTTGTAATGGAGCTGCCACAAAAGAATTTTATATGTCAGCAGGAACAAACAAGTCAAAACCATCTGACAGAGATAAAATCACAAGAAGACATCAAGAAAGTCATTGTAAACTCACCACCAGAGACCACAGACCTTTAAATCCCTCCAGAGATGTTACACAAAAGATAAAAGTGAAGATAATTTACGATAAGGTCACTATAAAGTCAACACTGCAGAGTCTAGACATGCTGTTAAACACTGTCAAACCATAATGTTATGGGAGAGTTACAGTGACACCACTGGGAAATGTAGAACACCATAAAGCACCATATGGTTACTAAAAAGTTGACTTCACTCTAACACTTAACATGAGGTCCCCATCAGATTACTGATAGGAATGGTAGCAGTGGCTTTCTGTGGCTTTCCCTCCATCCTCTGCTGTGGATGATGCTATATCACTGCTGGAGCTGGTGATTCTCTGCATTCTCAGCATAACAAATAGATATTAAATAAAGCATTTCCCTATCAGGAACATGCCATGCCAGGATTCCCCTCTACCTCCTCCTTTCTCTTCCTCCTCTTGTATCAGTTCACCCTTGCAGCGGTATTTTTGACCCAAACCCAACAGCCTAACATGATCCCATATAATTAAGCAGGGTTTAAGACCAACTGATCCCCTTGGAGAGCCTTGTCTTCCATACATTCCAATTAAAAGCGATTACACACAGTGGTCTTTTACTGCTAAGAGGCCTCTGTCAACTCCTCATCAGTCCCCTCCACCAACCCTTCACCCACCTACCCTCTAGTGCTATCCATTCCCAGGGTTTCAGCTGTCACCCATCACCTCAATGCATCAATCTCAATAATGTTTCTTTTCTCGTTTCTTCTAGCATTTCTTTTCATCTATTCCCATCTCGAGCGGGTATTTGCTCGTGTTACACATATATTCTGCCTTCCCATTTTTTGCATTCTCAGCTTCTAGTCTTATGACGGCTAATTTGCATGAAGAAGAGATCTGTATATTCGCTCTTAAATAGAAGGCCGAGACAAAAGCTCGAGCCAGCAAATCCTTAAATCTTGTCAACTTTCACTCAAGGCACCACCACCCGCCCCACCACCCACGGCCCACTCCTCTCCCTTCCTTATTCTTCTGGGAAATGCCTGCAGGGAGTTGAATAGAAGTCCCGCATTTCCACATGAAGTGAGCAGCTAGCAGCGATCTTCTCTCCCCTGGCAAGGTTTACTTTTCTTCTAGCTGTGAGAAAGCTTGGTGGAACTGTGGTTATGAATATTCATGCCAAAGAGGTCCCTGTCAATCAGTCAAAGGGGAGCCGAGGAGGGAATTAATGTCGCTGGCCATTCATTTAAGTGTGGATAGAAATACTTAGGCCATTTCATTACTAAGTCCTGAGTACTGTATTTTTTTATTGGAATATTTATCAATATATGCTTCGAGTCATGGTTATTTGCTTTACTAGGTTTGCATCAAGCATTTACAACTATGCAGCCATATTTATTCATCTCCATGAAGCAAAAATCACTCTATTGTTGAAAGATATCCATGTCTCCAGTACTGATGCGTGATTGTCATGAGTGTATTCAGCCTGCTGACAAAGACACTTTATAGCAGCACTCTTAGGAAAATGACTATACAAGTGATTAATTTGAAGAGCTTTCATAATGAATTACAATGGATTCATGCTGATATCTTTGCTTTATATAAAATGTAGTAACTCAGTTTTCCTTTTGCATGACCCAGTGCTCTCCAAGCTTTAGCTGTGGACAGTCCTTGAAAACTGTCTTGTTCACATAACTGTAAGTGTAAATAATTTAAATATTAAAGTAGTTATTAGGAAGCATTGTTCTGAATAAGAATGGGGTCAGGCCAATATCTGCATCGTCAAGTTTGCATGTGACTGAAATGATGAGTTGTTCAAGTGTTTGTCTCACTCCAGCCCCATATTCAAATAATAAATCTTTGCCCTCATGTGCACAATAATCAAATAATTTTTGTTTGATTCCATTAAATTTAACGTTTTACACTGTACTTATGTAATAAAATTACCTGGAAAACTTACATGTAATCAAATTACTTAAAGTCAGCATTTTATGCATTAATATTTTTGGAGTGCTCACGGAAAAACCAATGTTTTGATACAGGAGAAGTAAAAACTTTGAGCTTCTAAAGGCCTTAAAAAGACTCAAGATCTGATTGTGTCTTTTGAAGAACTAATGCATAAATTCATTCAAAACAGAAATGGTAGAAACTGTGGCATATATGAGATTTATAATCACCACATCTGAATGAAAGTCAAATTACTTTATTAATGTAATGGGGCATGGACCAAAGATTTGGAATCTGAATCTCAGCAAAAGTTTGCTTACTTAAATGGAAGTTAGACACCTCACATTATCACACATTAGTTGGGTTTTTTATTTTTATTTTTTATCTTGTTTATGTAGCAAACATTAATGAACTGTAGTCCTCTGAATGTCAGAAGTGACAGCAATGTGAGCGCTGGAAAGTGGCTCAGGGGGTTGGAGCCTCCTTATCTTTTGGTCCATCTCATCCTCTCAAACTACCACTGCAGGGGCCCAAAAATCAGACATCTCATTGCCATATGTTTTTGAAACAGATGATTTCAATGCCACTGCAGAATTGTGCAGCTTTGTGAGAGAGGAGCTGAGCATACGTTTCTCTGTCATTTTCATTTACACACAATTTGTGCACAACGTCTACAACCTAATGCAACGCTATCAAGTGTCAGTTTGTGCACTGTTATTCCCATTTTTAAACAATATCCCATCTCCCCCACTCCCAATGGTGGCGTTTTTACTCCAGTCGTTGTTCTCGGAAATTTCCAGAAAGCGGTCCCAGTGTGGGTGTTCGGATCAGGTATAAACACTTCTGAAGCCTTAGGAACCACTTCTTAGAGCCCATAACCCGGCCCAAAGGGTTAGTTTATGGTCTCTCAGAACTGGTCAAATCAAACATCTTTATGGTGTTGTTTGCATAATGGGTCTAACAGCGCACATTTTCAGACAATGTTAGTGTTGCACTGGATTGAGCAAGACATAAAAAAGGGGGCTGGATAGAGCAGTAGGGATGAATGTGAATCTTGAATTTTTGGAACGTTGCAGTCAGCATTCAGGTTATCTAGTACCTGTATCATGACAAGCTATCTGAAATGTCAGACTTGCCAGGACTGAGCCCAGACCCCAAACAGGCCTGAGGTATGGTGAAACGTGAGATAGTAAAATGCAATGTGGAAACATATCCAGGAATTCCGAAAGATTATCAGTGATCAAAGAAGTGGTTTTTAACGCTACAATTTTACAACGCTGGAAACTTCACTTGCAGCTAATGTGGGACATGCTGAATGACATTCAGGATTGAATCCACCAGATTTAATGCTTTCACGTGTTTGGCAAACACCTTCACTGCTGCCTTAAATAGCTAAATTCCCAAGCATCAGCACCACATTCTTTCTTATGCTGCACAAGAATTTTAACAGCAGTCATAGAAGCATTATCAAAATAATAAGCAAGAACTTCCCCTGCAAGGCGTGAAATCCACGTCAAACGTGGGTCCTGCCCCGCCACACTAGAGATAAAGAGCAGGGTATCTGTGTGGAACGACAGTGAGGAAAATAGGGGACGGGTAAGGAACACAACACAGTTGGGAAGATCAGAAAGAGAATGGGGTGCAGAGAGAGAGGGAGTCAGAAAAAAAGCACTGTTGGGCACCACTGACAGAGGCATAAATCCAGGCACTCACATTCGGATTCAAATGCAAATCCTGTACCGAGCAGCTAGTGGAAAGGCTAACCTCTATTTAGCCAAGTCCCAGTGTGCGGGTATGCTACCCCCAACTGACGGGAACACCTCTTTCTCCTCTGTGTGTTTCAGAATATTTCTTTGTGCGGTTCATAGTTCTTTTATTTGTGCTAGAAGCAGCACAGCAGATATTTTCTAACTTTGCTATTTGGTTTTTGTGTACGTGCATGTTATAGTGGGCGGGGCTGTACCCCCTACCATGCACACCCCTATGTGCACATCCATGCCCATCCCTATTCTTCTCTTTCTGTTCAGTCAGAAATGAACCTGAACTGATTGAAAGTCAAAAGAAGTTGCCGGGGCAGGTTTACTGGGGCAGAAGCAGTTGCCGGGGCAGTGGTTGGTTACCAAGGAAGGAGGGGGGTGGAAAGCCCCAGTGGTTGCCAGGGGGCAGCCTGTTGGTTGCTCGGGAGTTCCATAGCCATTGGGAGAGTGTTAAAGCCATTAGGATGCCTTACCATATGAAAGGCTTGGTGGGTGTGGCAGGGCCGAAGATGAGTCCTGGGAGGATAGCCCCACTACCAAACAGTAGGAGCCCTACAAAAGAGTCTTTCACTCGGCCACTACTGCCCCCCTGCTAACACTCACACACTCATACAGCCTCCACCCAGCACTCCCATCCCATTCAGAGCCAGCTACCATGGCCACAAATAGGGGAATTCCCCCTTCAACTACAGGAATGACGGGACAAACTGAGGAGAGAGAGAAAGCTGAAAGAAAAGGAGTCAAGAAAGAGGAGACTTAAAGTGGAGCGGCTCTCAACCAGCTTGCATGGAGATGTGTGCTTTCCACTGGTTTGGGTAGTTTCCCAGGAAGGCCAGTCCAAACCCCCAGGGAGATCCTGATTACTGGAGGCAACAGCTCCCTGGTGCTCCCCATCCTGTCCAGGAGAAGAAATCTTTATTTCCCTCTTAGTTACGAGCAGAGGCACTGTTTACTATGCAGTAATGAAAAAGACCTAAAAATAGCACAAGCTAATACAACCCAAACAGCCAGGAAAGGAAATCTGGGTGTAAATAACTGTGTGTGGATGTTTATGTGGACTCATAGCCGCAGGTACGGGCAGCGGCGAAGAGAAGCAGCGATAAAAGCCAGCCTCTGTTTCCTGTCCTCGGTGGGCTAATGGTGGGGATTTACTGGCCTTTTATTATGATTGCCCCAATTAGCTGTAAAGCAGCACTGGACCAAGCCTCTAACTGCCTGTTTGTCTGTCTCTGTCTCAGCCTCAGCATTAGTACTGCAACAACTCTGCCTCTTAAAGAATGGCAGCAGCTTAAAACGAAAATAAAAACTGAGAATGTGATTCATGGCACAACTTTTACATCAGTTTTAGAGTAAGTTACTGTCACAAAGAAAAGTTTCATGCTGCAATACAGAAAAATAATCAATAATAAGGGAGGTTAACAGATCAGTGCATCCAAATTGCAATGGAGAAAAGACACATTCAATCTGTGTCACCCAATGGATAGGCTGATCACGTTATAAAGAGTCTGACTAGCTGCTCTATGATGCTGAAACTATTCAGTTGTGTGCTGGGCTAACATTTTAGCAAGTCAATACTAATGAGGGTTTCCATAAATGTGAATAATCTCTTAACTGGAAGAAAACTGCCTATTGTTGAAATCGGATATGCATCTTGAAATGCACCGTGGGACTCTGTGTCCTTTACTCATCGATACACTAAAACTAAAAAGTGGAATAAACAGCACTCTGCCATAAATAGATGTTGTACTCCTTTTAAAGTTGTTTCACATTTAGATCTATTCGTCACGCCAGCCATGTAAGCACTTTGAGCTGTTATTTGGTTGGTGCTTCTGCCACTGCTCCACCCATTGATCATTGTATTTCTGCTTCCATGGGTGAAAACGTCCTGGGCTTCATGCTGATGTTAATGGAATGTCATTGTTTTTATTTGATTCATCGTTATATTGAATAAAGTGGATACAGAAGAGATTACCAGAGTAAGAGGCATCATCCTCTGACAACCCATCCATTATTTCTTGAGCTATTAATAGGCAGTGGACTAAAAAAACGACTGACACTGCAGTCTAATTCTACGAATTCTCGGGACTGCCTAAGGGTGACTGCCCCCTGGGAGTCCATTTAGGATTTGCATAGCCTACTTTCTTGGAACATTTTTCTGTTTGCATTGACCAACACTTATGCTGAGAATAGCCATCTGATGGCTGGCATAGCAGTGAAAGCTAAAGCTGTTGTTTTAGCTCTTCATGCACACAGTCAAGTTGAGCTTCTTCATTATCTCTTTACATTTGCTGAGCTGCAGACGCCCAAGATAGGCTTTTAAAAGGAAATGTCACTTTTTTCTTCATGAGTCAACATTGTACAAAAGCCTTTCGCAAGCCGTTTAACTGAACTAGGTCATTCAGAGTCATGTATTTTAGAATAACTAACTAACAGGAAGCTTATGGGGGCGACCGTGGCTCAGGGGGTTGGGGATCGCATCTGTAACCGGAAGGTCGCCGGTTCGATCCCTGGGCTCTCTGTCCTGGTCGTTGTGTCCTTGGGCAAGACACTTTACCCTACTTGCCTACTGGTGTTGGCCAGAGGGGCCGATGGCGCGATATGGCAGCCTCGCTTCTGTCAGTCTGCCCCAGGGCAGCTGTGGCTACAACTGTAGCTGCCTCCACCAGTGTATGAATGTGAGAATGAATGAATAGTGGTATTGTAAAGTGCTTTAGGTGCCTAGAAAAGCGCTATATAAATCCAATCCATTATTATTATTAGTAGTAGTAGCATTGTAGTTGGACAGAATACCAAATGTGGGATGCATCAGTTTGTGAATTTTACAACGGTTCATGGGATTGTTTTACTTTCATGTCTTCTTAAACCATCTGAGTGGGAGCCAATGAAATTTGAGGACACACGACCCTAGAGGCAGTGTGAGGCATTTGAGGAATACAGTTTAACTTTCGTTGTGACTTCTAGATGAGTCATAAAAGTGATTACAGTTCAGATCTAGCCGTGGTTTGATGTCATAGCTGGATTATTTCAGTCGGTATATTACTCTGTGTTGAACCGTTACTAATTAACATACATCCTTTTTTAGTTTTAGTACTACCAGTCTGTCCGTCTTTGTCTTCAATTCTTGTTTCACTGTCCACATGCTGTTTGTTTCAGCTACTTTTGCTTTTGGTTTTCCTGCAGTTTGTTTGTAACAGTCCATCAGTTCTTTTTCCCCCTCCCGAGCTGATCTCAGTCCAGGCTTTCTGTCAGTCCAAACATCTGTGCTGAACTAATCTTAATGGAGCATTTTCTATGTTGGTCTCGTTACACAACCGCTCACCGCATTTTGTAACATCAAGACAAAATGCATCAATTATCTGTCCACATGGCAACACAGAACAATTTAAATAAGCATAATGGAGTCTTGAATTCCTTCTCATTTGAGGGTTTCCTTTTGTTCTCAGTGGTCAGAGGTTTTTTATTGTTGGAGGAGGCCGACCACTTGAGATGCAAATAGGGACGAAAACAACATTTGAGGGAGCTTTGTGTAAGTTTCACTGCTTAAACCCACAGAATAAACCGTTGTACAGTTTGGTCCAACTTGTCCACTAATTTCCTGATAATGAGTCAGACGTCAAGGTAGTGAGTCAGTGTATCGGCTAGTGTGTGGGTGGGTGGTACACGTGGGTGTACTACTGCCACTCGGTTGGGTATGACTAAGGGGCATCTTATGTGTGTGTGTGCATGTGTGTGAGAAGACAGAGCAAGAGGAGGGCGTGTTTGAGATGGCAAAATGTGATTGGTCAGTTCCTTGCTGAGCCACAAACTATGCAGAGATTGGATATAGCACAATAAGATTATTTCATATCCATCATTTCAGCCTTTATGTGAAATGTGGGAAACTGTTTTGGTGGTCATTCAAGGAAATATTTGGGGAAACACAGAAAGCAAAAGTTAGAAAAAAACAGTGTGTGCTGCTGTCATGTTTGTGTGTTAGCAAGACGGCTATTAGTACGGAGCCCCCCAGGGGACATGGGAGAAAAAAAAAAAATTAGGGAGGAAAAAAAAAAATTAGGGAGAAAAAAAAAAATTAAGACGGACTTTTGCGAGATCTCGCAAAAGTATTGCGAGCGCTCGCAAAAGTATTGCGACATCTCGCAATAAGTATTGCGAGCGCTCGCAAAAGTATTGCGAGCGCTCGCAAAAGTATTGCGAGATCTCGCAAAAGTTTTAGCCGCATTCTTCGGAGGCCGCCAGCTCGAAGCCGACCGGGAGGTCGAGGCACGATGTGCCGGGAAAGCAGTGTTCCTCCCGGCTGTAGTAGGTCTCGACCGCCCGTTAGCTTCGAGCTAGTGGCCGCCAGCTCGAAGCCGACCGGGAGGTCGAGGCACGATGTGCCGGGAAAGCGGTGTTCCTCCCGGCTGTAGTAGGTCTCGACCGCCCGTTAGCTTCGAGCTAGTGGCCGCCAGCTCGAAGCCGACCGGGAGGTCGAGGCACGATGTGCCGGGAAAGCGGTGTTCCTCCCGGCTGTAGTAGGTCTCGACCGCCCGTTAGCTTCGAGCTAGTGGGTGTCAGATCTCCAAAAACGTCGGAGCTCTTTTGCAAATATGTGATGTCTTGTAAACCGAGCAGGTATCTGACGTTTACACAACTACATTCACGCCTCAAAATATCTTAAAAGTGTATTTTGTGACCCAGAAAGAGTAATATTACAACTAAGTAGCTGCCGCCATTGTTGGAGTTTTGCGAGATCTCGCAATACTTTTGCGAGCGCTCGCAATACTTATTGCGAGATCTCGCAATACTTTTGCGAGCGCTCGCAATACTTATTGCGAGATCTCGCAATACTTTTGCGAGCGCTCGCAATACTTTTGCGAGATCTCGCAAAAGTCCGTCTTAATTTTTTTTTTTCTCCCTAATTTTTTTTTTTTCCTCCGTAATTTTTTTTTCTCCCATGTCCCCTGGGGGGCTCCGTATATTAGAAAGGAACAGCTCAAGGCAACCTTAATAAAGAGAGCAGGGAGAAATAATTCAACTGTGTTGAACTTATTTTTTGTTGAGAGCAGAAGCTACCCCCAGAAAAAAAACACAGCCACCAAGTTTCTAACACTGTCTGTAGGCAGAGTTTATTACTTTTTAACAAATTAGACTAGTATCCTCGCCCCTGATTTGTTTTTATGCTAAGCTAATCGTCTTTTGGCTTAAGAATTTTGATTGCAAAAAGCAAAAATGGAGCTACAGCCATGCGACTGTGGCAGTATTTGCTGTCAGAGTTGCTATCTCAGAGTGAATTGTTAACTGAATATACAGGTATTTGGAATAAATGACAGAGTTTTGGAGAATTATTAAGCTAAGAATAATATGGGTAACTGTGAGGTGCAAGCTATCCATGTGCAGCAGTTTCAGTGAGTAAAATTTCTGTATTCTGTTTGCATTAATTAACAGGCATGTTTGTCTGTTTCACTCATAGGCTTTATGGCTGCATTGCTAACCAAGCATGCTAACTTTAGCTCTCTCTCAGCACTTTACGTTCTTGTCCAAATGCAATAGCATATCATTAGCCAAAACACTGTCTTCCAGTTACCTCTGAATTTGGAATAATGCCTTTTATAATAGTTTTTTTTTTTTTTTTTTTTTTTGCACTTAGTAATATGCCGCTGCACATTCACGAATAGAGCCTGGTCAGTATGTATGTATATGTATCTATGTATGGCTTATTTAGTGAGTCCAAAATACATGACTGTGGCAGGACAGATGAAGGGTTTTACAGTTTATTACTGTTTACTTTCACTGTCACTATCTTGGATTGTTCACCTGGGCTGGGTGGGGCTGCTCCAACTTTGCAAGAAGGACTGGTTCCTGAATCTGTCTGATTACTTCCAACTTAATCTCGAAAACACCATAATGTTGAGACATCAGCAAGTTGCGTCAGGATACCAGTAAATGATATCGTGGTGGCTGCATACATCTTTTTATATATAGTCTATATCAGGGGTCCCCAATACCAGTCCACGAGGGCCGGTGTCCCTGCAGGTTTTAGATCTCACCCTGGGTCAACACTCCTGAATCACATGATTAAGTCATTACCAGGCCTTCTGGAGAACTTCAAGACATGTTGAGAAGGTAATTTATCCATTCAAATCAGCTGCGATGGATCAAGGACACATCTAAAACCTGCAGGGACACCGGTCCTCGTGGACTGGGATTGGGGACCCCTGGTCTATATCTAGAGCCTGAACTGGTAAAGTTCTCCTAGTGGCGGAAAAAAGGCTTTCTTACCTTCCTTGTCATTACACCAGAATGAAGGATTGAAAACAAAACATATTTTTTCACATACTGAGGACATTTTATGAATTTGAAACCTCTACAAATGATATACTAATCATGAAAAAGGTATAAATCCATTTTATTTATGGTACTTTGTGTCTTCACAGACATTTTATTAATTTTTAAAGTCTCTGTGAGAAATAATGGACAATGGGCAACTGGACATTTAGGGGTGACTGTAAATAATTGGCAGCAGCCTGAGTGGCAGTGCTTTACTGAAATATATACACAAACCAAAAAACTAAACAAAAAAACTATTAAAATAAACTTAAAAAAAGCTATAGACTAGCATGTCGTTAGCCAAAACACTGTCCTCCAGTTACCGCTAAAACTAAACTGCTATGTGTCGGTAACTAGGCAGCTCTTCTGAAAACCTTTTCTACCTGTTTTCCTCGTGTAATCTTGTTTTCCCTGTGTTCACAGACTCACCTGGAGCCTCATTTTCTCTCTCCACCAGAACACATGTCTTGCCTCCTTGCCTGCTTGCTTGACTTCCTCCGTGATCCAGTTGCCTAAGGGCCATCCTTCCCTGCTCCAGTCGCCAATTCCCCGTTGCCGTATCAAACCCGAATCACATTCCCTAATATTTTCTGCTGCTTAATAAAGACTCTTGTAAATAGTTAGACTACGCGTTTTGGTGTCTGCATTTTGGTGTCCACTCCTTGTGCGAACCTTGGGTTCATGACAGCTGTGCTCTGATGTCCCTCAAGAACACACAGAGCAAAAATACAGTGTTTTGTTAAGTGCTTAAAAGGCAGATACACACAGGAGAAAACTTGACCATGATTCGTGCACTTATTTGATCTCAGTTAAAGTTGCAGTGTAGTATTCACTGAGTCATGGAACAAACTGTATTTTAGCTCAAGTGTTTCTGTTGCGAAGGAAAATCGGACAACAGCATTCTGGCATGAATCAGCAGCTGCCTGCTGACGCTGCCAGTCTAGTGGGGCCTGCAGACTTCAGTGACCTGTAAACACAGAGACATGCATACACACACACACACACACACACACACACACACACACACACACACACACACACACACACACACACACCAGCAACAACAGCAGCCAGAATGATTAGTCACGGGGTCCGTTCCCTCTCTGTGTTTATCAATTAACACTGAGAACGTGGGAAAAGGAGGCAGAAAAAGTCCAAGAGGATTAAAAGACAGACTGACAGCAACACATGTTTCTTGACTCCTTCCACCTCTCTGTCTCTTTCCTGTCTCCTTGCTCTTTATCCATTTTTTCTTCTCTTTCTGTATCATCTCTCTCTGCACACCAGTGCAAATCTGTCACTGCCATCTCTGTCTTCCTTTTCATTGATTTCAGCCAATCTACCGCGGGTGGATAAAGTTTGTTTTGTCCAACTTCTCCTGGCAGTTTGGAAAAGCTATCTCACATGAGACCCCATAAAGATTACTAGAAAGCGTCAGAGGCACTCATTGGAAAACAACGGTATGGTGTGAATGACAACTGCAACCACATAAACATAAGATTTGCAACACAAGGAGAGAGACACGGACAGTTTTACAGCGCACACGCTGTCACCGCTGGATTAAGCAGAACGGGGTTTGGCTCCACTAAGACATCTTTGTTTCCAAAAGTATTTCGAAATAAAATTATTAAGTGAGAATAAATGTGTGCTGATGGACTTGTCTAAACCCAAATGAGGTTAAAATTAACAGAAGTGGGAATATATTTGGAGCGCAAAAGGATCCCTGAACATTAGATCATTTTGGAAGTGCTGGACAATCATGGATAAGAGCACAGTTCTCAATCAGCTTGTGCTTTGTGTTTTTCAACTTGTGTGCGAAATGTCCATTAGGATATATTATATAAGAAGGTAAGTACTTAAAATGAACATGTGGCATAATCTTTTAGTATGGTTCGCATAAAGTATTGGCATTAACTTTGTAGCTGGATAAATTAAATTTTTGCATGATTATGGTGTGAGATGAAAACATGAACTTTCATGTCAACACAAATGCCAAATAGCCAAACTACAATCTGTCCACCAATCGTCCTGACAGCTCCGCCATGGGAAACCGCTTCACCCATTTAGGAACAGAATAACATCTCCGTGTTTACATTTCAAATATCCAACTTTGGGTCGACTGAGCTGTGGGAGAGGAATGTGTAGAGTAGTTTTGCTGTCGCTACCGGTCAGCCATTTTGGATCTGTAAGCCCCCACATGTAAGCCAGCTGTTTCTTCAAGCCCAACTAAGCTCCTTGGTATTGGAGCTAATTTGACCCATGGAAGGCCAATTGAGACCAAGCTGGGAATTTGAGCTTAGATCAGTAGAGCGAACCACTGGCCAGTAGTGAGAGCGTAGGCCATGAGGGTAATACAATTAATTCTTTCTTTTTTACATTTTGATACAATTTGTTTCACTATAATTTACATCACAATTTTTTCTCCAAAGGTACTTGGGTTGCTGAAAATTAATTTCCACATAACATTCATCACCCAGTTTTTAAATTTTTCTGCAGTATGACTCTCTCTTTCCTATTCTCATTCTCTCCTCACAAAGACTAACACCAGCAGCATAGCAGCCAGCAAGCATGTTCTGCTCCAAGGGATGACGGTGGCTCAGAGGCCTGTTGTCTTGGTTGCTAGTGTCAGGGAGATGGAGGGTCATGCATACTGATGGTGTTTGAACTTCTCCTAAAGTGATTATTTATGCACAGCCGGACTCGCTTGGTCAAGTCGGAATTAACTTCATGAAAATGCAAAAGGGCACACAGGCAGGAACACACAAATGCACGTATGCACACACACACACACGCACAGTGTCGTGCTTTCATGGCCCAGTGCCTACCTTTTGCCTACAGTCCCAGCCTCAGCAGTTTGAGGACAGGGCCCTGCTAACCCCCACAGAGCCTGCACACTAAAGTCTCCATGGAGATTCTAAAGAGATTAGCACACTGTGTTCTTGAGTGTACGTGTGAGTGTGTGCATTTGTGTCACACGTGATGCAAGCATTTGCAAACCTGCACAAATACTTCAACTTTTCCAAATATATTTTTTTCTTCTTTTTTTCAAAAGAGCAGAAATGAAGAAAACAGAAAATCACGTGTCCCCAAAGAGTCTCTTTATCTCAGAGTAATCTCTCTCTAACTGACTCATATACTAAATGAGGTGCACCTGTACTGTGGATAGAGCATTAACACTGCTTGCGGTTACAATCCTACCCACTGTTACAAGTGCTAAATATGTGTGTTCAGATCCCCATAACGTAGTGGTTAGTAAATTAACTGGCACTATGAGGCAAACAGAAATAAACAGATGAATGACTGAGCCTTGGGTGCACACTGTTAGTCAAATAAGGCTTACTAAGTTCTTTATATTACCCAAATGTTGTTTCTGTGTGCTGCAGTAATATAGCATAACCTTTTTTTTTTTTTTTTTTTAGAAGGAAGTCAGGCTCATTTTCAGTGTGACTCGTCACTTTTCAAAAACTTCAGGGTTCATCCTCTTCAGGACCTGATACTGTATCTTTTAGTTCTAATGGACAAAGTGGTTTTGCTGTTCTTAACAATGTGACTAATAATGTGACTTTCAGAGACCATTGGAACTAGAAAATATTTAATCTCTTTACAGCTGTAAGGGTTAGAAGGTCATTGGGGTTAGCTTTAGGGAGCCACTGCAAGAAAAGGATAAGTCTCTGCTGTTAGTCTATCACTGGATCTGAATGGAAAGAAAAATGTTGCATCATTTATTTAACTCTCAATACATTCATTATTTTTTTAACCTTAAAATATCTGAATTTAGTCAGTAACACCTCTTCGACTAGCCAAAAGGACGAACTCCACTGTTCGAGTATGACATACTTGCGAGTTTTCTTATCCCTATCAGAAAGAATATGCGATACTTGGGAAAATGTCCATTTCAAAATTCTTGCTTACTTGTAACCAGAGGTGGGACCAAGTCATTGTTTTGCAAGTCTCAAGTAAGTCTCAAGTCTTTATCCTCAAGTCTCAAGTCAAGTCTCAAGTAATGTCAGGCAAGTCAGAGTCGAGTCTCAAGTCACTGGTGTAAAAGTCCGAGTCAAGTCACAAGTCTGAAACTTTGAATTTCAAGTCCTTTCGAGTCTTTAAAAAAAACAAACGAAAAAATAATGTTGCAGTTATGCTAAATGTAAATATTAGACCATGTAATTTTTAAATCTGTGTTTTTCTCAACACATGACAAAATAGTGAACTTAGAAAATATACACAAATTGTGAAATTGCACCTCTTTAAAATGCAGCTCAATTAAACCTAGCTCCAAGAATAATTTTCACCGACAGTTCTGAGATAAGCTGCATGTTATTCTTGGATGCGGTTGTAGGACCAGCTTTAAAATCGCATGACAAAAATATCATACACATTAAAAAAAAAAAACTGTATCACCAACGTAGCCTGGACAACATTTGCTAGTTAGATGAAGTCAGCTATCTCATCGTAGCATATTTATATGCATATTTATAATTATACGGTTCTTGGAGTGAGTGCACACACTCATGAAGTTTAGTAACTTCCGGTCACTGCAACAAGCCCAGGTACAGTTTACCGACGGATGGGTGCAGGACCTTGAAATGCACCGTGTAGAACGAAAGACCATCGTACGTATCATAAGTTTACCAGTCTCACAAATTGTCGTCATAAATACACATTCCTTAACCGTTTATTAATAGGACCTTTGAGCTCAACGGTAATTAATTAGTAGTGGAAATAATTTCTGGTAGCATCACAGAAATGTAGCAGTGACAATAATATTGTATGCTGTAATCGTACTGGGCAATTAGTGATACAAAAAACCTGTTTTATCCTGTGAATAAAAGTATATGTTTTTGTCAATGTACCATAATAACAGAAGCGAAACGCAATATTGTGTCAGGACAATTCACTATTTATGCACAATAAATAAAGGAGCATAGCGCGACCATTTCTGTTCAGCGCCAGACTTGCTTGTAACCTATATCACCAATTATGTTATGAAAATGACGCATTAACTACAACAGCAGACTGACCTTTGTGGAAATGCTTGGAGCAGACTAACCTGTGAGCTGGAGTGTTCTGGGACGTTATATTTGGTCTTTGAATGGCTGCAATCCAGGACACCCGTCGCGTCTTTGTTACTTCGGAAACATGGCTTGAACAATTTCTCTTCAACGACGTAATCCGATAACAACCGATCTCTTTACCCGTCGGCTTCCCGTGGCTGTCATGCGACCGGCTATTGCAGTTAATAATACAACAGCTTCTTGTGTTTCTTTTTATCGCTGTATAACTGATTTTAATTGAAAGCCTGCGTGCGCTAGTACCGCTTGCCACGAGTTCCCAGAATCCTTTGCGGTTCTACCCGTGAATGACGTCACATTTTCAATCTCTATATAATATGCATGTTAAATTTTATATTTGGGGTAAAATATCAAGTCTTTTCAAGTAAACCGGTTCAAGTCCAATTCAAGTCCCAAGTCATTGGTGTAAAAGTCCAAGTCAAGTCACAAGTCTTAGAACATTTTTTCAAGTCAAGTCTAAAGTCATAAAATTAATGACTCGAGTCTGACTCGAGTCCAAGTCATGTGACTCGAGTCCACACCTCTGCTTGTAACAATGTCTCAATAACACACATAACATTTGCTGTGTGTGTTCTAAAAACTGCAACCCTTCCAAAGTTGAAGAAATCAAAATGAAGCACAGCAATGCTAGTCATAGTGCCAAGTTACTTCCTCAATTAATGTGCCATCCTTAGGAATCTCGACATGCTGCTGGTTTCATCTTTTGGATTTGAACAGCAACATCTAGGCTGAAACAGATTAACCCTCTGAGGTCTACATCGTCATGTAACAATCATAACCATAACTCCTAACCCTACACCCTACCCTTATCCTAAGGGGTAGGGTGTAGGGTTTGGCGTTATGCTTTCAAAAAAGAATAAAGGACTTTTCTGTGCCAAAAAAGGTTTTGTTGGTTGTTCCTGATTGCAGACTTGGGAGAACAGTAATGAAAAGAAATATGCATATATTTACCCAAAGTGCTGAGTTAGGGACATCCCCAGTGATTACTTAGAAAAAAGTCAGAAAACCTAGCAATTTACCTACTCTCACTCAGCCCTTTTACTCTATATGTGTCATCTATAACACAAACCAGAGTATCTTATCTATGGACAATTTGAGCCACATACTAAACCACCAAACATCTGATTGGTGAACTACCGATATACCTACTGAAACACAGCCACCCAGAGAGATCTGAAGACTGCTGTGTTGTCATATCTAAAAATGCTGAGATGTGGTAGGTCACGGTTCTGAAGCCTATTTTAAGTCTTCCAAGAAAGTCCATCTGTAAGCATAAACCAAGAACATAGTGATGTAGCCAAATACATGGCTAGGGAGAAGAATGTCAAGGATATGTTTTTTACCCTGTTATTCCTTCACCTCTACTCATATTAAAGTGGATGAGAATAGTGATTGCACCAATAAATCATTTACAGTCATGCCATATTAGATGTACTTTGTTTTTCTCCTTTTGCTGTTGGTATGCATGGCTTTGTACTAATGCTTGTTAAGTGTGGTTTCAAACCTCTTAAGTTCAGGAGCCTCAGGAAAGAACAATGAAGGCACCAAAGCATAAAAGCAGGAAAATATTTAAAAATACTTTCCCACCACAAACGCACCCTCCTGTCCTTCCACGTCTGTACCGCCTGTCCTCTGAAAACACAACATTCTGTAACACTCAGCTTCTTACCCTCCATCTCCAGAGGGTTCAAGAGCAACAGTTTTGTCCTCTCTCAAGACTCAGACAGTGTTTCCTGAAGAGGCGTTAAGACTGTACACACACATACAATCAGTTTGGGTAAAACAGGCAGCAAATCGCATGAGTTTTAAGGCAGCTAAGTTATTATTGTAACCCCAGGGAGGCCTTCCTCTTTGCACTCCCTTCCCAGCTCACCTCAGGGTGCTTTGAAATGAGAGAGGGAGTGTTAGCATAGATAAACAAGAGATGAAGATTATGAGCCGGATTAAGGTAGAGAGTGGAAGGTGGGCCGTGAACAGCATGCAGCCTCCCATACTGAAGAGGTCTCCTACTTCCCCTCACAGAATGAAAACAAAGCAGGGAGAGGGAAAATAAAGGACAGGATACAGAAGAGGGGAAAACAAGGCATATTGGGGGGGGGTTGCAGGACACTTTAAATTTAAATTTTATACCGTTTCAAGATTATTAGCCCTGTGGCCAATGAGCCGTAAAAGGAAAAACATGATCACATAACATTACATAAATCAGATACCAAATGCTCTATTTGAACAAAGCTACTTAGCTCTAAGCTGGGCTCAATGTATCCCATGGTCCACTCCTGCTTTACAGGTGAAAATAGAGCAACAGGACCGCTGAGTCTTTGACTTTATTTATTTTCTGCTGTGTTTTACTTGCATCTATTTGAAAGAGTGAGTGTAAACACAAAAAATATTTTATTTTATGTGCTGGAATGTGCAGAGAATAGGTTTAAATATTAAACAAATTTCTTCCAGTGAGAGAATGTTGCATATAATAAAATTTTTGCTTGATGCATAAAGTTAAAAGATTAAAACTGATAAAACAAGTTAAAAAAAAAGAGACTTTTCCATTTGATTACATTGTGTATGATGGATTATGTAGAAAAAGTAGAATTGGGCTGAAAGATCTATCGCTTTATCACCTCTTCAGGTTGTAAATCGTGTTTTTAAAAAGTAACTAAGTAACTAAGTAATTAATTACTTTTGAAAATAAGTAATCAGTAAAGTAACAGGATTACTTTTTTGGGGAAGTAATCAGTAATTAGTTACTGATTACTTTTTTCAAGTAACTTGACCAACACTGTTTATAATTCTTGAGTTGTTGTTTTATTACGTTAGTTCACCTTTTGTGCCCAGTCTATATTAGTCTAATCTGTGTTCTGGCTTCAGTGTCTATGTGTTTGTTTTCCTCGGGTCTTGCTAGTCGCGTCCCGATGTCTGTCTGGTCTGTTTGTGTTCTGTATCCATGGTTGTCTGCGTTTATATATATATATATATATATATAAAAACACCCAGCACGCCCCTGCGGGCGGTTTATCCTTCAAGCTCGAGGCCTGGGAGCTTGAGGGTCCTGTTCCCAGGACTGCGCTCTTCTGGACAGAGATCTCCGATGTTGTTCCCGGGATCTGCTGGAGCCACTCGCCTAGCTTGGGAGTCACCGCACCTAGTGCTCCGATTACCACGGGGACCACCGTTACCTTCACCCTCCACATCCTCTCGAGCTCTTCTCTGAGCCCTTGGTATTTCTCCAGCTTCTCATGTTCCTTCTTCCTGATATTGCTGTCATTCGGAACCGCTACATCGATCACTACGGCCGTCTTCTTCTGTTTGTCTACCACCACTATGTCCGGTTGGTTAGCCACCACCATTTTGTCCGTCTGTATCTGGAAGTCCCACAGGATCTTAGCTTGGTCATTCTCCACCACCCTTGGGGGCATCTCCCATTTTGACCTCGGGACTTCCAGGTTATACTCGGCACAGATGTTCCTGTACACTATGCCGGCCACTTGGTTATGGCGTTCCATGTATGCCTTGCCTGCTAGCATCTTGCACCCTGCTGTTATGTGCTGGGTTGTCTCTGGGGCATCTTTACACAGCCTGCACCTGGGGTCTTGCCTGGTGTGATAGACCCCAGCCTCTATGGATCTTGTGCTCAGAGCTTGTTCTTGTGCTGCCATGATTAGTGCCTCTGTGCTGTCTTTCAGTCCAGCTTTGTCCAGCCACTGGTAGGATTTCTGGATATCAGCCACCTCCTCTAACTGCCGGTGGTACATACTGTGCAGAGGCCTGTCCTTCCATGATGGTTCCTCGTCTCCCTCCTCTTTCTTGGGTTTCTGCTGCCTGAGGTATTCACTGAGCACTCGGTCAGTTGGGGCCATCTTCCTAATGTATTCTTGGATGTTCGTTGTCTCATCCTGGACTGTGGTGCTGACACTCACCAGTCCCCGGCCCCCTTCCTTCCGCTTAGCGTACAGCCTCAGGGTGCTGGATTTGGGGTGAAACCCTCCATTCGTCTCTTGCCCACCGATGCCTTCTTGTTCCAGTAGCCCACTTTTCGTCAGGGTGCCCTGGTTCCTCAACACCTGACGCGGACCTTGTTGATCCGGGCGACGTCCGAGCCGGCATGCCTTCATATTTATCTGTCTCGCTCATGTCTGCGGTAGGCTTGCTTAGCATAGGGGGTCTAGCCTTAGGACCCTTACTGGATACAGACGCCCCAGGCAGGAATCGAACTTGCGATCCTCTGTTCCAAAGGCGTGTAGTCTAACCACTACGCTATCCAGCTGCATATATATATATATATATATATATTAGGGGTGCAACGATATTCGTATCGATATTGAACCGTTCGATACAGTGCTTTCGGTTCGGTACGCATATGTATCGAACAATACAACATTTGTAATTTATTTTATCAACTTTCCTTCCGACGATGCTGTCTGTGTTGAGCGCTCAGTGAATCTGCGTTCGACTACTCCGCCTAGACTGCACTGTCGAGCGCAGATCCACTGAGCGCTCAACACAGACAGCATAGTCAGAAGGAAGAGCGCAGGGCAAGCTAGCAAGACACATGGACCTCCCCCACCCTCATTCAGATCTGGCGTCTGGAATTATTTTGGTTTTCATGTGACGTATGACCCTGAAGGTAAGCGAGTCATGGACTAAAGTAAAACAGTATGTTGGATGTGCCATGCAATGCTCAATTACATGGGTGGGAACTAGTGTGTTAGCGCAGTTAGCTCGTTAACGTGTTGGCAGTCTAGCCCCACACACGGGGCGATCGGCGGTAGCTCGTTAACGGAGATTTGCCGTGTTGTGGCGTTCAGGTCATTTCAACGAGATTAACCTGAAAGCACTAGTGGGAACACAACGAATATGACTGCACATTTACACCGACATCATCCTAGTGCAAAGACAAAAACAACAAGCATGCTACTAACTTTAGCCGAGTCATTTAGACAGCTGTTAGCACGTGATTCTCCTTATGCTGCTGAGAATATAGCCCAGAAGAAGCGGATAGTATAGCTTTTATTTTGGAAAGAGCCATTTCTCTGTAATAAACTCTCTTTTCCAAAGATGAGTGATTCCTCAATCAGATACAGGGCTTGCAATATCGCTAGCCCGACGTCCTGGAGCTAGCGACTTTTTTCAGTCGGGCTACCAAAATCTATCTCTGCCTTGCCCGTCGGGCTATTGTAGGAAAAATATATGTCAATGCTTTTGCATTCTTTCAGAAATGTAGCTGGGTAATTATGTCATTGGCATCGGTGAGCCTCTGTCAGTATGTGACATATTGAAATCGCGTTTGAATTTGCGCTTGTTTTTTTGCTTTCACTTTGCAATCGCGCGAACTGTGTATAGAGAGCGACAGCACTGATCTGTGAGTGATGATAATTTGTGCACCAATTCCTCTGACATCGTCTTATTAATCGTTAGCTTACTATGCAAACATGACAAGTGAAATCTCCCGCAGCTTAAACATGTGAGAGGTTGATGCGCAGAGAATCGCTGAGCGTTATGTGAGTGTGTGTGTAAAAGTAGCAGGATATATATTTTAGTTCTGCTGAGCCAAATAAGACAGGTCAGGGTGAAGAAGTGACAGCCAAAGAAAAGCTTACCACAAAACGGAGAAGTTATGACAAATCAGACTATAAGGCAAAAAGAAAGTGCAGCTTTATGGTTTCATGGACAAAAGAATTTCTGTGGCTGCAATATGACGAGCTATATAACCAGGGCTGCACATAAGTGGTCCGCAGGTGCGCATTCGCTGTCAAAATAAAAAACGCGCACAAGGGTTAGGGTTAAATTTAAAAACTGTACTTTTGAGTTAAAGTATATATTTATAATTTTAATAAATGACAAATTAAAAAGGCATGAACATTTTTTTTGTATCGAAAAAATATCGAACCGTGACACCAAAGTATCGAACCGAACCGAACCGTGAATTTTGTGTATCGTTGCACCCCTAATACATATATATATATATATATATATATATATATATATATATATATATATACACTCAACAAAAATATAAACGCAACACCTTTGTTACTGCTCCCATTCCCCATGGGATGGACGTAGAGACCTAAAATTCATTCCAGATACACAATATAACCATCCCTCCCAAACAGTGGTCACAAATCAGTCCAAATGTGTGGTAGTGGGCACATCTGCTATATTGAGATAATCCATCCCACCTCACAGGTGTGCCACATCAGGATGCTGATCTGACATCATGAGTAGTGCACAGGTGTACCTCAGACTGCCCACAACAAAAGGCCACCCTGGAATGTGCAGTTTTTTGCGCTATTGGGGGTCTGGGGACCCAGAACCGGTCAGTATCTGGTGTGACCACCATTTGCCTCATGCAGTGCAACACATCGTCGCATGGAGTCTATCAGATTGTCAATTGTGGCCTGTGGAATGTTGGTCCACTCCACTTCAATGGCTGTGCGAGGTTGTTGGATATTCGTGGGAACTGGTACACGCTGTCGTATACGCCGGTCAAGCACATCCCGAACATGCTCAATGGGTGACATGTCCGGTGAGTATGCTGGCCATGCAAGAACTGGGACATTCTCAGCTGCCATCTGCCCTGAACAATGTGAACCATGATTCATCCGTGAAGCGCACACCTCTCCAACGTGCCAGACGCCATCGAATGTGAGCATTTGCCCACACAAGTCTGTTACGGCGACGAGCTGGAGTCAGGTCAAGACCCCGATGAGGACAACGGGCATGCAGTTGAGCGTCCCTGAGACGGTTTCTGACAGTTTGTGCAGAAATTGTTTGGTTGTGCAAACCAATTGTTCCAGCAGCTGTCTGGGTGGCTGGTCTCAGACGATCTTGGAGGTGAACCTGCTGGATGTGGAGGTCCTGGGCTGGTGTGGTTACACGAGGTCTGCGGTTGTGAGGCCGGTTGGATGTGCTGCCATATTCTCTGAAACGCCTGTGGAGACGGCTTATGGTTGAGAAATGAACATTCAATGCATGGGCGACAGATCTGGTTGACATTCCTGCTGTCAGCATGCCAATTGCACGCTCCCTCGTTGCTTGTGGCATCTGTGGCATTTTGCTGTGAGACAAAACTGCACATTCCAGGGTGGCCTTTTGTTGTGGGCAGTCTGAGGTACACCTGTGCACTACTCATGATGTCAGATCAGCATCCTGATGTGGCACACCTGTGAGGTGGGATGGATTATCTCAATATGGCAGATGTGCCCACTACCACACTCTCTACGTCCATCCCATGGGAAATGGGAGCAGTAACAAAGGTGTTGCGTTTATATTTTTGTTGAGTGTATATTCCACTATATATATATATATATATATATGAAGGCTACATCAGCATAAACTGTCATTTAAGCACTTGAGAGGAGTAAATATGTCAGCTTTTTTCTGCTTAGGCCGGAGGACCTAAGGCTGCAAACCAAGAGCCCTGTTGTACAAGCAATGCTAATGTTAGCAACACTTGGCAAACTAATGTGATACTGTGTAAAGCACAAAGGGCCTCATACTTTCAGCAGCATTGAAAATGTGTTTTGGAGCAAAATGAATAACACTTTAAAATAGCTCTTAATCACTTAAATAATTAGTTCAATTTTTAAACGCTTCATGCTCAGTTGTGACTGTTTTAGTGAGTATTTTTTTTTACTTTTATACCAAAAACAGACATCAATTAAAACAGACCAAACATATCTACTGTTGTCTTAAACACTGATGTGTCATGGTCCTGGGTCGTGTGACCCAGTGTGTTATGCTTAGCCTATTTTGATGTTTATTATTTGTTTAGGTTCTCTAAGGTAGTCCAGCCATTTGTATATATCACCCCTGCATTACGTCTCCGTTGCCCTTCGTGTGTTTATGTCTGTGTGTCTTGTACTGTCAAGTTCATGCTGTCAGTTATGTCACCTCCCCCTGTACTACGTCTCCCCGGTTCATGTCTCATGTTTCCTGTTTTACTTTGAAGGCCTGCATTCACTGTCAGTGTATTCAGTTTTACTCCTCCTGTCCTGTCGTTAAGTTCATGTGTGTCAGCTGCGTTCCCATGTGTGGTCACTTCCCCTGATCATCCCTCATGTGTATTTAGTCTCTGTGTTTCATACAGTCTGCGTCGCGTCGTCTGTGTTCCCACCCTCCGTGTTTCCATGCCTGGTCTGTTGTCTTCCAAGCCATAGCCTCACCATCGTTTGTTCCCAGTTCAGGTTTCTGTTTAGCCACGTTATCCCTGCTGTATTTGTACACCTTGTTTTCAGCCATATTAAAGGCTCACCTTCTGTTAAAGCTCACTCCCGTCTGCTCACTCGTGTACGCACCTGGGTCCATTACACGCATTCTCCACTCGGTCCGTCACAGCGGACCGTGACATGATGATGCAAACCGTGTTTATTTGCATCCATCCTTTAAATCACTGCAAGTTGAACAGATAGACCAATGTACGCCAATGCTTTTAGATTAACATCTCTCAAAGTTTAACTTACTGTTTTACTAATACACCAACTTCATTTTTCATTAAGAATCAATGTTTAATCCCACCTTGGATATTGGCAATTAATTGTACAGTGCAGCCTTTTATTTTGTTTCTGAGCTGATTAAAAGATGTTGTGGTCTTTACAGGATGATTTTACTGAATATGATGCATTAATGTAGAAGTGTTTAATAGTCAACCTTAAATGTCTGCAGCAGAAATATTAATCCATATGAAAGTGATGGGAAATAGTTAAATTTTATTTTTAATATTTTATATAGACTTTGACAATAGCAATAGTTCTAAAAGACATTCCTCTACCACTCATTCTCAGCAAATAGTAAATAGTAGATACTTTTCAAAAGGATGATCTTTACTGGGTCAGAGGATACATGGAAGCAGTTAAAGAAGAGTTGAAAGTGAAAATTACAGACAAAAGAGGAAAGCTGAGAAAACAGGACGAATGAGAAGAAAGAAAGTGAAGAAAAATAAGAAATGACAACCAGAAGAGAAGATGAGAGAGCAGGTGGTGGTGGGCGGTTGTTGTTGTTCTTTCCTGTGTGTTGATAAAGCAGGACAGGAAGGAAGCATCCCAGTGAGCAACAGTAAACTCCACACACCGTGCCAGAACCATTACCGCTGCATTGTTCTCCATCAGCCTCTGTCGCTCGCTCTTGTCTTCATTATCTCACCGCTATTGTCTCACAACCCCTTAGGTGATGAGCCCAATGACCTGACGACTACCGCAGACACACACATCCTCCTGCACACACACACACACAGATACTTGCACAGGGAGGCAGAAGACACTGAAAATAGGAAGAATGGCAATTACCTTATTTTTGTGTCTTTGTCTTTGTATGTGTTCGTGGTTACTACCTTTCATCGAGCTACAGCAGAAAAACCAAAGCAGGACAGATGGCCACTGTCAAGTCCGTCTTTTCCTGATGTAAATCTTGTTTCCTTTTATGTCTCCTTGGGGCCTAACTCCTTCTATCTCTGTAAATCTCCTTTAGGGTCAGAGGAGAACTTGCAAAATACACCACTAGTCAAAAATTTGGACACACCTTCTCATTTAATGATTTTTTTTTCTACGTTCTACAAAGTAGATAGATACTAAAGACATCAAATACCTGAAGCCAGATATATGGAAATATGTAGCAAAGAGAAAAGTGATAAATTAAACATGTCTTATATTTTAGATGAAAGTAGCCACCCTTTGCTTTGTTGATGGTGCTGTAAACCCTTGGACTTCTGTCATTGAGCTTCATGTCACCTGAAATGGTTTTCAGGTGTGCCTTGTCAGGGTTCATTTGTGGAATTTCTTGCCTTTTGTCAGGTTGGTACACTGCTGAAAGCCCTTTTTAACAACTGTTAGAATTCATATTATGGCAAGAAGTAAAGAGAAACAACAGTCCATCATTACTTTAAGAACTGAAGGTCAGTCCGTCCGGAAAATTGCTAAAGCTTTGAATGGGTCCTCAATTGCAGTCGCAAAAACCATCAAGCGCTTTGATGAAACTGGCTCTAATGAGGACCGCCCCAGGAAAGAAAGAACAGGAGTCACCTCTGCTGCTGAGGATAAACTCATCCGAGTCACCAGCCTCAGAAATCACAATTTAACAGCACCTCAGATTAGAGCCCAGATAAATGCCACACAGAGCTCCAGTAGCAGACACATCTCTACATCAACTGTTCAGAGCAGACTGTGTGAATCAGGCCTTTATGGTCAAATAGAAACCACAACTAAGGAAAAGCAACAAGCAGAAGAGATTTGTTTGGACCAAGAAACACAAGTGGAAATCTGTGCTTTGGTCAGATGACTCCAGATTTGAGATCTTTGGTTCCACTCTGTGTGTCTTCATGTGACGCAGAAAAGATGAATGGATGGTCTCTACGTGCATGGTTCCCACAGTGAAGAATTGAGTGCTTCATGGTGTGCTGCGCCAGACAGCCTGGCCTCATTGAGATGGTTTGGGATGAGATGGACCGCAGAGTTAAGGCAAAAGTGCCAACAAGTGCTCAAGTGCATCTCTGGGAACTTCTTCAAGACTGTTGGAAAACCATTTCAGGTGATGACCTCATGAAGCTGATCGAGAGAATGCCAAGAGTGTGCAAAGCAGTAATCAAAGCAAAGGGCAGCTATTTTTTGCTTCTTTTTTGTTTACTTCATAATTCCATATGTGTTCATTCATAGATTTGATGCCTTCAGAGAGAATCTATAATCTAAATAGTCATGAAAATGAGAAAATTGTTTAAAAAAAACCCAGTGTGTCCAAACTTCTGACTGGTAGTTTATACGCCATCTTCATAGAAAGAGCTGAAATGCAAATTTTTTACTTTCATTGATTCTATAATTCCAAAGTTGGAAGAAGGACTGAAAAAAGCATATTATATATATATTTTTTGTTTAGCTCTGTGTGTCGATTTAATGTTGATTTAATGTTTTAAACATTACTTTTTGGCTTGGATTTTTTCATCTCATTTTTCATGCTCATTACAGCTGCTTATCATACTGCAGAATGTCAGGTAGGTAAACACAGATTCTTTAATTGTCACAGATCCCTGTGAGCTATGTTCATGCAGATAGTTAGTGTGTTGCAACAACCCTGATGAACTGTTACTAAAGAAGAAACTGGATTTGGTCTGGGGAACCACAGCATGCGTCATCTGGCACTTGACCCTGGTATGGACAGTGTTGGGAAGGTTACTTTTAAAATGTATTCCACTACAGATTACAGATTACATGCCCTGAAATGTATTCTGTAACGTATTCCGCTACGTTACTCAATGAGATTAACGTATTCTGAATACTTTGGATTACTTAATATATTATCATACTTTTTATAACTACATTTCATTTCATTTCATTTCATTTATTTATTCATTTTCAGGCACAACAAATACCTATATTGAACATAAAATACACAAAACAAAAAACAAAACTTGCCTGAAAAAGGAGTGGGACGAAGAAAACTTATTAAATCCCACCCCTATACTCACTCATCAACAAAAAAAAAACAATAAACTTCCCGCAGCTACGCCCATCATTGCATACAGACCCATCAACAGCCCCGGGCAGATACAAGCATCTAAGCGGCAGCTCGCAACCAACAATTAGAGCCTTCATAACTGAATACAGAATATATAAATTATAAATTGCATTACCACAGGTAACAGGCAGTAATAACTACAAGTAACAGACACACATACATATACATACATATATATCTACACACACAAGTACATATATGTACATACATACGCACACTTTATTTTTTATTTTTTATTTTGGAATCCATACCAGCAATGGTAAGAGGACAGACATTACAGAGCACACTAAAACCCATCATTGAGTATACTGTGACCAGACCAACTGTTTGTAGAGAAATTTAAATCTATGAATATTTTTGCATTGTTTCAATTGTAAACTCAGACTGTTCCAGATTTTCACACCACATACAGACACACAAAAGCCTTTACGGGTTGTTCGAGTTCTGGGTAATTTGAATTCTCCAAAGCCTCTCACATTATAAACCTTTTCTCGAATTTCAAATCTAGTTTGTAAATTTGCCGGTAAAAGTTTAGTAAAAGCTTTATACAAAATTATGGATGTATTGTAATTAACCAGATCCTGGAATTTAAGTAACTTTGCCTTAAGAAAGAATTTGTGAGTATGATCTAGATAACCAGCCTTGTGAATAATACGCAGTGCTCGTTTCTGTACTGTGACTAATGGATTAGTTGTATTTTTATATGTATTTCCCCACACTTCCACACAATATGTAAGATATGGAAGAACCAGGGTACAGTACAGAGTACGAAGTGCATCTTTATCAAGGAATTGTTTCACTTTGTTCAAAACTGCGAGGCTTCTAGAAATTTTGGTTTTTATGTGTCTGACGTGGGGTTTCCATGAAATTTTGTTATCAATTATAACTCCCAAAAATTTGTTTTCACTCACATTATCAATTGGTACACCTTCAATGATAATTGGTAATTCTATATTATATTTTAAATTACCAAAAAACATTGCTTTAGTTTTATTTATATTTAATGATAATTTATTTATGTCCATCCATTTTTTTATTAATTTTAGCTCCCTGTTTACAGTCATTACAAGATCAGTATAATCATCGCTACTGAAAAATATGTTGGTGTCATCTGCGAACAGTATGAGTTTAAGTACTTGAGAAACATCAAAAATATCATTTATGTATACATTGAAAAGTTTTGGTCCCAACACTGACCCTTGGGGAACACCACATGTAATACCAAGTTTCTCTGAATGGTAATGCCCTATGCTAACATATTGTTCCCGACCTGTTAGGTAACTTTTTAACCAGTTACCAGCTTTCCCTCGAATACCATATCTTTCCAATTTATCCAGTAAAATTGAGTGATTGATTGTGTCGAAGGCCTTTTTGAGGTCAACAAAAATACCAACTGCATATTTATTTTTATCCAGTGTATCAGTAATTTCTTCTACTGCCTCAATTATCGCCATTGAAGTGGTTCTTTGCGTTCTGAAACCATACTGACCAACATTTATTATTTGATGTTTTTCAAGGAATTTTTCTAATCTTGAATTAAAAAGTTTTTCTAGAATTTTTGAGAATTGAGGCAGTAGAGAAATAGGCCTATAATTGGTAAAACTGTGTTTGTCATTACTTTTATATAGTGGTATTACTTTCGCAATTTTCATTTTTTTTGGAAAACAACCGGACTGAAATGATAAATTACAGATATATGTTAAGGGACTAGCAATATTCAGAATAACCTGTTTAACTACAGACATATTTATGTCATGATAATCCATTGAAGACTTACTTTTACATTTTAATGTGATATTTATTACTTCTTGCTCATTTGTAGCTGAGAGGAACAGTGAAAAGGGATTTGATTTTATATTACTGATATTTTCATTTTTATGACACGGGATGTCCGCTGCTAGTTCAGGGCCAACATTTATGAAGAATTTATTGAACCCATCGACAATATTACTCATGTTGTGATTTTCACCATTTGCATCAGTAAAATATTCAGGATATGATGTTCCAGAAGATCCTTGTTTAATTAAGTTGTTTAACACATCCCAAGTTCCTTTTATATTGTTTTTATTTTCATATAATCTTCTTCTATAATAAAGTTGTTTGCTCGTTCTTATAATATCAGTCAATTTATTTCTATATGCTTTATATCTTTGTTCCACTTCTTTTGTTTTTACTTTGATAAACTGTTTATACAGATTGTTTTTCTTTTTGCAAGCATTAATAATTCCTTTTGTGAGCCAAGGACTTTTTATCTTTTTTTTCTTTGTCATGTGTTCGTTTACAGGACAATGTTTATTGTACCACATAGTAAAAATATCTAGAAAATTATCATAAGCCTTGTCCACATCTGACTCTTCATACACCGAACTCCAATCTTGTTGTGCTAAATCTAAATTGAAGGCATGAATTGCTTCTTCATTTATTGTTCGCTTTGCTATCATGATCTTGGTATCTATTTTTTTTAAATCACAGTCACACAAAGTAAAAACTGGTAAGTGGTCAGTTATATCACAGACAAGCAGACCACTATTAATTTGGAAATCCATGACATTAGTAAAAATATTGTCAATAATAGTGGCGCTATGTGAAGTTATTCTGCTTGGCTTTGTTATGAATGTACTATTTCTGTGTGATTTATTACTATTACTGAAGGTTACTTGACATAGCAATACCAACTAGATATTTAAATCTTAATATAAATGAGTAACAGTAGGGTGGACATTAGGTAATGCTGCACTTTTTGCAGCGATCTCGTGTAGAAAACTATCCCGTGCGTATATAAAACAGGTCTGCTGCTCCGGGTTCATGTCGGGCTCGTAGCTGAAAACTAGCTTTACTTTGTGTCTGGGTCAACTTTGCTAGCGAGAGACAGAGAGAGGCGTTGAAAGGCTGCTCCAACGGAACTTATTGTTTCGGAGGAAAACATGAACACAGTGTACAGTCGAGTCTTAATAGCTTACTTACAACTGGGCTACACTGCCCATGAGGCTACATTCTTTAGGCTATGCTTGCAACACTCTGCCTATTGCCTTCATATTAAAAAATTTTTGAACAATAATTTAAAAAAATATTTCTTCATGTCATTATGCGGCCGCAAGTAGAGGTTTTGTTGGGGGTTTCCACCGGCGTGGAATTACCAAAAATAGAGAGGAGACAGCCTAACATATGAAACAGGAAAAGACTGCTGGGTAATCCCTTTATTTTAACAAAGTAACTGTATTGTGAATACCACCTTTAAACGGTAACTGTAACAGAATACAGTTACTCATATTTTGTATTTTAAATAGGTAACGCCAGCATGTACTCTGTCACTCCCCAACACTGAATATGGATAAAGGACTGCAGCACCAGATACAAAAGAGAGGATATTTTATCGTACTTACTGGACTTCTTTTGTCCAAAGATTACAAACAGCTTATCTTTCTAGTTTAGCCTTAGATGAGGTAGCTGCAACAGGACTCACATAAGCTACTAAGATAATTTCTCAACATGTGAGTGCACAGACGGAAGAACTAATCACGCGCTTCATTTTTGCAGTGTTATGAATAATTGCATCAAAATTGGTCATATTTATGCCAGGAATAAAAGAGCACTAACTTTAGCAATAATTTATTTCTTTGAATCAGGTTACAGTCATAATTTTTTTCTGTTCTGTGAATTCTTACACATCAACTTCCTCATGAGTCCGACCTCCATCCCAGCTGTGAGGAAAACTGACTTTCCTTCAGTCAGTCCATCCATCCATTTTCTTAAATGCTTATCTGATTTAAGGCTAACCACCTCACCACTAAGCAGTCCCTGTTTTAGCCCTCCTTACATTTAAAGTCAGTATTTAGAGTAGATAATATAATACATTTGCGTGCACAGAGTGTGACCTCTCTAAGTATTAGTAAATAACATGGCAGCCTGGGAATTCATTTATTTTGGGGTGTCATTATTGTGTTGTGGGACGTCGGGCTCCGACATGTGGTGCCGCTCTCCCTGAGATGTTAAAAGGACAATTCATCCAAATGACTAGAGCTGTTCTTGTCTCCCTGCTTAAGTTTACATTGACCAGAGAAAAATGCACTCAAGTAGCCAACTAATATAATATAACATGAAGCCAGGGGGTGGCTTTGTGGTTGTCCTCCTCAGCTTTTCACCACTGGAACAAACACAGTTGCACGGTTGCCTAACACCGTGACTGCAGAGACACTGCACAGGAAACAGATTATAGTTAATGTTAAAAATATCAGAAACGGATATGTAAGAAAATGAAACCCACAGAGTTCAATGTGTATGTGTGAGTCAGCCCATGACTTAATGTGCACCAAACAACAAAATGGCCGTGTGCCTTTTAGCAGGCAAACAGCATGCCATTAGTTTCTGTGGTCTAAATCAAAACCACTTCTTGTCACAATACCCCACTGTTTTACTGTTTTGCTCTCACATGGCTTTCCTTTACTGGTTCAGTTTGTGGCTGACACAGTTTGACTGTTTAAAATCTCCCTGTTTTGTTTCCTTTTTCAGTGAAAGTTTGAGGACCCCCTCCTCTGAGAGCCTTTGAAATTAAGTTGTTGGGACAGGAAGTAGAGAGAACCAGAACTGCTTTTAGAGATCATTTCGCCCTCTCCCCTCCCTCGCTATATCCATATTTCCATCAGCGAGGGAGCAGAACGGACAGGAAAGGAGGTAGAGCAGGGATTTGGGTTGTGATGTTTTCCCCGCAGCCATAAATAAGTCTCATGCTCATGCTTTATGGAATCCAGAGCCTCTTTATCCCTTCCACGTGTTCTCTATGAACTAGGGCTCTGACCTCTGACCCCGGGGCTTTTGACTCAGTTATCTCAGGTCTAAGACAGCCAGTGTGTGTATGTGTTTGCGAGTGGAGTTGATCAGGGGTTGATTATCTCATGACCTCGTTGCCCCTTCTTCTCTGCGTCACCTTACCCCCATCTTCATTTCACAGGCTATAAAGCGCACAAATACTCAGACACACACACTCCAGGTGGAATGATTCAGCTGTCACTCCAGAGATCACCTCCAGGCCAGGCTGACCTCAACCATTTCACACATATTTCTACATGTCATTTTAGATACACACACACACACTGTTCTCATATTTTTGCATTTTGAGTGTCAAAATATGTTTGCTTATGTTCTGCTTATTCTGCTGTCAATGCAAAAAAAACAAAAACCCCTTGTGATTATTTTAAGCAACTCTGCAGCTCTGATGCCATTTTTAGACAGCTTACATGCCGAATATTTGTGGCTGGAGCTAATGCAGTGAACATGGATGCCGGCTCCAACTGATGACCGTTCAAAAGCAAACAGCAACCTCTGGGACTGAAAAATAAACGTGAAAGTTCCTCCAGTGTCCACTTGAGGCTGGTCCCAAGACACAATCCTTGAAGACTCTTATGTTAATGCCCAGCTTCAGCCATAAAAAATAACATTTATGCAACCTGGTGCAAAAAAATCCTTTGTGTCAATATAGCTAAGAGCTTACCTCTTCATAACAGCTCTATAGCAGGTGATTTATTTTACTATTAAACAGTTTGAATTTTGTTAAGGTATGAGGCTCACAGGTTTATCCACTTAGGCTTCACACCTGGTAACTCGAGTTACTAAACTCACATTAATACAGTTACAGTTTTTGCACAGTTTCTTTGAATAAGGCTTTTTCTAGTATTTTATTATGCTGTATTTCATCTTTACATTAAAGTGAATGCACAGGTTCTAACTAATTGGAGAGGTTGCTAGCATTAGCTAGCATTAGCTTATACTGTCCTCCACTCTGCCATCCAAATATTCAACTGAATTGTATTTTATACCACCAAATCCAATGTTGGGTAATCACATTGCATTTTTCCAGTAATGCAGTAATGTAATGCATTACAGTCACAATTATTCATTAATTACTAGGGTTAGAAAAGCTCTTCAGTTATCTGCACGTAGAAAAAAAATCAGAGAAATATCCTTTTGCCTTCCTGAACACTGAACACACTACAGTCAGGGGAGGGGATATGGACATTTCTTTTTAGTGCACAAAGGAAAGCACTAAAAAACTGGTTGCTTCACAAACTGGAAGCACAAGCATCCAGGACAGAAACTACTACATTATACTGCTAACAGAACTTTGGGACTTAGCATGCTGTCTGTGCAGATGTTTGCTAACACAAAGCGAGCTAACTAGCTAGCTAGTTATGATAATTTTTACTGTTAGTGATCCCAGCCCAGTTGGTATGAAGGTAAGCTGTTAGCCAGATCATGAACTTGAACAGGTAACAGTGTAACAAACTGCTTTCTCTGGTGAGTAATCAAGTAAAGTACTGCATTAAGAAAAGTAACAAGAAATGTGTAATACATTACTTTTTTGAGTACCAACCCAAACCCAAATTGCAACAATCCCCTCTAAAGGGAAAAAGAAGAAAGGAAAACCCCAACAATCAAAATGACCCCTATAACCAAGCACTTGGTGACAGTTGAAAGGAAAAACTTCATTTTAACAGGAGCGTGTGGTGAGCGGCTTGCTGACGTCAACGTTGTGGATCATGGTGGCGGTGGGGTTCTGGTATGGGCAGGCGTATATTACGGACAACAAACACAGGTGCATTTTATTGATGGCATTTTGAATGCACGGAGGTACCGTGATGAGATCCTGAGGCCCATTGTTTGACATTCATCCACGACCATCACCTCATGTTACAGCATGATAACGCACGGCTCCACATTACAAGGATCTGTACACAATTCCTGGAATCTGAATACATCTCAGTACTTGCATGGCCAGCATACTCAACAGGCATGTCTCCCATTGAGCATGTTTGGGATGCTCTGGATCGGCGTATACGACAGCGTGTTCCAGTTCCTGCCAATATTCAGCAACTTCACACAGCTGTTGAAGAGGAGTGGACCAACATTCCACAGGCCGCAGTCAACAACCTGATCAACTCTCTGCAACGGAGATGTGTTGCCCTGCGTGAGGCAAATGGTGGCCACACCAGATACAGACTGGTTTTCTGCCCCTCTGCCCCCCCCATAAAGCAAAATTGTGCACATTTCAAAGTGGCCTTTTATTGTGGGCAGTCTGAGGCACACCTGTACAATATTCATGATGTCTAATCAGCCCCTTGATACGCCACACCTGTGAGGTGGGACGGATTATCTTGGTAAAGGAGAAGTGCTCACTAACACAGATTTAGACAGATGTGAGAACATTTGCGAGTCGTGGGTCTTTTGTGTATGTAGACATTTTTTTTAGATGTTTGAGTTCAGCTCATGAAAAATGGGAGCCAAAACAAAAGTGTTGCATTTATATTTTTGTTCGGTGTAATTATATAGTTGTTTTTTAAAATGTTTTTCTACCGGTAAGGTACAGTGTCCACTCCAGAGAAGCCGCTTCCATGTAATTTGTTTTTATAGATATCATTCTAATATTATTAGCTTGACCACAAAAATAATAGACTAATACATTTGATACTGTGACAGGCCATATTGGCGTCACCCTTAGTCAAGCATATTAAGCAATCTACAATGACAGAAGATTTTAGGAGTGGCTGTTACAAGTGAGCAGGTGGGTTTGTAAAACTGCAGTTGAAACGTTTCTGCGGTTGTGCAACAAGGGCCACACATTTTCTAACCCAATAAAGCTTAGACGGAGAATTTATGGAGGACTAAAATCACACAACATGAATCTGATTTATTTGTACTGCAGACAGACCACACAGAGTGAGTCATTGAACATTTCTTTTGTGCTCGGTAGTAAAACTATTTGCATCACAAGGTCTAAATTCTGCCTAAATTTTGTCAATATGATGAATATCTTTCAGATCTACTTCCCCCCCCCCCCCCATCCAGCTCCTCTGATGTTGTTGTCCGTTCAGTCATTCGTCTACAGCACATGTTCCCAGAGAATTTGTGCACTGATTGCATTTATATAATCCCACTGGCCGTATCCCCACATATTCCCTTTTTTTCATGTCATTTATATTCCCTGATGCAATAATACAATTTCCCAACTCGAATCATTAAAATTTATCTTACCCCAGTGTAAGCATTATGTCCCGTGGTGCACTTGATGTTTGACATACTTGCCTTGCCAAGAATAAGAAAGGGGAGGGGGGAGGGCATGCGATTGTTGTTAAAACTAGCCAAATGTCGATGTACTGGGACGCAGTTTCTGCAGTGAGACGTGTCAGCCTTCAGAATACTTTCTGGGCTTTTACGCTTGCGATTTTGAACATTGAAAAGTCCTGATTGCATGGCGCTGTATTAACAACACATGGGAACTCTCTAAAAGAATGATCCTGTAAACGTTCTCTTATGAGAGGGAGACTTGGTTAGCATACACGACCATACACGAGTGTAGAAGGGTGTGTGAGCTCTGTCCTAAGAGTTAAAGCAGCAGGGAGGCCAAGCCTGCTCTATGTCAAAAGGACACAATCACAACTCATCCACCTATGTACCAACACACACACACACACACACACACACACACACACAGCAGTCTGGTTATTTTATTGCTGCTTCCCAGGTTTCTCACATCTAAGGAGGAAGGGGCTAAAGCTCAAAGGTGAAAGGTCATCTTTACAAGGACTGCTCTCCTTTTCCATGTAGTTCCTAATAAAGCTTTAATCAAGCCAATTAAGGTTCATTAACTGGTCTTTTGGGGGCTGGGACTGTTTAACCCAGTACACAGCTGACCCTATTTGGAATCTATAGGAAAGCACCAGAGTCGGGGGTTGATGGACTGAGTAGGAGAGAACAAATCTGTGGTTTTTCTGACCCAGGTGAGTGTTTCTTACATAACACTCCAAAGCAAGATTGTGTTAAACATACATGCATATGTGGACGTGCAACAGCTGCAATAAAGCAAATACAGCAAACATGAATGGGTGTATTTTTTTTTATTGTTATAGAAAATCACTGTTTCCGTTTCAGTTCAATTCAATTTTATTTATACAGCGCCAAATCACAACAACAGTCGCCTCAAGGTGCTTTATATTGTAAGGTAGATCCTACAATAATACATACAGAGAAAAAAATAACAATCATATGACCCCCTATGAACAAGCACTTTGGCGACAGTGGGAAGGAAAAACTCCCTTTTAACAGGAAGAAACCTCCAGCAGAACCAGGCGCAGGAAGGGGCGGGGCCATCTGCTGCAACCGGTTGGGTTGAGAGAAGGAAGACAGGATAAAGACATGCTGTGGAAGAGAGACAGAGATTAATTGTGTGATTCCATGCAGGGAGGTCTATTAACACATAGTGAGTGAGAAAGGTGACTGGAAAGGAAAAACTCAATGCATCATGGGAATCCCTGGCAGCCTACGTCTATTGCAGCATAACTAAGGGAGGATTCAGGGTCACCTGGTCCAGCCCTAACTATATGCTTTAGCAAAAAGGAAAGTTTGAAGCCTAAAGTAGAGATAGTGTCTGTCTCCCAAATCCAAACTGTCTGTCTGTGTGTCCTGGTGTGTGTGTGTTCGCTGTCCGTTTTATGTGTGTGTCAACCTCACTTCTGAAATCTGACATCCTCAGTGCAAATCCCGGGCCGCCGCAGACCTGCGGTCCACAGAATGGCCTCTTTGTATCAGTATGGGACCGACTGGCCACTTCTGCACTCTTGGCTCCCCCTCAAGCCCTGGCTGACCTCCAGATCCCAGAACCAGGGCAGGCCTTGCATCTCTGTAGTCCACCCCAGACAAAGAGGCCTCTACACAGGGCTGACTCTTCTCTCAACTCCCTCCCCCCCAGTATTTCCTCCCCTTCATCACAAACTGGGTTACAACAGTCAGGTTAGCCATTAATGTTGACATCAATACCTTCCATTGATCCAAATGAAATTTTCCCCCAACTAATGCATGATTTCCTATTGAATTATGTCATTTGCTTGTAAGCTCATGAGAGAATACGGCTCTTAATGATTTATTCGAGACACGTTGCTGCGTGTTCGCGCTTTGCTTTTCTTGGAAATACACTTTTCTTAAACACATTTTTGAAAAGAAACCCATAATCTTCAAATTTAAAGGAGACTTTTGAATGTTTCCAGCAACTGGAAACTACATTTTCATTTAAATTAGCTCCAGAATGTGTTTGTGAATTTAATGCAGATACATGCTACACAGATTTAGAAAGCTGCACAGGTGCACGTTAGTATCATGTCATTTTTGGAACTATATTTAATAAGCAGTGAGGCTTGCCATGCTGACCACAGAGAGCTGGACACCTGGGGACAGAGGGGACAGCTCAGGGTCCTCTTCTTGCACTGAGGCATCAGATGTTCCAATCACTGTAAACATCCTTATTAACTGAGCTATTTAACAGAGGTACTGTGTTATGGGTCAGGGAGTAAGTGTGTGTACTACTAGTGCCTGCTGTTTTGTTCAAATTCAAAAAAATTTACAAAAGTGTTGTACAAGAGTCAGATTACAGTGTTTTGGAATATGTTTTAAGGATTTCCTAGAATTTTTTCAAATTTTCTCAGAACCCCAGAGAAGCATCCAAAACTATTTTTTTCTCTCCAAAAATAACTTTGCATCAGTGAGAAAAACAACTGTTTGTATGTGAGGTCCAGTTGGTGCAGCACAATCTGTTAAGGGTTTACATTTAGCCATCATAACCCTACCCAGTCTCCCAGGTGAAATAATTTTACTCTTATATTAAGTTTAGCTTTGATCCATTATCAGTGATGCAACTGTATTTCTTTATTCCATGCAAATTCAGACCAAACTACAACCTTTGTTTCAAATTTTGCATTTTGCCACATTTGCACATCTGGACTGAAGCACAGCTGGTTCAGTACAAGTTGGTTGGAGTGCTTGCTGTAGCACGCACTTGCATTTACAGGGTGGATTTCCCCTCTTCGAGTGCATGTTGAGCCCCCCTTCCCCCTGCCAGACGAAATCAGCCTGCTGGTGGTTTTACCGCAAATTGTTCCACCTCAATTATCCGAATCCCAACCAGTAATTACTGCACCATTCACTTTTTCGTTTGCACGGATTCACCTCTCAGGTGTGGAAGCCTTGTTTCCCGCATGGGCACCATCCTTGGCTTCATTAGGCCGCGGCGCTCTCCACCAGGCTTTTGGCTTCAGTTTTCGGCACACGTATATTTTACACAAACTGACAAAAAAGCTTATAGATACATTCAGATTACATGAACCTGAGGATCCTGATGACGTGCCTTTGAGAGAAAGGAAGTGCTATAACCACGTCTCTGTGCAAAGGTTTTGCAACAGTGAGTGGCAGACGCATTAAATCTACCCGCAGTTGGCAGGACACTGTGCTTCCTAACACTGATCCTTAGGAATGTTGAGGAATTCAGGGACACATATAGAGATAGATAGCAGAGGAAAGCTCAGGAGAGTCTCCTGGGGAAATCATTTTATTACACCCTCTTCTTTTTCCAACAGAAAATTTTGATCCCTCTTTAACCCCTTAGTGTGGCTTTCTCTGTGCAGGCAACACATGCTGTGTGTGTGTGTGTGTGTGTGTGTGTGTGTGTGTGTGTGTGTGTGTGTGTGAGGGGGTGAGGGGTTTCCCCACAACTGCATAGCAGTTATCTATACATGTGGTTTGTATATGCTGTTGTAGTATATCAAATCATACATTAAATCATAAGTGCAGACACATGCAGGCTTTCTCACAAGTTTTCTGAAGGCACATGTGCACAGGCCTCCGGCTCATGCACGGGGAGTGTGAAGGCATGGAAAATTCCCCCCTCACAATGGCAATTCTGCACCTTTTCTGTTGTTGTCAGGCCCATCAGACACGGCTGTCTATGGATATGGGCAGGGCTGGGGTTGGTTATGCTGCATTGTATAGAGGATAGGGGCATAAGCTACGCCCGCACATCCATTCTCCGTTTCACCGAACAGGTTCTCTCATCTGTCACATCATCCCTTTCAACAAGGAGGCCTCCCCTGTCTCCTAAGATCCCTTTTCAGGGACAAAAACAGCTCTAAAAGGAGCTGTGGAGGGTGTGTGTGTGTGTGTGTGTGACAGAGAGAAATGGATTTAAGTTAAACACAAACCAAATCACTACCACCCACTTCCGGTCCTGAAACAAACACTGGCCTCACTGTGAGAGAACGAGTGAGCCTTACTGGCTCTGCTAAAAATAGGACATCTGGTTGGCATTTATTACTTAATAACCACAGTTACATATGCACCAGCACACATGCAAGGACGAATCAAAACATCCAGGGCGATACTACTAACAGAGTTTACTGTAAAGCCTTCAGTGTGTCCACTGAAATTCAACCTGATAAGATTCTTTTAAGACTTGTCATTTACACATGCGTAAATGACAAATACAATAACGACGCACCAGATATCTAAAAATACAGTTTTATTGAAGTGTGTGCACGATTTCCCAGCTCCTACCAACCCACACTCACACAAAGAGGAAAAAGAGACAGAGCCCAGTTGGTTTCACTTATTAACCCAGATGAAGTGGGATTGTGTTACCAGAAATGGTAAGAACAGCAGGCTTTGCTTAGAGTTTGGCACATACAGCAAGGACGCTGGAGAAAAATGGCTCGAAACAGACCTTGACTCAGTCAATGAGCTAACCAGAGAGCAGTGTGTCACAACTCATACACTCCATTTCATCAGAATCCATACGGCCGTACAGGGTAATTGACAAAAAAAGTGGCATTCAACTGTGTGTGTTTAGGTTGGTTTATTTTTCCAAGAAAGAGAAGAGATCATACCTGACAGTAACAGGGTGAAAACCAGTTTAAGTCATAATGTGTCAGACTTTTGTGTCACTGATTGAACCAGCTGACAAAGCTTAGGTTAGAAGGCTGATAACTGACACTCCAGGTGAGTGTGTTAATGCAGCTGCTCTGTAGATGCAAAAATAAATAAACAAAATGCAGGATTAGACCCTGAAATTGCCACTCTTTCCATGCAGCGAGAAGGCTCTGGGTTCAAATGTCAAATGTCAGCAGGGGTCTTTCTGAGGAGTTTTGTGCTCTCTCACAATCCCATGAGACACTTGTTAGGATACGCCTAAAAACACAATGGTGTAGACTTGAGAATGTGGTTTTCCATCTGTTGTGAAAGACTGATGGCCTGTTCAGGTGGACCTCGCCTCTCTCCCTGTGATAGCTGAGATAGACTTCAGCCATGTGAACCTATGAGCAGAACAAGCTTTCGTTCACAGAAATGATTCACAGATGATCTGAAATTCCCCCGTTTACAATGTCGGAGATTTGATGATCACGTCCGGTGATTGTGTTGTTATCATATGTTAACCTCTGCTTGCAGTCAGAGTAACTAGCATACCTGTTCTTTAACTTCTGCTTTCTTCATCTTCTCCTGTTAGACTCAGGGCAGACTGGACACCATGCAAACTGCTACTGCAAGAAAAACTCAGTTTAGAAGGCAGTTACCATTAGCACATTAGCACATTTCATTAGCACAGGGGTTTACACTGGGTATAAACCTGCACAGGTAACCAGTCTGTCACAGATAATCATTCGTACTCAACTTTAAGCAACACAAATGTTTGTCTGGACTATTTCTGCAGTTACTGACTTAAAGGCACATGAATGCTCTGGAAATGTGGGTTTTATAGCAGGACTGATGACGATTCCATCGTGAAGTCACACTTATTATGTTTCAGCAACCGTAACAATAGCATATCTGATTATACACAGTAATTAAAACGTGATTGAGATATTTTATGTTAGTATACATTTCTAGGTCAGCACGAATAAATCACTCAAACATGAAATGTTTGATGAAACGATGAAACGATGAAATGAAACTAAGAGTTTACCTCCTCAAGCCCTCCACATGTGGAAGGTAAGACCACAGTCCTCGTCACCTGGCCGGTGTAATAAACACGTCCTATAAGCTAAGGCAAAGATAAAAGATGATCATTTTTAAAACGCTACATTATTTTGTAATCTTGACATTTAACAAGGTAATTAAGGTGGATTAACTAGATTTCTACATTTCTTACTTTAGAAATTTGTTTATTTTTAGAAGGAAATTTCTTGAATTTAAATGTAATTCAAAGAAATGAGTGTTAAAAATTAATATGAAGGCCTAGATTTGTTTTGAACATCACACCCATCTTCCCAACAAAATGCTGTAACTGCAGCTCACTCGAACATCAGCTAACTTATTTTGTCCCACGAGACTAATATCAAAGCTAAAGAGTCAAAATTGATCCAGAGACCAACATAAATCCCTTTGAAGGCTCATCAGGATGGACATCAGGCGTAAAAATCAACCACACTGGAAGCAGCTAAAAGTAGCTAGAGCCAAAGAGCAAAAACAGTTATTTGCATCTTGTGTCTTGACTTAAAGCTCGCATTTTAATGTTTTATATTTTATTGGCTTTCAAAATTGCTGTAACAGTTGCATTTCAAAACAGAAATACAAATACATTTTTATCTTTTCTTTGTTTAGGGAAGCTCATTTTGTCCAGAAAATGTTAACATTCTGCTAATGCATGACGATTGGCTACTTAAGGATTTACAACATGATACAGTCTCATAATGGCATGTTTTCCAATGGTAATGACACGTTAGATGTGTAGTCAAACACTACAGAAACTTGTAGACCATCAAGTGGTTCTTAATACAACTGAAACCTAATAATGGGGCTATGTCTGTTGTATTAATCCCTTCTACCAAAAACACAATGAAAACTGCAAATAGAAAAATGTTTTCATTCATTCATTCAATGGAGCCCCAGTTCTTGATCTTATTAAAAGTCCTTCTTATACATTTGCAAATAAAGTTACCAGTATTGACTTTGTTTTGATTCTCCATATGTTTCCTAGCTCCCAATGCACAACATGATCTTATTAGCTAACTCACCATCCAATAAAGGATAATTCCTGTTTATTTCAAAACAGGCATATTTCCCTTTATTATGGCTGTTTTGGCCTTAAGGATGCAGTTAACGGTGCCACCCGATTTTGTAAGTCACATTTCCAAAGTAGCTAGTTGTTTCTAAATGCTTTATTCATGGATTCCTGAATGGTGTAACCCAGTCCAGGTGTTCCTTTCTGCCGTTTCCTGTAACTTCCACCGAACAGGGAAAGCTGATTAAACTGACTAGCACAGCCAAGTGCACTATAGCGCTTAATGGCTTTTCGATGAGAGAACTGAAACAAATCAGCGGTTGTGGTGGGTGAGAGTTATGGGATTGCTGGAAATGACGCTATAGAAGTCATTGTGTTTGTCTTACACGCACTCTTATGTTCAAGAACAAGCTCTCCGAGGCGTACTTCTGCTCATAATTTTTATTTATGTCTTTCCCTTGAGTGTGCTTTCTACAGTCCTTGCATGCATAATTATACTCCTGCATGACCCTTCATGTCTTTCTTTTTAATGGCTTCTATGCAGATGTGTGTATGTTCCAAGTCAAACGAGGGTTCAGGGGTGGGTGTGGCTGCCCCCACCTTTTCTCTGGGTCACCTGCTTTACTGGGTAACATTCCCTCATATTCCCTCGTTTGGAGACCATTAGAGAGGAAATGGGGCTGCCATCTATCTGACCTTCCTCCCCCCTCTCCTCCCCGATCTTTCCCCAAACTCCCCCCAAGCTTTCAGAATTCCCATCATCGCCCAGCGTCCACCCTCCTTCCCTCTGTGTTTTCACAGTGTTAACAATCAAGCCGTGGCCCTGAGTGTTCCGGGGGCCTAATTGGGTTGACTGTTGGCGTTGATTGTGATGGATGGAGGGGGGCTGGAGCCAGAGCCCAGTGTGGACGCTCCTTTCATCTGCCTGCTCCAGCCTGTTGTGCAAGAAGAGCATGGAGAAGTACTGCTGAGTGCGCAGTAGCGACAGACTATAGGCCTGTGACGTTTGGACTGTGCTGGGGACAAGTATCTATTCTTCAGCTGATCCCCACTCATTGGGCAAAATCATTATAATTTGTCTGAATTTCAAAAGTCAGCAGATACTTTCGGCCAAGTTTTTAAGGTAAAAACTTGCACTTCTTCTACATTTTAAGGTGCAGTACCGGTTAAAAAAAAAGAAAGAAATTATTTTTTCTCTTAAAATTTAAGGTTTCACTTGCTGACAAGTTTAATGCTGCATATGTCCTTTATATCGGCTCTACAATGGTGCCGAGATCAGCAGCACTGGTGCCCTACCAAAGCAAAGCAAGGTCGGTCTAATGCTAAAGCTAGCCATAAGTCAAGATAATATCTTCTATTTGTCTGTTTAATAGGAGGCCACATGAACACTCGATGCTGGATGAGTGTACCTAAAGGGGGAAACTGTGCAAGTGTATACAGCCTCTCAAGCCAACAGTGGCACCAGTACCAGTACTGGCACCCGCTACAATACGGTACTTTTCATATGAATCCACTTGTTCAGCTCCATATCCTGAGAATGTTCCAAACACTCAATGCTAAACTGAAGTTTGGAACTCTAAGTTCGCTCGTCGTATGGTTGACTGACTAAAGGAAAAACCAACATTGTAGTTTTTTCACGTCCATGGAGCTCTGCTAGCGAGATGACAACCATTCTTCCAAAATACATGATTAGAGCTCTTTCCTACTGCTCTTTTTAGGGCCATTTCCACTCCTGTTAACATCTGGCCTTGTAATCCTCCCTCCAGACTCCAGTCTTGTGACAGAGCTTGTCAGAGGCTTTGAATCATCATATGTTAATCATGCCCGCATCCCTTGACTGTCGATACACTACCTGTATTGTACTGTACTGTCAGTTTGCGTCAGACCCAAGTACACGTTGGCTTCTTAACCTCCTCATCTCTGCTCAGTAACTCTGGCGCATCTTTTTGGCAGCACATCCAGAAAATTTCATTTTAAGTCCATCTTATTATTCGTCAGGGTGCGTCATCGCCGACGGCGTCACAGATACACTGCTGAAAACAGACCCACTGATTTGATCTGACCTTGCGCTTCTAGATCAAGAGATGAAAGGGGCCCAGCATACTGCCATCTTTATTATATGTATATGTTTTTGTTTTGTCGAGGCTGTGGTTAGGTAATGAAGACTTTTGAAATGAGGCCAGCATTACCTGTGTTTGTACAGCACTTAGAGCCATTGGTGGCTTACAGACCATTTGCTTATCTTTGGGGTGAGTAATGGGAGTTTGTATGTGTCTGTGGTTAAAGCCTGGTTCTGGCTGAAGTCATCAATCAACACTACCATGGGGCTGATTGACTCACGTGACCTCTGGGGGTGGTTGGGTGGGTAGACTTATTAAGAGAAAGAGTGTGCATGTTAGAGAGAGAGAGAGGGAGAGAGGTGTGTTTTTAGATTGAGCCTGTGTACGGATCTGGGTTAAAGAGGCTACGTCAGAGTCATTCTCATTTGTTTAGTCAAAGTTGTGGTCAAACTCTCTGCTATGTGATCAGATCAGCCATGGTTTGCATAATGCAACTGCTGACAACAGCAACATTGTGCAGTGTGTTTACAAGAACACGTAAACAGAGCAGACAGCAGGGCCTCTACGTACACCTGGATCTGGTGATACTGCTTGCTACATTTTCCACATGCTTTCAATAGGCCTGCAGCTTCTCATCTGTCTGTCTTTAACGTGGAAGCACAAGGCTGGAGTCTGCCGAGCAGATTTTTATACGTTTTTCCATACTGATGTAGAAATTGTGGTCTTTCATCTTCCATCTTAAAATATCCCCTCCAGACATGAAGATGTGACGGTGGTTAAAAATATTCTGCTTTGAATAATAATTTGTATCTGACAAAGATTAAAAGGTTCAATTACCTGGTTAGAAATAACCTAGCTTTCCCATGCCACTGACGGTCCATTCTCTGTGTCTGAAGTTTGCGTCTCACTCCCTGTAAATTGCTTGTTAGACCAGGGTTTACTTACAAATGACTTGTGATGTCCTAAATCATGCCAAACAAAACTTTTAGGAAACAGCGTTTTGACACTGGGAAGAATAAGGCTAAGTATATGGAGCACAAATAATGGCTGAGTTTCCGGTTCCATGCATCCGCCATGCTACATGAACCTCTCGTCTTTTAAATGTACTTTATTTCTTTGTCTATTATTTACTGAATACACATGGTCCACACCTAAACTATCCAGTTGTTAGCGTACGCCTCTACATTTTTTCATCACTATGCATGGTTAGTGTGTCTTTAATGTGACACCAGAGACTTTAATCCATAAAAAAATAACCATTTCAAACATTCTCTTGGCCGAAATTCTGCCTGATTTTGCTGTTTAGTTTAATTCAGTTCAGCTTAACTTATATAGCACAATAACAGTCAGCTCAACAATCAGACAACCCTATGACCAAACACTTGGTGACAGCGGGAACGAAGAACTCCCTTTTAACAAGACTACCCTCCAGCAGAACCGGGCTCAGGGAGGGGCAGCCATCTGTCTGTTTGTGATGTCTTCTTCCTGCTACATGGTAGCATTTGTTTCAGCTAATTAGCAACCCTCAACATGTACAGATGAATTCCCTTTGCTAATGTGTTTATAATAACCTAATAATAATGCTTGCCCAACTTCTCTACGCCTTTAAATCAAACATATTTAAGTCTGAACATAGTCTATCACCTTTAAATGCCAACTAACTGGACAAGTTTGTGCTAGTGTCTAACATTTACCTTTGCTTAATTGTTGCTATAAAATTGATCGCATTAAATATTCGCCTGCTAAATATTTGATATATTAATAATGTAAATGTGTTAACAATACAGCCTTGCAGTCCTACTTGCTTGGCTGTAGAGTATTTGCAGGAATTCTGACAAAAGAATTATAAAGTGTTTGCACTGGTGGGGCTATGTTGTTTCTGTTGCTAGTTAGATAATCAAATCCAAGCAACTTGGTGTAACAAATTAATGCATTTGAAAGCCAAAAAAAATACACCAAAATACCTATTTTGCTTTTTTTTTAAGTATTATTCATACCTGAATTGCATCATAGTTTATACAGCAGCAATAAACATTCCCCACAGTCATGTCTAATGTTTTAAGTAACAAATCAAAAACACATGCTCTGTATTTAAGTTTCATTTAGATTACATAAAAAAGTATCCTTCCAAGTCATCTTTGATTCATGAGCTTTTTTCTCTAGATGGGTTATGTAATGAAATATACACTAACGGTTTTTACTCCCATGACTGGAGCTGGCTGTGTTCTGTAAAATGACCTGCACTCATAACAATGGGTTAGACACTGGATGACACTGCACAGGTGAGTATTACCAGTTATTGTCTCTTTTTGCTACATGATAAATGTGGTGTCTAAGCCCTCAGCTGTGTCATTACCACAAGGACAAAGTGGTATTTATTTTTTCTTGATTATTTGAAATGTTAACACAAGTTCTCTGAAGTTATAGAGTAGCATCATTATAATACACTAAAAGGTGACCTATACAAAAATGGTAATACACTAAAAGGTGACCTATACAAAAATGGTGATAAATGGAAAATGAACACCTTGGTTGTTTAGTTTATTCTGTTGCTTTACCACATTAAGACCACTGGCTATCTCTGGCTCTCTTCCACAGCATGTCTTTATCCTGTCTTCCTTCTCTCACCCCAACCGGTCGCGACAGATGGCTCCGCCCCTCACTGAGCCTGGTTCTGCCAGAGGTTTCTTCCTGTTCAAAGGGAGTTTTTCCTTCCCACTGTCACCAAAGTGCTCACTCATAGGGCCTCATATTATTGTAGGGTCTACCTTACAATATGAAGTGCCTGTTGTTGTGATTTGGTGCTGTATAAATAAAACTGAATAGAATTTAAATGGAATTGGTTACAGCGATGGGAAAAAATTAACCTCAAACCAGTCTGGTCAGCCCTGGAAGCTTTTTTGTTGTTTTTATGACTGACAGTCATATGCAAAAGAAAGCTTTAACAGGCAGTCATGTGAAAACTCTTTTCCATAAAAATAGTAGGGTAATAGGGTAAGTAGCAGCCTGGTGCTGTGAATCACTTGCACTTGATTAACTGATTATCAGTAAGTGTGAGCACCTCTACAATGTTCAGAGAATCTGCAAAAAACCCAAGAGCTCAAATGTCAAAGTTCATGACAGTATGTCTGAACAAGCCACAACATTTTTGGAACAGTGTCTTTTGGATAATGCACAGCTCCACATTTGGCAAAAAACCAAACACAGCACACCAGCACAAACACCTCATACCAACTGCCAAGCACGGTGGTGGAGGGGTAATGATTTGGGCTTGTTCTGTAGTCACAGGGCCTGGGCAACTTGCAATCAATAAATCAGCTGTGGAGGAGTTTCACTTTATATGAAAGTAATCTAGGCCATCCGTCTGAGAACTAAAGCTTGGTTCAATTTGGGTATTGCAACAGGACAATGATGCCAGGCACCGCAGCAAATCTACAAAAGACTAACTAAAAAAGAAAAGAGTCAATGTGTCACAAGGCCAGACCTGGACTAAAATCCTCCATAACGATGAGAGAGACTGATAAAGTCTCAGAAAATGAATATTTCAAGTTATTGCTGTTAAAGGTGATTCTACAAGCTACAAAATCATGGGGTAACTGTTTTCACAAGACGGCACAGAATTCTGTGAAAACTCTGATTCACATGAACTTAATTCCACACCAAAGAGCCCCCAATATTGTCATCCTGACTCCGGCCATGGTAAAGGTTGCTGAACCACCTTTAACTGTCCATTTCAGAGCTGAAAACCAAGTAATAGATATATAGTAATTAATACCATGATATAGTAATAGACCAATAACTGTAGAAAAAATATTTACTTCCTGTTTGAACGCTGGCAGTGGACCTGTCGCTGTTGAGGTCACAAAATATGGAGTTGCATTTGTGGAATGGGCACGATTAAAAGTTTAGACAGTAAACAAAATCTAGACTCCCATATTAGTCAGATGTTTTGCTCACCCATACAGATGTCCAATCAGCATCTCACAAAGGGAGGAGGTCGTAAGGTGACATAGATACATCTTGTTACCTTACTTCCTTTTTCATTCTCATTATAACTAATAAGCCCAGTTGAAATGTGTCTAACCTTTATCCAGGACACAGGAGTTTAAACATTTTATGCGGCCAATTATGATTTTCAGTTTATCTTGCTATTTGGTTAGGTTTGGCACAATAAATACTTGGTTGGGAAAGAAAATAATGATCTTGGTTAAAACACACCCTTTTCTAGCATACCGGTATGCTCCATTATTTTTTAGGTGACCAGGGTGACAAACTCTAAAGTATCAACGTAATAACTGCTTGCAAAAATAACCCGTGGGCTGAGACAGGGTCTCCAGAAAATCAACTCGTAAAAGAAAATTGTTCATCTGGCAGCAGAAACCATAGTTCCACCAAAACCATGCGCAACGATGTAAAGTCCAGTCTCAGTTGCAGTGTTTTTATACTACACTGTAATACGACACACAAGTGTTGATGTTTCTGTGTGACATGTTCCTGAAACTGGATCTGGCTAATTTAAATTAAGATTAAACTCTACAACAGCTTTTTGTTGCAGCTTGGAATATACAGCTCCACGTCTAGCAGCATGCCTTTGCATCTGTTTCATAGGAGTATGAAAACATTTGACAGTTCCCTTAACTCTGCTTCCTTCCCCAGGCGTGCCAAGCTCCTCTGCTGTCTTTTGTGCTGTATCAGAGCCATGTAAACTCTGGGATCTGCATGAAAATAAACAGCCAGCCAGGGAAGCAGACACGCTGACGTCAAGGAAGAGGACAGAATCTGATCAAAAACACATCGAGGCGAGGGTGTCCGTGACAGTCAGTCGGGATTTTATTGATGGAAACCCATGGTTAAAGATTAAAGATTATCTCGTTGCAGATTAGATTTGTAGCCAGTGCTGATGTCCTGAGCTAGGCACTTATTCCTGCAGCGCTTCCTGTGAAGCAGCAGGCCTGTGCGGGGTGTTTCCCAGGTGTGAGCATGTGTGTTTGAATGTAACCCGAGGGGAGCAGCCCTGCTGACGTCAGGGAGGAGAAGAGGATCTAATCAGAAGCACACAACAGCTGAAGAGGATAAAGACCTGGAACGGGAGCTGATTTATATTCTGATTTGGAAATCATATCTGAGGGTGAAAAGTTCCAGGTTAAATCTGGGCCGAGGTGAAGAGAGAAGCAAAGTAAATTTTGACGCTTGATCGGTGGCGGGATAAAAACACTGTGCACTATTATGTGCGTGCATGTGTGTGAGTGTGTGTGTGCGTGATACTATCCAGACGCCTGAATACTCAACACTCAGCCTATGGTGTTGATAGGGGAGGGGCGGGGCCTGCAGGTTGGAGTGACAGGTCAGCCACTTGCAGGGATCTGACAGCAGGCCAGTGGTTATCTCACTGACCTGCTGACAGCGACGCACAGACCAAAACACACATACACATACCACGTGTATTCCCTGCTGCAAAGTTTATCTTTCAGAAAGCTCCTTGATGAGCCAAAACATCAGGGCTGACTAATGTGCTGTTTGTCTTAAGTGCATGACCAAAACAGCTTAGCTTGGAGTACTGGAGCTTGAGCTGTCCTATGGCATGCGGCATCTAGATCTTTTTTGTTTTTTTAATCATTCTTCGAAGACTTGGCAGTCAGGGGAAAAGAATATAATCTTACACGCATCAAGAACTAATGACCTCTCCAAAAAAGTGCTTTAGGAGCGAGACTGGAACGACTTGGTAAAACTAAAAATTGACTGAATTTAACACTTCATAACGTCTCATTACATTGAGAACTTTTAAACATAGCCTGGTGTAAAGACTGAGGATTGAGTATACAGAGACAGGTTATGCATACTGCACCCACGGCGAGGCCTTTTGGCTTTCATTTTAAATCCAGGTTCCTCCGTAGGAAACACAGGCAGGGAGGCTGAGTTCTCAAAAGGTCCCCGTTCATGCTTAAGTCCCACAACGAAATGTGAAAAGATTGACAAGTGAAAAACTGACCGCAGTCAATCCAACACCCCCCCGTCCCTTCCCAAAAAGCACACATATTCAAACATCAAACAACACCTTGTACTGGCTGAACTCTCTCCCTTTACCCTGTGGTTTACCCTTTGACCCAGTCCAAACCTTCCCCTACAGCAAACACTCCCACTGCTCACCCCTGACCCCCCACGCACACTCAGCAGCCTGCAAAACACGAGCTGGGAATTCCAGCGTTGCAACCCTGATGTGCTGCTCCTCTGGAGGTTTTCTTATCATTTTGACCATTTCCATAATGAACAACAACAACAAAAAAAAAAACACAGAGAAGCACCCAAATAATAATACTATAGGGCTTTGGAGCGTGATGTCACTGGGTGGGCGTGGAAAGGATTTTGGCCTGATGCGCCATTTTCCGGGTCCAAACAAAGCGCAAGCAAAAAAGGAGCGAAGGCACACACAACAGCCATCGTTCGTACTTGCTGTGTGGTCGGCTGCAATGTTCGATCGCACGACCGGCACAGGAATAAGCTTAAAAAGGGTTTGTCTTTTTATTCTTTCCCAACCTGGAAGCAACATGAGGGAGCTCATATGGCGGACCTTACCAAACGAAGGCGTCTAGCCTGGATAGCAGCCGTGAGACGAGCTGATATCCAGTTCGCTTCTATCTCCAGATATCACTTAACTTACCGGACATTTTCATTCAGGTAAGTTCTATATATGTTCATATCACTCTTTATAGCTTAATAATATTATCGTTGGTGGTCTCGGAGGTTATAGAAATTGCGAACAAACATCGAATGGAGTGACTTTGCAGAAATACGTGCTATGTAACGATTCACTAATTCTTTCGCACAACTGTAGGGAAGCCTGCCTATGAAATGGATGTAATATCTTGCCCGATTATCAATGTGGTAGTTTGCATCAACTTTACAATTATGGACACATAATATGACAACGAGATTCATTGATAAATGTATAACATTAATTGTGGTAGGGGGTGAACCATGGCTGTTACACTCGATGCACTGCAGCTGACTTACCTTGGTTTGAATGACGACGTACTCACAGGTTGAAAATAGCCAAATCTTGGACCCAGTCGTTAGTAAATTGGATGTGCGCCTCCAGCGACTTGTAATTACGAAACTGGTTCGCAGTGTAAGCGCTTACTCCACAAACAAGATACGTAAAGATATCGGGGTAGGACAGTGGCGGTAAGTCGTCTGGGTCTTTACTCCACTGCCGTATTTCATATGGGTCCACATTTGCGATCCACTCTATTTTTTTCAAGTACCACTGCTTCGCCTCTGGACGCAATCGGTCTCTATACCGTCCGTTTTCTTTTGAGCTGCTTTTAAACATGTTTCTTGTGGTCGTCGTTCCAACACAGTGTGTTTGTTTTGATTTGTGGACCCGGAAAATGGCGTCGCGCTCCCACAAAACATTGCGGAGTGACATCAACTCCAAAGCCCTATAGTAATTCCAGGCATTTGGATGGCTGAATGTTATTCAAGCTGGTTGCAAATATGAGTTCTACATCACTGACATCATTCAGCTATCTTACAAAATGATAAAACATATGACAGCATGGTGGCGTGCTGTTGCGTCACAGCAAGAAGGTCCAGAGTTCAACTCCACACAAAGAACCTACGCAAAAGTTTGCGTAGGTCCTCACACAGTCCAAAGGCATGCAGTTAGTGGGGTTAGATTAACTGGTGATTCTAAATTGTCATTAAGTGTTAATAGTTGTCTGACTCTCAGCATTACCCCTGCGACAGACTGGCTGGGTCTGTCCAGGGTGTGTCTGGCCTCTTGGCCCACTGTAGCTGGGACAGGCTCCAACCCCCACCACCTGCCTCTGCAACCCTGATAAGGATAACTGGAAGAGCACTGATGGATGGATGGATGGACAAAACATATCTCAGGAAACGAAGGTAAGGGCTAAATGTAGTTCTTGCACTCATCACTTGTGAAAAAGGTTAAATCCAGTACTCAACACACAGATCAGACTTTGCAACACGGGATAAATGACTACAGCCAACAATTTTGTATAAAAAGTCAAGTAAAAATTTGTTTCATCCTGTGTTGCAAACACCTGTAAGCTGAGATTCTCCTGTAGTCCGTGGAATGACAACAAATGCTGACAATCAGAAATGGAGGACATGCTGTCTTTTGCTATTTTAAGGGCTGCCAGAATTGTGTATTTCTATGGTTTTGTAGAGACAGAACTGCCAGTTCCACTAACAGACATTCGATCCTGGCTACAAAAGCAAGTCAGCTTAGAGTAGAGTTAAAGTTAGGAGTGTTGATACTTTGACAGCTGTGCAAGGAGGTGTAGACATTGCCTGTGTGCTTTGTCTAACCACTAACTGCAGCTTTCTATTTGTGATATTAATGTCGCCCAGAGCATTTTTATTGGTGTAAACATTTAAAATTCTACTGTTTTATTACTATGTTACTTAGCATTAATTAGCAGATATGTCTGTGTATGCGTTGTGCCCATATATTTTATAAATGCAGCTTGCTGACTAAGCTTGCTAGCATTAGCCGATAACTTGTAGCACTTTACCTTCTAGTCTAAATTTGGTTGCTTTGGGCTTCTTTAGCAGTTTGTACACCTTTTTAATGGTGCATTTAACAGAGAGAGAAGTACTGCAGAATGCAAACTGTAAAGGCATTATTTATACAAATTTTCATACAACTTAGCTTTAGATGACTCTGACACTGATGCAGGGGACAACCAATCTCTGCATTCTGTCTATACACTACGTGTGTGCCACACACAGAAGCAACCACCCACACATGCCCACGTACATATCCATTGTTGACCTGAGCCACATGACAGCAAGAGCATTACACACGGCGCACCACATCCCTATCATAAAGTGTCCTCAAGACACCCAAGATGCTTCTAGCCTGTCATTGGCTCTTACAGCTGACCGCTTTTCAACAGCAGTGACACAACACCTCTCTAATTAGCCTCTTTTCAAAGTTACTAATCTGAGTAAAGACAACTCTCAGTGACACACACAAACAATAGCCCCCTACTCTCACCCTCTGTCCCAGGGTTGCCTGTTTGGAGCGGCGCTGCAGGATCCCACACACGCGTGTGTATTTTTATGTATTTTATCTGTGTGGCGTTCAAGTGTGAAGACAGTGACCATGAAGGAAGATCGACTAAATGAGAGTGAGGGAAGACATTTCTAAAGATTTGGTAGTAATAGCAAAAGTGTTTCTGATATTTTGTGTTTGTCACAGCAGATGTCCCTGTTGTTTGTTTGTGTGTGTTTCTGAGTCTGTCTGTCACTCAGTAGTTTTGGTTGGCTTTGCTCGGGAAGGCCTGTGATCACACAACCTTAAGGACTGTGATTAGGAGGACCACTTAGAGTACGCGCACACAGCAAACGGCAAATCCCACAGTGCACTCATGCATGTGTACCAAAATACTGAAACCACTTACCAGCAGTAGCTTTGCTCACAGGCACACGGTCGCACAAACAGAAGCAAACCACTACGCACACACTTGTTCCTACGCTTGGACTGTGAAATGACACGCACGTCTCTGGATGCTCTCTAATTTCCTGCGGCCGAGCTCTGAGCTTGTGAGGTAACTCATGATGAGTGATGGTTCATCACGCTTGGTGGAGATTATACAGGGAACTTCATCCCAGCACACTCATTCCTGAGCAGATGTGTCATACGCACAAGGTCAGGAGAGTTGAACTCAAAATGGGAATGTGTGGCACATTTGCAAAACACACTGTAATCTTGTAACATAATGTCTTCATTACTCAGGTTTATTTACATGCTGTGTACAAGCTGTATTGAGCTGTTTTTACTGCGTCCAAGTCAAGTCAAAACAAGCCCGAGCCAAATCTCCGGACGATTTACAGTTCAAATCAAGTGTTAAGTGTTGTCATAGTTTTGAGATGATTAAGTCCAATTCGTGTCTTAAGGTAAGTCCAAGTCACGCCTCATATCTGATCAAAGCAAATCAAAGCCAAGGAACAGTGAAACAATCAGGACGAATGGAAGTCAAGTCTCAGCAGAATAACAAGCCCGAGCCTAATGTTACATCTTGAAGTTAGTCTACCTCAAGTCTCAAGGCCTTCAGGACAGAACTCAAAGCCAGGATAAGTGTGGGTCACTCAGAGTAAGTCTAATTAATTTTCTCACGACAATTCCAAGTCAAAATGTAATCGAAGGATTTCTAAGTTGAGTCTCAAGATAATTGAAACTTGAAGGATGTTCGAATAGGTCTTCATCTCATCCAATGAGATTTCTCACAGTTTTAAACAAAGTGATCCAGATCAGTCTTTTGCCCATTTTGTGAAATTTTATGTTAAATGTGGGTAGATGAACTGCATGAACCAGGTAGACTTGATACAATTAAATCAAGTCTCAGTTTGACTAATATAATTTCTATCAAGTGGTTTGATAAAGAGGTTTGTCACATGGATGCCACATGATGTTTGGTCCAGAGACAAGAGAACATTGCCCACCTAATTAGGTTTTTCTTCGGTGCTGAATGACAAAAAATAAGTCTGGGGATGAAGAGGAAATTTGTTGAAATTATTAGTGTTTCAGACACTTTAGCATGGAGTCTCGGGGTGTTTCCACACCTGCTGTTTTAGTCTGTTCAAATCCAACTGTGGTTCTGGTTCGTTTTGGATGTGGACCAGCTGCCTGAGAACCCTTTGGAGGGGGTGATCTTGAGCTGACTCAGCTACGACGTTTATGTTGCTTGTTATGTTGTTCTGTTAAGTTTTAGCTAAAAACTTACCGTAGCTGTGGGTGGTTTGCATTAGTCGTGGCAGTCATGGCTGCTCCTCCCTGAGCCTGGTTCTGCTGGAGGTTTCTTTCTGTTAAAGGACAGATTTTCCTTCCCACTGTCGCAAAGAACTTGTTCATATGGAGTGGTCTAATTTTCAGGGTTTTCTCTGTATTATTATAGGGTCTTTACCTTACAAGACAAATCCTTAAGGTGACTGATGTTGTTATTTGACTTTATATAAATAAAACTGAATTAAATGTCATTGAATTCTGGGATCTAGGACAGTAAAGAACACACCACATTCCTCCTGTATTCACTCTTATTGCTTCTGCCCCAAACACATCTGGTGAACAAGCAGACTGTACATTCTCACGTAGTTTATAAAGACACATTTTGATTTTCTTGGAGTCTACTTGGATTTTTCTCTGTTTTCTCTGGTTTTTCTCTGTCTCAAAAAGGTGCAAGTTCACAAATTAACTAACAGATTCGCACCAGAAAAAATGAATTCTAGGCGTAAAAACGCTCTTACATTCATGCACTTGAAAAGGAGTTTGTCGTTGTGTCACACTGTGTCAGAATCCCTCTGTGACCTGCAAGAGAACAAACACACAAATAGATGAATGAAATTCGGAACTATAGTTGCACACTCACTGCATGCAGAAGTACACGCATTTTTTTTTTTAAAAAGCATAAAAAGTACCTAATTGCCCATTGTTTTGTAAGTGATTACAATTGCTAGTTTTGTTGTAATTCGGACTTATGTACTCTTTTGCTCCATGGTCCTGAACATTCCCCACAGCTTGGAAGAACTCCCGCATAGTTTGTGGCTGAGTCACACTCATAGCAGGTTTGCAAAGCTATCTATTTTGAGTGAGCCCATATCAAATGTGGCATCTCCTAGTTCAAAATTTCGGACTATGAATTATTATGAAACCCGTCAGTGACAAATGTCTCCTCTGGGTGCTTCCAGCAGAAAAAGTCTTGTAACAAAATCAGATAGTAAAGCACGGTGTGCAGCTTTATGATGCAAACTGGGTTTGATATTTACATTTACAAGTCTTACAATCCAAGCCAGCTCTGCAAAGGTCTGCAGGGCGCCAAAATGGCCGACCTCCTGTTCCCAGGAACTCTAACTACAGGCTTTAGCAGAAAATGACCACTTTAAGCCTGCCTCGACCGCCCTGCATGGCGACAAGCACGGTGATTGGCGGGCTGGTGACAGATGCATGCCATGATTGGTGGGGGCCGTAATTCAGGCTGTAATTTGCAAAGTGGAAATGTAGGTGACTGAATATTTTGTCTGTGTTTGTGTGTGTGTATGACAGAGAGAGAGAGAGAGAGAGAGAGAAGAAGAAGAAACATTTCTGGCAGACATGCTCAAATTGCAGCAAAGGTCTTAGTTACAGTTTTGCCTCTTCCTGTTTTTTACCACTCCCCCGTCATGTGCTTTTTCCTCTATTGCCACAATGGAAGAAAGACACTAAGTAATGATTTCATTTCCTCTTTCATTCCTTTCAGCTTCCTGTGGTCAGGGAGTTGAAAATGTCTTCCCACATGATCTGCTGATGACATGACTGTTTCAGTTCACAGGTCAAAAGAAAACGTTCATTCATGTGTCATCACACCAAGACGTGTGATAGCATAATATGTCATTGCCATTTTAGGTTATGTATAGCTGTGTGTAGATCTAATTGTGTAGTTGAATTTGTGTGAGTGAGTGCCAGAGGTGAAATGGCACCAAAGAGGGTTTTTCTCTCAGAGGAAACAGTGGTTAGCAAAGAGGAAGTGTCTCCTCTTTGCCAGGAGATAGCTGCCCAGCTGCAGTGCTGAAAGATGGGTGACTGAAAACACACGCACGCATTCCCATGCACACACACAAATCTTCCCACCTGTTACTCAGTTACGATCGATAGTTCCTTTGATGCTTGGATGTGTGGGGATGATGGTAGGGGGCTTGGGGTTGGGTACAGGGCTACATGGCCCATGGGATCCATGGGTGTCAGGGGCACTTTGATCCTTGTTACAGCCTTACATGCAGAGCACTGTTCTCTAGAGGGGGTACCACATCCCCTCCGTCACCCCTCCTCACAGCACCTTTCCTCTAGACTGTTCCCCCTTACCCCTCGCCTCTGCCCCAGCTCATGTGCTGATCCCTGGGGACAGGTGAACCAGCTACAGAGCACGGGGAAACACTCATGGTGGAATAGCACTGAACAGTTAAATGGCATTTAATACTGCAGACTCAAACACTGACACTTATTTATAGTCCTTTAAACAAAGTCCAAACTCACCACTGACTTGCTCATTTTTAATTTTTTTGCTAATGTCACCGTGACCCCAGCACACATGCACACACGTTAAAATCTCCTCTGCTGTATCCTGTTACCGAGATATTTTCATGTGTGCGCAAAGACGTACGAGCACCCACGTACATTTTACATACACATGTAAAGGTAATTCAGTAACATCAGCCTTAGCATAACGAGATTTATGACTTGTGTGGTTCATACAGAGTTGAAATGTATTCAGTTTGAAACTAAAGAGCCCTGACACCCTAACCACAGCGCAGAAGAAAAGAAACTGACACAAAGGAGTGTAAGAAAAAAGTGAGAGATGGAGGGTAAGACAAAAAAAAAGAGCAGGGTTGTGGGCTTGTGGTTTCAACGACAGTCAAGGCCAATGTTTCACAAGATAAAGAGGAAGAAGAGGGGGCATAGAGAGAGACACACACACAGAGTGAGAAGGGAAGGGAGAAAGAGAAACACAGTCCAGCACGAAGAGGACAGCAGGCCGAACAGTGCATCCATTGTCCATGTGACCTGGTTAACATTTTAATGAAGGAGCCACATCCACAGTCCTGCCACAAACTGCACACTGACTCACACAATGATTAACACTCTGCTAATACACTGAGACAATACCGCGGCTTACTGCAGGCTCATTGACATGAGCACATATGGACATACCGTACTGTGGACCCTGCCAATCAAATGCACACAGAGGGACACTCATTCACAGAAACTCACACATACAAACATGTGCAAGGGTTCATTTTCATGACTAGACGATATGTTTTCCTAGTTCTGGTCATCACGTAAACTCTTCTTTTTATTTGGCTTCATAAGTAACTCATCATACACAATGTAGATGCCATTTATGATGCTTTGATTTCTGGCTAGCCACATATATTGTGTATGTGTCTTTGTTTTTCTGTGGTACGTGCAAATCAGCATTTGCCCTATATTCAAGTTGCAGAGGTCGGTGGCAATGGACCTGAAGCTAGCTGCCAAAAATACTAAAAGAATACAAGCACTTATGTAATAAGAACAATCAGCTAACAATTGCCCATAAACTCAATACAAACCCATGCCATGACTTGCATGAATGCATCAACAGAGCACACTCGGTACTCTTGTGTTTTTTTTAAATAGCTTGAGCTGCTTATTGCGAAATGGCCCAGAGTGATAGATGCTGTCGATTCGTCAAAACCAGTGGTGTTTCATAATGTGTGACCCAGTACTGACAGAAGATCAGTACTGGGGACAGTGGGATAGGAGTGTGTTGTGTGTGTCGCATTAAAATGGAGGAGAATGTTATTGTTAAAAAAAAAGAAAAAGACATTTCCAACAAATGCTAACTAAGCTACACTCCTGGCTACACTGTGCCAGTTACATCATATAGTGGAGGTGATCAGGCTAAGTCAAGAAAAAAGCTAATGATTCCACAAGACGCACCAGAGAGCATTTCAGGAGCACATTTATAATAATGGATTGTATTTATATAGCGCTTTTCGAAACCCTCAAAGCGCTTTACAATTCCACTATTCATTCACTCTCACATTCACACACTGGTGGAGGCAGCTACAGTTGTAGCCACAGCTGCCCCGGGGCAGACTGACAGAAGCGAGGCTGCCATATCGCGCCATCAGCCCCTCTGACTATCACCAGTAGGCGGCAGGTGAAGTGTCTTGCCCAAGGACACAACGACCAAAACTGTCCGAGCCGGGTCTCGAACCGGCAACCTTCCAATTACAAGACGAACTGCCAACTCTTGAGCCACGATCGCCCCGGACGATACGCTGGTCTATTTTCTACTGAACCAAAGAGTCAGAAAGTCGGGATCAGGAATATCATCGTCACAGCTGAAGCTGTGTGTGGACAAAACCCGCTGACACACGCCTGGTATGACTCTTGTGTAATGCATACACCGATCAGCTACAACATTATGACCACTGACAGGTGAAGTGAATAACACTGATTATGTCTTCATCATGGCACCTGTTGGTAGGTGGGATATATTAGGGAGCATGTAAACATTTTTTTACCTTAAAACTGATATGCTACGAGCAGAAAAACTGGTTTCAAAACTACAGTTCTTCTGAGGTGTTCCCTGTCTGCAGTGGTCAGCATCTATCAAGTGTTCCAAGGAAGAACAGTAATGATGCTTTTGGCCAGTTTTCTGCTACTCAACATTGCCACGTACCAGCCACCTAAGCATTCCTGCAGACCATATACACCCTTTGATGGAAACAGTATTCCTCAGCCACAGTTGAGCTAGCGCTGGAGTTTGAGGTGTTGACTTGAGCTTCATATTTCCCAAATCTCAATCCAATTGAACATCTGTGGGACAAAGAAGTCCAATCCATGGTGGCTCAACTCACAACTTACAGGACTTAAATGATCTGTTACTAATATCTTGGTGCCAGATACCGCAGAACACCTTCAGGGGTCTAGTGGAGTCTTGATGGGTCACTGCTTTTTTTGAATACAAAGGGAAACAACATGATCAGGCAGGTAGTTACAATGTTATGCCTGGTTGGTATATATGTGCATCCAGAAGAGGTGGATGAATTTATAGCTTTTCAGCACCTAATTAGAATCCGAAGGGGTTGAATCAGGTTTCAAACTCTTCTTTTTCTTGCTTTCAGCTGCACCTAGTCTTTGTGATTTTATTGAACTTTCCAGTATACCTCACAAAGATGAAAAATATTACATTTTATTGTTCAAAGACAGACAGTATATTTAGCCATTCAGAAAGAAGAATCTTTCCTCAAAAACCTTCATCCCACACTACATAATAATTAAAAAAAACTTTGGGTTGTTCATTAGTTGCTTCATGACATGGAAACACTTATATAATGACGCAAATGACACAATGATAGTTTTACTGCAAGCAACACGGGGTTGTGGTCAGAAATGTGCATTTCTGGGAACAAGCAGAGATTATCACCTGACTAAATGCATCAGGACTGATGGAAGCCCCTTCAGAGGGGGAAAAGTCATTGCAGCGCCAAAATCTGCTCGACTGTAAGAACATGTGAGATCATGAAAACATTAACCAACAAACTTTTTCTCAGGGATTTTTGGCATGAATTAAAACCGAGTTGTCCAGCTTTCCTGACCACAATAATGTAGATGGAGAGAGGAGAGAGCTTTGATTCTGACGGGGTAGAACTAATACAGCCGACTTCAACATTTCAAACACAATGACAAGTGAACATGAAAAGATTTATGCTCGTCCAAGAAATGCATGATTTAAATTTGTGGGTGAAATGACCCTTCAGATTTGCGGTGAAATAACCATAAAGACTAGCACTGGGCTTGAATCAGCCCACCACCAGTACTGCTCAATGCACAGGAAGGGAAGGATCGGTCAAATGTTCATATGCATAGGAAGGACTGTCCTTTTGAACGAGCACAAAAGGACCCTCCATCCTCTTTATTCTCCCCCATCCCCACAGACACACACACAATTACACATTACCCAAGTGATGTAAATCTGGCGGACATATGTTGAAGAGGCTATATAGGGGTTGTTTTCAAACCAGATCCAAATGTTTTTGAGAGCAGACTGCAGCAACACGTTCGTATGTGTCAGAAAAAGTTCAAGGTGCCTTATCCTGCCACTGTGTCGAATGCTGTTTCTCCTTGCCTCTCACACTCTTTCCATTAATTCTTTGTGTCCTCGCGACTTTTTAAAAATCTTTTCTTGCAAACCCCCCAAAACACACACACAATAATGTAATGTGTTCTGCAGCTGTCTCTCTGGGGGAGGCAGCGTAAGGGTGATATGATGAAGAGGGTAAAGAAAGGAAAGAAGAAGAAGAAGAGGCGCATGAGGAGGAGAGGGAGGAGGAGAAAGAGGGAGAGTAAATCTTGGGGGTCACTGCCACTGGAGTTGGATTCCTTCACACCAGCTGCTGATAGCTTCTGCCTGGGAACATGTGAGTGTGACAGCCCTTACTAATGCTTCTGTACTGAAATGGTCTTGACCAGGTCCTCGTTCTGACAACAACTTGACAGGAAAACGTGAAGGTGAGGAGAACTGCAGGAATTTCTTTAATCTGAAAGAGATACAGCAGCAAGGGAATGGTGGGACTTTCCAAAGTGCGCACCTCACTGAAGACAAAGAAGCCACTGGACTTAAATGCTCTCCTAATTCCTCCAGCCCTGGAACCAGGGCGCCTTATTAAGAGTTTGCCCCCATTGCATTTAGCCAATCCCCTTCTGCTATGACTAGTTAAATTAATGATTCTCATAGGGCTTTAAAAGCTCATTTTACCACTAGATAACCGAGGCTACAATTTCAAAACAAGGCAGCAAGGAGGGGTACAGAGGTTAGAAGGTGTAATGCAAGCCTGGAGCCAGTAGCAATCCTATTAGTCCCTGAGAATAACAGGGTGCTCTCATGGACATGGGCATTCTGGTTACAGGGCTTTTTTTAAACCTGGGATATCATGTTTATACAGAACACAGAGGAACTGTTGGCATACCCATGTAGACAATGATAAGGTATCATGTAGGTGCCTGTGTGTAGTTTTGTTGTAGTTAATCTGCCACTTCAACTCAGTCTCACTACTAGGTCATCACATATTGACACTTTGTATGTCAATATGTGCTGACCTGGGAGAAACATCCAAAGCAGTCTGTGAGAATGCAGTTAAGTGCGCTTTGCTGGTGTCGTCACTGCTGTGGGACAATGAAGGCTGTACTTCTGACAGAGCAGAGATGCTTTGGTGTCTTTGGTATCTGCTGTTGTATCTTTTGGCTGCTCCCTATAGGAGCTGCCACAGCATCCGTGTAGATTCATTCTATGTCCAGCATCCACTTCTTTCACAACAACCCTCTGCATCTCCTCCTTCCCTACATCCATGAATCTTCTCTGTTGTCTTCCACTTTTCCTCCCGTCTGGCATCTCCATCCCTCCATCCCTCTGAACCTTCTCAGCCTTTCCTCTCTAACTTTGCCTTCAAAGCGCTCAGAGTTGCCCCTGTGATGTATTCATTTCTAATTTTGTCCATCCTGGTCACTCCCAATAAAGATGTTAACCTCTTCAGCTCGGCCTCCTACCTTTTTGTCAGTGCCACCATCTCCGGATCACAGCAGGGACACTCCTCTCCGTCCACTCCACCCTGCATTCACTGTCTTATTCACCACTCTTGCATCTGTTGCTTTGGATGGATGATCCCAGGTATTTAAACTTATTACAATCACTTATTACTTCCATGTTTACCATTACACCTGTCTCCATCTCCTTCACACACACACATCCTGTCCTGCTTCTACTGACTTTCATTTTGGTGTTTTTTTTTTATTGTTTTGCTTTTTAATTGAAAGAAAACTTGTGGCTCGACTTCTCCACCTCTGAGCTTAAAATCTGTCATTGGGATCAGTCACATCAGCCCCAACAAGAATTCATGTTGCAACACTGTGCAATATAGACACAATAAAAGTTTACCAACTAACCCACTTAGCAATTATTGGTTACAGGACCACTTTCCTCACATTCCTATTGAGTTATGAAGATATTCTTTTTGTTTTTTTGATGATCTACTGTAATATGTTTCATTAATGTTTTTAAAGGGAGAAAATCAGCTAAACTTTGAATTAACCAAGTACCAAGTTTTTAGGTAATACACATATGGTATGATAATCTTATAATATACTGCTTATGACAAAATATATAATGATTAGTTGGGGCCGACTGACATTCCCAGAAGTCAGGTTTCCCAAAAAAGTTGATTCTGTTGATCTGGATGTAACGTTTTCAGTGGGAGAAACATTTTGTAACTCATCCAAGTGACGTCTTCAGTCTCTATCAGGGATCAGTTTCACCAAAGAAAAAATGACGATTTTGAATTCATGAATTCATTTAATGTATTTATGGTCTAAAAAGGTGCAACTCATCAAACAGTCTATCCATCTATCTATCTAAGGCAGGGGTGTCCAACTTTTGGAACTCCTTTGGAACCACTGGAATAAGCTACCTCCACATCCACAGGCAAAAAATACATTAAGGACATTTGAATTTTTGGAAATTAGAATTTTGTTTTTTCTAATTTGTCTCCTTTATGGCCATTTTTCATTTTCTAAAACAGTTATCCAATGTGTTTAAATATAAAGCCGTGTTGTCCTGTACAAACATCCACGTGCAGTGAGTTACAGTGAGAAGAGTTTCAACATCTTGTTGGGAATGTCACTGACTTCTGCAGTATGTTTGGGAATGATAACTGCAGAAACATTACAATCAGCACAGATTCATTTTCACAATAAGCATTTTCAACACATGCAGTCGTGCCTACGAGGTGAGAAGCTTGTGACTTGGCTGTTTCCTGCAGTCATGTGTGTCATCCATGGGTGTGGATAAACCATAGCTTAAAGTCTACCTGTTTTCTGATTCTTCTTCTGTTTTTTTTTTGTTTGTTTGTTTGCTTTTTAAAGTCTTCAGGTCTATAATTACTTACGTTTGTGACTTGACTATAGCACAAGCACAAATTTGTACACACCATGGGAAAAAAACAGCACCTACACACTCTGTATGTGGCTAACCATAAATTAAACTGAATCACAGCTGGGTACCTGGCAAGTACTTCAACAAGTGTGAGCCACAATGACTAGAATGCAGCAGCAGATAACATAACATTCTTAACATTAAATATCTTGAAGATATTCAGCAACATTATGAGCTTAATGTCCTTTAAATGAGTTATGATGTAATACTGAGAAATGTAATCCTGCATTTGAGTCACTCCCACAGTACTGAGTGTACTCAAAGAACAAAATGTTCTAGCAATCCATAAAGCACACGTTTACCCAACACGTACTCTTATCAGCTGTCACAGTCATGTCCATTAGGCTCCATGCCTATATATTTCTACTCATCTGACACTTATTTGCACTACACATTCCCCAACCTTAACCATCATCACTAAATATCTAACCCCAACACTAACCCTAATCTTATTCTTAACCTTCAGACTACCCTTTGAAGGTCTGTCCCACAGTGCTGGGTCCTGCCTAAACATCCCCACTCTCCAATGCAAATACACTCAGACACACACTGCGTGCATATGTGTGTGTGTGTGACACATTTCCTGCCAGGGAATCGTTGATCACCGGCATACATCTTATCTCAAGCACACACAAATGCATGGCTATACACATACCGCAAGACCAACACAGGCTCACCTGCATGGAGTTTACACTGCACACCCACACACAGTTGAGTTAGCGCTGACAGGTACAGTACACAGAATACCGGTTGGTGCAAGCACACACACACACACAGTGAGAGAGCATGGCTGGAGGTGCCTGGTGTTGTTTTCTGACTCATATTACAGCTCGCTGAAGCAGCTCCTTCTGCTGCGGCAGCGGCTCTCATTCCACTCAAGCCACATGAAGGAGAGCTGGCTTCCCTGTTAAACAGACGCTTTAGTGCAGCACCGCCGCTGGGTCCCACCAACCTAGAGAAAGAGCGAGGAGAGGAGAAGGACAGAAAGAGAGACCCTCCACCCTGCAGCAGTGCAGCCACACCACAGCCATTATGTGCAGATTCAATGGAATCTAATGTGGAGGATGTGGCTGGCTGTATCTCAGATGCTGTTTATGTAACTGTGGGGAAGCCGAGTGTGGAATATTGAACGGAGAATAGCGGAGGCCAAGGACAGAATAAAGCCATCCATTCTCCCCTTCTTTCTTTTTTTTGTCTGTCTGGGTGAGCGCTCCTCTGCAGGACTTGTTCCAACAGCTTAATGAGCTCTTAACAGAGCCATCGTAGACAAGAAATACAATTAAAACATGGTCGTGTGTTTCAAGCTATGGCAATTACAAACTGATGATCATCTGTATGAACAAAAAGAGGGTTGTTTGGCACAGATTTCAAAAAGCAACAGGTCTATGTGTGTTCCAGGACCATACATGCAACTGTCAGCTTGACTGGGAGTGAATCACAACCGCTGCATGCTCGCCCCATGTTTTGTATTAGACTGCCCCCTAGTGTTGGTATCAGGTGGGGCATAGTCTGTCCTGCAGCTTGCTCTCTCTTTGTCTTCGTGCTAACAGGTATTAGCTCTGGGGGAGTCTCAACTTGAGCGAAACTAGCAGATGTGGAGGTGATAATGACTCTCAAAGTCCTCTTGTCCTTGGCTCGGGGAGTTTTCCCAGACCTCATGTGCTCAGTCAGCTGAATTAGAAGAACAACAAGTGCTCTGGGAGTCGGAACATACAGTATGTGTGGATGGCGATGGAAAGATGGAAAGATGATGTGAGCCGTTTGATAAATCCCTCACGTCCAGCCGACGCGATGACCCAGACACCCCCAAGCACACAGATTCCCATTCAGACCGATTTCTTTCGCTCATTGTTCTCCTTCTGTTTTTGCCAACTTGTAATTGTCTCCTGTGTCAGTGCCTGTTTATGCTGTCAAGTCAGTTAATAAGTTTAACAAAGCGAAAGGAGACGCTGGAATCTGTTCAGTTTCTGTTTAACAGCTCCCCTGCACTGTTTATCCGAGCACAATCCCAGGCACTTCATTTTCAAGATGTTCAAACACTGAGAGCGAATTTTCTGGAGCATTGGAAACAGGTGGAGTTATCTCACCACACCGCCTTGAGTAATTCCATTTAGTGCGACTGGATACTTTTTTTCCGCTCCCCAACCAGATTCATCTGACAGCTGCAGTTTTGACTCTGCAGAGTCAAAACATTCACATGAAGGAATTCACATGAAGCGCTCTTACACCGTCAGGCTAACACTAATAAATATGATGTGGTGCAGGGGCAGCACATTTTCTCAACTGTCCAGTTTGATTTACATTGCTTATATCTTTTACTTGAGTATCTAAACTCCAGGAGAAAATAATCACAGTTGTTAGTTTTCCGAGGTTGTGCAATAAACAGGAGCTTTTTTTTCATTAGGTAGTTTACCATTTTTGCTATGACTTCTAATCCTGCTTAAATAACAGTTGTCAGTGTAGCTCTTAGAAGAGGCCTAGTGGGTCCTCAGAATAGTACGGCTCCTTTAATTTTCTAATTAAATGACACATATTGCACATTTTAAGAGAAAGGGTAGGATAAACTCCAGTGCTAAATATATATATTAAAATATTTCTTAGTGACTGAACTCTTTTCTCCTGGCTAAACTCTTACAGTTATATATTAATGGTAAATTACATATTTATAATGTTTGCTGAATACAGTTTCACCAGAGAGGCAACAGTGCAGAAGTACCTGCAACTTTATGTTGCCACAAGTCATTATATCCATTTAATGCAGGTTCAATTTAGTTAAATTAAATTCAGTTTTTTTATATGACACCACAGCAGTTGCCTCAAGGAGCTTTATATTGTAAGGTTAACCCTACAATATTACAGAGAAAACGCCAACAATCAGACCGCCCCCTATGAGCAAGCAGTTGGTGACAGTGGGAAGGAAAAACTCCCTTTTGATAAATAGAAACTTCAGGCAGAACCAGGCTCAGGGAGCGGCAGCCATCTGCTGTGACCGTTTGGGTGTGAGGACAGGAAGAGTGACAAAAGACACAATGTGGGGAAGAGTCAAAGATTAATAATAACTAATGATGAAATGCAGAGTGGTGTATAAACACATTCAGTCCACCATGGGAAGCCCCAGCAGCCTAGACCTATTACCACATGAGTAAGGGATCACCTGATCCAGCACTAACTATGAGATCTGTCTCTGAATCCAAACTGGAAGGTGGTTCCACAGCAGAGTGGCCTGATAGCTGAAGGCTCTGCCTCCCACACAGCTTTAAATATCATAGAAACCACAAGTCTGAAAGGAAATTGCTCTGTTTCTGTTTCTCTCTGATGTTTCCTTAATCATCTTTTCTGTCTGTGCTGTTGCAATTGTAGATGCTCAAATTAAACGATGTGGTCAAAGTATCTGCAAAGAAACCCCTGTAAGCCAAAAGCTTAAATTTCAGATCTAAAAGGTCAGTTTCAGGCAATTTTTTCTACTCTTTCTCTTATGATGTCAGAACAGATTTGCCTAATATGGTCAGCTCATCCACAGAAGTCTCACCCCAAACCTTCTGTTTACAAGAGGAAAGACAATGAGACGAACGTTGGGTTCCAAGGTGTGGGAAGCTAAAACTGAACTGAGAGACTCCAGTAAGGCCCACAATAAACACTGTGAACTCTGAATCATACCCAACTACTTAAAGAGAGTCCAAGCATGAAAATACAGAGCTTGGAATGTGCATAACAGCATATCTGTTTTAAAGAATAATGTGTTTGTGGTTGAGGAGTAACATTAGCAACACCCTTACGGGTTGCTAAGTTTGTACTTGATTGAAACCTGACATGTTAGCACAGTGTTGTTATAGTAGCTAACATTAGGCCATGTGTGGATGGTTGGTGTTCAGTGTGGGGTAGAGGTGTGTGTTTCTGTAATGTGAGAGCCTACACCCAGTGCCCGTTTTATCTAGTGTCTCACCTCAAGAAAGCTTGGCTCCAATCCAAGACGTCACATTTAACTACAACCCTGTTTTTATAAAGTCTGGTACTTTAAGCACTGTGAAGTTTGTCCTCTGCATTTTTACAGTGGTGAGGAGAAATGTTTGCAGTGAACAATTACTCTAGAAATACATTAAACACTTGATCATTTGTCTAGTGTGGATCTGAAACAGTGCTAACATAGCCTTGTTCCCTGTCAGAGGGAGTCTAAAGCACTTATTTATTAATTACTGATCATATATTGTGTATTTTTTCACAGATGGGACAGAAATCCTATTTTACCCCTTCAAAAACCCAATTAGACCACCTGCTCGTGTGTGCGTGAGGAAACTGGGTTTTTGGTTCATATCTCCTGATTTGCCTCACAAGACTATATGGCACTTTCCAAAAGTCATTCATCTCCCTGAGCAAGGCAGGTTTCAGTGCATGCCTCAGACACACACACACACACACACACACACACACACACACACAAAGACACGTATGCATTAACAGTAGAGTGTATGTTTAACTTAGCAGCAAGAATAGTCCCTCAGTGAGAGGTGTTGATGGATGGATGTCACGAGGCAATGACTGCCTGGGTCTCCTCTGTTTCACACAGCCACATTAACTGGGTCATCAATCAGTGTGTGTGTGTGTTTCAGAACATGCACAAACACCATGTGTTCAAACTGCAAAAGTATGACTCCGTATGAGCTGGCGATACACTTATTAATAGCAGTGAACAAGCCAATCAAGAGACCAAACAGCAGGCTGATTAGTCGTAGACTTGTGCAAATAAACTGCAAAACATCTGCGAGGAAGAGGAAGGTGTGGACAAGAGAGACTGGGTGAAACAGAGATGAGAGGTAGATGAGTTTAGCTTGAGGTAAGAGTTGTACAAGTTACCCACACAATGCCCCCTCTGCATCCACGTCAGAGTCCCCGTGGATACAGACACAAAAAGGGAACACACACATGCACAAAAGCAAGAACGCACATGAATTCACGTACTTATTTTTCTTTCTTTGCACTCATATTTGTCTCTCAAGTGCACCCACTAATGGTAATGGTCCCTGCAAAGAAGATCCATCCAGAGTTGAGCAGTGCTGCAGCTCAGCGGTTGTGATGAATGAAGAAAATCAAAGCTGCAAATTTTATCTGGGGCTCCAATGTGTGTGTGTGTGTTTCCCTTCCAGCTGTGCTCCCTGCTGGAGCACAGCTTCACAGCCCAGTCCCCTCTGATACAACCTCTGTGGTTTATATAAGAGTTGGCAGACACAATTGCAGAGTGTGTGAGTAAATTACTACGTATTTTAGTATGTGTAGGGGCAGGTATCTGTGTGCGTGTGTGTGTGTGTGTGTGTGAAACACTGCTGTAGAACATAGAGGTTATCAGGAGTGAACATGCAGATGTTTATAGCAGAGATGAAAGAGCCTGCATTTACGCAGACAATCACATGCTCACACACACAGCTAGACATTAGCATACAGGACAGCATGCATGTACAGAGTCAAACACATCCCTGCCACGGTGACACACTCACACCAGTGTGAATGGCATTACACTAGCTAAGGAATCTGGCTGCTGGATGTTTCCGCCATTCCTCTGTCAACCATTCATCTCTCTGCTTCGAGGGAGGAGGGGAATGAGGGGCGAGAGAGGTGCACAGAGAGCCAGATTCAGAAAGAGAGAGAGAGAGAGCCCGGGTCTTCATTCAGCCACTGGCGATATGCCAAGAACATTCTGTACTGGTTTGTTTGGAGAGAATACGTTTCTATTCGTCATGAAGCTGACCTTCCTGTCTGCTTCTCTGCCCAGTTACTGTCTGCAGGAATCCCCTCCTGACTGCTAGCTCATCTGTCTATGCTAAAAGTCTTACGGGCTCATACTCTGGAAGAAAAACGTGATGACTGACAACAATAAATACGTCTGCCTTTATAGCTGTATGCATAAATGTTTGAGGACTGCACAGCTTTATAAGACAGTCATTGAGTTCTGCTTCTCCAAATGCCTGAATTAGGCTAGCTAGCCAAAACCCTTACAGATGCCTGGATCTGGCACAAATTCATAGAGTGACTGGTGTCAAACACAAAAAGTTTCTAAACAAGCTTTTCTCACAGACCAAAACCCAAACTTAGCAAAATCTGCCAACTAAATACAGCCAATGTTGTATTATGTAGCACATTGTCTATATTCATACAGGCAACATTTCCCTGCTCCACCCCAGCTGTCCCATAATTAGCAGCTTGAACTACCTTTAGCAGCAATAACTTGAAGTTATCACTTTCTGTTTGAGTTTTTCAGTCTCTCTTGCTTCAGTTCATTGAAGGTTCAGTTCTTTGGCTTGTAGGCATTCATTTAGGCTCAGCTCTCACACCATTTGGTCTCACAGCTCTCAAATCATTTCATAGAGTTGTATGTTTGCTGTGTTGGGGATCATTGTCTTGTTTCATGAACCAATGTGGGTGAATCTTTTTGTTGGACCTAAACCTTAACATTTAATTCTAGAAATGTTTGATGCTGCAAGGTACCAAGTCCTGTGTTTGCAGAATAATCCCAAATAAGCCCTCCACCACCGTGCTCAATATCTGATCAGATGCAACTTTGCAAACCTAAGGCGTGCCCTCATGTTGTTTTTACAGAGAAGAACCTTTCACCTGTCTTTTTCTAACTGTACTGTCATGACCTTTAACATGCTAACTGAGGCCTGCGGTGTCTGAGATGTAGCTCTTGGGATTCTTAGGGTGAATTTGGTGGGAAGATAGATGAGTAGCAGCACCAAGCCAGAACTTACCGTCAGAAGTTCAGTGGTTCAAGCTTTGGTTACTCTACATACCAAAGTAGAGTGTGAATGTTAGATATAGAAAAAGTGAAAGGGTGGAAAACACTAAAATTATATTAGTTATGAGCGCAGCAGATAAAAATAGCTGTGAATAGTGGGCAAATAAAGTAGAGTGGTCAAACATTTCCATTGAGGTAGTTACAGTTATGCGTTACTCCTTTCTACCATTAGGGGGCCCCAGACTTGAGAAAGTGTCCTATGTAGTTTAAAATTTAGTTGTACTAAATTGCGTGACATGTTAATGGATATGTTTAAAGTATATTTACCTGCCTGAGTGTCTCTTTGTCTGTAGTTTTTTTCCTGAACAGACCACAGTGCTACATATGACCAACAGTCTAAACACAACCAGCTGTGGCCTGGAGTGACTGGACTGCTGGGAGCGCCCATCCCAGCAGCTTTGCTTTCTGTTCACACATACAAGCCCAAATACATTTGGTATAATATGCAATTACATATTTCTTAATGTGGAGTTAATGTTTTTCTAAAGCAAATGCTATTCTTTCCCTCTTCCTCTACTTCTTTATTTTCTTAAAGGTTCGCTCCAGGGTCTGCGTCTGTGTGAATTTTTATATGACCACGTCCTTTGCGTGTACATTTATGCGAGTACATGGTGCCCAAATGTCCACTTAGTCCAACAATCAATAAAAGCCTCTTTGTTTGAATTATATTAGAAGGAGTAGACCTCTCTATTGGCCTCGCTGCACCATAAACACCACTTATTAAACTGCATAAACTGGCATTATTCAGCACAGATCTGACAGTAAAAAATATATTTTTGGTGTCGCCTCTGGCTGGGGTATATCAGTAACAGCTTCTATAGGTTATTAGTGAGGGTGTGTGGAAAGACTGATGACAGAGGAATATGTGCTGTACAGCACGGCTATAAACAGACCATGACTTGATGTGAATTGAAGAGTATTAGCATGCAGAGAGCAATTAGAGAAGGGAGTGGAGTTCATTTGTTTGCTGTGAGAGGAGGAAAGTCAGCCAGTGCTGACTGACAGTTCACGAGTGTCTGAGCTGGAACTGGGATGCAAATAGTGATACGGGCAGAGGAACCCATGAGACAAAGAAAAAGAGGTGCACAGTTCTTACTTGCAAACTGTCAGTCAGTGTTAGCATATTAGTTTCATGCAGCATGTAAGTTACAAGTTGTGATTAGTATTTTTTGTATCTCCAGAATAGGAACTCATGGAGACCTAAGCTGAACTTTTAAGAGCTTACTAAAGCTTTGATAAAAGGTTCAGCAACAGTATATCACTTTTATTTACTGTTAGGTACACAGTGGTTGTTGGAAAGATGAAAATAGAGTGCTACTGACATTCTGTCATATTTAGGTTGGCTCTCTGACAATGCATTGAAACCCCAACCTCTCATATCAATGCTGGCCAGAATCTGTTTTTAAGGCCAAGAAATGTTCTCCATCGTTCTTTCTCTTTAAATCTGCTGTTCTGCCTGATGCAAGTTGTGGCTTTCATTGGTGAATTTGTTTTGTCAAAGTTGCAAAGTGATGGCACAGTACTGTTTCAAACCTGTGAAATAATGAGCCCAGAAAGTCCTTAAAATCAGTGCCAAGCACTGAAAACAGAAGCTGAAGCTGTGGCAATGGCTTGTGTTGTGACACGTGCACACGCACACACACACACACACACACACACACACACACACACACACACACACACACACACACACACACACAGTATCCTTTCACACATTCAGTACACATGAATTATTCAACTGTGCTGCATTCAATTTTGTTTTGTTAAATCTTCTTTAGTTCTGTTTTGGTCTCAATCAATTAATGAGAAAAAATATTGTTCTGTTTAATAGCCATATGTGGCGCTAACTGTAAATAACAAAGCTTCCTGTAAAGACATAGCTTCCTGTTGTCCAGCAGGGGGAGAAGCAGGGGGTTTCTAGATATGTCTAGTGTGGCTCTATGGAAAAAAACTGCTTCTGTTCCCTTATCTATGACCTCAGGATACCTGATAAGTTTGTGGTCTAAGGTCTTACAGACAAAAAGCAGGAAAAATGCTTCACCATGTGACTGACATAATAGCTAGCCAATGAGCATGTCCCCCAGATTCTCAGTCCGATCTACCTCACACTCCTTACATCAGATTTTGAAATACCACATGAACAACGAAAACTCTCAGTTTAAGGATGTCACTAACCAATAGGTGATGTCCCTATCTGGTCTTTAAGTCTGACATCATTAGCTGTTTCGGGGTCCAAACTCTGCTTCAGGTCCCAAAGTCAAATGAACACCGCGGCATCACTGAGAGTCACAAGCTGTCTAAATTCTTTCATCTTTAATAAAATGATCAGTGTGGCTGCTCTACCAGGATGCCTGCGTGTCAAATTAAGTTTAACATCCAGGCATCCATGAAAACAGAATTTATGAAGTTGAATGGAGTTCAAAGTTAACAGGGAGTTAGCGCGCTAGTTTCCACTTAAACATAATATACCATGTTCTGACTGAGGGATTTATGAAAAATTAACCTCCGACATAAACAAAGACAGAAAACTAAACAGCAGTGATGTTTGTAGGATTGCTGAAGTTGGGCTGGTGGTGGCTAGCTACACAGCTATGGTTAGCATAATGTAAACACATGAAGCTGGAGGATGAACGCTAACTTTTTTCACTCAATAAAAGCTAACGTGAGGGTTTGCGATGGTTCGAGACAAATACAACTGCATGGCAGGATGCTGTAAACGGACCAAACTTCAGTCAGGAGAACAACTGAGATAATCCATCCACAATATGAGGTTAGTCATTAATATACTGCTGCATGGGCTGGGCTGTAGTTACATCCTAAGGTTTTACAAACTGAGCTTTAAAATGAACAGCGGTAATAAAAACCGAGAGAGGCCGACAGTGATCACTGACTGTTTTTAGGGGCTTTTTGAGATTAAATAGAACAAGATATAAAGCATTAAAACATGTCAAAAACACAACAGCCTTATTAAACGCAGAGTAGTTTGGACCCGGAAGCAGGGTTCATACGTCATCACTTAACAACAGGATACCTGCATCCATGTTTTATATAAAGTCTATAGTTGCCAAGTTGTCTGTCTGCCAAATGTTTCTGGGATTTGTCACAGATTTTTTTTTACTTAAAATACTCCTTCTTACAGACAGGGAAGTTGTGTAATATAAAACCGAAACAATAAGCTAAAAAACACTAGAAAGCGGGGCAGACTTGGTGGTTCATTTGTCGTTTCACGTGACACAAACATAAATTATCCATGGTTGATATTTTTTAAAAAAGTACTGATTGGATCATGTTTAACTTGCTGCAGGGTAGAAGGGATGTAAGTGTCAGCAAAACCAAATGTGCATGAGACAACAGTAAAAAACATGTTTGTTTTCCTTTTGGCGGTGCCTCTTCAAACCAGTCTTCAGCAGCCTGGGGCTATCTGCGCTTTCACAGGTAGAGCGCTCATCAAAATGAATGACAGCTGCTTGGTTAGTTGGTGGACCAGCTGATGGGGGAGGAGAGCGTGACTAACAATACACTTTACGCCTGCAGGCATTAAGTTGCATGTTAATCTTTCAAGTTGTGTCTTGCAAAATGCTTTAAGCAGCTGACTTTAAAGCCTTTTTAAAGCCAATTCAGAAAACGTCCAACTGGTTTTAAAACTTCACAAACAGCCCTGCTTGGCCAAAAAGGTCATAATTATGCCATCAGTCTTGTTTCTATCCAGCACTCAACCATGGATTTATCCATGTATATACCTTTAAATCACAGCCAATCACACACACACATAAGAAGTAAGCTGTAACACTCTGCTGTTGACTTCATGTTGACTTAGCCATTAAAGGCTGTAAGACGTCTGAAATCAAAACCTGCGTAACTGTTTGGATTGGATTGAGCGTGCATTATAAGTGTACACTTGAGCTGTGTTAAACACTTGTACTTCTGACACACGCAGGTCGTCAGTGCAATTCATAAAGAGAAAAACAATTCATAATAGCGCGTTGCTCTCGCATACTCTCGCAAGAAAAAAGAGGTAAACAACAACAATGAACATAAGCAGTGAAAGTGAAACTCATATTTCAGCAAAACAAGAGCAGACTCGGGCTTTGGTTAAAGGAAGATGTTGTGTAGGCCTGTGCAAACGAGTGCAGATGGGTGATTAATTGCTCTGGCTCAGATGAAACAATAAACAGAGCGAGAGCTGGATTGTTCCCGTCAACCTAACGGTCATGTCAGCCTCTAACATCTTGATTTCAACATTCTTCCAGTCTCCACATTTCACTCGTGACTCACATGTTTGCTCTTTTTGAGTCAACATTTTGAAAAATAAAGACATTTGAAAGACAGATCCACATCCTTTTTTCGTCTTTTCTTTTCCAGTCTTGTTAGCGCCCTCTGAAAATCACACAGTCTCGCTGTGTAAGAGGTCTTCATGACACACTGACACACCTACAGTAAACGTGCACACAGCTTTAAGCTAAATTCCTGAAAAAAAGCAATCGCTACACCAAGTGAAACCTCAGACAGGTTGCATGAACCCACTTGTTTTTCCATTTTACGCTTTTTCTCGTTTTCTTCTTCCTCTACTTCTTTGCTTTGACATTATAAAGACATTTCGACAGATTGTTGAAACAACGCTTAAAGTCTTCCAGATGGACTGTCAATAGGTCCCCTTAAATGAAGTCCTTGTTTTATGGAATCAAAGCACAGTCAGACCGAATTACAGCTGAGAGTGACATGAAAGGAAAGGAAAATTTCCTTTTCCTACTGTAATGCAGCAGAACTTAATATTGCTCTTTTATGATTACTCTGTTGATAAAGTCAATTAGCCATTTGAAAATGTGTGATGGTGGCAAGATGAGAGCTGAAAATACCCCAAAAATCTAAAAGGTTTTTAGAGAAAAAGTCAAAATAAACTTCCCCTTTATTAAGTGTTCCTAGTGTAGAGTTAGAGAAATGCTCCCATGGTGTTGTTTAGTGGTGCTATAGTATGACATCATCAGTTTTCAGATGGATAGTAGTGCTATCTTTCCACGTTGAACTCGTGGGATCCATAAAATGTTCATGAGAGCTGCCACTGGCACAATTGCTGGACTTTCAGGACGCTGGAGACTGAGCATCTGTTGACCCCATTACTCGGTTAAACAGTCCGGTTGGGGTCCTGGGACCTGGAAATACTGAGGGCATGACTAACAGACAAACACGTGGGTGTGTTTATCTGTTTAGCCTGATATCGTGTTCCTTGATGGAGTTATTCAAATGTGCACACACACACAGATACATTTGTCCTGTCTTTACAAAGACATTTGTTGCAAAAATATAATGCTCATCTAAATGGTCGTCTTAACATTGTTTTCTCCCCTAAAACAACTGAAACACCCTTTTGCAGTTCAAAATGAGAACTTTGCCCTGTCAAAGATAGTACATAAATACAAACAGGTGTACTGCACCCTGAACAGGTCTACTCCCTAGCTTGGGATATTGGCATTTTTAAAGTCTTTATTAAACTGTGACGTGCCTAGGCCCAGTGGGTCACCATGTGTGTGCCAAAAACTCTCTGGAATATCCATAAAGATGTCATTAACAGACTTTGCTCTATGGGTGGCTTAAATGGCCTTAGCCTCATTCAGATGCAATTATCTTCATATATTCAATGAAAAAAACAAAACAGGTCCAGCTCCTCTGGCCATTTGTTCATGAAACTGGCCGGGATGATCTATGTGTACCAATGAGTGCTAGCATCAATTTAGCAAGTAGCCTACACTTACATGCCTCCCAGTTATGGATCTGGTTTTCTTGGCTAAATCAGAGCTTCATTTGGTTCCAAAGTGAAAGGGACATTTTTTTATGTTTGTTTTTTAAATACAAAGAACCAGGTTTACACATTCCAGCGCAAACTGGGTTTCGGTACTGTCTGTATTTATAAAGAGGGCACAGTGACGAGACTGTGTATAAGAGTGGGGAAATCAAAATGTTTTGCAACTTAGCTTGTGACGTACATTTCTGTTAGTTTCTTTCTCGAGGCGCAAAATATAAGGAAGAGAATCTTTAAATCAAAGCAAATGGGTTTACTTGTGTTTGTGACATGCTGTTTACCGACAACTGCACGGATATTCAACGGCAAAGAAAGGCGGGTCTAATTTTTTACGCTTGTTATGAAGTGAACCGACAGCACAGCTTAAGCTACTCACTGTTGCTCTTATTTGAGCATATAAAAACTGCTTAAAAACGTAGAGCGTAGAAAATTAGCCCTACTTGCACCAAAAAATGCGAAAATATTCAAACATCTACATTTCGGGACAAATTCTTGTATAAAACTGCCACAAATTCTAATGATAGTGACAAACCTTTACACACTGAGTCTTTTTATTCCAGTGAACATTCTACTTTCTGCACAAAAGACATTTTCTGTGGGTGGCTAACCTTGAGCTAACCCTAAATGTAACACAGCCTGACAGTAATATCACAATAGTTTATTTTCTTCCTGATCCATAGAATAATAAAATATGATTTCCCCAGCCTCTATTATCGTTCCACATGAAACGCCGTTTAGTTCCAGGAGAAACAACCCTGCTGTCATTCTGCTCGCCATTGTGCAGTTATCCACAAAATAATATTTTCTCTCTAAATTAGCATTATGGAGTTTGCACCAGTGCTGAAGGCTTCAACATAACAAGGTTGCAAATCACTGTACACACTCTTGTACTGTAAGCGCACACAGTGCGTCAGCTGGCTAGTAATTGTGTAGAGCAGTGTAAACAGGAAACATGTCGCGGGACCTCGAGGTTCGTCATCAGACCTCCCAAAGCTTCAGTACACAGCATAACAATATGAGCATGACACTAAAAATACACACACATTTGTCAGCATATCTGAATTTACCTTCAGTGTGAGAGAGTGCATGTGGGCATTCGTGCATGCCTGCACATGAACGATTCTGTGCGAGTTTATCTACTGTATGCGTCTGTGTGCGTTCATGTGGATGTGTGTGTAGCTGTGTTGTTAAGGAGGCAGCAGTATAAACATACTTGTGGAGAATGGGGCAATTTCCTGGTACACACAGCTGGATAAAACCCTGGACAAGTTAAGACAGTAAAAGAGCGAGAGAGAGAGAGGAAAAGAATAAAAGGCAATGTTTTTCTTTTGCTTCTGCTCAATGCTTTACAGGAAATGGTGGAGGTTTTGTAGATTAAATAGGATCTCTTTCATTTGCAGTTTCGGGAGTTTTGGATGCATTAACACTTTGCTAGGCTTCACTTCCACTAATCAGAGCCACTGAACTGGACCTGTTTACCATGTTTGAGGTACACACCAGTCAAAAAGTTTGTGCTTTAGTTTTTTATAAGCCCAATTCTAATATTTTATTGGTCTGTTATTCAACCCTATGAGCAGATGTCTGTGCATTGCACCAGATTAGTTTTTGAAAGCAGCTTTTAAATCAAGCTTCCTGTTGCTAACTGATAGCTTGCTATCCCCTCTTCATTAAATATGGCTAAATTCTGGCTCCAAAGAGAAAACAGCATAGAGGCAACCAAGAAGCTTACACTGAACGGGTGACATCATGGTAACTGCCTCCATATCTATGTATGGGTATGGTAAACTTCTGTAGAAGGATGGATGTTATTACCTGCTTTATTTTGGACTCTTTTTTTTTTTTTTTTCAGAAAATTAACTCTTCCGAAAATTAAAGCTGGCAGTTTGCTGTTTGTTTTCTCTGAATGAGATCTGACAAAGTTAAAAGTTGAACCTGTCTGCACATGCATATGCAGCTCCTACTGATGTAAACTGCATGGCAAAGAACAATGTTATCATTCTGTCATCTGCAGGACTCACACATGCACACACTCGCACACACAGACACACACACAGTGGGAGGATGAAAGCAGCACATTTCATGCATTGCTTTGGTTGTAGTAAACCTGCCATAAATTAATGGTGCGGTTCCTATATTTAGTTTGGAGCCAGGCCAAATGTTCTCACGGCTTGCTTGCATGTCTGACTAACTTTCTTCATAACTGTTTAAGCTTTAGGCCCAGGATCAGCTACACATGTCCACACACATACACATGCACATGTCATTAATGTGCGGCCCCCACTAAAACACTTAAACCCTTACAGATTACTTCGGGGGTAAGCCCTGTGATGATTTTCATTTGAAGTGTAAAGAGCCCGTTTCAGCACTGCACATTTAAAATATTTTTAAAGCTTAATTGACCACGAACATGACTTAAAATTTTTTCTCTTTATCTGTGCTCCACCGTGTTTTTCCATACAGAGACAAAGGAGGCCAGTGTGTCTGTAGAGTCTGAGGATTATGATTAACTCGTTGATTACCGAGGAAGCACTGGGGAAAGATGGAGGTGTGAGAATGAGAGAGGGAGCTGGAGAAACAATGCAAAAGATAAGGAGAAGGTGTGGGTGGGAGTCAGGGGAAAAGGTGACAAACATCTTAACAGCTAGTGATATGGTGTGTGTGTGTGTGTGTGTGTGTGTGTGTGTGTGTGTGTGTGTGTGAGAGAGAGAGAGAGAGAGAGAGAGAGAGAGAGAGAGAGATTGTAGCATAATGCCAAGCTATCTCACCTTCTTAGCAACCTGACACCCTTTTCTAATGTTATCTTTGTTTTCCATCAACTTTCAGCAATACAGTATGTATGTGACTGCGAGTGTGTGTGCATTACTCATGTTGTGGGGACATAAATCTGTTTACACTAGCACACTGTGGGGACTTCACTTCCTTATGGAGCCAAACAAACAAGTCCTCATGACATTACTCAATTTCATTCATCCTGAAATAATTGAGTCATTCAGATAAGCTCCACATTTTGAAGTGTGTGTTAGTATTTTGGCTGCCTGCTTGCCCAAAGTTCACTTATTTGGATGAGAGGGTGGAGCACAAAGTTATTAACTAACAGCAGTAAAAACTTTACAGATGCATAAAATGCATGTCTGCTAATGAGTGCTAAGTAGCAGACCAAAATTCTAGAAAATCTAGACACAGGCAATATTATGCGTCATGTAACTCAATTAAAAATGCTCCAAAAGCCACCAACAGCACAAATACTGTCTAAACGTCCCATTAGCCCCTTTTCTGTTAGGACCTTTTTGGATTCAGGGTTTTCCATTAAGCCATAGAACCTGGTACCAGGTACTTTTTTAGTACCTGCTCACCCAGGGTTCTTAGCGATCCAAGCAGGTACTAAAATTTCACCAGCCAATCAGGTATCAGCCAAAGTCCCTAACTGGCTGGTGAGTAGCGTCACTTGATGAGTCATGAGAGCGTCTTGTTCATGAAAATTAAAACTGTCATTTTTGAAACCCAGCAACGAGAGAGAAAGTCTGACAAAAAGCCAAAAACCAAGCAGCAGGTATATTTTTCCTTCGACATCTAACTTTGTTGTAGCGTTCGTGACGCATATTAATGATGTTGTGGGATGCGTCGCTATGATGACAACCATGCGCGTTAGGTAGTGCCTGATTGTAGTGGAAAACCAGTTGGTCCAAGTGGAGTCGTGGTGATGCGTGGTGAATTGATCTGAGTAGGTACTAATGGAAAAGGGGCTGTTCTGTGACCCGAGTTTAACTGAGGTGAGTCCTAACTATACTGAGACAACTACTGGCTATAGTTACCTTCAATGGAGCACAATGACCTTCACAGAAATGCAAGCAGAAAACATGAATCTATAATAATGTATCAAAAGAAAATTTTAAAAAATTCAAATTGTTTGTAGCATGGCTGTTTTATGAAGATCACATATGTCTAACTATGGCCACATAAAGGCAGTAATGCAAAGGATGGTTGCAAATATGCAAACAGTTCTGTGATACAGAAAGAGAGGTTGTTTTCCTTTTGGTACATTTTAGTTTGTATCTATTTTTTGATATTACTGGGCAAGCACTGCTTGCCTTGCTTGTCCTAAGTGAAGGCCATTGTTGCCTGTATTGGAACACCTGTCAGGTGAAGCAGTTATACTCCTGATGTTAAGCCTTGTGAATAAATGAAAGAAGGGAAGTAATATCCAAACCCACGTTTTGTACCTGACTGTAAACATGTTTTTATGTTTTGCTGCAGAGTTGGATATTAAACTGTAGCAGTCTATGTAGCCTTGCTTTTGGAGCTGGTCTCAAGTTCGAGTTTAATGTTACAGTTGAGTCCAAGATTACATTTAAGTTGAGAACATTTTAGGATAAGCCCTTAAGATGGGAATATAATGGGTGTCTGTATGTAGCTTCTCAAGTTAACCCCGTTGTAACTGCTGAGGGGAGAACTGCACAAAGCATGCACACTTACTGTAAACCAGTACAGACGGCATTGTACAAAGCACATGGCAACTCCCTACACCATTAATAATTTTACTATAAGCATATGTCACAGTGCTTCTAGTGTTTGCAGGTACTAACGACAACATGCTGACACTATAATGTAAGGAAAATGTTTTTACACCTCACATCGCTGCCTGCTGCATCACTTTGAGTGATCTGACCTTCTGGAGTCAATCATGAGTCCAGCAAAACAGATATTGAAGTGAGTACAATCATTAATCCTGAATGTCAGTGTTCATGTGTGTTTGACTGATGAATAAATTCAAATTTCAAATATAGAATTTTCCTTTCTGTACAATTTGACATCATACTGCCAGAACTATAAGAATCTACACACGGTTAAAACAACTGAATCTGGCTTACAAGCAAACTAAGACGGATGAAGAGTAAAAATAAGCAACTGAAAGTATGTGCAAATACAGAAAGGATATCATACACAGAGAGATGTGATCCCAGTCTACTACTGCCAGCCAAAGATCTGTTCATCCAGAGTGTTATCAGTGTAGTGCCAAATTGATCACAGTCTTTCGTGGTTGTTTTTGCTTCACTGACGAGGTGTTATTTCATTTTTCTTTTCACATGCACCCTGTCCAGAGATTTGACTGCCTCACTCCCGCTGTAATGGAAGCAGCAGTTGGGAAACCACCTCAGCCATGGGGCTGACACATATGTGTAAAGTGAAAGTTTATTCTCTCATGCACTGATGGACCCACAGGATGTTATCACATGGTTGCAGGTTACATCAACTGAATGGAGTATTTTAGCTTCTTGCAGCTCATTGTTGTGGTTTTCTGGACCCAAATGCTACTGTTTCACTCACCACTGTCATCACTCTTGTTTCCAGACAGAAAGCAGATCAAGTTAGTAACTCCCTGAAGCATTTAATGGCAAAAGTGTCAAAAAGAGTTTTATCAGATGGCTGTCTGACTGTAAAATAGGATCTGGAGCAGGTTGCTTCCTGTTAAAAGAGAGTTTTTCTTCCCCACAGTCACCACGGGGTCAAAAGTTTTCTCTCTAATATTACGACGCATTTACCTGCTCTGAGACCACTCTTGTTGTGTACTGGTGTTACAAAAACTTGACTTCATATACAGTTGTCCTATTACGCGGTTCACCTTTCGCGGCCTTGCTGCTTTGCAGATTTTTTTTGTGCAATTTTGCATGTTTTCTTTTTCTTTTTTTTACAGCGCATTGTGTTCTGCGTCCTGATTGGCTGTAGACCATTGTCAATCAATCTCCTCCGTGCCGTGTCTCCTGTCCAACAAACAACAATGTCGACAAAACGTTTTGCACCGTCAAAGTCACCCGCGGTATCACCCAAAAGGCAGAGGAAGATGCTAACCATTGCACAAAAAGTTGGACTTCCTGACATGCTAAAGGAAGGTAGAAATTACCATATTTTTTTAGACCATAAGGCACACCAGATTATAGCGCATTAAGCGAAACAAAACAGTCAGATAAATCAAACTTTACTGAACTTATTCTTCTTGCTTCCTCCACTTCCGTACCATTGAATCATTAATGCTGAATTCTCTGGCAGCTGCTCTCTTCCCATGTTGTTGACCTGAAAACAAGGTTTGATCTTTGGTTTCATTCTATAATACTGGACTTATTTTTCTACAAAGGTTTGAACTTTGAGAGTGTTTAAACAAGAGAAAAGTTGAAAGTGTTCATGCCTGTCTGAGAAAAGTGTACAAAGTGTGTAGTGAGGGGTTTTACAGCCTTAAAACACCTATAAAAATTGTAAAAAGTAAAGTTGGCTACTTTGCGTATTTCACCTATCGGGGGTTAATTTTAGAACGTAACCTCCGTTATAAACGAGGGACCACTGTACAGCAACTGTTATTTATCAGTCTGTACAGGTTAACCCTACTTATTATTTCACTCCAAACAAAAATGAGGTGAAGTGAATTTGCTAGAAAAAGTAGCATGTAGTGGGGTAGAAACTAATATTTTAAAACTCAAACCAGAATTATCCACTATATCCGTCCCATATATGCTTATGTGATTTACAATTGGAACCAACCCTTTAACACTGTGCTTCATGGGCCACAACCAAGCAAAGAAACTTTCAGGCTTTTGCAGCAAAATGAGCCAAGCTCCCCCGATCCTGAGACAGACTTATGATTTATGAGTTCATATTGCCACCGAAACTCAGTGGTATTAGAGTACTCAGAGCAGGAGTGATGTATGCTGTGAGATGGATTCGACTCTCATAAACGTACAGATTTGTCTGATTCTTTTCTTGGCTCTGCCTTTGAACTGCGACTCGTGTAATAAACTCTGAATTCCAGCACAATTTCCTGTCCCACTGGAAGATGCTTTGATGAGATGAGATCAGAGTTAAACACGTACAGAAAGGCACATACAGGTCCACGGTACACAGCGTTTATCTCACACACATGCCTATGATTGCACACACAGCTAGGCACACTTAGCTATACAGACTGATTATATGCATCGCGGGCCCCGAGGGGAATCCAGATAAAGTTTAAGGGTGGAGGCAGAGGAGAGGATGAATAAAGCTCAAAGGCAGCCTGACACACCGGCTTACAGGACAAAATGCTCCATAAATACAGGATGTGAAAAGCAGACAGTAAATACCATCCTTGTAACAATACTCCTGAACCTTATTTACTCTGTTTCATGACCGAATGTCTCTTCTCTTCTAATGTACAATAAGAAATAACCCGTTAAGGTAGGAAAATCTGTTCCATGTTTTATAGTATCACCCCATTACAAAAATTTGGAATTAGAAATGAGCCTGAGCATCTATATTTCTATTCTCTGTAATTTAAAGTGGTGTCTTGTCTTAATCAGCAGGTCTTACAACCTGGTATGAATCCTCTAAGCTACCGAACAAGACTCAACTGAAATCCCAAAGCATTCCTTGGCAGCAGAGTGCCTCTCTTTGTCTTATGCATCTAAAAGAGCACACTGATTTACATCAGAGTGGGTCTGGATCAGATGTGCCCGTTCTTCTCATTCTCACGTCATGCTACCGTGGCACCGTCACACTACGCCCACCTCGCAAACGTATCTCCCATCTTTTTTCCACAAAGCATAACAAAATCAGCTTCGTATTTTTTTCTCTCCTGTATGTTTTTCTAAAATTTGCTGACTCTGCAGATTCCTTTTCCTTGAAAGTCTGAAGAATTGGTGACATCTGTTTAACACTTTTTCACTTCTTATTAGGTGCCAGAATTTATCCATCCATCCATTCGCTTCCACGTATCTTTTTTCAGGGTCGCGGGGGGCGCTGGAGCCTATCCCAGCTGTCATAGGGCGAGAGGCGGGGTACACCCTGGACAGGTCGCCAGTCTGTCGCAGGGCCAACACACAGGGACAAACAACCATTCGCACTCACATTCATTCGCACATTCACACCTAGTGACAATTTGGATTAACCAATTAACCTATCCCCACAAGCTGCATGTCTTTGGACGGTGGGAGGAAGCCGGAGTACCCGGAGAGAACCCACGCAAACACGGGGAGAACATGCAAACTCCACACAGAAAGACCCCGGCCTGATGGTGGAATTGAACTCAGGACCTTCTTGCTGTGCGGCAACAGTGCTAACCACCATGCCACCGTGCTGCCTGCCAGAATTTATAATTTTGCATTTGTGATTATTTTTGAACAAAATGGTAAATGGTCTGTATTTGTATAGCGCTTTACTTGGTCCTAAGGACCCCAAAGCGCTTTACACTATACACAATCATCCACCCATTCACACACTGGTGATGGTAAGCTACAGTGTAGCCACAGCCGCCCTGGGGCGCACTGACAGAGGCGAGGCTGCCGGACACTGGTGCCACCGGGCCCTCTGACCACCACCAGTAGGCAATGGGTGAAGTGTCTTGCCCAAGGACACAACGACCAAGACTGTCCAAGCCGGGGCTCGAAGCGGCAACCTTCCGATTACAAGACAAACGCCCAACTCTTGAGCCACGATTGCAAACCCATTTGAATGAAAAGCAGATGGACATTTTCTTGCTGTACTTCAAATCGTTTAACCCTTTAAAGCCTGAACCATGAAATAATTCCTAAAAAAATGTTGAATGTTTTGAAAATGGAGGATTTATTGAACCATCTGAACCTGCACTGTTGTGTTTCACTGTGGCAGGTCATAACGTGAATTTCTTTCTGATGATAGGTTAACAAAGTAGTTTTTTCTTTGCTCACTGATTGCCAGGATTGAGAGTACGCTCAAGTCAAAATAAATTACACATTTTGATTTGTTAGGTTTAGAATTGTGATCATGACCAATGACAACTTACATGTGAATCATGAATACAGGACTGTGGTCGAGTATTTTACTCCAAGTACATTTAGTAAAGCAAATATGGCATTGCTGCTACTTCCAAAGAGGAGTCAGAAAAAAGAGAAACCACATATGGGTGAATCCACTGATTTACAAGTGGACTGTCACATAACTCTGCAAAATAAAAGCTAAACGACGGCCTCAGAGTTTCACTCTTCCAGTTTTGTCTCCCCTCTCATACACTCTTTGTCTCTTGTACTCTTTAGCCCCGGGACATTGATAAACACAGTTGATCCTGGGCCTGTGCACTGAGCACAGAGTGTTTGAAGGGCAGCCTTTCTACTCAGGACCTTGTTTATTCTGCCCGCTCCCTGTCAACTGTGTTTAATGTCACCAGCCTTTTCTCTCCCCTGAACACACACACACACACACACACACACACACACACACACACACACACACACACACACACACACACACACACACACAGTCTTTACACAAGTTACCAGATAAAAGAAAGAGAGAGGAGGAAGAAATAGATAGCAGCTCCATGTGCATCTGTGTGTGTGATAGGAACATGGAGGTAATGCATGAAATTCAGAGCTGCTGATTATATCTCTGTTGAATGTGTGTGTGTGTGTGTGTGTGTGTGTGTGTGTGTGTGTGTGTGTGTGTGTGTGTGTGTGTGTGTGTGTGTGTAGAAATATGGAGGGTAGTTTGCTGAGCAGGAACAGGCGTACGTCTTGGCACACGGGCAGGGGTTTGGCATTTTGTTGTTCCCATCCTGCATGTGTTTGTGTATGTGTGCATTATTAGACCTGTTGGAACAGTGAGGTATGTGTGCTGTCACATTCAGGTTAAGGTGTGTGATAGTGTGTGTGTAGTTAAGGTTAAAAGTGAACCCGCAGCGTAATCTCTGTGCTGACAGTCTAAATCCCCTGAGTGAAGTGGCTTTTGTGCAGTGAAAAAAAAGGCGTGCTACCTGTAAAGTTTGATTTCAGTCCTATTGCAACAGGAGAATACAGTGTTGCCAGCTTTATTTTTTACAATTACTGTATCTGTTTTAAGGCTGTAAAACTCCTCACTACACATTTTAGACAGTTTTCTCAGACAGGCATGAACATTTTCACACTTTTCTCTCTTGTTAAAACACTCTCAGAGCTCAAACCTGAGGTCCAGTATTATAAAATGAAACCAAAGATCAAACGCTGTTTTCAGATCCACAACATGGGAATAGAGCAGCTGCAAGAGAATCAATGGTACAGAAGTAGAGGAAGCAAGAAGAATGAGTTGAGTAAAGTTTGACTTATCTGACTGTTTTGTTTAGTTTAATGCGCCTTATAATGAAAAAACTTGATAGATTTATGTAAATTTGACAAGCTGAACGCATTCTGTACTGGGCAGGAGAGACGGCATGGAGGACATTGATTGACCATGGTCTACAGCTGATCAGGATGCAGAACATAGTGCAATGTAAAAAGAAAAAAAAGCATCCAGAATTGCACAAAAAAAATCAGCGAAACAGCGAGGCCGCGAAAAGTGAACCGCGTTATAGCGAGGGACAACTGTACGTTCATGCACCTTTTCATGAAGTTTGCCTTTACAAACATTTGTGAGAGAATGGTTCGTTCCAAAGAGCTCACTGAATTTTAGCATGGTCCTGTATTAGGATGGCACAGTTTCTGTCTTTCCAGGTCAGTTCTTGACATTTCTTCCCTTCTAGATATTCCGTGATTAACTGTAGGTGGTATTTTTGCAAAGCAGAGTTCAGGAGCCACAGCAACTCATCCATAATGTGGCAGGCCGTGTCATGTTAGAGTGGAATGCACCATGCGTAAAAGTCATCATTGCTCTGCTGACTCAGTAACTGCACAGTTCCAAACGTGCTTTTAACATCAGCAGGAAAACTGTGTGCCAGGAGCTTCATGCCATAGGCTTCCATGACTGAGCAGCTCCTGTAGGTGTCGTGTCTAAGTGAGCCGGTACTTTTGTCCACATAGTGGATGTAGAGCTTCTGTTGTTTCCTACACAAATAGCAAACGCCATTGCTAGTATTAATAATTGTGCGTAATGTGCCTCTTTTGCCTTGGAATATCTAGTTGGTGGTTGAGATTCTTCCTTTGAGGTGATCATTTCACTTTCAGTAGATTCAAAAAATGCCAGAAGAAGCCGCTTTAAATACGTAGGAGGACACAACAATAATGTAATCTCACTTTTGAGCTGTTCCGAAACCACATGGATTTACAATTCAAGGGAGGTGCACTTCAGGTTACAGCATTGGTTACTATCTAGATTACAGGATAAAGTTTCAGAGAAGTTTGAGATTACAACATAGATTTAATGCATAGATGTAATGCAGAGTTACTCATAACAGGAGTTGCTCAGCTATGACATGAAGAGCCAGTTTTTGTGCTCATGCTAATGCCAGAGGAGATTTGGCAAAGCACTGGTGACTTTTACGCACTGTGCACATCAGTATGTAGAGACACATTTACTGCTATTTAAATCTTACAATACCCATTACTTTGGTCTTTAAGTCACCATTGTAGCAAGTTATGATCTCATGATACAGATTTGGGAAGATGGTTTGAGATAATCCTCACTTCAGTATGCCACCCACTGCACTCGTTGTGTCACGATGACACCATGCAGCAGCAGCAGGTAAGGCTGAGCAAAAGTCTGCTTTATTGCGTGAGAACTGAGAATAAGATTTCTTCACATAAAAGTTACACAAACTTGCTTTTGCACTCAGCCCACCAACATACTTGTCCCTTCCAAATAAATTTCGGGTTGTAACAGTAGCCAGTAGACAGGCATTTATGTTTTCCCCCCATTTTATCTTTCCAGGTCTACTTCATAGATTTGTATAAATCAAGCAGCAGCGAGAGACATTTATATGTTAGGTCTCATATTTGTGAGTTCTGGGGTCAAGACACACACACACACACAAGCACGAACACACATACAAACACAACAGATGCATGCATATGCATAAAATCTCTCTATAAGTTTCATGGTCAAGATCATGGAAGCAGGGCTGCTACACAAATACATCTGTACTCTTTTCCAAACTCAAACATGCAACAGCTCCCTTGGTCCAGGCTGCACTACAGCCCTCCCCTACAACCCCCCCCCCCCCCCCACACACACACACACACACACACACACGCACACACACACACACACATCTGCTGAGTTCAGTTCACAAAGAATTTAATAGCCAAGCAGAGGCACATCTGCAAGCCATTTCAAATGTTGCTGTTGAGTTGGACCAGGTCATGCAGAAGGACTGGACACTGCATCCACTGCGCAACCCCCCCTCCAAGGTCAGGACATCTGAAGGAGATCCAGGGAAGCAGAGTGGAGGATGGTATGTGGGTGTATGTGAGAGGAGAACAGCAGGAAACCCATCCTCTCTTTTCATGCTCAGGTGGACTTTATTGTCCAGGTTCAGTGTTAAAGCCTTCAAGTTCATTACCATATTTAAACTCTTTCAAGATTTTCTTTTTCACTGACACACCCCAGGCCCCCTACCCCCACCCAAATGCAAAACAATAGTTCTTTTGTCAAGCATCATCATTCAAATGGTGCATACAGTAAAGGCCCTTTGACATTCATATTAATGGACCTATTTCATGTGAATGAGACACAGCAGGGGGGACAGATCTGGATATTTGCATGTTTCATTAATCAGCAAACATTTGTCGCTGGGTGGGCTGCGTAAGTGTGTGTGTGAGCTTATAAATTTCCACAATTTCAGGCAGTCGATCTCTGCTGAATAGAGATGGTCTGTGAAACCGCACAAAAAGAAGTAGAAGGAGCACACAGAAAGTTTGGGTGGCCTCATCATATACAGTTATGTGTGGATGGTTGTGTAAGCGTGTGTGTCTGTGAGCGTATGTGAGGCGAGGATCTACTGTAAGCCACATGCACACACACTATCACTGGTGATGAATGGCCTAACCTGGTGAGGTAGTCCCTCATGAACTAACACACACATACGCAGCCAGCTTGCAAATGGATTACACTGTGTTGAGACTAGTCATCTTGTGTTTCATCTCCTTTATCACACACACACACACACTGAGTCTAATCCACTGTGTATGTTTATATTGCCCGTGGTCCCCAGGATTACGGTGGCAAGTGGGGAATGCTGGGAACAGCAGGTGACGTGTCGTCAGGTGGCTTCAGGCTGCTTTCCATGACGTTAAGGCCTGAAACAGAAGACGTGTGGTGACTACACAGACCTGTGGAGAGAGAGAGAGAAAAAGAGGCACAAAAAACAAACTTAATATCATCACTTTTATATATGTGAATCAATTCCATTTGAGTTCAATCTGATTTTATTTATATAGGGCCAAAATCACATCAACTGTTGCCTCAAGGCACTTTATGTTGAAAGTTAAAAACCTTACAATAATACAAAGAAAACAGTCATATGACTCCCTTCCCCCACGAGCTAGCACTTTGGCAACAGTGGGAAGGAAAAAGTTCCTTTAAACAGGAAGAAACCTCCATCAGAACATGGCTCAGGGAGGGGTGGCCATCGGGTGCGACCGGTTGGGGTGAGAGATGATGTTATTTTTTATGTAAAGCAGCTTGATAGCAGCTACATGTACTGCAGGAGATCCCACATTATTAATAGATTTTGACCTCTCAGCTCTACAGAGCTCTTTAGCATCTCTCAGGCTGGTTTGGCTTTAGGGCTCAGATGTTTTGTTTTTTCGCCCTCATCGCTCTCTTCATCGAATGTAGCAAAACTACCAAAACCTCTACAGTTACACAAAGTCACAAATATCAAGTTGTAGCACAAAGTCAGAGGTGAAACATCGTGACTAATGCGAGAGACGTTTTCACACGATGTCCCATCATTATAGGTACGCTCACCTGGAGGCCCTCTGCTGCCTGCCGCTAACATTTACCAAGTTTGTGTAGCCAAAATGCTGTGAAATCAGAAACACTGACAATCCACTACTACATGCATGTGAACACATAGGAACATAGTTGTCACTGGTGAGTAATTTAAACTGATATTGGACATAAGTTTGAATTATATTTATGTAATATAAGCTATCTAAAATATTACTTCCTTGTTCCTACTGCTCTACTTTTACCCTTAATGTTGCTACGTTGCTAACTTTTCTATTTTGCTAGGTCCTGTTTTTGGTTTAATTGTTAGTTGTATTTCTCTACAAACTACAGTTAGTAGTTTTTCTCATACAAACAATTATGGTTAAGCTAATAATGAATCCATGTGAAGAAATATCTAATCTGCTAAGTACATCAAACAAGCACCAAAGAGAATCATGCAAAGACACAAATATCCTTTGCTGATCACCGGGGCCAGCAGCAGTTAACCTGCCTGTCACTCGCTTTACAACTGAGGAAACCACTGTCCAAACAAGATATGCTGCCACTCTGACACTCGGCTCTGACTCATCTTCCTCGCTTTTATCACCTGCAACTCTTTCCCACTGCTAGAACCAAAGCCACTACAGAGAATCTTCCAGGTCAAAGGTCATATAGAAAGCTTGAAGTGTGAAGATGGATTATGAGATTCCTTGAAATTCTTTATTTCTAAACTGCATGTAGTGACAGGTTACGGTCATGCCAGGGATTTACAAAGGCTTTCAAGTAATGCTGTGTGATGCAGATTTTGGTATTGGTCCAACACCAGGAAACTACAGCGCCTGTATGGCCGATACCAATACTGATGCTTTTACCCTATAAGGGCAGTTTTTGTAGAGGAGAGCAGTGTGTCGTGACTTATGAGGTGAATCATCATCATTTTGCACATTCTGAACACATTTTAATGACCTCTAAATCACTGTGATTTTTACTTTCCACAATAATTAGTTAACTCAACAAAAAATTCATTTCAGCTTTTAATGCATTTTAAAACTGGGTGTTTTTGGAGATCTGGAATGTAAATATGCCGTCTCCTAAGCACTTTAAATGTATTATATAAATAAATCAGACTTCACAGTCAACACAGAAAGGTTCAGACAGTGGAAGTTTGATGTATATATTCTCATTCCCCCACAAAAAGAATTAATTTCCCATAATTCAGTGGGCTACATGCTGAACTTAGAGAATAGAACCAAAATATTGATCCTCTCTGATATCTGTACTATTGGTATCAATACTATTGATATCTGGATTGATCCCCCTACCTCTACTTTCAATCCAGTCGTTAAGTGATGACATGACGAATCCTACTTCCGGGCCTAAAGTAGTCTGCGTTTAATATGGCTTTTGTGTTGTTAACATGTTTAATGTTATGTATTTTCTTCTATTTGATCTCAAAAAGCTCCTAAAACAGTCAGTGATCACTGTTGACCTCCCTCGGCTTTTATTACCGCTAATCATTTATTTAAGCTCAGTTTTTAAACCTTAGGATGTAACTGCAGCCCAGCCCATGCAGCAGTATATGAATGACTAACCTCGTATTGTGGATGGATTATCTCAGTTGTTCTCCTGGCTGAAGTTTGGTCCTTTTACAGCATCCTGCCATGCGATTACATTTGTTCCTGACCACCGAGAACACTCACGATAACTTTTATCGAGTGGAAAAAAGTTCGCTTGTTTATATTATGCTATCATAGCTGTGTCGCTAGCGGTCACGTAGCACATCATTATATACCAGCTAGCCAAACTTCAGTAACCCTACAAACGTCACTGCTGTTTAGTTTTCTGTCTTCATTTATGCTGGAAGTGATAGCAGAGCTGTACGTTTTAATTTGTTTCCAAAACCCTGCAGTCAGGACATGCTATATTGTATTTAGATAGAAGCTAGCGAGCTAACTCCCTGCTAACTTCTAACTCCGTTAAATGTCATAAATTCCGTTTTCATGGATGCCTGGATGTTAAACTCAATTGTTACACCTGGTAGAGCAGAACGCTGATCATTTTATTAAAGATGAAAGACTTTAGACAGTTTTTCAACTCTCAGTAATGCCACAGTGATCGTTTGATATATGGACCTGCAGCGGAGTTTAGACCCAGACACGGCTAGTGACGTCAGACTTAACGACCAGATAACATAATGTGCATGTAAACTGCTGCCGGTGTAACACTACGTTTGTGTCTTTTACAGGTGTTCTACTGTCTTACAGTGTATATATAGCCTACTGGTGCCAGGCTACATTATTACTGTAAAATTTCCCAGAATTTCACGTGAGACGATACTGACAGTCATCTTGTCCATAACGTCTGTTTTGCATGCAGACAGGCCTTGAAAAATTGTTAACAGGCACAATAATGCAGTGTTTTGAGAACTGGTTACCGAGCTTGCCAAGGGAAAATTTATGATGGAAGGATGTTTCTGGTTCCCAGGGCTATTCAAAGCATTAAGCCCTGAATCCACGTGCCAACACAGAAACAGAAATACGTATCAAAGGAAGAATGGCTGCTAAACATAAGAACTAATGTCCAGTGGAGCAGAGATGCTTTGGAAGGATTTGAAAGAAGCAGACAGAATGGTGTATCTGCGGGTTTTATGGACAGCACAGATCAACATTAGGCTGAAAGGTGCCTCCATCAGACTCCACACATTTCTATGAATGTTCTACCGCATGGGAAGGCCAAGTCACTGATGGCTGTTTTGAATTTTAGGATCAAAATGGCTTTTCAACATAACTGCCCATCTCTATGCAAAACCACCATTGGCTGATTGTTAATCTCATGCGAAGGAAAGGCAGCTGTAATTATCTCTTCCTTTCAAATGACAGCTGCTTGGACTTCTCTTCAGCCCGCACGAGTCCTCTGGACAACTTCTGTTAAAGCATCTGGAAAGATTTACCCCACAGAAATGCTTTTTTTGGTCAAATGTTTTTCTAATAGGTATTTTGTGATTTCATCTCGCTTGGTAGCTACAGTTTTGCAAAGATTTTCCTCATGCCAAACTACAGGTTTGTTCTCAAATGACCTGTGGACCCACGTTTAATTATGAGAGACAGAACAACAGAACAAATACAGACGGGTGGGGGAGAGAGAGATGAGGAGACATGCATGTGGTGAGGACGCCAAGAGCTGTAGGCCTGAGTTTGAAAAAAAGAAAGATTGGAGAAGAAAGAAAGAAAGTGAAGTAGGGGGCGGACGTGAACAGAAAGCAGGAGGGCGGCAGTCAGTTATATAAGCCAGCTCAATGAATCACTGCAGAAATCAGAGCTATCAGACCGCTGACACAGACAGACTTGGCCGAGGAATTGGAACAATATGAGGAGTAACACAAATGATAGGGCCTCTTGGCTGTTGAGTCATGTTGTTTCTTACCAGATCAAAGGTCGATCATCTAGGTCCAACGCTGCATTCATTCCTGTTTCCTTGTAACTCCTTTTGTCACATGCAAGTCCCAGCACAGGAGCTGTTGATTTACACATTTACTAGTAACTGGACTTAAACTTCTGGCAACCCAGTTCTGTTGCTCATTTGCCAAAAAATCCATTAACATAGTTTTGTATTTTACCCTAAGCAAACTGAAATAAAACAAACCCGTGTGTGTGCGTGAGCTTGTGTTAGATTTAGGTGTAGATAGGGATTAGAGATACACGTATAGGATTTCATCCCCTTAAACCTAACTTGGGGAATGTGTGTTTATACCCTTGTATTCCCTGTTTTTGTGCCTGTGCGTGTGTGTGTGTGTGTGTGTGTGTGTGTGTGTGTGTGTGTTGCGACGCCGTAGAGGAGCCTGGCTGTAATGATCCAGCACAGTTTGTTTGCACAGCCACCCAAAGATCCAACAGGTCCACAGATTCAATCAAGGAGGATGTGGTTTCACTTCTAATTTTACACAAACCGTCTCGGCTATGCTCTGGATGACTGTAGAGTTGAGAAAGAATGAACATAGAGAATGACTGAGTGGCAGGAGGTATGAGTCTGTAAGCCTTTCTTCCTGCACTTGCATTCATGTCTGCATGTGGGGCATGAAGGAAAAGGATATTCTGTTTGTGCAGAGGCATGGAGAAAGTGCAGAAATCAGCGTGTGAAGTGTGTGTGTGTGTGTGTTTCAGATGTATGCTCAGTATTAGTGCATAATTTTAGTCTGCGTGCAGAACTCCTGACCCACTGCTCTAACAGCACAGCAGTAATGAGCTTATTAGTCTAGTGATGTATTTAAGGCAGGTCACAGCAGTCGGGATTATTAGCAGCAGACTGTACACACATGGACATGTGATTTAGGGTAGTGGCAGTAATTGCAGTCAAGTACCAGTAGTACCAGCAGTGCTGGAGCTAGTTGTTAGTGCTGAGGCGGTATAGTTTTGTTAATAAAGGTGATGTGTTTTTGCCAGTTTTTTTGAAATTATAACCATCTGGCGTTGACTAAATAACATTAAGCTGAAAAAAACATATTTCCTCCAAATTGAAAGTCTAAAAGCTTGTAAAGTGTCCGTTTACACTATTATGCAAATGTCCTGAGCCTCGCCTCATGTCTTTAATCAGAAATCGGGCAGTTAATTATTGTACCATGTGCAAACACGGAAACACAGTGTATAATACAACAACAGAGTTTGTACAGTTCAAAGATTAAAGGTCAATATTTAGTATGAACACCTTTATTCTCCAACACAGCCTCTCTTAGGAAAGCTTTCTTGTTACATCTTTAAATAGTCTTCAGGAAAAGTTCCGCAGGTTCTCAAAGGACGTTCTTTGGATGTTGGCCTCCTTTTGTTCTGTTCGCCACCAAGAAGATGCGGCCTTTGTATATTATGTAGCGGTCCGGGCTCTGGGGAGGCCAATCCATGGCTGAGAATGTTCCATTGTGTATTTTTGTGTTCTTTTACTGCACTACTGCATGTTTGGGATCATTGTCATGCTGAAAAATGAAACAGTCTGATGCTAATGGTGGATCAAAATCTGCGTGTCTTTATAATTTGATCAATTTTAATAAGATCTCCAGCACCACCAGCTAAAATTCAGCTCCAAACCATGAAAGAACCCTTAAACCAAGACCATTTCTGATGAGGCTTCGTGTAATTAGCCTGCTACTTCTGGTTTTGTTCTCCCCCCTTTTCCAGTTTCCTCAAAATTTGTAAGAACACATTGCACACCATGCTGTGATATGCCTGTCAGACTGTGTTCTCTATGGCATTTTGTTAGATTTCAATTCTAATAAAGAAATGAGAATAAGTTTTGTATTTTGCCTCAGGCTGCTAGTAACAAAGTGCCTATAGATACAATTTATTTATTTTTTTCACCCCTCCCTGAGCCTGGTACTGCTGGAGGTATCTTCCTGTTAAAAGAGAGTTTTTCCTTCCCATTGTCGCCAAAGTGCTTGCTCCGAAAAAAGTCAGAATTCTGACTTTTTTCTCAGAATTCTGGAAAAGAAGAAAAAAAGACATGCCTACTTTTTTTTTTCCGGTGGCCCTAATCCTCTTCTGTAGTGAAAAGCCAGAGAGATGTGTTTTGTTTTGTTTTTAATGTTATTTTGTGATGTAACATGATTTATTGGCTTGAACTCAATATAGAAAAAAATAACACTGAACATATTAATGCACCTTTCTAGAAATGAACCTGAGGCACGCCCTATAGTTTCTTTTAAAGAAAAGAGGAACAAGGTGCTTCTCTGTCATCTAGGCCAGTTTTTGCACCAATTCTGACTTTTATCTCAGAATTGTGACTTTTTTTTCAGAATTCTGGAAAAGAAGAAAAGAAAAAGACGTCCCCACTTTTTTTTTCCAGTGGCCCTAATCCTCTTACGTATTTCACTGTCACACAAGTTTCCAGTTTTCTCTGAGCTTGACACCAGTGACAGCAGTAATTGAGTACAAAGAAGAGTAAACACGCAGGTCAAAAGTTAAAAGCAAATATTGACCCAATGACTTGACACCGTGCAGCTCGAGAAGAGTGCTTTCAATGAGCAAGGTGGGCACAACTTTTGGGAATTTGTTACTGCTGATTCCCAGAATTGCTGTTCATTTTCAGAGGCAAAGAGAGCTACACCAGAGATCCAACTCTCCATTTGTACATGGGCCTTAAGCTTCCAGCAATAAGACAGCTATTTTAAGTGTAAGTTCCAGTTTAACTATTGGTTTCAACTCAAACGAAAATCGTCCTGACATTTACAGCACCTAGCAGTGCCGTTCACGACATAAACACCCCCATCAGATCGTGCTGGCAGAATAAAGTGCAGACGAAGAAAACAACATGGGCTCTTTGTGTTTAACTGCTTCCTCTGACTTTCACAGGCGTCTTTCTAATAACGTCTCAAACTTAACGACTTCTTCATCCTCCAGTTCCATCTCAGGTTACAGCTGTCTATCTCTAACAAAATTATACCTTTGAAAAGATTTCCAATCTCCAAAACTGGACAAAGAACCTTAGTGCCTTTCATTGTTAATTACCTTTATCAGCGCATATATATCTTAGCTATATCTTCAACTGCTTGCTTTTGCTTCCAGCTTTCATTATGGACACTCTTGAGTTTCAGCTGAACTGCTATCATGATAAAGACTCAGGGCTGGAAATCTAGAGCAGAGGCCATTTTGATTCTTCAGTGACACGTAATGGAGGCCATTGAGTAGTCCCTGGACAGGAAACCAGGGGCCGTTGGGGGTCGTTGACAGGCGTCACTGACCCCTTTCTCCACTCATCTGGGGAGAAACCAGAGCCATCCAGCTGACAACACAACATCTCTTCACATTCAGAGCTGGCCAAAGATTTGGTGCTAATAGCCGAGGAATGATGATTGTCCCCGCGGTCAGGTTTCACAGAGGAGACGTTTGCTGACAAAGGAAGGGAAGGGGGAACGTGAGCTCAGTGTCAAACACCGTGTGCATGAAAGCTCTGAGAAGTATTAGTCACATGCTTTCATTATTTTATCTTTTTGTGACATACATAATCCATGAAAGTTATAAAACTCGCAGACACTTGCATTATATCAGATAATTAAAAGTGACACTAATTATTTCCTATGGGGCTTAGGCTGGTCACACAGTGTGAAGACAACCAGCTGCAACCTGAGCTGTACTGGTCTCAGAATCTCTGCTCAGCGCTTAGTGGAACTCATAGTTTTGAAGAAATTCAACCATACTGTTAAGTGTCCAGACCAAGGTTTATGCTAAATAATAATCATAATCTTTCTTTAACCTTAAATGATTTTGCTCCAATGCACACACACCATACAGTAAACAGGTTGTATCTATCTGAGTACTGTGCGTTTACATCTCCATGTACATAAATCTGGAGCAAGCATAATAGATATTCCTTCGTTTAAAAAAAGATGTCTAAGAAGTCTTCAATGAACCATCAAAAGGCTTTGGACAAGCTACCTGAATGCATCATTTTAGCCTTTCCATAGTTCATCATCTATGCCTGCTGACTCAGGCTTCAGGGTTACTGCTTCACTGAGAGATTTCTCCACAATCTTAGACAACTTTAAGCAGCAGAGTCATTTTTACTCCAACGCTGCTCACAAACCAATTTTCATGTGTAAAAAAGTGCTTAACATTTAAAAGTATACACTATAGGGCACAACATCAGGACTAAAAGTGTCTCTCGGTGAAATCTGAGAGACACTCTTCCCTGAATATGTTTGAATCAGAAGAATAACTACACACAGGAGGAATTGAGCTTTGAATGAAGCAACCAAGTCCTTGATATTAAACTACATAATGTGGATATATAGGGTCAAATAATAGGATTATATGTGTGCATCATTAAATCATTCAAATGGGCCTTTTCATATTTTCTATCACTTTGTCACAACAGTGGATACTCATATTACACACGGCCCATTTTGAAACCATGAAGTCAACATAATACTTTGTAATGTGGTTTAGATTTTTTTTCCACTCTCTGCTCTATGGTTTCACTGGGAAGAGGTATGCTTGTCACATCACACATCACAGGACCCCACCCACACTTGTTTAAACCATCAGTTTGTGAGCTGCAGCCAATTAAAAGAAAGCTGGCTTAAAAGGAGGGTGGAAAAATAGCTAAAACCACTTGTTTCAGGCAGGACAAACTGAGGGACGCCTAAGTAAATTAGAACTGTGAATTAGGCAAAGTTACTCTAATAGAGTACAAAAAATGCAGAGCTGGAACAACCCAATATCCAGTGATGGGAATAACGGCGTTACAAGTAACGGCGTTACTTTTTTCAGTAATGAGTAATCTAACTAATTACTATTCCTATCGTTGCAACGCCGTTAGAGTTACTAACAAGAAAATGCGGTGCGTTACTATTTTTCAACACACACCCGGTTGAAGCTGTCTTCAGCTTACTGGGAGGTAGGAGTGCAAAACAATCGCACAAGTGGTTCTGATTGGCTGAGTAAGAGTAAGGTAGTAAACCAATCAGAGGTACACTTGGGCGGATGTTCACATACAAACAGATAGCACAGTAACAAAAGTCATGGAGAGCCCGGATGATTCGAAGGTAGCATTTTTTAAGTGGAGGTACAGACATTATTTTTCACTCAAAGAGATAAAAGGCAAGAATCTGTATGTGAAATGTAACCTATGCCCTGGAACAAAGTGCCTTTCAACATCAGTTACAAGCAATTCAAATCTTACGACGCACCTCTCAACGTCACATGCTTCAACAAAACTGGTCGCCAAGAACGACGGTGTTGATGCTAGCAGGCGCAGCTCAAACCCAGATGAGGCTAACATGAGCTCAGCGAGCGATGGAGATGTAGCGACGCAATCCAACCAGTCTAAGCTTGATTTCTCTTCTCCACAAACATTTGTGACTGTGACACAGACTGAATTAAACAAATTGACAGCCAGGTATGTCGTTGAGAACATGCTGCCTTTATCAACAGTCGAGTCAGATTCCTTCAAGTCTCTTCTTGCCAAGATACCAACAAGAGGAGGGGTCGGCCCTCCATGCAGAAAGACTTTTTCCAAATACATCGACACCAAGTAAATGAATGTCGAGCTCAAAAAGACATTTAATGAGTTAGAATACGTCTCTACTACAGCAGACATCTGGACTGCATTTAATAAAAGCTATCTTGGTGTAACAGTACATTGGATAAATCCACACAGCATGCAGAGAGAGAAAGCAGAAGATTCAAGGGTCGCCATATGCAACATTGCTGTTGAGTTGGACATCATTCACTCACACTATGGCATATCCCACAAAATAACATAAACTGTGACGGACAATGGCTCTAATTTTGTCAAGGCCTTCAAAAAGTACCAGCCAGTTGAGGAGGATGACTGAGAATGATGAGGATGAGGTAACTTCTACAAACATGAATGATGCCTTAAAAAACAGTGTTGGTGATGAAAATGACAACGATGAAAATGTAGGTGTGACGATCACTCTGCCGCCACACCAGAGATGTGCTTCACACACATTAAGTCTTGTGTCTTGTAATGATGTTGACAAGTGGCTACTTTCACAATCAGAAACAAAGGCAGTATATAGAAGCGCTACCACAAAGTGCACAGGGTTATGGAACAAGGCCAGTCGTTCAACAGTGGCTGCAGAGACAGTGGATGGCATTATTGGAAAGAAACTGTTAGTTCCTTGCACTACAAGAATTCGTTTTATGATTCCCTGGCTCGAATCTGTGAGATTTCTCTTGTTGAGCTGAACACCATCTTCTCCAAGTTTGGGTTGACAGCCATGACAGAGCGGGAACATCAGTTCATCAGGGAGTACTGCACTGTCATAAGGCCACTTACAGTGGCACTGGACATTCTTCAGGGAGAGGACAACACTTTTTATGGGATACTCCTACCCACATGGGAGACATTGATGTTTAAGACCCTGGAGTCGAGCAGTGGCCTGCAAATTCTTGAAAATCTTCCAGAGGCAGTTGTCACAGTAAGAACTTGTATTTTTAATCAATTGCATTTCATACATATGGATGGAAAATGCATATTGTTAGTTTATACAACTTATTCTACGCTTTAGAGTTGTATGACTAGAGATCAAGAGGCAAGGGTGCTGAAATTGAGGCACAAGAAAACGGACATCTGCTGCAAGTAGTTTTATTTTCAAAACACTCACCAGTGGGATGTAAAATAGAAATGAATAAATGGAAGTTTTCACTTTGGAAGACAGTCTTTACTCGCTGGAAGACCTACACACACAAATACTCGTGTCTTGGATAATGACGTGCAGTAAATCAAGTGACACACAGATCACTTTCAAACACACTCGAACCACCACAGGGGAGGACAGACCACCGCAAAAAGCCAAACTCCATATGAGAACCAAACAAACATGAAGATTTACTCAAGACGAGCGAGACCAGACGAGGATTACGGTCGACTGCATAAACGCAAACACGAAGGACGTACAGGAGCGACTTGGATGTCGCAGACCACACTAGGCTTTAGGTTTCTGACCACAGTTTGCAGTCTCGAGATTTGGATGTAGGTTAGCGGCGCTCATCTCGTTCTGTCTGCGTTTAAAAAGCATCCAGACCTTTCGTCCTTCGTCCAACCGCAGATATCCTACAGTTTCTGCCAAGTCTTCCTTTGGCCTCCGTCCAGCAGGCAAATGCAAGCCTCCCCTCCCTCATTTCCCTCCACCGTCTCACCACCCCCCTCTCTCTCCATCTTATTTTTCTTCTTCTCTAACTGTTGTGTAAACCTCATAATTACAACCATGGGGAATTTTCATGTTTGTACAAGAAATGAAGTTTGACATGGCCCTTAAAGGTACAGCGAGCTGAGTGACCCCGAGCTCCCCTGAAAGTATTCAAACCCCACCAGAGCGAATTAAAAACGCATCGTCATTAATCTCGAGTGCCATCTTTTTTTCTTTAGAAAAGTTTTTTTTTGGTTTATTTTTTTAGAACTTACAAGGTTTCCATTCCACCCGTCCGTCTTAACGGTAAAGCACTATTACCACTAATCCTGCTGTCTGACTCGGGCCTGGGACCCTCTTCACACGGACAGCCAAGAGAGAGAAACCCCATCTGGGCCCAGCCAACCAAAACCACACGGCTTTATGAAGGACGTGTGAAAACTCTGCAAATATCTGGGTTTGGAGTAATAAGAGGGAATCTGATGTATAGCACGGAAACATAAGCGCGCCTTCTTTGTTTTTGTTCTCTTGCCCGCTCCTTCTTCATGCACTTTTCCCTCATGTATCACTGGATTTCTGTTTGCACTGCTGATACATTCTTCGTGGCTGATAGTTGTATCAAACCTAATTTTAACTGGCACAAGTCAAAAGCAAATACCAGTGTTCCAGCAGTGAAGCGTGACACACACACAGTTTTCTTTGTTTAAAGATACAACAGTGTGCCGGGGGTGTAAAATTAATCAACAAAAAACTGCCTTTTTTGTTTCCAGTCGTATATAATTGTCCACAGATCCTCATCCAGTATTTGAGTAGCAAGCAGTGCTTAATGGGCCTGCATTCTTAAAATAAGTATGTTTAAGATGGAGCACCATTTTCATGCCAGCACCCTTCAGTCACTATGACCTGATCTCTTGCAACTTTGCAAAATGTGGCTCACATCTATTTTTATTAGTGCTGGGAACAACAACTCAGGACACATTAAACTGTTGTCATTTTCCCATAACTGCAAGAAGACAGAGTTATGGGAAGATTGATTTCAAAATGTCTTTAGTCACAATGCAAATGTCCCAGCAGAAGAAACAAAAGTCATGCTGGAGCCATCCTTTCATAGCTTTTCTGAGAGCAGCTAATAACAATTCATTGTTACTACTTCAAAAAAAAAAAAAAAGATACCATGATACTCCCTACTAGAAAGTCTAACAAGTCAAAACCCTTAAACTGTAGAATAGTAGATAACAAATCAGAAGTCTCCTGGCTTTGTCAGTACAGAGCTACAGAGGAGCTGAATATTTTGACTTTGCTTTGCTAAAATTAAGACACATATAATCTTAAGTCTCAGCATCCCACAGAAACTCATGCAAATAAGGCCAGATTTAAATCCCAGTGCTGGGACGCGTATCAGCAGGACTGGAAGGGCCACTCTGGGCGAGGGCTGGTCTAAGTGAGTTTGTATACTTCATACGGTATTTCCTTCCCTGTTTTTCAGACTGACTATTGTCAATACAAACCAGAGCCTGTCAAATATGTGTTTTTTTGCATTGTACTTCACTTTCATAATAACCAATTATGATCTTGGGGGTGGATAATAAAACAAAGGGACCCCACGCTGCGAGAAGTGACTAAACTCTCCCTGTAGTAATTTTGACTCCTTTGGGGTCATTTTGGGTGTTATCTGGGTTGCTTTGTTTCCCTTTGGTCTCTTTTGTATGTCTTTGTGGTTGTTTCCTGTGTCTCACTGGAGTTATTTTGTGTGTCATTAGGTTTGTATCAAGTCTCTTTATGTTGGCATGTGTTTCCCTGTGGTCTTGAGGGGTAGGTTTTGTGTCTCTTTGTGGCGCGGTTGCGTTTCCTTTGGGATCCGAATAGAAAGGTGTGTTTAACAGCGCTGAGCAGCAGATTATGTCATATTTAAATATAATGATTAGTTATGTGGTCAGCAAAAGCAACTCAACATATGTGGCTCAAAAATGACAGCGAGAGATACAATAACTTCCAGTTTGGTTTGACTATTTTAGACGTGGAGGCTATGTTTTGTAGTCTGTGGCCAGAGATTCAAAGAGCATCCACACAGGAAGGCCCACGCAGCAATAGGGTGACCAGAGAACATAGAATTTAGTGACCTAGTGAGTCAAGCAACTAAAGTGACAACCAGTGCTGGTAAAGGATACCACTGATTATCATATGAAACTGTAATAAATACTTTAAAGGCAACAGGAGCCTGGAATATGCACTATTATCCAAAAGAAAGTGCCATGAAAGCACTTTCTGGCTGGTGTTTCAGGCTGATATGAGCTAAGAGCGAAGGTTATATTTATATACTTGAAATGAAAGAAAACTTGACAGAGTTAAAGTGGTAAAAAACTTGAGGTAGCCTTAATAAACAGTTCACACAGTATGATTGAACTGCTTATCTTTCCCATTAGCATTTTAAGTCAAATTTACCAGTATCAAATGAATTACAAGGTGTGATTCAAAAGGTTTAGGAATAAGCCTATGAGTATGTAGCAGCAACAAACATGTAGCAGCAAGCTAACACAAAGCTCCACACAAAATTCCTGTAAACACATTACATTTTTAAGTAAATTCACTGATTACATATACATACATTACATATAGAGATATGGACATTACTTTAATTTTTATTGCATAAAAGTCCAGGACAGAAACAACCACATTATGCTGCTAACACAACTTCGGCTCTGCACTGACAGAATGCTAACGCAAAGGTAGCAGAGAAGTTATTATAAAGCTGTGTAAGCTGACCCCCAGCAGCCAGAGCCTGAACTTTGTTGCCTGAACAGCAGGTAGCAAAAACAGTGATGAGCAGTCAGGTTTGTGGCCTCCATTTCTACCTGGTCATGTTTCTAAAGTAAAATCACGGTGACGATCACTTTGAAGTCTCTTTGGGCTAGTTTTCAACTTTGCTTTGTGTTCATACATAAAAACTAAAAGAAAGGTTGTATGTGTGTCTCCATGTGTTCTTCTATGGAACTGGAGCTAAGCTTTATATTGTTAAAACTAGTAACAATGAGGCAATGCATTTCAGGTCATTTTACTGAGCATTGAGAAAGTAATGCAAGAAATGATTTTAAGGTATGTACTGCATTACTTTTAAGAAAAGTAACAAGAAATGTGTAATACATTACCTTCTTTAAGTAATGACCCCAACACTGCATCTTTCAGTCAGACTGCTGTTTCAACCCACAGAAGTCCTCTTGAACTTCTTTTGCTTTAATTTGACCATAGTTCATAAACTTGTATGAAAAGCAAACACAGACTTCTCTTTATAGCAAACCCAACTTTCGTGTGGAACATCATTGGATCTAATGAGACACAGTTCCATCACAAAAAAGAGGGCTCTGCAAAGATCATAGTTGTTTAGTGGTAAAATTTTACATGTACTAGCCTGAGCCTCATATGCGGTGAAACTGCTTTCCTGTAACACTGAAATTGAGAATGGCTCTCAAGGACTCTGTATTTTCCTCTTAACACCCTACAACACTGCTTACTGCGGCATTTTTTAAGTGCCATTATTAGGTGGTATTATGAGGTGAATTACAGTATATCTTCGAACACACATGCTTACTTCAATAATACTATAAATGTACATAAAGGCTCGCCTCCACACACATAGCACTTGGTACACCCTCTCTTTACATCTCAGATACTGATAGACCCCCATTACTTTAATATGAAAATTACAACCACATGGAATTTCTCCCATGGTTCAAACATACAGCGGCTGGTGACCACACTGTATGGCAGCCTGTCGCTCCACTTCTGTGTTTTTTTTCACCCTCCTCCCCTCCACTGATCAGGCACTTCAAGCTTTGCCAACCATAACACAGTTGGCACAGGACTTGGCCTCCCATCACTGCCGTGCACGCAAATGTTGTTTCACTTCTTTCTTCTCTTTTTTCCTCATCATCTGTTTATTTTTTTTCCTTACCTAATGGAAATTTTGAGGTCGACTGGTGTTGCCTGTTCCGGGCGAACAGTTCCAAGCACAAAGGGTAGGATGAAGAATGGACGGAGGGTTGAAAAAAGACAGTAAGAAGTCGCTGGGCAAATTCAGTTTTTTAACCAGCATTGAGGGAGCTTCAAAACATCTCCCATGTGTTCTTTATTTCAGCTGGGGTTCGATTGCAAATGGAGTGAGGCGAGAGCTGGCTAGACCCTCTAGCCGACACAGAAGTACTACACACACACACACACACACACACTGAGAGACGTACATACACTGTCCCCATCCGCCAACCACATCCACTGACTACAAACCGATACAGAGCAGGGGGACTGTACTTTCCCAGACCCTGCTGCCAGTTTGGACTTATTACATTACCTAGATTTACTTTATGACAGTACAACAAGACATTGTGGTTTACAAGAATGCAGGACTGTCTTACAAAGCCATGAATATACACATAGTGAAGATTACAGCCATCCAGGGGAGGCAATTGAGAACACTTTCTCTTTTCCAGGAGCAACAGTCTGGTTCATATTCAGCCACTCTCAGGCCTGAGAGATGCCAGGGGGCTGTTCGCTGCTGAGCACAACTTCCTGGCTTGCAAAAAGGTAAACAAGCTTGTTGATGAAGGGGAAATAAATGATTGTTCATTTAACATCTTTTCATCATCTCGGATGGTCAAAAAGATTGAAAAGATCATGTAGCACAAACTCCACAGTTCATGTTTATATTATGAAGTTTTCTGGCCAAAGCTACTTTTAACATCCACCAAGTTACTGGCGACTTGAGGGGTACGAATAGGGCTTTTTTTTACATATTTGGAACATACAAATGGAAAAGCTTTTAAAAGAAAAACTGTAATGCCAAAATCAATGTGTGAAACTTCAACTGAAAAGCAATATCTTCTAGTTTAGAAAATTTCCATATCTTGCAGGTCAAACTGGAAGGATTCAGTTATTTAAACTTCTGACACACGTGAAAGAATGAAGGATAAAGCCAGGGTATGTATGTGATATGCACCATAGGCATTAAAATAACACTCTGGCTTTGAGCCTTCTACAATTTCTTTTCACTTTGCCATCTTTATGGCATTATGACCTGTTCCTGCCTGTTAGATTTCTTGGCTTATTGAAAAGGCTGTCCGCTCTTCCCTCTATTCTTAGTTCTCATTCCCAAGGTGTCAGATACTGATGTTTTTACCAAAGTCCCTTGAATCTCACCGACACACATAAGTTGTCTCTCTTGCTGTCAGACTGCAGCAATAGACAGACTTGTTCTGTCCAGTCTTTAGGTCTGACATCATTAGCTGTGTCTGGGCCCAAACTCCGCTGCAGGTCCCAAAGTCAAACAAACACTGCAGCATCACTGAGAGTTTAAAACTGTCTAAATTCTTTCATCTGTAATAAAATGATCAGCGTTCTGCTCTACCAGGTGTAACAATTACATTTAACATCAAGGAATCCACCAAAACAGAATTTATTAAATTTAATGTTAGAAGTTAGCAGGAAGTTAGCTCGCTAGTTTCCATCAAAATATAGTATACCATGTTCTGACTGAGAGATTTCTGAAACAAATTCAAATGCACAGCTCTGTTATCACTTCCAACATAAATGAAGACAGGAAACTAAACAGCAGTGGCGTTTGTAGGGTTACTGAAGTTTGGCTAGCTGGTATATAATGATGTGGTACGTGATCGCTAGCGACACAGCTATGTTAGCATAATATAAACAGTGAAGCTGGAGCATGAACGCTAACTTTTTTCCACTCGATAAAAGTTAACATGAGGGTTCACGACGGTTAGAGACAAATACAGTTGCATGGCAGAACAAACTTCAGCCAAAAGAACAACTGAGATAATGCATCCACAATACAAGGTTAGTCTTTAATATACTGCTGCATTGCCTGGGCTGTAGTTACATTGTAAGGTTTTAAAAACTGAGCTTTAAAATGAATCGCAGCAATAAAAACCGAGAGAGGCCGACAGTGATCACTGACTGTTTTTAGGGGCTTGTTGAGATTAAACAGAACAAGATACAAAGCATTAGAACATGTTAAAAACACAACAGCCTTATTAAACGCAGTAGTTTGGGCCCGGAAGCAGGATTCATCAGGTCATCACGTAAAGACGGGATTATTTGCCTTATGGTCACAAGCCATATGGACCCCTTGAGTAAGTGTCACTTTTTTGACATGCACAGTTAATGTTGTGAAGATATCTACTATAATGTTTCGGTGACTAACTCTATCCAGCGAATAAATGGTAAATGCATATAGAAATATGTTTTTCTACTTTACCTGAGCACTCGAAGCACTTTACACAAGTAGGATTCACACACATTCATACAAGCAACATGGAGGTAGTATCTTGTCCAAGGACACTTGGCATGCAGACTGGAGAAGAACCACCAACCTTCCAGTTAGCAGACGACCTGCTCTACCACCTGAGCTACAGCCACCCCAGTAAAAATAGACATAAAAAATAAGACAAAACTAAGACATAAACTGAAGACTCCTGGCTGCGAAACATGTGAGTTACTCCACTATCAAACCGCAGTGGCCTCAGCTATCTGTGTTTTATATTGCCACGGCTCGCACATTGACATCTTTCTTGGGTGATTTCTTGGTCACGATGTCGTGCATGGCTGACCATCAATGCATCTGCTGACCATTTAAAAAGCCACTTTTGAATCTAATAATACTGACGGGTGCAGATTTAAAATGAGAAGCTTGCCGTAATGAACCAGAATCTTTCCTAAACGGCATGAATGGATTGGCTGCCAGTTTGTGACTTAACTAAAGATTTGTTCCCATCTATGACATAACCTGTGCTCACAAGCAACAGTCCTGAGTTTGTAAGCAAATGACTATTACAAATTACAACGAACACGTCTCAGTTTCTCTTTCATGCTCGCTGCTTGTCAGCCTCTGATCCTTCCAAGCAAATGTTTTGTTTCTTACTGCTAGGAGGGAAGGCAGTCATGGAAACTAGCATATTCCAGATAAACACAGGAGGTGAAGCCCTTCTCTGTTTGCTCTGCTGTAAACATGAAAGCACTTTCATGCTGGTGGAATGCTAGTGGCCTGCGTGCTCCAGAGCGCATATGTGCACTTTCATGCATGAACGTATACGTCTGCTTATCCTCACCCTTTAACGTGTCAGCACAGTCGCTCAAGCCTCTGCATATCTACAATATGAATGCAATTTGTGAAGAAAGCAAGCTCGCTGGATGCCATATGTAGCGCGAATGTTGCATCAGCAGGCAGGGCATATAGCTATTACAGTCTTGGCTTCTGGTGTGAGGTGTTGCTTCAAAGTTCAGCTGCAGCCAAACTGTCGGGCCGAACAAATAAAGAAACAAAATGTCCGTGGTTAACATCAGCCAGCCAAAGTTTTTCTTGTCATTTAAAATAAATGGATTTCTTTAGGCTTTCGTTTGTTGTGGTGAACATGTATCCAGCATTTAAGGTATGTGGTTGTCAGGAGGGTATACATAGAAACAAAAGGCAATAAATCCAGTTTGCAAATCTGAGAGAGTGGTTAAAAGTGCATTTTTAACATTATTGCAGTATTTACTTGTCAAAGAACTTCTGACATTGTTTGAGGCCCCACTAACTACAAGGATACTTAGTTCCAAATCACAACAACAGTAAACTTCAAGACACTTTGTATTGCAATTCATAGACCCTACAATAATAGAGAGACTCTAGAAGTTCTCCCAATCAGACCATATCCTATGAGCAAGTACTTGGCAACAGTCTGAAGGAATAAATCCTTTTTCACAGGAAGAAGCTACCAGCAGAACCAAACTCAGGGAGGGGCAGCTATCTGCCATGACTAGTTGGGGGTGAGGGGAGGGAGACAGGATAAAAGACGCACTGTGGAAGAAAGCCAGAGATGAATTATAACTAATGATTTAATACAGAGTGATGTATAAACAGATGAAATTAGGTGAATGTAAGTGAAGAGCTCAGTTCATCATGGGAAGGGTTCAGGGTCACCTGATCCAGCCCGAACTATAAGCTTTATCAAAAAGGAAATGGTGTCTCTCTCCCATATCCAAACTGGAAGCTGGTCCCACAGAAGAGCTGCTTGAAAGCCCTTCTACTCTTCATAGGGACCACAAGTAAGCCAGGAGTCTCAGAGTGAAGGGCTATATTGGGGTCATATGGTACTATGAGGTACGTAAGATAAGATGGGACCTGATTATTCAAGACCTTGTATGTGAGGAGAAAGTTATTAAATTTGATTTTGGACAGGGCGCGAATGAAAACAAGCCAATGTGGGAGAATCTTGTTCTCTCTTTCAAGTCCCTTTCTAGTTAGTACTCTCACTACAGACACGGATGCTTTGAAAAAATTACAGACTCGAATATTTTTTCATTTTTGAACTTCATAGGAGGTGAAGTTATGAGAAAAGTCTGCCTTTAAAACTGCACCAGATCGTCAAGGTATGAATAAACATAACTTTTCACAGTACTTGGCTAACAGACTGTTACGAGCACTATGGAGAACTTGTCACATGCCTTCAGTGGGTTTTGGCACTTTCAGGACTTTCTAGACTCACTTTCTAGAGTAACTTTTAAAAAAGTAATGATTTTTTACAACGTGTAACCATCCATCTTCTTCCACTTATCTGGGGCGCAGGAACAGCAGCTTAAGCAGCGAAGGCCAGCCCTCCCTCTCCCCAGCCACCTCCTCCAGCTTGTCCGTGGGAAGACCAAGGTGATCCCAGGCCAGTCAAGAGATATAATCTCTCCAGCGTGTCCTGGGTCTGGCCCAGGGCCTCCTCCTGGCGACATATGCCCGGGACACCTCACCCAGAAGGCATCCTTGTCAGATGCCCGAACCACATCAACTGGCTCCTTTCGATGTGGAGGAGCGTCAGAGATTAATAACAATTGTGATTTTTTTTTCCCAATGTGTAACAAAAACCGCAAAAGGTTCTGAAAGAAATCAAAGCCATCTGCCAGCTCTACGGCATTTTTCTACAAATATACAAATGTAAAAATGGTTGCACAATAAAACTGCGCTCAAGTGACCAAAACCCACTGACTAGGTTCATTGCAATGAATGAACACAGCATATTGCCCTTTTATTTTGTAATATGACCAGTTGAACTGCCTTTAAAAAACACTGGGTCCCTCCAGCTTTTAAACTTTGTTCTTCAGCTGTAACAAAGAGCAGCCTATGATCTTTTAATCTAGACTTATTATAACAGGTTCCCTTGTGACTCTGATTATGCTTTTTAATCTCACAGAAAACATTAATGATCTGTTAAACATCTTGACCTACAGCCTTAAAACACACACCCACACACCCAACTGCAGACTGGCCAGTTGGTTTCCCTTAGGACACAAGAGTATGATTACAAAGTTTCACGTACTCACATGCTGTTGAACACACACACTGGCACACACACAGTGCAAATGCAGAAGTGTCATATCCCTCACGGGGTTACCTAACGGTAGAAGAGTTGTGGTTACAGCGCTGTTTTAATTTTGGACTCGTACAACGACTTCTATAGCAGTAACTCACTTAACTCAGAGGGCAGTTAACACGTCAGCAGCAGCAGCAGAGCCACTGAAGCGAAGCAGTTAAATCCCTTGGAGGATTCATTTAAAGCTTCACTGCAGCAAGTGTAGGTGGTTTGATATCATTTGGATGCTTTATCTTTGGATGCTTTATCTTTTTTAGTGTTTGGAAGTTCTGCTGTCTGGTGATGATGTTTGTTAACATCGCTATGGTAATGTTGGACATAACAATTATCATCATAACAGGAGTCATGATGAGGGAATTTCCACTGGAGGAGAGCATATGTGTTTATGTGTGTGTGTGTATCTGTGAAGGGGGACGTGAGCAGAGATTGGCGCGGTATCTGTGTGATGATATCACGCAGATATTGTGGTGGTTTGGGCTGAATCATGGAGCAGGTTAGCCAAGTCTCTCTGTCTCTACCTCCTTTTGTTCTCGCTCCCTTTCCCCTCACTTCTCTCTTTTATCCACAAATCTCTGACTCTTTCTATGACCCCTTCTCTCTTTCTTTGCGCATCGTTTAATTTTATGGGCTCCTGCTCCTCCTTTCATGCCATACCAGATACTTTTTCTTCACCCTGTGTAAAAATGAAGACTCACAAGGCTGGTTAACCGATTCAGAAACTGAAAAATGGTGGGAGTTTCAGGCTAGCATAAGAGGTTTCTGCATGTACATATCAAGTATTAATATGGATATGTAAGTATATGAGCACAGAAAAGCAGGCAAACCCATGGTGTGCTCTTCCACAGCATGTCCTGTCTGATGCCAGATGGCCCCGCCCCTCCCTGAGCCTGGTTCTGCTGGAGGTTTCTTCCTGTTAAAAGGGAGTTTTTCCTTCCCACTGTTGCCAAAGTGCTTGTTCATAGGGGGGTCTGTTGGGGTTTTTTCTCTGTATGTATTATTGTAGGGTCTACCTTACCATATAAAGCGCCTTGAGGCGACTGTTGTTGTGATTTAGTGCTATATAAATAAAATTGAATTGAATGGAATAGAATAGAATATACTTTGTCACAATACTGGAGGCTCTAATCCTTGTTCTTCCTTGAAGGCTTGGTGCATAGTGGCCCATGAATAAGTTCTCTACAGGTTCTCGCTGGAGTGTCCCATTGGCTGCAACCCACGAAAGCACCTTTGCATACCCACAAGATGTCTTATGCTGGTGGAACTTATTTTAAAGCACAGACAGGGGAAAACATGGACGTCGCTTCAAGGTTGGAAAAAAATTATGCTAATGTGGAAGTGTCTTAAACTTGTTTTCTCTCTGACGGCCATGAGATGGCAATAGCTGCAGCAATAGAGTGGCAAAAGCTCAGATGTAGAGCAAGTCATCTGCTAATCAGAAGGTTGGTGGTTTTTTCCTGGCTGCTCCAGTCTGGGCGAATGGGCAAATGAGGCATGTTGTATGAAGTGCTCCGAGTGTTCCAGGAGAGTAGACAACCAGTCCATTTACCATTTAGCTGTGCAGACAGACTTCTGGTCCCACTGAGGACAACAGCTTTGTGTTTGGACCTCTGTAAATACTTTCCTGATTTTATGGGCTCAATCAGTCATTTTTGGCCATATTAAATAACAGATTTTCTAATTTTTGAACATACTATTGACAATTTGTCAATGTCATTAGCCAATGAGCATGTGGTTTAACAGTCAAACCCGCTCCTCCTTGTTACTTGGTTGTTTTTGAACCCGTGATGGAGATGGAAGAAACACTAATCATGAGGCTTCAAAGACTGCACAAACCAATGACTGATGTGCAGTTTTTTATGCTGTCTGCGTTTGAAAGTATCGGGTACCCGTAAGTGTCATTGTTCAGCATGCAAGTTATGGGAAAACTGGACTTCTTTAGGTTTATGAAAATGTTTCATCTCTCATCCAAGAGGCTTCGTCAGTTGTAAAAATATTTAACCTCTTGTAGGGCTGTCCCCTTTACAGGAAGTCCAGAGGTTCTTTGACCCGTTATTGATCAAGTAAGTCACATAATCCAAGGTGTGAAAAAAGGCACGGGTCATTACCATCACTGGGGGTTAAGGGTGAAACCACTGCAAAATCTTGCCCCATCATGTGACCTGTTGAGGTCACTGGATATAAGGCGTAAATGGGAGGTGAAGCACCTGGGAAGGGATCTCAGGACTGCATTGTAAGTGGCTGATAGCTGGTGCCATAAGTCGTCAGTTGTAGCTACACAGTAGCTAAACCATTAGCTGTTAACTAACGTCAGTTAATTTCAAGTGTGACCTATCTGGTTTGTTAATGCTGCATCACAGCTCTGAGTCATCTTATTATATTTAGAATTAAATGGAGTGAGAGCTGTGCACTTTACAGCTGTTAGAAGTAAAGGTAAGCTGGATAATGAACCACAATCTGTTGTTTTCTCTCTCTACATTTAATTAAATTAAGATATGTAAAGCCACCTAACTGAGGTGTGTTAAGTACTGCAAGTAATTATTAATAGAACCCATTACTCTTAGTGGTGAGCTACCTGATTAAAGCACATTTTCAATCTGCTAATAGATTTGGGGTTTTTTTTTAACCCCATATATAAATATATATTACATTTGCACATGGTTTTGAAACATTCAAGTACAAAATGTGGAATATGTGATGTGTTTGACCTCCGATTTGCTCAAGCCCCAGGGCGGCTGCAGCTGCAAACTTGCACACGCTTGCAAACAATCAGCGGTACACATACACAGATGCATTCCACACATGTGCTAAAAAAACATGACAGAGGCCTCCTGACAGCAACCTTTGTTATTGGCTGAACAACAAGAAAATGTCACAAAGGAAATCAAGAACAGGACCAAGGATGTGAAATACTGTACATACATAAAAATATACTCTTCTACCACATGTGCAGCTGGCATGCTTGCAGCGCAGACAGCACAGAATTTTCTCAAAGTACAAAAAAAGATCTATAAGGAGTGAGGACAGTTAGGTACTATAAACGAACACATAAAACAAACAGAAATGTCATAGTTTTCTACACAGTTTTCCATCATTACCTTGTGCCATCATCTTCTGCTAAAGAGAACGGCCTGCTTAGTTAGGCTATCCAGCCTGCAAGGTGGTGCAACTTAAATGTAACTTTAGATTATAATCTTGTGTTTGCATAACAAATTTCAGTAAATGGAGTGACGGTAGATCGGCCCCTCCTCAACCCCAGCATCCACATTTAATTTCACTCATGATTCTCAGATTTTTACGTAAATTATTTTGTGGCAGTGATGTGCTTGGACCCTGAACACCAAACTCCTAACTATATTCTCATGCTGCAATTAATCAGTCATGGCAAGCAGGAGTCGTCTAACAGTTGTGGATACGGTCTGTGTATTCAACCCCACCTCTGGCGCCGGTGCCCACCTCTCAATTTTAAATCCATGTAGACATTGAGGGTTCTCGGGAGGGGCCGTGCTAACACCTGCTGCTCTCTGGCAGCAGCACCATGCTCTCCCGTGTTTTAAATGCACCTTAGAACAACACGCAGCAACACTACACATGAGCGAGAGGAGGGAGGTTTGGGGTCTTCACACACCACTGTTCTCTGCTGGCCATCGGGGCGGGGGGGGGGGGGGGGGGGGGGGGGCTGGAAGGAGGTGTTGGCCGTCCGATTGGGATCTGGGATGCGGGGCCTCCCTGCTCCTGAGGAGACTGGGGCTGTCTGCTTGCCTCCACCCCTGGGGAAAGGGTAACATTTCCTGGGTCTAGGTGCCGTTTCCCCCTCCAGGGACGAGGGTACCTGGACCCGGGGTATAGAGTTTGTTTGGGGAGTGTGATTATGTGTACAGTGTCCATGTATGTCTATCCCTACGTTGGGTGAGTGCTGAGTATTTGTATATGTGTGCATGAGGGTGGGAATGCATGTTTGTGTCTGTGTGTGCCTGTTTGTCTGTGTCTATGTGTCAGGTCGGGTCTTACACTCCACCTCTCTGGGAACTCCCAGGCCCTCCAAAGGCCTATCTCCCCTCACCACACTCCCTGCCGGTAACTGATGCCCTTGGTCGTTGGTGGTTCTTGGTGTCCGGGGCTGGGCCCTCAGGTATGTACCAGCTCACTCCCGGTGACTACTTGGCAGGGCCTGGTGCCTGTTGCTCAGTCAGGCCTCTTCCGGGGCAAAGGGGGCCCTCGGGCCTCCGGCCTCTGAGCCTGCAGCTCAGTTCACTCTGCCACAGCTGGCTGGTGGCAGAGCCGGCGGGCACGCCACTGCAGCCCCCTCTGGCTTCTGCTCCATGGCTACTGGGTGACCCCTCATCTGGGGCTCTCCTCAGCTCTTCCCAGGAGGGTGGTCCTTCTTGGGCTCTCGCACTCTGGGGCCTCTGGATGTCTGGGGCCTGGATCTCCTCCATGCCTGCTTCATGCCCTGGGGGACGGGGCTATGGCTCTCTACATCCTCTAGCAGACCATTACATGGGGAAACCTTTTGAATACAAGCGCGTTGATCCACACAGGTGAGCACACGGGTGTTCACTGTTCATAGACATAAACTACACCTCTACTGGCTGCTATTTCCAAGCACATTGTGCGCTGTCTGTCCTGCTTGCTACACAACATTCAAAATTTTGTATTTACTGCTGTTTACACTTAGCTACATTAACGTGATGGTGTTGTGTTTAGTATGTTGCTCTGTTTTTTTTGCGTGTTTTCTCTTCTTTTTCTCTCAGGAGATTTTTTTTCTTCTTTCTCTTTTTAAGTGCCCTTTCTCAATGTCCCTCTTCCCTTCTGTTTTTCTTTTCCTTCATCTTTCTCTCTCCCTTTCCTATCCCTCAGTCATGTCTGTCCCGTCTGTAACAACTGAAAATAAAATAAAATAAATAATAACAACAAAAGTCAATCAAATGGACCAATACGGCGAGGCCGTGATGATCCATTTGGCAAAGTAAATCCATTGGAAATCCTTGTTGGTCTTCAGACAACAATTCTGACGGCTAAAGAACCAAATGGGACCAAAAAAAAAAAAAAACAGTTGTGGATACCACTGTGAGAAATCGAATGACTTCTTGGTGATAATCCCAAACACCTTTCAGCAAAGTCTTTGGGTTTTTAGCACAGCCTCAGTGTTGCCCAGTGAAGCCAAAACCTCATTGGTGACACGACAATTCAAGATATTTACCATTGTTGCTTTTGGCAGTCTTGGCTGTTTTTACTGGAATGTTGTTCTTTAGTCCTCGTCCAGCTTTCGTTGCTGGCAATTATTCATGCTGAATAAATTGTATCCTTCCATATTATTAAGGGCACATGAGATTTTCTTTCTCATGCAGTATGCCAGGACTCTGTGTATCCGACTGTGAAGAACTATTTGCCAATATGCCGCTATCGTGAAAATCCTCAATTTTTATTACTCTCAGTGATATAAAGTGGCTGATCTAATGAGTCAGAGCTGTGGACAGCTTTTGCCAAACAGAGCCACATCCAAAACAAACCCATGCAGACGTCGGCATGAGAGTCTTTCATTCTTGTGAAATCAGACCCATTAACCTCCCATTATTTCCCCTCCTCGTCCTAATGCTTCGCAGTAATAGCTTGAAGAGAAAAATACAACGACACAGAAAAGGAGAAAATACAAACATAGAGCCTGAACTCTGGTCTGTTCATTACCTCCTTCATTCACAGTTACTTCCTGATGTTTTCCCCCTTCAATACTAGCCTTCAATACTTACTTTCCCCTTTGGCGGCCGATACAGGACCACTGGAGGGGTCCTGTATTGACAGGCGCTAAGATTTTGGCAGTAGTGTCCTCGTGTTATGGAGGATCATTGTTTGTAGCTGTTGTGACGCATCCTGCTGGATGTTTGGGGTGGGATGCATTAACTTTATGTTGGAGACCAATGCTGTTGTGGGGGTCATTGTGACTATGGTAATGGTAGGTGGACTAGTTCTTATAATGTGCTTTTTACTCTACTGGAGCACTCAAAAAGCATTATACAAAGTGCCTCATTCACCCATTTATATAAGCATTTACTATCAAAAATTCATATACATTCACACTTCAGTGAAGACCAACTTGGACGTCAGTATCTTGCCCAAAGACCGCTTTCTGAGCTACAGATAAGGGACACTAGGTGATGTTTAGCTGGACAGTACATGTGACAGGACTGCTGAGGTTTCCCAGTAAAGCATTGTAGGTTTAACTGGAAACAAAGCACACACAATTAAACAGTTATGTGAACGCACTAAAATTTAACTTACACACAGACACGGGAATGGCAGCCAAGCAGGTGCGCACACACACACACACACACACACACACACACACACACACACACACACACACACACACACACACATTCACTCTCCTCTCCTATTTTCCTCCCACTTTATTTTTCTACCTGATTACACACTAAATTTGGTTTTGGCGCACACTCAAACCCTGCTACACATCCTGGGAAAAATCATCATGTGTGGGACTTACACAGTTTCCATGTAGAAATCCAGTGGAACAATATTGATGTAAAAAGTCTGTGTTATCCTCCCCCACCTCCAACCCACCCACCTCCCTCACACACACACGTACATATAAACTCTGGGACAAGGAGTTCATTGAGGGAAGAAAATACAGCTAAGCCCTCTTGATTGCTGGCACGGCCTTTTCTTCCAATTCCCTTGAGTCACCTGCTGCTTCGCCACAACCTCCACCACCAACACCACCACCAGTTCCGCTCTCTCTTCCCTGCTCAGCCATTCCTCTTCTTTTCTTTCTTTACATTGTTTGCCAACAGTGTGCCAAGAATGTGCTAATCCAGCGAGCATGCCAGCAGATTAATTGAGGGCGTTTTTCTTTGATCAGGCTGGCGGTATCTAACACTTGAAATATTTAAACCCAATCAGTTAGGAGGAACAATAGCTCCAGGGTCAGGGTTAAGGAGAAGCGAATGAGCCACTCCACCCCTACTCCTCGTCTTTTTCACCTCCTCCTGCTTCTTCTGCTCCCTCGCCTCCTTCTTTTTCTGTCTGCTGATGATGACCCCCTGGCCAGCAATCAGTAGAGTGCAGGAAGGATTAGATGGACATTAACTATGATTAATGGGAAAAATAACATGGCAGCCAAACAAAGACCCCGCTTCCATGGCATCTCGGAGCTGCTTTGAAGAGGTCTTCACTTTCTTGATCTCGTCGCACGCACCACATGCAAACACGCTCATGTGCGCTCTGCAAGCAAACTGATGCACACACTGATTCATGCGCACGCAAACATATGCACCCAGACAGAAACGCACACTTCTCCATCCATGGCCCGCCTTTTGCTCTCTCTAAGGGATTATAAATCAAACCCTTTAGAAAGAGGAGTCCTATTTAAAGGAACTGTGTGTGCATGCATGTGTGTGTGTGTGTGTGTGTGTGTGTGTGTGTGTGTGTGTCTGTGAGAAAGAGAGAGGGATTTAAGTGTTACTGTAGGGCCATAAACCCCCCTACACTGCAAGAGAACATAGGGCAGACATTCATTAATCTCTGTGCAGGCCTCTCTTCTCTGCACTCTACTGAAGTACAGTCAGCCACACGCACACACATAGCTGCACTACTTCTTCCTATTGTGACAACCTGCCTCTTCAGTGTGTGTGTCTGTGTGTATACATGCATGTGTCATCTCAAATCAGCCCCATATGGAAACACTGCTCCTTGAAAAATGTGTCTTTACTGTTTATCTTGCATTAATGTGGACACAAATAAATGATTTGTGCGTGCCTGTGTGAGTGTACTAGCTGGTGTGTGCACTGCTTCAGAGGGCGCTGGTACAGCAGTGAGTCAGGCCAGGGAGGCAGGATGTTCCCATGCTATGGAGTGTCAGGGCCGGCTGGCCCAGAGCCAAGCCAAACCATGGCGGCTGGAAGGAGAGCGGCCCAGCACCGAGATCCAGTTACTGTTTCCTCAATCACTGCGCAAGAGAGAAAGAAAGACCTGATGAGCCATCTTTCCTGTCTACACACAGAGATGATAAAATGATAGATCTGGGTGAGCGGGCTCGGCTGTGGGCAAACACCGCGTGCCAGCTGAAGATGAAAGCTCCATTTCGGATTTCAGTCAGAAAGATAAACTGCCAGTTCTCCTGTTTCTTGTTCTTGTCCTTCGATCGCGCTCATCAGTCCCTGTGGAAAAAGAGCGAGAGGTAAAAGAGTTTGGTGTGCGTGTGTGTGTGTGTGTGTGTGTGTGTGTGTGTGTGTGTGTGTGTGTGTGTGTGAGAGAGAGAGAGAGAGAGAGAGAGCGAGAGAGCCCCATATGGAAGCCATTCTCCCATCTCTCCTGTATTTGCTGCTGGGAATGTTTCAGTGTTTTCTGGAGATGAGCGCTTGTGATGTCACCCACTGGCACAGGACTGCTGCGTCAGGAAAGAGGAGGGGAAGGACAGGAGTGGGGGTGTGGGGTGCCAATGGCAGTCGATGGGAAGGGTTGGGGGGTGTGGGATTGCTGAACTGCCAGTTTTTTCTCACCACACTGTAAATTAGTCCGCCGGTCTCTTGATGGAAAACATTCGAGGGGCAACACCGAGGGGCCTTGAAATGTGACAGCCGTGCTTTGCTTTAGCGTGTGTGAAGGTATCTTTTCAATTAAGAAAAGGCCTTGAAGAAAACATCTTGAGCCACATCAAAGGAGACTTGTTGCTCCCTGTAGATGGTCTATGTAGTGCTCGCTTTGCGGAAAAGTCAGAGGCAGTTCAGTTGGCTTGGTCTCACACTCCACTGAAGATAATTAGATAAAAATAGAAGTTCAATTTCCACTGGTTAATATTCCAGCGCTGTGGTGTAAACCATAGCACAGTTTCTTGAAGTGTGACTCGCCACATGTCTTCAGTCACTCCCAGAGATTTATTTAGTCCTAAAGATGCTCTGTTGTACTAAAGGCCATTTAACTATCAACTACCATTCAACACATGATAGTGGCTTAGGAACATCAAACACATCTGTTCAAGGGTAAGAAGAAGTAAATTCAATCTCTGGACCAACTTGGCGAGTTAAGCATTTTTTTTAAACCTTTCACAACCTGATCTGTTCCGTTACTGAACATACATCAACAAGGCGTAACATTATGACCCCCTGCCTAATATTGTGTTGGTCTTCCTTTTGCTGCTAAAGCAGCCCTGACCCACTGAGGCCATGTCCACAAAACGCATCTGTTTCTCTCCGCTTTGGCGTTCCGTTCAAGGAGAATGCAGCGCTTTAAAAAAACGCTCTCCAAAGCGGATACATTTGAAAACGCCGTTTTCGCGTCGCAGTGTGGACATCGAACCCGGAGCCTTTTCGAAAATGCTGACACATTTTAGTCATGAGATGCAGTCATGTGACCAATAGCGGAGGGCATAATACAGCAGTTGTTTTGATTGCTCTCAATTTTGATAGCCCTATTAAAGGGTACATGCTCCAGATAGCTTTTCTCCAAATTATTTAATTCTCACTCGCTTTTGCAACTTTGTACTTTTGTGGTACTCGCAGCAACAACTCCACCTCATTGTTAGTCCATTTAAACAACTCGGTGCTTTTTCTCGAGATTTTGCCGCAACGTTTCAAAGAGCCGGAAAGAAAATAAACAGCAGACAGAAATGAGGCAGGTCGAATCGTCTTGCGTTTCACACATGCGCAGTACTGGAACGTAAGCGTTTTCAGCCGTTTCAATGTGGACGCACAACTCTGTGAAAACGAATGAAAACAATGTGTGGACACGGAGCGTTTTCAGACGTATACGCCGTTTTCTAGAGTAGACGTAGCCTGAGGCATAGACTCCACTAAACCCCTGAAGGTTTGCTGCGGTACCAAAATTTGAGCAACAGATCCTTTAAGTCCTGTAAGTTGTGAGGTGGGCTTCCTCCTCACAGACTTGTTTGTCCAGTACGTCACACAGATGCTCGACTGGATTGAGATCTGGGGAATTTGGAGGCCAAGTCAACACCTCACACTCGTTGTTGTGCTCATGAATCCATTCCTGATCCATTTTTGCTTCATGGTAGGGCACATTATCCTGCTGAAAGAGGTCACAGCCATCAGATGACTGCTATAGGGGGTAAACAGTGTGCAACAATGCTTAGGTAGGTGGTATGAGTCAAAGTAACATCCATATGGATGGCAGGACCAAGGTTTCCCAGCAGAACACTGACTAAAGTCTTACATTGCCTTTATGCAGCCCCATACACAACAAACTGTGCCCTGTGTACTCTGACAGCTTAATATAAGACAACATAACATCCCCACTGTTTATCTCAGTTATCTATTTGTACCACTTTATGAATGTTATAAAACTGCAATTCCAATGTGGAGCAGTCCAAACTCTTCAAAATACTTTTGAATTTATTTTGCCTTAGGTAATGAATCTGCTAACATTGTTTTCCCCCATGAATTATTGATACTATTGAGATACTATTAACAGCAGAGCTTTTATGGCCATATCACAGTGTTTAGTCTCTTAACTCATCTGTGTTTGATCAAGAGAGTGTTCGGGTAGATGACTATAAATTGTCTCCTTTCAAAGAGAATGTGATATATAGTTAACGCTCTGGAAAAAATAGTAATTGTATCTTCAGTTTATAAAATCAATCAATAATGGTCAAGGATGAACTTTAAGGCCCCACTGTTGTATGTTGATAAACACTTTCAGCTGTCTCATAATAGTGTGTAAACAACCTACTAAACTGTATCAACTGTGAATTATCGGATATGAATTAAGTATAAACGTCAATAAACTGTAAACACTCCTGTAAATTCTCCCATCATCTGTAGAGCTGTTTTGATATCTGATCTAGATGAAAAGTAATTAAATGAAAAAGATGTGAGACCTCACCACACTCTAATGTATTGGTTGTGGCTTATGATCAGCACGGTGGGGGCATTTTGTCGCACATACCTATATTTAAGCCAGTCCCAGAGGCCAGGCCAAACAAAGCGTCAGGAAAAGGCCCCTGCTCTTGTGCGGTAGGCTGGCGCAGCACTCCTAGACTGAAAAACAACAGGAAACACATGTGGATGGCTCAATACATGGAGGAGGAACGGCTTGCTCACCAAACAGCCGGGAACCTGAGATCCCAGGACTGAGACCCGACCTGACCGGGCCCTTTCCCACTGACACTTCCTCATCCGCTAGACCAGGGCAAAGGTCGGGGGGGAGTGGGAAGGTCTGGGCACATATCTGTGCTGAGCTCAGCTTCAGGAAGTGGGCACAGGGTGAGGAATGGAGGGAGTGAGGGGAGCGGATGATGAATGTTTTTGTCTTATCTAAGGGCACTGTCATGCTTACATAACAGATAAACACTGCCACGGTGCTTAAAGCCTCTGCAAAGCTATCCTTGCATTATAGATCAGAAGAGCGCATTAATATATCTTGGTATTTATATACAAAGATAACAGTTATAGCAGCCAGCTGGGCGGAAAAGCAGCACATACGTCTTGTACTCGAAGCTGAAGCGGACAAGCAGGATCACAGAGCAACTTGAACAGAGGCTGGAACGGGCGGCTGTCATCTGATGTACATCAACTTCTTTTCGGAATCATGCACAAGTTATCATCCTACTCGTCTGTCTTTCATCTGCCTATTTTCTCTCGGGTGCCATTCGTTTTCAAGTCAAATGGAAAACAGGGCAGAGTTTAGTCTGAGTTTGGGAAAACGGTAATCTCCTTTTCCAGTCTGTTCCAGCGACTCGCAGCGTAGCCAATGTCAATGTTTAGCCACGGCGCAGCAAGCGGGCCAATTGCTTAGCAGAAAGGGAACGATATCATTTTCTAAATCTGACAAACATACATCCCTCTTTTGTTTTCATCACACGTATGTCGTAACATCGCACGTCCATTTATTTTTCCTTTGTTATTTTTTTGGTTTGTTTGTTTTTCATGTCCATGTTTTCAGTTTTTCCTGTTGGTAAGTATGTCATGTATTGTACTTTTGGAGATGCTTTCCTGGCTCTAAACTTCAGCACCCATTCTGGAGGTGCAACTCTATTTGAGTCCCAGAGCGGGAGAAGGAACGCAATAGTTCATTTGCAACACAGCAAACACATAAATTCATAACGCACGACATGAGTAAATGTGCTTCACATGCGCTGCGTCTGCATTTTGTTCAAATGTTCGACATGCACATTTTTTTATTCATCTTTTGAAACTGCTTTAAGCAAAATAGGGAATAAACTGTGAGTCTGGTGAGCTGAGCCCTTGTAATGTGGAAAAAATGTATTAATAGTACAACACACAGAACTGTTTCCTGTTATTATTCTTTGTTAACTTCTACGGTGGTAATTATCTCTACTGTACCTTTTTGGAACTGCTGCCCCCATGATGCTTTGGAGGATGTAAACAGGAAGCTTATTGTTGTTATGGATACAGTACGCAGTAGTCTCCTTGTGTTCCTTTGCAGTCCATGTTCATTGGCAAACTGGCGCTATCAGATTATTATGGAGAATTAGCTATTAGTGTGTGTTTGCGAGTAGGGTCACTGCTTGCTTTGATGCTTTAAAAAGTTTTAAAGTAACCGACGTGCTTCAAAGCTGCAGCTGCAGATTTTGTGTTAATATTGTAAGTGGGCCAAATGAGTGGCCAAACTACACAAAATTGACTTTTTGTTGTTTCTAGGACACCTGTGGCTTTCACCTCACAGACTATCTTTCTGTCACACAAAACCTTGGGGAGGCACCTCGTAGTTAGAAAGCATTTGCTGTAGATTGTTTTTACAGTGTCAGGTTATATAAGTTGAGCTTAATTATTTCCTCCAAGTAGCCTAACATAATTTTAAAATAAAGAAAGTAATGGGGAAAAAAGCTTTTAGGGCAGCTGACCTGTCAGGGCACGATTTGGTCGTCTTTTTTCAGGCTTGTGTTTTCTGTATCCTAGAGTAACTTTTAAAAAAGTAATGATTTTTTCAAATGTGTAACCAACCATCCATCCATTCTCTTCCACTTATCCGGGGCTGGATCGCAGGAACAGCAGCCTAAGCAGAGAAGCCCAGACCTCCCTCTCCCCAGCCACCTCCTCCAGCTTGTCCAGGGGAAAGCCAAGGCATTCTCAGGCCAGTCGAGAGATATATTCTCTCCAGCGTGTCCTGGGCCTGCCCCGGGGCCTCCTCCCGGTGGGACGTGCCCAGAAAACCTCACCCAGGAGGTGCCCAGGAGGCATCCTTGTCAGATGCCCGAACCACCTCAAATGGCTCGTTTCGGTGTAGAGGAGCAGCGGCTCTACTCGGCCCCTCCAGGATGGCCGAAATTCTCACCCTAGCTCGTGACCGGGAACTAGTCCGACTTATTGCTGGGTATGCGGACCAAGCTCTTGCAATGGTTTTATAGGGATCGAATGGCCCGTAGCAATGGGCCAGACATCCCATACTCCCGCAGGACCTCCCACAGGAAACCCCGAAGGACACAGTCCTGTGGGAGGGGGGACTTGGAGAAGCCAAGTCCACAAAACACATGTAGACTGGTTGGGCAAACTCCCATGCGCCCTCAAGTATCCTTGAGAGGATAAAGAGCTGGTCCAGTGTTCTGCGACCAGGACGAAAACTGCATTGTTCCTTCAGTAACCGAGGTTCGACTAACGGATGGACTCTCCTTTCAAGCACCCTGGCATAGACTTTCCCAGGGAGTCTGAGGAGTGTGATCTCCCTGTAGTTGGAACACACCCTCCGGTCCCTCTTTGTATGTAGACCAAGACTTGCTTGAAATGCTTGAAGAAAAAAATATTTCATTGATATTTTCGTTCTATCCACCCAGATAACTGAGCAGATGACTGTAACTGTAATGTAATTACTGGATTTAATACAGTAATACGTTACATTACTGTGTTACTAATAAATGTAATGGGGTTACAGTAATACGTGACTTTGGAACGTGTTACATCCAACCTTGGTGCAAAGCGCTTGTACAGTTTATAGCTGTAGGTTAGTAGCTTGCTAGCCTAATTCAGCACTTCACTCTTTCATTCAGATGTGTCCAGTTCCAGCTCCACAAACCAACGTGGTGTTGCTAAAATGTAGTGTCCAGAGACCAATCATTGAGTGTCACCATGGCTACAGCCACCTGTTATATACTTTTAGCATGGGAAGTTGAAGGCATTTCTGGTAAAGAAAAGATGCTAACAGAGGCTAATTTAGCTTTCTGGTTGCTGATACTTACATTTGATATGCTGAAAGTTCCTCGAGCACTACACAGAGGTTAAAAATCGTACTTTCTTCTGCATTTTTCAAATTTCAATGTGTCTAAAAATAAATCTATAATTTTCAAAGTTAGTTCTCTAATAGTAAATTAATTATAGCCACATAATCTTACATGCAATGATGATGAGTTCCTACCAAACTTGCAAAATTATGATTGACTGATACATACATATATAAATAAAACAGAGTTGAGTTCTTCTCGGGGTGATTGTGGCTCAAGAGTTGGCAGTTCGTCTTGTAATCAGAAGGTTGCTGGTTCGAGCCCCGGCTCTGACAGTCTCGGTCATTGTGTCCTTGGGCAAGACACTTTAACCATTGCCTACTGATTGTGGTCAGAGGGCCAGGTGGCGCCAGTGTCCGGCAGCCTCACCTCTGTCAGTGTGCCTCAGGGCAGCTGTGGCTATAATGTAGCTTGCCATCACCAGTGTGTGAATGTAGTGTAAAGCGCTTTGGGGTCCTTAGGGACTAAGTAAAGCGCTATACAAATACAGGCCATTTACCATATTCATCTATTCCTAACACCAGCACCGTGGTACCACTTCATGCCACCCACATTCAGCAGTAAGTTTTTAAACTTTCTTTCATATTTCAAGTATTTTGGCATCATTTTTGAGTCCCGCACACTGACAGACTTGTGCGTCAGAACCTCGTGTAAAAACCCATTCCACGTCATCCAAAACCATGTAGCACTACTCATATCTACAAGTTATATGTCTTGGGGATTATCAGCATTGTCTCCTGTCAGAACATGATGGTGTGTTTCTGCAACCCTATCCAAAGTCAACATCAGAGACTGAGGAGACTTAAGCCGGTGATTCCCAGGTGTGCTCCTGACATGCCAGGACGTACCAGCAAAAAAAAAACTAACAATGTGTTCCAGTAACACACAGATGAACCGACACAGACGTAAAACTAGCACATGTACTTACACGCTTTCAATAGCTGTCAACTAATCGACATGGGAAACTGTTGATTTAGTGAAACCTGAAAAAAGAATCAATCACTTTCTTGCATGTTTAAACTGTGGTGACTCTGCAAGATTAAATGAGTTTAGATGAATTTCTTTCTCATTTGCTTTTCATCTTCATTCGCCTCGGTGCTCATAGGCAAAGCTATTCCGATGGTAATGATAATAAATACAGGCCTTGGGAAGCTATGTCCATTCCAAGAGCCATTCATCTATGAAGCAACCTCATTCTTATATAAGAGTCCCTATTTGGATTTGGTTCACATCACCGTTTATTTAACGTAATTTCCCTAAATAGTGTACTGATTGGGTTGCATAAGGGCTGTGAGTCCTCTGTGGACAGGAGGACGGGGTGATGTAGACGGGGGCAAGAGGAAAAGTGGAAAAATAATGAGAGGGGTGTTTTAAGTTCAAGTTTCATCTTTTATTTCTCCAAGCAGGAATCTGATTTGGCAGCAAGAAGTTACCCGAACATTACATGAATGTGTAGGTTTTAAGGTGCTGAAAATAAACAGTCTAAGACAAATCATCACCGTCGTCTGCATCACAATGATTAGCATGATTAGCATCCACATGCTAATAACATTACTGAGCCAGAACCGCAGCCTTTCTCCTTCCTGTATCAGCGGTCAAAGGATGGAGAAATGAACAGTTGTTACACCTGTTTGTCTTCTGACCAAACAGCTGGACAGATTGACTATATGGTAGACTTAACGTCACTGAGTCTACCATATACCGATCCGTGAGTCGTTTTCACCGGGCCAGGGGTTGGAGTTGAGGCTCGGGTGTGAAATTTATGGTTTTTAGGGTTTTTAGCTTTTTTTTAGCGTTATTTTTTAGCTCGGTTTCCCTGGGTCTTTTCCCGTGTGTTATGAATGAATCGTCTTTCTTTTTGGTACCAGTGCTGGTTTTATTTTGCTGTATTTATCTGCGACACCTTAAAGGCTGGTCCGTTAAAATATTGTTGGACATAAACCGGTCCATGGCGCAAAAAAGGTTTGGGACCGCTGATATAGACCATGCACTGATGAGCTAAAACAACATGGCCATTAGCAAAAAGCTGTTTTCTTATGCTAAGGCATTCACAAAAGAACTTTGGTGGCATTTTCAGATACAACCAGTGACTAGATGGACCTCAAGTCTTGGCATTTTGGAGATGCTCGACCCAGTTGCCATGCTATTACTATCCCAGAAATTTGATCCTGTTTACCTGGACTTTGCGTTTTCAGTGGGAAAACAATGCGTCACTCATCCAAATGACTTCTGAAGAAACGTCACGTTATCACGGGTGATGACACGTTTCTCTCACTGAACGTGCAAAGTCCAGATGAATAGAATCAGCATCTGGGTTGTGCTTACCTGGATGATTGAGCATGTTGGGTCCATTTAGAATCAGCAGTGCTAAACATCAAGGAAAGCAGAGTATTGGTTTGGGGGGGGCTAGAGAGTCAAGCTGAGAAACAAATAAATCAGTTGACCTCAAGGCCAGATTGTATCAGCTGATGCTTCAGTTAACGCTCTTCTACACACATTCACTGTGTAAATCTCATATAGCGTTTGCTATTTAAGCTGGTTTAAGCTGACTTAGTCTCGTAGCGTTTACATTGATGTCTACCCTTTTTCTGTGCTGGGACTTTGCTGTTGCTCTCTTTGCTTTATTTTTTACTTGTACGGGCATGGAAGAGCAGGAAAATAGAGCCATACAGCATGTTGAAAGACAACCTGATGACAGTTTAATCAGTGCTGGATTATAGAAACACTGCAATGCCATCCATCAAATCCTAATGTCAATACAAAGCAGGTGTGATTTACAGCAAAATACTTCTTATTTTGCATGGGTAAATACATTAAACAAACTTCACTAAACAGATAATCAGATTGGTATCTGACCCAAATGCATATCGGATGCTTTTTATTTTTTATTCTTTTTTAAGATGGGTTAAAAAAATAGTAAAAACCTTCAGAAATGACAATTGAAGCAGCCAGCAACCACTCGCCAACCGGTCATTTGTGACTATGTTGACTGTTTGTCTAATAATAAAGGATTGGATTAGCAAACTGAGATAGACTGCTGACTTCTTTGTAATTTTTCCAGCAAACAAAAAGACTGCAGGCATGATTGTTAAATGTACAAGGTACACCCACAACTGTTAAAATTGCCTACTGTCCAAACTCATGACCAGGATTTTAAAATATGTCCAGTTTGGTGAAGGGCCAGATATGAAAAACAGATGGTTTTTGATTCAGTCAGTTTATTGCTGACTTCAGTTTAACTCATTTACCACTTTTGAAAGTGCAGTTAAACCTGTGCCACTGTCTGGTATTAACAGACTCAAAAATCCCCCTCTGATTTAACGTATACGGTGAGAAACTGTTTTTTTTGGGTCTGTATGAGTCTGCATTTGCTTCACCTCAAACACACTTTCAGTCTTTGTAATATTTTCATTTTCAGTTTCAAGATGAACTAAGGAAGTTAAATCCCCATCAGCACTTGAGTAAAATAAAACAGATGGATGTGAGAGCTCATTCTTGAATATCACAAAAGCATGTCCAGGCATTTGCCAATAACTGACTCATGGCACTTCTAATAGTTTTTCAGGAAGCATAATAATTCAGTATCTGCTGTCAAGAGATTGTTTACATTGTTTCATTGTTCATCTGTTTGGTGATTGCTAAATATGAGTTAACTTTACCTTCAAGGAGTTTCTCATGGCAAACATTGATATGAAAAGAGAAGCTTATTAAGGCTCTTCACATGCTTGTATCACAGAATATTTTCGCAGATATTTGGCCCCGAAACCTTTGCAGTCGGTACATCCAAAATAAAGCTGGAGCTGCAGCGGAGTGAAATAACAAAAAGAAAACGCACCAAGAACTCGACTAATGATTTATTCAGAATGATTTTTGAGAGGGAAATTTCACACAGTGCAGACAAAACAACTGTTCAGTCGTTAAAACAGTGCTCGCACATTTCCGCAGAGGGTGACCTCTTGACCCATGAAAAGCACCGTCGCCTCACGAAATCCCAGACTGGCCAGTCTGCACTCTTAACACATAAAGACAGGTGTGTGAGGGGGGAGTGTGAGAATCCCTGCAAGTGTGACGACAATGCTGAGAGATCGCTAACCCCACAGGCTTAACATATAGTTTCCAAGGTCAAGCTTTTTCTCCCACACGTCTACTCTGCTGAATAACCCTCTGTGTGGTGTGGCGGTCCATCCAAAAGGCCCATCCGGATGCCAACGCAATTACCACGGGGATACTGCGGTTAGGATCCCAAGTGGCTGCTGTGACATTTCAGGATTAGTCATGATGGGCGATAGCGTGAGCTCCCATTAGTTGCATTATCAATAAAGGGCGCTGTCGTTGTCGTTCATCCATTCATGTTTGAAGAATTCTGTGGTCCTCACAGTCTGTCTTTGTGTTTCTCAGACATTGACATGACTTTGACTCTCTGTTTGCATCATTTTACCCATGATGCACCATTATGTTCAAATATTGTTTGGACTAAACATCTTTATTATTCAACATCATGTGGGATTGGGTCCAAATTACAACTTAATACAAGCTAGTGTCAGTTCTTAACAGTGCTTTGAGGCCTATGTGCCAAATCTTAAAGGAACTGTTATCTCTGGTGCCAGAGGATCCAACACAATTTAAGGTAAAGGAGGTAACACCTACTGACATTTCCTGTATCTGTTCTTCCTCAGTGTTAGGGTCCAATATTGGACCTCATAAAGTGTGTTTTGTCCTATTGTTGTTCGTGGTGTCCCTCTGCTCCAGTCCAGTCCAACTGTTTTTGGAAGATGGCTGCCCCTCCCTGATTCTGGTTCTCCTGGAGTTCTCTTCCTGCTTAAAGTGATTTTCTTCCTCCCCACTGTCACCAAGTGCTCGATGATAGAGACTGTTAATTTTTTGGTGTTCTCTCTCTAATTTTGTTTTTGAAGAAGAAAATAAGTACCAAAAGGCAATTAGCAATGCGAACTGGTGCGATATGGATTTAATAGAAAAGCATGCACTTCAGGTTAGGGTGACTTTTGCACAATTGCATTTTGGATTGGGTCCAAAAGTTTGGCCTCCAGTTTGGAGCCTTAATCCTCAAGGGATCACTGTATAGAGATGGGAGGTTATAGACAGTGAGAACTATGCAGACCTCGCAATCCTCCTCTAAGCCCCAGTGATTGTGGGATAAGGCAAAGGTCTACCAAGGCGTCTTAGTGGAGTGCGAGGAACCATGTTAAAACCAACAGAAAGAAACTTCTTCTACCCATCTCAACATCTGCAGCCACTCACAGTTTCCATGTTCTGGCCTGATGAGCCACAACACATGTTGGGCCTGACTGAGCACATACACACAAACGGACTGGACCAAAAGACCTGATGTGTGTCTGTGTACACCAGAGGCAGGGGAGAGATGTTCTTGGCCAAGGCACAATCAGGAATCAGACATCTTTCTTTGCCAAGGACAAATTTAACTCCATTCTGCTTATTTTTGGAAGCAGTGGCCCGAGTAAATCACAGCACTGCTTTATTGGCAATCTCTGACAAGCTGCCATATGACTGCAGCCCAGTTCCTATCCGCTCACAACGTCAACAAGGCTCCATGCGGCGTGGGTGTCACAGGTCGCACAGAGAATACAGCTCCAGGCCAGTGAAGGGGCACAGAAATTGCATCAGTCACTGAGTGGAAAACTATTTTTCAAATGTCTGGAGAAAAAGAGCGAGACAGCTGCCCCTTTTCTCTGTGACAGAGTGAAAAAGAATGTACAGTAATACTAGACTGTGATTAAAGGAGTACGCTGACAGACAGAGGCATTTACAGAAAAGTTTCTCAAAGCTTTCACAAACGATTTCACTTTAGTAGAATAGAGAACATTATCGATATCAAACCTTTTCCTGTTATGTAACTATGAAGCTACAGCCAGGAGACTGTTAGCTTAGCTTAGGACAAAGACAAAAACCAGGAAGAAACCGCTAGCCTGGCTCTATCCAAGACAGAGGTCTAACCTCTATAAAAATAAAAAAGCAAGAACATTGTGGTTCTGGCAGGGTTGTGTGCCACGCTATGTTTCTGAGAAGTAGCTGTGACTTCTTTAAGTGCTGTTTACAGACCAGGCTAACTAGTCTCACCTGCTTTTAGCCTTTATCGTAGCATCTAACTGCACCTTAACCACTGGCAGCTTAATGGGAATTTAGTTGAGGGAGATTTAAGAGATAAACTGATACATGCTGTTACACGAGTATCGATGTTGCAGAAATAAGTTACAGTGGACGTATTATATATTTTACCTATAAGATGTTCTGCTAATACGTTTTTAAAGTTCGTTTAATATGTATCCTCTGGTAAAGGGCATGAGTGTCTGTTGCTGTGCTACAGTGTTCCAAGAAAAAATAGGGACAAGTATAGTAATTATTGATTTTCTGCTCTCAATTTATAATTGACCTCTTGAGAGATTGGAAAAACTCAATCTAAAAGTCAGTTCATGTAGCATTTTCATAGGTGACTCATTCCATAACTTGTTCGCATAAAAAAAGTGAATAGTATTATGTAAGCCATCAAACAAGTTCAAGAAGCGCCGTTCAGTCCTGGGGGCAGATGGGGGAGGGGGTATGTGGGATAACAGGGTTGGTGCCTCACTGATGATTAGGGTATCATTACACATGGATTACTAGGAGGATCATCCAGGAGGTTACACTAAAGACAGCTGTGCTGCATAGGGTGGTCTGGTGGGCCTGGGAACTAAGGGTCAGACTCACAAAGACGCTGAACAACTCACACAATAACATCATTTTGAGTGTGAGAAAAAGGGTCAAATCCCGCTACCAGCTCGGAAACAGTGTTGTGTCTGGAAGTAAAACATGCTGTTACCAAGCAGAGGAGGCCTTTTTGGCTTCAAACTAACCTCAGTGGAGGAGTCAAGTGTCTGCAGTGTCACCGCTACGATTCATGCAAAGCTGAAACCAAAGCTGCTCCCTCAGGAGCTCTGGGCAACCGCTGCATTGTGTGTCACTGAGTGTTATGTGTGTGCATGTGTGTGTTTGCAAAGACAAATGTGAGAAAGTGCGGTTGAACCCGAGAGGTTCGAGAAGCTACACTCACCATACCACCAGCTGGGTTGTAGACGTGCAGGGCACTATCGCACGCTGTCAGGTTGGCTGGCTGTAATTTTTTCCAGTAGTGCAATTATGTGGCTCTGTGTTAAAAATCTCAGCAAAACTTTTTCGTAATCCACCTATGAAAAGACTAACATTTGTAGTAAAAAATTATGTCCAGCTGTTAGGGTATTCACCATTAGTTGGTGAGTGTTTGCTGGAGGCTGCTAGGTGCAATTGGGAGTTGCACCAAAAACCTCTGGCTGGTTGCCACGGTCACAGTTTGCATTAAGAGTCCAATGTTGCCAACTTAGCGACTTTGTTGCTATATTTAGCGGTAATTTCCGTTATAGATTTAGAAACCAGACTGTTCAAGTGCAAGACTTCATACATTTAAATGTGCATTTGAGACAAGACCCATTGCAAGTTCCTGTATTTATAGTTTAGCAAGACGCTTACTTCTGCTTTTCTACTTACCTCATACACAGTTTAAGTTTGTTGAAAGGTTGTATGTCTATGTAAAGTATGGCTGGAAACACACACACACACACACACATGCACCTACACACAGAATACAGACACTGATGTTGTTTAGATATGCCTGCTTAAGAATGTCACGTGTATTTGTAGTTGCATATTCATGAATGATTGCTTGCTGACAATAGCGAAGGAATGATGTGGAGTTGCTTGGACAGGCAAATGACAGCAATGCTCTCCAACGCTCCCCTTGCAAGTAAAATGTACACTGGTGTCTGTGTGATTGCTTTCAGTAACAGGTTCTGTTTACCAGCAGGGTTGACTTAAACCCAACATATTTTTGGTCCTTCGAGCCAGATTGAGATGAGGGGCCCCGGAGGCTTTCCCTCCCCTTTGTTCCCGGTCTTCCTGCCACTTACTCCAAGCTGGCCTGGAGGTGTGTCACCTTTTTGCAATGACTTTGGTGTATCCAGGTGGGTGGTTCTGCGATTTTTACAGCTGTTGGTGTTGTCAGCAGAGCCTGGTATGGTCCGTCCCACTGTGGTTTCGACCAGCACTTTCCTCTTTATGACTTTTATTAGCACCCAGGCTCCTGACTTCAGGCATTCTTCCTGTAGGGAAACAAAATCAACTGGCAGATTATTTGCACTCATGACAAATGACAATATAAAAAAATATCAATTCCAACAGACCCCTTAGCGACTTTTTTTTCCTAAAAAGCGACTAACTACAAATCTGGCAACTTTTGCTGGTGTTATTGGAGACTTGACGTGAAAGCACGTCTCCCTCTTATTCACAACAAGTAGCCGTTGTTGCCGTGGGCTCCTCACCCGTGCCAAGGCACACACAGGCAGCAGATTTCCTCACGCAGCAGTCCCCCCAGCAGCTGTCAGAGCAGGAGATGTTAACCTCTACACGTAAAAACTGCAAAGGAGTCGCACATTAGCAAAGCCGCTGCTCCCGCCCTGACTGTAACGCAGTCAGTTCTTTTATTCTAACTTTTTGTGGATCACAAGGTTTAAAACTACTTAAAAACACACACACACAAAAATAACTCCGCTAGAGTTAAATAGAGTGACTATTTCAGGTCACTTTTGCAGGTCCCAAGCCCAGATAAAGGAGGAGAGTTGGAAATGACTGCTAAAAGAAGTTTAATTTGTAGTTCTAAATATATTCTAAATCAGGGGTCACTAACTCCAGGCTTCGAGGGCCGGTGTCCTGCAGGTATTAGATGTGTCCTTGATCCAAGAGTGATTTAAATGGCTAAATACCTCCTCAACATGTCTTGAAGTTCTCCAGAGGCCTGGTAATGAATTAATCATTTGGTTCAGGTGATGTCTAAAACCTGCAGGACACCTGATCTTGTGGCCTGGAGTTCAAGACCCCTGTTTTAAATGCATTTAGGGTGTTTTTTACTCACTTTATGTCTCTTCCACGATGTTATTTCTCTCTCCTACAACGTAGGTTAAAATTACTCAAGCATGGCCAATTATGCAAATTAGGCAATGACATCATTTAGCGACTTTTAGGACAGCCAATAGTGATTTTCCTTACTTGGGAGTTGGCAACACTGGAAGGGTCCAATTTGTCTGCAAAGACTCATTTCCTCTCTGAGCTGTAGTGAAACTTGACAAAATATGATACAAACCAGTTTGCAAGTGTTTAAAGACCAGTGAGGATCTTCTATGCAAGCTACTGTCAACCAAAACAATCACAATGAAGTTTTCAGTGTCATACACCATATACCCCTGTGCAACCACGTTTATGTGGTTTCTGTGCAAGACCAACAGTAACCGCCAAAAACTACTTGCCAACTGGTGAGGGAATATACATTTTTCCCTGAGGGAATGGTGCCAGATGGTAGACTTGTGTGAAATGGATTAATTGTATAAGCCAGTCTCTGATTTGTAATATTTAAAAAAGAAAAGAAAAAACATAAACATTTATCCAAAAACTTTTCTTTTTTTTTTTCTTTTTTTTTTTTCTTTTTTTTTTCTAAATGACATCAGAAACAGCAGTATGCGACATTACGTGATGGCAGAGCTTCAGTTCATCCTTTGTCATTTTTTTTTTTAATAAATAGGACAGGGGGAATGAATGAGAGAGAGAGGGGGAGAGAAAGAAAGAAAACCAAAGGGGAGAAGAGACGGTGAGAAGGGGGGGGAAGAGAGACAAAAAAAAAAAAAAAAAAAAAAACTCCTGGGTCACCTGTATGGAGAAAAAAAAACAAACAAACAAACAAACAAAAACAAACAGAGGAGACAGCAAACAACAAAGAGCAACATAATAATAGAGAAAACAAAGCACCATCACAATAAACTAGCTAGTCATAGATATCAGTATTTACTAAGTAATAAACGATATTGTGCAGCACGCAAGATAGACAGCGCACAGTGTGCTTTGAGGCAGCAGCCAAGAAAGCTTTAGTCCGCGTCTGTGAATACCCATGTGTGCATACCTGTGTGGATCAGCATGCTTGCATTCCAAAGGTTTCTCCATGTAATGATCTGCTAGGGAGTGTGGGGGGGCCACAGCCCCTTCCTCCAGGGTGTGAAGCGGGTATGGAGGAGATCAAAACTCCAGACATCCAGAGGCCCCCAGAACACAAGAGACCATGGAAGACCAACAGAGGGGCAGCCGCGCCACTGTCCCAGTAAGAGCTGAGGAGAGTCCCAGATGAGGGCTCGCCCAGCAGCCGCGGAGCAGAAGTCAGGGGGAGTTGCAGTGACGCGCCCGTGAGCTCCGCCGGCCCCCAGCTGCGCCTGAGTGACCGAGCCATAGGCCGAGAGGCCGGGGGCATCCCACCTCCAAAGGGGCCCGAGCGAGCCCCGGGCCCCAGGCCCCGACAAGCGGCCGCCAAGGAGTGAGCCGGTGTGTACCCGGACGCCCACCCCCAGACACAAAGAACCACCAACACACCGACACCTGAGGGAGTCCGCCACCGGCAGGGGAAGTGGTGGTGGGTGGAGATAGGCCTCCAAACCTTGGAGGGCCTGAGATGTCCCCAGAGAGGTGGCGTCTGATACCCAACCTGACAGACTTGTGTGAAATGGATTAATTGTATAAGCCAGTCTCTGATTTGTAATATTTAAAAAAGAAAAGAAAAAACATAAACATTTATCCAAAAACTTTTCAATCCACAGAATTTTCCTCAGGTTAAAGCCACCAAATCCTAAACCAACTGAGAATCCACAGGATGCCTCTGAACAAGCCCTCTTCAAGCGAGGGGTGGCGACACCACAGTCGTTATAGTTCACAGGTGTATAAGTATACAAAAGTATTTAGGCCATTTGATATACAATCACTCCTTTGAACACAGCTCCAGCATTACAGAGCTTCAGATCTGTCACACACGAATACTTTACTCGCTGAAGTCTCGTATATGACATCACAGAGTCGAGCTTGAAAAGAACCAAATATTAGTTCCATTCATGATCGCTAATTGCAGACGTGTCACTTAGCAACGGCAACAAAAACACAAATGCTGCATTACAAATTAGTCAGCATGATTAATTGAAAATTCATATAACAGGATATTAGGAAGGCGCGTGAGTCATCAGTGTCACGCTGCGCTGAAGAGATACAATGTACCAACACAAAGGAGCCAAATAATCAAAGAAAACCTTTCTTAACGTGCTGAAATAAGACTGAGAATATACACTGCATGCACTCACTTTACACATCTTTGCATACTATGCAGTGCCTTTACAACTCCCTGTGGATGAAATCCTTTTATTAGTGGCCAGTAGCCCGCTGGCTGGCTTCAAACCTGGCAGCGTCTGCCTTGGCCCCAGAGAGCGCGGCGAGCCATCTATAAATGTGATGATTGTTGCCCTGCGTTTTCCCTTGCTCCATGTAAAAACCAGCCAATGACCCTCCCACCTCCCGCCCTGGCACCACTCTCAGCATCCCACTGGCCCCTGAACGGCTCCCACAGCAGAGCCACGAGCTCCGGTCGCCTGCACTTAACTGTAATCTCAGCAACATTATTGGGAATTCAATAAAAATAACAGCCGCTGGATTTTTCACCCAAATTATAGGGTTGAGTGTGAGGCAGTTTCAGGAGGGGTGGTGGGCTTCACGGGGTGATCATGAGGAGTAAAAATAAGAATTGGGAGATGAGAGGAGGAGGGGTGGAGGGCTGAACCCTGAGTTACAGCCAAAAACAGGCCACTAATGGACCAAACTCACACTCCTCTATGATTTGTGAGGGGTGAAAGGTCACCCCACAATTCTCTGTCCCTGCTCTGAATCCAAGAACGTTGCAACACAGCTATATATTTTCCCCGTCCTTCAGTTGCTTCCTCTGTTCGCTAACACAGTTCTCAATATTTGCTTCACGATCCCCACAGGATCACAGGATGATTCATTGAGTGCAAAAACACAGATATTACATTCACGGCTACACAGCTGCTTGATTAATAACTTTTTCCATATGGATTTGGTGTTTACAGCCTTTAGCCTTCTTAAATGAATCAAGTTTTAAAAAGGCTCAGAATGGGACTATTACACTTGGTGTTGCAAAGTCTCAGAAGTGTGCGTTCCTTTCCATTGGTCTGATAGAGGGCCGATAGACTGACTTGATTTGAACTTTACTAGAAACCTAGAGGCAATAAGTCAGTCTCTGATTTGGATCTCACAGTAATCGTTTTGGCCGTTGTGCTGACAGCTGAGGCCTGGAAATAAGGCAATGTTGCTGCAACAACAGGAGAGGGAAAATGCCGTTCAGGTTGATAACAAGCCAGTTCAGACAGATTATCTAAATCTCTTTCTCTGGACCTCAAACAGAAAGTGAGCATGCTTGAATTACTGGCAATAATCAGTCTTCATTTCTTTATTTTTTAAATTTTCCTGGCCTCTTGCTGAGTGGCAGTCTGATAGAGCAGCTCCCATTGATGTAGTTTGTCTGGTTTATCTATTTTCGTTCTTATTTTAAGATCACCTGATAAAGTTGCTTTTCATTTTCTCGTGTTTTCATCACGAGGTGAAATGGCTGCTTTTGTGTTTTGCAAGTCTTCCAGTGGTTTTTCTTTGTGTTATACTCTTGGCAACAGAGAGTCTTCACCACCATAACTTCTTGTGCCCGGATTTAGGCTTACAGTCTTGGTAGAGCTACGGAGACGACAGACTTTCAGAGCTGGAGCTAAGTGAAAAGCTAAGAAGAGAAACGATAAACCATCTGTTCCAGCTATCATCATGTTGATTTTGAGGTTTTTGGACAATAAGATGGACGAGCTTGGTGAACTGATTAAGACCCAGAGGGAATACAATGAGTGTAGTTTGATGTGTTTCACGGAGACGTGGCTACACTTCCCGGACCACAGTGTTACCAAGCATGGTTTCAGGACTTTTCTGGTGGACAGGGATGTTTGTCTGAGTATTAATAAAAAATGTGAACTGTTATGAATGAAAAGTGGTATAATCCCCGACATGTTACAGCAAAGGAATGTTTTTGTGGCCTGAATGTTAAACTAAAAGCTTGGAATGTGTCCATATCACTCACTGACAGAATCCTCTTCCATTATCGCTGTTTGAATTCAGACTCTTGGTTATTTTTCATGTTTTGGCTGTTTTGACACAATAATTTCCCATTTTTTTTATCTCATCTTATTTATTGTTCACCCTTTTTTCATCGTTGATGATAGTTGGTCCAGACTGCGGTTGTATATACATGAGCTTCTAATGTATTTACCTACCCTTTTTGCTAACTTTATCCACTCATGTTGTCACTGCAGCTCACTTTCTGGTCACCACATCACTCCTGCTATGCTCCTGTGTAGACACAGTTTAAGACTTTGTCAAATACAGAAGGTTTAAGGCCTGTTATGGTTCAGGGATCCAACCGGTTGGGGGAAAACCTATCAATCAAGACAGGGTGGGGCGAGGCATGAAGCCTGTAACTCTACCTGAAAGCAGAGAGAAAGAGGGATCCATCCATCTGTCCATACAAAAATCTGCTTATCAGCATCATAGGGGGCTGGAGGCTATCCCAGCCTACGCCCCCACCAGGACTGCTGGACCCATGACACCAAACCAATGAACCTTGTTCTTAGTCTTTCTGTGAGATGACATTGCTAACATCTGTCCTACCTTTTTTGTGATTTTTCTTTCGATAAATAATGTTACAGCTTCAAACATATTTGTATTTGTTGGAAAACTTGGAAGAGGCTGACTTTAGGGTCTGGAAGTAATAATCAAATAGGCTAGTTGGTGGAAACACCCTATCATTAAAGAACAGGTCAATTTGTGTTGATTTGCTAGAACAAACAGATTGCTTTTTCATGACTAATGTTTTGCTATGAGATCAGGTTGAAAAATGAGTTGAGTTAGCATGAATAAAGACAAAATGAATGAATACCAGCCAGTAAGGGAGGTACTCATACCTCATGTGGAAACACCATAAGTCCAAAATTACAATAAAACAAAGAAAATGACTCCTTAAATCTGTGCATTCTAACATTTTGAATTGTAGTAAAATTCTTAGAGTTTCTCAACATGAAGGGAAAAGTTTAAGTGACCTCAGAGCTTGAGCTTCATCCAGAGTTGCAGTAAAACGAGTCTCTGCAGACCAGCCCAGGAAGGGTATTTAATAACTGAGTGGAGGCCTGATTTCTTGGAACAAAGGATCACCATTAGAAACAACACGCAAAATGTTGCGTAAGGGAACAGATAGTGACAAACTATGGGAGAAGAACTCATTCAGGCTGTGCAGCTCTTCAATCAGTGACACCATCACCCCTTTTTTTCCCCTGTCCCCTTTTGACAGCGACTCAGCACAACCAGCTGTTTCTTATTTTCCCCCTCACACTCACTCCCTCCCTCAGTCTTTTCTCCATCAGCACCCCCTCAATCCAAACATGCAGCCCAACTCCGCTCCACGAGGAAGCCACAGAGCCTATACCTGATATCCACATCACATACATACGTTTATAAGGAAAGGGTGGAGGCGCTCAAAGCACATACGCGATCGTGATGGAGCTTTATTTGATCATCCAAAGTGCAAAAAAGTGGTATTCCTCCCAAACTACACATTGAACCGTTGAAAGATGAAATTGTGACTTGTGAGAAAGCATCCATTCATGATATGGTGGGTGATTCGTGGTCCAAGGTGTCAGCAACTGTGCTTTTACAGTGACAGAGATAAACATACACAAACTGCTCAGTTAAATCCTGACATGAAAAACAGCTTTTTTGCTGTTTCCCTGTTGTTATGCAGCAGAGAACACAGGTTAAAAAGAGCATCGCACAGCAGCAATAAAAGGTCTCGCCTTATATCTCTCACTAGCACGTGCTCGGGACCAAAATATTTGTCTTCTAGATCTCACAGGAGATGATACAACAGTTTGTATTTCCAACCCAATCAAAATAAGTCTACGTAAAAAGGTGGGTTACCAATGGGGGAGGTGATAGTGAGATCTATGCTAATTATGCGGGTGAGTGGGAGCCTTGTTTTGGGAGAGTGTGAAAAAAGCTTCTATAGACAGCACGGTGCGTTACAGGGTATAGGCATATGTAGGTGGGTTGGGATGTTAGCTAAATCTGAAGTTTAAGCCAGCATATGATGGACTTATTTTTCAAAAAGAGTGGAAGAGTGAAGAAACTCCTAGATTGGTTTTTATTTAAAAAGTAAATAAATAAAAATGCCATTAAAACACAGCTGGTCAGCAGGTGACGCAACAGTCTTGGAAACTTGGCGTGATGCAAAAAGTGTTGAAAGAGCAAGTTCAAACTACATTGTATAAACAGCTGATTTAATAGCTGAAGAAAGCTAGAACATTCGACTGTTTATCTGTGAATGTCAGAAAGTTTTTATCCTGAGTTATAAATGTCACTAGATTATTTAGACACAGTCTTCAAATATCATTAGCAGGGTTTGTATTTCAAATGCAACTCAAACTTTAACCACATTTTCAGAAAATCGGCAAAAGAAAACATAAATTATAGTTGGGTTTCCAGTTTACCATAACCATTATACTAAAATTATGAGTTAGCTTATTGACATTAACAGATGGTGGCACTAATTCGTAATCCAGGGAACATTATAGAAGTAGAAAGCAAGATGCTATGTTAAGCTGGAAACGTTTGAAAGAGTATGGAGATGGAGATAACTTTATGGAGATGTGCCATTTGTGTTTCATGCTTTTTTTGCTTTTGGGGTTAAACTCTGGACAGTTTGAAGGTCGAGTCAAATCTCTGAGCTTTTTGCTGTGCTTCTCGAGCTGGACTCCTTTATCGTGGGAGGTGATAGTAGTCTGCAACAAAATCTGGGTAGTACATGTAAAAGTACAGAAAATTCAAGGGATGAACCAGTGTTGTGGCTACACATAACACACATAGCACTTAAGCAGCCTGTCACAAAAAACATGTAATTTGTTTCCATTTCTTTAGCTGAATCCACAAAGATGCTAAGACAGTTTGGCATGCATAAAACTGCATTTTAGTACTAACAAGGAGACTCCCAAAGAACTTTTGCTAAAAATTAAGCATATTTTTTTTGGCCTGGTGTGCAAAATGTTCTTACAAAAAGTGAAGGACAAAAGAAAAAGTTGCACGCTCAAAAAAGTAATTGGAGCAGAACAACAGTCAGTGGACGTCATGTCCTTGCATTTCAGCCAACAGTGATGGGGATCTGGTCAAAAATGTCAGATTTTGATCCATTGGAAAGCATCTGATTGGTGATGGCTTTATTTTTCAGAATAACAGTGATCCCATCACACTGCCAATTCAGCAAAAGCATAGCTGGATACAAAATTACACAGTGGAGCTCCAGCAGTCATGGATTGGCTTCCCCAGACCTCAACATTATTGAATCAGTGTGGGATCAGAGAACAGAACTAAAGGCAGCCAACATCCAAGGAAGAGCTCTGAATGTCCTATTTGTCCTATTTCTTTATTTCTATACACGTCAAGAAAAGTTCCCTAAGAGAGCTCATCAAGTACTTCACATAGCAACATAAAATGGGTGGTATACTTATGTAAAGGGCTGCAAGCGATTTTAACGGCACTGAGCTGAGTACAGACAGCAGACAAGGGCATTTTAATGGAGATACATTATAGCTTACATATGCCATTTTACCCCCCAGGTGACCTTTAAGTAAGGGTGAATGTTGTTCAAATCAATGGATCAGCTCGACGCTTATCATTATCAGCTGTGCTTATCTACTGTGTCCTAACATCTAAGACTTCAATCTGGAAAGAAAAAACGAGTGTTGTTATTGGTAATACAATGCCACAACCCAGGGCCTCATCAATGACACGAGGGTCAACCCCTTACTGTAAAACACTTCAAGGCGCACTGTAAAGAGAGTTATCAACAGTCTTTGAATGGCATGTGTGTGTGTGTGTGTGTGTGTGTGTGTGTGTGTGTGTGTGTCTGGGATTGTTAAGGGGGAGAGTTTTAAAGGGAAGAGAGTGGCTGGTGATAAGATTGAAATATCTCAGCAGTGTTTACTTTAGGAATCAGAGCTGCTGGTTGTAGTCCAGGCCAGCTGAGTGTTGTCTGCAAAATGAGGGACCGGGGATGAGAAGTATGTGTATTCATGTGTGTTTATGTGTAATAGTTGTGAACGCCTGCCCTTGTTTGCTGGATAAAGAGGAAAATCTCCATAATGTAAATTCTAAAATGTTATAATGAAGCCTGGTTTACAGTTAGGATTAGGTCATGATAGGATGATTAGGAGACGTCCCTGGGACTTTAAAGTAATTGAAACAAGCCTGTGTTTGTGTGTCTGTGTTTATTCACAAAGTAATGTACAAAAGGAACTTGTCTAAAAAGGCGAGCGACTTGCATCACACAGAATAAAAGTAAAGTTTCTGCTGTGTTGGTCTCTTTGCATCATTGTTTTGCTTTCCCTCCATCTCTCTGCAGGGATTTAACTCTGATCACTGTGTCTTCTTGCGTCCACAGGTGCCCTGGAGTCTTTTGTTCCAATTAAGTCTGTTTGTAGTAGTAATACTACCCAAGCTAAACACACATATGCACATTGTGCACACAATGCAAAATTCCTGCACCTGTAGATGTACTGATTCTAACATTGCTTTAAAAATCATTTGTTTCCACTGTAAATTCCTACTTTAATGTTTCTATCTATGATAATGTGAGCATTTCTGAGCACAGTAGCACAGCGTCTGCATACAGGGTGGTTGTTAACTATGACACTGTTTTTCTTTTGTACGTTGTTCAATGTGTTGTTGCTGCAATGACAATAAAGATTCTGATTCTGATTTGTAGGCTGCATATCCATGATGTGTATCTCCCGCTCTACCACATCCCAGAGGGGCTCTATTGGACTGAGTGCTACATAAAATGTATGCAATGGTTTTGTTGCTTGAAAGTTTTCGTGTGCATTGTGAGTTTAACATTTTTATTAATAAAGAACAATGCAATGTTTTTTCTTTCTTTTGATTTTTAATCTTACAGTTAAACTTGAAGTATTTTGAGCCTTTCCAGGGCACAGAAAGTTCCAGCAGTCAGTCATCTTACGCTTTCAGTGGAATAAATGAATTGAAGGCAAGTCATTCAATATGGCTCTTCACACTTGGCAGCTCTGCTGGGAAGGCCTTATCCTCGTTTCATATTTCATTTTAATCCAAATGTACATGTTTGCAGGTTAGAGAAAAAAAGACTTGTCTGGAATGTCTGGAAAGCAAAAAAAAAACAGTGATTAGATTTTGGACATTACATATAATCATATTTAGTGTCAACCACAATCATGTCGCGCTTGTGTTTAATGAGGACGGCCAGAAATATGTAAGGAAGCAGAGGGATAAGTAATAAAGTTTCTTCCCAGAATAGCGTAAATAGTTTAAACCATCCCTGTCCACATGTGGCCTACAACGAACAAACTAAAACATCTTGATTTTTTGTTTTGTTGGGTTTTTTGCACGTGGAACAAACAATTAACCCCTCACTGATTCTGGGTTCCATCCAATCGTTTAAGAAAGCAGGATGCAAAGAATTTCGCTGCGGTCCTCTTTTTATGCTCTGCTGCTTTTCATTCTCTGATGATGATTGCTGTCAGAGTCCAGTGATAGTTTGCTGGTTAATGGGGGGCGGGGGCATAATTCTTTGCACATGTGTGCCAGTGTGGCTGTGCAGTTTCCACTTATCTGTTATTAGATTTAGAAGCTGGCCTATCACACTGAGAGAGGCCTTGCTGCAGGTTTGGTCTCACCACGACAACTGCCACCCCAAAGGTATGTGCATGCGCCTGTTTGCACTACGTTCATAGATATGCTGCCCTCCTTGCAAACCAGCATTCCCTTTTCTGTCAACATGCAGGACCCAACAAGCCCGGGTTTATTAACCAAACCAATCCTTTGGAAATCCTGCATAATCCTCTACAAGCCCCCTATAGCCTCTTTATAAACACTCCAAAAAGTTTACCTCATCAAGCATCTGCATTTCCAACCACCACAGACAAAAGATGGAGAACGCCCACAACTCAATAATCAGAGACAGGAAGATTGAATCATGAGCAGAGTCTGAGGCAACCAGTGCTTGTCCTTTGGGTCACTATGTTACCAAAGACAGCCACTGCTGTTTGTTATAAGAATGTGTTTCATGAGTGTGTTAAAATTTCTTTCTGTTTGTGTTAGCATGGCTTTGTCTTTGAGATGAATAACTAAAAAATCAATAATTGTTTTTTTAAAGTTGTCCAGTGTAACATGTGGTAGTTCTCACAGTGGTACAAACCCTGCAGTCTTGGGGTACTCTAAACTTTTCCTATAGACTGTATATAAAGGTGTATGTACTCAATGTGTTATAACCATTGGTTTCTCAGCTTTGCATTTTGAAACGTAACAGATTAATAAAATGATCGAATCTCACTCCCTAAAACTGGAGCGCAAACTTCTTTGATGGGCTCAGGGCTTATTATTTGTCAGATTACGCCCCAGTACGAACCAGCAACACAAAAAAAAGTCTAGTTCTAGTTACATTAAGAAGAGGAGGTGAGGTCTAACACACACTGATCAGCTACAGCTGCCATTGTTACCACACCTGTCAGTCAAAGGTAAACTTTAACAACATCCAAAGTTCTTATGAAGGGTAAAAACTCTCCATGACTTTTGTACCAGACTGTGAAAACGTCTGAGAACTGCTTTGTTTTAGGAGTCAACCTCAAGTGGTCACTAGAGGAAATGCAGTTTTAGGAAATCCTGTGACTTTACACAATGAACATCATCATGAACATAAAAAAGAAAAGTGCAACGGCAATCTTAAAAAGCTATTATAGAGTTCCGGTGAATATGGTAGGCTAGAAGACGTGCTTTCACTGTGCTCCCGCTCCCACCTGTACTTACCACAGTGTAATGCGCACTACTGTCTATATTTTTACCTAAACTAGTGACTGAGAGCTTTGGGAATACTCAGCAGTCCTAAATACGCTTTTTGGAAGTTAAATAATGTCGAAGCAGACGAAGATACAATCTCGAAAGACCACGGCCGTCGTGATGAACAATGCTAGCCAAACTGACATGCTAGTAGCAATGGGCGACCAGCCCTCGCCCCCGGTGGACACCGCAACTCTCGTCCGTGAGGTGACCGATAGCATCAGTGAGGTAATTGACCAAAAACTGTCTGCACTGTCGGGGACACTGGAGAAAATTTCGTCCTCGCTGGAAAACGTCTCCAAACGCGTCACGGAGGCAGAGCAGAGAATCTCAGATATGGAAGATGGGGTGACTGACCTCGCGGGGAGGCTGGCTGAAGCGGAGGGGAGGATTAAGGTTATGGCAAAAGGTTTGGACGACTTAGAGAACCGCAGCAGGCGCGACAATATTCGCATCATTAACCTGAAAGAAGGTGCGGAGGGTGAGAGCCCTACTCAGTTTTTTGAGGCTTGGCTGCCTGCCACACTCGGGCTGGGACACAGCTCCGCGGGTAAAGCCCGCATTAAAATTGACCGCGCACACCTGGGCCTCGGCCCGCGGGGTGCTCACCCCAGGCCGGTGATCATCAAGCTCCACAACTCCGGAGATAAACAGCGGATTATGGCTGCAGTGAAAGCGGCCCCCGAACTCCACCACGACGGGCAGCGGATCTTCATACATCAGGATTTCTCCTACGCGATCCGTGAGAAACGACGGGGATTTAATGCTTCTTGCCGTGCCTTAATCGACAAGGGCATCCGCTTTAGGATGCGCTATCCAGCGACGCTTGTGCTGACTTACAATGGCAATGAGCACAAGTTTGAATCGCCTAAAGATGCACAAAGTTTCATCAATGCGCTGGATTAATAGATGCTTGCCCCGTACAAACTGTGGCACTGCCGGACTTAACTGGGACCGTGTCATTGGACGCCTGAGTCCGCAGCGTTTAACGCAGTTTGAGGAGGCAGAGACGGTTTAACGGGGAAAATAGCCTAATTGTTTACTCAGTCTCTGATTTTGATTCACAACTGACAGTAACCCGATTCCATTCAGGTTTGGGGAGCGGGGGCGGGGTTTTGCTTTGTTTTTTTTTTTTCTTTTTCTTGTCTTCTCTCTCCTTCTCTCCCGTGGAGTGAAACTTCTTTTGGCTGCACTGGGCTTGTGACACCACCCGGTGGGTGGCATTTTCATTTTTGTTTGTTTCTTGTTTGTCTGTTTTTAGTCCGTGATACCTTGACGTTTATCTTAATTCTGTTATTGTATGCAATTTGTTGTGTGGGTGAAGGTTCCTTTGCCATCTTTTTGTGATGGTTTTGTTCATGTCAGCACGGCCGGTTCAGGCCATGGGTTAAGTCTTTCACATGTCTTTTATTATGATGGCTCTTTCTGTTTGCCTTGGGTTGACGATTCTTGTCCAATGACAGATTACCTTTGCAATGAGTAACACTAAAATTATTACTCTTAATGTCAAGGGAATTAACCACGTCATTAAGAGGCGCAAGATAATTTCCTTACTCAAAAAAGATAGAGTGCAGATTGCATTACTGCAAGAGACTCACCTCACAGATTCCGAACACCTAAAACTCAAACATGATTGGGTGGGACAAATTTATTATTCCTCCTTTAACTCTAAAAGTAGAGGCGTCGCAATATTGGTCCATAAAAATCTACCATTCACGCTACATACTATTGTAAGGGATACGGACGGACGATTTATTTTGATTACTGGGCTTCTATATGGGGAATTAATTCTATTGGGAAGTGTTTATGCACCAAATACTTTTGATAGATCGTTCTATTCAAATTTTCTGGCAAAAGCCTCCCCTGTGTGTCCGAACCACGTAATAATTGGTGGGGATTTTAACTGTGGCTTGAATCCTGAAACTGATTATAATCCACCAAAATCTCAACCATCTTCAAAAATGGCAAAGGCTACAACGGACCTCTGTTCAGATCTTGGTCTCTTTGATGCTTGGAGAGTTTGTAATCCACATGTGAAGGACTTCACATTTTTCTCACGCCCCCATTTTTCCTTTTCCAGAATTGACTACATGTTTGTTTCTGGATCTGTCCTTGACAGAACCCGTGACTGTTTGATCCACACATGTGCGCTTTCGGACCACTCATCAGTTTCAATGGAGCTATCACCACCTTATTATGACCCTTCGTCTAGACATTGGCGGCTAAACCCAGCTCTCCTTAGTGACCCTAAATTTGTAAAGTATTTAGAAGATCAGTGGGAACTCTATCTTTCTACAAATGACTTACCGGGGGTTAGTGCTTCTACTCTATGGGAGGCGGGTAAGGCATTTCTCAGGGGCTCCGTTATCTCTTTTACCTTGGCAAAAAAGAAGAGCAACTTAGCCAAACAATTAGTGCTTGAACGCGATATCACTGACTTGGAGAGGGAGTTTAAGAAATCCTCGTCCATTTCTGTGCTTCGGAAGTTGGATGCAGCTAGATCGGCCCTGGACCAACTGTTAACTCAGAAAGCGGAAACTGCAATATTCTATGCGAAGCATAGATTATTTGAATCAGGCAACAAACCTGGACGCTTGCTCGCCCGACTTGCCCAAGGGAAACGGGGCTCTTATGCAATACCCTCTCTAAAAGATAAGGCAGGTGTCTTACAGTTTGAGGCTAAACTTATCAGCAAAATAATGAAAGAGTTCTATCAAGACTTATATTCCCCTGAGTGTCAAAATACTGTAGACGCCAGGAAACTGTTTCTTGACACTGTTAACCTCCCTACACTGTCAGAGGAAAGTCGATTGGATCTATGCAGCCCTATCAGGGTGCAGGAGGTCTTGGATGCAATTAAATCCTTACAGAGTGGGAAGGCTCCGGGCCCTGATGGGTTTGGGCCAGAGTTTTATAAAAAAATGGCCAAACATGTGGCGGGTCCTTTGTTGGGAATGTATACAGAATCTCTTGAGAGGGGCGTGCTTCCACCCACCCTAAACCTTGCCCATATATCCCTGATCTTAAAGAAGGATAAACCCGCGGATCTGTGTACATCCTACAGACCTATAAGTCTACTTAGTGTGGATTGTAAGATTCTGTCCAAAATTTTATCCAGACGTTTGGAGGAGGTTCTGCCGGTTCTGATAAAGCCTGACCAGACGGGATTCGTCAAGAATAGATACTCCCGCTCCAATGTCCACCGACTCATAAATGTTGCGCAGTTCTCTCAGAACACCAATTATAGGGCTCTTGCGATCTCTTTGGATGCTGAGAAAGCATTTGATCGGGTGGAGTGGGAGTATCTATTTGATGTTTTGGACAGGTTTGGTTTGGGATCTGAATTTGTCAAGTGGGTCAAACTGCTGTATGGGGCCCCAGCTGCAAGGGTCTTGGTTAATGGCTCGGTCTCGGATGTCTTCCCACTGGGTAGGGGAACGCGGCAAGGATGCCCCCTCTCTCCCCTGTTGTTTGCACTTGCTTTGGAGCCACTGGCAGAGGCTATAAGAACTGATCCTGAGATCTGTGGGGTGACCTTGTCGAATACTGAATACAGGATTTCCCTTTATGCAGATGACGTGTTGCTCTTTCTCACTAAGCCAGAAACTTCTATTCCTGCACTGACACATATCATCAACCAATTTGGCCTCTTCTCAGGGTATAAGATAAATTATGATAAATCTGAAGCTTTGCCACTGGGTGACGGGGGGAGGTGGGACGCTCCTCCTAATTTCCCTTTCAGGTGGTCGACCACAGGTTTCACATATTTAGGTATCAGGGTGTCCGCAGACACAGCGGAGTTGTACAAGTTGAACTTCAAGCCGATTGTGGCCTCAATCAAGAATGACCTCAATAGGTGGTTTGACCTCCCCCTGTCTTGGACGGGTAGAATAAGTTTAATCAAGATGAATGTGCTACCCAGAATATTATACCCCATTCAAATGTTGCCTCTCAGGATCAACAGAAAAACATTCATAGAGATTGAGGGATGTCTTTCTAAATTCATATGGCGTGGGAAGAAATCTAGACTAAAGATACAGATTTTACAACTGCCCACGGATGAAGGGGGTCAGGCACTGCCTAACTTTTTATATTACTACTGGGCTTGCCATGCACAAATAATCTCAGGGTGGTTACATTCCTTCCTTCACCGGGGCGAACCATCGGTAGATGCCTGGTGCTGTGACCCTCTCTCACCTCTTAGTCTCTTATCCACTGACCTGGCGGACCTCCCTCTTGGTGTCAGAACTAATTCCGTCTTGATGCCCACTTTAAAGGTTTGGCGTAATATTACTGCCCACGTCGGAAGAAGAGGTTTCTCTAGTGCACTGCAGCCTCTAACTAGGAATAAAGCTTTCCCCCCGGGTATTGGCATTAATATATTTGATGATTGGTATTCTAAAGGTATAAGATTTATTTGTGATCTGTTCGAAAGGGGTAGTTTTATGGCCTTTAATCAAGTTCAAGTTAAGTATAAATTACCACAGAAACACTTCTTTGGATTCCTGCAAGTAAGGCATTATGTGAACTCCCTTAAATTTCCAGCCAATCAACCAGTTTTGAACCCTGTTGAAAGCTTTCTTCTCAAAGTTAACGAGGAAATGACTACAAAAAAGAAATTTATTTCTCTTTGTTATGGGAAATTGTTGTCTTTGAACTTTATAACCACTGATAAGGCCAGGGTTCGGTGGGAAACCGACCTCGAAGCTCAGGTTGGTGCGGAAGCATGGTCCAAAACTTTCAGATCTGCCATGAAATTGTTTCCCTGTAACAGACTAAAGGAAAGCCAGTACAGAATCTTACATAGACTACAGCGTACGCCGGAGTTCCTAAATAAAATTCACCCTCAGATTTCTGCTCTTTGTGTGAAGTGCAATACGGCTGTAGGGACCTATTACCACTGCATATGGCAATGTCCTTTAATTACTAGATTTTGGAAGAATATTGCTATAGAGCTTTGCTCTATTTTCCACCGAACGATCCCACTGAACCCTATGCTGTTCGTTCTGGGTCTATCTATAGAAGGGCTCTCTCTGTCTTCTGTACAGATGCTTTTGTTAAGTAAACTTTTACATTTGGCGAGGCGATGTGTACTGTTTCAATGGATTCAGAGACGGCCCCCTACTGTTACACAGTGGTACAGAGAACTGCTCAGGGTGCTGCCGATGGAGCGCCTCAGTGCCATCATAAAGGGCAATTGTAATGCATTCTGTAGCATATGGCAGCCTCTGCTTGATCACCTACCTCATGACCTTACTGTGCTATTACATAAAGGGGACTCGCAGTTTGTTTTTAAACACACTGATTAATGTCTGTGTTTTCCCCCCCTTTTTTTTTTTTTTTTTTTTTTATTGTTTCCCTTGACTTCGAATGTGAAACGCTTTACATATTTTGTCCCAGGCGTGTGTACTGGTAACTCATATACCTGCATTTGCTTTGTTTTTTGTTTTTTTTTGTGCTTGGCTGTGCTGACTTGTTGCTGTTCGTGTTGTTCTGACAAAATCAATAAATCATCGTTTCAAAAAAAAAAAAAAAAAAGCTATTATAGATATCCTATAAAATGTAGTGAAACAGTGACAGTCGTGTTTTTGATTCTCATTTTATTCCTTTGTCACTCAGCTGGGATGCACAAAGTAAATTATGTAGAAGTGCCTTTTTTTAATCACAGTAGTGCCATCTTCTCGCCGCACACTCGTGCAGCAACATGAAAAACAAAGAGTATTACCTCTGTCCTTGGCAATGCTCCAGCTAAGTCTTCTGTAACTGTGGATTAGGTGTCTCTCACCACCTTTACCCAACCTCCAATCTCTGACTAATAAACACACACACAAGATCTGCACTGATTGCACAAGTCCAGGCTTGTTAAAACTGTTGCAATCACTGTTTACATGCTTACTCAGTAACACAGGGTCACTCAAATTCAAGTATGCTTGTGTCCACACGTACACGGATTTGCATATGTGTGAATAAAATCTTTGCATGACTAGATTACATCGGTACAAACGGTGACCATGCAGAGGTTCCACAAATGCACTCACAAATATATATGTGACTCAGCAGGGATTGGATAACTTTCCCAGAACTGAAAATTCCCCCCTCATCCTGCACAAATCAATCCCCTGGTATTAATCAAATTAATCTGGTTAGTAGCTGGTGATATTTTCTCACAAACAACAAGATGATCTTTCAGTAATCACTGAAAAAAAATCCAGATCAACTTTAGAAGTCATTTTTTCCTAAATCGGGCCGAACCCTATCTCTGATATAAAAAGTATGTTTTTAACTTTTAAAATAGCCCTTCTAATAATTAAAAAAAACTGCAGCATGGTTTTAGCATCATAGGACCCCGAACATGAATTTAGCTATAACATCTAACAGTTTGGATGGAGTCTTCATTGAAGAGCTGTGGACTCCCCGTAAGCAGTGCTGTGTTTCATACACTCAGCAGTCATAAACCACGTAGTTTCCAGGATACCAGCCTGGCTCAAAGAGGGGTCCTAACATGGGACAGGAGCCCAACCAGTGCAACTGATTTGTGTCAGGAAGATGGTTACTGGAACAGCACTTGGTTAAGTCATGTGCATTACTGTCTTTATTTGAAGAGGCCACGGGGAGCTTCTAATGCTGGCTCTCCAACAAAGTGCAGCAATGAGAAGCAGACTGTGGCTGGGTAGGAGGAGGAGTGAAGGTAAAGATCATGAGGGAGTAAATAGAGAATGTGTGTGAATGAATTTAATTTGTAACATATATTTTTGGGTGACATATAATACGCCATACAAGTGATATAATATCCTTATACCAAACCAAGAGCCAGATGAAGATTTTTTTTTTAAATTGCACATTTGAAAATCGAGTTCCAGTAAAAGTTTTTAAAAAGCAGAGTAGTGCAACAGACCAAAAGGGTATTAAATCAAGGTAAACTACACCCTAACTCATTTTCTTGGCTTGGTAGCCAGTTTGATAGTGCTAACTTGGAAGATGCCAGAGAACCCAGAGTTCCAGTTCTTTTCCGATGGGTGGATCAACATCCAATGGGGACACATTCATGTTCCAGTCTTACAGGCTTGACTTCCTGCTGTCCAAGCAGAATGAATGGAGTGTGAAAAGACCATCTGGAAAAATGAGAGGTGATCCAGGAGGGGAAAAAATAGGACAGAAAGGAGAGATGTAAAGTAAAAGGGAAAATGGTGGGGTTACCATTAAAGGCACAGCACAAATAGCTCTGTTACAAAATTTTGTTCTTCTAGGAGTAAATTTTACTTTTGAAGTTGTCGCAAGATCATTCAGAGAATATCAGCTAAGGTACCATTATAACTCTTGCATTATTTTTATGCATGTTTATTGTATTTAATGTTGAGAATGTGTGATTCTCTAACCTTTGGAGTTCCTCAAGGTTCAATAATGGGTCCTGTCTCTTTTTCTTTCTCTGTAAATCCTACAACTTAAAGGCACATTATCTGATAGGTTGGTTAATCTTAAGGCTACACAAAAGCAGTTTGGTAACCAATCTTCAGTTCCAATGTAGTTACATCTATTATTTATGTTCATATTGTCTATGATTTTCCATAATATAAGTAACTGCTATAGATTTCCATTGCTTGTGCTTTTTAAACCACAACAAAACTCTGAGATTCTTGTCTTTTCAACAAGTCAGAATTTTGAAATTGGATCTAAAATTGTCCTTCGTTCAACTCACAATGACCCATTCCTTGTCTATTTGGTTATATTCAGCTAACCTCTTAACATCCACCAGTGGTTGGTTAGGGTTAGCACTGTGCAGGCTGATGTTAGCAGCTGGGTTTCCAGAAAGCTCTGTGTCACATGAACCCCAGTTGAACCAACTTTTAAAATTAGTCTTGCAATTTTCAATTATGAAAAGTATGTTATACTACTGTGTTTTCTGTTAAAACAACTAATGCCACAACCCAGCCATTGTGTTGTCTAGTTAGACTATTACTTGCTTAAACTACAAGGATATACCATGTTTATTGTTCCATTATTATAAAGAAAACCCCAGTGATACATTATCACGTGCATACATTAAACTTCACTGTAGTTGGATGAAGCTAACTAAAAGTTAGATACCAGCTAATGAACCCTACAGTAATTAAATTTTGACACCTCATAAGTGAAGTTAATCAAGAAATTTGACCAAAAGTGTTTTTTAGTGTGTCGCTTCTTGGTGCTATTGAAGTGCTATTGAAGTGCTATTGTTATAAGTAATTAGCTGATTGTAATATGAAGCTGTAAATGGTGGAAGAGAGAAACGACCAAAGAAAATTATCCTATAAATGGGAACAGGCAGAGTAACAAAGCTGTGGTCAAATAATTTTTGAGCATTTACTTTAACCTGCTTGGAGTACCAGCAGTTTAGGAGGGGTTCACACCATTAAAACAGCACAAATAGTGTTAAGTCAAGTTCCCAGTCACAGAAAAGTTCAACAAAGTGACATTCAAATACTTTAAAATGACTGACTAATAGTTCTGGCACTCATTTTATTGTTCTATGTGGCAAATCCCACCCATCTGGCACAGAAGCAGAGCCAACACAAATCATAAAAACTATCGTCAAAAATTGCTTGGCTTTGGTTTTTGGGCCCCTGGTGGGAAGAGAAGGAAGGAGAGAAAAATGGGAGAGTTATCCTCTCCTGAACGAGACTCGAGCTCCCCCAGTGGGACAGCTGAGGCGTCTCTCAGGCATTTTGTATCCGTTTGTCATGTTCTTATCTGACATCCATTAAAACATAATAGAGAGCAGATGCCTGGGAGATGGATCGCTAACCATAACACCCGCCCACACACACACACACACACACACACGTACGCAAACTGAAACACAGAGTGAGAGACATCTGCAGCATCTATAGAAGTAGGTCTAATTACATAACACTTGCTCCAGTCACTGTGGAACACTAGCAGCCATGTCAGGTTTTCCTAAATCAGGAGACGCATGCAATGATAAGTGACACGCCGCACATATGAATATACAAAATGACAACCCAAGTGTGCACTCACAGAGGAGGGAGCACGTACAAAGGCGCCCCTTTGCAAATACACAAAGGTGATTGAACAATCAAGCAGAAAAAGAAAAATACGCACACATAAACTTAATCAGTCACACATTCAGATGCAGTGACGTAGAGATGGGGAAATGGAACATCAATTAGCTCAACGCCTTGGGAGAGCAACGCCTTTAAACTGCTGAGGACGCAGAGTCATCGGCCGAGAATAGACCGTAAGCAAGGAAGCGAGGGGAGAGGGGAAAATGTGCAGTGTCACTGAGACCAAACCTCCATCGTGAGTCTTCACCTGCCAAGAAAAACAGGCATTGCTGAAGGAGAAAGAGGAAGAGAAATGGACAGGGAGTGATGGAAAAAGAGGAGAGGAAAAGGGCAGAGGGACACAGAAAGAGAGACAAATGGAAAACAAAAGGAAGTCAGTGTGAAATAGATATTTTGCCGTCAGCGTGGAGGTCAAGGCTAGCCGGACAACGCGATTAGACAGGCCCCTAAATGCGATGATGATTCAACTGCCTGGAGGAGAAGGGTTGACACTGGTGACAGGACCAAAGTGGCTGGCCGTTTACGTGGAAACCAACATTGTTATGAGTACAGTTTGTCCCCTGATGTCATCCTGCTGCTTCTCATGGCCGGGCCTTCAGCCATACCGCCGGCCTGCTGGGTAAAAAAACACACTGTGACACATTAAAAGAGAAAAACACACTAGACAAGAAAAGGCACACACAGATGATCACGCACTAACATAATGCATAAAACTAACGCACATGCAAAGGTGTGAAAAAGCAATAAGAGCTCATGAATACAACACCCCAGTGTCACTCACAAGTTGGACCGTCGGCAGGAATCCACACAGCGATGATGATGATGGTGAAAGAAGAGGCCTAGTGTACGGAAAAGTAGTGAAGCTGCTGAAAAGTGCTGAGAACTTTCCCCCTTCTTCCAAACAGAGACTTTAGGCTCTGAGCAGAGGGTAAGTAAGCTAGCTGTCTAACACCAGGCTCGGCCCGTGCTGACTGATTCTATCTCCTCCTGGGTTTGGCGAGCGCTGACGGATCCTGTCACCATTGGAAAAGTACTTCTCGCTAGTCTCCACCCTGCTGCCTCCTAACGCAAACAGGAATCAGGACAGATCCACAGAACAGGCTAATTCAACAGATAATTTTCAAGTGTTATACAAACATATCAATATAACAATACCTTAGCCATCAAGGCATGAGTAAATAGTCACCAAAACTCACTCACTCACTCCATCCATGCTTATCTAGTTCAGGATCATGGAGGTCTGGAGTCTACCCAGCTGGGTCATTCTGTCTCTAATCAACCAAGCCTTCTGCTCAGCTTACTCCGATTCATATAAAAATTGAATATTGGAAAATTCAAACATTTATAATGATTGCTGTGAGATTTATATATCACATGTAAATCTTTTAAGATATGTCTGTACAGGTTTGCTTTTATTTAGTTCTAGTTGCTCTATTTCTACTTATATCTATGCATTCTTCTCTCTATTTTATATTACACCTTTAGCTATCAGTCGGTCAAACATGCGTCTGAATTTGTACCAAGCTTTGTACATGCTCAGACTAATAAAGCTTAAATAATGACCGTGATCTACCATGACCATCACATTTCAAAGATAGAGTAGCTGATCTGTGAGCTACAGCCTGCTTAGCCTCCTTACTGCTAAGTTTTGTCTGTTAAATGAGACGCAAGTGTGGTTCCCACCAGTGGTTTACCACTAATAATAATGTAGCTTGCATCAGAGCAGTAACATAGCTGATAACTGCAGCAGGATTTCATAGACACAAAAAACTATATAGGTTTATATATGATTTAATATAAAATGTCTTGTATCAACATACAAGACAATAGCCAGCCTGTAGTGAAACAGTCTTAGGAAATGTAGAAAAGCTATTAGAATAAAAAATGTGATGCAAGATTATCAGCATGATGATTATCAGTATGATGATTATCAGCATGATGATTATAAATATGATGTCTACTTTCGAGCAATTAAACGTGTCCAACAGGCTCATCTTCTAGAAAACACCAATAAAGCAGAAAGGAAATCCCTTCTGCTTCTGAGCACCAGGCAGATTACAGAACTACTGAACTCTGCTGTAGGTGAGGCTAAACAAGACTCAGCCTGCTCCTGGCAAACATGACTAGATTTGCTCTTGTTTAATTAGACTGGTTGATCCACAAACAATCAGGGCAGGTTTACTTTGGCTAAATGTGACACCACTGGCTTCGAGTCATTCCCTGACAGATGAGGTAAGCAGGGCTCAAGCGATAATTATACGTATAGATTTAAAGTTTCCTTTGTTTTGTTAAGCGGTTTTAATGTCGTCACACACATAACGAAGACGAGCCAGGACACAATTAAGTCTATTTTATATCAGACCGACTACAGAGATGTAGATCTGGACAAAGCAGTTCAGTAACTTCATTCTTATTTTGAGTAGTAGCCCGAGGGCAGCTGTAGAGTGGGGCTGTTCACATGCTCACTCCTGCTATGCTACATGAACAGTGAAAAACAGCTGCAATCTTTGGATTTAACCTTGCATCCAACAAATCTTTTTAGATTACAGCCATTATCTGTTTAAACCCCAGGTAGCTTGTATACCATTAATTAACAGGGCCTGATGGTGTCCTATGGGAAAGCCAGATAATATGACTCCTCTCATAAATTCTGAGCTGAAGTGAAATTTTTGTGGCCAGCAATCACTGACTGCTGCTCAAAGAGTCATTATTTTACTGAGTGCATGACCATGTCTTAGGGGGTAGACAGAAAGTAACTCATGCCTCTGGGACCAGGGCTATAAATCTGCATGTGTGTACGTCTGCATACCAGCTTTTGGCCTCGAGGTTCACTTGAGGCTGATGTGGAGCTTGCTCTTGCTTGCCCATCAATCAATTTGCACTTTATAACTGCAAAGACTTGCTGCAAAGAGAGAGAGATGAGGAGTCAAGTGTGTCATGTTTGACCTTAAAACATCAGTGATTGGTGGACTCTGAAATTAAAGATCTGAACTCTACTATGCCAAAGGCATTAGTAACAGGTGTCTGCCTTTCAAACAGAAACATGTCTGAATAGGTTGAGGAAGAAAACAAATGGGAAACTTCTCAATATTTAAGATGATTTTATGTGAAAATATACAATTTCATTTCATTTTCAAGGAATACAATTGCTCTACAGTGCGATCCTATGCTGATGCACTCATTTGACTGTAAATCTTTTTTTTAAAAATGGAAAAAGCAGGTGTCCTATTGTTCAGATAATATGCGGTAATATAATGTATTAAATATTATGTAACCTTAGTTGCAGGTGTGCAGGTGTGGCTGTTAGTGCTATTCTTCTCCATTCATGTGTAAAGGAATATAAGCCTGCATCCATATGGAAGATAAATCCACAGTTCTCAATGCCTTTTCACAACTAAAGCTTTTGAAGGCATTTTTTTTTATCTTTGTTGGTTGATGCATGGAGAATAAATGATATTAGCTCTCCTTTAGCAATGCATCGTCTTTAGCAGTGCAGCTCTATTAATCGTGCATATCTAAAGTTGTTTCTGTGTGCATGTATTTCGTACCCAGTTGCTAGCTTGATAGCTCTTGCAGCTTGCTCTGCCTTGTTCTACCGAGCAAGCAAACACACAAACAAGAAGGGTTTTAACGTGCAATTTGATACATTTAAGATCTTCACTTCCACAAGAGACAGATTTCAACAAAGCTTGAGCAATGCTGCACACCCTCACCTCTTTTATACAACAGCATGCAGCATGTGCATAACTGTCACATCATGTGAACTCATAACTGACTTTACTGGTTACCAACTGAAGTTCTGAGACATGAACAGGCCTGCGGTTGCCCAAATGAGGGTGACTCACTTACCCACAATAACACCCTCTGCTGCGATTTGCTTAAATCAATCAAACCTCAACAACAACAGTCAGTCGTCGTTGACCTTATAAAACAGAGATTTGAGGTGAACCGGGTCTTGTTTGTTGTATAACCTGTCTGCACGAACAGTGGAGGCTTTCATGTCAAATATACAGAGGCATGTTTATTTTCTTATGCTTATTTATCTTCTTCCTATTTAATGATGCGTGCTGCACTTTGTCCAAATCACAAGGGCAGATCACTTTTTCACTCTGGTTTTTGTTTTGTTTTGTTTTTTGAAACAGTGACTTAGTTTTATCAGAGAAGCACAATTTAGGTAACGCAATCATTTTTTATAATATACTGAAGTTTCGTTTAAATGCAATGACCAATAAAATGCAATCAAAATGCAAAAATAAAATGTAAATCAGAGCATATATTCAGAATTTAATGTCTTAAATTGAATTTGTTCAACATTATTAGTCTTTTTAGTACTTAAAAATACATAATATTGACCTAATTTAACAATAATCTGTAAGGAATTCATTCTAAACGTGGGTAAAACTCAGATATTGGCAAAATATGGGACTATCCATAGGACATGAGAATGCATAGTATAGTAAGCAAATAAAGTTGGCATTTAAAAATGTTAAAATTATATATATATTTATGTCTTGTGTTTTGCACATATTTCAAGTTAATAAAAATGTTAACTTATGTTCCAGCAGTTTAGTTATTAGCAAAGGACAACATTAGCTTTACTTGTTGGTTAATTGTTGACATTAAAGTCACTTTAAATAAGAAATGTTGAGGCTCTAATACCACACTCAAGACTTTAAAATGTATGCAGTGCGTTTATAACAAGGAGAGTAAGCAGTGATTTAAAGGACAGAAAGGTAAGTATTTAAAAGGAACTTTTTTCACTGTTAAGTAGTGACATATTTGAAATAAAAGAATCTTTTTTAGGCTTGTCCTGGGCAGAGATAGGTGGGATTAAGTAAGCGTGTGTCTTTTCTAGGAGAAAACAGGCCACGAGCTCCGAAACAAAACCTGTGCAAGAATGAGGGGCACATACAAACATTTGTTTAAACTTTTCAAAACATTTAATAAGAAAATAGGATTTAAAGTAACTTCACATAAAAATATGAGCTGGCATGTGCCTCTGTGGGGAAACTGTTGTCCAAAAAGGAACATATTACAGGATGGGTTGGGTTTTCTCCAAGAACGAAGTTAAACCCTAAACCTGGGTGGTCACTTCATTGGTTAACCATATTATATTGTTTGTTTATGGGTGTACAACAACAAACGTGATCCGAGGAAATGTCAGCTCAGTCTGTGGTCTTGTATTCCAGCCTCCTCTCTGCTTCTCATTGATACTATCACATCATTATTTCTCCAAATAGCATGAAGAGCCTAAATCATTGTGACGTAGGCAGAAAGCAAGGACATGAAATGAATGGCTCGGTGAAAGCCGGCGACAACAACAGCTCTCTGTGAATGTGAGATATTTGGGATCGAGGAAAAAGCATTGTGACCAACTCTGAGTTCTTATTGTTATTGTTACGATACAGCAAGACAAAAGTGAAACATTTTTCTCGTTGCAATGGAAAACCGCTCGGGTGAGTGTGCTCCAGCTGCTTCGGTTTCCTCCCTCACCCGTCTCACCCAGCAAGACGTCTTTCATGCCATTGTGGATGTGGCATGCTGGAAACACAATGAGCCCGAGCTACACTTCCCCTGGCACCATTTCTGTATTGTGGGACCCGGTGGGAGGAGATGCTGGGTCAGAGCAAACTCAACTAAGGCCTAAGAGTTTATAGTTGAGAAAACCAAGACAAACGCCAGATATGTTAAAGTTCACAAGAAACTACAACTAGAAAAGTGCTAAACAAGTATGGCTTGTTTGAAAGAGCCACAAGGAGAAAGCCTCTCCTCTCTGAAAAAAAATAACATGTTAATAACAGTTTATGTTAGCAAGGTTGCATCTGATCAAAAACGCAAGACTTCTGGAGTGATGTCCTCTGGACAGACGAGCTCAAAGTGGCCATAATGGAAAACACTAAATTTGGTAAAAACCAAGCATTTTTGCATATCAGCAAAAATGCTTCATAACATTAAGCACGGGGTGGAGAGGTGATGATTTGGGTTTGTTTTGTAGACGTGGGAGTCAGGAACCTTGCAATCATCGAGTCAACCACCAGCTACTCTATACACTAAAGTTTTTCAAGAGTCAAATTTGAGTCCATCTGCTGGGTCATGCACCAGGACAATGATCCCAATTACACTGAAAATTTACAACAGAATGAATGAAAAAGAAAATAATCAAAGTCCTGCATTGAACCATTAAAACTCTAGACCTCAACCTGGCTGACATGCTATGGCAGCACCTGCAAACCTCATTGAACTGAAGCAACGTTGCAAAAGCGTTGGCTCTCTTCCACAGCATGTCTTCTATCCTGTCTTCCTTCTCTCACCCCAACTGGTCGCAGCAGATGGCCCCGCCCCTCCCTGAGCCTGGTTCTGCTGGAGGTTTCTTCCTGTTAAAAGGGAGTTTTTCCTTCCCACTGTCACCAAAGTGCTCACTCATAGGAGGTCATATGACTGTTGGGTTGTTCTCTGTAAGTATTATTGTACTGTTATTGTAGGGTCTATAAAGCGCTTTGAGGCGACTGTTGTTGTGATTTGGCGCTGTATAAATAAAACTGAATTGGGCCAAAATTCCAAAAATACAGAAAACAAGCACTTGAAGTTATTGTTGCTACAAGTGCTTCTACAAGCTTCATGTAGAAGTCATTCTGTCTGTTGAAAGACGCGAATGCTACAGGTGAAAATATCACAATTTCTTCATCGTGGCACCTGTTAATGGGTAGGATATATTAGGGAGCAAGTGAACATCTTCTCCTCAAAGTTGACGTTAGAAGCATGAAAAATGGGCAAGTATAAGGATTTAAGTGAATTTGAAAAGGCCAAACTGGGATGGCTAGATTACTGTGTCAGAGCATCTCCAAAAGTGGTTCAAGGAAGGAACAGTGTTGAACCAGCAACAGAGTCATGGTCAGCCAAGGCTCACTGATGCACATGGGGAGCAAAGGCTGGCCTGTGTAGTCTGATTCAACAGGCGAGTTAAAGTCAAGATGCCCATGTTGACTCCTGTCCACGGCCAAAAGCACCAACAATGGGCCGCGCTATGAATTCTGGGATAGGTTGGGTCACGAAGGATACACCCGACCCATCCTTCAAATCTGGGGGAAAGGAGGACCCATTTGTTGGCCGCATTTAGAGGAGTCTACGAATTAGAACAGCCTTCGCCACGTCTCTGTCATGTAATCGGCCTACAAATGTGGCCTCTGAAGGATGCGGTCCCTGAGTTTGGACACAGCTACAATACCGGACACAGCAACTTCTTCTTCTTTGGCGTTTAACAGCAGCTGGCAACCTTGTAGATGCAGTGCTGCCATCTTCTGTTTCAGTCCGTTATTACACTCTTAAATCCTACTACTTATTCCTGCATCTTTTAGGATCATACGAAGCTTCAAACGGCGCGTCGACTATTAAATTAGTCATCGACAATTTTGATAGTCAACATAATCGTGACAAATCGACGCAGCCCTAGTGCCACCTTCAGGGGTCTAGTGGAGTTGATGCTTCGATGTGTCAGGGCTGTTTTGGCAGCAAACGGGGAGAAACACAACATTAGGCATGCGGTCATAATGTTATGCCTGATCAGTGCATTGCCTGGAATACATTTAAATCAAGTGATCACCCACATTTATACAAAGAAGGCAGATGTTTCTGACATTTCAAAGATTAGACTGATTTATCATGCAGGACTGAGTTGTCAAGAGGTTCAGTGGTCAGTGCTTTGGTTAAATTATAGAAACACCCCCAACCTAATCAGTAACACCCACTCAGAGCACACATCATGAGTGTACCCCACAGGGCTCACTAGGTAGCAATTACAGGCACTCCCACTTAAACCACCAACATGTCCCTAAACCTTTTTCCTGAGCATGGCCTCACTATCTACCTGCTATAACTCTTCAGCCTCCTCCCTCTCTCTTTGAGCTCTCTCAGATCAGATTACAGAGCCATCTGATAATGGTAAACACTGTGGCTGAATGCTCTACCTGTGATTTTGTGTGTATTGGTTGGCACGAAGGTAAGAGTGGTCAGTCCAAAACAAGACTCCCTCCATTCACACAGTTTGCTTGACAAGCTATGACAGACAATCATAATCCTAAGGTGGATTAGAGGCTGGTTTTGTTTTCTTCTTCTCCTAAATTTAATTTCCAACCATGTGCATGTGTTTAATTCCATCAACCGTTAGGTCATGGTCTGCTCAGCCATGCACATCCAGTCTGTTCTGCCACCGCAATCATGCTGGACAATTACAGTAATCCTATTGATCCAAAACACACCTAACCTCACCATTATTTTATATCCAAGATTGACCTCAAACACCAAGGCAGTCTTGGTGAATTGTCTCTTCAAGCAGGGCTTGAAAATTATGAAAGACAACATCTCCACAGCCACCCCCCCTGGATACTTCCTCTCCTCTGAGTTCTGTTTGAACACATTGCACTGGATATGTACACATATCTAGTTCAACAAAAGGCTGGAAAAGTAAGTTGTACTAAAAAGGAACATTATAATTGGCAACAGGTCAGTAACTTGATTGGCTATATAAAGAGCACTTTAAAAAGAGTAAAGCTGGGCAGATGTTCAACAATCTGCAAAAAATGTCTGTCTCCAAGTTGTGGAACAATTTCAGAATGATATTCCTCAATAGTAGTTGTGATCTTAGGGCAATCAGAAGGCTGTGCATTTAAAAACAGGCATGATTCATTCAGAAAATGCATGGCCTCAAGAATGGCAAAGACAATCCAGGACTTTTGATCAACTCGGAACTTATGTCAGACCAGACCAGGACATTTAAACCTCTTCCAACTTTTTTGAGACATGTTTCTGCCATCAAATAATAATGGCTTTTGCAATTTCTCACTTTAAACATTTAATGTGTTTTCTATGTTCTACTTTAAAGAGGTACCTATTTTTCACCCTTTTTGAAATGAAGCTAATGAGTAAGTTCAGTAAGGAAGCTCTATAGTAACACATCTTTCCGCTTCCCAGGTGCTGGCGGCTAATCTGAGCTTTAATCTAAGTTCTACTCTCCCATGCTGTCAAGTTTATTGTGACATCACTCCAATCATTTTTCTGCTGGCCTTCTTCAGGCCAATCGGCTTTCACTCTGCGTACTTTAAATCTCAATGCCCATCTGCTATTCTCCCTTGCAGATGCCTCCATACAACCCACCTCCTCGCCATCACCACCTCTCCCTCGTCACTCAGGCTCAGTTCAAGCTTCAACCTTCATCTCCACCACCAGCATCTAGACTCCAGAAGGTCTTGCTCTGATTCCTATTACCAACCTGTTCTGCTGTGATGGGCCATCCAAATCTTAAACTGTACTTCAATAAATCACGTTCAATTCCTTCTAATGTTCTCTCCTTATTGAGATGTCATTAAAGGTTACACACATGTAATTAATAACATTAACTCTGGCCCTGTTCCATTTAGCTGGGAAGAGGCCATGGGATTATAGCTCTTCATGTGAACTGCTATGGCACTAAGTAAATCTGAACTATAATTAATTTCATTCATCACAGTCACCTATTGGATATCATAGCCTAAAAAAAAGTTTAAAGATGACATTCATGCGAAACAGGCCTTCATAAGCTTCTTGAAAGGTTTATGGTGCCAGTATAGAAATGAACCCGGGACTACAGTAATACTGTTGATGTATTCTTGCATGTTCTGCGCACTCTGCTCTATTCATCTTTGCCTCTGCTCCCTTAGTTTTATCCTCTATCTTAGTCCTGCAAGTTGAAACAGTCAGTAATGCAAAAAATATAATCAGAAATGAACTTTCACTTGCAGCATTCACGCCCCTGTGAAAGTAGTGAGGATTAAAGTAACAGCAATAAAAACAAGACAGTTCATTGTCACAGCAGACTGTTTTGTTAGTCTGACAAGTAGGAATAAACTTTGACAGCTCTTTAAACTCTTGTGAACTTAGATATTCACGCATTCAAACCTCTGTTAACAAAGTCCAATTTATTATACTTTAATATTGAACTTAATTAGCACACCTTGCCATGAGCCACTACATCAAAACATTCGTTTAATTCTAGCACGTTAAAGCATTTTAATCATTTTCCACGATGCATCCTGGGTGTGCAACAGGAAAGGACTAAACGTGAGACAGTGAATATTGTGTGCATTTTTCAGTTTCCAGCTTGTTAAGCTAAAATTTATAATTGTTCTATAAACACTGACAGCAGTAGGAAATATTTAATACACTAACAGGCCTCTTTAGCAACTTCTTGTGAAGTTTGTGAATTATTTTTGGAAATTAAATGGTTCCAAAACACCTACACAACCACCTCATAATGCTACAATGTGCTGCTAGTGACTGGAAAAGCAAGGCTTTACTCAGCCAAGCTAGTCAGTAGCTTCTCGTGGCTGAGTAGCTCTGACTCAGACTGCCAGAGCTACTCAGCCCAAGTAAATAAGAGGTGCGCAGTCAGCAGTCTCCTCTTTTAGCTGCTGCTTGCAAAGTTTAGCTTAAGCAAATGAAAGTTAGCTTAGTTCTTCATTTAAGAAGAATCAGCAACCATGCTAGCTAGTTTGTTGTGGCTATGCTTGGACATTCAGGAGCTACATTAGCAATCATGTTCACCAAGTTAGCAAACCAGCATGACTGCTAACATGCTTGCCAGGAGGACATCACTCTCTGACCGCTGGTGTTTCACCTAAGAAGTTGCTAATATAATGTGCTAGTATGTTCTCATCAGTTCTAAACACCCAGTGCAGCTAACTCTTGTGGAAATGCTGTTACCTTTGAGGGTTTCTTGTCACTAAAGAAAGTACTAGACCAGTTAACAGTGACAACAGTTAATGGCACCAAATAAAAATATGTAGTATTCCCAAAGTTTTTAAGATTCTGCAGGGAGTCATTTTATAACAATTTAGGAAACATCACACCTACTGAAAATTTGGTTACCACCTTTTCCAGAGTGATCTGTGTGTGAGGAGTCAACTTTTATCGACATTTGTAAGCTTTTAATACAGAGAGGATCTTTTTTTCTACCTTACAAGTTAAGTTATATTTCAATTCACAAATAATTTTTCTTATTTGTAAAGTTGTTAGATAAAAGCAGATACGTGAAGTTACATTAAAAGCAGGGACCTGTGGTCTTGCTGTTATGCTAAACGTTGACAGGCCACATACCAGTGTGACAGACTGCTTTCCATAAAACAGTTAAAGGAGTCCTGTGATCACCTGTGGCAGACGGGTGGAACTCTCATCTGTTGTTACATGAGCGCTGAGAGATGAACAGATTGGAAGATGAGGAGCTGGATTCCTCGAACACAATCACACACCTGAGATCAGATCATAACCTGGAGAGATGCTCTCACACACACACACAGATATGAAACACACACACACACCCTGCAGAGGCAGACTCCACATGTACAAACCACTGAAACGAGTATAAACCACAGGGATTATACTGAGTATGCTGCAAATAAAACCAGACTGGAACTGATTGAAAAGCATTGTTGGGATTTGTTTCATTTCAGTGGCCGTGTCAGGTACATGGGGACATCACACAGAAGACTATTCTAACTATTCTGGGAGCATCTAAGCTTTCCTGGTAGTCACTCCAGAGCAAATGAACTTTGAAAAGAGAGCTTTATTTTGGATGTTGCAATTCAGCCCCCTCTGCATTAGCTGCTTCAGGCTAATGTGGAAACAAACACACAAAAAGAAGTACATAAATTGCTTTTAAAGGCTCTAAATCACACACACACACACAGAGTCAGGATGCAGGCATTTCTGTGGGCAGCTGTGGCTCTTAAGTGGTCAAGGCAGACGCAAACACAGTCAGAATGAGTGCGGCATGGCAATCTAAAGTCCTCATTAGCCCAGATGATTCAGCCCCTTTTCACAAGGCAATGCTGTGGAAGTGCACTGGGAGTGTGTGTGTGTGTGTGTGTGTGTGTGTGTGTGTGTGTGTGTGTGTGTGTGTGTGTGTGTGTGTGTGTGTGTTTAAGTGGGAGTGAGAGCACCGTCCAGCACAATGGAAGGTTGTGACCCACGTATGTTCATCAGTGCCATAGTAGGAGACAGGAAATGATTATTGCACTCCTGCTACGACGGCCATGTTTTCCTCAGCTGTTCCATTCTCGTGTAATCGCTTCAACATAAACACATCTTTGAATGCAGGTTTACATGCAGCTACTGAATCGCCAGAGGTCAGAGGTCAGCAAAGGAGGTTGCAGGTGACCACAGGTGAGTGCGTGTAATCTCAGAGGTGTGTTTTACAGGAAGAAGCAGGTCAGAGGTCAAATCCAATAATGAACTGGAGACAATCACTGACTAAACGTTGTTGCGTGGAATAAAAAAGAGGAAATGACTTGCTGTCATCATGACAAGCAATTTAGTTTACTGTAAAATAGGATTGATTCCAGTGGATTATGTTTTATTGGAGTTTGAACAGACAGGAAGATGTTAATGCTTTAAAGTTGCAATCTTGAAAACATAAGAAACAGTTAAGTGCACAAAGTAAAGGCCCATTAAATTACAGATATGTTAACGTAAGGCTCAAATAAGAGTAACTCTTTTATCAACGTTTTAAAGCAACGAAAGGAAGGTTAAGATCCTGTTATAGTTCTACTTAGTATCATGACCAAAATGTTTAAAATGATTTGGTTTTGACCTTTTGAGAATCTCCTCAGGAAAGTAATTGAATAAGTTATTATAAGTCTGTAAATAAGGACTATTATGCATCACTTTATTTAGTTATGGACCTTACAGATTAAGGTGGTGCACTTTAAAAGTTCAGCTCAATTTTTATTTACCGTATATAGCGCCGAATCACAGCAACAGTCGTCTCAGAGTGTTTTGTACTCTAAGCCCTACAATAATACAAAGTAAATCCCAACGATGAAAACAACCCCCTGTGAGCAAACACTTGGCGATCGTGGGAAGGAAAAACTCCCTTTTAACAGGAGGAAACCTCAAGCCAAAGCAGAGTGAGGGAGGGGCAGCCATCTGCCACAACTGCTTGGGGGTGACGGAAAACAAGCATGTGCTGTATAAAAATATCTCCAGCAATAAAACTATATTAGCAATCATTTGAAGGCCTGTTTCTAACCACTTGATGAGTGTAAGTCACTTTTAGCATTGCTTAAACTCCTGAGGTACAAATGTCACTATGGCCTAATGTCTGAAACACGTATCTACTGTGTTGACCAGCTGAAGTGGAGCTAGCACAATGCGTTTGTGTAATAAAAAATGTATACCTCAAGATGGTATAGTGAGACAACCACACAAGTCATTAAGAACACAATGATAATTGTAGAAATGGAGTTAGAGCAGGAAAGAAAAGAACAGCAGCATGTGTCCAGAAACTTTTAAACACACCCATTAGTGAAATACTATTTAGGCCAGGGGTGGGCAATCTCAGTCCACGAGGGCCGGTGTCCCTGCAGGTTTTAGATGTGTCCTCGAACCAACACAGCTGATTTAAATGGCTAAATTAGCTCCTCAACATGTCCTGAAGTTCTCCAGAGGCCTGGTAATGAACTAATCATGTGATTCAGGTGTGTTGGCCCAAGGTGAGATCTAAAACCTGCAGGGACACCGACCCTCGTGGACTGAGATTGCCCACCCCTGATTTAGGCGGTTTTCACAGCTCGTTGCCAAGGGAAACAATGGTAATGACAGTTCTTGGATATGTGATTAAACCAAAACAGTAAAACTGCAAGGCTGTAAAAGCTTAACAATGAGTGGAAAGACGCTAAAGGGCTTTCTATAATTAGTTAATTATTCTGTGGGTTTGCCCCTGTAGCAACACCTTTCCATACTGCACGTACTCATTTGCTCCATTGTTAATGTAAAAACATTTTTTGGAGCCACTTCAAGGTGTTTTAAAAGGTTTGTCTTAGCTATTGGTAAGGCAGCCCCCCTGGTGGGATGCTGCACTGGTGTATGGATGATAGTTATGGAGAGAAACTAAAGGTAAATATGGAAGAAGAAGAAAAAGAAAATGGGGGTATGGGCAGGGTGGGCATGAACTTTTTTTGGCTTCTGATAAGAGGAGTGCTGGAAAAACTATGAGAATCACTGGCTTGGGCATTCAGAAAACCCCAATATAGCGTATCCTAATACCTTTAAGGTGATTTGGGATTTGTCAGGTATTTTAATATACTTTCCAACCATATACATGTGCATTTTGAGATGAGGCTTTGTGTTCTGCCTTTACATTATAAGCCACAAAAGCCAAATAATCTTAATAAACATCCTTGATATGACAAAGCGATCCCACAGCCAAAGCTTTGGTTACATTGTGTTACATTCCCAGCTCGAGAAGTGCTCATCTTTGTCCAGCTTCTCCTGCTCTTTCTGACCACTTTTCCATGTTAGTTTAAAAGCTAAGACCAAAAGTTTACTCTTGACCTGGGAAGTGGACTTTGTGGTGAGCCTGTTTTGTAAAGTCCTTTTTTCCATCCTTCAAACTCAATCTTTGTTTTCAGCATTGCTAAAGAGGTAGTTAAAGGGAACACTGTTTCATAGTGCTTGGAAAAAAGGTAAAATCTCGAAAAAATTAGAAGGTTATATCAAAATACTGTGTGATTATCGTATTTTCTGTTAAAACAGGACGGTGGAAAGACCCACACTGCCTCCTCCCTGCAGTTGAGAACTGAAGCTTAACTTATTGGACCTTTAATTAATGCAACCAGTGGAACGATGAAAAATAGACCCTGCTCCCTCAGGTAACCTGAAGCTACGCACACACATCCACCAGCCTGCCTGTCTGGCCACCTGAAGTATTGTGGGATATTGGAACAGCTGCCCCCCATCCTCCCCACGTCTCTTGTTCTTCTCCACCCAACCCCATTAAAAAAACTCAAGCTCCTGGAGGAAACACCCACTTCCTCTACATTCCTGAAGGATTTTCCATACAGAGAATAGTAAACAAACCTGTGAACAAAGAGCGGGAGCAGGGGGTAGGGAGGGGCACGCAGACAAGTTAATGTTATTTCCTTCGAGTAGTAAATCAAACTGCACGGCAAGCAGGAGGTGGAGAAGCAGATTTCTTTTGTGAGGCTGTGGAGGTGTTTATCATCAGCAGCGACGGTGGCAGAAACAGTCAGAGGGAACAAAAGGCCTGGGCGAAGGCCTGCGTCAACCTCTTCATCCTCCCACTCGATTTTCCCGGCTGTCTGATGCAAACATCCACACAAACACACACTGCCTGGTACTGAAGAGGGCAGAGAGAGAAAGGAGATGGCAGGAGGAGAAAGGCCTCCTTATCAGTTTTAGGCATGGGAACCTCTGCGTTGCTCACTGAGTTGTGTCAAAAATCTGAACCTGATGCACAGGAAGCACTCGAAAGTGTGCGTATGTGCGTGTGTGTGAAAGGAGAAGAGAGAAAGTGGTGAATCTGGAGAAACAGGAAGAGAAACAGTCTGGCGTTAACTGACAAAACAGCAAACCAGACGGTTAGACCAAGAAACCGACAGGCAAAGGTCAGATTTGTTAAGTGGTGTTTGTGTGGGTGCATGTGTGTGAGCATGTGCATGTGATGCCAGGTGCCCATTGGCGACATTTAGCATTTTCCCTGACAGAGCAGGTGAGTCTTTGAATTTTCCTGTAGTGAGGGGTCACGCTAGCATACAGGTGTTGACTAAAGTGCTGATTTCTACAGTTGTCAAAAGTTTCCTGCTGGAGCGCACACACACATACACACAATTTTGGCCCACGCAAACCATTGGGCGTCTAAAAAAGTCAGCTTCCTTCTTTAAAGGTCACTCCACTCATTGCTGACACTTTCAGTGGGCATGTAAAATTCAGCATCCACTGAGCATTCAGAAACAATACACACCATCCTGGTCCTATCTTCAACAATATCAGCAGGCCTCATATAACACAGGAGGCCTGTTAAAACTATGTTCCAGTATGATGGAGGCTGGCACTGGATGTGTGAATGACTCATCTTCTATCCTGCTATTTAGCAAGAGCCCACTAAATGTGAGTCCTGACAAGCTGTTTGTTCTGACGACGTCCTTTGTTTTTTCTCTTTTTTTTCTTCCTTTTTTTTTTTTTTTGCTCAATCCCTCTGGCAGAGGCCAGAGTGGAGCTGCTGATCCTGCCTCGGCACGCACATAGGAATGCACTATTGAGAAAGCGCTCCACCGCAAACCCTCCCAGCCATTCCAGCCCGTAATCAGATCCAACCCGCCTCCAAGCTCTCTCTCCCCCTCTTTCTTTCTTTTTTCACCTCTCAGTCCCCCTCTCTCCATCTAAATGACATGCACACACGAAGAACACAAACACCCACATAGAGAACAAGCAGTTGGACATCCACGCATGCACGCACGCAGAATCACAGACATCAATTTGTAGACATGTAAGCTTGTGCAAACACTGTTCCAAAGTGACTAGTAAATGCATCTGGTGGGAAAAGGAGAAAAAGCCCACAAAAAGAATGAACTGATACTGTAATTAAATCAAAGTATTCCACATATTCATAGCATTTCTTTCATATTTACTTGTAATTGAGTAATGGATACTATAAAAGCCTGGTTACACCAGAAAGTATCACAACAAAATAAGTAAAGAGGCGGGAACGTGCTAGCACAGATACGCGAGAGAGACGTGGCGCTCAAGGAATCCTGAGTAGAAATCTGTGGGAGGATTTGTAAACTCTAAAGATGGCCGTTGTTCTGGTCTTGCCACAAAGAGCTCATCAAGAGGGAAAATGAGACAAGTTTTACCCAGTGATGTTGTGCTGACAAACATACACAGCAAATCTATTTGCGTCTGCAGCAGAGATGAAGGCAGTTGCATTTTTTTTTCTTGGCACTTGTAATTTGGTACATTTTCACCATTTTGGACATGATGGCAACAATCATGGCAAGAGTGGAAGGTCAAGGGAATAAGGAATAATAAAGAAAAGGGAATAAAGGAATAAGACCCCAGTCACACTGGTCTAAAAAGCAGTCTGCAACGATCTGGCAACTGCCAATCCTCAGGTAAAAAGGTCTATTCCCCGTTGATGGCAGTTGCATGCTAAAGTTTCAGTCACACAGGCTTGAAGACCTGTCACTCCCTAGCAATCACCAGTTACAATTTTAAATGTGTTTACTCCTCAGTGGTTGGCAAAAACCTCTCTGTGACCTCTCAATCACTTCAACAGAGATATCAGTCTTTGGTGCTATCAGCATTTGAACATGAACATCATTTGACAACGTGTCAGTTAGCAAGCTTGCTAATGCTATTGAGGACAGACAGTTTTTTTAAAAGGCACAAATATACCACCAGCTAACTGATGTGTGAATAACAATCAACTCTGACTGCTTCCTTTACTTCTGTCTGTGAAGACACTGTGTCTAACAGATTAAAAAAACACTATGGTATCACCTATTAGCTTGTATGAGCTTCCAAGTTTTTTAGTTTGCCAACGCTAGCGTTACCTGGTTGCTTAGTTAGCAAAGTATGCTAATTTTTGGCTAGCAAAGAAACAGAAGTGAAGTACTTACCAATCTGTACAGTCACCCATGACAACAGGTCAAAACAGCTACAAATTTAATTAAACATGACATTAATAATCACTCAAAGCACTTCAGCATTTAGATTAGAAGTTTGGCTTTTTTAATGATTAGCATAAAGAGTAAGCAAGTAGGGCTACTCAAAGAAACTGTGTTATATTTATGCTATTATAGTTCACTAATAGTCCACATTCTCTCAATGTTTTAAAGGTTCATCAAACTTCTGTGTGAATATGTAACGTTATCAGTTTTTCCCGTTTTAAATCAACAGCGAAACCAGGCCTTCAGAGACAGGGTGCATCTTTTATTAGACTAGCATTCAGGTTCATGACACTCTTCATATGTTTTGAATTTCAAATATGATTCACAACTTAGTCTGAATCTGACATTTCACAAATGTTGCGGTTTACTTTCGCTACGTTTAATGTTTCATCAGTTTTCCCCTGCACATAGACTTTTGGTAACACTTAAAATGATGAATCTCTTATAATAGGAAACTAACAGGAGTAAATTTTTCAGTTTATGTGCTGTTATAGCTAATTTGGAGTCTTAGTTAGTCAATGATGAGTTTTCCTCCCTCAGTCTCTAAAGCCTAAATCTCCTCATCTCTTTCCACCTGGCTGGCTCTGATTGCTGCTGATCCTTCCCTCTCCATCTCTCCATCTCCAGACCTCCCTCCCTCTCCTTTCTCTTTCTGTCTTTTCACTGAGGCGGGAATATTTCCTTAAGCTCCCTTTTCTCTTCTCTCAGGAAACTCTGACTGCGGGGCTGTTTTTCTGGCTTTCAATAAACTCTTGGATCCTGCACCTCTCTGAAAAAAAACCGCAGCTTCGATTACACAAAATGAAGCACCACACAACCCTGGGCAACCGAAAGGTGTTTTCAATAATTACTTATTATGTGTGTTTGGCGAATCAGAAACATCTGCGGCGAATCTGACTGAAAGAGCCCCAAAACATTCCTAAAATAGGAGTGACGCACGCAGACTCTAAGACACACATGGCCTCTCTCTCTCTCTCTCTCTCTCTCTCTCTCTCACACACACACACATACACACACACACACACACACACACACACACACACACACACACACACACAGGAGGGCTACACTGTGCCATTGTCAGTATGGGTCTATTTGCAGGCTGTTTTTTTAGCTGGCCACAGCTGCGGAAATGAATATCAAATGTGGTTCTGCTCCCATAAATCAAACCCGTTTGCCGTGTTCTGACTTTCTTTCCCCCGTTTAAAGTCAATTCACTGGGGTAGTGTGCATTACACTTACATCCCACGGCTTAACTCTTTCCTCCTGAAACAGTCAAAGAGGAGAGTGCAGGAGCTGGAGGTTAGCAAGACACAAGGAGGAAGGGGGGTAATAATAAAGCTTGTTTTGAATGTACAGTTATTTGAATGTTCACCATGTATTATTCATGGCCCCAAAAACCCTGAGAAGGTAACCTTCGAGTCTGAAAGTGTGGAAAATGAAAGGTATGAAGATTACAGAAAGAATGAGATATAGTGGCAATGACTGTGGTGCCCATTATGAATAATGTAAATCATTTGGTTTCTCTTTAGTGTTCTCTTTCTGATGTGTCTTTGTTCCTCTAAGCAAAGTTAGCCACAGCTTTTCATATGTCGCTGTGCTGTCTGGAGTGATGTGCCTTATAGGCCTGGATGGTTAAAATCAGACTTTTAGGTTAGGATCTGTTACATCTGTTAAAAGATTACTTTCCATAGATGGATGTCTGCCATTGGTTAATGACAGCTGTTTAACCACAAACAGTCACATGACCAGGAGAACTAAAACAAGCAGAAAAAGCTAATCTACAAAACTGTATTTTCAGCAGGTGTTTACAGTGAACCAGGGATTCAGCCAAACCAGTGGGATAAGGAAGGCTGTTCCAAAGTTTAGGTGCCATATCCTAAAAAGCCTTTAGATTTAAAATAAAATAAAATGACCAAATCTGATCATCAGAGAGGCCAACTGCTCCATTAAGCAAGAGACATAAGAAGTATCCTGGCTATACAGGACTTTTGAATTAACAAAAAACTAAAAATGTGTTAAAGTCCCTTTTCCATTAGTACCTACTCGGATGGACTTGGCTCGGTTTGCCACATTTTTCACTGTTTTCCATTAAGTCATAGGACCTGGCACAAGCAGGAAGTAAAATGTGACGTTGTCAGACTGCATGCCACTGATTGGCTGGTGAGTAGCGTCACTCAATGAGTCATGAGAGCGTCTCGGTCCTGAAAATCAAAACCACCATTTTCTACTACCAGGCTTGTGGTAGAAAGTACCCTGAGTGCTGACCTATAAGAGAAAAGTACTATATAAGTACTATTTCACCGTGTTGCTGTAATAGGATGCACAAGGGCGATTGTGGCTCAAAGAGTTCGTCTTGTAACCGGAAGGTTGCCGGTTCGAGCCCCGGCTCGGACAGTCTCAGTCGTTGTGTCCTTGGGCAAGACACCTACCGCCTACTAGTGATGGCCAGAGGGGCGTCAGTCTGCAGGGCAGCTGTGACTACAACTGTAGCTTGCCTCCAGCAGTGTGTGAATGTGAGAGTGAATGAATAGTGGAATTGTACAGCGCTTTGAGGGTCCTGAAAAGGGCTATATAAATGCAATCCATTATTATTACAAGTAGCAACAAGTCTGTTTGTGAAATCCGCCTAGATATTCCACAGTCATCTCTGAATGGTATTATAGCAAAGTGGGTATATTTAGGATTAAATTCATTTTTCACCTACACCAGTGAGAAAAATTTGCTTCAAATTCTTGCTAATGTATTAAAAATAAAAAGCAAAAATACCACATATACATCAGTATTCACATCCTTTTGCAGATACACTGTTACAGAGCAGGGTCTCTGAGTGCTGAGGCACACAGTTTGTAAACGTGTCCAACACTCTGGTAACTTAATAACTGTATAGATCCAAACGCCCTCTGGAATTAACATCAGCACAAGAACTTAGTGTTGGGAGCTTCGTGGCATGGGTTTCTATGGCCAGGTAGCTCCTCTAGATGTAATGTGTACTTTTGTCCACATAGGTTAGGTTAACAGAAAGAACTGAGCCAGCTTAGAGATGTGACATTCAAAATTAAAGTGCTGGTCAAAACTAATGAGATTCTTAGCAGATCAATATTACTAACCAGGAGACCAATCCTGACTGAATGTAGGACAGAATAAAATCATCTAATTGTCCCATTAGCAACAAACCAACAGCAACACTAACCTGAAGAGCTTCTTTTCCCAACTCTTTATTGACTGAAGTGAAGTGTTCCTGAGATCAAAGTGTGACAGATGCCTTTTGCTTTGCTACTTTCTGCAGGGACTGGACCTTTTAGGTAATGGGAGACATAACTGCCAATCTTCTGGGGCCCTCTATGGCAATCATAACATTGAATGTGTGTGTGTGTGTGTGTGTGTGTGTGTGTGTGTGTGTGTGTGTGTGTGTAGGCGAAGGAGGGCGTAGCGCTGAAAGTGCCGGAGGTCCTCCTGGACTCGGCTTTACTTCTGCTTTTCTGGGATTAGAGGGGATCCTGTTGTCAAAATCTTATCTTAACCTACCAGCCAGGCCAAACCAACACACACACTCCAGATCAAGCTGTGGGACAATAGACCTGGCCATTTGTTGGTTTAACAGGTCTGCATGCTTGCTAAAGGGGGATTGGGGATGCCTGCTCTGATGTGCAAAGGCCTGGGAGGGTGAGGGAGTGAAGCCTTGCCAAAGGGGAGTGTGTGTGATTGTACTCGCATGCGTGTGTTTAAGTAGGGCAGGGAGAAGAGGGGTCACATAAGGCCGTGTATGCGAGTGTGTATGTTTGGGACGGTGGAATGCAAGAGAGGAGAGGGGGGACATGCAGCAGGGGACATCCCATTAATACCAGACTTAATCTCCACACTGGGCACCGACTATACACACACTCACATACAGTGCAACCCAGTATCACAATAAAACGTGTGCTAGACACGCCACTCCTCCATGTCTGTTTCACACTTTGCCTCTCCAAAGCGACAAATGTGCAGAAGTTGCATTACTAGCAGGGGAGGTATTATATTTAAAGCCACAAACTCGGTACGTGTCGGAGCAAAAAAGTTATTAAGTTCATTCCTTAATCATCAGAATCGATTAAGCTAGGGGGCGAATATGTATTTACGGGTAAATGTGTAAATGATGTCTGTTTAAACGCTTTCCCGTGATTATTTCTTAATGCTGGCTTGAAACAAAATAGCTCCCTCTGTTGTTACTGCAGATTACTGCAACTTCTGCATGCGTGTACATTTCGCGTTTTGAAGAGGCAGAGCGTGAAATGGACACAGCGGACCGGTGTGTTTATTACACTCTTTGTCATGATATCAGGTTGTGCAGGGAGACTGACAGACAGCCAGAGAAACAGGTTGTTGGGGTGAAATCATTGTTTTCATTCCTAACTAAAAGGAAAGGAAGAGGAAATGTTTTTGTTCCATGTAATATAACCAAATACCTACATTAACACTGTCAGGAAGACACACTGTCATCAGCATAACATTTTACTCTCTCTGTAAGGCTGACCACTTTTTGCAGATTCACAGTGTGAAAATCTCTCATTTTCCAAAGTATATTTCCACTGAGCTAAAGGTTAGCAACCTAAATGCAAACAAACAAATTAAGCTATGTAATAATGAGTGCACTTAAATATTCCCAGTAGATGTTTTAAGATCCAAGAAGATGTTCAAAAAAAATAAATTTAGTCGATCTCCCATTCAAGGCGGCAATCTCAGGCTCTTTCAAATAAAATATTTTGGGGGGAAATGGCAAAATGTACCTCAGACATGCACTATGAAAAATGTCTGAACAATTCTGTGTTGACTATCAAGTCTGTTTAACTCTAATTTAAAACAGAAGTTGATCTAAAGTGTTTTACAGACACATGCATTTATATTGCAGGTCTCAAAATACATGAAAAGCTGTAAGATGTGCTTTATTGTGTTACCTAGTTAGTAAAAGTAACGTCACAGTGGTCATTTTAGTCAGTTTAGTTGTCATTAATATACAGTCAGAATTGGCAAATTGCTAACGATTCATCTCCTAAATTATAATGCACTGCTCTCCCCTACATAAGCTGGCTTTATAGGTTAGAAGCAGTGGTGTCTGTATCAGTATCTGCAATGCAGGCTCTGTATGGACGATGGGAACAACGCCAACACGAGGATATCAGATCGTCCGGCTCTGTATTTACCTGGTATTGGATTGGAATAACTAGAGAGCGAGGCTGAGAGGAAGCTTGTCATTCCCAGACAACTCGCCACATTTGTCTATTTCATTCACTTCTTAAAAATAAAAATTAAGTTTGAAGGATTGCTGAAGCCCATCAGAGGCCCACAAGTGTAAAGTGACAGGACAGAAGTTGAGATTTGTAAATAGCAACCAGGCTGAAAAACGACAAAAGAAGATGACCTTTTCTTTTCATTTTCCTGCTTTCATAACTTTTTACTCACTGTCGTGTCAGTGTCGTGGCACAGAACATTTGCATTGAGTTACTATTGGTTTAACACGGTTTTTAAAAAGAGTCATTTCCCAGCAGCCGTTTCCCAAACTCGAAACTTTTCAATGCATATGCAAGAGTGCATGGTCAAATAAATTCCAGATTGCACCTTTAACTCCATTCAGTGAAAATGACTGCTTCGCCCGCACTGTGCTGTCAGGCCTCATAAATTTCCCCTGAAAACATGTTCTTTGCATGCAGCCTAATGCGTTTAAGCCCCGAGTCTGGGCAACATGTGCAAGCAAGCAACTACTTGTGCTCTTCTTGGGCGTACGCTGAACCCCACCCTCAAATCCCACCCCAACCCCCTTCACTTATTAAGAAAGGCAGATTTACAGCTGATATTGATCTGTAATTGGCAGTTTCGCCAGGAGTGATAATGCAGCAGTGTCAGCCCTTTGCACTGTAATTAAACTGGAAATTGTCTTCTGGTGTGTGTGTGTGTGTGTGTGTGTGTGTGTGTGTGTGTGTGTGTGTGTGTGTGTGTGTGTGTGTGTGTGTGTGTGTGTGTGTGTGTTGGTCTTTTGTCATAATTACGTATGTGTGAGAATGCGTATGCCAGTCTCCGTCAATATGTGTTTGTGTATACGGTAGGAAAGGACAGAGCCGCTGTGATGTGAAGTTCCATAGACATGCTTGCTGTGGCTCCGGCTTCTCTAAGCCAAGAATGGCAACAATAACAACCCCCTCAGCTCTGGAAGGAGTGATGTCAGCCTCTCTTCTCCTTTCACACACAGACACGCACACTCACACGCATGCACACAAGCAAACAACTGATGCCCCCTGGATCGTTAACATCAGACGCTGGCACAGTGTAATAGCCTACCTTAGCCAGTCCTTTAAAACACACACACACACACACACACATGCACACAGCTTCCTTCGCTTTGCTTTTGAACCCTTCCTCTGCTGAATAGCTGCATTCATAGCCGTCTGCATCGAAGCATAAAACTCTATTAATAAAACAGCAAGGGCCCGCTGAGTGACACCTGCCCAACCCTGCCAATGTACACCTAAGCCTGTTCTAGCAACAAGTGTTATCATAGTCTGCCCTAAGAACTGTGTCATTAAAAAATATGTTAGAATAAAATTCAGGAAAAATAAAGATCCTATAGGGTCGTTTTTCATGTGAGAAGGGGGAGGATGGTTGTGCTGCAACAAGTATAACAGTATTTAAAGCCAGGTGTGAGTGCATGGCCTGCATGTTGTAAATGTCCAGCGTGGAGAGTCGGAGGTGATAGCCAGGCTGTATATAGGGCAGAGAAGAATGGTGCTACATAGAGAGCCAATGGAATAACACTAGTGGGAGCATTTTAGTGAGCCGCCACAGCGTGCAGCCAATGGAAAATGAAGCTGTGCCATGCTAGTGGATGTGCCAGAGTGAGAAAGGAGAGGAAGCAGTCGATGAATAAGATGATGATAATGATGATGATGAAGAGCAGACGTTAGGAAAAAAGGAAGCGAGGGAATGCACCGTAGGTCCCAGAGTGAATGCTACAGTGACCTGGAGTCACTGCGTCATCGCAGATTAAAGCTGGTCTTTTTGTCTCGTTCATCCCAATTAATCATCACTGTTTAACTGGTCTGCTAACGTATGTGCCACTCTGAAACAGCAGGTAAAGAGCCCCTGTGCAGCACGCTGTGGTTCCACATGCAAAGCTATGGGCTGGAGAAATGACAGCAATCATTTGCCGTTTGTCTCAGTGATGCAAAATCTTTGGCCAGAAAATCAGCAAATTCCAGTTTTAGGACCTCAAAGAGTAACTTCACGCACTGTTTAAGTTTGGAAACGCCCATTTGACAAATTCAAACAAACACATTCGAAACCTGGCACACACAACTGCTCCAGTCACGCAGAATTTATAATGCTGCACTTACATATGTAACTCACACCCCAGTCGACGGTGGTGGGGCATGACTGCTTTCGGGCTTTTGAAGGGAGGCATGACAGAAAGGGTTTGACAGCTGCTAGTCCCATTTACCAGCCTGAATTCCTCTCTAAAGTCACTGATAACATTTCAATTAGAAGTTTTCACGTGTCATGCCTTTACGTCACGTTTTTTTTGCTTGTAGCAGGACCCCATTTCCAAAATTGCTGGGATGCTTCGTAAAATGTCAAGAATACAATGCAGTGATTTTCAAATCATTTAAAGCCTAGCTTTATTCTATAGAAAATAGAATAAAGCTAACTTATAAAATGCTGAAACTGAGAATTTTGATCTAAGCAACATGAGACTTTTCAAGATGGACTGTGACTTATACTGTGCTCCATTTGACATGGACTGACCACACCAACCCAGACTTCACAATGCAACATGGCAATCTTGCATCATGCCTAAACCATAAATAAATAACCAAACTTTAAATCTTTACCACCGCTGTCTGTGATTCGCTACATAAGTCATGCATCCTCCAAGTTCTGTCCACGAATGTGCTCAAGTCTCTTTCTTCAACGACTACGACTGTCAACTCAAGAGTGATGTCACTCCCAAGTTTGACATTCACCTTCCAAAGTAAAAATATCCTTCAGTGTGGCAATATCTGAAACCGTTTTTGCAAAAAATGGGAAACTGGAGCAATCCCACTTTTGGTCAGCACAAGCCAGCATCCGCGCTTCAGAGAAGGAAGGCCTTGCTTATCTCAGCAAGACAATAGCAAAGTACACATAATAATAAAACAGCATGGCTCTAAAGAAAGAGTCCAGATACTTTGCTGGGCTCTCTGTGGTCTAGATAATATTACCCATTCGAACATTTTGAAGCATATGGAATGCATTATTTAAAACATAATATATGACTAAAGAGGCCCCAAACACTTCATCAGCTGAAGAATGGGGAAATATTTTGCTTTTGAACTAGAGTGGTTGGTCTGTTCTTCTCCTAAACATTTACAGAGTACATTCTGCTTTACTTGACATTTTGTACATGACAGCTGCTTTAACAGGATTGAAGGAGGATTTTCTGTCCAACTATGAGGCCTCTGAATCGACTAGAACTCAGGCATACTCTATAATAGCGGTCCCCAACCCCCGGGCCATGGACTGGTACTGTTCTGTGAGTCGTTTGACACCAGGCTGCAAGAGTTGAGGCTCTGGTGTGAAATTTATGGTTTTCAGGGTTTTTATCGTTAGTTTTTAATCGTTTTTATCGCTAACTCGATTTCCCTGGGTCTTTTCCCATGTGTTATGAATAAATCTTCTTTTTTTTGGTACCGGTACTGGTTTTATTTTGTTGTATTTATCCGCCACACCTTAAAGGCCAGTCCATGGAAATATTGTCATACATAAACCGGTCCGTGGCGCAAAAAAGGTTGGGGACCGCTGGTCTATATGATACCTTTGCAGTGAATGCAATGAGAAAATAGCTAAAATATGAGCTTTGGTATTGCATGGGAGGAGGTCAGATGTGGGATGATAACCTGGAGCCAGAAGACATGAGTGTTCAGTCTGATTTCTAAGCTCTGCCTATGATGGGAGCATCAAGCTCTTTTTCACCAACAGACTGGCCTGTGGTATTTTCACACAACCCACGGCGCTCTGTGCCATCTCTCAGCACTTAGCTCTCATTGAGATATTGAGAGGTATTTTTTTGTTGTTTTCTTTTGACAGATTACAGATTCTGGGGTATTACAGTGCCTGAGCAGTACTATGCAGCACCTGTAAGTCCACTTGCCTTCCTGCCTGTAACCGCACTGTGGACAGGAGGGTGAGGGGTGGGGTGGGGGGATGGCTGGAGAGTTTTCCCAGGCTCCGCCAAGGTGAATATAAAAGCTGCAGTGTTCGCTCTCCGACTGCATCTCCCTCTCGATCTCTTTGAACTGGGCGGTCGTGTCAGCAGCTCCCAGCCCCCAGCCACCATATCGCCCTTCATGTGCCCACAGGGAGTGATAGGCCGGGCGCCGACAGATCCGCACAGCGTACAGGACTAACGCAGAGACACACATGCTGGGTTGTGCCCTGTCTGCCAACAGGAGACGCTGATAGAGGCATGTGCGGAACACATGGGAAAGACAGAGACTGGAGGAATATGGGCCCTGGCTTTATCTTTGCATTTAGCAAGCACAAACTGGATTTGAGCCAAACCCTGCCTTTACAGCAATAACAATAAATGTCCTCTTCACAGCATCCCTCCGCCTGTTATATCCAAGGGAAAGCAGAGCAGTAGTTTCACTTATCTTCTGCTTATTGCTCCAGTGTACAGCAATCAACAGTCATAAGAAGAAGTGGATTCAGTCTTTATTATACTTATATTATAGTTGTGAGAGTAAAAAGTCTGCACCATCCCATTTAAAATAAAAAGCAGACAAGATGACCTGCTAGACAAACTGGAATTGTAATCATGATGAAAGACTTGGCACAACATAGTGACTGTTGCCGAAGTCATGTTATGATTGTTATACTTATGGCTGCGGGATGTTTCTTTTTTAATTGGCCACAATGGGCATAATGCTAACTTCATGTTGTAGGGGTTGCAAAAAGCGTTAAAAAAAATAGACCTACATCAGCTGGATATGTCAATAGAAGCAAAGTTTGAGACTCAGCAGCAGGAGAAGTCAGAACGCTAACCGCAAATTTAGCCCCAGCTTCACCACACAGGAAGAGCCGCTCCAGCTGTGCTCACAACCAGCAGCTGGTTGGGGAGCACTTCTGCTTATCCTTTTCAGGGTCGCAGGAGGTGCTGGAGCCTATCCCAGCTGTCATAGGGCGAGAGACGGGGTACACCCTGGACAGGTCGCCAGTCTGTCGCAGGGCTAACACACAAAGTCAGACAACCATTCGCGCTCACATTCACACCTATGGGCAATTTGGATTATCCAATTAACCTATCCCCACAAGCTGCATGTCTTTGGACGGAGGGAGGGAGCCGGAGTACCCGGAGGGAACCCACGCAAACACGGGGAGAACATGCAAACTCCACACAGAAAGACCCCGGCCCGATGGTTGAATTGAACTCAGGACCTTCTTGCTGTGCGGCAACAGTGCTAACCACCATGTCGGCAGCAACCTTCAAGAAAATGAATAATGAACACTAATGAGTCATGTTTCAATCTGTCAATGAACAGAAGCCCATGCTTTATTCTTTAGCTGTTGGTCTTCTTGTTAGGGAAGCCCTGAATCTGACTCTTTAGCACTTTTAGAAGACTGCCTGGTGTCATGAGTGTTGATTTCTGCATCCATACGCCATACATAGAATTTGGCATAAGCAGCATGAATGCATAGATCCATCCTGCCTTGTGTCGGTGGTTCAGGCTGTTGGTGGTGGTGGTGAAATGTGTGGGAGATATTTTCTGAACTCCACAGTCTACCTGAGTATTGTTGCTGTCCATGTCCACACCTTTATGACCATGGTATACCCATTTCTAATGGCTAGAAGGTGTTACAAGGGTCTTGAACAAGATAATGAGCCACCAGATCTCAATCCAATAAGTGCATCTGCTGGATGTGGTGGAACGGGAGAAATTCACCATTGGTGTTAAGTCGACAAATCCACAGAAACTGCATCAGGCTATCATGCCAATACTGATCCAAATCTCTGGGCAATGTTTCCAGCACCTTGTTGAATCTATGCCACCAAGAATTAAGGCAAGAGTGGATTCAACCCTGTATTAGCAAGATGTACCTAATAAAGCTTCTGGTGAGAGTTTAAAGCAGAGGCTGAAAAATGAGCCACTGTGGACAAACTGCAGTTCCTCTTCCTGCCACTTGAGGCTTGGTCCAAAAGGGAATGAATCTCCACAGGCTGCCATGCTAAATGTGCAACTTTACTGCATTTAAAAAGAGCAATAACAATTTTAGCCTAGTACAAATGAAAGTTTTGGCACTGTATGGATAGTTTCTTCCTTCGCAATAATTCTAAATGGGGTAAATTTTTCTTTTTATAACTCGTTCACTTACAGGCAGCTGGAGCCAGCCTGTGTTAGCTAGGCCTCATTCACTATTTTGAGCCATTAAACTGGACCTCTTCACTGTGTGTGTCTTTCAGAACATTTTAATGGCATTTTAACATACAAAGGCACAACCAAAACAACAGCAACTAGCAAATGCTAGACCCATAAAATGTGCATAGTGTGGTGAGATCCATGTAGGACAAACATGCAAAGCCAAAAGCTTTCTTGGGCAACAAAAAACAAGGTCCAATTAAGGTAACATGCCACAAGTGTACAACGGCTATTCCCAGTCATTTAAGAGGGAGTGCAGGGGGGCGCTGGTCGAATAACTGCACAGTAATTCTCAGGAAAAACTAAATTAGATCTCAATAATGACAAAATACCACATTCCTGTGTTATCTCATAGCAATAATGGTAAATGTGCCACAAGGTCAGCAATCATATCACCAGCATACTCTGTACTCCTGTCTTACAGAGCAGCATTTATGAAAGTTGTTGTATTCATATAATTATGTACTTTTATAGTCATGTGCAAGGGATACATTTCATGGAATAGGATTAAAGTCCTGCTGTCTGCCCCTAGTTGCACATGTGGCTCTGGGATGGCATCCATATGTCCTACAAATAACTCATTGATTTGTCTGTAATGACCCCTTAACAAAAATCCTTACATGAGCGTTTGACTCCCTCCCAGACAATCCTACCCCATTACATACTTTATACTTTGTAAAAAGAAACTTTGACATGCACTAGTGAGAACCATATGCTGTCATTGTATACACAAAACTACACATAAACATGAAAGAGCAGATTATGTAGTCAGTTGTAAAAACATGTTAAAATATGCCCAGCTATGCCAAGCGCCTTTCCCTAGCCAAACACACATACACACGAATCCCTATTCCCTCACAAATGCACTAATCAGGCATCCTTCCCTTCTTTTCCGGCCACAGTGACGTTGAGCTGGCAGCGCAGCAGGTAGAGTACACAATCGCACTGGCACACAATCAGACAGTCGGCTTCCTCTATCAAAGGTCATCATTCTTATTTATACTATCCGTATCTGACTCATGCTGTCGTTACACAGTGAGCAAAAACGGACACAATGGATGTATTATAAACGATCGGGTCCATATTAAGAATTTGCAGGACTGATGAAACGCACCTGACTCATGCGAAAATGAAGATTATGGTATTTGTTATAGCAACAAAGCAACAAACACACAAGTCATGGTGACCGGAGGGAAGTATGTGCATGCATGTTTGTGTGTGTGTGTGTGTGTGTGTGTGTGTGTGTGTGTGTGTGCTTATGTGGTAAAAGCAGATGTTTTAAGGAATTTAGAGATCTAAAGCATGGATGTGTGTGTTTATCTGCTTATGCAAACCGTTAGTGGGAAGAAAAAGAGAACAACTATCAAGGAGACAACTGTGAGGACTCACATCTCCGAACTCTCATCCCTCTTCCTGCAGTGATTTCAGATCATTCCAACCCAGAGTGCTGCTTGGCTCCAACTCTCAGGAAGGACCTTTTTAGAGATTCTGGCCTACCATCAGGTCACACACTCTTCCTCTTCCAGAGGGCTCTCTGCACGCATAAATCAAACACACCTCCTCCCCTCACCATGCATGTGACATCTATCTAGATGGGCAGGCCAGTCTTAGAGGATGTGGTCTCTCACCAGGCACCGTTAGGCCAGAATCCCAAGTCTAGGGGAGCAGGGCGGACGCTGGAATCCAAACAAACTCTCCAGCATGGATGATAATACTCCCCATGCAATTTTTTTGACAAATGAGAACTTTAAATCTTGCAGGGAACATATAGGAAGCTGCACAACTAAAGGAGGTTCGAGTTTCCTGGCAGCTATGGGAGTGAAATAGTTTCCTGGATCTAAAATGAATGCATTCATGCATCTATAACACTGATTCATACAACATGTCGCATACCTAATCCAAGAGGCCGTAAATGAGGAGCGAAATCCTGCAAATCCTTTAAATCCACTGTAATTTCCAAGAAGAATGTGTGTGTGTGTGTGTGTGTGTGTGTGTGTGTGTGTGTGTGTGTGTGTGTGTGTGTGTGTGTGTGTGTGTGTGTTAGTTTTTAACAATATATAGTATTTAAAGGAACACACTCCACTTTTTTGGAAATAGGCTCATTCTCCATCTCCCTCAGAGTTAACAATGCAGCGTCTTCTTTCTAAATCTGTAGGTTAGTAGGACTTTGGAGCGGGATCTTAAGGGATGGGGCGTGGCCAGGATTTTTGCTCGAGGCGCCATATCAGCAGGCCAAACAAATGCTTGCTGTGTGTGGACACACAGACACGCATACACGTTTACACACACAAACCATCATATAGAAGAGAGATTTCTGAATAGGGATTTTGTTTCTGTTTTTTTTTTAAAGAGACATGAAAGACCTCAACTTAGGGTTAAGTGTATAAACTTGAAACATCTTTATGATGCAACCGAAAGAATCATGAATCTGAAAAGCTACTTGATTTTTCTGGATTTTATTTTTGTTGACTTATGAAGTTATATATATTGTTTTGTATATTTTTGAAATTTCTTAAGGAGAAGATTGCTGATTGGTCCTAACCAATTACTGTATAAAAGATGAACGACACGACAGCACTTCCTCCCATTGTGCAAAAATGAAGCCAAAATATCCCGCTTGTGGGAGCTGCCATGTTCCACTTTTGGAGCCAGAGTCTGCTCAGTAGTAACTCGTGGTGGAGCGTCTCTGCCCACACACCCACTGGACGTGACCGTGAACACGCCCCCTTACACTTTTTACATAGCCCGGCTGCTCTGTCTCTCATTCTGCAGGGTATGGGTAAAATTTATCATACAAAACATGCACTCTGTGCAATATGGATTAACGTTACTGCTGAAGATGTGAGGACATCTGATCTCTGAAAAAACTACTGTTAATGAAGCTGGAAAAACACAGCCACGTCTTGATCCTTAAAAAAGCATATTAATATATAGTAAAAGCCAATCAGAAGTAAGTAGAAGTAAAAGGCTTCAGCCTACTAATATTAGTCAATAAAATACATTCTCTGCGTCAAAAGTGATGAGTTAAGGTGCCCATGGAGGCAAGGGTGCCACCAGGGATTTGGCCCCAGGGTAGACCCAAGTCAGGCTGGAGAGATTATATCTCTTGGCTGGCCTGGAAACGCCTTGGTGTTCATATTCATATTAATATTCTTATTCTTCTATGACAAAAAAGTACAAGTGTTCATTTAAAGAAATAAACAGAGCAGTAAGAGTTTTTTTTTCTTTATTTTCCTCAGCCGAAGGCCGTATCGTTTGTTTTCTGACCTGGGAGATGGATAGTCCTGGCTCAGGGACTTTTTTGGACGCCCTGTGTCACTACTGCTTCTGGCCTCTTGTTGTCTTTTGGTGTGTTTGGTGTGTTTTCAGAGGTTTCACTCAAGGTCATATTGTTCATTTTCTTAACTAGGAGTCGGATAGTGCTTGGCGTCCAACTTTTTTGGCTGCTCTGTGTCACTGGTGCTTGTCCTGGCCTCTTGTTGTATTTCTGTGTGATTTCAGAGCTTTTGGTATCGCTCGAGGTCGTAACGTCCATTTTCTCAACTTGGTCTTGGATAGACCTTGACAAAGAACTTTTTTGGATGTTCTGTGTCACTGCTGCTTGTTCTGGCCTCTTGTTGTCTTTTGGTGTGTTTTAAGAGTTTTTGGTATCACTCAAGTTCATATTGTTCTTTTTCTGAACTTGGAGTTGGATAGTCCTTGAAGAAGAACTTTTTTGGATGCTCCGAGTCACTGCTGTTTCTTTTTTCTCAGTGTCTACTCTCATCCTCTTTCTCTCTGGAGAGTAGCTCTCAGAGTTCTTTTTGCTGCCTTTGGAAATCTGACTGTATCGTCTTTTCAACACAGTTTTTTCTTCACAGATTCGTCTTTTTTTCCTTGGTGGAGAGCAGCTGTCGTCACTTCTGCAATTCTGTGCGACATAATTCGGGCCTCGCTTCCTCTTGAGTGGAAGCTGGAAATGTGTTTCATCAGAATTTGGCTCTGGATTTTGGTGGTCCATTGTAGTAAAGCCAGCGTAAGCTTGTCGGCTTTTGTGTTTACTCTGAGACATGTCAGAGTGTTGATGAAGTGACTGTCTTAAAGATTCAACTATTTTAAAATTTTTCTCAGGCGTACCTTTGAATGCTGCAATCTCGAGTGTTACAAGTAAACGGACTGACAGTTTGGGCTTCTTACCCGGATTTAAGGATTCACAGATCTAAGGCATGTTATGACATCATGATGATGTCAACGTAACAACAACATTTTTTTCTTTTTTTTTAAATTTGGTTCCATTGTCTATGAGGCTTTGGAGCTTGATGTCAAGGCAGGGGGCGTGGCCGCCGGGGCGCCATTTTAGCAGGCCAAACAAAGGGCTAGTGATGGTAAATTTGATTCTTTTTACTGAATCGAGTTTTAATGAGTCACTCACCAAAGTGAATCGAGTTTTTTAAGTCATTTGATTCACTGAGTCAGTCGACCAGAGCGTGCAAAAAATTTACATTTTCACTCAAACTTAATTTGTTTCTCTTTTCATGTAAATCCTACTGCTAAGATGAATGATTCTAAAAGAAAACAACTGAACAGCAAAAAAGAGCAAAAACATTTCTAAAATTAAGCAATTTCCTATCAAAATTGCTTAATAAACATTTATTTTATTTTATTAGTATTTTCCTTAAATGTGTTAAATATATATTTTCTCATCTAAATGTCCACTGAGCTGTGAGCCAGCTGTGATCATAATTCATCATCATCATATATGGAAAAAATGAAGTTCCTGAAGTCTCTAAACAAGAAAAGAATGACACAGATTCTGAGTTTGTCTCATTCAGAGAAGGCCTTCCTTTCTATGATGAACCATCACTTTAGTGTGATCTTTATTAGTTTCAGACCAAAATAAATTTCTGTGTGTGTGTGTGTGTGTGTGTGTGTGTGTGTGTGTGTGTGTGTGTGTGTGTGTGTGTGGCTGGAGTTGGCAAAGGAACCAGCCTGTTGGAGGGATGTTTAATTAGGTTAAGGAGGTCCAGCAGGGAAGACAGCCAACTAGCCTTACACACCCTTGTTCCCGACACACACATATACACACACTTGTTAACTCTTCACTTCTTAAGTGCATCTGGCTCGTCGGGCGCAGCACAGTGTTCAGTTCACATAAAACTTGGACTACTGTTACAAGTTTTCCAGATCCCACCTGCTGCTGGACTCACTTTTCATTATTCCTGAGTGAGAATGTGCAGCACAAATTACAGTAACTGGCGTCATCACGTTTATTTTTAGTTTCTAACAGCTTGACAAAGCTAATATAGGAGTGTAGAATAAGCAATTTTGCGCTTTGCATTCTCTTCAAACATAAAATATGTCGAGCATACTGCAGGTGCAACAACAGAAAATTCGATGAAGTGTTTACACTTTACAGAAGATAAATCTCATTATTCAATCCAGGAAGTGGTTTGATTTTAACCAGATGTTAAATATCTACCATTTCACTTGTAACTTGTTTGTGCATTAGGAGTAGCTTTACGCCTATCCCTTTGTATGGACCTTTTACCTACTTGGCATCCAAACGAAGCCTTGCAACAAGGAAACTTCAACTATAGTTGCTTAGCGTGTGGCTAAAATGCATCCCGGACTGGTTAGGAGTCCATCCATCCATTCGCTTCCGCTTATCCTTTTCAGGGTCACGGGGGGCGCTGGAGCCTATCCCAGCTGTCATAGGGCGAGAGGCGGGGTACACCCTGGACAGGTCGCCAGTCTGTCGCAGGGCCAACACACAGGGACAAACAACCATTCACACTCACATTCACTCACACATTCACACCTAGTGGCAATTTGGATTATCCAATTAACCTATCCCCACAAGCTGGTTAGGAGTAAAGATTAAAATACATGAATACTCCTATGACAGCTTCTGCTGGGTTTTTGATAAAGAACAGTAAAGGTTCCCTATTGATTAGTGCTGTATGAGTGGGCTCCTGTTTAGTTAGAAGATGTTAGTCTTACCACTTGTCCAGTGTGTCAAGATATAAATCAATGCAAGGAGAAAAGCAGCAGACTGTCTAAGTTCATTGTGTACAATAATACAGAAGGAGAAATGTTGCTGTCGCGCTGATGGTTTGGAAGAACTTTGACAGGCTTGCACTGTTGCCTTACAGCATGAAGGTCCTGGGTTCAAATCCACTAGCTGGGCCTTTCTGTGGGTAGTTTGCATGTTTTCCTCAGGTCTTCATAGGTTCTCTCTGGGTACTCAATCTTCCTCCCAAAGACATGCAGTTAGCAGGGTTTGTTTTACAAACTAAATTAATCTAAATTACCAGTGCTGTTAACTAGTGAAGCCTGAATTGAATAAGAGAAAGAAGATGGAAATATTATTGACAAACTCAGGTAAACTCACAAGGTTTCTTTTCACTGTATATAATAAACTGCCCAAACTTTACCACATATCCATTTTTGTACCTTTTAATTGTTGATCCTAATACCACGGTTATTTAAAACCTTACTTTTGACCATGAAGAAACATATTGTATTGGTACAAGAAGTACCAAGAAGTTTGGTACGATCATGCCGTCAGCTTTGGCTGTAATGTACTACACTTGCATACAGCCTCTTATTTTAGAAAGAGCCGTAGTATTCGCTTCTTCATCCAGTCATTTCCATGTAAGTGGCAGAAGATTAATCAGGGATTGCTAAATGTACTTTCCATAATATTCTTTCCCAGTTCCTCCTTGTTGATCCTGAATCACACCAGGACACTCTGTTGAGTCTACCTGCAGGTTTCCCATCATCAGGACATGGAAAACCCAGGCGTCGTAATCACTCCAGCTGGCTCTTTTCGACATGAAAGAGTGGATCTAGTCCAAGCTTCAGCCAGACGCATGAGTCCCTCAACCTGTGTGTAAGGCTATGGAGGAAAATAATTTGGGCCACTTGTTTCCACAGTCCTGCTGTGTTGATCACACCCCACAGCTCATGACTGAGTGATATCGGCTGACAAACATCAGTCCATCTAACCATCTGGCTTTCCATTTTACCACCACTGGCAAACAAGAACTTGAGGTACTGGACCTGGGAACACCTACAATCAGCTGGGGTAAGAAAACTGGAAAACTGTGGACTGCTAGCGTCCTGTTAGCTTTAGCAGAATCTTCTGTTCAGACTGGAGAAGTCGATACTTTTGCTTCTGAGGCCACAGTTCACCTCTGGAAAGTGTTGGATTGTTCCTTTACCACTTTGTAAACTGTAAGGACAGCCCTTTGAGTGACATTGCTATTTTACTACTTTCAATCTCCAGGTCTCTTACACAATGTCCCATATCCATCCACACACACAATCACACAGACAGGCAAACTATCAGCTGTTGAGGCAGATGATAATAATAAAGTGCTGGAGACATTCACAGTTTACCTTGGGAAAGCAGAAGTTGAAAAAATGTAAATGGCACGGCTGGGAATTCTTCACCAGATGACTCCCAACATTCACACACTTCCCCAGAAAGACCAGCCACATACATAATTGACTTCCCAGGAACAAACCATTATCTCACGTCCTCCTCAAAAACTTATTCAACCCTCCCCGGCTGCGGGTCACATCTAGCTCACACACATCTCCCCTTCTGACAAGACACACCTTTGACCTGAAGTTTCACTGGTGTGCAGCCAGGAAAAATGACATCATTTCCTTTCGGTGACTTGACAGGCACTCCATCAGTAAAGTCCCTCTGGGTTTGAGAGAGCAGTGGAAGAAAAAAAGCAAAACAAAACAATAATGATAATAATTATACCTTCACACGTAACGAAGAGCAGAGCCCACGGGCCACAATACATAACAGCTGGGCCTGGGAGCTGTCAGACGGCTAGATAGTGAGTGAGCACTCTGCTAACCAAAGACAGATGTGAATTACAGCTTGTGACACATAGCTGTGTGGTTAGTAACAGCCCGGGGGCAGTCGGGGATCTAAAGATCCTATTATACTATTGCAAGATACATTTCAAAACTGAAATGCTGCACTGAAGTTGAGGGATTTTCGTTCCATGTATATGTACATGCAACGCTTCCGGCACAAACCGTTCTTGTGGGAAGCAATCATTCTAAAGATGGCAGTCTCAACAGGTACATAAATTGCACTCGTGTAAAATGAATTTGGAATTTATTAAATAAAAGTCTCTGTGGTTAATTTGTATCATAAAAGACCACACCAGTTTCTGCTCTGATTGGTGCATGCAAGCCAGATCAGGTTAGAGATCTAAGAACAGGTCTTGCCACAACACCTACAGGCTCGCAATTATCGCGCCTTTGTATCCTGTTTATTCTCTTCGTCACACTCACCACTCTTCCTTTCCCATCAGATGTTTTCAATCACTTATTTTCTCACTGCTAAATATCAGCCATACACACGAACTCCCACAAAAGCAAAGCTTTAAATCACTGAAATGGCTCCGCTTTTACATCCCAGCAAGCCAAAGCTATGAAGTGCCTTTATGTGAAAATGCAATCAAAAGGCAAATTGTCAACATGTCAGATGACATGGAGCTTGTTTTCTGTGAATATGATACTCGTTTTGGTTTGTCCTTTGGGTGTGTTTGGGCAAAACAAGTAAGTAGGCTGGTTCACATACAGTGTTTTTCTTCTTTAAATAACTTGTGTCACTCACTTTCTGTTTACTGTCCACACTTCAATGAACACATCAGCAACTTGGCATTTAGTATCTTGCCCAAGGATACTTTGGCATGCATACTGAAACAGCAGTGATTTAAACCACCATCCCTCCAATTAGTAGATTGCCTGCTGTACCTCCTGAGCTGCAGCCACTCCAAAACAAGTTCTTAATCAACCACTTTAGCCCATAAATTTAATGACTGTGAGCCAACACTTTAAAACTATTTACATTCTAACATTTGTCTACTCTCTCCCATAGTTTATGCTTTCCTATCTATTTTGTTGGTCGTAGTCACCCTGCACTCCTCTTTTCTGTTTTCTCTAGTGGCCCCCTTATCCAGAAAACCCTGCAGTTCCCTTTCTTCTGCAGTGGAGTTCGTCCACCCCACTGGGTAACTTCTGCTTGTTGAGCTTTCTCTCTGATGCTGTAATGTCGACACAAATGCACTATGTAAATAAAATCACTGACTGCATTTAGCTTTAATGCTGCTATTTTCTTTATCTGCATTACAATTCCTCTCACATAATTATATCTCAGACTGTATGTTTTTGGCTCTTATCTTCTAACGATAACAGAAATCTACTGTTTTCTTAACCATTTTTGCTTTTCCTGCTCTGACACATTTATTCTAATATAGATAAAGCACATGCTGAGAGAATAAAGCTGGTTCTCACTGGACACCAAGTGAAGGGAGAAGGGGGTGAAAAGATAACATTGGCAGAATGAAAGGACACTCCTGCAAATGTTTGGGCAAACAGGCAAGGTGTGGTGATGATAGGCACTGCAATGAAAATGTAAAGAAAACTAACAAAGTGTGTTTGGTTGGATTGGAGGAGACACGGGTAATGTCTTGAACAGTGAAAGTCTTTCAGTAGACCTCGTATTCGACTTATCTGAGGCAAATGATTTCAGCTTTGCATCATATCATCTTGTAGCACTGCCTGTCCATTTTTATATCGTACACACGACAAATATAGTAAATCAGCTTTTTTTTCCCCTGCTCTACTCATATGTATTTTCATGTACAGCGTCACAAAGATAGACCTCAGTCATGACTTACTCCAAAAGATAGTTTCGTCAGTCTTTTAAAAATACAATAATAAAATGCAGACATCCATATGTGCAGAACGTGCAGACAGATGAGAACACACAGAGTACAGACATGTGAAGACGTTGGGGGGAAACTGTTTTTATTCAAACAGCAGAGACAGCCAGTCAGATTCAAACGTCAGGAAAAACAGCGCAGCTAATCCAAACGTTGGACAACAGCGACATCTAGTGGTACAAGGGCAAGGGGAAACGTGAAGTCACAGTTTTGGAAATCTAAGATAAGAGATAAGATAAGATAGAACTTTATTAATCCCTCGGGTGGGTTCCTCTGGGAAATTCGACTTCCAAAAAGCACAGCAACGACCGAAGTTACAGTTACAGAATTGTTATATATATATATATATATATATATATATATATATATATATATATATATATATATATATATATATATATATAACAATTCTGTAATATGTAATATATATATATATATATATATATATATATATATATATACACACACACACACACACACACATATATAAATACAGAGACAAATATAAATAAAATATACAAAGGGGTTAAATAGAATAAATAGGAATAAAAAATAAATCTACTGCATACACTTGTCGCTCAGCAGTGAATCACGTGCTTTGAAATTTGTTTTTGTATTCAAACCGTGTTATGGTGTTCATATCAGCAGCTTGAGTACAAGCTCTGTAATGGAAGCAAAAGGTTTGAAACCGCGGGGGTGGGGCACACACACGGAATGAATAAACTGTGTATATATAATAAATTCGTTGCACAAAAATGCAAAAATATTCATGTATTCATCTATTAATTTCTTAAAGTTTTTATATTTTCTAAAATATCATATAAAATATCACATCGTGCAAGACGGGGGAATACGAATTCAACATTTCACTTCCCTGTCAGAGTGAGAAGGCGCAGAGATGGAGAGTTGCTGCCTCCTGCTGGCGTTGAAGCGCAAGTGTCGCTTAAGTGTCTAATAACTACGTAGTCCTGCATTCAAATTTAAAACTGTAAGTTAGATAATTAGAACTAATAATTAAATAATTAATAATTAAAACTAATTAGATTAAAGAGTAGGCTTGTCATATTTAAATTTGTATTATCTTTAGTTTAAATGGAGCCAGCGTACAAACTTTGAGCGTCGACAATAAATTGTTTACAGTGAATTTTTAATAAGTCTATCAATCACCCTGTGATGCGCGTGACAAGCTGTCAGAGGTCGATTTACAAAAAAAGATTAAACACCGGTAACTTCAGGGCGTACTATCAAAAGGCTGCTCCAGGTGAGGCTCGAACTCACAACCTCGGCATTGCTCTACAGTGTACTGTCATATAAGTACCGCGCGCTAACCGATTGCGCCACTGGAGCTCACTGTGTTAAGCCTGCAGTTGAGCTTATAATCCTGAAACAGATGTGGTGTCACGTCACTGATGTTTACTGATTTTACACCTTTGATATAGTGATTGAATATATCGCGAGAATAATGTTTGTTTAAACGCGATGACGACCAACGGTGCATTTACTGACTTATGTTGAGAAAAGCTGCTAAGACGTGTTTAACAGCGGTAATGACAGGAGCGTCATGATTCAAGGACATTTTAACTTATGGCTAAATAACATGTCAGCTGAAGGTCTTAGTGCCTAACAAACTAATGTATCTAAAGCTGCTTTATATCGCGTAACTGTTGGGTCAATGATATGGCTGTATGACGTGACCCGGAAGTACTTGCGTGGCACGAAGAAGAAGAGCTGGCTGAATTTTGGCGCTGACTGGTGATGTGCGATACCACTGATTTCCTTTCCGATCCGTTACCAAGTAAAATTCAGGGTGGTATCAACGACACTGGTCCGATACCGATACTTTGTACAAAAATTTAATGTGTTACTGTATTTCAAATTCTTCATAATGTTTTGTTGGTCGTTTCATAATGACTACAGGTCATCAGACTATTTGTTCTTATTGTTTAATTATGAAGAATTATCATATCGAAATAAAAAACCTTAAGTTGTTTGTTAATTGACGCTATCTGAACACACATATCTTGTCATTTAACATGTATATACTTGCCTGGACATTTCACACTTTCCCACATTCACAGCTGTGCTGTGGCACACTACAAATTTTGGTATCAATCCAATATCAAGTAAATATAGGGCCAGTATTGCCGATATCAGTACGACTAATTTTAAGTTATTTAGGCAGCTAATTGGGGGAGAGTAGTGTGCTATGGCTTATAAGATATATTCTCAATTTGCAAATTCTGAACACATTTTAATCACCACTATATCACCGTGATTGTTGCTTTCCACAGTAATTAGTTAACACAAAAAAACCCCACACCTTTCAGCTTTTCATTTGTTTTGAAACAGGGTTTTTGGAGACCTGGAATGTAAAGTTTTCTATCTCTAAAGACCACAAAAAGGTTCTGACATTTGTCATAGTGCATGTTTGAGGTTTATTTTTAAAATTAACTATGATCATTATACTATAACTCTTAATCTTTCACAAGGTTAAAACTTCAAAAATACGCTGATGCAGAATGCAGAAGCAATGATAGAAGAGGAACGAAACAGTTTCAATATTTTGAATCTGCCTTCCTCTTTTTTACAATGAAAACCATGTTTGCCACAACATGGTAATTTTGATAAATGAGAAATATGTCGTCTAACAATGGCAGACGCACATACACACACGATTACATCAAATTTAAATATCACCTCTAATATCACCTGTGGAAACCAGAGAGAGCATTTCTCATTAAGGGTTTGCAGTATTATTTATGGGGGTTTTTTGTCAATTAGTATTGTCAATAAGTGTTATTGTATGAGTACTGAAAACTATTTTGTAGAGCCCGAGTGTAGAAAAGTTGCAGCATAGAGGAGCCCAATCAGATAAATTTTAAGCAGGGACATAGTCTGCCGATGACAGAGGAAGAGCTGTAAGGATGCATGGTAGTGCAGCAAGGAGAGAACATGAGAACAGAAGAAGAGTGCTCTTGTTAGGGATAGCATTAGGTTTGTGGTTGATGAAACTCTCTGCTCAAAGGGAGCAGAGTGACCGGTAGTACAGTGATTGCCTGCACTGCTTTGCTTTGTGAGAAACTGATGCTGAAGTTGAGCAAAGTATACTATATTGCCAAAAGCATCAGCCCTCCAAATCATTGAATTCATGTGTTCCAATCACTTCCTGCCACAGGTGTATAAAATCAAGCACCTAGGCATGCAGACTGCTTCTACAAACCTTTGTGAAAGATAGATCGCTTTCAGGAACTCAGAAAACTCCACTGTGATAGGATGCCACCTATGCAACAAGTCCAACTGTGAAATTTCCTCACTACTACATATTCCACAGTCAGCTGTTAGTCATATTATAACAAAGTGGAAGCAATTAGGAACAACAGCAACTCAGCCATGGAAGCAGTAGGCAAAGTAAAACCACACAGCTCAGGGATTTTAATAAGGCAAGTATGAACTCTGTATTCCCCAAAATTCCATCAACATGATAAGTATCCTACCGGGGGAGGCAGGACACTGGACCGTGTGTACATTAAAATCAAGCAGGCCTAGAGGCCTACATCCCTCCCCCACCTAGAACAACCTGACCACCTCTCTCTGCTCCTCATCCCTGCCTGCACCCCCCCCCCCCCCCCCCCCCCACCTCAAAAAACAAACCCCTCCAAGCGCCTGGGTCATTAAAACATGGCCAGATGATGCTCTTCTCCAGCTACAGGACTGTATTAATCTGAGAGACTGCTCCATTTTTGAACAGCAGGACCTGGAGACATTCACTCAGTCTGTCTTATTCTACATTAGGTGCTCTGAAGAGAATGTGGCAGTGACCAAAACCATCCAGGTTTTTCCTAACTGAAAACCTTGGATGACAAGTGAAGTACAGGTTCTGATCAAAACTGAGGAACAGTTCTCTGTACAGCACTGCCAGGGCCAACCTGAGGAGGGGGATCAAAAGTTCCTTTTCCATTAGAACCAACTCAAATCAACTTGCCACAGTTTTCAGGGTTTTCCATTAGGTCATATTACCTGGTACAGGTACTAAAATGGTACCTGCTCAGGAAGGGTTCGAAAGTGATTTGAGCAGATGCTAAAATGTGATGCCATCAGACTGCATGCCAACTGACCGGTCAGTAGCATCATTTGATGAGTCATGAGAACCGCCATTTTTTAAATGAGTCAATGAGAGAAATGGCTACAAAAACAACACCGTGATCCCTGAGTCTGACAAAAAGCAGCTATATCTTTGCCTCGACAACCAACTTTGTTGTAGCGTTCGTGTGGCATACTAATTACGTCATGCTCAGCCTCGTTGCTATGACAACAACCACGGACATTAGGTGGTAATGGAAAACCAGTTAAGCTGAATCAAGTCGTGGCTAGCTGACCCGAGTAGGTACTAACAGAAAAGGAACTATAAACAGACCAGGGAAACCTACAGGAGGAGGATAGAGGGCATCCTCGTTGATAGCAACCCCCGCCAGGTGTGGAGAGGGATCTAACCAGGTTATTCCACCTCTCTGTGACGTATGCCACTGTTTGCACCTGTCTGAAGGCCTCCACTATCATTCCTATCCTTAAGACTGGAATAGACAGCCTCTATGACTACAGACCTATACCCCTCACGTCTGTAGTCATGAAGTGTTTTGAGCGGACACTGTCTCAGTACATCAGAGACTGTCTACCCCCCTCGACTGACTCCCACCAGTTTGCTTACAGAGCAAATCGGTCCATAGAGGATTCCATCACCATCACCCTAAGCCATCTGAAGAACAGGAAGAGCTACGTGAGGGTGCTCTTCGTGGCCTACAGCTCAGTGTTCAACACCATAATCCTAGACATGCACACTACAGCTGGGTATTGTCACTGATTTCTTCAACCGATTCACTTCCGATTCACAAGGTCCCGATTCAATCTCCGATTCGATTCAAGTTTGAATCAGTCAGTCTTATAACTACCGTCTCCCTTCTTGGAGACTCTGCAAGAAGAGAAGCTGGTCTGCATATTGTGGAGTCATGCAGCTTCTTTGTGCAGTAACAATGTCACCAGCAGTTGAAAAAACTTGTTCAGAATGAACTCTGGTCCAAGGTAAGGAAAGATACTGCTTTTCTTAGAGAGCCAAAAGAGGATATTCCCCTGCATGGTCCCTCCACCAGATCAAAGGATCCTTAGAAAGTGGAACAGGTTGAACTTCCCTGTATCGATTCACTTCTTCCTTTGCCCTTTCAGTTAGTGTTTTCTGTGACGCTGGCAGGGCTCTAGAGTGCGACCAATTTGGTCGCAAATGCGACCAAATTTTTCAGTGGTGCGACTAAAAATAAATATTTGGTCGCACAGGTGCGACCAACTGTTCAGGTAACAAAAAAAAAATCTCTGTAACTCTCCGTGTGGTCAACAACAGACACACATTATGCCCCTATCGTGGACTAAACCAATCAGAGATAGTCAGGGGCGGGACCTCTCTGATTGGCCGTGGTCCAGTTGAAAGTGCAGGTGGAAGAGAGAGGTGAGTAGCTTGAATAAAGCGATATCAATTCATTAACGGATTCCACACAAAGACCTAAACACGGAGCGGACCCAACACATCAGAATCAGCTTCGTCTTTCTCGGCTTTCTCACCCGACGGCCTGAACACGGACACGCTGTCGGAGCTTAGCGATTCTTCGGGTCCGCGCTGTGTTTACGTCTTTTTGCGCTGATTCTGAGCTGCAGGTTTTGCCTCTCTCCAACCAAAATTCACCGAGCCTGCAGCAAAAGAAGCAGCAAACTGCGCTTCACATTTGATCAATGTCGTCATGAATTCCCTCTGACTTTTGCTGTTTTGCTTCCACCACGATAAAAATCACACTTCCTGCACAGCTCTCTCTCTCTCTCTGTACTTCAGGAACAGTTTCCCGTCTCAAATCTGTTTTCTGCATTATTCATTCGCTTATTACCCACCAGTCTACCGTTGTTTACAGCGCTGTCTTTTTCTTTTTTCACTTAAATGACCTCAGACAAGAAAGCCTAATTTCTGCTGTTCAATACTGAAGAAATTTAAATTTCTTAAAATTATGCAAAATTGCAGAATATTTTTAAGGTTATCTGCTATAAAAAGCCAGACCAGGAAAATCTCCTTCATGTTTTCCTGTGTTTTATTCTCAGTTACTTTCACACAAAGGCATCTGCTGTGATTTTCACAATTCTGATGAAGTCTCATGTGTATCAGTACTGATAAATGATCAGAATTATAATATTTCTGACTGTCTGAGGCTAAATTGAATCAAATCAGGACTTTGAGAACCGGAATTGAATGGATTATAGAAATCAGTGATGATACTCAGCCCTAGTGAGCAGCCTAGGCCTGACAGAAGTGGATGTACTGTAGCTGTGGGTAATAAGAAAAGATGAAAAGAACTATTGATAACTTTTTTGTTAAGTTAAGGCCTGATCTGTCTGAAATTCATAGCCAGTGCTCTGACACGGTGCCATCAATATTTGAATGCTGAAAAAGCACAGTGTATCCAGGAAACACATTATATGCTGCGATAAATGCACTGCCCAAGTGTCCCCTCTCCCCACGGCCTTTCAGCAGCAGACAGCAGCAAACAGGTCGTCAGAGGAGGCCAAGATGATGATTAAGTTTTTAACATTTTCTACAATATTGACAAAGCACTTTAAGCACAAGTTTGTTAGTTAATAATTTAGAAATTAATATTGTCTGTATGGACTTCCCCCCCCAAAGAAAGTGCACATGTAAAACTGCGGTGTTAAGCGATGCGGTTGAAAAATTTGAGTGCGCCTAACTTTTGTGCCGGTACGCCTAAATTTTTAAAGTTAGGCGTACCGGTGCGCCCATGTCAAAAAGTTAGTCTAGAGCCCTGGCTGGGTTTTTTTTTTTGGTGAGTGGACTGGCCCAAGGAGAAACATGAATGCAGAGTCCTTTGATATCTTAGTTGGAGGGGCATAATCCATTTCAACATGACCAAGGGAGATGTCAGGGACAGTTTCCTCTACTCTGTCACCATCAGACTCTTGCTGTAGAAAAATGAAAACTTAATTGATAAAGAGAAATTAATTTGCAAAATAATTTTGAACTCTCCAGACAATTTAACATATTAATACTGGCAATGGAAGGAAATGACTATTTGTATTCAAACTTGAGTAGTGCAAAGAAACAATAAATTTTTTTTAACTAACACTTTTAAAATATTTACATTTTTGCACTATATTAATAATTTCTCATGTCATACATGCATCCCTACAGTTACACACATGCATGGCATATACACACATTTCATAAACATACTTTGACTTCAAGTTGTTTGACTTCAGTGAGAGACACTGATCCTCTTGTCCAGCAGTTGTGCGTGCAGAGGTGATGGATAGAGTTGGGGATTTTTCTTCAGCCATAACCAGTGTGGCTGCTTTCAGTGGTTTCAAAGCTTTCACTATATCTTCTCCATCAGCCTCTGTAAGAGTACAGAGATTACTGTCACTTCTCCTCACTTCAGGTGAGAGTAGAGCTGCAGAGATCGCTGGTTGTTGCTGTAGGAAGTGTTCCAGCATGTCCAACGTGCTGTTCCATCTGGTCACCCCATCAGTCACCAGCTTATGGGCAGGCAGCTTCAGTATCTTTTGCTTCTCTTTAAGCCTGCGACTTGCAATAGTGCTGCTATGAAAAAAGGATGCTATGCGTCTCACTCGGCCAAGCAGCTGAGCAACAGCTGGAACTTTCAGACCTACTTCTGAAGCGAAATTGAGTGTGTGGGCAAAACAACCAATGTGCAACCAGCCCGTTATTTCCACAGCTCACACCATATTTGTAGCATTGTCAGTTATGATGACAGAGTTTTGTTTGTAAGCTCACAATCTTCTATTGCCTTGGACATTATTTGAGATAAATTAACTGCTGTGTGGCTTGCTTCAGTTGTTCTTGTCTGTAAGACATGGGACACGGTCAGGTAATTATCTGTTGCTCTGGATGTCCAGCTGTCATAGCGACTTTCTCTGCTGCTGAAAATGTAGCGTGGATTTGGACAGATGTATGTCTTTACATATGAAAGTTTGATAAACTGGGTTATTTTTTTGAGCACGTGGAAAAGTGGATGCAAACTTCACTGCAAATGCCTTTTTGAGTGAGCTTTGCTTCATGTTGGGTATTTTTGCTAGCATATCTGGATGATGCCTTGCTAAATGATTTCTGAGATTTGTGGTATTTCCACAATGTTTTACCATATGGCTTTGCTTTTGTCCAGCTCTTCACTGTATTCACAGTTCTTGAATCCAAAGTGCTGCCAGACATCTGCCTTTAGGCTTTGGCAGCGCCCTCAGTGGAGGAGCCATGGAAAAAAAAAAAAAAAAAATATGTATATATGTATATATATATATATATATATATATATATATATATATATATATATATATATATAATATACAGTGGGGCAAAAAAGTATTTAGTCAGCCACCGATTGTGCAAGTTCCCCCACCTAAAATGATGACAGAGGTCAGTAATTTGCACCAGAGGTACACTTCAACTGTGAGAGACAGAATGTGAAAAAAAAATCCATGAATCCACATGGTAGGATTTGTAAAGAATTTATTCGTAAATCAGGGTGGAAAATAAGTATTTGGTCAATAACAAAAATACAACTCAATACTTTGTAACATAACCTTTGTTGGCAATAACAGAGGTCAAACGTTTACTATAGGTCTTTACCAGGTTTGCACACACAGTAGCTGGTATTTTGGCCCATTCCTCCATGCAGATCTTCTCGAGAGCAGTGATGTTTTGGAGCTGTCGCTGAGCAACACGGACTTTCAACTCCCGCCACAGATTTTCTATGGGGTTGAGGTCTGGAGACTGGCTAGGCCACTCCAGGACTTTCAAATGCTTCTTACGGAGCCACTCCTTTGTTGCCCGGGCGGTGTGTTTTGGATCATTGTCATGTTGGAAGACCCAGCCGCGTTTCATCTTCAAAGTTCTCACTGATGGAAGGAGGTTTTGGCTCAAAATCTCACGATACATGGCCCCATTCATTCTGTCCTTAACACGGATCAGTCGTCCTGTCCCCTTGGCAGAAAAACAGCCCCATAGCATGATGTTTCCACCCCCATGCTTCACAGTAGGTATGGTGTTCTTGGGATGCAACTCAGTATTCTTCTTCCTCCAAACACGACGAGTTGAGTTTATACCAAAAAGTTCTACTTTGGTTTCATCTGACCACATGACATTCTCCCAATCCTCTGCTGTATCATCCATGTGCTCTCTGGCAAACTTCCTGCCTGTGGACAAACCCATGACATTGCCTCGCTTCGAACCCCTCTCCATTGAATCAAGTGAAGGCTCGAAGCAGGATGCTAAGCTCCGTGTACGCCTGGCTCGTCTCCAGTTAGAGAAGGAGGACCGTGAGAGGGAGTTCCAGCTAAAGAAAGAGCTGGAGCTTAGGCGTTTAGACGCAGAGCTTGCTAGAGCCAGAGAGGTCGAATTGAGGAAGGTGGAGGTGGAGGCAGAGACAGCTGTGAGGTTGCGACAGCTGGAACTCCGGCAGGTTTCCCTTCCTCCGACCGCCTCCATTCGTCAGGCGGACACCCCGTTTGACGTAGGGAAAAACAGTCGTCTGGTTCCGATGTTCCGGAACAGGTCTGTGAGAGCCAGAGATTTTCCTTGTTTGAGGTGACCAAATACTTATTTTCCACCCTGATTTATGAATAAATTCTTTACAAATCCTACCATGTGGATTCATGGATTTTTTTTCACATTCTGTCTCTCACAGTTGAAGTGTACCTCTGGTGCAAATTACTGACCTCTGTCATCATTTTAAGTGGGGGAACTTGCACAATCGGTGGCTGACTAAATACTTTTTTGCCCCACTGTATATATATATATGTATATATACAAAGCATTTCCATAAAGACATTGATGAGCAAGTTTGGTGTAGATGAATTTGACTGGCCTGCGAAGAGTCCCGCCCTCAACGTTTAAGTCCACCTGCATGTAGTGATGTGGGTCCTTAAGCATCACGTTCCAGGGTGTTAGTAAGCCAGATGAGTCATACTAGGCAACACAGATTTAATTAACGAACATCATTTGTTATCCAGGGCTCCATTTATTATGTTAAGTAAACGTCTCTGATCAGCAGGATGCCCTTTGAGGAGTTAAATAATTAATAACAAATTATGTGGTCGGCAAATCACAGCAAGCTAAATAACTGAACTTCATGAGTTATGTATTCTTTCCTCATTTGTCTGAACAAACTTTGCTTTGTTCTTATCACATATCTGAGAAGAGAGATTCCAGCTTCTTCCCACTGTTGAAAACTTTAAATTCGTGCAGGTACATGTGAGTTTGGGGTTTGGGCCCATTCAGGATTTTCTCTACTATTGCCAAATGTCTGCTGGAAAAGATTCTTATCCCTGTCATTCTTCTGCTGAGTAAAGTGTGTGTGGTTGATGGATGGAGGTCTGGGAAAAACAGAAAAAATGAACGTTCATGTTTTACTGATTTTATTATATCCACATTGCAGGATGAACACAGGTACTTCAATGGCGATTGGAGTACCTGTGAAAGAAACAGTGCAAACATACAGCAGAACAACCTGACCTGCAAGAGGCCGTTAATCACCCGAAATCTTTAACTCGTGTCAAAAGTATTAAAATCATCGCCACACAAAATTACAAGTTGCTTCGACAGTGTGTAAAGCAGGATTGTAGGGATGTTTAACTCAGGCAATGTGTGTCTTATTTCCTGATTTCTTTATTTGAAAGACAAGATTTTCCATGCTACTCTCTAAAGAAAGCAGGCACTTTCATCTGGTTCTGTCAGAATATGTGTTCTAACATATACATTTGTGCAACAACACAGAAGCGGTGAAAAAATCTAGACTACCAGTACAAAATGCAATTTGGAAACAGCAAAAATATGCAATAGTGCACTACAGTAGCAAGATGGTGCTTTGACCAGTATCCCACCTCTACACACTTCTGCATCGTCCCATATTCTTTTATCATCTTCTTGCTACATCATTCTACACGCTTACTGCTCTTCTGGTTTCGTGGAGTGATAAACTGTTTACCAAAACATTATCCTCTATGTTGGTGAAGAAACTGTTGACTCAAGCTTGAGAAATGTGCTCTACAACAGCAATAATTGTGGCATTTATGGGCTTGGCAGGTTTTGACAGTTAGATAGGCTCTTCCACATGTGTGGACTTACAAAATGAAAAATGGAGTCACAAAGGTGTATACAACCAAACTTTGTTCAAATTGTAGACAGCTTATTCTTGCAACATTCTCCTTAATGTCAAACAGCATTTACAAACTCCACCAAAGACTGAAAAGCGTTTCACACGCTGTTTTGACAGCTTGACAAAACAGCTTGTTTTGTCGAATGTGTGCTGTACGAATCTGAAAATACACATGGAGAAGTTAGTGGCAGTTAGTGGCTCTTGGCAAGAAACACTCTCCCCACATCAGTCACTCATCTTTAACATAGTAAGAAGGTGATTTAAGCTAGCTTTTTCTCTACTTAAATTTTCTCCACTGATGTTTTATCTAACAAGCGTTAGCTAGTTTATAAACTTGTCTATTTCAGCTAAGCAGAAGGTAGTTTGGGGGATGCCGTTATATAAAGTTTGCCTAACAGTGTTTTTTTTAGTCAGTAACAATATATGAACCAAACAGTTCATGGACTCCTCACTCGTTACTCACAGAAGTCTTCAGAGTCTTTAGCATCTTGCACACATGCTGCTTCCAGTCTTCCATTGAAGCAGACATTCATTGTATTTCAAAATCTTTGCCTTTCAGCTGTTGGGGACTCTCGTGCTAACCGGTCTGAAGATCTTCTTGAAGCAGATGGAGGTCTTGAGGGCATCACGAAACATGGAGCTGGAGAAAGCGTAGACGATGGGGTCCAAAGCGCTGTTGAGGTAGGTTAACACAATGCATATCATGAAAACCTGGGTTACATTAGTGTAGGACTCGCAGTCATGGGGGTGGTTTCCCTTGATGTAGGCCGCCGCTAGGCCTGTGATGACGCTTGGCATGAAGCACAAGGTAAACACCAGAATGATCACCATGACCGCTCTGATGGCCTTCCGTCCCTTCAGCTTCCTGCCTACTCGCCGTTGGCGAAGCCGGCAGACTATCTTTGCTGAGCAGAAGAGCAGCAAGAACCAGGGCAGGAGGAACTCTGCAACAAAGGCAATGTAATGCAGCTTAATCGGCACAGGGTCTTCTTCATAGGAGTTGAAGCTACGGCACTTGCCACTCGCCTGGTGGAAAAGGTTAGCGGTCAGCAGCGGAATCCCGCGGACCACCACAGCAGCCCAGATCAAGCCCGCGAGCCAGCCCGCCTTTGCTGAAGTCATTTGGCTGATGCAGTGATGTGGGTGGACCACCTTAAAGTAGCGATCAAGTGCCACCGCTGTCATGAATCCAATACTAGCAGAGCGATTGACAGTCAGCATGAAAAGGCTGATTCTGCACCAGACCCATCCAAACACCCACTTCCCTCGCAGGTGGGTGTCGATGCGGAAAGGCACGTTGATGAGGACCAAGAAGTCAGCAAGAACCAGATTGAAGAGGAAGAGGGTGTGAGGTTTCCATGACTTCATGCAACAGCAGAAAATCCACAAAGATACTATTGTTCCCGGCAGGCCCAGTATCTCAATTATCAAGCCTATTTCCATGAACATATTTTCTTTATTATTTTTCATGTGCCCGCTGCAGTGCAGTGAAGAATTATTTACTGCCTTCATTTCAGCTACGTGCCTTCTGAGCTCTTTGGTTTATCCGTACTTCCTTATTTTCAGCAGGTCATGTGTTCTTTCATAAAAGAGAGAAGTGCAAAGAAAATAATTTTTTCCTTTTATTGAACATTTTGTGAAATACTAGCACACACACCTGAAACTTTACACATCCTTCTGTTCTACCTTATTCGTCTGTTTCCCTTTAGATGAAAGCATCTATCAGTAAGATATATATCTGAAGCCAAACTTGAATACAGTAACTAGTTTATTGTTAGAAGCTTTCGTCTAACTTTTTGGAAGAAAATAAAGAAGCTCATTTAATGATTTCCATTTATGCATACCATGTAGTTATTTGTTTTTTAAACTTCAGTGCGAATCTCCCATGCAGTCTAACAAAGCAGTTTGCAAACTGTGTAAGTTATGAAAATGATTTCATAAAAGATACATTTTCCTTTCTATGTAGCGTAGGATTAACCATTAAAAAACACCAGGATTCATGTTAGACTAACAACTTTTGTTTTTAAAAGTTGCCATGGCAGCATTTATGTGCACACCGTGGATAACAAATAATCATAATTTATGCCCTGCATTCTAAACAGATATAAAGTAGAAAGTTTCATACTCACCAGCAGTCAACACTGACTCTTTGCTTTCCGCATGAGAAGACGGCGATGTGTCTTCAGCTTGTGCAGTGAAAGTGATATGATGTGATAAGATCCTTGGCAGTTTATAACTGCTGTCTTTGTCTGAGGGCTTGTTAGAACTTGTGGGTTATGAGTGCTCCAGAGAAGTGGCTCTGCAGCTGAACCACTTCTGCTATTATAGACGGTGACGTGTAATAAGCACCTTTATGACATTTTTCTTGACATTTTATGACACACAATATGTCAGGAAATTGTGTAATAATTAATATTTTGAGAGAATCGTAAATTATGACATATGACATTATGGGGAGATGATACCTTTCTTTTTGTTTGCTTAGTGGGGGAAATGTGGGAAAGACTATCCAGGGCCCTAACAGTAGGAGGGGCCACGGCAAGCTTGGAATGCAAAACATTTGTTTTTATTTTTCATTTTTTTTCTACACAGTTAGTATGTGACTTAAATTGCTATAAATTGCCTCCCTACAAATGGCAGAAAATGTGTTTAGTCCACTCTACACCTGGTCTCTCCTTTAAAGTACAGCTAATTTACTCTATCAAGGTGACTGTTGCTATGTCATCTCAAGGAAACAGTTTCAGACTATAAAACTAACAAGAAGACAAAAGAAAGGAGATTTCTTTCAAAACAAGAGTGACCATGTTGACTAGTGTAACTGTGAGCAGTTATTAAAGATAGGGAGCCAATGTAGCTGTGCCACTACCAAAATAACCCAGCACAAAACCATGACGAAACGACTTTCATTTTATAAACAGCCAGCGGAGCAGCAGCAGATCCCTCTCTAAACAATGTGACATAAGGTGAGCTCATATAGTGGCAACTTAACGTTAGTCCAAGCAGTCGTTTGTACACTTAGATTTTCAGCAGTAAGCTTAGCAAGACTTCCACAAAGTAGCTTTAAATGTTATTTTAATAGTTCTCAGCCGGTGTGCCATGAGGTAAGCAGAGGATTTTGAGGAAGCCAGTGCATTTCAGCGTGATGAAATGGCATTTTAAAATACCTCAATGACACTGCTTTTTAATATATTAAAAAAAAGATAAGTAGCGTCCAGAGGGCATCCCTGTCAGATGCCTGAACCATCTCAACTGGCTCCTTTTGATGTGGAGGACCAGCGGCTCTACTCTGAGCCCCTCCCAGACGGCCAAACTCCTCACACTATCATTAAGGGAGAGGTCAGCCACCCTTCTAAGAAAGCTCATTTCTGTCGCTTGTATCCTCGATCTCGTTCTGTCAGTCACTACCCACAGCTCGTGACCATAAGAGAGGGTAAGGACGTAGATCAACCAGTAAACTGAGAGGTTCGCTTATAAGATAAGATAAGATAAGATAAGATAAGATAAGATAAGATAAGATAAGATAACCTTTATTATACACTCAGGTCTCTCTTCACCACGACGGCTCGGTAGAGCATCTGCATCACTGCAGCACCAGTCTGTCTGTCAATCGCTCACTCCCCTCTCCCCTCACTCGTGCACAAGACCCCAAGATGCTTAAATTCCTCTTGGGGCAGGAACTGACCCGGAGTGGACACTCCACCCTTTCCGGCTGAGGATGTGGAGGTGCTGATCCTCTTTCCCAACGCTTCACACTGGCCTGTAAATTGCTCCAGTCGGAGCTGGAGGCCGAATCCAACATAACCACATCATCTGCAAAAAGCAGATGTGAGATTCTGAGACCACCCAAGTGGACCCCTCCCACCACTTGGCTGCTCCTTGAAATTCTGTCCATAAAAACTATGAACAGAATCCTTGACAAAGGGCAGCCCTGGAAGAGTCCATGACTCACCAGCAGTGTTGTTTAGTGTTCTCCCTCCTGTGCTCTGTTCGTGTCCCTGAGTTAGTGTTGTAGAACAGTTTGTGAATTTCCTGTTTTACTTTGAAGGTCTGTGTCTCGTCGTGTCTAATTAGGTTCAGCTGTGTTCCCCTCTGGTGTGTCATTCCCTCATTACCTTGTGTGTATATATAGTGTGTGCCTGCCTGTGTTCCTTCTCGGTTCGTCTGTGTTATTCAGCGTTTCTCCGCGTCTCTGCTCTGCTTTCTCCGTGTCATCTCTGTGTATCATCCTGTGTCCTTATGCTTTCAGGTTTGTTTATTCGTTTTTTCCCAGTCTAGGCTTTAGTAGCTCCCTGTTCCTTATTTCCTGTTTTGTACTTCACCCTCACTGTAAATAAACACCCACTGGCACCCCAGCCAGTACCTGCATTTTGGGTTCTTTTCTCGTAACACCACACCACTGCTGCCCCAGCCTTGATAGTAACTGAGTTACAAGTAACTAATTACTAGGAAAAGTAACTATTGTGTTATTTTGAAAAAAATGTTTATCCCTCTGGGCTCCAGGGTATAGTTGGCTGTTTCTGACTACTTTTGATTTTACTTCTACATTTCACCTTTAAAAATATTTACCTTCCCTTGTTTGGTATCATTCTTTTCAGCAAAACCTCACATGTCTGAATTTACAGTTATTTTATCATTTTGACATACTGTATTAACACAATTGATCCAAAATCAGACACAAAAATCTTTAAATCCAAGTAGAAAAAAGTTGTAATTTTTACTATAATAACCACAAACGTGTTTAACGAATCATTAACTTGAAATGCAAATATAAATTGTAAATTTTCTAAATCTATGCACAAGTTTTGCAAACAACAGTTATATGCAGCTACTTACCTAAAAATGCAGCCAAGGCATTTTTTTTAACTATTTCAAACTATTTACATTACACTCAGGCGTTCTGCATCAAATAAGATGCCACACAAATTATTTGTACCACTCCAACAACTCATTTCTGTCCACTGTAAAATAAAGGAGAACATCACAAGCCTGATACCTGCAGGCATGAAAGCAGGAAGTGTATCACTCCTGTTTTCCGCCTACAGACGGCGTCTGGCTTTGGTGGCTTTTTGGCAGCACCCGTGACATTCAGCAGACACACAAAACAAAACTATCCACTACACTACACACTAAATATACAACACAATACACTAACAACACACTGCAAACACGCTAAACATCACAAATCTCTCAGTTCTCAAAACTCGCTCTCTCTCTCTCACCGCCATCACTCCTGAAATTTCCTCCTCTTCCTAAACAACCAAATGCCATGTTGCTATTTCATTTTTTTAATGGTCAACATGGTACATTTTTCCACCAGTAGGAAAGAGTGGAGATGTATTCAGGAAAAAACATTGCTTATATTTTTTATCATAACTCTGGTTTTACATGGCCTATCAGCACAATTTTAAAAACTGGTATTGTGGTGGACACTAGAGGGCTCCACTCACACCCAGTGTATAGGAGGTGTGGTCCTGTGTTTTGTGGCGCGATATGCGCAGTTGATGTTGGAGACGAATAAAGAAGGAGTGAGAACTGAGAGCTGTGTCGTTGATGCTTACCTCCACAGTATAAAGTTTGAAGTCCACACTTTTAACACAAACATGGAGAATCAGGGTTGCCTTGGGTTGACATAGCATCTTGTTGGTATGTCATCTGATTGGTTTACCATGACTACTTTATTCTTCCTCAGCCAATCAGCAGCACTTGTGTGATTGTTTCGCCCCGCTAGGTCCCAGTAAGATAAAGCAGACAGCTTCAACCGTCTGTGTGTTGAAAAAGTAACACATCCGCAACGCATTTTCTTGTTAGTAACTGTAACGGCGTTGTAATGATAGAAATAGTAATCCATTAGAGTTAAGTAACACCATTACTAACAGTGCTATTCCCGGAAACAAGTCCGACTCTTGATTTCATCACTTAAGGAATATTCACAAATTCCCATTGTGTCGTACTGAGAACTGGAAATTGTTGTTCATACATTTATTTCATCACGTCTGGATTGCAGTCTTTGTTTATTTGTCTTAAGCAAAACTTCCTGGGAATCAGGTTGTTCAGAATGCTGCGGTGACGTCGTCTAAGTTTTCCAATTACTCACAGCATGCAGTGACTCAGTTACATAGACAGCATTTTAAGATTCTGCCTTCTAGAGCTCTCCATGGACAAGAACCAGCATTGGGGAACACTGTACATCCCGAGCAGGTCTCTCTTCCTTTGAGTTTAAGATCTGGGAAATCAGTGGTCTCTTTTGCTTAACATTTGGTTTTATCTTCTGGCATTTGAAAGGTTGAAAGCATATGGCCAATAAAATGTTACTTACTTACTTTTAACTTATCTTTTTGGGTATCACAATCAGGTTGAAAACGGAAACAGGCTGTAAGAAGATAGACTGATATCAGTCCTCGCGTTAATAAAGGTCTGCCTGTGTACCAAATAGTGAGCAAGAAGACGATAGTAAGTAAAAAGAGAGAGAAAATTGTCCTGAAGGTAATGGAGATAATGAAGCGAGGACAGATCATATTAGAAGTGCTACAAAAATAAAATTGTATTTTTAAGGTTTTTTTATATAACATTTCATAAATCATATTATACTCATATCACACTCAATCATCCTTAAATAAAGAAAATCGTGTACTCTTAAGCTTGATACTCCAAGCAAAACTCTACAATAAAGTAAACTATAATATGAAGTGAGGCTGAAATGTGAAGAGATTTCAAACTGTTCAAACATGGATGCATCGTAGATTTTTCTTATATGTGTCATATGATTTCCTGATTACTGGCAATTCTAGTTACCACTACAGATTGTTGTGTATAGTTGTTAAATCAATTATTTGTTTGAAAAGACAAAAACATCTAAAGATACATGAGAGATATACAGGGTGGGCCATTTATATGGATACACCGTAATAACATGTGAATGGTTGGTGATATTAAAGTCCTGTTTGTGGCACATTAGTATATGTGAGGGGGCAAACTCCTCAAGATGGGCGGTGACCATGGTGGCCATTTAGAAGTCGGCCATCTTGGATACAACTTTTGTTTTTTCAATAGGCAGAGGGCCATGTGACACATCAAACTTATTGCTAATGTCACAAGAAAAACAATGGTGTGCTTGGTTTCAACGTAACTTTCTTCTTTCATGCGTTATTTACATGTTTCTCTTTGTTCACAGCCATTGACATGTCGAAGAGGTTAACCCGTGAGGAGCGGATCGAAATTGTGTTGATATCTGGTGAACGCAGTAACCGGGTCATTGCAGCAGATTTCAATGCAAGACACCCTACGAGACCACCCATCTCCCACGCTACAGTTCAGTGTTGAATTGGTCAAAATGTGGACTCAAGAAAACTGTTACTAATGAAGAAACATCAGTGGCTGTCCTAGCTTCATTCAGCAAGAGCCCACAGCGTATCACTCGCCGCATGTCACTGGAGAGTGGCATTAGTCGAACATCCCTTAGGCAGATATTAGCTAAATGGCACCCTTACAAACTCCAGCTACTGCAGCATCTCACCGAGGATGACCCAGATCGGCGCACAGAATTTGCAGAATGGGCAAAACAAAAATTGGAACAGGACCCTCAGTTCACGCAGAAGATTTTGTTCAGTGATGAGGCAAACTTTTATGTGAATGGTGAAGTTAACAAACAAAACCACCGCTATTGGTCTGACACTAACCCACATTGCATGGATCCCTCCAAGACTGTTGGAACAACAAAAGTGATGGTTTGGTGTGGTGTGTGGGGTACAACCATAGTGGGTCCATTCTTCATCAATGGAAACCTCGAGGCCACTGGATATTTGAAATTGCTACATGATGATGTGTTTCCCTCTTTATGCACTGAAGCTGGCACGTTCCCTGAGTTTTTCCAGCAAGATGGTGCACCACCACATTATGGGTGCCAGGTCCGAGCATTCCCAGATGAACAGTTTCCTGGAAAGTGGATTGGTCGTCGTGAGCCACTTGAATGGCCCCCAGGGTCTCCCGATCTGACCCCCTTAGGCTACGTCCACACGTACACGGGTATTTTTGAAAACGGAGATTTTTCGTTTTCGTTTTAAAAAAATAATCCCATCCACACATAAAGGCAGAAATGAAGGAAAACGCTGCTATGAACATGCCAAAGCAGCAGGTGGCGCTAGATTCCTAACCGTGCCGAAATGTTGGCCAATCAGAAGTCTAGAAGCCTCGGTGGGAAAAAGTAAACAAAGCTGGGGCATAGAAGCAGAACAGAGTCGTATGTGTGGACGGACAGTAACTGTGTGTATATGTAAGCATTTAAACACTGCAGAGAGTAGAATTAACAGTATTGTAGAAATTCATTTCACCGAAACAATAGCGTGGCGCACAGTGTGACGTTAAAAAATGCGCACACCTTTGACGCCGCATTTTCTCCATTTTTCTAGTCCACACGTAAATGCAAAAACAGAGTTTTCAAAAATATCCACCCTGGCCAGAGTTTTTAAAAATCTTCGTTTTCAGTGACCAAAAACGCCGTTTACGTGTGGACGAAAGGTGCAAACGCATAGAAAAATCTGCGTTTTCAAAAATACCTGGGTACGTGTGGACGTAGCCTTAGACTTTTATCTTTGGGGTCATCTGAAGGCAATTGTCTATGGTGTGAAGATACGAGATGTGCAGCACCTGAAACTACGGATACTGGATGCCTGTGCTGGCATTTCTCCTGCGGTGTTGCTATCAGTGTGTGAAGAGTGGGAGAAGAGGGTTGCATTGACAATCCAACACAATGGGCACATTGAACACATTTTATAAGTGGTCAGAAACTTGTAAATAACTCATGAAAGAATAAAGTTACGTTGATTGTATAGAAGTCTATGAGAAAGCAACCCTTCTCCTCCTTTTCACTTTCAAGCCTTACTTACTGACTGACATTATTACCCTCATTAAGGACCACAATACAGATGATAAAATGGGCTATACTATAGGCCGGGGCTGCCCTAGGGAGTTTATGATTGACAGGTTCTGGTGTTATGAGCATACAGTGTCCCTTTCACTCAGATCTGTTCCTTTTTATCAACTCTGGTTTCAAAGCACTAAAATAGTAACGGCCAACATGCTTATCAATGGATAATATCACAATGACTGCATCTTTTACATCTAGTAATGGACAAAAATTAATTCCAGAGACCATAAAAAATGAATCTTCTTTTTTGCATTTTTCTTTGTAACCTCGATACCTTTTGGCCCAATCAATCTTAGGGTTTTGGGGGGTTTTTTTACAATCCCATAAGATGGTATTGTTTACCATCTTATGAAACTGTCTCTGTGTCAACATGGCAAAAAGTAGTCTTGAAGGCATGCTCTCTATTTGGAACTATGACAAAAGTGTTTTTGAAAACTTTGGCAACAGATTTTGGTAACATGTTAGTTTCTCAACTTTCATGTTACCACAGTTTAAGATACAACGTGCGTATCTGAGATCAAATGATGGTGGGGTTTGGCAATGAATAGGGTCTGACTCATGAGATCACTAATGTAATGAAGCCTTTGAGCTTGAGCCATTCTGTCCCATTGTTTCTCATCCTGATTTATGTCATTGCATCCCATTTGATCGCTCTGTTGGATCTTATTTAAACATCATTTCCCCTTACTGGAACTTGTCCTGATGCATGCTTAGTCATCCAGGTAAGGAGATCTGAGACGTTGATTCTGTTCATCTGAACGTAGCGTTTTCAGTGGGAGAAACATTTCATCAATCATCCAAGTGACTTCTTCAGTCTCAGCTGACTGCAGGTTTCCCCAACCTAATGTAGCCAGATGGGTTACTCTGCCTTCTCCACCTCTCTCTCTCTCTCTCTGGCTGCTGTTCGGGTTGGGTTGAGTGGAAACACACCTGCACTCTAATTGCAGGGTGGCGACTGTCGGTATAAGGCCATGCAGGCTTCATTTCCCTATTAATTGCTTCTTTGCCTTTTGTGAGTGCAGTATCAGGCACCAATGCACTTATTTTCTTGGGATAATCAGGCAGTTTCGATCAGGCTCTACAACAGTTACAGGTAGGCCGTATGTGTATCCTCCTATCCACTTTAAAGGTTAAATAAGTGGTATAGTGCCGTATTGCTGTCCTGTTTACAGATTGGCCGACTTACTTATTATCACACTCAATCATCCTTAAATAAAGAAAATCGTGTACTCTTAAGCTTGATACTCCAAGCAAAACTCTACAATAAAGTAAACTATAATATGAAGTGAGGCTGAAATGTGAAGAGATTTCAAACTGTTCAAACATGGATGCATCGTAGATTTTTCTTATATGTGTCATATGATTTCCTGATTACTGGCAATTCTAGTTACCACTACAGATTGTTGTGTATAGTTGTTAAATCAATTATTTGTTTGAAAAGACAAAAACATCTAAAGATACATGAGAGATATACAGGGTGGGCCATTTATATGGATACACCGTAATAACATGGGAATGGTTGGTGATATTAAAGTCCTGTTTGTGGCACATTAGTATATGTGAGGGGGCAAACTCCTCAAGATGGGCGGTGACCATGGTGGCCATTTAGAAGTCGGCCATCTTGAATACAACTTTTGTTTTTTCAATAGGAAGACGGCCATGTGACACATCAAACTTATTGGTAATGTCACAAGAAAAACAATGGTGTGCTTGGTTTCAACGTAACTTTCTTCTTTCATGCGTTATTTACAAGTTTCTCTTTGTTCACAGCCATTGACATGTCGAAGAGGTTAACCCGTGAGGAGCGGATCGAAATTGTGTTGATATCTGGTGAACGCAGTAACCGGGTCATTGCAGCAGATTTCAATGCAAGACACCCTACGAGACCACCCATCTCCCACGCTACAGTTCAGTGTTGAATTGGTCAAAATGTGGACTCAAGAAAACTGTTACTAATGAAGAAACATCAGTGGCTGTCCTAGCTTCATTCAGCAAGAGCCCACAGCGTATCACTCGCCGCATGTCACTGGAGAGTGGCATTAGTCGAACATCCCTTAGGCAGATATTAGCTAAATGGCACCCTTACAAACTCCAGCTACTGCAGCATCTCACCGAGGATGACCCAGATCGGCGCACAGAATTTGCAGAATGGGCAAAACAAAAATTGGAACAGGACCCTCAGTTCACGCAGAAGATTTTGTTCAGTGATGAGGCAAACTTTTATGTGAATGGTGAAGTTAACAAACAAAACCACCGCTATTGGTCTGACACTAACCCACATTGCATGGATCCCTCCAAGACTGTTGGAACAACAAAAGTGATGGTTTGGTGTGGTGTGTGGGGTACAACCATAGTGGGTCCATTCTTCATCAATGGAAACCTCGAGGCCACTGGATATTTGAAATTGCTACATGATGATGTGTTTCCCTCTTTATGCACTGAAGCTGGCACGTTCCCTGAGTTTTTCCAGCAAGATGGTGCACCACCACATTATGGGTGCCAGGTCCGAGCATTCCCAGATGAACAGTTTCCTGGAAAGTGGATTGGTCGTCGTGAGCCACTTGAATGGCCCCCAGGGTCTCCCGATCTGACCCCCTTAGGCTACGTCCACACGTACACGGGTATTTTTGAAAACGGAGATTTTTCGTTTTCGTTTTAAAAAAATAATCCCGTCCACACATAAAGGCAGAAATGAAGGAAAACGCTGCTATGAACATGCCAAAGCAGCAGGTGGCGCTAGATTCCTAACCGTGCCGAAATGTTGGCCAATCAGAAGTCTAGAAGCCTCGGTGGGAAAAAGTAAACAAAGCTGGGGCATAGAAGCAGAACCGAGTCGTCTGTGTGGAGGGACAGTAACTGTGTGTATATGTAAGCATTTAAACACTGCAGAGAGTAGAATTAACAGTATTGTAGAAATTCATTTCACCGAAACAATAGCGTGGCGCACAGTGTGACGTTAAAAAATGCGCACACCTTTGACGCTGCATTTTCTCCATTTTTCTAGTCCACACGTAAATGCAAAAACAGAGTTTTCAAAAATATCCACCCTGGCCGGAGTTTTTAAAAATCTTCGTTTTCAGTGACCAAAAACGCCGTTTACGTGTGGACGAAAGGTGCAAACGCATAGAAAAATCTGCGTTTTCAAAAATACCTGGGTACGTGTGGACGTAGCCTTAGACTTTTATCTTTGGGGTCATCTGAAGGCAATTGTCTATGGTGTGAAGATACGAGATGTGCAGCACCTGAAACTACGGATACTGGATGCCTGTGCTGGCATTTCTCCTGCGGTGTTGCTATCAGTGTGTGAAGAGTGGGAGAAGAGGGTTGCATTGACAATCCAACACAATGGGCACATTGAACACATTTTATAAGTGGTCAGAAACTTGTAAATAACTCATGAAAGAATAAAGTTACGTTGATTGTATAGAAGTCTATGAGAAAGCAACCCTTCTCCTTTTCACTTTCAAGCCTTACTTACTGACTGACATTATTACCCTCATTAAGGACCACAATACAGATAATAAAATGGGCTATACTATAGGCCGGGGCTGCCCTAGGGAGTTTATGATTGACAGGTTCTGGTGTTATGAGCATACAGTGTCCCTTTCACTCAGATCTATTCCTTTTTATCAACTCTGGTTTCAAAGCACTAAAATAGTAACGGCCAACATGCTTATCAATGGATAATATCACAATGACTGCATCTTTTACATCTAGTAATGGACAAAAATTAATTCCAGAGACCATAAAAAACGAATCTTCTTTTTTGCATTTTTCTTTGTAACCTCGATACCTTTTGGCCCAATCAATCTTAGGGTTTTGGGGGTTTTTTTTACAATCCCATAAGATGGTATTGTTTACCATCTTATGAAACTGTCTCTGTGTCAACATGGCAAAAAGTAGTCTTGAAGGCATGCTCTCTATTTGGAACTATGACAAAAGTGTTTTTGAAAACTTTGGCAACAGATTTTGGTAACATGTTAGTTTCTCAACTTTCATGTTACCACAGTTTAAGATACAACGTGCGTATCTGAGATCAAATGATGGTGGGGTTTGGCAATGAATAGGGTCTGACTCATGAGATCACTAATGTAATGAAGCCTTTGAGCTTGAGCCATTCTGTCCCATTGTTTCTCATCCTGATTTATGTCATTGCATCCCATTTGATCGCTCTGTTGGATCTTATTTAAACATCATTTCCCCTTACTGGAACTTGTCCTGATGCATGTTTAGTCATCCAGGTAAGGAGATCTGAGACGTTGATTCTGTTCATCTGAACGTAGCGTTTTCAGTGGGAGAAACATTTCATCAATCATCCAAGTGACTTCTTCAGTCTCAGCTGACTGCAGGTTTCCCCAACCTAATGTAGCCAGATGGGTTACTCTGCCTTCTCCACCTCTCTCTCTCTCTCTCTGGCTGCTGTTCGGGTTGGGTTGAGTGGAAACACACCTGCACTCTAATTGCAGGGTGGCGACTGTCGGTATAAGGCCATGCAGGCTTCATTTCCCTATTAATTGCTTCTTTGCCTTTTGTGAGTGCAGTATCAGGCACCAATGCACTTATTTTCTTGGGATAATCAGGCAGTTTCGATCAGGCTCTACAACAGTTACAGGTAGGCCGTATGTGTATCCTCCTATCCACTTTAAAGGTTAAATAAGTGGTATAGTGGCGTATTGCTGTCCTGTTTACAGATTGGCCGACTTACTTATTATCACACTCAATCATCCTTAAATAAAGAAAATCGTGTACTCTTAAGCTTGATACTCCAAGCAAAACTCTACAATAAAGTAAACTATAATATGAAGTGAGGCTGAAATGTGAAGAGATTTCAAACTGTTCAAACATGGATGCATCGTAGATTTTTCTTATATGTGTCATATGATTTCCTGATTACTGGCAATTCTAGTTACCACTACAGATTGTTGTGTATAGTTGTTAAATCAATTATTTGTTTGAAAAGACAAAAACATCTAAAGATACATGAGAGATATACAGGGTGGGCCATTTATATGGATACACCGTAATAACATGGGAATGGTTGGTGATATTAAAGTCCTGTTTGTGGCACATTAGTATATGTGAGGGGGCAAACTCCTCAAGATGGGCGGTGACCATGGTGGCCATTTAGAAGTCGGCCATCTTGGATACAACTTTTGTTTTTTCAATAGGAAGACGGCCATGTGACACATCAAACTTATTGGTAATGTCACAAGAAAAACAATGGTGTGCTTGGTTTCAACGTAACTTTCTTCTTTCATGCGTTATTTACAAGTTTCTCTTTGTTCACAGCCATTGACATGTCGAAGAGGTTAACCCGTGAGGAGCGGATCGAAATTGTGTTGATATCTGGTGAACGCAGTAACCATCTTATGAAACTGTCTCTGTGTCAACATGGCAAAAAGTAGTCTTGAAGGCATGCTCTCTATTTGGAACTATGACAAAAGTGTTTTTGAAAACTTTGGCAACAGATTTTGGTAACATGTTAGTTTCTCAACTTTCATGTTACCACAGTTTAAGATACAACGTGCGTATCTGAGATCAAATGATGGTGGGGTTTGGCAATGAATAGGGTCTGACTCATGAGATCACTAATGTAATGAAGCCTTTGAGCTTGAGCCATTCTGTCCCATTGTTTCTCATCCTGATTTATGTCATTGCATCCCATTTGATCGCTCTGTTGGATCTTATTTAAACATCATTTCCCCTTACTGGAACTTGTCCTGATGCATGCTTAGTCATCCAGGTAAGGAGATCTGAGACGTTGATTCTGTTCATCTGAACGTAGCGTTTTCAGTGGGAGAAACATTTCATCAATCATCCAAGTGACTTCTTCAGTCTCAGCTGACTGCAGGTTTCCCCAACCTAATGTAGCCAGATGGGTTACTCTGCCTTCTCCACCTCTCTCTCTCTCTCTCTGGCTGCTGTTCGGGTTGGGTTGAGTGGAAACACACCTGCACTCTAATTGCAGGGTGGCGACTGTCGGTATAAGGCCATGCAGGCTTCATTTCCCTATTAATTGCTTCTTTGCCTTTTGTGAGTGCAGTATCAGGCACCAATGCACTTATTTTCTTGGGATAATCAGGCAGTTTCGATCAGGCTCTACAACAGTTACAGGTAGGCCGTATGTGTATCCTCCTATCCACTTTAAAGGTTAAATAAGTGGTATAGTGGCGTATTGCTGTCCTGTTTACAGATTGGCCGACTTACTTATTTCCAGCCGTTGTGGAGAGGGCCGCCGCTGCACTACTACTAGCAACTGATATAGCGTCCTTAATTCTGGGGTAAGTAGCATTTGGCATTATTTTGCTACTGACTATAAATTAGAATAAAACATAGCTGGGCTTGAGTTAGAGCTGGGCGATATATCGAGTTTTTAAAAAATATCGATATATTTTCATACGAGATATAAGATGTGACAATATCCTTTATATCGATATAGTCTATGTTACGTTATAATTATACTTGTGGAGCCGCAAGTTTGCCTCTCTTTCGTCCACTTTCGTCTTTACGCAACGTTACTCGGCCTCGCCTCTCCTTCACTGAACACAACTCCCCCTCCTCCCCCATCGCTTCACCTACAGGAAGCGACAAGATGGACACGGCAAATCTCCGTTAACGAGTTACTGCGCATCGCCCCGTGCGTGGGGCTGGACGGCGTCAACGTGTTAGCTAGCTAACCACGCTAACGAGCTAACCACGCTAACGCCATGCAGCCCAGACTAAAATCCTTTCATTTTCTCAAAAGTTGACAGCGCGCCTTATGTATGAATTCTGATGTGCTTGATGGCCGCGAACCGATTTTATGTGGAACACGGCGCTCAGCAATCTGTCAAAAAATGTTTTAATATGACTTTGCTAAGCTACGGAGCTGCACCGCTTGATGGACAGCATTACGGCTGAGCCTCGCGGAGTGATACGTACTGTGCTTCAACGTAATATTACCCTACTGTGTATAAGGACCATAAATGGCACCTGTTGAGAGACGTGGTTGCGAAGCGGATTTCAAACTCCAGGCTGTCAGTCACGCAGTACAAGTTGGGAACAGAGCAGCTGTGAAATCTGTCTTTGTTATTGTGCTCAGTGTCTTTTAGTTTACATTTTGACTGCACAATTGTGAGCTTTTTGTTATGCACAAAAACAACATTGTTTTCTTTTATTTATGGAGCATTATTATTTAATAAATGCTCATAATTTATTTTTGAGTAAATTTGATGTACATCTGTTCTATGTTAATAAAAGTGCCTGTGTGACATCTGGGACACAGCTTTGACTAAGAACTCTCTTCTTGTTCTTACTTTATGGCTTTAAAAAAAAATATCGAGATATATATCTTATATCGCCATCCAGCTAAAAAATATCGAGATATGAATTTTGGGTCATATCGCCCAGCCCTAGCTTGAGTGATCTCTTGCCCGTTTATTTTGCTGGTGTTTACTTACATCTGATATTTGTACTTGCACGTTTGACTTGCTCCAGTCGCCACAGAGAGCGCCTTTTTGGAGTGTTTGCTAGGATCAAATGTCATAACGACCATCATCGGTGCAGGCAACTGTTTGCCTGTGGAGTGTAAATTCCTAGGCTTGTGTACTTTACTTTCTTTGAGTGTGCGTCTTTTATTATTGTGTGCTTGGAGTAGATTTTTTTTAGTTTGACTGTGAGCAATGAACCTGGTGCTAAAGCTCCTTTTCCATTAGTAACTACTCGAATCGACTCACTATGGCTCGCCCCGACTCAACTCAGGTTGACTGGTTTTCCATTACAATGCAGTACTACCTAAGGCCATGTCTCCGCTTTGGCCTTCCGTCCACACTGAGACAGCGTTTTTAGTCAAGGAAAACTGAACTCTTTGAAAAAACTCTCCAAAGTGGATACATTTGAAAACGCCGTTTTCACGTCACAGTGTGGACTGCGAAAACGCAGTCAGCCCATTTAAAAAGCTCGGTGCTTTTCCTCGACATTTAGCAGCAACATTTCAAATATAAATGGCAGATAGAAATAACGCAGGTCGAATTGTCTTACATTTCACGCATGTGCAATACAGGAACAGTTTCAGTCATTTCAGTGTGGATGAACAACTGTTCGTAAACGATTACAAACGATAGTGTGAAAGCAGAGAGTTTTTAGACAAAAACGCTGTTTTCAAATTTATCCGGATTAGTGTAGATGTAGCCTGATGTGTGTGGTCTCTCTCCCCACTTGGTGGCATGCAGTCTGACGACGTCACATTTTAGTACCTGCTCACTTGGAACCCCGGGTGGGGAGGTGCTAAAATAGTACTTGGTAGCAGGTATTATGACCACAATGGAAAACCCTTAAAACCGTAGTAAACCGTGCCAAGTCGATCCAAGTAGGTACTAATGGAAAAGGGGCTTAAGTGTCCTATTAGATTTTTGAGACTTTTTTTTTTAACTTTTATTTAACTTTTTTCCCCAACAAATATAAGACTGGTTCACATCCAAAATAATAACACTACACAGCACTAGAATATTACAACATTATGTCCATAATTGTTGTCCACTAGGATCCAGTTTACAGGTTACTCCCAGTGCTTCCAGTGGTTTCTTCCATTTGTCCACAAAAATTCGGGAGCTCCCATCAATATAGTGTCCCGGCCTGATCAGAGTCTTAACTTCAATGATGAGCGACTTCCATAGAGAAATGGAGGGAGGCTCAGCCCCCACCCATCTCAACATAATGCTCTTCCTGGCCAACATTAACAGTGACTGAATTACATGCTCATGTTGTACCAGTGAGACAGGAATATATCCCAATATACACATTATTTGGTTTTCTGTCACCTGATGACCAATGGCTGTACTAATATTGGCGCAGACCTCTTTCCAAAATGACTGGATAATAGCACACTCCCACAAGCAGTGGAATCTAGTGCCCACTCTGACCTTACACTTGAGACAGTTTGGAGATGTTCCCATATTATACTTACTATAAATATACGGAGAAATATACACATTGTGCAAAATTTTGTGCTGCAGTTCTTTAAATCGGTTACAAACAGAGATTTTAGATGGAAGGACCAGGATTTTGTCCCATGCCTGTATATCTATTTCACATTTAAGCAGCGTCCCCCAAGATTTTCTCAACCATGCCAGTTTATCCACAATTAGGGCATAAATCTCGGAATAAAACTTTGATACAAAATGTTTATGCTCCCTATTATCCAGAAAAAATTTCTCCAACCGAAAAGAGGCAGTTGAGATTCGTAATGATTTAGCATTTTTTAACACATAATTTCTCAATTGCAAATACTTATAAAACTCAGTCTTTGACATAGAATACTGGGATTCTATGTCTTGTCTTCAAGGATTCAAATGATTTAAACTCACCATGTTTAAAGAGGTCATAAAACCTCTTTACACCTACTTTATGCCATCCCACAAAGCTTGACCCTACGTTCTGCGGCAGAAGGTCAGGATTATTTATAAACGTTGACAAGATATTAAACGGAAGACTAAAAGATTAAAAGATTTTCTCAGTTTTCCCCACGTCCACATAGCATTATATATCAGTGGGTTATGCTTTATTACATAAGGTAAGTCATTTAGACTTTAGATTTTTGGGACTTTTAATGTTCTTTTTTGTTTTTTACTGAGGTGAACCGAGGATAAGCCAGTAGCTGTGGAACCTTTGGTGGTGGGTTGTTTCCACTTTTGTTGTACAGCACCTTGGGTCCAAAGTTGGTTGGTTGGTGTGTCTGTGTGATTTTTCTCTCTCATGGTCCTCAGCTTCTGGTAAGTCCAGGTTGTTTTATCTTTGATCAATGGTTGCTAATCAATGATACATCCAGATTAACAGAGTCACCTTTATGGACTGAATCTTGTCTTTTCTTCAGATGAGCCAGGGCCACTGCTGTCAAAGAATGATTTTTATCTCTATCTGCAGGAATTCATATTTAGTGGCATTGCTCTGATCTGGGTGCTTCCCTTCCACATGCATACAAGGGAAGTGTAAGGCAAGGACAGCAGCAGCAAGACCCCAGCACAGAGCACAACAGGCAACATTGAAAACAAGGGTATAGGTGGGTTGCAATGTAGCTTGCAGATGCACAGCAAACACAGTCAGGCTGAAGCGGCTTAAATAGTGTGACCTCTTTTTGACGCATAGAAGAATAATCAAGCCATCAACTGATGTGGGCTGACACTGAGACCAGTTGATCTTCCTGGATTACACCATACTTGACTTCATGATCTACCAGAATTCACTCGTCCCGTCCGCTGTCATGCCGTACTATAAAATGTCAGCTGTGTGTTTGCCAGAATCACTGGACTCTGATCTGGACGGCTGCCATTCATTCAACTGTTTTATTAGCGTACACATAAAACAAACACACACAAGCAAGCAGCGCCACCACGTCAGGACTGACATCTGCTCTCAGACCCACTTTATGGTTGCAGTGTATACTATGCATGTGTGAAACCAGGCTGTTAAGAGCTCGCTTCCATATTTGTACCATGTGTTTTTATTTGTATATTGGCATCTTTGTGTACATGTCAGTTGGTGTCAGTGATTAATGAGCGTAATCCACTTCCTTATTTCTATAATAAGAAAAGAAAACATGATAACATCATATAAATTTCTCCCCTGTACCTGAGCCATTCAGCTCCCTAAATAAACTAAGAAATGCATAAACTAGCTACAGAGAGGACGGTGAAAGGTTTTTATGCACACCAAATAAATACAATACATTTGAATATGATGTAACTATGAAAATATTGAAAGCTATTTGAATGTAGGCTGTACTTGGACCAAACGTATTAGTCTGTACTGGGTGTCTGGTGTATTGTTTTTTCTGTTCACTTTCTAAATTTGTGTTATTGCGCTAATCTTTACTAATCATTTTAAAGGTAAATGCCCAGTTAATATGTCCTAAATAATGACTGAACAATGAAATTTCTGGATTTCACGGCAATCTGCTTCAGACTTGTTGAAGTGTCTTAGGTGGGAAAAGTGGTGGACTGGCCAACCAAAGTGCCATTCTTTAATTTACCTGATTATATAATGTAAATATTAAACTGATCTATTAATATGATTTCTGACTCGCTTCTCTGACACACCTAGGTACTGTAGTTCACTGATAACCGCCAATCTGACCCACTGCATGACTCAGATACAGCATTATATGGCGCTTCCGTGTCTGCCCTTTGAAAACACTCATCGATACAATTCTTCGCTCACTTATTGTATGCTTAAAACATTCAAACAGCCACTGTGGGATCAATACTAGGATTTGCACACAACACACACACAGTTACTGCTCAGGTGGTCCAGGTTTGCTTCCCGAGTTTTCCCTCAGTTCACAGCTTCAGCCTGTGACAGGGACATCACTGTCTCACTCTGATAACATGGAGCAGCTTAATGTTTAGCCCAAGACCCATGCACATGCACACACACACACACACACACACACTAGAGAGCTAAGAGATTACAAAGGCACAGAGACCCATATGCCGACAAGCAATGGAGACGAGTAAACTCAATGTGAGGCGAATGCGAGGTAACGATCAAGGTGAGTTATAACTGCTAATAGCATTTTAAAATGTGTAATGACTGAAGAAGAAAAAACTTGAGGTGGTGCTACCTGCCACTGCATCTTTATTTCTTCTGCACTGAGTGAAGAAGCAAAGTGATGGAGTTCAATTCTGTACAGATGGTAAATTATTACTGATTGGATTGACTGGGGAAAATAATTGACCGTGAAAGTCGCCTAGCTGATATTTATAGCAAAGTGAAAACTTGTTGAAGTCAGTCTAAGCCTTTAATTTGCTAAGTAGGGCTATTAGCCTGTTAATCCACACGAGAGGCTGTCAGCTGTGCTGCATGGCCTGAGAATGAGCGAGTGAATTCATTTTGAACTTGTAATAATGTAAAGAACAAAATTCAACAAACTTTTCTTTCTCTTAAAATTTTATGATTTTTTTTTTATCTGGACAGGAAAATGCTGGCAAGAGAGATTAATGTTAAACACGCTGTTTAATATATTAATAGACTTAACAGCCTTCGACACCCGTTCAAGAAATTATGAAAACAGGATTTATTGCTCAGACTTTACAATTTCATGAAAGAGAGCGTTGAATAATGTAATTAAAAGGAAGGGAAATGTCTTTAAAACAGACTTTTATCCGTAAATAATCTGATTACTTTTCAGAGCAGGAAGCTATTTCCATCTATGGTTGAAGTAATTTATCGTTTCATTTTTTTCTGATTTTGATCATCTTACTTTACATCCATGAAAAACAAAAGAGTGAGAGACATAACCCATAATCCAGAGACATTATGAGAAAAAAACGTGGCACAGAATAGTTTGTTGAAATCAGTAAACTTCTTAAGTTTGGCTTTTAATAGTTGTATTAACATTTACAAATGTAAATCATCTCGATAAAATTTATAATACAAAAGCTTGAACCTTCCACAAAAAATGAGAAAATAGGAAGTGAAAACTAAACTATAGTCTTTGAACGTTGGTTAATTAAGGCTAGCTGTTACCCCCAGCTAACGTTAATATTTTGTAAATATTGTTTTCTGATGTTTACTTCGACATATTTTACATTTAATTTGTTTCACAACCTAAATATTAATTTTCAGTGATATTTCTGACCAGGCAGCATCTTCCTTTAAAACCTCATTTCAGTCCATGTAGCACATACGTGTGTGTGTGTGTGTGTGTGTGTGTGTGTGTGTGTGTGTGTGTGTGTGTGTACATATATATTCGTATTTGTATGTGTAAATGCAAGTATGTGTACGTGTACATAGTGGTTTGCTCTATATGTCTGAAATAAAGATACAATAACAATATATGTAATACTGTACATTCAACCTACAGGCTGACTGAACATTGTAGAACAGCTGGAGACGGGGGGGGGGAGTTAGTCTGACACAACCCAAAACTAACGTAAAGCAATTATTATAATTTTTATTTTTATTCTGTACAAATTATTTCAAATAAAAACACTTTATGGCCAATTGGCTGTCAAAGTCTTGTCTGTGCACAGTAAACATTAGAAGTGAACTGAATTTATTAGGCTGACAGGTAGACAGACAACTCTAAGAAAAGGGTGCCCCAGGCAAAGAAATAGTCTGACGGCTTTTTTAATATTTGAACTGTTGAACAAATGAAACAAATAGAAGTTCATACCTCTGACAGCACTAGTGCCGAATTCAATTAAATGTTTCTGTCAAATCACAACAACAGGCACCTCTAGTTACTTTGCATTATAACGTGAAACCCTGCAAAAACAGAGAGAAATCAGTTGAACAGTCTTACTGCTAAGCTGAGCTAAATATCTGGATGCCCTTAATATTTACAGCAAAGAAATGAGAGCACTCATCTAATTTATTCTCATCATTTATTAGCCCAGGCTTAATCTGTTTACTCTAAACTATTAAAAATCTTTGAAAAGTTATTTAGAAAACTACACATATTAAATAGTTTAAGAAAAGACGAAAACGCCTCGTCTGGGGATCCTCAGCCCTTCCCATGAAGGTGGCACGGATGCCCCTCCGGTGGTCCTCGTTGGGCTCTCGCACTCTGAGGCCTCTGGATGTCTGGAGCCTGGATCTCCTCCATGCCTGCTTCATGCCCTGGGGGACGGGGCTATGGCTCCCTACATCCTCTTGCAGACCATTACATGTGGAAACCATTTGAATACAAGCGCGCTGATCCACACAGGTGTGCACACGCGTGATCACTGTTCGTAGACTTAAATTACACCTTTCTTGGCTGCTACTTCAAAGCACATTATGCGCTGTCTGTCCTGTGTGCTGCACAACAAAATTGAATATTTAGTATTTACTGCTGTTTACACTTAGCTAGATTAATGCGATGGTGTTGTGTTTAGTATGTTGCTTTGGGTTTTTTTGCTTGTTTTCTATTCTTTCTCTCTCAACAGGTGATCCAGGAGATTTTTTTCCCTTTCTCACTGTCCCTCTCCCCTTCTGTTCTTCTTTTCTTTCCTCTTTCTTTCTCCCTTTCCTATCCCTCACTCATGTCTGTCCCGTCTGTAACAACTGAAAATAAGAAAAGAAAAAAAAAAAGAAAAGACGAAAACATCCAGTAATTTCTGTCTCTTTTTGACAGGGATTGTTGAAAATGACTCCCCAGCAGAACCACATGGCAGCAGCTCTGTTCGACCTGTTTCTGCTCTTGTTCGTCTCTACGTGTATGCGCTGCATGGCTGCCTCTGCGAGGTGGCCTTCACTGCTGTGTGGGACTGGTGCAGCACCCAGGACAGGAGGCTGGCAGGCCACAGCAGTCTGTGGGCGCTGCCCATGTATGCCACAGCAATCTATCTCATGGAGAGGCTGAGGGCCCTGATGCTCGCTCAGAATCACCCACTGACTGTGCGGCTCGTGCTCTACACTGTTTTCATCTACCTGTGGGAGTTCAGCTGGGGTGTGGGGCTTAGTTTGTTGGGAGCCTGTCCATGGGACTACTCAGGCCATAGGTACAACCTGAGAGGACTGATAACTCTGGACTATGCACTTCCCTGGGCTGTGGCTGCATATATAGCAGAACAGCATGTGATCAGGCACACTTTAAGAATAAGACTGCATAACTGAACCGCTGTTGTGACGATCTGGACTCATGTGCTTCCAAAACACTTGATTAATTAATTTCATATTAATTATATTAAAAGTAACTATTCTGTTGTTTTTAGCAGTATAATAAACCTGACTGGGAAAGTACATTAAAGGAGTAGTCTTGATTTTGGAAAATAAGATAACAAAAAGTCTCTACACAAAGCCACAGATATGAATTAGCCTGGACACTTGGAAAAATAAAATATTATGAAGAAACAGCAGGTGTAGTTTTATAGTAAAGTGAATAAAAACAGAAAGAATGATCAACAATGAGCTTTGAACTATTGAGAAAGTGAAGCCAGCTTTCTTAAATCCTTTGATCTTTTCCCAAAGGATTATTCACACTAAGCTAAAAGAATCCAATCGCTTAATACAGTCAACACTCACCTTTTTATATCTTTGCTTTAAGAAGCAGTTTTACTTTAAACGTTTAGCCTCATTGAAAGTAGAAGAAACTCCAGCAATCTATTCTCTCAATGCAACATAAATACTCTTCTCTTTGTAGCTTCAAGGCCAAATTCATGCACGTAAGCGTACAAGGAACTCTCCAATATTTCATCCTTTAAAAAGATTGTTTAAAACAGCTTGTACCGATTTGCAATGAGGAAGTTAGTGTATGTATTTTTTTTTTTTAAAAACCTGAACAATAACAGCACACGTGGTTCAGCACTTTTATGCACATTACACAAAGGCAAACATAGATTTACGCTCTGTCTATGCAAGACAAGACACAAGCCTATTTAAGTCTCCACAGATAACGTGTCCTGCAAAGTAGTAGATGGGAGCAAAAATTAAACAAACAGTGAGAATAAAAAACAGGAAATGTCCACAAATGTAGCTAAATGCTGAAAAGTAAGTGTCAGACCAGAAACCAGTTAGTCAAAAACACAAACACGTACCTTGCGTTGTGCGTTTAGCCCTGTACATTTGGCTGTGCTGTGATTGGTGCCTTCCTGGTAACATTTTTTGCTGGTGCATCTAAAGCAGTAAAACTCTGAATTCAAACAAGCTCAAATTTCAGCACTGGGGGTAAATAAAATAGTAGACAAAACCTAATAAGTGGGCTTTAAATTATCTTCATATATGACAATAACATCATTAAGCTTACGCACTGCCACCCCCAAAGTATCTGGAACAATTCAAATCTTTATTGAAAGGCTCTTTCAGACTGTCGACCGAAGGCTAATTACACTGCTGATTTATAAAGTGTCACCAGTTCTTAAATGTCAGCTTTGTAAGAGACTACATGACAAATGTAGGTGGTTGAAAAGCAGAAGACAAGTACTTAACCAATCAGAAATGTCCAGCGCAGCAAGCTCCACACCCATAGTTCCCATTACTTATTAATAAATATTGTCCCACCTAGCTGGAACGTTTTATTGCAGGGCAACGTTCCTGGATCTTAATTTATAGCTTACGCGTCCATGGGAAAAGTGTAGTGAAAACAATTCAGAAAATGTTCATTAAAAAAATATTTGTATTTGTTTTTTTAGTCTGGGTGCCATCGATAATTATGACTGGCATCTCACAGCCAAATATGCTTTGAACTCATTTACAGTCATTTGTGCATTACTGGGGGAAATCCCGTACTCCATTAAACAGTGGTGATTAAATAGGAACCTGGCAGTTGGCACCTAACAGCAGTGTCATCTGACAACAAGGCTGCGTTCCTGATACTCGTTGAAACTTGTGTTTTTAAGTCCTTTGAGCCACTGGGACTGAAGTTTATGAGTGACAGTCATCTTGCAAGGAAAGCACATAATGTTATTTCTGTAGATATTTATTTATTTTTCTCTCAGCACTCACATACAATTACATCTGATGGGAGAGTACAGCTTTCACGTTCTTTAATCACTTTTATTGCAGGGTTTACATCCTTTAGTCTTTATGTGTTAGTCCATGAAATGCTTCTCAGTGAGCAGGACAGCGGTTTCTAATACAGATGTGACTTAGAGTTCATGCTTGGATTGAGGAGTATTTAATGATTGAGGGTATCGATTAATACAGCTACAAGTAAGAAAAGTAAAAAGAAAAGTATCCATAAATAATTTTTACATGAAGATTTACTCACTTTTCAGAGCAAGAAGTTATATTCATTTATGGTTGTAATACTTTAAAATGTAATTAATTTTCTCATTTTAATCATCCTCTGCTATCCGGGGGGAAGGAAACAAAAGAAAAGAGAGTGAGACAACACAAAAATCAGAGACATTTTAAGAAATGAAGGTGGTTGAAATCTATAGGAAAACCTCACAGCAGCAATGAGGGTAACAGAAGGAAAAGGCTTTGCTAAGACTTTATTTTAGACCTAAAAACACTTGCTGTTGTGTCTTTCTTAATATCAAATTTTCCTTGTAAATTTCTCCATACTGTTTTGGTGACCAGGGAAATGGTATGACATAGAGGTTACTTATATTACAAATATATGTAAATTTTGGGGTGTGATGCTTAAATTAATTTGTTTTTACATCTATTTTTGTATAAAATAGGTTTTTCATGAACACAGCAATGTAATGCCTCACAGTACTAAATTGAGAAATCACATCATCATTATGTCTTCCTGCAATCTTCTACATGACGAGAGGAAAGAAAAATATGAAACATGGTTTTCTGTTTAGCCTGCAGTTGCGTTACAGTTGCACTGGACGTAGCGCAGTAGCATTTACCATCAGTTGTGCAGTTGTACTAAGATGTGCAGGGAATAGACAGGGCGGAGCAGTCTACAACGGAGGAGTGGAAATACCAACATTACTTTTATTTTCATTGCATAAAAACACAGGAGGGTGATGGTAAAGTACAAATTGTGTCCAGGACAGAAACAGCCACACTGTACTGCTAACACAACATCAGGTCTTTGCAGACATCTACACAAACAACGTGCCAGCACAGAGCCAGCGTGTAACAAAGTGAGTGATGAGTAGTCAAGCTTAGAGCGCTGTAGCATTCATTTTAGAATCACAGTGGCAACACTTTGAAGTCTATGTGGTGGTTTTCCACTTTGTTTTGTGTTCAAATGTAACCTTAAAAGAAAAACTGCTCTTTTTAAGAAAAGGATTTATCTTATTATCTGGGACTGTAGCCGAAGGTTCATACTGGTAACTGGTAATTATGTCACAGTGTATTTCAGGACATGCTACTGAGCAACATGAAAGAAATATAAAAACAAAAAGCAGCATAACAAATTACTTTTTACTGGGAAGTAATCAAATTCATTTCTTTTAAGTAATTGTAAAAGAAACACTAGATATGACCGTAATGTTATTAAACTGAATTAATTTGGTTACAAAAATCCAAACAAAGCATTGGGTTTGGCTCCGAAACTGTCAGCCTGCTGGTTGACGTGAACAGACAGCCTGCTAATGATTCAAATTCCTGTTAGCTCGCTGTATCAGTTCACCTCCATGCACCTCCACCTAAAAGGTTTTTGAAACAGCAGCAGGTTCTACATGTCAGTTTTGTAAGAAACTACGCAAAACATGTAGGTGGCTATGAAGCAGTTCGTTGGAAAAGTTCATCTGACAACAGTGTTATGTTCCCGATACCTGTTGAAACTTGTGTTTTTAAGTCATTAGAGCCACTAGAAATGCAGTTTATGAGTAACAGCCAACTTACAAGGAAAAGACAAATGCTCAGACATGAGGATGTTTTTATTTATGCATTTTACTCACATAAAATTACATGTAGTGATTGATGAATGCGAGAATATAGCATCATTTTGTAATTGTTTATTAATACTGTTTACCCTTACTAAATGGTCTATGCTACTTACTGTATTTGTTTTATACATAAAACACTTTCAGTTGTTCGAGCTCATTTAAAGAATTCGTGCTCCCCTCCCAGCATATGTTTCAATGCAGGTGTGATTTGACGGTTGATGCTTAAGGTCTCTTCCTCTCTGGGTTTTGGATCACAACCAAGGCGACAGTCCCCTCAGCTCTCTGCCACTGGTATCTACGACAGAGAAAGTCACTGCATGCAAAACCACACTGGAAACCCTGGAGAGTTCACTTTCAACACTTTTGATCCAATAATTTGTACACTCAGTGAAAGAGTTTGTGATTTACTGACAACTTGATATTGACTTACTGGCTCTGCTCGGGAATGAGCAAACTGTCTCCTGCAGGAAGACTGAACTCCTGCTCGTTCATAGTCACTGTGGAAGATCCCTCCTAAGAAAGAGATGTAGAAGAGGAAGGGAGATTTACATGTGCGTCCAGGGACAGACTGTTGGGACAGACTCTGCATACATACCAACTGCCAAACCCACACATCAGTTTGGGGTGTTGTCATCTCTGTGAGTCCAGGTCCGAACACCATCGCCTGTTGGGGAGGCAGTAAAAAGAGTCTTGTTTATCACTATCATTACCTACAACACGTCTAGTCTCCTGTTATTTCAACAATAATTATACCTTTGACTTGTACTTTTAGTATCAAAACATCCTTTCTGCCGGATAGACCGTACTATACAGTTGTGGTCAGAAGTTTACAGACACTCATCATGGGCATGTAACTTTGTCATAGTAATTTTGTTCCAGTAGTTTCCAGGTCAGGGTAGGCTTGTGCCTTTGTGGCCCCTGGATTGTCCCTGAAAGTCCGAGCCAATACCCTCTCATGTGAGGGAGACAATTTGTGTCTTCTTGTGGTGGCACACACATTAAACCTGTACTTACAAATATTTATTTAAGGTGTGATCTTGCAACCTACAGTTACTTAGTGCTTTCAAACAAATCTTGTTTATACTGGCAAATAGAAACAACCATTGCCAGCAGTCAACCACGATCTCTGACAAGAAGCTGGTCTTCAAGGACACTGCAGAACCTTCAGGATTGCTTATTAAAAGAAATAAGTGAACGTATGTTTATATTTGAGTGTGTTTGTACACGTTTGACCCTGCATGGATTTAAGAAACCAAAATTGTAACTATATATGAGTGCAGGCCTAAATGAAATGTTTTACTGAAAATGGCTGAAAAAAACCCTGATCAACCATCTCATATATGATCATTACCTGACACTAGGTTTCTTACCTCAGTCTCAAACTGAGCTCCGAACATGTCGATGGGCCTGCCATTCCCCAAAGACGGCCTCTGTTTTTCCAGCCAGTCTTTGAAGGAGAAGGGCGTCATCACGTTCATGGTGTTCAGCTGGAAAGGAGGTTCCCTGAAGACTTCATCTATCCATCCAATAATAAACATTGACACCAGCTCAAAGTTTACAGGGACTTACAATTTCTTCTGAACAACTCACTTGGATCAGGTTTTCCTGTTTTGCACTGCTTGGATGCCATGAACCTGAAAGTAAAATACAGTCAAGTCAACATACTTAAAAGAAAGAGCATGATCTGAGTATGACTTGTAAAGATGAAAAGATGCCTTACTCCTTGATTATTGGCACCAGCTGGGTTCCTAGATCCTGACAGTAGAACCATTTTTCAAATAGGATGTCAGTGGTGTTGTCTACATGGTACCTGAGAGCACAAATACATGCTAACATAAAAATCTGTTTACAGGACAAATGTGTTTCACTAAGATCTAAGACTCAATTCAATAACATTGTTATTTATCTATTGTAGGACCCTACAATAAAACTGAACAAAGTAGCTGCTGATGAAGATAGCCACTTAATTAAATCCAAGGCATCACTTAACATTTATCATTTATATATAAAAAATGTAGCCAGTGGTGTAAATACATATCATTAAAGGTTTATTTGTTCAAATAATTAATCATTAAGCAAAATGTGCTGGGTATAATCTGAAGTATACCAGTCCCATAAATTTTATTTGACCAGATTCAATAAAGTTAGACATTTTACATTGTACTTATTTTTGTTCTTGCTTGTACTTGAAAATTGATTAATTAATTAAAGTAGTTTAAGTCATACATTTTTATGAGTGTAGTTTTAAGTCTTACTTAATACAGCATGCTGTCTATTTAGTAAATGATGGTCCTGTATAGAGAAAAACAGACAGTAAGGAGAGTATTTGTAGAGCAGGGGTGTCCAAGTCCAGCCCTCCAGAGCTACTATCCTGCAGCTTTTAGATGCAACCCTACTCCAACACAGCTGAATCAAATGATTGGATTACCTCCTCAGCATGGCATCAAGGTTGGCAAAGGCCTGATAACAAGCCATTCATTTGATTCTGGTGTGTCGGAACAAGGATGCATCTAAAAGCTGCAGGACAGTAGCTCTGGAGTGGTAGTAGGACTGGAGTTGGACATCCCTGCTTTAGAGTATAGCCGGGTTGTGATTTATGGAGGGTCAGGAGTGCCAGAATGAATTAATTAGCAATACCATTAAATTATTAATTAAATGTTTACTAAATTAATTAAATTTGGAATTTATTAATTACATAAATAATTAATTTACTGCCTATTCATTTTATTCAAAACATGTAATAATTTATTTATTTATTTCCTATTCTAATTAATTAATGACATGTTTAATTAATGAAATTATATATTTAATAGGGGTGCAACGATACTCGTATCGATATTGAACCGTTCGATACAGTGCTTTCGGTTTGGTACGCATAAGTATCGAACAATACAACATTTTTAATTTATTTTATCAACTTTTCTTTTGACGATGCTGTCTGTGTTGAGCGCTCAGTCGATCTGCGCTCGACAGTGCGGAGTAGTCGAACACAGATTCACTGAGAGCAGCGCAAGCTAGCAGGCAGAAGTTAAGCTCACCTTGCAACATGGCAAATTGAACCTCCCCCACCCTCATTCAGATCTGGCGTTTGGAATTATTTTGGTTTTCATGTGACGTATGACCCTGAAGGTAAGCGCGTCATGGACTAAAGTAAAACAGTATGTTGGATGTGCCACGCAATGCTCAATTACATGGGTGGGAACTAGTGGTTAGCGCAGTTAGCTTGTTAACGTGTTGACGCCGTCCAGCCCCACGCACGGGGCGGTAGCTCGTTAACAGAGATTTGCCGTGTTGTGACGTTAACGTCATTTCAGATTAACGCTGACAGCACTAGTGGGAACAAAATGAATATGACTGCACATTTACTCCGACATCATCCTAGTGCAAAGACAAGTGGAAGCAGACAAAAACAACAAGCACGCATGCTACAAACTTTACCCGAGTCATTTAGACAGCCGTTAGCACAGGATTCTCCTTATGGGGACCTGATATGTTTAATATGCTGCTGAGAATATAGCCCAGAAGAAGCGGATAGTATAGCTTTTATTTTGGAAAGAGACATTTCTCTGTAATAAACTCTCTTTTCCAAAGATGAGTGATTTCTCGATCAGATACTTATTTTTTTCTTACTTTGTTGTTTCAGCAACATTAAATTTAAAAACTGTACTTTTGAGTTAAAATATATATTTATAATTTTAATAAATGACAAATTAAAAAAGCATGAACATTTTTTTTGTATCGAAAAAATATCGAACCGTGACACCAAAGTATCGAACCGAACCGTGTGTATTGTTGCACCCCTAATATTTAATTGTGTATTTATTTAATGATTTTGGCACTCCTGGCCCTCCAATTGACATGGGGACTGTTAAATCCCCAAAATGCTGCTGCTGTAATTTGATTATGTTGTCAGATTTGAATTTGATTTTATTTGTTGTAAAAATGTAAATTTGTTACATACTTACAAGGTAAACATTCAAGTTTACATCGAATCTGGTCAAATAAAATATATTTAACTGGTTTACAGTTTATACCACACGTTTCATTACTGATCTTTGAAAAACCTCTTTTTATGTCAGCTGAGTTTTAATTAAACTTATTGCCTCGTGTTTATGAGGGCAAAGAATCTTTTCTTTTTAAGTGTCCTGTCATGTTTATGACCATTCATCATTTTTCTGTTGTCAACAACTCTCTAAGAAAAAATGCAGAAAATCGAAACTGCCACAGCAGTGAACCTCAGGCAGTCGGTTTCAGTGAGCAGTCTTCTCCTTTCCATCACCAAGCCCACGGTGTTAGCCTGCCTCTGGGGGGAGTGAGGGATCCGAGCTGGCAGCAGAAACATCTAGAATTTGAGACAAAAAGTAGTGGAATGCACAGTGAAGCAGATTCACCTGAGATAAAGCTTATTGCACAAGCTTGCTGTGCTTCCTTATTTCTAATCAGCAGAGAGCGATGGGAACTGGAGCAGAAAAATAGTTTCCAGGAGGGTTTAGTGCAGTTGTCTATCTCAACCAGCATTTCACTATTATGTATAAAAAAAATTTATTCCTGTTTTGAAAGATGACCAAATAATTTCTATGTTCTCTGTTAAATAAGTATCTTACTACAAATTTAGAGCTAACACACTACATTGTGGGGGGCCTAAGAGACCTGGGCCCATCCCGACTGGCTGTGAGAAGAATTTTCTTAGGTCTTATCTTCAGTTACTAAATGTGGTTTTGTTTGTTTGTTTGTTTTTTTAGTAGACGGCTTTTATGACATTATCACTGACAAATTCTGACTATTCACTACAGCCTGTTTCACATTTACAATTACCTGTTAAATCTGAGCAGCACAGCGCGGTTCAGCACAATGTGAAGAAACGTTCCTCTACTTTATTTGGGCGCTGCTGTAGACGGCTCAGGTTGTGACATGGGTTACTGAACTTGTATGACTTCCTTATGTCTAAAAGATATTTACACCAGTCTCATCGGGAAAAACCCAATTGTTAACAAATTGGTTTTCGCAGGTTTTCTTCCTCCTTTTCACAGGAGGAGTATACTTCAGGGTCTGTCAGTGTAAAATGGGAGGAAGGGGCTACAGCATGCAAGTCAATGCATCAAATATATTTTCTTTTGAAAGTATAAAAAATGTGGAGAATAAATGGTTGTTCGAGCTGAAAGTTTCAGTAAAGTTCAGTGGCTCTGCAGCACTCACTCTTTCTCACTCATCTGATATTTAATTACAGTCTCTTTGTTTAAGTGAATAGACGGCCTGTCTCAGTCTTCACAATTAATAATGATGGATTGGGAATTGTTTTCTTAATCTTTTCACACATGTGTAGCAGAAGTATTAAAAATAATAATCTGTGCAATTAAAAGGCCCAGACCAATTTACTCTGGACCCACCCAGAGGTAGAATCCTGCAGCTGCTCTTGCATAAACAGCTTAATTAATGCTTTTTAAAAAAGTGTTCTTTATGTTTTATGCAATTGTACAGTTAAATTCCATCTGAATGAATGAATGTGTATTTGTGCACAGCAAAGTACGAAGCAGAAACATAAAAGTTTAGAGCTTACCTCTCCCTCTTTGATGTGTACATCCTTGTGTTTACCATTTTCAATCACCTTCAGACACATGTCCCCCTTCACCTGGTAGAATAACTACTTAAAACAGAGAGAGAAAGACAAACGAAGAATGGCAGTGGGTTAAATACATGTTATAAATATTTATTTGCAGGCATCAGCAGATACTTCAGTTGTGGAAAAACGGTTAGTCACAATTAACATAAAGACATCTCAGACCAACCAGTCAAGGCTCAGTCTGGATAATGTAGTACATCAATACTGAAAGAACCAAGAGGGAGCTATAACACAGAGGGTCCCAAATGCAAGGAATCAAATGTCAATATTATGTTTAGCTTCTTGATATTTCTTAAAGGGCAGTGAATCCTTTCAGCTACTTTAGTCAAAAGTATTTCCATTGGCAGAAATGTAGACACTCCGTGCTTCGTGTTAGGAACAAAAAGATCCTACACTGATTGATCAAAATCAAAATTATTAACCTAGAGAGGACATGCTGAAAATCACATAAAAAAACAATGCAGCAGGCTAGTCTAATTTACCAAAATCAAAATTTTATTGCAGCAAATCAATCAAATGGTCCTCAGTAGTTTGTATGGACTCCACCAGCATGTATGCATGCCTGGTAATGTCAGGCATGCTCCTATTGAGATGGCGGATGGTGTCCTAGAATGTCTGGACCGGGACATCGCTGAGCTCCTGGATAGTGTGAGGTGCAACCTGGTGGCATCAGATGGTCCCAGAGGTGAGCATGGAGGCCAGTAAGTGGTAATTCTTTCATTCTCAATGAACTGCCTGGAATGTCTCACCACATGAAGCTGGGTGGGTATTGTCGTGCACGAAGAGCAACTCAGACCTTCCGTGGCCCTGTCCAGCTCTCCTAGAAAAACTGCCTGTCTCTGTGCTGGGAGACACAGCAAACCTTATGGCAATGCCACATATTGCTCTGTCATCCTTGAGGAGTTCAACTGCCTCAAGAACTACCTCTGTAGTGTCCACATATCACCTTCCTTTAATTTTTTTGAGCAGCATATTTACCACCCTGCTCATCCATGAAAACTAAAAGGTCAGAGGTGGGTAGAGCAGCAGTAGGACCCTAATAGAACAGGCTTTAATGACAAAAAAATGACAGTTACTAAGTCAGATACAGCATGAAAGGAGTAGATGGAAGGGAGGTGGGTGGCAAAGTGGCTTGCAGATGTGTAGCAACTGACAAAGCAGCTTAAATAGAGCGCCACATATAGCCATATATGTGATGTGTGGATTGTATCACTCGAGCCTTCAGCTGATATGAGTGGGCATTTCTTGGAGCTGCAGCTGACCTTTACTTCATGGCCTGTTTGAACAAACACCATGTTTAGATTTACAAACAAAGAGCTCATACGTGACTCTGATTCAACTGATTGAGTGTGATGCAGTTGGTGTTCAGCAAGAAGCATGACAACAGTCTCCAGGATGTAGGCACACGTTTCTCTCTCAGTCACTGAACAAGAAATGTATGGATAATCAAATAATCAGCCTCAATTAAAATCAAAAGAAGAAAACCCATAGAAATAATAATAATAATAATAACATTCATGAGCCAAACCAGAAGCTTATCTTCCTGTGTTATGGCATAAATATTTATGACAGTCAGATTCCTCAGACTGGCTCAGGCATTTAGTGGGTTTGGTTTTTCTTTTTTCCCACAATCTGCCAAGCGCATCAAAACTTACTGGATGGCATTTCTAATCTAATCTTTCTTCCTTTCTATTTTTAAACACAAACTCTGTTACAAGAACTGTAGTTTCCATATAATTATGTTATATTAAGAGAGTCATAGTTACTCCCGCCGTTGACTGCACTTCATTGAATTTCTTCACTTTAACATTCAGAGCATTGGGCAGAAATCACATTGCGTCAACACCCACCGTGGGCCTTCGTGATGCTTTGTTTTAATTAATATGAACCAACTTAAATTAATTAAAGCCAACAACTTTGTTTTAAAGCTTAAAATTAAATGTGCAGAAACTTGCAGCTTTCACAAAAAATCATGAGTAACTGTCAAAAAAGACAGAAAAGATCTGTATTTTTAGACCATGTCAGAAATTACCACAACACTAAAAAGGGTATCCTGAGTCATGATTCAGTATCAGTGAATGTTTAAAGTTGTGAAAGTGGCTGTCAGCTGACACACTTTATACTTTGACACAGAAGCAAAAAAACCCAGTAGCAGCAGCTGGCCAAATAGCCTAACCAAGCACTGCAACACGTGGGTGGAACTGGCCCTAAAAGGACAAATGAAGCAACTTTGCGAAAAACTGTAAGAAGCTAACTAATGTTGTCTTTTGTATTAAATTGTAGGTTCTTCTGCTTCCATGGTCCATGTTTGTTGCTGGAATGAGGGAAAAAAAGAGACTAGTCCAACTCTCACCTCCTCCCCTTCCTCTATGTGATAATCCTTCCTGGTGTTAGGGCCTCCGACAAACATGACAAGCAGCTGGGAGAAGTGCCTGAGACAAAGAGGAATTAAAATCATGTCAGTGCATGCACTGCGTGTCCTCGCAGTTCAACTCACTGAATCCCAAGTGTTCAAACTGCCACATAAATTACACATTGCTCAATAATTACAAAACTCAATTCACATTTGCAAAGAATAAAGAGTGAGAGTGTAGCTAAGAGTAAATGTGTTACTTACATGAGTTTGTTGCACACTGGGGGCAGGAAAGCATTCTGATTTTCTGCAATCCAGTGTTCCACATTGACCTGAAGAGTACTGCTGTTCATTTTGATGTGATTTGTGCTGCAGAATGTAGCCTCTGGGACTCTCTGTCAGCTGTTATGACTGCTTTAAGCAAGAGGACACATAAAGTCCAAAATGCAGAAGTGGGAGTAAGCAAATCGGGGTGGAGCACAAGGGTTAAAGGTTGTTGTTTAATAAGTAACATAATGCTGTCCTGCAGACCAAATGGAATCCTTTGCAACGTGCACAACGCCACGATGGGAGCAGTTTTTACCCAGCCTACGCTGTACAAAGGGTATTTGAGGTCTAGTTGAGGTAAAAAATTATTCTCACTCAGTTTTCTGCTTCATTGGTGGTTGTATATTTTGGTTGGGTTTCAATCAACTTGTAATTAAAGTCCGTTCCTTTAATTTTCTATTTTTATTTAAGTGAAAGCACACAAGTTACACTTATTGTGCATTTTGTGTAATCTAAAACTGTTGGGTTAATCTGACTTTAAAACAAACACAAAAAACTTGCTTAAATCATGCTACCAATTCATGTAATAAAATTAAGTTCTCTGTTCTTTCAGTGGTGTTTTGTTTTTTTGTTTTTTTTTGGGGGGGGGTTGTGTATAACATGTAAAATATTTAGCATCTTCTTAAAATTCAATATAGCATAAAGGTTAAAAATCCAACCTGTATGCTCATTTCGAACCAGAAAACTGTCCTGGGGTCAGTCAGACCAATCAAACTTTTTATTTTATTTCTGGATGGATGGATGGATGGATGGATGGATGGATGGATGGATGGATGGATGGATGGATGGATGGATTTGTGGATGCTGCATCCTCCAGCCTGAAGAGGAGAGGGACCAGAGGCCATTCTGGCTCATTATCAGCACACACTTCAAAAGCTACAAAACACATGGGTGTACAAACATGGTGAACAAAAAACATTGATCTAGTCAAAGTCAAAGTCAAAGTCAACTTTATTTGTCGATTCTGCCACATGTACAGGACATACAGAGAATAGAAATTGCGTTACTCTCAATCCCTAGATAAATAGCAAATCTACTTGGATTTTCCAACACAACCATCTATGAAGTTTACAAAGAATGGTCCAAATAAGAGAAAGCAACACTTTTCTGGGGGAAAATGCCTTGTGTGTGCCAGAGGTCCAGGGAGAAAAACCAGGCTGCTTTGTGCTGGTAGAAAGGAAACAGTAACTGAATAATCATTACAACCAAGGCATGCGGAAGAGCTCTGAACCTGACCCCAACAGGTCGCAGCAGATGACATTCTAAAGGGTTTAATAACTTTTGAGAATCAACGATGAATGAAGATGAAAGTCTGTGTGAGATATTTGGTCATGGGCAAACAATACACTGACCAATAAAAAGAGTCAGGTTTAGTCAGCCAAGTTTACATAAAGCCACAAAAACATCCACCACAAAGAAAACTGAAGTGAAAATGGTAATTTAATCTGTTCAGTATCATATCTGCTGTACAAAGTGTGCTTAGAGTTAAGACATTTAATCAACTGGTAATCACTTAACCTTCAGTATGAAAACAAAACAATTAACTATACTATTGACAATGTTTTTGATGCAAGCTCTGTCGTGTTTTCAGTGTTTTCTTGCCAAGATATGTTGAGCAAGATTCATCACAAGAGCAGTTGCTTCTTCCTTATCGTATTATATTGTGTGACTAATATATTCTTTGCTGAAGAATTATGTGACCAGTGAGCAGCAAGTACATCAGAAATTTGAAGTTCAGTGGAATATGAACAAAGAAGTCCTTCAAGTGCTGTTCAGAGATATTTAGTAAGTAAAAACCTGCCTCCTAGTGGGCCCACTTGAAATGACAGTTTTACAAGTAGCTCACATTTTTTAAACATATGCAGCAAAAAAGTATATGCTGTAAGTTATCGAGAGCATAAACAGATTTTGCTGTTTAAACGAAATTTTAGGTAACTTATCAAACTGTATATAAATGAAGACGTGTAAGTGCACACAGCCATGTGGAATGTTTTAGACAGTTAAAGTGTATTTTGTCCCAAAAAAGAGCTTGGGAACATGGTTATACTACTTCTGTTAACCCCATTCAATAAAAAGCTGCGTCTACACTTAAGGCACATTTTTTTTATCCTTTCAAATCCATCGTGCTGGTGTGCAGAGGTGTACAAAGTTAAACTACCACTGTCCAAAAACATATTAAACTCGCTGTAGATGCTTTTAAAGGAATTTCCGCCAGTTTGTTCAAAGAGTGAAAGTCTGAGTTAACTCTATGCCATAAACAAAATAAGAAAAAAGAAAGAAAATACTTTTATCTATCTAGTTATTGTAACTAAAGCTATATTTTGTTGCATCTGTTATTTATTGTTTTTTTCTGTGAGACGGTCCCCCCCTCGTGGTCACAAAGGTAATAAAATATCATCCCAATACAACAGTTACGAAGTATTTATTTTGTAGACAGACTGTACATAAAGTCAGAACGCGTCTATCAATTACAATTCAATTAATATTTTTAATGTACTTTTAATTTTATGAAAACTGTTTAAGCGGGGTCATTCAATGAAGGGATAAAGACTTAATTGGTTCTCTTCCTGTGTGTTCCTTTTAACCCATCACAACCAACATTAGCTTGTGTACACTCAAATTAGTAACGTGACCTCTAATCAACGTATTATATATTTTTATACTTAGTCGTTTTGAAGCTTATTATTTATTTAAGTATTGATTATAGTTTATATGTTATTCCTGATACACTTTTTTAAAGAGAAAATTGGATGTTAGCGCTACCTGCATCCGCTCGTGTTTTGTTGGGCTCATCAGGTTCAAGCTAGGCCTCGGTGGTCACGTGATTTGTGGCCTCACTGAGGCGGTGCCTTCTGCTCAGCGTGTTGCACGCAGTTGTCTCAGCAAACACCGTCACATTTGTAATTTGGGGTTCAAAAAATTCCATATAACATTTGGACGTGTGTTTAGCTGATAGAAACCGAAACGTCCTTGCTTTTTGCGGATTAATTAGATATAAATATTCTTTCAGAGACACGAACCGATATGTTCACACATAAGAACTAATTCCGGTTCACTGGGAAGCTTTGAACTGCTTTCTGGAAAGTGACCATTGTTGTAATCAGGTCGAGGCTGTTATCATTTCCACTTGCTGACTTTCTTTGTGTTTTTTACGGATTTGCAGCAGAAAAACAGCGCAAGCTTTTTAGAGTGTCATGAAAGAAATGTCAAGGTAAGTTATGCATGTGACACATTTTTTCCTCATGAATGATTTTGCCCGCGTTTAAGACTATTCTGAAGAATAGGCTAAAGGCTAACGTTAGCAAACTGTCACAACAAGGCCTGCAGCCTTCGGTTGCTGGCTGTCCCGCTTTGTCGCTGGTGGGAAACTGCAGAGTAAATGTGTCAAAATACCCGCATAGTTTCCACTTGTTGGTTTTATTTGGGAAAATGACAACTTTTAAAATGTCTTTCTGTCGAGTCGTTACTTAAACCAATTCTTCCGTAGCATCCGGCTAACGTTTTGCCAACTTGCTAAATTAGCCAAATTGTTAGCTTCCCGTCGTGTTTGTAGCATCTCTGCTAACGCTCGCACGCTGTAAGGAGAGGTTGAATAGTGGCACTTTTTAAATTTGCTGTCTTGGTCAACTCGCTTTCCAAGTTCGACATTGCACACAACTATGGATTTAAAGCTTGCTGTGTGTGGGAGATGTGATTTAATCAGGTTGCTGTCTGTGGAGTGTTTACACAGTATAGTGTTCGCGGCAACAGAACAAGCTAACTGCAAAACCCGACTGGTGTTTATTAAAGTCTTGTTAACGCGTTGGGGAATGGTTCATGTCTTGTTCTTACTGAGCTTGAAACTTAAAAAAAGTGTGCTAAGTGGTGGTGTAGTATCTGCTTTTTGATCTGTTGTACCACGTTTATCGCAGCACCATGCCTAGTGGGCAGCAGCCTCAGAAACACTATGGCATCACCTCTGCGATTAGCCTCGCGCCCCCACGAGAAATAGACCACCACTACACCAAGAAGCTCTGCGATGCAATGAAACCTTTTGGAGTGTTTGAAGATGAAGAAGAACTCAACCATAGGTGAGGAATGCATGTTCTCTCTCCCTCTTTCTTTGTTAATAATATACCAATCACCACAATACAGTTTTTGAATATGTTGATTACAACCCTATGATTTGAAGAGCTATAAGCATTTAAACTAAGCCTCTCTGATATCTATTGTCTGCATTTTATTTGATGTGCACATTAACTAAGTGAATGTACATGGGCATGTAAACTCTTAGGACAGGTGACCTTGTGAAAATCATTTTCACTCTCTCAATGAATTTGTGGAAATGAAGGATTGTGAAAGAAGTGTCAGCTAAAAAGTCTTTCTTTTCAGACTTGCAGTTCTTGGGAAGCTGAATAACTTTGTTAAAGAATGGATTGCAGAGATCAGTGAGTTAAAGGTAGGTTCTGCTTGGGAAGCTGAATGATTTCTAACCCTATTACCAGTTTCCACCCCCAGAGTTCATTTTATGGTCATGCTGAACTGAGATTTACGGTCCCAAAAATTTGTCTGCCTGTTTGCGCATCTCTGTTTGGGGGTTGTTCACCCACCCCAAACCTACTGTCCTAAATCATATTTGCTTCCACACACTCCTCCAAAGTCCTGATTGCCTGTCGCTGGAAGTGGGTGATGTGTCATCCTTCTCTTGATTAGTTGACAAGTGGGCCAGAATAGAGAAGGGAGCAACAGTGGAGTTCGCTGGGAACGGGTGAACTGTGGAAAAAGAATTCGAAGATAAAAAGAAAAAAAATACAGCATGAAATACACAGACCCTAGCTACTGTAGGCACTACTTTTTTTCTTTTCTTTTTTTTTAACATTTGGTTTCACTTCAGCTCTTTGTGCATCAGAAGTTTGATCTTCTCTGTTTCTGGAGGAACAACAATCTTACAAGCAAGAGTGGCCCACAGATCAATTCTACCACATACTCTGTACACTACCTCCACTACGCTGATGACAAACCTGTCTGCAGGCCTGGAGTGGACAGTGACCGCACCACCACCACTGGGCCATAAATCCCATTTAAGACTAGGGCTGTTCTACTGTCTAATGCTTGTTTTTGTTTTTTGTTTTTTTTAACTGTTTATTGAGTTAGGCAAAATTTTTGCAGTTTTACAGAATTTCCCACTCTCTATAGTTGTGTGACATTAATTATTGGATTAACAGGGGAAAGCGCTCAATTGAAATGAGCTTTATCAACAATGCATGAGTATCACTGCAGATGTCCACGTGTTTAGCACTTTATTTGTGACCCCACAGAAACACTGTGCTACAGACACACCAACTACGCAAGCACCCTTTAAAGAATAAATAACAGGTGTCTATTGAACCAGCAGAGTATAATCTTTGCTTTAAAGTTTCCTCGTCCACGAATATGCAGAGCCATATGACGACATCCACATGCCTGCCAATTTTTGTGACTACTCAGCTGCACTACAAAATAATAAATACCTGTGCAGTAAAGCACAAATGGTCTTTGGTGTCTGCATCTCTCTACGTTTCCAACCAAGTGTATTCCCCGTCTTGTGTGAAGATGATGGGGCTTAGTGCTTTATGAAGTGTTTAATCTTAAACTGTCTAATCAGACACTAAAGTGACACTAACACTTTCTTCTGTTTTTTTAAAAGTCATACTGACTTCAGTTTCTTATCTCTGCTCTACAGAACCTTCCACCATCAGCTATTAGCTGTGTTGGGGGCAAGATATTTACATTTGGTTCATACCGACTTGGAGTGCACACAAAAGGTATGTGTATCTGTTACTCTAATAATTTAACATCTTGTCAACGTGAAACCTGTAGTGTATGATGATTGGCTGGTTCTTTTGGCACAAAAAGAGCGTGTTAGCTGAGCATTATTACCACCTATTGCAGAACCCTGTACAAGCAGGTGTGCAACATTGTTTTTGAAAAGCTCAGCTCTCCCTGACGGCACTGAAACACAAGGCTGTCGCTGTCATTGTCATGTTCCTGTGCTATTGAGTGGTTTTGAAAAGGCTAGTTTTGGGGTCAAAAAACTGGGTAAACAAACACTGGTGTGAATGTGGTTTGAGTCTGCCATTGTTTTAAACAGCTGGCCAGTGTGACAAAAGGGTAAAATCTTTATTTAAATACAAGAGTATAATAGTGATTTGCACTCTTCTCATTTTTTAAAGTTACCTGGTTAGCATGTAAACTTTGCAGTATTTTATATTTCAACCTTTTGCTTTCTCGGACAGAATATATTATATATTGATATATTATTGTAATTGTAAATATTTTTCTTAGTAATGAGCAATCAGATATTGCAAAACTGCAAATGAAGTTCTTTGTCTTTCATTTCAGTAATTTTAGTTGCTGCGGAATGAAAATGTAGTGCAAACATGCTGTCATTAAAAACCTGCGATGTCACGTATGACAGCCTGATCTGTATTACAGTTTAGTCCAACTTAATGCAATCACGTGTGAACTACTGTTATGCATTGGTGTTTTAATGTGAGACAGCAGTTACCAGTCCTGTGTGAGATAATGAGCTGTTATGGTCACAAACATTGCAGCATCGCGTACCCAAGTTCCACCATCCTGAGCAAATTTGGAGATAGTTCTGTTAAGCTAAGGGTGCACAGTGTGTTTTGATTTTGTTTTGGTTTTGTTTGTTTTTCCATCTTGGGATCTTCGTAGAATTCTATTGTAGATTTCTTCTATTTTACTGCCATATGACACTTTCAAATCATGTGTCACATCAATCTCATGTCTCACTCTTATAAAAGTGTTACAAAAATGTTTTCCCAACTTCCTTCCACACACCTACAGTTGCCTCTGCTGACTTTACTAGAAAAAAACCAATAGCACCATCAAGTAGACTGAGAAAGCAACGGATTTTATTATTGTAGTGCTAAAATTCAATTTATATTTGAAATTTGTGTAATAAACAGAGGAAGGGCATTGCTGTTCGACAAACTGATGCGACAGTTTCTGTTATGCTGGCCACAAATTGTCTCTTAAGTGATTCAAAAATTCCAACTGTTTATCAAAACATTTTCATCAACATGGTCAATATTTAAACTCCTTTGTTAAAAATCTGCTCAGGTTTGAATGTTCCCTGTGTGTTCTTCCTTTCTAGTCCCCTTGGCAGGTTTTTTTTTCCCCTCATGTAAATGTTCAGTAATTTAGTCACCTTGAACATTGCTACTTCCTCTAAACCCATAACATTTTCTACACTAAACATGAGCAGTCATTAGGCCTGTTGTGCTCAATAGTTGCAGAACTTCTTTGGATGTTTACATACCTAGTTTAGTATTTCCTAAGTCTGTGCTTTAAACCATAACGTTTTATCATGTAATCTTGACTGAATCAACTTTACTATCATTTGATTCATCAACCCTTTATCCTGCTGATCAATCCAGATGACACTGATCAAAGTAACTCCTCCTTACAGGAGCTGATATTGATGCCTTATGTGTGGCTCCACGGCATGTAGAAAGAACAGACTTTTTCCAGTCTTTCTTTGAGAAATTGAAACAGCATGAAGAGATTAAAGATCTCAGGGTAAGTCTTGTTGACACAGCGGGGGGGGCAGACTGACCTACAGTGTCCTCAGATGTCCTTTGTTGTTGATGAGGCCTCTTGTTTGTTCTCTACTCCCTCAAGGCTGTTGAGGATGCTTTTGTACCAGTGATAAAATTCAAATTTGATGGAATTGAGGTGAGTTTCATTGTCACCCAAATGATAATCATGATTACATCAGTGCATGCATACTGATTAAAGTAAACTAATTACACTACTGTGTTGGTAACATGCTTGCTGCAGGGTACTTTGTGCCATGTTGCTTTGGTCATGTTTCCCATTTCAACAAGTATGAAGGGTTAATCCCATGACGCAAACATTTTTATCTCTAATGTTTTATGTCTCTGTGTGAGCAGATTGACCTGCTTTTTGCCAGATTGGCCTTACAATCCATTCCAGACAACCTGGACCTGAGGGGAGACTCCATCTTGAGAAACTTGGACATTCGATGTATCCGCAGCCTTAATGGTGCGCTCAGTGGTCACTGCTGATCTGAGGCTTTAAGTTAAAACTGACACATCTCCAAAGTTTTCCTAATGGTAATTTCCACAACTGTAACACTGCCTTTTTTTTTTTCTTACAGGTTGTCGAGTAACTGATGAAATTTTGTACCTGGTGCCGAACAAAGAGAACTTCAGACTGACACTGAGAGCCATCAAACTCTGGGCAAAACGTATGTGTGCTTGCACTTTCTATGTGTTTGCCGTTGTTTGCGTTTATTGTATTTATTTGCACTTGGGTTGTGTATCCTGTATAGAGGTTTAGGACGTGGCGTCATGCACACATCGCTTGAGAGCTGCCATATTGGCCATAATAAGCGTTAGCAATCATGTCTAATTACTCAAGTAGTTTAAATAGAAATTGGATACAGGCATCAAATAAACAGTATAATGGCGTAACAAATATAAGTTACTTGAATTTTTAAAATCACCAGTGTTTGTTTGAAACAATATTTGACTATTTAAAATTTTTACATGTATTATCTCGTTTTGTTTTTTTTTAAATTTATTTTATTATTATTATCTTCATCTGCCTTCTTCACCACTACACTCAGCTTCTCACCCTCCTCATCTTAAGCTTCACTCCTGAGTTGAAGTTAAATGGTAAATGGCCTGTATTTATATAGCGCTTTACTTAGTCCCTAAGGAGCCCAGAGCGCTTTACACTACATTCAGTTATCCACCCATTCACACACACATTCACACACTGGTGATGGCAGCTACATTGTAGCCACAGCCACCCTGGGGCGCACTGACAGAGGCGAGGCTGCCGGACACTGGCGCCACCGGGCCCTCTGACCACCACCAGTAGGCAACGGGTGAAGTGTCTTGCCCAAGGACACAACGACCGAGACTGTCAGAGCCGGGGCTCGAACCGGCAACCTTCCGATTACAAGACTAACTGCCAACGATCGCCCCAAGTTAGGGTTATAACATGAGTAATCCTATGTGAACAAACTTAGTTTAATCTCTATATTGTTGCAATTGGTTAACGGTACCAGATCAGACATGTGACCCTCCCGTTTCTGGACAGCTGACAAGAGATGGCTAAACAACAATATAACATCACAAGCTAACATCATGCCAGCTAACATTAGACTCTAGCGTCCAAAGACTTTTAACTGCTTTCCCTCTGATCAAAACTTTGATTACATTCTCAAATCACCAGAGTTTATGTTCTAAGTTCGAATCTGCCCACATAAGATCCAAAGTTTCAGGAACAACCATAAATGGCAGCAAACAGGAAATAACAGCAGCACTTACTGACGGAAAATTACAGATATCCTCAACAATTCATCTCAGTGTGACTGTCGTTAATCAGAAATGAGCTACGTTGACCCATTGATAATGTAAGGGATAATGCACAGAGAGGTGCCAATATCAATATCGTGGTCCACTTGATCCAGTGACTACAGTCCAGTAACTAGAGTTTGTTACCCATCTTGACACAAAATACTGATATACAAGTCGACAAAAGTTTGAATGTTTATCTCGTTCAATATAATGTTTGATATAAATCGTGTGGTGTGATGTTGGGGAGAACGCCAGGAGAGGGGAAGTTAACATCCATCTTCAGCTCTTCGCTGCCAAGTTTCTCCACATAACGAGCAAGATGCTTGTCACAAAGTGTTTCACTTCCTCTGAGAGAGTATATACACTTGTTTGTTTATTCATAGCTGCTATAGTGTGTCTCATCTATATGTGGTGTAGGTTTTTCACTATGTTTCAGGCTTATTACATGTCCGAAATGGCCGATAAGTTAATGCCACGTGGTAAGCGGTCACATGTCTGCAAATCCTTTATGTAAACATTTGTGTTTACTATCACATAAGGCCAGAGGGGCCGATGGCGCGATATGGCAGCCTGGCTTCTGTCAGTCTGCCCAGGGCAGCTGTGGCTAGGGCTGAACGATATATCGCATTTGCGATAATATCGCGACATGATCAAGTGCAATTTTCTAACCGCAAAGGCTGCGATTATACTCTGGACATGTCCAAATTCATGGGCTGCATCCTCCTGAGGCCGCATTTGTAGACCGATTACGTCACAGCGACGCGCCGAAGGCTGTCCAAATTACTACCATATCCCAGAATTCATAGCGCGGCCCAGCCAAACTCCAGTTTCCAGCAATGGCGGCCGCTACTAAGTTTTAAAATTACTCATACTAATCTTTCTGGGTCACAAAATAAACTTTTAACATATTTTCAGGCGAGAAAGTAGTTGTGTAAACATCAAATATCTGCTCGGTTTATCAAGATATCCCATATTTGCAAAAGTGCTTCGACGTTTTCAGAGGCGTCTGCTACCCACCAGCTCGACAGCTAGCCGGGAGCTCGAGGGTTACTGATGCGGCCGAGAACGGCACAACTCCCGGCACATCATTTTCAGATCACCGCGGAGTTTCGCTGCTCGGGTTAAACGTAATATATAAGTCACTTAGACAACCTAAAAATGTTATTGTTGGGCTTTTTTCAGTGTTTTGTTTGTTCGTGAGTAAATCGGTTTGGCTGAGATTAAAGTTATTAGATTAGATAAAATAAAACTTTATTAATCCCCCGGGTGGGTTCCTCCTTGGTTTTCACACAGCTGACTAAACGTCAAACAGAAAACTTATTAAACAGAAGTATGAGACAGTCGAGAATTTACACCAGTGTCTGGTTATATTTTAGATAGCAAGAAGCAGACGGCCGAGTTTATTAAACTCCACCGAGACAGCGGTGACGCTAATCAGAACTAGACCGTCCAATTTCACGCCTTTAAATTTTAAAGGCGTGTTTGTGTGTGTGTTTATACAATTGCTATTATGTTTGCACTTTATGTGTAATGTTACTGACTGCAGAGATCAGTAAGATGTGTGTATTTTTTATTTATTAGTTTTATTTATTTAATATTATTTTTTAATTGAATGACTGTCTAGTAGTTCACAGATGTCGAAAAACTGAGTGTGGTAAAGCCACTGATTTTGTTTATGTATATTTCTGCAATCTGCACATTGTACTGACTTTCATTTTAATGTTTACACCAGGGTTCCTTGTCAGCACTTTATGCTCAGATGTTTGTAAGCTAAAAATAAACTATTGTGTATGTTCAAATATACTGTTGTGATTGAAGAAGTTAAATAAAAATGTCAGTCATCAATTCATGCATCACCTCATGTCATCATAACAGAGGTCTGTCTTCCAGGAAAGAACAGTTTAAAATTAATGTAATATAGTATTGGCCATACTATATGATGTATTGCTTGTCTTTGTTTAATAATACAGAAGACAAAGACCTTAAAAAATAATCGCATCGCAATCGCAATATTGGGGCAAAAAAATCGCAATTAGATTATTTTCCATAATCGTTCAGCCCTAGCTGTGGCTACAACTGTAGCTGCCTCCACCAGTGTGTGAATGTGAGAGTGAATGAATAGTGGCATTGTAAAGCGCTTTGGGTGCCTTGAAAAGCGCTATATAGATCCAATTTTTTATTATTATTACTACAAAAGCGCTCCTCCTGTTTTTCTCACATGTCAGTGTATAACTCAGAGTGGTTAGTGATGCTCTTCTCAATAACCTGTAACATTTCCTGTGGCTGCAGGTCGAGGAATCTACTCCAACATGCTGGGCTTTCTGGGTGGAGTGTCATGGGCTATGTTGGTAGCCAGGACCTGCCAGCTCTACCCCAACGCTGTTGCTGCCACACTTGTCCATAAGTTCTTCTTGGTTTTCTCTAAATGGTGAGATTCTGCAACTTATCGTCTTCTGCTTTTTGGCAGCGTCTCACAGCCCAAATATATTTATTTACTGCATTCATTACCTTCCTTTTGTAGGGAGTGGCCGAATCCGGTGCTTTTGAAACAGCCTGAGGATAGTAATTTAAATTTGCCTGTGTGGGACCCGAGAGTGAGTATTACACCAGTGTTTTACCTTCTTATGGTATTGTTATGCCCTCTGTTTTGCACATGTATTGCTGTGTAGACACTGGTAAAGCTATCTGGATGGAGATGTGATAAGTTTGTTGGTGTGTTTTTTAAATTTGGCTCGACAGCTAGTGTGTAGGTACATTTCACATCTCTTATTTCATGTCTCCTCATCCCTATGTCCTCACGTGACCACGACATTGATTGGGTCCCACTCATGAGCTCCAGTGCTCTTAACTCTGCTCGGAGGAGGCCTCCCAGAGCAGAGCAGTTTGGAGGAAGGAAGACTTCCCACATGGACGTCTTGTCAGATAACACACCCCTACAATAGAAAGTGCATTAGATACAGAATAGAGCTGAAATCTTTTTTTATGGGAGTCTCATTTATTTTGGAGACTAAGCCCTTCGTACCTTCTAGCGCTAGTATACATATGGTAACCGTACCATAAGTGGTAGGGCTGAGTGGGGCAATGGTGTGTGTACAGAATATTTCAGGACATATTGAGACTTTTTTTTTTTGCAAATGTAACTCTGTTCTATCTTGTCAACCTCACAGAGCCATGGGAAATTACTTAAACTGAAGAAGACATTGAAGCTATTAATAAATGACTTGGATCTGTGTAAAAATAAAGAACATTTAATCAAACTTTCTCGGGATTTGAAAAAAATCTTTTCGTCTGAACATTTGTTGTTCCTGTGATAGTTTAGGTGGTTTTTAATGAACAGTATTTGGTGGTTTGGTGGCTTTTAAATGAACGTGGCCTCCTAATTTTGCGTTTTGATGTAAAAAAACAAATTGTTTTTGAATGTAAAATGACTGTAGGTGATCGCATCCTTACACCAGGGGGTGCTGCAGAGTTGATGAGAGGGGGTATTGAGCCTGTTCTCTTACAGTCAGAGCAGGAGCAGCTCGTCTCTTTCAGTCTTTTCCTTTTCCAGCTGTCATATGTTTGTTTTTATAACTTTGCTTATAAATCTCTTTTCAAACTAAATGCTTTTTGCCTTAATTGAAAACACTCAAGCCCTTTGTAACTACTGTGTCATGTTTATTGTGTGCCTTCAGCAATAAACACTTTTTAATTGCATATTGGTGTCCTTTCCGTTCAGTCACTTGGCGACTGCTGAGCTGTAGGCTGAAAATACCATTTAGATTTTATTCATGCCACATGTTTGTTTTACGCTGAGACATTCATCACAGTGTGGACTGTTAAAAGCACAAACTGTTTATTTCCTGGTGGTAAGTTGGCATTTGGCCGTAGGCCCTCCCCTCTCTCTTAAATACAGAAAAGCAAGTATCCAGTGTAAAACCAATCATATGCAGGATACTTAAGAATGTGTCCCACTTTTGTGACAGGCTAAATCCAGATTTGGTGATGCTTATCATGCAGCTGGTGTTAAGGCTCATTGTGCACATAAAATTTCAAGTGTTTTGTAATGCTGGCAAACATGAATAGCTCTCATTTGATGTTAAAGATTAGTTATGGCTCATAGCCTTTTTTTTTTTTTCCATTTTATTTTATTTATTTATTTATTTTTTGTTTTTTTAGAAATAGTTTCTTTAATTCCGCCATCCTCACATTGCCTGAGGGGAAAAAATGCAAATGAGGGAAATTTAAGGCAAGCAGAGTGAATTGGGATGTACTGTGTGGGTGGGTGGGATGTGTGTACCTTTAGCTTTATGTTGCTTTTGTGCGTGTGGGTGTGGGTTGTGGTGAAATTGATCTTCTCATTCAGCTCGGTGGGTGGAGTGCACTGACGCAACAGCTCCCTGATCTGCAGAGAACCCAACAAGAGTCCCCTGTGCTGCGTCTTTCCTTAATTAATCGACCTTTTTAAATTCTAGGTGAACCCAGCTGACAGATATCACCTGATGCCCATCATCACACCTGCCTATCCCCAGCAGAACTCCACATACAACGTCTCCACGTCTACACGTACCATCATGAGCGAGGAGTTCAAATACGGTAAAGAGTGAATCAGCAACGTAGCACTGCGAAGTCACTTCATCAGTGTTTTCCAATTTACACTGGGTGTACACGAGGGCTGAGTCATCAAATCCATCTTCGTTCTATCATGAACAGGTCTCAGCGTCACAGATGAGATTCTTCAGGGCAAAGCAGAGTGGTCCAAACTGTTTGAGCCGCCCAACTTTTTCCAAAAATACAAGTGAGTGCTCTGTCTGTGCTTTTGAAACCGCCTGAGGATAGCAATGTAAGTGTACCTGTGTGGGACACCCCTCCCCTTTGCTTTTTGCTTGTTCTACATTTTGAATTTGCCAGGTGCACATTTAAAAAAACACAAATGCTTTATGCAGCTGAAACAAACTAGTGCAACTTGCTCTACCCCCCCCCCCCAAGCAAGTTATTGTTTCTGTGGTGTGGGCAAATTTGAGTCATTCTGTGGTCACTTAGGGTGACTCACTTTGTTTATGAATGTTCCTCCCACACGCAGTTTCTGCTGGCTTTCTGTTGGTGCTGCTCTGTTACTGGAGCTACAATGGTCACCTGAGCAGTGGTGGGACTGTCGATGCCCAAAAACTGTGGATTTTGCTCCTCGGTGTGGTATTGAGGATTGGTACAAGATCATTAAGACTGCACAGTAGTGCATCAGCAGACCAACACCAGTCTCTGTGAAAGCCTGAGGTCTTTCAGGACCTCTGGATTTATTATTTGCATAACTTCCATCCATTCTCTTCCGCTTATCCTTTTTAGGGTCGAGGGGGGGTGGAGTCTATCCCAGCTGTCTCAGGGCGAGAAGCAGGGTAAACTCTGACCATAACTTGTCTAACTTTATTTATTTTCTTCTTTTTTTGTGGCAGACATTACATTGTTCTCACTGCCAGTGCATCGACAGAAGAAAACCACTTGGAATGGTGAGTGTCAAAGATCAAGATTTCTAGTAGCTCAGGAGCTCTAAATCTGTAAATCACCATCAGCCATCATTGTCTTTGATATTAATTGATACATTTGAGCCTGCCAGTTTGCATGCCAGCTTAGTTTCATCTGTATTTACAGTCATGGTACAGGATCATCTATGTAAAGTGTGTATGAAAAAGGTGAATGTAGCTTCGGTGTGTGACTTTTGTTCTTTTTAAAACAAAAAGTGAAATTGTTTAGATGTATAGGTCTTCATCTAGAACCTCAGTAAACTCTTTCCTGATGAGTTTAGTCTCAGCAACTAGTGTCAGGTCTTATCGAAGACAGTATAATGATCATTTTTGTCCGATTAAGTCCAAAACAAGGATTTAGCAGGCCTAACTTGTGATTGTGAGCCCCATCCGGTTTCCTTAGGTTTCTCTGAGATTTGCGGCAAGAGCCAAAACACTCAGCTTGAAGCTTCAAAAACAGGCCTTCACTTAATGGGTGATGTTACAGTGACTATATCCAGCCATCGTATACAGTTTGTCCTGCACATCAGTTGGAAAACTGTACCAAGTGCACTGTAACTGGGCGATTTGCTTCATAGTGTAGTCGTCCTATTTCCCCCTGTTGCATTGCCACTGGGTGCCTGAGAAGTCTACCATTATGATTATGCTGCCGTTCACCATTCATAACGTACAATACGTCTCATACATGCACACAAAGGGGAAAAAAGCGTAGCAGCTGCAGCAAGAGTCACATTTATAACACACAGAAAAGTTTGTATGTTGACATGCAAACTTGTCATTAGTAGTATAACAGTCATTACTGTTATCCTGGGTCCACTGTCATGGGGTGCACATATTTGCGTCGTTCAGACCAGATTCATGGACGCGGAAAGTGTAATCGAGGCTGAGCAGTCAGAATTATTCTCCTGTTTTCTCTTATTTGATGAATCAGTGTTGCCGCGTCACATACACGCCAACCTCAGAGCACGCAGGAGTCAGAGTGTAGATGTGTGCGCGCTGTGTTGCAAGCATAAGTTATCTGTGAAGAATTGACGGGAATCTGCAGCTTTGTAGGTTGAATTTAATGCGGCTCTCATGCATCAGATAAGTATAGATAAAAATCACCTTGATTGGTGAGGTATCACCTTTAACTGTGACCATCATCGATCGATGACATCATTGCCTGTCAGCACAGCCTTGTGGTGTACCCTCCCTGACCACGTCTTAATGTTGTTGTTTTTTTTGTTTGTTTTTTTTCCCCAGGATCGGCCTGGTGGAGTCAAAGATCCGTGTTCTGGTGGGAAACCTGGAGAGGAACGAGTACATTACCCTGGCTCATGTAAACCCCCAGTCATTCCCGGGATCTAAAGAGAACCGGAACGAGTGAGTCCAGCTTCATCCACAGACGCTCAACCAGAACATCGAGACATATTCTAAGGGAGCGTGCTCTTTTTGTGTTTTTCTCCAACAGGAACGATTTTGTGTCGATGTGGTTTATTGGGATCATCTTTAAGAAGGTGGAGAATGCAGAGAGTGTGAACATAGACTTGACATATGACATCCAGTCTTTCACAGACACTGGTAGGTCTAACCTCACTCTGCGTTTTAAATGAGCTGAAGGAAAAATTGCTGCTAAATCTTTTCGAACATTCTAGGAAAAAGGACAATGGCTTGTTTTGTTTTTTTCAGCATTAACATGTGCTCTACTTTAGTGTATATATCAGGGAAAACAGGTGAGTTTATAAATGAACTGAATGGAACTGCTGCAGAAAATACCTTTCCAAACATTTTAGCTCCTTTTTCCAAAGGTTTAGTTCAGATGTTTGTTGTTGAGGGTTTTTTTTAAAGGGATCCTATGAGATGTCCGTGTTGTGCTTAGTCTTTATAGTCTTTTCTATGTCCGCAGTTTGCAAAAGCTGAAGAGAGTAATGGTACCGAAGCGAAGGCAAAAAATGTTTTTACTGCTGCACCATATCTTACGGCAGTCCTTCCCAACAGAGCATACACACACTCTCTCCATCCTATCCACACAGAAACAGTCGTTTTATTTCCAGAATACACAAGTAGATTGTTTTTTGTTTGTTTTTTTTAGCTAGGCTTTTGAGTCCTACTACTCAGATTCACACAGTGTGATGAATCATTCGTGCGGCTGTGTAACATACAGCTCTGAAACGTAAAGTTTCTGTATGAGTCAAACAAATCTGGTGGCTTTCAAAAGCGCAGGTGATGAGTTCAGTTCTCCACTGAAAATGGGCTGACGGCAAAGTAAAGTGGGGGGAGATGTTTTTGGGTTTGTTTGGTTTTTTATGGTTATTAAAAAATTTTTAAAAAACACTAGTTTTTGCAACTTTAACAATCAATCATTTACTGTGGTTTATAGTGGTGTGTAGGTTGTGTGCTTCTGCTGCTGTAGTTATGTTGTTATGTTTAGTGTAAATGGAGTTTTAACATTAAAAAAAGGACACAAACATACCACAGATACATCTCGGGTGTTTCACTGAGTAAATTGGCAGAAATGACCGGAGCTTATTTGTATGATTTTTATATGTTTAACAAACATTTATATACACCTGTAGAGGTTGTCTGTCCTGTCAATGTTAACGTGACATTGTGCACATCAGTGTACAGACAAGCCAACAACATCAACATGCTGAAGGATGGGATGAAGATTGAAGCAACACATGTGAAGAAGAAGCAGCTCCATCAGTACCTGCCTCCTGAAGTGGTGCAGAAGAAAAAGAGAGTAAGATGTTGCTCTGCGATGCTTGTCTTGTTTTTAGGTTTGTTCTCCTCCTTAACAAATCTGTCCTCCCGCAGAGCATAGCAGAGTTGAACCGTAGTTCTAATGGTGGCAGCTCTAAGCGGCTCTCCCTCGACAGCAGTCACCTGGACAGCTCCAGAGACACAGACTCAGGGACTCCCTTTAACTCCCCGCCCAGCAAACCCTCCAAGCCTACATCTGACACAGACGACAGGTATGATGCACTACTTGTGTGTAATTTTTACTGTTAGTGTTGTCCTTTTTTTTCCTAATCCCCTTTTACCTCATGAATACAGTTGTCTTCAAATTGTTGTCATGTTTTCTGCTCTTCATTTTGCAGCGTCAGTCCTCCTAAGCAGCTTTTTGTGGAGGGTTCTCCAGCACCTGTTGCAGCTGCTCCTCCTGCTGCTGCTCCTCCTGCTGCTGTTGCTGCTCCTCTTCCTGCTCCTGTTGCTGCTGCAGCTAAAGACCAGGGCATGTCCATCCCTGTTATTGGTACAAGTGAGTTAAAATAAAATCACACAGGGACTGTGTATAATGCATGTTTTACTTTGCTTCCTAACAGAAATGTCGATTTAAACTGCAATACTTTAATTAAGGAAATGCAGAAAGTGTTACTGTGCACTTGTTAAGTTGGTCTCTAACATGTCCTCTTTTGATTTCCCAACTCCATCACCTCCTCATCCTGAAGAACCTCCTCTTAAAGCAAAGCCTCCTTCCCCACCAGCCAGCAGCTCCATCACCAGCAGCACAAAGCCTACCGCCACCAGCAGCCCCAAAGAGGAGCCCAACGGCCTGGAGGACTCAGTCAACGGAGCTCCTTCCAAGAGACCGCACTCGCCCACACAAGAGGACCCGGCCAAGAGGCCAAAAAACACAGACGTAAGCATTTGGACAACTTATTGACATATTTAAAAGAATGGACCAGATGCTGACACTGTTGTGTTTTGCTGCTGCAGGTGGTGTCAAATGATGACGCTGCCTTCAAAGAACCATATCCACCCTCGTCTGACCCCCAAACACACGGAGAAGCATCCAGCATTGTAGGTGTTACTGCTGCTGTGTCTGCCTCTGTTAACTGTTAATAATAAAGGATTTTCTCAGTAATGTAAAGCAATAAAAACAAATTACATTTTCTCTTCGTTAGACTTCTCTTGCTGGATCAAAGGCAAAGCCCATTCCAACCATCGATACCTCAAGAACACAAGCAAGTTCTTTATCTTTACTTGTTAAATCACTTATTAAAAGACTTGAGGTGATTTCTAACACTGCTGTTGTTCTTCCTCCCTCAGAGACTTCCCAGCATGGAGCTGCCTGATGCCTCCTCGCCTCTCCCTGCCAGTAACAGCTGTCGTGTTGTGAAAAATTCCATTAAACTGGCCCTCAACCGCCACAAGTGAGTTTCATCAGTTATTTGTATGTATGGAGTTTTTCTCCCATCACATTTAGTAGTTGAAAGTGCTGCTTTCACTGATGCAATTCTGATGTGCTGTATGTGTTGTCCTGCTTGTTTTTCAACGTGTCTGTGCAGTATCACACCTCCCAAGCCGCCCGTGTTTGAGGACGCCCTCACCACAGACGCTCCTGCTGCCAGCGAGGAAAAGGGCATGTCCATTCCTGTGATTGGCTCAAGTGAGTATTTGTTTCAATAGCTTCTTTTCATAAAACTGCACATCATTAATTAGAAATCAAATAAATTACAAGCAACAAACAAACGGCAGCGATGTCCATAAGATTTTATTTTATTTTTTTTAATAAACCTGAAGTAAAGTCACTGCTGCGTCCTGTCAGTTATCAGAGACTATATTTACCTTTCTTGTTTACTTTAAAAGGACAAGAGATTAATCACCCTGCGATCTGGTCATTTACAGGTCGGCAGAACAATCCGACACCTGTTTGAAAAACACTCATGGCATACTGCTGCCTGTGGAATATCAAAGAATTAATAGGGTCATATATCATCAATTGCATCAAATCATTTAATCAAGCTTCTGTAATCAAATTCTCCTGTGCTTTTATTTATTTATTTATTTATTTATTTATTTTAAAGAGCTAAATAACCCAGATGTGTGTTATCAGGGTTAGCAACCCTGGTTCTTGGATCAAAGACATGCCCTAAAGTAAAATGAACAACTCCTTTAAAAAGATCAACCTTTTTAATCAGATAAAAAAATGAGGTTAGGCAACTTCAACCAATTCTTTTATTTTTCAGCTCGCAGTAGCATTGGATTAAAGATTTTTCGACAAAATACTTATGAACCAGCATGTAATGGCTGGAGCAAACGCAGTAACAAACCCCAAAGCCGCACTACAGCACAGCATTTGTTTTAAATGGTAACCATCACCTCAGCCTACATTACCAGCAGCTGTCCTAGAATTAATTGTGACCTCCAGAACGGTGATCTTGCACTCATTTCTGAGTGATGCACACTACATTAGTTCAGATGTTTTTTCCATCGCGCCGCTCAGCTGTCGACTTTGGTGACGCGTCAGTGCTGCTAATCGCAAACCACACTCGTGCATCTGCAGTGCTGCTCACTACAGGTGTTCTTTAGCGACCTGCTGCGTTTCTGATTTGCCCCACTAAACACCACATTTTCCATATCATTTTAAAGTAAAAGCAGAGCTTTGTTTTGCTTTCCTTTACGATGTTGAGTTGGTCAAGTAAGATTTTACTCTTTGTGATCTATTAGATTGTATTGTGTGTATATAAGAAAGTGATTTTTTTTTTTAATCTTATCCATTAATGAAGATCCAAATGTATTGCATAATTTCTCCATTAGTTTGTTAGCACATGCTAAGCTAAGATACAATACAAAGGCTAGTGGAAAAACTCACCATTTCTGTCCCAATCTTTCTCTCTGTAGAACATGTGACATCCAAACATGTGGTGCCTCCCATCGGCAGCTCCATCCCCACGCTAGTGAGTCGAGTAGTCGACCCTCTGAACGGGGCAGCCTCCAAGAGACCCCACTCCCCATCGTCGGAGGAACAGGCCAAAAGGCTGAAAGAAACAGAAAAGGCCAGAATCCATATAGCTTGAACTGCCAACAAAGACTGGATTCACACAGATAACCGAGGTGAGGGGCTTTAAGTCAAGTCAAACACCAAGGACGTGACTTCACACAGGGACAGGCGGCGGCGTTCAGGTCAGTCAGTCTGAAGCGTGAAGCAGCACAGACACCTCACCTCAGACTTGGAGATTACAGTCTTGCCAGTGGATAAGGGATTCGGCCATTGCTGTCACACACTCACAGCCAGAGGGGAGTTTAACCCCCCTCCCGCAGTCTCGGAGATATGACACGAGAACTAAAGCAGCAGGTTTTTGTTCTTTTCTTTTCTTCTTCTTAACTCTGTGTTTAGAAATCTACACATTACAAGAGGAAAACATGCTGTCCTTCTATTTCATCGTCTCCTTTTTTCCAGTTTAAAAAAAAAAAAAAGAAAAAAAAAAAGGCCCTGATCATTTATCAGCACTTGCTACACACATTTCTGGTGTATGCTGATTTTCTTTTACTCCTTCATTTTCTTTTGTCCTCAACAGAAACCTGTACAGTAAATGTTGATGTACATAACTTTTTTTTGTCTTAAAAAGGAGCAAAAGATCACCGTTAAAACTTTTGACCATTCTATTGTAGTTTTATCTAAAAATGGGGAAAAAAAGTATATTAAAAAAAATGTAATTTTTCTTTGTTTTCTCTACTGCTTGTCCAAAAACAAACTGTCCAGTGCCCTGGATATCTTCAGTAGATACTGCATAGGTTGCAGGGAGGGTTTAATGAGGGTGTGCTTGGATGTGACTGGATACTAAAACCACAGCTCATTGGACCAGCATGGACTCCAGGTGTAGGCGCGCAAATGATCTTGGGCAACACAAGAGCTTCTCAGGGGCTGGTAAGGGCAAGAAAATGTTGTCATGACAACAGGAACGGTCACCAGAACCATATCAAAGTGCCACAGACGCTTATAGTTCTATTTGTCTGAGCTTCAGTGTCGCACCCGTCCGTCTCTGATTGGACAAGAAGGCTGACTTTTTCTGCTCACGTTCGTTCAATCCCTAGATGTCAGAAAAGTGTCCCGACACAAAAAAGTGAGCGTTGAACGGTTTAGACACCACCCCCCCTCCCCCGAAGTGCTTTCTATGTCTGTGATTGGCTGATTGTCTGACACGTAGTAATTTCGCTCTAGTCCATCAGGAGGACTAAACAAAATGTTTGGAAATACTGCTTGACCCCCTCCCAAACACACACACACCCCTCCACCTGTTCACTGTGGTCTGGTTTTGCTTGTGAAGTGTGATCCTTATAAAAACCAGGTCCCGGTTGTGAGTGCATTTCATGTCCTTTTGGGAAGTTTGTGGTGCTTTGTGACAAGAAAAAAAAACCCAACAAAACAAAAAAAGATGGTTCGAAGCTTTTTGAAGAGTTGTGAGTGTATGCATGCATATCTGGTTGACTGTGTGTGAGCGTGCATGCATAGATGGCTGTGTTTATGTGTTGGAGAGAGACAAAATTCCCTTCTATATGGGTGTTAACCCTCTGCGCCTCCTGTGGAGGTTCTTAAAAGGCATCTCCTGGGGCCACTAGTGGCAGTGGTGGTGGTGAGGAGAGGGGTCGGGAGATAACTACTTTCTTGCCTTGCCTTGCCCAACCCTCCATCTTGAAGCTGGGTGTCTTTGCATTTGATTTCAGTACAGAGGATATATAAATATAAACATAGTAAAGTGTAAAGCGATGCTAATGGGGCGCCCTCTTCATTGGAGCAGGTTGACAGTTGGGACATAGGCTTTCTAGCATCAGTTTCCCCAACTAAATGTACAGAGAACAGTTTTTTTTCCAAAAGGCATATTCTTCATTATTTGGGGGTTTTCTTATCACTTTATTTATATTTGCATATTTGTACCATGTGATTTTTTTTTTTTTTCTTTTTGATTTTTTTCTTATTTTTTAAATAGCATTCATAGCAGGTAGGTCTTTTGAATCTGCACCACTCTGTTTCAGACAACTCATGTTTTACTGTTCAGAAACATTTAACAAAACAGGTCGTTTAGATGTTTGTTTCTAAAAATGTATTGAAAGGGTATTTTTGTATGTGTTTATCACTTCCTTTAAACAACTGTACACCTATTAAACCCCTAAAAACAATGTGCTGTCTGTGGTTTGGTTTGTTTTTTCCTCAATTTTATAATTACACCTATGACAACGCCGTAATGGGAGCGATGGGATTGGATGATAACTGATGTGCCGTGTTTGATTTCCTGGAAATGTTTATCGTTGAAGTAAAAAATGTCTTCTAAGAATTAATAAATGAGAGCCAGTAACTATACAATCCAGTCTGTTTGTGTGCAATGGGGAAGAAAGCCAAAGCAGGTCAGGGAGCAGATGAGCTGAAGGGGCCAAGGTTACAGTAGTTAACTAAAAAAATCATTAGATTGGGGGGGGGGACACAATTTCCTAAATCTTTCCTCTGGCAACTACCCCATACGATTGTTGTTGTTATTATTATTATTTTTTTACATCTAATATAACAACTGAACTGGATTGTCAAAAATGAAATCAAAACTAATTAGAAAATATGAAACTATAATAACAAAGCCTGGTATAAGATGCAAAACTGCTCTAGCGGAGTCCAAGAACTGAAATATAGATCTGGGAATGAACAAAGCAGATCCTGTCTTAGTGAGAAGCAGTGTAATGCTGACATTACTATATTAAAATGAGGTATAGCATCTTTACCCAAGTTAGCTGCTGACCTCATCCTTCACCTTGTGTTTCCCATTATCATTTTGATTCCTCAACATAATATATTTGTAATCTTTAAAAAACCTTGAATCTCACTAAGACTTTCTCACAAATGTACTGTTTTTCTAATCATCTAGAAGAAATATAAAATCAATTTGAATTTCATGCTTGCACAGAGCGTTCAGCTTGTCATAAAGGTTGCAAATGTGACTTAGTGCGGCAGCTTAACCTGAGAACTTGCATACTGGCAACTCTAAAGCTAAAAAAGTCATGAACAAATACCAGATGTTTTTCTGAGCTGCAGATTCAATAAAGAATAGCCAATTGCCTACACTATCAACTACAAAACAGCAGAGAAAACACTGGAGCTGGGCTGATTAAAGTATAAATACCAATGCTGGTAGTGGTATCGGATTGATACTGGTACTACAACAATAATAACTTTGCTTTGATCCTCTAAGTTCAGTATGTAACCCACTAAATTGTTTTATACGATTTTTTTTTTTTTTCCTCCCCCAGAAATTAAGAAAATACACCTCAAACATATGGCATAGGGTCCAGAATCGGCTGGTAAAGAATTCAATCTGGCCTACTGGATGATTTTGGAAAATGTGAAGGAATAAAGAAATTTTTGACTTCTACCTGTATTTTCATAAGTTTTTTTTTTTTCTGTGTTCCCATTTATGCCACATCAAAGTAAGTTACAGAGTCATAAAATTTTGCACATTTACTTAACTTTAAACCAATATATTTTTACTGATAGACTTATTTCTGTTGAAATATATGTTAAAACTTAAAATTTTAACATATAGGATATCTCAGAGATGCTTAGTTAAGCCCAGAAAGGACAGGTTCACAGCAGAAGCCAACAAAAAGTGCTTTAGAGACGAGCGCATTTACAACCTAGATACAACATACATGAAAAGCTGAGCTGTGTGTTTTGTTGTATTAACTACTGTGTAAAGTAAAGAATCACAGTGACTTGGTGGTCATTCAAATGTGTTCAGAATTTTGCAAATTCATCTCGTAAATCATGACATACTTGCTCTCCCCTACCGCCGTTATATGTTAAAAGTATCAGTATTGGTAGTGACAGCACTGTTCCTGTGTTTACTTGGTATCGCTCAGTACTCATATCTGCTGTATATGTTATATATACGGCTGCTGTGTATAACAGTGTGTATATGTAAACACACAGTGGCTGTGCGTGTGGTGCTCCCTAATTGATATCTATTATCTCTATTATCTCTAATTTTTCGTGTTCTTTATTTGCGGCTGCTGTTGCGTGGCTCTTCTTTACGTATGAGCCCACCCTCATTCTCGCACTTCCGCCACCCACTTTAACCTCCAGCCCTGAAGGACCGACCCCCGTGGACCGCGCCGTGCATTTCCTCGAGCGACCGGGCAGGGAGGAGGCATAGTTGAGAGTGAATCGTCTGGACCCCGCCCCTTTTTTTTCACGGAAGCTTCTCATTGGCTAGATCAGATGTGACGGACGGGAATTCCCCCGCTAGTGTCTTGACAAAAAATAGTTTTCTGCCCGCTGTCACTCATTCAGCCCGAGGTTCTCCAAGACACAATAACCCGTGACAGAGTGAAAGAGTGTTTGCATCATGGACGGTGAGTAGCAACACCTTTTATTTCCTGTGTAATAACAGCGATAAACGTGTAGAGTGAGCGGGTAGGAAACAAACGGTAATAACCACACCTGTGTACCTGTGTCAGTCAAAAAGTCGAAAATGTAGTACTGGCTATAGGTCATCGTGCTGTACAGTATCACCACGAACTGGAGTACTTACTCTTGACTTTGATAGTATTCGACACTGGTTGTGTGTACTGTCACTGCTGAATGCTGTGAACTTCCTCGTTGTTGCATGACTAGCAGTGTTATTGGTTGGGCAGCTTTAGCTAAACTGATTGGGCTTACAAGACCAGTTTTAGCAATAGCGCCATTACTGCCACAGAACAACTCCTCTGTGTGTGATTTGGATATCTATTTGCCTAAATTTTTTCTGTCTCACATTTTCCTCCCCAGTTCTTATGTCCTCCGTGCTGCGGGACGAAGCACACCTACGTAAGTCAATTTCATTTGTGCTCCTGACAAAAATAGTCTTCACAGGTTAAAACTTAAAAGTGCAGAAATGTGTGTGTTGGGGGGGGGGGTGATGGTTCACTGAACAGTGTCTTTTCACTTCCTCTTTTTTGTTTTATTGGTAAGCATTGTATTTTCAGACTTATGTTGTAAGGATGTGAGAGAGCCTGAGGTTCTTGTAATCTTTGTCTTTACCGGTCTGTGTGTTTATATAGTGTGTAGTGAGTGCGCTTGAGCCTCATGATCTTTCAGTTACTGAAAAGTGATCAGGGCAAAACTTGACTGGGCCACTTTTCTTTCTTTTCTTTTCCTTTTTTTTTCTCTTAATCATTTCAAAAATGTTACTTGACTTGTTTCATACTGGCCTGCCGGAATAACAAGCAGCACTCTGATCTGTGTGCTTGCTGTCATGTCCAAAAATAACCACGTTTTGTGTTGTTACTTCAGTGGAAACAGTGTACAGCAAAAACTGAAACGCTTCCCGGATCAGTTTTAGTTCCTCTCTTGCACGGGCATCATGTGGAGTCGGTTTTATTTCCTCCCAGAAAAAAAAAAAAAAAGGTTGAGGAAACAAATTTCATGCCTTGTCATTATGCCGAACGGCTGAAATGTGCTTTTCTGAGTTAACACTTGTGTTAAGATTTGCAGTCACGTCCTATCAGCATTAAGTTGTTTGAAAGCTGAAAGATTTCTACACATCTGGGTTGAATTCAATAGGTCTGTTCATGCAGCAATCTTTAGTATGTAGAAATCACTTTCTAACAGACCTGCTAATTTCCATATTTTTAGTCTCAGATTCTACTGAAATAGCTTAACATGATTTGATTCTCAAAATAATGCCTCTTAATATCACACTGGTGCAGGCCCTTTGTTTTAGGCCCTTTTCGTGTAAAGAGACATTTGCTGCCCCTCAGAAAGGGAACAGCAGTAGGTGCGCACAGCCAGAACTGTTTGCATGAGATGACCATATTAGGGATAGATGCTCTCAGTGACATCACACAGAGCCAAGATGAACTTTCTAAAATGGAGCCTTAAAAGCAGTCTGAAGTAAAAATTTACACATGTGCTGATGTAAATCACTAGATTTAATATGAAGGTTCACAATTGTTAGAGTATATAAAATAAAAAAAGGAAATGGCCTAATAGGTTCCTTTTAAGGTTCATAGACCAGTACTTAAAGATTAGTATTAAACCATAATAAACCTTTTTCACAGCAGGCTCGACATAGTGGGAAAGGTTCAGGTGTCACTAAAATCATGGTTCCCAAGAAGGCAATGACTGTATCTGAAACTGAGGCAGCTAAATGGAAAGCAGCCAGCAATTTTTTTATCCTGTACAGCTGCATTTTTACTGCTGCGACATGTCGAAATGTTTGCTGAGAAAAAGAAATTTGAGTGTGAGATGTAGGTTTTGAGCCCCCTGCCTCCCAGCACCAAACCACTCATGTGGCAGCCCAAACAGGAAAAAACTAAAGCAGATAACTGTGTCAGATTCACACTCGGGTTTTCTTTTGTCGTCTTATCAAATCTGTTTATCGTCTGCTTGTTGTCACCCCCTCCTTAGTGCCTGAGCCAGGGATTCAGATCTTCGAGCAGCCCAAGCAGAGAGGAATGCGCTTCAGGTACAAGTGTGAGGGTCGCTCAGCCGGAAGCATCCCGGGAGAGAAGAGCTCTGACAACAACAGGACGTACCCCAGCCTGCAGGTTCGACCCCAATCCTCCTGTGTAACCTGTGTATTTGTGCGTAGAAGCACCTAAGCATGTGTCTTTCTACATGCGTCTGAACGCACACCATTCCTCCTTCTCCTCAGATCCTGAATTACTGCGGGAAGGGAAAGGTGCGCGTTTACCTGGTGACGAAGAACGAGCCGTACCGACCACATCCGCACGACTTGGTGGGAAAGGACTGCAAAGATGGATTCTACGAGGCCGAGTTTGGCCCGGACCGCAGAGTGATCGCGTGAGTGCTCCTCCCACGGTCGCCTCCACCTGTCCAAACTCGCTCTTTATCAGCGTCTGCTTACTTCGCTGCCAGTTGTTATCGTTGAGAGCCCTAGTCTCAATCTTAATCAGCACACTTTCACCGAAATAAGTAACCACTCTCTCTGTGACGCACTCACAGAGCCACTCACTGCACAACCGAATTGCTCTCTATTAACAGTATTTCGTCTTTCGCTTGATGGTTTCGGGAGGCATCATGTGTAAACTGATGTCCTCTCAGACACAGCTGAAGAAACTCTTACAGCACACTGCACACACACACACATACACACACACACAAAGCATATTTGTCGACCCATGTCTGTGAGGATGGCAATATGGGAATTCCCCAAGTGACATCACCCATATTTGCTGTGTGTTAGAGAGAGAAAACAAAATTTTGCGCGTGTGTGAGTGCTGGAGCATGTGTGTGAGTGTGTGAATGAGTCAGTATCTTTTGGTGTGTATAATTTGCAAATCCCAAACAGACTTCTGTAGTAAATACAGAATCATTTTGAATTTCAGGCCTTCTGGGTAAACAAACAGAATGAATCCAGTAGATTCATTACTGAATGTTTTCTTTACTACTGAAAAATGTGCCGGTCTGACTGGATAGGTGAGAGTAATTGCGTCATTACTTTGACCTTTAAGCACAACAAAATCATTGAGTTCATTTACAGTTTTAGAGATCCCTTCACTCAGGGTTTATTCAGCATGTTTGAGTGCTGTCATTTTCCTCATGACATTTTTTTTAAAATTTCTTACAGTTTCCAGAATTTGGGTATCCAGTGTGTGAGGAGGAGAGAAGTGAAAGAGGCCATCATACAGAGGATCACCAGAGGAATCAACCCTTTCAATGGTGAGTGCTCTGAATTTTTATACGGTGGCTCTATAACTACATCAAGGGTCAGTGTTATTTATGTTTGAGAGAAAAAAACATGTTTTTAGACAAAAATGAAAAAAAAAACTGAATAAAAAAAATTGGTAGATATGTTATATTTACTTATTTACATATTTATTATTGAAACCCAAATGTGTATTAAGCCGCAGTTGAAAATACTCACCCAAACCGTACAATTTCCCCCAAATAGAATCATTTAAGTTAAATTGACAGCCTTCATATTTGTATGTTACCTTTATTTGTAAAAGCTGGAAAATAAGTTGACTTTATTGCCTTAATGGGCCTAAATTCAGGCACCTTGCAGCCATGAAAATGAGCTAATCCAAATTAGCCGTGTAAAGTTAAGCTAATCTCAGTTCTGAGTGTACAGCAATGCTAGCGGCTCTGTGAAACTATATGTCAATCTTTGCAGGCTTGCAAACCATAAATGATTGCAAATGTTTTTGGTTTTTTTAATTTAATAGTAGCCCATCGAGCAGAATTTGAAATGAGTTATTCATATAATCCCTCTTTTCAATCCCAAGGGACTAATCTAAAAGAACATGTAGTAGTTAACAGGCTAATAACCTTCTAGCTCCTAATAAAGTATCAAACAAGTCAGCGGAGTTGTAAATTAACAGAGCTTTACAGGACTTGGTAAAAAGTAATTACAGAATGTCTTGGAGTCTTTTACACTCTTTCTTAGCAAAAAGTAAATTACTAAGCAGTGTGTTAGTACTCCAGAGGATAAGGCTAGCATTTGTTGTGCCGCCAATATGTAAATTAAAACAAGACTGTTACCTTTCAAAGAAACCTGTCCAGCATTATGTCCAGTAACACATCCAGCTAACTTCAGTGGTATTTCTGCTTCAGAGTTATTGTGTATAACCAGACATTTGCAGCAGGTAATATTCACTAATGTACATACAGAGATTCTTTGCTAGCTTTATGATTCTTATGTGTAGCTACAGCTAAAGTGTAATAAAAGTGCAAACGCTTGTGTGATTGAAATAATAGATAAATAACTAGAGTTTTGCTGGTATAATATCCAGCCTGATGTTAGCTGATATTGTCATCTCCCCAGTGGATGATCCACGCTAAAGTCAGCAGTTGACAAAACAGCAAATGGAATTGTATGTGGGTAAAATATAAATATCAATCCTGTTGCTGCTGCTTTTCCTGATCTTGTTACTGTTAAGCAGCTTCAAAAACAATTCACAAGAATTGTTTTCTAATGTTGGTTGACCTAGTTCTCAGGCAGTTTAGCAGATTTTCCTAACATCAAGTCACAAATCCGCTCTCTTGCCACCGCGCTATCTACAGCAATGCCATTTCCTCTCTGTGCTTTCATTCTGCGGTCCTCCAGAGCAGACAGACACTTCTCGTGTACAAACAGGCGTTGAGCTACTTCCCCATTCTTTGTTACAGTTGCTCAATTCAGCACAGTGCAGAGATGCCACGTGAGAGCTGGGAATGCAGGATTCATTAAAAGGGGGAGGGGGTGGACCGAGGGGGTTCCCCAGCCCTGAGAGATGATGATAAAAGTAGAATAGGGTGCTTTACAGGTCTGTAAAACTGTGGAGGGAGTGTGCTTTTAGCTTTTGTTTAGATCTCAGCTCTCACAGTTGTTATAGAAAAGAAACAGTGTAAGTGCACTGAGTACATTTGCATGGTAGCAAGTGGCAATAAAGAGCAATTTGAATTGCCTTTAATTACTAAAACCGGGCCTGCTGTAAAGTGCACATCTTTTACTTGTTTGTAGTCTTTTTACCTGATAATTGTCTTAGCCTGAGCGCTCTCGCAGACCAAAATATGCAAGTGACACAGATGTGTCCTGCACGATATGAAAAGTAAGCCTGGCTGACATTTTTAGCACCTGTCACCACTGACTCAGATATGATCATATCTCTGTTTCTTACCCCTGTTAATAGCCACTTGGCCCTTAAAAGACTTGAGCTACTTGTTGTGTCAGGCCATATAGAAGCCCCACTATAAGCACTTGTGTTAAAATGTCCTTAGCTGCAGAAACTCGGCGTATTTATTGCCACAGACGTGTGCGATGGACAGCTTGATGTCTCTTTTTTTTCACATGGCTCAAACCTTCCCTTCTCTTAAATTCACTTCTGCTCTGAAACTCAGCTGCTTCCTGTGTTAGGATGGGGTGTGGTGGAGTGGGTAGGGGGGGTTGGAGGCACTTTCCCCTCCCTGTCTGTGAATACATGCATCTGCACTTTCAAAAGACTCTCTGTGAGCACTGTCCGTTCTTGGCCCAAAGCTCCCCTCACCTGCACGAGTGATGACAAACAGCCATCCTGAGTAGGGCGTAGTAGATTTTTCTGTAGTACCGCTCCGTCACATTCTAACATTGTGGTTGCACACCTGGCAAGTGTTTGTTTATTTCACACGGGACATAAATCTGCCGTAAGACGACGTCCATATTAATTCAAAGAAATACATGTGGCTATAACCGCACTGACAACCAAAGAAAATGCACAGCGGGGCTTCAGATAAGTGCCTGTACAATTCTGCTGAAGCCTGTGGTTTTGAAATATCTTCTGCAAACAAGTGGAAAACTACTCAATTAAACATCCTTTGATTTTTTTGTTTGTGAAGTTACCGGCGTTGAATTTTACCATTCTTCTCGCAAACTGAAAATCTCACAGATCCTGCTTTTATCCCAACTCTATCGGATTCAGCCACAGCACGATCACAATTTCTTGCAGATTTAATTGTGAAATTATGTCTGAATATCAGTGGACATGTACACATTTGCCAGTGCACTGCAGACAGTAGTTTTCTATTAGAAATAAGCTGTTTAAAAATGAACATTTTACCGAAGAGGATTAAGGTGCAGTGATTGTCCTTTAAACTAACTTCCATCATGTTCGGCTCCAAACGGTCCGCTTTTATTTTTGTTCCCTAACGAAACTTCCTCATGTGCTGTAAATGCACACACGTTCATATAATGTTATATGATGCAACAGCAGACTTCTCATGTAGCGACTGCCTCAGCCTCAGCCAGACACAAAAGCTCCACGTCCTAAAACGTGGTGAAATTGTGAGTCATGCAGTGGAGACATTGTTTGTGGTGAGACTTGGCACCTGCCTCCCCGTCTTTCTCACTTTTACACTCTGCTCTCACAGTCATAATAACCACTTACCCTGAACACCCCCCCTTCGGAGCCACATACCACCCCCACCACCTGCAACCCCCCCCTCCGCTGTCACTGAACATGACCCACCCCCCCCTCCCTTGCAGCCCAGTGTATCTTATGACCCTGGGCCCAGTTTCTTTCCACCACACACTCTCAAACATCAACCACCATTGCTACCTACAACCCACTTTCCTGCACCTGTCCGTCCAAGCTTCTCCCTCTGTCAGCGACACTCCACCAACACTCACGCAGACCAACACAGCATGTTCCATCAATATTTATTCTGACGGTTTCGTCTTCACTTCTCCCTCCTTCAGTTTCTCCACTCACTGCGTGTCTCTGCCACCTACAGTAGGCAAACCTGATGACCCAACAGAAAGCTGCACAACAGAGCAGTGCTCCACACCGCAGAACAGAGTATTTGAGACCAATTAGACGTCCAAAGCTAGCAGGATTTGTCGTGCATTCTCAATGAGGAGACCTACACTACCTCCTTCTAGAGGCTCTCTTGTAATAATGTTTTGTTACGTTGATAGAGTACACTGGCACCAGACCAGAAAGAAGCATTATAGGGAATTTGCTTTTTTTTTAATCTGACTGTGCCGATGAAGTTTTTTTTTTAAAAAACTAACAGTAAATCCCTCATCGGGTAAATGCTTCGTATTAATTATGCCACATAAATACAAAATTCTTGAATGGTAGTCATGCACACAGGCGAAAAGGTGCGGAAAAGCAAGTCAATTAGCACAGACTCTTGCGTTAAAACTTCAACAATGACAATAACATTACTACGGGCTGCAGTCATGGTGTCCATAAAACAATTCTTTATGTGTTTAGCTAATTTACCTCTTCATAGCAACCTGGTGTGAGCCCACTTCTGGCTCAGAAAAACCCAAACAAACAAACACATCAAGGCACATGTCATGTTCTTCCCTGCTTGTTGCTTCTACTGCTATGAAATCAAGTCAGATTCACAGCATGAATCTGATTACTTCTGACTAAACACAAGCAGACTGTGAACCTAGAGAAGATTAATGTCCGGTGCCAGCAGCACATGCAGAGACAGAGCAGGAGAGCTAGCTGGCTCACTATTGGCACTCAGCATGCCCACTAAGGATGACGACTTTCCCTACACAGCTAATGTGTGACTGCAGTTGTATTGTTTGGGTTTTGCACATATAATTGCCACCTTATATGCCTAAAATAACAAAAAAATGATCACGCTTGAGTATACAGAGTAAGACGCTACTAAAGAATCAAAACTAAAAAGCTTATAAGATATTTTCTCATGTCACACCACTTTCACATACGTCAGGAGGCTCCCTGGTCACTCGTGCAGGAGAGTCTCATCTCTTTACTTATGTGCGGTGTAGACACTCAAACACACATACACAGAGGCGCATACTTGTTTCCACTCTGAGGTGACGTGTGGAGCGTCACAGTGGCGACACTTTGTAGGTGGGGATGGCCTCATGAGCACGGAAGATAGAAAGTAGGTAGATGTGAAAGCCTGCTCTGTGCATGCGTGCGTGTGTCGGCACGTGGGCGTCTCTCAGTATAGAGTGTGTGTTATGTGTGTGTGTGTTTGCGTGTTGCTTCTGAAGGCGGGTGATGCAGATGAGCATGTAGGCTGAGGACGTTTGAAAAAGCTTATCTGTGACGTTTTTATGTTGATCCAAAGGTGAGGTTTTGTGGACAGCCTACAGATGTGACTGCATAACTACACTGTCTGCCTGTTTCTCAAAGCAGGAGCGTATGCTTATAGCATGCCTTTGTTATTGCTGTAATAACGTCTGTTCAACAATGGTGTGCACTTGAAATGCAAGTATTTAGTTGTGCTGATGGTTTGAAATATGTCGGTACTTCAGTGTGCAGCTAGGTAACCTATATCAGTGAGCCAATAGCAGATGACATTTACTAGTCACAATGACCGATGTTTATCCAGTTTGCAGGTTTTAGCTTTTTTTTAATAATGAAATATTGTTTCACTGAAACAAAAAAGAAAAGACATAATGACTGGCATTTATTTTTATCCCCATGCTAAATAGGCAAAGTCAGAGAAACTAGAACATGTTACGTTTCAATTTATGTGTCATCCATCCTTAAGAGCTGTGCTCCACACAAATATAAATTATATTTAAAAAAAAGAAAAGGCTGGACATTAAACAAACTGCAACTCTAAATGTTGCTGGTTTGCCAGTAACCTGGTAGGTGCTAAGGGTGCTAACAGTCTCTACAAATTAGGTCCACAGTAACCACCAGGTAATACTTGCACTGGCCCTTTAAAGGGAAAGTCTGGTGTAAATGTTTCTTAGTTTATATTTCTGAATGTTTGCTTTATTACCAGCTTCATCTAACTGATGTGTGTTTTATCGTAGTGCCACGGGAGCAGCTGTTGCAGACAGAGGAGTACGACCTGAATGTGGTTCGCCTGTGCATTCAGGTTTTCCTGCAGGATGAGAACGGCCACTACACCCGAGCGCTTAACCCCATCGTCACCAACCCCATCTACGACAACAGTGAGTGACCGAGCGCCGTCTGTGTCAAATACACTGACGTCACATCATGCAATTGCATGAGAACATAATGAAATAGCCGTATAGTTGCCCTGACAAGTACACGGGCTCCCCAAGGTCAGCTTTGTACACCTGTAGAGGTCAGATAACAGCAGACTTCAAGAAGTGATTATATAAGATTAAGTACATACTTAATTCCCTTTCCTGTGTGAGTATAACAGTACTGTGTAAGTACTGAGAAGTGACACATGTAGTCGTGTTTGTACATACAGTGTGTACCAGCAGCTGCAGCATATGTGAATGCAAGTGCTTTTTGCAAGACCTGTATACGTGTGTCCACTAGTGTTTCAAGTGTTGCAGTTGGTGAACTAGTTCACTGTTCCACACATACACAAACACACAGAAAGGGGAAGTTCTTTATACACACCAACCTTCAAACAACACTGTTACCATGGAGCACTTCCTCTTCTCGCTCCAGGCATGTGACATGTGACTCAACCTGCTGAAGCTTTAGCTGTAAACTGAATGAGGATTGTTCTTCAAAACCAAGGCAGCTTTTTAAGCTAGGCCCACCGTGTCAACAAAAGCAGATCCTGGTTATATTGTTTTTGTACTGAGCAACTTGTAACTTGTAGTATTTGTTGCGTTGTGTGTTTAGAACTTGTTTTTTGTATTACCAGGGGCCCCAAACACTGCAGAGCTGAGGATCTGCCGGGTCAACAGAAATAGCGGAAGTGTCAGAGGAGGAGACGAAATCTTCCTACTGTGTGACAAAGTACAAAAAGGTACATCAAAATGTTCTGCACTATAGACCTTTGCATTTTTGCACACTGTACTAAATTTATTTGCATCTGTTTTCTCTTTCTTCATCTTTATTCAGTCCACTGATTTAGTTTACCTCCCACACCCATAGTGCCTGTCTCTTTGCATGCTGATGTACTTTTCTGTTCCTGTATTGCTCCAGATGACATTGAGGTGCGGTTCTTCTCCCCTGATGGCTGGGAGGCCAAAGGCTCCTTTTCTCAGGCTGATGTTCATCGCCAAGTTGCCATCGTGTTCAAGACTCCGCCCTACCACAACACGTCCATAACGGACTCGGTGACTGTGCACATGCAGCTACGCCGGCCCTCTGATCAGGAAGTCAGTGAACCAATGGATTTCCGGTATCTGCCTGATGACAAAGGTGAGCAGCAATCGCTTTATTTCTGCGGGGGCTTACTAGTGGCACCTAGTTCTCGGTTAGACTCACGTAGTGTTAATATTGTTGTTTTTCCATCAGATCCTTATGGATACAATGAGAAAAAGCGCAGAAGAGAGCACTTGATGAAGATATCGGGATTGTCAGGTAAGCAATGTGGCAATTTATATATAGTACACCTCATGTGATATCATTACTTGTGATTGCGAAGTTTGCATCGCAGCTAAGGTTTCCCGTCTCTTTTTAGGTGGTCCTTTTAGCGGTCTGACAATGAATAGGCCCAAGGCAGTACCACAGAGTACCATGAGTCACCTGAAAAGAGGTAACTACGTTTGAAGTCATCATAAAAAGGAGGATGGCGATATACTTCATTGCTGTGAAACTAAAACTCTTTTCTTTTTTACAGACATGGGCAATGCATACCCAAGACAACAACAGCAACCTTCTATGTTCACCCAAGCCTATCAACAGGCTCCTCAGAATCTAATGGCACCCAATCTACAATTAAGCCATGCATGGGCGAATTCCAATCCAACGCTCTCTATGGACACAGTCACCATAAACCCAGGTGCCAGCAATCTGCCACGTCCTGTTAGCAGGCAACAGCCACCGAACCGCAGCTACCAACACCGTGTGGACCACAACAGCTGTGAGAACAATGCCCTCCCTCAGCTCTCCATGCGGGACCTGCAGTGCTTGGATACAGGTTCTCAAGCCCCTGTAATGAGAGAACCAGAGCAGCTCTTCCACCAGCAGAATCAAAGGGAGGAGCTCCGATCAGAAACTCCAAACCAAGCTCAGAACCATCTGGTCAGCCAGAACCAAGGTATTCAGTGGTCCAATTTTACTACCATGGGTTCAGTTCCGAACCCCTTTAATGGATCTGGAGGTGGAGGGGGATCACAGGGGGTAGGGTCGTTCCCTTTCTTAGAGGGAATAGAAGAGAATGATTTTCTGAAGAACATGGCGGGAGCACCTCAGCCGTGCTTCCAGTTGAAACAGGAGTCCCAGATCTCAGTGGGACAAGAGAGCCATACTCCCCTCATGCAGTCCCCAAGTCAAGGAAATACGTATACTAACCTGCTGCCCCGTCCAATGAGCAATTGCACCAACAGAGATCCAATGCGGCCAGACGGTACTGCCATCAAAAATCTCCATAGTCCTTACGTAAACAACGGCACGACTGCAGAAGCCCACTATGCAACTTTGGAGGACTGGATGAATCAAAATGACTGAAAGCTGCTCAAATTCTTCTTTTTAAACAGTAGCAGCTCAAAGGAGAGCAGAAATTTCTTTACTCACGCTGGCCCTGCTATGCTCAGTAGGCCTTTGCTTGGGTTGTTACCTCAGTGGGACCAAAACGATTGACAGTCAGTCAGCCTTAGGCAATGTTTCGCAGAGATACAACTGGTTACTGATCACTTGATTGGTTAGCAAGAGTACTTCCTGATTCTGATTCTAACAACATGGTACCTTGTGGTTGGTCTTTACTTCCAGTTAGTCATCAACATTATCAGGTAAATTTAGTTTCTTGAAAAACTGGAGACAAGCTATTCCCAGTGCTTGTCCTATTTAAATTGGTGATGCATTGTTTCATAATTCTGTACAGTGGGATTCTGTAAAGTTCAGCCCCAACTTGTAACCTGTGATTTGTTGTTGCTTGTCTAACAAGCCTTTTATTTGTGGGGGTTCAGCTTTCAGCTGCTGGTGTTCACCATACTAGTCAGTTGAAGTGATTCATCTGGTCTCTTTAGGGGGTAGGATCTTTAAGTGGACGATCCATGTTTTTAATGACTATAAAAGAAAAAAACAGTAGCGTTGGCTTCCAAGCCAAAGTTATGCCTTTGAGGAAGTGAATGTACTACTTTCTTTCTTGAATATTTTTTTGTAAAGTTAGAATTACTACCAATATACTGTAACATAAATGATTTGTTTGAGGTTTCTTGGATCTTGAGAAAACAAAGGAGTAAATTTATTGTTTTTGTATGTCATAAAGTGGAATGGACAAAGTTTAACTTGGTATTTTTATTTTCTTGCATGTAGTGATGTGTTTTATTCTTTGATATTTTTTTAGCGCGTAGTGTTTTATTTTGTTGGGTTTTTGCATGCTTTTGTTTTGTTATGTGATTTGTTCTGGGAGGATGCCCATTCCACCGCCCCTCCTGATCATTAACCTGGCACACCTGGGGTTGGCAACAGCTATTTAATAAGAGAGAGCGTGAGAGAGAGAAGGGGAGAGACATGGTGTGGTAACCAGTGTGGGCGACGGCCGCGCAGAGCGGCACAGAGGCCCAAGGCGTGCGGCAAAGGAGAACGAGACCGAAGATCGCGGATGACCGCGCACTGGAGAGAGTGATCGGGGCTGAGCAGAGAGGTCCGTGTTGGTGTTGACGGAAGGTAGTTCCTCGCCGAGAGGCCCACGGCAGGGGATTGAGAGGCAGCGGGGTGGTGCCTTATGTCCCCGGGACGCCGAGATTATGGCTACGCGTGTGAAGCACAACACTGTGGCGGCCGGAGTTAGGAGCTCTGCCCATCCCCGGGCTAAGTCCCGATCCATCCCGTCTAAAACGAACCTCCAGTGGAATCTAAAAATGGTGACTGCCGCTGGCCCTCTCTCCTTTCTTAGTTGGCACCAGAATGAAGAGGCAGACAGGACTGTTGGTTTCTGCACCGTTTGGACTTACCACCCGTGAATCCACCTATTACATGTGTAATGCTGGAATATATTGCTTATTGTTTTACTATTGATCTCTTTGTAAAATTTTCATACATATGAATTATAGTACAATACTTTTTTGTTGATTTTTGTTTTCTTTTTTTTATTTGGTACCAAAGCATTTACTGTTAAGTGCACTCTGTACATACATGTTAGCCATAGTTGAGAGTTACAGCAATACCAATGCCGAAACACTCAAGAAATGGCAAGGTACTGAAATTTCCATTGAGGAAGTGGGAGGAAACACATTCAGCTGTGTCTTTCCTCTGTAATGACTATGTCATACCAGAGATTGCATGTATTCAGAGTTCTCAGAGCATTTCTAACAGATGTTTTATAGATAAAGATGTCAGTTTTATTGTTTTATGTATTCAGCCGATGTTCTCTGAAACATCACTGAAAGTATCTTGTTAAAGCATTGACGGCACAAAGCTGATGTTAGACAAACTTTGTAGGCCTTCCAAAAGCTTTATGGTCTAAAATATAAACGTATATTCTGATGACTACTTTGTAAGATTTGCTATTTTTTATTTGTTTTGATTTTTTCTATGAGATCAATTCTTAATAAACAAAGTCGGTCATTTCTAAATATTTTTGTCATTGTTTATTATTTATTTATAATATTGTAAATGGTAAAATGTTATAGCTCATTGCAAACATTATGCATTGTCATGGGCATATTATTTCATAGATGGTCGTGATATTGTGTGAAGGCATAGATGTGACTGGACATGACAGAAAGAAATACATTTTAAATCCACCAGTGCTACCTTAATGTGATAATGTGATAAATAAAAACCTTAATATAGTTTAAATAACCCAATTTGAATAGCTGTGTTAAAGCTAAATTCCCAGATTAAACATCAGTTAATAGTGTAGATATAAAAATTTAATGAACAGGGTGTGGCACTGTGATTTTTCTTGAGACAATAATGAGGGGTCGATAGCCTGTCAGAGGATGTTTTCCTGAATAATTAGTGTCTCAACAACAAAACAATAAGTAGACTGAAGCACATGACTCTTAACTTTCAATTTAGACCGAGTCCATCCTCATGTTGATATTTAGTAGTGATGGGATTTCCGGCTCTTTTTAGAGAACCGGCTCTTTTGGCTCGGCTCACTAAAAAGATCCAGCTCTTTCGGCTCTGAACCGGCTCTTTAGGTTGTTTTGCTTTAATTAATTTATTATTAACAACAATATAAAAGGAATTACTAATGTAAAAAAAAAAGTGGTTTTATTTATATATGTTTATATATAAATATATGCGGTGGCCCCTAGAGACAAAGCACGTACAAACTCCAAAAAGCACGTACAAAATACAAAACACATTTCTAGCGTTAACTGAACTTCCAAAACAGAGCTACCTAGATCATTTAAATTAAATTGTTTGTGTATTTATACACATGCACTCATTTATATTCATCCATCCATCCATTCGCTACCGCTTATCCTTTTCAGGGTCGCGGGGGGCGCTGGAGCCTATCCCAGCTGTCGTAGGGCGAGAGGCGGGGTACACCCTGGACAGGTCGCCAGTCTGTCGCAGGGCTAACACATAGGGACAGACAACCATTCACACTCAGATTCACTCGCACATTCACACCTAGTGGCAATTTGAATTATCCAATTAACCTATCCCCACAAGCTGCATGTCTTTGGACGGTGGGAGGAAGCCGGAGTACCCGGAGAGAACCCACGCAAACACGGGGAGAACATGCAAACTCCACACAGAAAGACCCCGGCCTGATGGTGGAATTGAACTCAGGACCTTCTTGCTGTGCGGCAACAGTGCTAACCACCGTGCCACCGTGCTGCCCCATTTATATTCAAATAATTAAAAAAAAAATGTTCATTTACCTGTTACTAACACACACCAAATCCGGTCGCTGGTACTTGAATGGCTTTTGTAGCCAGTAGGTAACAAAAGCTCAACACTGCGCCTAGCATCCTGGAGCACTTCTGTTGTCTTTTGTACGTGTTTTGGAGTTTTTTACGTGCTTCTGAGTTTTTACGTGTTTTGGAGTTTATACGTGCTCCGGAGTTTTTATCTGCTTCGGATTTTGTAGGTGCTTTGTCTCTAGGGGCAACGTAAATATACTTTTATTTATTCACTCCACATAAAATTTAATAAATAAATCATATAATACAAAAAACAACTATTCACATTTCAACTTTTAACTATTTAAATTTTTCCTTTTAAACAAATTTAAAGTGAAACAACACAAAACACTGCAAACCACAACACAATTAAATATAAATTAAAATATGAAAACAAAAAGAAGATGTACATTCTCTGTCATATGAGCCTGCATGAATAAACTTTCTGAATCCTTTATCATCCTCAACTAAAAATAGTTGTGGATGATTACTATACCTTTCTAATGTGACATTGTTGTCCCTGGCTCTCTTTCTCTCTCTTTCCCTCCCGCTCTGTTCCTGTGCTACTGTGAGTGTAACTACTGCCCCTCCCCCCTCTTCCCAGCGCAAAGCACAAGGCTCGCATGCGGAGTGAAGTGGAAAAAAAGTGCGAGCCTAGCTTAGCTTAGCATAAAAGCTAACAAGAGTGAATGGTTTAGGAGAATTTCTCAGCTTAACAGTAGTGTGGCATATGAAGGATATAAAAAAAACAACAACAGCAATAGAATAATATTAAACACAAAGTGAACCCGTCTTCCTTCATTAAATAGGTTCTTTTAGATGTTAAGGAGGAATTGACTTAACCAGGCTGGCGGAGAATGAAGACAACCGGACACCTGCTGCAGATGGGGAATCAGTGAACTTTTATTGAGACAGAGACAACCTCTCAACACAGCTCACATCAGGAGATTCCTAATATTTGCTGTGAGGATGGGTATATATTCTCTAAAACTTACAGGAGGGGGTTGTGAGGAAAGTGCTGCATTAGCAGAAAAACAACTCCATAAAAGGAAAGCGGCCTTGGGTGTTCTAGTCTCTTCGCTTGCAGATATCTTTCGCCTGCAGGATGAGGCGATCGCTTCTTATCGCTCTCAAGGCCAAAGTCGTGAGCACATTTTTATTACACAGTTGCACAGTAACTTTAAAGCTGAACAATATTTAAAGCTGAATAATGTTTGATCAGATTATATTTTCTTCAAATCCCCCTTTTGACCCATCTTAAATGGGTCAACACACAAAAATAAGTAACATTCAAAGGAACACAGAGACGTGTCGAAGCCTGGCTCGAAAAACTCCTCGGGTCTTATCATTTGTCTTTATCTGTCATTGCAGATGAGGAGAAAAGAGTCCAGGCACCACCCTGCCCAGGGGTCGGCTGCAAGCAGTCTCGGTTCCCGACGAAAGCAGTAACAGCTGCCCTGCACACACGGATACAACGAGTTAGTGCAACCAGGGTAGTGACACAAAATTAACAGTTCCTGTAACCCAGCAACCAAAAAACATAAGTAATGATAAAAATGTGGAGAGTACAGAGTATACTATAATAATGAGAGATATAAACGTGAAAATGTGAAAGAATAAATCAACCGTAAAATAAACTCAGAACGGTAACTGCTAAGGACATTCAAAAGTGAATATGGTAAAACGTGAGGAAGGGGTGTGGAAAAAAAAACAATTTATATCCAGTGGTGGGAGTACACATTCGCTCAGGCTTAAGTCCGGAGACCCTGAGAACATCGCTTAACCCTCACAACCCGACCAGACACAGTTCAACCAGATATATCCTTCAAGAGGAAGTGGGTGAGGGAAACAATTAATAACAAGCCTAATACAAAACACCACAGAGAAACAACCATTCTAGAAGAATTTAAACAAGAGAAAGACGATAATGTTCGTCACCCTCACGATCAGGATTATGCCAATGGGAATGAGACCCAGGGCCAGGAAGCAAACAAAGACGCAACATCTTTGCCTGCCTGTCATTTCAGGGGGAAAGGGCCAAGACATGTTTACTTAGCTTGGATGTCGTCTAATAGAGGATGATGGGGCACAGAAAGGTGGTCCAGTTCCCCCCACCTCGCCAAGGGCGTGTTCTAGGAGTTAAAGAGCAACAACCTGCAATCTGTACCAAAAAATCTTCATAGTCCCACCGGAAAATCATAAGAGTAATAAACGATTCAGCTCAACAGACAAGTATCATGTTCAGGTTTCTCCAATCATTAAATCACTATTGCTTTATTCACCCTTTGGGCAATGTTATTCCAAGAGAGAGAGAGAGAGAGAGAGAGAGAGAGAGAGAGAGAGAGAGAGAGAGAGAGAGCCCCTAATGGCCAGTTAGTGGGCTCTAGGTCAAACTGTCCCCAAATTTGTTATTTGTTATTATTACTTGATTTCATGTCACTTGTCTGTTTTCTACTGCACCCCCCTCACCAAAGCAAAGCAAACATTAGCAGCACATTGACCGTAGTCAGGCATCCTCATTCCATAGGTGCTATAAAACATTTCCTGTAAAAGAATCACAGTTTTCAAGACAGGGTGTGTCTCCCCCAACACTCTCACCAGAATACAGTGTAATAGCATCCCCAACTCCTAACCCATAAACACCGTTTCTTCACACATCCGCCCAGAAATCCTGTAATAGAAAAACATTAAAACTGTAACCCTGTAGGGAAGAAAATGTAAATGGTAACGCTGCGCAGTTACCTCTGTAAGCCACACAAGACACAAAAATGGCATTTACAGGTTCACTCATCCTCGAATATTTTGTCATCCTTCTACTCCTGTAAAAGAAACCCACATAAATTCATCCACCCTTTTATCCTATCTAGGTGGAGGTGGTTAACCTTGAGTCATGGTCAAGTCTTGTCATCTTTTACCAGTCAGTCCGTTTGTTTTTATTCCCAGTCTTTCATCCATTCATCCGTTCTTTGCTGATAGTGAAACCTGTCGTCGCATCTAGTTTCCACACTCAGCAAAATGACGTCATCTCAAAAAGAAACAAGAACTTGAGTTTGGATTACCTCGCTGAATCCTTTTTTAAACAGGGACTCTCGTTTCTAATTGTCCCCACAAGTGTTTCCTCCAGAACCCATTTCAATGCGGAGAAACTCACTTACAACAATTTTCTCGCCGACGTGTAATGCTTGTAATTTCCGATGTGCAGATCTGCTTAAAGAAAAGATTCACAAACAAAAATCAGTAAATATAAAACAAAATAAAATGAAAAATAACAAAAACAAAATGCAGACGCCCGGGTCTTAGGACTTGTCACTGAATATTCTTCCCATCAATAAAAATACCAACCTAAACCTACACAGAGTCAAATCAACACCATCTCAACCTTTTCATATTCATAAACCTATATGTTTTGCGTTCGTGAAACAAAATTGAACCATTAAGTAAGTTGAGCTCTTGAAATGTTTTAATTCTCTTAATTCTGCCAGTTTATTTCAACACTTATTCAATGACTTTTATTCAACTGCTACTTGGTCACTCGACTTTTACCTGTTCAAATTGCCTAGGGTTCAACAAAGTCTAGATCCCCGTTATCATGAAACTTGAACGGTGTACGATGATTTACTTACAGTAATTTAGAATCATCACTCAACCTAGCTCTACTACTGGCACTGCGTGACTTTTCTCACACTGGAAACCAGAATTTAGTACAGAACTTTAATGCCTCAGGCAATCGCGTTCAAGGGCTGCCCCCCCTTCTCTTCTTCTTTGTCCGTGTGTTCCTCCTTTATTAAATCTCCATCACAATGACGTGGCGCTCTGAAATAAAACTCACACTGTTAATTCCTCGTTTTCACTCTGCACCACTGCTCAGAGTGTTTTCTTTTCTTTTTAGTGTAGAGTAAACAATTAAGTCGAGGCCTTAAGCCCCAGATATCTCGCACGGGCATCATTTTCATAACCAAACCGCTCCGGACTCTGCTCCCCAGACCACACAAATGCCCTCTGGGCTTATTATTATAGCAAATTCTGTATTTGACTTTGTTGTGTGCAGCATTGAGCCTTTGTCAGTAAAGCATTCTTCATTGCAGCAGCTGGAGCATTGTGTGTCACTTCTTAGTAAATTAAATCAACATTTTGATTTTAGTGCATGGGTATGTATCAGTTTTTACTCCCTCAACAAGTGCATAAGTGTTCATGTGTGTGTTTCCCTTCATTCTAAGTAGGCGCATGCAGAAGTGTGTGTTCGTGTGTTGGTATATGTTTGTGTTCATCACCTTCCTGTTCTGTAGTTTAGGTAAACCAGCGGCCTGACGCATGGCCTAGGGTCCTCCCCTCCTCTTTGGGTCTGTTTTCATCCGTTGTTGCAGCTGCCTGCATCTTCTCCTTGTACCTTGACCCTTTTGCTTCTGTATGGTCCACGGCCTTCTGCAGCTCTGCTGTTCGGCTCTTCTCAGAGGTCAGCATCCTTCTGCTCACCGTCCCTTTTCCTCCGGGCTTAATGCGCGTCTCGTCACAGCTCTGTCAGCTGACGCAGCCTGGGAATTTCCCCCGTGTAGTGAAACGGGCTTTAGGTTTAGTGCTCTCCGTCTCTGCTGCATGAGATCACTCTTTTGCAGCACTGTTGACATCCTCAAGTTGTTGTTGTGAGTCCAGCTGCTGTGGCCTTCAGGGGTCAAAGGGTCAAAGATGGTCGCGGAGAGGGCAACGATGGTAGAGGGGAGGGTAGGAGTCCAGGTCAGCTTCGGCTCTCAGAAAAAACAAAAACAAAACAAAACAGGCGAACAGGAAAATGATGTTGTGTTGGCTGTGCTGTGTTGGCTGTGTTATCCCGAGAGGGGAGAAACAACGAGATCTCGTCTCCCCCCTTTTTTGTTTTTGTTTTTTTTTTTTTTTTTTTCACCATATAATCAACTCATAACCCCTCAAGTTGACAGGACAACACAGGTACGTGTTAAAATTCTTAAGATCCTGTTTAGAAACCTAAAAAGGAATTTCCTATCATTCAGTAGTCATTTGTCTTAAACGATCAACAAAAACATGTCCCAAGTCGACCCTTTTAACCACTAAATTTGTCGTGTCCTCACTTAATCCTCAGACCAGTGTCTTTGTCTTTTGACGTTACGTTGTTGTCTTGCAACCCAAAGCGTTTAATTGTCAGTAATGTATAAACTATATCATTTAAAAACAGGTGTATGTTAAGTGTCGCTACTTTAACCTTGCATGTACGTGCACATGTATGTAAGCTGTTTCTTCATTGCATGTATGGGTGCGTCTGTATATGGGTTACTTTAACTTTTTCTCAAACGAGGCATTTCTCTAACACGCACATGTGTCTGTTCCTCACCCTTCTCATATCTTTCTCTGGTTGTGTGTGGTTTTATTTGTTTCAGTGATTTACCAGGAACATCTTTTCCTTTTCTCCATGTCTTCCGCCAGAGGTTAACACTGGTGAGATTCAGGGACACAGCACCCAGAGCAGTTCAGCGAGAAAAACCCGCCTCAAACTACATTCTCTCTTTTTTGTTTTACCGGGAGGGGTGAGGACAACTCTGGTGTCCAGCCGTGAATTTTAGCCAAAGCTTGGCCTGTCTTCTGCTGCCGTACTCAGGCTTCCAGGTTAAGAAAAAACACCTGTATGAAGACACTAAACATACATTTAGTATTTGTATAAACATAACTGCCTAAATCATTGAACTCTTGAGGAGGGTGTATTTCAGAATCAGAATCAAAATCAAAAACTTTATTGTCATTGTCATGAGACCGACGACATTAAGAATGGTCCCCGATCATTGCATCATCCCTAGTAATATCAAATATAAAAAAACAATAAAATTCAATCAATAAAATAGATAGAATACTTAAAATACTAAGTATTCCCACCGTCATGCTTCAGACCGTGCATAGATTAACACAAGAGTGGCATGGTGGACATTTTTGTAGTATTCAGATGTGTTATTGCAGTTGGATAACAGCTGTGTTTTGAGTCTATTAGTCCTTGCTCTGATTGCCCTGTACCGTCTGCCTTAGGGCAACAGTTCGAACAGGCAGTGGCCAGAATGTGAGGTGTCTTTTATGATGTTTTGGGCCTTTTTAAAACAGTGGGCGTTGTTTGACTCTTTACTAACTTTAAAACCCCACCATAACAATTTCTCACTGACAAACTTCTATGCATCCATTTAAACATGCGAAGCCAGCACAAAATCACACACATACCCCTACAGCAAAGCTTTAACATAACCACAATGCAACTCCTCCCTTAAACGGGAGAAATCACCCTGAATCAACCAACTCTATATAAAACGTCAAACAAAGATAAACCACAAACATTTCTACACTTCTGTGTCTTCCACGCAGCACAATAGGCAGAAAAACACCGATTACTCACAGTCTACAACAAAAGAAAAACCTGCTCTTTTCACAACTCTCACAGCTAAAGTCAAAACTCTTACCCAGTGCCTCTGAAATAATAAAAAATCACCAAATACTCGATTACTCTTTTCACTCGCTCCCTCTCACTCCCTTCTTCCTCATACAGCATACACGCTCGCTCCCGCGGACCCGCTCGGCCCCGCGGGCTCACTCGGCCCCCACCTTTTTCCTCTCACAGAGACAGAGAGAGAGACCCTTTTCCTTTTTTTTTTTATTTCTCCAGCACACATACACACACAGAATCCCAACTGAGAGAAAGAGGGAGAGAAGAGAAAAGAGTTGTAGAGAGGAAGTTTTTTAGCAGGAGTTTCAGATCTAACAGATTTATACAACTTATTTACACACACCGGTAATTTATGTTCTATTTATTGATTTTAAAGGAGAATTTGGGCCAGCTGGGTTTCTGCCTCTGTTAGGCACTAACAGCTGGGGCGCTGCTTTAAAGGTGAGTCAGCACTGAAGTATCCCTTCAGGTGTTACCAGGCTTCTACCAAACCGGAGTCTGGCGGGTAACCTTGCCTAGAGCTTCCTGATAGGGGTGCTAGTTGGTTGTCACCTTGTTCACACGTCTCATTCACACTTCATACATTACCTGCAGTCACTCATTACCCTCCTTATGTATGTAATAAATGTGTAAAAAAAAAAATTCTATGTGTGGTGTATTATTTTAACCAAAAGAGGAACCTAGTTCCTTTAATTGTGTAATCTGTGAACAACGGAGAACCAAACTGTCCTGCCCAGTGTTCCACAGCAAGCATTCAGCGTGTATTTATGTGTGTCCAATATCAAACAGAACATCAAAACATTTAAAACACTAAAATCATCGGGGTTTTAAGAAGAGATCCGTTTTCTCCTATTGATCAAAGGGACCCCTCCTTTGGACTCCAACCAGTACTTCTCCTTTTTAAGTTTTAGAGGATCTTTTCTAATAAAGTCCTCTGGGCCTTCCTAACCCTTCTGTAGTTTAGAGAATATTACTAAAAAATATTCTCAAGGCCTTTAACCTTTTAATTTGTTTAGAAAGGCGTTACTAATAAACCCTTTCAAGGTCCCAGACCTGCACTGAGGTATTTATCCGACACCGGAGAGCAACCCGTCGGCTGCAACCGTGGTCAGACCTCAGTTCACTCTTATCTTTATTCACTTATTCACTTATTTCTTATTCACTTATCTCTTATTCACTTGTCTGATTCTCAACAAGCCTTAAGTAAGCCAGACAATTTTGGTTATGAATTACTAGGAGTTTGGACACTAAGTATTTTTATAATGTTCAATATAGCAGAAATAAAAGGTCTGCTTACCTTGTTTTTGTGTGCACACAGCTTTTGTCCAAACTCCGTTCACTCAGACCACGGCCGATTTCCTCCCATCCGTTCCAGTTGACCTGGAGCGCATCCTGTTCGTGACGCCAATTGAAGGATATAAAAAAAACAACAACAGCAATAGAATAATATTAAACACAAAGTGAACCCGTCTTCCTTCATTAAATAGGTTCTTTTAGATGTTAAGGAGGAATTGACTTAACCAGGCTGGCGGAGAATGAAGACAACCGGACACCTGCTGCAGATGGGGAATCAGTGAACTTTTATTGAGACAGAGACAACCTCTCAACACAGCTCACATCAGGAGATTCCTAATATTTGCTGTGAGGATGGGTATATATTCTCTAAAACTTACAGGAGGGGGTTGTGAGGAAAGTGCTGCATTAGCAGAAAAACAACTCCATAAAAGGAAAGCGGCCTTGGGTGTTCTAGTCTCTTCGCTTGCAGATATCTTTCGCCTGCAGGATGAGGCGATCGCTTCTTATCGCTCTCAAGGCCAAAGTCGTGAGCACATTTTTATTACACAGTTGCACAGTAACTTTAAAGCTGAACAATATTTAAAGCTGAATAATGTTTGATCAGATTATATTTTCTTCACATATTATCACATAAATGTTAAAATGAATGTTATACTTAAATGATCTCCCCTATTTGGGCAAAGTCTCATTTTTTCTGTCGAAGACATTTATTTTTATTTAACCGTTAAGATTGGTTTAGCTAGTTTAGCTTAACTTAAAAGACTCAAATCAGACATGGTTTATGTCTAAAGATAACAACATTTTTGCAGACTTGTAGAGATTGTATTTTTAGTTGTGGTGGTGTTTTGTCACATTTTGACAAAACCAGGCTAACAATCTTCCCCATTTTCCATCCCTGTTCTATGCTAAGTTCAAGCTTGGCTGCGTTGCCTTAACACTGTCACTGCTGAACAAAGAAAAACAACTTTTATTCAGTATTCCTGTAGGTCAGGTTTCTGCACATGATATGGACAAAATCAGGACTGACCAGTTGCACAACAGGGGAAATGTAGTGACTTGAATATTGTTGAGCAACGTAGGTTGAGTAAGTGGCCACGGTGTTTGTCCCAAACACTTTGGAATAGTGCAGTAGTTTGTTATTGATTACTTACAATTTCTGAGTAAAAAAGGTACATAGAACCATCCTGCAGAAAGTCTTTTACATGTATTATACCAAATCATAAATCATTTTGTTCCCTTTAATCTATATGTTTGATATTTGTGTGGTTTCAATGATTCTCCAGGTGATCTTTTCCAAGTAAAGGCTTAACCACTCTCAAGAGAAGCTTAGTTTAGTTTCACTATAGCTAAATACATTGTCATAAGGCAATTTACTTGAAATCTGTTAATTTGATTTCTTATCAGTATGACATTTCCTCACCACCAAAAACAGATTATCATCCGTTTTTGGTCAATGGTAAAGTCACTATGTCATCTCCTGACATATTTCTGCCTATTCAACGTATGACGTACAGTTCTGACACATGTGAAACTGAATTATCTCAAGGTGTCAATAAGCTGGCGGCAAGAAAGTAAAGTTTTTGCTGAATATTTTAAATCTTTCAAAACAGAGTGGTTCTTGCAATTTTCGGCCTTTTGCTCAGTAGCACTTCATACAAACATAAGAAATAACCTACAGTTTCTAAAAGGAGTCAGATGGTGCACACTGAAAAATCCATATCAGTGTGCTCTGTGCTACTCAAAAAAACTCTCCAAAAGCTACAAGAAGAACTAAGAATGGAGAATTAATATAGTACAGTGCAAATGTCATAAGCCAATTTGACAAATTGCTCATCACCACTGGCTAAAATGCAGGCCCAAAATGACAGAGCCTACAGATAGTTATGGACGCTGTTGTTTCTATGAGGTTAACACGTCACATCAGGAGAAAGGCTTTGGCATACAGCTTAACCTTTAACTCACTTAGACAATACTGAAGCCATTATGACGAAAGAAACATCAAACAAGTGCAGCTAAAGGGAATTCACGAATTTCATATTTACATCAGTACCATTCACATTTTCATCACAAATAAGAGATTTTGATGTCGATAGGTGACAAATCAACAGCTGATTATCATCTTTTCCTGTAAAATTCAGTTTTTCACTGCCAACAAGGTAGTTTACAATCAGTGTGTCCTGAAGCGTCATTACCAAGGAACCCAGGATGTACTACAGGGGAGACGTTTGTTTTCTCTCGTATCAGGAGGCTGAGAAGAAATGCTCTGTGTAGCTTCCTTCCTGTCGCGTTGAACGGAACCACAGCGAACCCTAATTTAACCTCAGTGCACAGGATACTGTAAACAATCCACTCACAGGTTATATTGGTTTTGGTTTATTCCCCCAAAACTTATTGGTAGACACAAAGCATATTCTTATTGGAATCTCAAGTTTACACCTCATCTGGTGTTTATTACGTCTTCTAATAGAAAAAGTTTTCTAGTTCTGTTCTCCACCAGCTAGTTGCTGCTAATTTTATTAAGGAAAGCAAAATAGGTCAGTTTCAAGTGACAACACCAAAACAATGAGCTCAAAGAGGCTAAAACAACCCCCAGAGATGACTGCATCAGCAGTAATTTGTGACAGCTAAATAAATGGCGAATTTACCATTACACTTAAGAATGCATATTTAATTTGCTTTAATCCATATTCATTAACCTGACAAGACAAAAAAAACTGTAAAAAAAATCAGATTTTGTGCTTTTCTAAGTTTTTGAAACATACCACAAGACAGTGTTGGATTTTATTTAAAAGAAAAAAGAGTAACCACAAGTAAGTAACATGTTCTTTATTGCTTTTTTAAATCTGCAGCTGAAAGATGTAAGATGTTGGTTCCTGTAATGGTGCTGTTGTACTGACATTCAGACTGAACATTCATAATAACATACTCGAACTGGGCTGACATCATTCCTTTTGATGTTTATTTAGATGCAACTCCATATGTTGTGGAGGCCACAGAGAAGCAAACCATTTATATAGACTCTGAAAGCTCTGAATTGGATGAAAACCAACATATGGTGCTCTGTGATTACTAGATCTTCATTAACTTTGAATCCCAAACACCAGCAATGTCACAACCACCATATCCAGTACAGTTTTCTCAAACTTTCAGACCGCAACTCTGGTCTTCTAAGATTGTTGTTCTTCTACTATCATTAACTTCCAGTCTTTTAATCCAGCACTTAATTAATGACTTAATAAAAACAAGTGGAAACAGGTTAAGCTAGAACTGTCCTATATTGCAACATCATATTTATTGGTAAATAATTACAGGACAGAATGTCCTCACGTTGACAAAATAATGGAGTAACTCATCAGGACATTTCACCTCTGCAAGGATCTGCATGGAGATAGGCACACGGTCCTCACAACATCAGCACTGAATGAGAGTTTAGCTGCACACAGATTCCACATGCATGTGTTTGGATCTCTGTGTGATAGACACAGCTTGTCCCAGGTACTCACTGCACCGTATGTCTTTGAGTATTTCTTAACCATGTCCTGGAAAAGGCGAGCTAGACCTGTTTAGCCACCTATTTCCCGTAATGCCCCTCCTCTGCTGCTGTCTCCTCCCATTTCCCTCAGGTCCCCTCCTCCCCCTTCTCTCCCCCTCTTTCTCTTTCTCCCTTCACACTGTAAATAGTTGCTGACTACACCAGCTCCACCTGAATGAATTTGCTATCAACTCACAAAATTAGACAGAAATTACTACAGGGTAGTCCTTTCCTCATTGCATTTATTATAAACAGGAGGTTTCTTTTAATGGCATTTATACACTTCCCTTATTTACTTACATACTTCTCGATTACATAAGTTATGGGAATTTATCAGATTGCAATATATTACTAAATATGGAAACAAAAACTGGATATTTTTGTCCTACCCTGTGCACAAATAAGAAATTTAGACTAAAGCTGACTTCACACTATAAAGCTCTGTGTTTTTCAGTTACCTCAGTTTTGCATGGGGATTTAAAGAGTCCATTCACTTTTGTGACTAATATTGATCTGAATTAACAGATCAATAACAATGCCAGGATCAAAACTAGCTCTCTTTCCCACTGATTTGTCTATGAAGTTTGGAGCATGCCTTTACTTCCATTCTCTGATCCTACAATTTCCAAACTTCCTGCTGCACATTTTAATGATAGGTATTGTACAGTATGTGTTGCTAGAACAGCTCCTTATGCAAGACCCAACTCATGTTCAGAGCAGGGAAAATCCCATGTAGCTGTTGCTGTGAATGTTTGACTAGAAACAGTATATACCTGTCTGTTGATGAGTGTTCAGCAGACATGTGTGGCCTCATTGTTTTCACTGACTATTTTTCATGTGAGGCACACACACACAAACATCCACCCAATCCAACCCAAATCAGGAAGTGTATTAGCCACTGCTGAAAATACTTTTAAAGTAGCAGTAAGTACAAATTTGCACACAAAGGAGTTGACTTTTGTACTTCAGTGTTACCCAATGAAAATTGGTACCAAATGTATAGCATTCAAAAACATGATTTAAAACGAGCAGGAACCAAACAAAGACGGACTGAACTCCATCATGATCAAGTGTATAGTTTGTCTGTGTGACTTGTCTTTTCAAATCACCACATTTAGTTTTTTCTAATCAGAGACCATAGCTGAATGACCTACAGCTATTTGGCTAGCTAGTTTGTTTAGCAATTACAAAGGATGCTAAATTTGGCTAGTCAAAAACTGGCTTAAAATGAACCTGCTTGAAAAAACAAAACAGCCACACTGTTACACTGCTACAGCTTTAACTTTAAGCCTTGTTAATCCAATAGAACAAGCAGTAAAATGTAAACAGAAAGGACAGTATTTAAGCTAGCTTATTCAGTCCAGACATAACTGAACTGAATAAGCTAGCTTATACCGGACCTAAGTTTAATTTGCTAATTTTCCAATAGACAGGTTTAAGTTTAAGCTTATTGTACTAAAGCTTATTCTGGAAACTAAAAATACAATTTAAATAGAATATGCTATAAAAATATATTATAGAAAAAACAAACAAACAAAAATGCAGCACTAAGAGCTTACTAGTTTAGTCCTTTAAAACAGAGTACAAAGTTCTTGAAGCAAGCCAAAACTGCCATCATTCATTACTAGAATGATTGCAGCTTACTGACCATGGCCTGATATATTTTTTGCGATAGGTTATTTACTTTACTACAGCTGCTTTTTGAGTATTGTGGTTTCATTTCTAGCTCCTTCCAGAGTTCCCAAATCATGTCTCACCACTGAAAAAAATGTCATGCTGATTCAATTTATCAATATGGTTAGTCAAGAAAATCCTAAGTGCACTTGTGATAAGGAGATATGCCTGCTCCCACTGAAACTATAGCAGCTCTTTACTAGCCTACTGCATCAACATGGAACTGCAAATGGCTGGTGCACTGATACTGGTTCAGCTGTTGATTATTTGATTGCAGAACAAAAGGATTCAGTGTCATGATGCCTTCGCATCAGATGACTTAATAATAATTGCCTGCATTACAACACAGTTACCTAGTTTGACTCCTTTGCCTCTACAGTCGTGACATTACTGCATTTCCCTTTTTTGACAAGCAGCCACTCAACTGTGTCAACACAATGTGGCAGACAGACGCATTAAGTGGACACGGACTTCGAATAGCTTCTGTACGTTCCACCAACATTTTTCTCTTGGCAGTTCCACTTTTGTTAGAGTTTGTTTATTCCCCTCTGTCATGTATATTTGTACAATACCAAGTAGTTGACACAAAGAGGAAGGGTGAAGCTGTGTGTGTAAAAAAAGTACACTCAACACTCTCAGGCCATTCCAGCGTGCTGCCCATAAAAAATACAGCAGGAACCCTGGAAGTTCAGAATGAGTGCTGAAATTGACATGTCAGATATACGGCACTGGGGAAAGGTTAGGGATTATTTGAACTAATCTTTACTATGATCACCACCTATTTCGGTTGTGTAAACACAGGAATATACAGGGCAAGTTTCTGGCTGCCCCGCCAAATTTATTTCCAATTGATTTAAATGTACATCTCAGAGGCTCTTACAAAAAACTTTCTTTTGGTTCCTCTTCATTTTGGTGATTTCTTGCTCATTCAGCATTAGCGGGGAATAGATTGCCTGTCTTACAGCTCCAAGACCCAAACCAAGTTTATACTGCTGGGTTCTTTGTGCTCAAAGAGAAGAACAAACAAAAAGGGACTAGGAAGTATGAAGCAACCAGAACCCTTGGAACGTCAACAAAAAATAGCAATTTTTAGCTTTATAAAGGGAACAGTTACAGTAACTGTTACTGTCATTGCTAAAAATTGTGGGTGGGTACTGAGTTCAACTAAACTCTTTCAGTTTTGAAAAAAAGGTGGAAGTGATATCCAGTGGGAGAGAAGAAACTGCTGACCAACAATGTGATAGCGTACAACACATAACCAGAGCTTGGAATGTGTGTTAGCTAGCAGATGTCAGGGTTTGTTTTTTTTCTTTTGAACTTTAATCAGCATCCGCTTCATAGGTTAGTTTTTTTCTTTAAACTAAGCAACTCTAGAAACTTTTATCTAGCTTTGTCAAAAGGTTGCTTTTTTTCCCAAGTTTTATGCTAAGCTAAGCTGCCTAAGCTAAGCTATTGTGGTTTTGCAGTCGTGTAACCGCTACATGTTAACTTTTCTGAAATTTTGTTGATGCTTTGGGCCCAGTGACATACGCCTACAGACTGGTCACATACCACTGTTCACGATGGAAAAATGTGTATTCCCTGACTAGGTTGGCAAAAACCTCAATCTTATTGCTTTAGTCACTAGCAGATTGTTGCAGTCACCTGTAGTTTGCACTGAAGACACCAACTTGTCTGCAAACACTAAACCAAGTACTAGTGAAACAGTGAGAAGTGTGAGACAAAAATGAAGCAGAGAATATTGATCTACAGTAAAAAAAAATAGAGCCTTTTAAAATGTGTTGGTCGTGCTGAGATACAACTGATAATTTGATACATTTGTTTCTGACAGTTTAAGCCCAAAGTAGCATTTCTTTATCATGTAGAAATACTGAGAAGTATCATTAAAACTGCTCTTCTTTTTCTTGTATCAAAATATCTAAGGGATTAAATGTGTAGTTAAAGTGTATTTAATGTTTTTACTTTCATGTTTAAAGTGTATTTAATGTGACAGATAGGAGCGTTTCACTGGTCCGGCTCACTTAAGATCAAAGTGAGTTGCCTGTGGCCCACAACGTAAAATGAATCTGACATCCCTGCCATAGAGGTTACCTAACCCTTATTTTGAAAAACCTGTCTTTCGATAATAGTATTCTTTCAATTTGCTTTCACAGTCCTGCTTCGGTGTTACAGCATTTTTGTGCATCATCAAAAAGTGTTTACCAAAGAATGCAAGCTTGATACAACCCAACATGTTTGGCATCATGTGGGACAAGATTTACAAAAAGTTCCAGATTAGATTTTTCCCAGAAGAGTGGCAGATGCAGTATTTTTACAACCAACAATCACACTTACAAATCCACAACCTTTTAGCATGTAATAAATTAAATATCTTTAGTTCTGTGAATTAACTCAAGTGTAAAAATCATTCTTCTTCCAATATCATCACAATCTGAAAAGGTCACAGGTCACAGTTGCATGGCACGAACCCCTAAATATCAGAAGCATCATCAGTTCAACAGTCTTCCCCCACTCAATGTCACCACAGGCAGAGACTTGGATTCGCACCTTTGGCCCTGGATTCTGACACCATCACGCCACAAAAAGGCAGCCTCGGTATTGTACACCTACGCTGTGAGATCACACTGGTGTTTTCTGTAGTCCCACCCTAGGGAATCTAATGTGACAATGCTGCGCACACCCCACCCCCACCCACCCACATGCACCAACAGTGCTTGACATCACAGGACTCCCTCCTGGTTCTTAGTGGTTTTTTAAACCACACTGTACACCTCCTTTGCTCACGCTCACAGCAGCGGAGTCACAGATCACCCCCTCAGTTAACTGACGTTACCGAGAGCTAGTGAACGCATCCTCAAGCCAATCTCACACAACAGGTTAAAAGTCAAATCTTGAAGCTGCTGTCAGCAATATTTCTGACAACAGAAGTCTTATAATGCTAATATATATATGTCTATATCTATAGATATAGACATATATATATAGATATATATTCTACTCGGCAAACAAGTATCCATCTTCTGTTAGTGTCAGAGGTGTGAAACTGTGTCAGCGGCATGTTGTTTCTTTTTGCTAAGCAGGTTACAGAGGATAACACAGAGATGTTATCAGGTCTTAGCAACTTTACTGTCTAGATAGAGGAAATTGTGTCATCTTGGGTGCATTAGAGTGGGGACAGGAGACTTTGTAGTGTAGTATTTTCTTTGGTTACCAAAAGCTGTTCACTCACATTTCACATTCTGACTGCCTGTTATAGGTTTTGTAATAAAAATCCAAACATCAGCAACGTGTTGATGACTCTCGTCAGATTATATTAAAAATGACTGCATATTAGTTAGTAAAACCATGGTTTTTAAACAAAAACGTGTTCTTTGTTTAATTACAGAGTACAAACAGGGGAAATTCCCTTTCATCTGTAATATTAAAGCCCACAGAACTGCGTCAGTCTTATCTGATGAGTCACAGCACCCTCTGTTGGACAAAAGCACAAGGTGCAAATGTTTTTTAAGTTGATGACATTCTGAGATGACCTCACACGTCACCCAATTTCGTCTGCCTTTGCTTTTTTTCCCCTCTCAGGGGTGTAATGACTGTTTTACCTGTAAATACTGAATTTTTGACTCAGGTCTGTATATATATATACGGTATATATGGTGGTGTATAAATATATACACCACACCAGACAAGACCCCAGGGGCAGGCTTTGTAGAGATGCCCCTGAGACAATTTAGCACATAACAGCAGGGTGTAAGGTGCTAGCAGTCAGGGCATACATGGAATGTCATGAATGTCATGACCAAGTGGCTGGCATAGTATCATACAGGTCATACTGTGCCAAGCACGGCCTGGAAGTCCCAAGGTCAAAATGGGATATGCCCCCTAAGGTGGATGAGAATGACCAGGCTAACATCCTGTTGAACTTCCAGATACAGACAGACAAACTGGTAATGGCTAACCAACTAGACATAGTGGTGGTGGACAAGTAGTGGAAGATGGCTGTAGTGACAGATGTAGCTATACTGAATGATAGCAACATCAGGAAAAAGGAAGTCGAGAAGCTCAACAAGTACCAAGGGCTGGGAGAATAGCTTGAGAAGATGTGGAGGATAAAGACAACAGTGGTCTCAGTAATCAGGTAATCTGACTACTCGGTACAGTGACCCCCCCCCCCCCCCAACCTGGGCAAGTCACTCTAGGAGATCAGACGCAGTCCTAGGAACAGCAAAGATACTGCGCAGGAGCCTTGAGCATCTGGTAGAGGACCGGAGGATGAAGGATAAAGACCGCCTGCAGGGAGAGAGGGAAATTTATACCATCCAAGGTGTACACTCAGTGCAGGGGAACAATATGAAAACAGTGCCACCGAGACTGGAGATAGAGTAATACTGGAAGAGCATGTGGGAGAAGGGACCCATAACAACAATGCTCAGTGGCTAGCAGAGCTAAGACCAGACCACAGCAACCTCTCTGAACAGGAACCAGTAAGCATCACAGTGGAAGACATCCAAGAAAGTTTAACAAGATCAACAGGACCCTGAGAGCCTTCATCAGGAGTTTGTTGATCACTAGAGGCCAACTTTGAGCCAATACCACAAGTCACCATCAAGTGTGGGATCTGTAGTTGGAAGAAGTGTAAATGGTAACAAAGAGAGGGAAAGGAGTCAGGAGGGGAATGTACTACCAGAAGGCAACACTGTAGACATTAAGGACAAAGAGTGGGGAAGTTTTTAATCATATGGATGGCATTTGGATTTAAATTAAAATAAAATGAAATAAAATTAAGATTCCAGATTTAAAATGAAGCCACAAAGGACAATGATTTGTCCAGGAGCATTTTGAGGCAGAAATGAAAGGAAAGGTAGCAAACACAGAGAAAGAAACAGAGAAAATAGCTCTGAATAAAATGTAAAAAGACTTTCAAATACCAAAAATGATTTCATAGAATTAAAGGAAAGCATTAGAAATGTGCATGAAGAAACAAGAAAGACCTCAGCATTAATATTTAGACTTGGACAAGACTAAGACTTTTCCTTAAACAGATATTTCCTGTTTATTTTATTTCAGAAAATAAAAGTTAAGTCTAACCTCACAGATGTCAGAGAACTCACAAAATTAACCGCATAAGGTCATATTTTGGCATAATAGATAGAAAATTTACTTAAATGATGCATTTTGTCAACATTACACTACAGGTCCACAGAGTACTTCACACTGCAGTAACTGAGCTATCACTGTCAAAAGGTTCCTCTGTGGAACAGTGGAGTGGAACGCGGGGGCAAACACCAATTTTGGGCTACTTTTTTGACAGTGAGAGCTCAGTTACTGCAGTGTAACTCCACACCAGATGGTGGCGGTAAAGCGTCTATTCTATGTTTTTAAACAACGATAAAAAAAAAAAACCCAAAGGAGAAGTGGAAATACGGAGTAACCTAAAAATCAAACTGGATCTGGTTGAGTTGTTGCGAATGGAATCAGGAAGTAAAAGTTATCAGGCCTTATTTCAGTTTTTAAAAGAGGGGAACCTGTTTGGCAGGATTTGAGATTTTTTTTTTTGTCGTCGTTCCAGACCATACTCCATACCAGTTGGTGGCGGTAATGCACCTTTCAATTGTTTGCCAACCGCCAATATAACTGTAAGAAAGAAGAAGAAGAAGAAGAAGAAGAGGAAATACGGGTAGGCAGTAGTGGAAGGAGATTCTGCGAGGGCTCTATATTATTTGTGTACTGTGCACATATATTTTGCTATGGATTCACAGCCCCCGACACGGCCATGGGAAAGGCGGATTCCTGGCTCAGTTGGTGCACCTTTAAATTACAGGTGAGCGAATTTCGGAGGGGCCGCAGTCGCGAGAAGTCCCTCGTGTTTACAGCTGCAGCTGCTCGCAGTTGAAATGCTAAAGTTGTCGCTGTCACTTCGTGCAGGAGTTGTTAGACGACAGTTGACATTTTGTTTTAATAATTGACACGATGGTGAAAATTATTGCAAAACGATGAGTCGTGTTTGCGATTGTAAGAGTAATTGGTTGCCATTAAAAATGCCCCAAAAACAAAAACGGCAACTAATTATTTATCTGCACAGCCGTATAAGTGGCTAACTGCTAGTTTGGTCCTCTGAGGCCGTGTCCTAGGCAGTGCGTCTCGCTAGATTTCTCTCTCTTCTGTTGATTGAGCGTTTTTGTTTGTTTGTTTTGTTGCAATTCTGGTTAACAAGTGAAATTAATAAAAGCCCCAGAAATATTTGAATTGCATTTTTGTTTGTTCTGTAGTTGTTAACAGTCAATTCAGAAGAAAATGTAGCTGCTGTCTTCCTGTTGCTGTTTGCCAACAAACTCAGTTCCTTCGCCCGATAATTTCCTGCAGAAAATGCATATAGAGATATAGCCTCTGCAGAGCGTCTAGGGTCTGGCCCGGGGCCTCCTGGTTGTCCATGCTTGGAACGCCTCACCTAGGAGGCGTCCTTGCCAGATACCTAAATCGTCTCATCTGCCTCTCTTCAGTGTGAAGGAATAGCAGTTCTACGCTGAGCCCCTTTCGAGTAACTGAACTCTTCACCCTGTCTTTAAGGGAGAGGCCAGCCACCCTTAGAGAAGCTCTTGTTTTTTTTGGTTTTTTTCCATTTGTCAGTCCTCTGCTCACCTGTCCCCAAACTCGTAAACAAGACCCAGAGAAGATTAAACTCCTCCGCTTGCTGCTGCAAGTCATATTTTTTTTAATTGTCTTATTATTATATTCGGATAATTATAAAAATATATGTACAACAGTTTGTTTATGCTGTCCGCTGGCATTTGTGTATATACAGCAGTATTCTCAAACAAGCAATAGTGAACGCACCAGTGTGAGGCAAATTCCACAATCACAGTTCAATCAGTCCCCCCCCCACCTGACACTTTTTTCCACTTTAAGGGGGGAAATGGAATTAAATCTGCACACATCTTTATCTTTTTTGGACATATCAACATATCCTTTTAAGGTTAAGAGAATATGGTCATCAGATTGGAGAAGCTGAACAATCAGAGCTGTGATAATGATATTTGAGGTGTGTTGACTGGTTCATAACGTCAGCTCACATGAGAAAACATCCCATGCTAAAAGTTGCCGGTAGCTGCTGGTTGATGGTGAGCGGCACTGTGAATTTACTGTGTATTTTCCACAGTCTGTACAGATGAAGAGTAGCAGAGCTGGAGATGAGACGGGAGGAAGAGTTGACTCAATTCAATTACAGTTTATGTATATAGCATTAATCACTAGTGATGGGCAGATGAAGCCCCATGAAGCACTGAAGCTTTTCATCCAATTGGTTCACCCCAACGCGAAGCTTCATGAAGCTTCATTTGCTCTAGCAGGACACCTACTGGACGTAAAAATAATAGCTGGCATGAATTTGAAGAGTGTGGCCTTTTGCACACAGCCTGTAAATGTCAACAACAAAAGGAGTGTGTAAAACATGTATATTGTAGTGATGGCAGTATACTGTGTATATTTATAGTGGCAGTATGGGAAATGATTATTTGGAAATGCTTAAAATGGAAATGATCATTTACTGTGAGGTGAGGTGTGGTTGGGGTGTGGACAGTAGTTGTGCTTTTGTAACGTTGAGGTATGGACAGCTACACACTGAGGCTTTGAGGCTCAGTCCTGCCTGTTCACATTTTATTCTGTAAAAACTAAATTTTCACTGCTTTTATGACCTTTTTAGTGGGGAGAACATAGCTAGGATTTAATGATTTAACAAATCTTTTAAATCCTTTGTCCTCCACAATGCTAAATAGCTGTGAGTCCTCAATCACCATGCTGACCAGGTCTTCATCTATTTGAGATTGTTCTCCTGAGGAAAGACAATAAAGACAAAGCACAAATATAAATATCACACACGTAACTTATAACAGTTGTATAATATTGTTATATCATTTAGTAACATTACTGCATGCTATATTATCATTGCATTTGATGGCTCACCTGGTCTTGCTCCACGATCGGTGTCCCCCTTATTCTCATGCAAAGCTCTGTAGTGCCTAAGCATGGATGAGGTGTTGCTGTTATATCCCAGCTCCCTGGCACATAGCAAACACTTCACCTTGTACAAAAGTCAAGACAGCTCAACATAAGTTTTATTGCAGCATCAGTATCATGAAAATACATCTTCTGTAGAAATTTACATACCTTGTTGGGAGGAATAAGATCAAAATGTTCCCACACAGGGGAGGACATCCTCCTCTTCTTAGCTGGCTCCATTCTCTCCTGACTTTCTCTCCTCACTCTCATAAACCTCCAAACTGTCTCCAAACTCTCACTAACCGCAACTCTCCATCAAACACCCACATTTTTGAATGAAGTCTGAGGGGTTTATATCTGTCATAGCTCGCGGCAAAGTTCGAACCACTTCATGAACCAGTCACGTGGTACAGCCGGGCAGCGAGGCTTCGGACGTCATCATTTTCAGCTCCTCCCATAAATGAAGCAAGCCTCGATACGCGCTTCGCGGAAACGCCCCCTCCATTACTCGACACACGCTCCGAAGCCTCGATACAGAACGTCCCATCACTATTAATCACAACAACAGTCACCTCAAGACACTTTATACGGCAAGGTGGAGGCCCTATTGTAATACAGAGAAAACTAAATGATCAAAACAACCCTTTTGAGCGAGCACTTGGTGACTGTGGGAAGGAAAAACACCATTTTAACTGGAAGAAACTTCCAGCAGAACCAGGTATAGGGAGGGGCAGCCTCTGAGGACTGGTTGGGGTTGAGGGGAGGGAGAAAGGACAAAGGACACGCTGTGGAAGAGAGCCACTCTATAGAATAGAATAATCCTTTAATTGTCCCACAAGGGGTAATTTGGTTGTAACAGCAGCCAGAAAGACACATATACAAACAAACAGTACACAGGACAGAAACGTACACAATTTTTCTTACATATTTACATATTTGAGCTGTTGAGCAGTTTGTGGACTGTGGTTTAGCTTGACTCCATGACGTTTCTGAACTAATGCTTTGCTCAATTAATGTTGCAATGAATTATGGGTGGATTTTACTGATATTCTATCTTTATGTTGTCACCAAACAGATCTACAGATTTGGGACTAGCTAGAGGCTCCTCCACCTCTGCTGGCCCTTCTGTCCTGCCCAGGATGGCGCCCCCGGTGCCCCCTCGTCAGGTCCAGCAGTCCTACCGTCCATCCTACAGCTCCTTCTCCCAATCTTACAGCCCCTATGGGAGCTCCATCTATGGTGGCTACAGTCCTTACAGCTACGGCTATGGTGGAGGCTATGGTAGCGGCTATGGTGGCGGCTACAGCCTGGGAGGATACAGACACACACCTCACCTTGAAGACGTCCCCCCCAGCAGGTTTGTGCAGCAGGCAGAAGAAAGTAGCCGCGGTGCCTTTGAGTCCATCGAGAGCATCGTCCATGCGTTTGCTTCAATAAGCATGATGATGGACGCCACCTTTTCTGCGCTACATAACGGTTTCCGTGCCGTACTGGAAGTAGTCAACCACGTCACACGACTGCGCGTGCACCTCACCCGGGTTTTGTCAAAGTTTGCTCTGGTGCGCACATTGCACTACTTGTACCGCTTGGTGCAGAAGCTGCTCGGGCGGAGGCTAGACCCTGAGGTCGAAGCCCTGTGGCCCAACCCCAGTGAGGCCACTGGTATGAGATCATCCAGAGAGATGGAGGACCAGGCAGTTAAATCCTGGCCCATCTTAATGTTTTTTGCTCTAGTCTTGGGTGTACCCTACCTTATCTGGAAGCTGAGCTCCACTGCTGACTCTGAAATCAAAGGTAAGGCTTGCAGATGGAACAGCAAGCACTCACATATTCATAAAGATACATTTTGTTTTGTTGTTTGCAATACACATGTAAAGATGAGTCTGCTTGTATGACATCATGTGCCTTTTTGTAACTCTGTGGCAAATAAATTGGGTATCATAGCTCCATATGCCATTAGTCACTTTACAACTGACAGTACAAAGCAAGTGGACTTGTTTTTAATTAAAACAAGTTAAAATTATGAATGTCTTTAATTCAGTTTCCTTGCTTGATTTAGACACTAACTGGGCAAGTGGGGAGGACGACCACGTGGTGGCCAGAGCAGAATATGATTTTACAGCTGCTTCTCAGGAGGAGCTTTCTATGCAAGCTGGAGAGATGCTCAACCTCGCTCCTAAAGGTGATGAGCTTTTTACTGGCTGCGGGACATTTGATTCTGAGTGCTTTGACCAAAAACCTTCTATTTTTGTTTTCCTTATCTTGGGAATAACAGATGAGGGCTCTTCTTTTGTGTGAGCGTGCACCATGTTTACAACTATCACAGTGTTTTCCTCTTCCTCGTGTGTAGAGCTACAGCCCCGTGTGCGTGGCTGGCTCCTGGCCAGTGTGGACGGTGAGACCACAGGGCTCATCCCAGCCAACTACGTTAAGATCCTCGGCAAGAGGAGAGGCCGCCGGGCCGCAGATATGGAGAGGCTCGCTCAGGCCCAGCGGGCGAACACACAGGAACCCCAAACAAGCTTGGCTGCACAAATGCAGACAACTGGAGCCCAAGGCTTTACCCCGGACCCCGCCTCTGCCTCTGCCTCAGCCTCTTCTTCTGCCTCGGCTTCCTCAGAGGACCTTCTGGAGTCAGCGTACAGGGAAACACCTGCTTCATTCAATCAGGGATCATCCACCTCCACCATGCCCTCCAACACACCACTTAACATCCCTGAAAAGACTGATCCATGATCTTTGTGTCCATAAATGTTCATTCATAACAGCGGTTTGCTCAGTGTGTAACTCTGGAGCTTAACTAATAATCTGCGGTTAGTTCATATTTTGGGGTGGTGGACAATCCACAGACCTCATCAGGAACTGTTAAAGTAATTTTCGATTCAATTTTTTTTAACGCAGTATGGACCTTCTTATTACTTGCCAAGAATTGTTTCCATGCACAAGGCTCACTGCGTCTGAAAATCTGAGCTGAATTTTTATTTTTAAACTCAAAGCTTTTACAAAAATAAACAAATGAGTATTCTAAAATGTGTTTTTAGGCGCACTGGCACATTATGTGTACAAGGACAGTGTAAGAACACAGTTAAGGTGTTTTGTTTGATCATGTGATCACATTTTGTTTTGACCCTCACATGTTTGGGTTTCTGTATAGTTTTCTGTGACGTTAATTTGATCTATTCAGAATAAGAAAGGGGCGAATTTTGCACATTTTCAACAGTTACCATTCAGAAATTTTTGGAATATTTAATATGATTATTATGAAAATAAATAATTTAAAAATCGTTTTTGTCCATTGTGCTATAAGGTATCAAGTGACAATGTTAGAAATTTTGTCAAGATTTTCAATTTCAAAACTTGGACCTAACTGTTTAGTTTATGCTAATTTAAATGACATATTAGTATAATATAATTTCATTTAATTTGTTTTTAAGTCTGACTTTATGGCAGAAGCACTTGATTTGCGACCACTGTCTCCAAGCAACAGGACGCCTGCTGCACTGCGCCAACAGTGACGAGTCACCGTTGCAGATACAGACCGAATAAACGCGTTTTGTTAATCGAAAGTGTTCTGGGGGTAGATTTTTATGTAGTATTTTGATAGTGTAACCTGCCGATAGCATTTTCTGTGTTGTCGGCTTAATGACATACATACGGCAATTTAAGTAGCCACTTGCTCAGCTAACTGTATGCTAGCTAGAAGCTAATGCTACCTTCCATGGCTATCGGAATTACTGAGGCAGAGTTGAGCCTGAAGGCACATTTTTGATGTTCTAGTTCACTTTCGCCTTTGGTTTAAATGTCATCGCATAGCCACCGTGCTCAAACGCGTTGAGAGAGAGAGCTAAATACGTCGGTGTAAATCCCACCAGAAGGTATGACGCAATAGGACGGACCACATCACTAGTGACCGTCGTTTGATATTTACAGGGAGTACCTGAAGGCAGCAGATCTGTCCCGTCCCGCAAACTTAGCTAGCATTAGCCGGTAGGAGAACACCGCAGCATCAGCATCATCCACACGCACAATGAGATGAAACATTTACCCGCTTATTAGATTGTACGAGACGACGGTGAGGATTATCTCACAGACCAGAACAGTAAGTGTCATTTCTGTTGTTGGATGTGTGTCCTAGGAAATCTGAGGATTTTAATGTGACCTGAAAGCATCTGATGTTGATTCAGCAGGAGGGCAGAGGCACTCGGCCTACCCTAATCTGTGCCTCTACGGCATCCCATAAACGTACAGCATCTACCCGTATCATGTACAGTACATGAATGATCAGTCTCCTCTTTCAGCTCATACATAGTCACCAGTATGCTCTAACCTGTGATGCATTTAATAACAGAAAAACAAAACACAGGAACTTTGAATAGTAGTGAATGGCAAGTTCAGCCGCCAAGCAAAGTCTTTTACAATAAACTTCATTTTTTTTCTCAATGAAAATGTGTTTCTGAGGCATAACAACCAAATCATACTAAAGAAAGAAACAACATTTGTCTCAGTAGTTGGCCAAATTTATTATTTTATGCAGTGGTGCACAGTTTCACAACTGGTCCATTCCTTTTATCCAGCAATTTATTATCTGGGCTACAAAACGGTCCCTCAGACGCTATTGGCCCACTCTACTTACCTCACAAATAGTCCAAAACCTGAAAGCATTCAGTTTTGGAAGATCTACACAACACCCGCTGTCTTAAAAAGGCCCAAAACATCATAAAAGATAACTCACATCCTGGTTACTCCCTGTTTGACCTGTTGCCCTCAGACAGACGGTACAGAGCAATTAGTGTAAGGACTAATAGACTTAAACACAGCTTTTATCCAACTGCAATAACACGTCTGAATACTGCTACAAAAAAAATGCCAATCACGCCACTCTTGTATTAGTCTATGTGCTGACTATGCGCAGAATGCTTAAAGGCAATTAAAATGGGTGCTAACTGCACAGTGATTTCAGCTCTAATTTGGCTATGATGATCAAACAGATGAAGGAATTTATTGTTGACTTGCTGCCTATTGTTTCCTGCCCTCTGTGTGTGTAGAGATGAGTCGCTTCTGTTCGGATAACAACAACTTTCCCTACGACAACAACGTCCTGGTTTTGGACATGGTGCTGGGCTCCCTGTGGGGTGTGCCCCAGCCCATAAACTGGGACAATGTGGCCAAGCTAGTACCAGGCTTTACTCCTAAGGAGGTAACTGGATCACTGGGTAACTAGAACCCCTTCATCCATCCTGCCTCTCCATCCATCCCATCCCGCCCATAGTTCGTTCCATGCTTTAGTAACAAGAGACCTGAATTTTTAATGAGAAATAATTCTGTGGCTCTGATGCAATTGTGTTGCAGTGTGCCCGTCGGTTTGAGGAGCTGAAGAGCATGGGGGGGTTTCCTCATGTGGATAACCAATGCAATGCCCTGATAGAAGGAAGCAGCTCCCCGTCAGACCTCCTCTCCACACTGTTGGACACTCGGGACATAGTGGAGAGAGGAAGCGGCCAGAGCAGCAGCAGCAAAGTTACAGGTCAGTTGCTTTCACCCACAGATAAAACCTTCAATAAGTTTAATCAGCAGGAACTGGTTTTATCGATAGCTTTACTCATGTCTTTCAAACTTCACAGTGGACAGTACACAGTTCATTGTACATGGGGAGCAAGAGCTGTATGTGTGCGTTTAAACCCTGGGAACCACAAGCTCAGGCTTCAGACTGCTCGAAATATGCTGTTTCACACAGTTTCCTACACTTTTGGCTCTGCATGATGTCAGTGAGAGAGGATATACTAAGTTTGGTCATCTCAGGCACACAGTTCTGGCTGTGAGCACAGAAGCCCCACCCACCTGCTGTTCAAACCTTCTGTTTGCAAGAGGCAACCAATAATCTTTCAGACAGTGGATAAACTCGGGGGCTGCACCGTGAAATTAAAGAATAAAAACGCACCACAGGAAATGAGCGTAATAGGCAAACATAAGTATAATAATAACATAATTTATTGTCTTGTTACATACTACTAGAAAGTGCTGAGTAAATATGAAATTATGAAACCTATTTATATAATTTGACCACTTTTGGTCTTTATATATTTTCCTATTTTATGCTGGCTTCCTTCCACAGTCCAAAGACATGGGAAGCCATATATCTTTCTTGAACTGTCATCAAATAATGAGGAATGCTGTCCAGTTACTTCTGAGTGTCTCTCAAAAGTAACCAAAAATGTATAAATGTATAAAAATAGCTCCAATTCCTAAACAATGAATGTGATCCTGTTGTTAAACCCTCTGTAACTTAAGTCTGCATTTTAATTAGACCTGCTAGCTTGAGTTACAGAACCAATCAGATGGTGTATAGAGTCAAAAATACAAAAATCATCCAGATACTTATTCTGGATGTGATTTTATGTGTTACAGTATAATCGATTGGAATTACTATAAGCAGTTTAAATGTCATTCTACTCTAATCACAGGTTATATTTTAAGTTTAATCCTTTTTTTTCTCTAAATTGAAAACTTCAACTAACATAAACACAAACACATAAACATTTTTTGAATAAGAGATTTCTTTTATGGGTTACATGATGGTGTAAGTTCCAGTACAGCTATTTAGCTTGCGGAAGTGCTCCGAGGCCCCTATGAAACACATAATTGAAAGACTCTAATAAATTAGAGGGGTGTAGTATGATTTTTGTTCTCATGCTGCATGACAACCTTACTTTTGTTTTGTTTTTTCCAACGTTTTTGTGTACAGGGTCCAAGTTGAAGTCCACAGAAAGAAGTGCTGCTGTGGAGAAGAAAGAGAAAGGAGTGTCAGCAGAGGAGGATGAAAAACCTCAGAAACCACGAGAGTACGCTGGGAGATATCTTTTCATACCACAGTGAACCGAGCTAAGAGAGATTCCTCACACATCCTTTGAAAATCGAATCTATAAACATGACTCCATCTTAAAGTGGAAATGTTTTCAGCGTTAATCACACACACCCTGTGGATGAATATGATTGAATATTATTTTGGCTTTTCCCTACAGTCCCAACATGGTCATCCATGTGTGCGATGAGACCAAGAACCTGAAGCAGGACTTCACTTGTCCCAGAGATCTTCTGGTCAAGGAGATGCGTTACTTTGCTGAATATTTATCTGTGGACCCCCAGAGGTGGGAGGAAGTTGACATCTCAGTCCACTGTGACGTGCAGATCTTTGACTGGCTTATGAACTACGTCAGGAGGAACTCAGCAGGAGAGGGAAACAAGGACAAACCCCGACTTGGTAAAAAGAAACAAGAACAGAAAACAATCAACATTATTACACATCCCTGAGCTGTCATTTACACCACCTGTGGCGCTTGATTTATTGGTCACTAAACGTGGTGTGTGTTTGGTGCGTCACTGGCTGCGTGTTCTGTCTTGTTTGTCGTTCGTGGGGTTTGCTTGGTTGGTCATGTGGTATTTGTCGGTTACAGAGCCCAGCAATGTGATCTCAATCCTGATCTCCTCCGAGTTCTTGAAGATGGACACGTTAGTAAGTGTTGTGACATGTGACGCAAGGTGTGGTGATGTGCATCGGGCCTTTTGTTTTTCAGCTGTGAACACATTTTCTTAGATATATCCAAAAAAAATGTTACAGCAAAGGTGCAAAAGTCTCACATTTGCCCAGTAAGGCGCAGGCAGTGTGTAGAATGATAGTTCAAAGGTAACAATGGGTAATTGCTCCTAATCCACAAAAAAACAAGAGGCCTACACACAGAGCTTTGTTAAGTTAGTGTTGCATGAAAGTGCAGATGTTCTTTTGCCCCCGTGCAGTTACGGTAGCAGTGTTTTCTCACCACTACTCAGAAGAGCTAGAACTGCTAAAGAAGTGTTGACATGGTTTGGACGGAGCATTGTTGAAAGGACATTTCCCATTTTTGTTTGATGAGTGCTCTGTATATGCGTCTGGCTCAGGTGGAGGAGTGCATCCAGTACTGCCACAAGCACATGAGTGCCATTGTGGCTACTCCCTGCAACATGAACTGCATAAACAGCAACCTGGCCACACGGATCGCTGAACTCTTCAGCCACAATGAGGCCGACGACATCAGGGACAAAAAAGACAAGTTTAAAAGGTAAGAGGGGCGAGCTGCTTTGCTTATTCTCGGCACCGTATTTGTATTCTGGGTCTCTGTGAATACAAATATTTGGACAAAGCTGTGAATCAGCTTTGCATCATTTGCATTTCAAAATAATCCTTTTTTAACGCCGGGCCTCGGCGTGGACCCTCAGTTAGGGTTAGTCTTAATCTAAAACAAGCCATTTTAGCTTCTTACCCCTCCATTTGTGCTAACTGCTTCTGATTTGTTGCACATAGCAAACAGAAGGTTCGAACCGCAGAGAACATCTTCTTCTGCCATTAAATGCAGTTGTGTTTCAGTTCAAAATGAGGACTCAAATGCAGATAAGCAACACCAGGAACAACATGGAGACAGGGGATGGAGACAAATATATGCACTGAGACTTTGTAGGGAAATGGGACACAGGTAGGAACAGGTGGGACAGGAAAAAAGTAGGAAAAGACTGGGAATAAATCTACAAAAGATGCACAGGGAGAAGTGTAAAAAAGTAACTATAGCTGAGACAAATGAAGACCACAGGCAAAGAAAGATGTTAATTAAATAACCACGAACCAAAACTTAAACTCATTCAGCGCTGACTGAAGCCTGAGCTTTTGGTATGAGCATCTGCCAGTGTAATAGTATATTTCCTTGAATTCTCAATGATCACAGAGAAGTTAAAAGTTCTGTCAGTAACACTATGATGGCTGCAGCAGTTCAGCTGCAGACAGATGGTCTCTTTAAGCTCCACAGATTCGATGTAGAGAACAATGCAGTGACTTCTCTTTTTAGCCAGTTCAGTCTAAAGATCTAGGAAGTGTCAGACTTTTTTACATGATTCCTACACTGAAGTTTTGTCAGGTTACAGTTTCTCCATATAACACCAATAAAAGAAATATTGCATGTGTTGCATTAAATAACTGAAGCACAAGCACAAATGCTACTGTCACAAAAGCACCTGGTATAATTTTACTAAAGCAACAGTGGCTTATACTTTTATAACCTTTTATTAAGATATATGCAATATCAGCTCAAGTTTGATCCTTTCTTGTCTTTCACCCTCAAAGCAAACTGTTTCAAAAAAAAATTGAGCGTCTCTTTGACCCAAACTACCAGAACAGAGATTCACCGGGAAATGCCTCAACTCTGTACAGGTGAGTATAAGCTTTTTATTTTTGCATTGTGTTTCTTTTTATGCTCTGACATGTGTAGCGAGCATGTGAATATTCTCTGCTAATTTAATTTATATTCTTTGTCATCCTTGCATTTCATCCCAGGTGTGGTCTGTGCCTTAAGCTGTTGACCAAAGACACAGAGAGGAAAATTTCTTGTGTTCCGGGCAAAATCAATATTGACGCTCGTGGAGAAATCATCTATACACACACCAGGTATAGCAGCATGTTTTAATGGCTGTTTTAAACCTTTTACTTTAACCTTTTACTTGATTGGCTGAGTTCCTGATCACAGTGTGTGAGTGATCGTGTGTGTGTGTGTGTGTGTGTGTGTGTGTGTGTGTGTGTGTGTGTGTGTGTGTGTGTGTGTGTGTGTGTGTGTGTGTGTGTGTGTGCAGACAGAAGAGTTGGGATGTGCACGAATACATCACAGGCCTGTATGAGGAGCTCAAGTCCTGGGTCTTGGTTTACTGGAGAATCTGGGGTACCATCAACTACCTCACCTGCTTCCGATGCCAGCAGGTTGGAGTGTTATAGTGTGTGTGTTGCACAAATGAGCAAAATGAATAATAAAGAGAAAGTGAACAGAGTAAGAGTGCGTGCAGGATATACTTTTAAAAATCATTTGTATGTGTGTGTGTGTGTGTGTAGGTGTTTGTATGTGCAGAGCTGACGCAGTGCAAGTACCACCCAGACAGCGTCCTGTACCCTGGCATGGGTACAGAGAGAGGCTGGCACGGTGCAGGAATATATCCGTGCTGCAACCAGCGGGTTCTCCGCTTTGACCCCACTGGGATACCAAAGGTATGCATGTGCACACACACACACACACTTACCTATTCTAGGTGCAAGGTAATGCTTAATGCATTAATACTGCCTTTACTTTCTTAGGGCACCTTCACACTTGGAGTTCATTTAACACACATTTTATTGATAAAACAGGACAAGTAAATGTGAGGACATATAGATAGGCATAAGTCAGTTATAGGCATATCTCACTTAATCCATATTTATCCGATACCGATATACTTGTACAGCTCCTTAGTTCATCTTCGTCTAAAACAAGCTGTTCTGCCATCCTCTGTCCTTTACGGCAACCTTCTTCTGAGTGGCTGCCCCTCAAAAACAGCACTGACATCATTCAGAGGCAAGAGTAGGAGAAAGACTACTTGAATTGAGTGTGTAGATCAGGCTTAAGCCTGAACTTCTGGCTCACGGGAATTTCTCGTACATGCGTTGACATAGTTATTTGAAAATGAAATGCTTAATGCGAGCATCCACCACTGTAGTAGTATATGTTAGTGGAAAATAATTTACCCCCTTAAGCCTCTGAGTTCATATTAAAACCACTATGAAGTGGAGCAGTACTCTTTCACACTGAGCTGATGCTGCTTCTGCTGCATTGCTGTAGCATACAGCTGGTTCAACATGACCAGGATATCGTTCTATAATCTGGACTTGGTGGTGTTGGTAGCATCTGACTGATCTAAAAGTGGTGGTTCACAGGTCATGTGACTTTTCCCCAGAATGTTATTAAGAACTTTGTAGCAGAATGCTACACATGGTTGCACATCATTTAAACATTAACCCTGTCATAAGTCATATAAAGATCTAAACTATAGCGCCCTATAAAGGCTCAAAGGTTACTGCCCCAAAGCCTAATAAATAAAATGTGGAAATTGCTTCATTTTGTCGGTAGATCAAAGTGAAATTAGTCTGATTGATTGAACAGAAATGCTTGGTGTGTGTCCTGTGTGCTAGTAGATGCGTTTTCCAATGTAGAAAGAGTCTCAGCAGCAGAGTAGAATACAGTATAAAAATATTTCTACAATTTACCAAATTACCATTGGAAGAATCAGTGAAAACTTGGGACTTCAAGACAATTTTAATGCAAAATCTGGAGAATAACCTGAGAGTAAGGATTAAATATGGAACAGAAATTAAGCAGACTCAGTCTGTGTACAGATGTGATATTAGCTCAGCAAACACTTCCAAGGCCACATCCCTCAGGTTTCCAATGTTGGCCCCCACAGTTTTGTGGTTACAGGCTAAAGACAGTTTTCGTCTCATTTGCGTGCACCTGTGACGTGGTGCATGTTAATTAAACACTGTGCAAGCAGTCTCATTCTGGCTGCAGCAGAGTTTGTTTGACATCTCTCTGATTGGTGGGTAAAATTGACAAACACCCAAATTTACCCTGCAGAAGAAATCCTGATCCAGTTTGCTCGTGTTTGTGTGTGTGTGCAGGGCTGTAAGACGCGGGATCACATAGTGAATGTGCCCGATGAGGAGAACTGTGACGAGGAGACTTCAGCCCAGACCCGAGTCCTCAATGACCTGCTGCTGCACAGAGATGCTGTGTGTGTGTCAAACTCTCCATCGGCAGAGGGGTGAGTGTGTGAGGATTCTTTCACAATGTTCTTTTTCATTGTGTGTGTTATCGATGCACTAATTGCAAATGTTCCTGTGTATGTGTCAGTGCTGAGGAGAGCCAGTCCAGTGCAGAAAAAGTTCAGGACTGTGACGTTCTCTTGGAGCCAACAGTCCTCAGATCTCTGAGAGGAGATGGCAGCACCGTAAGTCGCACACTTCCCATTTCTCTGTGTGCTTCTGTCTGTCTGCCCTCAGCCTTTCTGTGTTCTTACTGTGTCTACTTTGTGTCTTTAACCAGTTTTCCCTTTTGAAAAACTGGAGTCTTCAGCTGGTAGGACACTCTTTTTTCATGATATCTGCTTACTTTTTTAAAATGATTGAAAATTACAAATGAGGAACCTGCAAATGTTGCTTTAGACGAGAAAGAAGTGTGTGTCTAAAAGCCTTGACCTTTGCCCTTTCAGAGACAGCAGTCTCTTCTGTCAGAGGATGAGGAGTACACCACAGGGTCAGAGGTCACTGAAGACGAGGTTGGGGATGAAGAGGAACTCTCTAAGAAGCAAGGTGGAGAATTTATTCTTGTTTTCTTGCATCAGCAGGATCTCATTCTCTATTTCATACGGCTGAAGGGGAGCCTTGAAAGTGCTTAAAAAGTGTGTGTGTGTGTGTGTGTGTGTGTGTGTGTGTGTGTGTGTGTGTGTGTGTGTGTGTGTGTGTGTGTGTGTGTGTGTGTAAGAAAGAGAGACTGACAGAAGCTGAGCTTTATTCAAAGTGATTTAAAACAAACTGCAGCAATAAGGGCAAACTAGTGCACAATTATGTTTACGTGAGCGTTATTTTGTATGCATTTGTACAGTTCGATAACTGTGAGAGTACACTGAGAGCATTTAGCTCTAGTAACAGGCATTTGTACCAGTGAGCATGAAAAAGTAGGGCAAAGACCTAGTATGTAAGCACTGACTGGTATATGTGTGTGTGTGTGTGTCTGTGTGTGTGTGTTTTTATGCTCAAGTGAATGAATAAACGAGTCAGTTTTAAACAGTAGCAATTTAAACAGTAAAAGAGTAGCACTATATTTATAAAGAATTACAAACAACAATTATTTGATGCTCAAATTAATTAATTAATATCCAGTTTATTTCCAATTAGTTCCAAATTCATCTTGAATTCAATTCAATTTTATTGATATAGCAGCAAATCACACCATTAGTCACTTCAAGGCTGTATGTATTATTGTATGGTAGATGGTAGATGGTATTATTGTATGGTACAATAATACATACAGAGAACCCAACAATCATATGACCCCCTATGAGCAAGCACTTTGGCGACAGTGGGGAGGAAAAACTCCCTTTTAAAAGGAAGAAACCTCCAGCAGAACCAGGCTCAGGGAGGGGCGGCCATCTGCTGCGACCGGTTGGGGTGAGAGAAGGAAGACATTTGTTGTAGGTCTGATCGAAGGACTGATGTGATGGTAAGTTGACTGCTGCTCTGCTTTGAATATTGAGTGATTAGTGAATAGATTTTAAGCCCAATTGTGCCTAAGTTTAAGACCATATTCATTGGTTGTTTTTGTTGTTGTTATTACTTTGGGCTTTTGTTCACAAGAATTGCTAGCTTCCCTAGAGTTTTGGACACCCAGACAATCAGATGATTGCTGAGAAAGCACAAGGTTTTTATACCCCTGTGCTATTCATGTTGGTGCAGGATGGTCTCCTAGAGAGGCCAGGGTTGAAAAAAGGGATGCTTCAGAACCTCTGAGGGTGTTATGCGCTGATTTGCATCCAAGGCCAACATCTGTTTGATTAGCCTGACAAGTAATTGTTGGCCATTTTCAGGTCCTCGCCTAACCTTCATTAGTTTTTCGAGGTCATCGAGACACTTAAGTTTTATATATCGAGTTTCCTTGGATTGATAATCTGTCTCGTATTGAAATTGTTCTTTGGTCTTAAATGTCCAGCGCTGTTTGTTGTAGTTATCTTCGATGAAATACCAATCAGTGTAGAAGCCAGAATCTAGGAGATGATCTGGTAGCTGACCCTGGGTTTCAGTTATGAATCTCAAAACATCATAATTGTCTTCCCCAGGATAGAGAGGCACCCCTGTAGCAAGCTCCACAGCTACCAGCCCCAGAGCCCACATGTCAATTGCTTCATCACATGGAATGCCAAGCATAACCTCGGGTGCACAATAACCAACCGTCCCCAGACTGTGACCAGGAATCAGTGCAAAAGCGGGACGTGCGAGGCCAAAGTCTATAACTTTGACTTTGACGGGAGACTCATGGCGATTCACAACCATTATGTTTCCAGATTTGAGGTCAGCATGCACTATTCCCACAGAACCCAGGTGGAACAGAGCATTTGCGAGCTGATGCAAAATGGGACTGAGTTCTCTTATTGGGAGACCCTGGTTTTTCCGGTCCCCTATGTAGTCCCACAGGCTTTGGTCGAGGAGTTCGAAATTTAAGCAGATACGCTCTCCATCGAGGAAATAGCCGTTCCATTCAACAATGTTGCACCTGTCTGGATCCAAGCATCGCAGCTGCTCCAGGATGAAAATTTCCAGTTTTGCCTGTTGCTGAATTTTAGGGTTACCCTTGTTGACTTTGATAGCCACAGTTTGGTTGTTTTTTGTATTGCGACATTTGGTCACAACACCAAAGCCTCCTTCCCCAAGGAAAGCCTCTACCACGTGGTGATCTCCCAAAATGGTCCCTTCAGGTATTTCAAGATCACCTTCTGAGGAAGATGATATTTCAGAATCACCTTCACAGGAAGATGATATTTCAGAATCATCTTCAGAGGAAGATGATATTTCAGAATCATCTTCAGAGGAAGATGGGTTTGCTGAGGTGTTGACGTGTCCTTTTTGCTGAAATTCAACTGAGATTTGGAAACTGCAGTTGAATTTTTGCGATCCATGACTTTCCCAGTTTGAAGGCTGCTGAGAGAGCACAAGGTTTTCTCCCCCTGTGCTATTCATGTCAGTGCAGGGGGCTCTCCCTGAGAGGCCAGTGTTGAAAAAGGGATGCTTCAGAACCTCTGAGGGTGTTATGCGCTGATTTGCATCCAAGGCCAACATCTGTTTGATTAGCCTGACAAGTAATTGTTGGCCATTTTCAGGTCCTCGCCTAACCTTCATTAGTTTTTCGAGGTCATCGAGACACTTAAGCTTTATATATCGAGTTTCCTTGGATTGATAATCTGTCTCGTATTGAAATTGTTCTTTGGTCTTAAATGTCCAGCGCTGTTCGTTGTAGTTATCTTCGATGAAATACCAATCAGTGTAGAAGCCAGAATCTAGGAGATGATCTGGTAGCTGACCCTGGGTTTCAGTTATGAATCTCAAAACATCATAATTGTCTTCCCCAGGATAGAGAGGCACCCCTGTAGCAAGCTCCACAGCTACCAGCCCCAGAGCCCACATGTCAATTGCTTCATCACATGGAATGCCAAGCATAACCTCGGGTGCACAATAACCAACCGTCCCCAGACGGTGACCAGGAATCAGTGCAGAAGCGGGATGTGCGAGGCCAAAGTCTATAACTTTGACTTTGACGGGAGACTCATGGCGATTCACAACCATTATGTTTCCAGATTTGAGGTCAGCATGCACTATTCCCACAGAACCCAGGTGGAACAGAGCATTTGCGAGCTGATGCAAAATGGGACTGAGTTCTCTTATTGGGAGACCCTGGTTTTTCCGGTCCCCTATGTAGTCCCACAGGCTTTGGTCGAGGAGTTCGAAATTTAAGCAAATACGCTCTCCATCGAGGAAATAGCCGTTCCATTCAACAATGTTGCACCTGTCTGGATCCAAGCGTCGCAGCTGCTCCAGGATGAAAATTTCCAGTTTTGCCTGTTGCTGAATTTTAGGGTTACCCTTGTTGACTTTGATAGCCACAGTTTGGTTGTTTTTTGTATTGCGACATTTGGTCACAACACCAAAGCCTCCTTCCCCAAGGAAAGCCTCTACCACGTGGTGATCTCCCAAAATGGTCCCTTCAGGTATTTCAAGATCACCTTCTGAGGAAGATGATATTTCAGAATCACCTTCACAGGAAGATGATATTTCAGAATCATCTTCAGAGGAAGATGATATTTCAGAGGAAGATGGGTTTGCTGAGGTGTTGACATGTTCTTTTTGTGGAAAGTCAACTGAGTTTTGGAAACTGCAGTTGAATTTTTCTGATCCACGACTTATTTCAAGCTCATCTGAGCCAAAGGATGGGTTGGCTGACATGGTGTAACGTGTCTGCTTGTTTTGTGAATTGGTGAGAAACAAAACTGAACTTGGTTTGGTTTCTGTCATAAAATGCTCTCAAAACTTCTCGAAAGGGTTTTTGTTGCTGTCAGGTCAATGTCCGTTAAGCGATAAAGTACAATAGGTGGGCGCTCCTATTTATGTGTTTTGGGATCAAAGCAAAGTTGCCACGTCAGAAAGGATCAAAGCAAAGTTGCCGCATCACAAGGAATCAAAGCGTTCTAATATATGCGCGCATGCGCACACACGTGGTTGTTTGTGTAATGTTGTTCACACTAAGAATTTTAAAAGGAAACTGACAGTTACAAAACTTTTTTTCGTTTATTTGTATTTGTTTTGTTGTTGTTTTTTCTGCATACCATGTCCAGCTTTTCTGTATAAAGTAATGAAGAATCTTGGATTTGGTGCTTAAAACTTCGTGAAACTGTAACCGTATTTCATTCACCATAAATCACTATCTGATTTTGAATAGTTTTCTTATCAGATACAGAAGTCTAAAACCAACATTTCTCTGCCTGGGCTGCCTTGTAGCTCTGCACGTTGTCTCTTCAATGTGTGACCCCTTCCCTCCCCGAACAGTCGGGGGTGAGTGCACTAACGTGTCCGGTGTTGCCGTTTTAATGAGTGTTTGCTGGAAAACGAAAAATACAAGGAGTCTGCAAGATGGATTTGTACGTTTTCACAATGGGGGAGTTTGCGTAAGTGCTAGTAAATAATTTTCTCGAGTGTGTACGTTACACATGCTAATTTTGGAATTGTTTTTATTATTTTGCTAGCTAGCAAACTCCGGGATAAATGATTGAAATGTACTCAGTGTGATGCAATACGGTGCCGCTATTATAACAATTAGTTATTGCAGGGTAATTTATGTAATATGCTGTGAATTTAACCAAGACTACACAGCAGTAGCAGTATTGCGAGTTACTTCCCCAAAGTGAACGCTTTAAACGTTAGCCCGATGCTTAACTAGCCAACTTAAGGCTTTCTGATTAAAGGCTAAAAGCGGCGTTGTCACCGAATAAATAGAATATTGATTATATTTTTGTGTATTGCTGCAGTTTTTTCAAGTATTAACTTGGTGCTTTTGGCAACCTTACGGGGAAATAATGGTAATATGGCTGATCCATATGGACACAAAGAATATAGACTTTTTTATGCTACCGAAGTTCCCTCGCTTTCATTCAAAATCTGTTTATCGTTAAACAACTTAAACATAATTGCCTCAAACTCACATTAAGGCCTGTGGGACACTATCAGCCACTGAAACAGTAGACGAATGAATATTTCATACCTTAAGGCTGCCTGTTTGTTTAAGGGAGATGAACAATACATTATAATTGTATATAATAATATCACAGATGATAGATTTAATAGGTTTTTGAAAGATGCTTGTGCATTCAAGTCTTATATGTTGAATTGAACCGAGTATGTCAACTGTTCAAAGCTTCTCCCAGTCAGTGCTGTTCTATGTGCCTGTCTTACTGTACATGATGTTATTAGCACAAACACTTTAAAGGTGATAATTTAGGACTTCAGCAACACAGACTGCAATGTAGTTAAGCATCTTACAGTTAGTTTTGAATGAATCAACTTAAAAAACAACACAAGCCAAGATCTGTCTCCTATTTTTTTGTGTCACGTAAGAAAGAAGCATAAATATCTGATGAGAAGACTTATTAATTTGGCCTTTCTCATGATCTGACTGAGGTGATGCGAAGTGAAATAGTCATCCTTTTTTGGTAATGTGCTGGAAAAGCTTGAAAATGGAGATTGTTAGTGCTTACAAATTGCTTGAATGTCACCCTGAAAAAGGTGTATGAAGTAAAATCTGATTTTGATGCGTTCAGCACAAAATTTAGTCACACAGTCAGGACAACATCTGATTTACCTTCATTGGGAAACATGTTTAAAGCAGGAGTTCAGTACATATTTTGTTTTTTGTACATATTTTTATAGATCTTTATGTTTATTAACTTTTTTTATTGTATTCTTATGTTTTTTTTTAATTCTATATATTTTATACATGTGTTACATTTACATTTTCATGTAGCTTTTTAAAAAAACATTTTTTTTGTATTTTGGTATCTTTACCTGTCTCATAAATTCAGGGCTACATCCTTTCTATAGACAAAGAGCTTATCTTGGAGCCTTCAGCTTCTTCTTTAGTACTTTCATAGGTGGATGTAGGAAGTAACAATAATATGTGATGATAATCTGTGATACATGAAATAATCTTATATTAATAGTAATAATGGATCTGTTCCTGTCAGGAAAATGCTTGTGCAGAGGTTTCATTGTCCTTATTACCACCACAGCTCTGCCTCGCAGTGACAGTTTAGTTGCAGTTTCGAGGCTCATTTGTGTACCAGCATAAAGACTTTCCTCGCAGTGAGCTGTGATCTCAACTACTGAGCTGATCCATGCTATAGTTACAGCTGGATATTTTTTTCTCTCTTTCGTAAAGTGTTTTCATTAAACAGACTCATTCATTATTAATTGTTTTACATATTTTGTCTTTTACGTAAACAAAACACTGCTAGAATTAAAGTACTAGAAACAATTAAAATACACTGTAATTAGTACTTTTAACAATTTGATAGATGCCTTTTATTATATTTTTAACATCAGCATGTTGAAGGACTTGTTTAGAAGAGAGTGCTAATTTATATGCTAAAATATGTTTTTCTTTTTGGCCAAGTTAGTGAAAACACTTTATTATCCTCTAATAGATTTTTTTAAATGCTTGGTGATCATAGTACCCAAAACTAGCTGCATCAGGTAGTACTTCTGAGAGGATCAGAAGTCCCAGGTATACTGGTATTGGGTGTTGCAGCTGTAGGGATGACTCTTTCTGAAGCCTCAAGCTGACTGTTTCCTCTCAGATGTAAAAGGCTGATGATTTACAAAACAGACACTGCGTCGTTCAAATAGATGAGGCTCATCATAAAATAAGAGATACTTTACTCTCTGAGCATTGTTTCTAGTGTCCATTCATCCATTTAGTTTACTCTGGTCTTAATAAAGAGCTTAAGAAGAGATATTGTTAGAACTTAGAAATAGGAGGAGCAATTCAGACGTTAAGTTTTTAATACGAATCGCTGGACAGAAAAAAGTGGCACACCTATTCGTCTTCAAAACAGGTTTGACTGACAGCTTAGAACACAAGATGCTGAAACTTTACATACATGGCTGTTACATACTGGGCTGAACTGGCAGCTTATCAGAAGTAGCTTTTGATGTTGGCAGTGTGAGAGCTGAAAAACCCAAAGTCATCCTATTTTCATCACTGACTGGTTTTAATCACGTGATGGCTTCATGTTACCATGTGCTCTGACTAATGATCGCATAATGTTATGCTTACTCATTTCCTTTAACCCGACAGTCCTGCAATCCTCTCGTCACCGAGCGCCTCTAAGTGATTAAAGCAAAATGAGGACACTTGACGAAACACGATCTATTCATAGCACATCACCGCTGTTCCACCCTCATCTCCACCACCTCATCTATTTTTAACATTTCATTGTCAGTCCTCACAGCTTAAGAATGGAAACTGAAGGCATTTCTCTTTTCAGCCTGCAGATGGCGCTGCAGTCCTTCACTACATCTCATCCTGTTTTTCTGTTTTCCAGCTGCTAAGAAGGCCAAAAAGGCTCACAGACCTCTGAAAAAACAGCTGTCCTCGCCAAACTTCCAACGCAAAGAAAAATCTGAGAAAGTGAGTCAGCAGTTTCATGAATATTTCACTGCGGCTCCTTAGTGGAGTCAAACACGGCAGAGTTCAACCCAAATATCTGACACATCTTATCTGTAACCTACAACAGGATGAATTGTTTTTAGCTGGGTCTTATAAATAACTGAAATGCCCTAAATATGGATACAGAACTGACTTTGTAGCATTTTGGTGCATATCTGATATTAGTAGACATCCTACAGGAAAAAGCTGGATTTATTATTGATACTCCACAATATCTTATTGTGTGTCCATAAAAAGATCTCACACACTGACTTATACTTCCTTTTAGATATTCTGTCATAATTGTTGCTTATCTTTTTTACTTCAATTTTACAACATTCATTATTTTGTCTTCAGAATGTGCTTTTTTTCCTCCCTCAGTCACAGACCAGGGACAACACGCCTTTCACGTGAGTAGATCTACATGTTTATCCTACTTACAAATTTGCTAAGCAGTAGCTGTGCATTGAAGTTTAATTCTTTAAAATGTAGCTGGAGCTAATATAAGGGTTCAGCACTTTGTATTAATCACATTCATAGACTGTATAGAAAAGATGGATGAAGCCACCATGTTCTCAGTAACTTGTTGTTGAAGTCCTGTTGTGAGGGGTGTGTCATTGCCTTTACAGTCTTGGTGTTTTAAAACTGGGCGTGGCTCCGACTGAAACAGAATTCATGTTGCCACATCTGTGTTTGTTTGCATATTTGGCTAGAAGGAATAAAGCATTATGGGTATTCAAGCTATCCAGACTTCACTTCAATTAAAAATTTCTTTGTCTAGCATGACTCGGATCTTGTCTGTGGCAGAAGAGCCACAGAGAACGATAGTAGCCCATAGACCAGCTGGTGCCCTCTGGTGATGGTAAACAGTTACAACAGGTAAACCAGTCCTGGGTAGAAACCAGTGGATCCCCTGAGCTCAGCTTTTAGGGTTTTCCATTAGGTGGTAGTTAAGGCCATATCATACCGTTCACAGTAATACTGGTATAATGTTGGGCAACGATAAGAAAATGGAATACCGCGATAGAATTTGGGTAAAACGCACATGCGCAGTGCCTTTGTTTTCATACGCACATGGCGGAAAAAGCATGGCAGCGACGGAGAATGAGGGCGAAAGCGATCGTTGAATGAAACGGATGAACCAGAACTGTTTGTAAAAATGCTGCAAATTCAGTGTGGAACTGGTTTAGCTTTCGTCCGTCAGATACACAACAAAGCACTATTTTTGGTAGCGCATGCTAGCGGGCCGTCGTTATTACCGTGTTTTTTGGAAAATACTGCACACTTAAAATCAATCCTTTGATTTTTCTGGTTGTGTTTACTGACCTCGAAACGATTTTATGTACACGGCGCTCGAAAATCTGTCAAATGTTTTAGTACGACTTTGCTAAGCTACGACGCCGCACCGCTTGATGGATTGTCGGAGCATTACGGCTATCGTAGGCGGAGCCTCGCAGAGTGATGCGTACTGTGCTTCAACATAATATTACCGTATTGTGTGTGTATAACCTCTTTAAGTTTTGTGGATATTATACATGGTTATGCTGAGGATATGTCGGCCAGTTTCCACTGGAAATACCTTTTGGTTAAACTGTCAGCAAGAAATTTTGCACTGTTAAATTTTTATATAACTTTAATGCACATAAAAAACAGCTGCTTGTTTAAGTGAAAATACATTGATTTTTTTTCCACTAATAAAGTTGTGGAGTTGTAAAGTATTTTGTCTCGCATCAATTATATCGTCAGTTATATCGTTATTGCAAATTTTCAAATATATATCGTGATAAATATTTTTGGTCATATCGCCCTGCTCTAGTGGTCGTACTTGGTACCAGGTAATGTTTTTGTAGTTTCTCAGCCGAGTTTCCAAGTGATCCAAATCAATTTGAAAACAGACATCAACAGACTGCATGCCAGTCAGTGGCTTCAGACTCCTTCACAAAAATCAAAACTGACATTTTTGAAATCCGGCAGTGAGGGAAATAGCGACACAAAACCCACCTCCGACCTTCAGCCCAACCAGTCTGGTTTTAACATTAGAACTTTCTTTTTTGATAAGGCTTATGGTCAGGGCTGGATCAAGTGACCCAGAATCCTACCTTAGTTACCCTGCAATAGGCTTAGGCTCTTGGGGTTTCTCATGATGCACTGTTTCTACTTTACTCGCCTCTTTGCACTCTCTGTGTTTATACACCCCTCTGCATTTAATTCTTAGTTATTATCAATCTAAGCTGTCCTCCACAGTTTCTTCTCTCCTGCCTCATGCCCAGCCGGTGGTGGCAGATGGCCCCGCCCCTCCCTGAGCCTGGTTCTGCCGGAGTTTTCTTCCTGTTAAAAGGGAATTTCTTTCTTCCCACTGTCACCAGGTGCTTACTTGAAGGGGGTCATTTGATTGTTGGAGTTTTCTCTGTATTATTGTAGGATATGCCTTACAGTATAAAGTGTCCTGAGGCCACTGTTGTTGGGATGTGGTACTATATGAATAAAGTTTAATTTTAAGTTGATATAGTGACTGTTCTGAGACACATTAGTCCCAGTCAGTAATCATTTTGCCATCTTCATGTGGAAGTTAGCAGGATCTGACTTCTGGTAGCAAGAATGTCAACAGCAACTGGTCAGAGGTGTGTTGCGGTGTTTTGTTTTGAAATGTTTCTCCTTCAGTCTGCGTTTGCGCCATGTTTACTGCATGTGGGAAGGCGCTCTGTGTCCTGATTGGTTGTCGTCACAGGCACAAGTTATTTTGACTTAGGAGTTACAGGTAAGGTGTGGAGAATCAGGTCAGGACATTGTCCTTGGCTGCCTGTTCTCACACTTAACTGGAGATAGTCCCCTTAAGCTGGGTACTCACCCTGGGAAATACTCTGTGGTTAAGGGGAAGCTGCTCCTTTTCAGTGCCTGTTTGTTCCATGTGGGGCTGAAAGTGTACGGCACCAACCTGATATAACAACATAATCTGAACGAATTTCTCTGCTGTAAATCTGGATCAATAACATTGATTGAAAAAACGTATAATCTATTTCTCGTGTTTGCTGTTTGAAGTTAACTGGTGCTCGCTCTGTGGGTGTTTGTGTGTGTTGTAGAGTAAGCGTCCAGAAGAGTAAGTGGGACAGCTCTCGCTCTATGCGCTACAACCAGGACGCTCAGCGAGAGGAAGGTAAAGGAGGACTCATTGATGCTTTTCTATTTTAAGCCACTGAGTCAGACTACGTTCTTTCAGTCTTGCATTAACCACTTTCTTTGCATGTTAACCAGACCAGCGCCGCATGGTGGAGATCATTGGCTACCTGACAAAGATGAGGTTTGGAGACCAGGAACAGAGTAAATCCAAGGATACTAAAGAGGTGGCTGTTTATTTACTGTACACCTAAAATGAGATTGATTGTCAGGGTGCAGGAAATGTGACTTTGACCAGGATTTATTGTCTTTCTTCACATCATGTGGTCAAGATTGGTGCTGAGCTGTCAGACCTGCTGTCCTTGTTTTTGCAGCTGCCTCATGTTGGATTGTTTTTCTTCCGGACTCTCTCTCTCTCTCTCTCTCTCTCTCTCTCTCTCTCTCTGTGTGTGTGTGTGTGTGTGTGTGTGTGTGTGTGTGTGTGTGTGTGTGTGTGTGTGTGTGTGTGTGTGTGTGTGTGTGTGTGTGTGTGTGTGTGTGTGTGTTACAGCCTGCAGGGGGGATCTACTCCAGACTTGAAGTGCAATTTAGGAGCTCCTCTCAAGTCAGACAGAGTTCAGAAAAGACACCCAGGTACATTTACAGTGTTACACACACCCTGGTGTCTCACTCAATAACTAAGCACTTTTTTCTTTCTTTACCTCTGCAGGTCTAAAACACGCTACGCTCAAATCCGAACAACATAAAGAAGCTAATGGGGGAAAAAGGCAGTGGAGCTGCTAAATAGACCAGCATTAAACCCGATGAAGAGGACAGAGACTCGCTCCTCAACCCCAGCACTTGTCAGCCCACCCGCCCCTGCTTAACTCAGGTGACTATGTATGGATCACCGTCAACCACATCTCCTTTCACTCGGCCCACTGTGTGTTTGTTCAGCTGCATCCAGTCCACAAAAACAGCAGAACTGTGGACCCATCTCGGCTCATTAGAAATGCACTTTGACTTTCCTCAGTGTTTCTTTAAAGACGGACAGGTGGGGATTTCTACAGAAGGCAACAGGAGAAATGTATGGAAGTCCACTCATGCCAGTGGGAAAAGAAAAAGTCATTTGTATTTCAGAAAATATTTCATAGCAATGACAAACATGTATCTTATTGTAAAATACATAGTTTCTGTCTGTCCACCAACTCCTACACAATCAGGAGTTAATCAACCAAACTTGGCACACAGGTACATCTTAGGCCCCTATAAGTTCTTACCTATATCAGATACTATGGTGTAATCACATTACACAACTACCTACTGACCAACTAAAAGGACACACTTTGTGTTTATGCACCTATCTCACCTTATACAAGCATTGTATCATTTCAGTTTCACAACAGTAGCATCTCATTTACATCAGATGTTATAGTTGTGAATATTTTGATATGCAATATCATCGTGTTGCTTGGCAACCACCTGGTAACAGAATAAAAATACATTTATGTAGTAGAGCAGGACATGGGATGTAGTAGTAAAGGTAAATTTAAAAAAGAAAGAAATTACAAAAATGCCACAACAGAAAAAAAGTTTTGATATTAAAAAAAAAAAAGGGGGAAAAAAAGCATAAATCAAATTGACTTGAACTGAAGAAAAAAACTACATCAGGATACTGGAAAACATGTGTGTCTAAAGCTCCAGTGACATTTTTTTAAATGCTAAATTGAGATCAAATTTAATTTTGAGGTTAAGAAGTAAAATTGAGATAAATGTATTGTATGTTATATGAAAATCGGTCAAAAAGATGTCATGAGAAAAATGTATGAAAAAAGAAAAATCATTTTCTTAAACTGGCACTGATTATCTTCCTGGATGGCTAATTGAAGATGTTACCTTCTTAAACTGACATCTTATTTCCACCATAGTGGAAGGTCAGACGTGTCGCATGGAAATTTTACTGCATCAACTGAAATTTACACCCAGCCTTACATTTACACTGTAATTCTGCCTGCGTTCTGTGTAAAGCTCATTCTGTAGGTGAGAAGGATGCCACATTTGTTCCACCAAGTTCTGGTAGAGATGTAGTTCTAGTCTTTCCTGTGTTTACTGGAACGTGACTGTGCCATGTACCACACCTAGGCCAATAAAATACAAGTGGCTAAATCCATTCAGAGCCTTATGTGAACTTTTGTTTCTGGTTTATATCCACTGGGTGGCAGCAAATCACACTGGGGGAATAACTATGGATTCCCAAGACACAACCTTTGCCCCAGTTTCACCATGACCTTTCACCTCTCCAACAATCTACCAGGTGAAAAATACGCACTTGATTGGTTCTCAGCTTTAGCAAAGAGTGTTAGTGTTGTTTCCTGTATGAAAAGAAGCCAGAGCAGTTTGTGGAAACTGAAAGTCCCAGAGAGGGCTGGTATGTGCCACTTGGTTCGGGGTCACGCCGCTCCTCTCTGCATGAGAGGCACTGACCAATGGGCGTGCTAACCTGGCTCTTCCTGTAAGACTTACTCACAGGGGTATTAATAACCCTGGCTGCTCACAACACAGACCCAGAGCAGGGCTTAACGGGGCATAAAGCGTAGAGGAGGTGATGTGGGCTTTTTTTTTTCTCCCTGTGGGCGGGCGCTACCCCAGCTGTTCTATCTTCTCCTCAACAGCAGATGCCAAGAATGGCTGAGGATGTGGATCTGGGTCAGGAAGGGGGGGTGGGGGAGTCCTGTTACAACTGGACTGAATTATGGTCCCACAGAGATAAAGAGATGGTTGGACACGAGAGCATCAAAGCAAACACGCCAAACTGACAGATGCTCAGTGTGCCAAGACCTGCAGAACTAAAATGTTACTGCTGCAGATTCCTCTGAAGCCTGGCTCTGGGACACAAGGAAATGAAAAGTTGAGTGAAATTAGAATTCCATCTCCCTCTCTGGTTACATCAGAGCTGACAAGATTGTTGGGATTGCGTAAGACGAGCGTTTCAACTTTCAATGGCACGGCGTCAGCATAACCTTTAATCTAATACCAGTATGTTAACAGGGATTAGTGGAGGAGTCCACTTACACAGCAGCAACCTTGGCTAAAGATGCCCAGGCGGAAACGGTTGGATGTCGCGTTGCCTGCGTGACGGATGCCATCCGTCATCACTGAGCTTTCCTTTTAGGATTTGTGTTTTCAAACCTTTTCAAAGCACGCTCCTCTTCACACATAGATGTATGCATCTAACAGGAGATGGGACAAAATAGTCACTATGCTTAACGACCATGTGGTCAGAAATCATTTTCCAGAGTTGATTAACAGTGCATCGGGTCAAAGCGCAACAAACCTGTTTAGGTTGGCTTTAGTTTCACACAACAAATCTGACACAAGATGTCTTCTACTCCAGCTGCCATGTGGCAAATCGTCTTTTATAGTAAGTGAAAGCGAAAGCAGCCTGCACTGTAGGAGGTGGGGTTGGACAAGTAAACACAAGTTCTCAGAGTTGATGACTCAATCAGCTCACAACTGAATTCAGCACAACGTCAGTGTCATTGTTCAACTGTTGACACAAGAAAAAGCTAGTGAGCAAAGCTCTCACTAACAAAGGCTGTATGTTACAATGTTAGGTTAGGTTTAGAGTTTAGTCAGCTATGGCAGCGATGACTTAAAATTCAACAGAAAAAGCCTGCTGTATCGTAACACGATAAAGACTGCATTCTTACTCAGTATTGATCAAGGCCAACACTGAAGTCTTCAGACACACAAACAATATCTGCTCATATAAAACTCGAGTCTCTGCTGTGGAATGAAGAGATCTGAGCGAAGGCAGGATTATAAAATTCTCACCTTTAATCAGTTCAAAAAGTTCACAACAAATGTAACACCTTGAGAAGGGAAATCTGCCATTAGAGATTGGATGCTTATTTGGATTTATACATTCTTCCTAATTAAACTCACTGGCAATTCATTTACTCTCTGGACAAAAAAAAAAAAAAAGCCTTTATTTGGACAAAACTCAAACAGTTACAAATGAAAAATGCAAAAATACAAAATTAAATGTAAACCCAGGTTTATTTCTCATTTTGCTCTAAAGGTAGTGTCTTGAAGCACTACTGCATGGTAAACAATCTAAATTAGTACAATTCAAAATCAAAAGCCATCTGAGTTAAACAGGAGTTGTTATAAAGATGCAACCAACCAAAGAGCCCATAAATACCTCCGCCACTTCCTTAAAACATCCCATTAATGAAGGCTCACAAATGAGCAACAATCCTCTTAGAGGAAAACAAAACGCTGATGTCGACTAGGCGACAGCACACACGCGCACACACCCACAACAAAAAGAAATAACAGAATAAGAGGAAAAAAAAAATGTTCCCATGGTATTAAAGATGCTATACAATTGGGATGATATGCACATATTCGCTTTTGCTTTCCCTGAAAAACCTCACGCTGGCAGCAGCAGCTCAGTTTTTTGGGTGAAGCAGAAAGTCATGAGCAACAAGATGCTGCTGCACGAGCAGCGTCTCTCAGCCTTCATTCATTTTCCATTAGATTCACATTCTCCCACAATGCCGTGGGGCACCAAACAAGCGGTGCGTGCGCCTCTAAAAGACCACTTTCTGTCACAACACGGGTCTAGAAGCTTCTATGCCAACTCAACACATGGGCCGATTTTCACAACACCCCCGCCCTCCCCTGCCCACACCGGGTGTAGAATAGATCTATATATAAACAAAGAGATGGGAAAGAGGGAAGAACTAGGAAACAGAACCAGGGAAGTGACGGAAACTGATCCAAAACAACATGGTTAACTTGTCCTAATCGTTATAACTTCATCTTGCAGGTCTGAGAAGGGCCAGAGACCAACAGAACGTAAGCTAGATTAACAGTTTTGGAAAGTTATTACACAAAAAGTCTCCATAGAAAACGCAGATCATGTAAAAAGGACCACAGGGTGATGCGGTAATCATTTACAGAGTATTGGCATTATTTTGGTCAACAAACATCCAATGGGATGGCCCACGGCCTCCCACCACACTCAAGTGCCTCTCTTGGGTTTTGTTGTGTTTGCTGTGGTTAGGGTTAAGTTTGGAGTACTGTACAGTTAGACTGAGCAGGCGCTCAGTCACACATCTCCTCTGGGATCTCGTGAGGATTCAGGATGCCGGGCACCGACATCTGGATCTTGTGTTTCTCCTCCTGGGCCTGTCGGAGTGAAGCCTCCCTCTCCTCCAGAAAAAGGTCCGAGGTGTCCTCACCTGCAAACTCCTGAACAGCGACACAATCACAGAAAGCTGCTGTTAGCTACAAGGTTTGAAAGCCATGCTGCTTTTCTACCACAGCGACAGAGATCCTAATTTTTACTGTTAGACTGCTCAATTAACTGCAACACTACTAAACCCCCATTTGGGAGTGAGGGATCAAATACTCACTATGGGTGCTGGTAATTGAACTCACTCTTCCAAATGATGGACTTTTATTTGTAACAGGGTTAGCATGCACATGCTTTTTAATAAAAAGTCATTTAAAAGCATGTATTAGGCTCATTTCCAGCATTTCTACATTTTTATATTCTTAGAAATTTGCATGAGCCGTTCAGCTCACGTTCCCTTTCTTTGAGATAACTTCCTTCTGATTGGCTGCTGCTCACAAACAAAAGATCTGATCGGCTGATTGGTTGGGCTTCTTGGGATGCCCATCATTCAGATATTCCCTTTCATTTCTTTTCGCCCTCTTAGACAAAAAACAAACAAAAAACCCAACATGCTTGACCTCAGCAATTGGTTTAACAGTATTTGATTTACTGACATAATTACCACCTAAATGTCAACTTCAGTGCACAAAAATAAACAACAAAAAATAATTATAAATAATAAATAAATAATAATAATCAGACCAATCAGGACACATGACACAACATTGAATGTTTCCAACAGCACCCACAAAGCTTCCATAAAGTCATGGCCGCCTGACCATGAAGTGGCAGGAAAATGTTATTTGTGGAAACAACAGCTAAGCAGTTAGCTATGTAGTCAGTGATAAGGAGAGACAAAGCTTCCATAGAGGGACAGGCTCCATGTGCTTCAGCTCAAATACACAACTGAGATACACTCAGTCTCACAACTTACACTTTGTGTACCTCCTCAACACTGAAAGGAATACTTAATACACCTCCAATCAAAGTTGCTACAGTCTGACGAGCTCACCTTTATCTGGACGAGGAAGTCCCTCAGATGCTCCTTGAAGGCAGGAATGTCCTGGTTTAAGCTGAACAGCCCTGTCACAAACACCTTCACCTGAGCACTGACAGACAAAACACACACACACGTAAGCATCGACTGAAAAACAGACTCACTTATATGCGTAATGTTCACACTCACTCCTGCAGGTGGGGGAAGGCAGTCTTAAGCAGGTTGGCCACATATTCCTGGATGAACACCTGGTTGGTGGTGGGGCTGGCGGGGTTCAGCGCTGCAGTGATCTTCCCCTCCTCCACCAGGTTGAACATGTAGGCCAGGATGGACGCGTGCATCGTCAGGCCTGCAGCACACACGCAGCACACACGCAGCACACACGCAGCACACACACGCACACACACACACACACACACACACACACACACACACACACACAGAAAATGAATCCATCGTCTTTCCCTAATTCCCTCGTCTTTGTAAAGCCACGTTCAAATTGATTTAGTTCTCTGGGGGAGGTGTTAATATTACCTGGCCTGGTTTAGTGACTTTAATCCAGTTCAGATAATGAATGTGTCTTTTTAAAAATGTTTTTGATCCCATCACCAGGAAGATTCAACACTACAATCAACTCCTAAATAAATCAGTACTGAGTAATGTGTGATCTTTTAAGCAAGAAGTCACTTCCATTTTTCAAACTAGTGCCTTTAAAAGGTTGTACTGAACTACTACAGCCTTACTGTGATCTGAGCCAATGATTTTAACATAAACATGTTCATCTGACCTGCACAGCAGACGCCAACATTTTTTGAAAGTATAAATATCATTTGGACGACTGCAGATTCAAACAACTGAACGGCATCAATTGTGTGTGAGCTCACCAGCAGTGTGCGATGTGTCAGTGACCACAGAGAAAATGTGCTGCAGGATATCGCAGAAATACGTCTGGTAGAAACTTTGAGCGGCTGCCTCCTCCTGGGCCACATTCTGCAGCAAGGTGTACAGAATCTGCAGACCTGAGCAGCGACAAGACACAAAACAACACAAAATTATAGTTGCACATCCTTCGAAGACCACAGCAGCTTATTGTTAACAGCCGGGTTGCACAGTGATGTCGCTGTTCTGATGCACGTCTGTTTCAGTGTGAAAAGGATCACAGTGCACCTTCATGTCACGTTTCTGCCTGTGGATCCCACAGTGGGTTTTCCCATTATCAGTATTTAAGATGTTGTTGGTCAATAAGAGCATAAACACCTTAGTGTACTCATCTCTGAGCCCTTACCAGTGTCAGCCACGTTCCTCATGGTGTGCTTAAAGGCCCAGATGATGGAGTCCAGCACTAGTTTGAACTGGGCTGGAGGGATGGCAAGGAATGCGGGGAAGCAGTGCGAGTTTACAGCTTGGAGCAGGTAGAAGAAGTGGGTCCTGTGCTCTGGATACTCCTCAAAGTTCTGGTACAAACATACAAACAGATGATGAAAAATTTAAATCTACAAACCAAGTTATATCATAATGCTACACATGAAATAACGTATCAGCAGTCTAACTTAAATCTGGCCTCACACTGCTGCAGGTTTTTAGTTTTTGAGAGGCACCTGATGGGTCCCAGTTGTATTTTGGAGTGGAAACAGAGGCTCAGGTCAGAGTAAACAACAGCTGAAGCCGACTGAATTTAAGATTTTCATTTTTTTTTCCTGCAGAACACAAGCACTTAACTGATAGTGACTAAAACCAATGCAGTGCTGCAGTTAAATAGATTTTTTGTTTTCTATCAACAATGATGACGTGCATGAATGTAATTATCCGCCCAGTGATTTACACACTGCAGTGAAGGCCGCATGGTAGATTGCTTATCCCAATGCAAATGAAAGCTGCTGATTTGATGACTGAGGTGTTTACTCACTACTCTCAGTAATAAAAGAGCTGCTGATAACTACGAACAGTTGAACAGACGGCCGGCCACTTGATAAACAGAAAGACAAAGACTGCTGTCTCGGTCACGTGTGCAGGAAAGATTTAAAAACAAATATCCACATATGATGCGTCAGCGGCTCACTGGGTCGTACCTTGTTGATCATGTTTAGAGTGCACTCAAAGACGGCATCAAAGATCTGGGGTATCTCGCTGGTGATGTGCCCCCCCAGCTTGTTGACAATAGTTGCCATGGTGCTGAGGACTTCAGGCTCACGGGCGGCAGGGACATTGCGTTGGTAGTCAATGAGGACGGCATCCAGCAGGGGGGGAACAAAGTTCTCACCAACCTGAAACAACAACAACAAGAGGCGTCAGCAAAGAAAGCTTTGAGTGACGCACAAAAACCTGAGCAGACATGCTTTAAATAAAACTATGAAAGGTGACCAACCCCTCAGTACAGTGACAAACTGTGAATATTAAAGGGTTGTGCAGATGCAAACACAGGGGGGGGCAGAAAAGTCTGCCGCAGGGGAACACAATCTTTGTGTCTGATCTAAAAATACCGATTGGATTGTTCGAAAGCTGTTCCACAGTCAGCTGTTCCACTGGCTGCTACAGTAGGAGTAACTCAGGAGGACACAAGAGTGTAAATATATCACTTCTGATATCATCAGCATTTTTAGTACAGCAGCTTTCTTCCTTCATTCTTTGTCAACATAAAGCCCCAACTGGGTTTGTCTCCTTCAGCAGTGACATATGTGAGCGCCTTTCTCACCATCTGTGGGTCGTTTGATCGGCTGACCCAGCCTGAGATCAGCTTCAGAGTCTCCCGTTTCACTGTTCTCATACTCCGGATCAGTGGCTGCTTTGTCACCATCTCACCTGCAACACAGACATTAGCAGAACATGCGACTTCTTAATGAGGATGGGAAAAAAAACAAAACAACAAAAGTCTCACACATAGCAGCTGGGTCTAAATGTGTAGCTCTCGCTAAACTTAATGTGCACTGCACACCTCTCAAATCTCAGCTTTTTGTGCCAATGAAACCCATCCCATGTTACATAACACATATCTCACACGTGGAATTACCTTAATTACTGTAATGCAAAAAAAAAAACGAGAGAAAAGACTTTGTAGCTGACTAAGAGCCCACTTGGAACAGAAGTCTGGTAGAAAAATGGCTGGAATGAAGAAGTATGATATAATTACAGATCATTAAATATTATACTAGCGCTGCACCCATTTATCAGCTAAACACTGGCCCCTATTCTTCTCGATGACTGGTATCAGCAAATAAGACGTCAATTATCTGAAACAGTGGCTGATATTCATCTCATCTACCACACTGACTTAACCCTGATTGGAGTGTGATGAACACTATAAAAGTAAAACAAACAGTATAAACCTCTGAAAATCAACTCAGTTTGTGTGCTGCTTACAGAACAGCTATAACCTCACTGCTCTGACAGCAGCATGACAGTAAGCATGTTTACAACCATCTGTCTGCAGTGACCACCATGCAACTGTGACAGTCTGCTGCACGATGAAAACAAATGTGCCGGTCTTACCGTTTGTCTGAATGGCAGCAGAGATGTTCTCGCTGAGGCACTTGTACACGTTGAGCATGTCAAGGTAAATCCGTCCCAGCTGGATAACAAAGGGGTGTCCCACTGCCTTGCAGGCCCTGACATTGGTCTTAAGAATGCTGCCCAGCTGTTTGACGGTTTCTGGGTCCTTCAAGATGTCCACGTTCTCATGGACGGAAGAGGAGCAGAAGAGCCATTAACAAACAGCTTGTGTGTCTCTGAAATGTGAATAAACGGTGATACACCATCTTACCTTGGTGGCCTGCTGGATGATACTGTCCCACACTTGATTGGGCAGCAGCATATATTTCTCTATCAGGTGCTCCTGAACAGCCTGGTCGGTCTGTGCCCCGATCATGTACCCTACTGCCTCATAAAACGTGTGCACCTGTGCGTACACACAAACAAACAAAACAGTCAGCACGGACACTCAACTGGGCAAATAAGAGACAGCTGTGCCTCTCTCTGATGGATTTCTGTGGGTAAGAACACTTAATGACCTGCTGAGGCTGAAGGTCACAGATGATCGTGTTAATGTTGTTGAGGATCTCATCGATGAAGGGCATCACCTCTCCCACCTGCACCTGGATAAAGTGGCGCCGACACTTCTGGGCAATCTTAATGAAGGTGTCGCACGCCATGTCCTGAACTCCATCATGGGTCTCTGTGAGGGCAGGACAGAAAAATAAAAATGCATTAGAGCTGTATCCATCTATTCATCCATCTGCCTGAAATAGATGCAAAGAGGGAGTTCAACAAATAAAAATACTCCAGCTCACCATGCATGAACTCAAAGAGCTTGTTCACAACAGTTTTGAGGAACTTCCAGTGGGCTCTAAGAAAACGAGGGTACTGGCCAACAATGTACATGATGTTAGAGGCGATGATGGCCTTGTTGTCTTTTCCTCGCTTCTGCTCACAGAGACCCAGCAGATCCTGAAGCAAACACCAAAGGATTCACTTAGGCTTAATGTTAAACCTTATGGGTGAGACAATAATTAATATGAGGCGTAAGCATGAGTGAGGGACTGCTGTCACCTAAACCTAAATACACAGACACATCAATACCTTAATGACAGTAACAAGGAACCTCTTCTCATCCTCCTCGTGCATAGCCCCACTGATGGATCCAATGGCCCAGCACAGTGTGTTGAGGTTCTTCCAGGACCATTCAGTACCATTTACCTGGTTGTGAAGCTTCTCTGTCATTATGCGTTCTGTGTCCGCATAATCCAAGTGAGTCAGGTACACTGCAGGACAGTAGAGGAAATGTGTATCAGAGTACAGTACAGTTTCTGCTAAATTAAGAGTTAAAACTAGAGACACAGTTCAGAACCAAGACAGAGAGAGATAAAAACAACAAAAAAAGAAAAACATATATGAGAAGAAATGGCGGAATGAATTTTCCCTAAAAAACACTGACGCCTGTGTGATGAGTGACACTGATCAAGCCAATTTAGTCAAATGTAAATTTATAGTCAGTCAGTTCTACAGTCAAAGCTAAAGCTTTCCCTACATCCATCCATTATTCAAACAGCTTATCCTTCTGCCAGTCTACGAGTTTCCAATCGATCTAACCTGCATTTCTTTGGATCTGTGGGGGAAAACCAGAGCACCCGGACGAAATCCACGCAGACGCACAGAAAGGCCCCAGCCAGCCGGCAGTGCTAACCACTGAGCCATGGTGCCGCCCGATTCTCCTACAATATTTAAATATTACAGTGGTGCTGAGAACAACTCGCCTAACCTGTTGGAGGATGTGTCTGATCAGTAAATACAAATCCAGCTGCTGAAGCCACTGGATGGATGCATTAATTAAGATCTATTCAAAAATATGACTTCTTGTGGTTATGATCAGTTAAACACTGCTTCTTAAGACAAGTGGCCTAGAAAAAAAGAGAGTTTAAAGCTTGATTTACAGTCCTGTGTTGAATCCCTGCAGAGCCTACGCTGCAGTAGCGTCGTCATCATTTGCATTTGTACTTGAGCGCTGCTGAGTTGCACTGGTCTGCTATCACCAGGGTGAACTGAGACAATCACATTCACTTCAAGCTAATAGTATCATACCACTGCTACATCGAAATGCAAGAAAAAGAAACCCCCCCCAAAAAAGAATTCAGAAGCGATCGAGCCTTTACACAGATTATTCGAGCTTTAAAACAAGAAACCAGCATGTACCTGCATTAGCAAAATCTTATTTTGCTAATCATTATACCTCGTTTACACAGGATTTTACTAGCAAGCGGAGACACAACTGCTGCAGCGTAGATTATGCTGCAGATTTAACACAGTACTATAAATCAAGCTTAAGGATATAAAATATTAGAAGCTATCATTAAGTCATACCAAGGGTCTCCCTCATATTCTTGTAGAGATTGATGGAATCTGTGTCCTTCATGAACTCCCTGACCACCTCCCCCTGATCATTCTCCACCACCAGGACCTCCTCTGGCTTGGCCATCCGACTTACCATCAGCAGACGCACCTGTTACTCCAGATAAAAAAAACCTGTCAGCAAGTACACAAATCAAAACACCTGCCTTTCACACACACAGGAAAATATAGCTTAGCTTGTGTTCTCATAAATGTAAAAGGACGATACAAGTGGTTTGTCTCCTGGTTATAGTCACATTTCACACATATGGAATGTATTACTTTAGTAGCTGCTGATTTTTAGTAACACTGTAACCAGCATCTCTTTTGGCAGCTCTGAAGCAGCCACCTGTCGCTGGCCTGAGCCAAGTCTTTCTAGTATGACTGCGAGCTGAGACGCTTCAGGTTCCACAAACTGGAAACACTTCAGCAACCTCTGTGTCATCTTCACTATAAACGTAAGACATGCTTCTTAAAGAAGAGTCTGCATTTATAAACTCAACTTCAATCATGGGGCTCTGCGATCATGTATGTGGTATGAATAAATACCATCTTGTTCTAAGAGGTACCTTGGAGAGAACGGGTAGATAGAGCTGTCTGCGTGGAGGCACATCAAAGTGCTGGTTGCCAGACAGCAGAGGGGACGTGGATGTGGAAAAGGGACTCTCTCTGTAGAGCTCAGCGGCCAAGTGATTCCAATACTCCAGGCAGATTTTGAAGATCTCAGTCTCTTCCACCTCTGACACCAGCAGCATGTAGTGGAGGGCCTGAAGGAGAACCAGGGGAGTTGCAATGTAACGTGAACATGTTAGCTAATTACCATAATCTTCTCCTGTGCAGCCTATGTAGAGCAACAACAAAATACAGAATACCGTGCTTCCCTTACCTCCATTAATGTCTCTCTGAGGTTGAGCCTCTTCTCAATGAGTTGCCCGTGCTCTTTAAGGAAAGTACACAGGAACAGACTGAGGTTCTGGATGAAGTTTTGCTCGTCATCTTTCCCGTTGGCGTAGGCCAGCCGAATGTTGGTGTTCAGAGGCAGCATCTGAACAGATTAGAGTTAAAATTCATCTTAGAGTCTCAAACCGAGCAACGTGTCAGTGTGGCTTTGTCAGATGTCACCGGGTAACCCACCTGTTTGAGCTGACACATGGTCAGCGTGAAGAGGGTAACAAACTGCTCCTCGTACTGGCTGACACTCACGCCCGCAATCTCTGTCAGGCACTTCAACGTCACGTTGCGAAACATCGGCACGTTCAAGAACTGTTTAAAATAAAAATATATATATGTTAAATATCCATTATAAATCGATTTTATGCACATCATCGAATATTTTAAATAATCACACAAATCTGCATCTTTGTGTGTTGTGTGCGTCTTTGCGGCCGCACCTTATACACCAATGTGCTGATCAGTTTGGTTTCAAAGATGTATCCCAGAGGAATCCAGTTGAGAAAACGCAGAAGTGTCTCCAGGGTGGCATGGACCAGGGGGGCATTCTGGGAATTCTCCTGAGGTGCACACAGCAACACAATCAGTAAAATCAGCTGAAGAACAAACACTGGTGTGTAACCGATGATAAAAAGAATGTACGATACAAGGAAAAAGATGAATGCATACCATAACAAACTGACACAGCTGGAATATCTGGGAGAATTCATTGCACATGCTGAAAGAAAACAAACAACATGTTAAACAGCATCTGACACTGATAATGAAAGACAAATCTGAAAGTTTCATGTACAACCTGTGCCCTGAAACAATGTAAATAACCGTGGTTCGTTTCTTTTGATCACTTTATGTCTGTTCATGTTTGGTTTCAAACCAACACCGTTTCAAAGGTTTTGCTGCACTGACAGCAGCTAACAAGTTGCCACCTACTCAAGTAACACCGCCCTCTCTTATCCCGCTCTCTCCAGTGTTACACTCCACCCATCTCATGCAGCAGTTTTCACACATGAACTTTGGGCCAGTTCAGGAGAGTCTAGTTAATATTTCTCACATTTGTCCTTCCTCACATGTAGCACACAACGGGACATGGTCTGCTTCAGACACAGTTGCACCACTGGAAAAACACTGTAGTTTAGTGGAGGGTGCTGCCTAGACAGACTGTGTAGGAGGTACCACACACGATGCCCAACTGGCCAATAGTAAATGCACTGGGTGATGTTGGGTGACTTCCAGAAAAACTCAGGGAACCAGGCCATGTAAGAAAATGGCTACACTCTGACGTCTGGTGACAGCAGAACAGGGACGTTTTGAGAAAATACATTACAGGCTTTAAGATGGCATTAAAATAAAGTGAGAGCATATAAAAGGAAGGAAATAAAAGATGGTTTTAATATTCTATCAATGTCTTTTCCTTTGGCGTTTGTGTGTATCATGTGACACGGTATTCCTGGGTAGCAGTGTATTAAATGTTTAGTCAGATTTAGTAGTTTACAGCTTGTTTAGTTATACTAGACTTGGTAAATTCAACTGCACCGAGTCTAAACATAATAAGTCTCATTTGTCATTGAATGTAGTTCCAAACAGTCAATCGGGATGACCTTCTTTAGTCATCTGAAGAGAAAAAAAAAAACCAAAACATCTAAAATCTAAAATGACTTCAGCCCCAGTGGACATATTTCGGATTCTTTGGATGAGGAAACAATAAAACATGAAGCTCCCAATCACGCGAGCTTCATGTTTCAGGAACGGCCTCCCTGATCTGAACCCGAGTGGTGTTTTGTTATTGGACTTCTGTGCAAATCACAGTTTGCCCATAACAAACACCTTGTTCGAACATAAGAGTGTCCATAAGTGCATGTGGCACACGAGGTCACTGAGGCAGTTAAACAACTCCTTGGTGGCAGAGCCCCTGGTGTTGATGAGGTCCGCCCAGAGTTCCTGAAGGCTCTGGACTTTGTAGGGCTGTCCTGGTTGACACGCCTCTACAATGTTGCGTGGAGATCAGGGGCAGTACCACTGGACTGGCAGACCAGGGTGGTGGTCCCCATTTTTAAGAAGGGGGACCGGAGGGTGTGTTCCAACTACAGGGGGATCACACTCCTCAGCCTCCCTGGGAAAATCTATACCAGGGTGCTGGAGAGGAGAGTTCGTCTGCTAGTCAAACCTCAGATACAGGAGGAACAATGCGGTTTTCGTCCTGGTCGTGGAACACTGGACCAGCTCTTTATCCTCTCAAGGATACTTGAGGCGCATGGAAGTTTGCCCAACCAGTCTATATGTGTTTTGTGGACTTGGAGAAGGAATACCTCCTGTGGGAGGTACTACGGGAGTATGGGGTGTCTGGCCCATTGCTACGGGCCATTCGATCCTTATACGATTATTGCCAGCAATAAGTCGGACTCGTTCCCGGTGGGTGATGGGCTCCGCCAGGGCTGCCCTTTGTCACCGATTCTGTTCATAATTTTTATGGACAGGATTTCTAGGCGCAGCCAAGTGGCGGAGGGCTTTCACTTCGGTGGCCTCAGAATCTCATCTCTGCTTTTCGCGGATGATGTGGTTCTATTGGCTTCATCAGGTGGTGGCCTCCAGCCCGCACTGGAACGGTTCGCAGCCGAGTGTGAAGCAGCAGGAATGAGGATCAGCACCTCCAAATCTGAGGCCATGATTCTCAGCCGGAAAAGGGTGGAGTGCCCACTCCGGGTTGGGGATGAGTTCCTGCCCCAAATGGAGGAGTTAAAGTATCTCGGGGTCTTGTTGATGTGATGGGAGCCAGAGATCGACAGGCGGATTGGTGCTGCGGCGACAGTGATGCGGACGCTGCACCGGTCCGTCGTGGTGAAGAGAGAGCTGAACGTAAAAGCAAAGCTCTCAATTTACTGGTCGATCTACGTCCCTACCCTCACCTACGGCCACGAGCCGTGGGTAGTGACCGAAAGAACGAGATTGCGGATACAAGCAGCGGAAATGAGCTTCCTCCGAAGGGTGGCTGGCGTCTCCCTTAGAGATAAGGTGAGAAGTTCAGCCATCCGGGAGAGGCTCAGAGTAGAACCGCTGCTCCTCCACATTGAAAGGAGCCAGCTGAGGTGGTTCGGATATTTGACAAGGAAGCCACCTGGGCGAGGTGTTCCGGACATGTCCCAGCGAGAGGAGGCCTGGGGCAGACCCAAGACACGCTGGAGAGATTATATCTCTCGGCTGGCCTGGGAACGCCTTGGTGTTCCCCCGGATAAGCTAGAGGAGGTGGCTGGGGAGAGGGAGGTCTGGGCTTCTCTGCTCAAGCTGCTGCCTCCGGGGCCGGGCCCCGGAGGCAGCAGAAGAAGATGGATGGATGGATGGCTATTAAACATCAACAACAGTCAACTGTGCTAAACAATCAACCCACATCTTTAGATATGAGGAATATTCATAAAAAAAAAATATCTATGTTTATTTGATCTGTGTTTTTTTTCCCCCCATAGCAGAATTTTCAGGCAAGTACACAACTGCATATTAATAATATAAAAGAAACTGTATAACAACCTTATTGCCCTGACATTACTGATTGATAACATGGAGCCACATTTCATCTTAAAGTGAAATCCATTTTCAAATGCCAGCACAAAGACATCGTGTTTCATGAGCCTCTGAAATAATGTGGCAAAACAAAGTTGCAGGACTGAACTCTTTAAAAAGTTGATTTGATTGATTTCGGTGTGAACCTTCTATAGAAAAGCTTTCCTATGCTAAGGTATGTTGGGGGTAATGATCAAAGACATTTTGGCATCCATGCTCTCAAAACTGACCTGTCTTTTAGGTGTTTGGCCTTGACCTGGGTCATTTGGCCACTAGAGAAGTCAAACACCTCCTCGCTGAGCAGCTTCAGAATGACCATGTTGTTCTGACAGAGGCTCTCGCTGGTACGACTCGCCCCCACAATGTCACTGATGAAGGTGGGCCAGTGCTTGGGCCACTCCTGCTTCAGGATCTGCAGACGTAGAGGACACAGACATGTTAGTGAGAGATGGCACACACTGAGAAGAATGTGTAATCTGAAGAAAAAAACGAGATCAAACTGCAACTCCCCATCAGTCTCAAGTCAAAAACATTTCTTTTACAAGCATCCCGTAGTGAAGAAAATGCCGTTTTTGTTAAACTCCATACTTAATTGTCCATATTGAACATAACCATTTTAACCAGCCTCCTGACGATGAACGTGGAATCTGGAGCTCTTCAGCCCCTCCAGGCCAAAACAACGTTAGCTCAAATGACGTAAGCGGTGACTCATTCTCACTGGCATTAATGCAAAGTCACTTGTGAAGTCAGTGAACCAATCTCTGCCTCTCGCTCCCTCACTCACACATTCATCAAACGCAAAAACATGGGAAAAATGTCACGTTGCACATTTAGAAGCACTAAGGTCTAAGTTGTTGGTCTCATGGTCCTGATATTTCTACAACTCTGCATTTACAGATTTCAGTGCCTTGCTGAATTAAGGATACTGCCATCAACAGCTCCATGATGATTTCCACTTTGCCAGTTTTTAACTAATTTGTATGTTTCCATACAGACACATACATCCATTTTTCTGCCACACTCTTCGAGATGATATCCTTTATTATCACAAGATCACAGTCACTTTCTAAGCATCGTTTGCCTCGGCTGAGACATTCAAGTAGTACTGATGTCCCTTTTTAATGACACTGATGTTTTTTGAGCCAGATCTACCAATTAAGAGTGACATCTTCAGGTTAAAAAGAACCACTGCAAAAGAGAAGCACTGAGGCAACAACAACATAAGGTTCAAACCCAGCGTTTTTAGATTTACTGCTTCATATGACGACACCCAGAATTTTACCATTTAGGAGTCGATAATGGTCAATAATACACACCCACTTGTTTATTAGACATTAACAAAGCACTGTGTCTTTGGTAGCAAGAACCACTTTGCTCATGGACCTGTAACATGGTCTCCAGTGAAAATTATGACATTTGCTGTGTTATCTTTACTGTATATACTGCTCTGAATCAGGCTGTATAGTACATATCATAGTACTCTGTGACTCAGTGGCTCTACCATGCTCCAGGCAATGAGTACAACACACGTAGCTAGCTAAGTGAATCTCTGCTCTGATGTACGCTACTGCTGTCAGAGTGAATAGCTTCTTGGAAACTGTTTGCTGACACTTTCTTTATCCCTCTCCACTATTCACCCACATGAACGCTGAGGGTTAGGAAAACATCACAGTTATAAACACAATGAAGTGTTTCTCAGTGTTACTGAGGCTCTGTAAAGATAATACTGATAGATTTAAAAGAAAAGTAACGCACACTTTATTATTTACAGTGTAACCAATACTATATGTTTGATATAGTTAGATATTTAACAGGTCTGAAATGAAAACAAAATCTGTGGCTGAAAGTGCACAATCAAATCCTTTGTTTTAACAATTCTTGGATTCTCTGATATTGTTTTGCAAATAGAAAACATTTACCACATGCAGCTCAGACACATCTAAGCGCACGCACGCACACAGACAATAGACAGGCCACATTTTTCATTCAGTAAACTAACAGTAACAACGCAAAATGAAGAGAAAACATCCCCCACAAAGGACTGAGTAGGTCCAAAAACGAACCCAAGCAACTCTTACCTGAACAAGGATCATGTTCAGCTTGCCAATGTACACCTTCTCTTTCTAAAAAGAAATAAAAAGACGTAAGTCAAGGAACACGTTTCAGTTACACAACCATATCCTTTAAACACATCATGAAAAGGTAAGGTATAACAAGAGAAAATGTATGAACATGTTGATGTTTGACATTTTATATAAAATTAGTAAAGGCTGGGTTTCACCCACGAGATAAAGTCACAGGTGTTTGTAACAGAAATGTCGAGGCTGGTCATGTGTATTTGAAAGTAAACACCAAGAATTGAATTTATCCTACAATTATAACCTGCAGTAAAGTAAGCCAGACACAAATAGTCATTTCTATAATGGAGAGTTATGGTTTTTAAAGCTCACTGAAATTATTCTTTTTGAGTGCTCTTTTGGAAAATCCCCTCACAAAACCTCTAGTCTGGTGTATCTGGTTGGTTTAATAACCTTAATAAACTTGGTAAATATATCATGTTTTGTAGAGTTACATACTTGAGAATGATGCAAACACCTGAAACACAGCTGGAAAGTTGCTTGCTCAGCAGGAAGTTAAATACTAACTAGACATCATTTTGTTGTAGGTGGCATCTGCACTCCTTCATTTTTATGTTGTCTTCTTCTCCTCAGCTAACCTCTTGTTAAAGCAAACAAGTATTTAACAGTGTTCACCGTCTGGCTCTTCTGACTTCACATTTAAAATCATTTAAGGAACATTTACAAAGCACAAATCCTTTCCATTAATCAAATCTAAAACAAAATTTTACATTTTCCTTTACCTTTCAATTTACCCCCCTTTCTTGCTGTTTTTATAACAGCAATACAACCACCAAGAAAAATCAAGCTTCATTGGACTTAAAAACCTTAAAGCTAGGCCAGCATGTCATATTTTCATGTATCAATCTCTGTACTTATGAGAAAAACACTGCATTCTCCTAATGAACACCAGAAAAGCTTGCTGTCAGTTTAAATTTAAAACATTTTACAACTCCAGCCTTTTAACTGCTTGAGTGCTCACAATGGCTGAAACAGTGAGAAAAGCTGCTGAAGTCACCATAGTTGTTCTGAATTACACAGCACTCTTAGCAGCTTAAGTCATGGCTGCCCTACTAACCTGCCTGTTTAAAGTGCTGCTGCAATAAAACATGGACACAAATAACGAGAGAGGGAACAAGAGGCTGTTTGTGCAAAAATTTTTTAACATCAACGAGGTTATAAATTGTTATAAATTGTTTTTAAAGTGAATCTTCTAATATGTCTGACTTTTCCTTGAACCACAGGGAGGTTGTGTAAAATGTACACTTTAATCATTTAAACCCTTTGCTGAACTGCAAATAATAAGAGCCATATTAAACACCAGCATTTTATGTTTTATTATGATTTATAATATATACCCATTTAAAATTTCCCAGTGACATGCTTCCAAAATCCTGGAAACGTGGACTAAACTCTTTACAAAAGAAACTCAAACAATCAAACAAGAATCTGGTGGAACTTCTTTGCCTTTAAGCTAATTTGTAACATTACTGAGTACAAAAAACGCACCGCAGGCAGGATCTCTCCAACTTTACGATGGGGAGGGTCTCACCACCTTGTTCTTGACTGAATGGGCAAATTGCCCAATTGTAAAGAACCCGGGAGCAATTAAAAGATTCACAGAATCCAGACAAATCTCTGCACATAAGCGATAAGACTCCAATGTTTAACAGCCATGGACTTTGGGTCCTCAGACAGCACTGCACTGCTGTAGAAATTACTATGAATACAGTTCATCAATGCATTCACAAACACAAATAAAATGTTATTTAAAGAAGAACAAAAAGCTCTTCTCCAGACCTGAGCTCGTTTAAGGCAGACTGATGGGAAGTGGAAAATTATCCTGTGATCTGAATCAAAATGGGAAATTGTTCGTGGACACATGGGCACATCCCAGACCTGTGACCCACTCAAAACATCTGGGGCGTTATGGACACAAAGATGTGACACGGGCAGTCCTGAACTACTGACTATTTGAAATCCAGTCACGAGAATGGGAAACCAAATTCTCCAACTCTTACGGGGTGTTTCTAACAGAAGAGGTTTTGCAACAAAGTAGGAACTGTTTTTGTTGTTCCATCTCGTACTATTACCCCAAGAATACAACCTATTTATAAAATATAAAGTTTACTCACCTCTACACTTGATGCATCAGATGAAGTCTTGATAATGAGCCCAACAACATACTTTTTTATACCTGGCAAATACACAGAGAATATCAGAAGATGTCCGTTAGCATGCACCAATAAAAATGTGTTCATCAGCAGTTGCCTGGAGCACATTAGTCAGTAACCCTAACACAATCTGCGGGCTCATAACTAGCTGAATCTGCCAATCATATCCCACATTTGTACTGTAGGAAAAAAAAAGGTGTGGTTCTCCATATACACACACTGTTGCAAAGCCAGTTTATAAACACGTGGACGTGAGCAGCAACTGCCACTGAACTTTCACAGGACAAAACCCTTTGGTCGGTTCAGTGGAAGTTCCATTTTCCCCCACGTGTTTTCACAGACATTCAAGATTGTCAAAGTGAGCAGAGCATCTTTAAAATGCGTTTTCAGCTCCCTCGCATTTCTCTCTAGACTGCAGCTGACTACGAAAATGTGTGTTTTGGTGTGGTGAGAGGAGCCGAAAACAAGGCAATACTCTGACACAAGGGGGGAAAAGACATACTTGCCAGTCGCCCTGCACTGGGTTTGCCACTTGAACAAAATTCAGGCATCTACGGTCAGAAGCAGGTAAGTCTTAGGTCAATGAAAAAATTAATTTTGAGCAAAATTATAGAAGAATGGAGGGAGGCAGAATCATCTGATTTGCACATGATTATCAAATTTATTTCATTATCACTGCTTTTTCCTCTGAAATGTTTTTCTAAATAAATTCTGTTCCACTGTGTTGAGACCTCTGCTATGTGCTAATGCTGATGTGTCCAATTGACAATTAGGCAATAATTAAAGGCTGAACATTAAGAACCTATAGCCATATACTGATAACACTGCAACACTTTATATAGGTTCATACGCACATTTACCTTGTCAACAACTTCGTGTAACGTTTAAAATTATCAATAAACATTTTGAAAATATAACTGACAGCAATTACCGCACTCCATTAACCCATCCCTCATTCCTCCCTGGGTACAATGTGGAAAAACTGGCTCAAAGCAACACACGCAATGTGTCATTGATTTTAGAAACAACAACATATCCCATCAGAATAATGTAAGGCTAGACAACAGTAACAACGTATCTACTTTGTTTCCTCTCAAAAAATTTCCCTCACAAAGCATTAAAAACAAAATAGTGCTGGGGTGTTTTCCTTGTTTCCTCTCTAAAACTACTGCTCAAATGCAGAATCCAACCTTTCTGAGTAGCCAGTTCGAGTCAGTCGAGCAGAAAACAAACCAGCATGCTTAGTGGGGGAATACTCCTCAACATGGCAACCACACGTCACATTTACAAAGAAAAAAACTAAACAAAAACAAAACACACTAACACCATGGGAATAAATGTTTCAGGAATTTTTCCACAAAAGAAACTTTTACCTTCACACTGATTCCTGGGAAGAATCTTCCATCTGGTTTTGATAACCGTTTCCAGAATTTGGAGAGCATAGTACTGTAACACGCAAGGAAGAAGCAGCATTAGGACAAAGCTGTTATGACAGCATCCAACAATAAGAAGTGCCCACCTTTAATCCAAAAACAGTATGAAGTGGACCAGTCTGCAATAACTTGCATTTCTAAACTAGATTGCACTGAACCACATTTCATGCAGATTTTGTAGTGTGCAACACTTTCAACTTTCTTTTTTTTAAAAAATATAGATATATATATATATATATATATATTTGTACAAGCAGCATTATGCTGGAACACTGCAGAAGCCCTGCTGTTATTCTCAGCATCACACCAGACACAAAAAAAAGGAGAAAAAAGAAAGAAAGAAAAAAGGCAACCCATTAACCAGCTTTGTCACAGATTGCTTCAAAAGGGAGTCAAATGGCCTAGAAGACACAACAAGGTTTAAACGCCTCTATCTAGGCTACATGGACCTTTGTAGGGTTGGGCATCGAGAACTGTTTTTAAAGGACAATTTGTTCAAGTGCAATATTGCTACAGGTTTCTTTTGTCCCTTAAACTGATTGTGCTTTAAGACCCCTTAAAGCAAATTCTGAGCCCACTGTGCTTCAGTCTACATTAAAGGTGGAGCATGCATCATACAAGTACCCACCACAGGAGTCTGTGGGATGTTCTGGGGCAACTGGACAACTGTACAGGTTTCCACTGCAGAACTCATATTACCTTTCTGACTGTTGTTCTTTTCAGGGAGGAAAACCTGCTGTGGGGTCGATAGGACCGGATATCCTAAAAATATAACCAGCGTTTCTGCTGCCAACTAGCAAGAGCAACATTTTAGTTAGAGCCTGACCAAAAAATTAGATATTGGACAATAGCCCTCTTTTCTCCACCTCAGACACACAAAATATAAAAATCAAATTTATTTTCTGCTCAGATCAGCTGGTTGTTGTGTTTGCCAACAGGGAGGCTGCAGCGCACCCACTGGTGGGCAACATGTTTGAAGGGTGTTTCTCTCACCTCATTTTCTTTTAGTTTTTACATTTTCATTCATCAAAGGATACTGACACATCGGAAAATGGGTCATATCAGCCAATCGCTACAGTGAAATAAAACAGAGGTTCAATATAAGCTCATACATACTGAGGAAGAATTTATGGATATATACTTTGTGGCTATTTTTCATACCTGTTAAAAGTGTCACAACAATGCCAACATTAACAACCATCAAACCTTGAGAACTCCTCGATACTAACAGTCTGTGTAAACACAGTGACTGTCTAGGTTGCTCACAATTCTACATAACCACTCTTTCACTAAAGGCATGCCATTTTCTCAGGTTCACAACTCTGTCATTACTTGTATGAAGTCAATCTGTTTTTTTCTCTAGTTCCTGCAATTAAAAAAAGACAAAAGGAACAAAACCCAACCAACAAATAAGCAGTTTTAGCTGAAAATGCTGCAGATATCAAATATATACAAACACACATTTATTTGACACTTTTTGTAATACCAAAGGTTTGTCTCTGTTCCTATGAAAAATATAATTACAGCTCATGCAATAACTTGCCAGAACTACCTCATAACATTGTAAGTTCCTTCAGACTGACAATCCATCAAACTCAGTTGCATTTTTCAAACTGTATCTCGTGGATCAAATTTCACTGTGGCCCTCCAACAGAGACATACATTTTTTCGCTTATTTTAAAGCAGAGATTTTTTTTGGGACTGAAAGCCCTTTAAAATTGCAGTATTTTCAACATCTGAATTTTTTTTTTTCCCCAGACGCAGCATGTTCACAAAAAGCTAAAGCCACAGATCGCTATGAAATTCAAAATTGTTATCCCCACTGACAAATCACAAAACTTTGCCTTTAAAGGTCGTTTCTTTATAATAACCAGAATTTAAGGAAGTGAAGCACCAACCTAGCTACAAAAAAAGAAAAGAAAATAACAACAGTATCATGTTGTCGATACCCAACCCTAAACTCTAGTCCATTTTCTTTACAATGCTTCATTTCTAACTTAAATTCAACTTTACCTGGTGTGTCATAAAGAACAGCAGGACCACCACAGATTACACTAATTTAAATCACTTACTTGTGAAGCATAAAGAAATAAAAATATAATTTGTTAATCCAAGTTAGTTTATGATCTGATGTTACTTCAGCTGACTGTTTCAACTGTAGGGATCATCACTTGAGACCATGAGTCAATAAATTAAAAAAAAAAAAAAGAAGAAGAAGAAAAAAAAATAGTAGTAAGAAATTACTTGTATTACAGGATGTTATTAAAGCAAGATTAACAGTGTGCTACGGACAATGGATGCTGGAAGATTAAAGGTGAAAGCTCCTTATAACAAGCTGACTGTACACCACTCGCAGGTGTCACCTGGAGCGCTGCATTAAATTCTGCCGTGTTTTATTTCACCTTTAATTACCGGACTACACAAACCACCGCGCAAGGTAAGAAGAGAGAAATTACAAGTAGGAAACTGCGAAATGCCTTGCAACATTTCAGCTCACAGAGGTGCATCTTAAGAAGAGGCCATGACGAGAGAACTCAGCTGTACCGTTTAAAAAAAAAAAAAGAAAGAAAAAAAAGAAAAAAGGAAAAGCATGAGAGCGAGGTGGGAACAGTGCCATGATCCCTACAGTTGAAATTAAATCTTTTCGTGTCTCTTTACAATAGATCCTACTGACTGCAGCCTGCACCCACCCTCTGTCCAATGAAACAGATGCAATAAAAACGGATGAACAGAATTCAGTCAAAGGGAATTTAAAAAGGGTAGACCTTGTGGAGGCCTGCCGTCAAAGCCTAGCTGTGTCATGATGCACAGGATGACACACCCCTTCTCTTCCTATTACAAGCCATAAACATAATGGAACATTGTGATTAATATCAAAAAGTCACAACTTGAAATCATGACAATTTCAAATATAGCTACTGTAGTTAATTAAAAAACAAACAAACAAACAAAAAAAGGCAGACACCCAAAGTGCTTTGAAACTGGGCATTTTTCAAACTTATCACTGAAGATAGAATGCAGGATTCGAGAGGTGTTTACCTTGTTTCCTCAATTATCCCTATTTATTTGGCAAATTTATGAATTTTAAAGTGATATTGATACATCAAGAACTCAGATTAGTATTGAATGTCAGTATTAAAAGCAGTCTTACAAGCAAGCAAAAATAAATAAAATACAAATGAAAAAAAGTATCAACATTACTTTGAGGAAGTTGTGTATGATTTGCACTTCAATTAATTCATACCATGTAAATATTATTCTTTGATTATGGATATGTACTGGCTTTAACAGCACAATTCATCTGTAAATCTTTGACATCTGAATGGTTACAAAGTCAAACGTTTACCATTCACAACTGGTTGCTTAACTAGCGGTACCACCATGCAGAAGCAGCACAACATACACTTGCAAACAGATGTCCTAGAAACACACAAGACCCAAATCTTTAAATAGTTACCAAGATTCATTCGGTTTTCTTAAATCAAAAAAACATACAACCACATAAGCAGAAATGCCAAATACACTTTACATCTATGTAAATGTTAATTATTAGCAGGTGTGGAAAGTTACTTTAACCATCTTTCATAACCCTTTATATTACCACACAAACAGGATTGGCATGCATGGAGTTTTATGATAGTTGTATTTAGAGAAGTACGTTTTAATAATACAACAGTAAGATGACAGAAAGCCTCCATTGTTTGTCTGCTAGGTTCAGATCCAACAGAATTCAGAAGGACAGGGGTCCTGCATAGCTCAGCAGTTAGGGCATGAGACAAACACTGCAAGTGCATAAAGGCTGCTTCCAACAAAAAGATCCACTACAAAGTATCTTTTATATAAATGAAAGCATGGTATAGGCTAACCACTGTGACGTAGGGTGAAGCTTTTATGTTGTTTTGTGTGCTGGCTAAAAATACTTCTTCCTCAAAGTACATGCAAGTTTCCTTTCAACAGCATTTTGCAGGTAAGAGTTAACTTACTTTGGTGTTCATGTTCTGGGAGAACTCAAGGATGGTATCCACTCTCGTCCAGGCATCTGGGTGCTCTTTTAAGTGTGTCAACACTTCTTGTGCCATTCTTTGCTGTAAATCGATGAGGATAACACTTTAGAATTAACACTGAGGTGATATGAAAAGAATTGCAAGGAAAATGCAACAGTAAAGTCAACATTGTCTGTCTTACAAAAAGTCAATGTGTTACTCTCAGGTGAATGTAAAGTGGAACTTAAAAGAAGAAATTTACAAGCAGCTTCTTTCAGATATGGTGTAGAGATAGAGAGAGAGAGTGAGAGAGAGAGAAAAGGATAACATACCTGTGGTCCTACCCCATGATACAGACAGTTCACCACATTATCCAGCAGATTGATATCCAGTTTCTGGTTGAAGTCCAGCAGCTGCTGTGCTGCATGGTCTGCTAACATTGTCATAACTGCTGGCATAGAGCTCTGCAACAAGGACAGGGGGCGGGGGTCATGAGTGCACAGAACGCATTTAACAGACAAAGTCATGTGAACTGTGTGTTTAGAAACCATTCTTAACAGCTGACCGTGTAACAAACATCTGCTAGACCAACCACTGAGATGTCATTTTAAGATATTAGGCTCATGGTGTCACATGCCTGTCATGTTCAAAAAGTACAGGAAAGCTCCTGGTTCCTTTGCTGGACTCCGTTTAGGAAACTTCAAACTGGCTGAAAATGCTGGACATAGTACTCTGGTTTACACCAGGAGCCCAGGGACTCGAGCAGCAAAAGCCAAAATAACTTAAAATCAATCTCAGTATAATTCCAAACCTTTTATTAGAGAAAGAGAGTTACAGCGCCACGTTATCTTTAAAAAAACAGGCCAGTATTGATCCGTAAACAGATGAGTGCACTATTCAGAAAGCCGAAGTCAATGACACTGCGCTTTTGCTTTAAACAAACAACTTAACAGCTGACTCAGACACAGTTACAAGCAGGCTTTTAATCCGTCCGTGGTGCCTGCGTTGTTTCACTAACCAAGCACTCATTTCTACAACTGCATTAGTATCATTAAATGAGCCACGTGCCGCATATACTATCCGACGTCACGTTGTTTACGTCTGTAAAACACCGAGCACACCGCGAATGACTGGCAGCAACAGTTAAAAAAACAACAAACGCATCTTACAACCACGTCTACCTAGTAGCATCACCCGCTAATTTAAAAAAAAAAAAGAGAGAGAGAGAGAGAGCACAAGCGCGTCTCCCGCACACATTAACCAGCCACTAGGATTCACCCCACACATGTGCTCCCTCACTTCTCACTCCAACCACTCCCACCGAGGATACCAGGGACGGAGGGTGCTCATAAATAAATTTTACTCGCTGTGTCGTCACCGCTGTTTAGAGAAGTTAGCGCTTCTTGCTGCGACTCTACTCCAAAGACTAGAAACGATTATGGGCCATTTTCCGGTACAGTACGGTAAAGTTAATACTAACGCCGTTTAGCACCTAGCAACATCAACTCGACATCCGCTCGCATCACGTACACGAGTGATGCTGCCTCGGTGGGAGAGGCGCGGATTTAATCTCACGCAGTTTGGTGCTCGTCTGCAGCGTCGCACGTAACGTCAAAAGAGGTAGCCTGATTATGCGTTTAGTTCAGTAAAGTTACAACACTTTCTCTGACAGCCAGCGTTAGCTTATTTTTAAGTGGCAAATGCTAGCAAGCGGACAGCCGATGGCTATTTGGTTATCCCCACTGATGCCATTGCATTCTGAATTAGCATGTCGTTACATGAGCTTAAAGGCAAATTACAAGATAACACAGGTTAATGTGCACACCAAGATGCATTTTATTCTCTATAAAGGGTAAAGCCAAGACACGTTAATCACAGCATGGCAGGTTCGTACTTCACCCCAGTTACCTACCTAATATCCGAGGCTCTGACTGAAAAGAGTGGCGTTTGCCAAAAAAAAAAGCTACTAGGTACTTTGAGTACTTCAGAGTATCTGATGATTACAAAAGATTTCCTATCTCTGCAGCGTTGACTATCTCCAGCTCCAGTAGTGAATGATGTCTGGCTGGTAAGAACCACTGATGTGGATTCCAAAACTACTATCACAGTAGACCTAACAATCTGTTACTCCGATACATTTTACGAAACTAAGTAAACCTTGATTCACTAATTTATTCTTTACTCTAATAATTTTCCAGCAGGGTGGTATAGAGGTTGTGTGCCTGCGCCTCCTCTCTTCTCTCCTCTCAAGCAACTAACTCGCAACCGGTTGAAACCGGTTCAGACTGGGAGATTCCATCTCGGTTTAGTTTTCAGCCGATGGCGCCGCGTAAAGTTTGGACTTAGGTTACGCCCAGGCCGCGCTGTGATTGGCTGTGTCTCTGGCGAAGACTTCCTACTTGGCGTCCCATTGAAGGATCGGCCTGTCAGTTTATTTCAATTCGCACAAGCGCCCACGCGACTACTCCGCCCGGAGAGAAAAAGAGGGCAGACTCCCTTGCAGAATGGACTTCTACACGACTCCGTTTTACAGAATGGCGAATAACTTCTCGACCCGACTTTCGTGTCAAAACTGAGCTTTAACATAAACATTTCAATTATTTGAGCAATTACAAGAAATAACTGGAGCGCGAGCGTGCAGCACGCGGAGCAAAAGTAATGGCGTTTGATGTTTGTTATCCATATTAAGCCTCTCTGTGGAAGTTTTGCTATTTTGAAGCCAAATATAGCCAGAAGGCAGAGTGCCTAGTTCATGCAGGTAGCCTGTTGGTTTGAATGATGTGATAAACCGCAACTACCATTCATTTTGCCTGTTGCTCGTAAGCTGGTAATTTTCCACCAGCCACGAGTGGGCGTGGTTACATGATCATGAACGCACGGGGTTAGAAAAACGACCTGGAGCAGAATTTGTTTCCCCGAATGGGTAACGCTACCAAAGTGAACGGGGGACATTATGTATATATATATATATATAGTGTCAGCAGCAGCCGGACGGTAAATGCAGAAACGCTGTCTTGTATTTTCCTATTTGAGCGCCATATATTCAATGCACCGCTGTCAATGGAGGACGCAAACGTGACAGCGTTTTTTTTCCCTCCTCTGTGGTCACGTGGTCCAGCGCGCTACTTGATGGAAAAATACTGGATTTGGTGTGTAGCGGAGACAGTACACAGCCCAGTAAAGTCATTCTGAGAGGATATTTCGAAGGGCGTTTTGAATGTTTACCCAGCAACACTATCTACCGCTCATTCTTTATGTTTCTTAGAAACCTGTAAGACTCGCTTTTTATTATTATTATTATGATGATGATGTCAAAGTAGTCAGAGGTGGGAAGTAATATCTATTTTTAAAGTCCAAGTCGGACTGAGATGCACGTCAGTCAGTGAAATTGCGCAAACTGCAAGAAAATCCATTACCAGTCGGGTTGTTTCAGAGTTGCACGCTGCTCATGAGAAGCGTACGTGTTATGTTATAGTGCATGTCATGATGATACACTACAAGGGGAACTGACTGCACACAACTTGCAGTGTAATGTCAAAGCTATTCGTATTAATGAAAAGTTTTTTTTTCTTTTTGCATATTTTCCATGTCGAAAATAAGTTATGTTATTTCACCTGTTCTGCCAGTGTGCCAATGGCGTCCCAGTGTCCTTGGATCAGCCTCACACCTCAGACAGTTGGCCTATATCCGAGCCTTTGTTATTAACAAACAAGATTTCAAAGCCTATTATCTATGTGTGGAGTCATGCACGCCATTTGCTTTGCCCTCCGTCCTGTCACAGAGTGCCTGACCCTCAGGAGGACAGGATGTGCACATTTCTAGATACAAACAGGTCATCCTGCTTTTTGGGAATGTAATAGACTAGGCAAAGCTATCTGAAGTCCAATTTATATTATGTGTAAGGTAAGACATATTAACATTGGGATATGCTTTAACTGTGGTGGCTTATCATTTACATATAGTGCATGCACATAGTTGTCCACCCTTGTGAGTTTGACAGTTGTAATATATATATGCAAACAAATAAGTAAGTATGATAGACTGCTATTTTTAATGCCCAACAGGAAAGTGTAAGTGCAAATCAACAAACCTCCAAGTAGGTGTGTGACCTCTGCAGGAAAAAGTGTCAGGTACAATTTATAGCGAAGCCTCAGATATTGAAAAATGGATCTAAACCCATACCACAGCTGAAGGCTGATTTTTTTTTTTTTTTTTTTTCCCATAAAGCCAGAAAAGCTTTTTTTAAACATCAGCCGTGTCTTCACTGTAGGGTCCACCAGTGCCCTTATCATAGAAAGTAGGCCACACTGTTTAAAGTTTATGTCACTCTGATATCATTAAAAATAGATGTAGTACTATGAAAATCCTCATCGTGTCATTCATTTTCCCACCCTACACGAGCCCAGCTGCCCGCAGGGCCTCACTGTCCACACAAATGAGGTTCTCTGGTAGAGCGGTGCTGGAATTTATTTTCAAACATGTGTGAAGTTTGGAGGTAACCAAGCTCGATCAGGCACAGGCTGGTTAAAGCTTGTTCTCTCTGGCTGGAGCCTAGTAGGCCATTTACATATATTATCGTTGCACCACACTAGTGGGCTGACCTCTATGTGGCAATCAACTTAAAAAAAAAACATATTGAAAGTTGTTGTGCTGGCTCATACTCCTCTTGTCCCAGTGCCCGAATGGTCAGCTTTGGCATGCAGGTCTATGATAGGAAAAGGAGAAATGAAAAGTGGTGCATAATTTCAGGGTATTATTGCGCAATGATTCCAGTGTGACAGAAAAAGTCAACTTGTTGTCAACTCTGTGGGCTGTTTAAACAATGCGTTTTACTTGCTTGTACCAGCTGCTGGTCGGTACAGGAAACTAATCTGTGCTACAGAGAATAAAAACACTCATTGTTTTTTGATTAGCCTCTGACTCTAGCCCATGTTAAAGTCAGGACCTTATAAACAATTAATAGCGCCATCTCCTGCTGTAGAAGTGTTTCACACTCCTGCGTCTAAGATGTGATTTTGGAGTGCCATCTGCTGGAGAAATGGCTTCTTTTTTTGCTATCGCTGAGATCAAATCTCAAAGCAGTATTTCTATTTCCATTGTATTTGCAATATTGAGGTATTATAATTTTCTGAGCTTTGTCCACAGTCTTACAAATTTGGATCTTGGGTGTCATTTTAATGAGCTGTAGAAAGTCTAATGGTCTCTTAAAGTGTGTGTTGGTTATCTGGGTTACCAAAAAATTCTGGGTTCCAAACCAAAGTTAACTTATCAAATTGAAGCTTAAATCAGTGCTCATATGGAGACCTTTGCTGTAGGCAATACACAGATATTTTGTTTCTAAATCTATGCTTAAGTTTTTAGTTTTAAATGCAAAAAACAAAGATTTAACATCTCTAAAGCACATAACAGAGGATGAAGAACCCCTCATTTCTTTACAGGGAGTGCAGAATTATTAGGCAAGTTGTATTTTTGAGGAATATTATTGAACAACAACCATGTTCTCAATGAACCCAAAAACTCATTAATATCAAAGCTGAATGTTTTTGGAAGTAGGTTTTAGTTTTAGCTATTTTAGGGGGATATCTGTGTGTGCAGGTGACTATTACTGTGCATAATTATTAGGCAACTTAACAAAAAACAAATATATACCCATTTCAATTACTTATTTTTACCAGTGACACCAATATAACATCTCCACATTCACAAATATACATTTCTGACATTCAAAAACAAAACAAAAACAAATCCGCGACCAATATAGCCACCTTTCTTTGCAAGGACACTCAAAAGCCTGCCATCCATGGATTCTGTCAGTGTTTTGATCTGTTCACCATCAACATTGCGTGCAGCAGCAACCACAGCCTCCCAGACACTGTTCAGAGAGGTGTACTGTTTTCCCTCCTTGTAAATCTCACATTTGATGATGGACCACAGGTTCTCAATGGGGTTCAGATCAGGTGAACAAGGAGGCCATGTCATTAGTTTTTCTTCTTTTATACCCTTTCTTGCCAGCCACGCTGTGGAGTACTTGGACGCGTGTGATGGAGCATTGTCCTGCATGAAAATCATGTTTTTCTTGAAGGATGCAGACTTCTTCCTGTACCACTGCTTGAAGAAGGTGTCTTCCACAAACTGGCAGTAGGACTGGGAGTTGAGCTTGACTCCATCCTCAACCCGAAAAGGCCCCACAAGCTCATCTTTGATGATAGCAGCCCAAACCAGTGCTCCACCTCCACCTTGCTGGCGTCTGAGTCGGACTGGAGCTCTCTGCCCTTTACCAATCCAGCCACGGGCCCATCCATCTGGCCCATCAAGACTCACTCTCATTTCATCAGTCCATAAAACCTTAGAAAAACCAGTCTTGAGATATTTCTTGGCCCAGTCTTGACGTTTCAGCTTGTGTGTCTTGTTCAGTGGTGGTCGTCTTTCAGCCTTTCTTACCTTGGCCATGTCTCTGAGTATTGCACACCTTGTGCTTTTGGGCACTCCAGTGATGTTGCAGCTCTGAAATATGGCCAAACTGGTGGCAAGTGGCATCTTGGCAGCTGCACGCTTGACTTTTCTCAGTTCATGGGCAGTTATTTTGCGCCTTGGTTTTTCCACACGCTTCTTGCGACCCTGTTGACTATTTTGAATGAAACGCTTGATTGTTCGATGATCACGCTTCAGAAGCTTTGCAATTTTGAGACTGCTGCATCCCTCTGCAAGATATCTCACTATTTTTGACTTTTCTGAGCCTGTCAAGTCCTTCTTTTGACCCATTTTGCCAAAGGAGAGGACGTTTCCTAATAATTATGCACACCTGATATAGGGTGTTGATGTCATTAGACCACACCCCTTCTCATTACAGAGATGCACATCACCTAATATGCTTAATTGGTAGTAGGCTTTCGAGCCTATACAGCTTGGAGTAAGACAACATGCATGAAGAGGATGATGTGGACAAAATACTCATTTGCCTAATAATTCTGCACTCCCTGTATATTTTGTTGCCAAAATAGGTGCAGCTTTTTACTGAGACATGTCCAAACAAAACTGGAAACACAGTGTATAAGACTATTCTAATAAGCTTGAAAGTCTTGAAACTTGAACTCCATCAAGTTTAACAAGCTCTCAAACACCACTGGTTGACAGAGCCTGTACCGTGTTTTACAGATGGCAGTAGATACTCCCTGCTGTACCTCTAAGACCTATTTCCACTGATTTTCAGTCCAATTCTTGTGCAGTTTAGCATGCCTCAGCCTTTGACATGACTTTTGGAAAATGTCCATCTGATGTAGATAGGCCTGACATTTCTTTCTTTTTTTTGACCTCCACTTTCCTAAAAAACAATTTAAGCAAAAAATGCACATCGTGCCCAGATAGACCAGGTTTTTGACTAACAGCTCTTTGGGAAGCACCTTATCACTTGATCATTAACAGAAATATCTAATCAGCCAATCACGGCAGCAACTCAAGGGGGGGTAAGTTTTCGGACATTGCTCACTTACTGGAATTTTTCCACACGACCACAGAGAATGGTAAGAAAAAGAGAAAATATCCAGTGAGCAGCAGTTGTTGTCGAAGGTCAGAGGAAAATGGCAACATTGCTTTGAGTTACTAGGATGGTAAAAGTAACTGAAATAACTGCTTGTTACACCCAAGGTATGAAGACAGAATCTTGAACACAACATGCTGAACCTTGAAGCAGATGAGCACACTGGGTGCTATGCATGTCAGCTAAAATCAGAAAACTGAGGCTACACAGGCTCACCAGACCTGGACAACAGAAGATGGGAAAATCATCGCTTGTTCTGATGACTCTCGATTTCTGCTGCAACATTCAGATATTAGAGTCAGAATTTGGCATAAAAAATGGAAACATGGATCCATCCTACCTTGTATCAAGAGTTCAGGCTGGTGGTGGTTGTGTAAAGTTGTTGGGGAATTTTTTTAACACATTTTTGGTCTCTTAGTACCCACTGAACATAACTTGAATTCCAGAGCCTGTCTGATTGTTTTTGCTTACGATGTATGTTCTTTTATGTTCTCATCTTCTGACGGCTGCTTCCAACAGGATAACACACTCAAATAATCTCAAACAGCTCTCATACAGCAAGTGTCATTCAGGTCAGCGGGTGTGTTCAAGTTTTCATGAAATGCTTCAACTTTTCATTCACATCTGGAAAGCCAAATAAGATAAAGGTCAAGCTGTCTGGAATACCCTATTACCCGTCCTCAGACTGAGTTTAAACACGACTTATAAGTGGTGATGAAATATTGTCTTTTAACAGTGAAGTTTAAAACATTTGAAACGTGCTCTAACATCTACAGGGAGTGCAGAATTATTAGGCAAATGAGTATTTTGTCCACATCATCCTCTTCATGCATGTTGTCTTACTCCAAGCTGTATAGGCTCGAAAGCCTACTACCAATTAAGCATATTAGGTGATGTGCATCTCTGTAATGAGAAGGGGTGTGGTCTAATGACATCAACACCCTATATCAGGTGTGCATAATTATTAGGCAACGTCCTTTCCTTTGGCAAAATGGGTCAAAAGAAGGACTTGACAGGCTCAGAAAAATAGTGAGATATCTTGCAGAGGGATGCAGCAGTCTCAAAATTGCAAAGCTTCTGAAGCGTGATCATCGAACAATCAAGCGTTTCATTCAAAATAGTCAACAGGGTCGCAAGAAGCGTGTGGAAAAACCAAGGCGCAAAATAACTGCCCATGAACTGAGAAAAGTCAAGCGTGCAGCTGCCAAGATGCCACTTGCCACCAGTTTGGCCATATTTCAGTTTGGCTGGATTGGTAAAGGGCAGAGAGCTCCAGTCCGACTCAGACGCCAGCAAGGTGGAGGTGGAGTACTGGTTTGGGCTGCTATCATCAAAGATGAGCTTGTGGGGCCTTTTCGGGTTGAGGATGGAGTCAAGCTCAACTCCCAGTCCTACTGCCAGTTTCTGGAAGACGCCTTCTTCAAGCAGTGGTACAGGAAGAAGTCTGCATCCTTCAAGAAAAACATGATTTTCATGCAGGACAATGCTCCATCACACGCGTCCAAGTACTCCACAGCGTGGCTGGCAAGAAAGGGTATAAAAGAAGAAAAACTAATGACATGGCCTCCTTGTTCACCTGATCTGAACCCCATTGAGAACCTGTGGTCCATCATCAAATGTGAGATTTACAAGGAGGGAAAACAGTACACCTCTCTGAACAGTGTCTGGGAGGCTGTGGTTGCTGCTGCACGCAATGTTGATGGTGAACAGATCAAAACACTGACAGAATCCATGGATGGCAGGCTTTTGAGTGTCCTTGCAAAGAAAGGTGGCTATATTGGTCGCTGATTTGTTTTTGTTTTGTTTTTGAATGTCAGAAATGTATATTTGTGAATGTGGAGATGTTATATTGGTTTCACTGGTAAAAATAAATAATTGAAATGGGTATATATTTGTTTTTTGTTAAGTTGCCTAATAATTATGCACAGTAATAGTCACCTGCACACACAGATATCCCCCTAAAATAGCTAAAACTAAAAACAAACTAAAAACTACTTCCAAAAACATTCAGCTTTGATATTAATGAGTTTTTTGGGTTCATTGAGAACATGGTTGTTGTTCAATAATAAAATTATTCCTCAAAAATACAACTTGCCTAATAATTCTGCACTCCCTGTATAGGCACATAACACATCAGTTACAGGCAAATGTTGTGCAAAAGCTCAGTGCTAAAATCCAAGTGTCACATAGTGTTACTAGCGACAGAGGTTACCTGTTGAAAGCTTACACTGAAGATTGTTTGTTTGGGTTTTTTAGCCCAAATTCAGTACCCTGAGGAGCTGGAATTTATGAATGTTAGATGATCAGCAGCTCAGGCATGAAGTGTTAGGCCGCTTAAAATCACAGAGCGGGGTCAGTGGATGCCGAGGCACGTGCTGCACCGAGGTCACCAACTTTCTGCAGATTCAATTACTACAGACCTCCAAACGTCATGTGACCTTCAGATTAGCTCAAGAACAGTGCACAGAGAGCTTCATGAAATGGGTTTTCATGGCATCTAAGCCTTACATCTCCAAGTGCAATGCTGGATGTAGTGGTGTAAAGCACACTGCCACTGGACTGTAGAGTGCAGACGTGTTCTCTGGAGTGACAAATCACGCTTCTCAGTCTGACAATCCAATGAACATCTGGGTTTGGCAGTTGCAAAGAGGATGAAAGCAATGGGCCTTATAATGATCTGAGTCTGACTTATACCTGCCATAGAGGTATAAGATGTAACAAATCAGATTCTAGCCACAACTGTCTGTTTAGTCAAGTTTAGCCAGTCAAAAAGAAAAAAAAATTAACTGTCTGCCCAGGCAGCCAGCCTACGTCATACGGCACACACACTGAATATTCAACTCCATTTGGATGGTAGCTGATAGAAAGTGTAGTTCTTACACTTTGATCTGTGCACAGTAAATGCATTTGGATGTTGTACAGCAGGAGCAGAGCCTAAGTAGCCACTGTGATTTTCAAAGTAAAGCTGCCGAAACACAGCTGTGTGTTTAAGAATTGTTAAATAAGTTCAGTTTTTAGTATTTTCCTTTAAGTGCTGGTACGTTTTACTAGCACAATACTAAGATTACATGTTTTTTTCTTAATGTCAGTCTCTTTACCTTCGAGTTCGGTTTGATTGGCACTTGTTTTCTGCCTCAGCTCTGTCACTGCTTCCTTGTGCAAACAGGGCCTGGAGATTTAAAAACATGGACACAGACAATTCAACTATTGAAGAGAGTATGTTGAGATGATAGAAGAGGCACTTTGATGACCTGATGAATCCAGAGTTAGTGTTTTGGAGATAAAGGTAGAGAGGCAAGACTGAGATTTGGACATGTTGAGAAGATGGATAGTGGATATATTTGACAAAGGATATTGAAGATGGAGCTTCCAGGCAGGAGGAAAAGAAGATCACAGAGAAGATTTGTGGATGTAGGGGAGGATGATCTGACCCCTGACCCCTAGGGAAAAGTTAAACTCATCTGGTAGTTCATGAATTCAACAGCAGGTGGCACTGTTGAATAAAATAATGACTTGAGTTTCAAACCTTCAGCAGCTCATGTGCTCAAGAACAGCTTCTAAATGCAAAACAACACATGAGACCATCTGTGGAAGTGATAAGAAGGTCACTATGCATCAACAATTTTACACAGGATCATATGTTAGTAGATTTTTTTTATTGTGAAATCTAATTAATGGGTGAAAAAGATCTAAGATCAGCGACAAAGGACAGCTGGACCAACTGAATATACATTGAAAAGAGGTGAGTAAAGGAAGTAAATGTAGTCGGGTGCAGTGGAACAGCAGAAGCAAAGAAGTGTTCCAAGACGAGGCTCATTAATCTCGTTTAAAAAATGGTATAAAGGCTGATCTTCTTATACACGAGTGTGACTCTCCTGAGTGTGTCTCTATCAGCCATTCACAGCAGCTCCAACATTGCTTGCAAAGCCAACAAATTTTTTCAGTTTCACAATTGCAGGATGTCGCAGACGGCAGCCTTGATGCATAGCTGCAAATGAAAAAGTTTAAAAAAGAAGTAGAATTCACCTTTGTGAGGAGACACTCCCGGCAAATCACGCTGTTTTGATAGGTACAGTGGAACAAGAGGGTTTTAGGGGGGAGGAGAAACACATTATACTGTAAGTACTTTTAAAAAAACATTCCTACACTGTACAGCTGTAAGTTATTTTAAGTATTTAGTAATTTGGGGTGTTTAGAGAAAAGGGTTTATGTGACGTAAGCCAGCAAACTAAAGTGATGAAGGAGTTTTGAAGGAAGTTAGGCAGCTACAATGAAGCCATTGTAATGCTCTCTAAGAAAGGGTTCAGATGGGATCCTGAAGGCAACAATGAATCAATGCTCAGTGTTTTCTTTTAATCTGTGAAAATACAGAAATAATCACAATCTTTTAAAGAACTCCTGTTTCTACTGCAGAATGAATGTGGCACTAATCTGCTGATATTGACTTTGTCTGTCATCATTTCCCTCTGGTCATCACCACGAGGACATTTTAATTTGTGGAAACACAGTATTCAGCCACCTTTCTGCAAACAACAACAACAACAACAACAACAACAAACAAAAGGCATTCCCAGCTGTACTTTGTATGTCTACAGTCAAATATGTGAAAACCACTTTTCTTTTCATGTCATGACTTTAAGTAACAGTAAGGCATTTTTACATTCACGCGTCACTTGAGTCCAGAATTGCTGTTAAATAGTTGAACAAAACTCATCACTCGCCCTGGACGTGTGAGTCCATGTTTTCTATTTCACAACATGAAATATTATTTAGAATATGAATGGGGTCTGAATGCCAAAATTAAGTTAGTTCTGCTGTAAGGTGCAGATTTGCATCATGTTGCTAGGAAACAAACTGGTTTGAATCAAATTTATTTTCAAAGCTGTAACGGTGTCTTACTTTTAGGATTTCTGTCACAGGCCTACACTTGGTTACAACTCTGCTTATTTTACAAATTTGTTTTTGTTTTTCTTCAGTTGACATGTGACCAAATCTGCACTCAAAAGCTGTATTCTGAAATTACAGTTAAGTTTTGATGCATAATTGCAATGGACGCCATCAGATATGAAAACTGCTATGCACCCAGTGAGGTTTCCAAACAGACGGTTCCTTCAGACTGGAGAAATGTTGAGTGGACCGACGTACGTTTCCCTTCTGCTTTCTGAGGATCATAACAGGACGTCAGCTCTGTGCTTTGCTGTCTGACTCTGTGCTTTACTCTGACAGAAAATGAAAGTCTATCTGAATTCTGACCAAGCTGTTACTGCCAAGGATCTGCTCAGCATGTTTTTGGATGTGTCATCTCTGTTCAGGTAACTGTCTTACAAACGTGCTTTAGAAATGCAAAATTCACTTTCATTTGCTTCACGATTTTCCTCTCGTACTTCAGACGATTGTGAAAAACAATCACAGATACGGGATGGTGCATTACCGCAGTGCCGATGAAGCTGCCGTGGCTTTGAGGGAAATGAAGAGCAGCACCAAAGTCTTCTTCGTAGCTCAAGTAGGCATCAGGGAGGTCAGAGAGGGCCCCAAGGATAAAAGATCCGAACGTCCCCATCGAGCACCACCAGGCAGCTGTAGTTACCGCCCACTGCACAGACGTCCCATTCTGTGGGAACCACTGTTTCCAGCTTACAGACAGGTAATGAAACATTTGGACTCCCACAAAAAAGAAAAAAAATCTAAAGGTTTGTTTTTTTTATGGCTGATGATGGATGTTTTGATAATTTTATGAAATCTTTTGTTTTTCTCTCGTCAGACTGTGTCTATTGAAATTGATAACCTCCCACGATCTTGGTATGAAAGAGACCTGCTGCTCAGCCTCCTCCCTCCGACCACCATTGATGTAAAGGTGCTTACTCTCCAGCATTTAAAAGCACTGATTCAGAGAAATACATATGTACACAGCACTGAAAGTTTTAAATACTGTTTCTATTGTTTTAACATGTATGCTCTGTATTATGACCGTGCAGATATTTAAGAGAAAAGCCTGTGTGGTCTTGCCGGACTTCTCCAGTGCCTTGAGGCTCAGAGATTTGTTAAACAGTGCCCTTCACCACCTCCGCTTTATCTTTTCACCTCATGGAAGACGGAGGTGCCCCACAGTGAAGATATCAGCAGCCGGCACCGTGCTCTGCTCTCGGTGACCTGTGACCTCTGCATGCTGTTACATATACAGATCAACACAAAAGCAACAATAACACAACTTCAGTATAATAATAAATGTAAATGCTGCTGTAGAGCTGGACCCATTATTTCTGCATTACATGTGTTACATGATTAAAACCAGAGAAAACAGGAGCTTAAAAGATGGGAAACAATAACACAACCAACATGCACAGTGATCATGGAACCTGAGTGGGATATATTAGAGAGCAAGTGGCCATTTTTTCCTCAAAGTTGCTGTGCTAGAGTCAGTAAAAAGCACAAGGTCCAAAATGTGATGGCTGGATGGCTGGGTCAGCTTTGGGCATCTCCAGATCTCCAGTTCTTGTGGGGTGTTCCTGGTCTGCAGTGGTCAGTATCTATCAAAAGTGATCCAAGGAGGTAACAGTGGTGAACCAATGATCATGGGCCAAGACACTGATACACATGGTGAGTGAAGGCTGGTGGTCCAATCCAGCAGACAAGCTACTGTGGCTCAAACTGCACAAAAAGTTAATGCTGGTTCTGATAGGAAGATGTCACAATACACAGTGTATCGGTTTGCTGTGAATGGGGCTGCATAGCCACAGACAAGTAAGGCAAAACTGGTAGTAAGCAAAAATGCTTCAGGAACGGTTTGAGGAGCACAACAACGAGTTTGAGGTGTTGACTTGGCCTCCAAATCCTCCAGGTCTCAATCCAATCGAGCATCTGTGTACCGGGCAAACAAGTCAGATGCATGGAGGCCCCGCCTCACAAGTTACAAGACTTAAAGAATCTGTTGCTAACATCTTGGTGCCAGCACAAGGTCTTTGTTAGCAACACAACACAGTTTTAGGCAGGTGATCATAATGTTATGACTGATCAATGTATAATCAGGATGCATTGTGTAATACAGGAATTAGAAACACACCTTGCCACTGAACAGTTGACAGAATAATTATAATAATTTTGTTTTCTTTTGGCCCCTGTTACATTTTATTTAAAGCCAAGGGACAAGTTGCTGTTTTTAATCAACTGAGCAGCTTTTTGGAATTAAACAACTGCTTTGATGTCTTACAATTAGCAGTTTAACCACGTTTAACCTAAACATAGTGAATGGCAGATTTTAGTATCACAGGATCTTAGTTCTGCAACTGAGACCATCGACCACAAAGCAATAACAGATCAGATGGCAAACTGTGTGGGACTTCCTGGGACAATGCTAAAGGAGTTTGAGTCCTACTTAAAGGACTGAGATGGCTTTGTGTCTGGATAATTATTAGAGTCTCGAGTTTAATGTGAATGGGTTTTCTGTGAACTCAATTCTACTTTCAGGAGCTGCACTGAGCCCGTGCTGCACTTCTGCACAACAACCACTAGATGGACCATTGGATTCTCCGAAGCAGCCGCACAGACTGAACATGGAATACGTATACTTTACATTATTGTTTCTTTTAATGTTAACTGGATATTTTTCTCAGTTATAAATATTTCTGACATACAAAAACAAATAAATCACTTTTACCTCATTCTATTTCCATTTTAATTTTATATTATAGCACTTATATCACACATCAACTGAGCAGGAAATTGATTTTGCTAGACTCACTCAGCTTAAAAGGTACAATAAGTAATTTTTTCAGGTTATGTAAAGAAAAAAAGGAATGTTGTACTCATAAATATACACTGATTAGTGTTTAATTACATCATCCATCAAATTCATGCATTGTCATAAACTTAGAATGAAACCATTAAAAATACATGGGGGCAGGCACTGGTTTGCATGTTATGCTGACTTCATGTATACAGTGACTGAGGTGGATATTGCTGTTATGCCCAGTTGTGTTTTTTTGTCTGTGGCTTGAGACCAGTAACACATGTAGTATGTCTTAAAAGTTACTTTTAATTTAAAGACCACAAATACTTCTTTCAAACTATATGTGACCATTTAATATTTTTATGTGTATATTTTCATCGTCCTTCTCATTATTCCTCCTCAACTCAAGCGTCATCTCCTTAACTGAAGTTGAAATCGTGAATGAATATGTTTGGTTATTCTCAATACTGTCGCAATTACTTTGTCAGATGATAAACAGTTTGATTAAAGTATCAGATCGTGTAAGAGTTTATTCACTAAGTGGCCGAGTCCATTGATGTTAGATCAACAAGACAGTTTCAAGTTTCTTACATTGGCTAACAGCAGCTAACAGCAGCTAACAGCAGCGCTTACTGACAGAATATTCTGGAATATTCTCCATAACTCACCTTGGTATCGCTGAAACGGACACGTGAGCTTCACTGATTCATTGATGTCACAACGAACGAGTGAACTCAGGCGCAGGACTCTGTTGATGTTGAGAATAAACAGTTTATTTACACGATCACCGAGTGCTATATACAAAGTGCGTGGGGAATAGGGCTCCAGGGAATCCAGGGAAGGAGGGGGAAAGCCACACACTTCTTTGGCCACACACACCACTCACCAAAACAATCAAGATTGCAACTCCAGGGGTGGAAACGGGGATGGGTCCAAGAAGATCTATGTACAGGGGAAGACAATTAGAAGCCAGGGAAACACGAGAAACGACGATACACAGGAAAGAGTCGGGGCTACATTGGTGAGTGTCGTACAACGATCCAGTGATGAGAAACGCTGAGCTGTCGCCTAAATAGTGGCTGAAGTTCAGGACAATGAGCTGCAGGTGCGTGATTACTTGCAAGGGCATGGGCCAGAGGTGGGAACCCCAGCAGAGGCGAGCGAGAGAGAAAGGCCAGAGAGAGAAAGCAACAACAGCAACACCGAGATCGCTGGGGAGACACAGGGAACCATGACAATCGAGGCATATCGGAGTCTTTTCGGAAAGTTTTACAGCCTCCTTCGGAGAAATAGATGTGGCATAAACAGCTAACTGACAGCAAACACTCGCTACAATTGTACTGTTGGCCGAGTTGTTTGTCCTACAGTGGCCACCATAGACAGGATTATGCACTTAAATTGGGAGGAGTAAGAAAAAAGCATTCAGTTAACCGTAATCTGCCATGTACTGACATCTAGTGGTTAGATTTTACACGTTGTACCGTTAAGAAATCACAGAAGTCCCATAACCAGTTTTTTTTATAGCTACTTAAATAACTTTTTTCTTTTTAATGTGATTCTTCGTGAGATGAAACATTTATTATTCACTCCTGAACAAAAGTATTTACTGGCCAAAAGCTGAAGTCATAAGGCGGGTTGTAATTTTTCTTCTATAAAAGCAGGTCTGAGGGTAGAAACTCATTGAACCCGTTAATCCTCACTTAGCAGAGCTCTACATTTCTTCCTTTTTTTTCCTGGCCCATAACCTCAGGCTGCATTTACAGTGGTTTTTCTGGACTGTTTACCTTTGGCTAGGTTCATTTGTACAGGTGAAAGCACTGGAAAGGTGAAAGCAACAACCAGCAAACACAGTGACACACCCATCCATCTGTCTGTCAATAACAGCTGTACTGAACCTTCTGTCTTTCTGTGTCATATTCCTTCCATGTTTACCTATCATGATTAGCTATCTGCTAACATCTCTCTTCCTGTCTTATCGCCTGCAATTGACACTTATCTTTACGATTATTGAGCTTATTGAAGCTATTTTTATACATGGGCAAGGGCCCAGAGGCAGTTACATTTTTAGTTCAGTTGGAAGTTGGCTTATGGAAGTTTTGAGGGATTCAAAATTCCCCTTTGGTTCGGGTTACGAGTTTTGCATAAACAAAGCGAGTTGCTGTTTATCAGTGGAAAACACTGCATCTAATTAATCAAACTATCTTTCAACTGTCATATCGCTGACTTTCCCCTCATCTGCCTGTCTGCCATCTGCTCTGCAGCTACTTCAATAATAGCTTGCAGCTGCATAGGAAGGTGGGGATGGGGTGGGGGAGAGAGTGGGTGGAAGGAAAACCCAGAGGGGTAAAAGGAGGGCATGCAGGCGAGCTGGGAAGGAGGGAGGAAGGAGGGGGCGGTGAAAGCAGAGCTATGATGCAGACAGCAAATCACATGAGCAGGGATCTGTTTACAAACTGAGACCTTTAGACAGAGAACGTGGGGAAGAGAGACGAGGAAGGAGAGTGAATGTGAGAAGAAAAGAGAAAAAAAAGAAACCACAGGCGGAGAGAGGAGACCCTAGGTTTGAGTTACCATTGGCTGCATTGTCTTCCTGCATTGACATACCTCCCCGTGTTCTGTGTTCACAGCAGGAAGCCGGGGGAAGAGATGAGTTGCTGCTTTCCACGGGAACACTGAGAGGCTGCCTGCCTGCTTGGCTGGCTGTGCTGCCGGGAGAACCCGTCCACGTCCCTCCCTTTGTCTCTCCATAATTGGCAACGGCAGGTTTTCACAGCCAGAGAGGACGAAAGCGGCGTGGAGATCTAAAAGGAGCGGACAGAGGAGTGAGAAGAAAGGGAAAAGAGAACAGAAGAAGAGGAAGGGAAGGACAGCCTTGTCACAGTGTTTTGAAGGGGGAAACAAAGCCAGAGGCTCATAACAAAAGTGCTGTATGGGATTTGGAATACATTTCCTTGTCTTGTCAGTGACATTGGTGTCTTCTCATCAGCACAACTCGGATTCTTTGTCATTTGTGGGGAATGCACAAAGGAGCACTTTAGTTTCTACCTCTGATACATTCGCAGCCGTCTGGGAGTCAAAATCTCACATAAGTGGATGTTTTTTATGACATTCATGGGGTAAAATCATCCCAGCAGACTGAAACATTGTGTTCAAGGTCCTAGGTGTCTCTGATCAGGTGTACTGACTCTAGACCACAAGGATTTAACACAGGTATAAGAGGAACCTGGAGGCGGACATCATTTTCAGTGCTGGAAACAATCCCAGAAAAGTTGTGCAAATCATAGTTTGTGATACTGGAACGGCTTACTGGGTTTGCTATATGAACATTTGATGCATCCTGTCCACTGGTGTAACGGTAAGTGACCTGGAGCCAGTTTGCCCTCCTAAAAGAGTTATATTAAGCTGTTCCACCACGATTTCCTTATACATAGTCAACTGATTTTGATTGGATAATGCTACTGGTGTTTTCTAGCAACTGATTTATACATTATTAAGCTGTTTGTAGGTAAGACATGTTTATATATAATTGTTACTATGAGGTGAGGAAGGACTTTCCAGTCACTAGATTAGTGAAGAGCTGACCCAACCCTATCCTGATGTCATGAAGTTATGACAACAGTAACAACTAGGCCACAACATGTTTTACTATTTTTATAATTTTAAAAAAATGACTGCAAAAAAGTTTTTCCTACTTAATCATCTTAAAGATTTTTATGCTACACATTTCTACAAATTTTCCATCCAAAACACATCAAAATAAAACTAGTCATGTTTAACAATGATATAAGCCTATCCCCAACTAATGCATGTGCACAGTAGCCTAGCCTTTAGTGCTCCACTATCAATGATTTACTAGCATCGTGCTAAGATTACCTCCTTCGTCCAGACGTCCTCCTTAACCCTCCTCCTAAAACCCCCTGAGACTGTCACCTGCTGCAGTGACCCTTGTCCATTAGAGAGTGACTTCTGAACCAGACTTCCTCCACTGTAGCTTAACTTCTTGCACTTTAGTCTTGTGAAAACATTAATTACTGTGGTTTAAACCTGACGTTTGTTGCATGGAATGAAAAGTGCCTTGCTCAAACGCCTCAGGCTAAGAACTTGTTTCTCCCCAAGCTAAACTAAGGGGTGTTGGGCCAAAAAGCAAGTAGAACACATTCCTTTGTGATGCAAGGAGAGATATAAAAGTTCATATTAAAGTCGGTCTATTTTAGGGTGTGGAAAGCTGCTTGTTTTCTCTGTCTTCATCATGAGGATAGCAAACATCACCAGAAACAAAAATCTGACCCCAAAATCCCACAATACTTTCCCACAACTTTCCCCTGAATTCAAACACTCTATCTAAGAATGCTAACAGGGTAAGCAGTTTGCAATTTGAGACAAGAGGCTACACAGATGTCGTGTGCAGCTCGTGTGCCAGGCTTTACAGACTGCACAGACACAAGAGTGCACCCCCTAAAACCCAACCCTACATCCACTGTGGAGTAGTGATGGGTCGGTCGCGAACGAAATGGCTCTTAGAGCCGGGTGTTTGACATGAACGACGCGAGCCGGCTCCTTATCGCTAGCCGTGGGTTTTTTGTTGTTTTGTTTTTTCTCTCTCACCCTCTCTCGCACTTTTTTCCCGCTTCACTCAACATGCGAGCCTTGTGCTTTATGCTGGGCAGAGGGGGGGAGGGGCGGTAGTTATGCTCAGTAGCACAGGAACAGAGCGGGAGGGAAAGACAGAAAGAGCCAGGGACAAAGGATTCAGAAAGTTTATTCATGCAGGTCCATATGACAGAGAATATGCATGTTCTTTTTATTTTCATATTATAATTTATATTTAATTGTGTTGTGGTTTGCAGTGTTTTGTGGTATTTCACTTTAAATTTGTAAAAGGAAAAAGCTGAAAATTTAAATAGTTAAAAGTTGAAATGTGAATAGTTTATTTTTGTATTATATGATTTATTTATTACATTTTATGTGGAGTGAATAAATAAACGTATATTTACAGTGGCCCCTAGAGACAAAGCGCATACAAACTTCAAATCACATACGAACTCTGAAACACGTACAAACTCCAAAGCATGTAAAAACTCAGAAGCACATAAAAACTCAAAACACGTACAAAAGACAACAGAAGTGCTCCAGGATGTTAGGGGCAGTGTTGAGCTTTTGTTACCTAGTGGCTACACAAGCCAGCAAGTACCAACCACCGGATTTGGTGTGTGGTAATAACAGGTAAATTAACTTTTTTTTTAAAAATTATTTGACTATATATGAATGCTTGTGTATAAATACATAAACAACACACATATGCTTTCATGCTTTCAATTGTGTAATTTAAGTGATCTAGGTAGCTCTGTTTTGGAAGTTCAGTTCATGCTAGAAATGTGTTTTGGAGTTTGTACGTGTTTTGTCTCTAGGGGCCACCGCATATATTTATATATAAACATATATAAATAAAACCACTTTTTTTGTACATTAGTAATTCCTTTTGTGCATAATTTTATATTATTGTTAATAATAAATTAATTAAAGCAACAAAACAACCTGAAGAGCCGGTTCGGAGCCGAAAGAGCCGGCTCTTTTTAGTGAGCCCAACCGAAACCTCTGGTGGAGCTGGGTGGTCTAATACTCACATAAAAATGTGTTTATACACACAGGTGTTAAACTTATGTTGTTGACCTTCATTCCCTTGATCTAAAATAGCAACGTGACACACATGGGAAGTCCAGACTAGTATATTTTTTGAAACAAGTTTAACAGCCTGGTTTTAAAGGCTAAAATGTTTGCTAATGCAGGCAACATTAACAACTGATAACAACTCTAGGCTACTTGTTGTCCAACAACTGCCGAGGAAAGTTCTGGTTGTAGCTGCTAAATGTTACACGTTGATCAGTCCTTAGCTCTTAGCTACTACTCTGGTCAAGCTAATGGCTACATAGCCTTTAGCTAAGGCTACATAGCCTTTAGCTAAGTAGCTAATGGCAACGTTTTGATATGAAGATAATAGCTAGTGTTGTGTCTTCACTGCTTATGAAGAAATCGCCTCGGAGTCTTCATACTGATTCTTTTATTCCGTATATATAGAACAAGCATCCACGCAACTGTAAACTGCTAAGCTAGCACATGAACACACAGCCGGCGTACCTATCTACATCCGGTGATTTCAAAATAAAAGTTCGAACATTACAGCTAGGTAAATGGGCATTAGCTTCCTAGCAAAGGGATAAATTTATCTGCCACTTGATGCCGGGCAAGTAGGGTACATCTGGTTCATCAGAGTTTTCTAGTGACAAGTCTGAAGAGAACAAAAAGAACCTGTTAAACAGTATAGTTATGAAGCATTGCAAAAAATTGTTTAAAAAAATTAAAAAACAATTGTGTATATTAGCTTTTCCTTTCCTTTTGTGCACATATATATATGTCTCTATAACATATTGGGCTATTAGGGTCATTTCAGAACTACAGACAAAGGACATAAATTGTTCAGAATAAAATTAAATAGAAGCTTTCCCACATCTTTATGAATTTTGCAAACTATTTAGGTCATAAATATTCTGTGCAGAAAAAGCAAGCATGCTTTCTTTCTTTCCTAATGATTTCTGTTGGCATTTTAATTCCACAGCTGAATTAGCTGACTAATAGCTTTGTTTATTGTGTTGCCATACAATCAGGCATGAGAAACCATGAATCCGTATTTGCATTATCACCAACAGTATATTCATGAGTGGCTTGTTCTTTGTGTCAAGATATATGAACAGTGAGCCTTACATACAGGCCACTACCAACGTATTATGGAAATATTATACACTGATATTATAAAATGATCCAGTTTAATAATTAACTGTATTTTAATTTGAAACTATTCATAAATGATTGCTGCTATAGGTATTTATTATATAGCTCAAAATACCTTTTCATAAATCTGAACAACTAAAATGTTTATTATGTCATTAAAGCAAATTTCCTTAGTATAAAAAATCAGCTGTGTTAAGCTATTGTGGTGGGACCGGTTTACACTAACGTGCAAGTAGTTATGGAAGTAGTTTTCTTGTGAGCCAAACTGTGTTGCTCTAGCTGTTTTAATACAGGTTGAGGTAGTTTATACACTGGGTGCAGTCTTTTTCCTCTGTGTGTATCCTATTCTCTTAGGGTGTCTATGTAACCTCGGACTGCAGAACTCTGATCCTTACTGCAAGATGACATCAGAAACATTGCACGAACTGCCGCTCAACGTCTACATAATCATCCTGGGCATTGGCCTCTTCATCCTCATGCTCAGCCTCATCTTCTGCTGCTACCTGTTCAGGTACAGGACAAAAGGCAGTGCAGCTTTAGAGCTCCTGCATCAGATAGCTCTACAAAACTCTTATATTTGTGTGTTTCTATGAACTAGTCACCATTTAGTCATGTGCATTAATTCATTCTAAGTCTGTCAGACTCTCAGCGGAATTGGTCTCTAATTCCAAATAGTAAATGGGTCTTTCTCTTTTAATAAACATCATAAAATCTGTTGTTAAGTAGACAGAATTGTACACCTAACTTACAAATACAAATAACAAAAGAATCAAAAATAGTTCCAAGACATATTTAATCCTCCATTCACTTATACAGGATTTTTTTTTTTACCTATATTGGAGTGTGTTACAAAACAAAACATCTTATTTCTCAGTTTCTTGCAACTGTGTTTCATCCACAGCCAGACTCATTTCTTCGTATCATCTTTTATCATTTGGCATTCATATGGGAGTTGAAATGAGTCACATGAAACTATCAGTCCAGCTGAAACAAGCTAAATTATATTATGGGGTGGGTTCACATGAGCAGATCTTAATGGCTGACTCTGAACATTAGGAGATAGTATTTTCCGCTGTCATTGCATTATGTGGAAATACATGGAACATTGTTGTTTGACAAAATGAAGTGCTGACAGAACAGGTTTAGGACAGGGTGCTGCTTTCAAGCACTAGCATTCCTGGAAAAAGTCAGTGTAAATGGATTGATGAAGTCATGTTTCATCAGTCATATTGTGGTTTCACTAGCAAAGGTGTAGCGAAGATACCCTGGAGACAAAGGTGCTTTTACTTATCCTTCAAATTTAGTAAGGGATTGGTGAACTAGCTATTTGCTTGTTCCCCAAACCCAAAATAATGCTAATCTATTTATGCTTTACACAGCTTGTGATCAGTGCAGTAAAACTGAATTTCAGCCAGATTTTTTTCCTACAAGCGCACATTCCTGACAGAGTTACAGTTCTGCTCAGTACAAGAGTGGATGGACAGGCTGATACATGAATTTCACGTTGTGTGAATTCCAGGCCTGCTCAAAGTACTATCCCAGCTGATTCCTACAGCATGACAAGACTTGTAATGGTGAAGACAGATGTGGAAGCATCAGACATAGTTTAGAGCTTTCATGTATCTAAATAATAATATGTTTCTTATTTGTGCTTCACAGACTGAGGCGACGAGGTGCTAGAGGGCAGTACGGCTACAACGAGGTAATATATTGATATTGTGACCAATATGACAAGTGCCAAATTGTAATCCAGTTACACTTGCGCTTTTTCTAGAGAACTGCCATTTATATGTATATATTTTACACAAATCCCTTCTTCTCAACAGGTTGTTTTAAAAGGAGCGGAGAAGAAACTGAGCCTACTTGGTGTAAGTTAAAGGGGCAAACTGGGCTGAGATGAACAGGAACCAGAGCCAGTGTTAACTATTTAAAAGATATTTGTTATACATCCTTTTTGTTAAGTGATTTAAACTGTGAAAAGCAAAACCAAATAAAGGGATTAAATGGAAGCCTAATTTACTGCTGAGCTGTAGTAAATCTATAATTCAACCAAAGAAATAGGGAACCATTGTTTGGTGTGACTGCAGCATAAATATAGGATAGGATCAGATAAGTGTAAACTTCATCCTACTCCTTTGACTCTTATGACAAAATGCCATCATATTTTTAAAGGTCAAATAAGAGGAGACCATGTAAAAGCATTATACATTATGTAAAACCTGCCAGTTACTTTTAGAACTACTTTTTTAACCATTAGCTGCTGGTTTTGAGGTTTAGCTAGCTACAGCAATTACAGTCATGTGAAAGTTTTCACTCAGAGTAATCTAGGCAGTCCTGTGAAAAACTAAGTACACCTGTACTGCTTCATTGAAATTATGACAGTAAATAACAGCCACATTTTAAATAGACTCTAAAGTCTAGCATTTACCCAGTATATATGAAGGGAAGGTTTTTTATGATAGTCAGATAGTCACCTGTCCGATGCCATACTCTTCAGCGAATATTACAAGTCATCAGATGTAACTAGCAGATTTTGTTGAATATGATGCAAACTTCTACAACAAAAATGAAGTGGCAGTATGTTCTTAGAAAGAATTTTTGTCTTCTTTGCTAGAGTTATTTTTCGTTTTCCCACAGGAGGGAACTATGGTGTGAACTAACACAATGATTTTTGGGGTCATAATTGGATAAAAATGGCAAAAATTGTCAGATATGGCTGAAAAAAGTATGCCAATCTATGGATTTGGCATCTAGATTTAGATTAATCAAAAGTGAAACATACAAACTGCTGAAATAGCAGTGAAATAAAACAGGTGCATAGTTGGCCCATACATAGTAATTTACAATCTGGTAACATGCACAATTGATTGGAGTTTTATTTTCAAGTTCGATGTGACAAATTTCAGTCTACTTTTCAGCATTGTCATCCCGCTTTCTCCTACACAAAAACAGTTTTTGCCTCACATTTGGCTTTTAGTGATCTGGTCAGTCTACAGGGCCTGGGCACCTTGCAGTCACTGAGTCAGCCATTAACTCCTTTGTATACCAAAGTATTCTGAGTCAAATATGCCATCTGTCTGACAGATAAAGCTTGACCCAAACTGGGTCATAAAACAGGTCAGTGATCCCAGGTACAGATGCAAATCTACAACCCGCATGGGTAAAAAAAGAAAAGAATCAAAGTTACCCAGTCAAAGTCCAGACCTCAACCCAGCTGACACGCTGTGACAGGACCTTTGTGCATAAACAAATGCCCACAAAACTCAGTGAACTGAAGCCACATTGTGTAGGAGCCACTGATAAAGTCCTGCAGACTTTACTTTAAGTTATGGCTGTTACAGGTGCTCCACGGGCATGGCTTCATGACTGTAGCTACCACTTTGTGCTAGATGTTATGTATTTATAATTCATTATTTTAGCAGTTTGATACATCATAATAAGCGTAACTAGATTTTGGAAAAGTAAAGCAATCGAATAACTGATTAAATGCCAAAATTGGTATTGTGGTTATTCACCCAAGAGAAACAGGCGAGGTACTCACTGCTAGCAATAAATGTGTGCTTCAGGAAGATCTCTGAAAAATTATAGTAACTGCTATATCTTAATGTAACTTTTAAGCTACCAATGAGCGAATGAAAAGATGGTCTCTATTGTGAAATCACACCCAGATGTTACACAATAAGTGTAAAAAAAAAGGTAGTCGTTTTGAATTTTGAATTAAACCGTCATTTGGCCTTTTCAGCAAACATGTGCGGTGTGCTTGGAAGAGTTTCGCAGCAGGGACGAGCTTGGAGTGTGCCCGTGTTCCCATGCTTTTCACAAAAAGTAAGTTGTTTAGTACATCATTCCATGGTAATTATCAAACCTTCATGAGAGCAAACAACTGACTCCATGTTACGAAAACTCCAAACTCAAAACATGTTTCATTTGTTTTAGTGGTTTCACAAACTTGTAATCATGCACCTAAGCTGACTGCCTGACCGTGGCTCCATTCGTCTTTTTTAAAGCTTAAAAGTTTTAGTGAAATGTGCAAGGATCTCGACCAGCTGGAGAAACGACATGTGCAAATTTCTTGCTGGTCTCTGCCTTCAATTAGCAGCTGACGCAATCACCGAGGCCGTAGAATTTGGAAAAAGATGCCCAGCAACGCTCGCAGGAAATGACTACCAGATTTCTAAGAACTCTTGACCGTGCATGTTTGAACAGGAGGACCTTTGTAACTGAGCCTTGAATTTACCCTGCAGCTTAGGTGTGACAATAACAGCAGCAGTTTTAGACCAGCTTCTGGAATGTACATGCTGTTTACAAAGTGTGTGAGCTGTCACTGTTCCTGTATTTCTCTTTTGTTGTGTTTTTAACCACTAAACCATCACTGGGTCGCCAGGGATCTTTTTTGGGGCAGGGTAGGTTCAGTTCATATTGACCCTTTTATATAGACTTTTCACCTACTTGGTGTATTCAGGTTTAAATCTTAAAATAGGAAAGCTGAAAGGCCAAAATCCATGTAAAGGAGCTGAGTTAAAAGGTAACATGATCTTGCTTCTGGGACTGTGCTTGTTTAACATGTTGCTAAAATGGAACCTTAAGTATTTCTCTGGTGATCTGATGGATGCTACGTGGTTAAAACGGAACCTTTTCACATAACTTTGCAACTTTGTGTCTTTGCCTCATGTCTATCCACATTTATGCAGGTGTCTGCTAAAATGGTTAGAGATTCGCAGCGTGTGCCCCATGTGCAACAAGCCCATTTGTCGCCTCCAGCCTGACCACCAGCAACCAGTGCCTCAGAGTCTCCTGGAGGTCTGAGAGTGGAGCGTACGTCCAGCAGCACTCCACGGCTCTTCAGTCAATTGACCTGTCACTGTACAGAATCCTGTTCCACAATCTGACACACAGTACTTTTAGTAATGTGAGTATTTATGAGGCAGAGCTCTTCTGAAAGTGAAAATAAATATAGATATGAGAGTAAATAAGGAAAGCCAAAGAACATTCCCGGCAAACTGAATAAGGTGAGAGATTGGAATGGTAACCACATTTAATCTGTATGTACACGGCATTCATGATAGAGTTGCAGTAGGTTGAAATCAACCAAAGGCAGAAAAAAGGAGAAAGTTCAAAAATAACCAGCCATCTCATATGGCTTTCCCATCATTGAATTCACAGAACTCAAACCTCTCTCTCCCACCTGAAGGTCCTGCATGTTCCTGCTTGGAATTCATTTCTTTAGATAAAAGGTGTACACTTGCAATTTAGAGTCTATTAATTTAGTTTGGTGTTATTCTCCCTTTGTGCAGCCATGCACAGCTCCAAGTGCTCTGGGTATGTTTGGATCACCCACTCATGACTAGCTTTGCAGACACAAAACAGACTTTTTTTAAAGTCAAACTAACACAACCATGATAGCGATGATCATCACTATCGACCATAGCTGGGAATGGCCCAGAGACCAGAAAGCAGTTTCTAGTGGAGGACTTGTTTAAGGCCAAAAAGGCATATGAGGTCAGAAGGTAGCACTAAGTTTTTCAGTTTTGGCTCTCTTCAAGTTTGTCCTCTTTTCCCAGCTGGCATCAAGTGAGGTTTGACTGTTTTGAACAGAGGTGGAAGAGATTCAGTGAGCATGGGCACACCAAGAGTTAGCAATCCAAGTGGAGCAGACGTGGAGGGAGAGGTGCAGCACTTCACAGTGGGATAATCTGGAGTCAGATTTAAATAAAGCTACTTTTTAATGGTGTGGTCACAGAATTATTATTTCACCTCTTGGCGATCAGCTATTCCAGTCTGTGCGGATTGCCTCGCCGATCATGAGCTAGCTTTTTAAAGCCTGAAAACAAAACCCAGAGAAAGTGCAGCAGTCCACTTTCCTCTGCAACTGCTGGATTACAGCGTGCTGGGAGGTTATCGATTTTCTTTTTTTTCATTGTTGCCAAAACGATTTTGTCCACTGTAGCTTTAACACAGTCAAGCCAGATGTGTAAACTAATGGACAAGTGCCTTCAAGATGCATACAATGCAAAGCCCACTAAAAACAGATGAAGTATTTAAGAGACTTTGTAATATAAAAGAGAAAAAGAAACTGGATTTGAAGTGAAAAATGTAGCATCCATGTAGTTTTGTCAAAAAAACAAACAAACAACAAAAACAACAATAACTCAGACCACAAATCATGCTTCCCTTCATCAACCTGTGATGACAAAGTTGTTACGATTCGTGTTTGAAATTCAGTTTGCTGGTTATGGTGGAAGAGTCGGTGCTACATGTGAACAGTGAAAGTGAAACTTGTCAGACATAAGTCTAAACTTCAGACTTCAAAAGGCTCCAGTTTAATATAGACACAAGTTTTGCTTCAGGTTGTTGATCAAGTGGGGTCAGATAATATAGCTTTACTATAACTGAACTAATGAGATTATTTCTGCCTTCAGAGCAGCTCTGCCTCTGAGAAATGTTTGTATGACAAACTCCAGTCTGCTTGTTTTTTTTGTTCTTTTACTTTACCCAAAAATGACATGCAGCTCCTTGTGAACATGATTTGCTTTGATCGTTTGCTACATTTTCATAGAGCCTGAGAAAAAAAGTGCAGTCTCTTGACAATGTTATGAAGAGATCTGAACCTCCTTTGTCTCTGTGTGATGAGACGACAACGATGATGATGATGATGATGAATGCAGGGACTGTAAAGAAAGTGCAAAATGACCCACGGGGCTGATTTAACTTAAGGAAATGGGATTATTTTGAACTAACAAGAGGAAGAGGTGTATTTATTCAGGTGTATCTACTATTTCTCAGTCAGCTCTGTACTATACTGGGTTGCCAAGCTGAGTGAAGGTAGCCATGTCCCAAATGTCTCGAGTGACTCACCCACTAAAATATACCTGATTTTGATATTTGTTTCTTCTTCTTTAAAAAAAAAAATCATAACAAGGTTTCAGTAAAATATACTGTGAGTCTGTGATGACACAGCACTTTTGCAGGAGTGCTAACATGAACTAATTCATCTTTAAGGCAATCTTAGCTCCCCATGTGTGAAGAGCTACACTTGCTAAAGTAAGAAGGGACTGCAGTGACATGAAAGAGCCTGTCCGAGAACAAGTGAGGTACATCATAATTATAATTCTCTGTGTTCACCATGTTATACAGGTTAAGTACTGTGTAAACTGTAACTATAACAGTTTCTGACTTCTAAAATATATTCAGTACAATCAGCTTTTTGATAAGGTTGTCTGGACCCACGTCTTTTTTTTTTGTCTAGATTTGTTACATGTACACAATTAAAACTGTTTATTTCTATGTTGTCATTTTAATATATGAAAGAAAAGCCTGTTGGTACTCTCGCTATATTTTAGCAACTCTGATCTTTTACAATGTGTCCTCATACAGAATAATCACAGTGTTATAACCAATGAGGTGCCACCTTATCGGTGCTATATAAATGTACCCACCAATAATTCTGTGTAAGTTTAAATGCAGTTTGTTGTTATCTTTTTAGCAGTGTCTTTGGTGTTGACAACCTCAGCCTGTTGGTTCGTCTCTCCATCAAACACTTTGAGCTTTGAAGAAACCAGACAATTATTGTACCGCTATGGGATGCTGTAAAAACCATAACTGGTCCCCAGTGGGGATCCAGATTACTTTAAAATTAAAGTATTCACATATCTGTTGACGTTTATCCAGCACCTTCATTCAGTCAAAAATTTAATCTGTGTTACATTTTATGGTTTGTGCCTAAATGTCTGTGTAGGTTCTCAGTCATAAAGTTCATGGTAGACTTAAATGCTTGAAATGAAAGCAGCTGGACCTCTTTTTGGTTTCACCTTTCATCCAAGAGGCTTCTTTGGTTTAATCCAGCAAACTGAAGAAGCCTTAATGGTTTGCAGCCACATATCAAAAGAATTACAGGCTATTTTCATCAGCGTACCTGCTAATCCACTGACATGCTAAACTAAAATAGCAAACATTACTTTTGAAACATTAGTAATGTTAGCATTATTACTGTTAGTTTGCTAGCATACTGACCTCAGCATTCAGCTTCAAAGTTCTGGTGTGCCTGTAATAACAATCTGATTATTTCATATCACCATTTCTGCCTGTATTTATTACAGGAAGTCACGATATACTGAACTCTCAGACAGTCGATTCTGTTCATCTGTAATGTTTTCAGAGGGAGAAACATTTCCTCTCTCATCCAAGTGACTTCTTCTGACTGCAAGCTTCATCAACCTGTCTCAACCCCAACCTAACAGAAACTAGCACCACTGACTAGCATTGGGCCATGAGGTCAGTTTAATGATCAATAATATGAAAACTGTCACGACCATTGATCAAACGTCATGAGTGCCTTACAGAGAGAGTTGGAAAATGGCTGCATATGTACACTTGGGCGCCCTCCTCAGTTCAGAAGTGTGTGTTTCCTTTTTTCATGTAAATGGTCTCACTGACGTCCCGCTCAAACCAGCGTTCCTCCCTGTCTAGGATGTGTACAAGTGAACAAGTGCCCACTGGCCTGTAGGTGTAACAGACTGTGGAGTCCTGACCCAACGAGGTAGTTCTTCTGTGTTGTGCCATCCACTTAGCCGGAGGTTGTTTGGTTTCCAGGAGTTAGAAATCACAGGTCCTCCTGGCTCTTCACCGCATACATTATAATCTGCTTGTGCCGGGGGATCGATCCTTGGGGTGGACCAGTTTATAATGTTTACATCTAAGTCTTCTTAACTCATAAACAGAATTTCTGGTCTACTACAGGGTCTTTACAGGGACAAATAAGCGACCGTACAGGTACAAAGATGCACGTCTTACTGCATAAATATGCACAACACAAAAGCAGAGACAAAAGAAAGCTGTTGCACAGAGTCAGCAAATGTCTGGAAATTCCCTGCTCAGGTATGACATCAGGGTATTTGTGCAAGAACACATCAATTGTGTCACGAAAAGGTTTTCAAAGATGCTAACTATTGATTGTTGACACTGATTAACCGGATTACCTGCAGACACTTGAAAAGGCAGAAATTTCATTTGAGTCCCCAAAACACCACACTACAAATGTTCTAACATCTATATTCCCACATGCCCTGAAAGTAGTCCACAGTTCCTCATAAAGTAAATATTTAACTTCAAGAAGTCTCAGATATCAGCATGCATTCAGTGTTCTGCAGACAAATTACCTCATTACAGCAAGTGGAGAGAATGATTAGAAGATAGAGAGGATAATCGCAAAGGGAGGGGATAAGCTGGTTCACAGGTTCTCTCAGTACATGACTTGTTGCCTTAATTATAAATAGATATCAAAGAGCATATGGTTCTATTTATGTTTTCGTCTTTGTCTGGAATGGTTGTTTTTGTTTCCTTGGCATCCATGCGTGTATAAGCAATCAAATCTCTGGGCTTAGTGACTCACCTAATGTCTCTTTCCTCTTTCTGGGTGCACAACTCTAAGTGGCTATAGTCTCTCAGTCAGCAAATAGGCTGATTGTTATCCTCCTGCAAGATGATGCCACATCTGGCATAACCTGACTCGAAGAAAACAAAACAAATAAACCAGGAGGATGAAGAAAAACTTTATCGTATTTGAGAGTGTAATAAAGGATAATACATCCATCTACTCATGATACATATTGTACTTTATGGTTCACATAAAATGAACATGTGTCACATGATCTCAGATATACAATACACAAGCTAGTCACTGTTATTCCTGCCTCTTCATTCCCAGGAACTGACTGTTGTATTCCATCATCAGCACAGGGATGTACCAGAAGTCACTTCCCTAAACAAAAAAACACAGAGGCAACCCGATGTCACACAACTCAACAACAACTCACTGTTGTTGCTATTTTGACTTTGTGGATTATAAAGAAGATGTGATTGAAGTTCAGCTTTAGTTTAATGTTTTTAACAAAAATAAAATGGAAAAATTGTTTTTTTACTCGGATGAAAATCCCTTGCAGCTGAAGACTGCAATACCTTAAGCTGCAGCTTGTTTGTGAGTCTTTTCGTTAACTGAAAAGTATACTAAAAAAAACAAGTTGGGTTTTTTCCATTTTTAATAAAACAAAGAGTGGAAATACCTCCAACACACAAACATTTGACAACCCAGCATGCAATTAATTTGCACAAATGTAATGTCTTTGATATGCTGCTCAGAGATGGTCGTGACTCTCAAATCGGAGCCAGTGATAACTCTTCCTCTATGCTGTTGCATGCTGGGGCGGCAGGTGGGGTGTTGCAGATGCCAACGGTCACAGGAGCACGCTCAGTGAGAGACTGAGATTACACAAATGCACCACAGAACGACACAGGAAGTCATCCATGCCTGTACAACTCCTCCATCTAATGCACAGTACACAGAGCAATAGTTACTTTTGCACATGCTCTTCAGTGAAATTAAGAAATAATAAAGTTTGACAGGTTAGAGTAAAATGTCAGTCATATGTATCTCATCTCTGTAATATTCTGGATATTTATAATTGAGCTATTTATATATATCACAGCTATTTCTTATATATTGTAAACTTTATAATATATTTTATTATTTAATTTAGTTCAGTCGGTTACTGTTCTAATTGTCTTGGATTAATAAAGATTCCGATTCTCTCCCCTGTGGAACAGAAACTAAATTAGAGTTCCTAGGCTCATTTAAACTTAGGTGGCATTGTTGCAAGGTAGCCAGAATTCTGTCACTAGTGGGGCATTGTTTTGTAAGCTTTCTGTTTACTCAGATCAGTGACTGCCAACTTCCCCCTCATGCCACATCAATCATTAACCCCAGTTTTACAGCAGGACCCAAGTTTTCCCAGCACAGCACTGCCTCCGCTGGTTTGTGTTGTTCCCGCGGTGCATCCTGGTACCAGGCAGTCGCCACCTACACACAGGCTCATGCACCGAGGCATGTATGTGATGTAAAAGAGGACGTGATTCATCCGACCAGGACACCTTCTTCTATTGCTCTGTGGTCCAGTTCTGATGGTCAAGTGCCCATTGTTGGTGCTCATAGTGGTGGATAGGGGTCAGCATGGGCAGCCTGACTGGTCTGCAGCTATGCAGCCCAGTACACAGCAAACTGTGACGTTCTGTGTATTCTGAAACCTTGCTTTTTACTGACTCTAGCACAGCAACTTTGAGGAAAAAATGGCCACTTGCTCTCTAATATATCCCACTCAGGTTCCATGATCACTGTGCATGTTGGTTGTGTTATTGTTTCCCATCTTTTAAGCTCCTGTTTTCTCGGGTTTTAATCATGTAACACATGTAATGCAGAAATAATGGGTCCAGCTCTACAGCAGCATTTACATTTATTATTATACTGAAGTTGTGTTATTGTTGCTTTTGTGTTGATCTGTATATGTAACAGCATGCAGAGGTCACAGGTCACCGAGAGCAGAGCACGGTGCCGGCTGCTGATATCTTCACTGTGGGGCACCTCCGTCTTCCACGAGGTGAAAAGATAAAGCGGAGGTGGTGAAGGGCACTGTTTAACAAATCTCTGAGCCTCAAGGCACTGGAGAAGTCCGGCAAGACCACACAGGCTTTTCTCTTAAATATCTGCACGGTCATAATACAGAGCATACATGTTAAAACAATAGAAACAGTATTTAAAACTTTCAGTGCTGTGTACATATGTATTTCTCTGAATCAGTGCTTTTAAATGCTGGAGAGTAAGCACCTTTACATCAATGGTGGTCGGAGGGAGGAGGCTGAGCAGCAGGTCTCTTTCATACCAAGATCGTGGGAGGTTATCAATTTCAATAGACACAGTCTGACGAGAGAAAAACAAAAGATTTCATAAAATTATCAAAACATCCATCATCAGCCATAAAAAACAAACCTTAAGATTTTTTTTCTTTTTTGTGGGAGTCCAAATGTTTCATTACCTGTCTGTAAGCTGGAAACAGTGGTTCCCACAGAATGGGACGTCTGTGCAGTGGGCGGTAACTACAGCTGCCTGGTGGTGCTCGATGGGGACGTTCGGATCTTTTATCCTTGGGGCCCTCTCTGACCTCCCTGATGCCTACTTGAGCTACGAAGAAGACTTTGGTGCTGCTCTTCATTTCCCTCAAAGCCACGGCAGCTTCATCGGCACTGCGGTAATGCACCATCCCGTATCTGTGATTGTTTTTCACAATCGTCTGAAGTACGAGAGGAAAATCGTGAAGCAAATGAAAGTGAATTTTGCATTTCTAAAGCACGTTTGTAAGACAGTTACCTGAACAGAGATGACACATCCAAAAGATGAGAACATGCTGAGCAGATCCTTGGCAGTAACAGCTTGGTCAGAATTCAGATAGACTTTCATTTTCTGTCAGAGTAAAGCACAGAGTCAGACAGCAAAGCACAGAGCTGACGTCCTGTTATGATCCTCAGAAAGCAGAAGGGAAACGTACGTCGGTCCACTCAACATTTCTCCAGTCTGAAGGAACCGTCTGTTTGGAAACCTCACTGGGTGCATAGCAGTTTTCATATCTGATGGCGTCCATTGCAATTATGCATCAAAACTTAACTGTAATTTCAGAATACAGCTTTTGAGTGCAGATTTGGTCACATGTCAACTGAAGAAAAACAAAAACAAATTTGTAAAATAAGCAGAGTTGTAACCAAGTGTAGGCCTGTGACAGAAATCCTAAAAGTAAGACACCGTTACAGCTTTGAAAATAAATTTGATTCAAACCAGTTTGTTTCCTAGCAACATGATGCAAATCTGCACCTTACAGCAGAACTAACTTAATTTTGGCATTCAGACCCCATTCATATTCTAAATAATATTTCATGTTGTGAAATAGAAAACATGGACTCACACGTCCAGGGCGAGTGATGAGTTTTGTTCAACTATTTAACAGCAATTCTGGACTCAAGTGACGCGTGAATGTAAAAATGCCTTACTGTTACTTAAAGTCATGACATGAAAAGAAAAGTGGTTTTCACATATTTGACTGTAGACATACAAAGTACAGCTGGGAATGCCTTTTGTTTGTTGTTGTTGTTTGCAGAAAGGTGGCTGTCAGAACAGTATGATTTGTGTCCTTGGAAAACTGAATTCTGCAACTTCTTTTTCCAACGTTTTAATTTGCAGCTACGCACCGAGGCTGCTGGCACTTTAAATTCTCTTTTTGCTGGTTTTTATTGTTGTTTTCATATCTAAATACCAGGAGAAAGATCGTATCTGTGTTCTCATTAGGATTGGGATTTTTGTAGGCTTAGCCTATGGCCTATAAGTTTACTTTGTTAAATGCTAGTTATGACACAGTGTGTTTCACTTCTCTTATGGAGAAGTGTGAAAGTAATGTCATGAGTACTGTAATGAATTACTTTCTCCTTGAGTTGGTACTTAACATACTGCGTTACTTTTTAGTAACAACAACAACACTGATAAGAGCAGAAACAGCTCCAATGTGCACAGACAACATCCACAGCAAGCAATTAATTTGCATGAATGCCTGATATACTGCTTAGTGACGACGGTGACTCTGAGAGTGGAGCCAATGAGAACCTGGGGAACTGATAAAGAATCAGGATGGTTGAATTCTTATCAGTTCCCATCTCTGCTGAAATACACGTCCTACAGGTAAACGACGACATAACTGAAAACAATTCCTGTTTTGAGAGCTCATTGAGCTCAGCCGTTAAAAAATAGAAAAATATGTTTTTACTGTTGGTATTTCCAGTGGCGTGTCTAGAAAATTTTTGTTGGGGGGGCCAGGTAGGGGCACAGATTTGGAGAAGGGTGGCAGATTTAATTGGCAGATAATGTTTTTAAAAAAAAATTCTACCAACCCTTAACCATAATTCAATAATCCTATAAACCTAATAACCAAATGCACTTTTAACTCTTATTAGAATGAGATTTTAACCACTACGGTGCAAAGTTTTTAGATACTGCGTTGATAAAGTACAAGAGATACAATCAGTGCTTTGTCAGTGTTTACTCAGCATTCAAGGACAGCAATATTTGCATAGTATTTTTACTGACATATACTGCACATATGTTTTGGGCAAAAACATTTTTGAATATTAAAATACGAACATTTGTAGCAAACAATTGACAAATTAGCCATTCCAATGCAAAACTTTCTCTGCCTGTTAAAAAAAGAAGATAATCTTCTCACAAACTGGTGTTTGATTTTGAAACAGGAAAAAAGTGGAGAAACAACTGAAAAGACTAACATTTGAATGAAACCTGAAAGCAAGTAAATACTTTCTATGCTGCCTTATGGTAAACTTTGGTAATATTGATAAAGAACAACACTGGCTGATGATGAAATACATTCAGCTGGCATGGTGACACTGCCAGTATAACCTGCAGGGCTGGACTGGGACAGAAAATCGGGCATTTTGACTACAGACCGACCCACCAGGTATTAAAGCCATAAAGCCTTTGAATGAAAACAAACCCTGTTGTGACAGTGATGTACAGTCTTTTTGGTATATGTATGATTTCTATACATTTTACGTCAGATAAAAACTTTGGTTGTAAGATTTAGATAATTATTTAATAAAAGCTAGATATTTTAAATGAGAATAGGAAAGAAAAGTATTTCTTTGTGCCCCCTTTCCCTGTTAATGCCCTACCTGGCCCCCTGGCAAAACTTTGCTAGACCCGCCCCTGCACAGTTACCAGCTGTCAGCTACATAAAAAAGGATCCTGGTGGGTGGTCTTCACGTTTCCCTCTCACCAGATATCCAAACCGACATCATGACCAGCAGCTTTACAGCTGTGGCTCCAGCAAACATCAGCTGATACTAGAAATTAATATTAAATAAATTCTAACAACAGCCGATCAAGCTTAAACGTGCTGCTGTTGTTTAGCGCGACATCTGCTGGTTTCGTCTTTCTGGCGCAAAGTGGGCGATAAACAAACAAGAGAGAAAAGCCGATCAGCTGATCATCGATCAGTTTCATGATTGAAGTAGCAACAGGAGAGGGAGGATGAGAGAAGAGGCAGCTGTGCAGCGTAAAGACAGAATAAATCCAGCTTTGTGTCTTTTTCCATTCTAGCTGAAGTTCGGGACAAACTGCGTCTCTTCTCAGCTCAATACGAAACGTGTAATATTTTCTCTGATTGAGGGACCATTCCATTTTTTTAAGGAGCCGTTGGCAACTCTACTAACTAACCTTATGAATAAAATAAAGTTCACTATCAGTAACATCATAGCAACCGAACAGCTGTATAAAAACTCCAAGCTGGCTAGAACGCAGTATGAGTTATTGCAACTGACAGTAAAAAGTCAGCACAACGAAAATAAACTCCACCTAAACTTAGTTCATATCTGACCCAGATAGACTGCAGGTCATAACTTCTTACCTGAAGTTCAGTTCACCTGACACTCGGACTGGCGGCTGCCTCGGGGCTCTCCTCCTGCCTCCCCTTCCCTCATCCACCTGCTGCCTCTGTGGAAGCCCCGCCATAGCCACCACCAAACAACGGAGTTATTTCTACACATCGACCTGCATCTGGCCAATCCACCACCTCTCATTGTTCATGCCGTTACAAAAAAAATAAAAAATAAGTCAAATAAGCCCGATGGCCAGTCCAGCTATGTTAACCTGCAACCAAATCTGCAGCTCCATACAGCAATGTTACGACTTAGATTACATCTTATAACTCATAACTCTTATGTTAGCTCCCCTCTGTAGCATACTGTCTGAAATATTCCACGGCTGCAATAATTCTTTAAGTGTTATTTTTTCCTTGGTATTCTAATTTCGCCGAAGTTTACTAAACTCAACAAACTTAATATTACTTACCGGGACATTTATTCTGTCCTCATTTTCTTTCACCGAAAAATTGTTTCCTGCAGTGACGTCTTTCGTGCTTGGCTCTCCTACCTTTGCTAACGTGATGCAAATAGCGCAGAAGCCGATGCTGCATTCACTTACACTCGGATATCTGAGCGTCACCGTGAAAACATAATCGGACATTTGATATTTGATTGAATTTTATTGTTTTGCCTTTGGGGTGGCACCTGGGGTGGCCAGTCTGGTTGGGGGGGTGGCCTGTGCCCCCCCAGGCCACCCCGCTGGACACGCCATTGGGTATTTCATAAAATGACAGAAAAAACCTTTCTTGTGAATTAGCTGACGAGCTCTGTTTGTTGTTTTGTTTTTTAAAAAATTACAGGATAAAGTCCAAGTAAGCTGAGAGTACTTTCTGTAAGTCTACAGATTTATTTCTGATCGTGTGATGTTTACTTTCCTGTTCAGTGGTTCCTTCCGGTTCATGTTCCTCAGAGAGGTGCTACATTAACACAAGGCCCCCTAACACTGATGTAAGGTCTGTTCTAAATGCTGCTTTGGTTTATCTATAACAGCATGTCTTAACTGTGATGGTCATATCAGTGCAACGTGTAACTCCATTAGGACTGCTTATCTCTATGTTACCATGGAAACAAAGGTGACTTAACGCAGGAGGCTGTGTGTAGCAGATGAGAGAGCGGAAAACTGTGGTTGTTAGGTATTTTAGTACCATGGTAGCATTTACTGGATATTGTTTTATAGTGACATTATGCAGGAAAACTCTGTCATTCAATAAGGCCCCTTTGTTTTAGTTATTTTTCTCTTTGACCCAAGAATTGATGTGTGAGAATCACAGGCTGGTACAAGGTTGAAATACCACAGAGATCACTCCCTCAGCTACATTAGTTTCTTAATCTTTTAGACGCCTGTTGAAGGCCAAATGGTTTGTTTCAGATTTCACTAATGTAAGAACTCTTTGTTTTGTGCCTTGAAAATATGTCGCTGAGATAATCACAATTGTAGCTGAACTGATAAACTACACAAAGGATGCTTCTTCACCCAAGGGCAGGAAGACGCTCCCTTATCTTGGTCTGTACTGGTTTAAACTGATAATCTGCTGTCTCATGAATTTTACCCTCTATATAAACTGTTGTACTTGTGAATAAAGTTGAGTCAATTTGGGAAGACAATCTAAAGCAGTCTCTGTTTTCTTGTTCTCCCAAGCTGCTCCCGAGCTCGTACTAACACGCTGAATGGCATGCTTGAATATTACTTGAGAATATATTTGACTGTGTTACAGACTAAGGGACATTCTCTGCTGATAGGTGAAGGTACATTCTCTGCTGATAGACGTCCACGCCTCGAAGGAAGTCGATCCACGGATTAGGCCTTGGAAACCGTTTCCTTCAGTGGTGATATGAAGCAGATCACAGAGATGAGGGGCAAGGTTATGAATACACTTAAACGTGAGAACTAATATTTTAAAGTTTATCCTGGCTTCTATGGGCAACCAGTGAAGCTGTTGAAGAAGTGGGGTGATATAGTCTCTAAATCAGGGGTGTCCTGCAGGTTTTAGATCTCACCCTGGGTCAACACACCTGAATCACATGATTAGTTCATTACCAGGCCTCTGGAGAACATCAAGACATGTTGAGGAGGTAATTTAGCCATTTAAATCAGCGGTGTTGGATCAAGGAAACATCTAAAACCTCCAGGACACCGGCCCTTGAGGCCTGGAGTTCGACACCTGTGCTCTAAAGGGAGTACGAGTTATGACCAGAGCTGCAGAATTCTGAAGAAGTTGAAGTTTATGGAGGGACTTCCTGGGGAGACCAAATAGGAGGGAGTTGCAATAATTGATTTGGGAAGTAATAAGACTATGGACAAGGATGGCAACATCCCAGGGAGTAAGGAAGGGATGAAGTCGGTTAATGTTACGTAAGTGAAAGTATGCAGACTGGGTTATGTAATTAATGTGAGGCTGAAATGAGAGAGTACTGTCAAGTATGACACCCAAACTCTTTACCTGCGGGGATGGAAGGATGGGGAAATTTTCAATATTAATGGGGAAACTGTGAGATTTGGTTAAGGTAGAGGCTGTGCCAACGACACACGCCAACTGTTAAGTTTGAGAAAATTGGAGGAGAACCAAGATCTGATCTCCATAAGACACTTCAAGAGGGAGGTAGGTGGAAGGGATGAATTAAGTTTGGAGGAAATATAGAGCTGGGTGTCGTCAGCATAACAATGAAAATTTATATTATATTTTTGGAATATTTGGCCAAGAGGGAGCATGTAGATAATGAATAAAAGAGGCCCTAATACTGAACCCTGGGGCACACCAGCAGAAACAGGATAGAGACTTGAAGAGTAGGAATTAAATTGGATAAACTGAGTGTGGTCTGAGAGATATGAGGTGAACCAGGCAAGGGAGGTGTGACTAATGCCAATGGATGCTAATCTGTTCAGGAGGATATTATTAGAAACTGTGTCAAATGCCGCACTAAGATTAAGAAGGATGAGAATGGTTAAAAGACCAGAATCAGCTGCCATCAGAAGGTCATTCGTAATCTTTAACAAAGCAGTTTTTGTACTATGAATGCGGCGGAAACCAGACTGAAATTGTTTGTAGAGATTATGGTCATTGAGGTATGAGTGAAGCTGGGAGGCAACAACTTTCTCAAGGATTTTCAAAATAAAGGGGAGGTTTGATATAGGGTGAAGGTTATCAGAATTATTGGGATCTGCAGCAGGCTTTTTGAGAATTGGAGTGACAGGAGCAGTTTTCAGGGAGAGAGGAATAATTCCAGTGTTAAGGGAAGAGTGGATAATACTAGTTATGAGAGGAGCCAGTGAGGGAAGACAAGCTTTAACTAACACAGTGGGAAGAGGGTCAAGCTGACAAGTGGATGATTTAGATTTTTGAATAAGATTTGATACATCAGCTATGGAGGGAAGAGTAAAAATGAAAATGACTGGGAGGAAGACAGTGAGGAAAACAGAAAGTCTACCTCACAGTTTATGAGTGAAAAACTATATAAGAGAGTTGCGAAAGTCAGCAGAGTCTATATGAGAGGGGAATCAGTCCGGAGGTTTTGTAATTTTACTAAACAATGAAAAGGGAGACCTGGAGTTACCTTTACTAGAGCTGATTGAACCAGAATAGTATGCAGATTTGGCTGAAGCAATGCAGATATGATCGTTATACATTTCTTTGTGTATGGTAAGTCCAGTTTTCTTGAACAGATGTTCCATTTGGCGTCCTTTAGCTTTGCGATGGCGCAGGTTAAGAGTAAACCATGGTGCTGAACGGGAAAATGAGACAGTTTGGTGTTTAAGTGGAGCAAATATGTTAAGAAGGTTGTGGAGGTTGACATTATAGTGAGAAACAAGTTCATCTGGGGATGAGGTGCTGTGAACAAATGGAAAATCATAAATGGCAGATGAAAGATCAGCAGGGTTAATATTATTAATTTTCCTAAATGTGATGTCACGGGGAGTACAGGTTTTTGAGGCTGTTGTATTTACAGTAAAAGAAATAAACTTATGATCAGATCCTTATTTGGCTTAGGTGGCCGGTACACAGTACATATAATAGTGGGAGTAGATCCAAGTAGCGATGTTATCAAATGAGTGGAAGGGTGACAGGGAGAACTTTCCAGTGCTTGTGGTGAATTATCGCGAGGCCGCCCGGAGTTGCGAGGTTGACAGATGTAAACAAACTCAGATGGAGTAGAGCCATTAAGTGAAACAAAATCAATAGGCTGTTGCCACGTTTCAGTCAAGCAGCAGCCTATAGTTAACTTTCTATCTATGATCTCTGGTCACTACATTGCCTGGACTTTATTTCGTGTGGATGGAGCTCTGGTAATTAGTTTAGCCGTTCAGCTCCTTTACTAGCTATTCATTGAAGACTGTCTCAGAAGCACCCTCTGCTGTTCGCCTATTGAATTACAGCCAATTTCTGTGCAGGAAGATTAACAGGAATTTCACTGATTCATTACAAAGTGTCCATTTCCATGAGCCATAAGTATCTCATACAGCGCAGTCAACCCTTCGGTACAACACTTTCAGAGTCATTCACGGGCACATGTCAACCTGCCTAACGAGTCAGAGTCTGTGAAGGTTCAATTGCTTTCTAACAACAGCAGCTACTTAAACACATAAAGACAGGCATACAATTGTTTGTTGAAAGTTTCTTTAAAGAACACTTGGGAGCCACTATATATTCAATACAGTATATTAATTATATATTAGTGATAAAGAAAATAGTAGGTTTTATGTATAATTTATGCTCAAGTCTAGGGTCAGATGACATTTATTTTGAAGTACCCAGACCGGAAGTTGTAATGTAGTCGCCATTCGCCGAACACGAGCGAGGGAAATTGAGTTGTTTATATGAGCATGAAGAAAGCAACAAAGTGCATTAAGTTAGGACGTGATATCGTTTTATGTTAAATGTAACTTTTAGGCATTAGTACGTCTGAAGGATGTTTTTTACTTAGTCATTTTCAGTAACGTTAGCTGCTAGACGGTTGCCGCTTTCACGTGCGTTTTTTTTTTCTGGTGTTGCATGTAATAAGCCAGCTAACGTTAGCCGCCTAGCCGAGCGTGGCTAACTTAAAAACAAGTTTAGCCAGCCTTAAAGAAAACGTCGCTCGTTAGTGCAAAGTTGAAATTTAGCTAGAGGAAGCTGTTTAAGTTTCCATTTTGGCCGTAACTAAAAGAGACGAGTGAAGGGTTTTGAAGCGGGAATGTCATCGCCTCCGTTAGGTCGCACGAGTCATGAAGGGTCAGCGAACGCATCAGACAGCGACTCCGAGGACGAGGTGCGTTTACAGGTGTTTTCCCTCACCTGTTTTTTTTCCTGCTGTTTATTCATAATGGAGGCGGCTTTTCATGCTGTTCTGACAGTTATATCTACTGTGCAAGAGCTGTCCTGCCCACTGAACTTAGCAGAACAATGCACTACACGGAATGTACACGTTAATATAAATAGTAGCTGACGCAAAGTAATTATAAGGTTATAGTGATTTTTTTTTTAAATCATGTAATCATTTACGTTGGTTTGTTTATATTTCCACAGCCCACGCTCCCCCTTAATCAGTTCTATCCATACATCCGCTGTGCCCTTTGCTGTGGGTTCCTCATAGATGCCACCACCATCACAGAGTGTCTGCACACATGTGAGTTACATCTTTATCTGCTGCGTTTAATGATTTAATGTGGTGGGAATAATGGTGGTATCAGCATTTATGCAGTGCTGTGCAAAACTCTTGTAACTGCCACAAATACATGAAATATGTATATGAAGCAGTGTCTGTTTGCATAGTTTGCATTGTAAATGATTTATTTAAATGATACTTAAAAATTTTTGTGGGCATGTGAGAAATGGGTATTTGATGTCTGAAAAGTATTTTTTGTGCTTTTTCTTTCCTCCCCAAGTTTGCAAAAGCTGCATTGTGAAGCACTTCTTCTACAGCAACAAGTGTCCCACATGCAGCATTGTTGTCCATCAGACACAACCTCTTTACAACATCAGGTGAGTCTGACTATTTTGGTCATATAGGAATCATCTAAGCAACTTTCAGGTGCTTTTTTCAAAAGGGGTCAGCACAGCGAGTAGAATAGAATTAGAATTAGAATAGAATTCAACTTTATTGTCATTGCACATGCACAGGTACAGGGCAACGAAATGCAGTTTGCATCCATCCAGAAGTGCTTTAGTGATATAGATATATTACAATATATATTAGCAATAGTATAGATATGTAAGTATACTACAGAAATGGGTCTATTATGGTATGTTATAATGTACACGGTATGAAGTATGTTGTGAATATTCTATAACTAAGTATGTAAAGGTTGTAGTGAGTACAAGCTATGTACAGGCTATGAACAGGATATAAATATGAAAAACTATACAGAATATGAAATAAATAACTTTACAGAAATCTGAGATATACAGCTATACAGAAATGGGAACTATGCAAGTTGTAAACAGTTGTAGGATTAAAGATTATCGAATGTACAGAATGACTATTTACACAGAGCTATACAGTAGTGCAGTTAAGATAAGTGAGATATGTGGATAGTTTCTACAGAGGCTATATAAAGTGCTAGTGGTTGTGAGTGGTGGTTCAGTCCATGTTATTATTGTGTGTTTGAGGGTACAGTTGTCCATTGTGGGTGTGTGTATGTTCAGTCCATGAGTTTAACGTGGGTCAGATGTCAGTAGTAGAGTAGCTCTTCATGTTGTGATTTGGCAGATTTTTATGCCAGATCAGTACTATCAGTAGACAGTTTTGGTTCAGATGGTTGTACAGAGTACGGAGCAGGTGAGGAGAGAGGTACAGCAGTGAGTTCTTACAGCCTGTCATGGTTTGGTGCTGCGTTTCAGCCAATCATGTTGATTTGTCTTGTATCGTATGAGGCTGATCTGCCATGCAGTTCCATCTGTAAAGTGCTTAATATGCTGAATAACCATTATGTGCACATTTTTTAAAAAAAATGGAACGATTTCATATTTTCATAGCAGAATATGATGAAATAAGGGTGGCTCAAGACTTTGGGACAGGACTGAAATCAGGGGAGTGGAGAAGAAATGAGTGCTTTAGTCTATCACAGTGACCCCAGCAGCCTGAGCCTAGAGACGTGTAACTAATGTCTCTTTTCCATTAGTGTCAACTTGACTCAGTTTTGGTTGTTTTCCATTAAAATTGAGTACCTCCTAAATGTGCATGGGGTTGTTATAGCAACGCGGCTAAAAGTCTTATTACGTCATTTGTACATAACACAAACACAACACAACAATGGAGGACATCGAGGTGATGGAATACCTGCTGCTCTGTCTATGACTTTTATCAGACTCTGGGAGCACAGTGTTGGCTTTTGTGTAGCCGGGTTTCAAAAATGTCTCCAAAAATGGAGTCACTCTCATGACTTGAATGATGCCACTGGCTACCCAATCAGTCTTTTGATGTCACATTTCAGAACATTCAAATCACGTGGAACCCTGGCTGAGTAGGCACTAAAAAGGTACCTGATACTAGGGCTGGGCCATATCATACCGTTGGCGGTAATACCTGTATAATGTTGGGCAACGAAAAAAAAAAAGAAATATCGCGATAGAAAATGGGTAAAACGCGCATGCGCAGTGCCTTTGTTTTCATATGCACATGGTGGAAAAAGCATGGCGGCGACAGAGAATGAGGGCGAAAGCGGATCGTTGAATGAAACGGATGAAGCAGAAGTGGTTTGTAAAAATGCTGCAACTTCACTGTGGAACTGGTTTAGCTTTCGACCGTCAGATACACAACAAAGCACTATTTTTGGTAGCGCATGCTAGCGGGCCGTCGTTATTACCGTGTTTTTCTTGCAAAATACGGCACACTTAAAATCAATCCTTTGATTTTTCTGAATATCGACAGCGCCCCTTATAATCCCGTGTGCCTTATGTATGAGTTCTGGTTGTGTTTACTGACCTCGAAACGATTTTATGTACACGGCGCTCGAAAATCTGTCAAATGTTTTAGTACGACTTTGCTGAGCTACGAAGCCGCACTGCTTGATGGATTGTCGGAGCATTACGGCTATCGTAGGCAGGAGCCTCGCGGAGTGATACGTACTGTGCTTCAACATAATATTACCGTATTGTGTGTGTATAAGCTCTTTAAGTTTTGTGGATATTATACATGGTTATGCTGAGGATATGTCGGCCAATTTCCACTGGAAATGCCTTTTGGTTAAACTGTCAGCAAGAAATTTGCACTGTTACATTTTTATATAACTTTAATGCACATAAAAAAACAGCTGTTTTTTTTTTGTTTTGTTTTGTTTTTTTGCACTAATAAAGTTGTGGAGTTGTAAAGTATTTTGTCTAGTGTCAATTATATCATCAGTTATATCGTTATCGCAAATTTTCAAATGTATATCGTGATAAATATTTTTGGTCATCTCGCCCTGCTCTACCTGATACCAGGTGCTACCACCTAATGAAAAACCCTAAAACCGATTCAAGCTGAGTAGGTACTAGTGAAAAAATGCTGTAAGGGATGCTCGCCTTTTTCCAGGGACTACTTGAACACGCATTGACCTCCCCAATGGAAACTTTAGCCATGTTTAATACGAGTATGCATTGAGATATGAGATTCACAGGTTTGTCTCGTTTCCCTGCAGGCCTGACAGACAACTTCAGGATATAGTTTATAAAATGGTTCCCTTCTTGGAAGAGCGTGAGTATGCAGGCATATGAAGCATAACTGATGTGCTGCATTTTCCAGTCCATATTTTAATGTGATCTCTCTCTTTCTCCCCCCAAAAATGCAGTTGAAAGAGAACAAATGTGCAGCTTTTACAAAGAGAGAGGACTGGATGTACCAAAACCAGGTAACATGTTTCAACTGTTGAAGTGTAGTAAGGCCAATACATTGTAATATACAGTATGTAAGTACCAGCTAAAGTAATAACTGACCACATGACCTTTGACAGTTTAGTGTTTAACGAGGAGCTGCTGTGCTCTTCTTCTTTTCTCTCTTATAATTTGACAGCACTGGGTTGTCATGTTAAACACAGACACATTTCCAAGAGAAGCCCGAAGCCTCAGCGCTCCCCCCTCTCGCTCATTTTCAAGCATTTTTCTCTTCTGCTGCTGATGCCTTATGATTGAAATGCAAAATCCAAATTTGATGTATCGCTGTAATTTCTGTTGCTGTGGATGTTTGCTCTGTCAGCTCTCATATCCTGATTTGAATTCGTTAAAGGGCTACTTTAAGATAGACGGAGTGCTAAGGGTTGACATTTTTAGAGCTGTGCTATAATTGTGCAGCCTGTGTTACTCCTTAAACGTAGTAATGTCAGACTAGAAACGAGTAAAAATGCTTTTTAGATTTACAGATCAAGAACTGTAAGTGTAAAGATGGAGCACAGCAGTGCTGAGGGTTCTCCTTCCTCTCTTGCAGTGATCGTCTCCTCTCCATGTCCTGCTGTTACAAAGAGGCAGAAGAAGGACAACGTTCCTCAGTCTGTGTTTACCGTTCCTCCAGAGCTGGATGTGTCTCTGCTCCTGGAATTTGTTGGGTAAACATTTGTACTGTATGGTTGTTTGTTTTTATTTTATTATTTGTTAATCATTAGTGAGAATAACACTGTTCCCAATCAATTTACTTGTGGTCAGTCTTTCTAGCTCTTGTTTTGAGAGTTCAGTCACTGCTTTGTGGTTCCTGATTAGAGCAGTTACTGCTGTCAGCAGGATGGTGGACGATCTTTTTATGCTTTTATGAGAGACTCGTAAAAGGATGGGTGCCTTTAGTTTTTGGCTCCACATCTCAAGGCTTTCTTTAGACACTCTGTCCAAATCTTTTTTGGGGGGCAGATTTATAGATTGCTCCCTGATTGAATTGAAAAAGGCTGTACTGGTGGGAAAAAACAAAAAATAAATGAAATACTATTTTTAGAAAAATCCAAACCAATTGGAGGTGGTTTGAACTGTGCTTCAGTCATATTTGGACAGTGCTTCAGCCCTGCTGCTTAAATCTGGTGGCGGCGTCAGTTGCAGCCAGGTCAAGCAGAACGCGATTTTAATGTTTTTGTTTTATAGATAAGTTGACATCCAGATACTCAAATCTGACCTACATTAAAGATCTGATTTGAAAAACGATTGAGATGAATGAAGTTAAACATGGGTTTTTCAGGTTTATTGTGCAGTTACATAGAAATACCAGCAGGTGGTTCCACTGTCTCAAACTGACAGCTTCTTTACAGCCAAAAACTTGAACATCTCTTGAATCTCTTCTTTGTTTTCAGGGCTGAAGAGGGCATCTGCAACTACAAGGTAAAGTCTTTAATATGAAGGCTTTTAGATGATTATAACACTTATGTGCCGTTGATTTCAGGACCTGTTAAAGGCTAGTTGTGTCTCATGTTTTCCTTTGTGGTTCTCATATATCTATAGGCTGCAAAGTTTAAATGGTTCAATCTTTTCCCGTGTTTTAGGACTCAATGCTGGCAGCTGCAGCGCGTTCCTCACTAACTTCAAGCCTGCTTACTGTAACATTAGTTTGGGGTTTTATGTGGGTGGGAGGGGGCATTGACATGGCTAGGCTACAAGAAACAGTGAGCAAAAAGTACCTCACTTACAGTTTCAGTGTAACGTTTAACAACAAGAAATCGGTGTCAGAGTTTGAGAGGGTGAAAATGTTGTCTTGGTTTTATAAATGTGTCTTATACAGTTTCTGTTTTTTCCGTTTAGCCGTTGGAGAGGCGGTACGTCCGTGTGTCAGGTGAGGCCACCGTTCGCCACGTGGAGCTCTTCATCAGGAGGAAGATGGAGCTGAGCCCATCTTGCCAGGTGAATCTGCCAGGCTTACAGCTCGGTGCAAGACTGCACACTTACAGACTTGGAAGCAGGACAGTAATAGAATTTAGCGCTACACTAAAGAGAACAACAAGTGTGTGGATATTATTCTAAAGTAGGAACAATCTATGAGCCCACAGGGCTGTCAAAGGGCGTGCAGACAGGAAATGCATGATCCAATAAAGAAATGTATTCTCAATCATTTTGCACACTTCAGGGCAGCATACACCTGTGGAGGATGATGCACATTGAATCGGTTTGTTTTGCATGGAAACCTGCACTCCAGGAATGTTACAGCATTAAGGCTTTTTAACGCTCTGATTTGTTCCTGCAGTTTATTTTAATGATATTTGGTTGACATAAACTCACCGGACCCTTTATTAGCTGCAGTGGGGCAAGAGATGCATTTCTGCATATCTTGATAGTAAGTAGGGATGTCGAGGGTGACTCATTTGTTATACGTTTGTTTGTTATACATGAGTATAACATGTATAATGTTATACTCATACATTGTGGATTAAACAAGAGAGAAGACCAGTCGAGTAGTTTAAAATACAGAAACTCATTGGAGAACATTGAAAACTGAGCACAGGTAAACAATGCCCAAGCAAGAGAGAGGAGTGGTGTCTGGTGGTGCTGTAGGGTCCTTGTTGTAACCCGGTAACTACCATCACACATTGTCTGTCTGAGCTCTGCTAAAAGCCGTATGATGAGAATTATTGAGTGTTTATCAGGATTGTCTGGAGGATGTTTCCCATTTCTTCTATGAGGCTTCTTCAGTTTCACTGGCTGATGAGAACTTCCCAACGGTTCATCTTGATGGGAGACAAGTGGAAAAGTTATCCAGACATCAAAATATAAGAGGAATGAGGAGTGCACGTGTACACGTCAGGGAATACAAGCTGAACATTGACGACTCAGCAGCTCAGGTCAAAACTCAGCAGGCTGCCGGCTTCTAAAGGACAACAGAGAGTCCTTAAATACAACTGTAATCTGATTAGAGTCTAGTTATTAGAACAGTGATACCATATTTCTGTCTCAGAGTAGTGAACCTGCAGTAGGAGATGATTTGTGCTGCAAATATATAAACTTAATATCAGAATTGTCCTCATTTCCAGAAGAGAAACATTAAGTGTGATCAGAGTTTTAAGGTATTTGTGCGTTTTGTATTTCGTAACACAGGGGAGAGGATTAGCAGCTTACACTGATTTCCTGGTCTCGGTGTGACACTAAGGTTTCCTGTCTGGACAAACCTGCAGGTCACTTTTTAATGAAGGAGATGTTCCAACAATCTGAGGTTCAACCTTAGCTTTTACATCTTGTTGCGCTTTAATTTATAACTGCCAGGTGTCTACGTCCTGCTTCCAAAGTTTACACACTGAGAAATGTCAAGGCGATGTCGCTATTAGAATCATTTCTTTGAAGTATGTTTATTTCTTTGAGGGGGGGAAAAACTCATGAATTTGATGCAAAGTTTTCTTTATTTTGCGTTTACTGAGAAGTGTCCAAATTATACTTGTGGTAAGATAACTGGTAGGATGTTTGACCTGTCTTCTGCGCAGGATTTGTGGATTTGTATTAAAATGCTTGCTTTGCTAGCACAGCTGGGACTTATATACAGGCTTTGTATTGTGAGTAGGTTTGAGGTCCCAACTTCAGCCTTCTCAAGGCTTCCTGAACTTTTTTTAGATCTAAACCACTGAAGCTGTTTTCGCCATCGTGTTTAACAGTTGGTACAGATTTCTTGAAATTAAAGACTTTACCTTTCCTCCTGATAAATATGGCCACACTCCTCCTGAAGGTCTTTTTCTTTGTCAGGATCTGTTACAAACTGCGAATCCAGAATTTTGTACCTCAGCTTGGGGGTCTGGATTGAATGCCTTGATTTTTACCCAAATGTTCTCGCTTGGAATCACTGTGATGGTCTGTAATGCTGTCTGTGTGTGTCCGGCAGGTAGATGTGGTTTGTGGCGATCACCTCCTAGATCACTACCAGTCACTCAAAGAAGTACAGAACTTTGTGGGCGAAGATGCACTACAGGTTAGAATCAGAAAAGCACGTAGTAGGACTAACCTGTAATAACATTGGAAGTTTTACAGAAGGCTGGGGGTTATCATCCTGTGAGTAATCACTTTGCTTTTGTTTGTCTTTCCTCCAGGACGGTTTGTTGGTGCTACACTTTGGCTTGGTGCTGCCCTCCCAGTCTTAAATATGAGGCGTGGATTTAGCCATGATCTGAACTGCTGAACTGACATTTTGGTCTTTGTTTCTCTTTATAAGACTCGTGTCTTCATAAAGGTCTTGGATTTTAGACTCTAATGAATTGTTGCTAGCTGATTACAAAACATATAAAATTCAAACCTGAACATAGCCACATTTGGCACCTGGCAAACTTTAATGTATTACTTCTTCATTGAGCAGACTGGAAAATGAACTGTTTTGATTGAATTTTTAACAAACGAGATGATTATCTTTAGTTCATAGTTACCACAAATCTGCTGGACACAGATGACATCCATCTGAACTACTTGGTACCCACGTGTATAACATGAATTTGACCTGATAAATGAAGATGACACATTTCTGTTCCTGCTAGGCTGTTGTTTGAAGATTTGTTTAAAACTGTTTGCTACTGTTTCTGTAGCGGAAACTGGACTGAACCACTGTGACTGGATCTGAAACTCTTAAAGCTGCTATAGCAGTATAGGCAGCATCTGTCTAGTTTACCCAACTTTTTGCAACCCAGGGACTGTCTTTAATGATTTATGTTGACTACAAAGCTGTGATTTAAAGGGCTGCAAGAAAAGGACTGCCACTACCAAAGATTTATGTATGTTAACGCTTGCTTCTTAGAGCTTGATAGTTTTTTAAGAGCTGTTGACTTCCTTCTGCTGTTAATAGAAAAAACTGATCAGCTCAAAAATACTTTGAGTACAAAAACAGTTATTTAAAGGGAGTTTGTATAAAGTCTTTGATATGGTTTGGTAAAAAAAATGTTTGTACTTGCTTTTGTCAGGTTGAATTAATAAAAGCACAACTGAGAAATATTTCCTGATTCATCCTTGGTCTCTGTTTTTAGAGATTTAGAAAGAAATGAATGGATGGACTAAAGCATTTTAAATTGTTCAGATTTTATAATTTATCGTATTAAGTAGTTTCCTATGAAAAATCCAAAAGCATTTGTCTCCTTCTGGGCTCAAATCTGTGAAATTGCTTGTCGTTAGGCAAACGTGTAAAGCGTTACACTATGGATCCACTTGTCCATAAACAGTACACCTAACCTACATGGTTCCTATGGGGGAAATGACACTAGTGTCAATGTTCCACCAGTGACGCACATGCTGCCACTACATACTGTGCAATAAAAGCCTGTAGATCAGGGACGTCAAACTCATTTTGCATTTAAAGTGGACCGTTCCAGTTCAAGTCAGTCATATATAAAGTGGCAAATCACAACTGTTGTCTCAAAGTCAAACTCTCCTCTTTGTCAGTGTAAAGAGGTTTAACTGCTCATTTAGTCTCTGAAATGTTTTAACCTCCTAAGACCCGAACTCTTCCACAGCATGCATTTTTAATTTCTATTTGATATTTGGGCTGATTGGGTCCTGATGAATGTAAAAACAAAGAAGCAGATTTTTTTTTTTGCCCAATTTTTGTTTCTAACAAAAATAAGAGCCACATATGAGGATATTCGTTTAAAATTTTGCTAGAACAGTAGCAGTATAATGTCCTCGTAAGTGGATATCAGGCCCTTGTACAGCAAAATTGAGTATTTTGGTCTAAATAACCCAAAGTGTGATGTCAACATTTGTGGACGCCAGGTCCTAGGAGGTTAATATAAGAAAAGGGACAATTTTAACCTTGCATCTGTGTTTCTACATGTTTAAAAAAAAAAAAAAACCAAAGCAGCTATAGTAAATGAAAGAAATATGCCAGCACGACTTTTTGGGTTTTCATTGTAAGAAATAAATGTGTACAATTGTAGAAAAGGTTCTGGTTACCCAGATTACCTTGTAAAATCATTCACAAATATTTTTTCTATGGTAGGTAGTGAAAAAAACATGAACTTTCCATCATTTGATTTTCTATTAACTATTTTTCCAAAGCCATGCAGTGAGCCAGATTGGAGTCTTTTCCAAGCAAAGCCAAGCCTTATGATCACCACCCCTGCATTAGATTATAGAAAGCATGTGGCGACAGTTATTTGCTTAACACATGATTAGGAGCTTGTTGATAATTGTTAGAAACTCACGAAAGAAGTTGGAGAAGCTAGATTTATTGTTCCATTCATTAAAGTATAACATCTGTCTGCCACCTCGAGTCATCATAAGAAACCACAGTTCCAGTCATGTAATTTTATTTGCTTATCATTTTAGTGATATCCAAGTGGAACTGACAACCTTAATTTGTGGGTAAATAAACTCCATGCCTTCAAGTCTAAGCAATGTCTGTTTCCTCATTTCATCTTGGCCAGGTCTCCCTTGAAAAAGAGGTTTTTAATCTCAATGGGATCTTCCTGGTTAAATAAAGGTTAATAAATAAATAAATAATACAGGTTTGAGTGCATGAAACTGCAGCAGCAAAATGAAAGATTCCCCATTAACATTTAGTACTAAGGTTAATGTTTGGAGTGTCATGTTAGCTCTCTTCGGTTGTTAATGGAGATATTTAAAACTACAACAAAAATGTCAAATACAGGATGCTGACTATGACTCAAAACACTGACTTTAGAGACTACTTCCAAAACGTCTGTTTCAGACTTAACAACTATGATGTCAGATTTCCCCGTATATCTTCAGTTGTTGGAGTTGATGTCCGCCTCGTCTTTATCCTCGCTGACGTCTTTGAAGCTTTCCTTCGCGCCTCCTTCTTTCTCCCTCCTGGAGGAGCTGGTTGAGGCTCGAGGTTGGTAGGTGTAGTTGAAGGACATCCCTGAGTTAAAGTGGGTCTCCTCCCCTTCCAGCAGTTTCCTTATAGGATCATAGGAAACAAATGTCAAGCTGCACACAAATAGAGTACATCAAGAGATAGCCAGTTTGATTTTCAGAGGAACTTCAATAAAAGGTTAACACACTGACATTTACTTACATACAACTGGTATGAGGGTAAATTAAAGCCTCCCTACTGTATGGACGTGCCAATTAATTGTTAGGAACGATATTTATGTATTCGTAGTTATAGTTTCAATGAGACTGAGGGAGTACATGTAACTTGAAGAGGGTTTATTTGAACTTTATTTTGGGAAAACCTCATCAGACAGTGCTATTCTGCGTGGTCTTTGAACTAAAGCAATACCTTTAATCAATACATATGTTATTTGCTCTTTAAGCTAAAAGATAGGGTTGCATTTTCTTGAATCCACTTAGCACCTATAAGCAGCGATCTCGATGTCCAGGGCCATCTTGACATTGAGCAGGTCTTGATACTCTCTCAGATGATGAGCCATCTCGCTCTTCAGGTTCCTCAACTCAGTATCCAATTGGCTAATAGTGTCCTGTTACAATGGAAATGAGACAATAGATGTAGAATATCAGCACTGTCAAATGAATGACACCAAAACAGAGTTGTTTTTTTTAAATCAGTAGCCGTACTTTTTCTGTTTTCTGAGTCATTTTCTGTGATATTTCTTTTTCCTGTAGTTTCCTGTAATAAAGACGCCTCTAAAGTTTATTAAGGGATTTCCTTTTTGTCTCAACAACCTTTGGACTAAGCTTTACTGCCCGTAAAAAGCCAGTGAAAGCCAGATGGCCTTCCGGTATCCGACTGAGCAGGTCAGATGTTAAGCTAATAGACATTCAGACTTAATTCACTAGAACTGCTACAGCCACAGAGGCTGATTAGACTGCCAAAGGTCAACTCTGTGCCACAGCTTACACATGTTTTAAATATTCATTTCCCCAAAAAACAGAGCCAGAACTTTTTACAGATAGTCAAGTGTCCCCCTATTTTAGCCTCAATACATAATTTTGTGAATTTGTTTTTAAATTTTTTGTTGTTAGAGGAAAAAATTTTGCTAATTCTGAAGCTAAAGCTAGCAAGTAGCTTGCATAGCCTAGCACATGAAAAAAAAAAAACCTAACTAGCATGGACCTTTCCAAATGTAATAAATGCTTTTATTAGCATCTCTAAAGCTCACTGAATAATATGCCTTTTTTCTGATTCATAAGGAGGCTCTCAGAGTCCCCCTGTTTCTTTATGATCTAATTTATGCTAAACTAAGCTAACAATCTCACCGCCATAGCATCGTTTTTAATAGTACAAACATGAAAGTGGTAGTTTTCTTCTTCATTGAACTATATTGTAGTGAATATTGCATCTTCTCAAATAAAGATGAGTGGTCAATTTCCAGTGGTCAGTGGTGGGTTTGGTAGTGGCAGACACAAAAATAAAACCCAAGCCCCCAAATTTCAGTTAGAGAAAGAGATAATCAGATGTGCATGTCATGTTCAGGTATGCCTGAAAAATATTTAATAAAGCGAACACCACTAAGATGCTGAGGGCTGTTAATTTGCAATAGTTACATGAAGTGTAAGGAAGTTATGGGTTTAAACAACCAAGGCTAAGCCTATCTTTAGCTAAAACTTTGAGTGTGGCTGTAAATTTTTTCCATTATGTTTACAGTTGAGTTGTTCAGATTGGGTTTTAGTTGAGATACATAAAAAATAAGAAATGGGTTCTAATTAACAGGCACACCATCAATCTGATCTAATTATTGAATGAATGTCACGGTAAACCCTGAGAGTATTTAAAAAATAGCTTTCAGAGAGTCTTTGATCACAATTATTCTGTAGGATTATCTGTATGCTGGATTCCTTCTACTAAATCCTTGACACCATGGGGACACCGGGGTGTGTGATGTTAGCCAAAAGCTTTACTCAAGCTGTGACATAATTGATGATTAACTTGACCTTGATATCTGCAGACTTTCAATCCTATTATTCTACAGGTTTACAGATAATTATGACCTCCTTCCAGGATTTCTCCCAAACGATTTAAAAAAAAAGTTGTCTCAACTTTGGCTTTTTACAGTTTCAGTTCTTACTCAGATTTGATCGAATAATCCTTCATCCAGCGAGCGTATATGAGTAGCACAGTATTTCTGCCTCTTATGGTTGCTGTTTATGTCTCACAAAAACTGCATGGAATTTGTGGTTCTAGTTCTGCTTTAACTGTAGGTTTATGCATGAATCATAACATAATGTACAAAAGACTGCTTTAAAGGTACTGTTTGCTTGCCTGCATTGCTGTGACTTCAGCATTGTGTGTATCCTCCATCTCTGAGATCTGCCTCTCCAGAGACTCGTTGGCACCCCTTAGGGTCTCTATCTCAATGGTCTTGGACTGGAGCTGCCTCCTGAACTCACTGATCTCCTCCCTGCTGGCCCTCATGGCCTCGTTGCTCCTCGTGGCCTGCTCGCTGAGGCTCGCAAACTTGCTCTTGTACCACTCCTCAGCCGACTGCAAGTTCTTGGAGGCAATGGACTCGTACTGGTTGCGGATCTCCTTCAGCGCTGAGGTGAGGTCTGGTTTGGCGAGCTCAACCTCCACAGAGACCTGCTGCGCCTCCATCATGCTGCTCAGCTCCTCAATTTCTTCCTCGTGGACTTTCTTGAGGAAGGCGATTTCGTCCATCAGGGACTCCACCCTGCGCTCCAGGTCCAGGCGGACAGCGGCGGCATCGTCCACGTCTTTTCTGAAGGACCTCAGGGTCTGTTCAGCTTCTTCCCTCGCTCTCACCTCCTCATCATACTTTGCACTTAGCTTCTAAAATGAGACAAAACAGCAGGGTTAAGAAGTGAGAAAGTGCTAGAAGTTTGATTCTAATGTGGATTCTAGCTCTGAAATAAGCTGCCCCCTTCATGCCTGAAAGAATCAAGCTAAAAACTGCAGTTCCTCTTATTTCCCCCCTTTGTAACAACTGTGCTGGAGATGATCTCTTTAATACCATCCATTTAAATGTTTGTGTCCATTTTTAAGTACAGTCTATGTTTTTGTTTGTTTTAACTCAAATTCGAACAGAGGAGAAACTTCTTCCTTTTGCCTCTTCAAACCTGCCCTTTTCTCTCACCTGCAGCTCGTCCTCCATGTTGTTCCTCTCGATCAGCACTCGGTTCTTTTCCCTGTTCAGCTCCTCCAGCTGCGAGCGCAGGTCCCTCATCTCCTGCTGGTAGAGATGAGCGACGTGGGGCCGCTCGCTCTGCTTCTGCCGCAGGGTCACCAGCTCTGTCTCCAACCCTTTATTCTGCTGCTCCAGGTGTCTGACTTTATCGATGAACATGGCAAAGCGGTCATTGAGACCCTGTGCAACAGAATAAACACTTTTTTACTACCAAAAAATATTTGGCATATTCAATACATGACAGGCAGCAAACCGGAAGCTGCCTGTGGCTGTAGCTTAAGAAGTAGAGCAGATCATCTGCTGATCGGTGGTTCGATTCCTGCATGCCCAATATCCTTGGGCAAGATACTAACCCAAGTTACTCTCCAATGCATAGATCGGAGTGTGAATGTTAGTTAGAAATCACTTAAAAGAATAGAAGAAAGTGCTTGTGTGAATGTGGCATGTTGTATAAAGCGCTTAGTGCTCTGGGAGAGTAGAAGCGCTATATAAGAATCAGTCCACTTTGTTTCTGTCCTCTAACTTCAGTATGTAGCCCACTCTATAATGTTAAATATTTTTTGATAATAAATGAATAATTATACCTTAAACATGCACTGTAAAAAATGTCAGAAGCTTTTTTGTTGACTGTCACATCTATTTTGTTAATAACACATTTAAACAACAGAAGCTGACCCAAAGTCCTTTAGAAACAGGCGCATTTATCTATTTATTTATTTACTGGCCAACAAAGTTGGCTCTCGTGTTAGCAGTTGTTGTATCCATGTCCAGAATGTGTCTGCTGCCCTTCAGAATTAATCTGTCACTTTCCTTTGGGCTCTATTTTGGTCTTCATCTAACTCGGAGGGAAGTATCTGCTTCTTTGTCATTAAGTCTTGCAACCTTGTCTGAACTACGCAGGTAAGTAAACAGTAAGGTGTAACGGTCCACGGTGAGCTCGTCGTCAGGGGTGGCCCCTTTACACTGCTGCGCATTCTTTCCTGCAACTCCTCTTCGTTTCTCGGGCTGTGATCACACCTACCTGCAGCTGCTCCTTCTCGTTGGTTTTGATCACTTTGAACTCATTGCTGACCACGGAGGTCTGGGACAAGTCTAGGGAGGCGGTAGGCACCGTGGAGAAAGAGGTGGAAGTCCGTCCTCCCCGTCTGTACAGGGTCACAGAGGACGCGCTGTTGCGCGACGCTGCCATGGATCGAAGGCTCGGGGAGCCCCGCGGAGACCCACTGCTCATGCGAGAGGAAGAGACGGGGAATCTCGGAGAATCCCCGAAAATCTTCCGATAGGAGGACGACGTGTAGCGGTCTCCGTAGCTCATCTTTGCTGTGACTCAGAGATAACACCGTGACGCGTAAAGAGATTTTCAGGAGCTTATAAAACTGCGGGTGGAGCGAACCATTTACGCACAGCGGGAATGGTAATAATTGCCCAGCGGAACGAACACGCTGAACGAAGTTTAGCCATTCAAGAAAAGAAAAATCAAGCTGATAACTTTTTCCCATATTTCAACTTCGTCTGTGTTTTATTTTGTGTGCACTGAGAAAACAAAACATGAAGGAACAGATGGAATTAGCCACGAAGACTTCACCTCTCCTTATCTGTGCGTGTGTGTGTGCGCGCGCGCGTGTTTGTGCGTGTGTGTGTCTTGTTTGATGGATACTTGTTATTAGCGCAGATCAAGCTCTGTGGTTGAGGGGAGAAAGAAGAAAAGTTTGTAGTATGAGCCAAGCAAAAGTCGCTTAAATTCAGAGACGTGAAAAAAATTGTCTGACAGAAAGAGACGAACATGAGTCTTCCTGTCTTCCTCGGGCCCAAATCAAATGATGGTGTTCTGCCAAAAACGGATTGCTTGTATTTAAACTGCTATAAATAACTTGTTGGTGTATAATATGTGAAACATATGTCAAATGTATCATGAATGATATCACGTCATCTTGAGCAACAAACAACATTCCTGTAACAAGGTAGAAGCCGCAATCAGTTTTTGGCAGTGAGTTTTATGTATCCTTTATGTATGCAGTTTAAAAAAAATTGTTGACTTTAAAAATGTCTCTTTTAAGAGTAATCTGGCCAAGAGGACAGCTGAAATTGCAACAAATGCAAAAATAGTTCTGTAAATATATAAAGTGGACAAAAGGGAGCTGATTGATTATAATTTATTTATTTATTAACCTTTATTTAACCAGGAAGATCCCATTGAGATTAAAAACCTCTTTTTCAAGGGAGACCTGGCCAAGATAGGCAGCAGCAGATGTCTCACAGTTACAGAAATTATAACGTAAGTACAATAACACAGTCACAAAGATACTTGAAAAACAGGTAATTTTTTAATTTTATATATACCCCTTTGTAATACCTGTTCACCAAAGTCTGTTTAGCAACATACGTAACAATATTACACATAAAAAACACACGGAAACATTGGAAATCAGTTTTTGGCACAACAACGGCTCATGGTCAAAATCACTGGAGTTCTTCCAGACCCAAAAAGTGCTCCATGTTTCCTGGTTTCCATTTTTGACTTGTATGTATGTTTTTAGATGTTTCTTTTCACTGTGCAGGGCTGTAACACCCACCTAATTGTGCATGTTGGACCCCAGCCAAACCTAAAACCGTGTTTAAACTTCCTCACTCTCGTTGTGACTCTCAGTCCCAAACTTTACAGATTTCAAGTCACAAATATTGTGCATGGTCGCATTTTTAAAGGCTCAACAACAAAAAAGAAGAAGAATAAAAATATGCCAAACTGGCATCCTCACCCTAACAGCTCCTCCTCTCTGCCACTTTGAACACTGCTTCTGCGGTTCGTGTCTCCGTGTCCGTTGTTAAAGCTTTCCAAGAACCCGACAGAGCTGGTCAGATGTTAAAGCTATTAACAACTGAACTAAATGAAACATTAAATAATATGTTTAAAGTTATAACTTTCACATTTAATGAAAGTTTGATATCATATGGAAGAAGACGCCAGAAGTCCAAAGTAACGCGATATTTAAAATCCCCATGTATCAGTCCTATATTCACATATGTTGTTAATACAACAATGCCAGTACGAAAAATAGCTTTTAATAGCTCTGTATAACATTATAATCACTTTAGATCAATCTATTCACCTTGAAGGAGAGGTCAGAGGTCAAATGTAACTTTTTTTATTTATTTATATCTTTGTACTTTCTATGCCATTCTAGGTTCAAACTTTTAGGGGGACTGCATGCAGTGCCTTGTAATTAATATTAATGGAATATGCTGTTTGCAAATGTAATCAACTATTTTCACATTTGTAAGCCTCAATTCAGTTGGATAAACATCACAATGTTAATCTAATTAGTTGGATGACCAATTATAGTGTTTAAGAATAATCAGAGTGAATAATCAGAGATTTCAATCTAATCCACCTCTTGTAGGGTGGAGCTTTTCCTTATCAAACCAGAGGCAAAGGCTCAGTCATTAAAGAAGTTAAAGAACTATTTGTGGCAAAGAAGACAAAATGAGAAACATTATTTCAGACTGCTAATCACATAGAGGCAGTCCACCAAATCATCAAGCACTTAAAGTAGCATCATTCTGTACAGACAATGGAAAATCACCCTGCTGCTCACAGACCTGTAAGCCAAGCTAACTGGTAATATTAAATATTAACTGGTAATATTATGTTTCATATTAAAGTTTTTGAATTCATACAAACCCTCCCTTTATTATGCAGACTCAGCATAAAGCATCATGTACCCCAATTTCACGAGTGGAGAACAGATTTGTACTCCGTCACATGAACGTAGTGGCACCATCGTGTTCAGCCACGTTTAGAGTGACAGAGTACGAATCCTGTAAAATGCCACCATTCAATATACTCTGTATAGAATTTGCACTGGCATTTTGTAAGTGTGCTTCTGAAGAAGATGCAAAGTATCCATGAAAATAGTAATAATGAGTATCTGTGAAAAGTAACTTTTGTTTTTCCAGCAAACTTCATTATCTGTTCTCTCCCCCCTCCCCTCCCCTCTCTCTCCTCATTACTCAACTAGAAACTACAAAAAGACAAAAATATCATCTCATAAAAATTACTATAGTATCAAGTTGGGGGTCCATGACTGATTACAGTACAGCACACGGCTTAATTATGTAAAATCATCATAAATGAATGTGAGAATTTTCATAATTTTTGGTGATTTTGACTAGATCTCCACTCTTTCATATCCCTCTGTCCTCCTCTCTCAGACTTTATGCCATCATCCAAAAGTTAAATAACAGTGAATAAAAGTCATAAACTGATCCTTATCAATCTATAACAACATTCAAACTGAATACAGTTTGAATATTTGGACATAGACAGGTCATTTTGACTTCCTGGATGTGGAACTGCTAAACAAACACTGACGCCCAATTCGACCAGAATAGGAACAAAAAATTTTAACAAACTAAAATAATAAAGTTCATCAGCTCCTTGGCTGGCAACTCAAGATATATCAGCAAACTAGTGGATCAGAAGGTCAATGCTAATAATCTCTAGTGATATAGGCAACATTAGCAAATGATTTTCACGCGATTTAGAGAACAAATAAAAATAAGCAGACACTTTATTAGCCACAAAAACAGTTGCCTCAATGCGCTTTATGTTGTAAGGTAAAGATCCTACAGTAATACAGAGAACAACCCAACAATACGACCCCCCCTGTAAACAAGCGCTTGGGTGACAGTGGGAAGGAAAAACTCCCTTTTAGCAGAAAGAAACCGCCAGCAGGTTTGGCTGAGCCATCTGCCTTGGCCGGTTGGGATGAGGGGAGGAAGACAAGACAAAGACATGCTGTGGAAAAGAGCCATAAATTAAAAATAACCAATAAATGAATGGAGAGTGGTGTATAAACACAGTGAGTGTAAACGGTGATGATGATTTAATGACGCCTTTTCCTATCAAGTGAGGAAGAAAGTTTCCACACAGCTTCTGCCCTGACTCTGTTCTCAGTCTGTGGACAGTTAGTTAAGTGGATGGCTGTATCTGCGCGTGTCTTTGCAGCAGCGTTTCCTGGTCTTGTTTATTTTCAGCCAAATGAAAATCAAAGCATGACGTTTCCACATTCTCGGGGCGCATTTTACGCACGTGGCGCAGCAGCCGCAACTTCATTCAGAAGGATATATTTAGATCTCCTAACACGAGATTAATCCCACAGTGTTCACGTGCAGTGATTTGTTACTCACGGACAGCTTTTACGCGCAGATCTGAAGTCTAAAACAACATCTGGAACACAGCCGCGTCTCCATGACGAGTCCAGCTCTGTCACCGCTGTGGGCACGTTTATTTTCAGCTGAATCCAAAGAGCATTTCCTTCGGACGATCAAACATCCTTCTGTTTGAGTTTAAAGGTCTGCCGCTTCAGATCAGAGCGTCTCAGAGGCAAAAAGGCGCACAATGAGGGCTTGATGTGATGAACGCCTGTTACATCATTAAGGATAACAACGCGATATGACAACAGCGATGAAAACAAATATTACTGGACCATAAATGGATCGATACACTAACTCTAGCCGTTGCTGCTCCATTGTGGTGGTTCAGCTCTTACATCTTTTCATTCGTCGCCTGTAGCTCACCGAACCGGCGTGTGTCTGCAAACACATGAACATCAGTGCCGTAAAAGAGACTTCCTCTAAATGAATTCACATGCAAACTGAAGCTATGTCACATTAATACAATCAGTGTGACTGAACGCCAACATTTCCCAGGAGTATTTGCGGTTGTGCACGCCCCCACCGCCTGAGGGCGCAGCAGGACACGAATCAGAAAGCGGTAACCCAAAAAAGTCCAAACAAATATTTATCGTGGATCTCCACGTAAACGCCAAATTTTAATCGTCTGGATAAATCCTGCTACATATCAGCTTACCTAAACTAACTCTTTCATCCGTCTCACTTCCAGCACATCACATCAACACAGTTTCTTGTTGTGAGTTTCTCACAAGTTTTCTTATTTTCGTGCACGGAGACTGCAACCAGTGCGCAAATGCTCAGCTGATGTCCTTTAATGTGTCATAGCTTACTGACAACACAGGGAGGGCTGATGTGGTTAATGTCAGGGCCTTTTTTGAGTTATGTTGCTGCCAACAAAATCAAGGTGGGCTATTCCTCATTAAATTGTAAAATGTCTCAGTTATTATGCATTTCATGGGGAACTTGGTGTCTGCTTGTAAATGTTTTTATTTTTGTAATCCTTACGAAGATCCTATCTCTAAGGATGTTTTTACTTTGTCCGCTCAATGGAAATTCCAGCATAGGTGGATTTTTGTCAACCATAACGATTCTTATTAGTTTCAGAAGCTCTCCCTAAAGAGTTTGGGGCTTTTTCACGTGTTTGTCTCCTGGGTACTGCTGCATTAAACACTCCAAAGGCACATTTGAGGACTTTCAGAGGGCTTTTTTTAATGTCACACACATACACACACTGACAACGTGAAAACAATAACAGCTACACTGTTGTGGTTGATGATTACTTATACTGGTCTGGGGCAATAAAAACAAAAAGAAATTTATAATGCAGTTCCTTCACATTTCCAGTAGATGTCACAGAAATCCAGAGTTATTTTCCACACATCTCACACTTTAGAAGTTCAACGCTAATACTGTCCAATTGTGTGTGTGTGTGTGTGTGTGTGTGTGTGTGTGTGTGTGTGTGTGTGTGTGTGTGTGTGTTTTCATTCAGACAAATCTAAAAATGAAGCGCTGACTTGAATTTGAGAGTTCAAAATGATCGTGTATTACTTGAACTGCATCCCACTGCTATTTCTGTTTCTTGTCAGTTTTATAGGAAGTGAAATAGGTGAAGTCAGAAACTCGTTGGAGCACCAGTTACTGAGTGGCAAAGCTTTTTTTTTTAACCATTTTTCAGCTCACTAACAGTCAGATAACTATGGTTGCTGGTCAGACCACAGTTTAGATCCGTCCATTTTCTTCCACTTATCCTTACTAGGGTCGTGGGGGTGCTGGAGCCTGTCCCAGCTACCATAGGACTAGGCAGGGTACACCCTGGTCAGGTCACCAGTCTATCGAAGGGCTAAAACCATTTGCACTCATGGGTAATTTAGAATCTCTAGTTAACCTAAGCAGCCTAACCTAACACAAGGAACCAGCCAGATGGTGGAATCAAACTGAGGACCTTCTTGCTGTGAGGCAACAGTGCTAATCGCTGTGCCACTGTGTGGCCCAGTTAGCTTACAGTTCAGTTTTTATTCCACAGACATATTTGTAAAACTGCCTCCAGCTTCATTGCTGTCTACAAATCATCACTCTACAGTGGGAAAGTGAAACTAAACGCTGCTCCAGAAACTACCTGCTATGGTCGGCCACTCATACTTGTCCTCAGAGCCTTACTAAGCAGTGCTGAGAGCGCTAACACAGGGGCGTTAATGATGAAGAAGTCCTTGTAGAAAAATATATTAGTGTAGCTTCAGAAGATCCTTGACAGCTCCCAAACTGCTGCAGACCAGCAAAAACATTCGGCACACAACCAAAGTGCACCATGCAGAACAACTCCCAGGACTAAATGCTTCTCCCTAAGACCTCTGCAGGGTTACGACAAAGACTGTCAGGTAAAAGTCCCCGATTGTTATGCGGAAGAAGCCCAGAAACAGGCAAGCATCAGAAGAACTGAGCCGCTACAAACTCTATGACATCAGACAGAAATATCAGGTAGATACAAAAGAGATGGATATGGGAAGAAAAAGAGAATTACAACAATCTTATGGGGTAAAACTCCAGTTTTGGAAGATTAACCTCTCAGTGATGCTGCCAGCACACAGTAGGATATTATCTCCCAGCCAAAGCCAGCTGCATGAGGCCCCGTAAGGGATCCAGCAGGGTGGAGTGCAATCAGGCATGTCCACGGATATCTTTCAACACTCTAGGAGAAGCAGCTCAGTAACGACAGCAAAAATGAAGTCCATTCTCCAAAGTAGCTCCTGCGTGAAAGAGCTATTTCATATAAGAAATAGAGGTGACAGTGGTTTTATACCTCGACCATCAGATGGCCGTGATATGTCTTCCTACCTATGACACACAAAGTATCATCTCTAGTCTGCAGGACGCCTGCACCTTCCCCAACCTGTAGCCAGGCAGAATGAAGACTGACCACGACCCGTCAACTGTGAAAGCCCCATTTAAATGCTCAAATCCAACTATATTCTGAGGGTTTGGTTCTTAGCTTACAGTCTTCTCTACACACTGACACTTTTCTTTTAGAGGGTTTCCACCAAGAGCTGCATAAATGGACAGGAGCTACCTGCTCAGGTCAGAATTTAGGAATAAAAAATGAAAAAGGTGCTCCACAGGGCACGTTAAGCATTAAGCATTAAGTTTCATCTGGACCAACAAGATCTGTTTCCCCCCCCCCAAACTGGGAGGATACATGTCATCCATAGATTTCACAGACTGTGGCCAATGCAAGTCAGTCTTTGGTCTGAATTCACTGACTCAGAAATCATCCTTCATGTTTCTTTATATTTATGTGAATGTGTCCCCTGCGCTCCCACCCACCTGCCTTTAATGGTCAATGGGAACGATTTCCGTGGACGGAGCGGGAGCTTGGAGTGAGGGTGGGTGTGTGTACGGGGCTGGCGTCCCTTTAAACTGCACACTGAGTTACTGTTGAGGGCTGCGTGACTCCTCGCCGCCGTACCCGCTTCCGCACAGGCGCGATTGGCCGCCACCGCTGTGTGGGCGGGACACGAAACAGTGACTCAGCTCTGAGTCACTGCACGACATGTCTGTCACAGAGCGAAGTGTGACGCGTTCACGGACTTCAGGAACAAACGACTGATAAACAGACTCAAAGTCAGACTGAAACATGGCGAATTTTACAAAACACATCTCCGTGTTATGAACCACATGTATAATATGTTTAATAGGCTTTCGTAGGCAACTGAACCTCCACACTGAGTGATTTCTTTTCGTTCAGGAGCAGAATTCAAAGAATATTATTTGTCCCATGACACTTGAATGCAGCACGAGGCTGGCTGATATTACAAGACTTCGCATTGGCGGCGGTCTGTGTGACATTGGAGACGTTGGACTGAGCCCGTACGTAGTCCACCAGATTTTAGGTAGAACAGAAATTAGACATCCCGGCATTGGCCGTGTGACCTTTCTCCCATCACAGAAGCTTCAGAGTCCATTTTTTCAAATCCATTTTTCTACTTCAGCACCGTGCTGGACGGATCTGCCATACAGGGTGAGTGTCTGAAACTGCATCATGAACTCTTGTACAGACACTCGCTGTCTGGGGCTCCTCTTGGTTGTGATTGTAAGTGATGTATTTTTGTGTTTATGTTTCCATCTCTATGAGTCTTCTTATCTTTAACACCTTAAACATCTCCACAAGTAGCTTTCAGCATTGTAAGAAAAAAACAATAACCCATCATAAACTGGTTCAAAGAAGGAGCAAGTACGTTGCCTGTGTACATCAGCAGAGGCTGTCAGAAGTGGAAAAGCGCAGCGTGGAATTCCCGTTACGCACGATCATAACGCGCGTAGACAGTTCAGCGCCAAACTTCACTGGAAAAATAGCGATTTATGGAGCGAACATGCTGCTGAACGATAATGCATAACAGGTCAAGCGCGCAGATGTGTTTTACGTGTGAAATGACGATGCTCTTGAAATCGGCCTATGTTTGACAAATGAAACATCGCTCATTGTAATTTTTGCGTGTTTAAAAAGTTTAACGGGCGATCGTGGCTTAAGAGTTGGGAGTTCGCCTTGTAATCGGAAGGTTGCCGGTTCGAGCCCCGGCTTGGACAGTCTCGGTCGTTGTGTCCTTGGGCAAGACACTTCACCCGTTGCCTACTGGTGGTGGTCAGAGGGCCCGGTGGCGCCAGTGTCCGGCAGCCTCGCCTCTGTCAGTGCGCCCCAGGGTGGCTGTGGCTACAATGTAGCTTGCCATCACCAGTGTGTGAATGTGTGTGTGAATGGGTGGATGACTGGATATGTAAAGCGCTTTGGGGTCCTTAGGGACTAGTAAAGCGCTATACAAATACAGGCCATTTACCATAATTAAAAGGCGTCACTTCGTCACTTCAAGTTCTTAATCATGAAGGGAGCACAGGAACTTTTTTTTTTTTGGGGGGGGGGGGGGGGGGGGGTATAGTTTTAAAGGGCTTTCAGGGAGATCTGATTCTTCTGGAGTTGGAGGAACTCACCGCGGTGTTCTCAGTTGACGCTCACACAGAATCAGCGCTCATTTGCTGTTCTGCTACTGCCTTCATTATATAACCGAGTTGTCTTTAAGCTCTCACACACCAGCACTGACTGACTGACAGGCAGATCGCGCTGCGCTGCTGCGCTGCTCCAGTGCGGCACAGTATTCCCTCGTGCCTGGACTTCATACACACATGTACTTATAATTTATGTGCCGTCGATGTCAAACCGAAGGAAGAAACGCGTGTTTAGGATCGTGTTTATTGGGTTTTTTAAATCATCATTGCTCACTAGGAGCATAGACCTTCATATCTGAGTGCAGCCCGGGCTGACCGGCCTGAATGAACACTCCTGCCGTCAAATGGCCAATGCGGGGCTGGCTGGTGGAACTTTGGCAAAGGGATTACACAAGCATCCAGGCCTCTAACTCAGCAGCTAATCCAGATTAAGGTGCTGTGGTTCTTCAGTGTTCCCAGCCTGGGTCTCAGACACTGTGGCCCGTCTGGCAGGCAAAATCAGCAAACCGTCCAGCATGAGCTGTCGCTTTCCCTACTTTCAAGACTCTGCTGTACTTACAATCCTGCAGTACACTAAAAAGCAGAAATACCTGATCTAGTATAATCATGAACCTGACCGTCACAGTAAAGATAACACCATGTTGCTAAAAGCTACCTTGATGATCAAATCTGGAGTCGCTTTGGGCCAAAAACGTTTCAGTAGCCACACTGAACAGATGCAAAGCCCTTCCAGAAGCAAGTCTCACCACTGAGCGGCTACCTTGAAAGTCCTCTGGACACTTATCTGTTCAGGTGTTTTAAGTCATTATGGAAATGAACTTTGCCTCTTTATATCCAGCAAGCCACTCAGGGATGGGGTCAGGGTTCCCTTTAAGCCACATGCTACATAAAAAATGATATGCATTTCTACTGGGGTAAAGTTCCATTTAAAGAGGAAGGTGTGAACCTACCTCTAACCCTAAACAGGTCAGCGGTGACTCTGTGGATGTTAAGAAACTAAAAGATGTTCCTGCTGTCCAAGCAGGCAAACAATTCTTTCTTGGGGTTGTATGGTATCCAAACACAAATTCTACCCCTTACTTGCAACACAACATGGGTAACTAATGACCTGGTATATGTTAACAGGTTAGATCAGAAAAGGATATAATCACTAGTCAGATCTGGTCAACTGTAATTCTTCCATACACTTCAAACTTAGGATTCTTTGACTGTCCTCATGTCAAGAGTAGAAGAGTAGACAGGAAGAGGCAGAGACCTGGGAAAACGAGCAGCAAAGGGCCACAGGTCGGAGTCAGACTCAGGCTGCTACGTTTAGCCTTGCAGCATCACCTGCTCACCCTGTGAGCTAAACTGGCTCCCAGCTGCAGAAATCTTGACCTACAAATGTGTCATAATCTCCAGTGGTGAAAGTTGCATTCTTGGCCTCATAGAAGTGAACATAAGAAGTCTGCAAACCTCAGGGTACAAATCTGTGTAAGACAGAGGACAGGTGTTGTACTTGTTTCTGAGGCTCAAACCGCTAAGTACTGGTTAGTGGTTCTGTTTTTCCTGACCTTCTGCTTTTAATGCATTTGGCATTCAGTATGGAGAATGTGACAGAGACTGAGAGAGAGAGAGAGAGAGGGAGGGAGAGCTCTGTGAACTATAAATAGACAGTGGGAGAGTGGTTGTGATGATAGCATCACCACACAATAATCCCTCAGCAAGACTGGCGTTGCTCCACTGCACTGTGCTGGCTCTAACAGGGAGCAGGTATCCCCTCTACTTTCCCCCTATACAGTAAGCAGGGTTATCCTGTGAACCCTTGACCTTATGCCAAAAGTCTGTGTGCATAAATGCTGTATTAAGCTTGGTAATATGGAACGTGTTTCACTCAGCCTGAACAGGTTGGAGGGTGGATGGAGCTCACTGGTCAGTCAGACAACAGGCAGGGGGGCAGATCATGTTCCTGCAGTTGTGGGCATAAACTGCCATTTGTTGAATGCCATCCTGGACTCCCGCTCATATCAGCTACGTCTCAGCAAGCAAATATTGGCTATGATCAGTTTCAGCACCCACAGATCATTTCCTTGTCTTGGAAAGCTAACTATAAGCTCTAACTGCAAAAATTACAAATGAAATGGATCAATGAAGGCACTCACAGAGTGCTTTTCATTGCAGTGTTACCATAGAACTTAAAGTTTGCTTATCTTGATCTGCCTCACTGTTGCTATAGAGTTGCAAAGTGGTGGCTGCTATTTTGGGCAATCCTGATCCAGCAGTAAAGTCCCATTCATTTCTCCCACAGAAAATGTAAGGTGACTCATAGCTGGAGCGCCTCTACAGCTTGGATTACCATCAAAATCATCTGATTCAATCATCAAACCATTAACAATGGTGTTACAAAGTATTTTTTTTAATTAAAAAAAGTCAACAGTGTAAGGTTGTGCAAATAAAACTTCCTGGTAAGAAAGTTAACTTAAATCCTTATTTGCATTTCCACAAGAACAACTGGGTTCTTCAGATTCTGTCAGGAAATTAAGTCTGTGTATCAAAATCAGTTTGAATTTTTTTTAATCTCATGCGATAAAATTAAGCAGCTGTAATTGGCTCCCTCTCCACAGCACTGGCTCCTAGAGGTCATGGGTATTGTAGTATTTAGACCACAGGTGTCGAACTCCAGGCCTCGCGTGACGGTGACCTGCAGGTTTTAGATGTGTCCTTGATCCAACACAGCTGATTTAAATGGCTAAACTACCTCCTCAACATGTCTTGTTCTCAGAGGCCTGGTAATGAACTAATCATTTGATTCAGGTGTGTTGACCCAGGGTGAGATCTAAAACCTGCAGGACACCGGCCCTCAAGGCCTGGAGTTCGACACCCCTGATTTAGACTGATGTACTTTTGCACAAAAGGCATAAAAACCATCAATCTGACAAACTCTGCAGATAGCAAATATCTCTGCTAACATAGTTCTCTGTAAATGCTTTGTCACAGTCATTATAGTATTAACCGAGCATGTTTTTCAATAGTGGGGGAAGCTGCAGCTCAGTCCTTTAGTGTCCCTGTAATGTCTTTGTTTGAGGTGTAGCTATGCAGCAATATAAACATTTGGAGACTATTAGAAGCCTAATCTTCATGCAAACAGATATTAGCTATATCTAAAAGGCAAATCAGTGGCTGCTGTTTTTTTTAAGGAAGTCATAATGTGGTCATGACACTGATGAAAATGCCCATCCGTGCTTTTCCTGTGATTTACTAATTTGAAAGTCTCAATCTTAAGAACTAATCTCAAGCTGTTCCATAATATTTCTGGTGTTAAGCTTAATGACCTTCAGCAGATGTAGTGAAGATCATCTTAAAGGGCCAGTGCACGCTTTAGGACCTTCAACATCCTTTATATACACACAGATATAAACATACTCGACACAGATTGTCAAGCTGTAATGAAAACGTCTCTCTTTTGTTGCTGCGTTTCATGGTGGCAGCGCTTGTGTGTGATGTAAGTGTTTGACTGCTGTCCACGCACACTCACACACAGACACACACTTGCATTTTGCTGCCTTACCATTCATTCCATCGCCACAGTCAGCAGTCGTGTGTGTGTTTGTGTAGCAGCTCTGCATTTTTGTTTTTAGTGCTTTTACTTTGAACAGCGCGCTCACCATCGCCCCGCCCCTTCAGGCACTGACCTCTTTTTCATTATTCAAACAAACAGCAACTTTTTCTTGTTTCATTCCTTCTTTCTTTCTCACATGTTGACGCGGATACAACTTTATTTTTAATGTTTTTAAACCAACAGATCAACTGTGCAACATTACAGGGAGAAAGAGTGGCAATCGTAGGAGATTTTATTTTAGATATTTGATACTTTGATGTGTTTAAGAGGCTTTTATTGGCATGGATGTGCTTTTCAAGTTTGTAGTGTGGGAATGTGTAAAGCTGCGATAAAGGCTTCATTGTGTGAATGCTGCATGCCTTTTTTTCTTATCTTTTGAGATCTTGTAAAGTCAGGAAATGTTCAGGAAAGAAAACCGGACAAGAATTTCAGTGGTGGAATAATTTCATATTTGCCAAACAGAGCAGGGGCAACATGGTGGTGCAATAAGGCCCTGGGTTTGAATCCACCATCCATCCACCATCCACCAACAGGACAGCCGCAGATGTTCCCTGAACCTCAAAACACCCCCCATTCCTGTGTTTTTAACTCCTGCCAATGTCACAGGCACCAGGGAACGTCTGTGTGCTAGACGCCACAGAACGTGCCCACTGGTCTCTTGTCCATGTGCTGATGGGTCAGAGCTGTTTTAGCAGCATGGGAGGAGAATTTTAAAAATCAGGGGGTGGTTTAACGTTGGGGCTTGTCTGTGTGCAAGAGTTAGCGTTGAAATGTCGTGAGACAAAATACTGTAACTCGAGGCGGTATTTTAACTCCCAGAACAGACCTCGTGGTAAAAGCACGTTGTGTTACAGCATTACACCAGCGTCGGTGTTGTTTTCTGCTACGCTTACAGCATGTTTACGACGTGCACCGCAATGCACTTAGGATCTAATAACTGAGGGAGCATTGTGCTGGATTCAGAGATCCTCAGGAAACAAGACGCAACAAGCAGAGATCGGAGACACATACTGTACACGCACACACACACACGACTGAGGGGATCAGATGTCAGAGAAGGAGCATTTGCAGAGCAGGCCTCTTAACAGGAGCAACAACTGCATTCAGAGAAAGACAGACAGATGTAAAGAGCAGATTTCCAGTGTCCATTGAGAAAATAAGGAGCTCCTAACTGAGCCGCTTGCACAGATGTTGACTCGTTGGGAGGTTATCATGTTGCATCCCCTAGCACACTGACTCATTGCTCCACTACCTGTATACTACGCTGAGTTACATCATGTACTCAGTTGGAATACCCCCTCCCACACACACTCTTCCTCCTACTCTGTAAGACAGCGAGAATGCTGCTCGATGCTAACGTAATGCGGTCGACTCTGACACACTCGGTTCATCATGCTGCATGAATACCAGCATGTTTTTCAGAACTAGTTTACTGTTCTACAATTTTTTTGGTGCGATGATCGTCTGAAATGAAAAGATTATGATCAGAAAATGTTGTACAGTAAACACCTTAGTCAAGTGTCCTATAAATATATTCTTTTTAAAGGGGACCTATTGTGCTGTTTGTGGCCGCTCATGTTAGATATGCCTAAGGTTTCAGATAATGAGGTTAGTGTAAGTGCAGGTAATCCCTGTTAGCCAGAAGCTCATACTTGAGATTGCTCTAAATGTTGTATTTCAGACAGCTTTTTTAAACTTATGGTCTGTGTGATGTCACAAAAAAGGGATATCCCTAATATGGTGATCTCTGGCACACAGCTCCGCCCATTTCCTGTTCAAATCTTTTGCTGGGCAGAATAAAGGGAGCTTAAAGGGAGGAGGAGCTAAAAACTGATTATTTTAGCTGGGGGATGAACTGAAGGGCTATCTCCTCGATATTGTAAATTATTATTTTTCAGAGCTGCTCTAGTAGAGTGCAAAAATAACCTAATATCCGAACAGGTCCCGCTTTTGAGCACACATTGTTTCCTGAATGCACGACTCACTCCGCGACTCTTACTGGATTAGAAGGTTATGGTCTAGGGCAGCAGTCCCCAACCCCTGGGCCACAGACCGGTACCAGTCCATGAGTCGTTTGGTACCGGGCAGCAAGAATTGAGGCTGGGGTGTGAAATTCATGGTCTTCAGGGTTTTTTTTAAAATCAGTTTTTAGCATCATTTTTTAATCGGTTTCATAATTAACTCGGTTTCTCTGGGTCTTTTCCCGTGTGTTATGAATAAATCTTCTTTTTTTGGTACTTGTACTGGTTTTATTTTGTTGCATTTATCCGTGACACCTTAAAGGCTGGTCCATGAAAATATTGTCGGACATAAACCAGTCCGTGGCGCAAAAAAGGTTGGTGACCGTTGGTCTAGGATTAAGATCGCCAGTTCCATTTCCAGTTACATCATAATAGATTTCAAGACTCTCCTACAGCCACAGCAGCGGACCTTTGAGGTTCTCAGATAGAAGTAATTTATTAACCAAGAACTCGGGACAAGTGATAAATTATTAGTATTCTGTCTCCCAAGTGTGTTTCTTATGGACAACAAAGCCAACATTTTGGACAGCAGCTGGTCTCTGTAGTCATTGTTGTTAACATAAAGCAGGTCTCCACCTGCTGCCGGTTCTGCTTAGAGCAGTGCTGTTGCTCACAGTGGAGCTCAAGAACAGAACCAAAGCCATAAAGTTGCAGGTTATGATGCTGGAGTTGAAGTTGATTCATCTGCAGTACGAGAGACTCGCTGTAGCTGAAAGTTATTGAGGACTGCAATGACCTGGCCAGTAAGCTAATAGCAAGAAAAACACGATAGGAATGACTGGAGTCAGCTGTTTAACGAAGACTAACTGTTCAAAGTCAGAGCGAGAGAGATCAGCCACATTGAATAGGTGTAAGTCATGTCCAAAGGCTCTGCCTGAGGGTTGTAGCACCAAGTTGTTAGCAGCAGATTTGGACTTTGTAGGCTGTGGAGTGAGACTGAGTGTGTTGGGCTCTGTGTCAGCTGCATTATTCTCCTGGGGAAACTGCAGAGACCATAGAGGGGAGTCATGAGGGGAGTGGGGTTGGGGGCGCTTCTTCTGTGAGTGTGTGATACGTGTCGATGATGACAGCAATGATGAGAGAAATAAGTTCCATGTGCCCACGTTGGACTTTCTGACCATGATCATGCGATGGTGGCTGTTAGGGTTGAGCACACGGAAGTACTGCATTGTTGACATTTACGTATACACTAGGAAATGAGAAGAAGAGGAAGAAAACATGATGGGCTTGAATCAAATTAATCAAAGATGGTCCAGTGAAGGACGATGCATTATAGCAACAAGAAGGTCTCAGAGGGCGGACACCTCCACCCAGGCAGCTCACTCTCTGGGTATTTACTTTTAAAGAAAGACTGCTGTATTTTCTTTTTAAAAGTGCTTTAAGAAATTTGCAGGTATAAGACTTTTTGTCAGTTTTTGGCCAATGAATCAGTGAGCTGACCTTTAAGGAACTTGATGTATGTAAGCTGAATTTTATTGGCTCCAGGTAAGAGTATTTTAAAACGATAATCAGCGCCATGATAAATAATTATATGAACCTTAATTCAAATGTATATAGGTTCACATATCTTCTTCCACCAAAATGTGAAACCTACACAGTTGTGTGATATCAAAACACACCTTTTAAGATTTTGAATCCTATCTTCAAACAAGTTAAATTACAATTTATATTATTTGTGTTTTTGTGAGAGTCTGGCAGATGAATATGTCTGTTGAGCAGGACTGTGTTCATTGTTCAGTCGTACTTTAAACATTTCGTTAATCATTCAGTCTCCATCTGCAAAGGTGTGTGCTGAGATGTTATGTGTTCACTCAAAGTGTTTGCTGAGACATTAAAAGCACGTTGCCTCCTGAAACATAAGATATTACAAGGGTATGCTAAGTATATACACTCTCTTTAAAAGTGCGTACAAACTCTGTATTGTTAACCGGCTGTAGCCTCCTCTCACTAGCCTACAGGACGATCAGTAACACAGGGTTGCAGAAAGCTTTGAGCTGGAACTGGACAACAAATCAGCATGGCAAATGAGTCGAATCAGTTAGGGAGCATTAACATGCCAGCCCTGATACTGGGATATTTGGCTTCCAGTCACTGTATGATTACGGCCTAATGATTATATACTTTGTTATACAGTGCTGTGTCAGCTTGGCTGCCATTCAGGAGGCTGATATCTGTGTCAGTGGTGCAGAGTAGCATTTGGAGAGATTACTGTTTGGGCATTTGACTGAATGATGATGTGTGTAACGCCATAATTTAAAACTCGTGTGGAAGCCAGTAGCGTATCCTTTGGGTAGCAAACTCACGCAGCTGGTCAGGCGAACGCTTTAAACAAGTGAAAAGCAGGAAAGCGGTCTTATTCTGCAGCATGTCTCACATTGTTTAGTGGATTAAGGTCCTTACCTGCTAGTTGGCCACTTAATGCTTTTCTCATATCTGTTTTTGTTACTGGTATTATTTTTTTATCCTTTCACATTTTTTGGCACCAGCTGGTAGTTGTTCCTGGAGAAACAAAGCTGGTTGTCGCTAAGTTACTGACAAACTGAAGAAAACTTCAAAACTTGATGATTCTCAGCCAGCTTTTTAAAAATTTTGTTATCCTTTTTTATGTTGCTTAATGCCTCTGTGTGTTGTGTGTCACAGCCACTGCTGCAGCTCCAACTGCTGACCGTGATAAGTTGGCCGAACTACAATAACTAAAATCCCGTTGTTTTTGTTTCTGATCATGAGTACGCACCTGTCGGTTCGACCCCATGCAGCATCCTAGCCTCACATCTCTCAATTTAGATGTCTAAAAATATCTGGGAGCGCTGTAAGACGTGCTTTAGTGTGATAAAACCAATCAGTGGCTGCGTGGATGGACGGTATCTGCTGCAAAGAATTTCACATGAGCTCTCCCTGCTTTTCTAAGCTGTCCAATATTTCTCTGCTAATAGTAAAACTGAAACTGCGTTACTGTTTGGATAATTAACCATGTGGTTGGTTTTAAATGGACACCTGCATCACGACAGGTCACAATAATCACCTGATTTTAAACTGTGTTGACTGTGGAATTGTGCCTGCAATTAATATCAACATTCAGCTTGGGCCGCAGCCATATCGTGTTTTAGGTTTGCTTGTGTGTGTTTGTGTGTTTTTGTGTCTGTGTGGCAGAAGCTGGTTTTCATGACTCGTAGCTATTGGATGGATTTTTCTTTTCAATAATTAATGAGGAGGAAAGCAAACACATCCCTCTGCTGAATAAGGACAGTTTGTGTGTGTGTGCGTTTGTGTGTCATCAGGTGTTTGTTCTGGCTTGTATTGTGTTTCCTCGTGTTTACTGCTGGAACTGGTGCTGGGCCAGTTTACTGGGCCAGATTGCCACAAAGGGATTTGATTAAGACTGTTGTAGACAAGACTGGGACATACTGGTTTGGACTGGGCTGAAGTGGACACTTTAAAGATGAGTCAAACCACACTGATTAGCCCAACCCCAACCGATTGGATTGGTCTCCGGTGGACTGGATTGAGCCTGACTGGTGGTAAACTGGTGGTTAATTCAGCTAGGCCATGAAATCAAGCTCAGTCACAATCAGCAACACTTATATTTGGCATATAGGGGGTGCTGTTTTAAGCTGCTTTATCCTGCTTTCCTTCTGCAAGCCACTTTGCAACCCACCTCCACCCTTTTTTCTTTTACATTTTTTGCTCTGTTGTGTGCAGGGTGAACAGAGCTGTCCAGCCAACTGTACAGTACTAGAGATGGAAGAGTCCTCCTTACATCTATCTATCTATAGAGTTGCTGCCAGAACTGTGCATGAACAGTGTGCTCGGACAGGATTGAACCAGATTAGTCTTGGTTTTATTCAGTCAAGTCATTTTCCCCAGTTTCCCTTCCTATTTAACATTCCCATGCCTCAAGAAGCAGCTCACATTCTCAGATTTTCCATGTTGTGGTGCTTCCAAAACATCTCACTTCATTTCATTTCTGTGGTAGTTTGTTTGTTTCAGCGGTTTAGGCTGAAGAAGGTTGGAAGCAAAGCATTTTTCTTACAGGTTTGGTTTGGCTCACAATTGCTATGGTGAAGGAGAAAGTTAAACTAAATATTTAGCAGGCCGTTCTTTGTGCGTGTGTGTGTTTTTCCCCCCTCCAGTCATTGCTTTGACTGCATTCCCCCTGATTTTATGAAGACAGATTTTATTTTGTTGCACAAACGGCTCTATTCTAGTCCCCCTGCTAGACCTGTCCACTATAATTAGCTGCTTTGGCTTTCTGCAGCTAATGTGTTTGTGTGCTCATGTTTTGGACAAAAGAGAAAATGGAAAAAATGGGATATACGATAAGATCCTGTCCTGATTGAGCCTTTTTAAAGGTTTGTAGAGGTTTGTAGAAAAATATGGAGGACATTTTTTTTTCAGTTCTTATATAAACATTTGTAATTACTAGTTCCATATTCAATATTCATTCGTATTCATATTGAGCGATGATGAGTCATGAAAACCAAGCACAACGAGATCCACTGGGAAAGACAAGGAAACTCTCAAAGCTCTGAAAATAACTTTCATATGCCATGAAATAGTCTGAGTCCGATTTATCTGGTCAAACCTTTCTTTTCAAGGTCAACATCCAACTTTTAGCTCCATCTCATGTAAATATTATCGTCTACGTCCTCAATGCTGTGTCTGCTTCTGGTTTGGTGTTACCAGACAGCTGAGTGAGTGTGCATGTGTTTCTTTTCATTCAGCCTCATTAAGTAAATGACTGAATCACATCTGATGTCGCACATCACCCCAGTTTTCCTCTTGGGGTTTTTTTAGGGTGTGCTCATACAGATCATAGGGCGGTAAATGAGTTGTGTTGACTGCTGACTCATTGTGAAAGACTACTACCTGTTTTGACAGTCTGCCCATATATGGAGTCCACCTGAAATACTGGGCATGGGTTTCATTGTGACCTAGACACCTATCAGTTGCATGAAGTTCAAGACATCTCCATTAATGGACCATGGAGCTTGCATTGATTTGTAAAGCGTCACCCTGAAGGTCAGAACAATTTCCCATCTTCACTAAATGTTTATCGGTACTTTCGAATTATTGTTGCAGATACAAGTCAGTACAGCAAGGGGCTTTCTGTGTCAACTGCTAACCAGCTCAGCAACCAAAAATGTATAGGAGCCAGGAACATCTTTCCATTATTATCAGTGTCACATGATTCATTGACACCATTAGTCCTCAGCTTTATGAAGGTGCAAGTTTACAGCCATCCACACTAAAGGGTGGATCAACACCTGGGTAAAATTCCCAGCCGTACTTAATCTACTTCCACGCCCGGTGTAGATGCGAAATAGTCAGGGAAATGTTTCAGCTTGAATGTCGGTCCTTTGTGTTTCCTAAAAGCTCGCAGCTATATCAGGGGAGAACCAAGGCGAGTTTGCACCAACAGCCTTCTTGCCGTGAGGCAACAGTGCTGACCTGAGCACCGCCATGCTGCTGACATAGCACGCAGATTCAGAATGAAACTTGCAGATCATGCATGAAATGCTTTTCATTTAACTCAAAGGAAACGGTAAAGTCTTCAAGTAGCAAAACCCTCCCTGTCATTATTATGTTATGTTTTGTTCTGTCGGTGGATTGTGACTACTGCTTACCAAGTTGGGCTTCAGAGTTGCTCAGATCAGATGGTCATGATGACACGGCTCTTGTGACTCAGGTCCTTTATATGTGCCTGTTTTCTACCACATCCAGCACAGGGAACAACTATTCACACGCCATCACGTGGGTATCCTGGACCAGTTTTATTGTGTAATTATTGTTGTTCACTTCATCTGTTCACCTTAAGTTTTGGCTTGTGTGTAAAACACAGTTCAACTGTGATCCCACCTCAGCATCAGTACAGTTGTAGATGGTGTGCTGTAGAACAGTTATAAACATGCACTAACCTTGTAGATCCATATATTTACGACGACTACACATATAAAACACTTTTTTACATTAAAACTCTGAAAAGAACATTTTACTCAGGGCCCCCTGGTGGGTTAACATGGCCACGATCAGATATTAAGTGACCCTGACTTTGTCGTTAACTTTGATCATGACAACAAAAATCTCACTGATGATAAAAGCTGATTTCCCATTGAGTTGTATTCTGCTTGCATCATATTCATTTCTAACAGAGGCGCATTTAAGTTGCTAGTTCTTCTCTGGGGTTTGTAAGAAGTCATCCGGTGAAACTATGAAAGGCCAGGCAGAAGAATCAGGCAGTGGAAAAACAAACAGAGTAGTCAGAGACGTAATCACAACATATCTGCTGGAATGCGCCGACCTGCACACTTATGATATATTGCAGAGGATGTCTGGCAGTTTGGCTTAAAGTGCACACACACACATCATGATCATGCAGGTTTCTGGAGCTGTGATTTGCTACAAGACTACTTACAGAGTTTGAGATAACAACTGAGCTCTGTTTTGTTGCTCAAACGCAATTTTTATGCATGTGTGTGAATGTGCTTTGTGTCGACTTCTTTTTTGTGGGAGGGGAGCAGGGGGGTCAACACATGTTCATCTGTTTTCCCCCAAATATGTCTTTTTTGTGTGTATGTGCCGAGCAGAATGTGGACAAAGGACTGGGTGTCTGGAGAAGGTGCCGGGGAGGGGAGAAGGGGACGATGGGTGATGGGTGGGGGACTGGACGAAAGGATGATGGGTGGGAGTCTGCAGGGGACGGCTGGCTGGCTGGCTGGCTATGTTTATAGATGTGAGTTTGTGAGGGCAAAGGTGGGTGTGTGTGGGTGTGTGCATACATCTGCATATCTGTCTGCATGTGTCTAAGAACATGTAGACTCATCTGCCGGTGAACCCGTGCGCGTGTGTACACTGCCTGTCTGTTTGGAGGCTTGTGTGCAAGTGTGTGTGTGTGTTTCTGTGTGTGTGTTCTTTTGTTTTGCTCTGGGTTGCTGGGTGATGGGACCAGCTGGGAGGGCTGAAGCCATTCACTTCCCTTCTGCTACCCTGAAGGCAGCCAGCAGGGAGGGAGGGATGGAGAGAGATGGTGAGGTTTGGGGGGGAAGAAAAAGAGGAGAGAACCGTAGAGTATGTGGACGCAGGATCTCTGCATGAGATTTAAAAGGAGCAAACGCAATCAGGCGAAACAGAAAGAGGCTCGCAGCAATAGTGGAGAGGCGAGGAAGTTTTGAACCAGCTCAGGATGAATGAAGAGATTCATGAAGGAAAGTTGGGGGGGAGAGACGGAGGGAGGGAAAGTGTGTCAGGCTGAATCGTGATAGAGCAGTGGAGCTGACTCAGCCAGTCTGGTCTGGTGTAGGAGGGCAGCAGTACGGAAAGAAGTAATAGATTACTGAGGATGGATTACTATAACCACAATTCTGATGCACTTTTTTTCTTGTCGACACAGCAAACATTTTCCTATTGCCAGATTATTCCAGTAAACCGATTAATAAATGATCCCTGGAGAGATTTGGGAAATTTGGACTTTCAGAAAACAGCACTGTTCGGAGTGAACAGTACAAGAATCCACCTTTTGTCTCCCTAAACGCCGTCAGTCCACTTGGTTGTAAGAGATGAAACTCATATTCTGACACCTCGAGCTCACCCTGTGACTTTCTGTTTTGTTCTCTGTCAGTGTCACACAGGTGTCACGGAAACGAGTGTACAGCGGTGATTTTAAGATGCTTCCGTTGGCTCGGTGAGGGTTTTCACCAGGCTTGCAACTGCAGTGCTGTGTGACCAAAAACAAAATAAGACAGTATTGTACAAGTGTACAAAAGTGTACAAGTCTTCTTCTTCTTCTCTCACCCCGACCGGTCGCAGCAGATGGCCCCGCCCCTCCCTGAGCTTGGTTCTGCTGGAGGTTTCATCCTGTTAAAAGGGAGTTTTTTCTTCCCACTGTCGCCAAAGTGCTTGTTCATAGGGGGTCATATGATTGTTGGTTTTTTTTTCTCTGAATGTATTATTGTAGGGTCTACCTTACAATATAAGGTGCCTTGAGGCGACTGCTGTTGTGACTTAGTGTTCTATAAATAAAATTGAATTGAATTGAAGTGAAGTGAAAGACTTTGTTATAACATCTAAATATGACGGCATTTTTGCTGATGGAAGTGTATCGTGTGAACTGAAAACCAAAGAAGCACATTTTAATCAAAGCGGTGTGAGGGGTGGTTCTGTTAAGGAGATGTGAAAGTGTGTGATTTTTGTTTTTCATAACCATGGCCGTCCATCACATTCATATTAGTAGAAGGAACTCTGTTAAGTTTCTGGCTGTTATTTAATGCGATAACCCAGGAACACCCAGGAACACTGAACTGGTAACATCTTGATGTTGTGGACGTGACTTTTGTCCTTCAGCTTTCACTTCAAAGTTTTCATGTGAGTTCAGGCGGACATGGAAGTAAACTGACACTTGTCTGGATGACAGTGGCAAACAAGTGTAAGGCAGAAATTTCTTTTTTTTCCAATGTCTTAGCACTGAACGAGTCACCGGCAACTCATCTAGGATTAGAGGTAGGGTTAGGCTAATCTCCATCTGTCTCCAATAATTTTGTCTCTTTGGAACACCCAAATGGAAAATCCTTTAACAGACAGATGTCAGAGGGAGCTCATTTTACCTCATGAATCAAATACGGCCCACTTTGATCTTAGCCGAGCCGGACCAGTGAAACTCCTCTTTCTGTCAGTGTAAAGAAGTTTAACTGCTCATTTAATCCTGGAGGTATCTCAATGTAGGAAAAAGACTTTTTTTTTACACAATACAGAAATGCTGAAGTAGTTACTGAAAGAAACCTGTCAGCATGACTCACTGGTCTTAAGTTGTAAGAAATAAATGTCTAAATGCAGCTCACTGCAAGGACTTTCCTGTAATCACAAAGCAGAATTTTTTTGTTAAATAAAATAGATGATCCACATAAAATGCGATACTTTACTGTTACTGTTTTACATATTATTCTATAGTACAGCATTTTTGTTGTATACTTATATAGTGAAAACACATGATTTTTTTGTGTAATTTAAATGTTTGTCTATCACTTCATTGCTGTTATATGAATGGCTGTGGGGGAGGTCTTTGTTAACTAGGTGTAAAATTTGTTAACATACAGTTAAAAAGTCCAAAATTGATGCCCTCCTTCTCATTTTCCAAAGTTGTCCAGTGGGCCTGATTGGAGTCTTTGCAGGACCAATTCTGGCTCCCTAGGCCTTATGTTTCACCCCTGTTTTAACAGAAAGGTTTGTCAAAATGTGCCCATTTTTGCATGTGGCAAAAACGAAACCCTAACCCCCAGGCAAGTCCCCCGGCGATTTGGTGGGTGTTAAGCGATAAATTTATCGCCGTTGTTTTGCTTGTTACTTTTGTACATTGTTCCGAGTGCATCCTGGTTTTTCAAAAGCTACACCAGAGAGGAAGAATATCTCTCTGTGGATCTCGTGACTGGAAGGAATAGGGGCGCATAAAATGAAGCTGCTTGGTAGCAGAAAATCGGGAGAAAAAGAAAGATGGATAACCAGCTAGGCCGTATAGCTACTAGCTGCTAGTCTCTAAAGCTGCTTCCTTGTGTGCCCTGACTTGTGTGTCAGCTCGCTTTCTCTCGAAGATTAATGACCTTCCTGTTTTCAGCTACAATATCCCCCCACAGAGTTTTCAGTGCAGTTTGCTTTGACATGAAGTGCATTAAAAAAAAAAGGAAAGGAAAGAAAGAAAATGCTGCAGAATTTACTGTTGGAGGCAAAGCGTCAAAGATATGCATGTGGGAGGAATTCACTCACACATGAAATGACACTGCAGTGAGTTGGTAAAAGCAATAACACTCAAGTTTTTACTATTACTACTCCACCTCTTTTTACTATGACTAACACATTTACTGCTATGACTGCCATCACTTTCAGTATTTCTCACATCAGCTGCTATTTTCTGTACTTAGAACTTTGTTCAGACTAGTCATGCTAGAGCTAACCCCTGACTGAATTCAGTGTTTTCAGTTGGTGGACAGAGGTTTCTGTGTCCTAACTACTAATGGTAAGCTTTTCTGTTGGAATGTGTGACACTCACACACTCATTGGTTTGCTATGGATGGGTATACACACACACATACACATTAAAGGTTTGGGGAAACTCCTCATTAAACACATAACTGAGTACGGTCTAAGATACATCTAAAATAGTTGTTTTAGCCTCAAATAATGGCTTTATTTTCCTTTCAACTTCGCTTTAAGTCCATTATCATATATAATTTTGGTAATCTGCCTCTTGCCTGTTTTTGGCATTCGTACTCTGATTTGTTAATCCGTTATAGAACATAGGCAGTAAAGTCAGGGACTTGAGAGAGAAAAACAATTCATGTCAGAAGTTATGAAACAAGGAAAACAGAGAAAAGTTCCCAAATGAAAGAGAAATAGAGCAAGAACGAGAGAGAGAGGGAGAGAGAACAACAACTTCTTTCCTGTAAGTCACCTGACACTGGAGGCGTTACAGCAGTCGTGAATAAACATACCTCCCTCCCTCCCTTTCTTTCTCTTTGTCTCTGTTTTTCTGTATGGCTCTCTCACCCAAGCTCAAGTCAAGTCACAAGCCCTCTCTTTGCAAGATGAAAAGTTTTGTGCAGAGCGACCTAACTTTTCTATTTATAGAGCTGTCGCTCGGAATTCTTCAGTCACTGGACAGAAAATAAAAAAGCGGTGTTATTTTGTTTGGGAAAAATGGCAACTCGGAAATGTCTTTTATTTAAAGATCATACTTTGCATTTTGTGTTTTGAAAAAGTAAAAAAAAATGTGTCTGTTTTACAAGAAATGGTCACCTTGCTCTTGGATCTCAACCTCGAGCTTACTCCTCTCAATGAAATGCAATTTTGAAAAAAAGCCTCAAAATATTTTAAGATCTGAATTTTTTATTTTTTATTTTTAAAGAAAAAGGAATAAAAAAGCAGAAATCGTTTCCTGAAACTGAGGTACTGCAGTTTGTACCAATGTGGCTTTTTTCTGCTGTGGATTAACGCTGACAGTACTGCGTGCTGTAGGCTGGTTAGATATTTACAGCAGTAATTGAGTCTAATTTAAGTAATTTAAGTCTACTGTAATAAACCATTGTAATAAAAATTAATTTTTACAATTTTTGGAATAACAGTAGAGCTTTATGGCACAGAGGTAAGAGATATATTAGACATGCCTATTAGCAGGAAACGTTTGATTGTTTTGGTGATGGAAATATGACGATAAGAAATATATTAAATATAGTCTGGTTGACCCTTCCATCACAACGCTCATAAAAACTGGAGGATTATCTTGATTTGCCAATAAAAATACCAATTTCCAGCCAAAACGTGGTATACAGTATAGAGAGTGCATACAGTAATAGAACATGACTAACTTGACTTTTAAGAATGGCAATATGAAGAGAAGGAAGAAATCAGACCGTTATGAGCAGATGTTTGCATTCACAGCAGTCTGAGGTGTGCGGATTTGATCTCACTGCATGACTAATGGGCGGGATGTGAAACCATCCGGTTGAAATAGCCTGAATTATCCAATCACAGCTGAACGAGAACAAATGTAAAAGTATAACGTGAAGAGTAACTTCTTCTAGATGGTGTCTCTGTTGCTCTAAATACTGTATATAAAAGATGGATGCATCTGTCTGCTGCCTGTGTTTTGGTCACTGCCGTGTTGAATTTTGGAGCAGGAGTGAAACGCTACGTCCAGATGAACAGAATCAACTTCTTCGGATTTCCTTAACTGGACCCTATCAAAATAGCTGCTTGCTAGCAGTGTTGGGCAAGTTACTTTGAAAAAGTAATTAATTATAGTTACTGCTTCAAAAATGTAACTGAGTTAGTAACTGAGTTACAATATTCTAAAAGTAATTAATTACTTGAAAAGTAACTATTGTGTTACTTAAAAAAAAAAAGTTTAACCCTCTGGGGTCCAGGGTATAATTGGCCATTTCTGACTACTTTTGATTTTCCCTCCACATTTCACCTTTAAAAACTATTTACTTTGCCTTGTTTGGCATCATTCTTTTCAGCACAACCTCACGTGTCTGAATTTACAGTTATGTTTTTATTTTGACACACTGTATTAACACAATTGATCTAAAATCAGACAGAAAACATAAAATCAGAGTAGAAAAAGTTAATTTTTTTACTGTAACAACCACAAACATGTTTAATGAATCATATTTCATAACTTTCATAACTTTAAATGCAATTGCCAATTTTAAAATCCTATGCACAAGTTTTGCAAACAACAAAGTTATTTGCAGCCATATACCTTTTACCTTTTTTTTTAAAATAACCATTTCAAACTATTTACACAACAACCAGCTGTTCAATAAGACGCCACACAAATTATTTCTGCCGCTCCAAAAAATTAATTTCTGTCCACTATAAAGGAGAACATCACAGCCTGATACCTGCAGGTCTGACAGCAGCAGGTGTATCACTGCGCCTGTTTCTACCTGGAGACAGCAGTCGCCTCATTGTTCTAACACACAACACAAAACTATCCACAACACTGCACACTAACTACACAAGAAAACATGCTAAACGTCACAAATCTCTCACATCTCAAAACTCGCTCTCTCTCTTTTTCTGCTGTCTCTCTCTCTCTCTCTCTCACCGTCACTCCTAAAACTTTCCCCTCTTCCTAAACAACCAAATGTCATGTTGCCATATCATTTTTGATTGGTCAACACGGTGCATTTTTCCACCAACACGAACGGGCTGCTTTTTGGTTGCTCATAAGCAAAACTCTGCATATATATTGTTTATCATGACTCTGGTTTTACGTGGCCTATCAACACAATTTAAAAACTGGTATATATCACCTTGTTGCTTTGTCATCTTGAAGTGGTCATGTGATTGGCTTACCACGACTACTTTATTCTTCCTCAGTCAAACAGCAGCACTCATGCGACTGTTTTGCCCCATTAGCTCCAGGTGTTGTGCCAAAAAGTGATCGTCTGCCAAAAAGTGATCGTCTGCCAGAAAGTGATCGTCTGCCAAAAAGTGATCGTCTGCCAGAAAGTGATTGCCGCTGTCGGGAGCGCACAGCTGCTTAAAGCTGTAGCGCCCAGATTACTTACAGCTACTTCCGTGCAACTGATATAAGATGCGGTAAGCTGAACACAGCTTCAACCGTCTGTTTGTTGAAAAATAGTAACGCGACTGTGCCGATAACGGCGTTGTAATGATAGGAATAGTAATTAGATTACTCGTTAATTGTAACGCTGTTACTTGTAACGCCGTTATTCCCATCACTGCATACTAGTATCCACCCATTTATGTACACACATTGGCAGAAACTCAAGGATCAGTATTTTGTCCTCAGATACTCTGATATGCATGATGGAGTAGCCAATGAATCAATCCATGAGTTTTGTAGTTTGTTTTTTTAATAATAGAATTCAAACCACAAGAATGAAGCATAAACTTATTGAATGAGGCGTTCTACACAGAACAATTCCAGCAAAATGCTCTAAGTCAGCGGTCCCCAAACCTTTTTGTGCCACGGACCAGTTTAATGTCAGACAATATTTTCACAGACCGGCCATTGAGGTGTCCCGGATAAATACAACAAAATAAAATAATTCGACCAAGACAAAAACTGTGGTATTTTGTAAATATAATAATAAACGCGAATTAACTTTGTAATTCTGTAACTTTATTAGCAGCGTCCTCCTGAAATGCAGCAACAACATTGAGAGTGAAGTCCTCCTCTCTGCCCCTTAATGCTCTCTGGTCGCTATGGTAACGTGTAAATATTTATTTCAATATATGGCACACATATACAACACAGGAAAAGACCCAGGGAAACCGAGTTTACGATAAAAACCCTGAAAACCATAAATTTCACACCTGAGACTCTCGCGGCCCGGTACCAAATGACTCACGGACCGGTCCGTGGCCCGGGGGTTGGGGACCGCTGCTCTAAGTGACTTCTAAGTTCAGTGACTTTAATTAGTTACCACACAGCGATCAGCTATAGTTTCTTTTATTGCGACACCTGTCAAAGCACCATTGATGTGAGTGAGGAAACTATCCATTCAGACCAAATGGAGAAACTGAACCATCTCCTCTGGACTCCTCGTTGCCATCCTGATGCTGGTGGAAGGCTAAAATCCAGCCCGAGCTGGTTAGTTCTCCTGTTCGTCCTTTGCAGAGCTGAGAACTTTCCCCATCATTGCGTGTACTTTCATCCACTACCTGTTTAACTGCATTTTCAGAATGAACACCTTAATGAGTCACTATCCAGTCTCAAGGTATAAAGTGGTAATACTCAACGCTTGCTGGTTAGCTTTAATAGCCTTCTCATAATCGTTTACACAACATCATAGCTGTTAAGTCTTCACTTTCTCCTGATAATTTTTGTTAATTTCATTTGAATTGTTGAATTTTTCTTTTTTTTAAATTATTATTAAATGTTTTTACATATTTTAGCTCATCTTTATTTAAGCCTACGTAGTCTATTTTCATGAATGAAACTGATTTGGACTGCTTGGCCAACAGTGTAGCTATAAAACCTGACATCTCAGCTTTTGCACTAAAACCAGTGGCAGCTGTGGTTTCTGAGTTACAGTATCTCAAGATAATTAATCCCGTAATCGTGAAATAAACTGTTTACCCGGGATCACCGCTTAATTGTCCAATTTAGTTTAGATAACAAACTTTATCCTAAGGATAAAGGGAAGAGCTCTTTAATGAAAGCAGCTTGTAAAGGTCATGGTGTACAGAAGCTTGTTGTCCCAAGATAAGCACACATTTATCATATTTAGACAACAGTTTTTTATTATGTAGCAACAGCGCAGTAATTCAAGTGCAGTCAAGTCATAGGCTTAAAAAGACTGAAAAGCCCCATTTGTCATCTCTGTGGATACGTAATGATATAATTGGGTCATGTCAACCATGAGATTGCAGTTTCAAGTCACGTGAGAGGCCTAAAGATTTGTGTTCTCTTTTGATGTGAGGGTTGCTCTGTGATTGAAGAACAGTAGGATGCAGTGCAACAAGTCCTAAAAGCCTGCTCGCACTCGTGTATTTTTTTCCTGCTGCACTCTTACAGCAGTACGGACTGGCTCCTAAATTTTCTACTCGGAGATTCAACATTTTATTAATGCTCTTCTGACTATGCCATTAATTGTAGATCTCATTAATGCTCATTTGGCTTGTGACAGCCTCCGTATAGCATCGGCAGACATACCCGGCCATTGACTGTCACAGCAGCGTGCACAGATCACCAGCATTATAAGAAAAACCATCAGGGAGTTTAAGCGCCATGACTGCATTTTGGAAGCATATTCGACTAAAATAGAAGCACTGTAGGAGGCCGAGTCGCCTTGCTTACTTGTACTTCCCCTTTTGAAGTGCATGAGTCAAGGCACTTAACAAGTGTTTGAAGTCTCAATGTAATGAGAAGAAAAAAGATGATGAAGTGTGTGTGTGAGAGAGAGAAGGAGGAAGAGGCTCTGTCCACCTTTGTGTGGGCAGTTATATCAGTTTAGACTGTATAGCACAAAATTGTGCCACTAACTGCGGATATATCACATCAAGGATAAAGGATTTTGTGTGTATGCACGTGACCGAGGTAACAGCTGTGTCTGGGCCAAAGAGGGGGCAATGGTGGACTCTGATAAAGAGACGGGGCAAAGAGACAATGAGAGAGAAGAGGAGGAGGTAGAGACAAAGAGGGAGAATGGGAAAGAAAGCAGATGGGTGTTTTTTGGTGTGGAGCCCTTCCCCTCCCTGCTCCCCCCACCCCAATGTTTTCTCCATGTTGGGCCTGTGTGCCACACCCATGTCTAATAGTGTTAATAATATTCTCTTCACACACCCACCCCAAATCTGTCAGCACACACGGATGTTTCTGCTGGTTTTACTCTTCTTCATTTTAAGACATAAACTTAAAGGGGAGAAGAATAACCAAAGATGATCAGCGGTGTAGTTTCCACTTGTGATAGAACGTAAACATTCTGTTGCACAATCCCTTTACAGTAAATCACAAGTACTTTGACATTAGATTAAGGTCCACTTGTGTGGGATGACAGAGTAATAATCCTTTACCATAACAAACAATGGGGACAAAGTATTTTAGCACTGTAATGTAGTTCACCACAAGCCATTTGCTTGCTCGATCAAGGGGCAATGGTACTGGTCTTTATATGAATTATATTTTATAGAAGATGTAATAATTACCATATAACTACATCTGGTTCATGCACTGGCTATTAAAGTTGGCATTGACCTGTGAAGGGCGAACCCAATGCAGAAGTGTCTTGAACCTACATTCTTTTTAATGACCAGCAGGGGGCGAATACCGTGGTTGCAAAAAACCCGCAGGTTTTGTAGAAGTCTCTGAGAAAACAGTCCTTTGCTCTCTTGCTATATGATCCCAGTAAAAAACGCCCTTTAAATGTTCAAGTCTTAATAAATTTTGATGGTCATCTTATTATAACAACACAAAAAAATTTGTTATCTAATTTGGTAACGACTTAGTGTATCAATCACAAGATTTGCGTTTATAGTCAGATCTCCTCTTGACTTCTAGTTTCAAAAAGTGAAGAGGGCGATGGTGGAAACACTCAGCTCAAGGCTTCACAGCAAAACGTAACAAACCAATGGTTGACCTCACAGTGCCCATCTCCATCTTTTATATACAGCCTATTAGTGGCGACAGATGACGCACTCAAAAACTATATCATTGTTGAGTTAATTATTAAGTCGCTGAATGAAAAAAGCACTGAAGATTTAGTATTTATTTATTTGTTTATTGAAGACCAATTAAAAATAACTCAAAATGACAGTTCGTTTGTAACCATCCAGCTGAATTCCATTCACAAGAATCGAAATTCTTATCCTTATTATCCTGATTCTTTTTCACCCACTCTGGAAGCTGACCCAAATATCAGTAGGCTGATAGTGACAGCGACTGATCGCATTTGTCTCTATGCAGGAAAACTTGTGTATAGAATATAATGCATTCAGAGGGTAATTTTAGAAACACAAATGCACAAATCTGACTGTTTCCACATTTGTAGCTGTGGCACATTCAGTAGAGCATCAGTTAAAGGTGTGAAGACAGGTGTTGTCTTCACAGTCTTCACTAGTTTGTGATGTACATTGGTGGAAATTGCTGGAGCCTATCCCAGCTTAAATAGGGTGAAAAGTGGGCTACATGCTGGATAGGTTGGCAGTCCATTACGGGATTAACACAGAGAGATAAACAACCAAACAATTTGATATATCAATATCAGAATTTTCCTCCCCCTTAAAATAAGCAAATGAAGTATCAGATGGACTCAGTATCAGTAGTAACAGCAATTGTAGCAGTAATAACTGGAAATGTACAGTAGGCTGTTGTTGTAATGGTTGTAGTAATACAAGTAGCAGAGGTGTTAAAGGGTTCAGCAGCCACAGCAATGTGCCTTTAACACAGCAACTAAACTCAAGACTGCTTGCCATGCAGGACCACATTTACTTCAGTGAATAAGTCACCAGCAGATGGTTGGAAGTTGCTGTGATACTTCCTGTATTACTAAGAAAAATACACACCTGAGGACATAATCAATACATTGTTCAGGTCAACGGCACTTATGATTAACAGACACACGAGTGTGAATCAACTGTTGTGCTCGGTGGCATTTTTCAGCTCATGTGTCTGTATGAATTTAGAGAGCCTGATGATATGAAAATGCACCTCGTGTTGTCCTGCTGAGTATAAATGGAACATGATGTTCGTGATCTAATTCTGGTGACTGCCATAATCCCTGTGTTACCACCCAAAGGTGCAACACAGTGATGGATGAAAGCGCGGTGATGGATGGATGCAGCTTCATGCGCTGGGTGTTGAGTTGGACCAGTGAACTCACCGTGAGTCAGGTTCACAGTTATAGTGGCACACACACACACGCACACACACACACACGGACACACACAACCTGATATGTGATGAGTAAGTTATCTAGTTCCTGGTCTGACATGAGAACCTCGGAAAAAATGAAATAATTGAATGGCAGGAAAATATGTAGAATCGGAGAGACAAAAACAGAGGCACAGGAAGAAAATTAAGGTTAAGGCATCAGCAAAAACTTTTACTCAGTGAGGGAAATAAAAGAGCAAAGGAGAAATAAATAGATAAATGGAGGGAGGGAGGGATATTGTGGGTGCAGCTCTCTCCAGTTGGTGTTGCTATGGCCCTGCCCTCCCTGCTCACTGAGCCATTTCCTGTTTTTGACCTGAAATCTTTATTTAGAGCCATCCCTCCTCGCTGCTCTGCATTCATGAGTCAACTCAAGAGTCCAGAGAGATGAACGCGCTACTAAAATCAGATCTCCATTCACCACAGAAACTACGTATGCACCCTGGCTAACCCACTGGTTATTTGTACAGCAGCCGGGGCTTCATTCGGGTCTGTTTGCATGATTAAGAAACAATAGGACACATCCTTGTTGCCAAAAATAACCATTTCTCTGTCTGATCTGTTGCTTCCACAAGTTCTTCAGTGCTGAATCATTGAACAAGTTCGTTTAAATAATACTATACTTTGTATGTCTCTCAGCACTTATCTAAGCATGAATTTAGACCCTGTTATGCCAGAATTATAAATGAAGCAAGTGGAACATTACATGGTGGAATCAATGGAAGTTGTGTAAAAAGTCGCAGAAGCAAAAGCATTTGATTGTGTATTGAACTGTGATGTCTTTGGAGTTGTGAGAGAAAAGAGACCCCAAAACCTTGGATTGTTGTTTGTCATTCACTCTTATGTCCTATAATCTGGTATACAGAAGAGAAAGAACTAGAAAGTTGATAGGAGTGAAATTTTAGAATTTGTGTCATGAAATTTTCATTGAATATCTGCTAATTACGAGCCAGAGCTTGTTATTGAGTGAAGAGATGTACGAGCCTGAGAAGAAAACGACACAAGACAGAGCTCAGGGAGCTTCTAGCAAATGAAGACTGTAAAGAAAAGACGAACATAGCTGCGGTGGCATCACAAATTGGTTTAAAGTCTTGATGTGCCATTTTAGGTATCAGATTCTTGTTTTCTTTTTCTCTTTTTCCAAACTAAACATAACCACATTTGGAAAACAGTGTGGAGCTGTTAGTATCAGCTGATACTATGATTGGCTGGCTAGCTTCGTTGGCAAAATGAGGGAGTAATTCAGTGTATAAGTGCAATTGCTTTTGCCAGTGTTAGCTGCTGTTAGCCTCTGTTAGCTGCAGTTAGTGATACATTTCTTAAAGTGGATCTTGCATTGTTGGACTCGGACATGTATATAACAAATAAACTCTTATACGATGCAATCAATCAAACAAAACTGCAGTTTTGAATATTAACTTGGATAATGTTTAGCCAGCATGTTGTCAACTGTCTAAAGACAGATGGGTCTCATGTCTAGTCTGCAGGTAGCGTTGCCTCTTTCATTTGTGTTTTTGCATCTTTGGTAACGGGGACGCCATCTCAGATGATAAAGCATATGTGTTTTATTTGCCTGAATGGTATGCGAGCACCTAAGAGATCTCATCTCCTCTGCCTTTGGCGTAATGCGTGCATGTAGTAGCCACGTATAATATGCGATTGGCAGAACAGCGATGTCCACTGCTATCAAGATAGCTTTACTAGATTATTTCTAGGTTTATGACAATTAATCAGTTTGCTGGAAAACATTGTTACAGACTCATCACTGAATACTTGTGAGTACAATATTATTTTTATTATTATTATTAAATAACCAAAAAATAACTTGATTGCCATTTCTTTTATTTCTCAGTTAGACTAACCTGTTTCATATAACATGTGGTTTAAAAAAAATCATTAAAAAAACCTGATAGCCAAAATGCCGAGCTTAAACTTACGGGACGGGACTTTACTAAACAATGAGTGACACTGTAATTTGTGTCCACCTATATTTACAGCCTCTTTGCTGCTTGTTAGAATTGAGCTGTAGCATAGCTTACATTGTCATCACCAAAGTTTCTAAACCAAATATCTTGAAAAGATGCACAGGTGACTTTTATTGTGTACTTCCTGGTGTGAGCAGTGTACCTTAAAGGTCTAATTCCTGTTTTTGCCACCTTTAAAACCACAGAAACTGACAGTTGGTATCTGGAAACACTGAGGTCCAGTAGATGGAAATACAACAAGTTGATTAAAGGCTGCCCTAGGAACATGCCGCCTGTCTTAAAAAAGTGTTATGAGGCTATATTAGGGCACAACTGGGCAGCGTGCAACAGAGGGCATCGGGTCCACAAACGGTCTGTGTGCCCATTTTGTGCCTCAGGATGCGCCGGTGAACTGGTGTTTTTGTCTGCACGGAGCAGACTGCCGGGTTTTGTTTGAGTTTACCGGACATCACCCTGCCATCTGCTGCAGAGTAGGATGGATGTCAGTAACCAGCTAAAAGGCACCGGCCGTGCACTCTTCATTTCCGTCACCACTGACTACTGTAGTATTAATCAAGGAATAAATGAATGAATTTCATCTTTTTAATGCATTCGACAATATGAAATAGCGAAAAAAATCTGAAACGAGTATAAAATTGCTTACATATAAGGAGCCTTGACAATGCATTAATTTCGTTTCTAATGTTATTAATGTTTAATTAACTAGTCTTACACTGAGTGGGAGAGAGAAGGCACAGCGTTAAGACATTGTGTGTGTTTGTGTGTGTGTGTGAGAGAGCGAGTGAGTGTGTGGGTGGAAGGGTGGGCGGGGCAAAGTTGACGATGCTGCCTTTCGGGGCAGCTGTTCGGTTTCAGCTTCTCTTGTGGCGTTCATGTGTTCCTCGTAAATATATGAACCATGACAAAAATGGATTCTGGCATAACGGTAATTATGCAGTTGTTAAATTAAAGTGGCATCGGGAGTGTAACTGATGCTCAATGGAAAGCCACTTCCAGAAACTCAATTCCATCTAACAAGGAAAGGATGCGTATTTGTTAAGGGCTGTGTATTCTTACTACACATTTTGTCGATCCGTCAAAGTGAAACTTTTAAAAAGAAAATATATCAGCCCTCCTAAGTATCCGATAGTAGATTTTCATGTGTACCACATAACCCTAACAAACTCGTTTTTTTTCGGAAAATGACACTAAAGTGCGGGACATTAGCGCACGTGCTTTTCACCTCGCGAGCGGGTCCGGCAGCTCTTGAAGGCAGCAGCGTTCCTGTAAGCGGAGGCAGTTTTCTCCTCCTATCAGCGCCATTGTGTGACAGAGTCTCCGGGAGCTCGGACGGACTGGTTTTCTGTAGGCGACGGGACTGTTTAAATACCCTCCATGTTACTCTTTAAACACCCGGCGGACCTGGATGCGGTAAGACGTCGTTTCTCACATTTTAAAGAGCAAAGCAAAAAACACGCCGAACAAGTATGTTAAATTTCGGCGTGACTGTGTAATTTATTGGTAATGAATAATAGAAACGATGAGGGCTAGTGTTTCAGGGCTGCTGCGGGGTAGCTGAGTCTTGTTGAAAAAAGTTTCACTATTAATATTTGCAATTACCAGTTCGCTCTGTACTTCCACGGACCGTCGTTCTCTCTGTTATACAAACTCAGTCCAGCTGACAGAGTCGAGCCAGCAGCCGCCACTTCTGAGTTGGTCTGTCCGATAAACTTTTCAGTCCTCAAAATACACTGAAGGCTTTCACTGAAGAAAAACGTGAAATAAATAGACAGGTTATCTTTGACTACTGTTTATCTACAGTTAATTTGAACATTTGGCTGTAAAAAATGACACAAGTCGGTGTCAACACACTTACGTTTAATTGGCAATCAAACAAACATGTAAAGTCAACTTAGTAGAAGTGAGTTGACAACAACAAGACATAAAAGTCAGGTTTGATGATTGAGTATATTTCAATGGTATTTATTTTATAATGTGTTATTATATATATGTATATATATATATATATATATATATATATATATATATATATATATATATATACACACAACACATACATATATGTATGTATATATATATGTGTGTGTGTATATGTATATATATATATATATATATATATATATATATATATATATGTATATATATATATATGTATGTATATATGTATGTGTTGTGTGTATATATATATATATTTATATATATATATATACACACATACATACATATATGTATGTGTGTATATATATATATATTTATATATATATATATACACACAACACATACATATATGTATGTATGTGTGTATATATATATAATTATATATATATGTGTGTGTATATGTGTATATATATATATATATATATATATATATATATATATATATATATATATATATATATATATGTGTGTGTGTGTGTGTGTGTGTGTGTGTGTGTACACAACTGCCACTCTTCCACTTCCTCGTAATCCCGCCATACAAAACTTGGCTGCAGTTCGGCAACGTTCAGCAGAGGGCGCTGAGGAGCCAGTCCTCAATCTATTGTGTGAGCTACTTGAATAAATTATTTAAATAAAGTAATTAATTACATTGGCTTCTTAAGGAAAAGAACGCATTTTAATTTGGACAAAAAGACACTTAAGTCCTTTTGGCTTTCCTAATAGGAAGCTACTAGCGTTCTTCTATTCCATGCTGATTGATCCATTAAAGGATTTATGAAATGATAAACAATGGCTAGACATGTAGAACTGTAAAGAAATTGACCTATGTCTAAGCAGCAGTTGGTTGTGGTTGCTGGTTCGTGTCTTTAGTGAAAATCGTAGAGTGGCTCTTGGTACTGTGACATGCCTTAACACTCCCAGAAAGGCTTTTTGGTGAAATCAAAACCTGGAAACAAAACAAAGTTTCAGCTCCATAGGGCTTCCACTCATTCTGGACTATCTCCTGAGCCCCCCGCTACGATATCCTGCTATTGGCTACCTTTGTGAGACGTAGTGTTGGACACCAGTGAAGCAGTGAACTGTGTTTCTTAAACCTAAGTAAGTGTAGCTGTTGTGGTAAAGTTGAGGGGCCTCTAACTTTCATAAGAAGCACCACAACACATACGAGAACTCCTCTAATGACAGCAACTCCTCACTTTTTGGTTGTGACCTGCAAGCTGTGCATCAGCCATGTCAGAGGTACTTACTTTGCGCTCACGAGTACCCACAACATAGACCTAGCATCAGACCACAGACAGTCAGCAGATGTGCTGCAGAGTTATACAACTGTAAATGAGCAGAAAACCACACAGGGGGAGAGAGGAAAGCCTAGTTTTTACTGAATGGGGAAGTCCTCAGGAGGTCTCCAAATTCCAGGTAGGGTCTAGAGTCCATTTAATATTTCCAAATTGTACTATTTGGTTTACTGGAGCATTTCCAGTTCCGGAAAAAACAATCCTGATTTTATTTTTGCACCCAGGCAGCTCGTTCAGCTCATGCTGCCATCTCCAGAACAAATGCATCAGCATCGAGCTGGGAGGAAAACATTAAAGCTCAGAGAGCCTGGATGTTGCAGAAGACATGACAGCTGCAGGCTTTTATTTTGAATCTGTAAGACCTGATAATAACAGAGTTTGATGCATGAGGGGTGGTTAATGTAGGTGAGCTGTATACCTTTAGCATGTGTGAGCGGTGCAGTAGCAAGGCTTGGTTTGTGCTGATGAGGATTATATTCAAGTAATACGGGTGCTGTCTGCAGTTGAAACGATGACACTTGCAGTACTGAAGCTGGTGCTGCTGTAACAAGGTGGGCACTGTGGTAAAAAGGCAGATTTTTGCCATGATGTGGCGCGTGCTGCAGTAATAAGGCGCATACTGCAGTAATAAGGTGGGTACTATTTCACACCCGATGACCAGACATGTCAACGCTGTAGATTTCTGCAGTTTCAGAGGCTTTGTCACTGGAAGTGTCAAGCTGTTTTCTCCCTCGGTGGCTCAGTGGAGAGAGTGGAGCGCTCAACAGCATGTAGACATGTCTGCTGACCTAAATCTGCTCTCTTCTTCTGCCTTTTATTTATAGACTTAAGTGTGCGTCTGTGTGTGTGTGTGTGTGTGTGTGTGAGAGAGAGAGAGAGACAGACAGACAGAGAGAGTCAGTTTGTGCATGAATATAAAAAATTACCAGAAATTTGAGAAACACACGCTCACTTTTTGTGCTTGTTCATTGTGTGCTACTGCATAGTTCTTTAGGAAGTGGAAAATGGTGAACTGTCCCTTTAACAGAAGTGAGCAAAGTTATGATGTTATATAAAAAAGGCACCTGACATGGCTGTCTTTTATGATTGACATAGGGTCCAGTGTACTGACTGGGGGGCCCTGAGTGGCAAAGCCCCTCTGAAATGTGTCATATCAGTTCAGCTATGTGCAGAAATTAGGGAAGGAAACAAGGAGGCTGGATCCCCTTTTTCTGGGAAAAACTGTGAATGCATGTTTTTTTTATTAATATAAAAAGTTTTGGCACCTGTTGAAGAAGTTTTGGTTTCCCATAAAAAGGAAAATCACCTGGATTGAGACACAAAACATGCTTTAAACGCTCCTGTGGATTTAAGCTTTAATATATTCTTAGTTGCTAGTTACACCTACATTAATAACAAGGTTTTATGTGCTATGTGTTCTATTTTTCGCACCTCATATTATAATCTAATCCAAACTTCAACTAAATACTACCAGCTAGGTGTGTCTAATAAACAGGCTACTGAATATAGCTTTATCATGAGTCCAGGGGGAAGAAAGTGACTCTGTTGCTTTGTCCCTGAACTTCGGACTTCTTTTTCACTGTTCTTTTACCTTAACACTGCGAGTAATGTTGGTGGTCCGAACTAGAGCATGTGAAAATCTCTTAAGTAACTTTAGACTTTTCAAACACTGTGAATGTGTGACTTTGATTTATGTAGTCAAACATGAATCTGAAAAATGAATTCTGATGCATTTAAAGCCCAGAAATGAAGTATTTGCGGCATCAGCGAGGTCCTCAAGACTTTTTGTTTTAGCATCACTTCACAAAAAGGGTTAAAATGCAACCTGTGCTTGCCGTGCCAGTACTCTCTCACACACACATGCGCACACACACCGGTGCTTCTTTATTAATGGGATGTTGCATGTTGTCCAGTTGGAGCTGCAGTGTTTTGTAACCATGTCCGTCATTATGTAAGAGATCATAGTGAATTCCCTGTCTGATACCCAGCTGACCTCTGTCATGTGAGTGTTTATGATCACTATGAGACACACACACACACACACGCACGCACGCACGCACGCACGCACACACACACACACACACACACACACACACACACACACACACACACACACACACACACAGATGGACATTGTTTCCAGCAGTATGATTGGCTTATTTATTTTGCTTTGGACGCTCTACTACCATCTGTCCTCCCTCCTTGTTGTTCCACAAAAGCACTCAGGAACATTTTTTTCCCAGGGATTTGAAAATAAAAGTGTTTTCCAGATTAAGGATGTCTTGTATAAATGGAATTTGTTGGGCCACAACTGACCTCTTATTCAAAATATTATGATAAAATTACACTGCACAATTGCACTTGAATTTGCTGGAGGTGAAATCACAAATGGAATGGCCTTCGCTTCTGTAATCAACCTTTTTTCACCTTCTCCACATCTTCTTTTTAAACCACATGTGCAAGGTGAACCTTGGCTTGCTTAATGAAAAGTCTTTTGGGGAATGACATACGTGTGTTTTCTTCTTTTATTAGAGGTCAATGAAAAAGAGAACATTTAAGGGAGAAGAAAAGGCAGCAAGGCGTTGATAAGGATTTTCAATGATTGTCGATGCTTATGAGTAATTGGGGCACGCCTCAGCGCATGTGTGCAAGCACTCAAATATGTCAGAAAACCGGTATTCTTACAGTAGTAGACAGAGCAGGAGCAGTATCAGCTGTAGTAGCTTGTATCGTCATAGTGTAATTGTATCTTAAGTTGTGTGTGGAAGTGTAGAAGCTGGTGAGTGTAGTCAGTCTGGTCAGGCCAGAACTACACCATCTCTTCCTCTGGGTTTTGTCTGGAATGTGTTTACTAGTTCTGCATTGTGTGTGTGTGTGTGTGTGTGTGTGTGTATGTGTGTGTGTGTGTGTGTTTGTGTGTGAGTGTGAGTGAGAGAGGAAAAAAGAGGGAGACACAGAGGAGTGAGTTGGACAGCGTTGTCCTCATGTGCAGAGCTGGGTGCATTACAGTGAGGAAGAACGGGATGGCGCAGTCATGCCTGCAGACTGCTGTCGAACACGCGTCCAACTTTGACTGCTTTCTTGCTCGACCTGCAGGAGTGTAGTGGAGTGTTTGCACTTTGTGCATCTAGAGAACCTGAAATAGCCCGATGTGGAGGTGAGGGGGTGGGAGGGGTGGATGCGCAGCTGAGGCATGGAAACCAGCGTATCCGGTTACAGGATCATAATATCACTGCAGAGTCCATCCACTAGCACTGCACTACTGCACAACACACACTCACTACAGTCAGCTCTCGGAGTACCATGCACAGCCCGCACGTCTGTGCGTTTACAGGCTAACATGCACTTCCACACAGCAGAGCTCACCTCTGCATGTAAAAAAAGCTCTACATGGTCCTTTACTGTGATTTTGGGATTCGATTCACACCATGCTCTTTATTTGTTCATGCAAAGTCATCCCTTCTTATCGGTCATCTTTTCCTCTTCGCTTCATGTGATTGTTTTACTAGAAAGGCCACTTTTCTGAAAGCTTTGTCAGCTTTTAATGTAATCATATCTTTATCACACGCTTAGCTGCAAGCACCTATCAGATTGTAAATTTCACGTTAAGGTGCTATTTGATTGTAGCGTGGTTCTATCAGTTGCAGTAAATCCTTCCTTTATGAAGTAGACGAGCCCAAAGACATTCAGGGGGCCAGCCCAGTGTGTGGTTAGCTCTTGGTTTTGTATCAGGATATTTGGTGATATTTTACGCTGCAGGCAACACCAAAGAAATGCTTCTTTTGACAAATGTTTTTCTCATGAATCTGATAGAATAGAATAGAATTCAACTTTATTGTCATTGCACATGCACAGGTACAGGGCAACGAAATGCAGTTTGCATCCATCCAGAAGTGCTTTAGTGATATAGATATATTACAATATATATTAGCAATAATATAGATATGTGAGTATATTACAGAAATGGGTCTATTATGGTATGTTATAATGTACACGGTATGAAGTATGTTGTGAATATTCTATAACTATAAGTATGTACAGGCTGTAGTGAGTACAAGCTATGTACAGGCTATGAACAGGATATAAATATGAAAAACTATACAGAATATGAAATGAAATAAATAACTTTACAGAATCTGAGATATACAGCTATACAGAAATGGGAACTATGCAAGTTGTAAACAGTTGTAGGATTAAAGATTATTGAATGTACAGAATGATTATTTACACAGAGCTATACAGTAGTGCAGTTAAGATAAGTGAGGGTGTAGATAGTTTCTACAGAGGCTATATAAAGTGCTAGTGGTTGTGAGTGGTGGTTCAGTCCATGTTATTATTGTGTTTGAGGGTACAGTTGTCCATTGTGGGTGTGTGTATGTTCAGTCCATGAGTTAACGTGGGTCAGATGTCAGGAGGCAGAGTTCAGGAGTCTGACAGCTGTGGGGAAGAAGCTGATGACTCTGATAGGAGTAATTGTTTATGTATTGATTTGGATTTGTTTGGCATATTTTGCAAAGGCAAGGAGAAAAGGATTAAACGCAATAAATAAACAGTTTTTGTTTGCCTTACTTAGATATTGGACTTTGAGTAAAGTTTTGTCTACTTTGTATCGTCTGCCTCTGATATGATGATGGTTGTAACCTTTCACAGAGTATTGTTACTTCTGTAACTACTGATTTTGTTTTGCAACTCTGTATCAAATGTAATGTAGTGAGTACAAGGGGAAAATTAGTTCTATTTTTGACCTTCAGAACTGCAGCTTGTTGTATTTCTACTCAAAGCTTCTTTGCTTTGAAGGTCGGAATATACCTTTTACTATGTTTACCTCATGGGAAAAAGGTAGTTTTAATACCTTACTTTGCAAGACAGCTAACAGTGATTCACGTCGTCACAATGACCTTGAATAAAGATCGCGGCTCCATTTTAGAGCGTAGCACTCCTCCACGGCTATGCTTTATCACTTCGACTCATTTATGACCTGTTTTTCTTCCCCTCGTGCGGTCATATCTAGACATGGCTCATAGAGAGTAGGATGGTGCTGGGCCTGTGAACTTTGACAGCCGTCGGAACGGGGAGGTGGAGGGTGTGATGTAAATGCTGAAGGGCGGATGAAAAAGAACGACTGAGAAGAAGTAAAATTCCAGAAAGTGAGCGAAGAAGATGTGGAGTAGAAGGAAAGGGAAGAGGAGGATAATGAAGTGGAATGTAAGGGGTGGGGCACCTCTGGTATGTCAGCCCTGCACTCAGTGTGTGCGAATGTGTGTGTGTGTGTGTGAGCCTAAACACCCCACCATGACTCAGTGAGTCAGACATGCGCAGCTGCTTCAGCTCTCAATCACACACCCGCAAAATGCTTTGAAACTATCTCTGTTGCTCTCTCTTTGATTCTCTGTTTCTGTCTCTCTCTGACACTCTCTGATTCGCCATTTCCCTGGAAGATCCACAAGCAGCTGCAGTGGGTGGAGAGGCTGCTTTTTTAAATTAACACACACACACAAATGTTAAAAATCAGTCATTCATTTTTGAATGAACTCCCAACAATTTCTTTACTGCAGTAAAGAAACACATAGTTTAAAAAAATGTGTTGATTTTTCAAACTATTTCTTTGTGGATTAGTGTTGACACACAAAGGCTGTTTAGAAAAGATTCATGGAGCTTCTGGGACTGAAAGGTGAAGACAATGCTGTGGTGCATTAATCCTGCATTCTTTCTATTGGCCAGCAGGGGGCAACTCCTCTGGTTTCAAAGAGTTTTGTTGAATAAGTCTATGGAAAACTGGCCCAACTAACACTCAATCATCACGGTTTCAAAAAAATGGCAACACTGAAAATGCTCAAGTTGAGACACCACAAACTAGCGGATGAAATCTTAGAGGTCCTCTCTCTATCAGCACAGAGCAAGCAAGGCTTAGCCTAACATCTTGAGGATAATTATAATTTAACAAAAAACAGACAGAGTTTAAGAGACTACTTGAAAACACCTGATGCACATCATGAAGCTAATGAAGCATCTGCCCAAACTCAGACTGCTGAAAAGTGTGCCATGCAGATAGATAGAGCAAGCTTTTCCTCCAAGGCTGGCTATCTCTGGACTCTCTCTCACCTGGGGCTGAAGCAGTGGGGTGCTTAGTGGTCTCTCTTTCATCTGATGATGGCTGTCTAAACTATAGCAACCAGCCCAGCCTTTAATCCAGTGTGTCCTCCACAGCTCACCGGATTTTTAAATAGCAATGTTATTTTTCGTAACATGATCAAGAAAAGTCCTCATTTAATTTTTTTGTGAACAGCTTTTGTTTTTGTTTTATTATCAAGGTCACTATGACATATATAACAAAGAAGTCTAACATTAAAACAAAAGTAAAAATGTAGTTTGTTTTCTTTGCTGTTTTTCAGATTTTTGTCCACATATATGATATACAAACTATAATTTAATAATAAAGACAATCCTACAGTTTTCAGATGTCTTGCTTTTGAGGGGAACAGCTTGATGAGAATAAGTGAATAAGCCAGGACTAGTTCATACAAAATAAAATGTTAATACTTCTGATTCTCCACACTTGAAGAGCTGGCTGTCACAAGAATGGAGGAGATGTGATATCGTTTATAGGTGGAGAAATTCATAGTTTTCATACGTGCACTCAAAAAAATTGAATCAACATGAAACAATTAGGGAAAGGATTTTTTAATGTGATTAAATTGCTGTATTTTCGTTTTATACAATTCTGTTATTCCAACTTAAAGCATTTGAGTTGGACCAACTTAGTTAATTAATGATGAATCAACTTATTTACTGCAGTTGAGTCCAATTTAATAAAGCTTTGTAATGTGCATCTTTTTTTCCCTCCAGTTGAATGGATTTATAACAAATTTCACACAGCAGTCACTCCATACTAAAAAAAGAAGTAGGGAAGTTATGATTTCAAGGCTTGATACAGAATTTTCTTTATGTTTTTGTCCTTGGTGGGTGCATAGCTGCAATTATTTAAAACCAGATATATATGAAAATGTTCGTCGTCAGACTAAGACTTTTAACAGGTTAAACCACAATAAATAGCCACAATAAATAGCAATAGCATGTAGCCTAACATCCTGTAACAACAGCGAAATGTTACCAACAACCTGTGTATGTTCACCCAACAGTCTGAACCAACAGATCTGTAAGGTCTCAATAATGATGCAACTGGGGGTTCAGTGCCTGGCCCTAAAGCAACCGAGCAGCAGTGATTTGCTAGAGGGAGGAGAAAATGTTGCTCATTTCCCTCCCACCGTACCAGAGCAGTCTCACCTCCTCTTCTACTTCCTCTTCTCACTTTTTCCCCTCCTCCTCCTTGTCTTCCTCCTCTTCCTTCCTGCTCCGCCCCCATCCCCCTTCCCTCCCCTTCTCCACCAACACCACCACCTATCCCCCCCACACCCCCCACCTTCCCTCCAGTTCTTTGTCATCTCTTTGGGTGAATTCCCAGCTGACTCTGTTTGTCATGGCAACCAACCAGTCGTGGTGACTGGGCCTGCAGCTCCTGCTTCCTGTGTGTGTGTGTGTGTGTGTGTGTGTGTGTGTGTGTGTGTGTGTGTGTGAGGAATGAAGAGACGCATGCGCAGTGTGTATGTGTGTAGACAGCGGCTGGCTGCTTGAGCCTGTCAGCCTGGATTAAAGTCAAACATACTGCAGCAATGCCTTTCTTTCTTTCTTTCTTTCTTTCTTTCTTTCTTTCTTTCTTTCTTTCTTTCTTTCTTTTTTGCAGCACAGAAACAATTCAGTAGATACATGTATCTCTTAAAGCTAATATGTTTATTCAGGGAATTTCGTGCAATAATCTCTCTCAGCCGTTTTTCTCCTACTGTCCCCCCACCACGTCCTACTTAGTAACTCGGTGTGCTATTCTAATGTGGCACGAGGAGGGAGAGTGGAGGGGGTGGGCTTTAAATCTGGCCTCTGATCCTGTGGTACAGCAGGGAGCGCTGCTATTACATAACTTCTTGTTTGTGTGTGTGTGTGTGTGTGTGTGTGTGTGTGTGTGTGTGTGTGTGTGTGTGTGCTGGGCCTTAGTGTGCAGTGGTGAGGCTCCCAATGCAGCTGCTTATGGTTTCAATATATGTGTTTTTTTAAAATCCCCTGTCACAGTAAGCTCGTTGCGTTTAAGCAGCTTCTTGAATCACGCCAGTTAAGCTGCTATGCTTCTGTCTGAAAACTTCACTGTGGAGTATGTCAGTGTTTTAGTGAGATGAAGTTGGGTTTGATGATCATTTTATACTGTAATCCAGTTGGGATGCTGGATTTTGCTCACCATAAGAATATATCCCTCAATTGCAAGATGAGAATTTTCTTTTCTTTTCTTTTTTTTAGAATATCAGAGTTGTTTTGAGGTGTATTGTGGGGAACAAACCAGAACATGACTCTACTTACAGAGCAGGGAAACGTCCACTAGTGAGAGGAAGTAACTAGGACTGTGAAAAACTAGCTATTTATTAAGGAGTGATAGTTTATTAATGACTTTTTTTTTAAAAAGAAAAAGAAAAAGTTGAATAGTCACAAAAGTTCAATAACCTGAAAAGAGAATTGACACTTGTGTCTGGTCAGTGTAATCAGTGATTGTTGAGTAGGCCAAACCACAGTTGCTTATAAAGTGGACCTATTATGCTTTCCCTGTTTTTCGGTCATGTTTGCTTTCACAGTGCTGGATCATCACATTAAAATGGGCAAAGTCTAAACTCTAAACAGACATTTTTTTCTACTCTCAGTTTTGTGTGATGTCAGTAACATCCAGCGATAAGACAGCTAAACCCTAATGTTAGCAAAGCTATATGCGTCTTCAATAATCTCTCCTCTGTCTCTGCTTATTTGTTTTTCAGATATATGTTCGGTAAAGGTGCGAAGCGAAAGCTGGACGAGGATGAAGAGGGGCTGGAAGGCAAAACGCTGGAGGCGCCGGTGGCGGGAGGGGGGCTAGGCGTCACTCCAGAAGGTCTTTCGAAGGTGTCGTACACCTTGCAGCGGCAGACCATCTTTAACATCTCTCTGATGAAGCTGTACAGCCAACGGCCGCTGGGAGAACCCAGCCTGGAGCGCCGCGTCCTCATCAACAACATGCTCCGCCGCATCCAGGACGAACTCAAGCAAGAGGGCTCCCTGCGGCCACTTCTCCTTCCGCCCTCACCGCCACCCGACGACCCCATGGACGAAGGCTTCCGTGAGGCGCCGCCATCTTTCGGCGTTCTGTCAGCGGCAACGAGCACACAGGTATCCCAGCCTTCTGCACTGCTGATGCCAGCGATTGCTCCTCCGCCTTCACCCCACCCAATGGTGCCTCCCAACTGCCAGGTATCCCAGGCCTGCCCCAGCCGTCTGGAGGCCTGTCCTGCCCCTTTGGAGGCCTGCCTCACTCCTGCCTCTTTACTGGAGGAGGATGGTGGAGATTCAGCCTTTTGCGCGGTATCTCCACCCACCCCTCCGCTGTCACCACCCCCAGTGCAGCCTCCCATTTCAGCACCTCTGAGCCAGGCCCCCTCTGTCCCTGTGCCTGTCTCTCTGAGTGACATGGAGTTGGGTCCTCCTACAGCCATAACAAGGACAGCAGCAGCTAATACTACGACCATGACTACCTCCCCAGCTCCCACACCAACCACCCAACCCCTCCCACCTACACCCACCGGCTCACCCAGAGACTGCAGGACTACGGGTGCTAAACCAGAGGCAGCTGCCGTTTTCCTAGTGGAAGGCCGCTGTGCTGAGCTCCGGCCAATGGACACTCTTCCTGCAGTGCCCCCAGGTGGCCTGGTAGACGTTTCCTCCTCTCCTTCTTGTCCCCCGTCCTCTTCCTCGCCCTCGCCCTTTCTCTCAGACTTGGCGTTGGATGATGTCCTGTTCGCCGACATTGACACATCCATGTATGACTTTGACCCTTGCACGACAGCAGGGGGAGCAGGGGGTGGGACAGCAAGCACCGGCGGCCTCGCCAAAGTGTCGCCAGTGGTGACGGCGGACGACCTACTCAAATCATTGGGGGCACCGTACAGCGGCCCTGCCCCCCAGGTTTCAGCCAATCAGCCTTTCAAAATTGATCTGACAGAATTGGACCACATCATGGAGGTGTTGGTGGGCTCCTGACTCAAGGATGCCCCCCCCATGAGAAACAGTTTAATCAGACTGGAATGAAAACGTGGGATCGATTTTTTTTCCTGGTTGTTGTTTTTACATTTTTTTTTTTTAAACTCTCTTCAAAAGTCGGTAATTGTAAACATCGATGGTGATGTCAGTTAGTACTACTATGACAACTACTACTACTACTACACAACACTGTGCATGCACTGTCCTCGCCTTTCCAAATATGGAAAAGAAGTAACCGGGAAACAAACACATATAATTGTATTTCTATACTTGTGAGGACCTCCTTTGACTTCCTTCATTCCCGAAACCTAATCCTCTTTGTAATCTTTAACTTTAATCTAAGCCTTAACCCTAAGGAGTAACTGTAAATAGAAGCAATGAAATTGTCCTTGTTGTGGACAACTCTATCTACCCTTGTGGGGACACTTACTCCTCACAGGTAAAGAAATACAAGCATAAACATGAGACACACACACACACACTGTAATTATGGCTTTTAGCAGATGAGTGCCTTTCAAAATGACCACTTATTCAATTCCTGTTTTAACAGTATTTTTTTTTTTCGTTTTAACAGCCTAGAGAGGTCACTCCTTAATGTTTTTTGTTTAATTTATTGTATTGAAACTATCGTTAAGTAAGGTAATTTCTCATGATCAAATAGTAATTATTTAATCTCTATCTTATTACAGATGCTATGTTTTATTTGTAAAGCAAGCATAAAAAGGAATATGTAGTTTTACCAGTGTGCTAGATGACATATTAGCTTGGCTATACGATTACAGTTTGGGAGTGGCTCTGCGACGCCTCGCCGATGTCTTGGTAAACTCTTTTTTGTACTTCTCCTTATCAGCAAGCACATATAACTGTGCTGGATGCTGTTTTACATGAGTTCGGTCATAGGAGCTGGTTATCATGATTCACTTGCAGCAGAATTCAAATGAGCTACACCCACAGGGGAAAGCTCGGCGTGTTTACATTGGAAGCAACAGCAGAAGCAGCAGCAGCAGCACCGACTCATGGCTCCCAGTCGGATGTAGATGATGTGAAAAGTGCAGCCTAAGCAGAGGCTTAGGGCTCACTACACGCATGTTAAATTTAGCTGCGCAGGCCTGAAAACAAAACAGCTGTTACCCCATTGCAGGGAAATTCACTGTGGTACCACTGCAACTCTTGGAATTACACAAGAAAAATGTGGGCGGTTAGTAGGACTATTATTTTTTGGGTGAGGTTTAGTTCCCTCTGATTTAGCAACACAGGTGACTGGCAAATTGTAGCAGGACATACAGTATTAAACACACCCTGAGTATGTTTACTTGTGCTTAGAATAGAAGCCCTAAAGTGCAAAATCTCATGGTTCTGCAGGACAATTTTGAGATTGCCTCAAAAAGCTCACGGGCCAGGAGGTCTAAATCTGACTCGTAAATAATAAGAATGCGGGTTAAGTAGGAAACCCAAACCACAGTGTTAACCTGATACTGCAACCATGCAAAGTGTTGTTTCAAAACACTTCCAACCCCCACCCAGCAGAGGTCACCAGTGAATATTTATGGCACTAAAACACAAAACTGGCAGTTAAGTGATTCTGAGTAACAGTTGTCTGTGGGTTTATCACTGCAAGGTACATATTACACAGAATCATCTAGTGAAAGTATAGAAGGGGCACCAGAGAGCACAGCTTTAATGTTAGTCACCATTGTAGCTGCTGTGTGCTGTATTTTCTCATCATACAGCATCTGTCAGAAGAAGCGTTTCTGGACACTGCAATGATCCAGAGGGCCGGGGAATGCCACCGGTGGCTATTTTGATTATGGAAGCGTTTTTCAGCAAGTCACCGTAAGAACCCCTGAACCCTCGTGTGTTTGCCAGCACAGCTTTGCGGTGGTCTCGCGGTATCGTTCGAGAACATTGTGTTCCAGTGGAAGATCATCAGCTTCCCAGGGTACATTTGACTTCAACTAGCTTGTAAAAGAATGGCATTTTAAACCGAAGCAGAGTGTGAGCCGAGCACATGGCAGCACCAACTAATACCATTTCTAGATGACCGTATCTTGTTGCTTTCACCATATTTAAATTTTGGAGTGCTTGTTTTTCTTTCCTTTTTTTAAATTGTCAATGAAGTTATTTATTCGTATGGATTTTCCCCCTTTTTTTGTAAATATATTTATTTTTTATGTGAACATTTGGATTGTAAATGTGTGTACAGAATGTGTGGTAGGAATGTACTTCAAAAAGGAATGTATCCGAGTGTGGAACTATGGGGTGGAAGCCATTTTTTTTATATACATAGGTAATTATATTATCTTGTTTATGTTTGTTTTGTTGCATTGTTATTGTTTTTTGTTTTTTTGATTTCTGGGGTGGCGGCCACAACTTTTTACATCTTTTGTACTCTCTTGTTCATCACTTTCCAGTTGAAGGCGAAGAGTTCATGCAGCAATACTCAAAAAGCCCATCTCAAACCTTCAGATGTCAAGTCTCCAAAGCCTGTCAGATGCTCTGATGCCAAAAGTAATGTACATAGTATGAACAACATTCAAGGTTCTGAGTCTTTTTCGATCAGTGTTTGTCACCGAATCGGTTTAAGCGCTGTCCGAGCGTGCGGCAATTTCTAACCGCAGATAAGGACTGACCACAGTCGAGGCTGAGTCCCTCTGCAAAGGCTGTATTTTACACAGACCTCAGAGCTGTGCCTTTTTCTATGCAATAGAACACAAACACACAGAGAGAAACTATCAGCTGATCACTGTATTGGGATCCAAATGTGGACTGTAGATAATATATACATATATATGTATATATACATATATGTATATATGTATATATACATATATATATGTATATATACATATATATATATACGTATATATACATATATATATATATATACATAATAAATGAAATAAAAGTACAGCTGTCTATGAATTTGAAACAGTCTTACTTTTGTAGTTTTATATTTATATATATATGTATGTATGTATATATATATATATATAAATATACATATACAATAAACTGTAAAAAGAGCAGGTGTCTGTTGTGTCTCCTTGTCTTTGTTTTTTTGACGTGTACATGATTGAACATGAGTCACTGTCAAAGGTGGAGTGATGACAAGCAGAAGTGGAATACAACTAATAAACTGGTTCTTGGCTTAGTTAAAAAAGATGAGGGAAATTTTACCACAAGTTCAACTTATGTGTGTAATAAGACTCACATGATGAGAGGGTTATGCACAGTGCCTGTGAAGAAGATGGCCATGAGGTGTAACCGAAAGCTCTGGAAACAAACTTTAAAAAATTAATTAAATTGCAAATCAAATGTATTTATATGGCACCAAATCACTGTCACCTCAAGGCACTTTATATTGTAAGGTAAATACCCTACAATAACACTGAGGAAAAATATCAACAATCAGATGACCCCTATGAGCAAGAACTTGACAACAGTGGGAAGGAGAAAACCCCGTTTAACAGGAAGAAACCTCAGGCAGAACCAGGCTCAGGGAGAGGCAGCTGTCTGCCATGACCGCTTGACCAGAAAGAGTTCCAGAATTGACGACTTCCACTCGTTTTCTTGAATTTCTTCAATAACCAGGTCTCTTGAGGCTGTTGAGTATCCTTGCTATTAAAATTGTTGAAGATCTGAACAATCTGGGTACACTAAACACTACAAGAGGTAGTTGCCTCATCCAGAAGCACAACACCGCCTTACAATGACCATAAAGGTTATGGATAAGTATAATAATAATAATGACTAAAATAGTAAACCTTTACTGCTTTTGGTCAGGTTTGGGCCTCGGTGCCTCCCAAAAGGACCAGCTCTTTCTTGCTTGTCCTTGGGTGACAGCTCAGCAATCTCCAAGAGGAAGCTAAGTATGTGTCTTTCCCTGTTTTCTTCCCCCCTGCGGTTTACAATGGCAGGGCGCCAATGTTAGCCACTGTTAAACAGCCATGATTCCAGATCCACAAGCCGGTGGTTATTTCCATTATTCAGGCCACACAGCTGTGAGGGGAAGGGGGACAGTCTGTCTCTATTGGTGGAGACATGCAAAGTTTAACTCAACTTAGCAACAGCAGCACTGGGGTGAGTGAGGACAGAGGCAGGGAAACAGAGAACTGCCTCTGCGTGTGTCGTCTGAATATTGCCTCTCTCTCCTTTGAATGTATTAGCTGAAGGCTCCGCTGATTTTATTGTCATGCTTTCCTAAAACATTATATTTCACTTAGATTTTTTTCACAGTCATAGAAAATGTGTGAAAGCTGTTGCACCATCTGAAACAGCAACAGGCTGTCAGTTTAGTCATTATAAAGGAGTGAAAACAGCGCTATTCAACGTAAGCAATTCCCATTGAAACAAACTAATCAGACATTACAGTCATGCAAACATCATCGACTATAAAGGTCAAAAATTGATTGAGCGCCTAACAATGTCTGACATTATCTGATTTTACATATATGATACAATCTTTCAAATGATTTATATGTGGATCCAAGATATTACAAACCATGTTTAAAAATATATTTTATAATAAAAAGAAGGTCAAATGAAATTTTAACACGTTTTTTATACTTACAATTGCTACTCAAACATCAAGAATAATAAAGATAAACATCTTTATTAGACACAAAAGCCAATAAACTGTTTAAGGAAAATGAATATGAAAACCTTTCCAGCAGCAAGGCCGCTCCCTTTATTCGTACTTTCATGGCTTACCTTTGGGCAGCTGCGTCTTTACTAAACCAACTGCTCTCCAATGGGATCACCTTGTGGTCAAACACCAGCAGTGCAACAAGCCTAACAGTTCTTATCTTCCAACAGAAGAGACAGCTGAACCTTTAAAATGATGGAAATCTTTTTCCCTGTCGCTGCTGTTCCGTCTAAATGTGACGCTTTAAGAAAAGAAAAGGTGAAAGGAGCTGGTGAATAGCGCCCTCTAGGAGCCGCATAGCGCTGACCATGGTGTTGACAGGCCTCTGCTCTCCATCCACTATTCTCATTCTTGCACCCTGATTGGTCGCTTGCTTCAAGAGCAGATCTTGTATTCCACTGACTATTAAAGGCTTGTAAATAAAAATAATTATAATGAAAGATTAAAATAAAATTTTAAATTGCATGCAGAAAGGATTTATGAGTAAAAACGATACTTTAACATAAGAACAAGTTTAATAAAGCTCCTAAAATATCCATAATATTGCAAACAGTAACAGTTATAGCATGCAGCAGCACGGGTTTGTGACAGATCACGATTAATCTCATTACAATGCCAAAAAGGCTGAGACAGACACGGCCCACTGCACTGACTATTTCTGCCCGTTAGAGAAACAAATGTTGGTGTGATCCGTGTGAAAATGAAGAGAAGACAGCTATTTCACTAAAATACCTATGGGCGTAAATATTTATAGTGAATAACTAAAAGCAGACATGAAATAGGATGCTCTCGTCCTAAGCCCAAGATTCGGGCGGGCTTTCCAAAGAGTGCAGAAAATGAGTGACGTGAAAGGGTGCTTTCATGTGTTTGCATTATTAGGAAGAAGACAAGAAAAGCAGCAGAGCGCGCACTCCGGTGGAATGGCTTTTTGTCTGCTGTTTCAATCATAAAAACCTCAGTTATTTATTCAGTACTGGACCCTGGCAATATCCCACGCTCTTGCATCATTTGCTTTTGGTATAAAGTACCCCCTTTTGTGCGCATGTTCCACTTGGCTTTTTGAGTCGTAGCTCACTCTCCATTGGCTCGCCCTGCCGCTTCTGCGCTCAGAGTTGAACGCCGGACCAGCCTTCACAGAAACGTGTGTCCTACCCACGCTGTCTGAAACCGGACTGGGCTTTCCACGCCGCATCGGAGATAATAGAAAAAATTAAAAATGGAGAAAAAGAGCGAGATAAACGGACACGCCATGCCCGGCTCAGCATCCACAGACCAGATCCTGGAGAAGGGCTCGCAGAAGAGCCTCGGAGAAAAGCTGATGGAGTTTCTGAGAAAGAACCTGCTGGTGATCTTGACGGTGTCGGGCGTGCTGGTGGGCGTCGGGCTCGGGATGATGGTCCGCAGCATGAACCTGACCAAAGCGCAGATGACCTACTTCGCCTTCCCCGGTGAGATGCTCCTCCGGATGCTGAAGATGATCATTTTGCCCCTCGTCGTCTGCAGTCTCGTATCGGGGGCCGCCAGCCTGGACACTCGCTCCCTGGGCAAGCTGGGGGGCATCGCAGTCGCCTACTTTCTGGTGACCACGCTGATCGCCTCGGGGATCGGGGTAGCCCTGGCTTTCATCATCAAACCCGGAGTGGGCGCGGGAGCCCTGAACACCAACAACCTGGGACTGGAGAGCGTCAGCAGCAACAAGGAGACCACCGACTCCTTCTTAGATCTGGCCAGGTAAAGAGCCCTCTTTAATCGCCTTAAACAGCGCACACGGTAGCATGTTAGAGGGTAGTGGGGCAAGAAGGGGATTTGTGTGCTGTACTCTAGTGAATCTGATGGGAACTGTGGCACAGCGTGCCTCGGGGCGGTTTGGGAATGCTGGTTAGTTACACACACGAATGGCTCCACGCTCGCAGTCATCCTAGGCATGCGTGCGCACACGCTCAGTAAGGCTACGGCTGCTGTAGTAAGCCTCACATGTGCGCCACTGAAACAACCAAGTCCTCTCTGCCACTGTAGCAGACTTTATCTGTGTACTATCTAAATTACAGTTATAGTAAGATTTCAACGGTGGTCCTGTTTGGAAGTGTCTAAGATCAATGTCACAATCCGAGTGACCCCGTGGAGCAGGTCAGTGTATCCTGCAGTGTATCTGTAAACAGTGCTTTATATGTTCAGGTCGAATCTTCCACTGACAGTTCACTCTGCTGCAGGGACGTGCAGAGAGGTTTAAAGGGGCGGGTGCTCAAAGTTAAAAAGGGGCACATTGAACCATGCTGAATAACAACAACACACATTCATCAAGAATCTAATATGGGAAGGGCAGGGCTGTGTTGATCTGAGACTGTAGACATTAAAAAGTCCACAGGAGAGATGGTAGCTGATTAAACAAGTGTCATGAGATAATAACAAAATGCAAAGATTGGTGACAGCGCTTGGAACCATAAGGCAACGAAAAACTGTGACATAAACTCGGCTCTGCCTGTGAATCACTCTTTGCTTCTCTTCTTCCTTCCATCGCATCATTTCATATATCACTCTCCACTTGCTGTCTATCTGAGAACAAGGCACAACTTGCTATTGCAATAAACTATAATCTAATTGTCCACACCTAACAACTCTTGCACTTAATCTATAATAAAATGATGACAGAAAAATGTTATAGCACTGCCTTTAGTAGCCTCACACAGCTCCTACTGTTTCCTCCTCAGGTCCTTACCAGGCATGTCTGCACAATGTTATATCATGAGTAATATTTTTTTAAATCCAGCTAAATAAAACACACACATGCACACACAGTGACATTTTAGACCTTCTTCAGAATACTGTATATACTATGGGCATCATGGTGCTGATCCAGAATCCTTACATTATTATTTATTACTAGAGCTACAATAATAAAGCAATGAGGAGGGGGAAGTAATAAATATGAAATAATGTATTTATGATGATTCCATTTGTTTCACTATCCACTCTGTGCAGGGCAAAGCTTATTACATGTTTAAACTGTAGAGATACAATCATTTTACTGCTGTAAAATCCAACTTTTGTCTTATTTAAAATATAAATCTAATATAATCTGCTTCTTAATGTATGTTCTTTAAAATACAGCTTGTGTTTTTTAATATATTATAATAATTATTATGTGGACATGCATATTAGATCGTTTTTTAGTGAAATATAATCCCTCCAGAAAGGCCGGAAAAGCCCGGAAACTTACTTTAAAACTAAATATTGTCATGGTCCTGGGTCGGTGACCCAGCGCTTTTAGTTATCATTTTCCAGTTTATGATGATGATTATTATTGTTTGAGTTCTGTGTGTTATATTTGGTCTGCCTTTGAGTCTGCGTCTGTATCTGTCTGTCTATGGTGTCTCCCCATCTGTTTGTGAATCTGTCTGTTTAGTTCAATGTCTTGTCTGGTTCCATGTATCTGAGTTTCCTGTTTTATTGTGAAGGTCCGTGTCATATGTGAGTGTGATCAGTTTACGTTTCCCCTGTCCCGTCAGCCCAGATTTCTCCCAGCTGTGTTGCCCTCCTGTCTCGCATCCCCTGATTACTGGTGTGTGTATTTAAGCCCTGTGTGTTCTCCTGCCTGTTGCCGGTTCGTCTGTGTAACTCCGCGTCAGTCTGTGTTCCTCGGTGTCCTGCGCGGCTCTCTGCCTCTCACCCCTTTCTGGTACCCTCTCAGGTTTGTCATTTAGCTTTCCCAGTTTAGGTCTTTTGTTTTGTCTTCTCTCTTGCCTGTTTTGCCCTCTCACCATTGTGTAAATAAACATCACCAGCATTATTATCTACTGCCTGCGTTTTGGGTCCTTTCTCCCTCCATTCCCACACGGCTCGCCTCGGCAGCCGTGACAGTACGAACCGGCCACTATGGACCCAGCGGCAGTCAACCCGCCCAAGGAGCTCCGGGAGGACATTTTGTACTCAGTGGACAAATTAATTAACCTATGGCTGGAGCATGAGGGGAGAGAATTCCGCCAAAGCATAGCGGTTCGGCTTCAGCGTTTACTTTTTGGTCTCCCCTGGTTGCTCAGCTCACTTCACCCGCTCATACAGGATTTCGTTCTGAACGAGCTTCATCTTCTTCCCCCTGCTACCACCCACCCAGCAACACATGCTTCACTCCCCGACCCGACGGAGAGCGTCCTGCCCGGCCCGTCGGTCCAGCCTTCAAATGGGGAACAGCACTCACGCCGTCGACACCCCTCGCCACAGTCGGACCCCAGGATATCAGAGCAGCCGACTGTGGTGAGTAGGAAGGATAACAGTTCCAATTCGTACCTTGAGACTTTTTCTTCCGGGATTGTTCGGGGTGTGTCAGTGGGAGCTAATTCGCGAAGCCTACCTACCTTCGTGGTAACCGATCTCTCCCAGGTTGGCATTTTTAAGACTTCAGTGAAAGCAAAGGGCTGTTGTTCTTCTGAAACTGTTAAACCCGTGTCAGCCAACCCAGGGTCTGCTAAAACTGTGACATATAACCCAGAGACCATTAACACCAGCTCTGATAATACTAGGTCCGTTTATTCATTTGAACCGCGGCCTCAAGCTCAGTTAGCCGCACGGCCTCAGGCTCAGTTAGCCGCACGGCCTCAGGCTCAGTTAGCCGCACGGCCTCAGGCTCAGGTAGCCGCACGGCCTCAGGCTCAGGTAGCCGCACGGCCTCAGGCTCAGTCTCCAACTCCACCACCGTTGTCATCACAACCCCTATGTCAGTCACCCTCAGTTCTGCCCCCTGTTCAGCAGCCACCAGCCCTGCATCCTGTATCAGTTGTTCCACCTGTAAAACAATATAAGTCTATTCTACCCGAAAGACACAGCTCCTCGCCCATCCACTCCAAGCAGAGAGACACATCTAACAATACTGTTTTCGTTCCTCAAAAGCTGGCCCGATTAGAGACATTTACTACCTCCAGGGCCTCCCCAGAGTCCGAGTTACAACCCGCAGTTGACTCTGGACCCCTGGAGGCTAAGGAGTCAGCCGAGGACTGCACCCAACTGTTGCCTCCTGAGCCTAATCTATGTGTTGCTCAGCCCCAGTCAGCATCAATGCTGCCAGAGGCCCGTGCGCCTGCTGGTCCTGTTCTGTCTCTGCCAGGGGTCTCCGCACCTGCTGGTTCTGTTCTGTCCCTGCCAGAGGTCCCCGCGCCTGCTGGTTCTGTTCTGTCTGTGCCAGAGGTCCCCGCACCCACTGGTTCTGTTCTGTCCCTGCCAGAGGTCCCCGCACCCACTGGTTCTGTTCTGTCCCTGCCAGAGGCCCGTGTGCCTGCTGGTCCTGTTCTGTCCCTGCCAGAGGCCCGTGTGCCTGCTGGTCCTGTTCTGTCCCTGCCAGAGGCCCGTGTGCCTGCTGGTCCTGTTGCGTTCCTGCCAGAGGCCCGTGTGCCTGCTGGTCCTGTTGCGTTCCTGCCAGAGGCCCGTGTGCCTGCTGGTTCTGTTGCGTCCCTGCCAGAGGTCTTCGCACCTGCTGGTTCTGTTCTGTGTGTGCCAGGGGCTCCAGTGCCCACTGGTTCTGAGACTGTCTTTGCTGGGGGGCCCGTGGAGCCCATCCAGCCTTCTGCCTCGTTAGCTGGGGGGCCCGAGGAGCCCGTCCAGCCTCCTTCCTCGTCAGCTGGGGGGCCCGAGGAGCCCGTCCAGCCACCAGCTGCTCCACCAGCAGCCTCATCCACGCTTGCAGCAGCAGTTTCATCCATGCCGCCACCTGCTGCAGCGCCTCCGTCTGCATCCTCCACGCCGTTGCCTGGCCCGGCCTCTGCTGCATCCTCCACGCCGTCGCCTGGTCCGGATTCAGCATCCTCAGCGTCGCCTGGTCCAGCGCATGCTTCGGCTTCATCCGCTTCACCTGGTCCAGCCACTGCTTCATCCTCGCCTGGTCCAGCCTCCGTGTCTTCATCCTCGCCTGGTCCAGCCTCCGCATCACCTGCAGTGGCCTCCTCTTCAGCATCCTCATCAGCTGCTTTGCCTGGTCCAGCTTCAGCATCCTCATCAGCTGCTTTGCCTGGTCCAGCTTCAGCATCCTCATCAGCTGCTTTGCCTGGTCCAGCCTCTGCATCATCGTCTGGTCCAGCCTCTGCATCATCGTCTGGTCCAGCCTCTGCATCATCGTCTGGTCCAGCCTCTGCATCATCGTCTGGTCCAGCCTCTGCATCAGCTTCCGGTCCAGCCTCTGCATCAGCTTCCGGTCCAGCCTCTGCATCAGCTTCCGGTCCAGCCTCTGCATCAGCTTCCGGTCCAGCCTCTGCATCAGCTTCCGGTCCAGCCTCTGCATCAGCTTCCGGTCCAGCCTCTGCATCAGCTTCCGGTCCAGCCTCTGCATCAGCTTCCGGTCCAGCCTCTGCATCAGCTTCCGGTCCAGCCTCTGCATCAGCTTCCGGTCCAGCCTCTGCATCAGCTTCCGGTCCAGCCTCTGCATCAGCTTCCGGTCCAGCCTCTGCATCAGCTTCCGGTCCAGCCTCTGCATCAGCTTCCGGTCCAGCCTCCGCATCAGCTGGGGCTGCAGGGGCCACGCAGCCTTCAGGTCCCCTACTACCACCTCCACATCGTCGGTCATCTGCCTGGCCGCCTGTTGGGCATCTCCGCCACCGTGGACGCCCTCCTGAACGCCGCCACTGCCTTCCACGTGGCCGGCCCCCGGACCTGTTTCCACGCCGCTGTTGCCGTCCGCACGGTCGGCCCCCAGAACTGTTTCCACGCCGCTGTTGCCGTCCGCACGGTCGGCCCCCAGAACTGTTTCCACGCCGCTGTTGCCGTCCGCACGGTCGGCCCCCAGAACTGTTTCCATGCCGCTGTTGCCGTCCGCACGGTCGGCCCCCAGAACTGTTTCCATGCCGCTGTTGCCGTCCGCACGGTCGGCCCCCAGAACTGTTTCCATGCCGCTGTTGCCGTCCGCACGGTCGGCCCCCAGAACTGTTTCCATGCCGCTGTTGCCGTCCGCACGGTCGGCCCCCAGAACTGTTTCCACGCCACTGCCTACTGCGTGGCCGGCATCCGGACCTGCCCCGTTGCCATTCGCATGGTCGGCTTCCTGAACTTGACCATCTGGGCCTTTTTGGACTCTGTCCCTCCGTCCTGGGCCCCCTCCGCCCGCCCTGGTCGGGTTGTTTTCTGTTTTGTTTTGGTCCGTTTTTTTTTTTTTTTTTTTTTTTCGTTTCTGCTGGGCTGTCTGGTGCCAGCCCTTGAGGGGGGGGTACTGTCATGGTCCTGGGTCGGTGACCCAGCGCTTTTAGTTATCATTTTCCAGTTTATGATGATGATTATTATTGTTTGAGTTCTGTGTGTTATATTTGGTCTGCCTTTGAGTCTGCGTCTGTATCTGTCTGTCTATGGTGTCTCCCCATCTGTTTGTGAATCTGTCTGTTTAGTTCAATGTCTTGTCTGGTTCCATGTATCTGAGTTTCCTGTTTTATTGTGAAGGTCCGTGTCATATGTGAGTGTGATCAGTTTACGTTTCCCCTGTCCCGTCAGCCCAGATTTCTCCCAGCTGTGTTGCCCTCCTGTCTCGCATCCCCTGATTACTGGTGTGTGTATTTAAGCCCTGTGTGTTCTCCTGCCTGTTGCCGGTTTGTCTGTGTAACTCCGCGTCAGTCTGTGTTCCTCGGTGTCCTGCGCGGCTCTCTGCCTCTCACCCCTTTCTGGTACCCTCTCAGGTTTGTCATTTAGCTTTCCCAGTTTAGGTCTTTTGTTTTGTCTTCTCTCTTGCCTGTTTTGCCCTCTCACCATTGTGTAAATAAACATCACCAGCATTATTATCTACTGCCTGCGTTTTGGGTCCTTTCTCCCTCCATTCCCACACGGCTCGCCTCGGCAGCCGTGACAAATATGTTCCCTAAAACGGTGACAGAGCTACAGACCCATGACAGCCTTGCACAGGTAGCCAGCAGCTATGACCAGCACTACCTGTGCAGTTAATAAAAGGACAGGTAATGTTTGTCGCGCTGTTGCACACACAGCACGCTCGTTTGTTTCAGTTCGTCATTTGACACAAGACATCTTACCAACGTGTACGTAATAAGCTAATACTCCTGGGTGCTACACACTACAGTGCACGCTGTGCACCTACTTACTGGTTTTGTCGCATCAGTCTGTGTCTCTGAGTTAACTTGTGTTTCTCCTACAGCTCCGGACCGCAAAAAATGCGCGTGCTCTTTGTGAGCTCGTTCCCGGCTCGTAACCAGCGCGTTCTGCCGTCGAGGGCGATCATTGGTTAAATGTGATCATGTGACTGATGCAAGCCAGATCCTTTTATTTAGCAAAACTATGATTAATAGTTAAATATTATTGTTGAGGGGCACAGACAGGACTCCGCACGCACACACACATAAAAAAAATAAATAAATAAAAAAAATTTAAAAGTTGCCTCAACAAAAGGGCACTTTGGGCACTCATCAGGAAAGGGGCGGGTGCTCAAGCCCCTCTAGCCCCCCCCTCTGCACGTCCCTGCTCTGCTGCTCTGATGTGGATGGAAAGCTTTGCCTAACAGTTAAAAGTGTTTTAATGTTCCCACTCAGATTGAGAGTGGGCACTGCACTCGTCTTAAAGAACTTTACGTGTCAGTGTAGCCTAATAGTTAGTTTTACTTGCATCACCTGTAACCCTCTGCACTTATTTTCAGAGCTGTATCAGAAAGCAGATGTCAGTTTTACTAAAAATCTGCTCCACCTTCACTGCAATCCGATGACTGTATCAATGAGTACTTTTACTTAAAGTATTTAAAGCCCTTCTTGCTTTTAAATAGTTGATTGCCGCTTTACAATGCCATGCTGCTACAAATTCTTGTCTAACCTCTGATGTAATTAGAGGAGCTGTAAGTGCCACTTACAGCAGGGAAAGGAGGGTTGCACAGCAGACCTTTGCAGAGTCATGTCACATCTGATCGACACCATGCCATAACATAAGTACCTGTAATAATGGATTATTTTTAACCTAAGTTAGCTGCCACTGTTAAGAGTGTATCTTGACCCCACTGTTACACACAAATGTGCCCGATAGGGGATACTTTATAGAGCCCAGATTGCAGTCTGATGGCTTCCAGGGGACAAATAAGCACAAATAAAAAATCTACTGATGGCTTTTCACTGATTATGAAGAGACACAGTGTCTTTGGGGCAAACTCTTGATTATACAGGTAGAGGTTCTGTGGTACAATTTTCAACTCAACTCCTTGTAAAGTTGGTTGATTTTTTTTCCAGCATGGCAGTTGTTCATGAAAGCTTTGCTGCTAGCCTATAAATATCAGTGTTCTTCAGCAGCCTTCAGTGGTTAATAATAAGTTCCCACAGTGTGAGGGAAAGCTGACAGCTGTTGAAATAGTAGGATGTATTTTGGGGAAGGCGAAGAGGTGCAGAGCCTGTAGCAGACTGTAGTGCAAACAGCTAGCACATCTCCCTTATCATGATAGCAGGTGGACATGCTGCTGTTATTTCTCATACTTTATGCTTTTGCAGGTATTCAGATGGTGTAAATTTCACAGTGGGTTACATCAGAACAGGACAGAACGCAAAAGCTAAGTCCAGTGAAGAGAGTGTTGTTTTCTGCTACATATAGACTAAGGTTCATTTATTTGAGCAAAGCTATTGATTCAGAAAGTAAGAATATTTTGGGAATATTCATTTTAACAAGTTTCTGATTCAGGTACTATTGAAAAAGCTAACATTTAACTTTGCAGGTGGAGCAGGTTGAGGGGGGCTAGTCTTAGTACCAGATAAATCACTGTGCATTTTCTTGATATAGACAGTGTGAAAGATGGTGGCTGTTGTGACGTCACCCCTGTTGCTTTCTGAAGTCTGTCAAGCCTCAAGATTAGTTTCTGCTGTCTCGACTTCATCTCGGCTTCAAATATGGGATGAGGTGGGGCAGGTCTGACTGTGAAACCACTCACACATTGCCTAACAACTTCTAAATCACAAGCCTTTAGCCAATGAGCATAGCGTAGATATTCCTTCTTTTCGAAACATAGTACAGCCACAATTTACATAACAGACTTCATTGGAAACATTTACTCACAATGCTATTTTCCCATAAACTTCCACAAGACTTTTTGAAACCACAGATACTGTATCAACACCTGGTGGACTGAATGCAGGTTTAAGACACTTCAGCAATGGTTTCATTTTTCCCACCCAGAAGCTTTGTCCATGCTTTCTGCTGTCTATGTTCCATAAACACGTGTCATATCACAGGGTATTACATTATTTCCCCCCCACTCCAGATAGTCTATTTATTCAGTGCACCACCAGGCACGTGGTGTTTGACTAAAAACCTGAAGGTTCAGCCAGTCAGTTTTATTTGTGTCAAAGTATCAAAACGCTGGTGTTAGCTTTGTGGCTTGCTAGCCTGCCCATTTTTTAAATAACCTCTCTATATTTTAGCTTTTCTTTGCTAGCTTTTAGGACTAAACGTATATTTTGGATTGTTTTAACTTGTTTCTGAAACATGCTTACCAATTCTGCTTGATAGCAACTAACTATTTAAGGCATGGAAAGCTAATGCTCGCTAATTTAAGAAACTAATAAGCATTTTATTTTCATCTTCTTAATAAGGCTGAGGTTTCTGCACTTTGCATTTTGAAGATTTACTGTTAGCATTTTAGCATTTTAGCTAGGACTATATTGGCGTTTACTGCCAAAAGTGAACGTATCTTAACGAGAGGCTAAAGCTAGCAAGTTTGGGAAGTAACCTGCATTCATAAACTGTAGGAGGACAATTCACAGCCACACACATCAGCTATTTAATACTGAGTTATACATTAATAAAAATTCAAAAATGTTCTCATCAAAGCTGAAGCACAAATTTATACCACTAGATCTACTGGCTGGATGTGTCCATCCAGTAGAAAGACCTGTAAACTGTTGCATTAGTGCCATCTAAAAACCAGAAGAACCAGCAACAGACAGACAGGTCATTTCAGATCACATCATTGGACTTGAATTAGGCCTTGAAATGATCATTCATGATACTTGGCTTCGATTAATTAGAAAGTCAAGCTATTATGTAACATCAGTCCACAGAGAGACAGTGGGCCTCTAGGGAGACTCTGGGAAAATCATGCCAGCTCACTTCTGGGTTCCCAGGCTTAATCCAGATTCTCGCTGTGGTCATGTGCTAGGATGAAACCTGACTGCCTTCATATAAAGGAAAAGAATTTAGGGAATCTTGGGTTGCAAAAACATATCACTTGTTTGCAACATCAGGAAAGGAAAGAAAAGACTAAGTGAAAATATTGTGGCTACCTGCCAGCGTGTCCTGGGGAGCTGAGATATTCAACAGCTGAAGCAGCATTTGTCCCTGAACTCAAGGCAGAGTTGACGGGGTCATGGTGCTATGAGCTGAATTGCTTGGCTCTGGTCTGGCCATGGGAATAGATGTGAGCAAAGCCTGTATTTCTTTGCACAATACAGTGTGACCCCAGAGGATAACGTTACAACAAACACACAGCAGTACGTAGAAAGGGCCTGCAGGCTTCTAGTAATCCCTGCATGATTATCTTACAGTAGTGAAAATAAACTCCTTGACACTCTGTCTGTGACAATCTGTCAAGAAAATGTTTGAATGAGGGATTTATAACGACAAAAGGGATAATGAACCAAAGTAGGCTGTTCACTTTGAGGATGAATAATAAACTCCCTGTAAATCTGGTTATTATCCTCTGCATTACTGAGATTGCCATAAATATCAAAGACAAAAAAATCATCTCAGTGCCAAATTACTCCTATTGTTCCTCACTGTCTTTTAGTAACTGACTATTGTGATTATGTCACATTTCCCATGCTGTTATTACTGTCATGATTCAAATTATGGAAAAAACAAAACAGCAATACTGTGTGTCTATTGCTGATCCAAAATCCAGTATTATGGACTACATACAGGTGTACCTGATCGCTAACCAGCAACGTCACTTATACTCTGTGATATTCAGATTCTGGCAATCTGGTAAATTCAGGTGCAGGATGAATGCCGTGCACTCTTTGACAAGTTGCAAGATGTTGCCATCGGGGACTTTCTGGCATTCAGAAAGTGTGCTTGGCCTGCAGCAGCATTTGGGTGGTTGTTACTTGACAAAGTAACTCCCAAAAAATTGATTCTGTTCATCTGGACGTAGCATTTTCAGTGAGAGACAGTGACAAGTGACTTCTTCAGTCTCGACTGATGAACAGAATCAACTTTTAGGGATTTCCTTACCTGGATCATTGAGAATGCATCGAGACATGTCAAAGTAACATCTAAGATAATCCCAGTTGCAATCAGTGTTCTCCTGTGAGTGCTTCTTGTGACCATGTTAGACACAAGATTGTACTGACACTCTTAGTAGTAGTGACACTGTTAGTAGTGCTTCATGTTGGCAAAATATCTCAGTCACTATTGGAACGTGTTGCCAAGAAATTTTGTAGCCTTTTGCTATGGTAATGCAGAGCTCAAGTAAAGTTTGTCGAGCATTTGACAAAAGAACAGCAGCCAAATAACGATGAAGAAAGAATAGAAAGGAAATTAATTAAAAGAAAACTTAAGAAAATACGAATCTTCACTACACTGTGCATCAGTTTTGTACCAGAAACTGAGTAGTATGTGAGACTTGCAGTGCTTGAGTTAGAGTTTGAAAAGTATAAAGCGATTGAATTTAGTCTAATTTTATTTTCCGCATCTGCCTGACTTTGCTTTACCTTTAGTTGACTGGAGAACAGTGAAAGCTCCAGGGAAAGATAACTAACCCTAGGTAAGACCTCGCTAATTTGTTTTACGAAAAGCTGAAACAGACAGCAGGTTCGTGTCCGAACATGTTTTATCAGGGAGTTTGGGCTGCAAACTTTAGGGAGGATCCTGGGAAAAGGCCAAGATACGACGATGATAAACGAATCCTGTTGAGAATTTACTGTTCGGGTGGGATAGCCACATGATTCTGAAACACTTGTCCAATCTTGTTGTAGATGTTGGCCTTTTACCATTTGTTCAGATAAAGTGGCTCACACAGGAGAACAGGACTGAGATGACTGTAATTTTCTGTGGCGCTAACTTGTTTTTGCTTCCGTTCTCAGGAATTTGTTTCCAGCAAACTTGGTGGCTGCTGCCTTTCGTTCTGTGAGTGCCAGCTCCTTACTTCCTGCCCACCCCCACACACGCAGACACACACTCCTTTTATCCTCCTCTTTCTGTCCTCTTTCCTGTATCACCTGTGTCTCGTGCAGATTGTTCATTCAAATTTATTTTCCCAACCACACGGATGCTCCTACAAATCCATTTAGAGTTGCCATAAATCCTGGTTAGAGCACCAAGAGCCTCTTAATGAGGAGACATCCAGAATAGGGTCCGCAGCGCTCCCCTGTTCACCCGAACACCTCTTTTTCTTGTCCCTCACCAGCCGTTACCATGGCGAAACCATTCCATTAAAGCTAGCCTAGCAACCCACCTCGCCTCGGTACTCCTCAACACGGGCCGCTCCATCGCACAACATCCTGGCTGTTACAGCTAAAACAAGGACCTGGAAAATTCAATATTTGGAGATGAAGTGATAGAAATGAACTATACACACATGCACACACAGGGAGAAAGGAAAGCATGTTCACACTCTTTTAATCACGCACAGACACACTTCATCAAACCTTAAACTTCTCCTAAACCACACCTGTAAATTACACACACACACACAAACACACACACACAAATAAGTCAGTTATTTCTCACAGAAAGAGTGAAAAAGTGTTTAAAGTGAAGCCAGGTTACAGAGTTCAGTGTACCCCCACACACTCAGTATATGCTGTGGTAGAGCCCCCCGTGGGAACGGCTCCAACAGTGGATTAGACCAAGAAAGCAGAGGAGAGGGGGGATTTACACAAAATGACAGGCAGCTCGATGTTTAAACAGACGTTTAAACAAATGATGTGTGAGATTTGGATTATTGGATAGCTGGCTTTTTCATTTGAGACTATACCCATCTACTCTGTGTGCCTACATGCCCAAGATCGTTTAAGAACCAAGACTTTTTTAAGCTCATATAGATCTTTAGGAGATGTTGGAAACCTCTACCCTATAGGGGTGTCTAAAGAAATGCTTTGAGGGAAAGGGGGCATTGTTGCAGTTCTGTTTACTGAAAAGACTGAACATCAGTGGACCGTGTCCAACGGGGTCCCAAGTCTCCTACAAAAAGTACTGACACAGTGAACTACTCATAGCCTGAAAATGTCCAGGATTTTTTAAACCTGCGCAACCAAGAAGAGGCCCATGGGAAATCAGAAAATAAAACCCCCGAGGAAGACTGGTATAGGAAACATCTATCATATTTTAAAAAGGGGGTCAGTGGCAGCTTGTGGGTTCCCTTTTGTTCCTCAGCAATGTCTGTAAAATGTACTATTTAAAGCAGTTGCACCTGATTATTCAAAAAGCAACTCTACAGATGTCATATTAGATTAGAATTCAATTTCTAAAAACATTAATTTATTTCAGCAATACAACAAAATAAACAAGCACATGTTTCTTTCTTTATGTTACAGTACGCAACCGACTACAAGATGGTTGCTGTGGGGAATGATACCAATGGGACGACCCTCTACCAAAAGGTAAAAGCTGGGAACGTCTGTTGCGTGAAGTTTTGCATGCAGACTACGTAACACGTAAAGTACCAGATTACGAAAGGAAAGTGCTCTCATCAAACAGTTACCTCTGTCAACAGGAGGTTGAGCCATCGTCCATCCTTGAGGTACATGTTTGCTCTGAGCACCTTGTTTGTATGTCAGTCACCCGTGGGTGCAAAACCACTGAATAAGCAGTATGTGCACGTCTAATGAAAGAGCTGGTTTTGGGAAAGAGGGTCAAGGCTGATGGTGAAATGCTGATAGCCATGTGAACAGTACAATCACTACAAATAAGGCTAAAGGCCAGTCATTTTTATTTATGAGTTTTTAATCTGTCTTTAGCTCACTGGTGCCAAATAATTGTTAGATAAATATTTACTCAATGAGTGCTTCTAGTACTAGTTTTAGTACTCTTAAATTCTAAGTATTGATATATTTCCTATAATTTCTTGATGTCATAATCTGATTTTATAGATAAAAGGTGTTCAAAAAGGGAAAAACAAGTCACTTAGTAACTTTAGAACACAACTGTGTAGACTGACACTATCACTAACGTGAATGTGAGGGGACATGCTCACATACATGTCTCACATGCAGGGACATGCATGCTCTTAAAAGTGTGGACAAGCGTAAACAGGGTTTTTTGCATTTACCATCCATCCATGCATTTTCTTCTGCTACTAAAAAGCATGCTGGACTCATATAGTGCAGTTATCTTTATCTAGTGCTCACATGTTTTCCACTTCTCCACACAAGTTATTATTCCATACTGTGATTATACTGTGACAACACTAGAAAAGAACCGCAGGCTAAATAAATCTAGTAAATACTGAATACTTTTTAATATAAGCTTATATGAAGCTTCAGCAGTCTGAGTTAGCTAAAGGCATCTTTGTCTTGAGTGCTTTTTTTTTCTTTTTGATTGCCAGGCAACAAAACTATATTACTACAATGGCTTCATAAGCTACAGTGCCAAATCAGAACAATAGCTGTCTCGAGGTGCTTTATATATTATATATACAATAAGAGGGAGAAAACCCCAATAATCAGTTGACGCCCCCTATAAGCAAGCATTTCAGCAACAGTGGGAAGGGAAAACTCCCTTTTACAAGAAGAAACCTCCGGCAGAACCAGGCTCAGGGAGGGGCGGCCATCCGCAGCGTGAGGGGAGGCAGGACAAAAAGGTGAAAGACAAAAGTGGAGTTTCACACAGTAACTGTTGTAGCAACCAGGCCCTTACGATTACATGCAGGTGTTGGCCACCATGCAGGTCATCTTGACCCAGCAAGATGGCCTGCATGCCTGATGTGAGGCAACATGATGTGCTGGTCTTTACTAGGAAGGAAAAACAAAATCCTGACAGAGGACCAGCACCAGATTTCTTGATTGCCACTTGCCTGCTACTTGTAGTGGATGTTGCATCATAGACAAGTGTATGATGGCTTTGCTTATTTGTCAGCAGGAGAGACAGTCGATCGGAAGCCGGCTAACAGATGCATAATGGTACACAGACTGCTAAACAAAAGCATTTAGGGAAAAGTACAAAAGCCTTTTTAGGCTTGTACCACAGCAGCATCCTGTTAGTTAATACAAGGAAGCACTTTTAAAGGTTTTTAGTAGCACTTGCACTCAAGTAGCTTGTTTGTACTCGAGGATCGTTAAAGAGCAAAGAGAAGTTTTATAAGTTACTCTATTTGATTATATAACTTGTTAAATTTTGAGGATAATCTTTAAATCCTAATGCTTCACCCTAGAAGCTATGGCTTGTCCCCATTGACCCAGTATGGGGGAACAGTGGGGGGAATCTGATTTTGGCATTGGTCCATGGTATTTGTGTGCCGTGGGTCTTGGTGGACTGTCGCCCCCTACACACCCACCCCAGTGCCAGGGGATGAAGCTGGTGTAGCTGTGGGAGAGCTCAGCACAATGGAAAGGGATTGAGCACAGGATTTGTCCTTGTCCCTATTTGTCATCCAGTTCACTGAATACTTCTACTGCCTCCAGACTTTTGCATTCGCACATACACACTCTGCAGCACGCAAAAGGTGTCGTATATACTACTGCAGTCTACACAAGCTCTATTATTTGACAAGTTTATCTTTCCACAATGAAAGGATACACATAAGGTTCCATCCAAGAGTTCAATGTGTGATTATCAGTGTGGAACTCCTATTGTGTGAAGTGTTTCAACTTGTTTTCTTAGCTAAGTTGGATCAAGTTGGATCAACAAGCAATTTTAGCCTTGCAGGCAGTTTGAATTATGGGTCAGTGGACCACCACTTTGGTCCAGTCTGATCAAACGTTTCTACAGAGAGTCATAGTTCTCAGAGGATTAATCTCAAGCATTCACAGTACAACCTCACAGTAGTGAGTGGCTAGTGTTAAGATATGAGCTGACGTAAATATGAGGCGAGCGAGAGCCAAAAAAACTTAATTCTGTGTCATGAAAATTTGTTAGTTGTTATTCTCTCAAACTGTAAATTCTTCTGAAGCAACTCAGGAGAAGAAGTGTATTGTTGCTATTTGTGGGCGGCTGAAACTGTGTGATTCAACTTTGCTTTTATATGGACAGAATGAAAAAAGAAAGGGATCTGGTAAAGTTGCACGGTCAACCACTGCCTAGGTAATGCTGTAGCTCTTCACTTTCCAAGAAAAGATTCTTCCACTCAAGCTCTTTAATGTACTTTCAGTGACACTAAGTCTTAGTAAAACAGATGCTCTTGCCAAGATACATTTGTCAAACCTTCTGCATGGCTGGAGACCCTTTCCTCTTCTGTGTTTTGCTCCCTTTTCACTTAAACCAACTAGGTTTTTGACAGCACTTCTTAACACCGTCTTGTCAGTATGCTCAGGCTCTTACAGTGTGACTCTGCTTGGTGCCTTAGGTCCCTTATGGTACAGAAACAGATGGCATGAACATTCTGGGTCTGGTGCTGTTTGCCATGGTGTTTGGTGTGGCGCTGAGGAAACTGGGTGACGAGGGAGAGGAACTCATCCGTTTCTTCAATGCTTTCAACGAAGCCACCATGGTGCTGGTGTCCTGGATCATGTGGTAAGTGCTCTTGGATGAAATTTATTGAAATGTGGGGATATTTTATGACATTTATTAGTCAGTTAAATAAGGATAGACATTGACTGTCTGTGCTGCGCTATTTATTGTTGTATTTGACTCTTCCTTTCTCCTGTGTCTCTTTAGGTATATCCCCTTTGGCATCATGTTCCTAGTGGGCAGTAAAATTGTGGAGATGGAAGATGTGGTTCTTCTGGTCACCAGCCTGGGAAAATATATCTTTGCTTCGATTTTGGGCCACGTTATCCATGGAGGCATCGTCCTACCCCTCATCTACTTTGGTTTAACGCGCAAGAACCCCTTCAGTTTCCTGTCTGGCCTAATAACACCCTTCACCACTGCCTTCGCAACCTGCTCCAGGTATACTGGTACATTGCAGAATCACTGATGAGCTGTTACAGGGAACCTGCAAATCAATGAATATAAATGTATGTAAATAAAAAGTTGACATGTAATATTAGTGAAGTCTTAGTATTTGGCCCTTCGTGATTTCTTATTTTTTGCATATTTGCATATTTATTATGAACATCATCACTGTGGAGGAATTTTCTTCCACTCTTCTTTGTAGAATTGTTTTTATTTAGCCAAATTGGAGAGTTTTTGAGCATGAACGGCCAAAGTATCAGAGTCATATTTAAATCTAGACTTTTAATGGGCAACTCCAAAAACTTTCAGAGGTGGACTTGATGGTGTGATTTGGATTATTGTCCTTCTGCATAATTAATTTGAGCTTCAGGTAGACAGCAGAGTTAATGCTTCAGTGAATCATGGCAAGTTTCAGATCTTGATGCAGCAAAGCAGCCCCTAATCATCAAACCACCACGACCATGTTTGACTATTGGTACGGTGTTCTGCTGGTATGTTAGTTTTAGGCCAGATGTAATGGGACACAAACCTTCCAAAAATCAGTGTGACAGACACCAAAAAAAAAGAAAGATTTTTTTCATTTGCATTTTTCTTCTCTCATTAGTTCAGCAACTCTACCCTCTATGATAAAGTGTGTGGAGGAGAATAATGGTGTGGACAAACGCATCAGCCGCTTCATTCTGCCCATTGGGGCCACGGTTAACATGGATGGCGCTGCCATCTTCCAGTGCATCGCTGCCGTCTTCATTGCTCAGCTCAACAATACCGAGCTGAACGCTGGGCAGATCTTCACAATCCTGTAAGTTAAGGGAATGAGAAAAACTTTTATTAAGCAATAATACCACCAACATTTCCTACTGGCATAAACAGGTGGAAATTTATTGTGTTTCATTGTGAATCACACTTCCAGGGTGACGGCCACAGCCTCCAGTGTTGGTGCAGCAGGCATCCCAGCCGGTGGCATCATCACCATTGCCATCATCCTGGAGGCCATCGGCCTGCCGACCAACGACCTGTCCCTCATGCTAGCTGTTGACTGGATTGTGTGAGTGTCATATTAGAAAACATAGGAGACTACAGATGATCACGTACACCTACACCTCACCTAGCGTATAGTAAGCCAACTAGATCAGAGTTTCCCAACTAGATCAGCGTTTCCCAACTGTAGGACCAACAGAAACCCCCTGCAGTATTTTCCTAGAGCAAACACACACATAGGTTAAACAAACAAATGGAAATAGGTCATATTTAAAATACAGGTTCTTCTTTATGATACTAAGTTCAATTCTTCTTTTGAAAAGCAAAGGCCTTTTGTTAGTACAACCTTCTGTCTGCCTTGATGCCATCATCATCACAAAATTTGTCACAAATGTTCTCTTTGTGAACAGAGATCGTACCACCACTGTAGTGAACGTGGAGGGCGACGCTCTTGGCGCGGGAATCCTCCACCACATAAACCAGCTGGAGATGAAGAAGCATCAACAGGAGGGGGAGCTGTCGGAAGTCCGAGTGGAGGCGGTGGCCAACGTCCAGGCAGAGGAGGAGACATCTCCATTAGTCACGCATCAAGCCAAAGCCTTAGAAGCTATGCCGGAAGCCATTGAGTCAGTGCTGTGATCCCAGCAAGACTTTTTCCTTTCTTGACCTTTTACCTTTGACATCTCTGACATGCTGCTTTTGTGGAAGCATTCTGATTCAGTGTAAGGCCAAAAAAATGCCTGCTAGAGCATGGAAAGTCCACATAGTGTCACTGTTATTTTTAAAATTGGGTTTCGATTCTGGCATCTTAATGCTAAATTGAATATATATGAAATTTTAGAATAATTTACACTGAAATGATTTGCCCAGTCACTTAAGTCAATAGTTTTTGTATTTTACATTTTATTTATTAAAGCATTTTGACATGAACAGTGACAGAAACATACAAAGTCTAAAACATTCCCATAAATGTGACAGTTATGTTCATCTTACTCCAGTCACTGCTCATCGGCAGCTTTGTATAACAGGACATGATGAAGTGCATTTATTTCTTTTTATCTTCAGACTGCAAATACCATGACATGCTTAAACTATAGAGGATTAACAACTCAACAGATGCTGACAAGTAAGAGTGTTTAACCAATCTTGACGATGTCTGTCATTGTTTAAGTACTGGTCAAAGTCTGGGTATGCGCTTTACTTCAATTTGATGTCCCTTACTTGAATAGCTGGATGAAAACAACACATTTTGTAGTGTCAGGTTAGGTTGAAGTGGTAATTGTGGTAACTATTTGGGCCTCAGTTTGAAAGTAATATTTTTCATAATCCAGAGAAAAGTTTACAAGGCCTGTTAAGAGGTTTTAGAACTGAAGAAGCTTCACAGCTGTAAAACATCTTCAAGAAACCCAAAGGAGTCAAGTTGCTTTCTTTCCAAGCTCCTTAGAATATTGGTCTGCATGCATGTATGTTCTCATGAGGGAAAGGTCAATTGTATGGTCTACTCTCTAAATAAAACAAGACCCTATTTATCTCTGAGAAAACAACCATTCTTCACATCAATATTACTACAGAGAAAAAGCTGACATCAGCATTTTACAAGCAGATGCCAACAATTTTGTAATGAGAGCAGCTTAAAAGTCGTTTTTGCTCTTTAAAGTTCAATGTACATCAGCCTTTTTAAGTTAGGTTAAGGTTGTACATACTGGCATATTTCTTAGCTTTTTGTGACAACATACTTGTTTGATGTTTAGCTACACTGATTTTAGCTATTTTATTAAAAAGAAAATATAGCTAAGAGCATTATTGCTATGCTACCAAGGAGTCTGAAACATAGCTAGTTTGGTTTCTTTTTTGTTTGCTAACCAGCTAAAGCTGTGTTAACACTATGCTAACAGTAAGCTATGCTAGAATTTTTTAACTTATCACTTTACTTCTTTTCTTAGCTAAGTATCATGTCAGGTGTTTAGACTAAGTCCAGGGAAGCCCACTTGACACTAACAACTGTGGCTAACTAGACAAATATAATAATGATATAGATATAAAATTATTGAAGGATGTTTATTTTCTAGCTTGCTATTCTTATTCTGGGAGTCAAAAACAGGTTTGGATGATTTACTGTCCATAAATGTCTCATTTATGTTAGCCCTATGCTAGCCCATTCTGCAGCACCTCAGTTTATACTTTGTCTGAAATAAGCCATTTTATTGTGTCTTTAAGAGCCCCATTCTTAAAGCCCCCTTTGTTCTGATTGGCTACATTCTGGAAGCCAGCAGAGGAGAAGCACCCTGTTCTTGTAAGCTATATGACCTTTACTTTATGAAAGTCGAAAACGTTTGGAGACTTGGTATTCTGGGCAGTCAGAAGCTGTTTGAGCTTTTGCCTCACAGTGATTATATTTACATATGCTAAATGTAAATGTGGCAAACTTTAACTATGTTTAATATGAACATTCAACAGAAAATGGGGAAAAGATGTTAAAAAATGGTTTAAAAAGTTGAATACTTCACACACAGCTGCCAGAGTGTGTGTATTTGAAGGACTAATATAAGCCGTTGATACTGTTAAAGCTAACAGTTTGTTTGTGAGTACTGTAACCACACTTCTTTGACACTCCAGGTCTGCTTTTATTGAAGATCACATGTGAAACTTGAAGTTGTCAGTAAGGTCAGTAGTTGACAGTGGTGTGTCTGAGAAATCACAGCAAATTCATAAGTCATTCATTCAAAAATCTAAATCCTCATCAAATGTTTACACTCAAATACTGGACCAAATTGCAGTTCATATCACGCTGCACATTATTTTGTTGCAAATCCATCCTTTGATTATCGGGGTGATTTTTCTCAGTGATGTCCGAGTCTTGTGCCATGACATTATGACACCAGAGTGGAAATTATATGATGTTTATTAATATTTATATTTTATTGTTTTTAAGAGGTGCATCCTAAGCCGTGTCAGAGCATCTGAATCCTACTCTTCTCGCTTACTACATAATTTTATATTCACAAATGAGCTCACTGACTGATATGAGTCTAGATGGTGCCCCTCAATACTTTGTGGTAACCTGGGATGTCCTGCTGATTTATGGTTTTGCGTGACCGCCAAATCTCTGCTGGTTGAGCAGCAGGATGAGTCTTTGCTGCCCTCTGCTGGCAGTTATGTGAAAGTACTAAGCTGCTTGCATCTCTTTCTGCATCTGTCTGAAACTGCATGACAGTGGTGATATCTGCTATTTATTTGATCTGTCATTTAACAGCTGGTGATGAGACTGCTTTGCTCTTGTGACATGATTCTGTATTTTCAAATGAAGAATACTCAGAAGTGAGGGATTCTTTTTTGTTTTGTTTTTTCACGTGTGAAATGAAGTCATTCATGTCGCTGTCCCCTTACTTGTGAGACGCTCGTTATGATGTGGTGGTGCTACTTTAGTTGTCTCCTTTAAAGAGGATGTAAACTAGTTTGTTTCAGGACTTATTACTCAATGGTACAGATTTCACACCTGATTTTTATAAGCTAACAATTTCTCTCTTAACTTAAAGCTTAGTAAACTGTATCTTGTACAATCACATGTAATTACACATGATGTGGTACATGTGTGATATATATTTTAATTTATTGCAATTAGTTTGACTTTTTTGTATTATTTGTATGTTATCCTTTTAACAGTTTCAAATATATTTGTCCTTATTGTACACTTTTTAACTAAACTTCACCTGCCAGTGTTTCTGATGACCTCCTCCTCTTTTCTTTTAGGAATAGCTGCTACATTTCTGTGCCGTCTGTACAGCTGTCACTTTCCTGTTATTTTTGCTGTCTGTCAACATTAAAAGTTATTAAAGTTTTTTTGTTGTCATGCAACCCAAATGATCTGTTTTGATTCCTGCTTGTATCAATCTAAGCCACCCAAAAGGGGCAGTTATTTCTGTGTTACACTCTCACAGCTCGAACAACGCCAATTTGCTTTCTTTGCTGTGCAAAGTTCTTTTTGTAGACATTTTTCTTGTTTTTTAAATTTGCTGTTTAATATAGTGAAAGGTGAAATATTATAATCAAGCCATATTTTTTAAGTATATTGGAAACAGTCACCAGACAAGTAGATTTAATATCTGAAGCATCCAACTGCTGGGAAAAAATATTCTGGGAGTCAGTACATATCCAAAGAGTAAAGGGCTCATTTTTGCACCACTTCTAGATTTTAAGGGTGAATATTAGGAGCCAAGAAATTAGGTCAAAGAGCTAGATTCACTCAGAGATGGAGAAAGATGTAATAACTGCTCAGTGACACTTAATATACTGCAGATTTAAAGATTACATGAAATGTCTTCATTTTAATCACATATTGGATCTGTATATGATGTGTGAACATAAATGCAAACAAATGTTGCATGAACAGCAGGATAAACAGGTTAGCTTGCAGTAATGTGGTGAATTCACGCGTTGGACTGATACACACAGTGGCTGTAGTTTATTATTATTATAGATTATTTTACAGGTAATGATGCTTAGATCCACTGACTGAATTCAGTAATTAAACCAACTTCATACTGTCAGTGTAAAGACAATATACAGCCTACAGTTAGTGTAGGTAATGGGACACAGCCGAGATTGCTGTGAAACATCTGCTTACATCCTGTTGAATTCAGTTGTGCACTTCCACAACGAGCAGCAGGTCAGCTGATTACAACCTGTACAATATGAAAATCTACGGGAGCTTATATTAGAAATTATTGTGAGCTTTTAGTATTTTCCCCATGCTGAGCCACTACAACAGATCTTAGTGTTCCTCCACCTGAATCTCCGTTTAGGTGTGGAGGCAAAGTCACCCTCTGTTTCTTTCTCTTTTATTGCTTGTGTCCTAAACAGTAACAGTATCAAGCTGAGTACATTCATTAGAATTAGAATTTAGATTTAAATAACATTTGTATTCTCGTGTACTAATATTTTTGTATTACATTAATATAGGAGACGGTTTAGTTACCTGTGCACAAAAATAGATGGTAGAATTGTCCTACTTTATGCTTTCTGACTTTTTTTGACTGTACTTTTTCACTTTTATTTGATTCAAACCTGCCTTTGTTCTCTCCGTGTCTTGTAGTTGTATATGAAAATGTAAGCTGGATAAAGCTCCACCAGAAAAATCCTTTCAGTCCATCTCCAAGTATTTGAATAATTAATTGGTGCTTTGTTGTAATGCACAAAAGGTCTGTATTACAGACACTAGCAATTAAAAGACTTATCTTCAAGATACAAAAGTAAAACAGCAGTTCTTTTGTCACGACCCAACTAAACCCAGATACAAGACACAAGTTTACTTACCTGGATAGTAAGGTACAGCAGACAGTTTGGATGGATCTACCTTTAGCTGAGTATATTTGTAATGTGTTGCAAAAGTTAAACCCAAGTGGAGACTTCTTAAACAAAAGACACACCTTTGGTAGAAAGTCCAGAAACCAATTAATCCAAAAGAAACAACAGAATCCAGGCAAGAACTCGCACAAGGAAGAGTAGAGAAATCTAAAGCTGCAAATTTACAGTCATGACTTAGAAAAGGTAAAACAACTGAAGTTTTTCGGTATACCGGTACTATAAAAGACACATCTCCTGGATGCACTGGTACGCATCTTCAGTGATGTATCCTGGGGTCATCAGGTGTTTCGGGTCTCATCATACACCCTCGCCCAGGCGACCCAGCCGGGGGTGATCATGCCCCGACTTGCGTACCAGTAGCTACCCACGGATCAGCCCTCTTGATCCACAGCCACCTTGTGGCTTTCTCTGCCACTTCACTCACAGCCTGGATGGCCCTCTTCTTGGCTGCCCCAGCCACGCCCAGCCGGCCTAGGACTTTGCAGAGTGATCGTCCTGCAAAGCCCCTACAACCCACTTCTATGGGCTGATGCACTCCTGCACTAGTTCCTGGTACTTTCCTCGTTTCCTTTCATTGGCCTCCTCGATCCGCTCTTCCCAGGGCACTGTGAGTTCCAGCATGATCAGCTGTTTTGAGGCCTCAGAAATAATTATCATGTCTGGCCGGAGGGATGTTTTTGCAATGTTCTGAGGGAACTTTAGCTGTTTAACCAGGTCAGCCTGTAGCTGCCAATCAGAGGCTGTGTTGAGGAGGCCAGTTGTCAAATGTGGGCGCACCTGGGGTTTCTCTCCAGCCTTAATGAAAGAGATTGCCTTCCTCGGAGCATGATGATGCTTGCAGGTGCTTATTGCTGAGGCAGTCTTTTCAGCAACTACTCTGAGCACCTGGTCGTTTTACTGTTGTGCAGTGTTAGTTATCCCAAGTTGTTAAAGAAACAAAAACAAAAGCGTACACACCAAAATACTGTTTGCAGATCTCACAAATGGGGAAAATAAACCCACTTTCCACCGTCCACAGCTGTATCCTTTCTCACGCCGTTTGCTTTTCTGTTGGAGCACACACGAAGGGACTCTCCAGCTATACATGCAGTTGCCACATAAACATACAAAAATCAATAAACTTCAACATAATGAATCCCTTTCAAATTAAGAGACTCCTTTATATGAATGCATTCAGCAGTAATTTCACACCAGTGCTGAATAAAATCTTCTAATTACTAATGTTCAAAACTTTGTTTTGTGGCAACTTCTTTTACCCAGAATTGAGTTACACTGATGGAAAAATGTCTGTCACTGCAGGCGATATATGATATTTGAGTGAAGATGAGGCTAAAATCTCTTAAAGATGCAACGCTAAAGGTTTGACAAGTTTATTGCAGGCTTGAAGGGCAACAGCGAGTTATGCAAGGCAGTTATTTCAGAGTTGAGGGGTAGAGGGGGCATGCAGGATTTCAGCAGGTTTGACTACACAAGAAGAAACTTTAGAGATTGTTACAGAATTGTCTCTCAGGACTGGAGGCGCATGCACAAACAATAACAGCATAAACCACAAACATTGGCACTACAGTGCAAAGTGCAACAACTGAGGGAGCTTAGGAGGAAGGTCACGCGCTGCAGCACACAGGTGAGTTAATTTCCAACAGCTTCCAGGTGTGAAGTATAGAGGAACCCCACTTATGAAACAAATTAGCAGAACTAGTACACCCACACAGATACTCACACAGATATGAAACATTAAGCACTAAATGGAACACCTGTGCTAAGGTGTTTCATGTTTTTCACACGCAATATTTTTCTTTTTAAAACATTTTTACTTGTTTAATTTTAATTAAGCATTTTGTGGGTTATGGTGTATTGAAAAGCTGTGAAGTAAGGGCACAGGAAAAAAAGAAACTTGCCACAAGGGGTCGCCACAGCGGGTGGCTCTGCATGTTTGTTGGTGTTTTATGCAGGATGATCTGTTGATGCGACCCCAAAATGGGTTTGTGTTTTAAACGGAAATAATAATGATAATAAAAATATTATCATTATTATTTAAAGTACAAGCAGCAAAGATAAGGACCTGACTACTACTAATCAGAAGGTTTGTGGTCCCTGGTTGTTCCAGCCTACATATCAAATATTCTTGGGCAAGATACTAACCCCAAGTTGCTCTCTGATGCATCCATCCGAGTGTGAATATGTGTGAATGTATATTAGATAGAAGGTTCTGAGATGTAGAAAAAGTCCTTGTTATGGGCACGCCCTATGACATCAACGAGGTCTTTAGATTGAACTAACCAAATATCATGTTGGTCCGATTAAATCATCAAGGCTTGAAAATAGCTAAAAATGTCCAAACTTACTCCCCTTTTGTGTACAGTATTTGAATAAATTTAATGGTAAAACACTGAAATTCGCCATGCTGGCTCAGGAACACCATCTGACAAAAACTCAGTTCTAAAAATAAAGTAACACCAACGAAGTCTTTCCTGAACAAATTTTAGATTACACCAGTCAACCAGTTGGAATTGGTGTCCCAAAGAGTAAAACACAATTTTCTGTTGCTGCTAGGTGGTGCTACGAATGATTAATACTGACTGATAATGATTAATACATATTGCCATCAAGATGCATTCAGGGTCCTTATCAAACACGAACAGTTTCGAGCAGATGTCTTGAGACGTTAAACGCATGTACCAAATTTCATACAAGTAGCTCAAACTATGTTTTAACTTCATTAAAATACTAAAGCTGGTTTCTTCTAATTTTTTTAATTAGTTCTCCAGGATTCCTCTTCAAGGACATTTAAAGCTCTTCTTTCAGTGTCAGCTGTCTTTTGTTCTCTGTTGTTTCTCTCGCAAGATGATCCCACGCAGCTTTAATAATGTTGATGCCCGGGGTGTGGGGAAGGACAGTCGATGAATGATAGTGGGTATGTGTTTTCAATTTACTGCATTGCTGGTGTGTTCAGGATTACTGTCAAGCTGACAAATGAAGCCGTTACCAATAACGCGAAATTCCTTGTGTGTCCCATACCACTTGTGTGATTCTGATTCACGCGCCGCTGCAAAAATTCCCACAGTCGTGAAAGCAGCAGAGATGATGCTGCCACAGATCCGTATTACCTCGCTAGCAGGTTGTAAGCTAACTGAATAGAGGCAGCAAAGTGCGAGCAGAAGGTGATGTCCCACCCTTTTTAACACAGGCTGAGCACTCCGTGGTTTTCATCGACTCTTCACAGGCAGGTCTAACTTCCGAACTTTGGCGACATGACGACGCGGTCGGAGAGAGAAAAAGCCCAGAAACTGAATGAGCAGCATCAGGCCATTCTGTCCAAACTGCTGAGAGAAGAGGATAACAAGTACTGTGCTGACTGTGAAGCTAAAGGTAAGCCCGGCAGCCTCTGCGGCTAACCTTGGTGTCACAGGTGTGTGCATGACAAGATGTAACGAGGAGGGCACCTGTCCGTTAAAAGGCACAGCTAGCATCATATGTATCATACAGCTAGCATCATATTGTAAGGTTATTCTGATGGGAGTCACTTGTGTGCAGCAATGCTTGCATCCGACCTTTAGGTTTGATGCTTCATATGAACTGTGTAAACCTGACGAGTCCTCCCCGTTCATATCCATGTTATGAACAATGAGTCATGCTACGCTACTGGTTTCTTAATTACATTTAAGCCAAGTATAAATATTATTGAGCGACAGTTAATTAGAAATACCTGAACAACACACAACTTCCGCTTTGTTTTTTTTTTCTTTTAAAGTAAAGTCGTTATCCAGCGCTTTTATTATTTGGTTCTTTCCATAATAATAATAATAATAATAATCCTAAGATAAAATAAGAAAAGAAAATATATACAATATACAATAACACATACTCTAATACAAATACTTTAATGCAATTCAGTTGATTTGTAGTGAGAATATATATGTTAGTATTGAGATTCAGCTACAAGCCAAGTTGTGATTTTGCAGTTTCACAAAAGGGGCATCGCTAATAATTTTCTCTATTTTCCCTTTTCAATTTGTATTTCAGTTTTTGAAGTTTAGAAATCCACGCCTGGGCTTTTATTTTGAAGTTGAGTGGTTAATAGTTCCGGTCTTGTGTTGTGTAAGTGTGGCTAACTTGAGGCGGTTTTCGCCCGCAGGTATCGATGTCACGTCCTTGACTGGTTTATTTATGAGCGGAAAACGCGTGTCTCCCGTGTAGACTCCACTGACTTAGAGGTGTCGTTTGCTCGCTGAATGCCGAGGAGAAAAGCACGTGAGCTCAGATACTGCTGCAGCGCACACCTTGCTTCTGGCTAGGCATGCCTTCCTGCGAGGGAAGCCCCCTCTCCAAACTCCATTCAGAAAATTGAAAGCTTAAAATTCCCTGGAGTCGAGTGTAAAATAGAGTGTGATGGAAGAGGTTTCATTAAACCTTAAGAGTCGCTCTTTAATTCGGCATAAACAACAACTGTAATGTATGATGTCAAAATTGCATGCATTTAGTATATATTATTAACAAAAAAACGTATAATTCTCACAGGACAGCATTTCCCATAGGCTTTCACTGTTACCTAAGCACCCTAAGAGAAAGTCCAGCCCATATATGCCAGTCAGTAAATGTCCAAGCATGACATTTCCAGCCTTTTCAGTGGTGATTGAACGGCTCTTGTTGGGGCTTCCTATGACTGAGATTAGATGCCTTTTGCGTCATCATGGTTCTTCTACCATCTGACATTTGTAATCCGTAGTAGCAGACCTCAGTGAGTCTCATTGATCGTGTTGCTGCTCCTTTGTTTCGTCATATCCTCCTCATCCTTCATGTTGAGCTTAATCTATTTCATGATTCTTCAATGGTGATCTCAGTAGTTGGCGTCAGTGCACTATGGAAGGGAAATGTACCTTAACCTTAATTACCTCTGTTTGTGTAAGTGGACTAGTATGCAGTATTATTATTTTCTGTGATCATCCTTCCTCTGTGGAATAAGTTTTGGAAAGGTTTTATTTTGGGAAACCTCTGACCGAGGCATCTCACATCAGACTGGAAACAAACTGTGTAAGTGCTGGTGTTTATTAAAGTGGGCCACAGGGATCCGGTCATGATGCTCTTTCGTAACTCTTGCCAAATTTGACCTTTATACTGGGCTAGAGGTTGGAAAGCAGCCATAATGTTTCTTGTAATGTGGGCCTATATATTATAGAATGTGAGGCCGGAAAACTTCAGTCAGTACTGGTCTCCCAGTTCATGAAGCAAACCAATGTACTGGAGTTTACAACAGAAGTGCTTATCTTACTTGTTTCTAATGCACTTATTCCCCTCCATTCCACCTGCTGAATCTCATTTTAACCCCTGCTTATGGAGGGACCAATATCCAAAACTAATAAACAATTGAAAATGTGACTCAAAAATATGTAAAATGTATTAAGGGGGGGGGGGGGGAAACTTCACACAGTATCTTACCGATTTATGTTTTTGCATCTTTGGTCACGTGGCGGACCTGATTTTACTGCACCTGGCAAAAACAAAATAATAATTAAATAAATAACTGACTAAGAACTAAGACAAAACAAATGAGTCTGTAAAAGGATTTAAAAAGTGTAAAAGTTTTGTGTCTTCTTTATTTATTTATGTATTTATTGATGATTTGAGCAGTTTCAGTCCTCCACAGATTCTGGTCTATTACAGATATGTTTATTGGCTGTATGCTGTTTGATATATGGCCATATGATTTTCTTTCTTTCTTTCTTTCTTTTTTCTAAATTGCAGAACAAAATAAACCCTGTGAGTAATGGAGAAATGGTGCCAAAACAGGGTTTGTCCATTTATGGTTCTTCCAACTAAAATAAATAAATTTTTCCTCTTTGTGGGATATTTTTAGCAAGGGAAAGGGATGTGCCTGAATGCACCTGACAAGTAAATAGCAGGGTGTCGAAGTCAGCTGTGAGCTCTCCAGATGGATTACCATTTTTGCAGCTGCTTAGCCTGAGTTCTGCTGTGCAGCCTCTGTGAACCTGGTATAGCAGCATACGAAACAGTCCTCTAGCTGCTGCAGAACAAAATAAGGACTACCGTGACAGTGATTGGACAGTGAAAGCCAGTACAAATAAAGCTGCTGTGGTACCTGGAAGCAATGGAGAATGGCCTTGTTTGCAGTTCTGTGTTGTTTAATGTCAGCTAGTTTGTTTTGCACAGGATTTTTGGTGTTAATGTGTGTTTCCCATGTGAGTTGACTTATTTCGTTGTTCTTGTAAATCCAGCTTAAGCGTTTGTGTGTGTGTGTGTGTGTGTGTGTGTGTGTGTGTGTGAGAGAGAGAGAGAGAGGGAGACTGGGCTGCTGAATGCAGATTAATGAATTCAGCAGGCATTCATTATTTATAGTGTGGGTGTACTCTAACTTTTTTATTTGTTTTTGTCTGTGTCACTCCTGCAAATCCCTATCCTTAGGTTTCTTAAATGCAAAGTGCTTATAAATCCAGGTCTTTGTTCTGAAATGCAGCGATTCTGTATACAGTGTGCTAAGAGGATGGGGTGAAGGCTTTGTTTTTATATTAAAGTACCTGTTTTATTTTTGCATGTTTAACTGGCAGAATTAATCAGAACATGACAAGTAGACCAGTGTTCCAGTGGGTCACTACTGAGTCCAAAAAAAAAATCTGAAATTAAACCAGTTGAGGCGGTTGGGGCATCTGAGCAGGATGCCACGTTGGTGAGGTGTACTGGACGTGGTCTATCAGGAGGACACGCTGGATACAAATACACTGTATTGCCAGAAGTATTCACTCGCCCATCTAAATCATTGAATTCAGATGTTCCAAACACTTCCATGGACACAGGTGTATAAAATCAAGCGATTGTGAATGACAGCAACTCAACCATGAAGTGCTAGACCACCTTAAACCACAGAGTGGGTTAGCTGATGCTGAGGCACATGTTGCACAGAGCTCTCCAACGTTCTGCAGAGTCAATCGCTACAGACCTCCAGACTTCATGGGGCCTTCAGATTAGCTCAAGAACAGTGTGTAGTGAGCTTCATGGAATGGGTTTCCATGGCTGAGCAGCTGCATCCAAACCTTACGTCACCAAGCACAAAGGATCGGATGCAGTGGTGTAAAGCACGTTCCTAAAGTGACCAATTATACTTTACCAACCTGTCTGGGTTTGGTGGTGTCCAGGAGAGTGGTACTTATGGTTGTTGTGCTTAGTCTCTTAGTGTGAGGATCTCTTAATGTTTCAGCACACCAAGACATTTTGGACAACTTCATGCTACCAACTTTGTGGGAACAGTTTTGGGAAGGCTCCTTCCTGTTCCAGCATGGCTGTGCACCAGTACACAAAGCCAGGTCCATAAAGACAAGGATGAGCCAGTTTGGTGTAGAAGAATTTGACTGGCCTGCACAGAGTCCTCATCTCAACCTGACAGAACACCTTAGGGATGAATTTGAGTAGAGACTACAAGCCAGGACTTTTCGTCCAAAATCAGTGTCTGACCTCATGAATGTGCTTGTGGAATGGTAAAAAACTCCCATAAACACACCCTAAAGCTTGTGGAAATTCTTCCAAGAGGCGTTGAAGCTATTATAGCTGCAAAGGGTGGGCTGACATCATATTAAACCCTATGGATTAAGAATGGGATGTCACTCAAATTCATATGTGTATGAAGACAGATGAGCAAATAATTTTGGCAATATAGTGTGTCGCCCAGCTGCCTTTCGACTTGGTCTACTTCCCCTGTGACCCAGACTTGGATAAGAATATAGATGGAAGGATGTATAAATGAGTGAATGGTAGTAGAAAGTTTCTCACGTCCCACATGAAGACACAGTCGGCAACACTACCTAGAAAACTGTCCACTTTCAACAATAACTGATTCAGCCTGCAGTCACTACAGCACAGAACTGGCACCTGACTATAAAACTATATAAAGTCATAACATTTGACTGGTTCCTATTGTGATAAGTCTTTCAGGTTGCTATGTTTAATATAATGCTTAGTAGTAACAGTAAGTGTTGAAACTTTAAATGGCACATAGACTGTAAGTCAACACACATTCCTTATTATAATGAACAAAACCCACACAGACTCATCATGTAGATAAAAATCCAATGTAGTTTATTTGTATGTTTCCCGCATACAAAATAAATGTGGTACACAAAAATCCTGGGGTCCGTCTCTGGTTGTTTCACTCTGCTTTTCTCATTAAGCCACTGACTGCCCTTAAGTGTTCATTAAGCTTCATTATGTATGAGCAGCAGCCCTGCAGGGACATGCATGCAGCTCAACATGTATTACAGAGAAAGGAAATGAGTCATCCTAACACAGAGTGGACCTTACAGCGATAAGCAGTGTTAGTTAGGTTTCTGTAGTCGGTTATTGAGATACATCATCGAGGTAACAGCAAAGTCCTGGATGTGGAGGGTCATGTGAGGCCACAGGTATAAACTCCTGGGCAGTAAATAATGTCTTTTGACTGGATGTCTTTAAAATACTCCTTTCGGTCAACCAACAGTCCAAAACCCCAATTTCTTTGCAATACTTCACATAGAGTCATGCTAGTAACTGAGGCGTTGTTGTTGCATTTTGAGCAAAGAGAGCTGTGGCTTGCTTTTGAATATAAAGCATCATTTCAATGTTGTTTGCTAGTAATTTGCAGTATAATGTAAAAATGTTTTTTCTTTTTAACGATTTATGCTATATGACATTTATCTTATTTATGTTACCAATTTTCTGCATTGGTGAGACTTTATAAAGGTTTAAACTGGCTCCTTCTCTCAGTAGTATATAGTGTATTTTACAACATTTGAGGTTGTCATTAGATGAAAAATAAAATAACGCAATCAAAACTGAGAAAAATGTAGTTCTTGTTAAAAATTAAATGTCTGGTACACAGTCTCTCTCTCTCTTTTTTTTTTATTTTTATTTTTTTATTTTTTATTTTTTTTAACCCAAGTCAGCATATGGCTCATTAGTATTAAATCTGTGAAGTGTGACTTTGGGAGAGCTTCCATTTAGTCTTCCAAACTTTGTGGCACAGATGATTCTTTAATGAGTAAAAACACATTTGGGCTCAGCTGATGAGGAGCCAGGTGAGCTAACACACTATCCTCGTCCCACCTGGTTTCCTGTGGCTGAGTGTGGAGGAGCTGCCCGAGACTTGGCTGGGGATTTAAAACCGAAAAACTTCCGATCATTCAATAGGAAGGGTGTACCATTTATGCAGGCCTCATCTCAGTACGCGCCACGGTAAAATAATACTTTAAAATCTTTTGATAATCCACAGTGGGCTTTTTGTCCGTACAGGACTAATTGAGGTCTGAAAAGCACGGAAGTTGATTTTTAAAGCGACCTTGACTGATTCTATTCACAACAAGTAAGTATTATAGTTTTAGCTATTCTTGATAAGAAAACGTGCTAAACAAACAAAACTAGAGTAATGGCTTAAAGCTCTTATTTATTTCCAGCCTTACTGTGACTCAGTTCCACTACTGGTTCATATTCAGACTTGAAATGATCCCAGTGGCCCCAAAACCTGATCTATTGATTTGTGGTTTCCTCTGCAGCCTGTGGCATGTTTTATGTAGGTTATTTAGAAAGTGGCAGCATCCAGTCGGACCCTGTGAGTCATACTGTCACAGCTATTTTTATCCAAACACACTGTGGATAAAAAGCTTTAGAAAGCTGAACATTTAGACACTTGAATGATTCTAGATTCCAAACTGTTTTTAAATTATACTTAGATCTCACACTATCAGTTACCAAGTGCAAAATCAGCCAGCTGCCATTGCAGACTGTAGATGAAAGATGGATGTAGCCTAGGGCTGGGCCATCATTTTGGGCAACAATAGAAAAATGAAATATCGCGATAGAATATGGGTAAAACGCGCATGCGCAGTGCCTTTGTTTTCATACGCACACGTCGGAAAAAGCATGGCAGCGAAAGCAAATCCTTGAATGAAACTGATGAACCAGAAGTGGTTTGTAAAAACGCTGCAACTTCAGTGGTGTGGAACTAGTTTAGCTTTCGTCCGTCAGATACACAACAAAGCACTATTTTTGGTAGAGCATGCTAGCAGGCCGTCGTTATTACTGTGTTTTGTTTTTTTGGTTTTTTTTGGAAAATACGGCGCACTTAAAATCAATCCTTTGATTTTTCTGAAAATCGACAGAGCCACTTATAACCCCGTGTGCCTTATGTATGAATTCTGGTTGTGTTTACTGACCTCGAAACAATTTTATGTACACGGCGCTCGAAAATCTGTCAAATGTTTTAGTACGACTTTGCTAAGCTACGAACCCGGACTGCTTGATGGATTGTCAGAGCATTACGGCTGTCGTAGGCAGGAGCCTGCTAACACATTTGGATGTGAGGCTGAAGTGCCTATAGTTACACAGCTGATCTGTTACCCTGTGGCAACCTCTGGTCGCTAGGAAAAATGGATATTCTGAGCAGTAGTGAAACTTAAGTGTAATGCAGAAACGAAGGCCACCTTCAGAGTAAAAGTTGCACCTCTTATTAAGAAAGCACAGCTTTTACAATGAAGTAAATGTTCTCCATTTCCAGTTTGTGTCATGCTTTTGACAGTTTTGCTACCTCTTAGTAAGTAGTTGGAGAGGATGTGCAGACAAATTAGCACCTTCCATGCAAACTATGGACAACCATGGCTATATGCTAACAACCAAAGACACTGCAAGGAGCTTTTCCTTGAACCGTAAACATCTTTACAACCAGCTTCCTCCAGCAACATTGCAACCACTCACAACAGTTTAGGAAAGTTGTCAGATAGTTAGTAACTGGATCCTTGGACCAAGGCAAGCTCACTTGGTAAGCTGCATTCACAAACTGCATGCATCCACAGACTGAGTTACCAGTTAGCAGTAACAGGATAGTGAAATATTCAACTTGTATAAATACTCATCAGACTTCTTGGATATTTTTACGACACACCAAGCCACAATATTTGTCAGAAAACTCCTGTAAAAATGCCCCAAAATAGCAAAAAATATCACAAAGAGGTCCAGTGCCTCTGATTAGCAGAGAGGGGTCCTAACAGACAGGAGCTGTGTACACCTGTCAGTAAAAGCAGCCATGTTTCTAACTTTTCAACCTCAATAGAATCCAAACAGGGGAGTTATAAAAAACTCACCTCTTATGCAGTTTTTACAGATGGGAAGAGTATAGATAAAAGTCAAAGTGTTTTTGAACCAGGCGGTAACCGTTCAAGTTGAAGGTAAACGAGTGTGGTGGATCAATACATTTTTTTTCTTATGTGTTACGTTTACATGTTCTTCTTGTGCTCTGTTTTCTCACACCACCAGAAAACACACTAGGTTAATGCTCTCCTTCCTGGAACAGGGTTAACTTCCTGGTAATTGACTGGCAAAGTGTTCATAGCAGAAGAATAACCTTTACTTTGGGCCAAAGACAGTCCTCTGAATCAGATTTTAACACATTTAACGTAATAATCTTTTATTTATGGGTCCCTCTGAATGAAAGCATGCTTTGGGAAGCACTTTTGTGCTGTGATTTTCTTTGAAAAACTGTTTTTCTCCTCTGTTTTTGTCGCGTTTGTGTTTCTTGATTAAGACCACTGGGATCTCCAGTAATGAGTGAAAATGAGCAGAACAAAAAGACTCGGATGCTAATCTTTCCTATCATTACCTTCACTTTCAGTTTATGTAACAACAGCAGGAACAAAAGGAGGTGTCAGTTCAGCACATATGGGACCATGTGTTGTTCCCAACTGTGACAGCAAAGTGTTTTGATTTTGCTACCAATCTGATTTGTATGTGTGGCCAGCTCGTTTCTATAGCAACTATCTGTAGCAGCTCACTCATTATACCATGGGAAAATGACCAACCCAACTTGATGTTGAAAAATGAAAGATGAAATAATCAAAAGTGCTGCCCGTCACATGAACCTCTGTGGTCATTGTTATCCATGTATCCTGTGTCTCTATGTTAAGTAGCACTGGGGAAAACCATTTCTAGTAGAAACTGACATGGGCGGGAATGAGAATTATTTATATTTAACCTTTAATTTGAACTTTGAGCTAGATCTAAAAAAAGAAAGGAAAAAAACATTACATTTTTGTCTCAGACAGAAATTCCTAATATTTCTTTGTTTGTGAGGAGTTTTTGCTTTTTGCCGGATATAAAAGTCGATTGATTTTTGGCTGCTAATTGTTGAATAGGAAACGTGACATCTGGAAATGCTGACATATGATTATTTGATGGAAAAGGATTGCACTTTTCTGGCACCCTTGCTACTCCTGGCGGCACATTTGTGTTTGTGCAAATATGACTTGCATGTAGTTACTGTTTAAAATATGAAAAATTGGTTTCACTGCATTATTGAAGGATGTAATCAATCATTTAGTGGTGGATCTGAAGATGAAATTGTAAAATGTTTTTTGAGCTTTAATGTTTAATGCAGTGCACTGCAACAGAGCTCCACCCATTCATCAGTGGGCAGATATTAGCAATTTGCTTATCTACTGGTATCAGTATTTGTAACAGTTGATAAATGAAAAACATAATAAGGACAAGGGAGAAACACCCTTCAACCATGTTATGAGTGTTGATGTTGCACAGTTTGTCCAGCAGATGGCACTTTGCAACTTTGCTGTTTGGAGTGCTACAAAAACGAGTGCAATAACTCCAAATAACAAATGTTAGGAAAATCTGTTTATGTTGTGTGTTTCTCAAAGGAAAAAAGATGGCGACTGACATTTTGGAATGTCAGATTTTTAATTCACCAAATATTGATATCTGTCCTAAAAATCTCACATTAGTCGGGCTCTGCTCCACACCAAGAGCAGAGGCAGTGTATTAGAGTTTATTGATGTGGAAAACAAGCTTTCACTCTGTAGCTGATTGACCGCTCGGAACGAAGAGCTCCGGTTTCATTCATCAGTTTGTTTTAAGGCTTTGGTGTGATCAGGTGCCATCCATCCTCCGTGCTGCCTGCTGCAGTCAGCGTATGTTGGGTGTGGCAGCCATTCTGTGACCACTGCAGAGCGGTGACTCACCTTAGCCTCTCAGCTGTAATTCCACCCTCAGACCTGCCAGCTGTCTACGCACGCTGCCCTACATCTGTGTGTGTGTGTGTGTTGAGACAGTGGTGCACACCTTATTGATTGTATTTCATTTGCCTGTTTGGCCTGGCAGGTCAGTCTATCTACTGCTTAGTGGATTATAGACTATAATTTTAATTTTCTGTTTTAACACAATCCTTTCATCAGTGTAAGCAGAATCTACACACACCACGTGCACACACACACACACTGCCTGACTACGCGTCAGTATTATGATTTGTGGCAGGCGGTGCTCTGAGCTGGCACATGCTCTCTTGTGCTGGCGCAGCGGATCTTGGCAAGCGCCCGTGGGGTATTCAGCACTTTGACGACCTGTCCTTGGTACTGCTCCCCTGTCATGCACATCAAATACTATGGCACATACACACACTCACTCAGCTGGGCTCAGAATCTGGTGCCCACACACCTGTACTTGTACACATTTTAAAGGTGTGAAGGGCAGACTAGTTTTGTAGTGTCCTGTCAAGGAGACAGCCTTTGGTAGGCTGCAGCGAGGTGGTACAGCATCACAAAGCAAATGTAAATTTAATCTTAGACACGTGAAGAAGAAAAGTGCAAGTTTGGTGTTATTTTTGTGTCTGTGTGAACAGCTTCAAAGTGAGAAAGGGGGACACAGTGTTACTGCTGTTTAGGAATCTGCAGATGCTGGCTATAAACCTGTTCCTAAAAACTAAATCGGGTTTGTCTAACTGCTCTTTCTTACAAGCCAGCAAAGTCTTTTGACTAAAACACTAATTTTATTTTGCAAAACCCAGAATTTGTCTGGTGCTTCTCTAGATTAGTTATGTGAGTTACTTTGTGGTGCATTGCGTTTTTGTGTATTTTAATAGATTAGTTCACACAACCAGCAACTCCAGGTATTTGCAGGCCAAAATCTGTGAGGTGGTTTTAAAGTGTGTAAAATCAACAAAGGTAATGCATACCGTCAACTTCCAATTAGAGTTGCTGAATCAGAGTCGTGCTTCACTTTCCCTGAAGCAGAACTTTGTCAGCTTAAACTGCAGACGGAGAGTCGGGGTGGCCCCGGCAAATCTTTCTATTTGTGAGGATTTGCAGCACTGATGGCATGAGACAGTAGGTTGAAGATTCTCCTGTCAGTGGGATTTCTAAAGTTTGCTGTCTTGAAATGTAAATGTGTAAAAATGTGTGTGCCATTTTTGTACAGAGTCAGAGCTAGGGATCCAATTAACCTTCAGATAGCTGAGCTGTAACTAGATTTTTAGCCAAAAATGAGAATTTTGATGTAATGTAAGACAAATATAACACATGTAGCTAGCAGGGATTGACACTATTGCCTCACAGCAGGAGCGTCCTGGGCCTAACTGTGTGGAGTTTGCTTCCTTCCCCAGTCTAAACGCATGCATGTTGGGTTAATAGGTGGACCCACAGTGACCATAGGTTTGATTGTGAGTGTGAGTGGATGTCTGCCTCTGAATTTGAAAAATGGATTGCTATTTAGTTTGAAAGATATTAATGTAGGCCTCTGTGGGTCACCTGTGCTCCTGGGTGACTGAGGTACAGGAGCAGCAGTGGGAGGTGCGAACGTGTGGCTTTGCACATAATCCTGCATCTTCAGATTTGGTGCTCTGTATTGCACATTAACAGCAGATGTATGTGTGACTGTCCTTATAAAATACGTCCATGTTGCAAAGATTGTTGTCAGTAGTTTTTGATAACATGGAGCTCTGCTGTAACGTCGTACACAGATCTGGCCTGTACTGTCTCTAATGAGAACAACAGGAAATGGGCTCTGCTGTAGTCTCCTACACTACCTTCTGTCACCAGCAGATGGAATACTGTCTTCACTTTATGCTTTTATTCATTAAGTGTATAAAATAAATAGTCATGTATTGCTCAGGACTGTCATTGCTCTCATTTATCCATTTCATGTTGAAAACATAATGAGACCGTCCACATGCCAGACTTGTGGACCTGTTATTGTGTTTGTGTCCCCTGTGTGTACGCCTCTGTCTGTCTCACTCTTTATAACCTGCGATGATGCTTTTTATGGTTTATCCATCTGTCCTGATTTATTGACTGTCTGCACTCTAATGTTCCACCATTAGTTTGAGGACAGGGAATAAGAGCAGATGATGGCTTTTTATTAGATTTTGCTCTTGTTGTTATGAAGAGGAAATACTGTTGGAGGGGAGCTCGGTTCTCCTTGAGGATGCACTCCTTCCTTCTTCCTCTTCACTGCTGACACAGAGTCGCACTAATGGGCCAGCAGGGAGCAGCACAGCGCTTCTTTATTTTCCCCCTCAGCCTCCAGTCTCTTATTCTCCACTCCAATACTGTACTGAAGATTCTGGCAGTCTTTCAATGATTTACTAAGAGGGCATTTTATTAATTAGAAAATGGGGGTTCTTTAAATGAGACTGCTGCTGAATTTCAGCACAAGGATGGTGCGTTTTCTCGCCTCGGGCGCCATTCAGCCTCTGTGCACTAACATTAGCATTTGTTTTTGGTTCCTAGAAAAGAAAAGAGAGCAACTAAAGTAGATCCATGCATCCATACATAATTAAAGGAGCCATGAATATTCTGTAACGATTTGAGCTTTCGAGGTGTTAATAGGGCATTAAGACAAAGGAAAGCAGAGTGAAAGATAAATGAAAAGGTAATTCAAATAAGAAGGAGATACAAGGGTGGTTGTGACTGTGACCAGGCAGATTTCTGCAGGTCAGGTCCACAGAGGCTGCCTCTTTGCAGCCACTAAAGCGTTAAACTACAATTTCCAGTGCTTCCCTAAAGGAAAAGGAGCACTGGATTGATCTCCACGGAATACACCTGTGGCCACCCTGCCTGTCACACACAGCGTTTACGCACACTTGTCACTCGTCGTCCTGACTGTCCTCAGGTTGACAGTTGGGGCTTTAATTTCATGCTCGGCTGACTGCCCACCTCCCCTTGCAGTTGGGAAGTTCCTCTGTCACTCATCAGGGCTCCTCTGCGTTGTGTGTGCATGTGCGTGTCACAGTGGAATATTTGCCTCTGCATCTTTCTGTCTACACATGCTGCTAATAATGTGTTAATCTGTACATATTAGTGTGTGTACTTGCTGGGGTGGCTGTCTGTGATTGCTTGTGTGTAGGTGTATCACTTAGCTTTTATGCATGTGCAGCTGTGTGTGTCTTTTGTGCAGGCGTGTTTTTGTGTCTATTCAGGTCAGCAGTCTACAAATTGTGTGCGCTTGTTTGGGGGAGGGGGTGCAGGAAACTCCTTTTAGCTGTCTATTTTTGTCCAAACTTCAGTGCAAATATAAAGTTTGTCAAGATGAATCTACACGAGACAGGGGAACAGATACTAATGCTGTGGCTCATTCATGTACTGATCACTTCCCAGACATTATATCCATCAGCAGAGGTAAAGATTGGAATTAAAAATAGGACAGCACATTAGTGGTCAGTAGGTTAATGGACACTGACCAGTGTAGAAGGTCGGAGCTCATATATCAGAGTGGCCTTTAGTCTGCAGGGCCGAAGCTCTACTTTTAGATTGCTAAACCAGCCGGTTTTACATTACACCAAAGCATTTTTCTTCTTCCTTTTCCCCCCTTTTTTGAAGCATAGTACCTGTGAGATTGAGCTTTCCCTTTTTTGCAGTTAAACGTGCATAATTGATGTTTTTGCCCACTAGGGGGCAGAGGAGGAGCTTTTGGAGATAAAACTGACACAGGATTTCCAACAGAAACCTTCTTAGCCACACTGGCTTCAACCAGCATAGGAGTGCAGCAAATTCATTTTGCACTCAAATATTACCAAGCTATCATACAGTTGCTGACAAGAGTGACGCACAGCAGGGAGCTTATTTTCTACTTCACCACCAACTTACTTGCTACCCACTGCCTCCTATAATTTAGTGGACCGGTATCATAAAAAATTGCTAAAGCAGTATAAAGTTGTAACTTGCTTGTTTGTAAAACTTGTTTGCCATTATTGGACAACAGGATGATTATAGAAGCTTAATGAGATTCATTAGCTAAGTTAATAGTGGTAGCTTTTGAAGGGGTAAATGGGCAGATTCTGCGCTTTAAACATGAGGCGTGTCTTCTGTTAGCTTCAGATGTCAGAATGCCTCGTTGATGAATGACAGTTTCAGCTTAGAGGCTCATATTTTGCTACTGCTGGTCCAGATTTAATCAGTTTGTGGGCTGCGTTTTCCCTTTTTGTGTTTAAGATCTGTTTGTAAAAATGTTGTAGCCAATTATAGTTCAGATTTAAACTGAGTTAACCTTGCTTTTCAGCTGGGTTGCACACCTGTTGTAGGACTCAGCAGTATGTTTGACACCAACAACCTTGTATTGTACATTTTAACTAGGTTAAGACAGACTCCATGTGGGTCCTTTTTCAACTCGCACAAAAGACTGAATTTCTAGGATACATTTAGATAAAGCAGTAAACCTGATAAGATATGCACAACTAGGCAAAGCCCCAATTTAAATAAAGTTGGTCAGCGGTCAGATTTTGCTGCTGCTCTGGAGCATATTGTTAAAGAAAGACTGGCAAATTATAAAAGAGGAAAAAAACATGGTAACATCCCAAGTTTTGTGCATGAATCTTGAAAAAAGACCTGCTATACAGATGAGAAAGTCAACTTGGTGTTATACTTAATAAGCCAAACATTATAAACACTGATAATCTGTGAATTATCCCTTAGTCATATCTAGGGCTGCCACGATTAGTCGACTAGTCACGATTACGTCGACTATTAAAATCGTCGACGACTGATTTAATAGTCGACGCGTCGTTTGAAGCTTTGTAAGATCCCAAAAGCCGCAGGAATGAGTAGCAGGATTTAAGAGTGTAATAACGGACTGAAACAGAAGATGGCAGCACTGCATGTACAAGGATGCCAGCTGCTGTTAAACCCCGAAGAAGAAGAAGCTGTGTCCCAGAATTCATAGCGCAGCCCAGCTCAGTTTTCAACAATGGCGGCAGCTAGTTAGTTTTAATATTACTCTTATTATTCTTTCTGGGTCACAAAATAAACGTTTAACATATTTTCAGGCGAGAATGTAGCTGTGTAAACCTCAAATATCTGCTCAGTTTATCAAGACACCACATATTTTCAAAAGCGCTCCAACATTTTCGGAGACGTCTGTTACCCACCAGCTCAATAGCTAGCCGGGGGCAAGGCTCACTAGAGCCCGTGAGAACACCGGACTCCCGGGAAATCGTTTTCAAACCCACTGCCGTCTTTCGCTACTAAGGTTAAACATGATATATAAGTCACTTAGATAACTTACAAATGTTATTGTTTGGTCTTTTTTTGGTATTTTATTTGTTCCTGAGTAAATCGGTTTGGCTGAGATTAAAGTTATAGTTTTTACACAGCTGAATAAACGTCAAGCAGACAACTGAGCATGAGATGCTCGAGAATATACTCCGGTGTCCTGTTATATTTTAGATAGCAAGAAGTTTATTAAACTTCACCGAAACAATCTGCAAATTTCATTAAAATTTAATAAACTATCATCTTGTCTTTATTTTTAGTTAGCACCTTAAACACTTAAAGCTGTAAGCTAATGATAGTTATATAAGAGCAGATGCTGCTGGTGCAATAAGCTGTACATTTTACAATGGATGCATGATCTGATTAGTTGACTAATTGCAAAAATAATCGGTGACTAGTCGACTATCAAAATAATCGTTTGTGGCAGCCCTAGTCATATCTCCTGTCAAGGTATAGGTTATATGTAGCGCTGTATACACTGAAAGAGACACGAGATCATGTAGTACTGGGAGGAAAAAAAGTGTGGGTTGTCCAGAGTTAATTGAAGTTGCCACTAATAGGAGCAGAGGATACAGTTGATTGACAAATGACAAGGTGGTAAATGCAGAGTTACCTAGGTAACCGCAGCTGTCCACTAATAAACAGCTGTCGTCTACAAAGTGATGAATAATGAGTGAAACACTTCATATATGGACGTGACTTTAGACAAACAATCAGACAGTCAGTTGTGTGAAATGAAAGTCGAAGGGGTAAAGATGTGAAAGAGTGAAAAGTCTCAGAGACGCAGAGACTCCTGCTCACAAGTCAGAGCATCAAGAAACATCAGTGCAAGCCACTCGTCATTGCATGGATGAATGTTATTGGCTTCTAGAAGTAGTGCAACACAGTTAAGCATTCGGGGTATAATTTGTATGAGTTTTACTTTTTGACTAAGCACAACCAGACTCTAAAGCTCTGTGGATTTTCAATTTAGAAATACTCACTTTTCAATTTAGAAGTCCTTCCTCTTCACTCCGAATTCCTTCTGTGAAGAAAGCCTGAGTGTATCTGGATGCTTTACACTGCACTGAAAATTCATTTCCAGCCTCTTCAAGCACTGTGTTTTCTGTTGTGTGTAATTAGACCTCAGGTGAGGCTGTCGCACATTTTGTACTGGAATATTTTTGAGAGAGGTTATCTGAGAGCAGACCAAAGTGAAGTCCAATAGATACTGATAGATATCCAGCAGATAGAGCCCAGCTTACAATAGCTGAGCTGCTTGATTTGGGCTTAACACTCAGTCATCCCTGCTTTAATGCTCCTTTAGGCCGTCTAGTGCATTAGTGCCACTGCATTAACACACTGATGCTCTTAGCCGAGACAGTCAATCCTACTGCACTGTGTGCTGCTGCCGCCATCCAACCAGCGCTGCCGCACCACCATAATGTAGCCTAGACCCAAAGAAGTTGCACCTTTGTGCGTGCTGTGTTCAATGCCATTTTCAGTCCTTGGATTGACAGATAGTAAGCTTCATGGTCTGGAGAAGGATGGAGCCAAAGATGACGCTGCGGGACTGTAGCCACTAGCCCATTAAAATGATTTGACTGTCATTTCCATGCCATCTCCTATTCATCTCCATGGAGATTTGGCTGAGCTTGGGTTGCTTTGTGCCATGATGGATGATGCATTTGCACAGATTTCTGTGGGAAGCTCTTACCCTGAGTTTACTCAAAAAAAGATATTTTAGAGAACTGACTAGTATGCACAATTATATTAGTATTTGGGGTTTCAGAGGGCTTGATGTTCTACGGACTACTGTATATGAACCTTTTGTCTGAATTTTCTTAATTTTCCTGAGAAGAAAATTGGTGTGAAAGTAAGGCAGAGCTTAAAAAAAACAGTGCTGTAATTCTTTTCAGTGTTAACAGACTCTTCAAATTTGTGTGCCGAGCATCTTGGCTCCCAGACTACAAAGAAGCCTCTCTTCTTTCCCTTGAATGTGGTCGTTCTGGGCAAGTGCAAAATCTTTTATCTTAACACATTGTTGAACTGTGCATGCTGCATTGTTCGGAGCATGTGGAGGATGCCCTTAGTATTCTGCCTTAACTACATTGTTCAAATTGTGCCTATAGTACAATCAAGCAACGTTAGATGATACCATTATTCATCGTATTTTTTTATTTTATTTTTTAAACAATAGGTCGTTGATTTAAAATGGAGGTTCTTATTGTTATCTGACATTATGCTTAAAAGGGATATTGCACTTCCTGAAGGCTCTGGACGTTGTAGGGCTGTCCTGGTTGACACGCCTCTGCAATGTTGCGTGGAGATCAGGGGCAGTACCTGTGGACTGGCAGACCGGGGTGGTGGTCCCCATCTTTAAGTAAGGGGACCGGAGGGTGTGTTCCAACTACAGGGGAATCACACTCCTCAGCCTCCCTGGGAAAGTCTATGCCAGGGTGCTGGAAAGGAGAGTTCGTCCGTTAGTCGAACCTCGGATACAGGAGGAACAATGCGGTTTTCGTCCTGGTCGCGGAACACTGGACCAGCTCTTTATCCTCTCCAGGATACTTGAGGGTGCATGGGAGTTTGCCCAACCAGTCTACATGTGTTTTGTGGACTTGGAGAAGGCATTCGACCGTGTCCCTCGGGGTGTCCTGTGGGAGGTGTTGCGGGAATATGGGGTGTCTGGCCCATTGCTACGGGCCATTCGATCCCTATACAACCGTTGCAAGAGCTTGGTTCGCATTGCCGGCAATAAGTCGGACTCGTTCCCGGTGGGTGATGGGCTTCGCCAGGGCTGCCCTTTGTCTCCGGTTCTGTTCATAATTTTTATGGACAGGATTTCTAGGCGCAGCCAAGTGGCGGAGGGCTTTCGCTTTGGTGGCCTCAGAATCTCATCTCTGATTTTTGCAGATGATGTGGTTCTGTTGGCTTCATCGGGTGAGGGCCTCCAGCTCGCACTGGAACGGTTCGCAGCTGAGTGTGAAGCAGCGGGAATGAGGATCAGCACCTCCAAATCTGAGGCCATGGTTCTCAGCCGGAAAAGGGTGGAGTGCCCTCTCCGGGTCGGAGATGAGTTCCTGCCACAAGTGGAGGAGTTCAAGTATCTCGGGGTCTTGTTCGCGAGTGATGGGAGAAGGGAGCAGGAGATCGACAGACGGATTGGGGCTGCAGCTGCAGTAATGCGGACGCTGCACCGGTCCGTCGTGGTGAAGAGGGAGCTGAGTGTAAAAGCGAAGCTCTCAATTTACCGGTCGATCTACGTCCCTACCCTCACCTATGGCCACGAGCTGTGGGTAGTGACCGAAAGAACGAGATCGCGGATACAAGCGGCAGAAATGAGCTTCCTCCGAAGGGTGGCTGGCCTCTCCCTTAGAGATAGGGTGAGAAGTTCGGCCATCCGGGAGGGGCTCAGAGTAGAGCAGCTGCTGCTCCACATCGAAAGGAGCCAGCTGAGGTGGTTCGGGCATCTGACAAGGATGCCCCCTGGGCGCCTCCTGGGTGAGGTGTTCCAGGCATGTCCCACCGGGAGGAGGCCCCGGGGCAGACCCAGGACACGCTGGAGAGATTATATCTCTCGGCTGGCCTGGGAACGCCTTGGTATTCCCCCGGACAAGCTGGAGGAGGTGGCTGGGGAGAGGGAGGTCTGGGCCTCTTTGCTTAGGCTGCTGCCCCCGCGACCCGGCCCCGGACAAAGCGGATGAAGATGGATGGATGGATGGATGGGATATTGCACTTATTTCTCAACTCATATAAATAAGGAAACGTTATGCAAAAGTAATGCTCATTATTTGAAACTGAGGCTTCAGATTGTTCTGAAAAACAGGTTTCCAATTTTTTTTTAATCTGATTTTGAGACGTCACAGACTGTGATTTTAATTATGTGATGGGCAGAGATGGGCAGTAACGCGTTAAAATAAATGCGTTACTGTAGTCCGATTACTTTTAAAGTAAGGGGTTACTATTGCAAAAAAGTAATTGGATTACTGTTACTTTCCCGTAAGCAAATCAAATCAAATCAAATCACTTTTTATTGTCACATCACATGTGCAGGCACACTGGCACAGCACATGCGAGTGAAATTCTTGTGTGCGAGCCCCACAAGCAACAGAGATGTGCAAACACAACAACACAAACGAGCAAAATACAAGAATGGCCAACCTGAAACTAATAAATATATGTACAATATATAATAGTGTATGCATTTCTGGATGTGTATACTAAATATTTTCCTGTGTGTGTGTGTGTGTGTGTGTGTGTGTATACACATTTTTACAAATTAAATAGTAAAAAAGTAAAATAATAATAATAATAATAATAATAAAATATATAAAATATATAAAATATACAGAGTTGAATATGTGCAAAACAAGTGGCATTTATATACAGTGTGGAGTGCATAATGTTGAAGTTCCAGTAGTGAAGCTGAGGTGTCTATGACGTGTTCAGCAGTCTGATGGCCTGATGGAAGAAGCTGTCTCTCAGTCTGCTGGTACGGGACCGGATGCTGCAGAACCTCCTTCCTGATGGAAGCAGTCTGAACAGTTTATGGCTGGGGTGACTGGAGTCCTTGATGATCCTCCCCGCTTTCCTCAGGCACCGCTTCCTGTAGATGTCTTGGAGGGAGGGAAGCTCACCTCCAATTATCCGTTCAGAGCACCGCACTACTCGCTGGAGAGCTTTACAGTTGTAGGCGGTGCTGTTGCCATACCAGGTGGTGATGCATCCAGTGAGGATGCTCTCAATGGCACAGCGATAGAAGGTCCTGAGGATGCGGGGGCTCATGCCGAATCTTTTCAGTCTCCTGAGAAAGAAGAGACGCTGCCTTACTGCGTTATTAAACCGACACTTTGTGAGAGTGTCTCATGACACAGTTTTTGACGTTCGTGGCAGCAGCAGACGTGTGTAGATCAACAATGGAAAACAGGGAGTGTGGGCGAGAGTACGACGCAGCATTTAAAGCTCGGAGGTACTGACATTACTTTTGAGTTTGATTCTGTAAAAAGTGACAAAAACATTAGCGTCTGCTGTACACTCTGTGGGAAGAAAATTCATTCTACAGCGAAAAATTCAACTTCAAATCTGAGCAAGCACTGAGCACACTGCCACGGGAATGTGACATTCATAGAGAAACCCCCGGATCCCGCCTACTGACATGACCGCTGCGGCACCGGGCAAACCTCCACCGGCCCCTCTCCTGCTAAGCAGGTGAAAATAGATTAACCTCCTAAGACCCGAACTCTTCCACGGCATGCATTTTTAATTTCTCTTTGATATTTGGGCATATTGGGACCTGATGAATGTAAAAACAAAGAAATACCAAATTTTTGTTTCTAAGAAAAATGAGAGCTACATATGAGGATATTCATTTAAAATTTTGATAGAACAGTAGCAGAATAATGTCCGCGTAAGTGGATATCAGGCCCTTGTAGAGCAAAATTAAGTATTTTGGTCTAAATAACCCAAATTGTGATGTCCACATACAGTGGGGCAAAAAAAGTATTTAGTCAGCCACCGATTGTGCAAGTTCCCCCACTTAAAATGATGACAGAGGTCAGTAATTTGCACCAGAGGTACACTTCAACTGTGAGAGACAGAATGTGAAAAAAAAATCCATGAATCCACATGGTAGGATTTGTAAAGAATTTATTCGTAAATCAGGGTGGAAAATAAGTATTTGGTCACCTCAAACAAGGAAAATCTCTGGCTCTCACAGACCTGTAACGTCTTCTGTAAGAAGCTTTTCTGTCCCCCACTCGTTACCTGTATGAATGGCACCTGTTTGAACTCATCATCTGTATAAAAGACACCTGTCCACAGCCTCAAACAGTCAGACTCCAAACTCCGCCATGGCCAAGACCAAAGAGCTTTCGAAGGACACCAGGAAAAGTATTGTAGACCTGCACCAGACTGGGAAGAGTGAATCTACAATAGGCAAGCAGCTTGGTGTGAAAAAATCAACTGTGGGAGCAATCATCAGAAAATGGAAGACATACAAGACCACTGATAATCTCCCTCGATCTGGGGCTCCACGCAAGATCTCATCCCGTGGGGTCAAAATGATCATGAGAACGGTGAGCAAAGATCCCAGAACCACACGGGGGGACCTGGTGAATGACCTGCAGAGAACTGGGACCAAAGTAACAAAGGTCACCATCAGTAACACACTACAACGGCAGGGAATCAAATCCCGCAGTGCCAGACGTGTTCCGCTGCTGAAGCCAGTGCATGTCCAGGCCCGTCTGAAGTTTGCCAGAGAGCACATGGATGATACAGCAGAGGATTGGGAGAATGTCATGTGGTCAGATGAAACCAAAGTAGAACTTTTTGGTATAAACTCAACTCGTCGTGTTTGGAGGAAGAAGAATACTGAGTTGCATCCCAAGAACACCATACCTACTGTGAAGCATCGTGGTGGAAACATCATGCTATGGGGCTGTTTTTCTGCCAAGGGGACAGGACGACTGATCCGTGTTAAGGACAGAATGAATGGGGCCATGTATCGTGAGATTTTGAGCCAAAACCTCCTTCCATCAGTGAGAACTTTGAAGATGAAACGAAGCTGGGTCTTCCAACATGACAATGATCCAAAACACACCGCCCGGGCAACAAAGGAGTGGCTCCGTAAGAAGCATTTGAAAGTCCTGGAGTGGCCTAGCCAGTCTCCAGACCTCAACCCCATAGAAAATCTGTGGCGGGAGTTGAAAGTCTGTGTTGCTCGGCGACAGCCCCAAAACATCACTGCTCTCGAGAAGATCTGCATGGAGGAATGGGCCAAAATACCAGCTACTGTGTGTGCAAACCTGGTAAAGACCTATAGTAAACGTTTGACCTCTGTTATTGCCAACAAAGGTTATGTTACAAAGTATTGAGTTGTATTTTTGTTATTGACCAAATACTTATTTTCCACCCTGATTTACGAATAAATTCTTTACAGATCCTACCATGTGGATTCATGGATTATTTTTTCACATTCTGTCTCTCACAGTTGAAGTGTACCTCTGGTGCAAATTACTGACCTCTGTCATCATTTTAGGTGGGGGAACTTGCACAATCGGTGGCTGACTAAATACTTTTTTGCCCCACTGTATGTGGACGCCAGGTTCTAGGAGGTTAAAGAGTGACAAGACTTGGTGCCGCTTAAGCTTTGATTTTATTTATTTTTTGCTGTGTTTTACTTGCATCTATTTGAAAGAGCGAGTGTAAACACAAAAAATTATTTTATATGCCGGAATATGCAGAAAATAGGTTTAAATGTTAAACACATTTCTTCAAGTCAAAGACTGTTGTACATAATGTCATTTTCACTTGATGCAATGTGCATAAAGTTAAAATATTAAAACTTATAAAACAAGTTTTAAAAAGACACTTTCTCATTTCATTCAATTTTATATGATGGATTATGCAGAAAAAATAGAGTTGGGCTAAAAGGTATTCAGGTTGTGTATCATGTTTTTTAAAAGTAATAAAGTAACTAATTACTTTTGAAAATAAGTAATCATAAAAGAAACTGGAAACTTTCTTGGAGAAGTACTCAGTAATTAGTAACTAATTACTATTTTCAAATAACTTGACGAACACTGGTGACAAGTTTGTGATACAAGAATAAAGTTACGTTGAAACCAAGCACACCATTGTTTTTCTTGTGACATTACCAATAAGTTTGATGTGTCACATGGCCCTCTTCCTATTGAAAAAACAAAAGTTGTATCCAAGATGGCCGACTTCTAAATGGCCACCATGGTCACCACCCATCTTGAGGAGTTTGCCCCCTCACATATACTAATGTGCCACAAACAGGACTTTAATATCACCAACCATTCCCATGTTATTACGGTGTATCCATATAAATGGCCCACCCTGTAGTTCTATAGTTCTTATCGATAGTTGCTGCAAAATGGCTCCACAGTGGCCCCTAGAATATTTCAAAAGAGCAGTGCCTGTGCTTTGTTTCATCTATGGGTCTGAAATCATGGAGCTATAACCTAAATCCAACAGGAAGTCAGCCACTTTGAGTTGAAAGTGTAATTATGGGGTCATTTTCAGGCCATATAATTTAACGAACTCCTCCTTGGGACTTTATCAGATCCACATGGCCTTCGGTGAGTGGATTCTTAAGGCCTCAGTCATCTTGAGAAGCGTTTGAGGTTTCATGAAACACCGCCGTCATGGCTGCACGTCAAGTTTCGATCATTCGCCGTGAAGAAGGAAACTGCTATAATTTTGACCCTGGAAAGGTTTTCAAAACCACTTTTCTAAACTCAAAACTGCTTTCATTGTGTTAAACACTGTTTTCATGATTACCTTTCATACTTTCAAGTAGGTTCTAAATTAAATGTAATAAATTTAATTAAAACTTTAATCACTAAATTGAAGTGAGAATGCATACAATAAAATTCAAGACTTTTTTTTTTTTTGTCTTTAAAAGACAGACACTGACACAACCCTAAACGCCTAGGATGGTATCTTTCACTTTCAGATTAACTGCAGCCATTCTATTGACACATACATTCACATTTAATTGGCTTTTATATGTAATAAACTGCATGGGCTCTAATCAAATGATATCCATAAATGAAAACCACACGCCTTCATGCTTTTCCTTCAAGATTTAGGGATTCAGAATATTACTTCCTGCACCGTTTTGATAAGAATGTCTTTAAAATGTCTCAGAATATTATAAATGGCATTTAGCACATTCTGATATACTAAAGTGAGTGAGACAGTATTACCAAAGCAAAACAAGGCTTTGATTCTTGGTGCTTGGATTTTATGTTTTTATGTTTTTTAATTTCTGCTGAAACCTGATGGTGTACTTCACACAACTACAACACTTTGTCAAAGACTTTGTTCAAATTGTTTCTTGTGAGTTTGAATTTGTGTTGATTTGACTTTGTTAAAGCTGTTCACAACCTGCTGTTCTTTGTTCACTAGCAAACTTCTTCCAAAGCACGTCACATAAACTATAGTGGCAGAAATATTCACTCAACAATCCAAATCATTGAATTATGGTGTACCATTCACTTCCATGGCTACAGGTCTATAAAACCAAGAACCTAGATATGCAGAATGCTTCCGCAAACATTTGTGTTCAAGTGAAATGTTAATGCTTCAGCTTACCAAGATATTTTGGAAAATTTTATGCTCCCAACTTTGGGAAGATGTGTATATATAGATACAAACAGTGAGTTGATACCATATTAACTCCTATTGATCAGGGAAACAAAGTTCATATTCTTGTGAAAGTAGACAAATACTTTTGAAGTAGTGTAACTAACCACTACAAAAACCAGAATTTTAATTCAGTTGAATATTTTTTTCATATAGCTTCAAATCACAACAACATTTTGAAGGCACTTTATATTGTAAAGTAAATACAGTAATTCAGAGAAAACCTCATCAAACAGACAACCCTACCAAGCATTTGGCAACAGAGGGAAGGAAGAAACCTCCAGCAGAACTGGGCTAAGGGAGGGCCAGTTATCTTGTATCCACGGCTTGAAGTTGCCTCCCACCCTATCTCTAGGGCTGAAGAGAGGTACCTCATTTATCCTCAAGGTTATTCTTCCAAAGAACAAACCTCATGGCTTTTGGTGTTTTTTAGAACGTTGATTGACTGGTAAATGAAAGCTTTACCTTTGGGCTCGACACTCTTGTCACTCCAATGGTGCGGTACAGCACAGGTGCTCGGTTCTGTACCAAGCTCCTCCTTCCCATCCTTCATATCTCTTGTTCTGTCACATCTTAAAAGTGTTCAACTTGATCCACATCTGGCGCTACTAGGGAGGATGCTTAAGTCCACTGAACCTGTGTTTATTAAAGCAATTGGGCAGACCTTATGCTTTGTGACATTGTGTGTTATCATGTAGACCTTATAAAAGGTTAAACTCTGGCAATAAAAATATGCACACAGTTAGTAAATAGACTCGGAGGTGGTGCCAATTAAATCATGACTGATTCCTTTAAGTGGCTACCAAGACAATTCCTCACTTGATATAAGGCTGGTTAAGACCACTGGTCGATCCATTGTCCATTGTTGCTATATTCTGAGCCTAAAATTGGTAGCTTTATCTGACATTCATTTCAGAGTGATTATCCTTAACTGAAAATTCCAGGAGAGCAGTAGCTTAAAAACTGTTCAAACCAGTGGATAGCAGTGATGCTTAAGTCCACTGAACCTGTGTTTATTAAAGCAATTGGGCAGACCTTATGCTTTGTGACATTGTGTGTTATCATGTAGACCTTGGAGCCTAGAAAATCTAAAAAATAAATAATTTCACAGTATGTAGCAGCAAGTGCCAGGTACAGGTACCTTTTCATACTTGAAAGCATAGTTTTGTAGGATGGTGGTGGGGTAAAGAGCTTCAAAGAGAAGAGTACTCCTGGCTTGCTTTTTCATTTCACAGTTGTATTTCATTGATTCTTTACTTCCTGCTGTTCTTTCACTTCCACAGTTTTGAGTTTATTTGGGTTTTTGAGTTCCTTTGCAGTCTAAATTGTTGAAAATGATTGGGATCAACTCACATGCAGCAGCAAGTCACTTAAACTACAACACAGCAGGAGTTTTACAATAAAACTGCAACCGGAGTAATTCATAGTGGAAATATCCTCTTTTCTTCTTTTCCATTTCAGGGCCTCGGTGGGCGTCATGGAACCTCGGGGTGTTCATGTGTATCCGCTGTGCCGGCATCCACCGCAACCTGGGTGTCCACATCTCCAGAGTCAAATCTGTCAATTTGGATCAGTGGACACCTGAGCAGATCCAGGTATGCAAATGATGCTCCCCATACTAGTACTGCTTTTAAGGCTTCTTAATGCATTGATATAACTTGTACCCCGTAATCTGTTATTGTTTAATTCTTTTAATGATCTCTGCCACTTACAAACAAAAGCTCACTGTATTTCTTTTTGTAGGTTTTAAATCTATGTAGTAAAGATCACAAATAATAGCAAAAACCTTAAGACTCATTGTTTTCACTTGTTGCTTGTGTGCAACCTGTTCTGCTTTCAAGGATGATTTACATTTGAAATTAGAGCATTTGGAACAAGGCAAATGGTCAAAATAGTAAAAACAACAGGAGGAAAGATTTATTATTTAGGTTTTTGAGTCTTTTTTCTTTCTTCTCATTTTTCATTCAGGCAAAGGCAAGAAACCCACCTCCAAATTATACGAAACATGATCCTTATGATTTTTTTTAATTACAGTTATCAAACAGTGATCTGGTTCATTTATGTTTCAAACATAAACAGGAGCTGCTGGTGCTTAATAGGGGTGGGAATAGAGAACTAGTTGGCAATAATACACCCTCAGTCTTTTCCTTTTATATGTACTGGCATGTTTCTTTTTTATACTTAAGCATACTTAAGGTTGCTAAACACACCTGAGTTGCCTCCGAGCATTTCAGAGACAATATAACAGCTGTCTTTTAAAGTTTGTCAAAAATCAAGAACAGACGCAATAAAGTATGGGCTCTATCAGAAAAATTAATAATAACATTTAAAATGAATAATGTCTTGCCAACATGCATCACTAAGGCCTAATGCAGCGTTCTGTTTTCATAGTAGATTCTACAGTCCTCATATAGTGTCCTAGCTCACTGACATTCTCATTTCTTTCTGTACACACATTTGCTGTGTGTTTAAAAACCTTTAATTGTTTTGTTTTTTTATATTTTATTGTGTGTAATCCATTTTTCATAAACAACTATTATCCTTCTGGGCAAAGGACATTAAAGATGGCAGGAAAGGAGGAATGGAGACCGCAGAGAAGGTGGTGAAGGAGGAGGTTGGTGTGAGAGTGGAGGATGCTCGGAGGCAGATAATCTGCTGTGGCGACCCCTGAAGAGAGCAGCAAAAAGAAAAAGATGTATTATACTATTGTTGTATTTAGAGCTGGCTCAGCCAAAAAAAGAATAAATAAACGGCCCTAAGACATCTTGGCATGAGCAAATGCAAAGAACCCAGATGGTACCCCCCAAAAAAGTGCATTTTAAGGGTTACCTTGATAGGTGAAGTTATGCATATACTGCAAGGTCACTCTGTATGCACTGACACAGCCTCAGAAATCCACTGTTTAGTATGCATTCAGTGTTTTTACACACACACACACGCAGCCATGTGCAGTACATGCACAGCAGCATGTGTGCAAATGCACATGCAGAGGGAATACAGAGAGCCTAATGCTAATTTGTAAGTGCGGAGCTGTGTTTTGTGGATAACTAGCATGTCACATTGATTTTATTTCACACTCTGTGTTTGTGTGTGTCTGTGTACATCTGTGAAGCTCACACAGCAGTACTCGCTTGGTGTGTAGCAGGGGAAAGGTGTGTGCCTGTGCGTTTCTCCCGTGCTGTGCCGATCCATCAGCTGAGTGCGAGTGGAACGGGGCTCAGTCTGAATGTTAATCACTGTTTTCAATGACTAATTAATTCTGGATGGCTGATTATTCCGACTCCGTCTCCTCCACTTCTCCTATCATCACCCCATTCATCACCCTCCTCTTAATTTAGCCCTGACACATACGGCCAGTGTGTCTTTCACTTGGCATGTGCGTGTTTGTGTGCGAGTGGGAAGGAATCTGCAGCAAATTGAGTTGAATGCAAATGTGAAGTATGAAAGAACTCGCTGTGTGTGTTTGACAAGGTCTTAAATGTGTTTTACCGACTGCCTTTTCTGTATTAATGACACAGTTTTTCCGTCTTTTCTCTCTCGGCTCTTTTTCCTTCCTCCCCTCCTCGTAGAGTATGGTGGACATGGGCAACACCAGGGCCAGACAGCTGTATGAAGCCCACCTACCGGAGAACTTCAGGCGACCACAGACGGACCAGTATCCTCCTCCTGCTGTCTCCCTCACTCTTTTTTTATTATTCTCAGCCTCTATTCTCGTAAAAACAGATGCACTGGAATAAAGCATCGCTCTCACTGAACACTTTAATCACTGCTTTCATATTACATATGCATTAAAACGGCCAACTTCAGTACACACAGATATAAAAGCCTCTGTTTCGCCACACATGTCGGGATATCTACATGCAAATATAAAAGCTCCTGTCATCATGTAGCTACATATAAACTCTAAATGTCACCATAAATAAGTAGTTTATGCATTATACCACCATACAGGTCAAAGGTTTGGACATATCGCATTATATCAAGCACAAAACTTTAAATATTTCAGTCTTTGGTTTCATAACTGCTTTGTAAACTCTCCATTCATCAGCCAGCTTCATGAAGTCATCACCTGGAGCTCTTCCAGCAGTCTCAAAGGAGTTCCCATATATGCCGAGCACTTGTTGGCTGCTTTTCCTTCACTCTGCGCTTCATCACAAACCGCATCACTTGGATTTGAGGTGATGGGGCAAGTGACCTGACGCAACACTCCATCACTCGGCTTCTTTATCAAATGGGCCTTTAAAGAACCTGTGGGGCTGTGTTCAGGCTGCACAGTGGAGACACTGGGCCATTAGGTCTCAAATCAACACAAGTCTTCTGCCCTCCAATATGCATAAACTTTTATGGTATAACGTTTGAATATATAATGGTTGCCGGGAAATTTTAGCTTCATATATCAAATCGTTTTAAAGAAATATTTTTTTGGAAGGTGGTCCATCAAACCACTTTGAGCCTTTTTTTTTTCGCACGTTAAAATCTATGACAGTGTTTACACATTAAATTTTTCCCTGGCCTTTATTGTTAGAATCAGAATCTGTAATTTGGGACAAATGCAAAAAAAAAAATGTTTGAGTATTGGTTTGTTTAAAATTTGGAGCTGGACTCGGCTTTTTCATATTTTAACCAGCCGATACTCATTTTTTTGATGTATGTGAGATGCAGAAAAAAACAACTGGATTTGAATTGAAAATGCAGAATTTACAGCACATTTTAATTTGCAGGGTTTTTTTTTTTTTACTGTACAGTAAATTCCTTATGTCCCAATAAGGAAAGATTTTTTTAAAAAAGTGGTTTTATAATTAGTAATTGACTGTGCCAGTTACCTGTTCAATTTATTTTTACTACAAATCCCTAAAATGTTTAAATATATTGTAAGTGATTTTATTTTTTTGTGTTTCTGCAAATACTGATAAATAATCAAAAGTCAGAAAGCTTTACAGCAACATGATAAAGATGCAGTCCTTTTTCATTATGACGTTACAATCTCAAATCGAACTCATTGTGGTTATCAGGCTTGAGCTTCAGCTGCACACACATCGCCACACATCATTTCCACACAGAGGCTTGCCACTTCTGCATCTTTCCGCACATTTAACCGGGACATATCGAGCAGTTTGTGTTTATACGCAGAGCTGTAACAGCGCTTTCCAGCTTGCCCTTTTCCAAGATACAAGACAAGACAGCTGTGTGGTTAACACACCAGCATATGTTCATATTTCCACCAGCAGACCAAAATAAATAATCTCCCTGTTTGAAATGTTCCTCTAATACCCTATCTTGTATCTGGCAGGCCCATTTGTGCGGGTGGTCATCATTCTTCACTCTTTTGAAGTCCATTAGTTGCTCTGACAGCATCGCCGCTGGCTGAAAGCAGCAGATAACAGACCCAGGATTAGAGGAGCTCGCGCCTGAATGTGGCTGTTTCTGTGTGTACTCCTCTGTTTATACTCACGCAGCTTCTCAGCCCTGCTGTTTACTGTGCTTATGTATATAAATGACGAAATGGACTTTGAGTCCTGTCTCTGTATTTTGTGTGTGTGTGTGTGAGTTTGAATGCATTGATATTCATAGATGCAGGCGTGTTTTACACACGTATGGACTAAAATGGGATTTGAGATTAATGTTGTCTTAGAAAATGTTTTAAATACTGTTTTAAATAAAAATACCAGTAATGCAGCAGTATTTTATCAAGTTAGTCACATTTGAACATGTGCTTTTACTTTAAATGTTTTAATCTTAGACCAGCTTTTTTGTTAGTTATCAATGTGGAAAAAAACTGAATTATATGAAACTAACAGGTGCATCAAATGTGTAATTTGTGGTGATTTTTGTAGTATTAGGTTTTGAAATTGAAAATAGAAATTGAAACAGCATGTGGGTAGCGCAGATGAGGTCTTTCTGTTGATACTTGGTAAAATAGTCCCCAGTATTACAGTGTTATAAATATGAAATGAGTTTAATTGTGACCCAGACTTTGATTTTATGTCAAAGAACAGCAGTCGCCCTTATGTCAGAATCCCTGCCCCCTTTGGTGTGTTTTATCGGTCTTTCATGAGATTTGTGGTCACGTGTGCCTAACCACCGTGTCACCAGGCCACACATTTATCCACTACAGCCGTGAGTGCCATGGTTGGTATCTCAGTGCAGCATCCTAGTTCTGCTCTGCTGTTTCTAGTCAACAGTAATAAATAAGCAGTGTGTTTGAGACGCAGCCACAGCAGGCCTCCTCTTCCAGCCTATCTAGCAGCTCCACTCGTGCGGGTGGTCATCATTTTTCAATCTTCTAAAGTCTTTTACTTGATCCGACAGAAGCGTCACTGCTGAAATAGGCAGATAAGAATGTCAGGATTTGCGGCACAGCAGCACGCAGTTGTGTTGGTTTGTGTGTTTAGGGAAAGATAGAGTGAGAGAGTGGGGTTGATTGTTTGTGTATCCTCACTTATCTCACTGTCGTGTGCGTGTTTTTCCTTTGACATTGTTGGGGTTCTTAGTGTAAATGTGTTCTCCTATTACCTCAGTTGTTCGTGTGCCCCCCTTTTTATCTGGGAAAAGTTTGCTGATCCATCAAATGGAGTGAACATTATAAGTCATGTCACTCGCAGCGTGTGGCAAAGAATCAAAATCCATGTCTAGACCGAGCGTCTTTTATTAAACTTCCTGGTGATCATGAAATGGAGAGACGAGCATCGCACATATGGAAATCAGACATGTTAATAGTTTGTTTTTGTTTTCTTTTACATCATTTTTTTTGCCCTTTTTAAAAGAGAAACATTATAACTATGCCCAAAAGTGATACATTCTAGCAAATTGGAAAAGTGGAAGAAAATGGATGGATGGCTAAATTGTATATACATTTAAATACTGTATGTGTTTCAAACGTAATATTCAGTACTGTGCAAAAGTCTTGAGTCAACCCTGAATTCTTTTTATAGTTTGCTTCTAATGAGCTGACCTTTTAAGGTGGTGTTGAGGCATCTTTTTCAGGCTGTTTTTTTCCCCCACTCAATAAACGTTTTTTTGTTAGTTTGTTTGTTAAGCCACTTAAAAGTGACCTGTTAATCATTCGAGCATAAAACTGGACCCAGGATGAACCACTGTTGTATCTACACAGAACAGACAACCTGGCAGAGAACCGATTTTACATGTCTGTCACCAAAATGCAAAATTTGTTCCCATTTCTTTGGCTGATTTTATGAAAACTGTTAAAGACAACATTTAGACAGAGGAAATCAGGAGAGAGACCAACAGCTGTCTGATTCATTCAGGTGTCCGACTCCAATTAACTGAAATCCTCTGCAGTATTACGCTGTCTATTATTCTCCTGACATACAGCCTTCTGTTCATGGCCCAAACGTTTAGCTGCCGATTGTCAGCAAAGGGAACTTTTCAAATCTCTTAGCCCAAACCTTGTGTTCCTGCCCCAGAAGTGGTTAAAGACTTGTCATCTGAGGCCACTACTAGAAAGCCTTCTTGACATAACTTTTACTGATTTGGAATCTTGTGTTCTTTATTTAGAAAACACTTTTTTGATGAATTTGCTTCCCTTCAGCTCTCAGTCAACAAATGTTCAGGCATCGATCTTCTAATGGTGCGCTCACTTTAGATCTGCCTCATCGTGTTTAGGATACAATTGATCCAGTTTCTGCCGGGCCCTTTTACAAACACTCAGTCTAATCAGGATTTAAAGCTGACAAAGCCCCTCTTCACTCTTTCTGACACTTTCACTTAGTTGTGATTAGAGCTGGGCGATAGAACGATAACGATATGTATCGCGATATAACTTTTACTCGATAGACCTCGCCGCTCTTGTCCTCTTTAAAAAAAAAAAAAAAAAGGTCAGCCAATCCAAATTAAGTAGCGCAGAGCCGAACCAATCACAGCCGCAGCGTCACGTCGCGTGACTTGTTACGTACAGCACAAGTGCCAAGCCGCACGTGTGTTTGTTTGGGAAGCAGCCAGCGCGTAATGGAGGAAATGAGTGTGCCGACTAGAAAAATCAACCGAGCGTGACCGAAGAGAAAACAGATGATGGTTCCAACGTCGGAGAGATTGTCGAACGGAAGAGCCATAGAAGTTCCGTAGTGTGAAGGTATTTCGGCTATTTCAAGTCTGACAAAAAACAGAGTAGCGTGCACTGTAAATTGTGCCGAAAGCAAGTCTGGAAATACAATAAACCGGTGCATGCGTCACACTGTGCGCCACGTTATTGTTTCGGTGAAATGAATTTCTACAATACTGTTAATTCTAATCTCTGCAGTGTTTAAATGCTTACATATACACACAGTTACTGTCCCTCCACACATACGACTCGGTTCTGCTTCTATGCCCCAGCTTTGTTTACTTTTTCCCACCGAGGCTTCTAGACTTCTGATTGGCCAACATTTCTTGACGGTTAGGAATCTAGCGCCACCTGCTGCTTTGGCGTGTTCATAGCAGCGTTTTTCTTCATTTCTCCCTTTATGTGTGGACAGGATTATTTTTTAAAATGAAAACGGAAAATCTCCGTTTTCAAAAATACCCGTGTACGTGTGGACGTCGCCTCAGTCTCTGACTGGAAGCACTAATTCGTCATTCGGCTTTTGTCAGACTAAAGTAACTGTTAAAACTGTTTGAAAAGCTAAGCTATACAACAAGGAGAGATTGAGAATTTCCTTTTAGTTCTCAGTTTATTTGATATTGACAAAAGTTAGTCAATTTTGTCTGTTCTTCTGTAAAACAAACTAAGATTTATTTTTAGAATTAATATTTTGTTTCTAAGTGGAATTGACAATTTAGTCTGTTTCGTTTGTTCTATTTTGAAACTTAAACGCTTTAGCGGCTGCCTTTTGTGTAGTTTGCAATATTTGCCTTTATTTATCTGAAAAAGTCTCATGTTCCTTAAGTACATCTACCCTGTTGAACTTATTATGGGAAATAAATATTTAAATCAAAACAAGCTGCTGATTATTTCACATTTTACTTGTGAGCAACGGCACATTTAAATCTTACAAATATAGTTATTTGGCTTATATCGTGATAGATATCGTTATCGACTGAAATGAAAAAAACATATCGTGATATGAAAAAATCTCATATCGCCCAGCTCTAGTTGTGATGCTGTAATTTCTCGTCAGGTTACTTGCTGAGCAAATTTCTGCTGCAGACTTTAGCGACGCATCATTTCAAACAGGTGAGCAGTGCAGTAAATATGAAATCCTTTGATTTACATCAACAATCCTCTGATAGATTGATTAAATCAAGCAATTGCATAATTGTTTTTACCTTTACACAAAGTGTTCAACATAGTTACTGCTGCTAATCTCCCAATGTGATGTCAGATTTAGGGATAATGGTCAATATAAAAGAATAAGTGATCAGTATTATTATTCTGAGATGTGACGCTTCTGTTACCTAGCCTCTCATCTCACATATTTCTAAGGGGCAAAAGTGTACAAACCTTTGGTTTCAATGTAAGTTGTAGCAAAAACTGCAGCTAGTGTTTCTGCTAATAAAATCCTCTGTACAGAACACCTTGAACTCTTTTCTTGAGGTGATGATTTTGAGTGGAATCTTCCAGAACATTAACTTTAGTCTTTTTTTTACCTTTTTTGCATGACTCACTTTCTCTTAAGAGTCACCTCACAGATATGCGTCTCGCTGTTTTCCTTTAGAACTTGCTGATATAGTTAAAAAATTAACTGTTCCTTTCCCCGATGACTAGCTGTCCCTGCACGAATACAACACACAGGTTGAATCTGTTATACTTCTGTCGCCTCTGAGTTTTATAACATAGATAAGGTTCTTATGCTGCAATGAAGTGTTTTCTGTAACTCTAACGATTGTCGAATGAATCAAAAAGTTGTGTTTTGGTCAAAAAACCTTCTAACAGCCTCCTTGTGATTTTCACTGTCTTGTTGTTTCGTGTTATCCCAATGGTGGTCCCATGAGCATTGTACAGCTTGACTTTTACTTGCTCTTGGAGGGAGCAAGTCTTGCTTGTAGCTTAGTTTGGTACACTTTAGAGATGATTCCTGAACCTATAAAGATGGTTCTGTGTCCTGGTATACCCAGTGTGCCCAGGTCAGTTGTTGCTTAACCTTCAGATTGTTGTAGAAATGTTTTTGTAGCATCATGAGCAACATCAGCTCTTTTTCTGAAGCCAATGTAGCCTCGTTTCTTCAGGCAAAGAGTCTTTCTGAAATATATGTTGTGAAGACCAGATTTAAGAGATTGCTGTTCAACAAGTAAAGTACAGCCGATCATCATCCCACTAATTGAAAACAGCAGAAATAATTACATCTTATTATCGATTGCTCATCACTGAGGTTGACATTTTCCCAGTACATAAATTCTGTCAAATATTTCATTTTAATTTATCTAACAGGATTCTGTTTTTCTTTTAGCACATTGGGATGATCCGAATGTAGAAAATCTAAACGTTTCCTCCATCACTGAAACGTTGAATCTTGTGCTTCTGACAAATATAGACACAATTGTCTGTAGCATGCATTGGCACTGGCATCAGTACTGATGCTAGTCTATGTTAAGAGTTTTTTTTTTTTTAATTGCTCACTCCTACAATCATCCACTTAACCTTGTTTCAAGGCTCTACATCAGCGTCTGCTTTTGATCCTGACACACATGCTGTAATTCTAGCAGCCTCCTGAGGTCATTGTCAATTAAAGATAAACATAAAGCTTTTGAACAGACAGGAACGTTCGTCACCACACATTATCTACATCTCTAATCTCAGTGTATTCAAGTTGACGACTATTCCACACAATACATATCATAAAGCTTATGAGTGCATGTTGTGAAAGTTTTTCTAGAAGCAAGTTTAACCAACTATCTTGAAATATCCTTGGATCCTTATTTTGGGGGATTATTAAATATTATTTAACAAAATCTCAGTTTCAGTAGTTGCTGGAACATAAAACGTGTATGCATACGACTTAAAAAAACAAAACAAAAACAAGGATTGAAAAGACTTTTTCTTCTCCTGCAAGTTTTACTACTACTCCCACCTTTGCTGTGCAGAATTCCCGTGTACACTCGGTGCATGCTGTTTCTCTATGATGCGTCTCGTGTGGTGTGTGTGTGTGTGTAAGTATTGTCCACTTGGATACCTTTGTGCACGGCTTCAGTCCTTAACCCCGACCTTCAGAGCAGTGGAAGTCTTTATCCGGGACAAGTATGAGAGGAAAAAGTACTACAACAAAGAGGCTTCGGCCACAGCTCAAGTGAGTATCAACAACACTGTTTGTGTTTTACAGTTTGTGAGTGTATGTTATTGTTGTGGTTCCATGCAGCGCTGCCACGGTTGGAGGCGATTTCATGTAACCTCAGTGTGAGTGGTTGCTTGGTGGCTCTTTGATTGATGTGCTTAAGACAGAAAGCAACATAAATGTAAAATGACGGCTTTTCTGTCCCTTGAGCTTTGCTTTTTTTATTGGGAAACCTACCTTTTTCCCCTCTTTAATAAAAAAAAAAAAAAAAAAAGCTTTAACAGTAGCAAACACTGCATGCCAAAGTTTTCTTTAATCATGAAATAGGATTTTTTTTTCCATCCCTTTCCTTTTCCTGAGAAACCAATGATTTCTGAAAGGCTGAAACCTGCAACAAATAGTGTTTGGCAGCTGCCGTGTTTAAAGTTAAAATGTATTACTCATCATGTTTGGCATCTTTTCCTCGCACAAGACTTGTGAATGCCTTCCAGTAGGAACTTTTCATGCCAGAACCTCAGTTTCTTTCAGTGCACTTATCTTTCACTCAGCCTGAAAAATTAGTTGGGTTTTTTTTTGTTTTTTTTAACTGCCACTGACCTTTTGTGCACTTTAATCTGTTGTAAAAAGGATGTTTGCTAAGCAAAAAATCTTTTTCAACCCAAACAATAGTCTTGCTGGATCCAATACAAAGAGTTGCTGAACACAGTTGGAGAATAACCTTTCAAAAACACTGTTATCTTCTCATACAGGTCTTTATCAGTAAGTAGATAACTGTGTTTATGTGTGTGTGTGTGTCGGTGTCACGACTGAAGCTCTGTGTGGGTGAAGGGAGAAAAAGGACATGATGGTGTAGGTGTGTTTGTGGGCGGATGAGTGCACATATCCTTGTCTTGTTTCCACAGAGATATCAGAGGTGCGTGCATCTCTGCATGTTTCAGTGAGTGGGCTGTTTCTGTACTGTGAGTTACTCCGTGAAGGGCGGTGTGAAACTCCACAGAAATTGGTGTGATGCAGTCAGACTGTGTGTCTGTGTTCACATATGTATCACCTTGTATACTCCCAAAAAAAGGACAAAAAAAGGAGAGAACTGGCAGTTGTTATTATCCATAAACAACAACAGCACAAAATGTCTACATGCTTTCTGCAAAGTTACGAATTGTTAGGCTAACTTGTAACTAGCCATCTTTAGCAATTTAGCAACAGAAATAATCTCATAATTTTTGGACAGATTTGAATTAGCTAGTTAACGCTAGCTTACATGTCATGGTTTAGTGAAACACTAAAATTGGACTTTTCTTAACATCAATGCTTTTCATAGGCTCATGTTTTATGTTAGAATCTGACCAAAGTTGGATTTTAAGCAGAAATACCTGCCAAATTGTCAAAGTGTGCTAGAGTTTATTTTAAAGTTTCAAATGGTGGTGTCATAATGTATTACCTTTGATATACTGTATTTAACACACTGGGTAACTTTCATCGCTCTGGGTAAAAGGCTATCCTCCTCCTGATGTATTTTGGTACTGAAGTAAGTATAATCTCAAATAACTTTAATTTCACTGGCTATTCAAAACAGCCCTAGAGCATGATGCAACCACTACCATGCTCGACAGTGGATATAGTGTTCTTAGGTTTGAAAACACACAATGAGTTGTATGTTTGTTTGAACTGATGATTTTGGAATCTGCAGTTGCTCAAAGAGACCCCCACACCTTGTGTAAATCTACAATTCTCCTTCGTAGATTCTCACTGAGTTCCTTGGAGTTTGCCATTGTTCTGAGTATTGGTCAGTTAAATTAGTGCTGTCAAACAAATCCTGTCTATGTCGGCAAAGAGAAATGCCCGTTTGTTGTCAGTTACAATTACTAACAAGAAGCTAATAATCAGTTTCCTTGTCAAGTTAAAGACATTGTAGAACCCTCAGCACCACTTATTCAAAGATCTAAGTCAGTGTATGTTTTTATTTGACCTTTGTGGATTAGAGAAAATCCAGTTCAAACTGTACAATCAATCTGCACTGAAAAAGAAATCATCAACAGCTCCATGACAATTTGTGCTGGTAAGTGTATGCATGTAAACTTTGGACCACAACTGAATACTGTATATCATCTATATTCAATACTGATGCTCATTTGGGTAACGCAAAGACATTAGATACTTTTCAAACTTCAGCAACTTCCACCAGCGTGCTATGTATGAGGTGTTTGTGTCGATATTCTGTGTTTGGTTGTCTTCAGCGGTGTTGCTTTGCATTATGGCCAAATATCTACACTTTAGTCTCGTCTGTCTAAAGGATTATCGGGTTGTAAACAAACCAAATGAGTATACTTTTTTTTTTTTTTTTTTTTTTTTATAGGTTTGGCTTGGAGTTGTGCGGGAAGAGTGTTGAAAGAATTTGGTCCAAGTGTTGTATCACTTCTGAAGGTTTCCTGCACTATTCTCACACTGGCACAGACATTACGTGCACTTTGTAGTAGAGAGCTCAGAAGGTTAAACTACCTGATCCAATGAACGACTTTAAAACTTTAGATCAGATTAAATCTGACATTTGCTGGTTCACATGCAGCGCTGTCAGGGAATGTCTAGAAAAATTCAGGCGTGCTGAGCCTATGTGATGAAAGCTTCCCAGCTGAGGCCGCTGAACTATTACTGCGTGAGCTTTTTTGTTAAATTTTTAAGCCAATAGGTGAGAGGTGTAAAACAATGAAAGATGGAATATTAGACTAATAGATGCAGTCTGTCAAGTAAGTAAACTACCTAACTGAAGAACTACCATGTGGTTTTTGGATAAGCTCCATTTTTAAGGATCTGAATGATTTTTTGCAACAAAATAGTTTCTTTATTACATCAGCTAATTCATTTTTTTGTTCTACAACTCCTTTAAGGTAGATTTACATGATTCACATTTTTGAGTAATCCTTTTTTAACTTATGCCGGGCCTTGATACCTTCAGTTTAGAGTGCCCCCTTACTGATTTCCCATTTTTGTGTTTACATGTGTTATTTTTGTCTAATATTTACATTTGTTTGACAATCTGAAGCATTTAAGTCAGTCAAACATACAAAAATGGGAAATCAAGAAGGGGGCGAATGCTTTTTCACACCACTGTATCTATTAAACGTGCTTTTTTTAGCTCCTTTCCTGCCTCCTTTTAAGCCAACTTTCTTTTGATTGACTGCCTGTTTGAACAGCAGATGGGCGGGGCTTCTGAGCTCATAGTCAGAGCTGTGCGCCTGACATGACCATATTAGTTAAATCATTGACAGTAGACAAAGTCTGTGAAACTGTTAACTCTGAGCTTTGCCTCACAGGCAGTACTTGCAGATATGCTCACCTCTTTATTTAAAATTGAGTCCTGTCTGAAACAAAATAGATAAAAACAGAGAATCTGATGCGACAATTGTGGTGGACTGTGTGGAATTCAGAAGGATGCAATCTTTGCTGCAACAGCATCACATCCATCACCTGCACCTCCAGCATGCTGTTTAAAATACATAGATAAATAAAAACAATAATAATAATAAACGCAGTGTGATGATGCAACTGCAGTGACAGAATGACACAAAATGTTTCTGGGTGCTGTGTGTCCAATCCATAAATCAAACCAGTGGATGCCTTAAAGTCATTCCAATACACGAGCACACATGTGCATACGCCAACTGTAGCTCAGGGTTACTGTAGCCCGCCCTCTCCTCTTCGTTCTCCATCTGCGCGAAACTGTTTAAAGTGATAATGAGTTGTTTTTAATAATTAATTTGCATATAAAAGCCAAGCCGTCTGCGTGGGTGGCAGAAACAGATCCTAGATCACAGTCTGGCTGCTGGCAATGCTTCAGAGAAAGCCAGAGACAACACAGAGTGTGTGAGAGAGGCAAGAGGCGAGTGGGACAAAGGGGGGGAAAATGCATAAACTGAGAAACAGAAGCGAATGAGGGAAACTTAGACATTGCAATGGAATAAATATGCACCAGAGGAAGCCTGCTGTGAACAAGCCAGTGTGAATTAAAGCACTGCTTGGTTTTTATATTTCAGAGTGTTTCCTTTGTGCTGAAACTTTTTGTTGTTCATTTTGTCTGCCTGCTGTCAGATTGAAGCCTCGCTAGTTTGAGTGAAGAGCGTTTTTGTAACGATTGAAATTGCTTTGTGTCATTTCTGTAATGTTATTATTACATCACAGTAATGACTCGAGGGCTTTGTATTTACAGATAAACACACTGTGAAGACGAAGGTTGCTTTACTTTGACAAATGTAAGGCTCATGTTGGCAGACATGAGGATGAGCAGCTGATGCTGTTCCACTTGTTTATGTGCCTTCTATCAGGCAAGGGACAAACTCAGGCTCAATACAGAACAAGCCAGCCATGATTTTTGTTTATTTTTTTTGTATATTAAAGGAGGTTGCTGTCCTGTTTCCAGATATGTAAGCATATAAGCTATGCTGCCGCAGAAGGAGGAGGCTTTCCCCAGGCAGCCCTTCCAAACAAGCCGTTCCTGATTGTACTGTCATGAACTTTTAACATTTAACATGCTGACTGAATCAGAGACGTGGCTCTTGAGTTTTTTGCAATTTGTCTGAGAATGTATGATCTGACCTTGGGGTGAATTGTCTGGGAAGATTGTGGCATTGTGTTGACACATACCTGGATATTGCAGACCAGCAAAGTGCCAGATTTTCTGCTTTTATTGAGGTGGTCACACTTGTTCCTGATCATCTATTCATGTTACATGCAGTTCGCTTATACTTATATTGGCTTATACTGCACACACATACACTGTGTGCACAATTATTAAAGTTGTATTTTTGAGCATTAATTTCATTATGGATCAAGGACAGTCAGTCCAAAATGTTAATGAACCTAAACCTGAATGTTTAAGAATGTAAAAGTGAATTATGCAATTAATTTTAAAAATGAACATTTTCCCATCTCACTAGTTTGTTTGCAAATGTTAAAGTGAGAATAATAAAACAACTCTCAGCCTCCCAGACACTGTTCAGAGAGGTGTACTGTTTCCCTACACTGTAAATCTCCCGTTTAAGCAAGGCCCACAGGTTCTCACGGGTTTAGGCCTCCTTCCTGACCTTTGGCCATGTCATTATCTTTTCATGCTGAAGGCGTTTACCTGCTACCCATGTACTGGAGTACTTCGATGCATGCGATGGAGCATTGTACTGCATAAAAATCATGGTCTTCTTAAAAGATGCAGACTTTTTCCTGTACCACTGCTTGTAGAAAGTGTCTTCTAAAAACTGGCAGTAGGTTTTGGAGTTGATTTTCGAGCCATCTTCACCCTGAAAAGGTCCAACCAGCTCATCTTTAATAATACCACCTCCACCTTGCTGGTGTCCGAGTCGAAGTGGAGCTCTGTGTCCATTATTGATGCAGCCACAGGCCCATCCATCTGGTCCATCAAGAGTCACTCTCATCTCATCAGTCTATAAAACCTTTGAAAAATCTGTCTTCAAATATTTCTTGGCCCAGTCTTCAGGTTTCGACTTGTGTGTTTAACTGTTTACTCAGTGGAATCTGGTGGCTTTGAGACCAAGAAAGTGACTTCAGTAGTTGTCATAAAGGGCTGTCTGGTGTGTGTTTTTGCTGACCCTATCCACAGCTTTAGCTCTAACCTTCCTGTTAGCAGCGTGCTGTGGCTCTGTCCTTCACATTAAGTTGTGAGCAGTCCAGTTGTAGCTTAATGCTTAATAGTTATTTATTTGTAACATCTCAAGTGGAGAAAATTCTGACTTGTGAACTTGGAAGGTGGTCTGTTCTTCCAGGAGGCTAAAGGAATAGTAAGTGATAGTAAGTGACTTGACTTTACAGAACTTTACAAACATGTTTGACTTCAAAAGTACAAAAACCTTTGTCCTTGAGTTCAATATTAAAGTCTCCTGTTTGAACAACTGCGTTTCCATATTTGAAGCCAGATCTTCTGTTAGCAAGAGATGTGATACAACAGCTTCTTACCATTTCTGAAAGTCTGAGAGGGGGGAAAAAGAGATTGTGTAATGTCAAACAGCCTTGTTGATGCTTGCAAATCCTACTGCTTGAAGTTCTGTTTTTTTTTAACTTCTTTAGAAAGCCAGTAAAAAGAGAACTTGATAGAGTGCAGTGGTCTTTTGTCATCTCTGAATGCATGCATGCTTTTCCCCCTGCCTGAGTAGCATGCTCTCATTGTTCTGCTGTGAGTAAATTAGTTGGATTGTGTTTGTGTATAAACCACAAATGATTTCAGTGTTACTGGAATCAACAATCCATCAAAGTGCATCTTGCAAACCCTCGGTGATGAGCCCAGTGATTGGCCTAAAAATGTCACAAGAGAGCAGCGCAGTCGCCTTGGAGGAAGGCTGCTGATTTTTTAACCTTATTTGCCTGTGTTAGTCATGAGTGTCCTCCCCGCAGTGTCCACAGTACTTACCAATGTTGTACATGTTCTAGCAGCTAGCTGTGGCAACCTAGTTAACTTCTGCCATGCTCTGACATGTTATTTTCTGACGTCAGTGAGCAGATGAGCTACGGGGAAGGTTAGACAGAGGTCGCTTTAAGTTTGGTTTTTTTGGTTCAGGAGAACAACACAGATTTCTCATTTTGTGAAAAGGATGGGTTGACAATTACATTTGATTGCGGCTTACATTGCAGCTACTTGTTGTGCAATTTAAATACAGTAAGTCACTTTTACCTTTTCATTTAGCCAGCATACAGTAGACATTAAATCCACCTGAGGCAGAGATTGACCCGCTATTAAGGGTTTGCTATAGATGTGGCTGTTAGTAACATCAGAAATATGTAGAAGGTGACATTCAAAGTAGTCCCAAGGGTCCCAGTGGTCATAGCAGCAGTAGGAACTGCAACCCCCAAACAGGAAGAGTGGCTCCAGCATGACATCTGGAGTCTGTGTCCGGTAGCGTAGAGCAGAACTAATATGGGAATTTTTTTAAATGACAGTTTTTTTCCTATTTATGTTTGTCACACTTTATTGTTTCAGATGATCAAGGAGTTGTAAATATTAGACAAAGATAACACACGTAAACACAAAATGCAGTTTCTAAATGAATGTTTATTATTAAGGTGGACAAATCCAAACCTACATGGCCCTGTATTTTATTTCGGCATTAAACTATGGTTATGGTAGTGTGATGGTCTGGGGCTGTTTTGCTGCCTTAGCACCTGGGAGACCTGCTGTGGTGAATGGAGCCATAATTTCTGCTGTCTATCAAAACATCCTGAAGGGAGAATGTCAGTCCGAATGTCAATTTAGAAACTGCATTTTGTGTCTGAAGCATTTAATTGAAATCAGGAAGGGGACAAACACTTTTTCACAAAACTGTAGATACTTTTTATTTGGTGATTTAAAACCAAATATCTCCGTCCATCCATCAATCCATGTATCTTCCACTTATCTGGGGCCAGGTTGCAGGGGCAGCAGCCTGAGCAGTTGGGTCCTGTGTTGGGTCTGCCCTGGGGCCTCATCCCAGTAGGACATAACCAGAGCACCTCACCTAGGAAAGATCCTAGTCAGATACCTGCTCCACCTTAACTGGCTTCTTTAGCGTGGAGTGGCAGCAGTTCTTCTCTGAGCCCCTCTCGAAAGACTGAATTATTCACTCAGTCTCTAAGGGAGACGCCACAAACCTGGCTTTAGAATCTAATATTCCAGTATATTGGTCCAGTAGACTTGGATCAGCTGGTTGTTGTGTTTTGTGACATTCCAAGCATGTGCGTTGCCAGCAGGCAAGTTGCAAAAGGACCTGGTGGACAGACTATGCAACATCAACACTCATAACATGGCTGAAGGATGTTTCTCATGTTTCTTCTTTACTTTTTACATTTTTATTTATCAGTATTTCTAAATGCAGACAGTTATATATTGAGAAATGGCTAATATCAGCCAACAATACTGGACTGCAGGTAGCTCTGAGCTCCATATGATACTGCATAAACTCAGTTTCCTCAGATTTTGTTGTCACAACTCTTTTCTGTTTATTTCATGTTAACATGATTTAATTGAACAAAAATCGTGTCATTCTTGAATCTTGAAAAATTGCACCACACTCAGAAACTATTTTTGCTACTGGATTAATTGTCGACTGTCAGACTTTCAAATTCTCACACTGAAAATGCTACATACAGATGAATAAAATCAACTTTCTGTAATTTAGTTCTTTTAGTTCCAAAGTGGGAGTTTTCTCACTGTAAAGACTTGAGTTCATTTTTGACTGTGTGCTCTGTGTTCTTGAACTTCGCCTGAATTGTTCCGTTTTTGGTAGTATTTCCACTATTTATTTTCTACAAAAATAGTTTATAGGTCTACTGTATAGAATTTAGGGGAGTGTCGTGGTCAAAATTGAATATAATATTTTAATATATTAGTGATTACATCCACTAATTAAATTACTTAAAAACAGGTCACTCCCTTACAGCTTTCTAGCCTTTTCTCTGTTGTCCAACCTCAGTAACCCCTACCAAAAATAGTTTTCTAGTTGGTATTCAGTTGGTTGCCGTTTCAGAATCAGAATACTTTATTGATCCCTGGGGGAAATTATTATTTTTTTGTTACAGTGCTCCATTATAAACCAACATTAACAAGACAGACAATACGCCAAGTACGCGATCTTACTTCTAGGTGCTTGGTTCTTTAAATACTAATTAGCAAAATTAACAGGATGGTGAACCTGTGTAACTTTATTCAGTATTACATCAGGTTTCAATATGATATAGGGATGCAATGATGGTTGCATTCTCCAAGCCATGATCCAAAGAAATTACTGTCTATTTATTCAAATCATGGAAATTAAAAAAAGAAAAAACCCACATCAGCTCTTATCATCAGCAGTACCAAGCTAGCAGTGTTAGCCTTGAAAGCTGGGTATCTGCTGATTTATTTATTTATTTTTTCTTCATGTGTTTCATCACATGATTTAATGAGCCTAACTGCTCCAAGAACCTGCAAAGTCTCTGCTCATGAAAGCATGATTCAGTTCATGGTTATAAATAATCATCCTGATATTTGCCTGCTTGATGTTAGCCAGGTTCAAGATCGTCTGTGAATCTATGAACCAGACTGTAGTTTCAAGACATTTATCATCTCAACCTTTTAAACCCACAGTCTGGTTCAAGACACCGTTCTCAGACCAGTTAAATACTGAAGCTTGTCACTTGCATTACTTCAGCTCTTTTTGCTGAGAGAAAACACAATTCAATGCAACACTTTAAAAACACTTGAGGACCCTAATGGTGAGCTGAGTCTCGTGTTATGCTTCTTGAATGTGTGTGACAGATAATTGCAGCACTTAAAAAAACAGCATGTACACTCAAGCCACTAAATGGCTCAGTATTATCGACCGTTGCAAAGATTTGCCAAGCACTTCAAAAGTGAACAGTTAGTAACACTCTCGTTCATATGATTTGATGTCCACAACTTTTGTCTAGTCTGAAAGCTGTTATCTCTTTGAGCTAGAACACCTGTTTATTCTCAGTGCACTGGTTATTATAAGGCAAAGTCTCTAAAATGAGAGAAAGAAAATCCCAACTGAGTTCATGCTGAACTCTGAGCAAGTATTTGGTGACTGGGGGGAGGAAAAACTCAAGCTCAGAAGTTTCTTTCAGGTTAGTTTCAGAATATTGACAAAAATGCAGAAAAAACACATCCCTATACCTCATTTTTGAAGCTAGGTGAAGAAGAGAGGTGACCATCAGTGAGCAGCAGTATGGCTTCGTGCAGGGAAGATTACTCCAGGTGATGTTTGCTTTGAGAGATGGAGAAGGTCAGAAGGAGTGTTACTGTTTTCCTCGTTCTTCTTTGATCCTTTGCTCATACTGAGGCTGCTGGTTATCCACTTTATCTTTGTTACTGTGTTTAAAATTTCCATATTCATCTGTGTGATTGTGGTGGTGATTTAAGTTTCTTATGTTTGTTGGTACTAACCCCCTATTAGTTTACTTTGATGAACCTGGTCTGCGGTGAGAGGTTTCTACGTTAGTGACACTTGTGAGTGTGCACGCAACTGTTTTCCTGAATAATTGTGTGTGTTGCTCATGCGTGAAACGGACCGGCTCATTACTGGACATATGTGAGACTCACTGCCCGTTCACTTGTCAGGGCCAAGAGGGGGCCTGGCCCATCAATCAGTGCATCTCTAACCACAACACATAGCTCAAGGTCACTTAACAGACTGCTTTGTGAGAACACTGTGGAAGTGGATTAGAGCTCAAACAGCTAACACTATCCCTCGGCCTCCATAATTCTTGTTTTATTAGTCTCTGTGTAACTGTTCCACTTCTCTGCGGTAAGTGTTCTCTGTAAGAGTACAAATGAAGCTGTTAAAGGTCTGGCCAGCAGACAAATTTCAGTAAAGATGTTATGCATTTTTCTCTCTCACTATCAGCACTCACCACACTAGAGAGCCAGACACTTCCATCGCTAAGTCCTAATATCTATTCAACCTCTGTTCATCCTCTTTCACCCAGTGCGTACTAGTCTTGTTATCTATCCTTTTTATATCCCCCCTCGCCCTCCCCTCCCTCTGCATCCCTTTAGCCTCACCCTCTTACCCTCCAGCCTCCTTTCTCTTTATCTTCATCATCAGTCCACCTGTGGCTGTTTAGTATTGACATCTCCAGCAGCATCAAAGTCAGAAGATGAGGAAGTTTTGAGAGAAATGTATAAAAAACAGCCTTAAAAGACATCAACAGAATGAGTTAGGGGGGTAGAAAATGCTCTGAATTCACATCTCAGCTGCGCTGCTTTCACCACCACAGGCAACAAGAGCAGTAGAAGGGGGAGGGAGGAGAACAGTTCTCTGTTCTGGCCTCAGAAAGACATACTGTAGTCAGCGTTACTTTCCACCCTGAGGTGGTTTAGGGAGCGGAGGAGGGGAGGATGGCACTGAGAAAGGAAGGAAGGTGGGTTGATGTTAGTGATGCAGTGTAACATCTTTTCTTGAAATGTATTTTTCCCAGGGAGTTAAATACTAAAGAGTGTTTTGGCGTGCATCACTTTAGCCTCATTTTAGCTTCCAACAAAACAAACCGTGTTGTGTGCAGGAGCTTAACAACAGTGTGCTGCTGGAACTTTGTAGCTTGGTTTGAGACAACAGGACTGACACCCACAGCTTTCTTTTCTTTCTTTCTGTTTTTTAAAAACTTGCTACTACGATTGAACCATGGAAGGTTTGTCTGATCATCAAGGTAGGATCACTTGAGCTCGGACCAAGAATTGGATTCAGGTCAGCTGTTCCTGGTAGCGTGAGTCAATTCACTCGCTTAATTAACAAAAATGGACAATTATAAATATACATTCAGCCAACCATCATTTTATAGTTCCACCTGTGATCCAGTACACTCCCAGGCATTGTGAGACATATAATCCCACAAGTTCTGGATCTTATTCTGTGCCTTCTCCCTGCTGGATGCGCCTAGAAAATTTCCAAAGGAAGGCCTCGAGCTTGCATGCAATCACATGCCCAAACCACCTTAACGGTCTCCTTTTGATGCAAAGAAACAGCTGCTCTACTCTGAACTCCACTGACACATACAAACTCTTCTTTCTGTTTGAATTCAGGTACACACTTTGCTATTTTGGATTCTCCAAGACAAAAAGAATAAAATATAAAAAAGAGTTGCGACATTATCTCTTTTTTTTCTTCCTTCATATCTTTGGTGCTTCATCTCACAGTGAGACAAGTTTCAAGCTGTCCTCGTAACAACAGGAATAAAATTCTGACAGTATCTCGATGTCTGTCAATGTGACTGCTACAGTCCTAATCAATTAATAGGAATGCAACAGATGGAAGCATTGTGTAAAACAAATTGAAGGTTGGTTGAAGTAACAGAAAGCTCAGTGTTTAGTTGGAAACATCACAAATTGTTTGGATGTGAATGCAAACTGTAAATTACAATCCAAACCTCCACCACAGCAGTCGGCCCACCTTTAATCCGCATGATCACAAGGTACTATTTTTACTTTGTAACAACAAATATGCACAGATGCCTGTGAAAATACAAAAATATGTAATAGTTGTAGTAGGATTCACATCTGAACCACCTGCAGCATCACATGGCATGCAGGATATTAAAAAAAGCAATGCAGTTATTTATACATGTGGAAAAGCAGCAGTATTTGGTTGAATAGTTTATTATTTATCCTGAAATGAGACGATGCATAATTATCCACAGAATCCCCAATGTAATGTTTATGAAAAAAAAGCTCTATATTCTTCTGGGGTCTCCAGAAATACATGTCCAAAATTTACTCTTTGTTTTTTTTGCAATTTTGAAATGAAGTGGCCACATCCTTGTTTTTTGAATTCTGGTCATTTTCTATCAGTGCGTCTGAAAGGCCTGCTGATTTAAATGGTTAAGAAAGTTAGTCTTTAAGATATAGTAATGTGTGATAGGAAAATGAGACGTACAAACATCCATGTGTCTGTGAAGGTTCTCAGTCATCCAGGTCATCGGAGTCTTTCTTGGAAAGAAAAGAGTCTGGACTTCTTTAAGTTTCTTGAAGACATTTTCACCTCTCACCTGAGAAGCTTCTTTAGTTCTAAGAGCAACTGGTGGAGAGTCCCCCAAGAGAGTCATGAACCCCCTATTGATCCTCTACCTAATCACACGAGCCAAGGTGTGAAAACGGGTGTGGGTTTGGACAGAGAAGACAGATGGTTTGAAAGAGGAGTGAAAGAAGCCATCTATGTCCACTGTGAACAACCATCTTTGAACAGAGGCGGTGGCTTACGACACCCTCTGCCATCTATAATCCAGTTTTGAGATCCCTTCCCAGACACCTTAATGCCCACTCACCTCCTGGGCCATTTGACCTTAGGAAATCACATGATAGGGTGAGGCTAGGTGATTAGGTAGAGGATCAATACAGGGTCCATGACCCTCTTTGGGGACACTCCCTTAGGGCTTAAAATCTTTGACTCTCCACCAGTTGCTCTTAAAACTAAAGAAGCTTTTCGGGTGAGAAGTGAAACGTCTTCAAGAAACCTAAAGAAGTCCAGACGCTTTTTTCCCCCAAGCTCCTTAGACTACAAACATCCATGGAAGTTCAGTTTAGAAGTTCAGTTCTAACGATTTTGAAAGTCAATATTTTGTATGGCTTCCTTTTATTCTTCAGCACAGCCTGAACTCTGTGAGGCAACTTCAGGAATAGCTCTCCAGGCTTTATGAAGAGCATTCAAAGCTTTTTTCGGATGCTGCTTTTTGTTCTGCATCAAGATGATATTACAATGCTTCAGTAATGTTGAGGGGGTTGTATCTTGCTAACATTAAGGAGTTAAAATTTAGACCCAGGAGTTCTCTAATTTTCCTGCAGTATGTGTGAATTGTAGTTTTATCACGAGAGCATGATTAAAGTAATTTCAGACCCTAACATTTCTCGCTTTTTATGGTTTTCATTTATACTGGTCCTGGGCAAAATCTTGTTAAACATTTCCCTGTTGCTCCACGCAGCTCAGGCGGTGCACTGTGTCATTTTCACCCACGTAACAGACTGCAAAAGAAATGTATATATTTTTAGTGCTTTTATGACCTCATTACTTTTGCTGCTTTTAGGAATAATTACTCTGTTCAGCTGTTGTGTGGAGAGGCAGTAAGTGGAGACGATGTGCAAATCTTGAGGGAGGTAGCTGGAGCCGTGGCGCATGTAGAAAGGCAGCAAACAGACAGATGGCAAAAAAAAAACAAGGAACAGATAAAGACAAAGGCAAGGTAGCATCACAACTGTTTACTTAAATCTGCTAACTGACATGTCTCATTACAGCCAGGAAGGTTTTAGACTGTTATGTGATGAAGTGGCTGATGGGATTGGATTGGTATGAATTTTGAAGACGGACTGAAAATGGCAGTAATTACTGTAGAAATTGTGTTTTCATTCCTTGGTGTTGGGCTGCCTTTCGCGATAGATTTTCTTTGCAGAATGCAAACGTGTAAAATCAACAAAATATAAGGTTTGAATTCTGTGCCAAAAACACGAAATCTGTAATATATTATGCATGCAGATGTTTGCAGCGATGGAAATGAACCTTTGTGGACCATATTCTTTTCAAATTTCCCTGCTAACAGCTATCTGTTATTTGATTGATCGTGCAGCCTTACAGCTCATATACTGTATGTCAGCAGAAGTCGGGTCAACACAGTATTGGGCACATGGTCATCATGTTATGCCCGATCGCTGTAAATAAGAAGAAAACTTAATGCAGCTCAAACTCCCTCTAAATTTGTGCTTGTTAAATGTTATGTTAAATTACCATGACTAAATAAGAATTAGTCAGATCTAAAGTCATTTATTTGGAAATGATTTAATCGATATTTTAAATCAGTGAGTAGAAAGCACTGATCTATGTCAGGTGAAATCACCAAATATTTCACTCATCTCTTTGAGGAAAAAGCATACAGAGAAAATAGGTTTTCATTTCCTGCCAAGGGCTGAAGAATGAGACTATTTCATGAATTTATTGCTCCTGAAAAAGTCTGGTATCTGTGGCAGTCCTTGGGGGATGTCTGCTACTAGACAATACAAACAACCTTTCAACTTCTCCACAATTGTAATGTCAGAGGAGGATGTGGCTACTGTCATGCTGCCTGATAGCTGATTCCTATTCTATGAAACGATGTGATGGACAGAAAAACAACTATTTACTGTAGCTGGTTGGCTGCAGAGTTCAATGCAAACCCAGCTGTCGGTCTGTCTCGAAGGTCAACGGCAGGTTAATAGAGGTCGTCCCTACACTCAGTAACTGTGGGTTTGTGTGTGATGTGAGTCTCTATTTAGAGACTATTCATCCTGTGCAGCTGCGGGGCTGAATATAACCTTGGTTTGCTGCATCTCCTGAAGCAAAGACTACTCTGCTGTAGTGGAGAAAATCCTTCGTTCCCTCTAATTAAGTCACTCCTGTCTCTGCTTCACTCTCCTCCCCCTCCGTCTCGCTCTCTCTCCATACTGTGCCCTCCTTGTTCTTCTCGTCTCTCTTGATTTTTTTCTGTTCCCCCTTCTCCTCGTCTTCATGTCTAACCCTCTGTCTGAAATTCTGTCTTTCAGCCGAAGTCGTCTGAAGCGACTCCTCCCACCACTTCGCCGTCCTCGCAGACTGACAAGAGCAGACAGGAGGTGCACATCTCCTCTTTCACCCTTTGGTGTGGTGGTGCCTTGCTGTGCCGTGTAGTCTTCCAGATTTATGTCTGAGTCCCGTGTTAGTGTCATGTTGAGACAAGTGAGACAAGCTTCTTTAATTCTCTTTCTGATCATTGGCCAACCAGCTGGGTCCAGTCCTGGATCTTTCCATCCTGCCCTCAGAAGATTCAGCCTTAGATTTCAGATGTGTTTTGTTTTTTTGGAGTATGGAAGAGTCCTCGATCACACTAGGTGCTTCTTCATCCAGTTTTACAGCCTTATCCTAAAATGGATTAAATTCCTTTCACACAATTCTACACACAATACAAACACAATGACGAATTGAAAACATTTGTTTGGAATATTTGCAAATTTATAAAAAATACCCCCCCCCCCCCCCCCCCCCCACACACACACACACACACACACACACACACACACACACACACACACACACACACACAAATATAACATGTACATATATAGTCACAGCCTTTGCTCAGCACTTAATTGAAGCATCTTTGGCAACATTTGGAGCCTTGGAGTCTTTTTGAGTACGATGCTGTAAGCTTGGCACACATATTTTTGGGCAGTTTCCCATTCTTCTGTGCAGAACCTCTAAGCAACATCTGATTGGATGGGGAGCATTGGTGCCTGGCCATTTCCAGATCTTTGCAGAGATGTTTACTTGGGTTCAGATCTGGGCTCTGGCTGGGCCACTCGAAGAGATTCAGAGTGATCCTGAAGCCACTCCTTTGTTATCTTGTCTTGTGTGCTTAGGGTCATGGAATTTTTCCTCCAATTTTAAGTGTCATGGAAAAGGTTGTGAATACTTACATACATGTTATAAACATTTTGAAACAAATTTGGTAATTCTAAGGAGCTCACTGAATTGGAGTGTGGTATCATAATAGGAGGCCACTGCTGCATTGAGCCCTGAAACTTTTTCCCCCTTTTCACAATCCACTGTAAGTGGTATTACTGCAAAGTGGAGGGACCACAGCAGCTCAGCCATGCAGTGGGAGACCATGTAATGTTACAGAGTGGGTGTCAAAATCACCAGTGCTGTGCTGACTCAGTAACTGCAGAGTTCCAAACTTCCTCTGGCATTAACATCAGCACAAAAACTGTGTGCCAGGAGCTTCGTGGTATGATAGTAGGTTGCCTATTTGCAAAAGTTTGTTTGGTTATTTATTACAACAAAAACGGTAATCTGAATATTCTGCCTGTTACACATTAATCCTAACACTGTTAGCCAGTGAGCAACATTTACTTCTGACATTACTTCATCTTTGCTTTGTGTTCATAACGTACGAAGAGAAAGATCTTATGTGTGTCCTCATTAGAATAGAGATTTGTGTTGGTCTGTAGCCTATAGGTAATACTGTTAAGTGGTAATTCTGAGACGGTGTGTTTCGGGTCTTTTTATGGGAAAATGCAAAGGTAATGTAACAAGTAGTCTAGTAAAGACAGCACTGATGGCTCCAACATGCACAAACATTTGACCACACAGCATGCAAGTAATTTGCACAAATGTCTTTGATATGCTGCCTGGCAATGGTGGTGACTCTCAAAGCGGAGCCAATGAGAACCCAGTGAGAATCTGTATTATTTTGGCTTACCCTGGTCAACCAGAGGGAAACTGGTTTAAAAAGCAAACAAAACAAAAAATCAAGTTAGAATCATAGCCAGCATAATAGCAGGCAAAGGATCCCAGCCGCAATTTATTGTGTTTTATTAGTGATGATCAGATGGGACTATAATACCCTGTTAATGCCTCTGAAGCAATGCTAGCCTCATTAGCTCATAGATGATAGAGTTAGAAGTTTGCCGCCTGCCAGTGCCTCATGATAATATACTCTAACTTGGTGATTGATATGAAAACAATAAGGGAAGATGCAGCCAATGTCTTGTAAATGAACAGCCAAGAAGCAGCTGAAGCAGAACTGAGACCAGTATCTGTTATGCTGCTCGTGTATAAACAGCAGCTATTGTCGCTTCCCCTGAGAGACACAAAGGATTCGGAATTAAAATTCAAGAGCAAATTTTTCCCCTGTGACAGTACTTGACATTGGACATTTCTTTTTATAATATATTTGCTTTTTAATATTTCATACCACTATTCTAAAGTTTAAAAAACAAAACAATCAAACAAAGAAGAACCGCTGACTTCATATGCTCACAAAAGATACAATGTCCATAATAACAGCAGATGCCCTCAGTGCTCGTTCTGATGATCATGAAGCTATTGTTTCTGATGTTCAAGTAATTGCAGTGAGAATAGAGCCAGCGAGGGAGAGAATGAGGCGGTTATTGTTGTCATGATGGCTAGATTGTAGGCTTTACCTGCTAAACTAAAGCTTTCCTCTTCGGCGTCCTGACAGTCATTAGTTAAAGCCTGTTGGCATCGGTGCTGACTCATTTACATATAACAAAGCAAGACAGCAGCATTAACCTGAAAACATTACAGCGACTCTGCGCGCTAATAATGTCTGCACATTAAGTCTGCATTTATAATCACATTAAGGAAAGGGATGTAATTGTTTCCGACGTGCTATGAGGTACAGCAAATTTTACCAGTCCAACTTATGCGTTCTCATATAGAACACTATCAGGTGAAGAAAAGTGGCTTGTTTCTCGATTCCTGAGCAGTATTACGTGTTAATTATAGTATCACAGGGGACAGCAAAGTGTCAGTTCAGTGTGTCAGGAAAATATTGTAATTATCAGTTTGATTTGCTCTGTTGCACCTGAATTGTTGAGTGTAGAATTGTAAATCTGTTAATAACTGCTACAAATTGTATGCATGTATGGTCAAGCAAGTGTGTAAACATGCATTATTATAGTTAATGTTACCTGGAGTTTTTAACTTCTGCTGATGTAAATATTGTCCTGAGCTAAGCAGAGAAAATTAAGGAGGTTTAATTGAATTATTTATTATTGCCATGTTAGTTATTGCTATCAGCAATATCCCACTTAGCATAGAAACACGCAACTCTCCCAGATAATGTCACGATGGTTTATGGTTTTTACCAATTTCAAATTTTGTTTTATGTAATTCTGTGCTGATGAGCTTCAGCCTGATGTCATGGAGGAGAACAGGGTCAGGGGTAGGAATGAACTTTGGTGCTCTTAAGCTGCTCAGTTCTGCCAAATTCATCTAATTAATTAATTAGTAACACTTAATAATCTCACCTGCAAATAGGGGCATAATTCCCCTGTAACTAAATTGAATTTCAAGGTATTTGAAATTACAGTGTAATTATATTTACCTCCAAATACTTAAAGGCAGGCACACTAGAATAAGGAAGTAACACATCAGGTTGTTACAGAAAACAAAGACATAATTAAATTAATTATTTAATACTTACTGTGTAAATCATTTTAAGTAGTGCATTTACAGGAAACAAGAATTTACATTATAAGTAAATGTAAGTAGTGCATAAGAAATTTAAGGTGGTGCCAAAATTCTGGGTATTTTACAGGAAAAGAGACACAAATTACACTGTAAATAATTTTATTTTATTTTTTTGTGTAAATCAGCCTCATTACCTCCTTATGTGGTGAACTTTAAATATTATAGGTAAATGTAATTTTGCTTAAATTTCAAATAAAATACAGGGTGTATCTAAATCAGTGTTTCCTACGGAGCCCCGCAAGGGACATGGGAGAGAAAAAATTACGATGAACTTTTGCGAGATCTCGCAAAAGTTGAATTCCAACAATGGCGGCAGCTACTTAGTTGTAATATTACTCTTTCTGGGTCACAAAATAAACTTTTAAGATATTTTGAGGCGTGAATGTAGTTGTGTAAACGTCAGATATCTGCTCGGTTTACAAGACATCACATATTTGCAAAAGTGCTCCAACGTTTTCGGAGATCTGACACCCACCATCTCGAAGCTAACGGGAGGTCGAGACCTGCTACGGCCGGGAGGAACACTGTTTTCCCGGCACATCGTGCCTCGACCTCCCGGTCGGCTTCGAGCTGGCGTAATAGCAATGGATAAATATTTGAAAAGAAAAAGCAGTCAATCTGATTGGTCCCAGATGAAAGCAAAAACGGTGTACTGGGGACAAACCGAGCCAATTCTGCTATACCTTCTGCATGGGGGAAAATGATCAATATGCTTTTTGTGACATTGTGCCGTGTGATTTTTCTCATGTTAAATATGTGCTGCGGCTCCAAAGTTGGGGAAACACTGGTCTAAATCATCTGATTGAAGTTTGAGGTGAATTTTAAAATACATTACTGAATGTAGTTTCACAAACACAACTTGCAGTTGTTGCGAGCATGTCTGGGGTCGAGTCTAGCAGCACGTGTTTTGATGGTACCGGTGAACAGCTCTGTAATTAAAGCACTGTGATTCTTCTTGATACACACTGAAATTTATTCTATTACAGGGGACTTGCAAGCCTTAGTCATGGGCCGTAATATAAAGTTACCAATTCATTTTAAGAAATTGCAGTTTCCAAAATTAAGTTTTTCAGATTCCATTGGTAGCTTGTCATTTTGTACTGCGGCTTTCATCAGTTTCATGTCTATTTGAGCCAAAAAGAGCTCCAGTTGTCACCCTGCATGTAAATATCAATGTGAAGAAGAAGAAGAAGAAGGGACTTGTATAACCAGAATTCCAGTCAAAAAACCACACTGACCCAGGCTTAGTATGGACTTATTATGCTTTTCCTTATTTTCTGTCATATTGTGACAGTGGTGGACATTACACTTGGCCAGAGTTTCATATAATGAGGTGACTGTGTAATCCCTGTGGGCCAAAACTCAGGCTGCTGATAGTTTTTCTAGTCTTTCGATAAATGCGCTCCACTCAGACACAGAACCCCACCCACCTGCAGTTTACCTTCTATTTGCATGTGACAGCCAATCAGAATTAAGTTGGCTTTAAAAGAGAGGAGCTATAACAACTGGTTTCACATAGAGGATGAACTGATGGGCTGCAGGGTCCAGCATGCTTGCATAAGAACAATTTCAACTAGGAATCGTGCAAAGCTAGTCTAGTAGAGTCAAAGAATAAAAATGTGGAGCTGAAAATGAGCACAACGGGTCCACATAAATGTGTGTACATGAGTTAAATGGATATGTGTGTTGGTGGCACCAACTATACGCCACTGTCTCACACTATCCATTCATTTTGTTCACAGAAGGAGCGGGAGAAGAAGAAAGAGAAGGATGGTGACAAAGTAGAGAGACACAACAACTCAAAGGTAGAAACACCGCTCATAAATCATGGATTACAGGTGTAATCTGAAAAACGAGAGATGTGATTTAGGTTCATATGGTTCTGGAATGGATTCAGTTATTGAGTTGAGCCTACGATAAAACACAAGTAAGCTTAGGTTTTAACCATGACTGCACTGTACTGTCAGCCAACTTAATGGAGTGCTGTGGTATATTTGCGGTTTTGATTTTCAAGCTTCAGAAAAGCCAGAAAATCAGAACCACAGCAAGCAGCAGTTTTAGTAAAAAAAACAATCTTTACAGCCTACTCGGCACTTAACAAACACTGTAAGTTGGCAACTAACCGGTGAACAGGAGTGGAGCATTCTGGGGTGTTTTTACATGGAACCATCTGGAAAGTTTTCCCTTGAAACTTTGTTGATTGGTGCAGGCACTTAAAAAAACACGTTGAATGAACATCTGTCTGTCTCTTCAACAAATTAGATCAATGAACCACCACCACCAGAATCAGTTACAGTTATTGAAACTCGTCTTTCACTGATGAAGCACTCTCCAGTTTTTGAGAGACCTAAATATACGGCTCTAGTAACCCATAAATGATGCAGATTAATCTGACCAATTGGGAGTTGTCTTAAATCTGAGCTCAAGTAGCTCAAGAATCCAGCTACCTCGCTAGTTAACACCTGCAAGAAAACCTATAACCATATCTCCCAAAACGTTGGGGTAAAATGTATATAACAACATAATGCAATGGTTTACAAACCTGTAAACCTGTTTTTATTCACAGTAGGATATTGGAGCAAATCGAATGTTTAAAGCAAGAAAATGTACAATTTAAAGAGTTAATAAAGTCATTTTCAATTTGATGGCAGTAAAGTAGAATAGAATGCCTTTATTGTCACTGTATATAGGGATGGGTATCGTTTAGGTTTTATCCGATACCGGTGCCAAATCGGTACTTTTGAAACGGTGCCGGTGCTTAAACGGTGCTCAAACCGGTGCTTAAAGAATGGAGAACACAAAATTGGTCCAAAAACCTCTCATGTTCAGCTGTTTTTTGTAAAAAGATAACAATGTTAGCCTTTTCTGCAGCTATGGGGCATATATGGTATCACTCTTGGCTGGAAGCAGTGCTTAATCAATGGAAAAAACACAAACTTTGTCCTAAACCTCTCATGTTCAGCTGTTTTCCACTTTTTCTTTGGTCATTTTAGCCTTTTTGGCCAGGGTGAAGGGAGTATCTGCCATCAAACAAGAGGACAGCCGAATGTAGCTATGATGATGTTTGCTAGTTCACCTTACGTGCATTAATGTAATAACGTGGTTAGCCTACTCAACGTAAATTACACACGAACATTAAGCTACTCACGCAGAGAAGAACGGCTGCTGCTGCATCATCATCCTCATCATTTCTGCTACACTGGCAGGGCTAGGGGCCAGGACTCTCCTCTTCGGGGTTTTTGGGGGATATTGCTAACTCCGGGTCAGATAACAGGCAACCCACGCACAGTAGATGCGCTCGGTGTGAGGTCTCGCAGCAAGCTATCATACGGCGCATTTCTGGGCTTTTAAAAAAAACAAACGCTATGTGTCGCCAGGTGTTTCATCGGATTTGAGGTGTTACCTCCTTTGACAGTATCACAGTATCAGCTTAAAGCACTTGTTGCAGGCTGCTGAGTTTGCATCTTTTGCTGTGAAATACAGCCAGACTTTTGACCGCTTCGCCTTGAGCATTTTTAATCTGTAGCTCTGCTCTAACAGAACGTACGTACCTGGCCCCGCCTACTATCCTGGGAAACGTAAAATGATTGGCTAGAAGTGTATCACAGCTCGGGAAAAAAAAGCACCGAAATAAAGCACCGAAATGTGCGCTGCTTTTCGGTCTGGTTACTACTGTTTATGTCAGAACCGGTGCCATCATGGCACCGGACACCGGTACCCATCCCTAACTGTATAGATATGCAATGAGATACAGAGCATCTCCTACTCAGTGCAAACATGTGGGAAAAGAAAAGGGGGTGAGGTGCACAATTTCTGCAGCACTATTTTTCATATATATATGAACAGTATTCAGAAAAAATATAAAATGTAAAAAATAAATAGTGTTATGTATTTACAGTGTGGGTTATTGCACGTAAAATTAAGTATTGCACAGTGGATGGAACTGTGTTGACAGTCCATGTGTGAGTTCAAAACATCGCAAAACATCTCAGGAAGCTGTTTACCACTTTTGGCATCCCCTCTTATTTTACAACAGTCAAGACATTTGTGAACTGATCAGATCAGCTGCTGGACATTTAGCAGAGGAATGTTCCATTTTTGTCTGATATAGGGTTCTAGCTGCTCAATAGTCTGGGGTTTTGTTTGGTGAAAGGTCTGGACTGTGGGCCAGTTCAGCACCTGACCTCTTCTACTACAAGCCATGCTGTTAAATGCATCCTGAGAGAGTGCTCATAAAAAGTTGGATGGTCCTGCTCCTTTTGAATGAAGAATGTGGTCTCCGTATTTTCCAATTCAGTTTATATTTCAGTTTGACTGAGCACAGAACAGCTTTCCACTTCGCACAGAACAATCTTCCTCAAGCTTTTTTGTTGGTTTTTTCACGCCTACTTCGTGTCAGCCTTTTTGAGACCTGTTGGATCCATTAAATTCAGTAAACTTAGTTTAAACATGATATATTTTCTGTCTTGCAGTTTGAATAAAATATGGGTTTATGTGATTTGCTGATGCTGTTTTTATATACATTTTACACAGCATCCCAACTTTTTCAGAGTTGAGTTTGAATGGAAAAAGGGCAGAAATGGAAAAATCTTTCTTTATTTCTCTTTTTCTTTAAAAAAAAAAAAAATGTAAGCAACCAATGACAGTTTAAAACTCATAATTTTTAATATGGGTACAGAATTCATAGAAGTTTTTCTGCTGCTATCTTTATGATGGCATCAGCTTAGGGGAAAAAACCTGCTGCTCTTGGGATGAATTTTTTGCTGTGGGGTTAATCCACTGTGCTGCCCTACTCAGCACTTGGCAAGCAGAATCCAGGATCTTGGCTGGAGTCTTGCAGTGCTCTAGCATGTATCTGCTGTCGGTGAGTAGCTCAGTCTTATTATTTACTGCTACTGTACATACACTTTATTCTGGCTCTGTCACCAGAACCTTCCTAATCCAGTCTCTCAGACACAGCCTATCACCACCCAGCATGGTTCACCTTTAGCTTCTACAGTGCTCGTATAGCTCACATGATTGTGGATAGTATAGTTGGATATATTTGGAACAACAAGATGTAAAAGAATTTGGCACACAGACCTGAGGCTCAAAGCTGTCAAACTACAGTTAATCGGGCTGAACTATAGCTAGTATAATTAGGAACTGGTCCAACTCAGGCTGGACATGAACCCCTTCTGTTGCATATGCAAATATAAAACTGCATTTTGATTAGAGCCTGCAGGGCTTTGTTTCTTGGCACATTCAAACTGGTTTAAGTAACCATGTGTAGTGTACAGTACTGTTTGCTGTTGTATGGTGTGCAGTGTTCGTCAGGCAGATCCAACCTCAGTAGGTCACATTTGTATTATTATTTTTCTTCTAATTTTTTAGGCAGTTTTTATATGTGTAAGTTATACTTAAACAAACAGGTAATTAATCTAGCTTAACAGTTGTAGCTTCTGTCAAAAAATAACTTTGAAATTGTGTGTGCGTGTGTGTGTAAACTTGATATTTTGTCAGGATTAGTGACTAAATCTTTATTTTATATACAGTCTTTGCAACAACAGAGTCAAACCACTGACAGCCTAAATGTAAAACATTGATTATTGCGTTTCAATGCAGTGTTCTTCTGGGAAACATTGATTCCTGGCATGTGCTGTCATTATGGTTGGCAATAGCAACCACAGACATTAGTGCCCACCCCCAAACATCTCACTACAGTCCATAAAAATGCTCTAGAACAGCTAAAGAAACATGACAAACATCCTAAGCCGGTAACTCAGCCTCCAAACTAAGCTACCCAAACCAATCAAGCATCTGTGCTGGAACAAGCCTGATCCAAGGAGGCCGTACCCCCAACCCTTAGGACAATCTGTTGTTTCAATCCTGGTGCCAGATACCAGAGCACGCCACCAGAGTTCCTGTGTGCCACAGCTGTTGCGGTGGAACTTGGAGGGCTAACATAACATGGTAGCTGTGGCTGAGTAGTATGTAAGCAAGAATTTTAAAAGCTGATGTGCTGAAGAGAAATACAGGGAACATTAGAAGAAAACAACCCATAAAAACCCTCAAAGTGAACCTACAGTAACCAGAAGGAGAACTCAGGCCAGTAGCAGTGATCATGTTTTATGTACAAGGCTGTAGCAGCACTGTGAAAGCCTGAGTTATGACAAGGTGAAGTGCAGCTTTTCTTTGCGTGTGCCCGTGCGACTTATTGAATCCACAATGTGTGACAGCAGTGAAAGCCTAGAGCCTGTGAAGCCCTCCACCTGAATCCTGAGCCCATCCTCTAGGGGAAACCCCTCAAACATTGTTGTTCACATATGCTTTAATATTGCTACGTCCATCGGTGTGGATTATTTCTTATTCACACACAGGGGCATATAGAGGGGAACTGTATCTGGAAGGACGATAATATCATCAGTGTGCGCAATGAATAATATATAAGTGGAACCTCAGCTGGAACAGGTTCCTAATATAATGGTGTAATATCTGTCCAGAAGAAGCCTTCTGTCATTCAGAGGAAGTAAAGAAAATGTGGCAAATGTAGCTTTTTAAAAATTGTCGATAGACTGTTAATGCACCAGAGTGCACCAGAAAAAAGATCCTCTCCCATCCCGAAACACAACTTGCATAATGTTGCGTTTTTTAATATAAAATCTGGTAAGTTGCTGCTGTCAGTCGAGATAAGTGATTTTGACCACAAAGAATGACGCGAGTCTGACTAGAATGTAATTCCAGATCAGGCCGGCCTCGTGATGAGCTGCAAATAACTGATGTGTGGAGGTGAGGGTCAGCGAACGTGTGTGTGATGCAGGCATAATGCGAGTTGGCCTTTGCTGTTACCCACGTGTATGTGCGCTAGAGCTGTGCTATGCTTTCATGCATATCTATAGTGTGTGCACGCACTTATGTTTGCTTGAGAGAGCACGAGAGAGGAGCGAAAGGGGTGAGTGCGTGTGTTTCTGGGTCATGGTTAGTGAATTCAGAGCTTCCATGGCCTGTGAAGCAGTGAGGGAATAATATAGCTCTCAGCTGTGTGTGTGTGTGTGTGTGTGTGTGTGTGTGTGTGTGTTCATTCTGCAGAGAACAAAAATGTAGGCTATGGGGAACTGTACCAACTAAGACTGAGCCCTGTACTCTCTGGTGTTTTCCTCTGATACATTCGCATATTCAAGATGAATCTACTTTTTCTCTTTATTGTGTCCCATTTTATTTTCTATCAATATTTCTGCCCTGACATATTTACTCACTCATTGTATTTACATCCAAATAACTACTGCAAACTATTTCTTTTTCTATGAACATGACCATGCTTTACAACATGTGTGTGTAAGGCAACCCTGTGAAAACACAGTGAATATACTGAAATGTGATGTAACAGGTCACACTGAATTTGCTTGTTTGTGTTTTAGTCTTCCAGAGATTTCTCAATTCATAACACAACTGATGCAATCCTGCAATCTCTCCTCTTGATTGCAAGGCTGTAGAATTTTATTTTTGCCATTATGCACATGTCCCAAATAAAATCCAGTGACTGCTGCATTGTTCTTGGTAATGATGGTAAAATGCTGTTGATATCCCCGGTTTGAACTGGATTCTTGGAGCTGAGCATTCATTGCGATGCCCTTCTGGCGGTCTTGGAGGCTGTTCTCAGACTGCAGCTGGCAGAGACGGAGGCTTGTCGACAGCTCATCTGGGCCTCCCAGGCCATAAAAGCAGGTCTGGATGAACTGCTCTGCCCTTCGTCTCCTGTCTTTGACGTTGACAAGAAATGTTTTCATCTCGAATACATTAATATCATGTTGGGAAACTACATCCACCTTAATAGAGGGTTTTCTCTATCCTGTCCGCTCTGACTAAATGCAGTTTATAGTTTCCACTCCAGTTAACCTCCATGTCTGCGGAAGAAAAATACCCAGGATGCCACTTCACACACAGAGGCTATGTGAACTTAATGCTGGGAAGCTGTAAGGAGAGAAAACACCAGAGAAGCACAGAGAATAAAACAAAACTAATGACACGGCTGTTATGGTCATATGCTTGTAGTTTGTACATACAGTACTGACTGGGTGGGGGCTTACAGTGTGTGTGTGTGTGTGTGTGTGTGTACTTGTAAAATGTACACAACAGCATTTTAAGTCAGCTGGCCACAGAAGGTGTGCAGAGGGTTTTTGCAGAATTTGCACTATGATTTGTGTCTTATTAAGAATGTTGAAATAACTTTGCCCCCCCCCCCCCCCACCAAAAAAAAAAAATAAAAAAATAAAAATCCCCCAAAAACATGCAAACAAACAAAACATAACATAAAAACATGCATGTTAGTTTAAGTGGTTTTAACTGATTCCGCTAACTATAGTAATAACTGTAGTTTAGACACCAATTAGCTGATAAGTTGATGCTGAAGGAAACTAATCAGTAAAACTCAGTACTTTAGTCCATGCAGTGGCGTGCAGAGTGAATATTTCATGTTCACTCTGCAAATCATTTCATTTCTTACTTAGTAATAATTTTGAATTATTACTATTGTTATGTTCCCCTAAAATGGTCCAGAGGATGAGGGAAAGTAACAAAAGGTGTCCAGGTTGGAAAAAAGGAGACAGGGAGGCAAAATAGTTAGTTTTATTGTTTGTTTATTGTTTCTATTTTGAACTAAACTAAAAGAGTTGTACACGCTGCTATCACCTTTTAAAGAAGTCAAAAACAAAAGCTAGGTGTTGGTAAATAAACTGAAAAGTAAGCTAAAAAGAGAGAGAGCTAAAAAGAGTCACCCAAACACACTCCTCTCCACAGAGCAGGAGCAATCAACCACCATATGCACACAGCTCACTAGCTGCAACCCAACAAGGCTCTCTGGTAGTAGAGATCACCTTTCCCTGGCCTTAAGAATACTTAATTGCTGATGGGAGTCAGCTGTACAAAAAAGGTGGCACCTAAGGCAGGACACACCCACACAAGGTCAGATTCAAAGGAGGCCCTACTAGGGCCATAACAATTTTTATTATTTCTTATTTTAATTTTTTAACAAAGAATTATTAATTTGCCCTTTACATCTTTGGTGATGTAGCTATGATTTGGATTATGTAACCTGATGCTTCTTGAAATGCGCAGATTTTTTTGCACCACACCCAACAGGTGGCGTCAGCCCTCCTTTGGCATGTTTTCACTGCAATCTTCTTCTGTCCAGTATCTGTGATTTATTGCCCATCTTCATTGGCAGTGTATGAAATGCTCTGTTTTTGACAGTTTCCCAAATCAAAGTTGTCTTTATTAGAAAAAGAATAATAATAGTTTTAGATGAAAGTTCTATTTTTTAGCATTTGCTGTAATGGCACAGTAAACAGTGGACAGGAAGGCTGGGGGAAAACGTGCAGTGACTATACTGGGGCGGGGCAGACTCAGATCTAGGCCTCTTCTGTAAACTTACTGGGTCATCAGCTCAGCTCACTGAGCTGTTTATTGGTTTTTGGTTTTTTTAGACACTCTTCTGGTTAAATTTTTTGCTAATTTCTTAACTCAAATTTTCAGCTGTGCTAGCAGAACTGGCTGATTTGTTAAGACAATCAGTTGAAAATAATAATCAGATCACAGTTGATCATTAACTGGTAATGACATAAGTTCCAAGAAACGCGTGTGTGTGTTCTTCTTTTAAAAAAAAAAATTTTTTTTGTAGTGCTACCTCCTGAGAGTGAGGTAGTAAATCACTTATCCTTGAGACCTAAAGAATGCTATAGAATCTGTGCTAAGAGCATCTTTCATAATTCATCTTATGGTCCATATACACTTTGCAGATATGAAATGGGCTCTAATAGGCTTAGGCTGCTTCCCATGATGCACTGAGTGTGTTTAAAAACCACTCTACATTTAATCATTAGTTCTTATTCATCTCTGGCACTCTTCCACAGTGTCTTTTGTCCTGTCTTCTTCCCATCACAGCAGATGGCTGCCCTTCTAAGGCCTGGTTCTGCTGGAAGTTTCTTCCTGTTAAAAGCAGTTTTTCCTTTCCGCTCTTGCCAGGTGCTTGCTCATAGGGGTTGTTGGGGTTTTGTCTTTGTTACCTTGTTTAAGAGTCTTTACCTTATAGTATGTTGTTGGGATTTGACACTATACAAATAAAATTGAGTTGAAATGAATGAACATGTTTACACAGATAAAAGTTCAAATTTCTTAAACGTGTGAGAATCTACTTTCATTGAGTTTAGAGCATTTAAACAAGTTTGGATTATAATGTGAACAATAAGTAAATATAAGTTCTGGTAGTCACAGAACTTAGCCAACATGGACTTAGATATCAAAACTCATCCGTTTATGTGTGTGTGTGTGTGTGTGTGTGTGTGTGTGTGTGTGTTTGCATAAATTGTGCAACAGATGTTGTCTGTTTGCAAGAATGGTCTTTGTGCACGTGTGTGTGTGTGTGTATACTTGCAGAGATATGTGACGTTGTACATCTCCTTTTTGTCCTTTTCCTCTGTCTCAGCTGTACTTCAGCTGTCTCTGAAGCCCAGTGTCAGGGAGATAGTTGAACGCTGTGTGTGTGTGTGTGTGTGTGTGTGTGTGTGTGTGTGTGTGTGTGTGTGTGTGTGTGTGGACACAGAGCGAGAGACTTGTTAGTCCAAGTGTGTGTTGACACACTGAAAGCTGTTTAATCTTCAGTGTACCGGGAAACATGCTGACAGCCAGCCCCCCCCCCCAACAACATCCCCGTCTTCCACACTTTGGCTTCTCTTGCACTCTCCCATTCTCTCTCTCTCTTCTTCACTGAACGCTCTCACCCTTTAGCCCTTATGTCTCTCTTTAGCATCTTTGCGTACAGATGATATGCTGTACACGTTTGTGGAGGACATTCATACATGTTGCAGGGTTGTTACACCATCATGATGACAAAAACTGTCAGACAGACACAGTGCCCGAGGACTTTGTGAGGTTTTTTTGCTACAGTTTGATCACATTTGGCCATGACACACACACACACACACACACACACACACACACACACACACACACACACACACACACACACACACACACACATGTACTAATTACATATGATTATATAAATACTAAAAGGTAAAATACTTTTTTTTTTTTTTAAAGAAAATACTTACTTATACAGAATTTACCACTGCCTGATTGAGGTGGTAATGCACCAAGAAGCTGAAGAAAAAGAACATGATACTAACTAGGAGGTTAGTATCTAAACCACTCGAGCATCCGTGGCAAAATGAGATTAGATTCTGCTTTACAAACAGAATAAATATGCAATGTCAAAAACTACAACAACTGTCAAGAAGATTTGTATGACACTCCTTCAAAAAAATGGAAATTGGGTCCAGTGCTTCAAGGCCTCAGTCACCCAGGCCTAGAAGGCAGTTGGCAACCTCCTTGCAATTTCCAGTGACTGGGGAAAAATGAGTATTTTCCAGTGGGTTGCTGGTGGTTGTTGGCTTTATTATAGATGACACTGGTCATCCAGAGAAGAAGAAGGAGACTTAAAGGTTAGACTCTTTTCTTAAGGATTTATCAACTTTTCCCTTTATACTGTAGTAACTCTCATTCAAAAGCAAGTGAAGAAAAATGAGATGCTGGTTTTAGATTTTGACCCTTTTGATGTCCCCAGTTGGATGTTGATATATATACATATTCTAACTGTATTCTTTATTCTGGAGAATAAAGCGTCATTTCAAAATATGAAAAATATCCCTTCTTGATTACAGAGAATGTGGGTGATTTATTTTGTTTCCTTAAACCTCTCACATTACCTTCTAATATTTCCTTCCCATTCCTCATATTTATTTACCAAAAATATCTGAGCTACTGAGACTTTCCTTATTGGTACATGCTAATGGGCTCTAATTAACTTTAGCAAAAAGTGAGTTCAAAGATGTGTATGGTGGAGACGGGTCAAATGTACATGCTATATCTGCATATTTTTCAGCCAGTCGTCTCTAACTAACTAAATTCTGCTGATGGGTTGCTTGCAGTTTGAGCGAGGTCTGGTTAATTGTCTGAACAATCAGCAACCTGCACACGGGCTATCAGAGACATTTCCAGCATATTTTAAGCTGGGCGGACTATTTTACATGCTGTGGATAAAAATGTATTAATGCTTCTGTGAAGGGAACTTAACTTTGCTGCAGAGGAATTAAACTTCATTGCATACTTTACTCTGGGCTTTCTTTACGAGCCATTACCAGAATGGTGTTGCTATGGTTTTTGAACAGGGTCATATATTTTAATAGCTGTAATTTTGCTACCATAGCTATCAAACCTGCAGTCCAGAGCTTTTCTGTCTCTCAGAAAGCGCGTAAGCAGTGAGTGTAATTAGGCAGTTCAGCACTTTTGATGTGTGCTTATCAAGAGGAAAAGCAACACCAATGAAGATCCAGGCTTTCCTCAGCATTGGTTGCTTTCTTAGTTTGTAATAAGGAAATTCTTCTCGGCAACTTATACTGTAGTCTACTCTGTCTCCATAGATAATGTAAAATATGGACTTCAAAAACCCACATGTTGAAGGTTCAACCATCGCCATCTTGGTTGCAAAAACATTATGTTACAAGAAGGGTGGGTCTTGTGATTGACAAGTCATTAGCCAAAGACGGAAGTTTCATACCACACATAATACTTCATTTTGAAAATAGGAAGACCAAGGTTTACAAAATAGATGCAGTATTTTTTCCAGTATTAACCAAAATGCGTGACTGAGCCCATAAACTCAGCCTGTTATACTGTCTTTGGTCTCCATCACTACAGTTATGCCCCTCTTAAGCTCTAGTAATTGCTTTGCTATTGTTAGAAGATTTAATGTAACTGAGTTTGACTGATAGACTTAATGTTTTCGACTTTGACTTGAATGTAACACACGTTAATTTAACTGCTTTCAAAAACTTCAGTCGAACAACATTCTAGAGTTTTATCTGAACCGCGGGTGCCTTTGGTTTTGTTCTTTAATACTGGATTTATTTTTCTACGAAGGTTTGAACTTTGAGGGTGTTTAAACAAAAGAGAAAAGTGTGAAAATGTTCATGACTGTCTGAGAAAAGTGTATAAAGTGTGTAGTGATGGGTTTTACAGCCTTAAAACATCTACAATAATTGTAAAAAAATAAAGTTGGCTACTTTGCGGATTTCACCTATCGTGGGTTATTTTTAGAACGTAACTCCTGCGATAAGCGAGGGACCACTGTATGCCCAAAATGCTTACTTTAAGTAATTTGATTACATGTTAATTTTCCATGTAACTTTGCTACAGAAGTGCATTTTAAAATGTTAAATTTAATAGAATCTGGTCAAATGAAATTTACTTGATTGGGATCCAGTCAGATTATACCAGGCATGTTGTCCTTAACGATTAATCTTTTGAATAAATACATCTTTGATTTTATATATAACACCAGAATTTTACTAAAATTATTGCTACAGGTTTAGGAGTTTATCAAATGGCTTCAAAATCAAACACAAATGGACCCACAGTACATGGTAGGAATTTCATAGCATTTTTGTGTGAAATTCTTGGCGACCTTGTTGATATCGCCTTTCAGTCAGGATCAGTAGCATTTAAACGTAAACATTAAAACCTTTTTCCTTCTTTTCCCCTCCTTTTTTTAAAACAAAACAAAACATGAAGGCATCATATATCAGGTAAAGTTACACAGTAGAGTGTAACATGGGTATAATTATCAATATGTTTGCCAATTAGATTGCACATTACTCTGAAGAATATTTGCTGAAACATGTTGATTTTATAATTGATGCCATCTTCTTTACTACTTTAATCAAGCACACTAAAGTGTGGATTTCTCCCCTGGTGTGCCATAACACAGGTGTTCAGACAGATGTTTGCGCCTTCACTGCACGTCACTCCAATGTGACTGTCTCATGCTGTCCCTTACCTCAGCAGCTCACTCCTGTAGCATTACATTAATGATAACAAAGCTCCTCTTACTCTCATGGTGTCGGCCATGTTGGATCTATCTTTCTAGACAGTAGTAGCTCACCAGTCGCACTGTAAGACAAACATGTGAGGTCACATGATGTTGAGGCAGGGTATGACCTAAATGCCTAAATGTTTACATTTGGATGAGATCGTGTCTCACATGTGAAATCTAAATGTTTAAAAAAGGGCTTCTGTCTCAGGAGTTGCATATTCCATTTATGCACCTGCTGATTGATATTCACTGTCAGCATCCAGTGCAAATGCAGGAATACAGTAAATGCTTTACTCATTGTTCATGGAGGAGAGCTCCTGCATGTTATAGCTTTATTTTTATTTTCTATTCAACAGTCTAACATTTTCTTGTCCACTGAGCAGTAGGTCAAATGCTTTCTGGCCCTGTGTATGTTTTTGCCAAACTGCTGAAAAGATAAAAACTATTAATAGAAAAATAATAATAAAATTTGTGTATGAGGATGCACTTCAGCCAATTTTCCTATGTATAGCACCTTTTAAACCTTTAAACCTGAAATTTTCTTAAAGACTAAATCTTCAAAAATGCCACCAATAGTGGCCGAGCTTCAGACTTCTTTGGGAGTCATGTGACCAATAACCTACCAGAATTATATGATTTAAATAAAAAACAAACAAACATAAAATAAACTGCAACTTTGAGGTAATATTCATTAAAACCTTTTTCATGTTTAAAGGACTGTTAGTAATCATTAGTCATATATAAACTCAGTCCTCATTGTTTTTTCTCATGACCTTGTTCTGGTTTGTTGTTTTTGCTCATCAGCTAAGCGTCTTGAACACTATCTTGACCTTCCAAACCCACTCAAATTTTCTCCTCAGACTAAATTAATTCTTCTGTGTTTGCAGCTGAAGGGCAGGTGGCTGATGTATCTTTTAATTGACAGGAGGAATTCTGGGATATATTGAGCATTTTAAATGAAAAAATTAACTACACACGTTGACTTCTCTGCCCAGCCATTTTAAATTAAATGGTGATAACATAATCACCTGCTGCTTTTAGACAAGCGATGATCTGAATTCAGATTTCAGATTGAATGGCGGCATGTATTTTGGACAGTCTTGCAGATAACATGGAAGAAACCATAGTGTGTTAATGGAAATATAGACAGTCATGCATACATGCATTTTGTTTCACATACTAGAATTTTAAAGAGTCTTTTGTTAAAATATTGACTCTTTCTGTTTGTCTGAATTTATACGACCCATTTTTATACAGCTTGATTGGGGTTGTCAAAGCCCAACTCAGTCTGTACTTTCTATCCTGCCTGTAGGCGCTAATTAAACTTCAGCACTGATTGGAAGCTGGTCTCAGCATGTAATAGAATAGAATAGAATAGAATTCAACTTTATTGTCATTGCACATGCACAGGTACAGGGCAACGAAATGCAGTTTGCATCCATCCAGAAGTGCTTTAGTGATATAGATATATTACAATATATATTAGCAATAATATAGATATGTGAGTATATTACAGAAATGGGTCTATTATGGTATGTTATAATGTACACGGTATGAAGTATGTTGTGAATATTCTATAACTATAAGTATGTACAGGCTGTAGTGAGTACAAGCTATGTACAGGCTATGAACAGGATATAAATATGAAAAACTATACAGAATCTGGGATATACAGCTATACAGAAATGGGAACTATGCAAGTTGTAAACAGTTGTAGGATTAAAGATTATCGAATGTACAGAATGATTATTTACACAGAGCTATACATTAGTGCAGTTAAGATAAGTGAGGGTGTAGATAGTTTCTACAGAGGCTATATAAAGTGCTAGTGGTTGTGAGTGGTGGTTCAGTCCATGTTATTATTGTGTTTGAGGGTACAGTTGTCCATTGTGGGTGTGTGTATGTTCAGTCCATGAGTTTAACGTGGGTCAGATGTCAGGAGGCAGAGTTCAGGAGTCTGACAGCTGTGGGGAAGAAGCTGTTCCGGTACCTGGTGGTCTTAGTCCGGAGGCTCCTGTGGCGCCTCCCAGAGGGCAGGAGGGTGAAGAGTCCATGTGATGGGTGACTGGGGTCTTTGATGATTTTCCCAGCCCTTTTCAGACACCGCTTCCTGTAGATGTCTTTTATGGCAGGAAGTGGTGCTCCGGCGATGCGCTGGGCAGTTTTCACGACCCTCTGCAACGCCTTCCGGTCCGAGGCAGAGCAGTTCCCGTACCAGACTGTTATACAGTTGGTCAGGATGCTCTTGATGGTGCAGCGATAGAAGTTCACCAGGATGTCTGAGGACAGGTGGTTCTTCCTCAGAGTCCTCAAGAAGAAGAGGCGCTGGTGAGCCTTCTTGACTAGCTTGGAGCAGTTGGTCGTCCAGGTGAGATCCTCGGAGATGTGGACTCCCAGGAACTTGAAGCTGCTCACACGCTCCACAGCCGTCCCCTTAATGTGGATGGGTGGATGTGGGTCAGCATTCCTCCTGTAGTCCACGATGAGCTCCTTGGTCTTCTCGGTGTTAAGCAGCAGGTTGTTTCTGTCGCACCACTCAGCCAGACGATCCACCTCCTCCCTGTAGGCGGCCTCATCGTTGTCACTGATGAGGCCAATCACCGTGGTGTCATCTGCAACTTTAATGATGGTGTTGGAACCATCAGCAGGTCTGCAGTCGTGGGTGAAGAGGGAGTAGAGGAAAGGGCTCATCACACAGCCTTGTGGTACACCGGTGTTCATTGTGATGGTAGATGAGCAGCGGTTATCCAGCCGGACATGTTGGGGGCGGTTGGTCAGGAAGTCCAGTAACCATTTGCAGATGAGGGAACTGATACCCAGGTCTGTCAGTTTCCTGATGAGTTGTGAGGGGTGGATTGTATTGAATGCTGAACTGAAGTCTATAAACAGCATTCTGGTGTAGGTGGTGTTGTTGTCCAGGTGTGAGAGGACAGAGTGCATTGCGATGGAGACTGCATCCTCTGTGCTCCTGTTCCGGCGGTATGCGAATTGGTGGGGGTCCAGGGTGGGGGGGAGACAGGATTTGAAGTGTGCTAGGACCAGTCGCTCTAAGCACTTAGTGATGATGGGGGTGAGTGCTACTGGGCGGTAATCATTGAGGCAAGATGGGTTGGAGTTTTTGGGTATCGGGACGATGGAGGTGGATTTGAAGCAGGCCGGTACCACAGCGTGGGCCAAGGACAGATTGAATATGTCTGTGAGCACTCCTGCAAGCTCCCCAGAACACGCTCTGAGAACACGCCCGGGGATGCCATCAGGGCCTGCAGAGGATGCGGGAGAGGGTTTGGTGGTCCTGTAGTCTGTGATGGTCTGGAGTCCTTGCCACATGCGTCGGGGGTTGGAGTTGGAGAAGTGTTCTTCTACCTTCTTTTTGTAATGGTGTTTGGCTTTTTTGATGCCCTTCTTTAGATTAGCCCTGGCTGTACTGTAGGCGTGTGCATCTCCTGACCTAAAGGCAGTGTTGCGGGCCTTCAGGAGGAGACGAACATCCCGGTTCATCCAAGGCTTCTGGTTGGGGTACATGGTGATCCGTTTCTGGGTGGTGACACTGTCTGTGGTTTTGGAGATGTAATCCAGTACAGATGAGGCGTACTGGTCCAGGTCTGTGTGGGTGAACATATTCCAGTCTGTGTTTTTAAATCTGTCCTGGAGCACTGCGTCTGTCCCCTCTGGCCACACTTTAATTGTCCTCACAGCAGGTTTCACACGTTGGATGAGTGGTGAATACCGAGGTGTGAGGAACAGGGAGAGATGGTCCGATTGTCCAATGTGGGGGAGGGGTGTGGCTTTGTAGGCTCCAGCCAGGTTGGAATACACATGGTCTAAAGTCTTGTCTCCTCTGGTGTGGCAGGAGACATGTTGGTGGAATCTGGGGAGGACTGTCTTTAAGTTGGTGTGGTTGAAGTCGCCAGCAACAATAAAAGCAGCCTCGGGGTGTTTATTCTGGTGTTTGTTAATGGCTGCAGAAAGTTCTTTTTGGTCGCAAATGCGACCAAATTTCTCCATGGTGCGACTAATAAAAAATACTTGGTTGCACCGGTGCGACCAAGTAAAAAAAATACTTGGTCGCACCGGTGCAACCAAGTATTTTCTCGGAAAAAAAGTTTCAGCAACCCTGAAAGTCTCCGTGTGTTCAACAACAGGCACACATTATGCCCATGTCGTGTTCTAAACCAATCAGAGATACTCAGAGGCGGGGACCTCTGTGATTGGCCGTGGTCCAGATATTCCTGCAGACCTACTTGTGTTTACGTTTGAAAGTGCGGGCAGATAGAGAAGGGTGAGTAGCCCAGGTCAGAAGTGTATGAAGTTGGTATTGAGAAAATATGAAAAGAACAATTGATAACTTTTTCGTTAAGTTAAGGCCTGATCAGTCCAAAATTCTGAGCCAGCGCTCTGACACGGAGCCATCAACCTCTCCGTTTTTGTCAAACACTGGTCCGGAGACGGCATCAGAAAATGAGCCACATACGATCGACTCCCAGCCGGAGTCCACTGAAAGTAAAAGTGAGAAAATGTATAGATTTCGAATCGAGTGGCTTGACCAGTTTCCCTGGCTAAGATACAGCCAAGCTGACAATATGATGCACTGCATTTATTGTCGCGAGTGTGGAAAGACCATGGCCGGCAACACAGCATTTGTTACTGGTGCTAATACGTTTCGAATTGAAACGCTGAAAAAGCATACAGCATCGAGAAGACACATTATATGCCGCGATAAATGCTCTGCCAAAATGTCCCCGCTCCCCACTGCCTTTCAGCGGCAGGCAGGAGTAAACGGGTCATCGGAGGAGGCCGAGATGATCATTAAGTTTAACATCGCCTACAATATTGCAAAAGAAGAAGTTCCGTTTACTAAGTTCAAGTCAGAAATAACTCTTCACAGGAAAAATGGCTTGGACATAAACCCCACATACAGCAATGATGTTGCGTGCGCCCAGTTTATAGGCGTAATCGCTGACACACTGAAAAAAAAGACGTCAGTGGAAATTGCGAACAGTACATACATGGCCTTCCTGATCGATGGAGACACAGACATCGCCACAAAAGAATGTGTCATTGTGTACGCTCGTATCTTGCAAAAAGGAAGACCAGCGAATATACTGATTGGACACATTGAGGTCCAGCATGCCCATGCCCAAGGTAAGCCATGTCATGTCACGTAGCCTATGTATATGATTAATAATATTACGTCGTGTTACTGAATTAACCATATCTAGCATGTTCTTATCATTGAAAATTAAACATAGCAATAATACATGAATATAGAAACTCAAACTGAAAAAGACTGCATTGTAAACTCTTGATCTGATAAGTAAATGGTATTTTTTTTTAATTTGTTTAGGAATTTATGCTGCCTCAAAGAAAGCATTTGCTGCTCTTGGGGACCAGTGCAGTAACTGGTTGGATAAAATCATTGCTATGGGGGCTGATGGAGCTGCTGTTAATTTGGGCAGCAAAGGGGGTGTCAAGTTAATCATTTTGAAAGGTTGTTAGTTAATCATTTACAAATAAAAAAAAAACGTGAACATGTAAAACTGCGGTGTTAAGTAATGCAGTTTAAAAATTTGGGTACGCCTAACTTTTGTGCTTGTACGCCTAAATTTTGTGCTGGTGCGCCTAAATTTTATTTTTAGGCGCACCAGTGCAACCATGGCAAAAAGTTAGTCTAGAGCCCTGTCTTAGAGCCGGCTCTTTGACGTGAACGACGCGAGCCGGCTCCTTATCGCGAGCCGTCACGTGGGTTTTTTTTTTTCTTTCTCTCAGCCTCTCTCTCGCACTTTTTTTCCGCTTCACTCTGCACGCGAGCCTTGTGCTTTATGCTGGGCAGAGGGGGGAGGGGCGGTAGTTACACTCAGTAGCACAGGAACAGAGCCAGAGAGAGAGAAAGAGAGGCAGGGACAACAACATTAGAAAGGTATAGTAATCATCCACAACTATTTTCAGTTGCAGATGATAAAGGATTGAGAAAGTTTATTCATGCAGGTCCATATGACAGAGAATATGCATGTTCTTTTAGTTTTCATATTATAATTTCCCCATGGGGATCAATAAAGTATCCATTATTATTATTATTATCATTATTATTATTATTATTATTATTATTATTATAATTTATATTTAATTGTGTTGTGGTTTGCAGTGTTTTGTGTTCTTTTCACTTTACATTTGTGAAAGGAAAAAGCTGAAATTTAAATAGTTAAAACTTGAAATGTGAATAGTTGATTTTTGTATTATATGATTTATTTATTACATTTTATGTGGAGTGAATAAATAAAAGTATATTTACGGTGGCCCCTAGAGACAAAGCACATACAAACTTCAAATCACGTACGAACTCTGAAGCATGTACAAACTCCAAAACACGTAAAAATACGTACAAACTCCAAAACACGTAAAAACACGTACAAACTCCGAAGCACGTAAAAACTCAGAAGCATATAAAAACTCAAAACACGTACAAAAGACAACAGAAGTGCTCCAGGATGCTGGGCGCAGTGTTGAGCCTTTGTTATCTTGTGGCTACACAAGCCAGCAAGTACCAACGACCGGATTTGGTGTGTGGTAATAACAGGTAAATGAACTTTTTTTTTAAATTATTTGAATATATATATGAGTGCCTGTGTATAAATACACAAACAATACACACATGCTTTCAATTGTGTAATTTAAGTGATCTAGTAGCTCTGCTTTGGAAGTTCAGTTCATGCTAGAAATGTGTTTTGGAGTTTGTACGTGTTTTGTCTCTAGGGGCCACCGCATATATTTATATATAAACATATATAAATAAAACCACTTGTTTTTATGTTAGTAATTCCTTTTGTGCATAATTTTATATTATTGTTAATAATAAATTAATTAAAGCAACAAAACAACCTGAAGAGCCGGTTCGGAGCCGAAAGAGCCGGCTCTTTTTAGTGAGCCGAACCGAAAGAGCCGGATCTCTAAAAAGAGCCGGAAATCCCATCACTACCGCCCAGCCGGGGAGAGTGGGCAGCCTCCGGTGTTCTGGAGATCTCTGGGATGAGTCGGAGATCGGCGATAAAACTGTTGGAGTTGTGAGTCCAGATGTCCAGAAGCTCTTGTCTGCTGTAGGTCAGCAACGCACAGCAATTCTGGACGAATAATCCGGTTAAAAGTAGATAAAAAACCGCTAAATAGCAGATTCTGGAGAGACACTGAGCCTCGCGTTGTTCACGCGCCGCCGTTTATCCACTTGTCGTCACACAGATCAAAGGTTGAAGAAACACAGTAAAAATATGATTCTTGGCTGATGAGAATTAGAATAATGTATAGGTGGTGATAAGGGCAAAAGATGGTCTGAAGACTGGTTTCATGTTTTTTTTCATGGTTCAATGGTTTATCAGTGGACTGTCACATTACTGATGTCTTTGAAACTAGGATTAGTTGATTGTTTCAGCTAATCACAGTCAAATAACTGACATTGTGTTCTGCAAAACCTCTCAGGGGGGCGGTTCGGACATTTATCTGTCTAATTGTAATTGAATGCAAACTATTAGTCACCTTTCACTTTACGCTTATGTACTCTTCTTTTTTTTTTTAATTAATAAAGTCCTGCTTATATAGTAGACTCATCCAGTTGGTGTTGCTTTCTAAAAAAGCAACCTTGGTTGGTAATATAAAATATGGTAAAATCAACCTACTTCATTTACAATGATACAGGGAGAAACGTTAGTGTCTGCTACCACTATGATGTTGAGATGAGCCAAGTGGTTTCAGCTGGGATGATACCTTAAAGCAGTGTTTCCCAACCAAAGTGCCGCAGGACATAGGTGTGCCATGAGAAATGATCAGGTGTGCCGTGGAAGATTATCTGGTTTCACCTGATTGGTACTCTAAGCCAGTGTTTCCCAACCATATTTCACATTAGGTAGTTGTACTGCCCTCTATTGGAAGAGAATGTAATTGTTCTGCCTGTTACTCATGCAGATCGCTTACAGTACTAGTCAGGTGGAACCAGATAATCTTCCACGGCACACCTGATCATTTCTCATGGCACACCTATGTCCCGCGGTACAGTAGTTGGAAAACACTGCTCTAAGCGATGGGGGTGAGTAACGGGCAGAACAATTACAATTAAAGGTTGGGAAACACTGGCTTAAAGAATAACATTTAGGTTAATTTCAGAATTTTTGTTTACAGATTATTAAAAGCTCATCTGTTTGCTTTGGATGTGTCTATTTTCTGTGCCTTTTTCCTACATGTACAGTGGGGCAAAAAAGTATTTAGTCAGCCACCGATTGTGCAAGTTCCCCACCTAAAATGATGACAGAGGTCAGTAATTTGCACCAGAGGTACACTTCAACTGTGAGAGACAGAATGTGAAAAAAAAAAATCCATGAATCCACATGGTAGGATTTGTAAAGAATTTATTGGTAAATCAGGGTGGAAAATAAGTATTTGGTCAATAACAAAAATACAACTCAATACTTTGTAACATAACCTTTGTTGGCAATAACAGAGGTCAAACGTTTACTATAGGTCTTTACCAGGTTTGCACACACAGTAGCTGGTATTTTGGCCCATTCCTCCATGCAGATCTTCTCGAGACCAGTGATGTTTTGGGGCTGTCGCCGAGCAACACGGACTTTCAACTCCCGCCACAGATTTTCTATGGGGTTGAGGTCTGGAGACTGGCTAGGCCACTCCAGGACTTTCAAATGCTTCTTACGGAGCCACTCCTTTGTTGCCCGGGCGGTGTGTTTTGGATCATTGTCATGTTGGAAGACCCAGCCTCGTTTCATCTTCAAAGTTCTCACTGATGGAAGGAGGTTTTGGCTCAAAATCTCACGATACATGGCCCCATTCATTCTGTCCTTAACACGGATCAGTCGTCCTGTCCCCTTGGCAGAAAAACAGCCCCATAGCATGATGTTTCCACCCTCATGCTTCACAGTAGGTATGGTGTTCTTGGGATGCAACTCAGTATTCTTCTTCCTCCAAACACGACGAGTTGAGTTTATACCAAAAAGTTCTACTTTGGTTTCATCTGACCACATGACATTCTCCCAATCCTCTGCTGTATCATCCATGTGCTCTCTGGCAAACTTCAGACGGGCCTGGACATGCACTGGCTTCAGCAGCAGAACACGTCTGGCACTGCGGGATTTGATTCCCTGCCGTTGTAGTGTGTTACTGATGGTGACCTTTGTTACTTTGGTCCCAGCTCTCTGCAGGTCATTCACCAGGTCCCCCCGTGTGGTTCTGGGATCTTTGCTCACCGTTCTCATGATCATTTTGACCCCACGGGATGAGATCTTGCGTGGAGCCCCAGATGGAGGGAGATTATCAGTGGTCTTGTATGTCTTCCATTTTCTGATGATTGCTCCCACAGTTGATTTTTTCACACCAAGCTGCTTGCCTATTGTAGATTCACTCTTCCCAGTCTGGTGCAGGTCTACAATACTTTTCCTGGTGTCCTTCGAAAGCTCTTTGGTCTTGGCCATGGCGGAGTTTGGAGTCTGACTGTTTGAGGCTGTGGACAGGTGTCTTTTAAACAGATGATGAGTTCAAACAGGTGCCATTCATACAGGTAACGAGTGGGGGACAGAAAAGCTTCTTACAGAAGACGTTACAGGTCTGTGAGAGCCAGAGATTTTCCTTGTTTGAGGTGACCAAATACTTATTTTCCACCCTAATTTACGAATAAATTCTTTACAAATCCTACCATGTGAATTCATGGATTTTTTTTTTTTTTTCACATTCTGTCTCTCACAGTTGAAGTGTACCTCTGGTGCAAATTACTGACCTCTGTCATCATTTTAAGTGGGGGAACTTGCACAATCGGTGGCTGACTAAATACTTTTTTGCCCCACTGTAACTGTGCTGCGTATATATCAGCCTAAAAATATCTTTGTAGCTTTCCACACATTGAAATAACAACACTTTAAATCAACGTGCAATCAGAACATGCTTGGATAGAGAGTCTGTAAAGCTTTGCTTGAAACTTGCTGGCTTAAATCTTATTTGAAATTGGATTTATAAAGTAAAGTTTCTATCGCGCTTACTGTGATGCTGTTGTTTGACACATTATGATTTATTCAAAAGCATGAAGTCTCACTATTTCAACTGTAAACCGCATCAGTGTCATGAATCCTTGGTACACATCCAGCAAAGATAAAAGCACTGCAAATACTCTTTTGTTAACCACAGCTGTTAAGTAACTCATTTAGGCCACAGCGCTGATTTCATGTTAGAAACAATACACAATACAGAGCTCAACTCACCCATTCTGACACCAAGAGGTCCTAACACGTTGCCTGAACAGTTTTGTTCATAAATAACCGGACGGTGGAGGAGGCAGTGTTATGGGCATGCGTGGCTGCTAATGAGCTGTTCTGTTGGCAGTAGCCACCATGTATGAGATGATGTGCTTTGCTTCTGATCATGAGCCATTTATTTCCATCAACCTGTTAGGAGTTATTCTGGGTTTCATCTGGAAAAAGAATTTTTTTTCCCAGAACTGGGCAGGTTCTTTAAGACGACTCTCTGGCCTCGTTGTTCTTGAGCATTACCAGTAGTTTGGATCTTGCTGTAAACTTTCTATATTTCAAATCATGACGGCTTCTATTGAATATTGCAAAAGCAACCCAAGAGCTTCTCAGGGCAAAGAAAAGGAGCATGTTCAATGGCGTAGTCAGTGACCTGATCTCAACCCACTAGAACGTGCTTTTCAGTTACTGAAGATAAAACTGAATACAAAGTAACACACAAACAAACAGCAACTCAAAGCAGCTGCAGTAAAGGCCTGGCAGAGCATCTCAAAGGAGCAAACGCAACATTTGGTTCTGAACTTCAGACGGTCTTTGACTGAAAAGGATTTTCTTGAAAACAATGCTTCCATTTAACGTTATCTTAGTTTGTCCAATTAGTTGGACATCTGAAAATCAGGCACTATGTATAAAAATGGCTGTAAAAAAAAAAAAAAGAAAAAACTTCCTACACAGTTAATGCAATAGTTTTGTTAAACAACTTTAATTGAAGCTGAAAGTCGACACTTCAGTCACATCTTGATTGTTTGATCTCAAATCCACTGGTGGTGTTCAGAGTCAACATTATGGATCTAACTGGATGTGCAAGATGAGAGTGAGGCTGGTCTTTGGTGTCTTTTGGTGTTGTGTTAAGTCTTAAATGCCAAAGGACACCTTGTGTGCATCTCTGAGACAGCCAGCATCTTTGACAAAAACAATATTTGATGCCCTTGCAGGGAGGACAGGCTCTGTCAGGCACTAAAGAGAAAGGACGTAGTGTGTGCCGCTTGCACAGTCTCCTAAACACAAAGTGGTTTTTAAGCAAGCAGTGACTCCATTACCTCCTCAGTTGTTTTCACACACTCCTCCCCTCCATTCATCTCCATCTCTCCTTCATTTGTCCCCCTTTGTCTTTCCTCTCTCTCTCTGTCTCTCTCTGTCTCTCTCTGTCTCTCTCTCTGTCTCTCTCTCTCTCTGTCTCTCTCTCTGTCTCTCTCTCTCTCTGTCTCTCTCTGTCTCTGTCTCTCTCTCTGTCTCTCTCTCTCTGTCTGTCTCTCTACAAACACTAAATCACTGTCGTCCCGTTGGACTGCTGGTGTATGTTGTCTCTTTCTTTCAGCCCATGAATAAATTATCAAGGAGAACAAGGGGCTGCTTTCCTTCATGGAAAACACTGGCGCTTGCCTTTGCGTGTGTGTGTGTGTGTGTGTGTGTGTGTTGATGTATATGTGTGTATCTTTGTTCATTCAGTGGAGGGATTTGGGGAGTGTGTTATCGCTAGGTGCTCAGTACATCTGGACTGAGTTGGACTCTCAAAGGTTCCTGAGATTGAATGTGACACACACACACACACACACACACACACACACACACACACACACACACACACACACACACAGTCAGCAGCAATTGCAGCAGCTAAAGCATATCTGTGGTCGATTGGAGTTAGTTTGAGCGGATGGTGTGAAGGGCAGCCAAAGGAGCAGCCTTCTGTGACTAATAACATGACGCACACTCTCTCACACACATGCGCACACACACAAACCGTGCACCACACACATAGAACACATTCTCTCTGAAGTCAAAGGATCGATAGCGTAGCCGCAAGGAGGCTAATCAATAGGCCGGATTTGCGCTGCTGGAGGAAGAGAATCAAGTCTGTTTTCCCAAGAAAACTCACGCACATGGGACAGATGCAGTTATGAGCGCACATTCTCCCTCCTCCACGATAAATGCATAGATGCACCGATACACCAACGAGCTTCTCCTCCAATTCCTCACATGTACGGCCACACACGCTAACGCATCTCCCCTGGTGTGGTGCCGTGCAGCTTATGCACCACTGAGACAGTTGTAACGCAGTCTACCTGTAAACAGAGAGAGCCATGTCCGCTGAGCTGGTTGGCATTTACAGAGCCTACGGCTGTCAGATATATCATACACCAGATTTATTTTCAGCCAGAGATTTGTGTAAATGCCTTGTGGACGTGTGCGATGGAGATTGCACATAACCTCTTCATTTTGACAAAAAAAGAAAAAAAATTAGAGGAACAAGTGACTGAGAAGTTTGCATGTGGCTGCCTTTAAATATGAGTAGTATCATTTTTCTTGTTATTAGCAGCACAATAATCAAATTCAGTTGGGGTTTTTTTAAGTTAAATATCTTGAATTAAGAGTTGTTCCTCTAATAGTATTAGGAAAATAAAATAGTATTTTGTATTATGATGTTTATATTGTTCAGTCCTAAAGTTTATTCTTTGAGGTTGGAGTCGGTTTTGGATGAGGTACAGGCAGGTGATTCCATGTGAAGCCTCTTACTATCTGCTGCTGGCAGAATATAGTCTAACATTTAGAAAGCTAGATCTGTCTAAATGCTCTGAAGCAGTGTCCTAATTGCTCTCCATATGTGGTACAGACATATAGGTGAAAATGTTGTAGTTACCTTCTATACTTTATTCTCTATGAATAGCTCTACCTGTAAATGTTCAGTTTTATTCATGTGCAGGAAGTATGACTTTTCCTGGATGATTGAAGTTCAACCACGGTTTTGCATTATTCGGGTATTTGAAAACGCTTCTGAATATTAAGGCGAATGTTTCTGCAAGTGTGCATCAGGAGGAAAATATGCACACACTTACAGAAGGCAGACATACTTTAAGGAATAGCGTACACAGATACATCAGGACGGTTTTTCAAGGGATCTGAGGATGTGCTCGGTAGCCTCAGACTTTATTGTACAAAGAGCACTTCACTCATATTTATGGAAACATGTTGGATGGTATTTAAGTGTTTCATCAGTGGAGATATGCGATAGATTCAACAGACGAGCTTTTGAAAACTCGTAGTTGGGTGACAATTATAATTTTTTTCATTCAGTACAATCTCAATAATAATCGCAAAACATAGAGACTCTGGGTTTATACGACATTCACACAAATAAACTTCATCAGTATTTCAACCGCGTCATTCATGCAGATGCACACAATAACAGTGCCGTTTATAATGAATTCACAAATCTGACAGTCGGAGACAAAGGCTGTTTAAAACGTCAGTATCAAAGAAATGTATCCTCTAACATAATAGTAGCAAATGCAGACAGTGTTTTTTTTTTACTTAGTTTTTAGCTTTAATTTGTCAACCTGCTTCATTAAACAGACAAGAATTGTGTTTGTGTGCTTATTGATGAAGTCACCAACGACAGCGTTCGAAAAACACAGTACGGTAAAATATGTGTTGAACGTGTCACCAAAGTAAATATAATTCTAAAGATGCCGCTGACATGAAATTCTCACCATATGTCAATATCAACCCATCCAATCCACACATGCAAAAAAAATCAAAGCATAGATGTCCATAAATTAATTAATAATGAGAAATGAAGTATTGAACACATGAAGAAAGGGAGGTGCAAAAAGTCATGGAAAGTAGTGACACCAGCTGAAATCTGCCTGTAATTAGAAAGCAGTCCTGCCACTTAGTGCACATTAATATCAGCTGTTTCAGTCCCAACAGATGACCTATAAAGCAGCTGTGTGCCCAGCTGTTGAGTGTGTGTGTGTGTGTGTGTTCCCTAAATCTAACAGAATCTAACTTGATGCTGGCTGTCACTTTCTCAAAACCACAGCCTAACAAGATTCTCGATGCTCTGGAAGCTCTCCTGTTTAGTGACAAATCAGATTCACTTCTCCAAATACCTGAAGATACCTTGTTTAAATTGGACTTTCTGTGTGTGTGTGTGTGTGTGTGTGTGTGTGTGTGTGTGTGTGTGTGTGTTGCCAGGGTTGTGATTTGATTAGGTATTCTTTCCCTGAACAGCGCCGTCATGCATCAACCGTCAGACCACACCGTGACCTTCCTCAAGCGCTCCAGTGTGTGTTGTTTTGTTTGTGTCTCTGTGGATGCATATATTTTGAGTGTGTGTGCGCCCTGGGCTTGGTTTGTGTGAGTTTTGCGTGCTTGCACATCAGTATGCATTACTTGAATTTGTTTGTTTTTGCCTTTATCTATAAGAGTGTGTGTGTTTGTGTGTTTAATCACGTGAGTGTGTTAAATGCAATGGTATCTCCATGACTGTCAGATAAATGTAACTGGGTGGAAGAGGTGCGTGTGTGGCAGCTTAAGATCTTCACTGTGTGACAAAACCTTTTTGTGTGTGTGTGTGTGTGTGTGTGTGTGTGTGTGTGTGTGTGTGTGTGTGAGAGAGAGAGAGAGAGTGTGAGTGTGCGCCTTCGTGCCACCAGCTGAGTGACAGATCGTGTTGAATGGTGCGGAACTGCAGCAGCCGAGCACACTTCACAGCCACTGACTTACTGCGGTGCCACTCAGACACACTCTCTCTCACTCACACACACACACACACACACACACACACACACACACGGACTTTGTTATGTGTCTCCGGGTAGAGATAGCAGACTGCTGACTTTATGATATGGATGCCTCCGTCTGTGTTGATAATGCATTTTCAACACACTTCTCCTCACTCCACTTCTAAGGACATAATTCACGCACACATCTGGCCCTCCTCCTCCACCTCACTACATCTCCTCTTCCTCTTCCTCCCCCAACTGTCCATCTTTTGTTTCTTCCATTACTTTACTCGTCATCAGTCTTCATGTCATCTTTCTCCTCCATCCCCATCTTTCCTTTGTCATCCTCTCTTCCTATCATTTATCTTCCCTTTATATCTTTTCCCCCCTCCAACTTCTCATCCTCTTCATCCTTCCCCACCCTTCACATCCAGTACTCACCTTTCTCCTACTAATTGGCCCTTGCTCCACTCTGCCTGCACGCCTCCCTGTTTTTTCCTGCTCCGCTCTAACCCAATTGACCTCTCTGTCCTCCCTTTCTTTCCCTCCTCTGTCATCTCTGGCTCTCCTTTCCCCCCCCTTTTTTTCCTCCTCTCTTTAATGCAGCTGTCTGTCTTGGGCGTCACTTGTTCATCCCATCATGGCAGCTTTATTATTCTCTTTCATAGCGTTAATAAGGCAGCTGTCAGCCACAAGAAGACAATCCACTCTCAGCAGCATAACTACAGCTACTAATGTTCTCTGCTGCTCCTGATGGTGACATGGCAGTTTCCATCACTAATACAATAAAAGCCACTATTCAAATTAGTAGTTTTCAACATTATGATTAGGGCTGCCACAAACGATTATTTTGATAGTCGACTAGTCACCGATTATTTTTGCGATTAGTCGACTAATCAGATCATCATCCATTGGACGTAAAACTACAGCTTATTGTACCAGCAGCATCTGCTCTTATATAACTATCATTAGCTTACAGCTTTAAGTGTTTAAGGTCTGTGCTAACTAAAAATAAAGACAAGATGATAGTTTATTAAATTTTAATGAAATTTGCAGATTGTTTCGGTGAAGTTTAATAAACTCCTTGCTATCTAAAATATAACGAAGTATATTCTCGAGCATCTCACACTGGCACTGGCATCCTTGTACATGCAGTGCTGCCATCTTCTGTTTCAGTCCGTTATTACACTCTTAAATCCTGCTATTATTCCTGCGTCTTTTGTGATCTTACAAAGCTTCAAACGACGCGTCGACTATTAAATCAGTCGTCGACGATTTTGATAGTCGACGTAATCGTGGCAGCCCTAATTATGATGCAGTACAATACGCACTACTCTGCCATCTTGGGTTTTCTTTTTCTTTTTTGTCCCCTTGAATCGTTCATTTGCACATAGAAAGTCGTTCTTGACCTTGCTGCTGGTGACTTCATACCAAACACTATAGCATAATGATTGGGTTATATTTGTAAATAAAATTCTTTCAAAATTCAGGGCCTGCATCCTGTGTAGTTGCATCTTTGCTTTCACTGCTTCTTGCCGGCTACGCTGCATACTGCCGTGTCGTACGCCTCCTCGTGTTTATTCTTCCTCGTTCTGTTATTCGTCCTCTGTTTCTCATCCCTTGGATTTGTCTTCTTTATTTCTCCTTCACTTGCTCGCTTCCACTCCCGCTTTCCCCACCAACCGATTTCCCGCCTTCATCTCGTCCCACTCGTCTCCTTCCACACTATTTGCTTTTCCTCTCGCTCTCTTTAGTGCTGTTTTGTTCTTTGTTTGCTCCATCACCTCAATCTGCCTCTTCTCTTAGGATAAGACATTTGTTTCATCTGCTTCTCCTACGTGTGAAAGAGGACAGTAGACTGTCTGCTGTAAAGTGGCTGAATGCACTCTCAGCGGGTCATCGGCCTGTGTGGAGTCTCAAATTCATGAATGCAACTGAATTAGTTTTTTTACCCTTCAGCCTGAAATGTTGGTTCACTTTGTGAATATGAAAATTTGAGAAAGATGTCACCTAGGGGTTTCAAATTGATACCACATGTGCATCTTTTAAAAATCTCAGACATCTTTTAATATCATTTACTTTGACCTCAAGGTCAAGGTCAGAGGCCTAGTTTTGAACATGATAAGTCGAGAAAGATGACGTGTAGTGTGACAAATATGCAAAAGAAATCAGGCAAATACTTTTTCGTTGCACTGTATGTAAAGAATAATCTGTGTTAGATATTTAGGACCACGATCCATGGGCAGACATGGGGACGCACTGTTTCAAGTAGTGGCTGTTGCTCATGAGAGTAGCAGGTCATCTACCAACCTGAAGGTCGTCGGTTTGATCTCTGGCTGCTCCTGTCATGTTAAAGTGTCCTCGGGCAAGATATTAGCCCCAAGTTACTCTCGGATGTGTTCATCTGAGTATGAATATTTGATAGAAAACACTTTGATGTAGGAAAAGAAAGTGCTTGTATGAATGGGGGCTCAAGTAGAGTAGACGAGTGCTACACAAGAATGAGTCCACTCTTTTTTTTTTTAAAGTAAAATAAATAAATTAAAGGAAGAAAAGATTTGCTCCCAAAAAGCCACTGACAGCAAACATATGCTCACTTACATGCACACTAGTAAACATTTACAGCTGTGTTTGTGCTCTTACACAGATGGGTTCAGTAGGTTTAAAATGCTGCTTGGAGCCAAACACCCTCCACATGAGTAGTAGAGTTTTGAGCCGTGCTCCTCGAGCAGTTAAACCAGTGTAGGCAAAGGGTGTGTTTTGCATATTTAATTGTCTGCACTTATTTCCCAATATTCATTTAATCTGTTCCAAAATATGTAGTAGTTCTGATGAAACTTGATGATTTAACTTTCTGTTTAAGGCATTGTTCAGTGGGATAATAATCTCCATAGCATTTTAATTTCAAACTAAACTAAACTATATCGTGTGCCCTTTTAATATAATTGCGAACACCACATTATTCGCACATTATTGCATTGTTATTCAGCGGCCCCGACAGCAGCGCCCTTTTTTCTGTCTTGCACGTTGTTTGACCTGTTGTGCTGAAGATGGTAGACATCCATAAATACTAAAGGTCATGCCTCTGTGTGCATGTACAATCTGCTGTTTTCCCTTTGAGATGTCAGCCTGTGCTGTCCACTTAATATAAGCTCAGCGTAGAAGCGGAAATGCCAGGTATGCTTTCCAACTCCTGCTTATCGCCTCATCAAGCACTTTCTATAACAGCATTATTTCACGCTTTGATGTAATTTGAACGCGGCATGTACCTGGAGAATGTTAACTCCAGTTTCAGGCAACGAGTGAATGAATATTCATACACAGTCTCAGGCAGTTCGTTCCCAGATCATGTCCAGGTCTTTGCCTTATACATTTTGTCTCCTTTTGCACTTGCTGTCATTGGTGTTTATATAATATATATATTATAAAAATATTATAAAGTATAATATATCTATATTTTATATTTGAAATTATATACATATGCACTATATTATATTAAATAAGATATATGTTACAGTGAAGTAGTGAGCCGACCTTCATTTCTTTATATTTTGTTAGATATGGTTCTGGAATGATTCTCTTCTTGGGATGTTTCTGCCTTTTGTTCTGTTGTCGTCAAAATGAATCAACACTGCTTCAATAATGTTGACGTCAGGCTCTGAGGAGCATTAGCAGTGTGTTGTAGACATAACTGCTGGAAAAATCAAGCTTTTGACAATCAGATGCTTTCCAAATCGTATTGCACGGTAGCTCAAAATCTGGTGGCACTGTTCTGCGTTCATAATTACATGAGTTTTGAGCAGGTTCCCACACCACTGACTGTCTCCCCAAACCACGACAGAGCCTCCAGCATGCTTTCACAGACGAGTGTGTAGACTCTCCTGACCACCTTCATACATATTTAAAGATTTGTGTGAAAAATTTTACATTTTGGATTCATTCATAACCTGTTACCACTGAGCTTCAGTCCAGTTCTTGTGTAATTTGGCATACCTCAGCCTTTTTTGTAGCTTTAACTGAAGAAATGGGAAAAAATTGTGTTTTTGGCAACAGCTGCTAGTAACACAGTGCCTAAAGATACAGTTCAAAGTGGGTTCTCGGCTACGTTTTCTGTTATGTGTAGACGCAACACTTCACTGGGTCAGTGTTGAGTGGCTCACAGTAAATAAATTAATAATAATAATAATAATAATAATAATTCCTCTCAAATGGACTGGACTGAAAATTTGAAAAAAACGTTTTTGGTCTTTAATAATTGTTCAAAACCACTTGAAAAAATTACAAGAAATTCTGGTTGTTTGGATACTTAATACAGTCCCGATAAAAGTTTAAGACCAATTAAAAAATGGCAAAAATATCATATTTTGCATGGTTGGATCTCACGGCGCGACATCACTGCTGAGGTGGGACGCAGTAAGACAGTCATTTGGAATATTTTAAACGATTCTGAGGGTTATGGAACAAAAAGTCAAGTGGAAGACCCAAAAGAATTTCACCAATTGGCTGTCCATCAAGACACTGGACGATCCTCGACCCAAATTGAGGCCGTTACTGGTGCCAACTGCAGCCCCACAACCATCAGACGGCATCTGACACTCAAGGGCTTCAAAAACAAAAACGTCTTCAAAGGCCTCGTCTCCTTGAACGCCACAGAACTGACTGTTTGGACTTTAAGCACCAAACATGGGGCATTGAAAGGTGGAAGAAAGTTTTCTTCTCTGATGAGAAAAAACTTAACCTTAATGGTCCTGATGGTTCCCAACGTTACTGGCATGACAAGCAGATCCCACCTGAGATGTTCTCTACGCGCCACAGTGGAGGGGGCGCCATAATGATTTGGGGTGCTTTTTCCTTCGGTGGAACAATGGAGCGTCGTTAAACAGCTGCAGGCTATGTCCAGATGTTGCAGAGAGTGTCCATTATGACTGAGGGTCCTCGTCTGTGTGGCAACAACTGGGTTTTTCAACAGGACAGCGCTACAGTACACAATGCTCACAGGACAAAGGACCTCTTCCAGGAGAATAACAGCACTCTTTTGTTGTGTGGCTTCATGGCTGTTTAACATCGCTCAGCTTGATCGAAAGTTGCAACAAAGCCGCTAAACTGGACCTTGCGCTGACATGTTGTGTCTGTTTTTACTCAGCAACTTCTTGTTAAAGGGAGGTAGATTAGACTGAGCAGGCAGTGCTTCACTGTCACTTGGCTTGTCTGTTGAGTACATCAGGGAGGAACTTACAGCAGGCTGTGCCCCAGCGCAGACGTTCCGTGTGACAGCCGTCAGATGGTGGCTTTGACTGGTGTGTATTTGACAGGTGATCTGATTTGACAGCAGCCATAAGAGAGTTTAGTTTGCTTGGTGCATTTCATTCAAACTGCCATCGCCATCAAGTAAAGACTCTATTCACCTGTTTGGGGGGCTGGTTATCGATTGGCGTCTCCCTTCCAATTCCACATTCTCTCTTCAAACGCAGCTGACCCTGACAGCCAGTCACAGTCTGTCGCTGGCCGTCTGTCAGCTGCATCACTTTGTGTCACCTCAGATAACTAATTACAAGGGATACTCGTTTCTCCATAACCAGATTGTGGGCAGGAATGCTCTGCGTGACTGTCAAGCGTTAGGCCACAAATTTTGGCAGCATGTCTTTCCAAATCCTTCCGAATATACAGAAGAAAATTTAAGCTTTTCACCCACAGTGATATTTAGGATTTCCTTATTTATTTCTTCTCTGTTTCACAGCTGCTGTGTGGGATGTAGCATTGAAAGGCTATGTAGTCTCAATTTTGTCACACTCTGCATGCTCTGAAATCAAATGGACAGGCATACAGTAACACGCTCACTTGTTGCTGTCTTCTTGCAAAGGCCCGTGATGGACTTAAGAGAATTTAAGACTAAAGTTCGATCTGTTTTTCTGTGTAAATTTGATAATATACAGCTTTGATGACAAATATTTTAGATCATATTAGATCTTGACTGAATCTACAACATACTGATGCTGTTAAGCCCGGGGTCAGCAACCTTTAAGACCCAAAGAGCCATTTGGACCCGGTTTGCACGGAAAAGAAAACACTGGGAGCCGCAAATCCTTTTTGACATCTAAAATGAAGATAACACTACACACATTGTTTTTTACCTTTATGCTTTGTATAAACAACTATAGTGTGTTGCTTATGAAATCCATGAAAGGCTACAAAGTAAATGCAATTTTATTTATTTAATGAACACATTTTGAACTCTTAAAAAATTATAACAAAAAATAAAAACATCCAGTTGAAGGTCTCTCTTAAATGAATTAAAAAGCTGAACTTAAATTATCCATGTCGCAAACAAAAACTGATCCTTATATCGCCTTTGGGCTTTCGGAGCATGTAGAGCCTTGACCTGAATTTTAAAAATAATCGGAAAAAAGTGAATAATAAATATTTGCAAAATATCTGCATAAATATTTATTTTACCTGGTTAATGTGTATGGCGGGGCGTGGCCTGCAGTGCCGCTGCAGGAGAGGTGGTCGCACCTGAGCGTCATCTGCAATCAGGCTTTGCCGCCTTAAAGTCTGCGCTCTCTCTGCTGTTGTGTTATGTGTCGGGCTGTGTGCTGGAAAGCTAAAGCCAGCTGCATGTGTACAGCAACCGTGTGTGAAAAGTGGTTAATAAAGAGAAGCTGTAAAGCATGTTCATGCAAACGTTGTCGGGTCTGCCGTGGTATGTTTACAATGGGACTCCTGCTCCTAACCTCTGCACACAGCTTCTGTAGACCGGGGCTGTACGAAGTCACTTTCATCTTTACGCAGGACTGTAAGCTGCCGTCTGTGAGGTGTGAGCGGGTTTTTTTTATATTTGTATTTTATCATTATCTCTTTTATTGAGAAAGCAATTGAACATAACAGTGGTATGGCTTTTTACACTCTTTGCTTTCACATTTTTTAGATTATAATTGAAAAGAAAAAAGAGAAAAAAAGAGAAAAAAGATGAGAGAAAAGAATAAAAAGACTTGCGTTAGGAGGTAGCAAGGCAGGTAAGTTCACATAATACTCAGGGCTTTAACGTAAAAAAAAAAAGCATGGTTCATAAAAAAATCACACCTCACAGGCTTAACATGTCCATTTAGACCATATTCTGCAAAAGGTATTCCTCTGAAGTTTAAGAGAAAATGACAATTGTTCCATCGTATAGATCTCTTGTACAGAATGTATCCAATCTTCCATCGTTGGTGGTTCAGGCTTAAGCCCTCTCCTCGTAAGGGGCTTCTTACTTGCAGCCAGTAGGATATACAAGAGTCTTCTATCATTGGAATTCAGTTTATCCACTGGTACATTACACAAAAATATGGTCTCAAAGGTTAAAGGAAAAACAAATGAAAAAACATTTTGTAGATGTTCATGGATTAGAGACCAATACTGGCGAATAACTTTGCAATCCCAAAAGATATAGAAACCATCTCCCCCACATCTCCAACATTTGTCACCAGTTCCCCAATATGTTTGTTGAGCAGGTGTGATGAAAAATTTCCTGATGCTTTCTTCAGCAAAATTCACGCCAAACATTAGACTCAGTGGTAGCCCACTGTATCTTGCATGCGTGGCCCCAACACTCCTCTATAATTGACAAATTACCTTCTTTTTCCCACATTGCTTTAATATACATAGTGCGGTTAATACGAAAAAATAATACTCTTTGACAACTAGAGGGTTCATCGTTAGCAATCCTAAAAGCACACAAAACAAGCATTTTATCAACACAAGAAAAATCCTGAGAACCTTCCAGTTGCATTTTCAAACTAAATTGAATAAGCTTTTAATTAAGTATGGTACACTTTGTTAAAAAAATGCTGAATCCCAGTTGCCTCACCATTTGCTGTTGCAGAGCAAAATTTGACATAAGGGTCTTCTTTATATTAAGTTCTTTGAATGAATAAATAAATAAATAAATAAATAAACCAATTAACAAATTTGCAAAAGTGATGAGAATTTAATTAATGGTGGCCTTGAGAGGTCAAACTGCAATTTAAGAAAATGCCACATGAGAAGAAAGAAAAGCTCTGCAAAAGCACACGAAACACAACAGAAGGTGAATAAAAAGTATTGGAAATTATAAAAATCTGCACCAAAAACACAATAGACTGAATGTTTTGGGTCCAAAACAGCTGCGAAAGTGACAAGCTAGCAATAAACGGCTAATAGCAAACATGTAGCTACAGTACTGTGTGACTGGTGCAATTAAAACATACATTACCTGCATCTTTTTCTGTCACAACACCAATGGATCGTTTCAGTGAATCCTTCTCATGTTGTAGTTTCTGTCACATTAACGTTGCCCCAGAAACACTCCTGCTGTGCTTTATTTCTGTTTTGTTAGCTTTTGCAGGTGTTTTCTTAAGTTGCAGTGCCCTTGACCTCTCAGGGCCACCGTAGATTTTGGTTTTTGGTTTGAATTGTTTTTTCTTTTTTCAATCCATTATTTACAGTGTTTTCTCTGTTTACTCTGTCACCATTTGCTGCCTCCCACCTCCCCAATCCCCTTTTTATTCTTTTATATTGATTTAAGATTTATCTCATAAGATAAACTGGGAGGATTTTTTAATAGAAATTTTCAACATTTCTAACTGTACAGAAATTTATCATGCAGTTATTGGCCACTAACTTAAGTGAATCTTACTAATATGTATTCCTCAACCTTAGTTTCATTATTGCTTTTCCTTAAAAATTCCCTAGAATGGTCCTTTACTGTTTCCCAATATGAATGCATTGCACAGTCCAACCTCTGGCTGCTGTACAGAGATGCTCCTTCCTTCTGCAGTTCATGCGCTGCTGTTCACACTTTGCTGCAGTCCCAACACACATCAATTTACAGCCAATGCATTCCTGATTAGGCATGGACACGGTAATTGTTTTCATTGCCTTGGATTGGAACAACATAGAATCGAATGTGCTCCATCGATCTTTTGTTGGGGGGCCAATTGGGTTTGTTACCAGTGTTGTAGATCTCTCTTGGCCCATGCATTACCCTTTTAGACTCTCTCTCTCTCACCACTTCTTTTTCTCCGATGTTCCACTGTCTGTCTCCACACCCCTTCACTCTTGTGTCTTCCCTGAACATTAATCCCCATCTTTCTCTTCCTTGCTGTCGTTCTTTCATTAGCCGCTTTCCTTGTCTTCTTCTCCTACCTGCACTACTTTCCAATTCTGCTCAACTTATCAGGTTTAAAGCTAAATTAGCACGATTACATATCAGTAACCAATATCACCAAGGTAGTATATCCCTGATAAACTTCTAAAATATGACAGGCTGATTGAATAGAGGCCATGAAAGAGCTTAAGGAATGATGATGCGAGAAACATTATGCCAAAAATGATGCTGTGCATCTTGTGGACATGGCCACCATCACGGCCAATAGAACTTGTGTTAAAATTCGTCTTCTCTGTTCTGGGGTTTTATATGTCAGGACATAACAAATATCTAGTTTTTTACAAGCTCTTAAAATAAAGCGAATAAAACCTGAAATGAACAACATATAACATGTTACACTGTTGGTATTGATTTAACAAAAACTAAGCCAGAATGCAGAAACAAGCATGAAAATCTAATAACAGCCCATAATTATATAGCTTAGATAGAACTTGACTGCATGCTGAGGTGGCAGTTCAGCCATTTGATTCATGTCACAGCAGCTCATGAGTGAATGAACATGGTGTAATACAAGTACTTTAAGAAGTACATTTTTCCAAACACTTACATTTACTTAGATTTACTTGAGTAGGGTTAGGGGTTGCCACTTTAGCATGCAGTCAAGTTCTATACTCTTGCTAAGGACCTACTAATTTTATTCAGGTGTTGCAACAGGGACACATGGAAAGGTTTCAGGATACCGGGCCTCGAGGACTGGAGTTTGAGACCCCTGGCTTAGACTTTCCAACGCCTTGATTCTTTTTTTTCTTTTGTTGTAGAATTGCTGCTGTGGGAGATAATCGTAACTGGCCTGGTTCTTACACAGTGCTTTTCTATTCTACTCGACTACTCAAAGTGCTTTATACAGCATCCCTCATTCACCCATTGACGCCTATTGATACCAGCCTTTCTTCTACGTCCAATTGCTGTCTATCTAACATTCGTGCGCATCAGAGAGCAACTTGGGGTTCAGTATGTTGCCCAAGGGCACTTTGGCATACACACTGGAGCAGCCAGGGGATTGGACCAAGAGCCTTTCAGATAGTGTATAACCTGTATTTCCTGAGCCTTGGTGCCAAGAATCTTTCTTTGTATTCCAGAATGTTGATTCTTTAGTGGGAGAAACATTTTTGTCTCTCATTCAAGTCACTCCCTCAGTCTCCATATTGGAATTTCTTTACTTGGATGACCGACATACCATTGTACTGTATCACCCCAATCATGCCTGGGATCTTTGTCCTGTTTACAATGACCCAACTGTTAGAGTGAATTGTTAAATGTTGTCATTTTTATGCTTGCCAACTCTGATGAAAGAAATTCCACTGTCCTTCCCCCCCAAATTCTCGAGGTTCTGGATGGGGGGCTGTAATGTTTTATTGCAGATACATCCTATCTGGAAGATCTGCTTCTTTTGATGTAAGCTTCCTGCGTTTACGACCCTTTGGTCAGCAGGAGGTCTGACACACACACACACACACACACACACACACACACACACACACACACACACACACACACACACTTAAATACAGAAGTTCACACATATACATACAATGCCTTGTCTTAGAACCATGTGGGCGTGGCTTTGTTCTGAAGTGGTTTGTGTGAACTGTGTCTCAATAAAAAGGGCAGCAAGGGAGGTCGTCGTCGAGGTCATTTTCGTGGTGGACACAGGCCTCCCTTGTGCAAGTGATTGATCGATCGACTGTCTTGTTTTCTTCATGATGAATAAGTCTCTAGAATTAGCGGGGCTTGTGGAAACACAGACCCAACACCAACTTTAGCCAGGCTTTAGAAGTCGGAAAGATGGCCTCGCATGACACTAGAATACTTACTTACGCTGCCTGTCATTCTACTTTTAAGTACCCGTACAAGTCAGCCAGCAGACTGAGAGCAAAGTGCTCTATTGGGGTGATACAGTACAATAGTATGTAAGATAAGATGGGGGCTAATTATTTAAGACCTTATATATGAGGAGAATGATTTTAAATTTGATTCTGGATTTCACAGGGAGCCAATGAAGAGAAGCCAATATCGGGGAAATATGTAATTTCTTTCTAGTATCTGTCAGTACACTCTAGAGCATTTAGGATGAATTGAAGGCTTTTAAAGGAAATTTTTAGGACATTATTTGAAAGGTAACATCCTCTAGTTTCTGAATATTTAACATCTGTCTAAACCAAAACCCAACAGCTAACAAAAACTGACTCTGCTGCCACAGATACCAAGTAATTCTGTAGGAAAATGCGTTCTGACAGTTGTTTCTGTTACGGCCGAGAGGGCCAGGCTGTGGGTGTGGACTCAAATGCAGACACAGAGGGGAGGCAAAACGGGCATGAACACAGTGCTTTATTTACAGTACCTAGTTAAATTACAAAGCAGGAAACTATGAATGCTATGAACTGTGGAAGCTATGAACTGAGAACTGTGAGGCCAAACTATGAACATGAAACTCTGAGTGCTATGACTAGGTGCAAGATTTCATAGACTGATCCTGGGAATGGAAAAAGGGGCAGCGGCTTGGGTGGAGGTACACAGTCACTATAATGAGAAGAGACAGGCAGTCAGTAGCGGTCTAGTGAATCGTAGCCAAAGGATTAGACTGTGGTGTTTTGGGCTTACGCGTTGCAGGTGAAAGTGTCATGTGAGGAGGGGGTGTCCAAGGGGGTCCGGGTGAGGAGTGTCCAGAGAGGGTCCAGAATATACTTGGAGCAAGGGACCTGGCAGGGAGGCAGGCAGGTGGAGTCTTATGATGATAAGGAAGCAACCAGATGACAGAACCAGTGTCCAGGCGGAGATGAGTGTAGTTCAGCTTGTGAAGCGTGACGGCCAGGTGGGTCCTATGACAAAGAAAACACGGTGAGGAGAAATGCAATTGTTAAGAGGCTCTCACAAGGGCTTGGCGGCGTAGCACTAACGTGAGTTAGCAGTAGATCTGGCAGAGGTCTGTTGTGAGCGCTGGTCTTATATGCTGGTGACTTGATTGGAATCAGGTGTGAAAGCTGATTGGAGTCTCTGCCTGAAGGTGGAGCCCAGCAGAGTGGAAAAACCCCGCACTCACCTGGACCAGGACAGTTTCTCTCCAATTAAGTTCAGTGATTGTAAGATACATTCCTAAAACATATCTCAATATAATACATATTGAGCTGCACCACAAACCTTATTCTCTTAAGTTGGGATTAATTCCTTTCTTTTGCTGATTCACTGCTTCACTTTGTGAAACACAACATTTAGCAACTGATCCTGCCAGCAGGAATGTACATTACATCAGCCCGTGCATATATGCAGGCTAGTAAGTCATTAAAGCATCAAACACTTCATGTTGTCACGGTCTCGCTGGCAGACCGTGGGGATGTGGGGAAAGGAGGACCCAAAATGCAGGACTCTACAGTGCAACAGTGTTTATTTACAGTGGTGACAATCCGAACAACAATAAATCCCCCCGTGCGATCCCAACTCCCGTTCCGTGTCTTCTCCTTTATCCCGTGCTCCGTGCTCTGTCTCCGTTCCCTGTGTACTCTCCGTGTGCTGCCTCCTGGTCGCCACAATTCCTCCTGAGGAAACACGCATACCAAAGGCAGCCGTGAGTACAAAACCTAACAGTAGACTTGCACTAACCTTGCACAATACACTTAAGACTGACGGGAAGTCACTCAACGATCCAGCGTCGAGGAGCTCTCAGCCACACTGTTTTGAAGCTCCTCTGACGAGGCTTGATCGGCGCCAGGTGTGTGTGGATTCCTGGGTGGGACCGGTCAGCTGGCAGGGCCACACCCACCAGGCCTAAAAGTGCCTGCCACGACCGCACCCTCACATACACAAGCACACACCCCTAAACACCTGACAGTACACCAACACGGAAAAAACAGGACAGCAGACACAACCATAATAACAACAACCACAATAATGATAATAATAATAATAATAATAATAACTACAATAGTAGTCCACACTGCTCACGGACCCCGAATCCCTGGAACTGGGTCCGTGACACATGTAGTGTCGTAGCAGTCAAAATTGCCTCAGGATCCATAGATGAAATCATACTCTGTTAAGATATTCATTGTGTGTACTCATGTTGTACAGTGTTTAACTGCATTATGGTTACTGTGGTTTAACAGAGACAGTATTTTAGTTGCCACCACAAGGAGGCACTGTTTCATTGTAAGAGCACGGATGCTGCGTCATCACGCCCCTAAGAAAAAAAAAGTATACCACAACGAAAATGGCACCCATGAGAAAAGTTTTGCCGCGTGTTAATGAGGAATAAAGTTCCCAAAATATTAAGGACATTTTTGCCTCCGTCGTCATTTTCCTTCGAGTTGATCGCTGTCGATGCTGCAATACTCAACAGGTTATGGGCCCAGTGGCCGACTCGAAGAAGAGTTTTTTCTCATGAAGATCCGGAGCCAAAACGGATAACGGGCTAACGACTAAAGAGCAACATGGATCAACGCGGAGCAAGCAGGCTCCCTCGACTCATGTTTGACGGAGATGAGACCAGGTATGAACTTTGGGAAACTAAGGTGCTTGGATATTTGCACTTGTTGGGATTAAAAGACACCGTTCTGAAGGAACCGAACGGCGCGGCTGAAGTAGCAGCAGACGGTAAGAAGAACGCCGACGCTTACGCCGAGTTAATCCAATTCTTGGACGATAAAAGCCTCTCACTGATTATGAGAGATGCCCCTGATAATGGGAGAAGAGCATTAGAAATACTAAGGGACTACTACGCGGGAAAGGGGAAGCCCCAAATCATCAACCTGTACACCACGCTATCGTCGCTTCAGAAAAAGAGGGAAGAGACTGTCACAGACTATGTCATCAGAGCAGAGGCCGCCATTACAGCACTGCGCAATGCGGGTGAGACTTTAGGTGATGGATTGTTAATTGCTATGGTTTTAAAGGGACTACCTGAAAATTTTAAGCCATTTGCAATACACGTTACCCACGATAAAGACGATATGACATTTGCTGAGTTCAAAACAAAGCTACGAAGTTTCGAAGACACTGAAAAGTCGAGTGCATCAGAGTATAGCGACAACGTAATGAAAACAGGAGGAAGAACCGGCCGTGAGCACACGAGATCCAGCGCACAATACAGAAACAAGAACGATGAGGACATTGTGTGTTTCAAGTGCGGACTAAAAGGCCACCGAGCAAAAGCGTGCAGACGGAGGACGTGGTGCAGTCATTGCAAAAACAGCACACACAGTGACACCACATGTAGACATAAAGCCAAACAAGATGGCGCGCGGAAGGTCGCAGAGGAAAGCGGCAACGGACCCAAACCAGAAACGTCGGATTATGCCTTCAGGATTAAGGGCGTAGACATCAAAGTCCAGCAGTCAGCGTACAGCATTGAGGAGAAAGGCCTGTTGGTGGACACTGGGGCTACCTCACACATCATTAACAGCATCGCCAAGTTCAAGAGCTTCGACGACGCGTTCAGACCGGAGTCACACAGCGTAGAACTGGCAGACGGTACCCAGTGCAGAGGCGTCGCCCAACAGAGGGGGGACGCAGAGGTGTTCCTGATTGACAATACAGGCCAGCGACGCAAAGCAACGCTGAAAGATGCGCTGTTTATTCCATCATACCCCCAGAACATATTCTCTGTAAAGTCAGCCACTGCATTAGGAGCAACAGTCACCTTTAAACAAGGGCAGGACACGTTGACCCACAAAGACGGTACTAACTTTAACATTCATGTGTATGGCAAGTTGTACTATTTGCAGACTGAAGTTGAGGGTAATGATAAGTGTAACACCTGTCATGACATACAGGCATGGCATGAGATATTAGGTCATTGCAACTATGAAGATGTAGTAAGATTGCAAGGTGTGGTTAACGGTATGCAGATTAAGGGGAGAACCGATAGACCTGAAAAGGAATGTGAAGTGTGTATCCAGGGAAAGTTTGCACAAACCCGAAACAGAGATCCTGATACAAGAGCAAAGGCTCCTTTACAAATGGTACACACAGATTTAGCAGGTCCGATAGCCACTGAATCTATTGATGGGTACAAATATGTGCAGTCATTCACTGATGATTATTCAAACTCAGTGTTTGTATATTTCCTGAAGACGAAAACTGATACAGTGCAGGCAACAGAGAAATTTCTAGCGGATGTTGCACCATATGGCAACGTAAAATGCATTAGATCAGACAATGGGACAGAGTTCACATGCAGAGATTTCCAAACCCTGTTAAGGAAAAATGGCATTAAGCATGAGACATCAGCCCCGTACTCACCCCATCAGAACGGTACCGCCGAGAGGGGGTGGCGTACTCTTTTCGAGATGGGCAAGTGCATGCTAATTGAGAGTCAGCTACCGAAATGCCTATGGAACTATGCCATTCAAAGTGCTGCTGTAACACGGAACAGATGCTTTAATAAGCGAACAGGGAAAACACCCTACCAAATGCTGACAGGTAAAAAGCCAGACTTGTCAAAAATGCAGAAATTTGGGTCTGTGTGCTATGCATACAAACAGGACAAGGGGAAACTTGATTCAAAATGTGACCAAGGTTTCTTTGTAGGTTATGATAAGAACAGTCCTGCCTACTTAGTTTACCACCCTGAAACTGAGAAAGTTCAGAAACATAGACTTGTTAAGTTTGTGAGCAAAGTAAATGTAGAAAGACAAACACAGACAGATGAGGGAGAACTAAATGATGACTGTAGCAGAGTAAGACAGCCTATGGCTAACAGACCTTCAGAGAAAGGTGACAAGGACAATGAGGTTCCAGAACCTATTGTGACAGACACAAGTCCACAAAGTGGTATACCTGATGAGCGTGAACGAAAAGAGACAAATGTGACAAGTGATGGATTTGTCAACAAAAGGTATCCTCTTAGGGAGAGAAGAAAACCGGGACATTTAAATGACTTTGTAGCTGCCAACAGTGGCGGCGATGAGATCCACACTACCATAGACTACTGCTACAGGGCAGTGTGTGGTGTCCCAAACACATTTAAGGAAGCCATAGAATCAGCTAACTCAAAGAACTGGATCAAAGCCATGGATGAAGAAATTCACTCGTTACGGGAAAATGACACTTTTACCCTAACCACTTTGCCAAAGGGAAAGAAAACTGTAGGGGGGAAGTGGGTTTATTCCGTTAAGAGTGACATTGAGGGAAACGACCGATACAAGGCAAGGTTCGTAGCCAAAGGTTACAGCCAACAGTTGGGGATAGATTATGGAGAGACATTCTCACCAACAGCCAACTTAACCAGCATAAGAGTTTTGTTACAGAAAGCAGCGCAGGAGAGCCTGTTACTCCATCAAATGGATGTGAAGACAGCATATTTACACGCTCCCATTGATTATGAAATCTACATTGATCAGCCAGAAGGTTATGAAGAGGGAGAAGGGCTAGTCTGTAGATTACAAAAATCCTTGTATGGGTTAAAACAATCTGGTCGTAACTGGAATAGGATCTTGCATGAATACCTAACAGCGAACAGTTTCAGGCAAAACCCAGCAGACCACTGTGTTTATACCAAAGAGACAAAAGATGGTAAGGTGATTATGATCATCTGGGTGGACGACCTGATAATTGCTGCTGGCAATGAAAAGGTAATGAAGGATGCGAAAGAAATGCTTTCAGTCAAATTTAAGATGAAAGACTTGGGCAGACTTAAGCATTTTCTGGGTATTGATTTCACTCAGTCTGATGGATGTGTAACAATGTCACAAGAAACCTATGTCAACAAGATACTGATGAGGTCTAACATGCAGAACTGTAAACCCAGAGGAACTCCCTGTGATCAGAAGTTGTGTTACACAGAAGGTGCTACTAAGATAAGAGATGTGAGGATGTATAGAGAGGCTGTAGGCAGTCTTATATACCTTGCATCAGGTACCCGTCCTGACCTGAGTTTTGTGGTAAGCAAGTTATCGCAACATTTCCATGAGCCTACAGAAGAACAGTGGGGAACTGTGAAACATGTGTTGAGATATCTCAAAGGGTCCAAAGATAAGAAGTTGTGTTTTAGAAGAAACACAGATGAAAATTTGGGTCTAGTGGCCTACAGTGATGCTGACTGGGCAGGTGATACTGCCGACAGACGCAGCACTACTGGTTACTGTGTACGTCTATGTAACAACAGTTCTTTAGTTTCATGGAAGACCAAGAAACAGCCCACTGTGGCGCTCTCTACCTGTGAAGCAGAGTATATGGCTCTGGCTTCCACAATGCAAGAGTGTATATATTTAGAACAGCTTTTGAAAGGTATAGATGACTACAGCTACACTCAAACAATAGTGTACGAGGACAACCAGGGAACAATTGCCCTGGCTAAAAACCCTGTGAGCCGACAGAGGTGCAAACATGTGGACATTAAATATCATTTTGTAAGGTCCATTGTAAATGAAGAGAAAATGTGTCTGTTATATTGCACCACTGAAGAAATGGTTGCAGATGTTATGACCAAACCTGTTTCTAAGCTAAAACTTGCTAAGTTTGCTAACGTTATGTTTGGTGCTTAAAAGAAAAAAAAAGAGAGAGAGAAAAAAAAAAAAAGGGAAGTGTGGTAGAGATTGTACAACTGTTTATCGTTTATTGTACAACTTTTCTTTGATTCCAGCAACCTGAGTACAAGAGGGGGTGTTAAGATATTCATTGTGTGTACTCATGTTGTACAGTGTTTAACTGCATTATGGTTACTGTGGTTTAACAGAGACAGTATTTTAGTTGCCACCACAAGGAGGCACTGTTTCATTGTAAGAGCACGGATGCTGCGTCATCACGCCCCTAAGAAAAAAAAGTATACCACAACGAAAATGGCACCCATGAGAAAAGTTTTGCCGCGTGTTAATGAGGAATAAAGTTCCCAAAATATTAAGGACATTTTTGCCTCCGTCGTCATTTTCCTTCGAGTTGATCGCTGTCGATGCTGCAATACTCAACATACTCTCCACTGAAATCAAATGTAATAGAATTGTTGAGGTCATGTTAGTAGGGTGAGTCAAAATGCCAACTTCTTGGTTCTGCTGTGGAAGTCACAGAATGTACTCGATGGCCCATATAATGAGGATATGATTAACTAAAAGTCATCCTGACAAACTTGCAGTAGAAAAGGTTTGCAGACTATAGCTGCATTAAAAGGAGATTACTCATCTTAGGGCCAGTTGCTCTCATTGATGATCCAATCTAGTATTTTTAATAAGGATCAATATTGGATTGTTATACAGAATCGTGAAAGGTCTAGTCTCTATGGATGTAATTACCATCTACAGTCTAGCAATGTTATAATTTTGATCAAATACCCTGCTTGAACAAATCAAATATTATATTTTATATCAATATTATATATATATTTCTCTTTTCTCTTTGTTCTCCTCAACAGGCAGAGTACAGAGGCAGTCCTAAGAACGGCACAGAGTCAGCCGTGGACCTGCTGGGTCTGGGTAAGCCATAAACAGCCTTCTTACAGCTCACAGGATAATAAACCTTAGGCTATATGCTGACTTGTCAAACTGTATTTAAATGTCTGCCTAATGCTTCTGACATGTTTGTTAAACTACTTAAGTTGGAAGATGTTATAATATTTTTTGATTGATATAGCAATGATTGGAGGTTAAGTAATGTCTGACGTTATCAGAGGGAGGTTTCATGCCGTCAGGCTTTATTTGGATCATGCAGAGAGGACTTTCATTACATTTTGATGACTTGGTATACCATCTGGCTGTTAATGCATCAGTGACTTCAGCCATGTAAGCCTACAGGTAAAACCATCGAACAGTCTACACACTGATGTACCCGATGCAGATATCAAGCATGTAAGACAAAGTAAAATGAAGCAGGTTTTACTGGATATTTTGTGATGTGAGTGGTAACCACAGGAAATGGATATCCTCGACTGAGTCATCAGCTGAATACAGGGGTTAAAATTCTCGAGCGTTCTGGTGTTTTAGATCATTATAGGACAATATATGACTATGTGTAATTATGCCTGTGGTAAATATTCTTGCTTGTCTTTTTTAACTCTCCCATAGAAAACATCTGCTCGTACATGTGTGAATGTAGCCTGGAACCACATTTCATTTGGAAAAAAAAAGATTTTTGAAAAAAGTGTATGTTGTGGTGTAAAAAAGTTTGCAGTAATTTGAAAAATGCACTGAAGCAGGGATCTTGTCTTTGTTTTCACATCATCATCGTGATCTAATGGGCTAGTTAGTCGATTGTTTCACATCAGTAGACTCATTACATTGCATATTGCTGTTAAGAAACCACACGCGTCAAAGACAAGCATCAAAGAGTAAAGCTTCTTTGAAGCTTTGAAAGTTGTGTTTGACTTGAAATCCGGCAGCCTAATTGTATCAGACTGAGGAACCAGCGAGTGATGCATTTTCTGTGGACGGTCCTTTCATGTAATGTAAATGCGAGGATTTACATTTGGCAACGATCGCATTGTGTTTCTGAAATGGGTCATGATTTCTGGGATGGCCATGATTCATTGTGCTTGTGTTACCAGTTTAGCATCTTATACAGAAAAAATAGTAATAATAATAATGGATTGCATTTATATAGTGCTTTTCGGGACCCCTCAAAGCGCTTTACAATACCACTATTCATTCACTCTCACATTCATACACTGGTGAAGGCAAGCTACAGTTGTAGCCACAGCTGCCCTGGGGCAGACTGACAATACATCGAAGAAGTGGGGACATCTTGCCCTTAGTGGTGCAGCATCCCTTCCCCTTTTACATGCAGATTCATAACCATGGAAGAGAGAGATGGCAGAAGGATCAGCAGATACAACATTACAATATTTGATGTCTGAGTCCCACATAAGTTTTGTTGCTTGGTGTCTAACTAATCTTAAAGCCCTCGCATGTCCTTCAAGATTTCTCTCATTCTTAGTCACGCAATGAAGACTCTTCAAAATCACGCCAAACACAGAGATGTCTAAAGTTTTGGACATGAACAGAAATCTCGCTGAACTCCAGAAGTGGATAAATTATTGAAAAAAAATCAATTTACTACGACACAAAGGCCACACGCGCATGATTAAACTTGTTCAAATAAGTGATGTGTTGGCTCAGCTGGGATTATATCATGAGAAAATGTATCCTACAGAAAAATAAATATTTGTCTCATCTTTCCTGCATTCTGCTTCACTTTCTCTTTCTTTTATGTAAATAGAGACATTTCCACTATCTGCTGATGCAAAAAAGATACAAATTGAAGCATAAACATTTAGCAAGAGACAGAAAACTGATTCTGAAAATCCTCTACATGTCTCTTCCATTGGTGTTTTGTTTGTTGTCTAATCACAAGCAGTTTCAATTCATGTCCAAAATATATCATTTGTCCCTGCTTTAAGCCCTGATATTGGCAAAGAACAAACACGTATCGACTCTAAAGCGCTCGGGGTCTGACCAACAATCGGTCTGACTTTAATGCCTACTGTGGGCAGCAATCTACTAACACATGTGGTGTAGTATAAAACCAACAGAGAAAATAATAAATTCACAAATGATACAAGTGTTAACAAAAAAGCCAGTTATGATTTAACAAGTAAAACAAGTAAATGTTAAAAATAGTAGATACTATATAGCTACTATATTTACACATGTTTTAAAGACCAGGGAAGTTGTGATATTCCAGTAATGTTTAGCAACTGGGACGGTTTTATATAAAGCACTCAACAACAACATGTAAAAGCCACAAAGCTATAGTTTGAATTTAGAAGGGGGGATAATCTAGACACATTTTTGGACTGTTACATTTTAGGCCATAACATTAAAAAATGTTCAAGGGCATTAAAGGCTTCACAGCCACAGAAGAATAAGGATGTGAAGTCCTGGCTGAAAAAAGTAAACTACAAGAAGAACGCTCAGGAGCTCCTAATGGAAGCAAATAACCACTTTCCAGACTAGAAGTGAACATCAGAGATGCACTGAAATGTACAAGTGGACTCACAGCGTATCCAAAAAGTATTCACAGCGCTTCAGTTGTTCCACAGACGTCTTCCAAAATGGATTAGATTTATTTTTCACAATACCCAATAGTGAAAAAGTTCAGAAGTGTTTGCATGAAATTCTTACAAATTTGTTAAAACAAAGAAAAAAATATGATGTAGCGTGTACATAAGTGTTCACGGCTTATAATATGCTGTTAGCCTGGTTAGTATAGTGGTATCAGTACCACAGTACAGTGGAAGTAATTCATTGCAAGTAAAACTTCTGTGTTGTTGGTATTTTGTGACACAGTCTTTACAGATCCTTCGCTTTGAGATCTGTCTCAGAGAAATTGTGGTTGTGTCCCTGTTTTTAGTTCAGCAACTGTCTGCTTGTGTTTCTTTGCTTTGCTTTGTGTCTCTGCTGGTGGTTTGGTGGTGACGTCCTTGGGCTCTAGACTTTAGGCAGTCATTGACTACAAAAGAGCTTCATCCGTATATTACAAAGAGTCCTTATATTTAAAATTATATTTCGGTCCATTTATGGTTTAGCCTCTGAAAATGGGGAAGTACAGTGGGGCAAAAAAGTATTTAGTCAGCCACCGATTGTGCAAGTTCCCCCACTTAAAATGATGACAGAGGTCAGTAATTTGCACCAGAGGTACACTTCAACTGTGAGAGACAGAATGTGAAAAAAAAAATCCATGAATCCACATGGTAGGATTTGTAAAGAATTTATTCATAAATCAGGGTGGAAAATAAGTATTTGGTCAATAACAAAAATACAACTCAATACTTTGTAACATAACCTTTGTTGGCAATAACAGAGGTCAAACGTTTACTATAGGTCTTTACCAGGTTTGCACACACAGTAGCTGGTATTTTGGCCCATTCCTCCATGCAGATCTTCTGGAGAGCAGTGATGTTTTGGGGCTGTCGCGGAGCAACACGGACTTTCAACTCCCGCCACAGATTTTCTATGGGGTTGAGGTCTGGAGACTGGCTAGGCCACTCCAGGACTTTCAAATGCTTCTTACGGAGCCACTCCTTTGTTGCCCGGGCGGTGTGTTTTGGATCATTGTCATGTTGGAAGACCCAGCCTCGTTTCATCTTCAAAGTTCTCACTGATGGAAGGAGGTTTTGGCTCAAAATCTCACGATACATGGCCCCATTCATTCTGTCCTTAACACGGATCAGTCGTCCTGTCCCCTTGGCAGAAAAACAGCCCCATAGCATGATGTTTCCACCCCCATGCTTCACAGTAGGTATGGTGTTCTTGGGATGCAACTCAGTATTCTTCTTCCTCCAAACACGACGAGTTGAGTTTATACCAAAAAGTTCTACTTTGGTTTCATCTGACCACATGACATTCTCCCAATCCTCTGCTGTATCATCCATGTGCTCTCTGGCAAACTTCAGACGGGCCTGGACATGCACTGGCTTCAGCAGCGGAACACGTCTGGCACTGCGGGATTTGATTCCCTGCCGTTGTAGTGTGTTACTGATGGTGACCTTTGTTACTTTGGTCCCAGCTCTCTGCAGGTCATTCACCAGGTCCCCCCGTGTGGTTCTGGGATCTTTGCTCACCGTTCTCATGATCATTTTGACCCCACGGGATGAGATCTTGCGTGGAGCCCCAGATCGAGGGAGATTATCAGTGGTCTTGTATGTCTTCCATTTTCTGATGATTGCTCCCACAGTTGATTTTTTTTTTCACACCAAGCTGCTTGCCTATTGTAGATTCACTCTTCCCAGTCTGGTGCAGGTCTACAATACTTTTCCTGGTGTCCTTCAAAAGCTCTTTGGTCTTGGCCATGGCGGAGTTTGGAGTCTGACTGTTTGAGGCTGTGGACAGGTGTCTTTTATAGAGATGATGAGTTCAAACAGGTGCCATTCATACAGGTAACGAGTGGGGGACAGAAAAGCTTCTTACAGAAGACGTTACAGGTCTGTGAGAGCCAGAGATTTTCCTTGTTTGAGGTGACCAAATACTTATTTTCCACCCTAATTTATGAATAAATTCTTTACAAATCCTACCATGTGGATTCATGGATTTTTTTTTCACATTCTGTCTCTCACAGTTGAAGTGTACCTCTGGTGCAAATTACTGACCTCTGTCATCATTTTAAGTGGGGGAACTTGCACAATCGGTGGCTGACTAAATACTTTTTTGCCCCACTGTATGTATAACAGTGGATGTAATTCCTAATGCTTTCATTAAAGCCCTTGAAACTCAGCACTCATGTCAGACTTTCAAGGGCTGATATGACTCCGCTGTGGCGGTGAAAAGGCTGGAGTGCCCACTCTGGGTGAGGGATGAGTTGCTGCCCCAAGTGGAGGAGTTTGAGTGTCTCTGGGTCTTGTTCACAAGTGAGGGGAGAGTGGACCATGAGATCGAGTGATGGATTGGGTGGTCAGAAACTCTGGGTAGTGACAGACAGAATGAGGTCACAGAGACAAGCGGTTGAAATGAGTTTATAGATGGGGTGAGGAGCTCGGTCATTTGAGAGGGGCTCGGAGTAGAGCCGCAGGTCCTCCACATCGAAAGGAGCCAGTTGAGGTGGTTCAGGCACTTGACTAGGATGCCTCCTTGATGTCTCCTAGGTATTCCTAGCATGTCCTACTGGGAGGATGCCCTAGGGCTGACCCAGGACTCAATAGAGAGATTATATCTGTCAGATGGCTTGGGAACATTTCTGTGTCCTCCCGGATGAGCTGCAGGAGGTGACTGGGGTAAGGAAAGTCTGGGTTTCTTAGCTTGGACTGTTGTCTCCGTGACCCAAAGTGTCAAAAATGGGTGGATGGATGAATGGATGTGGGGATAACATTTCATAAATTGTGGTATTCTCAAAAAACTGAAGTATAGTTGTCAGGTTAAGTTCAGTAGTTCACTGCATTGGGTTTTTGGACCAGTTTCTGGAGGATTACAAGATAATTTTGGGAGGTCATGAAATGATTAAGAAAAGTGAGAGTGCATCCAGGCTAATTTCTTTCATTATTTTTTTTGTGACGTCAAAGAGTTGTAAAAATGTTGTGAAAAATGGGGAAAGTTTTTAAAGTAATTTAATATTTTAAAATATTTCTATAAAAGTAGCAGTTTGAGTAATAGGATGAGGATCAGTGAAATCAGCTAGTGACCAACAGTTGAAAAGGAACAAAACCACCACATGATTGGGATCAGATCTTCAAAAAACTTTACAATATAAGGCGCCTTGAGCCTCCTTGTTGTTTTTTGGTGCACTATAAATAAAATTACATTGAATATATAAACCTAAAATATTGTTCAAAGTCTATTTTTAAAGCAAGTATGAGCTATAGCTATTATAAAAAGTCCAATATTCCCTTCTCAGAAACTCACATTTTACTTATTTAATTGAGTCCGTTTACCCACCTTTACTGCTATCTGCTTTACTGTGTTGGGTCCTGCAGTTTTTTTGATTGATACTATTTCTTGACCCAAATGCTCTATGCCAAAGCCTGTGGGTAAAACTGCCAGGCAAAATCCAGACAACTGACTTGTTTCTGCCTTTACGGATTCCACATCTATTACGGCTATATATTAGAACATGGGATTTGGTGCCCTTTAATTCACTCCAGTTGCCCCGTCCAGCTTCCACTGGGCAAATCACCCAGGAACTAATATAAAACGCCTCCAAATCTCCTGACCTATATCAGAACTTCTTATATCTGATATAATTTGCCATCAGATCATGTGCTCAAATGCACCACATTCTCTCTGGAATTTTTTACTATCAGTCTTACAAATACTCAGACTTGCAGCTTCAAGGTGGTCGAGAGGTATTGTGTATATCCAGCATGAAAGCATTTTAATGACATGTGTGCTTTGCTGACAAACACAACAGCACAATGGCCAGAAAGATTGAATGCATCGAGGATATGACATTCAAAAAAGGTCACAAGCTGGATTCAAACCTGTGACATTTTGGGTAGACAGTGTGCGTCTTGGCCCATTAACCGCCAGACTTTTTTGCTCCATGCTTGTTGACCTTAATCCTGAACAGCAACAAGGCAGAAGAAGCAGCCCGGGTCGCTTTAGGGTTTTCACCATAAATTTGTAATGTGCAATCACCCTGTGTTTCCCCGATCTCGGACCATATTATGTCGAACCGAGGTGAGGGTAAGCTGCACTGCCAGAAAGAGAGTCGGTGAAAATGGCATTGATCAGAAAATTTCCCGACGGCAGTGTGGAAACGTGAGAGTAGTCACCCTGCTATAAATAACTAATGCTGCACACCTTACAGCCATGTAGAGTGGATGAGATTTCACACATAATCAATAAGTCAAACATGTGGCTGTGTGCCTTCAGCATCCCCCCGCCTCTTGTGTTTATCCTTCCCTCTATGTCTCTGGTTACATTACTCTGCAACCTTCAAAGAACCTCCTTTGGTTTATGTGTCTGTTTTCGTCAGTTCAGTTTGATTCTGTTTGGTATATAAACTGTGTTAGAGATCAGATGAGTGTCCTTTTTCTTCTTTATTTTTATTTAGTGTGTGTTGTATACATTAAGAAAATGTTACCTAATTCATTTTATCAACTACTGTCTGAAGACATTGTAAGGCAACTTAAAATGAGGCATTCCCTGACCTTCTCAAGTGTCTAACAGCTAGTGGAGTGAAAAAAGTCATGGCATATTTTCTGCAAAACTTCAAAGGACGTGATCCTCACGCTCAAGTGCGTCTCGCCTCAGTGCCTCTTTTCTACTTCCAGCATCAAAAATGAGCAGCACTGGCGAACACTGCCTTAGAAATGGAGTCCACTAATCACTAACATCAACAAAGGACAACAAAACTCCACGTAAAAACAACGAAATAAACAAATATGGCATGAGATAAAATTTGTTAGTGAATGGCTTTAGTGGTTTTTACATATTCAGTAATATTGGAGTGTACTCTGAACTCAGCTGAAGGAGGAATGGTGAGACAGAGTAGTTCAGACAGCAGTGCCATGTGGAGCTGATACGAAGCTTTCAGTGTTTGGATGCTTTTTGCCTTGCTGGGTAGTCTTTGGCAACGTGCACAGCTTTTTGTTTTCGGTTCTGTGTGTGCATCATACGGGCAAATTAAAAACTGCTAGCAGATTATTCACCTTTGTGCTGATTGAACCCACAGGTAGCAGGATTGTGCAACAGGTGTCAAGCAAGTTAGTAATAATTATTTTGTAATATCTAATAATATCTATATGTTATACCTAAGTAAATCCATTTGGCCAAACAGGACCTTTGCCTGGAAATGGACAACAACACTTAATATCTAATGTTAGCTATTTTATCCAAACTCCTGAGGCTGGTAACTGAGCTGACCATTACTTTATCAGCTAACATGACAATTTGTCGCTGGTAGCTAAGCTACACCCAGCTGACTAACGTTGTCTTGTTTGCTAACGTTATCACTTAATCATCCAAGTGATCCTTGATATAAGTATAGTATGCATAATGCAAAATTACTAGTGCTGTCAGCGTTAATCTCGTTAAAATGAGGTTAATGCCATAACCGCATTAACGCAGCAAATCTCCGTTAGCACTGTAAGGGCACTAAACAAAGAAGTATAACTAACCTTTGCATAGTGATAGCTAACATGTTGGCAATTACCCAGCTGTAACCATCTATATCTGACATACATATCTTGTTTTGTCTTATTGTTGAGCAGCTGAATAATTTTTTGTTCATCGCTTTCATTTGTGGAAACACTTTGAAACCTATCAGCCAATTGTGTTACCACCAGATGTTTGTTTTTTTTGGGGGGGGAATTCATGAAGATGCTGCTCTTCTGGCCTTTTTACTATCACAGTACTAGGAGTGGATAGATCAGAGTGAAAGATCAGAGCACAATGTCCAGATTGGTTGGAGTTGACAGAAAGATTATTCTGACTTAGATATCTACCCTTTTCTACTGTGCTCAGCAGAAAAACCTTCTAACACTCAAAAATATATTCAGCCTTAAGGTGGATCGGTTGCACCAGCAGAAGACCACAATGGGTTCCACTCCTGTGAACCATGAAAATATATCTGAGGCTGTGATGGGCTTAGGGTAACTGGAAAAATATAGTCTGGTCTGATGAATTTCCATTTTCGCTGAGGTTGCAGATGGTAGACTCAGCGTGTGCAATCAGCAGCATGAATGCAGAGAGCCTGCCGTGCATCAACGCTCTGGTCTGGAGGTGGTCATTTAGTGGTGTGAGGAATGTTTCTTCCATCTTCCCTTAATCCCAGTCATTGTGGTTTGGCGAGATGATTGCTCTGAGTATTGTATCTTTTTATGCCTACGGTATCTTGTCTTCCATTGGCAGCATAACATGATATTGTACTGTGAATGGACCTGTGGGGTAGAGCATGACATTCAGAGCTTTGTGATCATGGAAGAGAATCTCAATGGAAAGCTTCCGACATTTAACGAAATTGATAAAAACAAAGGGCCGAGGCTGTTTGACAGATTAGTATGTAGAATTACATTACACGCCATCAGCTCAAAAGTCTGACTGGGCTGCTGGGGCAACACCACAGGACCCTGCAAGAAGGAGGGGCCAGTGAAAATCACTGTCAAACCTCGTCATGTAATGGGTGCTCATGTTCACAGCATGAAGTGGACAAGGTGTAAAAGTTCCACTGTGTATTTAATTCGTGATTCTATATACATTTTCTTAGATGAAGTTCAGCTCGACAGATATTTTCTTTGTGATTTTAAATTTAACTGACTAAAAGAGCCTTCAACACTTTTGCCTTAAAAACTTTAGGTGCATTCTGGGAAATTTGCACTTCCTGACCTTGCTGACCTGACCTCCCTGTCATGTGTGCAAAGTGCCTGCATACTTGTTGATGCTCACAGTGCAGCAGTTAGTTTTTTGGTGAGTTTGAGAGTGCAGGCATTTTACATTATGTTTAGCAAGCAAAGCAAAAGAGTACTTAAAGGAGAGAGGATAACAGGATGAAGACTGGATTTGAGATGACGATCTGATGAGTGAGGGGTTTGTTTTTGTGAAGGATTGAAACATTGATGCCACTTTAATGTTGAAAATCTGCATTCATGCTGTAATATGTGTGAGTGATAAATGTAGAAGCTGGTACTCTTGAAACAATTGCTGAGTGAGAATTTCTATAAATGAGTGTGGTTGTTATACAGTCACCCATCCAGTCAGTCTCTGAGGACCTGTGGTTAATGGGCTTCTCTCATTTGTTTGGTGCTTTGCAACATTACAAGTGTCTTTATGTTACTTTAGCGAAGCTAAATCTGTTTTATGCTTGGGGTAGCTTGGTTGAATAAGATAGTATGAGTAATATTATATAATACCATGATGGTGTTATAGCATATGCTTATGCTAGATAGATTTGTCCATTCCCCCAACCTCAGACTGCGGTTATTGTCCATGGTGCTGAAAGCAGCATGATCATCTTTTTGACAGTCGAAAAACAAAAGTAAAAATTTGTGGAACCAGGATTTATTGCAGTGGTGTGTAAGCCATGCAACCCCAAACCAACCAACTTGGGTTTTTTTCTTTTCTTTTTTTCACACAACAGTGGAATTATTAAATTCATTTTCATTTAATCCAATTTTAATTTATTTATTTTTTCACTATTCTCAGCTCTGTATGGAGTCAGTAAGATGGGAGCGCTCTAGGCTCATAGGTGTGGCTTGTTTATATTATAGTAGTAGCAGTCCAAGATGTTAAATATGTAGTTGGAAATGTGGGTCTATTTAATGACATCCCCTACTTTTGGCACAGTAGAAAATAAAATGAACGTTTAGAGCCATCTGAGGTGCTTAAGCTCACATGGATTGCTTGTGCAAGCACTGCACTGAAAATGGGTGAAAACCTTAAACTTAGACTATTGAATGCTTACTTCTCAAGAGCATTTCTAAAAAGGACAAGGATGACATGGAACATGGAAAAAAATTGAGGTGTGGCTCAAGACTTTTGCACATTACATAAATGTGACTGGGGGAAAATAGGAACCCAGAGATAGTGGTGCACTGGTTACTCTGAGTCCTTTGACTGCGCACATCCTCACTTTGCACATTGATAAATATTCTTTGGAGAAGTTGCTTCACAACACCAGCATCAGCAGGTAATAAATATTTTCTCTTCAGCCTTTGACATCAGTGGAGACATGGGAGGAGGTGGTTTCTCACTCTTCCTTTATCTTCTAACAAACACATTGCAACTGCAGTTGCTCCTACCACGTCCGTTTTCCACTCTTGGCTCTCTGTAATGACTCTTCGTAACAGCAGCTAATGGCTGTGGTCACCAGCCGGGCTCGTGCTCTCTTTTCTGGACTCCCAGAGTCACTTAAAGGGGAAGTGGGGAAAACTTAATTTCATGCCCTAGTTGGGACTTGTGTTTTGAGGAAGAAAGTGGGTTGAATTTGCATATCTCTGCCTTCATGGCTGCATTAAGATGTTGGTGAATAACTAACAATTGCAAAGAAGTAAAGTCATCTGGTCTTTTGACCAATGGGGTAAAACCATCAGAGCGTTTTGTCATAAATATGTCTCATCAGGTTATTGCATTAAAAGTAAATTCGAAGCTTAATCAAGTCAGATATTTTACCACATGTGGTGCTGACCTTAATGTGACAGCTCTCCCGTGCTGAATGAGACTGTGTGTGAGAGAGAGTGAGAGCAAAGGGGTCCCGAGTGATTATGAAACACACCCCCTGCCTAAACTATTGGTCTGTTTCCATGGTGAAGTTGAGAGTGCTCTCAAGAAGCGGCTCCATCCCATAATAAGGGATGGCGGGCGCAGTGCCTGACATGGCAGTGATGATGAGCCCTATTCTCCCTGCAGCTCATTTCCATGGCAATGGCTGAATGAAATTTTGGTAATGGAGGGGTGGGCTCAGACTGGTAGGAGGGTCACATCTTTATTTTTCTCCCTTCTGCCTCAGTGTCTGACTTGTATCTGTCACTCTCATCAGACCATAAAGCAGTTATCATAATTATGATCGATGTTATTCTTTATGCAAATTCATCTTTCTTTTTTCTTTTTTTAAAGTAAGTTGGAAGTGATTTAACAGTGAAAGCCAAAGCCAGGCTCATGAATGACACGCAAGGATCGTAAAATGTATAAAGGGCAAAATCGCTAGCTTAAATATTGGGACGTCACAAAGCATTAATTTGAAAATGAGGTTTAATAAGTGGCTTCAAAAGGATGTCGAACACGTCTTTCTGGCCTTCTTGCAGGAAATGCTTTTCCTTGTACTGTGCTGTCTGGCTAAAAGAGCTCAGACTTGTTCACACTTTAAAAGGGCTAAATTATAGATGTCTCATCACTGTGGTTATATAAATGACCTCCGCTGCGAGCTCTCTCTTACACACACACACACACACACACACACACACACACACACACACACACAGCCAGTTGACTCCCTCTTTTCTATTTATCACGCGCTCTCTCTCTCTCTCTCTCCCTCCCTCTCCCTCTTGTCTGTTAAATGACAGCAGTACATAGTGTACTTTTTTTTCTCCCTTCAGCAGGGAACTGCTCATTCTGGATGTTTTTTCTGCAATGATACTGTCTTCCACAAAACTCCAAGATAAACTTAGAATATAATCTAAATGCACCAAAGGCTTGAAGTTCTGTGGCAGTTCAGCTTTGAAGGTGGATAATCGAGGATCTGTGCTTGCTTATTTTTGACAACTGTCCTGTAACAAGTGTGAATGCATTCGGGAAACCTGCATTTTGTATGAATGCAGCAGACCTATGACAAACGGAGGAACCAAAAATAAAAGTTTGTTTACTCTGTGCTCATCGTGATAGTTTGTTTTCAGATCCTGAATTTTTGATGAATTTGTCAAATGTTTGATACCAGGGTTCAGAACAGTCATACTCAATGTTCTTTATGTTTGGAAAGTTGTGTTTGACTTGAATCCAATTAGGCTACCAGTCTTCAGTCTCTGACTGAAGAAATGGTGAGTGATGAATTTTCAGTGGATCAACCTGTCACGATAATGGGACGATTCATATTTAGTGGTGATTACATTGTCTTCTTGGCTTTCCGAAACTGCTGTCATTCATCTGGCTTCTGGCAGCTTGCTAGGCTCTGGGTTTTTTTGTTGTTGTTGTGGGGTTTTTTTTGGGGGGTGGGGGGTTTGCATCATATACCACCAAAGTTGGAGACAAGCAGAGACAAGACCTCCCGAATAATTAGAACACATGCTGCTACAGTACATGCAGGAGCAGGTGGGCTGACAGTAGGGCTGCCACGATTAGTCGACTATCAAAATCGTCGACGACTAATTTAATAGTCGACGCGTCGTTTGAAGCTTTGTAAGATCCCAAAAGACGCAGGAATAAGTAGCAGGATTTAAGAGTGTAATAACGGACTGAAACAGAAGATGGCAGCACTGCATGTACAAGGATGCCAGCTGCCGTTAAACGCCGAAGAAGAAGAAACTGTCCCAGAATTCATAGCGCGGCCCTGCTCAGTTTCCAACAATGGCGGCAGCTAGTTAGTTTTAATATTACTCTTATTATTCTTTCTGGGTCACAAAATAAACGTTTAACATATTTTCAGGTGAGAAAGTAGCTGTCTAAACCTCAAATATCTGCTGAGTTTATCAAGACACCACATATTTTCAAAAGCGCTCCGACGTTTTCGGAGACGTCTGTTACCCACTAGCTCGATAGCTAGCCGGGGTTCAAGGCTCACTAAAGCCCGTGAGAACACCGGACACCCGGCAAATCGTTTTCAAACCCACCGCCGTCTTTCGCTACTAAGGTTAATTAAATATATATAAGTCACTTAGATAACTTCAAAATGTAATTGTTTGGCTTTTTTTAGTACTGAAAAAAGCCAAACAATAACATTTTTAAGTTATCTAAGTGACTTATATATCATGTTTAACCTAAGTAGTGAAAGACGATTTGCGTGAGCCTTGAACCCCGGCTAGCTATCGAGCTAGTGGGTAACAGACGTCTCCGAAATTGTTGGAGCGCTTTTGAAAATATGTGATGTCTTGATAAACTGAGTAGATATTTGAAGTTTACACAGCTACTTTCTCACCTGAAAATATGTTAAACGTTTATTTTGTGACCCAGAAAGAATAATAAGAGTAATATTAAAACTAACTAGCTGCCGCCATTGTTGGAAACTAAGCAGGGCTGCGCTATGAATTCTGGGATAGGTTGGGCCACGAAGTATACACCCGACCCATCCTTCATATCTGAGGAAATAAAGAGCGCGTTTGTCGGCTGCATTTGTCGGAGTCTTCAAATTTGGACAGTCTTCGTCATGTCGCTGTAACGTAATTGACCTACAAATGCGGGCACAGGAGGATGCGGTTCCTGAATTTGGACACAGCAACAATACCGGACACTGCTTCTTCTTCTTCGGGATTTAACGGCAGCTGGCATCCTTGTACATGCAGTGCTGCCATCTTCTGTTTCAGTCCGTTATTACACTCTTAAATCCTACTACTTATTCCTGCGTCGTTTGGATCTTACAAAGCTTCAAACGACGCGTCGACTATTAAATTAGTCGTAATCGTGACTAGTCGACTAATCGTAGCAGCCCTAGTCACAGCTAATTCAGTCATTGTCATATACACACAATGCTGATAAACATTGTCAGTCTGGTTTTGATCATTAATTTGTACTCTATACTTTTGTTAATCTAACTAAACATTAATAAAAACACAAGGTCAAAAATATTTGCACTTACAGGAAATTGATTTTCTAGTAGTGCTCCAAGGGCAAAAGAATTTTTGCAACAGAGCTAGCTACTGAAGAATTGTGTTTATCAAAGTTGTCTTGAGCATGTTCAAATGAATAAGCATGGTAATTTTAAAATGAGCTTTGTGGGGAGATTTGGAAATGTGTGTGAGTGCGTGAGAGGTTTCTACACTGCTCAGAAAAATTAAAGGAACACTTAGAGAGCACATGGAAAACAAATTCATACTAGATATCTATATGGACTGGATCGTTTGTTAGGAGCATAAGGATCGTTTGATGGGAATAAAAAGTATCAACCTACGGAGGGCTGATTTCAAGGACACCCTGAAAATCAGATTAAACAATTGAGGCATCAGGCTAGTCCATTCTGCCAGACTTTCATTGTAGTAATTCAGCAACTGAGGTACAACCTGGCAGCTGGACCGAAACATGATGACCTTGAGGTGTTATTTTGGATTGAGATCAGGCAAGTGTGGGGCACAGTCAGTGGTATCAATTCCTTCAGCCTCTAGAAACTGTCAACATACTCTTGCCAAATTAGGCTGGCCATTGTCGTGCACCAGGAGGACAAGCATGCACCGCACAAGCATGGCGTCATGTTGGGTTTGAGGATTTCATCCCAATACCCAATGCCAGTCAGGGTGCTGATGCCTAGCCTCGAGAGATCTCTGCATCCCTCCGTGGATATGCCACCCCAGACCACCAAACAGCAATCATGCTGAACAATGTTACCGACAGCATAATGTTCTCCACATCTTCTTCAGACCCTTTCAGGACAAAAGAAGAATAATTTTGCGACATAGCTAGCTACTGAAGGAGCTAGCTCAGGAAGACCTTTTCACATCTGTCCCTTGTGGTCAGGGTTAACCTGCTCTCATCCGTGAAAAGCACAAGCCATTAGTGGTGGACCTGCTTATTCTGATATTCTATGGCAAATGCCAATCAGGGTAGAGGATGTCGGGCCCTCAGACCACCCTCATGAAGTCTCTTTCTGATTGCTTGGTTAGAGACATTCACACCAGTGGCCTGCTGGAGGTCATTTTGTAGCTCTGGTAGTGCGTATCCTGTTCCTCCTTGCACAAAGGAGCAGAAACCAGTTAAGAGCCTTCTATACCTCTTAATCCATCAACAGGGTTAAGAACCATAACAGGAGGGTGAGCTTGAACAATAGGCAAGCACCATTTGTTTGTGCAGAGAACAGAACCTGACCTACAGCCAGTAGGATATGTGACTATGAGCAAAAAGACCAGTTTTTGTTTCAGCCTGTAAACAACTTCATTCTGCTGTGAAGTTGTGAGAATTTAACAAGTTGTTAATGTTAAAAATCATGTTACAGTTTTTAACTGTGTCTTATTAGCTTCATTTTCAGACCCAGAGATTACTGGTTAAGGTGAATTTGTATTTACTGATGGCATCAAAACCTGCAGAGTGTGAATGCAAGCAACTCCTAGTTCAAGCAGCAAGGTGGATGTCTCAGCCGGATAATGATGTCAACCATGTTAGCCAAAAGATGCTTTTACAGAAGGCAGTTAATTCAAAGCAAAGATGCTAAAGGACATGAGACTAAACAGTAAAACACAATCGTTTCAGACTGAAAACTGTCCTTGGATGCAGCTTTCTGTCCTACTAGAGACAAATATATATATCTTTGTGTATTTGTGTTAATTATGTGCCACATATCAAACTATTTAGTGAAATTTTTACTTGACAAGTGTGCTTGTGGTGTCCCCATTAAAAAAAAAAAAAAGATGCCATTTTGTTTTGGCATTTTGTTATTTAATACAGTTCATTTAATGTCAGCATACTCTAAAAATAGCCTGTGCATATGTAGATTGTTGCTCCACATTCTTTCTTTATAAATACCAATTTATGTGAGGATTTTTAAAACAAAAAAAAACAAGCATATGCATGATTGTTGTGTATATACCTCACTTAGACATCCAGCCCGAAGTTTTATTAGTTTTTAGAAGTTGCTAGAGTTGCTTTTATTCTTGATCTGTTTGCTTCTGTCAAATATTTTTGGGAGATACTGTACATGTCTTTCTATCCCTGTTTCTCTCTTAGATGCTCCAGAGGGGGGTGAGAAGGGCTCAGGGGGTGCTGCACCAATTGGTGATGAACTGGATATCTTTGGACCAATGGTCTCCAACCCACTCCCCTCATCCAACAACACACAGCAGGCCCAGGTAATGCACTCTCTCTCTGTCTTTCATCAGCTGCTTATCACTGCAGGCAGGCTGCAACACACAGAGTCTGCAGAGAAAACACACACAGCAAACACACCATCCGCCTTGTACGTGGCGACACACACGCTCTGAGGATCATATCAAAGCAAACCCCGTAGACTCTCTTTTATTGAATTAATTTGACCAGTGTCCTTCAAAGGAGAGTGTGTGTTTGTCTGACAGGGAGCAATAACGGCGAGCTGCTACAGTGAAGACAACAGCTGGGAGTGATGGAACGCAAGCGAACGCCATCACTGAATTTGTTGTTTTCTTCTTTAAGATGGTATCTAATTAATGCCGATGAAAGACACTAAATAATTCAAATGTAGAATGACACAAAAATGTATAACACTACTTTTTACCTGTTGTTTGAATCTGTGACTGACCACAACCATATTGGTCAAAGATATGCCTGATAGGGAATAATAAAGATTGAAAGTACTTAGATTTAGTCCGGTCTCTCAAAAACTGGCATTTTAAAAGACCATTTTTCAGATTTTAATGATATCTGTCATAATTCAGAATACTAACAAATACTGTTTGAGGTTGAAAACGTCAGTTTCATAGCCTGGATCTGTCACCAGGTGCTACATGTTTATGTGAGCTACACAGTCTGAACTGTTCATGTGAGCTGTGTGTTCATCACTCTAGCCTTTTAATGTTTGGTAAACACATGTAATTGTTATGAGTGTTTGGAAAGTTGACTTCACATTCAGCTATTATAAATAATACATTTAGCAAAAAATGAGCAGTACAGTTGTGAAAAAGAGTTTTTACAGCAATGTGAAAAACTAGTGAAAAAGTACACTTTTGGTGTGTCCGTAGGAATTAAGAAGGTAAGTACAGGGTTCTCAATATCCCTGGTAGCCCTTCGGGCAGGCACTCTTCAGTTTTTGGTAGCCCAGAATAAATTTAAGTAGCCTGAGTAAAAAAAGAGAACAATTTTTTGATTGATGTTTTGTTTCCTTTACAATATTATACCAGAGGTGGGACCAAGTCATTGTTTTGCAAGTCTCAAGTAAGTCTCAAGTCTTTATCATCAAGTCTCAAGTCAAGTCTCAAGTAATGTCAGGCAAGTCAGAGTCGAGTCTCAAGTCACTGGTGTAAAAGTCCGAGTCAAGTCACAAGTCTGACATTTTGAATTTCAAGTCCTTTCGAGTCTTTAAAAAAACCCAAAAAAAATAATGTTGCAGTTATATGCTAAATGTAAATATTAGACCATGTAATTTTTAAATCTGTGTTTTTCTCAACACATGACAAAATAGTGAACGTAGAAAATATACACAAATTGTGAAATTGCACCTCTTTAAAATGCAGCTCAATTAAACCTAGCTCCAAGAATAATTTTCACCGACAGTTCTGAGATAAGCTGCATGTTATTCTTGGATGCGGTTGTAGGACCGGCTTTAAAATCGCATGACAAAAATATCATACACATTAAAAAAAACTGCATCACCAACGTAGCCTGGACAACATTTGCTAGTTGGATGAAGTCAGCTATCTCATCCTAGCATATTTATATGCATATTTATAATCATACGGTTCTTGGAGTGAGCGCATACACTCATGAAGTTTAGTAACTTCAGGTCACTGCAACAAGCCCAGGTACAGTTTACCGACAGATGGGTGCAGGGACCATGAAATGCACCGTGTAGAAAGTAAAGACCATCGTACGTATCATAAGTTTACCAGTCTCACAAATCGTCGTCATAAATACACATTCGTTAACCGTTTATTAATAGGACCTTTGAGCTCAACGGTAATTAATTAGCAGTGGAAATAATTTCTGGTAGCATCACAGAAATGTAGCAGTGACAATAATATTGTATGCTGTAATCGTACTGGGCAATTAGTGATACAAAAAACCTGTTTTATCCTGTGAATAAAAGTATATGTTTTTGTCAATGTACCATAATAACAGAAGCGAAACGCAATATTGTGTCAGGACAATTCACTATTTATGCACAATAAACACAATAAATAAAGGAGCATAGCGCGACAATTTCTGTTCAGCGCCAGACTTGCTTGTAACCTATATCACCAATTATGTTAAGAAAAATGACGCATTAACTACAACAGCAGACTGACCTTTGTGTAAATGCTTGGAGCAGACTAACCTGTGAGCTGGAGTGTTCTGGGACGTTATATTTGGTCTTTGAATGGCTGCAATCCAGTCGCCTTTGTTACTTCGGAAACATGGCTCGAACAATTTCTCCTCAACGACGTAATCCGATAACAACCGATCTCTTTACTCGTCGGCTTCCCGTGGCTGTCATGCGACCGGCTATTGCAGTTAATAATACAACAGCTTCTTGACATTTTTGTGTTTCTTTTTATCGCTGTATAACTGATTTTAATTGAAAGCCTGCATGCGCTAGTACCGCTTGCCACGAGTTCCCAGAATCCTTTGCGGTTCTACCCGTGAATGACGTCACATTTTCAATCTCTATATAATATGCATGTTAAATTTTATATTTGGGGTGAAATATCAAGTCTTTTCAAGTAAACCGGTTCAAGTCCAATTCAAGTCCCAAGTCATTGGTGTAAAAGTCCAAGTCAAGTCACAAGTCTTACAACATTTTTTCAAGTCTAAAGTCATAAAATTAATGACTCGAGTCTGACTCGAGTCCAAGTCATGTGACTCAAGTCCACACCTCTGTATTATACATTAAAGTATAATATTCCCAGTAACAAAGGCGCTTGTCGACTCAGACATCGAGGGAAACTCACAACACAGCTCGTCATATTCCAGCCACAGAAATTCGTTTGTCCATGAAACCAAAAAAAGCTGCACTTTCTTTTTGCCTCATAGTCTGATTTGTCCTAACTTTTGCGTTTTGTGGTAAGCTTTTCTTTGGCTGTCCCTTCTTCACCCTGACCTTTATTATTTCGCTCTGCAGAACTAAAATACCTGCATAAATTCATCTGTCTTTACACATGCACACATAACGGTCAGCGATTCTCTGCGCAATCAACCTCTATCACATGTTTAAGCTTGTTGCCAGAGATTTCACTTGTCACGTTTGAATAGTAAGCTACTGAGTGATAAGACGATGCCAGAGGAATTGGTGCGCAATTAATCTGTCACCCTCTGCCACTCCCTATACACAGTTCGCACGATCGCAAAGTGAAAGCAAAAAACAAGCGCAAATTCAAACGCGATCTCAATATGTCACATATTGACAGTGGCTCATCGATGCCGATGGCATAATTACCCAGCTACATTTGCGAAAGAATGCAAAGCATTGACATATATTTTCCTTCCTATGACAGCAGGGCTGAGTTAGATTTTGGTAGCCCGACTGGAAGAATCGCTAGCCCGGGACGTCAGGCTAGCGATTTTGCGAGCCCTGAAGTAGAAGCCATGTGTTACTTATCAAATAGTCTTGATTATTTGTAAGTGTGAAAACATCTATAAAAGAAGAGTTGTGACAGTTTGATGGTTTGTGGCATCATGTTAATGCACCTGGATGTGCCAAACTTCCCAGGACTGGACATCCCAGCAAATTCACCTCAAAGTCAAATCCTGTTATGCTCAAATTGCAAAAAACCCAAGAGCGACACCTCTGACTCTCCATGGCTCGGTTAGCATGTTAAATGTTAAAGTCTATGACAGTAAAATTAGAAAAAGACTTAATGAATATGGTTTGTTGGGAAGGGTTGCCAGGAGAGAGCCTCCTCACTCTAAAATGAACACGACAGCACAGCTTAGGTCTGCTGAGTTGCATCTGAACAAACCACAAGCTTTCTAGAGCAATTTCTTTTAGACAGGCGAGATCAGAACGGAGTTGTTTGGTCATAATGCAGAGCCCCACCAAACACAGCATGTCTGCACAAACACCTCAGATCAATTGTCAACTCTGTGGTGCACGCTTGTTTTGCATCCTCAGCACCTTTGTACCTTGCAGGCTTTGGCTCAAACATCAAAGCATCACCTATTGCAGAAAGAGAGGCATCACTGAATGGAAAGATTCATAGAGCCTCCGAAAAAAATCTCCCCTTCTGAATTCTTTTAACTCTATTTGGTTGTTTGCTGTTTTTCAAAATAGGTTGTAGTAAACATACATTTAATTTAGTTAACCAAACGAATAACTAAAACTAGATATGAAAAAACATTTTGGGTAATAAAACAATCAAAACTAGACCTTTAAAAAAATTTACCTAGCCGAAAAGATTTTGTGAACTTGGAAAACAACCAAAAATTAAATTCAATTATAGAAGAAATGCTGTTTTCTTTTAGTTTGTATTAATTAGGTCAAATTTGTTATCACAAACTGAGGAGGATGGTGATGTTGGGTTAGGGTTATAAAACAAACCTGCACAAACTAACTGAAACTAAACTGAATTAAAAACAAAAAGTTCAAACAAAATAAAAATAAAAACTAATAAAAAAACAAAACAGAATTATAATAACTCAAATAAGTTAATAGTCTCATTACATTTTCGTTACCAAGAAATCATGTGTGCCACCATGCACAGTCAACCCCAAAGATGTGAGCCTGGGAAAAGCCTGAAATGTGCTCCATGAATACTCACCGGGGTTTAAAGAAAATAATTACCTTTTCAATCACGATGACAATATTAGTTAGAGATGTTGAAATGAAATATTTATGTGCTGTTTTTCTCAAATCATTAAGAGCATTTTTACATATTTCTGCAAAATAATTGAAACTTGGGAAGATGATTAAGGACGAGGAGAGAGCAAAAAAATAAAGTAAATGAAGGATGAAGAGCAGAGATGAAGCTGTTGTCCAGTGGGTGTCTGCAGCCATATTGGGATTTTCATTTTCTGGGTAATCAAACAGGATGTTCATCAGAATGAGAACAAAAGAAAATTGGAAAAGAGGTTGATGCTTGACTTCATTTTTCCTCTGCTACTTTGTCAGCGACTGCTCTCATGAGGATGGGGAAGTTGTGTTGAATTAAACATTTTCAAGGAACTGTTCAGTTTAAAATGCGGTAGGCGTCTTTCAAGTGTGACCTTTGACCTTTGATTCACATGGAAATGAGAACTCACACTGTCAGGCAGAACCACATAATGTCTATTTATATAAATGGACAGTGTCTGCATACTTGCAGCAGCACAGTGCTACATGTCAAATATACGGTAAACACACAGGTATGTCATGAACTGTGACCTTGGAACACCCACATACATTGAACCATCATAGTCAATCACGGTCAGGGAGAACACTCTCTGACCTGTTCTTAGGATTCAAATTGTACACCTCACTCTCTCACACACGCACACCGCCGTGCCTCCTGGGGCAAGACCAGGCAGTGGCTCACAGGAAACCCAGGCATGAAGAACAATTATGGGCTTCTGTAACTGCAAGCTCTCCCTTTGCCACTACCAGCCTCCCACTTGCCCTATAATCTCCCCTCCATGCTCACCTCCTCTGTGACTCCATCTACTGCACTGGTGCTTCTGCCTCACACGTTGGCTTATTTCCATATATTCATGAATCACAGTTTGGTTTTTTGGGGTTTTTTTGCTCGGTCAGTGAAGCTCTGGTGTGGTTGCATGTAAAGCAGTGGATGCTGCTCTCCTTCAGGTCAAACGGGAAGAAAGGTGTCAGAGAGGACATGAAGACCATTAATGAGCTGATGTAAAGTAAACATAGCATTAGTGTTTGTGTAGGTCCTCAGGCATCCAGGTGGTGGTAGTCTCAGGAGCCTGAATAGAAGGCTAATCGACTTCTTTAAGGTTTTTTTCAAGATGATAAGAGGTGAAATGTCTGTTTAGAAAAAAAACCCCCAAAGAAGTCCTGTCTTATTCTTTTCTTTTGCATGTTTCTTTTGCATTTCCCAGTTTGGAATCAAGCTTCTGCAAATTTGTTAGAGGCAATTTCTGGCAGTGTTTCTCACTTGGGAGAACAGCTTCAGCTCAGTGGGCCTTTATACTTTATAGGCATCACAGTTTCCATAAACAATATTGCCAAAGCTATAACAGTAGTTTATAGATTAATATCTAGTTTATATAAAGTATAATCTGTCCATATATGTAGGGGGCTCACAAAAATAATGATATTAGCAGTAATGTAGCAGTTAGAAAGCTATAGAAGTTTTTAAATTTCATCAAGTGTTTTAGGAAGAAATGAATTCCTGCCTTAACCCGGCTGTCAAACAGTCACCACATGTTGTGTTTACTTTTGTTTGCCTTGCTTCTTTAAACAGAGGAGCAGGCGTTTCTTCCTTGGTTCCCATTTTGTCGTTGCTGAGCCTGAATCTGTCTCTGCTTTCTATTCCTGATGCAGAAAATATCTAGACTCTGGAAAGTGCTTGAGTTGGCAGATATTGCAAAATATTTTCTTTATTATTTTTTTTCACATAGTTTTTTTTCACGATTGTGTTTAGAAGACATCGAATGCTGCCCAGTAACAGCTGCAGATATCAACAGTTTCGTTTTTATCATTAACCCCTCTAGGACATTATCTGCTCTGACAACAGCTGTAACTAACTATCCAATCAGATCAGAGAACAGAATGATATTCGGTAACTTAAAGTGACGATAGGTGAGAGAAAGGTAGCACAAAGTCGGCCGCGCAAACATCATAATCCATGGAGACTTCTGCCTAACCTCGTCTGTCAGCCTGTCTGTTATTACTGCAAACATGAAGGGGCTCAGAGCCAGTCTCTGATGCAACCCCACCCCACCTTAAACCCATCTGTCACTCCTACCACACATTTCACCACTATCTCACTCTCATCATACACGTCACATACTTTTCTGCTGCTCCTGACTTCCTCATGCAGTACCACAGTTCCTCTCGTTGCTTTCTCTCGAATGTGTCTATAGAGACACGCCAGACCTTCTCTGCACTCCTCCATCAACACTCTCTCAGCAAACATCACATCTGTAGTGCTCTTTCTCAGCATGAAGCCATACTGCTGCTCACTGATCGTCACCTCTCTTCTTAACCTAGCGTCAACCTCTCTCCCATATCAACTTTACGAACCTGGCCCTTCTGGTACTCAAGGCAGGTACATATCTCACTGCGCCACACTCTTTCTCCCATATCAACTTTACCTCTCTGCACATCACCCTTCATCACTACCAGTTAGAGCTGGGCGATATGAGATTTTTTCATATCACGATATGTTTTTTTCATTTCAGGCGATAACGATATCTATCACGATATAAGCCAAATAACTATATTTGTAAGATTTAAATGTGCCGTTGCTCACAAGTAAAATGTGAAATAATCAGCAGCTTGTTTTTATTTAAATATTTATTCCCCATAATAAGTTCAACAGGGTAGATGTACTTAAGGAACATGAGACTTTTTCAGATAAATAAAGGCAAATATTGCAAACTACACAAAAGGCAGCCGCTAAAGCGTTTAAGTTTCAAAATAGAACAAACGAAACAGACTAAATTGTCAATTCCACTTAGAAACAAAATATTAATTCTAAAAATAAATCTTAGTTTGTTTTACAGAAGATCAGACAAAACTGACTAACTTTTGTCAATATCAAATAAACTGAGAACTAAAAGGAAATTCTCAATCTCTCCTTGTTGTATAGCTGAGCTTTTCAAACAGTTTTAACAGTTACTTTAGTCTGACAAAAGCCAAATGACGAATTAGCGCTTCCAGTCAGAGACTGAGGCTACGTCCACACGTACACGGGTATTTTTGAAAACGGAGATTTTCCGTTTTCGTTTTAAAAAATAATCCCGTCCACACGTAAAGGCAGAAATGAAGGAAAACGCTGCTATGAACATGCCAAAGCAGCAGGTGGCGCTAGATTCCTAACCGTGCAGAAATGTTGGCCAATCAGAAGTCTAGAAGCCTCGGTGGGAAAAAGTAAACAAAGCTGGGGCATAGAAGCTAGTGATGGGATTTCCGGCTCTTTTTAGAGAACCGGCTCTTTCGGTTCGGCTCACTAAAAAGAGCCGGCTCTTTCGGCTCCGAACCGGCTCTTCAGGTTGTTTTGTTGCTTTAATTAATTTATTATTAACAGTATTATAAAATTATGCACAAAAGGAATTACTAACGTAAAAAAAGTGGTTTTATTTATATATGTTTATATATAAATATATGCGGTGGTCCCTAGAGACAAAACACGTACAAACTCCAAGACACATTTCTAGCATGAACTGAACTTCCAAAGCAGAGCTACTAGATCACTTAAATTACACAATTGAAAGCATGTGTGTATTGTTTGTGTATTTATACACAGGCACTCATATATATTCAAATAATTTAAAAAAAAAAATGTTCATTTACCTGTTACTACCACACAACAAATCCAGTCATTGGTACTTGCTGGCTTGTGTAGCCACTCGGTAACAAAAGTTCAACACTGCCCCCAGCATCCTGGAGCACTTCTGTTGTCTTTTGTACGTGTTTTGAGTTTTTATGTGCTTCTGAGTTTTTACGTGTTTTGGAGTTTGTATGTGTTTTTACGTGTTTTGACGTGTTTTGGAGTTTTTACGCGTTTTGGAGTTTGTACGTGTTTTTACGTGTTTTAGAGTTTTTACGTGTTTTGGAGTTTGTACATGCTTCCGAGTTCGTACGTGATTTGAAGTTTGTATGTGCTTTATCTCTAGGGGCCACCGTAAATATACTTTTATTTATTCACTCCACATAAAATGTAATAAATAAATCATATAATACAAAAATCAACTATTCACATTTCAACTTTTAACTATTTAAATTTTCAGCTTTTTCCTTTTACAAATTTAAAGTGAAACAACACAAAACACTGCAAACCACAACACAATTAAATACTAGAAAAATTTGCATTTCCTGCGAAAATGCAGTGTGGATGCTTTAAAGCTGAAGCTGTATGCAAAAAGTAGCTGAAAAAGCTGAAAAGTTGCAGAAATTGTAAAAACTTTGCAGAAGCAAAGGAACTTTGCTAAAATGGAATAACTTAGCAGAACTGCAATATCTTAGAGGAAACATAATACTTGGCAGAAATACAATAGCATAGCAGAACTTAGCAGAAATATTGTAACTTACCAGAAACATAACTTCTCAAAAATACAAGAATTTAGGAGAAATAGTATAAGATAACAGAAAGAATATATTTAGACAAAAATACTTAAGCATTACAGAAACACTATGATTTAGAAAAATAGTACAACATAGCAGAAATACTGTGATTTACCAGAGACACTGTGATGAACTATGAATATTGTAATTTTAAATTAAGACTATGTTTTAGCACAAATATTATAATTTGGCAGAAATACTATGATACAGCACAAATACTCTGGTTTAGCACAAATATTATAACATAGCAGAAATACAATTATATAGCAGAAATGCTATATTTAGAAAGAAAAATATAATATAGTAGAAATAGTATGATTGAGCAGAAATACTACAATATAGCATAATAACAATGATTTAGCAGAAATACTAAGATGTAGTAAAAGTACTTTGATTTAACAGAAATACAATTATGGAGGAGTAATACTTTAAAATGGGAGAAATATTGATACACACACACATACACAGAGCCTAAAGGTAAGAGTATTTGTGCCATGGAGTGTTAAGAATGTGAGGTCCATATTAGAAAAGCTGGTAAAATCATAAAAGTTTGCAGAATTGTAATAAATGATGAATATGAATTACTGGTCTGTGACAGTGTATTAATTTGTAGGGAAAAAAACATGTTGACCAAGGTGGAATCGAACCCACGATCTTTGGCTTGCAGACCCGTGTCATTACCAACTGCGCCACTGGGAAAGAGAGGAGCCATTTTGAAAAACAGGGTGATGAGCAGTCAGAATTAGATCCCGGTGAGAGGCGAAAAACGCCGTTTTTTGGAGTTACAAAACGTTGTGTAACTCAAAAACTAGGTGGACTAGAGGCATAATTCTTGTACTGGGTGAATCAGCGGACTTTGGTGTACTTTGACTGCGATTTTCATTGCTCTTTGTACAACCGTCGCTGAGATATGACGAGAGAGGAAACGGAAGACCTCAGACATGATTGGCTGGCTGGGAAGCCGTGCAGGCCCTGATATGTGATATGTGTCTGAGTCCGCACAGAGGATTGGCTGCCTGGCAGAAATATATAGAAATAGTATGATTAAGCATAAATACTACATTTAGCAGAAATACTATATTAAGCACAAATCCTATAAAAAGCAGAAATAGTATATTAAGCACAAATCCTATAAAAAGCAGAAATACTATATTAAGCACAAATCCTATTAAAAGCAGAAATAGTATACTAAGCACAAATCTTATAAAATAGCAGAAATAGTATGATTTAGCACAATAGTAATAAGTTAAACAGAAAAATTGGAAAAGCAAAATGGACAGCTGAAGAAATGCTGAACATGCTGAGGGTCCCTCAAATATACTTGTTAAATGAAAAAAATCAGCAAAAAAATATATAACAGCCACACAATCAGAAATATGTACACATAAGGAAACACACATGCACAGAGAGACACACACACAAGATCCAATTCAGTCAACCAGTCTAAATATATTGAATTTGAATCTTAGAATGAGATCATCCCATTAAAAGGCCTTCTCTCTCTCTTCTCTCTCTCTCTCTCTCTCTCTCTCTCTCTCTCTGTCACACACACACACACTGCTGAATTTGAATCCACCAATCAGAGAGCCTGTGCACTTTTTCCTGCCAAAACAGGTGCATCTATTTACACACGCAGCACAGAGAGACACAGGATTATCCGGTTGTTCAGTCTGACGTCACTAGCCGTGTCTGGGTCTAAACTCCGCTGCAGGTCCATATATCAAACGATCACTATGGCATTACTGTGAGTTGAAAAACTGTCTAAAGTCTTTCATCTTTAATAAAATGATCAGCGTTCTGCTCTACCAGGTGTAACAATTGAGTTTAACATCCAGGCATCCATGAAAACAGAATTTATGACATTTAACGGAGTTAGAAGTTAGCAGGGAGTTAGCTCGCTAGCTTCTATCTAAATACAATATAGCATGTCCTGACTGCGGGGTTTTGGAAACAAATTAAAACGTACAGCTCTGTTATCACTTCCAACATAAATGAAGACAGAAAGCTAAACAGCAGTGACGTTTGTAGGGTTACTGAAGTTTGGCTAGCTGGTATATAATGATGTGCTACGTGACCGCTAGCGACACAGCTATGTTAGCATAATATAAACAAGCTAACTTTTTTTCCACTTGATAAAAGTTACCGTGAGTGTTCTCGGTGGTCAGGAACAAATGTAATTGCATGGCAGGATGCTGTAAACGGACCAAACTTCAGCCAGGAGAACAACTGAGATAATCCATCCACAATACGAGGTTAGTCATTCATATACTGCTGCATGGGCTGGGCTGTAGTTACATCCTAAGGTTTTAAAAACTGAGCTTAAATAAATGATTAGCGGTAATAAAAGCCGAGGGAGGTCAACAGTGATCGCTGACTGTTTTAGGAGCTTTTTGAGATCAAATAGAAGAAAATACATAACATTAAACATGTTAACAACACAAATGCCATATTAAACGCAGACTACTTTAGACCCGGAAGTAGGATTCGTCGCGTCATCACTGAACAACCGGATTGCAGTCTATTTCTCATAATGACGACTCCCCTCAAACAAATGACCATAATTTCCTAACCGTAGGGGCTAGAGCGGTCATTCTTACACCGTTTTGTTCAGAAGAGATGGGAGAATCTTCAAGTGTTGACAATTTATCATTAAAATATGAATTTTTAGAGATATATGACATGGATGACTTGTTGACTTAGAAGCCACGAATTCCCCAATATGCAAATTTGAATGCCTCAGACCACATATATGATTGGCTGGCTGGGAAGCCGTGCAGGCCCTGATTTGTGGATTTGAATTCCTCAGCCCTCAGATATGATTGGCTGGCTTAGAAGCCATGAAGGCCCCAATATGCAAATTTGAATGCCTCAGGACACATATATGATTGGCTGGGAAGCCGTGCAGGCCCTGATTTGAAAATTTGAATGTCTCAGTCCTCACAGAGGATTGGCTGCCTGGGGACCTGGCAGAAATATATAGAAATACTATGATTAAGCATAAATACTACATTTAGTAGAAATACTATGTTTTAGCAGAAATACTATAAAAAGCAGAAATACTATAATTTAGCAGAAATACTATATTAAGCACAAATCCTATAAAAAGCAGAAATAGTATGATTAAGCATAAACACTACATTTAGTAGAAATACTATGTTTTAGCACAAATACTATAAAAAGCAGAAATACTATAATTTAGCAGAAATACTATATTAAGCACAAATCCTATAAAAAGCAGAAATAGTATGATTAAGCATAAACACTACATTTAGTAGAAATACTATGTTTGAGCAAAAATCCTATAAAAAGCAGAAATACTATATTAGGCACAAATCCTATAAAAAGCAGAAATAGTATGATTAAGCATAAATACTACATTTAGTAGAAATACTATGTTTTAGCACAAATAGTATAAAAAGCATAAATACTGTAATTTAGCAGAAATGCTATATTAGGCACAAATTCTATGAAAAGCAGAAATAGTATGATTAAGCATAAATACTACATTTAGTAGAAATACTATGTTTTAGCACAAATCCTATAAAAAGCAGAAATACTGTACTATGATTTAGTAGAAAAACTATAAATAATCAGAAATACTATATTTGGCAGAAATACTATATTTTGCACAAATCTTATAAAATAGCAGAAATAGTATGATTTAGCACAATAGTAATAAGTTAAACAGAAAAATTGGAAAAGCAAAATGGACAGCTGAAAAAATGCTGAACATGCTGAGGGTCCCTCAAATATACTTGTTAAATGAAAAAATCAGCAAAAAGATGCACAGGGAGAGAGAAGTAAGTTTCTAGGTCAGCCTGGGAGCTGCTGAATTTGAATCCACCAATCAGAGAGCCTGTGTACTTTTTCCCGCCAAAACAGGTGCATCTATTTACACACGCAGCACAGAGAGGCACAGGATTATTGCAGCCTATTTCTCATAATGACGACTCCCCTCAAACAAATGACCATAATTTCCTAACCGTAGGGGCTAGAGCGGTCATTCTTACACCGTTTTGTTCAGAAGAGATGGGGGAATCTTCCAGTGTTGACAATTTATCATTAAAATGTGAATTATTAAAGATATTTGACTTCTAATGCACCATAACTGAGTAGAGCGAAGCAAAAACTGGCTTGACTTGCCCTCAAACAACGCTTTGTAACTCGAAATCTATTTGGAGTATCGATATCATTCTTTCACCGTAAGAGACAGCAGGCTTTGGTGAACAGTCATGGAAATTTTCAGGTCTCTGTGGAAATCCAACAAAAAGTTATGACGAGAGAAAAAAGTGGTTCATTTCCAGGGTTTGAAATTTGAAGAAATCTGAGCGACGGACGAATTTCCTACCCTCAAACAAGTCCAACTCATTTCAGAACGGTAATACGTGAGAAAGAAATTCTTGAATTGTGAGTGTCACGAGTGTCTGAAGATATACCGGGACAAGCATCATGTCTTAACTTTGCTTCGTTAAGGAGATATGACGATTCGAATATGCCTCTCATTACAGAAATGCAGCGGTGATTTTGAACAAACTCTCCATTGACTTTATATGGAGAGTTTTCCGACATTGTGTTGGTCTGAGGAGATTTGCGAAAGTTCTATGAATACCACAACAATGATAGTGACATTTTCGGAAACCCAGCAAAAATACCTATGTTTTGATGTATAATTTGTGGAAGTTGAGTGAAGATTGAGCAAGTAGCAAGAAGTTGTTCGGACATGAAGAGAAGACTGCAAAACCTTCAGTGGCACACTGGAAGCCAAGTGCATAGCAACCATAACAACGCATGTATTTTGTGAAAAATCACAATTTTGCAACTGAAAACTTTAAGAGGCATAAAGGTAAAACGGTAAAAGATTTGAAAAAGCTGAATCATACCTGAATAGCCCAATAATTTGAGAACATTTTAAAGTTTGAATGGTTGTTCTACGTGAAAATATGAGGAAGTAGTTAAGTTTCAGAAACAAGCAAATTTTAGCAGAATTGCAGAAGTTTCCCATTCATTTCAATGGGACAAATTAAGCTTAATATTTTAAAAAGTATAATAGTGAAAAATACCAAAAGACATAGCAGGAATTAGCAGAAATAGCAGAATATTTTAAAATTTGAACGGTGAAAATCGGCTGAAAATTGTGGAAGTAGTTAAGTGCCAAAAAGTGTACGGAAGTCCCAAGAGGAACTCAATAGTGTGGATGCTTAAAGCATCCACACAATAAATTAAAATATGAAAACAAAAAGAAACATGCACATTCTCTGTCAAATGGACCTGCATGAATAAACTTTCTGAATCCTTTATCATCTGCAACTGAAAATAGTTGTGGATGATTACTATACCTTTCTAATGTGACGTTGTTGTCCCTGGCTCTCTTTCTCTCTCTCCCCCTCTGGATCTGTTCCTGTGCTACTGAGTGTAACTACTGCCCCTCCCCCCTCTGCCCAGCGTAAAGCACAAGGCTCGCATGCTGAGTGAAGCAGAAAAAAAGTGCGAGCGAGAGGGTGAGAGAAAAAAAACAAAACAAAACACACGTGACGGCTCGCGATAAGGAGCCGGCTCGCGTCGTTCACGTCAAAGAGCCGGCTCTAAGAGCCATTTCGTTCGCGAACGACCCATCACTAATAGAAGCAGAACCGAGTCGTATGTGTGGAGGGACAGTAACTGTGTGTGTATGTAAGCATTTAAACACTGCAGAGAGTAGAATTAACAGTAACAGTATTGTAGAAATCCATTTCACCGAAACAATAACGTGGCGCACAGTGTGACGCATGCACCAGTTTATTGTATTTCCAGACTTGCTTTCGGCACAATTTACAGTGCATGCTACTCTGTTTTTTGTCAGACTTGAAATAGCCGAAATACCTTCACACTACGGAACTTCTATGGCTCTTCCGTTCGACAATCTCTCCGGCATTGGAACCATCATCTGTTTTCTCTTCGGTCACGCTCGGTTGATTTTTCTAGTCGGCACACTCATTTCCTCCATTATGTGCTGGCTCTATTACCCGCTGGCTGCTTCCCAAACAAACACACGTGCGGCTTGGCACTTGTGCTGTACGTAACAAGTCACGTGATGTGACGCTGCGGCTGTGATTGGTTCGGCTCTGCGCTACTTAATTTGGATTGGCTGACCTTTTTTTTTTTTTTTTTAAGAGGACAAGAGCGGCGAGGTCTATCGCGATAGCTTAATTTCTCTATCAAGTAAAAGTTATATCGCGATACATATCGTTATCGTTCTATCGCCCAGCTCTACTACCAGTACACTTCTTCTCAATTCCTCAGGTGTCCTCTCGCTCTCCAGGGTTGTATTAACAATCTGGTTAAAAGGTCCACTGCTGTCTCTCCTAGACATCTCCTAGCATCCTGGTACTCCTGTCTAATTTCTTCTTCTTCAGGACAATTGCACTTTTTCATTTTCCTTAAATTTTTTCTCTGTACTTCCTCATTCCTCCATTTAGTGTCCTTGTCTTCTTTCCTCTGTCCAGAGGATACACAACATACCTTCCCTGTATTCTCCCTCGTTTTAGTTGTACTTTCCCAGACAACTAGCAACTCTTCCCTACGACCTGAAGCTTGTCTCAACTTCTTCCTGAAGTCTTTACAACCTTCTTCCTCATATCCTTATGTCTGTTATTTGGTTTTGACTAGTTGGAGTTTGAATTAATAATAATTGACAACTTTACAGCCACTATTATAAAAATCAATTATCTAAAATTCAATTTCATCCTTGCTACTTCAAACGTACACTGTAGATATCTGTTCACACATTGCTTTGGAAATAAAAATTTATTTCTGTCAAGTAATGTAATTATGATAAGTAATTATGATAAGAAAAATTTAATTATTGATAAGTCTTGCTTAAATAATAACAATTCAATTTTATCTATCTAAAACTGCATTTTGGATATGCTCACTGAGTATTCGCCGAATTCTGCTCTGCATGGATTCGTCGTGTCTTCTGTGTATGCATAAAATAGCATACACAGAAGACACAAACGCAGTCAAGATTGCTGGAGTTTAATGGTTAGATGCCATCTGTGTCTTTACTTCCCAGTCGTAGCAAAACTAAGAAGGCAGGTGGTGGATTTGTAGTTGGTGCTTGTGTAGTTTGGAGGGATGTGTCTTTATTTAGTCTTTTACAGAATCAAACATGTAAGAGCAACAGTGATAAACAGTCTAATGTAAGCGAATGATGTTAGCTTTCTGCCTGTTAATCAGGCATTTACTCCACGGCCAAGAAATGGCTTTGAAATTACTTTTGAATATTGACTATTTTTTCAAGGCATACACATGTATTGTGAAAAACTGGATGTTTTATATGTTACATGTAGTTTAGTGTGGTGTTAATAACGTTGCTTTGCGTTGGTATTTGGAGAAAATTACTTTGATGTTCTTTAGGATGACATTGGCAAAGTCAGTGCTGCTTTATCCTTTTCAGACTTTCTCTCATTTATAAGGGAACATGCAAACAGGGTGACCTCCATGTTATCTCTCTACCCAACCAGGATGGCAGACTTCATCTTGAACCTTGTGCTCTCACTCTGCCCCAACATATCTGATGTATTAGGAAGCCTCAAGGCCCCTCCCAGGGCCAGTTGACCCAAATTAGTTGAGCTGATTATTTCCTCAAAAGCCTCGAGTAGCTGTGCAGGTTATCCATACAGCTACACCCAACCCCACATCTGATTGCAACTGTTAATTTAAAGCTGACAGTCAGACAAAGTTAAAAGATGTCTGCCTTTGTTCATCAGCCAGGACCAACAGGATTGATGGTTTTCTAGTTTCCTTAATAGTCTCAGTTTTTTTTTCTTGAATAGCATCTCTAATTAAACAGTTAATAGAGAAGACATGAACAACATATTCATTATTCCAGAAAACAATGTCCCAGTGACATTCCTGGAGACTGGTGGCACTGTGTAATGCTACTCTGTAAATTTAAAAATTTATTTTCTGTACAAATGCAATTAATGAAAGCCATTAACAGAGCAGTGAAAGCTACATGAGTCAGTTATTTGACACACTGTAGCTGTCGTATTTATCTGTAACTGAAACAGTCATTGACTCAGTGTGTGAGATTTACATAAGATATAAGTCAATAAGTGTTATACAAGTGATGCAGTCGTATTTTAGTTTCTTCTCTACACTGTTTTCCCGTTTCCGCACCAACCACAGTTTGCCCTCTGTTTGCCTACACCTTAGACCTTTTTCCCCCAACTGATTTTATGCTCTATTATCCCCTCCGTATGTCTCCCATCACCCCTGTACTTCCATTTTCTTCTCTTTCCGCAGGTGCTCACGATTCATTCACTCACAAGAATATATTTGCCTTGAATCTGCACACACAGCACTGTTTCTATTTATCCTTCCTCTTCATCCTTCAAAGGTGTCTTTCCTGCTGTGGTTTACGCTCCTTTTCTTCCCGGTACATCACTATACTGCTTACTGTATATTTTGTTACCTTGATGCAACATATTGAAAGTAAACAGGACTCAGTTATGTTTGGCATTTTTATCTCATGTTTTTACTTTCTTTTTCACTAAAATAGTGCATACAGTGCTACGCTGAGTTGTATCTGTAGGTTTTTCTTTCAGTCTGCATACATACATATATACATATATAACTGAACAGCCACTGAGTGCTACTCATATTGACTCGTATGGACTTTAGACTGTATAATTTAGTTTTAAAAATTGTCGATGTATAACCTTTTCCAGCTTAACACAGACAACACAAAATCTCTACTTATCATGTCACACACCATTATTCCCTAAATTAGACAATGTCTGGGGTCTTTCACATTTACTGTGAAAGCTAATGTATAGAATCTTTGGTTCAATTTGGATTTATTTTTTTTTTGTACTTTTAACGCCCAAATCAAGTCTCTTCCTTTTTCCATTTAAGAATTGCTAAACTCAGGATTGTTGTCTCAAAACATGAACTGCAGGTGCTCAGTCTTGCCTTTTATCTCATTCTGCTTGGATTTTTGTAATAGTCTATTTTCTTGTCTGTCTAAAATGTCTGTTAATCTCCTCTATTTGTCCAGAATGTTGCTTTAAGGCTTTTAAGTCTCATTCATAATAGGGGCAGCTGTAGCTCAGGAGGTCGAGCGGGGCATCTACTAATCGTCTGCACTGGCTTCCCAGGTCAGATTTAGAGTCAGTTTAAAACCTTGGTTTTTACCTTTATTCCCTATGAGGTGAAGCCCCCACTTATTTTGTTAATCTACTCCACCCCTATTCACCAAGTCGGATCCTTAGGTCGATAGATAAAGGTGTTCTTGTTATCCCGTGTAACCATCTGATAACAAGGGGAATTGTGCAGTCCAAACTTCAGGGCTCTTTGCTCCCTTGACTCTGGACTCTGTTTCATCCTTTAAGAAACTACTTAAACCTGCAAAAATAATAATAATAATTATTATTATTATTTATGCCTCTAAAGCACATTGTAACTGCTGTCTTATCTTGAAAAGCACTATAGAAGTAAATTCTTACTTACTGGAAGTACTACTATTAATGTTGATGTTTTTGTTTTATCATTAGTGTTAATATTAGATTTATATGACACTTAATCGGTCTCGCTTGGTATACTTTGGCATCTCTGGGTTTAGCTGGCACATACACCCACATACATTACGTCACTCATTTTGTCTCAAAAATGTCCTGATTTCAATAAGGTTGCTTTTTATACTGTAGCATTGACTTTAGCTGTATTACTGTTGTACTTTTTAATGCTGTTTGGCAGATTAAATCAGCTGCGATATCTTTCAAGGGCTTTGAGTGTTGGATACTGGCTGTTTAAACCAACAGGCTGCTGTCCCATGGCCCTCTGCCTACGGCACTAGACTCTCTTTTTTGACTATTATTTCAACAGTTGTGTTTTGTTGTTGTAACAGTTTTCTGTTCAGAAGATGGATCTTTTATATATTAACATGTTTTTCATTGTTCTCTCTTCAGATTTAATTAAAACTTGGGGTTTTTTTCTACCAAGAAATGTTCTGTTTGTCTCAGACATGTTCACTGATGTTGTCTGCAACATTTAAAGAAAAATGCCGTTACCTCACAGTATGTGGGCAATAATTGAGTCTGCTTTTGGAGTGTGTCTCTCGGTTAGTCCTGAGATAGACTGGTGAATTGTCCGGGCTGTTCCCCTTCTCTTGTCCTTTGACAGCTTTGATTGGTTCCGGCCCAACCGTGACTTTAATGTAGCAGAAAGATGGACGGATGGAAGAAAGTAGGTCATCTGTGAGTGAAACAAGCAAATTCAAGAAGGAAAAATAAAATTGCTTAAGCTGGATGTGTCAACCTTCCGCCAGCACCACTCTATGTATCTGCAAATATTTAGGCAAATCAACAGAACAGTGAATAACACTGAGGCTATTGAATATTTTTCCCAATAAAATTTCCTCATAATATGCAAAGGCCTGAAAAGTAATTATATTCCTATTATAACCAATAGAAGACCAGCTGGTAATGTTTGAAATGGCAGTTAAAGTTGATGTGTATTTGCTGCTTTTATAGCTCAAGGCGCAGCTCATTTTGATGTTAATAGCTGAAACTAATGGTCTGCCTTAGTACAGTAATGACAGTTTTTGTTTTTCTCTGTTTGACCTTTGAGTTACTGTTGAAGTTTTACTAAAGGCACTGACTCACTGTAACACACGTCCAAAGATTCCCACTCCATTTGATATTATTTATATTGTGTTTCACTCTTTCCTTTGTTCACAGTTCAAGGTTACTTTATTTGTCACAGTACAACAGACGTGAAGCTTCTTGCACAACGTCTTAAAAAATGGTTCTCCTTGAAAAGTATAAAAGAGTAAAAGTAATAACAGAATAAATGAGAAAAGAAAAAAATGGAACAAAACAAACTTTTCTCACAGTCAGTAATTTCAGTGTGCTAACATGTGCTGTGAACATAAAGTGAATGTAATTCTTAAGTCATTGTTTAGGTGAGCTCACAGCAGCCTTTAAAGTGGTGATGGTCTTTGTGTGAAAACTGTTCAAAAGTCTAGCGGTGTGTTTTTTAATGTCCTGTATCGTCTGCCAGAGGACAGATATTCAAAGAGAGAGTGCGCAGGGTGTGATGACTTCTTTATGAAGTTTATTGCGTTGTTCCCAGTAAGGATGTTCCTGAAGCATCTAACAACTAAGACAGCGAGCAATTACCTGCCTGCACAGAGATTAGCTCTGCACAGACCCATTGAGTCAGGGTTGTGCATTTCTAGCTTGTGCTGACAGAAGGTTTCAAATTTGTGTGTGTGTGTGTGCGTTTCATAGAAGTTCAACCTCTTAATGGGGACATTAGGGGGAAGCGTGATTCTTAGGACTCTCAAGCCTAAAATTAGCTAGCTAACATAATATTAGCTTGTAACCAGCTGTTATTGCTTCACTGTCTTGTTGTCAGCTGTCCGGAGACAGCAAGTTCATCTGTCTGCTGACGATATGTAATTGCAACAATATCAGGAATAAATAAGCTTGAACAGAAGCCCTGAACAGAAGTCAGGGCTGCAGATCAGGAGAATATGTTTGAGTTGAGGAGGAAGATGAGCTGCAAATAAGGAGGAGAGAGAGCAGTGGTGGTGTAGGTGAAAGACTTGATGAGAAAGAGATGATGAAATATGTTAAATGGTCAAATATAGTTGGAACTTTTTGTGATCTTTAAATTTAAACTAACCTATGAAGCATAGTGTATGAATCAGAATCAGAATCAGAATACTTTATTGATCCCTGGGGGAAATTATTTTTTGTTACAGTGCTCCATTATAAACCAATTATAAACCATGTGGCGCCAGTCTGTAGCCACGTATATAAAATGATTAGGCAAAGAGTCTATTGTGTCTATTTTGGTCACTGTGGCAGTTTTGTGTTTTTAATAGATTAATTTTAAGTTTATGATAATGTATCGATTTGTTACTGTACCCATAAAATGCTTGTAAATAAAACACTCAAACTAACACTGACGCTTGAAAAATGGAAACATGGGTTATAGGGCTGGGCCATATCATACCTTTCACGGTAATACCGGTATAATGTTGGGCAACGATAAAATGAAATATTGCGATAGAATTTGGGTAAAACGCTCAGTGCCTTTGTTTTCATACGCACATGGCAAAAAAAGCATGGCAGCGACGGAGAATGAGGAGGGCGAAAGCGGATCGTTGAATGAAACGGAACTGGTTTGTAAAAATGCTGCAACTTCAGTGTGGAACTGGTTTAGCTTTCATCCCTCAGATACACAACAAAGCACTATTTTTGGTAGAGCATGCTAGTGGGCCGTCGTTATTACCGTGTTTTTTGGAAAATACGGCACACTTAAAATCAATCCTTTGACTTTTCTGAAAATCAACAGCGCCCCTTATAATCCCGTGTGCCTTGTGTATGAATTCTGGTTGTGTTTACTGACCTCGAAACGATTTTATGTACACAGCGCTCGAAAATTTGTCAAATGTTTTAGTACGACTTTGCTAAGCTACGAAGCCGCACCGCTTGATGGATTGTCGGAGCATTACGGCTATCGTAGGCAGCATATTTTTGGTCATATCGCCCTGCTCTAATGGGTTGGTTGAAGGGCTTGGTGATGATTGAGTCACGACGTTTGTTTCTTTGTCAGCGACAAATCTGCAAAACTAATGACCTACGAATGTTCCAGCCTCAAACAGAAACACATGGGATTTAGATGACCTTGTGACATTACCTGTTATTGCACACTTCTAGATCTATAATGAGTATATATATTATATTATATGCTTCCTCACTCACATCAGTCTTCTATAAACAGGTTCAGACTCCCGAGAGAAAACCCCACAAACCAACATGCAGCGCCACCTCTCACACGTCGGCTCATTTCCGTTCCTCTCCTATACATATGAGCCATACACACAATAACACAGTTTTCACAGTCAGTACACATCCCCTGATTTTTACACATGCACACAGACATACTGAGGAATGAATTTTGGATTCGGCAGGCGGATATTGCTTTACAGCTGTGATTAGTCGGCCCATGAAGAAAGAGGAAGCCGGCAGCCTGCTGATTTGGGCAGCTATTAACCGGCATCGGGGCGCGCTGGCCTATCTGTGCATATGTCAATTATAAAAATGCGATTACAGCCTTGTAGGAGGGGGAGGATTTGTGTTATCCGCAGCTTCTTGCGCTCGCTCTCCCTTTCACACAAACACACTTTCTCTCCTCGTCCTGTCCTCTGTCTCTCATTCACCTCTGCCTGAGTCTGAAAAATGCAGTTATGAGATATTTTTTACTTGGAAAACTCAAAGTAATGTGGTGGGGAGTGAAAGGGGGATAGAGCAAGGAGAGAAAAAGATTTCTCTGAGTTATTTTTGTTTCCCATTAAAACTGTTTTCCCCACATAATAGTAATAACATGAAAGTACCTAAAAGCTAAAATGTATTATAGTCTCTTGTAATTCTTGGAGTAAACAGTTTTCTCAGGCGAAATCAAACCACGTTTGCTTTGTTATCTTTGATTTTCTGAGTATAGCATCTCATAGAAATTCCACCTCTGAACTATGGCAGCTGAGCTCTGGCGGAGTGATGCGTTAAGCTCGGTCCAGGATCTGACTGCATAATGAGCTGCTTTCTTAATAAAACAGATATGGAAGGCACCCAAGTTGAAGCTGAAAAGCGGTGCATCGAGCCACCTGGGGGTGGCTCGATGCACCGGCGGCACCCTGCTCCAGGGCTGGGCCCCCATGCACCCACCCGCCCACAACCCCGGCAACACACCAACCAGGACCCAAGCGACCGAGGCCCGGTCCGGGTCCCAGCCCAGAGACGGAGCGCCCCCAGAACCTCACGCCCATCCCGGACCCACCCAGGGGCAGCCAGGCTACCAGGTCAGTAACCCACGTCCGTCAGCACAGACCCTCCCCTAGCCCCGCTGCACGCAGCCGCGAGGAAACAGTCACCTGAGAGCCAACAGAGCCCCTAACCGGACATGACCGCTACCCCGGGTTGAGCCCCCCAAGGAAGATGCCTCCGGGGAACCCCCCCGACGCCCTAAGCCTGTCCCTACCCCCACACCAATCACAACAGTGAAGGCGGGACCAAACTATGACCCCCCACCCCCACTAGGTGATGGAGCTGATCAAAGGAGCCCAGAGCAATTGATCTGATGTGGTGGCAGAGGCTGTATCAAGACTAATGTAATCTAATAGATAATTTCTATATTGGTTAGAATTAAGATTATTTTTATTTTTCCAGTTCATGAGGACTGTTTTCTTGGCTATGCATAGGGCAGTGAAAACCATATGGGCGATATTCTTTTCTGAAGTGACATTATCTAAGCTGCCCAACAAACACACTAAGGGGGAAGTTGGAATGTTACATTTCAGACACTTCGATAAGTCTTCACATATCTCGCGCCAAAACGTCTGAACTGGTGGACAGAACCAAAGAGCGTGGATATAATTGTCCGGTGAATTGGTTTGGCAGTGTGAGCAGTTGTTGGTAGACGTAAAGCCCATCTTGAACATCCGATGGCCTGTATAGTGCACTCTATGTAGTATTTTGTATTGAATTAATTGAAGACTGGGATTTCTAATTAGATGAAAGGTTTTTAAGCAAATCTGAGACCAGAAGTTTAGGTCTAAGTTAACTAATAAATCCGCTTCCCATTTTGCAATAGGAAGTGATATTGATTCATCTGTTTTAGAAAGCATTCTGTATATTTTGGATAGTAATTTGGGGGGTTTAAGAGTAAGAAATTGAACCACACTTGGTGTTGTTTGTAGTTCAACTTGACCCGGTTTAAATTTCTTTTTTACTATGGATTTAATTTGTTGATATTCTAAAAATCTTTTCTTGTTGATCCCATATTGTGTAACTAGTCCGTCAAATGAAATAAATTCTGTTCCTTCTAGTATATGTTCTAAATATTTGATTCCTTTACCACTCCAATCTGAAAAGTTTATCATATTATTGTTTTGTAATATGTCAGGGTTGTTCCAGATAGGTGTACGTTTGCATGGGATTAATGAAGACGCCGTCAATTTTAGAAACTCCCACCATGCTGTCAGAGAAGAGCTGATCTTCAGCCTTTAAAAGCACAGTTTAACTTTTATAGGGACAGTTATGTCCAGGTTTAAGAAAATCCACATATTTAGCCCTTTATTGTCATTGTGCATGTTCAACGGAAATTGTGGGTGCTGCACACCAACTGTGCAGGAATAAAATATAAAAAGTTGTCAGCAGGAATCAATAACAAACAAGAGAAGAGCCTGTTAAATAAAGTTACTGATGTTGATGAAGCAGGCAGGTTGTTTTGATTCAATTTCAATTCAATTTTATTTATGTAGCGCCAAATAACAACAACATTTCTAGCAACAGGTCCGTTTACAGCATCCTGCCATGCAATTAGGAACCCAACGTTAACGCTTATCAAGTGGAAAAAAGTTAGCATTCACCCTCCAGCTTAGATAATTTTAGCTTAGTGTTCAAAATAAAGCCAATCAGCTACTCTTGTAAAGCTTTGAATTGATGAGATTCTTGGCTAGTAACCTCTGCTGCCTTTAAACTGCAGAATTACTGCAGTGTAAGTCAGGAGGTCAAACATGGATGCGCTCTCCAGGAAAACATGGGCATTCAGTTAAGACCAAGGCTACTGAATTGGAACGAGGTAACAGAGGTTTATTATGAATATGTGTTGTTGCTCTTCAAAGGTAACAATAAAAGGCATTTTCATGCATTAAATTCCCATAATTCACTGCAAAAACATCACGTTCTCCTCTGTTTTCTTTGTATGAGGAAATGATTGCCATGACTCACTTAAAGCTATTCATACAGCCCATTAATGCTAAATGTGCATCAAAGTATGCGTCGCCTGAATATTTTTGTGACACCTCAACCAGATATGGAACATTGTTCAGTTCAGTTCAGTTCAGTTCATTTTTATTTCAAACATTTCAAACATGTGCCTTCACAATCATTACAAAATATCATTCCATTATTTGTTTGAAAAGGAGTAGGCTGAAGTATTTACTTATTTGTCCCTACCCCCTCAAGTTTTACCTCTCATTCATTTAATTTTTTTTTGTCTTAAATTAAACAAACAACATATGAAACATATAAACATATGAAGTAAAACAAAACATAACATACATAAATCAAAAACAAGAAATTAGCAAGCCCCACCACAGTATAGTTTCTTTCATATGAAAAATACAGAATGTGTATATTTGCAGATACACAAGTTATGGAAAAACAACAAACCAAAACAAAAAAACAACCAAAAAAGAACCGCAACACCATTACCAGCAACATTACCATCCTGGGTTAACCCCGTTTTCTTCATTCTTATACTTATTTAAAATTAGGTTTTTATATTTTACTTTAAACTGTTTTATGTTTTGACTGTCTTTTATTTCTTCTGTTAGACTGTTCCATAATTTAACTCCTGCAATTGAGATTGACATAGTTCTTAAAGTTGTTCTAGCACTTTGTATTTTTAAATTCCATTTCCCTCTTAAGTTATACCCACCTTCTCTTTCTATGAACAATTTACAGATTTCTTTGGGAAGCAATTTATTTCTTACTTTATACATTATTTGCGCTGTTTTAAGCTTCACCAAGTCTTGGAATTTAATAGCTTGCATTTTGACAAAGAGTGCATTTGTATGGTCCCTGTACCCTACATTATTTATTAATCTAATGGCCCTTTTCTGTATTATAGTTATTGTTTGTGTGTTACTTTTGTATGTGTTTCCCCAGACCTCTACACAGTAGCTCATATATGGCAGTAGTAAAGCACAGTATAAAATGTGCAGTGCTTTCTGATCCAACATATGCTTTGCTTTTCCCAGGACGGCAATGCCCCGTGCCAATTTCCCCCGAACATAAGTAATGTGTGGCTTCCAACAGAGCTTGTGGTCAATGATCACCCCAAGAAATTTTATTTCATTTACTCTTTCTAAATATACATTGTCAACACATATTTCTACTTCGATGTTTTTCTTTTGGTTTCCAAACAACATAAATTTGGTTTTATCGAGATTCAATGATAATTTATTTATATCAAACCACTTCTTTAATATCGTTAATTCCTGTGTGATCATCCCCAAAACCTGTGGCAACTCCACACCTGAACACAGTATATTTGTGTCATCTGCAAATATTACAAACTTTAAAATCTCCGATACTCTGCAGATATCATTTAAATACATAATAAACATTTTTGGACCCAGTACTGAACCTTGAGGTACTCCACAAGCTATATCCATCAAATTAGATTTATATTCATTTATTTGTACATATTGTTGCCTATTCCCTACATAGCTTTTTAACCATTCCAAAACCACTCCCCTAAACCCGTACTTTTCCAGTTTTTTTAATAGAATTTCATGATTAACAGTATCAAACGCCTTCTTTAGATCTAAGAAAACTCCGAGCGCATACCTCTTATTATCCATACATTCCGTTATCTTTTCCATTAAATCTATCAGTGCCAAAGCTGTTGATCTGTTGTTTCTGAACCCATACTGACTATCTGTCATTAATTCATATTTTTCCACAAAACTGTCAAATCTTTTTATGAAGAGTTTTTCCAGTATCTTAGAGAACTGGGAGAGTATTGACACTGGTCTATAGTTTGTAAAATGATGTCTTTCACCGGTTTTGTAAATGGGAATAACTTTAGCAACTTTCATTTTTTGTGGAAAAACTCCTTTTTGAAACGACAAGTTGAATATATATTTTAATGGTTTTACGATACCATCAATAACTGTCTTTACCGTTACCATATCAATATCATTCCAGTCTGTACTGGTTTTGTTCTTAAGTCCTCTAACCATGTCATAAATCTCTTTCTCTTCCACTGCTCTTAAAAACATTGAGCTACTATTCCTTTCAATATTTTCACCAGTGTCCCTTTCTATTCCATCAACCTTTATTTCTTCTGCCAGTTTTGGCCCTATGTTTACGAAGAATTCATTAAAGCCATTTACTATCTCCTCCATGTTATTAATACTTCTTGTCCCTTCTATAAAGTATCCAGGGTAATCATTATTCCTTGATTCATTTTTGATTATTCTGTTTAATACATTCCATATATCTCTTGTGTTATCTTTATTGTGTTCTAACCTTTTAATGTAATACTCTCTTTTACAGGATCTCATTATATTAGTTAATTTATTTTTGTAAGTTTTATACTTTATTTCAGTTTCTATTGTTCTCTTTTTTATGAATTCTCGATATAAGGTATTCTTTTTTTTGCTGGCATTTTGTAGTCCTTTTGTCATCCATGGTCTTCCTGCATAGTTGTGTTTCCTATTGATTTCAATTACTGGGCAGTTTTTATCAAGTAATGTGTTAAATGTTCTTAAAAATCCTTCGTAAGCTTTATTAACTTCTGTTTGTTCATATACAATATTCCAATCTTGCTTTAAAAGTTCATTTCTAAGACAATTTAAGGTCTTCTCTGTTCTTATTCTTTTGTAAATAATCTTATGTCCATCGTTGTTCACTTTATAATGGCAATTATACGATGCAAAGACTGGTAAATGGTCACTTATATCATTGATTAACAGCCCACTTTTTATCTTTCCTTCTATTATATTTGTAAATATATTATCTAATAGAGTTGCACAATGAGATGTTATTCTGGTCGGTCTTGTTATCAGTGGAAATAAACCGATGCTGTACATGGAATCAATAAATTCTTCTGTACTCTTATTATGATTTGGATTCAATAAGTCAATATTAAAGTCCCCACAAATAAACATTCTTTTCTGATTTATATTTGTAAATAAGTCCTCCATATTATCCTTAAATATCTCAATCTTAGATCCTGGTGTTCTATATATACAACTGACAATTAGGTTTTTCCTTTTTTCTATAATTATTTCCACTGATAAACATTCCATCACTCCATCAATAACAGTTGTCATTCTTCCCATTCTTTTGTACTTTAGGTTTTTATCAATGTAAAGTGCCACCCCACCTCCTTTCTTGTTGATCCTGTCTACATGAAGGAATTCATATCCATTTATTTTAAAGTCTTCTTCTTTTCCAGGAGTTATCCAGGTCTCCGATATGGCTATCACATTGAATGGCTGTTCAAACTGTGTTATGTAGTCTTTGATGGATTGAAAGTTTGCATATAAGCTTCGACTATTAAAGTGAACCATTGTTATACCCTGTTCTACCTTGAATTCCTTTTTAAGTTGCTCATTTGTATAATAATTGCATTCATTTGTCTTATTGTTAAAGAAATTACAATCAGGATCTATGTTGCTGTCATACATCAATGTCTTATTTTCAATATCTATATGAGTTGTTAGTTGAAAATTGTCAGACATCTGCGTTGGTTGTGCACTTGTGTTTGGTTTCTTTTTCTTTTTTTTTGTACCTGTTCATTTGAAGGACCAAAGTGTGAACATTGTGGCTTTAATGGGAACTTTGTGGGTTTCATGATTACATCCAAGGAAGAAATGGAGGTCTGGGTCTGAAGTAAATAACAGAAGGCAATGTAGTTGATTGCTGAGGAAGGGATGAAGTGCGAGACAGGAAAACGGATGAACTGCATTTTGTTGAGAGTACAACAAAGAGGGTGAGAAGGCAGAGAGCAGTGAGGTAATGAAGCAGTGACCAGCGATCTCGGTTTTTGCCTTTGTTTCGTTCTCTGCTTGTTTTTCTTTTCCTTTCTGGCACACTCGTAGGCTAATTCAGATTTACTCCAAGGCAAGCTTTGCTTTTGTTTTTAGTAAATTAACACACACACACACACACACACACACACACACACACACACACACACACACACAGCCTATTACGGTTTTAAAGCCACAGATGGTCTATCAGAGGGGAGTGTATGAGTATTTCAAGCAGTGATGGAAAACCATAGTGAGCACGAGTGTGTGTGTGTGTGTGTGTGTGTGTGTGTGTGTGTGTGTTTGGCTGTAGAGGTCTATGAATAGTGACAGTGAGGAAAAGGCTGTCAGAGCAGTAATTCAGAGCTCTGGCTGCTCTCATCAACACCAACATTGCAAAAAAAAAGGAAGAAAGAAAGAAAGGAGCCTTGTTGAAGAAGCTTTCTATTACACAATATGCTGCTAGGAGCCCTGCAGCACCTCACACACTATGAGCATGGTGTGTGTGTGTGTATTTGATGTATCTGCGTATGTAGAACTGCCACTGTGAACGACGATACACATGTGACATTTGCTGCATGAATTTCTTTTGCATTTAAAGAGAGCAAGAATGGTGCATCTCTTACATTGTGTGCCACCTGTCTAGCTTTGGCAAAAAAACCCTTCTGGACTGCTTTGCTGTTCTTTCAGTGCAAATAGAGCAAATTCTCCTGGAGTGTCTGGCAGTCACAGATGGTGGAACGAGTGAAAGGCCAGTGGAAGCTGTTTTGTTCTAAGCTAAAAGAGGCAGCAATTTAAAGAAACATCTTTGAGTTAAAGGATGCTCACTCTTATTTGCATCACCTCATCCCAAACACATCTCTTGACAGTAATATGATGTTTTGAAAGACTGCAACCTATCAGCCTGCCTGGGACTCTAATACATTTAAGGGAGTGGGTCTGTAAATATCAGCCATCTTTACTTCATCATTTAAGGCCATCTTCCCCTGCACGTCTGCATAGTGGCTGCTATTTTTGATCACTACGTGGAATTCTGTAGTTGTGCCTCTGTGGCACATGCCTGTTCTCCTCCACTGTTTCAAACTGTGTTAAACTGTGATCTGGCAAGTGTTCTAGGTGATAGGATTTTTTGAAAGTGCAGTGTTATTTGTACTGTACTGATTCATCACTGGCTTCTATTTGATGGTGTGTGCAGTTACACATGCAGACTGAGCAGCTTGGCATGTTTACATGCCTGTTGGCCAGATATAATTGCTAGATCCCGATGCACACTCCCTTTCCTGATCCTCATGATGAGTTTTCATTTGTTTTGTTTTGTTGTTGTTTTTTTATTCTAAAAGATATGTAATATTGTATAACAGATTAACCCTCCAGTTGTGTGCACCCACCCCTTACTTTAGTGTTCCGGTCACAAGTGACCATTCTCTTTTAACAACTCTTAAATTAACATTAGAAATATTTTTCACCACCAAATTCAGTTCAGTGATCATTCAGTGGGCCATTCAGGGGGTCAGAGGTCAAACCAACCCAGACATTCTGTCCATTAACAAGATGTTATTGTTATTGCAATACAGCCATTAGTAATGTCATTTGTCTTTGTGGTTCTAGTACCCTCTGGAAGTGATGGTGATGAAGAGAGAAATCACTTCCAAATAAAATACTCTAAAGAGGACACATTTCCAGCTCCATGTGTTTATTCTTGGAAATCGGGCTACTAGAGTAACCCTGTTTGTCTTGGTGCAGCTCCTCACGTCCTTTGTGTTAAGCAGGCAGTTTTAGTCCCTCTGCCTTCAGGCAACTTTCCTCTGATTGTCTGCTTCGCAAAAACAGGGGATTGGGAGGCTCGCAGCCAAAGAGATGTGATCATATTATTGTTCTGTTTTACTCACATAAGCGTGTGAAGCCTGAGCTCTTGGTTATGAGGGATTACTCGTGCATACGCTAATCTCATCCTCTGAAACTGTGGCCATGTTTAATATGTGCATCCACAATTTGCACAGGACCCTGACCTTAAAAGTACATTAGAAAAGGACTCCTTATTTGTTATTGTCAATAGGAATGATTACAGGAAACACACCCCGTTTCAGTATTTAAATTGCTTGTGAGTTTTAATTTTGACTTGATTATGCTAAAAACTTTTTTTTTTTAAATTGATGCATTTGAAAACTTTATGGTGGTCAGTCTACTGTCGTTGTGACTCCTAAAACAAATAGACAAATTGTCAGAAGGCGTTATTATAGCTCTGCATCAACAAGTAGACATCAGAAGCTAGTTACCCAATGTTAGTGCCAGCTTGGTAAAGCTCACCCCACCTGCCAGCTGCTTTAATTGGCTCACATCCCACATGCTCCACATGTTATAGCTCCCTTCCCAAATCATCCCAGATGATGGTCTTATCTCAGCGGTTCAGAGCCTGCAGACTCTGTCTGAGTCATGCCGTCGCTTCCATAGCACTTTCCCGAAGAAGGAAGCTGAATGGCTGACGATTACTGCAGCCTGGAGATTTTGAAGTCTATTAAATGTATTCTTTTTAACTTTGCAAAGAAACCCCAAAACGCTTAGCAGGAAACAGACTTAGCTTCCGTGACTGAGTTATGTTATATAGCTCGCTGACATGAGGTAGATCAGGTGTTCTCACCTTCCTTCATGCTAATGTTCTATGACTATTAATAGGAAGCTCCTCCTGCCCCCTTCAATACCTGACTCACCTTAACTGGCTTCACTTGAGAGAAAATGGACTGTGTGTGTGTGTGTGTGTGTGTGTGTGTGTGTGTGTGTGTGTTTATGTCTCTCGGTATGACTAGCCATCCATCTTACCTCCTCTGCTCTTGTTATTCCTCCATCCTCACCTGCCGCTTTTCATTTCAGCTCACCCGTGTTCACTTTGTTTTTCTCTCCTCTTTCCACCCCTACCTTTACTTTCACCTACACTGTTTTTGCTTTTCCCCTTCCTTCTTCCTATCTTGCTCCCCCTGCCCCACATTTTCTTCTCCATTCCCCCCTCCACCTCATCTCCGCCTTCCCTCCTCCAGTCGGATGAAGTCTGCAGGGAGAGACGGAGGAGCGCAGTGCTGCCTGCTAAGCAGCAGAGGACAACACATGTGCTTGCATTTCTGTGTGTGTGTGTTTTATGTGTTGTGTGTGGGTGGTGTGCAACTTTGTGTAATATATGATGTGTGCTTGTGACACTGACTGCAGCGTGCTTATTCACGGCTTGCAGGAGCTGCTGTTTATCACACTGTCTCTCCTTATCTTCTTCATGCTGTCTGTCGCCTTCCCCCTTTCTATTTTCAGTCTTTGTCCCATCTCTTCACATGTGTACACACACACACATTCCCACACACACCTGAGCAGAGCTTTTAAGCAGGTGTTGTTTTTTTGTCAGCTCCATCCATTAAACATAATGGGTGTGTGCATGAAAGCTGTTTTTGTTTTGTTTTTTTCTTAATAATGAAAAGGTGTATGTGAGCGGAACAGCGTGCGTGTGTCCTGTCTCCAACAGTTCACGTCTTCCTCTCTTTGCAGCGGCCTAATTAATGTCATCCGTCTCACTTACACTGACAATGCTCCTCTCTTCTCTCTCCTATGTTGTCTCCTCTGTTCTTTTCTCCCCTGTCTTGTCCTTTATTTAACTCTTGCTTTTCGGCCCTTTGTTTAGACCCTTTTTTTCTTCCATCTTCACATCAGTCTTTTTCCTGTCTTGGCCATCTTTTCTCTCTGTGGCACATTGAGTAGCCAAAGGTATGACTAAATATATTTCCAAGTCTGCTGTGTATTCAGTGACACAAACCTGTTGGATTTATTTTATAATTATGAGTACAAGCAAGAGAATATGTCCAAATCTGCGAAACACACAGTTTGACAGACAGAAAATGTTATATTCAGATTTTTTTAATTTGTTTTTTGTTTTGTTTATTCAGTAAAAGTTATTTTATGGCTGCTCATGTTTATTTGAGAACTTGCTCTCTTGTCTTCACTTCCTTCAGGTTCTGTCTTTCTAACCATTTCCTATTTTGTTGGCAATTAATTTGTGAAATGTGAGTAATTGGCATTTATGCAAAGCAGTTTAGCAACAGTGAAAAGAGCAGCAAAGCAGGCGACTCTCGGACTTACTAAAGTACTTTGACATGATATAAAATCTTATTCCTCTTTGTTTTGGCCTTGGCCCTTTTTCCCTTCCTTTAAGCCAAGTTTCTTCTGATTGGCTGCCCCTCATTAGCAGAGGATTTTACACAATAGTTGGGAAAGGCTTCTCTGCTCACGGCCAAGAGTAGAAAATATCGAATCCTGAGTTTTTGGCTCACAGGGATCACTTAGTGACTGGAAGTGGAAGTCACTGTGAAAAAAATAAAGCTCCACTCACACAAGGAATAAAGACTAGCTGGTAACTCCCAGAAAACTTAAAGTCACCATAGAAAAATGCATATTTCCCGACTGGTTAGCAAATGGTTGCTGAAGGTTGCCAGCAATCACTGGGTAAAATCTGTCAGGTTTAAAAACTCGTGAGTGCTTTGGATGCTGGTAGATTGCCCAGCTGCCCGTAGTTTGCATGGAAGATGTCGACTTGTCTGCAAAGACTTGCCAACACACAAGCGGCAGTAACCACGATGGAAAACTAAAAACGTTCTCCTTCAAATTAAAAGTTGTGCCTTCCTGCAGGTGCAGCTCTTAATATGAAGGCAAATATTCTCCCTTTGCTGTTTGTGTCACACTCGTAACACTTCCCCTACAGCTCAGAGAGTAAATGGCAAGTTGGCTGGTTGGTGTTGGTGGTGTTGTGTTTCTGCCAGTGTGACTGGGGTCTAACACAAACGTTGGCATTATCATCTGAAACTATGACCATGTTTATTCTCATGTACGTTAAAGATTAAAATAGGTAAGACAGAATAGGTGAGAAAACAAATCTAAGCTCCTCTGCCTTGTTTCTCTGGTCTGGTTCTTTCTGCTGATTAGGTGAGATTTACATTACATGTATATTTTTAGGGTATGGTGACAAGAGCAACTACATGATTGTAGTGTATGAGAAATAATCTGTCTGGATGAAAGTCTATATATTCATGACGCTTCTCTCCTTGCCCTGTGTCTTTCTGTCTGACAGTCTGGTTCCAGTATAACAACTCCACAGGTGGACCCCTCCACCTCCTCCTCTTCTTCCTCCTCTACCTCCACCACTACCACAGCGAAAGCAGAGGAGAAGAAGCTTTTATCTAAAGACTCGATCCTGTCCCTGTACGCAAGCAGCTCAGTGGGCAGTCAGCCACAAAGCCAGCAACAGCCTGCTCCAGGACAAGGTAACACACATGCTCTCATACAGCCAGCAGTTATTATTAACCCTTTGTTAATCAAGTCAAAGCAGCTTGGTCAATTGACTCAAACTCACATTTTCAATTCAAGCAGAGTCACTCAAGTTTGTAGGTCTTTTTAAAGGATACAGTTTGCAGGAGGTGTTTCTAAGACTGGTAGAGGGAAAAAATAAAGATTGACAGTTTGTTGCTAAGGAGTTGTGATTTCATGCCACTTTCTCTTTTGGGTCAGGCTCATGTGTTTACTGAGCTTGAGCGTCTTTTGTCAACTGAACTATACCGACACAAAAGCTTAAAAATTTGTTTAAAAAAATCACATTTATTATCGGTTTTATATTAGCCGTTCCACAAAAGATCGAGCATGGTGTTAGTTCAGACAGGAGACAAAGCTCAATCCTGGCAGAAAAGCTGATCTTCAATACTCCGCTGATATTCTCCCACTAGGGCTGCACATGTGCCAGCCACTTGGCAACCCACCTCAAATCAAGGCTCAATAAAGGTTCTGGCTTTCAGTTCTGTTCAGTGCTGGGGGGTCTTCCTGCTTCCAAATCTAAATTACAGCTGTAAAAACTTCAGTGGTCTTGGCTAAACTGTTTACAACTACACGCCGCACTCAAACATGGGGTTGGACGTTACCCACAAAGATGGTGTAGCAGTGAGCTTGGCATTGATTCTCGACCTCTTAATCTTCTCAAGAGCCGCCGAACAAAACTAATCCTCACTTTATTTTCGCTACTCTCTGCCCCCCTCTCACGGACAATAACCATATCCAACTTCTTAATAGCAATTAACTGGTCTGCATTGGTGCATCATATCTTTATTCTCTTCCCCCTCCTGCCCCCCCCCCCCCCCCCCTCTTTCTTAAATAAATAACTATCATATCTGATATCATATCTCACAGTACAATAATATTGAATGGGTTGCATTGTTGTATTTTGTCATGTTTCTCAGGTCTTTGTCTGAATTTCTACGAACATTATTGCTAAGGATTGTCTTATTGCATTGGAGTCACACTGGGTTAAATATGTACACTTGGGTTTTAAGGGGTATTTATTATTTTCTTATTTTTTTGGGGTTGTATGGAAGCCCCAAACGCAATTTCATTGTTCTTGACAATGACAATAAATAAATAAAAATGCTATTTAACTTCATTTAATTGCATGCATTGCATTGCACCATTGTTTCTGTGGCCATGAGCTGAAACCTACTCCCCAAGAAGGCCGGGAGGATTGAACGAGGACCCTTCTTGTTATGAGGTGACAGTCTGCACCTCTTCACCACTGTGCCGCCTCAAAACTCGAAATAAATTACACTTTTGTTTTGTGTTTGACCTATAAAGTGTCAAATTATTGCTAACATCTTCATCATATCAACGTTTTAAGAGGACTAAAAGGCTGATGATCCGTTTATAGCTTGGAAAATGATCCGCAAGTGGCTGGAAATCTGCAAATGAAGGCAGCAGTGTGTCTGCTTGTGCAAAGAGAACATTTTAGCCTGGCCAAAAGGCTGTGTTTATTTTTGGTCTACATTTCAGAGATGGAAAAAAGGAGACTGGTGGAAAACAACATAAACAAGTGGAGTTGTGGCTGACTTTGGAGAGCAGTCAGAGGCTGAGAGCTCACTCACACCCTGCTGACATTGTGTATGTGTGTGTTTGTCTGGTAAAGCTGATCTATTAATCAAGAGAATTCTTACTTGCTCATAGCCTGACACCTTTACAGATGCACACAAAATGAAAACTTATGGCATTAAGAGCTTTTGGACCTTGAGAACCTTTTGATACATTCTATAACTCTTAATGGAACGGCAGCTTTTTTTGTATCTTCACTCTGCAGAAACTAGAAAGTATCTTTTCTTTTTCTTTTTCTTTTTTTAGCTCCTGACACTGACTTCATCAGTACAATAATTTAATAATTAAGATCATGATTTGATCAGGTTAAACAAAAGATGCAAGATTTCGTAATCCTGGATGTTTGAAGTATTTTTTTGGAAGCTACAAAACAATTTATGGTACCCATACACGTTCCACAAAAACTTGCTGTACGTTACGCTTTTCTAAGCTTTGTTCTTATCTCTGGACACTCACATGAACCTTGTGACCTCTTTGGAGAATCACCCCCAGAATGGGAGCCTACATTTTTAATGATTACATGCTGCCACTGCAGAAAATAGTTACTGTTAAGGCAAGAGGTGTGGGAGCTGTTATCGTAGCAAAAGTACCGGCAAGTGCATTTGGAGAGTTGTGTAACTGTATCTTAATGTGTCTGTATGTAATCAGATCTGAAAATGTGTAAAGGAACCTTTAAATGCATTTTGAGCAATCTGATTACACACAGACACACTGAGATCCAGTTACACACTCAGCAGAAAATATTACTGCTACAGTAATAGCCCCACACAAAGAACCTCGGCAGTTACGATTTATATGCATTACTGGACTCGTGGATCAGAGGACTGAAATTCAATTTACATTCAATTCAATTATATTTATATAGTCCCATTTCACAACAGCAGTCATCTCAAAACACTATATGGTAAAGGCATCACAGTGTCAGAGAGAGAGCAATCAATGAAGTTCTCTCATTTGATTGCTAAAACAGAGACCTCCTGAATGAGGCTCGAACATCAGAACATTTAGAAGACAAGAGGGAAACAGACGAACAAAGAGCTTAAAAAATAAACAAGATTAGACGCAGATTGCGGGAGAAAGTAGACAGAAGTTACTGACATGTACTAGTGGCATGTAAAAGAGGAAATGGGAGAAGAAAACACTCAGTGGATCATAGGATCAAGGGAAGTCCCACAGCAGCCTTTCATTGAAGCAGAAAACTAGGGGATGGTTTTAATTAATCAAACTTAATCTTAAAGATTGATTAATAATTTTAAAAATGGATGGTGTTTGACTCTGAACCCAAACTGGAAGCTGTTCCAAGCCTGACAGCTGATGTCGCTGCCTCCCATTTTACTTTTAGAAACTTTAGGAAGTTGAAGTGCAGCTGAAGTGGGACGATCTATGAGATCTTTAAAATATCAAGTGGTGCAATGATTCAGAACTTTGTATGTGAAGAGAACCCCATGCTTTTTTTCCAAGACTAGAATTAGCTAGTGAAGCCAATGAACCTAATGTGGGAGTAATATGCACTTTTAAAGAAGCTTCTCGGATGAGAGGTGAAACATGTCCAAGGAAACGTAAAGAAGTCCAGAGCATGCAGCAGAAGGCCTGGGGCTGCTGCGTTTAGCCTGGCTGAATACAGCTGCCTGCTCAACCTGTAACTTAAACCGACACTCAAGGATGTTCTTAATGTAATTCATTTTTTTAATGTGCAAGCTGAAGGACATGTGTTCAAAAAGGACTTAAAGGTTCCTCGCAGTAGAAATGTCTTGTGAATGTAGCGCGTAAACAAACATTACACATACACGGCGTCTCGTAAGCTGGCAAAGACGTGCAGGTTATAAATACAAGGCTGCAGACTCAGACCTAGGTGTTTACACACAAACAGATGCACACCTAGGCAATGTTGTACACACACATGCATGTTAGAGGGAAGATGCATCATAAAAACGTAGGAGAGTAAAGATGAAAGGTCAGCGTGCTGAAAAGCAGGGACGTCTAGTTCACACTGCATTTACTAGGGTCCCAGTGCAGCAGTAAAAATAGCGAAGTGTCTGCAGGTTCGCTTTCATCTCACAGTTATTATGTGTAAAGACTGAAGTGTCAGGAGAGTGTGCATGAGCGCCTGTGCGAGGATGTATAGGTAGGCGGATGTTCACACATACATCATCCATCAGCCTGTGTGGGAAAGCATTAGTGCTGCATGTTTTCTGCTTGGTGGGAGAAAACAGGCAGCAGATTTTTACAGCAGGCACATGCATTGATTATAGTGTTCCATGTTTACACTGATGTATCAAGGATTAGGAATGGAATGAAGGGCTTTCTGCGTATTGTCCTCTCTGAATCCAAATAAATGCAGATTGAGATCAAAGCCAAAAGAACCTTGCCAGGCTAATGCTCAAAAATCAGACTTTCATCCTGCATGCACTGTATGTGTGCGCGGGACTGTGTGCACTTATCCATGCTGCAATGGAAAGGCTCTAAGTGCAGCCAACAATGAGGTGATCAGAATGTCAGAATATACAGAAGGCCAAAAAACATTGCTTCGTCAGTGATCTGTGGATTAGCTATTTGTCCATGGATCTGTACTGATTTTTTTGGCTTTATAACAGCTAAAGACTAAAACCTGTGGGGCATTATGACTTGTGCTAAAGAGGATATATTATAATATGAGAGGACAGTCTCTCATTTTGTACATGCACAGAGCAAAGCAGGGAAGCAGGCAAAAATAGTTTGTTTTTGCCTGCCTGATGGTATCAAGCTAACTCTGCAGATGTCCTTCTTCCCAACAACCTGTTCTGTTTCTTCTTGTGAGGTTATGAAGTAGAGCTGGGCGATAGAACGATAACGATATGTATCGCGATATAACTTTTACTCGATAGAGAAATTAAGCTATCGCGATAGACCTCGCCGCTCTTGTCCTCAAAAAAAAAAAAAAAAAAAAAAAGGTCAGCCAATCCAAATTAAGTAGCGCAGAGCCGAACCAATCACAGCCGCAGCGTCACGTCGCGTGACTTGTTACGTACAGCACAAGTGCCAAGCCGCACGTGTGTTTGTTTGGGAAGCAGCCAGCGGGTAATGGAGCCAGCGCGTAATGGAGGAAATGAGTGTGTCGACTAGAAAAATCAACCGAGCGTGACCGAAGAGAAAACAGATGATGGTTCCAATGCCGGAGAGATTGTCGAACAGAAGAGCCAAAGAAGGTCCGTAGTGTGAAGGTATTTCGGCTATTTCAAGTCTGACAAAAAACAGAGTAGCGTGCACTGTAAATTATGCCGAAAGCAAGTCTGGAAATACAATAAACCGGTGCATGCGTCACACTGCGCCACGTTATTGTTTCGGTGAAATTAACTTCTACAATACTGTTAATTGTACTCTCTGCAGTGTTTAAATGCTTACATATACACACAGTTACTGTCCCTCCACACATACGACTCGGTTCTGCTTCTATGCCCCAGCTTTGTTTACGTTTTCCCACCGAGGCTTCTAGACTTCTGATTGGCCAATATTTCTGCACGGTTAGGAATCTAGCGCCACCTGCTGCTTTGGCATGTTCATAGCAGCGTTTTCCTTCATTTCTGCCTTTATGTGTGGACGGGATTATTTTTTAAAACGAAAACGGAAAATCTCCGTTTTCAAAAATACCCGTGTACGTGTGGACGTAGCCTCAGTCTCTGACTGGAAGCGCTAATTCGTCATTCGGCTTTTGTCAGACTAAAGTAACTGTTAAAACTGTTTGAAAAGCTAAGCTATACAACAAGGAGAGATTGAGAATTTCCTTTTAGTTCTCAGTTTATTTGATATTGACAAAAGTTAGTCAGTTTTGTCTGTTCTTCTGTAAAACAAACTAAGATTTATTTTTAGAATTAATATTTTGTTTCTAAGTGGAATTGACAATTTAGTCTGTTTCGTTTGTTCTATTTTGAAACTTAAACGCTTTAGTGGCTGCCTTTTGTGTAGTTTGCAATATTTGCCTTTATTTATCTGAAAAAGTCTCATGTTCCTTATTATGTTGAACTTATTATGGGAAATAAATATTTAAATAAAAACAAGCTGCTGATTATTTCACATTTTACTTGTGAGCAACGGCACATTTAAATCTTACAAATATAGTTATTTGGCTTATATCGTGATAGATATCGTTATCGACTGAAATGAAAAAAACATATCGTGATATGAAAAAATCTCATATCGCCCAGCTCTATTATGAAGTGTTCCCATACCGGGTGAACTATGTAACTGGTAAGAGGTCAGGATCTCTTTTCCTGGAAAACATTCAGTGGAAGTCGCACAGGAAACTTGAGCCTCATCACCTGGTTTAAATGAGCTAACTGTGGATGTCATATCTTGTATCCAAGGATTGTTTCAGCCAAAAGTCCATTTGATACACATGAAAATTCCAACACCAGCCAAATCTCCGGTGAGGCCTGGGGGTCTCCTCTTCGTAGGACATGCCCAAAACATCTCACCTAGGAGACATAATCACTGTGGATCACCAGCAGCTCTACTTTTGAATGACCAAGCTACTCACCCTATCATGCATCAGACATTGGTTCAATCTGTCTGTCAATCTCCCACTCCACTCTTCCCTGACCAACTACAAGATCTACTTGGTAGTGCAAGATCCTGAGATACTTAAACTACTCCAATTGGGGCAGCAACTCAAAACCTGTAGTGTGCAATTCCCTGTTTTCTGGCAGAGAATCAAGGTGATTCTCTTTCCAGTTTCTTCACACCTGGCTGCAAACCATTCCAGTGCGAGGAACGGAACACAACCTAATGAAGGCAACAAAATAGAACATCATCTTTAAAAAGCAAAGATGAAATGTTGAAGCCACCAAAGTGTAGACGCTCCAACACCTGGCTACACCTAGATATTCTGTTCATAAAAACTATGAACAGAATCGGTGATTAAAGGCAGCCTTGGCAGAATCAAACACCCACTGTAAATGAGCCACATTAAATGCTGGCAATTTAGACTAGGCTCTTGCTGTGGTTGCACAGGTACCAAATTGCCATTTACAATGGACCAAATACCCCATTTTCCCAAAGAACCCCCCAATTGAAGCCTTTGAAGTAAACAAAACACATGTAGACCCGTACCGCATTATTCCTCCTGGATCTGAAGTTCAAGTAATGGAAGGATTCTCCATTCCAGTACTCTGGCATAGACTTTCCCAGGGAGATTAAAGAATGTGATCAACCTATAGTTGGAACATAACTTTCGGTCCCCAGTTTTGAGAAAGAGAGAGTCCAGCCCTGAGAAAGAGTCCAGCCACAGTAGGGAGGAAACTCATCTGCCGAACATGGTAGAACCAAGGTTCTATTTATTAATGATGTAAACGACAGAAGTAGAAGGATGAACTCATGAACTCAGATTGAGCCAAATGCTTCAAAACTGATTGGATACAGCTTCATAGCACAAATGGAAATTGTTTTTGTACTTGCACAGTAACCAGTTTGTGTGATTTCCCACCATACAGGCATACAGGACTTTATTCTATATACTGCAAGTACCTTGCAGTGAGGTGACAAAGCCAACCACTTCACTGAAAATGACCCAAAACATATTGCTATAGCAACTCTACAATTTTTCAAGGAAAGAAAGTGTATATTCGTTAATACAATGCAGTCATCTGATGTCAGTCCATAAGAGCATACTTTCAGTTACCGAAGGCAGAGAGACCCACAGAAAAACCACTGAAGGTGGCTGCAGTAAAAGCCTGGCAACTTAGTGCCAGCCTACAGGAAGCAATTCATTTTTAGGAAAGACACTGTATCTTTAGACTATGAAATGCTGACATTACAGCTATTTCAACCACTGCTGAAAACCTCCTTAGTACCAACTGAAGGTCATTGTCTCACAAAGCCAATTTAACAACATTGTCTTCAAAAAACAGACAAAATTCCAAGGTCCTCAAACTACACATCTCATCTGCCTCAAGTTGCACCAGAGCTTTTTATCACTTTTTCACGGTGACCCAGTGCATTGCTGATGGCATTTGGGCAATACAAGAGCAGCTAGTGGCTCTTTGGCTCTGAGAAGGTTCATCAGGTCATCATTTTTAATAAAAATGTCAAGAATCTGCCTTTCCCTATTATCATCCGTCTTCTTGCCACACACTGAATGCAGCACTCTTTGGTGACCTGTTAGAGATGTCACTCTTCAATGAAATCCCAGTCAAAGGATATCACCTGCAGCTCTTCACCTCACTGTTCTTTGTGCATTCCCCGTTTGTTTTTATGTTTTTACTGTTTCATCCTGTAAAGATGTTGAGAGTGCTAGTACGTTTGTTTGTTTTATTGATTGTAATTTGGGATGTTTGACTTCCTGAAGATTCTTATATTTGAATTTGAAGGCAAAGTTTGAAGGCATATTCTGTTGTCTTGTATTGCAGGCAGTGTGTACATGGGCCAGCCTCAGATGCAGTTCACTCCGCAGGGCTACGCCACAGCAGTGGCTGGAAGTATCCCACCCACCACCACCATGATGGGGTCTGGGGCCATGGTGTCTGGGATGGCACTGCCAAATGGGGGCTACATGAGCATGCAGCAGGGTGCGATGCCTGCCAACCAAGGACAGAACATGTACAGCATGCAGCAAGGACAGTGGAATATGGGCCAGGTAACAGGAAGAAATATAAATCTCTGTATTAAAGTGCAGTCAGAATGATGATTAACATTTAGCTTTTTGCCCACTCCAGTTGCTGTGAATATATAGATTCACACTTAGATCTGTTCCCCAATTCTGTGTGGAGCTCGGTGCAGTAATAACCTCACCAATGTAGTAAAAGCCCAAGAGGTGCAGCTTTAATCAGCTATTCAATCTTTTTTATAACCAGGGTTACTGTATAATAATATGAGGGTTTTTTTTCTTTTATTCTGTCACATGCCTTTATTCCTTTGTTCCTAATTCTGCCCAGAACAGTACTTTACTTAGTATATAACCTTTGATTTAGGATCTTTTAATACTACTTAGAATGCAGAATGAAATTTGATGATTTGTGTGACTTGATCATTGGTTATAACTGTTTTCCAGCCAATTTGGAATGAAATTACATAATAATACCATAGACTGTATATAACAGATGGTCATAGCCACCATGATGCCATGCACTGGTTTCTTGGCTTCCCAATTTGAAGCCTCAATGATAGTGTCTTTCTTGGAGCTGCAATCAACCTTATTTGGACAAGAAGGTGAAAAGTTAAGACTCACTATCTAACCTCCTGAGAACCAAGGAAAAAAGTATCTTTCAGATTTTCCCACTGCAGAGGACATAGTGAATGTGCTGGGTCTCAGGAGGGTGAGGCTAACAAAGCTTTGTTGCATAAACTGTATGGGTGCAACACATTGTTCTGTTGATGTTGTCCACAACATGCATTCACATGCATCACAGGTCACAGCTCTTTAAGGTCCAGCCACAGCATTTTAATCAGGCGAGGGTCTGGACTTTGACTGGGCCACTGCAACACCTTCAGTCTATACTTTTTCAGTGATTCTGGTGTAGATTTGCTGCTGTTTGGGGATCTTTCACCTGATGCATGACCCAATTTGGGCCTCACATTTTGACTCTAGAATACTTTGGTATACAACTCAATCGCTGCGAGGTTCCCAAGTCCCGTGACTCAAATCATTACCCCTCCACCACCTTCCTTGGCAGTTGATGTGGTTTTGCCTAAAGTGTTTCAAAACTGTATTTTTCACATGCCTGTATATTGTAGAATCCTTCACTAATGTTGCAGTGGCCCACTTCATGGCCATTCATAGAGCTAATGTTACTGAAGGAGCATCTGCTGTAGGATTTCCTTTTGGTGACGTAAGTGCTTCCAAGATTAGTCCAACATTCAGAGAGTTTCGGTGACTTCTAATCACATCCCTGACAGAAATGCTCTTAGATTATTAAACTCGTACTTAACTGGTGCAGGTGATTGCAGTCTATAATGTGGAAGCATAGTAACAGTTCATCTGATAGAACAAAATTAAATTGGACGTGAAAAATTGTCTGTCCAGGGAAAGATGTGAAACAGACACCAGCAGCAATCCCCCTTTATGTGTTTAGATACACTTGTGCTTTTGCCGTAACTGCATCACTGTGTCTACATTAATCTTTTCTTCCCATGGTCTCTTAAATGCATCTTTCTTTCTTTATATTAGTTATTTATTAGAGCAATCTGGTTTTCTAAATCGAAAGAGGAAATATTACGTTTTACACAGAAATCATACCCCCGTGAACCATTACCAGGAAAAGACGCGTCTTTACAGAGCCTGAAGTTCGTCTATTGAATACTTTCTGTGGTCACAACCTAAAAGGATGTATTTACTACAGTTGCATAATGTCTTACTTCACTGGTGCTTCAGATTGTATCAGTGAAATCCCCAATGTATATTTCTGTCCAATGTTCAGAGCAGGCAGTCATGAAATACAGTGGATGTCTAAAAAGAACAGCTCAGTCCACAAAGACATTCATTCTTTTGTCTCGTCCAGAAAGGATTCAAGAGAACTTGCAGCATTCACCAGCTTTCATGTGAATGAGTTTTCAGGGCCTGGCAGATGAGTCATGAAGCGATTCAGGTTGGCTTTATTCAGCCTAGATCTCAATGGCTAAATCTGAATGAATTTTTAAATGTGACACAGAAGTTACAAAAATAGAATTTCAGATCAGCTCAGTTCACTGTTAATATTTTCTTCACTGTATCCTCATTGCATGATTTTTCAGTTTTTCTGCACAGCATTCCCATAAGAAAAAGAAATATTAAAAACTTATAAAAGACTTGCTTAAGATGTGGCTTACTTCATATAGTGAATCATATCAGGCTTATATGATTTACTCATGAAAGTGGCCACTTTCTCATTACTTTCATATATTGTTTTAGTAAGTATCCAAAATATACAAGTTTCATTTATATAATTTTTCAAGGGATTTTATATCTGTTTTCACTCTTGTATGCTTTTCATACAAGTTTCACACAAGACAGATACAAACTTTATAAGATTTATGTATATATCTTTTCCATATGGGTTGGCAGCATGTAGGGATTTACATTGACTTTTTTTTCAGGGGTTTTTGGCACAGAAATGTTTCATGATGGTGCAACAACACCTGTTCTCCCTCTTAATGTCTTCAGGACTGCCACATCCCCCACAGCAATCCTCTCATCGCTTCGCTCTGTTTTTCTAAACGTGTTTTTGAGCGTTTTATTGATGTCAAACTGTTCCCTTCTTGCCTTCGTCTGTTCCCATGCCACTGTTGCTAGCTACTTATTGGTTAACAAAAATGGGAAAGCATGAATAATTACAAGTTCTCATTATCAGTCCTTAACATTTAATTCAAAATATATAAACTGTAATAATACAAAAGACAAAGTTCATGTGGTGCAACTGAAATTAAATAAAATGAAAAAATAAAATGTGCAATTACCAAAAACTACAGTTCATGTAATGGCCACTCGAGGCTCCAAATTGAGTCAGTTCCCATTCAGTCGCATGTTAAAATGCCTAAGCTGAGCCATGAAATGGAAATGTTTACAGCCTGTTTTTGGCCTCATGAATAGATTCACCCTTTTAAAAAAGTGTCTTAGGGTTTAAAGCTGGGAGTGCAGGGCACCACAGTAGCTTATCTAGAGTATATGCCCAGAAGAAGCCTGAAGGCCAAAAATAAATATGTAAAAATATGCAAAAATAATCCCAACAGATGTGCTTAAAAATGTTAAAAATAAAAATAAAAATAGAAACAAAGAAAAAGGAATTCAATTAATCAAATTCTAAATCCAAAAATATGAAATTAAGTCCTTCTTACATTTGAATTTGAAAACAGTGGCCAGCAGTGTGTTGAATACGTGCAGAGGGTGGTCAGGATCCATTATTTAGCCATACATCCAGCCACTGTGCGTTTGGATCACATCAGCTGATGGAGGAATCCAGACAGTTTGTTGATTGAAAAGCAATCATCCGTCAGTAAGTTGTGGTCCTAAAGGGGTGGGCCAGCAACAATACTCAAGTAATCTGTGGTTGGTAGTAAACACAGATGTGTTCATGTTTTTACATCAAATTCTCACCCAAACATCTGATTGTTGCAGCAGAAGTCATAACTCATATAATTAGAAGTGTTTTTCTGAATATATACAGGGGTAAAATAAGTATTGAACACATCACTAATTTTCTAAGTAAATATATTATTGACATGAAATTCTCAGCAGTTTGTAACAACCCATCCAATCCACACATGCAAAGAAATCAAACCATAGATGTCCAAGTTATGTGTAAGGATGAAAAATAACTTAGAGAAAAGGTGTTGAACATATGGACAGTCATCACACCATCATATCATATGATATTATATAAAAAACGAAAAATAAAGCATGTCCATAGTGTCCAACCCCAGTGGTATTAAGAGGTGTTAAAGTGTTATATCTGAATCTTCTTATGCTCTCTGAACCCTGGTGTATGAGGTTACATTTTACAACTGAGATTATTCAGCGAACATAAATTGCCTCTGAGATGCTTTGGGTTTGTTGGTTTTATATAGTTGTCTTTTATTAACCTATTACATTCACTCCTTTCTTAGTACCCCTAACAAAGTCCAAACATGAAGCTGACTGAAAGTCTGAACCCTACCTTTGAAGTTCTGCCTAAAATGTGATGACCAAAGTGCCCTCACCCCAGTGTATGGAAGTCAGTAGTCCGCACTAACGCAGCTGTACAGTGCATGAAAGTGTGTGTGTGTGTGTGTGTCTGTGTGTGTGTGTGTGTGTGTGTGTGTGTGCGCACGCGCATTTTGTGCAGAAGATGGAACGGTGAGCTGATAAGTGCTTGGTTAGCTGACACACATGCATTACTACACACACACACAGTACCTACACACACGCTCTCAGCTCTCTGATGACCAGATAAGTGAGCAGCACTGCACCAAAGCACATTCATAATAGATAAGACCGAATGGAGGGAAGAAGGGGAGTGAGTTAGGGATGTGGAAGAGGGTGAGGGATTGTGAAAAGAGAGGAGAGAGGGCAGGGAGCATTTATGAACAGAGGGGATGTTAAAGAGGGTTGGAAATAAGCCAGGAAGTGGAGTTAAAGGATGGAGAAACCCCAACACTCACCTCCAGGCTCTGAAATGACAGAATAACTCTGTGTTTGCTCTGATGAACTCAAACAGTAACTTTTCTCCTCTGTTTTCTATCTCAGATGACCCAGCAGATGTCAGGCATGGCTCTGAGTGGTGGAGGGCCTGCGCCAGCTGCTTCCAGCCAATCAGGCACCCCTGGGGCCGGTTGGCCCGCAGCTCCATCCCCGGCTTCAGGCCAGACCCTCAGCACTCAGCTGTGGAAGTGACGAGGATGGGGTCCAGAGGATGTGGTGGTGGGGTGGGGAGTGGAGGGCAGCGACATGGCAAGAAAACACCCATATTTTCCAACCAATCCATGTACCTTCAGCTCTGATTATATACAGCAAGGACAGTCCGTGTGCCCCAACACACCTTCACCGCAGTTCCTTTAGAGGGCCAAGATGACATCACAATGGATTGGAGCAGTAAAAAACAAAACGAAAAAAACCCGGCAACCGCTATGTTGCGTCTATAGTTGACTTCCTTTTCTTTTCTGGTTTCCTTTTTGTTGTTGTCGGAAAAAGACAAAGAAAACAAAAGAGATGTAACAAAGCTGCTGGAGCAAAGACTCCAAGTGTCTGTAATACTAAGATGATATCATTACCAAACTGGATAGTTAGTCTCTCAGTATCTGCAGTAGATATGGCTGTCTTGTGGTTGGTCTATGCTACCTGTCCTCTCCCTTCTCTCTGCACTGTATATTGTGATGGTCCCTCTTCCTTCCCTTCCTGCTCCTTTAGGGCAAGCACAGCCTCGTAGCAGATAATCGTCCAAGCAGTACTGTATTTATGTGAAAAAAAAAAAGTGAATCTCCTGGGTTTTTTCAGGGGAGAGAGGTCAATGCTTCAGCTCAGAAAAACTTTGGTCGAAGGTTTTTTAGCCTCTGCTAAAAAAAATGAGGTCTCGCTGACCTGCTAATACAGTAGGTGTTACTTTTATTTTTGCACTAATGATCAAACAGTTCAACCATTTTCCCTTTGAAACGTGTGAAGTCAAGCTGTCTTGTTTCAGTCTCTGCGGGTTCAGCTTATTCCCACAGCAGACAGTGTACTGATGACTTACACCAGTGGTTTTCAGTTGTGGGGAAACCACTTGCCCAAGGTATATAATAAATCTCTGTGTTTATGGTAGACTTTTTTTTTAAATAAACAATTAAATAGCCTAAATTGTTCCATTTTCTTTTCTATTTTATGGTTTTTGTTTTGATAGTAATACTTTTTTATAAAGTATTATATAATTATAATATTTTAAAGTTAGAGAAATAAAATGTGTTATGCTTGGGCTTGCTGACATATAATCTAAAACTACTGTTTTCCCCACACATCCACAGGTCTAAATATATAAGTACATATTTTCTTGAAAAAAGAAGAAGAAAAAACTTTGTTTGCTGTAAAACTTGAAGCTAGCAGTTAGATGCAGTTAGCTTAATTTAGCAGACGATATGTAGATATGCTAATCTGGTACTGTTCAAAATGATCCAAAAACAACAACCAAAACAAACAAACTGAAGTCTCTCTAAAGTTAAACAAAATCTCCAATGTATCGCAATTCAAACAGTTCACACTGTAAATGTAAATATATTATCACAGGTTTCCTGATTTCTAGACTTTGCGTTATTGTATGTTGTTAGCTGCTCGGCAATTGATTCACAATTAAGGTGCCAGAGTTACTCGACCCTTAGCTTATCCTTATTACATATCCGCTTATATGTCAGACAAACATCAATGTGTGTAGTCAATGTGTAGTTTTCAGTTTTTATTTTTATTTTTGACTTTTTAAAACTGTTTAAAATCTTTCCGTTCAGCTAGTTGCTACATAGCGCTAGGGCAATTCTTAACCTACAGGTGCTAGCTAAAAGAATTTTCTGGAACTGGTCACCGACTCATCTGCTTAGTTATCTAGCGACATGACAGGGACAGACTGCAATAACTGCACTCTTTCATCTTGAGTACCATGAACATACATCTCTTTAACAAACAGAAGCCATTAGCACAGTCAGCGTAGTTATTTAAAAGAGCTAATGCTTAACAAAGCCGATGCTTTGTTTGACATGTCTTTTATCGTTATATGTATTTATACACACAAACACACATACGTGTGTAGAGACACATCTCATTATCCAGTATACTTTGTCAACCGAAGGTAAACTTGTCCATGTTACTCAAATTGATGGCTGCATTAAAAAAAACAACACAAACCTTCAAATGTCAAACATTCCCTTTAAGTCTCAGTAATTGCTGGGCGGTCCCGCAGTCCCCTGGGTGCCTTTGGTGGCCTCGCTGTGATGTTTTGAAGTGTTTTAAAACCAAACGCGTTAGGTTTAGTGCAGACTGGGCTCCAACCCAGTTAAAATATTCCTTGTTGTTGAAGTGTGCACCCTCTCCCATGCGCCTTGAGGGAAATTAAATCACCACTGGAATCCTGGGATCACAACAGTATGTCTTAACTAAACTTTAAATAGCAGAGCAGGTACTGTATCAGTGGTTGATTGTGATTCTGCGTCTCAGATTTTTGTTGAGTGGTAAATATAGAAGAACTGGCAGTTTGGTCCCAACTACTGAGTTGGAAATCTGTCTTTTTATTTGAAATTCTGGACCAGTGTGACACCCAGAATGCTTGTCCTTCCATGTATGATGCTGTAACCGTATGTTCCGCCATTCGCTGTGTGATGTTTTGTTGTGTGTAGTACAAGAAAAGCACAGTTAGTCTGCAGCAAATAAACCTGGATGACCAATCAGAGGGCTAGATTGGCAGCGGGAATGGGACTGAACAGTGGTAGATTAAAGTGGACCTGTATGAAAATCCTTGATGGGTTCATCATTACATCATCATTACTCTTCAGTTCTTCAGATCACACTGCCGAGCGCCGATGCAGAGATTCATGTCTGTACAGGGTCCCTCTGCCATGCAATAACTGTAGCACTCTGTGGGAGAACGTTTATAACAACATATTCTTAATAACTTAATGTCATCCAGGTTTATTTCCAGTGTGTTTACATTTTCTGGTGCCTAGTACAGGGAAAAAGATGTGTTTTATGCATTAAAACTGTAAATATGCAGGAAATTTTCTGTGATCATCTTTGTTTAATGACTCTAAAAATATGGTTTTATCTTTTTGAGATCTTTTACTTTCTTTTCTCCTTTTTTTTCTGATGCCTGTTTTACAAGTGAGTCATTTGAAATAAAAGCTGTTGAATCCTGGATAATAAGGCTTGTTTTTATTTCTTGTGTGTACATCAAACACAACTGTACATACAGTCCCCTCTAAACTTCAGTGCTCAGGACAATACTGCTGTCAGGAAAAGAGCTCTTTGCACATTAGAACAGTGAAAGTGGCCGCCTGTGTTGTACCGCTTATATACCAGCTTCTCCATTTCTTTTTCCTTCTCTGCTGACAGATGGGTTTCCTATGTTGTCAGCTCACAGATGCTACATTATTGATGGCTGCTTGTCAGGAGTGTTGTTACTTGATGTGGGCCACTTCCAAACTTCATTACATTCCTCATATACACGGAGGAGAAAACGCATGTTGTCACTTCATTAGGTTTATATGATCAGCTCATTCTAATAATTAAATAGTATTTAGGCATCAATCAACCTTAACAGCATTAACTTTGAGACATTCATGTGATTTAATTTAAACAAAGAAGACCGGGGCGGCTGTTCCTGACAGAATCTGATTGGTATTTCACAGCCAGCAGTCGAACTGACATTACTGTGAAATCTGAGCTAAAACTTTGATGAAAAGGATTCAAACTGTTTTGTTTTTTTTTTTAAACACACCCAAATTTTTCAGGGGAATTATGGGAAGAATAGTAATGTCCCAGTAATTTAGGAAATACACTTTCTTCAGTTTCCAAGAGTGAGGTTGGAAAAAATGTTTTATTAATTACAGAGTTGGAGCCTAGCTTAGCATAAAAACTACCAGAGAAGGAAAGCTAATTGCCTGCCCCTAATTAAAGTTCAAAGATGCCTCTACAAACACATTTGAAGCTAGTTACTACATTATCTCTAGAATTTTTTTTTAATTAAATTGTAGTGGGTTATGTTGCATTTTATAGCAAAGACTGTAATCTTGCTAGAATGCTAGCAAGATATTCGGCCAGATTCCTTAAAGGATCAGGATAGCCATTTCTGCTCTGTTTAGCTAACAATGAGCAAAAATTCAACACAGGATGTGTGGAGGTGTTTAGGGTCATTACTGGGGTTATTTTTTTAAATAATTATATTTTACCTTCCAGTCTTCACGCTAAGCTAATTTTATGTTGAAAGCCTTCTGATGCCAGTTTTTGGCATGGGTGTGAAATTGGTACCAGTAAACAATCATGTTTCTAAAACTGTAGGGATCCAGAAATACCTTCTTCTTTTTTCAATCAAACTTACATTAGGGTACTTGCCAATACTAAGAACAGAGATATTTAATTACAGAATTCAAATAAATGTTTCCTGTAACATGAATGCTCAGTTGGCTCTGTATCATCAAACTGATGTTCCTTTAAGGCCATCTAATATCAGAGGTGGGACCAAGTCATTGTTTTGCAAGTCTCAAGTAAGTCTCAAGTCTTTATTCTCAAGTCTCAAGTAATGTCAGGCAAGTCAGAGTCGAGTCTCAAGTCACTGGTGTAAAAGTCCAAGTAAAGTCACAAGTCTGAAATTTTGAATTTCAAGTCATTTCGAGTCTTAAAAAAAAACGAAAAAAAGCATGTTGCAGTTTTATGCTAAATGTAAATATTAGACCATGTAATTTTTAAATCTGTGTTTTTCTCAACACATGACAAAATAGTGAACTTAGAAAATATACACAAATTGTGAAATTGCACCTCTTTAAAATGCAGCTCAATTAAACCTAGCTCCAAGAATAATTTTCACCGACAGTTCTGAGATAAGCTGCATGTTATTCTTGGATGCGGTTGTAGGACTGGCTTTAAAATCACATGACAAAAATATCATACACATTAAAAAAAACTGCATCACCAACGTAGCCTGGACAACATTTGCTAGTTAGATGAAGTCAGCTATCTCATCGTAGCATATTTATATGCATATTTATAATTATACGCTTCTTGGTGTGAGTGCATACACTCATGAAGTTTAGTAACTTCAGGTCACTGCAACAAGCCCAGGTACAGTTTACCGACGGATGGGTGCAGGACCTTGAAATGCACCGTGTAGAAAGTAAAGACCATCGTACGTATCATAAGTTTACCAGTCTCACAAATCGTCGTCATAAATACACATTCGTTAACCGTTTATTAATAGGACCTTTGAGCTCAACGATAATTAATTAGCAGTGGAAATAATTTCTGGTTCATTACAGAAATGTAGCAGTGACAATAATATTGTATGCTGTAATCCTACTGTGCAATTAGTGATACAAAACAACGGTTTTATTCTGTGAATAAAAGTATATGTTTTTGTCAATGTACCATAATAACAGAAGCGAAACGCAATATTGTGTCAGGACAATTCACTATTTATGCACAATAAATAAAGGAGCATAGCGCGACAATTTCTGTTCAGCGCCAGACTTGCTTGTAACCTATATCACCAATTATGTTAAAAAAATGACGTATTAACTACAACAGCAGACTGACCTTTGTGTAAATGCTTGGAGCAGACTAACCTGTGAGCTGGAGTGTTCTGGGACGTTATATTTTGTCTTTGAATGGCTGCAATCCAGTCGCCTCTTTGTTACTTCGGAAACATGGCTCGAACAATTTCTCTTCAACGTCGTAATCCGATAACAACCGATCTCTTTACCCGTCGGCTTCCCGTGGCTGTCATGCGACCGGCTATTGCAGTTAATAATACAACAGCTTCTTGACATTTTTGTGTTTCGTTTTATCGCTGTGTGACTGATTTCAATTGAAAGCCTCCGTGCGCTAGTACCGCTTGCCACGAGTTCCCAGAATCCTTTGCGGTTCTATCCGTGAATGACGTCACATTTTCAATCTCTATATAATATGCATGTTAAATTTTATATTTGGGGTAAAATATCAAGTCTTTTCAAGTAAACCGGTTCAAGTCCAATTCAAGTCCCAAGTCATTGGTGTAAAAGTCCAAGTCAAGTCACAAGTCTTAGAACATTTTTTCAAGTCAAGTCTAAAGTCATAAAATTAATGACTCGAGTCTGACTCGAGTCCAAGTCATGTGACTCGAGTCCACACCTCTGTCTAATATCATTTGGATTTGCAGACTTTGGGCAGTGACTGGGTATGTTGTCTTACTGCCTCTGTTGCTGTTTCTAATTGAGTCTTCAATAGACTACTAAGGGTGTCCTCTTCCTCTCGCCCTGTGGCAGCCTAGAAAGGCCTTAATCCACAGTAACAACGTTCCTGATGAGTTTATGATCTCAATCACACATTTTAAATCCTAATGAATACAACACAATTCTTATTTTGCAAATTTTAGTCCCAATAAGTGTCCACAAGAACAATAAAGTAGAATATACTTTAGGGTGGGCTTACTTGTGGACTGAAAAGCAGCTACCCTATAAACATGTAGTGTCCTTCAGTTTCACAGCTGTGCTTGTGATGTCTGGTTTCAAAAATGCTGATGACAGTCATAACACTGAACTCAAAGTTTTGGGAACAGGACTTTACAAACTAGTGGGAGAGCCAACTCCTAGAGGAGAGGTTAGCATTGTGTGACAGCTGTTATCAGAGTAGCTACATGAACACAGTATCAAACGGGTAAACAATACTGGTGTTGGTATCAGTGCATCCCTACAAAAATGTTAAACATTCCTTTCACACTAGGAAACCTTAGCAGTATGCCTCACATCCGGCACACAAGCCTTTTCTTCTTTTAGCAATTCTATCACAATTTCATGGTTTTAATTAGGACACAGAATTGTTAATTAAAAAAAACATATCAATGATTCGATGCGTCTCACATGGCACTTTTCAGTTCAGCAACACGATATGTTACATTTCTAGTAACATTTACTTTTTACATCAGCAGGCTGTGGATGCGAGGAAATGAACAGTCTAGGTCATTCCAGTTTGTAAAAGGTATTTGGTGCTATCCAGTTCTCACAGAGCATGTTTGAAAGACAGCAAGGAGTCTTGAATCATGCAGCTCCTCAGAGACTCTGTCCATCACCAGCAGATTGTATTAACCCGAAAGGCAGAGGAAAGCAGAGTGCTGCTGGAAGTCTCAGCCAAGAGATGACGGGCAGCCCCGATCACACCTCGATGGCGACGGTGTCCTTTCGATGTTTGGGCTCGTTTGCGAGATGTGGTTTCTCTGTGCGAGTGTGCCAAACCAGCACCTGAAAAAGAGAAGAGGAAGAATCAGAAAATCTGCCGGCAAAGAAAGCGTAATGCACTAAAAAAAAGAGTAGAAGAAAGGCAGTCGTGTGAAACACACTCCCGTTGATGGTTTCATGCAACAACAATAACAAAGAAAAGGAATACACCAGCAAACCATCAAACAGATATAAAAACATATGAGGGTGGGGGATTGGTTTTACAATAAATATCAGGGTACATTAAACTCATTTTATTGTTGAGATATAGAAATGCAACATCACCAGGAAAACAAGTCTATCAGAACAAACGTAATAACTACACATGTAATGTATCATATTACTTTCCATTACACATATAAAAAAATAAAGAACCAGCAGATGATACTGATACTGTTTCACTCTTTGTTTGATAACTGTCCGCTATTGTCAACTAATAATAGTAGGCTAAATCTGTCATGAGTGTATGACAGTGGGAACAGCTCTACTCGGGGGGCTCTGTCCCTCCTCTCTCCTCCTGTATCGCTGCACAATGGTGGTCTGATAATGTGCCTCACTGTTCATTTTCTTACAAGCTTTCTTATGTTTCCAGAAAAAGCCTTCACAGAACCTGACTTGGACTTGATTCCCATTTTAAAAAGCATGTTTACAGCCTTGCACACAAATCCGTTTGGTGTTTTGGATACTGATGAGACTTAAAGTTAGGGGTGGGGCTGCTTTGACTGACAGGTGTGTCCACACAGGAGGTTGTAGCTGTGTGCTAGCTTGGAGATGGCGGAGTGTTCGTTTCCTCTGTATTTGTGCAGTTGATGGTTTTTGAAACATATCTGATTGAATTATCTAGATTTAGTGACAGAAATTGTTATTAATCACTTATTTAGCACAAATTGAAAGCCTTGTGTGATACCCTGGAACTAAAAGGTTGTTAGGTGTTGGAAAAAACAGAGTTTAAGTTAACATGCATGCGGCATGGTGCTTTGATCTTTACTGAGATGGAAGGTGTGTCCTTTTAACTGCACAAATCACTGTCCTTTTATTCTTCTATGAAAGTATAAACTATTAGGATTTTAATACAAAAATTTGAGGTAGAATATTTACTGACACAGATCAGTGGTGATTTCTACTCAGTGGCTTCTTGGTGTCAGTATGAAACCAATGTACTGGTCTAAATCAAGTGTGCAGTTGTATTTCCACTCATTGCAGATGCATTTTGAACCTTCAGTCCTCGATGATCTGCATATGAAATGCCCCATGGAGTAAAAAACAAGTCTGTGTTCTCTGCAGCAGAGATAGCATTGTATCCTCCTGCTGTTGGATTTGATGGTGCTGGTGTGCTGCGAGGGATTCCACTTGCAGGAAACAGCCTGACACCTCGAAATGGTTTGAATCAAAAGCAGCACGCACCTCACTGCAGCTGTTTGTCTTGTGTTTTCAGTCAATTTCACAGCAATATATTGGTGAGAAAACAGTACAATGGATGCAACGATTGATATTTTCCTGGAGAGGAGAACAAATTCCATTCCATGTAGTTTCAAATGAGTTTTTTTGGGGGGAGTTTATAACTAATGAGCCCATAATTCAAGTGTGTCCGAAACTGCACACACAGTGACTCACAAAGGCATGATTTATTGCTGGCTGTGGACACTGACGTTGTTTTTGCGCTTCTTCAGGTGGAACGTGTCACTTCCTGCACACTGAGCTGCTAATTGGCCTGCTTTGCATATCTAACGAGGCTAATGTAGCAGCCGCTCCAGAGCTGTGGGGGAAATGGTATCTGTGCGTGCGCGTGCCAATTATGCAGCCAGAGTGCGCTCCCTGTTCCCCGTATACTCTTCTCTTCCCCCCAGTTTGCTCTCTGTTTTCCTCATTCATCAAGTCCACTTTCTCTCCCATGGCCTTACTGCTGGTTTTACCTCAGTCCTATTTCCTGCTCTAGCTTTCGTTTCCACCCTCAGGCAACTCGGAGACGAAAAAAGCTTTTTCAGGTTAGAGAGCTCTGTGCTTTTTTCCCCCTTAATAGCATATGGTGGGGGAAGGCCTGTTTCTACCTATGAGCAAGAGGAACTTATATAGCAGAACTTTTACCTTAAAGGGGACCTATTATGTTTTTGGCTTTTTCCTTTCAGAGCTCTTCAAATCACAATTGGAGCAAAGCGGAGGCTGTGATGTCACCCATTGGTTTTGGATTTAACAGTAGTGTTTGGCTGCCATCATGTTTGATGGAGTTTGATTAAAAGTTGGATGCTAACTTATCATACTTAAGTAGCATGCTGCATAAATAAAATGCACAGGTGCATCATGCAGACACACAAACCTGCTTGTCTTTAGCCTTCTGAATTTTCCTTTAACTCTTTAAATCTATTTTAAATCTATTCAGTTATGTTTTATTGAGCTTGATATTTGTATTTAGCTCATCTCACTTTTGTACTTTGACGTTGTGTTTTAGATTGCTCTTCAAGTTTTTGTATTCAGGTTTATTTGTTGTGTCTTTTTTCTTGAGCTCTTCGTTTTTATTAGTATTGGGTTGTGGTTTGATTCTATATTTGATTTGTATCCTTTTATGTCATTTGAGAGTTTTTGGTTCTTGTCGTCAGCCTTGCAGATAGCCTGGGCTGCTGGAGGCTTCCCGTGATGCATTGAGTGCTTCTTCTTCACTCACTTCTTTTCACTCTGTGTGTGTTTATACACCACTTTGCATTTAATCATTAGTTATTCATCTCTGGCTCTCTTTTGTCCTGTCTTCCTCCTCTTGCCCTGAACCGGTTACTTCATATGTCTGCCCCTCACTGAGCCTGGTTGTGCTGTAGGTTTCTTCCTATTAAAAGGAGGTTTTTTTTCTTCCCACTGTCACCAAGGGCTTTCTCATGTGTGATGACTGATTGGTGGGGTTTTCTCTGTATTATTGTAGGGTCTTTACCTTATTCCACTCTAAAAAGGGCCTCAAGGTGACTGTTGTTGTGATTTGATAAAAATATAAATAAAACTGAACTGATGTGAAATTTAGGTTCTAGCTTTGGCCTTAGTGTTTTCTCCCTGTGCTCATGTTTAGTTCAGCGTGTCTTGTTTTCATTTCAAAGTTTCTGCTTAGGTTTTGTTTTCTTTTACTTAGACTTTGAATTACAACTTTTATTTCCTCATTATTCTATTGTGTTGTTTCCTTATTGAGCCTCTGGTTTCTGTTTGCTTTGTGCTCTTCAAGGAATAAATTCAGAAATTATTTTGGTGTTTCCCAGTTTCTTGAATTTATAGATTGGTGTCATTGTCCCTCCTCTATCTCATTCTGTGTTTGTTTTATTTTTGTTTTTTTAACCTCACTTCTTTTTTATTTCTGTGTCCTGTCCTGTACATGTGCATCTCATTTACCCCCTGCATTCAATTCCCTTTCAGTTTGTGTATAAATAGGCATTCCTTCATTCACTGTTTCATCATCCACACGCGCTGCGTATCCCCTACAACGTTTTAGTTTCATATTCCAAGTGATTTTCAGGCTTTTAAATTCCCTGCTAATTTTTGTCTTGATGCACGCTCAATCTTCCAGGTAATAAAGTTCTGAAAGTCAGAAAGGAAAGCTATATCCACGTAGATGAGTGACAATATGTCTTCTCCCAAGGCGAGGGCCAGCATGGCGAGCCAGATGGCTGGCTTACTGTTCCTCCCATTTACATGAATTAAGAGTTAGCACTTTGTGTGTCTTCCAATCAGCACTGGGCCCTACACTCTGGTCCTTGAAAAGAACTGCTCCACATAGAAGATTGCTAAGTAATGGACTAATAATGCACTGGAATTTCAAACTTCTTGGATTGCTCATACCACAAAAGGCACCAACACAGTGGAAAGGTCCAGTTCAATGACTATTTAGTGGATGTGAGCTGCCTCTATTCAGACTCCTATCAAAGGGGCCAACATCCAGTTAAATAAACACACATTTCTTTAAGTGCCATCTCCTGATGTCTTATGTGCTAATTATTGCTCCTTCAAACAGGAGCTTTTGCTCTTGGTATCGAAACAGTGACACAAATTTTTAAGAAAAAGGGTTCCAGCAACCAACGACACTTTTAAATACCTCTGTGATGTCAGTGGTTTATATCAAAACAGTATTTCAGAACCTGCTGTACAGAAAGGACACAGCTTTGATTTACCTAATATAAAACAGACCAATTTAGGTGTTATTATTATTATTATTATTTTTTTACTGGGTCACTTCCGCTAACAATGATTTTAAATTTCCTTCAGACTCCCTGTGACAAAAGTCTAGGAAGGGAGCACTAGAGTGAAGTAGAGTCAGATTGAAAAGATAATCATGGCACAGCAAGGAAAAAGTGAGAACTCATTTTGGATTCAGCACCATACTGCAGATGGATTAAAGTAAGGCTGCTTTTTACAAAAGTCACTATGAATAAAAAGAAGCATGTCAGTTTTGCAACTCAATTTGCAACTTAGCAACATGGAGTGTATTCAAATGAATCTGAAATTATGTTTTACTTCTCTCTTCTCTGTAATATGCACACTGCTGGCCAAAATGGCCAAGAAATTTCAAATAATCATGTCAGCCTATGTAAATATAATCCAGACCCAGAGCGAAGAACTCAGACTTCAGGCTGCTCTAAAGGTTCAGTTTCCCTGGCTAAAAGAGAGATGGTGTTCAATTTTAAGTCTAAGAATAAAATATGTGAAGATGGAAATGAGCGTCATCAGTTTCGTCTAATGGTTTAAACTTCATTTAAACTGAAATCAAATCTGCTTAGCAGTGATTCCAAATCTTTGGAGAGAATTTACCTGATTGTCACGACTTGGGATTTTATTTATTAAGACCTTTCCTCACTTGCTGCTTCCAGTGTCTATAAGCTTCTCCAGGCTCGGTTCTTACATTCAATTGAATCTGAAATATCTCTCACTCGACAGAAAGGAAAAATGCATTCCTAATTTGTAAATGCACTCAAGATGCTTTAAGGATTGTGTCACCAAAAACCAGACCAAGAAGTGGTCAGAGATGTGTTTAGCCACATTAATGCCACTAAAATTAAGTTTGGCAGAAAGCTGAGAGCCATTTGTAATGAAATAGACAGCAGTGCAGTCTTTCACCCCAGAGCTCCCTGGGTCCCCTGTCATTCTGTCTTCTTTCTTTTTTTAAATCTTCCTCAATCAATCTATGTATCCTCTTTTCTCTGCATAGGCTTTTACCCTCCTCATCCTTTCTCTCTCCTCGAGCTCCTTTCCCTCCTGTGCTATCATCTGTCTCCATCTGTTCCCGCCATCCCCCTCCTTTCTTGTCCTGTCACTGCTGTCTGTTGCCGTTACTCTCTCGATCTAACTACATTACAGCTCCTGACAGTCGTCTCCAGATACTGACCCAGCCGTCAGATGAGCGTTTCTGGCCTACATTGTCAAGGTCGACGTTCAGGTTCTATGGTCTGATCCCAGATACCGTCCTCAAAGTGCCCAGAGCTGGAGTTAGGGTGTGTCTGCTGGTAAAAGTAATATCTTCCAGTAATATGAATAATAATAAGCCAGTTCAGACCAGTCTTAACCAATAAAACCAAGAACAAGGTGTAGACCCAAAATGATTACAGTTCATACTAAAAACAGGCCCTGAAATAGGGTGTGCTTCTCACTCAGATGCATTACTCCCTCACAAAGCCAAACTGAATTTTTAAACACTGAGATACTGACAGTTACCATTTACAGTCTGAGTAATTTCAGAGTTTATCTGTGGAAAAGCTGAAGCTACTAGTTGCCACACAGCAGCCAAGAAGCATAAAGGATTTAGTTTGTAAAGAGAGGTGGTCAAAGTCTCTCCTGAGACGTGTGCAAACCCAATAAGAAAAACACAGGTTTTTCCAACTGTAAAACCATTCCTGTTTTGGGGTTGTCTCCCCGCAAAGACACCAAACCAGCTGAAACTGATTAACAGCCCCCTCTGCTACTTAATGTTGACACTCGCTGTGGCTCTATGTGTCTGTGAGATTTCATGTGCAGGTAGATACATTTGTCAAACTTGCTACAGAGCCAAACTAATTGTCTCCAGTATTTGTGCGAAGCCAACAGGTCATTCCTGCTATATTTTTACCTTTAACTCCTCATGTAACTCTACAAGGCAAAAAAACAGCTAGCTGCTGTTTAAACCTCTATTTACGAGGAGTAGCCAATTAAACGAAACCTAAAGAGAGACGGGCCTTTCAGAATCATGCAAAGTTGCTTAAGTAACATCTAATGAGCAGAACAGGAACTTAATTTGTGTGATAAAGTGACAGATCCTGATAAAAATCATGACCAAAACTGAAGCAAAATTGAAAGCTACACTGCTCAATAGTGAAGAGTAGTGTAGCTACTGTGTAACTGATTGTTATGACTTGGAATTTTATTCCATAAGACCTTTCGGCATTTGCTGTTTCCACAGTTTCACCTCAAGCTAAAAAGGGCAACATTTTTCTTTATATTATACTTATGTGCTTAATATTCAACTTTTTCAGAGGTGGCAGTGTAAAAAGTTTATGCAAAGATTTATGTCAGTCTAGTTTTTTTTTTTGTTGTTGTTTTTTAAAGTCAAACTGCATGTTTACAAATACTTTTGATTAGAAACTGTATTACCCAGTAAGCTTTTACCTTTTACTTTTTGATTTTTAGCACTAGGTATTATTTATATACTTAAACTAAACATGATTTAGATTCCACAGTCTTTGTTGTTGCCTTGTCATTTTTTACTGATGTGTCTATATGACAGATGTGACAGTGTGTGAGACGCGCTGCGTTCTGCACTGTCTGAGCGATGTTTCGCGTTTTAGCCTCACATGAGTGACTTTATGAGTGATGATGTCACATCCCTTTGCTATTGTAACGCTGACGTGATAAATGCTGATACCACATCGTCCTTTCTGGGCTGCTCTGGCTGATGACTGATGATGTCACGGGCTGCTAATAACCTGTATTAATATCAGCGGCAGGGCGCCTCCATTAGTGTAATGGGGTTGATAATGATGATGATAGTTTCAACACAGAGCTGTCTGCAGCAGCCGCAGCCATCAGTAAATGATGATCCAGCAGCTCCAGGGGATCTTTATCTATTCCCTGCAGGAAACATTTACCCATAACCCATCAGGGACTTGGACCCAACACTGTGACCTGCACACACATATACTGAACCACAATGATTAAATTCTGTATTTGATTATTTCGGATAAAACAGCAGCTTTGGTATTTTTTTCTGAAAATAAAAAGTACTTGAATGCAAGCCTTAAAGAAAGTGAAGTTAAAGTACTCCACTGGTAAACAAGTCTTTGAGTTGTACCATCATCGGTTTGTAGCAGGAAAATCTGGGCACTGTTGTGTGTAACAAGCTGTAATGGTGAAGTGAAATAATATTAATAGAGTAAAGTGCACTAAAAGCTTACCAACAAGAGTCCCACCAAACATAATGAGAGTGAGAGTGGGTGAGAGGAAAGCCAACAGGGAGGCATCATCATCATCTGAGCTTTAGTTGTGTAACACTTGTGACCAAAGTTTGTCATCAAATCAAAAACTATTTCAGCATTCATGAAGAGATGTTATCATTGCTGGTGTGAAACTCCAAAATGCTGAGAACTCTGTGCTGTGATTCCTCCGTGTACTCTCACTAACAGCTGTGTGCTAATGTGTGGCATAATTAACAAAGAAAACTGTTATTTAAACTGATCGGATAATGTGACAATAGAGATCAGTTGACTACATCATCCTATTGTCATAATATCAGATTGACTGATTATTAATTTATTTATATTTGAGTCGGTATCGGGCCGATAGCCAGTCCACACATCGGTGCATCAGTATCTCTCTCTCCAGCAGGCTTCTTACGCCAAGCTTTTTAAAAGTAATGCAACAGTCGACGTAAATACCTCCTGTAAAAAGTAATTTACAATTTTTTTTCCTCAAAATTATGTGCTTTTACACTTAACTGCAGGTTAAAAATCTTAACCTGAGTGTGTGCATATTTCCTCTAGCAGTGGGATTGTTCATATCCCGAGTAACCTGGGATACAATAGAAACACAATATGTTGCCCACAATAACAAAGTTGGGTTTTTTTAATAACAATACTAATAATGATGTCGATATTATGAGATACTCGATACACTGCAAGGCAATCATTAGTGATTAGGGATGGGAACTGAGAACCGGTTCTCGTAGATTGGTTCCCAGTAGTCAATTCCTTGGAATTTTTAGTGTGCCTGCCTTTCGAAAATAGAAAAATAGCTAAAGTCTAGAGCAGGGCTGGGGGACTCCAGGCTTTGAGTGTCGCTGTCCTGCAGGTTTGTCCTTGATCCAACACAGCTGATTTAAATGGCTAAATTACCTCCTCAACATGTCTTGAAGTTTCAGGTGTGATTCAGGTGTGTTGACCCAGTGCGACATCTTGAGGCCTGGAGCTCCCCAGCCCTGGTCTAGAGGATGGATATGGGCATTTATTTTTATTGCACAAAAGGACGAGATAAATGGTAAAGTGGAAAACTGCATCCAGGACAGAAACAACCAGATTATGCTGCTAACACAACTTCACTTCTTTGCAAGCATCTGTCGAGATACCAGGCTAATGCTAAGCTAGCCAAGACCCCAGGTGAACGCTGAGTGGATGCCGACCCCAGCAGCCAGATCCTGAGGCTGCAGCCTCTATTTCTACCTGTTCACGTTTATAAAGCAGAATTGCTCTGGTTTGAATTCTACAATGAGAACCCAATGACAACTGATAAGAGAATCAATAAGGAATCGAATCGCTAACTGATATCAATAATGGAATCAGAATTGCTAAATTCTTATCAATTCCCATCCCTATCAGCGATACAGCGCGATACCTGTGTAACTGAAAAAGATAAAGCACTATTGTTTTTCCGCCCCTCATCCCCGCCCACAAAAGTTACAGACCCATCTGTGGTTTTTGTCCCATTTTCTGAATAAACTCAGTTGAGCTTGTACAAACACATGTTAGAGATGTTTTTAATTTTGTTTCTTTGTTTTGCTTATTTTTATTCAGCATTTTTCAGGTAATTGCAACACTTATGTAGTACAACATCAATATTAAGTTATTAACTCTAATATAGTCATTGAACTTAATAATGTGTTACTTACCTTTACATTCTCTATAAAACCTTTTTAAGTCAGTGATAATTACAACATGTTTTCCATCAGATTGCTTAGTTTTACGCTCCTCTTTCATTTTCTGCAACAGCCTCACTGTCTTCAGCTTCAACAGCAGCAGAAACTAATGAACTAATTATGTTTGTTGGGCCACACTGTGGATCCTTTTGAGGCTCCGCTGTTGACAAAAAAATAAAATAAAATCTGGCAACAGCAATGATGTCCTCACGACGCAACTAAAAGAAACATTTTAAAACAACGAAGCTTCACAAGGTAAAACTCACTGAAAATGTGATGGAGTTCAGCAAATGTCTAATTAATCATTTTAGGAATTTAGTAAAGAATAAGAATAGACAACTCGATACATTTAAGAAATCAATTTAAACCTGAAGGTGTCGGGAGGACAAAGATCACAGGGCCACCAGAATCCTTTAAAACCCTCTCTCTGGGAAACCATAAACACCCCAACCCATTTTTACAGAACAGCCAGTAGCTTTTGATGTATTGGGTACGGATGAAATGTCCCAGTGGGCATTATCAGGATGTATTTCTCAGAAGAAATGATCAATAAACTTGAGTAAAATTGATAGAGCTATAGAAGTTATTGCAAATAAATAACTCTTGAATCTGAGGATTTCTGTCACTGATCCTCAAATTCATCCACTGAAAAAACAACAAACACTGGTGTGATGGATAACCAGTGGTCACTGCTGACTGGTCTGGAGCTAAAAAAGTCAAACTGGCTCTAAGGCGTTAATAAGAAAAGCACCCAAAAAACAAAACAAAGAGAGCATGTAAATGCCACTTGCAGACTTGGTACTTTTTGGAACAGCTGTAGGCATCGCACGTTGAGCTCAAGCTCATGTATTCCTTGAAAGGTAAAAACATAATAGGATCCATTTGTCACAAAAAGTCCTTTAAGGCGCCTCTGTGATGGTTGTCAAGAGGATGAGTGGCTTCATAAAACCGGGTGCCAACAGGGGCTGTGGCGATTTCAGATGAGCTGCATCGATCTAAGCTGTCTAAGCACACAACTAGAATTGATAGCGCTATAACGCACTTTCTATTCAATTCAGGCTGTGTGTGTCTAAGTTTAGACTGTGCCACTAGCTTAAAGCATGACTCATGCTGTCAATAGCAGAGGGGGAGGGGGATACCCCATGGTTACTGCTGTGATGGTCACTATCATTATGGCTGTATTTGTGCCCCAGACACACAAATGTGCACATGCTAGATTAAAACTGATAAATTGGATAAATAAATTGGGCTTTTATTAAGCACTAGCCTGTGCGATTCACCTCCAGTGTGCAGGTCACTGCAGTTTGATAACTCTGGCTGAATGTGGCCTATTTACAAACTGCATATTGAGATATACTAGTGTTTGCTCCTGACATGTTGGCCTGTCATTCAGTTTCACAAAATGTGCACAGCTGCTTAATGTTTGGACTTTAAACATTTATATAGGAGTAAAAATAAAAGTTGCTTTCCATCTGTAGTGGAGAAGAATGTAATGCATTGCGTGAGTTAGAATTCAGGTTTGCTCAGTGACCTTGAGCCTGTGTGCATATAAGAAAAAAAAGAAAAACATTAAAAAATTTTTTTTACTTAGGACGGAAAGAGAAAACAGCCAGTGGGCTCCCTAAAAGTGATTGTGATTCCACCTTCTTCAAGGTGTAGAGACACACAGATACAGTTGTGCAACACCAAATGCTTCATTTTTTCTTTAGCCTCTTGTGTCATTGGTGAGAACTGCATCTCTCCAGCCTTTAACAAGTACAATGTCCTCTCACAGGATGTTAAAAACACTTCTAATCAATGATTATTTGGCCCCGTTAAATTGAAATCTGCATTAAATAAATGTTAAAATTAAACAGATACAGATACTGACACACCACAGCTATATCAAATATATAGCACTGTTATCATTTGGACATTGTAGATCAGGTCCAACGTAGATCGTTGTAGATCGTTGTAGATCAGGTCCAATGTAGATCGTTGTAGATCAGGTCCGGTCTATCAGTATTCTAGCAGTTTAGTAAAGATTAAGACTAGACACCTGGTTTTTGAGACATATTTCAGGGAACAATTTGAACTTGAAGGTGACGGGCCAAAAAACAAGGGTCAATATTAGGATTAATGTCTTGGCTAAAAGAACTAAGAGAGGTCTTCACTGACATAAGCAAAACTCGCAGCCTTAAGTGGATAAATCCAGTTTCCCTCTCTTAGTGATATCATTTTACTTACGATGGGAGTGTGAGCTAATGGTTATGGCAGGATTTGAACTGGTCGAAAACAGCTGTGCAACTAGGTAACTACGTTGAACTGCCTTATCTAACTGAATGGACTTTTTTGGGGACCAGGAAGTTGTATAAAGAGGTTTCTTTAATACATAATCATTTGATGAATCACTTTCAATTTTTGCACGTTCTTTCAAGGCAGTGCCTGACATCAGCTCATTAACTTAAAATTGCACAAGGGGCCAGGTTTCAGGATTAAATATAACACCTATGTATAATCAGCCAAGCTTCATCCTACACTGCACAACTAATTTTGTAAAAATGTCTGAATATGGAATTCAAATTTCATCTGAACTGCATTTTCTGCATTTCATTTAAAATGTGTCTGATCAGGTTACATGTAAGTGTCTACGCATACAATATAGCAGCAAATTAGCAGGAGTAGGAGGCATCTCAGGCTTGGCAGTGCTTGGAGCCCAATACACTTTCACTGGCGTTATGCAAAACCAGAGAAATACACCTTAAGGGTAAAAATGAGTGAGTAAAGTGAGCAACTGTACTGCAGCAGGCAGCTGGACTGACATAGGAACGTCTCCATTCTGTGAGAAGAAAATGTAAAATAGCAATGAAGAAAATGTATAAAAATGTTTCTGTGTGAAACCGTCTACCTGTGTGTGTATTATAAAGCTCACTGCAGTCGCCAACTTCAACATGTCTACAGTTGTTGAGTTCTGGTCAAAAGTCTGATGGGACAATCGTTAGTCTTAAAAAGAACATCTTTGCTTTAAGTTTGAGTATAAAGGAAATTTTCCATTTCTAGGAAAGTCCTCTTCAGCATATTTGAACATGTTTTTACTGGGTGTTTCAGGTCCCAGTAGAAGGTGTTAAATTCTGTCACATCACCTCGCCTTAATGAAATTCTTTTCATTTTGTTGCAACAGACACAGACATGCCCGGTTACTGACCCGTGTGCAGTTGTTCGCCTTGGGCTCCAAGTCGGTGACCTTGGTGATCTGCTTGAGGAAGTCGGATTCCTGCATCCCCGGCTGGGAGCCTCGCCGTTTGAACTGTGCCCGCGGGTTCGCCAGGATCACCTGAAGATTCACTGCAAATCCTGAGGAGCCGGAGGAAGAAGAGAAGACTAAGGTGAAGGGATGAAGACGCTAGCCAGCATGGATAAAAGGGACATTACGAGGCTGTTGTAATCACAGCAGAAAATGACCAAGTTGATTAGTGCATCTAATGACTGTGATATGGCTGATATGAAATTCATTTACCACAGGGGTCTGCGTTCTCTGGTGATAATTGTACTGTAGATGAGAAGGAAAATAAGTGAATGTCAGAGGGAAGAATGCTCAGGATGCCAGTGTGCTGGAGCAGAAGCAGGGATTAATGCGTGGCTTGAAACCAGATTTAATCAATCTGATTAGAAAAACTTGGTAACTGTGGGGAGAAACCAGCTGTGTGACTCCATGTAATTACAGCAGCGGGGGAAAAAAAGTATTAGCTGCCCTACAGCCAGAAATACATTTGAAGGTTCGGAAGTATTTCACATTGTGAGACAAGTTTTATATAATCTTTTCCATAACTCCACAAAATTTTATTTTGAACTCAAATCAAAGGTGACAAACTAAACAGGAAAGCTAATCCCTGCAGCTGCTGCAGTTAACCTTGTGCAGCATGTGTGTGGAGAACACGTCATTCACACATCTGATGTGTTGTTGACCCTGTAGCCACAGGTCTGAAGGTGACACGTGATGAGTCTGTTTTGCATAATTTTTGCCTGCTTTGAGCTTCCACTGTCAGAAGAAAGTGTCATCTGCAGTTAGTGTGTCAGCTCTCGTTACTGCCACATTAGGTACCGTTGAGTTTTTAATAACTGATGCTCTTGGAATTCATGGCTGTGGCCTCTGTGGATTTTTATTTTGAAAAACCACATTTGCTGACTGTAAAACAGATCTGCGCCAAAGTTACAGAACGCTGGTATTTGGCCCTCAGCTCAGTATTTCATTTTAATTTTTCCTCGTCTTCAGGGCTAGGTGTATCACTAGACAATGACATAAGATATTTACACCTTCATTTAATCTTGACCTAATAAGTCTGTCAGTAAGCACGAAATATCTATGGTTATGTATTAAATGGACAAAAACACAGGACCAAAACTGACCTCTGTGCTACAGTTTAATTCAGTGATTGGGTCTGGTCCAAAGGAGTGGATTAGCTATAACACATGCAAACCACTCTGTTGTTGTGAGTGCTGTAAATACTGAATATTAATTCCCAGATGAAATCCTATAATGCAAGTAGTATGGTCTCAATTTCAATCTAATTTTCTAAGCTGTGTGTTGCTTCTGGCAAATGTTTTCTTAACTTTCCACAGAAGATGAATGCGTTCTACTACTTCCTGTCTTCGATGTTATTTCCCTTTACGATGCCACCGTGCAGCCTGAAGCTACCTCTACTGTGCTGGTTAAAATAAATCATTTTCTTTCTATCTGTTGTAGTAGACAGAAACAGCAATAGAAGACTGAGTGACTAAGCTAAAGTTGTTTACTTACACATGCGGACATGAAAATAGGAGCCTGTTTTAAAATTCATTACTTATGAACATACGAGTTAAAGAGACATCAATGGCTTGATTGCCCGTCCACTGCCACTTCCTAACTCATTTACTCCATGAAGATGAACTAAGGATGTATAACACACTGACAGTTGCTCAATTCAATTCAATTCAGTTGCCTCAAGGTGCTTTATATTGTAAGGTAGACCCTACAATAATACATAAATGGTAAATGGCCTGTATTTGTATAGTGCTTTACTAGTCCCTAAGGACCCCAAAGCACTTTACACATCCAGTCATCCACACATTCACACACACATTCACACACATACATTCATGTATTGAGAAAAAACCCCCAACAATCATATGACCTCCTATGAACAAGCACTTTGGCGACAACGGGAAGGAAAGACTCTCTTTTAACAGGAAGAAACCTCCGGCAGAACCAGGCTCATGGAGGGGCGGGGCCATCTGCTGCGACCGTAATTGGACACTGGAGCGAATAAAACAAACAACAAACTGCAAGATAGCAACAGTACCTCAGTGCTTAACATCTAACCAGGTGAAGAATACTCTCAACGAGGTAGGTGTACCATCATCCACAATCAAGAGACGCCTTTAGCAATAAGGGTGCAAAGCTGAAGGCAGAGAGACCCACAAACATGCAGCAGCTGAAGGCGCCTGCAGTAAAGGCCTGGCAGGGCATCTCAACAGAGGAAACTCAGCAGTTGATGATGTCCATGGGTTCTTGACTTCAGGCAGTCATTGACCACAAAGGATTTTCATGTCTGAATCAAGTCTTAAAAATGATGTTTAACATGTTTGAAACTCTAAAAATAGGTGAAATGTCTGTAATTTCTAAGCAGTTCATTGTAATTTTCATAAACCCTTCATTTGATGCTGAAAGGCTGTATAATTAAAATACACTGTGGTGATGTACAGAGGTAAAATTTACAAAGATTCTATCAGTGTTTACGTATAGATCTAACTATACGTGTCTCTCCCAAACTCAGCTACTTATCACAGACGCAGTATCTCCAAAATGAAATAAACAAGCAGAAGATCTGTTGGAGCTAAATAAAGAAGCCAGACTGATGCTAGCAGACAGGGCACACATGGAATGCCATAACCAAGTAGCTGCCAGAACATCCGTGCTGATTATGGTCTAGAAATTCCAAGGTCAAAATGGGATCACTGAGATAAGATCCTGTGGACCTTCCAGATACAGACAGACAAACTGCTGATGGCTAACCAATTGCACAGAGTTGTGCTGGACAAGCAGAGGAAGACAGCTGTAGTGATTGATGTAGCTATACCAAGTACCAAGCAACACCAGGAAGATGGAACAAGGGAAGCTTGAGAAATACCAAAGCCTGAGAGAGAAGCTAAAGAAGGAGTGCAGGGTGAAGGCAGCGGTGGTCCTCGTGGTAAACGGGCCACTCGGGGCAGTGAGTGGCTCCAGCAGATCCCAGGAGACAGACAGACAGATAGATAGATATGAAACTCACATTCACTCTCCATAGAGAATATTGCCGCTTTGTCTGCATTGTTTTATTTATTTATTTTGTTATATCAAAGAAAAAAGTTTATTATTTTCCCAAATGTGTGTGATTGTGAGAAGAGTTCTCTGAGCATTAATTATTGCTTCAGGACTCATCTGAGAACTGTTACTAAACGGCTAGAGGGAGAGAAGTGGTGCTGCCGAGAGGCGCTGACAGGAGGAGAGGAGGAGATCGTCAGGGAACAACAGGTGTCTGTTTTATCCTCAGAAAAACATACGAAAGGCTCTGGCTGCTTCAATTTCCATTCAATATCACCATAAAGCTTTTAGTGACTCTGTGACTGGGGTGGGGCAGTTAGGTAGGATGTTCTCCATATTTTGTGCACCTGTATGTACACATTCCTGTGTGCCACGTTTCCTTACTGAAGAAAAAAAACACCTGATCCCCAACATCAGCCACAATGTTAAGACCTATCCTTGTTGAGCCTGTTTTCCAGCCCACAACTTTACTGTTTTATTTTACTCCCAGCACTCTTTTTTGGCATGTCATCAATTTGCTGTAAATCACGAGTAATAACATGAATTTGGCAAATTATTCATCTGACTTTGAGAAATACCAAAACATAGCATTTTTTTTATTGGAAAAGAAAACAGACGTTCACAGGTTTCAGATGTTAGATCTTCGCGCTGACGCCTGAGGTGAACCAGAAGCCTTTTAAATATTTTATGGCTTTACTTTTTACAGGTGTAGTGTGAAGTAAAAAGACTCAGAAAGTGAAGGAAAACACAATGAAAAAAAATCCAAACACTGTGGTACAGTTTAAAGTAATTTATAGCCATCCTTAAACGCCTGTCAGGACAGGAAAGAGCTCCAGTGTGGGTTATGTTTTAAGCATTTCTCACACAGAGATTTCTAGTTCCACGTGTGACAGAAACTTCTTCTGTGCACAAGGTCTCAACATAATTACTGAATATTTATTTATGCAAATCATCAGTGGGTGGCACGCCTTTGCAATCAGTGTGGCAATTTGCCCCTGGTAATTCACCATCCTCGCCTCTATTTTCCCCTCACATCCGCCACCTCTAGCTGAACAGAATATTCTAGGCTGCAGTTATCCAGACGCGGTGATACATGGCCAGCAGACAAGACAGCAGTCCTCTGAGGTAAGTTAGTGTCAGAGTGGGTCACACAGAGAAAGAAACAGCAGACATGCAAGTGAGTTTGGTATGTATTATCTCTCTGTAAGTTTAGTGTACTTTAGACCAAGTGAAAAGCACATCCACACTGATGTACACAGTTAGATAAATGTGTCCATACAGGACTTATATAGTATATAGTATAAAGAGAGCATATTTCTCCCATATTGCCTTATTTTTATTGGATCCCTGATAAATCCAGAATCAAGTTTAAAATCCTTCTCACATACAAGGTCTTCAATAATCAAGGCCCCATCTTGTCTTAATAACCTCATAGTGCATTATCACCACAATAGAGCACTTTGCTCTCGGACTGCTGCTTTACTTGTGCTTACTGGGATATATATAACTATGTGTTTACACACAACTTTGCATTTAATCATTAGTTTTCATTAGTCCCTTTTCCTGCCTCCCTCACCCACATCCATCTCCCAGATAGCTGCCTCTCCCTCAGCCTGGCTCAGCTGGAGGTTCCTTCCTGTTAAAAAGGCGTTTTCCCTTCCCACTATCGCCAAATGCTTGCCCAAAGGGTTTCTCTCTGTATTACTGTAGGGTCTTTAGCTTACAATATAAAGCACCTTGAGGCGACTGTAATTGTGATTTGGTGCTATATAAATAAAACTGAATTGAAATACTGAAAGCAGCTATTTTTTTTAAATTTGACAGTCTTTTCTTTTTATGATGTTCAACCTTTGGACATCCACTAGTTAATTGAGAAACCATCGGAGGTTAGGGTTAACGACTGGGTCCACTTAATGGCGACCCCTTTTTATCAAGTTGGTGCCTCTGTGGAACACACAAATGAAAAAGAAGATTTTAGCAGAAAAACTGAAATGTAACATTTTCTAATTAAAAAAAAGACTGAAGTAAAACAAAACTCATCTTTAACACTCAGAAGACTTATCACTCTAAAGCCACAGGCAAATTCCCTTTTTCAAATTAGCTACACAAAGGCACACACAGGAAAGTGCTGCAACACCTCCACAGTTATTAGGTTATGTTGGTGTCAGGCTCATTACTGCTCCATGTGCAATACTGCAGGCTAATCACAGAGATAAATGGCGCTCAGGTGGAGTAGATAAGCTATTAGAGCTATTACATGATAGGCGTCTCCTAAACCTGCTGCCAGCCACTGGACGTCACAGCTTATCTGAGCCATTTTTGCCCAAGAGGAGGTTGTCCAGACTCTGTGCTAACTTTGTCCCACTTTATACCTGACCCACTCCAGCTGACCTATATGACTGTGTATCTATTGCAAGTAAAGCCCATCAGCAAAGGGTATATAAGCGTGTTTGGAGAGAGAAAAATGTTGACTGTAGTTCATCATTATTTGGGCCCTGCATATAAAGCAAGTTAGAACTGTTTTCTTTTGCATGTATAGACATTGTTTTGCTCAGCGTAAGCTTTTAAAGACATTACATTTGTTTTTACTGAAGGATCAAGAGTCTAAATTAGTACAACTCCCCTGTTGGGGTTGTACTTTCTGACTTCTCAGGAGCTCTTAAGGCAGAATTCTAGTAGCAGTGCTGAACATCACTCGCTGGTCAAACAGTTTCATAAAACTTTTGTACAACTGGACTCACACTGTAGCACTCGGTGCCACTAGGATCGATATTTCTTTTAATGTTGACTTGTCTCAGGTACCCAGCTGTATTTGAACATTTGTTATGTTTTGCTTGATCCTGTGATGATGAAGAACACAAGTGGGTAAACAAAAAAGTTTAAAATGTAAAAACTGGGTTTCCCAATCATGTTGAAGAAAAGGTCTCACTGATTCTGTCAGCTGATCACCCGACCTTTTAAGGACACACAAAATGCAGCCTGGTGAGTAAACAAGCATTCATTCTTTACAATAAAGCTCCACAGGGCACCTTTAACAACAAAATTACATACTCAGCCACCTGATGAGCCTAAAAAGCAGAAGACAAAGAATGCATCAGCACGCAGCGGACAGGGGAGCTAGCAAGAAAGCTCATAAACAAGAAAAAGTAAACAAGAAAAAAAACATTTGCTGTTTGATTTATTGTGGTTACATACAAACTTATTCTGGAAACAGTGAAGGAGGGTACATCTGTGAGTCTCCTGTGCATTCATTTATTACATCTATTCATCATAGTCAAACCACACTACATACAAAAAATAACACATTGTTTCCCTTGTGTGTCAAACTTGTGTGTCCTTTGTCCCACACGCCATCAGACTGTTTAACTCCTCTCTGGAGGGGAGAGGGAGGGGAAACAGGAGGACAAAGGAGGGGGGAACAACTAAGCTGTAGTGCCTCTGCACCTCACTGTACAATACCTTGTGCAATACTTTTTGTAAATAGTCAACAGTGCAATAGACTCAATACTTGAAATGTGCAATTCACTTGTATTTTTATTTTTTATTCCTATTTATTCTATTTATCCCCTTTGTATATTTTATTTATATTTGTCTCTGTATTTATATATGTGTGTGTGTGTGTATATATATATATAACAGTTCTGTAACTGTAACTTTGGTCGTTGCTGTGCTTTTTTTGGAAGTCGAATTTCCCAGAGGAACCCACCCGAGGGATTAATAAAGTTCTATCTTATCTTATCTTATCTTATCTAACTGATACACAATCACTCTTTGTTTGAACTTTTCTTAAAAATTGTCTTTTTATAGAAAATTGCAAAAATAATTAATTCCTAATTCAGCTTCACTTGCACCTTTGTATTTGGGACTTCTTGTTCAAAAAGGAGCATTAGAGCATGACCACAGCAATGATTTCATTTAAAAGGAAAAAATATTTTTTGGGGATCCAATGGATTCAAGTTTTCTCCACCAGCTCTTTCCTCACTACAGGGACATTTCAGAGAGAAACAGCAGGTCAGGCCAAGGTTTCTCAGCCGTGCCAGTCCCAAAGTATTAAATAGTATCATCAGGCTAATACTCTTATGACAATCTATTTCTGAGTCCCACGAAGAGGCAATACTGGCAATACAAACACTGCCAAACACTAATGGAGCAACGCGCTGCACTCGTGTGCACATCAAAGCTCCATCTACTGATTTCATTCAATGCATAAAGTGTAAAAATTTCCATTTCACCAACGTTTAAATAATCTGTCATTCCAACTGCCACATATTCAGTGCTGTGGACAGGAGGGACCCACAGCTTATTCATTTTAAATAGCAGCACAGTAGGAAAGTGTTTGGAGGCAGGAGCAGATGGCTCGTTGCTCAGTCTTTTGGGATATTTAAGTTCTTAAATCTAAACACTTGGTTTTGTTTGTGGTAACATATTTCATAACATTTTAGGTGACTACAGATATAATGAATACTAATAATAAAAACTTTATTTGTATAGTACTTTTCAAAACACAGAGTTACAAAGTGCTTCACAGCAGGAATAAAAGCCACATGCTGAAGATAAGTATGTTAAAATAGACAGACAGTTTTTAGACCCTGGTTAGAGGTTCAGACAAAAGCCTAATTTTTGCCTAGCGACTAAAGCTGCAACCTGTCTCAATACTTGTGAGAAAAAGGCCTTAAATACTACCTTAGCCAGCTGACTCCAATCAGAAATTAGGCGAGCGGACTCCCAAAGCTTGTGAGAGCTACCTGGTACCCTGTCCTAGACTTTTGTTTTGTGGCCAGTTATTGTTATTGTTTTCCTTTTGATAATGATAGTGGCTTGTCCTTTGTGTTACCAAGTCTTATGCTTGTTGCTGTCATTCACTGCATCCAGCTGAACCAGCCGGTTGTGGATAACCTGGCCATTCGGGTATGCAGGGCGTGGGTATGCAGACCACTTTGAAAGGCCTTGAGATCACCATTGTTGGCGCTGTGTAAATAGAATGCATGTTTTTTTTTCTTGAACAAAATTTGTAGTGATTGAATATTTGGGTAATATCCCTCTTAGAGATGTTTTCCAAATAATTGCCATGTCTCACAGCTTCGGCTGACAGATAAAGTGGTCCATGTCTTCCATTTGATTCCTTTTTCTTCCGGTCCATTATTCTCTTATTGCCTCAACTTTAATGTCGAATCATTTCCTTTTTACCTGAGCCGGAGTCAGTGCTGCGGGGGGATACAACAGTAACCACATGGCTTATTGGAGCCCACGCATCATTTTTCTCTACTGTTGTTACTCCTGAGGAAACACTTTTGAAAAGTGTGCCTTCTCCGACTTCCACCTTGGAAATGGCTTGAATTTCTTCAGCAGTAAAATTATTATTGCCTTAGCTCTCTCAAACTTTACCACTTACTCCATGCATTCTCACTCACTATGTGTTAACAGACCTCTCTGCATTGGATCATATTTGTTAATAATCTCTGTCTCTCTTCCACAGCATGTCTTTTGTCCTGTCTTCCCGCCCCTCCCTGAGGCTGGTTCTGTTGGAGGTTTCTTCCTGTTAAAAGGGAGTTTTTCCTTCCCACTGTCACCGAAGTGCTTTCTCATAGGGGTCATATAATTGTTAGGTTGTTGTCTGCATGTAATATTGTTGGGTCTACTTTATAATATAAAGCGCCTTCAGGTGACTGTCGTTGTGATTTGGCGCTGTATCAATAAAACCGAGTTGAACTGAATGCAAACAAAGGCAAATGTGTTGGCTTACATAGAGAAATGAGGGTGTGGCTCTGTGTAGATTTACCAACATACAGTGGTAGAAACAAAATTTGCCAGTGCACATGTGTCATGAACTCTGAGTCTCCACGTCGATTCCTCTTTTGCTCGAATTAAGACCCTGTTCTACACAAATATTAGTGAATGAGGCCCATTTTACTTCACAGAGTCTGGGACAGATCCCTCTGACTAAACAACCAACAGATTATTCTGCTAGTAGTGACCTAGTAACCTCAAATGTTTTAACATTTAATAATAAAGGAGGCAAGTCCAAACAACACGACCACACAAAAAAGTATTAATAATTATTGATATAAATTGTTAATAGCAAGAATTCAATGTCTAAAAACATTAAATTCAGGGGTTCAAAAACCCAGGACCATGACAGGGTGCCTTTGGATATGTTGTCAGTCTCACCATCTAGTATCAAAGCTAGACAGTTTCCTTTACTAACAGTATTATATTATATGCTGTTCTTCATCACTAGCTATAAGTTTAGCTGTACATGCTATGGTTATAGCTGGGCTGACCTTTATAATAACACTAGTAGAAATATTGCATGATGAGGCAAAACACATTTAAAATCCTTCTGATATCTGGAGCAGATTGCAGTCTTTGACGGTGAGAGGGGAGAATGAGTGTTCAGTTGAATGAGCGGACGTTCTGTCCATGGATGACCCAACTGAGACATGATAGGAGGAAATGTGTACTGTCATAATGTTCCAGAGCACTTTTACAAAATATGCTTCACAATAAAATCCTTCTTGAGAAATGAAGCATTGATTTTGTGCTAACAGCATGATGCAGAAACATTAAGAGGACAAAGGAGCGCATCATGTGGAGGTTATATATGTATACTTATCAAACACAGGGAATTAAGTAGGGACTGCATCTTTTTTAAGCCTATCTTAAAAGATAAGGTTCTTAGAATTAAAACTAAAATCTGTACACACCAACCAACCCCAAACGGCTTCATTTTAGCTGTCTTACTATGACTTTCGAGCTGTCTGTCTGAACTGTGTAGCATCTTTCTGTGATTTTAGCTGTGGTTTAAACCTTCTTTTTGTATCCTTAGCTTTATAGCTTGCTGCCAGTCTGAGTCTTTAGGTATGTAATTAACTTTTCTCACCTACAGGCATGGATTTAGCCGTTAGCTTACTATGGTTACTAGGTTATTGTGACCCAGTAAGTAACAGTACAGCAGAGAGCACACACATAACTAAGTAAAATGAGGAAATAGAAAGCAAGTTGAAATGTGAATAGAACATAAAATGAAAACGAGAGCAATGTCTGGCACAGCCTTATGGACTTTATTGATTAATATTAGCATGGTGTAATGTGAGGCTTTGATAGCCTGAGGGAACTGTGTGATCACACTGTTATGCTATATAGCCAGTTTTCAGTTTTGATTTCTCACTTTATTCATCTCTTCGGCCCCGCCCATTGCTCTTTGATTTAGTTCCAGTTAAGACGTTGACAGGAAGTGCAAAAGAGTTTATCCAGGGTAAAAACAGACATAAGAACAAAGTACTGTGACACTGACATCATAAGCTAAAAACGAATGACCTTCTTCTGGAACCTCCGTCGCCCTTTCATATACCACAACAGTGTTCCTCTTAGATCTGCTTCAGATCTCAAGTAAACAGTTTGTGGTGTGTGTAGCAGAGAGATAAGTTTGTTTTTTTAAATTTGTTTTAAATAATGACAAGAACAACAGAACATCCAAGGAGAAAGGTGTCAAGTTCCACCACACCATGTGACTGACAAGTGGCAACTGGAATTACAAGCACCTGACAATGAAAAGCAGACAAAATCAGACAGAAAGAAGTGAGAAACAAAGGCAATCCAACGCCAGGTGTTGAGTTCAGGAAACTGTGTTCTGTACTGTAAGTCCAAACTTCTCAAGACAACTTTAGCACATTACATCCTACTCATAAGCAAGTGTGACTAATTATTGCATCTTTGCTTTGAAGTATGATTATTTTCATGTGCGTTTGCTTGGCTGAAAGGCAGCTGAAAGCTGGGTAATAATTTTCACATAGAAATTCTCTTTCTTTTTTATCAAAAAGTACTCATGTGTTTTTTCCTGAACTTTTAATAGACAAACTCAGACTACCTTTACTTGTGTTTATACTTATGCATAATTTAGGAGCAAGTAAATCTGGATTCCAGGACAACATTTTAAAAAACAATAAAAAAAAACCAGAACCCCCCACAGATTAGCAAACTGAGCCAGAGGATTTGTTCATTTCCTTCTCCATTTTTGAGCTGAACTGAATTACAGCGTACGCAATCATACGTAAGTTATCAGCAGTGCTATATTTATTAGGATGGCCTGATTCTCTGGTTCTGACACCTTTATCGCTGGCTATTTAAATCTGAAAGTGTGCACTTCGGTCCTGACTGTTGGATTTAAAATGCACTATGGTGGTATACAGTGGCAAAATTACACAAATTGTGTTACTTGTCAGACTTGCTCCCGGGCGCCACATTAGCAGAGCCATACGGCCAAATTAAAATGGATTTTACTTTTACATTAAATTTGAACCTGTCCAAATTGATATGTATATGTGTCCCCAAGCACTTTCAGTCTGTTACACTATATTTTCCTCGTGTGCCACAAATTTTATTGTCTGTTGAGTTCAGCTTCTTACTCGGGTCCACTGGGGTTATTAGGGGGTTAAACATTTTCATGTCCCGATCTCAGGAAGCACCCCAAAGCGTAAGCATCACTTCAACAACAGAGAGACTGTCTTTGTGTTGCCATGTCTGTGCGTGCTTGTGTTTCTGTATTTGCTCTGTGAGCCCGTATGAACGCATTTGCTCTGTTCTGCAGCTGTGATGCACTTTAGGAAAATTGCATGCATGAATATGTGCGTGTCATGGAACATCAACGCCTGTCTACTTGTATCAATTCAAGTGCCTGCAGGTGTGTGTTTGCCTGTGTTTTTCCCCCAATAGACACATGATGTAATTGTATCTGTGTGTCTGTGGGCACATGTGCATATTCACACATACACATGCTGAGGTGAATAGTACTCCACACCATCATTGTCCAGGATCCATTGTGTCTGGCTAAATGAGACCGAGCAGTAGATGGGAAGCTTTAGTGGTCTGCTAACAATACAGCACTGTATAACACAATACTATTAGGACACGCATTGGCACTCACTCAGCACTCTGCAGACACCCTATTGTAAATCCCATGAATAATAATTTAAGAGTGAACAAAGTTTGGGTCGCTCTCCCGGCTCAGCCATTGTTGTCCTTACAGAATTTAAAGCAAAAAAAATGCTTTGTGTTCAGGGCTCGGCAGTAAATCTTAGCATTGCAAATTGACAGCGTAATTATATAGTGCGGTGTAAAAGTAGGGCTGATAATTACAGTGTGTGTGTGTCAGTGTATGTGCTGTGTGTGATTAGGTGATGGTTTGAGGGAGAATGGAGGGATGAGATCTTGGCCCGCTCCTGTTATCGTGATTTAATTAAAACCAATCCCAGGGGCCGACCTGCGCACGTGTGCTGAGTGTGTCCTCATTGGGGTTTGGAACGATACAAGCCTGCAATCGCTATAGCCTGCTATTGTGTCACTTTCTCTAAACATTTAACAAACAGCATCTTGCGCAGAGGGTCTAAATACAGTGTATGTGCGGGTGAAGTGGGATAATGACTGGGGACTGGCAGGGTGGTATTATTTGGTCAGTGTGATGAATTATTTGCTCTCGGGTCAAATGGAGCTCGGAGGCTGATCACTAGTCTGATTGGATTTTTACACAGGAGATATGAAGATGTAAACAGATTGATGGGGATGTCTGCTTTGCTCTCCATTAAGTGGATTATAAATATAAGGACCAATTTGGAATGAAGTGCTCTCTTCAGAACTCACACACCTCGCACACGCTTTTTCATTCATGCCGTCAAAGTTGTGGAGTAACATCGGTTCACTCTGTGCTAAAGTTTGGTCACGATTTAAAGGCTTTCTTTCTGTTGCCAACACAAAGTTGACAAAACAAGGTTAATGTGTGTTGCATCAACAGCATGAAGTGATCAATGAAACCAATAAACCTGATGACATAAACAGGACACCTGTCATTGCCAGTAACTGTCTGCTCCAATTATAACAATCTGAAATCCCTAAAACCAAAAATCTGGCTACAGTTTAGGATTTAACGCTGATTTCATATATTAATAACAGAAAAACATGGAAGTAGCTTCCGTCTGAGAATTAAAGCCAATCCAGAAAGTATCCGGCAGCCATGCAGCTGTGGATTATTACTGCAGAGTGAACATTATCTTTGAAGAACATTACTTTTGAACCAAGTGTACTAATACAGCTAACATCAGTGCTGCTTGTTAGGCTAGTATAGCTAATATTCTCATTAAATCAATTAGATGCCTTATTCCCATTCTCTATTTTTTGTTTCCCATTTTTTGAACTATCCAATTACAATATGATCACGTGACACTTGAACATTGAGCTTTCCATACTCCGCCTTAAATAAGACTGTTTGTTCAAACCTCCATTAGAGCTGCAACTAGGGGGCAGTGGAGCCGGCTGTAAATATTGTAAACAAGGCAAAACATTCAAACGGAAAACTTTAGCAAACAGTTACTTATTGAAACATCCTGTATGGGGTCATGTATGTGTCCACCTGACAGTATAGGTCCAAAAATCAGCTTCCTTTTAGCTTTGTTTTGGTTTCAAGAGACTCATGAGAGAAATGCTCCACTAGCTTCAGTATGTAAATGTTTACTTGATGTTTATTTCTGGCAGGTGTTGCAGTTATTAATAGGACTTTTTCACCTCTGACAGCAACTGCCTGCTGCAAGTCAAGCAGAATGATGAGAATGAACTAAGTCAGTAGACTTCAACCAGCTAAAAGACACTAAAAAATCTGCAGACAAGCCAAGAAGTCTGATAATTCTCTTAAGATCAAATGAAAACGACCAGTTTGGGGTCAGACACAGTGGCTTTAGTCTTTGTTTAAAGCGGACACCTTAAGTGTTAAATCAATAAAACCAAAGCAAGGGCCAAAAACATCTTTTCTACAATGGCCATTTGAGGCCAATAGCAAGTCAGTCCCCACAGATGTTAAAATATCCAAATGTACAATAGATGTACATTTGGATACTTTTATGCTGGCTGTACATGGGACACACTGGGCAACACCTTTTAACCTTTGGATTCAAGGGTTTTCAGTTCCATTGCCACAGTGTATAAATTCAAGCACATATTAGTGCAGTCTGCCATTAAAACATTTTCTGGCATAAATGTCCTGTATCTACTACTATTACTACCTCTACTACTACTACTACTACTAATAATAATTATTATTATTATTACACTCTTATCCTTTTGTCCTTGTAAGTGTTGAATTCCTCCAAAATGAGCTCAGCAGTTAGATTGGGCACTCAGGCTGCTATTTATTCTTTGGAAAAATATAATAGAAGTCATAGTAAGGTAGTCCTGCATAACATAGTCAATCACTAAACTGGTTTGTGCAATGAATGAATTCAGACATCTATTTATTTATACACTACATAGACAAAAATAAGGGTCCCAAAAGGGCCACACGTCTTAATCTTTGAATTCCACAGGTTTATTCTTTTCATTTATTTATGCCACAGGTGCATAAAATCGAGCACCTATTCACGCAGTCTGTTTTTACAAACATTTTGGAAAGGATGAGTTGTTGTAAAGAGCTCGCTGTATTCGAGTGTTGTGTGCCATGATTGCAACAAGTGAGCTTGTGAAATTGCTTTCTTCCCAGATATTCCATGATCAGCTGTAAGTGCTCAGGAACCAGAGAAATTCAGCCATGAAGTGGGGAAAGTGGGGATGCCAACTATTGAGGTGCACAGTGTGTAAAAGTCACCAGTGCTCTGCTGACTGAGTAACTGCAGTTTCAAACCTCCTCTGGCATTAACATCAGCACAAAAACTGAGCACTGGGAGCTTCAGGGCATGGGTTTCCATTCTGTAGGTGTAATGTGTAGATGGCAGCAGCTGCTGCTTTGACTGATAGGTGTGCCGGCACAGGTAGGTAACCAGCAGCTGTCATCTGAGGAGTGTTTCTAGAATCTGCTTTATTTAAAAAACATCAGCTGCCCAGTTTCCTGGCGCCTCCGACTTTTTTTTTCACCCCTCTGGCTTCTTTAAATTCAAATTCCTCCCAGTCTGTTGCTGTTCAGCACTGTTTTACAGCGCTCTACAACCCCATGTGGTGATTTCTCCGGAACAAACAATCAGTCAAAGTAGCACAGCAGGTCCTATGTGGAGGTCTTACAATCAGAACATTAAATTGGAAGGATCGGATCTCATTTTATGGCAAATTAATCCATGAAAAAACAGAAGCTCAACAGAAAAGCTGTCTGATCTAAGCAGGTAAATTCAGGACACAAGGAACACGGAGTAATGTTTTCTGTTTGGTTTCCTGCTTTGATGAAAGCCAGCAGGCCGAAACACTCCAACTGGCTTTAACTGTTTTGTAATCAATGAACTCGTCAATAAAACCTTTTGAAGCTTCCAGAAAGAAGTTAAAAAAGCAACCAAAGTTGCATAGTCACCTCTATTATCTGACTCAGCACACCCACAGATTCAGAGTGAGTGCAGTGGCATTTCTGCAAACCTGTTTTACAGTTTCATAGCCCCACATGTAATGGCCAATTTCCTATTCAAATAACTCTGCTGTGTAATCCACAATTTGGCAACGAGTGGTAAGAGTTAAACCAACAGATGGATGACACGTGACCTGAATTCTAAAGCCTCACAGTGACTGATACAGTATCTATCAACTGTAATGATACATTTAACCAGCTGATTTGATTTTAAAGCGCTTGATGATCACGCCTGGTGCAGATCTCTTTTAAAACTATGACTAAGATACAGACAGAATGAGACACTTGCACAATCTACTTCTCATAGCTCCATTGGTCACACTGTAAAGGTAATGCTGAGTCAGACTGGCTGCAAACATGATTTAGCTTTTCTACACTGCAATTTCTTGTTACTCATTGCCTGACATAGACACCGATTAGTTGCGACAGGTCATTTGGAAAAAGTCGTACAAGTTCTACTCGCTGGCAGCAAATAAATCTGTGGTTCGAGTAATAGTGAGTCAGTAATAAAACTGTATAAATCTGGATAAATTAATGACAAACATACTGGCTGGCTACAAGCAACCTTACTGAATAAACCACATATATGTAATATGTATGCCACATTATTGCCTTAAGAAAATTAAGTGAAGTCAGCACAAGAGAAGTGGGTTATACCTGTTATCTTGAGGGGGCACTACGGTGCTTAGGCTAAGTCACATGAACTTAATGTAATATACCAAAGGAGCAATGTTATAAATGTTAAGCCACCTCACAAAATGTCACTATGAATGTTTAGATGCTTTGTATAAATTTTGGAATAATTATGCTCAGTATGAATGTTTTCTATTGCGTGACAAGGAACTTCCATGTGTCCCATACACCGCACAGCCACAGGAACACTGGTTTTACTAAGAGTTTAATAAACAAGAATGCTGATACTGTTCTCGGCAACACAAAAACTAGAAAATGCCCATAAGAAACGCAAATCTAAACAACAAATATCTGGGAAAAAACTGATCCCAACAACTTTAAAGTTTGAACATGAGAATAACATTTTTTTTTAATTATATAACTTATAGTTTTTCTTTTAAACCCCCCCCCCCCCCCTATAAAGAAGTCACTGACAGAGAAGACGTATGAACCTGTCTGCATATCTGTGTAGCTCAAAAGATATCCTTGATTTCTTTCTATAGTTAAGTACAGCATCTTGCTTTAATGGCCAGACATTTTGCTAGTAATAAGGGAGCCACAGACATTTGGTTAATATAGTAAAATGTGTTAGATTTTTATTGTGAAATGTATACTTGAACTCTTTGCCATGTCAGCTGACTGTCCACATAGGACACATTCAGTTTAACAATTCATCTTTTAGATTTTGGAACTTGAGCTGTCTGCGTCCTCCCTTTGGACCATTTGACCTTAAACCAACTTATTCATGCCAAATTCATTAAATGGATCTAAACCTTTAGCTACTTTTCTTTAAAAAAATATAAAACACTAATCCGGATCCATATATCTCTCTGGATGTGGGGACATGGATGGTAGAAGCTCGTTATATTTATGTCCGACCAAGTAATCCTTGCGCTTTAGCTGATGTACAGATTGCCTCTTACCTGCCATGTCGGTGGCAAAAGGTCGGTCTGGCCTCCAGCCAGTGTACCAGCCCACAACTTTACCCCCAGACACCAGGGGGCGCTCATATGCTCTGCCACCCACAAATCCCACAGGCCAAATGGATACACCTCGAGTACTACGCATCTGCAAAAAAAAGAGAAGGGAATGGGATTTAGTGATGACTTCCTGCATGCGACCATTATCACAGAATGTGTGAAATGTAACTATTTGAGAGTTATTTAAAAACAGCAGGAGCAATGCTCCAATGTTAAAAGTCCATTTAATGTAGTTGTAACGACTCTGACCCCATAGAAGACCACATTTTTTTATCTGCACAATCGCTTTGCTTGCTAATCACAATACTTGTTCTGCAATAGGAAATCAGACACAGTGTCGGAGCCTACAGGCGACATCCACCCTGAGGAGACGTCAAAGGCCCCAGAAAGTTGGAGACTGGGCGTGTGGTGTTGACTCTGAAATTAATTACTTTTGTGTCAGTTTGCATAAGCGATTAGACATCTTTAATTTCAACTGAAATGTGGGTGAGAGCAGCATGCAGAGAGTCTGTGGCTAACTGAATGAGACTAAATGAAAGTGTGCAGCGCGGAGCTGCCTTCCATTTTCACAGTGAATGAATTTGCACACAGCCCGAAGCAGTGCAACAAGAAATGAGACGAGGAGAGAGAGATAAAAGACTGGCGATGTGTGTGTGTGTGTGTGTGTGTGTGGTGGGGGAGAGGTTGGACTGTGCAAGGACCACTGAGTTTTTGTGTTCAAGTATGAAACATCTGTATCTTGTCTTTGTGTATGGATGCATATGTGTCTGCGTGACATTCCATTTTCCACCCCTGGCCACCCTGAAGCCGTTCATTGAGACAGCGCTCCTCATCGCTCACCCAAACAGCCTCCAGCCAGTCGCTCATGAGAAAGCAACAGAACAAAACCAAATCAGTAAGCAGCACTGCATTACTGCAGCCAGACATCACACAGAGTTCTAGCTTTTAAAGCCACGGGAAGCCAAGTGTATATATAGCACAATATAGAGAGGATTTACAGCTCTTTGCAAACTTCTAAGCAGGAGGAGACTTGGCACTGTGCAAAGAATAGCTGAGAGCATATGGGCAGTAGACAAATAAAAAATACTCTGAAAAGTTCATGTTCACTAAGGTATTTCATATAGAATAATTCTGAATAAAGTGAATATTTCTACCTTGTTTTAACCTTCTGAGGTCATCATAGGTAGTAACCATAATCCTAACATCTGGAGAAGAGGGGAACCTACTTATTATAAATTATTATTTTCTTTGTTCCTTAATTACTAGGAGTTGGGAGAACAATTGCATAAAAACTAAATTATATTTCCTACTTGCTTAAATTTAGGGTTAGGGTTGGTGGGGTCATCACCAGTGACGGTTTCACACTTAGAGATTTTCCATGGAGTTCCACAGAGGGGAAAATTCTTTGTACCTGTCCCTGGTACTAAGCCCATACTGGTCACTACTCACCTGATGGATGGAGGTGAATCAGCACAAGTAAAACTGATAGCCTATTAAATTTGTGTTAACAGTTAATATTGATGTTTTAGTTGAGGGGTGGAGGGGCTGTCAATCTGCTACTGACAGCCTAATTAAAGAATGTCCTCCTCAGGCAAAACACATATTGAGCTCAGTGACTGGAGTTCTGAAACTGAATGAACTGAACAAACTGTAAGCTGCTACTGATGACACCATAAAATGTTGGATAAGATTTTAGCACAGTTCTCAAATGTTGTGCATGTAAATGTTGTAATATTAAAGTCAGTTTATCACAAAACTGATTTTTCTGCTCAGATCTCAGGGTTCATTCAACCCATTAAATTAACCTTGCATAACTAGCATAGTAACAGATGTCCCAGCATGCACTGTATGAGGCACTCTTCTTTAACAGAAATAAACAGGTGTGTGTGTTTCTATATGTGTTTTTTGTGTTTAATACATAGAAAGATAAGTCCTGCTGCACGTGTGCACAATAATAAAAGGTGATGAAGCTTTGTATTGAATTCACTACTGAAATGAGTTAACCACTTCAAACTAAAAGCCCATTTTAATTAAGCTTCAGTGGATTTGCAAGTTCAAACAAGTAGCAACCTGAGCAGTTCAATAAATTACAAATCTCAATCAAGCAAACAAAGAGTATACACAAGGCATGACATCTAACAAAGACAGCATTCATTTTCATGTAGCTTTATCACTTCATACATATCACTACGTATATATATAATATAACCTCAACTGACTTGTATCAATGGCATCGTATTACAGCACCACACTCAAATTCAGTGAGCTCTTTACAACAACCCTTCCTTTCCCAAATGTTTGTAAAAGCAGACTGAATCACTAGGTCTTGATTTGATACACCTTTTGCAAAGGGACTGGAAACACCTCTTAATTTGAAATAAGAGGAAAAAATGGTGACCATGCAAAATATGATTTTTTTGCCATTTTTCAAGTGGTCTTAAACTTTTGATCGGGACTGTATCTTAGCACTTTATCCTCTGCTCCAAAAAAACAACAACAACAACAACACAGCACCTAAAACACTAATTTTATTTTATTTTATTTATATAGCCCAAATCACAACAACAGTCACCTCAAGATGCTTTATACTGTAAGGTAGAGACCCTACAATAATACAGAGAAAGCCCCAGATGACCTCTTACAGGCAAGCACTCAGCCACAGTGGGAAGGAAAAACTCCCTTGGCCAGAACCAGGCTCAGGAAGGGGCAGCTGTCTGCCACGATTTGTTGGGGAAGATGGGAGAAAGACAGGACAAAAGAAACGCTGTGGAAGAGGGCCAGAGATTAATAATAACTAATGATTAAATGCTGAGTGCTGTGTAGACACACAGTGAGTGAAAAGACTATTATAAGCTTGTTCAGTCAGGGCGGCCACGTCCATCTGTTATCTGCTGTCTAATGCAAACTTCCAGTGATCCACTCAAAGATTTCAGAGCAGCAAGAACAAAAGTTTTAATGGGCTGGCAATCTTTGTTGTGTTCCAGCATAGCAACAGAAGCAGAAAACATGGAATATGACATTTAGTTATACAGTAGTGTCAAAGATAATAAGTGTACCTTATTCTTCTTCCAGTAAGCACGCCTAGACCTAAGATTCCACAGCATGAGAGGAAGAGGATAAGCTGAACATTTAGTTAGTGGCTGACCTCACTCTGACAGAAAAGAGAAAAGCGTCTTCTCGCTTCCCTTCCTCTTCCTTCCCTTTCATTTCTCTTCTTTCCATCTTTTTCCACCCCGCACCCTAACACCTCATCTCCTGCTTGGGGCCCCTGTGCATCACCAACAGCTTTGAAGCCCTTTCCCCATTAATACTGTGGCCCCTTGAGTTTGCCTGTGCGACGCTAAAACCCTTCCCCCTTGTTCCTCTTTTGCTGCTGTCTGCCTTTCTCTCTCAGGTCATTTTTCAAAGACTCGGCTCCTCTGCTTTGTGAAAACACAGATGAAAAGAAAAGGAGAGAGAGCAAGGCAGGCTCGGTGTGTTCGTCGTTCCCAGATAGTTCCTGGAGTACGATCGTTAATATGGCTTAGCAGTTAAGTCCCAGTTTGACTGCTAAGGATCTCCTGGTTTTGAATGCAGCACTTCAAAGCTCAGTACAGTTTAACACATTATTAGAGAGCGCTGGATTGAACTTCATGCAAACATATTTAGAATCTGCAGCTGGATTTACAGCAAGCCCAGTGTTTTTTCTTCTAACAATAACACTTTGAAGACCAAGATTTGATTTTCTTTTAGAACACACGTTTAGCTTTAGCCTGCCTTTACTAACCAGATTTTCCACCACAAAATGTCTATCTTTAGGTTTTTAAGTGTTCACAGGGGGCTTTACAAGTCACAATCAGTCATTTTCAGACACTTTCAAAGTGCATTCTCATTGTTTTTTTACAAGCTTCTTGCTGTTTTCTTAAGTATCATGCAAATGCCGTGGAGAAAACACAAAACCGCTTCATTTGTGTCCTCAAGAAAGGTCACGTCTCCTAGATTATTATTTCTGCGTGAGAAACAGCTCCCAAAGAAAATCTATGCAATGCTCCATATCAGAAGAATTTCACCAAACTGTAACTTTCTAATGAATATTTATCACATCAGCTGGAACAGAGCTACAAATAGCAAGGTTAGAAATCACTATAGAAAACTGTATTAAACCTAACCTTATGTGATAGCAAACCAGTTACAGCCCTACAGTAAATTTTGCCATGGACTATGTCCTTGGCACAATTCATTGTCAAACATTCAATCAGTCGGCATTTCTGCACGATAAATGTGTTTACCCATCGTTTGATTAGTGAGTTTCTCAGTCACTACATGTGATACAACACACACCTACTGGGTTCACTCAGAACGTGTTTTCAGCCAGTCACAGACCAAGGCATTGTCTCCCACACACAGACTTTACTTGGGCAGTCTGCCTGTGCAGAATAATGGCTGTTCAAGCATATTTTACAACATCTTTTTGTTTTTTTAATGAATCAGTATGCAAATCTTCAGAGGCTGCTAACCAACTTCTCTGGTACTTACAGTCTCATTTTGCCTTATTGGATAGTTGATGGTGGCAAAAATGAAAAATATGCCAACAAAATACAATCTGCATGTTTTTAATGAATGTGTGCTCACATATGAGGCTTTTCAGGAGTGCTGGATGTTTTTTCTTTCACATTTTAATCCATCAATACTCTGATATTTTTTTGATGTTCTTTATCTGTCCCAAATGACAGAGTCTGATTTATTTTGATAAGAAAAATCAGTGAAAATTTCAGGCTTTTGTATTTAATAGACTTTGAGATCAAAACATTGCCTCAGATTTCAACGTGCAACAAAAAGGCCTGAAGATGGCTCAGCTGGGCATTTTTCAAAAAAATCTGCCTTGAAAAGTATTTGATACATGAAGCTAAAATTTCACAGTAATCCTTATAAATGTTCACATTTTCTACCATATAATTTTTATGAAAATCAGAGGTGGTCGAGCAGAAGGCTCGTTTGATTTGAAACACAAACAAACAAAACTTAAGTGGATCGCTGAAACCAAAATACACATTACCCCTGCTGCTTGTTTAGTCAGAAACTCAACAGCTGAGCGAAATATGAGTATGACCAAGTTCATATTGATGTTGGAAAAAAAGGAGTAAGAAGTCAATAATCCATTATACAGCCTAGTTAAAATACATCTGTCTAATATGAATGCTGGTTGAACCTCTGCATACTGAAGTAAATGTTCTTGATGTCGGTTTATAGCTTTCATTCGTCAGGTCGAAGTGGAACCGTGTCCAGACTGTGGACTTACGTGTTACAGGGAATCTGTTGATCTAGAGGGGCATAATGAATTGATTCAGAATAAACACGTGACCTTCAAGATTTCAAGCAGGAATCAAAATCAAGTTTTTTACATGATATTATATGTGTATGATAAAAAAGATCACAGCAGCTCTGGATCCCTGAAATGCAGTCTTTTGGTTGGCGAAGGAAACAGCCAAGTACAGATGCTGTCTCAATTTTCATTTTCAACACGGCGCAGTGCTTCCTATCAACAACAGTTCAATGTCAAAATGTTTGCTGGGAGCCAAACAAAGCTGTGGGGTGACAGTGTTTCAACAGATGGTACATTATTCTGCTCAGTGGAAACTGCTTTAGCGCATGCTGGGTTTTCATGCCATCGTCTGCAGACTGCTGCTGCCATGGAAAAAAGTTTGCAGCACAAACTTAAACCTTTATTTGCACAGAGAAGGCTGGCTGAGCGCACAGGACACACTGTCATTCCCCGATGCCCTTTCGGCAGATGAATCAAATAATGTGACAAAAAGAGGCACAAACAGAATAGCAAACAGAAGGGAGGCTTAGAAAAAGGCAGGTACAGCACGAGTCTGGTGTTTTGAGCTTAACGTGAACTTTCAGGTCACTGCACACGTCCACTTACAAAGTGAAGTTTCTTTTCTGTTTCCCAGCGTACCCCTGACTAGTCTCAGCAGATGGCTGCATATGCCTGAGCCTGCTTCTGCCAGAGGCTTTTTCCTCTTAAGAGGGAGTTCTTCCTTCCCACTGTCGCCAAGTGCTGCTCATAGGGGATCGTCTAAATGTAGGGCTTTTCTCTATAATATGATAGGATTGTGTTGTTGTGAATTTAGGCTACTGTAAATAAATAAAACTGAGTTTAAACTGAAATTGAGTGAATTAAAAGCAGTTTTTTCTAAAGCATCAATGAGTCCTACACCTTATTAAGTTCACCAGAGTTCCATCACCATGTAAAGGAGAGATGACAGTTCCCAGACAAGGCCTTTTCAGACAGATACAAACTGTGTCTTACATCTCCGGTAATGAACCAAAAAGCAGAATGAAAGGAAAGAATAAAAGCAGAGGCAGCAGCATGTCTATAGTGACCTCCAAAAATAATTCTCCTTTCACATCTCAAAGAAAAGCTGAATTCTAACCACAAATGCAAAAGCAAACTTTTTAGTGTGTGTGTGACCCTGTCACAGTGCAAGTATGCAAATTACTATAATCTGCGTTGCTGGATTTTTGGAACAGCATTAGGAAACAATTTGATGCATGGCATTAAAGGATACTTGTAATTTAATGAGTGTAATTTAATGGCCTCAGCCACCCCTCTAAATGTAAATTTAATATCTTATATCGTGTAAGATGCAAATTCCAGTTATTTAAGAACTTGATGCACTCATCAGATTAGTTAGGTCAAATAATTATGGGAAGTGGTCCTGGCGTGCTACACAAGTCAGGGTGTCTTGCATAAATCATGTAAGTTATTGTAACAAAAAACATCCAGCTTCGTTACAATACATCATCACGATTGACCAAATTAATCTCTTTGACTTCCATCACCTCTTCACATCTACAGTAAGTTAAGAGGAAGATCATTATTAGTGTGTACCTAAACTGCTTCCTCCTTTCTGTTGCTGTCTACTAGAAGAGTAAACACTGCTGCTCCCACTGGTTAGCATCAGAAATATTGGTTAAATGCATATTTATTTTCATAATGCATGAATACATTGTGCACAGGTGTGCACAATAATCTGCAGGGAAACAGACTGCTGGTGCTGGCCGTGCTTACATTAGCAACAGTCAGCAAACTAAACTGATGCCGTGAGTCTGCGGTCTTTTAAAAGTTTTAGCAACATTACAAATACTCTTTGAGCAGTAGTAGTATCAGCAGTACTTGTGTACTTGTTCAACCTCGACCATTAGACTGGGCTCAATGTGACTGCAAGGCCATCTTACTTTTAGAATAGTCTATATTAAAACTATTTTTAGGTAGTAATAATAATAAAGTCACCAGGACCATCATGATATCGTATACTGAACATTATTGACAATTATTGTATATTTCAACTATTTGCTCCAGGTTGATTTCTTTCTTAATGGGAGCTGCCGATATAAGAGTAGGATTTGATAAATGCGTGTATGTGCTAGGAGGCTGAGGGATAGCTCAGTATTTTTTACTTTCAATTTAAATCACTACTCTGTTTGGTTTAGGTGCTGAAACATTCTTGGTTAGATTCAAAACTACTTGGTTAGGTTTACAAAGATGTGGTTTTTCTGGGTTAATGTGCTTCTTGTCAGCAGTCGCTCTGCTCGTGGACAGCACTAGTGCTAAAAACCAGTGTGTCAGAAACCAGATGTCAAAGGAAAGTGTGTCTGTAAATGAGCCACAGCGGCAGATTTGACGGCGCTAATTGACGCTCCAGGGAGACAGCAGGCTGGAGAACGAGCTGGACCTTGTTGAGGGTCAGTCAGTAAACTAAAGCACCTGCAAGTGCCCCATTGGCAAAGACAAATCCTGCCATATGGATGGAAAAACACAAAATTGCACGCAACTATGCATCTGTTATGACAAAACACCAAGCCAGTAGTTTATTTGCAGTCAGCACTTGTATGCTTATGTGGTCATTTTCCATAACAAAATCGAAATGACAAGAACGAAAAGTGAGTATTTTTTTTAACTCTGATGTGGAGTACTGAAACATCAAGACACACAGCAGTAATAATAATAATAATAATAATAATAATAATAATGGATTGCATCAAAGAGCTTTACAATTCCACTATTCATTCACTCTCACATTCACACACTGGTGGAGGCAGCTACGGTTGTAGCCACAGCTGGCCTGGGGCAGACTGACAGAAGCGAGGCTGCCATATCGCGCCATCGGCCCCTCTGACCAAAGTGCAGCACAATGAACAAAAAACATACACAGCAGCCGATGCAGCAGACGTTTGGGCACAGAAAAAGTTAGCAGGCTCGATATGGGGCAGTCCAGTGTGCCTTCAACACATCTGACCACATCTTCTGAAATTAACGATGAACAACTGTTAGACTTCATATACAGACTGTCATACAGGAACTTCTTAGGTGTCTCACTTGGCAGCTCTAACTGCAGCTCTGCATTCAGTCCTTTATTGCTTAAATGCATCAAGCGTACTGCCAATTTAGGAGTAAACCAGAGAAAGCTCACTCCATCTTTTATGAAACAGTTTTCTGTCATCTCTTAATTTTTAATACTAACAAAAGCACTTTGTTCCTATTTCGAGCTCTTATTGTTCGGAGATATCATATATTTATCTGGGAAAATTCTTGTGCTGAAGTCCTGTTTCACTCAACGGCTTAAAGACTCACCAACAGTGCAGCAATCCTTTGAGAGCATTGACTCAAAGAAAAATATCTATAAAACACTGAATGTAATCCTCTGCACAGAAGGCTTCTATTTTAGGGAGTGTAGAGAATGTGTATATGAGTGAGTGCGCATGCTTTTTAATGTGTGTTTTCCACTGGAAGGTGAGTAAATCCATATTGTCAAAGCAATGTGCAAATAGTTTGTACACTAGGAAGGAAAGAATACACACGTTCTGGCATTCGGCTTTATGAAATCAATAAAGTCTATTCATTACAGCAGACCACAGCAAAATGATGATGTTGGATAAAGGATGACAACAAACAGAAGAATTACAAAGGCTGGTTTTAGTCTTGTACTGTGTCACTCCCAGAGTGAGCTATCCTGTGAGAACCGGAGAACACAAACAACTCTGTCAGAAAGCCAGAAACCGCAGACCTCACCCTTATGATCAGGTTTGAAATCACGAACAAGCTCCACACGTCCCCCACAGGGACTGAAGAGAGGAAGGAAAACAATGAAAAGGAAAACAACAAGTTTGCTACAAGAGCATACAGCGGAGCTTGTGGACGCAAAATAAATTTTTTTCTAGATAAGAACGGCAAACCTTCAGCTGAAACATCTCTGTGTGGACCGTACATGCTCTCTGTCCACACCTGTACTTAAAGAAAGACTAAGAGTTTTTCTTTCCAATGCTGGGCAAATCACTTTCTTTCACCTGAACAGGTTTTAAATAATGGGGGATCCCACTATAGTACTATATTACAGTATAGTATAGCACAATATATTGAATATTGATGCTGATACTGTATATTTGTACACAGAAGCCAGCACACATTATCAAAACCTTTTAAAAATCACAATAAAAAGGTGCCTCCCAGGACCATCCAGTCTGAATAATAGACACCTTGCTGTCTTCTGTAATAATGAAATGTGAGGCCAATCTCTGCACCAGCGCCAAACATCGATGTGCTTGGTCAAGATTCCTTTGCTTTACATTTGAACGCTGTGGGAACATCTTTGGCCCTGACGGGTCACGCGTTCAACAGTCGTATCTAACAGCGTCTCTCTGCTTCTCTACATTAGTATGAGGCAAAGGATGATGGAAGGAAAGGTGGAGGAGAGGGTGAGAATAAAGACGAATGAAAAGCTGAAAAAGAAGTGGAGCCAAGGAGCAATTCAATCAAAAACACAAACACTTGTTTGCCAGTTTGTATCGTTTGTATTTGATACCTTTGCTGTCTCACTCTTTCTCTGTCAAGAGGGGTAATCTCACTGTGGTGAGCTCAGATTAGGTACAACTGACCGCTGGTTCCAAATTTGTGGCATTTATATTCTGGGTGATTTCATCTTAGACCAACATGACAAACACAGTTTGTCTTTTGGAGGTTCCTAAATGCCTCCTACCAATGAAGAAAACTATGACAATTAACAATTAAAGTATTTAAAGCAAAACATCTAACATCCTAAAAAAGATGTCATTGTACTTATTGTACAGATTTTGTATTAATTTTGTTGACCAGTGATTTTTATCACAGTTTTTCTCAGTGACCTTTTCTTTCTGGCCGAGAAGACGAGGTCCAATCAGAACTATTTAAGTTGTGCTGAAAGGGGGACGAGCTTAGTTAGACATGCTAGCTCCCATGCTCCCTGTTTCTCGTGAAAACACCATAAAAGCTGTGATTCTTGTGTTTTGATTCTAAACCGTGTGAAGCAACTCTCAAACTTTTAATAATAATAATGGATTGGATTTATATAGCGCTTTTCCAGGCACCCAAAGCGCTTTACAATTCCACTATTCATTCACTCTCACACACTGGTGGAGGCAGCTACAGTTGTAGCCACAGCTGCCCTGGGCAGACTGACAGAAGCGAGGCTGCCATATCGCGCCATCGGCCCCTCTGGCCAACACCAGTAGGCAAGTAGGGTAAAGTGTCTTGCCCAAGGACACAACGACCAGGACAGAGAGCCCAGGGATCGAACCGGCGACCTTCCAGTTACAGATGCGATTCCCAACCCCCTGAGCCACGGTCGCCCTTTGAACTTTTACACTCTTCATTTTAGTAAACTTTAGACCGAGTCAACGATCACCTTAAACACTGCACAGTGAAAATCTCATTTTGTGACAATCCTAAATAACACACAAATTTAGCCGTGTGTTGGTTTGTGGGAACAGAGTGACCTTAGATGGAGTCAAATCTCCTCCCTGTGTTATTATTTCAGTCTGTCTTGAGACAGTACACACTGAAAAACATCCATGCTTTTTCTAAAACCTATCAGAACAATTGTTGAACCTTACTGAGGGAATTCAGCTGTATGTATCGTCCTAACTTAACTTGTTCAACAGCTTTGCACCAGCCCTAAAGGAGGCTCCATTTCAAATCCAGTCAACCACAACAATCTCCTTTATTTGCCAGGAATTCTCCCACCTCTACGATGGCATTAGACACTTCCCCCTCACAAACACAAACAAATCATTTTGAGTTGGTGTTTCATAACAACATCAACTTTTCTGGATCTGTAATGGAAGTTCCCAGAGGAATGAAAAACACAGTTTGTGTTTCAGCACCATGGACAGCTCACGGGAAGGCTCACGGCTGAAAATGTACATTGAGAGGCTGTAACTGCCAGTGGAGGAGGCAGTAACATGTTAACAGTGGCTGGCTGCCCACTGTGAGCAGTGGTTCATTTCCCAGTGACATGAGGGTCACTTTGGCTTGACTTGAAAATAAGAAGCAGGAATAAGGCAACAGATTTCTCACAGCTCTCGGACAGATGCTTTTTCTTTCTTCATTTTTATATTTTATGTGTTGTTGGCTTCTGTGGCATAGTTAAAGAGGCTTTTCTTAAGGAGGACAAAGTTCAAAAGCAGGTCAGGAAACTGGAGCTATTCCAGCAGCCTACAGGGGAGGTTGTGTGTATCCCTGAGAGACAGTGGCTCTGACAAAACAGGAACATTTGACCTGTGGAAATGAGAACTGGTTGCAAATACAGATGTTTCTGTCAAAGCTGACAGGTGAGCACAGACTAAGAAGAGAAGGGGGAACTCACTTTGTAAAAAACAAACAAGAAACGCTGGATAGATGGATTTGTCCTGTGAAATAAAGTCTGTCTAACTATATTTTCTACTTTAATAGTGTATGCCACTGCCTTGCAAGCTATTATATGGGGATAAAAGCCACAAAATATTTTTTATAAACAATTGAGAGGTGCAGCACATCTTCACACAAGAATCAAACTTTAAAGTCATTTAAAACTTTCAATGGACTATAATGTAATGCAGGTGGTTTTAGTATGTTCAGTATGTGTGTGGCAGTCACTTTTGAAATGAAGTCCTTTTCAGTATCATAAGTTTTCTCTTAAAGGTTTTTTTTTTCATTTGCTGTTCCAAGAAGATTAAAAAGAATAAAAAGACACCAACCAAAAGTTTGGTTTTGGTTAAATGGTCTTCTCTTCCTTGTTCCCTGATTTTCATGACTTGGGGAAAAAAAATCTAGTTTTTAAAAATTGACTTATTCTGACTGCCTAGTGTCTGGGTTATGGGGTTATGGTTGGGTCAATGATTACTCGGACCTCAAATGGATAAGAAATGGATGGGTAAGATAACTCAAGTTCTAAATCTAATCCTAGAGAGGTCGGTTGCCTTGGTTGGTTGATTCTTGAGAACTATTGTCTGGCTAAATGACCTAAGGATCATGCAGCAAAGGGTTTCTTCCTCAGCTGACTGTGGAAAGCAGCCACTGCTGGAATACTTCCAGTTTCTTGACACACGCTTTCTTTGAGGTGCAGTTGTCTTTCTGGACCAATTTTGACTCTAAGCAGAAACAAAGTGATAAGACTACCCCACAATCAACAAGCCCTCAGGATAATAACCACTGTGTTTTGGATTCTAGATGAGGCGGTGGACCTCAGCCAAGTGGGTCCAGCCATGAATCGCTGGTATTATTATTGAGTTGGTTGTCACCTGACTTTTAGTTCAGGCCTGCAGGTGTGCAATCTAATGCTCTAATGGAGAAAAATAAATCTATGTGTACAAATACAGATATGGGCGTAGAATTGGGAAAAAAAGCAAATGACTCAAGAAAATTGACATTTCGTCCCCTCCATCTGATAACACTTGGTGACAAGCTCTGACTCTCCACACTCTCTTTGCTTCACTGATAGATCTGTGAAGGCCTTCGTTCTATATCCTGCATCAGTTCAGGACGTATAGTGGAGCCCGCAGCTCCCGTCTCATTATCAACATGAATATCTTCACCAGAGGGCAGACGCCGCGCTGGGATAACAAATAATTCATCACATGAAAAATAATTTCAGATGCAGCCGAGCGCTCGACAACCTGTAAGTCCTGACAAATTACAGCGGCGCCAGCTCAGTCAGTAAACGCATGCTATTTACAAGTAAACAAAAGAAAAGCTGGGGGTAAAACATCCAGTGCTGAGAAGAATCACATTTCATTTGACTTGCAGCCAGGACACTCTGTCTGGGAGCACCAGAGCTTGGTTGGGTAATCAACTCTGACTCCCCTTTCTGCAAACAAATAGGTGAGAAGTGAATTGTGTGTACACACAAAGAGACTCTGGATGATGAAGTATATGAAATCCATTATGGATGTTCTCGTTTCCTGCCTCCTGGCCCGGAGGGAGCAAGCCATCATTGTGTTGTTTACGCGCAGTGACGAGTGCCGGGGTGGCTGGGCCGGCTGCGATTTTAATCAAGCGTATTTTTATCTGCGTGTTATTAATATGCACGGCAGAGGCAATCGGAGAAAAGGGAGGGGGAGAAATGAGGTAGGAGAAAATGAATGACTCGAATTAGAGGGGCTGAGTATGGGCTATGAAACTGATGCAATGGTGCATGATATGTGTGCATGTTCAAGGCTTTATGGGTTTATGTGGCAAAAACTGATGAGCTGAAGGTACGTGCGCGTAAAGGAGAATATTCGCACCTCTCTACATCTGCTGTCAAATGCGAATGCATCAGTGTAAGTGTATATTTACTGTATACACATCATAATTCTGTGTACAAGGAAAATATGGTAAATCCAGTGGTTTTATTCTCCCCCAAAGGGAGAAACTATGTCATCAATGCTGTTTGCTTGTTGGTTTGTCTGTTAGCAGTCTAGCATCCACAGGATTCAAGATATCATTTTCAAATTTTGTATGATAGTAGATACCAATAACAGCTCGAGCTGATTTAATTTTGGTGAAATTCTGGTCCAGATCACACCAAATATGTGTGTATCTGACCTTGACCTTCATTGTTAGCACCCAAGGTCAAAGTTGACAGGAAAAAAAAAATTCCAAGAAACTATATCGAGCAATATATCATCCGAAAGAGCTCGGACAGAGCTGTACAACACACTTTTTTGCTATATGATGTCCTATGATGTTACACTGATGCTATAACAGGCTGACGTAGCATGTTGTAATAAAGTATTGAGCTCTTTGAGTGTACTTGTTTTAATTTGTATTGATATAACTTAGCAATTGTTTATAATTAATCTGGGACAAAGCTTCCTCCTCAGTTGACTGTGAATACCAGTAAGTCCTTGAATGCTTCCTGTTTCCTAATCTGCATTATATCTCATTGACTTTCTGGATCATCCCAGTTAATGTTCAGTTAACAATCCGTCACATCTGTAATGAATGGAATATTTGTGTTTATGAAATTGTTCATCCTGGTTAAATCCATCCAGAAACAAAAACAACATTATCAGCCCACACAACAAAAACTATTTATGTTTTTAAGACCATTTTGTCCCTGAATGAGAGCTTTTTTTTTAAGCGGATCTAACATTGCTGGACTCGGATCCTTAGCAAATTAACTCTCATACACTCAGACACCCGAGCCTAATATTACCTGGTGTAATGTAACCTTATAACCAGCTGTTGTTGTTGTTTAGCTGTCTCATTGTCTCAGCTGTCCAGAGGGGTCGCATGTTTAATCAGTTTAATCTGCTGATGATAAAGCCTTTGAATGAAAACAAACGCTGTTGTGACAGTGATGTACACAGTTTTGATGGTAAATATGTATCAATCTATCAATCGTTTGTTGTTAGATTCAGATAATTATTTTTTAAAAGCTAGATATTTTAGACCCGTCCCTGCACAGTTACCAGCTGTCAGCTACGTAGAAAAAGGATCCTGGTGTTATTTGTCTCTCAGAAACAGTTCATAACTTCAACTCATTCATGTCACCTAAAAGGTAAACCTGTTTCTCCATCACCTGTTCAGCTCTGATGATTCAGTAAGGACATCTCCTGGTTTCATCTTCATGTTTCCCTCTCACCAGATAAACAAACCGACATCATGACCAGCAGCTTTTACAGCTGTGGCTCCAGCAAAAATCAGCTGATACTAGAAATTAATATCAAATAAATTCTAACAACAGCTGATCAAGCTTAAACGTGCTGCTGTTGTTTAGCGCGACCTCCGCTGGTTCCCTCTTTCTGGCGCAAAGTGAGTGATAAACAAACAAGAGAGAAAAGCCAATCAGCTGATCATTGATCAGTTTCATGATTGAAGTAGAAACAGGAGAGGGAGAGAATGAGAGAAGAAGAGGCAGCTGTGCAGCTCCAGCTTTGTGTCTTTTTCCATTCTAGCTGATGTACGGGACAAACTGCATTCCTTTTCACCTTAATACGAAACGCCTAATATTTTAGAATTAGAATACAATAGAATTCAACTTTATTGTCATTGCACATGCACAGGTACAGGGCAACGGAATGCAGTTTGCATCCATCCAGAAGTGCTTTAGCCATGATATAGGTATATTACAATATATATTAGCAATAATATAGATATTTAAGTATATTACAGAAATGGGTCTATTATGGTGTGTTATAATGTACACGGTATGAAGTATGTTATGAATATTCTATAACTATAGGTATGTACAGGCTGTAGTGAGTACAAGCTATGTACAGGATATAAATATGAAATAAATAACTTTACAGAAATCTGAGATATACAGTTATACAGAAATGGGAACTATGCAAGTTGTAAACAGTTGTAGGATTAAAGATTATTGTATGTACAGAATGATTATTTACACAGAACTATACAGTAGTGCAGTTAAGATAAGTGAGATATGTGGATAATTCCTACAGAGACTATATAAAGTGCTGGTGGTTGTGAGTGGTGGTTCAGTCCGTGTTATTATTGTGTGTTTGAGGGTGAAGAGTCCATGTGATGGGTGACTGGGGTCTTTGATGATTTTCCCAGCCCTTTTCAGACACCGCTTCCTGTAGATGTCTTTTATGGCAGGAAGTGGTGCTCCGGCGATGCGCTGGGCAGTTTTCACGACCCTCTGCAACGCCTTCCGGTCCGAGGCAGAGCAGTTCCCGTACCAGACTGTTATACAGTTGGTCAGGATGCTCTCGATGGTGCAGCGATAGGAGTTCACCAGGATGTCTGAGGACAGGTGGTTCTTCCTCAGAGTCCTCAAGAAGAAGAGGCGCTGGTGAGCCTTCTTGACTAGCTTGGAGCAGTTGGTCGTCCAGGTGAGATCCTCGGAGATGTGGACTCCCAGGAACTTGAAGCTGCTCACACGCTCCACAGCTGTCCCCTTAATGTGGATGGGTGGATGTGGGTCAGCATTCCTCCTGTAGTCCACGATGAGCTCCTTGGTCTTCTCGGTGTTAAGCAGCAGGTTGTTTCTGTCGCACCACTCAGCCAGACGATCCACCTCCTCCCTGTAGGCGGCCTCATCGTTGTCACTGATGAGGCCAATCACCGTGGTGTCATCTGCAAACTTAATGATGGTGTTGGAACCATCAGCAGGTCTGCAGTCGTGGGTGAAGAGGGAGTAGAGGAAAGGGCTCATCACACAGCCTTGTGGTACACCGGTGTTCACTGTGATTGTAGATGAGCAGCGGTTATCCAGCCGGACATGTTGGGGGCGGTTGGTCAGGAAGTCCAGTAACCATTTGCAGATGAGGGAACTGATGCCCAGGTCTGTCAGTTTCCTGATGAGCTGTGAGGGGTGGATTGTATTGAACACTGAACTGAAGTCTATAAACAGCATTCTGGTGTAGGTGTTGTTGTTGTCCAGGTGTGAGAGGACAGAGTGCAGTGCGATGGAGACTGCATCCTCTGTGCTCCTGTTCTGGCGGTATGCGAATTGGTGGGGGTCCAGGGTGGGGGGGAGACAGGATTTGAAGTGTGCTAGGACCAGCTGCTCTAAGCACTTAGTGATGATGGGGGTGAGTGCTACTGGGCGGTAGTCATTGAGGCAAGATGGGTTGGAGTTTTTGGGTATCGGGACGATGGAGGTGGATTTGAAGCAGGCCGGTACCACAGCGTGGGCCAAGGACAGATTGAATATGTCTGTCAGCACTCCTGCAAGCTCCTCAGAACACGCTCTGAGAACACGCCCGGGGATGCCATCAGGACCTGCAGCCTTGTGGACATTGATCCTGCTCAGCACCGCTCCTACATCGGTGGGGGAGAGAGTCAGAGGTTGGTGGTCTGGCGTCACGTCTGCTTTGGTTGTGGTTGTGGGGTTCCCTCGCTCAAAACGAGCATAAAAGTTCTTGAGCTCGTTGAGGAAGGAGACATCAGAGGATGCGGGGGAGGGTTTGGTGGTCCTGTAGTCTGTAATGGTCTGGAGTCCTTGCCACATGTTGGAGAAGTGTTCTTTGTTCTAATATTTTCTCTGAATACGAGACGATTCTATTTTTTACGGGACGGTTGGCAACTCTACTAACTAACCTTATGAACAAAATAAAGTTCAACATCAGTAACATCATAGCACCACCCAGCTGTATAGAAACTCCGTCATGCTAGCTAGCACGCAGTACGGAAAAAGTCAGCATAACGAAAATAAACTCCACCTAAACTTGGTTCATATCTGACCCAGATAGACTGCAGGTCATAACTTCTTACCTGAAGTTCAGTTCACCTGACACTCGGACCAGCGGCTGCCTCGGATCTCTCCTCCTCCTGCCTCCCCTTTCCCTCCTCCACCTGCTGACCTCCACCACTTGCTAATGTTACTGAATCTGTGGAAGCTCCGCGATGCCACCACACGAAGTAACGAGTAACGAGCCTATCTAAATCCCAGTAACGACTAACGCGTTCCTGATTTTGGCATAATAACTAGTTACCGTGCTCGTTACCACAATAATAACGTAGTTACTATAACGCGTTACTGTAACGCGTTACTTAATAACGCGTTACAGTAACGCGTTATTAAGTAACGCGTTAGTCCCAACACTGGTGTTAACACAAATAAATCAGACGGATGTTTCTCTGAAAGAATGCAAATAAGCCTACTTTCCAAAAGCTTGGACTATGTCCTTCAACGCTCCTTCTAATGTTGAACACATCCTGAGGGAAGGACACCAGCCAGTGATCAATATGTTGAATTAGCAGATAAAATTATCCACGAACCTCCATGACTGCAACAATGCAACGCATCATCAAACATCCCACTGTTACCAACATCCTCACATACAGGTGCTAAAAAAACCATCACATCAATCTTTGCTAACCAAAATTCAATTTCAATATTTCTGTGACATTATACAATATTACCAGTAGATATATTCTAAACTATGATGAAACTATGAAATCATAGAAAAATATTTATCTCCAAATAAAACAGCTTCTGTTCAGCGTGGATGCATCCCAGTCATTGTTACACACCCTGGTGAATAAGAGAATGCAGGAGATTTGATGAGGGAGTAGAGAGCACGGGGAGGGTGTTTCGTCAAACTGACAATTCAGATAAAAAAGGCAGTGGAAATAAGCAGAGAGCTGGTGCATAACACTTTTTTTACACTTACTTAAAAGCCTTCAGCTTTTCCACCACCTTCCTCCCTCCACCCTCCTTATCCTCTCACCGACCCTACCACGGACAATTTCTCTCTGCAGGGTTTGTCTCCTTTCTGCTTCACTTCCCTGACATTACAACCCTACCACCCCTCGCTTCTCCCACTACACTATGTAATTATGATAATTGCTCATATGGGTTAGAGGAAATTGAATTTCCCATTTCCCTCTGGTTCCTTTATCCCACCAGTTTCTCTTTGTGCTGCCTCCTCATCAGCTTGCCGCTCGCAGGCTGGAGTCTGCTGTGTGATGTGATCAGATATATTGGATGTTTATATATGTGTGTCTTTGGGATGTTTCCAGTGAAAACATCATTACTGACCATCAAACTGACTCCCCAGTGGGATGTAAAACATGTGAGAGAAGGAAAAACAAATACCACATCAAAGTATAAAGAAAATCTGGAAGTATTTAGAGAATGAACCATCTGATTCAAAATTCAAAAAATCTTCCATCCACAGAACTACTAATGGAACTACTACTACTACTACTACTACTACTATGGAACCATCCAAGAAAGGTGTTCCTGAGTCACACTTCAGCACTGTTTCCTACAGTAGCTGCTCCAGAAAATAGTTGCTGTGAATGCTATGGAGCTCTCGGGGCCAGGGGAGTTCAATTATTCAAAACAGGTCTGACGAAAGTCTTGCTTGGCTGACAGGTTGCTGCAGCTGAATCAAACAGCTCTGCCATACTGCCGTCAGCTGAAAAAGCCTCCATCCCCAGAGTCAGCTTTTCAGGAATGGAGAGTGGAGGAAAAAAAATAAATGGCACAGCTTAATTTTCCTGATTGCTTGTTACGCAGCTAATGCTGACGGTCTGTGCACCAAGAAACTCACCCAGAGAAAGAAGGGGTTAGGCTTGAAATACTGGATTTATTGGTGAGTATGTTTAAATGAACAATTTACATATTAATATTACGAGCAAGCTTTTAAAGGATAATACAGATTTGGTAAACCTCAACACCTTTTTAAAACAAAAGTTCTTTCTGTTGTCGACTAAAACACAGGGTTTGGGTTTATATCATCAACAAGGCTTGATCATATTATCTTGATTTCTGGCCTGTGCCTCTGCCAGTTTTATTTCCAAGGCTCTAGATAAATCCTACAAAACGCAAAAAGCCTATCGCAGAGGAAGCATTTAACATTAAACTGATTACTTTATGAGTCAAGAGGAAATTTCCAAAGAACAACGTAGGACTTAAAACCAAGCTGATTCTATGATTGGACATCCTTTTAGCAATGTCAATGCAATCCCAGATCTCACATATCAATTTGTTGAGTGCAGTACAGTGCTACTTCTCATTAATGGATAGCCAAATTAAAATCCCCTTGGCCCCTCTTGATTTTCCCTCAACCAGAGAGATCCTACCATTGTGCAATGGGACATACTAGTTTCCTAAAATAACTTCCAAACCATCAACGAATCCTCATTTACTGCCCCTTACAGATTTTCAGACCCTGTAACAATTCCATTACGGTGGGTATAAATGAAGTTTACGTGCAATTTACAAGCTTATCTGTCCTCACGAGAAGTTACCTGAAAGTTCTGATATTTTTAAAGACAAAAATCTGTGCGATTCAAACTAAAGAAATGTGGTCTGGAAAGAGGACGTTCCCATGACGACAGCACACTGATTTCTAAGGGCAAAAATACAAAATCACCTGAAGAAACCAACAGGCTTCTGTGTTAAGGGCCAATCAAGCCATAATTGTATGGGAGGCATTAAATGCAGAGTCTTGCATTTTCTGCCAGTATATTGAGTGCTGGGAGGCGACTGAGCCGGAACGTGTCATGTGCAATAATAAACCGTGCCAAACTGAGGCCTGACTAATGTGCAGAAATGAAGAATACACCCTTTAGCTCTCGACTTAATGGTATGCTTTTCCACCTGACTTGTCGCTTTGACTGTGATGCCGGAGAAAGATGGGAAACACTTTGGAGGCCTGTTAAACATTTGCTTGGTACCAATGTATTTTTCATAAGGGGGGAGGAGAACAGGTTTGGGGTAACACATTTCGCTCAGTACTCTGCAACAGTAGCCTGTAGCCTGCTTCTTTTAGGATAACAGCCTGGACGTTATTTTCATGTAATCAGCACCCAATGACGCTGATTTTCCTCCAGCAGTTGTTCACTGCACAACTGTAGGTCAGAAATGCCTTACTTTTTGCCTCTTAAATCAAGTTGTCATCAGTGACAACCCCAACACTAACTCCTAATTCATATTTACACATTTATAGACCAGAGGCATAAAATCCATGCAAATATTTTGTGGGGATTAAGCAGAATAAGGAGGAAGAATTTGCGCCATTTCTTTTTTTTTTGATCAAGTTGATTTTGTAGATGTTTCAGGTGTGTATAAGCACATCTCATCAACCACACAAACACAGAGTTCAGCATGGAAGAACATTTGTTGTGTCACAATCGCCTCTCTGAAATGATTTCTCTCTTCCTCAGATGTGGTCCCAACTCTTTCAACAAGCACTCAAAGTGCCGTACTGACATTCTCAAATATGTACGAAAGCAGCCGTGATACAGCTTCAACTCCTGGATTAAACCATGAAATTCTCCCTGCAGCTGTCTTCTATTGAGAACGGGATGAACCCAGAATCTCAGTTTCTCCCGTTTTTGGTTTAGTAAAATCAGGACTAGCTCACCATCGCTTGATATCGACTCCATTTTGATCACAGTGTGTTTTTGAGGGACAAATTTTTCGCAATTATTCAGTGTCTATATAGGTTACCTGGCATGTTCACATCTGGAAAATTCTGGATTTCATGGCGTTTTTACGCAACACATTCAGTGCGTAATGGCCTGAACCTTGATTATGTGAATATCTAATTTTGTGTTTGTATGTCTGTTTCAGCTTCTCTGAAGCAGTGTTTCACATGTTTCCCATACTTCACTTTAGAAAAATCACGCGGCACACCACCAAACAAAAATGTCATTTTGAGCACTACTCATGCTAGGGCCTTCATCTGGGTTGGAATTTTCAGACTGACTACTTTTTTTTCAGATATTTATCTATTGCTATTAGGCGCTGCATCGTGACTATTATCTCACTGCTTCTTCATCTTCTTCTTCTGTTTTACTGGAAGTTGGCAACCCATTTAATTAGAGCAAGTAGTTGCACTGCCCTCTAGTGGAAGAGAATGTAATTGTTCTGCCCGTTACTCACGCCAGGTGCTTAGAGTACTAATCAGGTGGAACCAGATAATCTTCCATCGCACACCGGATCATTTCCTTATGGCACGCCTATGTGCCGTGACACAGTGGTTGGGAAACGCTGCTCTAAAGAGCTGGCATGGAAAGTTTACGGCGGTTTGGAGGGTTTGTTTTAGCCACATGCAAAATGGTCAGGTTTAGAGGCTAATCTCAAAATACTGAATGAGGTTTATATATTCAGCCTGAATATATCCAGCAGTAACCATACATTATATAAATGATCAGTTACATAATTGTTCTGTAGCTTACAGCTTGAAGGATTTGGAAAAGTACACATCTCTATGTTAAAATTACCCCTACTCTGTGGAGCTGGTGCATAAGTGGGTGGGTTAATACACAAAGTCATACAATGAAAATCATTATTTGCTTTTAAAATGTCATTTTTAGCAGAGGCTGTTAAACATGAATTCATAAAGAAAGACATGAAAACAGCAATACTTTTACTTTTTTTCTCACTTTTCAGTCTAGTTTTGTTCATTCAAAAATGCATTAAGTTTGGATTTTCTTCACTCTAAGTATAGTACATTAATTCCATGGCTTATCTATAATATTTACTTATCTATAATGAAAGGTAACTGCTCACTGTAATCACTCAGCCACTGCTGTTAAGTAGCTCAGCTAATAAATCGCCTATATTCGTCAGGCCAAATATTAGCTTATTCCAGACATGTGCCCATCACATAGTTTGTCCTCCAGGAAAGATAAACATAACATAAAGTGACATCCTAATCAATGTGTATGTCTTGATAATATTTGTCCAACAACAATGAGAAATGTAGCATAGACACGCTTGGAAGTAGGGATAAAATAAAAAGGGACAGTTGTTACCAGTCAAAAAACCTGTTTGCCTTTTGAAAGATGGAGAAAGAAGTTAGTCCCAATGTCTCACAGCAAAGGATGGGTTTAAATTGTCCTTTCCTTCTGTTACCAGTGAGGACAGATAGAGATTTGAAACAGTTCATTTCCAACTGTGTGCATGAATAATGAAATACAATATGTCAATAGGCACCCTGTGTCTAATTTAGCACATTTTTAACCCTGTGAGGTGTTAGTCATCCTTGCTGATGCCCCTAACACTTTGCTGTCAGAACATACCATTTTTGTTTTTGTGTTGTTCACCTACGTTCTGACGAATGGCACACATCAGAAACTATTTACAGCATTTTCTAAATTGTAGAAAATTGCAAAGGATACAGCAGCTGTACATTAGGGCCCAGTGACAAGCAGCTGTACCTCTAACACTACAAGATACACCCTGACTGCCCATTTTCTATCTATCCCTATGAGGCAGGTGTGTAAAATTAACTATTGATGATGACGAGTGATCAAGGATCCAGTTTTAGTATTAGCATACATAACTGCGGCGGAAATAAAACAAGATGAAGACTATAACTTTTGTGTAGTCACACTACGAAGACATTGCTTTCTAGCCACAAGGTTGTCTTGTATAATGAAAGGCTTAAGACCATCTAAATTCACCCTTTAATACCTAGATTTACAAAAGCATGCCTGCCATGATATTAAAATCTCACAGTGGATATATTTTTCTGAAGGTTTATTGTGAAATAATGTTTTTTAGTTGCATGAATCATTTTTGTTCTTGAAATGATGTAAGGTTTCCTAATGTGAAATTGCCACCCACTGAGCAAAGTTACTGTCATCAGTCTAAAGCTGCGGACAGTTTCTGCAGGTTATTACTGCTGTATGACAGCCTATTATCTCTCTATGACAGGCCATTAACTGCACAGAGGACTGGGAAATGAAACAGGAAGGAGGACAGAGAGAAGACAATGTGCTATCAACAAATCAAATGGACGGCCTTTACACTCCGCCAAAGTCAGCGAATACAGCACTGAGACTCAGAGGAGGCTGTACTTTGGTACTCTGGGCTCAGGATGGTGTGGATTTTTGCCCAAGTGCACCATTGAGTAAGCAACAGAGGGGAGTGCTTTCTAAAGTCAGCATGTTATTGTTGTTATATTAGAATTTCTATGCTCTTAAGTGATGCAAATAATTACTTCTGCTGTATTGGATTTATTGGCCCTTTGAACATTCCAACAATGTTTATGTTTAGTGTTTAATGTTTATGTCTTGGATGGTGAACTTATTTGGACAATCGTCTAAAGAAGGAAGCCTAATCACGTCACTGCTCTTCTGAAACAAGTCTGTACCTGAACCTTTGCATACCTGGTGGTTAGGTCCATCAGTTTGAAGACTGTGTTGGCACTGTGAGTGTCCAATAGATCATTGAGTCAACCACTCACTCTTGTCCTTGTTCCTCTAATCTACAATGTTAGCCTTTCAGCTTTTTCAGTGCTGCTCTGTATGCAAATATGTGCACTTTGAATCAGTAGTTTAACTGTAACTTCTGATTTACAGATGTTAGCTGCTCTACTTTAGCGGCATTTGAACGATTTCAATAAATAAAGATTGAAAAAATAAATAATGAAGAAAAAACATTGCATATTCTGTCCACTAGGGGACACTCTACCACGTCCCTGTTCGGAAAACACAGTTGGATTCCCACAGACAACAATCAGTTGTTCCAAGAGAGATGGGCAGAGCAAGTGAACAAGTGAATAAGTATACATAACAAATATTAGGGAAATCTGTTTGTTTCCTGTCTATGAAAGAACACACATACACACACGTGTGTGTGTGTGTGTGTGTGTCATGTGGCACATTGGATTTTTAAATCACCATATTTTGGCATCGGTATTAGTCAGGTTCGAATTTCAATTAAATAGGCCTGACTTCTGCACTTATAACAATATATTGTTTAGAAATGAGGATATTTCTCGACGTGTTTGCAGTTCTAGTTTTTTTTCTGTTTATTTATTTTATTTAAATTCTGCATGGTGTAAATAATGAGCACAAATTACAGAAAATTACTCTACAAATATTTTTACTAATTTATTAACCTTCACTAAGTAATTTATTGAGCAAAAATGAACTGTTGCTTGGATCTGAAATGTGAATATTTGTTTGTTTTTAATAGATTTTACATCATTGCAAATTGTGTGCTTTTGGGGCTTGGACTGTTTGCCACAGAAAAAAGCAATTCAGAACTACATGAAGGGCTTTAGGAAATTGTGACGGGCAGTGGTAGTGATGGATACAGGAAAAGCCTTTCTAAGTAAACATACATTTGTTTTTTAAATTCTGCAGCGTGCCAGGAAATGTTCAGATAGAGAAAATCAATATACAAACGCATATGTGTATATAGAGTTGCACTATTCTGAATTTACTTCACAATGCTCTGCCTTCTAAAATTTCATTACTGGTACAAACTAAAGTAATTTTAGATTTGCAGTCAGTTATCAGTGATGGGCAGTAATCAGCGAGAGGGGCAATTAGAGGCATTCTTCCAGACTCTCATTTATGAGAGGACTGTTTTATTGCTTATTATGCTTCTGCTGTTTTTGTCTTCATTACCTACGCACTTTGCTAAAGGAATACACCCAGGCTTCACTTTAAGCATGCCTGTTAAAAGAAACTCCCAAAGATACAAACAACAGTCATGCATCAGCACAGCGCATGTAGATGTTGTTCTGTATGGAGGTATCACTTTACTAGTCGAGAAGGTCAATACTGGCATATCATTAGGTCTGCTTCGCAGTCCACATCTAGTCAATGCAGTTCGATTTTCAGTGCCTCTTATTAGGGGAAATATTGCCTCAGAGCATTTTACATGAGATTATATGAAATATTTAATGTTCATATCCATCTAAGTAATTAAAAAAGTACACCTTCCTGAAATTCAAAATAACTCTCAAAGAGCTCCAAGAAAATCCAGAGCTAACTAAATGAATTCAGGGCTAACAGACAGAAGACTGCAGCACCACAGTCTCCATTCATTCTTCTCAACTCTCCATCTTCCCATCATTGTCTTTACTCCTTTCTTTTCATCTCATTCATTTTCATCATTTGGTAAAGTCTCTCTCATTTTGGACACAATCGCTTAAAACCAGAGCAGTTTTACCATTTTATCTAAGACTGAGGAAGACTGGGGTCTGAAGCTCAGGCAGGGTGTTTACCAGTGGGATCCTGTCAACATGAAGAACTGGAGGATTTAAAGAGCTTGGAAAGAAAAGCGACTGGACTTCTTTAAGTTTTCTGAAGGTGTTTCACCTCTCATCCGAGAAGCTTCTTCACTGAAGTTGCTTTTCGTTCCAAGGATGACTGAGAACCTACACAGACAACTGGGGGACTTCTATTTGTGAAGGCTTGAATTCCTTTGCAGTAACACCACTAGGGGGAATTCCTGTGACCTTTGAGGGCTTGGCGCAAAGACAGTCGGATTTTTACCCTGAGAGTGAAGATGTACTGAGTAAAGGAGCTCACATCAAACCTAGGTAATACACAGATATCAGGTGACAAAGCAACGCAGTAGTTACGTAGTATTTAAAAGTTTATATTACGGAGATAGAGCTGTGTGGATGTTGTTGTCATGCAAACGTAAAACGACAGATTTTAGTGGAGAAAAGTCAGAGATGCTACTCCACACTTCTGCAGACCCACTCCACACTCACGATACTCTTGTGATGAAAGATAACTATGACGCAAAGTGACAACAAAGGCAAGGCATTACCTCCTGAAACAGCTCCAGGCTGTACGTGTTGTCATCATCCGCGAAGAAAACCACACCGGAGTCCCGCCTGCTCCGGTGCTGCCGGAGCCAAGTCAGAGCCGCATTCCTCTGTTCGGTGGCGCGTGGCATCCCGGCGCGCTTGAACCTCCGGGGAGTGAACACATGTAGGTGGGTATACGGCACCCCGCACCGGGCCAAGAACCGCGCAACCAGCTCCGTGCGCGCAGTCGAGTCCTCCACTACGATCCAGTGGAAGCGGGGCACCTGACGGAAGGCGTGGGACAGTCGGGTGAGCTCCGCTTTCTGCACAGGACGGCCGTAAGTGGGAGTGATGGCGTAGATAATCGGCAGGGCGGACTGGTTCTGAGAGCCACCAATCCCCGGTGCGCCGGTTCGGACGGCTCGCTGCGTCTTGCCGGTCCGACCGGCTGCTGGAGCCCGGATCGTTCTTTTACTGTCGATATCAATCATAATGATGACAATGAGGACCCAGGGCAGCAGGATGAAGAAACGGCTGAAAAACACAGATTTCATGGCTGGTATGAAGTTGCCGTGCGCGCGGTCTTTCTCACTCCATCGCAAACGGAAAGGCGAAGAACGACCGACCGCAACTCCAAGAAGCTCTTCCCTTACATCCACTGAGCTGATTCCCAACAACCCGCCCGCACACAGCAGCGTGCTGAGTCCATTGCAAACTATGTAAAGCACACAATCCTCCGCCGCTCTCCCCCCTGTCCCGGCGGGACCGTCTCTCCGGTCTCCACTACTCCTCCTCTTCCCCCTCCTCTTCTCTCGGATGGGACTTGCGTGCTTCTTCGTCCTCCTACCCTCCTCCAGCTCTCTTGCTCTCTGGTTAAATTCCCATCACTCGTTCTTCAGTGCTTGTTTTCAGTAGAGAAAAGAAAAAACAAAATGAGCCGGAGCAGCCGTACCTGGAGCGCGCTGTGATAAACCAGTGATGTAGGTGATGCGGGCAGACGAGGAGCATCACTTGGCGAGGACGAAGGAGCGCTGCTCCGAGTCTGAGGATAATAAGGCAGGAGGGGAGGAGCAGGTGCAGAGGAGGAGAAACGGGATAGAGGAGGGAACCTCGGGAGAGAGAGAGAAAGAGAGAGAGCGGGAGGGAGAGCGAGAGAGACCTTGTGCGCGTCAGTGTCCGCTGAGAATTAACCCAGCTCACACTGAGACACCCGGAGAAGAGACAGCGCAGGTTGTGTTTCTCATGCTGTGCTTGTCAAGCCCAGTTTCTCCAAGATAAAATAGAAGGACTTGATATGTGGACCCGTGGGACACCATGAAGGAGTTAAAGAGACAAAATCATTTTACAAATCGACATAATGAACATTTTGAGGCTTCATAAAATTATTTCGATCTACCACCTATTTTCTTTAACTTTCTTTAGTGCATAAAAATGTGCATGTCAAATAAAAATAAAGAAGAAAAAACAGACTTCATCTCTTATCTTTTTGTAACCGCTAAAAAACAAAAACAACCCGTCAGAATAGTAATAGTATGAATAGTGTAATAGTAAAATCTTAGAAGCTAGAGGCGCGCTGACAGTTCATAATCTGTCATGAAATATTTCCTGATTGATATTCTGTCAGTGGATTTGTCATCTAATCGCTTCAGTATCGGTTGATGCTTGGGAAGTAATAGATCTGCTATTCATTGCGACCGTCATTAGAGGCCCAGTGATCATATTTCACCACAGGACACCCAGAAGGTTAATCTAATGATGCTTCCAGCCTCTACGCTGTGATGATCTGTTGATGTTCCTTTCCCTTTGGCACCAAGGAATAATAGTCATTCCGTTTAATAAAAATGGAGATCATTTGTACAGGAGTAGATTTTCTGCTCTGCCACTTTTCAAACCAAAGACTTGCAGAATCTTCTTATTGTCATAGAAAAATATTATTTATTGACTGGTATGGCTTTGGAGAAAATAGGACCACCTGGCAGTGAAGTGTCAAATGCAAAGGCGTGCAGGGATTTTAAAAAATGCATGAACTCCAGTCTACTTCTGAACACTGGAAACATGGAGGATTGAGGGGCTGTAACACATGCAATCCATGCTAAATTAGATGCTACAAGGATTTGTGCTATATCTGCCCTCAGATTTGCAGAGTAATATCAAATTTTATTATTTTGTATTTTAAAAAAAACTCAAGTAAATCATGTTTCCTATTTGGGCTTTGCTCAGTCTACCAACTTAACATGACACTGTTCTGATATTTTAAAGCTGCTTACCTCACAGGTCAATAAGACCTCAGCACGAGGCTACACAACAGCAGCCAGATAGAATCCCGGCCTGAGTGACATGGGGAGCTGGGGTGGAAAACTATTATTGGCCTCAGCAAATGAATACACATTAAACAGGATAACTTTGTCTTGTTTGATGTTCTCATAAGCACAAAAACATTATTAATCTTTTATTCTAAAACAGCTACAAACCACCGATCAGAAATGTTCATTTGGTCTGACCATGAAACCTGTTTCTGTGAGCTGCTGCAACTTTAAGTCAAGCTTAAAGGTGTCCGTTTTGGAGCAGGGGCTTCTATCTTGGTTGGCACCCTCACAGTCTGTGGTCATGTGAAACTTTTTGACGCTGGTGTTCCAGCTGTTTGCAGTGGCAGGCTTAATCCTTAGTGATTCCTGGGTTGTTCCTGAACATCCTAACCAGTCATCTGTCATCTGAGGGGACAGTTTGGGTCTTCTTCCAGATCTCAGCAAACTGGTGAAATAGTCTGTAAATGAAAGTGTCTGTCAGACGTGCAACTTGCTAACCAAATAATTATATGTACACATTGAATCCTGTGTGGATTACAGAAAATCCTAAATAAATTCACCTTTATGCTCCCACTTCTTGTTTTCCGAGGATATTAAAGATATATGCGGTACAATCTAAGGAGCTTGGAATGACATGGATGACTGAGAACCTACACAGACATATGAAGTACAATCGTTCCATCCTGGGAAACAAACAGTCCAAGGAAATCATTAAGAGCCCAAATTTACTCCTTCAACTTTTCCAGGGTGCCACAAAGGTGTTCCCAAGCCAGCCAAGAGTCATAATCAAAGTGACCAATGCTGGGCACAGTCACTACTCAGAGGAATGTCATTTCCTCCACCTGAATTTGCATTCTTCTACTTTAGGTCATTACACACAACTTGTGCCCACAGGTGACGGTGTAAACACAGACAGGCTGGTAAATAGAGTGCTTCATTTTCATGCTCTGCACTCTCTTCACAACAGACTGTTTGTGTTTGATGCCGTCCAACACAAACGCCTAAAGCCAGAAGGCCAAAGATGTTGTGCTGGGAACAACCAATCAAGATATTCATTACAAACTCTCACCTCTCTAGTGTTATTACCACCTATCTGATTTTACAAGGGCAAAGTTAACTACAGTGGAACATCTCACATCAAGTTTATCTAAGAAGAGCTGGATTATGAGTCAGTAGTTTATTGCAGATCCATTTAAAGGTCCTTGAAGCACATTTAGTCCAGCAGCTTTCCAGCTAACTGGTGTTCTCCACTTCAGTTGAGAAGCTAATCATTGATGGTTAATTAATGCACACACCATGGATCAAGACATCTGTCGGAAAGAAAAGAAAGGAGAAACCACTGAGCCACGTTAATTGAGTTGGTTCACACCAAAGTAATTGCAGGCAAACAAGCTTATATGTTCACAGGATGAAAGCACCTTTGATTGTTTGGACTAGATAGCAACACAGGAGCGCTCATGTTTAAGGAGGGGCAGTGAAAAGCAGGGATATGTGATAGCACTGTGCGCTATTGGATATTACATTGTTCTCAAACAAAATTACTTTTGGAGGCTTAATCAATCTCATGCTCGGTGATTTGAGTGAAAACCAAGTGATGGGCTTACTCAATGACAAATCACTTTTAAGACACTGATGTGGTGATAGCAAGTTGTTTAATAGGCTCTATTCCAGAATTAAATTGTCATGCTTTATCAACTTTGATTGCATGTTCTTCCATCTGTTCACACACACTGAGCAATTTGGAAACGAGGACGATGCATCAAGCAGGATGTCATTTTAAATGGGATCACTTTGATTGCTTCAGATGTTATTAGTAGCCAACAAAGAGGAAAGACAGGACTTTGAAATCAGATGGACGACCCATCTCAGGCGTTTGTTCTGGGGATTGTAAATGTAAATCTTGGATTATCTTCCCTGGAACAATTATCAAATTTGTGCAATTGTACAAAATAATCATACTTGTTGTCTTTTAAAAGCTGCTGTCATAGATTGCACTCAGCATGACATTCAAGTCTCAACTCTTGAATCGGCCCCCGCCCCCCTTTCCTGTTGTCACGCTGTTGTATCTGTCAATCACTCGTCTGACTGGCTTAAATGCCGTCACTCTCCACATCATAAATCCTGTTTTATTCATAGGAAGAGTCTGCCCCTGACTGTGCAAGTTATGTAAACGACAGGACAACTGAAAGGACAGCCGATCCAAAAATAGACATATTTAATTATACATTACTGCAACCAATCCTGCAGCAAGTACAGTAAATATCGGGCACCCTTAGTTTTAAAGCAACTGCCACCGAACAACAGCTTTCAAACAAATTAGCCCAGCATGTTGTTAATTCACACAGCTGAGGAATGATTTTCTAAATTAAATGACGGTTTACAATAACAAAAGCTTTGCCAGATGATAGTATGCAGATTTTCTTTTTTTCCAGTGCTCTGGAGACATAATTAAGCCTCAATAGGCAGAAAATAGTGTGTAAATTTAGGCATAAGCCCAATGATGAGCAAAAGATAAGAGTAGAGCTAGCTGATATAATGAAAACCTAGTCTCATGCTACCAGATAAAAAGAGTATGTAGACATAGTTAGCTTGCTTTCAGTTAGTTGACCTCCCATTTTCACAGCTATAGACTGTATACAAAGATGGAGCACATGACAGCAGCCTCAGAAGGGAAATCTTTATTTCAATTTACTTACTGCGAGGTGAAAAAGTGTTTGATTTCTTAGTTTTTTTGCACAAATGTTTCAGACCATCCAACAAATTGTATTATTAGACAAAGATAAGAAGTAAACACAAAATGCACTTTTTAAATGATGATCTCATCTATTAAGATGTTGTGCCAAACACCTTTTGCTTTTCCAACATCAGCTCTACTAATTCTCTATAGGCTCCTCTTGTTTATTGATGTCTACAGTCATTTTTAAGGCTTTGGGACTCCAGTGAATTATTGTGAGTGCCATTACACACAAATGGAGAAAACCTGGACCAGGAGTGGCCGGCTAACCACAATCACTCCAAGAGTGCATCAACGACTCGTCCAGCGAATCATAAAGGAAACCAGAACAACAATTAAAGAACGTCAGAGCTCACTTGCCTCATCAAAGTCAGTATTAATAATTCAATATTAACAACAAAGAGTCTGGGCTGAAATGGCATTCATGATAGACATAAAATTTATGGTTATGGTTTTTCTACTGTTTGTGTATAAAAACATTTTTGTACACAGTATATTTGAGCATGTTTATATGAACACCTATGAGCCTTTGGCATACTACATATACATAAAAGAGGATTAGGCAGAATAGCAATGTCCGTGTTGCCCACTGTACTCAGGATGCACGGGCAATATGTTGGCTTTCACAATTAAGTTTATGAAAGTGCATGTTTGTCATAACATGTAATTTCACACTAATTAATACATATTTATGAGTACAACATTCTTTTTCTATTAAATAAACAAAACTGTTGTCTAAAACTGTCTACGTGTGCAGGCGGTACACAAATTACTTGAGCTGCTCAGGCTATCGCACACAAACTGGCTACATAATCACAGACAGTCGCTGTTGTTCTTCCTCAGCTGTAGGTCAGTAGGTCACCCACTCATGACATTTCTTATGGACTCACACACAAACCTCGAGGGTTTTTTTCAACCGTCCACTTAGAGAGAAAGCTCTTTCTTGCGACTTGGTTCATTTGCATCCACATCATAAGGATGTGTGGACTTTGTTTTCATTCAACACTGTATGTACTTGTGACATCATATTAATTTAAAAACATTTCTGACTTTGCCTTTAATGAATGAAAATGTTGACAAATCAATATTATGTACAGAAAATGTCTCCGTGGTATCTGGATAGATTCAGGAGAGATTCTGACATTTGTGTAGAACGATCATATAATTCAAAGACACTGATGAGCTTCAACTGTATGTTTTAAATCAGAGTAGCTTGCTTTTTTAGAACCTAATGATTGTCTATTTTTACTTATGTTTGACTGGCTGTGTTGATATAAAATGTTTTAATTTCATAACAGTGACAAGGCTAAGGCAAACGCTGCTGTTACCTGGCTGTTACTAATACAAGCAGATCAGTGATGTGATGCTGGAGGATAGCTCACGGCCATGCACAGCTGACAAGGAGTCCAAGGAGGGGCTCGCGTTCATGTGTTCTAGCAAAACTATAAAAATACAAAAAGCATGCCATGCTTTTCATTTGGATATGATGCCATGGATCAAATCTAAAATGAAAAATTCTAAAACTATAAAACTGAAACTGAAAAAAACCCTGTCTTGCAAAAAAGATGCTTACTGTAAAAAGTAAGCAGCCAAAAGCGCCGGTGCTTGAGCACCACATGTGTTTATATCTTTGAATATGCTCTGCCAGGCCTGCTGCGAATCTTCAAATCATTTATTAGGACTTAGTGAGTTTAACAAAATTTCATCCTGGATACACAATTTGGTGACTGTTAACTTATACATGAGCTACATATACACAACGTGAAACCGAAACATTGAATTCGCAAAGGGGGATGATTAAATCCAAAATCGAAAGAATTTGAATTTACAATAAATCTTTAAAAAAATCATATCAATTTAAATATTTGCTGTATACGTGAAGTTTCGGACAAATGGTAGAACTGCAATTATGGAAAATATTAGTGTTTTACTCATTTCTTGGAGTAAAAACAAATACGGTTGTTTGCAAGTTTGCAAGTGCAAATCAGTCATCACTCACTAACTTTAGCAATCTGTAGAGTAGCTACAGAGATACCCACAGTACTTGGTACCTATACAGTTAATTAGACAGATTTTTTATACTGACCATTTTATATAGCAATCCTATGTATTTTTAATGGGTTAATTCTAAGTATTGGCTCCATACCGGTGTATGTGTCAGTCATTTCTTTCTCCATGCAGTATTGTAGTATTAGCCATGGAGTCATTTTAGAAGAAAGCATATAGACGGCACTATTAGTCCAGAGCAGCTCTGACAAATGTTTGCACAGCTAAAACTCCAGTCTGCTCAGCATTACCTGAGCACTTTGTCAAAGCGTGATAGCAGTAGCTGCAGCGCCACAAACAAAACCAAACAAAAACACAGCCCTTTTTTTTTTTTACACTCTCACTCTGGAAGAACCCATCCTTGTCAAGCTCACAAGATTACATGCATCCCCAGTAAGCACACTGGTCCCAGTAATGTCAGCCCTCATGATGTATATCCTCAAAATGATTTGAGTCAGCTGCCTGTAACCTGCAAAAGGTTGGAGATGCTGATGTTTTGAGGCCTTGCAATTATGTGGCATCATGTCAAATGTCAGGAGTCTGTGCGACTGAGGCCAGTCAGGGACAGGCAGTGTGGTGACACAGAATCACATGGATGCCTGAGGCCTCGCCTGCAACGCGCACAGTAGTTTAGTTTGATTATTTTTTTTAAACTGAAAGCCTATATTGATAATTCCTGGTATCTGTAGGCATATTCAGACAGTATAGCATCAACATTATATGCAGGATGATGCATTGGAACTTATAGATGGAGAGAAGGAGACAGAAAGTGCCAAATGCTGGGATAAAGAAAAGAAAATGACTGAGAAGAGCAGATGTGAGTTTGGGTTTGTGTGCCGGTGTGTGTGTGTTCTGTGAAGGAGAGCTACTGTATAACCCTGAGGGTACCTCACTGTCATCCCCTTCAAATACTACTGAGACAGAAAATGGAAGATAGAAAGTACAAAGGAGAAAATGAAAGCATCAGAGGAAAGTGGAAGAAAAAAAAGGCCGTCAATAAATGAATGAATAAAAACAAGTAAAAGATGAAGAGAAAGTAAGAAAAAAAATGACTGTAAAAAGAAACGAGCTGAGAAAAGTAGAAGTGTGTGTGTGGAGGGGGGTGAAGACTGATGTTTGCAAGTGGAGAAACATCCTGCAGTGTTTGAGTCAGACCAGCTGCACAAACGCCACGACCAACTAACTGGAGCGCACCAGCCTCAACGTGCAGATAAATCACAGCTGAAAATGCAATTATATGATAATTCACACTACAATTCAATTCAGGGCGACAATTCAGGTCCGCTCAAAAATGGCAACCCCATCGCAACACATTTGTCAACACCATTAGCATAGAAATAAGTTTCTGTCCCGCACTCCTGCAGATTGGTGGTGGACTTGATGTGTTTTGCGCCCGGATGAGAAGTCATCCAGAGGCGCGGCTTGACATTTGATGGCATCAGCAATAAAAATGTCAAGAGTTTAATACTCGGTTAGATGTTAAATTGGCCGCTCTTCTGGCATTCTCTTAAATATGGAAGGAAAATATTTATATCATATATAATGTGAGTGATTAAAATCACAATGGCTGCTGAAAAAACCTGTTTGGACTCTGAATTGCTTTTAAATTGTTTATATTCCAACAAATGCAGATATGCAATGTCTTTAAATTTAACTCTGCATCAACGAAACAAAAAATATAAAAAACTGCATAACTCCTACTACTATTAGCTACTCCGCCCTGCAAGCTAATTGTCCGCACTATATGTCCATACTACATTGGCAGCAATACGGTGATAGTTCAATCATTAGAGTAAAAGTAGGATAACTACTTACTTACTACTTGGAAAAATCTGTGTTTGCCTGGTAAACCATTGATTTTCTTGTATTTGGTTGCAAGTTGCAGGAACAAACTGTTTCCCCAGAGGTTTTTTTTTTTTTTGGGGGGGGGGGGGGGGGGGGGGTGTCAAACGGAGGGAGGCTATTTGTCTCCAAACAATCAAGTTCTGACTCACACTGACTGCAGACACATTGCAATTATTCTGAGTCAGTCAGCGCTGATGAGTACAACCGTCTGTGACACATCTCTTTACATTATTAGACTCTTTACACTATTAGACTTGTTTGTATTTGGTTGTATTTTTATGATCCTTTTACAGTTAAATGACCGCAGCAATTATGTCACTACTTCTAAATAACTGTTTTAAATGTATAATGTTCCAGTTGGACTCTGTATGTAAGTAGTTAATATAAATTTATGTTTAAATGTGAATTTCTGTGTAAGTAGCCAGCAACAGATTTAATCACTGTCATTGCCAGCTTGAATAACCTGACTCCAGGTTATTGTCATTTTATCACCACCCGGGTTAGCTGGCTGAGGACAGCATTTCTGGCTAATCTTTTTACACGTTATCTGTAGCAGGGTGTGAATCTGGTATCTGATTTAGAACCAGAGTTCACTGGTTTGAGCTTCCTTTTCATGTTTGGCTTATGGGCAGGGTCCTAACAGGAGCATCTGTTTTAAAAACCTGGGGTGTATTTGTCACTTGGAGTCATGTAGATTCAACCCCTCCTTACAGCTGTCAAGCTGGCTGAATAGCTCAGTCAGTGATTGTCAGTTGGCTCAAAGACGATGAGCCAGATTAGTGTGTAAGTGAGCCAAAAACCCTGGATAAACCTGTCAAATCTGACAAGAAAAACAATCATGGTTAGCATTTTTAAAGCTGGGACCACCATTTCATAAATTGTCCATATATACTCACATCTAGTCTAAAAATAATGTTAAAATAATTATAATTCTTAAAAAAGGCACAAACTAGATGTTCAGCCTGAACAATAGATATTCATCACAACAGGAACAGGAATGTTGTTTTGTCTTCTGAAACCAGGATTGGGCAATTTCATTTTCTAGGGGGCTCCACTGTCCAACATGAAGTTTAATCACCTCAATGTCCACCAGGGTGCAAGTCCCCTATCATCACAATTTGCAGCTTTAACACTTTCTTACTTTATTAATCACATATGTAATAGTTTTATGTATTTGTCTACTTGTTTTCGGTTGCTACCCTTTGCCATCTTTAGGGTAACATTGATCCACTTTGCTGGGTTTGTCTACGTTAGCATTAATGTGTTGCAGTTTACATAAAAGCGTTTGAATGTGTTTAATCAAGCGCACAGTCAAAAATTTGTCTCAGTTGTTTTAATTATTTTTTATTGTTCCTTTTACATATTCTTTGGGGGGTTTAGACATACTTCACACTGATTACCACAGGACATGCTGAGCATTTGCTGGTTTTTATATCAGTGAACTAAACCATGTGGAGGCGGGGTTTGTAGTAATGTAATTCTGTTGTTTGTTGCTGTATACATACAGCACAGTGCAATTCATAATCCTTGAAGCTGAAGCACTTTCATATTCATGCAGCTAATATTTGGTTCTTGTGCTTGCCAGGTATGTTAAATAGAGCTCTTTATTGAGATGCTTTATGAATTAAGGAATAATTTAAGATTATTTGTCTTAATGCGGAGCCATTTCAATGTGTAAATGAGCTGGTGATGAGTCAGAGAGTGTTATTTGATTCTCTGTCTCCTTCACCGCAGATGGCCGCTCCTCCCTGATTCTGGTTCTTCTTTGAGTTAAATAGGAGTGTTTCTTTAGCGCTGTTGACAAATGATTGTTGGGGTTTTCTCACTGTTATTGTAAATAAAATTGCATTGAATTGAACTGTTATCAGTGTTCACTTTGGTACTGCCTAAACTACAGGGATGAATGGAGGAGAAATAATTTGTCAGGGAAAGACACAAGTTTTGTAGTTCCTTGTAAATGTACATGTACTAAGAAGAGGACAAGTTCATCATCCTAACTAATGTTGTATTTAAGGCTCAGCTCACTTAATATGTTTGGCTCATTGCTCGTTTGCCCATTCTCATTTTTGTGCAAATGAACAACAGATATACTCTTTTATGCCACAGATACCTTAAGGAAACCACAACAAACAAACAAAAATACACATGGGCACTCAACTATGATGCTGTCACTATCAAAGGTGCTCTCTGTTTGTGCAACGACCCAGTGGGCTAATGTGACTCCCAGAAGCTGTCTGAAAACATGACTGGCTCTTCATCAGGATGTTTATGGGGCAAAAATGTTATAGCCACAGTGACCTTTGCTTTTTGAGCATTAATATCTAATCAGTTCATCCTTGTAGTTCAAGTGAACAACGGTGCAAAATTTCAAGAAATCCCCTCAAGGGCTTTCAGAGATATTACAGACATAAGGACAACCCTGCGCCTCGGGCCATGGCTGCCGAAGGTTTAGAGGTATAACAAGAAAAAGCACGCTGCCTGCAGACAGATGGTTCCATCGCGAGTCTTTATGAATAATTACAGTGAGAAGAGGATCAGAGACGCCACTAATAAAGGCTGAAAAATGGGTAGTCAAACACTTCACCATTACAAGGCACGCTACTTGTTAATAACGTGCATGCAACATCAGTAGCTTCTCTGTCACATCAGCTTTTAGATTTGTATGATTTGCATCAGCCACTTGCTGATGCTTAGCATTGATAAGTTTTTATTAATCGCCAAACTCGAAAATCGCAGGTCAAGTTCAAGTAAAAGGCCACTCGAAACATGAGACTCTCGCTCTTGGAGAAGACGCTTGGCTTGGTGAAAGTGATTTTCTTGTTTGCCTGCTTTTCCCCAAAGTCTCTGATGCATTGTAGCTCCAAATGTCCCCCCACACAATCAGAAACCCACTGCCACAGCCTCGTTTTTATAAAATATTATCTCTTATACTCACTGATCAAAAATATAGTAATATATCGTGGCGCCAGTACAATGGCCCTGTATAACAAAGTCTTTCTGTGAAGATTTTTAGCATTCTTTGCCATTTACAGAAATATTAATGTATAAAGATGTTAAATGAGGTTATATTGTATTGAGGAAAACTGGACAGCTACAGCTACAGCTTATAATGTGCGCCAAGTTAGATTATCTTTGAACACTGACAGAGGCAGAATGTGTAACAGGGCTGCTTGACTGTAGTGCATTACAGTGTACACATGTTTCAGTTTTTATTATTATTTGATAACATTTATTAACATGTGGCTGTGTGTCAGCTAGAGGAGCGCTTGTACATACAGTACAGTGCAATTCACAATTCTTGAAGCTGAAGCACTTTCATGTTCATGCAGCTGTTATTTGATTCTTGTGCTTGCCAGGTATGTTAATGACAGCTCTTTATTGTGATGCTTTTTACTGCCTAATCCAATTCTCATATGTGATACAATATGGGCACTGGCTGCAGACAATGATGCATGCTTCTGTAATCTGCGTGGGCTGGTACACCATTAACTTTTTAAATTTGTATTTATATATTTATTTTTGACAAACACATAATGGCAGAAAGAAAGAACACGGACAAACGTGCAGCAAGAACAATACCAGCGTCATCAGTGCTGGGGCGTAGGAGCTCCACTTAGCAAAGCTGTTAGCTGAACTATATTTCCCAGTAGTGGTTGGGTAACTTAGCTATTATCAAAATTAGTTTGCACAGTTCCAGTGGGAAGCTAAGCAGCAACTAGGGTGACTCAGCATCACACTGCTAGAATTTAGTCTAGCAATGTAATGTTTGCTAGATTGTACAGTTCTTGCTGTGATTACACCAGTTGCTAAGCTAAGGTGAAAGCGTTTGAATACAGGTGGTCTGAAATGTGAACGCCAAAAGACACCAAAAGAAAAGAAGGCTGACATCTCACCCTAACCATACATGTTTGGGAGTATGAAAATAAAACTTTTGTGTTTTAAAAGAAACGCAAATAGTTTTCTGTTTGTCAGAGCGATATTTTTGTCCCTTGGTTGTCAAACCTTGGGGGAAGGTCAGAAATGACACATTCTGATTGGTTGTCTTTAGGGTTTTCTTTGATTATTTAGACTTTAGACTTAGATCCACACAGAATCAAAAACAGTTTAGCCATTTAAAAAATATGTCATGTGACATGCTTCTTTTCAAATCAGGTGGTGACTCTACATCACCCTTGTTTACTGATCATTTTAACAGAATACCAGATTTTCTAGATTTGATCAAACTACTCATTACAAACAGTTACTTCTGTCAAAAAACAAACAAAGAAAAAAAACAGAAATATTTTAAATTCTTAGCTGGTCTGAGTGCTCTGGACTTTCTGGACAGTGTGTGTGTGTGTGTGTGTGTGTGTGTGTGTGTGTGTGTGTGTGTGTGTGTGTGTGTGTGTGTGTGTGTGTGTGTGTGTTTGCACGTGTGTGTGTGTGTGTTTGCACGTGTGTGTGTGCTCATGCTACAGTTTTTCATCTTATTATTGCACTTTATTTGTCTGCTCTGCTTGTGGTCTTTAAAAAATCATTCTACACATCATTCTGTAAACTGCATTCATTTTTGATCACCTCTTTACTTTTGTTTGTTTTTTCTTATTTGTTTTTTCTGGTTGATTTTTGGAACTTTTCCCTTTTCAGTTGATTGACCTTTCCAAAGGTTAACAGTTGCTTCAAACAGAGGCAGTACAGCAGGGGCCCATGAGCACTTGGTCACCTGGGACTGTATTTAGCCAGGCCGGCCAATCCTTGCTAAATACCGCCGTTATGCTGCTGAGACTGAAAACAAGAAAAAAAACCACACACACAAAAACAAAGAACAAATTTGCTTTCAGTAATCACAATGTGTCCAGTTAATTCACTCCCAAGCAGCAGAACAATGTTGGATTTAAATGTCACTATTCATGGAGACCTCCTTCACAGGGTTCAACCAAAAAACAAACACCTGATTCAGTGATGCCTAAACAAAAACTGAAACAAACTATTTTTCAGATTTTGCCACCAAAACCAAAGTACATTTATGGAATTGACGCAGTCAAGTTTGTGGCTATAATAATAACATCTTTGCGCATTTGCTTGAAATCAGAACAATATGAGACCTTGTGAGGAAGACCATAAAGGGTAAAATTGCCTCTTCTGTGTTCCTGGCAGAAGCTGCTGGTGTACTAAACTCACAGTGCTTCTAAAATCAAATCTTCAAAAGAATAATTCTGTTTTTCTGCTTCTTTTCTTACCATGCAGACAGGGTGAAAATGCAATAAAGATTTTCTGTGACGGTCTTCCCTGTTTATCATTTTCTCTTTCTCACTCACTGCCTTTGTCTCTTCTTTCCTCCTGTGGCTTTTTTTGGCCCCACCCCCCCTTCATCGTATTCTCTCCTTTCTTCTTTCATTTGATATTAATCTCTATTTCTCACTCCCGTTTCAAGAGCACTGAGGCAATCTAAGCTGATTTGTTTGAGAAAAGACACACACACACACACACACACACACACACACACACACACACACACACACACACACACACACACACACACACACACAACAGTAGGTTGAGATTCATCCTCAAGGAGTCCGTCTGCTGCTGTGAGGACACTGATTTTTTTAGCAAGTGAAACTGACAAAATGTTTGTCAGGACCCTTTAAAGTGTACATGTCTAAGCCCTGCGTATGCATACGGCAGTGCCAAATCCCACTTTCGCTCAGATTGTCTCATTGCAGGCAGCTATGCACTTCGTACTTTTCCATGCGATTCTCTGCTGGCTCGTTGCCCGGCTCCTTCTTTGTGTACAACACAGGGCTGGACTGGGAAACAAATGCTGTACCTCGCACTGTCTGTGCAGTGACATTGATGGCTGTAGCTCTGCCAGCACGCTGTCGAACCAGGACAGGAAAGTCTCTCGAGCGTGCCCAGCAACCAAACAAACTGCTGTTTGACTAATCTTGAATTACTGGTTATATCTAGGCCTATTAGCATAACAGAGGGGGGCTTCCCTTTAGAAACACAACATAAATGTAAACTTTGTGCACTGTGCACGCATGTGATGTTAACACTCCATTTGGGTTCGGCTGAGTAAATACAGAAATGCATGCTGACAGCACTTCAACTAGAACTGGGCTGTTTTTATTTCTTAACATCTACCAGGTCACCAGAGACCTGTTTAGGGTTAGGGTCAGGTAGAGCTGGGCGATATGAGATTTTTTCATATCACGATATGTTTTTTTCATTTCAGGCGATAACGATATCTATCACGATATAAGCCAAATAACTATATTTGTAAGATTTAAATGTGCCGTTGCTCACAAGTAAAATGTGAAATAATCAGCAGCTTGTTTTGATTTAAATATTTATTTCTCATAATAAGTTCAACAGGGTAGACGTACTTAAGGAACATGAGACTTTTTCAGATAAATAAAGGCAAATATTGCAAACTACACAAAAGGCAGCCGCTAAAGCGTTTAAGTTTCAAAATAGAACAAACGAAACAGACTAAATTGTCAATTCCACTTAGAAACAAAATATTAATTCTAAAAATAAATCTTAGTTTGTTTTACAGAAGAACAGACAAAACTGACTAACTTTTGTCAATATCAAATAAACTGAGAACTAAAAGGAAATTCTCAATCTCTCCTTGTTGTATAGCTGAGCTTTTCAAACAGTTTTAACAGTTACTTTAGTCTGACAAAAGCCGAATGACGAATTAGCGCTTCCAGTCAGAGACTGAGGCGACGTCCACACGTACATGGGTATTTTTGAAAACAGAGATTTTCCGTTTTCGTTTTAAAAAATAATCCCGTCCACACATAAAGGCAGAAATGAAGGAAAACGCTGCTATGAACATGCCAAAGCAGCAGGTGGCGCTAGATTCCTAACCGTGCAGAAATGTTGGCCAATCAGAAGTCTAGAAGCCTCGGTGGGAAAAAGTAAACAAACTGGGGCATAGAAGCAGAACCGAGTCGTATGTGTGGAGGGACAGTAACTGTGTGTATATGTAAGCATTTAAACACTGCAGAGAGTAGAATTAACAGTAACAGTATTGTAGAAATTCATTTCACCGAAACAATAACGTGGCGCACAGTGTGACGCATGCACCAGTTTATTGTATTTCCAGACTTGCTTTCGGCACAATTTACAGTGCACGCTACTCTGTTTTTTGTCAGACTTGAAATAGCCGAAATACCTTCACACTACGGAACTTCTATGGCTCTTCCGTTCGACAATCTCTCCGACGTTGGAACCATCATCTGTTTTCTCTTCGGTCACGCTCGGTTGATTTTTCTAGTCGGCACACTCATTTCCTCCATTACCCGCTGGCTGCTTCCCAAACAAACACACGTGCGGCTTGGCACTTGTGCTGTACGTAACAAGTCACGCGACGTGACGCTGCGGCTGTGATTGGTTCGGCTCTGCGCTACTTAATTTGGATTGGCTGACCTTTTTTTTTTTTTTTTTTTTTTTTTTAAAGAGGACAAGAGCGGCGAGGTCTATCGCGATAGCTTAATTTCTCTATCGAGTAAAAGTTATATCGCGATACATATCGTTATCGTTCTATCGCCCAGCTCTAGGGTCAGGGAGTTAGGGCATGGTTAGGGTTAGGTTACTCAATGTAAAAATGCATCATTTTAAATGATTACTATGATGAAGACTGTCTGTCTGCGACAGTAAACATGCTGGTTGTCCTCTAGTGTGTCAAACAGCGACCCTTTCACACAAATGGGAAATCGATCAAATTAAGCATTTCTGCACGTCTTTAATCACAAATATAAGTTTGTTTTAAGCTTCAATAGGCCGAAATCTGGAAAGGTCAAAGCAACAATAGTCAAGCATGCAGGTGTGAAAATGCAGACCTTGTGCTGCACCTCTCTGTCTCAACACAACAAAACACACACATGTTCTAATATTACTTAATATAGTAATCCATATGAGATATTAGTCCTTTCAATCATTGTTAAGTTGAGGTTCAATTTCATATGACCTTCTTTTCTTTGTAAACCTGCAGGCTTATAAATCTGAGCTTCTAGCTACATAAACTTCTAACTGAATTAGTCACATTCACAGATATTCATGGTTGGCAGGATGCTAAATTATAACTACTATTTAAAATAAGATGAGATAAGATAACCTTTACTAGTCCCACGTGTGGGAACTTTGCTTTCATGGTAATTCTATGAGTACAATCCAGTAACTGTATCAAAGCCTCTTCTCGTTTTGCCTAATGACAGCTGGGATAGATTCCAGGGCCCTTACAATGCTGAATTAGATAAGTGGTGAAGAAACTTGATGGATGGATGAAACCTGATCACAGTGTATTTGGCTGACAGGCCAAACAGACAGTTAATAGCAAAGGGGCCAAGTGTTGTTGGACAGTGTCTACACTTTTCAAATTTAGGGGTGAATGGAGGAGAAATTCAAAAGACAAAACCTTAAAGCATTAACGATTAGTTAGCACAGGTTTGGTGTATGTTTTAACGTCTCCTTCTTTGGATTCATCCAACTCACCCCATCTCCCGCATCCTACTCTGTCACACCAACCTTCTGCATGTCCTCCTTCTTCAAGAATCTTCTCTGTGGTCTTCCTCCTCAGCTAAATATTAATATTTGTCCAATACATCCACTATTCCACCTCTTTACATGACCAAACCATCTCGTCATTGCCTTCCTAATTTTGTCTCCAACCTGCCTTACCCGAGCTATCGCCCTCATGTACTCATTTCCCTACAAAAACCTTTCATCTTCGGCTTGGCCACCTCGAGCTCTGCCTCCTGTTTTTTCTGTCAGAGTCACCGTCTCCATACCACGGTCTCACTACCATCTTGTCTTCCCCTTCACTCCTGTAGCTGTCCTTCTGTCACAAATCACACCTGATATTCATCTTCACCTGGTCCACCCTGCGTGCACTCTGTTGTTTTGGATGGTTGTTCCCAGGTATTTGAACTCATTCACCTTCAATACTTCAACTCCTTCAATCTTCAACTTTCCATTTAACTCTTTCTCAAAAAACAGCTCTTTTATGTTTACCTGGCCAAAGATGAAGAACACGGGGAACTAGTTACAAGTCATCTAGGTGTTAGACTAGCTGGAGGAAGTGTATATTCAAATATCTGATTTAGCTTCAGACAGTAAGAATTCAATAGGGTCTCATTTTTTTCTATACCTGATACCCAGAATAGCCCCACTTGGGACGGCCTGACTCTTTCAGCAGAGAATAAACAGCGCATTTTAAACTGGAGTCCTATATATTACCTTATAGCACCAGTGCACTGCAGCTGGGAGTAATCCATCTTCACTGTGGCACCTGCCATTCTTTCCCTCTGCCTGCTCATCTATCACTTTAGCTTTCTAATTCAAACTGGAAACCAGAATGTTATTTTTACTTTTCAAAAATACAAACATGCAATGCCTCAAGCACTGAACTGGATATTATCTATCACAGTACTGCTTGCAATCACTGGCATAGGCAAACTGGAAATAAATTAGTGAGCTGATGGAGCTCTTCAGTTAAGCACTGATGTTCATTTTACTGTTTTATGAATAACAGAAGACTGCTTCTCAACTGGTGCTGTGCACATTGTATTTATTTGAGGGTAGATTTGAAGAAACATGAATTAATTAAATGTGTTCTACATTTGATTAAATACTACGGATCAATAAGTGGTTGATGTATTGATTTAATGTAATTGTGGGCTGGAGGTTGGTGTTTATTTGCCACCAGTTCATTTTCGCGCTGTGAATGATTTATCACAGGCTACATTCATGCCTGTAGCTTTTAGTGTCTGTAAACAGGTCAGGGTAGACAGCACCCCCATCTGTTACGCTGACACTTAGTCGTTAGCCATGAGCCTGACTGTCGGGCTGAGAGATTAGCTGCTAGCGCAGCGCTACTTAAAAGCTGCAGGGGGATAGAAAATGGAGGGGAAATTCGACAAAATGTGTTTGGGTGCAACATCAAGTGGTTAGAAGTGAATTTGTAGTGGGGTCTGACAGATTTAGTAACCAGTATTTATTGGGAGAAACTTTACCCAGCATAGTTTTCCAGTTGTTTCTCTCAGTCTGTCGCTTGCTGTGTCTCTCACTCACTCTCTCACACATGCACACACACCAACACACACCTGACTCAAGATCAGCTAGAGGTCCTAATTACCAGAGCGGAGAGATTGTGGTTTTTTTCCCCGTGAGCTGTAATCTGTGCTGATTGCTGATTGTTAATCCTAAATGACTCGATGCGGCGCTCTCAGATTGTCGTGCTCATTTGTGAATCTTCTCCATGATGATAATGGTGCAGGTGTTTTTCCACCAGAGTAAAGACTTTTCTTTCCTCCTTAGCCCCAAAGCTATAATTCCCCTGACTGTCAGAAACACAGATGTATATATGCATAAATATATAGCACGAACGTATACAGTTCGTGCTGGACACGAAGCAGCAGAGCTAAGCATGTTTACAGCCTGGTCTCTGATCGTGGCAGATGGCCTGGTTCTGCTGGTTTCTTCCTGTTAAAAGGGAGTTTTTCCTTCCCACTGTTGCCAAAGGGCTTGCTCATAGGGGGTCATATCATTTTGGGGTTTTTCTCTGTATGTAGGGTCTACCTTACAATATAAAGTGATTGTTGTTGTGATTTGGCGCTGTATAAATACAATTGAATTGAATTATACTCTCTCTCGCTAACTTACCCATCTGTATGCAAGATGAATCATTTACTCATCTCATAGAGTTATCATTCTTATGGGTGTGTCAACTTTGATTGACAGGCTGTAGTCCACGCTGCTGACTGTAGCCATTAGCTGCCTGCAAGGTTACACGTGCCTTTTTGAGCTCTATTAATGGAAGGCCTAAAAATGACACAGCTTGTTGGGCAGTTAATTGCACTAACAGCCTACCAAGATTCATGTACTTCAGTTCTGGTGCGTGTAATGCTACTATTCTGTTAGTCTCTTAGCAATACATTAGCAGCTATGCATCTGTGCATTTTATCTGTAGTGAGGAAGTAGTTTACTAACTAAGCTTGCTAGCATTAGGTGACAACTAATGCTAAAATGTGATCATTTTGGCTCTAAAAAACCTGCACGCAGTGGCTAAAATACTAAACTCAAGGATTCAGAAAGTAAGTCTTCATTAACTGATCGTGGCTACATTCATTTTTTTACATACAGACCATATTGAGTTCTCTTTAATACTGAGCCCACTGAGGGGTACAAATATAAGTGTGTTTCATTAGTCTTTGTCTCTGAGAGACTCACAAGTGGACATTTAATTGAGTTTGTATATGATTTACTTCAATACGCACTGTATTGATCTGCCTATAAGCACACTGTAAGGTGACCTTGAGGGTCTGAAAGGCACCTATAAATAAAATGTATTATTATTATTATTAATATTATATTCCATTACTTCTCCAAAGAAAATCAAATCTTTAAAGTTCCCTTGGGTTAAATGTAGACAACCTTCCACTGATGTCATCTGAGATGCTCACTGACTTCTGCCCTATTGCCATGTCATGTGCACAATGTCACATTGATAACAGGGGTCGTTAGGTTTGCTGTAGGACCGGTCTAACACATGAAATACAAACGCATTTCAAAATCCATTTTTCAAGCTTGGTAAACTGAAATACATTTGGCTTATGAATGAGGGGGCGGGGGAACAAAGCAACTAGCTGGGCTCTAGAAGAGCTGCCGTCCACCCATGGTGGGAGGTTGATTTATTTCAAACAGCATGCTGACTGCAGACTGTGGCAAGTCTGGAGGATGAGTTTGCTGTTCCATCATTTTCACCCACTACTAATAGGATCCTCTGAACACCTGTCATCTGCCTGTAAAAGATTTAAACAGGATTTATAAAAACTAAAACTAAAATTCACTTTCTCCTTCACACCCCTCCATAACAGCACATTTGTCACACAATTGAAATGAGAGACACTTGCTGCCATGAGCACTGTCTTCTCTGTGGGTAAATCCCCAGGTTCAGAGCTATAGCAGGACAAACAGCAGCACCATAGCACCCATTGAATCCAGTCAAAAGGGCACTGTTAAATTAGCCCAGCCACAGACATAAACACATGTGTCTCTGAGACGTCAATACTCTTCCTTTATCTCTTAGTTTGAGCCACTTGAGAACATCCATTGACCTAATTAAATAACATTATTGCTTCAGAACAGAGATTCAAGATTCAAAGCGTTTATTGTCATGTGTGCAAAGAAAAGCATTTCTCTGTCCATACACAGATGCCGGTTAATATGTGCAAATAGAACTAGAACAGGTAAAATACAAATAGTATGAATAAATAAACGGAGATTAAATTTGAAGTATTAAATAGATTTGTGTGCAAAAGAGCTATGAGCTTAATTATTTTTACTGCTAAAATAGGTCAGCTGAGCAGTGAGTTTCATCCTGGTCTTTATCTGCTTTAATTGAAAAGAGAGTAAAATAAATAAAATAAGAATAAAATGCAACATTTCCTGAATAAAAAGTTACTGTTTGACTGGGAAAAACGTCCCATCTAATCTGTGACTACTTATCTCTGGTTAAAAATATTGGCTGATATTGAAGAATATTTGGCTAAACTTCAATCTTTATTATCGACGGCATTAGTAACTCACATTTTCACACATACTGAAAGTGCTTTGTAGGTGTCCTATTAAAACGAAGAGAATGCAGCATAATGAAAGTTGTATATGCTATAGGTGTGACTTTGAGTGGGTGCATTCATGACTGACCCTTCTTTTTTCAGAAGCAATCCCAAGAAAGGAGCAGCTCTCACACACATTCCACCATAATAAAATCAAAGGTTACTGGTGTCACACTGGCAGACTCGACACGCCATTTGATTGGCAGGTGACCTCTGGAAGCCTGGCAACAAAGGCACACTGGTAATGAGGTCTTGACCCAAAAGATTGCTGGAAAAAAAACTCCTAAGAGATGATCAGTTTAAAGAGAGGGACCTGGACTCAATCTCATTAAGAGGTACATCAACTAAAAAAGAGTGTGTCTGTCTTTTAGACGCTCATCCACCTTCCCCTCTTTTTACTGAGACTTTCTTAAGGTCATTATGGTAGATCGCTGCCTTTCTATCTCAGGTAGCCAACATAATGTAATGGCAAGCCAATCTCTGGGGAAACCGATTGGCTTTTAAGACTTGTACAAGCACAAACACCCACTCACACACACACACTATGTGAGTGTGCCTAATTCCCCTGCAGAGATCTGCCTATAAGCACAATCACATACATGCAGCGCGTGAATACACTCAAGCAGACTGGTGAGACGCCTGTAATGAGACAAGCTGGCAGCATTCTTTGGGAAACAGTGCCCCCTGGTGGTACTTTTACTGTCAGTAAGGAGGAAAAAGAGGAACTAATCACTCAGAGAGGCTGAATCTCACATTACCTCCTACAAGTTTGGCCCTGGCTTGCCATCTGTATTTTTATTTGTAGGCGTGCGTTCAGTCAATCTAAAACACATATGTTTCCTCTGTCATTATCGTTGCCACAAAAACTACACTCCTTTCCCTTTTTTTTTATCTCATCCTAATTTTCTCGGCATTTATCTTTGTGTTTTTGTGGTGTTTCACAGAGAACGTGAATCTGATTATCACATATGAGTATCATGTAATCTCCCGCATCGTGGAGAGGAAGCAACACCAATGTTTGTTGCAACATTAAAGCCGCAGTAGTATATTGTCTTTGTTTGTTTGTTTGTTTGGGATGTTATTTAATTACTTATACACATATATATTTGATGTTTATGGAATTAAAATGAACTAAAACACTGCATGTTTTAGTTCATTTACACCATGGAGCTCTAAGCCCCTCTGAAAACTGTCATAAATATAACATTGTCTATGAAGCTGGAACTTAAGAATGCGTGTTTAACGATTTTAGACCATATTTAACACCATTTTGTGCCAGTACACAATATGACGTCACGGGGACGGTTCGTTGTTCGTTAATTTATTTTAGCTAACTAGTAAAAAAACAACCGACTCAGAAGAAAAAGAAACTAAAACTATTTTAATCCGTTCTTGGGGTTTTCAATTAGGTAGTAGTACACGGTACTTTATTAGTACCTATTCTGCTGTCGTACCAAACAAGCTGTGTCGAGCCAAAAATGTGACATCAACAGACTGCATGACCCTGGTTGGCCAGGGAATGACATCACTGGATGAGTCATGAGAGTTACTTCTTCACAAATCAACACTGTGGTCCAGATGTTTACCATCACAAGCACACGACTTGAGTTACTTTAAAGATTGGGTTAGCTAGTCGACCGCTGGCCACATCTTTCTTTCAACTTTGCAACAAATTCAGAACGATATGTCAGAAGAAGCCAACAAGACAAAGGAACATTGACAAACCATCCAAGATACAATAAACCTCTTAAGAAAACTTTGATGAGGACAGTTTCTGGTCCATCATAAAAAGTAACACTCTGCATTTTTCCTTCCCACTGTCACCAAGCGCTTGTTCAGAGGTGAAAACCTGATTGATGAGATTTCTCTTTTATATTGTAAAGTCATGAATTTACATATAAAGGTCTTTGAGGTTATTGTTATTGTGTTTGGCACAATACAAATAAAACTGGATTGAATTAGACTGAATAAAATTGAACTGCACTGGAAAACTTGTTTGAACTTATTTTACCTGTATGTACTTTTTTCTGTTGTTTATCAATGCTGGTATGACGACTGTTCATGTGGTGTTCAGTTTTCAAAAGGACATAGCACAATCACCTTGTATTCATTAATCATTTATTAATCAGTGTGTTTAGTAGACTATGTTTAAACCTCAGTTATACCAAAGCAAGCATTGGAAAGTCATTCGCACGGGAGTGTTTAAAGTTGTCTCAGGTTTTATTTTATTTTAGTTCTCATGCAATGCCTCAAACATTTTAGAAGTTGCATTTTATTTTTCAGCAAATAGGCTGATCTGAGCATGAGTGATCAGTATATTAACGATTATGTATTCGCCTAAGTCACGTACTGTGTGTATCACATGTATTGTGGTTCTTTTTTGTTTTTGTCTTTGAGCGTAGTTTTAAGACGGGTGCCACCTGCGTCCCTCTGGATCCCTGTTTATGGATGGCTAACGGCTCAGATTGTCTTCTACTGTGTTCCAGTTTGTTTGTCTACAGCTTAATCCCCTGGGGGCGCTTTTTGTCTACTTTTCATCTATGCTTTATTGAGTTTATTGAAACTGTTATTCAGTACACTGTTTTTTGGAACTTGAGGCTGCATCTCCAGTGAGTTTTGTGCGATTTTTCACTATAGTAGCATTAGCTTGACAGTGAGCACTAGTATTGCCAAAACACATCATTCTGACACCATCCTGCAACAACAGCAAAATACTTGCCAAGTAAGTTGGTCATGTTAATTTGAATTTTTATTAATATATGAATGATTTAGATAATTCATTAAAGATCATAAAGTTAAAATACACATTAGAATAAACTAATAAACACAGGGTACAACAAACACAGCAGCCAATACATATAAAAACTATAATTATTACAGACCAAGAAGTTTGTGAAAATTTAGAAATGAATTTATTGTAACGTTTGGCATTCATTGCACTAAAATAGAGATGGTATAAAAACAGTGGACTCACAGTGAAACACCTCATTGATCTCACGACTAGCTACAGAAATGTAAGAAACATATTTAATTTAAATTTAAATTTCAAAACTTAAATTTTAACTACTGATTTTATCTACTGTTCTGATTTTATCTACTGTTTTTTTAATCAATTTTAAATCATGCTTTTTATTTGTTTTTGTTTTTAATGTCTCTGTAAAGCACTTTGAATCACCTTGTTGTTGAATTGTGCTATATAAATAAACTTGCCTTGCCTTAATTAACTATTGTAGAAGTAAAACTTTGACAGTTTATCATCTCAGTCACGGTCAGCCAGTCAGAATTCAGTTTTTCCCCCTCAGAATTCTGGGGGAAAAAAGAAAGAAAAGACATCCCCACTTTTTTTCCAGGGGCCCTAATCCTCCTCCATAGTTCTCAGTAGAAGTGGTCAAAATTGGTTTTTTTGATCCCACACACCCCCAAAATAATATTTTTAGGCAAAGTCATGAAATATGAAATGATGGGGTATTAACAGAGTGACAGGATGTTTAAACTGATTGAAAAGTTCCATTTGAAATTACCTGGCACTTATTTCTGTTTTTGTTCTCGCCCCTTGTCTTTGATGCCAGCTTGTTACTGAATAACTATCTTGATGCACACAACTGGAAGGAAAGTCAGGCTGCAGCACACTGAAAAATGAATTCACTCGACAGTAAATGCATTAACCTGCCTATCGGTTTTAATTGCATGTTAATTGGAGGTGTTGGAATATCATACTGGATCGTTCCAGCCCACTTTAACCTCTGAGTACATGGATGTATATAATGTAATGAGCCTGAGAGGATGATACTGCAGTCTGCCAAACCCACAGCAAATTATGTTGGCGGGAATATTCAAGTGCAGAGGTGTTTTACTATTCTGGAGATTTATGCTGTATACCAGCACTGAATCCAGACTACAGGCTATGGTGAATCTAACCAATGTAATATTACACATAAATTTTACACATAAATAATTATTATTACTTTTTTTTTAATTTGCCTGCTTAGCATGTGGTTAAAAAAATCCTTATCTTGGACAGTTTGAAAAGTATACACAACATCGAGAGAGTTTTCTTGTTTTCACAGCCCTTTAAATACATCCTCTTAGTGAATTTTGCTTGAGTAAGATAGTTCTAAACTTAATTCCTCATTTTGTAAATGTAAATTCCACTGCTTCCGCAGTTGTCAGTAAAATAGAGGACCAATGCAGTGTGCTAACTGCCACAGAAACAACAGCACCTGGATGAAAACATGTTTGTATTTGTCAGATAATTAAACCATTTTAATGTAACATGAGTCACTTGAAAAGGCAGTTGTTTGACCTTCATTTTGACTGTGAAAATTTGTAATTTTTCACTTCTTTTTAACATGTTAGCAACCAAAAACAATCAGCTACCCTGGTCCTGGATTTCCACTATAGACAACAATGGTTTTATAGCTGTAAGAATTCTTTAAATACATTTCCACAACTTTGGTACAACATTACATTTTTATAGAGAAATGAATCCCAAAATAAACTACACAGGTTAACATGAAGGAGCTGACTAACTGCAGCTATTTCAGATGTTAATTTCAGATAAAATTTTCTATAATGTTAAATTTGAGTCATATACCATATATACCAAATTCAGTTTCTGTGTTTGATGTGCTGACAGGAAGCACTGATGATACTCTCTCGATTGCCTCACTGTAGTTTCACTGTAGTTCCACATTGCGCAGTTTTCTCTTGACCAACAAATGACTCTATCCTCACCTCACTGACACGTTTCACCCAGGCCACCACAAATCCCTGTTTAAGGGCTGGAAGTTCAGAGTCACATCAGTGTCATTCACTCTGCCAGGAACTGCAGACTCCCCTCTGATGAATCATCTTCCTAGTCTAACAGAAGCCAAAGCACAGGCTTAAGCAAATCAAAAACACCCACTCGATCTGGACTTGTATGTGCTTTTGGAGGTCAGAGCTGACTTTATGACATTTGCTTTAAAAATTTCTTTTAAATTTTTAAACGATAATCACTTTTAGAAATAGGGTATTTGCTTTAACTACACTTTGCTTGAGTTAGATACAAAGGAGGATGCACTGATCTTTATCTGTTTACACCAAATTCTGACTCTACCATCCAACTGTCAAAGCAGAAATGAAGAGTCAGGCAACATTTTTCCAAATGTTTTGTTGTGCAGTTTGAATAAGTCAATGCAAACTGTAGCTTCAGTTTTCTGCTCTTAGCTACCACGAGCGACACGTGTGGTCTTCTGCTGCTATCCATAGTTTTCATATGACGTGACGTACTGTGGTCCTTTACCCGCCAGCCATCCTTCGAGCATCTTTAATTTTAACTTAGCCGTCATGATGAAGCAATATTTTACCCGTCAGGGTAGCAAGTTGGTCACCTGACTGAAAGTCCGGATTTAACAGGTGGTCAACAAGGAACGGACTCATTATCTGCATGCATGTAGGATTAGTTTCTGCAATGTGATTAGCTTGTTAGATATTTGCATTAATGATTAACGATTGATTAATTCATTATTTAATATGTATACATATACAGTCAAACCCTGCAATAAACCCTCTTTCACCAACAACCCAGGCTGTCAGTGGTGAACCTATATGAAAGCTTAGCATGACACTGTAAATAGATTTTTGTCCTCAAGGACTGTGCCTCTAAAAGGACTAAAATCTTTGAATGATAGCTAAAATTGGCCGAACTGCAAAAATTTTTTTAACATTTTTTTTTCTTGAATTTAGAGCTTTTTTGTTGCAAGATCCACTAAAGGAAAATGAGGAAAGAAAATAGTTTCATAGAAAGTCTGAAACGGAACAGCAAGAAGAAGAACAATGAACAGTCCTTTACAGGAATTTTCATGGCAAGATAATTTAAGCAACTTTGTGAGTCATAAGAAACAAACAGATGCTTGATTGAAACCTGCCACAAGCCACACGATAGGGAATTCCCTTTATTAAATCTGTAAGTGGTATCTTGGCAATTTATCACAAGATGTATGCACTTACAAACATTATAAGCTTTTATCCTGAGAAAAAGAGTGGCATGATGTAAACATTTACATGAGCTCTTGTTACACCATAAGGATGTAATTCTTTTCTGTTTATATCCATACTTTAAAAGTTTTTTAAGTTCTATAAATTGGGTTAAAAACAAAACGGCAAATACAATAACACTTTTAAGAAATCCACTTTAAAATCAATAAGATCACATGGACTTTCCAAAGGAACAACCAACACAGTTTCACTTTCCTCCTGGAGAGACATAATCGCTGTTCTTGTGTCACGTGATGCACTTCTGGTCCTGATGCTGTTGTTGTAATGATATGTATAGAAGGTGATTAATGCCACAGAGCAATAGAATACAGCAAATAAGAAACATTGTATCTGCCAGTAATGATGATAGACTCCTTAAAATACTTACAAAGAATCATAAAGAGCAACATAAAGGTATTTGATTTGGAGCTCTGTTGGAAATGTGCTGTAAATATCATATTTGCATCATTTTTACATATTCACAGTTAATGTATAGTATATAAAATTGAATAAAAGTTTTGTGGCATTATTTTTGTAATTAATTCCTGAAAAACCTCCCAGGATTCAGTCAGTAACCATGACTGCAAAGGGAACAACTTGGGACTCTTTGAACATTCTTACTGTTTTTATCAGAGTAGTTGCAGAGGGACAGACAGTGGCACATGCTTAAGCTACTGTAAATAGCCTACATATTCCAAAAGAAAAATCCTGGGACATATTTTGTGATTGCAGAAAGCCTTGTATCAATAGCATACAACACAAATTATGTATTTAACAACACTGTACATTGTTAAGTTCTTAAATTAGTTAACATTTGGCATTAACCTTAACTACAAATGTGTATTTTGATGATACAACATTCACTTTTTCTTATGAGAGTTGTTTTAATTTTACCTTTTCAATCATAATTTGTGTTTCATTAAAGAGCATATGATTCTTTGTATTCAGTTATTAAAATTCCAAACTGGGTTTGCTCATTTAAGTTTAGCTTTTATTAGTGTTTGTTTTAGTGTTACGCTTTCGTAGTCCCAATAAACATGTAAGCATAAGTGTCCTCAAGCTGATTGTATTGATGTTAAAAAAAAAATCAATTTTTGCTAGTTATCCCAGATAGCAAACAATAATTGAAACTGTGCTAAATTAATCTTTTACTGTCAACTTTAATTTGACTGAATCAATATTAAATTCTGACATTGATTCTTGATCATTTTTGCACCTTTTCAACATCACTGGCAGCGTAGACTACATGTATACTTACACATATATTAGTAATCTACCCTTTTTTATTTTATTTTGTTGTTATTTTAGGGGGGTTTTTTATTTGGAGGTTTTCCACTCATAGTTTTAGTCTCTAGCTTAGCTTTACTCAACTGTAACCTTGTTTCATACAATTCACAGGTTAAGACCGCCTCTTGCCTCTGCGGCACTAATGGCCTCTCATACAGAAACACGCATCATCCTTCCAGTGTGGAAATCCCCCTTTTCTGCCATTTAAAAGCTCCGCACTGAGCGCAGTGCAAACCCACCGCTCTGCAAACCGAAAAACGAGGCTGGGTGCAAAATTATGTAGTATTTATACCTTTTTTTTTTTTTAAAAAGCGATAATTAAAAAGAAGAAGAAGAAGGCGGTTATTGCATGTTTTTTAGATGGGAAACCTGGTGGGCAGCTGGCGTTTCAAGGAGCCGAGCACGATTGAGGAATGTGACTCGACGTGGGGATCGGACTCGGAGAGCGACGAGCCGGCGGCTGAAGATGATAGCGGCATCTCCGACTCCGTCAGCCCGGCGGAGAGCGAGAGGGCCGCGGGGCACGCCGGAGACAGCACACCGCAGGTACGTTTCACGCCGGAGAGCCGGGACATGTGGGCCACCGGCAAAAAGGCCGGGACACAGTAAGGACAACCGGGCTACGGTGATGTCTGCACCCGAGACACAGCTCACACCAAACTTTCATTCAGAAATACGTCAAGTTCATGTACCGTGAAGACGTGCTGTACACGCATGCTGTGGAAAACGGCTGTACATTTACGCGGGGACAAATTATAGGGGACAGGTTCTCCTCGTAATTTAGAGCAAGATTAAAATGGAAAAAAATCCACATGAGAAAATCATAGCGACAATCCTTCTGCCATACTGCCATTATTTCAATATGAGTTATGAGTTCACATAACCACTGAATTATCTGCCGGGAACAAACGATCAGCAGCAGCTCAGCCTCCTCTGGGACCGTGTACAGGCAGGTTAATGACCACACACACGGCAGCCAGGCAGGATAAGGACGAGGTCGCCCTTTATTGCGATGTTTTATTTTTAAATGGACTCAACCAAATAAGTTTGTTTTGTTTTTTTTGTTTGTTTTTTTGTGGAAGTTTAGATGCATTTAGCAGGTTACTGCCGCAAAATTATAACCTATTCAAACTCCCAAGTGTAATTTTCAGAGTAAACCGTGTCTGTACATGTGCTGATTCAGCACAGATAATGTTAAATACGGTAAAGATAGAAATAACTAATAAATTCTGAATGCTAGAGAGCGTTAGTGCAATAAATTCTAGTATTTAAAATACTGCGTATTTATCCCCCCAGCCCTCATGCTACAGCCATGCTGTGATCTTACTGTAGGCATCAGCATCAGGTGGGACTGTGCAAGCTAGGTGTCAAAATCATGCCAAATTTGAGAAGAAATGGATTCAGTCTTGGGTTTCTTACTGTAAACTACTGTCATACATGTTATGGGCTACATCCTGTTCACGTGATGTTTGTTAATTATCAAAGTAATCTAAGGAACCATAACTCCAACCCTACACTGCCTACAGGTTTACAAAGAAAGTGAAAACGTTTTATTCTTTTTAGGCTACAGACACATAAACTGTGTGCAATAACGTTCAGAGTAGCTGACGGGATTGTTGTTATTAGGCTATTTCACACTGTTTTATAATACAGGAACCAGCAGGTTATAACAGTCGAACAGGAGCAATCTTTCATAGATTATTTCTTAAAAGTTAAACTAGACTTATGGTTTTGCTCTGTTTTTATAAGTTGGACTTTTTTTTAAAGTCAGGAGGGAGATAGTTTATGGATTATAGTAAATGACCTAAGAAGTAAGTAAGTAAGTAAAATTTATTTATATAGCGCTTTTCACAGATAAAAATCACAAAGTGCTTTACAACACAGAAAATGGGAATATAAAAACAATATAACAGTAAATAAAACAATGTAAAACAATAAAACTATAAAAACAGCATAAGAAGAAATTAATCAAATGCTTTTCTAAATAAAAATGTCTTCAGCTGTTTCTTAAAAGAATCAATGGAGTCCGTTCAGCGAAGAGACAGTGGGAGAGAATTCCACAACCGTGGTGCCACAGTCTGAAAGGCCCGATCACCACGAGTTTTAAAACGAGTGCGCGGTACCACCAGCAGTCTCTGATCTAATGACCTTAAAGCCCAAGAAGATGTATGTGGTTTCAGCAGGTCAGATAAATATTGAGGAGCCTGACCATGCAGGGCCCTAAAGGTTAGAAAGACCAAAGAAACACATTTCACTTTAAATTTTATGAAAAAAATGACCCCGATTAGACAGAGGTGTCTGGTTGGTGGTGGTTCACATTAGTGCTGATGTAAATTGTCCATTTTTATGAGAAAAACATAGATATTAATGTTCCAAGCAACTAAATGTTTTTAATTCAGCTAAATGGCATCTAAGGGCAACACACCATCTGTTTTCTTTTTTCCATTCTTAAGAGTCTTTTTTTTCTGTCTTTCCTTCTTTCTTCCTCTTTCAGTTGACTGACTCCCCGGAGTCTGTTCCAAAGATGAAGAGGAGTTTCTATGCCGCCAGGGACCTCTACAAATATCGGCACAGCTACCCGGTACATGAACACACACATGTGTACCCTACAATGAGAATAGACAGGCTTCATCACACACATACACTCACACTAATGCAGACACCCTTTGTGATATATTTTATCTGTGTGTGTTCATGTGAAGAACTTCAGAAGGTCCCGGCAGCCCAATGAGTACCGCAACCTGCGCTTCTACCTGAACAAGATCCCTCTAGTGCCTGATGGTCAGATATCACACACACACACACACACACACACACACAGAGAAAAAAGTGCACTCTCCATGCAGATCTGTTAACACTGGAGAGAAGTGATGTTAGTGCTGGCCTTAGTGAGTTTTGTTTGGCTAAAGGTCAAGTTTGACAGGGAAAGCCCAGCAGATTAGTGGACTGATCCACTGTTTAAACACACGTGTACACACACACACACACACGCACGCACACACACACACACAAGCGCACACACATGCAATACAGATCTATTTTGCAGCTATTTAGCTCCTCTTTCTTCTCAGGTATCTACATAGAGGAGATTCTCTCTAAGTGGAGAGGCGACTATGACAAACTGGAGCACAATCACACCTATATTCAGTGGTGAGACATTCCCTCCATTTGTTTTAATATTCATGCAGCTTGTGTGTTTGTGCATCAAGTTGTTCTTAGCCTGCAAGAAGGCACGGTAACATGACATGTCAAAGCTTCCTTTTTCTATCCTGTTACAGATTAAAGTTCAATAAAAAACAGGAATATTTTAATGACCGCTCACTTAGTTTAACCTGTCCAGTCAGGTTTCAGAACTGATTTTAGTGGCTTAAACCCCTGGGACATGGACCGGTACCAGTCCATGAGTTGTTTGGTACCAAGCCGCGAGAGTTGAGGCTCGGGTGTGAGATTTATGGTTTTCGGAGTTTTTATTGTTAACTTTTATCGTTTCTCTGGGTCTTTTCCTGTGTTGTAGTTGTGTGTCTTATTTTGAAAGAAATGTTTACGCGTTACCATAGAGACCAGAGCGCATTAAAGGGCAGAGAAGACACGTGACTCTCAATGTTGTTGAGTCGTTTTATTAGCAGGAGGACACTGCTAATAAAGTTACACAATTAAACAGTGAATTCGCGTTTATTATTATATTTACAAAATACCACAGTTTTTGCCTTGGTCGTATCATTTTATTTTGTTGTATTTGTCCGCGACACCTTTATCCGCGACACAACGCGACTACCACCGTGAAAATGTTGTTTGATATTAAATCGGTCCGTGGCGCAAAAAAGATTGGGGACCGTTGGCTTAAACGGTGATTGTCACATCAAGCTTGACAACTGTAGTTAGCTTGATATGGCTTCCATGTTTGATATGTAACATGGAAGTGTTACAATGCACAACAAGTGTTAAAGGGGAACGACTTGCTTTTGGGGCCAGCCTCATGTGGCCATTGAAGGAACTGCAGTTATTTGGCACATCCATGCTAGCTTCATTGTTAAGTAGGCAAACACTCCTATTCAGTACTATTTTACTTGTGTTTTTGGTCTTCATGTACATACACAGCAACTTCCAGGCTCTATGTGCAGGCTGCCTTTTTTGCTGCTGACCTTTACATGTTTGATATAGTGAATGTAGCGATTCACATAGTTCTGGTAGGGTTGCCAGGTTAACATTCGGTGGGAAGGTTTTAGCAGTCACTTTACTAGCCTAGAAGAAAGAGGTGGACAGCCTTTACATACCATGCACAGTGAGCAAACAGTAGCACCTGCTGAGAAATTACACTGAGTAATTATCTTCATTATTTGGTAGGCAGATGTATTTCTTGACCATCACATCCCTGTAGTTATTGTGTTGTATGTTTTTACAGTGTTTTTACTCCATTTCTGTACCCCAGGCTGTTCCCATTAAGAGAACAAGGGCTCAACTTCTACGCACATGAACTGACTCAGGACGAAATCAAAGTGAGTTTCGTACACATATTCTGTCTCTACTAGTCTGTGATGGTCCGCTTTATTAATGCTGTGCTTCATTAAACTGTGATGACATGTGCTTGATCTCCAGCTGTGCTCCTGCGGTCACTCTTCTTTTTATAGTTTCTACCTAAATATCTGTTGTTTGGTGTTAGATTTCACTTCTGCTTTCCTACATTAGCATATTAGATCGTTTTTTTACTTAAATGTGGTTATATTCAGACATATAACACTGAAAGCTTTCCACCTGTGAACCGATTTTGATGCTTTCATTGCAAAGAACTATGAGTTGCTCACAGTTAGTGGAGTGTCGCTGGCAGCTCAGGTGCATTATAATGCGCTTTCAGTGCAGGGGGAAAACACAGCTCAGTGTCACGGTTTTGCTAATGTTTTGCATCACTGCTTTAGTTGTGGCTTTTCATCGCACAAGTGTTTCCCATGGTTGAGTCTTTACATTTCACTACCGAAATAATTTAGCACAAATTTAGCAAATTTTGAATCGAGTGAAGTTTTAAGAATGCCGATACACTCTCGTTTAAATAAGTCGCTCAAATGTGACAAAGCAAACAACCGTTCTGGGAAATACTCATTCAGCTTTGGCTCTGACTAAATTAGACATCTGTTTGAACAACACAGCTGGTTTGCATGTGCATGCTCCCATTAAAAGTAGGTAGAAATGTGTCCCTCATGAAATTTCAGACTCGTTTTCGGGCGATTACCCAGTGTTTGCATACAGCTTTCTCTTCTGCTTCTTCTGATCACCTAAAGAGAAAAGCTGCTTTTGTACACAACCTGTCTGTTTGTTTCTGATTTGTTGTGTTGAATCACATCAGGAATTCCAAAGCACTCGGGAAGCAAAGCGGAGATTCCTGGCGGCCTATTCCCTCATGTTGGACTTCTACGGCGTCAAGCTGCTGGATAAGAGTGGCAATGTTGCTCGGGCTCCGAACTGGCAGGAGCGCTTCCAACACCTTAATGAGTAAGTACACACACACACTTGCGAACGTTATATATTTAAATGCACTGTGCAGTAGCTTGGGGGGGATAAAATTGCAGCTACAATTTGTGTGAAGTTATCGCATAGTTGCCAGTAGCTGCTTTTCAGTCCTTTAGCAAGGCAATCATTCTAAATCCTTTGCAACTTAATTGCTCCTCTAACAGCAGCTGAATGTGAAAGAGGATGTTTTGAATGGACAAACAGATGGTTAAAGGGCAATTTAAAAGAACAATTGTTGTTGTTTTTTTTGTTTCACATCCCGTTTCGATGTTTTCATTGCTTGAGATAAGGTACGGTGTTTCCTCCTGCCAAAGGACCACCTGAATGCCGCACTTTGCAGTTTACATTAAAGCGTGTGCTTGTCCTTGTACCTAAAACCTTTTAGAAGGGAAAGCATTACTTTCCCTTTTATTACCACAATCTCCTCCAGTCACAAACCTTCCTTAAACCATTTGAATCTAATTGTTGCGTTAAGCTCTAAACACATGGAAAACAAAGCTGACAACAGTGTATTTTCTTTCCATTCTCTTGCCATTAAAATGCACAAAGATGTCTGAATCTGGTTTCTAGATTTCTCATGGGCCAAGTAGCCACACCAAACAGTAAATAATAATTATATTGCCAGAGACATCAGACATTACATCATGGTTGTATTGAAGGCCATCACCTTTACTTCAATCTAGACCACAGAATGAACAGTGGTTGGGTTGTTCCATAAAACTGCCCATCGATGTGCGATTGTGTAGGGACGTGTGTGTCAGCTGTGGAACAGGCTTGTGATCTGTCCATCTTTTAACCTATACGTGTGATAAGTGGTATAGGTAGAGCAATAAATGGGTACTTTTAACCGCCCGTGTCCACAGAGAGGTGATGGTTATCGGGAGGACATTATACCAACACAGGGTTATCTGATGCTAGTGGATATGGACGTGCAAATCGTGCAGGAAAAAAGCTGTTACACCAGAAACATTATAAAAGAGACACTGAAGGAATGGGGTCTGAAGATGGTGATACAAGAATAACTTCCAGGAGGAAATAAAGTTTCTAAAAAACAGAAATGATTGGTACGTGCAGTCTTGCAGTCCAGTGACCGTTGAAATTAAAGTTAATTTGATTATGTTTCAAAATAAGTGTCCAAATACTTATTTTGGACACTTATTACAGAGGAGGTCCTAGATGGCTATTTCAGAAAAGCTATTTCAAACTATTCTAATCAATCAAAATTCTCTTTCTCAACCGCCGTGTTTATTGAAGGTCCCACCACAACTACCTGCGGATCACTCGCATCCTGAAGTCCCTGGGTGAGCTCGGCTATGAGGCCTTTAAGGCCCCGCTGGTTCGCTTCTTCCTGGAGGAGTCGCTGTGCCACGGCACCCTGTCCAACATGCAGCACAGCATCCTGGAATACTTTGTCTACACCATCCGCCTGCCAGCCACCCGCCGACGCTTGCTCTGCTATGCCCGCCAACACTACAGACCTGCCCACGCGTTCCTCTGGGGACCACCAACTAAAAAGCGGGGAGGTGGTGCTGGTGCTGGAGGTAGCGTGGGTGCTGGAAGTAGTGGGATTAGGGCGCCTGCTCCAACACCAGAGCAACAGAGGAGGGGGATGGAGAGCACCATATTCACACCTGCAGGTAGTGGAAATATTGTGTCTTCCCACAATGCCACGATGTGCCATGAGCTGGCTGAAGGAGGACTCAAGGGCTGCACGGGACTTGGTCCCAACATGGGAGGAGCACTGATGATGGTGGGAGCTCGAGCAGAGAGGAATGAGTTCAATGAGATGATTCCTTTGTAGGGAAAAGTTTTGAAAGCAGAAAACAAAAAACAAAATGAACCACTTAAATTGTAAAGAAATAAACTTGCTTTGTGGAAGGACATGCAAACCAGGGCAGTAAAACACAGGTACAGATGTTTGAGCTGTTAATGAACACATCATTAGAATCTGTTTAGTTTAAGGGCTGACTATAAACTTTTATTTATTGCAAGAGAATTATCTTAACTGAATTTGGGATTATAATCTAAAGCTGGGTTATTTTTTGTTTGTTTGTGCTTTTGGTGGGGTTTGTATCCTGAGCTAAGATAGCCGAATCCCAAAATTATCTAAACTAGTAGAGAAAGTTTGACAGAAGCCTTATTTAAAGTTTTGGCCTGGAATGCTGAATGTTTGCTGGTGTTGGGATGGTGAGATTATTGAAATATGTAGCTGGAGCTCCACCAAACAACACCCTGGATTGAGCTCCTTTTGTACAGGGTCTGTACAGCAAATGTGAAAAGGAAGAATTTGTCTTATTTCCATGTCATGTAAAAAGCATATGAAATAAGACTAATTTGTCAGCAATACTTATAGATTTTTTTAACTTCACTGACTTGAAATTTTCACTTTGTTGTTAATCTTAGGCACAGCTCAGTTATGTATCCGCACTGCGATTTTACTCTCTACATGTTAAAGGTAGCCAATTCCGCTGAAAATTGTACAGAACTATATAGCAAAAAATAAAACGTGTTGGTAAGCTGATATCTTTAAGAAATACTTAAGAAAAGAAAGGCTTTAGGTGACATTATTACCTGTGAACTCTGCAGAAAATTGTGAAATCTAAAACTGTGCAATAAATATTTTGCTATATAACAACCCAGGGCTGCTTAAAGCCAATTATCCAATGGCAGTGACTACACTGATTAAAATAATGCACATTGTATTTCAGTCTAAAAGATAAGGGGAAAATACAAAGTGTGTCAGATAGGTTTGTCGCAGTTCATTTTTTTCTGGTCTTGTAGGCAAGAATTCAGAAAATATTATTAATCCTTCAGCAAAGAGTAGAAATGCTAGTACCAATGTTACCGGAAATTTCCACCAGTTACAAGCTAAAGATGGTGTTTGTATCAGTACTAGCAAACAGGCATAATTAAACTGGTTAAATTATGAATAAATAAAAATATACAAATCATATTCCAAAGTAGGAATTACTGTAATCACATTATATTATAATATACTATATATATCGAGTTTTAGTGACGTGAAAAACAGCCGTGAGCTAGCTTGGCTGCCACACCTCCACAGTGTGTTATGCCACCTAAAAGCCTTCTTCCATTCTTAACTGGAAGTTATGGATTGAAGTTAATGTGATCAGACTGGTGGTGTGCAGTGTGTTCTCATAGACAGTATAAAAGATGGATACCATAGTGTTACCCAAAATGTATGGATATGAGAAGGAGGGGTGGGTCTTGTTAGCTAATGAGCATTTTGTACCACAAATAATCTTCCATTTGGAAAAATTGTATGACCAAGATTTACAACAATAGACTTAATCTTTTTATTATTCAGTAACTAAGCCCATAAACTCATCAGATAAGGGTTTAGAAAGGTCAAGACCAAATAAAAATTGAATTCCACGGGCTTCTATAGCACTGGAAGCCTTTTTGCATCCACAGCTATCGCCATCTGGTGGACTTTAGGTAAAAAGCAGGGTTCAGGCAAATCCGGATTGGCTTCATTTTAATTCAAAGCTATGTCAGACTTTGATACTGTCTATGTGTGTGTTGCACTTTTTGGACAATCTGTGTCTTCCTGTTAAAAGTGCTGTAGGTTTTAAAAGGCTGTGCATCATAGTCATGATATAGTGACGATACTGTCTAACCTTGCAATAATGTGACTTACTGAAATGAGAAGTTAAACACCCTTGTTAGGTTTCAACCATAGCTCAGCCCATGTTTTTGAGAGTTCAAATGTTTCTAGGGCTAGGTTTTCAGTGCTGCTGATATTTCTGCCAGAATCTTTTAAGATGAATTTGCTTGCCACTCAAAACAACAAACAAAAAACAAATCTGGAATAATTTATTTCAGGTTAATGTCAACTCATCGCCCCCAGCATTTCCTTGGTCATGTTTAGTTTTCAATAAAAGGCAAATATTAGACATCAGGAAGTGTGCATTGATCTATCCAGTCAACTTAAACTAAAAGCTAAGTTTTTTAATTATAGGTGTTATCTTAATAGTTATTTGTATGCTTCTAGTAGCAATAGATTAAAAGCCATGTTAAGTATAAGAAAGATTGAAGTTTAAAACTTCTTTAGTTGGCTGTTCTTGCTGTAGGAGGCGGCCATGCGTATGTTAGCTAACAAGGTTTTGACATTGCTTTCCAGCCAAGTGTATCTGATATAATTGTAAAAATAACTTTTCAGGTGAATTATATGATAACATGGGCTCAAGTATTCTGATTTCTAGTATACTCCACATGTACATATGTGAGTATGTGTATGTCTGTGTGATATTCTTAAGTGCCTCTTTTGTATTTTTAATTTTTATCTGGATGCTGTATGGAGTGTCTTTCCTGTACATCCTGTTTTTTGTACAGCGTTTTGATATCTACATCATTGTCCACAATATAGTCATGTACACTATGAGTATATGAGTATGGGCAGGAATACATTAGAAGAACTGATATAGAGGAAAAGTTAATACTATATAACACTTGAAATTGTTTGTATTGTTTCTTTGAATAAATTGTGATTGCTACATTGATAAATGTTCACTATGCTTGCTGAACACAGTTTTGTTTTGGGGGGTTTTCAGAACTGACAGGCCACAATAAGTGGACATAAACCCTGAAATGTGAATTTTGCCACATGTAACTCTAATAAAAATGGGGTTGTGGATTAACAGTGTTCGTTTCATTTGTCATCTCATTTTGATGCACAAGTAGTACTAACTAAATTCAAGCAGGTACAGTGTTATGAATGAATATTTTCCCCCTTCCTGATGTATTTTTAGCCATTTTTCTGCATTAAAATGTTTCAGATCATTACATTTTAATATTGGCTAAAGATATTTTGGAAAAATCTTTGTGGTTGAGGTCAATTTCACTAGCCACAAACAGGCCTGACTACTGCCAGACTTCTTGAGTCAAGAAATCAATCAAAACAACCTGTTTGACAAAGTGAAGAAGTGAAGCAAAGATCTCAAAAAGCAACACATCATGCTATGATTTAAAAAAAAACTCAAAATGAGACAAAACAAATTAATTTTAATCTTTTAGTCTGGAGAGGGCCTCCCTGGAGAGGGAGGCAAAATCCAATCACCACCTCCTCGCGGTGCCTCCTGGATAACCAACCAACGGTGATGGTCTTCGATGTCAGGCGGTGCGACAAGTCGATCGAATCTTCAAATTGTCGCATCAAATAGCAATGGAACGTCAAAATTTGGGAAATGCTAGGGCGTCCCCCGCAGGCGACGCGTGCCGTTCTCGACGGAACGACATGGGAAATCAGCAAGGGCTACCCACTCATGGACGGATTGGGCTAAAGAGACGACTCCATCTTCGTTTTGGAACAATCAATATCGGAACCATGACTGGAAACAACCAAAGTCTGGAAGTTTCTCGGGCAACCAGGAACGGCCATCCTGACAGAACTGTTTAACAACATTGTCAGCACAGGGGAAGTCCCGAAGGCCTGGACGACCAGCATTACCATACCCATATGGAAGAACAAAGGGGATGTAGCCGAATGCTCAAATTATCGTCCTATTTGCCTACTATGTCACACGATGAAAATTTTCGAAAAAGTCATCGATGCACATCTTCGGGAAATTGTCAACGTCACCCCCAACCAATGTGGTTTCGTAGAGGGATGCGGAACAACTGACGCCATACACGCCGCCCGCCTCCTGCTGGAGAAGAATAGGGAAAAGAACAAGACAGTACATATGGCCTTCCTAGACCTTGATAAGGCTTTCGACAGGGTACCCCCATGACCTCATATGGCACTCCCTAAGATCGCATGGTGTCCCTGAGGCGTATGTCAAATGGATACAGCTCCTCTACGACAACGTCACCAGTTCAGCCCGATGCGCCGCTGGACTATCATCTCCCTTCCCAGTTAGTGTTGGGGTCCACCAAGGATCAGCTCTGTCACCCCTCCTCTTCATTCTATGTATGGACACCATCACGGCCAACCTCCAGTTACCTCATCCATGGTCTCTCCTCTTTGCCGATGACGTAATCCTCACCAGCAAAGACAGAGAAGAGACCCAAATGACGACTCAACTGTGGAAGACCCGGCTCAATGAATATGGTATGCGGCTCAACACGAAAAAGATCGAATACCTGGAAGGAGGCCCCCAAACTGTTGGCACCATCATAATTGACAACAAAGAGTTGAAGAAGACAGAAGAGTTCCGCTACTTGGGCTCAGTCATCAGCTACCATGGAAATATCACCTCCGATGTCCAAGCACAAATAAATGCAGCCTGATTAAAATGGTGACAGGTCACTGGTATCCTTTGCGACAGAAGAGTGCCAGATCGACTCAAGGATAAAATCTACAAAACGGTGGTCCGCCCAGTAGCCCTGTATGGCTGCGCATGTTGGCCCGCATTGACCACACATGAACAGGCCCTAAACACCACGGAGATGCGCATGGTCCGATGGAGCCTAGGAATTACAAGACGGGACCGTGTTACGAACAAAGACATACGGAAGCGACTAGGCGTAGCCCCGATTAAGGAAAAGATGCTTGAGTCCCGCCTGAGGTGGTATGGACACGTGATTCGAAGCGATGAGAACTCCGTAGCAAAAATGGCTATGACGATCGACCCAGAAGAATGCCGGCCTCGAGGCAGACCGAAGAAACGGTGGATGGACAAAATTAGGGAGGACATTAAGACCGTCAACACATTACCTGAGGACGCCTTGGACAGAACCAAATGGAGAAACCTTTGCCGAAGCGCGGACCCTGCACCAGCGGGAACAACGCCAGGATGAAGAAGAAGTCTGGAGAGGGTTTAAAACCCATTTCCAAGGTTTTGGAACTCCAGTCAACCACAGTGAGAGCCATTACCCATATGTGGAGAAAACAGAGATCATTGATGAACCTTCTCAGGAATGGCCAGCCAGTTAAGGTCAAAGTTCACAATTGAACAATAGGAAAGACTGGGTAGAAATGGCATCAATGGAAGAGTTCCAAGAACAAAACCACTGCTGATCCCCAAATATTCTGTGGACTGACGAGACAGAATTTAAAATTTCATAAACAGCATTTCATAAAAAGCTCATATACCAGCAGTCAAACATTGTGGTGGTAGTGTGATGGTCTGAAGCTACTATGCTACTTCTGGACCTGTACAACTTACTGTAACTGATGTGCCATGAATTCTTGACTAGAAATCCTGAAGTAGAATGTCCGGCCATCAGTTTGTGCCTCAAACAAACAAAAAACAAAATGAGGGTATTGAAATGCTTTTGACCTGATCTTAAAGAGACTGTTTAATGATCCAAATCATCATAAACATCATCAGAGTGGGGCATGAGATGTACGGAAGAGGATTAGGGCCACTGGAAAAAAAAAAGTGGGCATGTCTTTTTTTTCTTCTTTTCCAGAATTCTGAGAAGAAAGTCAGAATTCTAAGACTTTAATCTCAGAATTCTGAGAAAAAATTATTCTGAGGAAAAAGTCAGAATTCTGAGATTAAAGCCATAATTCTGACTTTTTTCTGAGAATCCTCTTCCGTATGAGATGTTAGATGGACTGGGGCAGTATTAATCTCTTGTGGGGAGGAAAAGGTGAGTGTAAATGTAAAGCTATTGATTTGGTCAATCTATGTTTCTACCCTTACCTACATTCACGAGCTCTGAAGATTTCCGAAAGAATGAAGTCACAGATGAAAGTGGCGAAAATGAGTTTCCTTTGAAGGATGCCTGAGTCTCCATGAGACAGGGTCATGGTCATTTGAGAGGGACTCGCAGTATAGCTACTGCGCCAGTTGAGGTGGTTCAAGCATCTGACTATGACGTAGTTGGACACTCGTGGGCGAGGTCTTTTGAGCACTGATACTAGTCCTACCAGGAGGAGGCCTGGGGCAGACCCAGGACTGGCTGGGGAGGTTATACCTCCTGGCTGGCCAGGAAATCCTCAGGGATGAGTTGGAAGAGGTGGCCAGGATCAGGGAAGTCTGGTGCCCCTGTGACAGAAAAAACTAATGGAACACATATTTCACTTATCTACAAACAAAACAAGTTTTGTTAAGTTAGCCAGCAAAATTTGCTAAATAGTTAGCTAATTAGCTATATAGCTTAAAATCTTAAAAAAATAAATAAATAAATACCTGTCATGCTATACTGTATATTTTAAACAATATAGACTTCACACAGTAACTAACAAGGTAGTCTCCTTTTCATCTGAATACCAGGCTTGTGGGCGAAGTGTATTTCAGCATTTTTGGCTACTTCAAATAAAAATCACTTTTGTAATTTTTGATATTCTTAACAACTGGTAATAACAATATTAGTGACTGAAAATTTCACATATAGTCATACAATTTCTATCACTTTTTCTCTCCCTATTCACTTCTGTCCAGTCCAAATACATAGTAATTCACACGAAACTATGGCTTTGCAATACTTGTTCACTTCAGTCACTTACCTCAGCTGATTTTCGTTTAGATCTTTTTCAGCTATTTCATCTGTTAGCAAGTAGACATATTTTCCTTTCTCTGTTTGCCACATCGTTGCTAGTCCTTTGCTATGGCCTGCAAATGGTAAATGGCCTGCATTTGTATAGCGCTTTACTCAGTCCCTAAGGACCCCAAAGCGCTTTACACTACATTCAGTCATTCACCCATTCACACACGCACTCACACACTGGCAATGGCCTTCTGATTAGTGGCTGACCTGCTCTGCCACCTGAGCTACAGCTCAGGGGGATACATAGCTGGGGGATACATGTAGCTATGTATCCCCCAGTTAGGCTTTGCCCTGTGCTACTAAGTGTGTTTATGTGGGACTTTAAGGAATCAATATCCTTTTGATCACAAAACATCAGTGCCTAGTTTTATGTCCTATGTCATGTACTTTCTGTTGTAGCTGTAGTCATTAGCTTCTATTACACTGGGCTGATGAGTGTCACCAGAATTTATTACTGCATATGTCACTCTGAGCTTTGCCTTGAAGCGTGCATAAATTACTCACGAGTATTATTTGCGGAGAACATTGTTTATTGCATAATCATCTGTTTTTAATAAAACAATTACACTGTCATTTTCCATGGTGTCTAAACAAGAGATAAATTACAAGTTTGGCAGGCGTAAAACACCACTGCACATTCATACATGGTTTAATTATACGTTGACGCACAGACAAACAAAGGTACAGATAAATTAACAACAGCAGGGCTAAAAGACCTCAGGCAGCACATACTTTGCCTATAAAATGCATTTTTAAAAATGACACGATGCGCTGCTTCCATTTGTCACAACACTTGACAACCTTTATTTAAGTTTCTAATGTAGTTTAGGAGTATTGTTAAGCACTCATTACTTGCATAGTCACTTCTGAAGCATCTTACAGTCAATCATGGACTGCCTGTGCCTTCCAGAGCCACAGCAAGAAAGAAATAACGCTCTGCTTCTCTGGTACAAAGAACACATCTGTTGCAGCAGATCTACCAGCTGAATAATAGGATTAAAGTCCTCAGTAAAGGGAGCGCAAGAAGGAGCTGTAGATTATGTGAATAGCAACTGACTGAAGAACCCTCTGTGAGAGGAGTTTTCTCTACAAAGAAACTGAAAGATAAGAAGTGGGATAAGATTAGAACACTTGCTGCCTAAGCAGAAAGATGTGACGGAGTCTTCAAAGAACATGGATTCTGTTGTAGCGCGACTCATCTCGCTCCTACTACGACTTTCTACTTTGTCCCATTGGTGACAGAGTCAATCCAGCTGTTCTTCTTTGCTGCTGTTGATGAGCCTTGATGAAGCTAGACAAAAGAAATGAAGCATCAGAGGAGCAGCCTCACGTGGTTCCAAAAATCAGCATGAGGTATGATCTACAGTACACGATGCATTTTGTAGAAAATATTGAAAAGAAGGCTCCTGATGTCTCCACAGTACAGTAAACCATGAAAGACATTTTTTCTTGACCCTAATTAAGCTTAAATTGAATAGTTAGGCTGGACTGAAGAAGCTTCTCAGATGAGAGGTGAAACGTCTTTAAGAAACTTAAAGAAGTTCAGACGCTTTTCTTTCCAAGCTCCTTAGACTACGATAACCTGGATGACTGAGAACCTTCACAGACAGGCTGATCTGTTTATCTTCAGTAAACCAACATATTGAGTTGTCACATGGATGTATACATGCTATAACGTCTGGACTCTTAACCACCACTGATAAAACCAAAGGTTGCGTAAGGTTTTGTCCTTGTCTTCTATAGATGTGTGATGGATGGTAAATTGACTGGTTCTTCTATTCTGCTTGAGCATTAAAAGCTCTTTTTAGAACATACCTCAATCACCCGCATTCATACAAGCACTTTCTTCTATGCATAAGTGCTTTCTGTCTAGGATTCACTCTCTGATGAACACATTATAGAGCAACTTGGTTCAATATCATGCAGAGTGGAGCAGGAATCAAACCACCAAACTTCCCTATTAGTAGATAACCTGCTCTACCCCCTGAACTATAGCCACCCTCAAGCTTGCAGTATCTGGTATTCCCAGGCAGTCTCCCATCCAAGTATTAACAAGGTCAGATCACACCAGCTATGCTCAGGGTGATATGACATTAAGGCTGAGGACCCGTCCGGCACGCATACCTAGGACAGCTGGGAGCAATAGTTACCTTACAACCTTAAGGTAGAGAATACCTCACTCATACTAGAGAAAAAAATACGATGGCAACACCTTGCAACTAAGTTGCCCAGTGATTCCACTGAACTTTTCAGCATTCAATGACCAGTTGCAAGTAGCGGCTGTGACCAACTGGCTGCACAGAAAGTGAGTTTGTAAAACCTCAACATGTGCTCGCAGGACTGGTCCCCGTTTCCAAAGCAACCATTTCAAATTTCAGTGCACATTAAGGTAACACTTAGGTCCCATCTACACAACAAAAGCCATTCTCTACACATTCCTGTGACAGAGGAGCATGTTTAGCAACAAACTGCTGTCACTGTACTGCACCACCAACAGACTGAGGAGGGCTCCTGCACCACAAGCCATGAAACTCTTCATTGCATTGCAGAAATAGAGGGGAGACATTGATTTTTCAGCATAACTCTGTGCAAACCAGTGCTAAGATTCTGGATACAGACTATATTAGTTCCATGGAAACTTTTACTCTTCACTTTAATGTAGTTTCTGGTACAGCTTATTCCAATTTGTACAGTAGTCATAAATCTTGTGCTGTGAATGAATTATGTGCTGTTTGCCTGTATGACTACCTTCATTTTAAGTCACCTGCCATAAAATACACCCCACAGACATCATATAACAGGAACAGCTCTCTTTATTGAGTCTGACATTAGACTAACACTTCACTATTGTAGTTTCCTCACCATAAAACTTCTGTTATCCCGTATTGGTATTGCTCCCATGTGGCCTCTATTTACTGTTTCTTGTGTATATATATCTGTATTTGTCTCTTGTTTGATGTCTTGTGTTTTACAAGCAACTGGATGTCTAAGTTTCTTCCGGGACAAATAAAATACTCATCCATTCATCCGGTATGACCGTAGCATAAGTAGTTTAAAAAAAGAGATTGGTATATCTTTGCTAAAAGAGGGGCATAAATTAATATTAACTCCTTAAATCAGGGTTTTTTTTTAATGTATTCATGGTGCTACTGGGAGTGTTTTAAAGCCCTTTTAAAGAATATAATTGAATTCTGGCTCCAGATGTTAATGGATGTTAAGTTAAAATGCTATGATATTAGCACACTGAAAACATTGTGTTTTTGTGAGAGAAAATAACATACAAGAAAAGAAAGAAACTCAGATTCTGGGTTCATCCACTTCCTATAAAAAAACAGCAGCAGGGACAGTTTCATGGTTTGATCCAGGAGTTGAAGCTGTATTACTTTCATACATATTTCAGGATGTCAGTAGGGCAGGTTTGCAGCTTGTAAAACAAGGTTGATGTCACACTGTTTGAAGACATGCAGACAATGTGTGCAGATAAAATGCTAATGAGAGAATAATCATGTGCAGTGTGAAGACTACATGTGATTTCGTTTCCCCAGAAGGCTCCTCAAAACAACACTGCTGACACAGCCACTGATGCTTAACAAAGTTGTCGCTAACACAACTGTGAAAATTTATAGGCTGAATATTATTAAATCCCAATAAAGAAACAAAAAAAAATTTAAATGACTTCTCTGCTCATTATATCGTGTAAAATACACTCTGCAGGGACACACAACTCCACAAAAGTTAGAAGAACTTTAAAGTTGATGATTATACAGGGAGTGCAGAATTATTAGGCAAGTTGTATTTTTGAGGAATAATTTTATTATTGAACAACAACCATGTTCTCAATGAACCCAAAAAACTCATTAATATCAAAGCTGAATGTTTTTGGAAGTAGTTTTTAGTTTGTTTTTAGTTTTAGCTATTTTAGGGGGATATCTGTGTGTGCAGGTGACTATTACTGTGCATAATTATTAGGCAACTTAACAAAAAACAAACATATACCCATTTCAATTATTTATTTTTACCAGTGAAACCAATATAGCATCTCCACATTCACAAATATACATTTCTGACATTCAAAAACAAAACAAAAACAAATCAGCGACCAATATAGCCACCTTTCTTTGCAAGGACACTCAAAAGCCTGCCATCCATGGATTCTGTCAGTGTTTTGATCTGTTCACCATCAACATTGCGTGCAGCAGCAACCACAGCCTCCCAGACACTGTTCAGAGAGGTGTACTGTTTTCCCTCCTTGTAAATCTCACATTTGATGATGGACCACAGGTTCTCAATGGGGTTCAGATCAGGTGAACAAGGAGGCCATGTCATTAGTTTTTCTTCTTTTATACCCTTTCTTGCAGCCACGCTGTGGAGTACTTGGACGCGTGTGATGGAGCATCGTCCTGCATGAAAATCATGTTGTTCTTGAAGGATGCAGACTTCTTCCTGTACCACTGCTTGAAGAAGGTGTCTTCCAGAAACTGGCAGTAGGACTGGGAGTTGAGCTTGACTCCATCCTCAACCCGAAAAGGCCCCACAAGCTCATCTTTGATGATACCAGCCCAAACCAGTACTCCACCTCCACCTTGCTGGCGTCTGAGTCGGACTGGAGCTCTCTGCCCTTTACCAATCCAGCCACGGGCCCATCCATCTGGCCCATCAAGACTCACTCTCATTTCATCAGTCCATAAAACCTTAGAAAAACCAGTCTTGAGATATTTCTTGGCCCAGTCTTGACGTTTCAGCTTGTGTGTCTTGTTCAGTGGTGGTCGTCTTTCAGCCTTTCTTACCTTGGCCATGTCTCTGAGTATTGCACACCTTGTGCTTTTGGGCACTCCAGTGATGTTGCAGCTCTGAAATATGGCCAAACTGGTGGCAAGTGGCATCTTGGCAGCTGCACGCTTGACTTTTCTCAGTTCATGGGCAGTTATTTTGCGCCTTGGTTTTTCCACACGCTTCTTGCGACCCTGTTGACTATTTTGAATGAAACGCTTGATTGTTCGATGATCACGCTTCAGAAGCTTTGCAATTTTGAGACTGCTGCATCCCTCTGCAAGATATCTCACTATTTTTGACTTTTCTGAGCCTGTCAAGTCCTTCTTTTGACCCATTTTGCCAAAGGAAAGGAAGTTGCCTTATAATTATGCACACCTGATATAGGGTGTTGATGTCATTAGACCACACCCCTTCTCATTACAGAGATGCACGTCACCTAATATGCTTAATTGGTAGTAGGCTTTCGAGCCTATACAGCTTGGAGTAAGACAACATGCATGAAGAGGATGATGTGGACAAAATACTCATTTGCCTAATAATTCTGCACTCCCTGCATATTTTTATCACTACAATCAGCCACTCTTACATTAAGGATCCAGCTTTAAGGTGATGCGGTTTGTAGGAATAAATGGCAGAAATAATTGTGAGTTTAGGTCGTTCAGTTCTCCTTGGAAAAATCCAGCCTACATCACAGACAGGCACAAAAACACCTTCAGGAAGTGTGAGGGAAATTTAAGTTAACACAGCAACTAAATGGAGATATCTGGGGGCCAGCAGAGGTAAGTAGTTTGAATCCTAGCTCAAATGTTTTTTAATTATCTAAAAATGTCAACTTCAAATGTGTGGATTTTTGAAAGCCTCAGCCTGTGGATCAGTGTGGGATACAATCTGAATACCAGCAGTTTAGAGATGAAGGAATAGTCTCCATCATGGGGGGTTAAGTAATAGTCTACTGTCAGGTCTGTGATAGAGTTATACCCATCCATCCATCCATCCATCCATCTTCATCCGCTTTGTCCGGGGCCGGGTCGCGGGGGCAGCAGCCTAAGCAAAGAGGCCCAGACCTCCCTCTCCCCAGCCACCTCCTCCAGCTTATCCGGGGGAATACCAAGGCGTTCCCAGGCCAGCCGAGAGATATAATCTCTCCAGCGTGTCCTGGGTCTGCCCCGGGGCCTCCTCCCGGTGGGACATGCCTGGAACACCTCACCCAGGAGGCGCCCAGGGGGCATCCTTGTCAGATGCCCGAACCACCTCAGCTGGCTCCTTTCGATGTGGAGCAGCAGCTGCTCTACTCTGAGCCCCTCCCGGATGGCCGAACTTCTCACCCTATCTCTAAGGGAGAGGCCAGCCACCCTTCGGAGGAAGCTCATTTCTGCCGCTTGTATCCGCGATCTCGTTCTTTCGGTCACTATCCACAGCTCGTGGCCATAGGTGAGGGTAGGGACGTAGATCGACCGGTAAATTGAGAGCTTCGCTTTTACACTCAGCTCCCTCTTCACCACGACGGACCGGTGCAGCGTCCGCATTACTGCAGCTGCAGCCCCAATCCGTCTGTCGATCTCCGGCTCCCTTCTCCCATCACTCGCGAACAAGACACCGAGATACTTGAACTCCTCCACTTGGGGCAGGAACTCATCCCCGACCCGGAGTGGGCACTCCACCCTTTTCCGGCTGAGAACCATGGCCTCAGATTTGGAGGTGCTGATCCTCATTCCCGCTGCTTCACACTCGGCTGCGAACCGTTCCAGTGCGAGCTGGAGGCCCTCACCCGATGAAGCCAACAGAACCACATCATCTGCAAAAATCAGAGATGAGATTCTGAGGCCACCAAAGCGAAAGCCCTCCGCCACTTGGCTGCGCCTAGAAATCCTGTCCATAAAAATTATGAACAGAACCGAAGACAAAGGGCAGCCCTGGCGGAGCCCATCACCCACCAGGAACGAGTCCGACTTATTGCCGGCAATGCGAACCAAGCTCTTGCAACGGTTGTATAGGGATCGAATGGCCCGTAGCAATGGGCCAGACACCCCATATTCCCGCAACACCTCCCACAGGACACCCCGAGGGACACGGTCGAATGCCTTCTCTAAGTCCACAAAACACATGTAGACTGGTTGGGCAAACTCCCATGCACCCTCAAGTATCCTGGAGAGGATAAAGAGCTGGTCCAGTGTTCCGCGACCAGGACGAAAACCGCATTGTTCCTCCTGTATCCGAGGTTCGACTAACGGACGAACTCTCCTTTCCAGCACCCTGGCATAGACTTTCCCAGGGAGGCTGAGGAGTGTGATCCCCCTGTAGTTGGAACACACCCTCCGGTCCCCTTTCTTAAAGATGGGGACCACCACCCCGGTCTGCCAGTCCACAGGTACTGCCCCTGATCTCCACGCAACATTGCAGAGGCGTGTCAACCAGGACAGCCCTACAACGTCCAGAGCCTTCAGGAACTCGGGGCGGACCTCATCAACACCAGGGGCTCTGCCACCAAGGAGTTGTTTAACTGCCTCAGTGACCTCGCCCCCGGAAATTGGCGGGTCATTCCCCTCATCCCCAGACTCTGCTTCCTCCTCGGAAGACGTGTCAGTGGGATTAAGGAGGTCCTCAAAGTATTCCTTCCACCGCCTGACAATTTTCTCAGTCGACGTCAGCAGCACTCCGCCAGCACTATACACAGTGCAGGTAGAGCACCGCTTTCCCCTCCTGAGACGTCTGACGGTTTGCCAGAATCTCTTCGAGGCAGTCCGAAAGTCTTTTTCCATGGCCTCTCCGAACTCCTCCCACACCCGAGTTTTTGCTTCAGCCACTGCCCGAGCCGCATTCCGCTTGGCCTGTCGATACCTGTCGGCTGCCTCCGGAGTCCCACAGGCTAACCAAGCCCGATAGGACTCCTTCTTCAGCCTGGTGGCTCCCTTCACCTCTGGTGTCCACCATTTGGTTCGGGGATTACCACCACGGCAGGCACCAACCACCTTGCGGCCGCAGCTCAATGCAGCAGCCTCCTATATCTAGCCGGGACCTCTCAACCTCACGCACTAACTCAGGCCCCTTCCCCACCAGAGAGGTGACATTCCATGTCCCTATTGCCAGTCTTGGCAGCCGGGGGTCAGTCCTCCAGGGCCTCCGCTCCTGGCCGCCACCCGGCACACAATGCACCCGACCCCTATGGCGCCTCCTGCGGGTGGTGGGCCTGCAGGAGGATGGGCCCATGTCTCCTCTTCGGGCTGTGCCCGGCCGGGCCCCATGGACTAAGGCCCGGCCACCAGACGCTCGCCCTCGGGCACCCTCCCCGGGCCTGGCTCCAGGGCGGGGCCCCGGTAACCCTATCCCGGGCAGGGTAAACTGTTCCCTCGGTGTCCTTTTCATAAGGGTCTAGAGAGTTATACCCATATACTTTTAACCAAGTTAACTGTATTAGAATTACAACTATTTCATGTAGAGTCCCTCATTTTGAGGAGGTCAAATAAATATATTAAAAAATTAAAAGTTCACTTTCAACACTTTGCCAATTTTCTTTGCAGGTAAAGACTCAAGTGGATGTCACCAGACACTGTTAGCTTCTAAGCGACACTTTGCCGGGTCTTTACTGTAGCTACCTTCAGTTTAGTCTTCAGTTTAGCAAGCAATAGGAAAATTCAGCTTCAAAAACTTCAAAAACTCCGTACTTCATGTTGCAGTGTGTTTTGAGTCACTGTCAGATTGTACTGTGTACTGTCACTGAATTCAGTGAAGGACTTTTCATTTACCACAGAAAGGATTCTGCAGTTTCTGCAGTCATCCATTATCACTGTCTTCCTTGGGCATCCAGGCAGATTTATGATCGACTTTTTTCTCCCTCAGAGTTTACCAGAGCTGTTATTGCTAATGTTCCTGTCATTTTTCATATCAGTGTGTTTTTTTCTGTATGATTTCTTTTTTTTCTCTTTTTTTTGGGAGGGGGTGGGGGTTAAAAGATAGATAGGTAGATGAAAAATGCATGAATACATAAGAAGATACAAGCACAGAAACTTACATAAATATATTCTAAATATAAAATACAGAAGTATAAATGTAGCATGTTGTCTTCATTTTTACTGTAATGCTGTAATGAAAAGTACTTTTCCTGTAATAAACCAGGAAGTAACTCACAGTGGCATAATAAACTGATGGTCACACAAACGCACCCCCATGACACAAACGTATGCACACACACACACACACACACACACACACACACACACACACACACACACACACACACACACACACAGCAGTTTGGCTAGCAGTAACAATGTCACAATGCTGTGTCATTGTGGGTACCCATGTTTCTCACGTTGGGCACTTTAAGTACCCATGTTTCTCACGTTGGGCACTTTAAGAATACGGCTTCATCTAATAGGAACACCATCATTTTTGTAGGTGTTTGGATGCAAAGAATAGAAAATGTATGTGAATTAAACAAAGTACATCAATATCCGTGCTCTATACTTGCTTCATTTTCTGCTATCGTGATTTTGTGCATCAAATCTTCTCATCCTTTGTGAATCTTAAATGTTGACACATTACTTTCTCTCTGACATGCCCACAGTGTTGATTCTGGCTGTTTTTCTCTCTGTCTGCCCTTTTCTTTATATTGTGTGTGTGTGTGGGTGGAGTATGGGGGGGTTGGCACTTTTTTTCTGCATTGTTGCCCAACAGCAGATGGTGTCTCCATGTGCTTCCTCTCCTCTCGTTTTCCATTTCCTCCCAGCATGTACTGCAACACACCGCTGCGTCTTTAAAGAGATATTTCACAATGTTCTCCACTCTCATCATCAAGGGGTGATTACAAGTTCAGACACCGCTGGAGACTGACAATCACCAAAACTCACTTATTTTCACAACAGTAAGTCTAAAAGGCCAGATCTGCAACACACAGCAGCAGATTTGTTTTGCTCTCGCCCGTCTGCAGATATCAGTACTGAGGCTGAAAGATGAATGCTCCTGGTCCTAGCTGCATTCACTAAAACCACCGGTGGAAAAATGAACCTCATGAAACCATTTTCAGCTTCCTGACAACACACAGCTGTCTATCAATCAATCCCAGTCAGAGGCTGTTTTCATTCTGAGGTGTGCCATATTACATCAAATACAGTAACATAGTCTTTAATACTGCAGCACCCATGTGATGGCAGGTTGGATGTTAGATAAAGATCTCCTGAGGTGAGTAATCTAAATGATGATAAATCTAAGTTCTTATTCAACCAAACGCTCATACAGTATTTACAGACTGTCTAAAACATCCCATCTTCACTCAATCACTTTTCCCCTCATTACAAGTCAACGTTGCCACCATTAGCAATCTGACTGTGGTTCTTTTCCCGTAAGAACTGGTCAAATCTGCAAAAGGTTCTCACCTGACCCCACTCAAACTTTATTAAAATATGAAAATATGCAGGAGGATCTTGTGCAGATCTGGGAATGAGAGCTGGGTTGAAATGTTGGGCATTTGGACAAACAGAGTAACTGTGCAAATTCTAAGTGGTAAAAGAAAAAGAGTGGGGAGGAGAGTGAGAGCAGTCAAAATGAAACAACCCTGGACAGGCATTCACTCAATGCAGAGAGCTCCCCAAGATGGTACAAAAGCAGTGTTCAGCTGGCATTATTTCATCTATTCATCTGGGAAGTTATATTTGCACCTTCAGTATCTCTATATAAATGGCAAACTGTGATTGGGGAAAACTTGCTGCTGTTGGAGATCTTCGTGCATGTTCAGGTTCTCCGATGTGCAACAGTGGTGCAGTGTGATGGACCCTGTTGTGGTCAAGCAAGAGCTTCAGCATGAAAGCCTATTGTTACTGATCGACTGACAAGCTTGCAGAAACAAGTGTTGATAATGGGATTCCTCTGAATGGTCCCTGGGGCTCACGGATGAGCCGCATCAGAAGGACCCAGTTGAAGTGAATAAAGCATCTGACTATGATGCCTCCTAGGTGATGTGCTTCAGGGATACCCCACCCTCTTTTTCACAATATGTGAGGACAGAGGAAGATTACATCTCTTTTGACCTCTATCATCTCACTTGGAAACACCCCTGTGCACCCTCAGACAAGCTGAAGGAGGGGCCTGGGGAAGTAAAAACTGCTGCCCTGTAACATAGTCAAGTGGTATAACATGCATGGAAACTTTTATAGCTATATTTGAACATTAAAAACTTTAAGCATATTTAATCAATTTTGAAAAACATGCTTTGACAATATATATTCATTTTCATTTCATTTTATTTCACACAGGTCAAAGTTTGTTTTTTCCCCTGCAAAGTACAGCTCCAAATGGCTCCATGTAGGTTTAATCTAAGTTGCTGCTTCAATGAGCATCAGAGTCGCCTGAGCATGGATGTTTATACTTTTGTGATTGTGTAAAAACTCGACTAGCGCTATTCCTGTCTCGGTGGTTTGTTTTGGTTTCGGGGGCTTTCCCCGTCTTTTCTCGATTGTGGCAGAAACTATAGTGATGACACAGAGTGTACTTCTGCTTTATGAGATGCAGAAAGCAGGGAGTTGTCATTTCATCTTAACTTGCTGCTAGTCTGCCTTATAAGCAGAAAACTATGTGCAAGAAGAGATTGCGTATGTGCCCTCAGATAATTCTGAATACCATGCCTTGGAACAATAAACCAGTTTAAGTCATGGTACTACTGCATAAACCAAAACCTAAAATATATATTTTTTAAAGTATAAATTTTCCTTATGAATTGAGATCTAGAATAACATTATACGTGTAAGAAGAAAATGTATAACATTGAACACATTTCAAACTCATCTCAAAGACGCCCAAAGAGGAGCCAGATCTGTGACCATTCAAATCAAATTAACTGAATTTTGCACTGCCAATATTTACTCAATTATTTTACACTCCACTGAAAATAAGCAGCTTGTCTGAAGTTTTGATGGGTGTGCTGGGAAATAGAGTACTTGTACTTCCTGACCTTGCTCCCTGTCACAAAGCTGTTGACTTCAACTATGCAACAACTTGTTTTTCAGCAAGAGCATCATAGATGTGACATTAGTGGTTTTTCTCCAACAACAGGCTCATGTGTAGCATGGTTAGTCAGCACAGTGGCAGCATTTTAATTTATGTTTAGCATTCAAAGCGAAAATGCGGTGCTCAAAGGAGGAAGGAGGGGACGAGTATAGGCTACATTTGAGCATATGAAAATGGGTTTGCATACTGTAACATGTGTGTAATTTGTATGATGTATGAAGTGATTGATGGAAATGAGTGCACTTGTTTGGTGTTTCGGTGACACACATTTATGGAGACATATTTGCAACAACCTTAAGTGCTTTTTTGTTTCCTCCTTATTGCTTTTTCAACCTGAACTTCAGTCAAAGATGACATCTTATAGGTTGGTAGCCGCTGAAGCACATACTGGATTACAGTATGTGATGTTACTGTGATTTTATGCCTCCATCTTGTGGCAAGAAATGAGCATGAAAGTGAAACCTGACTGATTGAAAAGGTATTCATGGTGTGTTCTGTGTTCTAACAGCTACAGTTCCAGCAGATTAGAATCAAGTATAACATTTATACTAGAGATACCACTTTTTTATGTCCGATACCGATACCGATATCATAAATTTGGATATCTGCCGATACCGATATGAATCCGATATAGTGTTTTTTAATCAACAAAACTGTTTTTTAAATATCTTGCTGCATTTTGTATAAGTTCATACTCAAGTTTAAAACAACAACTACACTAAAGCTATTCTGTTATACCTGTATGCAAAAAAAAATATTTCATAGTTCAGCAATACTGATCAATCTAATAAACTTAAACCTACACCATCCTCCCTATTCTGGTATTTTAAAGAGTACTTAGCTTAAATATTAAGCAACCTAACTAATAGGGTTCCAACTCCCAGCAACAACAAAAATAAATAAATAAAAAATAGGGAACCACCCCTCACGCTCCACCTCATGATGCTTAATCGACGTAATCAACCTTATTTTGATGCAGTGTGAAAAAAAAAAGCACAGAAATCAATTATTTTTCAAGAAATATTAAATAGATTCAACATCTTTCTTCAACAAAATTGCAGACTGCACAGATGGTACCTTCCCAAAGGAAAAAGTACTATAGCTTACTAGGGTATATATATATACACTCAACAAAAATATAAACGCAACACCTTTGTTACTGCTCCCATTCCCCATGGGATGGACGTAGAGACCTAAAATTCATTCCAGATACACAATATAACCATCCCTCCCAAACAGTGGTCACAAATCAGTCCAAATGTGTGGTAGTGGGCACATCTGCTATATTGAGATAATCCATCCCACCTCACAGGTGTGCCACATCAGGATGCTGATCTGACATCATGAGTAGTGCACAGGTGTACCTCAGACTGCCCACAACAAAAGGCCACCCTGGAATGTGCAGTTTTGTCTCACAGCAAAATGCCACAGATGCCACAAGCAATGAGGGAGCGTGCAATTGGCATGCTGACAGCAGGAATGTCAACCAGATCTGTCGCCCGTGCATTGAATGTTCATTTCTCAACCATAAGCCGTCTCCACAGGCGTTTCAGAGAATATGGCAGCACATCCAACCGGCCTCATAACCGCAGACCTCGTGTAACCACACCAGCCCAGGACCTCCACATCCAGCAGGTTCACCTCCAAGATCGTCTGAGACCAGCCACCCAGACAGCTGCTGGAACAATTGGTTTGCACAACCAAACAATTTCTGCACAAACTGTCAGAAACCGTCTCAGGGACGCTCAACTGCATGCCCGTCGTCCTCATCGGGGTCTTGACCTGACTCCAGCTCGTCGCCGTAACAGACTTGTGTGGGCAAATGCTCACATTCGATGGCGTCTGGCACGTTGGAGAGGTGTGCGCTTCACGGATGAATCATGGTTCACATTGTTCAGGGCAGATGACAGCTGAGAATGTCCCAGTTCTTGCATGGCCAGCATACTCACCGGACATGTCACCCATTGAGCATGTTCGGGATGTGCTTGACCGGCGTATACGACAGCGTGTACCAGTTCCCACGAATATCCAACAACCTCGCACAGCCATTGAAGTGGAGTGGACCAACATTCCACAGGCCACAATTGACAATCTGATAGACTCCATGCGACGATGTGTTGCACTGCATGAGGCAAATGGTGGTCACACCAGATACTGACCGGTTCTGGGTCCCCAGACCCCCAATAGCGCAAAAAACTGCACATTCCAGGGTGGCCTTTTGTTGTGGGCAGTCTGAGGTACACCTGTGCACTACTCATGATGTCACATCAGCATCCTGATGTGGCACACCTGTGAGGTGGGATGGATTATCTCAATATAGCAGATGTGCCCACTACCACACATTTGGACTGATTTGTGACCACTGTTTGGGAGGGATGGTTATATTGTGTATCTGGAATGAATTTTAGGTCTCTACGTCCATCCCATGGGGAATGGGAGCAGTAACAAAGGTGTTGCGTTTATATTTTTGTTGAATGTATATTAGACTTAATAGTTACTATATACAGTAATGGACTTCTATTCATTTTGCATCAAATTAAAACTTTGGGTGTCAGATAATTATTTATTAAAAGCTCGACATTTTAAATGAGAATAAGAAAGAAAAGTATGTCTTTGTGCCCCCTTTTCCCTGTTATTGCCCTATCGGCCCCCCTGGCTAAACTTTGCTAGATCCGCCCCTGCACAGTTACCACCCGTCAGCTACGTAGAAAAAGATCCAAGAGTAGAAAGTAATATTAAATAAATTCTAACAACAGCTTATCAAGCTTAAACGTACTGCTGTTGTTCAGCCGCTGGTTTCCTCTTTCTGGTGCAAAGTGGGCCAAAAGCAAACTAGAGACACGGACTCGCCACAGAAAAGCCGATCAGCTGATCATTAAGCAGTTTCATGATTGAAGTAGCAGCAGGAGAGACAGTCGCTTGTTAAGCTTAAGGCAGGAATGCTTTACAAACATTCAGAGATGGACTTACACACTTGCTTTACTTCTCTCGGGATAACTTTGTCGGAGATGAAATGCCGGGTTGCTAGCGAAGCTCCACATGCTATCCAGACCACCGACAGGTCCCGCATGCCACAGCCGCTCTATCACGTGATGCATACTGCTCCGACGTGCTAACGTTCTGAGGTGAGTTACGGCGTGTTGCAAGTTTTGTGAGGTGCTTTCGTGATATTTAATGGATCGGATTACATTTTTTATTTTTCTCCGATATCCGATCCAGTAATTTAGGTCAGTATCGGACCGATACCGATACGTAATATCGGATCGGTCCATCTCTAATTTATACCTTCTCTGAATCACACACACACACACACACACACACACTCCCATAGTTGACTTTGCTCAGTTTTTTCAGAGGTTGCTTGTTTTGAAACTAAAATAAGCTATATCTTATGGATTTGTGTCTTCTCATATGATGTATGATTTTTTTAAAAATATATTTAGAAAAAGTTTTCATATTACTTGTGCTAAAACCGGAGTACTGGTCACTGCAAAGTAAGAAAGCACTGCATTAACGGTCCTGACAGGAGTAGAGAGCATAATTGGCTTCCTGTTGAATCCAGGATCAAATTTAAAATCCTTCTCACCCTAATAGAGCACTTTGCTCTCTGACTGCAGGTTTACTTGTTGAACCTAGAGTACTTTAAAGTAGAATAGGAGGCAGAGCCTTCAGCTTACACAGCCCTCTTCTATGGAAGCAGCTCCCAGTTTGGATTCCTGAAACAATCCTAAAAGTAGGTGTCCAAGTTTAAAATGTTCTTTTTTGGTAAAGTATATAGGTAGGGGAGTTTGTTATTAACCTCTGGCTCTCTTCCTGCCATCACTCCCAACTGGTCATGACAGACCCCTCCCTCAGCCTGGTTCTGCTGGAGGTTTCTTCCTGTCATGAGTTTTCCCCATTTCTACTGTCTTTAACGTGCTTGGACATTGTTTGACTCTTGAGGTTTTCTTCACATTATATTGTAATGTAAAGACCTACAATAATAAAACTTCACCATCCTGTAAAATTGTCCACCCCCCAGGTGTAGATTGACAGTCAAGTTTAAGTACAGGAAACACACTGAATGCTTCCTCTAAATTAAAATGAATAGGTCAGAAAACAACGTGGTGATTTATGTAGACTTTCACTTCATCTTCTAGTGCTGAAAGAGTTTTGGTACCTAAAGAGAGTTATGGAAAACTCATTTTTCTATTCTACTCTCTGGACTCGGTCACATGCTCTGAAGAGTGCGTGTCACCCCCAGCCCCAGTGGGAGAGGCATGACCAGGGTCTCTGGGTCAGGGAAAACAACCAATCAGAAGTGAGCCGCTCCCCATTTCCTGTCCCAAATGCTAAGCATTCACAGCATCTGAGGTTGAAGGAATCACACTAGTCCTTTAGTTGAAACTTTAATAGCCTTTTATTTACACAGACTTCCATCATTTGTACAGACAGTTCAAATTAACACCAACGAGGTCCTTATGAAGCTAAAATGGAGAAAAAAAAAAACCCCACACTCCTATTGAAAGCAAGTAGTGGGTCCATGGCTCAGCTGTTGACTCGTATAAAGAAAAACTTTTGTATATCAGCAAACTCAAAGTTTTCAGAACACATTCAGGATTAACATTTATCAAATGAATTTGATACAATCTACAGTCTGGATTTAGATGTGAAGTGTCAACTTTCCTCTGCTGTTTGGAGAGTTCCTGAGCCGGAGAGTGCAAACAGTCCCACTCCCGGCCACCAGAGGGCAGATGCCGAGAGTGTAGGATGTTTACACTTCCTGGATCTCAGAGGTCAGAAGGAAATGTCAGGCTGGACAAAGTTTAATTTTAATACCTTAATAACAGAAATTCCAAATCACAGAAAATAAAATCAGTGTTTATTCTTTATTCTCTCAAAAAAAAAAAAAAAATCCCTTGTCATGGCAAATTGATATGGACATCACAATTCAGAAGTGAGGTAGTTCAGAACGCTTTACAGAACGCACTACTTTTCACAGCACCAACTTACACTTCCTGCTTCCTTGTGTTTCAGTCCCATACATACACTTCTAACAGGCAAGAAAACAGAAGTATCCTTGCTGTTCTTCCAACATCACATCCATGCCAAAACATTGAGTACTCATTATGTGAACGGGTTCACATAATCACATTCAGGGTGAAGCCCGTTTGGTTAACACAGGGCTAACAAACAACTCACACCTGCAGCCAGTTTACACTCGCCAATTAAGCCAATGTGTCTTGCTAACCACTGCGGCACCCTGCCCCCTTTGTAAAGCACACTAAACTATATTGTTTCATAAGCAAATTATTTTGAACTCTTATTTTAACTCTCAGTTTGACAGTATTAATACTTGCAAACACGGTCCATAGCTTTACCGGTGAGTCTGCAGAGTTACAATTATATCCTCCAGTTTAGCACAGAAGCTTGTGCAGCAACAAACATGCAGCTTCGTCATCTTTAAGTTCCTTGGTGAGACCCTCTTTTATGCAGGGGGGGCTTTTGTGAGTGGAACAGGCCCATTTCCTGGGTTTTCCAGCACCAAGGAAGGAACGCTGAGACTGTTTAGACAGAAACGACAAGCAGCACAGCATGTTTTCATTCATGTATGATGAATGTGGGGGTGGGGGCAGTTTGTAATATTAGAAAGCTTCCTTCCTTCCCTGTCTGTGGCCCTCTAGTCTGTGTTACACCCATTTCCCCTCAGCTCTGATGACATGGTTTATCTTAAAAAAAATTTAAGAAAGAAGAAAAAAAAAAACCCACCACACTCTTAGACCCTTAAGTCAAATTTTCTGAACTTTAACCACTCCTACATCTTCTTCCACCCCTCGTTTCATCTTCATCCTCACCTTCTATCCCTGCTTTTCTCCTTTCAACCCCACTCCTTCCTTTCATTCTTCCCCATTCCTCCCCCCAGCCCTTGTCTCAAGAGAGGATGAAGCCGCTCCCATCCACTGGGAATTGAATGGCCTGAGTGGAGACAGCTATCAAAGCCAGCCGTTTCACACTGGTGCACAGTTTTTTGTATTTTTGCTAAGCGTGCTACTTAGTAACCACCTTACAGCTTTACAACAAAAAAAAAATAATGCAGTATGAAGTTTTCTGAAATGTTTTTCATTTCTTCACAGCCATACGATACACATTTCTGTGATGGTTTCTGCAGAGATCACCTCTTAGACCGTGTGCGTTGCTCTCTGGCAGAGTGACCTGATCACCTGTCTAGATCACAGTTTACACAGCTTCATATACACAATGAGGGAGCTGAAAATACCATTAGTGCCTAAAAATGGATCCAAAACCCCGTTAATCAAAACACTCCTAAACAATGTGGGAACATGACAGTGGGGAAACGGTCCTTTTTTCCCCCAAATCAGCCAATCACTGATAACAGTTTAGCTTTCAGCAAACTCTGTATCATCTGCCATTCATAGCACTAATTAAACAGAGTTTTATGGTTTCTAACATTCCAACATCATTACTCCATTTAAGTTTCTTTTAAAAAAGTATACTTAGTCATTTGGTTAATGTTATTTAATATTACTCACACCATCCTCACTGGCGTCTTGTCACTGATTTAGAAAAACTTTCATGACTTCACTTGTGTGCTGCTTTTATGAAGTTGAGGTGGAGCTGTTTGAAACAGAAAGAACTGAATTTGGAACGAACCACCTGTTGTCCTAGCACAGGGGGCACATGGCTTCTCCGTATTGAGTTTTGTCGCGGTCTCTATGCCTTTCCCCCCTTTGCTTTAAATCGTTTTGCGCATTAGCTTATAGGTTCAGGTTCCTCTCATTTGGTTAGGATGCAGGTATGTTCCTGTGTTCCCAAGCAGAAGAGTCAGCTCATTTCTGAGGAGTGGTCCATTTACAGGCCCACTTATTCCCTAGAATAGTTCATTTTACCTCTTGGCTTTCTTAGTTGCCCACAGAACTCATTTTAGCACCATTTTTTCAAACTCAGTTTAAACCATAACCTTCCTTTGACACGGTTCTCCTTTATGTCTGATCTTTCCCTTATATTGTTCATGACAGTTCAGTCACTATACTTACAGCTGTTTTCACTCCTGTCGCAGTGATGGTACTAGCAGTTGGCTGCTGCAAACATCCGACTGAAAGCCCCAGAAACTAACACCAGCTTCCAGTCAAGGATGTTTACAGTAGCCCTGACTGCCAACCGGCCCGGAGAGGATGAAGAATCTATGAACACACAAACATTTCCGTTAGCCAATCAACAGTCACTTAAAAATACAAGCTTGAATCAGAGTGATCTGCACTGGAAATAATTCAAAGCACACGTCATGTGCCTTTCAACCTTACTAATAAAATGAGAATGATCCTCACAGTTATGCACTCAAGTGTCATCACCTGAAAGTCTCATGATTGTGGAGTGAGTCTTAAAAACAAAGGACTGGACACATTATCAGCGTAAGAGTACACATCTCTACTGGGAAGATTTCTTTTTGTCCTCCTGCCAACTTGGACTGAAAGGCAACAGCGGTGTCTGTGTCACTTCCAGTCTTTCTGACATCTCAAACTTCCACACAGCCTCGCCCTGTTTAGGGTATAATCCATCATCCAACACAAGTTCAGGGTGAATGTAAAGTTGTGCTCGAGCTGGGATCAGTGCCGCAAACACATCATCTTACCCACCCAAACCAACAAAAAGTAAAGTAAGATCATTTTTGATTTTGTGTGAAAGGAGCCGGAGCTGGTAAGGTCCCACTCCACTTTTATATAGAGACAAGAGAAAGAGGAGAGGGCTTTGAGAAAAGCGAGCAATATCAGAGGATTTGATGATAAGGTGTGAAAATATATGTTACTGTGACTCAATGCCAACTGGCTGTACAGCTAAATTCATATATGTCAGATTTTTAGTATGTATATGCGAAGCAGTTTATTTTGGTCAGTTTACCAATGATGTAACTAAGAGGCTGAAGTCATCCATGACAACAGAAGCTGTCAAATTTAGGCTGTAAATGAAAAGTCTGGCTTTACTTTTCATGACACTAACTCGGATCTAATCTAAGACCACAACTTAGGCTGACCTATCGCTACACACTTTTTTGTAAAACTAGTCTTTGTGAGAGTTAACAGCGACCCTCATGACAGTGACATAGATGCGAGATAAGTTTTCAAAGAAAACAACTGATGATGGGCCTCCCCAGCAAAGTTCATACATTACAGCCTTCATTCTATGCTGACTCAAGTGCTGAGCAGCACAGACCAGCATAATTACTGGTCTCCACTATGTTTTGCTGCCCTGCCTTTGTTGTCCAGTAAGCATTCTATCAGCATGTGACATTCCACAACCTAAACTCCCAACCCACACATACACACTATTTACCATGTAAACACAACCCTGCATTTCTGTTTAGCTACCATACACACTCCCACAGCTCAGCATATGTACACACACACACACACACACACACACACACACACACACACACACACACACACACACACAAATCTAATTACTTCTTCACACGCAAATAAATGTGCAGGACTCCCATAGTGCCCTCTCTGACCCTCCTCCCCCAACCCAAACACCTACTTCCTGTTTCTTCCTCTCTCCTCCACTTTTTCTCCATACATACAATAATGGAATGGCATTCTTTTGTGTGTGTGTGTGTGTGTGTGTGTGTGTGTGTGTGTGTGTGTGTGTGTGTGTGTGTGTGTGTGTGTCTGAGAGAGATAGAGAGACAGAGTTAGAAAGACAGCAGAGTACATGTAAATGAGTGTACATGGCTTTGAGAGCATGAATGTGCCCCCGTGTGTGTGTGTGTGTGTGTGTGTGTGTGTGTGTGTGTGTGTGTGTGTGTGTGTGTGTGTGTGTGTGACTGGTAGAAATTGAGAGTGAAAGAGCAAGCGTGCATGTAATCACATGTGTCCTGCACTGAGATAAAGACAGGAATGCTGCTTCCCCATGGTTCCCTCCCTCTGCTCCAATAACAAAGACCTCAAGTGTTAAGTTATTGTAAATCAATCTTTACCATTTACATTTAACCCAGTTTTAGTAAAGTCACTTGGAGTTCTTGACATTTGCTACTACATATAACTAACACCAATCATTGTTCTATTTTAGCGGCTTGTGCATGTTAGAAAGACCAGGCTTCTTTATAGAGCTATAGACTGTATATAAAAGATGGGCAATTATTACTTTGGACTCTGGATTCGGTGACGAACGCATGGTGTGCTTGTTATCTGCTAACGCTAGCAAGCTCAGTTAGCAAGCTCAGTTAGCAAGCTACTTTTGTAAAGTGTACGGGTATGAAGCCCTAACTCAAAGACACAAACATCTTCTAAAAAAATGCTGCAAAATGTTTAGACGTCTGAACACCTGTCAGTCAAAACCACACCCCTAACTGTAAGCCTTTAAAAATCCAAACATGTGACCTGAACCACTGTTTGCTACATTAACAATATTGTTTTATTATTGCAAAGTTGGGCATTTTGAGAACTGTGGGATTGACATTGTTTTTGCACGTGACCATTAGAGGAACTGGAGTTTTTGCCACTTCTCAGTTGGCTTAAATCAAATATAACATGCCAGCTGTCATTTTCTATAATGTCATTAATGTTGTTGTGGACAGCTACAGATTTGCATGTACTTCTATACATACCACAATCTGAAGAATGTCTACAGCATCACACTGTACTCATAAAACACAATAGCAACCTCATGATGTTCAAAAAGAACAGCTGCGTTGTTTATTACGTCAAAAAGAGGACACTTGATTGTTTTGTTAGCTTTTTTTAGCTTGTGGAGATGGATGCATGATGAGATTTACATCATACAGACACTGATTGAGACATTACATGCATACTGAGCATGTCTACTTTACTTAACAATGTGGTTAAATGAAATTTCTTAAATTCCTAAACCAAGAATGAAGTTACAGGTTTTGCTGTACATACTGACTTTCCACAAGATAATAACGTATAAGCAGAAATATTTGTGTCAATTCAGTAAGACTGAGCACAAGACCATATAAAGCTAAACAGTGCTCTTTTTGCCTTGAGAATGTCGTTTTCCTTGCTATGAGAATGCTACAGCAGGGAAGACAACCATCATTGGTGAGCCATCTATGGATAGGGTTATGATTGGTTTAACGTCTACATCTTTTTAGACCATTTTTCCTGTCCGGAAAACCCAAAAGGAAAATCTTAACAAAAAGAAAAACTGTAATGACAAAATTATGAATCTCATAGTTTCTAGAAATCGCCTAATTTAGCATGTAGCTAAGGCAAACGCTCCCCTTAGCCCTAACCCCGACTGAGTTTTCACTGATTTGTTGGATGTTAAAAGCTTGCTGCTCGGTCACTGCTAACTAGCTGAGTAAAAATAAAACAGGAAATCATTTTGCATGTTCCGTTGTGCATGTACATAACAACTTTTTTATTTTCTTATTACACCTTCAAGCTGTAACCTGTTTACTTTTATAGTAATTTAGCCACTAGCACAAAGATTGTTCCTCACATTTTGAGCAGATTCTGTCATTTAAGTCATACCAGTGACACACAAGCTGCCTCCACTGGACCACAAAGAAAATTATAGGGTTAAAAGAAATGAAATATCATGTTAACCCTTAAAGGAGAAATCTGTCTGTTGTAAATGGATGGTTTAACAATGCAAGACAAAGACAGCGTTTCATGAATTCTGCTGACGCAATAGTACATGCTACTGGCCTCGAGCCGTGTCTGCATTTATATATATAGTGTGTGTGTGTGTGTGTGTGTGTGTGCGCGCGTGTGTGTGTGCGCGCACCTGCTTTACACTAAGTTTCGGTTACTATTGCTTTCCGCACTCCAGTGTCCTTTTGGAGAAAAACAAACTGCTCATGTGCAAGCATGCATGCATGTGGACTGTATATGTGTGTATGTGGACTTATGGCTAGTCCTCCCTCTCTCACTCAGGTCACTTTGGGGAACAAAGCAAACTTTATCAGGACATTGCAATCCTGCATTCCCCAGATTCTTAGCACTTGGCAACCAGCTAAAAACAGAGCAGAGAGAGAGAGAGAGAGAGAGAGAGAGAGAGAGAGAGAGAGACACACACAAGCGGAAGACAGAAGAGGAGAAATAAAAAATGTACGCACTACTGATCTTTCCTCACAGCATCTACTGTAGGTTTGAATACAATCTGTACTGTTGCCTAACAGGCTGCCAGATGATCTAAAAACCAAGAGCAGATTTTGAAATGGGAGGAAAACAGCTCCTATTGTTCTATTGTGAATGATGTTTGAAAAATGTATTTGCAAGAATGTCTTTGTGTAATTGTGTAGTAGTGCAGTGTGAGTGCCCTTTACCTATATCCAAGAATAGCAGAATGAATATCATTTCCAACCAAAAACCTTCTATCAGTGGTCTAAAGTTGTAGAGAAAATGGGGAATAGGAAATTCATGTGAAAATGAAGTTTTGTAGACATGATACAGGAAAAGTACTTAGAGCTAACATTTAGAAATATGCCCAAAAAGTTGATTCTGGACGTAGCGTATCCCACGGAAAACACTATGTCCAGCTTTTCAGGATTTCCTTACCTGGATGATTGAGCATCCATCAAGACATTTAGAAATATGGTTGCGATTTTTGTATCAACTTTATGTAGCAATAGTTTGACATTTTGGCGTTCGGTAGAGAACAGCACAAAGAGTAAAATCCAATTCTAAAACCAGGCTGTCAGACGCCTCCTGTCTTATCGTCTAAAGCAGTGCATGACTACGGGCTGCTTTTCAGTTTGGCTTTCGTAAAATCCAGAAGATAAACTCCTGACACAGCTCGCTGCCAAAATGAAGCCGGCATTTGGTTAAACACGAGGAAAAGGCCTTTGAAAAACTAAGCTCTTTTGCAGTTTTATTGTTTGGAAAAGCTGGAAAACTAGAATTTACACCGAGGGTTTGGGTATAGAGAAGTGTACAATTTGAATGAGAGAGTATGGCAGTAAATTATTTTATCACTTTATTTTAAAGGGTTAAATGATATTTGGCAGTCGAAACAGTAAGATAAGGATGAAGGTGGAGCAAGGGCTACCAGACTACTCCATATGAAGACAGGTAACAGGAGGTCATGAACCTGTCCTCAGCCATATTAGCAAAGGAAGTATAATTAAATTATATACAGCAAAATACTTTTGACTAAAAGTACATAACAGGGATGAGCAGAATGAAGAAAAATTGATTCTAGAATTTGCAAGACTTCCAGCATTAAAAACATCAGTGTTCTAAGGCAGAGGCCATCTATCATGGCCTGATCTGTGTACAGTAAATATTCCAAGGTGACGGGCAGTTTAGAGGTGATACATGGATGTTTAAAAATGCTACAGAGGAAACCTTTAAAGCATAGCAAACTCTGTGTCTGCACATTCTTTCATGCACTCGAGAGGCACTTCACTGACATCACAAATACACCAGCACAATGAGAAAGCCACAGTGAGCCAGGTCAAACACCATTAAAAGGTACAGTAGATCAAGGACACGCACTTCAGATGACCTTAGCAGTGTATTGTGCCAAAGTGAGCGTTTGAAGTCCAGCAGCTTCTCATTTGTTCAGTTGCCAGAGAACGTACACTAGAAGATTTGTTGCTGACTTTTTAGAGGAGATTAAAATTCACGTATTGTATTGATTAAAACTAGGGGTTTGAGGTTTGTTTGGGGGGGTTTTTTGGTCTTGCTAGTCATCTATTTCTTGTAGCTCTTTTGTCAAATCAGTCAGATCTGTAAATCTGAAATCTGCTACGATACTCTGGACAAACAACAACATTTTTTTTTTTAGTCGTGCCATAAATTATCTTTTTCTATAAGTAGTCATCTGACATGCAGGAGTAAAATAAAATGAGCTTTTTAGAGCTAAAAGTCCCACGCTGAACTCGACAATTTTGTAAATTAGTAAATGTGGTGCATCTGATGCCAGCTGGAACATTAGAAGACAGATACATATCACTGACTGAATAAATCCTGATGTGAAATCTACCGAAGAACTCTAGAGCAAATACAGTGATAGAAATATAACTTACACAGCAAGCTGATTCAGTTTTCTTTTAAAAAAATCAAAAAAATCTGTGTGGACTGCTGGCCCCGTGACCCAAACCCAGATAAGCAGCATAAAATGGATGGGTGGATGGATGAATGAATGGACACTGTCTTGGTGACAATTGAATGTAAAGTTAACTCTGCCCAGATAAGGGACCGGATGACTAAGATGACCACATTAGAACTGCTGTGTGATAACTTATAGTTACACTGGTCATTAGAATAAATAACTAACAATCATGTAAACCGAGGAGCTTTTCTGGGCTCTGAAAGCCTGAGAACCACATTTCTCATTGCATTATTGCCTATTCTTAAAGTTAATATCAAACTTCAGAAGAATTACTTTACTTACAATATTTTGGCTTCTATCAAGCTTCACATGGTGCACATTCCTACCTAAAGTGTGGCTGAAACATTGTTCCTGATACAGGCCAAAAACATGTTGCAGGCCTGTGAATTGCATTGATGGATGAGTTTTAAGGTCAAAATACAAATACTAGTAACTGCTGGTTGCTTACAGTATCATTGCACTTCTGAGTCAAGTTACTAACGTATAAGCATTAAGAAGGTATATGGTGTGACCAATAAGTGCAATAACACTTTAGAGTCCAGATTTTACAGTACACGCCACTATATCCCTTGGCCAACCCGCACACCTCCACCAAGAACACTCCTGACTCCTAATAAAAGTACAATTGGTGACCAAGTACCTGGATTCCTGGATTATCAAGTTGACACCTACACTTGGCTAGTTACTGCTCAGCTAAGTGGATTTTACATTTACAAGCTTCACTCCATGGCTCAAGCGTCAAGCTTTTCACAGTTAAGCCAAAAGGTTTCTGAAAACACGTCACACAAATACACCGTCTCCCAAATGACTAGCATTGAAGTAAAACAAGTGCTCTCAGAATCAGACTACAATGCACCTTCATTAACAGGCTCGCCCCTGGCCACGACCTTCACAGCAGCACTGAGTGTAGCTGGAGTTTTTCTACAAGTTTCCATTCTTTATCTGATAGCACAAATCCGGCCCTTTTTTAAGGCCCTCCCTTCCTCTGCCATTCAGATCTGTCTCTTTAGTTCTCTCTCTCTCTCTGATGACCTGGCCTCGTGTATGAGTCTCTGTCAGCAGTTTAACGGACCGGTGGATATTCCGATCAGGGTTGTGAATACTAACAGAGCTGGTGGCCCGTGAAACCAGAACCTCTGATTATTAACATCGCTGACTCCTAGAGGACCAAAATGAGGAGTTAATGTTTCTCAACACCCTTGGCTGCAAAGCAAAAGAGACTCTCAGGAACCTTTAGTTGGAAAAGTTGGTAATAATATGCCCTGGTGTTTCACACACTTTTTGGTCTACATTGCTAAAATACACCAACACCAACATGCTAGCAGTTGTAAATATAAATACTTACTGTTACAGTTTTAAATGATCCAGCAGTTTTGGAAATACTTATTCGTTTATTCCCAAAAGTGAGAGAAGATTATTTACTTGTACTTCTCAGGTCTGTGCATTAATTACTGAACTGAAATTAAGCTGAGCTCAGCTTTGCAAGCTAATAATAAACCATTTCTTTAACCAGCCCTCTTCAGTGACTCCAAAATGCCAGCAGAAAGTATTCTTTTCTCTATCTAGTGCTGTTTATGGCTGACTTTCTCCCCTATAAATTGTAACCTAATAAAAACCAGACATATGATATTAATCTTCTTCTTTACTATGATGACCATAGTTACATGTGTATCTGTATGAACCCATCTTCTCTGCAATAGGTGGGATAATCTGAATGAAACTTTGTACAAACATCATCAGACTTGCAGCGATAATTAACATCTAAATGCTTTAAAAAAAAAAAAAGATTTAATATAAATCCCAATTTCTTTTGATCTTTATATATATTATGTCCCTTTGTGAATGTAGTGTTACACTCTCCGTTTGCATTTCTATCATGCGCCACATTCAACGTAAGGTTCCCATACGGAACTTAACAGTCACCACAATGGAATTTTGTTCAATTCACCACTAAATACGGAATGAAGAATTTGGAAAAGCACTAAGCTAAATATTTAGAGCAAGTTGATTATTTAGTTAGTTAGTGCTAAAAAACCTTGGCTACACCATGTTACAAAATGAAGGTCCATCTATAGTATTCAAACCGCATGTTTATTGGCTAAAAAGTGTGCAACCACAAGTCATTAACCAATAAGCGTGTGGTTTCCCAGTCAGGCACACCCCTCCTTGTCACATCCGGTTGTCTACGACCACGAAAGCAATGGCAGAAAAGGTCAATTCAAGGCTTTAAAACAGGACTTTAGAAATCCCTGGATGATGTAACGGTAGCTATGTTCATACAGGTATTCTTGGACTCAACTACAGTAGCTAAGCATGAAACAGCTGGAAAAAAAAAATCTTAAATTGACCCTTAATATACAACTTCAGTTTATCCCCAATAGTTTTAGCTACTTCCCTCTTAGCCTGCTTTCTTCTGATAGGCCAGCTTATAGACTAATAACTGTTTTTGGTACTGAAAGCAGTCTGATGCCAAGTTTATGGGATTACCTAATTATCTGATTTGATTTAATTTGGACATCTTAATTTTCACTTTTACAGAGACTCTGCAGGATCATGCAGACTTTAAAGCTAAGACTTGTCTTCAAATGTTAGCATGCAGTGCATTCAGCTTGTTTCAGCTCAGGTCCATATTAGTTCTGCACCATTACTTTCCATTTCTTAGAATAATCCCATTAAAACAGAATTAGGTTTTCCTTCCTCCCTCGTTTCCAGTCCAGTCCTCACTTCGAGTTTGGGTCCCCTGCTCTGTAATGTATTGCGGGATGGGCTGAGAATTCAGGAAGTGGCTCCTGCGGTCTCCATAGTAACCCTGAGGTCAGCCCCGCAAGGCCGGAGACCCCTCCTCAAACACAAAGAGCTGAGAGGCCTAGATAAACACAAACAACCCAGATTGCACACACTTAACAAACAAACACTTGCACACACAAACCCAGGCGAGCACACAAGGACGTGGAGTGCATTCAGCTAACTAAAGCACTTCCTGTGTAATCTATAGCAGGAACACAGCATACAGCATGGAAACTACTGTAAAGCACTGGTAAAGATAAAGCAGGCTATTTAGCTTACTGGTTAACAAACTGATCCTTTGACCATCCCAGTGCTCCTAGTAGATTATTGGCTCTGCTGTTACATGGTACTGGCATTTTAAGAAAAGGGACACCATGACACCAACATTTTTCTTACATTTATCAAATATTTATGTGAGCTTTTTACGTGAATACACCAAACTGCTTTCTTCTGTTAAACTTTTTGCACAAAAAGGAATGGTGGTTCTTGAAGATGCCCATAAAATAAGCGCAGTTACAAACTTACAATTAGAAATACAAAAGAAGAAAAACGAAATCGATGAAATTTTTTCAAGTGAAATACAAAAAAATATGGTTTTTTTAAAACAAAGATACTATGAGGTAGGAGGCAAATCTGCTAAATTACTGGCTTATAAATTAAAAAAACAACAATTAGAAAATACAATATATAAAATAAAGGACCCTCAAACAAATAACATTGTGTATAAACTTGAAGATATACAGTCAGCCTTCCTAAAATTCTACAAAGAACTATATACACAACCTAGAGTGGATATTAAAGGTATGATATCTTTTTTAGATTCATTCGACTTACCAAAGTTGAATGAAAAACAGAATATAACCCTAATCAAGGACATATCTGAATTTGAAATTAAAAAAGCTATTACAAAATTGAAACCGAATAAATGCCCAGGCCCAGATGGATTCCCATCAGACTGGTATAAAGAAATGAAAGAGGTACTGATTCCTTTGATGAGAACATCATTCAACTATATTTTAAAGACGGGAGTAATTCCCCCATCTTGGAATGAGGCTTCTATCTCTATAATAGCTAAAGAAGGAAAGGACAGGCTTGACTGTGGAAATTACCGCCCCATTAGTGTTCTTAACCAGGACTTTAAGATATTTACATACATTCTTGCCAAAAGAATTGAAAATATTCTTGTTCAGATAATTAGTTTGGATCAGACTGGTTTTATTAAGCAGAGACAAACGCAAGATAATGTTCGCCGAACACTACACGTTATTGATTATGTTAGGAAAAATAAAATTCAGATGGTCCTTATGAGCTTAGATGCAGAAAAGGCCTTCGATCGGGTTAATTGGGAATTTTTATACAAAGTCATGGATAAATTCGGATTCCATCAATCGTTTATCAGGATTATACAAGCATTATATAAATCACCAAAGGCAAGAATCAAAGTTAACGGGGCGCTTTCAAATGTTTTTAACCTACAGAGAGGGACACGTCAGGGTTGTCCTCTAAGCCCCTCACTCTTTGCTCTCTTCATAGAGGCCCTGAGTCAAAGTGTAATACAAAGCAATACTATTACTGGAGTCAAGATTAGGGGTCGAGAGCATAAGATTTCCTTGTTTGCTGACGATATTTTGATTTATTTGACAAATCCAAACACTACTTTCCCCAAGCTATTGTCACTTCTGGAGATCTTTAGTTCAATATCAGGTTATAAACTAAATATATCGAAGACTCAGATATTAACTTTTAACTATGAGCCCAATTATGAAATTAAGGCTAAAGCCAATTTGAAATGGGAAACGGAGCAGATGAAGTATCTTGGAGTAAATATTACTAAAGATCTGTCTAAGATATACAATGCAAACTTTAATCCTTTAAGTTATAAAATAAATGAGGATATTAAAAGATGGAATTTATTACCATTTTTAAATTTTGAATCACGTATAGATACAGTTAAAATGAATATCTTGCCCAGGATGCTCTACCTATTCCAAACACTCCCTGTAGAAATAACTGACAAACAATTTCGGGAATGGGACAAAATAATCTCTAGGTTTATATGGCAGGGGAAAAAACCACGGATTAAGTACCAAACTATTCAGTTGGCTAAAGACAAAGGAGGGTTGGGGTTCCCATGTTTGAAAGACTATTATATTTCTGCTCAATTGAGGACATTAGTGTGTTGGTGTAATGTAGATTATCAAGCGAGATGGAAAGAACTAGAAACAGTGACCTTAAAAGATTCTCCAATTCAGGCAATTCTAGGGGATGTGACACTTATTAAAAAACAAATTCATCAAGGAAACCAATGGATTAACCTACCTTTAAAACTCTGGTTACAATTTCTTAATAAGAATGATTGGATTGAAGAGGTTAGGATTTTAAGATGGTGCGCTTTTGACAGTGATTTTTTACCTAATGAATTGGACGTAAGATATAAAAAATGGTCTGGACAAGGTTTAACGGCATATTGTATGTTTTACGATAAGGGAATTCTTAGGGACTTCCAATCAATAAAAGATCAATACCAGTTAAGTAAAACGGACTTTTTTAGGTTCTTACAAATTAGGCATCATCTATATAATTTTATACCTAAGAGAACAGATCTTTTTTCTTTACCTGTTCTGAGTATATTTGTCAAGGCTTATCAGGCTGACACAGGCCTTAAGGTGATTTCAAGATTGTACAAGGGTATACAAGAGGTTAAGAAGTGGAATACTACCTACATCAAAAAAAAATGGGAAAATGAAACAAATATAGCAATATCAGATAACATTTGGTATGAGCAGTGCGCTTTTCAGTGGAGAATTTCTAGTTCTAATACATGGAGATGTTACGGTTGGAAGAGTATCTGTAGGTTTTTTATTACCCCTGCACAAAGTAAACATTATTTCAATCACTCTAATTGCTGGAGAAATTGTGGGGCCCAAGGAGTAAAACATTTTCATCTGTTCTGGTCTTGCCCAAGGATCAACATTTTTTGGGTATTGATCCACTCTGAGTTGCAGATTATTTTTGGTATGCAGCTTCCCTTTAATTGGGACGAACTTTTGTTTGGATATTTATACTCAGTAAATGTAGATAAAATGTCTAAGCAGTTGTATGGTATCCTGAGTTTGGCTGCCCGTAAAATTATTACCAAGAAATGGCTTAGTGCAAAAATTCCATCACTGGGTGATTGGCATGAGACTGTACATGGGATGTTTAAAATGGAAAGAATTACCTTCATTAAAAGACTCCAGTTTGATATATTTAGTGAAATTTGGGGTAAATGGAAACACTACATCCGGTTAAGGAGACCCGATCTTGTTTGAATCTCTGTAACTATATATGCCACATTTCTGAATCGTTATGTGTTTATATGTATATGTTAGTATGTATGAGACTACAAGTGAACACATATGTAAGTAGGTATGTGTATGTATGCTTAAGAATATGGGTGTGTGAGTGAATATGTGTGTGCGAGTACATACACACTAGAGGGTACACCCGTCTGTTTTTCTTATTTTTATTTTTATTTTTTTTTTATTTACGTCTGTTCTTGATTATATGTTTATTTTGGATTATTTGTGTTTATATAGGTTGTTTAATAAAAAGAGAATAACAAAAAAAAAAAAAAGGAATGGTGGTATATAAGCAGACATCTAAACCAGACTATCGTATCCAAGTAGCGACAGTGACAACAGAAAAATGAGACGTCTTTTTGTGCTCATTCCTGTGCTGTAGGAATAATACTTACTTCTTCCTCACTGTGCCTCTGTCTTCCTCACACTCATGTCTGGGAACCAAACTGACCTCCATCCCAAGGGAGGAAAGAGCCGGGTGAATGGGCCGGCCCCAGAGCTTCGCTTTCATACAGCGCGCAACCCGATACAGATTACACATTACTTTTAAGAGTCAAACCAGAGACAGTGCGACTGAACTGTGACCTCTTGGTTGGTGATCATTAGAGCGAAAAAACAAACAAAACAACTTATAATACATCATCCCATAAGGGCCCTGTAACCTTTGCTGCATGGAGTTTACAGTGCTTTGTCCTCCTCTGCATCTCTTTGTTCTATTAATGTGTGACCTGATTACACTGCTTCATAGTATTTCTGGAGTAGCCTACTTGAACTTTAAAAGGTTCAGAACTAAGAGATATTTATAGACCACTATAGCCCATGGAAGTTGCGATTCCAGTTAGTAAAAATGAAGACCCTGTTTTCTTCTTTGAATATAACCACTCTGTGTAATCTGATTATTCTTACTTCTAAGTAGCAGCAGGCACAATTTAATCCAACAGAAATGGCAATGCATCCTGTCATAAACAGATTCAGTTAGGGAGATGACATGCAGATCTAGACAGGCGGTTTTCTTAATTGTATTCATCTTGAGAAATAAATCTGTTTACTCCCTGGGATTTATTCCAAAGAACAGCAGCATTACTAAAAGCACAACTTTAACAACTGTGTAATGACTGATGGGCAAGTGATGCTTCAACAAACCTCACACGAAAACCTGCCCCCTACAAACTTTAGTGTCAGTCTATAAGGACATACAGGGTACACAATGAGAACAAGGCCAGATTATAACAGAAATTATTGCATATTCGGCCTGCAGATATGTAACAACTTCTCCGGTGAAATCTTTTTCTGGTTCTCATGTCGCTTGACTCCGCTCATTGGCTCATTATGCGGATGTAAGGTGTGAGAAAACAGAGGAACCGATTCTCAAAGTTATTTTTGTTCGCAACTAGCTGCGCTTTTGATGTTACAGCTGAGCCGACCTAAAGAACTGGATGTTATAATGACGTGAATAGCTAAATGACTACTCTCCGGTGTATGGAAACGTGCTGAGAGTTCCGGTATCTCAAAGGTCGTTGTTTTTTTGAAGGCGGTTTGGCACCATAAGAAGTTAGAGGACGGAATGAGTGCAGAGGTAAGTTAAACTCACCGTGTTAACGTCCTCCGCGGACAGCTGCGGCAGGCAGAGGGCCAGCTCTGCTGCTCTTTGTATTTCGGGATAACACCGACTAGCATTCTTTTAAAACAGTTAAGAGGTCGAGTGAGGGTCAGAAAATACACGAAGTCTTCCATGAGTGCCGCTCACTTGTCCCGGGAGTCTATGGTGGAGCAGGGATAAAGTTCTTCTTAAAATTATTCCGCCGAACCTGCTCTCCTCTCAGCCTGCACTCTGTCAACTCTAGGTTTTTGTAGGAAGAACGTTGGACGGAGCCCCGCCCCTTTATGCTGACCGCTGTCAAGTTTGCTTCAAAAACGATGCGTTTTTCGGTCATATTTTTCCGCTTAAAAATACCGCATTTTTTAAGTAAAAGTTTGCGAACATTATTCCTATAACTACTTAAACATTGTTAAGAAAACAGAATATTTACCAAGTATTTATTTGAATAGAATTTGATGCATTTAACAGTAAAATTAATGCTTTTGTTTTGAAAGTATTTACATTATTTCCGGTATAACCTTGTTAACTACGTTCAATTTGTTGTTTTTCAAGACTGGCCAAAAGCAGGCAGGCCGTAGGACAGCCACACACACACACGCACGCACGCACGCACTCACACACACGTTGTTTGTCCTGATCTTCTAATAAAACTTTTATTTATCACGTTTTTAATGAGGCCGTTTTAAAGAATTGACTGAATACGTGAACACAACTACAGGTTAATCAGGTGATCACTGAGGAAAGATCTAACCTTGCAGAGCCCGCATCGACCTCCGGCTGCAGACTGTTGGCAGGTCAGCTGTACGCTGATTTTCTTTCCTTCCGCACGACTCAGCTCAAAATGTTTCAATAGTGTGTCTCCTTTTATGTGCAGATGTTCTCCAACTTGTACTGCTGGTTATGTAAAGGGGTTTGCAGTTTTATTATTCTCACAAGAAGCCTCAGTTGATCACATGTAACAGAAGGACATAGTCAAACCCTGACAAATTTTCATGTCATAATAATCTAATAGTATTCATGTTCTTTAAAGGCTATAAATTAGAAAACGTATTACAGTTCGTAGCCTCAAAAGAGCTAACAGATTCCAGTATGTTGGCTGAGGAGTAATGCGCAGGTATCAAAAAGCAGGTGCTCGTTGGATTCAAGGACAGAAAGAATATTTGACCTGAGGTCTGATCACCACATATAATTCTGAAGTGAAGGATTATGTATCCTGAGAACATGTATAGAAAATATAACAGCCTAACTATAGCTGTACCTAAACACAAACTCACATCATTTTATGCAATGTCTGATATGGACTTCCCTTGTTAGCTTACTATTACTGTTGTTGTAGCAAATAGGCTACCAGGACTTAATACTTTAATTAAACAAATATTGTAAGAAAAACGTGTGCACTTAACCTTTTAAATTTGAATACATAATTGTATCTCCTCTTTATCTTGTATAGATAAAAATGCATAGATGCATGTAAATGTATTTAATTTGTATTTAAATACAATTCATCCAATGCTTATATTTTACGTCAACCTTCTGTGGCCTAATATGTCACTTAAGCTGACCGAGAACTCTAACCATAACCATAACTAATCCTAGGCAACCAGGATATGTTTTTTTAATCAGAATTTTATTTTGATTTAATTATCATTCCCAGATTTGCAATCAGGAAACAAAGAAAATCACCATTCTGTGTGATTCAACTGAAAAAAAAAAATCAATTAAGTCTGTTTTGCTTTTCTTTAAAATATACGATTGGCGTAGGATTACTTGTCACCAGTGTTGGTCAAGTTACTTGAAAAAAGTAATCAGTAACTAATTACTGATTACTTCCCCAAAAAAGTAATCCCATTACTTTACTGATTACTTATTTTCAAAAGTAATTAATTACTTAGTTACTTAGTTACTTAGTTACTTTTTAAAAACACGATTTACAACCTGAATAGGTGATAAAGCGATAAATCTTTCAGCCCAATTCTACTTTTTCTGCATAATCCATCATACAAAATGTAATCAAATGGAAAAGTCTCTTTTTTTAACTTGTTTTATCAGTTTTAACCTTTTAACTTTATGCATCAAGCAAAAATTTAATTATATGCAACATTCTCTGACTTTAATAAATTTGTTTAACATTTAAAAACTATTTTCTGCACATTCCAGCACATAAAATAAAATATTTTTTGTGTTTACACTCAGTCTTTCAAATAGATGCAAGTAAAACACAGCAGAAAATAAATAAAGTCAAAGACTAGCGGTCCTGTTGCTCTATTTTCACCTGTAAAGCAGGAGTGGGTTAGGCGGAGGTTTACCCTGGTGCAGGTGTGCCGCAGCGGTCAGTGGAAGAATCCGCGAGTTTCTCTATGAATTTCCCATTACGTCGTTGCGCACTCGGTGCTTGTTTAGGGGTTTCTTTTGCTGTAAAAAAAGTTTTCTTCCCACGCACAACCCTAATGTTTTTGTCACTTTTTATGGAATCAAACTCAAAGTAAGGTCAGTACTTCCACGCTTTAAATGCTGCACGCTCATACTCTCTCCCGCACTCGATATGTGATCCATTGTTGATCTGCACACAGCTGTTGTCACCAACAGCGCACTCGCTTACATGAGACATTTTCGCAAAAAAATCACAGTTTTAGTAACGCAGTAATGCAGCGTTCCTACGGGAAAGTAAAGGTAATCTAATTACCGTTTTTGCAATAGTAATCCCTTACTTTATTCGTTACTTGAAAAAAGTAATCAGATTACAGTAACGCGTTACTGCCCATCTCTGCTTGTCACCTGTGATGACTGTAACATCAGAGTGTTAAACCAAATTCAATTGACATCATGCATCAGACAGACACACTCATCCTAGCTGGAGCTGTGCTTGCAAACACTTTACAGTAATCCTTGTACTGTATTTAGATAGGCATCAACCAGTCTTCACTGGCGCAATCCACCTTTATTCTGCCTGAGATTATTCTGCCTCTATAACGATTTAACAAAAGGCGACAGTGGCATTCGATTTCTATCAGCATTTCTGCCCATAGGCTGTTTGTAAAAGATTGGTGTACCATTCATGTAAAGTACCTACTTATGTTAAGTATTTGTGTAAATGTAACTAGTGATCTTTTTTCCCCCTAAACCGTCATCATACAGCTACTTTTTATGAGATTAGCCCACCCAGCCAGTGCTGGTTACGTAACAACGATTTAAGCATCAAAGAGCTGTGAAGGCGATAGCAGGAGGAGTACCTGGATTCCAACAGGTTTCACTGAATACCACATGGTGTTTTTCATGAAGTAGTTCTGAATAAACTAACTATTAAAAGCAAATAAAGGCCGTTTTGGCTTTGCCATGGCCCACTTTGAGAGTTCAGGGCTGGACAGCCTTTGTCCAAGTGCTGTGTGCTGTCTGGGCAACCCCAGGCAAGCCCAGATCCTAACCCTGAACTGGCCCCTTGAAGGAGAGAGAGCCGACCCAAATATGCTCACCTCGAAAGATTAACCTCTGAATGTACTACACATCCAGTCAAGTCCCTTTTATATGTGCAGCACTTTGATTTTTAAAACAGGAGCTGACCCATAGTGAGGGAAATCTCCAGATGAGGGAATTTTATAAATACAAAAACAATAAAAAGGAAAACCTAGACTTTGTAGATTTCATTTAACCTCACACTGGTGAAATTCCCTTGGAACAGCAGCAGTTTTAACCTGAAATAACAGTATACATTTTAGCTGTTTGCTTTTTCCACTGCCCTCACTGCTACATTGTTTTGGCTACAAGCTAGTGCACAAACCTACTAGTAGAACCTGCTGAAAGTGGGTTACACAGCTAAGGGTAGAAGGGCAAGTGTTTATACTCAAAGCACATGAGGATGTGGGTGATAGGTAAGAAAGCTGACACTCACAGCAGCGTTTGGATGTGTGACCAACAGACGATATCAGCTGAAAGTTTACAGCAGGTCACTGTATTATAAAAACATAATTTCATAATTATGCAAACATTGATTGAGAACTGTATTTAAATGCAAGTTCAACATGTTGATCTGTTTTAGCGATGCTAATGATCTAACGGTCTCAGTCAGGCTATCCAGTGGTCAAGACTGAAAAGCACAAAGCAGACTCAAAAAGTCCTGCAGCTCTGTCCATAAAACCACTGTCCCCTTCAAGGTGATGTCATCTGACCTCTGGCCAGTGTGCATTTTCTCAAATTTGCTCTCAGAACAGACAACTTTTGTGTCAGAGGACCCAACTATCATGTCAGCTTGGAGACCAAACAACAGTGTTCAGTCAAAAAACCTTATGTGCCCAAGATCAAATGAGGAACTTTATATCCAGAGTATGCTCTACTTGTGTCAGCACGGGCTCATGCACTATAACTTAACACATGTCAAACTCAAGGTACTCCATGTAGTAACAAAAAGACCCTAAAATAATACAGAGAAAACTCTGGGGAGAGAGAAAGAACAAAAGGGTAAACTGTGGCTAATAACAACTAAGGCAAGGCAAGGCAAGGCAAATTTATTTGTATAGCACAATTCAACAACAAGGTGATTCAAAGTGCTTTACAGAGACATTAGAAACAAAAACAAATAAAAGCATGATTTAAAATTGATTAAAACAAGCAAACAAACTAACTAAACACACACATTTCACACCTGTTCGCGCGATCTGAACCCTTATCGTAAGGGGAGCTACCAGTCCTTCTGTGGACGAGCTACTTTCTATTTTAAATTCCCTGAATTTAAAATACTCTCTAGACCCAGTCTAGACCCAGTTGGGGAGCTAAATGCAGGTGAGTGAAGATGAAATGCTCAGTGCATCATGGGAAGTCCTAAGCCTAATCTTTAAAGTGGAGCTCCCAAATCCAAACTAGAAGCTGGTTCCACAGAAGAGGGGCCTGAAAGCTGAACACCCTGCTTCTACTAAACCAACAGTCTCTGAGGGAGGCGTGATATGGTACTAGGAGGTCTTTATGAAAAGATGGGGCCTGATTATTCAAGAGCTTGTATGTGAGGATTTTAAATATGATTCTCTCTTAGTTGTTCAGGCATTTTGAGACATTAAAGGAACTGGAGGGACTTGATTGTCTAACTCCCAAATAAAAACTTTTCATGCTACATGAAAACATTTCATGTAGCATTTTTGCAAGACTGAGCTTTAATTAGCAATTGCCAGCATGCTAATGTTCCAGGTGATAGCTAAACTATAGCTACAAAAGAAGAGGTTTTTCTCTGTATAGTTTTTCTTTTGTGAGTAGGAACCAAATTTATATAGCTAGGAGGTAAAAGAAGAGAATGGCAAATTTGTTAACTTTAACACCACCAGTACTATTTAATGTTGTAAAAGCTACTGTTCTCTACATTGGTTTAGTTATGTGTGGTAAGAGTCCTTTTATCCGGTTTATTGTTACCATTTCCCTATTGACCATCAGGATAATCCATAAAACACTTTGCACAGTTATGGCCACTAGGTTTTCAGGTAAAACGTCCATCCTTGTGTTACTCCAACCAGCTGTCTATCATATGAACATAATATCACAAAGCTTCACTCGACTTAAAACTGAACTGATTAGAATTTGACGGTCGAAGATGAAAGGTCAGACTCAAAGTGACCTCTTAAGCACTTCTTTAGATTTATAAAATGGCCATAAATATGAAAAAGCCAAAGCTGGAGAACAGACATCAGTGCACTCCAACACGTCTCATGGGCAAATAAGGTAGGAAACACGCAACTGACAGGGGTAAAGGCATTTACTGCCTTTACTGGAAAAAGCCTCTGCATTAGTAATCACGATCTGAGCAGCAGCGACAGAATGGAAAGACTCATTAGTGTCAATTCTTCTAGACAGTAGATCATTATCTTTCAACTGGAGAGTCAGTTCAATCTCAAAAGAGGTGCTGATCTAAACGCAGAACACACAATTTTCATCAAGGAAACCACGTCAGGGGTGGTCCTGTTTACTAAGCAAATGTAAGTTTCATATACATGAAAATACAAACATAGCAGCAGAGAGACAAGCACAGTGGTAATGATCGGGTTTCACTGATCTCTTAGAAGCAGCCAGAGAGCAGCGATGATGTGATGTGTAGAGTGCTCCCTGGGATTGACACACAGGTGATCACTGATCATCTGAAAGGTGTAGAAACAAGATGCTCTGCAGCCATTTGGGTATCTTTAAATATCTTTAACAGCACTCTCCCCAACTTTCCCATGGCTGCTCTTTCCCTGGTTATATCTGAGAAATAGATACCTTTCCTAAAGACAGCTAAACAGTCTCCACAGCAGCAGTAACCAAACTTGTTAGCAGTGTGATCAGCTGATGACCTGTTGAGGATGTACCCATCACCCAAACTTGGATAAACAGTTCAGGACTTTACCTGTGGATTCTTCAAAAACACATTCTCTTTTTCCATTAAACAGTAGCGCATATTGATTTTCATAGCTTCTTTTTCAGCTGTATACACCACATGTAAACATGTGAAAGAAATGTATAAAAAAATAATGCAATACAACAGAACAATTCATACATACACAGAAACAAGCCCCCTGTGACTGAGAATAGTGATTGTGCGCTCCAGGATGTAGTGATGTTGTTGATACTGTTTGCCATATGGGAGAAAGGAGGCCATACAGTGAACTGTATATGATATACACTGGGCAGGTCTGTTTTTGTTTTTGTTTTTTATTAAACAATAAGAAACATAAATTATTCTTGTAATAAAATTAATCAGAAAAGAGTTTACTGAGGTCATGAATCAAAGGTGCCTGGTGGTAATTTTCCTAGTTACCTTCTGCAGCCAGAGGTGGCACCTCCTGCTGGTCACTGGACTGAATGGACTCTACCTACTGTATCTATACATTACAGTTTTTCCTGATGGCTTAAGCACATTTTTTGTAACTATTGGCTATTTTTGCAAAACTCTACACACAAATAAGAAAACCCTTCACCCAATCAGCAAAACATTGTAGTTTTCTTGTAAAAGAGAATAACCCTTGCTTAACTCTCCACACCTTTGTAAAAATGGTATTTTCGTATCCAACAGTTAACACAAGCCATCATATTAATAAGCACACAATGCACCAACTAAACACTGATGGTATGAATAAAAAACACATCTGGCTTTTGCTTTCTCTGTGCACAAAGTAGGCTATGTCAGTTTGAGCTCGTACTTTTGTCATAGGTCTGTAAACATGGAGGGATCCAAACTTCAAGTACTGGTGTTTATTTACACACATCAAAACAAACACAAGTGTTTATTTCTAAGTATAGGATTATTTGCAATCGCCATATTGACTATATGGGTTTCTTGGTCTGCAGTGAACATGCTTCCTCTGCCCCAGCATCTGGTCACAATTTCAGTATTTTTACATCTATGGTATTGTGTTTCTCATTGGTATATGGCAGTGCTACAAATCTTAGTGCAAAGTGACTGTACTAACCGATTCTCAAAATGTCCTTATGATGCTTGCTACAGTGTAGCGGCTCGAGTTAGGCTGAACCCGTTGGCCAGTTTCCCTCAGGGTCATTCCACGGTTGATTACATGGTCCACTATTGTAGCTCTGATGTCATCAGCAATTCTATTTCTTACTCTTCTTACCCTTCCTCTCCCCCCTCCTCGTCCTCCTCTTGCTCCTCCTTGTCCTTGTCGTCCTCTTCATCCTACTTCTTCACCTCCACGTCCTCTTCCTCGGCCTCCTCTACTTCTCACTCTTTCTGCTCCCTCCATTGTACTCCGCACACACAGCTTACCTGTATTATAGTGCTTAGGCTGATTGCAAAGTGAACTAATTATCTAAAAAAGTTTTCACATGTGACAGTGTGCCAGACAGTTGGCAAAATAGTGTAAATAATGGCTTTAAATGTGTATAGTTTTGCTAGGAGTGCATTGATCATTTGGAAATTGAGTGTAAAGCAGTGAGTTGTGTTTACAGTTCTGCAAAAAGAGTGCTGTGCAGTGGATTGTAACTACAGGTTTGCAAAGTGTGTATTACAAAATGGCAAACTGAGTGCAAAGCAGTTTTTGTGCTTTTAGTTTTTCAAACTCAGTGAGTGGTTTTGCTATAAGTATTAATAGTTTTAGAAATTGTGCTATAAGAATCACAGTTAGGGTTTAAGCATTCAGAAAAAACTGTAAGAACCTTTTACTTTTATCTGGATAAAGAGCAGTGCCTGAAATGTCCATCTCAGCCTCCCCAGAAAGCTCAATGCAATCTTAATTATTTTTTCCAAAATATGACCACACTAGGAATAAGCTAAGAAGCCCGTGTAGGAGGTCTTCTAATGTAATGTCTCTGCTCTCATTTCTTTTTGTGTTTCCCTTTTCAAGAGCCCCACTTTAGGGCACTATTTTCACATTTACACACAAAGCAACTTACTGTTAAAATTGTACTTTTGTTTCTTATGTAAAAACATTAGAGCGATTCAACATTTGACTTGTGACACAGGAAGGGGACTTGGGATCAAAACGGGCTGTATGTGGCTTATATGTTTGACTTATTCTAAGTTCTTTTAGTTCACTTGTACCAACATAGATGGGAATTCAATTACTATATTTTCCTTAACGTTATGTATATTTTTTTTCATTCTGTTTATGTGGTCATAAGATTTAGAAAAGCACTTTGGCACTGTTCTTTTAAGATGTTCGACACATCTTGCCCGTGAAACAGTCTATGTGGATACTAAGTATCAAAATAACAAGTCTCCACTCTAACATCCTGTTACTCAGACACTGTAAATTCCCTATATCTGGATATTTTCTGTCTTCAGGCAGAAAGCAAAAGAAAAAAAAAGGTCACAGTTCGAGAAGCTCTACAGAAGCTGGCTCCGTCCTCTTCTGTTACTCTGTATTGAGACAGCACCATCTAGTGGAGACCCATATAGTCAATATGGCGATTGCAAATGATCCTATACTTGGAAATAAACACTTGTGTTTGTTTTGATGTGTTTGAATAAACACCAGTACTTGAAGTTTGGATCCCTCTATGCTTATGGATCTATGACAGAAGTATGAGCTCAAACTGACATAGCCTACCTTGTGCACAGAGGAAGCAAAAGCCAGATGTGTTTTGTATTCATACCATCAGTGTGCAGTTGGCGCATTGTGTGCTTAGTAGATGATGGCTTGTGTGTACTGTTTGATACGGAAACACCATTTTTACGAAGGTGTGAAGAGTTAATCTAGCTGTGTTTGCTTTTGAAAGAGAACTACAATGTTTTGATTATTGGGTGACAGGTTTTCTTATTTGTGTGAAGAGTTTTGCAAAATTAGCCAATAGTTACAAAAAATGTGCTTAAGCATACAGAAAAAACTGTAAGTGGTGACTTACAGTGACTTACTGCTGAATCCTACTTCCGGGCCTACAGTAGTCTGCATTTACAGTTTTTGCCCACTGCTTGAACACATTTTGCAAAACCCCGCTCGCTGTGCCAAAACTGTACACACAAGTACACATGACACAACACTGGGAAATATACTATTCTTTTTTTTTTTTTTTTTTTTTTTAAATGACATCAGAAACAGCAGTATGCGACATTACGTGATGGCAGAGCTTCAGTTCATCCTTTGTCATTTTTTTTTTTTTTTTTTTTTTTTTTTTTAATAAATAGGACAGGGGGAATGAATGAGAGAAAGAGGGGGAGAGAAAGAAAGAAAACCAAAGGGGAGAAGAGACGGTGAGAAGGGGGGGGAAGAGAGAGAGAAAAAAAAAGAACTCCTGGGTCACCTGTATGGAGAAAAAAAAAAACAAACAAAAAAAACAAACAGAGGAGACAGCAAACAACAAAGAGCAACATAATAATAGAGAAAACAAAGCACCATCACAATAAACTAGCTAGTCATAGATATCAATATTTACTAAATAATAAACGATATTGTGCAGCACGCAAGATAGACAGCGCACAGTGTGCTTTGAGGCAGCAGCCAAGAAAGCTTTAGTCCGCGTCTGTGAATACCAGAAAGACTTACAGTGACTTACTGCTGAATCCTACTTCCGGGCCTAAAGTAGTCTGCATTTACAGTTTTTGCCCACTGCTTGAACACATTTTGCAAAACCCCGCTCGCTGTGCCAAAACTGTACACACAAGTACACATGACACAACACTGGGAAATATACTATTCACATCTGTGCCAAATTGGAACTCTACTCCCAAAACCTAAACTCTGCTGTCAAAACCTAACATTCCTTTGTCAAAATGTAACTCTGTTGACAAAATGACACATACCTGCACCATATGCAAACACTCACAGATCAGGGGGAACACACTAGTCTGCTGTACATAAAACACTGCAGTCCTTGATTCCCATTGTTTATTCAGAAGGCACATTTACAGGAGACACATTTCCAAACAACCATAAACGCAAATAGACCTACTCAATACTGTACATTGCAGTACCATGAATACAGGTACAGCAAATAAAACAACAACAACACAATAGTACTGCAATAGAAAAAACACTATACTGTAAACACAAAAAACCATGACAATTGTGCATAAGTGGGCTCATGGATCCCGCCGTCTGTTGGGGTCTGGCCACAGGACCTCATCAACATCGCAAGCAATGTCCTCTCCCGCTAGGCACCGGGGTAAATATCCTCTTGCTCTCCCTCCATCCATGCTTGCAAAGTTCTTGGAATGGCTACGCTGAGGGCTTTTTGTAGTTGGCTAATTGGTGTTCGGTTTTGCAAGTAGGTGCCTTCAGGTGTGTATTTGAGTGGTTGCAATTACCCGATGTGTTTTGTATTTTGGATACATGTGTTTTCCGAATGGCACCCTGAGATTTCATTTTGTGAGCGAAGTGTCTTATGTATGAAATAGAGTGTAGCATGCAGGACCATGTGTGTTGCATGAGGGAGTAGGTGTGTTGCATAATTGGTACTGGGGTGCAAAGCAGCGCTTTTGTTTAAGGTAGGGGTACATGTGTTTGAGGTATGGTAACAACAGCTTCACGTTGTGTTACTTTAGTCTAAGCATGGGTTTATAGTGTTCAAGCAACGGGCAAAAACTGTAATATGGCTTTTGTGTTGTTAACATGTTTACTGAGAACTGAGAACCCTCACGTTAACTTTTATCGAGTGGGAAAAAAGTTAGCTTGTTTATATTATGCTAACATAGCTGTGTCGCTAGCGGTCATGTAGCACATCATTATATACCAGCTAGCCAAACTTCAGTAACCCTACAAACGTCACTGCTGTTTAGTTTTTTGTCTTCATTTATGTTGGCAGTGATAAGAAAGCTGTACATTTTAATTTGTTTCCAAACCGCCGCAGTCAGGACATGCTATATTGTATTTAGATGGAAGCTAGCGAGCTAACTTCCTGCTAACTTCTAACTCCGTTAAATGTCATAAATTCCGTTTTCATGGATGCATGGATGTTAAACTCAGTTGTTACACCTGGTAGAGCAGAACACTGATCATTTTATTAAAGATGAAAGACTTTAGACAGTTTTTCAACTCTCAGTAATGCCACAGTGATCATTTGATATATGGACCTGCAGCAGAGTTTAGGCCCAGACACGGCTAGTGACGTCAGACTGAACGATTGGATGGCGGAGCGACACGATGGTTTTACCGTCGTTGTTGCACAAACCGACGCGTAAAACAGCCTCTTGTCCATCCAGACTCATACTTTAGATATAAGAGAAATAGAGAACTCCAAGAAGAAGCAAAGATAGCCATTACATTAAGTAAAACCATCATGCTCCCGAGCGAGACGAGTGCATCGCTATGAGATCGTACAAAGTTCGATACAGCAAGTCAGTTAAGTGCACAGAGCTGTATGCATGAAGAATCTAAGAAAAGAAGAAATAAGCTTTCATGGATAAAGTTTTGGACTATGATATGCTGCCAAGCTACAAGTCGTGCTAAAATTGAACAATTGCAAACGACTATGTACTGTCGCTGTTGCCAGAAGATGAAAGGAATGTGGACCAGATGCTCTGGTTCAATCCAAAAAAGGAGCAGTTCAGTGCGTTTATGACTGAAGTTGAGAAATGGATCATCGTAACAAGACATCAGCATCAAGATGACATGAGCCCAGATGACAGCATGTCAGTGACTGCTAGACCACCTGCAAAGAAATCAGATACCAGCGTTGGAAGAAGCTCAGTCAGTAGCTGCTCATCAAGGTCGTGCAGAGCTTCTTTAGTATCATCTGTACGGCAGAAAGAAGAAGCAGAGCGCGCTGCTCTGCTCGCACGAGCCGCATCCTTGAAACAGAGACAAGCCTTGGACATTGAAGAATGTAAGTTAAAGTCAAGAAGAGAACAGCTTGAGATCGAGACAGCTATTGCTGCTTCTACAGCCAAAATAAAAGTGTTAGAGGACTGTGAATATGAGAGCTTTAAAAATGATGTGGAACAGTGTGAATCAGCTGTTAAGCAGTTCAGCTTCCAAGAGCCAAAGGTACAAGGTGAACATGATGACTTGCACCAAACTGATGCCAGTGTTATTCCAATGAATCTATGTGAAGTCATGTTGAAACAAAATGATATCACTGAGATGTTAGTCAAACAACATAGACTGTCACATTTGCCTCAAAGAGACATTCCCATCTTTAGTGGTGATCCACTTGAGTTCATACCATTTATAAGAGCCTTTGACCATACAATTCATGACAAAACTGACAGTGACAGGTTATATTACCTTGAACAGTTCACCAGAGGTGAACCCAGAGATTTGGTAAGAAGTTGTCAGCACATGAATCCTCAACAAGGCTACAGTGAGGCAGGGAAGTTGCTGTTTTGTCATTATGGAACTGAGAATTGCAACTGCCTACATGAACAGAGCATTTGATTGGCCACAAATCAAAACAGATGATGCAAAGGCTCTTCATAGCTATTCACTGTTTCTCACTGGTTGTAACAATGCAATGCAAGACATCAGTCAACTGCAAGAGATGGAGATCCCCACGAACCTCAGAGTTATTGTCTCTAAACTGCCATACAAAATGAGAGAAAAAGCCTCTGCTTTTGACATTCAAGAAACAAGTGGAAGGAGAGCAAAGTTCTCAGATCTGGTCAGATTCATAAACAGACAAGCAAAAATAGCTGCAGATCCTTTGTTTGGTGACATTAAGGATGCTGAAGATAAAGCAAAGTCGTTTGCAAATATGAGAATGACTAGATCATCCAGGCAAAGGGGAAGCACATTTGCTACAAGTGTAACACAAGCTGCAAATGAAAGGTCACCTGAAATTAATAAAAGTGCTTCTTGTCACACTAGCAATGCCTTCCAGAAACGATGCATATACTGTGAAAAACTGCATACACTGGCAGAATGTCAAAAGGTCAGAAACCAGCCTTACAAAGAAAGACTAGAGTTCCTTAAAGCAAAGGGTCTGTGCTTTGCATGTCTGACACAAGGTCATCTGAGTAAGGACTGTAAGAAAAGATCATTGTGTGAGTACTGCTCTAAGAGACATCCAAGTATGCTTCATTGGACAAGGGAGGAGGACAGTAAGGCAGACGATTGCATCCAGAGAAATGTCTCAGACATTCCCACAACAAGTGATGAAACACACAGTTCAGGCAGAATTTGTGGAGCCACAGGGGCCGGAAAAGGCATTCATGTGTTATCGATCGTTCCTGTGTCGGTTAAGTTAAAGAAAGCCAATAAGTTGATTGAGACTTATGCATTCATGGACAATGGGAGCCAAGCCACGTTTTGTTCAGAAAAGCTGATGAGACAACTGGGTGTAGAAGGTAAGAAGACAAAATTCATGCTTCGCACAATGGGACAAGAAAAGATGGTGACAAGTTATCACCTGTCAGGATTAGAAGTGTGTGGTTTAAATGAGAACACCTATATACAGTAGATCTTCCTGACATTTACACTCATGCAGACATTCCAGTGTCTAGAGAGAACATCCCTACACAGGATGACTTAAAAAGGTGGCCACACTATGCGCTTACCTGCTGCTCTCTGGCAGGTAGCTCCATGCCCTCCTGGGTTTCAAATGCACCTTAGAACACACATGCATCAACACTACAATGAGCGGGTGGAGGGAGGTTTGGAGTCTTCTCTCACCCCCGTTCTCTGCGGCCTGCTGGAGCGGGGGGCTAGGAGGAGGAGTTGGCCGTCCGACTGCGGTCTGGAGTGTGGGGCCTCCCTGCTGCTGCGGAGTCGGGGCGGTCTGCCTCTCCCCACCGCAGGGAAAAGGGTAACACCACCTGGGTCTGGGTGCAGTTCCCCCTTCCAGGGGCAAGGGTACCTAGACCCGGTTCGTAGAGTACGCTTGGGGAGTGTGATCGTGTGTACAGCGTCTCTTTATGTTTGTCTCCACGTTGGTTGAGTGTGGAGTAAGTGCATATGAGAGCATGAGGGTGGGAATGGATGTTTGTATATGTGTGTGCCTGTATGTCTGTGTCTATATGTCAGGTTGGGTATCAGACGCCACAGCCCCGTCCTCCAGGGCATGAAGCAGGTATGGAGGAGATCAAAACTCCAGACATCCAGAGGCCCTCAGAACACAAGAGACCAAGGAAGACCAACAGAGGGGCAGCCGCGCCACTGTCCCAGAAAGAGCTGAGGAGAGTCCCAGATGAGGGCTCACTCAGCAGCCGCGGAGCAGAAGCCAGGGGGGGGGGTTGCATTGACGCGCCCGTGAGCTCCGCCGGCAGCCAGCTGTGCCTGAGTGACCGAGCCCCAGGCCGAGAAGCCGGGGGCACCCCACCTCCGAAGTGGCCCGAGCGAGCCCCAGGCTCCAGGCCCCGATAAGCGGCCACCAAGGAGTGAGCCGGTGTGTACCTGGACGCCCATCCCCAGACACAAAGAACCACCAACGCACCGACACCTGAGGGAGTCCGCCACTGGCAGGGGAAGTGGTGGTGGGTGGAGATAGGCCTCCAAACCTTGGAGGGCCTGAGATGTCCCCAGAGAGGTGGCGTCTGATACCCAACCTGACATATAGACACAGACATACAGGCACACACAGACACAAACATCCATTCCCACCCTCATGCTCTCATATGCACTTACTCCACACTCAACCAACGTGGAGACAAACATAAAGAGACGCTGTACACACGATCACACTCCCCAAGCGTACTCTACGAACCGGGTCTAGGTACCCTTGCCCCTGGAAGGGGGAACTGCACCCAGACCCAGGTGGTGTTACCCTTTTCCCTGCGGTGGGGAGAGGCAGACCGCCCCGACTCCGCAGCAGCAGGGAGGCCCCACACTCCAGACCGCAGTCGGACGGCCAACTCCTCCTCCTAGCCCCCCGCTCCAGCAGGCCGCAGAGAACGGGGGTGAGAGAAGACTCCAAACCTCCCTCCACCCGCTCATTGTAGTGTTGATGCATGTGTGTTCTAAGGTGCATTTGAAACCCAGGAGGGCATGGAGCTACCTGCCAGAGAGCAGCAGGTAAGCGCATAGTGTGGCCACCTTTTTAAGTCATCCTGTGTAGGGATGTTCTCTCTAGACACTGGAATGTCTGCATGAGTGTAAATGTCAGGAAGATCTACTGTATATAGGTGTTCTCATTTAAACCACACACTTCTAATCCTGACAGGTGATAACTTGTCACCATCTTTTCTTGTCCCATTGTGCGAAGCATGAATTTTGTCTTCTTACCTTCTACACCCAGTTGTCTCATCAGCTTTTCTGAACAAAACGTGGCTTGGCTCCCATTGTCCATGAATGCATAAGTCTCAATCAACTTATTGGCTTTCTTTAACTTAACCGACACAGGAACGATCGATAACACATGAATGCCTTTTCCGGCCCCTGTGGCTCCACAAATTCTGCCTGAACTGTGTGTTTCATCACTTGTTGTGGGAATGTCTGAGACATTTCTCTGGATGCAATCGTCTGCCTTACTGTCCTCCTCCCTTGTCCAATGAAGCATACTTGGATGTCTCTTAGAGCAGTACTCACACAATGATCTTTTCTTACAGTCCTTACTCAGATGACCTTGTGTCAGACATGCAAAGCACAGACCCTTTGCTTTAAGGAACTCTAGTCTTTCTTTGTAAGGCTGGTTTCTGACCTTTTGACATTCTGCCAGTGTATGCAGTTTTTCACAGTATATGCATCGTTTCTGGAAGGCATTGCTAGTGTGACAAGAAGCACTTTTATTAATTTCAGGTGACCTTTCATTTGCAGCTTGTGTTACACTTGTAGCAAATGTGCTTCCCCTTTGCCTGGATGATCTAGTCATTCTCATATTTGCAAACGACTTTGCTTTATCTTCAGCATCCTTAATGTCACCAAACAAAGGATCTGCAGCTATTTTTGCTTGTCTGTTTATGAATCTGACCAGATCTGAGAACTTTGCTCTCCTTCCACTTGTTTCTTGAATGTCAAAAGCAGAGGCTTTTTCTCTCATTTTGTATGGCAGTTTAGAGACAATAACTCTGAGGTTCGTGGGGATCTCCATCTCTTGCAGTTGACTGATGTCTTGCATTGCATTGTTACAACCAGTGAGAAACAGTGAATAGCTATGAAGAGCCTTTGCATCATCTGTTTTGATTTGTGGCCAATCAAATGCTCTGTTCATGTAGGCAGTTGCAATTCTCAGTTCCATAATGACAAAACAGCAACTTCCCTGCCTCACTGTAGCCTTGTTGAGGATTCATGTGCTGACAACTGCATCATGTCTCAAATCCAAATCTTTAATCTCTTTTGCTCTTTCCTTTTCAGGAATGGAAGCAAGGACAACTCTGCTGTTGCTCATCCACTTTGTTAAGTGAAATCCTCCACTCTCACACAATGCAGTCAGGTCCCTGACCATAGTACATGCCTCTGTTTCATCTGAAACTGACAGAAGACAATCATCTACATAAAAATTGTTCAGAACAGCGTTAACTGCTGCTAGTGGCATTTTTTCTTTAGCATCTTCTGCTGCTTTGTTTAGTGCATAGTTTGCACAGCTTGGGGAGGATGTTGCCCCAAACAAGTGCACCATCATTTAGTATTCTTGCAGAGGTTCATTCAAGTTCCCATTTGGCCACCAGAGAAAACGCAAAAGATCCCTGTCCTCTGGAGGTACTCGCACCTGGTGACACCTCTATGTCTGACATCAAGGCAATGTGATCCCACCTAAACCTTGTTAGTACTCCAATCAGTGTGTTCGTTAGGTCTGGCCCTTGTCAGAGTTCTTCGTTCAGTGATTTCCCTTGAAAGGATGCTGCACAGTCAAAAACTACACAAGAGTTTTCTTTTCTGGGGGTGGTACACCCCATGGTGTGGTATGTACCAAACTCTCTCATTTTCAGGGGTATTGTGTTTGGTACCTGAACTGCATAGCCTTTATTCAGCAAGTCAGACATGAAGCTCTGATACTCCTTGTGAAACTCTGTGTTTCTAATTAATTTTCTTTTCAGATTCTCTGCCCTCTGCATTACTGCACTGCGGTAGTTTGGCATTTTGACAGGATGTGGATGTTACAAAATTACATGAAAATCCAGTAAACAAACTGATCTCTCACTATTCAGACTGGTACCGTCTAAAAAAGGCAGTTTCCTGGATACTTATGTTCAAGCAGCTGCTTTGCAGGTTAAGTTGCATCGGAAGCTTCTCATGTCACAAGCAAGTGGCTGTGAAAGCAGCAAAAGGAAATCTGAAAAGGTTGCAGGTCAAATGCAGCAGTTCAAAACATGTATTAAGGGATCTTCACTTACTACTGCAGATGTTGCAAAGGGAGAAACTGAGATTGTTAAGTTTTGTCAAAATCAAAGCTTCACAGAAAAAATTGCAAGTCTTCAAAAAGGTGACAAGCTTAAAAGGAGCAGTCACATTGCGAAGCTGGATCCTTTTGTCCAGGATGGAGTTTTAAGGGTTGGCGGTAGGTTGCATGAGTCTGCACTACCAGCCGATGTTACAGTTTTTTCTGAATGCCTAAACACTAACTGTGATTCCTGTAGCACAATCTCTAAAACTATTCAGACTTATAGCAAAACCACTCACTGAGTTTGCAAAACTAAAAGCACAAAAACTGCTTTGCACTCAGTTTGCAATTTTGTAACACACACTTTGCAAAACTGTAGGCACAATTCACTGCACAACACTCAATTACCAAATTTCCAACACACTCCTAGCAAAAGTATACACATGTATGGCTATCATTAACACTAATTTGCCAACTGTCTGGCACACTGTCACATGTGAGAACTTTTTTAGATAATTAGTTCACTTTGCAATCAGCCTAAGCACTATAATACAGGTAAGCTGTGTGTGCGGAGTACAATGGAGGGAGCAGAAAGAGTGAGAAGTAGAGGAGGCCGAGGAAGAGGATGTGGAGGTGAAGAAGTAGGATGAAGAGGACGACAAGGACAAGGAGGAGCAAGAGGAAGACAAGGAGGGGGGAGAGGAAGATGAGGAGGGGGGAGAGGAAGGGTAGGAAGAGTAAGAAATAGAATTGCTGATGACATCAGAGCTACAATAGTGGACCATGTAATCAACCGTGGAATGACCCTGAGGGAAACTGGCCAACGGGTCCAGCCTAACTCGAGCCGCTACACTGTAGCAAGCATCATAAGGACATCTTGAAATGAGAATCGGTGAGTACAGTCACTTCGCACAAAGATTTGTAGCACTGCCATATGCTGATGAGAAACACACCAATACCATTGATGTAAAAATACTGAAATTGTTACTTTACAGAATTGCTAGATGACCAGATGCTGGGGGCAGAGGAAGCATGTTCACTGCAGACCAAGTAACCCATATAGTCATTATGGCGACTGCAAATAATCCTATACTTGAAAATAAACACTTGTGTTTGTTTTGATGTGTTTGAATAAACACCAGTACTTGAAGTTTGGATCCCTCTATGCTTATGGATCTATGACAGAAGTATGAGCTCAAACTGACATAGCCTACCTTGTGCACAGAGGAAGCAAAAGCCAGATGTGTTTTGTATTCATACCATCAGTGTTTAGTTGGTGCATTGTGTGCTTATTAATATGATGGCTTGTGTTAACTGTTGGATACGAAAATACCATTTTTACAAAGGTGTGGAGAGTTAAGCAAGGGTTATTCTCTTTTACAAGAGAACTACAATGTTTTGCTGATTGGGTGACAGGTTTTCTTATTTGTGTGAAGAGTTTTGCAAAATTAGCCACTAGTTACAAAAAATGTGCTTAAGCAATCAGAAAAAACTGTAAGCATCCAGTGATTCTCCCTAAAGGTCATCATGTTTCTACTTTGATTCTGAGACACATTCACAAAGAAACAGGTCATGGAGGAAGGAATTACACATTATCCAGGCTGAGATTCTGGATTCCACAGGAAGATTCAGCAATAAGAAAGATCCTGTCAAAGTGTGTAACATGTAGAAGGACATCTCCGAAACCTGGTGAACAAAGAATGGCAAACTTGCCACAAGATGGCCTGATTCCTGACAAACCTCCATTCGCAAAGTGGGCATAGACTATTTTGGACCTTTTGAGGTCAAGCATGGGCGCAGCAGAGTTAAGCAATATGGTGTATTGTTTACATGTCTTGCTGTTAGAGCAATACACATAGAAGTTGCCCACTCACTTGAGACTGATTCTTGCATAAATGCATTCAGGAGGTTTATTGCAAGACGAGGTCAAGTGTCTGTCATGAGATCAGACAATGGCACTAACCTTGTGGGTGCAGAAAAGGAAATGCGTGAAGCAATCAAGGGATGGAATCATTCAAAAATCTCAGAAATGCTCATGGAAAAGGGCATCACCTGGATATTTAACCCCCCAGCAGGGCCACATTTTTGGAGGAATCTGGGAGAGGCAAATTCGCTCAGTTAGGAGAATTCTTAACCAGATCCTAAAGCAGCAACGTCTGGATGATGTATGTTTGCGGACATTGCTATGTGAAATTGAAGCATTTGTCAACGGCAGGCCAATAACAAGAGCGGCTAATGACCCCAATGATTTAGACGCACTTACACCCAATCATCTACTTCTTCTTAAAGGGCAGCCAGTACTGCCACCTGGATTGTTTCAAAGAGAGGACAGAAAAGGTGGAGACAGGTGCAGTACCTGTCAGACATTTTTTGGAAGCATTGGAATAAAGAGTATTTGCCGCTTCTACAAGAAAGACAGAAGTGGTTAGTGACTAGGAGAAATCTGAGACCAGGAGATGTTGTTCTTATAGTTGATGACAGTGCACCAAGAGGTTCCTGGTTAATGGGAAAGGTTGAGAGATCAGTTCCAGACTCACATGGACTTGTCAGACGTGTGTTTGTCAAAACCAAAACTAGCGTTTTGGAGAGGCCTATCGACAAGTTATGTTAATTGCTTGAAATGGAGGCAACAGTTTGAATCTCAGCCTCATGTGTAACAGATTTATGTTCAACACATATGACTTATGTTTCATATAATGTTTGGTTAAGCCAGTTAGATTATGAGTGTTAATATTAAATGACGCTTTATTGTGTTAATATGTAATTGTTATGCCTTAGCAGTAAGAATTAGGGGCCGGAATGTTAGCGCCATTTATAGTTATTACATGTTTTATTTTGAAAAGCCTGAAAAGGATATGATGCTTTTTTTGTGAAAAGTTTGTGAGAAATAAAACAAGCGAATGGCGGAGCGACACGATGGTTTTACCGTCGTTGTTGCACAAACCGACACGTAAAACAGCCTCTTGTCCATCCAGACTCTTATTTTAGATATAAGAGAAATAGAGAACTCCAAGAAGAAGCAAAGATAGCCATTACAATCAGTATTAACAATCATTATGTGATCAGCAGCTCTTCACAGACACTGGGTCAGTTCATCCGCCAGCACATTTAACACACATAAAGCAGCAAGGCAGCAGTTCTCTATAAAATTTTCACAATACTTGATTGCACAACGTCATCAAAGAGCAGATTAGTGGAAGCTGAAGAGGTTCAGTAATTTACACTGACATCACATTAACACAAAAACGGTAAAAATAAAACATCTGAAGATCACATTCACAAATATTTCAATTCAGTTTATTTAAAGTCCCCACACCACATTTTCAGTTTCCGATTTATTTTGCTGTGATTGCCATTCAAACATTCATTTAAAGAAATCTCACGAAAACTCTTTTTTTCAATCAAGAAATTTAAACAACTCTGTAATTTTATTCTTAAGAAATGAGATCAAATGAATGGCTTGGAGTTCTTAAGTCCTGTACAGGACCTACAGGACTCGTGTCCACTTTGCTTCCTGCACAGACTCACTCGAAACCTGAACTTAATGAACATACAATAAAAAAACGTTCATGGGTATTCACGGTTACGGTCTGGACTTGGTTTCTGGTACAATGCTGCCAAAAACAATCATCTACACATGATTTACTGGTGATTTTGAACTTATTGCTTAATACCATTTATCCTAAATAAAGCCCTTGCTAGGCCTGATGTGATTGGTGATTGCTAACATACAAGCACTAAGGCAATGTTAAGACTGCATTAAAGATCAGTTTTAAGAGTGTAATCTGAAATTAGTTCCAGCCTAGAATTCATAGGCTCTGTAAGCCTTTGCGGATAAAAACATTTTGTGTTATAACTTTGTGTTTTAATCAAATACACAATGACCATCTATCTTAGCACCCGGATAAACTTGTACTGAATTTCTTTTGTTGTCCAAGTAGTATCAAATTCTCTCTTAAAAATGATAGTTAAAAAAAAAAGAACAACAACATCCATCAGTTGATGCTTTGGGTGAAGTGTTCTCCAGAGTACTGGCCATAGTGCACAATATCCCTCTGGGCTGCAGCCCACGACATGTAGTTGCTGCTGAAGCGGGCAGCCCAGTGGCCCTGAGGATCCACTGTCACTACCCCGCCTAGCCCCCCAAGTCTGGACTGCATGCAGGCCAGGCCCAAGTCACTGGCATCTTCTACCGACCGACCTGACAAAAGAGGAGACACAAGAAACAGCACTTTAACTCTTTTTGTTTTAATTGAACAGTCTGGAGAGAGGCTCATTGTTACAGTTAGCATTTGTGCTAAAGTCAAAACTTGGTTACAGGAAGAAAACAAGAAGAGCTTTACTGGGATAATTGGTATACTGCTACAGTGAAGGACAAATCAAGGAAAAACAAACAAAAACCTAGGTCCAAATAGCTTCCAGGACCCCAGAAACAGTGCATGCAAGTCCCATGGGTAAAAAGGCTTAGTCGCGGCTCCTCTGAGGAGTTTTAGTTTTTTTCTGGATGTAAATAAATCAAATATGAGAGTTGAAGCTGTGTGTGGCAAAGTGTTACCAACTTCGCAGCTGGTTCTCAACCCCCTCAGCCACAGTGGCTCAGATTTGTGTGTGTGTGTACATGTTTAGACATCTTTGTGAGGACAGAAAATTGGCATGCTACTATACTTTTAGGGACCAACAGTCACTCACGGGGACAAGATGCCCATCCCCACAAGTCTGAAGGCATTTTTTAAGCTCAAAGTGTGGTTTTAGTGTCTGGGTTACAACTAGGTTATGGTTAGGCATTCATTTTTGATGGTTAGGGTCAGGGTAAGCGCTGGGGAAAGCATTATGTCAATGAGATGTATTTACTAAGATATGAAAACAAGTGTGTGTGTGTGTGTGTGTGTGTGTGTGTTACCTTGCTCCATGTGGAACAGGATGAGTCTGGCCAGTGTAATCTTCATGATGGTCTCACCGTGGCCTGTGGTGGACACTGCTCCTGACTGGTTGTCAGCATACCCTCCAGACCCTGACAAAGACAAAATATTTCAGCCATCCTGCACAGCTTACTGAGCTGTTCTCTGGATCTTCCTGCAGCTATAAGCAGGTTTGGAAGCTTTATGAAAACACTAGCAACACCCAGAGGCAGCCCTGGGAGAACAGATTTTAGCCGTGTCTTTAATGATAAAACTGACAGATGGCTAATGCTGCTGTTGTGTAGTCACAATTCTAATAATTGAACGGCTAATGTTATTATGTGCACCAGCCGAGCATCATAAAATTTATGATGACTGTTTAATATTTTGATGTTGTGAAACAGGAGCTTTACTGACCTCCCAAAATGCCTTATAAGGACCAGGGAGGTGTGTTCTGCTGCTAGTGAGAGGCGGGGGATATGAACGTTGTGTGAAGCAGCTAGAGAAGGTGCAGATGGCATTGCTTGTATCAACACTATTGCAGATGTAACATACAGTATATGGCACAACCTTACTTACATTCATTTGAGTCTGATCTCCCCACTGAGTTTGCAGTTTTGGTGCCTTTTGGAACATTTGAATGTAATATTTTGGCAAATATTATGGCCGTTTGTGCAACATTGTCGCAGTTGAAACACTAAATACATTGAGCAAGCCACTTGGGTGACACATGGGTGTCAGACTGAATACATCTGTCTTTTATATACAGTCTATCTACATGCCACCTTGTATGTTCTTGAAACAGCATTTGGACATTTAATACTGTCAATAAAGAGGCTCTGCTATGAAATGTTGAAAATGTTGTTATTAAAAACATTTTTTGAAGTCTCACCTGCACATGGATGCAGTTACACATTTATTTCACTAGATGGAAGACTAAGGCTTTCCCTTAAATTTGCTTGAACTGAACCACAGCAGGCAGCAACACTGTTGTGATTCAGACTTTTGGTTGTTGTAATCCATTGATTGAAATAAGTTCCAGTTCCTTTTGCAAAGCAGCCCACTGCTTTAAAACTTTGATTCTGCACATTTGTCTCTTTAATTAATGTTCTGCATTAGTTTTGGACATTTTGCCCAAGTTTTGCAGACAGTCTTTTTTTTTTTTTTTTAATTCAAGCATTTGTTTCAAAAAAATACTCCTGTCACTCATTTATCGATAGTGACAGATTAGATGGGATTGACGCAACTACCAAAAGCAAGTTGCTGCCGTTTACCAAACTAGACTAGGATTTAGCCACTGATATCACAGCATACACCTATGTTTAAATACAATTTAGGTCAGAAGTTTTTTTCCTGCTGCTGTCTAACAAAACATTCTTAGGTAACCTAGAATTGAATCAAATATTAACCATACTCCCATTGTTCACTAAATAACTATTCATTTAAGACTGGCTAAAGGTTAAAAGCTCAGCGAAGACACAAAAACGATTACAACTGCATGTAAATAATTACCAGGCATGTGTGAACTGACCTATGATGGGGGTGTCACCCACCCGACCTTCCATCTTGTTCAGCATCCCACCAGTGGAAGTTGCACAGGCTAAGTTGCCCTCTAAGTCAACTGCTACTGCACCAACTGTGCCTGCCTTCCCCCTACAAAAGAGAGCAGAGCAGCAGAACATATCTGAGAGCTCTAGTTCTATTTTGTTCTGTTTTGCTTTTTCCTCTCCGTGTGTCAAATACACTCAGCGGCCACTTCATTAGGTACTCTTGTTTAACTGCTCAACACCAACGTCTATGCAGTTTTCTACAGACTGGTAAAAAGGACTGGAAAAGCTCTGCTTCTCTAAGATGTTTGTTTTTTAAATACCCAATCATTTTGCTGACCCGCTGTTAATTTACCCAATTAGTTGCCAAATATTCCTTTTCAGTCTTTTTTTAAAATTCAAAGTGAGATAACATCTTTCTGGGTTTGTGTAAGTCCTGCAAAGACTCGCTTCCTCCCTTTATCTACACTAAGAGACGTGAGTGAAGGAAGTCAGAGTCCACATTATGCAACACAGTGAGCTTATGGATCAGTGCGTGCACGGCAGAGATGTCTATTGATCGGTTACATACTAAAAGGGGTCATTTCATTTCATATTACTTTAAAAAATGAAAATAAATAATGCTAGCAAGCTTAAAACTGTTGTGTCTCACATTTGGCACTCCACAGGGTTGGCATCAGGTGCAAGGTTCTTCCTCCAGCGCATGCGGGAATACTCAGTGATGAGGGACTCCTGGGGGACCTCCTCGATCCCCATGGATCGAGCAAACTGATTAGCACCTTCGGCTGTCAGATACGCGTGACTGGTCTGAAGCAAAGATCAAAGTTCACACTGTAAAAAGTTACAGAGCACATTTGAAATACTGTGCTTCGTCCAGACTATACTAACGGTTTCAGTTCAAGCATATAGAATTTTGTTCTTATCAGAAGAAGGAATCATAGCTACAGCTGTAAACAGGCTGTAATCAGCACCTTTAGCTACATTGATAGATAAAGGTGCTGATGAAGGGAGAAAGGTCCTGTAGGTGTCCATTATGTATTTTCAGATAAAAATCCACAGCGGTCTCCACACATGCATGATTCCACACAGTTCCTGCAGTTCAGTCAGGAGAAACATGCATACCTTGTCCATAACAAGTCTTGCTAGCTGGATGGGGTTAGCTATGTTGCGTACTGCGGACACTGCTCCGCTTGCCAGTGTTTTGCCATCCATCACGATAGCATCCATCTCCACCTCTCCTTTGATGTTCAGCACTGACCCACAGCCTAAAATATGAATTGAGAAATGATGCAGCTCCAAGAATCTTTAGTGTCCTGCAGTGACATATGGCCTGTTGGTGTCTCTTAGGTGATCAGAGCTACACGCAGCAGGTTTACTCAACAGCTAAACTGTTTGTTTCTTCTCATCCCAACAAATTCTTATTGACTGCTTTACTTTCACAAAAGAGATACCACAACATCAGTGAAATATATAAAATCAAATAAGAAAAATTTGTGTGGTATATTGGTCATATTTTTTTGTGCAGTGTTTTTTTTAACCAATTGAATTTGATTCCTTGTGCAACCCAATATTTAAAATTTTCTTACACCATCTCAGTGTCCAAAAAAACAAAAAAGGTAATATATTAATTTCTCTCTGTTCATAGTGTCTATATATATATATATATATATATATATATATATATATAGTAAGTGAAAATATTTAATAAAATTCTGAGTTTCTCCATTACCTGCATTGAAGGCAGGGTTATTCTCCATCTGGCTCACAGCCTCCACCACAGCATCCATGCTGCTGCCCCCTCCCTTGAGGATAGCGTACCCTGTCCGCACTGCTGCACAAACCCCTGAAATGGACAGTTCCATCCGCTCCTTTGGGACAAACCCTGCCCCTCCATGCACCACCACCACTGGCAAGAGGTCAGTCATCTGGCAAGAAGTGTCACTCAAATAATATCTGGTGAATTTTTCAGCATAAACAGATATTTTTAACGCACACAAACACACAAACACACACACGGGTTATGTTAAGCAACAGGTATTGTTACGACCCGGCTCTGCTAGGCGACAGCGGATGTAACATAAATGAGAGGGACAGTCTACACAGTCTGTTCGAATCAACAAGTCCCTCCACGAATGAAGAATCCACAGCCTTTTATATTCTCAGGTAATTGCAGGCAGCTGTGTCATTGGTCTGTCGTACTCAAGGCTCCTGCAGCAGCCAATGGTGTGAGTGGTCTGACACGCTCTGATCTGCATGAAGTTGGGGCGAGTATAGGTCCGGGCCAGCCAATCCCCCGTGAGTCCTGGAGCACTTTGATTTCCATAGAGGAAGGCGGGGCCACCTGAGGCCAGAGGCCGTAACAGTATAAAAAGGCCAACCTGTCTTTTTTACAAAAAATAAGACTTCAGCACTGCTTAACAGATGATAAAAAAAGCACAAATATGCTGGACTTCTGTTAAGAAACAAACAAAGAAATAAACAAAACAAAAAAATTTCCAGAAATTCAGAAACATTATCTCCAACTGGTAAATCATTTGCATGTTTTGGTCAAGAGCTTCTCTTTAACAGCGAGGTTGTCTTCTTGTTTTGTTTTGTTTTTTATGCCAGCATATGCCAGTTCTATGGGAATCCCCCATTTTGGTGCAAAAATAGGATTTTAAGCCTGTCAAACTCAGCTTTCATTGCAGAGTCAACTAAATTGTGTGTGTGTGTGTGTGTGCGCCATAACCGCATTAACACGGCAACTCTCCGTTAGCAAGTTAGCTCAAGTTAGCCCCACACAGTGCAGCCCCTGTGCGTGGGGCACGATTCTCCCGAATTTCTCCAGATTTTCCACCCGGACAACAAAATTGAAAAACCATATCGCAGAATTCATAGTGCGGCCCAACCAATTCCAGTTTCCAGCAATGACGGCAGCGACTTAGTTTTAATATTACTCTTATTTCTCTTTCTGGGTCGCAAAAAAAACTTTTAACATATTTTCAGGTGAGAATGTGTAAACGTCAAATATCTGAGCCGACCGACACATCATTTTCAAACCCCCGCGGTCTTTTGCTACTCGGGTTAAACAGGATATATAAGTCACTTTGATAACTTAAAAATGTTATTGTTTGGCTTTTTCAGTGTTTTATTTGTTTGTGATTAAATCGGTTTGGCTGAGATTAAAGTTATTAGATTAGATTAAATTTAACTTTATTAATCCCTCAGGAGGGTTCCTCCGGGGTTTTCACACAGCTGAATAAACATCAAACAGAAAATGATTAAACAGAAGAGTTTACGCCAGCACCCGGTTATATTTTAGATAGCAAGGAGCAGACGACAGAGTTTCACTCCACCGAGGGAGCCTGTGATGCACTACCCGGCTTTCTTTAGACCGCAAAGGCCGGGTCCTCAGGTGGAAGCAGCCTCTGAATTTTGACCCCCCCCCCCCCCAAACAGGTCTTTTGAATGTCACCCTAGTATGGCCACAACACCTCACTCTTGGAGCACTTTTTTGCCACATGTGTCGCAAACCACGGCTGTGTCCCAATTCAGGGTCGGCACGCTTGAAGTACGCGCACTATGTTTACTACGTACGGTGCGTACTATAAGTACGAGAAATGCGGAAGTGAGAGGCTTGTGAAATGAGACGGTCTAGCCTTCGTCATGCTGTTCAGGTTGCCTAGCAACCATGATACTAACCGCGAGAAATGTTACATACAGCATTGTTTGACAGAAATGAAGGAGAAAAAATGTTTTGTTGGTCATTCATTTTTGTCATGACATCACTGTGATTAGTTGAGTATCTGAGGCTGAGACCACGGGACTGTAAAACATGATTGTTGGGCTTCATTTCTGCACTGAACAGTCATTTCAAGATTAGTTAGTAAATAACAATTAGCTAATGTTGTTCATGAGACTAAAATCATCTCACTGTGGTAATGTAAATACTGTATAATATGGACAATATTATATATATTGTCAGATTATTATGATATATATTACAGCAGTGAGCTTGAACTCTAGGTCAAAGATTCAAGTTGCATTTATTTATATTTCCTATCACCTTAAATCTTCACTCAAAGACAAGTATCTTTGACAGTGTGTATATAGATGTATTATATATGAGACAAATATTGTTCTTTTAATATGTTGGCATTACTACATTTGGCTCAATGCTTACATATATGTGTAAAAACAAAATGTACGAGCTGTGATAACTGTTTCTGATAGAATGAAGAGTAGACTGATGTATTAAATATTCCTTTATTGGGTGAGAAAATCAGACCATGTCATAACTGCTTTAGGTCATACAGAATAGATATCAGAGCCTTAAACAGGCTGACTTCTGCTAAATGGGTCAAACTGGGCAGAGTAGAGGCTTTAAAACCAAGTTAACGCTGACGTAGTACAAACATCACTAATGTCCAGTGTTGGGGAGTAACGGAATACATGTACCGCCGTTACGTATTTAAAATACAAAATATGAGTAACTGTATTCTGTTACAGTTACCGTTTAAAAAGGTGGTATTCAGAATACAGTTACTTTGTTGAAATAAATGGATTACACGGCGGTATTTTCCTGTTTCATATTGTGGCGGGTCAGGACTGTTTGGGTTTTGTTTGACAGCTATGTTCTGTTGTTCCAGGCGGCAGCGTTACGGTTGCCATGGTGACGCGCTCTCTCTGCGACTGTGTGTTTCCTGGGTGAGAGAGCGCTTTTTTGTTGTTGTTGTTGTTGTGCTAAGCTAATAAGCCTAAAGAATGTAGCCTTATGGCAGTGTAGTCCGTGCTGCAGGGAGAATGGACTGCCATACCTGTTATGTGTCCGTGAGCGTGAGGAGGGAGGAAAATGTGAGTGGAAAAGTACGAGCTGTCACCGAGCAGAAACAATAATAACCACTACAGCCAAGAAGAGTGCCTGACGAGCCCAGTTGTAAGTAAGCTATTAAGACTCGACTGTACACTGTGTTCATGTTTTCCTCCGAAACAATAAGTTCCGTTGGAGCAGCCTTTCAACACCTCTCTCTGTCTCTATTTTTTGGCTATGAGCCCGACACGGAACCGACGTATTAGCCAGAGGTCCCTTTACTACGGTTCGGAGCCGAGGACCTTCAGTAATAGTAATGAATCACACAGCAACAGTACATTCATGCAGTTGTAAAAAGCATGATAATATATTAAGTAATCCAAAGTATTCAGAATACGTTACTCTCATTGAGTAACGTAACTGAATACATTTTGGGGCATGTATTCTGTAATCTTTAGTGGAATACATTTTAAAAGTAACCTTCCCAACACTGCTAATGTCACATAACTTTGCCGATATGTGGCCAACAGTAATGTTTTAATGTTCTTCATTATTAAAGATTCGCACATAAGTGACATCATATTCAGTACTTACTTTTGACAGTTCAATCTTCGGCCGCTCCCTTCTGCCGTATTTTGCAGCAAAATTAAGATAAGATAAGATAAGATAGAACTTTATTAATCCCTCGGGTGGGTTCCTCTGGGAAATTCGACTTCCAAAAAAAGCACAGCAACGACCGAAGTTAGTTACAGAACTGTTTTATATATATACATATATATACATATACATATATATACATATATACATATACACGTATACATGTATACATATACACACATATACACGTATACATGTATACATGTATACATGTATACATATACACACGTATACATATATACGTATACATATACACACGTATACATATATACGTATACATATACATACATACGTATATACACACGTATACATACATACGTATATACACATGTATACATACATACGTATATACACATGTATACATACATACGTATATACACATGTATACATACATACATACATACGTATATACACATGTATACATACATACATACGTATATACACATGTATACATATATACATACATATGCATATACATATGTATACATGTGTATATACATATGTATGTATGTATACATACATACATACATACATACATATGTGTATACATACATACATATGTATACATATATACATACATATGTGTATACATACATACATACATATGTATACATATATACATACATATGCATATACATATGCATACATATATACATACATATGCATATACATATGCATACATGTGTATATACATATGTATGTATGTATACATACATATGTATACATACATATGCATACATGTGTATATACATATGTATGTATGTATGTATGTATACATACATATGTATACATACATATGCATACATGTGTATATACACATATGTATGTATGTATACATACATATGTATACATACATATGCATACATACATACATATGTATACATACATATGCATACATACATACATATGCATACATACATACATATGTATACATACATATGCATACATACATACATATGTATACATACATATATATACACATATACACACACACACACACACACACACACACACACATACACACATACATACACACACACACACACACATATATAAATACAGAGACAAATATAAATAAAATATACAAAGGGGATAAATAGAATAAATAGGAATAAAAAATAAAAATACAAGTGAATTGCACATTTCAAGTATTGAGTCTATTGCACTGTTGACTATTTACAAAAAGTATTGCACAAGGTATTGTACAGTGAGGTGAAGAGGCACTGCAGCTTAGTTGTTCCCCCCTCCCTCTCCCCTCCTGTTTCCCCTCCCTCTCCCCTCCAGAGAGGAGTTAAACAGTTTGATGGCGTGTGGGACAAAGGAGTTTTTAAGTCTGTTAGTTCTTGTCTTGGGGAGAAGCAACCTGTCACTGAACAGACTCTTCTGATTGTTTATGGCCGTGTGCAGAGGATGCCCAGCATTGTCCATAATGTCCATCAGTTTCTTTAATGTCCTTTTCTCTGCCACTGTCACCAGAGTGTCCAGCTTCATGCCGACCACAGAGCTAGCCCTCCTGATCAGTTTCTCCAGCCTGGATGAGTCCCTCTTTGCTGTGCTGCTCCCCCAGCACACCACAGCATAGAAAAGTACTCCAGCAACCACTGACTGGTAAAACATCCTCAGGAGCTTCCTGCAGATGTTAAAAGACCTCAGCCTCCTGAGGAAGTACAGTCGGCTTTGGGCTTTTTTATACAGGTGCTCTGTGTTGCATGACCAGTCCAGTTTATTGTCCACCCACAGCCCGAGGTACTTGTACTTGTTGACCACCTCCACCTCCTCCCCCTCTATCTGAACTGGCAGTGGACCTTCTCTGGACCTCCCGAAGTCCACAACCAGTTCCTTAGTCTTTGAGGTGTTGAGTTGCAGGTGGTTTGTGTGACTCCATGCGACAAAGTTCCTCACCAGACTTCTGTACTCCTCTTCCTGATCATCCCAGATACACCCCATGATGGCCGTGTCATCTGCAAACTTCTGAATATGGCATAATTCAGAGTTGTAGCAGAAGTCAGAGGTGTACAGGGTGAAGAGAAGAGGGGACAGCACAGTTCCCTAATTATCCACACCCACCGCTGCGCTATGGATTGTGGGATATATGGGACCACGAAGCGTGCACCGGACATTGGTCGTGTCCAAAGTCATGGGTTGCATCCTCCTGAGGCCGCATTTGTAGACCGATTATGTCACAGCGACGCGCCGAAGGCTGTCCAAATTCGTAGACTCCTCCGAATGCAGCCGACAAATGACTCCTTTTCCCCGAATTTGAAGGATGGGTCGGGTGTGTCCTTCGTGTCTTACCATATCCCAGAATTCATAGCCAAACTCCAGTTTCCAATAATGGCGGCCGCTACTAAGTTTTAAAATTACTCTTACTAATCTTTCTAGGTCACAAAATAAACTTTTAACATATTTTCAGGCGAGAAACTAGCTGTGTAAACATCAAATATCTGCTAGGTTTATCAAGATATCGCATATTTGCAAAAGTGCTTCGACGTTTTCGGAGCATCAGCTACCCACCAGCTCGATAGCAAGCCGGGAGCTCGAGGGTCACTGAAGCCACCGAAAACGGCACAACATTTTCAGATCACGCGGAGTTTCGCTACTCAGGTTAAACGTAATATATAAGTCACTTAGACAACCTAAAAATGTTATTGTTGGGATTTTTTCAGTGTTTTATTTGTTCATGAGTAAATCGGTTTGGCTGAGATTAAAGTTATTAGATTAGATTAGATTAGATAAAACTTTATTAATCCCCCGGGTGGGTTCCTCCGGGATTTTCACACAGCTGAATAAACGTCAAACAGAAAACTGATTAAACAGAAGTATGAGACGGTCGAGAATTTACGCCAGTGTCTGGTTATATTTTAGATAGCAAGAAGCAGACTGAGTTTATGAGTCTGACTGAGTTTATGTAGAGTTCAGAGAATAAGTAAAAATGCATTTTTACTTATTCTCTGAACTCTACATAAAGAGGGACGTTTGACAGTTTTGAATGGGATAGGAGGTGCCGGCACCGCTGTTCTTTCACCTTTCCCTAAACAGGAAAGTAAACTAAATTTTTCTTTTTTGTATATATTCAAGTTTGATATTCTTAATATTTTGAACTCTGGTTTTTTTTTGTCCTACGCACATTTTTATCCTTTGTGTCGTTGAGTGTTAGAGGTCTCAGGGATAACGTTAAAAGAAAAGCAATGTTTTTGTTTATCAAAGGGCTAAAAGCGAATTGCGCCTTACTACAAGAAACTCATTCAAGTGACGCTGATGCCACCTTCTGGTCAAATCAGTGGGGTGAAAAAATCCTCTTCAGCCACGGATCCAACCACTCTGCTGGAGTAGCTCTCTGTTTCTACCGATGTCCAGGGAAGGTTGTGACTTTTCAGGCTGATAATTCAGGACACTGGCTGGCAGTTGTATTGAATATTGATGGTTCATTTGTGATTCTAGTAAATGTTTATGGGTACTCCTCTGTAACTCTAAATAAGCTCATGCTGGAAAAAATAACAGATGTCCTTTCCGAGTATAAACTTTTATACCACACAGACCATGTATTACTAGGCGGTGACTTTAATCTTGTTCCAAATGAATGGCAGGATAGAAATCCTCCTAGATACAGTATTAATCAGTGGAATCCAATTCTAACAAAGTTCATTGATTCAAACAATTTAAGTGATATACGGAGAGAGAAAAAGCCTGGAGTTACTCAATTCTCTTGGATTAAACCAAATGGTAATAAGATAAGATAAGATAAGATAAGATAAGATAAGATAACCTTTATTAGTCCCACACGTGGGAAATTTGTTTTGTCACAGCAGGAAGTGGACAGTGCAAAAGTTATGAGGCAAAAATTAGAATACAATAAGAATAAATACAGTACACAACTGTACAGAATAGAATAAAATAAAATACTATATACAGTAGAATAAAATAAAATAAATATACAATAAGATAAAAATAGAATACAAATACAAATACTATATACAACTGAGTAAAAATACAACGATGACAGAAAGGATTATTGCACTTAGTATTATTGCATATGTATGGATGTGTGTGCTTGATCAGTTAAAGTCTTTATTATGGAGTCTGACAGCAGTGGGGAGGAAAGACCTGCGAAATCTCTCCGTCCCACACCGTGGGTGCCGCAGTCTCCCACTGAAGGAGCTGCTCAGTGCTGTCACAGTCTGCTGCATGGGGTGGGAGATGTTGATGGTGGGAGATAATATGTCCAGATTAGATCTGTGGTTGGGCTCGACTTTACTATATAGATATGTTTCACATATTTCCATCTCAGCAGCCCCATTGACAGATCACAGTATTATTACTCTTAAACTTAACCCTGAAAATAAAACAATTTAAAAAAGATTACTGGAAATTCAATGCAGATCTGTTAATTGATGATGAGTATGTTAAGATGGTTAAAGACCTCCTCCATGAAATTTGCAATGATGGAACAATTGGTACTTACACACACGGATGGGAATTTTTTTAATTTAAAGTTAGAGAATTTTCAATTACGTTTAGTAAAATGAAAAGTAGACAACAAAAGGAATCTGAAAGTAAATTACTTTACAATATAAATAGCTATTGTAATAGACAGTTTATATCGGAGGCTGATAAGAAATCCCTTTTGTCGTTTTTGATCAGATTGAACCTTATATTCCAAAAATCGATTCTGTATTCAGAGAAATTTGTGATTCTGATATATCACTGGATGACTTAGATCAAGCCTTAAACAAACTGAAAATGGACAAAGCTCCTGGTCGGGATGGCTTGACTGCCATCTTTTATAAATTCTTCTGGAAAGAAATAAAAGAATTTTTCTTCAAAACTATTAAGGAAATCATTAGTAATGAAACATTAGCAACGGCAATGAAACAGGGTCTTATCTCCCTTATTCCCAAACCTGGTAAAGATAAAAGACTAATCGATAATCTACGACAAATTACTCTATTGAATACAGATTATAAAATTCTTGCTCATGTTATTGCAAACGGATTAAAGGACAGCTTAGATCAGATTATTAGTGAAACACAATCTGGGTTCCTTAAAAATCGTTCTATCCACAATAATATTAGATTGGTTTTAGATCTACTGGATTATAATCACTTAATTGAAGATGATGGTGTGATTCTTTTTGTAGACTTTTATAAAGCATTTGATACGGTCGAACATCCTTTCATTTTAAAAGCTTTACAGTATTTTGGTAAAAAAAATTCATAGATTTAATTTCTTTATTATACTCTGACATCAATAGTTCTATTTCTTTACCTTTTGGAACGTCTAAACGATTTAACATCAGTCGAGGAATCCGTCAGGGGTGTCCAGCTTCTCCGTTACTTTTCATTATTGTAACGGAACTTTTAGCTATTTTCATGAAACACAATCCAAATATTCAACCACTGAATTTGATGGGAGCCCCATTGATCATAAGTCAATTAGCAGATGATACTACACTGTTTTTAAAGAACATGTCACAGGTTCCTCTTACACTAAATGAAATTTCACTATTTTCAAAGGCCTCTGGTTTGTACCTGAATATTAGAAAATGCGAATTATTAACTATTCATGATTGTAAACCCAATATCTCTCTTAACATAGCTATAAAAACTGAAATTAAATATTTGAGTATTATAATCTCAAAGAATACAAATAATAGAGAAAATCTAAATTTTGAGCATATTACCCAGAAATCTAAAAAGATCCAAATCAGCTGGTTACAAAGAGACCTCTCCATCTTTGGATGCGTCTTGCTTACTAAAACAGAAGGTATCTCTCGACTAGGGCTGGGCCATATTATACCGTTCACGGTAATACCGGTATAATGTTAGGCAACGATAGGAAAATGAAATATCGCGATAGAATGGGAGTAAAACGCGCATGCGCAGTGCCTTTGTTTTCATACGCACATGGCCGATTGTTGAGTGAAACAGATGAACCAGAATTGGTTTGTAAAAATGGTGCAACTTCAGTGATGTGGAACTGGTTTGGTGTTTGTCCGTCAGATACACAACAAAGCACATTTTTTGCAGAACATGCAAGCGTCCGTCGTTATTGTCATATTTGTCGGACTAAGATGCTCTTAAATCTGGGAGTAATCTGGGTCCTAAACTCCGTATTCTTCAGGTCAAACAACACTGCAGCATCACTTAGAGTTAAAAACTGTCTAAATTCTTTCATCTTTAATAAAACGATCAGCATTGCTGCTTTACCAGGTGTAACTATAAAGTTTAACTTCCAGGCATCCATGAAAACAAAAGTTATTACATTTAACGGAGTTAGAAGTTAGCAGGAAGCTAGCGGAAGTTAGCTCGCTCGTTTCGCTAGTTACCTAAGCATGATATAGCACGTTCTGACGGAGAGATTTCTGAAAAAAATCAAACGTACAGCTCTGCTATCACTTCCAACATAAATGAAGACAGGAAACTAAACAGCAGTGACGTTTGTAGGGTTACTGAAGTTGGGCTAGCTGGTATATAATGATGTGCTACGTGATCGCTAGCGACACAGCTATGTTAGCATAACATAAACAGTGAAGCTGGAGGACGAACACTAACACTTTTCCACTTATAAAAGTTAACGTGAAGGTTCTTCATGGTTAGAGACAAATGCAATCGCATGGCAGGATACTGTAAACGGACCAAACTTCAGTCAGGAGAACAACTGAGATAATCCATCCACAATACGAGGTTAGTCATTAATATACTGCAACAACATGGGAATAGAGCAGCTGCCAGAGAATTCAACATTAATGAATCAATGGTACAGAAGTGGAGGAAGCAAGAAGAATGAGTTTAATAAAGTTTGATTTATCTGACTGCTTTGTTTCGCTTAATGTGCCTTATAATCCCGTGCACCTTATGGTCCGAAAAATGCGTACTGCACACTGCAGTTTAATGTTGCAAAGCACCTCTTTTTAACTTCAGTGGATATTATACATGGTTATGCTCAGGATATGTCAGCCCATTTCTACTGGAAATGCCTTTTGGTTAAACTTTCAGCAAGGAATTTGCATTTGCACTGTTACATTTTTATAAAGCTTTAATGTACATAAAAACCAGCTTCTTGTTTAAGTGAAAATAAATGGAAGGTTGTCTTTTTGCGCTAGTAATATTGTGGAGTTGTATTTTGTCTCGCATCAATTATATCGTCGGTTATATCGTTATCGCAAATTTTCAAATATATATCGTGATAAATATTTTTGGCCATATCGCCCTGCTCTACTCTCGACTGATTTTTCCATCAAATGCTTATATGTTTCCAATAGACTAATCAATAATATAAATCAAATTCACTTTAATTACATTTGGAGAAACAAGCAACATTATATTAGGAAAAACGATGAAGTGAAATCATTTGAAGAAGGAGGTTTGAATGCGATTGATTTTGAGCAGTGGATGGTTCCATCAAACTCAAATGGTTGCAGTCTTTCATAAATAACTCAAACAGTATTTGGTTTTATTTCCCCAAAGTAATTTTCGAGACGCTTGGTGGCATTGAATTTCTCTTAAAGTGTGACTTAGAAATTTCCAAATTACCAATTAAATTATCCAATTTTCATAAACAGGTTCTCCAGTACTGGAAAATGATTTACAAGCATAATTTTTCTCCACATACAAATTCGATTTGGAACAACAGATGTATATTGATAAAAAAGAAAATCCATCTTTTATAAGGATTGGAGGGATCATGGAATTTGGACCGTTTTACACCTTTTAGACAATGACGGCAATGTATATTAAGATAATTATGGCTTATCATGTACTCAAAGTAAATTCATTAAAGTTGTGAAAGCCATTCCCCCTGCAATGATTCAGATGGCTAAAGCCAGTTTAACCTATTCTTCCTCTATAATTCGTGAACCGTCCTTAATTATTGATGATCGTCAATTTAAAGGAAAGACATGCAATATTACATTTTTAAGGACAATTCTAACCAAACAACTTTTTCCTTCTCAATTAAAAAGAAAATATCTGTTTAAAGATTATAATTCGAGGTTTTTGACTAAGTATCTTTCTTTTCCAATTTCACCAAAAGCAAAAGAAAATCACTTTAAAATCTTAAATGCCATATACCCGTCCAAGGACTATCTTCACAAGAAATTCAATATAGATACGAACGCATGCACTTTTTGCAACACTGATATTTAGACTACAGAGCACCTTTTTTATTCATGTGAAAGTTCCAGATCTTTTTGGGATGATTTTCAGAACTGGTTAACCTCTAAAAATATTGACTGCCCTTCTCTAACCTTTCAAGTAATTCGATTTGGCCTGCAAACAGAAAATAGAATTTGGGATTAAGAACTTATTTATAGTTGCAAATATTTTTATTCATAAATGTCGCTTCTTGAAAATTACTCCGATTTTTGCTGACTTTAAAAATGAAGTCCTTCTATTGAAGGCTTCATTAGACAAGTGTAACTTAAATAAAGCTCACACCTTACTGGAATTTTTGATGCTGCTTTTCAACTGATGTAGCTAGACTGTGTGTGCGTATTTTTGATTTCTTTGTTTTTTACTTTATATGGAAGGTCATTTAATGTACTTGTATGCTGCTTTATGTTATTTCTGACCTATACTGTTCTTTTGTTCTTTGTTCGATGGCTGCTTTGTTCTTAACCACCTATATTTATACTTGTACATATCTTTTTGATTTGTAAGATATGCGCTGTAATTGTTAATTTATACAAATAAAAAAATATATATATTTGAATGATACGGTTAGCGCCCAGTTAGCTCCTAGCGTTTCTCAGCAGCTCTGCCTCCTTTTCGACTACCGGGACATTTAAACAATGGATAATCCGTATACAAACAAATTCATGCTTTTCTCCTCAACAGAGAGCGTTCCCCGATTGAACAACAGCGCCGTAAAATAAGAAGAATGGCGCCTAATTACAGAGTTAATAATACAGACTTTGTAATATCTCACGTGTAGATTCATCAGCCAGATGAAGTGTTTACTGACAATTGACAATGATAGCGGACATCATCATCACTATTCCAATCAATCTTCTCCACACAGACAAACATAAACACACTCGACTATCACTAAATCAAATTTAACACACGTTTGTTATGATGCTAATTCAGTTTACAATAGGGTTCATTCGCTCGGTCAGCAGGTGGCAGTATCCTCGTACACTGGGGAGTAAACTGCCATTAAACGAACAGAACAAGAAGAAAACCCCTGCACATGCGCGGTACGGATCAGGTAGACCCGATTTGTACATGTCACTACCCGATCCGTACCGGAAACCCGATCGGTACCCCGCATGCGCAAATCTTACGTCACTTCCTCTCTTTGCCAACATTGCGACATTCCATATATTTGAATGATACGGTTAGCGCCCAGTTAGCTCCTAGCATTTCTCAGCAGCTCTGCCTCCTTTTCGACTACCGAGACATTTAAACAATGGATAATCCGTATCCGCAACAAATTTTTGCTTTTCTCCTCAACAGAGAGCGTTCCCCGATTGAACAACAGCGCCGTAAAATAAGAAGAATGGTGCCTAATGACAGAGTTAATAATACAGACTTTATAATATGTCACGCGAAGATTCAGCAGCCAGATGAAGTGTTTACTGGCAATTGACAGTGATAGCGGACATTATCATCACTTTTCCAACAATCCTCTCCACACAGACAAGCATAAACACACTCGATTATCACTAAATCAAATTTAACACACGTTTGTAATGACGCTAATTCAGTTTACAATAGGGTTCATTCGCTCGGTCAGCAGGTGGCGGTATCCTCGTACACTGGGGAGTAAACTGCCATTAAACGAACAGAAGAAGAAGAAAACCCTAGCACATGCGCGGTACGGTCCGACTTTACACATGCGCAGTAAGGATCGGGAGCCCCGATCTGTCACTATCTTTTTATTTTTTTGTTTTTGTCTACATTCTATTAAATGTTTCATTATCGGAAACATTTTAAGAGATACTTGTTATTCTTAACATCTTAACAGATACTCTGACCCGTAACTATCGTAAAACGCTTCGACCAGAAGTAGACACCTTTCGCGCATGCGGGGTACCGATCGGGTTTCCGGTACGGATCGGGTAGTGACACGGACCACGTTTGATATTTGGGGAAATTGACGGTGCATTTGGAGTACGCATTTGAAGTAAACTTCAAATTGGGACAGCCGTCGTCGCGTGGCGGTGACGTAATCACACTCAAAATGCATACTTCAAGCGTGCGGTCTCTTATCATGTGTTCTCTAATTTAGGAGGCCTTAACTTCCTACTGCTCTGCAATTATAGTATTCCAAAAATACCACTGAAACTTTCTCACTTTCATCAACAAATTCTTTTGGCATGGGCGCTGATTTACAAACACAATTTCTCTCCACAAAACTGTTTTATTTGGAATAACTGCAATATTATTTATAAAAATAAAACTCTTTTTTTAAATAACTGGTTTAATAATGGAATAATCTTGGTTAGTCAGTTATATAGAGAAGATGGACTCTTTTATAATTACTCTGAGTTCCTCAGGAGATACAATGTACCGATAACGCCTAAAGAATTCTCAATAGTGTTCGATGCCATCCCATCTGGTCTGTCCATGTTACACAGATGCTCCCACAGTGCTCCACTATGGCTGAAATAAATGTAAATTGTACCTTCTGTCAAGAGCAACCTGAAACAGTTTCTCATCTGTTTTGGTCATGTAAATTTACATGTAAATTCTGGAAGGATTTCCACAAGTTTATTACTGACTTTGTTCTCCCTAATCTTCAACTATACTATAAGGATGTTATCTTTGGCTATTATAATTTTAAAGACAAGGACAATGATGCTTTCTTCTTTATAAATTTGGTTTTATTTTTTGCAAAATTTCATATACACAAAAGCAAAGTCCTCGGCAGAAAGCCTGAACTTCCTATATTAAAAATGGAACTTGCACAATATATAAGGACAATCTCCTCATCAAAAAACACTAAGGCTCTCAAGACTGTTAACATCTATAACCGATTGAAACTGCTAACTTGATTTTGGGTCTTGCAAACTTCTGTTTATTTATGTTCCCCTTAATTTATTTTATTTTTTGTACTCACTTTTGTCTCACTGTCCTTGTCACTCTTTCTGTTCTTCATTGTACTACCACAATGTCATCTTTTATTTGATCCCTGTTTTACTTGACTGTATGTCTAAAATGTGATAAATAAAGTTTAAAAAAAAAAAAAAGCGTGCAGTCTCTTAATTGGGACACAGCCCACGTTTCAGCTGTTTGTTTGGGTTTTTTTTTTTTTTTTTTGGGGGGGGGGGGAGGGGGGGGCCTTCAAACCTTCATTTAAACCTCAGTACAATACAAAATACAATTAAACAGTACCATAAAATTACATACCATAGTCAATCCAAATAAAAAAACAAAATTCAGAACGTACAATATAAATATGCTAGGAGGAAAGTAACTGATCAAGCCAAAGAATAAAGTGATTGAAAGATTTTGATTTTCTCACAAACACCAATAGTTTTTATAGCTTTTGGGTTAGTGGAGTTCTTAATTGAATTAAGATACTGTACAAGTTCAAAGGAGAATACATAAAAAGAGGGATGTCTTCCTAAACATTTGGACTTGTGAATATGAAATTTAGCCATTTAAATTAACAAGTTAATCATATATAATAATAATAATAATGGATTGCATTTACATAGCGCTTTTCGGGACCCCTCAAAGCGCTTCCTCAATACCACTATTCATTCACTCTCACATTCATACACTGGTGAAGGCAAGCTACAGCTGCCCTGGGGCAGACTGACAGATATCTGTTATCAAAGTTGAATTGTCTTTGGTTTTTGTGTAGACCAAATAAAACATATTTCCAAAACAGTACAAATCCTTTAAATACATTTTCTGAGATAAAAACACATAAACTCTGCCAAAAAAGATGTATAGTAGATTTCTTGGAAGTTTTACAAAAGCTACAGCTTGTATCAATGTCTAAATTGAATTTGCTTTAAAGATAATCTTTAGAAGGATAAATTCTGTGTATTAATTTATAAGAAATATCTTTAATTTTATTGGTAATTAAAAACTGATTAGGGAGTCGCCAAACTTCGTTCCACATAATACCATCTGACAACCGGTTCCAGAAAAAAATTACATATGGTACCGTGGTTATGCTTCTCTGAAATAAAGATCTGATAGATTTATTGTTGTTTTTAGATTGCTTAGAAAAGCAAATCTTGCCAACAAAAGTTTGTATAGGAGATGCCAACGGGCTGTGGAATGAAGTGATATTAGGTTGATTCTTAAACAGCATACAAACCCCTGATGGTATTGAGCCAAATACTTTTGTATAATCATGACGATTTATAGCTAAATTGAAATGTAAACAAAATTCTTCATAGGAGAAAAGCATACCATTCGAATCAAATAATTGGTTGACTAAAACAATGTTATTCCTAAACCAACTATCTAAGAAGAGAGATTTTCTTTTAAATAAAATATCCTTGTTATTCTAGATATAATAACTGTGTGGACTAAAGTTATGCTTGTAAATAAGAGTCCATGCTAAAAAAAGCTTGACGATGAAAAGCAGAGACTTTTATAGGGATTTTATCAATATCTTTTCTCTTTTTTTTTTTATTCATATTTTGGATGGACAGAAACATTAACAAATATACAACTGGAATAATCATACTGTCAGTTCTCTGTCCGTTTCTTAACAACAACCAACAAATAAGGACTAACAGTAACTAAGACAAACAGACAAACACAAAAAAAAAAACCAAAAAAAAAAAAACCCAGGAGAAACAAAATGATATACCGCCTCCTGGGAAACTTCAGCAAAAACAAAAGCAATGGGGGCAAAACACCCGGGTGCCTAAAAACAAAACATAACCTTGACCACTGATGACATTAAGACAATTTCTTCCCTCTATTGACTTTCAAAGTAAAAAAAAAAAAAAAAAAAGACAACAACAAATGTCATGAAAACAACATACCATGATGAAACCAGCGTCTTCCAACTGTCCTCTAAAATCTGGATACCCAGATCCTTCTCCCAACACTGCCTCAGTCCCCCCAAATTGGGAGAGTGCGCCTCTCTGAAGATCCCATAGAATTTGGATGCCCTGATTCTATTAATGCCAGGGGCTAGAGCTGGGCGATATATCGAGTTTTTAAAAAATATCGATATATTTTTATACGAGATATAAGATGTGACAATATCCTTTATATCGATATAGTCTATGTTACGTATAATTGTACTTGTGGAGCCGCAAGTTTGCCTCTCTTTCGTCCACTTTCGTCTTTACGCAACGTTACTCGGCCTCGCCTCTCCTTCACTGAACACAACTCCCCCTCCTCCCCCATCGCTTCACCTGCAGGAAGCGACAAGATGGACACGGCAAATCTCCGTTAACGAGTTACTGCGCATCGCCCCGTGCGTGGGGCTGGACGGCGTCAATGTGTTAGCTAGCTAACCACGCTAACGCCATGCAGCCTAGAGGTGCTGCACGGACTAAAATCCTTTCATTTTCTCAAAAGTTGACAGCGCGCCTTATGTATGAATTCTGGTTGTGCTTGATGGCCGCGAACCGATTTTATGTGGAACACGGCGCTCAGCAATCTGTCAAAAAATGTTTTAATATGACTTTGCTAAGCTACGGAGCTGCACCGCTTGATGGATTGTCGGAGCATTACGGCTGAGCCTCGCGGAGTGATACGTACTGTGCTTCAACGTAATATTACCCTACTGTGTATAAGGACCATAAATGGCACCTGTTGAGAGACGTGGTTGCGAAGCGGATTTCAAACTCCAGGCTGTCAGTCACGCAGTACAAGTTGGGAACAGAGCAGCTGTGAAATCTGTCTTTGTTATTGTGCTCAGCGTCTTTTAGTTTACATTTTGACTGCACAATTGTGAGCTTTTTGTTATGCACAAAAACAACATTGTTTTCTTTTATTTATGGAGCATTATTATTTAATAAATGCTCATAATTTATTTTTGAGTAAATTTGATGTACATCTGCTCTATGTTAATAAAAGTGCCTGTGTGACATCTGGGACACAGCTTTGACTAAGAACTCTCTTCTTGTTCTTACTTTATGGCTTTAAAAAATATATATCGAGATATACATCTTATATCGCCATCCAGCTAAAAAATATCGAGATATGAATTTTGGGTCATATCGCCCAGCCCTACCAGGGGCTACAAACAACTTCTGAATACTAGATGGAGGGTCTGGATTATTATTCAAAATGGTTTTAATACAGTGTCTTATTTGAAAAAACCTCCAAATTTCCCTTGGATCCAGATTGAATTCTCGTCTGATTTCTGCAAACGATTTCATGCCAGTCTGCCCAAATAAATCCCCCATCTGATTGATACCTGTCCTAGCCCAAGCCTCCCACCAGACCGGTTTCTTACCAATTAATATTTTCTTATTATACCAGATAGAGGCTCTAGCGGTAAGATAAGGGCTAATGTTGGTATATTGGGGAGCTCTAAACAAGGTCTCTTGCATGAAAGCCAATACTGGATCTTTAAACGGTAGTGGTCTTCCCTTCTGAGTAAGGAAGGCCTCTAAAGACGAAGGAGCCACAAGACTTTCCTCAATCGCAACCCATGATGGCTTCTCAGTAAAGGAATTATGTATCTTAACTAACAGAGAGGGAGAAAGCATAATGATACCAGACCATCTCGGACAATGCCAACCCACCACTCTCTTTAGCAGCATATAATTTGGACCGATTAAAAGATGGCTTTTTGCCTGCCCACACAAAACCCCTCCACACATGCATTATAAAGCTTTAGCAAGTTATGTGGGACTGCTATCGGTAACATGTGAAGAAAGTACTGAAGTTTAGGGGCAATAATCATCTTCACCAAATTAATTCTGCCCAAAAGGGACAGATTTATTTTAACCCAATTCTGCAACAGCGGACGAATGTTTTGAATCACTGGGGAGATGTTTACTTGCATTATGTTGTCTAAATCAGGGGTCAGTTTAATCCCTAAGTAAGTCAAACCCTCGGGCATCCACTTGAAATGCCATGAGCTCCTCATAACTGGCGGACACAATTTAGAAATGGGCATAACTTCCGACTTAGACCAATTTATGGTGTAGCCAGAGATTACAGAAAAGGAATCAATAATTGAGGAAATTGCAGGAATGGCCTGTTCTGGGTTACTTGAGATCAGTAAAATGTCACCTGCATACAAAAAGGTTTTGTGTTCTTCTTGACCCATATCCAACCCTCTGATTTTCTTACATTCACGTAATGCAATAGCCAAAGGCTCCAAAAACAGGGCAAAAATGAGAGGTGATAAGGGTGAACCTTGTCTAGTACCCCGACTTAACGAAAAGGAGGGTGACATTATCCCATTGGTAATAACTGTAGCCATTGGATCTGTGTATACCACCTGAATCCACTGCCTAAAAAAGGGACCAAAACCGAATCTCTTCAACGTATAAAACAGAAAGGAATACTCAACTTTATCGAAGGCCTTCTCTGCATCTAAGGAGAACGCGACGAAAGGGTCTAAATTAGTCCTGCTCTTCCAGAATATGTGCAATAACCTACGTAGATTATCTGCAGAACTTCTGTTTTTCACAAAACCGACCTGATCCCTATGCACCAAATACGGAAGAACTTTCTCAAGCCTAAAAGCTAGTATCTTAGAAATAATTTTTTCGTCCACATTAATTAATGAAATTGGGCGATAATTCCCACAATACTGTGGGTCTTTCCCTTTTTTATGTAATAACGTGATCACTGCCAATCGCATACTAAATGGTATAGTCTCCCTCTTTGAAACGCATCTTGATATACCGACAGTAGTCTTGGAGCTAATTCGTCCACAAACACCTTATAAAAATCTGATGGAAATCCATCGTTGCCTGGAGATTTGCCCAATCTAAGACTGCCAATTGCCTGCTTAACTTCAATTAGTGTAATCTTACCTTCTAATACAATTCTTTGATCTTCAGACAGGCTGGGAATTTTAATAGAAGAGAAGAAATCTGACAGCCTCTGTTCCTCCACCAATCCATTAGAGGTGTAAAGCTCCTGATAAAATTTATTAAAAATATCATTAATTTCTTTTTTACTGGTGGTCAACTTATTATTATTACTAGGAACAAAAATAGATGGTATAAGGTTGCTAGATTTTATCTGCTTAACCCTGTGTGAGATTATAATATTATTTTATGCCATGTTATACCCCTAATTAAAGATTGTGAATTATTATGTAGTTTTAGTTTGCATTATTCTCCTGAATTAGAAGAAGGTGATAACTATTGCATTTGTTAAACTGATTTGCATTACATTAGACTGCTAATTTATTGTGAATGAATGATATTGTTATATGATGCATTATACTGCTGAGTTATAAGAAATACTGTTCGCAGAAAGTCATTGCCTTATTTGTCTGAGTAGAAGAGAACAGAACATACTGGAGTTTTCTGCCCCATCTCAGCAGGAGCAGATAAACAGGGAGTCGTAGCTTAGGCGCTGTGTGAGAGAAAGAATGTGAATGTTTAGGCTTTTATGATTAGGTGGGGGCCACTAGAGGCTATAAGAGGTTGATCAATGCTCCATTTTGAGATCTGATGCTGTCTGCGTACGGTGTCCATCTCCCACGCATGTGATCATTAAAATCATCGTTTGACTCAACCCGGCCGGACCAGTGTTGTTATTGTGGTTTTTCCTCTTGTATCCATCCCCAATATTTGAATCCGTAACACTTGTGTGCCAACATTTTACCTGTTCTCTCCACTTGTTCAAAATACTTCTGATTTAGACAAAACATTGCATATTCCGCTTTTTTCTCCAGTATACTATTGTCCCTCTCAGCTTTTTTAATCAAGGAGCAATTTGGATAAGGCGCCCCCTCAAACAGGCCTTAAAAGCGTCCCAGGTCATTCCAACGTCGTCAATAGAGCCCTCATTGTGCAACCAAAACTCCTTTATCATTTCCCTTATACATTCACAATGACCCTTATTCTTCAATAATGAGTTATTCAAACGCCACCTAGGTGACGGTTTAATATTATCAGTACCAGAAAGAACAAGGTCAATGGGAGCATGATCCGAAACAGCAATATTACCAATAGAGGACCCAATAGTTTGACTTGCCAGAGAACGGGACACCAAGAAGTAGTCTATCCTGGAGTAGGTTGAGTGAGGATGCGAAAAAAAAAGTATAATCTCTTTCTTGAGGATGAAGAAGTCTCCATATATCTACCAGGCTCAATTCCTCTGACATCACGTCCACTGCAACATTAACTGGGTCCTTACTTAGTCCAGTACGAGAGGATTTATCCAACAATACATCCCTGACCTGGTTAAAATCTCCCCCAATTACAATATTTGTATTACCTATAGTCCGCACCATGTTACATACTTCATGAAAGAATTGTGGCTGAGGAGAATTGGGAGCATATATGTTGACCAATGTCATTTTCCGCCCCTGTAAACATGCATCCAAAACCACCCATCTACCCTCCTGATCTGTATAATGCTTAAAAACCTGAAAATCCAAATTTCTTCTGATCGATATGACCACCCCTCTTTTTCTAGCCGAAAATGCAGTAAAATAAACTTGCGCCACCCAATCTCTTTTAAGCTTTAATGATTCCACCTCATCGAGATGGGTCTCCTGAATCAGGGCTATGTCTGTCTTTTTCTGCTTCAAGTATGTGAGGATTTTCTTCCTTTTAATAACATTATGACAACCCGCTATATTCCACGACACTATTTTACATAACTCCATAACACCACACGAGCCAAATTATTGTACAGATTTATCCAGTAGAACATCTCATTTTTTACCCATATAACAAATCTTAAAGCCAGTTACATAAGACAACCCAGTGGTCTAAAAAAATAGGTCTATACAGGACAGTTGGCACCATACCATCAAAACGAACAACAAAACAAAACACAGTTGGAAAAAAAGAAAAACAAAACAAAACCATGAAATCGTTGGTCCGTGGCATATGGGCTCAAAATGTGGTCATAAATATTTTGTACTTGTAAAAAAGATTTGTGTGTGTGTAAAAAAGATTTGTATGTGTGTAAAAAAGATTTGTGTGTGGACTTAGAAAAAAACCCCTGCAAGTTACAAGTACGGATTTTTGACCCTATTTTTCTTCCCTTCATCTGATTGGTCAATGTCATGTCAATCACAAATGTAACAATCCAATCAGAGAACAGATGGGTTTGGCTGTCGGAGGGGCGCTTTTTTTTGAACTGCAGGTCTTTGAAGGGAATAAATGCCCTTTTACATGCCAACCCAGCGTTTTCCTTCATCACCACGAAGGAAAACAGTCTGTGGTCGTCCGAGTTTGGTGATTTTTATGTCACAGGTCTACGTGTTTAATACAGGGACTTCCACAGCCTTTTCAACAGCGCTGCGGACCGCAGGGTGGGGGCGGGCAGTGTTTTGGAAATGACAGTCTTCTTTACAAAGCTTTCTTCATAATGCTTTAGCATACATGTTTTTATTGAACTAGCAAAAAAAAACAAACTCTTGTAGAGGACATAAAGTGTCCTCTGTAGAGACATGTATTGTTGCCCTATCATATATGTATGTGCTCTTAACCTGAAAGGTATAAATACGGAAGTGTGTGTGCAATAAATGCTGACGCAGAGGAAGGTGTGTCCCTCTGATGTAAAACTCTAAACAACGTGTGTATGGTTTATTCCTCCGTGAGATATGCGAGTTACCCCGGTATTTCTGCCCTAGAAAATGGAACCTCCAACAGGTTATGGGCCCAGAAGGGATGTGGGAAGCCGGTGGAACCGTCTATGCTTCGACGGAGACGAGAGAAACTACGAATTGTGGGAAACAAAGTTCCTGGGATACCTGCGGCTACTTGGGCTAAAGGCTGCCATTCTGAACGAGCCCGGCGAGTCAGAGGAAGAAGACAAGGACTTGGATGAAAAGAATGAAGTAGCTTATGCAGAGCTAATCCAAGTATTGGATGATAGAAGTCTTTCACTCGTGATGAGAGATGCCAAGGATGACGGACGGAAAGCGTTGGAAATTCTGAGAGAGCACTACGCCGGTAAGGGGACACCACGCGTGATTAGCCTGTACACGGAGCTAACGTCGCTACAGAAAACGCCCAGTGAGAGCGTCACAGACTATATGATAAGGGCTGAGACTGCCATTACAGCTCTGAGGAATGCAGAAGAGACGTTAAGTGATGGACTGCTTATTGCAATGGTGCTAAAAGGGTTGCCTGAATCTTTCAAGCCGTTTGCCATACATGTAACCCACAGTGACAAAGCAATGACATTTAGTGAATTCAAAGCTAAATTAAGAAGCTACGAGAGCACCGAAAAGGCCTAATGGTTGATACAGGGGCCACTTCTCACATTATTACGGACATTCAGAGATTTAAGAGTTTTGATGAGACATTCACACCTGGAAGACACTTCATGGAATTAGCTGACGGAACCAGGACGAGTGGGGTTGCACTGAAGAGGGGAGATGTGGAGGTCTATCTACAAGACAGCGAGGGACGAAAGGTGAAGGCGACACTGGAGGGAGCACTTTACATTCCCTCTTACCCGCAAGATATCTTCTCGGTTCAGGCGGCAACGGCCAAAGGAGCCTCAGTAACCTTCAAGAAGGGCTGCAACCAGCTTATCCATAAGAACGGGACAAGGTTTAAGATAAGTGAATATGAACGCCTATACTATTTGAACAGTGTTACATCTGATCATTATGTTGACAACGACGAATGCAATGGCTGTCATGATGTAGAAACTTGGCACAAAATCCTCGGCCATTGCAACTATGAAGACTTGGTTAAACTAGAGGACATTACCGAGGGTATGAAAATAAAAGGTAAAGCTAAACATTACCAAGACTGTGAAGTGTGTACAAAAGGCAAATTTATCCAAACCAGGAATAGAGAGCCTGATGAAAGAGCAGAAGAAGCATTAGAGCTAGTGCACACTGACTTAGCTGGACCGATAGAACCAGAAGCTAAAGACGGGTTCAGGTACACGTTAGCATTTACTGATGATTACTCAGGCACAATGTTTGTGTACTTTCTAAAGGCTAAAAGTGACACCGTAAAAGCAACTGAAAAGTTTTTGGCAGACGTCGCCCCCTATGGGCAAGTAAAGAGAATCAGATCAGACAATGGAACTGAATTTACATCTAAAGAGTTTCAGACATTGTTAAATAAAAACACGATAAGGCATGAGACATCAGCGCCGTATTCACCTCATCAGAATGGGACTGCCGAGAGACAATGGCGAACACTTTTTGAAATGGCACGGTGTATGTTGATCGAAAGTAACCTGCCAAAGAGATTATGGACTTATGCTGTTATGACTGCCGCAGTAATTCGTAATAGGTGTTACAACAGATGCACAAAGCAAACCCCTTATTACATGCTGACAGGAAAGAAGCCAGACATGTCGAGGATGGGGATTTTTGGATCAGTTTGCTACAGTTACGGGCACAACAAAAAAAAGTTAGACGCGAGATGTGACGAAGGAGTTTTTGTGGGTTACGATAAAAACAGTCCGTCGTATCTAATCTACTACCCTAAAACAGGACGAGTTCTTAGACATAGGTTGGTCAAGTTCCTCACTAAAAGTGTAGTTGAGCACCAAACCCAGACCACTCAGGTTGATGACAATGGAGATGATGATTTGACTCCAGGGGACATCTTGAAGTACCCCGCTAGAAAGGACAAAACAGGGAATGACCAGAGATCAGATGAAAGTATGATCCTGGAACCTGAAAGTGACATTCAGGACAATGGCATAAATGATGCACAAAACTCAGACAAACAGAGTGATAGAACAGAGTCTGAACGATATCCCAAACGAAACAGGAGAAGGCCAGATTACCTGAAAGACTATGTCCAAACTGCAGAAGACGACCAAACATCGCTGACTGTAGATTACTGTTACAGGGTGATGTATGACATACCAAAGACTTTTGAAGAAGCTATGCAGTCATCGAACTCTAAGTGTTGGTCAGATGCTATGGAAGATGAAATGAGATCCTTGCAAGACAATAACACGTTTACTTTAACCACGCTGCCAGAAGGTAAAAATGCAGTGGGGGGGAGATGGGTGTATGTGATAAAAGAGAACCCAAATCAGACTAAAACATTTAAAGCAAGATATGTTGCTAAAGGCTATAGCCAAGTTCAAGGCATTGATTACAAAGAAACCTTTTCGCCGACTGCAGATATGACGTCAGTGCGTACGCTGATGCAATTAGCAGTACAGCACAACTTTAAACTCCATCAAATGGACGTGAAGACTGCTTATTTGCACGCCCCAATCGATTGTGAGGTGTATATGCAGCAACCAGAAGGTTTTGAAGTAAAATCAGACACAGGGGAAAAACTGGTCTGTAAACTAAACAAATCACTATATGGTTTGAAACAATCTGGCAGGAACTGGAATAAGATGTTACATGACCATTTATGTGCAAAAGGTTACAAACAAAATCCTGTAGACCATTGTGTATATTCCAGACAGACAGCGAGTGAGACAGTGATTCTTATCATCTGGGTTGATGATGTAATCATAGCTGCCAACGATGAAGACGCTATCAGAAACGTGAAACAAATGTTGGATGAGAAATTTAAAATGAAGGATCTTGGTGAGCTCAAACATTTCTTGGGTATTGACTGTATACAACAGAACCATGAGATAAGACTAAATCAGACACGGTACATCACAAAAATCCTGGAAAAGTTCAAAATGTCTGACTGTAAGCCACGTTCTACTCCTTGTGAACTCAAAAATGACTTTGGTGCACATGGTGAATCAGTTGATTCAGGAAAATATAGAGAATTAGTGGGCAGTTTGATTTACTTAATGACATGTACAAGACCAGATTTGAGTTGGATAGTGAGCAAACTGTCACAATCCCTGTCTGAGCCAAAAGAGCATCATTGGACAGCAGCAAAACATGTATTACGTTACCTTAAGGGGACACTAAACAAAGAGCTGTGCTATAAAAGGATAGAAGGAAACCTAAATCTTATAGCATACAGCGATGCAGATTGGGCCACAGACTTGAGTGACAGGAGAAGTACAACGGGTTATTGTTTTGTACTATCCAAAAATGGGCCAGTGATCTGCTGGAAAACCAGGAAGCAAGCTACAGTAGCTTTGTCAACGTGCGAGGCAGAGTACATGGCGATGGCCGCCACAGTACAAGAAAGCTTATACCTCTCACAGCTACTTAATGGCATGGACATTAAAAGGCAATATTCACCAGTTACCATTCTTGCAGACAATCAAGGTGCAATTGCATTGTCCAAAAATCCTATAAACCGTCAAAGATGCAAACACATCGATATCAAGTATCACTTTATTAGGTCTGCTATAACTGAGAAGGAAGTACAAGTTAAATATTGTGCAACAGAAGACATGGTAGCAGACATCATGACTAAGGCTGTAAGTAAAGTGAAAATAGATTTACGCATATTTTGTTTGGAACATAAAATGTTGATATGTGAATATCATGTAAATATGTATATCATGTAAATGTGTAATGTATAGTGTTAAGAGCAAGTGGGGGTGTTGCCCTATCATATATGTATGTGCTCTTAACCTGAAAGGTATAAATACGGAAGTGTGTGTGCAATAAATGCTGATGCAGAGGAAGGTGTGTCCCTCTGATGTAAAACTCTAAACAACGTGTGTATGGTTTATTCCTCCGTGAGATATGCGAGTTACCCCGGTATTTCTGCCCTAGAAAATGGAACCTCCAACATGTATGCTAAAGCATTATGAAGAAAGCTTTGTAAAGAAGACTGTCATTTCCAAAACACTGCCCGCCCCCACCCCGCGGTCCGCAGCGCTGTTGAAAAGGCTGTGGAAGTCCCTGTATTAAACACGTAGACCTGTGACATAAAAATCACCAAACTCGGACGACCACAGACTGTTTTCCTTCGTGGTGATGAAGGAAAACGCTGGGTTGGCATGTAAAAGGGCATTTATTCCCTTCAAAGACCTGCAGTTCAAAAAAAGCGCCCCTCGACAGCCAAACCCATCTGTTCTCTGATTGGATTGTTACATTTGTGATTGACATGACATTGACCAATCAGATGAAGGGAAGAAAAATAGGGTCAAAAATCCGTACTTGTAACTTGCAGGGTTTTTTTTTCTAAGTCCACACACAAATCTTTTTTACACACACACAAATCTTTTTTACACATACAAATCTTTTTTACAAGTACAAAATATTTATGACCACATTTTGAGCCCATAGTGGCACTCAAAAATCCCATAATGGCGTCCCTCCTCACGTCCCCCGTGCCCCCCCCCCCCCCCCCCCCCAAAAAACCCCACAGAAGTAAACTAACCCATAGCTTATAAAATCCTCTTAATCTACATCACCCGGAATGTTAGCCGAATCCAGGCCGCTTAGAAATTGCTTAGCCTCTGCTGGGTTGGAAAACTGATGATACTGGTTATCCACTGAAAAAGTCATAACAGCCGGAAAGCGAAGGGAATAGCCAATATTGCACACAAGCGACGCACCTCATCAAACTTCCGGCGTTTTTCTTGTACCTCCTGTGCATAATCCTGGAAAAAACGAACTCTCATGCCTTTCCAAATGATCTGCTTCTTTTTTCTGGCACCCGCCAGTACGGACATCTTGGCTTTATCCGGTAGGAAGCGAACGATGATGTGTCTCGGTCTGGAGTCCGCAGCTGGCTTCGGAGGTGCTGGCCCCACCCGATGGATTCTGTCTATTTCGTAGTAATCTCCCATCTCAATGTCCAGAGCCTCAGACAACAGATTCTTCACTCAATCCTCAAGATTACGGCCTTCGGTTCCTTCTCTTTATCAATATCAAAATTACAGGTAAGGAAAAATTCAATGCCACCTAACTTAAACATGAACACAGGTATAGTATTCCAAATGGAAGTAGGATTAGTAATTAGATTCTTTAACCAATTTATTTTGAATGTGTTATTTAAAGTGTTAAAATCTAACACATTAAGTCCTCCATTGACATATGAGTTCATAAGAACTGTTTCTTTAATGTAGTGTGTGTCCTATTTTTCCAGATAAAGTTGAAAAGTAACTTATCAACCTCTTTTATGAGTTTATTATCAAGGTGCAATGCCAATGCAGCGTGTGTAAGACGAGAGATACCTTCACGTCTCAGCTGTTTGTGGAGGTAAAATACGTCTGCACAATTACGCTCAGCCATCATTGTGAGTGCGCACGCCAAGGGGCGGCGAGACATTTATACAGCCGTATACTCAATACTTGAAATGTGCAATTCACTTGTATTTTTATTTTTTATTCCTATTTATTCTATTTATCCCCTTTGTATATTTTATTTATATTTGTCTCTGTATTTATATATATATATATGTGTGTGTGTGTGTGTGTGTGTGTGTGTGTGTGTGTGTGTGTGTATATATATATATATATATATATATATATATATATATATAAATAACAGTTCTGTAACTGTAACTTCGGTCGTTGCTGTGCTTTTTTTGGAAGTCGAATTTCCCAGAGGAACCCACCCGAGGGATTAATAAAGTTCTATCTTATCTTATCTTATCTTATATCGCACATGACTATGAAAGGCGGAAGAGGAAGTAGTTCCTTTGAATGTAGACAATCCGACTGTTATAGTTTCTTTCCACTGTGTTCCTGTTAATGGTAAACTACAAATTTACTCTAAATTACTAAAATATCGATATTGTAATGTGAGAATCGATTCTAGAACATAAATGATTGGTATCGGAGGAATCGATATTTCAGGATCGATCCGCATATCACTACTCCGTAACGAAGGCACCCGGCTCTGCTCTAGTTACAGGAAATGTTTGAATATTTAGTTACCGAAATATGGTAACTGAAAAGCGAAGGCAAAGAGGGTCAGTTTGTCTAACAGTGTAACAGCAAACCAGCAAGCTTCATGGTATATAAAATTCAACGTCTCTTAAATTCTAATCTGAAAATCATTCTCGGTGCACTCAAACTAATCCTCACTGTTCCATCACGCTACCGGACACGCGGGTTTTTCACCGCCAACGTATGAAAAACGTGAACATATGATGACATGAAAGTAAGCATAAAAACATATGCTGACTTACCACGCAGCACACAGATCCAAACACACACGCGTCTGCGCCTTGAAATATCAAGTCCAGAAGAAGCAGGAGTACTTCCGGTATACGAAATTGACGCTTTCAAAATAATAAAAAATGACTCCTTAGACTAGACCAACAATATTTGTGTTTACATTATGGCAGCACACGACAAAGGTGACATTTGCAAATGGGAACATGTTGATAAAAAAATCTGGTCTATACGATTGTTAGCCTATTTTAATTATATTATGTTATTATTTATTTAAGGCACAAACTGGAGTGGTGCTTTTTTGAATTTATTCCAAGTCTGTTAATACAGATTTGTTTTTATTATGAAATCAAACGTGGCTTATTTCCTTTTATATTGTGGCTTACTTACTGCAGCCCATGAGGGCTCAGTTCAAATAATCTACACCTGTACAGGGCAATTTTAAGACTCTGCTAGCTCTCTGTGCCAAACCGACCATGCTGAATGGAAGACTGCATATTTTTTAAATTTTGTCTCTATATAATCTTTTATAAATGATATGCCCAAATGTACAGGTTATCTTTTAAGGTTCTAAGGCATTCTGTAACCCTGCAGATAGTTTACAGTCACCCTAATACATGCAGACATGCAAACAGATAATGGAAGTTCAAAATTAGTAAAATTGCATAAACATGTTGAATTAAAATTCAGTCCAAAGACATGGGACTGTAGGGGGAAGCTGGAGTACCCGGACAGAACCCACGCAGCACGGGGAGAACATGAAAACACCACACAGAAAGGTCCCAGCCAGGTGGTGAAATCAAACTCAGGACTTTCTTGCTCTGAGGCAACAGTGCCACCATCCCAACTAAAGCCATTTTTTTAAACCAATATCTGTACTTCTAGTATTTACATTTTAAAAATGGACTCATTATTTTTGCTTTAATGGATTTGGGTCGAGTTATTATTTCCTCACTTTGAGGCTTTAAACATCAAAACAATTCGAGCCTAAACAATAACACATGAAAGGAAATTCTGTTCCTTTATTAATCATGTTGCATAAAAAGAGACGACGTGTGCCAAAGTCACGGGTTAAAGGTGGGGATGTGGGGGTTTTGTTGTTGTTTTTGCCATAACACCGGAGTGAAGTTGCCCCCCACCCAACTGTTTCAAATCAAACAAAATTTGTCTCAGTCAATTGTGCTACGCTTGTGCTGCAAATGTTTTTGTTAGTGCCGCAATCATTTTAAAGATATTATTTAAAGTTTTTAGAGGTCATCCAAGGTCAACAAGCCCCTTTGTGAAAAGGTTGTGATGATTGACCTTTTGACCTTTAAACTTCCAATAATAAATTCTTTAAAACAAAAGCAGCACAAATGAAAATTTTAGCAGCTCAAATGTAGCACAAATGCATGACATCAATTTTGTTTGATTTGAGTATTGTTGGGGCCCTGGTTGACCTTGGATGACCTCTAGAAACTTTTATTAGTATCTTTAAAATGATAGTGGCACAAACCAGCACAAATGTTTGACACTAGAAAAGGTGGAGGGCTAACTTCACTCATGTCCCTGGAACAACTGCAGGTGTCTGTAAGTTGCAGTGTTTCAGCATCTAGCTAGCCCTACTGAAGAGAAGGGAGTATAAAACTGGTGTCAAGCCAGCCCCAACTTAGTTTTGAGTATGTATATTAGTGTATATTAAGTTTTACGGTAAGAGATGTGGAGACCTGATTTCAAAACAAAAGCCAACTTTGTTTGAATTCAGCTTCAACATTAGCACATTCAGTCCATAATAACAAATATTAATTAGTGTTGTTTTCACACTTTAATGCTGGATCCACAGGATACACCCAGTACTCTAGTAGTACCTTAGCCAATATCAAGGCAGTCCTTTTTTGGATTTCAAAGTAAAAGCCCTCTGAACTTTCCTTTCTGAGCTACTCTTTCGAGAATTTCAGAATGCTGTAAAAAGGAAAATTCTAATTTCACTCTAGAACAACAGCGTACACCCTCACAGGGCTACCATGTCCGTGTCAAGTAAGTCTGGTTGTGCATTTCAAAGTAAGAGCCCTTTGAATTTGCCTGTATATGCACAACTTCTCAAATGAATTGAGGACACTGTTAAAAGGTAAATTGCTGTTTCCACAGGCTAATTGCAGTATATGTTGACACTATAGACCCTCCCGGTGGCATTTCAGAGTAAAACCCCTTTGAATTTGCTTGGATATGAGCTTTTTTTTTTAATTAAGTAAGGGTGCTGTTAAAAGAAAAATTACTGTTTCTACAGTACGTTGAGTTCATGTCAACCATACAAGTCCTTACAGTGGTACCATGTCAATCTGAAGTCAGTCTGATTTTGCATTTCAGAGTAAATGCTCTTTGACTTTGTCTGTGTGACCTTACTTTTCAGTGACTTCAGAATGCTGTTAAAAGGAAAATCCCTGTTCTTATGGAATAATTCCACTTTAAATCCATAACATACTGCCTCAAAGCTGCACACTGTCAAAATCAAGTCTTTCTGGTCTTGGATTTAAAAATAATTCCCTTTGTAAATGTTTTTATATGCAGTTTGGTTTCTTTATTCAGAATGATATTACTATGAATTATAAGATACTAGCAATTTCAACTTGATTTTACTTCACCTTTTATGATTTGATTCAGTCATAATCAAATGATTCTGATTTTGTATTTCAAAATGAAAACCTTCTGATATATTTAATATCAAAAGCACTCAGGTCATGTGACAGGGAAGAACTGATGAGTATCAAACATATTTAAGGGTAAAGGTACTGAAATTTAACAACTGATACAACAGAAGACTGGAGCTCAATTGGCAGTTAAAAAGCATGAAGGATGTGTGGAAAGGAATGAAGATAATTACTGTGACTAAGGTGAGAGGCAGTCAGTCAGCAGCCTGAAGAGAGAGAAATGAGGTGAACAATTTTTTCAGCTGGTTCAGTTTGCAACTCTACTGGCTCTTCCACCCCACACTCTGGCCTCCAAACATCACTAATGTCTTTGATTATTCCCTGAGTAAACTTTGTGGCTTTAAACCTGCAAGGAAGGCTACAGGTTATGGTGGTATCAACCACAGGGCTCTGCTGACTCACCTACAGTTTCTTGCAAAAGTACTGGGCCCCCTTGAACTTTTCCACATTTTGTCACATTACAGCCACAAACATGAATCAATTTTATTGGAATTCCACGTGAAAGACCAACACAAAGTGGTGTACACGTGAGAAGTGGAACGAAAATCATACATGATTCCAAAACGTTTTTACAAATAAATAACTGAAAAGTGGGGTGTGCGTAATTATTCAGCCCCCTGAGTCAATACTTTGTAGAAACACCTTTTGCTGCAATTACAGCTGCCAGTGTTTTAGGGTATGTCTCTACCAGCTTTGCACATCTAGAGACTGAAATCCTTGCCCATTCTTCTTTGCAAAACAGCTCCAGCTCAGTCAGATTAGATGGACAGCGTTTGTGAACAGCAGTTTTCAGATCTTGCCACAGATTCTCGATTGGATTTAGACACCAGACAGGTCAGGGATAAAGTTATTGAGAATTTTAAAGCAGGCTTAGGCTACAAAAAGATTTCCCAAGCCTTGAACATCCCATGGAGCACTGTTCAAGCGAGCATTCAGAAATGGAAGGAGTATGGCACAACTGTAAACCTATCAAGACAAGGCCGTCCACCTAAACTCACAGGCCGAACAAGGACAGCGCTGATCAGAAATGCAGCCAAGAGGCCCATGGTGACTCTGGACGAGCTGCAGAGATCTACAGCTCAGGTGGGGGAATCTGTCCATAGGACAACTATTAGTCGTGCACTGCACAAAGTTGGCCTTTATGGAAGAGTGGCAAGAAGAAAGCCATTGTTAACAGAAAACCATAAGAAGTCCCATTTGCAGTTTGCCACAAGCCATGTGGGGGACACAGCAACCATGTGGAAGAAGGTGCTCTGGTCTTTTTGGCCAAAATGCAAAACGCTATGTGTGGCAGAAAACTAACACTGCACATCACTCTGAACACACCATCCCCACTGTCAAATATGGTGGTGGCAGCATCATGCTCTGGGGGGGCTTCTCTTCAGCAGGGACAGGGAAGCTGGTCAGAGTTGATGGGAAGATGGATGGAGCCAAATACAGGGCAATCTTGGAAGAAAACCTCTTGGAGTCTGCAAAAGACTTGAGACTGGGGCGGAGCTTCACCTTCCAGCAGGACAACGACCCTAAACACAAAGCCAGGGCAACAATGGAATGGTTTAAAACAAAACACATCCATGTGTTAGAACAGCCCAGTCAAAGTCCAGATCTAAATCCAATCGAGAATCTGTGGCAAGATCTGAAAACTGCTGTTCGCAAACACTGTCCATCTAATCTGACTGAGCTGGAGCTGTTTTGCAAAGAAGAATGGGCAAAGATTTCAGTCTCTAGATGTGCAAAGCTGGTAGAGACATACGCTAAAAGACTTGCAGCTGTAATTGCAGCAAAAGGTGTTTCTACAAAGTATTGACTCAGGGGGCTGAATAATTACGCACACCCCACTTTTCAGTTATTTATTTGTAAAAACGTTTTGGAATCATGTATGATTTTCGTTCCACTTCTCACGTGTACACCACTTTGTGTTGGTCTTTCACGTGGAATTCCAATAAAATTGATTCATGTTTGTGGCTGTAATGTGACAAAATGTGGAAAAGTTCAAGGGGCCCAATACTTTTGCAAGCCACTGTAGTTGTCTGTCATCTTGAGTAACATTTACAACCTGTTTCTGAAGCAGGAGAAGACACTGCTGTTATGGAACATATTTTGTCTGGTTCCTGTATTGATGAAGTCAACACCATCAGTGTTTAAGAACTATCAACCAACTGCCATCATGTGTGATAAAGGACGATAAAGGACAGGATGAGAGCATGGTGTCTATCTGGGTGTCCATGCTGAAAACTGGATGAACTGGAAGACCAACACAGTAACAATATACAAAAATAGGAAAATGATTTTCATTGCTATAGTATGTTGTGTTTAAATTATTGCATTATCCATGCTGAAGTTGGGCTTATACTTTGAAATTAAATATCAGATTGACTTGACATTGACATAATACCCCTGTGAGGGTGTTAACTTTTCTATGGATTGCAATCAGCCTGTGGAAACAGGAATTTTCTTTTTTACAGAATTCTGAAGTTGTTGAAAGACTAAGTCAAAAAGGAAAAGTCAAAGGGCTTTTACTTTAAAGTCCAAAAGATGACGGCCTAGATATTGATAAGGTACTATTAGAGGGTGTGTCCTGTGGATCTAACGTGTGGAAACAAGACTAACTAATATTTGTTATTATGAGCTAAATGTGTTAATGCTGAAGCTGAAGTCAATCAATGCTGGCCTATGTTTTTAAATCAGATCTTGCTTATAATAATAAGAAACAATCGTATTTTGTAAAAAATGACACATTGGTTAAACAGCTTCAGGACCTGAACAGGTCATTTTGAAATGCTCTGACATCATGTTAATCATGATACATTTGCAGTGTTACACTTAAAAAAATTGTGGTGTCTTCAAAGTCTGAAAAGAAAATAATAATTTTCTGTGTTTTTATTAACTTCTTGTTTTCTTTTACATACATCAAAGACTAAAGACATTTTTAAGCACTTAAAACCTTCCACTCAGTGAGGGTCCAGCCCTCAGTGTAACCGTACTACATTAAACTCAGAGTTTTATGTGAGACAGGTGTGGCTGGATGAACTGTACAGTTAGTCTCCAACAATAATTTACAAAAACATTATTTGACAGTCACTTTAGGCTAAGGCGGGCATGTTTTTGGTGTCTCGTGTGTCAGCGTGCTACTGGCTCTCAACTAACAGCAACAGGCCACCAGTGTGCTGACCGTGGTGCTGAAACAGAAACTGAGTTTACAGTGAGGTCTGAGCTCCTGAGGTTTACAAAGCAACATGCAGAGGTCTTTGAGAGGAACTTAATGAGGAACTTATGGAACTTTGTTTATTTCGGAATAAAAATATGCTTAATAATAAAGCGAAATATATTCTTTTTTTTCTTGCCAAATCTGCATTTCTGGCTAAAAATAGACAAGATGTGTTTCTATATTTAGATCACTGTAACACACGATCTTGTCTCACACAGTTTGTGGGATCTACAGTCCCCATTTGTGGTTTATCTCCCGTATATGAATAGGACAGTTTCGGCAGACCACACATTCTGTAATTAGAGGGTTGCATACTGACATACTGTAAATGTCACCTTATAAGCGTACATATGTGGTAAACCTCACGCTCCCTTCTGAGTGTTTTTCAGCATGGGGAAGTACTGTGTGTAGTGGGAGTAAGGGTTGCTAGAAGGGTAGACAAGGAGGAAAGAAAGGAGAGAGAGAGAGGAAGGAAGGAGGGAGAAAAAGAGAGATTCGCGTCATCCTAACACGCAATCATTGGTGGGAGAGGAGGAGGAGAGTCCCTGCACTCTTACTGCAAAGGGTTTCCTGCAGTGCTAGAAAAGGGTTCTTTAGCCCTGCATTCATTCATTTAAATCCAGCCTGTGTGTTTTAGATTTCTCCCTTTATATAAGAATTTTGATTCATAATCTTTCTGTCACTGTATTTTTTCTTTTCTGTTCTGTATGAGAAAGCCTGGAAATAACAATGGAAGAAACAGCATCGCTTAGATTTGGAGCCATGGAAGGTGTAAATAGCTCTCATTGTTTACTTGAAGATCCAAACATGATTAACATGCTACTGTAAAGCAGTTATTATATCATAAACATCGTTTAAAAAAACATATTTCTGCCTGCATGCATTGTAATACAATTGTATCTTTGCTGAAGTCCCTTGGTGTAAGCTGTAAATTTGATGTTATGTGTGCTACATAAACTGTATACTGAAAATGGATGAAATGTGAATCCAGTGCACAAATGCCTCCAAACTAAATTCTCTCTGACAGCCAGCAGCGGGCAACTCATTTGGTGGGAAAGAAGTCTGGTTGTATGGGGGTCCACAGGAAAATAGTTGTTTTCTGGATCCTCAGTTTTTTGACCCTCAATTAAAGCTCCTTAATGAAATATGAAATGTATCCTAATTAAGTCTAAATGTGGTTTAAACTCTTGAAACAGACAACAAGAATAAATTAAGAGCTACATATAATTATATAGTAATATGTAATAATAGTGTAATAAGCGTAAGATTAGCCCCAACCTCGACTCACTTTTTTAGATAGTTTCCTTCAAAATATCCCGAAGCTACCTTGTTTTTTCTCCCACATTTTAATTATGATTATGAACCGGTATGTAGTGAAAAATACACCAGGACTTTTTGTTTTAAAACACAACGCTACGAATAAAAGGATTCGTGTTTGGATGCAGTCACGCGGCGTTAAACCCGCACAGTGGACCCTTAAAGGAACCCTTTATTTCCCGTGTGTGCTATAGACAGCCGTGAGCGCGCATCTTAACGGTGAGTGGAGCCCCCATTCTCAAATGAGGGCTGCGCACTCCCGCCGTAAGAGGAGTGAACGCGCTCGAGGGGCTGCGGTCCCATTGACTGTTTCGTCTCCCTGACAGCAGCATCAGCGGCGGCGCTGGAAAACAAGAAGTCGCCGCCTCGCCCCGCAGCCAAACAGCCGGCCCCGGCTCACCGAGCGAAGACCTGAGCCGCCTTTGGGGGACCCCCACCCCCCCGCTCCCCCCTCCTCCTCCACCTCCTCCTCCTCTCTGCCCGGCCTGAAGGAAGGAAAAGAGGTCCTCCTCCCGCGAGTCATCATCCCGAGCGAGCGAGCGAGCGACCGCCGGAGACATGGGCTCCCCGTGAAACGGAGGCGGTGGAGGGGAGAGGCGGGCGGGCGGGCGGTGGGAGGGGGGAGAAGACAGCGGAGCAGCAAGAGGGAGAAGGAGCGGCTAAAACCGGGAACCAAAGCGCCACATCCACCGCTACCACCACCACCACCTCTACTACTACTACTACTACTACCGCAGCTAGCGCCGAGCCCGCTGCCGCCGCCGCCCTGGGTGCCCCCCGCCACCGTCATGGGAACACCGCATCAGATGCTCCAACCGCCGCTTTGTCCGTGGGCCATGTCGTGATCCGTGGGCTCCGCCAGCGGGTTTTCTATCCGTGATCCCGACAGAGGCTAGGAGGGAAGAGGAGGAGGAAGAGGAGGAGGTGGGAGAGAGGGAAGAGGAAGGGGGCAAGGTGGTGGTGGTGGTGGCGGCGGCGGCGGGGAAGATGTTTGCCTCGGTGGGCCCTCGGGGCGGCCCGCGCCCACCCGTCGCCCCGGCCATCCCGGAGCCGGACCTCAGTCACCTGACGGAGGACGAGAGGAAGATCATCATGGCTGTGCTGGCTCGGCAGCGGGAGGAAGAGGCGAAAGAGGAGGCCATGTTAAAGTAAGAGAGGGAAAGCAAAAAGATAGTGTGTGTGTGTGTGTGTGTGTGTGTGTGTGAGAGAGAGAGAGAGAGAGAGAGAGGAAGACTAGACCTGGGCAGTTTCCATTCTGAAGTCCATGAAAGTCTGCTCTGTATGGACACAATGTGACAGCTGCAGGACCCGTGCTGCAGGACTCCACTGTATGTGATCATGTATGCATGTGTGTATGTGTGTGTGTACATCCTGCAGGTCCCTCCACACACTCACTCACAGGCTCTGTGCCGGAGGAACCTCATAGGCTTTAGTCCATGCATGTCCAGTTCACAGATTTGGAACGCTCCTGTGGGCAGGCCCGTTGGATGTGAGGGCTCAGGTGTAACTTGTTAGGGGAGGGAAGAAGAAGAAGGGAAGGGGTGTGTCACCCAGCAGCAGCAGCAGCATCCTCCCAGATGAATCATACACATTTCTCTTCTGCACTTCTTTCCTTGAGATTGTCATCGTCACCCAACGCCACTGCCCGAGTCAGGTGGAAAGTATTTGTACTTCCCCTGAAATATTTCAGCAGGAAATTGCAGGAGGCTCAGTGAAGCCTGGCGCTGAGAATAGTAAAGCCCTCCCTGTTGGCTTTTATCTGTGCAGCATCCATCTCAACAGCTGCTGTTCTCAGCTCTGGGGTGCGGTTGAGCCTTTCCCAGCCTTATGCACTGTATGTAGGCCAGTGCTCTTGCAGCAGACATCACACAGGCTGTTAAAGAAACAGTGGGCCTCTAGCAGGGAAGGAAAAGGTGCCTGTGTCATGTTATTTTGAATCAAGAGTGACTTACATCGCTGTGTGTATCCTACCTCTTCTCTCCCACATTAAATGGAGAAAAGTCTGCTCCAGTTTGTTGCAGCAATCGGCGCAGGAACGAACCTATATGTTCACCCCCCCTCCACCATCCCCCACACTCCTTACCCCCCACCCCCAGGACCAGAAAATGCATCAAGTTTAAGCGACGCCTTTTCTCATGTTTTCTGCACGTTATGCACGGGAGCCGCACGCATGCATGTACAAAGAAAGGCAGAACGACCCACCTAAGAGAGGCGCTCCTCAAGCTTTACGTCCCTGTTCTATTTTAAGCCCTCTGTGCAGAACGATGGCCCAGCACTGGAACGGAAGATCGATTCATTGCTTCTAAAGAAGGAAATGTCCAGTATATAGCTGCGGCCCTAAGTGGTTATGCATCATTTTCAGTGATGTATTAAAGAGCTGTGGATTCACTCATGTCATAGTGAGGAAGCTGCGGATAAGGCTGTCAGCACACACATGTCCAAGCCTATATAGGCTTCAGCACTGTTTCCTCTCACCAGTGTTTGGATTGAGTTAGCAAAGCAGTGTGTATGTGTGTGTGTGTGTGTGTGTGTGTGTTTGTGTGTGTATGTTCGTACGAATGGGTCTGCACTGAAAAGCTGCACTGGTTGGTTGACTAATACATGTGTGCTAAGTGTACCAGGAGTAGGGAAGTGTGGGCTGTAATGAACAGAGGCAGAGAATACGCTCCACTTACGAGCTGTTTAAGATATACTCACATCAGTTTACTTTCTATTAATGCGCATATGTTCACAGTGCATGCGTGCAAACCTCACTTTAAAGCCACAGCAATAATGGGCATGATTTGTATTCTGCTTTCAATGATCTGAGGTAGAAAAATGGAAATCGAAAGCAATAATAATTTCAATAATCGATGAGTGGTGTCTCTGGCCACACTCTGGTTTAAATTCAATATAAAGGCATGTCATAATAGTACAAATGTGTGCATTTTATCCAGTGTTAAGCAGAAACTCCATGGCCATTACCCATTAAAACGGGGTTGCTGCTGGTGACCCGTCTAGGTGTAGAGTTATTGTTGGCTTCAAAGCCACATGCTGAATTGTACAAAGTCTCATACTTCCATTTTGGTATTACAGTTTTTCTTCTAGAAGCTTTTTCATTTCACTGTTCCATCCATCCATTTTCTCAAACATTGTCCAATTCAGAGTTGCCAGTTCTAGCTGTGATTGGGCAAGACCTGGGGTACACTCCTGACAAGTCACCAGACTATGGGAGGACTTTGGCTGCTCCAAACAGAAAAAAACATCAACTTAACTCAAATCCTAGAACCATTGCCTGATGGGTGTACAATGTTGAAGTACTGTATGATAAAGGTTCCTCAAATTGATAACTTATTTTTCTATTTTTATAGAGGGTTCCATGTGTTACTTGTCTCACCTTGAAGACAAAACACAGAGGAAATACCAGAAGCTCAAATAGATAAAGAATCTTTTGTACTATACATATGTGATATGTGCTCAAATTTGACTGCTGACCTGGTTAGAGTTAGTTAGACAAGCACCTCTTATGGAATTTCTGCTTGTCTGGCATATGTACGCCTTTAACAGAGGAACCGTGCATATATGAGAGTTTATTTGAACTGTAACACCTTCTAGAAACACATCTTCTAGCTTCTGAAGATGTGCTTGTTTAGCCTGTGCCTAAGATACAGCTTAGTAGTTCTAACCGTCATGTAGGCTATGAGGATGCTGAACTTTGCCTTTTGTATGATTGACAAATAAGTTGTAGTTTCATATAATATTGAATCTATTACTGTACCAAATATTAGGCTGTGATTTTACGCTAACACAGTGGAATCTTTAACATGAAATATTCAGCCTTGATGCTTGCTATGATGAATTACACAACCCAAGGATGTTTCACTATGAGTTTTGTACCACGTACAAAGTAAAACAGTACTTTTTTTTACCCCCTTTTTTGAAAGAATTGTCATATTATACATCGGGGTAACCCAAGGTTCTCGAAGCTACCTTTACTGTCAGTGTATAAGCACTTAAACTGTCAGTAGAAGAGATATCTCGATTCCTGATGTGCCAAAAATGTCTCATAATGAACGAGCAGGGTACCCACGGTATTGACAATAAAAAGAAACGTCTTCTGTTTTAGACAGCGTGGGTGTTGGCGGGGAATTCTCTCTTGAGTTCCCTCTGTGATCAGACTGATCAGAGCCTGCTGTTCATGTTTATGGATGAGATGGTTTTGAATCACACTGTGGATGTGTCAGTGGACATACTGAAAGCATGTCAGTGTTGTCTAAGGCCCGTCATCGATGCCTAGCGGTATCCCGATTGTTCCCAAGATAAAAAGTGTTGATTCGAACCTGTTTCAAGCAGATTTCTGCTAAAACTGAACAAGTAAAATTGAAAAAATAAAATTGAATAAGGGACAGCACGGTGGCATGGTGGTTAGCACTGTTGCCGCACAGCAAGAAGGTCCTGAGTTCAGTTCCGCCATCAGGCCGGGGTCTTTCTGTGTGGAGTTTGCATGTTCTCCCCATGTTTGCGTGGGTTCCCTCCAGGTACTCCAGCTTCCTCCCACAGTCCAAAGACATGCAGTTTGTGGGGATAGGTTAATTGGTTAATCCAAATTGCCCATAGGTGTGAGTGTGAACGCGAATGGTTTTCTGCGACAGACTGGCGACCTGTCCAGGGTATACCCCGCCTCTCGTCCTATGACAGCTGGGATAGGCTCCAGAAAAGGATAAGTGGAAGCGGATGGATGAAAATTGAATAAGGACTGAGAAAACAATGCCAGGACACAAAGTTTTATGTAGATAACAAGATAATTATTGACATTACAAGCTAGCATGTAATGTACCAAAATGAACCAATATGTAACTGAATTCTGGACTAATTGTTATGCTTAGATGTTTCAGCTTATAGGAGAGAAACATTAAGACAGGTCTGCCCTGCTTTGTCAGACAGTAGGATTCAGGGCAGATGCCTTGTAGAAGTTATAAAGGGATAGACGTGAACTTAACCCTAGCCTTTACCCCAAGGCTGGACGAAGCACATAAATCAAACAAAATCATAGCAAAACGCTGGACTAACTGCACTTTTCTAACTTTGTGTTTTTCAGAGAAGAAAAGCCTATCCAAGCCAGAACAGTGAACCTGGTTGGACAGAAGAAACCCCCGCAGCAAAACGACGTCCGGTGAGTGCCAACAGCTACTCTTTAACCACCAGGTCAATACCACCCCATCGATGCGGAACTGGCCCTAAGTTGCTAAAAATGCGAGCTAATATTTGCTTTTGCGTCACTTTAGCATCAAGTCGCCTTTCTGGCCTCAATCTCCAATCGAGACGGTGTTTCTCATGTTTGTTGTGAAATTCAGTTTTACACCTCAGATGAATCAGCGGTATTAAAGATAAACACGCACGATGGTGATTATTTTTTGCAAGTGTGACTCAAGCCATTATTATGCAATTTGCATAATACCTTAAGTGGAACAGAAATACACGGCACGTCATTTAGACGTTTAGATTTATTTTCTATGTTTATTAAACTTTTATTTTAGCATTCTGTGTCTCTAAGACACACACAAACAGACCAATTGCTGTCTGTCATCTGTCAGGCGGCAACCTACAGAGCTTCCGCTGTAAAGAAGGACATGGTTGGTCTGATGAGTCCAGTCCAGAGCCTGAGTCATTAGAGACTAGCTGATGTTATCTTCCTCCTCCGTAGAGTGGCTGGTTAAAGGCTGGATTCAGATGCTCTGTGTGTCTCACAATTTGCTCGTCTCTTCTGCCAAAACTGCTCGTCTGGAGGAATGACTTCTATCATGCGGTTGTGTGACTTTCGCGTCATCTTCCTCTCACATGTTCGAACAGATTTATGCAACATGAGGCATCATTTTCCTTTAGAAAAAACCCACCTAAGATCCTTAAATCCAAGTTTCAAAAGCAAATGGGATTTATGTTTCGTTTTCTTGCCTTCTAAAATCAGATGCAATGTAACAATTTTTTTGATTTTGATGCAGATTTCTGAATTTATACAATCTTTGGCATTTCAAACTTAATGATGGCAGAAAAAAACTTCCGGTTTCATTAGAAAAACCTGAAGATTGTCAGGGAGAGTATAGTGATTTGATTTCGTCCATATCTTAAATGCTTAGTAATCCTCTTGTTGTTTTAGCTGATATAATCTCTGCTGTCTAGTAACCTATAAGTGTTCAGTCTTTTTTATGGACTTGTCAGCTAGCTGTGATCCCTGTACTCTTCTGTTGAGCTGTGACGTTGAGGTCACAAAGCGCTGGGGGTTATGGGAAATGATGCCTCCTAAAGACTGCTAAAAAGCTGAATTAGCAGCAATGTCTCACCTGAAAGGCTTTATCGTTTCCTTTAGAATGAATGGAAATGTCAGTGGAGTATCTAAACTAGGTTTTGTTCTAGTCATGTTTACTCACTAGCTTTGTTGGTGGAAGCTGGTGCTGTACACAAACTTTTAGGATGGATGCATGCTTCTGAAGACACATAAAACAGTTTTAGGTAGAGATGAAGAATGAAAAGAAGAAACTGTTATGCTCACCTACTATGTAACATAGAGAAGGTAAGCACTGTCCCTTAGCTAGCATAATGCAGCTTTCTACCTGGAAAACATTCTCCCTATATACAGTCAAGCTAACTGGCTGTTAGCTGTTTGGTGGCTGCTTGCTAAGTGAAAATGAGGTCTCTTCCAGTTAGTTATTTTTTTCTTTTAACTCTGTTTTATATTTCATTCACTGTAAAAGAGGATACAGCAATCTAATAATACCTTCTTCTATAATAATCAGTCTCTCTTCTCTGTCAAAGGTTAGCATGATCATATATTGCACTAAAGCTAAACTTCAAACCAAAGATCTTTATCACACTTGCACTTTAATTTAGTATTCATAATTATTATAGTAATATATTATTAGTATTCAATCACTTGTAACTACGAATCACTATATTTTTGTTAGCTTAGATTTATAGTTTGGCTCATACTAGATTTATTGGGCTGATGTCTAGACCCATTTTTTGGGAATTAAGATTTCTGATTAAGATACATATCTATAGAGATCAGCCTGTATTCTTTACATAATACACCATATGGACAACAGCTTGGGAAACCTACACATTAGTCCTGCAGGAGCCATGGAAACCCATGCCACGAGGCTTCTGGTGCACAGTTTTTATGCTAACCTTAACACAGGAGGTTTGTACCTGTGCAGGTATAGGAGCTGATCGCTGGTTTCCTTTATGCACTGTGGGCCTTAGCACTCAGTGACCCCGCTCTGTGATGTTACGTGAGTTCATGGCTGAGTGGTTGTGGTTCTAAAATGTTTTCACTTTGTAAAAATACCACTTACATCAAGGAAACATCATGGGATCATGGACTCTCTATTATGGGGAAAGAAATTTCACAAACTGACTTGTTGCAGGAATGGTATTCTATTACAGTACCATGCTCGAATTCAGTTTTTTAGATGTTGTCCAATACTTTTGTCTATCTTTTACGTATGCAGTTTCAGCATAGTGTACATATAAAAGAAAAAAACACTTGAACTAGACTGAAAGAATCCAGTGTCATGTTACTGTGTGGGACATTTTGCTGACATGGTTTGGGTCCATTTGTCCCCTTAGAGGAGGGATGTCAAACTCATTTTACATTGTGGGCCACGTACAGCCCACTTTGATCTCTAGTGGGCTGGATCAGTGAAACTCCCCCTTTCGATAAGTGTAAAGAAGTATAACTACACACTTAATCATAATGTATACTTTATTGATCCCCGTTGGGAAATTCCTCTCTGCATTTAGCCCGAGGAGCAGTGTGTACGGATGGTACCTTGCTTAGCTGTAATCAAACCCCCGACCTTTCGATCATGGGGCCACCACTATACCACTATACCTACTGAGCTATCCCTGACCCGATACCTGAGACATCTTAAAGAAAAAGTTCTAGTAGTGCATTGGCCAGAATAACCTATTATTATTATTAAATAGAAACATTTTGTTAATTCACTAAAAATTCATTTTTTCTATGTGGCCCCATTGTAAAAAACTGAAATTTCTATAGTAGATAGTGAAAAACAGGAACTTTCCTGTCATTTCAGTGTTAAGCTATTACTTATTTACTTTTGTGTCATACAAATGGTCATGGGGAAGGTCTTTATTAGTAGCAAAAGCTGTTCCACCTTTAAAAATACAGTTAAAAGTCCAAAACGTATGCCCTCTTTCAAAATCTAATCTAGTGGGCCAGATTTGGGGTCTTTGCCGGGCTGATTTTGGCCCCCGGGCCCTATGTTTGATACCCCAGCTTTAGGGGAAAAAGCCACTGCAAATCAAAATAAAGTTTTTTGGGGTGATCACCGTTATCCTATGACAATAAGACATTTTTATCCCAATGGAGTGGTCTCCTAGAATAACACTACACCCATTTTTTAGGTATATGGGTCACTGAATGGTTTGATTAGTGTCAAAATCATCAGATCTCAATCCAGTGTATAATGATTGGAGATTTTAGATAGACATGTCAAAAGATATGTAAGCTGTCTTCCTGTTCTATAGATATATAACCAGAATACAATTTGAGCCCATTAAGACAGTTGAGTCGAGTCTCCTTGAGTCACACTCATTGGCCAAGGCTCATTCAGACTCGATTCAATATACTGTAAGTTTACTCACCCAGCGTTATCTCAGGATGGTGGTGGATTAGATGAGACCTCTTACTCATAGCATTCCCACAGTATTTTGATTTATTTAATAAAATATCAATATTTGGTGTCCCTGTATTGCTGCAGAAATTATTGTGAGATATACAGTACCGATTGTTTCTTCCACCCCTTGTGTCAGGTTTTAATTAACGGACTCAGGCGCAGACCGGGACTCTTTACAGGGTTTACAAATTTATTTACACAACGACACCAGGTGATGCTATTTACAACGTGCTGGAGGGAGGGGAGGGGGGTCCAGGGTTCCGGGGTATGTGAGGGGAAAGACGGGAAGCTGACGCCCTCCAAAGGCTCTCTGTCTCTTCACTCCCCACACTGGGTAAACACAATCCACTCACTCGTCCACGGGATGACAGGCAGGCAGGGAAAGGTCCGGGAAAGATCTGTACACAGAAATTTCAGTTAGAGGCGAACAGACGGAACGATCTCACAGATTCAGATTCACAAACTACTGAGCGACTGACGCTGATAGCTCAACGATCCAGCGACGAGTGACACAGTGCTGCTGTCTTAAATCGGCCTTGTGATCATCCCGATAGGCAGCAGGTGCGTGGGCCAGGGGCGGGAGCCCAAAATGAGCACCGCCCCGGCAGGTGAGAGAGAGAGAGAGAGAGAGAGAGAGAGAGAGAGAGAGAAAACACATGTTGCCTAATACAGGATCAGCTGGTGAGGCACAGGGACCATGACACCTTGTCAGTACTTTTCAATAGAAATGATATATTGTCAGGCTGAGCTTTCATCTATAGGGTGAAGGTCCTTTTGTTCAGTATATCATTAAATGTTTTCATGGCATACCTACAAACAGTGCTTATCAGTAAAGTTACTTCTTCCTGCCGTCTTTATTCCAACTTTGGAATAAAGTACTGCAAATTATTTTGTCGTAGTATTTTGTTGGTTTCTTAAGGAAGTGAAAGTCAAAACTCAACATTAACCAGTAGAATAATGTTCAGCTTTTCAATAGGCATCCTTTAGTTAAAACAGTACAAAGTTATGAAAAACTGAACACAATCTATTATTAAAAAAGTCAATTATGAGTTTGATCCAGGATTGTATGAAGGAACGTCTGTTTTCTGAGCTTGTGCAGTCGTTTGTTGGCGAATATGATAATAAGGCAATCCAAGTACGCCAGAACCTTGAACCTTGATCATAATACTCGTATCAATCAATTATCTAGGAAACTCCAATGGTTCTGTATAGGGCTGAACGATATATCGCATTTGCGATAATATCGCGACATGATCAAGTGCAATTTTCTAACCGCAAAGGCTGCGATTATACTCTGGACATGTCCAAATTCATGGGCTGCATCCTCCTGAGGCCGCATTTGTAGACCGATTACGTCACAGCGACGCGCCGAAGGCTGTCCAAATTACTACCATATCCCAGAATTCATAGCGCGGCCCAGCCAAACTCCAGTTTCCAACAATGGCGGCCGCTACTAAGTTTTAAAATTACTCATACTAATCTTTCTGGGTCACAAAATAAACTTTTAAAATATTTTCAGGCGAGAAAGTAGCTGTGTAAACATCAAATATCTGCTCGGTTTATCAAGATATCCCATATTTGCAAAAGTGCTTCGACGTTTTCAGAGGCGTCTGCTACCCACCAGCTCGACAGCTAGCCGGGAGCTCGAGGGTTACTGATGCGGCCGAGAACGGCACAACTCCCGGCACATCATTTTCAGATCACCGCGGAGTTTCGCTGCTCGGGTTAAACGTAATATATAAGTCACTTAGACAACCTAAAAATGTTATTGTTGGGCTTTTTTCAGTGTTTTGTTTGTTCGTGAGTAAATCGGTTTGGCTGAGATTAAAGTTATTAGATTAGATAAAATAAAACTTTATTAATCCCCCGGGTGGGTTCCTCCTAAACGTCAAACAGAAAACTTATTAAACAGAAGTATGAGACAGTCGAGAATTTACACCAGTGTCTGGTTATATTTTAGATAGCAAGAAGCAGACGGCCGAGTTTATTAAACTCCACCGAGACAGCGGTGACGCTAATCAGAACTAGCCTTCTGATTCAGAAGGCTAGACCGTCCAATTTCACGCCTTTAAATTTTAAAGGCGTGTTTGTGTGTGTGTTTATACAATTGCTATTATGTTTGCACTTTATGTGTAATGTTACTGACTGCAGAGATCAGTAAGATGTGTGTATTTTTTATTTATTAGTTTTATTTATTTAATATTATTTTTTAATTGAATGACTGTCTAGTAGTTCACAGATGTCGAAAAACTGAGTGTGGTAAAGCCACTGATTTTTTTTATGTATATTTCTGCAATCTGCACATTGTACTGACTTTCATTTTAATGTTTACACCAGGGTTCCTTGTCAGCACTTTATGCTCAGATGTTTGTAAGCTAAAAATAAACTATTGTGTATGTTCAAATATACTGTTGTGATTGAAGAAGTTAAATAAAAATGTCAGTCATCAATTCATGCATCACCTCATGTCATCATAACAGAGGTCTGTCTTCCAGGAAAGAACAGTTTAAAATTAATGTAATATAGTATTGGCCATACTATATGATGTATTGCTTGTCTTTGTTTAATAATACAGAAGACAAAGACCTTAAAAAATAATCGCATATCGCATCGCAATCGCAATATTGGGGCAAAAAATCGCAATTAGATTATTTTCCATAATCGTTCAGCCCTAGTTCTGTATTGACTAATGTTGCAAAAATGAAACTTTCATGTGTAGATTTATTGTGTGCCTATTTACTTCTACATACTTGTAAATTGAACACTCCAGTTCATTAGCAAGCTTTCCAGCAAACATCCTACTGAGAGTGCAGGTGGTTAGAGGTTAGCTTTCTCCGAAATAACCCTTCCCATCTCATCTCCAATTAGTGGGAATTGGATGCTTGATGGGTTGGTCAGAAACAATTCTTTATAATGGAACTGCTCAGTGATCATCTTTCCACCGCTGCGTGTGTGTCTGTGTGTGTGTGTTTTAAAGTCTGCTTATTTGATCAATAGTCGTTAATACAGACCTGAATTGCCAGTGCTGCTTTAAAAACACTCTTTGATGTCATACAAGGACCCCCGTCTTCGTTGGCTTATTTGTGGACTGAAAACCGGGTTTCCATGCATTCCTGTTTGCAGTGACGTCTGCAGCCAGAAATTGTTTTTTTTTTTGCCACACAATGATCAAAGGATAAAGCTTGTTTATGTGCTATTTGCACTGTATGTGTGTTGGAGTGTGTGTGAGTGTGTCGCTGGATCAGAAAGTGAGGTGGGATTACAGAGTAAGTCAGCTGGAGCACATCTGCTTTTCTGAGGAATCCCACAATATGACCCTCATTTTTAACATTATACAATCTGCGCTTATCTGGTTAGTGTTCCCAACGCAATTCCTGTGAACACCAGACGTTACAGTCACTTTTCCTTCAGCCTTTCATGGGGCACTGAACTGGGATAGAGACAATATCATGTCTGTAAAGCAACCACTGGAATAACTGCTGAGCTACTATAAGCATACATGTAATTTCTGAGATTTGGTTAAATTTAAATAAAAATGCATTGGGCAGACACCACCTAGCAGCGTCTGGGCTACAAAAATGAACAAAATGTGAAAATGTCAAAAACTTCACTTCCTAGATTGGCCACTTGAGGCACCTTAGAGTTAAAATACCAACAAAAACAACAATTACGTTACACCCTGGTATGAGTAAATGATAATTTCATCTTTCATAACAACTTTAGGTTGTTGGATTATTTTTTAACCCGTCCACCTGGATAGTGGTAAGACTTAAACTCAGAGCTGTGCTTTCATTTACAGGTGTGGTGATGGAGCTGTGGCCAATCACTGTATGTCTCAGCTTTTAATCTTTACTGTGATCGATAATCTCTCCTTAGCTGTAACTGGCTTGTGATAGGATAAAGTTTTTAATTCCTATCCAAACACTAGGCTGCACTTGGGTTGAATTTATAGTAGTAGTATAGCTTAACATTACTTAAAAATGATCTTTTCCAAAACAGATCAATAGTTTTGCATTTTCCTCTTTGCTAACATAGTGTCAGTAATATTTAGCTGTAGCTAAATAGCTACAGCAAGAGAAATTAAAAGAGTGCGTCTAGCACAGTCAGTCTAAAGACCCTAGATAACATGGTACCTGGTTTGAGATGAGATGAGATGGGATAGCCTTTATTTGTCAGTTGCAGGTCTTTTGCCCACAACCGAGATGACAGACCTTACCGACCGTACATACAATACACAAACATCACATTGGGGAGACAGGTCAGGCTAGGTAGCGAGGACAAAAAACATTGAAATGTGTAACACAGAAGGATAATACAGGAATGCACAGATATCAACACACCATAGCACAATAAACACAGACAGCAACATGGGAAAGTGTTCCAGTGTGTACATCTGATCTGGGACCGCTGCAATCTTTTGACTGCACCTCCAACTGACCCGATGTCCACATCAGAGGGGAGGTAAGCGTTGGAGGTGGCGTTGGATCCGGGGTAGGGAGGGTGATGCGTCAGTGAGTGCTTATCAGTATCAGTATATGTTAGAGCTGGGCGATAGAACGATAACGATATGTATCGCGATATAACTTTTACTCGATAGAGAAATTAAACTATCGCGATAGACTTCGCCGCTCTTGTCCTCTTAAAAAAAAAAAAAAAAAAAGGTCAGCCAATCCAAATTAAGTAGCGCAGAGCCGAACCAATCACAGCCGCAGCGTCACGTCGCGTGACTTGTTACGTACAGCACAAGTGCCAAGCCGCACGTGTGTTTGTTTGGGAAGCAGCCAGCCACCGTACCGCCCGGGTAATGGAGGAAATGAGTGTGCCGACTAGAAAAATCAACCGAGCGTGACCAAAGAGAAAACAGATGATGGTTCCAATGCCGGAGAGATTGTCGAATGGAAGAGCCATAGAAGTTCCGTAGTGTGAAGGTATTTCGGCTATTTCAAGTCTGACAAAAAACAGAGTAGCGTGCACTGTAAATTGTGCCGAAAGCAAGTCTGGAAATACAATAAACTGGTGCATGCGTCACACTGTGCGCCACGTTATTGTTTCGGTGAAATGAATTTCTACAATACTGTTAATTCTACTCTCTGCAGTGTTTAAATGCTTACATATACACACAGTTACTGTCCGTCCACACACACGAATCTGTTCTGCTTCTATGCCCCAGCTTTGTTTACTTTTTCCCACCGAGGCTTCTAGACTTCTGATTGGCCAACATTTCTGCACGGTTAGGAATCTAGCGCCACCTGCTGCTTTGGCATGTTCATAGCAGCGTTTTCCTTCATTTCTGCCTTTATGTGTGGACGGATTATTTTTTAAAACGAAAACGGAAAATCTCCGTTTTCAAAAATACCCGTGTACGTGTGGACGTAGCCTCAGTCTCTGACTGGAAGCGCTAATTCGTCATTCGGCTTTTGTCAGACTAAAGTAACTGTTAAAACTGTTTGAAAAGCTCAGCTATACAACAAGGAGAGATTGAGAATTTCCTTTTAGTTCTCAGTTTATTTGATATTGACAAAAGTTAGTCAGTTTTGTCTGTTCTTCTGTAAAACAAACTAAGATTTATTTTTAGAATTAATATTTTGTTTCTAAGTGGAACTGACAATTTAGTCTGTTTCGTTTGTTCTATTTTGAAACTTAAACGCTTTAGCGGCTGCCTTTTGTGTAGTTTGCAATATTTGCCTTTATTTATCTGAAAAAGTCTCATGTTCCTTAAGTACATCTACCCTGTTGAACTTATTATGGGAAATAAATATTTAAATAAAAACAAGCTGCTGATTATTTCACATTTTACTTGTGAGCAACGACACATTTAAATCTTACAAATATAGTTATTTGGCTTATATCGTGATAGATATCGTTATCGCCTGAAATGAAAAAAACATATCATGATATGAAAAAATCTCATATCGCCCAGCTCTAGTATATGTATGTGTGTACGTGTCCATAGTTCAGCTGAGACAGTGTCCTTCGCCCCGCCAGGCTAAGTAAACAGTCTTCCAGCCAACCCAGGTGGCCTTGCATGGAATGGGAAGGAACAGACTCAACACAGTCGTTATCAGGGAGTTTTTGTTCGGCTCCGGCCTTGAGCCCACAGCTGGCGCCGAAGGGGTAGCTGGATTATGATGGTAATTTTTCTTTTGCGACAACTCATGAGAATTTCAAAGCTGTTCTTTAACACTCCGACACTGGTCAATCAAAAGTTTGTAACCTTTGAAGTCTTTTTAGCTTATTGTACCTTATCATAGTGGCTAATAAGCTGGTCACCTACTGACCAAGTTGAGCTAGCATTGTTAGCCAGAAAGATAAAATCTTATGAACAGCATCTATTGCCAATTAGCAGCATATAAGGTGTCTCAGCTGTGGAATCTTGTTGGCTGTTAGGTAAATATGTGTCTGGTGAAGTTGGCAGAAAATGATTGTTTAATTAATTAACATTATGGTATGGTGCTCCATTCTTTTGATCAACTCGATATGAGCTGATCAACTAGTTATTAAGTACACCTCAGTGTAGTGTTTACTCACTGAGAATGGTAATTCTTAAGAATTTAGAGATTGTGATTCTCTTATCGATTCTCATTGGCTCATTTGCATTGCAAAGTGTGTGCATGTTGGAGGAATTCCCCCTTTTTGTTGTGATCAGAGTGGAGTGGATGTATTACACATATTACACAGAACACTTTCCTTAAAAGTAATTTAGTTTGTTACTCCCAGGAGACAGTAATTCATTACACTACTCAATACATTACTTTTGCATTTCTTTATAAAATGACCTGAAACACATTGTTTTATAATTAGCATTTAACAATTTAAGCCAACAGGCTAGAGGCCTACACTAACACAAATCCCTATCCTAATGAGGACATATGATCTTTCTGTTAGCATTTAGTTTTGAATACAAAGCAAAGATGGAAACCAGCACAAAGAGACTTTAAAGCCATCGCCACGGTGATTTACTATAGAAAAATGAGCAGGTAGAAATGGAGGCTACAGTCTGACTGCTCATCCATTTGTTACCTGTTGAAGTTCAGGGTCTGACTGCTGGGCTGGGGTCAGCATTCACTCAGCTTTAACATCACTCTGGGTTCCTGGCTAGTTTAGCCTTAGCATGCTGTCTGTGCAGGTGCCGAACTATAATCAGCTGATTGTAGCTCAAGTACAAGTGAAACCGATAAGCGGAATCGTTAGGCAAACAGACTACTGGGAAGTGTTTCTATACAAGAACTGCTTCTGGATTGACATCCCTATAACTCACAGAAATATTGTAAAAACCGTAGGGAGCAAACCTGGCTCGTGATTGTCAGTTTATGCCAAACGTTTGTCAGGTTGATTAGCTCAGTAGTCACAGCAATAGACTTCTGGTGAGCTGCTGGTTGAGCTGCTGGTAATCTGGAAGCTTTGTGAGAAAAAACATTTTATTCTAGACTTGAATACTGTCCACTTTTTCAGTTAATCTCATGGCTTCGTTTTCAATCTATAAAAAAAAAAACCCTTAAAAAATAAAACCAGGAGTTGTAGCGTTTTCTCTGTCTGTATGGGAACAAGTAACCCTTCATCTGTAGTTAATCACCATATGCAGGGCTTTCATCCAGTTATCTTACTATTGTCACAATGTACGTCAGTAAAGAACTTGTGTTATTTTCAATGAGTATGTTTTGTTTTATTAATATTTTATCATATTTTGCGCAGTGACCTGTGTTTATTAGAATACTAATTTGCCAAAATTAATTATCTTAATAATTACTCAGGCTTTTATGAAATTGAATTTCAACCTTTTTTTGTGTAAAGTTATTGAAATAATTACATGACATTTGGAAGTATAGCCTTCATAATATTGATTGATTATTGTCTCTGTTTAGGGTTGACACTTTTTTGGACTGTTCCCATAGTCCAAAAATCTTCATCGCTCCCCCAGAGCTAATGTCGAGGCAGCATGGATGTACTGCGGTGTAAGGATGTTTACACCTCACATCAACAAATGCAGTTGGCCAGGTGTCCCCTGATGGCAGGGTACCATGGCAATGGCCCAGCAGCCCCATAGTAACCTCGGTGAGCCCTGGGATTGGCGAGGAGTCACTTCCTTACTCCCTACAGGGATTGGCAGTTATCCTGGTCTTCCCGCAAGTCTCTGCTTCAGCGGGGATCTGGAAGGGACCTGACACACGCTCACATTTCTGTACGTGTGAGAGGTTTCCATGCGTACTGAATAAGACTCACAGTGAGCATCAGATACGTGAATGGTTTTGACTGGAGGTTGCTATACAGACATCAGCAGAAAGGATTGAAATGATATGATATGATTAGCGTGACTCAAACAAAGATGTTCAAGCGTGTAGCTTAGTGTTGCACTAAAGAACGTTTTTTTGTCATGAACACAAATATGAACCCTTTTTCTAAAACATCACGCATGGACCATGCACATGTGCTTTTTGGAGGGTCCATTCGTGGTTTTCAAGGGGACTAAACTTCATTGTTTTTCTCAGTGACAATCCGTTGATTGTCACTGAGAAACAGTCAACTTATTTGCCCTTAAACCAGTCGCCACCTGTAAGACGTAAAAAAGCAGCAGAGAAATTTAGTGAAGAAACAGCTAGAAAAATCACAATGCAAAGGGAAGAGAAGCTTCTGGAGGCAGCAAAATAACTTGCGTTGTGCAAGGGTGCTGGGTCAAAATTTCTCTGAATTGTTACTGGAGGAATAAGGCTTGTACAGATCAGTTCTGAATCTGTTTGAGATTTAAATATACCCTACCCTTGGACGCCACAGCGACTCATCTGCCTCCACCTCACCGTATTCTCTGTGCGCCTCTGTCACGCCAACCCTCTGTATATCCTCCTTCACTACATCCATGATTCTCCTCTGTAGTCTTTTCATCCTGCCCAGCAGCTCCTTATTCAACATCCTTTTCTAATATATCCACTAGTTTCTGTTTTAGTGTGTTTGGTATTTAGTTTTACTTCGTGTCCCTCCCAGCTACATAATTCACCAAACTTAAAAGTCAAAACTCAAAAGGCTAGCTCAAAGACTCAAAGACAAATTTTCTCATTCCTTCCAGTTTTCAACCAGCCGCCCAGCCCCTCCCTCAAAAAAGTTTACGAATCAAAACCATCGCCCAAAAACCAAGATATAAAAGAACCTGCATCCTGTCACTTTTGTACACCACGACAAATATTTGCACACTGTTGTCCTTTTATATTTATATGTATATGCATATTTATACCTTTATCCCTATATTTGTCTATTTATCTTAATATTTATCTATCAATATCTCTTTTTCTACACTCATTTTATATAAGTGCTTGATGTTTGTTGTATATTTGCTGCTATGACAACTTAATTTCCCTCTGGGGTTAATAAAGTTTCTCTAATTCTGATACTGAAACTGCGGTTTCAGAGAATGATTGCACCCTCAGAAGCAGGGTTTCCAACTCTAAAGACAATCCAACAACCACCTTAATTGGGAAAGACCAAAATAGATTAAAAAAATAATAATTTAGGGTTAGGGGTAGGGTCACAGATGATGGTTTAGACCTTAGAAGATCTCAGAAGATCCAATTCCTAAGTATTACTTTATTATTCTACATGCAGCGATATGTACCGGTATTCTGAACATAAAATCAAAGTAGTAACTATAAACTGAAGGGCTGCAAAGTTTGCTGGTCACTTTATCTCACCCTCTGCTCTTTCTGTCAGGTAACTGGGCAAAATCTACCTTCCTGTTTTCTGCTACGTGTTGTGTTGGCAAATTTTATAGGACTTACTAAAACTGCGTTAGAAGCCATCTTTTTTTTCTTCTTCTTTGGGCTGCTACCTTCGCCACAGCCGCCTCTTTCCAGGCCTGGACCAATCAGGTATGGAATCACTGTGATCTCCATATCATACCGTTCACTGTTGGGCACTGTTCAATGTTGGGCAACGATAAGAAAATGAAATATCGCGATAGAATTTGGGTAAAACACACATGCGCAGTGCCTTTGTTTTCATACGCACATGGTGGAAAAAGCATGGCAGCGACGAAGAATGAGGGCGAAAGCGTATTGCTGAATGAAACGGATGAACCAGAATTGGTTTGTAAAAATGCTGCAACTTCAGTGTGGAACTGGTTTAGCTTTCGTCCGTCAGATACACAACAAAGCACTATTTTTGGTAGAGCATGCTAGCGGGCCGTCGTTATTACCGTGTTTTTTGGAAAATACACTTAAAATCAATCCTTTGACTTTTCTGAAAATCGACAGAGCCCCTTATAATCCCGTGTGCCTTATGTATGAGTTCTGGTTGTGTTTACTGACCTCGAAACGATTTTATGTACACGGCGCTCGAAAATCTGTCAAATGTTTTAGTACGACTTTGCTGAGCTACGAAGCCGCAATGCTTGATGGATTGTCGGAGCATTACGGCTATCGTAGGCAGGAGCCTCGCGGAGTGATACGTACTGTGCTTCAACATAATATTACCGTATTGTGTGTGTATAACTTCTTTTAAGTTTTGTGGATATTATACATGGTTATGCTGAGGATATGTCGGCCAGTTTCCACTGGAAATGCCTTTTGGTTAAACTGTCAGCAAGAAATTTTGCAGTGTTACATTTTTATATAACTTTAATGCACATAAAAACAGCTGCTTGTTTAAGTGAAAATACATTGATGGGTTTTTTTTTTGCACTAATAAAGTTGTGGAGTTGTAAAGTAATTTGTCTAGTGTCAATTATATCATCGGTTATATCGTTATCGCAAATTTTCAAATATATATCGTGATAAATATTTTTGGTCACATCGCCCTGGTCTATCTCCATGTTTGGACTGCCAAACCTTTTACACAGGATGCCCTTCCTGGCACGACCCTCCAAATTTTTCAATGCTTGGGAGCAACACAACGATTACGCAGGCTCATGTATTGGCTTATGGGCAGCAGCCGCAGCATTGGACGAATATCTGAGAGCGACGATTTAAAAAAGAAAAAAACGTTTCTTGTCACGTCTTGGCTCAAAATCACACGAACAAATGTTGTACATACTGAATTCGGTGAACAGACAACTGAAGGCTGCACAAAACTGCTCTCCTTCCCCTTCACGCGGTAAAATATAAATCTGTCCAGCTGGACAAATCTCTGCCGCCGCTAACCTAAATTTTTTGTGCTTACAGTAAATTTGGTGCCTTCAAACACCAAATATCAACACATCAAACGTGATGGTTTAGTATTCTTTAAAAGAGCGGCTGGAGTCGCATCGCTCCTCAGACTGAACTCTGTACATGTGTGGGTACATGGTAATGTGTCAATATGCACTACGTGTGTGAATTTGATTGTTTGTGCGGGGAGTGTTTGGGTACTTGTGTGTGTCTGAGTGCAGTGTGTATGCGTGTGTTTGTGCTGCCTGGCTGTGTATGGCATTGCCAGGCCATATGGAGCGCTGTCTGGGGAGCACACTACCCACTTAGCTCCACCGTTGGCTCTGGTGCTCTCTCCATCTGTCCTGCCTCGCTCTCCTTCGCTCTCTCCTTAAATTTATCTTTTGTTCTGTGTTTTATTTTTTTAATTTTCTCTTACAGCTTGGCTTCATTTCACTCACTCTCCTTCACTGTTCTACACTCGGTGCTTTATCTCATCTTAAAAATAATCCCCTCCCCCCAAAAAAGTCATCCCTTGGTATTTGTCTATTTATAAGTGTGTGTTTGTATGTTAGCGTGTGTGAGCCTGAGTAATTAAGTCTACATGACAGAGCCAGAGTTTCTTCTCACTCCTCTCCTCACATTTTTTCCTTTTTAGCCATTTTCTCGCTGCTTCTGTGCTTTTCGAGCAGCCCCCCGGAAGAGAACTGGGATGAGGCACAGACCTTGATTAACAACATCGAGAGAAAGCCCCTCACATTGTAATGGAGATTTATAGGGTGCTATAAATGCTTTAAAAGTAACGAAAGTAATGTTGGCAGAGAATTTCAAACATGTCCGAGTTTGTCACAAGTATGTCCATCTTTTCTGTACAGTTAATTTGCCCTTTGTCTTGTTTGATTGGAAACGAAGACTGCTCATAAAAAAGACAAAACATTGCCTGACTGTTGTTGAATGCAGTTTAAAAGCAGGGTTTCTTACTTCTACTGAGATAAACCAAGGAGTGAAAGTAGTTTGAGTGCACAGGCATTCCCTGCAGCAGAGGCCTTCGTGAGCGAGAGCTGCTTGCTTCAGACGGTGACAAACCAGTGATGAAATTTGTCGGAAGAGTCAAGATACATTTTTATTTCCAGAGATGCGTTTCACGATTGCAAGATGAGCATCATTTCAACAGAATGAGGAAGGCACATTAGAGTGGTAAAGAAAAGGAGAGGCAAGAAGTGAGAAAGAGCGAGGATGAGGAGAGAGTGGGTGGAAAAGCAGTCAGAGAAGTATATGAGGAGAAGGAGCAGGAACGGGAGGTGAGAAAAGTAGAGGAAGAAATGACGAGAAAGAGAAAATCATTTAGCGAGCTGAGAAGCAGTGCATACTGTACCCTCATCATGATGCGTACTAAATTACCACTGTCAGTTTTGGAATAATCCCCCCTCCCTCCTCCCTTTGGCGGGGTTTCCCAAAACTATAATCTGTTCTTTTTCTATAAGATTTCAAACCTTCAAACCCAGCTTAAAAAAAAAAAAGTTATGATTTCCATCAGAAACTGTAGGGGCATAGGAGAGAGAGTGATATAAGGAAAGGATGGGAGCATAGATAGATGGAGGGAGTGGGGGAGGTGAGAGTACACCCAGGCAGCTCAGCATGGTGAGTTCTCTGACGGAAGAGAGGGAGGGGAAGGGATGGAGGAGGAACAGCAGAGCTTGGCACACAGAGAGAAAACTAGAGAGCAAGAGATTCTCCGTGTCCCTGCTGCCATATGGTGAGCAGCCATGCCACAGCACAGCACATACATGCTCTAATGGAGAGGCAGGCACAGAAGAAGGTTGGTGTTATTGAAAAAAAAGGATCTTTAACTATATAAAATGTTCCTTAGGGTATTCTAATAAGGGGAAAACCATGACACTAACCAGATCGCTGGCTAGCTGGTGGATATTAACAAGTTATTTAAAAAAACAGGTTTTAAGGGAAAATATTAATATAAGACTCTGGATGTCTTCAACTGTCCAACCAGTTCTAAGGAGCCAGACCCAGTCTGGGACCAGCTTGGGTAATTTTGTTTTACTGGGTCTGTGTGTCAATGTGTACACCACCCGTGTAAATCCCTTTAAGAATAAAATTGGAAAATCTGAATTTCACTCTAAGTTTGTCTCTGAACAATATAAAGAGATTTTCTTTGGCTTCTGCTTCTTCTTCCTCTCTAACTAATGGCTTGATAGTGGCTCGTGCTATAGCATTGTCTGGGTCCCTGGTGGACTAGATCTCACTCTCTCATTTTTTGAAAATTCATTTGTGCACACTGCGTTCAAGTAGTTTATTTTCCCCCAACAAGTCTGTTCCTATCTTTTATGAGCTCCACACCACACCCATGGCATAATGGAGAGCTGACGGTAATCCCTCCTCCTGCCGAAAACTGCCTATGATTTGATCTCTTCCAAGTGTGCATGTAGATTTACTTTCAGTTCTTTGTTCTATTCACCCACAAATAAATACAAGGCTGGACCAAGGCTAAAAATGCTAATAGTAGTGTCCCATGGCCCCAAGGCCCCACACATTTACCACGGTACAGTTTTTGGTGCCTCAAAGCAGCCCCTTCAATTTGACTAATTTTAAAGCCCTGTCTTCTACAAAGGTCAAAGTTGGGATAGCCTTTATTTTGCTTATGGGGCGCTCTAATGAAAATGCTTATTGAAGACGTGGGATTCACCAGACACATCGCGATGTTATCACAATACTTTACCCATAGTACCAGTACTTTAGTCAAGATATGTGTATATGTAACTATAACATTTGCACTCAAGAACCTTCCTGTTCTACAGAATACAACCGGCTGGCATCCAGCTGAGTAGAGTCCGCTCGAGTTGTGCTGCTGTCTGCATCATACTTTTGATAGCAATTATTTACAAACCTTCAAAAATGTCTCTGAGAGCGACTGCAGTCAGTACAAGTCAAACTGCAGCTGTTCGCCTCCTATCAGGTCAAACGAGCCTGATAGGAGGCGACATGTTTATAATTATCACAGTACTGTGCTGTATCTGTTTTTTTCCTCCACTCTTATAAATATCAGTGTAGGTGGTAGCCTGCAGGCCACCACCTTTGAGTCACAGATAAGACTGTGATACAAACCCAACAAATTAATGAATAATTGAAAGCCTAGCTGGTTTTGAACTTCTTTGAGCTTGCTTTGCTGGAGGGTTGAACACTTGAATTGTTTAGTATTGTTTACTATGTGACATTCAAGCTCAATGTGAATGAAGTGGTTGGTTTATATTTAATGCGCCAAATTCCTTGTAGGACATAGTTTTGCAACTGGGGAGCCGTCTGGAAACACCTATTCACTTTTTTAAAAATCGAAAAAATCCTTTGAGTTCAATGGTCACCTCGACCTGATTAACTGCCCAAACTTCCCTCAAAAACAAGTTCTTTAAAAGTGTTTTCCCTTGTTAATGTCCACAGATTTCCATTTGTTGTGTGTCTGTCTCTTCTAATGTCTCTGACTGTGCATACTAGAAGTTCTGGAATAACTTGTTAGTTTAGATGGCTAACTTTACCTGGATCCTACACGTCTTTTTTATATGTAGATTATAATACACCGTAGTTTTGACTCATTTTGTCATTTGTTTCTTACATGCATTTCATGATTGCCTAATAACTGCAGTGTGCGTGTGACTAGTTTCACAATTTGAAGCCTGCAAAGGTGATAAAGTATTTTCTGCAAAGAATAAGGTGTTAAAGGGAGAGGAGGAGGATTTTTTTCCTTTTGTCTACCAATAAATGCCTTTTGTGTATCCACATTACACACATACAGACACACACGGCTGCTGCAAACAGGAAACTCGTCTTTAATTTTGGCATGCACTTTACCTTCTATTCAATCTCACAAATAGCATGGAGGAGGAGGAAAGTTTTTTAATACTCATCTATTATAGGACACCAAATGAGTTTCAATCAGTCTTGTAGATGACTACAGTAAAAGTGTGTGTGTGTGTGTGTGTGTGTGTGTGTGTGTGTGTGTGTGTGTGTGTGTGTGTGTGTGTGGAATAGATTGAAGACAGCAGAGAGAGGGAAGGAAGGAAAAGAGGATGGTGACAGCGAGACAAGTTTGAGAATTGGAGAGAGTGAAACATCTCACAACAGAATGGAGTAACAAGAGTCTGAAGTCAGTTAAAAAATGCTTTTCAAAAAGTGTTAGAAAGAAAATGAGACGAGGAAAAGTTGGAGCGGTTAATTTCTAAATGGCCATGAGGTGGTTTTCTCTGACACTGACTCATTGTTATTTGATTCATGTCTCCCTGCTTTTTTGAATATCGATCCCGGAACTGGAGGAGTGACTCATACGCTGCCGTAGAGGCCTGAGTCACTACAGGAAACGAGTTGAAGCTGGCACCCATTCCCAACCTGATGCCCTCCCAAACCCATCCCTCCTCCCCAACCCCCACGCTTTGTGAACGCCCAGGACGAGTGAATGCGGTGCCAGCGTTTGGCTTAGAAGTGGTAATGACGCTCAAGGACTGTAAGACTCAGCTGTTTTATCAGCCTTATTTTTGGACACATCGACTGTCATGTCAAGGCTGGGGTCTTTAACTTTTTTGGAGTTGTTTAAGTGTAACTTTAAGCTTTGAATGAGGTGCCAGGCTCTGAGAGAGACAAAGCCAGAACCATTTTTGGAAGCATTTTTGGGGAAATTGAAAGGCAGAGAGGACACACTGTAACAACTGTGGTTAAAATTTAAGAAAATCTTCATTAAAACTGCATCGTTGCTTAGTATGTTTTAACTTAGCCTGTACAGACTGGCATATTTCTGTGTAAAAGTTCAACAAAGCTGTGCAGCATTTCTGATTTCCCATTCTAAATTCTTATTTAAAAAAACATGAAACACATTAGTAATTAAAGTTCCTAAAACGGCTGGTTGCTTTAGATTCAACTGATATAAATCAAAAAGACAGTGTTGGTGAAGAATTGGTGCATTTGTTTGCTGGTAATAAGGTTATATGGGCAACTTCATCAGGTCCCAAAAAGCCTCTCGTTCACTCTCTGGCAATTAGCCTGAAGATTAATTGTTGTTTTTGCAGTGAACTCAAGAACCCTATGTGCAATTCTAGGAATAGATGTGATACACACCTAACATTGACCACAATAAAACTTGCATAGTTATGTTTAAGTAACGTTTGTGCCACTAAAAAAGCTCTGATCCATCAAAGCGTGAACAAGGGCCCTGTAGGGGAGGCCTGTGGTGTCTGCCACTTGCCCCTGTCCACTGACACTGTTAGTGGATCCTTTAGATCAGGGGTGTCAAACTCCAGTCCTCGAGGGCTGGAGTTCAGAAACTTTTAAATGTGCCCCTGCTGTAACACACCTGAATAAAATTTAGTAGGTCATTAGCAAGAGATGAACCTGACAAGATGCTGAGGTGGCAACCCCTAACCTCACGCTTGTACGTTGTTGAAGCATATGTGGATCAAGCTTCTTTGGAAACCATAAGTTGAAGTGCTCTAGGATAAGATACCCAAGAACATTTCAAAAGCAATTAAAGGCATGGAATAACACGTTGTGTGCTCCCAGCTTGTAGTAAAGAGCACTTTGAGTGCTCTGAGTAGAAAAGTGCTATATACATACCAGTTCATTTACACTGTAGGGAATGTAGCTGCCATCAGTGAGTGCTGTTGCCATGGCATGTGGTTTTGTTTAGGTCCAGGAAGCAAGATTTTTGCACCATATCATTGCATTATAATGAGATGATCAATGTTAACTGTGTCACTCATCAGTAACATTAAAATTGTATTCTTCAAATGATTATATGTTTATGCTAAAACCATGAATTGCTTGACGTACAGCTCAAATTTTATTGTATTTAGTTATAGTTGGTGTGTTCTGCTAACATAGCTGGTATTCCCATTAGGGCACCTTTAATGAAGCTAGCCTTAGCACCATATTAAACATCAAGTACAAACAAACACATTGACTTTGGATGAAAGTCTGCAATCTTCAAAATTCTGACACTGAACTCAATTACATGATGGGCTATATTCTTACTGTAAGTCTTCTTCTTGTTTGCAGAGACACAGCTCAACTAATCCATGATGACAAGGCAGGGAAAGTAAAACGAAATACAAAACACAAGAGACAAGAGACTATCAAAATAAAACAGGAAATCCAAAACATGAGAATTCTTAAATCAGAGATGACAACATGACAAAGGAAAAATGGAAGAGGAAGGATGAACTGAAATAAGAAATTGAATCTAAACTATAACCATTAACAAAACCTAGATAACTAAACTAGAATTAAGATGACCTGAGAATATAAACATAAAGAAACCAACCAGGAACTATCTGCTGAAAATAAGATTGCAAAACTCAAGATGTCCATCCGTCCATCCATCCATCCATTGGATTTCCTCCAGGTTCTTATTTGGTTTCATGTCACAGGGCAGCAGTCTAAGCAGAGATAACCAGACCTCCCTCTTCTTAGCCACCTCCTTCAGCTCATTGGAGGTGTTTGGCGTGGCCCAAGCCAGCATTATATTAATATTTTAAAACATTGCAGCTGAAATAAAAGCATTGAGCACTGTGGGACATAATAAACTGTTAATATCTACAGGAGAATTTTAAATGCTGATTAAAAATTAAAATGGTGTTATAGCAAAACAGGTGGTTGAACTTCATACATTCATTTAACCCACTGTTTTTCTAGATGCTAATTTGAAAATGCTGGTGGAGCCTACATCTGTTCGATTTGGCTGTGGCAGAAGTTGACATCCCCTCTCCATCATCAAGGCTTTCTTTGCCTTGTATTGTATTATTAAAAGTTATTAAAAACTTCTCACTTTGCTCTAAGTTCTCTAAATCATGGTCAGTAAGAGTAAACATATATCTTATGACAATGACAGACAGAAGTTAATTTACTAGCTAATGGTAGTAAAAGGTGGAGAAACTGATCTCAGAGCAGTGATAACAGAGCCAGCGGTACCTTCATAGCACAGTGGTTTCTAGCAATCTCCCATGAAAGAATATAGATTTGTCCACATTGTGCATGTGCATATAACCAGAAGAAAGTTGCTGGCCTCATAGTAGAGCTGGGCGATATGAGATTTTTTCATATCACGATATGTTTTTTTCATTTCAGGCGATAACGATATCTATCACGATATAAGCCAAATAACTATATTTGTAAGATTTAAATGTGCCGTTGCTCACAAGTAAAATGTGAAATAATCAGCAGCTTGTTTTGATTGAAATATTTATTTCCCATAATAAGTTCAACAGGGGAGATGTACTTAAGGAACATGAGACTTTTTCAGATAAATAAAGGCAAATATTGCAAACTACACAAAAGGCAGCCGCTAAAGTGTTTAAGTTTCAAAATAGAACAAACGAAACAGACTACTAAATTGTCAATTCCACTTAGAAATTATTAATTCTAAAAATAAATCTTAGTAAATTGACTAACTTTTGTCAATATCAAATAAACTGAGAACTAAAAGGAAATTCTCAATCTCTCCTTGTTGTATAGCTGAGCTTTTCAAACAGTTTTAACAGTTACTTTAGTCTGACAAAAGCCGAATGACAAATTAGCGCTTCCAGTCAGAGACTGAGCATGCACCGGTTTATTGTATTTCCAGGCTTGCTTTCGACACAATTTACAGTGCGCGCTACTCTGTTTGACTTGAAATAGCCGAAATACCTTCACACTACGGAACTTCTATGGCTCTTCTGTTCGACAATCTCTCCGGCGTTGGAACCATCATCTGTTTTATCTTCGGTAACCTTTGGTTATGCTCTTGGTTGATTTTTCTCTAGTCTGCACACTCATTTCCTCCAATACCCGGGCGGCACAGCGGCTGGCTGCTTCCCAAAACAAATACACATGTGCGGCCTGGCACTTGTGCTGTACGTAACAAGTCACGTGACGTGACGCTGCAGCTGTGATTGGTTCGGCTCTGCACTACTTAATTTGGATTGGCTGTTCTTTTTTTTTTTTTTTAAGAGGACAAGAGCGGTGAGGCCTATCACAATAGTTTAATTTTTCTATTGAGAAAAAGTTATTTCGCAGTACATATCGTTATCGTTCTATCGCCCAGCTCTACCTCATAGGTTGAGAAGCTCAGTCCATTGTTAGTGAGACACAAACATACCCATAAAACTGAGCGATGCTATGGATTTCAGTAGAATCAAATATCGACATAACGATATATAAACGTCTATCGTTTCATTTTACGCTATTGTTTGTTTTGTGGTGTCGCAAAATAAACTGTTTACGGCAATATTTTTTCATCATTTTGATGGTCACTGAAGTGGCTATATTAATTTCTTAAAGTTCTCTCTTTCTCTTATATTTAATATAACCACACTACAGACGGACAAGCACCTGTTTTTATGCGTTGTCGTTAGCAACAATGACGGTAAAACCATCGCGTGTCCGCTTGTTTATTTTCCATATAAACCTTTCACAATAAAGGTCAAGATCCTGTTGAGACTTTTCAAAATAAACTGAATCACGTGAAAGAGTATGCATGCTGTAACACTAGGTGAGAAACTCCAAACTGTACTTTATTTTGACTCATTCCCACATATACCATCCTGCCTCTGTAAATGGGCGACTACTAAATGTGTATTTATCCACAGAAGAAAATAGTCCCACACCACGTCGTGCTGCATCTCCATCTGCTCATGTTGGAGATGTGTTTTACAGGAAAGATAAAACTCAGGCACAGGCTAAAATGCACTGGAGGTTTTCTGTATTACTTTCAATGAATTATTCTGACATTTTGTCATTAGATATTATCCCTGCAGAGTCAACACACACACACAGGTACGACTTAGTCTCTCATGTTTGTCTGGTTCCGTGGACATGGGCGCAAGAGTGTATTAAGGTGGCAAATCTGTCTGATACCAGGGGGCTTCTGCATCTTTTGTTCCGGAAGTTACCTGCATGTTATTATTATTTAACTCCTAGGGGCTGTACATACATATATATATATATTCTCTCCCAGACATGGTGTATTGTATTATAAGGAGGGCCTGGCTTTGGTTAGTGTTCGCTCTTTATAATAGAATTTTCATCTGTTTGGAAAAAGCCTTACATCATTTAAATATGAAACATTTCTGAAAATGTTCCTATTTAGCATTATGCTTTAAGAAAGAAAAAAACACACACACACACACACACACACACACACACACACACACACACACACACACACACACACACACACACTACCCTCAATCCTAACCCTAGAAAGGTCACTGGCAGATGTTAAGAGGTTAAACAAAATAATGCAGGTTTGGGATTGTTCTTCTTTGGGTACAAGTGAAACACCCCAAAACAGGATTTTTCCATCTCAGTACCTGACTAAATGAGGAGTCCTTTTTTTGTAGTCTGTATCTGGTATGTGTATGCGATCCAAATCATTTCAGATTCTCACGGACAAAACTTTGGTTTCCCTTCATGCAAAGAGTCAGAGAGCAGAGCTTGTTAGTACTGCTCAGCTTAATTATGAGACACTTTATGTTAATGCTGTTTTCTGCTTTGAATCATGGATCCTTTGTTTAAAATATTTATATATATATATACACACACACACACACACACACACACACACACACACACACACACACACACACACACACACACACACACACACACGGTTTATTGTTTTAGTTGTTCAGCAGTGAGCTCCATCGAATGTTGTGATGGGAAAGTGAGGCAAGTTTGTTAGAAGCATGTGTGTGTTTGCAGAAGAAAGTGAAGAAATTACTCTCACTTTGCTTTAACCTTGTGTCTCACTACATTTGAATATGGATATTTTTCTTAATGAGCTTGCCATCCGTGTTTCCGTCGCTCTGTACGTTTCCCTCTGATCTTTTCGTTCACTGCCTCTCTTTCCCTCCCTCCACTCTCTGTCCTCTCACTCTCTTGCTCTCATTAAATCTACTACCATCCATGTCTGCATTTTCCAGGGCTGTTATTTGACGGAGATGGGTTTTTTTCTCACCTGTGACAGAGGATTTAATAACTTGATTTTCTAGATTTGTAGCAAAAACACACAGAAACAAGAGCACATTACTGTTCCTGCTGCCTAGTTTCTGTTGAGACATCAACCGTGTTATGTGTATTGACATTGCATAGTTTGACCACCAGAGGGCAGTCTACAGTTTTTACATAACACGTGACAGCTAGCTAATCTGAGTAGAGTCTGGCTCATGGTGACTGTGGATGAATTTGGATGAATTAAATGAATTAAAATCTTTTCCTTTTCTTGCTTGCGCAAAATTCCTCTAGTGGCTGTTTGGGGACTTTGGGGGAACTTTGAGAACCCTACACTGCAAAAACTCAAAATCTTACCAAGTATATTTGTCTTATTTCTAGTCAAAATTATCTCATTACACTTAAAATAAGACACAATCAGCTACAGGGCAACATTTCAGTAAGCTAAAGGAACTTGTTTCAAGACAGTGAATCTTGAAACTAGAGAAAAACTAGAGATTTTTCACTTGTTCCACTGGCAGATTTTTTCACTTATTTTAAGCTAAAATATCTTGTATTAAGTGAAAAAATCTGCCAGTGGAACAAGTGAAAAATCTCTAGTTTTTCTCTAGTTTCAAGATTCACTGTCTTGAAACAAGTTCCTTTAGCTTACTGAAATGTTGCCCTGTAGCTGATTGTGTCTTATTTTAAGTGTAATGAGATAATTTTGACTAGAAATAAGACAAATATACTTGGTAAGATTTTGAGTTTTTGCAGTGGCTTGCTCTATGGGCTTACGCAAGCTGGGATGTCATGTGATCAAAATCCTTTGACCCATAACTGTAAATCACAGATAAAAAAAAAACATTTCAGGTTGGCTGTGGCCTTTGTGTATATACTGTATGTTCCTACTCCACGTGTTTTCTCAATGTTCTCTGGGTGATCTTGTCGTCCCTTCCTGCTCCCATATCAGCTGGGCTGAGCTCCATCCCCCCTGTGATCCTCTTCAGCAGCCATTCCCAAAGCCAAGAGTCCCGCGGCCACCTAAAAAAACAGAAAATCCCATTCGGCCCAGCCAATCTGAAATCTTCACTTTACTCAAAGTATAAGAGAAAGTGATGAATTTTCTTGAAATTTTTATTTAAGAAATGCAAACAACACAGGCTGTTAACTATAAATTGCTACTCTGTTGCTACCACCTACCACTGGCACACAAACTTTAATACAAGAGCAGTAGATTTAGGTCAGAGTAATGAGTAACATTAGAAACTAACCACCTCCTATCACCAGTTTTCATCTATTTTTTATACAAATACATTTATATAAATATGTAACCTTACATACTTAATTTCAAAGTTACTGTAGCCCACCAACAGTTCCTTCACGGCCCACTAGGGGGCATCGACCCACACTTTGGAAATGACTACTTTCAGAATAGAAGGCAAATAGCAGCATGGATGTAGGCTTGGATTTAGCATTTGGGATGAAAAAAACAATTTAAATACTGTTTTATACATTCTGCTGAAGTTTTATGCACCAGTTTAGACCCAACCTGTTTTTCTCTCAAGGAAAACATAATGTTTGGTACCAGCTGACAATTCAACATGACACAGTGAGGCTCTCTGTATCTCTGTCTTTACAATAACTACTCTTATCTTTTCTAAATCAAATCTAGCTGGATGTGTAGCTGTGGATCATATATTTGGTAACTGAACGGAAAAAAAAAATCACATTTTGTAAATATATCCAACCGTACGACTGGCCCCAAATGGGTGAGTTCACAGTGGCTACTTCCATCTTTTAAATACAGCCTGTGAGATGGAAATAATAGAAAAATAACAGACAAAGGTAAAATGTGTCAAAATGTGTGGAAAGGTAGAAGTTAAATGTTTGGGGGCAAAAATGAAAGAACTCACTGAACCCCCAACAAAGAATGATCTTGAGGATGGAGGAAAATGAGATGTAATAAGGATGAGCAAATGCCCCGATCACCTTCTGTGCATTTAATACTCGGAATACTTACTTCCAGCCAACATGGATTTATTAGACCTAATACCAATAGAAGCTATTTTGGACTGCAGCCATGCGTCATCAACAGTAACACCTCTGAAATAACAAATAAGATGCTGATAATCGTCATAAAAAGCTAAACGTAAATCCCTCTCGTGCTGAACCTGAACAGCAACATCTTATTCAGTTCGGGTTGAAGGCTTCCCCACGGACAACTGGTGTCATATTGATCAGATCGACAATACGCATAACCAACCACGCAGGCTCCATAAATCAAGTCCGTACTGGATACTGGTCTAAATCTATTAGCAGCTGACAGGAGCCGTGGGTTAGGACGGGCTCAGTGAGAGCCACGGATCAGGAAGTAAATCCTGCAGCGCTGCAGCAGCAGGTGACCTCTCTGTGCCCTTTGGCTGTTACTCCCAGGAAGTGTGTGTGTGTGTGTGTTTGAGCAGGTGCTAACATTTACAGAGGTAAAGCTTGTATTTCACCTACTGGGCCCTGACATCTCTGAAGGCTGTATTTAGAGGCAACGGTTTGTCTTGTTGCACCCAAAGGAGCAATGGCCAAATCTCAAGCAAACAACTAGTTGGTGGACTTTGATTACTCGGGCCTCAGCTGCTGGAACTTGTAGTTTTTTTTACCGCCTGAGCCGATGGGGGAGCATCCTGCACCGCTGAGCCCCGGTCTGTAAGTAGTGCTGCAGAAAATCGTGTTCTGTTGCGTTTAGCAGCTACAGTCGATGTTGTTCCTAAAGCATCTGAGGTAACGTTGCGCCAGGATGGAGAAGTTATGTTGTGACTGTTCACATGGGAACAGTCACACAGTACAAGTATCTTGTCTTCTGTTATCTGCTGATACAGATATCAGATGGGAGCAGGCCTGTCTGACAGACAGTGCTGTAACAGGGTTGGTGCTGTTATACGTAACCAGAACTGCCCAAAGTGTGATGGAGAGATAAGAATACATTTAAACTGAGAGCAATAAATCTAAAAACAATAACGGAGCATTAATATCTGGAGTGTCCTGTGTGTGATCCATTCCTCCGCCACAACCTCATCTCTGTATGCACTTTTGCTACCAGGCTGCCACAAAGGCATGGATTTCTGTTCGATGATTGTGATAAGGAGCAGTTTGTCTTTATGACAGTGCGATTAAACAGTTGGTGTTTCTTATATACTCCACTTCCCTGCTTCTCTTTTGTCCCTCCATTCTTTCACTTTTTCACTTTTCACTTTTCATCTCTTCATTTCCTCTTCCATCTTCCTCTGCTTTGCCTCTTCTTCTTCTTCCCTTTCACTTTCTCCTCTTCGCATTTCTTTTCCCCACTTCTGTTCTTCAGTCTCTCTTAGTTCTCCTCCCCCCACCATTCCACCTTGTTTCCTTTCCTCATTTCCCCTCCCTTTCTCCTGTCTTTTTAATCTTCATGTCCCCTTTTCCTTCTTTTGATTTCTTCATAGATCCTCTCTGTCTCTGTGACTTGTTGGTTTGTTTTCCTCTCCTCCCCTTTTTTCTTTTCTTGCCACCTCTTCTTTCGTTTCATCCTCATCTCTCCTCCCCTCGCTTTCCGCCCTCACTTCACCTCTTTGTTTTTCCCTTTCTTTCTCCCTACTGTATGTCCTCTCCTGTCGTCTTTCTTCTCATCCATCCTCCTTCCTTTCTTCTAATTTTACTACAACTTAATTTTTTGGGTCTTTTCTCCTTTTTCCCGGTTATTCCCCTTTTCTTCTATTCTTCTAATTATCTACTTTCTCTTCCTGTAAGGTCTCTTCCCACCTCTTCTTTGACGACTTGCTCCTTTCCTCTTTCTTTTCCCTCTCTAACACATCATAAATATTAATGTCACACCATCCCTAAGCTCACTGCCGTATTATTTCATTACTAGCAAAAAGCTGCTCTATGAGCACTTTTTTGCCAGGCCTGTGGCATTTAAGGGACACAGCACATGCACCGATTTCTTTGGTCAATAATTTAAGATTCCAGTTGTAAAACCTTAAATTGTACCCTACTCAGTTCACATCTAAATTTATCTGCAGGCTGATCATTAAACCACAGATTGTTGCATTTATAGTAATTTGCTTATATTTTAAATAAATATCTCTGTATAAATCTCTATATCTCTATTTTGTTTTCATGTCATTTAGCAGTACTTGTCACAGGGTTCACTCAGTCCTGATGGTCATCAAAAAATGTCTTGAGCTTTACCTCAATGAACTATTAAGCTGCTCTATATGTCCGTGATATTAAAGGACTTTATGTCTCATTCTTCATTCCATATTTAGCAGTGAGTTGAAAGAAATTCCCTCGCAGATACACATGTATGTGAGACTTCAGTATGGTTTGTCCACCCGTCGCTTGGCAAATTCAGTATCATGAGACCAAGACGAGGAAATGCTCAACCTGCTTCCTGTGGTGAAACAGTGAATGGACTAACAGTCAACCCGCTTTCATCTGCAGGTCATCACATACTGACGTTTGGTCAGGAGCACATGTGTGGATGTGCGGATTCACATTATGACCCGCTGGATGTTTTCTTCTGAAACATGCAGGGCAGGCAGAATTTTATAGGAGTTCTTTAATGTCTGAAATGGAAGGCGTGAAGTTTTTGGCAAAAGATGGTGTTGTCATGATGAGTCTAACCATGATCGCCAAAGAAACCTTCTGCAGATAGACAACATGTGCCATATTTGAACCTAAACTTTTTCATTTTAGTTTTTTTATTTAACGTCAAGTCAAAACAGAAAAAACTGGTCCCAGTCTGCCTTGAGGTGACTGTTGTTGTGATTTGGCGCTATATAAATAAAATTGAATTGAATTGAATAGATAGCACTGAAACACCTGCCTTCTGCCTGCCTCCCAACGTGCACTTTTTAAAGGTTTTTGTTCATAAACACATTGGTACAGGGGGGTATTGTGTGTTAAAAGATGACGAGAAGGGGCTCTGGACCATGGTTGTCCTACTTTTGTCTCCTTGTCTGTAAGTTTGCATTTGTTGCTGTTTTTTATATCGCGTGCTCTTCCAGGCTTTTAAAATTAAATCACAGTGTCTTTATATTATGATTGTAATAATAATAATAATAATGGATTGGATTTATATAGCGCTTTTCAAGGCACCCAAAGCGCTTTTACAATGCCACTATTCATTCACTCTCGCATTCACACACTGGTGGAGGCAGCTACAGTTGTAGCCACAGCTGCCCTGGGGCAGACTGACAGAAGCGAGGCTGCCATATCGCGCCATCGGCCCCTCTGGCCAACACCAGTTGGCCAGAGGGGCCAACTGGTGTTGCGTGCTCTTCCAGGCTTTTAAAATTAAATCACAGTGTCTTTATATTATGATTGTAGTCATTTAACTCAATGTAGTTTTTAATTATGTGTAATTTGGCTGGTCTTCTTCAGCTCTAATAAATGCCTGTAGCCTAGTACATGTTATCCCATATGGAAAAGATGTATATAAGTCTTATAAAGTTTGTATCTGTCTTGTGTGAAACTTGTATGAAAAGCATACAAGAGTGAAAACAGATATAAGATCCCTAGAAAAATTATATAAATGAAACTTGTATGTTTTGGATACTTACTAAAACAATATACGAAAGTGGCCACTTTCATGAGTAAGTCATATAAGCCTTCACTATATGAAGTAGGCCATCTTATGCAAGCCTTTTATAAGTTTTTACTATTTCTTTTCCATATGGGAATGCCGAGTAGTGTTTGGAAGTGAAACATAAAGAAGTACATCCTCTGTCCTCACCTTATTCATCAGCTCTTCTCCTCTTTGGTCTGTTTCCCCTCTATTTGCTCTCTCCTCAATCTCCACAGTGTGAAATCCAATTAATCAGCATACTGTAATGCCTTTGATAAAACCAATACTCTTCCCCTCTCTTTCTCATATCGATTCGAAGAGTTTCTTGTGTTGGCAAAGCAGCCTGAAACAAAAGCACACACACAAAAAGAGTTGACTGCACCAAAACACAGAGAGTGTGGAGAGTGGCTGATATCGACTGAACTTAATGCAACAACTGTCTCCTTCATACTGTGGTTTCAGTTCATTTCTCCTCCCCTTTCTTTATTATTTATCCAGTAAAACAATCATTCTTTTGTAATTTCTTATTGTATCTTTCTGTCCTTTAACTTTTTGCGTTTGCAGTGATCCACAGTGTGTGGAATTACTGTGGAAGGCTTAAACCTAGTGGATCAAAGCAGTAGTATTCTGTGGATTTATGATTTTTCCATAACATTTGTTTTTGTTTTTGTTTTGTTTTTTTTACAGATGCAGCAGGATCTTTATTTCATTCTGTTTTTTTGCCACATTAAACATTACAGCGATCAGACATAACATTATGACCACTGACATGGGAAGTGAATAACACTGATTATGTCTTCATCATGCCACCTGTTAGTGGGTGGGATATATCAGGGATCAAGTGAGTATTTTATCCTCAAAGTTGATGTTAGAAGCAGGGAAAATGGGAAAGTGTGAGATTTTGAGTGAGTTTAACAAGGTTCAAACTGTGATGGCCAGATGACTGGGCCAGCTTTGGGCATCTCCAAATCTCCAGCTCTTGTGGGATGTTCCCAGTCTGCAGTGGTCAGAACAGGGGTGAACCATTAACAGGGTCATGAAAGCCAAGGCTCACTGATGCACATGGGGAGTGAAGGCCGGCTGTGAGGTCCGCTCCAACAGACGAGCTACTGTAGCTCAAATTATAGAAAAAGTTACGGCTGGTTCTGGTAGAAAGGTGTCAGAATACACAGAACATCACAGTTTGTTGTGCATGGGGCAGCAGAGTTGCAGACCAGTCAGGGTGGCCATGCTGACCCCTGTCCAAAAGCAATAACAATGTGCACATGAGACCTGGACAACAGAGCAATGGAAGAAAGTGATCAATCTTTTTTTTTTTCTTCACATGGATGGCTGGGTGCATTTGTGTCCCTGACCTGGGGAACACCTGGCAGCAGGATGCTCTTCTGCATGAGGACTAAACCAGCAGAGGCAGTGTTATACTTTGAGTATTAGCCAGTTAGATTAACCAGCCTCAAGTGGTTGTTAGAGAAACTACAGTTTAAGGCAGTGGTGTTGCTGCAAAGCAGTTCTTTTTTACTTAGGTTTATAAAACAAATCTTCTTGGTTAAGTTTATGAAAAGCTAACGGTTTAGGTTAAAATATGCATGCTGGACTCTTTCTTGGTTTTTAATGTGGGTAGAACCGCAAACTTGTACTTTACCTCCCAGTCCACAGAGTGGGATGAGTGCACATTTAATAAATTAACCTTCATAATGACGCTGTGGATGCTAGCATTAAAAAAAGTTATACTCTTGTTCTAATTAGTAAATTGTAGCATTGGTGACACATAAATCCACAGCTCAAACCATTGCTGTGTTTAGCATTACAGAGACGCGCATTGCTGCTGAGGATGGTGAAATAGAAAGTAAAACATGTCCTCACAAACTAAAACGGTAAAGAGCTCGATTACGACACAGTAAGGAGTAAAATACGCTTGGACTGAAGTGAAAAAAACACCAGTGAAATTCAAGAGAGCTTGGGTGACATTTGACACATCCTTTCCTTCAAGTGTATTAGCACATTTCGTTTTTGAAATGTATCCTGAGATGGTAACTTATAACGTGGCCTCCTTTCAAAAATGCAGAAGTCTTCATGCTTCTGTTTGATTTTATTTTTGCAGAGGTATCCAGCAGCAGTTATCCAGCTACAGAGAGACTGTGATCCGACAGGCCACGGCAGCGGCAGGCTCGGCCGTTCACCGCGACGATGCGCCGACCTGTGGCATCTGCCACAAGACCAAGTTCGCAGATGGCTGTGGGAACCCGTGCTCGTACTGCCAGACCAAGTTCTGCGCTCGCTGTGGGGGGCGTGTGTCCCTGCGATCCAACACGGTGAGGGAAGGCTACACTTTCTCAGCACAAAAACACATATTTTTATCCTTGTGAAGTAGCACACAGCAATATAGCAAATATTAAACCTGCCCTCACAAAAGTGTGATGCAGTATCCTCCACACGTTTCAGTGTGAAGGGCAAAAAGAATAGAGGACAAAAGATAATACTTTGATCGTTATTAAAGGTTGAATTGAAACTCATTCTCCTAAACAGCAATATGCATCAGTTCCCGGACAGAGCTGCAGCTGTCTGGAAGAAATACAGCACTGTCACATTTGAAGAGTTTGGATATTAAAAAGTATCACAAGTATAATATCGAGTGATGTACACGCTCTTTAATTTGTATATCTTCAATATGCATTCTTTTCTGTATTGTAAAAAAGAACATGATCACAATCCTACAACCCAAACTGCTTTATACGTTAGTAAAATGAACAGTATACAGATACAATAATACAGAATTAAATAGGTTAATGTAAAAAACACAGTAATGTATATTAGGGCTGCCACGATTTGTCGACTAGTCACGATTACGTCGACTATCAAAATCGTCGACGACTGATTTAATAGTCGACGCGTCGTTTGAAGCTTTGTAAGATCCCAAAAGACGCAGGAATAAGTAGCAGGATTTAAGAGTGTAATAACGGACTGAAACAGAAGATGGCAGCACTGGATGTACAAGGATGCCAGCTGCCCTTAAACCCCGAAGAAGAAGAAGCAGCTGTGTCCCAGAATTCATAGCGCCCGGCTCAGTTTCCAACAATGGCGGCAGCTAGGGCTGAACGATATATCGCATTTGCGATAATATCGCGACATGATCAAGTGCAATTTTCTAACCGCAAAGGCTGCGATTATACTGCGATTATATTATACAATTCATGGGCTGCATCCTCCTGAGGCCGCATTTGTAGACCGATTACGTCACAGCGACGCGCCGAAGGCTGTCCAAATTACTACCATATCCCAGAATTCATAGCGCGGCCCAGCCAAACTCCAGTTTCCAACAATGGCGGCCGCTACTAAGTTTTAAAATTACTCATACTAATCTTTCTGGGTCACAAAATAAACTTTTAAAATATTTTCAGGCGAGAAAGTAGCTGTGTAAACATCAAATATCTGCTCGGTTTATCAAGATATCCCATATTTGCAAAAGTGCTTCGACGTTTTCAGAGGCGTCTGCTACCCACCAGCTCGACAGCTAGCCGGGAGCTCGAGGGTTACTGATGCGGCCGAGAACGGCACAACTCCCGGCACATCATTTTCAGATCACCGCGGAGTTTCGCTGCTCGGGTTAAACGTAATATATAAGTCACTTAGACAACCTAAAAATGTTATTGTTGGGCTTTTTTCAGTGTTTTGTTTGTTCGTGAGTAAATCGGTTTGGCTGAGATTAAAGTTATTAGATTAGATAAAATAAAACTTTATTAATCCCCCGGGTGGGTTCCTCCTTGGTTTTCACACAGCTGACTAAACGTCAAACAGAAAACTTATTAAACAGAAGTATGAGACAGTCGAGAATTTACACCAGTGTCTGGTTATATTTTAGATAGCAAGAAGCAGACGGCCGAGTTTATTAAACTCCACCGAGACAGCGGTGACGCTAATCAGAACTAGACCGTCCAATTTCACGCCTTTAAACTTTAAAGGCGTGTTTGTGTGTGTGTTTATACAATTGCTATTATGTTTGCACTTTATGTGTAATGTTACTGACTGCAGAGATCAGTAAGATGTGTGTATTTTTTATTTATTAGTTTTATTTATTTAATATTATTTTTTAATTGAATGACTGTCTAGTAGTTCACAGATGTCGAAAAACTGAGTGTGGTAAAGCCACTGATTTTGTTTATGTATATTTCTGCAATCTGCACATTGTACTGACTTTCATTTTAATGTTTACACCAGGGTTCCTTGTCAGCACTTTATGCTCAGATGTTTGTAAGCTAAAAATAAACTATTGTGTATGTTCAAATATACTGTTGTGATTGAAGAAGTTAAATAAAAATGTCAGTCATCAATTCATGCTTCACCTCATGTCATCATAACAGAGGTCTGTCTTCCAGGAAAGAACAGTTTAAAATTAATGTAATATAGTATTGGCCATACTATATGATGTATTGCTTGTCTTTGTTTAATAATACAGAAGACAAAGACCTTAAAAAATAATCGCATATCGCATCGCAATCGCAATATTGGGGCAAAAAATCGCAATTAGATTATTTTCCATAATCGTTCAGCCCTAGCGGCAGCTAGTTAGTTTTAATATTACTCTTATTATTCTTTCTGGGTCACAAAATAAACGTTTAACATATTTTCAGGCGAGAATATAGCTGTGTAAACCTCAAATATCGGCTCAGTTTATCAAGACACCACATATTTTCAAAAGCGCTCCGACGTCTGTTACCCGCTAGCTCGATAGCTAACTGGGGGCAAGGCTAACTAGAGCCGTGAGAACACCGGACTCCCGGCCGTCACGTAGATAACTTTAAAATGTTATTGTTTGGCTTTTTTTTTAGTATTTTATTTGTTCCTGAGTAAATCGGTTTGGCTGAGATTAAAGTTATAGTTTTTACACAGCTGAATAAACGTCAAACAGACAGCTGATTATCAGAAGTGTGAGATGCTCCAGAATTTACTCCGGTGTCCTGTTATATTTTAGATAGCAAGGAGTTTATTAAACTTCACCGAAACAATCTGCAAGTTTAATTAAAATTTAATAAACTACCATCTTGTCTTTATTTTTAGTTAGCACCTTAAACACTTAAAGCTGTAAGCTAATGATAGTTAGATAAGAGCAGATGCTGCTGGTGCAACCTACAGCTTGTAGGTTTTACGTCCAATGGGTGATGATCTGATTAGTCGACTAATCGCAAAAATAATCGGTGACTAGTCGACTATCAGAATAATCGTTTGTGGCAGCCCTAATATATATATAAACACAGAAGTATTTTCCTTTTATTAAATTTGTGTGTACACTATACTGAACTAAGAGATATGCAGAGTTTTATTCCTAGGCGTCCACTGACCCACTTTCGAGCCTTTTTTTCAGACATGGCAACGTTAGAACAGGAATATTTCAAAGATAAAAGCCTGACATTTTCACTGATCTTTCTCAACATCAAAATGAACCACAATCTGTCATTTGGGACAGATTCCCCAAAAGTATTGGCTACTAATAATATGAAAAAATAAAACTCCAGCAGTCCTGCAAAATCCCATATTTGAGCACACCTTAATACGAATATTGAAAAAGACAGTCAGTGACCATTTCTGATTGGCATATAGTTTAATGTAAAATAAAGCACGCGCAATACTTTTTAACATAAATTTCTTAGTTGCAAAAATGACTCCAGCATGAATCGACTTGTTGTATTTGCTGGATTGAGCAAGTACGACAAGTTGTGCCACTAAAGCAAAAATCAGCATGTCGTCTTGTTCAGCAGGAACAAAATACCGGAGATTCCAGATGGCGCTCTAATCACAAGTCAGAAAATAAGTTATTTAAATATGTGCATACATTTCATTAAAGACCTGGGTCACTAAAATCTCAAATCATCACATTTTTACAATAGTTTCTGCTCAGCCATCTCTGATTTGCATTAAAACTGAACGACCCAAAGTTTGGACATGTATAATGATTGCTAGGAAATTTGAGACGGTTGAGCAGCAGGAATGTTTGATTTTAGATGGACTGATGCTGTTTGTGCCCAACCTACGCATGTTCGCTTTCCTGCTGAGTTTATGCTGTTATCCTCAAGATTCAAGTCTTATTTGATGCAATATGTTTTTTTTTTCTAAATTATGGTAACGTTGTAAACACGAATAAGTAATTGAAATTAAATCTACACTCAGTATACTTCCTACAAGCAGCTGGTGATAAAAGCACGCACTGAACATCACATCAGGCCTCAGGTGTTGGAACTCAGATGGAGCTGATGAGCCGTGGGTCGTACTGTATGTGCTCTCGAAATGTACTGTATCTGAGCTCTGTGTGTGTTACCATGTGTGTGTGTGTGAGAGAGACCTGGTAAAGGTTAATTGGGCATTAGACTGAGCAGTGGATGGGAGAGGGGGGTGTCTCTCACTCTGTCTCGCTCTGCCAGGGGTCCGGAGGTGCCCTATACACACACAGTGGGGTGTATGTGCGTGTGTGGTGATGCTGGGAGGCAAGTCTTCCTCTGAAATAAGTGACATCCCGTCTTACCCCCCAATCCCCACATCCCCTCCCCTGAATTGTCGCTGTGGCATTTAATGACCTCACACACGCAAACACACAAATGCTCAAAAGTACATCCTAATTAGTTAGTGGCTAACGTGGGGAGAGTTCAGCAGGGGGGTGGGGGGTGGGGCGTTACATTTAGTGGAAACTTTTTGAAAGGTACATTGACAGGTACGCACACATACACACAAGCAGACTCACAACACTGTTTATTAATGTTTGTTTGACTTTCTGTTTAATTATACTTTGTTAACTTTGCTCAGTGTGAACAGAAAACATGCGTTACGACTCAGGGAAGACATGAAATTACTCAAGAATACCGGCTTGAGTTTTACCACCACTGGACATTTACTCAAATAACTAAAGGAATACAATCATTTATACAGAAGCAAATCTTTTTCAGTTTCCTTAACGAGACAGTCTAACAGAAAAATTAGTAATATTCAGTTGTTCAGTGCCCATTAAGATACAAATCTGTGTCTTTCTAAATCTACATCTTTTGGAGACACAGAATTGATGATTATTTTTCATTCAGTGATTGCCAAAACTTTGGAGAACAATTAAAAAATACACATTTTGACAGCACACAGCTCAAGTTCACCAAAGATAGTCATCACCGAAACCCAGGACAGGGTTTTAAAATAAAGTTCTGCTTTAACTGTTATAGTTTCTGTTGCAGAATCGGAGCCTTGTGTCTTTTATCATGTCTCTTTCTCTAGAGCCAGATTCATTAGCGGATTAGCTTAGGTTTGTTTAAAGGTTGTAGATTGATCACACTTAGCCTAACGCTAATTTAAGTATATGCCTACCTCTAAAACTCAATATTAAACTAAGTGTTGGTTTAATCTGTACACAAACAGCACAGTTTTGATTTTAGATGGAGTCAGCTGTGACCAGAGATTGCTACTACTTGTTGCTAATGTTTGTGGACAGTCTGTAGTCTGTTAATCACTTGGGTTGCCTCAGTGGCTTAAAGATTCATTTTAGGTTGAGAAGAAGCTGTTACATTACTATATTGTTATTGTTACTATCTAGTGAACTCGAAATGAGCTGGTAGGTAGGCCTTTGGACAGAGTAAAGAGCTTTCCTATGGCAAGCTAAGCTGTCTGCTTTAGCTCTATATGCTTTTAAACAATGAAATAGATTATGTTCATATTTGTGAACTGAGGATAGAGCGGATAGATTTTTGTATTCTTCTTTCAGCTTGAAGTTGGTTTATAGTTTTGCTTTAACCTCATTTTCATAAATCAGAAACATTCCGTTTTAATTTAGGGAGGCTATAACCATGCACGAATCTTGTCATGTGCTGTTGTAGGCCAGCAACTGTTAGGTATTTGTGTTTGTGGTGGATGTAAATGAGGAATTTTAAAGGGCAATGCATTTTCATTCATCTTCAGTGATGGGAATATTATTGGAAACTGAAATATCTGCGTATGACGGTGTTTGTGACTTGCAGGCTTGCACAGTAGGATCATTGCCATGCTTTCAGATACCATTTTTTTGTTCACATTCTTTCTGTCTTTCTTTTCATTATACATGGATGGCTGACTGGGCTGCAGGAGGACAAAGTGGTGAGTGATGCATCTTTTCTTCTCTCTTTTCTGGAGCACATAACTCTGACCAAAACCTTTAAGAAAATACATGTACATAAAACAGACCCTGTCTTCTGTCTTCACGCGTCTATTAGTTCTATTGTGAAAATATTACCTTATAAATACAGCACAATTACAATTTAATTTATGGCATGATAACGAGACTAAAACAAAACACTCATCTGCTTTGATGATATTCTTGCAGTCAGATGCACGCTGCCACCTCAGAGGTAGATGATGCACACAGACCAATACACTGTATGGACAACTTTAGATTTGCAAATGAAAACATGTGGGAGGAAGTGGCAGCAGTCCTAGGTAAACATAGGGAGATTACAAGGCCCAGAAAAGAAACATACTCATCATCTTGACATTTAAGATGTGTAATATTGTCAGTGTGGGACAGAGCTTAGTTATTATACATCTTTTTAGAAAGGGATTTAGTAGTTAACTGGAAGCATCTTCACAAGTAGTTAACAAAATCCTAATTCTTGCAAGAAATGGATATTGTGTTTACGTATTAATAGCTGGTGTGTCTGTTGTTGTTTACCTATCCTTGGTCATCTCTCATTTGTTGATTGTGACATGTTTGCTTTGTAGCTAGCTTATGGTGTCTTTTTAAAGCAGGATTTGTCTTTTTTGGGAACACCTGTCAACATATTCAGCATATATTCACTAGCTATCTAGCTATAGTACTGATTTACAATAATTTCAGAGACTGCGTCTTCAAAAAGCAAAAACTGTATCTGATTTATGTTTGTCTGTTAACCCTTTGGTGTTGTCTCCTAAGCTGTCGGGCAACCACGTTTCTAAATCTAGCTTTAATTGCCCAGTTTTTGCAAATGTTGACCTGTTGGACACTAAAACTGACCCAAAGAACCCACAACTAACTTTTGTACATGCTGAAATGGGGCAAGCATATCAAAACGTGCAGCCTAGCTTAATTAACACCTTACTGGCTGTCATATGTGGCTTGTATGTTGGGATTACTGACCCACGAGTGTTTCGGTGCATTGGTCCCTACTGTAAACTTCCTCATTGTCATTAAGCCTGGTTGTTCAACATGATACTGCATGACAGGCGTACCTGGCAGAGATGCCTTTAACATCTTCCCCTACTTGTGTAGTTGTGTGTGGGTTTAGAATTTTTCTTGGCCTTGGCTGACTGTCCTTAGGGCAGCTGCCAAACCAGCACTTTGATCTTTATTGGCTGGGCTGGATTGCCACGAGTGTCCATCAGTGCTTTGGTGTGCTGTACATAGCGGTCCCACTCCCTGCTAAAGCTTGGTACGCGAGGCACTGGCTCTAAAGAGGAAAGTTTTGGCTGAATGGAGGCCTTATGTAGCCGGATACTAGACCAGGTTTGAATTACTCTTGACATGGATTCATTTAATTACTTTAATTTTGGCTGGCACAGTGAACCAAAAGTTACTCCCTGCTTTGTCCACTCCACTCAAATATAACACTCAAAGTTAAATTGAAGCACTGGCAAGTATAATTCTTGCTGTGAGTGATATAATGATATGTATTATGTAGTATACTATAAATGTTTTTAATAGTGTTTCTAAACAGGGTCATGTTTGGTCTATGAAGTCGCACACACTTGAATTTATTTCAGTTCACAGAAAACAATGACTGGTTAGCAATTCAAGATAATGACAAAAAATCTGAAAAAACTATAAGAGAGCAAAGGTGACAATTGGCAGTGCATATTATTATATAATGCATTTTGTACCGTTGTCATTGTTATTATTAATCTTTCATGCCATGGATGTAATACAGTTTTATATGAAATGCCCCCCCAGCAGGAGTGGCAGGCTCGTGAGGGCTCATGACGGCCGCTCTCAGGGGCAGAAGCAGTATTAGTTGTTGGCAAATCACATGATGAAGTGCTAGTTGTTGTCATGATGGTTTCCTGAAGATGTAGGTGGCAGAATGTTTCCTTGTCCTTACCCTTGTGGAATTTTGGTCAAACAGAAAATTGTTCATTCGATACCTTGGCTGATTGGGACCCACACCCATTTTCGCACCTTGGCTCGTGTGATTAGGCAGAGGATCAATAGGGGGTACATGACCCTCTTGGGGGACACTCCCATAGGGCTTAAAAATCTGGGACTCTCCACGATTTGACCTTAGAACTCAAGAAGCTGAAGAAGCTTCTCAGGTGAGAGGTGAAACGTCTTCAAGAAACTTAAAGAAGTCCAGACACTTTTCTTTCCAAGCTCCTTAGACTACAATGATCTGGATGACTGATGACCTTCCCAGTCCATCAGTTTAGTCAATCAGAACTACGCTATAGGGTGTAGTTTATAATGAACTAGATCTTTCATGTTAGTTGAATTTTGCAGTTTCTTTGGACCAGGACGTGTCCTCACAATGACCTCACCAGCCCAGTGCAGTTCGTGGGAACACAAAGACCTCAATTACAGTTTAAGTGTCTGTGATTCCACGCATAAACCTCGTCTTCACACGGTGAGCATGAGGATCCATTTGGACATCTGCATGCTTGCCAATTTTTTGTGATTGTGCAAACTGAGCTGTAGAGATTTTACAATGCACCAACTGCGCATGCACCCCAGGCAGTGGACAAGTCAACAAGTATAACAGGCATGAATGCAAGTCTGCCATCTTCGATTTTAACTGGCATACATTTAAAAAGTTTTAATGTGTTTTTTTAAATACTTTCTCACTTTTTTAGTTTCTATAATTTATTTTTTTCACCATTATTTGGTATTCAGGTCTAGTAACAGGGTTTTCGTTAGTAAACACAACTCATTGTATTTCTGCATAGATTTTATCAGCCTTTCTAAAACAGTTTGACATTTTTCCATTGTTTAACTACAGCATTTGCTTATTTGCTGTTAAAATCATACCCAATTGATTTTGCAATCATTAAGCTAGCTAGCATACAACAATCTTTAACTTTTATGTTTTGCGCTCCTTCAAATTTGGAATTGCTAGGATGTTGAATATGGAGCTGTCAGGCAGAAGGAAAAGAGGAAGAACACAGAGACGTTCATGGGTGTAGTGAAGGAGGACGTTAGCGTGACAGAAGAAGATGCTAGGTATATGGTGTGATGAAGGCGCAGCCAACGGAAGGACATTAAAATATAGAATATAATTTTTGTTTCCATAACCACTCAGCAATATGACCAGAATCTAATATTCTGACATAAGACATTTATCGTCTCAACAACGATATACATCACAAAATTTTACATTTTCTGAAAATTCTCTGAATCTCGGGCAACTTGATTTGCGTGAAGTCTTTTTTTTTTTTTTTAGCTGGTCGTGTACCTGAAGTCAAGTGTTTTGACCGATGCATGAAACTATACATTTTTAGACATTTTCTTTGTGGGTATTTATTACATGGTGTGCTCCGGGGAAAAGCCCGCTCTAATGTTTGAATCTAGGGTCTATTTTTTAGCACCTCTTTTTTGCTTCTCATCCGTGCACACTCTGCTTACTCTTTCACGTGATTCAGTTTATTTTGAAAACTCTCAACAGGATCTTCAGCTTTATTGTGAAAGGTTTATGTGTAAATAAGCGGACAGTGGAGCACGCAATGGTTTTACCTTCGTTGTTGCTAATGACAACGCATAAAAACAGGCACTTGTCCTTCCGTAGTGTGGCTATATTAAAAATAAGAGAAAGAGAGAACTTTAAGAAATTAACACTACAGTGACCATCAAATTGATAAAAAATATTTCCGTAAACAGTTTATTTTGCGACACCACGGAACAAATGATAGCGTAAAATGAAATGATAGACGTTTTCATATCGTCATCCGATATATATCGTTATATTGAACAGCCCTATCACTCAGGATGTTTTTGTATCATTTTTTTCTTTACAACTCTTAATTCTCCTCTCGTAACAGCTTTAACACCACTTTGCCATTTTTGTATTACATTGGCTACAATCATGTTTGAACTGGCAGCGCTTACCGCACAAAGTTGTTGGTGTTTCATAACAGCAACCAAAAATACTAATGCTTTTAAAAATGAACACTTTCAATAAGTCATTGTTAAAAAAAAGAACACTTTTTTCATTAAACAGTCCAAAGTAATATAAAGCAGGAAACTGAAAAAAACACTAATAGTCACTATATTTTTCCCTGTCATTCTCACATGTGTCTGCTTAATTCGTTGTGTTATGAAGTGTGGTAGATGGATGGATACAACGATAAATAAAGTTTTAATAGGCACAGGGATGTGAAGCGTGTGGTGCACGCAGGCTAGCGTGTTGTGCTAATGATATTCAGCGCTCATTATCTGCAGTGATACCTGTGCTCTAGTGGAGAGATGAGTGCGTGTTGTTGTACTGAAGCCAAGTGTTTCTCACAGAGAGGGCCATTTTTGAAGTCTTGATTCTTCCTCTCATGGGGAACTACAGAAGAGCTGTTTGTGTTACTTCACCGTCACACATGCACAAATACACAAACACCTCTTTTCCCTCTCTTTGCTTTCATTGTAATGTCCAGGGCTGTATTTCTGTTGGGGGGGTGGGTTTTATGTGACTGTAACTCAGCTCGGTGCTGGTAGATTGCTGTTTTTAGACCAGTTCTCATTCAGAATTACTGGCAGGGATGTTTACAGACTATAGATGCTGTTAATTTTTAGAAATACAAAACTTTCAGAACTCTAAAGGCAAATCGAGAGAATGCAGACATTACATCTTCCTTTTTCCTAATAATACATTTAGGAGTTAAATTATTATGAATTATTATGAAGTTAATGACCATTAACATTAATTGTTTCTGATTGCTTAAGGTTAGGGTCAGCTGCTTTAGTATTACTGAAATATACAACAGGTGCAACAATGAGACAACCCCCAATCTCCCTCCTCGTCATTTCTGACTGTTTTTCATTAGTTTTGTATTTGGCTAGGGATCATGATACCTGGACCTACAGAGGCTGAAGAGGTAGTTCAGCTCCTCCAGGATGGCATATCAATACGTACCATTGCCATAAGGTTTGCTGTGTCTCACAGCACAGTCTCAAGAATGTGGTGAAGATTCTACTCTCGGAGAGCTGGACAGGGCTGCGGAAACCCATCATCAGGACCGGTATCTGCTCCTTTATGCAAGGAGGAACAGAATGCACACTGCCAGCGCTACAACATGACCTCCAGCAGGCCTCCACCTGCGCCCTGTGGGTCTGGAGAACTCATGGAGAATGTTATACTGTCTATAACTTCAGTATGGTCACTTTGGTAGTGGGTCAGTGATGTTCTGGGCAGTCATATCTATTAAGGTATCGGGATGAAATCTTTGGACGCTATTGCAGTGGGACTTGGTTCCTCCTGGCACACAACAATGCCTGAACTCATGTGGCAAGAGTATGCAGGGAGTTCCTGGAGGATCAAGGAACTGTAGAACCAGTAGAACACCTCGGTGAAATCATGTTTTATTCCATCCAGCCACCAGGTTTTACCTCAGACTGTCCAGGATCTCAGTATTCCCCTGGTCCAGATCTGGGAGGAGATTTTCCTGGACAGATCCACGGTCCATACAAACTACGGAGAACCTGCTGTGTGAATTTTTCTCATGTTGATTTACAGGGTGTCTTTGAATTCAGCCCTCTGTAGGTTGATCACTTTCATTTCCATCAAACCAAGTGGCATCCTTTCATTCCTAACACATGACCCAGACCTTGTTGGTATAGATATCCAGCATGTTTTCTTTTTTTTTCCATTTAGATCTGATGTGCTTTTTAAAGTGTTGCTTTAATCTTTTTCAGCAGTGTATTTCCCCTCCCTTCAAGCCTCCTCCAATGCCTTATCTTTAAGACTGATAGCATGTACATTCATCACCTCAGTTTATCTTGCCCTCATGATAATGTAACACTTATCTTTTCCTGAGGGTGGTGTTTATGAGCTCACAGACACGCTTGTGTCATGCTTGTGTTGATTTATTAGAAGCATCACGGTGTTTGTGAAGTGGCCAGCTGTAGCTAACTCTACTTCTATTTGCTGGCCACTAGGGCAAAAAGTTAGTCTTATCCTATGAAATAAAATCAAATCCAAGATACTTCAAAATATAGTATGTGCCTCACACTTGTGCAAATGTATATCTATTGATCTAGGCTTGCAAGGAATTATGGCTCTGTGCTGCTTTGTGTCGGTGTGCAGTGCAGTAGAAAAAGCCGGAGCGATGTGTCATCCGCTGTAAACGCCACAGCGCCTCATGATTACTATTGATCGCCAGTCTTGCTAACTGCGTCCGTCTCCGCGTCCGTCTCTCATTGACTGGCCTTAAGGGGGCCATCTCTCTCCTGGTTGGTGTGGCACACACTCTTAAGAGCAAACACTCACACATACACAGACACCTTGTACTTGAGGAAGGCACATTATTCATAGAAATTAATGTAAAAAATTATTCATATAAAAATCATATATGGACAGTTCATGCTGCTTTTAGTGTCTGTATCTTTCGTCAGTTCAGTAAAGTTAGGGAATGAGTAATTACTTATTACTCATTCTTTTAACTTTCTCTCAAGTCTCAGTCATCACTGGTGAAAGCTGTAACCCTACCCTAACTATATTTTAAAGAAAAGCACAATTGATGCACTTCTGTTAGAATGATTGTTTTCAATGTTCCATGATTGCCAAGACTTGGTAAATCATTATTAAAATAACAAATATGACATAATGTGATTACCAAGAGCCAGAGTTTGGGGTTTAGGGTTGGCGTCAGTGGTGTCTTAGATCTTGGAGGATTAATTTGTTACCATCCATCAGATTTTACAGTAGGTGATTTATTTCGTTGTGGAACTAGGGTTTATTTAGTAGTTTTAGTCTCCTGCTAATCAAACACATTTTAAGAAACAGCAGTGGCAAGCAGTTGATATTTTTGTCTGAAGCATGTCTGAAGCATGTCTGAAGCATGCACGCTGGCCTAGAAGTTAGTCTTTCATAAGCTTTTCGTTTTGGTTATGGCAAGTAGGCATGAATCCTGTAGCTTGAGGCTAATCTTTTAACATCCATTTGAACCCTGCCCATTGAAGGTTAGGGGTAGCATTTGGGTTAGTGGTTACCCCTTTATGTAGAATTCTTAGTTTTGTGAAATAGCACACGATCTGATATCCCCATGTTAGTATCATTCCTGAATCATAATAATGTTGGTCCTTTATTTATGCAGGTAGTCCCATTGAGACCCAATGTCTCATTTGCAAAAATATAAAAGTATGGTAAGTGTGGCTCACTGGGTCCACTCACTGGGCTTAGTGCTCAAGGGGGGAAAAAAACAGTTTTTCAGCGTGGCTGTCCTGCTTTTGAAACATTTGTACCTCCCACCAGAGGGCACGAGGTCAAATAGGTGCTGTCCAGGGAGGGGTGAGTTGATTTTCATAGGTTCACAGCACAGATTTCATAGATTCTCAAGCGCAAGTCTTTAATGTGTTTTCAGTGAACAGGGCTGAATAGTACATCTCAAGATTTTTTTAAAGTCCTAGTTTATAATGTAGGTTTTTTGTCTTATTATTTATGATTTAAACTGTGGACGTCTTTTTCTCTCACTTTATTTCCTCCATCCGTCCACTTGTTCTTATCAGGGTCGCAGGGGGTTGGAGCCTATCCCAGCTATCATAAGGCAAGAGGCGGGGTACAGGTCGGCAGTCTGTCAGGGCTAACACAGAGAGACAGACAACCATTCACACTCAGGCTCTGGGTTTGAACTTGTTGCTTCACTATGTCCTTTCTGTGCCTGTGTGGGTTTTCTGTGACTGACTGCCTGTTCAGGGTGCACTGCGGTTCCTGCCAAATATCGGCTGAGAAAGGCTTCGACCCCAACGCAAATCTGTTTGGATAATGGGTTAAGAAAATGGCTACTCATTTTCTGATGTAAGCAAACCTTCTTTAACAGGTGTTGATTAGAGATTAGATTAGAAATGTACCTTTTTTATACAGTGGTAAGAAAGGTAAGCACAGCATCATCACTAAACTCACCTGCAGTACTACAACTCAGTGTGTGAGTGGAAACTGTGTTGGTGACTGGAGACAAAGTGTTCCAACGTGCAGTCAAACATTAACTGCCACAATAAGGCACGGTGTCCTTAATCATTTTCTCACTTTAGTGGAACCCCAATATTTCTAGGTTGGAGACAGAGACGAGGTGCAGGTAAAGCCGGCTCCTGTATCTAAACCTGTGCTGTACTAGTGCGTGCAGCCTCTCATGCTCTGTGCTTGCTTGTGAGACCACTGTTTCATGGGTTACAGTACAAACACAATATACTCGGGTGCCTGCAAGTGCATTTATTAGTGTGTGAGCTTTCCGTGTATGGAGATGTGTGTAATGTATGTCTGTATGTGTTGCTGCGGGTGCCGGGTTGTGCTGATATAGTGCCTCATTAGCTGCTGTGGACACTAATCTCCTTTGTGGCAGTCTTTCATCCTTACCGCAGGATTTATGGACGCCCTCGCGTGCTGCCAGTGCAATACGTCAAGCTGTCATTGGTTGATCTTACTTCCTGGTTACCTCCCCTCCTCCCCCTTCCCTCCCTGGATGTTAATGTGCTATTTGTTTCACCTGTTAAGCAGCAGGCATTGGAAGATGTTAGTAGAATAGTGGCTGGCAGGGGTAACATGACAGTGAGTCATGTTTTTAGTAAACTGGATGGAAATAAACTGGAGGATGACCAGAATATTACAGCTCCTGGTTCACTCAAATCTGACTTAAACTATGTTGACTGGCTCAGGTAGCCTCTCTTTCTTTTTTTACCAGGTCACCAGAGACCTGTTTACGGTTGGGTTTAAAAGTTTACATCTGCTCCTTATAGAATTTTCACTTATCATATCCAGATGGAATTTTAATAATTGAAGGTGAAATGTTTGTGAAAGAGTTGAAATGTTTCAAGTTTCTGATCATGTGGCAGGCTTGTAACATACCTAAGGCTACGTCCACACTAACGCATCGTTTTCTCTCCGTTTTGGCCTCCCGTCCACACTGAGACGGTGTTTTCCTCAAGTAAAAACGCAGCGTTTTGAAAACGCTCTCGAAAACGCATACATTTCAAAACAGAGCTGTCCAGCTGCAGTGTGGACACTCGAAAACGCAGACTTTCTAAAATGATGACGCGTTTCAGTCATGTGATGCAGTCATGTGACCAATTAAACAAAGATAGAGGACATTATACAGCAGTTCTTTTGATTGCTCTCAATTTTGACAGCCCTAAAAAAGATTAAGATCCGTTTGTACATGCTCCAGACAGCTTTTCTTCAAATACTTAATTCTCACAGGACTGGAACGTGAGCGGTTTTGGCCGTTTTAATGTGGACGCACATTCTGTGAAAACGACTGAAAACGCTAGTGTGGACGCAGAGCGATTTCAGACGAAAACGACGTTTTCAAATCTATCCGGGCTAGTGTGGACGTAGCCTAAATCTGTGCTGAAGAGGTCTGCCAGTGACCTGGGGGATGCTTCCTTTCTTCATGAAACAAACAATCAGCATTCCAACTTCAAGGTTCCATCACTGGATTATTCACTGTTATCCAAACGCATATATATAGACACACACATGTGTGCGAGTAAAGATGACAGGAGCAAACACATTGGCGCAGATGGCCACGCACAAACACGTTCAGATGCAGCAGGACGCAAAACAAACACACAGGAGTTTGGTGTCCTAGTTTCCATCTGTGGAGGGGCTGTTCTCCTGCTCTTGCTCATTCCTTCACTCACAAACTCATCTCAAGGGGGAAGGGGGGGGGGGGGGTGTTAGTGGTGGTCTCATTGTGGTCACATGACGTGTTGCTGCTGTTGTTGCAATTTGTGTGTGTGTGAAAAAGAGAAGACGTTTGGATCTGCATGTTTGCATCACTGCTCTTGTGAGGAGCCGGTTATATATATTTTCTTTGTGTGTGTAAGAGTCTCCCTGCCAACAGTTCCTCCTTCTTCTCTGATTGTTTCTCCATCAGAGTGTGATCTAATACAGGGATTACTCTGGGATTAAGTGACTCTCTCATAAAAGAACACCTCACCAGCTCCATATCTCCACAAGACTAGCCATTTGTTATGGAGTATCATCATGTGGAGAACATCTCATAGGAGTGAAAACCGCTCCAGACAGGAGTCAAGTGTTCGTAAGAGAGGAAGTACACCGGCAGAGAAGATGTCCAGCCTCAGAAACTAACCCAAAACATGTTTTTCTTAAAGTTTAATTTTTCGCACACACATACACACACATACACACACATTTATCATTCATACAGTTTATGACAAAGTCTATTTTTGGAAAACTGGCCAGAAACACTGACTGTGTTAAGTTAGTAAGTTATTACTGCTCTGCCATTAAGAAACAGGGAGGTCTTACTTGAGTTACAGTTGTGTACGTGGTGCTTTGATACTTTGTTATGGTGTGGAAGAAAGTTTCAGTGGTAGTTCAGTGTTTTTCAGCGGGCGCTCTGCGACTGTGAAAGAGTCTGAGAGTAAGTAAGGAAAAAAGTAAAAAACAAGTGGTAAATAGGCTTACTTGTAAATTAGAAATAATGTCAAGCACAAGGATTGGGTGACCTGTTCTGTGATTATTTAACTATAGAAAGGTATATAAAAGAATATATATATATATATATATATATATATATATATATATATATATATATATATATATATATATATATATATATATATATATCTCATTTCTACAATAAGTTGTTAGAACTAAGGAACCCTTTCAGATGAGAGGTGAAATGTCTTCAAGAACCTAAAAAAAGTGCACTTGCCTTCAACTCAACCACTTACAACTGCCGTGAGGTGGATGACTGTGAACCTACAAAGCTGTGTATACTCTCATACTATCTGTGTATTGAGGTGTCCATGGGTTCTTCCTGGAACGTTGATGGTGTTTTCCAGAGAACTGATTGGTCAACAGTCGGTGGTTTTGTACCTGTTGATTTCCTGGGATCTTGGCTTGAGTTTTTGCTGGAAATGAGAGGTGCTGCATGTTGTGCTGAACCCACAGAGAAGGGTTTGGTTCGTTCTCCCATAGCACAAATAAAACCACGCTCCTGATCTGCTCCAAATGACAGCTTGGAAAGTAAGTAAGGGGATGGTGAACACAGTGGAGAATTAAACTCTTTAGCGAAGAACCGTCTTATTTCTTTGTAGATTTTAAATACCAGACAAGATCTAAAAATCCATTATGGCTCTTAATTTCATCAAGACCTGCTGGGTAGGACAAGGTTCCCTAAATTTTAGTCAGTGATGACATGTTACAACCTGATGAGTATTGAATACAGATTACAAGTCAGGCCACCATTGTCAGACTATAACACAGACAACATTATGCATTGCTTTTCACTCTGAATCCTCTTGGTAATCATAATGTGATTACCAAGAGCCAGAGTTTGGGGGTTAGGGTTGGGGTTAGGGGGTCATTCTGAATACTGTGCTCTGAAAACATGTCATTCCCACATAATGATGTAGATGTAGAAACATGCCAACTGTGGCTTGGTTTACAATGAAAATGATCTGTTTTGTTTGCAGCGTGGCTCTGTTTCACATGTTTTACTTTATAATGAAAATTGTGTTTGTGTCAGTCAACTGTCTTCTAAAGAGATAATTCAGTCAGTATTCAGTCAAAAGGGGAAAAGAATTGTAGTTATTATTTAAATATATAGTATCAGTAATAGCTGACATGGAACGCTATACTTTAGGAGGACTACAGGGATACAAATTAACACAGATACACATTTTGCATCTTGGTCATGTGAACATCTATTTCGATGTCAACATTCATTATCTCTGTTTTATATGGTTATATTGTTTCTGCGTTCCTTCTGGCAGTTCATTGTATCCTTTGAATTTGTACAACACTAATTAGCATATTTCTATTTGTACTTGAAATAATAAACAAAAAAAACAAAATGTAGCGGCTATCCGGTTGTTCAGTGATGACGCGACGAATCCTACTTCCAGGTCTAAAGTAGTCTGCGTTTAATATGGCTTTTGTGTTGTTAACATGTTTAATGTTATGTATTTTCTTCTATTTGATCTCAAAAAGCTCCTAAAACAGTCAGTGATCACTGTTGACCTCCCTCGGCTTTTATTACCACTAATCATTTATTTAAGCTCAGTTTTTAAAACCTTAGGATGTAACTGCAGCCCAGCCCATGCAGCAGTATATGAATGACTAACCTCGTATTGTGGATGGATTATCTCAGTTGTTCTCCTGGCTGAAGTTTGGTCCTTTTACAGCATCCTGCCATGCGATTACATTTGTTCCTGACCACCGAGAACACTCACGTTAACTTTTATCGAGTGGAAAAAAAAGTTAGCTTGTTTATATTAAGCTAACATAGCTGTGTCGCTAGCGGTCACGTAGCACATCATTATATACCAGCTAGCCCAACTTCAGTAACCCTACAAACGTCACTGCTGTTTAGTTTTCTGTCTTCATTTATGCTGGAAGTGATAACAGAGCTGTACGTTTTAATTTGTTTCCAAAACCCCGCAGTCAGGACATGCTATATTGTATTTAGATAGAAGCTAGCGAGCTAACTCCCTGCTAACTTCTAACTCCGTTAAATGTCATAAATTCCGTTTTCATGGATGCCTGGATGTTAAACTCAATTGTTACACCTGGTAGAGCAGAACGCTGATCATTTTATTAAAGATGAAAGACTTTAGACAGTTTTTCAACTCTCAGTAATGCCACAGTGATCGTTTGATATATGGACCTGCAGCGGAGTTTAGACCCAGACACGGCTAGTGACGTCAGACTGAACAATCGGATACTGAATTCAAGGACGATGCCAGGCAGGTACGTCAGGATGGTTGTCGATATGAAACCCACGTGGGAGGAATGCTACGGTTTCCACGCTACAAACCTGCAGTATTCTGATGACGCCGACATGTAGCAGTGTGACTGATAAGGAATGAGCTCATTGTTTAGTGTCTGCTCAACTTTAGTTATTAGTAGAGGTAGCTGGTTAGCTAGCTGGTTAGCTATGTGTAAACATAGTTAACGAGGTAGCTGGTTAGTAGGGTTGCCAACTCCCTGAAAAATAAATAAGGGACACCTCGTGGCCAGGGCCGGGCAACCCAGTTGTCTTCACCCTTCCTAGTGTGGTAGCTCTTTTTTTTGTGTGTGAAATTATTTTTTAACCATTTGACTTGAATTTGATTTAAGCAGATGCATATTCTTTGTGATATGACCATATAGGAAACATTTTTAGCTCAAAATGACAACATTAACACAGTAAAACAGGTCTCTTTCTTAAACAGAAGCCTGTCATGCTTAACTTTTGAGAATATAAGTAAATCTTTCTTTAAAAGAACTCTGTCCTGCTTAACTTAAAATTATATAAATTAATAGAAAGCAATAGAACGAAAAATATTCTTGTAACTGTGCACATTTAGTGCATTTAGTACAATTGGCTTCAGTTGAGGTATTATTTCAGCTTTTCTAATGCTAATCAGCTGCTCCTGTTTGTAAACCCACTTGTTCCCATGATTACGCATCATAACTCATCATCATTATTAATCTATGTATTACTTTTATGTATTAGTCATCTATTTGTTATAATCATCTATCCTTGCAGTTGTCTATTACACAAAATAAATTATATTATCACACTTCTGGCCACATAGCGCTGATATTCACTGCACATGCCCATATTAACCTTAACCAGAGGGTTTAAAAACAACAAACCAATGTTTACATACCATATCTGCTTCTGCCGTGGCCTGGCGGACAAGAAATTGGTTAAGGGTTCCCCGAGCTTTCACGCCCCTCATGTTCTTCATGTGCCCACCACTAGAAGCATGCCTATGGAAAAAGTGCGCGGCACACAGTGCAGTGCGCTTTATAGGTGTTATCGTGCACTTTTCCAGCCAGGTGTTTTCCTTTTCCCATTCCTCCCTGTACTTTTGCAGCCTTTTTTCTTTTCTTTCTCTGAGCAACAAACATTGCTGCTCTGATGCTGGGCTCACACTGTGCGATTTTTGGCCCATTTTGAGAAGATTTTTGAGTCGTGCGACCGATTTGGTGATCGGCCCAATTTTGGCCTTCATCGTGCATCGTGTAGTATACGTGGGGTAACGAGAAGCGATTAACACCTCACGACCAGCTCCCGATCATCAATCGCTCGTGAGGGTGTCACCACAGCCGCTCACACTGCTCACGCGCAAACACGTAAACGTCGGTGAAAAAGATGGAGCAGCACGGCTGTGCAGCGTGTGATCTGGACACAAGCGATGGAGGCACAACTTGTAGAACTTTGGAAAGCTCATCCGAGCCTTTTCGATGTGGCCTCACAAAATTATCACGACCACAACAACCGTGAAAATAGTTGGATCTACACTGCTGCTTAATCACAGCTGCCTGATCAATGTTTTTCATTAGCAATTTAGCAAAGTTGATGGTGGTGGCGTGTGTCTGTGTGAGTGAAAGACAGAGAGAGAGAGAGCGACAGATTTTCTGTTATAACCTTCATTTTATGGACGCACAGCGTGAGCACTCAGGTCGCATCAGAGCATCGGGCGGTATTGGTCGTGTCCAAATTCATGGGCTACATTCTCCCGAGGACCCGGCCTTCGCGGTCTACGTGGGCCGGGTCCTCAGAAGATCGGGTAGGCCGGAAGTAAACGGCCGTGAAATTGGACGGTCTAGCCTTCTGATTAGCGTCACCGCTGTCTCGGTGGAGTTTAATAAACTCAGCCGTCTGCTCCTTGCTGTCTAAAATATAACAGGACACTGGAGTAAACTCTCGGCCATCTCACACTTCTGTTTAATCAGTTTTCTGTTTGACGTTTAGTCAGCTGTGTAAAAACCAAGGAGGAACCCACCCGGGGGATTAATAAAGTTTTATTTTATCTAATCTAATAACTTTAATCTCAGCCAAACCGATTTACTCACGAACAAACAAAACACTGAAAAAAAGCCCAACAATAACATTTTTAGGTTGTCTAAGTGACTTATATATTACGTTTGTCACGGCCGGGCGGGTTACACACAGTAATTCGGCGTGCCCGTGTGGCGTGTTGGCTAGACCCAAGCGCGGCGAAGGCTAGCGGTGGGTTTGGAGCAGGCACGCAGTTATTCTAGTAACGATCAGTGCACGAAGCGTGGCTTCGGAACGGTCGTTACCGACAGAGAGCGAGCGGAGCCGGGAAGAGAAAAAGGATTGAAGGGATAATCACTCACGGTTGCTGAATCAGGCGGAGACTGACGTCGGCAGAGTTTCGGAGCTCCTGACACGAAGAGAATGATGTCTGGCGTCTCTCTTTTAACCCCGGCCCCGTGATCAGCTGATCACAGCTGATCACCGGCTGACAACGTTTAACCCGAGCAGCGAAAGTCCGCGGTGATCTGAAAATGATGTGCCGGGAGTTGTGCCATTCTCGGCCGCATCAGTAACCCTCGAGCTCCCGGCTAGCTATCGAGCTGGTGGGAAGCAGACGTCTCCGAAAACGTCGAAGCACTTTAGCAAAGATGCGATATCTTGATAAACCGAGCAGATATTTGATGTTTACACAGCTACTTTCTCGCCTGAAAATATGTTAAAAGTTTATTTTGTGACCCAGAAAGATTAATAAGAGTAATTTTAAAACTTAGTAGCGGCCGCCATTAGCCGGAAACTGGAGCTTGGCTGGGCCGCGCTGTGAATTCTGGGATATGGTGGGCCACGAAGGACACACCCGACCCATCCTTCAAATTCGGAAAAAGGAGCACGCATTTGTCGGCTGCATTCGGAGGGGTCTACGAATTTGGACAGCCTTCGGCGCGTCGCTGTGACGTAATCGGTCTACAAATGCGGCCTCAGGAGAATGCAGCCCATGAATTTGGACACGACAATAGTGTAAGACCTGCATCGTGACCTACCAACTTCTAACCCCTGCGAGTCAATCGTGCAGTTTGAGCAGGAGCTGAATAACGTGACTGAAAAAAAATCGCACAGTGTTTGCCCAGCTTTAGGTGTACTGTCGTCCGAGACTTGCACCGCAGTGTTGGCGTTTGTTTCCCTGTTGGCCATGCTTCTTGTTGTGGTCATCTGTTGTCTTCCGGTATTTTCTCCGCAAGCGACCTTTCCTCGACCAATGAGATGAGCGGTAATCTGAATTGTCATACTCGAATTGTCATAAGTGTGCTGTCAGCTCATTGGTCACAAAGCAGGAGAGGGGCTGGGAATTATGTTTTCAAACAAAGCGTTAATTCCATAAACATTTATAGACTACTTTTGGTTCTCACTGTATTACGGGACAAAGTGCGTCCCTTATTAGCTCAATACGGGACGTGTACTTTTGTTTCGAAATACGGGACGATTCCGTTTTTTAAGGGACGGTTGGCAACCCTACTGGTTAGCTAGCTGGTTAGCTATGTGTAAACATAGCTCCTTGCTATCTAAAGTATAACTGGACGCTGGCGTAAATTCTTGACTATCTCACACTTCTGTTTAATCAGTTTTCTGTTTGACGTTTATTCAGCTGTGTGAGGAACCCTCCCGAGGGATTAATAACGTTTTATTTAATCTAATCGAATAACTTTAATCTCAGCCAAACCGATTTACTCACGAAAAAATAATACACTGAAAAAAGCCAAACAATAACATGTTTAAGTTATTTCAGTGACTTATATATCATGTTTAGCTTGAGTAGCGAAAGACCGCTGGGGTTTGAAAACGATGTGCCGGGAGTTTGCTGTTCTCACCGGCTCAGATATTTGAAGTTTACACAGCTACATTCTCACCTGAAAATATGTTAAAAGTTTATTTTGCAAACCAGAAAGAGTAATAAGAGTAATATTAAAACTAAGTAGCTGCATTAGCCATTGATGGAAACTGGAATTGGCTGGGCCAATCTGGGATATGGTTTTTCAATTTTGTTGTCCGTGTGGAAAATCGTGAGAAATTTGGGAGTGACTCCAGGAGATTTTCAAGAGGGGCACTGAAATTCGGGATTCGCCTGGAAAAATCGGGAGAATTGGCATGTGTGGTCTGTGGCAATGACTGTAAAGTACAGTACAGTCATTTTACAGTCATTGGTTCGTGGGCTTATGGTGACATTGTGTCAGTACTTAGCTTGTGGAAGGCTAGCTAGCTAGAAGGTGAACATTAAATTTCTTGCTAACAAGAAAATTCAACTATATATTAAACAGCTAAATGTTAGAGTAACCAGAAGTATTTGATCTGTAAAGCTTTATAAAGTGAGTTGTGTTTGCCACTCTTCATGATATATAAGGTCTTATTAGAGAAAAAAAATGTGAATGAAGAAGAGAAACTATTTTTTGGGTTGAGGGGTCTCTTTTAGGGCTGCCACGATTAGTCGACTAGTCACGATTATGTCGACTATTAAAATCGTGGACGACTAATTTAATAGTCGACGCATCGTTTGAAGCTTTGTAAGATCACAAAGGACGCAGGAATGAGTAGTAGGATTTAAGAGTGTAATAACGGACTGAAACAGAAGATGGCAGCACTGCATGTACAAGGATGCCAGCTGCCGTTAAACCCCGAAGAAGAAGAAGCTGTGTCCCAGAATTCATAGCGCAGCTGTCAACAATGACGGCAGCTAGTAGTTTTAACTTTACTCTTATTATTCTTTCTGGGTCACAAAATAAACGTTTAACATATTTTCAGGCGAGAATGTAGCTGTGTAAACCTCAAATATCTGCTCAGTTTATCAAGACACCGCATATTTTCAAAAGCGCTCCGACGTTTTCGGAGACGTCTGTTACCCACTAGCTCGTTAGCTAGGCGGGGGCTAGGCTAACTAGAGCCGTGAGAACACCGGACTCCCGGCAAATCGTTTTCAAACCCACCGCCGTCTTTCGCTAGTCAGGTTAAACATATATATATAAGTCACTTAGATAACTTAAAAATGTTATTGTTTGGCTTTCTTTAGTATTTTATTTGTTCCTGAGTAAATCGGTTTGGCTGAGATTAAAGTTGTAGTTTTTGCACAGCTAAAACTGTCAAGCAGACAGCTGATTATCAGAAGTGTGAGACGCTGGAGAATATACTCCGGTGTCCTGTTATATTTTAGAAAGCAAGGAGTTTATTAAACTTCACCGAAACAATCTGCAAATTTCATTAAAAATTAATAAACTACCATCTTGTCTTTATTTTTAGTTAGCACAAACACTTCAAGCTGTAAGCTAATGATAGTTATATAAGACCAGATGCTGCTGGTGCAATAAGCTGTACGCTGTACGTCCAATGGATGATGATCTGATTAGTCGACTAATCGCAAAAATAATCGGTGACTAGTCGACTATCAAAATAATCGTTTGTGGCAGCCCTAGTCTCTTTTGTAGCTCAGTCAAATCTACAGGACAAAAAACAAATACAAAAGCTACAAAAGACCTACAGTAAAGTACAGTATATATGACAGAAACTGAGTTTGTATAGTTTGGTATAATTTGAGCTTGAAAGTCAATATTTGCTATGGCTGCCTTTATTCTTTAACACAGCTTGAATAGTGTTCTTGTATTTTCTTTAAGTGGTCTTCAGGAATAGTTTCCAGGTTGCTTGGAGGATAGCAAAAGCACTTATTTGGACGTTTGCTGCCTTTTGTTCTGTCAAAATGATCCCACAGTGCTTCTTTAATGTTGAGGTCCAGGTTCTGGGGAGGCTAATAATTCAGGAGATATGGAAGTAGCCGTACACAGCTAGTTTGAGTCCAGCCATTCAAACCTTGTCTTTCTGTTTGCGTAGTTTGACTCTAGAGAAACAGGGTGCTGTGATGTCAGAGGATGATGCCTGGTGGCTTTCTGCTCCTCCCCCCTTCCCTTTGGAACTGCTTCCACCATCAAGTGCTTCGCTTCCATTTCAAGAAGTGTCAGTGTCGCTGCACCATCAGACTCCCAAGGACCAGGTCTGTCACCCCAACAGAGCTCAGAGTCCGCAGAGCTACTGCGTCAAAACCTTGGAGAGGATATAATGCATCTAGGGAGCTTGTTTATTTAGGATACAGGCATACTGCTGCTGCTGCTGCTGCCGAAGAAGATACAGAGCAAGAAGATATGTAACAATGTGGTACTGGCCTAGAAGATACATATCAAGGGATTCAGGCCAAGGAGATGCAAGTCAAGATACCTTCCTGTAACCACTGAGCCTACCAAGTGGTACTAGGCTGTTGGGAATATGCGGTGCAGCTACTGTAATCTACAAATTATGTGTTACGTCTAACTAGTCTCAAAGTGTTAATGCTAGCTTAATGGTAGCTTTTTTAAATAAGCATTGTCATATGCAACACTAGGGTGGCACTGGGGGTGGCAAGAGATTATTTTAGGGGGCCACATGTAGATCCGCCTGATGTTTTGTTAGCAGTATTATGCAGTTGTTCCTGTCCTTGATGCAGTTTGCACTTCACCATCACACTCTTATGGTTTAGTGCAGACAAAATTTAAGTGTCCATATCTCCACACCCTTAAAAAACTGCAGAGTATGTCACAAGTTTCTTCTTCCCTGCACACAAACTGTAATCACCTAAAATATATAAGTAGGAAGAAAACGGCATGTGTGATGGTTTTTTTTTCCTATCTGCCAGTCATGCAGACCATTTAAGAACTTTCGTAACACTAGCTACAACAAAACTGAAACTGTGACGTGATTACTCAAGTGACAACAGTAATGCGTTATGTTGTTGTTTCATGCACTACACCTAAAATTGCCACTAACACATGCAAGCTTTTACCAAGAGGCTGCGCCGCTGAAATGTTTTTAACTGTTGGTATATGTTAAAAGCAGCATCTGAGCTGACAATTTGGCTGTATTTAAAAAAGGGATCACTCAGAGAAAGAGTCTAAAATTGTTCAAGTGATCAGTTGTGGTACCTTTTATGTATCTTTGGAGGTTTCCCACAGATTTGGATTCTGTTCACGGTAGTAGGTGGGGGAGGACTTCAAAAGGTCTTGAAAAGTGGAACACATACACTGAACAATACTGTTTTTTGAAGTACTTCGTGCCAGGTAACGTATCACAAACATGTCTCACCCCATAGATGGACTCTGACCACAACTGCTTGTTTTTGTTCGTGGCTGCAGGTCCTCATTACAATAGCCCTCTACCTTGCACCCTGTCATCAGCTGTAGTTGGTGGTGTTGGAGCCTGTTGTATCAAATGAAACACTGTAAAATCAAGACAAATGTAATCTGCATTCACAGCAAAATATGCGGCAGGCGTCTCTGTCAGAATGTTGTTAAATGTTGCATTATCCTTTTTGTCTAAAGGCCTTTACGTTCATCTTGAATAATGCTCATTTAGAAGTCTGTGTTAAACTTAAAGTTGAAACATGAAACCGGGATTCGGAAATTGATTTTCACCAGTGTTCTACTTTCTGTTCTACTTTCCTCTCTCTTCCTTGCCTCACTCTTCCATAGTTTTGTGTCATGTGACTAAAATGACAATTGTCCACATCTTGTCCATATTATTTATTTTCATGGGAAGCAAGTCAAAAGGTATTAATGGTGTTGTTCTGATCAAGCTTTCTTTGCATACTTTCTAAAGTGTAAAAAAAAGTTTCTCTGTGAATTGTGTATTGTAAGTATAAAGCACACCCTGTGAATGACTAAATCAGCAAAGGTAATTTGCAAAATGTGTCAGTGTCATCTTCAGCACCAAACACAGCTGATGAGAGAAATATCTCAACAGCGTTTTTGCTTCAAAAACAATTTCCCAATTAAAAGGCAAGTTGTTTTTAAAATTTGTAGTCTATGACAGAGGAAACAAAACTTGGGTTTGCACATAACCTATAGCAGAATAACTAAAGGATGGTTTGGTCTGATCCACTCCTAATTCTAAGATTTATCAGAAAGGAAAATTTTAAGCCTTAAAAGAAGCGTGGGTGGCTGTCTCCACAGAGGAGGAGCTGAAAGCTGGAAGCTTTGCATCCCATTCTACTTTTAGGAACCACAAGTAGGCCTGCTGATAGTTTTTTTTTTTTTTTTTTTTACTACCTACTATAGAAATTTCAGTTTTTTTTACAATGGGACCGCAGATAAACAAAAAGTAAAGTGGTCTCAATGTGGCCAACAATGAAAAATAAGTTTGACATCCTTGCTAAAGGATTATCTAGGAGCTTTTAGAGCAACTTGATAAAAAGGAATTGCAAAAGTGTGGTTTAGAAATAACAAATGCTCACATTTGTTTTCCTGCTGCATCATTCTGGGACAGGCTGTTTAGCAATACTGTGCAGAAGAAAAAAGACATCAGAAACATTTGTTAATGTGGACGCTGAAGGACAGATCCTGGTCAAATGTTCTCACTGTGTTATTGGAGGCCAAGCAGACACTGTGTTTCTTAGAATCACTTATGTCTGATTTTAGAAGTACAACATTACATTCCAGATAATAAGTAAAAGTTTAATTGGTCCCATTTAAAGAGATGTTAGCACATTAGCATAAATGATAGCTTTGCTGGCAAATGTGACTCAAGTGTTTTGTGGGTTTTTTTCACAAATTTTTGAAGATTGAAATTAAATTTCTCTTTTCACCTTTTTAACATCAAAAGATTTTTTGACCAAGTGAAGAAATTAAATAAAGATGTTCCAGTAATATTTGTTAGGAAAGCACTGAACTTCCCTGTGTGACTGCGAGGCATGTCGGCCCACCTGTCAATGTACGGACGAATAGGCTAGCATTGCAGTGTTGATCTGGCAGCCATCCACCTTGGCGGTCTGGCTGCAGAAAAATCACAGATTGGTGAATGTTTTCACCGAAGCTATAATGTCCCACATGAGGCAGTGTTTTGCTTTCTTTGCTCTGTGTATATGTGTGTGTTTGTGTGCGCACACAGTCTCCCTCTCTCCCCGGTGGTGCTGGGGTGTTTGGCAGGATAAATATAGCTGCGTTGGTGTAAAGCTGTTTTCTCCTCGGCTTTTGTAGCTTTAATCAAAAGCAATCTGGAGGAGGGAGGAATGGAAGGGAAAGTGGTGGGGTAAGGGAGCGGGAGGGAGGGAGGAGGAAGAGGAGCGAGAGATGGTAAGAAGAAGAGTTGGGAAAGCGGGGTGATGCCAGAGTGTTTTATTTTAGCTCTCTTTAAAGAGTCATTGGGGAGTGCTCAGGAGTAATGAGAACCCTGGTGGCTGGAGGAGTGGGACCGGCTCTAACCTCCACTCACCCTCCTCCTCCTCCATCCACTCACTGTCTCTTTATTTCCCGCCCAGCCTCACTTCCTCTGTCATCTCCTTCTTCCTCATTCTGGCTCTCATATCACTTTGAGTAAGGCTACATTCACACTGCGAGCCGTCCTTGCTTCTCTCTGCCTTTCTATTCTGGGCTGTAGCCCACACCTCTTATCAATATGAGCTGATGGTGGTGGAGAATGTGCACAGAGAAACTGTTGTTTTTAAGAGCAGCCGCCATGTAGCACAGCAGAAGAACAGAGCCCTCTGTTAGTTTTGTTAGTGATCTTTTGAGTAAAGTTTACTGTAACAAGCTGCTGTGATGCCCTGGCGACCTGTCCAGTGACAGCTGGGATAAGCTCCAGCCCACCCCACCCGCAGCTCTTAACTGGATAAGCAGTTAAGAAAATGAATGGGTGGATGGATGTTACCAGCTGGTGCTGTGCTCAATTTTTGACAAATCTATTTAGGCTAAAGCTGAAGCTCCAAAGATATTACATTTGCCTTTTCTCAGCTTGCTTCTTTTTCATTTTATTTTTTAAGAAAAAAGAAATGATAGAAAAAGTATTCAGAAAATTCTGATCTCTCCACATTTAGCAGTGAAAGCAAGAAAGGTGACTAAATGGACTGGTTCTTATATAGCGCTTTTCTACTCTTCTGAGCACTCAAAGCGCTTTACACAACTTGTGCATTCACCCATTCACACCCATTCGCACAAGCAAATTTTTCCTAGATGCTTTCTAACTGACATTCACACACATTCATACTCCGATGGATGCATCGGAGAGCAATTTCGGGTTAGTATCTTGCCCAAGGATATTTGGCATGCAGACTAGGGGAAGCCAGGAATCGAACCACCAACCTTCCGATCAGTAGATGACCTCCTCTACCACCTGAGCTACAGCCACAGCCACCCTACTGACACTTGGTATCAATAGGGTGATGAGGTGATGAGTCAGATGTACAAAAATGTACAAAAACTTTTTCCAATTTTGATGCTGATACCAAAATACCATGCAGATACCAAGTGTCAGTCCTATAGCACTGTTAAGTAATTATGTGTTAAGCAACATCAGGCTTTAGTTACACTGTTATACTGTTTTTGCAACTTTCTAAGGTAAAATGAATATGTCCAGGTATAAATGTGTATCGCTCTGGTATTCATTTATAAAATAATCAATGCCAACTGGATCGAAATAAATCAAGTGTTAATCTTTTTCACCTAATTTATTTGAAAAGGTCTTAGTGTGAGAGACTTTACTGTTTACTGCTGTCATTTACAGACAGGGTGCTTTCCCTGTTCTCACTGTGTGAACACCTCCTCATCTGAGCTCGTGGAGTGGAGCTGACAAGAGTCACTGATGACACCTTATGTTACCATAATAACGCAAAATCTAAATCTAAGTATTAGACCAAAATGAAAGAGAAGCCAGCATGAAAAAGAATTGTGTACTCCTGAGCTTTTCACTTGACCACAAAAAACGACTGCAAGCTTTGCAAGCTCTGCAGATGTAGAAAGAAAAGCTACAGTAGCAGGTATGAAATACCTCCAAAGTGTTATGAGTGAAGACTGCTGGCGTGTTGGTATAGTAAACACAGAACAAAATAGAACTGAATTGAATACTTCAACACCATAGGTTGACTCATCTTCACAATCCCTCATCTAGCTTCTTTGGATCAATAGCTAAATATTGATTATCCTGGTCTGAAGTTTAGATTCTTTGAAGTCTTAGAAATATAGTCAAAAGAAGACGGTTGAAGATAGTGGATACATGGAAAGCTGAAGTTGGGGAGAGCAACAGAAAGGCCAAGTCCAGAACAGACACTGAATAGGTTTTCAAGTTTTTTGCTATATGCACAGTGGAAAACATGTTGCCCTGTCAGATCTTTTTTCTTTGCTGTCCACAACAAATGCAGAAAAACATATAAACATATAAAATAGCTACACAGAAGAAATGATCATTAAAGACAATTTAAAAAACAACTATAAACCCAGCATATATAGTCAAAAACATGATAAATAGGAAACGCTAGCATGGTGGTGGGTTGCATCCATCTTTAATATACAGTCTATAGAAGTGACTAGTCAGTCACTCAGTAGGCCTCAGTAGGCCTGTCCTAAAGCTTTTCAGCTTTAATGGGATCTCGGTGCACAAAATGAACATTATGTTGTCCTCAACAAGACTTTAAACTAGAGCAAGACCATAAGGTGTTTACTGAGGTTACAGTCCAAGGTAGCTGAAAGCTTCTAGTCATGCTTCTTTTTGAAACCAGAGTCGCCGCCTGATGGCCATTAGAAAGAAATGCAGGTTTAAGGCATTAGCTGCACAGCACAAGAGGACCGGAGAGGGGAAAAGTGTCATCTTATACTTGATGCCATTTCTTTAACGTAGTGATTACAGTCTGTTCATAGAATGAATGCAGTATCTAACAGCAGCTGAGTAGTGGAAACTGGCGTCAAAGGCTTCTTTGATGCTTTGTTTGGAGCCAAGTCTGAGCGTGCCACATACTGTACGTGGTACAAAGTCTGTTGGTCGCTTGAAACTGAATTAGCTGTCACTGTCAAAAAGGGTTAACATCAAGTAATCACTACATCCCGAAGTGGTTATGCAATTCACTCAGCTGTGTGGGTCTGATGCGTGTGTCACGTGTCTGCGTTTGGACTCACTCTTTGCCGTAGTGCATCAGCACAGCCAATGTATAGTCAGTGTGCATATGTGTGATGGGACAAATAGAAGGAAAGAAGACGGGAGATATCAGTTTGGCAGCGACTTGAGTGTCCTTTCATTATCCAGTTGGCTTTGTGTTCCTCATTTGGAGGCCAAGAGCGGCCCACAGTGGAAGCAAAGCTGCTCCCTGCTATAACTGCCTTGATGTTGATCTTAAAAAGCTTCCATAAAAACCTTTTTCTGGGCAGCAGAGCAGCTCTTTAGGAAGTGCATTGTTCCATTTCCTGTTTGACAGTCACAGCCGTGCCTCAGATTAGTGCTTGGCAAAATACTTGGCTGAGATGATTTCTACTAACTGCAGTAAAGAATATTTCCTTTCTCTTCGACACCTTATTGTGATACTAATGTGAAAAGCGTTCAGCTCCTCATCACTACTTCACTGTCGTGTTATGCAAGTATATGTCATATATTATCTGATCTGTTTGTGCAGAACCTCTGTGATGACAGCTTGTTGGCAGATTAGCTGATAAAGATGCATGTGTCATATGGCTGTTATTGTAATCCCCACCCGTGCTCCTTCTATCTTAGGTGATCTGGGTGTGCAATAACTGCCGAAAGCAGCAGGAGATTCTGACCAAGCCAGGGGAGTGGTTCACCGGGCCCCCCGGGAAGCCCGCTGGCCTCGGTTCAGCCGTCAGCGAGCCATCAGTGTGCCAAGCTCCCGGGGATAAGAAGCTCAGATCTCGCTCCCAAGCACCACCGGGGTCCACCACTGCAATCTACGACCCCAACCGACCGAGCGCACCTGGGACCGCGCCTGGCACTGATGCTCGGTCGCTCAGTGAACCACCACGAGACACGTAAGGCGGAGCTATAAAGTAGAACCCGTGTTTCTGTGGAAAAATGCATATGCAGACATGGGCAAACAAAAGACATATTTTATTCTTTTACCTCATGGGTGCGATGAACATCACTGAAAAAGTGAGAAATGTTCAATGTTAAAATATAAAGGAGAGTAATTTGCTGACAAAGTTTTTTTTTTAATGCTGTTGTGGTCACAAGTTGTTTTTCCAAATGATTGATTTAATCTCTTTAAAAAATAAGAATTGGCTGCACAACTTTGCATTTATTTTGGATTTTCTCAAATGAACATGGGGTCAAAGTAGACTTACAGGTTTAATTATATGCATGTTGTCCCTCAACCACATACTTTTGCTAGCCATCAATAAGCTTCTGACTTAATTCTGCATATTTGACCACTCATCTTGGCAGAATTGATATTTTTTACTCAAATTGGTTGGTTTCCTGGGATGAACCCAGCTTTGAAATGTAGTCCACATTCAGATTGGGGTGGTGGGAATTCCACACGCTTAATATGACCCTGTTTAACCATTACAAAACCACTTGTGATGTGTGTTTGGGATCATTGTCCTGTTGGAACACCCAATTGTGTTTCAACCATCCAGCTGTTGATCTGTGGGGAAGTTGAAGAATTTGGAGGTAGTTCTTCTTCTTCATTATTCACTTTTACAGTGGACTACTATTGCTAGCCCAGAGCACAACACTACCATCACCATGCTTGGCTGCTGGTACAGTTTTTTTTAGCTCTGAAAGGCTCGCTTTTACTCCTCCAAACATACCTCTTGTCATTGTGGTTAGTTGCTTGAATTTGTCTGACCATAAAACCTTTCAGGCATTTGACTTGTTCATGTGGCAGCACACTTTCCATTTGTGTATTGGTCAGTCCAAATACTCCAAATACCAAAACAAATACTCGTCATGCTGGAAAGAGAAACTACCAGTTGTAATCAATAATTTTTTATGCATGAATCATGTAATTGAGACTGTGTGTATAATTTAGATCTTTTGTGGATTAGTGAAAATAATAATAATAATAATAATAATAATAATGTGCACCCAGTTCTTGTTTTATAAAGTAATTAAGGATGTATGCTGTACGATTTTTTTCTACCCCTGAAAAAGAACAATTAATTAAACATAATTAAAAGTCCAATATTCCCATTAAGTGTCCATGCCCATGATGAGTCTATGTGCACCTCTGGTCTCAATTTTATACATTTCCTCTGTTTGCAGCAACATGTGCATTTAATATCTGTGCAGGTACCCTGTGGATTTTATGGTAGCATGCAGATACAGAGATGAAGATCAATGTGTAAAATTGCTGCTACATTTACATAATGAGGTGACAAGAGCTCAATACTCAAAAAACTCCCACACAGAATGTGATCAATCCATCTAAGGCCTGAGTACTGTGAAGGCAACAGCATATGATTCACCCTTAATTTGTCACCCTCTGATACTGTGACTCAGTAATGGAGGGATCCACCTTAATTTGAAAAATGAGAAGGTGCTGCACGCGCTGGAGTTACTCTGGAGTGATGGTACTCTCTTTCAGATCATATCACTTCCAAAGACAATGACCACTAACATCGCTGCATTAGGTTGTTTTGAGGAATAATAAAAAAAGAAAAACAAACAAACACGTAAAGCAAGTAAAAATATACTGTTGGTGTTTATCCTTTCCCAATGTTTACTGACAATATTTTCTGGGACATCATCTCCCAAGCCAGAGCTGGTGCTGACAGAACAATAAAAACTACACTGTAAAAAGACAGATGTTGACATTGTTTACATGAACAGCAGTGGGTCCACTCAAATCCTCCTGTAACACCAGGAATATTTCTCATATTATTGCAATAAACAGCAAAAACATGTGCTTTTGTTTTCTTTAAAAATATAAAACCCAATTGATTTACAGCCTTTTTGGTTAAGAAGACATGTGATCAGATACCTGTACTGAAAAAAAATCAATTTAAAAATAACATGTTCATATAGCTACATGAAATTTAGCAGAGACATGTTAATGTTACATAATGTATTACTCCTTCATGGAGCTTTGCAGATCCTCAACTAGATCTTAGAGTTGTCACTAGGGGGCAGAGTGGAGTGGAGAAGACGGGAGTCATATTATGCAAAGAATCTTTGTAATGAGGTGAAGCCAGCTAGGATAGGCTCCAGCCACCCCACAACCCTGATAAGGATAAGCGGAGGAGAATGCATAGATGAGGTGAAGCCAAATGTTATTTATTATCTAAAGTGTCCATGACAGTCATTCTCTATATTTCTTATAACTTTCTCATTTGTTTTCTTCTTCTTCATGGTGAACTCTGCTGTTGATCCTTTTCCGTTCTCCACCAGTCAGTCTCTGACCTATTTATATTGTCATCACCATCACACCCCTGGCTTCCAAGAGCACTGCACATAAGCGCATGTCTGCAAACAGACATCATCACACAACCATAAATCCCACATCAGATGTGTGGAAAGGACAGCCAGCCAATGGTTATTCAATGTCCAAATGTTTGCTTTGTGTTTATTGCACTAATGGCATTTCAGCACTCCCTTTATGTATAGCTGGAGAACTAGCAATACATACATACAATACATTTTTTAAAAGACAGAGCCAAAGATATCTTGATTTTTTACTCTATTAGTTCTGACCTCTGCTAGTTCCATAATTTGGGATTTGTGGGGTTCACTGATTAATACTGCTTTTCTTGAGATGCTCCTCTTCAAGAGCCACGTTTTTCAAAAGAACCACAATGTACTGGTAGCCATCAATTCCTGGATTCACCAGATAATTGAACTTCATAAACCTCCTCAAGAGCAAGTGAAATGTGTAAAATTGTTAAAAAGTGCCCATTTTATCTTGTGTTGTCTCAGCCAGCAGAAAGAAAGCAGTCCTAATGCTTGTGTTATTGAGCACCATCTCCCACATTCCTCATTTGCTTCCATTATACAATGATGGATTATGCCTCTTAGCATTGTTTCCTATGCCATTCATTGTAATGGAAGAATGAGGCTACTTAATAGTAGAACGAGTTTTCACTTGTGACATTCTGTTAGTGGACACTAATGTTAACAATGAAATGGTAACAGATGCAAATCACACCAGTGGCATTTGTCACACATGGCTTAAGTGGATACATTGTATAAGCAGAAGCTAAAAGCAGCCACATACATTAACCAAAGTCTTCCACCCTCCACGTGCTGTCACAGCTGTCTGTGATGCTCGGTTTGTGACTCACTTTCCGCCAAATGAATCATATAGCTACTCATTGAAGAGCCTTCTTACGCGCACATGTGATGATTTATTGTTAACTCAATGGGAACAGAAAACTTCGGAATTTCAGATTGTGTGACAAAACACCCTATCGCCGACTTGTTAAGTGATGATGTAATGCCCTGTGACACCCCGAGTGACAGATACTGATTTACAGGTTAATTATTATTGGCAGTGAAGGCTAAAACAATGAGATGATTCAGTTTGCATTAACCTGTGTAACATTGTCACTCACACGTTGCCGTTGTAAGCTTCCTGCTGAACAGTTCTCTAACCAAACCAGTATCTTGTCTGACATCACCCCTCATCTGTATACTTTCCCTCCTCAGGAGGAATGGACGGGGTGGAGGAGCTGGTCGGGGAGAGCGGCGGCAAGGCCAGCCCAGGCTGAAGACCCAAGTCTCCATGGACCGGGACCTCAGGGGGGAGTCTAGGGAACGCAGGGAAAGTCGGCGCCTGACAAAGGGACGTTCTCTGGAGCACGATCCTGTGGGAGGTGTTGGAGTAAGACGGACAGAAGAGGGGGATTACCATCACATGGACCACACCGGTGCGCCCCCTCGACAAGCAGGGCCCGTCCCTCCTGGAGGCAGGGGCCATCCTGTGCCCGGGCAGGGTCGAGGCACAGGCGTAGGGGGAGGTGAGGTCGGGGACGGTGCCCGACCTGGACAGAGGACAGCGGGTGGGGTAGGTGGGCTGCATGAACATGCTCTTTCACAGCAAGCCCCTCCCCCTGAACTCAGAGAACCTCCTGATTCAGGTCCTGGCTCAGCCCCGGGCCAGGGACCCTCAGTGAAACGGACCAAACGGGACAAAGCTGAGAGCATGCTGCGCAACGATTCGCTAAGCTCTGATCAATCGGAATCTCTGCGTCCGCCACCGCCGCGGCCCTACAAGTCAAAACGAGGGCAGGGGGCCGGAGGGAAGAGACAAACGAGCGTCAGTAGTTCAGAGGAGGAGGGCGGGACCACGCCTGAGTACAGCAGCTGTGAGGATGCCGAGATTGAAAGTGTCAGCGAGAGAGGTGAGAGAATATCCATCATTACCTTCTGTTCATGAAGAAACTGTGGCATATATTGATATCTGTCTGGTCATTTGTTTGTTTATCCGTCCATTCAATTCACGAGATATTTATTTTGACAGAAGATGAGGAAATGATCCACCCTACCCTTTGTTTATGGCATCTTAAGTCAGAGCGGTACATTAGCCTTGTTCTTCAAGCGACAACATTTTTGATTTAGATTTTAAAACCAAAATCTCTGTTTTAATGTGTTTTTTTGCTGTGAACTATCATCAACCAGGAAGACAATATAATATAAAGGATGGAAATTTATAGTCATGCAAAATAATAAAACATTTTAGTAAGTAAGATGTAAGTTAAGATCAAATAAATAAAATAAGATGATCATTCATTTTCAATTATTTTAAAAAATCCAGCTTTTTAAAAATTGCCTTTCACAATAAAAGTGTGTATTATAAGCCTGACGGACTGCCAACTTAAGGACCGGTGATTTTTTCCTTTAATACAAAAGCTTTGAGCTAGCGCATGTATTTTTTTAGCCTGCTGTTATTATTATGTTTTGCATATTTAAAATCAGCTGGAAAGTCCATAAAGACCTCTAAAGACTACCACATAAAGATTACAACTTATTCTTATTCCTATATTCTTTTACTTTCTTAGCTCACATTCATCCACTGATTTTGGATTACCATCGGTTAGAATATTTGGAATGAACATAAACCTTCATTTAGTGCTTTCTCTCTTGTAAAGAGTTTACTGCTGGACTGTAGCTATACTAAGTAACATGTGAAGCAATTACTTAAAAAAACAAACAAAAAAAAACTAGATCCCTATGGACAACCCAGAGTGGGATCCCTGGAGGACATTGTGTTAATGTTATATTATTTTTTATTATATTCCAGTCTCCAGGGCACCCACTAGACTGTGTGGGTCTTTAGCATTAGGCACATAAAAATCCCCACCTTACCAACAGAATTTATTTCACATCATGCATTTCATTGTATTGGTGCTGCACTTGCAGGGTGTATGTTTGAACGCTCCCATCTGACCACTATATTATGGGAAATGAATTTAAGAAGTGCAGACAGTTGTTCGGTTTCCATCTGTGATCCTCACTTGCACTGTGTCAGTCTGCGAGGCTACAAACGTTTCGCTCGCTGATCACAGGTGAGGCGACTCTGATGTAACCTCCTGATTTGGAGAAGCACTGCTCGTTTATCAGGTTTTTTTTATAATGCTTAGTGAAGCGCTAAAACCTCATGTGTTACACACCAAACGGCTTGAGAACAAGCTTTGCAAAGGCAACATTTGAGAGGCGTGGTCTGGCTGCGCCTGCAGAAACGTGGCACGTCCTGCGACATTCTCTAATGTTTTGTGTGCCGTGCATGCAGCAGGCTGTAGCCGGCAGTCCGGGTTGTCAAAATGAGCAGCTACCCAATAAACTGCCATGCACGTTAACAAGTGTGTGTATCTGAACGTTTTCCTGTGTGTCATATTGTATTGTTTTCAGCTTGGCCCTGAGGGAGGACAATCCCACACTGAGCACACATGTACGTGTGTGCGTGTAGTGTGTTTGTGATGGGGGCAGTTTGACCCCAGTTAATCCCAGGCTTGACCTTCTGTGGCTTTGCATAGCCAACTATGTCCCCAAGCCTGAGCACACACAACTGTTTACACTCTAACCTTGTCATGTCCAAGCTGGGTTATGTCACTTCACTACTAACCATTCCAAGGCATTTGGACTGGCTGCTATGTATCCGACTGTGTTAAAAATAATACAAGCCATAAATAAATATACACAGCTGGAAGGAAGTCATATTTTTCACTGTTTAGCAGCTTGTAACCAGTGCTACAAAAGCATTGCTTGAGTTAAATATGACCAGTCTCATATTTCAGAGCTGCTGTTTTTCTATCACTTCCTGGGAGTCCCATTCTTGCCACTTGTCCTGTGGGCTCTGTCATTTCAAAACGCATCAAGAAATTTGCGTAGAGAGCAAACTCCTCTCACAAACTTACCTGAATTTTAGTCCAGAGGATCGTAGCTGGTGATGAGAGTTGGGTCCTTAGGTAGTTAGTAGCTAGTCATAAATAGCAGTTAGATAGCAGTTTGACCCTTTGAGACATGTACTGTAACAGCAAGCTTAAGTAATGTCATTCAGCTAAGTGATAACGTAAGGATGCATGGATTTTCTAAAAAGGTTTTTGGGCCTTTAAAGATCACTCGTGACTCTTAGAGTTCACCTCTCTTTTCCTCATCTCATCTAATAATAATTAACAGAACCCAACAATCACACTGATTGTATTCTCATGCTACATTAAATTTTATTTTCACTGGAAACCAACAAAAGTGTGGAGCATTCTGTGGAGCAAAGGGTAGAGCGCCAGCCTGGACCCACACCAGCCGCTGTGACATTCATCATGTGGAGGTTTAGGATGAGAGTGTGCTGTCAGGCCAGGTTTTAAACACATTGGTGTGGCAGCAATTCGCTGCTTCCTTTTTTAGCTCGAGACTGAGACCAGGTCAGCGCCAAGATGTGGTTGCTGGCAGCTAAGGAGCATCCAGGCATGTAAATCATTGTAAATTCGGGGCACAGTAGATCTGTGCAAGTATTGTCCTACATACAAACATGCGCTACCAACTCACACTCTCAATGGAAGAAAGGGAAACATGATACAAACACTTGAGAATTCTGTCAGGCAGTATTTAATCTATTGCATTTTAGATTAATTGGTTTTACTTGGATTTTATAGAGATGTAAATAAAGGCAGACTTATTGATTATAGTCGAGTTTGCCAGATAAAATAACTGATGCTGGCAGGTTTTATCAGCTACAGTTAAAAGCTAACTAATAGTTACTCTGTGTGCTGGTGTTCCACTAGTCTTGTTATAAACGTGAACCTTGTGAAAAGGTCCTTTATGTACTCAATGTCTGCATGTAGTGTCCTTGTACCAGGCACCAGACAGAAATAAACTAACAGCCCCTTTGCTGTAGAGCTAGCTAGCCCTGTGTAAGATGTAGGCTAAGATAAACAAGTAAAATCATGTTCTAGCATAACTTGTTTAGCATAGATACGTATTTGTGTTTTTGAAAATGTAATCTGTTTAAACAGTAGCCTTTTAGGGCTACAAAATTAAAAAGGAGTTTTGTCTCTTTGTCGTTAAAGTTAAATGGAGTTACTGAAGTGTAGAGCTAAAATTAGCTTCAGTTCCGACGCAGCCAGAAGTTAAAAAAAGAATTTTTAACCACATGATCACGGATTAGTTTAAATTACTACATATTGGTAAATGTAAGAGAATTTCTTTTATCTTTCTGTGTTTAATAACCTTTAACAGGTACTGATAAATGCACAACATTGGTACTTGTTTGATTTTTACTGACTTTTGAGTGATAGGGTAAGTACTGTCAAGTAGTTGGTACTTGACATAAACAGTCATAAACAATAGATGGTACTCATACAGTGTAGGGTATTTCCATGTTATGTATTCAGAATACGTTAGAGTAACGTATTCTGAGTACTTTGGATTACTTAATATATTATCATGCTTTTTACAACTACATGAATGTACTATTTCTGTGTGATTTATTACTATTAAGGTTACTCGCCATACCAATACCAACTAGATTTTTAAATCTTAATATAAAATGAGTAACAGTAGGGTGGACATTAGGTAAGGCTGCACTTTTTGCAGCGATCTCGTATAGAAAACTATTCCGCGTGTATATAAAACAGGTCCGCAGCTCTGAACAGTAGTAAAGGGACTTCTGAGTGATACATTGGATTCTGTGTCGGGCTCGTAGCCGAAAACTAGCTTTACTTTATTGTCTGGGTCAACTTTGCTAGCGAGAGACAGAGAGAGGCTGCTCCAACTGAACTTATTGTTTCGAGTCCTCAAGTGGCCATCTGGGTCTCTCTTCAAAAGCAAGGCAATCTCTAATCCTTACAAATGTAAAAAAGTAATTATAACTTACTATTAGAGGGTGTATCTGTATCCCTGTGTTGGTGTTGTTCTTGTATTTTCGTAATAATGTTTGTCCATGATCAGCATTACAACTGACCAATCACGTTGTTGTGATGTTATAGCATCGCAATAAAAAAAGCCTGTGGTTATGTAAAACTTTCTTCTGGAATAAATGGTAAGCATTGCAAGTGTTTTCTTTATTAATTTATGCAACATAATAAATATGTTATTAAGTTAGGTTTGTTGTTTTAGGCAAATTTAGGCTACTCATGTTGGTTTGCTAGTGATAGTTAAAAAGAATTGGCTGACTCCTGCTAGCTGAATGCTCAGAAAATGTAATTGCTGAGTTGTAATACTGATCCTGGACCAATTAATGCTCTATTAGAGATAGTAAGCTAGCTAGCTGTGCATGGTAACACTTGCAGCTTCCAAATGCTTTTGCTCCTCTTTGTTTGGTTTTAAGAACACTGTAAAAACAAAATGCCAAAGTCTTGTTGAGCTGTGACCGGATAAATTCGGTTCCCGTGGTTTTGGTCAAACTGCAGGTTCTTCTTTATAGAGAATACATTTTATTTAGGCCATGTGGCCAAGGCTTTTCCTGCATAAGCAAAGAATTTTTAGCCACAGTCAAAGTAAAATCACCAGAAATGTCATAAAATTAACACACGGTAACTATTTGCCTGTTAATTTCATGGACAAACCTTATGTGTGGATTCACCCTCCACAAAGGCTCCTTGTAGGCCATGAAACATTGATGGGTTTCTGTAAATATTCTATTATTAGGATCGTAAAGGTTTATTTTTAAAGGGCTTATTTCACACTGTCTCTTTTAGGAAACGTGAAAAATATTATTTGTTGTTAAAGTTCCATTCCAAGTTGTGTTCAAAACCGTGTCCTGAGCCCGTAGTGGAGTTTTCTCTTTCTTTGTTGCCATTAAAAGTGCCGAAACACAAAAACAATACACACTCGCAGCCATGTGGCTCACCCACTGCATGAAACTATGTTCACGCTCAAATTATGAAACTAAGAACTGGGTTGAGCATTTGCTTTAAGATTACATAATATCACTATAAGTTGTCCCAAGCCATTAACCTCATAGCTTCCCCGGCTCCTAGGAATGCTCGGCTCTGTTTTACTCTGTGTCATAACAGTGTCGTCCAGGTCCTGCGCACAGTGCAGCACTGCCCTGCAGCCCGTGTGTACAGGCTTTGGATTTTGGTCTACGTCACGAGCTAGAGCTAAACACAGTCTTAGGAATAAATTAATAATTAATTAATAGAAAAGGAGATTGGGCATTTCAGGCAGTGGCACCGAGGTTGTGGAATTCTCTTCCACTGTCTTTATGTTGTATAGCCTCCATTAACTCCATCACAAAGCAGCTGAGCCCATGTTTATACAGACTATGTTTTATTCTGTGGCTTTAAATTGTTATGATATGTTATGCTTTTATTTCTTGTGTTTTATTGTGAAGCACTTTATGGCTTTTTATCTGTGAAAAGTGTCACGGTCTCGCTGGCAGACCGTGGGGATGTGGGGAAAGGAGGACCCAAAATGCAGGACTCTACAGTGCAACAGTGTTTATTTACAGTGGTGACAATCCGAACAACAATAAATCCCCCCGTGCGATCCCAACTCCCGTTCCGTGTCTTCTCCTTTATCCCGTGCTCCGTGCTCTGTCTCCGTTCCCTGTGTACTCTCCGTGTGCTGCCTCCTGGTCGCCACAATTCCTCCTGAGGAAACACGCATACCAAAGGCAGCCGTGAGTACAAAACCTAACAGTAGACTTGCACTAACCTTGCACAATACACTTAAGACTGACGGGAAGTCACTCAACGATCCAGCGTCGAGGAGCTCTCAGCCACACTGTTTTGAAGCTCCTCTGACGAGGCTTGATCGGCGCCAGGTGTGTGTGGATTCCTGGGTGGGACCGGTCAGCTGGCAGGGCCACACCCACCAGGCCTAAAAGTGCCTGCCACGACCGCACCCTCACATACACAAGCACACACCCCTAAACACCTGACAGTACACCAACACGGAAAAACAGGACAGCAGACACAACCATAATAACAACAACCACAATAATGATAATAATAATAATAATAATAATAACTACAATAGTAGTCCACACTGCTCATGGACCCCGAATCCCTGGAACTGGGTCCGTGACAAAAAGTGCTATAAAATTCCTTTTTAACCTACTCACTCGCTGATTTTTGGTTCAAAGTTACTTTTGTAATTATTATCCACAAAGTATAAGAAAAACCCAGCTGCCTTTCCTGATATTTATTTTTAGTCCTTTTCTTAAAGAGGTTTTGCCTTAGGAGGCTACCACTGTAAATCTGAATATGTAAATGACTTGCCTGCGTAAACAAAGGTGACGCTGACGTGCTACGTCTACTTGTGGTATAGATAAAAGTATGGCTGAGCCTAGTTTGATTTCAGCTGATATCTCTTCAACAAAATATATCGATTTTTGGGGGCATAAAGCTATGTCGGTTATTTTTCTAAAACCTGTTGATGCCTTAGATTTGTTTTGGAAGATTTATAAATTTATTTACAAAAAATGACCTTTAAAGTCTGTGTTTATTAATTTGAAATAACATTTTGCATTTCAGTTTTAAGTGATTCTGCAATTTACATTTTAAAGACACAAAGAAAACATTAATCATTAATTACTCATTTTAATAACTTTATTCTTACTTTTGTGCTCAGTTTCTTGCACTGTATACTTTTGAAAAGCACTTGAATGAATATTTAAATAGCTTTAATTTTAGCATTTATTTAGCTCACTTTTGTCAAATTCCATAACGATATCTTTGCATTTAACCCTCAATGTCTCGTGTATCATGATTGATACATACAGGGTTTGAGAGTTTTTAAGACTACATCAGTTCACTTCAGTTTTTATTATACAGCACCAAATCATAGCAACATTTTCTAAGGCATAGACCTACAATCATATAAAGACAACAGAGGACAGACCAACAATTGTATGACCCCCTCTGAGCAAGCACTTTGGCGACAGTGGGAAGGAAAAACTCCCCTTTAACAGGAAGAAACCTCCAGCAGAACCAGGTGCACGCAAGGGTGGTTCATCTGCTGCGACCGGTTGGACTCCCCAGAAAAAAAAGTAAATTGCACGATACATTTTTAAGCAATAAATTGCAAAAAATTTTGGGTGTAGAAAAAGTGCAAAGTATGTGCAAATAATATTTAATTTTTATAATTTTGTCAGAACGGTCAATAAATGCTCCATGTTAAAAGACAATAGAACTTTCTGGAAATTATTTTGTGATTTAGACTTTAACAATATTAACTTTTATGATGTATAGCAGCTTTAAAACTGATCGTTAGTATTATTATCACTTAATAAGTGAATCAATTTAGTGGTTATCAAAACATATTTATTAACACATATAATTTATTACCACATATCTATATTTGTTTCATTGGCTCAACCTATGCCCGATACCTAAATAATGTGAGAAAATATCTGTTATTGACACGCTTGTGCTTGTATTTGGCCTTACATTGTGGCATTACCCCTGGAGGAGATCAATAACACCTAATCTCTGAAGTGTCTTGGATGGATTTAAAGCGTTTTAAAAGGCTTAACCATCCGTTGGTGTCATCGCTGCCTCAGTGGAAAACTTTTTAGGCCACCTGCTGCCGTGGTGATACATTTCTAATTCCAGCCCAGGCTTGAATTTTCAATAAACTTAAGCCTCCCCATTGTAAACAAGTACCTCCTGAAGAGCCCCCAAATTTGGCTGAGCTGTGTGTGTGAGGACTCCTGGTATGTGCTGTGTATACAGGGTGTGTGTGTGTGTATGTGTGTGTGTGTGTGTGTGTGTGTGTGTGTGTGTGTGTGTGTGTGTGTGTGTGTGTGTGTGTGTGCGTGCGTGCGTGCGTGCGTGCGCGAAGAAGAAGAAGGAGATATAAGGGAGGTCATTGTTTCCTCTGCGACTTCCACATCTATCCAGCTGATCTGATCTCTCTTCTCTTGCAGGCGACTGGGAATGCTACCCACATGACCCCACTGTGTGGCATGTAAGTCAGTGTTTTTCCTTCTGATTAATATTTTTTCATACATTAAAGCTAGTTTTGAGAATCAGCATGAAGTTGTTCAGGTGTTATTGTTGTATTTTAATTAAAGTCCCAAGTGTGTAAACATTTATGTGGATGTACTGGAGTACCAAATAGTGCCAAATGGAGTGTTTGTCTCTTTACAGTCTGATCCTCCTGTCTTACCACAAAGTTTGTTTTTTCAATTTTTCTGAAGAATCTATTAATGTAAAACACATGATGTCTTATGGTTATTGACTATGCTTACTTTACTGTTGTGAAGTACATGGATAGTATGTTTATGTTGTTAAAGACCGTGGTGGTGACCATTGACTTAAAAACCCTGGTTTAAAATCAATCATTGTGGGCTGAGTCTAGAGAGGTCATGTTATATATGGTACATATCCATGCCAAAACAATGATGCTATAATTACAAAGGCAGATACTGACTTTGAATTATTTGAATTAATACACTCAGCTCAGCTGTCTGATCTGGGCTGTGTGGCAGCTAACTGAGAGTGATAAATAATTTATGAAGTTTTAAATAGTCCAATATGGGCTTACAGCTCTTGTTATGGTACCTAAAATTATTAAAACATTAAGTGTAGTATGATTTCTTCTTGTACCTGTGGGAGAGTTACACTCATTATCTTTATAGCTGCACTGCAATGAGTCAGTCCTGCTGTATCGAGGCTTCTTAGAGCAGAGCTAAATGCAGTCTGTGTACTGTGGCCAGTAGAAGTCCAGTCAGTAAGATAAAAATCCAAAAGAAATCCTGGTTTATCAGAGCTCGCATCTTTTACAGCTACAGTATAGACAGAAATTCAGCCTGTTACAAAAATAAGGCAAAACGTATGCTTCCTGTTTTGGATTTTGGAGTGGCCTTCAAGCCTTGTCCATTAAACACTTATCAGTGTAGTACATGAATCCAGAATGAAAATTGGTAATCAAAGTTTTTAAAAATGAAAATAAAAAACTGATTTCAGTCTCACAGTTTTACAGTAAGTACTGAGTTGAAGCTAGGAGGTAATTATCTTGGTTAAGCTTACCATTCAGACCCTAGCTCTATGAGTAGTATCCACTTTTCTCTTAGAAACAACTTTTAGGAAACAAGACTTTTGTGCACTTAAAATTTGAATTGAAAAGCCAGATCTTATGTCTTTTAAAGCTACCTCTGTAATCAGTTAAAATTATTGATAGTTTTCAAAGTGTTTTGTCAAAGTATATATGAAGTAAATACCAGTGAGTGTGCATATTTGTGAATGTGTCTGAGTGTCACTTTGCTCATTTTTATTACCATTTCCTGTGTCCTGCTGCAGCATCCTGTAACCTGGCAGCCATCCAAGGAGGGAGACCATCTGATTGGACGGATCACCCTCAGCAAGAGAACTGCTGCCATGCCGAAAGAAGCTGGCGCTTTACTGGGGTTAAAGGTCAGAGGTCACACAGACATGCAAACAGTTTCTTAAATTATTTTTCTGTCTATTAATTCTAACTGAGCCATCCTGTGTTGTCCACTTGTCAGATATTTCTCACTAACTGTTGCTGTCTGCTTCTCTTCAGGTGGTGGGAGGCAGAGTAACAGAGTCAGGGAGATTAGGAGCCTTCATCACCAAGGTTAAGAAGGGAAGCCTAGCTGATGTGGTGGGACATCTGAGAGCAGGTATCCATTAAATTGGCACAGTAGCCTCTCACAAATGCTGGGAAGTAATAATCAGTCAAATGTAAGGTCTTTATAAACATCGAAATGTCCTAACTACGATTGTTTAATAAGCTTTGTCACATAGAGAGTCTTATTGTATGTCTTGCAATAGATGATATAAGAAAAATCTTTTTTTTACCTGATACCCTGACACTTATCTTGCCTAACAAAGTGAAAATGTAGTTGTTCTTATCATAACTGATGCGCTGTACGTTCTGACGACCTCGTCTATTCAGCTGCTGCATGCTGCAGGTTGTCTTTTCTTTTTCGCTAGTGTGTTTAGAAGAGCTAGTATCTTTTTGTTTTGTGTTGCAGGTGCTTGGTGTGGTGTAGTTGTGTCATCAGTGATTGGGAACACCTGGGCTTAGTGTTCCTGTGATCCTTAACTCCATATGCTGCAGACCTTTTTGCTTTTCTAGTGTAGTGGTTTACACATTTGGCTAACAGGCAAAAGGTTCCTAGTTTGATTTAGTCACAAATCCCTTTGAGGGTTGTGTCAGGAAGGGCATCCAGTGTAAAAAAAAAAAAATCAAACATGCAAAGCTACCCATTGTGGCAACTCCTTGGGGGATCAGCCAAAATTAGCTGTTCTACCTAAATAATATTTCGCACACCACACTAGCACAAAATATGCTATCACTGACTCATTGATTGACATATACCATTTTTTTCCCCTTTGGTTACTTTATGTAGTTTTGCAAAAAGAACAATTCTATTCATTTACTTGACTAATGGTGTAACGTCCCATTAATTATCATGGGTTTTGAACCAGTCTTTACAAGTTGGGCCTTGGTCTTTGATAATTTCCCAATTAGCTGGCGTTTACGGGTTTGTCCTTCCACCTGATTGATTAAGGGTGAGAAAAATTTATGTTGTTTGGAACAGTCATGGTTTTGCCTGACCAAAGAAACATAAGTGTTGACATGTTGATGTGTAACAATTTAAATGGGAGTTTTTCTCCTGTAAGGCATAGCAGCACTGTTCCTTAGGTTGTGTTTCTTGCTAGGTTGTGTGTCAGGTTGAATGCAGTTTAACTTTTTGTCTTGGGTGCATTTCATGGGTGTGAGGTTGTTGCCAGATGCTAGTTATTTCCTTGTTCTATCCTTTTCAATTTGAAGACTAGGCCTGAGTTAGTTAGGTGTTGTTTATGCAGTTAGAAGGGATGCTCGCTAGTATTACCTAGCTTTCCTACCATTTCTGAGGCTGCCGCGACCAGTTTAGAAATGGTAGGAAAGAGAATAAGCAGCCCTACCTGCAGTTTCCATGTGATGTGTTAAATAATATCAGCCTTGGGCATGCATCTTCAGAGGTAAAACCTCGAAGGGAGTTGTGTGGCAGTGATTAGGAGCAAGTCACTTGGCTATGGAATATATTGGAATATATTAGAACTTACTGCTCATGGCAAGTAACTGGGAAGCCAAATGTAATCATTAAACCTCCTTGCATCAACGTCAACTCACTGAGTTAGTGAAAGCAGCTATTTTGGGATGGTTCCTATCGTGAGGAGTTCAGGAATGATAGGAAAGGTTATAAGCGGCACTACCTGGAGTTTTTGCTTGATTTGTTGAATAATATTTGTTGTGCAGCTTCAGAGATAAAATCTCTTTAAGAGTTTTTGAGTCTTGTTGTTTTGGAAGAACACTTCAAAAAGTTGTGTCAGGAAAAAGAGCATATGAAGGCATATTGTTAAGCTCTGAAGAAAAAAAACAAGTAAATGTGTCTGCTAGACTAGCTGTTTCTTTTGAGATACCTTGTGTTGAAACACATCAAGCTACACTCCACTTGTGTTCCTTATGTGAAGAACTTCCCTGTGATGGTGCTTATTTACCGTTTACACCGGATGGTTTTATTTTCATGACAGAATACCCAATATCCTTTTCAGAAGAACCTTTTGAGCATATGCTCCTTAACTTGTGGGTCCTTTGCTTCCTTCCAAGTTGGAGCTAAAATATCTTTTTATTGTCATATGTCATATCACCCAGTTGCATATCCTTAACAACTGGTAACAACCAGGTCTGTAGTGAAAGCGACAATTTATTTCTATCTTTGAAATCCCTAAAGTGATGCAAAAATGATCAGGCTTCTAATTTTTACCTTCCAAGTTTGCCCAGTTGTTAAAACAAGTTCAGGTGCAGCACTTCCAGTCATCAGCCTATCAGCACAAAGTCAGGGCCCGTCCATCCATTCTCTTGTGCTTATCCTTGTTAGGGTCAGGGTCAGCCTATCACAGCTGTCTTAGGGCGAGAGGAAGGGTACACCCTGGACAGGTCAAAGTCAGGGTTGTTGGAGCATTTTCATCAGATGCTAAAGTCACTGTTCTTAGGCAGATTTTGGTAGAAGGGTTTTTCAATGCTTCATGTTGACAGCCAGAGAAGTTTCACAAGTGACAACTGGCTTTAGCCCCAGTGACATGGTGTTTGCCTGTTCTGTATACGGTGCTGAGGGTTTGTTGAGGGTTAAGGATGACAATGTTCCAAAAAACTAAACTGACTATGTGAATGACTTCCAGCATAGTTTATACATTTGAAGGTAGCTGGCAAAATAGAAGTTGGCTGCATCGCAAGGAATGATGAAGCTCATTTACGAAGCAGGCTGAGTGGTGCCAGTTCAGTCCTGATGATCAAGTGCTGCCTGTTGTTGGATGCTTCTTTCAGGCCAGGTCCTTCCACAGTGGTGAAGCAGATCTCACGAAAGAGTTGTTTAATTTCTACACCAGAGTTGCTTAAGAAAAGACAGCTCTGTCTGTTGAAACCACCCTTTTGTGGTTACCCAGTCACTAGTAGTAACAGAAAGGGAAAAAGTTGGTACTGGGAATTAGGCATGTGGTTGGTTTAAAGCACCAAAACTCTCATAAATGTGAATAATTTGTTAGTTCACCTAAAAGAGTTTCTGTGTGACGAGCTGGAAAAATTCCAAACGTTTATTTGCTGACACACGTTCACAAACTCACCAAATTCATTTGATGATTCATATGATTATTGATATTCCCCATTAAGCAGCACTTTTACTAGGTGTCAGCTGACAAGTGTAAGTACTTGGATGCAGAAGTCAGGTTCATACTTTAAAACAACATCATCGACCCATCATCTTCTAGCTGGCTAGCTTCTAGCTCCCTTGTTTTCTTGTCCCATTATGTGACAACACTCTCAGGTTTTGTTTAGACTCTTGGCAAGGTCAGTATCACTAAGCCTGTTGCATTTCCACTTCCATGATTGGATGACTGTATTGACCAAGTTTGATCTGCAAAGTTTATGAGTAAAGTTTATCTGTTCGAGTGATAATGGTCCTATTGATTAAAAATCTGGAATGCTACACTGTCTGTCTGGATGATGTGGTTGTATAGAATGACATTTGTGGCATTCATATGTTGTGTATTTGTTCCTTATTTAAATGTCTGTCTGCTAGGGCTGGGCGATATGACCCAAAATTCATATCTCGATATTTTTTAGCTGGATGGCGATATAAGATATATATCTCGATATATTTTTTTAAAGCCATAAAGTAAGAACAAGAAGAGAGTTCTTAGTCAAAGCTGTGTCCCAGATGTCACACAGGCACTTTTATTAACATAGAGCAGATGTACATCAAATTTACTCAAAAATAAATTATGAGCATTTATTAAATAATAATGCTCCATAAATAAAAGAAAACAATGTTGTTTTTGTGCATAACAAAAAGCTCACAATTGTGCAGTCAAAATGTAAACTAAAAGACGCTGAGCACAATAACAAAGACAGATTTCACAGCTGCTCTGTTCCCAACTTGTACTGCGTGACTGACAGCCTGGAGTTTGAAATCCGCTTCGCAACCACGTCTCTCAACAGGTGCCATTTATGGTCCTTATACACAGTAGGGTAATATTACGTTGAAGCACAGTACGTATCACTCCGCGAGGCTCAGCCGTAATGCTCCGACAATCCATCAAGCGGTGCAGCTCCGTAGCTTAGCAAAGTCATATTAAAACATTTTTTGACAGATTGCTGAGCGCCGTGTTCCACATAAAATCGGTTCGCGGCCATCAAGCACAACCAGAATTCATACATAAGGCACGCTGTCAACTTTTGAGAAAATGAAAGGATTTTAGTCCGTGCAGCACCTCTAGGCTGCATGGCGTTAGCGTGGTTAGCTAGCTAACACATTGACGCCGTCCAGCCCCACGCACGGGGCGATGCGCAGTAACTCGTTAATGGAGATTTGCCGTGTCCATCTTGTCGCTTCCTGCAGGTGAAGCGATGGGGGAGGAGGGGGAGTTGTGTTCAGTGAAGGAGAGGCGAGGCCGAGTAACGTTGCGTAAAGACGAAAGTGGACGAAAGAGAGGCAAACTTGCGGCTCCACAAGTATAATTATACGTAACATAGACTATATCGATATAAAGGATATTGTCACATCTTATATCTCGTATAAAAATATATCGATATTTTTTTAAAAACTCGATATATCGCCCAGCTCTACAGTGTCTGCAGTCCGACTGAACACTGACTTGGCTAAATGTGAATTTGCTATCCATTAGTAATCTACAACGAGCATGTTGTTGGCCGGTGTCAGCTGTGGTCACAACGAGGGGTGCCAAGGGAAGGCGCTGGCCAGAGAACAAAAGAAAAAAAAAGAGCTGATGTCATTCTTAGGCATGGTCGGATATTACCATAGTTTCTGCTGGAACTTTTACTGGAAGATGTCACTTCCCTTACCAGTCTGAGGAAGGCACATGCTATATATTTGTGGTATACGATGCGTGGTCTCTGAACTTGTAGTTCTAGTGTATGCTAATCAAGAGATCTAAAAATGTGGAAGTGGCCATGGTCACACGTATTGACAGATGTTCTTATGTGGGATCATGCTGCTAAGGTTAAGGTAGTATGTAGGCTGTGGTGGTGCCAGTTGACGACACTGTCTCTTTTGGCTCGTGGGCTGGGAGGTTGTATTTGTCTTTGTGTTTTGTGTTGCAGGTGTCCAGTGGGGTGTGGTTGGGTGATGATGAATTGGGAACACCTAGGTCCAGTGTTCCCCTGTATAAACGCATGCTCCACTTGTTACCTCAGGGGGAAGAATAACTTTGCACCTAAGCTATTATTGCTGCAGACTTTTGTGCTCTTCTTTTCCCAAACAATGTTTCACTTACTACATTAGCACATGTTCAAACATGCCAATGATCCTGACTCATTTACTGACATATGTCATGTTTTTTTGTCCTTTGATAACTTTATTTAGTTTTGTTAATTTCAAATAAAAACTTTATTTGTTATAATCCTGTCAACAGCCATTACTTTGACATGGCTTTTGAGCTAGTTATGACAATGTGGACATCTGATTTCAGGTGACGAGGTTTTGCAGTGGAACGGGAAGCTGTTACCGGGAGCAACTATGAAGGAGGTTTACAACATCATCTTGGAGTCTCAAGCTGACCCTCAAGTGGAGTTGGTGGTATCCAGGCCTATTGGGTAAGTCAGGCATGAAACACGTCCAGTATACTGTCAGAGTCATATGTTTTTACCTGGTTTGTCAGTTACTAGTCTATTTGTAAATTGAAACCCTTATTTAATTAGGCAACATTTATTTGGACTCAGAGTTGACCTCAGACAAAGCAGGAGGTTATGATGCACAGCTGCATTCAACGTATTAAAAACAACTGGCCATTGCCTGCAGCTGCCAAGTTTTGGACTGGGAGATAGCCATCTCTCATATGTCCCCTTTAAAAAAGCACTTGCTTTTATTTGTCGGATGGTAAAAGCTGAATTATTATTGACCAAATAAAACTGTCTGTAAGCTCCATTAAAGACAGGAGAAGCTGAATGTGAAGTTTTTAGTCGATGGATTGCAAAGCTCAACAAGCACAGTCATGAACATACTTCTGAATTCAGTAGACGCCCTGAGTAAAATTTATTTTTAACTCTAAGTGTATCATTTCAAATCATTAGTATCAAAAGTCATCAGTAAACAAAAAAAAGTTCATTTTTCTCGAGATACTTTGAATTGGATGCTTTCAGGTACACTAACTTTGCCTTATATTTAGCAGACTTGCTAACTCTTACATTGCTAACATTAGCAAAGCTTTGGAAAAATTTAATTCAAAGAGAGGGAGTTTGAGGTGTCACCCTCTCATTTTCTATTATTGTTCAAGAGCTGTCATTTCAAAAACGTCACACAAACCAGGGTGCAAGCTGGTTTCAGGTATTTTGAATACGTTTTGTTGTTGTGTGTAATAAGGTCAATCCAGTGGGTTATTTTAAAAGTAAAGTGCCCACTGGTGCAGCTCTCAAATTTTACTTTTCTGCTTATTGATGGAAAAAAAAGTTGAATATATGAATTTCTCTCCAAACACTCACGAAGGGTGTATAGAAAATATCAGTAAGTAATCTTTTTTTTTTTTTTAGGACCTTTTAATTCTGCCACGCTTATGGAAACTATTTTGGTTTTGCTGGTGCCATTTTGCATCCCTAAAGGAACTAACTGTAATACTGTTAAGTGAGAAATCTAATTGATGTCACTATACGGTTTTATGAAAGTAGCTGCACTGTGTGCTAAATTAAACTACAAGTTTACCTGTTGGGATGCAAAATGGCCAGCGGAAAACATCCATCAATGTATCAGTGTTTTCGCAAGCTTTTAAGCTGTTTGTGCAGCATCTGGAATTCCTATTTTTTAAACTCCTGATTAAGTCTTACCCTCGAGTAAATTCATAGACTGTATATAAAAGATGGTCACAGCAAGCAAGTAAACTTGCATTTTTTTAAATGGCCACAAGAGGACGACTAGTGTCAGTTGTTATAGAATGCAACATGATTGGTTTTTTGTTCAATTTTGGTCCCACTAGGAGTCAAAAAAGGACGATAAGAATGGCATGTCAGATAAACAGCCTGTCTTGTGATTGACAAGTTAGAATGACTACGCAGCTGCAACTTCTGTTTTTAAAAACTGAAGATGGCAACATTAAACAATCCTCAGGACTTGGAAGAACAGGATTTTTCAAAGCACTGGCCAATCTGGTCTTTAAGTCTGACGTCATTAGCCGTGCCTGGGCCTAAACTCCGCTGCAGGTCCCTAAGTCACACGATCACTGCAGCGTCACTGAGAGTTAAAAACTGTCTAAACTCTTTCATCTGTAATAAAATGATCAGTGTGGCTGCTCTACCAGGTGTAACAATTAAGTTTACATTCAGGCATCCATGAAAACCGAATTTATGAAATTTAACAAAGTTTGTAGGGTTACTGAAGCTTGGCTAGCTGGTGTATAATGATGTGCTACGTGATCGCTAGCAACACAGCTATGTTAGCATAATTAAAACAGTGAAGCTGGAGGATGAACACTAAATATTTTTGCACTCGATAAAAGTTAACGTGAGGGTTCCCGATGGTTACGAACAAATACAATCGCATGCCAGGATCCACAACAAGAGGTTAGTCATTAATATACTGCTGCATGGGCTTAGCTATAGTTTTAAAAACTGAGCTTTAAAATGAATAGCAGTAATAAAAACCGAGAGAGGCCAACAGTGATCACTGACTGTTTTGGGAGGCTTGTTGAGATTAATACAACAAGATACAAAGCATTAAAACATGTTAAATACACAACAGCCTTATTAAACGCAGTAGTTTGGGCCTGGAAGCAGGATTCATCACGTCATCACTTAAAAACTGGATGGTGTGATGGCTACGTCTGTCTTTTATATACAGTCTATTAATAAAATCCAGCACACAGTATCCCTGGTACCTTATTTCTGAATTACTGAAGTTGGGTTTCATAAAGCAAGCAATATTTTTTTTTCCATATACATGTTTCCTATTTTTGATTTTGGAATGTGTTTCAAGGCAACCTATGATCCATGAAACACTTATCAGTTTAATATTTGAATTTACAAGTAAAAATTTTACTAAATGAAGCAGTTTTCTTTCAACTTGAAGCAGAAATAAGAAAATTTCAGTCTGACAGTTATACATTAAGTAAAAAGTTGAAGGTAGGAGATGACTAGCCTAGCTATTTCCAGACTTTATGCTAGTTTATCTTAGTTAGCTTTAAGTCCAGACACTAGCTCTTTGAGTGGTATCCATATTTCTCTCAAAAAGAATGTTTTTTAGGGATTTGATTGTTGAATAATGGTTTGTTTGGTAAGTAAAACTCTAAAACACTGCCACTTCATGTGTAAAACCATCACATGCCTGATGTGAGTCCAAGATTAGCACACTTTAAATTTCAACTGAAAAAGAAAATTACACTGATAAGTGTTACACAGATTACCATTTCTTTTCCTTTACATTACATTGAGCTGGTGCAGTGGATTCTGGTGTTTCCCATGGGTTGTGGTGATGGATAAGAAAAGATGGCGGTGTGGATAGACGCTAATGAGCTAATGGTTTTCACCCATTATAATTTCCAGTTGTGATTGGTCGAACAGAACTGAGTGAGTCTGGGAAACACTGCAGTCACGGGAAGAGCTTTGCTCTACTCACATCTCCCTTTGCTTCTCCATTTTTTTAACCACATGATCCTTTAATCTCAACATCCAAATAACCTTTGTTTACAGTGCTGCTTTCTCCCTGCGTGGTAACTACTGTCTGAATATGCATGTACGCCTGTGTGTCACTTTTACATCTAACATTCTTAGTCTGACTTCAGTGCCAGTACAACTGTGACTCATGTGTTTTTGCGGTTTCTCTTTCAGTGATATCCCAAGAATCCCCGACACGTCCCACCCTCCATTAGAATCTAGTAGGTATCTCCTCTGACATGTTGAGACTGCTCTGTGCTTGTTTGTCACCTATGTATGTCGTATATCTGTATATCTAGCTGATTTCATTTGTATGATATGAATTATAGCAAAAAATACGTTTGTTGATGTACTATTATATACTTTATGTTATGGATGTCATATTATGTCATATAAACTTAAAGGAATAGTCCAAAATTTTGAAATATTTTCTTCCTTTCTAAGAATTAGGTCTTGTGTGAATGAGTCAAGAAAAACTGAAAGAACTACCTCAAAGGTTTTTAAAAAACACTATTCAACTGTTCACAAAAATGTAAAAAAATAAAATTTGTGGTTTTCATTAGTGGAAAAAATATTGAGTAAATTCACTTAATTAAAAATGTCATAAATGTCCTTTCAATAGCGTAATGGTTTACAAATTTACTTGACAACCAAAAGGTCATTGGTTTGATTCTAGCAGATCCCTTTGGGGTTGTGTCACGAAGAGCATCCAGTGTAAAATTCTGCTAAATCAAAACATGCACAGCTTCCCACTGTGGTGACCCTTTGTGACAAATGGGCACCTGAAAGTAGCTTTTTATGCGTAAAAGTCGTCATAATAATACTGTGAACTTACAGTACTGTCAGACAAATGTACGGCACAGGTTAAAAAAATATTCCCTTCTGTATTTTAGTAGAGTTGTAAAGGTGAGGTATAAAGACTATTAGTTGCGTTGCCTTGCTGTTTGTACACTATGTGCTTTTTTTTTTCATCCTATTCTTTTCTAATTAATAGATAAATTATACTTTTTTAAATAGATGACATCCACTAGTGGCTCTGCCAGTTATGTCTGTTTTGGAGTTGTTTAAATTAAGAGCTCATTCATTGGTGAAATTTTCCTGCCTCGTTTCTTATGCTAAATTAAACTGATTTCTTCCTGGTATTTATATTCTCATCTAACTCCCAGCAAGAAAGATAAATATTGGCCCTTAAAATGTTGAGTGGTTTCTTTAAAACAGACACTCATCTTAAACATAGCCAGAGTATCAAATAATGATGTTAATTTATCTATAATTGATTGCAGAGCTCAGGATTCAGACTGCTTTACAGGTTTTTTTTCTATCTGTGGCTCTGTGTGACATCACTAAGAGCAGATAGTCCTAATATGATCATCTAAGCCAAACGGCTCTGGCTAAGACAAACGATGATGAAAGGGTGCCCAGAAAGCCCAATATGACATAAATGAGGATTTTTTTCAAATAATAAATCATGCAAAGGTATTCTAATAGACAGGGGTGTGCATAAGTGGTCTGCAGGTGCGCATTCGCTGTCAAAATAGATAAGAAGTTGCAACACGTGTTTGCGTACATATAAAAGGCAGTGTTTTTGTCCGCTAGAGTGGGATTTTCATGGCATATTCTGCACCACATCTCTGTGCCTTCATCATTTGTTTGAAGCCAGCTCACCTCCTGCAACCACTTTTCAGAGAATACGCGCTTCTTTTGCGGTTCGGACTCCTTCTGACATTTCTTTGGAGGTAGAGGAACACCAAAGTAATTGCTTAAAGGAGCTTCTTCGACATCTTTAAGAGTTCTAAACAAATGTCTGTTCTCCTCCAGAAAATCTTATGTATGCAAACGCACGTTGCAACTTCTTTTCTGGTGCGCGTCTTTTAGTTTGACAGCTAATGCGCACCTGTGGACCACTTATGTGCACCCCTGCTAATAGAGTCTAAGAATAAAAATCTCATGTTTGAAATGAGCATAATCAGTTCCCTTCAAACACGTGGAGATTGATGAGTACTAGAAGTTTTCTGTTCCCTTTCTGAACATGTGGCTGATAATGTCCTCTAATATTGCGTTGAGTGACTAATTAGACAACTCTTTTTTTTCCTGAAACTAACTGATGTCTGACATCTGTGATGAATGTTAGCGGGAGAAGATCAGTTTCCTGGTAGGCAGTTAGTTAGATGACTTTTGATCATGTAATTGAATATAAGGCTTTCGTGACCCAAGTCACACTGAAGCCTGCTGGACTCTAACTAGGACAGAAGCGTGGTGATTTGTCATCCTGACAGGTTAGCTGACTTATACTTTAAACTGTTTCTGTGTGAACTTTTCTGAGGAGTCTGGAGTTTCAGTAACGAACGCACCTTTGGTTTTGGAGCAGATTATGTTTTCAGTCTGACTCCCTTCTGAAAGACAGCTGGCATTTCCTGCTCGGGATTTCAAACATATTGCTTTCCCTGCCTTCATAGCAGGTTCCAGTTCTTTTGAGTCCCAGAAGATGGAGAGACCATCCTTAAATGTCCTGTCTCCCTCCAGTCCCGGGATGCTCCGAGATGCTCCGCAGTTAATGCCAGGGCGACTCTCAGTGAGTGTGGGCACTTGAACTGTGGAGGACCTTTCAAGTTTGCTAAATGTGAAGACATGGCATCGGATTTGTTTTTGTTTGCTTCTCATCCAGGTGAAGCTGTGGTACGATAAAGTGGGTCACCAGCTCATAGTGAACGTGCTGCAGGCTGTGGAGCTTTCTCTTCGGCCTGATGGGCGGCCCAGGAGCCCTTATGTCAAAATGTACTTCCTCCCTGACCGCAGGTATGCCAACCCTGACACAGGCACTCTGAACAGTCACAATGCCTAGCCCTCATTTGGCATGAAAATTATGGCCATTTACAAAAGAGCTGCAAAAAACCCTTGTGACACGAAGGCTAGGACACGATTCTTTTATGCAAACTGCACAAATCATGCACGTGACTTTTAATGTAAAACACTGGAGTTTGGCATTGAATATACTTATATAATACAATATGCACAAGTTTTTGATATTGAATGAGTATTGTTTCGTCCCTTAGACTTGGAAGAACAGTTTGTAAAAAGAACAAAAATTTCATGTTCTGATAGTATAGTCAGGGTTAGGGTGATCGCAGATGATGACTTTGACCTCACATGGATAAAATACATCTTCAGTAATCATGTTATACAACGCAATCGAAGAGGGTTTTTTTGGGAAAAGACACTCTACTGTGAGTTTAGCATCTCGTTTATATTTAAAGAAAGCAGTTCCAGTCAGCTGAATAAGGCACAAATGGGACTAGAATCAAAATCAACATTCAACTGACTTTAAAGACAAGAATCTGTTGTTTAACACAGCGACAAGAGCAAACGAAGGACAAAAACAGTGAAGAAGACCTGTGAGCCTAAGTGGAACCAGACATTCGTCTACAGTCACGTCCATCGCAGGGATTTCCGAAACCACATGTTGGAGCTGACCGTGTGGGACCAACCCAGGTCTCCAGAGGAGGACAGCATCTTTCTGGGAGAGGTAGCACACACATCCACATACACACATGCCGGGTATTCATATCTTGTGGAGACATCTACTTGACACAATGCTTTCCCTAGCCCCTAACCCTAACCATCAAAAATGAATGCCTAACCCTTAAACATTTAACTTCTTTACAAGCACATATTTACTGTGTGGTTGGTGACTTGAACAGGTCCTGGTGGAGCTAGAGACGGCCTTACTGGATGACAAGCCTCACTGGTATCCCCTCCAAACTCATGATGTCTCATCCATACCACTGCCCCAGCCCTCCCCATACCTGCCCCGACGACACATAGACGCCCCTGGCAAAAAATTGCAGCGTAAGTCTGTCAAGATCTCGTGTCGTGTGCAACATGACATGCATAAGCTCTTTCATATATTTCTGCTTGTAAGTGTAAGTGTCCTGTCCATAAGCAGTTTAGCATGCGTGTCTATGTAAATGTCTGCTTTCACTCCATTTCCCTAATACTGCATTTGATGTGTGCATCCATATATATGTGTGTGTGGTGTGTGTACACATCTGTGGGTATCTTTGTGTGTGTGTCTGTTACTGTTTAGGTTCTCAGCGTGTAACAGAGGCTGAATTTGATGAGGGTACAGCAGTAGTATCTAAAGGTGGGTTGGGACTGTTTCTTAGTTTTACATGCAGGTTTTCTGCAGCTTGCACTTCTGTTCTCGGTGTTATTTGTAACTATAGCTTTTAAAAAATGAGATCTGCTAAAGAGTGGTTGCATTTAGGCTTGGTTCGTAATCCAGAATTTAAGTTATTTGGTTAAAAATTGATAACTTGAGATTCTAAATGACCCCAAAACTTCTTACATTGCACCAGATGTTGTTGTTGTTGTTGTTTTTTTTTAAAATTATCCATTAATAGGGACAGATTGTGGTCATTTCACAATAAGTCCAGTATGGATAGTAGTACATAGTAGTTGTACTTTAGTAGTGTACAAAGATAACTGCATATTTGTGTACTTTACCAAATCTGCCAGATTTACAGTTTAAAATAATCTTCATTTATCTTATACTTGTATATGGTACCACCCTCATCCTTAAAACCAGCTTACTGGCTGCTAAACAGAAAAATCAGGTGATGAGGTGAGTGGGGCTTTTTTGTGGGGCCTGTGTGCTTGAAAGGACCATACTGGAGATAACTATGATTCCCCTGAGAGGTCAAATGCAAGTTAAGAAAAAACCAGCAGATTAGTTGAACACAGTGGAAATAGAAAAAGAAAATGCTGCAAAACTTGCAAAAAAAAAAAAAAAAGATGGATGTGTGTACTGTGACATCATCCACAGGTTTATGACATTCTGTTTTGAAGCCATGGGCTTAGCGTTTTTACCATCACCACACTGATTTCCAGAAAAAGTGTTGTGACAGGGAGGGGGTCTCAGTCATTGGCTAACAACAATCAGTCATTCACACGTCATTAGCCAATGACCACGCCCTGTATATTGTTCTATTGTGAAACAAAGTGAACAAGAGTTACAAAATATATTATATTTTTTATTTATGACTAAAAATTATTTACTGAGCACATAAACTCATCAGGAAAGTGTTTAGTTAGAAGGTTGTTTCCCCACAACCTTCTGTAGGAATAAAGTGTTTTTACAACCACAGTTGGCCTTGGTGTATTGGCCTTCAGAAAGCAGGCAAAGGCACCTATTGCCTTTTTTATTCCAACCCGGAGGCTACATCCATTTTAAACTTGCAAGTAATGTAATTTAATAGGCTATTAGCAAGATTTTTAAAAATTATAAGTATTTTAACATAAAATAAGGTAACATGCTACTGGCATATAAGGAAATTGCATGTGGAATAAAGCTAAACTTGCAGACATTAACATAATTATAGAGAGGAATGCTGTAAGGTAAGGCCATTAGCATGGTTTTAAATCAGGTTACACATGAGGTGGAAGGCCACTAGCATGACTTCTTATATCTTTTATATAGTGTTTGTATCTAACAGGTTACTGACATGAAGTCAATCATCCATGTTGTGAGGGCTATGAGCATGAGTTTAAACTACATAAGTGGAAGCAGGGTCAGTAGCATGAATTCTTGTGTCTTTTATACCCTCTCTGGGTATAAAAATGTAACTTAAACTAGCTAGGCCTGCAGTGTTTCGCTAAAACACAGATGTGTATGTTAAATTATGTTGTTGTTTTTATTTGATCTATATCAGTGTATATAGTGAGAATGCAAAAACTTCTGTACATAAACACCAAATGAATAAAAATTACATATATTTCTTTCTTCTTGTTCATTGCAAGCTACATATTCATGTAATAAGACAAATCAATTAAAGGCAGTGTTAGCATCACTGTTTGATTAACAGGTATTTACAGACATGCATGACAATACATTCCAGTGACCAAATGCCACAGAAATAAAAGGTTTTTAGCTAAATTTAATAACAGTAAACCTCATGTATACAGATTTATTTCAAACCCTACGCGGTTTATTTAATAAGTTTCATCCAGACTGATTAATGCATCGAGAAAGAGTTAAGGAACAGACCTACACGATGATCACTCTGGTGAGAATGTGTTGTGAGGGTAGCAGACATTGGCTTAGTTATAAACAAATGCTGTAAGGTAGCAGAAAATGAACATGAATTTAATTATCATATATGAGGTAGTATCATGAATTCCTCTGTATTTTTAGTGCTAAAGTGTAGAAGGCTAATAGCATGTTGTAAGGGTAATAGACATTAGTTTAGTTCAGAACGTAGCAGGTGACTAGAATGAAATTAAATGTACATGGTATAAAACAGCAGACTGTTAACAAGATTTAGTCACAGATGTTATGATTTAATATGATTTTTTTTCTTTTTAAGTGGAAACAGTTCAGAAGTTGTCTTGCAGGCAAATGATAAATGTAATTCGGCCTGACTGTAGCTAATGTATGGCTTTGGTATAAATTTTTGACATGCAGATATGGTGGTGGATAAGAAACAATGCAGATTAAAAAAAGATACTGTAGAAAAATGCATTTCACTCTAATTCATCCTGGCTATACTGGCTATGTTCCACTACTGATCTTGACTAGCAGCCATATTTTAAAGCCATTAGCACATTTTTGCAACTTCAAGGCCCACGCATCTTCCCATGTATGCATAATGACAGTTATTGTATATCATTAATGTTTGCCAGGATCATATGGAAAACCTTAGCGTTAACAAACCCATTTTAGTAATATTATTCACTCAAGAAGAGACTGTATATGGATTATATAGTACTACTTAATACCGTTCCTTTCTTATGAATTTTAGAGACTGAAGGTTTTGTCACTGTTAAAGTATACACTCTGAATTGCACTTACTTTGCTATGATCTTGTTTATGTACGTGTGCATGTGTGCTGCCATTTCTCCATAGCAGCAGATGGACGTGGCAGGGAGAGGCAGCGGGAGCCCACATCTACCCTGGAGGTCCCTGAGCAGCAGAGGACCCCCACCCATCACATACGTTCTCGTTCCGTCTCCCCTCATCGAGAGGAGCAGGGGCGCATCCGGTCGCGGCCACCCAATGTCCCCCCCCAGAGGTGAGGGTTGAGTAAGGCAGGATTTTACTCCCCATTATTTGTCCAAATGGTTATATTTTAGCCATAAATTGTCTTGAACGCACTGCCCTGGACCGATTGCTGAGTCCTGTGAAAGAGCTCTGTCGATTCACGTCTGACGATGATTACTTAAAAAGACCGATATCGGCCTGGGGAGACGATAGTGAATGCATGGAAGAGGCAAAACCAAGATTCAGGAAAAACAGACAGGACATGAGTGTTTCTGGAAGCCAGCAAACTGAGTCCATCTACTAATGAAATGTCTGTCTGGCTCAGAACATGCAGTGCTGCCAGCTCTGCTTTTAGTGACTGAGCTAAATGAAACCGAGCAGCAGTGTGCCGCAATACCACCTGACCACTAACCTCACAAGTCAGTCTCTCATTTATCCGTCCATCCATTTATTTATTTATTTACATTTCCTTCAGGAGCCTGGATGATGAGCTTTCTCACGGTCACCGTTCTCGTTCTCCGTCCCGCTACTACGATGCTGGTAGAGGTCGCCATCAAAGGGAAGGGTATCTGGACGACAGGTGCGTGCCTGTGTTTGGTCACCACTTGTAGTGTAAATGTCATCAGAGTTGCTTTATGTTGTACAAGGCCCTAGTTTTTTGTGCAAATCCGCATCCGCTGAAAAAGTGTGTACAGAGTGTGAGTGCCTGTGTTGCCAAGTCTAACTTTGTTTACTGGTCTCTTAGATTTAAATAGTTGCTGCTTTTTGTCTGTTTTTGTTTTGTTTCTTGAAAAGCGTTTGATGCCGTAGCTATCTGTTGAGTTTCATGTTGCACGAGGTGACCTCAGACCTCAGTGTTTAGGTTGAAAGCTCTCGGTTGCAAAACTGAATTTCTGAATCTGTGTGACTGTGTGGAACCAGCCAAAGCTCTCTTTCCTATTCACTCTCTTCTCCCCTCTGCTCTTCTGGGTTTTTTTTAACTGTTGTTGATTTCCTCATATGTCATCCATCCCCATGGTTACCACAGTGAGGTCTTCACGATCCACCAATCAATGCGAGGCAAAAGTGCTGAGTGCCTGCACACCAGGTAAACTGGCCAATCGTGACATGTTTACATGTTGGTTGTAGATGAGGTGTGTTTTTGTCAGATTGTCTCTAATTGCAGTCTGTCGCTCAAGACTGTTATTTAAGAGTGAAACGAATATGCCTCTGAAATCGAGGTAAAAAAAATCCTGTGTAATGTAAAATGTATACAGAAAAGAAATGTGAACAAGTCCCATGCAAACTTTGACTTCCCAGCATTATAAAAGAGAACCGAGTTATATCAGACCTTACACACAGACACATTAGTTGGTTTTAGTCTGTTCATTAAGTGAAATAACTGTAAGAAAAACAGAATGTGTCATGTCTAAATAACGAGACAAAAAGGAGGCCAGTGAGCTGAAATCCTGTGGTAATCTAGCTGTACTGCTGCCTCAGATCCACAAGAGGACACTACAGGACCATGCATGGTTTCAGACTTTGCTGCTTTTCAAGAATCAGTCCAACAGTACAGCTTGCAGGGGCTAGACCACAGGTGTCGACCTCCAGGCCTCAAGGGCCGGTGTCCTGCAGGTTTTAGATGTGTCCTTGATCCAACACAGCTGATTTAAATGGCTAAATTACCTCCTCAACATTTCTCAAAGTTCTCCAGAAGCCTGGTCATGAACTAATCATTTGATTCAGGTGTGTTGACCCAGGGTGAGATCTAAAACCTGCAGGACACCGGCCCTCGAGGCCTGGAGTTCGACACCCCTAGGCTAGACTTAAAACTAAATGTTGCTTAGTGTACACCTGCTTTCATACGTCCAAATGATGAATATGCACCAATTCTGTCTCTGACTGAAACAATTTAGGGCACTTTTTGCATGATGCTCCAATATCTTTATTTAGTCTGAAGGCTTTTGGGTCATTCCATGGAAACTGTACTGGTCCTCCTGTTTCTGGACAAAAACCAAACTATGAATTTTGTGTTTCATAGCATATTTTAAAACCTGCAATAATGCACGATTTGAAAGCTCGGGAACTCGTCAAATATCTTTTTTTTTTTATTAATACGCTCATTTGTCAGTTAGTTAGCTTGGCCCAGTCACAGGAATACAGCCAACACTATAGCCTGAGATGAGGTAAAATCTAATTGGATAGAAAAATTCAAAATGATGTGTCAGAATTTCTCTATGTGGTCAACGTTAACACCAGTATGCACACATATACACATATACAGTGCTGTTTGTAAGCCTATGTAAAACTGCATGGCTCTAAATGAATAATATTATTTCATCCAAAAATACTTCTTTTTCACACTTGATTGCTACATTTCCCATTAAGAGAGAAGTGTTGGTGCTACATAAACAAAATACCAAAAAGTTATTACGTATATTACATGAGACACAGGAGACATTTTGGTTTAGTGTGTTTGGTCACTGGAAACTATATTTTTGGGGGTTTTGTTTTTCCCTTTAAATGTTAGGAACCCAAACGTGACAGTTTTCATGTAATGACTCTTACTGATTATTATTTATATTTTTAAGTTCACGTGTAATGTAGTGACTCTTACATTGCCATTTGAGCACACAGCCAAAGAGGTAAGTTACACTATATATACCTTTGTTAGAGGTATATAAAACCCCTATACAACCGTAGCTGTGTTAGTATCTAACCTAGGACACTTTTTGTACTTTTTATACACACAAGTGTATAAGTGTACAAGTGTTTGAGGAAAGGAGGGTGTAAAGTGCTAAGTTTGTCTGTAGAGAAGAGATCTGGCTGCTGCTGACTGTACGCTCTTAATGCAGAGATAATGTGCTTACTTATGCTTTAACACCCTAAAATCTTAGCCAGTGATTTTTGCAATGACCACAATATCTAGAAACATGTTGATAAATAAATCTAAATAATTAACAAATCAAAAATCAATGAGATCACTGGATAAGATGCCACTTCTTTCCCCCTTTGTATCTTTCGGTTGTCCATGCACTCCTATATACTTTTTTTCTGCTCTTCCTCCTTTTCCTTCCGGCTTCCTTTCCTGCTTGTGTCTGCTGCATGCATGCTAACATCAGGAGACCTACTAGGCACAATAACACACTGCCACCTAAGATGCCACTTTTGTTCAGCAGTTTCCGCAAACAGGCAAATAGGTAAGTCTTCAGTTCAATCTGTTCAAATGGAGAAAGTGTCCAAATCTGAAGGGACTTTCCCTGTGTCGACATTTTACCAAGGTAGATCACAGACTGTATGTAAAAGATTGACCTGCTCAGAGTTGTCACCTGTTGTTGGTGAATCCTCAAGATGAACATTTTGCTTTTTGTTTTTTAAATAAATAAAGTTATCCCTCTAAAGGGGACCATGATAAAAAAAAAAATGCCCATTAAATATTAATTGCATTATATAGTACTTCAGATGTTTAATTGAGCCCATAAGGTTTTCAGAAAGATCTTTTCTTGAATGTGTTTGCTCTTTTCCCCATGTTTGTTTTCAAATGGACATCAGGTGTCTCCCCCTGCTGGCCATTTTAAAGAATGCAGTATCTCTTATCAGCACACAATACCAAAGGGGCAACAGCACAGGGAACAATTTGCTCGTCACCTGCTGCTTTGTTGCAGACATTTAATCGCATTTAATCGAGGACAATTCAGGCTTTAGTTGCCTTAGTAACGCTATATTGTATTTAATATGCAGTCACATTCCAGCCAACAGCATCCTTCTATGGTATTTCATACAATCACTTGCCTTGAAGTTGAGAAAGTTTACATTTGGACCCGCCCACTTCTCGTTACCAGCGGTTACTTTGACTCATCGCTTCAAGTTACTGAATCCCGACGACTTTTTTGTTCTCTGATTGCCTCATCAGTCCTTGTTGCTTCCTGCATGGATGTCTTCTTCAGGAGCATCCACATAAGTTATTACATGAGTACATTCTATTATTCATCTTTTTGTTTTTATAGATTCATTTGGCTCATTTTCTGAAATTGATTCACTATCAACAGCTTTTATTTTAAATGACCTCTTGCAGAACTCACACTTTAGCAATCACTGATCTAATGCAGTTTTTGAATAACTGGATAAACAACGAGAAGAGCTTCAGTATAATGTTATGTAGCATAACATTCACTGTCATTAAGGCGTTAATAAAAGTTTCTATCATTTTACTGTTTATTAACAGCAGTTATTAAAGGGTTTCTGCAGAACCTTGTGTGAACTTGATTACAAAAAATGGCGCCTACTTTTTGTCTGCTGTCATACCTTGAGCGCTCCTAGCCAAGAGCGACAGAGAACAAGTATGACTGTAAGACTTTGAAAAAAGACAACAAAAGAATTGAGTCAGATGACATTTTCATTGTCAGAAAAGTTCTTTGAGGTGCTATTAGATGTTGCTCTTGCTCTTCGCGCTCCATTTGAAGCATACTGAAGCCATCAGACAATTTGTAGTACCAGTGTCAACTTATATTGGACTGGTTAACGGTTCAGTCCTTCCATCACAGCAGGGGCTTCTGGTTAGTTTCCAACCTGTTTTCTTTCATTTCTTTAGTTTAGTCCACTTTTTGAAATTTCCATTTCATCAGTAGCTCCACGCTGCTTGCATATTAAATAAGTAACTCTGTAGTGAGACTGAAAATGGTCATGGCGACATGCCGCTCCACCACACATCTGTGGTCTATTGGTGAGGTGACACATCGGTAAGGCACACACACACACACATTGATGATGGTTTATGGTTAACATGGATGTTTAAGTGTTCCGCGTTGGGAAAAATGCAGAGATCAATCAGTCTAGTTTTGGCAGTAACAGCTAGAAGACACATTTTCCTCCATACTCCATCTCCATGTCAACCATTGCAATGTACAGACACTGCCATCCTGACACCAGCTGGGTCAGTCATGGTTTAATTTCTTAGAACAGCATTATTAGGGAAATCTAACCAGACTTTCTTTTAAAAGACTTTTTCTGTTTGTCCATTGTTTTTCTCTTTGTGTCTGTTTTTGTCCTCCCACCCTGTCTCCTCTCCATCTCCTCCTCCTCTTCCTCCATTGGATGGCATGTTGTGCTGTGGTGCCTCTAGTGATCTGCAGCCTTCTCTGGACAGGGTTAGGAGCGCTAGTGCCAACTGTCTGGCTCCAAACAATCATGCCCCCTCACCAGAGACTGAAAGGTACCAGCCTCTGTACCCAACCCCCTTCCTGTAGTCCTCCTGCACTTCAGCTTTCCCTGGTCTTTGTAGTTCCTTCACCTCTGAATGATCCTACACTAGCCTGATATCATCCTCACCCCACCTACACCACTATTGTGCACCACTCTACTATTCCAGCAAATCCCCTTTGTTACCTCTGTCCTCAAGGTTGTTCATGATGATGTTGTGATTTTTGCAAAGTCTCATTGGCAAGCAGCATTCTGAGTATTCGGGTCAGTTTAAAGACAACTTCATAACCAGCTATCAGACAAAGGAATCAGTTTACCTTACTTGTACCTTACAGTTTTTGATTTGTCACTTCCTTGAAACTATTCCCAACATTAGACGGTCGAAAGGATGTACTACGAAGCAAGATCAGTTGGTTAGCAAAAGTAAGGCTAAATGATGCAGTTTTACTAATTCTAAGAGACACAATAAGTAAACCTCTTGAGCCTATAGACTGCAAATAAATGATGGATGTAGTCACTGTGATGTCACCTGTTGGTTAGTGAAATCCCTTTGTAAAACCTCAGGTGAAGCATTAATCAAAGGTAGACCCACCCTGCAAGCAAAGATTAAAAAAGCCTGGGTCTTCTGAACTTGCTTCGCAGTAGACCGTCTTTTTTAGTTACTTTTGTCTTTTCAATGCTTAATACAAAAGTCCTGTTGGCATTTGTCCATTTACTTCAGAGTCACTGTGTCGTTCATGTTGTTCCTTCTGGTTGTAAAGTGATAACATAACTGCACTGTAAACGGTGGGATTCACGTTTTAATGCAGAAAAGAAATGCCCAAACAATTGATCTTTGCTGTCCATGAAAATGAGAAGAAAAGCTAAAGCTAAAAGAAAAATATAGACTTGCGTTTAAGTGTCTAGAAACACAACACAAAATAAAGCTAATGTGAAAATGGGGAAACATTTGCGAACAAACTTGCCATATTCAGTTTATAAGGTGATAGCGTGCTAATATTGTGTTTACAGCCTGTTCTGTTACTCCCAGGTAGTCAAAATGTACCCATAGCAATGGCAAGCAAAATCAACTTTTTACTGTGCGCTTTCCTGACACTGGAAAAGCGAATCTCTTGAATTTTTAATGACTTGCTGATTTGGTCCTATGGGTGATGTATTTTGTATGTGTACGCATAGAAAATCTTTGTCCCATTCCCTGCCCCGAAGACGTCCGGCAAGTCCAAGGATTCTTATTCAACATGCTTCCCCTGAAGATGACAGGTACCCTTTTGTGGACCATTCTCACCCAATTGCTTCTTGTTGGAGCTTGACTTGTGCCTTAAAATCTCACGCCATTATGACCCAAACACTAAAGTTTGCCAAGTTACTTTCTTTTTCTTTTCCTTTCTTTCTTTCTTTTTTTCTTTTCTTTTTTTTACAGTAGTTTTAGTAAGAAACACATTTTTGTCAAACCCAGTGGAAATATTCTTGGCTTAGTTGGGTCCTATTGGGTTGAGGCAAATGCCAAGCTCTTTTTGCCAGATTGTTATATTTCTATGAATGACTAGTAGTGATTTTACAATTTAACCTTTTCAACTTTCTAATTCGTCAGCTCTCCGCAAGTTTGGCAAGTGACTTTATCTTGTATCATATAAAACAAGTGTAATTAAACAAATTTTAGTACAAAATATAGCACAAACTAGCCTAAACTCAGTACATGGGGTAATAACTACCCTGACTTTGTCCTAATGATGCAATAAATAACAAATGCCAACTGATTAGTGAGCTTTAGAGGTTTGGGTGGATAAGGTTTAGATCCTTAGTAAAGGGGAAGTCTGGACATGACTTTATCTACTTCCAAAATCAAAAAGAGGAAAAAGTCTAAAGATTTGGCAACACTTGTAGCATGTAGTACAACTTCATTGCTAGACCAATAGGTTTTGGCTTTCAAATTTCATGAGGTCATCATAAATCAATTACAAAAGATATTTTAGGAAACATTTATGAAAATATATGACCAGCAGTAATACTTTGGTTGGACTTTGCCAGACTAGCTTTTTTGTTAATCTAAGACTGCATGCTAGGCTACGCTAACACCTTCTAGTTGTAGTTGCACATCAAGCAGACAAGAATATATACAAGAAATATAGGTTTATTGCTATTGACTTACCTTTTACTTTGACTGCATTTTTATTTGAACAAATACAAGATAAAATCACAATCTATTATCACTTTTGGCAATTTAGCCTTCTGCTGCAAACTTTAGTAATAGATGAGCTGATCTCAGTGAGAGTGAATACGATCTACAAAGTAGAACTTGTCCCAATGAAAAAAAAGTCCTCTAGGCATATACAAGTTTGATTTTTTTTCTTTAACTTTGTCGCTCACATTGTGTAAAGGGTTATTTGTGTGGCTTTTAGTGTGTGGGTTGTGTTCTTCTGGCTTGCCCTTTAATGCAAAGAGTGGTAGCAGCAGTTTTTGGTCGTGATTGTTGTTGCTGTATCTTTGTTTAGTTGACTTTCTGTTCTTTGTGATTTTTAGTATCAGGTTTGTGCTCGTTTGAAGTTAAGGTAGTTTGTACTGGCTCTGGTGTGAAATCCTGCCCTTTTGCATTTGCTTCCCACAGTCTCTCCGAGTTACATTTTTGTTTTAGGAATTTGCATCCGCAGCTTATGTGTGCTTTCCTTCTCCTCTTAGTCTTGAGAAGTCTTTTTTTGAAGGCGTATTGCTCATTAGTGGTATAAAATTCATGCAATCCACAATTCATATCATAAGTGTGATCGTGTATGTGTGTGTGTGTGTCTCTGTGGGTGTGTTTGTGTTTGTGCGTGGGGCGGTGCATGGATCATCCTTGTCATCTTCATGTCCGTGAATGGAGAATATGGATGCTACTTCCGTCTCAAGAGAGTTTAATTCACCTCAGTACAAAGAAGAGGTACACACACATTTATGAACACACACACACACACACACACAGGAACACTTACAGATGAAGCATGACTGTATAACACCCCTTATTCCTATCATCATCATACCATCCATCACAGGATTCCTCCTATTTCCTGTTTTACAGATCATAAACTTATAAGGCCGCTGACGGCTCCAGACAGAGTCAGGCCCTTCTAAATTGAAATGATTTATCCACCATCACGCTCTCTTCCATCCCCTCATTCACCCATCCATCCATCTTTTTTTGTTCTGTGGTGTATTGTCCTTTTTACTCATCCACCATTCTCCAGGAAGCCTCGGACCCTGGAAACACCTGAAAGCCACACTCTTGGCAGGAAGCTCTTTGACAGTGGCAGGTAAGGCGTGTGCGGCACGCTCAGCGTATTTCAGGTGGCTTGTTTACACACAAAGCTTCTTAGATGCATTCACCAGCTGGGAAGAAGCTGTGTTTTAGTACTTGGTAGCAGATAGTAGTTATAAATAGGTCCAAGTATTTTTTGAGGCCCTTAATGCTTAGCCACAGTTAGGCACAACCACTGTGAAAGTTAGCATGGATTTCTAAAATTTCGAAGTCACAATGCTAGCACCTTGGTTGCTACTGTGTTTTGCTGCTAGAGCCAGAAGGTGGCACATTTGCATCATATATATCTGCTAATTAGAGCTAAGTAAGCAGACTAATAAATTAGCATTAATGGACTGTACCAGACAGCAGGTGATCTTATTTGTCATATAATTATACTAAAAATATCCCAAAAAGCACCAATAGGACAAACAAGATGAAGAGAACCAGGTCACTGACACAAATGACACTAGTCCGATTGAGTAAAGTTGCCTGTATCAGCATTTTAATATATGAGAGTCTGTGGAGATTGTAGGACATGCAAGGAACCATTGCAGGAACAGCAGTTTTGACACTTTGATTTTCAGTTTAAGGGGTTGCCACGGTCTAATTTCAAGCACAAGCTAATTAGTGAGTTTAATTTCAGTTATCACTTAGGGTCCTTTTTCATTGGCTGTTTCTGTGTTGTCGTGGTCAGAAAGAGCCTGTAAGTGCACATTGATTTCAGTGGAGATGAATGTATCTGCTGATCTGCAGTGACAGTGTAGTACATCATCGTGCAATAAATGATCGAGATATGGAACATAGTGTCAGTACGTGTTTCCCAAGGGCTCCATGTGGTCCTTGTAAGCATGAAAGATATTCTGATACAAATGTTATGTGTCACACCAGGAATTTATGTTGCTGGTTTTACCACATATCTTTTGTAGGGCTTTATTTTTTAGACAGTGCTATAAAAGTGTTAGATTCTTCCACTGCATGTATACTATAGAGATGCCCCTTTGTTTAGGATACTAAAGACTTTTAGTTAAGTAGTAGGAAAAGTCACTTTTTTATATAATGAATAATTGCTACTATTAGCATCTCCAAAGTGAAAGTGCTAAAATGCTTATAAAAAAGGAAATTAGGTTCTGTGTTTAATATTTTCTTAAACATTGGAGCTGCTGATAATGACATGATAATGTGTAAAAATGCCAGTTATTAACACTGAGTAGAGTACCCAGGGGTCAGGGCTTCATTGTTCACATGGAAATATGCAGTGAATCAAAGCCTTAATTGCGCAGCCAGCTAAACATATTAAAAAAATAATGCAAACACTTTTTCATTATAAGAACATCTGCGTTAAACATTGCCCTCTGTAATGTTTATATAGACACCAATCAGCCACAACATTAAAACCACCCTGTAAAATTTTATGACACCTTGGGAGAGATCTGTAGGGACATGGAGTCTGCATGCCTCGACAGTTGTTCTGTTGCACTGGGATGCTGGCATCACATCCTTTGGTTTGCTTCTTTATTACTTCCTGTTGATGCTTTGCCAGATTTGTCAGAGGTCTCTTCCTGTTAAAAGGGAGTTCTTTCTTCTCACAATCACCAAGTGCTTTCTCATAGAGGGTTGTCACCTTACAATATAAACGTATTGTAAACTGTAACAACTGAAATCAGTGTGTTACTTGTTTTGCCTGGTTTTAATGTTGGGACTGAATCTGGTAAAGGACTGAAACTGCTGTGTCTTCCATCCAGATCCATTACTATATTTGGGTCCAGCTGGTCCAGTGTGCAGTCTACTACCATAAACACAAGCTGACATATGCTGGTTAGCACTATCTGAGGGACATGCAATCACTTGCGACTTCAGGCTGTGAACACAGAAGCATAAAACTATTAATAGTCCTCATTGTGTTTGGAGGCATGGTTAAAAGTGTAGTGATGCTTTAGTGCAAAACTTTTTCATGCTTTTCTTATGAAGTTTGTATTGTTAAAATGTTAATTAAATTTAAACTAATGTTACTCATAAACGACTCTGTTTAGGTTTGCCTTCATTTAACATCGTTTCTTGTATATTTTATGGATTCTTCCTTTCCCCCCATTTTTCCCATTCCTCAACCTCATTTCTGTCCCTGCATGCTGCTGCTTACACACTGTATTGCTGGGCTCTGGGTTTTTATGGCACTCGTGTCGATGTACACCAGAAACAAGTCCACCTCCATTTAAATGGGCTCCAGGGGAAAGAAAGCCCCACTGTGTCCCCTTGGTAAATGGATTCATCTTAAATCAGCCTTCCTCTAACTCATTTAACCAGAGGCAGAGTCTTGTTTGCTCACTGTAGAGACTCGTGGAGAGGAAAGACACAGGGCTGCTGCTGCTTCTGTCAGCATTTGTATGTGTGTTTGGTGAAATGTCTTTGCTGCATCTCATCAGATGCTGCTGCTGTTTGTGTAGTTGTTGTATATGTGTTGTGTGGACTCTGCAGTCATTGTATGTGTAATTTCTGAGTGGATGTGGAAATTTTTGGTAAGTGTTCATATCTCAACATTTTAATACTCAGACAATGAATAAGCTTCATTTAACAGTAATTTTATCAATGACCAGGAATATATCTGCTCACGGGTGAGCTAAGGGTGCCTCTGATTTACAAACCCAGTAGAGGTGTGTATTGTATTGATACCAACGCTGGTATTGGTATCAGAATGATACTTTGTTTCTAACCTCTAAATTCAGCACATAGCCCAATAAATTGTGTTAAATGTGTTCAATCATTCCATTTACATTCCAGGTCTCCTAAAATCCAAGTTACAAAACTTAAAAACTTGAAGGTTTCAAGAAGACTTGACACTAGGATGAAACCACAGACTGATCAAGAAAATGTTTAGATTGAGTGAAAGGGAGGCCAATTGTCAAAACAGCCTTTTACTCAGCCAGACTTTTTCGCAATCAGAGACGTCGCCCCCTGCTGGCCATTAGAAATAATGCTGGTTTATAGGCACTCATACATTTGTTTCACTTCTCAGATCCAAAAGCTACAAACCACTTCTTTGCAGTCTATATTCAAATAAAATGACAAAATGTCATGAATAACCCTTGTTATTAGTAGTGCAGTGGAAAGGAGCCCCAAATTTCAAGATTTCTAGTAGGAGAGGGAATATGTGTTATGTGAGAATGGATGGATGTGTACAGTCGTGGTGGGATTTGTGCCTGAAGGCTTTCACTTTCTCAGTGTGTTGTTTCACTGTTTAAATCTTGATTTGCTTCTCTTACTGGCAACAGAGTCCCTCACTGTGAACCCCAAACAAGCCTCACTTTGCTTCACTCTGTGAATATGATGTTTGATCGAAATGTTGCTGCTGCTGTTGTCTTGTTTCCAACGTCGATGTTCCTCCTATAGCTTCTGTCGTCATGTCTTTGTTTTGCAACCTTATGTTAAGTGATACTCGCCTAACGTCAAGAAATGTGAAATTGCAGCAGGTTCATCCAATGTCGAGTACTTGTCAACATTTTGTTCACTGTGTGAATGGGATGACGTGAAGACGTCAAATTCCACCAGCGAATGGCACTCTCGACTGCAAATGTGATGACTTTAATATCGTTTTCCCTTCTTCCCATCTTCACACTTTTCATCCTTCCTTTATATTCACATTTCTTCTCTCCACCATGTCTCCCCTTCCCCTCTCCCTTCTGTTTTCTGCTTTCCGTCATGTTGTTTTGTGTTAGGGGACACCTCCAAAGTGGTGGGTCTCTTTCCTCCTCGGTGACGTCCTCATCAACTCGCAGAGTGAGGCAACTCCCACAGCTTCCCCCCAAGAGCAGCACTGTAGAACAAGGTACAAAGAAAGGTTGACCCATATAGGGTCATCTTTGTGCAGTGTCCGATTAAGTTCTAGTTTTTCAAGTTTCTTTCCTTCACCGTGCAGCCCTGGTAGCAGAGGAGCGTGTCCGTCAGCTCCAGATGAGGGTTCATTCCAATCGGGTCTCAGCTCCAGCCACCTCCAGCCAACAGGACCTTGACCGAGCGCTCAAGAATAAACGAGAGGTAGCCTGACCGTTCGCTTTAAAACAAGCTTGTCTGGAGAGTGGAGGAGGACAATACAGGTTCCAGCCAGACAGAAAGAATGAACCATAATGCTGCTCAAGTGCATCGCAGCGAATTGCATTGACTGTCTGAGAAAGTAATAAATTACAGTACAGTAATGGTGAAGACCACTCCATAAAATGAATCATTTCCAAATGGGCAGCCACTCAAGAACTGAGTTAACGCTTGGAATCTTGAAATGTATAATCCATACCGTCTGCTTTCTCTATTTTTTTTCCCTTAGAGAAAATAGTTTAATATTGATATTGTGATGTTTAAAAATATGTACATGCCAGTAGTTTAACTTCTTCTTTTTGTCTGTGTGATGCATTACAGATGGCTAATCAGAAAATAAAGCATGTTTTAATATAGCAGACAGAACAAACACAACATTTAGGTGGAAGGTGATTAGAGCTTGGATGCATCTAAGCATCTAAAAACATTAGCAGCAGCTGGAGTTCCCAGTGTACAGTAGTCTCGTCCCACCTAACAACTCAGATTGCTGGTTGCCCTGTAATTTGTCATCCTCCTATATGGCAATGCATGAGTGTCTGTCACTGTACTGAACTCAGGCTTGCATGGACTTTAAAAAGATTTAAAAGAGGGGCATGGCTAAGGTGATGTCACCCACTGATCCCAAGTAGCACATCTGACTGGCAAACCAAGGGAGACATATGGTAGCACACAGTAGGTTTGTGCTGCTTTGTCACCCCTTTTCACTCTAATGCGTACTATGATTTACGAAACAACCAGCTTAAAACTAATGATTGAGACCATAAACATGTCAGGAAGTTTCCTGAGGCCATGAAAAATGGAGTGAAATGTGTTCTTTCCCTTTAGCGGTCCACACAAGAAGACTTCTTTATGGAAACCTCAGAGTTGCCCTCTGCTGGTCATTAGAAAGATTGCAGTTCTTCCTCTTCACCCTCACTTTTCACACCAAAAGATGCATCATGATGCACAGTCTATATGGAGAACACCTGGTTCAAGTTTTAGATTTTTAATAGCTTGTACACCAAATGTAATGTTGTAAAATCCCTTTCTGTAACTAACAGCAATTTTCTATCAATCAGCGTGTTGTGCTATCAGCAAATGGACCAATCAGGATGCAGCAGCAGAGCGCTAGCATTTTATATTCAATTCAATTCAGTTTTATTTATACAGCGCCAAATCACAACAACAGTCGCCTCAAGGCGCTTTATACTGTAAGGTAGAGAATTACTTGCTTCATTTTCACAGCAGTTTTCTAAAATATCTGTTTGATGATGTGTGGTTCATGCAGCTCTATAAGGACCAGAGGAGGAGTAGTGAAAATGTTTCCCATAAGTCCTCAGACAGTGATGTCAGCGACGTCTCAGCCATCTCTCGAACCAGCAGTGCCTCTCGCATCAGTAGCACCAGCTACATGTCCATCCAGTCAGAGAGACCCCGGGGACGCTTCAGGTACACACACACACACACGCACACACACACACTCGCACGCGCACGCACACACGCACGCACACACACACACACACACACACGCACACACACACACTCGCACACACACACACACACGCACACACACACACACTCGCACGCGCACGCACGCACACACACACACACACACACACTGTCATTTAAACGTTTTGAAATAGGGTATCACAACATGTGTTATCATTTATAATGTCACCATCAGCCGAGCCATGCGCGCATCGGGTCGCCACATGATGAAGAGCACCAGCATCAGTGGTGAGATCTACGGCATGGAGCACGCTGACGGCAGCCAGTCAGACACGGCACTCGGGAGCCTGGGTAGCGGGATCAAGAAGCGGCGCTCAAGCCTGAGCCAGCGTGTTGTCGCCATCCTGCCGTCCAGAAGGAGTCGAAGTACCTCGCAGCTTAGCCAGACAGGTCAGACAACAGACTGACCAAGTGTCCGAGAAAAACGACGTGCAAAGATTTGTCCAGAAGGAAAAACTTTTGAATGTTGTTTTTTTTCTGTCTTTCTGTGTTGTGAGTCTGTTAACTTTCAAAAATGACCAAAATACATCTCCACATTAAAAAAATGAACTGAAAAATGTTAAATAACAGTTTTCACATAAAAATTCAATTTTACTCAAGAACTCATCAAGAAAAGTTAACTTACTAATAGGATTTTTTCACGACTACCCTTTTGCAGAATTTTGCTAAATATTTCACCCCCAGACGACAGCGGGGTACTGGTGGGTGTACTGGTGGGTGTACTGGTGGGTGTACTGGTGGGTGTACTGGAAGGTTTTTTTGGTTTTCTTAATTTTTTGCCGTGCCCCAGCTTTCCTCGAGAGGCTTTGCCTTTCCCCAGGCACTACTGTAAATAACAGATTCTTAATAATGGACTTACAATGAATTGCTGCACCATCTTGTGGTGCACATTGCACAAAAGTATGGCTTAGCCCTAATTTAATTTTTAGTTGATATCGCTTCAATACACAATTCAAGGACACATTTATAACATTTTAAACTGAACTTGATTCCTTAATCTGATGCTTCTTTATCTACACAAAGCAAGCTGGATTTCATAAGTGGTACTTTGATTTTATAAAGGACACATACATACATACATACATACATACATAAATACAGTGTGGTCACTAAATCCTGAAGAATAAGTTTTAAAAAATGTACAAGTTTACCAGTGTAACCAGTGTGCTGATGTTGCTGTTGTTTACTGGCTTTGTTGTTGTTATGTGTGTTATTTCAGAGGCGGCGGGTAAGGCGGCGGACAGACAGAAAGGTAAAGCAAAAGGCAGGAAGTCAGAGACTGTAGGATACAACAAGGAGGAAGGTTAACTGTGTAATAATAGTAATTGATTAGTCATTGCCTCACGCAGAATAGTAAATACAGGATCATTAACAGAGCGTGACCCCACATTGTACACCAGGAGGAGCATTAGTCCTTAAGTACTTTGTATAGCAGCAGTTCGATGTAACATCACACTCACGTCCCACTTTCACAGACGCAGGCAGAATAGGGCAAAGTCAGGCACAGAAAGCATAAGAAGTGGTTCAGTTAGGAATGATGAATGTTCCCAGCACTCCGTACACCGTTCCTGAACTGTTTCCGGCACGCTTCCTTACTCCACCCTCTTGTTTAACCATTATGCTTAAAGGCTGGTTCGGTCGTGGAAGAAGCCTGACTCAGTGAATTCAGAGTGTTCTCATGAGCTGAGAATACAATATTTGTCTTTGAATTTTACATTTAAAATTAAAGTGGGTCTGAAAGAACTTTGTGTTTATGATAAAAACAAATGAACAAACAGCAGGCTTTTGAAAATGACTGAACTCTTCCTTTTTGATGCACACACTGTGTTATTTCCTCAACCCTCTGAGTTTTGCCTTTCCATCCCTGCTAAACATTTGAGGTGTGAGTGGACTGACTTTTGATTTTTAGTCAGATTTTCCTGCAGTGACCTCATCACCTAAGTACCATTAAAATTTTTTTACAATTCCCAAATAAAAGCATCTAAAGATTTGCATAGATTTGTCTGTCGTACAATAGTGTATTACTGAAATGCTGGTGATGTCACCGTGGGATGTTATTTTGCATGGGAAGGCCTGAAGAGATATATCTTAGGCTGTAGTTATCATGTTGAATTTTTGCAACAAAAAAAGAGAAATCCATCAGAGATGCCTGATAACTGATTAGGACCTAGGGTTGAATGACACATGCAAAGACCAGTGGCTAAAGCCCGTTTTCCTGTGTTTGCAACAGAAGCGTCAGCAGGTAAGAAGGTGGGTAAGGCCGGCAGCAGCAGCATCCAGAGGAGTGTGGAGACGGGCATGGCGGTGGAGTATCCACGAGGAGGGTCAGCCATGAACCGACAGGCGAGCAGAGAGTCGACCGACGGCAGCATGAACAGCTACAGCTCTGAGGGGAAGTACGTACATGCTGACAATATTGCCAAAACACAGGACAACACACAGAGGGCACTGTCAGTGTTCCTCTGATGTATTTATGTTCCCTATCAAACCTCTAAGAGCTCAATTTTTGGGGTCTTTTTTTCATTTTAACTCCAACTCCAACAAACATACTAGCTCTCTGAATAATGATTAAATTGATTGTTAACCCTCTTAGGTCTGAGTTGTCATCAGTGACTACTCTGCGACTATTACTTACTTTTAGCACTCTTAGCAATCAGAATAGATCATTTTTGTTTTGTTTTGTTGGCTGCAGGGAACAGAAAGTTATCTTTCTAAACAACAAACATCAAATGCTGTTAAGAATTTTTGGAAAAAGTTTTTACTGATTCTCTAAAAACTAGATGGAGTCAAAAACTGAGGACAGGTTTCATTTGTGTTTGTGTATGTCAGTTTGATCTTCTCAGGGATGCGTTTGGGTGCTGACAGTCAGTTCAGCGACTTCTTGGATGGATTAGGCCCCGGTCAGCTAGTGGGCAGACAAACGCTGGCGACACCAGCTATGGGTGAGTCACAGCTTCATCAGCTCTGCTCAATTGAGAAAGAGAGATTTTGTGTGTTGCACATTATTCTCTGAAATGGTCTGTTTTTAAAAACAGGTGATGTTCAGATTGGTTTGATGGACAAGAAAGGCCAGCTGGAGGTGGAGGTGATCAGGGCACGAGGCCTTACCCCCAAACCAGGCTCTAAATCCCTCCCAGGTAACACACGTTCATACAAAACTAATTCCTTGTAGCACTTACAGTTAAATTAAGGTGGATGCAACCTAAAGCAACCTCCATACTGTCCCCGTTTTTTCCCATAAAACTTATTTTTACCCTCTCCTGACCACTCTCTCAGCTCCCTATGTAAAAGTGTACCTGCTGGATAATGGAACATGTAAAGCCAAAAAGAAAACTAAGATTGCACGAAAGACCCTGGAGCCGCTCTACCAGCAGCACCTGCTCTTCGATGAGAGTCCCCAGGGCAAGGTGCTTCAGGTAATGATCACATTTTTTATGGGAAAACTCGTTGAAAGAAGAAGCTCTAGTTAAAAATGTATTAATAGTGAAAGGTCAGAGTGTTATTGGGGACATTACAGTGAAACTGCCATAGACTGTATATCTTGGAACAATAGACTTATGGTACTTTCCAATAGTCCATAGCCTTTACAGAGTATCCAGAGAGCATTCACAGTGCTTAACGTGTTCCACATTTATGTTCTTGTACACGTCACATATATAACATTATTCTAAAATGGATTAAATTCATTTTTCACCTCAGATTCATGCCCATAATTACAAAGTAAAATAAGGTTTATTCCAGCTTTACTGAAAACAAAAAACAAAATATAACATGTACATTCACAAGCTTTTCCGAGACGCTTTCCTGTTTCCAGTGATCACCTGTCAGCAGTTTGATTGATTGCAGTCCATTACCGACGATATGTGACAAATCGTCTGTATGTTACGCGTTCGGAAACATGAGAACCGTTTGCAATGAATCTACACTTGTACATTTATTTTATTTTGTCATGAATCGCTTTGGAAAACACTGTCTCATACGATTATTACGTCATTCCATTGGAGTCCATTCACAATCCGGTGCGTATCATAGGGACGTGGAAGGTTACCTTTCACGTGGGAAGGCTTGGGACGTGGTAAATCGGAAATGTGGTAAATTGGGGTGGTAAATTCAGCCTCAGTTGACAGTGCATGTGAGTACAAACCAAGCCATGAAGTCCAAGAGATTGTCTGTAGGCTTCAGAGACACTGAGATTGTATCAAGGCACAGATCAGGGTACAGGCACGAGAAGAACGTTTGCATCATTGAATGGCGCAGTGAGCACAGTGGACAACCTTTTTTTCTGGAATTACAAGTTTTTGTTTAACCCCAAAAACGAGTGTGTTGAGAAAGTGCGTTGTTTTTACTGTTTATTTTATTGTTTTGACTTAATTAGTAGGATTAGAACGGAACACGTTAACACTATGATACGGGCCACAACTAAGGGTATAAGTCCCCTGTAATTAAAGGAATTTCAGTGTATTTTATTAGAAATTAGAATGTGATTTGATTTGCTTACAAATACTTAGTTGCAATCAGGTTTTTACAGGAAACAAAGAAATAATTAACTGTAAGTAAAATGAAATGGTAAGTAAGTCATTTGAAGTGATGCATAAAGCATTTTAAAATCTTTTATTATGAGCATTTTGTTTTCCTTTGCACGTTGAACCTGGAAATCTGTAAGGTTATGTGTTGTGGTGATTGTACCTTTGTCTTTTCAGTCAATCCTAAATCAATTCATCTGCCGTTCTTTCCTCCAGGTGATAGTGTGGGGTGACTATGGACGATTGGACCACAAATGTTTCATGGGTGTAGCACAGATACTGTTGGAGGAGCTGGACCTCTCTAGTACGGTGATCGGCTGGTACAAACTTTTTCCACCATCCTCCCTGGTGGACCCTACATTAGCTCCGCTCACACGGCTGGCGTCTCAGACGTCACTGGACAGCTCAGGACCGCCGCCGGGCGTTCGGTCCTAGTGACCGGACGGTGACCGCCTACCCCTCAACACCCCTTAAGTGACAAAATAGAATAATGGACCACAGCTACTGGACCACTACTGAGCAGAGGGGTGACAACACGCCCCGAGGATGTCGACGAGAAGCCCTCTTTCAAATGATGAAAAGCCAGACGGAGAGACAGGGAATGCGAGTGAGAAAGAGAGGGAGAGATAGAACTAGCCAATCAAAGCTTAGCTGGAGTCTGACAATCACGTCTCACACCTTCCCTCTCCCTCCTCCTTACACCTTTTTGTGTTCAAAGTTTTGCTTTCTTTGTTTTCTCCTCTGACCTGCAGCAGTGGAGGCTTCTGTCCAACATTGTTTTCTTTTTTCCGTATTTCCTTGTGCAGCCACTATCAGAGCACCCAAACAAAGTGGGGTTCTCCGCCTAGTAACCCTCCAGCCAATCAGAGTAGAGCTTACAGCCAGGCCACAGGGAAAAGTGTGGAAGTAGCAAATAGTTGCGGCTTCACAGGTTTGGCTGTTGTCTCTTCAGGTTTTACCGTGGCGATAGTGATGAGCTCAAGGGGACAGAGGGTTGGTCCCGTTTAACCGTGATGGAAAGGGAGCCTGCACATGCACTCGCACATTCTTAGCCTTGACAGGAAAAGCTGGACTCGTTCATTCGAATCGAGGCCAAACCTTTTCCGTGTGGAAAGAAAACATAGACCAAATTGCGGATTAGAATTTCACTTTTGATTTTGGATCTTTTGTTTTTTCCTGCCTTTGTTTTTGCCCACTGTCCAGAATGGTGCCACATGGTGCAGACTCCCTCTGTGTATGTCTATGTTTGGTTTATGAGCGATGGCATGCCAAAGGCCAATGACAAAGGCCAGGCCACATTTCTTTGAATACCCTCCGCCCGACCGCCACCGCCCGTCTCCTCCCCTCCCCAAACCCCTCGAACTCCCCCTGTGGGAGGGAGCAGCATGACTCGGGGACGCCCCCTCCCCGGCCCCCAAGCTGCATGCACGTTTCTTTCTTTCGTTCCGTTTCGTTTTTTCGGTTCGTTTCTCTACTTTTTTGTAAAATCGAAAGACGAGACAAATTAAGGAACAATTCTCAAAAAAACAAAAACAGAAAAAAAGACTAGACTATGTGTGTTAGTTCCACATACTTTTAGGCCAGCTTGTATGTTGCATGTTCTTGTACAGTTTGCTCGTACTGAATATGAATACAAACCGAGAAAAGCCAAGCCATCCCCGCCCCCTAACAAGAGCGGATCTAATGGGGGGGAGGGTGACAATCCCACCCAGGCCTCGCCTACCACTCTGGGTCTAAATATCCGTATTAGGAAGTCTCCAAAAGAAAAAAAGAAATTGTCTGAATTATTTTTTTCTTTGAACCCTTTGAACAACAGTGCTGTTCTGTAGTACTGAGCATACTCGAACCCCTGGCGTATCCGAGGATGTAGGTGTCTAAACTGTAGTTTATGACGGTCGGGGCTAGAGACAGAGATAGAGAATGTGTGTATAACAGCTAAATGTATATGAAGTATCATTATGAGTTTGATATAAATTATAAAGATATAGATATATGAATATAAAAAAAGAGTGTATCTGACTGTACACCCGTCACCAATACACGCAGACATGCACACTTTGTACATACAAATTAGGCTTGAACTTAAGTTATGAACGAACAAACGCATCGCTGACACACAAACATTCCTGGTCTTGTTGAGGGGAATACGCGCCCAGTGCTTGAGCTGCTGAGTGGCTACGAGACACAAGTGGGCGCCAATAGGCCTTTATTTTGATTTTGTCCCAGTTGCAGAAAAACAAGCAGAACCAATTGGAGCAAAGTTTACTTTCTCTTCCTGAAAACCATGTTTTTCTCCCCCCGTTTATTGGTTTGGACTGGACTTCTAAAGCCAACAAGAAACCTGGTTTTGCAGACATATTTTGCAGATGTTTTTTTGTTGAAGCACTTGGCGGTACGGCCGACTGCCCCTTTCCTTTGTCAGTATTACTCCAGGAATACTGATTGTTTACAGCCCATGGCTCCCCACTCCCAAACCACGATACTAGACGAAAGATGAAGTATTCACTGCAACAGTTCTTGTTTGTATAACAGATGTGGCTCTACTGATGTGTATGTTTTATATTCAAGAGTTCATTTTTATTATTTACAAATAAAAGACTGTGTGGAAGAAGAGCGTGGCCTTTTTGAACCCAGTGCTCCCAGGTTATTGTGTACCTGATGACTAAAGGCACATGTCATATGCTGAATGTGATTTTTTTTTTTTATATAGGTTTCTTCACAATTTCAGAAGCACAAACTTGGTGAATGGTGGTAATGAGCAACATGATGGTACACTTGTGTCTTAACTGTCTCACTTTTAGATCCAGCCCCAAGTGGCTATAAATATGCTTCAATAAGGAGGTCATTTGGAATTATTGAGCATAATTTTTCGAGTTGCAGAAATGAATTAAGCTTTTGGGAGATTAGTCTCTGATGACCCATCACTGCAGAATGCAATGCCAGTGGTAACTGGAATCAGGACAGGACCCCCTGGAGTCCAGTTATTGGTGGTGATGAAGATGGAGGGTTGGATGGAGCTCTGAGTGACCAGGGCAAGGCGAAAACTGAGAAGGAGGTGAGTTGCACAAAATGACAGAGGAGCACTGAGATAGAAAGTATGCAGAGTGCGGGTTGATTGGCATCTAAGGCAGGCAAGAAGATGGCTGGACCTGACCAATGATGTCAGCATTAAGTTGACAGTGCGACAAAGTGGAAGTGATGCAAAGAACAGCGGCCTGGCCCTAATTGCCACCCCCATTGTTAAATGATGAATTAATTGTCATTAACCACATTTTTTTGAAAGCTGAGTTCACTTTCACTAGCCACACGCCAGAAAGAAAGCTGCCTGATAAAGTGAAGCCGTCTAGAAGATCTCAAAAGCAATGCACCATGTCACAATCTAAAGAAAAGTCATTGACAGCTCTCAGTCCGGAAGGGGTTTCAAAGGCATTTCTAAGGTTTTGAGACTCTAGTGAAACAGTGTGAGCCATTACCCACAAATGGAGAAAACCTGGAAGAGTGGTGAGTCTTTGCTGGAGTGGCCAACCGAGGAGGTCACAAAGGAACCCAGAACAACATCCAAAGAACTTCAGGCCTCACTTTTCTCAGCTATGGTCAGTGTCAGCGCAAAAATGGGAGAGTTCATGGCTCGTCACATTTTACAAAAAAACTTTTTTTTTTTGCGCCTTTGCGCAATTTAGAATCAGCAGTTAACCTAACCCCACTAGGTGCATGTCTTTGGACTGTGGTAGGAAGCTGGAGTACCTGGAGAGAACCCACGGAAACACAAGGAGAACATGCACGATCCACACAGAAAGAACCCGGTGTGAACAGTAACAGTGCCAAAAGTCTAGTTTATTTAACAAAAATTTATTTTGACTTCTAGTTCTAGTTTTTAGTTTAGTGTTAGTTAAGTATAAAAACCTTGTTACACACTAAACTGTGAGCTGATATGAAGGAGGTGCATGTACGAGATCAGAGGATGGAAAGTTCTCTGACGCATTTATGATTGATTGATAGCAAACAATACATCCAGCCTCCTGAGCAAATACCGTCTTTACACTCAGCCTGTGTCATGATTTCATTTTCATTTCTCATGGGTTTTGTTTTCACTGGCCACAAAACAAATAGTCTGGCTTTTTTTTTAATTTCACAATTGAACTCATAAAGTTACTAAACTACTTGACACACATACAGTCCGGTGTACGTTAGTGAAAGAAGCGCTTGAGCCCTAGGTGCAACATTCGTAGCTCTTTAGTGCCATCTAGTGGTGACTTGAAACGAATCAATTTGCAAATCTGGCAGAAACATTGGATCTCATCATTTTCCCTCTGTCAGGCGTGGTTTACACTAAGACAGGTGATGCACTGTGCTGACAAATATTTCAGAGACGAATATAAATGAAAACAGTTTGAAAATTATGCCATGCCTGTAAAGTACACACAGTATGCGTTCAGCTTGTATACATATACTGTACATTTTGATAGTTTCTTTTGCAAAGTATTTTTTTCTGTTCTTTTACATAAAAATGCTACTTTGTGAATCCCGATCCCAAAGCTCCCATAAAATTCATTCAAAAATACTAAATGCCTCATATAGTGACATACTCACACGAACAAGTGACAAATTAAAGGAAAAAACGCCTCAAGCTCTCATTAAGGTTTTTTTTTTTTTTTTTTTTTTTTGATCACCAAAACGTGTAAGTGGAACAGCTACAATGTGAAAACGGACTCACCAAGTTTGTGGAAGTCCACCGGAGGGACGGAACACCATTCATCAGAAGACAGATTTTCATCCTGGATGAGAGCACTCCCATCAGGACAGAAATGATGAAAGTGATGGCTCCAAACAAATTTGTACACATTTGCAGTGATGATTCACCTCTGGGGGGCAGGTGGAGCCAAAAAGCATTAAAAAGCAAAACATTTTTGCTTGTGAGTTTTATTTTTGCGCCACTGTTCTGAGCCTTTGATCGGAGGAATACAGACTTACTGAGTTTCAATCCCTGTTGTGCTGTTATATGACATATATGCTTAGCATGTGTCAAACTCAGTGCAATAAACAAACAAAAAGAGGCAAAAATAAAAACGGCAAGAGAAACAAGATTTCATTACATTTTATTCTGTTAAAATGACCGAGTGTTGCATCTGTGGTGTTATGGCACAAACTGGTCTCATATACAGATTGCAGATGAGAAAAGTCCATTTAGCTTCCTAAAACACAAGTCTACAGTTTGCACTGCAGTGAGACAAAAAACTAAAATTCTTCCATTCCTGGTGGGCTCCTGGTTCCACAAATAAAAACAAAAAAGTTTGTGGCTCTCAGTAATAAAATAAATAACAATGTAGACAAGAAGCCAAAGATAAGGAGTGAAATTTCATGTCTTTATCACAAGTCCCAGTCAGATCACCTGTCCGGCAATCTTTTAAATGACGCCGCCAATCAGCAGCCACGTGTAAATTTAACATATTAAGATTTGGTCGGTCTGATCCAATAGTGCCCCCCCTGTTTTTTCTTTATTATTAATAATATAATTGTGGTTTCTCTATGCTTTTATTGAACACGTCGTGACTTTATTTTGGAAAGTGCTCGGCCTTGATAAGCACGAGCCACACACCGTAATAACCAGGACACTGGGTTGCTTCCATCTGCTGCTCTAACCTGAGTGAGTGTGGTCACCTCCTCTTCTGCTGGACGCAGTTCCGCTGTGAGGAGGAGGAGGGCCTGTGGAATGTTACAATATAACGTATAATTGAGCACTTTTGATAATGATATGTTGTCAGCCGTGGCGCGTCGTCCTCTGAGACGCAGTCTGCGAACACACAAGTTATTTTCTTTTTTTTGTGTTCGCAGTCAGCTGATTGGGGAAGTGTGACGGCCGCTGGTTAACAGGCACACTGAAACAGAAGGGTGTCATGTCACATTAGATTTGTCATGCAGCCTCACTCCACCAGCCCCAGCCTCACACACACACACACACACACACACACACTGCTCCCCTCGGTGGTAATGGTTTGAAACCCACCCACCCCTCGTGGAGGACTGTGTGTCAGCGCTCCAGAGCTCATTAGAAAGTCGGTGCCGTGAGATCAGTCCTTACGCACTGCTCCCCGCTCCTTCAGCCGGGCCGCACCGCCGCTGTGGGTACAGCACTGGCCTCCTCTGCCTCACACCCCTTCTTTCTGTGCGGGTTTTGCAAAATATTGATATTCATTTAAAAAAAATAAAGAGGAAAAAAGCAGGATTTATCGTTGCAAGCTCTCCGATGAGCGGCCCAATTTATGGCGTATGCTATCATTTAGCCTCTGATCACGATTTCTTAGTAATAATAATAATAATAATAATAATAATAATAATAATATACAAGACTTAAAATGTATATAAAAGATTTGAAAATATTTTATTATAATAATAAAATATTTTTACAGATTTTTCAGAGCACAATTTGACAGCTCACTGCACAGATACCTTTACTTGAAATATTCATTTATAAAACCTTCAAAACAATTAAAATTAGGCGCTTTAAAAAATCTAATAAGAATAATATGATCATAAACGGCTCATTTAACCGTTAAGCTGTGTTTTCAGTGAAGATGAGCAGATAGCAGAAAGGTGAGCTTGTTTGTGGTTTTGTTTCCAGATTTCTGAGTTCTGAGGTTTTATTTGTTATTATTATTATTATTTTATTGTTATTATTTTTTTCTTTAAAAAAATTCCTGAAAAACAAACTAAACAAAAACGACATTTGAGATTCTTTGTTCTTGCTTGAACAGCAGCTCTCACGCTGCTGCTTCTCTTCTTAAGTTTCTAATCTTTGAATGATTTCATTGATTTGAGGCATCAGTGAATTTATATTTATATTACGTTAAAAAAAAACAAACCCAAAAAACATGAATAAAACTGTTTTTATCAGAAAGTAAAATCACCTAATTATTTGTCCAAAACGTATTTTCCTACTATTAATATGATAAAAAACAAAAACAAATAAAGCAAATACTATTTGTATTTATTTATTTTCATTTGAAATAAATCTCCATTATATTTCTATCCTGAGTCTCCGGGCCCTCTGCGCTTTGTAAAGCGGGGGTCCCTTATATATTCTCACTCGCTCTCATACTGATCGCAATTGGACACAAGGGGGCGCTCGAGTCCTTGTTTGGACACAATAAAGAAGGCGAGCGACCGCAACTGGAAGCTTGTTGATTTAAATGGCGGTCTTTATGCTGTTATGTCACAGCGATCATGGAGTTTGTGGTTTTATTCACCCCGACATAAAACACATCAGCCAGGCTTCGTTCACTTCAAGCGCATGCGCTGCCGGGCTCATTCTGATCAGGAAAAGGTGAGTGTCAGAGACTGACGAAGCTAGTCGCTGTTTGAACCCTAATCAGCACCGTCCACTCATACACCATCCAAACACACACCATGCACCCATACAGCTCTTCATTTAAAGCAGCTTTGAAGTTTGTTGGAGTTTAGTTTTGCATGTTTCCTCCAGTGTGAGTCAGTCAGTGAGCTGTTTCCAATAATACTTGGTCCTAAATTACTTTCCAAATGATTTTGGATTATTTGTCAGCTTTCTGCAGTCGAGTCTTAAAATGGTGCTAGTCTGACATTACTGACATCCCTCCCTGCATCTGCAGGCCCGGAGACAGACGAATACTCGGCTGTCCCGAGTGCCCAGTTCCCCTCCTGTCGTTCATCCCCAAAGGAACCAATTTAGGGAAAAATTAACAACAATTTAGGCTTAGCCACCATCAACGCCCCTGTGTATGCTAAGGATGGGTGAATGGAGGTGGATGGATGGTTTGTGGTCCTTTGAGGCGTTCCCAGTTGACCTTATCGGTCGGCAAAACTCACACTAAATGTCTGCTTCCGGTGTGAGCCACACATTAATAACAGACTCCTAAACATTGACCGGAAGTTTAAAATCTCTCATCTCTCCTTAATTTGACTGAGAACCTTCACCGTCTCATCACACACACGAAAAGGAGATTGGGAGGACGAAAGCATCTAAAGTTGTGTGTGTGTGTGTGTGTGTGTGTGTGTGTGTGTGTGTGTGTGTGTGTGTGTGTGGGGGGGGGGGGGGGGGGGGGTGATAATTTGCTCTATAGCCGTGTAATCCCGCCCGATTTCATCTAATACCAGCGCTCCGACGCAACGGCGTGCGCGCACATCTCCAGATGTGATAATGGGCGCGTTGTGGAAAGAAAAAAATCCAACCCGCTCGCCTTATTGTAAAGCTTTGTGGGATCAAAAAATAAGGTGTGTGTGTGTGTGCATGCTCTCTATACGTGGGGATGTGCGGGGACTGGAGCCTGAAATTCCTCCGCAAAGAAAGAAAGAAGGACAGGAAGAAAAAAAGAATTACAGGATCTGGAGCTTTTTATCTGTGTTTTTTTTCTTATGGTTTGTTGTCGTGTTTGGTGTGTGGTTTCAGGAACGAACAGAACGAATAAGAGAAGCAGGTTTGCAGGTACTAACCGAGTTAACAATTAATGGAAATTAATGGAAAGGTTTGACTTCTCTAAATAATTCCGCACTTGTGTGTAAATTCAGGAAACAGCCGAGCGCGAATTGTTCGGGTGTGTGTGCTCGTGTTACTGGCAGGATGGAGATCGGATCCTTTCATTTACACAAGCGGGAGCGTTTTAGGCCGCATACGCGTGTGGAACGTGTCCGGTGGAACCTTGTAAGTGTGTGTGAGGCCGGTTTACATCGCACGTTCTTACGCACAGGATTCTGGATAATTAAGATTGTTTTTTAAAAAAGCATCAAAGCAGGAGAGAGGAGGAGAGAAACGGATAAAAAGGAGCGTGGAAAAGGACGGAGGGGGTGTGTGTGGAGCTGATTTATCTCCGGAGCCCCCCCACATTCACACTCACGCACCCCACCCCACCCCCGGTCATTTCCATATATTGAAATGCGCCCCCAGTACCTCAATTTTCCCGGAGCTGTCGTGCGTGCAAAGGAAGGCGCGCATGTGACCACCGCCGATCTGACGCCCCCTCCCCCCGTCAAAGTGCTCCAGTGTCCGGTCACCCGGTGTGTGTGAGAGAGTGCGTACTGAGGTGTGCTCGGAGAATAAAAGTGCTGAGCGCGAAACTGTGAAGTTAAAAAAGGCGGCGTGTGGCCTACATACGGAGCAGCTAACATCCTGCTGTCTGCTCTTTATCTGCGCGCACGCACCTGACACCCCCCCCCCACACACACACACACTTACTTTAAACACAGAGATGTAATAAAAGATTAAATATGGACCTCAGTGAGCCACACACACACACACACACACACACACACACACACACACACACACACACACACACTCTTGCTGCAGCATTAAACGTGCAGCCTGACTGATTTATGACGGAATCAGGCGACGCGCCGAACATTTACATATCCCCCCCCCCCCCCCCCCCTGGCTCACTCCCCGAGTCCGAGCACCGCTGCGGGCTTTGATCAATGTCCCACCGTGACTTAGTGTATGTACGGGAGCAGAGGAGGAGGAAGAGGAAGACACATTCTTTGTTGCCGACAGATGGAGATGGGTGTAGACAGAGGTCAAGGTTGGCGTTCTCGGATCTGCGCGCGGGGGTAATGAACAACACAAAAACAAAACCTTCTTAAATAAGTGCGGGTGACAGAGGACGCTGATGGTCCGGGCCTGTTTACAACCACGTTTAACGTCACATTCGTGCCCCACTGTGCGCGCAAAGCTGAAGCGAAGAGTTTATCACACGGAGCCAATTTTCACCCCCCCCCCCCCCCTCCCGCCCCAAAACAAAAAAACAAAACAAAAAGACGCTGATCAGGAAGTTAGAACAACCTGTCCACAGTGATCAGTCACGTGACAGATTCCCAGCTTGCTCCTGGATGTTTTCTCTCTCTCCGCTCCTCTCTCTCACTCAGGTGCACCTCCGCGTGTCACCTTCTACAGTTACAGGATCAGGTTTAGTGGAAGCGGTGGCCGCCTGTCGCCAGCACGAGCAACAGGCCACCCAGGATACCAGATGCCCCGGACCGAGAGCGAAACAACCCCACTTCACCCCAACTCCACCCAGCCCGGTTTATCCCACTTTGAAACGGACCAAGTCATTTATCAAATGAGAGGCACCTTTAACCCGTGTTTAACGCTTTCAGAGAGGAAACATTCAGCACGGAGTTTGTTTGTTTTTTAACGCAGCTTTTGAATGATCAATGCACACCTCAGGGGGGAAAAGAGTACATTTCTAACAACAAATCGCTACAAACGTATCCCTAACTGCACAAACTAAACCCGGGAATCCACAATGAACGTCCACGTAACGCCTAAGAAAACAAAACAAAACGCGCTCCGTGAAGACAGAAGAATGAAAGGTTTATGCCTCTCTCCGTCGTCACTGAATTCCTTTGCTTTTCACTGCCTGCCTACAATAGATAAATAACTAAATGTCACTTACTGTGATATTTTAATCCACGCAAACGTACATACACACACGGGTTACAGTTAAAATCTGACACGCTGGATTAAATAATCCACAAATCTCTTATTTACACTCACACAGAATAGCTCGTAACACGGATTATTATTATGATTATTTTATAATTATTATTATTGTACTTTTAAACAATAACGCAGATGTTGTAGTTTACTGCTGCTCTCCTGTTTCGTATCAAACTCTGAGCAGTAAATCAAACCCGTCTGCTCCGCTCAGCTTTAAATCTGCCTCAACTTCACCACACGCTCGCAAACGGGATAATCACCCTATGTGGGATAATCGTCGTGCACGCGCCCCCGGCACAAACACACACACACACACACACACACACACACACACACACACACACACACACACACACACACACACTCTCTCGCCTCGCTACCGGTCGGTCTAATAAGCCACGCAGCGAGTTGCAACCTGCAGAAATTTTTCACTCACTGGTCACGCTGAACCTCCGCCTCCTCTTCTTCTTTTTCTCCCCCCCCCCCCACCCCCCTCTTCCTCCTCCTCCTCCTTTCTGCCTTGCCTCCCTCCACCTCCACCACCCCCTCGGTATTAAGTGCGCGTCCTCTGCGGTCAGTGCGCGTATCTCCGGGTCTCCAGAAGCAGCCGCCGGATCCTCCTCTCTCCTCCCGCTCAGCAGCCGCTGGTGCTTCGCGAGCTTCTTTTCCCCGGGAGATCCTCTCCGTCTGCCTCTCTTCCCCCTCCCGGCATACCGCAGCGATCTCCTTCTCCGGTTCCTCCGCCCGGCCCCGGCGGTACTCTCTCCTCTGTGCGTCCTCCGAACAAACCGGCGGAGTCGCGTCTTTGCTGCCGTTCTATCACCAAACCCCCTTTATTACCAGAGTATTTACAAGCTCTCCCCCCTCCTCCTCCTCTTCTTTTTCTTCCTCCTCTTCCTCCTCCTTCTCCTCTTCTCCACCCTCCACCACCACCAGCAGCAGCAAAACACCCTCCCCTGCGCACCGTAAGCAGCTCGAACCTAAGGCTCATCTCAAAGTTGTTACAGCGGGCACTAACTGCCCCGCCGGTGGCGAGAGGCTTCAGTTTGGATAGGGAGAAAGAAAGCAATGGGTTGACCCTGTAGTGCTCATCGTGTGTGGGCACATACTCCCCACACCCCCACTCAAAATACACGCTCATGTCTCTGTTAAAGTTCTGCACAGTGTGCGTGACGCTCGCGTGAATAACCCCGGCATGATCTTCAGGACACGAAGCAGTTTCTTAAAACCAATCAGTACTAAAAATCAAACCCTGTTTGTAAGTTGGAGTGAAGGCTTTGATTTCCTCTGACCTTGTTAAGTCAGGCTGGTGTAAATGATCGCGCATCAGTGTGCTGTACAGTCTGCCTCACTCACTTAAACAGTCATAAAACAACGTTCGTGTAAATAATTTCTTAAACTTTTTAGGTTTTTGGAGTCTGACACTTTAACACTGTTCCAAAACACGAGTGTGTGTTTTATGATTATTGTGATCATTATTACTGCGGGAGGTCAGCAGTGATACAGCCCACTTTGCGCATGTGAAGCCACCCAGGTTATAGACGGTGCCTGTGCTTCTTTGGCTGCCCGACCAGTTTGTCCTGTTCACTGCAACCGGATAGCTGCTGTCTGTCATTTTAACACACGCATCGCTCTGTCTGATACCCCCCCCCCCCCCCCCCCCCCCCAAAAAAAAAACAAAAACAAAACCTTCCGAGCTTTAAGGACACATGCTTGTCCGTGCGCATGCCGTCCACGGTCCAGATGAGCTTGTGTCCGTTCTTCTTCTTTTTCTTATTTTTGCGCGCTTTTCTCGAACAGAAGCCGCTACATGCGACAGACTTTTGCACACACACGCGCGCGCGCTCTCTCTTCCTGTATATATGCAGCAGTATCATATCCGCCCCCTCCAGTGAGCTCCTGTCCGCGGTTTCCCTTGCCCTGTTTTGCGTCCACCTCTCTCTCTCTTTCTGCATATTGCTTTCATTAGACATCTCTGCCTCTCTTTCTCTTTCTCTTTCTCTTTCTCGCTCACACACACACACACACACACACACACACACACACACACACACACACACACTCCTCCCTCCCTCCAAGTGCCTCTTGTCCGGCCCCCCTGATCTCTGTGTCCATTGGCTTCCACCGGGTCTATTTCTCATGTCCAGCCCCCTCCCTCCGAGCTCTCTGTCTCTCCCTCCCTCTCTCTCTCTCTAATGACCGTCCATTGGTGTTGTTACTGCGCGTCCCGTCCGTCCCTCCTCCCACTCCCACTCCCACTCGGGTGCCTCGGCCCTGCCCATGTTTTTGTATGTCGGGTGTCTGTCCATCGCCTGACGTTCAAGTTCGCCGGGAACGTCACGTCCGTGCACTTGAACTTGCACGGCTCAGAGGGGGGTGGGGGGTGGAGGGGGGGTTGAGGGGAGGGGTGGCGTGTGTGTGGGGGGGAGGGGGGGCTTTTGCCATTTTTTCCATCTCTCTCCCCTTCTCTCTCTCTCCATCCACCTCTATCTCACTCTCTCTCTTTTTTCTCTCTGCTCTCCTTTCTCAAAAAAGCCATGACGGCGATCCCGCGATCCATCTTCGCCTCCGCGCCATCTTTATATTATTTCTAATTTATTTTTATTTTTTTTCCTCCCCTTGCCCCTCCGCCTCCTCTTCTCGTGGATGTCAGAGGCGTTGGATGAAGATATTTTTTTTCCTGCCCCACCGGAGTCTCCTCTCTAACCCTGGCTCTCCCCGATGTGATCCGCGCTGAACGCCGCCGCCGCCAGCCACCATGTCTCGCCGCAAGCAAGGCAAACCCCAGCACTTAAGCAAACGGGATTTTTCGCGTAAGTAAAAGATGAGAAAAACAAAATGTCATTTCTGGGTCCCTTTTCACTTCATTCAGCTACGATTTTTCGGGGGGGGAGGGGGCGGGAGCGAAGCTGGAACTCCTGGACACCGGACGCACCGCTCGGACCCGCGGTCATCTGGACTTAAACAGCGTGGCGAGAAAGTGCGACACCTCCGTGCGTAAAAGCTGCTCGGAGATCTCTTCCCCCCTCCTCCTCAAAGCCTGTCACAGAGAAAAAGTTTTGCGTGTGTGGGTATAAACCCGCCGCAGCTTCTCGCTTCTGTGGGCTGTTAAATGTACTCGCTGTGGCTCCGGTGCCCCCGCGGTCGCTCCGGTCAGTGGAAGCGCGCAGGGCTGCCGGTAGCAGAGCGCGTCCTCTCCGCGGAGCTTCGTGGAGAACTCACCCCGGAATATCGCTGCCTGCTAGTTCTGCATGCTGCTTGTTCATCTGCTCGCTCTCACATCTCTTCTTTTTTTGGGATTATTTTCAGAAAACCCCCCAAAACAAAAACAAAAAAACTTGGAGGTGGATTTTTGGATCGAGTGGAGGGGGGGGGGGGGACAAAAATCTCGTGTCTGACAGTCTCTGTATCAGCAACACGGACGACACAGATCGATATTTTTCTTATACTTAAAAAAAATCCTTGTGCCTCTCGTGTAAAAGCTGTTTATTGATGTTTAGTTTAGATGAGAGGCTTTCTTCCTGAAAGTGCAGATCCTCCTGCAGTTCAGAGTTAAAGACAAGAAACAGCAACAGGACGACAGCATAGCCAGCTCGGTCTTTTTGTTCGTCTTTTTTTTCTCTCCTTCCACAGAGATAAATGTGGACCAACTTAAAAAAAATAGATTCCCAAGCTATACAGAGCTAAGGTAAGATATGAATGCCAGCCCGTTGGGTTTTTGGAGCTGCAGCGTGTGTGAGGGGGAAAAAACTGACAAAATTGTTTGAACTCCGTGGACACAATCTACTTTTACGCACGGCGTTCTTTTATCGCCGGATCTTTTAATTAATTTCACTTTATCAGAGTTATTTCAGCGTGATATTTTGAGAGAGAGCAGATGAGTGTGCTGAGAAACTGCAGGGCAATTGGCAAAGTGGCGTTTATCACCGCGCCATGTGCCGCACGGTGCGCCGCCTCGCAGCGTTTTCAGCGACGGAAAGTGCCCGCAAACACGAAAACGAGGGAATTTGGGCATCTTTACGCTTCGGTGTTTCGGTATGTTGACTGGCTGTAGCCCGTGTTAGGCTGTTGGAGTGAGACAGAGTGTGTGTTTCTGTATGAGTCTGTGTGTGTGTGTGTCCAGTTGGGTGACAGTCACAATGACCGCGTGCCGTCGCTAGGAGGCAGAGTGCGATCAGAAAATCCGGCTCTCGACTTGGACCTGATGAGTTTCACTGCCGCCCCTATCTGCACGGGCTACTATTTGGCGATCTCTTTAGAATAAAGGGAGAGTGTACAAGACATGGGGAAGGAAAGAGGGAGGGGGGGAGAAAACAAGAAAAGCAGGGAGACCCCCCCCCCCCCCCCACACACACACACCACCTCCACCATACATCCCCATCCTGAATTCCTCTTCATCACCTCAAACCTACTTTCTTTTTTATTGTTCTTGTGCATCATTTATTTACACTCAGAATATACATCACCTCTGCAGACTTTTGACCCCTCCCCCCTACCCTTTAGCTCTCACTTGACACACACACACGCTTATTTTATTTTTGCATAAATTTTGTTACTAAAGCAATTCAGATTTTTTGGCCTCAGAAAAAAACCCAATCAACATCGTGTGGTCAGTTTTCAGTTTTAGCACCTGTGTTTTTAATATCGATTTTTTTCCCTTCTTCTTCTTTAATTTTTTATTACATTTCAGTTTTTTATAGAACATCATTTTCATCGCAGCCCCAGTGCTTGCTTTTACACATACAGACCAGCCTGGATTTAAAACGTTAACAGTGGGGTTTTATTGTTTTGTTTATTTTTTCAGTGATGTTTCCTCCTCTAGAATAAACTACATTATCAGTCATTTTCATGTTTTGCCAAGATGGTATTTAAAAAAAAAAATTTATTCTGGGAGGCAGTCAGCCAGCAGTTTAAACATCTACTTTTACAGATCGATGAGAGAGGTGGAACTTTAACGGTGGACTTAGCTGAAATGATTTTCTAATTGATGAAACATTTATAACTTTATTTTTTACAGTTATTCCACCCCCTCCTTTAGGAAATGTGATAGCTTTGTTGTGCATGTTCCGACATGTGGATTTAGACACATAATCCTCCTCTCTGCTCCTCTCTGCCTGTTTATTTCATCTACCTGCACTGCTCTAAAAATAGACACACGGCTCTCATTTAAACACGTTTTGTTGAATTTAGCGTTCATATGCTTTTTGAATCAAATCTTATTTAAGGTCTTTCGCCCTCCTCTCCTCATTCTCTGCTAAACACCCCTGACATCCCCTCTCAAGTTCAACTTTAGAGGTGAGGGGCTTATGCAGCTTCCATTAGATTTTGTTGTTATTGTTGTTTTATCCGGAGAATTTAATGCCCCCTTCTTCTTCTTCTTCCTCCCTCCTCCTCCTGGGAGCTGTTGTGTAACTTGTGTGGCATTGTGTTGACCCAAGTTAAATCAAAGAGAAGTGTGACTGTGTGAGTGTGTGTGTGTGTGTGGGTGGGGTGTGTGTGTGTGTGTGGGGGGGGGGGGTGTTGATGGGGCAGCAGCAGGGCTGCGGTCTTGGTGGAATTTACCATGTTATCTTCATGTCCCAGTTTGCGCACAGATGTCGCGCAGGGTTGCGGCATTCTGATGATATTTCCTTGAGGGGATGTAGTCCACGTTTAGACCCCCCCCCCCCCCCCCCCCCCCACACACACACACACACACACACGCAGGAGCTCTAACCTATCCCTGTTATCAGACAAAATCTGTACCAATCAGCCAGACAGTGAAAATTAAAATCTATTTTTTGATTCTCTGTGGTCTTAAGTTCATTAAAATGTGAAATTGGCGGCTGAGTAAAGAAGGTCAACACGCATCAGGCGGCTAGTGCAGAGTCACACTCTTCACCTTGGACTGGAAGATTTTCTTTAAAAGAGGGACGGTGAATTATGTTCTCCCGTTTCGCCTCCCTAATTCGGCCGACTGCGCCGCTCCTCTCCCTCCTGCTGCAGGACGAGTCTGGCCTCCACAAAAGGCTTCTTAAAAAAAAAAAGCAGCGTGGAGTTAATCCGGCCTCGGAGGGGTGAGGAATCGGGTTGAACGGCTCATTTTGGGGCGATTTTCCCGCTGTACAAGAGCCTGGTATCTAAGAACTATAAGTCAGCCACATGTAATCGAGGCCGAGGATTGAGGGAAGAGTTTTATTTCGCCCACACGCATACATGCACACACACGGGCACGCGTGCACACACACACACACAGACGCACTCTCTTCGTGCAGCCTGCCCTCTCTTCCCTTTCCCCGGCACATATGTTGGACATGTTTGTGACAGTTTTCCCTTCTGCTGATTACAGGATCAAACCCTCTACAAACAAGGTTAGGCAAGTCAAACTCGTCCACATCTTTAGTTTTTTTTATTTTATTTTTCTTTCGGTGAATACTGTGTTTAAGCATCATTTTCTAAGCTCTCATTGGCTACCAAATTGTTATCTTGGAGCAATCTGATTGGAGCTTTGCAGCTTTTCAGGATAGAATTTCCCACCATTTATTGTTGTGATCCACACCGGCTCGCGTTGTAATCATTTTCCCTGTATTACATGCTTTTCTATCATTACAAGGCACATTTTCTCACCCCCCTTATTGTGCGTGCCGCATGCCGACCTTTTATTTAGCTTTGTGTCTCTCTAACTGTGATCCACACTGAGAGAGGTTTTGTGGATTCTTCCTTGTCATCAATTCTCACAAAAACAAAAAAACAACTGTATTAATAGGTTCGAATTACAGGAGAGAGAGAAAAGGAAAATATAAACATGTGGTTTTTGCTTTTCTGTTCTGAGTAAGCATCGCCTTCTAATTTCCCTCTTTCCTCCCACCCCTGTCTTCTTCTCTCCCTCTTCCCCTCTGACTCGCCAGCAGCTGAGCCCCTCTCCACGGCTGTTGTCTCGTCGGAGGAGCTGTCGGAGCGCTGCTCGGAGAACTCGGAGGAGAGTGGCAGCCTCAACGGGCACCACCCGGGCTCGAACGTGGGCCGGCTGGCCCGGCTGGGTCATGACGCTCACCCGTCTCTGGAGCAGGACCTGCTGACCTGCGGCCAGTGCCAGGCCACTTTCCCCCTGGCGGACATCTTGCTCTTCATTGAGCACAAGAGGAAGCGATGCCACGGTCCGCCCTGCCTCACTGTGGGCAGGGGGCTGGACAAGCCCCCCTCACCCTCCCCTGGCTTGGCCCTCACTCCTTCGCCTGCAATGGGCTCCCTGCGCAGCCGGAGGCTGGAAGTGGGTGTCCAGGCCACACTGGCAGACGAAGATGATGACCGGTTCTCATCACCCCGGGGCATTTGCCCCAAACAGGAGCCCCTCCCAGGTAACCAGAACTGCTTTCACACCAACCAACACACATCACCTCTTTCTGGATACAAGCACAGCCACCATGTGGCAAGATCATATCCCCAGAGGACCCCTCAGTATCAGCTTAAGTGTGAACAAACCATTCAGATCAGACAGAAGCCAGAAAGTGACCAAGACACAGTCAGAAATGTCACCCGTAGGTGTTCTAACGCGCTCACTGTCGAGATTATTTCCTCAGTGTTTTGGATGCGCTCACTGCTGCAGATGAGCAGATGTGTGTGCTTTCTGCAGCCTGAGCTCTTGCTTTCATTATTTCACATTTTATGTCCAAGGAAGCTTTTTTGTTTGTTTGGGGTTTTTTTTTTGAGACACACACACACACGTGACAGAAATCTGATTGGCTGTTAGTGGTTAGAAGGGGGTGGAGCGTGTGAGGTGTTTGTGTGTGTGTGTGTGTGTGGGGGGGGGGGGCTTTGTGAGACAAACAACACAGGTGTGGCGAGGGTTCACCAGTGTTGACGCCCTGTGGTTTGATTTAGGGCGTCTTTCTCTTCTTTCTTTTCTTTTAAATTTTTTTTTACATGTGTGTGTTTTTATCAACAAAAAGCGTGTGTGCACCCCTTCTACAGTTCCCCTAAAATTCCAGTGTGTGTGTCTGTGTGTTATGGAATGTGAGTGTTTTCCCAGTTTGCCCAGCTTGGCCACAGTGACTGAATCCCACAGGCCAGTTGCAAAGAGCTAAGGGTGACCTTGACTTTGTGGTGCCACTGGTCAGCATTAGTTGTGTGTTTGTGTGTGACTTTGAGTCTGGGGAGTAGCTGCGGCCTCTTTTTGAGTTTGGGTGCAGAGAATCTGTGTGCATGAAATGTGTGTGTGCGTGTGTGTGTTTTTCCCTCTCATGTGGCCCTAGCAGATGTGTCCTGCTCTTGGTGTGGTTTTCACCCCCCTCTTTCCCACCGCCACATCTTACCCGACTAAATGCAGCCCAGCTCTCCATCAGCTTTCATTCTTCTTCTTCTCTGAGTTTACCTCCGTGCCAGACTTCATAGGTAAAACTGGCTATTTTTCCTCCACTTTAGCCGCTCCGCCTCTCTTCCTTTTCCCAGGAATCAAATGAGAGGCGAGCAGAGCGAGGGAGGGGGGGAGAAAAAAAAGTTTTGCTCATGGAGGGAAAGTCGTTTATTTAAAGCGTCTTAACGCCACTAATTATTTGTTGCGGCGCCATTTCTTTCTTTCTTTCTTTTCTCGTGCATTTTAATTAGCAGTAGTTTTTAGTGGCGGGCTGCCTGTACTAAATTAGCTGTTACAGAGAGAGAGAGAGATGACACGGAGCAGCGGAAACGCATTCGCGTTGAAACGCAGCACACTTTGTCGCTTGAACGTAACTCGGGAATCCTAAATGTTGCAGTTAGTTTTTTCCGCTTCAGCGTTTGAGGAAGCAAACGTGATCGAAACCACCAGCTCAAAATTTACAGTGGAGGCGAGGAAACGGGATGGGTTTGACCTTTGACCTTTGTCTCTACGGCTCTAGAAAGACTTTTTTTTCACTTTCTGTAGCGTCTGCATGTTTGATTGCACACTCCCCCCATACACACACTCCCACTCCCACACACACTCAGACGCTCACCAGTTAAACTGGGTTATTAGAGCGATTTACATCATAATACCGGCGTCTGGTGGCTTCAATAGCGTTGTGTGTGGGAACGTCTTGGTAGGAACAGCTGTACGCTCAGAAGGCAGCGTTATATATCTTGTCTGATGTCGATGTCGAGGTGGACGGGAGACCGGCCGAGCATTATTATTAAATGTTGGGAATTTTCGTCTGGAAAAGGAAAACCCCAGCCTTTAAACTGTCCGTCTGCTTTATTTACACCCTGTCCGCTCTCCTTTTCCCCCCTTCCCTTCTCTTCTTTTCTTTTCTCCCAGCCGCTGGATCCACACCAGCACAAACCTCACATGCTGAATTTGCGCAACACATTCAGTCTGATAGCCGATAATCAAAGCCAGCGTTTCCCTCCTCCTCCTCCTCCTCCTCCTCTTTCTCTTTCTCTTATCCCTCCCATCCTGACCAAACCCATAGCTTTCATCGTAATTGACCTCAAACTGTCACGGTGGAGTAAATATGTGAAAGAAAAAGTAATAATCTGCTGGAATTTCAGCCGAGATTATTGCCATCCAAAAACAATGACACACACACACACAAGCAAAGCAAGGTGAGGGCTGCTGCTTCCTCCTTGCTGTGTATGAGGCCTCTGCTCCCACAGATAGGCCTTAAAACAGAAATGCAATTAATGCCATTAAAAAAATCTACACACTTGTAGACACATGTTTTGTCATTAATCTCAGTATTTTCAGTCTAACAGAATTTCTACTGGGGTTTAGTTTTTGCCTCATTATTACTCTGTTCATTTAAATCAGATAAAATAGGACCATACCATCTTCATTTTTCCTTCCCTTCCCCCCTTTTTTGTTGTTGTTGCTCTGTCTCCATCTGCTTTCTTTTAGAAACAACCAAATATTTTTCATCTCACATTGGAGGAATTATTTTACAGCACCCCCTCCTCCCTTTTTTTAATCGCTGTATACTTTTTCCTGCATGTATCTTCTCATGTATATAATGATGCTCCGACTGCTTGTTGTAAAATATGTCTGTGGTCAGAGAAGCACAGAGTGGCTGTGAGGCTCAGAGGAACACAAAGCGTCCGACTTGTGCCGGAACGCTGCTATTTACATATCAAACAGCCCCGACCGAGTAGAGCTGACACACACCTGTGTGCGTGTGTGTGTGTGTGTGTGTGTGAGAGAGAGTGAGGACTGTACAGGCAAAATGCAGATCGTGATGCAAAAAAGCCAGCGTAAACGCCCACCCACACACACACACACACACACACACACACACACACACACACACACACACATTTAGTGCTCTCTCTCTCTCTTTCTCTTGCCCATTTATTCTATTAATCCCTGACTGAGATGAAAATTCTGATTATAATCCCTGAGGCATCCCTCATTCAGAAACAGCATCGCTAATGTCTCAAAAGAGTGGGGCTTCCGCGTGTGTGCGTGTGTGCGTGTGTGTATTTGCGTGTGAATGGCTGCGTCTTCATCTTTGCTCCTTTTACTCAAATTGAAAAAAAAAAAGAGGCTTGAAAATTGAAATTTTAGCATCAATTCTTCGTGGATTACTTCGACGGCTAATGCATTTTTTCCCCGCGCTGTCCTGATTTGTCAGTTGATTTCTCGTAATTAGCACAAAGGGCTGAAAACCAGTCCTAATATTTGTGTTAATGAGCTCAAATTGATACACGGCCAGTGCGGAGAATTGCTCGTCTTTACTGACCAGTGATTTCACTGAGAATTATTGGCTGATAAGCTGAATTAGCTTATCAATATTAGCTCATTAACCCAGATATTATCGCCGCTTGGACATGATGATAAATCGCTACATTTCTTGAGACAAATTTATCATTCCCATTTTTTTCCCTTCCTTCCTTCCTTCCTTCCTTTCAAAAAAAAAAAGAAAAAAAGGCAAATGCAGCTCTTCATGCTAGTCAACCCACTGAGGAGCCATCCTGGCTCAAAGCCTCGTAACATGTTAGTCTATGATCTACTGATTAGCAATTAGCTTATCATCACCGGCTAATGCTGCCCACCTCAATACACATTAGTGCATTTTTAACACCCATTCATTGCCTGGCTTGGTGTCAGATCGCTCGCTCTCCATCTCACGTCTGTCCTCGTCCTCTCTTTTTTTCTGTTTTGGCTCTGGTGTCTCTCTATCTTTTTCTTTCGTTCTCTCTTGATCTCGCTGCAACATTAGCAGTCAATGCAAATCCAAGACAGCCAATTGATACTGAATCAATTACAGTACGTTCGGTGTATGTGTGTGCGTGTGCGGCCATGTGTGTTGTGCTGTGGCGCATCCCAGCGAGCCTACAAAGAGATTTCACACGCTGGCTGCCATCACTAATCTATTGTTGCTGCCCCCTCCCTCTGTTTATGTCCATCTTTCTTTCATTCTTTCCCTTCACTGCGTTTTGTTTAGCGGCCTCGAGTGCAGCGTTTGAACAGTGGGAATGTGGCTTTTGTCTTGAAGGAAGCCTGCCGAACGCAAACGCTGCCGGTGTGTGCGAGGAAACATCAGCAGCAGGGTAGAGCATGCTGCACACTGAGATGAGTGGGAAAAGTTCATAATCCTTCAGAGAGGCCTTAATGTTTTCTATTTGATGCTCACAAAAAAAATTCATGATTAAGTAACTGAAGCTCTGCATATGGACAACAGCAAAGGAAAAAACAGCCTTTTGGTGCTGAGTGTTAAAGAGTAGCAATAAAACAAAGACAAGCCTGTTGATTCGCCCTTTATCCTGTTTTATAATGCTCATAGTTTTTTTACATAAGTCACAGCGCTGAACAAAAACGTAGCCTGCATTTTCATTTAGAGAGCCACTCTAGTTATCTTGAACTTCTGCAAAGCTGGATGGTGACACAGCAAAAGCACGATGTGTCCTGACGTTTGTAACCCTCGCTGCCTCTACGTCATGCACATTATATGTAGTGGAGAGTTCCAAGATGGTAGGAGAAGTAGAACTTTTTTAAAGGTTTATTTTGGGCAAACCTTCCAAGCAGTCTTTATCAGATCTGACTGCTGATTGTACACGTGCAGTTTGTGAGTCCTTCAGACGACTGAAATGACAGTAAATCTACGTAATCCTAGAAAAGAGGGGGGGCCCTTGCAGCGAGAGTTGCTTCTAGAAGAATTTCCCCTCATCCTTCAAACCCGGTTGCTGCGGTTTGTGAGGCTGACTCGTGAGGTAACCCTGATGACATCACAGAAACATCAGCCGGGTTACTTGTGACTCCCCTAGGGGACATTAAACAGCTGATTTCTTGACTGAAGTAGGACTAACAAAGGAAAGTAAAGTGACATTCCAGCAAAGACTCTTTGAAACACTGGACGCATATTAGGCTGACCTCGGCTGCTGTGACCTTTGATCTGTTGAGCTTCTTTGTCACCGTCAGATTCACTTTGTTATAGTGCTTCTTAGAAGATGGCAGCGTTTCAATGAAATGCAAAGCAGATGTATTATTGTTGCAAAGGCGTGCTGGCTTCTACTATTTATGCAAAACATTTTGCAAAAGTAGCTGGAGCCTTTTCCTCCAAATCATCGCCCGGTTGGGCAGGAAGCGTCCGTTTCAATTTGCACATGTTACACTGTTTACATTTACGGTGGTTTTGGAGTAAGTAGACGAGTAGAGAGCGTGTGCACATGTGCTGAGTATGCCTCTGCACACGGATCATGGCATAATCAATGTAGAATAAAAAGTGCTCATTATATTAATAACAAATAGATTAAAATCACACAATAGAATCCTTAATGTGGCGTTCTTTCTTTCATACTTTTGTCAGGTGCTTGCTCACAGGGATCATTGGGAATCTCGCTCTGATGTCGCCTAGTTTTTACTTTAATTAACCTCTTCACATCCGCCAGGTGAACCACTTGTTTAGGGTCAGGGATAAAATGCATCTCAGCTTCATGCAAAACAGGTATTTCATGCTACTTCTCTTGTACGATTTCCTTTTGAGTATGTCTGATATTATACAAAAGGCTAGACGTGAACCTGAACCTAGGCCTGAACAGGTTGCTGGTGACCTCGTGAATGTTAGGGGGGTAGAAAGTGCCTGCTGTTGTGAATTGAATTGACTTGAATTAATCAGAAGAAGAGCATGAACTGTCTATGAAGTGGGAAATTACATAAGGTGCAATGGGAAGATCAAAACATGGAAGCCTCTTTTTTTTTGTTTATTTTTTACAGTGCAAATCAGCTTTGTCAGCTCTGTGGGAAATGATTTAAAATGGATACAAGAGCCGTTTTTTATTTACAGCATTGTCTGCTGAGTCTTCCTGGGACAAAAAACCCTGCTTCCACAGGAAGTGATGAGTTTTATATGTGCAGTGGGTTTGGACTAAATATAAAAAGAACAGGGCATGGACAGCAATCACCACCGCCACCAAGAGACAACAACAACATCAAAGGGTGAAAAAAAGAAGAAAAATCAGAGGGAAAGACGTCACGCTGCCCACACACTTTGACTGACAGCTGATCCCTGGGAAGTGCGGCGCAGACACTCTGCCGCAGCGACGTCGGCCAAACACAGCGACAGATCAGTTGAAACAAAAAGACCCCGTCCCCCACCACCTCCAGATGATCATGGCCGGCAAAACCCCGTTCCAAAACAATGACAGCGGCAGGCGTGATGAGAAAAGAAAAAGCAGTTTGCTGTATTTACAGCGGTGACAGCGTGTCCGCGACGTCCGTGACGTCAAAGCCCACTACTGTACGCGCTCTGTGATGGAGGATTGTTTATTGATCTGGCTCTTTGTGTTTATGCGAATGATTCGACATCCATGCTGCATTTACTTCTTCGTGGTGAGAGGGAAAGCTGCTGTTTTTGGCTCACTCGCTGCTCGCTCTGTGTGTGTGTGTGTGTGTTTATTCCACATGCACTCGGCTCGGTCTGCTCGGGGGGTGCACATGTAACGCAGCTCTCTTATTATGTTGAAGCCAGTTGAAGGGCTGTTCATAAAACTGTTTATACACTACAAAGCTTATTTATATAGGCCACTGGATTACAGCCTGGCTCTAAACACCACACACACAGATACACGTACACACGCATGCATATATTCACATGTACATGCAGATGTACCTGTCATTACAACAGGCCTGCATGACTGTGGCACAAGTGTGTGTGTGAACTGGCAGTGTGGATGCAGGACATCCCTTTGTGAAGTGTGCCAGAGCTGACAATGCATGTGTGTGTGTGTGTGTGCATATGTGTGGAGGAGCCTGGCTCCTCGCTCTGGTTTTATGTTCCCCGCTTGGCTGAACTGCTACTACAACTGCAGCAGAGGGCCGTGCACACACACCACACACCCTATGACTGTGTGTGTGTTTACTGTACACGCACAGCTCTGTATGAGTGGGTCTAATCTTTTATTTTGGCATTACGTGCATCAGTCTGTTTCTTTCTGTCATTCCCGCCACCTTTTCCCCTCCACTTTCTGTCCTTCGTCAGCAAATTGAAAGCATTTCGTAGTGCCAAATAAAGTCCTCTTCAAAGTAGGATAACGCATGTCGTTCCATTTTTTGTTTAACACGTTTGACTCTCGGCAACAGAGTAGACAACCTTAAACTGCCTGACTCCTGCAGTCTAAAATCACCAGAAATACAAGAAGCCCGAAACGCTCCCTCATCCACTTCCAGCAGGTATGAGCCTCGCTCTTCTAGTTTGCAAAGCCAGTATCATAGTAACCAGACATGCTGATCAGCATTTTCAGCCGCAAATGTGAATTCTTGTAGGCAAAAATAATGTGAGAGATGTGTTTTTTTTTTGCTAATTTCTAACATTTTACAAACCAAACAGCTATTTTATTGATCGGTATTGATGAACAATTAATAAAAGATAATAAAAACTTACTCCTAAAATGCTTTGTCACAAATTCTGAAACAGATTTGACTCTTTATCCACGAATGGCAAAATTCTGGAAAAATTATATTGTTATCAGGTTTGATGATGCCCCCTACTCTTCTCATGAGCGACAGTGCTAACAAGTAGCAGAACTGTGTATCATCTTTTCTTCTTCTTCTTTTTCCAGAACCACTGAGTTGTTAAAAACCAAATGGCATATTGTTACGCTCAACAGTTCCAGTAGTTGCTGTCCTCAACTAAATGGTATCGTGGCATATAGTCGAATTTTGGCTACGTTTCTGAATCCTTTACATTACGTAATAGTTCTGTATAAGACAGCGTTGTTGGATCATAATCCAGGAAAACACCTGATCCCACGGTTTCTGGCAGTATTTGCTCTTTTAATATTGATTATTAGAAAGAAGAAAAACATGACTGTTGGTGTGGAATTACAAAAAAAGAATTGTAATACATTTCAGATGCATTTGGTATCGTTTAAAAACCTGTAATTGAATATTTCCATTCATGAGTTAAAAAAACCATCACATTGCCACAGAAAATTATTTTCATGTGATATGTCAGGTAACAAACAAACCTGTAATTTTTCTTGTTCCATCTTGAGATGCTGAGGAACACGCCGCTTAATAATACTTAAAAAAAAATCACACACATAAACGCACAAACAGCACATATGGGGAACTCCCCCATCGCTGTCACCAACACACCCAGGACCAGCAGCAGCAGCGGCGGCGGCGGCGGCACTGACTTTTCCTGATAATTTGCGGAGGCTCATTTGAATTTTAAGCACTACTTTAATCTTCAAAGCTCAAATGGCTTTATGAATATGCATGCAGTGGGCAGACTTTAGTTCATTACCTAGTTGTAAATTCTAATGACCATTAGGTCCTCACAGTAATTGCCAATTGTTTTGCATTTTTGATTGGCCTATTACCATGCACATTCGTGGCGCACATCAGCCACGCTTGTCAGAGCTGGCATGTCAACGGGTGTTTGTGTGTGCGTGTGTATGTTCTCATTCGTGCCTTGCTTTCGAGATATGTGGGTGTGTGTTTGTGTGAGCTGGGTGTGTTTGTTAGGCTGATATAAATGAAAGTAACATTTTTTTTTATTGTGTGAAGATTGAGAGGCGAGCCAGAGATTGGACATATTTAATTTACATGATGTCTCGTCTGTTCCCTCATTACACTGCTCGTCTCACACACACACACACACACACACACACACACACACACACACACACACACACACACACACACACACACACACACACACACACACACAAATTTACAAAGCACACCCAATGCAAACCATCTGGCTCGCTCCTGTACGTGTCGGTCCTGACATGGTAAAATGATTTCTCAATGCTCATCTCTCTTTCGCTCTCTCGTTCTGTCAGCCTATTCATTTTTAGCGCCCTCCCCTTCTTACTGCTTTCTGTTTCTCCTTGAACAAACAGATGTCAGATACCTCTCTTTTCTCTCTCTCTCTCTCCTCGTCCCTCCCCAGCTCCATCTAAGGCTGCCATTTTGGAGACAGCGATTCGTCTTGCTAAGTGAGTTTCTCTGTAAACATCGGTGAAAACTCTTTAAAAAAAAAGAGACGGAAAGAAAATGAATTCCATTGTTCTGCACTCAGCAGAAAAACGTGCACACACAAAATGCAAGCACCTGTACGCACGCCTTCAAAAAGAAACTCATTCTGAAAAAGGCTCCTGTGAGAGGAAGACAAAAGGGGGGGAAAGTCGATGAAATAAAGCCATTTTTTTTAAATCAAATAACGAGGCTGGACAATTAAGAAAGTGAGAACAGCAACCAAGAAGAACTAATGCGAGGGCGCTAAGCTTCATGTTTTCTTCTCCGCTTCCCTTTGTTGCTTTTCCTCCTCTCATCTTTTTAGCCTCTCTCTCAGCCTCACACACAAACACACCTCGTTTTCCTCATGTCTTCCCAGTTTGTGTACAAGTGCTGTGAGGGAGATATGTGAACCTACATAGCGATGAAAAGGAATTCTTAATTGCCCAGAAATGAGCAATGTTACAAACGGTGGTGTAATGGACGCAGTCGAGTGGAAGGTGTGTGTTTGTGTGTGTGTTTCGAGGGGTTGTCTCTGGTAGGACTCACGAGGCCTGTTTCCTGAGGTCTCTTTTAGCCCGTTGCAAATACACACACACACACACACACACACACACACACACACACACACACACACACACACACTATATATATATACCTCTGGCTGCTGTTACTCACTTCAAAGTTGTTAATATTCAGCTGGGAAACTGTATCCAGAACACAGCTAAATTATTAAGCGTATGAACTTTTTAGGCAGTAAGATGAACTGATGGGCCACATCTATGAGATCCTCCTCTTCTTCATGTGTGTGTGTGTGTGTATACATGCCCTCTCCTTCTGCCCGATGCTTGGTCTTTGGCCAAGGGCATGCATAATTGATCCTGTGCCCGCTATCATTTTCTTGATGTAATTGCCCCAGCAAGATATGATGAAATCTAATGGATAATTTATCCCCCCCAAAAAACAGATAAAGAACCATTAAAATCTAGTTCTTAGACTTTTTTTTTTGTCTCGGTGTGCGCGGGTGTTTAGCAGTACACTTGTTTGCTGTGTGTGTGTGTGTGTGTGTGTGGTCAGTGTGGAAACAGTCGCTGCTTTCCAAACACTTTTCAGTGCAGTGGCAGTCATTATTGTCCAGATGTTTAATAAAACTGTTTAAGAACACAAAGTTTTAAGGTGGACGTAAAGAAGAACAAAAAGTAACTCATTTCTTTTTTTCTCCTGTGAAGGTGGGAACGTTTTTTAAATCATAAAAATCTTCGAGAGTCCTTAAGATTTCCCAGCCTGCAGCAGAATCACACAATCATCTAACTTCCGCTGTGATGACAAAATTGCCCTCCAAATTACGTCGGGCGTCACATCAGCTGCACTTAACACTTGCTAATGCTCACCTCCGCCAAATAAAAATAAAGTGGGCTTAAAAATGAAGACGTCTTTCTAAATGTAAAAAAAAAATGAAGAGGTGTGAAAGTAGTTCCTTGAGCTCCTGCCCCTGCAAAAAATTCATGTATTTTAAACGTTTTCACCTGCTTTTGATGAACTACTCTCCCTGCTTTTCACTTTCTTTGTCAGTCTTCACCCTTTTTTCTTCACTTTTTCTTCTCCCGTGCTGCAGTTTTCCACAGGAATACAGATGTGTTTCAACACGCTCAGGACTGTAGCTGACACTGCTGATCTCTCTCTCTCACTCGCACACACACACACACACACACACACACACACACACACACACACACACACACACACACACACACACACACACACACACACACACACACACACACTCAGACACACAGGTACAGTCTGTCTCCTTTAAATTAATGGAAGCTAACTCGTCTTTTGGCCTTTGTGTAATTTCCGTCCTTATTTTTTTGGTTTCTAGCTTGTTGAAAACCGTCTGTTCAAAGGTACTCTCCACTGCATAGGTGTGTGTGCGTGCGTGTGTGTCTGTGTGTACATGCAACACACCCCGAGCGCCGTCTGCCGACAGACAGACAAGACAAAGGGACACACAAACACACACACACACTGTTTATCTTTGCTGTTCGAGGGAAACGCAGGCCCCAATCTGCAATGCTGGGAGAGGTGTTGAGAGAAATGAGGGGAGGGAATGGGTGTGAGGGGGCAGAAAGACAGAAACATGGGGGCTATGAGGAGGAGAGGGCATAGGGGTAGAACGCCCTAGGGGGACAGGGGATGTGAGGGGGAGAAAAAGAGAGAGAAAGACGCAGGGGAGCGAGGTAGAGAAGACTGGGTCCTGGTGGCGACTGTCCATTAACAGATGAACTTGGCCGACGTCCAACTGTTTGATGAGACTGGTGTCATAAGGCTGTGTGTGTGTGTGTGTGTGTGTGTGTGTGTGTGTGTGCTGGGGGGGCTTCACATGCACACGCACACGTGATTACACACACCGTCTTTCCTTGCTCCTGCTCTGCATATTAACCCTCTCCTGGTGTTCAATGTAAGCTCTCATTCTCATTTTTATCTACCTGCACACACAGCCTTTGGTATCTCTCTCTCTCTCTGTCACACACACACACACACACACACACACACACACACACACACACACACACACACACACACATGCGTGTGCGCTCATAATTCAGCAGGACTAGTTCAGACCGGTTTGCTGGCATGGAAACCGTGCCATGCAGGGTTAAAGAAGGAAAGCAGAAAAGTGAAAAATAAAAAAAATAAAACAATTAAAACAACAACAACAAAAAAGTTCAAACAGGCAGAGAAATTTACAGCAGAATTTCCACTAATGCCCCTGACCTGCCGAGCCCTTCACTTCAAGAGACAGAAAGACTGAAAACAAGGAAAACCGCGCATAGAGTTAGACAGATGGGACAGATGCAGGCAAGGCAAAGGGAAAGCAGGAGGAAGTAAAATATACAGTTTTAACCTCCGTGGAACTGTTGCTTGTGTAACTGAGCGCGAGTTGACAGTGCAGGAGCACGCAGATATTTACAGCAACAGCCGGGGTCAGGAGGATCAGCAGGAAGGAGGGAGGGTTACGCACTGTGTGTGAATTCACACTGCTGCTGCTGCTGCCCAGCAGGTTCAGTGGGTTTGATGCCTTGCTTAAGGGCACGTTCACGTCAGTTGGCTGTCTGGTTGCAATATAGGAAGTAAGAGGAGAGCTTTTAGCTGTAACTGTCATGGGGGTTGTTGTTTGTTTTAAGATGCATTTACTTTATCCTGTGCTTCTTTACTTCTTCTTACTGTATTGCTCTGGGAATATTTGCAGCACTCTTGTTTTTTTGGGATCAGGTGACAGGTGTTTGATACTGTCGATTTTTCTTCTAAAAATGGCTGCGTTAGGAATGTTGACTCTTCTAGACTCTGCCCTCTACTTGGATGTGCTTTGCTGTGTTTTTCTGCCAGTATAATAAAGTACGGCATGTTCACCTCAACCCATCACTAACAAGGATCAGAGGTGACGGGAGTAGCTGAGTTGCGTTACTGTAAAATGGTTGTTGACATAAAGAAAAGAAGCTTTTTATAGTCAGCAGGTCAAGCACGTGTAGAAGTTCCTCATGAAGCGTTATTAAAAAGAGAACTTAATATCTTATATCATTTGCTCCTCTTTCACACATCCACAGAATTCTGCAAGGCTGTTTGTATGTTTAAAGGCAATTTTCCTTTGCTGCATGTTCAGCTGGAGAAACATGGTTGATACACGACAGGTATGATATGTAGGAGCGTGCAGGAGCTCAACCTCACATAGTTGTGTAGAAAGATGCCGTGCTCTGGTGAAATGCTTGCTGTAAATATGTACGTCTGGAGAGACACAAATCATTGGTCCTCATGAGAGTTTTAAAAGCCATGACCAAGAAATCTTTATGATTTTTATTTTGTATAGATATGGAGTCATGTTTCTGACAGGGCTGTCACATGATTGTGTCATTTATCATTGGTTGGTGGAGCTATACTGTGTGTATGATTTCATGTCCGACATATGATAGGTCAGGTGGTATGTGGAATCTATGTGTGCTCTTACCTTCAGTGCAGCTGTAAACTGGACCCCATGACTTTACACATATACTGAAATACATGCTGAGAATGCTGCAGCGTCTTTTACAGCAAGCTGTCCTGCAGGCACACTATACATTATTTCTTGAATGAACAGTAACCGTTTCAGATAAGAGATTAGTGTTGCAGAAAATTGTTAACCTGGTGAATTGTGATGCAAAGTTTCCACATTCTGCTCCTGACCATGTGTTCACCTTTGATTTTGTCAGGTAAAAAGAGCGCCACTTTCATGACACAGAAACTCTGACTTTAAGGTTGACATAGTTCGCTAAGCCATTAATCTCATTTTGTAGTACACCCCTCAGGTGTCTCCACATCTTAGCTTGTACACATTAAACGCATTAGCATCCTCTGTTGGCAAACACTGCCAAGAGAGGAAGTGCCCAGCTATGAAAAGCCGCTTTGTTTCTTTGGTTCTCAAGAGTTGTTGCAGAAGTCTGTTCTTATGAGCATTTAATTTGTTGCCTTTTTGAATTGGTGGCTGAGCTGCAGTCACAGTACCCCCACCTCTATACACCTCCCTGCCAATGATGCACATTGGAATTTTCAGCTTTAATCCATCACAAGTAAATTCTTTCTCACAAAAAAAGTACACTTCTTAAATCCTTCCAATTATACCCTTAAATGCTATTTTGACAAAAACACCTGAGTGGGGCTTTTCTCATGGGTTTTTAATATCGCCGTGTTGGAAGTGTGGCTAAGATCAGTGACCACTGCTGCAAATCCAGAATAAGCAGGCCATCGTGCCCACACACACACACACACACACACACACACACACACACACACACACACACACACACACACACACACACACCCACCCTCGGGCTTGGAAGTGGTGTTACTCACTGGTCCTACCTTTGGCTATATCACTCCTCAGCCCCCCTCCCTCCTGCAGGCTGTTTATGGCAGCTTTTGCTGCATTAGAAATGAGAGCTGTTTGGCTTGGAGCTACCATATCGGCCACCTTCTTTTCTCCCTGTGCTCTAATCTTATGTAAACACAGAAATCAGCTCCAAGCTCACTCTGGCAGATGCAGGCCAGCAGTGATGTCCCACTGTGATATATCCCTCTAAAGCCTGGATTAAAAGTTTGGAGGCAGGGAGCATTTAAGGGAGGAAAGTTTATATAGGAGCTATTTTTTTTCTGGGTGGGATGCTATCATCTCTTTATTTATGCATGACTAAACAAAAGGAAAGACGGAACTAAGGTCGGAAGTCAGTTGGATTGTATTCTGACTTCCAAAGAGAAGGAAGCAGTAATTGTTCAAGAGAAATAAAATCTTGCTCTTTACACGTTACAAAGCAAATTAGAAAGCCAAAACTACTGTTTTACTAATAGGAGGGTGGTGGGACTACGCTTTTAAGTGTCTGGCCTGCCAGAAATCAACAAGGAGATATAGAAGTGAAGGAGGGGGACGAGCGCTCCCAAAAGAGGGACAAAGATAAAGCGGAAGGCGATGGAAAGAAAAAGATATCAACACCACGCTGCAAGAAACATGTTGTAGTGTGACCCGTGTCCAGCTCTGTGAATGCATAAAAGCATCTGTCTTCAAAGATGCATTTTAGGTACGTGCATGCGCACGGATGTGTGTTTGTGTGCGTCGGCGCCTGTCTGTGTGTATCTGTGTCCGTGAATGATCTATGGTTTGTGTTTACCGTGCCATATTTCGGCCCGGCCTGCCATCAGTGGCGTATGAATGATAAATTGCAGATGTCCATCGGATTCACCCGAGCACCTGTGGTCCTTCTCTCCCCCGGCCGCATGGCAGGAAAGCAGAAATAATAAATAAATAAGTAAAGTGAGAGATAAATAAAAAGGCCTTTCAGGGATGCAGAGTTCTTTTTTTTGTCTCCAGGGCTTGTTCAGGATACAACCTTATTTTTTTATGTATAAACAGAAAATGAAACAAGTTTCTTTTCTTTAACCACCTTTCTGTTGTCCACTTTTGACCCAAGTTGAGTCTCTGCTTTTGTGAGTCTGCACAGATAAGACAAACCCAGCAGTCAGGGAAGATTTTTGTTGGCAGCCTTGTTTTGAGAGGCCTTTCACCATTGACATGAAAGTCCAGCTAATTTCACGATGCAGTGAAGGAGAATTTACAGCGCTGGTTCATCCGATTGTTTTCTGTATTTATAATGTTCTCTCTGTCTTCCTTCTCTCTCCCCAACCGGTTGCAGCAGATGGCCCCGCCCCTCCCTGAGCCTGGTTCTGCCAGTTTCTTCCTGTTAAAATGGAGTTTTTCCTTCCCACTGTCACCAAAGTGCTTGCTCATAGGGGGTCATATGATTGTTGGGTTTTTCTCTGTATGTACTATTGCAGGGTCTACCGTACAATATAAAGTGCCTCGAGGTGACTGTTGTTGTGGTTTTTGCGCTGTATAAATAAAATTGAATTGAATTGACATATGAAGTTAAAATGAAATACTTAATGTTTCATCTGACTTTATACCAACCTAGAACGGTTTGAGAAGCTAGGCCCAACATGCTTTTTGGACATTTTCATTTGTTGCACGTTGCTTTTGTGCTCAAACATCCATCTATTACTTGACTAATAATTTTAGCTCAATGCTATAAAAGCAGATTTATTTCCAGTGGCCCTGAGAGATCAAATGAATTGCAACTTAAAAAAATACCAGCAAAAAGAAAAACGCTGCAAAAGCACGCAAAGAGCAACAGAAGTAGAATAAAATGTTTATATGAAGGCTCAGCAAAGATTAGAGGAGTGAATTAAGTGTAGCGGTAAGCAGACAGAGTTGTTAATGGAGGTTAAGAGAGCGTGGTTTCTTGATATATAAGAGCTGATTTGGATGGGAAAGCGGTGCACATGGTAGAGCGGTGAGGAGTGTGTGCAGGGTTTTTTTGTGTGCTGTTTTTGGGTCGCACTCTAATTAATTTGTGATAGAGTCTGCTTCATCATCCAGGACGTCCAACCCGGCTTTCCTCCCTAAAACTGCAGTGTGTCAGATCTTTGCTCACACTTTTTCCCACCTGCTTCTCCTGCACCACCACTGTGAGACATCTGCTGCTTGAGTGTGTTTTTTGGCGTTAACATGTGTACTTATTAAAGTGCAGTGTAGAGTAGTCTGATGTGCTTTGTTTCCACCTGTTTAAGTCTCTGATGTTGCACACGACTGCGCTGTTTTTTTGCCCCTGAAAGGCTCGAGAAGCATCGCGAGCCGTCCTCTTCCCTCTCCACTTTCTCCTTTGCTTCTTCCTCCAGTCTTCCTCTAAGTCGCTCGCCCCACTCGCCCTCACTCTCTCCCCCTGCTGTGTTTGTGTTTTCTCGGCCTGCTTGTCTCAGTAACAGTAAATACCCTTGCTACCTGACACAGATCCACCTTTCTACTTGACCGCGCACACAGAGAAGGGCAGCTGTGTGCGCGTGTGTCAGTGAAAAAGTGTATTCTCCAGTGACCCTCTGCCCTCTAGTGAACGGGGACTGAGTTAACACACATAAGCACACACACACACCTACACACATGCACGCACCCCCCCCCCCCCCCCCCAGGCAGCCCCCTTCTCTGAGATAAAACACAGGTTTAATCTTTGACACTGTGTCCAAACTGGCCTCTTTGCAGGTGAGGGGAACCTCCTGGGGAACGTGTGTATGTGTGTGTGTGTGTGAGAAGCTGTTAGTTTCGGTGTGACCTAAATGTGGAGGACAATAGCCTGGAGGCTATGTGTGTGTTTGAGTGAACATACCGTGCAGTATGTGTTGTCTTTTTTGTTGCCTCTGTGTGTTTCTGTGTTCCTGTTTCTTTTTTCTTTTTTCTGCTTTCTTCTCCATCTGCCTTCTCACTTTCTGAAGTCGATGATGCAACTATGTCAGATATTGGTTTTAATAAAATAGACAGTGTTGGCGAGTCAGTCAGTCAAGCCCGTTGTGCTCGAATCAGTACACAGTGGGCCTGTGAAAATAAACATGGTTTGTGGGGCTTCCTGTTAATTCCAGAATTTCATCTAAAATCCTTCTCCTCACATACAAGGTCTTGAACGATCAGGCCCCATCTTATCTTAAAGACACGTCCCAGACTGCTGGCTCACTTACATAAGGTATTTAAAAGTACAGTGGGAGACTTTCAGGCCCCTTCTCTATGGAACCAGCTCCCAGTTTGGATTCAGAGACAGAGGCTCTACTTTCAAGATGAGACTTAGAACTTTCCTTTTTTAAAAGCTTGTAATTAGTGTTGGATCAGGTGACCCTGGAGCTCTCCATGATGCACTGAGTGTTTCTTCTTCTCTGAGCCTGGTTCTGCTGGAGGTTTCTTCCTTTTAACGGGGAGTTTTTCCTTCCCACTATTGCCAAACACTTGCTCATGGGGAGGAGGGTCATCTGATTGTTGGGGCTTCTTTCTAATACTGTTGGATTTAATCTTACAATATAAAGTGCCTATTCACAAAACTAAAAATACTTTCTCATTTGTCTCTCATGGCGTAGCACCTGCAAACACTCTAGTTTTATGTTTTCTGGTATGAAATGCCCTTCGAGCATGTGGAAATTACACCAAATAATAGTGTGGGCACAAATTTTTAGCCAGCAGCTGCTTTAATATAGCCGTTTCTTAGCAGGCATCTTCAGGAAGCCTTGTTCACGCATTATTTTTGTCCTCAAATATGAATTTGCAGTTTATTAGTACAAGCCTGTCACAGTGTGTAACAATGGTCCCCCTGCCATCCAAACATGAGCCTCTGCTTCATATAGTAGCACAGGGCAGCTCGCTGCTGTTGGTCAGGACAGAATACTATCAAGCTGAGGCTATGCATTCAATTCCTGCTTGAGCGAGTGATTACTCTGCAGGGTCTCCTCAACATCACTTCACTCATCCCCCGCTTTCACATACTCTTATGTCATAGGGTGTTATATCTGGAAATTAGAAAAGGGCTGTGACACTTGTAATTGTCTACTAGATATGGTTATTCATTGGTTCATTGTTATCATTAATCTCATTCATATGCATGTGGAAAATTATGTAGCTATACAGTGAGTTCCCGAGTAGTTAAAAAAAGGAAAAGATTTTGCATACAGCCCCCAAACAGCGTCTTAATCCCTCGTCGTCATTGAAAATAGATCTGTGATACGCTCCACATGCACAGACTTACTTTACATAAACACCAAATTAAGTTAGTTTCACTCTCAGCTCCTCACACACGCTTGCTGTCTCGCGCTCGCCCACACTCCCGTCGTTTCTCTGTCTCCTTCACTCTCTCTCTTTCCCGTGCTTATTTTCAGTCCAAGATCACTTCAATTAAATCCCCCGAGTAAAAAGCGACCGGGCGCCACTGGCGATATTGGTTATAAAATTTTGAATTTCGGAGTATTAAAATCAAATTCAGATCGTCAACATGTTAAACAATCATCATCTGGACTGCCACAAGCTGACGCTCACTCATTTTGAGGTGGAAAATCGGCCCTGCCGGCCAAATCTTTTCCATAATAGATGCCTAGAAGTGTAATTTTGTGGCCCGAGCTTCTGTAAAATCCCAGAATTCCTGTTTCGTTTGCAGCCCTCTGTGATGATGGTGATGTTTCAAATGGAGATATTGACCTTTTAGGAATATTTACCATGTAATGCAATTATACTACTAATGGATTTGGCCCACTGATCTTTTTATGCACTGTGTCAGCGGGCCAGTAAAACATTGCTGGCTTTATTACAACACACACACGTACACACACACACACGCCATGCAGACCAGTCAGGCCCTGTGCTCATTTGCGTGTGTATGTTCAACATCTATAATCCTCTCTCCCTTGTGCAATCGCACACGGGCTCAAGCGCACATGCATGCGTGCGCACACAGTCACAGACACACACATGCACACCAGACCCCGCGCGAGTGTGTGTCTGCCAAGTCGAACGGCAGGCTGCCAGCAGAAAAGGGGGCTGTGATTGGGGTGAAGGCTCATCTGGTGGGGTTAGCCAGCTATAGCCACACACACACAGACACACACAAACACACACTGACAGACATACTGACCCAATGCCCAATTAAATTAACAGACTTTATTAGCTCAACACGGCCCCCCAACCGCTGGCCGTCGGTCTCCGGCCACGGTTACAGGAGCGCTTGCTGTTAGCATGTGGAATGCTAATGTTTTCAACCGCTGCTGTCAGACTGGTGCTGAGCTCCACTCTGCTGGTGCTAATGAGCCAAATCTACACCTTCAGGTTCCGTAAGTGGAGCATAATGTAAGTACAGTTTGAGTTAGAGCCCATCCCGATCACAGATACCACATTCAGACTGATAAGTAACAAAAAACTGCACTAAGCAAAGGTCGGACAAATACAGAAAACCATTCAGGCTAATGTTTATGATGTCTTCAGTGAAATCTGCACTTTCCATATGCTTGTGTTTTTGAGCCTCAAACACTAAATGGACTGCAGTTGGGTAGTACGTCAAAACGTAGTTAGCTCCTGAAAAATCATTTTTCTTAAAAAAAAAAACCTTCATAAACGTCCACTTACTTGTTTTCAAAAAGCTTCCAGCTTCACCTCATGGTTTTAATTAGTAGATGGAGTTGAAAATCTAAACAAACTGCTTCTAGTTAGTGTGGATTAGTAATGAGAAGAGTGGTACTGGGACCAGAACTGTATTTTAGTTCAGACCACTTTAGTTGGGTTGCAAAGCAGCTTGCAGATGTGCAGTTTTAACGCTGAGGTCAGTTGATCGGCTGTAACTAAAGCTGAATTTGACTTTGTGCCGTCCCTAAGAACACTAAGATCAATTATTTTACATTTTATAATAAATTGATTTTTACGTCTGCGTGTCTGGAGGAGCTTCATCAAATTGGAGAAAATAACTCTGTGATGATGTCATCAGTAATATTTTCTCTGATGCTAAATTTGAGCATTTAACAGCATAAATTTATAACACGGGGTGCTTTAGAGGGGAAATTATGATTTAAAATATGTAAAATGGTAACTGCGTCCATATATTGGATCTGTAGCTCCAATTATGGTAAGCCAGTCTGAACTGTATCCCTGCACCATGCCTGAAAGGAAATAATGTAAAGTCCAAGCTGCTTTAGGAACCCGAATGTACCAGTGAGCTTCTAAACTTCAGCCGCACTTCACCTTCAGACCACTGCTGACACCTGCCCCACCAAGTATTATCACTCATACTGGTCATTTCCTCTTTTTCACCTGTGCGTGAACATCTGGCTGCAGGCCTGACGAAAACGGGTAGTGAGAAATGCGAAAGGCCGTTGAGGCGAAACGTGGCTGTCTGCGACGGGATTGATTTGAGCATGATTTGTGTATGAATGAGTGTATTTGTGTCTGTGCACATGTGTGTGTCTGTAATCTCTCCGCTGTGTGTGTGAGTCACGGTGGTTTGTGTTCCGTGCTCTGGTTGTCTAGTCTAAATATACCAGCAGACCATGAGAACAATTCTCCCAGTGTCTTTCTTTCTTCTTTTTGCAGCCACCAGCCCTCTGACACATATTGGCACTTAGTCGATGCCTTTCACTCCTGATATAACACCATTTCTGTCGGGAAAAGATTCAAATAGGAACCATTTTAAGGCCAGAGAGTGCATTAACAGAGCTATGATGGCCGTCAGTTTTTTTTTTAATAGATATATTTGCTGCCTTGTTGAGACCTTGAGGCTCTTTTAATGGACAGAAGAGAAAGAAAGGAGGTGGTGGGAGGTTATAGCCAAGACTTTATCAGCCAGATAGAGAGCGTCAGTTTAGGAAGGAGCGACAGAGGAAAGGAGAACGACATACAGACGCTCAGTGAGACAAAGAGGGAGGGCAGATGGTAGAAAGAGTCGGCACGATGTGTGAAAAGCAACAGTTAGTCGGTGTCTTCGCTCTGTGCCAGTCTGGCCTAAATATGGCATGCTTTTGACACTTTCTCCCCTCGCTCACACACACACACACTCTATCTCTCGCACAGTTTCGGCAACGTATAAAGAATATAGCTACATTCACACTGTTTCTGCATAAAAATTGCTCAGCTCTGTCGTGCCAGAGTCGGGTTAAAACTGGTCTCTTTTTACCATATTTTAACACGAGAGCTGTAATCACAAGTTGACACCACATTAGTCTTTCTCAGAACACTACATTTACATTGTATTACAGTAACAGACACACTGTGGCTCACGTCTTTGACACTGTTGACTGTATGACATTTAAAAAAAAAAGAAAAAAATGAAAAACTGACCAGTGGCAGTGTTATTGCGAGCTGTGAGGGATGCCACAGCAGCAATCGAAGCAGAACTCAGTCTCAGAAGTTCTCAAACATTTATACGTACACGGCACACTAGTCAGTCAGGCAGTGCAAGCTCAGTAAACACAAGCTGTGATATTTACAGTCTTCTAACAAAGGGAAAGACTGATTACTGAAAAGGACTACCAGGCACAAGGTGAAGAGCCAAATGCATTAAAGGGGCCTCCAAAACCGCACTGTAAACCCAAAGAATTTGGCAGAACTCAACTTGTCTGAGGCTATTGATGTCCTTGTTTTTTTCTTTTTAAGCTGATGATTTAAAATTCAAATGTCTTTTAGAATTCAAAGGTTTCTGATTACACTATTTTATTACAGTTCAGTTTCACTGATTATCAAGTCTGCTGCAATTTTGTTTTAGTCACGACTTTGTTCATAGTGGGGTTTATGCACCGTGTGTCCGTTGTTTTAGGCACTCAGAAGTAGCGTTTACCTCACAGTAAATGCTGCAGTAACTGTTCGTTGTGCTTATTGTTTATAAAACAAATACATTAATACCCGGCAAGAAAATTACGATCTGTTTATTTTTTTCTTTCTTACTCTGCTCACTCCTATCTATGCTACTTCAGTGATAATCAATAACTCAACCACCCACTTCACTCAAGGTGTTACTGCGTTGCTGTTCTATCATAAATGTAAAAACTATAACACAGTGGGGGGAAAAAATGACAAAACAACTCAACAGAGTAGTATATATCCAACATTTACAAGTAGTCTGAAATTATACTTTTACATAGGTCATGAAATTTTTAAAAAATCTGTCTCAGCATTTAAACATTTTGGTTTACATACAGTGTTTTTTTAAGGGGGTGAAAAGTGAACTCAAAAGATAGCATATTTATTCATTTATTTGCTTGCTTGATACTTTTAAAAGCCCCCTTTTTGGTTATTATTTTGGTTTCCTGTGCGTTGCTCTGATGAGCCAACATTCAAAGAAGAAAAACTACACCATGGATGGGCGAGCCTATTGTCGCATAACAGGATGTGATTCTGAGAATTTTAATGTTTACTAAAAGAACCTGAACCAGCCTCCTCTTCCTTTACCTGAGCACTCTGACAAAGACAGAGTAGTCCTGAAATGTGTATTATCCATGTTTCAGGACTGTGGCACTTTCAAGCTAATGGCATATCTGTTTTCAAGAGCTGCTGCTACAGCACACTTCTCACTGGGTTATGTGGTATGACGGCAGAAAATGTGTCACGTGTCGTTGTTTTTATAAATTCTGGTGTGCAATTTACACCATCAGCAGTCTGTCTTTAAAAACTTAATTCCACTTATTTTGTGTTAGTCACTTTTACTGCTTTTTAATCCTGTACTCAGTCGATGCTGCAGTATGTTGTGTTGGCTTTTCAAATCAAACAGTTCTGCCCTGCAGACTGGAGAAAACAGACATGGCCTCATTCTTTAGCAAAACTGAAGCGGGCACGTTTTTGTGAAAATTGTGTTCTAGGCAGGATTTTAATGCTTTGACTAAGGGAATTTGGGCATTCTTGGAAATGAGTGTGGAAACTGCTTTATGGCCTTATTGGACTTGATTGATTAATATGAAATACCTTTATTGTTTAGGTATGTAATTTGCTGGATCTGGTTATTTTATCCATCACCAGTGCCTAACTTGCTGAAAGAGATTGATGTTACTTAGATTAATACTCAGATGGAATTTTACAGCTGCTCCTACGATGAAATAAAGTGGCTGTTTATTTTCAACTACTCTTTCTTTCTACATGAAGACCTGCAGACCGTGTGGTTACTTTGTCTCTCTGCACCACTCGAGATAAGCGTCCAGGATATGTTCCTTCAACCCGTGTGACCCTGACAGATAGCGCCAAACTTAATCCCACACACGCTCACACATACACGCACGCCTCCGTCCCCTCTGGCTCTTCCTCCTCCTATAGGCAGAGACATATAGGGAGGTGAGAAGGGGGCGGTTGGGACAAATTTTTTTGGCAGTGGTTAGTAGGCAGCATGCAGTATATGGACACACACACACACACACACACACACACACACACTCTCATATGCAGAGTTATGTTTCAACTTGATTTACAAGGCTCAGCTGCAGGGAATGAGAAAAAAGCAAAAGAGGGCGGGACTTAGATGGACAGAGAGAGAGAGAGAGAGAGAGAGAGAGAGAGAGGAGTGTGGCTTACAGGTAGCAGGTCTGAGAAAATATAGCAATTGTATAACTGATTTAAAGAGAAGTGGTGCATGATTTTACAAGGTCAGGGAGCTTCTGCCCTGTAGTAAAACTAAAGTTTGTCGTTAAGGAAATATTAATTTGTGTACCTGACACATTGCTATATGGCCTCCATATAGAAAAGAGGCATGTAGGTTAAATAAAGAGGGATCAATATGTACAGAATATTATGATATCTATATAAGATCTGAGGGTTTTTCCCCTCCAATCCAATCCACAGAAAACTCCCCCTCTGTGAGCAGTGTCTTTGTCACTCTACTCTAAACAACACACTTCAAGGAGGCTTCACGGCAACTTGTTCTTTAATGGAAAACAGTTCAAATGAAAAGTTTACTCTTCAAATGCTTCTTTCATTAAAGACATTTGTCACAGCGAGGAAATCAGGTGTCATTAATAGTGAGATGAAAAACCTGTTAAGATGAGCCAACACATGTACCGCTCCTGCTGTGACAAATAAAAAATGAAAGTTTAGAGATATTCTGAAGTGGAAATGTTAGTTTTTGTAGGAAAATCTAAATATTTAATCAGAAATAAAAATCAGTGCAGAGAATTTTTAAGGGTTTAAATATAATTTGTGTTGAATAAAAAGATATTCACACTTTTTACTTTAAAGTAATAGTAATATTTGTGCAGCTTAATAGTTGGTAACATGGTCCTGTTCAGACTCTCATGCACTGGTGTTGAGTGCTATAAAATTAGCAGTACTCTGGTAAAATGACAGTAAGTAGACATGGCCCAACCTGTATGGGAGTTTAATCTATGAGAAGGCCTCATGTTTTGTATGTTCTTCATATGCTTTGTGTGCACAAGTAAAGCACAAAGACTGTGACTGACTCTTCAGAGCAGTAATAGAGGTTAATGTCATTATGACACTCAGGGTAGCAACTGGTGGCTCTAATGAGGAGTTCTTTCTTCACGTGTGGCCACTCTGCTGGATTTATGATCAGAAAAACAGCAATAGGCTTTTCTAATAGGCTGACTGACCTTCTCATCAGGAAGCATTTTTCTAAAGATTGCCTAATAGCTGTTATGAATATGATGGCCTTGTGGGTTATTAAAAGCTAACAAGAAGGAGAAAGATATCCTACCCTTAATGTTGTGTGTTCTATGTGTGTATGTGTGTGTGTGTGTGTTGAGCCCAGAGGCTTCTTGAATGTTTCCTCTCTCTCACTTGTGTTCTTTCTTTTATCACGAGGCCGTGCAAATACTGCTGAAGTGCTGAATGACCTGCTGATAAAGCTGAATAAGCCAGGAGTGTGTATGTTTGTGTGTGAACATGTAGGTGTGTGTAGGTGTATTTTCTTGATGATGACCAGTGTTTTGTCTTCCTCTTTCGCCCCTCATCTGTTCTAAAGGAGATGGTTGAGAGAAAAAAACTGGTTAAAAAATCTTAAGGTGCAAAAAGAAAAGGAAGAGGAGGGATAGCAATAAACGGGTACACCAAGCTCGCCATTTCCTTCTAGGAAAAAGTTGTGTCGTGGAGAGTTCAGCCTTAAATCATGTCTGAGCATGAGCTGACGAGATTCCCAAAGCTATCCACTTGTGAGGAACAGAACCTGTTTAACCTGGAACCAGAATTCTTTCTCCCTGTCAGGAGCTGCTGTAGTTGCTGCGCCTTGGGTTTAGATGGACAGCTTATTAACTACATGGTATTAAATGCTACAATTACACAATGCCTTTTATAGAGGATTTAAAATGCTATAATCCAAATTTGGTGAAACTTCATACAAAATAAAACAAATCATAATAAAGGAGGGGTGCATAACCCGGAAAAAACACAGATGTTCAAGGTCCTGTGTATAGAGTAAGTCCAAAGGAATCGACAAACAGACAGATGTTTCTAAAAACGCCACTAAAATGCTTTGAATCATTTAGTGTTAAGTGCAGGTGTGTCTGTGCATGGGAAGCATTCTTCAGGGAACTTCACTTTTAAGTTTGTCATTGAGTTGAATGACAGACTCAGTTCTGTGACTGAGTTTCTTCACTTGAACAGTTAAAAGGTGAGGACAATTTCTATGCAGAATTATGCACCACTATCACTACAATCCATCCATGGAAATTATAAAATGTCAAATGCAAATTTTAAGTGTGTTGAGGTCCTTTATCACGTCTCCAACAAACACTGTGGTCATATGGTCATCTTGAGGACACAGCCAATCAGAAAGAAGTTAGCTTAAAGGGAAAGGGGGTGGAGCTAAAGGAGCTTGTTTCATGAAAGGGGTTGCACCAAACTAAATAAGGATTGTTTGCAACTGTGAATTATGCAAAGCCAATCCTAACCCCCCCCCCCCCCCCCCCCCCAAATATACAGCAGGGAATGAGCATAATGAGGCAACTTTAACAAATCTCATGAATTATGAGGCCATGGAGGGCAAGTATTTAAGGCCTCCCAGCAACAGTAAAGAAAAGCGAGCTTAAGAGTTAAAAAAAAAAGAAAAGAAATGCAAGTTCACAATTAATTGGTAAAAAGAATAAAAGGTCATAAAAAGTATGTTTAAAACTAGAGGAAACTACTGGCCAACTGCTCCTCACTAACAGAGAGCAACATGTGGACACTCCTTTACCTTTATCTCGGGGGGAAGTATGGTTTCTCAATTATCCTTGTTTGGCTATCCCCTTCCGACCTGTGGCTGTATTTACGCGAACGCCCATTTTATCCATGGCTTTTAATGGCATATAAAAAAATCACTTCCTCATCAAAATGCCCTCTCCTAATAGCTTTTTAGAGTTGTTTGGGAGCTGTTTGGGTTTGGTCATTAGTGGACCATGAATAAGTGTGTGTGTGTGTATGTGTGTGGTGTTTTGGACTGAGAGGCGCTACTAGGTTGTCCCACTAGGTGGGATAAGGGTTGGTGGAGAGTTGGGAGGAAGGGGGGCTGGGGTGGCTCCCATATCCAGGCTGTGTCCATGAGGGTGGGGTTGGTGAGGGTTTGGGAGGGTGTGTGGTGCAGCACTTAGGCCATACTGGGCCTGATGGGAATGCCAGGCCCCCACACCACTTTCCAAATCACTAATGGAGCATCTTTGGACCCAACACAGCACACACAGACACACCTAGACACACACACACAAAGCTGCAGACAACAAGATGTTTAGACACGAGAAACTAGCTTTGAACTGCACTTTTTTCGCTCAAAGTTGACGAGATCAGCAGAAAAAAAGCTCCACGTGTACTGTAGCTCCGCCCATCGCCCTCTCCTTTCCCACTCTGCTTTGCTTTTCACACCTCTCAATTATTTACTGGCCTTTTTGTCCACCGCTGGTGGCTTGGCCCCAGGCATATGTCATTGTGTGTGTGTGTGAGCATGTTTGTGTATGCAGAAATGAATACCGTTTCACACACTAACAGAAGTCTTTTATCATTCAGAAATGTTGTCTGTACCATATGCTCACGCAGGTGCTGACCGGTCACCGGCATGCTGGAACCATTTTTCACAGCCCCAGTGGTGACACAATATGGGAGACGGTGTGGTGGCTTTCGGAGATGTATTCTTTTTTTGTGATATAACATCTGATTTTGCATTTCAATTCTTGCGTATAAAAATAAGTGTCTTATGCACATTTACATCCTACATGACAGAAGTTTCAGAGGGTTGCAACCTCACGTTCTCCTTTTGTAAAAATATGGTTTTACGTACACATTTACATTACACATGTAAATGAACAGGTGAGGCGTTGTATTATGGGGAAAGGTATTAAACTGTAACTATAATTATTTAACAAAAATACATGAATATCGAAATTCATCAACATATTAATATTTCCAAGGCTTTTTAACCCTTATTACATTATATGTTACAGCAGCCTTTCATAACCCTAACACTTCATAATAATCCTCAGTTATAAATTGAAAGCTCATAGCTAATTAAATGTATTTAAATTGTTACTTTGGTGTTAATAAACAGTGAAAAGCTAATTAATAATAATTATGCTTATTGTTGTGCTAATAGTCAATAGTCTTACTCATGCTTACCTTTGTTATTAGTTTTTGGACTAAAAATATAAAATATCAAAATAATAATGCAGTTCTATAGGTTTATATTTAGGTGACAAACAGTTATATTCTTATAACATAACACTGTTTATATAGATATTTTGTATACATAAAGTAATGTTATATTGCATGTATAAAAACAATTCAAGATATTTCTGTGTGTCAAAGCCAATAAGAGATGATATAATTTGAAGTGTTTGTTAATTATTACTAAATGTTACTGTACAGATCTATGAGCCTGTCTGATACTCAGAGGGATCTTTTTCTGTTACTGGTTACTTTTGAACCCAAACTGTAACTTTTCCCAGAGTCCAACCAAGAAAGTGTGACGCTTACACCAAACAGTTAGAGAAGGTGAACAGGCCTCTGTGTCCTGTGAGTCACATGGTTGAACAAACTATTAATAACTAATAAGTAAGAATTATAAAAGATTATTTCACCATTGGTTAGTAGTGGGAAAAAGGTTTTTTAACTACAGTTTAATTAACTATCAATTTGTTATTAATTAACAAAGGTTAATGCTTTATGAAAATAGAAGAAGTGTATACCCCTGCTTACAACAACTTCATAGAGTCTTATATATTAAATGTCGCAAATATAATGTTTTAAAAGCTATGAAGCATTAAATGCAGCTTGCAAAGTCTAAAACAGGGTAAATGGTGGTAAACGTTGTAATGAATAATGCATATGTTGGTTGTTCTTGCCATAAATTACTCGACAGAAATCAGATTTTTTTTGTCACTCTGTCTTCACACTCACACTAAGTATGTGTGTGTGTGTGTGTGTGTGTGTGTGTGTGTGTGTGTGTGGGATGGGGGGGGGGGGGGGGGGTCAGTTTGTAAAACCCACCCTGTATGTGTGCATTAAAGGATTACCATAGCTCCTCTGATGATTGAAAGCTGACACTATGCTATATAAAAAAAAGTTTTTTGGGGGTGTGAACCAGGGTCAAACTTTCTCTCACTGAGGATGAGTCAACCCCCCCAAAATACTAACCCTCGCTGCGTTTCCAATGTATCTGACTGGTGGTTTCACACAAACCCCACAAAATCTCTCCATCCTCTGACTTCAGTTCCAGCTCATGCACACCTTGTTTCTCTTGGAGAGAGAAAGATTTCCTTTGGCGACGAGTGGAGGGCTTTTCTGTCCGGGAGCCGTCACAGTCGCCTCGCACACTAGAATGAATTTAAAGAGGCAGGTAAACTGCTGCTCGCTCCGTATTAACAGAGCCATATATTCAGCCTGTCTCTTTGGCTTTTTTTCCCTTCTTCTTCTGCCCTTCCTCGGTTTCTCCATCTTTCTCTGCTCGTCTTTTTTTCCCAACAGCCTGTAGAAAACGTCTGGGGGGGATCGATAGGGCTCTCGGGGTGTAGTGACTGCAGCGCTAATGAATCAAGCCTACAGTGTTTGTTAAGTAGACAGGGCTGTGAAGGAGTGCTGAAGGGGAGTTTGTCTTCGTGCTTTATCTCATTGCAACACTCCTTTTTGCTGTTTGTCTCTGAAAGTAACAGAACAGTGGGCAAACCTTGAAACTTTGATAGGCAATGTAATATTGAACTCTCCACAAACGCACGACTCGTCCTCTTTCACGAGTTCGCGAGGCAGCAATTTGTGGAAATAGCCAGAAATGGCCTTTTTAAAACGCAACTTATTCAACCCTGAGAATGTAAAGTATATCATGTTGCTATCTTAATGGCACACTCGGCTTCTGTTTTTGTAATTTCCCCCAGTGGAGGAGCAGTTTATCACACTCAAATCTGAAAATAACCAGTCGATATAATTATTTATTGTGCCTGCCAAAAATTGCTGCTGCGCCGGAGTCCATTCTGAAATCCTCTTGTGAACTGTGCACTAAAAATCAAATGCCTTTACAAAAAAAAAATCCCAAAAAACTCCCAAATACACCCGAGACCCTCTTGAAGTTAAAGCTTTTTCTGAAAAGGAAAAAGGAAGAAGAAGGAAAAAAAATCTTGAATTCTCATGTTTTTTCCTACAGCTTAAACCGTATCTCTCCAAGGTCGGACAGTGAGACTGTGGGAGGCTGTTTGTGTTAAAAGCAGGATGGCTTGTATTTCCTCTTCCTCCTCCTCCTCCTCCTCCTCCTCCTCCCCCTTTCTCTCTTTCACCACAAGCAAGAGCTATCTTGGAAGGAGAAAAAAAAGGCTTTTTATCGCTGATGGCTGATAGTCATAAATTTGTATTAAATATGTCCTCTATCGATTGGCCTTGTCGGATGAATACAATTAAAGAGACGGCGCTGAGTGCTTCCCACCTGGGAGGGGAAGATGGAGGGATTAAAAGAGGGGAGGATGGAAGGATAGAGGGAGGAAATCGAGTAGGGAAAGTGTAAGGGAGTGAAAGAATAGGTGAGCGAAAGGTTTTTGGCAGCTTCTTCGGTCGAGTCACAGCTCGTCCACATCTTGCGTAAATTTTTGTGTGTGTGTCTGTGTGTGTGGGCGCTTAGGGTGTGTGTGGGGCTCTTTGTGTTTTAGGCTCTCATCGTGCTCCTCTTGTGTCTGCTCACACACCACCTCCTTAATTTCCATGGTTTTGCCCTCCCCTCCCTTTCTAATTTTTATTTTGATGTTGTTGGGAAGAAGAGAGGCAGAGAACGGAATCAAGGTGTAGGAAAAATGAAAAAGTGGGATGGAGGGATCGAGTGATACGGGGTAGAAAGAGTGAGGACAGCCACCTGTATGCAGTGTTGATGGACAGATGGAGGGATGAAGCCAACTGGACATAGGAGGGATTAGATGAAGAGAGGAAGCAAAGTGCTGTGTTGTGTGTGTGATTGTGTGTGAGGGCCTCCGGCCAGCTGAGGTGTTTGCTCGGCTCAGAGTGATCTCCCACTGTGGTCACCGCAAGACACACACACACACACACACACACACACACACACACACACACACACACACACACACACACACACACTGATGACTGAATTGTCCTACTTGGCAGCTGTTGCAGGTCCCTCAGATCACTCAATACCAGACTGGCTTTGTGTATATACACGTGTGTGTGTGTGTGTGTGTGTGTGTGTGTGTGTGTGTGTGTGTGCGTGTGCCTTTAGTGACCACCAACCTCTTGCTTGTGGCACTAGAGAAAATCTGCTTCTTCTCAGCATGAGCTCTTATCTCATCAGAGATTTTACACATGAGTGTGTGTGTGTTTCTAGGGAAAACAAAGCATGTGTATTTTTTAGGAAAAAGTACATCAACCTATTCTGATCAATCATTTATGTTAACCTACTGTATCTGAATCACAGCTGCACATCACTGAATGACTGAGAATATTTGACAGAAGATCCTGTGAAAGAGAGACTTTAAATTGTCTTTACAGCTTCCCGCTGTCGTCAGACTCCCTGAACAGTGTTTTAAATGTTTAGTTCAGATCATTTAGTGACTTTATAAACAACCAGCTGACACCATATCCATTAGATTGCACTTCCCTACATTTTTTTGATGGATTTTATGTGAACCTCCTAATATTCACCAAATCCAGGGTTATGGTTGGAATTTGCTTTATCCACATGTTATCGATTTTCAGACACCAAAGGGGAGTATGGTGGCCCTGAGAGGTCAAATGCACTACAGCTGCAGACATGTTCAGAAAGCACAGAAAACACAGCAGAAGTACATGCTTGATACCTGACAGTGCATTTGGCCTGTCAGGGTCACCATACTATGTTGTTTCTCTTTGTTTGTTTGTTTCTTTTCTTTTCTTTTTTTTTTAATTTTTTTTTACCTGTTTGACATAGTCATGGAAATCTCAGAAAAACTGAAAAGTCAAACTGCATTAACAGTTCATTAAAAGGTGACTCTAGTGTCTGAAAGTATCCGTGTTTAGCATTCTGTTAAATGCAGTCTACCTCTAATTGGTTCACCTGGTGAATGTCATAAGTTAGCGTCACCATTCATAACACTGTTACATAATGTAAGCTTTTGAATGTGACCTATTTCCAAAAAAGTGATTGTTTCTGTGGCTTTTGGTGTTAGCCAGTAAAACCTTCTCCCCACAGCGAGCCCTTCGGTGGTGCTTACAGTTACTAGTGAGCTATACTGGTGATCAAGAGGTTTCCATTTAGGGGCTGAAATAACAGCCGTTTGGTTTATTGAACAGGACATCGATTATATTCATGAACACTTGGTGCCAGGGCAGTGGCTGGATAATTTTGCATTGAGTTGAAGCAAAGGTTTCATGCCCAAACTTGTTTTTACTTTTTGTGTGGACAGGACTCTAATTGTTGCAGTATTTTGCACATTTCAGTCTTGCTGCAGTCAAATCAGTGAGCAGCCTGTCAGCCTGGATATTGCCTAAGAAATGTAGCCTACAACTGTACGTGATGTATTTTATTTACTCCATCTATAGGAAGTGAGACAAAAAAATGCTACAGAACATTTTACATCATTTAATAAAGGGTCTGATCATAGACTTTATATGAAACACAGACATAGCCTGCAGTTGGTGTAGTTTTGAATACAGGGTATGATTCGAGTGTGTGACTACCTTATGACTGATAAGTTGCCATCGTATAAGTGGACAGTGCCCTTGGTTTATCAGTCAAAGGTAAACCTTTGCATTTTGGCAGTCATCCTCTTGTTTTTTTTGATACCATATCTGGCAAACAAACCTGACTCCACAAACCAATGGGAATGTCCATCATTTCTGTAAAGGATATGGCTTTAATAAAGGATGTAATCGATCAAATATCTGCACGATTCTCCCAAATCTGATTAAGGTCAGCAATCTGCAACAGATTAGAAGATGAAGGAAAGTTTCTACATCATGGGTTTTAAGTATAAGTCAACACACTGAGTCACTGAGTACTGTGTGTGTGTTTGTGTGTCAGGACTAAGTTTCCTCTTTCAAACCCCAGTCTCTCGCTCTCTTTCTCTGCTCACATAAGTGCTGTAATTTGGATGCTCTGTAATTTCACCATGGTGGTTTAGGGTTAAGTGGAGGCTGTCCCTGCCATCATGAGCACTGGTCTTCTAAATGGACACACACTCTCCCTCACACACACATACACACACACTGGATCATTGCTACAGTGTGCTTGGATGCTTCTACAAAGGCCGGTGCATTTAATTACATTTATAAACACAGTTTTAAGGGCCCAGGCTGTGTCATTAGAACAGGCTTTACGAGATACATTACTGTGTGTGTGTGTGTGTGTGTGTGTGTGTGTGTGTGTGTGTGTGTGTGTGTGTGTGTGTGTGTGTGTGCATGAGAGCCAGAGAGCAAGCGAGCGGTGGTGTGTGTTTGTGTATGCCATAAGGAGAAAGAAAAGGAAGCTTTGTCACATTGCAGCTATAATGGGTGGCTGGATGGACACACACACAGACACACACGAGTAGAGTGGTGAGAGAGTTGCAGATCGCACAGTCTGTAGCCCAGCAGGGGTTCCAAACACAGAGACAGAAGGTATTGATATATCCTACACACACACACACACACACACACACACACACACACACACACACACACACACACACACACACACACACACACACACACACACACACACAGTGACAGACGGTATTGGTATTTTTGCTCATCAGCCTACAGTGTATGGCTGTTTAGCAGGACCACACTGACATGCACATTCTCGGGCACACACACACACACACACACACACACACACACACACACACACACACACACACACACACACACACACAGCATGTAATCAGGCTGGCTCAATAATTCATTGTTGTTTTTGGTCATTCAAATGCATTCTACCTTCTTTCTCTCACAAAAATACCAGATCATTATTGTCAGGTCTGGAGGCTTCTTTTTGTTCGCAGCTATTTTAAGTTCAGATTGTGGGTCTTTGCCATTGGCAGGTGTTTTTATGTATTATTTTATTTGGATGTTCACTTTGATTGAGCATCTATAAATCCGGCAACTTCATTGCTGATTGATCTGCCTTCTTTTGAAGATAAAAATATATATTTTTTATTTTGCAGAGTTTCTGTCTTTACTTTGGAAAACTTTATTCTGTTGCAAAGAAAGCTGATAGTCCACGGGATATATATTGATTTTATCAAGACATTCTCAGATTAACTGGGGTATAGTATGACGATTGGCATCATGTGTATGAACATACTCAAGCATGAATGCAGTTATGGCATTGAGTGCCATGGGTGGTACTAAAAGCATTTGCCTTAGTTTTACACAACAGTTTTGTGAACAGTCAGATAGGGTCAAAGCAATGCTGTGATGAACATTCCTTACCTGTGTGTTTGCACAGCTGTTTCTTTTTTGTAAGGAAAAGAATCTAGATGAGGTCAAAGGCCTCCTGGACCAGCAGATGCAAACGCCAATGAAAATGTATGGATGTAGAAATAAAGTCATTACATTTGTCAAAGAAGTCGAGTCCTTGAGTCCATCTTGAGGGAACAAACACTTCAGGGTGCGGTGTAACAGCAAGAAGGAGGAACACTGAACCTTTTTCCTATCTTGCAAGGTAATTGGTGTTGTACGTTCCCCCCGGCCTACACAACTTTGCAATAGGATTGACATACTTGCCTTGTAAGTGCAGTGTTTGAGGAAGTTCCTTTGAGCTAGCTGGTGACTCATAGTTGCTAATGGTGGCTGATTTCCTTCCAAGCATAGTGCCGTTTTTTTGAGCAGTTTCTGTCATGTTATTATTTGACTGCGGCGTTCCCCTCAGTGAGCGGACAGGACACCAGCTGCCACTGTTTGCATTCCAATTGTTTGCCATCCAGTTAGTAAGAAGGCCCGAGCATAAAGGGGAAAATAATTGGAGGACAGGAGGATTGTACAGATCGCTTTTCTATGGACTGCACAGAAAGGAGCTGCAGGATTTAACTCGCTACAAGGGCAAGACAGCAAATGATGGCAAAATAACAATTAGAGGAATTTAGTGACACTATAATAGGATGACACTCAAGTATGCAGTGCAGCCAAACTCTTATTTTTGTTCTTACCATGGTTTTGGTAATTGCCTTGTTTTTGCCTCATCTTTCTGAATTAAACCCACTTGGTCTCAAGATGGTTTCGTTTAGAGGGCACTGATCTTCAGCTCGAACAAACATGCTGCTCCGAGATGACAAACTTGAAACGCGACTATAATTAGGGTAGCAAGATTTTCACACGACAACAATGATATGGCTAAGTGCTTGTGAGACGTATAGTAGGCTGGAAGAAGCAGCAAACCACAGCTGCTACACTTTAGTGCTGTATGATGGGGGAAAGATGAAGGGAGGTGAAGACGATGGATGGCTTATGATAGGGGAGTCAATAACTTCAATGTCCTGTTGAAGCCATTTAAAAATCATTTTCTTTGGTATGGTTTGCTCCCCGTGCCACAACTGACTTTTTATATAGTAAAGTAAGTAAGTCAGTGTATCAAGTATGAGACCGAAGTATCTGAGTCACTGAGGATGTGTAGAGAGAGTGAGGCCAAGGGTGAGCAGAACTCGTTATAATAAAATATGCTAGATGTTCCATAGATGTATATATGCATCACTGCAATACAGATTTATTGCCTATATTTATGAGCCCTTTTTAAAGTTACAGTCTGACCAGCCCTGAAATTGACTGTTTGATGGGGAACATTTAACCCAAGCCATGATGTTTCTGCAAACTTTTATTGCCCCAACCAAACGAATCATTGAAAATATTAAAGCTATTAATTGTTAGGTTTATTAGTTATTCATATTTATCACTGAACTCAATCATAGGCATTAGCTGTTGCAGTTTTTTTTGCAGATTCTTCTAATAGCATTCTGTTAAATTCCTTGAAAATCAGATTGACCCGCACTGACTGGCTTACCTTTTACCAACATGTAACAGCTCAATTATTTCTATTTTTATTTGCTTTGGCACATTCCTCATTCTTTTTTGTTCTTTAAAAAAAAGAGGAAAAGACAATTAATCTGACAATAAATGAACATAACCCCAGCTTTGCAAGACATGCTTGGTGAAGCATAAGGAAAGAACTGAAGTTCTAGTGAAATGTTGAGGTATCCCTTTAAGGTAAAGCAGGGGTTCATCAGGGGTGAGCGGCGATGCCCAGATGTAAATACAAGCAGCAGATCCTGAAAGCCTGAGGCTCCGATGGAAATCCCAAATTGTATTAAGGGACATTGTCCCTCACTCTCAGTATGCGTACCTAATCCTGTTTTAGCGATGTTCCATTACCTCAATTACTATCATCTCGCCCAGAGGTGGACCCAGCCAAGGACACCACCAGAGAACTACCGATGGGTGGAGGAGAGAGAGAGCAAGGGAGGGGAGGGCTATAAAGAGGAGAGTCCTAGCTTGTACCAAAAAAAAGAGAAAAGAGAAAAGAAAGGAAATAAGGAGGATAGATTTATGGAGAAATCATCATAAATGATAGAGAATTAAAAGAATTCATGTAAAGCTACAAGGATAGTTGTAGGTCTGTCTTAGAAGGTAGCCAAGACCTGGCATCCATTTTTGTTTCCCAGCTGGTTGTGGAGGGATGTAATGGTGGCAGTCCAGCTAATTTACAGGCCAGAATTCTGGCTGAAGGACAGACCACTATGCTGGCTGACGTTCTGAGGTGGATTCAATAAAAATCATTTTATACTGTAAATGTGCTGCCATCTTAAAGATACACTGACGCTTTTAATTTAGTGCCACCAACATGTCTTGTTCTGGTTACACAGACATGCATGAAACATTTGGAGGTAACAGGTCATGTGTCACTGCAGCAACTTGTGGAAAACAGTTTCAAATGCTGTAAGCATCTATCGTTCAGTACGTTTTTATTTTTTGAATATTTAAAGAAAAGAAGATTTTTTTTGCCATTTTAACCTTCAAAATGTGACTACATGCATCGACATTATGTCTTCACTGTGGCCGACAACATTATAAGACTACCAAAAAAATGCAGTCTATACTACTATGTGAATTCCATAAATTTAGGGTTTTCCTACTTGATATTTAGTTTTTGTTGTTTCTGTTGAAATCTTCAATTTGTTTCAAGGAGGAGAGAACATCTACCCCAATATAAAAAGACTAATATTCTGATGTCGGAGTTTTCATGAACGCAGCTCTGCACTGAAAACTGTTTCTCTGACTGAGGCCTAAATAAACTAAACAGGCATGTTCTGACTTGTGAGATCATTCAATCAAGTAGAAATGACTTCTGCATCTTTTTAAGTTACAGTTATAAATTCAAAGACTGCAGGTGTATTAGCTACAGTAACACACTCTGTGTTACTGTCACATGCGGGTTGCTGCTTGTCTGCAGAAGGCTCTTATTTCAAAAGCTGACGATATGCAAATGAAGAACAGCAGCTGAACAACAAACACTAAAATGAGAAAAGCAAAAATTCCTCATTTGAACTTTGTAATAAAGTTTATACAAAATACAAAGAAGATGATTGTTCTGTAAATGCTTTCTATCAGTGATTCCTGGAATACCATTTGCATGTGTTCACAGCGACAGGATAGAGATGATGCTCAGGGGCATCACTACTCATGGTTGCGCTGTCCACGTCACACGCGGGGAGTATCATTACGAGCATCTATCAGTTGGCAGTTGGTCAGGATTCCATCCTGGTCCTGTCAGGGACGAGGTGACCATTTTAAGTGGCTGTATCTGTATGACTGGGGAAAAAGAAAAAAAGTATTACAGCACAGTTGACATAAAAACTATAAAGCAAAGGAAAAAAATAGCTGATAACAGCAGAAGAAAAGCTGAAAATTAAAGTGAAGTAAAACAAATTAGCTTCAGAGAGAGACTATCAAAGTGCAGCACCCTGACCCTAACCCTGACCACCAAGCAATGCGTTCAATTTTTTTTTTGATGTGTCTGTTAGAATAATTATTTTTCACCTTCTGAATGCCAAGACTTGGGAGAACAATTTCAATAATCCTGAACCACATATGATGCTCTGGTGTATTTTGGTCTCAATCTATCCGTTTTGTCGCTGTACGCTTTGGTGCGCTGGCTTTATTTCAGCCCCTTGCACAGCCATTGGCTCAGAGTGTTACACTTCGTTGTTGAGAGGGATGGGTAGAGCCAGGGGAACTTGCTGCACTCTGTCCTTCTCTCTCTCTCACACACAAAGGAGTTGTGAAACATGAGCCAAGCTGTCTTACTGCCTCCCTCTCCCATCTAGCACCACATAAGTGTCCAGGCAATGCCCTTGGCTTAATAAGGCTTAATGCCTGCGCTTGTCACTGTAGCATGGCTGGTATTGAGTGCTAGGACATTTCTGAAACTGTGTGTGTGTCCTCTGGAGTCTCACTAGCAGGCACACGGCTCTGACATTTACCCTCGGTAAAGAAGCGGATGTTATTATTTCCCCCATCTGCCCACCCGTCTCCTTCCATATACCTGGTGCACACGTGCAGCCAAACTTTAAAGTTGTGCGAGGTATTTGTCACCTCTATCTAAACTTAAACCACAGAGATTACTTCTATTGCATCTTCTTTCTTTCTCTTTCTCTGGCTCGATCTGTCTTCATTCCACCGTCTCCATTCCACTTTCTCACTTCATTTTTCTACCTTGGAGTGGTGGAGAGTTTGCCTAATGAAGTGGCTGATGGGAGTATATTACAGGGAGACAGAGTGGAGCGGTCGCCTACTCTAAAATCCATTAACCTTACAGTTTCAATCAGCATGCAGACAAGTCTGAGCTACGAGTCAAAAAGGCGCGTATTAGCTTAAGAGTTACACTATTGTGCCTTTTACTTGTTTTACTTAATACTTTACACACATCTTTATACACAGAGAGAAACATTTTTTTTCTTTTGTTTTCAGACAGTTTGTAATGTCAACATTTTATACAAGTCTTTTTTTTAATCAAATGACAGTACTTTCCCGGGGACACAGAATGAATCAAAAATTATGAATATGCAGATACTCATGATTTAATGACATAGTTGAAGATTTACACTAAGTGCACATTCACCACATTCCTCAGAAAAAGATTTCTGTATAGTGTTGTAGGAGTATCAGTTTGAGCAGAACCACACATATAGAGAGAAACTTTTCTCAAAGAAGGTGATAAACCAGTGATTCCCAAGCATTTTGCCACAAGATGTCTTAAAACAAAGCTTATTGTGAGCGTCTGCACAAATGAAATGATCTGCACATGTGACCGCTTTAGCCAAAGAGGCATTTTTGTCAGAAGCAAAGGCATGAAGGTTATTCCTTATGAGAAACATATTTCCTATTTTGTCAGATTTGATTTGCATCTATTTGTAGGGTTCCCAGTCCCACTGGACTAAATCATATGCACATTTTGGAACTCATGAGAAGCTCCATTTAAGTTTTATATAACAAGCGTTTCTGTTTTTTACACAGCAAGTAAGACAAATATTAGACTTCCTTCCTACTAATAGTCGTATTTTGACTGCTGCAAAACATGCCTCAGATACTATTCTGCCTGAAAAGTCTGTAATAGAGTGACATTTTTCAGGGAGATACAGGGCAGCTTTTGTTCTTATACTTGCTCACACTGTGCTAACTCAGTACACATTGTACCTTTTTTCTGTTCTGTTGGACTCATTCATTTTGTGTGTATGAAAATAGAGATGTCAGACCGGCACCTTGATGATTGTATTCAGAATTACTGCTTGAAACTGTAACTGCTTGAAGGGGACCTATTATTCTCCATATTCTTATGCTTGGATTCTTCGAGTAGCTTTGTACTGAGCCTCGGTACATCCTCTGTTCAACCACTGAATGAAACAAGCAGTTTTAGGCACCTTCCCCATCTCTTTAAGTCAGCTTTTGTCGGAAACCAAGTGTTTAGAGGATTCTATTACAGATTCTATTAAATTGAAATTAACAGTCGCCACAAGGAGATTTATATTGTAAAGTAAAGACCCTACAATAATAGAGAAAAAACCCAGCGATCTAACAACAACAGTGGGAAGGAAAAACTCCTTTTTAACAGGAAGAACCCTGTAGCAGAACCAGGCTGAGGGAGGGGTAACCAACTGGGGACGATGACAGATGATGTCAGATGCCTTTAAACCTATTGGCTCTAAGCTAATAGGACCTCAACTCTCACCCTAGTTCTGGGCTATTAGAGTATTATTTTAAATTGTTTTCCAAAGTTGTGGCAGGCAGGGGAAAAAAACAAAACAAAAAATAGATTCACCTTTAATTGAAATTACTGTCTAGTCAATAAGGGGAAGGCCAAATAATGTCCAGGTAGAAAAAGTGCAGTTTTATTGTCAGTGTCCAAGACCAGAGCAGATCAACCAAAGGGAAAAAACATGAATAAATAAATGAATCCTCCCTGGTCCTGATAATGCAAATGATATTCACAGGTTAGATCCTTTGCAGGTGCCTACAATTAGTGGTAATTTGTGCCGATTTTAATGATCCATAATTTGGCTGCTTTTGCAAATGGTTGGTCATATGGGATAAGTGTGTGTGTGTGTACAGAAAGAGAAGCCGGGAGAGGAAAAGGGAAGGGAAATGAAGGCGAATCTTTCGACCAGATGCTGAAATGCACAGACAGACAGACCCCCGCGCACACGCACTTTAACTCAATCATGTCTTCCTTATGACGACAAGCTATTCTGTCGCAATTCATTGTCGTTTATGTGAATAAAAACATTTCTTTTGTCAATTTAAATCGCTGTCTGTAAGCTCTGTACTGTCAGTAAAATTAGATCTCATTTAAACACACACTCGTACACAGAGATTTTCTCTTTGCATGTATTTGTTGAAGTATTTTTTCCATCCCTAAAACCTCTTTGACTTTCTCTTTCTGGCTATTAGAGGTAAATTGCAGTGTGCTGACGTCTAAAAGCTTCCGCTAAACCATGACATCCTTTTAGTATCACTGTTAATTTGCCGTATTTGTTCTGCCAGTAATTAGCAGGTGATACGTCCCAATTTAGTGTGTATTTTTACAACCCACCTAACCTGTTTACATATTAATGGGGTGTTTTGTAATTTATTGTCCACGACACGATTCAACAAAATAGCTTTTAACCAAAAAATCATCTGAGATAATTAGCATCAATATTACGACCCCGAGAATGACACCCATTTGCTTTTGAAATAATATTGCCTGTTTCAGCTTATTATGTGTTACAACTTTTTGACTTTTTTTTTCATTGCAGTTGTTGTTATTCCATAAATAACTCTATTTCTACCCACACACTGAAGACAGCTCAAGCATTTTATGCATTAAATGAGATATTTTACGATTGTTGGTAGTGAAAGGGACAAAGCTATGGTGTTAGTCATTCAGTACAGTCACATATAGAGCTATTATGCTATAGCTACTTTCTGTTTTAGTGTAAATTAAAATTCCAGACTGACCTCACACTAGCTGTCTATCTGAATATTTTCTCTTTTGCTTTGGGCTTTTGATCATGCATAAACTCGTTAATGTATAAAATGTGCATATCTGCATGTTCACTTTGTTTAATGTACCCTTGCTGCACAGTGCTTAATAGTGGAAGGCACTCTGAATGGCAGTGATGGCGGGGTTTGTTTATCATCTAATCTTGTAAACGAGCTGATGGCCGTCCATCAGTGCCCTAATGAGATTACACATGCATTGCGGGTCCTGCCACAGGTCATCGTCACCAGGGCCATTCAAAGGCAATTATTGTTTTAGATGTTCCTCTTGTTGCTGTCTCAAAGTGACTCTACATGCTTCACTGACAGAAGATGCTTTGAAGCAGACTGAAGGGGTTATTTTTCCTCTCCAGTTGGAGCCTAAATGTTTTCGCACTCCTACTGTTATACCATCCTTGGGCGATTGAGCTGCTCTGTTGTGTTTGTGTGAATAAGGGTGTGCATGCACATTTAAGTGTGGGCAGTACATATGACTCTAAAATACAGTTTATGTCAATGAACTTGCATACATTTGAGATAAAAATAGAAGAGCATTTCTGACTACTCATGGCTTCAACCTCCAGGTTGCCAGAGCCTGCCATGAGTGACGGTTGAATTTTGCTTTAACCGTATGTGTGATAGGCAAATTTTCAGAAGGGAGAACATGTTACATTTTGAATGAAGTCACATATTTTGTCATTGCAGTACACCGCCTGGCAGGTAAAAGAAATCTATGAAACAGGATGGATCTACTCTTAATTGTAACCCCAGACAGGTTTCCAATGACCTAGTGAATCAGGTGGTTAATGTATTTAGGTTGTTGCTGGAGAAATAAGGAAGTAGTAAATTACAAGTTTGGAGGATTCTTCTGTGTTGTCTCTCCTGTGTGTTCGGGAGTGTGTGTGTTTGTCAGTGAGCCTCTGTTTTGGTAGATCAGTGGGAAGTGGTCGTCCGCTGGGATAGCCCCGTTTCTTTGTTCTCCTGCTGACAATGGAGGACTCACAGTCAGTCTAAAGGGAGAAATTATGTCCCAAAGCAGTCTGGGAGAAAAAGAGAGAGACACACACACTTCTCACATGCTACTCATGTGGGGCATGACCTCAATAAAAGCTACTGTTGTATTTGCAAAGCCCTCAACACCATGTGCCGACCACTTTTAAAAGCTGTAACAGTTAGGCCTTAGGTTTAAAGACTGGTTCAGCTGAGAACAAAGTTGCTCTTCATGTGTTTCGTTCCGTATATAGCACTGTTCATGTACAGCTGTTTCAATGAAAATGAGTCAAATGACACTAAATGAGCAGCATTTGAAATGCATTAAATGTTTAAAAGAATTCAGCTTCTGTACAATAACATTAACTGTTTCAGATGTAACAAAGTCTGCATCATGTTGAAGGTCACTGATCATTTCTTCTAACCCCCATTCTTTTTTCTTTGTCACAACAGGTAAGGAGGAGCCTACCACTTATACCTGCACTACATGTAAGCAGTCTTATGGCAGCGCCTGGTTCTTGCTGCAGCATGCTCAGAACACCCACGGCTTCCGTATCTACCTGGAAAGTGAACATGGCAGTCCTCTGACCCCACGCATGGGTGGCCCTTCCTCCCTTGGCGGAGGCGCAGACTGCCCTTCTCAGCCTCCACTTCATGGCCTTCATCTGCCTCCTGATGCAAGCCCCTTCAACCTCCTGCGCATCCCTGGCTCGGGCTCAGGTGGAAGGGACAGTGTTGGAGCAGGAGGTGGCATTGGCACTGGCGCTGTTGGTGGTGGCCATCATCAGCGTTTCCCCCCAACACCACCCCTCTTCAGCCCCCCTCCAAGGAACCACCTGGACCCCCACCACCTGAGCCCAGAGGAGCTGGCGCTGGCAGCCCACCACCCGAGTGCCTTTGACAGGGTGCTGCGCCTCAATCCTCCTCTGCCTCTAGATCCCCCTCCAACAATGGACTTCTCAAGGCGGCTTCGGGAACTGGCGGGCAACACCTCAGGGTCCACTCCCCCGCTGTCCCCAAGCCGGCCAAGCCCCATGCAACGCTTACTCCAGCCATTCCAGACAGGAGGAGGAAGTGGAGGCACAGGAGGTGCAGGGGGCAGCAAACCTCCATATCTTGCTACTCCACCGCCTCTTCCAGGTTCCATGCAGTCACCTGTGGGCTCTCAGACCACGCCCACTACCCCTCTCCCCTCAGCAGGGGCTACACCCTCCTCTACCACCCAGTTGAAATCAAAGTGTTGTGAATTTTGTGGCAAGGCCTTCAAGTTTCAGAGTAATCTCATCGTGCACCGGCGTAGCCACACAGGAGAGAAGCCGTACAAATGCCACTTATGTGATCATGCGTGCACACAGGCTAGCAAACTGAAACGCCACATGAAGACACACATGCATAAATCGTCCTCACCAAATACAGGCAAGTCAGAAGACGGGCTTTCTACAGCCTCATCCCCGGAGCCTGGAACTAGTGAGCATGTGGGCAGCGCAAGCAATGCCCTCAAGTCAGTGGTGGCCAAGCTGAAAAGTGAGAATGACCGTATGCTACGTGAAAATGGAGAGGAGGAGGAGGAGGAAGAGGAGGAGGAGGAAGAAGAGGAGGAGGAGGAAGAAGAAGAGGAGGAGGAAGAGGAGGGGGAGGAGGAGGAAGAGCAGAATGGAGAGAGGGTAGCAAGACGAAACAATAACAGCTATCACTTTGGCTTGAACCTTGAAACGGCACGTCAGCATGAAAACAACGGCAGCATCGGAAGTCGACTGGGAGGAGTGGCCGATGAGGGCTCGATCCCTCGTTCGCTGCCTGAGGTGATGCAGGGAATGGGTCTTGCTGCGAGCATGCAGCACTTCAGTGAAGCCCTAAATGCACACAAACGAAATGCCATGGCCCAAGAGAACCACCTGCACCACCACCTCAACCGAGACCATCACCACAATCGTGAGATATGCGATGGAGACTCAGTGCTGGAAACCGATCGTGGGGAGGAGGGCTCAGTCTCAACGGTCAACGGTCGAGGAGCATCACCTAATGAATCCGCCTCCGTCGGCCTCTCCAAGAAACTGCTTCTAGGTAGTCCCAGTCCACTCAGTCCTTTCTCTAAACGTATCAAGCTGGAAAAGGAGTTTGACCTGCCCACTTCTACAATCCCTAACACTGAGAATGTCTACTCTCAGTGGCTGGCTGGCTATGCTGCCTCCCGACAACTCAAGGACCCTTTTCTGAACTTTGGGGATTCCAGACAATCGCCCTTTGCATCCTCATCGGAGCATTCTTCAGAGAACGGCAGCCTGCGTTTCTCAACCCCTCCGGGGGAATTGGATGGTGGGATGTCAGGCCGTAGTGGTACAGGCAGTGGGGGCAGCACACCACACCTCGGTGGTCCTGGGCGCCCCAGCTCCAAGGACGGCCGCAGGAGTGATACTTGTGAGTTTTGTGGCAAAGTGTTCAAGAACTGCAGTAACCTGACAGTGCACAGGCGCAGCCACACAGGGGAAAGACCGTACAAGTGTGAGCTGTGCAATTATGCATGTGCCCAGAGCTCCAAACTTACTCGCCACATGAAGACCCATGGTCAGGTGGGCAAAGACGTGTACAAGTGTGAAATTTGTCAGATGCCCTTCAGTGTCTACAGCACCTTGGAGAAACACATGAAAAAATGGCACAGTGACCGTCCTTTGAGTACCGAAATTAAGTCAGAGTAGAAGGCCGAACAATGGGACCTTTTCCCCGCAGTTATGTCCACCATCAGTCCCCGGTTTATTCCCTGCCCCTTGTAGATTTGCCCCAATCCCAACACACCACTTTTGCCAATCTGGCAGAAGTTTAAGACCATGTGCTTTGCACCAGCACACCCTGTTTCCATTACTCATTGAATGCATGATCTGTATCGGGGCAATACTCTTGCATTGACGCAAAACTTCGAGCCTTTCTCTTGTGCAATAATTTACATGTTGTGTACTATTTTCTTTTATGAGTTTTCCTTTTCCATTTTTAAGAATTAGTCAGCATGCATAGTATGTTTTTGCTAATCAAAGAAAAAAAAAAAGAAAAGAACTTGTCCCTGGTTGGTTAGTTGTTGAGTAAATGTGTTGCTGTTTTTCTCTTGTTCAGTTTTTTTCTTTTTATTCTTCAAAAAGAGAAAAGACAAGAAAGATACATCCATGCTGCATACATTCTGTAACACATATCATGTACAGTTCTGTTTTGTAACATGGAAAGTGAACATTCTTTGACTTGATCCATTTCTTACAACCCTGGAAATGCACTTATCCTGATCTTTCTAAAAGATACCATGTTCAGACAGGGTTTAAAAAAACCAACATGCATTGGCTTGAGGACTAAACTGTAAGTGGGCCTTGAAATTTCTTTAAAAAAGACAAGGGTGTGCTAGAATTCAATTTGTACTATCATTCGGTAGAATAAGAAAGAGTGCCTTTGATATCTTTAGACTGCATCGGCCATAACCTTATCTGGCATAAGTTTGGGGTCACATAAGCCACCCAGCGAAGGTCCTTGCATCAAGCACCTGACTGCTCAAATGGACTGTGATGATTCATGATGAAAGATCAGCGAGTTCTCTTTAATCATCATTTAGCTACCTATTACATGTTCAATAGGCTATCTTTAATATGTGGATTTCATGGCAAGCATGGTACAAGCAGTATTGTGTATATCTGAATTATTTGTAGTTTTGTTTTTTGGTGAGGAGGTACTTTTAAAACAAAGGTAACCTGTAGTGTACAATCCTGAATTTGAGGGATACAACGCATGGCTGAGAAGTGTCATGTATCTGCGTTAGCACAAACCTACAACGCTGCTTCAATACGTCAGTGTGTGGAACAATGCATAAAGTAATATATGAGCTCCAAATGAGGCTAACTTTATTTGAGAGCATTGAAATAACTACAAGCTAGACAGACAGAAAGCTACACAGAACTGGAAGCTACATATTACGGGGATTAGAGGCAATGTCTTTCACTTTACATTTCCAGTATCAAAACAGGGTCATAAGTATTATTGCAGAGAAAAAAATAGAGAATTGCAAAAAAATCTATCTGTACTCTAGGGCTCTTTCAAAAAAATCAGAATGAGATCATTTTAATCAGTGTGTATAGGCTAATGCAGAGCATTTTTGTTTGTTTGCTGTTGCTTTTTAACCCAAAGGCAGATTTTTTTTTTTTTTTGTTGTTTCATTCAAGCCGTTCACAGTTTTCACTTGTCACTCCACCTGGGGTACGTACTGACGTCTCTCGTGCATTGTGCCACACCAATGCAGGTTGAGTCTAAAAGCTAGATTGTCATTTATAGGACATAAAGTGCACTGTTTCCTTTTTTTCCTGTTTACAAGTTTACGTCAAAGGGGACGAAAACCTCACTGAAATGCTGTCAGACAATGAGGGTCCCATTGTTCTGAACAGTAAAAGATAAGACACATAATATGTTGTAACTCCACCCTCGTGACCTCTGTACCCTTGCCATTTCACCTTTGACCATTTGTCAAATTGTTACCCCTGGAATCCCCAACATTTAGCCTGGGCTGATATTTCATTGTTGTCAGCAAGATCTGTAAATTCAAAGGTTCACAGCGAGTAACCGATGCTCCTACACGGCCGTCAAATGGACACAGTTTTCATTCCTGCTGGCCACTGTAACATCCACTTTTTTTCTTTCTTCTTTATTTTAAAGGAGCTGTTGTTGTTGTCGTCTGTACCTGAATAATCTATAGACCTTACTGGCTTGTCAACTGACACTCCAAGTTGTGTTGCCCACACTGCAAGAATCTGTTTTTTGTATAAATCTTCCTTTAATTATAGATATGAAAATAAACTTTTGTTTTCAAATAACACTTCACGCTCTCTTAGGGGAAGATGTATTTAAGTTTAATTGTCGTTTCTCTTTTCCTCAGCGTCTTGGTGGTGTTCAAGACTCCGATCACAGTATATATGAAATGATACAAAAAAAAAGATGAAAAACAAACAAACAAAAAACAAAAAAAAAAAACAAACTCTGTGATTTTTTTTTTTTTCCGTATTTTGTTTTGCCTTGGCTCTTCACAGCTCTTCAGGTTGAAATACATTGGGGAAAGGATTAAAATTATATATGAATATATAATAAAGAACTTAAAATATAGGAAAATGCACACTCATGTCGATTCCTATGCTTAAACACATTTATGGTCTACTTTTTCTGTATTTCTAGAATTGTATTTGAATTCAATGTTCACTTAGAGTAGGCACTATAGTATTTATATTGAGGCTCGTATTTTTAACTGTTGCTTGTTCTCTCTAAAGGTATTTACCATACCTTCTTTTGGTAGTGGAAAAAAAATCCCAAGCTGCCACGGTATATTTTTTTAATTTGGCAGGATAATATAGTGCGAATTATTTGTATGTTTAAAGAAATAAAAGAAAAAAAACATAAAAAGCAGCTAAAATATGTGGCATTGGGAGGCGTCGTGGGGCCATCAGATGGCCGCTGCTGTTTCCTGTCCACAGAGGTGGTTGTACATATGTTTGCTTTTTGGTTCAGACCTCCTTCCCTTGTCCCCCCCCCCCCCGCTGCCATTCTTGTATGCAGTAATGCAAGCTGACGTCGGCCTGTTCTGTTGTGTGCTTCTGTCTCTCTCACCCCTCCCACCTGACAACATTCCAACATCAAGAAGCTAGGGGGGAAAAAAACAAAAGAAAAAAAAACTTCATATGCAGTACATGGATTACGAAAAAGCGTCAAAATAAATACGTTGAAAAACAAATTTAATGTTTTGCAGTTTTTTTCATTGCCAAATACTAAATGGTGCTTTATATTTAGATTGGGTATACTTTCATATGCAAAGCATATTTAAAAATGACCCGGGGGACGTGGAGAAGCCTGCTTGAGTTGAGACTTTTTTGTAAATGGCAATGCGGAATATTTTGTTATCAGCCTTTTCTATTCCTGTTCTGAGAGCTGTTTGTTGTAACTTGAACTTGAACTTTATCTTTTACTATGGGAGTTACTATTTATTATTACCTATATGCTCTGTTTAAAACAGAGACATGGAATGGATTCTTTTTGGTTTTTTTGGTTTCTTACTTTTTTTGGTTATGTTATAATTTTAATTTTTTAAATTTTAATTTGTTTTTTTTGTAATGGTGGCCGATGGTCATTGGAGCTCTTTAATTTCTGTTGTACTTGTTTGGGGTCTCTGTTCAGTTGTATTGGGAAAACCACTGTCTGTGTTTTCTGGCAGATGTCTGCATAATCCTGTTCACACACCCATTTTGTCCCTTTATCAAAAAACAATTAATAAAAAAATGAAAGTATAATGGCACTTGTTGCTTATCTCCACTGTGTGTGTGTGTGTGTGTGTGTGTGTGTGTGTGTGTGTGTCAAGTTATCTCAAGTATGCATGCATGTATGTGTATGTAATTACCCCCACCCCACCCTACAGCTATGTTTTAGTTGCAAACTCGTCATCAAGCAATTACTGTTGTATCTTTTTGAATCTCCTATTTAAAAAATGGTCAAAACTCTTCCATTAAAAGCCATTTGTAACAAGTCCATACGCTCAGTTCCCCCAACAGAGTGAGCGAGTGTCTGATCTGATTTTCTTAACATACAAGGCTTACACCATTGATGCCAAACTCATTTACATCGTGGGCCACATATAACCCACTTTGATCTGGGCCAGTGGGCCAGACCAGTGAAAATCCTCTTTCTGTCAGTAACAAGTTTAACAACACATTGAATATAAGAAAAATAAGTAGATTTCAACTGTTTGTCTGCATAATGAAGAAATGGTCATGGAAGAAATCTGTCAGCATATGGACTCTTTGGGACTACATTTTAAGTAGGTTTATATATATATATATATATATATATAAACCTACTTAAAATATATATATATATATATATATATATATATATATATATATATATATATATATATATATATATATATATATATAAAGTGAAGGAACATGAACCTTTCTGTAATTTTTTTCTGTCAGTTTTAATTGTTCATTTCTTGCTTAGTTACTTTGGTGTAGCTATCAGTGTGCTGTCTCTATCAGTAGGAGAAGCTCAAAAACTTATGAAGCTACAGTTAAAAGTCCAAAATCTTTGCTCATCTTCACATCTTCCAAAGACATCCAGTGGGTTGAATTAGAGTGATTTGGCAGGTCAGTTCTAGCCCCTGATGGACTGATGTTTGACATACTTGCTTCACACTGTTCCTTGAACCTAATGAACTCAGCTCTCCACCCCAGAAGTCACCCTAGCCTTTGCTCAAGTACTTTATGGCCACTATATTACTTGCTCTGTGTATGTGTGTGCGTGTGTGTGTGTGCGTGTGTGTGTGGGGGGGTGTATGTGCCATCCTATCTGCTGGTCAACACAGTCCAGCTGTTTAGCTGTTTTAGTGCACGTGGGTACTATTTCCACTTAGTTTGCACACTATCTTAAAGCACATGTGTGCGCTATGCTGTCACTCCTCAGACTACAGTGAGTGTCTGTTGCTGATAATAGATGTCCCTTATGGGACCTCAGTCTCACATACACACACATGTGTATATACATACAGCGTATGAATGCATATACTTTCACAGAATGTACTTAAGTAAATATCATTATCTACCATTACCCCTCTGTTTGTTCAGTAGTCACAAAGGCTCATAAAACTGTCAGGATCAATCAGCACTGTGTCCTTCACACACCACACCCCTCTATCCAGCTCTCACACACACTTGAGCATCCTTATAAAACACCCGCATACCTGCTATTACATGTAAGATTTAGTCATTGTGAATTTCATTTAGTGTGGGAATCATTCAAATCAGGAAACGTAATAAAGGATTTCCCCGATCACCTAACGCAGCATAAGAAAAAATCAACACATCTTTAAACAGTCCAGAAATGTGTACACTCTCTGTTGTTTGGTATTTTTTTCAAAGCTATTATTATAATATTGATCAACACTGCACACACTCTTTAGCATATGCATGCAGTGGATACCGATCACAAAATCAACATTTTCTTCATGTGAGCCATCTAGAGTTAGGATTAGTATCTGGTTAATGTTGAGTCCTTTATATAGATTTTTTTTTACCTGTCTGGAGTTAAAAAGCTTTTAAACACTCCTGTTTAAAGACTAGTGCTATGATGTGTGAAACTTTAATTAACTCTAATGTGCTTGACACAAAACATAACTCTTGCTGTAGACAGGTCACTGGTAAACTAGTGAATGCTAAGACATTAAATGAAACCTGTGTCATGGTCTTTTAATCTGTTATTTAATCTATGCGGCATCCTGAATTTTATTACATTTGGGTTTGTATTGAGTTTCAATTCTGTACCTTTTGTGTTCATCTTTGTCCAGAGCTTATTGTTTCTTTCCCAGCTGCCATAGGGCAAGGTTAGGGTATGACCAGGACAGGTCACCAGTTTGTTGCAGGACCAACACAGAAAGACAGACAACCATTTGCACTCACATTCACACTTATTGTCTGTTAGGAATCATCAGTTGACTGCATTGTTTTTTGACTGTGGGTACCCAGAAAGAAGCTATGCAGGTTTAGGGAGAATATGCACAAAGAGGTCCAGGTCAGATGGTGCATTGAAACCCACCAGCTTGTGAGGCAACAGTGCTAACCAATGCACTGCCGTCCTGCCACATTTTCCACCTTTGTCTGTATTTAGATGCCATTTTCTCCCTCAGTCTTTGACAGTTTGTCGTATCTTCCTCATGTTTCTGTTCTCCTTTGTTTTATTCTCCCATTTGCTACTGTTAGCTTGGATTTCATGCATAGATTTTATCACTGTTTTGGACTCTCCCATTACTCCACACAGTGCTGTTATCAGTAAGTTATTTATTAAAGTTTCTTGTTATTTTCCATTCCCTAACCAGTCCAGATTTTATCTGCAGCACATCAACTAGTGATGTTGTTAATTATTTGTCTTTATTATTTACTGTAGCTTTAGCGAGCAATGTGGCCATGCTGCATTATGATAAAAATAAGACTTATGGTCAAAAACAAATTTATGATTTGTTCAGATCCTATCCAAACCTGGCATGCTGTTACTGACCTAAACAGTAGAAGTGATTCAAAACCCCACAAGAAGTGGGAAATATTGCTGAATCAGAACCAAAATTATCTTTAAAAGACAGAGTTATGTTAGGTTGAAATACATTTGCACAAAACATCGCAATTCAGAGATGATCTCTGATCTTTAACTTTTGTCAGTGGAAGGATCCAGGAGTTTCTCTGTGAATCTCACATTCCTGTGGCAGCGTACTCGGTGCTTTAGGGGTTTTTCGCTGTAAAATAAGTTTTCTTCCCACGCAGTGAACAGCGGACGCTAATGTTTTTGTCACTTTTTACGGAATCAAACTCAAAGTAAGGTCAGTACTTCCACGCTTTAAACGCTGCACGCTCATGCTCTCTCCCGCACTCGATATATCGATATATTATCCATTTTTGATCTGCACACAGCTGTTGCCACGAACGTCGGACTCACTTACGTCATTGTCATGAGACACTCTTGCAAACGAAATCACGGTTTAGTAACGCAGTAACGCAGCTTGCTTATGGGAAAGTAACAGTAATCCAATTACTTTTTTTGCAATAGTAATTCCTTATTTTACTCGTTACTCGGAAGTAATCGGATCTCTGGTTGGGACTGGGAGCAGGTTTCTAACATCTTGCAGTCACTGCTGCTGGGGGAGTAACAACTTCTCCTGCTTGGTGCCCTTGACCAAGGCAGTGTACCTCAGCTGGTGCAGAGAAGAGCATTTAAAGATGTCACTTGTACTGGGCAGCCCTCAGGTGCAAAAGCCTCAGATTTCCCTACAACAACAAAGGCTGCAAAGGGATGCAAGGAAAACAAACTAAAAAGCAAAGTTTGTGCAACTAAGTTTGCTAAGTTACTTTCATGTCCTGACTTTTAGAAGACTCACTTCTAAAATGTTCCAATTACTACCATGGACACAGATATATAAAATCAAACACTGAAGCACGCAGACTGCTTATACAAACAATGATGGTTCGCTCTCAGGAGCTCAGCAATTTCCAACATGGTACCACGATAGGACGCCTCCTGTGCAACAAGTTCAATCATGAAATTTCCTCACTATTAAATATTCCATAGTCAGCTGTTAGTGGTATTATAACAAAGTGGAAGTGGTTGGGAATGACAGCAAATCAGGCACAAAGTAGTAGGGCATTTAAAATCACAGTGGATGCTGAGGCACAGTCTGCACAGAGGTCTCCATCTGTCTGCAGAGTCAATCGCTACAGACCTCCAAACTTCATGTGGCCTTCGGATTAGCTCAAGAACAGTGTGTAGCGAGCTTCATGGAATGGGTTCACATGGCAGAGCAGCTGTATCAAAGCTCTACATCACCAAGCACTATACAAAGGATGGGATGCAGTGGTATAACGTGTGTGAACTCTACATCAGTGCACAAGGCCAGATCCATAAAGACATGCATGAGTGAGTTTGGAACTCTATGCTGAATGGTCAACATAGAGTTCTGACCATAACCCGACAGAACACCTTTGGGATGAATTAGAGATAAGAATGTGAGGCAGGTCTTCTTATCCAACATCAGTGTCTGACCAGGACAAATGTCAATTCAATTCAATTCAATTCAATTTTATTTATATAGCGCCAAATCACAACAAAAGTCGCCTCAAGGCACTTCATAGATACAGAGAAAAACCCAACAATCAAATGACCCCCTATGAGCAAGCACTTTGGCGACAGTGGGAAGGAAAAACTCCCTTTTAACAGGAAGAAACCTCCGGCAGAACCAGGCTCAGGGAGGGGCGGGGCCATCTGCTGCGACCGGTTGGGGTGAGAGAAGGAAGACAGGATAAAAGACATGCTGTGGAAGAGAGACAGAGGTTAATAACAGATATGATTCAATGCACTGTTAACACATAGTGAGTGAGAAAGGTGACTGGAAAGGAAAAACTTATGGAATGCTCAGAAATTCCAATAAACACACTCCTAAACATTGTGGAAGGCCTCCCTAGAAGTGTTGAAGCTGAGAAGGGGGTGGCCAACATCATATTAAACCCTGTGAATTAAGAATGGGATGTCACTCAAGTTCATATACTTGTGAAGGCAGACAAGTGAATGCTTCGTGTATATTGACATTGTATATATATCTTGTATATGTATAGTATATATTGACATGATAGGACTAAAGAATTGGTCACCAGCACCACTGACTGGGCAAATAAAACAAATAAGCACCATTATTTCTTTCTACCACTGCCGGCTCATTTTCTCTTTCTGTGATAAATTCATGTTATAAATGTGTGAAGCATTCAAGTCATTTCTGCTCAAGCAGGCCTCTCCTGTGCTGGTTTATGTGAAAAGTATACTTTATTTGTCACCATTATAAAATCTATATGACCATGACCTGCAGTCCTCCATAAACTCCTGTGGATTTGTCTTTGGCCTGTAGGATTTCAACAATAAGAGATTCTCCAAAGACTTTCAAAAGCATGTTTTCACATTGCTTTTGTCACTGTGTGGCCTTGACATGACAGTGTTCCAATGGAATCTTGATAAAGAAAAGGAATTTATGTGTGTGCATGAATGTGTTTTGTCTGTCTTACTTCTAACTCATTATAAGTTGGCATCTGTACCACAGAAGTGCATTTTGTCTTGGCCAGCTTCCCTCTGCCATACATAGAAGAAGAAGCTATGTCTATACATATCGAACAGTTTATTATACACTGACCCCCGTAGTCTATAGGAAAAGGCAGCAAAGTAAATGCCTTTTACTATAATGGAAAGTCATTGAACATTACTTAGCACTTATAATGACCACAAGGCCAGTCCACTATATAGAAAAATGCAATCAAAGCCAGTAAAGGAATAATGACTGCCTTTGACCGCAGCACACTTAACGCTGCTGTGTAGGAGTTCCAGTTTAACACACTGACTTAAGAACCACAGAATAAATCTTTGTCCACATCCTTTGAGGTGAAAATAGAGTTATTGGTTCATGGTGGTGATGCCATTTGATTAACTTGAATAACCTGTATAGCATGGCTGAAACATATAAAAGGTAGCTAATCTATCATGTGAAAGGAAAAGGAAAAAGTATTCAGCCAGCTTCTGCAGAGATACGTATTTTTCTTATCGTCTTCGTATTTTTCTGCCCTTTTGACCAACGGCTTTTATAGTCATAACAAAACACTCACCATAAGATTAGGCAAGACTCAAACCCATCACAACCAACAATGCATTGTTTTGAGTTGAAACCAAACTGTCTGTGAGCAAAACAAAGAGATGCAAAAGTTCACATAGCCTCCATTTTTGTGGCAGCTTCAGATACTCTTTGACAGAACTATCCATCCATCCATTTTTGCTTATCTGGGCCTGGTTCACAGGAGACATCACCCTGAGCTGTTAAACCCAGAACTCCCTCTCTACAGACACCTCTTTAGTCAGTGAGGAAACTGATGCATTCCCAGGTCAATTGGAAAATATCTCTCCAGCATCCCTGGGTCTATTCCAAGCCTTCTTAAGTAGGACAAACCAAGAACACCTTGCCTATGAAGCACCAAGGAAGCATCCTGGTTGCCTGGGTGTTCATATGTTTGAATCACCTCAACTGGTTCCTTTTGAGTAGTGACACTACTCTGCGTTACTCTTGAATGATTAAGCTCTTCACATCTCTAAGGAAGAGGCCACCCACCCTTCGGAGACTAGACATTTCCACTGTTTGTATCTGGGATCTTATTCTTTCAGTCACTACCCAGAGCTCATGGCTGTGGGTGAGGTTGGGGACTTACATCGACCTGTAAATCGACAACCTTGCTTTTATATTCTTCTCTCTCTTAACCATGATGAACTGATGCAGTGTCCACATCATTGCATTCCAGCCCCAATCCATCTCTCAGTCTACAGCTTCCCTCACTTCTTAACAAGACCCTGAGCTACTTAAGCTCCTCTACTTGAGGCGCCAAATGCTCCCTTGCCTGGAGTGGGTATTCCACTGCTGCTCGAGTCCTCACTAAGACCAAAAAAGTGGACCACATCAGTCCAGCTCTGAGGTCTTTACACTGGCTGCCTGTCCGTCAGAGGATAGACTTTAAAGTTCTGATGCTGGTCTATAAAGCTCTGAATGGTTTAGGACCAAAATACATCAGTGACCTCCTGACCCAGTATGAACCATCCAGATCCCTCAGGTCATCTGGATCCGGTCTTTTATCAGTTCCCAGAGTCAGAACCAGACACGGAGAAGCTGCATTCAGCTTTTATGCTCCTTATATCTGGAACAAACTCCCAGAAAGCCTCAGATCAGCTGAAACACTCAGTTTATTTAAATCCAGGTTGAAGACTCACCTGTTCTCAGCTGCATTTGAATAAAGCACCAAATCCACACTTTAAGCTTAAATTTCAAAACTTACATTTAACTACTGATTTTATCTACTGTTCTGATTTTATCTGTTTTGATTTTATATACTGTTGTTTGTTTGTTTGTTAATTAGTTAGTTAGTTTATTTGCTTGTTTTAATCAATTTTAAATCATGCTTTTTATTTGTTCTTGTTTCTAATGTCTCTGTAAAGCACTTTGAATCGCCTTGTTGTTGAATTGTGCTATACAAATAAACTTGCCTTGCCTTGCCTTGCCTTTTCCAGCTGAGGACCATGGCCTCGGACTTGGAGATGCTAATTCTCATCCTCATTCTTCACACTCAGCTGCAAATTGCTTTACTGAGGCCACAATGGATGAAGCCTTCCACTGCTTGGCTTTGCCACTTGACTATGCCTAGAAATTCTGTTCATAACAGATTCAATGACAAAGAGCACTGATTCTGCAAAAGTGATGCAAACACTGCAAAAGTTAATCGCAAACGTTTCTATCAACAGTATTATATGTATCACATGATTAAAATTTGTATTTGTTTCTCCCTTACAACACTGAAGAATCTTCCACTTCTTGTGTCTAAGTGCAAACCTGTGTTTTTCCATTTTCTCAAGTTGGAGTGTGTTTGACCTCCCTGGGCCACAGTACAAACTGCATGCGCATATATGCGGCTTTTGATTGTCAAACATTAGGAAAAACTGCTCAGCAGACTGCTGGACAAACCCCATGTTTTCTTCAACTATTCCTTTGTGTTGGTACCCCTATTTTGTGTTAACAGAGCAAAAATTTGGTGGAGGCAGTGCAGGAAGAAAAATGCTAATACTGCACTGTAAAAATGTTTAGAAATAAAAGCTTAAATGCATGATTAGAAAACAATAATGCTAATTGTGGTAATAATAGTGAAGTGTGGTGTCTTTATGATTTATCGTCAGTTCCAAGAAGAGTGGGACTTCAACATTATAACCACTGCAAACAATAATCAGTGGGTAGTTTAATTTATAACAAATACTTTATGAACCATTTGATTTTGAACCCCCCCCCCCACACACACACACATTTATTTTAAGAAACTGTCGTTATGCATTGGCTTTGATGATAAAGTCACAGGGCACAATGTCTATGTCACAGGTAAATGTTCCATTTTAATCCACTCACATAGTTGTAGGTGTCAGATTCCTTTTGCATTTGTGATAAATCAACCGACAGACAAAAGCAAGCAGGTACATCTGTGTATCTCACTCACAAAACAACAGCATCTTAAGCTCCGCTGTTAAAACGCTGTGATTTCACCAACTTGTGTCATTACCGTGTGCCTTGTTTTGATGAGATTATTGATTCTTACAAGAGGATTTTTGTGTTTCATGAGCACCAAAAGGTTTTTATTCCCACAAATAAAACTGTGTTGAATGCTTTACTTTTCAAAACCTGTCCTTGGTGTAGCTGCTGGAATTGTTGAGACTATTCAAAGAACACCATGGAAAACACAGCGGCGTTCGAAGTTACTTAATCTCATGTCGAGCCTTATAATCATGCCCCCACTGCCCATGCTTTGACTGTGTTTCTGATATGTTCCTAGAAGAGAAGATTATTTGCAAATTTCTTGATTTAGTAAGAAATGTGTGGCTCCTTTGTCACTGCTTGCTGATAATATTATACAGTGCTATTTGAATCAGTTTTAGGTGTAGCAGTTAGTCAACCCCCAGCCTACACAAGTGCACACATGCTTACACACAAAGCTAAGCTGAGCCATGAGAGGTCAAAGTCTATTGATAGCCTTTCAGTGAAGGAATGCAAGGTGGAGAAAAGACAAATCAAACAGCAGGTGTGTTGATTTGTGTCTGCGTTCCCCTTGTCTCCCCTCCAACATTGCCGTACTCACTTCAAAAACTGCATATGCTGAGGGTGTAACTGAGAATGCCAAGGGTTGAGGAAACTGGGGGAAAGGGGGAAGGGCGTCTGGCCCTTTGCAGGGTCGCAAGGTGAGAGAGCAGGCTTAGCGGAAGAAAAGAGAGAACCCTCCCTCCCTTTTCTCCTCTTTTCATTCTTTCACCCCACCCCTCGAACCCAGTCTGAAGTTCAAATTCATTGTCAAAGTGAATGAATGAAAGAATGAATGAGTGAATGAATGAAGGGGTGGGGGAGGGTCAGGGAGGAAACAGAGCAACATGTGTCAATGTGGGGCTAGCAAAGGAAAAGCATTTTCCAATTTTCCTTAAATATAACTGGATATTAAAATGAGCTGTTTGTGACAAACAACAAATCAGGACCCACATCATTAACTTTAAACGTGTCAGACAGATGATGTACACTTTAAATCATTTGCTTGTATTTATGGCTTCCTTCTCCAGTTAGAAAAATTACGAAACAACTGCAATGCTTATAAAGCATTTATGATCCTTTCTAATATGTTATGAGTGCCACTTCAGAGACAGTTTAAAATGCTGGTTATTTTTCAGGGATTTCATATTGTAAAACAGTAAAGGCCAATAAACACCAAATAACCCTTTTGCAGTGTGGCTGAAAGATGAAAAGAATAAGCTCACTCATTGACTGCACTTGATAATGTTCTCCGTTATATCATCCTCCCCGATTGTACTCTAACCCCCCCTCTCGACCTCACAGTGCAGCAGTAGGCAGCAAGGGCTACACTGGGTTCGGATCCTCCAGGGTCATTAAGGGCTGTCTCTGATCTCTGACCCTAGAAAGAGGCCTCTCGGCCTGGCTGGGCTAACGGAAAATCCCTGAGGCCTGAGCTGGATAAAAGGATGTCCAGGAAAGGCATGGATTATCAGTGTGAATATGTGTGTTTGTGTGTCTGTGTGTGTGTGATGACCCTGGAGACTCATGCCCATCTTGTGTAACCAAGTTTAGGACACAAAATCTCCAACATGCACGCATACACACCGAGGTTATGGAGGTTAATTGCAGCTACACAGATGACAGGGGTGGGGGGCAGTCACCTTTGTTGGAAAAGAAAAAAAATATTGCGATGTTATGTCTGGAACCTGTGTGGATATATACAACACATCTATAACCCAGCTCCACACACACACACACACACACACACACACACACACACACACACACACACACACACACACACACACACACACACACACACACACACTCACACACACACACACAGCCATTCTGTCCTTTAATCTCTTCCACTCATTTTCCTCCTGCGCGTTCATTTGTGTGTGTGAAAGGTCAAAGTTCAACCTGTGGGTTTGAGGCTTGGGTTTCACATGACTAAACACCTTTGTTGCTGGTTGCAGGAGGAAGACTAAACATGTGTGGGTACACTTAGAAGCGGTGGGGGTGTATCTAGTGTGTTGCGTCTAGTTAACGTTCACACAGCTTCCAGCCCCACCTCTTCACCCAGGTCCAGGTTTCAGCGTCTGCTTAAAACCACGGGACTGCATGGAAGCGTGTGAACGCCTCACAAGCACAATACACACAACGGACTTACATACAGACTCCCAACAGCTGCAAGAGGTGTCAGTTGGTAAAACCTGCAGTGAAACCAGCCTCACCCTGCCTTCAGGTACTCCTTTCCATGGAAAGAGTTTCTTTTACACCGGTTTACTGTTTTAATATTCCATGACAATCACAAAGCTGTTTAAAGGAGTGGTTTAAAAAAAAAATTAGGGGGAATTAGTATCTTTATTTCAAAAGCTGGAATCAAAACTAGAATCATCAAAACGTCAACTCCAACTTTAATTAATTAATTAATTTTGGTCCTGGGACATAAAACAGGGAGCATCAAAAATAATCTTCTTTTTTTTTTTTTTAAGTAATGGGCAAAGAAGCACCGGTAATTTTAAAATACATGGCTCAATATAAAGTTTTACATACAAAACTTACAATGTCCACTATTGGAGGCACAGTATATGTCTATGTGACTGAGTTGGGTTAAAATACTGCGATTTACAACCAAGCTTGTTGGATAATGGCAAGATTATTGAAATTGCCATAGTGTACCAAGTTCTGCCACTAAAGGATACCTTGACCCAAGCAATCATCTTAATTACCATCAACTCTGTATGTGTTATGTTGTAAAACACCAACACCCTATCATCTCACCACACTTTACATGTATATCCCAGCCTCTCCAGCCACTCTATCAGACTGTTCCATCAACCACAGTTATAGTCTAATACAGCGGTCCCCAAAGCCTGGGCCACGGACCGGTACTGGTCCATGAGTCGTTTGGTGCCGGGCGGCGTGTGAAATTGATGGTTTTCAGGGTTTTCATTGTTAACTCAGTTTCCCTGGTCTTTTCCCGTGTTGTAGTTGTGTGTCTTACTTAGAAAGAACCATTTACATACCACTATGGTGGTTTGATCCCAGGCTCCTCCAGTCTGCATACCAAATATCCTTGGGCAAGATACTAACCCCATGTTGCTCATCCATTGAAGTCTGAATGCGTATGAATGTTAGACACTTAACAACTTAGAAAACGTGCTTGTGTGAATGGGTGTAATTGGGTGAATGAATTAGTTGTATAAAGCGCTTTGAGTGCTCAGACAGAATAGAAAAGCGCTATATAAGAACCAGCCTCAGATTCCACCTTTTTGTTGACTCTTTATTTTTCTTTCAGTAAAACCTTTCAACTGCTTACAGATTTATGTCCTGTTTTTGACTCCACTTGCTGCCTAAATCTTAAAGAGAAGTTATTTAAAGGCAAAGAAAAGTTTCTAAAACATATATATATATTAATTATCTTTTAGTCATTGTATGATGCCAGTATTGGTCCGTAGGTTGCTTGGTCCACCTCTTTGGTCCAGTTACGGTATTCTGTGAACTGACTGAATTTGGTAGATCTGTATTTCATAAAGATCAAAACAACTTTGGAAATCCCCTAACATTTATAGCTTTGATTGAAATGCCTCATCAAGATTTGGATGCAACGCTATGGAATTTGTTACACATAATCATGTTCCCCTCCAGATGTTAACTCTCATGATCCAGTCCTTGCCAAAGGCATCAGCTTTGGTGTTTTTAAAAAATTAAAATGAGCAAATATTAGCTTGTCTGTATGCTGTATTGAAATGGTAAACATGATAGGTATTATGGCCACTAAACATCCTTATGGAAACATTATTACTGTGGACATTTGAGGACCCTGATGCTAGATTTTACCAGTGTCCTAAGAAATAGCTCACAAAGCCTGAAGCAAGCCTTTGGAATTGCCTGTAATTTCATATAATTTTTTCCCACCAAAGTTTTTGAATAAACCCTTGCAGGTCTGTAAAGACTAGTAAAAAAATGTACAAATCAGACAAGGAAAAAAATTTTTTTTTGAATTACTTATATACAAACGTACACTGTTATTGTCGGGTCTGTTAAAGTAAATGAAAAACTAATTTCAACAGGTAACAAACAAACAAAAGAAACTTTGTGGAAGTACTGCTCGCCTTCATTAACAGCTTCATCACTAACTTTCCAGACTTTCACACAAGTAAAATTATCTCTCAAGCATTCATGAGTGACAAATGAAACCAGACAGACAGCAGCCTAAACAGGTTTGGTGGTCAAGTTGTCATCATTGGTGTTTTCTATACTTCCAACTTTTTGCACTGCTCAGAAATGGGGTCAAGCTGGCTTGGGAAATTCTAAAATCCACTGACACTGACTAAAGTTACTTGTATCTTACACTACTTCCTTTTTTCCTGGAACAGAAAGTGTATTTGTCTCTTCAACCAGCTCTATTTCTGACTTACAGGTGGAGGGTGAACCTGATGAGTTGGCTTTTTCTCTTTCTGGGTCACTGAGGAGAAACAAAAAGACAAAAGGAGAGAGATTGAGCTAGAGAGAGAAAGAGAGAGAGGGAGTGATGTACACAAAAAAAGTTCCATGAAATTATCTAGGCATTCTACAACCAGTATGGGATTCTGGTATGATAAAGTTCTTACAGTAATTCTGTTGAATCAAAAATTCATAGAGACTAATAAAAGCTGTCAATGGACAGCTGGACTGAGAAGCAGCACTGACAGAAGTAGATACATTTCCCATCACCCTGTTAGTGGTTGTGGAACCTCCTTTTAAGTTGTGCTTTACTGTAATTTGGTGGTGGGAGGCCAATGAGGACTCCTGGCTCTGTTGTCTTTGCAAATCCTACTGCATTAAATAAGGAAGCTAAAAGAAAAAGGGAAAAACTTTATTTATATGACAAATATTCGGATTTGAGGGTTTAAATATTAATAGACCACCCAAGAAGTTTGTACTCAGGTGAGTTAAAAGCTAATTAAACACCTAGTATTAGCTCATTATTCTTCAGACACATACTATCATCCAGGCCTGGACTGGTGCACATTTGACTAGAGACCGGCCCACCAGGTATTATAGTAAAAGCCATGAAGCCTTTGAATGAAAACCGACGCTGTTGTGACCAGAGATGGGCAGTAACGCGTTACTTGTAACGCGTTACTGTAATCTGATTACTTTTTTCAAGTAACGAGTAAAGTAAGGGATTACTATTGCAAAAACGGTAATTAGATTACCGTTACTTTCCCGTAGGAACGCTGCGTTACTGTGTTACTAAAACCGTGATTTTTTTGCGAGAATGTCTCACGACAGTGACGTAAGCGAGTGCGCCGTTAGTGACAACAGCTGTGTGCAGATCAACAATGGATCACATATCGAGTGCGGGAGAGAGCATGAGCGTGCAGCGTTTAAAGCGTGGAAGTACTGACCTTATTTTGAGTTTGATTCCATAAAAAGTGACAAAAACATTAGCGTCCATCGTGCGTGGGAAGAAAACTTCTTTTTACAGCGAAAAAAACCCCTAAACAAGCACCGAGTGCGCTATGACGTAATGGGAAATTCACAGAGAAACTCGCGGATTCTTCCATTGACCGCGGCACACCTGCACCAGGGTAAACCTCCGCCTACCTCAGTCCTGCTTTACAGGTGAAATTAGAGCAACAGGAACGCTGAGTCTTTGACTTTATTTATTTTCTGCTGTGTTTTACTTGCATCTATTTGAAAGAGTGAGTGTAAACACAAAAAATATTTTATTTTATGTGCTGGAATGTGCAGAAAATAGGTTTAAATGTTAAACTAATTTATTCAAGTCAGAGAATGTTGCTTATAGTTTAATTTTTACTTGATGCATAAAGTTAAAAGATTAAAACTGATAAAACAAGTTAAAAAAAGAGACTTTTCCATTTGATTCCATTGTATGATGGATTATGCAGAAAAAGTAGAATTGGGCTGAAAGATCTATCACTTTATCACCTCTTCAGGTTGTAAATCGTGTTTTTAAAAAGTAACTAAGTAACTAAGTAACTAAGTAATTAATTACTTTTGAAAATAAGTAATCAGTAAAGTAACAGGATTACTTTTTTGGGGAAGTAATCAGTAATTAGTTACTGATTACTTTTTTCAAGTAACTTGACCAACACTGGTTGTGACAGTGATGTACACTGTCTTGTTGGTATATGGTGTATATATATATATATATATATATATATATATATATATATATATATATATATATATTTCTATATGTTGTACGTCAAATAAAAACTTTGGTTGTAAGATTCAGATAATTATTTATTAAAAGCGAGACATTTTAAATGAGAATAACAAAGAAAAGTATTTCTTTGTGCCCCCCTCTCCCTGTTAATGCCCTACCTGGCCCTACGTGCCCCCCTGGCAAAACTTTGCTAGACCCGCCCCTGCACAGTTACCAGCTGTCAGCTACTTAGAAAAGGATCCTGGTGTTATTTGTCTCTCAGAAACAGATCATAACTTCCCTTCAACTCATTCATGTCACCTAAAGGTAAACCTGTTTCTCCATCAGCTCTGTTGATTCAGTAAGGACATCTCCTGGTTTCATCTTCATGTTTCCCTCTCACCACATAACCAAACCATATCATGACCAGCAGCTTTACAGCTGTGGCTCCAGCAAAAATCAGCTGATACTAGAAAGTAATATTAAATAAATTCTACCAACGGCTGATTGAGCTTAAACGTGCTGCTCTTGTTTAGCGCGTCCTCCGCTGGTTTCCTCTTTCTGGCGCAAAGTGCGCGATAAGCAAACAAGAGAGACGGGACCTGCGACAGAAAAGCCGATTAGCTGATTATTGATCAGTTTCATGACTGAAGTCAACATTAGAGGTAGGGGGAGAGAATGAGAGAAGAAGAAGCAGCTGACAGCATAAAGACCAGAATAACTCCAGCTTTGTGTCTTTTTTTCATTCTAGCTGAAGTCCGGGACAAACTGTGTTCCTTCTCATCTCAATACGAAACGCGTAATATTTTCTCTGAATGAGGGACGATTCCGTTTTTTACAGGACGGTTGGCAACTCTACCCACTAACCTTATGAATAAAATAAAGTTCACTAGCAGTAACATCATAGCACCCGCCCAGCTGTGTAGAAACTCCGTCATGCTAGCTAGTACGCAGTACCAGTTATTGTAACTGACTGTAAAAAGTCAGGACAATGAAAATAAACTCCACCTAAACTTGGTTTATATCTGACCCAGATAGACTGCAGCTCATAACTTCTTACCTGAACTTCAGTTCACCTGACACTTGCACCGGCGGCCGCCTCGGGTCTCTCCTCCTCCTGCCTCCCCTTTCCCTCATCCACGTGCTGGACTCTGTGGAAGCTCCGCCATTGCCACCACCAAACAACTGAGTTATTTTTACACATCTGCCAGCATCTGGCCAATCCACAACCTTTCATTGTTTATACTGTTACAAACCCTCACAAAACAAAATAAAACAAAACAAAAAACCATTGGCCCATAAAAACGAAAAATCACCATCAGCCCGATGGCCAGTCCAGCTATGCTATCAACCAAAATACCAAGTATGGCTGCTTGAAGGCCTAAGAAAGTCCAAGGAGGTGACAGCTGCAGTAGCAGAATATATGAATCAACCAAATCCTCAAGCAGGTTAATCAGTCCTCTTCTTTGTATTCTTTCTTTAAAGCTATCAGGTCTATGGACATGGGAGAGTTATAGATTGCCATAAATAATGAACTATTTCTCTAAGAAGACCTTAGACATTGACATTTTGGAACACTAATCACTCTCTTCATGTTTTGAAACATATTTGAATGCAAAGACGATCAAATTATTGGGCCAAAAAAGTGTAAAAGGCAAAGTGGTGATAAGTGAAAGAAAGAAAAGAGGTGTACATGTACAGTATCCTATCTGTCCCATCGCCTCCGGCTGGTGTAGTTCAGAATAACCCCCTCCACCTCAACACACACACACGCACACACACACACAGCTGAACATACACAGCTGGCTCTATGCCAGTCATCTCTTTGTTTTCCCAGAAACTGTCACAAAGAAACTCTCTCTCCTTTTTACTTTCTGTCTCTCTGTCTCTCTCACACACACACACCCACGCACTCCATGCCCCTAAGCACCGGTCATATGATTGACCTGTTCTACTGGCCCATCCACACCTTTGTACACACACAAGATCACACAGGTACACACACACCTGTTATCAGCCACACCCACAGGTAAGAAGTGCTGAGTGAAACTGCAGGGAGGCTGTCTGCTAAAGCAAACATGCGCATTCATGTGCATCTCACATAGACATTCAGTGTTTTTAAAATGACCAAAGAACTGCTCATAGCTTGCCACTCGTCCACACAGGATCGGTCAAGCAGATTTGTGCATTACTGTCATTCCACGACCGGTTTGTGTGTGTGAGGTTATTGTAGTTGCTAGGTGCAATCAGTTTTCAGGTGATTGATGGCTTTAATCCGAGTCCATTATGCTGCTAAGGGCCCACATGTTGGAACTTGTTAGGATTATCAAACTGTAGACAGAGGTGTGCGCACGCACACATACAGACACACACTCACACACACAGACAATATGTGAACATTTCCCTGCTTTCATCTCTTCTTTCCATTCATCCACCCATTGGGCCTATTAAAACAGTAACAAAGTAATGATAGATTGATCACAGGCTGAGCTGATTGTGTTTATTTTCCATCCATGTGTATGTGAGTGTGTGTACTTGAAATGAGCTGAGGCCAGCTCCAGTAAACTAGGCACCATTTCACTGTAATAACAGTAATCAGTTCAGCCCATTTTAAATAAGACCAAAGTGAGGGTATTGTTATGCTCAATTACTGCCTGTAGTTAGGTCATGCACAAATAAATGCCTACATGTGTATGTACTTAATTCCTGTACATTAATGCTTTTCACCAGTCTGGACAAATGTAAAGATTGGGAAGACTTCATTTATTAAAAAAAGATTAATAAAGAAATCTATTCATAATTGTAATGCATAGAATTGGCACCTCAGAAGTAAGATGCAATAATAAATGACAAATGACAAGCTGTTGTGATAATCACATTAGATTGACACATTAGAATAATGCCTTCTCTACTCTGGGTTGGTCGAGTCTTCTTTCAACTTCTTTCAACTTCTTAACATCCACCAGGCCACTGGTACGTTATCTAGGGCAAGGAATAGGGCATGGATCAGTTTAACGTCAACTTTTTGCATAGACTCTTTGAATATTTGGAACACCAAGATGGGAAAACAATGTATCAGAAATCATTTATAAGGTAAAGGCTTCTAGTTTTTGGAAATTAGCTGATACTGGTTAAAACAGGCACCAGTCTAGATCTTGTTAGTAGCCAAAACAAAAATCAAGCCTAAAGGTAAAATCTGTGTCAATAGTTCCTGTGTTAAAAGTATTTTTAGGACTCGTCAGTTCTAATGCAGCCATTCACAATGACTGTGAAATCTGGACAATTTTGAGTTGTTTTTTTTTTAACCAGGATTATTGTTTCAGCTTTTCAGATCTAAATAAAAAGATCTGACCAGTCAGACCACTGCATTTGCCAGCAAGTGTGCTGTAGCTCAAAATGTGCACCAGTATTGGAAACAGAAATAGTAAAATAAATCCATTTGGGTCCCAACTCTGCTAACAAGAGCTCAGACTGAGGCATTGACACCCTGAAATACAATTTCAACTTCTGGATCTCCTGACTGATGCCTTCTCATGGGAATGGGGTGAATCCAAAATCTCGGTTTCTTCCTTTTCTTGTTTGTCATCATCATTTGATGTTAACTTAACTTTTTCCCCTGCATCACGTGTCTGGTATATACATATTAAATTCAAATCTAAAAAATTTTGAATTTCAGTTTGTGTTTTCACAACATGTCAGTGTGCAGTGGCCCTAATACTGTCTTTTGCATAATGACTTCATTATTTAACTTAAAAAGGTATTCAAACCTGGAACTTAATGAAAAAGTAAGTGCCCTCAAATCCTAATAACTGCTTTTGCTATCTTTGACAGAAAGAACTGTAATGAAGCATTTGTGATAACTGACATTGAGTCTTTCACATCACTAGAGGGATTCTGACCCACTCTTCTTTGCAGGATTGTTTTAATTCAGCCACGTTGGAGGTTTTTCAAACTTCAACCGGCACTTTAAGGTCACGCCAAAGTATCTCAATTGGATTCATTTTGGTTTTTGTAACAATTCAAAGGTGGACTGGCCGGTGTGTTTTTGGATTATTGTCCTGGTGCATAACGCAAATGCACTTGGACATTCTTCTTTAGAATATTCTAAAATAGAGGAGAATTCATCGTTCCATCATTTACGGCAAGCCGTCCAGGTCCTGAAGCAGCAAAGTAGCCCCAGATCATCACACTACCACCACCATGTTTAACTGTTGGTATGATGTTCTCTTTATGAAATGCTGTGAGATCCTTTTCTCACAGAGCCATGTAAGCATGGATATCCTTTGTCCGTTAATAAAATAAATCATCATATGTTTCTTCTTGAGAACCACTGCTATGGCACATTTTGAAGATAAAGTGACGGCTAGTTGAAAAGATGGCTTGAACCAGAGGAAGGAGAAGCACAAAAACATTAAAAAGAAGCATGAAAAGCACATATAATGCCATCCATGGAGAGTTTTTATTGTTTTTAACACTTGGTTTTACTTGACTACAAAGGAAGTCCTTGTGTAATAAGACTTCTGTATTTCTTGCTGCTGGGGCTAAGCTAAAGAACCAGCAAAATTTCCCCTTGTGGGACTAATAAAGGTATATCAAATCAAATCAAATCAAATCAAATCAAAAGGAAAAAACATAAACAAGAGTAGCCCACATTACTAGCTGCTCCACCTATTTTTGACAGTGCCCTCAGGTGACAGTACACAGTTACAACATGCATACTGCGATCTGCAAACTCTACAGGCTCTCAAAGCAGAGGTGCTTGAGGTGCAGACCAGTGACTTAACGGGTAAACTAAAGGGCTTTCAAGACATTAGTTTTGCATGACATCACTGGGGATGTAGCCTTGGATATTCAGATATGTTTACAGGCTACCTTTCCCAGGGGTACTCCCCAAGAGCGGAAAATTGACCTTCATGCATAAATCGTTGGAGTTCCCCTTTAAAAAAAGTGCTTAGACTCCATGCTTGCTTTGCCTTGTGCTGCCAGAACAGTGCATACAAATCATCTCAATCAGTGGACTATCTGTGATGTGGTGAGTATTTCATCTGAAGTCTCAACATGCCTGCAATCAGCCTACAAATCAAGCACACAGAACATGTGATGATGTTTTAATGAAACTAATTTAGAGTTGAAAGTGTTGAGTTGTTGCCTGACTTACTTAGTGGATCATAAACAATATAGGATTATAAATCTTTTGGCAGTGGAATGTAAAAGTGGTAAAACTGTTTTACACGCTAAGACATTTTTTTTTCAAACCACACATATTGATCAGCATACCCCACAGAGGGATCAGTTTTCCTTTCCTGGATTTAGATGGACTTGGACTTTTCTGGCACTCCTGTTGGTTTTAATGAAGGAACCTTATACCAGCAGCTACAGATGGATGTTTGAAAGCCGGCCGGTTGAATTTTGAGAGATGGAACGGTCAGGTTCCGAGACCAAAAAAGTGTAGGGAAAGTATATGTGTGTTTGTGTGGTACAGGAGTGGTCTCAGTGTCCTGGGGGCTGAGGAGGTTTGAATGTCAGTTTCTCTAATAATGGAAATCGGTGAAAAGGTCAGCCCAAGTCGCCTGACCACACCAAGGGTGTGTGTGTGTGGATGTGTGTAATTCATATTCCTATTTGCCTTGCGAAAAGTTGTGTGTGTGTGTGTGTGTGTGTGTGTGTGTGTGTGTGTGTGTGTGTGTGTGTGTGTGGCAGCGAAAAGGGATGTCGACCATGCCCAGGGCAGAAATTGATTCTCTGGCAAAGGGGAGGAAATGAGGAGAAAAAGAAAAATGGCAGAAGGTCGCGATCTGTGAGAAGAGCAGGAAGAAGGAAAGGAAGGAAGAATGAATGAATGGAGAAGTGGAGGTGAAAAGAAAAAATAATAGAGGCATCAGTACATGTAGGAGAAGGAGAATAAAGATTGAAGGAAAAGCAAAAGAAAAAAGCGAAAGAAACAAAGAAGAAAGAAAGGTATGCAACGGATATGTGAAGCTGAAATGAGAAAAGATCAAGAAAGGATTTGTATCAGTCTAATTATGAATGGCAGGAGAGGTTGAAGATTGACAAGAGGAAGAAAACAAGAGTTGGAAGAAAAAACTGAAGATAGTTGATTAAGTTCATTTCAATTTTATTTATATATATATTTATTAGGGGTGCAACGATACACAAAATTCACGGTTCGGTTCGATACTTTGGTGTCACGGTTCGATATTTTTTCGATACAAAAAAAATGTTCATGCCTTTTTAATTTGTCATTTATTAAAATTATAAATATATATTTTAACTCAAAAGTACAGTTTTTAAATTTAACCCTAACCCTTGTGCGTGTTTTTTATTTTGACAGCGAATGCGCACCTGCGGACCACTTATGTGCAGCCCTGGTTATTTAGCTCGTCATATTGCAGCCACAGAAATTATTTTGTCCATGAAGCTGCACTTTCTTTTTGCCTTATAGTCTGATTTTTCATAACTTCTCCGTTTTGTGGTAAGCTTTTCTTTGGCTGTCACTTCTTCACCCTGACCTGTCTTATTTGGCTCAGCAGAACTAAAATATATATCTGTCTGTGAAGGTTCTCAGTCATTCAGGTCATCGTAGTCAAATATAAATCCTGCTGCTTTTACACACGCACTCACATAAGCTCAGCGATTCTCTGCGCGATCAACCTTGCTGCGGGAGATTTCACTTGTCATGTTTGCATAGTAAGCTAACAATTAATAAGACGATGTCAGAGGAATTGGTGCGCAAATTATCATCACTCACAGATCAGTGCTGTCGCTCTCTATACACAGTTCGCACGATTGCAAAGTGAAAGCAAAAAAACAAGCGCAAATTCAAACGCGATTTCAATATGTCACATATTGACAGTGGCTCACCGATGCCAATGACATAATTACCCAGCTACATTTCTGAAAGAATGCAAAAGCATTGACATATATTTTTCCTACAATAGCCCGACGGGCAGGGAAGAGATAGATTTTGGTAGCCCGACTGAAAAAATCGCTAGCTCCGGGACGTCGGGCTAGCGATATTGCAAGCCCTGTATCTGATTGAGGAATCACTCATCTTTGGAAAAGAGAGTTTATTACAGAGAAATGTCTCTTTCCAAAATAAAAGCTATACTATCCGCTTCTTCTGGGCTATATTCTCAGCAGCATATTAAACATATAAGGAGAATCACGTGCTAACAGCTGTCTAAATGACTCGGCTAAAGTTAGTAGCATGCTTGTTGTTTTTGTTTTTGCACTAGGATGATGTCGGCGTAAATGTGCAGTCATATTCGTTGTGTTCCCACTAGTGCTTTCAGGTTAATCTCGTTGAAATGACCTTAACGCCACAACACGGCAAATCTCCGTTAACGAGCTACCGCCGATCGCCCCGTGCATGGGGCTAGACGGCCAACACGTTAACGAGCTAACTGCGCTAACACACTAGTTCCCACCCATGTAATTGAGCATTGCATGGCACATCCAACATACTGTTTTACTTTAGTCCATGACTCGCTTACCTTCAGGGTCATAAGTCACATGAAAACCAAAATAATTCCAAACGCCAGATCTGAATGAGGGTGGGGGAGGTGCCCTGTGCTCTTCCTTCTGTCTATGCTGTCTGTGTTGAGCGCTCAGTGGATCTGCGCTCGACAGTGCAGCCTAGGCGGAGTAGTCGAACGCAGATTCACTGAGCGCTCCACACAGACAGCATCGTCAGAAGGAAAGTTGATAAAATAAATTACAAATGTTGTATTGTTCGATACATATGCGTACCGAACCGAAAGCACTGTATCGAACGGTTCAATATCGATACGAATATCGTTGCACCCCTAATATTTATGTAAAACTTTATATTCATCCATGTATTTTATAAAATACCACAAGCCCCTCCCTGAGCCTGGTTCTGCTGGATGTTACTTCCTGTTAAAAGGGAGTTTTTCCTTCCCACAGTCGCCAGTGCTTGCTTATAGAGGGTCATATAATTATTGGGCTTTGTCTGTATGTATTATTGTTGGGTCTACCTTACAATATAAAGCACCTTGAGGCAACTGTTGTTGTGATTTGGCGCTGTATAAATAAAATTGAATTGAATTGCTTGTACCTACAGCTAGCCTAATATACTAGCTAGCTAAGTTGCAGTGAAGTGTCCGCTGCTCCAGCATATTTAGCTTTAATTATTGTTCTTTATTTGTTTATATTAATATTTCAATTTGGGTCAGCATCATAACTTTCAGACCTATATTTTAGAAATATCTATCTATCTATCTATCTATCTATCTATCTATCTATCTATCTATCTATCTATCTATCTATCTATCTATCTATCTATCTATCGATATATATTTTTTACAGCATAATAAACTTTAATTTATAAACACATCATTTAAAGAAATTCTGTTTTTTTGACTAGTGTTGACTTAAGAATAAGCAATAATGCAGGACTTAAATGTATTAAAACGAATATATGGCAGGAAGTACCAGTATTAACTGGCTGTGGGCATGAGGACCGGGAATGGAAATTATTTATAGACAAATAATGCTTTTTCTATTGATTAAATCAGAATAATCACTGGTTTATTTTTTGTCTCAATGGTTGTAGTATTTGACAGTGTTGAACAGATAAAATGTGGATTATGCACATTAAATGGCCTTCTTTTTCTACATCCTACAGTGGGTCTGCCATGACGGTGGTCTGCTTTATAATGTGCAGGAAACACAAAGGAGGGAAATTACATTAATATTTGAAATAATGAACCCATGTGGTCATTAGGCTGGTCTCCTCTGCTTCCATAGCAATACATTAAGCCAAGACAAGCTCCATGTATTTTACATGGTCCTGTCAACGCATAAGATAGATCCTGCAGTATAATGATGTTCTCTTACAAGGGTTGTAGGTATAAAGGAAAAAAGAACGGAAAAAGGAGGACAAGAGGTGTGTGTGTGTTCGTGTGTGTGTGCGTTTCTATGCAGACAGCAGACTGGTGGTTGTCCCCCGGTTACACTGATGACCTGATTCGCCTTCTTAAAGCCTTAGAATCAACTGTCTAAGGGTGAGCATACTTGTGCACAAGCTTGTACTGTTCCCAATACGCCAGCATACACTCTTTTAGATGGCACAGAAGCAGTCTGGTGACCCCAGCTCACCTTTCACCTTAATAGAGATTTTGGAACAAATCCCCCATGTGGTACTGTCTGAGCCAGTGAATTGCGTGAGTCCTAGCACATCCCTGCCCAACATCACTGCACATTGTGTCAGTTCACCGTAATGTTATTATCGTATGTGACGAAGGAATGGGAGGAATTACAGTGATGTCCAGGCGATTAACGGATAGTAGGTCTCAGGGATCAAGGTTTAATGGTTCCTTTATCCAACAGTTGTCAGATACAGAACGCAAACATTACTTGACCATATTGAAAATTTCATGCAGCCACGATGGATTGGAAGAAATGTGGTGCATGTTTAACAGCCGAACCACAGAAACGCAACTAAAACTTGGAGTATTTTAGGCAACAGCAGATGGTAGAAAGACAAAGGGCTTTTTTTTTCCTCGATGAGGCATAAATCTTTCTTTGTGAAAGGACCCTACAGTATTAATGGGTAATGTAGTCTTTGTAGGAGAGACTTTTCCCCTTTAGCAGTTTGTAAAAGATAAACTATTTCAATCTCAACATTGTGAATTGTGTTTGTATTTACATTTGGCAGTGAACTTCCTTCCTTACTTCTCTGTGTCCTAGAATATCCTTGCCCCGGTCTGACAAGGTTGTGTCAGGCGATGTCCTCAGAGGAGCTATTGATTTCCCCTCCAACCTTTCATCTTTCCTGCTTGTTTGCAACACGGCCAGGCGATCACACACAAGCTTTTTGCTGGGCAAAAAAAGAGCAATGATGCTCTTTTAGCACTCAGATTTTTGTGCACTTATCAAAAAGTAGTATTCTGTTCAAATGTCATCTGTTTGGCTTTTAAAACAATTTGTGCCAAATGAAAGAGAAATTGGAAATGGTAAATTTTGATTTTCAATTATTAGAAAAAGCTTCACATGTTGTACAAGTGGAATAAACCCATTTGTTTCAAAGGTAGTGACATTTGTGTGGTAAATATCTCTTTACTAAATCTACACAGATTTCTAGATGCTTTCTTGTAAATATTAGTTAAAAATGTGCTTTTTTCAAATTTTTCTTGAGACTGCATCAACAATGACAACAAAGTTCACAATTAACACACAACGAGGGAGGAATGAGCTTTTTAGATGTCACAATCTTATGCCTATTTGTTGCGGATATATATGAAAATGAAAAACTGAAAGTCAAAATGTGAGTATTTTAGATATTGCCTCTTAGACCAACTTGATAAGCAGTCCACAATCAGACCTTGTTTCATTTGGCAAACTGACCCTGATTAATCAACTGCAGACTAACAGCGAATGTCTTATATCTTTGGATATCAAGGTTTAGAATATATTTGATGGCAAAAAGGAAGTCGTTTCTTGTAGTCAGCTTGCCAGATGTCAAAGAAATTTACAGGTGTAAAGACCCAAATGTGACAATTTAGTGAAAACAAAACCTCAAAAGAAAGAAATGGTTTATTGTAACACTGATGCTGTTAAAAGTATATACTGGCACAAATTCTTCCCTGTAGGCAGCTACATTCTAAAATATTACAGCCTTTAAAAGCTCATACCGACAAAAACTGGGAACAATATGTTTCTGTTTTGGTGATTGAGCGCTACCCCATATTTTACCCTGCTCCATAAACTTGGCCTGTTTTCATAAGAAAGGGTTTTGCTAATGTGATTGCTGTGGTCATGGGCAGCACTGATCTTCTTTTTATGAGGGAAAATGAGGTCTGATTGTTGGAAGCGTGTCTTGTGTCGAGGTCCCACAGCTAGATAGACAGACATACCGACTGGCCGACAGTAGTGAATGAGTGGCAGTGTGCCAAAGCCAATAAGAGGCAGCAGTGGGAGCCAGGGGGAGGGGAAACACTCATGTATTATTCATAATTATTCGAATAATCCCCAGACAGTTTAGTGTGATGGTCTGTGTGAGTACTCAAGTGTGTGACAGTGATTTTAGGTAAAAAATAATAAATTGCCCGTCTTCTTCTTTTCAGAGGTTAGCTGTTAGAACAATCTCGTCATTTATGATTAGTTATTTTCATCAACCGCAACAACTTTTTGCACAAAATATAATTTTTTCTCTTTTCCATTGTGGTGTTCCTAACAGGTGAAAATTAAAATTGTATATGATGAAGCTGACATTAATGTAAACCAAACCTAACCCAGGTCATAGGTCACCCAGTATAGATCTCCTTTATATTTTATACTTTTAGGGAAAAACCTGCATAGACTTGACCTCACTAGTTTAAACAGTTCAAGTGCAACCAATAGCAGAAGCATTGAAATCCAGCAGTCGCTGGGTAAAACAATGATCTTGGTAGATGATACTAAGAATTAGCATTTTATTTTCTGACTCATGCAGCTCACTGTCTATAACTATGCTGCACGTTAGCCTAAAACTACTCAGAAAATTACCAGCTTCAAAATATCAATGTATTTTGTAGACATATTAACGCATACAAGCTCTTTATTGATCAACCCAGTATTAGGTTTATGGTTTTGAGCACCCTAACTGTATATCATAGATGTTTCATGCTCACCGGTTCCTAAAGATCAAGTACTTATGGTCCTATATATAATCAAACAACATGCAGTTTCTTTTCATAAAAGGTTAAATGTCAGTTGAATGACACATCATGTAACCATTAATGTGTTACCGTGGAGAACTTAAATAGCAGCTGATCCACTGGCGTGACTTTGGAGTGAGTGGTTCCATCGCTGACCAACAGGCCAGTCTAAAAATACTCTATATGTTCCCATCCTACTCCAAGCTGCAGACAAATGAACAAAGGAGAAGTAGACAGAAAGAGAGAAAGACGAACACAACAAGGCCTCAACTCCATTGTCATGCTAAACTGGGGTCAGTTTTTGGATCACCACAGTCCGTTCTCAGACTTCAGATCAGGCCTCTTGTTAACACAGACTGCCATTATCATAATCGGCAAGCATGGCTCTTGCCCCTGGTCTGCAATCAGTTAAATCAAGGACTCTTTATGAGAGGGAGACAGGAGTGGGTGCACATTACACTGCAGGATTACTTTCTGTAACTATATGGTCTCAGTTTACATTACTACATGTATTACATTCAGGCAAAGTGAACATAAATGCAGGACAACAGCATACTTCACAGGATGTACAAATCCTCCATCCTTATTAGCTAACCATCGATACTGCTATGTGCTATTCCACCACTCAGCATTTAATCAATATGTATTCTCTGGGTCTCTTCACAGGGTTTTTTGTTCTGTCTCTGCCCCTCTCTGAACCTGGTTCCGTGGGAGGTTTCTTCCTGTTATAAGGGAGTTTTTCCTTCCCACTGTCACCAAGTGCTTGTCTCTGTATTGTTGTATTGTTCTCTGTGTCATTGTAGGGTCTTTTCCTTACAATAATGTTTGTTAATTGCCCCTTGGGGATAAATAAAGTCTTCTGATTCTGATTCTGATAATAAAGTTCCTTGAGGCAACGCCTGTTGTGATTTGATGCTACATAAATAAATGTATGCATAGGAGTGATATGACAGGGTCTTTACCATGGCAGTCACCTCAAGTTGCTTCACAGTTTTACTTGCATCAAAGCTGAACTGATCTAAAACTTCACAACACCATTGGGGGGATTTTATTACTGTTTATTTACTGCCTTTAGGTGGTATTTCAGACATTCATGTGTCTTTATTTTAAAGGTTTGACTTAGTTTGAGAGATCAACACCAACCAAGCAATGACTAGTTTTAATCAATTTAACAACTGTAGTTGAGCTTAAAGAATATTCGTAACACATTTAAATGAGTCTCACGATATTAAATGTGCTGGTAATACACAAATAGAAACATACCAGTTTCTTTGACCTCTCAGCATCCACTAGGTCACTTGTGTTGAAATTTCAACTAAACTGACAAAGACTAAAATAAAGAGATTTTCTGTGTGTTTTTTCTATATTTTACTTGGTTTTGAAAGTACATAACATTGTCTCACACCTACATTTATTTTTCAGTTGAATTTTAGCGAACTCTAATAATTCTGGTGTCAAGCTGTCATTACAAAAGTCATCTCTGAGTTCAGTCTGGCTGAAATTATTATGGAAGGACAATTAATGAGAGCAGTAATTAATGTTGATAAAGACTCTACCATGTTCATGACAGGTGTCATTTCAGTCTTACACACTTCTCTTCTTAAATAGTGTTACCGTTGTCACCACTTTTATACTTTTTATCACAATAGAAGTTTCTCACCTGTCATGTCAGTGGTGGCACTAATTTGAAATGAGCTGACTTCATTTAAGGAAAAGCCAACTTCATCAATGAAAATGCTGCCATTCACCAGTACTGGAAGCTCACACTGTGTGGCTTCAGTCAGTATCACTTTTGAATATCCTTCACCATTATTGTCTAAACTCAGGCTATTATAGAGCATGTTGACAGGCTCATTTGAAAGTGTGGTGTCCTTTAATTTACACATGGGACAGCCATTTTTCATTTTACGAGCGCTTCTATGCAGCTCATCTCCATGTTTAAACGTGTGGCTATAAGTGTAGCTAGTGTCTATATATTTGCCTATATGTCTGCTCTCAATGCAAGTGACCTTTAATGACTTAAGGGGATCCCAGGAAGGCTTTCCCAGACACTCTGACCTTTCAGCCCAGACAGGGCAAAGGGGAGGCGCGATTTGTGGTGTGTGTGTGTGTGTGTGTGTGTGTGTGTGCGATGGGGGAGACAAGGAAGGTGTCTGCATGTGTTTATAATAAATTAACTTTTTAATATTCAGAGCATAAAAGGGAATATAGGACCTTTGTTAAAAGATGTTATCCTAAAGAATAATTTCACCTAAAACACATACTTGTATAGGTAGTTTTCAGTATAATGCATTAAACCCAACTCAATGTGAAGAAATCCTGTCAATACAAAGTTAACTACTATCATACAAAAAATGACAACAGAAAGATGATTCCACTATTTGTCTTTGTGTACGTTTTGGCAGAGCTTGGTTTTCATGAATTGCACACTGTGATTGTAACTTAAGTGCAATATATTAAAAATGTGTATGGTGAACCTGACAGGTCCAGTTCACTGCAACATAAGAAAACACTAGCAAATAGTAAAAAAAGCACAGAAAACAAAATGAAAGTTAAATAAAACACAACATAAATGGAGGGGGGGGGGCTGCAACAGCAGAAGTGTTTTGGGGAGACAATAATGAGATGGAACAGCTGTAGAAGTGACAAGCTAACAGTAAACAGCTAATAGGAAATTTATCTAAAGTACTTTATGAATCATGCAGTTAAAACACGTTACCTTGCATCTTTTTCTCCCCCTTACAACACCATTGAATCCTCTCTTTTTTGTGTCTCAGTGCGAGCCTTTGTATGTTTAGAGTTCCGTCTCTTCCACAGCTGTTCTGCCATATTCATGTCTTCCGTTGTGTTTCGGATATTTTCGGATATTTACTTCCTTTGTGGTTTTTTTTTCTATTTCAATTGTCTTTTATTAGACTACTGGTGTCTTGTGTACTTTTGCAACACTTTCTTTCTTTCTGTTGCCGTGCATTTGACCTTTGGCCACCATATATATGTAAAAGCAACATGAAATATCTGTCTGTGCAACCAGGTTTTGCAATTACAGATCAGTTGCCAGCAGATGCATCAACAGAGCAGAAAGTAACATGGACATTCCTTGATCTTTGAGACTCTAGGTCATCATCGGTGATAAACCCAGCCCTAGAGTAAGAGTTATCTTCGGAGACGACTCAGACCTCAGAGGGATAAAAGTTTAACAGACGGAGGAATTTCCAAATTTTCCTTTATCTGAGCACAAGGTCTTCTTATGTATGCTTCATTTGTGACCTTTTAAGCACTTTCAAATATTTTCATCCAAATTCAGTTCAAGACTGAAAGTGTATTCTTGTAGATGGGTAGCAAAGAAAGTTATTTACAGACCAGGTCCATTAATGTTAGAGATTTTTTCCTGTTTGGAACCAAATGAAAAACATTTTACTGAGAAACACTGATGCCAACAAGTAGTATTGTTTCTAGTTTTCTAAATGTTGTGCGTGGCTACAAGGAAACCCAAAGCTAACTTTATGTAAAACAGCTGTTCTGGAGCTTTTGATCAAATTAATTTCCCCAGTTGTTGTGAAAATTCTGAAAGGCTTGGAGATTATCCTCAACTTAATAGACCTTGTGATGAAACGGTTTATATTAAAAGTTAAACAAACTCTGGGCCTTAGAGGCTTGTGGATTCTAGGACAGTGTGAAATAATACAAGCAGGGATCTGGGTCTGTATTTCCAACCTACACACATAATAAGGGGTTAGCTGGGTTAAAAAAAATCCTAAATCCCTTCCATATTTAAAATGTTCTCATAAAGGAGAAAAACATATGTTTTTAAGCCAAACAATGTTGTTACCATGTCATGTCACATCAAATGTTGTATGAGTCTAGAGGCAAAACAATATACAATGTATTGTTGTCACGTGTCTATGCATTCAGTTTTTGGCAGGACCCGCTTGCCTTAAAATGAGTTGGGGGAGGGCCAACTTCAGCGCTCACCGTTGCTCCCTCCCTCCTCTGCCTCTCCCTTTCTTCCTCTATGTGAAATGCCTCAAGCATCCACGGCGGTGAACTGTCTCTAATCGATTTGTCTGTGAAGGCGAAGCGTCACACTCAGAGCACCACAATGCAATTCTTGCTCTCTCTTAGTGACATTGCACCCCCACGCCAAACACCTAAGGGAACCCGAGTGACACAGAGACTCTTCTACTGGGATAAAGAATGGGAAGACACTTAAGTTCACCACCAACAGCAACACAGTGTAACTGATATTATTACAACCACTACAGACAATGCTGTTATCACTACCGTTGCAAGACTAATGCCAGTTAAGTTACTGCTACAATGGTATTTTTGGCAATAATGCAAAAATGGTATATTTTAAAAGATGTGGGGGTGTACATTTGGGAGTGGATTTAAGCAGAACATTTGTAATGGTTAAGTGAAGGCATGTTGCAGCTCTTGGTTAAAGATAGTGAACAGCCATGGTGTGGTTTAATTCAAAAAAAGGCAGCTGTTACTTAACCATGTAACGCAAAGTGTATCATATTTGATACATGAAATGTCCAAGTTCTTGAGACCTCGAACACATCACTGTGATTTTTTCCCTGAAAAACCTAATTAAACTGCAAAATAAAATATTAATCAATGCATTGCACAAAAAAATGATACAAATTTAACATTTTCTCTAATTTTTATAAGTTTACATTTTCTGGAAATTATTTCATGCTTCTGGTTTGACAGGGATAAGACCCAGACACATTTATTAAAGGCCATGCTCTGTTTTTAACCTCAAGCAGTAGGTCCTTTATATTTGAACCTGGTGTCTGCTATTTCCCATCAGTTTGGCTGTTATGTCACAATCTGCGGTTCCATCAGGGAAACGTGGGAAACAAAAAGTTGTTTTGCAAGTCAGTAAAGAAACTATTGTGCATTTTTCCGAGACAAGTTATTTTTTTTTCTTTCTAAATGAATAGCTTATGTGTTCTGGATTTCTCAAAAAATACATTAAAAAGATTGAAAAAGACATTTTTTGTAAAGTTTTCTAGAAAGCAGCAGAAAGCCCACTCTAGTTCTCTCAAAAATCTTTAGCACTGAGGTTTTGCCATCTAAAATAATTATAAATGGGACAGTGCATGAAAGGGTACACCCATCCACCCCAACAACCGGTAATAAAAGGGGTAATAATAGGGTAACAAGACTGTAATGGGGTCATTTCTCAGTTAGGGGCCCTTATTATTCAGTTACATAAATTATTAAGTTACATAAATGTTACTCAACTAGAACCACGGTTGCTACCATGAAATTATTTGGATATTAAGTGGTTATTACTTTGGTTATTGCATGGTAATAACATGTTTTCCCTTGTTACCCTACTATTATCCCTTTATCACTCAGCTGAAACAGAAAGTGCTATCAAGAAGTTTTCTTATAACAACCACACGGTAGTACGCATATTTATGCTTTGGCTTTGGTGTATGCTAAGGTCGATGACTAATTAAAATACCCATGTACCGGCTCTTTAGCCAAGTGTTACCTCAACACACTGGTGCTAATCTATGTTGGTACCATGCTGAGTTACACAAAGCCAACACTGACCTGCTGTGTACAGCCTGACCTAGCATCTGTATGCTTCTGTTTGTGGCCACCTGCTGTGTGTGTGTGTGTGTGTGTGTGTGTGTGTGTGTGTGTGTGTGCAAATAGACACTGGCCTGTAAATGTTAGTGTATAAATGTGTTTGTGTGTCTCAAATACACACTGGGCAATCTCTCCCATTTCACAGCAAGGTCACAGATGGAACAGGAATGAAATCATGATATTAATGCAGAGTTGACCTCAAAGCATGTAATAAATAAAGAAATAAATAGTGCCAAGCATGTGCAAATTGGCACAAATATACAGTTTAATTTTCTCCTTCAAAGACATTCTTCTATGTGTAGACTATGATTTTTCACACATTTCTCATTTACTGCATTCATGGAGCAGTTTAGCCAGGCTCAAATGGATACGTGGATAACCAGCAGAGCAGCTGATCAAAGCTCGTCACACTTCTGTGTTGGATCTCTGTAGCTGGTGGACATGGAGGAAATCCACAGGTCATAAGTATTTTTTTGCAATAGTGATGGAAAACATAACATTTACCCCAAAAATGTCTGAACAGTTCCCTTCTCAGAACTTTCATTGTCATTGGGGTAGTGGACAAGAGTTAGGCTTGTTAGACATGAAATTGATGCACTGACTTCTTCATGCTATTGTATTGCATTTAATACATACTCTCATACATTTGTTTTTCTCTATGTTTTTTTGATCTACAAGGCTATAATCAGAAAGACAGTTGTTGCTGTGATCTAATTGTAATTTCAGCTTATGCACCATCGCAAATTTATAGGCTATGTTGGATAAAAGGTCCTTTCTTCAAGAGTCATATAGTGCCTTCAGTAATATCAGGCAGAAAGACACAATTTTTGTCGTTTTTCCTTTCGTACACCACCACAATAGGTTATAAATCAAATGAACTCCATGTGACCGAAGTGTAAACTTTCAGCTTTAATTCAAGGGGTTTTAAATTGTTTTTACATTAAGCATTTAAAAATTAGGGCCATTTTTATACACACCATTTTCTGAGGTTCACACTTAATGGGACGATTGACTGAGAAGCAGTTTCATGGTCAGGTGAAACTGCTCTTTTGTCATTTCATGATAAATCAAGCAGACATAATAGCAACAATCTGGTTCATCGTTAAAAAAATTGCATGCACTGGGTGGCTCAGCAACAGTGTCCTGAAAGACTGCAGAAGATGACTAAAATCCATGAGGGCGGAAATTAAAAAAGAAAGTTGGTTTGAAAAACAGCTTCAGAGCATCTAACCAAGTCCAGAAAACTCTTAAAGAGAATTAGATATTGCCAGAACATTTGGTAAAGTAAATCCATTGGGCATCTTTCTTTGCCTTTAGACAATAATTCTGATGGCAAAAGAACCAAACGGGACAGGCGGAAAAAAAAAGAAAAAAAAAGGAGAGAGATTGCCATATTTTAACATAGTTTTGCAGTATATCCTGCAGTTATTTACTTACATCAAATTCTAGTTATCAAACATCAAAAATACATTTTGCAAACTTTGTGAGTGTAAATGCTGCTTTCGCTAACCCTGAACCCATTTCTACTCATCACATAGCAAACAATGACACCCAGAGTGCACAGCGATTGGCTAGATGTGTGGTTGTATCTAAAGCTTTTCCTACACCTCTGAGTGAAACATGAGTGCAAACTATGAATGCCTTTTAGTTGAGAAAATATCTGAAAACGTGTACTGCAGACTACAAAGACATACAAAAGGCACCAAAGTCTTTTGGGCAAAGATGAAATCATACACACTGCTACAAATAACACTGAACACATCACACTAATACTAACAAACAAAGATTATGTTAAAAAAGTGATGTTGGATTAGTGTAATACGTAATTGGAACATTTATTAAGCAAACCCATAAATCTCATATTATTACAATGTCGTATACTCTCAATGCTTTTCTTTTTTCCCTTTTTGTCTTAAATAGAGCTACCTTGTTAAGTGCAGGTGTTGGGCAAACAAACACAGCAGAATGCTGGACTGGGTCAGGTCTTTTTTAAGCCTTTATTTTTAACCTACTTAGGCATAAGATATATATGTGGCACAGGACAATGTACAATGCTTTTACCACAAGATAAGTGCGCTTAAAGAAGGGCGTGAAAGTGTGGTGATGAAGGACTGAGAAAGACACGGAAGGAAAATGTGAAAGAAAGAAGTGACAGGGAGATACATGTAGACAGGAAAAGAAAGAAAGAAAGAAAGAAAGAAAGAAAGAAAGAGGGTAGATTGAGAAAGAGAGACAGAGTGCCTTTAATTGCTTTGAGGGAGCATGACAATTGAGAGGAGAGTGGAGGGAGGAAAATCTCCAGCAGTATTGATCAGTCCGGCTCTTCCATTTCAGTTGCCTCCAACCCCCTCCTGCGTCTCCCCCTTCACCCAATTTGCACCCGTAATTTAGATTGGAATGTGTTTGTGTTTGTGTGTGTGTGTGTGTTGAGGTCATTTTGCACTGCGTTTGTCCTTCACTGTGTGCCTACATCTCTTTTGTATTCATTTACTTGTTAATGCGCCTGTCTGTCACGTGTCAATGCAGAGAAACCGACAGTAGCGGACTAAACAGTGGCTGCTAACAGTGTCCGTGTGTGAGTGTGCAGGGAAGTGAAAGCTGAAGGTAAGAAACTGTGTTAAAATTGCTTCAACAATAAAGTGTTTTCTGGGATTTGATGGAACTGTGTCTTTATGTTTCTGTTAGCTGTGCGTACAGCAGGTGATGGGCATAGCGGGGTGTCGGAGGGGTATATCCTTCCCGATCGATCTCCTCTACCTTTGGAGCGACCCTGCACCTCCTCCGGGACCTAATGAGACACAGCTTGTCATGGGGATAACACACATACGCTCTCTGAAACGTAAGGGCATTTTAAACATTTTTAAAACGGTGAAAACGCAGCAGACTTCTTAAAAACCAAAAGTACATTTTTTTCATATATTTCCATTTAAAAAATAATGATAAGAATAAGAACCCACACACAGGTTCACAGACATTTAACGCCTTGGCTGGTGGTGGGGTCACCGTCAAGGCTGCGACCTTCCACCCAAGTCCCAGACTGAATCAATGCCTAACCAGACAGAAACCCGCCACACCGCCACTCACTCCCCACACACAATGACCAGACCGCTGTTGGTTCTGTGAACAATAGGAGGGGCCTCAAGAACCTGAAAAGACTGAGTGTGTGTCAGTATGGCTGTGTGAAAGGGAAAAAGGTGTAAGGAGGCACATTTCCTTACACTTTAAACCCAAATGGACGGTGATGTACTGTTGGCGCCGGTCAAGGTAAGAAAAGGAAAAGTACGTTTATTTATATGGGAGATTTCACAAACTGAGATCAGTGAAAGCGATTCATATAATATATTAGAAATTAAAGAGAAATTAGGGTCTCAAATGATGACGGGCCTGTCTTATTGTCTCACATTAGTCAAAATGGACAGCAATAACCCTCCGAGATGTAGACATTGTCAGTCCCAGTGCTTCCCCAAAACTCTCATCCTTTGTTTTTTTGGAGACAGGAAAATAGTACTTTTTAAGAAAAAAAAAGTAAATACATTTTAATAAATGTCAGAATCTTTATTTTCTTTCTTCCATGGCTGCCAAGACTTGAGAGGATGCCTCCCCAAAAAAATCACATAATCACTGATTATGGCATACTTCAGAGAGTTTTATTTTACAGCACCAAATATCAACAACATTTGGTGACAGTGGGAAGGAAAAACTCTCATTTAACAGGAAGAAACCTCTGGTAGAACCAGGCCAGAGATTGATAATATTTAACACAGATTGACGGGGTGGTGTCACAACATAAAGAACTCTAGATGGAAGAAATGTTGCGTATTCGCAGCTGTTTATCTTCTGTGGTCACTGTGAATTCTGCTTGACTGAAAGTTTCAGAAATTATAACGTTAAAGGGAAAGTGAGAAAAGTCTTGCATTCAAAGCATCATTTGCTAAACCACAGATAAGAAAGTTGAAGATGTTACTTTTCACATCTAGTCATGTATTTTAGGCATTTTGCAGTTCTTATAAGATTTCAGTTTTGGGTATGACATAAATAACATTTTCTTTTTATAGGGAAGGTGTGAACTTCTTTTATTAAATACTGTAAAGTTGGGCATTTAAATGCGGAGTCTATGGGAACTGACCTTACCACAATATTTATGACCACATTCAACACTGTTTAATAAAGGAGGAAGGATGTGTATGATGGAAAAACGTCCTCAGGCACTAATTTCTAGTGAATTAACGCATTTTGAAATGAAGCAACTTTAACTGGAGGTCTGCCCCAAGAACCTTTATGATGCCACCAAACTCACTCTGTTAACTCAATGGTTTGCAAATCAGTGAGGCCAGCATGTACAGTAGTTTCACCAAACCAAAAGTGACAGTTTTATTAAAAGATTTGGAAAAGTGATCCCAAATAGAGGCAAAATCTTATTCTATTAAATTCCAGTGTTAGAACAGGCTGTTTCCCCTAAGTTTGTTTATTGTTAGCAGGAGTTATATTTGACCCTTTCTGAGAGAGCTGCATCAGTGAAGTGGTTTAGTTCAGACTGAATTTAACCCTCTGAGGTCTAAGTCGTCATTGGTGATGACCCCAAGTGCAAAGATGAAACCCTTTTCAAATGAACAAATGAAATAATAATAAGAAAAGATGATCTATATAGATGCAAGGTTGTCTGACTGAAAGCATCATATATTTAATAAACCCACCATAAGTACTTACAGTCTGCAGAAGTCTGCTTCTTTCATTAGATGTCTGACAAATCAGTCCAGTGTGGTGGTGTGGGAGGATATTACATAACACAGTAGAAAACTTAAGCAAAGACTCTCTTACCCTGTGTTAAAAGGTGCTGAAGCACCTACAACTATTTCATCTGTCTGGTTTTAGTGTCCCGTGATTCAGTGCTTTTTCACACTCTGGCTAGAGTTAACACGAAGCACATGGACATAATTGAATACTGTCTCCTTTATAGCCTAGGTTCAGTAACTTTTTCTGTGGTCTTAAATATTTATGGCATTCAAATAAAATATTGTTATGTTTTTCATCTCTAAACTTCCATACCGGGTTTTGCTTTTTTAAAGGTTATCTTATCTTATCTTATCTTATTTTTTTTCCTTTTGCCATTAGTACCTACCTGCAAAAGACTGGTGAAGTGTCCAGGGTGTACCCCTGTCTCTTGCCCTATGACAGCTGGGATAGGCTCCAGCCCCCATGCTGATTAAATAAGCAGAAGGTGGATGGAAGGAAAATAATGTGTGTTGTCACAATTGCACTTGCACTTATGCAAAATTCGGCATGTTTTTTGAAAGGTGAAGTCACAGAAATGACGAGGAGGGCAGGCATTTGTACCCTTTATTCACTAGCTGGGCCCACGTCCTCATTTTAGGTTTGACAGCGTTTTAGTAGGTAAAAGTGAATGCTTTGACGTGAATTGAGCTGCGGTTTGGGGAAGGCCTCGAAGGGGACTGGCGATGGCTCCCGGGCCTGGCAGATCCCCATGTACTAAATAGAAATGAAGAATTTAAAGAATTGAGAACAAGGAGGCAGGGAGGGTGGGGCACGTAAACGAGAATGAACAGCTTGCAGAAGTGGGGGAACCTATATAGATGACAACCGGAAGGAGCGTGTTTGGAGGCGTGGTCGATGCATAATCTCCAATAAGTGCTTGCTCCTCTCACAGATGGAAATGCTGTATGTAAGAACCCCCCACCCGACCACATAACTACTGTATGTCTAAGAAGTACATAAAATAGGTTTGAATGAAAGAAGCCTAAGAGTTAGAAAGATAAATTCTAGGTCAAAGTAAGTAAGTCACAAAATAAGATAAGACATCCTTTGACCCTGTTGTGGTTGCAATCAAAAAGTCAAAAAAAGTAACTCGCTTGTCTTTTCCTAACTTTTTCTTGGCTATAATAGAAAATGTCATAAGGTCAAAGATAGCTGTGAAGAAGGATTAATAAGGGCTTAATCACCACCCTCAATTTTACTGGCAACCCTTTAAGACTGGGTCTTTAGATACATGCAAAATATGGAGCGTGCAAACCTCCACCGAGGCAGCTCGCTCAGTGTTTCCTTTAAAGGGAAAAGTATTGCTTTTCTGTTATTACTTTTGCTTTCTTTGTTACTGTTAAATACACTTAAACTATGAGCTAAAAAAGTCTGTAGTGCAATAAAAACCAACCAAAGTGCAGGTGTTGGTTTTATGGCCTAGTGACACCTGTTTCAATATAGTGGACATAATTTTGATTACAATTATTTTTTATTTATGTGGATTTATTCTTATATCTGTCTTTAAAGATGAATGTTATACAGCACTATTATCTTTTTGTCCTTCAGCTCAACCTATTACCCTTGAAGGGCAGGTCAGAGGTGTATGACAGGATATTTTAAATATTTATACGGTGCTTTCTATATGTTGACACTGCACACCACATTTGTACGACTCATAGGTTTGAGGCTGTAAAGCTGTTTTCGGTCAATAAATTGTTAAGATTTACCTCGAAGACTTTGGTTGGCATAGGCTAAATTTAAACGGATCGTTAACGTGACCCCACTCTACACCCTACAAAGTTTTGCCAGAGTTCATTGAGCTATCATGTTTAGAGACAGCAAGAATGATGTACATGAAAATGTGACCTCATTCGTGGAGTAAACGGGGCGTCAGATGTTTTGCTATTGCAATTAATGTGTTCAAAGATTTTAAACTTATGTGCTCCAAACACACGAAAATTCTATTCCACAAAAAGAAAAAGAGTAAATGCTTTCACAACGCAGCAGTGACAGCATCGGGACAAATTCTACATGATACATTCTGGTTTAACTTGGTTTTATCGCAGGGGATTTGCGAGCAGATGAGCACAAAAACCTATTCCGAAAAAAATATCTCATTCCCTATCGAGCGCCTTTCAGCAGGCTCTTTAAAACACTTTTAACCCTGTTAAACCATGCAGTACCTGACCGCCCTGTTCAAACTGTTTATTTGACTTGCTGCTGAGAGAATTGCTGCGAGTGTGGAGGCAGAACGCGTGCATGAACACCCAGTTGTACTTGTGTGTGTATGTGTGTGTTTGCGCTTTGATACGTTTATACATGTGCATTCAAGCTTGTGCAGTCATTCTGCCGTGTTGGTGTCTGTGTGTGTTCACACTGGCATTAGGCCTTGCTTCCTTCCTTCCTGTTCAAGTGAACTGGGTACCTTTAGCCACCAACGCTTCACTCCTCTGGGATGACAGTTTCAGCCTGTGTGTCTGTGTGTGTGTGTTGTCTGTACTCGTGCTTGACACTTGGCTGAGCAGGGTGGTCCTAGAGGAGTAGTCTATCAGTGTAGTTCCTGATTCTCAGAAACACACCTGCATCATGATGCCAGGCAAATTCCCCAAATATAACCTAAACCATGTGACACACACTGGCTGACCGAATCCTTCTTTCACACCTGTCCTCCACGCATGTGTTCCTTTCTTTTTTCTTTATCACTTTACCACAACTTTGTTTTTCTTTTTACCCCCACCCCTTCTCAATGACTAAATGATGAAGTTACTTCCACATTTTATGAGAGCGCAATAGCAAAAACAATGAACTCACACAGAGACACCCACTTGCCCTCTGTGTCTCTCTCTCCTTCTCTCTCTGACTTGCATCTAGAGTTGTGTGTTGGGTTTGTGTAGGAGCACGGGGATGGTTTCAATATTGCATCATTGGGATGCGGCACGTCTGCGTATGGGGTCAGAGCGCTATCATGTTGCCAATCAGCAAAGCAGCTCGGAGCCCTCATCAGCTTTTGATTGCATTTAGAATGGCTAATTAAATAAAATATGACATTATGTAAATGTGTGTGTCTCTGCCATATGGCCCCAGGCACTGCCCCCCTCACCCAACTCCCTGCCCTTACCCAACCCGCCTCCAGCACACCAAGGGGCAACCAAGCGTGCTAAACGTGTGTCTGCGTGCACGCTCAAGTTCATAATGTGGGTGAAAGTGAAGAAAAGGGAACAAAGTAGTTTTGGGTTGACCAGACAAGTTTCTCAAAGCCTACTCATCCACTTAATTTCTCTTCTGTTTCAGGCAACGTAAAGGCCTGCCATATAAAAAGCACTAAGGTTCATTCTGGAATTAGTAGCCATAGTGGACAATATATCACATAAATTAAAGTATTTTGTAATTTCATCAGACTGTTGCTTTGAAGAATCTGATTATCAACCAACATTTCTGCTTATGTGAAGAAGAATGCACTTTAATTTTGTGCTTTGCCATCTGACAGGAAGAGTCAAGAGAAAGAGGTAAATGCTCAAATATGGCCATGCTGATACGTGCAGTTTTGTATGGCAATGCTTTTAATTGTATTAGATATCTGTCTGTTACATGTGTTCAGTTAAATTGGCTGCTAATTTGCATGTTGCATGTCATTCCCTCTGATCCAACCAATCAAAGAGGACCGTCAGCAGGTGGTCCACTTTGCCTTCTGCTTGGTTTGGATCATTACTACTGATGACTCCGGGTAGGCTTTGGGTTTGTGTTCAAGTACCTTAGCTTCAAGTCAGTATAAGTATGAAATGAGAATATTTCAGTCATGTGGACAAACTGATTTACTAACTCACTATTTGTGACATGCAATTTACTGCTAGCTGTGCTGTAAAAAAACAAAGCATGTGTATTTTTTTTTAATCTTGATAGTAAAATGTTTTTCCAATTTGCAATTTGCCTGTATTTAGAAAACAGCACAACTAAACACATCTATGAGCGCTTTAAAAACTCTTCTTTTCTTAAAACTTGTCATTTCTCATTTTGGCCCACTGGTAAAGCAAGGATACTGTAAGTTGTGAGGGGTCATACATGAGAATGAAAATATCACTGCTTGGAAAGTAGTGGCTAATCAATACTGTGCTGGAACAAGAATTACTGCAAGAAAAGCCTTGAGACTAACAAACATCATTGAAAGCTGTAGTTGATTACATTGGAACATTGTACAAAATCTGTGATAGATAAAGGAAACAGCGTTTATCATATAGGAATGATAAAAATAAGTGGATCCATTAACCCCCCCACCCCGACCCCATTGCTGTAAAAAATGCAGAATTATCCAGAATAACAGAATTTTGGAACATTTGGAAAACTTAAACAAGTTTTAAGACAGAAAACCAGAAACTGTTTTAACATCTATTCATTTTTTCTTTTTACCATGTGACTAAAACAAAACCTACCCTAACCCTACACATGTTGCAGGTGACCTTGTGGATTTAAAAAAGGTAGGAAGAACTTTGAAGTTTGTAGAATGAGATGGGCTGTGGTTGCTGTGAAGTAAGGCATAGGTTGGGTCTAATTGAAGTAGACTGGTACTTTAATGTTTTTCTAAAATGTTGTTGTCCTGCAAAAAATGGAGTAAACATTTGGATTAAAGTGTAAAAATCAGAAATTTTAATCACTTCTTAATATGTATATATAACATTTTGAGGAAGTGAGAGGGGGGGAAAAGCTGCTGGTGATTTGTCCTAAAGATGCTGCTTATTTTCACCGGTCGGAGAGCACAGTTCATGCACGTATTCACACTGCACCTCTGATAGTGCTGCAAGGAAGCCACTCTGACGTGACGGCTGCCTACAAAATGTGAGATATGGACCCATTTTTTTCCTGCTAACAGACGCAAAGTGCAGCTAACCTTTTCAGTCAAGAAACCTTCATCAGCACTTTACCATTCTTTAAAGCATGAACTCAAGATGGCCATATCCTCTATGTGCTGCACATTTGGCTGTATATGGTACGTGCATATATATTTGTGTGTATGCATGTGTGAGTGTGCTTGTGTGTGTGTGTGAGAGAGGGTTGCTGCCTGTCCCAGCGATAAGGCGTATGGAGCAGGCACAGTGTTACCCGGCCAGTCACACATACAGATAAGAGCAGATAACATTCACTGGAAGAGCTGCTGCAGGCTTGACACAGCACTCCACGCAACACACACCTCACAAAGCTGTGTGTGTTTCATAGATGCATTTTTTTGTATTTGTTTGTGCGTGAATATACAGTCCCTTAAATTGCATGCATCTGTGTGTCTGGGAGCAATTTGTTTTTGTTGTTACACATGGGTGTGAGCGTGCATCTTTGCAGAAGATTATGAGTTATTACCGTTAAAAAAAACTTTTAAAGAACTCCTTTGTGTGTGCTGTTGATTCGCCTTCACTCTCGTGATTCAATAAAGCAGTCCAGCACTTCTGCAATGGAGGAGTCGGTCCATAAATCGCTTTGAGTGTGTTTCTTTTATTATTGTTTTTTACTTCTTCTTCTCGTTTTCTTTTTCCAGGGGAATTTTAAATAAGCAGCACACGCTTCTTCAACACTGGCTCGTTTCTACTTTGCATTCTTTTAAACTTTTTGGACTTGCCCAGTAAAGCCGCAGCCTGTACTGGTGATGATGGAGCAAGTATTTTGGAAGGGTTAGGGGTTCAGTACCTTGCTTAACGGGCTCTGCTTAAGAGCCGGAGTATGCACTCACTTTTCCAGCTCGCATTCCCTCAGCTGTCATTGGCATTACACTTCTCTGCTGGTGTGGATTCAGAAAAAACAGCTTTGTCGCAGAAAAATTCTCTTTGGAAAAGCAGGAGCATTTGATTAACTGTGCAAAGGGAAAATGCGCTCTTACTATATTAAAGTGTAGGGCACAATACTTGGATTACTTTTATTCTGTGACGGGGTAAATGGTTGTATTTTTAATTTAGTAGTGTCTTTGAGTGGAAATTGGTCAAGCAGGAGCTTGACCCTTGTGTTGTCCTTGGGTCATTTTTGTCCTCTAAAGAAATCTTTTGCTATCAAAAAAGTGTTTTTTATTCATCAAATGGTCTGAAAATAACAGAAGTTATTCATTACTATGCTATGCATGATTGAAATAGGTTTTAAGTAATTTGATTTATTTATGGGGTTTTTATTGGATTTTATAACTCCTGTGGTCCTCGTGGACAAAAATGACCCCAAAGTACAAAGTGTACTTTGTGTGTGAAGTAAAAAAAATAAAAATGCATGAGCCGCACGTCAGTATAAGCCGCGGTGTTCACAGTGTGGGAAAAAAGTAGCGGCTTATGACCCGAAAACTATGGTACATTCAGAATATACCAAGCACATTTTCCAAAATGATTCATTATAACAAACCTCAAAAAAACACGTTTTTTGAGCTTGAAGACTCATCTTTTTCAGTGCGTCCGCCTACACTGAAAATGATTTATTGGGATGTTCTGTCTTCTTAGCCTACCAAGAAAAAACTCCAAAATGTACGCACAAGTCGTTCGTAGACTTTCATTTGTGTCGCTGGGTTTCATTCCTATTGCAGAAAGCAAGCTTCTTTAAAAAATACATTACTGTCATCTTTCAAGAAAATGTCAAACGGTCATTAAAAAGTGTTCCAGCATCAGCCTTCTCAACAAATGCTCCAAAAGCTACTTATGCCCCCACATGCTAATAACAGTGCTCTCTCATAGTTATATATATATATATATATATATATATATATATATATATATATATATATATATATATATATATATATATATATATATATATATAGGGAGAAAGTCAGAGTGAGTAGATGGCACCAATGAGTTGACTTTGTCCATGACCTACCTTGAACCATAACCACAGTTTTTTAATTATGGTAACAACTGAAGTCTTTTTAATGCTGATAAAGTATATGTTTAAACCTAAACCTTGATTCAGATGAACACCTGAACTTTTTCTAAAGTAAGCCAAACATTTACCACATTTGCCACATCATATTGTTATTGTTAAACTGTGATTATTAACCCTTTATTAACATTCATTTTGCTATACAGGGAACCAACAGGCAACTTTTTTGGTTGTTTAGGGTGAGTGACTTTTTCGTGTCGCCATTATTATTCCACGTTGTAACTAAATGCTTTTGAGACCTTGAAGTTTTCCTCAAACTTAGCAAAGAATCCTTTTTTTTTACCATCTGAAAAAAAAATTGCTTCAACCAAACAAAACTTCAGAAAATGTTACAAATGTGGTTAAATAGTGCAATTTCTGTCTTTTGATTTATAGAATGTGTTAGGAATTGAATAGTACTGTACATTTGCTAAAATGTCAAAGTATTTAAATACACAGCACATGTAAGTGTGAAGGTTTTGGATTTGTTGAAGGGCAGCTTTGTTGAAGATGTACTGAGCAACAGAAAAGCAATGTGATGTACTTGTGTCAGCTCCTAGGGATTCGAGCCATCCAGGTATAAAGCAAATAAAACACATTCTCTACATTTTTATTCTGAATGCTTCTAAAGACGCAAATATCAGCCAGGGCATTAAGACACCATTTCTCTCTTATTTCCTTTTTCCCGCCATCCCTTCTTGTTCTTCGCCCTTTTTATTTTTCTCATTTTTATGGTCCAGTATCTCTCGCTCTCTTGCTCTATTCTCTGTCCATACACCAAAACCAGACCACAGAAGGGGCTGCTGCTCAGTCAGAGAGGTTGTGGTTGGCATACATACGCCCAGAGGGGCCCAGGCCTGTCAGCTCAGTAGCCCCACATCTGGAGCCTCCCACTGGGCCAGCAGCCTCCAGCCCTCCTCCTCCTCCACCACCACTCCCTAGAGAGTACTGAGCATAAATGCACACCCTGACAGGAAAATGTGCATGCGCGTGGTCTTAAACGCCTAATTTGCACGCACAAACACATTTTAAAATGACATGCATGTGCTGAGATACACATGCACGCATATCCATACCTATATGACTCAGACACACGACCGAGAGGCACACACATTAAACTCTAAAACATTATGCTAATCTACAGCCGGCGGCAGAGGATTGCACTCTGCTCAGCCTCATGCCAAAGTACCTTTCATTTTTATAAGATTAACCAGGAGAAAGAAGAGAATGTGAGAGACAAATGCTGCAATAAGAGAAGTTAACTGGACGCTGCGAAACATACAGACACGTCCAGTAATACAAATTCATATTACATCCAAACAGTTGAGTCAAACATCCAGGTTGTAGGTCATGTCCGGGATCCACAGACATCTTTTCATGTAGCAAAGAATAATTAAAATTGAAGTATTCAGCTTATGTTTTGGTGCAGAGTGATGTTTGGGTTTTGAAGGCCATAATCAAAACATATCAGTAAAGTAACTAAAAAACTTCTTCTCTTTTTGCATGTAACCTAATCTCACAGACTCTGTGATTCCTTTTGCCTTGGTATACTTTATCTCATAACCCTGAATGTTCAAGTTTTTTCCAAAGTTAAAAAATTCGTAGACTCCTCCGAATGCAGCCGACAAATGCGTCCTCCTTTTCCCCGAATTTGAAGGATGGGTTGGGTGTGTCCTTCGTGGCCCACCATATCCCAGAATTCACAGCGCGGCCCAGCCAAACTCCAGTTTCCAACAATGGCGGCCGCTACTAAGTTTTAAAATTACTCTTACTAATCTTTCTGGGTCACAAAAGAAACTTTTAACATATTTTTAGGCGAGAATGTGGGTGTGTAAACTTCAAATATCTGGTCGGTTTATCAAGATATTGCATATTTGCAAAAGTGCTTCGACGTTTTCGGAGACGTCTGTTACCCACCAGCTCGATAGCTAGCCGGGAGCTCGAGGGTCACTGAAGCCGCAGAGAACGGCACAACTCCCGGCACATCATTTTCAGATCACCGCAGACTTTCGCTACTCAGGTTAAACGTAATATATAAGTCACTTAGACAACGGAGCTTGCAAAGAAAAGCGTCTGGACTTCTTTAAGTTGCTTGAAGACGTTTCACCTCTCATCCGAGAAGCTTCTTCAGTTCTAAGGTCAAATGGTGGAGAGTCCCAGATATAAACCTAGTGGGAGTATCCCCCCACAGAGGGACAAAAGGACCCCCTGATGATCCTCTAATCGCCTGAGCCAAGGTGTGAAACTGGGCGTGGGTCCCAATCAGCCAGAGTTTCGGGTGAGTTCATTGTGAAACCTGGCCCCACCTTATCATGCGAATTCCTGAGATCAGATGGCCCAGGATGTGAGTGGGCGTTAAGGCGTCTGGTGAGGGATCTCAAAGTCCAGACGCTTTTCTTTGCAAACTCCTTTGACTACGATGACCTGGATGACTGAGAACCTTCACAGACATATCACTTAGACAACCTAAAAATGTTATTGTTGGGCTTTTTTCAGTGTTTTATTTGTTCGTGAGTAAATCGGTTTGGCTGAGATTAAAGTTATTAGATTAGATTAGATAAAATAAAACTTTATTAATCCCCCGGGTGGGTTCCTCCTTGGTTTTCACACAGCTGAATAAAGGTCAAACAGAAAACTGATTAAACAGAAGTGTGAGACGGTCGAGAATTTACGCCAGTGTCCTGTTATATTTTAGATAGCAAGGAGCAGACGGCCGAGTTTATTAAACTCCACCGAGACAGCGGTGACGCTAACCAGAAGGCTAGACCGTCCAATTTCCCCAGCCGTTTACTTCCGGCCTACCCCACCTCCTGAGACCCGGTGTTCTGAAAAACCATCCTACTTTGACAAAACTTCCTACCCGTATTATAATTTGACGGTGACTTGCGACTAAACCTAACCCTACCCCTAACCATAACCCTAACCCTAACCATAACCTTAAGAAGTATTCTGGATGGGTGAGAAAAAAAGAAGTTAATTCGGCGTTGGTTTTGTGCGCATGTGCCACGTCTGCGCAGAAACATTGGGTAGGATGTGTTTTCAGGTAGGATGGATTCCCAGAACACCGGCCCACATAGACTGCGAAGGCCGGGTTCTCAGGAGGATGCAGCCCATGAATTTGGACAAAGCTACGGTTTCATGGTGTGTTTCCCCGTAAGCTTCTTTCTTGAATCTTTCCAGGCATTTCAGATGGATTTATATCTCTTGTGAAACTTTTCTTGCACTAAAGGTATGTCTGCTCAGGGAGAACACAGTGAAGCTGAGAGAAGAGGAGAGAAAGTGAGCTGACGTGAAATAAGAACATCCATGCATCAATCCATGAGGTTGGAAAGATTTGATAAATGACAAAAATTCAGATTTTTTTCCCCCTAGAATTTATTCCTCTTTTGGTTCCTTGATGAATGAGCCTGGAATTCTTGGGAAACACTGAAACTTTAGATAAAAGGAGAATAAAGATATCTGAATTGAGAGGGTTATTGAAAAGAAAAGAATAGCAGGATAAGTCTAGAAGACCAACGTCTTGTAAGAGCTGAATATGTTTCTTTTGTCATGCCGTGAGCCAAATTCCATGAAAGTTGGCATGAATATTTTTGTATAGTCATCCTATGTTACTCCTGTTCCTCTGCTGATCCGTTAACGATCTGCCCAGCTCTCCTAGAGTAACTGCCTCTCTCCTGGAATCTCCTCCATGCTCTTGAGACTGTGCTGGGAGACACAGCAAACCTTCCGGCAATAGCACATATTGATGTGTCATCTTGGGGGAGTTAGACCACCTGTGCAACCGCAGCAGGTCCAGGTATCGCCTCATGCTACCGGTAGTGACAGTGACCCCAGCCAAATACAAAACTGGTGAAAAAACAGTCAGAAAAGATGAGAGGGGAAAATATCAGTGGCCTCCACCTGTAAAAGCATTACTTTACTACTTAACTGACCAGAAGTTTGACTGTCTTGATGCTATACTTAGATTAAAAATTGTTTCCTTAATTTTTCTGAGCAGTATATTCGATGATACATGGACAGTTAAGTTGATGCTCCTGAAATACAGAAATAAGCAGATACAAAGATCTGAGCATGTTTGAAAACTTAAATCCTGACTGGGGTAAGGGAACTACAAAACCATGAGACCCCCAGGGTAGCAGCAGTCCCCAGTTGTAACAGGGGAAAATTGTAACACTCTCGGTTTGTTCAGCTGAGACTGCTGAGACTCACTCTGCTCAGTGGGAATCTCGTCCTGCCTCTGGAAAAGGAGTCGTATCGTTCAGCCTTGGAAGTTGGTTTGAGTCTTGCAAAACCAAACAGGCCAGCATGGTCAAATGGACTGGTGCTCCTTCTATTAAAATAGAACAGAAGCCCAATAGGATGCACAATAAAAACATAATTAGACACCAATAATGTTAATGCTTTATGATATGCTTTTACTTCTTGAGATCCAGTGAGTTAATACAGTATGTTACTCTCAATCTTAGTATTGTGCTTTCTTACATGAAGTTTAATATTATAGCCTTGTTCTTATTAGTATAAATATGCCCTCACCCCCAACCAGTCACAGCAGATGGCTGAACCTCCCTGAGCCTGGTTCTTCCTGTTAAAAGAGATTTTTTCCTTCCCACTGTTACCAAGTGCTTCCCCATAGGGAGCTGTTTGACTCTTTTCTTTGTATCATTGTAGGGTCTTTACCTTACATTATAAAGTGCCTTGAGGTGACTGTTGTTGTTATTTAGCACTATATAAATACATTTGATTGGAATCAAATTGAATTACTAGTTATTGCTTATTATTATTGCACACATATACTATATAGAATACTATTGTATTTCCACAGGCAGTTTACAGGTATTAAAGAACCCATCTGCTCTTAGTACCCAGATTCAACAGGACACTTCTATGAAATCTGTGTTTCAGTTGGACAGAGCCGTTGCAGTAGCCCCATGAGACAAGGGTGGTCATAATGTTTTGACTAATGAAGAACCAAGTGAATAGTTATTTGAGTCTTCTCCTTTCCTCTTCCAAATAAGTGGGTCAAATGCTGATCTTTTTTATAAATGTCATGGTATTTTCAGTAAGCAAAATGTTAGATGTTTTAAGAATGATTTCCCCGAAAAACATTAAAATCAAAGCTAATGTTTTAGAAAAGTAAAGTTCAAATTACTTGTGTGGAAAAAAGGAATAAAAGCAGTAAAATCCCCTTTGTGTGATGTAAATCTGTGATATCAAAGGAAGAATCCATAAATGCAAAATAGTACAACAGGAACACTGAAGGCAATCTTAACACCATTTACTACGGTCCAGATAACAATATGAAACGCGTGTGGTGTTGCAGGCGCCGTGGGTTTTGGTGGTCAAACATAGCCCTCCATTCTCAGCAACACATGAAGAGCAGACAGAGGCAGCTGAGGGCCAGAGCGCTCTAACTCATTGCCAGTCAGTGTGGGGTTGTGTGATGATAATAAGGATAACTTCCTCCAGGATAATGGAGCCGAAGCATATTCAGGCCTCAGTGTGCGCTGTCCCCGAGGATGGCCCTGTCTGCTGTGAATATTCTGCATTTAAATGGTCCATTAGAAGCCAAACAAACACAGACAGGCCTCCATACTAATGACCAACGGGGTCCAGGGGTGAGGTAGGGCACCTGCCATGTCTGTGTGTCTGTGTGTGTGCGGGAGAGACGCAGACAGTGTGTATAGGGAGATGATGTGGTGCGTTGGAAAGAGATAGCGAGAATTTAAGTGTGCGTGTGTTGGACTGGGAGGCTGATTGTGTGTGACATGGGTCAGGAGGGTAGAGCTGGAGCGGGGTGGGGTGATTGAGAGTATGAGCTCTCTGGCCAGAGGGGAATCCTCTCCTCGGTCCCAGTGGGTGCTCATTTGCATGTCTGTCCCATTTATGTGTGTTTGCATGCTCTCACATTATCCATCTTTTGAATAACATGTCTTTGTTGGCTTGAATGCATTTGCGTGTGCATATATGTGCATATTGCCCATCATATTGTCATGTGCACAAGTTCATGTACATATTCACTTGAGTGCATGTGTGAGTCTGTGTGTGAGAGAGAGTTGCAGGGGTTATTCTAATAAGAGGATGGTAGTTGTGGACCCCGGGCCCTGGTCGGCCCCTGCCTCATTATCATTATTAATATTTGAGGAATAGCCTGTGCTGGGTGGACAGATGCCCTCTTCTCTCAGCACACAGCAACTCATGAAATGTGACAGGGCTTGTCCTCGTCCACCTCTGTAGAAATATGAGGATTGAGGTGTCTAAACCAGGGGGAACCGAGGTTCAGCTAGAGTTTATCAGAAAGAAATTGCGGAAGGATACATACATTATGACTCTGCGGCTGAAATGTAAATTCTGATTAAATAATGGTGCTAAGATGCATTGAAGACTTTTGGTTGTATCTAGTTACCAGTATGATGTGATGAACATGCTAATGTGCTTTTCTCTGTATAACTCTGGCTAGCTAAACAAACCCACCACGCTGCACCTTCTGATTAGCTATAGCTACACAAGTATTTGTCATCTGAATGGTAATGACTCATTTCTCTGTATCTGTGTTGATCAGAATCAACTATTAGAGAAAAACTGGATGATTTAAGGCTACGTTCACACTGCAGGTCTTAATGCTCAATTCTGATTTTTGATCAAATCCGATTTTTTTTGTCTGGTTGTTCACACTTCAAATAAAATGTGACAGCATACGCGCTTCAGCAAACGGTTCACGGTCCTCAAAGCGGCCCGCAACGCGCTCTGTTTATGGAAGTAAAAATGGCGGCTACAGAGCTAGTAGGTGTTGTTACAGCAGTCTATCAATTCTCTACATATGCTAATCAAGTCCAAAACCTCAGTTTCTGTCCACTGACTCGCTTCCGCTGCCATGCTTTCTCGTTTGTCTTCTCCGGTGCCGTCTGTCTTGTGTCAGTGACGTAAAAGACGGATTTAATGCGACAGACCATTTGAACAGCAGTCACTTTCTAAAACATCAGATATGTATCGAATTCAGTACCATGAAACTGACTTAGGTCAGATTTGAAAATATCAGATTTGTGCTGTTCAAACTGTCATTCCATGATCGGATATGGGTCGCATAGGATCAAAAAAGTCGGATTTGATGCGCTTTCACCTGCAGTGTGAACGTAGCCTAAGTGTCCCAAAAGCTTTCAGATTAATTGCAGTTAAATTCGGTACACATACTTTTGACCTGAAATATAAAAGGTTTGATTACCTTTGACATTTGATGATACGACGAACATTGAGCAGTCTTGTCAGCCTGGGCGTTTCTTTGGGCATCATGTTATGATGGTTAACTCTGTAAAAGTATGTCATGTACATGGCAAATGAACTAGTACTTGTATCGTATCGTACTACACAATGCACACTGCCCTGCCATACTGCAACTGAACAACTTTCTAAGTTTGAACTTTCTTAAAGTTTCTTAACTTACCATGGTTTAGGAAGAGATCTTTGAAGACTGCGGGAGTTATCAGCAATTCAAAAGTTGACCATTTTTTTTTTCCATTTTTTAAAAAGTTGGTTATTCAAAATCTGTCAGTCTGACTGGAATTATTATTATTGCATTATGTATTTTCCATTTCCATTGCTAATCTCAATCCATCTGGGGAACCTGGGTGCGGAGTGAGTTGAATCCTCTCTGCTTACCACACTCACAGACTGGGTGAGATAGACAGATAGACAGAAGCGGAGAGACAGACACAGCGAGAGAGGGAGGATAGTTGTTTGCACCATTAAATGCTGGAAACAAATGCAGCAGTTCTTCAAACAAGTGCCGACTCCTCTGTGATATATTTGCATATTCATGAGGAAAGGTTTTCTCTCTCTATTTTTTGTGGGTTTTTTGTTTCATATGCTTCTGTGGTTGCAGGGGGGTGAGTTATTGGTTTCTTGTGACATTCTGGGTGTTTTTTCCTGAATGCCAACTACACAAAATAATCCAAGTAATACAAACATATATATGTACGAGTTCACAGTTTACATGTGCAATGATGCAAACCTCTGTTCTGCAAGACTTTCCTTTTATGAACTTCAGAGCTGACACTTGGTCCTGCTACACCTCTACAGACGCATAATCTACATATAGAAGCTACGGTGATTCTCTGCTCAAGCCACAACCAAGCAAGAGGCCGCACACACACACACACACACACACACACACACGCACACACACGCACACACACGCACACACACGCACACACACACACACACACACACACACACACACACACACACACACACACACTCTATTTTTTTCCGCAGTTCAAGTTAAAAATCTGATCATCTTTTGATTACTCTCAACATGTTTTTGTTCCTATCTGTTCACATCTCTGTATTCATACTTCAAGCAATGTACAACAAATACACTCCTGTACACACACCCATGCACAAAGAAGCTACTGTACACACACCCGCACACGCACACAGGCACTACAAAAGACAGTGAAAGTAAGACAGCAAAGTAACAAAACGCAGCAGCAGCAGAAACAAGCGGGCAACAAAGCGAAGGCGTGTTATTAATGGAGCATTGTCGAGCGAGGTGTTTATTTTCGACACATGTGCTAGTTAACGCCAACAAACACTCTCCGTGTTGTACACGAGGCCAAAACAACACGCTCGGGGACCGCACCGAGCCAAACAAATGATGTCTTTTTTTAGTTAATTGTATATTTATACAATAGGAGGCAAAGGGAAAAATTCAGGGTAGAGCGAGCAGGCACCACATGTACTAATAGGATAGGATGTACAATTTGAAAGTGGACAAAGTGAGGCTGTGGATGGACAACATGATATAATGACAAAGTATGAAATTGGTTACCAGAGCCATTAGCAGATTTCAAATTGTTAAATAAACTTTACATTGATCTTCAAAAAACGGAAAAAATATTAAAAATGTTTAATAAGACTAGCAGTAAATGTCCTAATTTTTTCTTGTTGTTATATTTTTAAAAAATTATTGCAGTAATCTGATAACCATATTTTGCTTTGTCTGCTCTGTTATAGGTACAAAAACACATTTGCCTACTGTACGGGTTAGCTTTCATTTGCTGTGAGAAGCCATTTTTTGCCAGTTAAAAAATAACAGGTGTTATTCTGAAAATGTCCAGCTGGGAGTGCATGACAGAACGTTGGAGGCAGCGTGTTTATTCAGCTTTGAGTCTTTGGTTGTGTGATGGAAACGAGCCATGGAATAGTTGTTTTTCAGGTAAATGGTAAATGGTAAATGGCCTGTATTTATATAGCGCTTTACTAGTCCCTAAGGACCCCAAAGCGCTTTACATATCCAGTCATCCACCCATTCACACACACATTCACACACTGGTGATGGCAGCTACATTGTAGCCACAGCCACCCTGGGGCGCACTGACAGAGGCGAGGCTGCCGGACACTGGCGCCACCGGGCCCTCTGACCACCACCAGTAGGCAACGGGTGAAGTGTCTTGCCCAAGGACACAACGACCGAGACTGTCCAAGCCGGGGCTCGAACCGGCAACCTTCCGATTACAAGGCGAACTCCCAACTCTTGAGCCACGATCGGTGGCTTGTACTTGTTGCTTAACTGTTTGACACACAGTGGTTGTGTCGTCACTGCGAGTCACATCCACATGTGGATGCCTTTTAAAGTGGACATGAAACATTATATCTATAAAGGCTAATTTACACTGTGGATCCCTGCTCTCAAAACTGACATAGATTTACTACTGAAATACATGTTTAACGTTTTTAGGACATGTTTAGTGCCATCTTGTACTAGCACAGAACGCAATGTCACCAGGTTGGTTGGCTGCGGTTAACAGGCTTACATTAGTTTGTTAGCTAACTAGTGACAGAACTGAAAAAATCTATTTAGTTTTAGTCCTCTTTTTCGGTTGTCGCACCTGCAATGCAATGTATATATAACTGTGACTGTAATGTGATTGCTGAACATAGTACAGTGTTACTCTAAAAGTGTAATGTGATTACAATAACACGTTACACCCAACACAAGTTGCGACATTTGTACAATTACTTAAGCAGTATGATTACTTTTACATAACCACAGTGCCATCTTTAACTGGGCAGTAGAATGTGCATGCAAATTGTTACCAATATTTTCTGCATGAATTTCCCAGAAACAAATATCCTTCAGACAGAAGACAGCAAAGTGGTGATGTATTAAATTCTGATTAAATATTCACATTTCCTGAGCTCCAACACACCACCAAGTTTTGGAAACCCCCCTGACTGAGAAGCAGATGTAGCACAGACATTGCAGATCAAGGAATAAATACCCACTGCCCCAGTTCTAAAGTCAGAACCAACGTATGGTGATGCAGTAAGGCCATCTTTTGAAGCAAACTGACAGTTTTACACAGAAAAGCAGAAAGAGTGTCAAATATCGTTTTAGGATACCTTTGATGCTCTGGTTTTTATGTTTCTGCGTGTTTACATTTATGCTGCAACAAATAAAGAATATATTTATGTTCATGTAATATATAGGTTGTATGTGTTCGGCTGAATAAAGTTTGCGCCTTATCGCTGTTTATTTCCAGAGTCTTTTACTAAAGACCTAAAGCTCCTGCCGTTCAAACAGGGAAACCCCCCTGCGGCTGTGAGATCCAGCTTCCCCACCTGTCAATCTCCACTCTGCCCTAGGGCCATACCAAGTCTGTCTGGGGGTGGGGTTGATATTAGCTGTATTGCCAAACCTTTTTCCTCCCCTAAGTTGTTTATTTTCAGTTTAAGCTGACATTTTAATACACCACTGTGCTTCTTGTCTGATCATTTGCCAAAAATGAGGCAAAAAAAAAACAACTCCCCTCACACAGTTGTCAGCTAGAGGCAAACAGGCCCAATCTGAGGTTTGACAAAATATAAGACCATAATGATCGCTAGCATGTGTATTCCTGTTTATGTGTGTGTTTAGGGTACTGTGTGTGGAGGGGGACATAGGCGTGTACACGCTAATATATGCCTTCAAGGTCATTATGATTACATAGTTACAGTAAATTTGTGGTAAACTACCAGTTCTCTTTGACTAATGTGGCTTTTTGAAGCCCAGTACCAACATTGCTGGGTTGGAGCTGATGTTCTGTCCTGTAAGTTTCCCATCTTTAGGCAATTTCAGGACAACAAAATCCAAGGAGTAAGTATTTTCCCATGGATGCAAACAAGACACTGAGGTCAACTTTTGAAATCTAGATTGAAGCATTGGTTTATGTAAATTGAAACAACTTTTTCTTTTCTGAAGAGATGGTCACCATCTGCCTGGGATCAGGAAAACCTGTTCTCATTTAAGCACTGCTGTTGTTAGAACTGGAGATATGCACAAGATGTGTTCGGAGCAGAAATGATGCTAACTCTTTGTCATCACAAAGAAAATCCTTTGTAAACTTTACATCCAAAAATGAAGATTTTTTTTTATTTATACAGTTACATTACACTACATAAAACATCACATATGTCTATTAACACACACTAACTAAATGGCAAACAATGGGGCTGAAAAGTGAAGCAGAAATAACCACGTGTTACAACCCAGCAATGCAGAAGAGCATCTTGCTGAACCTTGAAGCAGATGGGCTGCAGCAGCAGATGACCACACCTGGTATGGCTCCTGAGAGCACCACAACTTAAGTATTGATGCTTACCGTGTCCATCCAGCAGGGTAACACCATGTCAAATAGCTCAAATGATATCAAACTGGGCTCTTGAATATGACACTGAGTTATTGTGCTGACCTCCATGATCACCAGGATTTAATCCAACTTTTGTGATTTGGTGGAAGGAGACTTACCCATTGAAGTAACCAGTGAGTTTGCTGTGTGATACATGTTATTCAAGTGGTTTGAATTCAATTTTGATTCAATTTTATTCATACAGCGCCAAATCACAACAACAATTGCCTCAGTGTGCTTTTTATTGTAAGGTAGACCCTACAATAATAATTGTGGTCAGTAAAATCATAGCATTTTAATAGTTCTTTATTTAAGACTGAATATCATTTATCTGAATCTCTGCATCAATCTGACAACCAAGCTGCACCTTTAGATTCACATTCCAAATACTGGTGCTCTGGGCTGCCATGAATAACAGGGAGTTGGCCAATCAGTGACATCATGGTTGCTATGCTTATCTTTCCTACACAGTCTATGAGGCTGACACGTGCAACACCCCCATTTGACAATCAGATGCAAGTGCGACAGCAAATTCTTACCAATGCTGATGTGTTTCTCACATCTGGACATACAGGTCACCACCAGGTACACAATTTCCTTAAAATCACACACACGCGTTCACAGTGTAACAGTGTGACCAGTGACCCTGTGACCTTGTGTGTCTCAATGCTGCCTCGTAAGCCTCTCTTTCTTCAAAGGCCGGATAATGCTGTCCCCGAGGGCAAACACTCAGTACTAACTGGCCCCCACCTCCATTTTCTCGTGTGTTTCCCCTTCATCCTTCACTATCTCTTCCTCCCTGTTTGCACTCTCCTCCTCCTCTGCTAGTTGGCAACTCCCTCCTTTACAATTCCCAAATCTGCTTTCTCTTTTTTTCCCTCACTGTCCTCCAATATCTAAGTAGTTTTTTCTTCTCTTTGTCCCCCCTGTGCTTATTCCCAGTCGTCTTCTCTCATCCCTTCTCTCTCCCCCTTCCTCTTCTGGTCTTCTTCTCTCTACTTTTTGCATGATGTTCTGTGGGTGAGCCACGGGGCAGAGAAATAATTCAAAGTCTTTGCATATTGCAAGCGCTCTGGTCAGTGGAGGAGCCCCATTGCACTGACACATTAGTTTATCTGGACTGACCCAGCAAACAGCCTACGCCATGACAAATAGCCTGGATGCTGCTACAAACACACACACACACACACACACACTGAAAAGACAGGCATATGCAGAACACACACTCTGAGGCTGTCTGTGGGCCGGGAAGCATGGGTGCCTGTGGAGCAGACAGCTTTAAAGAAACCCCAACACCCCCCCCCCCCCAAAAAAAAAAAAGAAAAAAGAAAAGAAAAAACAAAACACAAAAAACAAATGAAAGTGGCGAGGGAGAGAGGGAGTAAAAATAAAGATAAAAACGAGAGAGATGTGCTGTAGCATCCCTTTAGGTAACAGAGTGATTTTCTGCATTGTTTAATTTTTAATCAGTTTGCCTTCCCCAGCATTCCTCAGCTCTTTTTTGCATATTCTGTATATAAATATATAATTAATGTCTGAGAGGCAGATAAAAGAAAAAAAATAAAACCCTCACAAGAGCATCAGAGAATCGTTTGTTGTTCTCGAGAACAAATTAATGCCAACTATAAAAAATGCGGACTTGCTGAGGCCAGGCTTTTTACAACCCCCCTCTCTTTTTGTACAACATCTTGCACATCATATGTTGTTTTGTTCCAAAAGGAAAGGCTTTGCTGGTCATTTTGAGGTGTTTCTGGATCAAACCTTGTCCTGAAGCCAGGCACGGTGAAGACTGTCAGCTAATGAAACAGGACTAGTGATGACTAAAGTGTAATAACACCTTACAGTGCTGTGAAAAAGCAACCCCCCCCCCCCCCCTTTCTTCTTCTTCTTCTCCTATTTTTTTTCATAATTGACAAATTTACGTGTTTTACATTTACATGATCGTGAAAGGAATTTTAATAATAAACACAGATATCCCAAGTAAATACAAAATGCAGTATTCAGATGAAGATTTTTATTTACTGAGGAATAAAAGCTATCCTAACCTAACCTACCAGACTGTCTGTGAAAAAGTAAAGGCCCCCTAAATCTAATAACTGCTTTTGCCATCGTTGACTGCAAGAACTGCAGTCTAATAACTGTGTTGTTTCTTATAGTTGTATATAGTTTATAGGCATCTACAAATAAAATCTATTGTTATCAGTGTTGGGCAAGTTACTTTGAAAAAGTAATTAATTATAGTTACTAGTTCTTCAAAAAAGTAACTGAGTTAGTAACTGAGTTACCAGATTCTAAAAGTTTCAATTACTTGAAAAGTAACTATTGTGTTACTTAAAAAAAATGTTTAACCCTCTGGGGTCCAGGGTATAATTGGCCATTTTTGACTACTTTTGATTTTCCCTCCACATTTCACCTTTAAAAACTATTTACTTTGCCTTGTTTGGCATCATTCTTTTCAGCACAACCTCACGTATCTGAATTTACAGTTATCTTATCATTTTGACATACTGTATTAACACAATTGATCTAAAATCAGACAGAAAACATAAAATCCGAGTTGAAAAAGTTATATTTTTTACTGTAACAACTACAAACATGTTTATTGAATCATATTTCATAACTTTAAATGCAAATATAAATGGTCAATTTTAAAATCCTATGCACAAGTTTTGCAAACAACAAAGTTATTTGCAGCCATTTACCTTTTACCTTTTTTTTAAATAACCATTTCAAACTATTTACACAACAACCAGCTGTTCAATAAGACGCCACACAAATTATTTGTGCCACACCAAAAAAAAAATGATTTCTGTCCACTATAAAGGAGAACATCACAGCCTGATACCTGCAGGTCTGACAGCAGCAGGTGTATCACTGCTCCTGTTTCTACCTGGAGACAGCAGTCGCCTCATTGTTCTAACACACAACACAAAACTATCCACAACACTGCACACTAACTACACAAGACAACGCATGATCTACACACTCCAAACATGCTAAACGTCACAAATCTCTCACATCTCAAAACTCGCTCTCTCTCTTTTTCTGCTGTCTCTCTCTCTCTCTCGCCGTCACTCCTAAAACTTCCCCCTCTTCCACATCAACACAATTTAAAAACTGGTATATATCACCTTGTTGCTTTGTCATCTTGAAGTGGTCATGTGATTGGCTTACCACGACTACTTTATTCTTCCTCAGTCAAACAGCAGCACTCATCCGATTGTTTTGCCCCCTAGATCCAGGTGTTGAGCCAAAAAGTGATCGCACTTTGTTTCTGCACATCAGAAGTTCACCTGTTAGGCAGCAGGTCCTGCTGCAATTTAAGATGGGAGGAATCCTTAAGGCGTTGGCTAAACATTGAACTAACCATGTTAGTGAAACTGTCTCTTTACATTAGTAAGTTTGATTTCCTCCATGCCTGTAACTCACCTGTTTTGTCCTCTGCGTAGATATCTCAGTGCCTACCTGAGAAAGAATAATCTGTGGAGGAGAGCTCTGTCTGGAACCTGTAGGTGATGCTGCTTGGACGTTCACTAACTGGAAATCCCTTGTCTCATGATCTTGTAAATAGTTCACTGTAAATGGGTCCTGCGTTCGAGTCCAGCCTGCACATTGGTTATGACAATTTGACGATCTGTGACAAATAAACAAGGATTCATAGTTTTTCACAGCGCTGTACATTGGAAAACAGTTACAAAGATAATCGCCTGTTTCAATAAATAGTTTCCTTTATTGAATGCCACATATGGAGCGCATGTTTTTTTTATGTCACTGTGAATGTGAGACAATTAGTTGAATAAATAAAGGTATATGAGTATATGAATGAAAAGGAAAAAATGATTGACTACACTTGTACCTAATGTTGCACCTTTTTAACAAGTCTTTTCTTTTAAACCCTAAATCAGTGGTTCCCAAACTTTTTTGCTGGGCCCCCCTTTGTTTTACAAGAAAAATGTTCGCGTCCCCCACCACCTAAAAATCAAGAATAAGGGATACTGTTTGCCCGTGATTTGGAGAGCCCAGCACGTGCTCCCGACGAAGGGAAAACCAATCCTGCAGGGAGACCTACCTTGGCACTTGTGCAGGTAAAGCCAAAGGGCAGATATGCTTCACCATATTTTCTAGTCTTTGGCTTAGAATGAAGTTGGTTTGGAAACATATTCAGCAATGCTTCATCTCCTGCTTTGCGTTTGTGTGGGAGCCCCGTCAAAAACCTGTCCATTATGCTAGAAGTGTGTGTGTCCCCCCCCCCCCCCCCCCCCCCCCCCCCAATAATGGCTCTGCCCTAAATTAAAGTACAAAATCCAAAAGCTAGGACTTCAAAACTGGCCTCCCAGTTATGACTGGGGAGTCAAGAACTGCTACCTAGGACATCAATGATGACACAACCAACATCTGACAAAAAAGCATAATACGAGGCACCAGCATGAGAACCCATTGGACCGTGGTGCTGGACGACAACTACCATCATGTTTTGCTAATAATAAAGATGGTGCCCCACAGAAGTTTTTGCTTTAATTTGTCCACCATCTGTATTTCCACTTTATGCCCACCCGCCCCTTCCTCTTCTATTCCTGGCTTTTCTCCCTCTCACTCTTTGAACCGTTTGAGCAGCGAGGCTCAGGGTGTTAGCAGGGAATTTGTCCAGCTTTGACAGGGGCGAGCCGTTTTTCCTCAACGCTCTTTGAAGAGCGACCGCTTATCGACACTGGGGCTAAGCGCCGGCCTTCTGAGCTCGGGCTGCAGCTCCACTGGGAGCGCAGCGAGGCTAGGCTCCATCACGATCTGGTCGCAAACTCACACGTACAATGTTCAGACACTCACATGCATGCACATGCACTCAAAGAGTGAAAAGCACGTACTCCTCAACACAAATGCGTGTAAAGAAGACACACATAAATTCACAAATCACACACCCAGGAAGACATTTGCAAGAAAGATGTAGTGACATTTGGATATGTGGGGAAGGAGATAATAGGGATGATGGAGATATGGGCACTAGCATATGCACTCTCACACACATACACACAATAACCTTTTCCCTTGGCATACAAGGGAGGAAAACAGAGTAACGCTGGCAAAAGGAAGATCAATGGAGCTTTGTGGCCTCATGGTGTGAAAGAGGTGAGCTGAGGAAGGTGGGATTTTATATTGGGATCTAACATCTATTGTGGAAAATTGACCACAACTTCATTCTGCAACTCATATTCAACAGAAAAAAAAGCATTTCTCTCCTACAACTGTGAACTTCAAACTCCAGAATCCCTTTTCAACTGTAGGAAACTTTGAGTTCAATTGGAACTTTGATCCCTTGCACAATAATGTGACCATGCTCATAGGCCCAGATATGACCGTGTTTCAGTAGGTCATCATGCTCATGACACAATGCGTAGTTGCACGAAGGCCACAGCATTATCTACTGGGAAAAGAATGTCCTGCTACGGTTAGATCAAATTCATATATTTGACTGAGTTCTTGTTGGCTAAACCTTCAGCGGGGCAAATATTTGATAAAAGCTTCTGTAATCTCTGAACTTTAAATAGAGCACACCTGTCCAGAGTACAGACAGAAAATAGAGCTCAAATTTATGGCTACCAAGACAGAACATGCCATAAAACAGCGTAATGATGATTACAAAATGATCATAAATTTGCTTTTCTTTCAGAAACACAAAGGTCAAGATTCATTAGAGGAAGCATCACTAAAATCAGTACGATTTGCTAACCCTGCTACCTTATAAACAGTGTTGCAAAGTGGGAAGCAGATTTATCAGTCAGCTTAGACCAAAACTTCTGGTCTCAGATTTGCTTAAAAACCTTTAAATTAATTAAAAATTCCAGTCTGCAATTAATACAATACAAAATATTACATAGAGTGCACTATACAGGTCATCGGATGTTCAAGATGGGCTTTACATCTTCCAACAACTGCTCACACTGTCAAGGCAATACACCAGACAATTATATCCACGCTCTTTGGTTCTGTCCACCAGTGCAAAAGTTTTGGCGCGAGATATGTGAAGACTTATCAAAGTGTCTGAAATGTAACATTCCAACCTCCCCCTTAGTGTGTTTGTTGGGCAGCTTAGATAATGTCACTTCAGAAAAGAATATAGCCCATATGGTTTTCACTGCCCTATGCATAGCCAAGAAAACAGTCCTCATGAACTGGAAAAATAAAAATAATCTTAATTCTAACCAATATAGAAATTATCTATTAGATTACATTAGTCTTGATACAGCCTCTGCCACCACATCAGATCAATTGCTCTGGACTCCTTTTATCAGCTCCATCACCTAGTGGGGGTGGGGGGTCATAGTTTGGTCCCGCCTTCACTGTTGTGATTGGTGTGGGGGTAGGGACAGGCTTAGGGCGTCGGGGGGTTCCCCGGAGGCATCTTCCTTGGGGGGCTCAACCCGGGGTAGCGGTCATGTCCGGTTGGGGGCTCTGTTGGCTCTCAGGTGACTGTTTCCTCGCGGCTGCGTGCAGCGGGGCTAGGGGAGGGTCTGTGCTGACGGACGTGGATTACTGACCTGGTAGCCTGGCTGGCCCTGGGTGGGTCCGGGATGGGCGTGAGGTTCTGGGGGCGCTCCGTCTCTGGGCTGGGGCCCGGGCCGGGCCTCGGGGGCTTGGATCCTGGTTGGTGTGTTGCCGGGGTTGTGGGCGGGTGGGTGCATGGGGGCCCGGCCCTGGAGCAGGGTGCCGCCGGTGCGTCGAACCACCTGGGGGGCTCTTCAACTGGTGGGGGAGATGGTCACAGTCTGTAACATCTGAAAATAAAATATAATAAATAATAAAAACAAAGATCGACCAAATGGACCAATACGGCAATGCCACGATGATCCATTTGGCAAAGTAAATCCATTGGGTATCCTTGTTGGTCTTCAGACAACAATTCTGATGGCTAAAGAACCAAATGGGACAGGCGAGAGAAAAAAAAAAAAAGATTCATTAGAGGAAGCATCACTAAAATCAGTACGATTTGCTAACCCTGCTACCTTATAAACAGTGTTGGGTGTAACAGGTTACAACAATCACATTACATTTATCAGTAAAATAACCTGTTCCGATTATCTGCATGCAATGTTAAAAACAAAGAAACATGCAAAGGAAAAAATATCACTGCACGTTGCTTTTATATTTTGTATGTTTTACAAATCCCTGGTAAAGAACTCTTTAAGCTGGAGAGCTTTTAATATGAAGTGACCAGCTTTTCATGGTTCACAACTTTGACAGTGTAACAAGTCTTTGCAGTGACCTTCCATCCAAACGAGGCATGTCATACTCTTGCCATGCAGTCTGAGAAGAGACGCAAACTATGTCATGATGAGTGAGCCAGCCTTGGCTATAAAATGCAAATAATGGAATGGATTAGACTATCGCTTGAAAGAAGATTAGAGTCCAAGGCTAAAGCCAGGAGAAAGGCCAGTAACATTTGATAAAGACAGAGTGGAGAAAGGCAAGGTAAGTTAAAGAGACGAAGGTAAAAGAGGGATATCGGAGTATTTCAGGGAACGATAAGCTAGGGATTGTCAAAGCAGTAAGACTAAACTAGCTTTATCATTGTGGAGAAATTTAAGGCATTTCCGAGTCCCTCGTCTTGACTATAACGGAATTTTTTCCAGCGCTATTGACGGACGACTTTAAAAATTAGCTTTCACCTTCTAATTGCATCCTTGTAGTGTCTGATTGGAACGATACTTTGAAGATAGTGAGCTCCCAAAATGAATTTCTCCTTCATTATCTATAATCTGTTCCCATGCCTGAGATGCCAGTGCAATTTGAGCTAAATCTGGCTATCAGAAGGACAGGGGAAAAAAAGAAGAGTGAAAAGTGCAAATGAGAGATGAAAATGTAGAAAAGATAAAAATGTCCATATGTTTCAGAGGCTGGCTATCTTTTCCTCTCACTCTCTCTCCTAGTTTCCGTCTGTCTCCCTCTCCCTCTCTGGTTTCAGCACTGACCCCACTCATTAAAGCTGATTAAAACTTTTCCAGCGAGCACTGTTTGCCCTCAGAAGACGATAACCTCTACAAGGCTGCTACATAAAAGAATAATAGGCGACTACAAAGAGGGTTGGACAAAGAAAAAACCCCTTCGCCTGGGCCCAGCAAGGCCCCAATTGGAACATTTTAGAAAATTAATGAAATTTTAGATCAAATGAATTATAAATTAAGGAGCTGGAGAGAGGAAAAAAAGATGAATAAGTCATAAGAAAATGTACTCTTGCTATCAAACTGTAGGAACATGTTATCCTCCACCAGGCTTGAAGAAACAGGGTCAGGTTCAAGCCATGCGGATTGGGAGGAAAACAAAGGTTCCCGCTCAGCTCCTGCTTTGAAGATAATTGTTGCAACTGCACTTGAAAGGGGACTCTGGCCCCGGCTCCTACTGAGAGCGATCCACTTTGACTCAGTGGCTGTTTTTGTTGTTTTGTTGTTTGCCATTGTTTTTTAGGCGAAGCGGCAGCAGGGATTTGCGACATGTGGGAATGCTCTTTTTTTTAACAGAAATCGCATCAAATGCAAGCAGAAGCCGAATGTGTGACGCTGGCTTCTTTTTTTTCTTTCTAATTAATAAAATTCCCTTTAATGTGCTATTAAAAATAAATTTAAGACAGGAGGCAGTGTGGCGAAGGGTTTGTGCAAAGTTGGAGGCCTTGGAAAAGTTGCGGTTTTTCCTTTCTCTGTGTGAGAGGCTCTGGCTGCCATGCGACAGGACTAACGTGACTATTAGAGACATGTGCGACTTCCCTATATGCTGGTCATGTTTGCATTCAGAAGCTGTCAAATGTAACTGAAAAATTCATAAAAGTGAGAGCTTGGCCTCTGTCAGTTGTCATTTTGCACCATTAAAGTCTATGGTTACATGTTGCTGAAGTGTTGGTTGAAGCGCTTAACAACAGCACAATCTGTCTTGTGCTAAAGGGAAGGCATGCCACACACTAACACTGCTGAGGGGTGTTAAATGGATCATTAGCGCTGAGCTGAGGAGGTGCCCTTTCTCTTGTGGGGGTCAGAGGTCACAGGCCTGAGGAAACAAACCACTGCCTGATCAAAGAGCGGTCAAGACTGGTCAGCCCCTCTGAGTTCATTCACTTTTATAAGCTAGCCCGAGTGGGTTTTTCTGGGTGTGTGCATACGTGTATTCAGGGGAAAAAATGCTAATTTTTAACACCAAAATTTCCCAATGGTTTAAGGTTGTTTTTTTTCCAAAATTGACAGTTTTTCCATTTCCATTTTCACAAAAAGTTTATGTGTGCGTTCATGAGAACATGATGGCTTTCTTTGATTTTAATGTACATTTTTTAATTCATGTGTATTAACATCTTTCACTTAAATAGAGATCCATGTTCTCCTTACATCTCATTTCCAATTTTTTGGAGACCTAGTTCCATTGGAAATAAAAAAAAAAACAAGATGTTTTGACAGTGGTGCTGATGATAATGGAAGGTTTTTACTCTGTTTGACCATGAACACTAAGCAGCGTCAGTAGTCTCAAAGCACTATTTTCAGCAAATAGCTCATCTATTAGTCTTGTAACAAATAGCTATTAGGTATCACACTGATAGACGTGAACCTTTCCCTGGGGCCATTTTCATCTCTAATGTTTGGATTTTAATTGTCGTCCATACTGCTTTGAGTGCTCAGGTAGAGTAGAAAAGCACTATATAAGAACCAGTCTGTTTACCATTTACCAACATCAGTCTTTTCAGTGAGGGCATTAAAATGTAACGTAAACTTGTTGTGCTGTATCTTGCAAACACAGCAGAGGGAAGCAGTGCTGTAAAGCAGCAGAATTTCCACAAATTTGGATGCAGAAAATGCAGAAATATGTTTGATCTACTGTCAGCTGATAGAACACAAGTAGACATTCAAACAGTGCAAGTGAGTCCTGTATTTTTTTTCTTCAGTTGTTTGGCCACTGCTAGCTCAGTAGCACATTATGCAAGCATACGAATGCAAACAACATAGCAGTTCAGTTACTAACTGCATCATAACTAACAGGTATACACTCAGAAACTCTTTCAGATACATTTCTTAATACAAACACAATTCTTGTTTTTTTAGCCTATTTTTTCCTTTCACAATTGATAATGTGGCTCTTTGCATTCTCTACCTTCACTGGGGAGGATTTTTCATATACTGGGGTAAAAAAAATAGAAACTCTTTGAAGCATTCAAAAAATATTTTACACACATTACTTTGACTAAGTTAGTTTTTGAGTCACACAAATGCTGCTTGCCATCTGACCCAATCCTTGGCCTATTCACCCTTGGACAATGATTTTCATGTGTGAGGCTGACTTTGTGGAAACTCAACAGCTAAATTCAATTACCCTTTGGACCATTATGAAAACAGGTGCAAGTCATTTTACCTTGATGATTAGCTATATTCCCTCAAACTAGAGTGCACTGATAGGAGCTAAGGGCTCGTCCACATTAGATACTGTTGAGCAACACTATTGTTAACCTTCTGAACTCTCCTGCTGGCTAGTGTTTATATCCTGTACCTGTGTATTCTATTGTCATCATCCATCCATGGATTAACATTCACCCATGTTCTAAAAATTTCAGCCTATTTAGAACAGCAAGGCTTGACATCTTTTAACAGAAAAACTGTGAGGCTGTAATTAATTTATAAGGTTTCATTTGGAAAGTAAACTCTTCTACTATTTGAAAACGTATTTGGAGTAGTAACAGGCCTAAAAGCTATCTGCAGACAATGAACAGTATCAGAAAGTGATATCCTTAAGAAATCTGAGAAACCCCTGAAAACACCTGACACAGGACCTGATAGATATACCTGGTTCTTACTCTTCACTGAAGCCTCACCAGAAATCTTCTCAGTAGAAGGATGGCTTTGAAGAAGCCATTGTTGAGGAATGAAAACAGGAAGAAAAGGCAGAGGTATGCGAAAATTACTTAGAAGTAGACTAAAAATCAGTGGTGATTAATCCAAATTTCATATTTTTGGTTCAAATCATCTTCAGGCTTTATGAAGGAGGTCAGGAGAGAGGCATAACACTGACTATCTACAGCCATCTGTAAGACACAGTGGAGGCTCTGTCATAATTTGGGGCTACATTTCAGTCAGAGGCGTTGGGGATTGGTGGAATTATAAATGCAGAAGTTAGATTTTGTTTTACCAAGGTACACCATCTGGGAAATGTCTGATTGGCAGCTTAATTAACAGCTTAATTTCAGCTTGACAATGATCCCAAACACACTTGAACTTTATCAGTCATTGACTGGCCTCCCCAGAGCCCATACCTCAACATTACTGAAACAGTATAGGATCATGTTGAAAGAGAATGGAACAAAAGCTTGCCAACATCCAAAGAAGAACTTTGAACACATTCCTGAAGGTAACTTAAGGAAATGATCAGAACACTTGCCTAAGTTAGTTGTGTTGAAGACAAAAAGTTGTCATACCAAATATTCACCTCTTATAGACCTCATTCCATTTATGTTTGCACAGTTTAGTAAATCGCTGCGCGTCTTTCCCATTTTCCTAGCAACAAATAAAGAAATGAAGGGTGACTTGAGCCTTTTGCACAGTACTGTAAAGCGCTACAGAGTCTGGGCGACCTGCAGATTGAACTGATGATTCTCTGTATGTCAGTCATTAGTACTGTCACTATGGTTCTTGACTAATTACGCATTTGGTGGTTTCATGGGCAATCCTTCCGTCTGCTTTATATGTTATAGTGACCGAAAGAGCCAATGGTAACAGCAATGCATTTGTTTGATTATCCATTGGTGGTCCTTTTTGCTTATCTGTAAGGGCAGTGAACAGCAGCCAGCTCCAGGTCAGCTTTCAAAGTGGAAGATAAAGTGAAGTACAGAGAATGGTTGCAAACGGCCTTTTTGCACTAGCAGGTATCGCTGTCAAAATCCCCCGAGGCTGACATGTTATTCCACTGTTTGAGCCAATAACTTGCCCTTTGAGCCATCCAACTGCATGTCTGAGACAGTGTGTTGGTTATTGTGTTTGTGTTCAAGTATAAAAGAAGGCCAAATAAAACATTCTCCTCCCCTTTGTACCCTGACATGTGTGTTTGTATGTGCGTTAAGAGAAAGAACGAGAGAGAACGGTAATGGATAACGCCTACTCTCACATAGCTAGTGAGCTCTAACACACAAGAAAAAAGCTAAGCTAACAATAGATAATCGGACATGGGGTGCTAGTCTTCTTTACAATAGACCATCACCAGCGCTCAGAGCTTGTTACTGTATGCACCTCAAAAATTAATGTGCCTCTCCCTGGCTGCTCTGCTACATGCCAAGCTTTGATATAAGGTTACTGTGCTTAGGGTCCCACCACAGGAGGGGTCCCAACTCTAGGAGTATGGTGTTTCATGTCTTCCTGTTTTAAATGCCCGCACAGGCTCCTCTCCTGGACCTGGGCACCCCTAAAGGAGCAAGTTCTGATCAAGGTCGTGCTTCTATTCTCTTTTGTGTTTAACAGTCAGCAAAAGAAAAGAAAAGGGCTGTTTTCACATTTTCTTGCAGTCATGCCAGTGTTGTGCAATTTTGGATTTAGGAGAAGGAGGAGGAGCTTAAAAATTACCACATCATGAGGTAGTTCATTAACATTATATATATACAGCTGTGAGCGCCATTTTTGGTTGTTGGGTGAATGTGTTTAGCTAAATTTCTAGACAACATGGTTGTGAGAATTACCATTATAGCTAATTAGTTAGCACTAGCAAAATAAGATTTGCACATATTTGCAGATAGCTAACAGCAAATGTGAACAAATAAGGTCTGAACCCAGGGACATGCTGCTCAGGGTACATGCATCCATGCAGTGCCTGCCTTAAACTCTTTTCAGACTTTCTAATAATTTGTAATAACCACATGTAAAGCCATAATGCTAATACTAGCTAGACCCATAGATTATAAATAAAGGTTGAACATAGCAACTGTCACCAATAGCAATTAGCCATAGCTTAATACACACTCTGTGTAATGTTTTATTTTGTTTTGGTGTGGGTTTCTTAAAAGGATCCATAATTTACAAAATGAAGACCATATATATTAAAAAAAGACTTGACTCAACAAAAAAGACCTTAAGGTCATTAGTACAATGTTTACTGAGAACGTAAATAAAAAAAAAAAACAATCACTTCTTTATATGCTTAAATAGAAACAGTCCTTTTTCTACAACCTGAGGTGTTGCCCCCTACTGGTCATTAGAACAAACACAGGTTTAGGGCCCTCTCACATTCATCTTTCATTTACAGCCTATGTTTTACTTACATGTATGGCCACACCTAGTCTCTGTATGTACCATTGACCCCGTGTAGAAGCAACCAATGCGGAATTAACATAGTGGGTATATAACTTTAGCTGCTAAATTTAATTTAAATTTAATTTCCAAGTTCAGCATAAAGCTAACAGATGCTAACTGTTGGAACGATTCAGGTAACTTAGTATGTATCACTATTAACAGATAGCAAATTGCCTAGTTTTAGTTATTGTATTATTTTATTAACAATTTTCTTTATAACGCTGTTTTGAAAATGTTTTACTTTGTTATTAGGGAGCAATAGTGGTTAGCTAGTTTTGCAAGCAGCATATTGTTAGCTCCCACATATATTAAGTGGACCAATCTCTAGCTCGTCTTCAAATTAACTTCAGAGTTTGGTGTTTCCTATTGAATTTGCTAAAGAACATGTAGCTTAGCTTAAATCCCAAATACTGAATAATCAGTTGCATCTTTTTCTTTAGAAATTTTACACCTTTACTTGATGGGAAAACTAGAGAGACGTAATAAAATAAGAGAGGCATGTTCAGCTTCAGTTTATATTTGGTGTTTAGCATTTAACTGACTCAGTCTGTATATTGTGCTGAAAAACCAAAAAGACAGGATTGGAAGAATACTCTAATTCGGTTAATTAATAGGAAACACTCACTGCGGGGCTCAAAGGTCTGATGATATTTTCACATGTGTGTCAATAAATGGTTTTGGCATGAACATAACTAACCTCATTGCTCATATGTTCTGTCACAGAAAGTGAGGAGACTTCGGTTCAACTTTTCATGTTTCATCCGTCTATTCTTGGCAGAAAGGAGCCTTATTACTGCATTTCAGTAAAAGCTCAAAATAGCCTGCACTAAAATGACCTTTTGGACAGAGGAAAACATATTTGCGACAATACTGCTCCCCAGAGAGAAAGTTTAAGATCATCTGCTGCTTAACGTGTGAAAACTGTAACAGGAAGTTGGCAGGCCCCTCACTGTTCTGACATATGCAGACACCCCCCAACCCCCCCACACACAGGGATCTGTCAGTCAGTTTCAGGGGCACAGCTGCAGCAGGGCATGGGGAGAATTAGCCCCCTACTGTGCCCCCCATCACACCCCACCCGTCCATCTCCACCCACCAGTCTTCCTTCCCTCCCTCCCTCCAACACTCATTCTTCTGCCCATTCGCCCCCCTAGCCGAGGGGCCATCTTTTCCTTTGGTCCTAATCATGGATTTTTCTCCAAATAATGTGGTTTATTTTAGTAAAGGGGGTGGGTAGGAGCCAAGCTCGTCAAGGCTGCCCCTCTCTCCCATTTGAAACCATACTGTATGTGCTGCAGGGTAATGTGACAGGAAAATGCATGCCTCCGATGGTACAGCTGCTAATAATGTCAGGTCAAGTGGTGCTCTTCTCTCTTGTGCAGTTTAGCATTGATTTGTTTCATCCGGGTTCCTAAAGTTCATTGCTTCCCTTCAAATTTAAATCTGTGATGGGCAGTCGGTGCAGGGATGGAGGGTAGGAAATGTGGCTTGCGGTCCAAAGAGTGAGGGAATGATTATGTCGGTCAGCTTTTGTGTGCATAAGGGTTTAAGGGTTCACACTAGATTAGTGGCTGGAGGATTAAATTAGGGGACTTCAAGAAAATCCCTCAGAATCTGCTCTGTTTATCCCCATGTAGGCAAACAGAAGTTTACGTTTCACCATAAATACTCTACATCTGTGGTTAAAGCATGTTAGGTTTTTTGTACTTTTAATTACCCACAGGCCTTCTTTATACGTTTCATTTTTAATACAAGAAAAGTTCCCGTTTGCTTCTAATCCCATATTTCATTTGAATATCCACCAGGTCACACATGCTTTTCTTTGGCCACGTGAAAAGCCGGAAACTAGAGCTTTGCAGTTTTCTGTCAAATGATTTTCCATTGGGGTGTTGTAAACAGGCAGTGAGGAAATAAACCAAACCCTATCTATAACTCTGATCCTAAACTTAGATGGGTCACTTGTGACTTTGTGGATGCTAAGAGGTTAAACCAGCAAGTCCACTGAAATTCATATACTTGTAGCACTTCCGACTGGAGCACTGTACAGGTGAAAGACATCAAAAACAGAAATACAATTGTTCCCCATGCTGTACTTTGCTAAGAGAGGCATGATCACGGCATCACGATTCACATCATATTTGCACTTTGCACTCTGCATGTGTCAGCCTTTCACAGTATGCATGCATTTTTCCATCTACTTGGAGAGCATGTTGGTACCCCTGCATTCAAATCTAGCATTTCCTTTCATGTATGGCCTTGCACCACATGGCTGACCACAAACCAGCCTCCAAGAAATCTCTAAAATAAACATCTGCACTCTCTTTGAGCATGTCTCAACAACCATATGTGGTGCTCTGGCCCGTGTTTTACTGAAAGGTCCGGGGCTCTTAATGGCCCTGACATCTTGTGTTTAGGCAAAAAGGATTAAACCACTCTTTATACAGTACCTTGTTTTTTTTTTAAAGAAAGCATCCGCTTACCAAATCAGCGGGTGAATGCTTGCAAAACTCAAATGCAGGACCGCGTAATGACAGCCAAGACCTCCGGTAGAGAGGCCACAGAGGTTGTAAAATAATGTGAGGCGGCAGGGAATACGGGATGACCAGTGCATAAGTATGGGTTTCTTTCTTAGTTATTCATGTCTTTATGTGTGTGCAGGCCTTGTGATCAGTGAGCCCCAGAGTGGAATGGTCGCCTCAAATAGAGTGCGACAATAGGCTTCATAAGTCAAAGTCTGAGAACCGTGTGACAATCTGCAGCACAGTGGGAAAGGAGGTGATACAACACTGGTATCAGGGAGGACGCTCGAATCCTCTCCTCTATTTCGAAACCACGCTAACCAGCCGAGTTTATGACAAATTGTAGACCAAGTTAAAGCAAATGACAAATTGCAAGTTTCTCATCCCACTGCGGTAAACATTTGCTCTCTAAGGTTCAGTTAATTTCTGGAGAGTCTTTTGGCTGACATCCAACTCCTAGGGTTTGGTCATTTTTTATTAGCATCTGTGGTCTCAGTTTTAGACAATTGTGCAGCATTCCATCACATTTACAAACCAGTTTCTTCCAGATGTGCATTTGGTGGGTTTGTAGATTAATGTTGACTTTGATTTACTACGCTCAGTAATATGCATATAATAATATAACACGGTTTTAATGCTGCTGGACAGGAGGTTAACCGTCAGATTTTATATACCTAGAACCCAAACACCAGTACCAGTTGCTCCTTGTAATTAAATGAAAATATTTACAAAAATGTCAGGGGTGTACTCAGTTTTGTGAGATGAAAAAATGACTCTCCCTCTGCTGTTTCTGCAGTTTACTGCAATAACTGTTTCTCTTTGCAGTAGTTTCAAATGTTTGTTTTGTTATGGCATCACAAAAAAAGAAATTTGGTGGAGGCCAGAATACTTTGAGGCCTAAAAATGTGGAGTGTAGAAACCAGTGAATAATATCACAGTGGCTACTGCATATCACCCTTTCTTAGCTATACCTTTTTTTTATGGGCTGGTTGCGGCTCGGGACGTAGAGCTGGGGAACTACTAATCAGAAGGTTGGGGGTTTGATCCCTGGCTGCTTTTGAGTGAATGTGTGAATAAGGCTTGATGTATAAAGTGTTTTGAGTTCCCTTTTCACATGCAGTGCATGTCATATAGACGACTGCATAATGTAGGCGACAAAAACAATCTACTGAAACGTCTTGCATTTACATGCAGTAAAAATAGCATATTCTAAATACTATAAGTATATCCTTATTAGACTACCTTTAGTGTTCAACTGTTTTAGCATCACATGACAAAATACTTGAGAGTGGAAGGAGAACACAGGGAATTTACTTCCTGTCAAAATCAGAGCCTAAAATTGCAACAAAACATAAGAAGTGTTAACCAGCAACTGTTAAAGCCAGCTGCTGCATGCTCTCATAATATGCAACAGCTTGGTAATAGCTTTATATTGGTAACACTTTGGATATTGCTAGTAGAGTGGGTAACACAAATACAACTCAACTTTTCACGTCAGTACCTTCTGAAAGTTTAATATTAACATATAAGATCCCAAACTAGTGAACCAACCTGGCAGCAGGTGACCCCGAACACTGATGATACTGTTTTCTTTTATAGAGCAAAGGTCATCTCAGTTATGCCGATGGTGAGCTCTTTCAACAGATTACGACACAAATGCATTTTTCTCCAGTATAACACACAGGCTGAAGGTTAGAGGGAAGATTGCTGCCTGCTGCATCTGACAGAGATCCTTAAAGTTTTATTTATTCATTCATTTTTGGAAGAAATCCAGCAATTAAAGAGTGAAATAAACTAATATGGCGAGAGAACAACAGCATAGGATGCACCCCAATATTCACTAAAGAGAAAAAAAAATAAATGATGAACCTCTGTAGCCAAAAGAAAAATACATCCACTGACCCCACCCCTCCCCCACTTATGATTTTCATATATCCCCTAAGGAATTCTTATTATTTCTTGGATAGCTGTGTACTGCAGTAATCTATGCATAAATGTATGTGCACAGTGTGTTATGCTAATGGAGGTGCATCACGACTAAATAAAAAAAACCTTCAATGTGCCGTCTGTTCCGAACGCACTCAATAAGCACAAAAGCCCCCCGAGTGGCAACGAAGGACAGATTGCGCCAAAACCAATTATTGCGCCTTTGTTTTAGCGGTTGTTAAGTCCACAGATCTCTTAAGAGCCGGAGCCCTGTTCTGATGTCTTTGAGTCAGGGTTGTTGGTGGATGGCATTAGCCACAGCTACAGCTACAAAGAGCCAGGCGGCGACGGGGCCTGAGCTCCGGTCCAGATGGCACACTGCCACCGCGACCTTGTCAGCACCTGCTCCCCAGGCACTTTGTCCGGGCATCGCTGGCGGGAACTGAGACAGACACATCATGCCACCCCATCGCCATGGCAGCTAATGAGACCCGTGCCCGCTTAATTAAGGAAACCAGCTTAATGCAAGAAAGAGGCAAGGTGGGGCAGGAGGGGGGACATAAAAAAAATAAAACACACACACATACACAGAGCATATGCTGGACTGCAACCAACCAAATCAACAGAAATAAATAATTCCCCCCACCCCACACACGCACACACACACACAAAGTGATCGCTACTGCCAAAATATCATTAAAATTGGAAATGTAAATCTCCTTATCGGCCTTCCAATGTCATGAGTTAGCACTACAGCTCCACACATTAAATCAAGGCTAAAAATATTCAATTAATAAATGAATGAGTGGTGATGAACTTCTGATTATTTTGGGCTGCAGTCCAAGTGAACCTTATCAGGGAATGTCACCTTGGACTGGGCCTCGTTGGTGTGTTAAATGACATCGAGGCATCCTTCTATATCTGCTTATTTATTTCTTTCTCTTAAAGAGCACTCCGTATCGTGAAAGTCTCTCTGCTGAGATGATGGGGGCTGTCCATGTTTATGCCTGATTAGCTGAAGCACCAGAACACGTTCTTTCTTTAGCTACAGAAAAAAAGGCAATAAATCATAGATTTTATTAAATTCCAAGTAAAGCCACGTGCCTGTGATGGAATTACGCTCTTTAAAATGTTACACGTCAGCCCTGCTCCTCCCTTTGCACACACACACACACACACACACACACACACACACACACACACACACACACACTCACACACACACACACACACACACACACACACACACACACACACACAGATTGCACCTTTTCCTCCTCTGCCCTCATTAAACACACACACTTTGCCTTAGTCTGTAGGACATAAATGCCCCTTTAAGAATGACAGCCTGTTCCCCCGAAAAAGAGAAGATTTGCAGGAAAAAACTCAAAAATTCAGTGTCCCTCCACATCTGAGGGCCCAGAGAGCGAGGGAAGGAAGGGAAAGGAGAAAGGAGGAGGAGAAGGGAGGAGAGGGGGGGAGGCTAATGTGCAAACTTGTTTCCGTCCTCTACGGCTCGCCCATCATTTATTCAGCAGCTCGGCGCTCGAGACGGGCCACTCGCATTTGCTTGATACTCAATTATACATTAGTGTACATCACTTGGCAATCTGTTCATATCAATTTAATTGGATTTTAATATTGCCTCTGATCTTGTTGTCCAATTAACAGTGCTGGCTGGCAATAAAGCAGAACCACACACTATGTGACACCTTTGATCCCCGCCATATGGAGCCCTTCCATTGATTACCGGCACCGCCACTGAATTTCACTCCCTCAATATGGCCTGTGATGAATGGAGGTGGAGGGGATGTGTTGGGTGGGGTGTGAGGTATGTGCGGAGGCATCATCATCATCATACACCCCCCCACCACCACCACCACCTCTACCACCACCTCCACACCCACCCAACCACTACTGATGTGATAAAAATTTCACTTCACTGCGCAACTTCATTTATTCTGTTGACATTCGCCTCTGATTAAAAACAATAAAAGGAGCGAGAGAAAGAGTGAGTGAGAGAGAGAGAGTGAGAGAGATGATGTGGCCATGCCCTGAATAGCATATGCAAATCCAACCCTGGGCATCTATCTTATGGAGGCAAAAGGGACCGGCTGCCTGCTGCCCACCTGGCACACTGGTACTGTCTTCACAATGACTTCAAACTAAAGCAATAACTTTTTCCTCGCTGTTTCCTGCGTCCACTTTTCCTACTTATCTCTCTACAGACATTTTACACTGAACAAAACCTTGTTGAAAAGATCCAGATCCATGAGCAACAGTGTTCAAATACTCTGGTATTTTGTAACAAGTTACAAGTTAAAATATATATCTATATATGTTGAATATATATGAACAAAACAAAAGAACAAAAAACAAAAATAAACAAAACGAAACATTTTTACTTCTGAAATAGGGAAACTCGCCAGGTGCTAATACAAACAAAGTCAGAATCTAACTTTCAATCTCTTGTTTTGGATGCTATGATTTTGGTAATCATCAGTTAGGGAAAATATGCATTCTCCGTCTGGTTGGCAAATGGTTGCTAGGTGGTCACAAAGAGGTATGCAGTGCTGCACTGAAACCTTCCTGCAATTGCTTTGGTCAGTAACAGTGCTTGAAGGATGAAAGATGGCGACTTGTCTGTAAACACTTGTCAACTACCCGCTGAGCGGCAGTGAAAAGTGAGATGCAGACAGGCATGGAGACCATGAGAGAGCCCTTAATCAACTGAGGTAACTGACACTCATCAGAGGGCATGGCCATGACTGTCCAGAGCTCAGTGCAATACATATTGACATTAACTCATAGATACACTGTATAAAAAGGATATAAATTTCCTGTACACCTGCCTTCCTCAGTATTTCTTAAAAAATGTCTGACTGGACCAATAATATCAGTGTCAACATCTCTATGTTTACAGTGCAATCACCTTTGGGAATAGTGTCTCTGTTTTTCAACCATGTTTGCAGGGATGTGTCTGCATTTATGAAGCAGTTGAGGAATGACCTATCCATCTATTAAACTTTTACTTTTGAACCAATCATAAGTCAGTTTGAGTCTTGAAGGCTACACAAACATGTTTTTGTCATCTACCAAAGAGTAAACTGCTGGGTGGGTAAACATGAAGTGAATGTTCATGGTTATTTAGTGCTGAGGGAGGGGTTCTTCTGATTAGTACATGATGTATCCTTTTGTTCCTTTTCTACCATCTTTTTTCTGCACATCTCTATACCCTGTTCTCCTTTTATTCCTGATACAAATGAAGCAGCTGATGAAGAAAAATGTGAAACAAGGTAGAGAAAGAGCAGAGGTTTGGGAGTGGTGGTGGGGGCATACATTTTTTATAGGGACTTAGATGAGTCCTCAAAGTGGAGAACAACAAAAGCAGCCTGGATATGAGAGCGGAGAAAGCTCACTCGGCCAGTGCAATGGTAGTTGTGGTGAAAGTGTTCCACCAGTCGTGTTCACACGGAGCTGGAGGGCAAGCTGTGCTCCTGAGATGTGCGTGATGGTGGAGGAGTGGTGAGGGGTGGGGGAGGAGATGGAGATATCAGGGTGAAATTGGGGAAATGGAGGGGTGTTGTAGGAGGGCAGATTGCAGAACAAGGAAATGGGTTGAATGCTGGCTGTTTGGAGGGTGCGGTTGGGAGTAGCACATGCCCTAGTAAGACATCTGAAAGGGCTTTGAAGAACTATGTGTGCACAGACCTGTGCTCAGTTTGACCCAGTTGATAGTAAATGCAGAGGAAAGGAAAGGTGTGTTTTCACTGAGGGGAAAAATTCTAACTTGCCTGCATGCCAAGTCACTCAGTGTGTGAGGCCTGACATCTGGTCAAGTGGTCAAGGTTTCTCCATCTGTTTTGCTTACAGCTAATGACGATCTATCCAACTATCTATCTATAAACAACAATAAAATGCAGAAGACATCTGTCCCATCTGCACTTCACCTATTTTTGGAACGTACGAGGATTACACCACTTATCTGTATGTGTGCCATTCTCTCTCTCTTTTTCCATGTCCCTGTTTAAAGCACCACTGAGTGCCAGTCTATCATTAGAATAATTAATTGTTCAACCAAGTGGCATATTCAGAGAGAGCCACTCGGGCAGAAGCAACAAGACAGCGGTTAGTGAGGAGGAGGAGGGTGAAGTCAAGCGTGAGAGTACAAAACACAAACAGGTTTTCCTGTTATGAGCCTGAGCAAGCAAGGAAAATGAAAGAAAAAAGAGTAGACAGAGGAGGAAATTATGCCTGCTCTCCTGTAATTTGTGTGTATGATGAATAAATTAATCAAACTCATCTTTTGACCTTTTGATCAGGGAATAGACACAGATGAAAGATTTGTTGTTGTTTTGTCTAAGCTGTAGGCTTAACGTGAAAGATTTACTTTTTAACTTTTTCATATAGCATGGGAATAAAGATGTGTGGAAAGTTGTTGACTTTAAAAACTGATAGAAAGTAGAAAGGCGTAACTAAAAACTGTGCAAAAGAATCAGTAGCAACATATAAATATGTAATCTGCAAATGCAAACTAATATGATGTAAAATACTGTATTAAAGTACAGAAGGCAATCCATCCAAATAGTTCAGCTATAATTCCAATCCTAGTTTAGAAACACATAAAAAAATTGTCAAAAGCTACCTGATGTTTTGAAGTAAAGTTTTTTACCTATTTTACATATTTAGTGCTTCAGCGCAGCCTCATATCTGACATGTTAAGACTTCAACACATTAAGTACAGTAAACCTGCAGGATTTCTAATGGCCAGCAGGGGGCAACTCCTGTTATTACAAAACTTGACACTAATTAGCACCATATATTTTGGGATAATTAGACAGTTTCTGTAGTTTGTACAACACTACAGTGGATTTTAAATCAAATGTAGAATTGCTGCTTTAATTCGTGCTTTTTTCATGTTTATTGTTAGGAATTACAGCCATTTTATACAGTCCCCAAAATGAATGGGACAAACTAACATAATGTTGAATTAAAGGACTGTTTTTTAGTACTCGGATGAAGCTCCTTTGCAGCCAGTGACCGCATGAAGTTTAGAGTCCATGGACATCACCAAATGCTGTTTCCATTCTTGAGATGCTGCGCTGGAGCTTTACTGCAGTTGGCCTCGTCACCTGGTCTGGTGAGTTGACCTGGTACAAGTTCATCTTGGGTTAATCTGTCCAAAGAGTAGGCTCTTTAAATCTAATCTTGCCTTCTTTTTCCTGAGTGTAACCAGTGGTTTCACCTTGTTGAAAATCCTCCATATTTCCGTTCATAAAGGCGTCTCCTGATTGTAGACTCTGACAGAAATTAACCAGACGTTAGAAATTAACCAGATTGTTGATTTGGCTCTCTGATAGGCATATTATGGTCTATCAGCCTAATGATGGCCTCCCTTACTTGCACTGACATCTCTTTGGGCCTCACGTTTAAAATTACAGTGAAAAGCTACATAATACAAATTCAAGACTTTGAAAGAACTTAATTTCTCATGAAATGATGAGGCCGCATCTGGCCTCAAACTGCTTGTTTATCAATTGTCCCATTAATTCTGAATACATGGGGGGGCTAACTTGTTGGTTTTTCATTTAAAATCCTTGGTGGTGGTGTACAGAAACAAAATAGTGTCTTTGTTCCAAAAATTATTGCCCTCTGAAAACACAGTCCCAGTGAGTTTACAGTCTCAATCCATAATATTATAAAATACAACATGATGTTCTTTTTCTTACAATAAAGTCTCCATTAGTGTCAAAAAGCAGGGCATGGTTTAGAGTGGGGCCACTTTGCAGCTGACAAGTTGGTACTGGCTGAACATGCAGTGTCCTGCAGTTTCAGTCAGACACACAAACCTGGCAACACTGAAAACGCTCAGCCGGAGGCTTTTAAAAGAGTCTGTCTATTATTAACACCTAAACGTTGTTGTGTGGAGCACAAATGCCTCTTTAAGCATCTAATTAATCTGCCCTGCCACTTTACATTGTTATATATATATATATAAAACACCCAGCACGCCCCTGCGGGCGGTTTTTATCCTTCAAGCTCGGGTCCTCTACCAGAGGCCTGGGAGCTTGAGGGTCCTGCGCAGTATCTTAGCTGTTCCCAGGACTGCGCTCTTCTGGACAGAGATTTCCGATGTTGTTCCCGGGATCTGCTGGAGCCACTCGCCTAGCTTGGGAGTCACCGCACCTAGTGCTCCGATTACCACGGGGACCACCGTTACCTTCACCCTCCACATCCTCTCGAGCTCTTCTCTGAGCCCTTGGTATTTCTCCAGCTTCTCGTGTTCCTTCTTCCTGATATTGCTGTCATTCGGAACCGCTACATCGATCACTACGGCCGCCTTCTTCTGTTTGTCTACCACCACTATGTCCGGTTGGTTAGCCACCACCATTTTGTCCGTCTGTATCTGGAAGTCCCACAGGATCTTAGCTCGGTCATTCTCCACCACCCTTGGGGGCATCTCCCATTTTGACCTCGGGACTTCCAGGTTGTACTCAGCACAGATGTTCCTGTACACTATGCCGGCTACTTGGTTATGGCGTTCCATGTATGCCTTGCCTGCTAGCATCTTGCACCCTGCTGTTATGTGCTGGATTGTCTCTGGGGCATCTTTACACAGCCTGCACCTGGGGTCTTGCCTGGTGTGATAGACCCCAGCCTCTATGGATCTTGTGCTCAGAGCTTGTTCTTGTGCTGCCATGATTAGTGCCTCTGTGCTGTCTTTCAGTCCAGCTTTGTCCAGCCACTGGTAGGATTTCTGGATATCAGCCACCTCCTCTATCTGCCGGTGGTACATACCGTGCAGGGGCCTGTCCTTCCATGATGGTTCCTCGTCTCCATCCTCTTTCTTGGGTTTCTGCTGCCTGAGGTATTCACTGAGCACTCGGTCAGTTGGGGCCATCTTCCCAATGTATTCTTGGATGTTCCTTGTCTCATCCTGGACTGTGGTGCTGACACTCACCAGTCCCCGGCCCCCTTCCTTCCGCTTAGCGTACAGCCTCAGGGTGCTGGACTTGGGGTGAAACCCTCCATGCATGGTAAGGAGCTTTCTTGTCTTTATGTCAGTGGCTTCTATCTCCTCCTTTGGCCAGCTTATTACCCCAGCAGGGTACCTGATCACGGGCAGGGCGTATGTGTTGATGGCCCGGATCTTGTTCTTACCATTCAGCTGACTCCTCAGGACTTGCCTGACCCTCTGCAGGTACTTGGTGGTTGCAGCCTTTCTAGCGGCCTCTTCATGGTTCCCATTTGCCTGCGGGATCCCCAGGTACTTGTAACTGTCCTCTATGTCTGCAATGTTGCCTTCTGGTAGTTCAATCCCCTCAGTTCTGACTACCTTCCCTCTCTTTGTTACCATCCGACTACACTTCTCCAGTCCGAACGACATTCCAATGTCATTGCTGTATAGCCTGGTAGTGTGGATCAGTGAATCGATGTCTCGTTCACTCTTGGCATACAGCTTGATGTCATCCATGTACAGGAGGTGGCTGACAACTGCTCCGTTCCGTAGTCGGTATCCGTAGCCAGTCTTGTTAATGATCTCACTGAGGGGGTTCAGGCCTATGCAGAACAGCAGTGGGGACAGAGCATCTCCTTGGTAGATCCCGCACTTGATGGTAACTTGTGCTATGGGCTTGGAGTTGGCCTCTAGTGTTGTACGCCACATCCCCATTGAGTTCCTGATGAAGGCTCTTAGGGTCCCATTGATCTTGTACAATTCTAGGCATTCCAGTATCCAGCTGTGGGGCATTGAGTCATAGGCCTTCTTGTAATCAATCCAGGCAGTGCACAGGTTGGTCAGTCTGGTCTTGCAGTCTCGGCTGATTGTTCTGTCTACCAGTAGCTGGTGTTTTGCACCTCTGGTATTCTTGCCAATTCCTTTCTGTGTCCCGCTCATGTATTGACCCATGTGCCTGTTCATCTTAGCCGATATGATACCTGACAGGAGCTTCCATGTAGTACTGAGGCAGGTTATTGGTCGGTAGTTGGAGGGGACCGGTCCCTTCTTGGGGTCCTTGGGGATCAGGACCGTCCGGCCTTCAGTTAGCCATTCCGGGTGTCTTTCGTTAACTAGCAGCTGGTTCATTTGTGCTGCCAGACGCTCGTGGAGTGCAGTCAGCTTCTTCAGCCAGTAGGTGTGAACCATGTCGGGCCCTGGTGCTGTCCAACTCTTCATACTGGAGACCCTTTCTTGGATATCTGCCACTGTGATGGTTACTGGACCCTGTTCAGGGAGGTCGCTGTGGTCTGCCCTCAGATCCTCTAGCCACTGAGCATTGCCGTTATGGGTTGCATCCTTCTCCCATATGCTCTTCCAGTATTGCTCCGTCTCCAGCCTTGGTGGTGCTGTTCTCTTATTGTTCCCTTGCCACTGAGAGTACACCTTTGCTGGTTCTGTGGAGAACAGCTGGTTTATTCTCCTGCCTTCTATCTCTCTGGTGTACCTCCTCAAGCGGCTGGCCAAGGCTGTGAGTCTTTGCTTGGCAGTTTCCAAGGCCTCAGGTATGGACAGCTTGCTGTATTTCTTATGCACCTTCTTTGTCGCACCTTTCTGCAACTCCGTTAGTTGGCTAACCTCCCTCCGTGCTACTTTGATCTTGCCCTCTAGCCTCCTTCTCCATGGAGGGTACTGCCCCTTGTGGCTGTTCAACTTGTAGCCAAGCATTTCACTGATCACTGCTGCCGTATTGTACATCAGCTTGTTAGTGTCGGTAACCGTGGTTGTAGGTATTGTCCGTAGTGCTGCATTAACATCATCTAGCAGACCTTCTGAGGGTACTTCACGTATATATATATATATATATATATATATATATATATATATATATATATATATATATATATATATATGAAGGATTAGCTAATCTTATACACAGGCACATCTGTAAACCACTTTGAAACCCTTCTCCACTCCGGCTTCTTACATCCTATATCTGACTTACACACAGAAAGCTGCTGTGTTCTCTGTTGGTTGCTGTGTTGGTTGGTCTGTGTTGCTAGCTCTCCGTGCATTCACAAAGTAAGGATAACGATATGTGTTCTCCTGCTGTATGGAACATAATGTCAGAAATTCCAAATGACTACAGTGGTCATAGCTGAGCTTCTAGTCATTATAATGATACAAAATACATGCTAACCCATAAAACAGGGAGCCTGAATTGAGCATTCCCCAAACTCTGAGAAACAGTACATACGTGAAATACGAGAAACTGTGCATATAAGAAACTGTGTTATACGAGAAACTGTGTTATGCACTGGATAGTTTTACAATTCGCCATAAATCCAGTAAGTAACTTCTGCAAAACTGTAGCTCCTTCTTCAGTTATTTACTCTTTAAAACTCACATTCAATTATTGCTCACAACTATACCATCTCTCTGTCTGGAAAGACTGTCAGTTTTCAAGTTTCTTTGGCAATAATCCAAACCAAGCTATATCTTTTTTCTTTTTCTTTGTTCACTTGGAACTCTCCCTTTTGTATTTTTAAACATCCTATTTACAATACATAATTTTAACATACTTAAGACACAATCTGCTATAATTATCTTTGACTTATCAATATAGCCAACACCTTTGTATGACAAACTCACAGATGAGAGCTCTTGATCATAATCTATCTATCTATCTATCTATCTATCTATCTATCTATCTATCTATCTATCTATCTATCTATCTATCTATCTATCTATCTATCTATCTATCTATCTATCTATCTATCTATCTATCTATCTATCTATCTATCTATCTATCTATCTATATATTCTTAATAAAGTCTTTGGTGCTTTGTACTCCTTAGGTCAGTCATGTCAAAGAAAAGTTTGCTGGTAGCGCTTGACTACTTAGTCTGGAGCATTCCTGTAGATGATAACACAAACCCACAATCTTCCTAGTAGTGTCTCAGCAAATTCACTCCAAGGTTACACCATGCAAAACTCAGAGAAACTGCAAAAACCTAAGTATTCTAAAAAAGAACATGGCAGCATGGCTTAGGTTTGCAAAGCTGCATTGAAACCAAGTGCAAAAGGTTTGGAGCAATATCCTTTGGATAGGCAAGACCAAAATGGAGATGTGGTGCATTATAGCCAAATGCCTCATACCAGCTTTCAAGCATGGTGGTAGCGGGGTGATGATTTGGGTTTGTTGTGGCAGGACCTTAAAACTGTACATACACAAATGCCCGCAAACAACAAAAATCAATCAAATCAATCAAATGAAGACACACAGTGAAGAAGAATGGGCCAAGTGTCCTTCACAACTATGCAAGAATGAAAACTTGCTGCTCAAAGTGAATATTGAAAGCTACTGAATCATAGGGTGCACTTAGTCCACGGTCCTGTGAACAAACAGGACTGTTTGTGATGCATATCCTGTCATTTGGTGTAGAATGGTATCAGCTCAACCATCAGCCGATGTGGCCTGCCACTGATATCAGCTGATCTGACATGAACTTGACATCACCATGTTCAGTTTGTGGGAACAAGTCTGTGATGAAAACCTTTATAAAACCAGGAATCATGAATTTGCCATTGATAAGAGGGCCCGGTGGCGCCTGTGTCCGGCAGCCTCGCCTCTGTCAGTGCGCCCCAGGGCAGCTGTGGCTACAATGTAGCTTGCTATCGCCAGTGTGTGAATGTGTGTGTGAATGGGTGGATGACTGAATGTAGTGTAAAGCGCTTTGGGGTCCTATGGACTAGAAAAGCGCTATACAAATGCAGGCCATTTACCATAACGTCACGATTTAGACTTTGCATTGCAAAGTGGAGTAAGTTTTGATTTTTAAAGCGCACATATTGCATATTCTGTTCCATACTGTTACAGTGTTGGACAAAACAAAACGATGAAATCAACATATGTACAACTAGGCCCTGTGAGCGGAAAGCTCTGGATTTTTAGATTTTCAGTGATGGAAAGCAGCATCGTTTCAGTTTAGTTTAAGTGAAATGTTTTGGATTTTGCTGTATTTGCATGCAGCCTCAGGTTGTTGGAATTCTGTGTATTTACTATCAGACCATTTACAAGACGCATTGCATCTATAAGGTGAAGGAAGCCCAATGACAAAAGATCTGATGTCCTCGTTCTACCTCAATAATAGTTCTAAATGTTTTCCATATATAAAAGCATTTTGGAAATGAGTTTGGTCTGATGTAGACATGTTCCCATAAAGTGCTTTAAATCGCCTCATCTGTATCACGCAGAGCCATGGGAGGAGGGCTAGTGGTTGGGATGGTAGATATGTGGATGAAGGGTGGGGGTGTGCAGGGTGGCTGCAAATGGTTGGGAGGGGGTACTCATCCTATTCTTATCTGCAGTGTCGCCCAATCGATAACTAGGACATCTAGATAAGGCCTCGAAAGCCTTGTGCACACACAGTTATCCCCTGAACCACTGAAGGACACACACACGCAAACACACACACGCAACTTCATAGATGCTGAAGACCCACACACAGGAAAACACACAGCTTGAGCACACTGTTTGCACACGTACACATGCTTAAATGTAAATTCACACTCCCCTCTCTGCTCTATCCCACAATCTGTTGCCTCCTAAATCACCCTCCCAGCACTCCGCAGGTCTAGATACACATTTCTGATAGAACTCGGAGTACTGACTGCCACAATCTCCCTCCCATCCTGCCCATCACTTTGCCACGGAATTCGTCGCTAAGCTGTGGCGTTTTTACGCTCGATCGGTCAGCGACTTTTTCCTCTTGTGGAAGGCACATCTGCTTTCTCCATCCGTTCTCCAACCGTTAGGGTCCCAGAAGGCAGTGTTAAATTAGGGAACACTGCAGCTTTATATAGTGTTATGAACCAGCTATAATCTGTCTCTGACGTGACCTGGAGACCCCGTAGAGAAACAAAGAAGGAGGCTGTAAATGGATATGTGTCTTTTTGTTTCTGCTTGTAGGCAGGAGAATATTGCTTATATTCCACACGCATACTGTACGTTGGACTGACTTGACATTTTTAATCTCATTTTGATGGTGCTAAGGCCACATCTCACAGGAGTTCTTTTTGATCTTATTCTGAAATTCAGAGCAGCCCTTACTCTTTCTCTTTACCACTTCCTTCTCACTCTTAGCACTCCTCCCTTCTTTCTTTAAATTATCAGTGCAGCTTGTGTGTAGGTGTATGCGTGCGTGTGTGTGTGCAGCTGGATGACTGGCCAAGGTCTTTGAACACTAAGACCTGGATGAAGGATTGAAAGGCCCCTTGAAGCCCCTTCAGCCAACGCTGACACCCTCCGGGGGCAGAGGAGCTAGGGAAGGGAGATCAAAACCAGAGAGAAGAGGCCAAGAGGTCGATGTGAAGCAAAAGATCCGGGGAGTATCTACAGTCCAAGGAAGTATCTGTGGTCTCTGCAGAATTTCTAGAAGGGTCAGCCCAGTGAGCAAAAAAGGCATCAAAACTGGGAAGAGTGTGCTGCTGTGAAATGTCGGCTTCTCCAGCAGAAGAATGGGTTGAAACATCGCCCTGAGGGGCTATGCCAGGTCCAATGGCATGCAATCCCTGTGATGGTGCGGCATAGATATCATACTTGAAAAGTCAGACGCCCATCGAATTCCTGAATTCTGAACTTTGGATCGCCAGTGGAAACCAACTTCATGCTGGTTCATTCGCGCTTAAAAGGCCCGATGAGCGCTCACCCACATTTTGCTCCTGGGGTTCATTAAAGTCTGTCATGGTCTCTATGAAAGGAGCAACAATGACATGAAGTAGAGATGAAGCAATTTTCGGTCCCTCTCATTTCTCTTTGTCTCCTCTTAAAGCATCTTGTTAAAGCACAAACTGTTTCAAAGCCTCTTTCAATTGCCTCCCACTCGCTACTTTACAATTCAACGAGGAACAATTAAACAAGTGAGTAGCCCCAGCCATGACACTAAACAATGAAGCACTGTGATGGCAATCAATAACAAGTCTGCAATTCACCTCTCAAGGTCGGTGAACTCGGCAGCTCACTACATGGGCTCATGGACATCAACTGCTGGTCCGAATGAATCCTGGGCTGAATCCTCTGGTAATAATCTTTAATTCCTATCCACAATTAGCCTGCCCTCTTCCCATCCATCACAGGCCAAAAAAAGGCACCTGGGGCAAACAAGAATAAAAAACAAAAAAGGAGTCGAAAGAGCATTTCTCATTTAATTATTCATCCATTATTTCAGTAAACAGACGTACAGCTGGATGAATATTTTGGCTGTAATCAGCTGGACTCTCTTAGAATCTTTGGATTTTGCTCATATGCCTTTTTTTCCCCTCTCTCCTAACCTTCATCAGTCCAGTGTAGAGCAGCTGAAGACACATATGGGCATTGATTTTTGCCCAGAGCCATGTGGGCTGAACTCAAAGCGAGCTTGTCAGAAGAGTCAGCAAGAGGGGAGAGTGAGAGAGAGAGAAAGAAAGTACGAACGAAAGACAGAAGGGAGGACAGAAATCTCCCCAAACAAGCATCTGACAAAAAACAAGGTGCAGGCCTGACCGCCTGACCCTCACTACTTTGGACACCAGAAAAAAAAGAAGGGAAAAGAAATAAGAGGGAAACAAGAGGAAGGAGGCAAAAATAACAAAAGAGAGCTGCTTTCATTTCCCTAATTTGTGCTCGCTTTTTCTACATTTTCAACAAAGAAACTAATGCCCACTTCGAGTGTGTCCGTTGGGCCACAATCTGTCGGCATGCTTTGATGTGCTCATTGCAGCTTCCTCTGAAGTCCTGTACGCTGAGTTCCTCTAACAAAGGGAATAAAATAGGAGGATAAAGAAAAAGGAGAGAGCGAGAGAGACGCCTGTTTTGTATTTGGCAAGGCACTGCTTGTATTCCTAGCGGACATTCTGCCTTCAGCTCTTATTCCTCTTGCTCTCATTCCCCGTCTTCCTCCTCTCCAGCACTGGTCCTTGTTGGAAGGTAAAGACTTGGAGAAAGTTAATGATCAAACAGGTAAATCTCATTTTCGTTTGATGTTTATTTATGTCTTTTCTCCATCCCTGCAGCATTCTACCTGAGACCCCACACGGGTTTGTTCTTTTTTGCTGTTTTAAGTGCCAAAATGTACCTCAGTCAAACTCCCAAACAGGTGTGCATACTGATACAACAGAAACTAACTGTAAATTATGTCAAGGACAAAGCAGTTCCTCAAAAAAACCCTTTAAAAACACATTAACAGATGTTTTGGCCACTTGGCGGCAGTACATAAATTCATATAGCCTACACAACACTAAAATATTTGATAGAAATACATGCTACACAGTTTTATGCCAACACTTGCCTGTTTACATACTCAGACAACTGTGTTATTTGTGCTTGTGGCCTACTGCTACACATACCACCACTATGTTCTTCAACTACGTGTTACTAATGACAGATTGTTGTACTATCAGAGCTATTCCACTGAAAACACAAGTAACTGTCTGGGGCACCAGGTCATTTACCCGCGGACCCGAGTTTCATTTCGACATGACGTGAACAGTAAATTTAAACACCAGTGACACAACAAACAGGAATGAGTTGATGAAACTTTCAGATTCCACACACAAACGCTACTCTCATGTTCTTGACCGCAGTGTTTGTATGGACTCAAAGTCAGTTGCTATTGCTATTCCCCTTCAAACCCTTGAATTTCATGTAGTTCAGTACCATTCAACTCAGATTTACACGCATGCTGATGCTATTTTCAAATGTGTTACCATATAGATAAAAAAGTTATAACGAGCACAATATATAATTATAGAACATTTTAAAACATGCTGAAGACCTTTTTCCCAAACTGAAACTTCAGTTTGTTTTTTTTAGAAATAAATGTTTATGTCTGTTTTTAACCCTTTTTTTTAACCTTTCTGGTTATCTGCTGTTTATGAATTCCTAAAGCAATTGGATATAACATACTTCTGTCTTTTACATTTTATTACTGGCTATGGAAATAATTTGCATCACTGTTTCCGGTATGCAGCTACTAAGTGGTCATTTGAACCCTGATTGGTTTCATATATAAATCTCTTGGAGTGGAGTGCTTCTCAATCATCTGTGTACACACATGGTGACTTTTGTAATTTTAATAAATCCAGTTAAAAGTTGTTAGCCTTTAATCAATGAAAAAATTTGTGCTGTTTTCTTCCTCAAACTGAATCAACAGATTCAGTTTGAATGGATTAAAAGTTGGATTTGTTTTAACAAGTTTTATTTATCCCCTAAAGTAAACAGGTGATGCTCATGCATCTGTGCATGCTACAGCCACATGGGGTATGTGTACATAGATGTGCTCCACATGTACACACTCAAAAACACATCATCAAGTAAAATAGTTGCATTTCCTTAAATGTAATGAAAAAAAAACTGACTTAATGAGAGCAGGATGGACATGGATCAAATGTCCAATTTTCTATTACTTTGGACAATATTTTATCTCATATTTTAGAATGAGTGTCTTGAGGGCGTCGATAGACAGAATATGAATGAATACTCATATTAAAGATGGCAAAAGTTTCAAACAGTAAGATTAGAATATGTGGAAGTAGTCCCTATAAAACTAGAGTGAGGTGTTCACAAACGCTGTGAACAGCGTTTGCGAACACCTTGTGAACAGCGTTTGCGAATCTTGCCACAGATTCTCGATTGGATTTAGATCTGGACTTTGACTGGGCTGTTCTAACACATGGATGTGTTTTGTTTTAAACCATTCCATTGTTGCCCTGGCTTTGTGTTTAGGGTCGTTGTCCTGCTGGAAGGTGAAGCTCCGCCCCAGTCTCAAGTCTTTTGCAGACTCCAAGAGGTTTTCTTCCAAGATTGCCCTGTATTTGGCTCCATCCATCTTCCCATCAACTCTGACCAGCTTCCCTGTCCCTGCTGAAGAGAAGCACCCCCAGAGCATGATGCTGCCACCACCATATTTGACAGTGGGGGTGTGTTCAGAGTGATGTGCAGTGTTAGTTTTCTGCCACACATAGCGTTTTGCATTTTGGCCAAAAAGACCAGAGCACCTTCTTCCACATGTTTGCTGTGTCCCCCACATGTTTGCTGTGTCCCCCACATGGCTTGTGGCAAACTGCAAATGGGACTTCTTATGGTTTTCTGTTAACAATGGCTTTCTTCTTGCCACTCTTCCATAAAGGCCAACTTTGTGCAGAGCACGACTAATAGTTGTCCTATGGACAGATTCCCCCACCTGAGCTGTAGATCTCTGCAGCTCGTCCAGAGTCACCATGGGCCTCTTGGCTGCATTTCTGATCAGCGCTCTCCTTGTTCGGCCTGTGAGTTTAGGTGGACGGCCTTGTCTTGGTAGGTTCACAGTTGTGCCATACTCCTTCCATTTCTGAATGCTCGCTTGAACAGTGCTCCATGGGATGTTCAAGGCTTGGGAAATCTTTTTGCAGCCTAAGCCTGCTTTAAATTTCTCAATAACTTTATCCCTGACCTGTCTGGTGTGTTCTTTGGACTTCATGGTGTTGTTGCTCCCAATATTCTCTTAGACAACCTCTGAGGTCGTCACAGAGCAGCTGTACTGACATTAGATTACAGACAGGAGCACTCTATTTAGTCATTAGCACTCATCAGGCAATGTCTATGGGCAACTGACTGCACTCAGACCAAAGGGGGCTGAATAATTACGCACACCCCACTTTTCAGTTATTTATTTGTAAAAAATGTTTGGAATCATGTATGATTGTCGTTCCACTTCTCACGTGTACACCACTTTGTGTTGGTCTTTCACGTGGAATTCCAATAAAATTGATTCATGTTTGTGGCTGTAATGTGACAAAATGTGGGAAAGTTCAAGGGGGCCGAATAGTTTTGCAAGCCACTGTATCTCTTTAGAGAACGTGTTTCTAAGATTTTTAAGTTTGAATACTATAATTGTAGTTTTTTGAGGTCATCCAGGTCTTTGTCTTGAAGACATTCCTGCAGTTTAATTCACTGGTGTGTGTCATGCGGCTTCATGGATAGATAAAGTTGGGTATCATCTGCATAGCAATAAAAATGTGTCCTACCCCTTCTAATAATATTATACTAAGAAAGGCATGATTAATCTAAATAGAATTGGTCTTAAACCATAACCCTGAAGAACTCCATAATTCCCCTTAATTTCTAAAGACTACCCACTTACAAGGTAAATAATAACAGCATAAGACAAAGTGGCTGGTAGTGTAAAAGCACTTTGGTAAGTAAGACTAGAAAAATGTAACAGAAACACATGAACAACAGCGCATTCACCTTTTAACAAAATGCATCTTCATCATAAGATAAAGATGGCACTATGTGACACAGTAGCCTGAAACCCATCTTGTGCACAGTCCCACTAACACCCTGTTGTTCAAACCCTCTCTTTGCAAGGTGGAGCATTCAGCAACAGAGTCGTCTAATGGGAGGGGAGCTTGTTTTAGACAGAAAATTTACTTAGGAGCTGCAACACGGTCCAGTATGAAGCCAGAAATTAGTGTAATAGGTCCCTTTTAACAGTCCCTTTAGAGTTTCTTCAGTGATCTGCTAGTGCTAAACTTTCTTACTTTCTTATTATTACTAAAATAATCTTTAAGACAACACTTGTTTAGAACCACATAAATATGTGGAAACTGCTTGCTGTTGAAATGGTACACTGCAGGTCCACTTCTACACAGCTAGATTTCTGTTGTCTGAAATCAATCACCGCCCTCCATCTGAGAGAAAGAGACACACACACATCCCTTTTTTCACATCAAAGGTGTGTCTGTGTTTTCTGTGTTGTGTAAGCCTGTTCTTATTCTGTACACTTGACCTTCTGGCACCAAGGCCCAGTTATGGCTGAGAGAGACAACAAACAAAGAGCAATCTCTATCTCCCAGATCATTACGCAACCGACGCCGGGGAAGGCATGGTACAGAAATAGCCAAAGGGCAAGGTGGACGGCCCATCGTCAGGGCTCATCTTTCACACAGCCTGTAAACCTGCATGCTGACGTGCTCACACACACACATGCACACACACTGATCTATGATTACAAGCCCTCAGAGAGACATACATTTACAATACTCAAATGCGCATACAGTAGCTGTTGACGTGTGTGAAAACTTCATGGACAAGTTTCAACTTGCATGAAAGGGGACGGACAGAGAAAGGCCTACAACCCTTCAGGCTTATGAAAACCTTTCAAATTACATTGGATAAGCTCAAAATTACATGGAAGTTGAGCTGTGAACAGAGTCACTTCTGTTTGTTCTAAAAAGATGACCTTTTAGAGATACAAGGCTTGCTTCAGGAACCAGTGAAACGGAGTTGTGCCCACAAATACCTGCGTGTCCAGAGCGACATCACCTTAGCGAAGTAGCCATGCCAGCTAGGCAAACGAGCATGCAGTAATACTATTTAATAGCCTGGTGTGGAAAAAAGTATTAAAAGAGCAACATAACTGATTTTGTATTTTGTCACTACAAGTGTTTTTGCATTTCAATCCACAAACAACACACTCATTCCATACCTTAACCTTTGTGTGCATGATAATGGTGTAAAATTGCATGTGGGAAGAGGTTAAACCAACACTTCAAGCATAAAGAACAACTTTACTGTTACAATACCTAATACAAACAACATTTCAAATAGTGTACTGTACATTTCCTGTCTCCCTCCCCTCACCCACAACCAGTACCCCTGCCCCTCCCTGAGCCTGGTTCTGCCAGAGGTTCCTTCCTGTTAAAAAGAAGTTTTTCCTTCCCACTGTCACAAAGTGCTTGCTCATAGGGGGTCAGCTGATTGTTGGGGTTTTCTCATTATAATTGTAGGGTTTTTACCTTACAGTATAAAGTGCCATAAGGTAACTGTAACTTTGCACAGTTTTAATAAAATTTAACGTAAAGAAACTGAATAAAACAAACCTCACTGAGACCCTGTGGAGGAGGTGGTCTCTGTATGGTTCCAAACAAACTCCAGAGCAGTTTTTTTATGTTCTGAAAGTGATCTGACCCGCAATTGAATCAAGCACCAAGCGTACATTACAAGTTTGATCTTAAAAAAAAGTCCCGTAGCCATGTATGCTTCATATTCGCAATATGGGAATTTACTACAGATGTGCAAAGGTCTTTCTAGCAACTAGGAGTGAACGTAAATTTTCTGTTTTCTCACACAGCACCTTCTTCCTGTATTTACTTACTTTTGCTAAGTAGTGACTTTTAGTTACTCCCGGCCTAGCCTCCTGGCCAGTCAGTGGGGTGAACGTTTGCACGCTCAACTCGATATTAGTAGTTTGGCCAGACAAGACATGTCCAATTGTCCAGAGTCAGAAAACCCCTGCTGTGAGTTTAACAAGGGACCATTTTACATGTCCTCGAACACAGATGCTGCAGTAAGACCTGGAGAAGGAACACACTGGTGGAAGATCTTTTTTATCCAAGTTCTGGTTAACAAAAGCAAACAGTGGGGATGGAGGCAGGTATATACTCAGACAGAGAAAGGAATACCTCTGATGCGCCTTTGTTAGAGGAAGTTTCTAGGAGAAAGGGAAAAGACTGGCCTGTTGCATGTCACTGGCAGTTCACCAACAGCTCAATAGTTCTGTGTTTTAGATGTCCTGATATGAGCGTGCAGGGTCTCGGAGGGTTAGGATACCAATAGTTCCTTACTTTGTAATAAATGTAATACAAAAAATTCACACTTGCTTCTTAAATATATTGTCCTTCTTTGGGCACATGCTTGTTAAATCAATTTGTACTGCTGACTATTTCTACCTTTTCAGTCCTTTTAGTGAAAAGAGAGACTGCACTTTATCTCAGTTCAGCAAATTCAAAGCTGGAAATCCACAACAATAAGTGTCTTTCTATGTATGCTACTTTGAAAGGATATCAAAGGTAGTACTACAAAGTCATGCCAACTGTTAAATTATACTGGCATCTCCAACCTTGTGTATTTTCATTGTTGCATCAGAGACAATATAAAAAGTAGGTATGACACTCAAGTCCTGAATAGAAATAGAAATAAGAATCCTGTAATGAGAAAGGTGGAGGGCTGTGCTAAAAACACCAATTTAACAGCCAAACCAAAAAACACATATGTGAGTTGTGTTATTGTAAATATGTATGCATGCAGTAGAGGTTCACAACAGTTTCAACTTTTTAATGGCAGGCATATCTATTTGTTATAGTAGTAAAGACAAGAATATAAGTTTTATACTAAATAAATTAAGTGCTGTTTAAAGTTTTTATTCACTTTTAGAGCTGTTTTAGGGTGAAAAGGCTCAACTTTTTAAGAGGTTTTAGCAGATTTGACCAATGATTTTACACACATTTTGAACATTGAAATCTCCTAACACAATGACTGTAGCACACGTGTATGTATGTATATATGTCTATATGTGGCCTATCACCTAATTTACAAAATGTGAATGAAACTCAACATCTAAGTTTTTAATGTTTCAACATTTTTGAATAACACTTATTGTAATTACAATACTGTTTTGTTTTTATATATGTCTGGTACGTTTACAGCAGTGTTGAATAATGTACATTTTAAAAAAACAACAACAAAAAACTATATTTTTAAAAAAACAACAACAAAATAAGACCCAATCTTTTAATCTTCAAACAAATAATTATATCCATTTCATAATCCCTCTACAAATGCAATGTTACGCTCTCCTTTTCCATTGCTCTCGCATGCTCCACGGACGTCACCTGTATGTAACTTCATGGTCACGGAATTTTGTTTGAGTCATCACTAAATATGGAATGAAGACTTGGAAAAGGACCACAGGCCTGGTAAGATTAATGACCTGTCCTCTTTTATTTAAATAGGGGTTTCAAAGTGATGGTAAGATTTGATTGTAGGACGACTAGAAGGTTTTGCTTTCCCAACCTTATTAGCAGATCTCTGATCAGTTGCTTTGGTTCAGTGTTATCAGAAATAAAAGAAATGAGGCCAAGGCCAAGTAAATAAGACCAAATGGCAGAGAGTCAGGGCCTTACTTCTGAGACATCAGCTAGCAACACCATTCTGTTAGGGTTATTCATTTGTTTATTAGGCTGTGTTCATGGCTGGCCAGTAACCAACCATCAAAGGCTTTGCCCCAATACTACAGAGCCATCACTAAAATAAAGCAGTGTCTTATTTCTCCCTCTCTCTCACGCTGCCATCTCTCACTCATCCCCTTAGGGTTTCTCTATGAAATTAAAATAAAGTGAATGAAGTTCCCCCTTTGAAGAATGGACAGATATAGAAAAAGGGCTAAAACGACAGAATGGGAAAGAGACAAGGGGGAAGAGTGAGCAGTTGGGGGCCTTGTGAGGAAAGGGTGAGCAAGGGGCAGAAAGTGTGTATGTGAGAGAGAAAGAAAGATTTGAGGGGCTGGGGGGCAAGCAATGGGAGTGCAATTAAAAGTGCACACACCGGCAAAAATCTGGGTGCTTTCAAGGCAGAGTAGCCGCAGACCTCTTCGGGGAACTCATCACACTAAGGCTGTGTGTTTGAAGATGTGGTGGGCTCTGCTAACTGTCGGTTTATAAAAGTCCAGGAGGTACTGCAGCCCTCTATTAGGCCTCTCTCAGCCCCCTGCATTCTTTATTTTTCCTTTCATTCTTCTTTGCTCGACTTATTACATACAATTTGAAGCAATGGCCAAGTGTCGAGAGTACTGGGTCAATTAAGACCTGGTTTGGATTGATCTTGGACCTCTTTATGACTATGCAGGGTGACAGGAAGCGCAAGGAGCCCTGGAACAGATGTTAACACTCTGACAGAACCCTGGGATCAGGGTTCTGTCAGCATTATGGAGTCAGTCTGATGTCATGATGACAGAGAAGAGACAGCATAAAACCACAGTAGTGAGCTATAATATCTAGTCAGCTGTGGATAGTCTGTGCACATTAAAAATCAAAAGGTCAAGTTTCTTTTGTTGATAGGCCTGGATACAGGGCATGACTGCATCAGTTGTCAGGTGTCCTATCCCAGGCAGCTGGAGTCGATGTGCATCTGCTAGGCCTCATCCACTATTACAAGTTATCAAATGGGACGATGGCGCAGAGTGATACTTGTTAGAGGTACTGGGGGGGGGGGATTTGAATCTGACTTCCCACTTACTCCTAAATCAGGATATTTCTGAAGTATAAATCTCCTGTAAAATTCAAACAGTAGATGTTTGAACTGTTGGTTGAACATATATTCATATAGTTTAATTTCTCTTGTTGGACATAATGGTGCTCGGACTTTTTCCCAATGGTATTATTTAAGTTTTTCCACGTATCCAAATTTTTGAGCAAACTCCCTCCTCAAACGGCGCCACATTAGCTGGTTGAGACTTTATGCTAGCCAAAAAAGAGAGAGCTGGTTTCCCCAGTGTTGGATAGTTGGACAGTGTTGGTGAGTATAAGCAGACTTGATTACTTGTTTTCCTGCCTATAAGCACATCTGTGTTTTCATTTTCTGTCACAAAGCTGTCGGACACAGAGGACCACTTATGGCAGTGTGTGTGTGTGTGCGTGTTCCTTGCAGTATCTATGAGCCATTATCTCCTTTCCTCACCTTGCGGAGGCCATAATAGCCAGTGATGGATCGCAGAGCTGACGTGTCTAATTGCATTCCTTTCTACTCTGTTCTGTAATGACAGCTGTTTTAAGGGCAAACTGTACCCACTGTGACTGTCAAACACTGTACAGCATTCAAGACACACATTTTAGAAGACACATTATTTCTGTATGTGTGCATGTAATGCAATATCTCCATTTTGTAAAAAGCTAAAAGTTGAATAATGAATAATTTATGCAAAGCACCTTACAGTTGTATAATGATGGCTTCGGACTACATAATAGGTTTGGATTAGGTGATTATACAGTCAAAATCCTGTCTTTTCATTACTGAGGGACATGACTGACTACGTGTTGCTGCCTGATCGATCATGCTTGCTGTCTTTCATAGCCTTTGCTGTGCCATCAGGAAAAAGGGAGAAGAACTACTGCAACAATTACACAAAGAGAAACTGGTGATCTGAAGCACCTCCGAACTGGTGACCATTTTGCTTTGTAAGCTCTCCTGCTGGCAACCACAGCTGGATTGGCCATCGGGCATACCAGGCATTTGCCCGGTGGGTCGCTCGTGATTTTTTGTTTTTATGGGCCAATGAGGTTTTATTTCTTTTTTTAACAGTACAGATGAATGGTGGTGGATTGGCCAGTTGGTCATGATCGACTCTGGGCTGCAGCCGAGGAGGCTGAACTTTAAAGTTGAGGTGAAAAGGAATGCGGTTTGTCCCGTACTTCCATTAGAAAGTTGCTAATTCAATCATGAAACTGATCAAAGATCAGCTGATCAGCTTTTCTCTTCATCTTCTGCTGCCAGAAAGATGAAACCAGCAGAGGTCACGCAAAACAACAGCAGCACGTTTAAGCTTGATCAGCTGTTGTTAGAATTGATTTAATATTACTTTCTCGTATCAACTGATGTTTGCTGGAGCCACAGCTGTAAAAGCTGCTGGTCATGATATCGGTTTGATTATCTGCTGAGAGGGAAACATGAAGATGAAACCAGGAGATGTCCTTACTGAACCATCAGAGCTGTGACGGAGAAACAGGTTTACCTTTTAGGTGGCATGAATGAGTTGAAGGGAAGTTATGAACTGTTTCCGAGAGACAAATAACACCAGGATCCTTTTCTAAGTAGCTGACAGCTGGTAACTGTGCAGGGGCGGGTCTAGCAAAGTTTTGCCAGGGGGGGGGGCAGGTAGGGCATTAACGGGGAGAGGTGGGCACAAAGAAATACTTTTCTTTCTTATTCTCATTTAAAATGTCTCGCTTTTAATAAATAATTATCTGAATCTTACAACCAAAGTTTTTATCTGATGTAAAATGTATAGAAATCCATTATTGTATGTAGTAAATATTAAGTCTAGTACATACCCTAGTAAGTTATAGTATTTTTTTTTCTTTGGGAAGGTACGATCTGTGCAGTCTGCAATTCTGTTGAAGAAAGACGTTGAATCTATTTAATTACTGGAGAAAAATAATTGATTTCTCTGCATTTGTTTTACACATGCATTAAATTAATAATGATAATAATAATAATAATAATAATAATAATAATAATAATGGATACTTTATTGATCCCCATGGGGAAATTACTTGTTTTTTCTCTGCATTTGACCCATTCACTCAGTGAAGCAGTGGGCAGCCCACTAAGCAGGCGCCCGGGGAGCAGTGTGTAGGGACGGTACCTTGCTCAGGGGTACCTCAGGGTAGCCGTTAAGTGGATTCGAACCACCGACCTTCCGATCATGGGGCGACCACAAATTAAAGTCTGTTATGACAATTAAGAATCTTGAAGCGGAAATGCTTTTGTTTTTCTTGCTTGGAGTTGGAAACCCTATTAGTTAGGTATATGTAATTATTGATTTGATTGTTTTATATTTTTGCTAAGTACTGTTTAGAATACACCAGAATAAGGGAGGATGGTGTAGGTTTAAGTTTATTATAAAGGCTTTATTGCTTTTCCTAGAATAGCTGGTGGGCCGGTCTCTAGTCAAAATGCCCGGGCCGATTTTTCGTCCCAGTCTAGCTAATATGCTTTATTAGCTGCTTCGGTAAAAAACAAATCAACAATGCAAAAAAACAAAAAAAACAAACAAACATTGCAAAACAACATACTGGAAAACGGTTATTCATCACTTGATTGCTTCAATACAACACTTGGGCACATATATGCGTGATGTTTCGTGGCTGTTTTGATATCGCTCTCTCTCTTAACCGATCAAATCTCGCTGTGGTTGCAGCTTTAAACTCGGTATGACCCAGGTTGATAGAGGGGGCCCAGTCTGGATCGCATCCCAGCATTTTGTAGGCTGGTTTTCCTACAAAACACAACAAACATTAGCCCGCAAAGCCAGAGTGAACAAAGCAGCATAGCGCAACGAATTCAATTCAAATCAATATAAGATTTATTTGTAACCTACATCAACAATTATGTTATGATAAATTACATAATAACTACAACAGAAGACTGACCTTTGTGGAAATGCTTGGAGCAGACTAACATGTGAGCTGGAGTGTTCTGAGACGTTATTTGGTCTTCGAATGGCTGCAATCCAGGCCATCTGTCGGCTCTTTGTTACTTCGGAAACACGGCTTGAACAATTTCTCTTCCACGACTCAATCTGATAAAAAACAATCTCTTTACCCGTCGGCTTCCCGTGGCTGTCATGTGACCGGCTATTGCAGTTAATAATACAACAGCTTTTTGCCATTTTTTGTGTTTCTTTTTATCGCTGTGTGACTGTTTTCATGTGAAAGCCTGCGTGCGCTAGTACCACTTGCCACGCGTTCCCAGAATTCTTTGCGGTTTTACCCCGCAATGACGTCACATTTTCAATCTCCATAGGCTAGCTCACTCATGGCTGACGACCAACGGCGGCAAACCCCCAGCCGCTTTTTAAAAAAAAAAGAATTTCAGGGACGCCCGCTGCCATGTCATTTAATTTGTTCAAATCATATTTAGCCAATAAAATATATGGTTTAGTTTCTGTGTGAACGGGGTGGTGGAGTCCTCATGGCCAGCGAGCTCCACCAAACACACAAACAGAAGGGAGAGGAAGATCAGAGAAGCAGCTACAGAGCATAAGCAGCAGAGCAGTAAATATGGGGGTATTTTAAATACCAAGGCAGACTACAGTCTGCAAGAGTCATACCAAACAGACTTTAACCCTCTGGGGTCGACGGACGCGCCGGCATGTCAAAATCACATGACCAATTTAAGACGACACAGGTACAAGATGCAGTGACTCAGTCTTGGGTTGAAAGTGTGGACTTCAAACTATACACCAGTTTTTGAATTGTGTCGATAGGCCACGTAAAACCAGAGTTATGATAAAAAATACACGCAATATTTATTTATTTATTTTTTTGAACAAACACTCTCCACTTGCGGGTAAAAAAAAAAAGAAAAAGAAAAAACACCCCTTCCCTATTGGTGTTAGAGTTTACCATGTCAGCCAATCAAAAAAAATGATATGGCAACATGCGGCACTTGGTTGTTTAGGAGAAGGGGCAGTTTTAGGAGTGACACCCGCGACGGAAAGCGGGAGAGCAAAAGAAAGAGAGCGCAAGTTATCATATGTGAAACATTAGTGACGTTTAGCGTGTTTGGAGGGTAGAGTTAGTGTGTTGTGTAGTTATTGTTTTGTATTGTGTGTCAGTTATACTGCTGAATGTCACATTTGCTCCGAAAAAGCCATCAAAAGCAGATTCCAGTGTAAACGCTGTTCCCACATGCAAAACAAGACTGATACACCTCCTGTTGTCAGACCTGCAGGGTTTAGGCCTGTGCTGTTATCCTCTGCCTTATACTGAACACAAACTATTTTTTTGGACTGGCACAAATAATTTGTGTGCCTTCTTATTTGATGCAGCACACCTGATTGTTCTGTAAATAGATTTAAATGGTTATATAAAAAACGCCTGAGGCCTTGGCTGCATTTTTAGGTAAATAGTACCATATAACTTTGTTTGCAAAACTTGTGCATGAACTTGAAGTTCCCAAATTGACATAAAAATTGTTAGTTTTCAAAAAGTGTGTCCTCTATTATAAGCTAACGAGCAGCGCTGTGTGTTTGGCAGGTGGCAGGTCATGACGGACAGTTCACCTCTCATCCCACTCATGGCACTTTTTGTTATAAATGTTGTCATAAGTGTGCTACATTGGTTGTGCATCAAAATTACTTTAAAAAAACCTGACAAAACCATGAGCAATTATCTGGAATAACTAATTTTAACATCTTATTTCTTAAGGCTGTATTTTTAGCAACAACACTTAATGTGTTTTTAAAACAAAATGGTAGGTTTATAAATGAGTCTGAGTCTTATTTGATTTCCTTGTTTTAGGTCTCAAACATAGTCCAGCATTGACGGACCATCAGTTTGGAAGGGTTACTGATATTTGTTCGTGACGACGAGACCAAACTCTTCTTAACATGTCTGGTGAGTATGCAAATCTACTCAATCTTCAGTTTTGGTTTACAGAGACTTATATATTATATGTAGTGTTGTTAATTTTGCATAGGATACAGATCCAGTTGAGAGGGCAACCCGAGGTGTTACGGTGGGCATCCTCACTGTTCTGGAGGACTACGTGGGACCCAACTCGCAGTCCACAGGGGTCAACACTGCCATTGTTTTGGAAGAGGACATTATTCTTGATGATCTGCCAGACCTTCCCACTGCCTTTGCCTACCGGTTTGGCCTACTTTATGGGCTCAACATGGAGTTTCCCAAAGAACTCAAGTACACATTTGTTTGCTGTATGGAAACCAGATAGAAGAGTTCACATCCTGCCATCTGATGTTTTGAATCTGTTTGTTAGTGACTATCACTCAAGATAGGTTTGATATTCTGACTGACAATACCACACCTTTAAAATTGGATGACTTTTTTTGTTTTTGGAAAAGGACTTTATTGGCTGAATGTTGTCAGTATGTTAAAAATGGCTCATCTCAGTGGTGCAGTTGTGTTTGAACACAATAAAGTTATTTGAAAATCAACATTGTATAAACATTCATTAATACAACAAGGAGCACCTCATGAAAACTATAAAGGATACTTTTTCTAGACTTTAGGAAATTGATTGGCAAAACAAAAAAAAATATGTTGCGTAAACTTTAGGAAATATGTTGCCAAAACTAAAACTAATACCTTGTGTAAACTTTAGGAATTACATTGCTAAAACAATAAAATATGAGTTAAGAAAAAGCACAGTTATTAATCTTGTAAACACAAAAACATTAGTTGAAGCAACTTTTCTCCTAAACTTGAAATTCTAAGTTATCCATCAGAACCTAAAAACGTAAATGCAGTGGGTTGCCTTGAGTTTTTAAGTTTTCGCAACATTTTTTTTTTTTACAGTGCACTAGTTTTAAATCCAGCAGAGTGCTTTCTTATGTGAGATTCACATCTGCAGTTAACAAATCAGCAGCATCTATGTGATCTTGTCATATTAACATGGACCAAACTCTGAGGAATATTTCCGACATCTTGTTGAATCAATGCCACAAAGAATCAAAACCTTCTGAAGCAAGGCATACCTAATAAAGTAGCTGCTGTGTAGTGTAGTGTTTTGCAAGAAAGTAGGAAATAATGCACAAAGGGAAGTACAGGAAGGGAAAGGGGTGAAAGTAATTAAGGTAAATAACAGGAGTGTTTGGGAGGACAGGGAGTAAAAATTGATCTATAAAAATAGAGGAAAAGAAGAGTAAGACAGAGGCAGGAACAGAGAGAAATAAATGGTTATCGTAGAAGGAGTTGGAAAAGTGGGACGGGGAAAACAGAAGAGAGGGAGGAAACAGATGGGGAAAAAAGACGACAGCAGAAGACAGAAGAGGAACGGGAAAGAGAAACCAGAGGGTACACGAGGAGAGCTCGTGTTTCTTCATGTCATAGTTAGTGTTCCCGCCACGGAGATTACGCATAAAAGATGACCAGTCATGGCCGTGGAAGAGCTCAGATCCGGAGTGGCAGAGTGAGGTCTGAGAGGACGACTCAACAGGCCATTAGTGCTCCATAAATGATAATTTATGCTTCCATGTTGAAATCCGGCCACGGGAGCTTCATCACCGGCTCCTTCAGAGTGTCTTCTGCCACTAATTACGGGGTCAAAAAAGCAATTTGTACCATCCGAGAACAGCCCCCGTTCTTTCCCACGTTCTCCTCTCTGTGTCTCACACACACACACACACACACACACACACACACACACACACACACACACACACACACACAGAAAGATGAAAAACACACATAAACACCTCACACATTATGCAAAAGCACCAGCTGCTGGTAACACCTCCCCAACAGGCTGGCAAGAGTGCGATGAGAGAAAGTGGTGGCAGTGGGGATCATAGATGGGTGGGTTGGTTGGATGGTGGGGGTTTAGGTGGGAGATGGAGAGAAGGAGTGAGCGTGATGGGAGGACAGCGAGCATAGCAAGTGCCGTAATCAGTTGTGTTTAAAGGCCCTATCCCCACAAAAAAACATTGAAAAGTGTCACTGTTGCTATTCTAATTTCATACGTATTCACAATTTTTTATCTTCTTACAAGAAGGAAAAAAATAATCACGAGTCACTTCCAAAAAGGGTGCAGGCACGGTGGAAGCTGCTCCCTCCCTGCAGCAGCTGAGGTTGCAAGCTAAATTTTTCTGGATGCACGATGTGGCAAGGGAAGTGGTTGACTGGGTAACACACACACACACACACACACACACACACACACACACACGCACACACACACAAATACACACCATGGGCGCACAAGAGTTGCGTTTGCGTGCTCTCCCTAGCCTTGCTCACGATGTAAGGGACAGGCCAGTGCTTTCAGAGGCGTGTCAACTGGACACATTAACTCATAAAATACCCCCCTTGCCATGAAATATGCAGTGGCGGGCCACGAGGATGGAAGTTGACTATCCATAATTGATGTAAATGAGGAGCTCTCCCACGGCAAACGCTGTGTGAAACTGTCCTTCTGTGTATGTGTGTGTGTGTGTGTGTGTGTGTGTGTGTGTGTGGCAGGAGACATGGGGCTTTGTGGGTTGCATTTTAAGTTATCAGACTTAAGGTTATATCTCGTGCCATCGTGTACTCAGGAAAACTTGGAATGCAGTTAAGAACAAAACCGAGACAATGTAACATGCAGCGTGCCCCAGAGTTGGGAGTACATTAAGAGCTGTGACAGGGAGAGCCGACGAGGAGGCAGAAGAAGAAGGGGAGAGAGAGAACGAGCCAAACAAGGTGAAATCTTTGTCTTGACACAGGCATAAATTGAAATCTTCCGTACTGACCTTGTATGAATTGATAACGTCCTGGCACTTCAATAATGGATACCCCCCCCTCACCACACACACACACACGCGCCAACCCTCTTCTTTTTTTTTTCACTTTTCTCATGGGCCAAGTAGCCCGATGTTTCATTCGGCTGGCCTGCAAGCAGAATTAATATTTTACCAAGCATAACCACCATCTCTTTCTCCATCAGTGTCTCTGACATGCAAACGAACAAGACGATTGCATTCACGCAGGATAAGTGAGGTGAGGGTGATAGTATGCTTTGCTATCACCCCCACCCCACCCCCACTGTATCTGTCAAGCTCTAATTTGTCTTTGTCTTTCCAACAGATGATGCAGGTACAGTAAATGTGCTGGTGTGGGGAAATTGGAGAATTTCTCCGTCACGCTAATTAAATTGCGGATTGCATTGTACACGTGTTCATGTGTTCCAGATATAGTTGACACATGTAGAAAGAGTAAATGAGACATCTGGTTTAAGAAGCTGTCAGTCTGTTGTTTGGAGCTACTTATTGTGAACAAATGCACCCACTAAAGCCAAAACACAGGAAGCACTTCTTTCATATAGGAGGGCTGGAATCTTAATTTTTGACGACTTCTGAATAAGAAGTGTAATTTTAAAGGGGGAAACAGCATGAGGAAATCACAGGAACAAAAAAAGTGTGGTTTCGAAGAGTGAATGTGAAAACCGACCTGCAGAGATTGCACTCAGGTAGTTAAAGCTGGCTGTTAGGCTCAAGTCAGGGCTGCCAAATCTCACACACTGAGACTCACGCTATTGACGTTTTTCACAGGCTCTCACACCACATGTCCTTTTTCCTCATGCAGTGAAAAAAAACCTCTAACTTGTAACATGCAACATGAAAAGAGGACAGTAACGGCATAGAGATATACTACACAGAACAGGCAGCACACTGTGGCAGAACATATCTCTAAATCCATCATAGTGTGACTTAATTTTATCCATGCAACTCAGCCAGTGGCTCTTGATACATCTCTTCTTGTCTTCTTGCATCCAAGCAGAAATCACTGTGCCTGACAGATGAAGCCAGAACAGTAAGAATAAAATGCAGTTCCTGGAATGGCCACTTGAGGCTGACTCACAAAAGAGAGTGAATCCATGCATGTGGCACAACTTTCTACAGTCAGTGTTGGGAAGGTTACTTTTAAAATGTATTCCACTACAGATTACAGAATACATGCCCAAAATGTATTTTGTAACATATTCCATTACGTTACTCAATGAGAGTAACGTATTCTGAATACTTTGGATTACTTAATATATTGTCATGCTTTTTACAACTCCATGAATGTACTATTTCTGTGTGATTTATTACTATTAAGGTTACTCGCCATACCAATACCAACTAGATGTTAAAATCTTAATATAAATGAGTAACAGTAGGGTGGACATTAGGTAAGGCTGCACTTTTTGCAGCAATCTATAGAAAACTATTCTGCGCGTATATAAAACAGGTCTGCTGTTCCGAACCGTAACAAAGGGACCTCTGGCTAATACGTCGGGTTCGTGTCGGGCTCGTAGCTGAAAACTAGCTTTACTTTGTGTCTGGGTCAACTTTGCTAGAGAGAGACAGAGAGAGGCGTTAAAAGGCTGCTCCAACTGAACTTACTGTTTCGCACGAAAACAGAACACACTGTACAGTCGAGTGTTAATAGCTTACTGGGCTACACTGCCCATGAAACTACATTATTTAGGGCTATGCCTGTAACACTCTGCCTATTGCCTTCATATTGAATTGTTTTTTGAACAATAATTTTTTAAATATTTTGTCACGTCATTATGTGGCCGCAAATAGAGGTGACATGGGCCGCGAGATTGAGACACAGAGCCTCTTAATGCGTGTTTTCTTTGGGTTTCTACCAGCGTGGAATTACCAAAAATAGAGAGGGGACAGCCTAATATACGAAACAGGAAAAGACCGCCGTGTAATCCATTTATTTCAACAAAGTAACTGTATTCTGAATACCACCTTTTTAAACGGTAACTGTAACGGAATACAGTTACTCATATTTTGTATTTTAAATGCGAAATGCATAATAAAATTACTAGAATGCAGGAAATGAGTCTATGAAAGAGAAAATACTAAAGTGGAGCTAAGATAAACACGCAAATTTAAAGGATTTGTTGTAGTTATGGGCCCTTTGAATCTAATGCCCAATTTATACCTTGAATTAAATCTTAAAAACTATGACATATTAAGCTAACTTATCAGTTAAATTGAACAGTCTCAATTTTCAAACATCGATCACATAAGCTAAAGTCTGTTGTTTTTCCGATTGTATGCAAAGTCTATCACAACGACTAAACACTGTAAAACCTAAAAGGAAGGTTTTAATTTTTGTTGTCATTTTAAAGCCTTTAAATCAAAGATTATTTTCCACTCATTTACATTACTTGTGTATACATACAGTAGTCTTTGCTTATTAATGTGGGATAGTCAAACAAGCTACCTATTTCAAACTATATACTCCAGTTTCATATGCTAATGGGAAAAGAAGGGTTGCTCCTTTAATTAGTCATGTAGCTAGCTGATGTGCTTTTATTGCATCTGGCAGTTATGAAGAGGATTGATGGAAACATTTCTCAAATGAATAACCAGCTGAAGGGCCTAAGCAAAAGGAGATTCCAGTACTTATTATATAGCCAATTCTGAGTGTGCAGATGATTTGGAGACGTAAAATGGCAAGATAGGTCTGAAAGATCTGGCATCATAAGAAAGCACCTCACTCCTACACAGAATGTGCTTGACAGCCAGCGCCAGCTAAATAAGCATGATTATGTCCAACTTGGCAGCTGAATCACTGTTTAGAGACCTCTCAGACCACTCTGTGACTTCATTCCTGAAAAGGGATCCAACACTGCTGACAAATGTAGTGACTTTTTCAGGCCATCTAAGAAAATATTGAGTTGGGTCCCAGCACTTGGCAACAACTTAGGGTGGCTGATGATCACAGCTTTTCCCATCATGTGTTAAAGTATGTGTTGCAGTGTGTGAAGAAGGCACGATCGCTGTTACAAACATGCTCAAATAGCATATGAGATTAGATGATGAGTAACTTTTGAGCTCATAGCAAAGGCTACCTAGTATGATGAGGACTTGGCGAAGCAGATTAAAAAAAGTAGCAGCAGAAAAACAAGTTGCTCTCCAGGCGAGCTCTTAAATCTGAATATAGGTGAGGTCCAGTAAATAATTAAAAACCTACCTGCTTGTTTGTATGTTTTATAATCGCAGCAACGGATTTTTAAAGAAAAATAAATGACCTGGAGATAGGAAAGGTATAATTCAAAATGCACAACAATTACAGGCAGTAAGAGTTATCTAAGAGTCCTTGGGCAGCTACTTACTTGAAGTAGCAGATCCACATGTGTTTCTAATCTTACTACAATAGTTTTCATATTTCAAACACTAGAAAATATTATAGTGACTTCCAGTAAGAAGTACACCTTCATATTCTCTTCATGAGACAGGATGAATAGAATGTGTAAGTGCTTAACAAAGGGAGGAATGTCAATGTGGGATGTAGTCATCAGAACATGGATAGAATATTTGCTTTAGCACTATATATACCCAATGTCTAGAGCTAACATAAAGTACTGAGTCTATTCGCTTCTATATGAATGAGGCATTAAAGATACCACATACAGCAATCATAAGTCCAAAAAGCAAAACCCCATTCTATATGTTTCCTATTATGAGGGAAGTTGATAATGTGGTCACATATTAAAGCGAATATGTAAAACACACAGTGGAACCATGGATGTCTAACTTTCTATACACACCAAAACGTCTTCTTTTGACTTCAAAAGTAACATTTTCTAGTTTCAGAAAAATGAATGCTTATTGGTGTGGCTAAACCAAAGCAACAACCTAATCCTATCCCTACCCTTGGTAGTTTGGTGACTGTAAAGAGTCCAAGCAAGCTTGTTTCACAACAGAAAGAGAAAGGTGTGGGGATAACTAACTGGGCTTTTTGTTTCAAATGAACCAGGCAAGCAGTGGAAGGTCATTATACTGATAGAGGATTTTCCACACATTAATTTCTATAGTTTACTCCAGATTTTAATTGTAGCTCTCTGTATGTATAGATCAGTCATGTTTTTCCTAATCATTTCAGCTAGCTTCTGTCCCCATTCACATACAAAGTGCTGAAAAATAGAATAGGAAGGAACTTTTAGTTGTCAAGTTTTTAGCAGCGTAATTTGCATTACTCCAACTTTCTAAAAAAATTTATTTCACTTTACGTTCTTCCAAAGGGTTTGTATTCAGCTGTGGCACTCACTTCTAGACACTGGATGACTGATCCATGATCATTTTGAAAGCATTGTTGCTATATAAAAACCTTAATGCGTTAGAGTGTTTTTCAAGAATGTAATGTGACAATCACTCAGGCCTTTCCTCCCCGCCTCTTCAGGGCCAAATCAATGGCCATTGTTTCCCTCCTTTGACCTTGCCAATAAGCCAGGGGACAGAGCTTGGATGTAGTTACCGCTGCCGCTCTCCTACAAAGACTTCAAGGTCATTATCTGATTTATGCTGAGCAGAGGAAGGAACTCATAGCCTCTGGTTTTTCCTTTCTTCTGTCTAACCTTTTTCTTTCCCGTTCTCTCCCGCTCATTCTTTCTCTACCATGCCTTCTGCTGAATGGCAACCCCTAATCAAGCCCTGACTGGAGTCTTGATTTTAATCACCCTTACACACTCCTTTGCCAAATTCCTACAGGCAAATAGCCATGAAAAATTTGCCAGCATTTCCTCACCTTGTGCTGTGCAGCTATTTGTTGTCCAGCTTTAAACCGTGTAAAATAATATATTATTGAATTCCGGGGGAGGAGAGTAGAGGGAATGCAGGGAGAGGGAGGGCAAGGCACAGAGGGAGACCAAGGTCGGCTTGTTTTGCCCGAGGAGCTGTCGATCAATATCATTTGGTCAATAACTTCTTTATTACTACCACTATCACTCCAAGCAATATAATTTTAGAGTTAAAACACTTTTTTTCCCTCGATCTCTCTGCCTCTAAATACTGTTCAAATATTGAACCGTGTGCCAACTAAAATGCAAGGCACCATCACATAAAAGCCAATTGATGCTTTGCCATTCTAATGTTTGCTATTCAAACATATTCATCTGACGGAGGATGAAATGAGATGTGCTCCATCTCCATTATCATTTGTCCTTATTTTATATTTCACATATTGATTAGATGTGTTTGCATAATTATTGATTGAGGGCATGACTTGCCAATGTCTGATGATACTTTAATAGAAGTATGGAAGTGGCAGCTTTAGAGAAAACTTCACTCACAACCCCTGTTGCCTTGGGAAGGGCGCTGGGAGCCAAGAGAAAATTTACAGATGGAGCCAAAGTCAAGGATGGGCAAAAGAAGAAAAGGGCTAAGAATGTTAATGATTCCCACTCTTATAAGTTTTCCTACAGCTCATATATTTTTAATTCAGTTAAACACACTTTTATTCTGTCATGTTTGGTATCCAGTGGCATTAGCTGTGTTTGTCAGGTGATAGACACCACAAATCTTTTAAGCATTTTAGTTTCCATTAATCTGAAATCTGCTGAAATATCAGGGTTTCACAGTTACCACAAATTTCATCATCTTTATTGTAATTTCACAAACAGTCAAAAAAACCTGAACCACTCCCCAAAGTTCCCAAAGTTCCCAAAAGAAAAGTGCGAAGTCTCTGCTGTGTGGCAGGCAGGAATCAGATCCTAAGTGCATGACTCAGAAGACAAGGCGTAAAACTCAAAACAGCTTTGCTGCCGAAGCTCGCAAAAATAACAAACTTAACAAATCCAGGAGCTAATTATCTGACAAGCAGTAACCTACAGGAAATGCATGAGGAGGGATACACACATAGTTTGAGGGATAACAAAGGGAACCAAAATACACAATATCAGAAATACAAACTAGGAAACTCTTAATCATAACCGAAACTCAAATACCTGGGGACCGCAGCAAAAAGGGGATTTTTTTGGTAATATCATTTCATTAGAGTGACATTGTAATAGGTTTCTATTCTATACAAGTGGTCATCAGAAAGTTCAGGGAATGGGCCTTTAAAAAGCCAATCCAAAACTCTTTACCCTAAGTGCATCAAAGTTTTCCTTCAACTCGATTTTCATTTTAGGGAAGCAGTTGAAGATACAGATTAAAATCTGAAGATCTGATTTGGCTAGCAAAGACTGTATAAGTGTTATCCAATCAAAACCTTGTGTGCCTAGGCGGTTTCTAGATCACTTCCAGCGGATCTTAAAAAGATGTTGGGAACGTTGTTACGTTTGTTCAGCTGTTATCTGCCTTAAAATTTAAAGCTCTGTGAGCTAACTCAAGTGCAAAAAGACAACATTTAAAGTGCGGGGAGGTTGAAGCTGCTGGTCAACAGTCTTTGTATTCTTTTTGCTATCACACTGACACTCCTCATACATAGAGATGGAAGCAGGTCCCCAGAATCAGCATACCAGCAATGCATTTCACAACTCAATCTCAGTGATTACTTATTTCCCACCACAATTTTAATACAAACTAATTACGTATTAAAGCTATCAAATAAATGAACGGTTAGGTTAGGGTTAGGGGTCAAGGTTGAGGTTAGGGTGTGTGTTTTTATATTGAACTACTTCACAATGCATATAAAAGACTGAGGTGGTCACTATGAAGTCACCCAGTGGAACTGAATTGTGCATTATGACGCTTCAGTGTTGTGGGCCCCACTATGTTGGTTCTTTCAAGCCAGAAAATGTTTGATTGCTAAGTTAGCTAAGACTAAGACCTCAGCCAAGGATACCTTAGTTGGCCAATCAGAAGTCTAGAAGCCTGAGATGGAAAGAGTAAGCAAAGATGGCGCATTGAAGAAGTCTTTCTAAATGGAGGGACAGTAACTGTGTTTGTATATGTAAGCATGTAAAAGCTGGAGATAGTAGGATTAACAGCAACAGTATATTGTCTATGTCCGCCATTGTAGAAATTCATCTCATACAAACAGTACGGTGGTGTAACATTTTGAAAATTGAAAACCCTGGCAGGAGTTTCTAAAAACCTCTGTTTTCAGTGATCCAAAATGCCATGTACGTGTGGACGTAGCCTGAGCCTTACCAGTATCCAGAGAATAATAGAAATAGTAAAATAATACTATCTTACCTGAGACACACAGCTAGACGCTGTTCTAACTCTCTGAAACCCTCTACCACCTCAAATCTGACAACAAGAGTTCAAACTGCCCCTCTAACATCCTGAAATATGTATGAAAGCAGTGACAATACAACCTCAACTCATGGATCAAACCATGAAATTCTCACTGCTTCTGACTTCTCATGAGAATTGGATGGACCCAGAATCTTAGTTTCTCACTTTTCTTATTAGCAACATCAGGCTTAATGTCAACTTCATGTTTTTTTCCAAAGTGTCTTCTTTCAAGACAAATTTTTGTTTTCATTGCCTATATACGTAACACAGCAAGCTCGGATATGACAGGAATAATTTGAATTTTGTGGCATTTTTTCACAAAGCGTTCAGTGTGTAACGACCGTAATACTTTAGCCTAACAATCCTATGAACCACTGCTCTCTAACCATTAGGTTTCTCCAATGCAAAGAAAAAAGATAAAAACTTTCAGATATTTCATACACTGTACACATTCACATTCATACTGATCATATCTCAGCTTTAAATACTCAAGTGCATTTTAATCCTGGAGTGTCACATAATGCTGCTTTGAAACATGCCTGAGAGATAACAGTCTTGTTTTAAAGCCCTTCAAAACTTACAATAACAGTTTTAAAGGTTTAAAATCCCCGAGACCCTGATTGGTATCACTCTGTTTTTTTCACGTTCTTGTGCTGATTTGTTGGGTTTTTCACTTGAGGTGAGCATATTTCTTTATGTAGTAAAAAGGCATCTTGGGGGTATGCAGATTGCAGTAGAATGATTATGACTGACTAATATATGCAGAGTAATAAAACTGAAACTGGTTTGTACTCAGATTTCATGGATTTCAACCATTTCCATGCACGTATTAATAAATGAGACCCATTCTTATTTTCCTTCACTGATTGAAAACTTATGGGCAATTTTAAGTGACAAATGGGAAAAAGTGCATAGCACCCTCAAGTATATAAGTCTGACTTGAAGATTCTACATTTGGAAAGGAAAAAAACAGACTGAAGGGAGAGAAAAGCCATTTGAAGGAGAACACCGAGGTAGAAGAAGAAGTGGCAACAGCTGATTTCAGTTGCGCATATTAACAGGCGTGTTTATTTCTGTAGGCGCTTCCTTCTTCCTCTCTCATTACATGAATCCTTGTTACAATGAAACGTCAATTCAAAAAAAAACTGTAAAAGGAGAGGAGGGAAAAATTGAAGGATGGTGATCTGCTGGTGAATGCTGCTCTTTGTTTTTGAACCGCTAAAGAAACACACTTGTTCATTGCAGTGTGCAAACACTTACATGCATGTCAGCGTCAGTGTTGTGCACAGACACACTGTACTACTTATGCAGAGTATGAAGATTCACACTATTAATATTTGATGAGCAAAGGCACACAAACACCAAAACACACATGCAACACATCTGATGCAGACAAATGCTGATCAAAAGAAGAGATCATACACACACACATGAACCCACACCGGCCCTTCTCACACCCTGTGGGGGACTGAAGGCCTTAACCTTGAAACTCTAACTCCGCGTCAAGCAAAATGCTTCCACATTTTCCAAAAAATGCACAAAGAAGCTGTGTATGTTTTCATAGCAGGCCTAACAGGACTGAGAGGGCTCTGACCTCAGAGTCTGTCTTTATCTGACTTAATCTTTAACACACCTCCTGGCAGTGCAATACCCTGGGGTTGGTAAATTTTCTTGACCAAGGACATACATGAGCTAACCTCCACTAAAGCTGCACTTTGTTTTGGCCATTTGGTAACAGTTGCCTGTTAAAACATCTGCGATGCTCAGAACGACATTAGTACTCATTTCAAGTTGTTTTCTGGCTGTCTAATGATTATAAGTGGTGTTTCCTCTCTATTTATAGCTCCGTTTCGGTCCCAACCAGCTGAAATTATATATATATATATATATATATATATATATATATATATATATATATATATATATAAATTTATTAACGCTTTTCACATTGAAAGTCATTGTACTAAGACCCAGCCACATCCATTATGAGTAAAAGAACCAGAAGCCATTTTTGAACCCTGCCATTTTTGGCGCATTTAGTAACAAAGCTATTTGATACAATAATGACTTAAACAGATGCAGCATTGCTGCAATAATTTCCTTTTCAACAAATTTGTTGGAGGTATAGTTAAGAGGTTTTAGAAAAGGTTTAATAACATCAGGTTTAATGATTCATTGTTATATGGATTTCATGTACTTTTCATTTATTCCAGATACCAATTCATTTTGGGCTCAATGTAGGCCACAAATCCAGAAACAAGAAGTTTCCTGTTTTGAACATTCTGGTCTAGGTGGAGTTTGCATGTTCTCTTTGTGCCTGCATGTGTTCTCTCCAGGTACTCAAGTCCAAAGACATGCACGTTAGGTTAACTGGTGATTCCAAATTGGCTATGTGTGATGGTCTGACACTCTGTGACCTATACCATAAAGGGGTTTGTAGAAGATACTCAATGGTGATCCAACTCCTGGGTCAACTGACTCCAGGTTTCTAGCTCCAAGTTATCAAGCAGGTTGTCCACCAGTGCTGTAGCAACCACAGCAAGAGTTGCAATAGACATAGATCATTTAGTAAAGACAGCGATCATTCTGTTGCAGTTGCTTATTGAAGATGTAAATGAAAACATGCTTGGAGAAGACTATTTACATGATCTACCTTTACCACAGCCTAACACAACAAGTCTTAGAGACTATGAATGCGAAGCACTACAAATTAGGACTTGGTCAGAAATGAGATGGTCGGAGCTGTAGAACTTATGGGCACGGAAAACGTATTTTCAAGATGTCACACATGATCTTCACTTAACAGTCAGAGATGAGCTCGGCCTATTCACAAAGTGCCTATGCCCAGAGTCTGTATCCCAAGCCATGTGAATCAGGTCCACCCATGTCCACAACCCAACAGGAGGTGTCGACATAGTCTGGCAATGATTAGAAGACACTTGTGGGTGTCTGGAGATGATTGAACATGTCCTGTTGAGAATGCAAGAAACTTTTCCAAGGACAGCCAAGGCTCCCTGCAGGCTGGAAGACCTACTTCTTGCAAATTCAGGTAGCATTAGCATGAGGAGTCAATCCTATTGTAAACAAATGTCCATGGTCTTCAGGAGTGCTGGATCTGGAAGATGGAAAACTATTGCATTTCCTTTCCACCTTTCAGTTTCTTTTTAAATTTTGTATGCAGTCAAGCTTTTGCCTTTGACACAACAAGTAGCTCCAGCCATTTAAAATGAGAGAAACTTTTAAAGAACAGTAATTAGATAACAATGTCATTAAGGAAAACTGAAGTAGTAGCCATACCATGGCTCACCAGGATAGCACAGCAGAGAAAAAAATCAGATGAATCAAAGAGCCCTATTCATAATGAGCTGCATCTGCTAGGAAAGCATCATGGATTTAGAGGCAAACATCTAGATAAGAGTAACGCTTATCTGAAAAAATGTGTGTGGCTAAGCGTCTATCAGTGTGCCACTCTGGTGCAGCTCCTTGGACAGTGGACACCTTAGTAATGAGGAGCATGGTGGGGACCAAGAACACAGTTCATCACCAGAACTTACATCAAAATGCACAAAAAGGCTGAGAGGTTGTAAGCCATGTTGGACAATCATAGCAAATGGCTAATGTTGAAGTCAAGAGTTTTTAACCTATTTGGCATTAGTGGACATCCACATCCCTATACTCTGAAAACAGGTTCAAGCTAAATAGAAACATGTGAAAGGAAGGCTAGAAATTGATGAGAGTTGGAAATCGCTTGGAGGCAGCATAATCCTTATTCTTCTTTTCTTCTGGTCAACCATGTTGCTCTCCAAGGCTGTCAATTCACTGAAGGGTTTTCACAGATAAAGAAGAAACTGAAGAAATAGAGCTCCAACATTCAGGAAAGTGATATCGTCTCACTTAAGGACAGTCAAGTGATCCAGCAAGTGGGGGTGTAGTGCCTGGTGATAATTCTCTTTGGGTGAGAGAGAATGATGGGTGTAGAGACACTGCAGGTTTCAGTTTCATACAGACATAAACTTTATGACAGTTGTACTATCTAGCATGAATCTTGTGTGCTGCCTTGTCTGCACATGATTATATTTACCAGCTAAATACAGTATCACAGGGAATCATAGCTGTAAGACTAGTGGTTTAAAGAAACCCCCCCATTTCTGTGCCACTTCTACTGATGCAGCCACTACTTAATGAAGATTATAGTTTGGAGTCCAGTCTTCACGCTACAGGTATAATTCAACATATATTTTAGCTAAAAAATATAGTCTGTATTTGTCACGTTTAATGCAATGATTCCTATTTTCACCCTCAGTTTGCATCCTTGACGTTGCAAATGTACAATGTAGCCACAGTAATACTAATCCCTCTCTGACAGGGATAAAGATGCCAATTTCCATGTAAAAAGGCCTTCATTACAACATTAGGTCTCTGGTGGTGTGGATGTGAAGTTCCACATGGCTAATAACAGCCCCGAATCTCCTTAGGACCCTGATCTTTTATTCAAGTCAGCCCTTGTGCAGTCCAACAAACTTCATTTATATTGCATGTCCTAGTCAGCAGTATGGAGAGATGAATTAGCATACAGAGTCGCGGACACAGTGATTACAGGCTGACAGGCGACTTACACGCCCCCTGCAAAGAGCTGAACATGTCTTCATTTTATTTTTTTTTCTCTGTCCTTCTATAGCCCGGAGCAGCTGATACAAGGGTTTGTAATAGAGCAGAACACAGGAGAGACGAGGCGAGGGGCGCTTTAATAATGAATGGATGACATTGGTGATGGGAAAAAGAGAAGCAGAGTATAAGAGAGGTAGAGAAAGCTTTAATTAAAGGAGCTTCGTGGAGTATTTTAACATCAATAAAACACTGCAGAATTTATGTTAGACATTAGTAGCACTATCGTGAGCCGACCATCAGCATCAGCGTGGCTGATTGACCTCAACTAGATCCAAATCTGCAGTCCAGTGCTGGCATATATGCAGCACATGCCACGTGCTATTTGTTACAAATCCACCACCAGTTTGTGTGCCCTTTATGACATTTAAAGATTCTAACAAATATTAGGACTATTATTTGTCAGGTAAACAATATGGCATCTGGATGCCTCGCAGGTGAGGTGCTTCAGGCATGAAGGGGAGAGACCTGTGGCAGGCCCAGGAAGTACTGGAGAGATTATGTTTCTTGCCTGTCTTTTTGTTCCCCAGCATGAGTTGGATTAGGTGGCCTGGTAGAGGCATCTCTGCTGGGTTTCTTTGCTTAGATCACTGCCCATATGACCCAAACCTGGTAAGCATCAAAAAAATGCATGGGATGAAATAATGTATACCCTCGAAGGCCACCGAACTATTGCTGTGCTAACATAGAAAGACAGCCAATCATTCACACATACAGCCTATTTAGACTTAAAATATAGATACATTTTGGTCAAAATCATGAATACTAATATGAGACAAGGGGTTTGATGTTGCAGAACTGCACAACTGTTCATAAACATATAATTCCAGGAGCAACACAGGTCTTCAAACACATAAACTTTACACACAAACCAACCTTGATCTTAGCTCATGTCCTGGTGGTAGTGATGACATTACTACCAATGTACCGCTTTGGGTTTTTTTGATAGTAAGTGGGCTTCTCTGCCCTGTTTTTAGAGGTAAAAGCTGATGACTTTGTAAGCTGCACTTTTGTGGGTTACAGTCCTCTCTTTTCATCTTACAATCCCACACATACGTCACTTAGACAAACTAGGTAGCTTAGAACTACACACATAGATAATCTATGTATGTGTGTGCTGAGTTTTCTGTATTTTCCGTCTTCACAGAGCAAGGGAGCACATGAAAGAATGGGACTAAATTAAACTCGTCAAGCTGAATTTATTTATGATTTTTAAAATGGGACCATTGTAAAGTTATTTTCCTGACACTGTTTAGGGTGCACCTTTTGCCCTATGGTGGTTGGAATAGGCTCCAGTCCCCTGCAACCCTGATAAGAATAAGCAGGAGGAAATGGATGGATTGATAATGTACCAAAAGACAGAGTAAGCTGGACTGTATTTCTACATGCTCTGTAAGAATTTCCCATGCTATTGCCTCTTTGAAAAGAGGCCTCTGAGGCGTGGCCTAAACATTCTTCACCAGAGTTGCCACAGTTATATCTTTGAGGAAATAACTCTCTCACCCCACCAGGGCTCATTAAAGAAGTAAGAGGGTGTAGCAGTGAGGCCTAGTCTATTTAACTATAGCCCAAAGTGTACAGAGTGGCTTCTGCTCTTGCGCTTGTTGAAAATATGATTGCCAGTTTAAGGCACAGTGGTTTTATCCTTTGGCATCAAATGCGACCCTTCTTTCAGATGCTTGTGTCGCAGCGATACTCTCATTATATCGGATCGGTGACTTGATACATGCAAATACTGGATGCTGAAAGATACATTTTCTATTTTAAACAGAAATATAGTGAAAATATATATAGGGAATAAGGTAAAGACCTTATATACACAAACAATGAGATGACCCCCTATGAGCAAGCACTTGGCAACAGAGGGAAGGAAAAAAACCCTTTAACAGGAAGAAACTGCAGACAGATCCAGGTTCAGGCTGACTGCGCAAAGTTACATCAGAGTGACGTCTGTTATACTTCTATTATACTTCTAGCATTGACGTCTGTAGGATCTCCGTGTCCGAATGATATCATTGTGGACGTCTTTTTAGTCATGTCAAACTTAGACTCAATTTACATGTCATTCATATAATGCTTCTACATTTGTGACTCTGTAGTCCCATGTTTCCTGAGGGTTGAGGCCATGTTTTCTGTCCTCAGTTATGTGTGAAGGAATTCAGAGAGATCATCTCTAAGATGGTGCAGGCTCTTAAGCTAAAATAAACGTGACCCCAGCTGCAGCAAAATGTGCACATCGACAAAGGCTGTCGAGCAGATAGTCCAGTTCATACATGCACATAACTTTCCGTCGCAACTTCTCTCAGTCCTTCTGATCCCAAACACACTCACTTCCTCTCACACAACTCTTCACAATAAAACAGGATCCCAACCTCTTAAATAAAAACAAGCTATATATAATGCAAATGCTCTTTAAAACACATTGTAAATATTCATATGTATCATGCTGATAACAACAATGTGGATATTTCTAAATAAAAACATATTACATTTAATAATCATGTGTATTTTCTGCACCTGTCAAAGACGTCCACATGACGACCCAAAAAAATCACCCAGTCCAAATTTCAAATGTTGAACGCCATATTTACGTCCAGCTTGGTTCATGGTTGAACGTCCAAATTGTGGACCAAGTTCGGATGGCGTACAGATGTCCAGCATTGGTCATGGACCGACGTGCCCAATATAGACATGATCTGCACGTCTATCCGACATACAGTGTTTAGTGGGCCAGTTCAGGGTGATTTTACTGGCTTACTGGTCTGTTACTATTTTGATGCCTGAGGAGTGAGAATGACGCGGTTAAGAGTGAGAGAAACACTTCACTGCATTTTTGAAACACATAGTTAGCATAAATGAAAATCTAAATGAAAACAAAACACAGGAAAGTAAAGCAAAACAAGTGTAACATTTTAAGATAAATACATTTTTTGCATCCTAAAAAATTCACTATGAGATAATTTAATAATTTTTCAGCAATCCCACAAATGGTTCCTATGTTTCTCCTGTAATGCACACGTTCGTTCTCCCTGTAAAAAACACTTGATCAAAAGTTTTTTTTAAATATTTCTTTAATAGAGGTAAACAAAGTTTCTTGTTCTTCTTCATTCCAGTTTATCTGGATGACCAAGGAGAAAAACACAGAGCAACGGCAAATTAAGAGATTCGGGTGAGAAAGTCAACTGGACTGCATGTGCATGTTAGTGTGAGATTTTGAAAACGGTCTGAATACGTGTGTGTGTGTGTGTGTGTGTGTGTGTGTGTGTGTGTGTAGAAAGAGAGCGGGGGGTAGTAATGTATTCAGGACAGGCCTGGCCAACCACTGCTATCAAAGGGACCTGCCTGGCGAACTGTAATAACTGGAAAATTATTTTGATAGCCTGAAACAATCTTGGATATCACAGAACTTTATTAAAATAATATCAAATCAAATTAGCCTGTATCCCCATAATGAATTAAGTAACAGGTTACGCCGATATTAATCTCCTGGCTGGCTCGCAGGCATGACGGCTCCAGCATTTAATCAGTACTGCCTTTCTCTCTCTCTCTCTCTCTCTCTCTCTCTCTCTCTCTCTCTCTCTCTGTCCATGGGAGGGTCTTTTAACACACACATCCAGGAGAAATCCTCGACAAGCCGACAGCCCCATAGCTGTGTGGCGGTTAAACTAGGAAGGCTTCAAAAGACATCCACACCCTCTCTCTCTTCCCCTCTGAATACAGAGGGTGATTTTGCCCCATTTCCCCCCCATTCCCCTCCCTCTGTTCTGTCTGCGTCACTTGCCCCCGGTGAGGTTATTCAAGAGCAGAGGAATTGGTGTCTCTAATGTGTGTGTGTTGAGGGGGTGTTTGGAGGTATTCGGGTGAGGATGCGGGGGTCTCCGGAGAGTTGTGAGTAGCAGCTGACCCACTGGGAGAGAAATAGGAACCTCTCCCCACACCTCCCCTTCCCTTCAACCCTCTCCATCCCCAACACCACCACACCCCCAACTTCATGCCAGATTAGTGTATATTCAAAGTAAGATTGCAAAGGATTTTTTTTCTTGCTAATACCTTTCACAATACCATCAAAATACACTTTTATGATTTAACGCAACGGATTTAAGCCCAAAATAGTAAATTGTGTACTTTTTAATAAAGAAACCAGTAAAAATAGAGAAATAAAAAGCTTTTATTGTGAAAAACAAGGACATGGATCCCAATTAAGGTGTCTGTAGCTTACAGAGGAAGTGCCTTCAACCTGCATTCTTTCTAATGGCCAGTAGAGGGCAACTACTTTGGCTTCAAAAATAAATGTACTGATACTGGAGACAGCTCCTTTCATCTCAGTAAACTCTTTCATAAAAGGTTTGTGGTCTTAATCAGTAGTTTTACATCTTATTAAATATAACTTTGTGTTTATTCTGTAAATTTTGGTCCCTATAATAGTCAAAAGAGAAGAAAAGGAAAGACCAGTAAACCAGAAGCAGATGAGGCAAAAAATTAAGAATAACCAAAGATGATGCGAGTTGTCTCAAATACTTGTTATCTGGGTGTGGTGGAAATAGCAAAAGTCCTTATGTCATACCTCTGAAAAACGAAAGGCTAATGGCTTCTAGTCCGCATTGGTTAGTAGCTTTACAACAATCCAAGTAAAGTGGTTACAGGATATTTGGGGATGTGCTTCAACAAAATGATCTGCACCAGATCCAACTTTCAACTTACTGGACTCAAAGGATCTGCAGCTAATGCTTTGTTGACAGATACCACAGGGCACTGAGATTGGTCTGATGGAGTTGATGCCTCGGCATGTTGAAACCATTCTGAAACACACAAAAGGCCCAACGGCATATTAGGCAGGGATGGATTCACGGTTTTGGCTCATTACTATGGTAAAGAGTTGGTTTTAGACGCGACTGTAGCTTTAAAATATACATTTACAGTCATTAACTAGTATGATAAGTTTGAAGTACAGGCAAATGAATATAACGAAGTTATAATTACAATTTAAACCAAAACTCATAACAGCATACTAAACACAAGAAGCCTGCGTGTGCTGTTAGATGAAGCTGAACAGCTCAGTAATGTCTCTGGTTTATTGGCTCCTGTCTCAGTTATCTCAGCTCAGCTAAATAACACCTCTAAGAATGTTCAGATCAGGGGTGCTATCATATACTGCTATTGAAGATAACTGTGATATATAAAAATAAAAAAATTCATGGATCATGTCAGACACATTCACGTAATAATACTGTAAGTCAGCCAGTGCCAGTACAGTCATGGTCAGACTCCTATAAAGTGTCATGAGTACCGCCAAGAATCATAGGAGACTGCTGTATGCTATCACTGATGCTTCTCTGTTCTTCTCTGCTTTCTAGACACTGCGATCTAATGTAATCTAATGTAAGTTGCTCTGTTAAGATCCACTATGCCCTATACCTTGACTTGCAGGCACATCTGCATTTCATAGCTGACCTTTAATCATTAGTTACTATTAATCTGCCTTTTTTCCACAGTGTCTTCTACCCTCACCACCCTAAACCAGTCATGCCACAGATAGCCTCTCTGAACATGGATCTGTCAGAAGCTTCTTCCTGTCGAAAGGGTTTTTTTCCCCCATTCCCCCTGTCACTGAGTGCTTGCTCATAGGGGGTTACATGATTGTTGGGGGTCTCTCTCTATTACTGTAGAGTCTTTACTTCACAATATAAAGCACCGAGCACTGTTGTTGGGATTTGGTACAGTGTAGCTAAAATAAGTTGAACTGAACCTCATAATTTATTGATGAGAAAAGGCTTGTAACTTAGAAACTATGGTTTTTACACTTTTTTTTTTTTTTTGGGGGGGGGGGGGGGGGGGTACATTTTCGTTTTTCACTTGATATTTATTACTAAACATATAAAAGCACTTTACTAAATAATGAAATAAATGCTGCACATGTAGTATATCCACATGAATACAATCAATATATTCATTGTTTAATAACTGTACCCTGAATTATAATTATAAAATAAGTATATTAAAATAACAAATATATAGAAATAGCAAAATCCTGCACTTTGAATTTGCTTCCACTGCTCTACAAACTTTTCAGAAGACTGAAATTAGACCACACTACAGACAGTGTATTACCTTGATAGGTGTCAGAGTTAGGGAAATCCACCATATATGGTAAGACCAGTACATGCTTCTGTTAAGTGTCATAAATTAAGATGTAAATTTGTCATTTGGGTTTTCTGAAAGGGGCTGTTCTCCAGCCGCTTCTCTTTTTTTGTACACTCATGAATAGGCATACGCACTAACACTGAGGTCAGTACACGCTAATTTGGGTTGGCAGCTTGTTCAAAGGCTCCATTTACACATACCATCAGCATATGTTTCATACCTTGAGATGTGGGCTCATGTTCTTTACCTGAATTTGAATAAAAACTAAAAATTTTTTTTCCAAACCATATTTTTCAAATTGACTTTTCATGTGCAGATTTTTTTAAAATGTTGAAAATGCCTTGTAATTCCATGTAGTTTGAATGATCAGCTCTATTCTGACTGTGACTTTTAGAGCTCCATGCTTAACCCGGCCTTTTGAGTGCTGGAAGAGGTGAAAAAGGAGAGCCACTGTTCTTCTTTCCTTCTTTCCTTCTTTCTTTCTTTCTTTCTTTCTTTCTTTCTTTCTTTCTTTCTTTCTTTCTTTCTTTCGTCTTCCTATTCCACTCCCCAACCTCCTCAACAGCCCCCCACCCGCCCCTGGCTGATATTGCTGTCGCCTTTCTCTTATCTGTTCCCCGCCTGCCGTCTTTCTTCTGCGTCTACCCCCGCCTCCTTCTTGTTGTGTTGCCCAGCGGACTGCGCCACACAGCCCACCTTAGGGGTTGGAGGGATGGCGGGGACACTAAATCTTTTGATGCAGCCGTTTGTGGCGATAGCATCTGAACTCGCCGCGCCTTTGCCAGGCAGGGCTGACAGATGTAGCAAGACCCTTCCACAGCTCTCGGCTATTGGATATCTATTACTGCTGGCGCTCAGTGTGTATGTGTGCGCTCTCCAAGCAAAGGTAGCACACAAATATCTTTATGAACACATCTGTCACATGCATCAGGCCACACATATCTATGTTTGCGCACAAGCAAGTTCAAGCCGGCACAAACACGCACACACGGTAAAGGAAAACAAAGAAATGTCACTCATATTCTCATATTCATATCATATGAATCCATCTTTCCTATTAGAGTTCCAGTACTTAGAGAAGCAATTGTGAAATATGAAGCGTTTTATCTCGTGATCCAGGTACAGCCATTCCTTCACGTCAAGGCGTGTACGCCCTTGAACTTCTGCACTTGGCCAACACACATACGCAGGCAGCAACTCCAGCTCGGTGCAGATTCCCTTTTTATGGGCTCAAAGAGTGACACATTTGCTCTGGAAATGGAGCTAAGACAGCAAGCGACAAAAACGTCACAAAGTGATGCATTTCCTAAGTGTCCCTGCGTCCATATGGTGACACGTCTCAATGACAATATGAAGCCTGCTCATATCGAGGATGAAATAACCGGGCTTACGTTCTCGAAAGCATTCTGAAGGAGAATATCATGGCAAGGAAGTTGTTTTAAAACACAAAGCAGGTGATTTGGAGCTGATTAGGTGGTTGAAAGTGGATTGGGACTGCTCTTCATCGAAATATGCTTTTGAGTGTTTGTGCACGTGTGCGTGTGACACTGACAAAGCCTATGTTGAAATATGGATGTGTGTGTTTGTGTGTGTGCTGCTTCCTCCACTGAGGGGTTTGAGTGTGTGCCATCTGGCAGCTCAGGAGGATGAAGAGGATGAGGAGGCTAGGGAGAGGGCCCCGTTATGATGACTCCTCCGCCCCCTGTGTCCTCCCCCTCTGTGGCCCCAATAAACACGTGTGTCTCTCATACAGCACCCCCCAACACCCCCACACAGAAAAGAAAGCACACAGATGTATCCGTGAACACATCAACATCCACTGTCTACAACTGTCCTTCAGAGTCACAGGGGCTCCAGGCTGAACAATACTCCAAAACTTTTTGAGGTTTTGGGTTTCAATTCATTCCATTTCCCAAGTGTTTTAATAGCACAACTGACAGCTTTATTTATCCCATGTGGTGGGATGTACCAAGACTATAATAACATTGTAAATAAATATTAAATACGAAATAAGAAAGGCCTCGACAGGTTCTATATAAATTATAGATGTAGCCACCATGACGTCACAAACTGGATTTGAAGCTTCTGCAGTATCACTTCATAACATTGAAGCTTCTTGTAGAAGGTTTACCTCATAATTAAGTCAAATTATTTCTCAAATAATCTGAAAACAACTATTTAAAAATACTGCCTTAAAAACGCATCAACACCACAGGCATGGTTGAGAGGTCCTCTTAAGTGATATAAATGAATGAAGGCTGCCTGCGTTTAATTACCTGTGAAACTCAATCTGCCAACTTTACTACATCCAAGTTGTTATAAAAGATTTTGCCCCACCTTTAAGTGTTATGATGGTGTAAGTAACTATAAAGACCAAAACTGTTTTTTGTACCAGACTGTAAACATGTTATCTGCAGCACGGTTGTGATCTGCAAAAAGCAGGGATGCGATTCTGAGGCCACCATCCCTGTCCAGCCAAAACTTGTCCAGCCAATAACAGTTGGTTCATCTAATGTTCACAATGAATGGGGAACGTGGTTCTTGGATTGGAAAGTGTCTGAGCGGCAAGGGTTTTATGTTCTGACTTGACAATGAACCCCAAAGCACCGTCAATTCAGTAAAAATATACCTGGATATAAAAACACATAAGGGAAAACTATCAGTTATGGATTGACCTCCCCAGAGGCCTGACCCCAATGCTATTGAAGCAGTACTGGATCATACTGACAGAGAATGAAACAAAAGGCAACAACATCCAAAGAGCTTTGGAGTGTCCTTCAAGAAGCCTGGAGAACTATTCCTGAGGACTACTTCAAGAAAATACAAGCCTAGGAGAGGGATGTGTTGAAGAACAAAGACATTCATACCAAATATTAACCTGCAAGCCTGCTAATTGTATGAACTGTGTTTTTTCCCCTTAAGTACTGTATTTCAAGGTATGTCTGCATATGCTATAATAAATCGCTTCACCCGTTTCCCACTTTTGAAGCAAAATATAAAGAAACGAGGTGTGGCTCAGGACTTTTGAACAGCACTGCATGAAATTTGTTTGGAAATGTAGCATCTTAATTTCTCCAAAAATGACTCACTGGTGACCAAGTGGATGTTAAAAGGAAATTTAGATAGCAAAAAAATGCTTAAGGTGGCAAACTAAAAATAAGAAAAAGATGGAAAGAAGCATCAGTATTAATATCTGCATTAGTGTCAAAGTGCTCTTTAGTTACAGGGAAAAAAAGATGTGCCAGGTCCAAATCATCATCTAGCCCACTTCAAGTAGCATCTCCTGCCCCTGTGCTTCACCCAGGCGGCATCATGCGAACAATAGGCTAATGAGATTTAAGGATAGGGGCCTGAGCGGCTGCCAAATTACTGCCAACCCAGAGAAAATCTTCCTCCAGTTCTCTCTCTCGCTCCCTCTCTCTCTTCCTCCACTTCTTCTCTTTATATTTTTTTTAACACCCACCCATATTTGTCATTCAAACCAGCTTTAATGGAGAAAGATCTATGCATATGTAAGTGACAGAGCTGGAAGCCCATTACCGGCATTCAGTGGAGCACTGTGGAGAGACCCTCTCCAGGCTTGGATTACTGACCATTAGGGCTTATTTCTGCACCATCTCCAGGCAATTATTCCCCAACATACCCCACCCCTCTCCCCCCTCATACACACACACACACACACACACACACACACACACACACACACACACACACACATCCCACCCCCCAAGCATACAGAGACACACACCTCATGGCCTAATCCACCCCCTCGCCCCTCACCCCGCCACGATTTAACCATTTCACATCTTGAAGAGTCATCTAGGGCAGGCCCTCTCGGTGTAATACCCGTTTGGGTGTTGACTTGTACATGCGTGTTGTTCAAAACCCCTCATCTGCTCCCAGTTTGACGGCCTTGTGGGGGTGGATGGTGGCGGCAGTGATGAAGATATTGATGATGATCATCATTAGGTGGAGTCGAAAGAAAATAGCTCCCAGTGTGTATGCACACACCTGTAATTAAAGTTGTCACCCAGGTTCGGCTTCCTCTCTAATGAAGTCATGAAAATAAAAAAATAAAAAATAATAAAATAAAAATCGGCGCACGGCGAGGAGTCGAGAAGCAGGCGTATTTGCATTTTGACAGTGGCAGCATACAATATGTTTTGGCATGTGTGTGTGACACATGTGGGGGTGGCAAAAAGAGAGGGGAAATTATGCAGTCTTGACTTTTAGTTGAATTATTTGTGTGTCACTGTAAGTTTGGAAGATAGAGAGAAGGCAAAAAAGAAATTAGAAAGAAAGATCAATTGAACTTACTTGAGAGAATGTAGTGAGAGAGATAGACAGACAGACAGACAGACTGAGACAGAGACAGAGAGATGATGATGATGTTGTGTTTTCTTGTGTGTGTGGAACCAGGTGAAGGCTTTGAGCAAGTGCTGAGCTTCGACCTGGTTATTGTGGAAGCCAAACTAACCTAAAGGCTAGTTAAGATCCACATGACACTGGCCCATATCCAACAGCTGAGATGTAGCTGCTCCTTCCATCTACTCAAACACACACACACAGGAAAGCAAGAAAAAAATCATGGTTGAGTAACACAATTTGTACGCGCATGCACATGCACACACACACACACACACACACACACACACACACACACACACACACACACACAAATGTGGGTGCATTGTAGTGCATGTGCACCTTCAAATAAAAAATAAAAAAATAAAGCCAGGACTATAGCAGCTATGCTGATACAACACTTCTACACATTTCTCAAGCAGCTGACTTTTTGTTTTATTGTTTATTTTCTATTAATTTCATAGACTGTATATAAAAGTCAAAGTCACTGTGGGGTCAACCATTGGTTTGAAGAATGCCATTTTTAAGCGTTGGGTTTTGCTGTTGCTGTTGACATCTTGGATTTGATGTGAAGCTGCATATTACTATATTCCAACGAGTGCGTAGAGCGAAAGATTGATCTGCCAAAGCCAAGTGGCAATCGTGATGTCAACTTCGAAGCTTCAGTATAAGGGGTCCAAAACCAACTAGTGGCATCATAGTGGTCATTACCATGGATTATATACAACCCATGACTAAAGCTAGCCGTAGCTAGCAAGATGTTAGCTAGAACTATCAAGTCAAGACAGATAAAGTGTAAAAAACACACACAATACTGCTTGCTTAGTTAGCAAGATGCAGCTGTACTTCACAGTGGTAATTTTGGCTAGCAAAAAGAGAAAGAAAAATAAGCTCACCTAAGAAATGTAAGGCCCTTAAGTCTCAAGCAAGTTATTGTGTATTGCCTGTGGCTGGGGGTTGGTAGAAATTCTAGGTAAGGCAAAGCTGGCTATGTCCTTCTAATACATTAATCATCCTACAACATGTGACTCAACAGAATCCATTTCATTCATTCTAGTCATCTCAGTTGGTTGACTCAAAGTTTGAGAAAAGTTTGACCGGCGACCCATCCAATGCATATTGGAGCCTGATGTTGCTCGCGTCAGTGCTGCTGATCTTTTCCTTTGTGGATACCCTTTCAGAGTGTCTTTTACAACAATCAAAACTGGAGCACGGCCAAACTCGTCATTCAAAATGATGTTGTAAATAATTATGTATAATTTTAAGGAGTGAAACTATCTAAATGAGCGCGGTATATTAAAATCTACCCCCTGTACAGCTGATAAATAGGCTGTAAACACCATGTATTCAGATTGCCTTTGGTGCAGGTCCCCAGTCTCTAGTACTCATTTGAGGAACTGCAGTTTTTGACATTTTTGGATGACAAGATTTGCCACAAACTTAGATAAATGGCAATTTTTGCCACAGTTGTCAGGACATTTTAGTCTGAACCACAAATGTCAACCTGCTGATCCAATTAATCAGTTTCATAGCATAGACATCTTTAAAGAATTTCATAGTTCATCAAAGAGCCAAGTAGGCTGATTAAGGGACCAAAAATTCCAGTTGCAATAAAACTACTAAAGATGCTATTTCAACTGACAAATGAAAACATAGTAATATATGTAGAAACATGTACTAGTACGTAAACACATACACAAACACACACAGAAAAACTCACATTCATCATACACTGAAGCCTATCTATTGCAGTTCAAGTCTGCATGATGAAGTTGCTATGGTATAAACACATCAAAGATGAGCACCTCAATTATTTAAAAGCACAGCGAGTGCATCATTAAGGACACAGTAATTATCCTCCATCTTAATGAAGTTTTCATTAAGACATCTGCATTATGTGATCTGTCTCCGCAGAGATTTAATATTTCCACTGTAGACAGGTAATGCCTATGCCAGTCATTTATAATAGAAAAGCATTACAAACTCCTTATAAGCTGTGCCTTCATTTAGAAGCTGAAAAAAGCGGTGTTTTAAGACCCAGGGTAGATTTTAAGTTCATACTCAAGTTTTTTATTTCTTGGTTGTTTTGTGGACATAATGTGGAAATAATGATGGATTGGATTTATATAGCGCTTTTCAAAGCACCCAAAGCGCTTTACAATGCATCTCTCGCATTCACACACTGGTGGAGGGAGCTACAACTGCCTGGGGCAAACTGACAGAAGCAAGGGTGCCATATCATGCCATCGGCCCCTCTGGCCAACACCAGTAGGCAGTAGGGTAAAGTATCTTGCCCATGGACACAACAACAAAGACAGAGAGCCCAGGAATCGAACCGGCGACCTTCCAGTTACAGATGCACTTCCCAACCCCCTGAGCCACAGTCACCCGTCTTACATTTCAGGAAAAGGAGAAACTCTTATAATAGTGCTCACAAAATCAGTTCCAGTTTTTATTTTTGATTAGTTATGCCTACTTTTAAGACTCTATGGTGAATATAGCTGTGTAGGGGGAAGTGATCACCCCCCTGAAGTCTACAGGAGGATGCTTGGCCGTTGAAACAGCAGGGTTGTAGGGTAGCAGCAACACTGTCATGGCAGAGAGTTTAATCAGGTGATTTAAAGGACTGTTTAGGTGAAATCATGTAATCCATCAAACAACACGATGGTGTTCTTCCTGTTTCTAGGCAGTTTTGAGTCAGGCCTGTAAAACAGACTTGGGGTTCAATATCCCTGATTCATTTGGATTATCCTCCCCTCTTAACACACCTTAGTTCTTTTCTGCAAAAGTTTCAGCTACGTATTCATGTTTCAACATGATGTTCTTTTGTTGTATATTAGTCTTAAGATTAAACGTTTTTGCATTTCCTTACATTTTCTTAAATGCAGACGTGTTGGCTGAGTTCCCACAGCCATTTTGTCAACTCCAATTGTTCTGAACATTGTCAGCCAAAGCATTCCATCATCAAATTGACCAGGATCCAATTTTTTTTTCCTATACTGATGAAGATATATGGTTGTAGGTTCTGATCACTGTCATGGTTTTATGCATTTATTGCACCCACATTGGTCCTAATAATTGCATGGAAAAGGCAGGTGTTCAGTTTTTTTCTAATAAGTGATATGTGCCTTGACATTCTGACATTCGAAGATGAACAAGAAAGTCCCAGTTCATCGCTGAATCATTCTAATTTGGACTTCTTTTGGTGTCACCATACTCTAAGAGTTTAAAAGTTATAAGGCAGATAAAACATCTACCTGATCACCCAAGGACCCACTTAGGGTTAGGTGTAGGGTTAGAAAAAATGCAAAACCTGACCACCTGAAACTTGATAGAAATTAAAAAGTGAAACATGATTAGCAGGCTTCCATAAGGTCATGGTTTGTTGCTGTTTTTATTTTTATTTTTTTTATTTTTGCATTGTTGTTGGACAATGACAACTTTTTAAGGAAAAGTTTTTTGTAGTTTACTTTTTCTGACTCAGGAAGCTGCCATCCGGCTTTTAGAGATTCTTTGTTTCACTGTCAGTGTCAATCAGTTTAATGAACATTACTTTGTCAAACCCACAAAATGTAATCACAATGGCAGTGGTGGTGGGGGTGGATAGTGGTAAAATAAAGGACAACATCGTGAGTCAGTCTTAGTTATTGATATTGGTATGGTGAGTTATAAAACTCTGAGATGACTCGAAAATGTTTTCATTTTGAATTTGTGACAAATAAGAATATTAGCTAAAAATTGAAAAGTCGAAAACCAAATATTTTAAATAATTTTAAGAACTGTCTGCCAAGTTATTTTTATTACAGGAGTACTACTCTTAATAATACTCGTAATACTCTTAAAAGCTTCTCTCAGGAATGTTTGTCTTTCCAGGTTTTATGTACTCTTTTAAATGTTGTATGGTATTGTGGTGAAAGTTTATTGCATTCAGTACACATGGCCTTTTTTGAACTTGTGGTTGTTCTTGCAAAGCTTTGTGATGCAGTTGAGATCACAGATTCATTTGTGGGAAAGATAAATTGTCCTTAAGGTTGGAGGTTATTCTTTGCAATCGTCTTAGTCAAGAGTCAGAAAAAACTTCCAGACTTGGATATTGAGTATGTTTCACTGTAGGTTTGATTTATTGCCTAATTGTCTCCTCCTGTTTGCTTCCTTACATATCCACTGCTCTTAATTGCTGTCAGCAAATTTGCTTGAACAAGCATAAACACATCATGAATTGATCACATCCATGTGGATATGATACAATTTGAGGAAATATACAATTCAAGAAAGCTACATCTTTTGCATTGTCATGGCCAGCTTTGTTTCCACTTCACTGCTGACCTTAAAACAGTGAATATATATAAAATATTTCAAGTAACAATTCAAAAACATTTTTGTTGTCAAAGTTTTCAATTCATTCTAAATCTTCAAATTTGATTGTTTCCAGGTCTATATGAAAAATATTGCAGAAATGTGGTCCCTGAAATATATAAGAGTTGGCTTAGGGCAACTAAAACTGTTACATCGGTGTTGCGTTGGCCTGGGAGTACAAAAAATTAAACGTCTTCTAGTTTAGGTCTAGAAGATTATTAGTGTCCAAAATCTGGGGTTGAGAAGGTCTTCTGCCTCATCTGACTGTGAAAATTGGCTGTTTTTTCTGAATATGTTGGATTTTGAGCAAGGAAACAAAATTAAAACTCTTGATTAATAGCATACCAATAAAATAGTCTTTTCAGAACTCCTGATTTGCATGTTCACAATTTCTTTTCCACCACACATCTGCATTGTCAGGGAAAACTTGCTTCCTGTAAAGAAAGACTGTAAACACTTTTCTGTATTGCCCCAGTAGTACCAACCAGGCTTTTATATGTAAAATGAAAACACACAAAGTATATTTTAGGTAGCTATCGGTCAGAATGGGCCACCCCTTTTATCTGTGCCCTCAGTGGATCTTCCCCTTTTTGATGTCAAATGAGCCCTGGAATAGCTAATTCTCCCTCTCCTATAAATTTGGCACTAGTGCAAAAGTTGTGCTGCTGTAGTCCTGGGAGGCAAACAATGCTTGGAGGAGAAAAACTAGATGAGAGAAACCCAATGGAAGCCTTTGATCCTTGAAGATATTAGTGAGAACCAAAGAAAAAGGGTGGGGGAAAGGCAGGCATGTTGCATAAAATACAACTTGGAATCAAAATGCAAATCACATTGAAAATGCATGAGTGCTCTTTTTATTTTTTTTATTCAAACTGAGTTTCTCAATCTTCCATTGTAATTAGCAGCACCAGTAGTGCTTGTATTCCCACTAACATCATAAAAAAAAGATTTTCTTTCTTTTTCTCGGGGCATAGGTGGGGGTGTCACTTAATATTTAGATCAAGAGAAAAAGAGAAATGAATTTTCAAAGTTTTTGTGTCTCAAAATTAATGATAAAAGGAAAAAAATATCAAATTAGGGATTATGCAAGGGCACAGAACAGAGCAGAGAAAATAAAAGAAGGGATTATATTGAAGTTTTTTTCTTTAATTTCTTCTTGAAAGGGACATATTTTTTTTCTTTTGTACTTTGTTAATTTTTCTGTCTGTGGTATATTATGGAATTGTTTCCTCAGGGGTGACAGAAAAGTATGTGTGTCTTGCTGGGCTGAGGCTCTCTAATGATGTCTTTGTAGGGACGTTACCGCCGTGTTCAAAGGCAGAACTCCAGCCAGCTGACCCAGCCATTTACAACCTGACAATGAGCAGCTGTAATTGAAAAGTGTTGGAGGTAAGAAACACAGACACACACAATTCCTGAGATTTTATTAACTAGCTAACACTGGTGGCCTGGTCCAGTGCTGTTAAAAGACTAGCATGCTACTCACACACTTTTACCTGTTTAGCATGCTAACAACCTACTAAGATTTCTTCAAGTGATTTCTTCTTTCTCTTGAATGAGTGGCAAAACATTTCTTCTGATGAAAAAGCTATGCCCAGATTCTGGGATTTCCTTACCTGGATGATTAAGCATGCTTCAGGACAAGCTAATAAAGTCTTTCCATTGTTGTAACACACGTTAATACACCCCCTTGTCCATCTAATAGGGGTTTATGCTAATAAGTTAACAAGTGTCATTGTGTTGTGGTAATGTAACATGGCCTAATGCCATATAGCTCCCATAGCATAAGTTTATGCTAACAAGCTAACGAGCTCAATCTGCTGTTGTGATAAAGGCCTAAAGGGGCACATTGTCACCTATTCAAACACTTGTTAAAATGTTAATGAGCCAGTGCCTCAGTACATTACAGGAACATGTGCTAATGCAAATCAAATCAACTGCATCACTGATATTAAAACTAGTGGGTAAAAAGGATTTTTTAAGACCAGTTAAAATCAATACCTTTAACTCTGTTTTAATGAATTAAAAAGTAAATACATTTAAAGTGAATTTTGTCAGGATATATTTTAGAATTTCTAGATTGGCTCCAGCACCCCCCGCGACCCTGAAAAGGATAAGCGGTAGCGAATGGATGGATGGATGGATGTTCTTTTAATGTTTGACATAAAGGATACCGATGAAAGCAAAGCTCAAAATAAAACATTAAAATTCAGAGATTTCTAATGGAGGTTCAGTTCTGTTTTAATATTTCCTATAATTGTAAATTATATTAAAAATATTAAAATGCGCTGTTTTCTTTTTGTTAAATAATAAAAGAATGTACAAACACATCCATAAAAAGTAAATGAACAATGAAAAGAGAAGATAGAACTACAGGTAGTCAAATATTGCACTAACCTGAGGGCAAAATCAATTCCATTAAAGAAAAAAAATGGGATTGTCTTCTTTACAGTTTTTAAGATGTCAGTAGTTCATGAGCACAAATAAGTCATTTTCCCCAAATTTAAACTGGACAATAACCTCATCAAACAGCTGATCCAATACAAAACAAAGACATTTATGTCCTGATGTACTGAACTGTATGGCCACTGTACTGCTCTAAATAACTGAAAGACAAATTTAACAAAATCTTACAAAACTGTAAGGTTCTCAGTCAGGTTCCCAAGTGTTCTAGTTCCAGCATTATTCATTACATGCATACTGTGTGTAAGACTACTGAAATTAAGCCCCGTTTAAGATTTAAGATGTATTTGTTTATATTTTTTTTAAGAACTCAAAAAATTATCTGTTGGCAGCAGTCCTATTTAGGGGAAATTCTAAGAAAATTGTCTCACGATAATTTGGGTGGTTTACATCATTTGAAAAAATTAGTCTGTTAAGTCCAGACAATTTGAAAACATTCTTTAAAGTACAGCTGTTTGGAAAATTTGTGACATATCTGAGGTCAGACACGTCTTTTCATAAAGCTTCTGTAAGTTGCTGCCTGGCCAAATGAAGAAGGGCTATCACACAGCAAACTCCTTGCCCTGGGAATAAATAGATATGTGTTCTTGGCATCACGTCCACCCATCCTTTCATCCTCTCCTTACCCCACTCCTTTTTTTTTCTCTGCCCTCCGCCACCCCACATGGTTGCTATCCAAATAGAGAGATCTGGAGGAGGTGGGGTGGTAAGGTGGCAGGCGCCCCAAATGTAAAGCGTACGCAATCACTCAGATACAAGTGGCACCGCTAAAAATTGCCTTCATATATCAGCTTATGGTTTACGGGCTGTGGCAGAAAGGACGGCAAAAGGTCAGGTGGAAAAACATATAGACGTGTCACAGCCACTGCTCGGGGCGCCGGAGCTCTGGGCTGATGGCTGAGGAGATGGGCTGGCTTGTGAGTTTATGTGGGTGTGCTTGTGTGGGTGTGTGTGTGAGAGAGAAAAAGAGAAAGGCAGGGTAGTGTTTGATAGGAGCCGAATCTGTATATATATATACATATGTATATATATTAGGGGTGCAACGATGCACAAAATTCACGGTTTGGTTCGGTTCGATACTTTGGTGCCACGGTTTGATATTTTTTCGATACAAAAAAATGTTGATGCTTTTTCAATTTGTCATTTATTAAAATTATAAATAGATATTTTAACTCAAACATACAGTTTTTAAATTTAATGTTGCTGAAACAACAAAGGGATAAAAAAATAAATCTATATGATCGAGAAATCACTCATCTTTGGAAAAGAGAGTTTATTACAGAGAAATGGCTCTTTCCAAAATAAAAGCTATACTATACGCTTCTTCTGGGCTATATTCTCAGCAGCATATTAAACATATCAGGTCCCATAAGGAGAATCATGTGCTAACGACTGTCTAAATGACTCGGGTAAAGTTTGTAGCATGCTTGCTTGTTAATGGTGAATGGTAAATGGCCTGTATTAATATAGCGCTTTTACTAGTCCATTTGTTGTTTTTGTCTGCTTCCACTTGTCTTTGCACTAGGATGATGTCGGTGTAAATGTGCAGTCACATTCATTTTGTTCCCACTAGTGCTGTCAGCGTTAATCTGAAATTACGTTAACGCCACAACACGGCAAATCTCTGTTAACGAGCTACCGCGGATCGCCCCGTGCGTGGGGCTGGACGGCGTCAACACAAGCAAACTGCGGTAACGCAGTAGTTCCCACCTATGTAATTGAGCATTGCGTGGCACATCCGACATACTGTTTTACTTTTGTCCATTTTGCGCTTACCTTCAGGGTCATACTTCACATGAAGACCAAAATAGTTCCAAAGGCCAGGGTGAATGAGGGTGGGGGAGGTTCAATTTGCCATATTGCAACGAGCTTAGCTTCTGTCTTGCTAGCTTGCGCTGTGCTCAGTGGATCTGCGCTCGACAGTGCAGCCTAGGCAGAGTAGTCGAACGCAGATCCACTGAGCTCTCAACACAGACAGCATCGTCAGAAGAAAAGTTGATAAAATAAATAAAAAATTTGGTATTGTACCGAACCGAAAGGACTGTATCAAACGGTTCAATATCTCAATATCGATACGAGTATCCCTTAATGTGTATATATATATGTATAGCACCACCAAGGCTGGAGACGGAGCAATACTGGAAGAGCATATGGGAGAAGGACGCAACCCATAACGGCAGTGCTCAGTGGCTAGTGGATCAGAGGGCAGACCATAGCGACCTCCCTGAACAGGGTCCAGTAACCATCACAGTGGTAGATATCCAAGAAAGGGTCTCCTGTATGAAGAGTTGGACAGCACCAGGGCCCTACATGGTTCACGCCTACTGGCTGAAGAAGCTGACTGCACTCCACGAGCGTCTGGCAGCACAAATGAACCAGCTGCTAGTTAACGAGAGACCACCCGGAATGGCTAACCGAAGGTCGAACGATCCTGATCCCCAAGGACCCCAAGAAGGGACCGGTCCCATCCAACTACCGACCAATAACCTGCCTCAGTACTACATGGAAGCTCCTGTCAGGCATCATATCGGCTAAGATGAACAGGCACATGGGTCAATACATGAGCGGGGCACAGAAAGGGATTGGCAAGAATACCAGAGGCGCAAAACACCAGCTACTGGTAGACAGAACAGTCAGCCGAGACTGCAAGACCAGACTGACCAACCTGTGCACTGCCTGGATTGATTACAAGAAGGCCTATGACTCAATGCCCCACAGCTGGATACTGGAATGCTTAGAATTGTACAAGATCAACAGGACCCTAAGAGCCTTCATCAGGAACTCAATGGGGATGTGGCGTACAACACTAGAGGCCAACTCCAAGTCCATAGCACAAGTCACCATCAAGTGCGGGATCTACCAAGGAGATGCTCTGTCCCCACTGCTGTTCTGCATAGGCCTGAACCCCCTCAGTGAGATCATTAACAAGACTGGCTACGGATACCGACTACGGAACGGAGCAGTTGTCAGCCACCTCCTGTACATGGATGACATCAAGCTGTATGCCAAGAGTGAACGAGACATCGATTCACTGATCCACACTACCAGGATATACAGCAATGACATTGGAATGTCGTTCGGACTGGAGAAGTGTAGTTGAATGGTAACAAAGAGAGGGAAGGTAGTCAGAACTGAGGGGATTGAACTACCAGAAGGCAACATTGCAGACATAGAGGACAGTTACAAGTACCTGGGGATCCCGCAGGCGAATGGGAACCATGAAGAGGCCGCTAGAAAGGCTGCAACCACCAAGTACCTGCAGAGGGTCAGGCAAGTCCTGAGGAGTCAGCTGAACGGTAAGAACACGATCCGGGCCATCAACACGTACGCCCTGCCCATGATCAGGTATCCTGCTGGGGTAATAGGCTGGCCAAAGGAGGAGATAGAAGCCACTAACATAAAGACAAGAAAGCTCCTTACCATGCATGGAGGCTTTCACCCCAAGTCCAGCACCCTGAGGCTGTACGCTAAGCGGAAGGAAGGGGGCCGGGGACTGGTGAGTGTCGGCACCACAGTCCAGGATGAGACAACAAACATCCAAGAATACATTGGGAAGATGGCCCCAACTGACCGAGTGCTCAGTGAATACCTCAGGCAGCATAAACCCAAGAAAGAGGAGGGAGACGAGGAACCATCATGGAAGGACAGGGCCCTGCACGGTATGTACCACCGGCAGATAGAGGAGGTGGCTGATATCCAGAAATCCTACCAGTGGCTGGACAAAGCTGGACTGAAAGACAGCACAGAGACACTAATCATGGCAGCACAAGAACAAGCTCTGAGTACAAGATCCATAGAGGCTGGGGTCTATCACACCAGGCAAGACCCCAGGTGCAGGCTGTGTAAAGATGCCCCAGAGACAATCCAGCACATAACAGCAGGGTGCAAGATGCTAGCAGGCAAGGCATACATGGAGCGCCATAACCAAGTGGCCGGCATAGTGTACAGGAACATCTGTGCCGAGTATAACCTGGAAGTCCCAACGTCAAAATGGGAGATGCCCCCAAGGGTGGTGGAGAATGACCAAGCTAAGATCCTGTGGGACTTCCAGATACAGACGGACAAAATGGTGGTGGCTAACCAACCGGACATAGTGGTGGTAGACAAACAGAAGAAGACGGCCGTAGTGATCGATGTAGCGGTTCCGAATGACAGCAATATCAGGAAGAAGGAACACGAGAAGCTGGAGAAATACCAAGGGCTCAGAGAAGAGCTTGAGAGGATGTGGAGGGTGAAGGTGACAGTGGTTCCTGTGGTAATCGGAGCACTAGGTGCGGTGACTCCCAAGCTAGAGATTTGCCGTGTTGTGGCGTTAAGGTCATTTCAACGAGATTAACCTGAAGGCACTAGTGGGAACACAACGAATATGACTGCACATTTTCGCCAACATCATCCTAGTGCAAAGACAAGTGGAAGCAGAAAAAAAACAAGCAAGCATGCTACTAACTTTAGCCGAGTCATTTAGACAGCTGTTTAATATGCTGCTGAGAATGTAGCCCAGAAGAAGCGGATAGTATAGCTTTTATTTTGGAAAGAGCCATTTCTCTGTAATAAACTCTCTTTTCCAAAGATGAGTGATTCCTCAATCAGATACAGGGCTTGCAATATCGCTAGCCCAACGTCCCGGGGCTAGCGATTTTTTCAGTCGGGGTACCAAAATCTATCTCTGCCCTGCCCGTTGGGCTATTGTAGGAAGGAAAAATATATGTCAATGCTTTTGCATTCTTTCGGAAATGTAGCTGGGTAATTATGTCATTGGCATCGGTGAGCCACTGTCAATATGTGACAAATTGAAATCACGTTTGAATTTGCGCTTGTTTTTTTGCTTTCACTTTGCAATCATGCGAACTGTGTATAGAGAGCGACAGCACTGATCTGTGAGTGATGATAATTTGCGCACCAATTCCTCTGACATCGTCTTATTAATTGTTAGCTTACTATGCAAACATGACAAGTGAAATCTCCTGCAGCTTAAACATGTGAGAGGTTGATCGCGCAGAGAATCGCTGAGCTTATGTGAGTGCGTGTGTAAAAGCAGCAGGATATATATTTGACTACGATGACCTGGATGACTGAGAACCTTCACAGACAGATATATATTTTAGTTCTGCTGAGCCAAATAAGACAGGTCAGGGTGAAGAAGTGACAGCCAAAGAAAAGCTTACCACAAAACGGAGAAGTTATGACAAATCAGACTATAAGGCAAAAAGAAAGTGCAGCTTTATGGTTTCATGGACAAAAGAATTTCTGTGGCTGCAATATGACGAGCTAAATAACCAGGGCTGCACATAAGTGGTCCGCAGGTGCGCATTCGCTGTCAAAATAAAAAAAACGCACAAGGGTTAGGGTTAAATTTAAAAACTGTACTTTTGAGTTAAAATATATATTTATAATTTTAATAAATGACAAATTAAAAAGGCATGAACATTTTTTTTGTATCGAAAAAATATCGAACCGTGACACCAAAGTATCGAACCGAACCGAACCGTGAATTTTGTGTATCGTTGCACCCCTAATATATATATATATATATATAATATGTGTGTGTGTGTGTGTGTGTGTGTGTGTGTGTGTGTGTGTGTGTAAGAGTATTTTTAAACCTCTAAGTCCTTTAACATTAATTGTCAATTGTCTAAGGCTATGTCTGAAACTCAATACTAAAGTATTATTCTATATCTATACCATATATATTATATATAAGTCTCAAAACCAGAATTACTTCCATTGGAATTTAAGAACATGAAAGAACTTGAAACTAAACTGGCATAAATAACTCCTTATACAACAGAGCAGTGACACTCATAGCAGAATCAAGTGTTTAAATGAAAGGTTTTACTTTAAAAGGTGTAATATTGATTTTAAATTTATGAATAATTACTTAATCGATGTGAAATGAGGTCAGGCCATGGCAACACGTCTCTTCTAACCTGAACATAGATAGCCTGTCCAAGAAGGGACATTCTGCTCTTTATCAACACAAAAGTATGTTGAACAAGATATCAGTTCTGTCCATTTTGTTTAGGAGATATTAGGAAATCAGGAAAACCTGTACCCACTACATTTCGAGTTGTGCTACAACTTTTTACATTTCCTTCAACACATTTCTCAATACCAAGTTTATCTATTTATTTCTTGCAACTTGCAAATCTACTTCCCAGACATGCTGATCTTTGAACAATCCACAAATAAGGAAGCTACCGTAGCATAACTGCAGTTTTGCACTGTTTCCTTTCATTTATTTGTTGCTAGACATTATTTTTCAAATACACTGTGACCTTGTTCTTTTTCTAGTGACTGGTAAGTATTGTAAATGACTCCATACAATCTTTGCATCTCAAAGCACTACCCTCTTCAGTCCTGTTCATTCAATAACGTAGTATGACCAAGTATGACCAATAATAGTTGGACAATTGGAGCACACCCCCGGGTCTCCCTTTTTAAAACGTTAAAGTTTCGGCAAGAAATTTTGACAGCAAAATAAATGGTAAATGGCCTGTTTTTATATAGCGCTTTACTAGTCCCTAAGGACCCCAAAGCGCTTTACATATCCAGTCATCCACCCATTCACACACTGGTGATGGCAGCTACATTGTAGCCACAGCCACCCTGGGGCGCACTGACAGAGGCGAGGCTGCCGGACACTGGCGCCACCGGGCCCTCTGACCACCACCAGTAGGCAACGGGTGAAGTGTCTTGCCCAAGGACACAACAACCAAGACTGTCCAAGCCAGGGCTCGAACCGGCAACCTTCCGATTACAAGGCGAACTCCCAACTCTTGAGCCACGATAGCCACGAACATTTAATACATTTAATACAAGGTATTAAATGTTACATCAACTTGCCATGCGTGTAGCTTTCTAGCACGCTTCATCGCTGTTTGAGTGGGGTGGCCAGATTTTAGTCTGTGGTGACTGTGGCCTCCTTGGGCCACCCCTGAGTTCTGCCCTTTGGCTTTAATCTTTTAATTAAAAAAATAAATAAATCAAATTAATGTATTTTGCTTAAACGTGGTTAACTAAAACAATGTGAGTGCTGTGTCTTCATGTCTGTAGAGATGATGTTTGTCAAACTGTCCATTTGTATTAGATTGTGACAGACGAGGTGTCTGCTTAGATATGCGGCCTTTATGATTATATGGATGAGGTGACATTTTTTAGGTTTCAACAGATGAAATCAGATTAGGGTCAAGGGTAAAAGTACTAGGAATCACACGTAATGCATGGACATGTTCTTACTGCATGAGTATATACTTCATATGTGGTCATCAGTGTTTGTCCTTGTTTCACACATTGTGTGTGTCTGGTGCACTTCAGCTAGTTTCCGGAGTCAGCAAACAAACACACACAGGTATCTGCTGGATACTGTAACCTCTCGGTCGACCTCCGCTGACAAGACAGATCACTCCATTCATCTATGGGTGAGTGCACCGAGTGCTCCATTCATCTGCGGCTGAGTAGATCAGGCCGAACAGCATTTTTCACACTGCTGGCCTGTGATGCATCTGGGGCTCTGGAGGAATGTCACTGGCCTGAATGCCCTGATATGTCATGAGACCCAGGCTGCCACACCACTTTATACACACAATGACGTGCGCACATGCACGTGAACCCGCATGTGTACACACAAACACGCACACAAATTCTATACAAGGTGGTCTATTGACTTACAGGCGATGTACTCTAAATACTGATTTTTTGAGTTTATGCATATAGTGTAGACAGATCAGATAGAGCAGCGGTCCCCAGCCTTTTTTGCGCCACGGAACGTTTTATGCCTGACAATATTTTCACAGACCGGTCTTTAAGGTGTCGCGGAAAAATACAACAAAATAAAACTAGTACCGCTACTGAAAAATAGAAGAGTTATTCATGACCCACGTGAAAAGACCCAGGAAAACCGAGTTAACGATAAAAACAATAACAAAATAATGCTGAAAACCGATAAAAACCCTGAAAACCACACATTTCACACCTGAGCCTAAACTCTCGCGGTCCGGTACCAAACGACTCACGGACCGGTACCGGTCCGAGGCCCGGGGATTGGGGACCGCTGACATAGAGAATAAGGGCCACTGGAAAAAAACAAGTGGGCACGTCATTTTTTTTTCTTATTTTCCAGAATTCTGAGATTAAACTCAAAAAAAAATTTTTTTCTCAGAATTCTGACATTAAAGTCAGAATTCTGACTTTTTTTCTCAGAATTCTGAGAGTAAAGACAGAATTCTGTCTTTACTCTCAGAATGCTGACTTTAATGTCAGAATTCTGACTTTACTGACTTTAATGTCAGAATTCTGAGATTAAAAAAAAACAAAAACTTTTTTCTCAGAAAAAAGATTTTTTTCACTGGGTCACTGGGTCCATATTGGACAGAGTGGTAGGACATTAAAAACTCAGTTATTTACCACAAACCATTCACACCTTATGATAGCCACCCACAGTTTGGTCCTGAGAGAAGTAAAACCTGATAACAAAGACTAAATGACCAACAGACTAGATGGCCACGGTATGCACAGGGAACATAATGAAGATCATCAACATGGAGTCAATAGGTAGCTGGAGAAAGATTAAGAACGCCATGTGTATTTGATACATTACAGTTAGTTACTGCTTCCTCCACACATACACGTTAGTTAAGCCAAAGTTTCATACATACACAGATTCAGTCCTCAGAGGATGTTTATAGGGTTTCACCAAAATAGGCTGAAAGCTTGAGGTACGGACCCATTCTCCGTACTTCCTTTAGAGGGCACAACAGCAGTAACTTTAAGATTAACTACTACTTATTTTGAGACTTCATGAATGAATGTGTCTGCTATGATGTGCAGTACGTGTCACGTAGTCCAACAAAAAATCCAAGCCTACCAATGTCAGAGCTGTCAAGTGTAATTGTAAGAATATGTTTTTGCCTTTGTGAGGACACGTGATCCCTAAAAGGTATCGGGAAAAATTCACATTTTCTGTAATCCAGACTGAGATGGATGGGTGGAGGTGGAGTGATGATGTGGCTAGTCTGGGTAGAGTGTGTGAAGCTGAAATAATTATGATGCTGATAAAGTGCAGAGTGGGCATCCAGTGGCACAGCTGGCAGCGGCTGGCAGAGGTGGCCCACATAGCCCAGTTAGCCGGCTGGCTTCCACTGGACCACGCACAGATGCCCATTTACTGCCCCACTGATGACACCCTAGGGGCATAACGCCCACACTCATACACATTTACAGATATATATATATATGTAGACACATATTTCTCACAAAGATACAGATATGACCACATGTGCCAAAGACTCACACCTGAACAATGTTTTGATATAAAGCACATGCAAACACATTTGCAGTCACACACACACGCACACACACACACACATACTCACATTAAAGGAATGACTCACTCAAGTATAAACATCACTAAACGCATAATTTCCACAAATATATATCCCCACGTACACAAACACACACACGAACAAAAATCTTATGCTGCTCAGCCACTACGTTCCAGCAATCACCACACAGACCCTGTGACTGCCCCACACCACACACACACACAGTCAAACGCACACATGCACAAACTGCTATTCTCACCTCGGGGCAGAGATGTGCTCTGATGTTTCCGGGGCAGTGGGCAGTCATGAGTGTGTGCCTGACAGCTGTTTGTGTGCATGTCCATGTGGCCGTGTGTGTGTGTGTGTGTGTGTGTGTGTGTTGGCGCGGTGCCCTAATTTGACAGAGCTGGAGCAGAGCTTGATCCCAAGTGCAGTTGATTTGGCTTGATGTTGACCCTACAGGCCTTGTCAGCTCCAACATGCTCCCTGTCTCCTCATGTAGCCCAGCATGACACTGACTGGACACACACACATAAACATGTACACACACTAGCATTATGCCCAGAGAAAAAAACATGCATTAACACACAATTATTGCAGTATATCTAGAGTTTTGTGTGTTACTGTGCCACCTTCAGTGTATTTTGTTCAAAACTTTTGTACCTATTTTTTTTCACTTGAGTGGAATTAAATAACATATGGGAGTTTCTGTCATTTTATCAATTTGAATATTAGTAAAGAAGCTCTACAATATATTTTTAAATGATGCGTGTTGAATTCCAGATGACACATTTGTTTGTCTGCTGCGTAATGAGTCACTTTCTGAAACTGACCTCAGTAATTTCCTCTGGTATGAAAGTGAATCATTTCTCAAAACATTTTGATCATTACGCTGATGAGTAAAAGAAAATAAAGTGAAACAAGAGAGGTTAATGTTAAAAAGTGTTTCTAGAGTATTTTAGGACAAGATTTTCTGGTACCTAGTGCAGGTCTAAAAAATCAACCCAATACAGAATTGCCTTAAACTTTTCAGCTCACTAGCTGTCACCTTTTAAAGGGCCATTTAAGCTGAGTATATTTTAACATGTGAATTACCAATCACATAGTAAAATTATATGGTAAGGGTCATTTGGTTACTTGTTCAGATCCAAGAAGTCTGGTTTAAAAAATCCAAGATTTTGACAGTGAATAGCCCTAAGCGTGGTGCAAACCAATACTTGCTTATTCTGCAAACAACTCTTGTTTTGGTGTCATTTATTAGATTGGAATATTTAATTCTGAAGCAATAAGACATATTGGCAATTTAAAAAATGATTAATTTAAAGAACAGGGGCATCAACAGCATGTGGAAGAACCATACACACCCACAACAGCATGGCCGGTCACCTATTTGGTCACACACTGCCATATGATGTTATTCCATTCTACAACCAGCATTTGTTGCAAGTCAGCCAGTGTGGTTATGCTGGTCAGTCTGGCTCGAACAGCACTCCAAGCTGATCCCACAAGTGTTCAGTGGGGTTGAGGTCAGGACTGCAGGCAGGCCATTGCATCCTCTCTACTCCTAAATTCTGGATAAATCTTGCTCTGTGAGGGCGAGCGTGTTCATCTTAGAAGAGAGAGTTCAATCTCAGACTGTGGAAATATGGGATTACCTCTGGTTGCAGGACTTCGTCTTGATATCTCTCCCTTAGTGATGACAAGCCTTACTTTTCCAGTGAGGGTTATGTCGGACCACACCATCATATTGTTTACACCAAAAGCTCTTACCCTATCAGTACAGCAATCAGCATAGTGTTCTCCATGTCTTCTCCACACTCTGACTCTATGATCCAGCTGCCGTAGGCAGAATCTTGACTCATCTTTGAACATAATATTCCTCCACATTCAGCTGAGTGTGAAGGGCAGTCGTGGCAGGCCTACGAGGCCGGCCTAGAAGATTGGTTATGTGAAATCTGTTCTGGACTGTCTGAATAGAGAGCCATTGGCCATACTGTTCTGCAACCTGCAACTGCAACTTGGTTTTGTGGAACACCAGCTTGAGGTTGCGTTTGGCACGGGCCCTGTCCAGATGAGTCAAACGTGGCATGCTCGGAGCATATACCAACTGGCCATTGTAGCAGGGTCCATGCTCACAAGCACTGCTGATCAAGTACCAAGCAGGCACCCAGGGTACCAGGATTTTAGGGTCCTCATCAGTAAAAAAAAAAAAAAACCCAGCCAGGGTTAACTTTCTAGAGGTCTTTGAAAAGAAAAAAAAACCCTTTCTGTTGCTATGCCACCATATATGTGTGCCTTTCTTTCTTCCTCTCATTCCATTATTTCTACACTTCCATCTGTCTTTCATTCTCTCCTTCCCATTAGAAATACTTCTGTGCTTTCTCTGTATTTTTTTCCAAACTGAATCCACACATCTCTATTTTTTAAGACATTTGGAGTGTTGTGCACTCATGTGTGGGTGGGTGATTGTGTGTCCATCAGGATGTCCCTGCTGGAACGAATCCTCTGAGGTGAAGGCCAGATTTTAATCCCTGGGTCCATCTAATCTCCTCATATTCACATCTCAGATTAACACAGCCACGCACACACAGACAAAGCGGTCTGATGCCTGTCATCATCAGCGTCTCTCTTGTAGTGTGTGTATGTCTGCGTGAGTTTTTGGACTCATTCTGTGTTTCCTGGCTGAAGATTAATTGTTAAAAAATTAAGCCTGTCTCGGGCCGATGACCTGTGGGTCAGCTGTTTCATTGTATTGTTGAAGTGCATTCACACATGCAAGGACACACACAGACACACACAGATACACATACATGTAGATCCCGGTGCCATCTGCCCCAGGGTGGTTGGCCGGCGATGTCGGCGCGGTAAGAAGGGTGGGATCACAAATGAGAACAGCATGTACTATGTGTTTTAACATCAAAGGTGACCGGGTGCACTCACACACAGACACGCACACACAAGCTGTCCACACATAAAACAAGGAATGGTGAATGTGGTCACTCTCTCTCTCTCTCTCGCTGTCTCTCTCTCTCTGCTTCGACAGAGGCAACCAAAGAGGGCAGTGAAACGGGGAGATTTCTCCGCCAGGCCACATGAACGCAGACATAAACACACTTACTAATGAAAGTCAGGCCTGGAAAGTGTGTGTGCGTGTGTGTGTATGTGTGTGTTCTCTAAGTAGCTCCATCTGGGTAGAGGTGGCACCAGAGATGTTTACTGGAGGCTTTAGCTCATCAACTTATTGTCAACAGTTCAAGGGACTGTCAGCGCCCACGTTGTGTATATATGTGCGTGTGTGTGTACGAGGTGGAGAGCGTGTCTAGAAGGGGTTAGCGGTGAGGGGCATGGGCCGGGCGAGAAAAGGCAAGCGGAAAATAGAAGAGATATCAGGGATATAAAGGTTATAAAATCTGACGTCAGCAGTGCAGACTCTGGCTGCAAGAATGAACTGTGTTCTGGCTCATAACGACGGGTCTGATGACAGAGCGACCTGAGGATTAAGTGAAGAAATGTTTCTTTGGTCATTTAAAATATCAATAAATAGTAAGTTCTCTATTTATCATGGATTGCATTGTCATCCCGTCAGGTGACTCCTGAGTTTCTCCATTACACACAAGGTGTCCTTTGGTGTCAGTGCTGTGATGCAGTAGCTCTAGCAAAATCAGCCACCGAGAGATGACAACCACTTTAGAGACCTGCAAAGTCGACATAAGACAGCCTGAGGGCTACTGGTATAAGGCAAAGGGTCCTCAGTCAGAATCCCCTGGTTTGTGTCCTATTGGAACCCTTTTGTTTTCCGCTGTGGTTTATTTCACTTGCTGTTCTGTTTCATTTCGCTGTTGCTTCTTATTTTTACCTTTGACTCTCTGGTAAGGTTTACTTACTGAAGTCTACTTGGCTATAGTTACAAAAAAAGCCTCGTAGTAAACCCACACCCTCATCCCCACCCCCGCTCATTGAAAAATAATGAGTTGGCTGTGACAAAGCCATAATCCAGTGCATTAGAGCACAGACACCAAAGGACATCTTGTGTGTAAATCACCAGCGGCATTGATAAAATGGCACTGGGTGACACCAGGAGAATGGAAATGAGTTGGAATCACTTAAAAAGTTACGAACAGGGTGTGGCTCGACTAAGTCTTTGATTTCCGGAGTTGATCTGGAGCTAGATCCAGGAATTATTTTGTAAGATTCATTATAATTTTGAAAATGTGAACTAAACTGAGGCAACAACACAGTCGCTGGCTAACAACTTGTAAGTTACAAGTGAGTAGCAAGTTCAGTTTAACAACTGAGCCCATAAAATAATCAGGAAAGTATTTATAAGGTCAGGGTTCAAGGCCGTTTTATCAGCGACTCCTGTCTTTCACAATCACGTGAAAGTGATTGTGTTCAAAAATTTAAGGTACTAATGCAATGGCTTCAGTCCATTTTTTAATAATGTCTATGCTTGACATTCTCTCTGTAATTTACAAAATGAAGATCATGTTTTATTTTGCGTACTACAAGAAAATAAAATCTGAAATTCTGATTTTTTTGGAGGGAAATTTGTTGGGTAACATATATTCACACAGAAAGCATTGATCCACAAAGAGCGCAATGAAAAATAATGGAGTCCACGTCAAGTGATGAGGAGCTGGACCTGATGCTCCGAACAAGAAAATAAAGAAAGAGTTTCTGGTTTCATCCAATTCTCACGAGAAAGCAGCAGCAGCGAGAATTTCATGATTTGATCCAGGAGTTGAAGCTTTATCACGGCAGCTTTCGTACATATTTTAGGATGTCAGCGTGAAAGTTTGAGCTCTTTTTGCCAGAGTTGGGACGGCATCTGAGGAAGAGAGCCGATTGACCCAGAGCAGTGTCTAGCTGTGTGTCTGAGATAAACGAAGTATTATTTTGTATTTCTATCTCATTGTTTATTCAGTGCCTGTGTGTGACTTCACTTAAGAGTGAACTTGTTGCCAAATGCAGTGGCCTGATTGGTCAGATCTGGAAAATTAGAGATTACCATGGCACGCTTTTATGGAGTACTGAGTTTTAACTATCATAGTTCATCATCCCACCTACCAGTGCAGTATAGCAGTGAAATGTATAAACTTTACTTTATTATCTTTTTTTTTTATTTTCTACATTTCCATCATTATCCTTTACAGTCTCCTGAGGAATTGAGAATTAGTGTACTGGTATCAGTTTTCAAGAACAAGGATAGTGTGCAGAGAGATAAAGTATATGAACCGTACCATGAAAGTATGGTAAAGATTTGTAGCTAGGCTGAGAAGAGACGTGATGATCAGGGAGCAACAGTATGGCTTCATACAGAGAAAAATCACTAGAGATGTAATGTTTGCTTTGAAACGGTTGATGGAGAAGTAAGGAGGAGATCAGAAGGAGGTACACTGTGTCTTCATGGATGTAGAGGAAATGTGATACTGCATGAAGACTTCATGAAGAATGGCAGAGAATTATGCGAGGATGGTGCAGGACAGAGTGACAGGAGTGAGGTGAGTGGTCGGAGTGACAGATGGGCTCAAGGTGGTGTTGGGATTGGCTCTGAGCCCCTTCTTATATGAAGCGATGATGGACAGGTTCACTGATGAGGTCACATGGGAGTCTCCATGGACTATGATATTCATAGATGGCATTATGATCCGTAGAGAGGATAGGGAACTGCTGGAAGAGAGCCTGAGGAGGTGGAGGTATGTACCGGAAAGAAGAAGAATGGAAATTAAAAAAAAAGACAGATTATTTTTGTAAATGTGAGAGAGACAGATGGAAATGTGAGGAAGTTAAGGTGGATGAGTTTAAATATCTGTGGTTAAGGTTATAAATTCCAAAACAAGAAAAGAGGTGAAGAGTGCAGGTAGGTGACACCACACTGGAGATGGTTAAAGAAGTTAAGGTTTTCATTGAGAAGTGAGAAAATGTACAGGATTCAAAATGAACACATCAGAAGGACAGCTCAGATTTGGAGACAAAGTTAGAGAGACAAGCTTGAGAAGATTTTGATGTGTGCAGACAAGGGATAGTGGATGTATTGGACAAAGAATGTTGAATATGGAGCTGCCAGGTTGAAGTAAAAGAGGAAGACCACAGAGAAGAAGGACATGCGTCCTCCTTCATGACATTCGTGTGGCATGATTGTTGTGACAGAGGAGGATGTTGGGGATCGGATGAGATGGAGGCAGTGGTGACCCTTAAAGGGAGGAGCTGGAATAAGAAGATCCTCTACAGTGATAATGTATAGATCCCCAAGAATAGCAAAAGCAAGAAAAAACTTTTGGTCTCATTCTCATCATCGTCTTCATCCATTTTAATATATTTTGCCTTCTCCCTTGCAACAAGCGGTCGCCACACTGGGTAGCTCCACATCTTCATTTAATTTAGTTTCTCCAATTAAACTAAAAATCGAAATAAATACTCTTCAGTCTGTCTTTAGAAATCAGTTTATTATTGAAACCAGCTCTGAATTTATTAACACTACCAAGACACAATTCAAAATGTCTGCTTCTCGTTCTTCTTCTTCTTGACTAACTTTTAACAAATGTCTGCTGTCTGTGACGGAGCTGGCAGCGGTGTATCTGGATGGATCCAGTCCAAGACAAGCAGTGTTTAATTTTCAGGGGTGCCCTAGCAGACTAATGCCAAACACACATGATGAAGCCAACCCCTGCCATCGCACAACACATGACACCGTGGCTTCAGCCCACCCAGCTTAAAATACAGAAACAGCATTTTCTAATCTGATTCTCTTTGTCCACTTCTCTTGTTCTGGTTCAATGATCCTTTCTAATGCTACAGTATTTTCACTTGTTTGTGATTAATGAAAGAAAACTAAAGTAAAGGACAATACTGCGTGTCAACACACAAAATCAATCCATAAAGCTACACAATGATCTGATTAAGTGAAAATACTACTTTTAATTTGTGGTGTTAAGTTTTTGTTGTTCTTCACTTATAATTACATTTATCTCTCATTTGGTTTTCACACAACTGTATATAACAGATGGATGTAGATGGCTGATGTAACCCACTGACTTTTGAGCCTGCTATTTGAAACCACAATTTTAGCCATTTTTACTTTTCATTTGTTTATTTTATCAAGTTTTATTTTATTTTATCAGGTAAGATTAGCATTGCTAGCAAACTTAATTCATCAGCTATATGTGCACATCACCCAGAAAGACATAGCTGCTAATTAGTGCTAAATGACAGACTAATGGGCTACAACTACTCCACTCACTAAAAGTAAAGCAAACATTTTTTAGACACTCTGTATTTCAAAGCAGGACATACTGAAAATTTCATCAGTGACTCAGATTAGCCCAGGTGAGACCTAGCTATTAGCTGCGACTGCCTGCGTTTTCACAACTGCTTATCAAGGAAGCAAAACCACAAACTTTATATCTTAAGAAAAATCTAAATCACACACTCAACATATATAATGAAGGAATAAACTAAGTGTAAAGAACAACCTTTTTTATACCAGACTGTGAATATCATTTTATTTTGGCATGTTTAGATGGAAGTCAGCCTGTGACGGCTAATAGATGAGCTGCAGGTTTTGGCACTTCTGGATTATTTGGTTTCAAAAGTTTGGTTTCACAATTTTTTTTTTCTTTTTTTCTTGGTTTAGTAGTGAGCACATGTAAACCTACATTTAAACCAATGTAGTCCTTTGTCAAAGGTTTCTGATGACTTTGAATTAAGAGTTTAAATACTTTGGGTATATAATTATAATAATCACATTATAAAAATATTAAATAAAATTGTTATTAAAATATTTAAATGTCACTAACAACACCAGCTAATTTAAACCTGAAAAACGTCTGAACCAAAAAAGTAACACCAAAGAATCTCAGACTCCTTCGAACTAAATTCAGATCCAATGTCAAGCCTTGGTAGCATAATAGCCCTCTTCTACTTATTTATTACATATTATAGATTAAATGATTATATCTGCTTGCTTTGTCTACATGTGTTAGAGCAGGGGTATAAAACATAAGGCCCGGGGGCTAAAATCGTCCCTCAAAGACTCTAATTCGGCCCACTGGGAGGTTGGAAAATATGAAAATGCAGTTAACTCATTCACTGCCAGCCATTTTCAAATCAGGTAACTCCCCACTGCCAGGGTTTTTGAGCATTTTTACTCATTTTTGAAGAGCCACAGAAAACTGTGTGTTATGATCATATAAACGCTGAACCTACCAAAAAAAATGCTTGTTTCCATTTTCCATTCTTTAGTAATCAGCTGTAGAAGAGAGGTGGGTTCCACCAAAAATGCCTGTTTTGACCAAAAAAAGGGAGAAAACGAGCTTTTTGTGAAAAATACATTTCAAGCAGAAAAGTACCTTTGACACTAATATTTCTTGCTTTGTGACACCTCTAACATATAAAATAGTTTTTCACTTCTATAAAACAGAAATAACACTGAGAAAGGTTATGTTTTATCAAAACAATTTATTTACAAATATATGAAAAAATAAAATTCACTGACGAGCTGCCCGAGGTTGTATTCTAGCCCCTCCCATTGAAAAACGTAATTGACGTCTATAGACGTCAATGGCAGTGAATGAGTTAAAAGTCCAAAAATGAATCTGCTTCTTCGCACATTTTACAGCTTTTCAGAAGTCTCAGTGTATAAAAGTTTATAAAATCTCTCTCTTGACCTATGACCTAAACATTTGTTTGTGATGAATTTATGGTTTCAGTCACTAAATGATCTGCCCCCTGGGGGGCAGGGTCCATCTGAAAACACCAACATGATGACAGCATGAAAATGCTCATGTTGAGGCGTCATAACAGGACCTGACTAAGAAACCGTTTACACCACAGTGGATGCATCCGTCTTTTTTATACAGTCTATGATAGATATTCATGGGATACACAAGAGACAGACAAAGACAATACTGAAGTTTAACAGCTGTTTAAATTTAAAACTGTGGCTTTTTTTGATCATGCGCTTTCTCTGTGTAAAAGCCATTCACCTCTACTCTGTGTATCTGAGGGGGCCGCAGCTGTAGTGTCCTTCACACGCACGCACCCTCCCCTGTGTCCCCTGCCCTGGGTATTAACTTCTGTCTCTGCAGCAGCTGTAGTCACATTGTGGTGAAACCTCTCTTTAACTGAAGGCATCACACACACACACACGGACACACACACACACAAGCAGGCGCAGAGGTGCACACGTAGACCATATATAGTGTAAATTTATCTTGAATTTCGGTCATGTAAGAAGGGTAGTATTCTGCAAAACCAGGAATGTTTTGGAACCAGTATGAGTCAGCTCACTAGAAACCATTTAAAAATACAGCAGCCTTTTCTGTACTAAATGTGTCAGAAATCAAAACAGGCTTCCTTGCTGTTAACACAGAGGTTGTTCATGTCCATTACAGCCTGAGGCCAATCACAAGGGCTCCGCTGGTTTGTTCGCATTCTGTTTCTGCTGTTTGTCTGCCTGCTGCATTTGGATAAATCCAACAGTGTGTCCTTTTAACATTTGGTGCACTCTTGCTGCATATGGGTGCTCCGTCTTTTTGACTCTGCATGTTGATTCTTGAAGGCAAATTTTTGCATTATGTACTTTATGCATATGTTTGAACTATATAAGTAAAGTTTATTACAATAATAAACTTTTATTCGGCTTATTTGTGCAACATTTTTTAACATAGCAACAGTTTAGTAAAGCAGGCAAAGTGGTAAAGCAGTGGTGCTTAGAGTATGAAGAGCTTTTTACTGCAAGCCACATTCACCTGTTCATACACACAACATTCGTTCATTCACAAAGCTTCTTTGCATTTAAACACGTTCTTACTCTGGTGTGATACACTCACCCTCCAATGAGAGTATATGCAAGGGAAACTGGGGATTCAGTATCTTGGCAATGTGGACTGGGGATCAAACTACCTGTCTTCTGATTTGTAGAGGACTCACGGTATCGCCACAGCCACCCCTAATTTGTGTTTGCAATACAAAAGCATTAAATATTTCAGTGCTCATGCAACTGTTCATTTTTTAAATTGTCATTTTTATTCCATTTATTTTCCACATCAGGTCTTTTTAGTGGATGTATGTAAGTTTTTGTACAGACGTAGGAATCATCCTGGTAATTACAATATTGACATAGTTGCAGAAGGTAAAGAGAATATGTAAAATAATGGTATTAAGCCATGGCTGTCACAAAGGGAAACATAATGTAAAATATAGAAAAGAGTCACTCAAATGAGAATTAGATGACTCAACATTTGATCTGTAAAAAGAAAGAGAACATTAAACATTTAGCATACATTTTTATTCTATTTTTTTTCCAAATAAATAAATAAAACATTAAATTAAAAGCTACTGGCCAACCCATGAAAACGCCTGCCTGTAATCATCTAAGAGTAATTTTGTTATTTGTTAATTCATCCACACGGTTTCCCTTTGAAATACACAGAATGAGAGACAATGGTTTTACTTACCATACATACCAAACATACGTATGAATTCATCATGTGTGTCTGCTTTTAAAGTATTTCACTGCATGCATTTAGCAGTCTTTTTGGCTGAATCTTCCTGGTCCAAGTGTGTGCACATGTGCTCATACATGTGCTCGGAAAGTTCACAGCAGCAGGAACTGAACAGACCCAGGCCTGTGTGTGTTGTGCACACCAGTTTTAGCCACTGAAATAAAGACGTCTGCATTCCATCCCCTCCTCTCACACTCCTATCCTCTCCTCTTCTCTCTCTCCTCCTCGGATATTGATCGAGCCGAGCGCTTTGAGTACAAAGAGTTAAGGCCTGAAAGGCGAAACAGCCGCGATTTCAGAGAAGTCATGAAAGTTTAAAATGCCTTCTCTTTCAGGCGGGTCCGGGGAGACATGTTCGCTGTGCGAGTGACCCCCGGGCGCATTTGGAGATCCAATGGTTGAACCTTGCTCATCCCACGTTGAACCAGTCAATACCTATTATTAGCTACTGCCTGCCCTCTGCTACAGGGCCTGATGAGGCAGAGAGAGAGAGAGAGAAAATACCTTCTGAAGGCCTAGAAGTGGAGAGCGCTGTGACTCTTTGAGTGAGTGTGTGTATATGTGTGTGTTTCGCCCAATGAGGGCGAAAGTGTGAGCTTGTAACTCTGGTAATAGCGCCGGTTTGGAAGCATTTCCTGTGTTTTTGTAATGTGTATGCTTATACCTTTTTGTATGCATGCATTTATGTGCAAGTACAAGTACAATCACATGTGTGCATGTAGGCCAAAGTGTGTGTATATTTGTGCATTAGTGGGCATCAATTTTATTCTCATAGCACTACATCACAAATCACAAATTTGCCTCAAGGGGTTCACAGTCTGTATGGCATATAATATTCGCTGTTCTCAGACTCTGTGTGTGTGTGCGCGTGTGCGTGCATGCACGTCTGTGTGTGTGCATTTGTGCATAAATCCTCTGTATTTACTTTTTCCAGCACGGAAGGAAAACTATGGCCGTTTTGCCAATATTTCATGTTGTAGGCAGATACACTCATGTGTGTATTGCATAACTGCAGGTGTCCCTAGATGCAAGCAGCATCTGTTTGTGTATTAAGCACTACTGGTTAAGAGATATGTCTATTAGTGTGTTAACTAATGAAAGAGAAACCCTCTTTGTGACAGATATGGGCCACAAAGGGCTACTTTATTACTAATGGGAAACACACAAGCTTATTCCTTTGAATTACTGACCTAATTATATAAACATGTAATTACTACATTTCCTTTACAAGGCCGCAACTATAAAAAGACACCCACACGCCCAGAAAGATGCACAAACACACACACACACACACATACACAGACAAATCCCACTTTTATAAGGCAGATTATGTAAATTGTATCCTTAAATTATTAAAATTAACAGTTAACATGTTGTGGAGCATATATTGCACGTTTGAACAGTACCTGGATTGCTCTAACCCTGCTTCCTTTCATCCGTGGGGCCTTATAAATTTAAGGCGTTCCTCATAAATGACTCTGAATAACGCTAAATGTAAAAGAAAAAAAAATCCTACACGTCTGTCTGACCGAATAGTATGAATGAATCGCTGATGGTGTATATTTTACATTCTTATCATTGTTTCGTCCTGAGCTATGTACTGCTGGGCTTATGGCATACATAACTAAAATATGAAATACCCCAGAACTCGTGCTTGTACTCATTTTTGCTAGTTATGTGTTTGCACTGACTTCTGCATATCATTTTAAAATGATGACTTAATATTATCTTAATGCATCATTAAGTCAAGGTCAAATGGTAGAATGAGAGGCAGAACAGTTAGGTTTCAGGCCCCTCTTCTGTGAAATCAGCTCCCAGTTTGGATTCTTCAGCAGACACCTTTTCTACCTTTAAGATTAGGTTTTAAACTTTCATTTTTGATAAAGCATATGGTTAGGTCTGGATCAGGTGACCCTGATTCCTTTCTTAGTTAGGCTGCAATAGGTCTAGGCTGCTGGGGGCTTCCCATAATGCACTTTGTGTTTCTTCTTCACTCACCTTTATCACTCACTATGTGTTAATACATCACTCTGCATTTAATCCTTACTTATTATTAATCTCTGGACCACAGTCTGGTTGCTTGGGTGGGGTTGGCATAGTAGGCTTTAGCATCACTCTGGGTTTTTTGCTAGCCTTTTTGCTAGCCTTGTCTTAGCATGCTAGTAGTATGAGTTCTTTCTGTTCTGGACACAATCTGCACTTTGCCGTTGTGCTCCTATTTTTTCATACTGTAAAATTAAATATAACGTCCATATCTCCACTCCTCAAAAGTTGTAGACCACGCCACCATTTTCCTCCTCCCTGGAGGACTAACTTCAGCTAGTCCAAGTGCAGTGTAGTGCAATTGCATTGAAAGAACGATGCCTATTTAATATTTTTCCCTCAATCTGTCCATCATGCAGATAACTGTAAATCCTTTGTAACACAAGTAACAACATAACTCTGACTATGTTGATTATACATCATTGCGTTACTGAAAAATGTAATTTTATAGTAACGTGTTACTTAACAGGTGGAAAGTAAACACTTAACTTTCCAGTAAACACTTAACAAGTTTACGTGCTTTTGGTGGATGCTAACAAAAATATGCTGTAAGCTCTGAACAGTTGTGTCACCACTGACAGTAGAGAATGCAAACATTTTAACTGCTAGCAATTACGTAAGAGGCGACCAAGAAACGATTCTCAGCAAATAAAAAGTCAATGACATTTGTTAACTTCAGGCTGGATACAATAACCAATGACAACACAAAGTGGGTGGGTGCCAAAGTGGGCTGGTGACCAATAAAGGCTGCTATCACTGAGAGTGAAGGATATTATTGATTGAGATTAGATGGGGTTGTTATTAGTTTGGGAAGTTACCTAGGCAATTAGAACTTAACATGTTAGCTAGCCAGCAACTGTAAGTGATACACAATGAGCAAATTTCATCTGTGATATCTGAAACTTCGAGTATATTGTCACCATTATTCAATACACTGTTTAAAAGAGAAACTGTCACAGGTTATTTGTCTTCATGCTGAAACAGCCAAAATGTCCTAAAATATGCTCTGCTGTCACGAAATGTACATGTGGCAATACATTTGCAATTCTCCAGGTCTTTGAAAAACTTCTCAGCGCTTGTCGCACAATACATGTCAAAATCTGTTCATGCAACCTCTGAAGTATTTCCTGCAAGTAACTGACTACTTAAAACATATTTCCCTTGGGAATTCACTAAAAACGCAGCCAGTGTATTAGAGGCCAAGGTATGATAACTGTGTCTGATGTGCCAACAGATCTGGCACATTTAACTCTGTGATGTCTACATTGTCACTGACTTTAACCCCGATTCTATCTCTACACTATCAGAAAATTGAGTTCTTGTTTTAACTGTTCTCCAAAGATGTTGGTTGCATGACTTATTAACTAACTGTGTGGCAATTATTTTAAAAAACAAAACAAAAAAATAGATTGTGATTAATTTGGCTTTGATATGTTGGCACAAAAAAATATCACACATAGCACCTTTAAGGGGAGTATAGCTCTGCAGGCCACAGCTTTTAATGGAGATGAGTACCTGGCGCAAAAGTGTCAATTACAGAAACACAACAGCGATTGTGCTCTCTGCAGGAAGTCAGACAATTCAGAAATAAATGCTGCACAGCATGCTATAGCATGTCAGAGTGCCAAACACAAAGCAGGAATGTTTGCTTTCCTCTGAACTACCACTTTGTTCTCGAGTCTGGAGAAGTTAAGCTTAGCAGCAGCAGACACAAAGTGTGGGCTGACTGAACCAAGTTTCCCCTCTCACGACAATCTGTAATAGTTAACTGAAAGGGCAGCAATTACTGCACATCAGATGCATCTGTGGGCAACTCTCGAACACACATGTATCCAGAAACACAGAGCGCACACACCCGATATGTCGACACGCTACACCTCGAGTGTGCCGTGATGTGACAGAACTCCACCTAGAGCTAGGCCCACTGATAATAGATTCCGAAAATCCAACTCACACAATGCCCACCCCCACCCCCCAGGATTCAAGCACATGTGCAACACAACCACCTCAACCCCCCCCCCCCCCCCCCCCCCCTTTCCCTTCTCTCTAGACTGTCCCCAGCTTCGGAGGCCCATCCATCAGCCCTGTCCAGTTGGCTCTGGTCATAAAATAGGCAGACGAGGCAGGCGGGCAGGGACCTAAGTCCCATGGGCCTCCGAGGACACAAAGACAGCACCCAGCATATGCTCCCTAAGTACTGAGCTGGAGGGTGGGTGGGTGAGTGAGTGGTTTGGGGAGTGTTCAAACAGGGCACTCATGGGAATGTGTGTGTTTAAATGTGTGTGCCTACTTGTGCTGCTATCCCTATGAGGGGCAGAAGGCAACACAAGGATAAAAAGCAAGAGGGGGGTGTTTTATGCAGGTCATGAAGGTAGTTTAGGATTTGGGGATAGAATATTGACTGACTTAAGAAAAAGAAAGAGAATTTAGGAACAAATGAAAGCTCATAATATGTAAGATAACCTAACTTGAACATGTGATGGTTTAAAACAGCTAATTTACAGGTCATCCTGCACCTATTGTGCATTTGTCTTGTTTTACACTGTTAAATGGATTGTACATTAATTTAAGGGACATGTATCACAGGGTTGAAAATTTTTATTGCATTTGTCATGCTCTTAGTATATTATTCTGTAGTAGAGACATTAATATTGAGTTGTATTTATCCTCCTGAGAACCAGCCTATTCATTTATGTCCTCTGCAATGGACATTCATTTTTGGTCTATATCTTTTGCTTCTTTGAGCTACCCTACTCAGTCCTGATGTACAAAATAGAGGACATCCTGGGCTTTCTATTGATATCTTGTGTGTTTGGGTGGCCTCTTTTAGCTCCAAAGAGGAAAGAAATCACAAAAAAAGTTCAATGGGAAGATTCTCCCCCCCCCTAGAGGATATGGAACAATAAACGCTTAGCTGTAAAGTGAGTTTCCAAGGCAACCCAAAACATCCATCCATCCATCCATCCATCCATCCATCCATCCATCCATCCATCTATCTATCTATCTATCTATCTATCTATCTATCTATCTATCTATCTATCTATCTATCTATCTATCTATCTATCTATCTATCTATCTATCTATCTATCTATCTATCTATCTATCTACCCACCCAACCAAGCACTTTTGTATTGAAACGTAACAAAATAGTTCTTTTTCCTTTGCTCAACCAATTACTTTAATTACGAAACAGTAATAAAAATTATGACAATTTGTGGACAGTTTTTTTTTTCATTTAAAAATGAGCATTCTTCACTTTGCACACATGGACACAGATGAAAAGATAAGATTCCCAGAAGGTTTGTGTCCAGAAACAAGACGGAATAGAAGAAGTCCTGTGATTATGTCACAAACAGAAGTTTCTTCCAAAAAGCTAAAGCTGAATTAATAGCTTAAAAAGGACTGCAACAACAACCTGAAAGTAAGGACAACACTATGTTTTAGAGTGTCTCTACTGTTTGACGGACAAAATTCTTGTCAGCCGGTGATCAGCTGATCACGGGGCTGGGTTTAAAAGAGACGCCACCCACCTGTTCGCCGCTCAGACATCGTTCTCTTCATGTCAGGAGCTCTGAAACTTTGCCGACGTCAGTCTCCGCCTGATTCAGCAACCGTGAGTGTTTTTCCCTTCGATCCTTTTTCTCATCCCGGCTCCGCTCGCTCTCCGTCTGTAACGACAGTTTTGAAGCCACGCTTCGTGCACTGATCGTTACTAGAATAACTGCGTGTCTGTTCCAACCCACTGCTAGCCTTCGCCGCGTTTGGGTCTAGCCAGCACGCCACACGGGCACGCCGAACTACTGTGTGTAATTCTCCTGATCGTGACAGGATGTCTGAGCTGCATATAGAGAGAGAGACGCTGGCGTGAGGGTCTCTGCGCCTACTGTGGATCAGCTCGACACCGTTGTCCCCAGTGCCCGCTACGTCCGGGAAACGACGACGCCAGGTAGACTGCGGGGGAGTCCCACCTGGCCCTTCCCACTCCTCTGACCCCTCTCGTTTTCTGTTACCAGTAATATTTCACCTGAAACACCAACAGTCTCATCTGAAGCCCTCCTGGACACCGGAGCCGCTGAGAACTTCATCGACCAAAAACTAGCCTCTCGACTTCGTATTCCGTTAACTTCCGTCGAACGATTTCTCCCGGTGACCTCAGTAGATGGGTGACCCCTCCAACCCTACCCGATCCAGTTCCAGACCCAGCCAGTTCGCATGTCTATTGGGGATCATCAGGAGGAGATCCGGTTTCTAGTAGTCTCGGCCACTTCCTCTCCTCTCATCCTTGGATACCCTTGGTTCCGTCAACATGACCCCCACATCTCCTGGTCTTCCTGCCAGATCCTGGATTGGGGTCCCCAGTGTCCACGCCGCTGCCTTCTCTCTCGGACCAAAAAGGACTCAAAGTCAGAAGAGGCTTCACCCCCGGAGCCCATTGATCTGGATAAGATCCCTCCGGCTTACCATGACCTATCTGAGGTCTTCAGTAAGAGGCGAGCTTCTACTCTACCTCCTCATCGCTCCTACGACATGGCCATCGAGCTCCTCCCGGGAGCGGTCCCTCCTCGTGGTCGCCTGTTCTGTCTGTCACCCGCAGAGAATAAAGCCATGGAGGAGTACATTGCTGAGGCTCTCCAACAGGGCTATATTCGCCCTTCTACCTCCCCTGCAGCTGTGGGATTATTCTTTGTCAAGAAGAAAGATGGCGGGCTCCGCCCCTGTATAGATTTTCGGGGCTTGAATAAAGTCACTGTCAAAAACCGCCATCCTCTTCCTCTGCTATCCACCACACTCGATTCCCTCTCCCAGGCCTGCATCTTCACCAAACTAGACCTACGCAGCGCCTACAACTTGGTGCGAATTAGGGAAGGGGACGAAGGGAAGACAACCTTCATCACCCCTAACGGGCACTGGGAGTACCTGGTGATGCCCTTCGGCCTCTGCAATAGCCCTGCTGTCTTCCAACATCTGATCAACGATGTCTTGCGGGATATGCTAGGCCAGTGGGTGTTTGCTTATCTGGACGACATCTTGATCTACTCCCGCACCGAAGTGGACCATATTCGCCATGTGCGGGCCGTGCTGAGCAGGCTGCTCAAGTACCAGCTGTTCTGCAAACTGGAGAAGTGTGCTTTCCATCAGCGGTCCACCACCTTCCTAGGCTTCACCATCTCCTCCAATGGCCTGACCATGGACCCGCAAAAGGTCCAGACTTAAGCAGCTACAGAGCTTCCTGGGCTTTGCCAATTTCTATCGGCGCTTTATCCACAATTTCAGCACCGTTGTCGCCCCACTGACATCCCTCACCAAACCAGCTAACCTGCCTAAGCCCTTCTGCCTCTCCCCAGGTGTGAAACAGGCATTCCGAGACCTTATCCACCGGTTCACTATGGCCCCCGTCCTGCTCCACCCTGATCCTGCCAGAGATTTTGTGGTGGAGGTGGATGCCTCCGATGTTGGCGCTGGCGCCATCCTTTCTCAACACGGCCCGGATGGAAAACTTCACCCATGCTGCTATTTCTCAAGGAAATTTTCTCCCACGCAGCAACGGTACGGTGTCGGAGACCCAGAACTCCTGGCCATCAAGTGGGCCTTAGAAGAGTGGCGGCATTGGCTCCTGGGAGCGAAAGACCCTTTTCTGATCTGGACTGATCATCAGCACCTGATCCATATTCGTTCTGCCAAGCAGCTCAACCCAAGGCAGGCCCGTTGGGCCTTATTCTTTGAGCCTTACAATTTCCACCTCGCCTACCGCCCTGGTTCCAAGAACGCTAAGGCAGACGCTCTCTCCAGACAGTTCGCCCAGGACGGCCTCACGTCAGACCCTGGACCTATCCTACCTTCTCATTGCTTCGCTGCCCCCCTTCGGTGGCCCTTGGAGGACTCTATCCGGGATGCCCTGACCGCCGAACCACCTCCGCCTGACACCCCTGCTGGGAGGCTCTATTTACCATCCCGGTGCCGTCAGGAGGCCTTGCTCTGGGCTCATTCCTCCCCGCTCTCTGGTCATCCGGGGCCCGGCAGGACCCTCCAACTCCTCCGTCGTGCCTTCTGGTGGCCCTCCATGACTCGGGACGTCCGTGAATTCGTTTCCGCCTGTGACACCTGTGCTCGGGCCAAGTCCTCCACTCAGCCGCCCGCTGGCGACCTTCGCCCTCTCCCTGTGCCGGGACGTCCCTGGTCCCATGTCGGCCTTGACTTTGTTACCGGCCTCCCATCCGTGGACGGTCTTGACACCATCCTCACCTTTGTAGACTGGTTTTCTAAGGCGGTGCACCTGGTCGCTCTGGCCGGCCTCCCTTCCGCCAAACGGACGGCCGAGCTCCTCCTGGACCATGTCGTCCGGCTTCACGGGTTCCCCAAGGACATAGTCTCCGATCGGGGGCCCCAGTTCACTGCCAGGTTCTGGAAAGCCTTTTGCCGCCTGATTGGAGCGTCTCCTTGCCTCTCGTCCAGCTATCACCCTCAGACCAATGGGCAGGTTGAACGGACCAATCAACAGTTGGGGCGCTTCTTGAGGTGCTTCGTCTCCGCCCAACCGTCGCTTTGGCCTCGTTACCTGTTGTGGGCTGAGCTGTCTCATAACCTTCACTTCTCTTCTGCCACCGGTCTCTCACCCTTTGAAGTCTGTCATGGTTTTCATCCTCCTATCTTCAGCCATCAGGAGGCGGAGGTCGACGTGCCTGCTGCTGAACGGATGGTCCGCCGCTGTCGTCAGGCCTGGATCAAGGCGCGGGCTGCCATTTCCCGAGCCAACGCTCTGTACACCCAGCAGCATCGTCGCCGCCACCGCCCGGGTCATCCATTGCAGCCGGGGGATCGCGTCTGGCTCTCCACAAGGCACCTGTGGCTCTACACTGAGTCCAAGAAACTCACTCCCAGGTTCGTTGGCCCGTACAAGATCACTGCCCGGCTTTGACTTATATTTAAGTCAGGAAATTCCTCTTCACACAAGTACACTTAAAGCAGTTCTGCACTGAAAAGTGTGCTTTAGTGTGTGTATACAAAAATAGCTATATTAGACACAACACAAAAAGAAGACCAGATTAGATTAAAGAAGTGGTCACAACACATATTTGCACTGCGCAATTATTATATGTATTTTGTATTTGATAACCTTAAGTAAATTGGCTATTTGTTCAACTTAGGCAAGAAGGTAAGCAGGAAGGTTCAGGAACATTTCCACCTCCATTTATGATAAATTATAGACAGAGACCTTAAAGTGTGGTAATAGAAATGTGCGCGAGTGTGTGAGAAAGGAAAGAGTGTTGTTGCAGGCTATGTACAGTGCTGGCTCTCTGTTGGCTGAAATGTTTTGGACAGAGCCGTGAAGAGGCTCCCAGGCAGTGCTCTGTGTCACCATCACTCGCCATCACACACAGACATTTCTTTCTCCTCTTTCCCTCTGGTATAAGGAGGGATTTGCATGTATGATTCTGTTGTTGTCACATAGTCATAACGTTGATAAGTTAGAGACAAAAGTATAACACCAAAGACACTGATAAAACTAGAAAATAGTATTGGAAAAATACACACAAGATATGGGAACAGTTCCCTAACGAAATGGTCACATTGGTTGTTCCCGAACCAGCTCTAACCCTAGGCCATCAGAATATTGTTTGTCTATTTATTGTTTGTCATTAAATTGTTTACCCAAATCTTGGCAATCTCAAACCAAAGAAAAGATCATTTTGAAACACATTATAAACTATTTAACCCCCCACCCCAATTCCACCTTCAGACCAGGGTCTTTCTGTGTGGAGTTTGCATGTTCTCCCCGTGTTTGCGTGGTTCTCTCCGGGTACTCTGGCTTCCTCCCACTGTCCAAAGACAAATTGTCCATAGGTGTGGGAGTGAATGTGAGTGTGAATGGTTATCTGGTGACCTGTCCAGGGTGTACCCTGCCTCTCGCCCTAAGACAGTTGGGATAGGCTCCAGTCGCCCCCCCCCCCCCCCCCCCCCCACCCGGAAAAGGATAAGCGGAAGCAAATGGATGGATGGATGGATATTTTGGATAGAAAATATTAACAGTTCACTGAAATGTTCTTCTAGAAAGACATGGTTCAATTGAAAGCATTAGTCACATTTACTCTTTGTCAGCGTCCAAACATACATGGGTATAATGGTAAACATAATTTTTTCTATGCGTTTGACCTTTCATAAACGCATAAATGTCCTGCCAGGAGGAAGATTTCCATAAAAAAGTATTTTCTGCATTAACATGTGGACAAAGAAAACATTGGGCACCTTTATTTCCTTTTTTGACATCAGACTGTATGCCATGTTATTGCTTGTTTGCTTGTCATTGCTCAAAATTTCTTCAAAGATAGGGTTGTATCGCCACCTGTTGCTTTGGTATTCTCTGGACAGTGCTTGAGAGAGGGATGCTTTTTAAAACTAACTTTGAGAACGGCCCACTTGATGTCTTGATGTTGACACTGAGTTTAAAAGCCTTGAACTACCCTAAATTCAGCTAACCTTTGGTGTGAGTTAAAGTGTAAACACACAGAGGCTCCTATAGCCAGCCCAATGTTCTGACTCAGAGTTTTCTTCATCGTTGTATCCTTGAGAGGACATTCTATCTTCAGTGAAGTAAAACATGCACGCGTGCACACACACACACACACACTTAAACCCAGTCCTGCGGGTGTATTGCCAGGCGGGGCAGAGATGTCGCTCCTTCTATCTCTCTCTGGTGTGAGTGTGTCCAGTCCTCCAGGGGGAATCCCATCCTTCTTAATCCTATTAGTGGTGGAACACACGGCTTGGCGGTCTGCTCCTCTGGACCTGTCCACAGTCATTATCCTGACCTCCGCTCTATAGCATCTCCATCCCTCTGCATTTCTAACTTAATTTCTGCCTCCCACTTTACATCCTATTTCCTTTTTACTTCTTTTACACTCTTGCCTATTTAATCCTGTCTATATGTGCTGTGTTCCTAATGATTACAATATCCAAAACATGAGTAAAGTTTGAGTAACCTCCTTTTTTTTCCATGTTTGAAGGCTAATACACTGAGGGAAAAAAATAAAAACAGTGTTTGATGGGCATGTTTTTCCTGGGTAATTTTGTCCGGTGGGTGAGCTCACTGTGAGAAAACAATGAACAGATGTTTGTTTAACAGAAAACACTCACTTGTGGAACGGCCTAAATCCCCAGGTCCCTCAGCCACTGCCACACATGGAACTGCACTGAACCTGTGAATTAGCTAGAAAACTAATTGTGCCTGCACTTTGAATCTTCTGCTCATTCTGAATCTTTTAATCTCTACCAATTATTTTTAAAAGTTGATACCGTTAACTAGCTAATCTAAAAATCAGCAGATTAGAAAGTCAAGAAAAGTTCACTATAGTCGTATGTAAAGTTTATGTAGAATTTAGATGCAGCGAAAGTATTTATTTAAATTTATTTTATTTTTTGCATATTTGTCACACAAATTTCAAAAAACACATTTTAATATTCGTTAACATCAATGTGGATGAAATTTGGCTCAATTAGAACTGTTGTTCAATCCAAATTTGAGGGTTTTCAAGGTTTGACCGGCTTGTTTATTGTCATGCCAAAGCATCTCAATCAGACTAAAGTTTAGACTTTGATATAGTCTAGACTTTATCTAGACACATGAGCACTTTATCTTCAGGGCATGAAATAATAGCTGGACCTTCTCCTTCAGGACTTTCTGTTAAGTAGAGTCCATGGTTCCATGAATTACAGACAAGTCACCCAGGTCTTGAAGCAGCAAAACAACCCAGACCATCACACTGCCACCGCCATGCTTGACTGCTGGTATGATGAAACCCTTTCAAAAAGTTCAACTTTTGTCTTGTTAGACCACAGAGTATTTTCCCCAAAGTCTTGGTAATCATTGAGATGTTTTTAGGCAAACGTGAGATGAGACTTTGTGTTATTTTTGGTTAGCAGTGGTTTTTGCCTTGGAACTCCACTGATGCCATTTTTGCCCAGTCTCTTTCTTACTGTTGAATCAGTTCTTTAGATGCTGTTCTGGGTTCTTTTGTGACCTCCTGGGTGAGTTGTTAATGCACTCTTGAGCCGCTTACCTACTTGGATCAACTCACTGTGGCTTGCCTGACCCGACTTAGATCAGTGGTTTTCCATTACAATCGAGTACCATCTAATGTGTGTGGTTGTTGTTACAGCAATGCATGCAAGCGACCTGTGATGTAATTAGTATGCAACACAAATGCTAAAACAAAGTTGAACGTCGAATATACCTGCTGCTTGGTCTGTGGCTTTTTGTCAGGGGCTTACTCAGGGACTACAGCACTGTGTTATTTATTCATTTTCCATAATGGCAGTTTTGATTTTTGTGAGCGAGACACTTTCATGATTTCTCGAGTTGTGCCACTGACCAGCCAATTGGTGGCATGCAGTCTGATGATGTCACATTTCACCTGCATGTCTGGGGTTCCAAGAGATCTACCTGGTACCAGATACTATGACTTAATGACTTAAGGACTGTGGTGAGTTAATCTGAGCAGGTACTAATGGCTTTGGAGCAGTTTTTGTAGGCTGCAGGTTCTCTGCAGGTTCAACACTGTTCCATGTTTTCTCTGTTCGAGGATAATGACCATGGATTGCGAGGCCCAAAACCTTAGAAATGGCTTTGAAACCCTTTCCAGAGTGACGAATGTCAGTGAGTTTGTTTCTAAGCTGTTTCTTTAGATCCTGGCATGTGTTGCTTTGTGAGATGTTTTAGCCTGCTTCACTTTATCAGACAGTTTCTATTTAAGTGATTTCTTGATTCAACAGGTCTGGCAGTAATCAGGCCTGGGTGTGGCAAGTGAAAATGAACTCAGCTTTCCAAAAAATGTGGTTAATCACAGTTAATAAATCATTTAACAATGGTGAGGAAATTACTTTTTCACACAGGGCCGGTTAGGTTTGGATAGCTGTTTCGCTTTAATAAATGAAAATGTCACTTAAAAAATGCATTTTGTAGTTACTGAAGTTTACTTTGTCCACTGTTAAATTTGTTTCATGAGCTGAAACATATTAGTATGACAAATATGGAAAAAAGTGAAAATGAAGAAATCTTGAAAGGGGTAAATATTTTCCCAGCACTGTATAGCACTGACTTAAGGCTAATACTCTTTGTACAGTACAGTCCTTTCCCTTACACTTGAAGCTTTAGGTGGCACTGAGACTGGCCAACAGTTTGAGTGTTTTTTTCTTCCTTCAAGTGTAAGTGTGTGCATGTGGTGTGTGGTTGGAGGTCCTTTCCTGTCACTTCAATGTTCTTTACCTGCTGGAGGAGATGATGATCAGTCCCCAGTGCTGCGCTCTGAGCTTGGTGGATGACAGGATCTAACAGAGCTGATAAACACAGACGCCCCACAACCCAGCTGGCCTCAGCCCTGACAGTGACTGAACTGGCCTCAAATCGCCTTTGACAGGGAGCAGTGTCAACACACACACACACACACACACACACACACACACACACACACACACACACACACACACACACAAGACTAGAGCGAGTACACAAATACACACATAACACCATATGTGCTCAAAAATATACAATTCTTGCTACAGCATACTCAATGACAAGCACGGGGTAAGTATGACGCAAGTTTACAATGAAAAGCACAGTTGGACACAAGCAAACTGCACCTGCCTGTTTTCACACACTTACACACACAAACATGTCCAAACATATTCTGGCAGAGGTGAGCTGACATCACCTGAAAGACATGTCTGTCACTTCACCTGCAGATACAGGAGGATGATCTGTAGCAAACAGCAATGTGTAGTATAATGTGCTCATGGCGTCAGGTCTCTAACTGGTTGCCGTCACCTCCACAGAGACTCTAATACAGCCCTGAGGAGAGACGGTGGGTGATTCCACAGCAACAGGGCAACAAAACTACACTGCCCTGGGTGAAAGGTGTAGAGGACCTGTCACTGTGTGACAGTGGAAAGGTGAAATGACAGCATCTGAAACAACGTGTAAGCTAATATTCATGGGCTTACAGCAAAAATAGTAACTGTTATACACAATTATTAGCTCAGGTCAAATCTGGTCTTTAAGTGATAATGTATAAATCCTGCTTCCGGGTCCAAACTACTCTGTGTTTATTAAGGCTGTTGTGTTTTTAACATGTTTTAATGCTTTGTATCTTATTCTATTTAATCTGAACAAGCCTCTAATAAAGGCAGCGATCACTGTTGGCCTCTGTCGGTTTTTATTACCACTATTCATCTGCAGCACATTTTAAAGCTCAGTTTTTAAACCCTTATAATGTCACTACAGCCCAGCCCATGCAGCAGTATATTAATGACTAACCTCGTATTGTGGATGAATTATCAAGTTTGGTCCGTTTACAGCATCCTGCCACGCAATTGCATGTTGCATGTTAGCTTTTATCGAGTGTAAAAAACTTAGCTTTCATCCTTAGTTAATGTGTTTATATTATGCTACTTTATGCTGTTTTCATGGATGACTTTGACTTTGGGACCTTAAGCGGACTTTGGACCCGGAAATGGCTAATGACGTCAGAGTTAAAGACCGGATTGTGCTATTGATTCTGTTAGAGAATTAAAGGAATTTTATAGAGATGTGTGTTCCAAATACTTCATGGCTATTCAAAGTTAAGAACTCCAAAAGACATACAGGATACAGTACACTGTAAAAACAATCTACCTTTTAATGCTGCTTTACTGCACATTTTTAAAATAGGAGTTTGATGATTGAATGAATTAAATGTATTTAGCAATTGATTAATTGCTAGTTTATACATTTTGCCTGGTTGCTGGATGCAGTATATATATGTCATGAATCTGACTATATCTGTGTTAGATGATTGGGCACAAGTCCAAGAAAAAACACACAAAAAACATCATTTTTTATTTTTATTCTTCACTGTTTTCACTTGCCATGTAATTTAGTAGCAGTAGATTTTTTTTGTAAACATGACTAACTGACAAACCTTTGCCTCTTTTCTCCAAGATCACAAGATCAGTTGGTTTGGATGCTAAGCTCCAGCAGATCTCAAGAACAACATCGGAGATCTCTGGCCAGAAGAGCGCAGTCCAAGATAGGTCCCGAGCTTGAAGGATAGACCGCCCGCAGGGGCGAGCGGGGGCTTTATTTATATATATATATATATATATATATATATATATATATATATATATATATATATATATATATATATATATATATATATATATGCATGCACATTCCAGGGTGGCCTTTTGTTGTGGGCAGTCTGAGGTACACCTGTGCACTACTCATGATGTCAGATCAGCATCCTGATGTGGCACACCTGTGAGGTGGGATGGATTATCTCAATATAGCAGATGTGCCCACTACCACACATTTGGACTGATTTGTGACCACTGTTTGGGAGGGATGGTTATATTGTGTATCTGGAATGAATTTTAGGTCTCTACGTCCATCCCATGGGGAATGGGAGCAAAAACAAAAGTGTTGCGTTTATATTTTTGTTCAGTGTATATATATATATGTATGTATATATGTATATATATATTAGGGGTGCAACGATACTTGTATCGATATTGAACCGTTCATACAGTGCTTTCGGTTCAGTACGCATATGTATCGAACAATACAAAATTTTTAATTTATTTTATCAACTTTTCTTCTGACGATGCTGTCTGTGTTGAGAGCTCAGTGGATCTGCTTTCAACTACTCCGCTTAGGCTGCACTGTCGAGCACAGATCCGCTGAGCGCAGCGCAAGCTAGCAAGACAGAAGCTAAGCTCGTTGCAACATGGCAAATTGAACCTCCCCCACCCTCATTCAGATCTGGCCTGTGGAACTATTTTGGTCTTCATGTGAAGTATGACCCTGAAGGTAAGCTCGTCATGGACAAAAGTAAAACAGTATGCCGTATGTGCCATGCAATGCTCAATTACATAGGTGGGAACTACTGCATTAGCGCAGTTTGCTTGTTAAGGTGTCGATGCCGTCCAGCCCCATGCACGGGGCTATCAGGGGTAGCTCGTTAACGGAGATTTGCCGTGTTGTGGCGTTAACGTCATTTCAGATTAACGCTGACAGCACTAGTGGGAACAAAATGAATGTGACATCACCCTAGTGCAAAGACAAGTGGAAGCAGACAAAAACAACAAGCACGCATGCTACCAACTTCTCACTCTGCCCTGCTGTTGGCAGTGTAATGTGAAGTGGTGATGAACTACTCAACATCTGGACCAGGTACTAGTGATCTTGATGAAAAACATCAAAGCATCATGGACAAACTACTCAAATCAGTTCTTGGTTGTCCTGTGTTTACTCTGTCAGGTGTCAGCAGCAGTGCTTTTCTTTTTAATTCTGGAGAAATGCGGTCCGTTGAGTTGACAAAATTGCAAAGCTCAGATGACAATGCTTTACTCTAGTATGCATGGTTTAACACTTTTATCGATCTTATGCTAACATAACTAGATTAGTATTGTTTTTCAACTCCCCACTACATGTGTGATGTGGGTGTGAAAAGATGCATTCATAGGATGCATTATGCAGTATGAGTAGGAGTAGAGTAAGATTAGAAGATGGAGGAATTAGGGTGATCATAAGCAACAGCAGTATCCAGTAAAGACTGTCTCTACGAGCTAAAATTAAATTAAATTAAGTTTTATATATACAATAATACCTAAAGTAATACAGAGAATAATAATACAGAGAACCCCCAACAATCACACGACCTCCTATGAGCAAACACTTTGGTGAGAGCGGGAAGGAAAAACTCTCATTTAACAGGAAGAAACCTCCGGTAGAACCAGGCTCAGGGAGGGGCGGTTATTTGTGCTGTTGTTTACAACACAAATAGTTTAATAGGTGTACACAAAAAACATTTTGTTTTCAGGAAATGTATATTCTTGCATGTTCTTGCACCCACTAACAAGGCCACCTGGGCTGGCTGGAAGACTGTTTACTTAGCCTAGCAGGGCGAAGGACACTGTCTCAGCTGAACTCTGGACACGCACACACATACATATTCACTGATATGCACACACTCATCCCCCCTCCCTTTCCAAACGCCTTCGACGCTTATTCCCTTCCGATGCTGACGGTGGATCACAGAGACCAGTCCACAGGCTGCAGGCCCGGATGTACTGTCTAAATCGGCTGTCTCTCACCCTTTACCCACCCCTGTTGCTTGTCATGTGTTTCTTTGGTGTATTAAGAGTTTTTTTCATGTGCTATGTGCAGAGGTGTTTTTTTCTGTTCTCAAACTGATCTCCCTGTTGGAGCTCAGTCTGGGGGGAGTTATTTTTTCTCCTTATCTTTCCTCATGTTGTGCATTTTCCATTGTTATACCTCTCTGACCTGTCTTCCCCATGTGATGTTTTGTGTAATGTATGTATGGTCGGAGGGCAAGATGGCGCCGCCATTGCGTGCAATAGGTCGGCAGCCTTATGAAATTTCCCCTTGTGGGACTAATAAAGGTATATCAATCAATCAATCAATCAATCAATCAATCAATAAATCAGTAATTTGAACAGTAATTTCAAACTGTATGACATCACGTCACAATTCTTGAATTTCTTCTTAAAACAACTTTTTGTGCTATCTCTACAAATCTGTGACCTGTGGATTTCAGCGTTATTGCTTGCTTTCCAATCAGCCAGAACAAGTGATGCCAACTCAACAGAATGTATACATCTGAGTTTTCTTCAAATGATACAACCATAACAAACAGGTTTCATGGTTTTAAAATGAAGCCAGTTGGCTTCACTGGGTGGCGGTCTCCAGCTTGCGCTGGAACAGTTCGCTTCACCCTCGCAGTTCGAGTGTGAAGCGGTGGGAATGAGAATCAGCACCTCCAAATCTGAGGCCATGGTCCTCAGCCGGAAAAGGGTGTGATGCCCACACTGGGTCAGGGATGAGTTCCTGCCCCAAGTGGAAGAGTTTAAGTATCTCGGGGTCTTGTTCATGAGTGACAGAAGAAGGGAGCGGGGGGTCGACAGATGGATTGTTGTACTGGTCTGTTGTGGTGAAGAGAGAGCGAAGTATAAAAGCGAAGCTCTCAATTCACCAGTCGATCTACATCCTACCCTCACCTATGGTCATGTGCTGTGGGTAGTGACCACAAGAACGAGATCACAGATACAAGCGGCAGAAATGGGCTTCCTCTGAAGGGTCGCTATCCTCTCCCTTAGAGATAGGGTGAGAGGTTCGGCCATCTGGGAGGGGTTCAGAGTAGAGCTGCTGCTCCTCCACATCGAAAGGAGCCAGTTGAGGTGGTTCGGCCGCCTGGCCGCCTCCTGGGTGAGGTGTTCTGGGCATGTCCCACTGGCAGGAGGCCCCAGCGCAGACCCAGGACATGCTGGAGAGATTATATCTCTCGGCTGCCCTGGGAACACCTTGGTCTTCCCCCGGACAAGCTGGAGGAGGTGGCTAGGGAGAGGTGAGGTCTGGGCTTCCCGCGACCTGACCCTGGATAAGTGGAAAAAGATGGATGGATGGATGGATGGATTTTAAAATGTGAAAAAGCACCTTTGACTTGATCTGACCTGATGAATATAAAGTAATCAAGTCTTTGTAATACCTTGGCCAACAACTATTTAAACACACCTGACTAAAGTTTCCTCTTTACATACCTCACACTCTCATTTAAAACAAAACTTCACATTTTCTTCTTTTTTTTAATCATTGCTCTTCTTCCACACTTTAAAAAAGTCTCCCCTCTGAAGTTTGCAGCCTGGGGAGTCTGTGTTTTATTTATTTCTTTTTTTACCTAGCCATCTCCATGTGCTCTGTAGGCTGTGAGGACTCGGGCCATTCATTTAATGCGGCGTGAGTTTTCATCGTGCGGTGAGATCAAGAGCCAAGCGAGCACAGAGTGAACAGGATCCCCATGAAAACCTCTCGCCAACTTTAATGGAACGGTTCCCTGCTGAGAACTGAGAACATCTCTGTCATACACACACAGACACTGGAAATCAAGACATTTATCTTCAATGAAGAGAGGGGAGAATTAAAGAAAAAAGATGTGGATGCAGGCACATCCACACCCTGCTTTGGGCCTCCTCGAGAGCCACTTAGAGTAATTGTATCAAAGTTATCATCGGATGAATGACGCATGGAGTAACGCACGTTAAGTTTTCCTTTTCCCCACTATTATACAGAGGCCAGATGCTTAAGAGCTTAAATAAGATTTGAATGAACTGGACAGCAGTGAATATCTGGAGATGCTAAACAACTTGATGACAAGTTAAGAATTTGGTAAACAACAAGAGCTGCACACATTCTCTGTTAGCTTCATTCCTTACATTCCATTTCAATAATATGATAATGAAAATGTTTCCCGGGCATCAACATAACTAATGCGTTCAGAAAAGTTTACCCACTTGCAGTGTGTAAGGTTTTCTGGTTTTGCCCATAGAAACCACTGCGGTCAGGAGCAGCAAGGACTCCACTCTGCATAAACTGGAACTTGCTCAAAACGTCATCATAAGCAGTTTTGAATGGAAGCTCAGTGTACACACAATTGTGACACTTTAATTGTAAACACTTGTGAGCAATATCTCCTGGGGCATTAGCCAGTATCACAGCAAATAAAGGATGACATTTTCACCTCTCAGATCTTCATAATTCCTAAGTTGGAAATGTATCCTGGAGAACGACCTTTATACCCTCAGTCCTGACTTCGGTCTCACTCTGTCACTCTCCTTTAAAAAAAAAAAGTAGAAATCTACTGATTAGATATATTTTCATGCTCCAGTTTTGCTTTTTAAAGACTGGATCATAACTGACGTCACCGACAACAACCTTAGTATCAATAAATTTTTTTGATGTCAGCTGAAATGTTGTGTTTTAAAAATAAACACTCCTGGATTTGTGGAAACTATACTGTGTACCCTGCACAGTCCAAGCCTGAAGATTCTGAGTATCCTTGCCCTGCAAATCCCGTGTATTCAGGGCCAGCCTCCCTCCGCCTGCCTCATTGAACGCTGAACTCCTTGACCTAACCACAAAAGCTGATCCCACACTGGCAATGCAGGAGACTGCTTCCTCACCTGCATCTGACGCCAGGACTCGACCGGCCTATGTCCTGGCAATGTCCCACTCGATGGCCCATGGGTAACAAAATATATATTTATATATTGAAAATATATATGAAACATCTTATGATAGAACTATAAGGGAAAAAGGTAAAGTTAAAGACTTGATTTGAAAGGTAACATCTAGTGTCTTAAATATATATTTGCTTATTATCAGGTTAAAAATTAATTGCAGTCTGCTACAAACAATTGTTTACACTTGTGTTAATAGTCCATTTGGATTTTGTTAAGACTTAACTTGATTCTATGCACAATATATATTTTTTGTTCTTTTAATTTTTTTTTATCTTGAATATCAAAGGACAAAAAAAATAATTAGTCTGACACGCATGAAAAGTAATTATTTGTCCCCAAACTTAAGGTCAGGGTTAAGGCACTGAAGCGAGGGCTGGGATCGTCACTGATGATACACTGAAAAAAAGGGACTGGCCATCTCTTGGATTTATGTAAGCATCTTGCATGTATTTAACACAATTGCCTCATGTTTTAAAGTTAAATGTAACTATATAGTGTAAAAACTACATGATATGCAGAAAGGGTGTATTAAATTGTTCATATCATGTTCAGGTGAAGTAAGTTAATAAGATAGCAACGTTAAATCTCGTGAAACCACGCGTGATTTCATCTCGCGGGCTTTGGATCGTGGTTTAAAAAAGGCATCCATCTCAGTCAAGTCGAGCAGCCAACTCTACGTTTTTGGTATGTCTTGATTTTTTGAATTAATTTTTACCATATTTCAGCCAAATGTAGTTAAACGTCTAGAGTGTCGCCATGTAACATGCTAAAAAAGAGCCGTTAGCTTATTTGCTGTTTTATCTGTTGTCAAAGAATTGGCGCTTTTTCATTTGAATTTGTCTTTGGCACAAGAGCCGTAATATCACATTAAACCTAATTACGAGGCACTCACAACATAATTTGGTTTTCTGTGTGAATAGATTTGTCAACTGACTCTTCAGTTACATTGTGTATTTACTGCACCGTGGTGTTAGTGAGATTTTGGACATTGAACAGCTTTAGCTAATATCATCAGCGGCATTATGCTAGCTTACATCCCTACCCCTCCTGCCCTCACCTGCTGTCCTTTTGTTTTTGTTTTTGTTTTTTTTGCTGCACATTGAGAGATGACCTCTATTCTGCATTTCACCAGGAGTCAGCTGATGGATTGTGGGTTCAAGGTGTTATGGTAAGAAAGTATATTCTATTTTCGTTTCTGTAACTTAATTATAATAGGTTTTTTATAATTATTAGGTGCATGCATACTCACCCTATTAATACAACTGAGAAATCCAAAATCTGCCATAGGTTTATCTTATACCTGTATGTATTGCCAGAAAGGTGATTACTGGACTCACATTAATGCACACTTGAACTGAAATGAGGTTGTAACTTGTGGGTTGTTGGGTTGCAAATCAGAAACAAACATCTTTGGATTTTTTTAATCCCATAAGATCTGGAAACACAGTTTTTATTCAACAAAACATTACTGATTAACCAAGCACAGTGCCTGCTGTTATTTCAAAATAATTTTATGTTATTTCAGATAAAATGCAGCATTCCAGTGCATCCCAACCATGCCTTTACAGTCAAGGTTTCTGACGGAGCTGAGTTTCTCTCTGACAGTCTGCTGAAAGTGTTTGCAAAGTGATCGGGGGAACAGTGCACAAAGCTAAAGGATGTAGCTGCCATGATGACAGTAAGAACTTTAAAATTCTTGAACTACAAAGTGTATATGTATTGCATTAGGTCAGTAAAAGATTTTTATGCTACATCCATTGAAACAGTCAACTATTACCTGTGAGTACCGATTCCACTAAAAGGATGCCATAATTTTCGTCATGCATTTACTGGCCCACTGAGAAAAAATTATCTTTTTTTAAAAATAAATGTTCTGGAAACTATATATCCATAAAGTTGATGTCAAACAGGAACTTTTGATATTGCTTTGTAGATGCTGGTGTTGCATGTTGACTGGTTTAAAAAGTCAAGAGTTTTTGTCTGGGATCATTTTCTTCTGTGCTACTGAAAAGTTCACAAATCTCTGTTTTCTTTGTTATAATACTCAAGGATGACATTAATGCTCGGAGTCCCTCATCAAAGTGCTCCGCATCTGTGTGAAAGACAATTGCAACATCTTGGTGCAGGAGTTCATGGTGAGTGTTTTATGAGTAGATTGTGGATTTGCAACATTTAAAAATGCATTTAGTTATCCACTTGATCCTCATTGGACTGGTTAGGACCAGTAGTCCTCTTTAATAATTTGAAGTTCACATGAGGCCTGGTAGTGAACTCGGCCGCCGGCCCTTGAGGCCCCACCCCTGTATTAGGGGTCACATCAGTGTGAAAAAACTTTAAATTTGTCATTCTAGTGAACAAAGGAAAATCCCACCAGTATTTACATTAGCTTTTGTTTGAAAAAAAAAAAGACCAACAGCTAACCAAATTGTGGGGCTGAAAGTCTAAATTCTAACATCTTCTGAGTGACATAACCTGGATTTCTGATGGGCCGGTGTCTTTCTAACAAAAACTAATGTAAAGCATTTGAAATTATTATGTTTTTCACCCTCTCTTAGAAACTCTGTTAGACCATGAATGGCAGCATGGCAGGCCACTCTTTGGCTATAGCTATTTACTATGTTGCTTGCATTGGTTTAAATTACTCTAACATTAGAACTGGTAGATTCAAAAGAGATGAGTTTAAAAAGGAATCTTAAAGAAATGTTTTGTGTTTAACCAGGACTTGACTGAGGCCACTGCACAGATTGAGAAAACCACAATGAACATCTGTCTCCAGAGATGCGCCAGGCAATGACTTTTCTGATGTTGTTCTTCAAGATCTGGATAACGTGACCTTTGCAGTAGCCATGCTGTTTGGACCTTTTTTATTCCTTCAACATGAGTTACCCATCACAACTCTGCTACACTTTTGAGGTGATTCAAAGGGTGGTAATGGAGTTGGATGCAACTCAGCTCTCAAGGAAAGCTCACAACTAAGACAAAACTGCTCCTGCAACGAAGCTCACTGTTATGCATGTGAGGTGACCAGCTCTAGGTGAGAGGACATTTAAATCTCACACTTGTTCTGCTGCATTTTTGAAGCTCAATTCCAGAAACGGATCGCAGGGTTCATTTTTATATACTCTGCAACTGCCATGAGGACAAGCCGTTTTTTTTGTTGTTTGTTTTTCCTTTTGCTCTGTACAAGTTCTGTTTGTCTGTTTGGCAGCATTTTTAAATTTGTCTTTGTATTTTTTCTTTCTTTTACTAGTGAAGAGATGTAGCGTGAACAGTTATACAGTCTAAATATCCCATATGGGTCGTGTGAAATGGTATTTTCAATTTCATTCAGTTGAAGTAAAGAACGTTGAATATTTCTAAGTGTGCTGTTTTGAACCAAGATGTCACAGTATGATCAGTGCTGTAATTTTTGACAGTCACTGTATCAATGTTATTTTTGCGTCTCTTGAATAAAGGTTTTGACCTGCAAGTGCTAATTTCTTTAGTTATTGGGGTAAAATGGGTAATGTTAATAGGAAGGTGTTTGCCAATTCAGTAACCTAATTTAATGTTAATGGAAACTAACATTACCTCAAATTGTTTAGTTATAATTGTTGTTTAACTGAATCTTGATGTCAGAGGCCTTAAATAGAATGTTTTGATTTGTTCTTTCCCAACATTTTTCAAAAGAAACAGTCTAATTTCTTTACTGTGATTGATTCCAGAGAACACGGAAGAACTGACATTATTTAACTGTTGATTTATATAGATTCAGTGGAGGAGTAATGTCAGTTTAATTCTTTACCTACTGTCAATGCAGTGAAATTAGACATTTTGTTTTGAAAGGTTACTGGTGGATGCCAGCAACCATCTTGGAAGAGAACAATACAATCTGTTATAAGGCCTCCATTTGAAAATTGTGTATTTGATACTAGAATATAATAGCAAAATGTAATTTGAAGATAACATGTAGTATTTAAGTGACCAAGTAGTATTGGGTAAAAGTTATTGAATCGTGTTGGGATAACGTGAGAAAATTGTGAAGGATTAAAATATTCCAAGAGCTCAAATTACTTCATCAAAACATGTTTAAGTCACATTTTATCAACACAAATTGCACAAGTTTATTGAACATGAATAAATTGTGTTAATTTAACTCAATTGTTTAAGTTGCTGCCGAAGCAAAACATCTGTGTGCAACAAATGTCCACCATTGAATTAAGTAAATCCAACAACATATTTTTTTCAGTGTAGCTTGGACCTCATAAAGTTAAAAAGAACATTTTGAATTATCAAAACGAAGAAAGCACAGATGGAATTAATGGTAGCTCAGTTTCATTAGCTGAGTGTCAGCCAGCATGAACAAAAGCGGGACCTTACCTAGGTGGAATGCAGCCATTTTTAATAAACCTGCTTTTCCCCACTGCAACAAGGTGAAATTTCTGCCTAGAAAAAGGTCTGTTGAAGACAAAGAGTGTGAAGAATACCAGAGAGTGCTTTTAAATATCCTAAAATGTTGTGGCAGTCTTCTGGTGACTGATACATTCAAAACATTCAAAATGTCATCTTATTCCCTCTTAAAGCCCAACCTTGTCTAGTTTTCATTGCTGAGGAAGAGCTGGATGATTTCCCAGCTTGGCTCCACTGGGAGGCTTTCTGCCGTGTCCACACCTCCTTATGGTGACAGTTTTTTCCAAAAGCATTGCTTCCTGCTTTCGCACACCTCCTACTATATCACACAGCTACACATGCATCCTCCACTATGCCACGCAAATTAGACTGAAGTCATTAAATCTTTATTAAGATGGTTAAATGTGTGTGACTTATGATTGTTTACAGTGTTCTCCTTTATGTCCAGATATTCTATGTTCAGATTCGGTCTTACAGAAGAAATATCTTATTAGAGAGGGATAATGACACTAAGTAATACTTTTTTTCAGGGTACTTCACAGTCTCAAGCCTGCTGCTACCAATTACCAGTCAAGTAATTTGACACAGTCCACACACACACACACGCAAACACACATTCACATGGAATTAAAGCACAGGCACACATGCACTATCCATACACTTGTGTGTAAAGTTGAAAGCAGCACTTATGGCACGATAATTAACTTGGACTCCATCTTCGGTGCTGTAGCCCCTCCTGTCTCCCATTAATCATTAACACTGTTTGTCTTTCTAACTCTTGGATGAACCACTCTCTGAAAATATGGTCTGAAGTCTCCAACAACTTTTATGCTTTCCCAGACTGGCAGATGCTGACCATTTGGAGCAACAAAAACAGAAAAACAAACATGAAATCCCTCTCATAATCCCTTCATTGCAGCTCCTGCTTTAAATCCAAATACTCCTGAACTTTTGCGATAAAAAAGCCTATTCTTTGCTTTGGTATAAAAACATTTATATTCTAGGCTGAAATTCGAATCAGCTGTCCTTTGCGTGGCAGCGATCCTCATGGCCAGTGAGGCGAGAGGTGAAAGTTGAAGGCGATGGCATTAATGCCTCTCTGTGCCACAGGGTTCAAATCCCTTCGTGTCACCAGGGTAGTTCCTAACCCACGCTTCTTTTGGTGTCAGAACATGTTAGTCCCCCTTTTCCTGCTTCGCATGCTGAAGTTTTATGCCCTCTAACACCAGTGGCCAAATATTTCGGAGTTCTCCACAACGGCAGCTCACATATGGCTGCACTTTTAGGGGTTTGAACATTTGTCCACAGTGACAGAAGTGACTCAAGGCTATAGAAATATGTCTAAGCTTTAGTTCAGATTTTTAAAGAACTTCAATGCAATTATGTTTTTTATATGGCATCACGTTACAACAACAGTAACCTCGAGGCATTTTGTAAAGTAAAGACGCAACATTAATACAGAGAAAAGCCCAACAATCAGACAGCCCCGTATGAGAAAGCACTTGGCGAAAGTGTACAGAAAAAGAATCCCTTTTAACAGAAAGAAACATCTGGAGGTCTTAGTAGTATATACTTTTGTTATACTTCATGCAATGAGTGGAAATAAATAAGTCTCCAGCCTGACTAGCAAATGGTCAAACATTTTTTAGCACTTGCTATCACATGATTCATCCCTTCTATTATAGTATTCCAGGCTTGCGAGAAAACTGAAAAAAGGGAATCTTACAAACATTTTAAACACCTAAATAGCTGAAAAACAGTTGAAAAATATTTTAAATGGTTATTTATATAGTTATTAGTTACTAGTTTGTTATTAGATCACAACTGCCATTTCAAACTATGTATGAGTATTTAGGGCTATGCACTTTTAGATTTTCACCATCTCCTTCTCATCATCTCTTCATCCTCCTCTTCTTCATCTACTGCCTCCACAACTGCTGCAAACTTCCTCATCTCCATCCCATCCCAACTGAAGTCAGTGCTAAAACATAAGACAATGTGTATTAATATGCTTTTCAAAATTACCTACATTGTTAATGTTAGCTCATTATCTGTAGATTAAATATGTAACCCTCCTGTTTCCAGTTAGCTAACAAGGAGCTGACAACAGCTATAAGCTAAAATTATCAGCTAATGCTCAATAAGCTCAATAATTTTTCTAATAATCAAGCTTTCCTTCTGATAAACAGTTTGATCACATTTTCACTTTCAAAAAGTTTATTGACAGAAAAATTAAGGAAATCCTCAACAACTCACATCAGTGTCAATCTTATTGGTCAGAGTTAAGCTTCATTGACACGTCAACCCATATTAGACCAACAGCCCACACCTACAGCAGATGAAGGCCAGCAACCCTTTGGAGAAAGCTCATTTCCTCCACTTGTATCCACATTCTTGTTCTTTCAGTCACTACCCAGAGCTCGTGACCATAGATGCGCTTGACCGGTAAATCGAGAGCTTCATTTTTATGTTCGGCAAATCGGGTGATTCTTTTTGATACACCCTGTATGTGTTTTATCATGTCCTATACTTGTAATGAGTTTTTTATTCCGATGTGCAAAATCATCTGAAATAACCATCATAAGTCACTGCAGAGCATTTAACTCCAACTGACAACATCCAGCGGTCATCAGGAATGGCCCTATCCTGAGATGACAGATCAGAGGAAAGTGAGTCCCATTTCATTTGAGATTATACTTTCTATTCTTTTCCTTTTCCTCTCAGTAGCTTTATTCTTGCCTCCCCCTTCCTTTCCTCTCTCCATGCTGTGCAGTTTTAGCTTTCTTTTCCCCTCTCTATCTGTCTCCAGTCATCCCTGATAGCCCTCTGTCATCTATTGGCCAAGCTGGGAGTGACGCCAGACTAGATGAGCCTGGTGTCTTGCATGGCCCGCCAGGCTGGGCTTGAATGGAGAGGCAGAAAAGACCTTGGCTAAACTGGCACACACATCACAGGGTGTGGGTAATGGCTCCCTTATGCCAAACACTATATCCCTCTAATATAACTAATTCATCTGAGAGAAAGGGTGGTCAGATGGGGCAGTGCAGAAGAAAGGGAGGCAATCATAGAAAGTTAGCCTAACAGATCAACGATCTTTAGACCATGGTGGTTGTGCCACCTTGTTCCATGGATGAAGAGCAGGCTCAGTGTAGGGCATGTTCCTGGATTATTTATGATGTCTCATATCCATTCGTTTTTATGCCTCCAAAAATTGGCCATTACAGCATGTATTCCCTTCAAAGACCAAGAGTCTGTTCTTCCTTCTCTCATCAGAGAGCCAAATGCCCAATGTCTACATTCTACAAAGAGCAAGTCAGCTTTTCTATCATTTTCCTGCTCAGCTAGTTTAGATTTAGAGACTGGCCATTATTTCGAAGGAAATTGAATTCAGAGGAGATGATAAAAGAGCTTTAATTCAATATTGAACCTTGTAAGGGATAAAAAAAATAGTCAGATTCAAGATACTGAGATATCCTGACTTTAACAGGTCCCTGGCCTATGAACTGTCACACCATACGAATGTGAACACGGCATAAGACTAGCACCAGGATATAGGGCGACCCACCAGGATATATACAACTTACTGATTAGATCAACTTCATAATTTTCTGACAGATGAATGTGATCATGTGACTTGCTTGAGCCTTCAGAATCCAACCCCTCAACCATTTTCTTAAGGACAACAAGCTTTATGTGGCACATGGATCCTTTTGTTTTGGGGTTAATGACACTTGAAATAGTTTACACCAATTGAAACATAAGGTGTGTGCTTTCAAACCAAAAACATGCTGAAACCATTTGAAACAAGAATCACTCCAAAGTGCAAACTTCCAGAGACAGCTCACTCTGGGAAGTATTTACTTTTAAGAGAACAGCATTGCATTCACTGTATATTCATTTAGGTTTTTTGGTTTCTTTTAAATGTCGTTTAAGAAGTTTGTAGAGCTGTAAAAACAAGTTAAAGGGCAGGCTTTTGGTATTTGCTCTGACATAATGTTGAGTATAATTATTTTTTATTTATATGGATATACATGTGTTGCATTCGTTTCCCTTTTTTACATTAATTTAAGCCTTTAGCGATAAATATCAACTGGAGTATTTATTCAGGAACATTGTACATGCATTTAAACTGTTATATATTTAAACGGTTAAAACATGTTACTGTAATGTACATAATGAAGTCATAATAAATGTATGTTTGTGTTACATAAAAATATGTTTAGAATTCCCATTTCCCTATATATCTGTATGGCATATGGCAGCAAGGCAGCAAGAATCACAATGTGGCATTATATTTAAAATCCTTAAACAGTACTTTATATTATATTCTAATGGAGTGTTAAGCTGACCACTTATCCCAACAAAGCTCCATCAGAATTTATTCAAAACCTTTTTAAGCTATTGTGTTTACAGACAGAGTGATGCCATGGGTGCTCCATGTAACCAAAACCATAACCTCCTTGATGGAGATAATAAAGAAATGTAGAATTTTCACTTGAACAATATTTTTAGCTGTGTAGGTATTTTGAGTGTATCCAATGTTGACAATCAGAAAATAATATTTCTATGACTAATTTCCATTTCATAGATGATGCTGAAGTTGAATAAAGCTTCAGCTGAGCTGGACGATAATCAAACTTCCCATTAACCCACTGGGTTTGCTCAGAATGCTTAATTCTTGTTTAATTCCAAAAAAATTAGAAACCTAAAGCTACCCGTATTGCAACTCAGTACCATAAATAATTTACCTTGAATTAATTTTTTTTCAAATTATCCATTTTTTACTCCTTAGTGCAGTTTGAATCTTTGGATTTTTGGAAAGCCCTACCATAGAGAAAATTGGGAAACTTGTCAAGAAAATGCCACAGACTATTGTTCAGCTCTTCTCCTGGACCCAGGCATTTAACTTGTGCCGGGAATTGGACTCTTTCACATATCAAAGTCCATACATCTAGTTATTTTCAAGGTCTGAAGCTCAAACCCAGATAACCTTAATGACATCAATGACTTAGTTTCTCACAGCTTCAAAATTCCCTCGAGTGCCTTGGAACCACTGTTTTCACAGACTGTGTAGTACTCTCCATTACCAGTAAACCCAATTTTCCTGTCTGAAAGCAGTGGAGTTCCCCTTTACTTGTAGAGGCCCGACATTAACCAAGCATTAACCACATTGGTTAAAGCTCAGAAACCATCCATGTATATAATTCCTCTGGGAAAACTCACATAGCCGCCATGCTGATGTTTGTAGGCTGCAATTAAATGTAATATATTTGGATACATATAGGAAAGTGGGATAGTGACATTTTAGAGTACATTAGACACACATACTTGCTTGTTATAGTATATTAAAATCTGTAAGCTTATTAGAGGACAACTTATAATCCACTGCTTCCTTCTGAACAGTGCATTCTTTGACCACATTTTTCTATTTCTTGTTAACATTTTTATACATCATGTAATTCACTTATTAGGAGTAGCATCAAGCAGTCTGTGGACAGAGATGATTACACAGCTCACAGACAGAACAACAGTCAGAAAAAGAGAGAATAGAGTGCACTATGTCACGTCTGGTAGTGTGTCAGCCCAGCCAACGCCTCCCCACTTACCCCAGACCACATACCAGTCTGGTTAGCAGTCTGTGCCAAGGAGCCTGTGCTACTGCATTAAGACTTATCCCTCAAAACTCTGCATGTGTGTCTGCGTGTGCATGAGTGACATTTAGACTCCTCCATTGCCATTTATGTTGGCATCGCAGCATACACCACAGAGGCACGTTGCCTGAGCCAAGTGTTGCTGATGACTCTCTTTATCCATTGCAGTAGGGTTGGTAATATCGCACAAACACACACACACACACATACGTACACACGCATTCACACACAGTGCAGCGATTAAGAATAGCCAACTGGCGCAGATGGCTGTAAAAATATATTTGGAGCCATAAGCCTTGAGGACACTGTAATGAACACTACCCAAGTAAGAAACTCAGAATGGCAGAGAACACGGCGCAGTAATACAGCAATTAATAGTCGGTGTATTATTGCAGGAGTTTTCTTCACTTTATGAGCCGTTTATTAAAAGTACACTACCATATTGCAATATTTAGTTCTGGGAAGGAGAAGGATTTATTTATCAGTCACTCAGTCAACATTAATGCCTAATGAAGTACAGTATTTAAGACTGGAAATGAGAAAATAATTGTAACAGTTATACACATTCTGTCATATTTCCAGTCAACTCACTGAACGTTGCTTTGGGAGTGACATACAAATGCTGATCGGGGCCTTCCTTTACTCATAAACAACCTCAGTTCTTAAACACAAGGTATTGGAAATGTTCCTGTCTCTGCTACCTTTCTGCTTCATGTTGAAATGATTGTATCACGGCATTTTTTTTCTTTCACAAATTTGCCAGCTTCATGCCTCCAATCTACCACAATCCGGTGGATTCAAATCCGGTGATGGCGGATGTTACAAAAGCCTAACTTTGCTCAGTACAAGTAGCCTTTAAAAGACAGTAAACCAAGGCCCAAAAGTTGAAGCACGTGGACTGAATGACTGTTGACAAAAGGCAGGTTTCCCCCCTTAGATTAATGCTAAACTCTGAGTAATAGGGGTACATTTAAAGTACTTTTGACCCCTAAAGATACACATGATTCTACCTGTGCTTCATATTGGAATCTATTTTGGAGCGCCATACTTTTTTGGAGGACCAAAAGTTTACAGGTACAGGTTTGGGTTCGATTAAAGTCTATGTCTTTAATCAAACCCAACCAAACTGAAAACTGCAACACCACAATGTATGGAATTTCATTTAAAACACAATATTTTATGGGTTCAGAAAATGTCTTCTGTGGCATGAGGCTAAAATAAGACCCAACCCTAACCATAACCATATACAGGTTGCCAGTGACCAGGAGGATATTAAGAGGTTAAAATGTCCACTTTTATACTTAATGGTACAAAATTATAATCAGATGTTCACCAATGGTCTCTGTAAGAAACCACATAAGTACTCTCACCTCTGTACAGAGCAAATGCTTTGATGCCAAATGTTGGCAGAATTGTAGATTCATCAGAACATGATTCCCACCACAGCCTCAGACTGTGTAACCTGATGAGGTCTTCCTGAAGCCCATTAACCTCAACGTTGGACTTGAGATGCTCGTTTGGTCAGTACAGTTGTAAAAAGGGGTTATCGGACTTACTAGAGCCTTGAAAGGCTGGTGCAGTGGTTAGCACTTTCGCCTCACAGTAAGAACATCTTTGGTTTGAATCTGTGTGGGTTTCCTACTCCTCTCACTATCCACATATTTATGTTTGGTTATTATTTTTTTTCAATTCAAAATGTAAAATATCCTGTTGATGTACACGTGACTGTGTGATGGAAAGGCAGCATAGCAGGGCTCTATAATGCTGTGCTATCAGGCACCTTAACACCCAAACCACTGCACTCTGTTTCTTTTCTGTCATGTTGAGAAATGTAATTTAAGGCCAGTGAATTCTGACCCCAAGGCTCTACTGTACACAACACTTCCTTCATGAGCTGCGTGTGCGGATGTGTGTGTGTAATGGCCTGGCAGACCCCAGGTTATTCTCTGTCCCAGCAGTGATTTTAGACAGCTGTGTCCCTCTCTTCCTCTGCCCTGGAGGCACACAGAAAAAAAACACACACACACGTAAACATGTGCAGTTTAAAGCCTAAAATCTCAGGGATGAATCCTCACCTGTGTGACATGTCTGAATCGTAATCTCTGAGGATTTCCCACAATCATTTTTTTAAAATTAAATTAAGAAAAGTAAATTTTCTATTTGCCAAAAGGGGGAAGCTTAAAACAGATCCTTGTTTGGGGGGGGGGGGGGGGGGGGGGGGGGGATACCTTTTGGGACTGATGTGTCATCCGCTGCATGGGAGATTGCTTTGGATGCTTCAAATGCTAAAATCCAAACTTGGACAAGCCACAAAAAAGAAAGATTTACAGTTTGCAATAACTTCCTGATCTCTGATAAAAAAAAAAAGTCTTGCAGATAACATGGAAGAAACCATACAGGGAGTGCAGAGTTATTAGGCAAGTTGTATTTGTGAGGAATAATTTTATTATTGAACAACAACCATGTTCTCAATGAACCCAAAAAACTCATTAATATCAAAGCTGAATGTTTTTGGAAGTAGTTTTTAGTTTGTTTTTAGTTTGAGCTATTTTAGGGGGATATCTGTGTGTGCAGGTGACTATTACTGTGCATAATTATTAGGCAACTTAACAAAAAACAAATATATACCCATTTCAATTACTTATTTTTACCAGTGACACCAATATAACATCTCCACATTCACAAATATACATTTCTGACATTCAAAAACAAAACAAAAACAAATCAGCGACCAATATAGCCACCTTTCTTTGCAAGGACACTCAAAAGCCTGCCATCCATGGATTCTGTCAGTGTTTTGATCTGTTCACCATCAACATTGCGTGCAGCAGCAACCACAGCCTCCCAGACACTGTTCAGAGAGGAGTACTGTTTTCCCTCCTTGTAAATCTCACATTTGATGATAGACCACAGGTTCTCAATGGGGTTCAGATCAGGTGAACAAGGAGGCCATGTCATTAGTTTTTCTTCTTTTATACCCTTTCTTGCCAGCCACGCTGTGGAGTACTTGGACGCGTGTGATGGAGCATTGTCCTGCATGAAAATCATGTTTTTCTTTAAGGATGCAGACTTCTTCCTGCACCACTGCTTGAAGAAGGTGTCTTCCAGAAACTGGCAGTAGGACTGGGAGTTGAGCTTGACTCCATCCTCAACCCGAAAAGGCCCCACAAGCTCATCTTTGATGATACCAGCCCAAACCAGTACTCCACCTCCACCTTACTGGTGATGATCACGCTTCAGAAGCTTTGCAATTTTGAGACTGCTGCATCCCTCTGCAAGATATCTCACTATTTTTGACTTTTCTGAGCCTGTCAAGTCCTTCTTTTGACCCATTTTGCCAAAGGAAAGGACGTTGCCTAGTAATTATGCACACCTGATATAGGGTGTTGATGTCATTAGACCACACCCCTTCTCATTACAGAGATGCGCATCACCTAATATGCTTAATTGGTAGTAGGCTTTCGAGCCTATACAGCTTGGAGTAAGACAACATGCATGAAGAGGATGATGTGGACAAAATACTCATTTGCCTAATAATTCTGCATTCCCTGTATTAAAAAAAATCATAGAGAGTGCACTTAATATTTCACTCATATATATTGTGTTGCTGTATTTAATATATAAAAATTCTTCACTCACCCTGTGGCTGGTCTTTATCCTTCAAGCTCTGTCCCCTACTGGAAGAGCTTGAGGGTCCTGCGCAGCATCCTTGCTGTCGCTAGGATTGCGCTCTTCTGGCCAGAGATCTTGGATGTCACTCCTGGGATCTGCTGGAGCCCCTCGCTGCGCCGATTACCACAGGAACCAGTGCTATCTTCACCTTTCACATCTTCTTTAGCGCCTCTCTCAGCCCTTAGTATTTCTTGAGCTTCTCTTATTCCTCCTGATGTTGCTGTTATCTGGTATAGCTACACCTATCACTACAGCTTTCTTCTTCTGCTTTTCCAACACCAATATGTCCAGTTGGTTAGCCATCAAAAAGTTGTCCATCTGTATCTGGAAGTTCAACATGATCAGTCATTCTTAACCACCCTGAGGTGAAAAAAGTGAAGACCCTTCAAAGAAATATGTGCATTTGACTTGAGGCTTCACAAAGGAATTCACTACCCAGTGTGTGAAGCATCAACAGGTACTTCCACCTTTTGAATACAGTCTATGATGCAGTAAAAATGCAGTATGAGATATCTGGATATATGAAAGTGTTACGTCAACGTGTGGATGGCTAAAAGATTTTTATGTTTTAGGCAGCCAATGTAACGCAGGACTTGTATATAAAAAAGTGAGAGAGGTGCTGGTTGGTGGACTGTGAATGATTTTTGAGTTTTTCTGCATGTGTTCTTGTTTCCTATATTGTATTTTAAGGGCTAAAAGGGGCATGGGAAGATAATGAAACAAAAACCAAGCAAACAATAGCTGATAAAGTTCTCTCTCAATCACTATTTATTGTTTGTTCATCTTTACATCTTTATGTAAGTGTTTAAACCCATTTCGCTGTCTCTCTCTGCCTGCCTGACTCTGTGTGTTGTTTGTCCAGACAGGGGACCCTCTGTGTGATCTGGGCCTAGGCAGGGTCTCGCTATGGTTAGCAAGGTCATGGCAAGCCAAGTTACAGCTTAATTAGATTACTGCACGCATCCTGCTTAGAGGCTATTTACACACACACACACACACACACACACACACACACACACACACACACACACACACACACACACACACACACACACACACACACACATTTTCTCCTTTATCTAGCCCTGTATATGTGTGTTGTTGTGTGTCTGCGTGGGCAGGAAGTGAGTGGACCCAGACTGCAGCTGACCCTTTAAGGACTCTGACCAGTGCATAGCTCAGAAACATCTGCAGGTCAAACACACACACACACACACACACACACACACACACACACACACACACACACACACACACACACACACACAGTTTCAGAATGGCACTTCCTGATCATGTAGAAGCTTCTTTTTACAGCAATACCTTCCTTTTCTCTGCTTCTCCTCCACACAGAGCAATGCTTTCCTGTAATATTTGCCAATCACCCCTCAGCAAAATGCAGATTAGCAACAAAGAATAAATAAGTAAGATATAAGTGTTATGTCTTTGTATCCCCTGGTGTTTGAATCTAAATGGCAACACAAAAAGATGAAAAAGTGAAAATAAATTAACATGAGGCAGACGACACCTGCTCGAGAACGCAGTGGCAACCAGTGTTGCTTTTCACATGGACACCATCTGGAAGGGCTGAAATGGCTGAGAAGTGACACCAAACTGCTTCTCTAATGTTTGAGAATTAGAGGATACTAAACAGTTACAGGGAGATTCTTCAAGCCTAGAACCTTATTTCAGACTTCCTTGCCATTACTATAATTTTATTTTACTTAAATTTACCACCCGAGCAATTAGGTGGAGCAAAATAAGCAGACAGACCAATTAAGTGCCGTTTTTGGCAATTAGGTGGAAATAAAAGCAAAAGGGAATGGCATTTTAGTTAATGTGCTATAAATATAATGCCCAAACAATAACAGCAGTAATAATAATTACATTTTTTGATTCATAGATCATTGTCTTTAGTAAAATTAGCTTGATTGTAACTCAGTTATTATTACAACAGAGCAGTAAAACTTCCCATAACCAAGTTAAGCTTTGAAAACTAGGGCCAAACTGTTAAAGCTAACATGAAGCTTAGACACTCAGAATGGAAGTTTCTTCCTGTAACAAGGAATTTTTGCTCCCTACTCTCACCAAGTGCTTGCTCATAGGGAGTCATCTGATTGTTGAGGTTTTTTCTGTATGCCTTGAGGCAACTGTTGTTGTGATGCAGTGCGAAATACATAGAATTGACTTGAACTAATTAAACCAAAACCCTAACCTTCGAATGCCAATCATCAGATGGATGTTAAACCTGTGAGTTTTAAGTAATCATAGATGATAACCCTAACCCTGCTTTAGGCATTAACAGCAAATACATAAGAAATTGCATAGAGTTAGAGGTAAGGTCATCACTGGCCAATAGCACCCACAGATCATTCTCAATGGTGTCAATTAATGCCAGTTTGTCAAATCTGCTGATGTGGCTGGTTTACACCGAAGGCAACCTTTGGCCTCTGTGTGGTCAGTGAGCAGAGTAACTGGTCTGAAGTGCCACCCCACCATGAATAGTTTGTATTGCAAGTAAAAGCAGCTGTATTTATTATGACACGATTCCTTTTGTGAACATTCTGTTGTGATGTGGTTGCAATTGTCTTGTCTATTCCAAGCAACTGAAGAAGTGGATATGATGCGGCTTGAAGATGAAGGTTTATGAGCCACCAGGATGTCTTGCCTTCAACTTTGGAGCCCAGTAACTGAGATAAGAAGGTTATCTAAAATTTCCTGTTATTGGACGAAAGAGGATGACTTCTGCTCACATAAAGATTTTTCCACTGAGTTTGTAGAAGATGTTTTAACCATTTTAGAGAAGCTAGTTTTTTCAATGACTGTATTGAGGAAAAATGCTTTAAGGGTCAGCGCAAATCATGAACACAGAATTTGTGCTAATATGATTTGGCCACAATTGGCCAAAAGTGCTCCAAAGCTGACAGCACTTGAATGGAGACTATTGGTTTAAAAAAAAAAAAAAACCATAAAAACAACAACAACAAAAAACCCAATCCTGCCCCCCCCCCAAACAAAATCAGTTTCCATCCACTCCAACACACAGTCCTTTGTCTGACAAGCTCCTGTCTCACTTTGCCCTCTTCCTTCATCCCTCCTTCTGCCACATGCTGCAAGGCGACCAGTCCTTAATTGTTGCTGTAATCAGTGTGATTCATATTGCCTCATTAATATGCGTGTTGTTCACACAATCTTCCCACATGTCTCCTCACTAATGCATTCCTTCCGTCCTGTGCCACTCCTCTCTCCATCTCCTTACTTCCCTTTTTATCTCTCAATCCACTGTCACTTTCCCCTCTTTTCTCACATTTCCATCTTATTATTTCATCCACTTACGTGACCCCCCCCCCCCTTCTTGTTCGCTGATCACACATAAATTAACATTGAAGCCTTCCATAATTGCTTACGTAAAAACTCACACTAATGCACACAGTGCTGCGTATTTAACAGCCCTAATTTTATTCCCCTGCCCCGTATCACCCACCCCACTAATACACATAGTTTTTATGCTAAATGATTGATGTCTCACCATACCACATTTTCCACTTCATTAATAAAAAATGGTGTCTTTATTTATTAATGGGTAATATACATATACTTGTATTTATGATTCAATTAGGGCGACGATGGAACGGCAGTCAGGACATATAAGAGGGAATTTAATGTTTTAAGTTTGAAAATCTAAGTGGCTGGTTATATGCTGAGGTACGGTTCCTCACACGATGGAAAAACATTGTGTAGTAAAGGTAAAGACTTTAACGTGACAAAACAAATGCAATAATATTGGACTGAATCTGAGCATAACATGAATATCCTCAGAATAATAAGAATTACAGAAGTTAGGCAGATGCTTTTCAGGAAATCAGTGAGCAATTGAAGGCCATAAAAGTCCAAAACTTTACCAACCTTAATTTTAAGGTCATCTTCTCAGGCTTGCCCAGAAAGCTTTTATGTTTTTAGAAGCAAATAACAAATAAATATTGAACAGTTACCCCAAGCACATCAGCAAATCTACAAAAAATGGCTCAAAAAACTATGTCAGAGACTATGAAAGAGACTTATGTATAAAATAATTGGCAATTACTTAATTCAAGTTGTTGCTGCTAAATGTAGGTCTATGAGCCACTGAATCAAGTGGTGTACTCACTAATTCACAGAACTGTGAGGAACAAAATAAAATAATTATTTACATTTAAAAACACATTGTCCCTGCCTTAAAAATGACAGTCTCAACACTATATATCTGACACAGATTTGTTTTATTTGTTATTTAGTTTTAAACTAAGCCAATATTACCCATAATATTTTAATATAAACATTTTACCAGTCTAATTGTAATAGTGCTAATTGGTTATTTAAAGATTTACAATTAGGAAAGAACAGAAACATCTTCTGCATTTAAAAACTCCACGTACTGTCTCCATCCTTTATATAGAAAATGTAAGAAAAACTGCCAGGATATACATTGTTAATGTCAAGTTGTTACTGTCAACTTGTATATTTAGGACAAGGGTTTGAACATGTATGGCTGTGACTGAGAAAATAACACTGTTTAAAGAAGCTCTGGTCGGACTACTAGTGTTTGTTGTCGCAGCCTGCAAGAGTTGGCTATGATGAAGTCTCATGACCAATCAGATGACTGTTAGTAGGTGGCAGTAAGAGGAAGTGATGGCATTTTACTCAGCAGTAAAACTATTTTGACATAACTTTATTACATGTATAGTATAATATTATTTGAAGAAACTTAGATAATGCTATGAGAAGCAACAGAAAACTTGAACAGGGGACGGTGCCATGATGTAGTTGTTCAAGACATAGAATCAACTAGCTAAATAATGGAAAAATGTAAACAGTTGTTCCTCACACTGATGAATTGTTTGAATATGAATTGAATAATTTTTAATCCCTATTATATATAAATAATAATTTAAATATAACCTCCTGAGTTCTATGTAATCAGCGGTGATGACCCTAAGCATTACACGTATCCTAACTCTAGGGTCACCATCTGTTATGGCTCAGAGGGCTCGGTGTGACTAAATATGTCTTTAGCAAACTGAGATAACTTCACTTTAGAGGGATAAAACTTAGTGGTCTCTACCTTGTGTTTATTACCTCAAGGCCTCAATGATGCAAATAACAAGGCACTGCACACACAGTTAAGTGGTGGGGGTGTACAACAAGAAAAAAAATGAAGGATCCTTTATACTTATCTCAGCAAAATAATACATGAATATTAGTCAGGGAGTAGATAAATGGAAACACTACGAGTTACTACATGTTCATATATCAGGAATGTGGCATTTTTCTTGTTATATCTTACAGCCTTGTCTTTAATGCAAAATACATACACACACACTAACACATTTACTAACCTCGTAAATCAAGTCCCAAAGAGGACACTCATTTGCTTGAACCATTACTGTTGGGCAGTATTGGCTACTAAATTAGCCTTTATTAGCAGTTTTTTTTTCTTTTTTGCAAATGTGTGCGTAACAGTGTGTGTATCTGGCCGCTAACCTAATAGAAGTCAGTATAACCCTGCTGGCAGACACAGGGCTAATAGAAAGATAATGAGTCCGTCCATACTCACGCCTCTATTAAATCTCCCCTTAATACTCTCTCCCTGGAACAGCGGGTGTATTAGCCTGCTCCTCCTTTATGACTGCAGCGTTATGAGAAAAGTGAGCCATCAATGAATATTCATGGTCCAACTCAGCTAAATAGCAAACTACCATTTGTGTTTATGGTGAGAAGTATATCCAATGCCAAGCTTTTTTAAAGGGTGATGGGGGGGGGGGGGGGGGGGGGGGGGTTGGTAGTAATGCCTGAGCAAGAGTTAGTGAAAATACAATTACCCTGTGTCGATTTATTTGGGTAGGCATATAATTTGGAGAGATAACAGTTGTCCATACACCCTTTGGTCCCATTATGAGGGAAAGACTTACATTTAACCCCATATGATCTAAACCCAGTCCATGGTGATCACCCTACATGATGTTCCTCTAAGTCCCAGGAGTTGTGCTTGCAATTTCTCTTCTACCAATGTTCTTTTCCTTTAAAAAGAAAAAAATGATAGTTTAGAAAAAAGGGCCAAAATATATACAATTAGAGAATCTACATGGAAGTATATTTTTTATTTCAAAGAAATGCTAGAAAATATAGGGGGGGGGGGGGGGGGGGACAACAAAAAACACCCACCCCAACAGATGAGTATATAAAACATTCTTGACAAAATACAGATTAAGAGGTAACATTTAAGTTATTTTTGACAGCAAACACTACAGCTCATTCAGCGGTTCATCAGTTTATTTTTAGGCTCCAACAGGTTTGTTAAATGTATACTATTAAATGAATTGTTTAATGTGAATAACATACTTCCTGCAGCTCATTTTTCTCACTTGTGAAAGTTTACATTTTTACATTAGTGTTAACAAAATCCTACCTTACGTGTTACAAGCAGACAGAAATGATGCAGAATTGACTATGTTTTGACATTTTTAAACAGCACCGAGAGTCTCAAATAGAAAACGAAACCTTATAGGTATAATATGGAAAATAGCTAGGGTGTTTGTATTTAAAGGCTACTGCTTAGATTCTGTCAGATTGAATCTGGCTATCAGGTTTCTTTCCTCTATTAAAAGTGATGGCAAAGCCTAATTTGTAAATGCCGACCACGGTAGTCTGAAAAAAGTATACAACATTGTGTCACTGTAGCAACAACCAACAAATGACCTTGGACTGACCCAGTGGCTTGAGCTGAGGAGGCTTTCTTGCATTGACTTGGCTCGCTCTTATTTTGTAATGGATCTTCTTTTTTTAAACCCGAGGGTTTTAGAATGCTAAAATACCCAGATACACGAATTCTAGTTAATGGATTTGTCCCTCTGTCGTTCAAAACACCTTGGAGCAACCATGTGGCTTTTGTCTGACATTACCCATGCTTTAGCACTGAATTAACAGCACAAAACATGCACGCTCACATTCACACAATCTGCACAGCACTGTCTGTCTCTTTCTAAATTCACACATACGAATGCATGAATACAAACCCCACTGAGAAAAGCGCACAAAAATCCAAGAAGTTGGTTATTTAGATACGTGTTGGAGATGAGGATAATGTGATGTCACCTCTAATACCCAGATAGAGACACAATGTCCCTGCCGGTGCCTTCCCTTTACATGCAAGAACAGCAGAGGAGGTACATATGAATGACAATGTGGCTTGTGACAGTGGAGGCTGACTTATTGGGGATGTATAGTGCAGGCCGGGCCAGCTTCATTCACTCTGTTGTGTTATTTACCCTTATTTTTCTATTACCGGTGCATTTTTATTACAGAGGGAAACGGGAAGATGTAATTGCCTACCAGGTATCTGCTTGCATTATCAGGCCTAGGATGGCATTAACTATAAAAAGATAAAGGACATTATGCTGCCATATTGTGTACTGTGTGGGATGTGGGTGTGTTGGCAGGTGATACGTCGAGTGAGTGTTTCTGAAAGTGTGTTTTCAAGCATTTGTGTGTGCGTTATTTGATTTATTCATACTACACAGCCTATGGTTTATGACAGATAGGATATACAAATCTATTCTGAGGTTAGAATCAGATATTTGACCAGACAATGGAATAAGCTGCATCTCCAGAAGTGACCTGCATAAACCCTATGTGTGTGTGTGTGTGTGTGTGCATATTTGTGTGTGTGTGTGTGCGTGCCATTGGAAGTACTTTAGAAAATAATTCACAGTGCAATTTAAGTTCCTTTGCATTAAAAGGAAATGTGTGCCATGTGCAGAACTGCATCTTTCAAGCAAACTCGGTAGGGAGTGTAACAACGGAAAGCCAATGTTTTATTCTTTCTCCATTTCTTTCTTTCTTTCTCTCTGTCTGCTTCAGTCTGGCTATGTGGGCACAGACAAAGTCAAACTGCTGCTCACACATATTTGGGCGGCTATTTAATTAAAAGTGGATTACAAGAGTGTTGGGTAAACAAAGATCAGATTAACAAATAGGCCGTTGCTGCTTTCCCATTTGCTAATGCAAATTTGACTTGACGATGGGATTGGTCGTGCAGAAGAACAGCTCTGCCACTCCGGCAGAATATTAAGACCCGGTCTGGAGCTCAAGTTAAGTCGGGACGACTCGCAGAAGTTGGCTAAGCCCCCATCCTTATGCCCAGTGTGTTCGTCTCTGTGTGTGTTGTCTTTCAAAACACCATTCCTCATTTCTTATCTGAGAGGTGTGGCTTTTGATTTTGAATGATGCAGTTTTCACAACAGATGATGAACTACATAGAGCGGTTTTGTAAATGTTTTTTTGTTCTTATGAAACCCCCCAAAATATTTAAAAATTTGGAAGACAAAGACAGCAAAGACCACATTTAAAGTTTCCCCACAATCCTAAAAAACTGTGTTCGGTGCTAAACTGTTCTGCTGCATATTTTGACTGCCTGTGGTTAATAAGAATAAACTCAAATGCTTTGTAGACAGGGACAGGAAGGGGAAGGGTCAGCAACAGCATAGTTTGATGCCACATTGGGAGTCCTGGGTGGTAGGAAAAGGTTGAGACCTCATTATGAATACACCTTTCTACCATAAGAAAAAACCTTTGCAAACATCTTATGGCCAGAGGTCTTTTATACCTTGCAGTATAATGTTTTGGGGTCACTGCAATGACTTAAATGTAAATTAGAATTAAGTTCGTAGTTTGCTGCCATGATGCCAGGTCTCTCTTGGAAATGAGATTTTAATCTCATTCAGATTTTTACCTGGATTAATAAAGGACTAATAAAAAAAACCCCTTACCACCCTTAAGGAACCCTTGAACCACCTTGAGGACTGTCAGGATTCCTCAGCTGTGCAGTTTTACTTCTCTTATGATAGTCCACTTTACAGCCTTTACTTTAGAGTTGGGTTTGGGGTAAAAGTTTAAAATCATGTTGAGAATGCTACTTTTACTAACTGCCTATTATAATCCAGAAAATGTGTTGAATTGACAGAATCCAACTGTCCCTTCACACTGGAAAGCTTCGCTGGGGACATTTTTGCCCTCACATATCCCTCTTGGGCTGAATTCCCCCTCTTTCTATCGTACTGGCTGTCCCACACATGGCCGTCAGCTTAAATTAACAAAGAGTTGTTGTTAGGTTTGTAGCATAAACCTATTCGCTGGAACGTTAAGACAATATAATTACACTGCTAAGCAAGACACAAATAGGCAAAGTTCTTCATGTTACTCGTGCACGGGAGAGAACCGGACAACCGCTTGACTCCAGTTGGTCTCGTCCGTTCTCCCATACACTGTCCTTTTATTGAGGTTACATGAATATGCATAAGTTCATTAACATATGACGTCTACATACACAAAGAGTACTTTGCCTGTGTGTGTGTGTGTGTGTGTGTGTGTGTGTGTGTGTGTGTGTGTGTGTGTGTGGACTGCTGATCAAAGGGTCAAACATCCTTGGTCAGGAAGAGGGTAGCCTCCCCCTCACCCTAGATGGTTCATCCTAGATAACACGGTGAGGAAGTCCTGCAGTTCATCTAAACAAAGAGCACTTAGACTAGAACAGACGCAACTACGTTAATCCTACCATAAAATAATAAGACACGGTATGACCTCTCATGCTCCCAAAGTGCTGTCTAATACACACAAAGTTTGCAGACTATCAAGGATCAAAACCTCTACCAATCTACAACTAATTACAAAACTCTAAGCATATATAAGTAAATATTTCTAAGCATAAATGACAATCAACAATACAAATCTAACAGTTGTATTTAGGCTTAGGTTAGATGGTTAAATGTAGCTTGATGTGGGCCAAATGCAGTCTGGGAGAAAATCCTTTGTTCTTCACTGCAGCTCTAGCACACACTAATAAAGTCATGCATGTGCATCATACGTACTTATTTGACAGTCAGCTGAGGAGGTTATAATATTTTATTTTATACTACCCTTTGGGGCAAAATACACAGTAGAGTAGAAAGATGATGGAAAAGTATTGCAGTGTCATAAGCACTTCAAAATATAATTGATGTGATCACACATACATAAAACAAGAAGTTAGCCACGTTCTTCGCCATGGTTTCTGTGTGAAACTATACTGCACTTTGTGTCTGCAGCTAATTAGTAAAAGCAAAAAATAACTAAATACATTATATATAAATGCAATTACACAAAAAACAAGAAAATAGAACTCAGTTTTAGACCTTAATAGCATCCAAATGGGGTTAAAAAACAAAGAAAAAAGCTTATACAATTTTTATAAAGTAGATGACAACTATTTTTTGTAGCAGCCTGTAAATATGTTTTTATAATGGCTGAAACTTGACATAATGTTGCTTAACAGCTTTGTCTTTCAGCTCTAAAGGCGGCCGTGTGATAGTGATACCAAATGAAAAGTCAACAGATTACCAAAAAATATACAACAGACATCTGTTTTTTATGTTGATGAATGCATACTTAAAGCTCAAAGACCTCAAAGCTTAAGATAGCACTGGATGAAAAGTTGTAGACTCATAGTCTGCATTAGTATCACTAATCAGCTGTAGACATTTTTATATGCAGAAATGATAGCTTACTTGCTTCTATAAAGATGTTAAAGGACTCCCAAAGCCAGCAGAAGGCATCCTCTGGGTTCTGTATATATCTCTAACAAATTTCATGACAGTGTGCACACCCATCCCTCCAACAGTGGCTGAGATGTTTCATCAAAAAACCAAAAAAAAGAGAAGAAAAGTCACAGGATGAAACACCATGTAGCAATAATGCAAAACAACATACACAGTGTTTCATCTAACATTTGATGATACCTGTCATTCTGGACAAAGCACTGATGCCAATGGAGCATCAGTGCTTTGTCTCCCGTGGCCAAATAACTTATTTTTCCGCATGACAGAATAAGACGACACCTCTAAAACCCACTACTGGACCTGATTTAAAGATAAGACTCTATGGCCTTCCTTGTAAACCTCTCTATCTATCTAGACTGTCAGCATCTTTGTCTTTATTTCTTACTTCCCATCTCTTCCCATTTTTTCTCTCATCCTCCACATCCCTCACACCTCCCTGCCCCCTGTGTCCCAGAGTTTTGGACATCATTCGACCTTGCCATGATAGACTGTTGCTGTGTTCATTCCTCTTTTTCAAGACACCTCTCACCTCCTCGGTCACTGGAGAGCGAGGGAAAAAGAAGAATGAAGTGAAGTCAGAGGAGGAAGGATGGATTTATTGACTTGAGGCTCAGGCTCAGGTCGATGCATCAGAGTCTGGATCATGGTGGATGATGAGGCCTCAGGGTGTCAGGGACAACTTCATACAGGCCAGGAGCCTAGCATTGATCTATTCAGGGCTTCCACCAATCTATGCACGTCATTCTTTTTAGGTATGCTTTTTCCTTACTGCTGTTGTCAGATGATAAATCTATGAATTTGATATGATTGTGTCCATTTTGACATTCAGCAGAACTGTCCAGGGTTCAGATTAGAGTTTCTTTTAGTCTCATTTCATTCATTCTGTTAGACAGTGTTATATTTGGGTGTTCTAAATTAGCAGAAATTCTATCTGTAGGGGTTGATGTTACCTAACCCAACCCTCCCTTCACCCAAAATGACTCACTGTGTGTTAAGAGGTTAAAGAAACGTTGACCTTGTTTTCTCTACATTCTCCATCAATGATATTTGGTATATTTCAATGGAACATATTCACTGCTACCAGCTGCCAAGTTCATAAACATAAACACTTACTGTGTTAGAGGAGATGTCCAGTAGAAACACCTGATGGCTGCTGGGTTTTTAAAATTGGTCTCATGAGAAAAACAGCAGCATGTTTCATTTTTGCAAGGCCACTGCGTACATTTTGTCTCAAAAGTTCCTACAGTGCAATGACTTTCTTATGTTGTTATGTTTTAGAATAATAACAATATTTATAACTGGAATACACATTCCACTTTAATGTATTTAGGAAAGTAATCTAGCTGTATACAAAGCTACAACAAAAATCATATCAATAACCATTAATGACAATAATATATATATATATATATATGTGTGTGTGTGTGTGTGTGTGTGTGTGTGTGTGTGTGTATATATGAACATGTACATATATTCAAATTGTTCTTCAAAGACATGTAATATCTCTGACATTGTGTGCAGAGTTTATTTTGGCTGAAAGAGGCTCATATGAAAAGGTCAGGGACCAGTGTTGCACAGAAGGAGGGCTCATTGTGTTGAATAATACAGGAGATGATGTTACGGGGGGTGGGGGCATATGACGCCTCCTCCCATAATGCTAACATCTTTCTGTGGTATTTTAGTCTCTGTTAGAACAGGGATAGTCCATCTGGGTTTGCTGTATAGTCCCAGTTCTACAAGGACAGGACAAGACACAAAGTTCAGGATCAGCAGATTGACGCGATGTGCTGGGGGAGAAAGGATGATGGTTAGAGGGAGAGGAAGCAAGAGGAGAAGTGGAAAGGAAAAACAAAAAGGAAAAAATAAGATATATATTAAAGTGAGTAACTGTGTGCAAAAAGAACTTTGAAGAAACAAAATTAGACAAAAAAGAAAACTAATACTGCAAGCGTGGCAGGAAAGTTTGGAAAAGTGAGAAGGAAGGGGTGAGACTAAATGTGATGAGAAGGGACTAAAGAGGAAGAAAAGGAGAGATGAGGCTGAAAGAGGAGATGGATGTGATACTGAGCTGAGTTTCGTATTTAAGACCATGACTCAGGAGTAAAGAATAGAAGGGCTACAGTTCAGATTTCCAAGCAGAACATTTTCATAGAGTTGTTAAAAATCCCCAAAAGTGCAGTGGATGAAACAGTGTTGGTCATCATTAGCAGGCTAAACTGTGAGCATGACAATGCTTAGACATGTATAACTGGAAATTGGTGCTAATTAGAAGTCTAATAAACTAGAATTTCACTCATCACAACGGAACGTCTTGGATAGTGTCTAGCACACAGCAAACAATCCCACAAAAACAGCCAAGTGTCTTCAATTTGGGGAAGTGAAGCATAGCAAAAACCCTAATGGCTACAGCTACCTGTATGGGACACCTGTCAATCAAAAAGCCCAAAGTTTAAGCCTTAAAACATGTCTAAATAGGTGAATTATAGAAGAAAAAAAAGATTTATAGGTCTGAAGGGGTGCAGCTGCTCACAGTTGAGACAGGCAGTTAAAGCCAATCACTGTTTCTCACAAGTGTCACCTCCTCTGTTAATTAAAGGCAATGAACTGGCTAACATGCTTCTGCTGTTGTTTCCTTTTAGAGAATTTTTAATGTGAATCATGTGTAAAATAAGTTCTGCTGTGTCATACAGGTAGCCCACGAAGCTTCAGATTTGTTGAATGAAATTCTATCATTTTTGTTATTCTGTTTGCGCAATCCGTGCTAACATGTACAGTACACCATTGCAACTTTATTTGAACTTCATCCTCAGGACTCCATCCTCTGAGCTGCAGCAGATCATCTTCTTTCATCTCACGCTGTACCTAGCATCCTTCTCTGTCATATCAACCCTTGGATATACCTCAGTAATGAAGTTTAACAAATCCAGACACACATCCTCTCCCAGTGAGGATCATCTATCCGCTGCCGATTGCATTCCCTTCCTCTTCAACACTTATTGAGCACTTTTAAGGACATTTCGTATCACTGCTATGCAGATGATATTCAGGTATATATCTCCTTTAAGCCCCATGATGTTTCCAAGCTACAGATTTTGCACAAGTGCATAGACTCCATTAGATGTTGGATGGCTGGAAACTTTCTTCAACTAAATGAGGAGAAGACTGAAGTTCTTGTTTGTGCTCCTAAAACGTTTGTACCTAGTGTTATGGAAAACTTGGGTCCACTTGCTACATTTGCAAAACCGTCTCAGGAGCCTTGGTGTTAGTATTGACTCAGCTCTGACTTTGGATGCCCATGTAAAATCTTTGGTTCGCTCCTGTTTTTATCATTTGAGAAACATTGCTAAGCTGAGTCCCATTGTATCGCGCTCCGAATTAGAAATTGTCATTCATGCATTTGTTTCATCTCGTCTGGACTACTGTAATTCTTTGTTTACTTGTTTATGTAAAGCCTCTTTGGATCGTCTGCAAGTTGTTCAGAATGCTGCTGCAAAGCTTCTGACCAAGTCCTCCAAGTTTTCCCATGTCACACCCCTGCTGATTCAGCTGCACTGGCTCCCCGTTAAATTCAGGATCCAGTTTAAGGTTTTGACCTTGACTTTCAGGGCCCTGCATGGACAAGCGCCAACATATATAAGTGAACTTTTGCATCCATACATTCCCAGCAGGTCCCTGAGGTCATGTGACCAGGGCTTGCTTGCTGTCCAGCACACGAGGCTGAAAACAAAAGGCGACAAAGCTTTTGGAACTGTGGCCCCCAGATTGTGGAACTCTCTCCCTTTGAGCCTGAGATCTGTGGACTCAGTGGTCGCTTTTAAAAAGCAGCTAAAAACCCATCTTTTTAAACTTGCTTTTAGTTGATTTTTATTTTTAGGTTTTAGCTTCTGTGAAGCACTTTGTGATTTTTATCTTGAAAGGTGCTATATAAATAAAGTTTTACTTACTTACTTACTTCCCACCTCAGATATCGAACTGGACTTACATGCACTTGTTCAACCCAAAAGACTAGATTTCTCTCACTGAACAAAAAAACCAGAAAATTATTTAGAAAAACTGGAGTAAAGTAAATGAACTGAGTTTAAAGTCTTTGAAATTTAGCTTAACTGTACAGTAAATGGAGTTTTACTGTGCCTAAACCACATTTTCATTGCCTAATTGTAACACTGACTCTTACCAGTAGCAGTTTAGAAAGAGGGAAAATTAATATGGAGCAGAATTCAGTTCAGCTCATTGGTGCAGCCCTTCACAACAGCCGTAGTTTCTCATGTGGCCCCTTCGTAAAATGAATTGGCCATTCATGCTATCATTAATATTATGTGTGTCTAATGTTGAATACTGAGAGGAGAAAATCTGTTTTCTCTTAGCATTTGGATTCATCTGATGACTGGCCTTTACAAATATTGGGAAGGACACGTTTCCATTTTTCATATGTGTGCTGTTGCCAACAGCAATTATGCACTTAATTTAGAGAGTCGCATAAAATGAAGTAAAGTCAAGCAGTTAGGAATGTTAAGCGAAGGCGGAGAGGATGATGACAGGAGTAAAAACGCTGTTGATGGAAGAAGAGAAGGGAGAGTTAGAGGGGACAGCGGGCCATGCTAGGCAACTCCTGCCTGTCATACTGCGTCATAGTCACGGGCAGTGTGTGCGTGTGAGAGAGACTGTCCAACATAAAATGTTTCTTGCAGTGGTGTTTCATTCCTCCCAAGTGTGCGTCTGTGTGTGTTTGCATGTGGTTTGGACTGAGGGCACCAGACGGGCAGGAGGGTAATTTGGTTTGGCACTAATGCAGGGCCGAGGATCTATGCTCTGGGTGAGAAAAATGTCTCTCGCGAACACTTACCCACTTTTTCCAATGTAATCAAAGTGGACGGTTCAAAGAAGCTCTGCAGCTTCCCGTCTTGCTTCACAGCTTGTTCCCAACTGTACATGTGTAGCTCCACGTACTGTCTTTCATCTACCACCTAACTATATGTTTTTTAAAGTGTGTGTCATATGCTTAATTATGACAATGCGTGTGTATTTTTATATAAAAATTATGCCTGCGGCCGAGCCAGGCGTTTCTTACCTATAGCTGTGTGTTTTGCGTGTGAATGTGTTGCTCTGCGTGTGGCCACACACGTTAATTGCGCAGGTGGCTGTGTGAGGGTCTCGCACCCTGTCAGAGCTGCTCTTCATCCTCCTTTCCCTTCCTTCCGCTCACACCGCAAGCAGGGCGATTATAGCCTTGCCACCGTCACCCTGTTTACACCTTACGCCGCCACCAATTACCAAGTTTGACACCCGAGCTGTCACCCAGGGTTGGGGTGTTGGTTCGTGGATGAGGTGGGGTGAGGTGGTACTTTGGGTGGCAGATTCACACCCTTGGCGAAACTGTCACAGCTTTACCTGTGAACGGATACACAGGAAGCGGAGGGAGGGGGGGGGGGCAATTAGCTGGACAACAACTGAACGTGCTTCATCTAAATGCAAACAGATAAACGGATATATTTTTTTATTATGCAGTGCAGTCAATTGAACAATTCAAAAGATAAATCACAATACATTATTATTAATAATACTAAACAACCATATTCATCGCAGCTAGCTCCAACATGGATTGATGGATGGATAGACTAGTACAGCGTAACTGGCAAAGCTCAACAGATAAGCACTGCCTGGGACCTCTGACTCTTATGAATACCATCTGAGTTCATTTATTTATGCCGTTGAATGATAAGCCACTTTATTTAGTTAAATATGAGTTTGTTTAAAAGAAGGAGAGAAACCCCAGTGAGAACATGGATGAATTTTTCTGTGACTTTTTAATCAAAGTAGTTTTAAGAACTTCATTCAATCAGGAAGTGAAGCTTCTAACCTTGCATGCTTCCTAATTTGCCACACATCTGAACTCCTGGAGAAAACCCACACAAGCGCAGGAAGAACAGACAAACTCCACACAGAAGTTGTAGTTTCTGTCTGCTAGGCCAAGGCTTGAATGTCAGTTGGATTGTGGGTACTCCACATAATATAACCTATTCCTTGAAATCCCCCACTTATCAGACCTGAAATTCCTGCATACAATTACAGCGATCTAATAATGTTCAGACCAGCTTTTGATAGGCCAGAAGTGCTTCAGAGGTGGAAATACGTCTGACCTGGACAACACCTGGTACCCTTTATCTCTCCCTCTTTCTGTGAGATTAAGAGCTCCCTCTCTTGTTTCAGGAAGCCTTGCTAGCACTCACGGACAGGCTATAAAGATGTGAATTTTAAGGTAGGCAGACATGGACTACTTGCTCTAAATAAATCTATCTTAACTTATGAGACACTTGCTCAGAAGTCCAAGTGAAAGTAATGTTAATGATGTTAACCCTTGGGGTGCTCAGACACTTAATGCTAGCGTTATTAACGCGATGCAACCATCCATCCATTTTTTCATTATCCAATTCGGGGGTGGAGCCTATCCCAGGACGGCTGGGAACGTTTTTACAAATCAAAAAAGCATGGGGTCATTATCCCATGGACTTCACACTGGGCTTCAGATTAGCTGTGAATACTATGCAAGAACAAAATGTTGTTTGTTTGTTTTTTTCAGAAATAACAGAACAAAAACTAGCACGCTCATGAATTAATTTGTTTTTTAGTCACAGGAAGATAAGATAATATCAGAAAATAAATGTGTGCATTTCTTTTTACCTCCCCAAAATGATTCGATGTAGCTCCAAACTCTCGGTCTCTCTCTGTACTGTGTGTGTAAATGTGTGTGAGGCGCTTCACAGAGAGGTGAGTGTGGTCCATTGTGTGAAAAGGTGGGACAGAGGGCTTGGCCTGGAGCACAGCTATGATTAATTGAGAAACACACACAAACCTGCTCCACCATCTCTCTTCGCTGTCCCACTCTTGGGTCATGTCTTTTTAACCCCTGTAACACAATGACACACACCTGGCCCAGTTTGCGTGAAAGAGTCAAGCTTTTTTCTTTTTTCTTTTTTCTTTACACATGGGAGAGGAGTGGCAACCTGGCGGCCGCAGTAATGGCGCACTCAAACATTAGCTAAAAGAGGACAATAGTGAGTGTGTGTGTGTTTTAATGAGCTGACCTGTTTGGTCCACCTGCTCTCCCCAGCTGGCCAGGCTGCGCTGAAGCTGGATGCCGTAAATATCTTTAGGAGACTCTACTGGGCTTTTGCTTCAGCTGCTTCATCCCTCTTTTCTCCAGTCTCCATTTCTGCCCTGCTTGCCTCTGTCCCATCTTGCTGCACCTTCCTCTCTCCATCATGTCATGTCTTCTTTCTTCCTCTTTCGACCCTCTTTCTTCTTCTCATCTCTCCATCTCACATCTTCTTCATCTTATCCTTGATGTTTTTGGCTTTTGTTTTCTCCAGTTTAACTCACCGAGTTCTTTTCCTTCTCTCTACTACTTCGCTTAATTTTCTTTTCTCCTCCCTCAGATTGTTGTCTAACCCCTTATCTAATGCTAGTTAGTATCAACATCAACTCTTCCACGATTGAAGATACCCATGTTTCTTTAGTCAATTCAATTCAGTTTTATTTATATAGCGCCAAATCACAACAAAAGTCGCCTCAAGGCGCTTTAGTCCAGTTCCTGAAAAGGTATTGATGGACAATATTCCTTCCCCCCTCCTGACACACTGTTGGGAGAGCTATAAGGCTATGGATACCATTCTAGGAGATGGGAATGTGCTACATCTAGATCCTTCTGTTGGGATGATGCTCTGTATTTGATTGTTACATGTTTGCAGTGTCACAAACTGAAAGGGCTGTTAATATATTGTGGTGAATAGTTCCCATTAGACTTGGTAATGATGCGTAATACAAGAACGGATTGTATCAAGGGTCAGCTGCCCTGATATGGAAAGGATGCCACATTGTTTGATAGCAATGTACATGATCAACTTACAGGGGGCTCAATTAAAAGATACCCCAAAAACCAAGGTGAAAAACTGATGCACTCCACTTCCAGGTGTAGGGTCTGACAATGGATCCAATGATTTCATCCTGATACTGTCATGCTGAACAAGCAGACCTCCGTGGCTTCTCCAAACCTTTTCACATCCATCACACACTGAAAGTGAAGCTGCTCTCATCTGTGAAAAGCACAGGACACTAATGGTGGACCTGCTGATTCTGGTATTCTGTGGCAAATGTTGTTCAGGTTCCACGGTGCTGGACAGTGAGCTCAGGCCTCACTTGAGGACGTCGACTGTCAGGCCACCCTCATGAAATCTGTTTCTGTGTATGGTCAGACACATCCACACCAGTGGCCTGGTGGAGATCATGTTGTAGTCCTGACAGTGCTCATCCTTTCCCTCCTTGCACAAAGAAGCAGATACTGGTCCTTCTATGGCCCTGTCCAGCTCTCCTAGAGTAACTGTCTTTCTCCTCCACGCTCTTGAGACTGTGCTGGGAGACACAGAAAACCTTCTAGCAATGGCATGTATTGATGTATGATCCTGGAGGATTTACACTACCCGTGCAAACTCTGTAGGGTGCAGGTATCACCTCATGCCATCAGTAGTGACAGTGACCCTAGCCAAATACAACACTAATAAAAAAAAACTGTCAAAAAAGATGAGGAGGGAAATAAAAGTCTGTCCACCTGTAAAAGGATTCATGTTTTAAGGGTTGTCTCATCTTTGCCCCTCTGGTGCCCCTGTTGTTCATTTCATTAACACCAAATCAGCTACTTGACTGACCACATCAGTATCCCAGAAGTTTGACTTGATGTTTTGTCTGATAAAAGTCATTCTGGATTATTTTGTTTTGCATTTTGGCAAATTAAACTTTGCGAAATTTGCTCTTAGGTGAAGTAAAATCTACCAAAATCCTATCAACGATATCATCGGTTGTGATCACAATGAAGCAAAAATTGTCTTTAAAAAAAATGTAACAGTGTGTCTCCAAGGTTTTAAATGAACTTACCTTAACTACCACTGCTGCTGCTCATGTCGATGAGTTGACAAAATGAAAACAAGTAACTTCTTGCTATATTTAAAGCACCTGCTTACATCTTCACACGGTGTCACCATGTCTACACAGACGGCGTAGTGTGAGGAGCGTTAGCAGGAGCTCCGGTGCTCTTTTTGAGATGTCGCTTGAATTTTGTAACTACTCAGTGCTCAATACACAATCGCTGTACGCAGAACACAGATACATGATTTCACTCAAAGTTTCCTGACTTCTATTTCAGTTCTGAACATCTGGAATATAGCCTTAACTTCTGATAAGTAGAAGACTTATCAGGGAAAAAGTTGTACAAATTAGAACATTGCGGCAATCCATTGTTTGTTTTTAGCTGATTCCATCTGTTGAAAACCACCCCTAAGTTTGTACAGTCGCTTTATCCTGCTAGCAGATCCCAGTCCTTCTACTGGTGTTCAGCACCAACTTTTTGTTCTTTGCTCCTGTCTTCTTCAGAAGGTGAAGTCGAAAGGAAATCAAAATTCATGTTTTTTGTCTATCCTAACTTTAGTGAGTAAACATTAGATTTAATTAAACACTGTAGTCACTGTACTGTAGCATGGACATAATCCATTTGGAAAAGCAGCTCATTAAATCACATACCATTTTATTTTAGCATAAAATTAAATGCACCGTGGTGTGAATAGAGGAAACTCATAAAGCAGTATTTATTTCATGTGAACATTACAACAGTAACATTCGCTGAGCCTTTTATATCTACAAATTCAGTAGTGAATGAGCCTCCAATCAGAGACAAATTCATTTCAACCAGAGATTGAACTTTTTTTTCTTTTTTGAACCACTTAACACTGATGAATTTATATAGCTCACTACGTGTAATAAAGGCACTTATTACTCGGCATACTTTTATATTGTCGTTAATAAAAGATGGACATAAAGATTACTTTTTTTACTTAAAACTATTCATTTTTGATGAGAAGCAGTAAAGCAAGTCAGCCAATCCATATTCACACAGGGCTTCAACAACAGAAATTATTTTATTCCCTAAAGACAATTTTGGAGCAAATACTCAGGGAAAAATGTCCAGTTAAGGAGGTGCAAGTGAACCACAACCCAAATAGGTCACTGACGACTCTGTCTGACCAGATATGAAAGAAATTTGGTGAAATATTAACTTGTTCTTTTAACTTGCTTATTTAAGTTCAAAGAAAAGTACTTTCTAAGAGGCTTAAGGTTAATTTTGCACCTTTTTGTAAAAGTTGCATTTTTGTAACTTTGCATGAAGGTACAAGATGGGTACAACAGCACTACATGTGAATGCACAATATAGTACTTAGACAATACTTTTCTTAGACTGCAGAACTTAATTAAACCATCAGCAAAAACTTAAAGTTGGTATCTGATGAGGCCTGACAAATACACTTGGGAATCTTTTTTTTTTTTTAATTCACTAATTAAGATGTCTTCTCATCATTTAATCAAAATTTCATGATACTGCATTGACCAAAGCTTACAGCAGATTGACTAGAAAAAAAAAAAAAAAAAAAAGAGATTTTTCTGATGGGAAAATCTGGCTTGTCAGGTGATGCATATCAGGCTGCAATTTTAAGCTTAAACTGTCATTTTAAGAACATCTTAGCAGTGACATTTGATTATTGTATTAATCATTCAACATGAAATATCACGTTGAAAGGCTGACATTCTTCAGTCATTGTAAAGTTGCCAGAAATATTAATGAAGTTAAAATGTGAATAAACTTTTATTGTTGAAACTTAATTTCACTTTAATTTTTAAAAATTTCCTTCAGCAGGGTTTAGATTGAGCTGAGTGTTGATTTGGAAAATCTTTTTCATTACCTAACATGGACTGTATGATCATGACTCTTATGGTACATACACATTTATAAAACCTTTTATAATTAAAATTCTTTCCAATTTGTGAAACAAAAAACAAGTAGACAAAAGAAGCCTTCTCATTTCAAACTGCTGACCAGTGATGTTTCTGCAGTGAGATCTGTTGCTGCAGGTCAGCAAGTTATCTCAAAAGGCTGTAGGTAAGCAGTAAAAAATGGAATGTGACCACTCGACTGGCCCAATGTGTAACCACGTTCTGCACACGTGTGGAGATGAACCTTAAAAACTAGTCTTACATTTTGTGTGCCCGTTGTTGCTCAAAGTGCCACACATTTCAAGCAGCATTTAAAAAACGATTTGGTTATATGATTAACGCACGCTCAGCTGCTTAAAGAAAGTACAGTAAAGCTGGATTTTAATCTACTTTCAGGCGCTTTTCATGTAATGCATTTGTGCAGGAATCCACATGAGCATGAACATATATCCAGCGTTTTCTACAGTAATTGACACCTTTCACTTTCATATCAAATACTCAGTTTTTCAGATTTCTCTAAAAGATTTAGGATTATAACACTCACACACAGATACACAGACTGTAGATGTGCTTTTATTCATTTTACTGTAGGTCTGCCAATGTTGACGTGATGAGTAATAACATAAATCATAAATACTGGCTTGGCAAAAGCTTCAGGAAAGCTGTAGCTAATTTTGCCAAACCACAGTGTAACAAAGATTAAAAATAAATATTAGTAAAAGTAATGCTGATACAGATTCATACTTAAAGGAAAAACTGAGGATCAAACATCCATCAGTCTTGATCAATAAATCTAAATATGGCCGTAATTATTTCCATTTTATATTTGATTAATTATAAAACACTGAATATTTAAAATATACTTCATATATATAAATACAGCCTTTGCAGTGTATTGTCAAGATGAACCCTGTGTGCTTTGGAGCTACAGTCATAGAGAGACAGCAAAAGAGATACAGAGAGCGAGAGAGGAAGAGCCCTCACTTGGTAATGAATTCAGTTTTGACTCAGTATCAACTGACACAGTTAGGATACTGTGTGGGAGTCCTGTGTGTGTGTGTGTGTGTGTGTGTGTGTGTGTGTGTGTGTGTGTGTGTGTGTGTGTGTGTGAGAGAGAGTACAGTAGGTGAGTGTGTGTCATATGCTGCACTTCCAATGGCCTTATATAGCTTAAGTACACACTTTCATACACATTTTGCAAATAAACAGCAGTGTGTGTGTGTGTGTGTGTGTGTGCCCGCTTCCACGTGTGATCCTCCACACACCTTGCGATCTATCCTCCAATCTCTATTCCACTTGGTGTGTATATATGTGTGTGTGTGTGTGTGTGTGTTGTACAGTACTGCAAGGTGTGTGCTCAGTGTGCCTTTATGCAAGGCAGGTGAAAGAGGTAAATTGGGCCGTTCCATCATGCGATGCGGGGAGGCCAGGCTGACATGCTGATCAGGTGTGCATGCATAATGGCCACCAAAAATAAGCTCTGTTTTGAATAATGCCCCCCTATCCAAAGAAAAAAAGAAAGAAAGAAAGAGATGAAGAAGAAGAAATGCGGCAGTCTGCTCCCAGTCCGGCTGGGATCTCATCCATCTTAACAATGAATGGAAATCAGAGACAGACTGCCACCGACCAGGGTCTCCGCAGAGCCCACTTACATCTCTTTCTCTCCCTCTCTTCTTCTCTATCTCCCTATCATCCCTTTATTCTTTGACCCTTTCCTCTCCTCCTCCACTATTTTCTGTTTTTCCTCCTTTTTCTTCACTGCTGTGAGGTTTGTTTGTTTTTTTCCCAACTGTCACAAACTCAGTTTTTTCAGTGTTTCTCCCTGTGGTGCAGTGTTGGAAAACAGTGTATTTTGTTTATTGACTACATATGCAGACACTACCATAGGTAGAAGAAACTGTTAAGCCGGGGGGTGGGTTGATGAATCCCACTGTTATATTCCTGTAACGTACATGTTACCCCGGCCGAATAAACAATAACTGGTCTTTTTTTCCGTGAGCAAATGTAAAGCAAAGCTGCTTGGTAATTTAAGAGGTGTGTGGCAGTACAGTGGTGACAGTTTCACAGGTCTTTCACTCCTAACTTGTCTCTTTTAAATAGTGAATTAATATTGTGAAGGGGTGTGTTTTATCTGAAACCATGGCTTTTTGTGGCTCCACTGCAGCTAGTCTCGCTAGCTTCAGTGACTGCAAATTTTAATTATAATTACAAAAGTTGCTATTGACCAACAGCTGTGTAAAAAAGCGACATGTTGGTGAATCATGTACATTTAGGGGCCCTTAGGGATCAGGAGCTACAGAAGCTGTTTCTTAGTTTTGCCTTTGACGATATATCTTCATACTTTTTAGCTCTATTTTTATGGCTGGTCTAACTAACAGTTCTTATAAAAGCCAACTTACTGCTTCAGCAATGTTCTTCCAACTTTGTGTCAACCGTTTGCAAAACCAATAAATGTGACTATTCTCTCTCACCAACCGGTCATGGCAGATGGTTCCCCCTCCCTGAACCTGGTTCTGCCAGAGTTTTTCCTTCCCACTGTCGCCAAAGTGCTTACTCATAGGGGGTCATATGATTGTTGGGTTTTTCTGTGTATTATTGTAGGGTCTACCTTATAAAGCACCTTGAGGTGACTGTTGTGGTGATTTGTTGCTGTATAAATAAATTGAATTGAACTGACAAACACATGCACATCTTTATTGTCTGTGTGTCAATCCAAGAAAATAGCTGTCTCTGCCCTTCAAGAACAATACTGTAGCAACATAATAATAGTTTAATGTTTAACAATACTTCTTTTCTTTTTTTTTACTTTATTAAAATTGGAAAGGTATGATGGTGAAAAAAGTTGGGTCTTTGTTAAGCAGAGGGATCATAGTGGAACCAAAAAAGTTTGCAGACAGATAATTGTCTTTTCCAGTGTAGGGTCTAACGCGTTATTACAGTAAGTAACGCGTTACAGTGACTACATTATTATTGTGGTAACGAGCACGGTAACTAAAATCAGGAATGCGTTAATCGTTACTGGGATTTAGATAGTTATTCGTTACTTCGTGTGGTGGCATCGCGGAGCTTCCACAGATTCAGTAACGTTAGCAAGTGGTGGAGGCAAGCAGGTGGAGGAGGCAAAGGGGAGGCAGGAGGGGGAGAGACCCGAGGCGGCCGCTGTCAGGTGAACTGAACATTAGGTAAGAAGTTATGACCTGCAGTCTGTCTGGGTCAGATATAAACCAAGTTTAGGTGGAGTTTATTTTCATTGTGCTGACTTTTTCGTCCTGCGTACTAGCTAGCATGACGGAGTTTCTATACAGCTGGGTGGGTGCTGTGATGTTACTGATGTTGAACTTTATTTTGTTCATAAGGTTAGTTATTAGAGTTGCCAACCGTCCCTTAAAAAACGGAATCATCTCGTATTCAGAGAAAATTCAGAGCATTAACAGGGAGAGGGGGGCACAAAGAAGTACCTTTATTTCTTATTCTCATTTAAAATGTCTAGCTTTTAAAAAATAATTATCTGAATCTTACAACAAACGGTTGATAGACTGATGCATATATACCATCAGAACAGTGCACATCACTGTCACAACAGCGTTTGTTTTCATTGAAAGGCTTTATGATTTTTCCTATAATGGTGGGCTGGTCTCTAGTCAAAATCTAGTTTTGTTTTTGTCCCAATCCAGCTGTGTATGCAGCTCATCTGCAGTCTGGTGTTACCTACATCTTCCTATTTGGAAGGCAGAATTTCCGAGTTCTGAGTACAATCGAAAGCACCACGACTGCAGTTTTTGTGTTGGATTGAAAAAGCGCACATGACCTGTGACGTAGGCTAGAATCATGGCGGCGGTCAACGACGGTCCAGGCGTGGGATTTCTCTCGTGGAAATATGCACGTTATTTTTTCCTTTCTATTGGTAGGTGGCACAGTGCACTTGTGGAAAGTAGGCAAGCTAGAAGACTGGCAATCTTGCTGGTAGTGATGTGTCGGTCGGGAACGAAATGGCTCTTAGAGCCGGATCTTTGACGTGAACGGCGCGAGCCGGCTCCTTATCACGAGCCGTGTTTTTTTTTTCTTTCTCTCACCCTCTCTCTCGCACTTTTTTTCCGCTTCACTCCGCATGCGAGCCTTGTGCTTTGCGCTGGGCAGAGGGGGGAGGGGCAGTAGTTACACTTGCAGTAGCACAGGAACAGAGCGGGAGGGAAAGAGAGAGAAAGAGAGCCAGGGACAACAATGTCACATTAGAAAGGTATAGTAATCATCCACAACTATTTTTAGTTGCGGATGATAAAGGATTCAGAAAGTTTATTCATGCAGGCTCATATGACAGAGAATATGCATGTTCTTTTTGTTTTCATATTATAATTTATATTTAATTGTGTTGTGGTTTGCAGTGTTTTGTGTTGTTGTAGTGACAGGGAAATGAACATTCTTTTTAAATTATTTGAATATATATGAGAGCTTGTGTATAAATACACAAACCATACACATATGCTTTCAATTGTGTAATTTAAGTGATCTAGGTAGCTCTGTTTTGGAAGTTCAGTTAAAGCTAGAAATGTGTTTTGGAGTTTGTACGTGCTTTGTCTCTAGGGGCCACCACATATATTTATATATAAACATATATAAATAAAACCACTTTTTTTAGTAATTCCTTTTGTGCATAATTTTATATTATTGTTAATAATAAATTAATTAAAGCAACAAAACAACCTGAAGAGCCAGTTCGGAGCCGAAAGAGCCGGCTCTTTTTAGTGAGCCGAGCCGAACGAGCCGGTTCTCTAAAAAGAGCCGGAAATCCCATCACTGCTTCCTGGGTATCCAGTTATGGAAGCAACACATTAACAAGAGAATTCTGAGTAAAACCAAAGTTACTTTCCCTAGTAACTAGTTACTTCGAAAGTAACGAGTAACTTGAAGTAACTGAGTTACTTTTGATAGAAGTAACTAGTAATGTAACTAAGTTACTAATTTAAAGTAACTTACCCAACACTGGTCTTTTCTAGTTGGGACCAGATGAACCTGCTCAGAGAACCCAGGGAATAATTACTCTGTAAATTATTTCCAAGTGTATAGAATAAAGTTCTGTATGGATGCTGGCTTTATTACAAACTGCTCTGAGTTGTCAGTAAGACTAGGGAAGTGCTATGTAAATGCCAGGCCTGCAAGCTCAGTCTCACAAGATGAAGGATTGAAGATGTGTCACAGTTTACATTCATTTCAGTCCCAAATTTTAGTTTACTATATATAGTACTGATGTTACCTGTTAGTGGCAAAATCAGCCAAGGTTGTGCTAAGTTTTACTCACTATACAGGTGGTTTCTGTAAGACCCACTCACTGTTACTGTTTTACTCCTGTTATAGTGAGCTCTTTATGTTATTATTAATTAAGTGTTTTGAAGTGAGTATTGTCATATATGCAATTAGATCTGGCCTCTATACACCAGCACAGTAGATTTGAAAACAAACATGGCACGAGTGAAGTGCAGACTAACTTAATTCAAGGTGTATAAAAGATATTTCCAAATCTATACACATTGCAGATGCGAGTACAGGTGATTTTAGCCAGACCTGTGATGCTTTTTCAAATTCTTCTTCTTTTGGCAATCGTTAGGTTACAAATGGGTGACATATATTAATGTGACACAGGAAACAAATGTAAATGGATAATATAACATTGCATTTCACGAGAATAATGACTATGAAAATGAAAAGATTTGCAATTTATAATGAATCTTTTTTAAAATGACATAAATGTAAATAAATGCTATAAGTGCAACAATTTTTTTGTCCTCTCTCAACCAGATGGGTGTTTCTCCATCCCACTGTTGCCAAGTGCTACAGTATTTCACAAAGGGTCTTCTGATTGTTGAGGTGTTTGCTCAGTTATTATATATATTTATTATTGTAGGGTCTTACAGACATTGACCACCATTTTCAGAGGATCAAAAGTAATTCAAAATTGACTGATAAACAGTTTCATGGTCAAGTTGTATTGCCTCATTATTCCAGGAAAAGTTAAACAGGAGTTGAACTTTTGGTACCTGGGCAGCTGTTCACTGGAATTCTTCATATGGAATCCAAAGAGATGTCAATGCATGAAAACTAGTTCGTCATTAGGCTGAAAAAATAAACCTGTCAGGGTAAATAAAGGGAACCTTAAATCCAGTTCTTTGTGAAAAAGAAAAGAATATACAACATGACAATGCACGTGGGCCCTGAATGTGATAAGTAGAAGAAAATGGATGGATGGGAGAACATAACACAGCATTTTTTGGTCCTAATATCAGTTTTTTTCACATTTCAGCAGCCAACACTGGTCCATAAACATCGAAGAATGTACAAGTGAATATAACATAATCTTGTTTTGACAGAACATTAAAAGGCGCTGCAGTTGTATTTTATTGCTTCAAGCTTTTTAAGTTTATTAAATACCTGCAGATTCCACAGGTGTGTCTCCCATCTCTCTATTTATGCACACGGCACAGCAACAGTAACTTCATCATTTATTCATAACTGTCAGGGAATTTCCAACATAGAGAGAGGATAGTAAAGCAGAATCTACTTATCTACAACTGAGACAGGTGAGCTGCCACATAAAGAGTTGCAGTTCTACTGTTAAATTATTTAATGGTCGACCTTAGATTCAAAGAGTCCTAAGCTCTATCAGAGCTTTCAACCATGTATTTTTCAAAAATAACAGTATAATAGTTTATTGTTTTTGTCTTCAAAGTCAGGATTTGCAGAGGTGGTTACTGTAGCAACACTGTGTCCATGTGACCTCCCCAATCATTACTATTTAATACAGTAGGTCTTTACTGGTCTGAACATTTAAATAAAGACGTTGCCCAAACTGATTAATATGACAGTAAGATGGATGCATATTAAGTTTGAGCAGTATGTATCTTTTGTTATAGAATAAAAAAATATATTTTCTTCAGGAAACTTAAAAATACAAATATTCTGATGTATTTCTAGAGAAATGTTTGCTTACTGACATTTTTTCTAACCTTCTTCCAAGTATGGTTCAGTTACAAACATGCTTTTTGTTTGGTCCATAAACCTGGTCATTGTCAAGTGGATAAAATCCATATAACTCTGTTATATTCACTAAGAAACGTCACTTTACACTTGTGAGACTAAAATTAGTTCAGTGCTGAACAGAAGTCACACTTTGCATGAAAAGCAAACTACAAAAGTGGACTGTACAACTGCACAGTCTCTTTCTGTTTTTCTTTTATGTGTGTCAACATGTAATTTTCTTAATTTCTTCGCCACCTCTCCCCTCTAATCCCTCCTCCCTCCATCTCCCGGGCAAAGAAACGAGCTGGCAGTATAAGTGTTATTCATGGGTTGGACAGAGGGTGAGTTTTACTGCAGGTAGATAAAAAGATACTGTCCTTCTGCTGCTGTCTACATGCACTATGTACACTGTCGTTAATATGGGGATGTGCTTCTCTGCAAAAAATAATGGTGCAATTAAGATACTGCAACAGTGTCACTTTAACGTGAAGAAAAAGAGTAAAATATAAATAGTGTACTTTACATAGTAGTGTTGGGATTGGCTGTAAGCTGCTGAGTGTGTGCGAATGCATGGAAACCAATATAAGCGTATCAGTTTGGTGTTTATAAGAAAGGCTGAATCGTGCATAAGTGGGTTTTTTTTTAATGATCTGTAGTTGAAAATACATACAAAACTTTATAAATACAAACCTTGTAAACCTTTCATCACTGGTTAAAAGATTTCTTCAATTTAATGTTTTGCCTCAATTAAAATAAGAGGGTGGTTTTTACACTTGTGAATTTTAAAACAGGTGAAATCTAGACTAGGATAGGCTGGCTGTGTCATTGAAACCAGTCATCCCATGATAAAATCAAAGCAGATGAGTCATAAAAAATTTCACCTAATCTAAAATGGCAAATTACACACACAGCAAAATCTCCAGTGTTAAATTAACACTAGAGAGTGTCTATATGGGTCCACACCTCTGAGTGTTAAATACAACACTGGTGAGTGTTAAATTAACACTTTTGACAGTGTTATATGTTTAAAAGTAACCTAGTCAATTTAGAAGATTAACAATGGCTAACACCGAGCAGTGCTGATTTTCTAACACTGGAAAATAACTCAAAATGTTAGAAATATTCCAGTGTTAGAAAATCAGCACTGCTCGGTGTTAGCCATTGTTAATCTTCTAAACTGACTAGGTTACTTTTAAACATATAACACTGTCAAAAGTGTTAATTTAACACTCACCAGTGTTGTATTTAACACTCAGAGGAGTGGACCCATATAGACACTCTCTAGTGTTAATTTAACATTGGAGATTTTGCTGTGCAAAAAGACCAAAACTGTTTTTGTTTATTTACTCTCCAAATTATGGAATTTTGTCATGGGACTCTATGAAAAAAGAGCCACTGTCAGTTGGCCATTAGTGGAAATGCAGTTTTTGGCACTTCCACTTTGGCGTTGTTATTTCAACCCCCAATCCATAGTCAGTACATAGTAATCCCATGTAGTCCCATCACTTTTCCTGTAATAGATTAAAGAAAGGTGACATAAAAAAATGTGACAACAATGATAATGCTCCCTGCGCTAAGTTCTTTAAACAATTTAATTTGTTTTTTATACACCAATATCGTATTTAAATTACACTCATTGTGCCAACATATTACCAAGCTCGTGCAGGGCTTTGTATAAAAGGGAAACTCAATGCAGAAGCTCTAAAAATAAAAACATTTTCACCACTACACTGCACCCCATATCATGATCCTGTACAAACAGTACACTGAATTTTTAAATGAGATGATAAGTGCTCGCAGGAAAGCAATATTTTCTGCCACCTAGCTCGCTCTTCTTTAACCTATTTCTCATAATTAAAAAAAATCCATTGTTGCTGATGAAAGGCTGATAAAGGAGAGGATGAAAATGACCTAAACCAGTGGCGGTTTCAACTAAATCACTGGATCTGGATTCAAGTGAACTTTAAGAATTATATTTTGTGGAAAATGACACTGAGTGTTTAAATAGTGTTAAAAAAAAAAAAAAAACAACACACCTACACACCTAAAACTCGATTTAGTTATCGAATGCCAACATGTAACTGTAAAATTAAACAGAGGAGGAAAAATTATAGCAGGTGGAAAAAAAAATTGAAAGCACTATCAAGAGAAGCATATGGGTGGCCCCAGAAAGTGAAAGCAGAGGAGAAAACACAGTGAGGAATGAAATAGAAGAAGAGAGTAAAGGAGAAATACAGACAGAATGAAGCAAGGAGTAAGGACAATGGTTACAAGGGGAGGTGGAGGAGGAAGTATGGGAGATGGAGTGGTTAAGGATGGAGCGTAGACGGAGAACGGAGAGGAGGACAGGAGGGTGGAAGAGGAGGAGGAGGTGGTGGTGGCAGGGCGTGTTTTTATGTGTAAGCGTTTCCTTCAGCTGGGGTGATTGAGCACCTCTGCCCTGAACTCTGGGTAATGAGCGGAGAGGAAAAGGAAAACTTCTGCCCTGGAAACTTCCCAAATTATTTAGAGGCTTATGGTGGCTGGGAAAAAAATTACAATATGCACAATCCACCTTCTCGATACTGGATGAAAAATAATGAAATTCTTTGTGACAGCCCTTCCAACCTCTAGCTGTATAATGATTTTTTTTTGCCCCCCCCCCCCCCCATACACATACACTCCACCCACCACCCACCACCCTCCGCCCCTTCCATCCTGGCTGGATCTTTGTTTCCCTCTCTTTCTTTCTCTCTGGGCCTGTAGTATCCGGGTACATCTGTTTTGCATGAGATGCATAAAATGACAGGACTTAGACAGCCACTGCATCTAGTGACAAAGATTACTGTCAGCCACCTTCGCCAGTTAATACATCATTGCCACTGGTCCGTTCCCTGCCTCTGTCTCCTAGCGACAGCCTATCCCTTGGTGAGGCCCGGGCCATGTGATGAACCCCCCCACCGACTCGACTTGAACCCCCCCACCCCCCCACCCCCACGTGCCTCCCTCACTCCCAGCACACCTCCCTCTGCTAGTCTTCAGCTTACCTTTTACATTAAAAAGAAGGAAAGAAGAAGAGGAACTGCTATTTTCAACTTTACATTTTTATCCTATTACCATAAAATATTGGTGAGAGCACAGCATCGGCATTCATATCGGAGGAATTTGATTCCGCTGGTGATTATACCGTGTTTAGACTTGTTAATGTGCAGCTGCATGAGAGAGAAGAAAGTGGGGGCAGAGAATAATATTTGCTTTTGGATATTAGTTTTTTCTCCCCTTATTAGATACAGGACACAGAAACTTCTAAATGGTGCCAGAAAGAAGGGCAGGAAATATCTCTTAAGATGCAAATGATACACTGTTATCAGATAGTCCACTGGTTAGAAAACAGTTGCTTTGATTTGGTAGGTTTTTAGTGAAGCCATTGCAGTAGTTCTCCTGTTTTCTGAATGCACATGCAGCGTTTCGGGCATGGCGAAAGCGGCCTAAGAGATGGCTTTACATTTGGTGTGTGCCAGCAAACCAATATGGGAAATCTGTTTCTTTAAACAAGAATCAATTTGAATGTTGGTTTTTAGCATCATGTTAATTGTGAATGTAAATGTTGATTTTCCTGTATGGACTGTGTTGGGGCTACAGGTGGGTGCAACGATCCACATATCGATAGTATCAATGCCAATGCAAGTATTGGCATCGGATCAATACTTGGTCTGTCTGCTAAGTTTAGTATATTGGGTATATATATATACTACATTTGGTAAATGATCCAATATAATGCATCAATACCAAAATTTGCCAAAATACAAAGTACTAGCACTGGCACATAAAGACATAGATAATTGTACTTTTTGACTTTTTTTTTTGCATCCATAAAGAACTCAGTAACAAGGAGTTTGTTCAGCCGGCACTTTTGACCAATATTTTGAGGAAACTTTTGAAGTGGTTTTCCTGTGTTTGACCAATGACTTTCATACACCTTGTCCCAATAACCTTGGAAAATAAGTCATGGTTCTCTTCCCATTTATTTAGACATTTGTCCCAAAATGATGTGATCACGTTGATATAGCAGAAGGAAACTAAGAATAGCCCAGCAACATTTTGAAGAAACTCTTTTCTCATCAGTGTTTTTTACAACTGGACAAAAAGGCAGGCCTTTCAAAGAAAGATTTTTGCAAGTGAATTAAACTGAAAGCTGGAAGAGGGGAAAAATAAGATTTGACAGTTTTCATTCTTAACCATTACTTTGATCATTAGTGTGATGGCCTCTTAGAGTGAGATGTAAGATACTGTAGAATGTGAGTTAAATGTCACATAAGGAAAATTTTCGGGTTTGAAATATTTCTAGTTTTTTCTAGAAATATCCAGTTTGACACTGAATTCATGCCCATGAAACATACCAAATGACTTTACCTTATTTTCAAAGGAGGTTGACATAAAATGCTAAAGATTTCCAATGACTACAATATATAGAGTATATAAGTTTGAGGTGTCATCTTGGCAGTTTGATATGACGGCAAGAGGTGCTTCTGACTGTGAAAGCACACGGTTGGTCTTTGGCTAACAACTTGAGTTTGAAAAGTCATCAACCAATCCAATCGGTATATCCTGGACCATAACAGTTGTGTTTCTTACAACTACTATAATTTACAAAATAAAATTAAGAAAGGCTTCATGTTTTGTTAAATATAACATGAAACCAGCAACTGAGCCAATAAACTCATCAGAAACTGTTTACTGCAACCACAGCAATCTACCCTGGTGGTCACTAAATACAATGCAAATTAAATCAAATTTCTCACTAATCATTGTACGTCAGATAGACGTGCAGATATTGGGTCTGTTGGTCCACAACCAGTTCTGGACATCTACCCAACATTCAATCTAGGGCCACAATTTGGATGTCTGACCATGACCCAACTCGGATGTCAGTACGAAGTTCGACCTTTGAACTTCAGACTGGTTCTAGGGGCGTCATGTGGACATCTATGCCATGTGCATAGATGTCCACATGACGCCCACATGTCCACATAAATATCAACATTGTTTACAAATATCAACATTTTTGTTATCAACATGATGCATATGAATCAGATTAATTAAAAAACAACAATTACAATTTATCATCTGTTAGCCTATTGATTTATTCAGTACATTTTTATTTTATTTTACATTTTCCTGGTTTATTCATGTCAAATAATCAACTTTCAACACATTCTTTTATTGAAATGTGTTGAAATATCAAAAACATTGAAATCCATGTTAAAATGTAAAATAACAAAGGTGTAAGTATTTTTTAAACACACTGACAAAATTTGTCTAAGTTTAAAAGAGCATTTGCATTATATGGTTCATTTTTCAACAGTTTTATTGTGAAAAGCTTTGTAAGAGGAAGTGTATGTGGTTGTAGACAAGGAAAAAAGTGGATCCAACATGCGAAAATGAGATAAAATGTTATTTTGGAAAGAGGGTTACTAGAATTCTGAACATTGGGCGATACATTTTTTTAAATATGAGTAAGATTTTTGACAAAATAAGTGTTAAGATTTAAATTCATAAAAGGTTTTATTAGTTTTAAATAAAGCTAATAGATGATTAGCTTTATTCACATCAGAACGCCTCATAGTTAATGTGACAGTGGCTATGTCCATATTTTATATATACTTCGTGCTCTAAAGATTTTTCAACTACCATCAATAAAAAATAACCAAACTGACACACTAGACATGCTATAGCCATTTTTGTCTCAGTTGTACTGTGCGACGACTTCAATGAAAAATAACTGAGTAGAGGCTTTGATTGAAATTTGCAAGTTTTTCTAGTAAAGAAGATTTTTTTTTCAGCGTTCACAGTGTGGGAATTTAACAGTATAGTAGAAAGAAAAAGGACTGGCACTTTCTATTGCTCTGTGTTTTTTTAGAGTCAATAAAAAAAAACAAAACCCTAAAATCAACATTTTATATTATTGAAATATGGAAGATTGTGAAGCCTTGGAAGCATGTGCTCCTTTAGTCCTTATTTCTGCTTTCCTCACTTATTAATTCGGCTAACCTGTAATCACACAGCTGTAGACACACACATACAAACACCGATCCCTGCTGTGTGATGCTTAGAAAGACGTGGAACAAGACAGCAGCGAGAGAGAGAGCGGCTTTTCATTCCACCATCCTTGTTCCTTGCTCCTTTGTCTTCTGCTTCTCTGTTCTCACTCTGATTTTCATCGACTGCTTCTCTCTTGTCATTATTTCTACCTTTTTTCCTCCTCTCATCCCTCTCTTTTCTCGTCCCCCGCCTTCCTCCCCTCCACTGACATTGTAACGTTACTGCACACGACTTTATCTTGCCTGAAAAGGTGAAGCCATGAATGATCTCTCCAATTTAAAAGCACTCAACCCTCACGCCGCCTGAAATGAATATTTTGCATATATTCATGCAACAATGATTCAATTTGAGGATATTATTTGCAAACAGTGGCTGAATTCTCCGCAGCATTAATAACCTAGTGGCAGGGCTGATATCACCGGGATGAAAAATGTATTTATTCTGACATGTTTAGAATGAACCAGCGCGATTAATTAAAAAGTAAACAATAAAGAGAAGACTCGGATGGAAAAAGAGAGAGATGGGTTGAGTCGGTGAGGGGACAAACACCTCGCTGGAGGTTGTTCGACTGTGGAACATGACTTTGTTACCATCTGAAGTTGTTTTCTTGTGAACTTTTTGGCCAGAAGGTGAGAGAAGTGAGATTGTTGGAGTGACTTGTCTGTATTACTGAAATGTAGCAGAAGAAAATCTAATTTTAGGGTTGCAAACATATAATTTCATCAGGAACAGGCATGGGAAAAATGGAAAAACCTTGTATTTCTTGCATTTCTTGTGAGAAAAAAAATCCCAAAGCATTTCTTTAAACAATTCTCGTCCAGTCCGTGACTGCGCACGTTCATACCACGGCACAATTAGTCTCCAAGTTAATTCACAATTCTTGCAGTTACGTGACAAGCTGCAGTTGAGGGAGATGGGGATTAGAGCCGTTCCACAAGTGAGCTTTTTTTCCCTGTTAAAACAAACATCTGTTCGGTGTTTTCTCCTGCTAAACTCCCATCAGTTTGGGATATACAGTGAAATACAGTGCAGCAACAGAAAAAAAGAAGTTTTTGAACAACAAGGCTTAGTTCTTTGTAAAATCTCAGTTTGTGTGCGTGTGCAGTCACTGGACAGTGGTGTCAAAAACACAACCCTTTGTCAAATCAAATCAAACTTTAAGCCTGATAGTGATCACATCTGCGCACAGCAGATTGTCTGTCATTCCCTCCTAAGTAGACTTAAATCAGAGCAAGCGTGTAAAAGTTATAAAATTGAACAAATACAACATACTTGGTGTTGCAGTGATGGGTGAAGCATGAAGATTTCAGACTCTTTTCATCTCAACCTTGTCTTATATCTTATGTCTCTTATATGCATTTGAACTTCTTCATATGAATTTGGTTTTAGTCGCATAAGTCGTGCTGATCAGACATCCTCTATCAGAAAATACTTGGCGATGGCAGGTAGGAAGAATTTGATTTTAACAGGAAGAGACCTCTGACACAGCCAGGCTCAGGGAGGGGCGTCCATTTGCTGTGACCATTTGCGGGTGAGGGGAAAGAGCAGAGAAAAATGAGAGCATAGAGAAAAGAAAAACAGCAAATAGGAAAAATGCAAACCAAAAGGAGTGACCAGAGAAACATTAATGACATGCAGAAGTGGCATTTATGTGCCACTGCATGCAAAAAGTGCTCAATGCATCATGGGAAGTTCCCCAGTAGTCTGAGTCTATAGTAGCATAACTAAGTAGCATAACTGGTTCAGAGGCCTGTGGTCTAACCCTAACTAAGCTTTATCCTAAAGGAAAAATTGAAGACTTATCTCAAAAGTGGAGAGTGTGTCTGTCTAATGAATCCAAAGAGAGGAACCCAATAGGTTAAAAAAGAGTGAGGAGCATGATAGCTTAAAGCTCTGTTTCCCATTGTTCTTCAGGAAACTCAAGGAACCAGAAATAAACCTTCATTCTGAGAGTCAAGTGCTCTGTTGGTATAATGTGATACTATGAGGTCTTTAAGATACGATGGGGCCTGATTGTTCAGGACTTTCTGTGTGAGAAGCATTTTATATTGAATTAGGTGAAATAGGTGGCTTTCAGAACAATCTGATAAGAAGGAATTATAGTAGATCTAAATAAAAGTGCATAAACTAATATTTCACCATCCAGTTTTCAGCAGTTTTAAGGGGTAGAGAGTTTCCACGCCTGAAGGCAGAGCATCAGGTGAGGCCAGGCACATGCTTTTCATTGGTTCAGCACCACTGTGCTTTGTGAGTGTCTACTGTAGCTTCCTGAAATGACTGTTTTTTTGACACACCGACACATTCTTTAGTAATTATGTATCCTTTATATACTGCCCTGAAACTTTGTCGACCACCTGAAAATTAAAGGCAAATCAAAAGGGTCACTGTTCAAGCACACCGGAGAAGCGCCATTGCCCATTACAGATACAGGCGCAAAATTAAATAACGGAACCCATACAGAAAAATTAGTTATTAGCACCCACAGAGGAAAACAGTCCATGGGTGTATGGGAAGATGCTCTTAAGTGGGAGATCTGCCAAATGAAAATGAGGTAAAGTTCCAGATTTATAGAGATTAGTTCCAAAACAATGTGATGTACATATGGCAATGACTGATTTAGCCTATCTTAATTTTATAAACATATATAATACATTAATACATTACAGCAGCTTTTGTCTACAGCTGTGCAAAACTGGTGCAGAGAACTGACAGCAAGTCGGCTAAGGCCTAGTAGGCCAGAAACACTGGAGAGGCCTCTGAACAGAAACGGAGACACTGAAATGGTAAAAGTTGTCAGAAGGTTTGGAGCAGCTACTGTTCACAATTAAATTACTGTAATATAAAATCAGATTTTAGAGTTTCTTTTACTGATCAAAACCAAAGGAAAAACCTCTTCTTTAAATACATGAAAATCTTTACATTGTGTGTGACAGACATATATATAACATATATATATATATATATATATATATATATATATATATATATATATATATGAATGCACTCTCTGATGTTCTAATGTTTTTCCTGTGTATTTACTTGTGTGTGAGTGTGTGAGACCACAATGTTTTCAGCTGTGATCGTCAGCAGGATTATATAAAGAGGATTACTGATCAGTTAAATTAGCAAATAATTTAGTTTTAACATTTTGCAGTGGAAAGATCTAATCCTACTTTTCCTCTACTGAAACAGGAGCATAGTAAGCTGTGTGTGTGTGTGTGTGTGTGTGTGTGTGTGTGTGTGTGTGTGTGTGTGTGGGCTCTACAGAAGTTCTCTCTGTGTGAATCAGTTTCCTGTGTCATTAGTCTACATCCACTCTAATGATGGTCCCACTGGAGCGCCACTTCTCACACACACACACACACACACACACACACACACACACACACACACACACACACACACACACACAATCTGAAATCCAGCCTGCGTCGAGTGCGACAGATATGAGAGGCTGCAGTTGCATATGCGAGCATATGTATGTAAATTCCCTCATTTATGGCATTATCTGGAGGAGGTATTGTCTCTCCAACGTAATGTATGACTGCCAGGGAAACATGAAAGAGACGGAGTAAAAGAGAGAGTCTCATATGCATGCAGAGAACCGATACGCCATAACATATAATGACAGTTCCCGCATGTGGAAGAAGAAACAAGGAGGCAAATGAGAAAGAGAATTAGAGAGAGAGAAAGTAGTTAGAGAAAGAGAGAGATGAGACAAAGAGGGGAGAGAATTGAAGAGCCATGGAGGAAGAGTGGAAAAGAATAAGGCCCGACTGATTTGGGACTTCTCAAGGTGAAGAGAGATTTTTTTGGATTTAAGATATTTAATAATAGTGTAACCAATTTCAAGCTTGTAATGGTGTAATAGCCTGTGCTGCATTACAACAGAGGTGGAATGCAGAGGTAGGATGAGAACTTGTTTTAATAAAAGGCCAATATCAGACACCTAAAACAGCAAGTTGAAAGAATGGCCTAAACCCAAGATTAAATTGTGGAAACAAAAGGAGTAAGAGAAAGAGGCGGCTGAAAACCTGGGGAGGGCGTGACAGAAGCAAAAAAGGAAAATGTGTATGTGTAAATGAGTTCAGGCATGTATTATGTTCACAATGGTGCATGTGGTGTGCATATTCGGGGCCTGAATAAAGAGAAAGATACGGTTTGGCTTTGAAAAATGGCCAGGTGGGATAATATGACTAGCTCAGCCGTTTTGGAAGACCTTAAATAGTGTGGGAGAGAAGACCTGTTTTTTTTTTATGTATAGTCATATAAATAGACACACACTGAAAAGCTGAATGTGGTGCAACTTTAAGCGTATTGTGAGAAAATCAGTTAACCTCTTTACATTCACCATTCACTTATGACTCCAAGTTTAGCTCAAGTTGAGATATTCTGGAGAATTGCTTTTTGCCCTTTTCTCAATAAAACGAAAAGTTGGGTACTACCTTCATATTTGGGTATCAAACCTGGGGTAGGCAGGGTTGACCCTGTCTTTGGCCCAGCTTAGCAATCCATACAATAATCTATAAAGTATAAATCAGAATAAAAAAGCAAAAGAAAGACATGGACGTGTTAAATAGCAGACTAGTTTTAAATGAAGCTGGAAGGTGAATTTGACTTTTCAATATTGTTGAATTATGGAGCATTTGGAGGGAGGGATTGTGCAGGTGACTTCACTATGTTCAAATTTTGATTAGGGTAAGTGTTAACGCTACGTTGTGATAGTCACCAGTGATGACTTGGACCTCGTTTCAGAATTTAGCTGCAACTCAGTTGGGGTAACAGGGAAGCTGTTTTGTTGTTAAAACATTAGCATTCTCCTACTGCATGGTTATTTGTCTACATGTGTATAAAAAGGAGTTGATTATTTTGGTTAAGGGTGAATGCTAGCAGAAGGCTGCTGCTAGGCATTTCTTGCCGTTGCTAGTTTCTTTCTTGAAATAAAAATGGTGGATACCGTAGAGTAACTCATGTTGCTGTGACATAAGTTATCCTTACAGAAAGATATGTGACTACAATTGATATAAAGATATATAAATAAATGATGGGACCTCTTGATAATCCAACAAATGCTCTTGATTAGCTGAGGCTAACATAGCATAATGACGGTAACCATACAAAATTGCTAATTAGGTTTATCTCAACATAAAATATGCTTAATCTTTATCCTCTCCAAATGTATATAAAAATGGCAAGTGCGTACACATAATGTGCGCTCCACAAGACAAATCAGAACATGGGAAAGGAAGTAGGAAATGACCAGCAATTACCTGGAAGGAACTAGGATATGCTTTACTTTAAAAATGAATTCTAATTTTGTCTATGCCAGGAATAAAAATCTGTTTTAATTCGTGATAGCAGGAAAAGCACACGTGTAATCGAAAATGCTACTGATGACTACATTCCACTTAACTGTCTCTGTAAACCATGTCTATGTCAGAAGGCTGTATAGTGGAGTCCTGGAGTGAGGAAATCTGAATGGAATGTAGCATTGATAAATGTTATTAATTACACATGTGCTACTTCTGCTATGGTGTGTTAAGTTAGCTATGTGAAAGAGAAAAAAAAGCTCTTTGACAGTTGAACTGAGTGACTTTGCAGTGAAGCTCTGATATACCTGCTGCACTCCTTTTGCTGCTGTTGTTGCAGTCGTCCAATGATCTTTGTGCCTGTGTTCTTTAAACCAATCCCTAGTTCTTTAAATATCACTTTAAATCTGCCATTTCACCTTTCAGATCTTTGAACCTTGATAACTAACTTAAAGTTTTCACTGGTAATCTTCACCAGTATCTAAAGTCCACGGGGCTTCTGCCCTATCCCCTGCCTACAATTGGGTTAAACCTATTATCAGTCACCCAAACATATTAACCATATTATTTAACGTTTTTACTTTTACATCATCTCTCCATTTGGACCTCACTGATGGTGTGAGTTGAATAAGGATATCCTGTCATTGTGATTCGGACATTTTGACCTCTACTGTTTGCACAGAAGATTATCTAACCAAGCAAATATGTGAAACCTTGGAGTCATATCCACATTTGATTGGTTCACTGGATAATACAAGAAGATGACACTGAGCAGAACTGGCTGAAAGGGATTTTTGCACTATAGAAAACTTTTTGTTATAGGTCATGCTATGTTCCCTTTGAAGACAATCCTTATTCAAGCCAACTATCTGAGCAATGTAGAAACTGAGTGCTTCCACCTGTTAATGTGGTTAATTAAAATCAATTCAAACTGCATTACAGCAGACACTAATCTTTCATTTCCTGATTTCAGATATGAATATGGCCTTGTTAGATCAGCAGAGTTTCTCTCAGCAGTCCCAAACAGTGCTGACCTTTGAAGGATCGAAGCTCAAAATACAGGAGGATTCCTTATTTGGGACTGTCTTTGAAGCATGAGTCTAAAACCATCAACAAAAAGATATGGAGGGCAGTTGCCACACGGTTTAATGACTTCTTGATTTGTTTAAGTCAACGAGCAGTTCATTCACATACTTTGTCTGTAGCTCCAGGTTCTCACTCGCTCAACAGAGTGCCTCACACTATGCCAGTCTGATGTGTTTGGCAGTGTTTACCGTTGTGTATGGTGCAATGTGCAGTTCGGACTGTCATTCATACTTACACTGTAAATATGGGAAGCAGTGTAGTGGAAGGGATCTGAAAATTACTCCGCCGCGTGCCTCGGTGACGAAATTAATAAACGGAGGCATGGGAGCGTAACGGGTTTTGACAATGCAAGTCTCTCTCTCTCGTCCCATCTCTTTCTTCTCAGCCCCGCTGTCCTATTTTCCTCTCCCTCTGTCTCGACTGTGGCCTAATAAGGCTCAATTACACAGAGGTTCTTTCATTCATTATAGGCATGGGCCCCAGCATCTCTTTGTGGACTCCCTAATAAATACTAACGCAGAGGAATAGCCAGGGCCTGGGCTTACTTATGAACCCGTTAATAACCAGGTGCTGTTGCCGTGATGGAAACAGCTTTCTCAGCAGCCTGTCTGGCCACCGTGCGAACACAAACACAATGGACAGGGTTAAAAGAAACCAAAAAAGCGAGCTAGCGTTCTAGTTAGCCTCTGAGAAAATGCTTTGGCGAATGACAAGCGCCGGCAATTAGCGCATCCACAACGCAGGGGTAACCCTATACATCTTTGTCTGTTTCAATCACAGCGAGACGCCACTCATGGCAAGAATTAGTGCCGAGGATGCCATCAATTTCCCTTAACCTGTTTTATATTGCTCTGTGTAGGTGAATGCATGATAGATTGTTTTTGTCAGCCTATTAAAAGTGATGTTGGATGCGTTAAAGGCTGGAACGCACCCGTTGGGTCTAGAAGCGGCTGTGGGTTGTTTTTTTTTTTGCATCTGTGTGTGTGTTTGAACTCTTTTTTTAAAAAAAAGCCAATTCACACAATTTATGTCCCTCTCACTCTCTTCCGCTCCCATGACTAACCTTGATATCTAATGTAAATCACACTCCATACCACAAAAGACTTTCAGCTTGCTACTGTCCATAACATTATCGGCTGATACACACCCCCTCCTCTCTACACAACAGCTCAATCTGCCGTCCCAGAGCCTGTACACTGTCATTGGGAATCAGACAGACAGGCTCTTTATGGCGGTCTTTACGACTCCGACTGAAATAACTGTATTCCCCGGTGGGAGATAGAGTGGTGGTGGGAAATGTAACTGTATACATTTACTACGGTGAGCGAAGGAGTGGAAGAGAGAGAGAGAGCATATGTAAGATGAGAGATGTCCCACACTGGTCAATCAGAAGGACTATATTCATTCAAAACGCCATCTCATCTTTCCTCGCCCCTCTCTCGCTCCCTCTCATAAAGCGGGGACACGTTTCATCTGTCCGTCTCCTTCGTTCCCTCCTCGTTTTTGTCCATCCTCTCTTAAACCAGCAGCCGTGGCAGAGATTGCCGTCCGGGGTTGTCTTGCGAGATGAAAGATGGCACGGCTGTGGCGCTCGGGGACGATCGCACCCTCCGTGACGCGCACACACACACACAGTCACACACACACCTTCTCCCTCTCTCTTGCACCCACGTACGTCCCGCTCTTTCATTCGCCGCCGAAATGGTCCCTGCCTGGGCTAATTTACATAATACACTTCTGACACCTTTACTTTATTCATCAATCACACCCAGGCAGCTTCTCCAGGTCCGGGCTTTTGTCTGAGCATGTCTGTGGCTGTGTAAGGCTCGGCACAAAAGATTAATTTCACAGCTTTTTTCCCCCTCTCTTCTTCTTCTAATTCTTCTTTACCCTGTCCCTCTGCCTCCAACCCCCCCCCCCACCCTCCCCACATCATACTCCTTCCTCGTTCATCCCTCGCTTTCATTTCACAGATGCAAAGCCCACAGAATGACAGCAGCCAGATAATGAAAACAACAATGCAAGCATTTCCCCCCCCTCTCCTTTAACTCTGCCATGTCATATTCTGAGATTCTCTCAACACTGTATTATTCTTCTCTTTCACAGCTTCCTCCTCCACCCCACCCACCCCCCCAATGTTTCTCTGTCTTGTTCATCCTCTTCCTCGTCTGCACCTCCACCATCTGTTTGCTGTATTTTTTTCATCTTCGTCATCCCTCCATACTGTACTCGGGCCGACCAGAAACAGATTCCCTGTCAGTCCTCATCCTGCTCTCCTCCACCTGTCCAACTTCCTCTCAGTTTCTGCGTTTGAATTTAAAACCTCGCACGCCGGCGGCGAGAGTTTGAAGTTGTTCAACTCTTGTAAAAAAAACAAAAAAACAACAGTAACCAAAAAAAAAGAAAGCGTGAGGAATATCATAAATCATCATATGTGATTAAAACAATGAACACAGCGTGTTGTTTATTGGTTCCCTCCGTCATTATCGACCAGCAAGTGTGCCTCACATTTCAATTACCTGAAATAAATGAAATAGGGCTTGGAAATCTCACGCTTGTTCGTCGATGGAGATGAGAGGGCAACTGTCGCTCAGATATCAATTTTTGAACAGATGGGTTACCATGAGGGGCCATATCTCCCTTTCAATTAAAAATCTGAAACAGTCATTGTCTTAACTGTTGTTCAAAAAACCCCACAGATGGGTTTTGTTTATGTCCACGTCGGACTGAGCCTTTTGTTTTATTTTATATATTTATATATTTCTTTTCTGGCCACCAGGGGACATCTGTGGTTGTAGTGGGTGGCTCCCAGCTTGAAATGGGCCCCAAAAGAGCATTCAGGCAAGTGAAGGAACAAATAACAATAATTTTAAAAAAAAAGAGCAGCTGGGTAAATCCAGGTGAGGACAAGTCTCTGCTCTGTAGAAGCTCTGACCCTGAGGTCAAAGCAAAACGAGCGTGGAGACTGCACACCTGGGTGACACTGCCTCATCACCCCCTCCCCCTAACCGCACACCATTTTTGCCCTTGCCCCATGCCCCTTCAGCCCCTCCCACACCTCTCACACTGTGTGGCATCTGAACCCAGCCAACGGGATAATTAGCCCCAGAGGCCAGTTTAGCAGGATGGAAAACAGCATTTCACTGAGTCTTCTGCACCAAATAGCAGTGGAACTCTGTTGGCATCAACATTGCTTGTTGACCCCTTACTGACTTTCGGTGTTGTTATTAGCGTCTGTGAGTCCATAGCACTTATCATTTTCATGGAGAGCAAAGGTCAAAACCCAAAATAAATCAGATTCCTTTGGAGGATAGAGCTGGAATGTGCAGCTTGACCTGGGGCATCTGAGCACAATTACAAAGATAAGTAGATGTATTGATTGTTGATCAGTACGGAGAAAAAACAAAGAATGTATGAGGATGTCTCACTTTTCAGTCATGGTTGGCCTTTGGTTTCTTAACTGCTGGCAGGGCTTTAATCATTTAGATGAACTGGCCCTTTAAATAGTAGAGAATTGCCAGTGTGTTTAAGATAATCCCCAAATTATTAATTTGTGAGTATCAACACAAATCTACTGTGTGTGTCGCTCACAAAACTGTTTCATCAGTTTATTCATGATTTCCAAAATACTGAAAGTTCTGTTTATGTAATGATTTTGTAATTTTGTAATTTCCCTGACTTTAGAAGCTAAATGTATCTGTTATGATTACTAAAGCCCAATCTTGGTTTCATATTAATCAGTTTGACTTTTATTTGAGTTAAGCTTTTATGCCAAAGACCATCCGTCTACCCATAAAGACTGTTGAATTTAAATATTAATAATAAAAAAGGTCAAGTTGGTTACATGTAATGTAATAATGTCCAATAATGTCCAGTAATACTGACTTTATTTTTCATTAAAAAATTAATTTCAAAACGGTAAATACACACAACTTTATTGCTCTAGAGAAGAGCCTGTGGTTTCCTCTATACCTGCTTGTATTTTATCAACTCATTGAAGTTGGAAGAAACAAAACCAGCTCCTGTTAACAATTTAACATTAGTTTTTTTTCTACTATTGTAATTGATCAAACTTTCAGGTCCAAATTACTCAAAAAAAGCAGATTGTGATTTACTGTTAGGTCCTCATTAAAACGCTCTGTGATGAGAGTAACTGATTAAGTCACACCAGTTTTAGGCTACATTCAGTCTCATTAAAAACTCACTGTTACATTATTGTTTGTTCATTAGAGGCAGAGGCTGTCGCAGTATATATTCTGACTTGTTTATAATAGCCACGTCTTGCAGTACTGAATTTTATATGCTTGCCCTCTGGCTAAAACTAGTGCATCAGCCCACTATACAGAAATTGACAGATTTTGGTATTTGGTGTTCTCGACATGACCGTGCAAAAATATCTACTCATCACTGGTTTTTATTTCACATAGATGCTCTGGTTTTCCATAAAGTACACAAGGATGAAAACTGTTTCTTTTCAACACCAGTTTAGCTCTCACTCACCAGTTAAAAACTTAAATAAGGTGTACATAACCTCTGTTATAAACTTAATTATTAGCATGTTATAGCTATAGCTAATAATTCAGGAAAACTAAGGCCTACAAACAACGCTTGAATAGATTGAGCATCATTTGTTAAATCTGTTAAACTGTGCAATAAGTGAGATGAACATGTGATAGACCTCCCTCCCAATATACAAAACCCATTCAGTAACACTAAAAATCATTAACAATGGCATATTGCAAGTGATTTTGATCACGAATATGCTTATGCATCAGCACAGATAACGGCATTTAAGTAGAATGAAGCCTGGAGAGACAGCTGTAATATATGTAAGAGTAGATGCTGATTGTCAGAGAGACACTGATGCTGATTAGTAGTTCGGCCAGCAGCTTGCAGCCAGTCAGTCTGGAGTGCTCGCTTCAGTTCAGTGGGCTTGACAGATGTTGATTGTGCTTGGTTCTGGACTTTGACAGAATATCCACATTATCAGTCCACCCTTGTGGAAGTGTCTTCTACCAAACACTTTGGGACAGCTTGCAGGACCAGTCGTTCCTGAGGAGAGATGATTTGATAACCTTTGTTTTGTAATTCATACCACTGGCTAAATAATGTTTAGAGATTGTTCAGAAATATAGCCAACAGAAAAAAGACCGGAGAATCCAGAGTGACTTGAGTGGATATATTAGGGTTGGAGTAAAGAGGTTCAAGATCTGCTATAATGATTCCTGTATTTGGATTGTACACCACAACTAGAAAAAGGAGCTTTCTACTGACACAGCTAGCCTAATTCTATCTTTTGCCTTTTGAGAAACCACCCATATTTTAATGACTTTGAAAAACAAAGGTTATGGCGTGTGATGCAGCCAATTCCCCTGGAAGAAGTTGACTTTGAGTTTATGCCAATAAACCGAACACATTCAATGTACACCCACTGAGTACATTTACAGATTCCATTATATTGCCAACTTCATTTGACTAGATTTCATTAAGTTTTACATTTAACATTGCACTTAACAAAATTTCATAGAAATTTACACGTGAATGAATTACTTAAAGTTAGTATTTTGAGTGTAAATACTTTTTGGATCTACCAACACCTGGTTTACACTGGTGAGATGCTGGTTTCTATCCCTTTAAGGAACCTGTCCACATTTCCAAAGGTTTGACGAGATTCTGCTGATGGACGAAAATCTGTGGGAGGAAAATCAGAGTAAAGAGGAGCTATGGGTAATATTAGCAAATTATGGTTGAATTTTTACATTTGAACACTGAAATTTTGTGGTGCTGGACATCTGCTCACCATCTGGTGGCAACATCTTCTTTCACTGGGCAATAGGAAAGTGGACTTTTCATTCCTACTGGTGGAAAGTAGCAGAAGTAATCCCACTGTCCCACAGGACTATCTTAAGATGCTTTTACTTTTATTTTTCTTGAGCTAGAACATTTAGAGAAAGACAGCTGCAGGTTTTTTTGTGTCATGTATGGTATGTGAGGCAAAGACAAATGGAGTTCCACCTTCTTTAGCATAAAGAAATATGGCATATTTGGCATATATATAAGCTTTACATGTCACGACTCTAATAGCATCTTTTTACGACATTGGAGATAAATGACATTGGAATTCTATCTTGTTTATTTTGTTTTTGATTCGGTAATGCATGACAGTCAGAGTCTGCTGATTGGCCCATTTACTCCTGCATGGACAGCAAAGTTGATCCTTCGTCGGGAGTCAGGGTCATTATTAAGGAGAAAACTCACTGTCACATCATGAGATCCTCGTGCTTTTCATCCCAAGGACTTTCCACTTCTCCAAGCAGGTGTTTAGAAGTCTGGATTAACACCCCACCATCGTTACACACTCTTTTTTTCGCCATTGTTCCTTCCCTCCCCTCCATTTCTCCCTGAAGAAAATTAACACTCTCCTCCTACCCCAGGTGGCTAGGGGAGGGGCGGCCGGGATGGAGAGGCGGGGAGGGCGGAGGAGTGTCGAGAGCTGATTTATCTGAGCCTGTCAGGCCCTGGGAGGCCTCGGTAGGTGTTTGTGTGTGTTGGGTGAGGGTGGTGGTGGTGGGGTTCTGTGTGTTTACAATAGGTGCAGGGAGAGAAGTGTCTCTCCCACCTTGGCCCCTGGGTTGGCACAGCGGAAGCCCCTCTCTGTCTCATTAGGATGTGTGTATGTGTGTGTGTATTATACAGGGGTGCAACAGTGTGACAGTTCAAAGTGACATTCACACTTTTTCTCCTGTCCTCTTTCTCACTTTTACACACACAGCAAAACCACACACACACACACACACACACACACACACATAAACACAAAGGAGTGGGAAAAGGTGTCAATATGTGACGTTAGTCCCGATGCCTATATGATACCTTGATTCAGTTGCAAAGCCAGCAAGTAAAGATTGGTCATCCACCAGCTCTTCTAAATGGGCCACTTATATATACACACATAATACGTCTGTTAGGTGTTTTATTATTTACTCATTTCACACTGAAAAAGAAAACTGTTATGTTTGTACTGCTTTTCATCACTAAGGGGGAATCCCCGTCTTTTCATATTAACAGTGTGGTAAATAACCTCCACTTTTAGCACATTCTTAGGCTTAACTCTAAACTATTAATTCCCCAGGGATACCACATGACCCTCTTACAACATACCAATTACCCACTGCTTCTCAAATTCAATTTTTAACCTTGCAAAAATTAGGCCAAACTCCTGCTAGATTTAGTAAGTGCCTATCTATAGCTGTATGTGACTTTTTTCAGTATCTGCCAAGCCACCGTCCCCCTTTTTTGATGGGAACTATATCACTGGTAGCTTTATTTCTCCTTCTTGTGAAGCAGGATAGACAACAAGAATGCGTGCGATGGTATTTGTATGGTGGAGTCGGAGGTTTAACATCATGAGTCATGAGTCATGAGGTATTTCTGGACAATGATACCCCCAATGATTGTTGGTATACCATCTGAAATACTTGTATATTAAGCACCACTGCTTTGTGATTGGGCAGAAAAAAGTGGTGTGGCTTTGTTTGGTTTCACTATATTGTGAAATGCAGAATTATTCCATGTCAGCCCACCTGGACATACCTGTGTGACAGCACCTGCAGGGTTACTGCACATTCTGGCACCCAAAACTGAATCCTGGACAGAAAACACCTGTCCCATGACCACAACCAACTTCACACCTGATAAATGGTAACACGAAGACTGATGTTAAACATAATTGTTACCCTCTTTTTCTTTTTATAAAAATATTTCCTCTTCCATCTTGCTTTTGTAAATCACTATGATGTGGACGGGTTTGTTTTTGGCAGCCAGTCAGAGGCAATTTCTCTTTCCAAGATTGGATTTTTGAGCAGATTCCCTCTTGAAGCAGATTTTCTCATCTCTCTTTCCTCTTCTTTTATGTGCTCTGGCAATATAGAGGTACCTCTCTGGCGCCACCTTGCCAGATCACACTTTCTTCCTGGTAAAAGTGAGTTTTTATTCTCCACTGTTGCCAGATGCACATACTATATTTGGTTTGCTGGGGTTAGTCTGTATTTTTGCACAGTACTTACCTTACTGTATGAAATGGCTCGAGATAACAGTTGTAAAGAAGCAGTATATACAAATAAATGACAGTAAATTAAAATTGAGTAAGCTTTAATTACTCAATATTTGCATTAAGAAGAACACATTTGTACATGTGGAAATTTACTTTATAGTTCTTGGACATACAAAAAGTTTAAACTGAACAAAATGTGCATTAAAATCCATCATATGTGTCAATAACTATCAGTCCTAAAATAGTTTATACACTATTGTTTTTTGCAGGTGTGGTAAATGGTAATGATAAGTTAACTAGTAGTAACTAGAACTTTTCAACTCTAACTGAGCAATGATATTAATTGTAAAGTGTGTTGGTGTTTTACTGACACAGTCTACTACAAGGTGATGACTGGTGGTGCAAAACACTGCAACATAGATAGGCACTGATACAGAGACCTGTAGATAGGGATACATGCCTTTAATACCTGTTCTAGAAACTTGGAGATTTCTTTGTTGTTCAGAAATATGATGAGCAGATGTCCTACATTATGTCAGCATTTTAAAAATCACACACCGTGAGTGATCTGAGTGTGAAATACTGAATGCTCGTACTGTAGCAACCTGTCAACTACAAAGTGGGCCCACCCTAAAATATATTCTGTTTTATTATACCTTATCTTTTATTATGTTTCTGGACAGTAATGGGAACCATAATTTACACTTTGAATGTCATGTTGTATGCAGTAGGGCTTGAAACTAGAGTGTGAGACCATGAACTCATCATACTTACATTACAGATAAAGTGGTGGGGTTGTTTTCCCAGAGACATCTCTAAAATAGGACTTGTGGTCATTAGAAAGAATGCAGGTTTCAACACTGTCCATATTCTGTTTATATTATAGTCTCTGTATAAACACAACTGCTGTTTTCAAAGTCATACAAATAGTTCAACATAACCAAGTAAGGTAAAAGTGTACAAATATTTGACTCAGTGAAAATAGCCTCTTATTACAAATATTTGTAGATATTTGAAATCGATCAGTGTCGCTTTCTAAATCAACCCTTTTTTTCCCCATTTCCATTTCCTTTTTTTTTTTTACACTTGAATTGTGCAGCGGTGTTTATTTAACTGCTGCTTCATTGTCAGCAGTGCAGTTATTAACCCAACACCTCCTGTTTGGGCCTTCCTCGCATTAGCATACAGGATTTATTTCACTAAACCCATTAAAACTAATAAGCACACAATTACCAAGCACGTAGCAGAGAAATATGCATATCAAAAACGCCAGAACTGTCATATTGTCCTGAACGTGTGCCAGGCTCTCCATCCTGACCATGTGGTCCGGGATTATAATAAAACTGTTCTCTGAAGAAGGCGAGTACTTTCACAGTTAGGGCTGCTTACTAATTGGACAAACATAATTACTGAGTTCCGAGAAAATGAGCATTGTCTTCATTCATCATGTTAGAAAATCTTTATCTTTTCTTTTCCTTTTTTTAAACAGCTAGCTTGCGTGTGTGCAGGCACTTAAAGGTAAAGGTCGTAGCATATGGTTGCCACAGATGAAAATGAGGTTTAAAAAAAGATATCAACCAGGGAGCTGTGAGAAAGCCTTTTTTTAACTGACAGGGAGCAACAATGAAAAGATGAGGGCTAGCGATAGCATAAATTAGTGAGGAGCAACTCTTTTCTTTTCTGATTTCTTCTTCCAGATGCCCTCTCCCGCTCACCCCCCCTCACTGTCACTTGCAATCTCCCTCCCCTTCCAAACCCGGCTTCCACTCTTGATCTATCTTTCTCTCTTTAAAGATGGGCAGAGTGTCACAGAAGAGAAGGAAGGAAGCGAGGAGGAGGAGAAGGAGGGGAAGGGAAGGGAAGAGGGGGGTATGCACTATGCAAAGCAGGGCCTCAGTAGCCAAAGTCGGCAGGCTGAGATGAGGTGTCAGCATTGCACGGGCGCACTGATGTATGAATGCGGCGAAATCAAACGCGTCACTCAGCAGACAGGAGGGGGCTGGAAAGGTGAAACCGCGTGCCGAGAGAGAGCAGCTGTACATCGGCGTCAAGGTGCTACCGTCCCTCCCTCCCTCTCCTCCGCTATCACTCTCCTCTTTTCTTCTCTTGTTTTCTTCTTCTTGTTGTTGTATTCCACTTATTTATTTATTTGCCTGCTCTTCTTCATCTCCAACTCTGTGCCGCTGAAGAGGCCACAGCCCTAACAAGGTACAGCGGTCACAAAGAGGGAGCGACAGAAATAAAGAGACACAGCTACTCAGAAAATATTAGCATATCCCCTAAGGAATACCAACTAAATTGATACCAAATGAACCCAACCCCTCCTCGTCTTCATTTTCACTCCTCTCCCCCTCCTCTCCCCCGCTCCCTCTTCTGTCTCCCAGACCTCTCCCAAGGTGTCACGGTGTCTTATTCATTAATATGTGTAAATCCTTGTTTTCATCAACACGGCAGACGGCGGGCGACATCGGGTGGGCCGGTGTCACCGCCTATCTCCGCAACTCCGGTTCATCGGCTGAGGCTCATCGCTAGGATGAGTGAGAAGAAGCTGGGAGCAGGAAAATAGGGAAGGCACAGAAAAGGGTAAACAGAGTGGGGGGGGGGGGGGGGCAGGTAGACTGAGAGAGACAGACAGCTTGTTTGATTAGATGGTGACTTCATTTCAATTGCAACATATTTGTTTTTTGTTTGCTTTCTTTTTGCTATCTGTTGTGATGTTTGTGGTTTAAGGTGTCGCTTAACTGCTTCCTAAATAGGTGTTTAGATTTTGCCGTGTCTGTAATCGTTATGTAATGTGGCATATGTTTCTATTGCAGTGTGGATGTATGTGGTGAACAAAAGGATATTTACAGCACTAGCAAACAAATACTGTGGGAGGCTGAAAATCCAGCTGTAGAAATAGAATGAGCAATTTAATAGTCATTCACCAAAAAAACTTCTAGGAGTAAAATAATTTTGGGAATTTTAGACAGTCATTGAATTGATACTTACATAGCACCTTCCTACTCAATTTGGCCACTCAAACTGCTTTCTACTACAAGTCTTATTCATCCAGTTACATAGTATTCATACTCTGCTTTTAAGGTGGTGTCGGTGAGGCGGATGCTGTCCAAGATAAAGACAATGTTGGACAATGTTGTCCCTCCATGACATGCTGGTCAGTCACAGGAGCACGTTCAGTGAGAGACTGAGATTACCGAAAAGCACCACTGAACGACACAGGAAATCATTCCTGCCTGTGGCCATCTCCCTGTACAACGCATCCACTTAACACACTGTTTGCTGCTACAGCTACACATGTTTCTTTTCCAACTATTTATTTATGAGTGACTTATGTATGTATGTATGTATATATATGTATATATTGTACTATTCTTAGTTAGTGTATTGTCTGTCTTGTCTTAATGTTGGTTTAAAATGGAGCACTGTAACAAAAAATAATTTCCCCCAGGGATCAATAAAGTATTCTGATTCTGATTCTGATTATCTATACCTAAGCAATTTTATCTAACATTCACACAAACACTGTGATGGATGCAACTTGTGTTTCAGAATCCTTCGATGCTTCTATACATGGGCAGGTGGAGCCAAAGATTGATCCACCAACCTTCAACTGATAAACCTAGAACTGGTAAACAACCCACTTTACCACCTGAGCTATCATCACCCCCAAGATGGATGTAGTCACACTGACATCATTGGTTTGCAAAATTCTAGAAACTAATCGAGGCCTTAATTTACAAAAGCCAGGTCTCATGGTTGATATTCAGTCACTGGGAGACTCTTTAGTCTCTTAACATCTAGTGTACCATACAGAATCAGCTTGATTTTTTTCCACAATATACTTTTAAGCAATAAATTGTGAAAATATGCTGGATGTACAAATATGATACAAATTAAACTACTACTTCAGTAGACTTAACTTTAAAAAATTCTTGCCATTATTTTAATTGGTTCAGGCTATAAAGAGCTAATGTGTATACCCACCCCTGTATACCAGTCAACAGGATCATTTACTCTCACTGGTAGCTGCTTTTCAGTTTCAATCTGGTCGCCACAACACTGATAATCTCTTCCCGTGTATGTAGCCTGTTGCAGCTTAGTTAAAGTGTGGACTGGGGTCTTAGATCAAGGGCTGAGGGTTGTTTTCCTGTACACTTTCATACGACTGTAAAACTGTATTGCCTTTGCTGACTGTTTGAAAGAATGCATGTTCAAGCACTGGGCTATAGTTCATACTGGGAAACGAGGTGCAAAAAGGGGGAAAAATGGACAGTGTCAGCACACAAAATGACTCTGTATTTTATTCATATTCTACTTTCTGATACCAATCTGGCGTCCAGGTACCTGAATTGGACTTTTGGCACCAATTTGTTAAGGTTTCTGAGTGTGGCACACTCAGTGGAGAGATTAAAATGCAGCTCCGTGTTTCATTCCTGTTGGATCAAATTTGAGTGGAGTTGCAGGTGAGGATTTTAGAACAGGTTAAAAAGTATCACCATTTAATGACTAATTGTTAAAATGTTGTTATTCACTCTAATTTACATGTTTGAGCAAAAGTAAACATGACAAGTTTTGCTGGAGTTTTTCAGATATTAGTAGTTTTTTAATCGGTCCAAGAAAAGTGTCCATTATATTTAACCATTACTTAACCCTCTACAAGGCTACAATAAACAGACATGGAACAAAAATACAACAAGTACAAATACAAACTTAGGCATAGCTGCAGCAATTCTCGATGTATTACTTGTTACTACTTGAAGTAGTATTCGTGTATGTTACTTAATTATTCCCTGCAAAAAGTAATTAATTACACTTCTAGTCCTAACGAGAACACACACGATCATTCTTGATCATTCTACATCTCAGTGATTCCACTGTAGATGAAGTCCAAGTCTGACTGCGTATCAGAAGCGCAGGCTCTGGCTGCTTGGCTGACCTACACTCAGTGTTAACATCAGTGTGAGTTATTCACTAGCTTTTTGTAAGAATGCTGTCCGAGCAGATCCTGGCAAAGACCTGATTCTGTGTTACAGCCTGTTTGCACTTGGCAGCCATGTTCTTGCCCATTTGTTCAATAAAAATAAAAGCAATGTCCACATCTCCAGTCCTCAAGAGATCCACTGTTTTCCTTCACCCTGCACACAAACTGAAGTCAGCTGATTGCAGCAAGTTTGATCATTTTATTTTTATCCACCGATTGTGCATGAAATTGAACCTTTGTAATGCAAGTAAATACATAATTGCAATGTGAATACTGAAATTAGTAGAGCACTTTGTTGTGTTTCATTTCTGTTGGATCATTATATTACTTTGTATTACTTTGTAATGTATCACGGCCAACAGCCATCTGGAGGAGTGATAGTTTATGGCTCTGTCATACTATACTACAAATAGAAAGGCAATCTGTTTGTAACTAGGAAAAATCAGTGGTTGCCTATTAATTGCACTGTGTTTTTTTTTTTAGTCAGAGACTGTAGTAGTTGCACCCGACATGGACACACTTGTTGTAGAGGTGATTGTATAAGTCACCTGGTGGGAGGGAATCAAAAATCTCTGGGATCATCAACATGTTTTTTTGGCAAATGTGAGACGAGCCTTTGTTTCTCAACTCTTTTTTTATATTGTGGCTTGAGCTGCTGCTTTTTGAGATCTGTTAGCTTACTTTGTCTCTCAGGTTCTATAGTATAGGACATGCAGATAGCAACAGATTTACAACAAGCAGCAAGAGATTTGTGATCTTTTTCCCAATTTCTTACAGTTTATCTTCACATTATCACAAACAAATTGCATATAATTGCCAACTTGACCATAATTGATAAACTGTTGGAAGGCTGATCCCATCTTATTGTGGTTTTACCTGTATCACTGTCTTCGAAGCGCAGCGGCACGATGGTTAGCACTGAAAAGGTCCCGAGTTTGACTCCACCAGGTGGTCTTTTTGTGTGGAGTTTGCATTTTCTCTGCATGTTTGCGTGGGTTCTCTCCGGATACTCCAGCTTCCTCCCACAGTCCAAAGACATGCAGTTAGTGAGGTTACGTTAATTGGTGATTCTAAATTGCCCATAAATGTGAATGTAAGTGCGACTGGTTTTCTGTGTCTCTGTGTTAGCCTTGCAACAGACTCGAGACGGTGTATCCATGCTTTATCCCGCCTCTTGTCCAATGGTAGCTGTGATAGGCTCCAGCGCCCCACGACCAAAAGCAAAAGAGAATAGATGGATGGGTGTCTTCAAGGGAACAGTTTCATAGGCAACACTGCAAGTTCATTGCACATGTCACATGTTTCAATAATTATGGTCATGCTATGGTCTCCAGCCGCTGTCTTTGGTGAAGACTATAGCATGTGTTTAGCAGTGTGACTACAGAATGTAGAAACCAGATTATAAAGAACACAATAATAATAACAACATGGTGTTTAATATAAAATTAATTTGATATAAAATATAAACACAGTTGAGAGGAGGCAGCATGCATGTAAATACTCCTATATTGAATGGGAGAATGTAGCATTAATCCTCCAAAAAGTTTTTAAAAGTTAAGACATTATATGGGCATCAGCAATTCTACTTTTGGTCGCAGATTATAAATTCTCTTGTGTTGCTAAAATTCACAAATTTACATAAAAATATCTCAAAGGTCCTTAAAAGTGAACCATGACCCTGCCGTGTACTGTGAAAACAAAATGTTAAATCGTGGACTCTCCTCTACATCATCAGCGCTACGATACGGAAACACTGACGCTAAGCGCTAAATCTGACGCAAAATCGTCTGTCACTTTTTGCCCTGAATCACATGTATTAGCACATTTAAAAGCAAATCAAGTTGCTTTGCCCCTAAGTGCACTCATGAAGGTATTTAAGATGAGTCATCCCTTTTAAGAGCACATAAGTGGAAACAGTCACAGCCACATTTGAAACCACTTAGTTGAAACAATAGAAAAAGAATGCAATTTGCACTGCTGGAATTAGGTTGTCTGACTAAATGTGGTGATCTGGCTTCTTGAAAAAAAAAGTTTCCCATACAAGCAGAGCCTGTTTGCTCCTGACATATGCTGGACATATTAAATTATACAACATAGAGGAAAAAATCAATTAATGGCTTAGGCAACAAGTAATAAACTGTAGCTGCTCTGACATGTCGGGATGGAACTCTTGTGACACTAATACATGCTGCGTTATTTGAATAAGGGCTGAAGGCTTACTCCATTGATTTTATTACAGAAACAGCAAATTGATTTAAATAACACTGCTAATGGGAGAGTGAAATGTAAAGGTTGGATGTTGTAGTGGAACCACTGCAGGGTTCCTATCCATAAAGGCTTAAAGTAGGGACACAGTTTTATTGCTACACCTACTTGATAATTGCAGCTAAGCATCAGTCTCCCATTCCTGAATATAAGCAATTCAACCTGTTAGCATCCACCAGGTCAACGGGAACTAGTAGTATGCAATACTGTAAATTTTTGTATTGATCCAATACCAAGTAAATATTGCTGATACCAATGCTGATACTGATCCTTTTAACCTAGAGAGCAGTGTGTCATGACTCATGGAATCAGTTGTCACCCGTTTGCAAATTCTGAACACATTTTAATGATCACTGGGATTTACACTTTCCACAATAATTAGTTAACGCAATAAAACACACCTTTCAGCTTTTCATGTATTTTGAAACTGGGATTTTTGGAGCAATGGAATGTAATAAATGACTTTGGGTCAACTTCTGTCGGTAAATGTTTTATGAGCTCTCAGTTTCAACGATACCCCACCTCCAAATTTACACAAGTCACTAGAAACCTGGTTGGTGTGGAGGTGTTAATAAAAAGACTATAATCCTGAAATCAATATTTTAAAAAACATCTTTTGAATTCTGAAACAAAATCCAAACCTGACCCCACACAGGGTGCGTGTGTCCTAATGGATCTTAAGAAGCAAAGTCCCTTTGCTCATCAGCGCCAGTAATACGGCGATGGCCTCCCCACGCAGTTCTACCAATATCCCAGCAAGGGACAAAAGGCAGATGTCTATGTATCAAGAGTCTGCTACCATTCACATTAATCCCATGTTGCATTGCAAACAGCTCCTCTATTACCAATGCTGCCCCGCCATGAACTCGCCACTGAGCGCACGCAATCCACACGAGGCATGAGGGATGCATCGTGCAGCGCTAGTATGTTAAGATTTCATTTAGATTTCATTCATGCTTTAAGATATTTCTTGTGTGGAAGCTGTACAGGAATATATATTCCATGAATGGGAAATACCCAGGCATGGATGTGTGTTTGTGCGCATCCTGCACTAGAGGGCCATTCGTCGACGAACAAGGCCCTTGCCGTTTTCAATTTCCAGAGGTGTCAGCCGGACCCGAGGAATGCTGGAAGCTGATACATCAGCTGAGCCGCCAGCCCTATTGTGTGTCTTCACTTCATACACAGATAGCCTGAAATGTATGGGCGTAAATTCTGAGCCATTGTCAAAGACTAATGCTGGCAGGTGGCAATAGCGGTGGCTGATGCCTTGATTATATTCATAAACAACAGGTTAACTTGTTATGCAGGACATAGATAGAGTCAGGATGGCATTCAAAGCACTTTTCATTGATGCTCACAAAGATAAGAAGGAGCGCATTTGAATGGGTGCATTATTTGGCAGGAAAGATGCATTCATTTTTCTCAGTGTGTCTGTCTGTTTGGCTACAGCTTGCTCCACTCTGTCCGACATCGTGTGCTTCTTTGTCCCGATGCAACAGCAACATCTGCGTGAAGTGTGGCGCACAATGGCTGCACATACAAGCATGTAAACACACAAACATTTTGCTACACATCACTGGAGGTGTCGTGTTATTTGACACTTGCTGGCTACTTATCGCAACTTTCCTGTTACTACAAACCTGACAGCATCTAGTATATGGTCAGCTTTGGCAAATGAACCGGCCTTTTAAATAACATAAAGGGAAACATAATGCTGCACCTTTGAGGGAAACGTCACATCTGTAAAGCTGGAAGTCCAGCAACACAAAAATAAAACCACAACTAATGAATTCATAAATAGCCTGCCTGTCTACACTAATGTTTTGAATGCTACATTTCTATGCACGTAATAATAGAATCATAATAAGAACTGCAGATTTGATGTAAGAAAAGAAAAATGAAAGAAAAAGAAATACTAACAGCTGTGCTGAAGCTTATAGTTAATCGGGAGATGTAAGCAGTGATGTTTAGATGGTCCTTTAAGAAAAAAGGAAAGAAAAGATAAACAAAATGTTGTGTATTACTACATGTAAAATACAGTGTCAGTATTGTTTTATGGTTGTTTATTGGGTACAGTGGATTTATACTGGGCTGAGACAGATCACAGACCTGTCCATGGTTCACACCCGTATGACAGCTGGGATAGGCTTCAGCCCAGCCACCCGCTGCCCTGAACTGATTAAGCAAAAAATGTTTAACAAATGCATGGATTCATACTTTTTGTTAAAGAAGGAACATTAGAACTGCAAATTCTTCTGACTCCATCCTGACATGCACCCTCCTAGAGTGTAACTACACGTCACCATCATTGTAGCCATACAGGTATAATGCTCTATGTAGCTTCACCACAGCCAGTAAGGTGGATGTACTCACCTGGAATACATCTTGGACAATAACAGACTAGCATGAAGAGAAGTGACTGGCAATAACACAAGGTCTCTCCTTGACAGCAAAGACTGCTTATTCCCTCTTTGCCTGCAGATTTCACTGTGGAGAGATTTTATTTGAATTTCATTGTTCAAATGCTATAGATATGTGCTAATGTTTATTTAATCTTACAAGGCTAGGTAGATAGATTGCTTCTTGTCAAGTCGTCGAGGTCTAGTGTGATGCACAAAAGGATTCAACTGCTAAGAAACAAAGAAGCTAAAATAAAATCAGTGATATGGTTATAACAATATTACTGACAAAAAATAGTCAGCAGATACAGCTCTTTGTTTTTGACACATACACCCTCTTTCTCAACACAACTACCTAGTAGATGATAGCAGATAGATGGCAGTCATTGCGACTCTGTGTTGCCCTTAAGGCATTTCTCTGAATAAATAGGTTCATAAGTTTGAAATAAATAATTCTAAAAAGATTTGCCATTAAGAAATTAATATGTGTTGTTAATATGAATAATTCATGCTTTACATACGTTTTAGTTAAAAGGAAAATATCGCTAAAATGTATTTCCTGTTCTGGTGGGGCACTTCCGGTTCCGGTCGAGCACTTCCGGTTTTGGTCAAGCGCTCGGTTTTGCTGAGAAACAGGCTCCTCATGCTAAATCAGAATCAGAATCAGAATACTTTATTGATCCCTGGGGGAAATTATTTTTTGTTACAGTGCTCCATTTTAAACCAACATTAAGACAAGACAGACAATACGCTAACTAAGAATAGTACAATATATACATATATATACATACATACATACATAAGTCACTTATAAATAAATATTTGGAAAAGAAACATGTGTAGTTGTAGCAGCAAACAGTGTGTTAAGTGGATGCGTTGTACAGGGAGATGGCCACAGGCAGGAATGATTTCCTGTGTCGTTCAGTGGTGCTTTTCGGTAATCTCAGTCTCTCACTGAACGAGCTCCTGTGACTGACCAACATGTCATGGAGTGGGTGGGAGGTGTTATCCAACATTGTCTTTATCTTGGACAGCATCCGCCTCTCCGACACCACCTTGAGGGAGTCCAGCTCCATCCCCACAACATTGCTGGCCTTACGGATCAGTTTATTAAGTCTGTTGGCATCTGCGACCCTCAGCCTGCTCCCCCAGCATGCAACAGCATAGAGGATCGCACTGGCCACCACAGACTCATAGAAAATCCTCAGCATTTTCTGGCAGATATTGAAGGACCTCAGTCGCCTCAAAAAATAGAGACGACTCTGGCCCTTCCTGTAAAGGCAGTATGGAGATGTAATCTAATGCCATCTACTCCGAATTATCAGGCCGGAACGCCGTAAGTTACTTTATATGACAGTCTGTACAGATAACTTTGGATATTAATGTGTATTTGCTAACATGAATGTTTTAGTGAGAGTAATGCACTTTATTGATGTAAACATGCTTCTGCCTGTTGAGATGGAGTTTATTTTCTGTCATTTCAGTTTTCACCACATGTTCATGGAGACAATTAAACAAGCTGCAACTAAACTCCAGGGTCTTCATTTGTGGTTTAACTCGGTGTCACCAACATCCTCGTTGAAAACACTACAGACTCTATGTGGGGATGTGACTCTAAAGCAGGTGTCATTTTAATAACATGTGTTAGAATGCATGCAAAAAGACAAGGCAGTGCTAAAGCGGCTGTGATCAGATGTGAGTCCTAGTGGCTAATGGCTAATGCTTCTTTATGAAGTAGAGGTGTCTGAGGAGGATGCTTGCCTTATGAAGCTCTCTTATATGAAGACCACACCATCTTTGTGCTGTGTGGCTCAGACGACCGGGCCATAGACCTCACTAGGTGTTAGCAGCCTGGATTTCTGTTTATTATATTTGGAAATAAGAGCTTCATTTTGATTTAATGTGATTCCCCATATATTTCATAAAGCCTGATGTGCTGGTGGAGTTTTGTTGGACGTGGAGAAATACACAGGGCTGATATGCAGGGAATCATTTTCAAAAGTAGATATTGCCAGGTCAGTTGATGTTGTCGAAATTTGTTCCAGAAGCTTGTTCTCCAGGAGATTTGGTAGCTTTAATGCGTTCAATGATATATGATTTACAGAGGTTTTAAGAAGCCTATGTCAAAAAATCTCTAGAATACTGTGAGAATGACTATGCCACTTCTCATAAGCGCTATATGATTCTTCCCCTGCATATAATATGTTAATCTTTTATTCATAAAGTTTTGTTTTTTGAATAAGGAGAGCAATGCACATCATAATTTAACATGAATATCTTTATTAATTTCTTACATACCATGTACTGTTTGATTCTTTGTACTTTTGTTTCATATGTTGTTTGTTTAATTTAAGACTAAAAAAAAAATTAAATGAATGAGAGGTAAAACTTGAGGGGGTAGGGACAAATAAGTAAATACTTCTGCCTACTCCTTTTCAAACAAATAATGGAATGATATTTTGTAATGATTGTGAAGGCACATGTTTGAAATGTTTGAAATAAAAATGAACTGAACTGAACTGAATTCTGTCAGATCAAAATAATTTACAAAACTGAAAAAAAGCAAATACCTGTAAATACAAGACTGTTAGATTTTTGTTAAGTAAGATACTGAGTTTCAATAACATTTGCGAATTTGTATTTCTTAAGCCTTTAGTCCATTTAGTATAGATTTCTGGTCAATTTTAAATAACATTTTAACTTCGAACGTAAAATGAACTTGAATTCTCAGACTATTCACCATATTAGTACGAGTTGCATACAGTCATTTTTCAGTCATTTACTGAGAATTTTTCTTATTTGTAGTGTACAGTCAGTGATCAGGATGTAAGCGGCTGTCGGTCTGGGAGGGTAGTAACTGATATTCTGTAAGAAAAAAAATCTTCTTAGTCATTGAATTATTATGCTTCACTTCTTTAACCAACACGAAAGAAAAGGAATCTGTTCAAACCTTTTGGCAGAACTAAAGCTTAAACTTGGCGTCTGCTCTTTCTGGGGCAAGAGTTGACATCATGTTAGGCTATGTTGTGACAAAATCTCAACATTTAAGTTCACATGCCAAAACTAGCTGGTAAGCTGTAAGAAAAGATAATGCTGAACTAAATTGATCTAAAACTAAAAACTAAATATAAAAGTAACAAAATTAAGAGCTTCAGATGTAAGCTCATAGACATGATGTAATATTGATGTTTTTGTATCAATATTCCTCAGCTAATTTTCTTTTTCTAGTATTAGCATAGCCTAGCTTAAACATATTTAAGCTAGGCTAACAACGATCTGCTAGTTCAAGCATCATGAAAAAACATGTTTTCAGTATGCAGATTGTTTTTTTCAATTAAACATATTTCCCAAAGTGAAACATTAAATAACCTGTAATTCTTATATAAATGAATGAGGGCTTTATATATGTAGTGAGCTTCACAAACAAGCGGAAAACATTTTCAGAAATGGAAAAGTAACATTGTTAGTTACAGCTCCTCATAATGGCAGCTAGCAAGAAAAAAAGTAATTATGCCCTATATAAGTTAGTTTTTATTTAATTTATTTATACCAACATGTGCATTAGATATAACAAAAAACAAACAAAACAGTATTTTCAACTGGGCAAAACAAAATAAAAATTGGATTTCTAAAGCACTGTAACACAACAAAAACAATTTCTGTTCAATAAAAAGAGTTGCCATTTTATCTCAAGGGAAATGGTGCCTGTGCACCTGCAAGGTTATTTGTGATGAGTGTCTTAAGGTTTTAGCTGTTTTATTTTCTTTTACTCTTAATCTAAGACTAGTTGAAGTAATAGCCTTTTTTTAAAAAAAAAAAGTATAAAGGCCAGAAATAAAACACTGGCTAAAAGCGTCTTTGTCATATGTGAAGAAATCAGGTCCTACTTTAAAGTACCTGCATAAAAATATTTACTCTCAACCACCATCTCTGTGTTTTATTAGAAAAATAAATACCATCTCAAAATGCAGACATAAAGCATTCCATCTATACTAGGCTTTCCTAGCTGAGCGTTGCATGCCCTTCTAATTTAGCAGGCCGCAGCTTAAGGGCCCAGTTACAGTGGGAAAGGATTTTATGAGTTTACGGGATGCTGTTTTTATGAGTGGCTGAGGAGAAATAATGGGGTCGAGTGTCTCCCTCCGTTGTCCTTCCCTCACTTCATCCCTCTCCCTCTCCCCAGGCCTCTCCTATTACCTGCCGGCAGGAGGACTCAGGAGTATCGCTTAATAAAAGTTAATCATGAGAAACTTGTTCATTAATTACAGTTCAGGCCGACTGCCTGCCTGGTTGCCTTTCCTTTCCTTCCTGATGCTAAGATATGTCTTCCTTCACTATGGGATTAGACTCTTTGTTTTTATCCTTACCCCCCACTCTTGATCATCATAATTTTTTTATTGAGAAAATATCCTATCAGGTAAGTATTTCCTGGCACATATTAGTGGGCGATATAAGTTATGGAGGCCAGTAAAAAGGGCGAAAGGGACATGATGTAATATTGATATAATTCAAAATTGTTGCAGCTTTTAGAATGTCTGGTTAAAATCTGAGGCCGTCGTTACACAAAATTCCTGTGAGTTGATCAGGGAATTTCATATCTGTGTGGTCTGGTGGAGATTTCTCACAAGTCTGAATGTCTTTTAATGTTCAACTTGGGTACATCGGTCTAAAAGGCAAAAAGAAAAGGTTTACGTAGTAATATTAGTGTTTTGGTTTAGTTGACTAAGTGGAAGGAGCAGGTAGATCATGTGTTTATTGTTAAATTTGATTGGAACACCTGTGTCTGAAGAAGCAACCGTGATATGTGTGAACACCTTTCTACAGGTTTGGCTATGGCTCAGAAGATGTAATGAGTTATCTACCTATTGGAAGGTTGGTGGTTAGATCGCTGGCTCCACCAGTGCCTTCATGTCAAGGCATCCACTGGACTGGAGTGTTAAGAACATACTATTTAAATCCCAGTCCATTTAACACTAACATCGGTGACAGCAATTATGTGCTGGCACCATGGGACACACACTGACCTCATTATTTGAAACTGGACTTTTACACAAACACCACTGTAACCGTATCTCTGGCAGAAAAAGTGCAATAAGTCTACTTTTAATTTAGGAAAAGATCATAGCTTGTGCAGCCAGACCTCACCAGAAAAAGGTCAGTTTTAAAGGGGTTTAGAAAACTGATGTTGACATCGGCCACCATTTAAAGTTGTGTGAATAAGTGCATGTAAAATCTCTGACCTTTTCAGAACGGCTGTGTCGTCACAACTGCCTCGGGCGGGCCTAGTCACCCCGGTAACCAAGATACATTGAAGTATGTTTCTTTTTGCTATGAAAACCATGCAATGCAGTGTTACAATATTGTAGCCTTTTTACATAGTTTTACATAGTTTAGACTGTGTTTTCCAGCTGATTCCCTGGATTCTGGAAAATATTAATTACCTAAAACTTAGCTGGATGCCTAAGCTGGCACTTTTTTTAGTTATTCTTCTTACTTATTATATTTGGGTTAATTACATTATCTGGTTGTTGTTTTTTTTGTTCTTTCAACAACAGATGTCTTTAAGTGCAAAATATTAATTTTAGATTCTCCTGCATTTATTCTAAATTACACTTAAGTCATGATCAACTGATAGTATGACCTCTGCACCATTTCATGTGCACAGACTAAAAGCAGGGAGAGCAGGCACCAATGAGAGAAGATACAATAACACCCAAGTCAGAAGCAGTGTGAAAAGCGGCAGTTAGGATGGAGGTGGGTTGCAAAGCAGCCTGTAGTGTCAACAGCAAGTGTAGGCAGGTTAGAGAAGCTTTAAAAAGTACACCCTAAGTGATTTACCAACTGGATGTGCAGAAGGGCATCAGCCAAGCAGTCAGCTCATACTGACGGGAAGCAAATTTAAATATGTCGTAGAAGCACACAAAGCACAAGAGATATTGACTAAAAAGAGCCACCTAAAAATTCTGAGGAAGGTTTTGTTAAATTTTAGGGATCCTTAAAATAACATTTGTATACTTTGGTTATACTTACTTATACTTTGGTATACTTTACGTTTAAAACCAGTTGGAAAACTCACTAAATGCCTGAAAACTGCAAATTAAGCTACATGTAAAAATAACCGTAAAATGACATCATAGTGTTGATAGAACATTATTCTTCTTGCTGCTTCCCTTTAGTCTTTACGTTTATGTTGAACAGTTCTGTGCAATTAAAAGCCACATTGTTCATCTGAATGCATACATTTCTTTATGTATCTGAAATAGCTGTAAGGATGGACAGTAAGCTCTAATCCGCTTAACCATGTGTCTGGTTTTGATGGGGTCCCGCTGGATCTAGACTGGATCGTAGCCCTTTCAGCCATATGCTGCATCCTCCTGACTGCAGAGGAGCATAATAAAAAGTCAAATGCTGTAGATAAACACGTCCTTCAGTCAAAACCAGCGGGGTTTGGACTTTGCTTTCTCAGGACAATGAGGGAAAAATAGTCTCTCCCGGTGCTTCACTGTGAGGTCAAGAGGCTCTCTCTCTCTCACACACACACACACACACACACACACACACACACACACACACACTCCCTCAAAAATAATCAAGCTTAGTAAATGTTTTCATTGACATCTTTCAATGTAAGGCTTATTTCAAGATATGTTGAGTAAAATGAGCTTGGCGTCCTCCTGGATGTTTTCTGTTCTTGTTCCTTAAGTTCCATTTGTTTCAATGAAAGACTAAAATGTTTGCTTTACTTAGTGAAATGATTTTTCCCCACTCTCCCAAGAGATTAAATTGTAATTTGTTCATTTTTTTGTTTGCATAATTTATTTAATTTACTTTGTTCATTTGTCTTTTAAATGAGCCTCCAAACATCACAAAACAAAGGCATTAATCCAGGAATGCAATATTGTTGGGCTTTGTAGATGTCTCTCAATGCAAAATGCTGCTCACAGTTGTTGTCTATACCTTTTGCAGTTGGTAGTTTTTCCTACTAATTCTTCCAGATGTCATGAAGCGTTCTTCACTTTGTTTAAAAAAATCAAAAACACTACATAATTACTGAGATACCATGAAAATAATATCTCAGATCTAGGATGTACTTTTATATCTATATATGTGTTTGTGCTTACTTGTTGGTGACCTTTGACCTTTTTTAGACCAAGCACCACAATATAAACAGGAAGCAGTCAAAGAGAACACAATACTTGCATTCACTGGAAAATTATTGTACATATATATTAATATTTTCTTTCCTTTAAAGTTTGTAGCGTGGTAAAAAAAATTATTTGCCCTGTGGAAACCCCTTTTAGTATACTAGATCATTTTGAATATAAATATTTGTTATTACTTTTTAATCATGTGCATTTATTACATTTCTAACATTCATGTCATTGTTTAGCAAAAAATTGTTTGAATATTTTGGAAAAAAATCCTGTGAAAGGTTTTTTGTTCACTGCTTTATTTTTGTTTTGATTTTTAAATTAAATATTGACCTGGAAAGAGAGGCCAGAGGTCAAATGGGACACATTTTAAATCTTTATATGTTACTTTCTATATATTGACCATAAACACCACACTTGTAAGAATCATACTTTCTTAGTTATACGGCTGTTTGTCAATTTTCAATCAATAATTCACTGAGTTGACCTTGAAGACCTTGGTGGACTTAAAACAAATTTGAATGGATTGTTAACATGACCCCACTCTACACTCCTACAAAGCTTTATTGGAATTCATACATCTGCTAGATACACTTTCTCTGAAAAATAATAAAAGTGAAGGAAATTAAACTGCATTTCCCACAGAATGGAACACCTTGAAGGCAAATGTGCTCCATGTAAATTTTCTCTAAAGCTTATATGTTTTATTGGTGATCAAACTTGAAACTTAGTTGAATCCATATTGATCTGCCCTCAGCTTTGCAAAATCAAGATGAACTGAGAGCCCACCAGGTGGCACAAAGTGCTGTGCTGGGAATCTTAAGAAACTGAATTGAAGTATCCAATACGAGGTGCACATCTCTCCCAAATGCGGCTAAAATAACTTTAACCTTGAGACGTCTGTGCGATCGTCTGTGAGAACCCAACCCTTTACTCCAAATCTAACCCTAAGTTTTGAAGACAAAGCGTTTTTTTTTTTTTCAGGAAAAGAAAAGGAAATTCTACCTGATGGAAACTGATTTTGAAGATGCAAGGGAATAATTTGAAAAATAATTGTAAAGAAATAGCAGAGGGTTGGAGTTAGAAGATTTTTTAAACCTCACAGGCCTAAAACTACATCATGCTTGTTGACTCTAATTCAGAACTGCAGATTTGAACGCAGTGCCACCAACAATACAATTGAGGATATGTTTACATCGACATGTTTCACATATGCACACTAGAACTTTGTAACATCAATTTCCTGATACCACGAACAAGAGCTGCTTTGTCTGTTGTGTTTGTCTGGGCAATATGAAAAAGAATGTGTAAAATTGTGGAACAAAGAATACTGCTTAATAAGGCGTCCAACTATACATCCATTTTCTTCCACTTATTCAGTTGAGGGTAATTGTCGAGCTGGAACATATCCCAGATGTCAGGAAGGGTGCACCCTAGACAGCCCCCCCCCCCCCCCCCCCCCGACTGTTGGACAACCATTTACGGCCAACTTGGCATGCGACATGGATGGTTTGGACTATAGAGGAAGCTGGAGTACACAGAGAGAACCCACATAGAGGAAGAACATGCAAACTCCACATAGGCCCAGGACTCAGGACCATTGTTTTGAGACAACAACACTAACCATTGCACACTGTGCCACCAGTCAGCCAATGACATATGCCTGGTCTGGTGTACTGTTCTACCAACCAGGGGCTGGTGCTTTGGTCCACTGGTGTTAGGCAGTGTAAATCTTTGGAAGGTTACTGCTGGATTAACGAAGATCAAAAAATTCTAATCAATGTTCCCTCTAATTTTTCATGTGTCTGAGTGAACACAACTCCCTGAGCGGTCCCTTGGACCACTGTGAGCAACAGCAGACGTGTGCACTGTGGTCAAGCCAGCATCGAATCCATCCAAGTTACATGGTTTATTAAAATAATCAAATTACAGCATTTGCATTTATGTTAGACTACTTTTAATTAACTGCTTTAGCCCACTTACAATGAAAATGTCAAAAAATCTACACAACACACTAACTACAAAAGATTTGCGCTAAACGTCACAAATCTCTCACATCTCAAAACACCGCCGTCACTCCTAAAACTCCCCCCTTCCTAAACAACTAAATGCCATGTTGCCATATCATTTTTTGATTGGTCGACATGGTACTTTTTTCGACCAATAGGAAAGAGTGGGTGTGTGTTTGTGTGTGTGTGTGTGTGTGTGTGTGTGTGTGGGGGGGGGGGGGGGGGGGGTTCTTTTTGCTCACAGGCGGAGAGCGCTTTCGAGCATTTTCCTTATAAAACGCTGTTTTTACTGTTTCTTCCCGCAGTAAATATAAACAACGACAGTATTCAGGAAGAAAACCAAACATTGCAGATATTTTTATCATAACTCTGGTTTTACGTGTTTTCAGCACAATTTAAAAACTGGTATAAAGTCCACACTTTTTCCGTCAATTGTTCCGTCTGTCCTGCTCACATCTCCAATGGTTGTTCACGTTGTCATTAACATGGCTTCACTCCACAACAGCCACGCCACTTTGCTAGCTAAAACACCGGTGTCGACGCATAAGGACGCCGTCATAGCCTGTCAACGACGTTGATTAGCTGTGTATATACGAATGTGAATCGCATTATTGGCTGCACTATGGGGTAAGGTGGCATCGTTCTAATCCCATAGCAGCCAGTCACTTACTGACTAACACTGCAAAACAGAATTGTTAAAGTTTTTATGTTTTTTAATGTCAGTTCAGGTTAGATTTTTGTCTGTGCGCAGAGACGGTGCCAGCAGTGCGCAATTGCGCACACGCGCAGCTTAGAGGGAACATTGATTCTAGTCTTTATTACCCAATAACAGAGAAAAGGATTATTTACCGAAACCTTTTTGGAGGATTGGATGAAATATTGGGAAAGAACTATGAAAGATTTTATGAAAATTTGCCTTTCATAGTGGCCTTTATTAGTACATCTGTGTGCACATGCAGGCTGAATTAGGTTGCCAGATTTGGGGCAGAACAATAAAGAAAATAGTTTCATAATAAATACACAGGACAAGAGAATAGTGGTGCCTCCAGTACGAGGACACATGATCAACAGTTGTATACCTGGCTTGCTATTTTGATCAGACTTCAAATCCAGAGTCATAAATTATTTTAGTGTTAAACAAGTTAAACTTCTAATAAATTAATGTACATTTTATATGAGGTTTATTCTCTCCTTTACATAACCAGTGCCGCTGCATTATGTATTGTGAAAATGCCTGCTGGGTCAAAGTCAGTGTTAAAATATGCAAAAATCTTTTGTTGGTACTGTGACTGTAAAGATGTGATTGTGTTCCACTGGAAGAGTCAAATCATTAATGCAGGGCAGCTATATTGTGTTATTAGATGCAATGCACTTAATTAGTGTATGCAAATAAGTGCGAGATCACACCTTGCTCAAGTATGAGACAGTGCAGTTGTGTGTTGCATATGTGTGTTAATTAGTGAGCCCACTGTCTTCTAAAGTGTGAAGAGGAGGTAGTGGGGCTGATTCAGGTTGAAAAGTGTTGTCTGACAGCAAACATTTGCACAGAAATTGCTCAGACTGTCCCTGGATTTAAATACTAGTTTTTTTGTTTTTGGTAATGCACCTCGATGCTGTACGTCTGCATCAGCATAAACAAACACATGCATATGATCCCGGCTTTCAGGGTGACACACCACAGGTAGGAAGCTGGTAGGACATTGTGGGGGGAATCTAAAAAGCTAATTTTCCCAGTGGCCTTCTCGCACCTCTGCCCTTCATATACAGCCATTTCCATAAAGTGCTCCCCCTGGGGAACCAACAATAATAAACAGTTATTAGTAAATGCATTATACCAGCACGTCCCTTTTGCCCTCTTGCCTCTCCTTAATAGTCAACCTACAAACATTCACAGCGCCACCGCAGCACCCAACTGGACCTGACACGGGGATGCATTTGTGTGTGTGAGTGTTTGTATTTCTGACCCAGCTCACCACAGAGTACTGAATTCGTGAGGGAATTGGGCTAATGCTCATAATAGCGGTGGCCATTACAGCAAAAAGCTTTGGACGCTGTACGCCTGCCAAACTCATAACTGTCATGATTTCATCTGATTGCCTAGTGCTTTTAGTTATGAAATCCATTCCTATCACTTTTTTCTTTTATTTATCTGGTTATTTTGCACTTTCCATTAAAGTGGGCTAAATTGCTCTGAATTAAAATTCAGATGATATTATCCCTGATGTTTAGTGATTCAACCTCTTCAATTAGTGATCTGAGACTGGTCACCTGTGTAATTGGAGATGATACTACACCTGGCTTTGTACGCAGCCATATTGTGCCTAAAATACAGATGGATTGGGGTTTATTTTAATAAGCTAGCTAAGCTAGGGTCCAAATTTTGGTCCAATTTTTTCAGTTTTGTTTTGTGTTTAAAGGTGACTGGTGACACATGTTTACAAGGCTAAATGTGCAGTACCAAAACAGTCTTTGCCCTTACTGGTTTTTTTTTTTTTTTTTTGCATGTGTGTGTTTTTGTTGTTATCATCAGTGCTCATGGGAGCAGGCATGCACACAAACACACCGGTGCACATGCAGCATCTCATCTCCATATGGTGAAATACAAGCGTCCTTTCAAAAACATCTGAACTAGCCCTTCGTCCACATGGAAGGATGGGAGCCGGGGTGAGAGAGGGGAGACAAAGGACAAGCACTTGGCCAGGCCTCTCTAGTGTGAGTGCCCTAAACAAAGGTCCCTAAATGCATGAACTTATTTACATCTCTATTGATTCTGGGAAATATAGGGAGGCTGGGGTGGTGGGAGGTGGGTGGATGTGAGGGCACACAGCATGCCTACCTGAATGAAGCTGGCCTGTTGTGGGTTAGTGGTAAAATATTGGTCATCAGGGCAGCTGGAGATGCACTCAACGCTCAAAGATTCTGGTTTGTCTATGAGTGTCTGTGGACATGTGCCTTTGTATGTGGGCCTATTCACCACATCCTCTACCTTAATCTGCTCTGCCCCCATCAGGCCTGTGTGGCACTTGTGTGCAGATATTGTAGTATAAAAACAGTTGTATTTTTTAGGACAATCATGGCCTATCCACTCTTTATCCTAGTCTGAGGTTAATTGTGTCATCTGTACATGTCCTTAAATATATCTCTTTTAGCACTTAGCATTACATTAGTTTTATAAATATTTTTTTCAGAAACATCATTATTTGTTTTGCATGTGTACTTTGGTAGCTCACCAGTTCTACAGATGAGCACTTTTAGCATTAATGTTTGATTCATGTGCTCAGAATTGAGCGAATTATGTTTTTTGACTGCCTTTAAAAATGCCTTTATATGTTTGCCCAGTCTTGCTTGATATAGGACTTTAGCCGTCCAAGGTCTTCTTTTACTTGGTAGGAACGTGTGTAGAATGTGGTTTTGCTTTTCCTTTCTGAAATATGTGTTTGTTTTTCTTTCCTCTTTTTTTTAGTCTGACCTACTCATTGAATTGGTCTGATTCTTCAAAATAACAATTATATATATTGGGGTGCAACGATACACAAAATTCACGGTTCGGTTCGATACTTTGGTGTCGCGGTTCGATATTTTTTCGATACAAAAAAATGTTCATGCTTTTTTAATTTGTCATTTATTAAAATTATAAATATATATTTTATCTCAAAAGTACAGTTTTTAAATGTAATGTTGCTGAAACAACAAAGTAATAAAAAAAATAAATCTATCTGATCGAGAAATCACTCATCTTTGGAAAAGAGAGTTTATTACAGAGAAATGGCTCTTTCCAAAATAAAAGCTACACTATACGCTTCTTCTGGGGTATACTCTCAGCAGCATATTAAACATATCAGGTCCCCATAAGGAGAATCATGTGCTAACGGCTGTCTAAATGACTCGGGTAAAGTTTGTAGCATGCGTGCTTGTTGTTTTTGTCTGCTTCCACTTGTCTTTGCACTAGGATGATGTCGGAGTAAATGTGCAGTCATATTCGTTGTGTTCCCACTAGTGCTGTCAGCGTTAATCTGAAATGATGTTAACGCCACAACAAATCTCGGCAAATCTCCGTTAACGAGCTACTGCGGATCACCCCGTGTGTTGGGCTGGACGGCGTCAACACGTTAACGAGCAAACTGCACTAACGCAGTAGTTCCCACCCATGTATTTGAGCATTGCGTGGCACATCCGACATACTGTTTTACTTTTATCCATGACGAGCTTACCTTCAGGGTCATACGTCACATGAAAACCAAGATAGTTCCAAAGGCCAGATCTGAATGAGGGTGGGGGAGGTTGCCATGTTGCAACAACAGCTTAACTTCTGTCTTGCTAGCTTGCGCTGCGCTCAGTGGATCTGCACTCGACAGTGCAGCCTAGGCGGAGTAGTCGAACGCAGATCCACTGAGCTCTCAACACAGACAGCATCGTCAGAAGAAAAGTTGATAAAATAAATTAAAAATTTTGTATTGTTCGATACATGTGCGTACCAAACCGAAAGCACTGTATTGAACGGTTCAATATCGATACAAGTATCGTTGCACCCCTACTATATATCTATATCTATATAGATATATATTTTATTTTATTTATTTTTCTTCACATAAAAAGGATCCACCAGGTCAACAGTCCACCAGTGAGATTTATGTTTTTTCAAATGAGGCTGGAAATGCCTTACTAAAACATATTAAGACCAGTTACCTTGAGACCAATCTAAGAACTGAATCCATTCATGTTGAAACTGATTAATCCTAAAATAAGATATTATGACTTTGTTGGCCTTTCCAAGTCAGATTTAATAAAAGGTATGAGTAGAAGTCTAACACTTGAAGTTCAATTTTTAGTCCAAAGGTACACACACACACACACACACAAAAACCGCCACTTGGATACTGAATTTAGTGTGGACTAGAAGTATTCTATATGTGAGCAAAGATTTAACTGAACTCATCTTTAACACATCTCATCATAAGAAAAAATAACAAAGACAAACCTCTAAAGACATTAAAACAAATGATACACAGAAGGAGAGAGCGAGAGTAAGATGGAGCAGTGTGGTACAAGCAGTACTCATAAACCAATGAAGGTCAGGGAGGGAGAGATGGACAGAGAGAGAGAGGCGGAGTGGTCTAATTTGTACACGGCTGCTAAGTAAGGAGAGGAGGCTAATTACTGGCTGAACAGGGCAGGCACGGGCTGCTCATGTCAAAAAGGACAGAGCCACTTATTAGGCATCAAAGTGCATTCATATCACAGCACAAAGGAGATGGGGGCCGAGGGGGCACGAAAGAGGGGTGCAGCATTTGTAAATGGAAACATGTTGGGGAGTGGCTGGGGGTGGGGTAATGAATGTCATTGAGAGGTGCATTATGGGACCCTCTCCTTAGGCCCGTCGCTGTTTTAGGGCAGCAGGAGGGTGCAGAGGGTTGTGTTGCTTTGATTGTGTCCAAAAAAGAAGCAGAGGAAATGACGGCGGGAGAGAGGGAAGAACAGACATATAAAGAGGCCTCGTGGGAGGCATTTACAGGAAGTGAAAGGGCCAAAACACAAAAGAACTTGGCTCTCAGGTGAGCAGGTGAATATGATCTCGGCACAGTCTCAGAGGCCCAACGAGTCAGGGGTTTGTAAAAAAGCAAAATGACCACAAAGAGAAGCGAAGCATCCAGCAGCACATTATTTAATAATCCTTTCAGAACTTGAGTTGTAGAGGAGTCAGCCTTTGAGAGTTAAATATATAGCTGAGTTACCTCAAAGCAGTGTAAAATATTATTTAAACTTTTATTTAACTAAATTGGTTAAAGGAGTAAAACTCTGCAGATTCACATTGTTGACCAACTCATTACTTCCTTAACTTTAACTGTATTGTTGTTGGCAACATGTACAAATCCTGTCTTCCTTCTCTCACCCCAACCAGTCGCAGCAGATGGCCCCGCCCCTCCCTGAGCCTGGTTCTGCTGGACGTTTCTTCCTGTTAAAAGAGAGTTTTTGCTTCCCACTGTCGCCAAAGTGCTTTGCTCATAGGGGTCATATGATTGTTGGATTTTTTCTCTGTATGTATTATTGTAGGGTCTACCTTACAATATAAAGCGCCTTGAGGTGACTGTTGTTGTGATTTGGCGCTGTATAAATAAAATTGAATTGAATTGAATTACAAATTAAAGAAATCAACTAGAGGTGTGAATCAGAAACGGAAAGAAGAAAAGGTGATCGTTATCTATGGTTCTGCAGAACTTTCTAATATCATTGTTCTTGACTGGTTTGAATTGAAGGGATCAAAAGGTGATTTAATGATCAAGCAACCAATTTAACAGAGGTGTGGACTCGAGTCACATGACTTGGACTCGAGTCAGACTCGAGTCATTAATTTTATGACTTTAGACTTGACTTGAAAAAATGTTCTAAGACTTGTGACTTGACTTGGACTTTTACACCAATGACTTGGGACTTGAATTGGACTTGAACCGGTTTACTTGAAAAGACTTGATATTTTACCCCAAATATAAAATTTAACATGCATATTATATAGAGATTGAAAATGTGACGTCATTCACGGGTAGAACCGCAAAGGATTCTGGGAACTCGTGGCAAGCGGTACTAGCTCACGCAGGCTTTCAAATAAAATCAGTTATACAGCGATAAAAAGAAACACAAAAATGTCAAGAAGCCGTTGTATTATTAACTGCAATAGCCGGTCGCATGACAGCCACGGGAAGCCGACGGGTAAAGAGATCGGTTGTTATCGGATTACGTCGTTGAAGAGAAATTGTTCCAGCCATGTTTCCGAAGTAACAAAGGCGACTGGATTTCAGCCATTCAAAGATCAAATATAACGTCCCAGAACACTCCAGCTCACAGGTTAGTCTGCTCCAAGCATTTACACGAAGGTCAGTCTGCTGTTGTAGTTAATGCGTCATTTTTCTTAACATAATTGGTGATATAGGTTACAAGCAAGTCTGGCGCTGAACAGAAATTGTCGCGCTATGCTCCTTTGTTTATTGTGCATAAATAGTGAATTGTCCTGACACAATATTGTGTTTCGCTTCTGTTATTATGGTACACTGACAAAAACATATACTTTTATTCACAGGATAAAACAGGTTTTTTGTATCACTAATTGCCCAGTACGATTACAGCATACAGTATTATTGTCACTGCTACATTTCTGTGATGGGTACCAGAAATTATTTCCACTGCTAATTAATTACCGTTGAGCTCAAAGGTCCTATTAATAAACGGTTAACGAATGTGTATTTATGACGACAATTTGTGAGACTGGTAAACTTATGATACGTACGATGGTCTTTACTTTCTACACGGTGCATTTCATGGTCCCTGTACCCATCCGTCGGTAAACTGTACCTGGGCTTGTTGCAGTGACCTGAAGTTACTAAACTTCATGAGTGTATGCACTCACTCCAAGAACCGTATGATTATAAATATGCATATAAATATGCTAAGATGAGATAGCTGACTTCATCTAACTAGCAAATGTTGTACAGGCTACGTTGGTGATACAGTTTTTTTTAATGTGTATGATATTTTTGTCATGCGATTTTAAAGCCGGTCCTACAACCGCATCCAAGAATAACATGCAGCTTATCTCAGAACTGTCGGTGAAAATTATTCTTGGAGCTAAGTTTAATTGAGCTGCATTTTAAAGAGGTGCAATTTCACAATTTGTGTATATTTTCTACGTTCACTATTTTGTCATGTGTTGAGAAAAACACAGATTTTAAAATTACATGGTCTAATATTTACATTTAGCATAACTGCAACATTATTTTTTCGTTTTTGTTTTTTTTAAAGACTCGAAAGGACTTGAAATTCAAAGTTTCAGACTTGTGACTTGACTCGGACTTTTACACCAGTGACTTGAGACTCGACTCTGACTTGCCTGACATTACTTGAGACTTGACTTGAGTCATTTTTATGAATGTGTGATTCTTAATAGCATGCTGTTCCTTCTAAAATGATGCATAGCTTCACCTCATATGAATGAAATGAACAGAAACACTTTTTAATCTCATGCACACATTACTGCCAAAAGTTTTTAAAAGGCGCCACAAGGTATTCTTCAATACATTTTCATATTAAGGTTAAAACCATTAAAACATAAGTGTTAAAATACTTAGGCTTAGACAAATTGAGGTAAATATTTTTAAATACAGCGTTTCTAGAATTGTCTAAGAATCATATGTCTTTTGTCCTGTTTCCCTCGCCTCACCACCAAATGTTCTGATGAGTTTTATACCCTGTTAGAGGGGACTTTTTCTTTCCCACTGTTGCCAAGTGGTTGCTTATAAGGGGTTGTCTGTTGTTGAAGTTTTCTCTCTGTTATTGTAGAGCTTTTACCTGATAGTATAAAGTGTCTTGAAGTGACTGTTGTTATTATTTGGCACTATATAAATAAAATTGAACTGAATTTAAGTTAGTATCTCTGTTGCTGTTTGTATATTAAGGCAAATTGAATATTGGTGTTTTTCCAAGCCCAGTCGTATAGCCAGTGGATTAGGAATTGTGGACTTTAAAACCCTCTGCTATAGGCAGGGGTGGACTGGGACAAAAAAATCGGCCTGGGTATTTTGACTAGAGACCGGCCCACCAGGTATTATAGGAAAACCCATAAAGCCTTTGAATGAAAACAAACGCTGTTGTCACAGTAATGTACACTGTCTTGTTGGTATATATGCATCAGTCTAATAAACTTAAACCTACACCATCCTCCCTATTCTGGTATTCTAAACAGTACCCAAAAGTAGACTGCTTGGTTGAGTTAACCTCCTAAACTATCTAGAACACATGGTGAAAACCTGAAATTAAGACAGAGAAGACTAGAGGTGAGACATAATCATTACTAATTACTGATGATAGATTTAGATATATTTTCATAAACCATTCATTTGCCACATCAATTAACAGCATGGCAGGGCAAAATATTTTTTCTAACATGGCAACCTTTAAAAAGTGAAAGGAGACAGAAAGACAGGTGAGAAAGAATAAAACTTAATTGACTTTTTGATGGCATTTTACACACAGTAGTGGTACAGAATCTAGAAAATGTGGGTAAATACTGGCATCAAATACAGTACTTAGCTACTTCTGAAGAAATTATGATGGGACCCTAAAAAAATTACTACATACAGTGGGGCAAAAAAGTATTTAGTCAGCCACTGATTGTGCAAGTTCCCCCACTTAAAATGATGACAGAGGTCAGTAATTTGCACCAGAGGTACACTGCAACTGTGATACAAGTAATACAAGATGGCGCCGAGTATGGCAGCCTCGTCGCGAGCTCCCCCAAGCAACGGCTTTCTTCTGTGTTTAATTTTACTTTTCCTTTATTTTTTCACGAGCAGCACTTGTCTCCTTGTGTACGACCGACAAACCTTACTGGACATAAAAGACGGTCTTTTTTATAACTTTCCGGAGTTCAAGTTTTGGAACACGGACGCTCCGTTTGCAGACCCCCCATTCATCTCACCTGAGACGCCTTTGTTCTCTGGCCCTGGAGGCCGCAAACGCCGACGCAGAGGGAGAAGATCTGGCGTTCTGGTTCGACTGAGACGGCGCACTAACAGACCACCGTTACCCAGTTTATTACTGGCTAATGTGCAGTCTCTGGAGAACAAGCTGTGCGAGCTTCGGGCACGGATCTCATTCCAGCGAGAGATGCGGGACTGCTGCGTGATCTGCCTCACAGAAACCTGGCTATCGGACAAAGTACCGGACTCCGCAATACAACTGCCGGGGTTCTCCGTGCACCGCGCGGACAGGTCACAGGATCTTACTGGAAAAGCAGAGGCGGTGGTGTGTGTTTCATGATCAACAACAGCTGGTGTGATTATGCGAACGTGCACCCGGTCAAATCCTTCTGCTCACCGGACCTGGAGTACCTGATGATTAAGTCCCGGCCATTCTGGCTACCGAGGGAATTTACAGCAGTGATCATTACGGCTGTTTACATACCCCCACAAGCCGACACTGACCACTCAGGGAACTGTACAGCGCGATCAGCAGCGAGGAAACCGCACACCCAGAGGCAGCGTTTATCACAGCCGGAGACTTTAATAAGGGAAACCTGAAGAAAGTCTCACCAAAACTCCATCAACACATCCTTTTCAACACACGTGGAAACCGGCTACTCGACCACTGTTACACCTCTTTCCGGGATGCGTACAAAGCCCTCCCCCGCGCCCCATTCGGCCAATCAGATCACTGCTCCATCCTGCTCCTGCCCGCCTACAGGCAGAAGCTGAAACAGGAAGCTCCAACCCGGAGGGCGGTGCACTGTTGGACGGACCAATCGGAGTCTGCGCTGCGGGACTGTTTTGATCACGCGGACTGGGAAATGTTTCACGTGGCCGCCAGAGACATTGATGAATACACAGACTCAGTCTGTGGATTTATCAGGGAATGCGTGGAAGATGTCGTCCCATCCAGAACAGTCAAATCCTTCCCAAATCAAAAACCCTGGATTAACGGAGATGTTCGCGCGGCACTGGCGGCACGGAACACCGCCTTTGCCTCCGCGAACACATCGGACTACAAACACGCACATTACCAACTCCGGAAGACGATCAAAGCAGCCAAACGTGAGTACAGGGACAGGGTGGAGCAACAGTTTGACAACCCTCGGAGTATGTGGCAGGGACTAAACACGATCACAGACTTTAGAGGGAAAACCAGCACACCGCAGACCACGGCCTCTCTGTGTGAGGATCTAAACGTATTCTACGCTAGATTCGACGCAGCGAACACCATGAGACCGGACAGTGTGCGCACCGCGGATGACGTCAGTGCGCACGCTGTGTCTGAGGAGGATGTGCGGAAGTGCTTCAGGAAGGTGAACGCACGCAAAGCTACTGGTCCGGACGGGATTCCCGGCCGCGTCCTCAGGGCATGCGCGGCTCAGCTGGCTGGAGTGTTCACGCACATCTTCAACCTTTCCCTCTCTCTGTCTGTAGTCCCAGCCTGCTTCAAAATGGCCACCATCGTCCCTGTACCCAAATCCTCCACCATCTCCTCATTGAACGACTGGCGACCTGTAGCCCTGACCCCCATCGTAAGCAAATGCTTCGAGAAGCTGGTCAGGGACTTCATCTGCTCTGCACTACCCGACTCACTGGACCCTCTACAGTTTGCATACCGCCACAACAGGTCCACTGATGATGCCATAGCCCTGACACTACACACTGCCCTGTCACACCTGGAGAAGAGAGACACGTATGTGAGGATGCTGTTTGTAGATTACAGCTCAGCATTCAATACCATCGTTCCCTCGAAGCTGGACAGGAAACTGCAGGATCTAGGACTGAGCAGCTCCCTCTGCAGCTGGATCCTTAGCTTCCTGTCTGACAGACGCCAGGTGGTCAGACTGGGCAGCATCACCTCATCCCCCATCACACTGAACACTGGTGCTCCACAGGGGTGTGTACTGAGCCCTCTCCTGTACTCACTCTACACCTACGACTGCACAGCCACTAACAGCTCCAACATCATTGTGAAGTTTGCGGACGACACTACAGTGGTGGGTCTTATCACCAACGGTGATGAGACGGCTTACAGGGAGGAGGTCAGCGCCCTGACCCACTGGTGTCAAGACAACCATCTCACCCTCAACGTCGCAAAGACAAAGGAGTTGATAGTGGACTTCCGGAGGTGCAGAGAAGTACACACCCCCATCACCATCAACGGCGCTGCTGTGGAGAGAGTGAGCAGCTTCCGGTTCCTTGGAGTACATCTGGCTGAGGATCTTACGTGGTCAGTACACACAAACAAAACAGTGAAGAAGGCGCAGCAGCGCCTCTTCTTTCTCAGGAGACTGAAAAGATTCGGCATGAGCCCCCGCATCCTCAGGACCTTCTATCACTGTGCCATTGAGAGCATCCTCACTGGATGCATCACCACCTGGTATGGCAACAGCACCGCCTACAACTGCAAAGCTCTCCAGCGAGTAGTGCGGTGCTCTGAACGGATAATTGGAGGTGAGCTTCCCTCCCTCCAAGACATCTACAGGAAGCGCTGCCTGAGGAAAGCGGGGAGGATCATCAAGGACTCCAGTCACCCCAGCCATAAACTGTTCAGACTGCTTCCATCAGGAAGGAGGTTCTGCAGCATCCGGTCCCGTACCAGCAGACTGAGAGACAGCTTTTTCCATCAGGCCATCAGACTGCTGAACACGTCATAGACACCTCAGCTTCACTACTGGAACTTCAACATTATGCACTCCACACTGTATATAAATGCCACTTGTTTTGCACATATTCAACTCTGTATATTTTATATATTTTATTATTATTATTATTATTATTTTTATTTATTTATTTATTTTTTACTATTTAATTTGTAAAAATGTGTATACACACACACACACACACACACACACGTAGGAAAATATTTAGTATACACATCCAGAAATGCATACACTATTATATATTGTACATATATTTATTAGTTTCAGGTTGGCCATTCTTGTATTTTGCTCGTTTGTGTTGTTGTGTTTGCACATCTCTGTTGCTTGTGGGGCTCGCACACAAGAATTTCACTCGCATGTGCTGTGCCAGTGTGCCTGCACATGTGATGTGACAATAAAAGTGATTTGATTTGATTTGATTTGATTTGAGAGACAGAATGTGGAAAAAAAAATCCATGAATTCACATGGTAGGATTTGTAAAGAATTTATTCGTAAATCAGGGTGGAAAATAAGTATTTGGTCACCTCAAACAAGGAAAATCTCTGGCTCTCACAGACCTGTAACGTCTTCTGTAAGAAGCTTTTCTGTCCCCCACTCGTTACCTGTATGAATGGCACCTGTCTGAACTCATCATCTGTATAAAAGACACCTGTCCACAGCCTCAAACAGTCAGACTCCAAACTCCGCCATGGCCAAGACCAGAGAGCTTTCGAAGGACACCAGGAAAAGTATTGTAGACCTGCACCAGACTGGGAAGAGTGAATCTACAATAGGCAAGCAGCTTGGTGTGAAAAAATGAACTGTGGGAGCAAACATCAGAAAATGGAAGACATACAAGACCACTGATAATCTCCCTCGATCTGGGGCTCCACGCAAGATCTCATCCCGTGGGGTCAAAATGATCATGAGAACGGTGAGCAAAGATCCCAGAACCACACGGGGGGACCTGGTGAATGACCTGCAGAGAGCTGGGACCAAAGTAACAAAGGTCACCATCAGTAACACACTACAACGGCAGGGAATCAAATCCCGCAGTGCCAGACGTGTTCCGCTGCTGAAGCCAGTGCATGTCCAGGCCCGTCTGAAGTTTGCCAGAGAGCACATGGATGATACAGCAGAGGATTGGGAGAATGTCATGTGGTCAGATGAAACCAAAGTAGAACTTTTTGGTATAAACTCAACTCGTCGTGTTTGGAGGAAGAAGAATACTGAGTTGCATCCCAAGAACACCATACCTACTGTGAAGCATGGGGGTGGAAACATCATGCTATGGGGCTGTTTTTCTGCCAAGGGGACAGGACGACTGATCCGTGTTAAGGACAGAATGAATGGGGCCATGTATCGTGAGATTTTGAGCCAAAACCTCCTTCCATCAGTGAGAACTTTGAAGATGAAACGAGGCTGGGTCTTCCAACATGACAATGATCCAAAACACACCGCCCGGGCAACAAAGGAGTGGCTCCGTAAGAAGCATTTGAAAGTCCTGGAGTGGCCTAGCCAGTCTCCAGACCTCAACCCCATAGAAAATCTGTGGCGGGAGTTGAAAGTCCGTGTTGCTCGGCGACAGCCCCAAAACATCACTGCTCTCGAGAAGATCTGCATGGAGGAATGGGCCAAAATACCAGCTACTGTGTGTGCAAACCTGGTAAAGACCTATAGTAAACGTTTGACCTCTGTTATTGCCAACAAAGGTTATGTTACAAAGTATTGAGTTGTATTTTTGTTATTGACCAAATACTTATTTTCCACCCTGATTTACAAATAAATTCTTTACAAATCCTACCATGTGGATTCATGGATTTTTTTTTCACATTCTGTCTCTCACAGTTGAAGTGTACCTCTGGTGCAAATTACTGACCTCTGTCATCATTTTAGGTGGGGGAACTTGCACAATCGGTGGCTGACTAAATACTTTTTTGCCCCACTGTACAATAATGGATTTCTATACATACATCAGATGAAAATGTTTGTTGTAAGATTAAGATAATTATTTGTTAAAAGTGAGACATTTTAAATGAGAAAAAGAAGGAAAAGTATTTCTTTGTGCCCCCCTCTCCTTGTTAATGCCCCTACCTGGCCCCCCTGGCAAAACTTTGCTAGATCCGCCCCTGCACAGTTACCAGCTGTCAGCTACATAAAAAAGGATCCTGGTGTTATTTGTCTCTCAGAAACAGATCATAACTTCCCTTCAACTCATTCATGTCACCTAAAAGGTAAACCTGTTTCTCCATCACCTGTTCAGCTCTGATGATTCAGTAAGGACATCTCCTGGTTTCATCTTCATGTTTCCCTCTCACCAGATAACCAAACCATATCATGACCAGCAGCTTTTACAGCTGTGGCTCCAGGAAAAATCAGCTGATACTAGAAAGTAATATTAAATAAATTCTAACAACAGCTGATCAAGCTTAAACGTGCTGCTGTTGTTTAACGCAACCTCCGCTGGTTTCATCTTTCTGGCGCAAAGTGAGCGATAAACAAACAAGAGAGAAAAGCCGATCGGCTGATCATTGATCAGTTTTAGGATTGAAGTAGAAACAGGAGAGGGAGGGGAGAGAATGAGAGAAGAAGAGGCAGCTGTGCAGCAAAGACACAGAATAACTCCAGCTTTGTCTCTTTTTCATTGTAGCTGAAGTACGGGACAAACTGTTCCTTTTCACTTCAATACGAAACCTGTAATATTTTCTCCGAATATGAGACGATTCCATTTTTTACAGGACGGTTGGAAACTCTAATAACTAACCTTTTAAATAAAATAAGATAAAACAAGTTCAACATCATTAACATCATAGCACCCGCCCAGAAACTCCGTCATGCTAGCTAGTACGCAGTACGAGTTACTGTAACTGACTGTGAAAAGTCAGCATAACAAAAACAAACTCCACCTAAACTTGTTTTTTATCTGACCCAGATAGACTGCAGGTCATAACTTCTTACCTGAAGTTCAGTTCACCGCCTTGGTTCTCTGCTCCTCCTGCCTTTCCGTCATCCACCTGCCAGCGTGTTGCATCTGCTGGCCTCCACCACTTCCTAATGTTACTGAATCTGTGGAAGCACCGCAATAGCCACCACCAAACAATTGAGTTATTTTTACACATCTGCCAGCATCTGGCCAATCCACCACCTTTCAGTGTTTATACCATTATGGGAAAAAAACGAAAAAAAAAAAAAACTCCATCGGCCCATAAAAACAAAAAATCACCATCAGCCCACCGGGCAAATGCCCGGTATGCCCAATGGCCAGTCCAGCTTCATACGTGTATGTTGCTGAATTGGAGCTACTGGCTATGGCAGGATCATCTGTATCAGAGATAACCCAGTGGATATTCCCCAGCACTGAAAGAGATGAGAAACCGACTGCAAGGAAGGAAATGTGCCGATTTCATGTCACCGCTATAGTTGAAAAGCAGTTGTTTTATTTTTCTTGCCAGTGTCGACTTAAAGCTGCTATTACACTGTAATCCCAAAAGTTATTTGCATTCAAATGGTTTAGCTATAATCACTGATGGTAATTAATTTTCTTTGTAAAACTAAAATCATACAACTGTGTCAGACAGAACTCATTGGTGGAAGCTTTTTGCACTTAACCTATATTGTTTTGCATGTGATGCACTAAAATGAATACATTTAACATGGTCCTTTCTATTTTAAGTTTATTCTAATAAATAGTTTAAGTTCAATTTCTTATAAGAGAATAAATTTTAAACTCAACACTCAAATAATAAAAGTAAATTTGATGTTTACTGATCATGTTTAGTTGAAAGCACTTTCACTATTTTTAAGTTTTTGTTGCCCCTCCCATATTTTTCCCGGCACTGGAACCGAAGAGACATCTGGACTTGTTTGTCAGGAAAAATTCGTTTTTGGTGATTTTGCCTGGGATTGGACATGTTTGTTTCAGTCTACAGTCGATAGGGAGTACTTTTCCTCAAACCTCCACGCGAACTGGTGAGTTAAATCTTTGTATTTCAACTTTAAGCAAAAATAGTTGCATGTTACATTACGCAAATGTGCACGCTAATTCAATCTACAGTGAACCCTCGTTTACCGCGGGGGTTACGACCCAAAAACAACCCGCAATAAGTGAAATCCGCAAAGTAGTGAAAAGTATTTATTATAAATGTTTTAAGGCTGTAACCCCTCACAGCCTTAACCCCTGCTCATGCGTAATGGTTCTAGCATCTTCCTCGTCCATCCAAACCGCGCGGTTCCATTGTGTGATGTGAGCACATCCAAACCGTGTTCAGGGTTAGCCCGGGTCCGGACTCCGGCCCTGGTCAGAGGAGGAGGACCAGAGCACGGCCGGGCACCTCCAGCCGTTCACACGGACAAATAAACCTGTCATTATTCTCTGCACAGCCGCGCTCTGACGCTCAGCCCCTCGCTGAGGCTCGAGGGGCTGAACACCGCTCCTCTGCACCTGTACGGCCTCTCGTAAAGTTTACTTTATTAACATGTGCGCCGCTGCAGCGCCATACAGAGCTGAGCAGCGTCTCGTCCTCGGCCCTCGCTGCTCCGTGCGGTACATCGTACTGAACTCTGCAAACGGGACTCGTGTTTCAGAAAAACTCGTGTTTTTTCCTCTCTCTGGACTTAACACTTTACTGAGGTTTGGATGTGACAAATAGCACTTCATTTGACATTTGACTTCATTTGACCTTTTATACTTGTGTTACTCTCCACCAACAGGTTAACTCACAGTTTTTTACCCCCCTCTGTAGAATGCTGCTGATGGTGACCTTGAAATCCCAATAGGAATCATCTTCAATGGTGAAAACGGAAGTCCAGAGCAAGAACTGAACCCCTCCCAGCTGGGGATCCTTCTAGAGGGCAATGTGGTAATGGATTCCATCTGCAGTCTTCCTTTGGCTATGTGTCTCCTGTTTGGACTGACTTATGCACTCCACTTGGAGTACCCAAAGTGCATGAAGAATACATTCCTGTTTATCCAGCAGATCATGCTGAATCTGGGACGAAACGAACCTCCTCCAAAACTCCAAAGGCTAAAAAATGCGCTTTCAATGTGTGCATAGATACATTGAATGTTCACTCTTCATTGAGCAGCTTTTTCTCAAATTCAGGAAGTCATTATTGTGTTTGTAATTGTCTTTTTTTGTTTTTAGTGGATGGCAAAACCAGGGCTTAAAGGAGTAGTTCACTGATTTTACATACTGAGATATGTTCTTACCTTAGCTTTGAAGAGTTGATGCATACCTGTCTTGTCTTTGTGCGAGAGAAAGGCTCTCCCATATATTCCAACTACCTCCACTTTTTGCTCCTTTTAGAAGCTACCGAGCTCCTCCACGTTTTCCCTATTTATGTAAAATTACATGAAAAGTTACACTATCTAAGTTTAGTTTCACTAAATTTAACGTATAGATTTTTTAAGCCGATAAAAAGGGGCACTATATTACAAGCGCGCAGTAACCCTAGTGCACTCTGGAGCATAGACTGAGTTACTGGGGGGATGAAGAAGTGCTCCTACAGTGTTATTACACCTTGTAATATAGTACCCCTTCTTATCGGCTTAGAAAATCCACACGTTAAATTTAGTTAAACTAAACTTGGAGAGTGTCACTTTTCCTGTAATTTTACATAAATAGGGAAAACGTGGGGGAGCTCGGTAGCTTCTAAAAGGAGCAAAAAGTGGAGGTATTTGGAATATATGGGAGAGGCTTTGCTCCATTTGCATGACTGAGGGCACGCACAAAGACAAGACTGGTACACATCAACTCGTCAAAGCTAAGGTAAGAACATATCTTATTATGTAAAATCAGTGAACTATTCCTTTAATTTCATTGTCTCACTGGGGCCATTCCTTATTCCATAGTTTTTATTTTTCCAAGTTAAAATATTTGTGAAAATAAGTTTTACTGTTACAACTTGTTACCCAGAGTGTCGCACCAAAGTTCTTTACTTGTGATACACAGTTTTATCTGTTTAAAAGGATTGTTTTAAAGAAAATGTTTTATTGGAAGTCCAATTGTGCAAACAAAAAACTTACTGTTCAAAAAAAACTACCTCAGAGACCACAAATAAATTCATGTCAAAAAGTGGCTAGGAACAACTGAAATATTGTGTTTGTTTCTGAAAGAAATGTCTTCTTAGAAGCGCCATGTGTAAAAATTGGAATACTGTTCAAAGGAAAACAAAAGTCTTGTTTTGTTATAAATAAAGTTAAAAAAAAACCAAAAAACACTTTAGTGGTCTTTGGTTTTGAGTGTGTTTGCCTTGACATATTAAGTTTTAGTAATAATAATACATTTAATTAAAAGACGCTTTTAATTAAACACTACGCAAAAAAGTGAGTTTTGTAATATTAGCACCACTTAAACAATTTAGTTTTTTCTATTAGTATTAAGTTAACTGTACTTAAACAAATTATTTTTGAAATATTGAATACTTAAACACTTTAGGTAGCGATGACTCAATATAGTAAATTGTGACAATTTTACTTTTAAGTTTACTTGACTAAATCAGTTAATTTTTTGTTTTGGGTTGATTACTCAAATCATTTGAAGGGAATCGGTTTCCTCAAACCATTTAAGTGTATTGAACTTATCCGGGTTTACAGTGTACCTGACACATCTTTAATGTGTATGTCTGTAATAATTCTAGTGTTCCAGTATATAATAATACTTTAGCTTGTTTTTGAAAACAGGGTTTTATGACCTTAACGCCTGAAGTCAATTTCATGTTCGTAATGAAAAATACATCTCTATAAATGCACAATGATAATATATGTAACTTTAAAATAAAACTTAGACATAAACGTTTTCATATTTATTTAATAAATAAATGTAAATCTTTTGATCATGAGATTGACCGCCAACATTTTAAAGTTTACAGTTTTGTTCTCGGATGACAAACATAACACAGATATTCTTTAACAAAACAGGAACAGGAGTCATTATTTGATAAGAACTGTGTTCTTTTTGATTAGTGCCATGTATTAAAGGTACCACCCCTAAAAAAAGGAAAAGGTAAAGTATAGGAGAAAAACATATCTTCTATTTCATTACTTGTAAAACCAAAGATAGCATTTTATTAAATCCTAGAGTCAGCTGTAAATTGCTCCAGCATTCTTCTGTAATCTAATTTATTCGTAGAACTCTCTCTGCTATAGTGTGTAAATATTTGGTGGGTTTTTTTAGAATGGATCATAGCTGAATTCAGCCCAGTCAAAACAGCTTTCCTTTTATTTTATACTGTGTTTTCTTTCTTTCTTTGAACCTCTCAACATCAGGAGGTTATTGGGGAACTATCTCGGGGTAGTGACAGGGTTAGAGATAGGGGTGGAGTTCGGTTTTGGCCACTTGAGAAAAAAGTTCCAAACAGGTAAAAAATGTGTATATTTGTGTTTCCAGAGAGACAGAGAGAAACTAAAAAGACGTTCAAATGACAACAAACTGTTGCAAAACAACTAGAAACTGATAGAAAATTATGCACGACATCTGTGATATACAGAGCTGGAGACAGAAAATGCTAGAAATGACATGGATCGCCCAGGCTGCTGCAACTTTTACACCACTGTATCTTGGAGCTCGTTATTTCATAATCCATCCAGATCTTGAGTTGTGGAGGAGTCAGCCTTGGAGGGTCAGATAATTCATCCAAATGTATTACACCTGGGTAAGTGTAATGCCAAAATGTATGTGATTTGTAAAATTATAATGGGCTCCAGCTCCTGCATGAACCTGAATTTGATAGGCGAAAGAATGGACGGATATCCTAAAATTAAAAATTTTGTATGTTTAGCTTGTGGCTACATGAAAACCAGCCCTAATTTGCTCATGACCTGTTGAATGTTGAAACGCTAAATAGAAATGCAACACTCAAACAACTCATTTATGTTATTTGAGTGTTATTTGAGTGTTGACTGATTTATCTGGCAATGAAAACGGATGTTCTCTGTGCCACAGATTTTATCCATGAATCCATATTATAATCGATAAACATTCCATTATGTCTTTGCATTGCAGAGTTTCTGCACAGCTGTATTCCCAGGCAGCGAGTGATTTCATCAAATCTGATGTTGCATTTACAGTCTCAGTCAAAAGACACTAAAGACAGACAGAAAGGGAGGTAATGGGACCCACATCCGCTGGTGGTAAAGCAGGGAAGTAGATCGTAAACTGTTGCTTCCATCCCAGAATCCTGGGTTTGCTGGATATGAAGCAGGGAACCAAAGGAACCAATAAATCCTGGAGTTCAACCCCTAGCTGCTCACACCCGGCCTGGGCTGGCATGGGATGAAAGGCCAGCTACAAACCCCAGGCCCAACCGCACACACACACATCTAACCATGACTCACCCCCACCAGCCCCCTGCCTGGACCCTGGCCCGCAGCCCAGCGCCTATGGAGCGTTTATTAGAGAGAAGACTGAGCACCATGTGCTGTGGCCGGGGCTCGAGGAATGTGCCTGGTCAACAGCAGATTACAGTGTGGAGCTATCTGCAAAGAAGGTACTTATTTGTGCTTCTTTGTGCGTGTGTTTGCGTACAATATTTACATGTTTCCTGCCTTTATGGTAGCAATAAAAATGTGTGCATATGTTGATGTGTCCACATTAGTGCACATGGTTGCAGGAAAAAAAGCTTTACATCCATTTGTATATAATTGAGTATGGCCCATATGTATGCTATTACTGTGTGTTTGTGTTCGTCAGTGGGGAGGCAATGTATTAGAGACGTCCAAAAAAATAAAGCCTTCATGTTACCATGAGTGCTTTCATTCATGAACGTGTTAAAGACAAATCTGTTCTTGTTTTTGTGCCCATCTTGGAGTGCCTAATGCAGATTTTCCATGTATGTCTACTGAATGTTTCACCAAACAGTTGTATTCTGATTTACCCTGGAAGTGGGTTGGACACTTCTTGAAGTCTGCACTTCACATTTTAAAAGATTCCCACTGCTGATACTCTATATTTTGTGTGATTCCTGTCAGTTTTAACCATGAATGAGTGTGAATTAAACATTTAACCATTATGAAGTAAATGTCGATTGCACCGATCAGTTATAGTGGTTGGTCTATAGAAGGATGCATGGCTGATGATTTTTGTAGTCCAACCTGCAGAATAATTATCTTGGCTTTTGTCAACCCTGTGGGACATTTCCATAAGCACAGTTTATTTTCTCTGATATTCCAAGAGTTTTGTTAAATAAGATCATCTCCACTAAGTGATGACACTTATGATTAAAAATTAAAAAGTATGACAACACAGCAGTTGTCTATTGCTAGTTCATACCAGAGTTTAGTTTTCTGTTTACACCCATTTTCATCACAGAATCATACAAAGAAAACTTGCAGATGGCTGGAAATCAGCATGTGTTATTTTTCTGGGTGTCCATGGCTCCTGATGTAGACCAGGTCATCTACTAAGGATGAGGTTAGTGGTCTGATTCCTGGCTGCTCCAGTCTGCAGGCCAAAGTTTCCTTGGGCAGGAAACCGTGTGGGAATACTTGATAGAAAAGCACTTGAGTGTAAAACAAAAAGCAGTCTCAGATTAACACAGTATATTAGATCCCTGCAAGGATCAAAAGCTGGAATAAACAAATACCAGACAATTGAATTCATTAGAATTCTGCGGCAGAGAGGTTCAGAACTTTTAGTACGAGGTTAGAGAGTTGTGTGAAAATTATTGGGAAGCCTATAAAAGCTGATTGGATGTGGACTGTCATGTAAAACATTAGAAGTGGATTCCAGTTGGGTTTTTGTTGCTGATTTCAGATGACTGCTACTCCCTGAGATCTGCTGGAAGTTTTTTAAAGGTAACAAGGAGTTCTTTCTCCCCACTGTCACCACATGTTGTTCAGCAGAGGTCGTCTTGAGGATTGTTGGGGTTCTCGCTTTGGTATTATTTGATCTGGCTTATCAGCCTAACTTGGGCAGATGTCACAACGACACATGGGCAAAAAGTGTCAGCAGGAGGTTTTCTTTTGCTACTGTATCTCGTAAGTCTTAGTCTCTATCATGTTACTTCCTGCTTTATTTTTATGGTTATTTTTCCCTTGTCATATGTTCTGATTCAGTTCAGCTGTGTTTTGGCCAGTCTTCATTTTCAGACTGTTTAATTTTTGTCCTTTTTCCAGACAGAGCAGGGAAGAGTTGATAGGAAAGCAGAGGGGGAGAGAAAGGGGAATACATGCAGCAAAGGACTGCAGGGTGGACTCGAACCCAGGATGGTCTACCTCCGCCATGAGGCTCATCGCAGTGAGCTAAACTGGCGCCCAAGTTTCGGATTTGTCTCATCAGTGTTCCCAGTTTTCATGGGGTATCGTTTCTGGCTTGGCTGGATGAGGAGAAACAGGGCAGGATGGTGCCGGCTGGGGCACCAGTTGGGGAGAGTGACATACGCACCTGTGCTATTCTCTCTCCACATATAGTAGGTGCGGGGCCGGAAGAGGACCAAGATGATTATAATGAAGCACAGCACTATTGGAAGTTGATTTTAAGAGTTGAAACATAATGTTTGGGATATCCACATCATGAAAGGTCCTGCAGGTCCCGCTCACTTAATGGGAAAAAAATGTTAGTATGTGGAAACTTCACTGATTTCTCCTAATTTTTCCACCACACTTTCTGTTGTTTTATAACAAATAATTATAATACATATATCCTAAAGTTTTCTGTTTTTGTCTAATGTTTCCCAAGTTACCATGTGTTTATGGCACACATTCTACACACTGGATGTCATTTCAACACATCTGTCAGCTCAACCTGGCAACCCACCACAAAATGATTCAAGGATGGTGTGCACAGCTGCTCTTGGGAAAGGCAGACAGGCAATTTAGGATGCTTCACCACTTCAACTGTCTTTACTTAGCTAATAGCATCAGTAACAATGGTTTAGAAGACCGTGGTCATGTTTTCTAAAATGTAAAAAGATAAGAAATTACAATGACTGAAAATTTATTGCAATTTCAAAATTTAAACCAGTCCTTGATAGAAAATTGAAATCGAAAAAATTACATCAGGAGATCTCTTTTTCAATTTAGCCCTGAAAAAAAACCGTGCTGTTGGGTTTGTTGCTAATTGCAGCAGGTAAAAGGCAAATCCTGATATGAAAAACATCCACACATCTGTTCAGAGCACTTAATTTGTTCATATAAAATAATGCAATTGTTTATTTCCCCGCTTTATACAAGTGTGTAAAACAACAGACAACTCAGCAGCAGCTGGTTAAGAGATTACAATGTTCATGTTTGCAGTTAATTAATGAGACATCACTAACAAACAGCTTTAAGGCACATACTAAAACTGTCTCGCTCTCTCACACACACAGATCTATATGTATACATAGAGAGAAATTTAGTTCTGATATGTGTGTGTAATACACACAAAACACATCTGTATCAGTAAATTACCAGAACAAAATTTAAATGCATAATTTGTGTGTATGTATATGTACGTGTGTGTGCGCGCGCGTGCGTGTGTGTGTGTGTATGTATTAGTAAATTAGCATCCTGGCACTCTCATTCTCACTCTGGAATTTTCAGCCATCAGGGTCAAAACCATATTAGCAAGAGGTGAGGCTAAACAAATGAGATTATAGCTGAATTAGCTAATTATCATTATTTCCATCCCCTAACAACCTGTAATATTGTCGGCATAATGGTGCTTGTCAGATTTATTGTTGTGTTTGTCTGGGAAGCCTTTGCCCTCTGGTCTCACCTGCTGAAACACATCGTCCATCCATTAGAATGCATTATGGAAATGAAATCTTTGTTGTTGTTGTTGTTGTTTTTTCTTTTATTACCAGCGTTGATATGACAAGTTGGGTTTTTTCATTTCCATTGTTTTCTTTTTTAACAAAGAGAGTTGAGAAAGAGCAGGGATAGAGTAGGTGTAGAGAAAGAAAGACTACAAGTATATGGGCCTTCTCTCAAGGTTAGAGCAAGCTGGAATTGGTGAAGTAGTACCTATTACAGACAGACCTTTCAGAGGAAAATTGGACCCGTCTACCTTTTAAGGACGACATGCTAATTCATGTCAAAAAGGCTTTTAGTCAGGAGGACAGGGCCGGAGGAAAGGCTGTTGTGTTACATTCATATGGGCTGATGTGCACTCACTTCCCGGATAACGAAAGCAAAATATTGATGTCAAGATTTGCCTTACAAGACTAAAGAAAAAAAAGAAAGGATAAAAAAGAGACATATTGTGTTTTCATTGCATTTAAATTGCATTTTATTAAGCTTCTTATTCAAAAACACATCCAAGGTTCACTGGAAATAAAATCGCAAATGATTGCTTTTCCAGTGAAAATCATTTATTTCTGCAGTTAGTGAGGTTTTTTTTAAAGATCAATCAACATCTATGTACTTTACAAATGCAGAATATGCTGAGAGGGAAACAGGCACATTCGTTACATCATAATTAAACCTTTTTAAAAAATTATTATTTTAAAAGGTTAGACCTTTGTACCCTTAAAAGCAAAAAAATATTATTATGGTATTGTGGTACATCAGGCATTCATTTCTCATGACTAAATCAAGATCACCCAGGAGCTCTGATTGGGTAAATCACAGATTAGTTGTCATAGATACTACTGTTACTTTTAACCATTTTAGATCCTGCTGTGTGCTGTGTGAGACAGGTGCAGCTGACAGTATGAAGCTGCTTCAAGTAATTGAGTAACACACATGCAACTAATCAATCACAAAATATTTAGAACTGGATATGAAGTTAACCATAATACTTAAAATACAGCCACTTTGAAGAAGCCAACAGGTCTCTGCTAGGCATCCTTTTCTTTAATTCCAGTCACTCACAATCATTGAGCCTTCAAAATGAGGACTCCAGTGGGTAATGTCACAAAGGGCACATCCATCAGTATGTTTAGGCTCCACTTCTATGGCAATTTGAAATGGTACCGTCTGCTGTGTTTAACACCTCGAAAAGGTCCTATGGAATACCTAACACTCTATAAAAACACGGTTAAAGTCAAGTCATTCCAAATTCACAATAAGCAGTAGCATTGGCTTTTCCACACCGTATTCTCATAAAGTTGTGTGAACTATCTGAACAAGGTAACTTTAATAGCACATTACATCGTTATCCACCTATGTTATCCATATTCAGCTCTATTGATGTTTATATGCTAAGTCACGTGGAAAGAAAATTATTTTAGGCTCAGCCATTTGGATTCTTTGAATCTGTGTCATGGGACACATCAGTGTTATAATTCAGAACTTTTCTGACAGGACAGGCCAGGTCACGTTGTGCGACCTAAAGGTTGATTCGGTCCTAGTGGCCCTGCTTAGTGTGAGCCCTGGACCTCCTGGGATCCTGCAGCTGTGAGAACTCAAACAAAGAGCTGAAGATAGGTGGGGGAAGAAACTCTACCACGGCTGATAACCTCTTCACCTGGCTGGCACTGGCAGCTCACACAGAGTATACTACTCATGCACATACTCTGTAGCAGTCCATACTTCTACAACATTCAATTAAAGGTAGCACGATATATTTGCTTTATTTTTCATTTTAATTAGTTTCTCTCTGCTCTTGTCTCCACCTATGCCCCTCTTCTTTCTTTTCTTCCACTGAGATAGAAAGCAAAGGGTCCTTCATTTTTTTCTGACACTCTTGTCCTTCAGCCTATTGATTGGCCACCGAGACGGCAAGCCCCGTCAGCTGCTAATAGAAAGTGAAGTTCATCAGCCTTTCCCTTCCCCAGACACACACACACACACTAACTGAGCCTTTCACCACTGAGGGACCCTCCCATCAGCAGACAGCCGGTGATCTACTGTAGAAAGGCCAGCAAACTAACCTTTGTAACACTAGCCTTATTTCGTGCCAAACCTTGCTCTCCAAGTCTGTATATTTATTTTGGATGGTTTTGTCCCTGAGTTCCTGTCTCCTTGTATTATATCAGTATTGGGACCACTTATTAGTATTTTTCACTTGAATTCAAGGACAAATAGAAATTCTTGTCCTTATGTTAAATGTCCAGGAATTTAAAAATAATGTGTTATGGGAAATGCTGGACTCAGAAGTGTGCCTCAGTTTGGATACTGAGTTTCCAAACTGAAGCGATTTCTGTACACTTTTATATAGTACACTACCTTTTCTTTCTTTGCTTGCAACTAAAATTTTTGAGCGTTTGCAATTTGTCTGCTTCTTCATCAAAATGCTCTGTCTTCATGAGATAACTTGCAGTCCAGAAAAATGTGTTTACAGCTGCTCATTGAGCTTAAACGTGCTACTTTCATTACTTTCTTTGTTTTTTGAAACTTTTTGAATCTATTCTAAGGAGTACTGAAACTTTCCAGAAACACCTTGCCGAGATGTATGTTGTTTTTTTTTCAAGACTCTGTTGTTTCTCATCTGTACATCATTTTTATGTGGGACATAAACAACGACGCTTTAGGGAACCCATTGTGTTCGAAACCGAAAGTCTCTCAAAAAGTGTCCATGTGCCATAATTTGGGGGAAGAGACTATTGATAGAGACACCAATGGCTGTGAAAAAATGGTAGCATTAAATGGTGTGGGTAGACTGAGCTCATTATGTCATTATTGACATGAGATGGTGATGTTAGCTCAAACTGTACAGGCATTACTTGCTTTCCACCAGTTTAAGATGAATTATCCAGTCAAAGGCTAGCATCTGTTTTGCTTATGGGTCACCTGGGTTATCCTTTCATGGTAATCATCTTAAAACACACATATCCACATAGTTACCAGTCAGCAGCAGAGGTGGGACCAAGTCATTGTTTTGCAAGTCTCAAGTAAGTCTCAAGTCTTTATCCTCAAGTCTCAAGTCAAGTCTCAAGTAATGTCAGGCAAGTCAGAGTCGAGTCTCAAGTCACTGGTGCAAAAGTCCGAGTAAAGTCACAAGTCTGAAATTTTGAATTTCAAGTCATTTCGAGTCTTTAAAAAAAAAAAACGAAAAAATAATGTTGCAGTTTTATGCTAAATGTAAATATTAGACCATGTAATTTTTAAATCTGTGTTTTTCTCAACACATGACAAAATAGTGAACGTAGAAAATATACACAAATTGTGAAATTGCACCTCTTTAAAATGCAGCTCAATTAAACCTAGCTCCAAGAATAATTTTCACCGACAGTTCTGAGATAAGCTGCATGTTATTCTTGGATGCGGTTGTAGGACCGGCTTTAAAATCACATGACAAAAATATCATACATATTAAAAAAAACTGCATCACCAACGTAGCCTGGACAACATTTGCTAGTTAGATGAAGTCAGCTATCTCATCGTAGCATATTTATATGCACATTTATAATCATACGGTTCTTGGAGTGAGTGCATACACTCATGAAGTTTAGTAACTTCAGGTCACTGCAACAAGCCCAGGTACAGTTTACCGCCGGATGGGTGCAGGACCTTCAAATGCACCGTGTAGAACGAAAGACCATCGTACGTATCATAAGTTTACCAGTCTCACAAATCGTCGTCATAAATACACATTCGTTAACCGTTTATTAATAGGACCTTTGAGCTCAAGGGTAATTAATTAGTAGTGGAAATAATTTCTGGTAGCATCACAGAAATGTAGCAGTGACAATAATACTGTATGCTGTAATCGTACTGGGCAATTAGTGATACAAAAAACTGTTTTATCCTGTGAATAAAAGTATATGTTTTTGTCAATGTACCATAATAACAGAAGCGAAACGCAATATTGTGTCAGGACAATTCACTATTTATGCACAATAAATAAAGGAGCATAGCGCGACAATTTCTGTTCAGCGCCAGACTTGCTTGTAACCTATATCACCAATTATGTTAAGAAAAATGACGCATTAACTACAACAGCAGACTGACCTTCGTGTAAATGCTTGGAGCAGACTAACCTGTGAGCTGGAGTGTTCTGGGACGTTATATTTTGTCTTTGAATGGCTGCAATCCAGTCGCCTCTTTGTTACTTCGGAAACATGGCTCGAACAATTTCTCTTCAACGTCGTAATCCGATAACAACCGATCTCTTTACCCGTCGGCTTCCCGTGGCTGTCATGCGACCGGCTATTGCAGTTAATAATACAACAGCTTCTTGACATTTTTGTGTTTCTTTTTATCGCTGTGTGACTGATTTTAATTGAAAGCCTGCGTGCGCTAGTACCGCTTGCCACGAGTTCCCAGAATCCTTTGCAGTTTTACCCCTGAATGACGTCACATTTTCAATCTCTATATAATATGCATGTTAAATTTTATATTTGGGGTGAAATATCAAGTCTTTTCAAGTAAACCGATTCAAGTCCAATTCCCAGGTCATTGGTGTAAAAGTCCAAGTCAAGTCACAAGTCTTAGAACATTTTTTCAAGTCAAGTCTAAAGTCATAAAATTAATGACTCGAGTCCAAGTCATGTGACTCGAGTCCACACCTCTGGTCAGCAGTTTCAAATGTGTGATATAGTCAGGTGGAATGGCAAGAATACTGGGTTATTTTCTTGTTTCCTCCCAAAAAACAAAGGAAAAAAATCCCCTCTTCCTGTCTATGATGACATTTAGAGTTTAACTCTGTAATCAATGCCATTCTGTCCAGTTCATAAAAACTGAATTATGCAGTGAACCACTGGTATATCAACCAGTGGTGCATGGTCATTTATTCATACGAAAATGTCACATATTATTACTTAAATTCACAAAAAGTCCCGAAGAACCCTCAGGCTCTAAAGAGTGACAATTTACCATCACATCGGTTTTAATGAGCTCTCCTTGGCTTGCTGCGCTCCTACGACACCCACTGTGGCTTTGCTTACATTCTACAAGCAATCATGGCATTGTAAGAAAGTTTCACCTCTCACTGAGCATTCATGTCTAAAGGACAAAGTTGTCTGCACTTTTTTTAAGGGGGTGGGGGCTGCTAAAGCTGGAACCCACCTTGAAGTGAGAGAACATGCTCACTCATTTTCTTCGTTCTCAGCCTCCCTTCTGTCAGGTCTTAAGCCAAGACCAATGACTCCTATTAGTGAGTGTGGCAGGGCAGCTGACAGGCTAGTCAATATCCATGAGAAGGCCACTTCATTAATGATCCCTACTTGCTCAGAGAGATGGAGGGTCCAGAGAAAGTGGCCTCTGACAGGCCACAGAGAAACACAAAGGGCTTGGGCTTTATTTTCAGTGAGACACAGTGAAATTGTCGGGGTGTCTGAGATTTGAGAAAAATATATATCCAGTTTCTATTTTAAAAGGAAGAAACTATGTAAGAAGGACACAAATTAGACGGTATTTCCAAAATAAAATGTAGGAATGTATTACAGAAAAACAGCTTCATGAAAACACTCAGCCCTTTGATCGCACTCATCTATCACAGCATCTTCCTGTGTTTTTAACTCTATGGTTGCCAAGGATGACCTTTTGAACTACACCGAGCTGGAGTTCATCCACAGAATGAAGATTTATTAGAGATAACTTTATTGCTTAGTTATTTGTCACCTAGCAAGTAGATTTGTGGATGAAAACCTTATAGATGGAATAATCGAATGAATAATTTCAGTCCATAGATGCAGGTATATATGAAAACAGCTCTAAATACTCATTCTGTATGAGGTCAGAGAGATCTGACATCCTAATATGGTCATCTCAGATATGGCTGTGAACACAGTAACCCCACCCACCAGCTGTTAAAACCATGTTGTTTTCCCTGCCAAGTGTTTTAAAGTCTAGGTCCATTACTTTAAAAGACATTTAGCCTTTAGAAATTGAATCTTCCTTTTGATATGCCGTGTATTTTACAAAATAAGCAGACAACACATTTAAATCCAAACACATTTATACTGGAGTCATGTTTGCTCATATGTTGCTGAAAGAAACTGCCATCTAAGGCAGCATGCTGTCTGTCCACAGACCTGAGATGGCAGAGGAATGATGGGGAATTACAGCGGTTTGGTTGGTTGTGGGATTGCAGCGGCGATATGGTTTCGTATAAACTGTAATACTGTGGAGTGCGCTCTCTGGCAGCGCGTTCTGTACTGAAAAAGAAACTGATAAACCATTTCAATGGATCGCAAGTCGTTTAGATAAGTTGCTCTTTCTGGACCTTGGTGAATACACATCCCTTTTCCCCACAAAAAATGCACAAACACAGCTCAGTTGCACACCCACCTGCCTTTGGGCCCTTGTTTTCCATCGTGTTGAGGCGCTCGTCAGCAGGTGTGTGTTCCGGAGGTAAAATGATGTTTCTGCCCTCGACGACATGGGAGAGCTATCTGTGTAATAGAATTATCTGGAGAGGCCACTCAAAATTAACATAATACAGACTCAAAATGTAAATTGTCTTTTCTGTGAAATGTAATGTGCATATGAATCTGCTCTCTTGCTCTTCTCTGTCTTATCATCCTCTCTCTCTCGCTCTCTCTCTCCCCCCTACACTTTCGCTTTCTTATTTCCTGTTTCTGGGAACTGATAAAAATCCTCTGTGTTGATGTGGCCGCACACACACGTCCACACATTTTGGGTGCAAATACTTGAGAGGTGTGTGTTCCGCTGACACGTGTGAAGCTAAATGCCAACGTACCATTTAAGAGAGAAAGGGCAGCAGCACATCCAACCTTTGTAGTGTGTCATTCAGCGATGTTCACAGCCGTTCACATATAAAAATGAGGTCTCCTCTGTCCCGGGGAGCAGCGGATCCCTTTCACCCCATCAGGCAAAGGAGAGGAGGGGATGTTAACAACCACACAGACATCTGTCGAATGGAGGGAGGAGGGACAAACAAGAACAGGAAAGACTTTCTCCCCCCTCTTCATTACCCTGAATTTAATATGGTCATCTCGTTCCTTCTCAGGATTTATTTCACCTTTTCCTTGTTTCCTGCATGCTCGTCTCCTTATTCCCTTCCTGTCACACTGCCATGATGAGCACTTTCAGAGTGTTCAACTATTGCATTTAGCCATTCAGAGAGTTTGATAAAGCTACAATCCCCCCCCCCCCTCCGTGCCTCAGAATTACATGGCAAAGGGAAAAGGCCACCTCTTTTTCACTAAATGCCTCTCCCATTCATTCACATGACAGCAAAGTAGTATGTCTTTTCCCACGGTAAAATGTCAGATTTGAAAGCCCTCTATTCGATTAATGTTTAGAGTAAGGTTGTGAGCCACCTTTAAACCGAGAAGTATTTTACAGTCAAATAAGAGCACCTCTAATTTGGGGGATGGGAAGCTGGATTGGCAGTGGAATCACAAATTTTTCCCTATGTCTTTTGTAAAGAGCACTTCCACAATGAATGTATATGGATTTGCTTGGAATGGTTCTGAATGCTGTCAGCTTGGCATTCAGACTTTCTATGTATGTTGTTATTTAGCCGCCTTATTATCTATCTGGTCATTGGTGATCCATCTAGGGTTCAGGCTATATCCTCCTCGTGTCTTGTCTGAGCCAAAAGACTGCAATGGCAAAATGTTGAGACTTTGAAAGGTAAGATGTTGTCCTTTCATATCTACGTATTTAGCATGAGGCTAAAACAAGCCTAAATCCTGATAAGGACAATGAATTCTCTTTCATGAAATTAATGCTTGGCATCGATATCATAACTCTTCTGACTATCAAATGACAGAGAGGAGAAGCCCACACAAAGAAATGAAAAATAGGGGTACTGATCTTTGTGTCATTCCGGTACAGACATACAAGACCCCAGAACGTTTACACGTTAGCATTTTACCCTGTTTGGATATATCGTTGACCTATGCATCTCATACTGCCAGCTTGTCTGTAAGAGAGACTGCGCTCTATTGAACGAGAAACCAATATCTCTTAAAAGGTTTTGGCGGCAGTTAATCGCAATTTGAAGCAATTTTGAAGTCAACATGCCAGCATCAAACATGACTCTCATCTCTCTCATCTCTTTCTCAACCACATGGCTCTGAAGGAGCAAAACACACTGACAGAACTTTGCAAAATATTTCTAGAAACAAAGGGTTTCTACTGCCCAAAACCTGCTGTTGCAGTTTCTGCTACACTAACATGCATTTGAGGAAGAGTTACGGCTGATAACTTTTAAAAGAGCTTAAAACTTTACTTGGGAGCTCAGGAGGTTGGAGGTTCAATCCCTTGCTGCTCCAGTCTGTGTGCTGAATATACTTGGGAAAGATGCTAATTCCAAGTGTACACTGAATGTTATGTATAAAGCCTTTAAGTACAGGAAAAAGTGAAATAGTCCATGGTCATTTTTCTAATCTGTTCATGTAGTTATCAGTTTTACTTTAAAGGAAAGTCTCAACTGTCTGGTAAAGAAACCCCCTATGGTGTCATTTGATTACTTTTATTGTTGTTATTATTGCCCCAAATAAAAATAATGGATTGGATTTATATAGCGCTTTTCAAGGCACCCACAGCGCTTTACAATGCCATTATTCATTCACTCTCACACACTGGTGGAGGCAGCTACAGTTGTAGCCACAGCTGCCCTGGGGCAGACTGACAGAAGCGAGGCTGCCATATCGCACCATCGCCCCTCTGGCCAACACCAGTAGGGTAAAGTGTCTTACCCAAGAACACAACGACAAGGACAGAGAGCTCGGGGATCGAACCGACGACCTTCCGGTTACAGATACGCTTCCAAACCCCTGAGCCACGGTCAGGACATTGTTCTTTCTTTTTTGTGTTTGTTCCAGGTGTTTTGTTTTAATTCAAAAACTACTAGTAAATTACCTGTACTGTTGTACAACACATTTTAAAGCAACTTTATAAACTATACATATTTCATAAAGAACCAGCAAAATGCAGAATTTCATTATCTGCAAATGAACAAAGTATTTTTTTTATTTAGCACGTATTTAACACTGTAGAACATAAAAACCCCTTTCCAATGCGAAAGAAAGTGAAAACACAAAATCTAATAAAACAATGCAAAAGAAGAAAGAACAAAAGAAAACAAACAAACAAACAAGCAAACAAACAAAAACACTTACTGAGGTTTTGTAGTAAGTGTTTATAAAAGGGTTTTCAGTCTGTTTTTAAATGTATGCACAGATATAATTGGTCTGAGGTCAGGAGACAGTTTGTTCCAAAGAACCAGACCACAATAGCTGAAAGCACCTTCAGCACACTTGGATGTGATTCTGAGAACAGTTTATAGATCTGCGCCCGATGACCTGAGTTGTCTGACTGGTCTGTAAACTGTAACCACATCAGCGATGTACTGGGGGCTAAACCACTGAGAGCCTTAAGAACTAATGAAAGTATTTTAAAGTTAATTCTATATTGCACTGGGAGCCAAAGAAGTGCCTTCTGTACTGGGGTAATGTGGTCAGTACAGATACGTGTAACTCATGTTTGCTTTTGAGCAGCTGGTGTTGATTCTCAGCTTCCAGTTCCTGTGTTTCTGTCCTTGAAACGCTTTTATGCTTTCATCCTTTTATGGTTTTGATCAAACTTTCTATAGTATGTGAGTGACCAAGCCAGAGGTCATTCAGACCTTTCAGGTTTTTATTTTTCTGCCATTCAGAAAATAAAGCAAAACAGTAAGTCACACACTGCCTCTTTCACTGTTGCTCTATAATTCAGCACCAGTGTTTTTAAAATTGTTTTTTATCAAAGACTGAAATAGCTCAGTGCTAACAGTGTCTTTAAAGGCTTTTAAAAAGAGTTCAGACCGAGCTCTTGTCAAGTTTTACTACCATCTTGAAGAAGGTCAAGGGTTGTTTTTCTTCACTGACATCAACATGTACCCCCCCCCCCCCCCCCACCCTGTTTTTTATACTTTTTTTTCTTCTATTCAAAGACTTGGTGGTTTCACTCCACAAATTACTCCTTATTCAAAAGCAGTGTTTGTGTTCTTCACTTGTGAATAAATGTTGGTGGTGAACTGTACAAGCTTCTAGCATATAAACGGAAGATAGGCTCTCTATGCTGCTAAAATGCAGAGATAGGTTGTGTGTGCTAGTCAGGGCACAGCTATATCCTTCAGTCAAGGTTTGCGCCGGTTCCACAATGCAAGACCAAGATGTGGGAAAAAAGGATTCTTTTACTGCAAGTTTTTCCTCTTTTTTTTTTTTTTTAAATTCCATCAACTAAATGACTGCACTTCAGGCAGAATGTGCGTTATCATTAAATAGCTTTAAGGCAAGGACCACTCATGTCATGAATTTGTACCTTCAATATCTCTGAAAGATAATGATTGAGGAGCTTGAGAGATGCATCAATTTGCCCTCCTTGAAATCACTGTATTTTATTGAATTGACACTTTGTCAAGGCGTTTTCTTCAGATCAAGGCATCTATAGGCTCCAACTCTGAATCTTTTCCTAAGTAACACTTATAATTCTATGTCCCACAGCTCAAAGGTCATCATAGGAAAATCTAATCGTAGAAAAACTCCAGAAAGAGGATATCAGCACTGATGCTAAAGGCTTTAGAGTTAGTGTACTGAAAAAAAGTGAAACTTTAATAATAAAGAAAAAGCAAACATTAGAAAGATGCAATGGAGATATAAAAATATACTCCCGCATTCTATTTTAAATACATCTCCACTTGAGATTAAATGTTTTCCGGACATGCAGAAAGTGTCCGTGTATAGAATATCTCCCATATACACCCATTTTAGAGAATCTATAGCTCTTCTAAGGTCTTCACTTATCTATCAAAGCAATGACTTTTTGTACTTGTGTCCTGACACAAACGTTCCTGTGGTTTCACCCCAAACATAACATTTTTGAGAGGGGTGAAAGAATTCTGGTCCTCACGTAGCCCTTGGTTCCTCTGGTAGAAACATAGGTAGAAACTTAATTCCTCTAAAGGATCTTCCCTGGGGACAGTTTCTGTGGAGACAAGAGCATACACAGTCTACTGGTTTTAATTCTCACAAGATAATCAATATCATCTCCATGCTATATGCTGTGTTCCATTCAGACTGTCTTAGTCTAAAAGTAAGCAATTTTTAAAATAGATCTTTATGATTGATATGATAGCTGTCTGATGAGGCCAACATGTAAAACTGTAACCAATACACAAGTACTTATCCACTTTCGCTATTGAGTTGCTGTAGATCTACTCTCAAAGCCTGCAGAGGCCACACTGAACGAACTGCAGTGGCCTCATGAGAATTCACGCTTTTTTGTTTCTCATTTTCCACCAATTATGTCCTGGAGACAAACCCAAAGACAAGGCTGAAATAAATACAGAGCAATACAAACACTCATTTGCTTTGTTTGGCTGAAAAGAACACTCACACATTTTTTTTCTTTGCATTTTGAGATTTCTGATTGCAAAAGTAGTCAAAGAGTATAAAGCAGTGAATAGGAACTCATACATTAATGATTTTTTGCTTTCACATTTACAATAAATCCTCAATACGCACACATCATCTGGAATTCCTAAATTGCTTAAAAAGTTCAATTCAACAGTGTTTTAAAGAGACCTTGTCATGTCAGGCTGGACAATCAATGATTTCCCTCTGGCATTAACGGTTAATCAATACTATTGATCGGCCAAGTAGGAAGACTTCAGGAGTTCATTCACTTGCATACATTTCTGGTTTTGACTTGGTGAAGCACTGTCCATTCTTGATGAGGTTTTGGCATTACAAGGCCAGAACCTAATAATTTCCTTATTCCAAATTAAATATTAAAGAGTAATTAGCCACAGGCTTCAATTTCCTTTTATCATTTATATTTTCAGGAGGCTTAAAATAAAAATGCTTTAAACTTAACAGCCAGTTAAGATTAAACTGTGGCACCACATGGAAGCACACAGTTTCGGGATTTTATTCATGCAGTCTCTTTTCTGCATTTTTCCAATAAAGCACAAAGGAATTGGATTTAATGTCTTGTATACCATATATTTGAAGGTGGAAATTAAAAGCTATACCTCTCTGGGGACATCTCAGGCCCTCCAAGGTATGGAGGCCTATCTCCACCCACCACCACTTCCCCTGCCAGTGGCGGACTCCCGCAGACGTCGGTGCTTTGGTGGTTCTTTGTGTCCGGGGATGGGCGTCCAGGTACACACCGGCTCACCCCTTGGCGGCCGCTTATCGGGGCCTGGAGCCCGGGGCTCGCTCGGGCCACTTCGGAGGTGGGGTGCCCCCGGCCTCTCGGCCTGGGGCTCGGTCACTCAGGCACGGCTGACTGCCGGCGGAGCTCACGGGCGCGTCACTGCAACTCCCCCTGGCTTCTGCTCCGCGGCTGCTGAGTGACCCCTCATCTGGGACTCTCCTCAGCTCTTACTGGGACAGTGGCGCGGCTGCCCCTCTGTTGGTCTTCCTTGGTCTCTTGTGTTCTGGGGTTCTTTGTAGCAACTGAAAATAAAATAAATTCATAATTATAATAAAGGTCAATCAAATGGACCAATATGGCAAGGCCATGATGATCCACTTGGTAAAATAAATCTGCTTGGCATCTTTCTTGGCCTTAAGACAACAATTCTGATGGCTAAAGATCCAAACGGGACACAAAAAAAAAAAGAAAAAGAAAAAAAAAAGAAATTAAAAGCTATGTACATTGTTTAAAGCATTTTCACTGCTTTCTCTCCACTATATGTATATTATACACAGGCCTTTTAAGAAGTGGCCCATAAATTACTATTAGATCAACATGATTTTACAGTTCTATGGACAAAGCAGTTACAACGTTTGGGCCTGTTGTTGTTGATTACAGACTGTAGTAGTAGTGTCATTGTCAAAAAGGCTATATCAAAGAGTGCTGTATCAAAGCTTATTGAAAGTTGACCAGAAGGGGAAAGCTTAATAGGAAAAGATGCACCAGCAGCTGGTATAACCAGGATTGTATGGAAAAGATGATTCAAGAACTTGGGAGAGCCTTCCAAGCAGTGGACTGAGGCTGATTTCAGTGCATCAACAGCCACTATGTACACAGCAGCTTCAGGAGAGGGGCTACAACTAATGCATTTGTAATATGGCTCTTTATGTGCATATCATGGTGACTACGGAAAATGGGGAATCAATTCAATTCAATTCAATTTTATTTATATAGCGCCAAATCACAACAACAATCGCCTCAAGGCGCTTTATATTGTACAGTAGATCCTACAATAACAGATACAGAGAAAAACCCAACTATCATATGACCCGACAGTGGGAAGAAAAAACTCCCTTTTAACAGGAAGAAACCTCTGGCAGAACCAGGCTTAGGGAGGGGCGGGGCCATCTGCTGTGAGCGGTTGGGATGAAAGAAGGAAGACAGGATAAAAGACATGCTGTGGAAGAGAGACAGAAATTAATAACAAGTATCATTCAGTGCAGAGAGGTCTGTTAATACATAGTGAGTGAGAAAGGTGACTGAAAGGGAAAAACTCAATGCATCATGGGAATCCCCGGCAGCCTACGTCTATTGCAGCATAACTAAGGGAGGATTCAGGGTCAACTGGTCCAGCCCTAACTATATGCTTTAGCAAAAAGGAAAGTTTTAAGCCTAATCTTAAAAGTAGAGATAGTGTCTGTCTCCTGAATCCAAACTGGAAGCTGGTTCCACAGAAGAGGGGCCTGAAAACTGAAGGCTCTCCCTAAATACTCTAGGAACAACAAGTAGGCCTGCAGAGCGAGAGCGAAGTGCTCTAATAGGGTGATGTGGTACTACAAGGTCATTAAGATAAGATGGGGCCTGATCATTTAAGACCTTGTATGTGAGGAGCAGGATTTTGAATTCTATTCTGGATTTAACAGGAAGCCAATGAAGGGAAGCCAAAACAGGAGAAATATGCTCTCTCTTTCTACCCTACAGATAACCCAATGGGGTACTGTCAAGAGGAAGATGAGAAACACAAACCTTTTATAAAATGGTAGTATTTGAACAAACAAAACTCCTGTGCCATCGCCTGAACCTGAAGTCTCATTGTGAAGCCTCAAGTTTCATCCTTTGCCATGTTGGGATTCTGACCAGACATGAGTCATGAGGTAGGCCCACTCTAAAGGATACCCTAATTAGTCATCTTTAGTAACTCTAATGTGGACTGTAATATTGAGTGTAAATGAATATCATGTTGTCTTTAAGAAGAGTTGAAGTTGTTAAAGACAACATGAACCAGAACAGTGTTTTCTAAGGTCACAGAACAAGAGAGGGAAATGGTTGCTTTCCCAGGAGTTTTTTGTTTTTATTTATTTTGCAACCATAGCAGTGGAATCCTGTCGGACTTTAGAAAGGCAGTAAATTTGAAATCTAGTAGACCAAACAGCACTGTCTGCAACTGAAATCAAACAAATAATTTCCTCATTAAGTTGATGTGAAAAAGAGAACCTAAATAGAAGTACAGTACATTTCTTTGATTTTCTTTTTCAAAACATGCTATAAAGAAACTGTATTGACAACCAAGAGTTTAGCCCAGAGGTGATGCTGAAGCTGAGAGGTTCAGGGAGGTTTTTTTTTTTTTAACGCATTAATGATACATCCATCACAATGACCTGAGGACTTACTGTGCACCTCATTGCACCTCATTAAGTAAACTCAACCATGTTTTCTGTGGATGATGTGTGCTACAGTGGTGCCATGACAAGGACAGGGCATTTTTATGGGTAGCTTCAATGTGAAAGAAAAATAAAATAAATAAAAAAGTCATATGAGCCAACACACTGCATAGATGCTAGCAGGTAAATCGACTGCTGCATTTAATGATTCAATTTCAGATGATCATAGTAGCACATGAAAATGTTTGCCAGAACACATTTTGGGCATATAGTAGATGTGGTGATATGGACATCTTTAACAGATTTGGATTTTTGTAATATTCTGTTTTTGTGGTTGCGCATGTTAACATCCTATCCAGACTTATGAAACTGGGACAACCTGTTATGTGTGTGAACCACTGTGTGCATACATCTTATCCAGATTTATGAACGTGATCAATTACAGCCAGGTTGTACAAAAAACAACAGTACAGCTTTTATTTACTATCTATGATACCTGCTAGTCAGCTGAAAAATAGCTAAAAGCTTAAAATATTTAATGTAAAATCACATTTTGTGTGTATAAGTGGCTGACTTTCTCCACAACAGTCAACTGATATAACTATTATACTCACAGTGATGTCAGGTCATCTGCCATTGCTGAATTAATTCAGCTGTAACATATATATGTATACAGCAATGTGAAATATGTCCAATCCAAGCTTTTCTTGTGTTGGCAGCATGTCACTGGTGTCAGGGATGTTGGCTTTGATCCAGGGGCACAGCAGGTATCTCAGGTCCACAGACGGCCTCCCGCAAGAGGACCAATAAATCACCAGCTCTGACCTTTGCTGGCATCAGAAACCTCAGTGCCTCCAAATGCTAGAGATGAGAGCAAGATTGAGACTTGGAGAAGTGATGATGAACAGCAGATGGCTACGCTCACTACACACACACACTACTGCATGCCACTCACCTCTTTATCTAGCTATATGTCTCCCTCTCTGCATTTGGCCCTGTTAGGTTTACTAAACTGTTTTTCAAATGGATGCATTCAAAAGCTTTCCACCTATTTGGCATGCCCACATTAAAAACATTATAAGAGGAAAACTGTCCAGCAAAAATTAATCCAAGTCTTGATTTGAAAGGTAATAGCTTCCTGTGTATGGAACTGAAAAGTTTGTTAAGCAATTGGCTAAACTGTAATCTAACCCTACCCCTAAGAGGTTCATCCATGACCTGGTGGACACTAACAAGTTAAAGAATCGGGTAAATGTTATGCCATAATACCATTTGATCTGTTTTGATTACCAGTTGAGCTACTATTTAATGTAGGCCAAAATATTTCTCAGAATGTAGGTGCACAATTAGGAAGCTGGGGATTCATTTGACTCACTGAAGTTGGAAATGCAGAGTGGCAACACCAAACCCGATGCTACAAACCAAATTGGTGGTTAAGAATGTAAAGAGTAGTAAAACTATCACATTTTATAGTTATTTAAAGCAGTGACCATGGTTTTGCCACTTTAACACCCTGGTGAAGAAAGCACATCATTGCTTATACCATTTCAGACAATTAAAGACTTTAAACTCAGGGTGCTCATGAACTTCTACACTTGCACCATAGTGTGGGAGTATCACCACCTGGATGGGGACCTGCAGCTGATGAGACCAAAGTCCAACCTTCCCAATCAGCAGGACATTTACAAACAATGCCGATCTAGAGCCAGGAGGGTTCCAGGGGATTCCAGCACCCCAACAACAGTCTGTTCTCTGTCTGCCATCAGGGAGATATCACCGTCTGCTGGCTGCCAAGACAGAAAGAATGAGCTGGAGCTTTTACCCTCAGGCCATCAGAAACTGTGACTTAAGACCCCCCCACCCACTACTGAACTACTTAATTACTCACTCCTGGACTATGGTTGTACCACTAGTAACTGTAACTGTAGTAATGTTGTCTGTTATTACTTAAAAAAAGGAATGTTGATTACAATTCTTTTCTAACTGTATCTTCTTTTTAGTTGTGTATAGATCTGAAAATTGTTTTTAGAAAAATAATCTTCACTCATCCCAGCCTGAATGCTCGGTGCACACTCCTACGGCCAAAAATGTTCTTTCCAATGACCGCCATGAAACATATATTTTGCCCTTTTTTTTTTGCCACGCTTTGGATCCCATTCTCTGACATGTATTTGTTTCTTTCAGTGTAGCTCTCTAACTGGCCCCACTGCCCTCCCTGGCTCTCCCTCTCCACCGGTGGCAGAAGATTTCCATATGCGAGCTGTCATGGCCTGGCGGATGCATACTGTCAGGCGGGCGTGTCGTGCCCAGCATGGAGCTTGGCTGGGCAAGATGGAAGGTGAGCCAGCCAACCACGCCACACGGCTGGTGGCCACATTAACCCGTACGTGTCAGAGTGTGCAACACTGACGAGAGGTTGTTGCTCTGGTGTTGCTACATACGTTTGCTGTCTAACACGTCCTTCTTTTCTCCAGCACACACACATAGATTAGAACCCCTGTGGTGCAGAGAGTGTATACATTTATCCTGCCAGTAAAAAAAGGGGGGGGGGGGGGGGGGGGGGCAACACGAGGTCTGGGGAATCAGTAAAGGGTAGAGAACAGAGAGAAGACTGGGAAGAACACAGAGGCTCTTTAAATAAACTCTGTATGGGTTGCATGTAAAGTGCTTTCCACATAGTTTCCAAAGTAAGGGCATCACAGTTAAGCCTGGAGTGTCTTTCTTTTATGTGTTTTGTTATTGTGCACTGAAAATGTGGTTTTAATAGATTTTCTCACTTGATATTTTGTGTAAGAAACAAAAAGAAGCAGAGAAAAGAAGTGGCAGCTAAGTAGAAAAATAATAAAGCAAGATTTTGCTGAGCTCAGTTTCTTGCCCTGCAGTTTCCCCTTACCTGCTTTGATGTTCAGACCAATGGTAAATGATTAATCGGGTGGCTATAAATATAATGAGACTGATCAGACGATGATAAAACAGGAAGTCGAGCACTACAGGAAGAAATTAAGAGCAGATTAAATGTTGGAATGGATTAGAAAGTAAAAGCTTCTTTCTCTTTTTATGGGTTGTTCAGTGACTCCATCAGGGATGTTTTTGGAAGCAGGTTTCATTTTGCGTCAGCCCCCAAACATCTACCAGGATCCTAGGTTGACCCAACAAGCTTTAGGACTGAGTTTAGGATTTTGGTTTTAAGTTTACCCCTTTTTATTATTAAATTTATTCTTGTTTGGAATACCCAATGGAAAAGCCTTCAATAGAAACACAACATCTTGCACACTCCAAAAAAAACTGTTGTTGGATGAACACAATTTAATCATGGCACCTTTTTCCACGTGATTTAACGAAGTACAATAACCCATTTTTGACCATGTTAAACCAACACATTTGGCATTTGGTGGCTTAATGTAATCAGATTACGTTGGATCAACGTAGTATACTTACATTGACTTGAAGTGATTTATTGAAGTATGTAAAGTGAAATTTGTTTTAATTCATTCTACACAAGTTAAAAACTTAGGAAAACACAATGAAATCTTATTGTTTGAACAACTACTTTGTTAATCAAGGCAATTACTGCTAGTCTTGCTTAACCCTTTAAGACCTACCATAGAACCAAGTCCGCCAGAGCTTATATTATATTTTTACATGCTGTGGAGCCATTTTTGGGAGCATTTCAAGTTGCTATACATCAATACAACCATTATAGCTCAGATTTTAATAATATGTATTCATTAAGTGCATAGTAATTACATAAATTGCAAAAAAGTGCAGTAAACTACAAAAAAATTGAAAATCGTTTTTGATTTTTTAACATATATTTGTAGTTAGAGAAATTTAAGAGTCTTATCCCTCAAAACTGTAAATACAAAAAAGTTGCACAAAATAGTTTCCTACCACAGGAAATTTATTTTGAGTGTCTTCATAGTTTTATTTTTGAAATACACCAATTTTTATACACTGCAGGAAAAACGAAAATAAATATTATACTGCAAATTTGCAAAAAAGCAGCATATGCATCAAAATAAACTATTTCCAGCAGTGCAATATGAGTCCTAAGAATCCCAGAAACGACACAGAAAGTCATAAAGTCAAAGATAACTTTTAAAAAGAGCAGTATAGGCCCTGAGGCCCTGATCGCAAAAAAGACTACATTTCCGCGAAAATGACGTCACTTCCTGTTTTGGGCAGGTAATGGCGGAAATGCAAAAGTTCGCGCTGACGTCTATTCCAACGTAGGAAGTGTTTTGAACAGCTGATCAGATCGGTAAAGCGTGTTTCTGGAATATTATGTTTTTGTTCCTGCAAGCGCTTTTTATGCAGTTTTTGCAAAGCTTTATGTGGAAGGAAACCGTGACCTAGGACAAGCTGATGGCATCAGATGTAAGTACAACTCCTCCGGTTTCATATGCAAAAAAAATTTTTGCGCTAGCTTACGTGGTTGCAGTGCTACTGGGATTTAAAAATAGTTACGCATAACAGAGCGTTCCCGCTCCGATCGGCTCTAAAGGGTTAATGAACCAATTTGGAGGTTGGTGATTTCATAGAGACAAACAATCATTTGCACTTATATTCATGGATAATTTAGAATCACCAATTAATCTAACTCTAGCTGTATAATTACACAAAGCAAACCAGCCAGATTGTGGATTTGAACCCAGGCCCTTCTTGCTGTAAGGCAACAGCACTAACCATCACACTATCAAGCTGTCAATCCAGGTTTAACAAAAGTGGGAAAGCTATGATTAAAAGGCTTGATGCAGAATTTTCTGTACGTTTTTGTCCTTGACAGGTTAAACCACAATAAATAGCGATAGCATACATGTGGTGTGGGTGTAGTTGTCTGCCTCAAACAAAACCCAATGCAACCCTAAATGGATCACTGGTGACCTGGAGGGTGTTAAGAGCCAAACCCATTTGGTACAACCTGAAATCTTGTTTAAGTATATTTATTTTTAAAGTTTTTCATTTTTTGATCTCCTGTCAGCATTATTAACATGTGTTTTGTGTGTCATACATTTGATTCACAGGTTCAAGTCTAAGACATGATGGCCTATAAATAAAAGCCTATTTCTTGCTAGTAATTACCCCTAGCAGAGTGACGTGAATGTTTTTGCCCAGATGACAGCTTGTATTTACAGGAAATTCAATATGACAAGAACTCTGCATCACTCTTGGCAAAACTGTCAAGCCACTGTTTATTAGGTGTAACTATTCCTAATCAATGCATATACGTAGGCTGATAATACATGGTGAAACCTGCCATTAGCTTATTTAGAACCAAGTGGCAGTTTCATTATATAAAATCAAGATTTCCTCACATTCCAGGTGCTATTTCTATAATTTAAAGTTATGAATAAGTAATGTGGTGCTATTAAATATATGCATTTGTTTTCACACTGCATTATTCACCAAACAAGTAAAAAAAAATATTGTGTTAACTATAAGTACTGACCTTTCCATCACACCCTCCACCAGGCAGATCTGTCAAGATGGCATCTGAAAATAAAACAAGACAGAGAAAGCGAGAAATCAGAGAATGATGTTAATGCCACATGGAAGATTTGGAGCGGTGACTCATGACTAACTTCCCAACGACGATATCAACCAGCTGTCACCATGGCGCTGACCTTTACTGTGGCCCAGGGTGACCAGCGCTTTAGCGTCAATGTAAACCTGACCCCTGACATTTCCACGGCTCAGTGCCATCGTGAGGGAGTGAAGGGGGGCAGCAATCAGGAGAAATGGATGTGGTGTGTGCATGTGTGTTTCAGCAAGATGGATGAAGAGCATACAAAGTTCATTACCATCACACCTGCAAAGAAACACTCAGCTCCACTGGTGTCTGAATTGTTAAGGTCATTCATATTTTTGATGTCCTTGTGATTTTGAGACACCACAGAGTCTGAAACTGACAAGCAGGGGAAGAGGATGAAAAATAATTTCTTCAAGTGTGTCTCCTCTCTGTAGAGGTCTGCCTGGAGCTGGGTTAATGAGGACATAATTGATTGGGGGTTTTTTTTGTGTTATTTTGAAACTCTTCTCCTATTAAAGAAGCTTCTAGGTTCTAAGGCATAAATATCATTATATCTACAGATAAGTACACATGTTTAAACGTACAGACACAGAAACATGCAGACATTCATTTGAACATACACACATCCATACTTGTATACAGTTGTAAAGTATGGCCCAAAATAAAGCGGAAAGATTAATGGAAAACTAACCTATAAAAGTGTGTTTTCAGTAGCTGTTTAAAACAAATCACAGAATCAGCCAACCAGCCTTGAGGAAGGCTGTTCCAAAGTTGGAGCACCATAACCTCAAGAGCACAGTCACCTCTGGTTTTAAAATGAGAATGTGGCACATGTAGAGTTTTACGTGTTAATAACAGGATTTTAAAGTGGATTCTGAATTTTACTTAAAGCCAGTGAAACAGCACAAGAATTGGTGTGATATATAAAGGCAACTAGTTTTTGTTAGCAGTCTTGCTGCTTGTTTTTTGCACCAACTGGACGACTGAGCAATGCAATACACCTCAAAAGTACAGCTGTGTATCATCTGCATAGCAATGGCAGAAAATCCCATCAAACCTTCAAGTAGATGGCCCGGGAATAACATTTCTAAAGAAAACAGAAAACAGGTCCAAGGATTGGTCCCTGGGTAAAAAAAACACATATGATTGGTACAGAGGAGGACATACAGTGGCTTACAAAAGTATTCGGCCCCCTTGAACTTTTCCACATTTTGTCACCCACTTTTCAGTTATTTATTTGTAAAAAATGTTTGGAATCATGTATGATTTTCGTTCCACTTCTCACGTGTACACCACTTTGTACTGGTCTTTCACGTGGAATTCCAATAACATTGATTCATGTTTGTGGCTGTAATGTGACAAAATGTGGAAAAGTTCAAGGGGGCTGAATAGTTTTGCAAGCCACTGTACATTGGTTAATATGAATTCTGAGTATCTGTGTATATATGAAAGTATGAAAGCTATTTGAGAGCAGTACCATTGACGCCAACCCAGTTTTGAAATCTCTTGGTAGGAGTATGCTTAACATGGCTTAACATGTATCATTACCAGCCACCAAGACAGGTCTCACAACTGTTTCTTCTCGGGGAAAAGCAAAAGGTGCGCCAAGAAAACTGATCATAATAGAGTTTTATTAAATTAACATGAAAAAAGCTTCATCGGTTTCCAACAACCACAAGTTGAAATCTAATAACTCTGATCCAAACATGTTTGACAGCTGTATACGGATCAAAAACTTGGCCCAGGAAGATAAACTTAAATGCAGACAAAGAGCTAAGACTTTGTCACCAGGACTAAACTCATGCAAGTCCATATAAATATTCTGTGAACAACAGCAAACACAGTGAACTTGACTAACAGTGAAGCACTGGCTTTATTAAGCCTAGCTGCAGTTGCGGAAATATGGAACAGTGTAGACTCACCAGTGCATTGCTTGCATTTTCTCTCAACTTTGCTGCCTTGGGCATTGCCAACAAAGTTAAGCAGAGTAGAGCAAAAATAAAAGTGCATAAGCAGGAGAACTACTCTTCCATCCATGCCAAACATAGCATACCATGACATTAGCTTTCCACCCGTTTGCACTCAGTATCTAAGTTAAACCCTGCATCTTCACATTGAAACCTATGACACACACCAACTGATCATGGTGCTACGTCAAATGCCAACTAGCCATTGTTTCTCTAAAGCTGCTAGAACTCTAGAACACCGATGGAGCGCTGACTAATACCAAGGGGAAATGTTATCTTGGTACAGTATGCTCCACCTGAAACCCCCTACAACAGGATAAAAACAGCAGTAAAGGTGAGATGATCTCTTGTTTCTCTTCCTAGTTTTCAAGTAGAAAATAGAAGTAAGGAAGTAGCCATCTATGGAGCAGATAATAAAGAGTGTGTGTGTGTGCGTCCACATGTGCAAAAAAAAAAAAAATGTATATACCGCCTTAATGTTATTCAAGTTCTATATCTTCTTTTTTCATGTATTTAAATTTTTACCCCCAATGCTTTAAGGCATTGTATTGATTTGCCCTTTTAAAAAAGGGTTTCCTTATTGTTTGCAGCTCAGTTTTTTTTATACTGTTTTAAATGTGTGTGTATATGTATATATATATGTATATATATATATACATATATATATACATATATATATATATATATATATATATATATATATATATATATATATATACACATACATATCATTTAAAACCAATTAATAGCTTTATTATTGCTGATGATGACTCAGATGATAATGACAGACAGTATTTTATCCAAATAGAAGCAAAATTTCCATGATGTTGACACTAATTGTTATGAAGATTATAATGATGGCATTTGATTGGATGATTAAAATTATACAAGAGTGGTGGTATTGATTGTGATGAGTGTAAAAATGTTAGGGATGATGATGATGAGACTTGGAATGATTTTGATTACAATGATAATCATGATCTGATGATCGTGATAATCATTCTAATGAAATGATGATGACGCAGGATTTGTTTTATTTTGGAAATGAGAATTATGAATCTATAAGCCTGAGATCTCTAAGTCATCACAGGTGACAAAACTAACCTTAGACGGAATATTGGGAAAAACCAAATGGGCTTTTTAGAAAAAAGGAAAGTTATTTTTATATAAGCCAGAATCGTTGCTTTCTTTGGTTCATTATTAATAAAACTTGAAAAAGAAATGAATAAACAAAATTACTAAATATACACATTCTGTTTGCCAACAGTTAGACTTGGGGTTTTAACCAATTATGATTTCCTAGGAAAACATGATGGGGAAAACCGAGCGGACATGCCAGCAAGAGAAAAGTGAGGGAGTCAGAAAGGATAGAAGGAGAAAGAACATGAGGTGTAAAAGCAGCCAGAAAAAGAAAATGTAAGTGATATTAGTCCCAGGGATGGAGATAAAAGCTGTATTGCAAGAACCTAATGGTGGTCTTCACAAGAAGTACATGAATCACAGTCCTCGCCTGAAGTGAGAGAGAGACAGAAAGAGAAGGAGAGAGAGAGAGAAATACATATGCAGTTTAGTTAAGTGGAAAGACCTTTGAAGTAGTAGTTAGTGAGCTGGCAGCTTCGTCGTCCTTTGTCTGCCTAACACCTCTGACAAAAGTGACCAAAGAAAAGGAGCTAAAGTGAAAGAAAAATACTAATTAACAAATATTTAAAAAACAAACAGAAAAGAGATAGACAGTGTAAGCACACACTTCAAGTATTTACCGCTTTGATTTCATTCAGATGAATGTTTGGTGGGTTTTTGGTCACGGTTCTTCAAAGTATCCAGAATAACAGCAAAATGTGGTATCTGCTGAGACACGGCCTCATGGCAGTGAAACAAACACAAAAGCAAGATAATAAGAGAAAATACCCCCCCCCCCCCCCCCCAAAAAAAAAAAAAAAAATGTTCAGCAAAACAGCGAAGGAAGGTCAACAGTCAAGGTGGTGACATGTTAGCTAGTTAGCAAACACTAGACGATTTTCTCAGGCAGGAAGGTTAGTGTTGTGATGTAGGTTACTGTGATGTCATGATCAGAGATGGGCTGTAACAAGTATGGTGAGGAATTAGTATTGCAAAAAAGTAATTAGATTACTGTTACTTTCCCACTGTGCTACTAAACTGTGATTCTGTTTGTGAGAGTGTCACATGACAATGACGTACGAGTCTGCGATGTCCATGGCAGCAACAAACAATGGATAATATGCGGGAGAGAGTATGACCATGTAGCGTTTAAAATTTGAAAGTACTTACATTACTTTGAGTTTGACTCCATAAAAAGTGACAAAAACATTAGTGTCCGCTGTACACTCTGTGTGGGAATAAAACTTTCTTTAGCAAACAAAAAAATCCCCGCCACTGACATGACCGCTGCAGCACCGAGCAAAGCGGCACCGGCCCCTCTCCTGCAAAACAGGTGACAATAGAGTTAAGAGCGACAGGACTCAGTGCTGCTGAATCTTTGATTTGATTTATTTTTTGCTGTGTTTTACTTGCATCTACTTGAAAGAGTGAGTGTAAACACAAAAAATATTTTATTTTATATGCTGGAATATGCAGAAAAAAGGTTTAAATGTTAAACAAACTTCTTCCAGTCAAAGACTGTTGCATATAATTTAATTTTTGCTTGATGCAATGTGCATGAAATTAACAGATTAAAACTAAAAACAACTTAAAACACGTTTTAAAAAGAGGCTTTTTCATGTGGTTCAATTTTATATGATGAATTATGCAGAAAAATTAGAATTGGGCTGAAAGGTCTATTGCTTTATTACGTATTCAGGTTGTGTAAGCATGTTTTTATAGAGTAACTAAAGTAATAAAGTAACTAATTACTTTTTGAAAATAAGTAATCAGTAAAGTAACGGGATCACTTTCTTGGAGAAGTAATCAGTAATTAGTAACTAATTACTTTTTTAAAGTAATTTGACCAACGCCGGTCTTGATGCTGGTTTCTGTAAGCTTGTTAAAGTGGTTTCTTTTCTATTAAAGAGAACAACTTATCTTTGTGTAAATGTATAAACAAACTTCAATACTATTTTATGACCTACAGTAAAACAAGTCATAGTTAACATTCTCACCAGTTGCTGGCTTGTTAAGCACACTTTGAATCAGCATTCAGTTCATGATTATGACAAACTTCTTAATGACATTAATGAAATAATACTGGAAGCTCATATGCTTCTTAAATGGAATGGATATCATGTCACTGCTTTATTGTATGTAGGATAATTAAACTGATATTTAGTGCTTAGTATTTAAATTGACAGTGGATATAATTACATTTGCCCTTTGAGGTGTACAATAATGTGAAGCAATTACGTTATTTTAAAAAAATCCAGAATATAATAGTAACATCAACATTTGGTTGCTGATGTTACAAGGGAAAATGTCACAAACTAAAATACTGTGACAAGTAGTGAAAAGTAGATAAGGACTGTGGGTACTTAACTACATTTTCGCTTGGCCTATGGGCATTTTGAGGGCTAACATAATAGCCAATGCTCTTCCAGCTTGTTTGTTTGCCATAAGTTGTGGTTCCTTTTATCTTGGTTAGTGCTACACATTTAAACATGTAGAAGCATACACGACAGCACTTGCTCTTGGAAGTTCCTGATTTTAAAAAAATTAGGGTGAATATACTTCTAACCTCTGGAACAAAACATGTAATGTCACATTGTACCTCAACTCTCTATGTCAGCGTATCTTTTAGTCAAATTACCTGCAACTTTTGAGCGCACTTTGGAAATTTGACATAGTAAAGTGCCCAGAATTAGATTACATGACATACTGCCCACACACACAATTAATGACTTTCACTTAACTGAAGACATAAAAATGATATTTATGTACACATAGCCCACTGGAAAGATCCCACAACAATACAACCCACAACTCTATACTGTCCTCTCGATTCACTGTTCTCTCAACTTGGGCCTGTTGTTCTGTGAATAAATCTCTGGAATTTGAAAATGACAAGGAGGAGATTTATGAAAGCATAACTGTCTGATTCTGGTGGAATTTATAGTGCAGAGCAAGGGATATGCAGATGAGTGCAAAGGGGGTTGCAGGTATGGGCAGATGTGTTTTTGTGTGTGTGTGTGGTATGACAAAGGGGCTTACAGCACTTTTTTAATCATTTGAATGTTATTAAATGTGACCTAGTGGTAGCCAAGCTGAAGTAATGTAGAGAGATTGTGGGATCCATGCAGTCCAACGCAATGTGAGCCAGAGCAAGTAGCTGCTCACCAGGCTTCAAAGTACTGTGTTAGGAAATCAGTGGATATTCTACTTGATTTTAACTTATATACCAAATTGTTTGTATCTTACCAACACTTAATTCTTTTCAGTTCTATATTGTTATTAAGTACAATTAGAAATTTAAGCTTTAAAAAAAAAAACTAAAACTTTTTGTTGTGGAGCGATAGCCATACCTGAAAGGATTTTGTGAACTTATGGAAAAAATAGCCTTAGTTTTGGTATTTCTGAATTTGGTAAAATGTGTTGTCACAAACTGCCTTTTCTGGTTGCTTATGCTTTACTGGATGTGTTTATGCTTCCTACAATGCAAAGTGATGTATTTTATAAGTCATTTTTGGACGTCCAATTTTGGTCCACTGAAGGGGTTTTGTGACCCCAGGCAACGTCTTTTTTTCAACATCTGCTGAATGTGTGGTGTTGACGTCCATAAGACCTCCGTGTACAGGCTATTGAGAGTGTTCATTGAGAGTGATCAATGGACATCTCCAAGATAGTGCTGGCTCTTGAACTAAAACATGAGAGAGCAGCTGCTCTTTGGATTTGGAGCAGAAATGTCCTTAGCTCCTCACAGGCAGTTTGCAAAATGTCACATTGACAAAGACTGTTGAGCAGATAGTTCACTTCATACATACACACTTGCACAAACGTCTCGTACTTTCTGTTGCAGCCACTCTCAGTCCTGCTACTCATCACGACTACATTTACTTCCTCTTACAACGTTCTTCACAATTAAACAGGATACCAACCTCACTAAAAAAAAAAAAATAATGCAAATGCTCGTTTAAACGTATTAAACACATTGTACTTCTTTTAAAAGGAATGCCAACAATGTGTAACAATTCTTGTAATATTTTTAATATTTCAACTAATTTTAATAAATGAGAGTTTTTATCTGGTTACAAACAAATAAGTTGATCAATTGAAATAAATAAGCCAGTTAAATAAGAACAGGAAAATGTAAAATAACAAAAAAAAGTACTGAATAAATCAATAGGCTAAAACATAATAAATCATGTTTGTTGTTGTTTGTTGATATCAACAATGTTGATATTTGTAAATAAAAAAATATTACATTTATTAATCATGTACATTTCCTGTACCTGTCATAGACGTCCACATGATGTCCCAAAGAAATCCAAGTTGGATCTTGGTTGGACATCCAAATTATGGACCAAGTTTGGACCTCCAGAATTGATCATGGACCGACGGACCCAATATCATGCATCATCTGCACATCTATCTGATGTCCAATGTTTAGTTGGTTTGTATGTCTACAAGACTTTGAGTCAAGCGCGTATTCACTTTTCAGAGAATACGTGCTTCTTTTGTGCTTCGGACTCCTTCTGACATTTCTTTGGAGGTGAAGGAACACCAAAGTAATTGCTGAAAGGAGCTTCTTCGACATCTTTAAGAGATCTAAATAAATGTCTGTCGTCCTCCAGAAAATCTTATGTACGCAAACGCACGTTGCAACTTCTTATCTGGTGCGTGTCTTTTATTTTGACAGCGCATGCGCACCTGCAGACCACTTATGTGCACCCCTGCATATAATATAAGCTAAACTGAAATATGCAAACTCTTTATGAAAATTATCTGAAACTAAATGGAATTAACCTTTTTTCTGCCATTTGTATCTGCAATCTCATATTTTTGAGTTTACATTCACCTGAATTAATATTACATGGATGACTAGGAAGAATAGTTTCAAAAAATACAAGACGAACCTATAGAAGTAACCTGATGGGTAGATTGTGAGTCCAGAATTTTTTTGTCAGTGTATAAAGTACCACTCCATAACCCTGGCATTAGAATCAGTTATCTGAAAACCTGCACAATCATATAAACTCAACAGAAGTGCTGGAGTGTCACACGTATAGTCTCTGTGCACAGTGCACATATTATGGCCTATCTTTAAACATAATAACTGTGCCTTTTATTTGATTCATTAAACACACAAACTTCCAATGTCATTTTAAACAGGCTCTAATCACATTCATCTGTTTAAACAGAGGCGCGTAGAGACAGAGTGAGAGGGGATGAAAGCCACGCGGAGTGAAAGAGAGACTGTGGTGAGAGGGCTAATGAAAGAGTTGACAGTGTTTACTCAAGCTGTGGAAAGTAGGCACAAATACAGAGAAACAATGGTGGAGGGAGTGGCGTGGATGGATCGCAGCAAGTAGTTGGTACCCATTCGTACTATAAATACAGTAAATTCTCAAATAGAAGCCTTAGCCTTTATTTACTTGAGCTGCAGAGAGGACCTCTTCATTGCCTTTCCACCCTTCTCTTTCTGGTATATTTTGTACTCGCTATGTTTATTTAATCAGATTTTTACTGAGTGCTGTATCTCTTTCAATTTTAACAAATGGCTACAGATGTAACAGGTAACCAATTTTTACATCTTGTTTACATATGTTCTGATCTTGATTGTTACTTTCATTGGTTGCATTTTGCTTTTTCTTTTAATTTTTTAATGTAGCAGGAAACACAGTGGAGAGGTTCACTTTCAGTGACTGGAATTCCTGAAGGTGAAGCCTATGTGTTGGCACACCTGTCAATCAAAGCAGCCATGGTCCTAAGGTAAACCTCACTGATGTTCAAATCGGAAAAAAATAATAATAATTACCCACCAAAGAAACTCTTCAAAATGGCCAAAAATATTTTGATGCCAGCCTATAAACTTGTTAATCAGTGCTTTCCGACACTTTCTGTGAAGTTTGATGTTCTTGTGGAGTGAGCCTCAAGTGGCCGTTGGGGGAACTGCAGTTTTTAGCACTGATTGAAGCAAAAACAGATCAGGGCTTGAGTGCATTATTTTACTGATGCTGTTTCTTTAGAATTTTCTATTTGAGGCATATACAAGCAATTTAGACTCTCTTCATTAAACCTGTTGTAAAAGACTTTTACAACAGAGTGAATCAGTTTTCACTCTGGAAAACACTTGCTTTACATCAGTATCTGCTAACTCATTATTTTTCAGTGTGGTAGACATGAATTGCACTTTGCGTTGTGCCAGCTTTTAGGACTTACTAATAAATTAAATTAGTTTATGCTTTGCTGTACAACCTTTCATTCTGTTTGCATATGTGAGTGCATCCATCGCGCAGTCACATATGTGTGGAGAGGAGCATTTCTGTTCAAGGAAGTAAGATAGAGCAGGCCGGGGCATATTGTAATTACTCGCTGCATTAAAATCGCTCTGTGTTATGGATCACAGGGGGGACAGTGACGTCTGAAATGGCTGACAGCCGTCTGCTTCAGCGATTGTTACTTTATTTGACAGCAAACATACAGCACACAATTCAGACAGAGGGCAGCATAAAGGGGAACATTTTTATACTTTTATATCGAAATACCTCGATAACCTGACTTTTTCTGTTCAGCTTTTTCCATCCCGGAACTTCCCTTTGTCTGGCCATTTGAGGAGAGCTTCTCCCTGACCTTCTGCTACAGAGAGTGATGACAAGGACAGCCCACACTGACCTTGACATTCACCATGCTAAATGGCTCTTTCCACAGCCAGTCAGCAAACACATAGGCAGGCAGGCAGGCAGGCAGGAAGGAAGGGGCACCTCTTCTGGATAGTGGCTATGTGGCATCTTACTGTGGGAAGAAAGATGCTATAAAGAAGAGGAGGGATGACTCCAGGAGGATGTTTTAATACGACCACGAGGGTAGTTTTAATAGGATCTTTTAGTTTATTGGTATGCAGAGGTTATGCATACAGTCATTCCAGTTTTGGGCAGTTTTGTGTAGTGCAGTGAATAGAGCCAAGTCTCCAGACAATGCAGCAGTAACCACAGTGAGATAAAAAATCACCTGCCTATCCCTCAGCAAACACTGTGTATGCTACGCTTAAATAATGACATTTTGTAACACACCGTTAAAGTACAGAAATAAAGTTACATTGAAACCAAGCACACCTTTGTTTTTCTTGTGACATTACCAATACGTTTGATGTGTCACATGGCCCTCTTCCTATTGAAAAAACAAAAGTTGTATCCAAGATGGCCGACTTCTAAATGGCCACCATGGTCACCACCCATTTTGAGGAGTTTGCCCCCTCACATATACTAATGTGCCACAAACAGGACTTTAATATCACCAACCATTCCCATGTTATTACGGTGTATCCATATAAATGGCCCACCCTGTAGTACTCGTGTAGTATTACAATTTCTTGTTTTTCTGTTTCTATGTATTCACTGAAAAAAGACAATTCAGTTTAACACAGTTTCAACACAGAGAATGGGAAGATTTTCAGCATTCAATTTCAAAAAACCAAAATACACTAAAAATACACAACTACAATAAATACACATATTAGGAAAATATAGTGTTAATTCCAAAAGTATTAAAAACTGTAAAATTATAATTAACTAAAATGACTACAGCTCTGATTTACCTTTAATAAACCTTTGGCGTTTACTGCAAAAGATTTGACATCCGTCATCAGAATCAGAATCAGAATACTTTATTAATCCCAAAGGAAATTATGGGTTACAGCAGGCAGCACGCTAATGGCGCATGCGCACTTACAAAGGAACCTTCTGATCAAACTTTACACAAACATCACATTGGGAAGACATGTCAGACGTTGACCTTACCTGTTTATTATATGAGAAGAAAAATGTTCCACCAAAACAAAAGTTTATTGCTATTACATGTAACCATTCTAACTTTAAACCCCTTACGTTGTCGAACACATTTCAGACATTAGAGAGATCATCACAGAAGTGTCTTCTTAAACAACAAAGTACGACACTGCTGGTAATTCCTGGCTTGCTGTCCCTTGTCCCTAATGAGATAAGATAGTGTTGGGTGAAAACAGCGCTAACCTTTCTGCTTGTTTACACTCGTCGCTGACATTACCTGAGGATGGGCTGGGGCGAGGGATGAGAGAAGGAAGCGAAGGGGTGACCTCTCCAAAGTTTACCCAGTAGCCCCCCTTGCTCTGTACCCGATCTCCCCTCGAGAGTCTGCGTTTGGGCCTTAATGAGGGACCCGGTGGAATAGTAGGGACGTCGTCTCAAAGAGCACTGGGATGTTGAGACCGGCCAGGCGAAGGGGAAGAAGAGCGAGTATGTTTGTGTATGTCTGGCTTTTGTCTTTGTTACCGGAGGAGCTTTTGGAAGGTAAAGCGCCCAGGGAGAGTAGCCATATTCACAATGAGGATGTTTGTGAAATATATGTCTCCTTAGATGATTGTAGAATGTGGTTTTATTTGATCTCAAAGCCTCAAACTTCAGAGTAACACTGAATTCAATAAACAATGCTTCACAGATTTCCGCTCTTTTTCAGTGTGCGATAAATCCGGCCTAAGCAATGAAATCTTAACTTTTAGAAAGATTTAGGTCAGAATTAAATCCACTTACAAACACTAATACCATCTCCTAGAAATTAAGGTTTTACACATAAATTCTTTCACCAGTACGTTTTGGTGTAATGTAGACACTGTCTTGATTAAATAGAGGCCTGATTTTTTTGTTTAAATTAAGTCAAACAAATTAATTAATTAATTTTTTATTTGTGAACTGCACTGGTTCAACGGGAGGTGTTTGGGGTTTGATGACTGGTGTACAAAGCACACTCTCACACTAGAGGCTGAGGTCCGTATCAAGACTTAATTAAGGCAACAGAAGAAGTTTGATTAAGGTTAAAGAGAGACTAGTTGGAGCACATATGTTGTGACTCACATTACTATGAACAACAAATGTATTGTGTCTGAATTTTGTCTTTTTTTGTTACAGTTGTGTCTCTGCTGCTTCCTGGGACACTCAGGCTGTTTTGTTGATCATTGTTGTCGTTTTGAAAATCATTTAGTACAACTGGGAAAACATAAAGATAGAGCAAATATCTGGTTATTTTTCCTTTCTGTTCTTTAAGGCCACAATCAGCAATTTCATACTGTCAATGAATAAAAGAAAGACAGTCTTTCAGGAAATACCTTGAGTTTGAAATGTTCATCTGGTTTGTTTGGAAATGGCTTTTTGTAGAGACAAGAGTGAAACAAATACCAGCCTTGTTCAAAGTTTCTTTCTGAAGTTAATATTTCTGAAGAGAGTGTCGACGTAAAGGAATTAGAAGAATGCAGATATCGAGAGGTCTGAATTTTCATTTTATTCAATGTGTTATGAATGGGGTTTTTAAATTAAAAAGAAAAAAGCGAAGGCTTTTTTTTTAACCACTGAACTCTTCGTTTGTCCTTCACGCTATACAAAATCAATTGCCACTGACCTCAGCAGGTCTTTTGATTGTAAAAGTGAAGAAGTAAGTGAGAAAAGTAAACTGTTGAACTTCCGAAAAATGTCAAGATTTCCTTTTTCAACATTCAACGTGATGTTAGACTTTTGAAAGTGAATGACGTCACAGACAAAGGGCTGCAGTATGAAACTTGAGCTAGGAGCAGCCCCCTCATTGTGTGAGAAGAGTTAAACAATCCCTGTATAGCCAAGAAGTGTGAGTGTGCGTGTCTTAAGAGCTCTGGGAGACTAAATATGACTCATGGCTTTATGAGGCTCTTTGATGGGCATCTGAAACTGTGAACCTGGCTGAACTGTACATTTCCTTAATTGCTCCAGTCCTTGTAACAGGGTAATTGCAGAGCTTTCCTTCTCTCTTTTAAATTCAGTCTGCTTGGATCTGTAGGGTCGCTTGTTCCGCTTGAGACCTCAATAAGGTTGGCCGAGAGATGGAAAGAGAAAGAGAGAAAGAGGGAGCATATTATCCAGGAGTGATGCAGAGGGAGGGATGGGTGGAATGAAAGCAGTGTTTTATCTAAATGGATGTTGGACGATGGTCATGACAGGTTTAGAGTTTGAGCTGAGTAGGACTGGAGACAGGTGGGGTGAGGTTGTTGGACATTTTTATATGCAGTTTTGAAGTACCACATGGAAATCAGACACAATAAAGAAACATACAACAACATGACGTTTTCTCACATGCTCTTTTAGGGGACAAATTAATAAAATCCATGGCTTAAAGATTTTAAAATTTAGCAAGTTAACACTGTAAAATATGTTAACACTTCTTTAAGAAACTTAAATGCATGGACTGTGTGTGAAAGATGGACATATCTTCCAGTGTGCAAAGTGAAGCCAATGGGAAGACTCCTTAAACTGCTTTCTTTTTAGTAGGCAGCAGGGGGCGAATCCTCTTGTTGCAGTTATTTTGAAATCTAATCATAAAACTCGCTTGATAGATGAAGTCAGTTAAACATTTTGCTGATGGGTTTATGGGCTCAATTGCTAGCTTTGATGCAACATGATGTTCATTTGGAAATTATGGTCCATGGTAGTCTCAAAAAAGAGGGTATTCCTTAGGGCAGGGGTGTGATATCACCCTGGGTCAAAACACCTGAATCAAATTACCAGGCCTCTGGAGAACTTCAAGACATGTTGAGGAGGTAATTTAGCCATTTAAATCAGCTGTGTTGAATCACGGACACATCTAAAACCTGCAGGACACCGGTCCTTGAAGTCTGGAGTTCCCCCACCCCTGCCTTAGGGCGTGCCAGTCTTGTCTTTACAAGTCGCAATCCTTCATCTTCTCTCTAAAATTTAGATCTAGCTCATCTCGTCCTATATAAAAACACCAAGATGTAATGGCAAGAAACCATTACATCAGGACTTCACCAACCATGGGTGACATCCAATGGTACATCCACATTTTAAGTACTGGCAATGGTTTAAGGAAGTGAACTTTATACATGCGCCAAAGAAGATATCAGGTTAGCTGCTTCCCCTGTTTCCAGTCTTTAGACTATTTTTCTTTTCAATTAAAATTTTGATATTTATTTGAAATCCATCCATCATCCATCCATTCTCTTCCGCTTATTCTTGTCAGGATCATGGGGGAGCTGGAGCTTATCCTAGCTACCAGTGTCCCAAATGACTAAATGTCATTTAGCATGGATGTCTAAATGATTTTAAACCATTTGCTAAAAAGGTATTGCAGTACCTTTTTAGGTACCTTGTGCCTAAGTATACAGGGGCTTCATTCACTCTAAGACTTTAGGTTACACACTCCAAGTACTTGTTTGCTGCTTTTATAATCTTAAACAACACTTACTCAGCTAATCAAGCTTTCTGGTTGCCTTTTCAATGTATTATTTAAAATTAGCATGATTTCAACAATTTAGTCAGGAACACTAGTCAAAGAAGATTTATATTTCTATTTGCAGTGATTTCTATTTGTTGGCTTGGAGTGCAGAACAGAGCGATCACCAACAGCAACACATGTGACACTAAGTCAGCTACAAAGAACAGAGCTGGATTGGAGGTCGTTTGCAAAGTTGCTTGGATGCGATGTTGTTCCATGCACAGCGACTCTGGGCAGGCTAAAACAGCTTAAATAGAAATCCGATATGTGATTCTCTAATTAGATGTTCAGAAGGCTAATCTCAGTTGAATGATAAGTTGATGTTTTTTTTTTGATTCACATGTTATCTTCATTTTTCACTCTAGATTAGCTGATTAGCTTCCAATACTAAGACTACCACACTACCAAAAATGGGGCATTTCTTTGTCATTTTACGGTTTAGTAGTTTGCCAGGCATTTGAGGCAAAGTTTACATGTGCCAAAGTTCTCTGTCCCATTACCATTATTGTTTTACATAAACAGAAAAAAGCATCTGTACCAGCGGTCATGCCCAGAGGTCATGTTGGTGACCTGACCTTGAGCTGTGAGTGTGTTTGCATGCACTTGTACACACCATCAAAGGCAGCATCTGTGTTTTGGTGTGTGACTCTCCGGCGCTGAGACTGAGGCCCATCAGGCTGTGCTCGCATGCAATTCAGATGAGCTCTGCAAATCCAGCATGAAATTAAATTTACGACTTGGACCACAACACACACTCCCTCTCTCCCCTCTGATGGCTGCCTTGATAACACATGGCCCTGTGTGCATATGTGTGTGTACGTGTGTGTGTGTGTGTGTGTGTGTGTGTGTGTGTGTGTTTTCGCTCTAAACTCCAACAAAAGCATTAAGTGACTTTGCAGTATGCATCAATATTTTTGCACTGATGCCATGATTCATATTTGCTTTAACGGTGTGATGTGTGGCCTGATAGTGGCTTCATGATTCAGTTCAATGACAAGTCGAATATTACAGAGATATGTTTGTGTGTGTGTGTGTGTGTGTGTGTGTGTGTGTGTGTGTGCGTGGGTGTGTGTGTGTCCATTTGCCTTGCACCTCCATATTTCTGCATGTTATGGATATTGCCCCACCCTGGCCTGCTGAATAATAGAACATTTCCAACAATAACAATAATACTAATGGCTACCAGCATTACACCACAATTGTGGCCACATCCATAACAAATGCCACACACATACACGCTCACACACACTTCAATCAACACCGAGTCTGGCCCAATCATGTCAGCTCTAGCTCTCCCCATTTGCATAAAACAATTACCCCGGGTGGACTCAGGGTTCAATGTCGTCTAGACGACATGTTTCACCGCGGTGCCATCAAGCCTGTGTGTGTTTATGTGTGCGTATGTGGGGGTGGGGGGCGGTGGGTGGGTGGGGGGGACACACTAGGTTGGTTGTAAATTAGCTAGGGTATGGTTGCTCGGGCAGTGGCCGCATCACATCACCCTGAGGCGCATGGGGCTTGGAAGGATTTATTCACATAGATAAGACACGCACGCACACACACACACACACACACACACACACACACACACACACACACACACACACACGCACACACACACACACACACACACATGCACACACACACACACACACACACACACACACACACACACACACACACACATGCAAATGAGGAAGTCTGGACATGCAAACACACACACCCATAGCAGTTAGGGGAGAACCAATATTCATATGGGGGCATAGGGCAAAAAGAAGGCAGTAGAAATGGGATTTTGTGTGTGTGTGTGTGTGTGTCAGAGAGCACACACACGTTTCCAGATCTCTTTTTCTCTCTCCATCTCCCTCTCTCTCTCTGTCTACTAAGCTTTCACCACCCCATTATTTTCTGCTACTGAGCCTCTGCGATCAATACACGCAACACACCGGGCATCAGAGAAAGAGAGTGAGAGAAAGGTTGGCTCCCGCCTCCCCCCCCCCACACCTCCTCCCCTCTGGCTGACCAGAGGCCACGAAGAAAGAAAAAAAGCAAAAGAAGGAAGGAGCAATAACAAACGACAGGACACACTTTTTGCTTATTTGCCCCTGAACTGACTTTTGTTTACAAGAGCCGCCATTCAAGACCAATTAGGAGACGAGAGCAGAGAGCGCCCCTTGTGTATACCTAATGTGCGGACTTGTGTGTACGACTCCTGCCATGTGAGGTCTGCCACAGACACACAGACAGGCTGGAAGCTTATTCCTGTTGACCCTCTTCATATCCAACAAGTCGACAGCAAACCACTCAGGTGTAGTGCTGGGGTTAGGTTGTATTTTAGCCACATGCTAAACAATCGAACTTTACACATGATGTTAATCCAAATCAACTACTTTTATATGTATTTGACTTTTCCTTGTGAGCGTTTCCTTTACGTATGGCATACAGGTGAAAAGTCAACAAAACCAGCCCTAACTCCACCCCCTCAGTCTGAACAGGTCAGGTCTTAGTCCCATCTCTGATTAGTCTTTGTTTTGGTACTTTGGAACTTTTACTTGGCTAAATGCTTTATGCACATGTAGGATGTGGGAAGTGTGATAAATTCTTCTTAAAGCAAGTCATTTTTTTTTTTACATAAAGCATTTAATACACATCTGACTGCTTAAACTGATTTACTTATTTATATAGCTTAGTGCATGTGGCTGTAACTGTTACTTCCAATAAACAAACTACAGTTTGAATTGCTTGCTTCACTGTGACACATTGCTATGCTGTGATTAGATTGTATGAAACAACAGTTATTACTGAATGGGAGTCCATAATTCCCCCAGTTTTTTTTCTTTTTTTGCAAGGATATCTTGAGTGATCCTCATGCACGCCCTCAGAGTGCATGAGGACTTAGACATCTCCAAGCCAGTTTTGTGTGTGTGCGATGCCTGACCTGTTTCATCCAGTCCAACCTCACCTCCCAGTCATCGAATTCACGCCAGAAACTTGATTTGAAGGCTAATGCTCCACTTTCTGAAATGATGCACTCGTGCGGCTAAAATCCACCCTAACCCTAAACTTTCCCAAAAAGGTGGTTTGCGTATAACCTGGTGGATGTGAAGAGGTTAACTGCAATGCAATTCAAAGATTGAGTGCATTTTCTGTGAAGAAAAGAGATGTCTGACAGGAGGAGGTGGTAAAGAGGAGAAGGAAGGAAAGGCTGGGGAGGGGAAATTACCCCTGGCAAAGGGGGTGGCGTGGTCTGAATGGAGAGGCAGAGCGATGGGGCACAGGATGACAATTCCTTGCCCTTCACACACGCGCACACACGCGCACACACAAACAATAACAGAGATAAAGAACGGGAGTGCTAAAGAGAGGGCAGCTGAGGGAGGGAGAGGCTGTGCCATCCCAGACCCAGACTGCAGGATTAATGATGAATAAAAAAGAAAGAAGTGCACACAAAGGAGTCAGAGGGAGAGAAGGACGGGGGGGGGGTTTAAAAAAAAAAAGAAAAGTGAAACAGAGAGAGACTGAAAGAGAGGAAAGAGAGACCCTTTTTTATCCCACAAGGATGGATGAAGTGGTATTGCAAGTCAGGCCTCCTAGGGGTGCAGATCTATAGGCGTTCACATGCGCGCACATTTGCACACACATTTCAAAAGAGCACACACACATAAACCGCATGTGAATGCAAGTCAACACAGTGATGGAAATAAACACTTCCTTATCTCTTCATCCCTTCATTACAGTCAGCTTGCAGCATGTACAGTAAGTATAATCCCCTTGCATTCGCATACAGTCACACACACACATACACAAACATATATAACACAGCCTACCCGCACTCATGCACAAGTGCATGGCACTGTGAATCAGGGGATGCTTAATCAATGTCAGAATTCAATCAATAGCCCAGCCCCATGTGACGGAGGGGGCTCTCTCTACCCCACACCCCCTCTGCCTCACCCCCTCCTGTTCGTCCACTCTTCTTACTTTTCTCTCCATTTCCTGTCATCTCCTTTTCCTCTGCCCTTCCCCATCATTTCCTCTCCTCATCCTCCTCTTCATTTCACCTTGCCGATGCCCTAAAGTCACAAAAGGCACTCGCTATATACTACACAACCACCATGGTTCCATCCCCGCCGCACAAACCTGGGACAAAAATGCTGCTTGTGGAGTTGAAAACAACAAATCTTTTGATATCACAAAAAATATGACATGAAAAAGACTTCAGTCAACATGTTGCATTTTTTGTGTTTGTTGCCGTTATCGTGCTTTTATGTCTTGTTATTGTTCAATATTTGATTTGATGTTTTTATTTTTTAATGTTTTTAGCGGAGATGATTTTTTTTTATGCCTCATTATGCTTTTGAAATGTTTTTCATCCTGGTTCAAACATGTAAATGACTGAAAGTTTATATTCAAAATATTGTATAAATTCATTTTTTTCTGCAAAACATTTTAGTCTCTTTTTTTGTCAATAACAGACTATTTTTTTAATGTTTAAGCTTTTATATGGCTTTTAGAGGCTCCAGTAAAAACTGAATATAGAGATGAACCATAGTTACCACTTTTGAAGACAAAACATTGGAATCTTTTGCTAAATGACGTAATTTCAAACTAGTCTGTGCAGCAGTAACTTCTAAAAACTTGAGAAACTTCTTAAACACACACAAAAGGTTCTGTTGTGGTTTATCTTAAATGTAATTATTTGGCATCAAGCGATTGTTTTCAATTCGGAGATATATACATACTTTTTATTTAGAAGCAGGGAATGAAAAGTATTTCAGCACTTTAGCTATAGGTGCTCATTCATTCAGAATATTCAGAAAACTGCTCTAATGTGCAGCCAGTGTTTGTATAATAGGATCAACATGAAGTAGAATGGCAGTTCTAGCTAACTTCTTTTACTGATATATTGATTGCAGTCTTTGCTTGTTTTCTCACATTGGTAGAGATGTATACGAGCGTACAGTGGAAGTGAACTGAAAATAACATGTCAGTTCAGAAACATTTCACATGTCGTATTTTTCAGTTTTTAGTTTATGACAACAAAGTTGCTAGGGTTAGGATAAAGGTCATGACTGTTTGTCGGCCAAAACTAAATTTCTGAAATGAAAAAAGAATGAAAACATTAAAAAAAAGATGGACACATACGTCATGACACAATGCATCAGGATGGCAGGAATCCAAAATTAACAAGGATTTTTTCCCCCACCACATGGCACCTCTGAGGCTACAATATTTGTCCACAAACTAACCAGGTCTTACATCTCCATCAATAATAACAAGTGAACTTACCTTGTAGATGCTACTGACAACTAAACATGGTCAGTTTCAAAGAATGAGCCCAGCATATATGTAAGAAATTCCCAGCGCAGCCCCACCTACTTGTTTTGTTGGTAAAGTGCAGCCAATTAAATGAAAGATGTCATAAAGAGACTGGAAATGGAGTTAAAACTTATCTAATACAGCTGATGAGCCGAAGGGGTGCACCATAGACCAGCGCAGAGAAAAATAAGGAATTATTTTGAACTGTGAATAATAAAAGAGATGGCACTGGAAACAAGCATAACAGACTGTTTTTAACTGTGACAAACTGGAATATTATTTTTATATATTATCCAGGCAAACAGAAATTTCAGTGATGGTCAACACCTATTACAGATAAAAGCAGGGACATTACTTGCTCACAATTCCTGATTTAGATATAGTTAACGTTTCCTGTACCTGGGTTGAAAGAAAAAGCCTTATAAAGAATGCAGCAGGTAAAATGTTTGTTTACTGGTAACATATCGACTGTGTGCTTAATGCAGTAATACACCTCATCTTGAAAAAAAGAAATAAATAAAAAAAAGTCTAGTGCAGACATTTCAAAGATGAAGAGTATATGTGTGGATGTGTATTTGTCCCCCACAGTATGTAGACATGACAGTTCTGCTTTTCTCTGGCTTCCATTGGGACTTCAGTTGTGTGTGTCTGTGTGCCTGCGTGTGCACTACATAGTAAGTTCATGAATACTAAGGCTCGCAAAGAGTAGCTAGCAATAAAGTTGCATTATTAAAAATTCAATGTTATGTGAGCTTAATGTGATTGTACCATAATATGTGCTTATGAGGATGTAAATGGTAGTGTGGGGGACTACTTTACATAGCTGTTATTGTGTTGGGTAGGTTTAAATGACAGAGAAATAACCTTTGCTTGTCCGTCTGGAATAATAGCTTTCCCCATGTTCATAAAAATGCAATTTTTGATGAGCAGTTATGAGGTTATGTCTGTAGGAGAGTGAATATGGTATTGTTTTGGAACTTGACCAAACTGCATCTTCAGAGCGCTGCTTTATTTAAGGTACTGCAATCTGAAGCTCCTTACTGAGGACAAATTAGAGTGTCCATTTCCACTGCTCTGCTGGTATCATGTGGGTGGAAGCACAACTAGGGGAACTCTTTAAATGACCCCTCCAAGCAGTTTTACTCTAAATAAAGAAAAAAATAGATGCCAAATTATGGTTTTTAAAATGTTGGTGTCACATAAAAATGTCTTAGTAGTTCTACATGTCATTAGAGATTCAAAGTACTTATTTTAAGTTTTTCCTTTTTTATAACTCATCCATTTGGATACTGTTAAGGCTTAAAACAGGACACTTTCAATGACAGTGGGCCAACAAAAGGGAGCCAAAGTCTATAGGTATGTATTAGGTTCCCTCTCCACTGATTCAGTACTTGTGTGTGGTAAGGCAAAAAGTTTGTCTCCAGAATTTTTATATTTGTGTGTCACCTTGTACTAATTCAAAGGTATTTGTGCAATGCACTAATACAGTTTATGGATGCAGTCCGGTAACCAGTCCTGCTGGCTACAGCTAGCAATACCCCACTGTTAAAAACCTGTCACCTCTTGATGGTTATTGTTTAGTTTACTTTGCAATGTTTCTGTAGTTTTTTTTTTAACAGTCTCATTTTGTGTCTTAACCTATTTGACCACTTACAGTGCTTTATAGTACAAACTCAACAGCTATCACTTCAACAGCTGGAAACAACTTGGCAAACCCGATGACACCCCAAGCAACGAGTTCAAATGCCTTCTCCAAGTAACAAAACACATTTGGGATGTTAGGGAAACTCAAACACTCACGTAAGTGTTTTTAAGAGGGACTGACAAGTGATTTGACTAATCTACATTACTATCCTTACCTAAAGCCACACACTGTGGAAGTCACCAGAGAGCAAGGTACTGAATAGTCGAACTGTCTCTAGGCTCACCCTTACAGACATGGTGAGTCATTCGATCAGACTAGAGCTGCTGTTCTTCTACATTGTAAGAGTGCAGTGAGGTGACTTGGGTGTCCAACAGAGATGTTTCCTGCGTACCTCCTAGGTGAGATTTCTGAGGCATATCCTTTCTGGAAGAACGTCTTGCGGTAAACTCAGGACATGCTGGAGAGGTTATGTCTCTACACTTACTGTGGATGGATGTATTTATGGAGGGATATCTCCTTGTGATCTTTCTGTGTCTTTGTAATCATTCTGGATCTCCAAGGGATCAGGAGCCCTGGGCCTGAAATTACATAAAATATAATTTACAGAATGAACTGGCTTCTACTTACAGATGGATTAGGGAAACCTTTCAACCAGAACCTTCAATAACATAGCATTGTCTCTGTAAAGTTTTGCAACAGTTAGCTAACATTACCCATTGATTAAGTTCTGGACACACCTGATTAGTACAATCATTCTAAACAAGTTACATTTCTGAACAATTGTTTGTTGTTGTTGTTGTTGTTGTTGTTGTTGTTGTTGTTTTTTAGTTCTCCATTAACACTAAAATGATTTTTCCTCGCCAACAAAATCAGACCTTTTCCAAAATGGCCTCCAGAGTGATGTAAATGCCAGAAAAGCAAAACTCATAGCAGAGCTGTTGACCTCAACCTCATCGTATGTTGAAAAAAAATTGTCAGCAACTTCTTTCAAACTTGTTCAGTTTTCTAACAATAGAAATAGACAAATATTTAAGTTAACCAACAGTGTGCAATTTATTGATTTATATATCTACCGATATATCATCAATTGAGGCTGAATGGAGGTTGGGGGACACTGGGGAGAGTAGACACATTTGAAGTATCTTTGCTCATATTACATTTTACTGTAACATTCAGAGTTTGGCAATCTTTCATATCCAATGAGCACAGACTGTTTGATTGTACATATAGTAGATATATTTTGCTTGCCTGTTCTGCCAGCAAACAGCAGGTGTTGCAGTGTTTCTGTATATTTGGATTCAGCATAGCTACGAGGAACACACTCCTCCCTCCGTCTGGCCTGAGTGACTCACAGCAAAACCAGTAGATGATCCACACAGCACACACTCACTACAGTGCAATTACAGTGTCTGACACATCACACAGAAGTAGCATAAACTAACAAATCAATATATGCACATGTTCTAGTCAGGCAAAAGTGTGTGTGCAGCTTGTCTGTGTGGTCTACATGCATGTACGGAGACCATTTTACCACCGATACCTCTCTGTGTCTTCAGTGTCAGAACAGATTTAGCAATTGGATGAAGGGGAGAGAGGGTGAATGCATGCATGGACAATGTGACCCGTCAGTAGTTATGGCTCACGTGCGTGTGCGTGTATGCCTGTGAGACTACATGTGCATGTGTGCATATCTCTGCATGTCTATGCCTGTGTGTGTTTGCATGTGACCAGGCCGCCCCGAAGCAGCAGATTTGATCTTTGTAAAGGCTAACATCTGTCGCCTGTCATTTTAGCAAGATTGATGACAACTACCAGAATGGACGGGTAAGAAAGAGGAAGAGGAAGGAGTGAGCTGATGTCTAGGACAGCGGAGACAGAGGGGAGTCTGAGAGTGGTTGGAGTTGGATAGGTGGTAGTAATGGGCAGGCCAAAGTGGGGTCATCGCAGACACGAATAATTAGGCGAGCCTCTGCATCTCAGTGAAATGGATGCTGACTGGATTGAGATGCCAGGGTATGTTTTTTTGTTCTCTTTAAGTTGAATCTGATCTCAAATATATTACATTGAGTGTATATGCTTCTGCTTTTGAGCCCTAAAAGTTTTATGGAGCTTTCATAGATTTGTGACAGCATTTATGAAGTTTTTGTCAGGCTCGTGTGCCAGACGGCGACCTGGAGGGCTTTTCTTTGGTGATTTTACTGGAGGCTTTTTGAGTTCCCTTTTTTTGGGAAAAGTTTCAGGTTCTAATTCAACTTCAGAAAGTAATTTCAATACTAAAAATACAATTGAACAAAATATGGTATTCTGAGCACTAGCAATAAAATAGCTGAATGAAAAAAAAGAAAAAATTAGCAAAAGCATTTTGATTGTCAAAAAACTTTAATGACTGTATTTTTATCTACAATTGCTGAAGAAAATCTCAAGTTTTTCACTGCAGGATGTAGAAAATGCCTCATGTGTGAGAAGGCATTAATCATTTAAAGGCTGACATGAACAGAATGTAGGCTGACTGTGCCAAATTGCCAGAACTGCCACTTCCATACTACCATGATTTTTCTTTTTTGCTCAAGCACTTCCATTTTTTTTAAATGAGGGACGAGACCTTTGCACAGTCCAGTTGTTCCTGTTCAGAAGATGCAGAAGGGGATCTCTTCTGCTGTTTCATATGATCATTGTAAATTCCCTCTTGTCAATTTTGATGAAGTCTCTGATTTGTAATTGGATATAAAGAGTCAAATAAATTTGATTCAGTTCTTTTGTATAGTGCCAAATCACAACGACAGTCATGTAAAGGCACTTTATTTTGTAAGGTAAAGACATATAACAACAGAGAGAAAACCTCAACAATCAGATCACCCAGTTATGAGCAAGCACTTGGCGACAGTGGGAAGAAAAAACTCAACAGGAAGAAACCGCAAGAAAGAGCCATCCTGGGGAGGGCCAGTCATCTGCCGTGACCACGTGAGTGTGAAGGGAGGGAGCCAGGACAAAAGACACTGTGTAACAGAGCCATAGATGAATAATAATCATTAAAGGCAAAATGGTGTTTAAAAATATAGAGAGTGAAAAGCATTGACTGATGAAGAAATGCCCAGGGCATCATGGGAAGCAGTTTGGGAAGACTATTGCAATTAACTAAGGGAGGATTCAGCCCTAAGTATATGCTTTACCAAAAAATAAAGTTAAGACTAATCTTAGAAAGGGTCTGTCTTCCAAATCCAAATTGGGAGCTCCTCTTCCAGAGCCTTAAAGCTGAAGGCTCTGCCTCACATTCTGCTTTTAAATATTTTAGGAACCACAGGTGAACCAGCAGTCTGAGAGTGAAGTGATCTGTTGTGGTGATATGGTACTATGAGCTCTTTAAGGTAAGATGGGGTCTGAATATTCAAGATCTTGAGAAGGATTTCAGATTTGATTCTAGATTTAGATCTAGAATTTGAGCCGATGTAGAAGCTAACAGGGGAGAAATGTGTCAGCACTCGCGTTGAACCATTTTGGATCAACTGAAGGCTTTTCAGGTTAAGTTATTTGAAAAAAAGTAATGTGATTACACGTCACTGCCCATCTCTGCTCGGCACAGCAAGAAAAATCATCATAATCAAATTTTTAGCAAATTTACACAATGTCAATATAGGGTTCAATATATTTGCAACAAATCACAAGCTAACAACATTTACTACTTTAACTTGACTGAAACACCACATTTAACACACCCAGGCACGACCCAGTTGGACGGCAGTCACTGAATACTATAGTGGGGAGTTTAGGAAAAAGCTTCCTTGCATTAGGAACGTCAATCTGCACCTGGTCATAGCATTGCAATGTGGAAGAAGGGCTGAATACATTAGCTGAAAAAAATTGTGGGGCTGAAGTGACTGTAAATAACTGCCACTTTTATGAGCTCCTCTTGAGCTCTTTATAAGCACAAACCAAATTACAGTCCTCCTTAAAGAGTCGAACACTATCTTAATAAAAGTACTAAGAATGTGTACTCAGAGTTCTGTAACTGAAAATGAAAAGAAGAAAACGCACGGTGAGAAATTACATGTTAAGAGGCATTGACTACAATTCTGTGGCATGTTATATTAGCCACTCAGTATTAATTAGTGTGAATGCTCCACCAAGTGGAGCATTCACACCAAGTGGAGGGATCACATTTTAGTCATTCAGTGATTCAAAGAATATGACCTTTTAATATTCTTTCAGATGTTTTCTGACTCTAAATGTTCTCTTCTCATTTCTTAGGTTTTTCTAATTTACAATTAAAACATTTTCAGCTTTTTTCCAACTTCTTCTTCTGTGTAACCTTCAGCTTTTAGCAGTTCAGCACTTTTGTTTTCAGGTTAAATTCGGGTTTTTTTTTTTATCTCATTAAAGATTTTTAACTTAAATTCAGTAATTAATTCATTTCAGTGCATACATTCAGATTCAAGCATTCACACTGCAGTTTCTTCAGAAAATGCACTTTCTAGTTAAACATTGACATAAATGAATGGAGACCAATGTGTTGTAACACAATGGATGCAGGCTGCTGCATGACAGTTGTGTTATTCTTTGCTTGTCAGAAATGTAGCTTATAATATTTATTCTTTCAAGTCACAAGCAGTAAATTGAGAGTAATCACAAAGCTGCTCTCACCATCATGAATAGTCACCTGTTACATTAATAGCATTTACAGATATGTCAGAGAACCTGCAGCAAATCAAGTGAGGGAGGTATGAAGGCAAGAAGCAGATGCCAAAAAAAGCCATTAAGTCTTTTTTCTGTTTCTTTTTTCTTTTCTTTTTTTGATAACACCACTTTCATACTGAGTGTGAGGGGCAATGACATTACAGTGAATGTTACTGATTAATGATACAACAACCTGGCACTGGCAGTAAAATTTAAGAGGTACATTGCCAGTGGCCGGTGATGATATACTGTATGTTGTTTCACTTGGAACTTAGATGACTGATGATTAATATTGTGTAACTGCAACAGCCGACAGCATATAAACAAGATAAATAGAGAGCAGTAAGCAAATTTAGTAAACGAGCATATTGAGTGTGTAACAGAAATAACCATGCAGAGTTGTAGAGAAATGGAACATAAACGATGGAGGAAAATATGCAGATATAGAGAGGAGTCATTCAAACTGCTAAACTATTAATGTAAGAGTGTGCTTTTCACAAGAGTATTAGTGTTTTGTTTTTGATCATATCATCTTCATTTGGGTCTGCTTTTTTATGCCCGATGCTCACAAGGCCAATATTTGGTGTCCATTTATTGATTTTATTGGTCAAGAATCACGTGTTTATCTGCTTGCTAAATACTGCATTCACCTGCAAGCAGAGATAAGCAAAATATAACAGTTTTCCTACTGGATGCTGTCAGTCCTACAATCAAGCATTGCTCACATAATCAGAGAAGTGCTTTCTGTATGTGCAATGTATGTGTAGCATGCACTTGCCACTGCCGAAAGCAATACAGAAACCTTTTTGAAATCATTTTGGCATTCAGCCTTCTAAGCTATACTACTACAGACTGTCCTCCTTAAAGAAAGAGCCTCATGTGTGCAAGCACTTTCAAGACCGACGATTTCAAATTCGGTGACTTCTAGTCTGTGAACAACGTTTCTCTGGCACAGACCTCTGTTTTGGTCACTGTGGGTCAAATAAAGTATGATTCTGTTTATGCTAGAAAACAAAGATCACCAAATAAATTTTTGAAGACATCTTTAAAAAATTGAGACTGTATATGTGAACTGAGGCAGCAATAGTTATACAACAAAACTTCCTGAGAAGTAAAGCAGAAACTCTGGCAAACTTGATGGTTTTTTTTATTGAGTAAACTTTATTAAGCTTAAATTCAAAGGTCACTGAAAAATGCCAACTATTCCCTTTTAGGACTATTCATAAGTTTTTTAGTTTAGATTTCCAGTGCACCCCAGTTATGAAATTGTATTTAATGGTTCTTTTACTGTGCCAGTCATCATAAGACACCTTATTACAATCTACAAGGTAAATCGTCTTTAAAAGTGACCCCAAAAATCTCTGTTCTATTCTTCTGTAATCCACTACACAGACACAAACACACATTTTCTGTGTGTAGATGGCATGCTACACCAAATATACTGGAGGCTACCTGGGGACAGCTTTATTGAATGCACACTAGCTCCAGTGTCTTGGCCATGTCAGTAGTTTTGCAAAAGTGGCAGTGACATATGACCCTTGACCAGTGACCACAAAAGAGGTTGGTTTGAATATTAAGAGATGAGTTCTTCTTGTTTTCAGGGCATTCTTGCATTTGTGTGTGTGTGTGTGTGTGTGTGTGTGTGTGTGTGTGTGTGTGTGTGTGTGTGTGTGTGTAAGATGATTTTAAAGGTTCAGTGAATCTTTTCGCATCCTTTTGGGTTATTTGCACTAATGAAGTGTAGAAGCTGTGTAAGGAGCAGCCATTCTCTTGCTCAGTTTATACCTCCCTTTTGACAATCATGGCAGTGGCTAGTAGTCAAAAACACTATTGCTTTAACAAGAGTGGGTGTTATAACTTACTTTATGTATTTAATTACCATATTCATTTTATCTTAGGAACACGGTCTTAAATGAAAGGTAAATTTCTTTGTTTTTGTTTGTCTGTGATCATCACCAGTTTATCATAATCATATAATTACTCATTCAGATGCATGGATTCATTTTGTTTTTAGATCAGGTAACTGGGTGCAAACCAGAGCAGGTTCCACCTGGTGCTATCACAACCACATTCACTTCCAGATCAGGTCAGTGGGCTGTTTACTGTGACACTGATAACTGCATTTGTCATTGTTATGCTCTGTCACTACAAATTTTCCTGTACATAGTTAGATGACCAGATGTGATTATAGCAGGGCTTTATTTTTGTGGATGTGTTTATTAAAGGGATGTAACATTTTGCTTTGTCTCATAGTGTGCACAGACATGCTCATGTTACGGTGTATGGGATGGAACAAATTAGAAGAGCGCACCATGTGCAGCACACTTCATAAAAGTTCTCTGAACAGACACAACCAGACTTACTGAAGAAAAATGACAATTTTGGTAATGCACATGTTTAATTTTCACATGTTCACAATGTAGAAAAGGTGTGAGAGAGAATTAAAGTCCTCGGAGCTGTCACTTGATGCCACACAGACACATCAGCTGGTTCGTGACATTCAGGGCTGGGCTCAGATGTTCGTTTCCATAAAGTTAAAGTGTTAAACACATCATTAATGTAATTCATTTGTTTTTATAGAATCAGGAAGTCAGGACAGATGAAAACAAAGCACTTTTGTCAAGCACCAAGTCTAGTGCCCTCACAATAAAACAGATACACTGGTGTGGTGAGGGTGTGTTTTCCTTAAAACACCAGAAGAAGACATTTTGGTGCCAAACTACCGTACTAAATGAACATGTTGCCATGGTAGCAGGAGGAGACAAAGTTGGGCCACTGGAGGTGACATTTATGTTTTCATATAGCAGTTGGCCTTGTGTGCTTTGCATTAGTTTTGTTTTAGTTAAGTGCACTATCCCTGAAGATGATTTAATAGCAAGTAATAAGTGTCCTGTGTTCTTTTAATTTAGAGCATGGTTGGTATTCTCTTCAAAAGGAAGGTCTTTGATAAGGTGATGGCTGTATTATCTCTTTCAGGATGTGTTACTCCTGAAAGAGATGATGCAACTCTGGAAGACTTTCAGGTAAAAGGAGCTGAGTTTGCACATTGTCAGTGTGAGGTGCAAGGCAGTGACAGAAGAGAGGCTGTCCTAGCACAACGCCTTATGTTTTTAGGCCTTGTCCTTGGAAGTTTCTAAGCAAGCCAAAATATTCTTCTGACTTACTGAAGTTTGAAAAAGTTGCAGCTATTTATTTTATTTTTTTAAAATGCCCGTTAGAAGGTCATTGTGGTATACTTAGGCCTGCTGCTTACTGTTTTTCTTCATCTTCCTGGCATTCAAAAACTCCAATTTCAGCTGTTGTTCAGGTTCTAAAAAACCCAACATTCAGTTCTTGCTTTCATGTGGCATGTGTGGTGTTTGTCATGTGAAAAGTAATTAAAGTTTCCTCACTGTACTGCTGTGCCTTTTTGTGTGTAAAGCTGATGTGTGAGGCCTACCCTGCCAAGCATGCTTCATGTTTTTGAGACAGTTTCTAAACCAATCACATCATGTGACAACACATCAGAACCTTTAGCTGTGAAGTCAGCCGGTGAAGACCAACTACGGTTTCTGACGCCAAAATTTTGTGACTCCCTGTTCTCCCGAGTATTCTTTCAGTCATCACTGGTGATCAGTGGTGTGCAGGCCTTGCTTTAGCCTTCATCACAGTATTTTAAAATCTGGGCACTAACTTTAATGAATTCAGCTATTTATTAATGATTTTGTTCTTGTATGGTTAAATTGCCATGTAAGTGTTACTTGTTTGAACAGTGTTTGTGTGTACGTGTCTATGCAGTCATTCAGGTAAAAGGTACTTTTTTAGTAGGTTCCCAAATAAAGGGCCTGGTCTTTCCACTGGAACAAAATGGAAAACAATGACTTGACAATGACAAAAAAAGGAAAAAAGGGATTTATTTTGTCACCAATTCTGTTTGGAATTTTTATGGATGGAATTTCTAGGTGTAGCCAAGTGGCGGAAGGCTTGGAAACCACTTGGGTGGTTTCAGAATCTCATCTCTGCTTTTTGCAGATGATGTGGCTCTGTTGGCTTCATCAGGTGGTGGCTTCCAGTTTGTACTAGAACGGTTTGCAGCCGAGTAAGAATGAGAATCAGCATCCAAATCTGAGCCCATGGTCCTCAGCCAGTAAAGGGTGGAGTGTCCACTCTGGGTCAGGGACGAGTTCCTGCTCCAAGTGGAGGAATTTAAGTATCTCTGGGTCTTGTGCATGAGTGATGAGAGAGGATGATCTGATATTGTCATGTTGGTGTTGTTCCCAGATTATCATGAAAATGTTGTTCCAGGTTAAACATTGCAAGTGACCAATCACATTGTTGTGACGTTATTCCTTTGCGCGCCAAGCCATTCGTGCATTCATGAAATTACAATGTTGCAAGGACAATATCAGTTCTGCTTACCGTTTATTAAAAGGGTTAGGGTTAGGGTCCGTTGATCAGCGAACAGAGGCGGTTTCTCGCAGCTTAAGTACAGTTTTCTGTTTTACGGCGGTTTTTCCCGAAGTCGCAAAAGTATGACGTCACAACATTCCGATTGGTCACTTGCAATGTTGATCCTGGAACAACAATTAGTATGATGATCTGGGAACAACACCAACACAACGATATCAGATCATGTGATGAGAGAAGGGAGTGGGAGATCGACAGACAGGTTGGTGCTGCAGCTGCAGTGATGCAAACGCTGTACTGGTCCATCGTGGTGAAGAGAGAGCTGAGTGTAAAAGTGAAGCTCTCAGTTTACTGGTCGATCTATGTCCCTACCCTCACCTATGGTCACGAGCTGTGAGTAGTGACCAAAAGAACGAGAACGCGGATACAAGCAGCTTAGTATTTGTTTCATTAATCAAACAGATTCTTCCACCCTACTCAATTTGTGGACTAAATTACATTATAAATCCTTAACCAAGCTCGTCATTAGCTAACTACTATTAACTAACTATTAGATAACTACTGCTGACGATGCTGACATAGAGAGATGTATGTACAGCAGTAAATGTACAGTGTATGGCTGTTCAACCGGAAGCCAGAAGTTTCTGTTATTTTTCTTTCTTTAGCGTTAATGCTGCTGGTGGTTAGCCGTACACATTTTGGGTGCAGTAAGAACCTCTATGAAGCACAACAAATAAATGAATGCTAAAATGCATAACTAATAATATAGTTATTGTATTATTCATTGTCATTTTGTCTTTGGGCCTTTTTGTCTGGTTCTGCTCTGAGATGTTTGTTTTAACACACCATTTCATTAATAAAAAGTTGGTCATAAAAAGGCATGGCATCTCTTCTCAGTGGAGTGTTTCCATTAGATGCCATGCAGGAATCTTGATAAAAAGTGAAGCGCTAGTCACATTGCATTGTAGGACACTACTTTGGTGCATAATTGAAGGAATAAAAACATAGATATATGTCTGAATTGGATAACTTGTTGCTTTGTTAAACAGTCAACTCCTCGCATCCTAGTGTGTCCTTGACTCAACACAATAGGCTGCTCTGCTAGCCAAGATAGCTAAGGGTGGCTGTGGCTCAGGAGGTGTCTGAATGTTAGATAAAAAGCACGTACGTGGAAAAAGCATGTCAAGAAGTGCTTGTATGAATGGGTATGAATGAGGCAAGTTGTATAAATACTTTTAGTGCTAAGTTAGAGTAGAAAAGCGCTATATAACGACCAGTCCATCAATAAATGAAATAAAGTAAGGCTATAGTGGAATTTCTGTATAAAACTCCTCACCAGTGTTTTACTTTTTACCTCTTTTATTTCTTCCTTCTCTTCTCCAAAGAACAAGTCTTCTATATTTTTATTGACTCTTTCTTTGTTCTTATTAAGTTTGTTTAAGCAGAAACATGCACACCATTTGCAACAGGGGTGACTGGAGTCAGGTGGGACCCCCCCCAAGAAGGTCATTTCTTTTCTTCTGTCACTATAAACTGCCACTGCTGGAGTTTAAGTTATGTCAGCCCTCAGGGGTACCCCCAATGGCCTGGAGCCCCAAGCAGTTGTCTGCCTTACCTGGTGGCATGTAGCGCCTCTGAGTGGAGAAAAGTGGCATACCAAAGGACCTTTAAAGTGCAGTGTCAAGGGCTAAAAACACAAACAGCTGAGAAATGTTTCATTTATGGGAATGGAGGCTTCCACGGAGGTGCTTTATTATACAGGACTTATAACTGACAATAGGACTGCAGGTTTCTACAGACTACATCATTTGTACTTGTACTTGTAGAATGTTGCTTATTTTCTCCCACTTGATGTTTCTTTGATCTAGGCATATTCATTTGATTTATGTTTAGTCTAAAACTACTTATGAGTAACCTTTCATGAACTGCCTTGAAATTTTGGAGGGTTTTTGCAAAAGATTATCTGAATGAGGAGCTTTATCAGAGCTTGGTCTCAAATGCCATTCAACTTTACTGTTATTTGTTTCAAAGGTTGCAACATCCAGTTACTATAGAATAAACAGTTTTCTGAAACCTGTTGAACAGAGACAGGTAATGGCTTCTAATTAATGGGCTAATGTGCTTCCTGTATGATGAGATAGGAGAAGAAAAAGCTCCATTTATAACTTTATATTGCAATCATTTTTTCTCCATTCGCTTTTCATTTGGCTTTCAGTGTCTCCACAGGGACAAGTCTCTGACTGCTGTACACACAGCTGGCTGAAATAAAAAAAAAAGAAAACTTAATTAACTCCAGAGTGGAGATATTATCCAAACAGACAGACAGAGAAGCTACACTCGTTTAAAGCCCAGTCAGCGCGGGTCATGCTCCATGAATTATTCAAGCTGCCCGCCGGTTTGCAGAGTGAGTTTTAAGTGGACAATGACCCTGTGCACACTCATTTAGCCTGCGCCTCGGCTAACAAGGCTAAGTATTCACCGACTCTCCACTATCCTCTACTAACAAGCTAATGGAATTTCAATCAAGAGGATGCACTGAATGGCTTAACATGGGCAAGCCTCGCTCTGGGCCTCTATACACACACATATCAATATTCAATTAGATCTGTGGGTTTTTCAGCCTGGCCTTGTTAAGTAAGAAGTTGGGTAAAGGGAAAGCTTGCAAAGGCCAAAAGGCTAGTTTCAACCAGGCATTGATAACTTCAAAAGAAGTCCTTAACTTTCTCTATAATCACAACCTTGGCTCAGATTAAAAGTGACATTTGGAAAAATGTAGATAAATACAGTTCATACATTAATCAGCAACATGGCCGGTGTGCTACTGGCCAGGATTATTAAAAATAATCTCAGATTTTAGGGCTCAAAGCCATAAAAATGTTATTTATGAGCATAATTTTTTCAAGGTGAAAATTCGTGGGTTAATGAAATAAATGCAGCTCCTAAAGGTCTCCAAAAGTTGATTCTGTTCATCTGGACGTAGCGTTTTGTGGGAGAAACGTTTCGTCACTCATCCAAGTGACTTCTTCAGCTGACTGCAGGTTTCCCCAATCTTATAAACAGCACATTGGCATAATGACTGAAACCAGGCCACTGAAGGAACAATGGGCTGGGAGGTCAGTTCCATTCATACAAACGCTCTATCTACCATTCACACATATTCATAGTCAGATGAACACATCGGAGAGAAACTTGGCCAAGGATACTTTGGCGCCAGAGCAGCCAGGGATCGAACCACCTACATCCCATTTAGTGGATGACCTGAACTCCAAGAAAGGAGACAATGAGAAAAGAATAGTATCCACTTCAGACAGTTTTAGTACTTGCTGTTCTCTGTCCACAAACTCTTACTGTCACTCACTGCTTATATTTATTAAATTATTAGATTATTGAAGATTTCTTGGCTGGGTTTATGCAGTAAAAACTAATACATATCATTGTTTGAGGTCAAATACAGACCCTTTAAAAACCGAGGATGACAGAACTGTCTCAGTGAAGCCATAACTGACGTCACCAGCAGCTTTGACTAAACGACACTGACAGAATCCCCGGGAAGGAAACAGATTCTTGCCACACAATTACTTTTTGAATATACTGTACACATGAGTGTAATGCTGTCACAGGAAGGATCAGCTCTTAACACTCGTTGAGTCTGATGACACAGAACATACGATGATGTTTTTCAAGCACTCCCACACATTAAGACTAATTCTCACTGATGTCTATGTGATTTTAACACTGCACAGATTAAATGCCTTGGCCTTAGCCACCCTCAGTGACACAGAACTTCTCTGACAATGGGTGACATGCTGGATCTGAATACTACTGCTCGATGCTTCGGCATCAGTATTCATAGGGGAAATAAAAGTAACTAGTGGACCGGAGTTCAAAAGTGCTAATTTACTAAAGTGCTGAAAGACTGCTTTAGTTGGTAATATCGAAACAAAAGATGACTTTTTAAAGCAGACTGCAACTTTTTTTTGTTGTGGCCATGTACTACTGATAGATAGCCCTCTGCCCAAAAAAGCCTGACAATTAGCTTGGGTTCCTCTTTGAACTGTTGTGGCGCCTTAATTTCAGAGTTCATTGAATGTCAGATGAAAAGTCCTTGTAGCATTGCATTCTGGGAGAACGTCAATTCCGTCTTATGTGCCAAACTAGTTGATGTGTTCAATTGAACATCTAAAAAAATGGGACAAAGCAAGAGCGAGCTTTATTCCAATTGGCTATAAGAAACAAAAGCCCACTCAACCTTGTTGATAGAAATTGCACTTGAGAGCAGAGCTGGCAAGCGCTACAGTAAATACTGATTAATTTGAATTCCTAATGAATAGGCGCTGAGTCTGAGAGAAGGAAAGGTATTGAAGGAATGTGGCATGTATTCTTCATTGAGGAAAAAAAAACAAATGGATGAATAAAGGAGGGTGAAGAGGGGAATAATTAATTAGTTTGCCAGAGTGGAGTACGCATTCAAATTGAAGGGCACACTGACAAGGCTTGCTCGCACATCCGCTCGAGAAGGACAAGGTATGCTACAAAAGTTAAGCAGAAATCAAAGTCCAAGGTCTATGAGGTCTGTTTAAAAATGCCCCATCAGTGTCATCTTTTTTAACCTTTTTTTCCAAATACTTTTCAAAGGCCTCGGCTTGTTAGACAGCAAGGCAATAACACCTCCAGCAGCCGGGAAAGAAGAGCAAAATATGCAGGGAGAGGTGTAAAGATGTGTGAATATTGGTGTCATTTGAGTTACAGTCTTGTCAGTTAGTTTATAGTTGTGTTGTTATGTAGCGGGGACATACTGTACTGACAGGCTTCCATGGTGAGTCTTTTGCATTTGATGTAATGACACAGGGAACCTATTTTGTCTTACTTCTGTGTTTGTATTTCGTCCCATTCTTCATTGTGCGACGCAGGTTGTGCACGGAAGAAAGCCTTGACATGACATCTTTTTGCATTTGAACAGCCGAGACAAAGGCAAAACACGATGCGTCTGCTCTGCCTGTCTCCCAGGAGGAAGGAAAAAAATTGAGGGAGAAAGCGAGGGATAAGGGAGGAACATTATGCAAATGGGTTTTATAAGTCGAGTCGGGCATGTTGTCGTGACACTGTCTATATTTAAAACAGGTCACCTTAACCCCACCCCCACTGTCTCAATGACAGACATCGAGTGAGGCTGCACTGACATCTGGATGCCGCACGACTGCGGCGACACACGGATGCATGGACACTAACACGTGCACGAAATCAAAGGCATCTTATTTGCATATTGACACACACACACACACACACACACACACACACACACACACACAGCATGACAATGACCATGATATATGTATATATGTAAAACTGGCCAGCCCATTCTCTGCAGGCCAGGACCCAATCATTCCAGTGTGCTGAGCAGAGAGACAACCAGTCAGCCACTCAACCCAGCAACAGGGGTGACAGAAGAGAATACCTGACCCCGGTGCATTCACCCATCCCTTCATTCACCCGTCCCTCGCGCTCCTCCTTCATCTGCTGGCCCCTTCGCATTCCCTCACTCCTCCATATTCAACAACAGCAGCATGCATGCATGCATATACGAGCCCTGATTTTATGGGGCCATCGAGTGGCCATGAAGAATGGCTACCGCCTATTTACCCCCCTTCCCCTCCCCTTTTCTTCCTGCCTGGAGGCCCTCAGGCTGTCCATTTTTAATGGAGAAGAGATGGCACTGACCGGCACTCCCTCTTCATCCTTCCATCCTTCGCCCCGCACCAAACCTCCATTTCAATAATTTTCATCACTTCATTTACTTCTTCTTCCTTTTTTTTCCTTGTCTCTCTTGCATTGACCTAGATACCAATGAGGCAGGGTGACACTTCTTCGCTGGCCAAAGCAGGACCCTTCATATCTCTCAACCATTACTCCACCATATTGGCATCTTTCTCTCTCTTTATTTCCCTATCAGTCTCTCTTTCTCTTCTCTCCCTCTCTCTCTCTCTCTCAACTGTCCATAAAATATGCCTCGGCGTTATCTCTCCCCCCACGCAGGAGAATAATGAAAGGCAGTGGCATGACAGATTGGACATAGATGAGATTGCCGCTGTGACTATATGCACGTCTCGCCTCGGCCCCAGCTTTGCATCTGAAATAGAAAAAGGGTGGAGGGCGTGTGTGTGTGTGCGTGTGTGTATGTGTGAGAGTGTAGGTGCGGAAGACGGGGGTGGGGGCAAGGGGTGACAGTAAGCTTGAGGGGCAGTGGTGTGGCGGTGGGGGAAGGGGGGGAGGACTGTAGCGGGTGGCAGTGAGTGAGGAAAAAAAAAGGACTGGTCTGTGTAGTTGATGTGCTTGACGTTAAAGGGGAGGGAGTCTCCAGACAGTGTGTGTGTGTGTGTGTGTATTTAAAAAGGACCATATCATGGGGCAAATTGAGAAGAATCCAAAACGAACCTTCACTGAATAAAAAAAAAATGTAATCAATTACTGTTCTCACTCTTCGTCACACACGGTACAGGAAGAGTCACTATCAGTGTGTATGACCACTCTGAACTGACTGGCAGCTGTGAGATTAGGTAGATTACAGCCTGCGAGCTTGGGCGTGAGGACCCAACATGCTGCCAAGATGGCTGCTGTAGTGTGGTGGCGGCACGATGCCAGCAGGCAACATGTAGGCACCTGTTACTGCTACAGCCGGACATCATGCTCAGCCAAGGTGCCGGCAACTGCTGCTACAGCGGGGGGTTAACAGGGGCAAAGAGAGAGTGGAAGAGAGAGAAGGATGCCTGCTACTCTCCTTTAAATGTGAATTTAGAAAAAAACAACAACAAACATATTAACTTTTTTATATCCAGAAGGTCACTGGAAGTTTGCCAGAGGGTTTGGGTTTTCTTTTAAGAACGTCAGAAACAAAGTTCTTAGACATTAGCATTCCAATGAAGTACATTTTGGTACTGCAGTTTCTCTTTTCCATTTGGGTGTTCCACATAAAATTCTATTTAAAAAGTGGTGGATGCTTATATGCCCAAATGAAAATCATAAAACAGAACTGAAAAGCCAAATTGCATGTGAGGGTGTTGCTCACTGGTGACCTGGTGGATGATATGAGTTTACTTCTGTTCGACGAGTTTGATTTTGAATGTATCAAACCAGGGATGCACTGCTTGTTAAATTTTACCCTGATACTGAGGTTTAAAATGAAAGTTTGTCCAACAACAAATTCTATTTGTTTTTTTGTTTTTTTATTTCTCATTTTTAACAAAGGAACAAAGAAATTCTTTTTGAATTTTTGAATATTTATCCAGGGCCAAACAAATCTTACAAAACAGATAAATGTCAGCCACTGACACCTGGAAATGTCATCTTATTTGCCGATATATAGTCAACAAGGCCAGTACTGACCGATACCAACATCCTGTTGCTATAAGGTCCCTTATATTTACCTTCTTTATCTTTAGTAGTTGTCCTTGAGTATGGTGGTAGTGCTAAATTCATAATGGTATATTAGGTACCCAAACAAGTTTGGTGGGTCTGGTGTGTTTGAATTTTACGATGCAAGAATGACAAAAAAACAACCCAAAAGCAGCAAAGATTCTGATTAACACAGAAACACCCAGAGAAACATGATGTAAATAATAACATTCATTCATTCAGTTCCTACTTTTCTACTTCAGCTTTCCTTTTCTAAGTTAGCTACTACATAGCTACTGTCTTATTACCACTGATAAGTTAAACTTGGAGTTTAACTCAAATAGTAATGCTGAACTGCTTCTGCTTAGCATTACTATCACCCCCACCTCCTCCATTAAAACACTTGTGATGACATCAGATATTTTACCAATCAGCGATTCTAAAAAAAGATTTTACTGTTTATAATCAGAAGCTTAACCCACGAAATGTTTATCTTATTGCTTCAAAATTACTGTGATAATTACCCGATTAGTCAGTGGACAGAAAAGCAAGTGTCAACTATTATGATAATCTCTCAACTGACTAAACAGCTCTACATTTCAGTATTTATTAATGGATGAATAACTCAAACAGCTATTTTACAAATAATTCCCTAACCCCTGTGTTTGTAATTAAACAAAAAAATGTGTCATCGCTTCCCAAATCTCAAGGTGATTTCTTTCAAATTTCTCAGTTTGTCCAACCTTTCAAAACCCAAATATATTTAATCAACATTAATATATTAATACAAAAAAGAAACAAAAATAATTCCCAACATGATGAGTCAGAACCAGATCATTTCCCATGTTAATTTCAGACACATTATAATTATAAGGGTCAACAGTTTCAATAAACAGGTGATTTCCTATACGTATGTACCTGTTTCCTGTTAAATGTGTTGCATCTACAGGAAGTGTCCACTGCAACCCGTTCTCACTCCCAAAGCGTAACATTTTACGCTAGGTGACAAATCGTCACCATATTACGTTTTCAGCTACCCACCACGTTCCTAAATGACGACCTCGGAAAAAGAGGAAATATGAGAACCGTCTGGACTGAACCTACACATGTTCGCTCTTATTCTTCAAATCGCTTAGAAACACGCTATTTAACATCATTAAAGTCCTGGTTAAGGTCAGGAATAAGGTTATGGTCAGGGCTAGGGATAAGGTTAGGTTTAGGGCTGGAATACAGGGCTGGAACGTCTACTCCCGCGGGAGCGTCATTGCACTGGATTCCAGCCATAACCCGCCGCGTACCATAAGAATGCCGAAGGTCTCCTTTCGCGTTCCTCAGGAACGCCGTGGGACGTGACAAAACGTCGACATGTTACGCCTCGGGAGTGAGAACGCTCTGTCCACTGAGGGCAGCGTCTGTCTGAAAGAAAAAAAAAATCAATGTATAATTGATTGATATTAGCTGGTGCAGAAGTACGGCGAGTATTTGACACATGATTGGAGATTTAGTGCTGTGAAAATGTTTGTTATGGTGAATTTACCAATGAAGTCCTTTCACACATTATTTATTTTTAGTGATGTTATTATTTCAGGGTCTGATTATTTTTGAAAAAGATTTATTAAAACAATACAAAAGACAATATTAATATAAAAACAAACTCCAAAAAGGAAATCAAAAATACATAAATATGTTCCTGTAGCAACCCACATTGAAACGACTTGTTTTTATTGTTTTGTTTTTTTAAGAAAACAAAGTATTTAAATGCAGATAAATATTTTTATTTTGTCAATAAGGACGGCATAATAAAACAAACAGGTTTGAAAACAAATCAAAAAAGGTCCACTAACACTTTAAATATTATTGTTTGTCTTTCGGTATAGGTAGGTTATTGTTTGTTTACTTATAAGTTTGCTTACTGTGGCAACATTTGTCTTATTCAGTTCTGTTAAAACGTTTTGCCAAGATACCTAGAGGCAAAGTTTGTTAAACTTGTTTTATTTATTAATGAATGTTTAACTTCAAATAATTAAATGTAGTAGTGTTGTAGCATTTTTTTTTAGCTATGTTTGTTTAAACTTTAATTCCTGTCGATACTTTTCAATGTTTGTGTGTCAACCGTTCCAATAGCAGTCAATAACTCTTGGCAACCGTCAGTGTTCAAATACTGATAAAACCAGTGTCCCTGTAGCTGTGTGGTGTATCACAAGAGTGTGATATGTGTCAATCTCTTAAAGTTCTTAAATAAACAAACAATATCTGTTATATTTCATATATAACATATAACAAGATCTTTAAGTTGCATAACGTGCATTTAACAAGAAAGTAAAACTCTTTTCCTTTGGTATTCTCTATCATGCAATTCATCTTTTTTAAAAACAAAAGAAGGCAAAGCAGCAAATTATCATATTTCTCCCCATTTTTATTTATTAATGGCCATTTTTTTATTGTTACATTTTTCATTCAACTAAAACCAACTCAAGTTTCTTGAGGAATCTCTTTTGAGGTAATCATCACGGATGTCGTTATGACCTCCTCTCAGAATGTTTCATCTTTTATGCTGCCAATCACACTGTAACAATGTTCCTAATATTTAATACAAGAAAGTTATTGGTGAAAAAAAGATTCCAGACATTTTCAGCATTCCTTGGTTCCTATTTCTCCTTTGCATTCTCAAACAATTAGACATTTTGGGATTTGGACGGGTAGTCAGAAGAAGCATTTACATGTTTTGATGTTACACAATAATTAAAAACAAACAAACATAATTTTATTAATTGATTAAAAAATGTTAGTCTGTTGCTCTGTAAATCTGAAAAAGATCAAGCCCTGTGAAGACACTGCAAAAGTAGAGAGAAAAGATGGAAAGAAGAGAGAGAAGAGGAGGAGGAGGGCAGTTAAATGTGGTGTTTTTGGCAGCGGTGCTTGAGCCGCGTTGCGGCTACGCTGAAAACGAAACTGACATGACCCAGAGTGAGGCAGGTAAACAGGCCCAACCTGCTTTGCCTGGGGTGACCATATGGCCCTGTCTCATGGCGAAGCAGCCTGCAGGATGCACGCACACAGTAATACACACACACATGTTGGTGTACCTGGTGTCCCCTCTCTGCTCGCCTCTGTTTTTGTTTTTGTCTCTCAAAAGCTGACATGCTTTGGCTGCAAGCGACGGCAGGCATCAGGTAAGGGAACAAGCAAAACAGGTAGGTACACACACTCACAAAGACAACATATGGTGATCGGGCACAGTGTTGTAGTCCTTAAGTGTTGCTAACTTGACCTGAGGCAAGAAAGACAGAGAGTGAATGGAGTGGAGAAAGAAGCAGAAACGAGGAGGAGAAGGAGGGAGTTGGTTAGAATTGCTGCAAATTATTGATGTGCCGTTACAGACACCTGCTGGCACAACACATCTCTGTCACACACGCACACACACACACATACGGACGATGTCGATGAAATATGCCTCCACTTGCAAGCATATTTCATCAACTAACTTTGGGTTATTCCTAAAAAGCCTTCACACTGTCAAGTTTTGATTTAAAACAACCTATCATCCTTCCAAGTCTCCTCCTTAAAAGTCTAATTAAAATTTATTCTGCCACCATCAGCAACTTGTTCATTATGCAGAAACAAAGGAAGGCTCTTTGAATGAGAGCAGAAGAAAGGCTTTCTGCTGTTACGGCTTTGGCCTTTGCCAGGGACAGCATGTATTGTAATGCTTCACACAAGATAAAATATTCATAAAAATGAAGGGAGCAAAGTTCCAGGGATGGCAGAAGGGAAGGGAGGGGGAAAAAGTTAATGAATATGAGTAATCAAATTCGCTATCTCCTCCTATTTTATTGAAAATCCTTTTTTTTTTAGTTAATTAGAGCCTATTACTAGTCTAATTGGCTGAGGCTTACACGTCCAGTTCCGTAGTGTCATTATGGAGCTATTAAAGAAGACCCACCGAGATGGAGGAACAGAAAAAGCATAATCAACCAATCAATTAGGATCTTTGAGGAAAATGAGCTTTGTTGCGTTATCAGGTTTGATCTTATGTCCTTGGTTTGGCTGCCATGTGTAATTTTTTTTTTCCTTTCATTTTTTTAAGTGCCATCAGCCACATGTCTAAATTACTTCACGGTCTCGGGAGCTGTGATGATAGTGAATGATGTATTTCTTTATTTTGTGAACACTAATAGAAGACTACATCTTTGTGTTTCTTTAAATATTTTAGGCCATATAAATTTTTCTGCGATGGAAAAAAGATTCAGTGCCTAGAAAATCATTTGACATTGCTATTGAGTCAAGTAGTAACAAATTTGTGAATGTACATTTGCATTCCCAACATATAGGCTACTGTTCCTTCATGGCCTTTGTCTGTTTTAGATATTCCTGTAATATAATTGAGAATTTTTTAGATAATTATAATTTTGGCATGAAAATCTTTGTAGTGACAGTCTTTAGACCTAATGCAAATATTTATTATAAAGAGTAGTTAACATTATTGAATCACAATTAGTGGACTGAACTGAGTCTGTAATGTTACAGATAAAGATTCTTTAAACCACTTGAACTGGCTACTATAGTGGTTAATATATTTTAAAAAGTTGTCATTAAAGCTTTAAAATGAGGAGTACAATATTTGTAACCAAAATATAGGATACCAGAAATAGGAAGCAGCATAACAGTGCAAGGGCTAAGGTAGGACTAAAACTGGTCTTGCATAGCAAGAGTGACAACACTCTACCAAATGTTTTATTAGTAAGGGCACACGACGGGGGCCCAATCATATTGGGCATGGTGTGGTGTTGGTACCATCCTGTGCCCTATCTATTCACCCAACTTGGCTGTTTGAGTTTGAACAGGTTTTGTAATCCACTCACAGTGCTATAATGTTTTTTGGGTACCAGAGTACAATTACAGTGAAACAATATTCATGCCCAGATCTAAAGAAACTCAAGAATAAATGAGAAACATGTAATTATCCTTAAATGGATAAAACTCGGAACAGTGGTGAACCTTACCAGAAGTGGCCGGTCTATCAAAATTACTCTGATTACAGGAGCACAGGACACTCTGCAGTCCTGTGAAAAACTAAGTATGCCCTTACTACTCCGCTAAGAATTAAGAGGGTAAGTTACATATAAGTTGTATAAGTTACACTTGATTAATTGGTGGTCAGCAATTGTGACCTCTATAACATCTATAGAATCCTTTATAAAAGCAAAGGCTTTGGTAGGTTGCCTGTCCTGGGCATTCAGATGTGTGGTAACACAATGTCGCAGTCTTTCCAGATGAAGACAACCCAGCAAATTCGCCCAACATCAAACCATACAATGATCAGAGAAATTAGAGAAAACCAAAGAGCTACATCTCAGAGCCTATAGACATCAGTTAACGTGCTAAATTTAAAATTTCAGTACAATTAGAAAAAGAATGAACAAACAAGGCTTGCTTTGAAGTGTTGTTAAAAGTGTATTTTCTCTAAAAAGAACACAGCACAGCTTAGGTCGATAAAGTTGCATATGAACAAGTCCCAAGTCTTCTGGAAGAAGGTCCTTTGGACAGATAAAATCACAGTGGCGATGTCTGACCATATTGGACGGAGCCACATTTGGCACTAAACACACTCATCATACCAACTACCAAGCACAGTGGTGGAGAGGCAATGATCTGCGCTTGCTCTGTGGCTTCCAGCCAGGGAACCTTGCAGTCATGGAGCTGACCATGAACTAAAACCATCAGTCCAACAGCTGAACCTTGACTGAAATGAAATTGAAATCAAAACACAATGGAAAAGAATCAAGGTGTTGTAATGTCCCAGTCAAAGTCTAGACATTGACCTAATTCTAAAGTTGTGGTGGAACCTAAACAGAGATTTGTATAAACGAATGTCTGTAAACCTCAATGAATTGAAGTAATGGTCTAAAGAAGAGTGGGTCACAACAATGTAAGAACCTGTATTTGTTTTTATTTTGCATAATTGGTTTAAAAGCTTCTACCTGCATATGGCCTGTCATGAAGGGTTTTTTTTTATATTGTGAGTGAGACAAAAAATAATGAAGACTACCAGAAAACCAGAAAGAGATGCAAATAAACCCCTAACAAGACCAAACTAACAATAAAAGACAAAGAACTAAAAATGAGATGCATAAAAAAACAAAGGAAAAAACTCAAAAGAGGCCCACGACTGCAAAGTTACCACAAAGACAGAACCAACTACAAAAAGAAACAAAATGACCACAGAGACACAAACAAACCAACAAACAAACCAAAAAGAAAAAAAAAGATGGAGTCAACTAAAGGCAGATTTATGGCCCTGCGTTTGATTTGCATCCATTAGAAATTCAGGTTTGTGGAAGATGTTTTTAGATCGAGTGCTGATTGGTTACAAACTTGAGGAGGTGACGGCAGAGTTCATCAAAGACAGAAGAAACACCAACAGCATCAAGCATGGGCGGTGTCACACACACAGTTTTCATTGTTTTCAATAATTGTTTCAGCAAATGTTTTTAACCCCACATTGTTTCTTTGTAGATTACGACTTCTGTCTTCTCCCCAGTGAGGACTAAACTAAAAGACCAACAACAGCACAAACATGATCACTTTTCAATGCCCCTTGGTGACAGTACACATGTAGAACTCCTGAAAGGTCTGTGTAGCGCCTATGGTCTAAAACAGATGCCAAATGACAACAGAGACACACAAAACATCTACAAATAGACAACAAAAAAATTCAAAGAGAACCATACTACAGATACAGAAGAACCTAAAAAAGACATGAAATGACACAAAATAATGAACAAAAGATACACAAATTATCTGAACAGAAAAAACTACTGCCACAAAAACTGAAATGGGAAACAACTGCAGACACACATAATCTCCTGCTACTGTTTGTACCAGCTGAAAACACTACGTAGAGTAGATATTTTTATAACTTCACAATATAATTTTGGGGGGTTCAACTGGAAAGTCCTTCTATCATCTCTTGTTGAACATCCACATCTTTCCAAAGACAAAGGGAGCCGCTAGTAAGGACAGAGTGGATATTATTTGGCGAGGGTCAGCAGTTAGATGTAGGTCACCAAAGTATCAGATTAGAAGCTGCCAGTGTTCACATGATGTTAGCTCCTGGGTTATAACGATAAAAACTACAAGGTCAAACTTGGACTTAAGCTGAAGTACGGAGAGTTCTGCACCTCTTCATACACATTTGGAGCAGATCGAGGGCAAGATAGAATTTAAACACAGTAGACGGGAGGAGAGAATCATAATGATTTAAGCAATAAATTCTCAGCCTGCTGAAATTACAGCAGGCCTCGGCAGCGGCAGCGGTGGCAGCGCCAGAATCTGTAATTATCCCTCGAATTCAATAAAAGTGAGGAAGAACAAAGAGTGGGGAAAACGGTTCACTGGTAACTAAAGCGCTTTAGTGAATCGCCACTACACTAGTACGGGATAACACCAAAGATAATAGCTTCTTCTTCTTCTTTTTTTTTCCCTACCTGAAGAGCAACATCACAGGGGTGCCACAGTGTTCGGAGGCAGAATCGATAACACTATCAAAGGGCAGAATCTCACCCTTAATGAAAGGAAAGAAAATACTGCAGGCTACAGGCACAGAAAGACCACTAGAGATCTATGTGCATCAACACGCCTGAGACTAAATATGAAATCAATTCATTACACCCCTTATTTCTTTCTCAAACACAGTTCGGCGCCGAGATAACAAATTTACCTGCTACCCCCCTTTATTTTCCTACTTTTTCACTCTTTCTTTCTCTCTTTTCCCCCTCTTTCTCTCTCACAATTAATGAAGAGACAAGCAGTGGACACTTTCCAGCGACGGAAGAAGCATAAATAGATTAAATTGTAGAGGAGATTATAATTTATCATTTCTTTATTAAAAAGTAATGCAGGCGAATTAACTTTGAATTAAATTCTATTTGCATGGCATTACTGGAATCATCTGTGTAAATGGCTTAAAATCCCAAATGGGACATTGTTCCCTCCAACAGTATAATTGTAGAGAAAGAACTTTTTTTTCTTTATCCAGGAAATTATAAGAGCCCGAGAATTAATCTGAAATTATTGGAGCAGTGCGAGAGGTGAGACTTTAATCATGCCACCCAAAAGTGTGCAAGAATAGAGCAGAGTTCTGTCAGCTTATGTTTGGAAAATTTGGGACATTCATCGCAGTTTTGATGAAGGCAGGTTTAAGTTAACATCAGCTTCATTTTATGAAACTTGCCTATTTAGTATACCCAGTGACAAAGATAAGGCCAACATGCATTTTTGCAATTACAATGTATTGTTTAATATTCACCTTAACCCTAAATGGTTCACCAGTGATCTTTTATGGTTACGTTTATAAATTACCTGGCATGCCTAATATAAGAAAGGATGATGGAACATCTTCCAGTGTCTCAAACTATTACTTGTTTAGCATGTGGCTAAAATGTCACCCTAATAACTCTACCTCTCACCTATCTTCTGATTGGAATCATGTCATCAGTAATATTAGAAGGTAAGTTTTCTGTTAAAATTACAGTGTAGATCCCCAGAATATAGAACCTTGTCATTGTTGTACTTTCTCTTCCTGCCTTAAAGGGGAATCTTAAATCACATATCCACGGACACAGCTCAATTATGCCTGATGAGGAAAATCACATATAGCGAGGCCAACTCTCTTGACCTTGTCATTATGAAGAAGGAAGCAGCTTTCCAAGACAAATTCCCCACGCTGTATATCTTGCAAATATTCACTCTTGCAGTAACAGGCTGGCCTTTAGATGATGTGGATGCAACTCAAAAAGAAGTGCAATGATTTCCAAAACTGACACTTTTTGTTGTTTGTTAAAGATCTTCATGTATAGAATACATACATTTTAAAGACATAATTACCTGACTACTTAACTTGGGGTTGGTCTTAAATGCTGCAGAGGACTATGTGCAAGAAAAAAATATTTGTATAATATGCTTTAACGAGCTAAGAAATATTACAGACTTTTTTGACATCTGTGACTGACTGTAAAACGACACAGTAATCAAAGAATATAATGTTTAACTTGGTCAATAATGCATTCTGTAAAGTTTACAAGGAATGTATGTTGTGTCATACAAATGACAGTATGAGAGTGGATAAAAAAATCATGAGAGGCCTTTACCTTGCATTTACATTTACTCGTATAACTAACAGCTTCACATGAGTGTTTGACTTGGCCTCTTGGGTGTGTGGCATAAATTAATTAATTGGAGGGTGTTGATGAGGCTCTGTTGTGGAGGATACAGCTATTACTCTAAAATGACAACAAATTAGTTCCAAGAATGCGCTAAAGAACTAACTGGCTTGTATGTTGTTTACTGTAACAACTGTAGAGGGCATACGTTTGTTTGCATAACTGCAATTTGATGTTTTTTAAGGCTTAAAGTCAGACACAAAGCTGTTTCCACTGATGGAAGTGCCAATGCAGGCAGCTGTAGCCAAAAGCTGAACTGGACCTAGCAACCGTTGTCCTTTTAATGGAACTGACTGTGACAAACAGTCTGATAAGAGGCTTTGTAAGACCTACGTGCACTTTGCTGAGTAAATTCCAGTATTTTGTTAATCTGTTCTTTAGCAATAATTAGCGTGTAAGAATGTTGCACCTGTGGCTGCTAACAAAGCTTGCTGGGATTACCTAATAAGTTTGCAATCAACACCTGTAGTGACTTCTTCCTCCAATAAAACCAACACATGACTCCAAAAACCAGCAGGTGATGCAACAGTGGCTATGCCCATGTTGTACATGCCATATGTGCTCATGACATACAGTTTGACTAAAAGTGATAGCAACCAAAAAAGCCTTTATATTTAAAAGACATGCTGCATGAAGCTTCACAGCAAACATGGTACAACAGTCGATATAGAGGTGTTCTCTAATTACCTGTGTAACTTACTCTAAAGACACAGCTTTATACCCCAACATCCTTACAGTCATCACCACTACCATCAGTGCCTCAACTGAACTCTGATCAGGGATACTTTAACACACTTGGCAACCCTATATTCATGGCTTTGGTAGTGAAAAAGGGCTTGCTTCTTTCAAGTAAAATAAAATTGGAGGTTGGATTGCTGCTTGTAACCAAACCCTATATTGTGGGTTAATGAAGTACTCTTGGTGCTTTGCAGACTCCATTTGTCCTTTGTGGACTTAAATCAACTACTGATGTGCATTATTTGTTCCTGTAAGAAAAAGAAAAATGCTGGTAGCTCAAAGTTAGATTGCAGCTCAAATCCAGGCCAGACGATCTTGACATCTATTCCGTTACATCTGACATGATTTCCATCAAATGGATTTAGGCTACCTTTTCTATCCCTTACATGATATTCAGCATAACATGGCTAGCCAGCTTCATTAACTTTTCTTATGACACAGTTTAATGAAATGGCTTAAAAGAAGGAAGGGAGCAAGAGACCAAGAAAAAAGAAAGAGGCAGACATTGATGAGCAATTTGATTGGCACATGACTCATGGGACATACCAAATGAGGGAAAGCCCACGGGACAGGAGGAGATCTGATTAGCTGGGCATGGTGAAAATGGAGTGTACCACGACTAATTCGAGACAGAACAATGAGAGACTGAAAAATCGCCTCAGCTTCAAACTCCTCATTGCAGTTTTTATTGAAATTCAATACATCTCAGCAAATGTCTCCTTGCCTCTCTGCCTCTCTTTGTTTTTACAGTGGACACACAGTTACACACACACATGCTTAGTTCATGCAATGCGCAAATCTGCCGCAAACATGCACACCCACACAAATTCAAACACACACACACTGAGGGTCTTGTGTTTTTTCTCAGAGTAGAGTATGTTTTCGGTTCAATCATCAGTCTTTGATACTGAGCCATTTTGCACATGCTTAAGGGCATGTGCTGAAGATGTGGTGAAAAAGTGGGGAGAAACACTCACACACACACAGCAAACACACCCACACAGACAAGTACTTATACAGCCACTGATTATGATTAGGCTGGATGGTTTGGGTGTTAAGGCGGTGGTGCAATAGTCTCGAGTACAGTGTCAGAGCTGAGCCCAGCCATGGTGACTATTGATATGGCTGGCACAGACAGGGGCACCCTGGGGCCCCAGCAGGCTTCAGCTTTAGTTAAGTGCAGTGTAAACTGGCCGGAGAACAGCTATAAGGAGTGACAAGGTTTGGCACAGTTTCCATACGTGCTGCTTTCCTACTGTGGAGGGAGGTGATAGGACTTTTTTTCGTCATCCACTCTGAAATGCTGGTTTGTCTTAATCCAGACCAAGCATTTATAATCTTTCCTCCCCTAAGAAACTATAAAAATGCTCTACTCATCTTCTGGCACTTTTTCAGCCTTCGTTCACAGAAGTTTTTACATTTCGAGTCTGACTTCTTTATTTAGCAAAATCAGTTATGAGTGGAGAAGCTGTGCCTCTATTTCTCAGTGAACACATCATAATATATTGAACTTGTATAGTCTCCCTGACTGTGCTTTGAAAAGTCTCTGCAGTGTGTGAGTGTGTCAGTCACTGTCCCCTTAGAAACCTTTGGTCTAGCCAAAGGAGTTGGGGCTCAAGAAGCTTTGTGTTTTCTTTCTTTAAATATCAGCTTGACGCTTTCTGTTAGCTCTGATGCCATGTTTTCTATTATCACAACGCTACTTAAGGGGCTTCCAAACAGCACGCAACATGGACTGTGCCGACGCTGTCAGGCTTTTTTGAGGAAACCATGGAACTTTGTAGCCAGACTATAGCATTATGTCAATGAAACATTCAATGTGAAAACCATAAGACTTTACTTGATTATCTGAAATAAAAATCACACGTTCTTGAGATCCGCCTGTTCACAGGTGACTTGTCTAGGGTTAGGTTAGGTGCTGTTTTAGCCACTTGCTAAACTAGAATCACTTTTGGCATTGTAATTTTCCTGTTTAAAGCTTTATAATTTGGGTGATAACAGTAGAGGAAATTTCTATAAAAAGGGGTGGATGTTAACCAAATCCCAAACTTTACCCCTAACCATTACCCTAAAACCTAGATGGGCTGCAAGTAGCCAGTTAAGTGGCCACCCATGTAGACATAAGGTTGGCTTTGGAGTCACCATCTGACCTAACACATTGCTGTTAGTCTGGCTTAATAGTCTGTCATCAAAAAGCATGCTGTATCATCAAGTATCAATTAAAATCACATACATATTTCACTAGCTGGGCCCACATCCTCATTTTAGGCTTGACAGCATTTTAGTAGGTAAAGGTTAATGCTTGGACATGAATTGAGCTGCGATTTGTGGAAGGCCTGAAGGGGGCCTGGCGACGGCTCCCACGCCTGACAGATCCTTATGTACTAAACAGAAGTAAAGAAGTTAAAGAATTGAAAAGGGGAGCGAGGGTGGGGCATGTAAACGGGAATGACAGCTTGCAGAACTGGGGGAACATATATAGATGAGAACTGGAAGGAGCGTGTTTGGAGGCGTGGTCCCATTCCTGGACTTCTGATACATAATCTCCAATTAAAGTCTGCACCTGTTACGTTAGGTTTTAAAAACGAACCTTTTCCACACTTTTCAAATATATGAATATGAGCTAGCTGCAAAATTACAAAAGAGTCAAAAGTCTGATATTGTTTTGCAGATCCTGCCCTCTTTCTCCGAATATCTACAGGGATTTATAGTTTTGTCAAACAGCCTATTGAAACTTTTCACAAGGAAAATCCTTTCCATCTGTGAAAACAGTGTGATTCACATGCACTCACACCTACAGTAAATGGACATATACACTACATATGGGCATCCATATGCGGAAGATGGGGGCAGTAACAGCAACAGCCCTTGTCTCTCATTACACCCCCCACCCCCATCCCCACCCTGCGATGCCTCTTTCACATCTATTTTAATCACTTTCCACACAGAAAGTTTTGTAACACTGTAGCCACTCCTCAGCGTATTGTTCCCATTTCCTTCCTTTTTTTTCATTGCTTCCTCTCTTGAACCTGCTCCATCACGCACTTCTTCTTAACTCCATCTGTTCTTGAATACTAACACATACTGTATACGCTATACACACACACACACACACACACACACACACACACACAAGCATACATACTCAAACATATGGACAAGTGTATTCAAAATCACACTATCACGCACAACCTCACACATGCCCCTTGTGTCTTGTCCTCCCTCTCTTCTTGCCTTTCCCCTCCGTTCTCCCCTGTCTTTCTCCACATTTGCTTAGAAAATGTTTGAACTCTTAGGCTCTCAAAGATGTTGCTGAAACAGAATATGAATTAGCCCCCCCCCCCCCCCCCACACACACACACACACACACACACACACACACACACACACACACACCACTGATACGTCGTAATGCTACTGCTGCTAAGACATCCCCCCCACCACCACCACCCCAAACCCTCGCAAAAACCAACCCCCATCTCTCCCCATGCATAAATAATAAAACAATACAAAAGGAGGAGAGGCCCGCAGTCGAGGCACACATGAAAGAAGTGCTGGAATGACAGGATTCAAAACTTCCTCAGCGAAAGCAGGGTGTGGTGGGGAGTGGGAGTGGGGGAGGGATTGGGGAGCAGGCTGAGGAAACAGAGCAAGTGTGTTTATGTATGTAGAGTGAGTCTTTCTCTCCATACATACTGGAACTTTTTCTTACTGTATTTTCCTTTCAAAAACTGATTATTATTATTATTATTATTAAACGTCCTTTAGTGAGAATTTCAAACCAGGTGAAACATTAAACTGAACATTTTTTAATTTAACACCTGAGCTAATTGTTATTGCAATGGAGTATTACAGCCACGTTTAGAATAAATATTATTGTTGATCATTTTAAGAAAAAAGTTGAAATCAGAGATTACTGCTGTTGTTTCAACACAAACTGCCATGGTTGACATACACTCTACAAAATGCCTTGTGTAGATGAGTTAGCAAAACAAATTGTGAAGCTGTCTTGTGATACCAACATACATCCTCTTTATTGCACGTGAGTGTAACCATCGATGTCCTTACATCTGTCCACTTCCAGTCATTTGATTTTGACAAACATTTCCAAGTTCTTGTGATTTTCTGTCTGAAAGACACAGCTTGCTTTTCTTACCAGCTAGTAGTCTAAAATAACTGCACCATGTATACCAAGCAGCAGATATCTATGAAGTCTGACCAATCATAGCTCCTAAAAAGTTTCCACTTTTTGAGCAACATTTAAAGGTAACCTAACCAAAATGTAAAGTCAAATGTTCAAACTTTTGTTTGTTTTAGTTTTACATTAATAAAATTATTCGGTTGATTACATATCTTAATTTGACTTAAACTGTACTTAACAGTGAGATCGTGATATTCTTGTGTTTTATTTACTTGACATTTTATTTGGTTGTTGTGATCAGACACATTTAACATCCACCACAGCGTCACATTAATATTACCAGAAGTGTTTCTTTTAAAATACAGAGGAAACTTTTCATGCCATTGATTTTATATATAAATATTAAATTATGCTTGTCATAGAGTTATGACTCTTTGGGTGTTGCATAGTGAACAATGCAAAAGAATATGTGAGTACTTTTAGGTGGTGTTGAGGACTATCCTTGCCACTTCAATTGAAGGTAATTTTTAGAGATGGATTTGTGTGACTAAAAAGGCCTTTGTGCAGCCACTCTGTTCATCCTCTGAAACCAATTATTTTAGCTCCCCCCTTTTTTTCTTCTTATTGGCTGCTCCTTACAAACAAAAGTTTAAACAGCAGATGGATGGAGTGCCTGTGCTCAAAGGTAGAGCTGTGTGTCTAAGATGATCATATTAGGGACACTTATTCTCATTACACCTATATAGAGACAAGAATATAAAAAAATGTATAAAACTGAATGTTAAAAGCACAAAAATGACAAAAAAAAAATTAGTAGAATTATCCATAATTGTTCCTTTTTTATAATTCCATGTTAATGATATAGTTTATAAAACAGAACTTTTATAGTTGCTACATCATCATCAGTAATATTCTCTTGACATATGTCGTCTTAGTCAATGACCGCTTTTCTTTAGAAAAATGTTTCTGTGTTTGCTTTTTTTCTGTCAAACTGCAGCACTGCTGTAATGACAAGTTGTTGACAGCTGTATTATTAATAGTTTCTAATTACTGACCACTAAACTTGGTATCTTTTTGTCTCCTGATTTCTGACAAGCAGGGGAAATCTTTTTTCTCTTGCATGAGACTTTTGTCAATGATTTTTGCCCACAAATTAAACATAATGTGCTGCTTTACCCAGTTTGAAGGGATACAATAATGCTGCTGATCGGATAGTACAAATGTGCAGCTCCTCATGAAAAGGCAGCTTTCATCAGGTTGGTAAAAGGTACATAAGACCTACTGTGACACGTCCTCAGCATGGTGTAGACACTTTTAGGGATACGGTTGCTTTGTTTGACCAGTGTGGTGACCGAGTTAACTGTAGGGAATAGCTACCGGCTTTAGCTTCTGCTAATTTGAGTAACTGACCTGGAGTTCTCCACAGTGTTTGAGCCGCTGGTTCCTTCCAGAGCAGTTCCTATCCGGTAATTTATGGCTTGTGTGACCAACTGTATCACACCAATTATTATAAATATTTTATAATGTATTACTGTATTACCTAAAAAAAACCGAATATCAATGCTTCAGAATGTCCGGAAATAAATAGATGATGTCACATTCATTTTTTATATACAGTCTATGACCAGACTTCACCAAAATGCAACTCCACATTATTAGTCGATTATATAGAAAGGACCCTACATATTAAGTAGTCATGGAAAGTCCAGGTGTTTAAAAATATGGCATGACATAATTATCTATAAGCCAAATTGTCCTCTAATGATAGAATTATAAGATGAAGTGACAGCTGATAACAAAAATGTTGACAGTGCATAAAAATACAGCACAACTTCAGATTATTACTTCCAGATAAAATGCAAAGATGTAGGCAAGTTCAGCTATAAGTAAGGGGGACAAATAATGTTTTGTTATTGAGATTTTCTGCAGTTACTGGTGATTTTCACACACACTGCCTGCAGCATTACATACTTGATGTACGCTGCAAACACACCGTCTCTCTCATACATACACAAATCTTTTCATCTTACTATCAAAAGAATTAGAGCTTTACATTGATTTTATGAACATGAAATTCACATACACCCTTTCACTTTAATGCTGACTTATTTATCATCTTCCTTTCCTACCTCCAGACGCGCTCTCTCATCTCCTCCCTCCTTACTCAGGTCTCTCTCTCTCTTTTATGAAATCTGCATATGTATTAAGAGGGATTTTGTTGTCCCAAGACACCAATTTGCATAAAGTGCATGCCATCATCAGTTCAAGAGAGGCAAATTATTTCCCTGGCAACCTCACACTTTCTCCTTCTTTTATTATTTATTAATTTTTAACATGGTGCAAGCTGGGGCTTGTTAGGACCATTTAGCCAGATATGCTAAATATTGCTCTCCTTAAAGAGCCTTCATCAATGAACAGCGACAGGGGTGGGCTAGTACCCGGTAGAAATGATTGAATTAAGCGCTCGGTCAGTTGTTTAGCAATTCTCCCGCAGCAAAAGCATGAGCCTGCCTGCACACGAGTCTGTGTTTGCTTTCAGTATGATACGGGAAGATGCTAAAAGGCCAAAAGTATACAGAGACCCAACTCTGATAGTCATCTTAATAACTTGACACTTTCTCTGACTTTTTCCGGGTAACTTTATTGCATTGATTTTACTTTTTAGACTGGGAATCTACTTTTAAACACAGTCTACAGAGATCACGTTTTGTATCTAATAAACTCTGGATATCTGCTTGAATAACTCTCAGAATGCGTCTCTTTTAAAAAGGCAACCTAAAACTTCACCCACACATGCAGTGATTTGCTCATCACCCAATACTTTGTAGCTAAGAATACCAACTGTAGCTATTTAACATATTTACAATCCTGTCGTCAATCAAAGGTATTTTTTGGTCTCATTTGTAATTCTTTCCTCTTCTCTCCTTAGAGTTGAGATAAGTTTTAGTCCAGACCTGCTTATTTCACTTCATCTTAAGTTGTCATTTGTGTCTCCCTGGATTAGTTTCTTGCAGTGTGGGTAGCCCTTATAAATGTACGCACACTGGGTTAGGTTAGGCTTTCAATAGCTGCTGCTGCATCAAAAAGCAACATATGTAGAAAACAGTTTTCAGAAACTTTTGGCCATATGGTGTAAGACGTGAACATCTGTGTCTTTAAACTTTTCAAATACTTTTACAAGATTTTTTTAAAGTATTTTATTCATAAAATGTACTTAAAAATACAAATAAAGGACCAATTATACAAATAACTCTAATAAGGTGGACAGATATAATAAATCCATTTCTAAGTGGGAAAAAAAAATCATTCCATGTCCGTGAACATCTGTCAGTATTATAGGCTAGTGTCTCATTAGGAGCAGTGATGAAGGTACAAATGCCATCCCAGTCAAACCTCTTTCACTCCCTCTATTGGACAGGCAGCTTAACGTGACATTATTTAGAATTAATGTAATTCACTGAGAGAGATCCGAAGTCCATTGTACCTTAGATGTGTCTTCTTTTGTCTGGGGCCCCGAACAATGCTCTGTCATTTTAGCAGAAGCTAATATGATTAAAGCACTCTGACAATAGACAGTGTAATTCATTTCATCATTAGGGATTGTGGACTGAGCCATGAGAGACGAGGGGGTAGATTATTGAGGCTGCATGCTAATTCAGCCATAGCGCAGAAGATCGACAGCCAAATGGACCTGAATCTTCAAGAGAAAAAAACAAATTTTTTGAAAAAGATCCACCGCAACGTGCTAAGCGTGGACTGGAAAATCATCAATCTTGTGAAAGGAGGTGATTTATGAAGTGTAATAATAGCAATAATCCGCAGTGCACTCCTGGCGAAGGATGGTGAAGGTGTACATTTCAACAGGGGACGATGCCAAAACACACGGGGAGCCATGCTTCTGGTTTTGAAATAGTCCATTTACCGATGATTGTGCTCTTTTACTGTTCTTAGTCACAAGAGATTGGACACTTAGCCTCTCCTGAAGGTCTGTTTCTCATAAGCTGAGCTAGACGGTGCCATCTGACAAATCTTTCTTCTTCGGGGAGTGCCTGGCACTACCTCTAAACTCCCAGTCACTGGAGGAATACCACTTCACATGTTTGCCTATAAAGTTACATGCCCATTAGCCCACCGCAAAAGAAATGTGCAATATTTACCGTCTGGGCGATTAGGAATAAGCCTCAAATAATATCAAATTCTGCTACCCACACCAAGAAACTGGGTGCTAGCATGAGAACAAAAACACACTCCAGTATGTTTGACAAGTAAGGGCCAAATTATGACAGAAATGCAGGATAGGTGGAAACTTACTAGAGCATCACGAGTAGCCAATTTAACACTGAATAGACTTCTTTAACTTTAAAGAGTGGAAAAATAAGAGAAAAAACAGCAGCTGGTCTAAAACAGCATTATTTGTAATTACTGACAGCAAGTAACATAAATTTCCTGCGTTTGTAACTGTTCAGGCTTACCTGACCTGATGGTGTTTGACTGGCTTTGCTATTTAAAAAAATGAAGATGAACCTGTCTGACTACAAGGATTTCATGGACTCATTCTGGGCTTACATGAGACAGAAGGACTCAGAACAGATTATATAATTTGCGTGATTGTACTGAAGACAACTGGTTTAACTCTAATGGTAAACTTGGCCACGGGGTTAATGGGGAAAAGTGTGTGTGTTCGTACTTGTTTAAGCAACTTTGTAAGGCCCAAAAACTGGAATGCCAGTATACTTGAAGGAGCCAACAGTCCTCATGAATTTGAAAGCTCACAATGTGGTTTTAAGGTTAGGGTCATAATTATGATTAGTGTTAGGGTTAGGGTTAGCTTACTCACTTCACTTTTAGAAACTATTGCCTCTAAAAGTAAATGGATGATGAATGGATGACTTTCAATCAGCTTTTTTGTGTTTTGCTTAGACTGTATCTGTGAAACAAACCAAAATTCAGCTACATTTGAGGAGCTGCTGGCATCACAAAAGCAACTTCATCAATGTCAGATGTGTGTGGAAGCATCCTTTTAGTCACAATGTTACACTGAAACAATGCTACACCGGAGCATCCTGACAAAACACCAAAGCAATGGAAAGAACAAAAGTTTTATCTTGGGAAAAAAAGTTCCAGCCAAATTTCCCGTTCATCAAAATACAGTACTCCTGAGCGTACCTGCCTCTCTAGAGAGAATGTACTGCGTAGTGACACAATACCTGAACAATTTTATATGGAAAAAAGAGGATGGTACGGATGGTGACAGGCAATAGTGGCAATAGTGGTGGGGGATGGGAGATGAAGGACGAAGGACAAAAAGCTCCAAAAAAGTTTCCGACCGAGAAAGGAAAGAGAAAAATGTATGTTCTGCAAGGCAGGATCATTAATAACACAGCGGCTGGTGAATGTCGCAAGGAACAATGGCATTGTGTAGAGAAGAGATGACGAATCCTCCTCTCCTTTCTCTCAGAGACAGCTCTATCTATTAATTACTTTTATGTCTTCATTCATTATTTCATAGCATTCCACTGCCCAGACTGATTTTAAATCGTTCGTTGCTCACTGCGAGAGTTTCAGTACATTGTTTCGATGTACGTTTATTCCATGTAGTCAGCATACTGCTTACATTCAATACATTTACAGCATGTAAAGTCTGAGAATACTGTGCTTGAGTATCCCATAAAGCTGATTTGGTTCATCTTCAGACTGAAGTGTTTCTTGGCTGAGCGATGAAACGCTGCAGCCAGATGATCTGAAACTGTTGATAGTGTTTCCCCATCAAGGCATTTGGCTTGAGTAGCTTCAGTTTCTGCTAGTTTAGAGTCATCAAAATTTAAGGGTTAAGCTGGAATTTAACATATTTTATTTGAGAATGAGATTGTTCTTATAAGGTAAGCCAAGACTTTGTTAGCAGCACATAATATTACACAATAATATTCATACAAAAAGTATGACAGATTAGAATTACTTTGATTAGAATTTAACTGAAAAGTCTTAGATCGCTATTATGCTAAAAAAACTTTTTTACTTTAGCAAAAGACAGCAAGAGTATGTTTACACTGTGGTATGGCTGAACACTGAATCCACGTGTATATATTTGCCTCATCAGCCTGTACTGACTGTTGATTTTACACTGCATCACATTTTATGAGCTGATCAAAGAGAGTGGAAAAGAGTTCAAATCGGCTCCATAGACTTAAACCCACTATATTAAAGTGTCACTCATATGTTAATCTATTAATTATAATGATTCATTAGTTCTGAATAAATAATGATGTGAAATGGGGCCATTTTGTAGGATTTTTTTATCTTGATGTTCATAATTTAAAGCAACTTGATGTAAATTATTTGTTATGAGTGACATATAGTTATGTTTGACTTTTACTTTACAAAAAACGTAAACGCGTGACAATTGACACTTTGGTTAAATAAATATTCTAAAGATGAACTGAATTTGTATGAAAGAAAAAAAAACATGAAAGAAAAGCCCCAATCGCAGACCAGTAGAACCAGTGTGCCACAGCAGTGTGTATGAAGACTGGCCTGGTTCTGAATAAATAATAATGTGAAAATGTTGAAATAAACCATTTAATTGTTATAAGGGATAAAAATATAGATTGCAGGACTTTTAATTTACTTGTAATTGAAAACTTTTACATGTTCCCATGGCAGAAAAAACGCTGATTGGCACAGTGCTTTCATCTGTCTGGGTGAACTGGACATACTGGACTTACATGTGGCTCTATGAGCAGCCAGTAGAATCTGCATTACATCCAATCTGTAACAAAAAAGACATCTCAGCAGAATGTATGAAGCCCTGGCCTGGCATCTAGGACTTGTGGTCGACTACCTCCCCCTTCCCACACACACACACACACACACACACACACACACACACACACCACCCTTCTCTTTCTTTTCTCTCCATCTTTAACCCTCCACCCACTCCTTCTATCCCTCCCTGCCTCTCCGCCACCCTCCCTTCACTCCCCGCACCCCCAATTGGCTGTGGAAGATGGCTTCAGTGAGTCATCTTGGGACTGAGATCAAAGGCAAATTACAGCCGACGTCTATGCAAAATGTAATATGGAAACCCCCCAGCTATGTCCTCACTATTGATTTTTCTCTCTTCTCTTCCATCCCCTCTCTCTCACTCTGTCCCTTTCTCCTCATTTCTCCGCTTCATTTTTATCCAAGCACAATACAACACAGTGTGAAATTTGAAGAAAAAAAGGCCCCCGAACTCTCTTCCACATGAAGGGGGTTAAAAAAAAAAAGAAAAGAAAATGAAGGGGGGTGGAGTGTATGATTTGGCTGTCCCTAGTTATGCCTGTTTGCATTTAGAGCCCATTTTGTGATGTAAGTAGTCCTGTTTCTTGTGCCGAGCGCCACTTTAGGCAAGGGTTTGATGTCAGAGAGGGAGGGGCTGCAATATGTTCCGCCCAGACCTTTCTCAAATTAAATAAAGTCGACAGGCAGCGTTCCTCGCATGCAATAGAGTCATATTTGTGAAATATCGGGTTTTGGGGTTAAGATGTAAGTGCGAGGCTAAATGGAGTTCTTCGTCAGATTACTCGCTCTCTGAAGTCACTCGGGCCCTGCAGGAAATTGAAATGAATTGTGAAGCCATTCCCCGTATAAAAGGAGCCTGTGACTTTTTTTCAGATGTGAATACGTGGAATAATGCTGGGGTTATGTATTTTTGACTTGTCAGCTTGTTCACTGACAAAGCAACTATTTCACAGAGAAATGCACACAAACCTTTATAAATGCAGACACACTCGGGCTTAGCAGACTTCAAAATATTAAGCAAAGGTGTGGGCTTTTCTTTCAGAAAGGACGGATACCACGACAAAGCCGAGTGTTCTGCAACCAAAAACGAACAATACCATGTTCATTTAATTAGAAAACAGTCCAATGACATATTATAGATTAGAACATGATTTATAAGTATTATTACAATTTCTATTTTCAAAGCGTTTAAGGAAAATTGCTCAATACTGTTTTTTCTGTGACATCTACTTAGGACAATATTATGATCAAGAGCCAGATTTGCTAACGCCATTGCGATAGCACAAATTTAAAAGTACTGTTGGTATTTACAAAGAGAGCCTAGGGGCAGGGCTGTGTGTAAGAGGTGGCAATTCATGCCAAGGATTGTGTGCAAGAGATTTTTGTGACTGTTGCTCATGTATTTCTGGGAGTTCCTTTCTCAAGCCATACAGTATAGTGAGGGACATATTTCAATCGTGTGCACAAACTGATAGTATTTACATGCATGTTCAGACATGTTCAGACTGCTAACCTATCATATTTGTTAATGCTAAGGCCATTACACACTGAGTGTGTGGCAAAAAGAACGACAAAAATTCTAAATTTTTCAGATCTGAATTTGTTGTGTAATGTATATACACACTGAAAGCACTGCATTTTTTCATCTTCAAAAAATATACTGTGAAGAAATGAAGTCGACATCAAGCAATGAGGATTTTCCTTTGAAATGATGCAGTTGTTGTAGCTAAGAATAATTATGAATACGTGAAGAAGAGTTTGAAACCTATTTTTGTTGAATGAAATATTGAAATTGATTTTACATCACCAGTGTGTAAAAGCCTTAACCCTAATTTTCTGACAAAGGCAACACTTAACACTTTTTTTTGTAAATATTTTTTTTATTCATTTCAGTTAAAACGATTGTTTTTGTTGCAAACAATTTCCTTTTAAGAAATTGCACAAATTACATTTACTGATAACTTTTAAAGTTAGTGTTAGGGTTGGGCCACAGAACAGAGGTGAGGATTAAGCAAACGTCAACCCTCTCTTTATGAAACTTTTGCCTACATGACTCAAACAGAAAAATGTAGAAAACAAAAGCTGCAAGGCCAAAATTACTTTCAGTTTCTGAAAAATGGCGCTTGTGTAGTATTTGGCAAAAACATAAATCTTAATCCTAAACCTTAATGGATCTGCTGGATGTAAAAAATACTCTGTGTTATTTTCCTGGAATCCAGATCTCTGCCTAAAGATGAATATAATGTTGGTGCACTCAAGGTTGGTGATGTTATTATGAACACTACACTGGGTAAAATCCAAAATGAGAAGAAACCTAAAATACAAACTGAGTGGAAACACAAAAGTGTAAAGTATTATCAGTAAAGTGTTATATTTGTAATTGGAAAATAAAAGTTTATAAGAAAATTGAGCCTTGTACTTTTATCAAAAATAAGCCATCAATGTGTAAGTAGTACTTTTATAGCTACTCAAGGTGGAGCTAGTTCCAGATGTTTACTTCAAAGGGAAATGTGAAGAAGAAATAGGCCGAAACATTATTCTTCTATTTAAATGTTCAATAATAATGTCAAATTTTGGGGTGTTTATTGCTGTGATCTCTAAAGAACAGCTGAAGGCAGACTAGAAAAGTGTATCATCCCCATCAGAAATGATGACAGCATTGTTATTATGAATAAAACACATCAGGTAAATAAACAAATAACGACAACATCTGCACTAATTTCACAACATGTTTGAACAAATCTCTCCTGGCAAAAATAGTCGAGTAATGAAGGTGTTTGTAATTTGATAAACAATGTGCGTATAGCTCTGAGCTGTTGATCTGTTTCATCTGAGGAGCACAAAAAGCCGCAGCGCGCACACACGCTGGTTTCCCTCGCAGAGTCTACGTGTGTGTGTGCGCGCGATGCGGTGCCGGAGCCTGTTGAACTGTGGGTAAATTTTGTGCCGGCTGAGAATAAAATGCTGCAGGGATGAAATCCAAGCAACACACCTGGAGTCCAGAGAGACAAATGGAGATATATAGAGAGGGGAAGACAGACACTGAGAGGAGCGTGAGTGCTGAGTGAGTGGGCTGGAGAGTGTGCGAGCTTCTACATTCCCGTGCACGCCATCGACTCTACTCCTTGCTTTGGCGTGTCAATTTTGCTTAAGTGGATTCATGCTTTCAAAGAGTGTTTGTGAACCTGTGTGTTTGTGTTGTGCTGTGTGTGTGTGTCTGTGTGTGTGTGTCTGTGTGTGTGTGTGTGGGGGGGGGGGGGTCAAAGACGTTAAAAAAGGAAAAAATGAAAGCAAGAAAAGCTTTTTTTTCCCCCACTTGTGTTAGTGTCTGCAAGTGCAGCGGTGCCAGCTTCAGTGCCCTCAGCTATGGGCACAAAGACGACAGTGACAACCCATTCATTTCCCTGACGAGCTGTCGCCTGCGGGAGGATAGGTGACTTCTCCCAAGGTTATTTATGGCATTGTTGATCTCTCATTCGGTCCTCTCTGTCGCACAATCCCTCCCCACCACCCGCGCCTTGCCATCCCACATCCCAAACAGCATCTTTCTCTTTCTATCACCATTATCTGTCTTCAAGTCAACACTTCATTGTCATTAGCCAGCTTTGAAGATTTAGAAAATTAATGGAGACGCACGTATCGTCCATACGTGTGCACATTTCGCTTAAGCTGTCTCTCCCAAATCTGGGGCCCATATTTCTCAAGCTTCTCTTATTATTGATGGAGCTGGTCTGACAGTTAAAATTTGAGGTCAAAGGTGTCGTTGATGATGATGGGTAACTCTAACTGATCAAAATCAGAATATGTGACTGTTGGCCTTCCTATATTTTTTTCTTCACCTGTTCCGATAACTGGGTAAGTGTAGTTTTCACTTTAAAGTCACTTGGTTCTCATATTTGGTTCACATAGGTATGTTTGCTTTTTTTTGAGGACATTATCAGTATCAATGCATTCTCAGGCCTTTATCCCTAGAACTGCTGTCAAGTGCAGTGTATGTCACCATGTGCTTTGACCCTGTTGTTTGGATGATAAAAATGCTTCCCACAGGACCGTGTACTGTTTAAAAACCATTTACTTTAAGATTTCCAGTGCATGACATGTAACCTGTAGCTATAACTTAAAACAAGCCTTGCTCAAATACTGTATACCTACTTGGTCTAAGTTCACAATATATAAAAAACATAACCATAATCCTTTTTTGTTTTATTACTACTATTAAAAAATATATTAAGATGAAAACATACACTGTTTAAGATGAGAGGGAGATTTTGATGTCATATATATATTTATATATATATGAGTGTATTTATCATGAGGCCCAAAATGCTGTGATCATAACTCCACCTAGCCGGTGTAAGTACATGCTTACACCTTCACATTCGCCGGCATTTTGTGTTATGCAGACACACACGCAAGCACATAAAAGCCAGAGGAAACACTCCTTCCCACACACACACACATAAAATGAAGGAGTAATGTGATTGAACCTGCTTTGGCAAGCTCTGACGGGTACTCGACATGATTAAGAGCCAATATAGTGTTGCATAAAGCCAAGCTAAAGATGTCTCTTTCTCCGAGCCGCTGCTATTTGCCTGCTCCTTAAGCCCCTCTTTGCATCTCCCTCAACATGTCTTTTAAGCGCTTCTCAAGCATCTCATAGTGAGAACTTTTGCGCACATCATCCCGGATCCCTTGCTCAAATTCAGAACCGTATCAAATGTCAGTGAAATGGGGAACACTGTGGTAATAAGGTGTTTTTAAGGTCCTTTCCGGGAGGCGAAAAAGCTGGAAAGTTGAGACTGGGTTCATCTTTTGGGGCTTTTTCTCTTTCAAGTAACGCGCCCCCCTTCCATCCTCTTAAGACCGATCATTATGTGCTCAGAATCAGCACTCTTTAGATGCTGAAGTTTGGAGATGTCCAGACTTGAGGCAAAAGAAGGATTGCGAGGAAAAGTGACGGAGGCAAGAAGGCACAGTTAAAATTCAAGCTGCTTGACCTCTCGGTTTATATCCAAGTGTACGCTTCTGCAGAAAGGCTCTCTTCTGTGTGTGTGTGTGTGTGTGTGTGTGTGTGTGTGTGTGTGTGTGTGTGTGTGTGTGTGTGTGCATACAAACACATGTGCATGTTCAGACATTTAAAGAGGTGCTGAGCTGTTCATCTACTCAAAACTTTCCATCTCTCCAGACCTCCCAATCCTCTCGCCTACTTCCATCAAAGTCCTTTTCTCCTCTCTGCCTTCCTCGACTCCCCTCTCTTCCATTTCCATGTTGTTCTGCTGTTCGCTTGTGGCGAGGCAGGCATCATCTCGTATACATGGCGTGGCGCATGATGTGGGACCACGGTAATGCAAGCATCTGTTCAGGGCTTTTGTGTTCAAAAGATTCAATTAAAAAATAATTACCAAAAGATTAGTGGTAGTCCGGTACGACTGTAGTGTTTGAATAGATGTTTCCTTTTCATCTGCTGTAATAATAGGATGCTTTTTTAATTAAAGAAAAAAAAGAGGAAGCAGATGAAGAAAAAGAAGAGGAAGAAGAAGAAGGAAAAAGGCGGGCCTGTCTCGGTACACCCTGTCTGAAGACAAAGTTTGTTTGATGTGCAGCAAAATTAAATATTTTTTTGATCTAACAAATTAATTTTCACCCCCACTCCCAAGCGCTTCCCATCCTCCCCTTTCCTTTTTTTCTGTAGGAGATAAAGACAATTTAATTTAGATACCAACATGGTGAGTAGCAGTGTGTGCACACACACACACACACTCCCTTGGTCAAGCCTGATGAGGATCCACCACTAGCAACTAAGCCATATCTTAAGTGCAGCTGGGAGTGTGACGAGGAAATGGAAGTCTGCATCATAAGAATATTCCGACGGGCATAAAAGCTGTGCTATGTATTATAAAGGGGGATGTAGCTGCAGGCCAACCATGAGCAAATATTTCAGCAACTATAAATAATGTTTATTACAATAATATCTAACATGCGTCCAGCAACCCATCAGTGCTTAAAGACAGGTTGTCCGAGTCATTCTTATAGAAGTCGTACCTGTTTGGAGCGTCCAACTGGATATATTTTCTCAGCCCAACAAAATATATTTCTTAAAGCATTTGAGCAATTCAGTAACAATTACTGGTAATTATTGGTATTGAATTAACAGTCACAATTACCTCCCTCACCAGGAATTTGAAGGGAATCTGTTCAGCTCTGGCCTGGCTGACTCACCTGTTTGTCACCTCTGCCAGCAGGAGCACATTCATAGCAGCTCTGCAAGGATCTGGGGAAACAACAGGTATTGTTAGTTCCATGACCACATCACCACCACCGCCACAGCATCAGCAGCTATCAACCTGGAACTTTCAACAAAGCACACAATCAACTTCCTCCCCTCTTCAAAGTAAGGCGCAGGGCAGGGTGCTGGTCTGTCACAGGAAGTTACAGACAAGTCCTTGTTGGCCTAGAGAGGCAACGGAGATTCCTGGACATCATCATAACTGCCACACTCAGGCCTGACATAGCTCTGTTGTCTCAGGTGTCAAAGCAAATCATCCAGCTGGAGTTGACTGTCCCGCAGGAAGACCGGTTGGACGAGGCCACGGAAAGAAAGATGGCCCTGATGGCTGACTGTTAGATTCAGAGGGGGGAAGGCAAACCGTGAACCCATGAATGTGGGGTGTAGAGGTTTTGTAGGACAGTCTCTATAGTCTTAGGCCTCTTTTTGATCTGTGGATTGCAGAGAAGTAAAGCCATCAAGCCATCTTCAGTGACTTTGGCTTAAGAGGGCTCATACATGAAATAATCCTCCAGGTCTTGTGTTGGAATATTTAAACATGGGTACAAGTTCTTTCCATGTAGCAGTTTTGGTCAGAACTCGTCTTAGGCCTGAGAGAGATAAATTAGCAGATACCAGACTGTTTACAAATTAAGATGCATTAAGATAGAGCAAATCTTACTGACTTATGACTTATGTTATGTCCAGCAGGCCACACTCACAGGATTTTGTCCAAAATGTCCAAACCAAAGTAAAACGTTCTACCAATCATTTAAGCCCACAAACCCACTGAACACTGATTAGCAAAAGTTAGCATGCTAAAGTGACATTTTCCAGTTGAGCCGAAATGTTGCTAGCCTTGCTAATAAAAAGACAAAAAGTGCTGTCCTACTACGGCTCTCTGCACATATCAGCGCTCCCTCGAGAGTTCTCTGTGTCATGAGTGTCAGGCCCACCCACCAAGCTATTTGCTCAGTCTTCACACCATGACACCAAAATCTCTCATTGTCTTGGGTTACACCACAAAATTCAAACCCTAATGGTCCGCTCTGTTACGAGAAAAACATTGCATTTCTATACTTTTCATACTTGCATAGCAAAATTTTGGAGAGGGCAGCTGAAATAAAACCAGGTGACAGAGAGACATACAGCAAAAGAGAGAGAGAGATGTCATTGACTCCTTGTCCCTGTGGCTTTGTTCCTGCCATGCTCTGCAGCACAGGGCTGACAGGCCCCAAAGCAGTGCCCACTATACGCGTGCGAGCACGCACACACGGGCACACACGCACATACACTTGCACACTGTGTTTGGCCTGTCAGCCACGGCAGCACCTGTCAACTGCTGACCACTTCATTGGACACCCCCAGAGAGAGAAAGTGAATGAGAGGAAAAAATGGGCTACTACAAACACAGCAGGCAAAGCAAATGACTGACCTCGCTGTCCAGATGGGTCCTGTCCTATTTGACGCATACAACGCAAGCTTAGCCACGATACCAAACGGCGAGGGTTTGCTGTTTCATTCATTTTATGGTCTTAGAAGATCACAGTTTCCTGTTAATGATGAAGCATTACACAAACAAGTAACAGTGACACACAAAACTTTACTTTAATTCTGCTCAATATGCCATTCTCCTTCTAAAAAGATATGTCTAAGCTAAACTTCTGCACTGTTCCACTTGGTAATATCCAAAGTGTCGTTTAGGTTTCGATATTCTGGACGAATATATTGCGAACAGAAAATAATGACATGAAAATTTTTGTTGCTGGTGGTTAATTAAACTGAGACAAGACACATGAATTGAATATATTTGCTTCTATCCAGTGGGAAGTTAATTCTCTACTTTCCATATAATCATCCTATTCGTTTTTCTGAATACAACTTTCCTGATACGGTGTGTCGCTATATATTAAATTACTCTGTCTAATAAATCATTAAAAACTTTGCTTTCAATGATGTTTCCTCCTGTACCTCCCTTCCCAAGTCCCCCAGAAAGTGTTTTGCTGAGAAACAAAAGATAAATGAGAAAGGGCCTTGTTGCGAGGAAGCAGAAGTATACCCAGTTGAGAAGGTTATTATCAGGACAATAGACAGTTATTATCCTGGACAAACATCTTTATGATGAGGCAGGAGCAACACCAACACAGGGATATCAGATACATCATGTTTTGTCAGGATTCTAAGAGAAGAGTGGAGTGGTGCAGAGTAAAAACGGTTCAGCATGTTGCTCCACGAAACCAATGTTTCTTGTAATGATAGTAGACAAGTCACTCAACTCAGTGGATCAGACAGGTTTAACGGTCTGGATGAAGCCAATTACCAAGTAGTTTTGCTTAAACATTAAACTTTTGCAGCACAATGCAGTCCCATCAATGTACCTAGAGTTCCTCACTAAGCTTCAGTAAATGATAGATCGGGTGTAGGAACAAAAAAGGCATGCTCAATCGGTATAGGAAGGCTATCAGTTTCTTTAGAATATTTAAAATAGTTTTTGTTGACATACTGACAAATTGGTGAAAATGTAGAACTGAAGTTACACTGTGATACAAGGCCAGCCATTCCATGGGTAAAAGATTTAGGGTCGCTCACAGTATAGGGCTGTATAGGAGGTGATACATGGTTCCTGGAACTGCGGGCCATTTTACTTTAGCTTCACTTTAGTTAATGCATATACAGTACATATTTGGAAAGCTGCGTCTTTCTCTTTTTCAAAGATGACATGATGGAAAATAGTTTAATTTTATGAATGCAGATCAAATAGTTGAGGTGTTGTACGCTGCTTAATTTTGAATGTTATCGTGGCAAGAGTTAAGTCTTGGCAGAAGCAGAAATGTGCAAAAGTTCAAATTTCCTATTAGGACTGCCTGAGAACTAGCTATCAGCAACTGCATTCCAAAAGTATGAATATTGGCACGTGCCCCATTTCAGTCAAACTCTAATCACAACAGCATTCTAAAATTGCTGCATCATAATCCTTATAATCAGGACAAGGTGCAATATTCTTGCATAGCAACTCCAAGGATTGAAAGCTTGTTAGAGTAGAATAATAAACAGCTTTCAGCTATTACAATCACACCACATTCAATCATTCAGTGTATGGAAATGACTGATTCAATTTCAGTGTAGGAATAATGATTATAATGTGTCTGTAATATGTTAATACAGTTTCAAGTCAGCTGTTCTTTTCTTTGATTAGTCACATTGTCACTGTTTTGCTCTCTGTGAGTAGATTACATTTGCTCTTTGGTCTGATGGAGCGCTCATAAATAAAAAAAAAAGAATAGGATAGAATTAAGTAAGAGAGGAGAGAGCTTTAGAGAAGAGGGATTAGGATTCAGAGTGTTTGTTGGAGACCAAGAGCAGTCATGGTATTGTTTACCTCCGACTTTATTCCTGGTCTTATTGGCAAGGCTTCAGTCTTGACTAGACATTGATTCTTATTTATAGAAGAGTGGAGTCTAAAGTGTGAGTCTCGGGGTATACTGAAGTCTTGGGGTGTTGAAAAAAAGGTGGATTTAACACAGAAGGCTATCTGCCAATCTGTGCAATTGTTATGTAAATCCTCCATCCTCCATGACACCTGCAGAGAAATGTGTCGCTGTGTATATCTTTGAATTTTCATTTACCCTCAAGCTTAGCCAGTTCGTTTGTCTTGTCTTGAAGACTCCCATTGTAGGTCAGTTTTGATGACATCTGTCAAGTGGTGCAGAATGCACCATGTGCTTGAATAGCATGTTTTTGCTTTAAACCAATACATGTAATCACGAGGATCCTTCCCCAGTCCTGATGAGTAACAGTAGTGCCAGCCTGTCTGATCACTGCAGACTTATTGTCATAATATCGCAGTAATAATGCTGTGAAAAAACGCACAAGTTTTCATTTAGAGCAGTTGAATTGGAATTAGTGCAGAATGTTGTTGGTGGTACATCAAACAAGAGTACAAATCACAACAATGTCATAATGCCAACAAAATGTAAAATGCTACAAGCTATCATAGCATAGCAAACTGCAATGAATCAGTCAGGCCAAGGTGCAGAGCACAACAGGGCAGTTTACCAGGGCAGCTGAAAAGTCAAGTTCAAGCAATTGACAAATTGGTGATTAAATTAAGAATTTAATCATCGGTAGTTTTTAAATCTCCAGATCTTCCATCAACTGCACCAAAGTGAATAACTCTGTCTTAACTAGCTGTTTTGTTGCAGGATGTGAATCTCTCTCATTGAGTGAGAGAAGTACTGCTAGAATAGCAGAAGTGTGAATGCCACCAGCAATATTCACCTTACTTTTGTAATTTTACTTTACTTCACTTTATTTAAAAGTAAGTGCGAGTCTGAAACAATAAGACTGCAGAGCTGGATTCTTTAAAATTGTTTAAATGTGAGTTTTTTATTCTTAAATTTCATGGTTATCACAACAATGTTGTTCAGAGTATGCAAATTTAACTTCCTATTGGACCCCTGCATAGATGAATGGGGAAAAAAAATGCATTTAACTTGACTTTTTGAAATATCACTGGATGGTATCAGTTCACATAGATGGCTTCCTATACCATCTGTCCTCTCTGTCCAAAATATGAACATTTTGGACAGAGAGGACAGATGGCTTGAAAGAGGAGTGAAAGAAGCCATCTATGTCCATTGTGAGCGACTATCTTTGAACAGAGGCGGTGGTTTACGACACCAACTCTCTGCCATCTATAATCCAGTTTTGAGATCCCTTCCCAGGCGCCTTAACGCCCACTCACATCCTGGGCCATCTGACCTCAGGAATTCGCATGATAAGGTGGGGCCAGGTTTCACAATGAACTCACCCAAAACTCTGGCTGATTGGGACCCACGCCCAGTTTCACACCTTGGCTCAGGCGATTAGAGGATCATCAGGGGGTCCTTTTGTCCCTCTGTGGGGGGATACTCCCACTAGGTTTATATCTGGGACTCTCCACCATTTGACCTTAGAACTGAAGAAGTTTCTCGGATGAGAGGTGAAACGTCTTCAAGTAACTTAAAGAAGTCCAGACGCTTTTCTTTGCAAGCTCGTTTGAGTAATATGCAAGGAACCATCTGATTAGACTTGCAATGAGTTCCAAATCTGGTTGGGTAATCTGAACAGGAGACAATATCATGGAAGTGCATCATGAAAATCTTTTGGTTGTTGTTTTCTGCAGTGTCCAGTGTCTCCATTTTGAGATTCCTCTATAACACTAAGTCCAAGAAAGGCAGACTCCATCAGGAAAAATAAAAACTGCTACTTATCAAATTAACTTTACAGATAATAACAGTGAAAGCTGTTAAAAAGCTGTTAAAATGTCACTTACATATATTCTTTGAGAAGGTCCCACTACAGTGCTGTGGGCTATTGAACTGTAAAAGACAGAAAGGAAGGCACATTTGTGCAAACAATAGCTGTTTTAGCAGGGAAAATGTAAAAATGACACTATCCATCTTTCTTTTTTCCTTCTCTGTTAGTAGAGGGATGAAATAGAGGTGGGGGGAGTGGCAGAGTGGAAAGAGAGGGAAGATATTAATTAAGGAGGGATTGTGCATTGACTCAGCCTTGTGCATAAGACAGAAGGTTAAGCAAATGCCAGGGCAGTGGTGTCACTTCAAACAATGACTATTAGCTTTGGAATCAGCCTTGTGTCTGCTGAGGAAACACAGTTCATTCAGACTCCTGATTGCCACTCGGCACGGCGTCTGTGTAGTAGAGGTAGCGGTTGGTGGGGTGTGGGGGTTTGGTGTGTGTGTGTGTGTGTCGGGGGGGGGGGGGGGGGGGTCATTTCATTTCAATCTGTGGTAAAATTAGTCGAAGGCAGCAGAGGTTGAAAACACACAATTACTGTTGTGAGTCAGGGCTATACTTACAAAAGGGAGGCAGTTATAAAGGTGGTACTGAAATATGTGGTGGTGGACATAGGTGGTGGGTGTGGTGGGTGGTTTGGAGGGCTTTGCAAAGCCAGTTTGTGATAACAGTATATTAAAAACTACTGTCAGAGGCAACTTTGGAAACAATAACCATTTGTTTTGATGCATTCTCAATCATCCAGGAAAGTAAATCTCCAAAAGTTGATTCTGCTCATCTGGACGTAGCGTTTTGTGGGAGAAACGTTTCGTCACTCATCCAAGTGACTTCTTCAGTCTCAGCTGACTGCAGGTTTCTCCAATCTTATAAACAGTACATTTGCATAATGACTGAAACCAGCCCACTGAAGGAACAATGGACTGGGAGGTCAGTTCCTTAATCATAATTATGCAAACACAGAAGAGCTACCTCGTCAGGCCAGGAATCTGCAGTCTATTTACACCTACAGGCCAGTGGACACTCTTTCAATGATGAGGATGTACACATCTCGGACAGGGAGGAACGCTGGTTTGAGCGCAGAGTCAAGGAAGCCATTTACGTGAAAAGGGAAAGACCATCTCTGAATCGAGGAGGGGGCCTAAGGATACATCTTTCAGCATCTTACAATGCTGTGATTGCAGCCATTCCCCAACTCTCTGTGAATGGTACTCATGGCCATTGATCAATGGTCTTTGATCAGTGGGTTTTGGTTAGTGGTTGTTGATCAATGGTCATGAGAATTTGCATAATTAAGATTAAGGAACTGACCTTCCAGCCCATTGTTCCTTCAGTGGGCTGGTTTCAGTCATTATGCAAATTTACTGTTTATAATATTTGGGGAAACCTGCAGTCAGCTGAGACTGAAGAAGTCACTTGGATGAGTGACCGAACATTTCTCCCACAAAACGCTACGTACAGATGAACAGAATCAACTTTTGGAGAATAACCATTTGTTGTGCATGCAAACTACAAAGACATCCATATTGTGACCCGGTGGCGACCACTTGGGCTAAAAACTAATGCCAGTGCAGGCCGAGGCAGTTCCTCCAATGGCCACTTGAGGTTGGATTTAAAAGCAAATCAATCTCCATAAAGTCTCATGTTAAAATGCCTAACTTTATAGCTTTAAAAGCACATATAAAGGTTTGTACAAATGGTTTAGAGATGTATGGACAATTTCCCCATTCATAACATCTGTACTGGGGGTTAGTTCAAAAACCAAAAAACAGACAAACAAACCGCTTCCATTTGGATTTTGTTACATGTTGCCAGCTTGTGTGACAGGTTTGCTGATACAGAAGGCTGTAGTTGTAGTAATCTTTAATCTGAGTAACTTGAGTGGACTACTCAACCAAATTTCTGCTTTAATAAAATTATCTGCCAAATGTTACAGCTTGTTTGAGGTTGGCGCTTTAATTCTGTTGGTTAAAATTCCAATATTTTATTAGTGCATTCTTGAGAGCGAAGCAACATAAATATGTCTATTTTACGTGGTTACTTTTCTTGGGATTGGGAAGAGTTGAGACATTGTGTTATGTTTAGGATACTCCTAGACTGGGGATATAACACACCCTGTCTTGGGTTAGGGTTATGTTAATGCCTCCCCATTTATATCTTCTGACCTATTCAGAAGATATGATATCTGAAATTAGATAGGACCCTTCAAATCAAGTGTTTCACATATATTTGCCTTATCCCAAAATTATGTTTTAAAATGACAAATGTAAAGAGGTAGATGTGAACCTGACCCTAACTCTAACCTGGTGAATGTTAAAAAATGAAGAGGTTAAGTAGCTGTAGTAGTAGGACAAAATGGTGAACTTCCCAGGATTAAAAATACAATGTTTAGCAACTAACATTTCTTTACAAATCTATCTTTGTAACTATCAGATTTTTCAATATAGAGTTAAGTGACAAACCAGGAAATTATCTAATGAGAAAAAGTCATAGGGATGCATTAATTTTTATCCCATAGTTGTCAGTCACTCCTAACCTAACATGCTGTCTACACAAAACCAATAAAGCAGGCGAAGGCGCACTAAGTTGGAATAAATCGCCATATCACCACGACAAAATCAGGGTGGAAATAAACAAACCAGCAAAGCGGAGCAAGCCTAATGTTAGGGGCCTCTTTTGTATTGAGAGAAATTACAGGAGCGTTTGATTTGCGCCGAGGTGCCGTCCTGAACATATGGCGTTTTAATTCTTGCCGGTCTCATCTGGATAACTCGGGGCCTGGCGAATCTCGTACCACCATCAGGGAAATATGGGCACAAGCGGAATGCTTAACAGCAAAGGGCTCCAATTTCCCACCTTAATGGGCATTCTCATCCCACACCCCCCCCCCTCCCACCCCCCCCCCCCCCCCCTCACTTCTTCTCACTCTCTCTTTCTTGCTCTCTCTCTCTCTTTTTGTCTCCTAAATCCAGGCCTTTGTTTGTTTTCCATTTTTTCCGCCGTTTTCACTCCTCCCATCCTCCTCGCTTCCCTTATTTGCATTGATTTCTCCACTTAGAGAAAGAGGGGAATCGGAGGGAAAATAGGCCTCTATCAAAACACTCACATACACAATTTACACACACACACTGAAAACCATAAACCTCACACAGTCTCTCTCTCTCTCTCTCTCTCTCTCTCTCACACACACACACACACTCACACACACGCACACAAACACCTGACACATAGCAGAGGACTAGCAGTGTGCAGAATATGTTTGTGGCTGTTCATTTTTTTTTTAATCGTCCAATGTCTTTTGTGTGGGTTGACAGCTTGAGACGAGTGACTAATAAGTCCAGGCCTGGTGCTGTCCTGCTGGGCTGAGCAGTCTCTTTATACACACACACACACACACACACACATATACAATCTCACACATACAAAGATAGAGACTACAAGCTTGGCTTCGTGCTCCATGCACGCAAACACACACAGTTTCTCGCACAAAATACACACATAGGCCCCTAATCATCCTGATGTCTAGCACTCCGCTGGCGATCACCACTCCACCACACTGCCATCATGGGCCAATTAAGTGGCCATATATCTGTCTAACAGTCTCCTCTGGCTGAATGGACAGTGCTGGAGTAGCAGTAGTAAGCTGCTACATGAGCCCACCCGCGGCTAGCAGTCAATTTGTAGCTTAAAGCCTTGTTGCCACAACAATCCAGCATTATTAGGAGTAGTAGGACTATTGAGGATTGTTCCGTATTTGTGTGAGAGGGAGGGGAAAAAAGGGTTGTCCACTCTTGTGTGTGTGTCCAAGCATGTTTGTTTCTGTATTTGGTAGGTTTGTGTCTTTTGTGTCTATGTCACTTTATCCCAAATGTTTCAGAATACGTGTTAGTGTTAGTCTCCAGCTTTGCTTGTGTTTTAACCTCTTACATCTACGGTGTTCATGGGCAGTTCTAGCGTTAGGGTTAGTGTCATGTTAAATATAAAATATATTTTAACCTATTTGACATTTTTAAATACAAAAGCTCATGACAGAGAAACTCTAAGGCCAGAATGAATGCCTGCCATCATCTACCAAATCCTGCTCTGATCAAATCTGCTTGTTTGGCTAAAACACAGTCAAACTTTAGTCCTAAATGTACAGTCATTGCCTGGATGCCCTCTGTTCTGTGTTTAGCTCTTGCAGTTTTGTAATGTGTGTTTGCTGTTGTCCATTTGTGCCTTGTTGTCCTTGTTATTCGCATGTGTGCACATGCACAAGAACCAAACCTCATAAGTCATAAAACAAACATTCAATGGGCCCCTTCTGGGATTGACCCAGTTGTTAAATCAAGCTACATCGCTGACACCTCACGGGGAAGGGAAGAAAAGCTACGCTTTGGCCACAGCCCATCTAGTCTGTCCAATTCTGTAGCAAAAATCTAACCACATCTGGCACCACGACAGAGGACTTATGGTGATGAATAGTTAATGGCTTTCATGTAAATGCTGGATGTACTTTTGCTTGAAATCTAAATTGAATAAAGATCTGTTTGGTAACTTTGGTTTGGTTAATCTTTGTATCATGTCTTCAGACTTTCCACTTGTTCCCTTGACTTTTTAATCAAAGCACCTCCTGTTATTATGTTTTGTTTGGATATGTAATGTTAGGTAATGGTACTGACTGATTTTCAACAGGCATTAAAACTTGTTTTTGTTATCCCACCTGTCTTAAAGAATGCGATCATTTTTTAATTAGCTGATATTAGCTGATTAAGGAATCTGTCTTGATGTTCAAAAACTTGCATCATGATACCTTGCTATTTATGCACATACTCAATCGTGCCACCTGGAGCAAAACTGTCTTGAATCAAAACAGACCTGACGTGGGTTACATCAAAGGTCGTGAAGGTCATAAATAGCCCACAAAGATAAGATAAGATAAGATAACCTTTATTAGTCCCACACGTGGGAAATTTGTTTTGTCACAGCAGGAAGCACTTGACATTTCTCTAGTATAAGTTAGAGAAAAGTGATAAATATCCTTATTAGAATATTTAACCCCTATAAGGTGGTAATGTATTGATCACAATGCCGCATTGGTGGTGTGCATTTGGAGTATCATCTGGAATGTCATGCTGAGATAAGCGCCCAAAACTGAAACCAAACAACAGATTACATCCAAAGAAAAAGTAAATCCAAAAGATGTACCCCCCCCTCCCCCCATCCCAAAAAAAAAACAAGCTTCACACAAGCTGGAGATAATAGAGTCAGTTAAGGGCTATCAAATTGCTTATTATTTTATGCTGACTTACCACTGAACATCATTTTAGCACTGTTAAGATCACGGGACAGTCCATGTTATATTCTTCAACAGACTCAGACGACTTTCTTTGGTCAAATATAGCTTCTAGTAATTTACTGGATTCCATACAGTCTGTGGAATGACAGGGGGATGTTTTTTTTAAGCATAATGCTTCACAGCTAGTAAGGAAATGTATCTTTAAGGGGGGAAAATGAATGGGAGAAATTACCAAGGACAATTGAGAAACCAAAAGAGAGGGACCTCTGCAACACACCTAAGAAAAAGAAAAAGCCAGAAAATGGAAGTGAGAAAGAAATGAGGTAAAGCTCGAAGTGCTCTAGAAGTGATTATTCTAATTTGGCAGCTGATGTAAATCTAAATGAAGTCACACCAGGAGTGGACACAACACAATCACCCAGGGACTCTCCATCAGATTGTCTTTCTCCTTTTACTTTCAGTCCAGCCTTCCCCATCTCCAGCTCTGAGCCACTGTGTGAGGCTTCTGAGTGGGTAACCTCAGCAACACTACACGCAGCAGGGACCAACAGAGGTATTACTGTGTGTAGTATTGCTTTTTTGGGTTGAGGGAGAGAGTAGGGTGGGGTGATGTGAGAACAGGAAGGAAGTAAGATGCCGAGGAGCATGAGGTTAGCGAGCATATCTGGGCTTGCTGACAAACACAGTTGGACTCATATTCCCATCTGGGTCCCAACAGATCGGGATGAGGGGGACAGGGCAATGCAGCAGGTTGTGGGTCCCAAAGCCCACAGATGACTAAGTGCAGCATAAACGCAGTGTGTTTATGCTGTCTGTAAATGTCCCAAAGCCATTAAATCATAGGGTAAATCAAAAAATGTAACTGAAGCTGTGTATAAATGTGTAGAAGACTGCATAAATGCTTTTGTTAGGGGTATTCTTACTGTGGATTATCCAAACAAACTGAGGTTGTTTTTTTAATGGTAATTAATTATTATTAACACTTGAATGAATGTCTGTGTGCACGAGTGAATGAGGTTTTTAGTAAGAAAGCGCTTTGAGAATGCAAAAAGAGCAGAAAACAATATATAGCATCATGAGTACCTGGTTGACCTTCTTTAGATATTAATGCATACGTGCTTTGGGCGCAATTTCACATTTAGATTAATTAGAAAAGTTGTTGCCTCCCAAAAGGAACATTTTGTCTTAAAATATGTATATGCAGGGTCTATATGCCCCTCCCTGTGTTTAAATATTTTTTATCCTTGATGGGGACAACAATTTCATTTGATTGTTAGTGCTGCAATATAAAAAAGTCAACAATGGAAATAATAATGAAAAAATATATATGGCCGACATTGGAATTCCTTGCACAGGTGATTTGTGCAGCGTGTTTTTTTTTTTCAACTTGGTCAACTGCAGACTTTGTCTTTTCTTTTAGTTGTGAATAATCCAAAACACTGAAATAGCAGTCCCCACTAATGTAAGCTTTTTTTCAGTTTAGGTACTTATTGTCTGTGTGTGTGTGTGTGTGTGTGTGTGTGTGTGTGTGTGTGTGTGTGTGTGTGTGTGTGTGTGTGTGTGTGTGCATGGTCCACTGGTGTGGGACCCCAGGTGACAATGCGGCACAAGGTTATACCACCTTGCACTAAGTAGTCATTCATCACTGAGAGCTCCAGATAACTTCACCGCTCGGTCAGCAGACAGCCGTCTTCTGACCTGGCTGCCAAAACATTTAGCAATCACCTCCTACAGTTCTAGCCCAGATGAATATGTGTGTGTGTATGCTTGTGACAGAATGGGCCAGTGACCCCATTTGAGCTATAACCCAAGCAAAGGTGACCTCTGATCTAACCTTCATCCCCTGAAACACAGCCAACCTCTCCTGCTGGCAGCCACATTCACCAACTATTAAGCCCAAGAGCCTGCTACAATGGCTCCGAGTCCGCCTTGTTTTCATGTTTGTGCCCGTGCACCCACTATACGGACAAAAACCTGTCATTATCAGCAAATCATTCGGAATCATTCACAGCTGTCACACTGCAGGGTGTGGTCAAAAAAATGTACCTTGCATTTTCATCTTTCAGCCTCAGTGTACAGCCACCTACTCGCGTATCAACCACCTCACCCCAAAACCCTTATCCTTGAAGTCCCCTGTCTCAATCTGAAGAGCACTAACGACAGGGGGCTGCAGAAGAGAATAGAGGCAAAAGAGACTGATGAAGAACCCTTTTGATATACTGCTGCAGGCAAAGGAAGAGAAAATTGATTGAACCTTGATGAGAATTATATCAAGGGGAGCATTCATTTGTAGTGATGGTCCTGCTGCATGCGCAGGGGAGTAAGGAGTCCTGTACATATGTATGATCTGTGCTAGACTGTGATTCAAAGTTAAAGGGAAGCACAAGGGAACAGCACATTTCCATGATTTTTTTTTTCTTTTAACCTTATTCTGACATGCCCTCTGATAATACTGGTTTAAGTCATGTAGGTATAAATAAGTAACGAGTACATACTGTAAAAAAAGAACGTAAAGCTTCCTCACTATGAATCGCCTTGTCTATCTTGCTGCAGAAAAATGTAGTTTGCAGTATTCCAAAGAAATTAAATATTCAAACTCTAAAAAAATATCTTTTTAAAAAGGTCCTTAGTCTCAAAGAAGAGTCTTCATGTCAGTGCAACTTTATTTATGTCACTCATGTTGCCCACTAAAATAGAATGATTGTCTGTGGTACAAGCCATTAGTAGGACCCAAGGGGCTCCAGGGTGTGTTGGTTGAATTGCATCGTGTTACTGTCCATTGGAAGTACAGAATATTCAGTTGGCAGCAGATAAAAAGCAATAAGCACTGGCTGTCTGAACAGTTGTTTCAAATCTTAGCAGCCAATGGACTGGCTGTTATCAGTATATATCAGTCCCATATATATTGCCAGTACCTAGCGTTTTGCTTATAGCAGGCTCAGTAGGCATGTTTTCAATGACTAGTAAATCACTTGAACAAATGATGGTTTTACAAATGACACCTTAAAACAGCAAAATCAAAAGTCACATTATTTTAAGGCTTTTAGATATTTAGTTCAAGAACATTCTCATTTTGTACACTCACTTTTACTGTATTTAACAAACAAACTGATTTGTTTGGTTATGTCACTAAAATTACTTGGTTAGAGTTAGGAAACAATCACAGTGATAACAGCTAATTATAATTATCAGTGATGCTAATGGCTAAGCAAAGCTAAACTTATAAGTAATCCCAATATCTGCTTTCTATTGTTAATATGCTATTGTTTAGCCAGGAGACAATCACTATTGTTCAGTCCTTTCCTTTGGCATATTAGCACAATAACATTATTTAACTTGCACATCATAGAAGTTATTATTATAGCGTTATTATAGCATTAGCGTGTTATTTTTTGCCAGTATTTAACCAAAAAAGATCACAATCAAAACAAAGTTATTATAACTCATCAGAATCAGAATCAGAATCAGAATACTTTATTGATCCCTGGGGGAAATTATTTATAACTCATGTTGTATCGGTAAGTTATTAGGACATTCTATGGAACTTGTTTGCTGTATTGCTGGGGACACTAAATAATGTCACACTTTATGACACACTGTCTATACAAAATTAAAAACAACAACAACAAAAAAAAAACAAACATCCAATTGTTGTACAGGCCCGAGTCACACAGGCCACATGTCATTCACGAGTTATTACAGGCCTAACATCCAGCCTGGAAGCCACCAATCAGCATGGAAAAAAATTGTATTCCCCAACCAGCTGCAAGCGGTTAGAAGCGGTTGCTGTAAAACAGTTAAAGTTCCAGTCACACAGGCCTAAAGACTAGTCAGTGATCCCCTGGTAACCTCCAGCAGTGAGTAGAAATGTGTCAAAAAAATGGATGGCTGAGTAAATCAACATTCTTCATGCTGTTATGTCATTTTGAGTAAGGTTAGTTACTGGTTGTTATTATTATTATTAGTAGTAGTAATAACATTCCAATGGAAAGCTACATTGTAGTACATCAATTTATAAGTTACATACCTACCGTTCAACAGTTGAAAGGGCAGAGAAAACTAAAGGGAAATGTTCTAAAATGAAAGGTTGGTGTCATGTCTTTCAGACATGACAAAAAAGAAAATCAATTGGGTATTAATGGCTTATATCTTTGTTAAATACATCTGCAGTAGTAATATTGAACTTGGAGCCGAACATGTAGGAAATTTTATTAATGCTTAAAATTCAACATTATTTCCCAGCCGTCAAACAAACAAAGAGTAATTAATTTTACACTGGTTTCACAGCATGCATTTGATGCGAAGTTTGGCAGGTTGACAGAATCAAGACCATTCCATCAGACTGCTGGTGCTGGTGTGTGTATGCATGCATGTGAGCAAAAGAGGCAGGGTTGGGTATATATGCCATCTGGCAGTGGCACCTCACACCCAGCGCTACCCATCCCTGAGTGTCGGATCAGAACCGCCAGATCATGGATCCAGATCACTGCACACACCAAACACCAAAAATAAACACACATTACATATACCACTAATACACAGATGCTTTGAGAGAACATGCTAATTGCAGTCTGTGGTTGTCAATCAAACCTCCCCCATCCACCACCTTCATCTCATCGTTATCTTTTTTTCTATATAGCGTCTATTCTCCCTCAACCTGCCCTACAAAGCCCCCACCACCAATGACAGCTGAGATGAGTGTACTTGGAAATATTCATTTAGACTCCAGAAGACACTGAAGGTGCACAATAAAAACTATCCAAAGATGAAAATGTCAACTAAAGATGCAAGGTAGTGGTTAGAATAATTTCTTCATGGACAATGATTGTAGTTGGCCATGAGGCCCAAATCTTCTTGACAGTGCTTCTAAGGGATACACTGATGCTCCACATGTTAATGCTCTTACCTGTACATTGTTCAAGAAACACATATGGAAATCAGTGGTATTGCTTACCAAATAAAGTGAATACTCATATACAATATATATAAAATATCCCAAAATAACTTTGGGAATATATTAACCCTTTAAAGCTGGTCGGCACGGGCACGCTCTGTTTTGCATAGCTATTTTTTTGCATATGAAACCGGAGGAGTTGTACTTACATCTTATGCCATCAGCTTGTCCTAGGTCACGGCTTCCTTCCACATATAGCTTTGCAAAAATTGCATGAAAAGCACTTGCAGCAACAAAAACATAATATTCCAGAAACACGCTTTGCCGATCCGATCAGCTGTTCGTAACACTTCCTAATTAGAAATATATGTTAAAAAAAACAAAAATGATTTTAAATATTTTTGTAGTTTATTGCACTTTTTTGCAATTTATGTAATTACTTAGCACTTAATGCATACATATTATTAAAATTTACATTTAAAAAATGTATAGCAACTTGAAATGCTCCCACAAATGGCACTACAGCATGTAAAATATAATATAAGCTCTGGCGGACTTGGTTCTATAGTAGGTCTTAAAGGGTTAATAATACTGGATTGCATTTATATAGCGCTTTTCGAGACCCTCATAGCACTTTACAATTCCACTATTCATTCAGTCTCACATTCACACACTGGTGGAGGCAGCAACAGTTGTAGCCACAGCTGCCCTGCAGACTGACAGAAGCGAGGCTGCCATATGGTGATGGCCATCGGCCCCCTCTGGCCATCACCAGTAGGCGGTAGGTGAAGTGTCTTGCCCAAGGACACAACGACAGAGACGGTCCGAACCGGGGCTCAAACCGGCAACTTTCCGATTACAAGACGAGCTGCCAACTCTTGAGCCACGATCGCCCTTATTGTGTTGTAATTGAAGATTGTGGATATTTCTCCCATCAAGCAGCCAAAGGACAAGCCAAAATTTCAGTGCACACCTGTATTGATATCTGCACAAAATAGCTTCTATGTCATCTGACATCTCATCAATTCTGTATTGTCAGATAAAGACACATTTGACAGCCCATGATATATGAATGTATTTTGCAACTCCAATACCATAAACTTGACCTTATTACTTTTAGCCCAGGAATACACCAGGTGCATGTCTTTGACATCAAAGGTGCTTTTTAATTTGAAAAATGACCAGATTCTCTTTTCCCTTCTCTGTGCAGCTTGACGTGGTTTATATAAAAATTAGACTTACAAATTGTGGGTTTTAGATGTTCAGTCAAAGCCAGGAAAGTATTCGGCTTCAAATATCTTCAAATATCCAGAATTACTTGAAGTGAGAATAATATTATCAGTTGTTTTTCACTCATAGACAGTAACGCCCTGAATATGCTAAGGTAAAAAGGAACTGGATAGAACCTAAAATCTCATTTTTCGGGTTTTTTTGTAATTCCCTTAAACAACTATGAACTGCTCCTAACATCCATGCATGCATACACACATAGAAATAGAGAACTGTTTTCCACAAGAACAGGTACTAAGCATCCAAAGACATCTAACCACAGTATTTCTGACTGCATGGATATGTTCAACTTGTGATCTCTCTGCTGTTACATTTCCAGTTTTTCCATTTTGCTAACTGTCTCATTCCAAGTTTCAAATGAAAGAGAAAAGGTTGGAATCTGCCCAGCTGATACTGGGCTAAATATGCAGTACACCCACAATACAGTAAATGAAATAAATTGTTTATTTCTGATTGTACAATTCTTCAATAGAACTTTATGAGATTCGTACATGCAGACAATTTAAGTATTTACAAAAGACTTTATCCACTGACTACAGAAAATAAGTGGTATCTTGCCAATTATAAGGGAGAAAGAAGGTCCTTTTATATGATATTTACATTAAGTTTTATATCATAGGTTTTTAAGTTGTTGCCTATAATTAGAAGTTACCCATTTCGTGATTTTAGTTTTATGTTTTAATTACCTAAATTTAAGTCTAATATAATTTAAATGTGCTTCTTGTGCACATATTAAATGAATATTTATTGAATAGATATTCTAAAAGAAAACCAACATTATTAAGGTGGTTGTCTTACCCTAAGTTGCCCGACTTGCATGGCTGTTTACAGAGTTTGATTGTAAAGGAGTATGCAGTGCCCTCCTGTCACGGTACAAGCTGAAAGAATCCTATTCTGATACTGTATAATTCTCCTGTGATCACAGTGTATACCTTATTAAAGTTCTCACTGAACACCGTCTCCACAGCAGCCTGCTGCTTAAGGCTTTCCCTCACCAGTGCTCTGTAAACATTACACACATCAAGACATCAAGAAATTATCGTTGAGCACGGCAGCAGCAGTGAGATGCAGAATCAATTTGGGCTTCTTCAAAAGCTCCACTTGAAGCTGGTGGCGGGCGAGACTGAGTGGAGATGCTAATCGTCGAAAGGGTCTGGGTGTAATACCTTCCCTCCCATTCAGTGCGCCCGCCTCTGAAGCCGTCGTTCTTAATTATCACCGTAGGACATACATTACCAGACCAAACGCAAATGCCATCAAAATGACAATGGGCCCATGGTTAGCGTTATCGTTGGCTGTTAATTGATCTTATCGTAATCACATTATCTAGTTCAAATAAGGTGCTTTAATAAGCAGCCCTGACCATTTAGGCCTGCATAAATATCCACCGAGGAGAAACGCTCATCACATTTTAAAAAGGGTGTATCTGTGCTGCACTGTTGCTGCTGTTTATTGCAAAGAGAAATGGATAAAAGAAGCTTTTAGAATTTTTTAGTGTAATCAACTTCTGCTATATTTAGGTTCTTTATGTTTGAGAGATGCATAAATTGTAAAGTGAAACCTCTCAGTGGGATAGGCTCCTGAGCCTATCACAAATGTTTTGCACTGTTTTCATATTCACAATAAAGACAGAAATGTAAATGAACCCAGCAACTGTTTTAGACACATGTCTGTAAGTCTGAGAAAGAATGAAGGTGTTTTCTACTGCTGAACTTGGCTTGAAGAGAAGACTCTTGAAAATACACTTGTGCATTCTTCTCACCTTTGGCTATCTGAATGCTGATTTTCTTTCTTTTTAAACCTTTCCTTCTATTTCTTATTAAATCCAGTATTATAAATTTGAAGAAATCTGCCCAGTATTTAGACCTCTGTCCACCTTTATCCTGCTTCAAAGCGTTCCACAGCTTTCAGATAGGACAGAAAAAACAAGTCCTTTAACACATTTTTGGAGTAATCACAATAAATAAATGAAATGACCAGTATTAATCTTTAGGCTGGGTTCACTTTATGATATTAAAATAAAGAAGAGAATAGTATGTAAAATTATGTGAAGACATATAGCTCTATAGTCTTGCCATATTGTGACGTTAAACTGACATTTAAATGCTAGAATATTCTTTCAGGCTGTCACTGACGTGTTTTCATCATTGGAACTACAAAGACTTTATTTGTCGCTCACTTTTTTCCTGCTGTAGTTTCTTTCCCACTTTCCTTTTTTATTTCAGACACGATTTCCTCCAGTGGTAGATAAGTCAGGTAACTGTATATGTTTGTCTCTTATACTCCAAATCGTCCCTTCTAAACAGACAAGGGAAAAATATTGAGAAAGTGGAAAGTGACTTTTTTTGTCTTCATTTTTAACGAATTGCCGTTTAATCCAACAAATGTATGTGTGCTTTTCCAAAGTAGTGGAATTTAGGACTACACTGATTTTGTGAATTTAAAAGAATCCAAATATTTACATTTTGAAACATTCATTAAAATCCTTCAAAGTGAAACAAAACAAAAAAACACAGCAAACAGTTGCTTTAAGTATTTTGAGTATTTTGAAGTTTTGAGTGTGTGTTTTAGACAAAAATACATGTTAAAAAACATAAACAATAAAACAAAAAGTTGCAATAAAAACTATGCTTACAGCCTATAAAATTTACACAACCAGAAAAGTTTAATGCCGTACAACACAAATGCCATAATTTTAGAGTTCACTGATGAGATGTAAAAACTGAGCCATGAAGGCTAACAAAACATTCAGCGTCATAAAAAAAAAATCAGATATGGCCTGTTGTTGCTGTTTTTTCTTTAATATAGAAATTTTGCATGTAATGTTTCTAAAACAGACGCAGATACTGACATTTAAAACCTTTAAAATCTTTCAAATCTACAATAAGAAACAACACTGTTCCTTAATTAAAGCTTAAGTAAAGTGAAGTACCAGAGGACTAAGAAAGAATATGTCTGTTTGGATTTGTACTCCACAAACTGTCCTGGAAATGAAGAATGTTCTCACTGCTCTCCGTATCAGGATTTTCAATGAATTCTTCAGAGACAGTATTAGGAACACAGACAGAAGTTAATAAAAGTCTAATCAAAATAACTTCCAAAGCTTTGGCTTCTTTCACTTTCTAAATGAGATCAAAGCCAGAGTCGAAACCATTTAAGAATTACTAAGATCTGGAAGACACAAACAAAAACAACAATAAGAAAGAGAAAATGTAATGAATGGCCAGACAACAAACAAATAAAATAATAGGAGAAGAAAAAATACAGCAAAGGGGAGGGGTGGAACAATCCACCAGGGACACTTTCCCTTTATTGTCTTGCTTCTTCTTTTATCTCCTGTATTTTTGTTTGTTTTGTTTATTTCTCCATTTGAGAGATTTGGTTTCTTATGTGTTGTCCAAAGGGGCAGGAGGGAGGGGGGGGTTGTAGCCTTCCAGGGGGCCGACTTATTATTGTTATGCCTGTGTGCGTGTGTCCTTGTTTGTGTAATTATATTCCCCGCATTTCCATAGAGGAAATAGGCTGAACTATAATTGGCTTGACAATGTGAGTAATTGTTGATTATTCTTTAGTTTGAATTATTCTACCGTCAGAATCTCCACAGTTTTTTTCCCCCCCTCATTCAGATTTGACTTAGGAAGGAATACATTTCCTTCTTTACTGTCTGTATGGCCAAACTCTAACTGGTATGTATTTGCTCTTTCTGAAAGGCTTCCTCTAGTCAAGGAATCTGTTTTTTTTTTCTTCTCCTTCTTTGTGGCACTCAAGTCTTTTCTTGTACTTTTGAACCGGTACCATTATGGCTTTTAGTTGCAGATCAAAGGTAGAATTACATCTCTTTTCATAAGTAGGAGCTGTTATTCAGACATTGCCTCAGCACCTTTCCTCGCCGCAGCGAGGCGTCCACTGCTGCAGCCTTTTCAGAGAGGTTGGCTGTACGAGGAGGGATGCTGGGTCAACACAAGAACAGAAATAGAGAGACATAGAGAGGGAGAAAAAAAGAAATCAATGTCAAGCTCGGTCTTTCTTTTCACCTTATGCTCAGAGAAGGAGGGGCAGATAGGAGGGAGGACGAGGAGTGGTGGCACTGGAGGGACACCTTAGGTCAATAAAGAATCAATAAGAGTGGGTGAAACTACACGAAGAGGATAAAAGACTGTGGAGTAGGCCTTGGCTGCTGCGTATTGTATGGGAGGCTCTGGCACCGACAGACAAGGAAACAAGTCCAGGAGGTTACTCTGCAACACTTCACGGCCAAACCTTGCAGCGCCTAATTGCGCTAAACTGTTTTCTAACTCAGCAACTGAGAAAGAGAGGAAGGGATGTGAGGCATGCCACTGTTTGTCCACCTTTTTAATCACAAATGCAAATTGCACTTCCTAAGACACGCTTGCAACAGTTTGGGGTTTTTTCATTCTTCCAGTGCCATGATATGGTACATGTAAATGCACTTGTAGCGCTTACGTAGCGCTTTTCTACTCTACCCGAGCACTCACTATACATATATATACAGTGTTGGGGAGTAACGGAATACATGTACCGCCGTTACGTATTTAGAATACAAAATATGAGTAACTGTATTCCGTTACAGTTACCGTTTAAAAAGGTGGTATTCAGAATACAGTTACTTTGTTGAAATAAATGGATTACACTGCGGTACTTTCCTGTTTCATTTTGTCGCGGGTCAGGACTGTTTGGGTTTTGTTTGACAGCTACGTTCTTTCGTTCCAGGCGGCAGCGTTACGGTTGCCATGGTTACAGGGCGACGCTCTCTCTCTCTCTCTGCGACTGTGTGTTTCCTGGGTGAGAGAGCGCCTTTTCGTTGTTGTTGTTGTGCTAAGCTAACAGGCAGAATGCTACAAGCATAGCTCTAAAGAATGCAGCATCATGGGCAGTGTAGTCCGTGCTGCAGGGAGAATGGACTGCCATACACGTTATGGGTCTGTGAGGGCGAGGAGGGAGAAAAAGGCGAGTGGAAAGGTACGAGTTGTCGTCGAGGAAAAACGGGAGCTGGAAGCATGTAAATATAATAATAACCACTGCAGCCAAGAAGAGTGCCTGACGAGCCCAGCTGTAAGTAAGCTATTAAGACTCGACTGTACACCGTGTTCGTGTTTTCCTCCGAAAACAATAAGTTCCGTTGGAGCAGCCTTTCAACGCCTCTCTCTGTCTCTCGCAAGAAAAATTGACCCACACAACAAAGTAAAGCTATTTTTCGGCTATGAGCCGACAGGGACCCCGCCGTATTAGTCAGAGGTCCCTTTACTACAGTTCGGAGTCGCGGACCTTCAGTAATAGTAATAAATCACACAGCAATAGTACATTCACGTTGTTGTAAAAAGCACGATAATATATTAAGTAATCCAAAGTATTCAGAATACGTTACTCTCATTGAGTAACGTAACGGAATACGTTACAGAATACATTTTGGGGCATGTATTCTGTATTCTGTAACAGAATACATTTTAAAAGTAACCTTCCCAACACTGTATATATATATATATATATATATATATATATATATATATTTTTTTTTTTTTTTTTTTTTTTTTTTTTTTTAAAACAACACCACACACAAATGAACTCATCATCAATGAACTCAACAAAAACTCATCATACTAATTGTTTGTTATGCCTGAGAATTCATTGATGGAGCTAACAAATCAGCTTCTTCTCACTGAAAGCACTGAAAACATGCCCAAGTCATTCTTCATTAAAATTTCAGTGAATATGTTGTGACACCCCTGACATGTGGAAAATAACGAGGCGAAGGAAGAATGATAGAAAAACAGTCTTTGAAGTGTGGCGTTCCTACGCAAACACTTCTCTTCCTCCCAGTGAGGAATAAAGCCACCAATTAAGCAAATAAAGATATCAATTAAGTGGCGTAATTGAGATTGTGTAGATATATGAAAATGAATTTCCCAAAGGTGTCTTGGGTAATGAGTTCTACTGAGGTATTAAAGGTAGGCTTGTGTCATAGGCCCTGTGAAAAAGCAAGATACGGAAGGTTTTTATCTTTCTTCCCTTGTTGTTTATTCCGTGGCTTTCTAAGCGACATTTGATCAAGAGTCAAACAAAGAAATGTTTTTACTTCTGCAGCATGAAAGAATGAAATAATAATGTCTTTGAAGCTGCCTGTGAAAACTGCATTGCCCAGTTAACATTCAAAGGTTGAAACCACGCCGTGTCATTAGTATAATGGGCGATACAGTTAAAACAGGATGACTGATGTGAAGAAAAAACAGGCCTCCGGTCAGGCTTCAAATCCTGCAGCACACCTGCGTTTGTGACTCTCACCTAGGGTTGCCAACCGTCCCTTAAAAAACGGAATCGTCCCGTATTTCGAAACAAAAGTACACGTCCCGTATTGAGCTAATAAGGGACGCACTTTGTCCCGTAATACAGTGAGAATCAAAAGTAGTCTATAAATGTTAATGGAATTAACGCTTTGTTTGAAAACATAATTCCCAGCCCCTCTCCTGCTTTGTGACCAATGAGCTGACAGCACACTTATGACAATTCGAGTATGACAATTCAGATTACCGCTCATCTCATTGGTCGAGGAAAGGTCGCTTGCAGAGAAAATACCGGAAGACAACAGATGACCACAACAAGAAGCATGGCCAACAGGGAAACAAACGCCGACACTGCGGTGCACGTCTCGGATGACAGTACACCTAAAGCTGGGCAGACACTGCGATTTTTTTCAGTCACGTTATTCAGCTCTTGCTCAAACTGCACGATTGACTCGCAGGGATTAGAAGTTTGCAGGTCACGATGCAGGGTCTCACACTATACGGCCCGATGCTCTGATGCGACCTGAGTGCTCACACTGTGCCAACATAACATGAAGGTTATAACAGAAAATCTGTCGCTCGCTCTCTCTGTCTTTCACTCACACAGACACACCACCACCATCAACTTTGCTAAATTGCTAATGAAAAACATTGATCATGCAGCTGTGATTGAGCAGCAGTGTAAATCCAACTATTTTCACGGTTGTTGTGGTCGTGATAATTTTGTGATGCCACATGGAAAAGGCTCGGATGAGCTTTCCAAAGTTCTACAAGTGCCTCCATCACTTGTGTCCAGATCACACGCTGCACAGCCGTGCTGCTCCATCTTTTTCACCGACGTTTACGTGTTTGCGCGTGAGCAGTGTGAGCGGCTGTGGTGACACCCTCACGAGCGATTGATGATCGGGAGCTGGTCGTGAGGTGTTAATCGCTTCTCGTTACCCCACGTATACTACACGATGCACGATGAAGGCCAAAATTGGGCCGATCACCAAATCGGTCGCACGACTCAAAAATCGGCTCAAAATGGGCCAAAAATCGCACAGTGTGAGCCCAGCATCAGAGCAGCAATGTTTGTTCCCCTCAGAGAAAGAAAAAAAAGGCTGCAAAAGTACAGGGAGGACTGGGAAAAGGAAAACACCTGGCTGGAAAAGTGCACGATAACACCTATAAAGCGCACTGCACTGTGTGCCGGCGCACTTTTTCCATAGGCATGCTTCTAGTGGTGGGCACAAGAAGAACATGAGGGGCGTGAAAGCTCGGGGAACCCTTAACCAATTTTTTGTCCACCAGGCCACGGCAGAAGCAGATATGGTATGTAAACACTGGTTTGTTGTTTAAACCCTCTGGTTAAGGTTAATATGGGCATGTGCGGTGAATATCAGCGCTATGTGGCCAGAAGTGTGATAATATCATTTATTTTGTGTAATAAACAACTGCAAGGATGGATGATTACAACAAATAGATGACTAATACATAAAAGTAATACATAGATGAATAATGATGATGAGTTAAGGTGCGTAATCATGGGAACAAGCGGGTTTACAAACAGGAGCAGCTGATTAGCATTAGAAAAGCTGAAATAATACCTCAACTGAAGCCAATTGTACTAAATGCACTAAATGTGCACTGTTACAAGAATATTTTTCGTTCTATTGCTTTCTATTAATTTATATAATTTTAAGTTAAGCAGGACAGAGTTCTTTTAAAGAAAGATTTACTTATATTCTCAAAAGTTAAGCATGACAGGCTTCTGTTTAAGAAAGAGACCTGTTTTACTGTGTTAATGTTGTCATTTTGAGCTAAAAATAAATGGCTAAATGATCATTTGTTTCCTATATGGTCATATCACAAAGAATATGCATCTGCTTAAATCAAATTCAAGTCAAATGGTTAAAAAATAATTTCACACACACAAAAAAAGAGCTACCACACTGGGAAGGGTGAAGACAACTGGGTTGCCCGGCCCTGGCCACGAGGTGTCCCTTATTTATTTTTCAGGGAGTTGGCAACCCTACTCTCACCCTCTCTGGGTCAGAGGTCCTCGCGGTTAGAGTGGGCGTCTTAGCGAAGCAGGGGTTTCTTCACACAAAACCGCCTCGAGCAATATGGCCGTCAGAGCACGGGGGGCAACCGTTACATATCAATTACAAATGCAAGCTGAGCCTTTGTTAATGATGTCCTCACGTAGATTTCTCTTCAGATTAATTAATGCAGCTGCTTGTGCAGGAGGATGCCCCCATACATGCAGTGTCAAAGCCTTCACTCCCACACAAGCACGCAAGGAGAACCCATGTAGGAACAAGCACACATGCGCACAGACAACATACAAATACAGTTGCATGCCTACGTATTTTTATCACCATCAAGTTTTTCTTCAACCGTACAACAGGTCGAGACCTGCAGTGGCCGAGGATCCTGTTCCTGAGTCCCCGTGTGCCAGGAATACTAGTTCACACTGTAAGTACTAGTATTCATTAGACCAGATCCCGCTGTAAGACTGGATTTTCTAAATTTGGTTCCTGGCCTGAAGAAGTTTAACAACCCCTGCACCATTATGCTGGAGGAAAATGGATAATGAGGACAAGGTTGAGAGACGGAGCACAGAAAAAGAACCGAAATACACAAAAGACAGGGCTTTGCAAGCACGGAAATCTGGTGAATTGCATCCCCACCCCCCACCCACCCAACATAACAAACACAAAAGATGCACAGCTCTCCATCTCTCTGAGGACAGACTCAGTGTTCTGCATATTGAATGAAACAAGACCAGTCAGAGATCTATTTTCAGTGCAAAACACACACTTTTCTTTTTTCTTTCTTTTTTTTTACCCTGGCTGAGCAGAAGAAAGCACTGTGGTGGTAGCCTGTGCCACAATGTCAAGGAAAGAGTTGGTTTGGGGGGAAAAAAAATAACAGATGCTAAATGAAAGTGCCCAGTTATGTTGTTAAGCGCTTCACCTGTATGTGGGCTTTTAGGACTCTAGAAAATCATGAAATTTGTGATTAAGGTAGATGCCAAGGGAGGTATTCAGACCATGTATTCAGTCCAGTAAAACAGTATTTGCCCTTTTTCTCATTTCTTTGTTTTTTTCAATAAAGAACACTCCTTTTGTCATTGTAAATCTAAAACAAAATATATGTTACACTAAAATGTTGCAGATCATTAAGGAAGTTTTAATAGCAGGCAAAATGCTGGGTTTTTTAAATGTATGATTTCATTTATTTAGGGGAAAAACCTACCTGGCCCTATGTGACAAAGTAATTGCCTCCTAAACCTAATAACTGGTTGTGCCATCCTCGGCAGTAATAACTGCAATCAAGCGTTTGCGATAACTGGCAATGAGTTTTTCACATCACTGTGGAGGAATATTGGCCTGCTCTTCTCTGCATCACTGTTTTATTTTAGCCACACAAGAGAATTTTTAAGCATGATCAGTCTGTTTGATGTCATACCAAAGCATCCCAATCTGACTTTGACTAGGCCACTCCAAAACCTTCATTGTGGGTTTTTTGAGACATTCAAAGGTGGACTTGCTTTTGTGTTTGTGCACTTAAACTACAGGGAATGAACGGATAGGCAGACATTCTGCCTCAAGATTTTCTGTTACAGACTAGAATTCATGGTTCCATCAATTCCAGCAAGTCGTCCGGGTCATGAAGCAGCGAAGCCATGCTGTTTCTGACTGTTTGCATGATGTTCTCTTTATGAAATGCTGTGTTAGTTTTACACCAGATGTAACAGGACTCAAACCTTTCAAAAGGTCAAACTTTTATCCTGTCAGTCCACAGGATGTGTTCCTCAAAGTCTTGGGGATCATCAGGATGTTTTTTTCTGAGGCACGTCTACTGTTGCTCTGGGTTCTTTTGTGATGAGTCTCTGATGCACTCCCAGAGTCATTTTGGTAGTCTGGCCCAGCCACTCCTAGAAAGGTTCACAACTTTTCCATATTTTCTTTATTTGTGGATAATGGCTGTCATCAGAATTCACAGAAGACCCGACACCTTAGAAATGCTTTGTAACCCTTTCCAGACTGAAAGATGTCAATGACTTTGTTTCTTGGCTGTTCTTTAGTTGCATTAGTTCATGGCATGATGTGTTGCTGTTTGAGATTCTTTTAGCTTACTTCACTTTTGATTGAACAGGCAATTCATTATTTGGTGGTAATTACTTTTTCTGGTCTGGTCATTCAAGTAGCAGAGGGCATTGTTAATCAGGTTCACCTGCTTTGGTGTTAGTGAAATTAAAAAGTTCAGTAAAGGGGCAAATACGACACATCCCCCAAAACAGTAATGCACAGTGGAGGTCAGTGACAACAGGTTATTTCCTTCCTCATCTTTTCGGACTGTTTTTTTCACTAGTTTTACATTTTGCTAGTGTTAGTGTTACTATTGGTAGCATGAAGCAATACCTGGAGCCTACTGGTCTCCAGGATAACACATCAATACGTGACATTGCCAGAAGACAACTGCTCTAAGAGAGCTGGACAAGACTTTAGCAGGCCCATCAGTAGGACTGGTATCTGCTCCTTTGTGCATGAGGAACAGGATGAGCACTGCCACAGGTGGAAAGTAAATAACTAATCCATAGCTTACCGCAAAGGTTGATGGATTTGTAGGAGAGAAAAGAAACATTTTTAAGTGTAAAAGTGAAACTCTTCCATGAGATACAAAAGAGTGTGTAGAGAAGTTGCATGTAGCTATCGATCATCCATCAGTGGAAGCATTTTGAAATCTGAAAGCATTTTACTGTTAAGCTATCAGCTAAAACTAACAACCTTGGATAGTGAGTTGCCTCCATAATCTGTACTGGTACATCGCACAGACACAGATAGCTGATATAGTGAAAATCAACTATAACTAATAAAACACTAGGCATTCACTGGAGGACACCTTAGGTCAATAAAGAATCGATAAGAGTGGGTGAAACTACATACTGAGGATAAAAGACTGTGGAGTAGGCCTTGGCTCTTGCATATTGTATGGGAGGCTCTGGCACCGTCAGAAAAGGAAACAAGTCCAGGGGGTTACTCTGCAACACTTCACGGCCAAACCTTGCAGTGACTAATTGTCCTAAGCTGTTTTCTAATCCACCAACTAGAGAGAGAGAGAGAGAGAGAGAGAGAGAGAGGGGGGATGTGAGGCATGCCGCTGTCTGTCCATCTTTTTAATCGCAAATGCAAACTGCACTTCCTCTTAAATGTGAAGACATGCTTGCAACAGTTTGGGGTTTTCTCATTTGAGTTCAGTGACTCAGACTGGCAAAAGTGAAATCAGGCAGACAGAGATTTGCTCTAGCTGCCCCTAATTTTAAGCCTTAACAAAACTCAGATAAATATGTAAAAAAAAATCTCTTATGAATGGCTTCAAATCAAAGTGAAGTTGGACATTTAAAGGACAGTTTTTATGGGTTGACTTTGTGAGTCCGTTTCAAGTGGCCACGAGATGAACTACAATTATTTGGCACTTCCGCATGGGCCTCATTTTCAACTCAGTCTGGTTATAAGCAGCCAGACCAATCGACCAATTAAGTTCATTATATGTTCCTTCACACAAGGACATAAAGGTGTGCCTTTATACACAACTGTGGTAACTGCATTCTCTATATCAAATCGAGAGTTTTAACTGGTTTATAGAATTATTAAGCTGTGCTTGTTGGGTCCAAGAATTTTGACTAAATTAAGACTAATTTCAAACATGTACACAAGTCAGGACAAGGTCATTGTTTGCAGAGGAACCCTTGAATGTGGTGCTGGACCCCAGTGCAGCTATTCTATACAAATGTAGGAATCTTGAAACTCCCCCAACTGTATGTGAGCAACTGTACAAAGAGCTCAAGTGATTTTCCCTGGATAAATAAATGCTCGGAGCTAACTGCATTAATGACAACCAAGTGCTCAGTTTTCTACAAGTCATTCTTTGATATGGATTTTAATAGTGTGGGAGTGAGAAATGGACAAGTAGCACCCCCAAATCATGAAAAGATCAGTTTGATCATATTACACACTGTGGATTCTGTTCCCAGTCAATGTGGACGATTGGCCGTCAAATGTCCTCTGGTTATGAAGTGGTCTCTGGGCAGCTCAGACTTTGGCAGAGAGGCTGGGCACAGCACAGCTCAGCACAGCTTGCCATAGTTGACCAGCAGCCCAGGCAGATGGCCAGCAACCAAACAGCCCTATTAGCATTTGGTCTGGATTAAATCAAATGCCCGGTGGAGAGCTATCTCTGGAATGGCCCTGGAAGAATCTGTAGGAGAACAGAGAGAAGAGCTGGTACTGGGAGTAAGACTGGGTGAGACCACAGTGTGGTTGGTGCTGGTTTGGAAATGGCTCAATAATTTAAAGTGTGATAGCACAAAAGGCTAAATTAGTCCTTATGAATTTTCTTTAACATTTTGAGTGTGCCATTAAGGCCAACATTTGTTAGAGTTTGAAATGCCTACCTTAGACATTTGCAGTCCTTTTAGACAATGTCATCTGTGAACTGAAACTTACCATCTTTTTTGAATATTATAAATATTTTAAAGGGAAATTTTTTTGATGTGGCAGTTTCCATTACAATCAGATTTATGATGAATTGATAAAGTATGCAACAACAGCAAAAACTGTTTCTCCAAAAATATGGGTGCAAAGTGGAAATTAATAATTAATAATTAATCAGTCTGCAAATCATTTAAAGCCTTTATTGTTTTCAATTACTTACAAATACTGTAAATAAAAGTCTGATATTAAGAAATGTGTTTTTTTGAAGCCAACCGCAGGTAGTTGTGAATATAATTATTGACCAGGCGTCAGTATAACAGTAGCATAAAACTGGGTAATTTAGAATTACTTACTTTGCTTAAATTTCACAAATATGTGAAGAGTTCAAAGCAGACTGAACTTGATGTAGCGTTAGTAAAAGTTTTGTCAGGTATTTCACTGGTTCCAGTCTTGTGTTTCAAGCAAAGACTCTGACTACAGGGATGATGTCTGTTTTCCTCCTCTGTCATTGTCTTTTCTAACATCTTGTTTTCTCCATGTTTTTGTCCTGCTTTTCATCCGTCTCATCTTCTAGAAATACAAAACCCCCAGATTTGCCTTAAAGCTAACTTAAACCACTAACAACACTAACAAATTGAACACTTAAAAAATGCTATGCAAAAATAACTTTTAGCTCACTTTAAGCTCCAATAGGTGACTGTTTTTGTGTATTTCAGTTGAACTCTTGATTCACACTCTGCTCCATGAAAGCGGCCCCTGCAGTGTTTACAGTCTGTCTGCTAGCTTTGGCATGAAGGGTGTGTTTGTGCCACATAGCATGAGTGGGTGGCAGATCGGTAGTCAGAATACAGTGAGGCGAACATGTTCAAGCAATGTTCCAACATCAACAATAACAACAACAACAACAACAAAAAAGGAAACTGTGATGCAGAGTCTAGTTTTAGCAAGTTGACAGGAATAACCTCAATTGTGGAGGCCTCAACACTTTCTTAGCTCTGAAACTTACAATGCACTTTTCTGCCTTTATAAGACATGTATACTGCAACTCTAACTCTCTAACTGCTGCCTAAAGAGTGCATTAAGCATCTTTTATATACAAAAGATTATAAAGAATCATGTGTAAAATTTCCATATTAAAATGTCAAATGATCCTGTCTTAGTAGTGGCTTATGAGTATCGTAATATAATACTACTAATATTGTGTTGAAAACCAGCATATGGCATTATGGGTAGCCCAGTGCCAGCATGTTAGGGCTACAAACCAGCTTTCCAGTTTACCACAGCTCTCTTCCCTTCAGGCTACGTCCACACTAACGCATCGTTTTCTCTCCGTTTTGGCCTCCCGTCCACACTGAGACAGCGTTTTCCTCAAGGAAAAATGCAGCGTTTTGGAAACGCTCTCGAAAACACATACATTTCAAAACGGAGCGGTCCTGTCACAGTGAAGACGCTCGAAAACGCAGACTTTCTAAAACGATGACACATTTTAGTCATGTGATGCAGCCATGTGACCAATTAAACAAAGATAGCGGAGTGCATTATACAGCAGTTGTTTCGATTGTTCTCAATTTTGACAGCCCTAAAAAAGATTAATATCAGTTTGTACATGCTCCAGATGGCTTTTCTTCAAATTCTTCAATTCTCACTCGCTTTTGCGCAGGACTGGAACGTAAGCGTTTTTGGTCGTTTCAATGTGGGTGCACAACTCTGTGAAAACGACTGAAAACGCTAGTGTGTGGACGCGTTTTCAAATCTATCCGGGCTAGTGTGGATGTAGCCTCAGTAACACACTGACAGTAACTGCAGACGCAACTTATCTAAACACTTATGACTGACTATAGTACAATGACTGTCACTTTTCTTATCTCTCACATTCAAAGAGAGACTCATTTCACACAATAGGTTGACTAAATTTATCTGTTCCATTCTTGCACATGTGGTCAAGCTATTATTCAGGTATTCATACTTTAATTTTAATTTAAATGTTGTTGCTAATTTTGTTGTCTTCTTTTGTTGTTGTCTCTTTCATTTTTATTTTTATTTTTGAGTATTTGAGCTAACACTAGCTCTTCCATGAGACTGTGCTGCTGTCACAGGCTGTGACTGACTGTGGTTTGCTCACAGGTGTTCTTCAAGTTTGTGACTGAACAACTGAACTTCAAAACTACTGCCTGTTTCCATTATCCATTCATCCCTTTCTGGTGCTTATCGAGGTCTGGGTCAGCAGTCTAACCAGAGATGATGAGGCCTCCTTCTCCCTAGCTACACCTTCCAGCTCTGCCAGGTTGGACACCAAGCATTCCCAAGCTAGCTAAGACATGTAATCTCTTCAGGATGTTCTATGTCTACCTCAGAGACGCCTCCTGGTAAGACACACCAGAAACACCTCATGTAGGAGGCACCCTGGAGCCATCCTGGCCAGATACTCGAGACACCTCAACTGGATTATTTTGATGTGCAGGCGTAGCAGCACAGTGAGATCAAGCTAATTTCTTCCACCTGTATCCACAAGCTCATTCTTTTGGCCACTTACCACAGCTCATGGCTGTGAACATAGATCGACCTGTACCCTTTTACGACTGAGAACCATGGCGTCAGACTTCAAGGTGCTAATTCTCATTCCAGCTGCTTCACACTCAGCTACAAACTGCCCAAGTGCAAACTGGAGGCTCAGTGAAGCCACTAGAACGAAATCATCTGAATGAAACTCATCCAAGGGCTCATGTTTGGATGCGGTGTTCCCACGTCTGTTTATTTATTATTCTTTGTCCTTGTTAGGGAGACTACAGAATTAATTTAGGAATGATTTGGCAGTAGTGCTGAGATCCAAAAGTGACCTTTCCAAAATTAAGCTGCTCCTGGAGTTCTCAACCTCTGTTACTGTAAAGGTAGTCAATTCATCTAATGGTAACTTAACAATTAGCATTATTTCCACTTGAGCTACATTGTAATCTGCCAGTGATGGAGACAGTCATCTTCCCTTCATCCTGCTACATCACAACATCATAAAACTATATCTTAGATACTTTGATACTAATGTAAATACATACAAATATACTAGTATATCTCTGACCACAGATAACAGCGCTGGCCAACCAACAACAGAGTTTATTACATGGCTTTTTCTACATTAACTACGCATAGTTAGCTCATCTAATGGTAAGTTCACAAATAACTTGTTGACATAAAAACACTGGTGGCTGTTTCATTAGAATGAAATGACAATAAGAAAATGTGTGATTAACTGTAAGATGAATATAGCCGTAACATGTTTAATACAATAATGTAATTTGTACCTGACGCTCATCAGATACATTTTTTGACACACACACACACGCACACCTAAACTATGTCTTTACTGTGTTTGGGTCATGGCTCATGAAACACTACAGACTAAAAAATGTAGACACAGAGGACAGCGTGGCATTTTATTTTGTAAAAACATTTATTTTCCTTTAACCTAAGAGCAAACCAGAGGCCAAGAGAGGTGAGGTGGCAAAGAGCTAAACCAAAAAGGAAAGTCAGTGACCTGCCATGTTTTAGTGATCCTTTTGCTTCACTGATATACACACACACACGCACTCACACAGACACACACACACAAGGACAGCGTGCCTGTTAATCTGAACTGATTGCATGTCCACTTACATAAATTATGGACTTGGGTGGATGCATTATTTACTCAGTAGAATTAAAAAGGCATGCCAGGTTGCTGGATGCTGTCACAACATCATGACACACACACACACACACACACACACACACACACACACACACACACACACACACACACACACACACAAACACACACACACACACGTACGCACACACTGGGAGATTTAGCAGGAATGTAGTTTAAAGAGGAATAGTCACTGAAATAAGCAGTTATGCTGTATACCCCTTCTCTCTTTGGCTCTGTTGTCTTTTTTCTCTCCTTCCTTTCATCATTCCTTCCTGCCTTGTTTACTTCAGTTTCTTTTCATTCCCTTATTCACCTACACCCATTCTTGCCTATCTACTCCACCACTTGTCTTTTTATCCTCAGTAAGTTCTGCTTTTATCCTCTTTTTCATTCATTTTTTCACATCCTTTCTAAAAACATTTCTACCCTCTGTCCTCTTTTCATCGCTGTTCTAATGTTTTTAGCATCCATTCTTTCTTTGCTTCCTTTGTCCTTCCAATTGCTGCCCTGTCTTTCCTACTTTACCTTCCCACCTTCTTTTTATAGCCTCCCTATTATTTTTACCTTCTCTACTTTGTATCATTTTCCCTACTGTCATTTTAAACTTCACTTATCCTACCTGCCTTATTTTCTGTTATTCACCTCCTTTCTTAACTACAATTATCTCCTCCTCGTCTCCCAGGTTCCCGACTTAATCTCTTAACCCTTAGGCTTCTCCGTCAGGTTCATCCTTCTTTTTTGCCTTCATTGACTCCTTCTTCCTTGTCCCCCACCCCTACCGCCACCATCATGCTTGCCTAATGTCTTTTAATCCCATTCTCATATTCATACTGCTCTCTGATGTACTCTGTGTCCAACCCCTACTATTTCTAGCCATGCTTGTTTTCATTCCTCTGCCAATCATAAGATTCCCTTCATTCCCAGTCAGGTCCGGTTCACCTCATGGTAGCTGCTCCCGCTCTTTCTCTCTCTCTCTCTCTCTCTCTCTCTCTCTCTCTCTCTCTCTTAGTTTCTGTCTCTGTCTGCAGTTTGCATCAGAAGAGATGAGACTTGAAGGGAGGCCAGAAAACAGTAGGAACAGACTGCAACAATATTTTGACAAGGCAAACTTGTAGAATAAGCAGGGGGATAGTAAAATACGCAGGAAAGGAAACAGACATAGACCTGAGGGAGTAGTGGGAATGTGCAATGTGAAAAAACCCCCAAAATATGTTAATATTTGTAGTGTAATGCAAAGCAAAAGATGATCACAAATAAAAATTATAATACTCAATATTACAGTTTAAAGGTAGACTTTTTTTGTTTAGTTCAGCCCCCCACATATAGCACAAGCTGAGTTACTTTGACTTGGCATTACACATGTTTATAGTCAGCTTTTATGTGTAAAATACATTAAACTGTTTATAAGAGTCTTAAACTGGATATGGTAAGTTGTTTACTTGCCAGAAATAACAAATGCAACGTTAGCCAGCCATTATATTTTACAAGGTCTGCCAACTGTCAAGGCTCTAACTACGAAAATGACTAAATTGTGTGATGATTTATACTACATGAACAGCAACATGTGTAACAATACTGGGAAAATTTGTGTTGCTGTTAGCTAGCAAGTTAGCATTCAGTTCTCTTTGTGTCTAGGTTAGCATTAGTAGCATTAGCATCAGCCTTCTTTCCTCTTTTGAATCATTTTTTCGTTGGATTGTAGTATAATGCGCTACAAAAGGTAATGCTATCTCAGCCACCAACAGCTTCCTCTTGCATTGTAACCATACATGCAAAGATAATTATTAGGTAGACTATATTCAGCAAATTAATTGGTTTTTAAGAATAATAATTGGAAACTGTCGTTATTTTCCATTAATGTTGGCTATTATAGGTCATGCTAACTTTGAAAAATAAGGTAATAAATAGATAAATAAATTACAAATGTCACATAACTTCATAGCAAGTACAGGTGAAATGTACATTAAAATGAAAGAAGTAAAATAAAAAGAACATGGACAAGTGTTTCTAGAAATTTGGACCAAATTAAAAACGTGTATAAATAAAAGCAGAGAAACAACCAACTTGTTTATGTTTCTATTAACTCTACTGTGGCTTTAATTTTAACACAGTGAGCCAAGCATATTAGATTCCAATTCACAGCAGTCATGTCTTTCCTCTTTTTCCCTCTCTTGAAGTCAGCAGCAGAGCTTAAATCACTATGCAAAGTGTCACAGTGGGGCAGTTCCTTATAGCAAAGCATCCCAAGCTTTGCTGAAACTTTTGGACACCAAGTGCTTCAGAGCCAACTGAGCAGGCCTCTGAAACACACAGAGAGAATTAAACAGAGAATATCAGCAGAGAGGAGAAAGTATGCTTCTCCCCACGCACTTCCATCCAGCACCCTCAATCTTGGCTACAACACGGTCGACTTAACACCTAAATATAGAGCGTGCTGGCTATTCATGTAGCGTTATTGCAGCACTAATGCCCACAATCGCAGATTTTGGAGGGCTAGCCGGCCTTATAGCACGGCCGCCGGCTCCTGAATATGCATGGTGCCAAGCAGGGAGAAGAGAGCGCCAGGCGAGACACAGAGGATTTGATGTTCAATAAAAGAGAAAGCCTTTGACATGGAATACGAGCACGGCCCAGCCTCAATATAAAAGAACCAGGAGGGGAATTAGATGGATGGAGAATTCCTTCAGAAGTACAGACAGAGGAGAGACAGAAAAAAAGAGTTATGAGAAAAGGAAAGGGGATATTTGAGTGTTTCTGGGTGTCTGTGTGTGTGTTGAAGTGTTGGAGCGAGTGACAGAAAAGCAAGCAGAGGCGCACACACAAAACACTTTTTTTTATTTAAAGTGGAGACATTCCTCTCTGTGCCCTCTTTGACAGAGTATGGATAATACAAACCTACGATACATAAAAAGCAAGTCATTGAAAAGTCTCACTGTGGCGGCTCTTCTCCAACTCTTTAAAAGCTCCACGTCTCTAACTCCCTGCTCTCACACAGCCTCCCAACAACTTTCTCCAAGCTTTCCGTGGCTTTTAAAGATTACCTTTAAAATCATTGAGTCGCTTAACAGGCTCTTCAAATTAGACAGGGCTTATGGGTCAGCCTCATTACACATGCCATTAGCAACCATGCACTAAGGCTGTACAAGGAAATAGTTGTTCAAGAGCTGCTAAATGATAGTTGGTAATCCTTGTAAAGATGAACGCTAACTGAACAGCCCGAATGAAACATTTTCCTCTAGCGTTTTGTGTCCTAGTCGTTCTACATTTAAATAAAAAGTAAAAGATGAATGTGTACTCACTTCTCAGCATGAAAGTGTAAGCATGAGATATGAAGCAAGTCTTGAAACCACCAAGCACAGCCTTTTGTCTTTATATGCATTTTCATGGGTACCTTTATGAGTAACTTGATCATCAACAATCAGCACTGTAAACAATAAGAGCAAACCAAACCCCAAAAGCTGATAACGTCCCAACATCCCTGACAGGTCAAAGGTATTTGGACACCACGACGTAGAAATACGAAAACCCATTTCACCAGAAGCCTCTCGACTGTTGAAGTCTAAACTTTAAGCACTTTGGCCGCCACCATGTTGGGTGAGAGCCAGAAGTGATTATATATTAACAACAGGGTGTGCTTAGCTAAAGCTAAAAAACTAGCATAGCAGGAATAAAATATATATAGATCCCTTCTCATTAGTGTTAACTAGCTGACTAGTAAAATTCTACTTTACTCAATTCTGAAAAATTTAAGCACAAAATTTTTCGTTGCTCTGTGCCACACAGCCTGCTATATTATTTTTTAAATAATTCCCTTATAATGGTCCAAAAAGCACCAGCAGCACAAACACAGTTCGATGACTGGAATTAAAGAAAGTGAGGCTTAGGAGGCAATAATTGCGTCTGACAGCACGCCTGTCAATCAAAGACGCCAGATTGCAACCCCTAAACAAAATCTACACAGGCGAATTATTTTAAAAAAGAAGAAATAGATCAAATTAAATAAATAAAGTGACTGCCGACCTGTCCATCACAGGGTTTGCATTGGAAAATTTGTTTTAATAGACATATTGTAGAATCAACACAACAGCCTGTAAAAAAGAATGGATGTTGGTGCTGGCCAGTTGCCTTGTGCCAAGACCTATTTTCTCCATTTTTTGCAAGAATGCCAAATTATTGTATTTGTGACTGTAAAACTGCAATACCTAATGCAAAGCTACGTACCTATTTGTATATGCTGGCACAGCAGGTATACCGATGGGTACAACCAAAGAAAAGATCTGGAAGGACAGAACACAGAAAATGCTGTAGCAGCTTTTTAAAGAGGTTTACATTTGGATGAATCTGTCCTGAATACATGTGAGCAGCACTTGATGTAGGAGCTGCATTGACATTCATGGTCAGATTTACATACATACTGTATAATGCACAGTCACAGATGCAGAAATAGAGATGTCATCTTGGGCCAGTTGGGAATGCCATGCATGTACTTTGGTTTGGGCAAGTTCCATATTAAGTGTGTTTTCCATTGCAATTAAGGCTTTGGCCTGATCCCTTCTGACATGGTAATTGTTATTTCAAATGTAAATTAATAAATCATGAACTTCTAGTTAAGAATTAAAATAGGTCTCCACCACAGCTGCATCCTGGGCTAACCTTCACAGTCCAGTCCCTACACTCACATACATACATCCTGTATGCACCCTCCCTGTATGTTCTCATTTACACATACATACTACACATGCTCTCAACACAGACACGTTTGTCCAAACAATATGTGTACTATATATTCACACACAAGAACGCACCAAATTCATCAACGTGTTTTCAGTCCCTTACTTTGAATTTGTTAATGATTTCCAGTAGCTTCAAAATGGGTAAATATGATCAAAAATGTACACAATGGAATCACCTTTGAATAGCATGTCATTCAAGAGAAAACATAATTCATGAATTACATGGAAAACAGGTACAGGTCAGAGAAGCTGAAAGGAAAAGGTGAACAGTGTTTAGTTCATACAAGGAGCTAAAAAGTTACACACACACACACACACACACACACACACACACACATATATAAAACACCCAGCACGCCCCTGCGGGCGGTTTATCCTTCAAGCTCGGGTCCTCTACCAGAGGCCTGGGAGCTTGAGGGTCCTGCGCAGTATCTTAGCTGTTCCCAGGACTGCGCTCTTCTGGACAGAGATCTCCGATGTTTTTCCCGGGATCTGCTGGAGCCACTCGCCTAGCTTGGGAGTCACCGCACCTAGTGCTCCGATTACCACGGGGACCACCGTTACCTTCACCCTCCACATCCTCTCGAGCTCTTCTCTGAGCCCTTGGTATTTCTCCAGCTTCTCGTGTTCCTTCTTCCTGATATTGCTGTCATTGGGAACTGCTACATCGATCACTACGGCCGTCTTCTTCTGTTTGTCTACCACCACTATGTCCGGTTGGTTACCCACCACCATTTTGTCCGTCTGTATCTGGAAGTCCCACAGGATCTTAGCTCGGTCATTCTCCACCACCCTTGGGGGCATCTCCCATTTTGACCTCGGGACTTCTAGGTTATACTCGGCACAGATGTTCCTGTACACTATGCCGGCCACTTGGTTATGGCGTTCCATGTATGCCTTGCCTGCTAGCATCTTGCACCCTGCTGTTATGTGCTGGATAGTCTCTGGGGCATCTTTACACAGCCTGCACCTGGGGTCTTGCCTGGTGTGATAGACCCCAGCCTCTATGGATCTTGTACTCAGAGCTTGTTCTTGTGCTGCCATGATTAGTGCCTCTGTGCTGTCTTTCAGTCCAGCTTTGTCCAGCCACTGGTAGGATTTCTGGATATCAGCCACCTCCTCTATCTGCCGGTGGTACATACCGTGCAGGGGCCTGTCCTTCCATGATGGTTCCTCGTCTCCCTCCTCATTCTTGGGTTTCTGCTGCCTGAGGTATTCACTGAGCACTCGGTCAGTTGGGGCCATCTTCCCAATGTATTCTTGGATGTTCCTTGTCTCATCCTGGACTGTGGTGCTGACACTCACCAGTCCCCGGCCCCCTTCCTTCCGCTTAGCGTACAGCCTCAGGGTGCTGGACTTGGGGTGAAACCCTCCATGCATGGTCAGGAGCTTTCTTGTCTTTATGTCAGTGGCTTCTATCTCCTCCTTTGGCCAGCTTATTACCCCAGCAGGGTACCTGATCACGGGCAGGGCGTATGTGTTGATGGCCCGGATCTTGTTCTTACCATTCAGCTGACTCCTCAGGACTTGCCTGACCCTCTGCAGGTACTTGGTGGTTGCAGCCTTTCTAGCGGCCTCTTCATGGTTCCCATTTGCCTGCGGGATCCCCAGGTACTTGTAACTGTCCTCTATGTCTGCAATGTTGCCTTCTGGTAGTTCAATCCCCTCAGTTCTGACTACCTTCCCTCTCTTTGTTACCATCCGACTACACTTCTCCAGTCCGAACGACATTCCAATGTATAGCCTGGTAGTGTGGATCAGTGAATCGATGTCTCGTTCACTCTTGGCATACAGCTTGATGTCATCCATGTACAGGAGGTGGCTGACAACTGCTCCGTTCCGTAGTCGGTATCCGTAGCCAGTCTTGTTAATGATCTCACTGAGGGGGTTCAGGCCTATGCAGAACAGCAGTGGGGACAGAGCATCTCCTTGGTAGATCCCGCACTTGATGGTAACTTGTGCTATGGGCTTGGAGTTGGCCTCTAGTGTTGTACGCCACATCCCCATTGAGTTCCTGATGAAGGCTCTTAGGGTCCCATTGATCTTGTACAATTCTAGGCATTCCAGTATCCAGCTGTGGGGCATTGAGTCATAGGCCTTCTTGTAATCAATCCAGGCAGTGCACAGGTTGGTCAGTCTGGTCTTGCAGTCTCGGCTGATTGTTCTATCTACCAGTAGCTGGTGTTTTGCACCTCTGGTATTCTTGCCAATTCCTTTCTGTGTCCCGCTCATGTATTGACCCATGTGCCTGTTCATCTTAGCCGATATGATGCCTGACAGGAGCTTCCATGTAGTACTGAGGCAGGTTATTGGTCGGTAGTTGGAGGGGACCGGTCCCTTCTTGGGGTCCTTGGGGATCAGGACCGTCCGGCCTTCAGTTAGCCATTCCGGGTGTCTTTCGTTAACTAGCAGCTGGTTCATTTGTGCTGCCAGACGCTCGTGGAGTGCAGTCAGCTTCTTCAGCCAGTAGGCGTGAACCATGTCGGGCCCTGGTGCTGTCCAACTCTTCATACTGGAGACCCTTTCTTGGATATCTGCCACTGTGATGGTTACTGGACCCTGTTCAGGGAGGTCGCTGTGGTCTGCCCTCAGATCCTCTAGCCACTGAGCATTGCCGTTATGGGTTGCATCCTTCTCCCATATGCTCTTCCAGTATTGCTCCGTCTCCAGCCTTGGTGGTGCTGTTCTCTTATTGTTCCCTTGCCACTGAGAGTACACCTTTGCTGGTTCTGTGGAGAACAGCTGGTTTATTCTCCTGCCTTCTATCTCTCTGGTGTACCTCCTCAAGCGGCTGGCCAAGGCTGTGAGTCTTTGCTTGGCAGTTTCCAAGGCCTCAGGTATGGACAACTTGCTGTATTTCTTAGGCACCTTATTTGTCGCACCTTTCTGCAACTCCGTTAGTTGGCTAACCTCCCTCCGTGCTACTTTGATCTTGCCCTCTAGCCTCCTTCTCCATGGAGGGTACTGCCCCTTGTGGCTGTTCAACTTGTAGCCAAGCATCTCACTGATCACTGCTGCCGTATTGTAGATCAGCTTGTTAGTGTCGGTAATCGTGGTTGTAGGTATTGCCCGTAGTGCTGCATTAACATCATCTAGCAGACCTTCTGGGGGTACTTCACGTAATCTTGGTAACCGGCTACGGGGGATCCAGGTTTCAAGCTTGGCCATGATCCTATTTTTCAGGTCAGTTCCTCTCGCACTCAACGATCCTTCTCCTATCGCACTTGGGGCTATGTACCCAATCTCGGGTGGGGGTGATGATATCTCCCCCCTGACCTGGCGTCCTGACTCCTCCTTGCCGTAGCATTTGTGTTGTACCTCGTCAATCTCTAGCTGTGAGAGCAGTCCCTTCTTTCGAATGTTGGAACACTGAGCTACTAGTTGTTTCGCCGTCATTGTGGATGTTGGGTATCGAAGAATCCATAGGTCCCTCATCCTATTCATGTAGCCCCTTCCGCCGGGGTTACTTGCGTAGTAGCATTCCAACAACGCCCTGTTTTCGTCCCTTGCCCACCGATGCCTTCTTGTTCCAGTAGCCCACTTTTCGTCAGGGTGCCCTGGTTCCTCAACACCTGACGCGGACCTTGTTGATCCGGACGACGTCCGAGCCGGCATGCCTTCATATTTATCTGTCTCGCTCATGTCTGCGGTAGGCTTGCTTAGCATAGGGGGTCTAGCCTTAGAATAGCTATATATATATATATATATATATATATATATTCAATTCAATTTTTTTTATATAGCGCCAAATCACATATATATATACATATATACACACATAAGAGTGAGTAAGGAGACAAACCTGAGTGTGTAGAACAAAAGTAGGAAATGTGATGACATATAAGCTATTTTAACATAAAATATATAACAACCTTGGTCAAAAGCACATTACACAGTTATTAACTTTATATGCTGCTTCTTTTATTTAGACTGATAAATTCTGTTCTGCTGGTTAGACCCAGTTATTGGTTGGTGAACAAAGGTGTCTCCGAGCTGTGCATGGCTCTGACTTTTAGAATCAGCCTCTTCTTCAGTCTTTTATTAAACCTTTTTTTAAACAGAAGATTCATGAACTTTTGTTTCATCATTCTTGTCATGTTTTCCTTTTATTTTGCTTTTGCTCTAATTGAACTTTTTACATTCTTTGTTATATTCTTTACATTTATACTCTACACACACTAACAGACAGTTTAACAGTGTACATGTCTTAATTTAGTAAGAAATATCTGAATTTTAGTTGATAAGACAAGAAAAAAAAATCATGGTGAAATAAGTGCATTTCAGAGGGATACTAAAAGCTTAATCTGTTGCTGTAGGTTTGGACTAGCAGGTCTGTTACACTGCAGTGGCAGCTTCTTTTTCCACCATGTATTTGATGGACATCATGTGACGTCTATCACTGGACTTGTTTTTGATGTGATGTTAGCAAACTTGACAATGACAAAAAACACTAGAAAATTGTGCTGTTGTCAATAAGATGAACGTGTGTCTCTAGATTTTAAATACACTGCCAAAGTGATGCTTTATGACAGTCTCAGACAAACACTTAATAGTTAATTATTAATTTGGAATTCTAAACAGCTTTTATGGCCTGTAGAACTGAAAATATGTTGCATTGCTTACTGTTTATTGTACACCTTCCACAAAAATCTCAATTTATAGGGGAGTGAAGATATTAAAAATAACTAATAGTTGTAAAAGCACGTTTCTTTCAATAACATTGTTCTAAATGCACCATGTATACACCCTACCTCTGCATAGACACATACCAGTGTATATAGATTATGCACAGAAACACCATGTGCAGCACAAACTGCAAACATCCCAAAGTCAAAGGCAAATATACAGTACATACATACATACATCATCTGTGCAAGGCTGCTGGTGCACCTTCAGAGGGAGTCATGGCAGTGTTTACAAAAGGCATTTAATAAACAGAAGCTGGAAGAGTGAGTATGGAGAAAACAAGCTAGAGAGTCTGTATAACAAAAGTAGGGAACATGAAGACTATAAAGCTACTTTATACGTTTTTGTTTTGTTATTTTATCTCTGACTACACCACGGCCTTCTTCTTTGCCTGGTTTGTTATCCAGAAACATTTTCTCCAACTTTCACTTTCCGTATTTCTATTTTCCTCTTCTGTCTCTCTTAATCTTTTCCTAACCTCCTCCTCCTGTCCATCCGTTCCATCCCCCTGCCTCTCGGCTTCATTCCTCCCGTGAACTCTAATTTCCTCTCTCCTAGGCTTCATCTCGTTCGCCATTCTTTGTGCATGTGAAGCCTGGAAGACTTGTGGCCCAATACAAAATTTATGCTGAATAATGTGTAAGGTGGCCACATCTTATTCTGTCTTCTGTGTAATGCTCCCCTTGAAAAAAAATGAACACACACACACACACACACGTGCGGTCTCATATGGACGACACAGAGCACTTTAGCTATCACTACGGATTAGCCTGAGACCTGTAATGCACCTTTAAGTATGCCAGGGCTCTTTTAAACCACAAGCCACATTATAGGCACACACACACACACACACACACACACACACACACACACACACACACACATTTATTTATATTGTATACAGTGGCACTGATTCACCAGAAAAATCCAAAACACTTACAAATATGAACATTCTCAAGATCGTAAATAACCAACAACTCTTTCACTCTCCATTTGGATTCAGGCTTCCTGAGCAGCCAACGACAGAAACCATGAGATGGGGATATAAATGGATGGACTGAGGAAAGAGGCTCTCATGCACACTACTTGTAATGTACTCACCTTTAGACTGGTTTCAAAACAGAAAAGTACTGATGACATAATATGGAAGCTATGAAGAGGAAGATGGAAGGTAGATGGAAGAAGGCACAGCTGCCAAGAGCATGTCTGGACTGATGAAGTATGAGGTTTTATAAAAGCTCAGTGAGTTACGAAAGACAGCAACAAAATATTGTTCCCTTTTCTGAGCTGATGGCTTCATGGGTTAGATCTTATGGCACCTAGATTGTTTTACCTTTGAACAGCAACTCATAAAGATAACTGAAACAACTGGAGCATACTTCTACTACAGTATTTACAGTTGCTGACTTTTCCCAAGGATTCTTTAAGTGCTCTCCTTAATGCCTCTGGTTCAACCCGTGCTATTGCAAATTGTTGTTGGTGAAGACTGTTTACTCTAGTCTTTGTTTTTGTTTTACACAGCACTTGGCAAAGATGTGACTGAGGTAGCTGACCTGACTAAGGTTTGGATGCATATTTTTGCTAAAGCGTAGCCTTATTTTGATGGACTAAATGGTCACTCATTTCTTACTGTGCCCATCTGTTGACATTGTCTCACATCCAGCTTGTGTATCCCTGTTATTGTTCTTTACCAGTTTGTGAAGGAGACACTTGCCTCTTTACTGGCTAAATAGTCCACTATATTCACTTGCTAGTCACTGACTTTCTCTGTTTCCACTCATGTGGAGTGTAGGAATTGGTGTATGTTGATTTTTCTGGTACATTTCTACTGAAGTAAAGTTCCAGTGGTGGCAAACTAGCTGGATGGCTAAACCCATGTTTCACACCACGGCACACCACCAAACAAAAATGTCACAAAAAGCATATTGATCATTTTTCCCTGTGCACCAGGTATAGCAGAATTGGCTTGGTTTGTCCCCAGTATACCTTTTTTACTTTCTTCTGACCACTACTCATGCTAGTGCCTTCATTTGGGTCAGAATTTTCTCCAGGACCCAGGTGAGGCTGACTGCTTTATTTTCTCAAATATCTATCTATTGCCATTACACGCATTACGGCACGTACATGGACACGCCCTCTGGGCTGAAAGCCGACAGCTCACAGATTTTGATGCGTCGGCGGGTCCGTGCTTTGTGTTTACGTCTTTTTTTGCACTAGATTCTGAAGCTGCAGGCTTTGTCTCTCTCCAACCAAATTTGACTGAACCAGCAGCAAAAGACGATCCAAACTATGCTTCACATTTCGCTTCACATAAACATCGTCATAAATTCCCTCTGACTTTTGCTGATTGCTTCCACCATGATAAAATCACACTTCATGCACAGCTCTCTCTCTCTCTCTCTCAGTATAATTCAAGAACAGTTTCCCATCTCTGTTTTCTGCATTAATTCTGCTTATTACGCACAAGTCTACCGTTGTCCAAACTGACTTCGGACAAGAAAGTCTCAGTTCTTGTGTTCAAGACTGAAGAAATTAAAAAATTTAAAAATTATGTGAAATTGCACAATGCTTAGCTGTGTCTCTAATTAAACCTCTGTAGCTTTGCTCTACTTCACTTCAGCAGCATCAGGTAATGTTCATATGTTGATTCATGATTTTCTTTTGTTTTTGTTCTATTGCAGAATATTTTTAAGGTGGTTATTTGCTATAAAAAGACAGGCCAGGAAAATCTCCTTCATGTTTTTCTTTTTTTATGCTCTGTTACTTCAACACAAAGGCATCTGCTGTGATGTTTATACCTTTGATAAAGTCTCACAAGTGTCAGCTTTCTTTTCATAGATATAAAAATATGGATATGTACTGATAAACGATCAGGATTATAATATTTCTGACTGTCTTAGGCAAAATTTCCCCAATTCAAATCGAATCGGTCGAATCAAATCGGGACCTTGTGAATTAGAATCGAATCTATTCTAGAAATCAGTGATGATACCCAGCCCTACTTGCTTTGAGTACCAATCAGGTGAAGCCAGATAATCTTTCACATCACACACCTGATCATTTCTCACAGCACACCTATGTGCCGCAACACAGTGGTTGGGAAACACTGGGCTAAACAATGAACTCTTTCCAGGATAAAGCCCACAACTATGAGATCCCTGATTCACACAATCAGATTTGTGTTTTCACAATGTAAGTGACTGATTGTTTCATTATCCAGATTTTGTGTTGCAGGACATTTAAAATGGGAAAAATGGTTGCATTTGAGAAATGTATTTATTCAGTGCTGTGTTCTTAGTATTCACCTGTCTTTTATGAAGCAGTGAGCTGCTGATTTTTATGGTTCTTTCTGCTTCAGTATGTTATCCAAACTCGTGAATTAAAGTTTGTCTCTCCAATATAATGATCATTAGTGTGAAGGTATGAATGAAATAAGAAAACACTTTAATCAAGCAGTTAAGGTTTTGGATAATATAATAGAAAACTTGTCAATTGGAGGTTTTTACAGCTGAAATGTGGTAATGCTCGTTGTAAGCTCATGAAAGAGAGTCTTCTGTAATGTTTTTTCATGCACAGTGGTCATAACAAAAGAGCACAGCACAAGTGATATTAATGGGATTTAAATCAGGCATGCACAATGAATTTCTTTGGAGAAGGTTCCCAGAGGTGTCTGACAACATTTAGGAGACGGTGTGATTTAAACAGTTACATATAGAGATAATGAAGGCATAGAAAGGAATTAAACTAAACAAATGCTTCAGTAAAGGTTGGAAGTTTGGATTATCCTTATTATCAATGGATCTTTCAACAAATTACCAAATTCCCAGAAGCAACTAATCTTTGCTTGTGTTCTTGCCTGTACTCCAATATGTTGTTTAGGTTGCAGTTTCTATTAGGAAACACTTTTCTCTAGACGGAGTATTCCAAAGTCTTAAAGGAGGCATTTCTTTATCGTTGAGAGTTTTTAGATGGATACAGAGGCTGGACTGTGTGATGGTGTGGTGAAACTGTCTTCCAGAACTCCAGCTGACCCAGTTAAAGGTTTGCATGAATGTGCTTGCACATGCATATGTGGAGTGCGTGAGTGTGTTGCCTGTGGAGAGTGTTGGGGTGGATCAAAAGGGCTTTGAAATGTGTCTTGGCTGGCCATGACAGATCAGTGGGCGACAATCTGCAAAGTGGCCCCTGAGAACCCCCTGTGGATGACCCCACATCTAGACTGAATGCAACCCCCTAATCCAGTGTGTCACCTCACACACCCAGGCCCTTCACCTACTGATGGTGCGATGAATAAAAGAGAAAGGGCCTCTTGCTGCCCTCACTCCCTGAGAAAATGCAGCAGCAGAAAGATGACCTTATAAGAAGGAGCAGATGAGATCAGATGGTGAGATGACAGGTCAGAGAAAGTGGAGGAGGTAAAACAAAAAAAAAAAAAGATGGGGTGGAGAGAGAAAGGGAGGGATTAAGGGAGAAAAAGAAGTGGGGCGGAGAAGAGGCAGTGAGGGCAAACAGTGAGTGCAGAGCGTTGTACTGTGGAGAGTGGGGACTGAGTAGGATTAAGTGGTCATGCCAGGCTTCTTGTGTGTGTGTGTGTGTGTATGTGTGTGTCTGGTTGAGTAATAGAGTGGCTACAATAGGGTTATTCTGATGTCACCAAACACAGTTCATGCACTCTGCAGGAACTGACCGTACACAAATACAGGCACGCAAGCAGATTTTTGCATTTGCATACCTTCAATAATGTTCTCAGACTGAGGACGTTAACTTTAACCAGCATGCAGCAAAATGCTGCTGTTCCTCTTCTTACAGTACTATAACAAACTGTACTGAATAAAATCTTGTTGGCCTGTCCATGAAGGTTAGCACAATCTCCCTGCAAAGGAACAAAATGTCATGAACTGGCTGTGCGGAGGCAGATGAGGACCCAAACGCAAAACTCACGGAGACAGGAGCTGAACTCAAAATCGCTGCTTTATTACAAAGAAATAGAACTAAACTGGCAAAACTAAACCAAGGACCGAGGGAACACCAAAAGGCACACAGGTTCGGGGAGGAGACATTGACAACGCGACACGGAACTGAGGGAGACGTGGACATAAATACACAGAGGGTTAACGAGGGAAGTGGGAGCACACGGGGAACACAGCTGACGCAGAGAATCATAACAAGACACGGCAGGAGCAAACAGAACAAGACGCATATTGACGAGAGACTGTCAAAGTAAAACAGGAAGTACACAGAGGTGCAGACAGGAGGAGAGAGAAAGCACGGGGAGAGCACAGACATAACGGGCTGGGGAAAACATGGAATAAAACACAAGTAGGGGAGACGAGGGCTCACCGATACACAGAGGGGCACACGGGGTAAAGTCACATGGGGAAATCAAATGAGGAACATTTTAACAGAACCACCTAGGAACCAAGGCATAAATGAAGAACAACATACAAAACACACGAAAACTACGAATGCTGGGCCAACATGGCCCAGTACCATGACACAAAATAGGTCATCTGAAGCAAGGGATGAGCACATCAGTGGGGGCTTTCTGCAGTATTGTGGGAATGATATTATAAAGGTTTGGTTAGGTTCAGGCCCAGAGATTCAGGCCTGTGCTAAAAGGTTTCAAGATTAAACATGTCACAAGTTAAAAGTTAAAGTTAAAAGACACAAGCGTGAAATGGCAAACTAACCCATGTCAACGTTTTGTTGACCCATTAATCTACCCTAGCCTTACCAATTTAGCTCAATTTCAATTGCATTTTATTTACATAAAAAAATCTGAACAACAGTTGCTCCAAGGTGCTATATCTTATGAGGTAAAGACTCAGGAAGTGGGAAGGAAAACGTCCTTTTAACAAGAAGAAACCTCCAGCAGAATCAGGCTCAGGGAAGATCAGCCTCTGGACTGGACATGGGGACAAGTTCGGGGTCAAGGAAGGGAAACAGTACAAAAGACACACCTAAATAGAGAGCAAGAGATTAATAATAACAATTAATTAAATGCATATTGGTGTATAAAAACACGGAGTGTGTAAAAGCAGTGAGTAAAGCAGAAACACACAGTGCATCAGTGGAAGCCCCCAGCAGCCTAGGCCTATTGCAGCATAACTATGGGAGGATTCAGGGTCACCTAATCCAGGCCTTAGTATAAGCTTTATAAAAAAGGAAAGTTTAAAGCCTAATCTTAAAAGTAGAGAGGGTGTCTGAAGAGGGGCCAGAGAGCTAAAGGCTCAACCTCCCATTCTACTTTCAATTAGACTTTACGGCTATGAAATAACACCTGGCACTGCTACTTATTCCCAAATGGTAAACTACACCAATTTTTGCAGGCCTTTAACACATCCATTAGTTGAGGTCCCGGCACATCTGGCACAGAGTGACTCATGCGCCAAAGGTTTCGAACTTTTTATCTTTTTTCCTGTGATGTGACTGTAGTGAACATTTTTAGTCTTTAAGGGCTAACAGCTGATTTCTGTATGGTTACATTTTGGTGTTTTAAGAGGAACATCAGAGTGCAGGGGAGATAAATGGAAATGAGCAAGTGTTTCTTGTACATATTTTTCAGTTCTTAAGTATTCTGCTTGGTTCATAGGTTAAGATATACTCATCCATCAAATCTTATGAAGGACCTCAGCACTGTGCTGTTTGACTCACCCCAGTATAAGACAGTGTTTGTGTTTTAAACAAGAGTGGACAAAGCAACAGTTTAAGATAAGATAAGATAAGATAAGATAAGTTTTAACCACCACGGCCTTGGAGAGATTCTTTTTTAACCATTATTGTTCAGAGGTTGTGCTTCCTTGAAGTAACTGATTGAACAGGCTCTACAGTGATGAATTGTGGTAAATAGACTTTGTTTGTTCTACTCTGGCAGCTCCAATAAAGAAGTGAAGATAGTTCAGAGCACTTCATAATGTACAGTTGTGTCCAGTGTGGTGACATGTTGCTAGGAGAATAAAGGCACAGGGATTCCATATGACTTCAGGGCAAAAGAGTCAGATAGCTATTATCCATGCTTTGAACATGAAAACACTGTTCCACTGAATAGTGTGCAGAAAAGAATAGTGAGCCCTGAACTGCAGAACACAGAGGTGCCCACTAGAACATGCTACGGCATGAGCACAACAATGACATAAATGGAGCACGAAGATAAACACAAGTCCCAGCTTTCCATTGGTGATAGTGTTTGTTTGTTTGTTTGTTTTTCCAACACATTTCCAAACATTTCTGATATATAACTGACTTATAGTCCCCTTTCCCCTTTTCTTGTCTCTCCATGTTACAGTTTATATATTTCTGTCTTGTAGGGTTACATTGCTCAGTCTCCATGAACGAAATCTAAATTTAGCATTAGGACTGTTATCAGGGAAGGTTAAAGGTACATTAGATCAGATTGTGGTAGTCACTAAATCCCAATGTGTCTTATTTTGTAAATGTTAAGGTTTGTTGGGTTTTAAAGGAACTCACCACAAATGTAAATGCTAAAATCAGTTCTCTTGTTTTTGGTGGAAGTCCCAAGTCTAGATTTCCCACCAGTGACGTTTGTTTTTTGGACTAAGCCAAACTAGAATGCAGTGCTACTGACCTGATGCAGGACAGGTCATGACCTGCCATGCTTTTTCACTTCAACTGATCATTATCATTGTGTCTGTTCTTACATTACTGTTTAATCAAAATAAAACTAGACAAACTTGGGCCTATGATCACCAAGTATTAAAATTCCAGTAAATTTAAAAAAAAAATTAAATATGGCTACCTCAGACTGTGTCCGGCAACATTGCTATTGTTAGAGCTTCCTGAGGTCCCATGACAGCTGGATCATTACAGTTGAAGAAAGCATGAAGCACCATCCAGAGCTGAAAAATGGATGATGCTTCATTTCCCCAAAAATCTACTTCTTTTAATTGCCAGTTGAGGCTGGCTCCAAATCCATGTCATTCTCCATAGACTTGCATGTAAAATTTCCTACTTCAGCTTCATGGAACATGCAATTCTCTAACAAATATGTCTATGAAGTTTAAATTATTGTGTTTGTTGTCTGCTATTTAGAATGAATTAGCAACCTACCTTACATGATTCATCTACACAATTTATCAATCTAGCTTTCCAGCAGGTATCAACAATTTTTAGGCAAAGAGCCCTTAATTAGCAAAGCAGCACATCAGGAGAACACTCCTTTAAGACTGTGAAATGTTGGGATTAGAGTATTTAAATGAATCATACATTAAGATTTGTGGCAGGCAAAACCTGTCTTATTTTGGTCATTTTTAGTATTTTTAACCAATATGAACTCCCTTATTAGGAAAGCCACTGTTTACACCCTGTATCCACAGAGTACATCCATGTCAGTTAGTGAGAAGAAAGTGAAGGCTTCCAAAAATCATCTGAAAACCAGTGTTTTCCGAATTAGGTGAAATAACTCAAAGTGAATCTGCTGCTATCCATTCTTGTGTGAATGGTGGCTGTGACAGTCATATAACACCACTACAAAAACATAAGATCGATCCACGAATCCCTGTCTACGCATTTAACAATTCTGTGTGTTGGGATTTTACAACTAGTTCCAAGAGTGCAGCCAAGTGGTATTCGCAGCTGACTAAAGGACACGGTTGGCTAATTCACATGGGCTCTGTAATCAATATATTTGATGGAGCTGAGGTGTCTGTGGTCTGTCACTCTCCTAAGTGTGCCTATGTTTATTCAGTCAAATATGCACCTATTTAATAATAATAACAAAAAACACAGAATATCTGCTGGATTCCTGAGTGCAGGCAGAATATATACACATTTATGTTCTTGCCCCACCTACACACACGCACACACACACTCAGTTTTACACATTTGAGTGCAAAGCGCCCTTCTCGGACACTAAAAAAAACTTTCTGCACAATCACACTCAAAGACACACACACACACACACAGACACACACTGCTGTGACCCCAGAGAGCAGGCCAGCTGTGTGTGTGCTGGAGCAGTAACCCCTGTGTTAATTATAAATCAATGGGCCAACTGTAAACGCACAAAGAGAGCATCTCTGGCACACATGACTTCTTCCATGCATGTCAACATCCATAGGGTATATAAGCCGTTTAAAGTGCCGGGGCCTCTGCAATATTCATGGCTGATTATAACAGATGGTAGGCACACACAGAGTAACACACTGCACTGATACTGAACAATGATACAAACACAAACTTAGAGAGGAGTTGAGGGTTAGGGCTGGGGATCACATGCTAATAAGCACTGCATGAAGGATCAATTTCAGGACATTTAAAAGTTTGAATACTGTGATATTATCCACTGGTTCGAGGCTGTTAGATGTCTATAATCACCAATGACTGTCATGGTAAACTTATGTCTATGATAGACTATGAAGCTGTTATGTTTTACTGACTTGGGCTTTGCTGACTTGGATTCACTGATCATTTATTTACAAAATTTGTATGTATCTTAAGAGGCAGAGTCTAGGAGAAAATCACTCCCTTCTTTTATGTTATTTTTTTGATAGATAGACGTGGGAAATAATGCTGTACAAATCTTCGTTACTGTACTTAATTAGAATTTCCAGGTATCTTTTCATTATTTCAGTAGTTATTTTTCTGAAAACTATTTTCAAAACAGGCTCGTTACTTTTGGTTCGACGCATTTGAGGGAAAAATCAAACTGATTTGAACCTGTAACTCATGAAAGTCATGTTCGTTTATTGTTGAACAGGCAGGTAATTTCAAAAGCTGCGTTTCTGTCAGCTCAACAAACGTCAGCAAACACACAAACTGTTTGTGTATACTTTGTCTCGCAGTGCATTGCCAGCTAAAGCTCCAGTCGCTGAATTTCACAGGGAGAGAAAAGAAAGAGAGTTAAATTCACTCAGAGATGGAGAAAGATAAGAAAGAGGACAGGAAAGTGAGAACAGAGGTTAGATTTTAAGGTAAGCACTGCTCAGTGGTTTTTAATAAAATGGACATTTAAAGCTCACATGTAAGTCCTCATGTTTTTAAATCAGATTCTCTCTGACTTTGTTTCTCTGCGAGAGTTTGTGTTGAATTATGTTGAATTTATAAAATGCATCGCTAATTTATAAAAACTTTGGAGCTATCTCAACTAGCAAAGAGCAGTGTAGGGACTAACGCGTTATTAAGTAACGTGTCACAGTCATTATTGTGGTAACGAGCACGATAACTAGTTATTATGCCAAAATCAAGAATGCGTTAATGGTTACTGGGATTTAGATAGGGTCGTTATTCCTTACTTCGAGTGCTGCGTTCGACTTACCTCGGAAATCGGAACACGGCCCTGGGAATGATGTCACGCGCGAGTAAACAGAGTTCTGGTTAGCCTCGTCAGAGAAGTCGGAATTCCAATATGGCAATGCCTGTTTTGCTAGCCCTCCACAAAAACAAATTACTACTAAACACATATGCAGCCATAGCTGTACTCGGTGGGCCGATGGTAATTTTTCTTTTTGATGGGCCAATGTTTTTTTTTTCTTTTTCTTTTTCCGTAACGGTATAAACAATGACAGGTGGTGGATTGGCCAGATGCTGGCAGATGTGTAAAAATAACTCAATTGTTTGGTGGTGGCTATCGCGGAGCTTCCACAGATTCAGTAACATTAGCAAGTGGTGGAGGTCAGCAGGTGGATGAGGGAAAGGGGAGGCAGGAGGAGGAGAGACCCGAGGCGGCCGCCGGTCTGAGTGTCAGGTGAACTGAACTTCAGGTAAGAAGTTATGACCTGCAGTCCATCTGGGTCAGATATAAACCAAGTTTAGGTGGAGTTTATTTTCATTGTCCTGACTTTTTACAGTCAGTTACAATAACTTGTACTGTGTACTAGCTAGCATGACAGAGTTTCTATACAGCTGGGCGGGTGCTGTGATGTTACTGATGTTGAACTTTATTTTATTCATAAGGTTAATTTCCAACCGTCCCCTAAAAAACGGAATCGTCTTGTATTCAGAGAAAATATTACGGGTTTCGTATTGAGCTGAAAAGGATCGCGATTTGTCCCATACTTCAGCTACAATGAAACAAAGACACAAAGCTGGAGTTTTTCTGTCTTTACGCTGCACAGCTGCCTCTTCTCTCATTCTCTCCCCCTTCCTCCCCTGTTGCTACTTCAATCATGAAACTGATCAATGATCAGCTGATCAGCTTTTCTCTCTTGTTTGTTTATCGCCCACTTTGCGCCAGAAAGAGGGAACCAGCGGAGGTCGCGCTAAACAACAGCAGCACGTTTAAGCTTGATAAGCTGTTGTTGGAATTTATTTAATATTACCTTCTAGTATCAGCTGATGTTTGCTGGAGCCACAGCTGTAAAAGCTGTTGGTCATGATGTCGGTTTGGATATGTGGTGAGAGGGAAACATGAAGATGAAACCAGGAGATATCCTTACTGGATCATCAGAGCTGAACAGGTGATGGAGAAACAGGTTTACCTTTTGGGTGACATGAATGAGTTAAAGTTATGAACTGTTCCTGAGAGACAAATAACACCAGGATCCTTTTTTTTTTACAGCTGGTAACTGTGCAGGGGCGGATCTTACAAAGTTTTGCCAGGGGGGGCAGGTAGGGCATTAACAGGGAAAAGGGGGGCACAAAGAAATACTTTTCTTTCTTATTTTCATTTAAAATGTCTAGCTTTTAACAAATAATTATCTGAATCTTACAACAAATGTTTTAATCTGATGTAAAATGTATAGAAATCCATTATTGTACATAGTAATTTTTTTCATGGTCCCATCATAATTTCTCCAAAAGTAAGTACTGTATTTGATGCCAGTATTTTCCCACATTTTCTAGATTCTGTACCAGTACTGTGTGTAAAATGCCATCAAAAAGTCAATTAAGTTTTATTCTTTCTCACTTGTCTTTCTATCTCCTTTCACTTTTTAAAGGTTGACATGTTAGAAAAATATTTTGCCCTGCCATGCTGTTAATTGATGTGGTAAATAAATAGTTTATGAAAATATCACTAAATCTGTCATTTATTATTTTTAATATTCAGTAATGATTATGTCTCACCTCTAGTCTTCTCTGTCTTAATTTCAGGTTTCCGCCATGTGTTGTAGATAGTTCAGGAGGTTAACTCGACTTCTACTTTCAGGTACTGTTTAGAATACCAGAATAGGGAGGATGGTGTAGGTTTGAGTTTATTAGATTGAGACATATATACCAACAAGACAGAGTACATCACTGTCACAACAGAGTTTGTTTTCATTCAAATGCTTTATGGTTTTTCCTATAATGGTGTGCCGGTCTCTAGTCAAAACGCCCGGGCCGATTTCTTGTCCCAGTCCAGCCCTGTATGCAGCTCCTCTGCAGTCTGGAGTTACCTACATCTTCCTACTCAGAAGGCAGAACTACCGAGTTCCGAGTACAATCGAAAGCACCACGACTGCAGTTTCCGTGTTGGACATAAAAAGTGCACGTGCCGCTGCGACGTAGGCTAGAATCATGCCAGCAGTCGATGACGGTCCAGGGGTGGGATTTCACTCGTGGAAATATGCACAAGTGGCACAGTGCACTTGTGGCAAGATAGTGCTAACATGTAAGCAAGCTAGAAGATGGGTATCCTTGCTGGATATCCAGTTAGGGAAGCAACACATTAATAAGAGAATTCAGAGTAAAAACAAAGTTACCTTTCCTTAGTAACTAGTTACTTTGAAAGTAAAGAGTAACTTGAAGTAACTGAGTTACTTTTCATAGAAGTAACTAGTAATGTAACTAAGTTAATAATTTAAAGTAACTTACCCTGGTAAATACTGGTAAAGAGGATGTCGTTTTCACAACACTGCCTGCCTCCCGAGGTCCCTATATATGCATGTAAACCTGCGTCAAAAAGTTCACTGAACTCGATACAAAAAGAATGTTTTCCTTCATGATTTGGGTGAACTTAGCGCAGCTGTAGGCTTTGTTTCTTTTGGTCACACCAAGGTATGTCATAGATTAACTGACTGAATTCCACCTTCATACCAACTTTATACCGTCTAGAAAAAGGACACCATAAACAGTCTACTGTCCATTAGGATGGAAATCATCCAGGACAGCTCACCAAACATCTGCTGACATCATGTTGAATTTTGTTCTGTAAATTTGCAAAGAGCAGTAAACCTCAGAGCAGCATCAGCAGGTCAACTGATCACAGACTACGTTAGGTAAATCTACTGGACCGCTCAATAGAGGTTATTGTGTTGTGATTCTTTTCCCCACACTGAGCCACTACAACTGATTTTAGGGTTCCTTCACCTGATGAATCCACTTTAACTCCTGACTGTACTCATTTTCCTGTTTAAACACAAAGTCAGCTTCTACAATGTAGGCAACAGAAAATAGAGCCTTTTAAAAAAATGCCTTTCTTTTTTCTGCTCATGTTCTGCTGAACTGATTCAAGCTGAGTGCATTTATTAGAATTAAAATTTAGCCTAAAATACAGTTTGTATTCCCATCTACTGATATTATTTTATTATTACATTAATATAGCACAAGGTTCAGTTAGATTTGCACATAAATAGCTGCTAGAAACGTCCTCCAAAGCTACTCCAAAGGCTTTCTAAATTTCAGTACATTTCAAAGCTTGTACTTTTCCACTATTACTTAGTAAAGAAGTTGAATCATTACTTTTTACTGGAGTATTTTTAACACTAGTCTGTGTACTTCTAAGTACACCATGTCTGTACTTTTGTTACCTCTCGTTATGGCAGAAAAATGTTTTTTTTAAGTATTTCCTGGAATCTTATGAGCTATTTCCAATATATTTGATTGCAAAATGCTTTTACAGGTTTGGAAAATAGTTTCATTTTTATAAGCTGAAACTTAATTAGCCCCCTGTGAGAACATTGCAAGAGAACTGAGTACCAATTGAGCTTTGTTTAAATACCACAGTACCAAAGAATTACTGGTACGGGTATTATGTATTTTGAATGGTTTACACATTTGTAATGTGAGCCCCAGTTTGAGTCTAGGAGGAGACAGGAAGGGCATCCAGCATAAAAATCTGCCCAAACAAAATATGCAGCTCTTACACAACGACGACTCCTCATGAATAAAAGGGGAGCTGAAAGAAAACTTCTTCTCCTGTGAATTTTGAGTTTATCAAACAAGAAAACAATCAGCGAACAATGTTATACATGATTTAAACCTATAGTGATTTTTATTTTTCAAATTTTCTTAAGCCATTACAGTAATATGAGTATTGTGATTTTTTTTTTTTTTTTAACAAAAGTCATTTTGAAATGAAAATCTGATATCATAACAGCCCTAAAAGTAAGCCAAAAAGTTGGTTAGTTTAAAGTGAATGAAACAGTTAAACGTAACTCATAATTTAAAAGTATAGAAATAGAAATAACAAGAAACAAAAAGTAATAAATAGATCAAAAGTTGCAGAGAATATGGTTCTTATTCAGTGTTTTACACAACATGCCTCATTCAGTCATTCACACAAGGACTTTTTTCTATGCTTAAGTGCTTTCTGTCTAACCTTAAACCAGTGGTCCCCAACCAGTGGGCCACAGACCGGTACCGGTCCGTGAGTCGTTTGGTACCAGGCCGCAAGAGTTGAGGCTCGGGTGTGAAATTTATGGTTTTCGGGGTTTTTATCATAAACTCGGTTTCGCTTTGTCTTTTCCCATGTTGTAGTTGTGTGTCGTATTTTGAAAGAAATTTGGATTATGCGTTACCATAGCGACCCGAGAGCGTTAAGGGGCAGAGAGGAGGATGTTACTCTCAAAGTTGTTGGTGCATTTCAGGAGGACGCTGCTAATAAAGTTACACCATGACACAGTGAATTCACATTTATTATTATATTTACAAAATACCACATTTTTTGTCTTGGTCATTTTATTTTGTTATATTTATCTGTGAAACCTGGCCCGTGAAAATATTGTCGGACATTAAACCGGTCCGTGGCGCAAAAAAGGTTGGGGACTGCTGCCTTAAAGCACACATTGACACTCTGATGAATGCGCTGGGGACCAATTTGGGGTTAGTATCTTATCCTAGACTGGAGCAAACAGGAATTGAACCACCAACCTTCCAGTTAAAAGATGAACCATGCTACCTGCTGAGCTACTATTGATAATCTTGGTAGCATTGGTACTGCTACAAGTAAATCTAACCAAAAGTCATGGACAAAAGTGGCTTAAAGCACTAATGCAGTAAATAGTGCAGCAATAATTGAAAGTAATTATTGAAATTTTTCTTACTAAAAGAGTTTATAGCAGTTACTTAGAGTAAGTTTGTTCTTCTCTTTTTATCTGGCACCTGTTGTATTCAGAGCCATTTCCTACTCTTGTAGTTGAGAAAGCATTTTAACACAGGATTTGTTAACGTCAATCTTTTAGCTGACAGTCACAAAGTAAGACTAAACGCTAGGGCTTTATTTCCCAGCAAATACAAGGTATGATTGGCAGGGTTAAATATAAATATGGTCATTTTCAGTTCAGTTCAGTGTGTCCCCATGCAAACACTTCACAGACAGTCACAGGCATCAATCATGCATAAAGAAACACACATGCCACGGCTGCCACTGTAACCTCAACATGTGTGTTGTCTCTTTAACGCAACATTAGGGTGGGATGGAGAGGGGAAGTGAGAGGAAGGCAAAGGGACAGCAATCAAGTGGCTGTACAAATTACATATAACTACTTGTACAATTATGGGTCTAAATTACTAAATGCAGTCTGTCATAACAGAGAGCACTCATCACAAGAATAAGGTTGAAAATAGTGCGTGCATCAACAGAGATAGCAATATCAACACAACTTTTCTTCCTTGTGACTCTCACTAGCTATGTCTCAGACTCTCTTTAGGCAATTTTTGTATACTTATGAAACATGTGTTTTTTATGGTCTTGTTTTATGCCATGCATCTATTTCCTGTGGTGGCCACTGTAAGTATCCAAAAAGAACAGTTTGTGAAAGAACACTGATGGGCGAGGTCGCTAAGGTGTCAAACACAGATGTCTGAGCGGGAAGGAAACCGCTGGCAGAATGGCAACTCGCCTCGACAAGTTTTACACCTGACCCTGCTTCCCATGAGCCGGTGCACACTTCTCGGCTGCAGGCGCAAATACACAAACAGAAGGAAGTGAAGGAGACCACAGCATCGAGAGGCGACTAATAGAAAGAAAGCAAGGAGGAGACAGAGAGGGAGGGAGAGATAAGGAGAGGGAAACACACCGTCTATAAATCACTCTATCTGACAGTGAGGGAGGGAGTGAGAAAGAGAGAGAGCCGATGAAGTGATAAAGAGTATCTTTTTCCCACATTATTCAAAGTTATGTAACATACTGTAGAGTACTGGTAGGAGTCATTGTAAACAAATGCTGCCACACGTACATTTATGCATTTATGCGTCTATAACACAGACGAGCCACAGTGGGCATTCGCATTCTCCGTCTGTGTACCTGCACACACACACATATTCTCACATATATTCTGTGGAAACACAGAAATATGTGTATTGGTTCCAGCCTGGTTTCAGGGTGATGGGTCTTATGGAAAGAATATGAGCAAGAACAAACAGAAGGAAGGGGAGAGAGCAGCTACGTGATGGATCAGTGTTTGTGTGTGAGAAAAAGGAAGAGCTGAGGAATGACAGGCAAGACAGATGAGCGAGTGGAGAGAAATAACATGTAAAGACACACACACAGAGCAAAGCGATATACAGAAAAAGAACAAAAGCTGCCTAGAAAAGAAAAAAAAAGTGGAGGAGGCCAATGGCAAACGTTCACTACAATGCTAATTTTAGCAAGCTATCAGTCAGCTATGGTTTTTCCTAGTTAGCTTCAGTGGCTGAGTACTGGAAGGTGGAAATAGAAAAAGGTTTGTGAGTCGCTAGTCATAGTGTTAGTGTGATGTTTCATCATTATGTGAATACCAACATGGAGACAAAAACAAAACTCACCTGCACCTCCTACTACTTATCTTTACCGGGCTTGTTTAGCCAAAATGTAAAATTGTTGTTTAGCTTGAAGCATCGCTAATGGCCAATGCTACACAAACAGCTGCTAGCAAATCATATTATATGCTACATCATACAAATGGCATCTTTTAAAACATTTACGACCAAAAATTGCACTAAGACTGAGAACAGTGGGCTTTACGGGCGTCACTACTTTGGTTGATCAGTTTAACTGCTTTACATGGGCACTGCTCTGAATGTTTTAATGTACAGTTAGATTTGCAATATTGCTTAGGTTTGTTTCAGTTGCTCTGTAAAAGGTTAAAGTCTGTACTAAAAACTGTGCTTGTTAATTTACTTTGTTTTGTAATCACTTTTTTAAGAGAGGATTTTATTGTAAGTGTTAATGGTGCTAGCAGTTTCCATATAAATTCTCAGAACACATATACTGCACATGAAAAATACATATTTAATGAAATCAAAATAGTTGCGTGTTAACAGTCTTAACATCCAGATTTGATGAGGTGTCATCTATCTGATGCTCTACTTACACAACAGAGTTCAAATAATCTCTCAGGAAAATGAGAATTGAAAGAAATGCACGATTTTTAATAGCATCATTTTAAAAGATCACACTCGTGATGAAAGACATACAAAAGCGTGTCTGATCTACAAATTTTAGTCTAGAAAATATGCAGTTATTACATATAATATAGAATGGATATAAGATGCCCTGCCATACGACTGGAATCCATTGTGTTCAAGTCTTCACATCAAACAGAAAGGTATAAACTGCCTTTGGAACAGGGCTGGCCTCATTTTTGTCATGTGACAAATCCTTTTGCCAAATGGCTTTTTTTAACTTTGAAGTGAACTCAGGTAAAAATGTTAGTTACACCAGAAGAATGTTAGACTTCTGATACAAAACCTTACACTCACATTGTGTATAGGGAAGCTCAATCATCAACTATAGGCAATAAAAATCGAAAACCTGAATGAAGTTCAGTTTGATGAAGTTTTATTTGTAATTTCAAGTCATGTGACTCAAGTTCTTACTTGATAAGTATGTGCCTCTAAATCTCCTACATCTAGACAAGAAAAATCAATGAATTATATTTATTTAGCTTTCACGTATAAAAGCAAGAATAAAGACTCAGGACAGGTAAGCGGGGGGAGGGGGAAAGTGATTGATTTCATTTGTCTAGAAAAAAATTGCCTGTATGCTAAAATTGCAAAGCAGATGAGAAAAGAAAAAAATAAGTGAGAAGGTGCAAAGATAGAGCGAGCGAGCAATAAGAGCTGAGCAAAAGTGCCAAAGAAAGGAGGAGGAGTGAAAAAGAACATCAAATGAAGGAGGGTAGAGGAAGGATGGAGGAAAAGAAGAGAGATAGTGACAAAGAGGAGAGAGGAGGCTGCCAGTGTTCTCGCTCTCTGTGAAGCATCTTAAGGCCTCAGACTCTCATGTATATTAATGGCGCTGCGATATGACAATGGTGACACAAAGCCTGTTTACAGGGAGCTGGCTGGCTGCAGCCAGGTTGAAGCTGTTTAGCATGCGAAGCTGCAGGGATTTATCACGCTGCACCCATGTTGGAGGCTGCTCAACTTAATACAGCAACACAGCTTTCTGTACAGTGCATTTACATTTTACTTTTACTTTTTAGGCATTTAGCTGACACGCTTATGCAGAGCAACTTACAATGTGAGCGAGATTTAAAAAAAAACAACACACACACACACTAGGATCCATACGAAAAGATTACAAGCAGATTGGTTGCAGGACGTCAAAGGTCAGGGGTTAAGAGGTCTTATAATACCGCTACATCAAACAGAGAAAAGTTTGAGAGAGAACTACAGTGAAAAGCTAAATCTTCTAATCTATGGCATTTAAGAAAAACACTGAATTTGGAACAAAACTTGCTCTGAAAAAAGGTTGTCTGGTGTTTCAGAGAAAGTCAGCGGGTAATACGACATATACGGTGTATCAAAAAGAATCATCCGATTTCAGAGTGTTTTAATACTAGTACTACTAATGTATTACTAATGTTCACTAGTAATGACATAAACGAGTACAGTTTGAAAAGAGGGGGTTTGTGAGTTTCACAAGGTTGCCTGTACATGGCATAACAACAGCAGTGACATGCCCACAAAACTATAGGACAGGTTTGACTATCGTATGAATAGTCTCTGGATGTCTCTGGAGGGTACACATTGACCACTGGTGAACAATCATAGTTTCAAACAGCTTTAGCTGACTTTTTGGCTAATGCTAACGGACGCCTCAAACAGCGTTACTGGTGAATTGCAATGTTGACCCTGGACCAACGATGACGTAGGAGCGACACCAACCCTAGTATATTAGATTGTGTGATTTAAGATTTATGAACTTTGCCTATAAATCAATAAAAATATGTTGGTTAAACTCAAAGCATCAAATTTCCTTGCCTTGAAAAAGCACTTCCCCCATTAAATTCAAATTCAAATTCAAATTTTATTTGTCACACACACGCAACCATACACAGTATGACATGGGGGTGAAATGCTTGTAGCTGTACAATGCCCGACCATTAAATGACAGAAAAAAAGTTTTACAATATTTACAATTTACAGGTTACAACACAATTTACAAATTAACTTAGGAATTTACAGTAAAGAATGTGCAAATAGCAGAAGAGATTATAAAGATTATAAAGATTATAAATTATAGGAATTATAGGATTATAGGAAATGTGTGTGATGTGATGTGTGTGAGAGTCCAGTCTTATAGTGATGTGTGTGGGAGAGTCCAGTCCTACACCTGGTTCAGGGCCCGAATAGCCTGGGGGAAGAAGCTCCTCCTCATTCTTTCTGTTTTGGCCTTAAGGGAGCGGAAGCGCTTCCCAGACCTCAACAGTGAGAAGAGTCCATTGTTGGGATGGGAGAGGTCCATCATAATCTTCCTAGCTTTGGACTTGCACCGCTTGGTGTAGATGGACAGCAGGTCAGGGAGCTCTGATTGAATGATGCGTTCTGCCGAGCGCACCACTCTTTGCAGATCTCGTCTGTCCTGCTTGGTGCTGTTCCCAAACCAGGTGCAGATGTTTGCCGTCAGGACGCTCTCGATGGTGCAGGAGTAAAAGTTCTTGAGCACCTTCAGTGGCAGATGGAAGTCTCTAAGTCTTCTGAGGATGAAGAGACGCTGACGGGCTTTCTTAACCAGGGTGTTGATGTGGCAGGACCATGACAGGTCCTGAGTGATGTGGACACCCAGGTATCGGAAACTGTCCACTCTCTCCACTGGCGTGCCACTGATGATGAGGGGTTTGTAATTCCTCGCCTGCTTTGTAGTGAAGTCCACGATCAGCTCCTTAGTCTTGCTGATGTTTAGGAGGAGGTTATTCTCCTGGCACCAGGTCTCCAGGTTCCTAATCTCCTCCAGGTAGGCCGTCTCGATGTTGTCGGAGATCAGGCCCACAACAACAGTGTCGTCAGCAAACTTGACAATGGAGGTGGTGTCTGATGTGGCTACACAGTCATAAGTGTACAGTGAGTACAGCAGGGGGCTTAAAACACAGCCCTGAGGCACTCCAGTGCTGAGTGAGATGGAGGGGGAGACTTGTTTTCCCACCCTCACTGATTGGGGTCTGTCTGTGAGGAAGTTGAGGATCCACTGACACAGTGATGAGCTGAGTCCTAGATCCGTCAATTTGGTGAAAAGCTTAGAGGGAATTATTGTGTTGAATGCTGAACTGTAGTCCACGAACAGCATCCTAACATAATTCCCTCTGCCAGTGTCCAGGTGACTCAGGGATGTGTGGAGCAGGTGAGATATGGCATCGTCTGTGGAACGATTAGTCCGGTAAGCAAACTGAAGTGAGTCGATGGTGGCAGAAAGTGAAGAAGTGATGTGATCTCTCATCAGTCTTTCAAAACACTTCATCACAATTGAAGTCAGTGCTACTGGACGGTAGTCATTGTGGCAAGCGGGCTGTTGTTTCTTTGGAACAGGGACAATAATGGACTGTTTGAAGCACGTGGGAACCACAGGTTGGGCCAGGGAGAGGTTGAAGAGCTCCGTGATCACCGGTGCTAGCTGGTCAGTGCAGGCTCTCAGGACCCGGCCAGGGATTGCATCTGGTCCTGCTGCCTTCCTGGTGTTCACCCTCCTGAAGGTGTTCCTCACGGCATGCTCTGTGATGATGAATGCATTTTCTTCACTGGTGCACTCTGAGCGCGCGCAGCCGTTTGTTGTTTTAATTGCTGCGGCGTCAAAGCAAGCATAAAACGTGTTCAGCTCATCAGCCAGTGAAGCATCGGCATTCATCATTGAAGAAGCTGGTCGTTTATAGTCCGTTATAGTCCGCAGTCCTTTCCACAGGCTCCTAGAGTCGCACTGTCGTAGCTGTGACTCTAGTTTTTGATAGTTCTTCCTGCTGTGTCGTCCGCTAGTTTCCCGATAAATCCCACAACCGCTTCCGTAAACATGTTGATGTCATCAGAGCTGCGCCGAAACATGTCCCAGTCTGCGTCATCCAGTGCGTCCTGCAGCGCGGCCACTGATTGGTCCGTCCAGCGAGCGACCTCCCTCCTGATTGGTGGTTGCTGCTTTAGCCTTTGTTTGTAAGCAGGCATGAGGAAGATGGCGGCATGGTCCGATTTTCCAAATGCCAGCAGGGGCTGAGCCTTGTAACAGTTCTTGAACAGGGTGTAGCAGTGGTCTAATGTCCTAGTGCCCCGGGTGGGGCAGTTGATGTGCTGGTGAAGGTTGTGAAATGTCCGTTTGAGATTCCCTCTGTTAAAATCCCCCATAACAATGAGTGCGGCATCTTTGTGAAGTGTTTGTTGATGTGTGAGAGTCTCATGTAGCTCACATAAGGCAGTGTCCGAGTCCACGTGAGGCGGAATGTAAACAGTGCAGGCAATGACCGCAGTGAATTCCCAAGGGAGATAGAAAGGGCGACATTTAACGATCAAAAGTTCCAGATTGGGCGAGCAAGAGCGTGTGAGTGGGGAGATGTTTGTGCTGTTGTTCACCATCAAACACACTCCACCACCTCTTTTCTTCCCCGACTCCATTGTCCTGTCCATGCGGTAAACCGAAAAGAACCCCGTCGGCTGCACGGCGTGGTCTGGTATCGCTGGGTTCAGCCAAGTCTCGGTGAAGCAGAGGAGGTTGCAGTCCCAAATGTCTCTCTGGAACTTGATTCTGGCTCTGAGGTCATCAAGCTTGTTCTCGATGGATTGAACATTGGCTAGCAGGATACTGGGCATGGGTGCGCGGTGTGCGCGAGCCCGTAGCCTGTTCCTGATGCCGGCTCGTTTACCTCGAGGCCGTCGCTTAGGGTCGCGTCCTTTGTTCTCTCTCAGGATCTCCTTTGGCCAGGTTGGGTCCGGAGTTAAACATGGTGAAATGTTCGTGTATTGTAGACCAATAGAAACCAAAGTGTCTCTACTGTAGCGAATTTGTGTGTTTTGCATGATGCCCATGCAAGATTATGGCAGATATAGCAAAAAGTGACGAAAAACTGCAAAAAGTGGAGAAGTTGGGGCAGAGCATCCAGCACGGCAGCCGACCTCACCGGCGCCATTTTGTTGTTAACTTTAAGTTCACCTTTACCTGTAACCACAAAAATAAAATACTCATTTCCTCCTAGATTCTTCCAAGGTGCTTTCTTGCACAATGAATAAGTTGCTATAGATTCAAAAATGAATATTCCTGGTTTGATTTTGTGTTACTCTTCTTTTTTTTTTTTCCAGCTGCCTGTTTTACAGAAAAGTTAAATTTCATTTGACTTTCTTATTCTGTGAAGCAGAGCCCTGAATGTCCAAGATATGTCTGAGAGTCTGTTTTCATTTGCTCTTTAGCGAGCTACTTTTTCATTAGATTTCAGTGTCCCGGTGAGGTTCAAACCCTGCCAAGAATGTGGGTTTTTTCATACTTTTCTTTAAGACAATAGCAACTTTTGAAAATACCTTTAGGCCACAGTTGTTAGATATTGATCGACAAAAACCTGTTGAAAGTTAGTTCTGCAACAGACACATGCTGTCTATATTCCACACGTAGGAAATGCACACTTTAATTAACTAATCATTTCCATTGAATGAGTAGAAAAAATGCATTGTATCTCATGAAGACTTTGAACTAAATCTGTTGTTACAAGCAAAACAAGTTTAATGTGATCTGTTTTCATTTTTAGTCTTCTGGAAATGCTTTTGAAAACCACCTGCCATTGTGAGAGATTATTTTCTGGACACTCAATAAGCATTTTAGCAGGATTACCATATAAATACTGGGTAAGTGCTCCATTTGCTCTGAATACTGCCTCATTTCTTGATAATAGAAATGTTTCTTTGAGATTCTGCTCTATACAGTAGGTCCTGGTCTGCAGTTCAACAAGAAGGAAAAGCTGAAAAGCTGCGGCTAAAATAACTAATTAAAAACCAACAAAGTCAAGCTGTCTGGCTCCATCCACACGTATACAGGTATTCTTTTAAAATGTGGATTTTATGCTTTTGTTCTGAAAAATAATTCAGTCTACATGAAAGAACAGGAAGAAAAAAAAAGACGTCAAGCTGTATCAAGAGCAACAGCACAAAGCAACAGGTGGTGATATAACCCTAACCTTATAGAAATGTTGGCCGATCATAAGCCTACAAACAATAATGCTGACGTCAAAAGAGATAAAAGCACGCACCTTTGACACTGAAAGATAAAATATCTGTTCTCCTCGTCCACATGTAAATGTGAGTTTCTGAAAATGTTCCCCCTGGAGTGAGTTTTTCAAAAGCTCCATTTGCAGTGACCTAAAATGTTGGTTACGTGTACACAAAAGCTATGTTTACCAAAATACCTGTGCATGTGTATGCAATATTTAAGCCCTGTCTACTAATATAGTCAGAGAAAAATTAACTGCATTAGTAACACACATCCTTTCTACCCATTACACATTAGAAGGCCTTCTCTCAGCCTCAGATTTTTGACAGCATAGACAAACATGTTGTATCTTCTCTACAACAGTAATATTTCCCTGGATGATGTTTCCTTATCATACATATTGCACCAGCAAACAGCTGGGCTGTGTGGGTGAACTGTGACCCAAATGGCCAAAACTGTAAGGGGCACTACACGGATCACCATAACAGTTTTCTGTGTGGAAGTCCACTGTAAGGTGCCCATTGAATTCTCTCTTTGGAGGCCTGTTTAGGATAAGTGCCCTGCCCATACAGCCCCACACTACCCCCACACCTGCCCACTGTGGGCCCACATGTGAATGCTTGCTGGGATATTATTTCATTTTGATTGAGTGAGCCAGAAGTTGCCACATTTAGATGAGAGGATAAACTGCAAAGTTATCACCTAAGCTGCAGGTATGGACTATATACAATGTACGACAACTCTTCCAATAGAATACCAGGATGTCACTCACTTAAACTTAAGCATGAACTTCTTCCGCGTAATAGGCTATTATATTTATTTAGTAATTCTAATAATTGCTTCAAAAGGAAGAAACACCATAAAGTCCAGGTCAGTGGCTGTAATTAGCAGAGGTGGGTCTAAAAGACATCTACAGCTGTTAGTGTTGGGACATCTGTCTGTGTCTAATGTTTAGAATTACAGCACTGTTGTGTCTCCAATAAAAATGAAATATATAAAGAAAAATCACACAGCCTGAGAGTTGGGATTTGCTTTTGAAATAAGCCTCAGGTGACCTTTTCAGGTTTTCACACTTCTGCCTTTGCTTCATGTCTCAACACCAGAGGCTTCCACTGAGTGTTTCTGTATAAGAACAAGAAGTAGAAACTGAAAAGTAGCAGCAATTCTAAGCATTAAACTACAACTTTAAGTGTTTTTTAGTTTAATAGTCTTGATACAGTATTAACTGCAATAACACAGATTAGGAATCAAATTCCATTAGGCCAATCTCCTAAAATGTGACATGCAAGGTTGCCTTTATCACTCAGTGTGTATGGCGCTTTCACTGTCTAGGTAAACACACAAGTATTAGCCCACACACAAAAGTCTAATTTGTCTAGTTTGCCTCTAGCCTTCCAACTGCTTGGTGAGAACGAGATCGAGCTCTCACTCTCACGTTCTCACTCTTTCCTCATCTATGGTGATGCCCCAACGGAGAGGAGGAGGGGGGGTGTGGCTGGGATGTCTGGGCGAGACAGATTCGAGTCTTTATTGAAAGATCATATGGGATGACTGAGGAATCCCATTATTTGTTGATTAAGTATTGATCCTGAGCCATCCAAGTATTAACAAGTAAGCTAATATGGGCTGACCCATGGGACCAGTGGCTTGGGGTGTGTGTGTGCTTTTGTGTGTATATGTGTGTATGACTGAATGAGAAAACACAGAACAACGACAGAGTCAGAGAAAAGAAGGGAGTGTGCCTGAAAGTGTGACAGGCTGGGGGAGCAGGAGCGAAAGAAATTATCACAATAAAGGCAGACGGAGAGAGACACCGATTAAAGTTCGAGATGACATGGAGGCAAAGTATGGAGAGAGTTGACTGCGAAAAGAGAAAGTGGAATGAACTTGAGTGTTAACAACAGGTCAAAAAAAGAAAGAAAGAAGAAGGGGGAGAGGTATTTAAGTGCGGGGGGGGGGGGGGGGTATATGGGGAGGTGAGATGCTCAAGGCTTTGGCTGAAATGTCAAGCGCTTACTGCCGAGTGGAGATCAATTCCTTCATTACTCTCTGCTCCTACCATTACCATCATCACATGGCATGTCTGCAGTGAACTCCCCCCCCCCCCCCCCCCTCCCCATTACATACATGCATCCACATGCACTTCACACTTTTGAGTCCATACAGAGTAGAATTTAAAAAGTGAATTCATTATGAAAATAATGATTTTAAGTGTTGTCAAATGTTGGGAATGTCAGGCACAGATGTGTCCAAAGAAAATAGATCCTCACAAAAATATGCAAAACTACTGCGAAAAGAAGCAAAATGACCAATATCATCTATTTGTGTGAATATCCTTTATTGATTTTGAAGAAAGAACCTTAATATGCTGGTTTCAAATTTTATGAAGGGATCTTACCTTATCCACAAGGGTGGCAGCCCATCTTGAGTTAGGTTTTGGTTTTGGGTCTGGATTTATCAGTGCTTCAGAGATCAGAGTCCCTGCAACATGTAAGCTAAATGATGTTTTTCCCTCTGAACTTATCGTGACAAACGTTTGATAAATTATCAAATTCAGTTCAGCAGCTTTAGATGGTCACAATTACAGCCCTCTATTTATTGTGGAATACTCCAATAGGTGTTTATTATTCTAGTGAGTGTCCCTGAGTGCAGCTATAAAAATTTCAGCGTGTGTTCATTTCGCCCAGTGTTACCTCCCCTGGCTAGCCTAGGGGATAGAAAGGACTAACATAAAGTTAAAATAGTGAATGAGGAGTCGAGATGGCAGCTTTTAAAGGTTTACTTCCTGCTAGTTTAAAGCTCTGGTTCAGACTGGCATTTAACTTCAGGGAGAACTAAGGCCAACATAACAAACAAAACATCCCTAATAGAAAATAAAAGGAACTTACCTAACTCCGGAGAAAACACATATACAACCTACTACCTAACCAGCACATTAACAAGAGAAAACAATGGATCACAAAACAAAGGCAGAGCTCCCCTACAGGCAATCTGAACACAAACACATAAGACTACAGTCAATGGCAATCAAAATGGCCAGAAGGCCCAGAAACACAGCTCCACAGACATTATTTAGGGCTCTGATTGGTGATTAGGTTGAGTCAGGCAGCAGCACCCAATCAGAACAGAGGAGGTGGAGCCTAGACAAAACACAAGGCATTATTTCACAAGGGAAAAACTAATATCCTCCCGGGGGATGCAACAACAGGCTAACAGTGTGGTCTACTGATGAGTTTAAATATTCTTGGAGGGTTATTGCAATAGAAATTATTTAGTTATTGACCGTCAGAAAAATATAGAATTAGTTTTGCCGGTTTCCTATGGTAAACTTAAGAAAATACATCAAGCACATATCCAGTACAAGCATATAAAAAAAAAGCATTGTTTATACAACTGAGTAAAATATTCTGAAATGCCAGAGCATGTGTTGTGTAATCAATCTTAAAAAGTAAAGCTCTATATACATACTTCAGTGTTTGGAAACAGTCCATGTAAATGGAAGAAAACCTGCTTGTGTGCATGGCGGAGAACAAATATACACACGTAAAAATTTCATCATTTCCATATAAGAAAAGGAATGTGAAGTGTGTGGCAACAATCTACTGTAGAAGCAGTGTTCACTTTGGTTTTAATTAGTGATTTAACATTTTTCACACTCAATGCTTTTTTAAAGCTTAGCCACACTTGATGTCATCCAGGTGGACAGCAGCATTGAAGATGGAGACTGCAGTTTTTAAATAAAAAATGGAGTGGTATGAACATGCGATTGAACTTTGCAAATCTCCAAAAGTTCACCCATCCTCTCTTCCTCATTCAGCGATGGACCACACACTGCGCGTCCCCTCTACACTTCCATCCTTCATCTCTTCTCGTGGTTCTCCCTTTTGAACTCAGGGGTGGAAGAACTAAAGCTTGTGAACTTGAATAAAGATCAAGTCTGAGCCCTAACACAGAATAGGCCGCAGGTTACAGCAAAGCTGAGTCAATGGGGCGGTGAGGGCACAAGTTTGAGTTGGGAAAGCCAAAAAGAGGAAAATGCTGAACAATTTGTCCTTTACTCTCACAACGAAAGAACTATTATCAGTAGTCAAGACCTCAGTGCACAGCTGTGGAGAAGAAGAAAGTTTAAAGCTGCACAAATTCTGACCTTGACTTTGTGTTTACTGGAATAATGTTTCTCTCTCTCTTAAGCTTTTTGTTTTTTAAAGGAGTTATTAAAAAAAACAACTCCTCTTTCAGCAAGGCTTTGTTCAGGTATTAGCACAGTAACAGTTCACTGAAGTAGCGATGTGTGTGTGAAAGCTGAAGATGATGGTAATACCCCCAATTGGGTGGGGGTGTGGCGGTGCGGGGTGGGGTGGAGGGGGTGTGGGGGTTATGATTTCTCATGTGTGTTGCTGCTTATAAGTGAAAGGTGGATATTCATGTTAAACTCAATTCAATTTTATATGAATTGTGTGAAGTTACAACAGCAGTCATCTCAAGTTACGACATATTGCAAGGTAAGGATCCCAACAGTTATAATCAAGCACTTGGCAACAGTGGGAAGGAGAAACTCCTTTGTAACAGGAAGAAACTTCCAGCAGAATCTGGCTCAGGGAAGGGCCGCTATCTGCCATGCATATGTAAGTAAGTAATCCATGAGAGCCAAAAATGTATTTATCTTTTGTTCACATCATCTTGGCTCCGCATGATGTCAGTGAGAGCAGACATAATTAATGCCATGGTCGCAATGAGGAAAGATTTAAGATTTAAGATATACCTTTATTAGTCCCACGAGTGGGAAATTTCATGTTAAGGCTGCCGACCTATTGCACACAATGGCGGTGCCATCTTACCCTCCGACCATACATACATTACACAAAAACATCACATGGGGAAGACAGGTCAGAGAGGTATACCAATGGAAAATGCACCACATGAGGAAGGATAAGGAGAAAAAAAACAAACAGTGGCTGGAGGCCGCAGGAAGACAAAAATTATTGTAACCTTGTGGGATTTCCTTTGAAATGGTGGCTTTGAAGACAGTGACCAGGTGTGTGACTACTCACACTAAGCAAACTGACTGCTAAAGTTGCAGCTGCAATCTGTCACCAAATGCAAAAAAGTCAATGTAGTCACCAGACAACCAGTGGTTTTACCTTGTCGCACGGAGGTTGCTGTCCTACATTCATCCTAGTGTGATTAAGCCATGATATTTTGATATCAAATACACTGTTTACCAACTGTGGTCTTAGAGGGCTTGTATGATGCTTAAAACATTTTAATAAAAAAATGAAAGTAAAAATGCTGCCAGCAACACGAAGGCCTTCAGGCTTCACCACATCAGAGAGACGGGCATTTAGCTGGCTGGCACCTCATATCACACTGGCACCTGTGATGTCTCCTGAGCAAGGCTGTACACTACATTCTGAAACTGTCAGAGGCAATCAATCTCCTCCGAGTGACTTAACTGCTCAGCAGTTAACTTCACTAAAGACTACATGAACTCGAGTCAGCCAAATCAATTAAAAATGTGTTTTTTTAATCAATCTATTATACCAGAGTAATCTATTTCTAATCTAGTCATCAGCATACCCAAAGTAAACTCTGATAAACTTTACTGCAGCATTATTTTCACAGCTTTGATATCACCTGCTCCTCTTTTTTATCTTCTGTCCTCCAGCCACTGTAAATAATTCATTTTTCATTAAAAACTCATTACCACTAAAAACCCTGTGTTTATATTATCACAGAGTACGAGAGAAAAGAGAGAGAGAGGAAAAGAGTGTGAGCGTGTGTGCGTGTGTGTGTGTGTGTGTGTGTGTGTGTGTGTGTGTGTGTGTGTGTGTGAGCGTGTGTGTGTGTGTGTGTGTGTGTGTGTGCATGAAAAAGAGAGAGAGACTAGAGTTGAAATATGAAGCAAAGCCATAAATAGATTGTGTGCTCTAATGTGATTGTCATCCTGCGGTTGCTCTTTGTCTTCAGAGAATGCAGAGTGATGAGTCCAATGAGAGAGAGAGATCAATGAAAGACAGGGAGAGGAGAAAGAGAGGGAGGGTGGTGAAAGATGAGTGAAGACAGAGGGAGTGATGACCAGCTTTTCTGGATGTGTGGATAAGCAAGAGAAAGAGCGTGCGTGCACCCGCATGCTGCATGCCGAGAAAGTGAGAGCTTATGTACCACACTGTTTTCATATGCAGATCAGTTGGTGTTATTATTCACTGTTCACAATCTTGGGTGCATGTTTATCTTTGTGAATTTACAGTAGGGGATTAAAGCTTCCGTGTCATAAAGCACCTTCTGCAGCAGCTGTGTTAGAGGTTTTGTCACAAACAGCTTCTTTTCAGAGACGGTTCATTTTCTTCTTTAATTTGAGTGGGGGTCATAAACCCATTTTACTTATGATCATATTGAATTTTTTGTGAAAAAGATATCACAGAAAACACTGGAGAGCTAAATAGGCAGCAAAGCCAATACCAACTCAGAACAAGGCCAGCCATTTATACATTTCTTTGCATACAAATCCTGAGATCGAGACTCTGTTTCTCTTCTTTATAGAACTCTATTAATCTCCAAAAATTATCAAGAAATGCATCGTTGACCTACACTGTTCTGGTCCACTGGGTGACGTGTTCTTACATTATCACACACGCACACACACACTGTAACTCTTGTTGGTTCAAGCACATATACATCATCCTGTCCAAAGCCACGGGTGTAGTGGCTTTTTCAGTTACAGTTCCTCCAGTAGCCACTTGAGGCTAGCCACGCAAAGCAAAAAATACCTATTAAAACAGGATTCAATAGCTACAAACAAATCTTCCATACAGCAGTAGATAAATAAATAAAACTAAATTGATAAAATAAAAAAATAAGCATTTTCTTTCTTCATTACAACTAGAGAGAAAAGGTCTCTCCTAATTAGAATCACTGAGTGCACCTATCAACAGTGTTTGTGTAACTGGAGCATTTTAGAATTATATGGCAACATGGATTTCTACAAGGTCTAAAGTGTCCAAAAAATTGTACTTCAGTTTTGGTAAGTGAAATTCTAGAATGTATTAGCAATGTTAGGTTGAATGCATTACAAAGTAACATATTATTGTAATCACAGTTGCTACCATACTAAGTTCAGTTATTACATGGCAGTTTCACAAGTGTTGTTACTTAAATTAGAAAGCTAGTTAAGAACCCAGAGTGATGATAAAGATGAGTGTGTGCAGACTCGAGGCCAGCAGCCTGATCTTTAACAGGTATCAAAGCAGTCAGGCTTGCAGCTTCCATTTCTACATGTTTATGTTTCGAGAGCAGAAACACTGTGGCACTTAGAAGTACCGTTGTTCTGTTTTTGAACTTTGCTTTGTGTTATCAGCATTGTGTTCATGCATATAAACTAAAAGAAGTATTTTATTTGTGTACTTATTAGGGTAGGGATTTGTCAGAATTAATAATTTAAAATTGTCATTTATATAATGGTAAATGGCCTGTATTTGTATAGCGCTTTTAGTAGTCCCCCCTAGGGACCCCAAGGCGCTTTACACACCCAGTCATCCACCCATTCACACACACTGGTGGAGGAAAGCTACAGTTGTAGCCACAGCTACCCTGGGGCAGACTGATAGAAGCAAGGCTGCCATATCGCACCATTGGCCATTCTGGCCAACACCAGTAGGCGGTAGGTGAAGTGTTTTGCCCAAGGACACAACGGCCGAGACTGTGCGAGCCAGGGCTCGAACTGGCAACCTTCCGATTACAAGGCGAACTCCCAACTCTTGAGCCACGATCGCCCCCATTTATGCTTAGAAATATTTCCTTGTGTACCATGAGATGAGCGGAAGCAGTCTCGACGTTATAATTCCATTATAGCATTTGAAGAATAAGAATAAGAATAACTTTATTTATTCCGAGGGAAATTCTTTTGTCATGTACATGCTCAAAGCAGCAGGAGAGACAGAGGAACAGATGAATAAGATATACAATGTATACAATAAGAATAGTAGTATACAGTAATATACAGTAGGATAGTGCAAGACATAGTATCAAATAACTCTAACGAAGAAATTTATATAACTATATCCTGGAGAATAAATAACTTAACTATCAGTGCAGGCGATTCTAGAAAGTGACACGGTATTGTGCAATAGAATAAAGGGAGTAGCAGCGTATGATGGGGGGATGAAACAAATATTCAATAAGGTACTGTTGGGTAATATTGCGCGGTCTGAAAGGGAACAGAATAACATTGGTAATAGTCTCAGGAAAATCAGACTGTTCCGTTTTCTTGAAAGTTTGAGAGTTCACACCTTTAAATGTGTATTTGAGACATGACCTATTGCAAGTTCCTGTTCTTATAGTTTAGCAAGACGCTTACTTCTGCTTTTCTGCATCCAGTTTATGTTCATTGAAAGGTCGTATGTCTATGGCTGGAAACACACACACACATGCACCTACACACACCCACACACACAGAATACAGACACTGATGTTGTTCAGATATGCCTGCTTAAGAATGTCGCGTGTATTTGTAATCTCATATTCATGAATGATTGCTAGCTGTCAATAAAAGAGTGAGGCGGATGTGAAGGAATCGGAGTTGCTTGGACAGGCGAGTCACAGGAATGCTCTCCAAAGCTCCTCTTGCAAGTAAAATGTACAATAGTGTCTGTGTGGTTGCTTTCAGTAACAGGTTCTGTTTACCAGCAGGGTTGACTTAAGCCCAACAGGATTTGTGTCAGTATATGGGTCTGTTGTCTAAGGTTTGTTTTGTTAGCTGATAATCGAGTGACAATAGATTTCAGGTGATTTTACAGAGTAAAGCAAAGTAAAAAACAATGTGTGATACACTTTTTGAGTAATGACCCAAGTACTGTGTATTCATCTGATAGGTAACACTTACTACACTGAAAAAAAGGCCATGTTGGATTTACTTGATTCAATAATGGACATTGGTTGCACACAAATGTTTTGCTTTGGCAGAAAATTAAACAACTGAGTTAAATCAACACAACTTTTTCATATTCAGTAAACCTGTGCATTTTGTGTTCCTAAAACGTGATTGAAACATGTTCAGATGAAGTAAGTTGAGCTCTTGGAATATTTTAATCCTTCACAATTTTGTCGTTTTATTTCAACACTATTCAATAACTTTTACCCCAATACTACTTGCTCACTTAAATACTACACGTTGTCTTCATATTACATAATGTTCAACAAAGTCTAGATCCTGGTTACCATAAAAATTAAATGGATTTACAATGACTACCATCCTCCGGGTTGCACGAGGGCTGGGAAATAACCCTGAAATGATAGGTTACGAGGCAGGGTACACCCTGACACCTCACCAGTCTATCACATAGAAACAAACAACCATTTACACTTACATTCACGGGTAATTTAGAATCACCAGTTAACCCTAATTCTAATAACTGCATGACTTTTAACTGTGGGAGGAAACCAGAATACCCAGAGAGAAGCCACTGCAAACTAGCCAGAATGTGGTCAAAGGAGCTTGCAAAGAAAAGCGTCTGGACTTCTTTAAGTTGCTTGAAGACGTTTCACCTCTCATCCGAGAGGCTTCTTCAGTTCTAAGGTCAAATGGTGGAGAGTCCCATAGCCAGAATGTGGATTTGAACACAGGACCTTCTTACTGTGAAGCAACAGCACTAACCACCATGCCAACAATCTAGGAAACACAGGAACGCTATGATTTCCTGTATTTGATGCAGAAGTTTTTTGTTTTTGTCCTTGACAGGTTAATCCACAATAAATAGGAATAGCATGCACGTGGTGTGTGTGTAGTTCTCTGCCTCTTATAACTCCACTGATTTTCCTGCAGTTTGAAATCTCGTGCGATCTTGTGAATTTCATGAGTTCAGCAACTAACCACTCTTACTAGAATGTATCAGGTCGTCTCAACAAGAACAAATTAAGTTTTTGAATTCCATGCAAATCCTACATGATTTAATTACGTTCATAGAAACATGAAATTATTGTGTTCAAATTACAAGTTAGACTTTTTTAATGTAACAACCACCCAATTTACTTTTTTTGGTATACCAAAAAAAGTAGAGGTGGCTGCTCGACTTGACTGAGATGGATGCCTTCCTGAAACCACGATCTAAAGAGCGCGAGTCTGAAACCCGTGCAGTGTCACGGGATTTAACATTGCTATATTATTGACTTACTTCACTTGAACATGATATGAACAATTTAATCTACCCTCTCTGCATATCATGTAGTTTCTACACTATATAGTTACACTTAACTTTAAAGCATGAGCCAATTGTGTTAAATACACACAAGATGCTTATGTAAATCCAAGAGCTGGCCAATCCCTTTTTTTCAGTGTAGGGGGAATATGGGAGTGTAAAGTAAACTTGCTAGCTCTTTCTCTCTCCAAGGTTCATCACTGGATGGACAACACTTTTGCAAGTGCCATGTTGTGGGTTGTTCTGGGGCCAAAAAACAACATAGCAATTGCAAAATCACTTAAAAACACAGAATCAACTGCCCAAAAGAACTGCAACTCTCGGGTGTTTCAAAATTACCAATTCTTATACTTTAAAATAGGAAATACTTTTTTCCTTTTTTTTCCTTTTTATCACTCATAGCTTTTTGCACTAATTTAAAAAATATATATATAAATTCAACACAACTGCTTCACATTCTTCTTTAGAAGGCAAATTTTAATTAAGGAAACAACATTTTTAACAATTGTTTTCAAGGTCAAGAACAAGCTGTGTCAACTTTAGGGTCAAAATATAAATAATAGAACGTACCGACATCAACAGTTCCTTGACATCTAGCCTCCATCTAGTGATAAAGAGCTTTTAACATTATCAAAAAAAACAAACATATTAGCCTTCGGTTATATTGTTTTACCACTAGTTTCTTGCTTTCAAGTTGCAGTTTCATTCCATGAAGAAAAATATGCATATCACGGAGAGTATTTAGTAGTATTTTGTATGTGTGTCTTTTCTTAGTATGTGTGTTGATTGTTGCATGTGGCATTTGATTATGTGTGCCTTAGTTCTGTTTGTGTTTGTTTATTGAGATGTAATCTCTAATCTTTGCCTGTGTGTCTGTGTTTCTCCATGTGATTGACCACGCCGGTGTTTGGCATTCGCCTCGTCTGGCGGCCAGTCAATAAGGCGGCGTGATTATTCAGATGGGCCACAGGTTTAACTCTCCCCTCCTCATTGACTTGATGAAGGTTTTAGTCCTGTTAAGAAGCTGACACACTTCATTACTGAGAACATTCCTCTATTGATTAAACCTTTCCAAGGTCTGGCCTTTCTTTCTCAGGCAGGATCACTTCAATAATAACTACAACAAAGCAAAGCCTCAGCTGATACATACAAGACTGTGCATACTGTACATCACATTGCATATTTAAGTAGCAGCGTTTAAATATAAGTTGCTGCTGAGCAATGCTATTTCTCAACATCTGTCAGATGATTAGCAGATATATATATATATATATATATATATATATATATATATATATATATATATATATATATATATATAAAAACACCCAGCACGCCCCTGCGGGCGGTTTATCCTTCAAGCTCGGGTCCTCTACCAGAGGCCTGGGAGCTTGAGGGTCCTGCGCAGTATCTTAGCTGTTCCCAGGACTGCGCTCTTCTGGACAGAGATCTCCGATGTTGTTCCCGGGATCTGCTGGAGCCACTCGCCTAGCTTGGGAGTCACCGCACCTAGTGCTCCGATTACCACGGGGACCACCGTTACCTTCACCCTCCACATCCTCTCGAGCTCTTCTCTGAGCCCTTGGTATTTCTCCAGCTTCTCGTGTTCCTTCTTCCTGATATTGCTGTCATTCGGAACCGCTACATCGATCACTACGGCCGTCCTCTTCTGTTTGTCTACCACCACTATGTCCGGTTGGTTAGCCACCACCATTTTGTCCGTCTGTATCTGGAAGTCCCACAGGATCTTAGCTCGGTCATTCTCCACCACCCTTGGGGGCATCTCCCATTTTGACCTCGGGACTTCCAGGTTATACTCGGCACAGATGTTCCTGTACACTATGCCGGCCACTTGGTTATGGCGTTCCATGTATGCCTTGCCTGCTAGCATCTTGCACCCTGCTGTTATGTGCTGGATTGTCTCTGGGGCATCTTTACACAGCCTGCACCTGGGGTCTTGCCTGGTGTGATAGACCCCAGCCTCTATGGATCTTGTACTCAGAGCTTGTTCTTGTGCTGCCATGATTAGTGCCTCTGTGCTGTCTTTCAGTCCAGCTTTGTCCAGCCACTGGTAGGATTTCTGGATATCAGCCACCTCCTCTATCTGCCGGTGGTACATACCGTGCAGGGGCCTGTCCTTCCATGATGGTTCCTCGTTTCCCTCCTCTTTCTTGGGTTTCTGCTGCCTGAGGTATTCACTGAGCACTGAGCTGGACTTGGGGTGAAACCCTCCATGCATGGTAAGGAGCTTTCTTGTCTTTATGTCAGTGGCTTCTATCTCCTCCTTTGGCCAGCCTATTACCCCAGCAGGGTACCTGATCACGGGCAGGGCGTACGTGTTGATGGCCCGGATCTTGTTCTTACCATTCAGCTGACTCCTCAGGACTTGCCTGACCCTCTGCAGGTACTTGGTGGTTGCAGCCTTTCTAGCGGCCTCTTCATGGTTCCCATTTGCCTGCGGGATCCCCAGGTACTTGTAACTGTCCTCTATGTCTGCAATGTTGCCTTCTGGTAGTTCAATCCCCTCAGTTCTGACTACCTTCCCTCTCTTTGATACCATCCGACTACACTTCTCCAGTCCGAACGACATTCCAATGTATAGCCTGGTAGTGTGGATCAGTGAATCGATGTCTCGTTCACTCTTGGCATACAGCTTGATGTCATCCATGTACAGGAGGTGGCTGACAACTGCTCCGTTCCGTAGTCGGTATCCGTAGCCAGTCTTGTTAATGATGTCACTGAGGGGGTTCAGGCCTATGCAGAACAGCAGTGGGGACAGAGCATCTCCTTGGTAGATCCCGCACTTGATGGTGACTTGTGCTATGGGCTTGGAGTTGGCCTCTAGTGTTGTACGCCACATCCCCATTGAGTTCCTGATGAAGGCTCTTAGGGTCCCATTGATCTTGTACAATTCTAGGCATTCCAGTATCCAGCTGTGGGGCATTGAGTCATAGGCCTTCTTGTAATCAATCCAGGCAGTGCACAGGTTGGTCAGTCTGGTCTTGCAGTCTCGGCTGATTGTTCTGTCTACCAGTAGCTGGTGTTTTGCGCCTCTGGTATTCTTGCCAATTCCTTTCTGTGTCCCGCTCATGTATTGACCCATGTGCCTGTTCATCTTAGCCGATATGATGCCTGACAGGAGCTTCCATGTAGTACTGAGGCAGGTTATTGGTCGGTAGTTGGAGGGGACCGGTCCCTTCTTGGGGTCCTTGGGGATCAGGACCGTCCGGCCTTCAGTTAGCCATTCCGAGTGTCTCTCGTTAACTAGCAGCTGGTTCATTTGTGCTGCCAGACGCTCGTGGAGTGCAGTCAGCTTCTTCAGCCAGTAGGCGTGAACCATGTCGGGCCCTGGTGCTGTCCAACTCTTCATACTGGAGACTCTTTCTTGGATATCTGCCACTGTGATGGTTACTGGACCCTGTTCAGGGAGGTCGCTGTGGTCTGCCCTCAGATCCTCTAGCCACTGAGCATTGCCGTTATGGGTTGCATCCTTCTCCCATATGCTCTTCCAGTATTGCTCCGTCTCCAGCCTTGGTGGTGCTGTTCTCTTATTGTTCCCTTGCCACTGAGAGTACACCTTTGCTGGTTCTGTGGAGAACAGCTGGTTTATTCTGCCTTCTATCTCTCTGGTGTACCTCCTCAAGCGGCTGGCCAAGGCTGTGAGTCTTTGCTTGGCAGTTTCCAAGGCCTCAGGTATGGACAGCTTGCTGTATTTCTTAGACACCTTATTTGTCGCACCTTTCTGCAACTCCGTTAGTTGGCTAACCTCCCTCCGTGCTACTTTGATCTTGCCCTCTAGCCTCCTTCTCCATGGAGGGTACTGCCCCTTGTCGCTGTTCAACGTGTAGCCAAGCATCTCACTGATCACTGCTGCCGTATTGTAGATCAGCTTGTTAGTGTCGGTAATCGTGGTTGTAGGTATTGCCCGTAGTGCTGCATTAACATCATCTAGCAGACCTTCACGTAATCTTGGTAACCGGCTACGGGGGATCGAGGTTTCAAGCTTGGCCATGATCCTATTTTTCAGGTCAGTTCCTCTCACACTCAACGATCCTTCTCCTATCGCACTTGGGGCTATGTACCCAATCTCGGGTGGGGGTGATGATATCGCCCCCCTGACCTGGCGTCCTGACTCCTCCTTGCCGTAGCATTTGTGTTGTACCTCGTCAATCTCTAGCTGTGAGAGCAATCCCTTCTTTCGAATGTTGGAACACTGAGCTACTAGTTGTTTCGCCGTCATTGTGGATGTTGGGTATGTAAGATACTGCGCAGGACCCTCAAGCTCCCAGGCCTCTGGTAGAGGACCCGAGCTTGAAGGATAAACCGCCCGCAGGGGCGTGCTAGGTGTTTTTTTTATATATGTATAGAAAAGAGAGAGTGAAACTGGAGATTCAAGGTTTTCTTTCAGAAGTTACAAGATGTCCTTTAAAATTCTTACTACCATTAGTAAAGAAATAAATTTTCAGCATTAGGAAAACAGCCCTAACAAAACACTGTTTTGCAAATTTCAATATAAATGTTACTAAGATTTGTATCTTAAATAAAAAATCTTAAATCTTTAATATTGTTTTCTATGGCATTTAACAAGCTGCCTTTTCCACAGGCACAAAACCAGCTAAATGTGCCATGGATGCTGCTGCTTTTTGTAGGCTCGCACCATTTGTTAAATCACATTAAACGGTTGCTGGTAAATTGGTTAAATGAAGAAGGTTTCATCTTTGAAAGACAACTGCTGTAATCGTGGCAATTGGGTCTTAGAGTGTGATATTATAAGAGCCATGTACATGAAAGGAATAAAATGAGGAAAAAAGAAGGGCACCTCTTCTGCTGTTGTTTATAAATGAAATATTTAATTCAAGGCCTAATGATACTACTTTCATTAAACTTTAGCACATTTTTCGTTCATGGAAAAGGTGTTATTTGGTGGTTTTTGGCAGATAATGGAAAAAACGAGATGGTACTCTCACTCCCTCAATCATCATTTTTAAACATGTAAGGTTACTGTTGCGAAGGTACATTTCAATAACCCAAAACAAGTTGGCACTAAAGTTGTTTTTAGTGCCTGAACCCAACCAACAATTCCATCCCTCCAATCTCTTTACACTGACATTGTATGTATGAAGAGTGGTGCCATTATCTCCTGTTGGCTGATACTGCAGCATCCAGTGCATTAAGGACATCTTGCCCCTAACAGTCAGACAGAGGAGGCATGTAAAAAATGTAAATGACTCCTTTAGGTAAGACCATGTTGGCATATTTGAAAGTTTAGAACTCTGCAGCTGAACAATATTATAGAAAGAACTTTCCGAGTGACATTCGCAACTTGTTTTGATGTAAATCCCATTTTCCAGTGAAATAGAGAAAAATTCTTTGGACTTCTTTAGTGAATACAACAAAATCTGGACGTCGTTTCATCTGAGCAGGTGTCATCAACCACTGTTCAATGCAGCTGGCTCAGTTATCAATTACTTTCATCAAAATACTTGTTGATGATGATAATAATGGATAAGCAGGGTTGGGGAGTAATGGAATACATGTAATGGCCTTGCGTATTAAAAATACAAAATATGTATTCCATTACAGTTACTGCTTAAATAGGTGATAATTAGAATATAGTTGGAATAGATGGTTTACACTGCGAGCTTTTCCTGTTTCATAGTTTAGGCTATCCCCTCTCCATCCCCTCTCTAATTTTGGTAATTAAACGCACTGCTGGAAACCCAAACAAAACACACAATAAGAGGCTCTATGTTGGTTAATGTTGGTGGCGCCAGTTACACAATGGACCATGCACAACAGAGCCAGCAGTGCACGGGCAGGAATGCATTTCTTAGTTGGAAATTCCGACATCACTTCACATTTAAAGAAGAAAGGGATGGGTGAAATTTGACAGTGCTATGCAAACTCTGTTTGCCAGCAACCATGCTGCTCTCAGCGCCAAAAAGCTCCAACCCTAAAGAAACATCTGGAAGTACGTTCTTTAAAAAAAAAAAACTAACATTAGCCTACTGCAACTATCTTGTTTTAGTTGTGGTAGCTACCTGGGTTATGTGCCACTTCAGTATCTTTGATGTACTATTGCTGTGTGATTTTTTACTATTACTGAAGGCTGCATTACAACCTGCCAGGTCAAATAATCATGTGCTGTTCTGAAAGCACACAGAAAGAAAACATATTACTGATAATTACAGAAATAGTTTTCTATATGAGATCACTCCAAAAAGTGCAGCCTACTGTTACTCATTTTTTATTAAGATTTAAAAATCTAGTTTTTATTTCTTTCAGAACTGCACTTGATTATTTGCAGCTAGCAGGTTGTTAATGCTATCCATCAAGTCTAACAGTCTGCGGTCTATGAACTAACCTCAGCTAATGCCAGCTAACAATGTTAGCTTGGTGGTGAGTAGTAGGGGTGGTTAAAATCGATTCTAACTGAAATAAAATTATATCGATTCATTAAATCCTGAAATCGATTGTTTTTATACATATGTAGTTTGCCGCGTATGAAACTTGCAAGCGGTTAACATGAGGAAGTCACACGAGAGTTAAGTGACCTGGACGCATGAACCATCATGGCTACTCCCGTGAATGTGCTATCGAGCCCAAAGGCAGATGTCTGGCAAAACTTTGGATTTAAGAACTGCGAAGACAGTGAAGAGCCGGACAAAAGCAAAGCCGTATGTAAGATGTGCAAAATGGAGGTAAAGCACTGTGGAAATACCACAAATCTCAGAAATCATTTAACAAGGCATCATCCAGATATCCCGCTAGCAAAAATGGCCGACATCAAGCAACGCTCACTCGAAAAGGCATTTGCAGTGAAGTTGGCATCCACTTCTCCACATGCCCAAAAAATAACCCAGTCTGTCGCAACTTTCATATGTAAAGATATACACCCATACTGCGTTGTTGAAAATGATGACTTCCAAAACCTCATTAATACGCTAGAACAACGCTATGTTTTACCAACACGCAAACATTTGAGTGAAGTGGTAATCCCAAACATGTATGAAAAAGTGAAACACGATGTTACAGCCTCACTCAAGTCAGCAGAGGGAGTCGCTATAACCTGTGACAGCTGGACATCCAGAGCAACAGATAACTACCTGACTATCACCTCACACCATATCGACCAGGAGTGGAGACTCGTGTCTCATGTCTTACAGACAAGAACCACTGAAGCAAGCCACACAGCAGTTAATTTATCTGAAATTATATTCAAACCAATCGAAGAATGGGAGCTTACAAACAAAAATCCAGTCATCGTAACTGACAGTGCTGCAAATGTGGTGTGAGCTGTGCAAATAACGGGCTGGTTGCACATTGGTTGTTTTGCCCACACACTCAATTTAGCTTCACAAGCAGGACTGAAAGTTCCAGCTGTTGCTCAGCTGCTTGGCCGAGTGAGACGCATAGCATCCTTTTTTCATCACAGCACTGTTGCAGGTTGCAAACTTAAAGAGAAGCATAAGATACTGAAGTTACCTGCCCATAAGCTGGTGACTGATGGGGTGACCAGATGGAACAACACGTTGGAGATGCTGGAACGCTTCCTACAGCAACAACCAGCGATCTCTGCAGCTCTACTCTCACCTGAAGTGAGGAGAAGTGACAGTAATCTCTGTACTCTTACAGAGGCTGACATAACTGATGGAGAAGATATAGTGAAAGCTCTGAAGCCGCTGAAAGCAGCCACACTGGTTATGTCTGAAGAAAAGTCCCCGACCCTTTCCATCATTGCACCTCTGCATGCACAGCTGCTGGAGAAGATGATCAGTGTGTCTCACGACTCCTCACTGATTAAAGACCTCAAGACTGCTGTATATGACAACTTGAAGTCAAGGTATGTTTATGAATTGTGTGTATATGCCATGAATGAGTGTAACTGTATGGATGCATGTATTACATGAAAATTCTTACTATGGTGAAAAGATATATATTTTATAAAAATGTTAGTTAAGCCCTCTTGTCTAGTACTAAGCCTTTTGATTTTATATCTATCTATTAGGGGTGCAACGATACTCGTATCGATATTGAACCGTTTGATACAGTGCTTTCGGTTCGGTACGCATATGTATCGAACAATACGAAATTTTCAACTTTTCTTCTGACGATGCTGTCTGTGTTGAGTGCTCAGTGGATCTGCGCTCAACAGTGCAGCCTAGGCGGAGTAGTCGAACGAAGATTCACTGAGCGCAGGGCAAGCTAGCGAGACAGAAGTTAGGCTCTCGTTGCAACATGGCAAATTGAACCTCCCCCACCCTCATTCAGATCTGGCGTTTGGAACTATTTTGGTTTTCATGTGACGTATGACCCTGAAGGGAAGTGCATCGTGGACAAAAGTAAAACAGTATGTTGGATGTGCCACACAATGCTCAATTACATTGGTGGGAACTAGTGCATTAGCGCAGTTAGCTCGTTAAGGTGTTGACGCCGTCCAGCCCCATGCACGGGGCGATCCGCGGTAGCTCGTTAACGGAGATTTGCCGTGTTGTGGCGTTAACGTCTTTTCAACGAGATTAACGCTGACAGCACTAGTGGGAACACGACGAATATGACTGCACATTTACGCTGACATCATCCTAGTGCAAAGACAAGTGGAAGCAGACAAAAAAAACAAGCACATGATTCACCTTATGGGGACCTGATATGTTTAATATGCTGCTGAGAATATAGCCCAGAAGAAGCGTATAGTATAGCTTTTATTTTGGAAAGAGCCATTTCTCTGTAATAAACTCTCTTTTCCGAAGATGAGTGATTTCTCGATCAGATAGATTTCTTTTTTTATTACTTTGTTGTTTCAGCAACATTAAATTAAAAAACTGTACTTTTGAGTTAAAATATATATTTATAATTTTAATAAATGGCAAATTAATAAAGGCATGAACATTTTTTTTGTATCGAAAAAATATCGAACCGTGACACCAAAGTATCGAACCGAACCGAACCGTGAATTTTGTGTATCGTTGCACCCCTACTATCTATCTATAGATGTTTATATATAAATTATGGAAACAAAGTCATTTCTGATCTTGCATGAGTGTATGTAACCATGCACATTTATATCCAACTTAATAAACTGAGTTAAATGTGCAAAATCTCTTTTCAAGATATGTGGCCCTAAAGGACAAGCTGTACATTGCATCAGCATTAGATCCTCGCTTTAAGGCCCTGCCATTCTTGTCCAAAGAGACCTGTAACAACACATTCTCTCAGTTGGTGTTGGAAGCAGCAGGTTTGGAGAACGTGGACACAGCTATTGTGAGTTACAGAAACAAAAACAAAAAATTATTGTTTTTTTTGCACTACTCGAGTTAGAAGATAAATAGTAATTTCTTTATTAATTAAGTTTTCATTTTTCTACAGCAACAGTCTGATGGTGACACATCTGAGGAAACTGTCCCTGACATCTCTCTTGGTGGTGTTGATAAAGTGGATTATGTCCCTCCAATTAAGAGGTCAAAGGACTCTGCATTAATTTTTCTCCTTGGGCCAGCCTATTCAACAAAAACCACAGTACCACAGAAAACACCAACTCAGAAGGCAAAGGAAGAAGTGAATCGATACAGGGACGTTGAGCCTGTTGCACTTTCTGAGGATCCTTTGATCTGGTGGAGGGACCATGACCATTGTGTGAGTTTCACAGAGGTTTTACAATACTGTTCAGTATGTTTTCATTTTTTGATTTTAAAAGGCAGTTTTTCATTTTCTGATCGGTCAGTTTCTGTCAGTTCACTTGTACACGCTGTGTTAAACTGTGTGTCTCCAAAACACAATAGTGGATTTCAGAAAAGCTGTGTGAGACACTATTACTCTGAGGTTTTACTGATGTTTACAAAAGATGTGTTCTATATACAGTATACTGGATCCCTGATCCACTTGAAATGTATGTATGAAAATAAATATATACTAATGTTAATTAAAATTTAAATTATTGTAACTGCTTTAGTATCTGTTCTTAATTTTGAAATTTATATAATTCATTCACAAAGCTTAGAGGGTTCTTTTGACAGTACATATAAAGGTGAATTATCATAATTTTATATATATTATGGTTCATATAATAATATTTCAGACTGATTCAAAATCGAATTGAATCGAATGGAATTGAATCGTGGATCTAATCGATTCTAGAAATCAGTGACGATACCCAGCCCTAGTAAGTAGCCTTCAGTAAAAGTAATAAATCACACAGTACATTCATGTAGTTGTAAAAAGCATGACAATATATCAGGTAATCCAAAGTATTCTGAATGTGTTACTGACATTGAGTAACTTAACGGAATATGTTACAAACTACATTTTAACTTATTTTTATTATTAACCTTTATTTAACTAGGAAAAGTCCCATTGAGATTAAAAACCTCTTTTGCAAGGGAGTCCTGGCCAAGAGGCGACAACACGTTGAAATTACAAAGTTACATACATATTATAAATAACAATTACATTTTAAAAACATTTTTCTCTGGCTCTCTCAATCTGGACTTAAAAGCATTTAATGAAATAAGATCTGCTATCTTCCAGTCTTTTTGCATCATGTTCCATGTGAAAGGGGCAGCATAAGTAAAAGCCCTCTTTCCCAGTTCAGTTCTGGCAAATGGAACATTGAGCAATAAAAGATCGCTTACTAACAAATATTTTAAGTTAAAGGCTAAAGTCATTCTTGCTGAGACCAGAAAGAAAGGTTTAGACTACATTAGTCCAACCAGGATCCAGTGTAGCAGTGCATAAAGAAAAATGACACCTAAACTGATTTTTTTGCAGTAGCTTTCTTTCATTTGTGGACATGCTGTGACCAGATGACGCGTGTTGTTCCTGTATCTGAGGTTTGTTGCTCTAGATTTGGCAACTGCCTTCTAAATGTATGAGTGGATGTTACGTGAGCTATTAAAGTTGTTTTTTATAACTCTAGTGCAAAGGTGAAATTTAGCTAGTGCTGCTAAAGAGCATCATCATCTTACAGTCAAACCTGGACCACTCAAACTTAAGCCCACTACTGTTAACATACCACAGTATGTTTAAAGTATTTGGCGTTTTGCACAGTTATCATATTTCAGTTTGTTTTTCAGTCATTTCATATTATACAGTGGCCAGTTAAATTCAGTAATCATGTACAGATCGGATCAATTTCTGATTAATTACATTTAAAAAGGGAAACTTAACTTTCAGGTTTCAGGTATCAAAGCTCACACTGAGCAGTCCTTATCTTAGAAGTAATGTCTAATCTACCTCGCTTGTCCTCTCTTTCTTACAGTATTAACAATTTTTTTCCCTCTTTGGAAAATACAGCAGCTATACCACTGGCTAGCCACACTGACTATGTGCCAAGGTGAACAGAAAAGGCTGTGTTTAGTGTATTACTTGAGCTGTTTAAACATGTACCTGTACTTTCTCAGGTAACATGACCACTGATATCAGCAGCATGAAAAATGACAGACATGAGAAGCAGCAAAAAAGATGTGTGTTGTGTGCAAAGGTGAGATATTATTTTACAATTTGTTGCCTCTCTTTAAGGCTTGAAGGGTGATCGGACTTCAGCACATGGAAAATTAACTGGCTATTTGTTATTATATATTAAATTCAATTTTGATAACTCGTTAACTGAACGTACCAGAAATGTGTTTCTGCTCACTTTAAACTTCTGCTGTTTACCACATACTTTACTATGATATATTAACTGAATAGTAAGTATCGCTGAAAAGTTGGAAAATAGAGCTTTTATGGAAAATGTACCTCTTAATAGTTTACTGTTGATGCTTAACATAAATAATCCATTAGTAAAACTTGCACTGCAAAGCTTGCACTTTGCAGCCCCAGTTAAAAGTCAACAAATGGTTCCCTTTTAGTATGCTATATGTTCAGGTAGGTAGATTTTAGCACACAGACAAGTATATACTCTGTGCACTCATCCACACTTGTACGCTAATGCACCCATACACTGTTATATGCAGCACACTGGTACTCTATTTAAACCCACGAAAATGCAGTTGTCAAAGTTTAAAAGGTGTTGCCTTGTGAACCTAATCGCCTGTTTAACAACCTGTGAGGCAAGCTAAACTAGGACACACACACACATGCACACAGAAAGATACACAATTTGTGGTGCAGCACAAATGTACGTGCCAAGGGCTATATCAAATCATTCCAGAAAATTTGACAGCACGTCTCATAATACCAAACATAAATAAGGAAATGGGGGCAATGGAAAACACATTAATACACATGACATGGAAAACGCATGAATTACATATCACTCTGGAAAACTTTATCTCAGTATGTAAATATAAGCTGGAAGTGTATTTTTCTAAGCAAGATTCATAGGATTAGGGAAAACTGCAGCACATCCCATCGTATGCCACCATGCCACCAAGGAACATAGCTTTGAACCGAGGTTCTCCTGTGTCAGCACCTTTAAAGACAAAGTTTACCGGTGTTATCACTGTTAACTGAAAGGTATTTTGCTGCTGATACAGCTTGAGTGAAATCAATAACCATTTAGTAAATTATGTGATCATGCCAAATTTGATGAGTCTCTTACAGACTTAAATTAGCTACATCCCCTCCCGCCCACACCGAGGAGCTTGTCTTGTCTGGCGAGATGCCAATTAATAATTGCTAAGTAATAATGTATATTACAGTATGCAAATATGCTTTCTATTCAGATACTGTCATTAAATTGTATGCACTTAACTATCTGTTCAAGGGAGATACTGAGTCTGTGTTTGATAGATTCATATTTTAGTCAAAGTAATTAAGCACCATTTGTAGTTGATTAGATGGACTTGCTGTATGCGGCATAAAAATAATTTACAGTTTTACAAGGGTTTTTTTTTTCTCTTTGGGTTTCTTTGAAAGGTTGTTGAACAAAGTGTTTTAATGCTGCCAAAATTAGGCATAGTTGTCAAAGCAACACGGATTTGATGGGCTTTCGGTGTATCACGCGGATGCTCAATGGGATTGGGATCTGAGGAGTTTGCCTCGAAGGCCTTGGGCTCTTTGTTGTGATTCTCGACCAAATCTAGAGCAGTTTTTGTTTCTGTGTCCATATGTGTGTGTGTGTGTGTGTGTGAGAGAGAGAGAGAGAGAGAGAGAGACAGCAGATTGTTATTTGGGTTTGTGGGGTTCTTGGTCTGCAATGTTTAGGTGGGTAAAAGCATGCATGACTGAAAAATTTTGCGAATGACTAAATGTAGCCAATCTTACATTCAATACCAACTTCTCGTGCACCTCATGTCAGCCAATATCAAATGGGAAAACTGGGTTTATCTGTCATGGTCATGAATACTTCAAAAGTTTGTATCCTATCACAAGATTATAAAGCTAGTAATGTTTAGTTTTTGGTTATTGGACTGTGGCTGACTTTATTTTCAACACAGGTGCTATTTTTTGATCATGCTGTAGAAGTCCTGTTAAGTCTCCTTGTACTTGTGCATCTGTGATGGGTGATGGACATCCTTTAGTAATCCTTTGGAAAAGTTCCAGAGAGTCAAATCTTTCAACTGGGGCAGGACATGAGCAAAGGTTTTGCTGATGTTGCCAAAAACATGTCTGTTTTCTGTCAGGGCACTTGGCATTTTTAGCATTTTGAGTGTATTTTGTATGTCTGATTTCTTATGATGTATCAGACTAATGGTAAGTTCTAGTGTTATTATTAGCAGTGTTGGGAAGGTTACTTTTAAAATGTATTCCGTTACAGAATACAGAATACATGCCCCAAAATGTATTCTGTAACGTATTCCGTTACGTTACTCAATGAGAGTAACGTATTCTGAATACTTTGGATTACTTAATATATTATCGTGCTTTTTACAACAACGTGAATGTACTATTGCTGTGTGATTTATTACTATTACTGAAGGTCCGCGACTCCGAACTGTAGTAAAGGGACCTCTGACTAATACGGCGGGGTCCCTGTCGGCTCATAGCCGAAAAATAGCTTTACTTTGTTGTGTGGGTCAATTTTTCTTGCGAGAGACAGAGAGAGGCGTTGAAAGACTGCTCCAACGGAACTTATTGTTTTCGGAGGAAAACACGAACACGGTGTACAGTCGAGTCTTAATAGCTTACTTACAACTGGGCTCGTCAGGCACTCTTCTTGGCTGCAGTGGTTATTATTATATTTACATGCTTCCAGCTCCCGTTTTTTCCTCGACGACAACTCGCACCTTTCCACTCCCCTTTCTCTCCCTCCTCGCGCTCACAGACACATAACGAGTATGGCAGTGCATTCTCCCTGCAGCACGGACTACACTGCCCATGATGCTACATTCTTTAGAGCTATGCTTGTAGCATTCTGCCTGTTAGCTTAGCACAACAACGAAAAGGCGCTCTCTCACCCAGGAAACACACAGTCGCAGAGAGAGAGAGAGAGCGTCGCCATGTAACCATGGCAACCGTAACGCTGCCGCCTGGAACGAAAGAACGTAGCTGTCAAACAAAACCCAAACAGTCCTGACCCGCGACAAAATGAAACAGGAAAGTACCGCAGTGTAATCCATTTATTTCAACAAAGTAACTGTATTCTGAATACCACCTTTTTAAACGGTAACTGTAACGGAATACAGTTACTCATATTTTGTATTCTAAATACGTAACGGCGGTACATGTATTCCGTTACTCACCAACACTGATTATTAGCATGTGTTAGTTAGGTTTTGTTTAATTAAAGTTTAATCCATGCTTCCTTGTTTATGTGTCGTTTTCGAGTTATGTCTTGTTCCCCTTCTCTGTTTCCATGTTCCTCTCCTTCTGTGTCATCTGCCCAGTCTGCTATGTGTTTCATGTCTGTGTTGTCCATGTCACGTTGTCACAGTCTTCATCTCATTATATTTCATTATATTGTTTTTGTCACACAGTGGAAATTTGTATTTATCTTGTATATTGTTTTTATTCTGATTTTTAGTGTTTATTTATGAGTGTTTTATTTGCATGGTTTTATTCTGTTTCTATTGCATGGTTTTTAGTGTTTTATGTGACATGGTTGTTATCCACTGTGGACTGGCTGCACTGGCTGCTGAGGCAGGGGTGTGTCCAGAGGTGGCCTATCAGCTGTGTAAAGACCTTTTAAAAACAGGCTAGCTGGGCACTGAAAGAGAGAGGCCCCAGACTGGAAGGTTAATGCGAGATGGCCAGTGTGATGCGGCGACCAAGTCCTGACCTCATGGAACGGCAACAGTAAGAGACAACGCGTGTGATTGGCAGCAGGGCAGAGGTTTACCTCTGCCTGCATTTGTGAGTAGGGTCTCTACTGTTGTTTACTGGGTGCAGCTGGATTGGGAGAGGGTCACCATGGCCTTGAGCCAGGGCCGCTTCTGGGACCATTGTTCTGGCCCCTATTTGTTATGTTGCAGGACACTGACGCAAGGGGAGCTGTGGCGGTGGTCGCATCATGGATTCGGGTGCAGAACGCAAGCCGGGCTGGGAAGTGATGGGCCAGCGGAAGGACAAGAAGATGGGTGGCTCTTTCTTGTCTGCTGAAGACGGGGCTGGCGTGGACTCTGCTCTAAAGGAGGAATTCCTGGCCTGCTGATGGACCCATAATGAACATGTGGCCTAATTATAGCAGGGGGGGTTTTAGTGAATGTAGAAAATGGTAGTTTTATGGGTTTTAGAATTGTTTTTAGTAGAGAGCAAACATTTTATTATGCACATTTTAAGGGTGTTTTATTTGTGCTCCCTGGCCTAGTAATAAACTGTTTCTGATCAGACCTGCTCCCTCTCTGTGCCTGTGGTATCTGACTCGCTTGCTCCCCCTTGTATTTTAAAGAATCTTTCTTTTTAGCGTGACATTCTGGCGCGACCGCTTTAGTGTCCGCAGCGCGTTACATTTTATTTTGACAGTCTCGTGTTTCTGTGTTCAGTGAGTTTAGTTTTGCTGTGGGGTCGTATTCATTTGTGTGTTCCCCACGTGTTTCTACTTCGCTTATTACCCTTCTGTGTATTTAAGTCCTCTGTCTTCCTTTGTTCACTGTCAGATCGTCTGTTTAGTTCTCATTATGTTTCCATGCCTCCATGTTTTTATAATGATCAAGGTGTTGTTCTTTGTCTCTTGTGTTTAACATTTAGTTTTTCCTAGTTTAGTCCCAGTTAGTTTTGCCTCAGTGTGAATCTGCCTTTTGTTTTGTACCTTTTACCAGCCACAAACAAACAGCTCAGCTTGCATTTGGGTCCTCGTCCTCCCTCCACACAGTCTGCCAAACCATGAAGGTTTTCAGTGTGATCTATCCTGGTAGATGATGGCCCACGCCACACCGGACCGGACTTTCTGCTAAATGTTCCCTCTAAGACACATCAGGACAGCCTTGTGGACCAATTTACCATTTCAGAATCTAACAACTATTAAAAAAAAGTGCCTCGTTTATAGAGGTTCTTTTGGGCTTGGACTAGTTGACTAAAAACTGCTCAGCTAAAGCACTTAAGACTAGTGAAGAAATTCTGGCCACTTTGAAAGGAAAGGTGATGTTCACAAATTGTGGGCTATAACTTCCAATATTCTATATTACACGGTGAAATGTACACATCTTTATGATACATATTCAAGCATACTGACCAATCTTTAGTTGTGAGAAATACTGTCTGCCTTCATCTTCAAATACATTCCTCTAGGTTCTGATTCGAGCATTTTCTTGATCACTGTTAAGCTGCTGTCAATATAAAGGAATACTCTTTTTGAAGATTTTTTTTTTTTCATATTAAAAGACCATCAAAGACGATGGATTGTGCCTTTGTAGTCATTTAGTCACTGGGAGGCTTTTAGTGAGAATTCATCTTAACAGCAGGAAGACATGGTGTCAGGTTTACTTTGCATTTAGTGCAAAAAGCACTGACAGCAGAGTAGTTCAGAAAAGAGGAAGGTCTCTTATTGAAGTGTGTTCAAATATATGCAATGTCTGTTCAAATAAAGAGACTTGAGACTCATAAAAGCTATGGCCACCATTACTAACTATCAAGTTGTTTAACTACCTTACAAACAATTTGTGTTTCAAAGACAATAAAGTGGTAGAAGTACTGAAATGCTCCACAGTCAGCTGTCATTACTGTGCCCGAGTAAAGTGAGTTTTGTATGCATCATCATTTAAGGTTTTCAAGAGGATTGAAAATGGTAATTGTCTGTAAGATAAAAATTTTGCCACAGCTGGGAGCAAGTAGACAGAAACAGCACTGAATTAGACAATTATTATCTACACAACAGCAAAACTTATTTTTAGTCAGTCAAAGCAATTAAATAAAAAATTGTTTAAAAACAAAAACAAAAAAGGCAATTCAAAAGAACTTGACTCATCAAAATAATTCAGCAAACTTAGCAAATTAAAACATTTCCTAGTCCTTCTGCTACCTGCATGTCTTTCTCCTAGTATTAGTGGTAGTTTCCTTAAGGTTGGCTCCACAACTGTGCTAAAAAAGTCATACTTTATGGCAGAAATAAATACATCTAAGGCCTGATTTCCAGTCTTCCACTTCCCCAAAGTTAGCACCCAGTTTAATGCTACAATGAATTATAGATATGCCTTACTAACAAAGCTAGGTAGCGAGCAATAGTGTTGGCTGGTATGTTCAAATACAGTCTTGAGCATTATAGAAACAGTCAGGATGGCTAGAAAGTCAAACTCAAAGCTTTGAAATGGAAGTCCAAACTGGCAGATGACACTGTGGCTTTGTCCATATACAGTCTGCGCTCTCCACTTTTTCTTTGTCAGTCTAGTCATCAGTCAAGTTTATGACTCCAGAAAATCCCTATGTAGCCACTAAACAGATATATTCACAGAAGGTGTGGGAGAAGAAAATGAACACAAAATCCAACACAGAATATACACAACCGAAACTCAATTGCCGCTTGGAATGAATGATGAAGAGGAACGTGCTCGTCCATTACTCATGATGCAGGACTGTCTCTTCTCGCTTTGCAATCGGACATGAGTTTGCAGTCTGAATTACAGCCCTTTAAAAAACACTTTCAAGCCCTACCTGTGACCCGTGCTTACAGTATTAGCCCGATGGGACTGCTGTTTGCCTACTTTATTGCTTGGTTCGTCGTTTTCTGAGGCTTTTGGCCGGCATTTCTGTGAAGGCTCCCCAAAATACACATGCAGGCTTGATTGTGTGGGCGCCACCTCGGTGATTGCCTATTTAGTGAGTAATTATCCCTGTCTTTCTCACTCTCAGCCAACACAAGCGCTGATTGAGTTCCTCTCATTGTGGGTAATGTCTTATTTATCATAAGAGGCCAGTGTGAGTTTTGTAGAAAGAAAAAGCACAAAGCATAGTCATCTGCAGCTATGGAAGATAAGGGCGACAAAACAAAACAAACAAAACAGCAGGTTAATATATTCTTAAAATGGCTTGGCATCGGGGAATGAAACTTTGCAAGTTCCAGAAAATACTTTGATTGTGTCATGTTTAAAAAAAAAAACCCAAAACCCCCAAACTGTACGTTTCCATGAGATGTGAAGACCAGTTTATCCCTATTCAAAGAGATACCAGTTGTCAGTGTTAATTTTAGTATCAGAGCACTTTAAATTAGAAGACTAAACTAAATTTAGCTAGCTTTCAGCAAGCATTTCAGAGGCCGCAGCGGGTAGTTTCCTATTCCGGGCACAGTAAAGCTTGGCTGTTGCCACCGCCGCTCTGCAGCTAATCTGTTTCTCTGTGTTTATTAGTAAATCAAAAGTCTAATCAGCTCTGAAGCTGCAGAGTAGAGGAGGAGAGGAAGAGCACAGAGGAGGAGGTGGAGGAGGTATGGGCTATTTTTCAATCTAATGGCCAATTAAGATCAGGCTAAACGAGGAGGCAGGAGAGCATTGTCTTGTGCAGACCTCATTGAGACTCTAATAAAATGTCAAAATACCACCTTTCTCCTACAAACACACACACTTTGTCTTTGGATCACTGTCTTAATCTCCTTCATTCAATCTCTTTTTCCTTTACGTGAACTCTGCCTAATTTTTTGCTTCTCTTTTGTCTTTGTCATTCTTCTCAAAATACACAAACATTCCCAGTGTTGCACAGAAAAGAAAAAATCCCCCTGCCTATTTTCTTTTCTGTTGCTCCTTCTCTAGCTGCCGTTCTTGCACTCCCACACACTGGATTCCCTCTCATCTCTTTTTTATTTAGAAGGGCAAAGACAGAGAGAAAAGGAGAAGAAAAAAATAGAGCTATAGATTTGAGCTGCATACTGTATCAATTTTGCCCAGTCTAAATGACCTAAATAAGGAACTCAATACTGCAGGGTCTGAATAGGAGGGCTTAGTCCACATATTTATTGAATCCAGCCTTTTTGTCCAGTGCCAGCGCACTCTGTGGTTTTAGACTCCACTCCAGTGATCCAATGTGGAATGGAAATCCGATCTCCCTCCCTCTTTCGCTCTTTCTTTTTCTCATTCTGAGTTTGTTTTTTTTCTGTTCTTCTTCCACCAAGCTCAGGCTTGGCAGCACAGAGATGGAGGGAGGATGGTGGAGAAAGATAAAAAAGAAAAGAAACAAACAGAAGAAAAAAACAAGAGAGCTGCGGCACCAGTGACACCATACACAGGTGATGCCACAAGTGCAAGCGCAACATAAAGAGCTGCTATACTACTGTCTACTGTAACATGTCATAATTTAACATTGGTTCATATTGATTTTTATGAAATGTTCTCACTTACTTGTCTGTGCTGGCTCGATCTGTGCTCTTTCCAGTGCTCGGGGAGGACATCAGAGAAGGAAAACCGCTCAACCACTGCAAAGAAAAAAAAATGTGCATGCATTAGTACTGCATTACTGTTATACTGCATGTTTTTACACCAGAAGTGGAATTTGAGCCAGAGCTAATTGTTTAGTTGGTCCCTTGGTCCCCAGTGACAAAACTTTAGTATGTAAGGGCACGAGTAGTCCGCCAGGGAACTGAGCGAATGCTGCAATGCTTGACTTTAAGTCACAGCGTTATCTACTCCTAAACCTAAGCAAGTCATTTTCATCATTCAACATCAACAAAAATTGAGTGAAAACAACATAAATGCAAAATTACAAGTGGAGTTCTCATGTAGTCTTTCACACAGTGCACACATACAGTGAGTTTCAAGAGGAAAACGTCTCAAATCGAACACTGAGTTGTACATTTAACAAAAAGGATGTTTACAGCATCTTATGATTGTCATGCTAGCTACTGCATTTGTGAACATCTGGAACTTGCCACAATTCTCTGACCACATATTTTACTAAATTCTTCTACAGTGGAGATGAGAAGTTGTAACGCATAAACACTAAACACACAAGAAAATGTGGGATTTTAGCCCTACCTAAAAGGTAGCTAGCACTGGTGGCATCAGTGCTGATGTCTCTGAGAGAAAACCAGCATGCTAAAGCCCTGAGGCAACTGTTGTTGTGATTTGGTGCTTTCTAAATAAAATGAACATGAATTGAATTTAAACAAGCTGTTCCTTGCTCTTCTTTTCATTGCTATGAGTTATTGTACTCATGCACAGATATGTGTAACAAGTAAATGTGTAAATTACGAGAAAAAGTTTTGTCTTGCAAGCCATCTTGGCTAACATATTCGATGTAGGAGTTAGATTGGAGTGTGAAGAAAGTATCAAAAATAGATTTAGAAAATAAAAACTCCTTTAACATGTTACCAGTGAAAGCCTTGATGACTGAGCGGGAACCTCAACTCCAGCCACTGAGACTGAACAGGCTCAACCACAATCTATAAGTGATGACTTTTAACCAGATACGTAAAGTTTAGTCCACGGTTTTGATAAATACACCCCCTCAGTTTTCCATTAATGATGTTAAACCCCCCTGTAGACCTTTTATTTCATGGCTTTTCATTCAGCTGAGATTTTATTTTATTTTTTTACATTTTATTAATATATTTAATATGGTGTATTTAATCAATGCGGAGGTCTGGTTTTCTAGGTTTATTAAAAACTTGTTTTAGACACACTGTAAACTTGATTTTATAGAATGTGACACATTGAAAAAATAAATAATAAAGAGCTCAACTTTAAACATCAGCAGCAATAATAGTAATCTATAAAAGACTGGGGAGAAGTGGAGACCATTTGTCTGTAGAATAGCTACTTTTTTCTCTCTCTCTCTCTTTTTTTTTTAGCAATAATAAACTGTGTATATAATGGTAAATGGCCTGTATTTGTATTGCGCTTTTACTAGTCCCCACTAGGGACCCCAAAGCACTTTACACACCCAGTCATCCTCCCATTCACACACTGGTGGAGGCAAGCTACAGTTGTAGCCACAGCTGTCCTGGGGCAGACTGACAGAAGCGAGGCTGCTATATCGCACCATCGGCCCTTCTGGCCAGCACCAGTAGGCGGTAGGTGAAGCGTCTTGCCCAAGGACACAACGACCGAGACTGTCCGAGCCAGGGCTCGAACCGGTAACCTTCCGATTGCAAGGCGAACTCCCAACTCTTGAGCCACGATCGCCCTGTGTAGCATCGGTACTTAGTAAAGGAACAGCTCTAAAAAAATTCCACCACAGCTCATCATTCTCAGCCGTTGTGTTTCTAACGGTAAATATTTTAATCACTATAAAAGTAATGATATTTCAGACTTCTCGAGGCAGGAAAGAGTGCACAGAGGTGAAGATGTGCAGAGAAAGTGTATAAAAGAATAAAAGACAGACAGCACAAAGTGTTTTTTCAATCTTTACTTTTTTTCTTTTCGTTTGTGTTAAACTTTTTTTGGAGTTTCTGGGTGTGTGTGCTTAAGGCAAACAAACAATCAAGGATTTAACTGAAAAGTCAAGGAATCACCCAAACTACTCTGCTTCATCCCGGCAACTACTTGTTGACACGTGACAGTCAGTCCATACAGCAGCTGCTGAAAAATTGCATCCTGGACTAGAAAGTGGTTTCACAGTCACTCAGCCAAATGACACTGTTGAGCCTCACAGCCAGCATTGCTGAGAAAGAAACTTAATGTATTTCTACAGTTTCATCACCATGAATTGATCTACTGAAACTAATCAAAATCACTCCGACAGAACAGCAAAACCACAGCCACACTGTTTCTATGAACATTAGAGCCCAAATCAACAAGTGGTATCTGGCCACTGCTCCATCGCCTCCAGCACTAAATCTGTGTGTAATATGCAGCCTCAGTCGACTTATACGTTTCAGTGTTTAGAACCCCACAGGAGGGAAGAAAGTTCTTCGAAAAACAGGTTTTATGTTTCTAATTTCTATTTGTGTGAAAATGCAGTTTTTAATTGATTTCTTTATCCAGTGAGTTTTCAAAGTCTCTTATAGGCCCAAGGGGTCACAGACTTCTCTCAGCCAACAGACCAGTCATAATCCTTCAGTTGTAGTCAAATCCACCAAATTTGAGCTGGAGTGTCTTCCCAAGACGGCAGCAACTTGGTTTGGTGCAGCTGCAAAGTTTCAGAGTTTCCCGTCGTAACCAGATGTTATTAGAACAATGTGAATGATGGATTTGCTTTAAAAGTAACCGAAACTTCAGGAAGCTTAAAGAAATACTGCACAAAGTAGTAATTTGGCCCTAGATGGAGGTGACAAAGGGGGTCATCCTGGCATGTCCTTTTATATATGTGTGTATGTGACTTTGTGCATGTCTGTGTGTGCGTATGTGACCTTTTTAAGATCCAGCAAAACTGCTAAACACACTCCCTCTGTGCCTGTCATTTACAGGTTGGCTATCGACATCTTAGAGTCTGAGCTCAGGGGATCAGCGCTCACATGCCAGCATGCTACACATGTGGGGTCTGCATCAAGACGCACACGCATTTCCACGAAACACACTCACGTAGAAGCCAGTTGCTCGAAGCATATAGACAAAGAAGAAAACCATCACAATCTGTCGATGTAAATTCTGTGGCATTAGTGCCACTGCTTGCATGTGGAACTGATTGCTGCTGAAATGCTGTCAAAGATTAGGATGCTAGAATATCCTTTTCCATTGTGTCTTACTGACGTAGGATCACGAGAAAGCACTTCACCGGATCGGCACATCTGCTTTTGGTATTTATTTTTGGGGGGTTCAGAAGGGCATGCACCCAATTAAAATCAATAACTGCGTTCACTTCAGCAAAGCCTGCTGGCAGACTCATGCAATCAAAAAGCATGCGGACAGCTGATCCCTGCAACAGCTACAGGCTACCACATGTCCCTGCGTGTCAGAAAAACAATGGAAATCACTTCTGTCATGTCCTCAGGCTTTGGCCTCTCCGAGCTTTGTCTTTCAGACCAGGTTAACGTGTAAACATCACCCACCCCCCTCTCCTGGTCAACATCTTTGCTTGCTAGCGTCACCTTTGCATGGAAGTGATCATGAAACGTACGCCCACATACGGCAGACTGTTAAAATACCTTGAGGGGGTAATCTTGCCTTGGAAACCTCACATAAGCTCCTTATCACAACACATTAGGAAGAGAAGAGGAGGGGAGCGCTAGTGTCAGCTGTCGGGCCCTGTTGGAGAAGGTGAGCCAGGCTGACTGTGACAGGTCAGTGAACATCGCTAGCCAAAGGCTTAGGAGGGCAAATGAAGACGCATACTGCCGTCATTTGGTTTCAACCCTGTCTCCTAATTGTAATGCATAACTTTTTCTTTTAATGAGGCATCACGAGGGAACACAAATTAGACTTTAAGGATACAAGGTGTTATTTCTCGTACAGATTATATTTCCTGAGCCACTTTAACTTTGGGTTGTTAAACTAGAACTGACTCAATAAAATCAACATGTACTGGATAGAATTCTATCAAAACAAAACCACTCAATTTTTATGTCATTAACATGCTCTCAGCTCACAGTTCTTTTATTGTTCATGGGACTGGATGTACCGGCCTGAATGAACTTCATAAATGTGAGTCATTACCAAGCAGACAGAAAACGGACATGAAAACTTTCCAATATGAGTTGTTGCGGTTGTGTGTCCAAAAACAAAGATATCAAAAGTATCTGCTTCTGGTAGATTTTGGTTGTGTAACACTTTTCATTCTTATTTTTGTTAAATACGAATAAAACTAACTAATCTAACTATGACCAAAAAAGTAATAAGTGACTATGTAGTGTTATAACTTGTGCAGCATGTTCAGACACCTAATTAGTTATTGTTTCACTGGTTATCGGTCTTTCTCTGATCTTCTGTTAAAAAAAAAAAGACTTTGTAAAACCAATGTATGTATTAATATTTTATAAAATATCAAAAAAAGAAACCATTAGAATCTCATTATTACTTTCTTTAATACATTTGCTACAGGACTACTGCAGTTATTTCAGGAAACTGGACAATCTGAAGGTCTTTTCAATATTGAATGAAGATAATTTACAGGACCACATTGGCGAGAACTGTAGTAAGGTACCTGATATTGGGATTGCCAGGTCTTGTCTGATTGAGCAATCTACATGGTGACCTTCCTCCCAGACGTGGACTTCTGTTAAAACCAGATGTTGGAACAAGATAGTAGACTCCTCGGCATATTTACTGTATTTCGTTGGATCTGTATATTAGGATGATACTGCTTACAGTATTGGTTGTGGATATATGCTTTTTTATGTACATTTCTAAAAACGGTCAGACTAACCTCTTAACGCCAGGTTACTGGTGATATATCTAGGGTTAAGAGTAGGGTTTGTATCAGGTTATCATCCAGACCTTTGAGTTCATCTTTTCATTTATTTATTTTTTAAAGTGATGCATTTGCTAATTTTAATATTTATTTATTTTTAACATGATCAAAGCACCATACTTTTAACTTTCCACCTGGTAATTTTAGGGTTTAAACAAATAACATCTTTTTGAAATACAATCTCTGCTAAGGTGCTAAGAGTCAGCTTAGACGTTAGATGGTACAATTGAAAAGAAAATGTTTGTCATATTGCTGGCATTTTTTTTATAGTGTGTTGATAAAAAGGCAAAATCAGGCTCTTGCCCATAACACCAAGAGACAACTAGCAGGGTATAGGGTATGTGTGCATGTATATCTAGGTTTTTCACTACCATTTCAGAGGTTCATATAGCTCTGTATAAAAGATATGGTAATGTGAGATTAAGGAAAACTGTCTGGGCAAGGATCCAAGATTATGCTGACGTGACGTGGGCAGCATTTTGAGCCTGGATTGTGACTCGAGTAAAGCCGCTTCCTCCTTGAACAACTACCGTCAAGGTGCCCTTGAGCAAGACATCAAATCCTCTGCTGTTCTTAGTGAAGCTGCAGACTATCACCACAAAGGCATGGTCTGTGTTTAAAGGGTCACTTGATCTAAATTACGAAAAGCTTATTTTCTCGATTACTCCTAATGACTGTAGAGGTAGTTTTGGTTTTATTTGATTTTGATTCCAGGATTTTCTGCAAAGTGAATGTAAGGATTTCAAAATATTCATTCTTTACTAAAGTTTCACATCATTTTCTTTGGTACAGTACAGACTGGAAGCAGCACATTCCTTGGATCTAAGCCTTAATTTAAACAGAAATTCTCAGACGTTCTTGCTGACATGTATGAAGGTGTAGAGGATCAAACTCCAAATTCTCTCACTGTGATAGCCAACACAACTAAAACCAAATACCCCCCGTCGCTTCATGACAATAAGTGTCAGCATCACAACTGACAGCATACTGCTGCACATTTAATGTAAAAGGGAAAACTGATATAAAAATCAAATAGCAATATCTCCAAATACACCCAGCTTTGCCAGCTGGCAGGTATATGTGCTTAGGTTTATTTAGTCTTATTAATTAACATCTTTTAACCCATTAACATTGTATGGCACTGTTCTGGCATGGCCAGGCATCCTTTGATGAGAGTGGTGTTTTAAAAAGCAACAATGTCCGCTCAGGAAGCTAGAACGGTGGTGGAATAAAAAGGTGTTGGGTTGCTTAAAAGTAAACCTGTCATATGTCAGTAGACAAGACTGAGAAAAAGTTGAGAAAAGTTCAAATCAGGACCCGCCCATGTTACATCACCAGTGGTTATTTCACCCATTGTCCCTTGAAGTGACCTTTAATGGGTTCTCGTGCTAAATGTCCCTTACGTTTGTCAGCCAGTTTCCTGTGGTTTGTGTCTCATTGGCTAGGTTTAGACACTAAAAAATATTACGTGAACAACAGGGATGAAAAAGTAATTGGTTAGCTTGGGTAAAAAGTTATGGTTTTGTTATTTACTTGTGTGCTGAAATGGGATCAAGGGGTCCTTTGACAAGCTAAAGCTTAAATATTTCCGTGTAGCAGAGAAGCAAAATTATGAATACTGAGGAGAGTGTCTTAGAAAAGTTTAGATCTTGTTTTAAGGGTTCAGTAGATGTACTTAATATGTAAATAAAAAAAAATACATCACATGCTCACATTAACTGTAGCTGCATCTGTGTGAATCTAAGACAAAACTCCCCCCCAAAAAACAAATAAACAAACAAACAAATAAAACAAACAAACAAACAAACAAACAAACAAAAAAAAAAAACTAATGGATGTTTTTAAATCGCTGTGCACACATTATGTGTATGTGTGAGACTAAATTACGATGGGTCATTCATGTGCACTTTAGTTGCAAGTTTGAATTGCTTTGGTCTTCCATTGCTTGCCACAAATAATGCATTTTATGTCCAGAACACAGAGGCTAATTGAGATGTAAGATTCACACCACAGAGCAGTAGATGGGAATGCATAATGAAACACGGAGCTGGATCGTATGCTAAATATAATGACAGAGGTGAGGCTGCAGATCACATTGAATATGAGGCAAGCACCGTCTTCATCTGCTTGCCTCCCACACACACACACACACACACACACACACACACACACACACACACACACAATATAATACGCAGGTGCACACGGCTTAAGCACAAATTGAACGCAGGGTAGAAACACATAGTTTCACACTCAGTGAAACAGCAAACACACACAGTGTGAACGCATGCTGGAGCAGGCGGAGGTTTTCTGTTGTTGAGTTCAGCTGCATACACACAATCAAACACAACACACAGAAGCGCAGGTCAGAGAGTCCCGGTGGCGTAGAAACTGGCAGGCATCCTTCCACTGTGCTCCAACAATCCAGCAGGCTTTTCTTTACCACACTGCCAACATGCTTTCCCCCTTCTCACACAAACACACACACACAGCATACTGCTTTTCCTTTCTCCTCTCCAATCATCCATTATTGTAAGCCCTCACAGGCATTGCAGACAATGAGAAGTTGAATGGGAGAAAGTGAAGCTAATTTGTGGACATGCGCTTTGTTATTGTTTCAATAAAAATTCCCTATGAACATGACAATTACATAAGTACAACAAAGAGGCTTTTGGCGAAGCCTCCAACATGTTTCCTCTGTACAGACGTCCCCTTAGATATTCCGTAATGGATCATTACATAGAATATCTCCAAATAAATCACAAAGTTGTTTGTGATTCTTTTTGATCTCTGGCTGAAGAGGAAGAACAATGATGTTTGATACTAACTTCAAACTAAGTTGGTAAAACACACATTATGAGAGGAAAGGCATCTTTGCATGTTTGGTAGCTTAGTGGAATTGTTTTAGTCATAAAAACACTACCAATGAAAACTTTAATACTCTAATCTATTTTAATTTGAAAAGTCCTCCCTGTAATTCCAGCCTTTGTAGTCTAATTGGTTGTGTAAGTGCTTTGCTTTATTTTTCTGGTCCAGAGCATTTGCTATTTAGGCTAAACAGAGCAGATAAACCACATGTACGCTAACTCGCCGTCGATCTAGATGTTTCACCACTCAGCAGTCATAACACCTGAAAGTTGGAAGTTATACTTCTACCATGATCTTTGCTGATGCTGAACTGAGTCCTACATATCAGTTTTGTGATATTAATTCTTTTAGCAGTTAAGCACAGAAAGCCATGAAGTTAGCTGGTTGCTGCTCTATGGTGTACTGGATCCAGTGTTGCCAACTCCTCAGTAAGGAAAATCGCTATTGGCTGTCTTAAAAGTCGCTAAATGACGCCATCACCTAATTTGCATAATTGGTCATGCTAATGTAATTGTAACCAGTGTTGGTCAAGGTACTTGAAAAAAGTATTCAGTAACTAATTATTGATTACTTCCCCCAAAAAAGTAATCCCGTTACTTTACTAATTACTTATTTTCAAAAGTAATTAATTACTTAGTTACTCAGTTACTTTTTAAAAACACGATTTACAGCCTGAATAGGTGATAAAGCGCTAGATCTTTCAGCCCAATTCTACTTTTTCTGCATAATCCATCATACAAAATGTAATCAAATGGAAAAGTCTCTTTTTTTAACTTGTTTTATTAGTTTTAATCTTTTAACTTTATGCATCAAGTAAAAATTAAATTACGTGCAACATTCTCTGACTTGAAGAAATTAGTTTAACATTTAAACCTATTTTCTGCACATTCCAGCACATAAAATAAAAATATTTTTTGTGTTTACACTCAATCTTTCAAATAGATGCAAGTAAAACACAGCAGAAAATAAATAACATCAAAGACTAGCAGTCGTTTTGCTCTATTTTCACCTGTAAAGCAGGAATTGGGTAGGCGGAGGTTTGCCCTGGTGCAGGTGTGCCGCAGCAGTCAGTGGAAGAGTCCGCGAGTTTCTCTGTGAATTTCCCATTACGTCGTTGCGCACTCGGAGCTTGTTTAGGGTTTTTTTTGCTGTAAAAAGAAGTTTTCTTCCCACTCACAACGGACACTAATGTTTTTGTCACTTTTTATGGAATCAAACTTAAAATAAGGTCAGTACTTCCACGCTTAAAACGCTGCACGCTCATATTCTCTCTCGCACTCGATATATTGCACTCGCTTACGTCATTGTCATGAGACATTCTCGCAAATAAAATCACGGTTTTAGTAACGCAGTAACGCAGCGTTCCTACAGGAAAGTAACGGTATTCTAATTACCGATTTTGCAATAGTAATCCCTTAATTTACTCGTTACTTGAAAAAAGTAATCAGATTACAGTAACGCACGCGTTAAAAGTAACGCACGCGTTACTGCCCATCTCTGATTGTAACCTACACTGCTGGAGAGAGAAATAACATCGTGGAAGAGACATAAAGTGAGCAAAACACCGTCCTAAATGCATTTAGAATTTATTTAGAACTACAAATTAAATCTTTTAGCAATTATTGTTTTTTAATGTCACAATTCCAACCCTACTCCTTTATCCGGGCTTCAACCGGCAAAAGTGACCTGAAATAGGCACTCTGGTGGAGTTTCTTTGTGTGTGTGTGTTTATAAGTAGTTTTAAACCTTGTGATCCACAAAACAGCATAACAGTAAAAGAAGAACTGACTGCGTTACAGTCAGTGCGGGAGCAGTGGCTTCACTCATGCGCGGTTCATTTGCAGTTTGGACGCATAGGTGTGAATCTGCAGCTGGGGGAGGACTATCCTCCGCCCGTGAACGCTTTAGCACTGGTGTGGTGCCCACGGCAGCACCCGCTGCTTGTTAAGAGTAAGGCAACATGCCCTTTCACGTCAAAAAGTCGTCTTAAATAAGTCTCCAATAACATTAGAAAAAGTCACCAGATTTGTTGCTAGTCGCTTTTTAGAAAAAAAAGTCGCTAAAGGGGTCTGAAAACTCGCTAAATATAGCGACAAAGTTGCTAAGTTGTCAACAGTGACTGGATCAAGTGTTAAAATGGTAAAGCTCAAAACCTGGGGCACAAAAACAGTTTTAGCTCACATTTCTTCAAGATATTCTGAAGAAGCTAATAGCTGAGATAATGTTAAAAATAAGGTGAGGGACAGAAAGTTTTAAGGCGATGTTGCCTAAACTAAGCTAAGCTAAGCTAAGCATGCCTAAGGTTATGACTGTGAAATTGCCTGCTCATCAGACAATGAGCCGTAATACCATGCACAGTCCTCCTTTTTTAAATATATAACTTTTCTTCAGTATGATCCAAAATGAGTGAGTCCATGAAGTCATCTGGACTTCAGATGACTTCATCTGAAGTCATCAGCTATTTTGCTAGCACAGCTGTAGCTTTCAGACAGAATGCAGGTTTAAAGCACTTTCACAGAAGCTACATCCATGTTTTATACTATACTGCTTTGTGACCAGATGAGCTGCATAGTTTCACTGTTCTTAATAAAATCAAGACTGTTAATTATAAGAGAAACTGATAGTATAATTTTAAACTTTTACCTAGTTTCATTGCTAGCTTTCCTGTTTACCTACCAGTCAACATCTGGCAGCTCTTTCAGGTTATCTTGTAAATTAGCTCACTGAATAGCAGGTTGTAGTTTTTCCTTTGTAACTATTTTTTTTCATGAAAGCAAGTTAGTGCTCAGTCAAATGTGGTCAGTCAATAACAAACTTACATCACCATGCAATCGGTTTGAGTTACAATCCAAAGTCACAGAAAACTACACACATTAAACCAATTTACAACATTCTTCAACAATCTGACCCACATTTGCTTGGACTAGGTCACTTTTTACCCTTCTTCACCCTCCCACTTGCCCACCACACAGACACACACAGACCGCATTTTGGGCCGGGCAGCTCCTGGCTTCCACTTCAGGGTTTTGGCTGTGTCCCTTGCACTGTGACACACACACACACACACACACACACACACACACACACACACACACACACACACACACACACACACTCCTCTCCCATGCTCTAAGATCCTGTTCATCAGCCTTTATTGTCCCAATCAAAGCTTTGCCTCCCTGACCGCCTTTAATATTCAAAACTGCAAGATGGTACATGAGCCATTTGTCTCAGTCTACATAACCCGCTAAAGGAGGATGGTTGTGTGTGTGTGTGTGTGTGTGTGTTCATGAGAGTACATGTTTCCACACAAAGTGGAGCTGGATAGCTGCAAGTTGCCCCTGACACCAAACTTAATTCTCCAAAGCGAGGCTGGGGATAAATATTTCAAGGTCATTCTGTTTGCTGTCTGTTGTCTTGTTCCGGGAGCGCTGACTATAATAGGAATATATGCATGCCTAACTAGGGGCTTTAGAACAAATTTACTCTCTGCCTGCTGCTCTCTGTTTCTCTGCCTATAGGCACAGGCCAAGAGATGAAAGATGGCTGGCAAGCGATCTGCAGTGGACATATAGGACCGTGTGTCTTCATCTGTACAGTCCATGGCGGTGTTTCTGTATCCTATTCTGAAACCATTACATATTAATGAAGCTTGTGTTGTGAGGAAGTGTTCTTGGTTTGCAGGTGTATTTAAATGGTTCTTCTTAAAACAAAAACTTGCATCTATCAGATTAAAGTCCTTGATCAAGCCGCTTATAAATTACAGACAAAAGCAACCTTTTCACTCCTTTTCTGGTGGAATTTATTCAAAGGTAACATTTCTTTTAGCTGAACAAAGGCAGCAGGAAAACACTCTAACAGCAGGCACTTCCACCTTCGAGCGTGGCGATCAGGGACCCTTTTAAGCACCCTTAAAAGTTAATCTGCATCTACACCCATGATTTTTTGCCAAAATGTTATCTGCATGCTTTTAACTTTGAAAATGTATTTTTTTTTTCCATATCTGGTAGCCAGGAGCTGAATAGCCTCTAATAAAAAGTAAATTCCTGAACACTTCCCCCCGTATTTGAGGCACTTGTTGCTTCTCTGTGTGTTTTGTTTCTTTATGGGAACTCAAAAGAAGGTTGATAAGGCTTGAAAAGTTTGTTTCATTCACTAATGTGAATCAATAAATTCCTCAAAAAGATTCTCAGATATCTCACTGTGACTCTCAAGTATCTTTAGAATCGGAATTTTTTTTAGATTGTCTGAAATTCCTGCTTACTAGGACATATTTTAACAGCTGCAGTTTTACAGATGAATTCAGCCAACTTATGACCACAGCTAAACCTGCCTTTGATTTTCAGTCTAGGTGTGGAAGGTGAGTGTGACCATAGAGACACAACAGGATAGAATGGAACTGGTGAATTTGCAGATAATAATAAGATAAGACAAGAATAAAAACAGGGTAATGGGCCAGTTCCCTGTAAGGAGCTTTGTCGTTGCCACATGGCTACCCTTTCACTGTGTTAGATCAGCAGCATCATGTGTTATCTTGTAAATGGGATGCTATTTCAAAATGTTTTAATGTATTCAAAATTCCCGTCAATGTGTTAAGGAAAGCATTGGGTGAGCTAAAAATGAAAGACATGATGGGTTTCTGGAATTTGTAATGTGAGTTTTTGCACCCATCATGTTGGTTTTTGGAGGCAGAATTGACCATATTTTAGACTGTGGGATGGAGAAGAAAAGTATCAACTCACCAGCAAGCTTGGTTAGCAACCTGAATCCAGAAACTCTGAGGGTCACCTGTGTTGAGTAAGAGTAGCCAAAACTGCACAAACCTCTTGGAGTATCTATCTCACAGCAAGTTGTAATATTTGTTAGGTAATTCCATCAAAAATGTTACCAAGAGCACAACCATGTTCTTGAGATCCAGTTGAGTTAAATAGGTTAATGGTGACGAAGCTGCCCTCAACTACAACGCACCCATCAGGAAGCCACTCCACTCATTTTAGACCTGTTCTCTTTATTCAGGTCTATAATGCTACATCTGTAAAACAGTCCTCACACAGGTCATCACAGAACAGAAAATGATTTTACTCACATTCATGAATATGACCATGAATATGTTCATAATTGTCTCCACTAACAAGCTTGTGTTTTTTCTGGTGTTTGTGTGTAAACACAAAAATCATTTAAAATCTGACTTACATCCACCAAGGTCTAACCAACAGGTATCATACCACATCTGACCTCTGACCTCTCCTTTAAGGGCAGTAGATTGACCTAAAGGTCAATCTAAAGGTCAATCTACTGCCGAGCTCCGCTGGTTTCTTCTTTCTGGCGCAAAGTGGGCGATAAACAAACAAGAGAGACGGGACTTGCGACAGAAAAGCTGAAAAGCTCAGCTGATCATTGATCAATTTCATGATTGAAGTAGAAACAGAAGAGGGATGGGGAGTGAATGAGAGAAGAACAGGCAGTTGTGCTGCAAAGACACAGAAGAACTTCAGCTTTGTGTCTTTTTCGTTGTAGCTGAAGTACGGGACAAACTGCCTTCCTTTTCACCTCAATACAAAACGCGTAATATTTTCTCTGAATACGAGACAATTCCGTTTTTTTAGGGGACTGCTGCTTGGTTAGAAATATAATGTTAAATTATATATAAGTTATTCATCTCCAGTTATTTACAAATCGGTACCTATTAGTCATTATCTGCTCCCAATAACAATGTTTGTGTAATCAAAGTAAACTTCTGTCATGCTGACCTTATCTGATTCTCACTGTACTACAAATTTCTTAAAGTACTTCTTAACGTAAAAAAGAACGAAGAAAACAAAATGAATATATAGAAAACACAGTAATCACCCTGCCTGTGATAGGGTTACCTGGAGCCAGGCCCGTCAAGGGTGCTTGAGGGCGAGTGTCTGGTGGTGGGCAGTGGGGCCCGGCTGGTCACAGCCCAAAAAGAGGACATGGGCCCATCCTTCTGCAGGCCCACCACCCGCAGGGGGTGCCATAGGGGTTGGGTGCAATGTGCACCAGGTGGAGGCCACGAGCAGAGGCCCTGGTGTACCAATCTCCAGCTACCAAGACATTACTGTGTCCATAAAAAGAAATACTGCACACAGAGTGAGATGCCTCGGTCGAGGTTTGCGTTCTCTGAGTGCTGCTTGTTTGTATCTGTGAATGTTTATTTTATTCACTCATGCAGGCATGTATCACATATTAAACAATTAAGGTACAGCAGAAAACTCAGCATATTTTAACAGTAAGTTGTTGGTTTCTGGGAAAAGAATCTAACATGTCTGTTTAAGTCCATGGATTCTAACAGATTTCAGCTCTTTGTGTGCCATGTTTCTACTTGGTTGTTCAGGTTTTGGCCCTCTGCTGGCTGTAAGACACTCAGACTTGGACCTCTAGGGAAAAGTGTTGCCCACCCCTGCCTAAATACTATCCAGTTTCAAAAAAAATATTTACCATGAATAAAGCTGCCATGAAGGAAGAAATTAGAAATAAAGGACCCCCAAATATTTTTACACCAGGCTGAAAATGTTTATCTCTCGGCTGAATCTGGGCATTAGGTTGTGATTCCAATTTTGAGCCACCCTCAAGTGTCCATTAAAGGAACTGCAGCCCCGGAGGTTTCCGGTTGGCGAAGAAAAGCAGCCAGTGACTCATTCTGAAATGGTGAATGCAAAAACATCAGTGCCTTTAGTAACAGCCAGGCCTGTACTCACACTGAGTAGCCTTATTTCCCATAATTACAGCTCCGCTATCTCCCCTAAACAAAATAATTTCATGAACACATTTCTGAAAGTGTTTCACATTTTCTTCGGAGGTTAAAAAAAGGCAAAGGCGGAGGGAAGCGCTAACGAAGCATGGTCAAAGTGCAAGCAGGGAGAGACTTTTTCATCTTGGCGGGAGATGTAAAGTAATGAAGTTGACACCAGTGTCCACCCCATTAGGCTGGGCCTGCATGGACCATTACAGGCAGGGTGAGAGGACAGCCCAAAGCCAGAGGACCCCACGGAATAAACACACACATGCACACACAATCACACATAAAAGCAGAGCATAATGTTATTATGTCCACACTTGGCATTCTTTCTTTAGGGGTTTGTCGATACTTACAAGCTAAGTGACAAGCTGTGTCTGCGGAAGTGTGTGAACAGAAGCTCAGAGATAGTCGCACAGTACATTCCTGACCCCGTTTCGAAAGCCCAGCATATTCTTTTCTATAATGTGTGTACCGCATACATGTGCGCACGTACAGCTTTCCTGAGTGACTGTGTATAGCAGCAGGAATAGGAATGCATATGAGTGTGTGTGTGTGTGTGTGTGAGTGTGTGTGTAATGGAACGATGTGGTGGCAGCCCCGGTTCTCCCGCTCAGCCTGTCAGGGAAATATAATTTGCGCCTTCAGTGCTTTTCACCTGGCTCATATGCAGCATGCAAATTTATTTCTCTAATAATCCGAGTGCGCGACGGCCCTCCTCCAGGATTAATGACAGCATTCCCGGGGCCTCGCCTCCACCCCGGACCGCTGGAATATTACCACCGTGCACCCCACCACCAACACATCCCTTCCCTCTCTCTCTCTCATACACACACACACACACACACACACACACACACACACACACACACACACACACACTGTGACATGGAAAAATTGTGTTAGTTCTACACAGAAAAACGCTGGGGTATTTGTCCTGCTAGACAATATAATGGGCTGGTGCATCATCAGATTGCAATGTCATTTCAAAAAACCTTGAATACAAATAATGGGGAGAAGGTGGGTGGTGGTGGTGGTGGGGGGGGGGTGCAGGGGGAGGAGAGAGGAGGACTCGTAGGATAGATGGTGCGTTTTCTAATCCGGTGGACTAGTTATCCTTCATATCAGGTAGAGCGGTGTCACGATGACACATGCACACATGCACAGAAGAAAAACACACGGCTCCGTTATTCAAATGAAGTGTGCCGCATTGTGCAGAGCTTGCTGCTTTCCTGGGACACATCCCTTTTTTCCCCCTCTTCCACCGTTAATTAATCTTAGAGATCTTTTTTAGCATCCCTCCCTCTCTTTCTCACTCTCTCCCTCAACCCTCCCCAGCCCCAGCTCGCTGGCTTTTTCTAAGCAAACAGTATGAAATATGGATATGGGAGAAGTATTAATTATAACCCCATGTGTGGGTGTAGATCTGTGTGTTAGGAAGAGGGAAAAAAGAGAGGCGAGAGAGAGGGGAGGAAACAATGTGCCAGTGCCACCACCCACCGCCTGGATCTGTCACAAGAGGCTGGGAAAAGAAGGAGGAAGAAGCAGAGAGAGGAGGGAGAGATGTACCGAGACAGTGTGAAAGAGGAAGGCGAAGAGGAGTGTGCTCGTGTGGTTGTGTGTGTCCTTCTATTAGTGTGTTTAAGTGCCACCCTGGCTTGTGTAGCCCTTCACCTGCGAACAGAGAGCGCCTCCATCACAGGTGAGGCCATACAAAGCCTCGGTCGAGGCTGTCATCCGCTGCCATCCAGCACAAAGCGGGTTAACTTCAGCTCTGGCTCTGCACCCTGACAGGCCGCGACTGCTGGTCACTTATCTTTTTAATTAGCTTTTCACTTGTCCTCAGCCTCCCTGTGGTCCCCTTCCCTCTGCCTTTCCTCTTTCTCTCCCTGTCACTAATTCTGAGCGGACTACCGTGAAAAAAAGTGATTGTGCACTCTCATCTTCATACACTTACCACTGTGAGCCAGGGTACCGAGAAAAAAATGAATGTATGTGCAAAATGTGGTTGAGGTATTATTCATGTTAATCTGTTAACATCCACCAGGTCATCAGTGAGTCATGCAGAGTTATGGTTGGGGTGGGTTTTTTTAGCCACATGCTATAAAGGCAATTTTTTTTATTGCATTTTATGTATTTTTTAAAGGCTTCTAAATTCCAAAGAGTTAAACATTCTGTAAAAGGGTAGGTGTTAACCAAACCCTAACCCTAGATGGGCCTCTAATGCCTTTCTACAAAATATAATTTCATTATTTACTTTTTAGAACCAATCGTGGGTCTGTAGTCACATTAGATTTTCTTGCAGTGACCCAGTGTAACACCTTACTTTCTTCAGGGAGTAAATAAGGGACAAAATCATGTAATTATACCATTTCTCCTCGTGCACTATGAGTAAACTTGCAGTAGAGGGAGGAGAAAAATAACACAGCACTCTACATTTTTGTTGGAGCACAAATATTAGTTTAATTTTTATTAGACGAATGGACATGGATATGACAGTAAACTTCAAAACAAGCACAGGGCAGAAACCACTACTGGTGTTAAATGTTTGCAAATACCTCCAAAGACAGCATGTTAGCATAAATCAACTACCAAAGAACATCAAACCTAGAGTGGTGCTATTGAGTGCTGACCAGTAGCCAAGTTTGATTTTCATCTGGTAACAAAAACAGTAACAAGCAGTCAGCCGTGCAGCATTTTAGCCTTTGTTTCCACCTGTACCTGTTTTTACTGTGGACTCTGTGACCACATCATTTTCCAGGAGAGTGCTCATGGCCTGGTTCTGATCAACGGTTTTGTGTTGAAAATTAAACACTAAAGGAGCTGTGTCATCATTAGAAAAGAGGTCTGTGTTTAGGTATATATTATGAACTAGTAATTATATAACAATGTATCTCTGGCCACGTTGACAGAGTCATCCAAAAAATGTAACAAGTAATGTAACAAATTACTTTCTTCAGGTAAATAAGTGACAAAGTATTGCCTATAAAAAATGCATCATATATTACTTTAAAAAGTAGAAGATTTTTTAATGATGGAATATTGCCTTAAATATTATCATGCTGTCAGAAATGAATGCTGTTGTGGCCATGTTTTTCACCATCTTCTAGTAGATCACAACAGCTAATTCCTGAACATCAGTCATTGTTAGCACCAACTCCCACTCTTCATGAGGGGATGGAGTTTTTCAGTGGTGTCAAACATGTGGCCCAAGGGTCAGAACATTTTAAAGATTTTATACCAGATGCCCTTCCTGACACCCTCCCATATATCATGCTTGGGACCAGCACTGGCAGTACACTGGCCTGTGACCCTCACAGTTTGGGTCTTCTCCCAGTCTCCCATTGAGTTTACTTGTATGCTACAGAGTCAATGGGAGATGTTGTATGTGTAGAGTATTGGTCCTATACAGGGCCCTGAACACACTGGTGAAGAAATCCTTATAAAGACATAATCCCAAAACTCCTACTTACTTACTACTTATTTTTACATGAATTTTATATTTTTTTAAGATTCCCAATTTTGAAGCACAATAGATGTTTCTAAGTTCAAATCTGCTGGTAATCTGAGGAGTTCATGCAGGCGATGAGATGTCATTCACAAGTGACTTTTGTTCAAAGCACTAAACAGAAGTCATTGGTTAACATTAACCAGATCTCAGACTTTTTTAGTTATCTCACAAAGTTGCTTTCAGTGTCTTTTCAACATGTTTTTGCTGGATAGGATTTCAGTGCGTTTCAGCTTTGACCCTGGGGTCACTATGTTGCTTTCGGTCAACGATCTAACAACACTTTCCCTTAAGAATATGTCTGTGGGTGGGTGGATAGGGACACACACGCACACATAGACACACACATAATGAATACAAAGATGGAGGGATACAGAGTACATGTGATCGATTCTGTGTAACAAGAGAAGAATTGAGGGTAGAACATATATATACAGAGCCTTACAAATTTACAGGGCAAAATGTGAAGTGGCTCTTCCAGAGTTTATAGAGCCCTGCTGCATGGAATTGCAAAGCACACAGGGAAGCCAACCAGTGTTTGTCATATGAATCATAATTTTACCACCACTGCCGAGCATTTGAAAAAAACATAAAAATTAAAAAAAAAATACATTTGATTTGTTACTATGATGTGTCATTCCTGGCATTGGTACGTTGTTTATATGTGTAATGGTCTTGAAAAAGTGATTGATAATGCAGACAGACAGAATGGGTATTCACAGTTAGGTGATCCAAGGCAAACAGAAAACAGAGATGCAAGGAGACATTACTGCTAGGACCAGACTTACTCATCCAGTGATTTACTCATGTATTGAGCCAGCATTGGCTTTTCAATAAAAACAGGAAATCAGGCAGGCTTGGTTGTCTCCTTTTAAAGTTCCAGTAAAATGAGCTTTTGAACTCCCGAGGAAACTGTTACCTCAGAGAAAACTTGTTTAAATCGATGTTTACGCTATCAGAGTGAACTGCATTGCTTTATACTTAGACTGATCCTTCATTACATCCCATTAAACATAAAGTCATTTGACCATTTCACTACACCTATAATTTTATAAGCTTCAAGATTTTAGTGGTGTGTAATGTATCGCTCCTCTTTACTGCCAGTTGTGTTTATATAAAATGGGTATTGGGGATCAGTGCTTATGATCCATCCGTCCATAGAACATTTTCATAAACTGCAAGTTGATTTTTCTTGTATTCTCAAATCAGCATGATGGCTGCTAATTTCAAAATTTATAAGAAGTTGGACTGTCACATGGTATCAGTTTTGGTCATTTGGCTTCAGCTTTTTACCAGATATCTGACCAGTTTGTTATAAAATGCAATTCCATAAAGAAAGAAGAGAATTTATTTTTTAGCAGTTGGACTGTTTTTTTATAGCTCTACAGATTTTATTTTTCTGGCATCTATTGGTTGTTTCTATTCCTTTTATGTAGATGCTGACTGGTCAGAATGTGTTGTGAGTTTTGTAAGATTTCCACAATAAAAACATAAAGCCATGCCTGATGTGGACCTTTCAGAGCCAATTCCAGACTAATGTAGAAGAACTTATTTGTATGGCTCAAGGCATTATTATCTAAAAACAGTATCCTAAATATTTGCATTTGGATTTTCTGGCCAATTTAAATCCTAAATCATAGCAAAACAGACAGCCACCTGCTGGTTGTTCATATTTAACTAGTATACAAATGGTGTAAATACTAGTCAACCAGCACTTTCTTCAACTGACTGCACGAAGTCTTCAGTGGCTAAATACACTTGTTGTAGGTTTGTCAATTTCTTTTTTGGTACTAAGTCTACAATATACTGGTTTGAAAACCAACACAGGGTGCTGGTGTTTTCTGCCTTTATCTTCGAGCAGCTATTCTGTCTGGAACAAATATGGAGTTAGCTGGTGATTTGTTGCTTGAGAGAGAATTTCATTTGGGGTTGCAGTTTACAGGTGTGGAACATTTCAAAGAAATCTCTCTCTCTCAACCTTTATACCTTTTTTCTACATCTTCAATTAAACCCCCATCCTTTTATATCTGTCTGCAGCAGTCAGGAAAACAAAATGGAATGGGTCATTAAGGGGATCAACCTCTTCTGATCCACATCTCAAATGTGAATTTCTAAGGTTGGAGTGTGGGGATGGAAGTTGTTTGGAACTCTTCGGGGATCTGAAGAAGTTCATAGGGAATGGACCGTACCGTGGTCATCAGCATTCCTGGGAAGAGGAGAACTCACCGGTGACCAATTAGATCGCAGCAGGGCAGGGCAGAAAATAAAAGGGCTGGACTGGCTGGTGAGACCCCGTGTGGCTGGGGTTTTGTTGATGTAAGGCATTAAGAGGAAGGTGTGTCATGATGCTGGACCTCTCAAAGTCCACAAACACACATCGTCAAGAAGTAATAACCCACTGTAGACTCAATTGTGAGGTCACTGCATGCTGTCCTGCAGGAAAATGTTGAGAAATTATTCTCCCCTGCCCAAACACTGAGGTCAAATAAAGCTTCACACTACTACTGGATTATTTTTTGAAGGTTTACCTGTGCTGATGCTGTGCATATGGTACAGTCCACAAGGGCCAGTTAAACGCTTCAATCTCACTCATTTCTCATCTTCATTTACATAATAGCTAAACAATGTTTTAATATTGCATGCTGAGTGAATTTTTAGCTCCATTTGGGTGTGTACTTTATTGTTCCTCCACCTTATCAAAGCAAGCTGATATCTGCTTATAAAAAGCCAAGTTGTCACCTGTCAGTGTCCATCTAAGCCACAGATGAAGACGTGACAGCCTTTAGGGGACCAGAATACTATTAACGCCGCGTTTCATCCCAAATGGGCTTTTATTAAAATGAACGCCTAATTAAATTCCAAGATGAGGGGGCAGCGAACAATGCCAGACAGTGGCTACTTTGATTTTTTTTCCCCTTGTTTTAAAGTAATTATGCGGGCCTGACATGAGTGAGCACACTGCCGGAGACCCCTCTAATGAGTTAAGCAAGAAAAATCGCCACAGTCGCCTTCCCTGGCAGCAGCTAATTGCCTGGCCACATCGGGCCACCACTAACACTGTCATTTAAAATGTACTTTTCTTCTTTTTCTGCTGGGTATTTTTTTTTCCTATTCAAATGCGGTTAATTAACATTTCTGTAAAGGTATAGTGTAAATAGCAAAAAAAAGTCAGTTCCCGGTACTTGCAAGATCATCGTCCTGTTTAGAGAAGTGCAGGTGAAAGTCAACAAACTTTTATTTTAAAAGCTGGGACTCTGCTCGGGAGAGGTTTGATCAGTCGGTATTATGTTAATCATCATGTTTAAAGGTATATTACTGGCTGTTTGTGACACAAGAGGGCTCATGAGAGCCCATTGAATACGTTGCTTAATCCATGAATATAAGTGGACCCTAAAAAGGAACTGAGCAATGAAAAGGAAAAAGTTGAGAGCCGAGTTTGATTTTATTCATCTGTCAAAGCATCTATTTTCTGTCACTTCTACATCTCCTGGGACACTCTTCCCCAACTTGGGAGGGAAATTTTGTCAATGAAACATAAATCCATTTAATAAAGTATCTTAAAAAAAACCCAATTGAAAGAGAATAGTGAAATAGTGTAATGCAGGATTACCAGTTGTGATTCAGATATGACATTTTAGCTCACCTCCAGGCAGCAATGTCCAAATCTATATTAATCAGATTAAAAAATACATTATAATCACACCAAAAATGTCACAGCATCCCTGTCAGTCATCCCATCTCTCACGCATGCCTGCACACACACACACACACACACACACACACACACACACACACACACACACACACACACACACACACACACACACACACAACACGAAGATGCTGCAGCAATCTACAAATGCATCTACATCTACAATGCCATCGCTAACATTTGCAAATGTTTCTGGACCTCCAAACAAGGGAATCAGTAAGACAGCACATAATTATTCATATGTTTCACTTAACCTTTAACATGCAGTCCCATACAGTGCCCCAGCCAGCGTCTGCATATTGCTACCAGATTATTACGAGAATGGCTGGGCATTTGTCCTTGTTTATGTGCTCTGTTGAAGCATCCTTGGTCGTACTTGCCTACACTCCAGATGAATAGCATTCCTTGGCCCCCGGAGGCTCCCAACTTCTCCTGAGACCTTTAAGTGTTTGTTGACAGACTAACAGACTTTGGCTTGTTTAGCTTTCTCCACTCTCTAAAATCCAAAAGGTCACCTGCAATTCCTTCGCCTGCTGTACCCCAGCCCCTCTCCCCCCAAAGAAGAAGAAGAAGAAGGAAAAAAAACAAGACCTCAGGAAAATGCCCTTATGAGCAGACCTCAAGAGCTCTCAGGGAAACAAATAGAATCCCTGCTGCCACAGTTACCAAGTTTACCAACATGTCTCTATGGCTACAAATTACAAAATAGCTAGAAAGATGACCCCCCTCAGCTAGAGATGCAAACAAAGAGGAAGAGGAACGGAACTTGAGATCCCATAGATTACCCAACAGCGACATAAGGAAACACTGCTGACTATTTCCTTGGCTAAAAAAAAAGAGCCTAAAGAGTGCGATAACATACCCCACAAGGCATTTTTGGGAGGTCACTCTCAGTTTCGCAACATGAGGTAAAGCAGTACAATGGAATTATCCTGCATAACATGCATAATTCCCCACATTACAGCAAACGAGAGGCGCACACCCCGTTATTTGGGGTCTCTATTGTTGCCGTGGTGCTGCTCATTATTATGGGGTTTCTGGTTCAGGCCATCAGAGAGGCTCTCGCCACTGAGGTCTCTGTGGAAATCGGCAAGCCCATCTCACTGCTTAGCAACCAAGCCCTGGGGCCTGTTTTGCACAGCTTAATTCAGATGAGAGTGCAAGGCACAGGATTGGCTAAGCTCGACCTGCTCCCACCCTTCCCCTCCCCTCCCGTTCTCCCACTCCCTCACACACACACTCACACAGCCACTATCTCGCCCTCCTTCGCAGCAGCCTTACCTTGTCCTTCTGACTATCTATCCACATTGTTCTCCTGCTCGCCTCAAGCGTCCACTCTTAATAAAGGTGATGATCGGACAGAGAGCTAAAAACGTCTTTGGTGCCATAAAAAACTCTGAGAGACGTTTCCTGTACCACCCAGGGGAGTGTCTCCCAGTATAGAGTCATTATATTATTGGTGTAATTTTTGAACAAATATAGATAATAATTTTAAATCACGCTTCCAGACTTTGGTCCACAGTAATCATAAACTGACTGGGAACCAGCAACTCACTTTGCAATTGTGTTTCACAATTTTCATACTGCATAAAGCATAACTTCAGTTTGTTCTTTAAAAAAACACACAAACCTCGAAAGACAGATTTATACCAATAAATAAACAGTAAAAAAAAAGAAGTTCGAGAGGATAAAATATCTTGATTTCACATCCATATTTATGACTATTCCCTGGCTGGAGATTACTTTATGTCAAAAGTCACCTCTGCAGTTTAACTCAGACTGTTCTTTTTTCATTTACATGGGTTAAAATTCTATGCAGCTCTAGTAGTTTTCCAGAATGGGAGCTGATGCAGATTCATAAATGAATAAGGAATTCTTCTTGCTGTTGTAATGCTTGGAAGAATATGTCTATATCTGTCTATATTTGGATCAACCTTTCTGAAATGGTTCATGAAACATGGGAAATAGCCTTAATGAGTTAAGTTATGTTTGTCTAGTCTAGTTAGGCTCCGTTTCTAAATCGTATAACATCAAAATAACTGATCCGAGAAGGAGTCAGGGTAATAACCTTGGAGGAACCAAAGGTGATGAGAAAGTACAGTAAACCCTATTTCCAATGACATCATATTGATGTGATTATTATTGCCTTCAGATTTATAAATGGTAAATGCCCTGTATTTGTATAGCGCTTTACTTGGTCCTAAGGACCCCAAAGCGCTTTACACTATACACAGTCATCCACACATTCACACACTGGAGATGGCAAGCTGCAGTGTAGCCACAGCCACCCTGGGGCGCACTGACAGAGGTGAGGCTGCCGGACACTGGTGCCACCGGGCCCTCTGAACAATACATCTCATCTAAAGCATGAAAATAGTCAACTATCACTGGTTCATCAGTGCGACATGCTAATAAGTCTCAAACTGGAGTGGTTTAACTATCAAATAAAAAAAAATAATTTAATTTAAGAAATAATAATAAAAAAAACATTTCTGTTACACAGCAGGACATGTCCTGTAGCCTACAATAAAAATGGTGAGCTCCTTCTGGTAAACCCATGGATATTCTCTGAACAAGAGTAAAGTATGATATGTTGGATGCTGGATATAAATGTACAATAGATTCCTGAAAATGTATTAAAAATGTAACCTTTTTACAGTTGCAAATATTACTGCAATAACGTATCAAGAAGCCATAACGACATTATTAGGTGATGCAGTGAAAATATGAGTATGAGTATGCTGGAATGATGATGATTTCTTATTATATATATATATATATATATATATATATATTAGGGGTGCAACGATACACAAAATTCACGGTTCGGTTCGGTTCGATACTTTGGTGTCACGGTTCGATATTTTTTCGATACAAAAAAAATGTTCATGCATTTTTAATTTGTCATTTATTAAAATTATAAATATATATTTTAACTCAAAAGTACAGTTTTTAAATTTAACCCTAACCCTTGTGCGTGTTTTTTTATTTTGACAGCGAATGCGCACCTGCGGACCACTTATGTGCAGCCCTGGTTATTTAGCTCATCATATTGCAGCCACAGAAATTCTTTTGTCCATGAAACCATAAAGCTGAACTTTCTTTTTGCCTTATAGTCCGATTTGTCATAACTTCTCCGTTTTGTGGTAAGCTTTTCTTTGGCTGTCACTTCTTCGCCCTGACCTGTCTTATTTGGCTCAGCAGAACTGAAATGCTTTTACACACGCACTCACATAAGCTCAGCGATTCTCTGCGCGATCAACCTCTCACATGTTTAAGCTTGCTGTGGGAGATTTCACTTGTCATGTTTGCATAGTAAGCTAACGATTAATAAGACCATGTCAGAGGAATTGGTGCACAAATTATCATCACTCACAGATCAGTGCTGTCACTGTCTATACACAGTTCGCACGATTGCAAAGTGAAAGCAAAAAAACAAGCGCAAATTCAAACGCGACTTCAATATGTCACATATTGACAGTGGCTCACCGATGCCAATGACATAATTACCCAGCTACATTTCTGAAAGAATGCAAAAGCATTGACATATATTTTTCCTACAATAGCCCGACGGGCAGGGCAGAGATAGATTTTGGTAGCCCGACTGAAAAAATCGCTAGCTCCAGGACGTCGGGCTAGCGATATTGCAAGCCCTGTATCTGATTGAGGAATCACTCATCTTTGGAAAAGAGAGTTTATTACAGAGAAATGGCTCTTTCCAAAATAAAAGCTATACTATCCGCTTCTTCTGGGCTATATTCTCAGCAGCATAAGGAGCGGTAGCTCGTTAACGGAGATTTGCCGTGTTGTGGCGTTAAGGTTATTTCAACGAGATTAACCTGAAAGCACTAGTGGGAACACAACGAATATGAATGCACATTTACGCCGACATCATCCTAGTGCAAAGACAAAAACAACAAGCATGCTACTAACTTTAGCCGAGTCATTTAGACAGCATGATTCTCCTTATGCTGCTGAGAATATAGCCCAGAAGAAGCGGATAGTATAGCTTTTAGTTTGGAAAGAGGCATTTCTCTGTAATAAACTCTCTTTTCCAAAGATGAGTGATTCCTCAATCAGATACAGGGATCGCAAAATCGCTAGCCCGACGTCCTGGGGCTAGCGATTTTTTTCAGACGGGCTACCCTGCCCGTCGGGCTATTGTAGGAAGGAAAAATCTATGTCAATGCTTTTGCATTCTTTCGGAAATGTAGCTGGGTAATTATGTCATTGACATCGGTGAGCCACTGCTAATATGTGACATATTGAAATCGCGTTTGAATTTGCGCTTGTTTTTTTGCTTTCACTTTGCAATCGCGCGAACTGTGTATAGAGAGCGACAGCACTGATTGGTGAGTGATGATAATTTGCACACCAATTCCTCTGACGTTGTCTTATCAATCGTTAGCTTACTATGCAAACATGACAAGTAAAATCTCCCGCAGCAAGCTTAAACATGTGAGGTTGATCGTGCAGAGAATCGCTGAGCATTATGTGAGTGCGTGTGTAAAAGCAGCAGGATATATATTGTAGCGGATCAGGGCTGTTCGGGGTTCTGTTTGTACAGTTATGTTTTGTTTATGTTGCCATAGTGACGGGTGACGCCCTCTCGCTGCGACGGTGTGTCCTTCCGGGGTCAGAGGGCGCCCTGTGTGGTGGTGTTGTTGTTGCTGTGCTGTTACCGCGCTGAGCAGTTAGCTAGCGGCAGTGTTCTTCTGCAGATGTCAATAAACGGCTGTGCTCCCTGGCTAGCTCACGGGAAGCAAGACCAAACGATACCTCCGTCTCCTCCTTGTCTGAGCTCACCACAATATTTTAGTTCTGCTGAGCCAAATAAGACAGGTCAGGGTGAAGAAGTGACAGCCAAAGAAAAACTTACCACAAAACGGAAAAGTTATGACAAATCAGACTATAAGGCAAAAAGAAAGTGCAGCTTTATGGTTTCATGGACAAAATAATTTCTGTGGCTGCAATATGACAAGCGAAATAACCAGGGCTGCACATAAGTGGTCCGCAGGTGCGCATTCGCTGTCAAAATAAAAAACGGGCACAAGATAAGAAGTTGCAACGCGTGTTTGCATACATAAGATTTTCAGGAGGAGGACAGACATTTGTTTAGAACTCTTAAAGATGTCGAAGAAGCAAGCTCCTTTAAGCAATTACTGTGATGTTCCTCCACCTCCAAAGAAATGTCAGAAGGAGTCCGAACCACAAAAGAAGCACGTATTCTCGGAAAGTAGTTGCAGGGGGTGAGCTGGCTTCAAACAAATGATGAACGCACAGAGATGTGGTGCGGAATGTGCCGTGAAAATTTAATAAATGACAAATTAAAAAGGCATGAACATTTTTTTTGTATCGAAAAAATATCGAACCGTGACACCAAAGTATCGAACCGAACCGAACCGTGAATTTTGTGTATCGTTGCACCCCTAATATATATATATATATATATATATATATATATAAGGGCTCAGAGAAGAGCTCGAGAGGATGTGGAGGTTGAAGGTAACGGTGGTCCCCGTGGTAATCGGAGCACTAGGTGCGGTGACTCCCAAGCTAGGCGAGTGGCTCCAGCAGATCCCGGGAACAACATCGGAGATCTCTGTCCAGAAGAGCACAGTCCTGGGAACAGCTAAGATACTGCGCAGGACCCTCAAGCTCCCAGGCCTCTGGTAGAGGACCCGAGCTTGAAGGATAAACCGCCCGCAGGGGCATGCTGGGTGTTTATATATATATATATATATATATATATATATATATATATATATATATATATATACATATATATATATATATATATAAAACACAAAACACCCAGCACGCCCCTGCGGGCGGTTTATCCTTCAAGGTCTGAACCCCCTCAGTGAGATCATTAACAAAACTGGCTACGGATACCGACTACGGAACGGAGCAGTTGTCAGCCACCTCCTGTACATGGATGACATCAAGCTGTATGCCAAGAGTGAACGAGACATCGATTCACTGATCCACACTACCAGGCTATACAGCAATGACATTGGAATGTCGTTCGGACTGGAGAAGTGTAGTCGGATGGTAACAAAGAGAGGGAAGGTAGTCAGAACTGAGGGGATTGAACTACCAGAAGGCAACATTGCAGACATAGAGGACAGTTACAAGTACCTGGGGATCCCGCAGGCTAATGGGAACCATGAAGAGGCTGCTAGAAAAGCTGCAACCACCAAGTACCTGCAGAGGGTCAGGCAAGTCCTGAGGAGTCAGCTGAATGGTAAGAACAAGATCCGGGCCATCAACATGTACGCCCTGCCCGTGATCAGGTACCCTGCTGGGGTAATAGGCTGGCCAAAGGAGGAGATAGAAGCCACTGACATAAAGACAAGAAAGCTCCTTACCATGCATGGAGGGTTTCACCCCAAGTCCAGCACCCTGAGGCTGTACGCTAAGCGGAAGAAAGGGGGCCGGGGACTGGTGAGTGTCAGCACCACAGTCCAGGATGAGACAACGAACATCCAAGAATACATTGGGAAGATGGCCCCAACTGACCGAGTGCTCAGTGAATACCTCAGGCAGCAGAAACCCAAGAAAGAGGAGGGAGACGAGGAACCATCATGGAAGGACAGGCCCCTGCACGGTATGTACCACCGGCAGATAGAGGAGGTGGCTGATATCCAGAAATCCTACCAGTGGCTGGACAAAGCTGGACTGAAAGACAGCACAGAGGCACTAATCATGGCAGCACAGGAACAAGCTCTGAGCACAAGATCCATAGAGGCTGGGGTCTATCACACCAGGCAAGACCCCAGGTGCAGGCTGTGTAAAGATGCCCCAGAGACAATCCAGCACATAACAGCAGGGTGCAAGATGCTAGCAGGCAAGGCATACATGGAACGCCATAACCAAGTGGCCGGCATAGTGTACAGGAACATCTGTGCCGAGTATAACCTGGAAGTCCCGAGGTCAAAATGGGAGATGCCCCCAAGGGTGGTGGAGAATGACCGAGCTAAGATCCTGTGGGACTTCCAGATACAGACGGACAAAATGGTGGTGGCTAACCAACCGGACATAGTGGTGGTAGACAAACAGAAGAAGACAGCCGTAGTGATCGATGTAGCGGTTCCGAATGACAGCAATATCAGGAAGAAGGAACACGAGAAGCTGGAGAAATACCAAGGGCTCAGAGAAGAGCTCGAGAGGATGTGGAGGGTGAAGGTAACGGTGGTCCCCGTGGTAATCGGAGCACTAGGTGCGGTGACTCCCAAGCTAGGCGAGTGGCTCCAGCAGATCCCGGGAACAACATCGGAGATCTCTGTCCAGAAGAGCGCAGTCCTGGGAACAGCTAAGATACTGCGCAGGACCCTCAAGCTCCCAGGCCTCTGGTAGAGGACCCGAGCTTGAAGGATAAACCGCCCGCAGGGGCGTGCTGGGTGTTTTATATATATATATATATATATATATATATATATATATATATATATATATATACCCTTTCCTAACAAGACCAGGTTTCCTCCAGATAGCTTCCCAATTATCTATAAAGCCCACGTCATGTTTTGGACACCACTCAGGCAGCAAATTTAAGGAGGACATGCAGCCAAACATGTCACTCCTGGTCTGATTGGGGAGCGGATCGGAGAAAATTAAAGAGTCCGACATTGTTTTGGCAAAGTTACAAACTGATGGAATATTAATTTTAGTGACCTCCAAGTGATGTAACCAAGTGTTATTACTGCCGACGTGAATTATAATTTTACTGAATTTACGTTTACCCTTAGCTAGCAGTTTTATGTCTCTAATGTCACGTCCTCTGGGCCCTGGAAGACAATTGACTATAGTTGCTGGTGTCTCTAGCTTCACATGTCTCAGAACACCAATAATCAGAGTTTGATCCCCGGCGGGTGTGTTGCCGAGTGGGGAAAAGCATTGAGACACGTGAACAGGTTCGTTGTGTACCGGGGGCTTCTGTTTAAGACTATGCTTCCTCTTCAACATCACCCAGCCTTCCTGTTTCCCTAGCTCCTCGGGGCAGTCTGCTGGGGGGAGAGCTAGCGAGGTCTACGCTACCTTCGGCTGCACCCAATACAGGGGTCTGGGTAGCAACAGGTTTTTCAGGGGTGTGAAACCGAGTCTCCAATTCAGCAATCCTGGCCTCCAGAGCTGTTAATAGGCTATATTTATTACAAGTATCATTACTGCTAAAGGAAGCCGAGGAGTAACTAAACATCTGACACAATGGGGGTTCAGGTGAAGAGGCCATGTTGCTAGCAAATTGGCTACGAGCTAAGCTAAGCTAGCAAAACCTTAAAGAAACAGTAAGTGAATACTCTGACTATAAATTAGCAAATGAATACACAGAAAGTGTGCTTCAGATGAAGCATGTGAAGATTACACAATGAAATAAGAAGAACTTGCCATGATCATATCACCTCTCTATCTAATAAAATGTTTTTTGTGTTTACACTCAGTCTTTCAAATAGATGCAAGTAAAACACAGCAGAAAATAAATAAAGTCAAAGACTCAGCGGTCCTTTTGCTCTATTTTCACCTGTAAAGCAGGACTGGGGTAGGTGGAGGTTTACCCTGGTGCAGGTGTGCAGCGGTCAGTTGAAGAATCCGCGAGTTTCTCTGTGAATTTCCCATTACGTTGTTGCGCACTCGGTGCTTGTTTAGGGGTTTTTTTCGCTGTAAAAAGAAGTTTTCTTCCCACGCACAATGGACGCAAATGTTTTTGTCACTTTTTATGGAATCAAACTCAAAGTAAGGTCAGTACTTCCAAGCTTTAAACGCTGCACGCTCATACTCTCTCCCACAATCGATATATGATCCATTGTTGATCTGCACACAGCTGTTGTCACTAATGGCGCACTCGCTTATCGTGAGACATTCTCGCAAAAAATCACGGTTTTAGTAACGCAGTAACGCAGCGTTCCTACGGAAAAGTAACGGTAATCTAATTACCGTTTTTGCAATAGTAATCCCTTACTTTACTCGTTACTTGAAAAAAGTAATCAGATTACAGTAACGCGTTACAAGTAACGCGTTACTGCCCATCTCTGATTATGTCATATATGTCATATATGTGATGTCACTGTGCAGGCCAGTAATGTGGCCTGGATATCCTTAATCATACTATTAGATATTTGAACTGCTGCCTTTCACATACCAGAGCTCTCCAGTTATTCACAGGCTGAAACTTGCTGAATCATGATTGTAGAAATGTCTTTATAACTACTTCATAGGAGAGTTCTTAGAAAGCAATAGCAAATAGAAAAGTTGAGTCTGACTTTGATTGTTTTATGTCAGAATAGAGACTGATATCTATACGGATGCCAAAGAGAAAATCTATTCATTTAAAACCACAAGCATAAGTACATATCTTTGAAGTACTGCCTGTTTCTGTGAATTTCACTTTCCCTTTTTTTTTTAAATCTGTGCCTTCCTCACTCACACTTTCCCTCACTCTCCTTTTCCCCACTTGCCCTCTTCTTTTCACCTGTTTTCTACTCAGTATCTGTCTCTCCCTCCCTTCCTCACTTTGTTAAGTGGGTGCGAGTTGGACGAGTGAGGAATCGACAATGGTGGCTGTGACTCAGGCAACCAGCTGCTGCAGTGTTGTGACGGTAATGAGGACAGGGTCAGTGGATATAGACAGACTGAACGACAGAGGCACACAGAAGAGGACAGGAAAAGGGTGAGAGAGACAGATAGATAGCTATGCAGATGCGTGGAAGAAGTAAAGCTGGGTTCATGCAGGGAGTGAAGAAGAGAGCGAAGACAGAAGGAGTAGGAGAAAGGGAGAGAAGTGGAGAGATAGAAGTTGACAGAAGCCAGCTGATAGGAGGACTCTACACCAGTGATAGCCTCACAGTGAAACTACTGAGCTAAGCAACTTTTTCTCTCACACTGTGGCTCGACTGAGGAGATGTGGAAGAGTACAAGTTGCAGGTTCATGTGGAGACTCTCGAAATAGATGCAGAATTCTACTAAAAGCGTCTTAATGCCTTTAACAGGTTGCCACATACTGACCTATCCACCTACTATTTAACCCACTAAAACCTTTATCGTTGTTGCTTGTTTTCATCTACAGACAGGTCACCATATGTCATCTTGGATATCTTCCTTTTGGGACAAATGAAGGGGATAACAATCATTTCAAAACATTGCACAGAAAAATGAAACAATTAAATGAAAATTAAATTGAACATGGATACTGTGTTACGATATACTAAAATTAATAAATACATGTCATGATTAAAAATTTTATTTCAAATGAACAGAATATATTTTTATAATTACTCAAGTGTGATAGGCCTTTGGGTGATAAACATGTTTTTCTATGCTTCATTTTGTTTGAGGTGGTGCATTAACTGCTAACTGTGTCACCTTAAATTGAGATTATGAATCTACTCATCGCTAGCAACTAGAAAGTACCTAATATGGGTTTCTAGGCAAGTTATAAGAAGTTAACCAATAAAATTAGAAAGCAACTTCAAGATGGTCATGGTCACTTTTGACAGTTACACATGAGTGAAAACAAAGGATTATGGATATGTAAATGTTCAAACTGATTATTTAACTGTCACAATAGCACATCTACGCCTTAGTTGTTCTTAGACATAAATGTGTGATATGATTTAGTGTATTTGATGAGAAAAATTTTGAATACATCAGTGTTTCCATCAGTATGAGCCGCAAGGGACTCGTGGAATTACATCAAAAACACATATCTTGCCTTTATTCAAGAAAGGAAAAAATACTTTAAAAAAAGCTTTTGTTCTATAAATAGATAGGTGTTTTAAACTAATATAATGAGAATACAGTAACAAAAGAAAAAATATATTTCAAACATACAACAATAAAAACTATAAAAGTTACACAATCTTTTTTTTCACTAATAACTTGTTGCAGATTAAGACAAGTTTACTGTAAAATAACAGTTTCATGTTGATCACAGTTTCAGGTGGTATTAGTTGTGCAATTTCACAGGGAAGATTGTTATATTAAAGGAATACTGAATTATGTTGGATTTCTTTGATAGATTCTCACGCTTAGAGAAAGACCACAGCAGTCAGGTAAACACAAGTAGGTCAAAGGCTGTATAAATTGTATAATAGATTGTCATGATTACAGTTACAGTTTACCTCAAGTGAAATGTATCTGAAACAGTGATGTATCCACGCACTGACAGCCTGAAATGTTCGCATGCCAAAGTCAATGTTTTACACTTTTCAAACACAGTTTGCATCAGTGTTGATGTTTTAGCAGAGAACTACAATATATGCCAACATTTCAAAAATAAACATCTTCAGTACTGTCTTATGCTGCTTTAAGAATGTCTTCCATTCAATAGTTTCAAAAAGCAATATGTCTCTTAGCAACATTTTACTGCACTGTAAACATGAAGTTAGCAGAACTTAAAAACATTAAGGCAACCGATTGTCTTAACGTTTTTTGAAGTTGTTAAACTTAGGAATTTAAGCTTATCATAACTCTGATAGTTTGATTTTATTTGACGTGTACCTTTTGACTAAAATAAAAGTAAAATGTTTAATAATTAAATGTAAATATTTTTAGTAACTAGAACTTAAAGTTTTCATTTTGTCTTCAATGGAAATAAGTAGATGTAGCTTAAAAGAAATGAGTACAGCAGAGTCACTTTTTCAGTTTAGCAAAAATTTATTTTTCACTTTTGTATTTTTTTTACTAAACAAAACTCAAAGATATGGACACTGAAAACTCAAAAACATGTCTCACCAAACGTAAAACAAATTAAGGCAACCGATTGCCTCAATTGGATCGTGTACTGCTAAATTTAACAGCTTAAGTACATTTCTTCAGTTCAGCAGTATTTTCTTGGGCTCCATCAATAACACACTGCACTGTCAATATTCAAGAAATATTAAAATAAAAAAATTAAAATGTAATGAATGCCAAAAGCAATATTACTTTTGAATAATTTTGAAACTGTTTGATCAACTGTTGTATGTATACATTGTACTACTGTCCTGGTTCTGTTATTTTTCAATACCTGCTTAGTTAACATTCATATTCATAACAATGACTTTTAGAAAAAACTACTACTGTGCTCTGATACAGTGATCGCGACTCTTGAGACTTTTCATGCTCTCTCATTCATTCATTCAGGACAAGTCTGGTAAACTGTTGGACAACAGTTTACCAGACTACTATACTCTGAGTGAATACAGTGTTGTGAAAATTGCAGTAGTAGGTGTAGTTCATCGATCACTCCAAACATTACCAAGATGTTTATCAGCAGTTCTTGGAAGACCTCCACAAAGTCACAATGAATGCCTTTCACAGACTGGTAATGAACTGGGTGGTTGTCATACTATTATGAGTAATCTATGACAACCAACCAGATCTGCCACATCAGACTTGTCCTGAATGAATAAGAGAGCATGAAAAAAAATGAATCAACTAATCCACAGAATGATTTTATTACAAATCATATCTGCATCATCTTAATCAGAAAGGTGGTTTACACTAGTCATGACTCAGAAGATTCTGCAAATTGTCATAATACTTTTATGTCGTTAACCGTCAACCAGTGTGTAGGAGTTATGTTTGAAAGCTATTTATTATTTTAGTTACAACTCTGTATTTTTGTAGAACAAACTACATATGAATGAGTAACAACTGATGATCTGTGTTCTAGACAGTAAACAGTTCTGAGGCAACTGAACCCAAGTGACAAACAGAGGCAAGAGTGAGGCGGTTTAACTGTGTGCAAAGTGGGGATAGTGGATATGGTGGACAAAAGATGTTGAAGATTGAAAACAAAGTGGGTTAATGCTAGAATTCAGTGTGAGGTTCATGACAAGTCTCTTTCCACTGCGAATTTTTTCAAATTGCAGCCAAAACATTTGGTCACTTACCTGTTTTGGGAGCCATCTATTTGAAAAAGGTCATCAGCTAAAAGGATGGCTGTCAAGCTTGGCAAAGAACATGTTGGGCATGCTCTGTTTGAACACCTTTGAGGGTAGCAAAGCTACTACAGCAAAACTACTAAGTGAGTTCAAAATTAATTGACCTATGATAAAATGATAGTTATGGTTCTCCATACTGTGATATTTGTTCTTCAGGTTTAAGGGGTACTCCAAGTTTTGACCTACCTGCATCTTTTGCTATGGTGAGAACAAAGTGAGAGAAGCTGCTAGCACATTTGGTTTCTAATAATATTAGACATTGTTAAAAGAGACTGAAACTGCCTTTCAAAAGCCTGATACATACCTCTCAAAAAGGTCAGGTTACATGGTCAAAAAGGTAAGTTTAGAATTTTTAAAGCTTGGGGTTTTTGCAGATTTTTAAATGCCCCAATAAATGAATTGCAGTAAAAAAAATGGCTACGTTACAATGATTGTGTCATGTTTTAAAAAGAGTAAAAGCAACAACAACAAAAGAACAAAGCAAAAAAAAAGTGATTTGTCAAACTGTATTTGTCTGTGAGCCACTGATGCTCCATTGTCTTTTCTCATAATCTTGACCCAGCTGTTATATCAGACTAAAGACTAATATCATTTATGTTTGTAGTCAAATTGACCCCAGGAATCAAAACATTACAAGATGACTGCCATAAAATTTAAATTAATTAATTATTTTTTTAAGTAACAGGTACTTAATATGCAAAATAGCCAAAGTTTATTAAAAATACACCGAACTAAGAAAATGTTAGATGATCTTAAGCTGTTTGAGTTAGTAGGACTGTTTTTAAAAGCTTAAGCTGACATTACTTAATTATTTAAGTACTCTGAGCATTTGGGTTTACAGTGCTGACATAAGTTTTTTATAATATAACATTCATTTGATATCTAAAAGGTCATGAAGTCAAGATGAAAAACAAATCGGCTTACGTGCTATTTTGAAGTGTACGGTCTCTGCCTGGTGAAAAAAGGAATTTCAAACATTGTGTTATGCTGAGAAAAGGAGTAAAATGGAATGAGACAGTGGCAACATGGACTCCCACTATAGACACAGTGTTTAACATCGTCACCCGTGGCAGCTCAATTACCAGAGTGTAATTGCAATAACTCCAATACCTCTGCAGTCATGCTTGACAGTTTCCAGACCAGGTCCTGTAATTGCAGGTTGATATGCAACTGGAAATCAAAAGGGGCTAACACGTTAGTGAGAGAACTGCTAGCCTATGACTTCCGCAGCTGAGTGGTGAACTGGTAATGCAATAAAAGGTTGGAGTTATTAGCAAAGTTGTGAATGGCAAATTGGTGTGAATGCCAAATCGTCAGGGTTAGTGTTGAATAAGATGGAAAGTTAAAAAGGGAACTAAGAAGAAGGGGGATGAGACAATGGATGATGTTCAACTGTGCAAGAGCAAGCTCAGTCCTAATGTAATAGTCCTTAAATACTGTCAGTAATTTAAAAAAATAAAGGTCTATTTTACTTCTAAAAAACTCCCAGCAGTCAATAGCAAAGTGCTAGGTTAGTCTAAGGATCACCATCATTCACCACGCAGACCTGAAAGTCTGTGAGGTTTTGTTCAAAGACATTTTTGCGCCATATCAAGCAGAGAGGATAAATTAAAAGATGAATTAACCAGATGTAGTATAGTGAATAAAAACATTGCAGAATATTAAACTTTAAGGCCCCATAATGCTTGAAAGGAAGAGCTTGAGAAATGTGAAAGAGCTTGTCAAAGTCTCCGATGTCAGACTTACAGTGAGATAGCATTAGACAATTTTTCAAACTTTTAAAGCAGACAAAGGGAGGTTTTGAGTCATCCACTGAAGCTCTCTGTTTAATTCTTCACTCATCTACTTCTGTCTTTTTGTGCGCATTGTTATCTGCAACACCAAGTTTTGCAAACTAAAGAGCATGTCCTTTTTTAATTTAATGACATATGATCATTAAAATGGAGAGAATGTTGTCTCCGGGAGTTTAGCTGATTTGATTTAGAGCGGCAAGGTATGGTGGGTGTGTTCCGGTTAAAGAACACGGAGGCAGCTTCCAAGTTTAGGAGATTTATTCAGCTGTGGTCTGTAGTAACGATACATAAAGCAACTATCAGTACAGCACACATAAAACATTCAACATGCCCAGACATTATTCTAGCACAGAGATAGCACAAGGAACTGTATTCAACACTCACATCTATAACAACTTCAATAATTACACAAGATTTATAATTAGCATTAACTAGCTTAGTAGCTTACGTAGCGTCTTAGCGCATTAGCATAAGATAACATGAGCATAGTCACGAGGGAACAAATACACACAATAGCATCTGACATACGGAACATCATGTAAACAGAACCCACCTTCTGGCATTCACACACAGCAATAAACCAAAACCCACGAAATGCTGATGAGAGGACACAAGGAGCAATGCTGGCTATCAGCAGCTACAAGGCAGACTAGCAGCACACGGCACAGAGTGGTGCATTCAAGGAGCGTCAGCATAGATATGGTGAGTTCAATGACGTAGGACATATCAATTTCCGCAGCGCAAACACTATCTATAAACAAACCACTACACTTCAACCAAGCAAATAATGTGTAAACAGTGGGCTTTCTAACACAGCCGCCCCCGAATGTCTGCACAGACAGTCGAATCCAAGGTAGAAAGCCACTCAGGTACGTGGATCCTTATCATCTTCAAGCATAGGGAGTGAGACCAAGCGGGCTACCGGTCGAATATACGTTCGATCTTTGACCTTAACGGCAGCAGTCCGGATGCGTCCATCAGCTCCAGGGTAAGTAGTCGTTACCTTACCAACAGGCCATAAAGCTCTTGGGAGCTGAGGATCAACTATGAGCACCACTTGGTCCGGTTTGAGGCACTCCGAATCCTTCTGCCACTTCTGTCTCTCTTGCAAGTTAGGCAGGTAGTGACGGATGAATCGGGACCAGAAATGGTCGACAAGAACTTGACTATGTCTCCATCTCCGACTCCCAATAAGGTTACTGGGATCGTAAACCACTTGAGGGAGTGATGCATCATAGCGTCCCATCAGCAGGATGTTAGGTGTGATGGGGTCTGGATCTGCTATGTCTGATGAGACGTAGCCGAGAGGCTTAGCATTTACGATGCCTTCCACTTCCACAAAGACCGTATGAAGCACAGTTTCAGGGACCGTCTGCTCCTTGAGTACGACCTTAAGAGCGGTTTTTACGGACCTGACCTCTCTCTCCCAGGCACCACCGAAGTGAGGAGCACTGGGAGGGTTGAAACGGAAAGCAATCTGCTGCTCTGCCAAACGCTCCTTCAACTGAGGCGCCATGGTCTCAAAGGCCTCATGGAGCTCTCGGGCTCCACCGACAAAATTTGTCCCATTGTCACACAGGAGCTCAAAGGGTTTGCCTCTTCTGGCAATAAAGCGCCTTAACGACATCAGAAAGGAGTCAGTGTCAAGGCTCTCGAGGAGGTCTAGATGCACACAGCGGGTCGTCATGCATTTGAAGACTATGCCCCAACGCTTCTCTGTTCGACGTCCAATTTTCACGGTAAAGGGTCCAAAACAATTGACTCCAGTCGAGTAAAAGGGTGGTTTATACAGACGCAGACGAGCTGGTGGCAGATCTGCCATCTTTGGGATGGATGGATTGGCACGCCAAGCCTGACACTGCCTGCAGTCCCTCTGATACCGTCTGACTGCTTCCCTCCCCCGGAGGATCCAGAACCGGCGACGTAGTTCAGCCAACACTCTTTCTGGTCCAGGATGAAGGAGGGTCTCATCAAAATCTTGGATGATGAGCTTAGTCAGAGGATGTTTTGGGTCCAGTATGATCGGGTGGATCGTGTCTAGCTCCAGCTGCTCAACTCTTCGTAACCTTCCACCAACTCTGATGAGTTCCGTATCCTTATCATATTCAGGTGATAAGGAGTTCAAACGGCTGTTGGTTGGCAATGGTCTGCCAGACCTGAGTGCATTAGCCTCATCTGGGAATGACTCTGACTGGGCCTTCATCAGGAGGAGTTTCTCAGCTTTGATGTAATCATCTGTTTCACTGTGCGAGCTTGAATTTGGGTCAGCCGCCCCATGTAGGGACCGCGCTGTTGTCTTCCAGGTAGAGAACATGCTGATTTCAGGAAGTTGAGGGCAGGAGTTAACCCTAACCTGTCCACAGAAATATGATTTCTTCAGCTCACCATCCTCTGGCTCTGGATATACTGGTGGGCTGGTCGGCCAATGTTCCTCGGATTGACGTAAAAACTCAGGGCCTTGGTGCCACCGGTGTGGTCGTGACAGCTCCTTTAAGGTCTTGCCCCGGGTAATGTCATCGGCAGGGTTATTCGCGCTATCCACATATCTCCAGGTACTCCCATCTGTAAGACTCTGGATCTCTGCCACCCGCGTGCCCACAAAAACTTTATAGCTGCAAGATTCTGACTTGATCCAGTGGAGGACGGTAGTAGAGTCCGACCAGAGAACAACCTTCCGAATGGGCAGCGTGAGCTCAGCTTGAAGGAGACCAGCTAGTTGTGCACCAGTGAGAGCGGCACTTAGCTCCAACCGTGGCATGGACAACTGTTTCTTTGGGGCCACTCGGGATCTAGCCATTACAAAGGCAACATAGACTTCCTTCTGAGCAGTTTCTGTCCGTAGGTAAGCGACAGACCCATACGCTCTCTCGGAAGCGTCGCAAAAGATGTGGAGATCTCTGCTCGAGGCAGATGAATCAGCAGACGCTGGTGCATAACATCTGGGGATTTCCATTTGGATAAGATCAGGAATCTCCTTTTCCCAGGCAAGCCATCTGTCACGAAGGCTAGGTGGCTGGATCGGGTCGTCCCAGCCGAGCTGGTCCTTCCAAAGATCCTGTACCAGAATCTTGGCCCGTGTGGTGAACGGTACTATATAACCTAGCGGATCATACTGACACGCAAGTTTTTTGTAGACGTTCCTCAGTGTGGGTTCAGTTCTCTCCCCCAGTCGATGTCTGTATTTGAAGGAGTCACGAAGGCAATCCCATGTCAATCCCAGAGTTGGCTCCCAAAGGTCCGTGCTAGACTGAGAGAGCCATAGGTCACTACTCTCAGATCTGACATTGGATGGAAGATGTTCAATGACAGCAGGGATGTTGCTGGCCCATTGACGTATCTCAAAGCCCCCGGTGTGGAGCAGCTGGCGCAGACTGTCGACTAGGGCCTTAGCCTCCTCTTGGGAGTGGGTGCTGCGGAGACAGTTATCCACGTAGAACGACTGCTCTACACAATCGACGAGGTCATGATTGGACCTACAAGTGTCCCGGACGTGCTGCTGCAGTGCATAGATGGCGCAGCAAGGACTGGATGTAGTGCCAAATGGTAGCACTTGCCATTCATAGATCTTCGGCTCTTCATTCCTCTTCATGTCCCGCCAGAGGAAGCGCAGCACTGGTTTGTCTGCTGGCAACAGGCGTATCTGGTGGAACATACCTTTGATGTCGCCACTCACAGCAACTGGATACTGTCGAAACCGAAGAAGAACTCCTAGCAAAGATGGACCTAGGGCAGGTCCAGGGAGGAGAATAGAGTTGAGGGACTTCCCTTCGTACTGGAAAGAGCAGTTAAAGACGATCCTGTCCTTGTTATTGTGTCGCACCATGTGGTGAGGTATGAACCAGGATTCTGCAGTGGTTCTAGCTATCTCATGTGGCACCACAGCTACATAGCCCAACTTCTCTAGTTTCTGAATCTCCTGACAATACACTTCGGCACGTTGTGGGTCTTTGACAAGTCTCCTCTCTGTACTGCGCAGACTTGGCAAGACTGCTTCCATAGGAGCTTGAAGCGTGGCGGAGTTGGCGCGACGAAGCAGTGGTGTGGCATACCTCTGTGTCCCATCGACAGTGACCCTGATAGTGGATGTCTGGAGTAGGTTCAGAGCTTGCTGATCTTGCTTTGATCGGGTTACCTGCTTCTCGCTCACATAAGGGAGCGTATCAATCTGCCAGAGACGCTCAACATTCCTGAAAAGCTCACTGGTTGGCACAACGGTTGTTGTGAACAGGCACTGCTGCTCAGTTGCAGGAGTCTGGTCGATACTGATGGGACCTTGGAGCGACCAACCAAGCTTGGTATGGACAGCGATGGGTCCCCCTGTCGGGCCCAGATGAACTGGTTCTGTGGGGGCCAGGAGATGAGGCATGTCAGAGCCGATAAGCAGCAGAGGTTGAACATGGTCTACCAAAGGCAGAGGTAAGTCACGCAGGTGTTTATAGCGGCGTTGGAGAATCCTCACCGGATAGGAATGTTCTGAGAGACCAAGGGCATCGGCGGTGAATGCCTTTTGTATATGATACTTCTCCCCAGGTTTGTAGGGGGAAGACACTTGGAAGGAGACTGAGGTGCCACGAAGCTGCACTACCTCTTGGTGGACAGTCCGCAGGGTAAGCGTCTCGGGCTCTGGGGTGAGTTTTAAGCGTCGAACAGCTTGTGGTAAAATGATGCTTCGTTCTGAGCCATCATCAAGTATTGCATGAGTCTTCAATGTTTGGTCCCTGTTGTACAGCAAGACCTTTACAACCTTCAGCATCACCTTGGGGGAACGGTTCGGGCTATCCAAGTACACTGTTGTAGTCGGAGCAGTCATCATGAGCACACTCTTCTGGATCTGCTGGACAGCATCATGCAGTACAGTCAGGTGTTGTTCTCTGCAGGTATTACAAGGTCGTTTGAGGGTGCAAACCTCCGGCTGGTGAGTTCTTCCACATTTCCAGCACCGCTGTTCATCAGTTAACCACCTCACCATCTGGTCGGTGGTCAGTTTCTTAAACTCTACACAAGCGTTCAGGAAATGCTCCTTATTCTCGCAGCGCGGGCAATATGGTTTTGGTCTGGATGAGGTCTTTGGTCGGAAAGAACTCCCTTCTGCGCTGGGGGATTCCCGGGAAGTCAGGAAGAAGGCTGTAGATTTCTCCTTTGGTTTATTGGGAAGACGCTGGTCTTTCTTTGTCAGCTTATAAGCTTCAGGACTATAGAGTGAAGCAGCTCTACCTGCGATGCGCTTCGCTTGGGATTTCATCTGCAGCCAGGAACTCAGATCAGGCAGGGTATAGGTTTGGTCAGTACCTGTCCGAAGAATGCCTTGGTTCAGGCAATGCTCTACAAACCCATCGCGATAACTGGGTGGCATCTTACTCAGTAGTCGGTCGACATGAGACCCACATCTTAGCTCAAAGCCGTTCTGGCCCTCCAGTGTCCTAAGCATCCCTACTAGAGATTGGATAGACAAGGCAAATGCATCAAAGGCTTCTGCGTCGCCGAATTTTATAGCTGAAGCATTCAGAATTATGCCCAATTCGCTTTGGACGAGCTGACGGGGTTGCCCATACTTGTCCTGCAGGGCGTGCATGGCTGTGGTGTACGGCGTTGGGTCGTGCATGTATGTCTTAGCTAGCTGGATTGCACTAGGTAGCCGTAGGTGCCCAAGCAGCACTTGATATTTATACTGCTCATTCAGTTGTGGATGACTGTTCAACAGGTTGTCAAGGTTCATTTTCAATAAGGCAAAGTCACTTTCACGGCCACTCTCAAAGGAGGGAATCATAGGTTTGGGAATGCCATGACCTGTGGCGAGGAAAGGGTAGGCATTAGCTGTCGGTAGTTGATGTAGCTCGGACTTAGTCCGGGTGGGAGTGCAAGATAACTCTGCTTCGGCAGGGTTAGTGCAGGCTGCATGAGCGTACTGCGATGGCTGAACTGAGAATGGAGTAGATGCCTGGTAAGAGATATCAGGTGCAAAGGTAGTAGACCGAGGTCCAGCTGGAACAGTTGGGTGCAGCACTTGGGGCATGCATTGAGAATGCAATGGATGCGAGGCCATGGTTACTGGAGGTGGAGCTACCACAGGCGCTGGAGGCTGAGCCACAGAAAGTGTTGAGGGTGGAGCGATTAGCGGTACAGGAGGATGACCCACGGGACCGACTGAAGGTAGAGCTGCATGGGTGCTCGAATTACTATTCTCCGATGGGCATGATGAGACTCTGGAACCACTGGGTTCTTGTGCCTTCTCTTTAAGGAGAGAAGTAACCATCTTGGCTATCTCCAACTCGTTTACCCTCTTCTTTAGCTGTCGTCGCCTCTCCAGCTGTCTGCTCAATGACTCTTGGGTTCTAATGGCTTCTTCCTGTAGCTGCTGGGCCTCTCTGGCTTGAGCTTGAAGTCGTTGACACTCATATTCGACTTGTTGATCCTCTTCTAGGTGCTGTTGGAATTCCTCAAGTTCCATCTGCTTCACTCGCTCTTCGAGCTGGGCTGTTTCCAGGTCTGATAATGCGTGGGAAGGGAATCTGCCTATCGCCGAGCGTGATGCTCTTGTGGATCTGGATCTGGAGCTCCTCTGGGATGAGCGTGTTTTACCACTATGTGAACACTGAGAAGCAGTAGCAGGTTGCCTGGTTTGACTTTGTCCCTCAAGAGGGAGTGTTGAAACCTCGTAATCGGTCAGGTAAGTAGGTGGCCGTCGCTCTCTCTGCGAAACACGTGGGGGTGCTGAGTCAGCCTGGACATCTGTCTGTTCCATACCTTAATCAGTACTCTAATCCGGCTCGAAGGACCATAAAATGGAGAGAATGTTGTCTCCGGGAGTTTAGCTGATTTGATTTAGAGCGGCAAGGTATGGTGGGTGTGTTCCGGTTAAAGAACACGGAGGCAGCTTCCAAGTTTAGGAGATTTATTCAGCTGTGGTCTGTAGTAACGATACATAAAGCAACTATCAGTACAGCACACATAAAACATTCAACATGCCCAGACATTATTCTAGCACAGAGATAGCACAAGGAACTGTATTCAACACTCACATCTATAACAACTTCAATAATTACACAAGATTTATAATTAGCATTAACTAGCTTAGTAGCTTACGTAGCGTCTTAGCGCATTAGCATAAGATAACATGAGCATAGTCACGAGGGAACAAATACACACAATAGCATCTGACATACGGAACATCATGTAAACAGAACCCACCTTCTGGCATTCACACACAGCAATAAACCAAAACCCACAAAATGCTGATGAGAGGACACAAGGAGCAATGCTGGCTATCAGCAGCTACAAGGCAGACTAGCAGCACACGGCACAGAGTGGTGCATTCAAGGAGCGTCAGCATAGATATGGTGAGTTCAATGACGTAGGACATATCAATTTCCGCAGCGCAAACACTATCTATAAACAAACCACTACACTTCAACCAAGCAAATAATGTGTAAACAGTGGGCTTTCTAACAATCATGATCCTTCATTCCTGCCACATACGAGTTACAACAAAGAAGCGTTATGCAAATTAAAAGACAATCAATTCTTTAGACACTAACAGGTGCCACATCGGTGCAAAATTGTCTATAAAAATTATTAAAGCTCTTTAGCTACTTTTATTGTCTTTTTCAAAATGAAGTTTGACTAGTTTTTACAGAGCACCTCAAGAACTTTTTACGTCTTCCATTACAAGTAACCATAGAATATGGCTCAAAGCATTGGTAGCATAATTATTTAATTATTTACGCAGCGGCTAGTGTGTAAACATTCATTATTCATCATTCATGTAAAAATAAAAGTGTTCACAGGACTATAAGCATGCCTGTGAAAAACTAAGACAAGCTTATTCTTGCATGGGTTCTCTCAAGTTCTCTCTGAGGTTTGCCAATAGGGTCTTCAAGGACTGAAACTATGAAAAACAAAAATCTCTGGTCTGATGGAACAAAGCTTCAACTCTTTGGCCTAAATCCCAGGTGTCATGTCTGGAGGAAACCAAACAACGCTCATCAACTGGTCCATACCATCTCTACAGTGAAGCTTTGTGGTGGCAGCTTCATACTATGGGAATGTCTTTGACAGCAGGAACTGGGGAACTAGTGAGGATTGAGGGAAAGATGAATGCAGTAATGTGCAAAGATGATGATGACCTGCTCCAGAGCACTCTGAACATCAGTCTGGGGTGAAGGTTCATCTTCCAACCGGACAATGACAATACTGTAAAATGCTACAGTTTTGTTTATTATTTGTAATAAATTTCAAGCAAATGTTTTTCACTTTGTCATTATGGGATGCTGTGTGTAGAGTATTGAGGTAAAAAAAAATGAACTGAATCCATTCTGGAATAAGGCCATAACAACAAGATGTGGAACAAGTGAAGTGTTGTGAATACTTTCTGGGTGCACTAAAGTTTCCTTTTAACTGAAGCCAAGCATCATTTAGTTTGCTTGGCTAAAAAATATGTACTCGATTATCTCTGATTGTTTGAGCTCTTCGAAATGATCTAAGGAGAGACATTTCAGTGATGGTTCAGCTTTTAAGATCTGCCAGTGTCTGTTAATTATGTGGCTGAGTTTCTGATGACAATGGTTAAATTCATTCTTTATACAAAGTTATTCTTTCTGTTTCCACTTGGACTTTTAGTTATAAGCAGTTCCATTCTTGATGCTATGTATGTAGTCAGAACCAGCCACAGCATAAGCACAAACGCCTCATAACTGCCAAGTACAGTAGTTGAAGGGTTGATTTGGGCTGTTTTGCAGTCACAAGACCTGGGCACCTTGTAGCCATTGACCATGAACTCCTCTTTACACCTAAAAAGTTCTAGAGTTAAATGTGAAGGCATCTAAAACCTAAAGCTTTACTGAAAACAGACCATACAACATAACCTCAAGCACAGCAGCAAATGCACAAAGAAATTGCTGAAAAAGAAAAGAATTTGTAATGGCTTAAGTCCAACTTCACTGAAATGCTGTGGCAGGACCTTATGGGATCTATAAATGAATAAATAACCACAAGGCTCAATTCAATGAAACAACCTTATAAAGAAGAGTGGACCAGAACTCCTTCATAACAGTGTGAGAGACTGATTACTCACCCGTCACTTGTTTCTCTTTCATGATTGTAATTTCTGCATTTCTTTCTAAATTAGACATCATTTTGTTTTCATTTCATTTATTAAGGGGGAAAAGCTATTCAAATGTATCTGGCCCTATGTGAAAATGTTAGTACCCTGCAAATTTAATAACAGCATGTCTTGCTTTCAGGGATGACACAACCAATCAAGCGTTCTTATAACTAGCAATAAGTATTTCACATAGCTGTGGAAAAAAATTGACCTAGTCTTCTTTGCAAAATTGTTTTCAAATTGGAGGGTTTAAAGGCATAAAGACCTGTTTAAGGTCATGCCAACTGGATTTTCCCTAGACCACTCAGACTCTTTCCTTTCTTACTTTCTTTTATTCAGAGGTGGACTTGCTGTTGTGTTTCGCCTCATTGTCCTACTGCATAACCCAAGTGCACTTGCACTTCAGGGCATGAACTGATGGCCAGACATTCTCCTCCTGATAGAGAGCAGAACTCATGGTCTGAATAATAAAGGCAAGTCCTCCAGCCTCAGATCATCACACTACCACCACCGATGTTGACTGTTGGTTGCAATGCTCTTTTTATGAAACACTGTGTTAGTTTTATGACAGATGAAACAAAGTGTAAACCTTCCAGAAAGTTTAACATGTGTATTATCAGTTCACAGCATATTCTCCCAATAGTCCTGGGATCATCAAGACATTTTTTGGCAAAAATGAGATGAGCCGTTATGGCTGTTTTGGTCAGCAGTTATTTTCACCTTGGAGCACTCCCATAGATGCCATTCTTGCCCAGTCTCCTTCTCACTGTTGCCTAAAGCTGGGCGATTTCTTCAGTCGCGTTATTCAGCTTCTGCTCAAACTGCACGATTGACTCGCAGGGCTTAGAAGTTCGTAGGTCACGATGCAGGGTCTCACACTATACGGCCCGATGCTCTGATGCGACCTGAGTGCTCACACTGTGCCTCCATAAAATGAAGGTTATAACAGAAATTCTGTCGCTCGCTCTCCCACTCTGTCTATCACTCACACAGACACACCACCACCATCAACTTTGCTAAATTGCTAATGAAAAACATTGATCAGGCAGCTGTGATTGAGCAGCATGTAAATCCAACTATTTTCACGGTTGTTGTGGTCGTGATAATTTTGTGAGGCCACATCGAAAAGGCTCGGATGAGCTTTCCACAGTTCTACAAGTAATGCCTCCATCGCTTGTGTCCAGACTGCCGTGCTGCTCCGTCTTTTCACTTTGCAGTGTGAGAGGCTGCGGTGACACCCTCACAAAGGCCGACAGGATTTCAAACAGGTTTGATTTTCTTACGACCAAGCATTTGACGATCGGGAGCTGGTCGTAAGGTGTCAATCGCTTCTCGTTACCCCACGTATGCTACACGAGGAAGGTGAAACTCAGGCCGATCACCAAAACAGTCGCACGACAGAAAAATCGTCTCAAAATGAGCCAAAAATCATACAGTGTATGCCCCCATAATGAACACTGACCATAACTGAAACAAACAAGGCCTGGAGTTCTTTAGATGATTCTCTGAGTTCTTTTGTGAAATTGAAAAGCTTTTAAAAGGCAAATGGTAATGACAAAATAATGGCAAAATGGAGAGACGTACACTTACATCCACCAGATCACTGGCAACCCATTTAAAGTGTAAGGAGGTGAAATGCGCAGTTTAACATATAAGAAACTTCAAATATGTGAATTTGACACTTAATATCTGTTTAGTTCTTTGCAATCTCTTTCATGAATACTGAAACTGTTCATTGTACATTGTTTATGTTAGAAACCCTATTAAAAAAAATGTAACTTTTTTGTGGCTGCCAGACATTACTGTATCCCAACAAACAATTTTCACCATGCACACCAGTTTTTTTGTTTGTTTTTTTACAGTCTTTAGCATTTTTCCATAGGATGTACTTGGAGTTATGTGAGATATAGCTTAGTGTTACTGGTTTTACCCACAATTGGATTGTGTAGACTGCACCATCTTATAATATCAACACAACTGTTAGGTTGTGGTTGCTACCCAGTCTGTAGTTATTGTCTTAGATCATTTGCAGTAACAGCTGTCTTTATAATTTAGTTTTTCATTGCTTTGGCACTTTTGGGCCACTCGTGGTCAAGTTTGCTTTGGGCTCAGCGTTTGTGTGAAAAAACGTAGAACAAACACTGCTTTTGATTGATTGATGCTGTGGAGTCATGTGTAACCAGGCTGTAGAAAAATCAGTAAAAGTTCCATCAAAAAGACCACACTTAGAGCTACTACTCGACTTTAATGTGGTCTTACAGAAACCTGAGACGATCTGTGGTTGAGCCCTGCTAACTTAAGGGTTTTGTGTTATTCCAGCATTCCTCCATATGTCTCAGGACAGTCCAAAACCACAGGCCCTGACACCAGCAGTGGTTCCAGATTCAGCTGCCAAGATCCACTGTGAGGAATATTCCTGTTCTTCATCCAAGAGCAGACCATTAGGATTTATAGCAGGAGAACATAAAGTACTCAGGCAGAATATCTGTCTAGAAAAGACCCAACAGACAGACTTATAACAGCTGTACTCCACCAAGGAAAGCACTGGGTCTGTTTTAGAAACTTTGGTTACGGACAATATGTTTACCAAAACAGTTAGACACCCCCCTTCCCCTCCCACCCGAGAAAGAAGAGGAAGAAAACTCCTGCAATGGAAATGGAAATGTCAAATATTCTAGAAGTCAGCCAACAAATCAAGTGATGTATTTTGGAAAACCATCCTTATGATATAATCTGGTCATTTTATTCACATTTGGAAAAGGTAGTTGAGAGCCTACCACAACACTTCACTGCATGTAGATAAAAGCACTACAGAAGAGGCTCTGTCCAGATAGTGACTGAAAGACAACATCAACCCTGCAGTAGTCAATCAACACGTAGTCAGTCATAATACAAAAAGCACAAATAGATCACCGGCTCCGTAATCGCATACTGTAAGACCAACAAGAATACAACTGAAGCTCAGACTCGGAGCAGCAGTATCCTAAATTCCTACCCCCTCCCACAGCAATTACACTTCCTTAAACAGACTGTTAGAGGAGGGAGAGAAGAGGGGGGGGACAAAAAAGAAATGTGGCGGCATGCTTGAAATAACTGTTGGCCGAGGAGCTAATAGGCATGGAATGATGACAGATATCATGGAGTGGACGCTTCGCAATGACTGGGAAGGAATTAATAAGCAGGAATGGGTTAATAGTGCATTAAGAGCCAGCAGGAAAACGGCAGGAGAGAGGAGGGAGAAGCTTCTGAAGTCAGCTGTGAGTAATCAGCCCATGGCGAGCCTTCAACGATTACCATAACAGAGCAATTGGACGTGAAAAATGGATAATAGTATGGACATAGAAATGTGGGACGAGTCTGTGTGTGTGTGCGTAGTGTTGGCTGTGGGGGAGGAGTAAAATGCTCAAATCCACTGGTTTTCCAATTGTGAAAAGCAGAATGTGGTATTAATTTTTCAAACAAAAACACTCGTAACCATAGCGTTTGCTAATTATAGTGGAGTCATTACTTTGCAGATATTATTCTCAAAATCTAGTTTCCATTAGGACACAGGAAAAAGGCTTGGAATAACCTAAATGAATATGTAGTAGTATGACCATGAATACACAAAATTGCCGTATCGGTTAATAACTATAATTTTTTTTATTTGTACAGAACACTGGTGACAACAAATTTTACACCCAGTGTTGGCCAAAAAAGAAAACAAATACATTTGCCAGTGTCTTGCCTGCTAACTCATTATTTTAAACAAAATGTTTTATTTTTCTCAGTTTCGTCCTTTTTGTAAATCTAAATGAGGGCAAGTATAACAGCATATCAGATGAAATGTGTTAATGCAAGTAATCTATTTCAGTTTTTGATCGTCACTCTAACAAATCCCTCCCTGCAAACTTTGCATGTAACCAGCTCACAAATTTAAAACCGTAAAATCTTTTGGCAAAATCAATTAGTTTCATGGGAGCAGCTTAGTTGCTTATGGGACAAGGATTTGCATCATTTACCAACAGCAAACTTTACAGAAAGATTAAAGTCTATTAGCAATTAGGATTACATATTTCATAAGATTTTTGTGATATTAATGGTCTTTTGCTTCTGCTTAACGGGTTTTTTTCGTCACTGTTTTATTATCTGCAGTTTCCCATTACTGCCACCTGCTAAGGGGAAATTCAGGCTTTACAGCTCAACCTGACTCTAAAATGTGTCCACAAGGGTTGTGTAAATACAAATTCTAGGACATAAAAATTGATTTAAAAAGGCAGATTTGATGCAACTCTCGTGTCATTTCAGCCCCCATTCCATCCACTGATATTATGGTTCTTCTGTTGAGAAAAGTGGACATATTACTACAGTTCGTTTGACTGATGTGATGCTTTAGCCTTCATTTCCTTGTGTAGCTGTGAAGAAAGTTTTTCTTTTTGGAAGAGTTACCTAGCTCAAAGCTCACCGTGTCACAAACAGTCAGCTGTCAGATTTAAGTTGAGCCTCCAACTGGGCCAAAACATCAGAACATCTATTTTATGTATATGTTGGTATTGTTCACTTAAATTAGCTAATAGCCTAATGCTCCCTTTGGCAGTTGTAATCAACCTTGTAGCCTCTAGGGGGACTTGGTGAGTAGTTACACTGTTCCTGTTGCAGAACTTATATTTTACCCTAGGCATTGGATTTAGACCATTTCATATAGAGGAGGACCTCAAGGCCACCCTGCCTACAAATTCTGAAATTCATGAATTTTGACAAGGTTACAAGTGTTTCTTCTTTTTCTATTTGACATGTTTCCAGGGTCCAGTGTAAATGGAAATAGAAGACATTTCATAGCTATGGAGCAAGAAACATACATGGAATAAGGATATGATGTAGCTGAAAATTGATATGCCCTTGGCATTACACCGTTTGCTTCCTATGTGCGTCAGAGAAGCATGAGACGTTTCATTTTGTGCACTGATTCCTTTGGTCAGGCTATTATCCCCCTGATAAGTCCGCATACCTCCTCTAATCAAATGGACATTCATCCTTGGGAAAAGAGAATATTCAGTCACTCAAACGTTCAGTTATTACGTGGTAGCTCAGTCATAATGTAAATTTTATGGGGGTATTATTGTAGGCAGAACACTGTAACTGAAGACACCAAAAAAGGAATCTATTACACTTTTGCATGCTAATTAATTAACAGTCCTTTTTTTTGTTTTGGGGGACAAAATTTATGCACACAAGAAGAGTTTTTGTCCACGTAGGAACCCTTTAAGGATAACTCGCCAAACTCTACAGTTAATTCTAGGTAGAGCACAAAGGAAACAGTAGACATGAAAAGAAGGTGAATGTTTTCTGTGCATTCACAAATACATGAAAACAAATGTATATAAAGCTATTTTAAAAAACCCATAAGCAGCTACTAAATATTTAAATTAAACACTCTGCACATTAACTTTCTAAAATGTAACAATGGATTTTAGATGAGAAATGAGAAATATGGCCTTGCATCTCAGGGCATATCTTCTTTTTTAAAGCCATTGCACAAAAATTGCCAGCCACAAAATGGCAAGCTCCATCTTGCCTGGCCAGTACATATACTACAAAATCAGCTTCTTGTTTGTTGTTGTTGTTGTTGTCTTTCCTACTCTACAATGCTTTACATTTGTTCTTTCCATGTCTTTTGTTGAGATCTGCTACATACCTTGTGTAAGAACTTACTTTGCCAAATAAACCAATTGTAAATGATACCTTCTTGGCTCCAAACATCTCTGGGATCGGAAATTATTCAGGGGAGAGGACGTTTACTTGTGAGCCCTGTATTTTTTTATGACTGTTATTATTAGCTGAGACAATCTCCACACCAGGTGCACTTACAGAAGTTACAGAAGTAACTACGAAAGAACACTTATTTTTAGTATATTGTGAATATACCATCATATTACCAGCAAACAGTAACAAAACCAAAACCATTGTGGTGTTCCTGATAGTGTCAACAGAAACTATTTAAATGCTTCATGAAAGGAGACTTTATGGCAGTGGTATTCATTTTAAGACACTTCACCCGTTGCCTACTGGTGGTGGTCAGAGGGCCCGGTGGCGCCAGTGTCCGGCAGCCTCGCCTCTGTCAGTGCGCCCCAGGGTGGCTGTGGCTACAATGTAGCTTGCCATCACCAGTGTGTGAATGTGTGTGTGAATGGGTGGATGACTGGATATGTAAAGCACTTTGGGGTCCTTAGGGACTAGTAAAGCGCTATATAAATACAGGCCATTTACCATTTACCATTTAAGGTGTCGGGTGAATTTATATTTGATCATGTTCACAATTTTAAAAGGAACAATACCGAACAACTTAATAATTATGCATCCCTGCATGAAATGACAAAATGTGGCAAAACACTGGCTGAACTTTTTGCTTCTCATTGGACGTCATACACCTTTAGTGTTAGATGCAGAGAAACACAGATTAAGTCTTAGAAATCACAAGTAACCATCTGTTAATATCCATGACCACAAATAGCCCACTGAAGAACAAGAGCGGCCAGTGGAGAAAAAAAAAATACAAAGAACTGAAAGGAGAAGGGAGTGAGCCAAAGTCACAGTAGTTACAACCTTCCACCCTACCGTTTGGTGCCAAATCAACTCTTAGACTACACAAAATGTAGCATACTCTGCCAGCACCTCAAAACACACTCCAAAGCATTACTTTTAAGTAACAAAGCAAAGGAAAAAAACAAAATGACAGTAACAGAGAGCCACGGAGTGGAACAAAAGAAGGTTTGCAGATACCAACTAAAGAAATCACACTTGCCTACAGCTCATTAACCACACTTGCCTTACATAAAGCACTTTTATTTTCAATTATTTCTCGGCATTGGCTGTTTTTGAAGCCTGCTGAGTCATTGGCTGTTCTGCTCTCGGTCTGTCCGGTGTCGCCCACGCTGTCACATTAGGACCCCGACTCCAAACGCCGAGCAGGTGGTGGAGAACATTAGGTGTCCATGGATCACATAGCAGCACAAACAGCACATCACATTTTCATAAATTACATAAGAATATGGACAATGAAGCAACAGAAAACAGGACAGCAGAGTTAGAAGGTGAGAGTGTCTCAGTCTGGCTGTGTGTGCGCGCGCGCGTGTGTGTGTGTGTGTGTGTGTGTGTGTGTGTGTGTGTGTGTGTGTACGCATTTCTGTGCATTTCTGAAAAAAACAAGTTTTCCTATATCTGTGCACACAATTTTGTAATTGTTTTGCTGTCTTTACAGTTTCTGTGTGTTTGTGTGTGTCTGTGGGTGTGTACCTACAGAGCTTGGGAACCGCAATGCATTCTGGGTAGTTGCAAACGTGCAATACCAACAGAACAATAGATGCCAACAGGTAATAAGGAGGAAAACACACTAACCAAAACTGAAAAAACACCCCGATGATACAAAGAGAATCTAAACAATAATAAGGTATACTTTATATAGCTACTTAGTCCTCTGCGTTTAACCCATTCACACAGTGAAGCAGTGGGTAGTTACCAATCCAGCCTTCGGGAAGCAGTGTGTAAAGACAGTACCTTGCTCAAGGGCTGCCATTCAGTGGATTTGAACCTCCAACCTTCCGATCATGGGGCAAACACTCTACCTGCTGAGCTATCCCTGCACCTGCATGCGGTAAAGTCGTGTCATTTTAGGGAGTTATCCATACAGCTATTTAGACACAGCTAAGATAACTAAAAAATCTGTGGTGTATAACGTAGCAACAGCCCTATGAAATGTAACTACATAAGTTGAATGTGTTATTCCTGCTTTTAAAATTAGTTTGTAATGTTCACAATTTAACGTTCAAACCCAAAAGCAGTATCTGCCTCTGAATTTTCCATAATCAAGTCAGACTTGTGTGAACAGTGGTCCCATAATGCATTCCACTGGCGATGTCACGATCTAGCTCTATACGGCTGGCTGCTGTGGTTGTACTGTATTTGTGTCCCTGTCCCTGAGAGTGTGGGCCTGTAAATAGCTGTGGCAGCAGCACTGCTACTGTAATGCTATGTGTGGCCCTAGAGGGTCCAGATTACCAGATGGCCAACACATTACTGCCAACACTTACAGCAATATTAAACACACACACATACACACATAAGCCAGGGGGACTAAACCTCTGAAGGCCTTATTTTAGGCCTGGGCCACGGGTAGAGCATCAGCCCACTGGCAGTGGCCCTCTTCTGGGTAAACGTCTAGGCCCAGACAGCCTGGCAGCCTGCAGCTGCCGGGCCTCACGCATGCCAGCTGAAGACTGCTGGGACTCTGAGTGCTTGTGTGTGTCTGTGTGTGAGATGGTGTATTTGCCCCAAGCTAGTGTGAGAACTCCCCTTCCTCTGTGCACCACAGGCTCTGATCAGAGCTTGTGAGAGTCTGGGAGATTTGTACTAAGTTGCAAAGTTGTCCACATGTAACTCATGGTGGCTGCCCAAAACAAAAGCTTGTTGTTAGCCAAAGAAAAAGAAAAAGTTCAAAGACTCTGTGTGTGCGTGTCTGTGCGCACGTGTGTGTGTGTGTGTGTGTGTGTGTGTGTGTGTGTTTTCGTCAACAGATGTCGGCGTACATGTCGGTCCCTTGTGTATGAGACTGGGAGTTTCTGTCTTACCTGAGGCTGCTGTGCAGCTGTCCTGAGCTCATCTCTGTCCCTGCCACAGTCACAGAGTGTGTAAACTGGTGTGCGTGCTTGGAGGGGGAGCAGGAGGGGCAAGCAGAGATAGTAGATAGGGTCTCATGGTGGAGTTGGTGTTTTTCATGTATTACAGAAAAATCTAGTTTATTGTAATGTGGGTCTTGTTTGGGTAGTTTTTGACATTATGACTAATCTCATTAATGGAAACATCTACATACTAACTCCAGACTGAAAATGTATTTCAACAGATGCTGCCAGTCAGATCTTTGTCAAATCAAAAGAAATGACAAATTAAGTTGTTAATATGAAAAACCAACCTGAAGGACATAGATGCCAACACTGTTCAGTGGGTTTAAAATGCCATAAAGTAATAACATAAATGAGCTTAGCTGGTATACACCTGTGTTGGAAACTAATCCTGTGAGTCCCAGGACGCACTCAGCATCTCAACTATTCTCGTGCTCTCACACTGTGCTCTCACATATTTGTTAATTACTTATCAAAGCAATTTTCACAAAGGCATCTTTCACTGGAGACACATTGGAGATCAATGCTGGGGTGCGTATACTGATAAGACTACATATGTAATGTGCCTGATTCCACCGGAACTGGACGATCTACAAAGCAGAGTGTTAAAAGGAGTTAATCTTTGGGAATCAAATAGAGAGCGTCTGTGGTCTGTATTATATTTTGGAATATCCATCTGTTTTGACAGCCTAAATGTTAGTTTTAGAGCTCAAATAAAAATAAAATAAAGTAAAAGTGACATTTTAAATTATTTATTTATTAAGCAATAGAATAAAGTTGGGGTGTGGAGTCCATGGTGCTGTGAAAAAAGTATCTGCCTCCTTCCTGAGCTCTTATTTTTGCACATCTGTCACGTTTTAGGCCAAAAAGAACACATATTTGTCAAAAAACAAATAAAAAAACAAAACATGATTGTCAAATCTTTTGAGGAAATATTTCCTGGACTGATGAGACAAAAGTTGAACTTTTGCATCTTGTTGCATCTAAAATGCTGTGTAAAACTAACAAAGCATTTCATAATAATAACATCAAATCAACAGTCAACCACAGTGGTGGTAGTATTTTGGTCTGGGGCTGCTTTGTGGCTTCGAGACCTGGAAGATTTGCCATAATTGATTTAACCATGCATTCTGCTCTCTACCTACATGTGTGGAAATCCTGAAGAAGAATATCAAGCCATGAGTTTGTGACCTGAAACTCAAGCACACTGATACAAAACACACCAGCAAATTTATGTCTGAATGCGTGAATGAATATGTTTCTCTAGCCAAAATCTGCCGCAGGTTGAAATGCTTTGGTATGATCTTAAAATGGCCGTTTTTGAAGCCCTATATTTTGAAAAATGTCCCTGTCTGCATGCAAACACAAAAAAGACCTCTAATGGTGTCAATTTCAACCCAAAGCAACAGGTGACAATAAAACACTAAACTGTGGAGCAATGTTGACCAATCAAAAACCTACAAACAGCAACATGGTGAATAAGTCTGATGTGAAAAAAGGAGATGTCTGATTTGATTCAGCAGCTCTCTCAATTCAATTGAGGACAACAGGCACTAATATTAAATTACCATTTCATTTAACCGCTAGATTGTGTAGTTGCAGTAAAAAAAAAAATAGATAAATAAATAATTTAACTGTCCTTTACTATCAAAACAATTTTTCATGGTTGACAGGTAGGCCGTGCTAACCTCTTCTCACTTCCAGAGCAGATACTGCAGTTATAACAAAGCCAAAGACATCTTGGAGGTGTCTTTTGACAACAATCATAAGAGTGTCATTTAGATTGAGAGCTTAGTGTTTTGCAAGTCTGTTGGGTGAGCCATCTAGGATTTTGGATTCGGTTAAAAATATTTTATTGTCCATAATTGTATTACTTGGAATAACAGCCCTGCAAGGTTTCCTGAGCAGGTGTGTGTATATGAGGATTTTAGAAACACTTCCTCACTGACAAAACAGAACTATCTGACACTGCGGGACTAAGGACAGGTTCGTGTGAAGCATCTTTGTGAACGTGAGCTCAGGGCTCTGTGGGGTAACACCATCTGTTGCGAGACTGTTCTTCTCGTCACTGAAGAAGTTCTTTATGACTGGAGGTTATGTTTCGTCATGATCCACGGTGAATCTGGGAGCAATCAGATGAGTCCCTGATGGTATTGTGTGACAGTTACAAATCCAAACTTAGAAAGAACCTAAAAGAACTTTTAGGAACTAAAGTTCTGTACAAGACAGAAGTATATAATCTGAACTATTTCTTGAGATCATGAGATGCAGCACGAAGCCCTTGATAAAAACGAACTCAATAAAATTATACCAGAATATCTCATCTATTGTCTGTTGTAATGTTTGAGTATTTCTGATTTGACTGTAACACTTGACTGACAGGTTTATTGCATGAGTGTTTTTCAAATACCAGTGATGTTTCAATGTTATTTAATCACCAGAAATAGATTTAAAAATGGGATTTTACATATTTTTATCTCCTTTAGTTCATGTGCTATTACCTGTTCTGAATCCCAGTAATATATAATCACAGTAGCAGTATTAAAGTGGGAGACAGATAAAAGTATAGATGACAGAAATAAAGGAAATCCAACCAAGAGGAAAAAAAATCCAGAAGCGACGTATAAATGGAGGATGAAGAAAGGTGGGGGTTCTCAAGCTCTACCCCTGACACCTCCCTGCAAAATAGCATGATAATTTTTGTAAAGGCCTAAAAAGCTGCGTGCCTTTGGATTTACAGCTCAACTATCAGTAGCCACAAGCTCTGGCGCGAGACGCTGTGACAGGTGTACGTTTCAGCAACTTAAACAGGGCGGATTAAGCCACTAGTGGCTCCTCTTCATATGCATTCCTTATGGGAGTTAAGGCCATTTGAAATGCAGGGCCAAAGGCAAGATTACCGGCTCATAGGCCCATGGAGAGAGGTGTGCTGCAACTAAAAGCCTGGATTTGAATAATTGTGGCAGGGCTTAGCGCCTGGAATCAGCACAGAACAGAACCAATGGATTATTACACACACACACGAACACACACACATGCACACACACACCAACTTTGGAAGGCTTAGACTTGTCTGACTCAATAACTCTCAGTATCACCGTGTGTGTGTGTGTGTGTGTGTGTGTGTGTGTGTGTGTGTGTGTGTGTGTGTGTGTGTGTGAATGCGTTGTCGGTGGGTTGGTTTGTGTCATATCTCTCTCCATGCCATAATGTAAACACATGTGACTGATGTTCTGCTGCTCTGCTGTTTATTATCCACATCCAGAGTGTGTGTGTGTGCGTTTGTATGTGTGTGTCTGAGACAGATCATAGTTCTACAAGCCTGAACTTGTGTTTGCGTGTGTGTTCATGTGTGAGCATAGATGTGTGTATAAACAAGTGTGTATTCGTAGTGCGAATGGCTGAATTTTGTGCACATTTGCTTCTCCAAGAGTGTGTGTGTGTGTGTGTGTGTGTGTGTGTGTGTGTGTGTGTGTGTGTGTGTGTGTGTGTGTGTGTGTGAATGCCACCACCTAAACACAGCAGAGCCACTGTTCCAGCTCCGTACGTTTTGACACTGGTTGAAGGCTTAGCAGCGCTCGAGGTGCCAGACAGACCGACAGATGAACAGAGGGAGGGAAAGAGAAACTGAGGAGCCGCAAAAAAGAAAAAAAAGAAGTGGTGGAAAGAATGGATAATGAAGGGAATGATGAGAGGTGGTCCCATATGAGTTTTGGCGGAAAGAGAGAGTGAGGGGAGACATTCAGTGTATTCAACCTGTTTTAAAAGGGGAGAGAAAGGGAAGCAGAGCAGCAAGTGTGAAAGGGGTGGGGGGCTGGGGGTTCACCTCTGGGAGGTGGAAGGGAGGGGCAGTTAGACAGACATTGGACTGATTTGTATCTACGAATATATAGAGACTGCCTTTTATTGTCTAGTAGCTGTAGGAAGGGAATTATGAAGCACTCTACAGGAAGAGCATTTCTACTCCCATGTTGGGTTGCAAAGGTGGCACAGCGGCAAAAAGGTTTCTTGATTGTTCTACGGCTGATGCCTTTCCATCTGAAGCTTTAATGTTCTCCCTGCGCCTACGCCAGTTTCCTTCAGGCACTCCGGACCCACAGTCCAAAGACTGTTATGTTAGGTTAACCCTCTCAGGCTCAAATGCACAACCAAGTCCTGCAGTGGTACTTCTGAGTAAAGAAAACTCATTAAATATGTATTTGGGGTAATCAGGTTGTTAGTTTTTAACTGTTGCAAATCGGCAACGCCTGCATTGAGAGGGTTAAATGGCGATTAATGAATGGGAAGCAGATAAAGTTCTGGAAAATGTATGATTAAATGTTCCTTGCAGTGTAAGGTAGTGGTCGGCAAAATTAGAAAACTGGATTCATCAGTGAATCATATCCCAGAGCTTCTCACTTTTATTCAAGGGCCAGTCACTGGCATCAGTGCCTTGATCATCTGGGACCCTCCTATACAGTCTGACCACATGAGGCCGAGCACTGGTTGTGAATATGGCTCAATGTAAAATGCATACCTCACGCTGCTGGAGACAATCAACACTTTAAAACATTAATTAAGGAAACAGTTGCATTTTTTATTCATATTTAGTGTTGTAACATCATTAAGAACAATGAAAAACACAAATGCACAGAAGTTGTTATAGTTATGCTGCAATAGGTGTAGGCTGCTGGGGGATTCCCATGATGCATTGAGTATTTCTTCTTCAGTCACCTTTCTCATTCACTATTTGCTAGTAGACCTCTCTGCATTGAATCATACTTGTTGTTAATCTCTGGCTCTCTTCCACAGCATGTCTTTTATCACGTCTTCCTTCTCTCACCCCAACCGGTTGTGGCACATGGCCGCCCCTATATTTTCTGCCGGAGGTTTCTTCCTGTTAAAAGGGAGTTCTTCCTTCCCACTGTCACCAAAGTGCTTGCTCATAGGGGGTCATATAATTGTTGGGTTTTTCTTTGTATGTATTATTGTTGGGTCTACCTTACAATATAAAGCAGCTTGAGATGACTGTTGTTGTGATTTGGCGCTGTGTAAATAAAATAAAATTGAATTGAATTAATTGAGTGTAATGAACCTGGATGGATGGTGACTTGCCCAAGATGTACCCTGTCTCTTGTTTTGTGACAGCTGGGATATTTTCCAGCCCCAGGATGGGTGGATGGATTTTTTTGCCTGTAAATTTTGTTTTGTAATTGTAGTGTCCTTCATAACGTTTAAAATGACTGTGTTCCAGTGTTCTAGCAGTGTCTCTGCCGGGTATGCTGTCTTATCAACAAAGCTCAAATTTAGGTTTTGATTTCCCAAAATGATGACAGACAAAACAAACTATAGCTCTCATTTTCACTGCAGGCCTATATTTTCCAAGGCTCATGATATGATAGTTTTTCAGTGTAAAAATGTTTAATTGAATGTCATTCTTCTGAGTGTGGAGGTAACTGTCTGCTAAAGGGGCATAAGACACAACAAGAAAGGAGAAAAAACAAGAATAAAATGGATGTGATAAAAGATAAGCCAAAAACAAAATGAAGAGAAAATAAGTAAAAATGAAAAAGAGCAAAATGTTGACTGTTAGGAAGTTGGTTTTATATGTTGGACCTGTGCGCTTTGAGACCCTGAAATCCCAGCATATGCAAAACAAACACGGTGTGTCCTCACTTTTTAAATGGTGTGAGCGACACTTTGAATCGAGGCAGCATCAACACCTGCTACCTCAGCTCAACTAAGGAGAGGGAGAGAGACAAGAGGGCAAACACCAATTGTAACACTCTTGAGCTGTTCAGACACAACCATGATATGCATCTGTACACATACACAGATGCATATATATTCACAAAACAGATTTTCTGATGAATATGGCGAAGAAGCTACGTAGCTACATAATCAACCCTGTCACAGTCACTGCTGTGCCACGACACACTGCACTGGCATGGGAACTTTATGGTGATGAGCTAGTTGTGTTGTGTTTAATTTACTGCTATTAAAGCAGCATGGTGGCTCTGTGAATGCTACTGTTTCCACTCCACAAGAGAATAGTGGGTTAAAAGTGCTTTGGGGTTCTTTAAATGCTCGAGAATGTTGAAAAAAAAAAAAACATGGACAAGGTCTTACAAAATTTGAACCAGTTGTATGGACTAAAAGTACACTAGTGTGGTTTAACTCAGATGATTTCTTCATTGATAAATACGAGGGGGGAGCAAAGGGGGAATCCAGTAATCACAGCTTATATCGGGCAAAAGGTGGAGCACATGATGGACATGTCACCAAAGACAGTTAAATGATATTCTGACTCTCACAGTTCCCTACAGTTCAGAAACATGCATCAATAATCAGTTGAGTGGACCTTGAGTTTAGGAGACTCCTGCGAGACAAATATTTCAAACTGCTCATAATTACTGAAATTTAAAAAATTAATTCAAAAAACTGTTTTCTTCTTTAAAGCCCTCCTTGATTTTTACTCAAATTTGCTTCATTTGATTTGACAACTCACACATTGCTCTTACAGGTATTTTTTATTCTTCACTGGGTCTGTTTGTCTTCCTTGTGTCCCTGGATTTGCGACATCATAAACTTTGATGAGGTCCCACTATCAGTATCTTTATTTTTATATTCTCCAAACGTATAAATAAAATGAAATGTAAAAAATTGTCAGTTTGATGAGGTGAACATGTCGATGCCTTCTCTTGTCTTTGTTTCCTGTCACACACACAAATAGCATAAATTTCTATAACAAAGAGCTATATTATAAAATTAAGTGTGTATTTCATTTGATCTGTAATTATTTTCCTCTTCTATTGAGATCTGTGGGGTTTTTATTCAATTTGTGGAAATGGTAAGTTTGGAGGCCGGGGAACATGTGTGCTTGAATGGCTGGAGAATCAAGTGTGGGGCCTGTCTTCTTTTTATTGGACATAGGTCAAAGGTATCTAAAATCACAGGCTCAAAATTACTTCTTGTCCCGGTGATGTAAAAAGCTGGCTGTCCAAGCAAACAACAGCTCCGAGCTCCTGCGTTATCTGCAACATGACTATAATAGTATCCCAAATAGTCTCTGCAATTGGCTATGCGCCTTTCTCTGGGACGCTCTGAGTCGCTGAAGACAATGTATTACAGTCAGGTAAATTCATAAAAGCCGGAATAATACTGAATAGCAATAAGTGAAAGAAAGTGACATGGTTTGAGATTGAAATGAGATGAAGAAGATGGGTGAAATCATTCATTTCTTACCCTGGCAGATGAGCTCGAGGGGATCTTTGATGAGGAGGGCTATTTCAATTCTACAATGGGAAAGATGGAGACTTGCGCCTATTGTGTGAAGTATGAGGAGCGCCATCCACCCTCCAAAAAGGGACATCTTTTATTAAGGTGTGACTGCACTGTCCCTTTTTTTATTTTGGAGAGGATGATGGTGTGGTCTTCTCTCTCATCTTTCTACTGGACCCTGTCTTTTTCACAGGTCCCCAGACAGAGTCATGTAAATCTATCAAGTCATCTGAGAGAAGCACAGGCTTTGAGTGTGATAATGACTTACAGAAGACTACCAATGGGGAGAGGATGTGACACACACACATGCATGTAAGCATGCACACGAACAGACACTAGTGTACCATCTACACCTCTGTACTCTAAGCTAGCTGAGCAATCTCCACACTCATCTTGTCCCTAACCCCCCACATAGCGTGCCAGCTGCAGATTGAGGTGGCAGCGCCCGTCATAATGTGGTAGAAGGGGGGCTGTCGGAGGGCACTGCCAGTCCTACTGGAAGCCCGCGTACCCAGCCTGAGTTGCAGGTCTCAGTGGGTAGCTACAGGGAATGGGCCAGCCAGGGTGGTAATAGAGTAAATAACTCAAATGAGGCAGAGTGTGAATTACTTCTCTGATGGGCTGGAGGGGTCCCCACTGTGAATCTGACCAGGGGGTCCAGCTAGGATGAGACTCAAAAAACATGGGGAAATAGGTCCAGGATGTGGCGAGGTAGCAGGGGGTGGCATGTCAGCAGGGATGGGGTGTGTGAGATATTTAATACAGGTGATGATGGAGGAGAAAAATTGCTTTAGGCAGCTGTGCTGCAGCAGGTTTGGACGAACCTCAGCAGCCCCAGGGATGGACAGTCAGACAGAAAAAAGGGAAATATAGAGATGCATTCTATCGTAATCGAGCACTTTGTGGAGATCATACTAGCTCATTCTTCCCGGTATATATAGATATAGGTATTTACATTCCTCAAAACCCTTCTGTGCCATACAGTCCACTAAAGAAAAAAAATCTCACAGGCTATGGAGCGTATGTAGATATTCTGAGAATGAACAGAAGTTGTAGCCCTGTGGAGCCTAGATACCAAGCACAAAAAGAAACTTCAATGCCAAGGGATGATTGAAAACCACTTCAAAAATGAACCTGCAACCTTGGGCTACAAAGGGAAGCATATTGCATGAACTAATACAACTACGAAAATATATGAATACATTTTCCTTCATTAGGTGACCTCGAACTAGGTTACATGGTCATTTCTATTCCGTGCCGACCCTCAAGTTCACAGACGCCTCAGAGCCACTGACGGGCAAACAAAGACTTCAATGACAGTCCCTCAGTGTAGGAAGACTCTACTTATCATTTCAAAGGGACAGCCCCTTTCACCCTTCCAACTCTATACCAATGGACAGGGTGCACTTGCAGAACAAAAAAGTCCAGTTGGGAACTCAGGTCTTGCAGCTGAAAACATGAAGCATCTGTCATCTCTGTGCTGTGTTTTTCAGTTAGAGGAATGACACAAGTCGGTGGACAGTGGTTTTTCCTGTTTGTGTTCTTGTCTTGACCTTCAAGATCATCCATAATGTATTGCAGCAGGTTTGTAAAAAGGTATGAAAGTTAAATGAGACAAAAGTTGTTGGATTGTCTGGCAGCAGAAGCGCATCTTTGACAGGCAAATCTCCGGTGTGTGTTTAGGAGGAGGATATGTAAATGAAGGCTGCATGTCAGTTTTGGGATGCTGAATGCGACATTTTAGAAAACTGTTCCTCTGATCTCGCAGAAACTTGCTAGACGTCACAGGTGCAGTCGACTGACCTTACCCTCCATTTTTCTTCCACAGCCCTTGCCCTTCATCCTTCAGTCACATTTCCCCCCCCTACAGTGGAGCCCCTCTGCCTCTCTGTGAAAGTTTTCTTCATCTAACTTTCCCTCCTCCACTGTCTTCTTACTGCAAAGTACAGCTGGACAAGACAGGAGAGACTCCAGGGAGAATCCGAGAGCCAAAAAAAAGGCTTACAACATAATCAGTATTCAGCTGCCCCGCTAAGACAGCACATAAAGTTCTAACAGTGATGGCTTCCCTACCGAGTTGTTAGATCCATCTTCTCCAGGTCTCAAATTGAATGCAGGTTCCAACATTAGAAGTTTGCTTAAATAGAGCTCAGATGGTGGTTGCAAAGCCTCCAGTAAGAGAGATCTCTGCTGAGGGAATATATTTCTTTGTTTGGTTGGATTTCAGGTGGATAGGCAGTAAGCCATGTAGTGTGCAGGTATATCCGGAAGATATGAGACTCATAAAGTCCCAGTTGATGTGGGTTGCAGTGTTGGGTTTCCTCCGTGTGGGTGCATGTGTGCATCGTTGTCTGTGTGTGTGTGTGTGTGTGTGTGTGTGTGCGTGCGTGCGTGCGTGCGTGCGTGTGTGTGTGTGTAAGTACAAGTAACATGTTGAATTTGAATGGAGCAGCAGAGAAGAATCATCATAATTTTCTCTGGTACACAAACAAAAAGGTGGACGTGTTCAAGCAAGCTGTGATTTGTGGGCGTTGATGGCTGTGTGAAGGATGAAGAGGGAGTTGGAAAGAAAGTTACTCAATTGGGAAAGCTGCATTTTTTTATCCTTTTGGAATATTTTTAGCAAAACTATATTTTTACCAAGACATATCAGGAAGCTTTCGGACAGGGTGTTTATCAGTGATGATCCAAAATCAAAGCTGTGATATAGAATGCTGTTCAATTCAGTTTTATTTATATAACACCAAAATACAACAACAGTCACCTCTAAATATACAATACAATAGATCTGCAATAACACAGAGAAAGCCCCAACAATCACAGCCAGGCTCAGCGAGGAGCAGCTCTCTGCCCTGCCCAGCTGGGGATGATGGGAGCTAGATAGGACAAAAGACACACTGTGGAAGAGAGCCAGATATTAATAATGACTAATGAGTAAATGCAGCTTAGTGTATAGGTGTGGTCCTGGCTCACCTGCAGGGGAGGGGTGGTGCAGTGAGCTCAAGGGGCGGTGCCAGGCAGGTGAGTGGACAAGTAGTATTGATGGCACTCTCTATTTAGCGACACTGGAGTGGAGAGGAAGAAGGCTTCAAAACATGTGCATAACGCCAGGGAAGAGCAGCAGTGGGACGTGTGTGAGAAAGTACACTGCTGTGTGGCCAGGAATAAAGGAACGTTCTGTGAACACTGTGTGTGGGGCGTCCGGCCTTTCTACAAATATACTGCATAATATAGATTTATTTAGATTTTGATTTATAAGGTATGATACCTTACAATACAGGACCATAAAATATAGGCCAATTGAGCAGTTACTTCTTTGTCACTGACAGGGGGTTTTGTTGCAGCTGTCTGTATCCCCGCAAAGCCTGAACCATGAAATAACTGCCAGATCACAACATTGAAAAAAACAACTGGATATTAAATATCAATTTAAATATATGAGTTTTAATTTTCATAATTTTTGCTACATCTGGAATTGTTGTGGAATTTATTGCTCACAGTAGCATCACATGTATCTGATTGTATCTGAAAAAAATCACACTGATGATGTATCAAAAATCATACACTTGGCGTTAAAGGGCTACCTTTTGGGAAGTTTCAGAACAAAGACATACAGCCATATGTAAAATGGGACTGCAACACTTTTTTTTTTCTCAAAGATTTATTTATTGTTTTTCCAATAACATTTTAACCAACAAGAAGAGAGAGTTCAAATAAAATAGAGGAGAAAATTAATTTAAAAAAGTGTGTATAATAATATTGTATGTACATCGTGTATGAATAGTGTTGTGGAAACACATAGATATAGTTATACATACTCTCCCATGTAGATCATTCACATATTATTACTGAAAAAAATTATATATAGATAAGTAAAGTAAAATAAAACAAAGCAAACAAAACAACCCCCCCCCCAAAAAAAAACAAACAAAAAAAGGAAAAAACAAAAAACTGCAACAATTAGTTGAACTGATACCACGTCAAGGTGACCCCATTTACACCATTTCTATGTAGGTGACATCTTTTTGATGACGGCATTCCTAATATCTTTTCTTGCAGTGGTGCTTTTGTCAAAGTAAAAAGTATTGAGGAAGTATAAAGTTCTTCCAGCTGACAGGACTGATGTGAAAAAAGGGCATCCGACAAGGACACCAGTAAACAATCAGCCCACACTTTTTTGAGAGATCTAAGGTCAGATGTGGACTATATTTACCTCCCCGCACTCGCAGGAAATGGCTGCCGCTCGCTCTCTAATGTAATTACAGTTGTTTGCCTGCTGTTGTATCTGTGAATGTCTGTTTGTCACCAGCGCTTCTTTCTTCTTCCTTTTTTTTTCAAACTAACACCAAATATCCTCTGCTTAATGGTGATTGAAATATGGGTGCTGCCTGTCTCAGCAACCACTTAATGTCATCATGTCAGAGGTATCAGGGGGGAACTAAGTCCAAAACTACTGGACTGTCAAATCACAAACGCCACGGGGAACAGATTTCTCAGGGATCTGCAAGCGATGAAAAGAATCAGCAGAGGTTTTGACAGGGATTTCATTTGGTATTGCTCATGTCTCCAAATTAATCCCGCCACAAAATTATGGTTTCTTTTCATCCCCAAAGTCCCATTTCCATGGCTACAGTGTAGGGGAATCTCAGGGAGGGGAGGGTGGTCAGAAGTAAAACACAAGGAAGAGGAAAAAGAGGCGCTTGTTCGTCTTTGATTTGATTTAACGTTTCAACTTAGACAAGGAGGGGGAAAAAGCTGACTGAATCTAATCTGAACAAAGTGAAAATTACATTTTTAACAGAGGTTTTATTGTTTTATGCAAAAAAGGGGGAGCCGGGAGACAGAGTTACTCTGACAAAAAGATTCATTGGCTGGCTCGTAATTAAGCTACAAGTAAAGACATTTTAATTACTCCTGTTTTTTTCTGTCTCTTTCTGTTTCTGATGAAGATGGTGCAGCAGTGTGCAGGGAAATGGACCATTAACTATCCTCTAAAGCAGACACAGGCTGAGTTAAGCACATTTTGAGTCACTCCATTGCAGTGCATCCAGTTACCACATGAATGGATCTGATTCAGAGGACTTTGAGGGAATTTTTGAAAAGTTACATTTTTCTTTCTTTTTTTGTTTAGCAGAAACCTGCTTGCATGTTTAAATTCCACAATAAAAGATTTCTAGTAGACGGCCGTAGCCAGACTTTCAAAGCCACTGCGGTCAGGAGATTCATAACAGCTGTCAGCAGAACAAAAATCCCTTTTTCTATATATGCTGGTAGTCATCCAAAAACTTCCCACAAATCTGCGGTTGACTTTGTCACCATAATGAGGTCTTAAAACCAACATTGGTTTGTCAGAGAGCACCAGAACAACTGCTGCTGCCGGGGCCAGTTGACCATCAGCTGGCTGCTCAAACTGACCATCTGTGGCTGTGCAAAGGGCAGCCGACCTGTTATTACTGGACTGTGCATGGGAACATGACGTTTGACCAAACAATATTCTTGCCACCAGAAACTGCAAAAATTCTACCCAAAGAAAAGTTAAGCTTGTGAAGTTTGAATTATTTCTTATTAGGATCTGGAAACGTTTTTTGTGCCTGTTACTGGACTTTATTAAGAATGAGAAAAAAGCACAATGAAGACTGTAGGATAGTTAAAAAGTTTACAGTAAAGGGGAAGAAATGAATAATGAATTTGGTCAGCGCCTTTCCCCTTTGGCCACTCAGGTTCCTGAACATATTTTAAAATTACCTGCAAATGATTTCAGGAGAATCATTGGACATATGTCATTGGTTTAATGCACTCTGACAAACAGAAAATAAAGGCTCTGAAGGAGAAAGTGAGCAAGAGGATAGAGAGCTTCAGGAGGGTTTTAATATAATATAAACTACTTTGTTGGACTTTTCATCTGTAAAGAGCAGGTTTCAGTTGGAAGCAAAAATAAGCCCGGGGTAATTTTGGTAGTTAGAGAAAATTTTCTGAAAATGTTTTATGGCAAACTGCCTTTAAGATATACAGTGGGGCAAAAAAGTATTTAGTAAGCCACCGATTGTGCAAGTTCCCCCACTTAAAAGGATGACAGAGGTCAGTAATTTGCACCAGAGGTACACTTCAACTGTGAGAGACAGAATGTGAAAAAAAAATCCATGAATTCACATGGTAGGATTTGTAAAGAATTTATTCGTAAATCAGGGTGGAAAATAAGTATTTGGTCACCTCAAACAAGGAAAATCTCTGGCTCTCACAGACCTGTAACGTCTTCTGTAAGAAGCTTTTCTGTCCCCCACTCGTTACCTGTATGAATGGCACCTGTTTGAACTCATCATCTGTATAAAAGACACCTGTCCACAGCCTCAAACAGTCAGCCTCCAAACTCCGCCATGGCCAAGACCAAAGAGCTTTCGAAGGACACCAGGAAAAGTATTGTAGACCTGCACCAGACTGGGAAGAGTGAATCTAAAATAGGCAAGCAGCTTGGTGTGAAAAAAATCAACGGTGGGAGCAATCATCAGAAAATGGAAGACATACAAGACCACTGATAATCTCCCTCGATCTGGGGCTCCACGCAAGATCTCATCCCGTGGGGTCAAAATGATCATGAGAACGGTGAGCAAAGATCCCAGAACCACACGGGGGGACCTGGTGAATGACCTGCAGAGAGCTGGGACCAAAGTAACAAAGGTCACCATCAGTAACACACTACAACGGCAGGGAATCAAATCCCGCAGTGCCAGACGTGTTCCGCTGCTGAAGCCAGTGCATGTCCAGGCCCGTCTGAAGTTTGCCAGAGAGCACATGGATGATACAGCAGAGGATTGGGAGAATGTCATGTGGTCAGATGAAACCAAAGTAGAACTTTTTGGTATAAACTCAACTCGTCGTGTTTGGAGGAAGAAGAATACTGAGTTGCATCCCAAGAACACCATACCTACTGTGAAGCATGGGGGTGGAAACATCATGCTATGGGGCTGTTTTTCTGCCAAGGGGACAGGACGACTGATCCGTGTTAAGGACAGAATGAATGGGGCCATGTATCGTGAGATTTTGAGCCAAAACCTCCTTCCATCAGTGAGAACTTTGAAGATGAAACGAGGCTGGGTCTTCCAACATGACAATGATCCAAAACACACCGCCCGGGCAACAAAGGAGTGGCTCCGTAAGAAGCATTTGAAAGTCCTGGAGTGGCCTAGCCAGTCTCCAGACCTCAACCCCATAGAAAATCTGTGGCGGGAGTTGAAAGTCCGTGTTGCTCGGCGACAGCCCCAAAACATCACTGCTCTCGAGAAGATCTGCATGGAGGAATGGGCCAAAATACCAGCTACTGTGTGTGCAAACCTGGTAAAGACCTATAGTAAACGTTTGACCTCTGTTATTGCCAACAAAGGTTATGTTACAAAGTATTGAGTTGTATTTTTGTTATTGACCAAATACTTATTTTCCACCCTGATTTACGAATAAATTCTTTATAAATCCTACCATGTGGATTCATGGATTTTTTTTTCACATTCTGTCTCTCACAGTTGAAGTGTACCTCTGGTGCAAATTACTGACCTCTGTCATCATTTTAAGTGGGGGAACTTGCACAATCGGTGGCTGACTAAATACTTTTTTGCCCCAGTGTATATGCATATTGAGCATGTTTGACAAGGGCCAAATTGAGATTGCTAGATGAGAAATCACAATCAGAGCGTCTCCAAAACTGCAGTTCTTGTGGGGTGTTCCCAGTATGCAGACATCAGTATCTTAAAAGTGATCCAGGGTAGGACAGTGATGAACCAGACAACAGGGTCATGGCAGCTAAGGCTCACTGATGCAGATAAGGAGTGAAGGCTGACCGGTGTGGTACCTCAAACTGCAAAAAAGGTTGATGCTGGTTCTGATAGAAAGGTGTCAGAATACACAGAACATAACTGTTTGTTGTGCATGTAGCAACATGATGCATTATGGGAAGAAGGCAAGCCCACAGAGGCAGTGTGATGCTTTGGGTAATGTTTTGTGAAACCTTGGATCAGACCATCCATGTGGATGTTACATTGATATGTAACACCTACCTATTGCCTGATGGCTCTTTGTGTGCCTTGCCACAAAGCAAAAATGGTTTCAGGAGCACAACAAGAAATTCGAGGTCCAAAGATCCCAAGCCAATATGAGAAGTAGAAGAACATAAGGAGAAGAAACAGAATCACAGTGGGAAGAATCAGCGCAGTTACCATGGTTAAGAAACTGTGATGCATACTAATGGCATTTATTACACACCTCCCAGACATGTTTACTATCCAGCCAATTTGCTCTCTCCACCAAACCAGCTCCCCAGCCTGACCTTTTGCCAAGCCTCCATCCATCCATTTGCTTTATATCGGCCATTCTTAGGCCTTTTTTCTCTCCCCTGTTGAAATTAACATAACACAATGAGACTAATTTTAGTGTATTTACCCAAAATCCCAAGCTTTGTTGGATGTAATGCTACTCGTGCTGTGCTCACTGGAAGGCTGTGCATGTGTATGTGTCCTTAGTGTAGCCGCTCTTTTTCCCTGGCATTGAACTTGACCCTGCACAACCCCAACGTAATGAGTGAATTCAAAACATCTCCCTTTGGAATGGTCTGCGTGGAGTGAGGAGGCCATATCTGCCTTCACTGCCTCTGCTGTTTGTGTGTGTGTTTGTGTGTGTGTGTGTGTGTGTGTGTGTGTGTGTGTGTGTGTGTGTGTGTGTACGTCAACCAAATAAAGAGCAACTGCCCATGCTACCTGTAAATACTACACGCACATCTTGATAAAAGCACATATTCACTGAGACACACGTGGAGAGAAAAAGGACTACATTAAGTGAGCCACATGTTCAGAAAGCAGCTGGAAGATGTTCGGCTTGTTTGAAACAAACAAGGAATTTAAACATGTCAGTGTTAAAATGCAGCAAGCTCCAACAGCAAATGCTTTAAAAAACAGAGAATTATTACTTAGGATGTGTTTCCATCTGAATGTCTCTGTTCTGTGACCTCACTGATCGTGAACTTGTATGAGAGAACACAGAGCATCAGTTGCATGGACTGAGTGAGAAAATGGTGCTACGGTGTTAAACTTTCCAAACAATGTGACATGATGTCATATGTGGCCATGACAAAGTCTTTTTGTACTTGAACTATGATGTCAAAACTAATAACTAGAAGCTAAACTACCTTTGACTATACTGTGCCTAAAGTGGGGTCGAAGTGATACATTTAGTGTTCCTATGGATGGAATCAGATTGAAAAGGAAAACTGAGAAAAGCCACAGAATCAAGCACGGTAGAAATCCTGGCATATCAACTGATCTCAGAGCCTGTCCACATCACGGGAAGGCTGTGCTGATACCTTTGTGTGTTTCCAATTAGCAAATCTTATATAAGATGTGATAATCAGAGTACTTTAAAGGCCTACAGTTACTGCAAACGGCTTTACAACACACCTCCACCCCAGCTCCTCCTGTCAAGGTATACATGACTCAGTCAGCATCATATCATTGATGTCTGCTCTGTTCCGTAGTATTGACCTCCAGGTTATGCCGCTATATATAAAGTACCAGATTTAAACTGCTAATCTTCTTGTGATTATGGTGGTTATTTCTGGAGAAAAGTACTGTCAGGACCCATTTTTAGCTACTGGACTTTACTTTCAACTCAACGTTCATTCAGCAACAATAGTTGTTGTGTAATAATCTTTTTTACTCTTGCAGTGTGTTTTTCCCCCCCACATTTGAGTATGTTGTTTTATTTATGCCGTTATTGTCACCTGTGAGAAATACTTTTTTCATTTGGGAGGATGGGAGACTCAAACCTTTAAAGACCATGTGTGTCTGTGTGTCTGTGTGTGTGTGTGTGTGTGTGTGTGTGTGTGTGGCCATACGCGTCCAGTAAACCTGACGGAGTGTGATGTTGAGCTGTGTTTGATCTTAATCTTGATCCCCCATCCGCTGACGCTGTCACCATCCGTCACACACACACACACACACACACACACACACACACACACACACACACACACACACACACATATAAACTCATATCAGGAGGAGGAGCTAGTGACAGCACACTGAGGGAGGGCTGATGAATAATAAACAGGAATAGAGAGAGACCAGATACACGTGCACACACACACACACACACACACACACACACATACACACACACACACACACCCCCCATATAACCTCGCCCCCGTGCTGCCCTCACCCTCCTCCTCTTGCAGCGTCCATGTTTATGCATGGCACCCTGTTTCATATGTATCGGCTGCATCATTCCCCCTGTTGTCACGGGAACTGATGACACAGACTGCATTAAGAATGATGACCCACCTACAGATTACTGTGCTGTTGGTACACACACGCACACATTGCCGCATACAACAAAAAATAAACAAATAAAAAAATACTCAAACACACAGTGACTGATGCTGAACACATTTCCCTGTGGGACCCAATAACACTAGCATGGCAGCCTACTGCCAGAAATGAAGCAAAAATAAATAAAAAGACAGTGGCCAGTCCAACCCCCCAACCCCCAACCCCCTCACACACTCACACACATACAACCCCACGATGACCTCAGCTAGTAAACCCCAGTCAGAAAAACTGCACAGTGCCTTTATGCAGAAAACAGCGGCCTTAACTGTCAGTTTCCGTTACTGTACAGTAACAAGGAGAACACAATCATGTGAAAAAGCAAATGAATATTTTGGATCCTTGCTGATAGATTGAAAAGACATATGCAGTGGCTGAAATATGTAAAGCACTAAGAACAGGAATGATGGCGCTACTGGAGCTCTCAAAAAGAAGCTTACAGTCATGAGGATGAAAGATGATTAATGAACAATGGAATTTAATCTTTAATTGTCTATCTTCAGTGATCAAATTCTGCATGAATAATTTTATTAAATTTTTTTTTTAAACAAGTCATTGTCCTTTTTTGCATCGTTCATCAAAAAAATTTAATTAAGCACAGGTGGAATTCTAAAATGATTTTTTAACAAATATTATAACGTATAACGTAATAATTAGATGCTTTTAAACCCTGGGTTTATTCAGTTTTGCTGTACGTAGAGCTAATTCAGGTCTTGAAAAGTGATTCTGCAAAAAGTAAAAGAAGCAATCAGATCTAATAGTCACGTAAAACAAACAGGGCTACATAATACTAAACATACAGCAGTATACAGTACAACACAATGAGTTTACTTTAAGTTAAAAAAAATTAAATTAAAATAAAATTAAAACTTTAAGGTAATATCAGTTTGATAGTCTGTGAGTCTTTTCTGGAGGCTATTTAATAGAAAAAAACAATGCTGAAAAAAAATGTACATTGACTAGTATGCAATTACATCTTCTACGAAACTGATGAATCCTGATAAAGTATTTTAGAGGCTACAGGCTAGCCACATACGTAGAATGCTAAAGGTGGACGAGAAGGGAACTTGTATGCTGTGGAGACTCAAGGTATGAAAGATTGTACCAGTGTCTTATATCTGATGAGGTAGACACGAGGGAAAGACTACATATCTACCTCCTTACCTCAAGCCTCATCTCTTGAATTGAAGTCAGGGCTCTAACACACGAAAATGTGCATACACATGTTCGTTTATTCCTGATATTGTCGCAGTTACTAATTGGCACCAGATTAAAGATGTGACCCTACTATCTATAAGCTAATGTTATGCCATCTAATGTTAGGCTTGAGTGTCCTAAAAATTGTATTTTCTGATGAACTGTTTGATTACATTTGCACACTGAATTTTATAGTAAACAGAATTCAGTCGACTGTAATCTGAAATCTACTGACATCTAGTGGTGAGATTTTACACACTGTACCTTTAAATATTAAGCATGCCATAAAAGTGTCACATTTCAAATTTTAAAAAGCTGAAACAAAATAGGAATTAATTGTAAATTAAATGCAAATTGTTTACATGAGTTCTGCTAATGTAAAAGAAAAAGATCCAATTCAAAAATAAATAAAAACATCGAAAGTCTTTACTTTCTTTTTTTTTTATTGTTGCAGTGTGGTGCCCTATACACTGCTCAACTACATGAACCCTGCTTGTAAGTCAAATTTCAGCAGCAACCCTGACAATGAACTTCAGTGTTCAGTTCAGTCACACAGTGTAGCTGTAACATAACACAAAACTGTTATATTATACACAAATTGTATGTGAAGATCAAAGTTTTTAGTAAACAATGAGCTATCATTAGAATGTTTTACGCTATGTATATAGATCAGAAATATATTAATATCTAAGCAGCAGCTTGATTTTTTAGTGTAGTAGTAGTAGTAATCTCATGAATGATGATTATAGTTTTTCATAAAATGTTTAATATCAGTGTCCTTTCTAGCTGAAACGAATGTGCAAAAATCAAAACATTCCCTAATAAAATATGGTGGAACAGAAAGAGGTGCACTATCCAATTTATACAACTATAAAAATTCAGAAAATGTTTGAAATGATTGTGCTTCAGAACTGTCTGACGTCTGAGTCCTGGACATGCTTTTGGAAAACTGTAAGAAATCATCTAAAGTGAATCATGTGGTCGTTCTATGCCACTGTGACTTTAATAAAGGGACAGTAAATGTGACATTATGCAAATATTAATCATTGTCAAAATAAGTTAATAACCATGCAATATAAGTTTTTAATGTTAAAATGCTGGAAGAACAGTGACACTGGTGATAAAGGCATTAACTTGCTGTTTCTTCACTTACGGCACTGTAGCAACATGGTGGCAGTGCATTGTCTGTCAGGGTGATTACGGAGTGAGTCCGACGCTGAATAAAAATGACAGTTGATGGTCGGTGGCACTGTTCATGGGAGATATGGGGTCAGTGCATGTGTGTGTGTTGTAGATCGTATGGTCCACAGAGTTTCTTTTTTTCTGTTTTGCAGCGAGAGAGACATGAAACTGAGGTGGGGAGGGAAAAAAGGTCCTCATTCTCTTCCTCTGTCACTGTGTTTCACATTTCCTGTCACTCGCCAATATAATGAAGTTTTTCCCTCATTCACTCTTTTGTAGTCAAAGTGAGAGATGCCAACTGATCCTTCCTTTTCTTCTTTTTTTACCTCTTTTTTTCCCATTTCAAAAGATGTGTCTGTCGAAGGGAGAGAATACATAATGTATATTACAGACAAGCAGAAAAAAACAAGACAATATGAATAATTAATAAGCTGTGATGCATATGTATAAACATTTCCATATCAAATAAATATCATATCTAGTGTTATGACTCATTTTTTAGTGCTTTGAATACTCAATTACTCATAAGGTTGTCTGATCATTTGCAGCGGGACAGTGTCTGGTGCATGTCGTGATCAAATGACAGCAGCTTTAGAGCACAGGGAAAGCTACACAGGTGAAAATAACAGCACTTGGAAATATACTAATTTGGAGATGTACTCGCAAAGTTCAGAGCAGATCTGAACTCTGTGCTAAAAATATGAGAAGAACTTTTAGTCTAGTAATATAATTTGCAAATCTTCAGGCGATTACAAAACTCATGGAATACTGTATGAAGTAATAGCATGAAAGTCACTGCAACCAGAAACAGAAGAAATGTTAAATGTGTTTAGTTTTTCCCTTTAAACATGAGACTGTGAAAATCTGTGATTTGTGAAATTAGGCTATATGAGTATGAGCTACCCAGTTTAACAGTCTATTTGTCAGTATTGTGTGGATGGTGGAGTTTGTAGTCCACAATAAAAAAGTGAAGTCACTGTAGAGTCACAGTGAATGTTCAAACGTTAAATGATATATATGTATATGTATATGGTCAGGGAAAAAATTATTTGGGGCCCAGGTGATTTTCCTCCAAGCTCCTCCCGATTAGTTCTGAGCTGGTTCCACACCATTCTCATTATCACTGAAAGATTGGTAGTTATTTTATGGTTCTTCCATTTGCGAATAATAACACCAAACTGTTGTCACCTTTTCTGTCTATTCTACTTATTTCATTCATGAAAATGCGAATTAATTTTTAAAAAAAAATTTTGTTAGTGTTCTGTCTCTCATTGTTCAAATAAACCTACCATTGAAATTATAGACTCATCATTTCCTTGTTAGTGGGCAAACGTACAAATCAGCCGGGGTTCAAATACATTTTCCCTGACTGTATGATCTTGGTCCTTATCTATGTATGCCATGTTCAAGTAGCCAACTTGTCATTAATAATTATCATTAATATGGATTTTCATGTATTAAAAAGTTACCCTCTTTCCCCCTTGGTACTTCTCCAGCTTCTTGTCTTCCTTCTTCCTGTCATTTGGTATCGCTACGTCTATCACTACGGCCGTCTTCCTGTTTGTCCACTATTACAATGTCTGGTTGTTTAGCCATCACCATTTTGTCTGTTTGTATCTGGAAGTGAGGCAAATACTGTTTGACTCACAACTTCAGAACAGATCACCTTGCCCTAGACAGGGTCACCGGGGGTTCCCGAGGGTGAGCACCTGTTGGCCTGGGGCTTAGTCCATGGGGCCCCTCTGGTCACAGCCTGAAAAAGGAACATGGGCCCACCCTCCTGTAGACCCACCACCCATAGGAGGCACCGTAGGGTTTTGGTGGGGAAGGAATCTGAGCTAGTGCCAGAGGTTGAGAGGTACTAACTAGATATAGTCGTGCTCACCTCAACGCATCGTTTCGGCTCCAGAAGCTGTCTCCTGGAGAGGGGCTGGACTCCGTCTCAGTCTGGAGCTGCACTTGGTGAGAGCCGCTGGGCTGGGGTGGGTATCGTAGTATCCCTTTGGTTTGCTGCCTGTATTTTGAAGTTTTTCCTGGTGGATGAGAGGGTTTGTTCCCTCACCTTTGGGTCGGAGAACTGTGCACCAAAAGATAGCTCCACCTGGGGACTGTCGTCTTAGTGGGAGACTTGTTCATGTGGGAAACAACAATAAGACCTGGAGGGGTGTGACTCGAAGGAACAGCCTCTGCCTTTGTCACTGATTCTTATCATAATTTATATGGAAAGAATTTCTAGATGAAGCCAAATGCCAGAAGGCTTCCTCTTGGGCAATCTCTGATGTTGTTCTGTTGGCTTCATCAGGTGGTCACTTCCATCTTGCACTGGAACGGTTTGCAGACGAGTGTGAAGCAGCGGGAATGAGAATCAGTACCTCAAAGTCATGGTCTGTTTAAGTATCTCAGGGTCTTTTTCACAAGTAGGGAGAGCGGGAGATCGATAGATGGATTGGTGCTGCAGCTGCGGATGCTGCACCAGTCTGTCATGGTGAAGAGGGAGCTGAGTGCAAAAATGAAGCTCTCGATCTACTGGTCATTCTACATCCCCACCCTCACCTATGGTTATGAGCTTTGGGTAGTGAGTGAAAGAACAAGATCATGGATACAAGATCTACAAGGAAATGAGCTTTCTCGTAATTGTGGCTAGCCTTAACAAACACCATGTTTGAACATATTGAGTTCAGCCATCCAGGATGGGCTCAGAGTAGAGACGCTGCTCGATTGAAAGTGCCCAGATGAGGTGGTTCGGGCCTCTGATGAGGATGCCTCTTGGGCGCCTTCTCGGTGAGTCGTTTCAGGCATGTCCCACCAGGGGTCACCCAGGACACGCTGGAGAGATGATATCTCTCGGCTGGCCTGAGACACCTTGGTGTTCCCTGGACAAGCTGGAGGAGGTGGCCAGGCAGAGGGAGGTCTGGGCTTCTCTACTTAAGCTGCTGTCTTCCGCAATCCGGCCCCAAATAAGCGGAAGAAGATGGATGCATATACTGTATTTACTGTATTTTCCAACCTGGTCTCCTTATTTCATCTGCATAGAGAGGTTATGAAATATGATTTACATCTCTTTATAGCATGTGTTGCATCATTTGTGCTGACATTGTTGTGTCATCCTCTAAACCAGGGGTTTTGTGGAATTGTTGTAAAATATAACGCAATTTGGACCTGTAAGTTACTCCACAATTAAGACAGCTATTTCTTTGGTAATTTATAATCGGTGTGGTTAGGAATTATTTAATTTGGTGAATTAATTGCCAAAATGGAAAAGCCATTCACTGAAGTGCAGTTTCTGAAGGATAGCATGATGTCAGTTGCTGATATTCTATGTCCAGAAAAAAAGAGGTTATTCAACAGCATTGGCCTGTCAGCAAACACTGTGGCAGAGCGGATTAAAAAACCTACATTTTTGGAAATATTTGTGGGTCTTTTATTTGTTTGTCTGTTTGCGTTTACTGTAACACCAGAATGACGCTCCAATGAGATAGCAGTTTCCAACAGTGGCCCCCAGCTCTTTTGAATTTGAGACCCCTGCTTTAAACAGAGTTTCTTGGCTTTTCTCTTTTCTTTCTGTCTGCTCAGTTCTGCAGAGAATCTGCTGTTCATTATACTTATGACCAACAAGGGTAAAATAAAAAAGGTATATAGAAAGCTAGAAATCTACTTTATGTGTCCAGATAATGTGACACTTTAATATGTAATTAGCTTGATTCAATTGTTAAACCAATGTAGAATATTTTTAAATGTGCACTGTTCTTTTAGGATTTCATGTACAAGATTTCCACATCACACTAAATTCCAGATTATATTATGTTGTAGACATGGACAAGTGGAGACCTAATGGCCAAGTTGTCATCCGTGTTATACTTCTTTCAACTGTTGTTGCCAGTAACCATTATGAAATTAAAAAAGATTCACAATTTTCAGATGAACAGAACACATTCTCCTATATCTCTATGTGGTGTAAAATTCTGGAATAGTTTAAGTAAGAAACAAACAATTATAAAGAGACCACAGTGAGTGGTGTTAATCACAGGGTGTAAATGTCAGTGCGAAAATGCAGTTTGTTGTTTAGGTTTATGAAGTTTACATTGTTTACTTTATTACAGAACCAGGCTCAGGGAGGGGCAGCCACTTGCTGCAACTGTAACAAACTTCTTCTGCGTGGTAAAAAATAAATAAAAGATAAACACAACAGACTCACTTATACGACAAGTACAAAGGACATAAACATACTATTGTCCTTATACTTTACAGGAGTCTGAGTGAGAGTCACAACATAAGTGTCATCTTCATGGTAAATTTTTTGAAAGGGTAAATTTTAACTCAAACCACAATCCTTCCCTTAATTTAACCAAATGGCTTTTAGTGCCTAAACACTGCAAAGTATTTTCGCTGAGTTATCAGTGAGTGAAAACAAATCGAAGTTTGAAACAAAAACTTTCAAATAGTATTCAAACCACGATCACATGACTTACTACCATTCTACCATGTAATCGGTGGTCTGATTTGGATCCCATTACAGCTAGACAGGTGGGCGCTGGGGGAGGCTTTCCTGTACTCTCACACCCCCCTCACATTTTTTTTAAAACTCAGACATCCATTCTTCTTCTCACTGGTCTCTTTCTTAATCCCTTATTTATTTATTTTGTAATTCACATTATTTATCTTGTGTGACCTTTCTCTTTTTGTTCCCTCATTGTTTCCCTCTACTCTCCTTTCCTCATTTATGTCACAAACACACTATCCATCTTTTCATACTGTTACTTTCTGTGGTCCTTTCAATTTATTCCCCTTACTTTTCTCTTTTACTTCTCTCCTCTCTTGTCTCACAAACTGCAACTTACTTTTGACTCGCACATTTCTCTCTCTCCCTACTCTCACTTTACTTCTTTGAGCTTAGCCTCGATTGACTTCTTTGTTTTTTCTTGGCAATTTTGTTAAAATGTTAAAAACTGACCCTCCAAAGCACCCTGTGTGCACTTTTCAGCCTTTAAAGCTTTCCTCTCTTTGTTTACGTCTGTAACCTCTATACCTATCACTCTTTGGCTTTCCATCAAGGCACACACACACATACACTTTGGCCCAATGCCCATACACACATTTGGACCTGGCTGCATGCTTCTCAGTGTCTGGGGCCTTACTCTGTGTTTGTGTGCGCGCATATGTGTGTGTGTGTGTCCGCGTGCATGTGTGTGTGCCTGCGTGTGTCTGTTTGCATGTGTTTCTGAGGCCAGTTAAAAGCCAGGATTTGGCAGGACTGAAACTTCATGTTCTACTCTGTTCCACCCCCCAGACCTACATGAAGACAAGGTTATCATGTTCCCCCATCTGTGCCAGACGCGCGCGCACGCACACACACACACACACACACACACACACACACACACACACACACACACACACACAAATATGCATGAATGTACATGCAGTTTCTGTCCCTTTGCCTTCCACTTACATACGTAACTTTGTCTTGAGGGCTGGAGGTGTGAGTGTGTGTGTGTGTGTGTGTGTGTGTGTGTGTGTGTGTGTGTGTGTGTGTAAGTATGTAAGTATGTAAGTATGTGAGTCGGGGGTAGGAGACAAAGGATGCTACAACCCTGCCTTTTGCTGGCCAGTGAGCAGGTCATACATGTACATGGTTAAAGAAGACATCATCCAGCGTGGAATGGCTGAGGAATAGAAAAGCTTATATTTAGTTTGAATAACACAAAGAGACAATGACATGTTCATGTCACCCTTTATGTGCGTCACAACTGAAGCACAAACAATTCTTTGAGATGTTTGATTCCACAACTAAAGTTACAATCACATTAATTATCAGTGATATAAGTAAAAAATGCTGCTGTCATCACTTTCAGTGATGATTCAAATTCCATTCATTCATCAATTTGCTATATATAACCACTTATGTTTGCAAAGAAAATCTCCCAGAATGCACTTGGGGAAGGTGCTACCACCCTGTTGTATGGTTAAAAGACACACATACATTTACACCTACAGGCAATTTAGAGTTTGCACTTGATCTGTGATGAAACTGGGCCTGAACGCAAAGCCTAAATGAGCTATTTTCACCAAATATGATATTTAACAATTTTTTTGCATTGTATTCATATTGTTTTTTTTAGATCACCATCTATATTTTTGTTTATTCATTTACGCTTTACTAAAAGAGAAATAAGCATCTTTTAAATCAAATGGCATCCATAATGATGACACAAGCCAGCTCTGCAAAAAAAAAAAGTGCATAAATTAAGCGAAATCAACATTTGATTGACAGTCTTAATAAAATGATCATAAACTGGTGTCCAAAGTTTGCAAACTTGAAAGCAGCAGCTCTAGTAGTTTGCCTGGCTGTCGTCTGAACTAGTCAGTATATTTCAAAATTTCCTTGTATTTTCAGATGACTTTGTTTAGCAGATTGTTTCTGCAACTAGGGCCATAAAATAAGCTTTTTAGCCAATTTGGACATAAGGACCTCAGTCACCTTGTAACCTTACGTCATTGCATTTCTGGCATTCAAACTGACACAACAAAGAAAATATCTCACATTATTGACAACACATAAAAAGATTTAAGAGACATGAAGCTCAAAATAACGAAACACCATGAACATAACCAGATACAGAAATATGTTACAGAAGTTGCATCTCTTAAGATGCAGTGTATTATGCTGCCAGCGCCTCTGAAACATCTACATCTCCTCTAGGAAAACTATCTGCTGAAGAATATCATCTGATTTGAAAACATCATCTAACAAAAGGAACAAAGTGGACCCATTGTAACAGGATCTTCCCAGCTTCCAATCATTTAATAACGCATTAACTACGGACAATTTCACACTTCTCTGTGGATTTTCTGAAAGTGAAAGTGAGCTCAGTTGGTTATATTGCTTGATATGTTGCTTAGCAGATAAAGTACAATTAGATTTGTAATACAAACCCTGTATTTTATTGTACTTTACTTCTTTCCTGAGTAGGTGATCTTTCTTTTCTCCAAAGACTTGAAATTTAGCAAAAATGATTCTGGGTGAACTGGATACGTGTTCAGAATCTGAGCTTAACCACTACCCAAAGTTGAAATGGTGCAAACTATTTTCAGATACAAATCCACAGCAGTGACAGTTCTTCAGTTTGTAATGTGAATGCACATGAATCAGAGTGGTTACATACAACTATTTGTTACTTTTCTGTCACATATAGACAGAAAATTTAAAACCAGTTTAGACGTTTAGGCACATACACTGAAAAGAGTATGATGCACATAGTTATGCAAGACTGTGACAGACCAAAGCCTTCAATCTGCCATGTAAAAGGCACATTTAACTCGTGCACACTCACAAATCGAGTGAAGACTCAATTTTTAACACTATTATAAAATTAGAAGAAAAAAATTCTAATTAACCTGAAGCACTCGCACATATACCATATACTGTAAAATATGTAACCTTTGACTGTCAAATTAGTGTTGCAACATAATTTTCCAATTAACAAAGCTTTCTAAAAGCTGATTAAACTATCAATCTCGCACCTCTTCCCCTCTCAAAGGAATAATAGATGAGATTAACTATATTTCCAAGCAAGCTATGGTGAGAGGAAACATCTGTAGCCTCTATTGTTGTATTGCCTCTTTCTAATCACATCTTTCCAGAGAATAAGTGAAAAAGAAATAAAGGGATGGTAAAAGAGAGAGTAGAGGAGGTGAATAAAGACAGAGATGAAGTGATAATAACTATGATAGAAGGGACAGAGAGGAGAGATAAATATAGCATATGAAGAGAAGAGAGCACTGATTAGACCTGGCTCAGGAGATGTCATTGTTAATTACCACTCCCTCACCCACCTGCACCACACGCACGCAGACCAGGGATACGTAGTATACATGAATACATACACTGTAACATGTTGGAAGATTACACCCACGTGGACAAAAAAAAATTACAGAAATAATGAAGCTGTGGGGGCATGCAGAAAGACTTTTGCATAGACACTGAAAGTTGATAAAAGTCTTTTGTATAGGAGGTAAAATGGGTCATGTTTTCCATTACATAGTTAATACAAACATTATTATCATGTTACCTACTGTGTATGTAAACTGAAATGAAATTAGACGTGATCTACACAGATGTAAAGTGGGAGGAGTCACTTATTTCTGCATTTGACTATAGACGGTGTTTTAAGTGTTTTATGTCTGTGAAGGTTCTCAGTTATTTTAAGTGTTTTATGTAACAAAGAGAATAAATTGCTGTTTTTCTTACTTTTTAAATTCCATTTACATGACACATTCGTTGTGTGAGCTACATTATCACCACTAAGTCATGTGATCTAGGTAAGGGTCTTTTGTGAAGTTCAGAGGCTCTATTTCAAGGGTGGATGTAGCCATCATGTCAGGCAGTCACTGTTTTTTGAATTCTCTATTTAAATCTTGATGTTAGTACTTTGGTTACCACCATATTGTTTTGCTTGGCCCATAATTGGCCATTTTTTAAATGAGTTTGGAGTGCTAAGTTCAGCGGATCCATAAATTGAATTTGTGAGGTAAACCATACTATAGTGAGAATCCATTAAAATGTTTTTGCTTTTTTTAATGGCACCAACAGCATAAGTCTGCTACAGCTCTTTGGGGAAGGAACAGCAGGTTTTTGCATTTCAATGTTGGCTTAATTTTTCAGATCTTGCGGTTGACACTAGGTTTAGTCCCTATCTCGGATTGCCATGGAAGTTTGATCAGGACAACAGTTTAAATGCCATCATAGATCATTTTCAATTCCTTGAAAAAAAGTTACAAGAACGAGGACATCAGCTGACAAAGGCAGAAGTGAACTATGATTCCCCGAGTGCAATGGTAGCAAAAACCCCAGACAACATAGAATTCTGTCAGATTTGCTTCCAATGACAGCTAAACGATTCACAAAAGCTGATAAACTGTCCAAGAAAGTATATTTGCCTTCTTTAAATGAATAATTTATAACAGTGATGGCATGGTATACATGGTATACAGGGTGGGCCATTTATATGGATACACCGTAATAAAATGGGAATGGTTGGTGATATTAAAGTCCTGTTTGTGGCACATTAGTATATGTGAGGGGGCAAACTCCTCAAGATGGGTGGTGACCATGGTGGCAATTTAGAAGTCGGCCATCTTGGATACAACTTTTGTTTTTTCAATAGGAAGAGGACCATGTGACACATCAAACTTATTGGTAATGTCACAAGAAAAACAATGGTGTGCTTGGTTTCAACGTAACTTTATTCTTTCATGAATTATTTACAAGTTTCTCTTTGTTCACAGCCATTGACATGTCGAAGAGGTTAACACGTGAGGAGCGGATCGAAATTGTGTTGATATCTGGTGAACGCAATAACCGGGTCATTGCAGCAGATTTCAATGCAAGACACCCTACGAGACCACCCATCTCCCATGCTACAGTTAGCAAACTGCTTGCTAAGTTTCGTGAAACTGGTTCAGTGTTGGATTTGCCAAAATGTGGACGCAAGAAAACTGTCACTAATGAAGAAACATCAGTGGCTGTCCTAGCTTCACTCAGCAAGAGCCCACAGCGTAGCACTCGCCGCATGTCACTGGAGAGTGGCATTAGTCGAACATCCCTTCGGCAGATATTAGCTACTCACAAACGGCAGCCTTACAAACTTCAGCTACTGCAGCATCTCAACGAGGATGACCCAGATCGGCACACAGAATTTGCAGAATGGGCAAAACAAAAATTGGAACAGGACCCTCAGTTCACGCAGAAGATTTTGTTCAGTGATGAGGCAAACTTTTATGTGAATGGTGAAGTTAACAAACAAAACCACCGCTATTGGTCTGACACTAACCCACATTGGATGGATCCCTCCAAGACTGTTGGAACAACAAAAGTGATGGTTCGGTGTGGTATATGGGGTACAACGATAGTGGGTCCATTCTTCATCAATGGAAACCTCAAGGCCACTGGATATTTGAAATTGCTACATGATGATGTGTTTCCCTCTTTATGCACTGAAGCTGGCACGTTCCCTGAGTTTTTCCAGCAAGATGGTGCACCACCACATTATGGGTGCCAGGTCCGAGCATTCCCAGATGAACAGTTTCCTGGAAAGTGGATTGGTCGTCGTGGGCCAGTTGAATGGCCCCCAAGGTCTCCTGATCTGACCCCCTTAGACTTTTATCTTTGGGGTCATCTGAAGCCAATTGTCTATGGTGTGAAGATACGAGATGTGCAGCACCTGAAACTATGGATACTGGATGCCTGTGCTGGCATTTCTCCTGCGGTGTTGCTATCAGTGTGTGAAGAGTGGGAGGAGAGGGTTGCATTGACAATCCAACACAATGGGCAGCACATTGAACACATTTTATAAGTGGTCAGAAACTTGTAAATAACTCATGAAAGAATAAAGTTACGTTGAAACCAAGCACACCATTGTTTTTCTTGTGACATTACCAATAAGTTTGATGTGTCACATGGCCCTCTTCCTATTAAAAAACAAAAGTTGTATCCAAGATGGCCGACTTCTAAATGGCCACCATGGTCACCACCCATCTTGAGGAGTTTGCCCCCTCACATATATTAATGTGCCACAAACAGGACTTTAATATCACCAACCATTCCCATTTTATTACGTTGTATCCATATAAATGGCCCACCCTGCAGTGTTTCCACATACAAATTCTATGTTCTATGCCAATATGATAGAAAAAAAAAACATTAAAAAACTGGTGGCCCACTCATCATCTGAAAACACCAGCAATCTGCTAACTTTATAACATTATGTCTACAATGCCTTGCGTATCCTATTGCCCAGTAACCCGTTGAATGGCTGTATGGCTATTAAAAGACATTCAGTATTGTTTCCCCAATGCTGGTGCACTAGCATTTAATCTTAATTCATCTTTAAACTGCAAGTTTACTATATTGAATTACTCCTTGTGTAATGCTGTGGGTATAGTTTCCACTTGATAAACGTTTAGAACAGCCATGTTATACCAAGAGGATAATTAAAAGCATAACGGATTTAAAAATTCAAAAAAATGCACTTTCACTAACATTTTGTACAGGGTACCTTAAAATGTTCTTGCTTACTTTTGCTCTCCCTGCCCTTTTACCACACTGCACAATTCAAAGCCTGTTAGCCACATTAGCCAACCCTGCTTCAGCGCTCAAACGGCCCAAAGAAACCCAACGGAGTCTCAGGCCTTTCTCAAGCTGTGAATGAAATAGCTTTGCAATTTGTCCTGGCAGAAAACAGCATTTTGATCTTAATGAATGGCAAATGGCTACCATTAGAAGTGAGAGGGATTATTGGGAGGGGGTGGTTTATGGCAAATGCCTGCATGTGTGTGCATGTGTGTGAGCATGAGTCTGTGTATTTGTTTGGCATTTTTAGAAGGGTCTGCTCTGATCCTTCATTAAAAGGCTCACTGCAGGACCTCTTCATGGGACCCTCAAAGAGATGGGCCATGTTTAGAAGGAATTTTAATAAATCTCCAGCACACACACTGTTGTACAGAATCATTGCTGGAATATGTGTGTGTGTGTGTATGCATTGCTTCTTTATATGACATTGGTTGCACTGAACAGCAAGAACAAGATGGCATCCTGCCCAACCTTATACATGTGTGTATCTATATCTATAGGTCTGTGTGTGTACTAATGACCAGCATGTGCTAATTACTGTCTCTATAGGTAGAATGTACTCTGTGCTCTCATGCTGTTCTTCTCAGCCAATCACTGCACAGTATTGACATCCCCCTTAATTGCATTAAACAAGGCTTGGTGATTGGCTTATACTGCAGAGGCAAAGAAAAAAAAACAAATTCACTGACAGCTGGCCAGCTGGTTCATGGACCCACTGTATGTGTGTGTCTGTGTGTGTGTGATAATACTACCACCACTACTACTACTACTGCTGCTTCTGCTCCTACCAGGAGGGAATGCACTTCTGGACTAAGGGCCATTGCTCACACAAAGAAAACTAGACAAAGTAAACTTACCAATCAACTGGCAAACTGCTGCTTTTGATAGCGAAGCTTTATACAGTACAGTAATAGCCCAGTGGTTCCCAAACTGGAACTTGGCACAGATGAAATGATTTTATCTGCCATTCATTTTAGATGTAGTTAGATGTAGGATAGCTAAAGCCGTCAATGAAAAGATTTAAAACGGCAGCAGCGCATCAGTTTTCCTCTTTCACAAACATGATGAACAAAGAAAAAGATTTGGGTAACATACTGCAGGGTGGTATCCTGGACTTTTGGCAATATACCACAGTTAGGTCCATATATATTTAGACACTGACACACGTTTTGTATTTTACATGTTTTAGTGAACATGTAAAATACAAAACGTGTGTCAGTATTTTACATGTTCACTAAAACATGTAAAATACATGTGGCAGCACGGTGGCACGGTGGTTAGCACTGTTGCCACACAGCAAGAAGGTCCTGAGTTCAATTCCACCATCAGGCCGGGGTCTTTCTGTGTGGAGTTTGCATGTTCTCCCTGTGTTTGCGTGGGTTCTCTCCGGGTACTCCGGTTTCCTCCCACTGTCCAAAGACATGCAGCTTGTGGGGATAGGTTAATTGGATAATCCAAATTGCCACTAGGTGTGAATGAGTGAATGTGAGTATGGTTGTCTGTCCTTATGTGTTAGCCCTGCGACAGACTGGCGACCTGTCCAGGGTGTACCCCGCCTCTCGCCCTATGACAGCTGGGATAGGCTCCAGCGCCCCCCACGACCCTGAAAAGGATAAGCGGAAGCGAATGGATGGACTAAAACATGTTCCAATTATAGTTATACAATAGTCATGGATATACTGTTTAGATTCTCAGCTTTCATTTGAGCTCCTTAACATGTCCCGCCCTCTTTTTAAATGGACCAAAAGTAATTGGACAACTGACTTAAAGGCTATTTCTTTGGCAGGTATGGACAGTTCCTTCATTATGTAATCACAAGCTATCCTTAAACAGAGAAAAAAAACATCCAAGAAATCACTACAATATTAGGTACGGCAAAACCTATAGTTTGGTACATCCTGAGCATGAAAGAAAGCACTGGTGAACTCAGCAACACAAAAAGATCTGGATGTCCGCAGATGACAACAGTTGTGGAAAACAGCCAACCAAGTGCACTCTCCACTCTCTCCACACTCTCCAGGAAGTAGGCAATCAATATCCAAGTCTAACATATGGAGAAGACTGTATGAAGGTAAAGACAGAAGGTCCACTGCATGAGTTGTAAGCCACCCATAGGCCCAAAGAACAGAAAGGATAGATTGGACTTTGCTATAAAAATGTAAGCCAGCACAGTTCTGGAAAAACATTCTTTGGACAGATGGAACCACGATCAACCTCTACCAGAATGATGGCAAGAAAAAGTATGGAGAAAAAAAGTATGGAGAAGGCGTGGAACAGCTCATGATCCAAAGCGTGCCACATCATCTGTAAAACACGACAGAGGCAGGTTAATGGTTTGGGTGTGCATGGCTGCCAGTGGCACTGGGACATTTGTGTTTATTGATGATGTGACACAGGACAGAAGCAGATGAATGAATTCTGAGGTATTCAGAGGCATACAGTCAAATTGATTGGGTGACGTTTCATAATACAGATGGACAATGACCCAAAACACACAGCAAAAGCAACCCAGGAGTTTGTCCAATTACTTTCAAGCTGAAATGAAGAGATTCTATTAAAAAAAACTCTTTAGTTACGTATGTTTATGCAGTCTTTTTGTTCAGTCCACTGGATTAAAGCTGAAAGTCTGCACTTCAACTGCATCTGTGTTGTTTTATTTAAAATTCATTGTGGTAATGGCGATTAGAAAAAGTCAAAATATTCACGGACTTAACTGTAACCCCAGCAAAAGAAAAGCTGTACTGTTTCCTGGGGGCAAATCATGTGTACGCGTCTAACCTTACTGCTGAAGGAGAGTACTCCTGATGGAATCACTTCCAAACTTATCCTGCATTTCTTTTTTTTTCTTTTTTCTTTTTTTTTTGTTTTTTTTGCCTGTCCCGTTTGGCTCTTTTGCCATCAGAATTGTTGTCTAAAGGCAAAGAAAGATGCCCAACGGATTTACTTTACCAAATTGACCATCCCAGCCTTGCCGTAATGGTCCATTTGATTCACCTTTTATTATTTATTTTATTTTCACTTGCTGAATACGGGACAGACTTGACTGGGGGAAAGAAGGGGAGAAAGAAAGAGGGAAAGAGAAACAGCTGAGAAGAGGGACGGGGGAGAAGGGCAAAAAACAAAAACCAACAGAACGGGCAGAGAAAAAAAAAAAAGAAAAAAAATGCATATATCAATCACCTGGATCACCTGCTGAGAAAGAAAAAAGAAAACAAGCAGAAGAGAACAAGAGTAATAGAATAAACAGCATCACAATGATATATGGGAATATGACAGTAAATACTAAATATTAAACATTATTGTGCAGCACATAAGATGAACAGAACACAGTGTGCTTTGAGGTAGGAGCCAAAAAGGGTGTAGTTTGTGGGTGTGAGCACCCGTGTGTACACCTGTGAGCGTGGACGCGCTTGTTTTTTTTTTTTAAAGGTTCCTTCATGTAATGATCTGCTAGAGGGTGTGGGGGGCCACAGCCCCGTCCTCCAGGGCATGAAGCAGGTATGGAGGAGATCAAAACTCCAGACATCCAGAGGCCCTCAGAACACAAGAGACCAAGGAAGACCACCAGAGGGGCAGCCGCGCCACTGTCCCAGAAAGAGCTGAGGAGAGTCCCAGATGAGGGCTCACTCAGCAGCCACGGAGCAGAAGCCAGGGGGAGTTGCAGTGACGCGCCCGTGAGCTCCGCCGGCAGCCAGCTGTGCCTGAGTGACCGAGCCCCAGGCCGAGAGGCCGGGGGCACCCCACCTCCGAAGTGGCCCGAGCGAGCGAGCCCCAGGCTCCAGGCCCCGATAAGCGGCCGCCAAGGAGTGAGCCGGTGTGTACCTGGACGTACTCTACGAACCGGGTCTAGGTACCCTTGCCCCTGGAGGGGGGAACTGCACCCAGACCCAGGTGGTGTTACCCTTTTCCCTGCGGTGGGGGGAGGCACCTGCATTTTCTACACAACTTAAATAGTTGTGATTGGACCTCATATGCAGAATATTTTCATCTGGTGTTTATTCATGTATTTATTAGAATCTAAATTGATTCTTCTAAGAATCTAAATACTAAAAGGTTTTTGTCCTGGTGCATTAGTTTTTCTTTGGTTATTGTCCTGTTTCTGTCAGAATCTTTTTTTTAAAGTGGTCAGTCAAGTTAACCCTGCCTTGAAGCAAGCTATGGTTCCCTGGAACTGGAGTGAATGTGATTATTGTGTTTGATTTGACAATTCAAGCTCTGAGTTTTGCATGAATGCTGAATTGTAACTGCAGATAAAAAAAAGAATATGTTATGCAAAAATGATGGATTTTACACATTATCCTGTTTGTGTGAAAAATGCCCTTAAATGGAATTTGGAGCAAAAACGGAGATAAAAATAAAAAACAAACAAGCAGAAGATTCACATTTGAAAATGCACACTGTAGGACACACTTTGTCTGTCATCCATCCCCAGGACATTTTCTGCCATATCAAAAGGCTCGCTGCAAGTGTGGATTTAAAGACATCTCATCACTTTCTTCTTCGTTTTTTTAAGAAAATGAAATGAGTGTTGATGAAAGGCAGCCATTTTGTTATTTGCATTGGAATGCGTTCTCCTTTCCAGACTTCTCCTAAACTCGGCTGTGGCTGGAAGCTGCATTCAGTTTTGTCTTTTGGGGGTTTTTTTCATGCCACACTCCCACCCTTTGTCTTTCCTCTCTCATCTTGTGATCTTCCCACAACAGCACTAGGTGTCATTCCTGTTTGATGTGCAGAGAATGAATAAAGCAGTCTGTAATATCTACATAAGAGTCTCCTGTTTAGATATGCCAAGAATAAAATCCAGGCACCAAACTGCAAAGACATTCTAAAATGTGCATATGTGAATATATGCATGCACATACATATAAACAACAAACACTAAAAGAAAATAGACTTTTTTCTTTTTGCTTTGTGATCACTTGCAAATATTAGTGACCAACACTTTTGGACAGGTTGCCTGGTGGGAAGAAACCAGTCTCCAGACTATCACAATTTGACTTAAACTGACTGCAATCACCCTCAAAGATTTTGGACAAGGTATAGAAATAATTATGGAGGTATGGAGGTTGCGTAAGTAACCGGGTGTAGAAGCTTGGCCAAATCAAACATGAGGAACATAAAGAATGCGATTTAGATGCCAGATACGCCGGGGTCTGGGTTAACAATGGTGCTGTTGACCAACAGGGTGCCAGTGTAAACTGTGCTGAAATTTGCTGTTGCCCATAGACAGACAAAGAAGAAAGTGGAAGGCATGCGGTGTAGCTCAGGAGGTGGAGCGGTCCATCTACTAATCAGAGAGTTCAAATCACATGGTTGGTGATGCAATCCCTGATGCTTCAGTCTGCAGCCAGCGCGATGCTGAAGGCCAAGTTGCTCTCCAATCCATCCATCAGAGTGTGAATGTTAGATAGAAAACAGTTAGGTAAAGCGCGAAAAAAGAACTTTTATGAATGAGGCATGTTGCAAAGAACACTTTGAATTTTCAGTTAGAGCAGAAAAAGTCTATAAGAACAAGCTAGGTTAATAAGAGCTTGTTCTTATAAGTTAATAAGTCTTCATACTGAGAAAGACCACTGTAGGTGTGATGTTTGCTTTGCAAGTGTTTATTTGTTATACCCAGTGTTGGGGAGTAGTGGAATACATGTACCGCCGTTACGTATTTAAAATACAAAATATGAGTAACTGTATTCCGTTACAGTTACTGTTTTAAAAGGTGGTATTCAGAATGCAGTTACCACGACGGTATTTTCCCGTTTCATAAGGCTATGAACTCTATATTTTTGGTTTCCATGCCGGTGGAAACCCAAACAAAACACGCATTAAGAGTCTCTCATGTCTGTGTCTCAATCTCGCGGCCCATGTCACCTCTACTTGCGGCCCGCATAATAATGTGAAGAAATATTATAAAAAATTATTCACAAAAATGATTTAATATTCAGACAATAGGCAGAGTGTTACAGGCATAGCCCTAAAAAATGTAGCCTCATGGGCAGTGTAGCCTGTGCTGCAGGGAGAATGGACTGCCGTTATGTGTCTGTGAGCACCAGGGAGGGAGAAAAGTAAGAGATGTCACCGACCAGAAACGGGAGTTGGAAGCATGTAAATATATAATGTATATATACAAAGTTGACCCAGACAACAAAGTAAAGCTAGTTTTCAGCTACGAACCCGACACGGAACCCGACACGGAACCCGACACGGAACCCGACGTTAGCCAGAGGTCTCTTTACGGTTTTATGCCTTTACGTTTCGGAGCCACAGACCTGTTTTATATTCGCGCAAAATAGTTTTCTATATGAGATCACTGCAAAAAGTGCAGCCTTACCTATTTTACCCCCTACTGTTACTCATTTTATATTAAGATTTAAAAATCTAGTTGGTATTGGTATGGCGAATAATCTTCAGTAAAAGTAATAAATCACACAGCAATAGTACATTCATGTAGTTGTAAAAAGCATGATAATATATTAAGTAATCCAAAGTATTCAGAATACGTTACTCTCATTGAGTAACGTAACGGAATACGTTACAAAATACATTTTGGGGCATGTATTCTGTAATCTGTAGTGGAATACATTTTAAAAGTAAGGGGGTAGTATGAGGGTTATACCCCCTCATTTAACAGTAGCTGTGTACGCTCAGGTTTGGGTACGTGATAAGAAGCATAATAATAAGGATTTCTAAATTAATATCTGGAAGCTTCAGAAATTCTAAAGACATGGTCCGTTGCGTTAGAAGCCCAACTCTTCCACTGAACAACAGAGATTTTGAAACGATGGTTAAAGACTGAGTAGCACATTATAACTCAAAAACATTTCAGCGACTACCTGAAATCACACTTTGTAATACAGCTGATCTATGTTCATCCTGTAAATGTGTACCTTTTCATTGCAACAGTAAACATCTGGCAAACGTTTGTAGCTGCGAAGATGCAAACATTTATCAAAGCACAACATAGCTCATGAACCAGTTAGAAGCAGTTCAAAATCTGGAAAATGTCTCTCTGTGAAGTTTGACTGGAACTTTTTTTATTTAAAATGCAGAGACATTTAGGGTCACAAACTAGAAAGCAATTAATGTGCTTCCCTTCTTATATGCATCCACAGAGAAAGCTGACTGAAGGGATTGATAACTCTTTGAACTGAGCCCCACTACAAAGCACCCACAACGTGTGTGTTGACTCAAAATCCTCCAAAATGGTTTCAATGAAAACAAAACAACCGAGGGACACTTTGGCACCATCTCTTGTTTAGATGTGATATGTTCAGATGTACATATAAAATGGTAATAATATTTAAGCAAATAACTTTTTTTAGTTTGACAATAATGTTTCATGAAACATGAGCAAAAAGCATCTATGCTAAGCTGTGACATACTGAGAGAAATACTAACTTTCTAACAACTGTTCTTGTCTTGTATTTTATTGTGATTGGCTTCTACCCCTTTTTTGTGGAAATTTTATCTAGTTGGCAAATCCAAATGCAAATCTTATAACAAATTTTAAGGTCAAAATCCATGCAAGAGAGCTGATTTACTTTTTAAACCAATCTTTATCGAGTATGTGGCTCAAGTGCAACTTGACTCTGATCCTACCCTTGTGGCTTGCTGGCAACTTTTTCCTTAACTTACTTATGGAAATCACTCCCCTATAGTTCTTCCTGAGGTCTAGAAGGAGGCTGGTGGCTGAAACAAAGCACCGTCTCTATTTGTGCATTTCCAGACTTACCAGCACTGTCCATTGACTGTCCTCGCTCCACGCCACACAGAGAAGGCATGGAGGCTGTGGTGTTGGAGGGGTTGTCGGTGGAAATCAGAGGGATCCAAGGGGAAATTAACCAGCACTTAGCTCCACACATGCACACCAGGCCTAGCTAGGAGACAGAGCTTCAGATCCAAGCATGGAGAACATGAAAGAGGCACCATCTCTACTGCCGAAGGGAGGAAATTCTCCCTCACCCCCTCTTTCACTATTGGTCTTTCGCAGTCTCTTAATCTTACTTGCATTTGCTCCCTGTCCTCATCTTTCAGTCTGCCTTCTTCCACTCGCCTTGTCTGCCTCTCTGTCTCCTTTCTAAGGAGGTTTTTGAGCATGCATGTGTTGTGTTGTTCTTTCTTTTCTTTTTCTTTCTTTTCTTTTCTTTTTTTTTTTTTTTTTTGGTCAAACAAAATGTCCAACAGACATCAAACGTGTGGTGGAAAGGGAGATGTTTGGAGGGGGGCAAAGAAGAAAAATACACTATACAGTGAACAGGCTTCACAAAGGGTAGCCCTTTGACTAACATCCCGGGGACATAGTTTTATTCTCACACATACACACAGACTCATATGTCCCCTATGAGTCAGGGTCACTGCATTTACAAGGCACTTGGTGTACAGTGACATCATAACAGCCCTCCAGTAAAAAGAGAGGGCTGGGGGGAGGGGGGCTGAGAAAGACACGATTTAGATTTGGCAATAATGGCCAAAACATTTGACATAAGATTATATATAACAGTGCAGAAATAATGGCTGAGAACCAGTATTTTTGCACTGTTAAGTATTACTGAGTGGTACTAAATGAAAGACAACAGTACAAACGTCTTGATGCATGCTCAATCATCCAGGTAAGTAAATCTCCAAAAGTTGATTCTGTTCATCTGGACGTAGCGTTTTGTGGGAGAAACGTTTCATCACCCATCCAAGTGACTTCTTCAGTCTCAGCTGACTGCAGGTTTCCCCAATCTTATAAACAGTACATTTGTATAATGACTGAAACCAGCCCACTGAAGGAACAATGGGCTGGGAGGTCAGTTCCTTAATCATAATTATGCAAATTCTCATGACCATTGATCAACAACCACTGACCAAAACCCACTGATCAAAGACCACTGATCAATGGCCATGAGTACCATTCACAGAGATTTGGGGAATGGCTTCAATCACAGCATTGTAAGATGGCGAAAGATGTATCCTTAGGCCCCCTCCTTGATTCAGAGATGGTCTTTCCCTTTTCACGTAAATGGCCTCCTTGACTCCCGCGCTCAAACCAGCGTTCCTCCCTGTCCAAGATGTTACATCCTCATCACTGTAAGAGTGTCCACTGGCCTGTAGGTGTAAATAGACTGCAGAGCCCTGGCCTGACGAGGTAGCTCGTCAGGCCAGGGCTCTGCAGACTCCGCAGACTTCAAGCAACTTAAAAAAGTCCAGACGCTTTTCTTTCCAAGTTCCTTAGACATCAAGGGAGATATGGCTTCTTTTTGTTTATAAACTTTTACAAGACTGGACTTCTTTTTCAAACTACTGTAGATCAACTGTCGATAACATCTTATAAGGGGGAAATCTAGCACTGGAACGGCCGGTCATCTTAATGTGCATCCATTAGAAATCTGGATATTCTGGGTATTTTCACACGCTTAGCAAAACGCCTCCTCGCCCATGAAGATAATGAAGTATCAGCTGATTCTAACATATGTAAGCTTTAGTTGTTTCAACTTCATTTACTTTCTTAGTTTTAATTGGCAGAACTCAGTTCCATCGTCAGCATCTAAGCACACTTTACAGCCCACAACATATTAAATGCTTTTTCAAGTTGAGAGGCTGTAAGTGGAAACAAAACTATCATGTAACTTATTTTTAAAGTACACAGAAGATTCCATGACTAATTAATCAAACTAGGTTCAGAAAAAAGGAGTGTCTTTAGTGGGAGTAAATTTGTATGCTTGACTCTTGAGCCACAATCAAGAGTTGGGAGTTCGCCTTGTAATCGGAAGGTTGCCGGTTCGAGCCCCGGCTTGGACAGTCGGTCATTGTGCCCTTGGGCAAGACACTTCACCCGTTTCCTACTGGTGGTGGTCAGAGGGCCCGGCAGCCTCCCCTCTGTCGGTGCGCCCCAGGGTGGCTGTGGCTACAATGTAGCTTGCTATCACCAGTGTGTGAATGGGTGGATGACTGGTTGTGTAAAGCACTTTGGGGTCCTTAGGGACTAGAAAAGTGCTATACAAATACAGGCCATTTAAAAAAATAGACAGTGGTGGAGCCAGAACATTTTGACAGGGATGCTCAGGGCTAACCTACAATGCGATTTTCCTTTTAGCCGTACCAGAGCCATATGAGAGCGGTGACCAGACAGCTTGTAGCCACTTCTTGCCACCGGAGTCTCTGCCCCCGACAGCCCACACTTTCAAGCAAATAGAAGGAAATGCATGGGATACTTTTACTATAACAATGAAGGAATAACCTTGTGTATTTGTACTAAATAGCAAATAAATAACAGGTTGAGAGAACTTCAGGATCTTGGTTTACATTTTCTGTTTTTCTCATTGTTTATGACACCCCCCTCTTTCCTCTCTCTCTCCTCCCCTTCCCTCCCCTCCCCTCTCTCTCTGCAAGCCCACAGCCCAGCAGTAATTCTGTGTTTATCAACTCTTTATTATGGCCCTTCGCATCATCATTTACAATGGTAGCATCTGCTCATTGCCTAGCCTGAGCATGGGGCAAATTGCTTTTATAGGGAAAAAACAGCCAACGAGGAGACTCACACAAGAACACTCACACACACATGCACACACACACATGCACCCATGTGCACACACGCAGACAGCAGTAGCCGTGCACAAACCCAGACACCCGGCCTTTTTGCAGCGGTTGTTAACTCTCATGGCAGAATCACACACAAGCACTTCTTCTAACAGGATCAAATGATTAGCCGGCCACCATCGGTGAATCAAAATGAGTCCCAAACCCAATGAGGGAGCAGTTTTGATTTTCCTTCTATTTTTTTTTAAACATCTACCTGACGCCGCAGTGTGAAAAACAAATATCACATCTGGCCTCGGAGCTCTAATTTCTGTGTTTGGTTCGGTCTAATTTAGCCACTGCAGCAACATGGGAAACAGTGGGGAAGCAGAAAATGGCAAGACATCCTGTCTTTGTTGTTCGCATTTAACACATTAGCGCTCCCTAAATGATGGGGACGAGGAGATGGTGAGGTGAACGTGTGGAGGAAAGAAAAATTAAAGCAGTGCTTGTTAAGAGCCATCCTTCCAATTATGAAAAGCTTCATCTTGCAGGGAAGTGGAGTGCGAAGGCAGCAGTTTGGTTTTGTACAGATGTTTATGTATAATTGACATGACAACTGAATGTGAACTGCACTGAGGAAAATGTGATGAAAACACGCTAGCTGATGTGATGGATGAGAAGATATTCCATGAAATGCTGCTAATAAAGGAACCCTGAAGTGTCTTTTGTTTTTTAATTTATTTTCAAGGTTATTTCTTGAGGAATTAAGATTGCTCTTTATAAACACCATAAACAAATAAGACAATGGTAGAAGACTATTGATAGCCTCTGTTGAAACTTGCAATAAATTGTAAGGTCCCCAAGTTTACCAAGTGATCATTATGTCCCTGAACATAATGATTGGAAATGTATAACCACCAGCATCATCTCCTCAAGAGGGCTATATGGTGTTTCTGTTTCTCGGGTTTGACTTGAATTATATAACAATTTATGAATCAGAAAAAGGTCAAAATACAGATTAAAGAATGTAAAACATTATATAAGAAGCAAAAAAGGTTTATTCTACCTCAAGTCACCAAAAACTCACATTTCACACTTACCATTCCAGTTTAATTTCGAATTTGCCAAAATTAGTTTAGTAAGGAATTGAAAACTTTTTCTCACAGTTTCAGATGCATTAGTCATTTTTAGGGTTAGTTCGTTCTTAGAAATAACAGAACATCAACAACAATTTGAAGCATCATGAAAGAAATGTGAATTTTAGAGTGTTTATTGTGACACCAATGTTTTTTGCACACTAACATTGGGTTGGTTTAATGGAGCCTTCCCATTCACACATCACAGCTATTGGGGCCTCAGTGTCTTGCTAAGGATACTTGGCTACAATTAAAGGAATCTGCTTATTTTTGGATGGCATATTATTATGTTTTTAAATATGAAATGAACTGTGCCAGTATTTATAATAATTCAGCCTGACAACTCACACTTGATTTATTAGAGCATTTGAATATTACTACAGTTTGCCGTCTAGGCTCATTAGTCTCTGCAAATATAGCAGACATAGAAACTGGGGAGTGATGAGTAAACATCCCTCAAGAGCCTACAGGTGGGTCCCGGAGTTGGTGCAAAGACTGAAACAGTAGGCGGAACTATAGGGTGGCATCAACACTGACATGTCGGGTGTAATACAGTTCTTACCTACAAGTCATGTACTATGATATGGTACAACAAGTTTCTAATGAAAGATAATGATAATTATTAATAATAATAATTTTGAGCAAGTTTCTGACGTGTCATTCCAAAGATATTTCATAAATAAAACTATACCAATAAGAGTGACATAAATAAAATATAAACTAAACTCAATTTTAGCAACATTAACAGTACTCAATATAATTTGGTGTTTTGTTTCTTTACTGGACAGTTTGTGTTTATATCACTGCGCAGTGACATAAACTCAACCTGTTAAGAACAGATTGCCATGGTCGTAGCTGTCACTCAGTGCAAAACTCAGACATTTTTCTTTGCTCTGTGTGTGTGTGTGTGTGTGTGTGTGTGTGTGTGTGTGTGTGTGTGTGTGTGTGTGTGTGTGTGTGTGTGTGTACTGATGGTGGGTGGCGGTGGGGGGTTTGGATCAAAGATCCTTGACATTCACACACACATGCACAGAAACTACATTAGGATGCTGCTTGATGCCATTGCCCAACAGGTCTTTAGCACACAGTTACTACCGTGCCCAGAAGCAACTGAATAATGAGTTAGCATTATGTGATGTTCAAACACATAAGTGCTGCATGTACTGTAAACAGCTGTTTCATATTTATCCCAGACACAATCCCTGTTCCAAGATACAATCCAGTATGTTACCAGTTTAATGTCCATATATAGAGCATAAATAAATCCAGACTAGGTTTATACTTTCACATTAAAGTGCTATGACCTCTTTGTGTGAGATGCAGCTGGCATAATTTATGGCCAGTGTGTATCATATTCATAAAAGCAATGACTGAAGAATGTACATTTTCATATGGAGGCTCACCTTTATAGCAGGAGCCTCTGTGTTGTGGATATTAGGTTTGGGAGTCCCCTCTGTTGTAAGAAGCGTCTCTGCTGGGACCTGGCTCATTCTGTGGGTGTTCATATAAAAACACAGAAAGCAAAAGAAATGATAGTTATTCACAAGAGTGATGTTAAATTATAAGATGATTTAGATGTTATTACTCTTACTATGTTGTCTTTTAATTTCTTTTTTGTTTTGTTGTGGTTTTTTTTTTTTTTTCAAATCTTACAATCTCATTCTTCTTGGAGTTTTTGGTAAAAATTAAATATCATCAGGATTCTCCTACAGCAAACACCAAAATAACCTCGCGACTCTGAGAGAAGCTAAAGACTTAATTAAAAAAGAACTACATTTCTGTAATTCTTATAATCTTATAATTTGAAATCAAATTTTATTGTTAAGCTTGTAAAACTTTTAGCTGAGATTAAAAGCTGCTGCTGGCATGATCTCTTGGCATCAGACAGGTGATATTAAAAACAGGTTTTCCTTTTTCTGTCTGATGTACCTGTTAAATATTACCTGTCACCCCTGAGACCCCTCAGTTGAGAGCTATTCATTTGTCTGGATGCACGGAAAGCTTTTGAGAAACTAGAAAGACAACTACTAATTTCATACTTTAGAAAGGGTTTGGCAAAACCATTTTTTTTTTATTAATTAGTGTATACAGGTCAAGTCTCTTGAATTTGTATTAAGATTCTTAAGATTTTGTAATAGCCAGAGGAACAAGGCAGGGTGCCTGCTTTCACCGCTTTTCTTTGCTGCCGAGCCCTTGCATTAGTCATTTGTAGCACACAGATATGAGTTCTTAATGGCACATGGTCATAGATAAGTGTTACATTATGCAGATGATTTTCTTTTATTCATATCTGACCCCCATGCTTTTTTACCTTGTGTCTTCCATACTCTAAATAGGCTTGAAATGATCAGTCTCCTGACTTTTTTTTGCAGAAAAATAAACTGTTTTCTGAAGAATCAACTGTATTGTAAATACCTTTCTGTCTTGCTCTGTGTTATTGAAATATTTTGTGGCTAACTCAACAATGGAAAGCTTGGATGCCCCCCATGGTCAAATTTAAGTATTTTTAGTTCCATGCTTTTTCATCAACTCGCTTATTTATTTCAATTATCTGAAAAAATTCTGAAACAAATTCTAGAATATACAAAAACAGAGGCATGAAAGGCACCTCAAAGCTTTTGATCTACTGCTGGGCTTCTAAAATGCAGGAGACCCAGTTTTATATTGCTGATTGAAGACCATTGTTTAGTCTAGCTAGCATATTGTTTTGTTAAAAGATAATTTTGTTTAAACAAATAACTTTTTTCTTGTTTTTTTCAAACATAAATAGGGCAGATACTTTCCATCTATTAATGCTTTATATGTACAATGACTTAATTATTTGTAATGTAACTTCAAAACTGAAAACTTTCACTCTTGCCTGAGAAACCTCTGTGGAAGGGCTCTGAAGGCATTTTGTGGAATAACTAAAAGGTTGCAATGTTTACTCTCACTCTTGAGTTCCTTTCCTCAGTTCTGTTCACTCTTTAAAATAAAATAAATTTACTTAAAGAATTTAACTAACAAATTAGATAATTGGAATTGAATCAAAAATAAAAACATTATTGCCAGAATATAAAAAAAAAATCAAGTAGAATCATGTGGCACATTGTGCACTCAGTTCATCTTTAGCACAGACAACCTTAAAGGACTGAGTTCTTACAAATAAAACAAGTGTCCCTGTGATCTTCAAACGATGATATGATAGAATTAACACAGAGAAAAGGACAAAAGGGTTCAATTTGGAAGGCTGTCCCTGTAAGTGTGTGTGTGTGTGTGTGTGTGTGTGTGTGTGTGTGTGTCTTGTTATGCTTCTTGCCAGAGCCAGAAACACACGAGCAGAGAAGACAGGGAAAGTGAATGACACCCACCATATACAGATTTATTATAATTATTATTCGATTTTATTGAAAGTCAGCTTTGTTGCTTGTTTAACCAACACAACTTTTATGAGAGTCACTGGATATCGGGATGTGTGTGTGTGTGTGTGTGTGTGTGTGGCCTATCAGTGATACAGTGCTTTTTACGGTGTCAGGTTTTGGGTTGTATCTGCTCGGCGTTTTGAAAACCCTCCTGGTCCAATCATCATACACTTTCTCTTTCTGGGACGCTACACACAGACACACACTCAGTTCAATCTACACACCATTACACACTCAGACACAGACCTTGTTTATCAGACAGAATCCTCTGACTTGTGTGTATGTGTGCACGTGTGTGGTGTGAACCGGTGCGCATGTAAAGCTGACAGTGTTTCCCTTGTGGGGTGCAGACAACAAACAAGGTCCCTGGTGGTTTTTACTGAAAGAGAGGATACAACACCCTCTCACAAACACAAAGACACACAGAACTCTTAGATGTCAGCTGCTTCATGCCAACCATGGCCATCTGGTTTATGTAACCAGCTCTGGCATTGTACATTTGACCTCTCTGGCTGTGTGTTTGTGTGCATGTGTGTGTGTGTCTGTATATGTGTGTGCACTGCTAGGTGAGGGGCGAAGGATATCGGTGTACATTTGACCTCCAGATTCTTTATTGCGCTGCCACAACCACACTGCTGCACCCTCCAGGGAGTGTCCTCGTATGTCTTCATTTCAGACAGAAGGAGGAGGGAGGACGTGCAGAAAAGAGCACGAGAAGCCAAAATGGCTAAGGAAGAGGAGAAGGCAAGAAATCACACTCTCAAACACACACACACACACATGTCCTCAGATAGAAAATTAATAACCAGAGAGGATGAGCCTCCTAAGTGACCGTGCTGAGCTCAGGGTGAACCATAAACCATTCCTGTGTTTTATTGAAATGCCATCGTCTTATCTTTAAATCTCCCAAATAGCAGCCAAACTTCCAGAGACACAACTGTGTGTGTGTGTGTGTGTGTGTGTGTGTGTGTGTGTGACCTGTAAAGGTAAATTTGAAAGCACTGAGAGAGCTGTAAGCATTCTGACAAAGACTTTCAATCACCACTCCACTACAAGTGTAGGAGGCTTCATATGTGCAACTTCTGAAGGTAGCTGAGCGAGCCTTTTGAATGTGGTATTTTAAGAGCTGCAGTGTTATTTTTGAAGAATAGTATGGTGAAGAGACGTCAGAAAAATGACACAGGCCTTCAAAGTATTGTACAATGGATATAAATTAACAGAAGACTTGGGATTCCCAGACATGCTTATGATGATTTTTTTCCCAAAATAGCTTTCACATGTGTGTCATGCCAGACTGAAAATGTTAGGACTGTGGATTTTAAAGCTAGTGCTGCATTTGTATTGATATGGTCTAAAGGCGTATTGTACAAAATTTGGTGGATGAAATAAAAATAAATAAATAGTTGGAAAAACAGCAGAGTGAATGGATTCATGAGCATAAAACTGATGTAAATCACATTCAGTGGAGACTCAAACAATGAGTTAAACTGTTTCAAAGTTATTCTACTAAATTTTACAGTTACAAATTACAAAGATGAATTTATGTTAGCCCCGTAAATAATTGCCAGAGAATGCTAGTTTTATTTGTTTTTTAAATTTGGGGATTTTATTGAACCTTTTGACAACTAAAAAATTAAATTAAACATTAATTTGCATGTGAGAATTTAAGTGTATTATTTTGCTATATCTGGCATTTTTGTCTAAATTATTGCTTAAAATTTTCTGTTTTTCAGGAAACAAAATACTGATGAGGTCTTAAAAAAATCACAAAAATTATGCATCAAGTATAACACAGCTGGCATTAAAGGGTTAAAGAATGAATCTCGATGAATTATTATTAAAAGACTGTTGCAACCGTAAATCAAGCTAACACTAGCTTATGTCAATACAGGAAAAAATATTAACATTAAAGTAATATATAATTTAAGATGTGAAAATTATATTTACCATTTCTTTGCAGTGTTGCTATATCTGTTATTGTGTTAATTATGTACCTGAATTGTTAAGAAAAAAAAGCACACAGCTGCAAAAGCAAACAGCAGTGCTTTTGCAGCTAATATAATATAATATTGACAATAGTTGTGTTTTAATACATATAAGCTGTAGAAATGTAATAATAGCAGGTAATATCCCAGTATAACCTGCTTCTGTGCCACTGCTTGTGTGTTCTCTTGGGTCATCCACCAGGGCACTGGCACCTATCTGAGGGTGGAGCCTGAGTGCAATTTTACCCCCAGTCCAAGATTTCACAAATGACCCATCTTGGTAAGTGTTGGCTTTTTGTTTTATCCAGATGTTAAATGAAGAAACTAGAAGATGTTATATTTCAAGTGAAGTCATACGCTGATTTTGGCATTAGAGGTTTTTGAAAAACGTTTTCCGTAACCTTGGATGGATCACCAGTGACCTGGTTAATGTTAAGGGGTTAATATCTAGGAAATACACTGGAGCTTATATAGTGTTTTTCTACTCTGCAGACTAACTGCAGACTGAAAGCACCTTTTAATAAAAGCCAGTTTTCAGTTTCATTTTGTTAATAAATTCTTAGATTATGTTGTAAGTGCGTTCTTATGCTTTTTATGGTAGTACTAGTATGCTTTTTATATGGAATTTGTAGACCATTTGCTTAGCAAAAAACACTTGTCGTAATCAAATGTAGCCTTGAGCCCTCTCTGTAGCTCGGTCACATATTGTTAGAAAAAAATGCCAGAAAAGAGGGAGATAAACAAATCTAGCCACTCTTCATATTAAGGTTGCTTCCAGCATAAATACAATGACAAAATGAATGACAATATCAACTTAAAACTGATATTTTTAAGTGTCTTTCTTTGAATCTGCTAAAATAGTTGCACCTAACAGGTGGCTTTAGTGAGGGAGAAAAAGCAGGTCATCTACTAATTGGAGGGTCGATCCCTCACTGCTCCAGTCTGCATTCCAAATATCTTTGGGCAAGACACTGAGTGTGTCTGAGTGTGTGATGGTGTGTCGATTGTTCTCTGATGCATCTATTGGAGTATGAATGTATTAATGTAGAAAAAGCAAAGATAAAAGGGAATGAGGGAAGTTGCAGAGAGTGCTGAGGAAGAGTAGGAAAGCGCTGTATAAAAACCAGCCCATTTAAAGCTTTAGTGCAGGCTCTGTGATTAAGATGTCTGAGAGAATTAATTTCTGTAATATTGGCTATCTTTAGGTCCTGCACGAAACCTTTCTTGGAGTCGTAATATTTCTAAAAAAGAGGCCAGACCTGCCCTGCAGTGCTATCAACTGTTTTAATTATCTGTCTGAAAACAAAGTGTGACATCCCCCCTCCTTTCTTCTGAAGCAGCTTTTGACCTGATATGAAACTTTGTCTTGGAGTTAATCAGAAATTTTGCCTTCTTGCATGCCAGTTGTAAAGGGGATATATCCATCCAGGCATTAGCATTAGAAAGAAAGAAACGGTGGAAATGAGAGGAGAGGAGAGATTGTTTGGCTGCCATCTTAACTGAGTGTGCCTAGCCAAGCCCAGCCAGGAGAAAATATAAACCCCAGAGAATAAGGCTTATTTTGACTGGTGGCCAGTTAGGGGATAAGAAGCTACAAGGGTGTGTGCGTGTATACACTTTTGTGTGTGTGTGGAGAGAGGTGTGTGAATCATTGAGCATGCATGCCATAAAAGTAGCCACCCGTCTCAGGTGTATATGTGTGTCCAAATCTGCATCTAAAGCCTTTTCCACTCACTCCTCCATTTCCATAAGGATAAATGTCATTAGCCAGGCAGCTAGCGGCAAGACGCTACTTTTCTCAGAGTAAGTGTGAGGGGTGACTTTGTCCCTAAGAGAGAGAGTGAGTGAGAGAGAGGTCTGATACACAGACCAGACACAAATCCTCTTACTCGAAAAGAAAGAGAAGGTTTTCGGGTGGCGGCTTAAATCGGCCATTGTGGGTCTACTTTAAGACTTCCTCTGATGCCTTTCTGCCTAGCGCTAATGTAAATAAATGAGCCCCAGTAGGAAACTGAGTAGGAAATGAGGGCAGAAGGTAGAGGGGGATCGTATTCCTTGCTCTGACTATGTAACACACAGCTGGCCTGACTGGTAACAGCACCTTTCATTGTGGATGGGGGTCCGCTGTGTGGGCGATCTTAGTGTGTGGATAGTTACACTATCCTCCAAAGAGGAGAAAAAAGATTAAAGGGAAATTTGTCATAATAATATGGACATCCTGATATGTTTTCCTGGTTGAGTGGTGAAGGCTAGAAGCACTTTCGTGAATTTCCTATTGACAGCTAAATCTCACTACTACACCGCTATCTGTAACAGTACACACTGCACCAGTGATCATCAAGATGAGAGAACACAGTTAGGTTCCCAATCACACCCCACCTACAGAAAGTGTTCCTTTTTCCTCAACTACTACAAACACAACATAGCCCATATTGAGCCATAACAACAAACAACAGTTAAGACAATAGCTTCATTGCATTTATGATGGTACCCCATAAAGGCATGGTCACACCAGAGGCACGTGCAGTAAGTGTGAATACTAAACCATGGAAATTATCCAAGGATTTGCTCACAGAGGGGCCGTAAAGCCATGCTTATGTTTATGTTGCCCTAAATTACTTGCTGCTGGTTGCAGCTCTCATTTGATTAAGAATTTTTTTCCCCTCCTAAACTAATTTTCAGTAGTTGTAATCAAAGAAATGTTAAGGAATGCTGGGATAGGTTCCAGGCATGGATGGATGGCACTGACTAAACCTAAGCAAGTAATTAGCATCTGAAACCTACCATACTAAATTACTGACAAAAAAGGTGATGTCGAAGTGGTTCCAGATACTCTTATGCTTATCTTTTGATGGAAGGTCTGGTCCAAGGTCAGATGATTGTGAGGTTTTTGTTCTTCCTCACTGTGAAAATGACGATAAATGTGAGTTCCTATGCCTTAAAAAATGTTATTAAAGGGGTAAAAATATAATGAGAAGCAACCAAGGGTTTGACCAAGCAGCTGTGACAAGTTAGGAGTGAGAATATGTTGCTCCGTTTGCTATTTACCATGAGATAAATTTGAACTCATTCGTGGATTAAGATTTGACTAAGTCATGGCTGAGAAATTTGGCAATGAAATTTACCCAATTCTATAGATTTAAGGACTTTAAGTCTTCATTAAGTGGTCCTCCTATAAATTGATCAAATTATAGCTGAACATGTAGGCCAACATACAGTACAAAACTGCAAAACACCTTGTTTCTTTATATTTTGCAAGGGAAATGGCAAACAGGTGTAACAATCTAGTGAAATGTACAAACATAGATGGAAATATTGTATATAAGGCAACAACATAATTAATAATGTGTATGTGTTAGTCCCCATAGGGAAATAGTTCAACAAACAATGTGAATGAAGCTGAAAGGCCATATTTGGTATGACCACCTTTATTCTTCAACTGAACTCTCTAAGGGAAACTTTCTTGTAAGTTGATGATTGAGCATGCATCAAGACTTTCTTGTCATTTCTTTATAATGGATTGCATTTATATAGGCACCCAAAGTGCTTTACAATTCCACTATTCATTCACACACTGGTGCAAGCAAACCATAGTTGTAGCCACAGCTGCCCTGGGGCAGACTGACAGAAGCGAGGCTGCCATATCGCGCCATCGCGCCTACTGGCCAACACCAGTAGGTGGTAGGTTAAAGTGCCCAAGGACACAACGACCAGGACAGAGAAAGCTGGGGTATCCAACCGGCAACCATCCGGTTACAGATGAGCTTCCCAACCCCCTGAACCACGGTCGCTTTAAGAACTTTAAAGACTTTAAGAAGTTGTTAGGAATAGCTCTCCAAGCTTCTTGAAGGATATTCAAAGCTCTTCTTTGGATGTTGGCAGCTTTTTGTTCTGTTCTCTGTCAAGATGATCCCACATCGAGGTCTGGGCTCTGGGAAGGCCAATCCATGACTTCCCCATTGTGTTTTTTTTTTTAGCTTTAAAGGGTTTGGATGAGGTTTGGATAACCTTTTTCCTTTAATAAATCAAATCATTTACAAACTCATTTTTGTATTTACTTTGTTTATCTTTGTGTAAAATTACAATTTTGTTTGATGATGTGAATCATGTAAATGTGATAAACATGCAAAAAAGAAAGTGGGTACACTCTTTCTCACATCATTGCATGGCAGGTTTTGAGCCAATAGCTCTTTGGCTAAATCACCCTGTTCACCTTGTTGCAAAAATACACTTTTATGTCTGTCAAACTGGGTTTTTTCCCCACAGATACAACCAAAGAAATTGGAACAAATTCTGTGTTTTTGTAACAGGCTTCTAGTAAAAAAGTAAAACTTTGAAAGACCTTCAGAAATGCCTGGGGAACGAGACTACTACTAGCTACTAACTACACGGCTACATCTGGCCAATAATCAACCATCTGAACTTTTGCACTGTACATCGAACCTTGTTACCTCTTGGGAATTATGAATATTGTGTGTCCAACATTTTAATCAAAATATAGCTTTAGATATCTTTTCTTTAACTCTGAAACAATATTGGTCTTCAGAAAAGTAATCCGTTTTAATCAGCGTAATATATGCGGTGAAGAAGTGTACAATCAGACATCCCAAGATATTTCTAGAGGTTTACTCAACACCACTGTCCTTTGGGGTGACCCAGTGACATCATATATTCCCTTATTAAAACTGCTCTGCTCTGACTTTAGTGCAAACACTACATAAACAGCCTAATCACCGCCGCCGTGGACGCAAGTGTAGCTGTAGGGCTCGCATCATCGCACACACAGAGACCATCATGTACTGCAATCATACCACTGTACCATATTCATATTACAAACACACACAGTGATGTGCGATGATAAACCACATGCCACAGACAGGGAGGGAGGATCAATGAGCTTAATAGAAAGTGACATAAAACAATACCAGATGGCCAATCAGCACTCAGCAGAAGTTGAATGATACCATGAGAAACAAGCAGCACAGCGTTGTCCTCATTTTTGCTTTATAGTATTAGCTCTCATTGGTCATGGCATTTAAAAACCAAACATCTAAAATCTATAAATGTCTAACTGAACAACTAGCCACCTATCCCAGCCATTCACTGTCTTTCAGTGGCCTATTGCTACTCTTATCGCATGTGTAGAGGCAAGCTATAGTTCAATCTGACTAGAATAAAAAACACTGTACTTATATACTTTTAAAACCACATCATAAAATGTTCATCTGTTAAAAACTTGCAGGAATTATTCATAACACACTGTCTCACCTCTATTAGGTTAAAATTCGGGAAGTCAAAGTTAAAAGTTTTTGTTAAATTTTTTACTCACATACTTCAAAATGTCCACCGAATTTGTCAGCCTCTCTATTCATGCAATTTCTTAACCATCACCCCTGCTGTCTTAGACAGGGCTCACATTTGTACCTGATCTATTTTGATTTGGAGGATAACGTAGCAAGTATGTCTTTGGTATTAAACCAGTGTATCCAGAGTGCACAGAGAATAGGGAGGACACGCAAACTCAATCCAGAAACTGAGAAACACAGAGTTTTATGATTACATGACAGCATGTCAGTTCAGACCAGTAAGCAACCAACTCATGTATTGCTGCTATGCTACAGTTACATTTTAGACTGGATAATACAGACTTTGAAAACAATCTTATTGTGAACATAACTGTTTCCCAAATACTAACAATGTCATAACAAAATTAAGTCAAAATGAAAGTTACAATTAAATATAGCTGTGCTAAATACAGTTTTCAATCTGAACTCCATTAACAAGTTCTGTTACATCTCAACACTAGCTGGATAAATGTATGAAGTAATGCAGCGCTAACGCATTAACGAGCATCATTTTAATGAGATTAAAGCTGACAGCACTAGTATAAAGTCATCGTCATGGACATCAAGGACTGGATCAGAACCAGATACTTACTTTGATGTAAGTTGAGTGGAGGAGAATGGATAGACGGACGGATGAAGTTCTTTCTTCAGACAACTGTTGGACAACTATGTAAGCAGTTGTACAAGTTTTACCATTAGAAAATTCACAACTTGTTGAACCTTTGCCTTATTCTAAAGATATCAGCCACTCGACGCCGAGCTTTAGATTGACACAGCAAAGCCTCTTCACTGTTGTACTGTAGTGTAGCCTCTCGTGGTATATTCCTGAAATATACAGTGAAAAGTGAAGGAGATGACATATGATAAGAGCTGTGAGACAGGTCTAAATTTGTGGCATTGAAGTTTAGACTTGTGAGCCAGCTGAACGCCCCGCCAACAGCCAAAGTTTTTGGGGTAAAGATGTTTTATAAATGCTTTCTAGAAGATTCCTCTTCAGCTGTCAATGTTGTCAACCTTACATTTGCTTTCTGCAATTTCTCTTTTGTTCCCGTCATGCACCGACAGCAAACCTCTGGAAATGAGTGGGGATTCATTGCCCTTTTAGAAATTCTGACAAACAACTACTCAGCCTTACAGAGCCCAGCTATGGCCTGTTGAGTAAAGCAACTTCATAGCCATTATAATGTGGATACGCCATTCATTTTAGAGGCGAGTATGTTTGCTTGCCGCCGTCTTTCTCTCTGTCAGTCCCCCTCTCTCTTCTCTCTCTTTCAGCCCCCTCATGTCAGTGAGGTTCACATCATCCTCGTTAAGCGTTTGTCTCCAGTCTAACTCACAGATGATTATTCATTTAGCCGCCTTAGACAGCTCCCGTCAGCTACAAGGACTCCGCTCATCCACCAAGGGACAAATCAACACTCGTTTTTTTTTTTCTCGTTCTCCTCCTCCTCCTTAGTTCTTTCTCCACTTCCCGTCTCTCTCCTGGGCTATTACACTGAGTGTTATGTTTACTATAACCCACATGCTTGTTAATTATAAATCACTGGGTCCTCTTACGTTCTATTAATTGGTACCTCCTCTCTCAGTCTATGCAGGAGCACTGGCAAATAAATTCAGGTAAGGCTTCATTAAGTGGCACTCTCACAACAGATCTTGACACACGGTACGGAGGCAATAAAACAAGGCTGTTTGGAGGGGTGGAAGGTTTTCAACAACTGTAATCAGTGTTTTACAGTAGTCGGCGGCACAATCTGCAAAGTGCCAGGCCTGCTACTCCCTGTAGGACCAAGAAAAGGAGTCAGCACTGGAGAAAGCGACGAACTGCGATACAGCCGTGGCACAGTTTGACTTGAGTTCATCTGACCATTTTCAAAAGAATACGCAAGAGTACTTTGTCAGTCATCAAAGGCAGTTCATCAAAGCCACCAACTTATTTCTGATGCAGCTGTTGTTTGACCTAGAAAGGTGTTGGAGAGTATTCAAAGTTTAATGACAGAGGGGAATTGATGCCATATTGATGCTAAATATTAAATATGAGCGTCTTTTGCGTAGGGCAAACTTTAAAGTAATACTGATGCAAGACTCTTCCAGTGCTTTTGTTTGTTTGTTTGTTTGTTTGTTTGTTTGTTTCATCATTACAATATTGAGCATGTTCAGGTTATCCAGAATCATTTCATGGTGGTTGTGCTAACCTTGTCTCTGAATGACTAAATCACAAAGTTTATTTGGCATAAACCAGGCAAGTGGTGAACGACCTAGGGTTAAGGTTAGAATGCATTTCCTCTCATGGGCTACAAAGATAGAAACTACGAGATGTTACCTTTCAAATCAAATATTTTAATTGAGCTTAACCTTAGAGTTTTTCTGTTATAAACTTTATATTTAGGTATTGCAAAGAAGAAGAAAAAGGTAAATGCAAAACTAACCAAAATCCCCAACACTGAACTTGTCACTAGATGGACGTTAAAGCTCCTTTTCCATTTTAGCTACTAGTCATTATAGCAACATGGCCAGGCATCCCGTGACATAATTAGTGTGCGACAAGAAAGCTACAACCACGGTGGACGTCGAGGCGACGATATACCTGCTACTTGGTCCGTAGCTTTTTGTCAGACTCCGTTTTCAAAAATGGCAGTTTTGACGTAACAAGACGCTCGTATGACTCATCAAGTGACACCACTTGATGAGTCATTTTAGTAGCTGCTTGGATTGCTTTGCAACCCTGCTGAACAGGTACTATTTTTGTACCTGGTACCAGGTACTATGATCTAATGGAAAACTCTAAATACCATAGTGAGTTGATCTGAGTTGGTACTAATGGAAAAGGGGCATAAGAGATTAATTAGCAAGCCGATCAATTACTACATCATTTATTAACGATATTAAAAAGAGGATAAGATGCATAATGATCTTTCAGATTTTGCGCTGCGTGTTACCTGATTGATTGATCTATCACACCATACATTCAATATTCTGTAGTAATTTATTAGAACGGCACATTCAATATCAAGGGACATAGGTGAACAAAAATGAACATCCATTTTTCAATGCCCCGCTATTTCCACGGCATTGAATAATGTTTTGTCAAAGCCATCATTATCTCACATTTACGCACAAGGTGTCCTTTTGCTGTGCTGCATGATGCGCCAAGCTCTGGCAATAGTGAGATCCACCTGGCACAACTAGTCATTTTTGCAGGGGTCAAGGGTGTGTGAGGTCAGGTTTAACCCTAAACCGTCTTTCCCTACTCCTGACCAAACACTTTTTAGTGCCTAAGCTAACCAGGTAGTTTAGTGCTTAAATTAAATAGTAAATGGACTGTCTCTTATGTAGCCAATTTCTAATCTATTTAAAGTCAAGTTTGACTTGACTTCGACTTGACTGACTAGCCCTTTTCTAATCTACTTGAGCACTCAAATTAACTTTAACAGAAGTATGTAAAGCTAATGACAGGACACCTTCACCTGCAAATACAGTAAGTTGTTATTTATTGTTCTGGAACTTGAGCTGAGCAGGAATCCACGGTCTAGATCCACAGGAGAAACCCTGAGCAGGGGGCCTATTGGGCAATCGTGGCTCAGGAGCAGTTCGTCTTGTAATCGGAAGGTTGCCAGTTCGAGCCCCGGCTCCGACAGTCTCGGTCGTTGTGTCCTTGGGCAAGACACTTCACCCGTTGCCTACTGGTGGTGGCGCCAGTGTCCGGCAGCCTCGCCTCTGTTAGTGCGCCCCAGGGCAGCTGTGGCTACAATGTAGCTTGCTATCACCAGTGTGTGAATGTAGTGTAAAGCGCTTTGGGGTCCTTAGGGACTAAGTAAAGTGCTGTACAAATACAGGCCATTTACCGATTTTTTCAATCCAGATATGAGCCAAAATGAGAGAGAATGTTTTTTGGGGCAGTTTTTGACTTGTTGACTCAATAAGTAAATTTTCATTCAAGTGTGTGAGCATCTGATCCTGGTATCCAGTTCTTGTAATATATCCACAAACCTGCCATTCTTCAACCGTAAGCCTCCTTCAGGCCAACTGTGACATTCCATACTAAAAGAAATGTCAGACCACTACGTACAACGATGCCTGATTGTGGTGTTTACTTTAATTATAAGAAACAAAATAACAAATCGTGTGTAATCACCTGTAGTTTTGAACTTGTAATTTGACAAAATATTTTCCAGACTGGATAATTCATGCAGAAATGCAAAGAGTCAGACGTGCACGGAAGCACAAAGAGACAAAGCGGTCTCAGAGATAGAGCAACTGAGGGTTTGCTCATGGACCTGAAATGACTGGGTACAGTATCACGCCAGAGAGCTCCATTAGAGATAATTGGATGGATTTCATATTAATATATGCTCTGTCATTTAGCATTGCACACAGGCTTAACCTCTGCGAGGGATTTCATCCCCTGCCAAGTCCTGCAATCATACACTTCACACTGATCATAATGGTTGGAATACTGTTCCAAAGCAGGCAGAATGTTAAAGAAGTGTTGGGGAAAAAAAACTGGAAAAAAGGGGAAAAAACATGTTTCTTTTAATACCTTTTGCACTGACTTATTTAATCTTCTAAATTTAATTGCAGCATTGTTGTTACATTTCAAAGACACTGGTGTACAGGTGGACACATTGACATCTCACTGCTGCCTCTGATCTACAAAGTCATCTTTCCTCTAAAATTTTATTTAACATATATTCTTATGTAACATTTATTTATGTGAATATATGTTATATATGACCTAATAAAGATTAATAACATTATAAGCTGGTATTATTAGCTTTTAACAATTGTTACTTAATATACTGTTTCATAATGTTAATAAAATCTTTGCGATTCTTATTAGCTTTTTTAAATCAATGTAAAGTTCAGCTAGTGTGCCCGTTATGTCTTTGCTAAACTTTGTCGAGCTTAATTTTTTTATTAGGATTGACATGAATTAACAGCTTTTTGCAGCATGCAGATCTAAAGTGGGAACATTGCTTTATATAATAAATATAATATAATAAATATTATCTGTTCTGTCACAGCTCCCTCATCTAGAATTGATGGTTATTAACAAGTAATTTTTATGAGAGCTTAAGCAAGTCTAATCATAGTATAAATATTTTTCAGACACACACACACACACACACACACACACACACACACACACACACACACAAACACAAAAGTACTGAAAGTGGAAAATGTTAACTTTAAAATAAAGTCACATACATTTATTTTGGGCATTGCAAACACATTTTTATTTGAGTGCTCCAAATAGGTAAAAACTTTGTTAATAAAAAATGAATAAATAAATAAATAAATAAATCCTCTCTCTACCTTCAGTCCCAGGTGGATCTGGAAATTAAAAATAATTGACAAAGGACAACAAAACTGAAAAAAAAGAATTTAAAAGATAAATTTAATAATTCAGTAGAATTGTCAAATGCCAGTGTTTTTCTCTGAGTTTGAAGTCAAGCATTAACACTTTTGATTTCTTTTCCACATTCACAGTAATCAAAACCAATTCCTTTTTCCACTAGAATCCACTAGACGCTTCTTTTGTCACAGTGAAATGCCACGCAGTAACAAAACTACCTAAGTGATTATGCAAATGTGGGCTAGTAATTTAAACTGTCTGTGATAAAGATATCTTCCTCCTATGGGCATTTATGAGGAAAAAAACACACAAAGTTTAAGCCAAGATTTATTTGGGTGGAAAAGAGAATGTTTCTTTGATCATGGCTTGAGTGTCAGGGTTAATTACACAGGTTGCAGAGGCTAATGCTTAATCCTATTTCTAGCCTTTTTAGCATCTACCCTCACCAACAGCAACACCTGCTTAGAACAGCATTTCAACTCAGTGACACCCCACAAAATGTCTCCAGTACACCGGGAAGTCAGCAGTGGCTCTCCCTAAATTGGCAGGGGCAAAAGAGGCCGGAACAGTAATAGGAAGATCCTCTTCAAAAAGCCCCTTCACCTTTTTTTCCCTCTCACTCTCCCTCTTCCTCCTCCTGTTTTGCTCATCAGAGAGAAATCTCTTTCAACTAGCCGAGAAGGTTTTGGACAACTGTGCAGTCTGACATAATTATCAGTGGCTTGGCTTTAATCACACTCTCCTCGGACTCCTCAGCGCACATTATCTGACACCAAACACAGACGCTCTTCTGCCTGAAACAGGCCAATTTAGCCTCCTAATGCCACTCAGAAAGCCAGCCGTCACAGACAACTAGAGATGGACAGAGAAAAAGCGGCAGAAAGTGAGAGCGAGGGAGAGGCGAGGCGTAATTATGCACCATATTTTGGCTTTGTTGTTTCCTCCCCCCCTCCCGTTATGCTTTTTTTTTATTCCTTTACTTTGCGCACTTTTAATAAGTCTGAAAAAGTGTCAGTTTGATTCAAGTCTAACAAAGCTGTGGATGATTTATGTCAAAAGGTTGCGGCAGAAAAAAAAGGAGTTAGGCAAGATTTGAGAGACAGTTTCAAGGTAGCAAAGCTTCAATTAACCCGAGTTGCCTGTATAGGATATCATTTGAATGACTGCTGAATTAATAAGTGCTTTTTGAAAATCTCTTGAAATGTGTTCTTGAGATACATCAAATGTAATCAAAGGAAATTAAATTCTTGTACCTGGCTTAGGATAATTTGAGGTCTTTTCAAATCCATGTTGAAGCTCATCAGAACTTGAGCTTCGTACATGAGCTGGAACCGGCTATAATTGTTGTGGAATTTTGCCTTGTTTTGCTTCACAATTACTTACAAGTCTGTAAGTGGCAATTTGGCGACTCTCAGAACTGTGTTTTGGCTCATGATTTGCATGTAGAAGTGAAAATTAGTGGCCACATCCCCAAGAACACTTCCAACCATGATTCTAAAAATAAAAAGGGACCTTCGGCAATGCTTAAACCACAGCTCTAAGAGATGATAATATTTGTTCTGGCTGTCCCTTCTCCATACTCAAATGGGTCAGAGAAAAGAAGGAGTGGGTGGTGGAGTTGTGGGTGGAGCGAAGGGAGATAACTTCAAAGTGATAGAGAGAGAGAGAGAACGATCACAAACAGTAGCACTTGCTAATGTGTTCCCAGGATGCAGCCATTCCAACCAGACCCCTGGACCTTTGATACCGTCTTTGACAGAACATCCTGCAGAAGAAAAAAAATGAGCCATCACGAGCTATCAGCAGGACGCCGCGCTCTCTTTGGGTAATAGGCAGTGAGCCCGGACAGGGTCGTATTGCTCTTCAACCTCTGAGATACTGAGAAGACGCTTTTGCTTGCACGGCAGATTTTACATAATAGCAATGTTGTAAAATAATATCAAAGAGTGGAAATGGGATGCGACACACAAGAATGAACAAACTGTGATCATAACAATTACGTATTAATGAGTGAGAATGCCATTAACATGGCAGTATCTTACAAAGAATTACTTAAGTTACATCAGTTTTCTACCAGTCAGCATATCAGAGCTGCCTCAGGGGACAGAGGCAAGGTACACCATGGACAGGTCGCCAGTCTATCAGAGATAATGCACACAATTTAGAATTGCTTATTAGCATCAAATATACAGAAAGGACCCATACAGGCACAGGGAGAACATGCAAGAAAAACCAAGTGGATTTGAACTGCGACCTTTTTGCTGTGAGGAAGAAATACCACCCACATTAAATAGCATTTCGTTAAATGATTAAATTAATCTTTGATATTTTATTAAAGTACAACAACAGTTAACTTTGGGTTCAGCTTTTATTACAAAGCCATCCCTCCCTAACTCTGAGAAAGTAGGAAAGGTGCAGTCCTGTGAATCCAAAGAGTTGTGTTTTATTTTTACCAAAAAATAAACTGTTTTTTGGAATGTATTTTTTGTCAGAAAAATTATTCGGCAGTACAGCTTTTCAGTTAAAAGCTGGAATTTCTATAAAAGGCTGGGTGCTAACAGACCCCAAACCCTGACCCTGCATTGGTTCTGACCTGGTGGATATTGAAAGGGTAAAATAAGAATGTTTAAACTCATTTACTGGATTGTGTCCAGTTTCAGCTGTTGCCTAAACTACTTAAACAGATTTTCTTATCCTGTTTCACACTAGTTACTGGGAACATTCCTAAGTACTACTCACACAACACAGAGAAACTGATTAACAATCTGAGTCTATAAGTGGAAGAAAACGGTACTTTGACAGACAGTTGGCATTTGGAATTACAAATATGTTTAAGTGTTTTAAAAAAGTCAGATGCAAAAACACCCTTAAAGTGATTCACACAATTTCATGAGGAATCAAGAGGACCTAGAGATGCTGCACTTGTTCTAAGTTACCCACAGCAGTACATCTGTAGGTTAGAAAGTGAGGAAGAAAATGTAGGCAAAAGAAAATGCAAGCCATGAAAACAAAGGAAGATGTGCTCATCGAACAAGTGAGAAAGGGTAAGAGATCGTCTTTCCACCCAAATGCAGTGGCAGCAGTGACCGCTCTGCCAGCTTGTGCCACATCAGTTTGAGGAGGTCAAGGCATCCCCTGGCAGGCTGCGTCTGGCCTGGTCTCACCACAAGAGGAGTACTGGTCCAGGGCCAAACCTCCAGGCCTGCCGCCTGCTCTCCCAGTAGAGGAACCCACACTTCACTTGCTTTTCACTGGGGGCAAGTCAGGGAACCGCTGGGGCGTGGGCTTCCAGCTCCAGAGCTGCACCCCTTCAAACCAACAGGAAGTGCAGGAGGTGACCCGGACCAGCTCTAACTGTCAACTAGCCAGCCAGAGCACAGGAAAAAGAGAGGTGACAGAGGCCAGGAGGGGAGAGGAGAGGAGAGGGGAGGAGAAGTCGGTGAGGAGAGGAGAAAGATGACAAGAGGTTAGGTGTGAGCTACCCAGGGAGACGTTTGTCCAGCAGCCTTACAGTATGAAGCAGCTCTACTGAGTCGGATGTTCTTACAGTTATCAGTGCAGCCTGCACTTGAGCACAAAGATACAAGAATTTTTCCAAAGATCTACAAGTTAAACATTTAAAACTACATTTACAAAAAATGCTTAAAGTGCCAGTTGTTATTATTCCTGCTTAAATCTACTTAACAAAAGGTATTCCTGCTAACTCCTTGTTTAACCCTTGTGTGGTGTTCATATTTTTGTTACTCAGCCAGTGTTCATGGGTCTGGTGGACCTGCTAGAGTTTTGGCTTTCCAAATTAACACTATCAAACAATTTTATATTAAATTACTCAACAGATGTTCACTTCATCCCAATTACAAGCCATATGAACAGCAAACATGGTTAATTTTTTCCCTTTACCTTTGTTAGATCACATTTATGAATTAATGTGCTTCTCGTTTTGTTTTTTTTTATAAAATGTTATAAAAAAATAAATCAGTTATAATCAAGTGGAGTGAGTGGAAAGACACAACACATTTACACGTGAAGCAATATGTTTCACAACTAAATGGGATCAGCTGCTCATCAATGGTGACATTAGGCCCAGGGTTGTAAAACAGGGAGAGGTGGCGCACCCACTTATCCCACACTGTCCTGATGGCAGCTAGCTTGTCTCTCTGCCGTCGAGCTGGTCTGTCGTCTCGGTTATCAAAACAGATAATCCTGGAAATTGTGTGGAAGTTTTCCAGAGACATTGATGCACGGAAAGGTTTCTGCATCCCACAGGGATTCTGTGGATTCCCCTTTGGACCTGAAAACTCCTGCAAGGATAAGAACCAAAGTAGGCCTTTGGGGTTCTTAGATGAATTTGGTCCATCTCCTTCCACCTCTCTCCAAAAACACACCTTCCTTCTAGATTACTGCAATCCAGAATAATTTTCTGGATGGAATCTGGGATGAAAAGCTCAAATGAAGACTTGATGTCCTGCACATGAGTAACTGCCAGCCGTGTTGGCCCTGGCTGATCACAGTAGCAGCTCTGCAGGGTGGCTCATTTCTTGGGCAAGAAGACCATTCAATTTCACCAGTTATTGACATCCATATTTCTTCACTTGCTGTCTGGTGGGCTTGTTCTGGTCCTGGAGCTGGCTGCAGATGGGGTACTCGTCTTCATTTTGTTACTAAATGGTGCTCAACCTCATCCTCTTCTTCAAAGTCCCTGTCAGACTCTGAATTTTCAGAAATGTGAAATATTCTGAAACCTCTCTGTCAACATCATCATCCGAAGCCCCTCTCTCTTCCAAAATCAATTGGATGGCCCTCGCAGCAGATAATATTTTGCCATCTTGATCAGTTGTGATAAGGAACCATATTGGCAAAGTCTTATTTATAGTATTATGCCCCTAATTTGCAGGTGGGACAGGGTATGAGAAAATAAAATTTGGATCCCTCAAGAAAGAGGGTAAAATGTGCGGGAATGTCAGAGCAGAGGGTGTTGATAGTTGAATTTTCAACAATGTTGCAACTTTGTGCGCGAGCAGGAGGGGAAGAAAACACTATCAGCAGCACCAGAAAGGAGGAAGACAGAGTGTAGGAACACAGGACCTACACTTTCAACACTTTTATTAGACCTGGGTCCAGTGGACCCGAACACCTTGTATGTAATGTAAATGCGTGGGGGGAGGTACAGTATGAGGTCATTGAAAATTAGTTTGGATTTATGTTCTTCACAGAAAATAAGCCAAAGCCAATGAATTTCAGGTTGAAAAAATAATTAATTGTTTAATTTTTCTTTTGAAAAAAACTGAAAACGGGTCTCACAGACCTGAACACCATACAAGGGTTAAGTCCCGTCTTCTCTTTTAATATTGTCTATACTGTTCTGGAATGCACTGCACAGAAATATACTTAGCTTACTCTCTGTGTGTGTCTTGCTAAAGTCACAACACACAGCAGGGCACAATTATTCATGATTCACGGTCAGTATTATGGGACACGCCACTGGATGGCTCTGTTTCCTTTGGGGTACCTCTGAGAGCGCAAAGGATGATGGGGATCTACAGGGACATTCACGGAAGTGCTAGCTTGCATTGGTGTAATGTAGGTGTGCAATGCCATTTTTTGCTGCGTGGTCTGTTTTAAACGCAAGATGGGTAACAGTTAAGGCAACTGACTTCGCCGTTCATCTCAGAAGGATTCTGTATTCTGTTTTCTGCTGGATTAATGCACTGTATGTGTTTCAGTTCACACTTGTATTATAATATCTCCGTGGGTAAGAGGGAAAATGTACCTTTGGTAACTGTTTAAATTTGGCTCTGTATTTTAGCAGGAGAAGCCACTACAGTTATTTTTGCATTGCTAAATTTGTTTTGTTTCTGGATGGGTTTATATCAGTCACAAATTGACGCTAGACATCTTTGAGTTCCAGACGCTGATAAAGTTGGGAAAATAACCTCCAGCAGCAGTGGGTTACCAGTGCACAAAGCTGTTGCTGGATAAGAACTGTCTGTAACGATTTTATTTCCTTATTTTTACAACCTTTTTATTTTCTTCTGAGAGCTTACTTTATCATTCAGATCAAAAGAACCCCAAAGATAATCTGTGTTCTGGGCTGGTTAATTGAGCCAGGCCACAGTTGTGACAATAATAAGTCACTTACCCATTATATTGTATATTATATAGCTTTCTTGTTATATGTAAAATTGTATTTATTTAAATTTTTACTTTTTAATTATTTTACTTGCATTTTTAATCACTTTTATATTTAAATATATTTAAATGTTCATTTGCTATTTATCTAGGGATTGAAGAGTAACGCAATTTCTATTCTCCGTATGTCCTGTACATGTGGCAGAATCGACAAATAAAGTTGACTTTGACTTTGACTTTGACTTTGATAATGTAGCTAGTAATCAAAGTTTCATTTATGTCATGGGGTGTGGCTTTTTGTCATTATTAATTTTATTTGATGCTTTCTGTACTTCAGTTAAGTCTATACCTCTTTTATTTTGGTCCTCTTTTGTCTCGTGTGCCTTGTTGTTGCTTTGACTTCCTTTGTTAGTGTTTTACTTTGTTTTAGCTGTGTTTTGTTACCTTGGTGTTTCCACCTTCCTTTATTACCTCGTTTGTGTGTATAGTCTTACCCTTTGCTCTTTGTCTAAGCTTCTATTACCAACCCCTGTAGTAGTTGGTGTTAACCCCTTGCAATATACGTCTTTTAGTTTGAATTCACGAGATACTGGCATCCATCCATCCATCCATCCATCCATCCATCTTCATCCGCTTTGTCCGGGGCCGGGTCGCGGGGGCAGCAGCCTAAGCAAAGAGGCCCAGACCTCCCTCTCCCCAGCCACCTCCTCCAGCTTATCCGGGGGAATACCAAGGCGTTCCCAGGCCAGCCGAGAGATATAATCTCTCCAGCGTGTCCTGGGTCTGCCCCGGGGCCTCCTCCCGGTGGGACATGCCTGGAATACCTCACCCAGGAAGCGCCCAGGGGGCATCCTTGTCAGATGCCCGAACCACCTCAGCTGGCTCCTTTCGATGTGGAGCAGCAGCTGCTCTACTCTGAGCCCCTCCCGGATGGCCGAACTTCTCACGATATCTCTAAGGGAGAGGCCAGCCACCCTTCGGAGGAAGCTCATTTCTGCCGCTTGTATCCGCGATCTCGTTCTTTCGGTCACTACCCACAGCTCGTGGCGATAGGTGAGGGTAGGGACGTAGATCGACCGGTAAATTGAGAGCTTCGCTTTTACACTCAGCTCCCTCTTCACCACGACGGACCGGTGCAGCGTCCGCATTACTGCAGCTGCAGCCCCAATCCGTCTGTCGATCTCCGGCTCCCTTCTCCCATCACTCGCGAACAAGACCCCGAGATACTTGAACTCCTCCACTTGGGGCAGGAACTCATCCCCGACCCGGAGTGGGCACTCCACCCTTTTCCGGCTGAGAACCATGGCCTCAGATTTGGAGGTGCTGATCCTCATTCCCGCTGCTTCACACTCGGCTGCGAACCGTTCCAGTGCGAGCTGGAGGCCCTCACCCGATGAAGCCAACAGAACCACATCATCGGCAAAAATCAGAGATGAGATTCTGAGGCCACCAAAGCGAAAGCCCTCCGCCACTTGGCTGCGCCTAGAAATCCTGTCCATAAAAATTATGAACAGAACCGGAGACAAAGGGCAGCCCTGGCGGAGCCCATCGCCCACCGGGAACGAGTCCGACTTATTGCCGGCAATGCGAACCAAGCTCTTGCAACGGTTGTATAGGGATCGAATGGCCCGTAGCAATGGGCCAGACACCCCATATTCCCGCAACACCTCCCACAGGACACCCCGAGGGACACGGTCGAATGCCTTCTCCAAGTCCACAAAACACATGTAGACTGGTTGGGCAAACTCCCATGCACCCTCAAGTATCCTGGAGAGGATAAAGAGCTGGTCCAGTGTTCCGCGACCAGGACGAAAACCGCATTGTTCCTCCTGTATCCGAGGTTCGACTAACGGACGAACTCTCCTTTCCAGCACCCTGGCATAGACTTTCCCAGGGAGGCTGAGGAGTGTGATCCCCCTGTAGTTGGAACACACCCTCCGGTCCCCTTTCTTAAAGATGGGGACCACCACCCCGGTCTGCCAGTCCACAGGTACTGCCCCTGATCTCCACGTAACATTGCAGAGGCGTGTCAACCAGGACAGCCCTACAACGTCCAGAGCCTTCAGGAACTCGGGGCGGACCTCATCAACACCAGGGGCTCTGCCACCAAGGAGTTGTTTAACTGCCTCAGTGACCTCGCCCCCGGAAATTGGCGGGTCATTCCCCTCATCCCCAGACTCTGCTTCCTCCTCGGAAGACGTGTCAGTGGGATTAAGGAGGTCCTCGAAGTATTCCTTCCACCGCCTGACAATTTTCTCAGTCGACGTCAGCAGCGCTCCGCCAGCACTATACACAGTGCAGGTAGAGCACCACTTTCCCCTCCTGAGACGTCTGACGGTTTGCCAGAATCTCTTCGAGGCAGTCCGAAAGTCTTTTTCCATGGCCTCTCTGAACTCCTCCCACACCCGAGTTTTTGCTTCAGCCAATGCCCGAGCCGCATTCCGCTTGGCCTGTCGATACCTGTCGGCTGCCTCCGGAGTCCCACAGGCTAACCAAGCCCGATAGGACTCCTTCTTCAGCCTAGTGTCTCCCTTCACCTCTGGTGTCCACCATTTGGTTCGGGGATTACCACCACGGCAGGCACCAACCACCTTGCGGCCGCAGCTCAATGCAGCAGCTTCGGCAATGGAGACGCTGAACATGGTCCATTCGGACTCAATGTCCCCAGTCTCCCTCGGAATGCTGTTGAAGCTCTGCCGGAGGTGTGCGTTGAAGATCTCGCGGACTGGGGCCTCTGCTAGACATTCCCAGCACACCCTCACTACGCGTTTAGGTGCACCAGGTCTGTCCAGCGTCTTCCCCCGCCACCTGATCCAACTCACCACCAGGTGGTGATCAGTTGACAGCTCAGCCCCTCTCTTTACCCGAGTGTCCAGAACATATGGTCGCAGATCTGCTGATACGATTACAAAATCGATCATCGACCTACGGCCTAGAGCGTCCTGGTGCCATGTGCACTTATGGACACTCTTATGTTCGAACAGGGTGTTCGTTATGGCCAAACTGTGATTAGCACAGAAGTCCAATAACAGAGCACCGCTCGGGTTCAGATCAGGGAGGCCGTTCCTCCCAATCACGCCCCTCCAGGTCTCGCTGTCGTTACAGAGTCTCCAGGTGGAGCACCCTCCAGCACCCCCCCCCAGGGACTCTAAGAAGGCTGGGTACTCTGAACTGCCACTCGGCGCATAAGCGCAGATGACAGTCAGGACCCATTCCCCGACCCTAAGGCGCAAGGAACAAACCCTCTCGTCCACCGGGAAAAACCCCAACGTACCGGCAGCAAGCCGAGGGGATATTAGGATACCCACCCCAGCCCGCCGCCTCTCACCAGGGGCAACTCCAGACTGAGACAGAGTCCAGCCCCTCTCCCCTGTGCCCGGCCGGGCCCCATGGACTAAGGCCCGGCCACCAGACGCTCGCCCTCGGGCACCCTCCCCGGGCCTGGCTCCAGGGCGAGGCCCCTTTCCCGGGCAGGGTAAACTGTTCCCTCGGTGTCCTTTTCATAAGGGTCTTATGAATCGCTCTTTGTCTGGTCCCTCACCCTACTGAGATACTGGCATATACACAGCAAAATCTCCAGTGTTAAATTAACACTGGAGAGTGTCTATATCGGTCCACACCTCTGAGTGTTAAATACAACACTGTTGAGTGTTAAATTAATACTTTTGAAAGTGTTATATGTTTAAAAGTAAGCTAGTCAGTTTTGAAGATTAACAATGGCTAACACTGAGCAGTGCTGATTTTCTAACACTGGAATATTTCTAACATTTTGAGTTATTTTCCAGTGTTAGAAAAAAAAAACCCCAACTGGTTGCCAGTCACCACATGCAACCAGTTGGGGAATGCCCACTTTTCCTTAGCCATTGGTAGTTTCCAGATTGTTGCCAACTTGTGTGTAGGCCTGTGTGAATGGTGCTGTCTTTGCAGGCAAGAGAGAAGGGAGTCCAGCACGTTCTGCTACTATATGTATTATGCCATCATAAAGAAGACCTTTGATTTAATAATCAGGCACCCTTGCTGTCCCCGTCAATATAGCTGTGATATTAGATTAAAGATATTTTGTAAGTCTGGTGCTGCTACATAGTGTTTGTCCACTTTCTGTATTCTCATTGCCAGCTTAGCTGGTGAATATCAGAGTAGTGGTCACTGTTTTATCAGCATTTCTGAATCTCTTGTTCCTGTGAGCTAGTATCCAGTTCCTATGTGTGTAGTCTACATTTTGCATTTTCAAGATGATTATTATTTCATACAAACAAATATTTTATAACAACACACAACTATTAACTAATGTACATTTTACGCCATATGTCACGATATGTTATACAAATCCTTTTGACACAAATACTCATGGTTCTACCCTTAGGGTTATTCTATGATTACAATTTCATTGTACAATGAAATTGTAATCCATACAACGCCTGTCATAGGAAACATCCTCACATGTTTATATAATTTCTGGCCAAGAAATTTTTGTTTGTTGCCTGATGTTCATGTTTCTTCAGATATGGTAGAAACCCAGTTAGCAAACTAGTATCTTTCCAATTTTAAATTCTTATTTGGTCTGAAGGAGGCATTTGATGTCCAGTCCTTTTTCTGATTATTCAGAATATATTTAATATAGAAATAAGATACATTATTGAAGGATATCTGAGGCTAAATGATCATTGTTGTCAGCACTAACAACACATATTGTCATACATAATGTAAAAATACAAGCATCATGTAAAGGAACACACTTTATATTGCATGGGATGAAAGAGCTTGAATAAGAAGTCCGTTAGCGTCAACATTTACGTCTTAATTTTCTGTTGAGATCACTCAGCAGAAGTTATAAATAAAAGAAAGAATATTTTAGGTAATATTACTCATCAGCAAGGACATAAGCTGCACAACAAAGCCTCTTGGTAGCAGGTGCGAATATGTGTGTCTGTGGAGAGCGTTTCACAGGGTGAAAGAGAAAATGTGTGTGTTGCTGTCTGCATAATATGCTTGAGTGTGTTTATTTGTACACTGTGTGCATAGATGTCCATGAGACGGATGTGCGTGTGAGCGTGCAGCTCCCAGCGCCCGGCGGTGGTGGCCCGTTATTGAGCCTTTGAGAGGCAAAGAGGCTGATAAATTCAAACTCTTTGTGTAATTGTCTTTCGCATCTGAATACAAATCCCCACTGCTTATGATTCATCATATTTATTTTTTTATTTCCTCCGGCAACATCTTTTATTAGTTGTGCACTCAGCGGCGAGATTTAATTTCTGCAGGAGGGGACAACAGCGTCGGCTTGATGATTATTATTGAGAATGTGATACTACAGAGGCTGAAATAAAATCTATAGTGCATTAAAGTGACAGATTAGGAGGGGCGGAGGGTTCATTTACAAGTGTTAAGACATCAGTGGCTAATGCCCTGCAACGCCAAATAGCAATCCACCCTGGTCATTGCTTTGCAGGAGTGTGTTTGAGGAGAACAGCATGAGAGAGTGTATGAAGGGTGTGGGTGCATGCACGCGTGCGTGTGGGTGTGCGTCTGTGTGTCTGCTTGCAGAAGGAGTGAGTGTGTATGTTATGCTCAACAGGGAGCCTCTAGTGGAGATATCTGAGCATTGCTTGAAGGAAGGGAGACTGTGCAAGTCACAGAGAGATAAGAGCTGGCCCAAGATCTTAAAATTACTCAACAACATCAAACAGTGGAAATATATCCCCTGCTGCCTAAATACTCGGCTTGTTTTAAGGAAAACATGCTGTTGTGGAATATCAATGACATGATGAGCTTTGGTTGTGTTTTTTTGTTTTTTGTTTTTTTTTTGGGGGGGGGGGGTGGGTTCGAGTAACATTTACACATAAGGAGAGTTGACAAATACCAGCAAGGTTTTTAACTATTGTAACTTGGTCCCCAATGATGATTATTGTTGAACATTACAAAACTATAGCAACCACTCAATTTCCTTTATGTCTAAAAACTACCATTCAATCTGGAAAAAAAAAACAATGCATCATATGTTTGCAAGTCACAGTGGTGTGCAGATGACCATATCCATCTCTTTGGATGATGATGCAAAATGTTAAAAACGTCAAACAATGGCAAAGTGTTTTTTCAAACATCACATTGGATGAATAAAGAAAATGACAGAGAAAGGAGGAGAGATGGAGCAAAGTTCGTGAATCAGGAAATAAGGGCAGCTGTGAAGAGGAGTGGAATGAGACAGATGAGATGCCTGTGGAGATGTCTAGGAGAGAGGGCAGTGGACTTTTTCACCACTATTTTGAGCTCAGGTGGGAGTATTCATAGACTTATAATGTTTGCAGACAACACTGTAATCTATAGTGGGAGTAGAGAGCATGGATGTGTTTGTGGATGGTAGTCTGGGAAGGTGGAGGGATGCACTAGAGAGAAGAGGAATGAAAGTCAGTACATTTATGTGATTGAGAGGGAGACAGGTGGAAAGGCAAATATGTAAGGAGTAGAGAGATTTAATAAAATTTTGTAGAATGGATTGAAAATCAGTACAACAGAGAGACTGCTCAGGTTGAGCCATCTGGAGACAAAGTTAGAGAGGGAAGACCTGTTCAGAGGAGGGGTAGTGGATATACTGGACAAAGGATGGTAAAGATGGAGCTGTCAGGAGCAAAAGAGGAAGACTTCAGAGGAAGTTTGTGGATGTTTTTGAAGGAGTACATGCACAGGATGAGATGGAGGTGCCCCTAAAGTGGGCAACCGAAAGACGAAGAACAACATCACAATGAGTTCACAGTACTCAAATGAATTCGACCATCACCAGATCTCAATCCAATAGAGCAGCATGCTATCATATGTCCAACCCTTATTAGACAGCATGCCATCTGCAATCGTCCACTTATATATGCAAATGTATCAAAGTTTAAATCCACCCAAATTAACTGGGCTCTGAAACCTTTTTCAGACAAAGTTGGTTTGTTAATTGTTATACTCTGAGAGACTGCTAGAAAAAAAAGTACAAAACACCCAGTAAGCAAATACAATCTATTGCTGAGACTGAGTATAAGAGGACTGATGTGGACAGAGGTGGCTGGAAAAAATGCTGTGTTTCACTTTTAGCAGCACTGGCTGTCCCAGCTTTTGGCTCTGTCAGTGTGGACAGCCGTGCCAAAACAATCCGGAAACTGTTCCAAAGCTCAGCACTTCTCTACACAGGTAGTACTTACGTTATCAGAGTGACATCACAACAACTATCACTGCACCTTCATTCAAATGTTGCTGAGATTTAACAGAAATTTACAAAAATTTTTGAGCATACACAATAAATGATCACAGTTTAAACACTAATTTTAAGATTACTGAAACAGGTTGAACCCTATTCCCATGTTTAAATGTGGATTTTTTTTTTTACCCCAACAGTCTTTGAAGACAAATTAAGTGACTTTTCATTTTCTTAATTGCACCAGAAAGTCTTTTGTGATAAAACCAAAGCAAATGAAACCAAAACTAACTACCTCCATGCCAGGATAGCATGGACAATGCATACTTTGGACTCCTTGATAACTTTTACCACTTCTGGCATTTTTTTTATGTCATTTACTGAAATTAGTAGCACAGTAACTGTTGCCTTTATGAAGAGTGACCTGCTGACATCTTTCTGAGACTTCTTTTACTTCTAAATGGAAGATAGAACTATCATCATTTCTACAAAAAAGAAAGAAAAATGTCACTGCAATTCATTCTCAAACATTGGTGTTTGAAGCTGGTTGAGAATGATGACAATGGACAGTCGTGAACCATCTGCACGCGCATCCTCAGTAAATGACTGAATAACAATGGAGACACAAGAAGAGGAAGATGAAATTAGCTCTAATGATATAATGGCTGCGCTCTTTAGAGCTGACATGTTGAGTCACTCTGCGACCGGTCAAGTCGCATCGATTTTCATCAGGGGTAGAAACCTGATCTACACTCGGTCCTCTTTAACCAACTTGTCTCTCTCTCAGATGCCCCCAGATATTTATGTCTACTGTCTGATTCTGCCAAGCGGGGGCTTAATCAGATCCAGAATGAACACCATCAGTATTCAAGCCAGCTGCTGGGAAGAAAAAAGAGATAAAGTGAGCTAAGACACTGAGCAGGAGAGTAGACGAGGACCGAGCGACAAAAAACATGGAGGGCAGAGGCACATGATAAAGCCACAACAGAATGTGTTAGAGCACTGATGAGGGATGAAAAGCCACATGACTTCAAATGGTTTCTGAAAGTGAAAGAAGGTTTTGAAAGAAGTGTATTGTGTCACTAAAAACATTTCTTTGAGTGTCTGGTTACCTGCCGAGGCTTCATCTCTCAAGAAAAAACCAAAAGAAGGGAAAGGGGCAGCTTACCTGGGTCCAGTTACACTAATTACTATTTATTCATCTTAGTTGTTAAGGCCACTTTAAGTGCACATATGATCGTGGATGCTGCCCAGCGTTATGGAGTGTTTCGCTAATAGAATCATTTAAAATCATTTTTTAGGATAAATATCACATTAAATTTGAAATATACACACATAAGAAAGACTTCCAAATATGATCTCAGATTTTAGTCCCTAAAGTGTGTTCTTTTCTAAATCAGATGCTTTAAAATAAAAAAAAAAACAACTTTGCAGCACAAACAGAGCTCTGACTACCAACAAGGAGTCTTCAGGTGACTAGGGATGGGTATTGATAAGATTTTCATGATTCAGATTCCATTTTCGATTCTGTTTAACGATTCGATTCTTTATCGATTCTCTTATCGATGCTTTTTTTTAAAAAGGAGAACACTAAGGTCGATTAGCTTAGAACTTTGTTTTATATCTTCTCTTTGAACAAGATAGAAATTTAGGAGTAGCATGGCCTTACAAACCCAACAGTGAGATCTTAAGCGATCCACAGCCTACGGCTCTTCAATGGGGTGTCACAGGATCCCCGGGGAAAAAAATTGTAAATGTAAAATAATAAAATAAATATTCTTCTGTAGCAATAACAAAGTATAACCTAAATTATTCTGTAGCAATTACACAAGAATATCCAGTAATGTCCCTGCCTACAATTAAACACATTCACTTACCGAAAATCGAGGGCATCTGCTGTGGCAAATGGGTGCAAGACTTTTACCACAAACTTAGTCACTGCTCGGTGACATTCGTCTATCCTGGGCTGAAAGGAGACAATAACGATAGACTGCAGTGAGAACTGCCAGCATCTGAGCCAGCCAGACTCTGTCTGCCTCATCATGGTCACCTAAATGCACAGTAATGGCAGGTTTTGTAATAAGGCAGATCGCGCAAACATAATATGCACTGTTAGTTGATTATTTACCTGCCGCATTAACGGGAGAGGACGTGCAAACGTTACCGCTGCTGCTGGGTTGAGATTCACGAGTCCGGAGTGGAATTAAAAACACGATATTCATTGCGTGTTTTGTGAGCAAATGCTTTTGCATATTCGTAGTGTTTCCTCCCTTAAATGAAATATCTACTTTGCAAGTATTGCAAGTTGCCCTGTTATCATCCGTTCTCGTAAAGTATAACCAAACTTTTTAGCGTTTGATCCGCCAAGTAAATGACGCTCCGCAACGTGGTGACGTCATTCGGGGCGACTGGAGTCCATAAGGGAATCGTTTGCAAAAATGGCAAACAATTCCAAGGAATTGAAACAGTGGGAACAGGTTCTCAACAAGAACCGGTTTTCGATACCCATCCCTACAGGTGACACAATAAAAGTCAGTCAGTGTGTTTTTCTCTTCTACATTTGGCACATGTCAAATCCTAGAGACAAAGGTCAGAATCCTAATAACTAACAAGCTGAATTTCACTTACCTACCAATAAGATGTGTGCAGACAAATTTTCCTCCACCATGTGATATCTTCCTGTGCAACTAAAAAAAACATTCAAACTGTCAAGGTATCACTTTTAACATGTTTGAAAATTAGAGGACATGAACTTCCTGCTTCAGCCCTTTCTCTCATTTTCCCCCTTCACCGCGACCGATCGGCTGCCACCCGATCTGCAGTCATCTGCAGTGTAATTGTGCGATCTGATTGGGATTTCTTTACCATGTTTCACTGTGCTGCACTCTCCCAGTGAACCTTCACTGATCCGTATCAAATCTGCAGGTCAGCTGAGCTCTCAGAGATCTCCCCTGCCTTAAAGTTATGTTACACAAATGTGCTGGATACATATTTCAGTTAATTAGATGTACACAGGATTGGTGTAGGTACAAGAGTGGAGATGGGGCTACAAAACATTTATCACAGGGCTACTTCCATCAGTGCATATTGGGATTACAAATATTGGTATGCTTTACATCTAATTTTCCATCTCTTCCTGCCCAAAACCACACACACGGCAGAGCAGTGTTACAGGCAGAGTGAGCTTCTATTATGTGGAGCCCACGGTGCATTAACAGCAGCAGCAGGCGTCGGCTCTCACATCTGATCACACTAAATCAGACAAATGTGGACGAGAGGTGAAGGGAGAGAGGGGAGGGAGGGGGGAGGTGGTGGAGGGGTGGTCTGGAGGGATCTGCGAGGGATGAGCTGACTGTCAATGTCTAAGCGTGACACGTACGCCCGTTGCAGGAACCAAACAAAAGTAGCAAAACTCGTGAGACACACACAAAAACACACGCGACGCAAACTCTGTTGCTAGACATCAACACCAAGTTCACATGTCACATGCCAGGGGCGTCTGCTTAGCATATTGCAGTCAACACCTCATCTCAATTACTTCTAGCGGGTAAATATATAAATAAAAGGAGAGCCGACATAATCAGAAATCAGTATGTGAGCCCCCGCCGTCCCCGAAGACCTAAGCTCCTCAGATCTTCTTTGTCATTTCTGGGGCTGGGAAACCAGTGGGCCTGTGGAGGTCACAGAGCTCAGGCCTCATCAGCAGGGCTAATTTGATTGTGGCGGAACAATGGCTGGCGTAGCTGAGCCTGGCACTGGCCTGCTGACGAGGTGCATATTAATGCGTCGTGGATGCTGGGGCAGCTTTGCCCTGCACAGGAAGGGCATACTAAGGGTACTGAGGACTCGGGGCATTAAATACTCCTGCCAACGCTGCTGCAAGGGTTCAATTCTGTGTTTTGTTTACTTGGGAAAAAAACAAATTTCTGTTTTACTTACTTGTAAAACGAATTTTATTTTAACAATGTCTTAATCAAGGGTTAAAGCTAGCCAGAATGATCATGAACAGTGTTCTAGCCATTTACCCCCTGATCCCTGTCATGCAAATTAAGCGGGGCAGCCATTAAAGGACTTGTTTTTGCAAAGGTGCAAGGTAATTTCAAATATGTCTGTGAAGGTTCTCAGTCATCCAGGGCATCGTAGTCAAAGGAGCTTGCAAAGAAAAGCGTCTGGACTTCTTTAAGTTACTTGAAGACATTTCAGAACTAAAGAAGCTTCCCGGATGAGAGGTGAAACGTCTTCAAGTAACTTAAAGAAGTCCAGACGCTTTTCTTTGTAATTTCAAATACATTTCCAGCATGGCTCATTACAGGTTGCCGGCACTAAAGCTTTTGGCATGTGACACACACTCCTTCACTGTTGCATTCTTTTGCTGATCAAAAGAATCTTGGGACAAACAAGTGTTGCTATCCCATCGATAAAAACATTTAGTCAAAACACAAAATTGAGTTTCCATGCTTGAGTCTGGTTTGACAAAAAAGTAACAGAAGCAAAACTTGTGGTTGTTTCTTCCAGCTGTTTAACTTTATTAAATACCATCAGTTCACAGAAGCCATATGCAAGTCTTTATAGTGACAGGGTTGCATCTATTTACACATTGCAGCTGAGGCTCTTCTAGTTATCTGATTATCACAACTCATACAAAGCTGCCTACAGTTGGTACATTATAAACCGTTATGCAACCCATCTCGGCCCCAGCACATCCTTATCTCATTTCATTAATACCTGCTCTGTTGTGTACTGGGGGCCTTGCTGCCACTCTTCCCGACTCCTGGCTTTCTATGTAAACACAGGGAAGAGCAGAGATGTCCCAGACCAGAACTACATTAACATATATTTCCATCTGCAATCATTTATATCATCCTTTCAACCATTGTGGTTCTGACTGAACACAAGTATAATCTAAGATTCTACACATTTAGCTTTTAAAATGGACTGGCGAACAGATCGGTAAATATTACTGAGCGATTTCCAGCTTGTGCGAAGGTAAAGGAGCATTATTTACTTTAGCCTTTTTTTTGTTACAGTTTTTTTAGCTCTATTTGTGGGATGTGACTGTCATTTTGGCGTTGGTCATGGAGCCGGATGTATATAGTGGGTTTCTTTAAAAAGAGCATTGCAGCACAGTTCAGGCTTGCAAAGCTTCATCTGAACGATTCAAGACTTCTGGAATAATGTGCTTTGGACAAACAAGGCCACAGGACTTAGGCACCTTAAAGTCACTGAGTCAACCATGAATTCTTCTGTATACAAAAGTATTCTAGAGTCAGATGTGAGGCCATCTGTCTCACAGCTAAAGCCTTGCCAAAAGTTTGTCATACTACAGGACAGTGATTCCAGCTGTACAACCGAATGAATAAAAAAGAAAAGAAACAAGGTTCCAAAGTTCACACCTCATAATGATTGAAATAATGATGCAGGACCTTTAGCATGCACGAATTAAAAGGTAAGGTAACACAGTATTATGAAGAACAGTTGGCCAAAATTCACCCAAAACAAAGCAAGAGACTCAAAAAGTCATACAGAAAATGATTACTCCAAATTAATGCTGCTACAGCCAACTGAATCAGGAGGTGTACCACAAAGAATTCACACTTCCCTCAAACTTAGGCAAAATCCAGGTTATTCCTAAGTGTATGTTTAGTAGTGGATAAAGCCTATAGTAAGGGCTGGATCAGGTGCAATGGGCCTAGGCTGCTACAGTCTTGTCATGATGCACTGAGTGTTCCTTCTTCATACACTTCTTTAATCTCTGTGTTTATACACCACTCTGGATTAAATCATTAGTTATTGTTATTTAACTCATTATTTCGTTATTATTAATCTCTGACTCTACTACACAGGGTTTGTTGGTCCTGTCTTCCTCCCCTCACCCCCAACCAGTCAAGGCAGATGGTTGCCCCTCCCTGAGCCTGGTTCTCCTGGTTTTCTTCCTGTTAAAAGGAAGTTTTTCCTTCTCACTGCTGCCAAATGCTTGTTCCTAGGTGGGTTGTCCAATTGTTGGAGTATTCTGTCTATTACTGTAGGGTCTTTACCTTATAACATTAAGCACCTTGAGGTAACTATTGTTGTGATTTGGCGCTATACAAATAAAATGGAATTGATCCAAACTGAATAATTTCTATTGTTAGCAAGAAACCAAAAAGACAACACATAAATAAAACAGGTTGCAAACTACCAGAGGGTTCTTTAAAGGGAATCACATTACTGCCGATGCTGCATTTAACTTATATTAGTCCAATTAAATAAACTCCAAAAGCGCAATTAACTGTGCTCACTGTCCACCACATCCATCGGTGGGCAGGCATGAACAAAACCCAGCACTGCATGTTCTCCTGAGATGTGAGCATACTAATGGCTAGTGTAGCTTAGCATAACCCCTTAGTCCCACACTGAGGCATACTAATGTCGTCGAAGCCAATCGCGTCCCTGCCTCACTAAAGAGCATACTAATTACCAAGGCTGCCCTTCTTTGTGACCTTGGCAGGTCACTTAGCAGTGTGATCAGTCCCTGACTCCTAATAAAGACACTTTAACAGGGTGAGCCACGAAGGCAGAGAGCTTTTTTACTCCATGCTCTCCCTCACTCACTTTCAATTCAGTTTAATGGTGCGGTTTTAGTTTGAGAGCAGCATGGTATAAGGTGGTGAAAAAACCAAGCCATTTAATTTAGCAAAATGAACACTAGTAGAAAAGAACCAAATGATTTCTAATTCATAGCCAAAAACTTGATTCTCTGCATTCATTTTGACACATCATTCCATGATAACCACAGGTGTAATTAATGTCATTATTAAAGCCCTGGTACATCCTTGGTACAATGGAATCGCTAAAAACACCATAACTGATTGTATTGATTACACCTGTGTTTACTCTGCGAAGATCTGTTCAAATTGCCAAAGAGTCTACTTTTTTAACCTTTCATTAACTTTAAACCCTGCTTTGTATAGAAACTAATGGTGTACCAAAATACCCATGAACACATAAACATTTGCTGAAGTATTTCTAGAAAATCGAAAATCAAATCAAAAAAATTTGCTTTAAATTCATAAAGAGCTGTGAAAAGGGATTCTCTGGTCAAATTCATCATCCAGTCATCAATTATGGAAGTTGTCCAGGTCCTTAAGCAGTAGAAAAAGCCCCAGATCATCACTCTACCACCACTATGTTGGACTGTTGATATGTTAGTTTAATGAAATGTTATGTTAGTTCTATGGCAGATGGGTACAAAAAGTTCCAACTTTGGTCTCATCAGTTGACAGAACATTTTCCCAAAAGTCTTGGCGATCACCGAGATGTTTTGGGGCAACAGTAAGATGAGCTTTTTCTCTCAGAATCAGAATCAGAAGACTTTATTTATCCCCAAGGGGCAATTAACAAACAACAGAGCAGCATAACGAAGATGAGGACAATAAGAACAGGCAATAAGAGTGAAATAATAAATACACAGAATATACAGTATATACAGTTTTGTTATTCTTGAATTATGAACACTAATATAACTGAGGCACAGAAGAATTGGAGAATTGGCCTTTGATCAGTGGTCTTTGATCAGTGGGTTTTGGTCAGTGGTTGTTGATCAATGGTCATGAGAATTTGCATAACTAAGATTAAGGAACTGACCTCCCAGCCCATTGTTCCTTCAGTGGGCTGGTTTCAGTCATTATGTAAATGTACTGTTTATAAGATTGGGGAAACCTGCAGTCAGCTGAGACTGAAGAAGTCACTTGGATGGGTGACGAAACGTTTCTCCCACAAAACGCTACGTCCAGATGAACAGAATCAACTTTTTGGAGAAGAATTGGAGTTGTTTAGATGTTGCGGGCTCTTTTGTGACCTCCTGGATGAGTTATCAGTGCATTCTTGGAGTAATTTTGGTAGCCCAGTGACTTCTAGGTTTCTTCATTCGGTAGTAATGGCTCTCACCTTGGTTCACTGAAAGCCTTGAAAATGGCTTCTAGACCGACACGCGTTAATAACTTTGTTTCTCGGCCGTTTCTTTAGATTTTAACCCAATGCTCTGTGGGTTTTTTTTTTTTTGTCGTTGTTGTTTTTAGATCTTTTACCCAATTTCACTTTTTTTTTAGAAAGCTTCTATTTAAGTAATTTCTTGATCCAACAGGTCTGGCAACAAGCAGGTCCAATTTATCTATGATTTAATTACTTCAAATTAAATTACTTTTTCACACGAGTTCACACGAGGTTGGGATATGTTTTTCCCTTTAAGAACTGAATCATTATTTAAGAACTGCATTTTGTATTTTACTTGTGTTGTCTTTGTGAACTATTAAACATTGTTTGATGATCTGAAACATGGAAATGTGATAAATGTGCAAAAAAAAATCAGGAAGGAGGTAAATACTTTTCCATACTGCTGTATGTAAGAACTACAAAATGTTTTGTAGTTCTTTTCTTTAAGATGTACTGTACATTTGTGATGAAAGTGATGAAAGTATTCATTTTAAATAGGTGTGAAGTTAGATGTGCACTTGAATGATCTCATATGGTTTGTGCCACTGCGTATCGTTACTAACTATCAGAATCAGAATCAGAAAGGGTTTTATTGCCAAATGTTGAGCAGGTTTACAACATTAGGAAATTGCTGCGGTGCTTCAGTGCAAACATACTGTCATAAATTACGTTTAAATAGACATGAAAATAAAAATAAGAATAAGAATTAAAAGTGCTACGTAGAAAGATATATACATGAGTGCAGGTGGTGATCAGTGCCAAAACATGGAATGATGCAGTGAACACAGCGTAGGGTCATGTGTTAGTGGTGGGGACAGTCGTACATTTATTGTTCATGTGTCCAACAGCAGAGGGGAAGAAACTGTTCTTATGGCGAGAGGTTCTGGTGCGAATGGACCGGAGCCTCCTGCCTGAGGGGAGCAGGTCAAACAGACTGTGTCCAGGGTGAGAAGAGTCAGCTGAGATCCGAGCTGCACGCCGCAGTGTCCTGGAGGTGTACAGGTCCTGCAGAGATGGGAGTCTACAGCCAATCACCTTCTCAGCAGAGCGCACAACACGCTGCAGTCTCTGTTTGTCCCTGATAGTGGCTCCAGCGTACCACACGGTGATGGAGGAGGTGAGGATGGACTCGATGATTGCGGTGTAGAATTGCATCATCGTCCGTGTTGGCAGGTTGAATTTCTTCAGCTGCCTCAGGAAGTACATCCTCTGCTGGGCTTTCTTGATGACGGAGGTGATGGTGGGCTCCCACTTCAGGTCCTGAGTGATGGTGGTACCCAGGAAGCGGAATGAGTCCACAGAGGTGATGGGGGTGTCAGTCAGGATGATGGGGGGGAGTGGGGCTGTGTGCTTCCTGAAGTCCACAATAATCTCCACTGTCTTCTGGGCATTCAGCACCAGGTTGTTGTGGCTGCACCAGGACACCAGACGTTCAACCTCCCTCCTGTAGGCAGACTCATCCCCGTCTGAGATGAGCCCAATAACGGTGGTGTCATCTGCAAACTTGATTAGCTTGACAGACTGGTGGGTGGAGGTGCAGCAGTTGGTGTACAGGGAGAAGAGCAGAGGAGAAAGAACACAGCCCTGAGGGGAGCCGGTGCTGATGGTCTGGGAGTCCGAGACATTCTTTCCCAGCCTCACATGCTGCTTCCTATGTAAATTCTCCCATGACTACATTGTATTTTAATGGCAGTATAAAGAATTAAAATGAAAAAATAAAAATAAAAATTTCTGGAAAAGGAAAGGAAAGCCACCTTAATTGATGGTCTCTATTAATATTTTCCTTCAGTAGGCCTACGTTATATTTTGTTAATAATTCCAGAACAGAGTCTGCCATGTGTAGTGCAGACCGGGGCACTGGTATGAAAAATAGTCAAATGAGAGACAGAAAAGCTCCATAAGTTACAAAAAGAAATCGTATAATTAAACATGGTCAGAGCTATTAATAGCACCAGTATTCATAACATGAATAAAAATGTTTTTTTATTCATTATTAGAGCAGTACAACTACCTTATTTTATTTGCTATTAATATCAGTTTCTTTTGTGTTTGTGAATTAACTATATATTAAACTTGGATAAATTCAATTTTATTTATATAGCACCAAGCCAAAACAACAGCTGCCTCAAGGTGCTTTATATTGGGGCGCCTCTGTCAGTGCGCCCCAGGGTGGCTGTGGCTACAATGTAGCTGCCATCACCAGTGTGTGAATGTGTGCGTGAATGGGTGGATGACTGGATATGTAAAGCGCTTTGGGGTCCTTAGGGACTAGTAAAAGCGCTATATAAATACAGGCCATTTACCATTTTACCATTTGTAAGGTAAAAAACATACAATAGCTGACCAAAACAATCAGACAGCCCCCACTTGGCAACAGTGGGAAGGAAAAACTTTTAACAGGAAGAAAGCTCTGGTAGATCCAGGCTCGGGGAGAGGCAGCTATCTGCTGTGACCAGCTGGTGGTGAGGGAAGACAGACAGATTTGCACATTTGCTTCAAGTTCTTTCTTTTGAAATCTCTCTGTGTGAAAAGGGCATTCACATAAACTGGGCATACGCTTTAATAAAAGGTGTGGCTATGAGAGACCTGCAGAAATTATGTAATAGAATCGTGTCAACATAATACAAAATATTCCATGGGACGCACAAGTGTTCGTTAACTTGTGCAATGATTTTTGAAACAGTTCATGAGTAGGCAGCATAACTGCTAATAGGTTTTTTCTCTGCATGTGCATTGTGTTTTTTCCCCACTGTACTGTACATTTGTTGACTCACATCCTGTGTTTGATACTTTAAAAAGAAGCATCAAACATTTCCACATTTTCCTTCTCTCCTTCTACGTTCACACAGACACACAGTTTTCTGTCCCTCTGCCTTGATCCTTCTCCATTTCCATCTGTCCCTCTCTGTCTCTCTCCCCCACCCCTTCCATCCATCCTTCTCTCTAGTGGCGCTGGACACACAGGTAGTGAAGCAGCAGGCGGTGTGGTGCTGGATAATTACCTAGTGTTTGGAGCTCCACAGGAGCCTGGGCCATCCGGGGAGAGGAGGAGGGGGGACAGCGGCAAGCCTGGCTGTATTTATAATGCACTCCGCTAACAGTACACTCCAACACTTTGCCAGTGGAAATGCAGGCCCAAATAAATGGGCTTTTGTTGCCACCTGAAAAGGAAACGTAAGAAAATGCACTTTTCATCTGCCTCTTTACCCCTCATTTTTCATGCTGCTGACTCTCAGCCATACCCACCCCCCCACTCCTGCTGTTTCTCCCTTCATTTACCTGCAAATTCCGCCCCCAGACAGTTTTACACAAGACAATTTTACACAAGAAAACATAGTGTAGAGATGCTTATGACTGGGATTAAGTTTGTTTGTTTGTTTGCCTGAATGGTGCTGAGGCTTTGTGCACACCATGGGAAATATGATCCATAGCTGTCAAGAAAAGCAGATGAGGTGATGAACAAATACTCATAAAAATGCACACAAACACACACACACACACACACACACACACACACACACACACACACACACACACACACACACACCAGTCACATATCTGTGACTTCAGAGGACATTTAAATTCCTGGAGACAATGAAAAACTGAGTTATGCTATCAATACTTGCTTTTTGCTACCATAAAATACGTAACCATAATTTGACTGTGTGAATCTCAGGCTATATAAAAAGACCAACATAGCCATGACATTGCTACATGCCTTCTGAACGCCACATTTTTAACCTGCAAGATTTATAAAAGAACCAGCCTAAAGGTGCAAATAGAATTTTAGCTGCTTTCATGTTGGAGTTTTTTTTAGCCCAAAACATCTCTCAAGGACAGGCAAAGTGCTGAGTTATCAGCTCAGGATATAGGATAGCTCCATAATTGGTGCAAAGACACAGATCAACAAAATACTACAATTTCAAAGCACAAACTTTAATGTTCTCACCAGTGTTGGTCAAGTTACTTGAAAAAAGTAATCAGTAACTAATTACTGATTACTTCCCCCAAAACTAATTCCGTTACTTTACTGATTACTTATTTTCAAAAGTAATTAGTTACTTAGTTACTTTTCAAAAACACGATTTACAACCTGAATAGGTGATAAAGCGAGAGATCTTTCAGCCCAATTCTACTTTTTCTGCATAATCCATCATACAAAATGTAATCAAATGGAAAAGTCTCTTTTTTTTTTTAAACTTGTTTTATTAGTTGTAATCTTTTAACTTTATGCATCAAGCGAAAATTAAATTATATGGAACATTCTCTGACTGGAAGAAATTTATTTAACATTTAAACCTATTTTCTGCACATTCCAGCACATAAAATAAAATATTTTTTGTGTTTACACTCAGTCTTTCAAATAGATGCCAGTGAAACACAGCAGAAAATAAATAAAATCAATAACTCAGCAGTCCTGTTGCTCTATTTTCACCTGTATAGCAGGCGGATGTGTGCCCTGGTGCAGGTGTGCTGCAGCGGTCAGTGGAAGAATCCGCAAGTTTGTCTGTGAATTTCCCATCCCCAGGTAGCGCACTCGGTGCTTGCTCGGAAGTTAAGGGGGGTTTTCGCTGTAAAAAGAAGTTTTCTTCACACGCAGTCAACAGCGGACACTAATGTTTTTGTCACTTTTTACAGAATCAAACTCAAAATAAGGTCAGTACTTCCACGCTTTAAACGCTGCACGCTCATGCTCTCTCCCGCACTCGATATATAATCCATTGTTGATCTGCACACAGCTGTTGCCACGAATGTCGCACTCGCTTACGTCATTGTCATGAGACACTCTCGCAAAAAAAATCACGGTTTTAGTAAGGCAGTAATGCAGCGTGCTTACGGGAACGTAACAGTAATCTAATTACCTTTTTTGCAATAGTAATCCCTTACTTTACTCGTTACTTGAAAAAAGTAATCGGATTACGCGTTACTGCCCACACTGTAAACCCCAACAGTCTACCTGACTTATAAAGTTTGTGGATATAACAATTAAAATTCCTCACAAAGTTGAAACAACTTAAAACTTTTCTGTTCGGTTAACGATTCAAACAGTTATAATTGTACATGGCTTAGAAGTTAAGAGTAAATACTGCTTTCTTAATTATGATTTTTGAGTAAATGTTTTTTTCCGAGCTCCGCATGTGGACGTCATGACGTCATGACGTCTTCTCTCTAACCTGAACGACGTTGACAGAAAATTCTGTTCAATATGGCTGCCCTTCTCGAGCGACTGGAGAGCACATTTGGAGAAACTTGTAAGTAAAACGGAACCTTCGTTATGTTTATTTTTTCCGTAAAAAAGCAAGTATATTAATATGTTGCAGCCAATAACTTGTTTTCGAATGCGCTGTTGTGTTAAAAAGCACAGACCCAGGTGGTGAATAGTTGTTCGCGGTTGTTCGCGCTCTTTTTCAAACATAGATTATGTCGTCAGTTTTACAGTTTTAACCGATTAAAACACAGTTTTACGAAGAATCCCACATAAAGAAAGGGTCTTAGTGATATTTTAACGACCCCTTGCCAACGCAAGAAAGTTGGCGTTTTTACAACAGCAGCCTCATTGTTCGGCAGGTTTTTTTTTTTTTCTTCTCATTAGCATCATTCAAAAGTGACTTAGCTAGCAGTGGCAACTTCTATCTAAAACAATTGAAATATAGCAAGGTGTTGTATATTTAGTGTGCTGATAAGGTTTTCAATATTTTTATTTTTTCTTCCAAGGCTGAAGGCCAAAGACAAAAAGACAGAAGAAAAAAAAATTCAGACTGCAATTAATTTCAGGTGGAGACAGTAAACACAGGTGAGTTGAAAGATCTATTGAAGAAACCATTCATTAAGTCCCTTAAGGTGAAGATTTCATATATTGATAATGATAAAATTAACACAAATTAAAAGTTTCACTGATAAACACACAATTTTTCCTTGCTTTGAACCCCATGTTCTATATAGATCACAGCTCTGATCTGGAGAACACTATTTTAAAATACTGTGTAGGGTTTTTGTCAAATGATTAAGAAACATACTCTCTGTCACAAGAGACAGAAAGGTTGTATCTTAAAAGAAAAGTCTCCAAAATTTAGTAGAGTCTGATGTCATGCAGTTTCATAAACATGTATTCTCCCCAAAGAATGACACCTGAAAACTTTGCGTTAAATGAACTTTTCTTTTCCCTTTTTAGGAGGCGCCTGATATCAACGTGAAACGCACTGCAGTACTTCGTGCCCTTCCTGTATACCTGCGGGAGGAGGACCCAGAATTCTTTTAGACATGTAATGTAAGTGTATTTTTGCATTACTTAAATTCTGCCAGTAAGATAAAATGCTATGGATTTTTTTTAAATACAACTTAATACCCTAGCAGCTACCAAATTGTACAAACAAAATACCCTCTCTGTAGAAAACCCACACACACACAGGTCAGGAGCAGGGCACAGGCGTATCACAGCACTATGGCTATGCTGCAGGTGGCCCAAAAACCAGGCTGAAGTCAAGATTTAGTTTCTTTTTGAGATAAAGTCATGAAATAAAAAATTACTTTTTTTTTTTAGAAAAATAATAAAAATACAAATTATGTAATGCAAGAAGCTAACACGTTAATGTACATTTTTCAAAAAAAGTAGAGTACCCTAACTCGTTACAAAGTAACCCACTACACTGCTGAATGTTTTGCTAGATTACAGGTCATGCTTGTCACATTCTCTCAAACCAACCTTACTTATTTAATTGGGGCGATCGTGGCTCAAGAGTTGGGAGTTCGCCTTGTAATCAGAAGGTTGCCGGTTCGAGCCCTGGCTCCGACAGTCTCGGTCGTTGTGCCCTTGGGCAAGACACTTCACCCGTTGCCTACTGGTGGTGGTCAGAGGGCCCGCTGGTGCCAGTGTCCGGCAGCCTCGCCCCTGTCAGTGCGCCCCAGGGTGGCTGTGGCTACAATGTAGCTGCCATCACCAGTGTGTGAATGGGTGTGAATGTCTGGATGACTGAATGTGTAAAGCGCTATACAAATACAGGCCATTTACCATTGATACTGTGTCTATTCCAGGCGGACGCATTGGATGAGTCGACCCTCATTGACACTCCAGTTGCCTTTCTCACAGTGGTTACCGACGGCGCTTCCCAGTCCAGTCCATTTTACTTCCTCAAGCATGGCTGTTTTGGTGAAAGGCGACTAGGTGATGCGTGATATTCCCAGATTTGCAAATGCATTTGCTTTATTGTTTGGCTTGATCTATGCTCTGCATTTAGACTACCCCAGGAAGCTGGTTCACACATTTGCCTTAGTCCAAAATATCTTCATGGGGCTTGATGACGGCAAACCCCTGAAACCCCTGCCTACATGCTCTTAAGGAATATAAGGCAATGTTTGTTAGGACACGCACTCTGTTACTGAGCACTTTGTTTGAAGCACTTTAAGCACTTTAAGTTTACTACAGGCTTTGGGTGGATTTAACTCCATCAGTTTACCTAATTTTCCTATACTTGACTGCCTTATCTGGTTATTTGGAAGCTGATCGTCTTTGTACCCATTTTAAAAAATTGTTTTTCATTTCTATTTAAAAAAAAGTGATTAGTATTTGACTTTTTGTTTTGCATTTTTGTGTATTTTGAGAAAGATGCAATTAGGACTGATGTCGCCCTTTGTGAGTTTATAAAAAGATAAATGTTCTACACAGAATTTATAATGCTCACTTTATGGTGCCGATGTCCATGTTAGTTGTTTTATAAAAACATTTGTGATGTTTTTAAATTTTCATGAAAAAATGTTAAATAAACAAAATGTAAAGTAACTGAATTTCCGTACTTTTTTTTTTTTTAGTAGTCTACACTCACAACATAAATATCTTTTAATTAATAATCAGATAATTTGAGTTTAGGTTGTAATATAATTGCATTGTGTTGCATCAAAATAATAAACTACAAGAAACACAAAAATATTGAAATTAAAGTATACAGTCTTTGAGTAAAGCTCAATTAATAAAATATAAAATATAATTTAAAATTTTTAGGTTAACAATAAATACAAATTTTGAGTACCCCATACTTAGAAGATATGAGTTTTTGTACTTAAATCTTTTGAGGTAATCAGTTTCCACAAAAGTTTTAAGTTCAGTCAACTTGTTCGGGTTTACAGTGCATCTCTGGTTCTCACACCTAGCAAGACATATTTTCAGTCAAATAACTAAAAAAAAAAAAAAAAAACAAGGCCTCCAAAAGACACCAACAGCTCAAACACAGTAATTAGGTCCAGTTTTGTAACTCTGGTTGTAATATAGATAAGAACAGATAGCAGACCATGTTCCTAACTTTAAACTTTAGCACAAGGTAGGTTTGGAGTCAGAAGTTACTATATTTGGATTACAGGTAAGTTATTAGCTGAGTCAATATTGGTTAGCAAGCTAAGTTAGCACACGCACAGGCATAGATAGATCAAATAATTTTTTTGATATTTCAATTAAATTGGCCCAAAATGGCCCAAATATGGCTAAATCTACTTGTGAGACCTATCTACCTAACATACATGTCAATCAAAACAATCACAACCTTACCCAACCCAGCCATCACACTATTGTAATGCAGGTGGAAACAACGACCTGAGACATTTTTTTTGTACCAGGCTAAAAATAAGTTAAGTTTTTCAATTTAATATGGTTGTTTAAGGGGGCTGACTCACTTTTGGAGCAATCTCAAGTGGCCACAAGGGAAGGTGCACACAAAAACACACACACACAAAAAAAAAACTGGAAAACCTGGCAATCTGAGTATGGCCAAACAAATCCCAAGAAAAAGGCATTTTGTTTGGTGCTCATCAGCCAAATGAATAATGGAGCCTTCTAACTAGATTCTCAGTGAAACCACAATGCACCTGACCCACTGAAGTGGAGTGGAGTGGGCAAGCGCAGCGCCAGCAGCAGCATCCGGTTGGCCAGTTGTCCAGACTCCATTAGCCTAGAAGAGCCATCAGTGAGGATTAGACAGGAGCCCTTTTCAATCCTCATCCAGCGTAACATCCAAGCCCCCCCCTTCTCCTAACCCCCGTCCCTCGCCAGCTCTCTGAGCATGAGCCAGGTTTTCCTGACTGGGCCACAAGCTCGGCCAGAGCCCTCATGTCTCTGGAGCCTCTGCCACTCTCCGCTTTAGCCTCAGCTGCTGGAGATGTTGTCCCTAATTAACAAGGGATTAAGCCATCATCTCGGCTTGTAATACAGCCTGGATGGGAATTCCAATATGGATGCTGGGATGAGGGGGGGGGGGGGGGGCTGAGGGTAAGGGAGATTGGACCGGGTAGAAAGAGAGAAAGGGAGAGAAACTAGTGGCGTTTAGCAGCTCAGTAAATTACTCTTGACCCGTAGGACTGAGGGGAGTCTATCGGCACGGCAAGCTGGCTGCCAATTACAACAGCTCAGGCCTGCCAAAAGTTTTATTGGGTGGAGGGCGGGGGCAAGTTAGGAGGTGATTGCTGTGCATATGCGTGTGTGTGTGTTGGGGGGGGGGGGGTTCATTTTTAATGGCCTTTCACCATATTACTTTCTGTCAGGATTGGAAGTGTTTGCATTTGGAGGGATATTGACATAATTATGATGAGAATTTGATGGAGGTTGAAAATGAAAATAGAACTTTTTTTTACAGTCCCCACAAGCCACTGTGTTCATTACACTGTCAGACAGAAATGTTTTATTCAGCTTTGTCTCCACTGACTGCTAAGATTTGGTGTCTGCTATCCCCACATCATTACATTTACAATCAGTCTTACCACTTTTGTTAGTATTACAATTAATAATAATGTTACTGTCAATGTTTTTTATAGCAATAATAGCACTTTTAATAATCATTGTAAATATCTATAACCCAAACTAAAAGTCATTTCATTATTTTTCTAGACATGTGCTGTCCCTAATCCTTCCTACCAACAATCAAAAGTGAGGGTGACGAACTAAAGTCCATACAGTCTCTTACTACGGTTGGGCTACTATTTATGACCAGATCTTCATGCAAGTCTCTGGAAGAATGTTCTTTCAGCAGTATTATGAATTTCAGTTTTTTATGCTTGAATATTTAGTATGGTTTTTAACTGACCTAAAAAAACATGATGCATTAATTTTTGTACAAGGATATTCTTAAATATTGAACATGATTCAAATGATAAAGAAATAAATAAATGGGAAAATACAAGTGAGGTTGATGGTGTTGAGTTCGGCCCACACCGGGGTGCCTGTCTCATTAGGCATCTAGGTGAAGAGGCCTAGGTCACAGTAGGCTTGTGTGCCTTCGAAGATTTATGTGATACTCAGGGGGAGGACAATAGAGAGCCAGTGCCCGCTGACCACCAACAAGAGAACAAGTGAGAGAAAATCTCGCTTGCAGGGAAACAAAAGTAACTGTTGATGGGATGATCCTTCCTCAGGTTCACCAAGGAAAGCGTTTATGAATTTATTCCTAGACCTTGCTGACCAATGGCTGTTTCATCTTAGCATGAGTTGAACTACACAGGGAGTGAATTTGGGTTTGTAGGAAGAGCTGAAGTGCATCATTGTAACGAAAGGGATGTGCTTGATCAGAAGATCAGTACACTGAGACAATGATAAGGTCCCCCGTGGTACAATGCTGGATTCACCAAATTCTGACGCTACCGTTCAAATGTGGCAGAAGAAATCTCCACTGGTTTTCATCGTCTTCTACTTTCTAACTTTGGTGCAAATTGTAGCCTCAGTTTCCCGCTGCCAGGAGTCGTGTCTGGTTAGGTCGTCTTCTGCTGTAGCTCATCTGCTTCAAGGTTGCCTGTGTTGTGCATTCAGAGCTGTTCTTCTGCATACCTTTGAGTTACTAATGCCTTCCTATCAGCTTGAAGTAGTCTTGTCATTCTCTTCTGAACTCTGAGATCAGCAAAGCATTTTCAGTTAAGATAAGATAAGATAAGATAACCTTTATTAGTCCCACACGTGGGAAATTTGTTTTGTCACAGCAGGAAGTGGACAGTGCAAAAGTTATGAGGCAAAAATTAGAATACAATAAGAATAAATACAGTACACAACTGTACAGAATAGAATAAAATAAAATACTATATACAGTAGAATAAAATAAAATAAATATACAATAAGATAAAAATAGAATACAAATACAAATACTATATACAACTGAGTAAAAATACAACGATGACAGAAAGGATTATTGCACTTAGTATTATTGCATATGTATGGATGTGTGTGCTTGATCAGTTAAAGTCTTTATTATGGAGTCTGACAGCAGTGGGGAGGAAAGACCTGCGAAATCTCTCCGTCCCACACCGTGGGTGCCGCAGTCTCCCACTGAAGGAGCTGCTCAGTGCTGTCACAGTCTGCTGCATGGGGTGGGAGATGTTGTCCATCAGGGATGACAGCTTAGCCGCCGTTCTCCTGTCACTCACCACCTCCACTGGGTCCAGAGGGCATCCTAGAACAGAGCTGGCCCTTCGGATCACCCTGTTCAGTCTCTTCCTGTCCCCAGCAGAGATGCTGCCGCCCCAGCAGACCACACCATAAAAGATAGCAGAAGCCACAACAGAGTCATAGAATTTCTTCAGGAGTGGGCCCTCCACCCCAAACGACCTGAGTCTCCGCAGCAGGTACAGCCTGCTCTGCCCTTTCCTGTAGAGGGCGTCTGAGTTATGAGTCCAGTCCAGTCTATTGTTCAGATGAACACCAAGGTACCTGTAGCTGTCCACAGCCTCAATGTCCATACCTTGGATGTTCAGTGGTTGCAGTGGAGAATGCTTGTGCCTGCGGAAGTCTACCACCAGTTCCTTGGTTTTACTGGCGTTGATCTGGAGGTAGTTCAGCTGGCACCAGTCCACAAAGTCTTGGGTCAGACCTCTGTACTCCTTGTCGTCCCCATCAGTGATGAGGCCGACTATTGCAGAGTCATCAGAGAACTTCTGCAGGAAGCACTGGGTGGAATTGTGGGAGAAGTCTGCAGTGTAGATGGTGAAGAGGAACGGAGCCAGAACCGTTCCCTGTGGGGCCCCCGTACTGCAGACGACCCTGTCCGACACACAGCCCTGAGTCCTCACATACTGTGGTCGGTCGGTGAGGTAGTCCAGGATCCAGGTAGTGAGGTGATGGTCCACTCCAGAGTTCTCCAGCTTGTCCTTTAGAACCGAGGGAAGAATAGTGTTGAAGGCACTGGAGAAATCAAAGAGAGAACTACCGCTCATTCTGAAGCTCAGGTTGTACTTTAGCAGGTATTTTTGACCATTCTTTAAAGAAATCTGTTACAGTGGGGCAAAAAAGTATTTAGTCAGCCACCGATTGTGCAAGTTCCCCCACCTAAAATGATGACAGAGGTCAGTAATTTGCACCAGAGGTACACTTCAACTGTGAGAGACAGAATGTGAAAAAAAATCCATGAATCCACATGGTAGGATTTGTAAAGAATTTATTCGTAAATCAGGGTGGAAAATAAGTATTTGGTCAATAACAAAAATACAACTCAATACTTTGTAACATAACCTTTGTTGGCAATAACAGAGGTCAAACGTTTACCATAGGTCTTTACCAGGTTTGCACACACAGTAGCTGGTATTTTGGCCCATTCCTCCATGCAGATCTTCTCGAGAGCAGTGATGTTTTGGGGCTGTCGCCGAGCAACACGGACTTTCAACTCCCGCCACAGATTTTCTATGGGGTTGAGGTCTGGAGACTGGCTAGGCCACTCCAGGACTTTCAAATGCTTCTTACGGAGCCACTCCTTTGTTGCCCGGGCGGTGTGTTTTGGATCATTGTCATGTTGGAAGACCCAGCCTCGTTTCATCTTCAAAGTTCTCACTGATGGAAGGAGGTTTTGGCTCAAAATCTCACGATACATGGCCCCATTCATTCTGTCCTTAACACGGATCAGTCGTCCTGTCCCCTTGGCAGAAAAACAGCCCCATAGCATGATGTTTCCACCCCCATGCTTCACAGTAGGTATGGTGTTCTTGGGATACAACTCAGTATTCTTCTTCCTCAAAACACGCCGAGTTGAGTTTATACCAAAAAGTTCTACTTTGGTTTCATCTGACCACATGACATTCTCCCAATCCTCTGCTGTATCATCCATGTGCTCTCTGGCAAACTTCAGACGGGCCTGGACATGCACTGGCTTCAGCAGCGGAACACGTCTGGCACTGCGGGATTTGATTCCCTGCCGTTGTAGTGTGTTACTGATGGTGACCTTTGTTACTTTGGTCCCAGCTCTCTACAGGTCATTCACCAGGTCCCCCCGTGTGGTTCTGGGATCTTTGCTCACCGTTCTCATGATCATTTTGACCCCACGGGATGAGATCTTGCGTGGAGCCCCAGATCGAGGGAGATTATCAGTGGTCTTGTATGTCTTCCATTTTCTGATGATTGCTCCCACAGTTGATTTTTTCACACCAAGCTGCTTGCCTATTGTAGATTCACTCTTCCCAGTCTGGTGCAGGTCTACAATACTTTTCCTGGTGTCCTTCGAAAGCTCTTTGGTCTTGGCCATGGCGGAGTTTGGAGTCTGACTGTTTGAGGCTGTGGACAGGTGTCTTTTATACAGATGATGAGTTCAAACAGGTGCCATTCATACAGGTAACGAGTGGGGGACAGAAAAGCTTCTTACAGAAGACGTTACAGGTCTGTGAGAGCCAGAGATTTTCCTTGTTTGAGGTGACCAAATACTTATTTTCCACCCTGATTTACGAATAAATTCTTTACAAATCCTACCATGTGAATTCATGGATTTTTTTTTCACATTCTGTCTCTCACAGTTGAAGTGTACCTCTGGTGCAAATTACTGACCTCTGTCATCATTTTAAGTGGAGGAACTTGCACAATCAGTGGCTGACTAAATATTTTTTGCCCCACTGTATGTATTTAGTAAAATCAGTTTATATTTTTGTGGTACTACTTTCTGTGTAAAGTAGAGAACACCAAGTGTGGCGTATGTGCGCATTGATATGCCTGTGCCTTTTCCACAACATGGTTAATAAAGTAAGTTACTAACAACCAAAAGGTGTTGTTACTTTACAAGTTAAGTTATAAGAGAGAACATAACACAATCAGTTGTTTGCATGTGCTTGGCTGTTTAAATAGTTGTGTTAACGAGTGGATGAAGGTGGTCCCTGACTTACTTTCCTCCTAAGGGGACACCCGGAACCAAAACACGCCAGCAAAATAGAACAGAATAACAGAGACACTGGATTCCCTCACCGTACCAAGGTCATGCTATTACTGCTTGAGTAGGCTTGGAGTGTAGGTTGGACCAACCTGGGGAGGAGTTTTTCCACAGCATATTCATTCTGGGCAGATTTTAGTCTTTTTTTGTTCATTTATTTTTGAATATTACTTATAATATTACTCATCTGTGTTGGAAATGGGCCACATAAATAAATCTGCCTTTCTTGGCCACAGTTACAGAAAAAAAATGCTATGATGGGTTAATAAAGAGTTCTTCTGATTTACTTCCACAACATTTTTTCCTGGCAAAAGCATAACCACCTTTCTCTTCTTTTCAACCCTTTCCTGCTCCAATGTATTTTGCTTTTTCTCAATAAATTCTTGTAACGATTACATACAGGGAGTGCAGAATTATTAGGCAAATGAGTATTTTGTCCACATCATCCTCTTCATGCATGTTGTCTTACTCCAAGCTGTATAGGCTCGAAAGCCTACTACCAATTAAGCATATTAGGTGACGTGCATCTCTGTAATGAGAAGGGGTGTGGTCTAATGACATCAACACCCTATATCAGGTGTGCATAATTATTAGGCAACGTCCTTTCCTTTGGCAAAATGGGTCAAAAGAAGGACTTGACAGGCTCAGAAAAGTCAAAAATAGTGAGATATCTTGCAGAGGGATGCAGCAGTCTCAAAATCGCAAAGCTTCTGAAGCGTGATCATCGAACAATCAAGCGTTTCATTCAAAATAGTCAACAGGGTCGCAAGAAGCGTGTGGAAAAACCAAGGCGCAAAATAACTGCCCGTGAACTGAGAAAAGTCAAGCGTGCAGCTGCCAAGATGCCACTTGCCACCAGTTTGGCCATATTTCAGAGCTGCAACATCACTGGAGTGCCCAAAAGCACAAGGTGTGCAATACTCAGAGACATGGCCAAGGTAAGAAAGGCTGAAAGACGACCACCACTGAACAAGACACACAAGCTGAAACGTCAAGACTGGGCCAAGAAATATCTCAAGACTGGTTTTTCTAAGGTTTTATGGACTGATGAAATGAGAGTGAGTCTTGATGGGCCAGATGGATGGGCCCGTGGCTGGATTGGTAAAGGGCAGAGAGCTCCAGTCCGACTCAGACACCAGCAAGGTGGAGGTGGAGTACTGGTTTGGGCTGGTATCATCAAAGATGAGCTTGTGGGGCCTTTTCGGGTTGAGGATGGAGTCAAGCTCAACTCCCAGTCCTACTGCCAGTTTCTGGAAGACACCTTCTTCAAGCAGTGGTACAGGAAGAAGTCTGCATCCTTCAAGAAAAACATGATTTTCATGCAGGACAATGCTCCATCACACGCGTCCAAGTACTCCACAGCGTGGCTGGCAAGAAAGGGTATAAAAGAAGAAAAACTAATGACATGGCCTCCTTGTTCACCTGATCTGAACCCCATTGAGAACCTGTGGTCCATCATCAAATGTGAGATTTACAAGGAGGGAAAACAGTACACCTCTCTGAACAGTGTCTGGGAGGCTGTGGTTGCTGCTGCACGCAATGTTGATGGTGAACAGATCAAAACACTGACAGAATCCATGGATGGCAGGCTTTTGAGTGTCCTTGCAAAGAAAGGTGGCTATATTGGTCGCTGATTTGTTTTTGTTTTGTTTTTGAATGTCAGAAATGTATATTTGTGAATGTGGAGATGTTATATTGGTTTCACTGGTAAAAATAAGTAATTGAAATGGGTATATATTTGTTTTTTGTTAAGTTGCCTAATAATTATGCACAGTAATAGTCACCTGCACACACAGATATCCCCCTAAAATAGCTAAAACTAAAAACAAACTAAAAACTACTTCCAAAAACATTCAGCTTTGATATTAATGAGTTTTTTGGGTTCATTGAGAACATGGTTGTTGTTCAATAATAAAATTATTCCTCAAAAATACAACTTGCCTAATAATTCTGCACTCCCTGTATAATTATTTTTATATCCATTTATATATTATTTATATTTGTATTTTGATATACATTTCACCCAAAATATTTCCAGTTTTCATTGATCATTATGAGTGATCATTATGGGTTATAACTCTGAATTTATTCGTTTTCAGGATGCATTTGTAATTTTAAGCCTTTTCTCAACCAGAGACATTATCAGGAACTTCTTACCCGAGTTAAGGAGATAAAGAACAGCACGTTTTTTTTTTTGTTTTAGATCAAATAAATTTGTGACATGTAATTTGCAAATCCACTTCTTAGACTCCAAATCAGAGGAGCACAGAATCCAGGTAATTGTTTAAAATTTGATTGTGATGACTTGAGATTTCATGTCATATGCTGGTGCTGGCTGGTCCACAGTGTGTCATGAAGCTTAGTGTCAGTGCAGCATATACCAGATTTTAGAGCTTTTCTTGCTTACATCTGCTGACAAGCTTTGTAAAGATGCCGATTTCATTTAAACTCCAATGGATACATCAGAGAGTAAAATCTAATGCAATGAGGGTGCTGCACCAAAAGCCTCCTTGTGGTTACTACACTGTAAAAAAAAAACGTGCTGTTTTTACAGGAAAACCCTGGCAGCTGGGGTTACCAGGGACTTCCTGTAAAAACGCTTTACAGATGCAACTTGTAAATTGATTTACAGTGAATGAATCTCAGATTAAAACTGTTAAATCTACAGGAAAAAGAAGTTAATTTCACACATAGATGTGATATATAAATACACTATTTCCTGTATCTTTTACAAGTAATAAATGCTTTTTGTGGATCCATAAACTGCAAAATTAACAGGGAAATATCGTACAAAGAACTAATTTAAAATGGTAGAACTACGGTGAAACTGTGCATATTAAATGGAGCTGCTCTGTAAATTATACATAAAATCTATGCTGAATATTATATGTTTTAATGTAAAATTTTAACCATAACCCAGCAAATTTCTTACTGCTACGCCTACACCCAAACATGCAAAAATACACATGAGAAAACACAAGAGAGGAAAATATCACTTTTGGGAAATTTATTTTGCAGCCACATTAGCAAAATGACAGCAAATGGATCCATTTTTCCAACTAACACAATATGCAAGGCACACAGCAACTACACAATTCAATCAAAATATAGGCTATAAAAGCTGTGGAACATTCCTGCAAAGCAAGAACCATGTTCATGAAACAAGCATTTGTTAGACCCTCCACCAGAAAAAGTTAAATAACCTGTTAAGACTTTAAAACAAAAAACACATATTGTGCCAAAAATGATCATAATCACCGTGCAACGCAACACGCACCCTGCTGTCACCACAACCATGGCCCTGGTCAGAAAACATCAGCAAAACCACGTGGTGAAACAAACCTACACATGTGGTCTAGAAACACTGCAGTAGCAGCATGTTGTTTTTTTTCTTTTCTTATGTAAATAAAGAACATTCCTACAAAGAAAGAACATCTTCATGAATTGGCTTCATGCATTCGACCAGTAAAAGGTTCCAGTACACATTGTGGAACAAAATTAACAAAGTAAAACTAACAGTCCACAGAGAGTCAAGATTTAGGCTTAGCGCCACTCGTGGTCGGCGAGATCCTAAATCAGGATGAGGACTCGAGGGTTCACACTGAGACGACGCTTTGAGTTTTTGTTCTCTACTTTGGTTCCTTTTTCTGGGTTTATGGAGAAGAAACACCTGTAGAATAACAATCATATAAAAGTTTATTAAGCATTTTTATAATTGATCAGTTAAAATACACATACAAAGTAAGTAAAAATTAAGTATATACATATATATACAGTCATGGCCATGACCACGTTCAAGACAAAGTATAACCAAAATGCTGTGGGGAAGTGAACAATGCATGGTCAAAAGTATTGGCACCCTTCACGAGTGTCTTCTGCAGTGATATGTCACACTTTAGCATTGTTAAAATCCAAAGCAAAGGTTATAGGTAGTCAGACGTCAGTTGACGCTTGGTCTAGCCCTGAGTCTCGGCCAGGCTTGGACCCAGATTCAGACTGTTAATGTATTTAAAAAAACCAAACAAACAAAAAAAACAACAACAAAAAACAGAAAAAACAACTGAAACCGGCTCCAAAGCCGACCGAGACTCAGAGCCAGACCTGGACTCGAACCACATCAAAGCCAGACTCCAGATCCCAGAGTCTCAGTTATAAGAAATAACAAAGCCATATTTGTTCACCTCTGAAGAAACTCTAAAGTGGAAGCCAGCTCAGATGGATAATGGATGTTGAAATTGTAGTAGCTCCCGAACATGAGGCACAGTGCAGAAATGAAGGAGGATATGTTTGTGCTGACGAGGTGCCGATCAACACTCAGCATGTATCTTCTTGAGGAATAGCAGGACTGTCCTGTGAAGAAATTATTTAACAGGTTATATCAATAAACACGGCAGTCACATGACATTCTATAAAAAATGCACTTAAAAAAAAAGAGAGAGAGAGAGCTATGAAACAGACTTACCACACATGATAATAGTGGGTGTCAGAGGCACTTGCTCCAGTTGTACCTCATCTGCCAGACATGTATCTTCAACACAGAGAAGCATGGACTCCTCCTTCTCTTCAAAGTAGCTGAGTAGCTGTTTAAGGTAAAAGAGACACATGTTTCTGAGATAAGAATGACTATCCTTCTCTGGCATATCACTGGCTGAACTAGCAGATGCCATGGTTTCATGTGTGTTTTCTGAATATTCTGTACTGTCATTTGGGGGCTGAGGACGAGATTCCTTGTACATGTCATCAATACCATCTGGGGAACAAGCTTTATGCTTCTTACACATGTGAGAAGTAAATGATGACTTTTTTGTAAACATATGCTTACAACCACTTACTGGACATGACACAGACCTGCCCCCTGCAATATGATCATTTAAGTGAGACACTAGCTCTTTCACTGTTTGAAAATGGCGGGCACATAATGAAACTGCACATTTTAAATCTGCAACAAGAGCTTTAGGAGTAGCTTGAAGTGCAGGTGCATTGTGCACACGATAAAAATGCCCCTTGAAAGCAGAGTACGTGGTGAATGTTTGGCTGCAATTGGCGCCAACACATTTAAAAATACAACAAGGCTCATTCTTATGCACTCTGCAATGTAGTACATAGCCTCTTAATGTGACCAATACCTTTTTACAAAAGACGCAGATGATCATTTTTAGTATTTCTAAAGTTTGCCTGTGCTTTTCAGCTGAACTAGCATGCTAGCGCTAGGTTATGAGCCTTGGTCTAAATATCAACTGGTGCTTTTATCTCGAAAAAACGTCGCCAAGATATTGAACTTACCGTGCAGACTTTCTGACGAACAAACACAGATCCTCAAAAAACACTTGAAATCGTATGTTTGTAATTTGTCCTAACAACGTAGTTGCTGAAAGTTCGATGTTTTCTTCTCCCGTCTTCTCTCTCGTGCTGGCTCGTTAGCTATAGTCGTGAACTAGGCGCTCTTCTCCTCCCGCCCTCACGTCATTATCCAATCAGAGACGAGCTTCAGATGCACATTCAAAATTAGGCGCGCTCAGTGCAACTGTGAGTGGCCTGAAGTAGCTTACAGCTCTGTGGAGATGAGGCACCATAGAGATTCTATGGGAGGCACTGTAAGTTTGTTTAGCCTTTAATAATGAGACATTGCTGACCTAACCCAAAAAAGTATTCTAGTCTAAGTATCACATTGCAATTAAAAGAAACATAAAGAATACAAGCATTATGACAGAAGCATTACTTAGTCGTTAAATAATAATTTCTTATTGGTTACCCTACAATAGGCTGCAAATGATTTAAGAAAAAAACATGATGTAAACAATTTTAATTGTATATTTTTATATAGCCTATAAATGGAGAGGCAACCTCTCAGGTTCACAATGACATCTTCTGTGAAAACATTTTTATTAGTCCAATCCATGACTTTGCATCATTTCATGAATCATGTTAAAAGTAGGCCCAGTACATCCATGCAGTTGTAAAGTGACTTACATATACGTCATGTGTTTTTAAGAAAAACTGACTAAAACTGTGATTTTTACAGTATTTGCATGTCAAATTAACATGATTGTTTGGTTATGAGTATTACGGTGTTTCACTGTTTTTATTCACAGTATTTGTAGTTTTAACCAATAAATTTGATTATAATCACACATTCATGTTGTAAATATAACAGGAACATTCTGTTTAAAGGTTTACAATAATTCACTGTGATCGAAACAGGAAAGTTGTGTTTTGAGGTTTACTATACATTTCTGTAGGGGTTTTACATGGTTTTTATGTCAATTTCACTGCCCTTTTTTACAGTGTATGGTCGGCAGCAGATTACTATCAAACCACTGAATGGAAGTTGAAAATTGAGTTTTCTTTATCACTGAAAACAACACATTGGGTTTGTATCACATTCACACAGGTTCGCTACTGCTAAGCGAGTAGTTAGGAATTCAAGTGAGCATTTTCCATACATAGCAACTGCAACAATCTTGAGGAGGTTTTCTATACGCCTATACCAGTGTTTTCCAACTACTGTGCCGCGGCACATAGGTGTGCTGTGAGAAATGATCAGGTGTGTCGTGGAAGATTATTTAGTTTCACCTGATTAGTGCGATCGGTGTGAGTGACGGGCAGAACAATTACATTCTCTTCCACTAGAGGGCAGTACAACTACCTGCTCTAATTAAATGGGTTGTCAATTGCCAGTAAAACAGAAGAAGATGAAGGAGAAATTATGTAATAGTCATGCTGTCATAATAGCAATAGAGTTGTCAGTCTGACCTGGGTCCTGGAGAAAATTCCGACCCAGATGAAGGACCTAGCATGAGTAATGGTCAGAAGAAATCAAAAAAGGTATACTGGGGCCAAACCGAACCAATTCTGCTATACCTGGTGTGCAGAAAAAAAATGATCAATATGCTTTTGTGACACTTTTGTTTGGTGGTGTGCCGTGTGATTTTTCTAATGGGAAATATGTGCCATGGCTCCAAAAGGTTGGGAAACACTGCTCTATACAACCAATTTCACATAGTGGCAGCAAGCAACCTCCCCAGCCACAAACTGGCTAGGTAACACTAGGTATAATAATAGCAACTGAGATGTTCACTGGTCAGCGTCTAGGCCTGTGTGACTGGGGCTTCAACATTCCATTTCACAGAAAATGTAAGCAATTTCCAGCAACCACATTTTCCCTTACTGGTCACATGGGTGCCCATCAGTCTGCAAGCCTGTATGATTGAAGCCCAGGAAATATTGTAACATTTCTAATTTTTCTATTTAATCTTATCCTTTAATCTATTTAACACTATTCTGTGAGACCAGATTGGACAAAGTTGGGTCTTTTCCGTTATGCTTTTTTTCCTTTATGGTTAATACCTCGAATCATGTGTTACAGAAACACGCCTTCAGTCCCCCCACCACCCACCTATCTCTGAACTCACCCCTCACGGGGAGCAACCCGAGGACCTCAGGGTTTCACTCGAGCTCACATGAGGTTAAAAGTACGTTTTCATTGAACTTAATTCATCATTTAGAGCAAGGAACTGTAAAAGCACTACATGTAGAGTGACGATCTGAACACTGAAACTGCCCTCACAGCTTGGTGGTGGTGATGGTGGTAGTGGTGGGGGGGGGTCCAGCCCGCCACTGTCTGCTGCTGATGTAAACTGATGCAACCTTCATTCAAGACAAAGCAACCAAAAAGAAAAAAAATCTCAAGTATCAGTGTCCACTATGAAAAGCAATACACACAGTGTGTTTGGTGGCGAGTTGCACTGGGGTTTCATAAACCAGACCTAATAATTGATGATGCTGTTGGATAACGATCAAGCTGAAGCATCTCCACAAGAACGTGTGTGTTTTGGCGGGTGGTGGTGTGTGTGTATGTGTGTGTGGTGGTGGTGGTGGTGGGGGGAGGGGGGGGGGGGCTTGTTTGTGCGACATAGACAGTGAAAGTGGAAGAGACAGTGTGTGTCAGAGTTTTTTTGAGGAAGACTAAAAGGAGAAAAAGAGGTTTGGAGAAAGGAGTGTGAGTAATGTGCAGCAGATGCACACACATGGTCACAGATATACCCACACGCATGCATATTTCAAGTCTGTCTGCCAAGAATGATGTTCATAAGCAACTAATTTGCAGTAGTAACAACTATAATGCTGCAAGGAAGACATTTTTATCAAACAGAGACATTCATACCGAAAGTGCGTGCAGTACATTTCATTTGTTTTCTTATGTCTGTTCTTGGCAACCAAAGAATGATAAATGATAGTTTTAAAAAGAACACCTCTACTCCTTATGTTTATACCTACTTGCAGAGGGTAAGACGAGACGATTGAATCAGTTTAATCTTTCTAACCTCCAGTTTAACCCTACATCTGACAACTGAGGGGTAAGGGACGAGTTAGATAGACATTAACCTTCTTGAGGAATTTTGGCCTATTTGGCAGAATTAAATGAAAAGGCTTATGAAAAAAGAACTGCAAGGCCAGTGCAAGGACACCATCTAGTTTTTGGATAAATGTTTGTTTACCACATGGATAAAACAAATCTATTAGATTATTTAGATATGCTTGTGTTGCCATTTCTGGTAACATTTGATTTGAGAATTCACATCATCTCCACATAATCACCGCCATTCACTCTTTAATTCTATGAACAGAGGTATTCATTATTTTTTGCCAAAATATTTCACATTGTTTTTGTTTGGTGATGGGGAGAGCAAGATTTTAAAATTCCCCCCAGCTTTTTCTCGGTCTGTAGAGAACACGGTTGTTCATTATGTCCTTATAGTTGTTGACATCTTACAGAAAGAGGAAATTCCAAAAAAAAAGCTCAGGCATCATTATCATCACCATTAAAAAAAAACAACCCGTGAGAGCAGTGAAAATGCTAACTTGGATTTATTAATATTTAACCAATCACCAATTTGCTGCTGGCTTTCACAAGTAATTGGTTTGTAACAGATGATGGGCTCACTGAGATGACATTGGTGATGTCCAGGGAAAGTTTATCTTCCAATGAGCCTCAGTTATTAAAGAGAATGGACTGGTTCTTGTATAGCGCTTTTCTTCTCTACCTGAGAACTCAAAGCACTTTTCCCTCCTATGATTAAATGTTTTCTATCTAACATTCACACAGATGGATGCGTCAGAGAGCAATTTGTGGTTAGTATCTTGCCCAAGGATGTTTGGCATGAAGACTGGAGCAGCCAGGGATGGATCCACCTTCCTTCCGATTAGTAGATGACCCCCTCTACCTCCTGAGCTACAGCCACCTCATCAAGATTTGTAAGATGTCTTCTCTCTCTACCATGAGATGCTAGTCAGTCTTGTGGTTGGAATATATTTCTATTGCCGTTCTGTTCAATGCATCTTCATCCTTAAACCTTAAACACAGTCATTCTTCCAAATATATGCACAAGTTGGTCTTTCCAACACATGCCTTGATTCCAAGTGATATCAGTCCTCTTATAGAGAATGAAACAGGCCACATTAAAGGGTGTAAGTCACAAGTTTGTCAGCCATAGTTTATGCCTTGCGTGGGAGGTTTTTCCCACCTTTTTATTTTCACTTTGTTTTTACATTTCTGTTTACTTGCTAGTTTTTCCAAGCAAAATATTTCTCATCACAACATACTGAAAAGTGAGAAAACAGGGTATTTAAATGTGATGTGTTTTTAGACAAATAACCATATGTGAGTAGGTAGGAGTGACAGATCTCAGTAAACTCAGCATAAAAAAACAAAGGATGCTTTTGAGACATATACCAGTATCTGTCGCAGGGCGCCAGTATTTGACTCCGTGGAAGAGAGATCAGACCTCCCAAAACAAGTTATCTTGTTTTATATCAGATCTTGGTGTTTCCCACCCTGAAGACACTCCCACCTCAGTAAAGTAATCTACAATCAGCCCTATTGGCTATTTGTCAACAAGAGTGTATTTTTACGTAAACCACAACCTCTTCCTAAACCAAACCAAACCGTTTATAGATTTTTATATTATTATATTCTTATATTATTTTATATTATTATATATTATTATATTATATATTATATTATATTTATATTATTATTATTATATATTTTTAGAATGCAACAGAAAAGCAACCATATTAACCCTGCATATTATAACAAATGTTGATAAACATGAGTGTTCTCATCCTGTCTATGCTACGCAAGGAGCAAAATCGTAAAACTTGAATGTATTTTAGCCATAATATAAAACACAGTGCAAACATCTGTAGCCAGTGTCAGAGCATAGTGATTTGTTCACCCAACCATCGACAACCAACCAACCAGTCAGCAACAATTACACTTTCAGCAAAAGGTACTTGATGAGATATAGGTCACACATTCTACATATCTTCAGCACTTTTCTAAGTGTGTGTGTGTGTGTGTGTGTGTGTGTGTGTGTGTGTGTGTGTGTGTGTGTGTGTGTGAAGTCATTGTTTTCTGGCCAGTGAAGCTGCACCAGGTTGAGGTATTCCCCATCAAGTGCAATGACAATTAGACAGTAACTAACCAGCTATTTCCCTTCATTACCTCTCAACGCATCGTGCTGTGAGTGGGTGTGGGGTTTGCACGTGTTTGTGTGTACCATGCTGACAGGATGAAAAAGAAAGAGTTAGCATTTAAAGAAATATGGGCATAAATATGATATATGAAAATATACAAACTCCCTGCAAGAAGAGACTTATTTGCATGGTGTACCCAGTTACCCCTGGCTGATCAGTGAGAATAACTTACATGGTAAGCACATCCTGCAGGTATAGACCACCTGCCTATGGCAGAGTTTATTCCTGTAAACATACTTTCAAAAGAGCATCTTATCATGCCATCCTGTCTCTTTTCTGTATCTTTAATATGTTTCCTGCCCCCTCCATTTCCCTTCTACTCCTTTTTCATTCCCCTTTCTTTCGCTTCCCTTTCTGTATCTTGTCTTTTCCCCCCTCTCTTACTGCCACCCAGCACCCACATAAGGATACAAACATTGCCATTTTTCTCCTCCTGCACAAGGCCCACCACATATCCATTTGCATAACAATCTCCACTTGTTTTTCTGCTTAGATGGAATTCACAGCATGGTGCCAGCATGACTGAGACAGGGGTCATTGCTATGTATATCAGAGAGAGAGGAAGCGAGAGAGAGAGGTGGAGAGACAGCAGCGTTTATGGCAGCGTGAGGAGAGGTAGGTTGCAGTTGCAAAAATACACATCTAGACACACAAACCCTTCCATAAAGAGACTCATTGGCATACATGCACTGACTGATGGAGAGGATGCAGATGAAAGCATCTGACTGCATACCAGTTTTTCAATGTAAAGCCACATTAAAGGACAAGAATGACACTACTGAAGAAATCAGCAACAACTTCTGCTCATTGTTTCTTTTCTTATCTACTCATCACACATTATGTGAAAAAACACAACATTTCCCAGTATGAACTGAAGCCAAGAAGCCGTTTGTTCTGTAGGCTGTTTTCTTCCATTTAGCGCACATTCTTACACAGGTTTCTGGCTATGCGATTCTTTTCTCTGATAAATGGTCAGTGTGTCAGATGAGGAGATTGTAGAGTTAGGAAGTCTCACCATACCTGGGCTGAGAGACAGTTTACTCTGTATAGCTACATTTCTGCACTGGTTTAAATTATAAAAGAAAACAATCAAGTCTGACAGGTTTATGTGATATAAATTTTAAGAATTGAATGGAAACAAGGAGGAACATTAGCCTTTTATTTAGATCACATAACAGAACTTGTTGCTCTTACACTGCATGTTGCCCAAATGTGGCATCGATCAACTCTGATACACTACACAGAATATTATGATCAGCTGTCACTTCCAACAGTGTATTTTGTTCTTGATGCTCAGTACTGTTCAGGTCAAAACGTGTTCATGATGATATCACGTAAAATACAAACGAGTGAGAACAGAAGAGTCAATAAACGCATTCAAAAGTGATTTACTCAAGCAAGAATGGGAGATGCTGTATAAGGAAAAAAATATTGATAAAGCTTATGAGATTTTTTTAGGAAAATTTAAACTGTTATATAATAGTCATTGCCCAGTAAAGAAATATAGTAAAAAACAAAAATATGCAGAGTGCCCATGGATTACAAAAGGATTGCAAAATGCATGTAAGAAGAAAAATACCTTATACAGAGAATTTATAATGAACAGAAGCACAGAAGCTGAAAATAAATACAAGAAATATAAAAATAAATTAACGAGTATTTTAAGGTCATGTAAAAAGGAATACTATGAAAAATTACTGATTATGAATAAAAATAATATTAAAGGGATCTGGAAAACATTAAATACCATCATCAAAAAGGGCTCGGGGCAGGCAGACTATCCTTCGTATTTCGCAAATAATGATAGAAATATTACTAATATGAGAGATGTGGTAAATGAGTTCAATAAATTCTTTGTAAGTGTTGGGCCAGACTTGGCTGAAACAATTCCTGATATAACAGATTCTGTAGAGAAAGAAACTAGACTCATTGACCGCAATCCTCATTCAATGTTCTTAACGGTGGTGGAAGAAATGGAAATCATTGATATTGTTGGGAAATCACAAACAAAAAACTCTACAGACTCTGACGACATTGATATGGAAATCGTTAAGAGAGTGATAGAGGGCATTTCCAAACCCTTAACACACATTTGCAATTTGTCCTTACAAACTGGTACATTCCCAAAACAAATGAAAACAGCTAAAGTAACACCACTGTTTAAAAATGGTGACAGACACCAATTCACAAATTATAGGCCTGTCTCTCTACTTTCTCAATTTTCAAAAATACTGGAAAAAGTCTTTAGTAATAGACTTGACAAATTTATAGATAAACACAAAATAATAACGGATAGTCAGTATGGTTTCAGATCAAATAGATCAACATCATTGGCATTAATGGAACTGATCGAAAATATCACCAACAATATAGATAAAAGACAATGTATAGTTAGTGTATTCATTGACCTAAAAAAAGCTTTTGACACAATTAATCATGACATATTACTTGATAAACTGGAGTACTACGGCATTAGAGGAGTGGTGTTAGAATGGGTAAAGAGTTATTTGAGAGACAGGCAGCAATTTGTGAAAATTGGGGAATATCAATCAGAGTGTATGGACATTGTTTGTGGAGTTCCGCAGGGGTCAGTATTGGGACCAAAGCTGTTTATCCTCTATATCAATGATATATGCAGAACATCAGATATACTACAGTTTATTCTATTTGCAGATGATACAAATATTTTTTGTGCTGGAGAGAACTTACATCAGCTTTTGGAAATTGTCACACAAGAAATGATTAAACTGAAAACATGGTTTGATAGAAATAAGCTATCATTAAATTTGGAAAAAACTACATTTATGTTATTCGGAAATTGTAAAAAAGATGCAGGAGCAAAATTATTAGTAAACAATGTTGAAATAGAGCAAGTTTCGGATACAAAATTTCTGGGTGTGATAATAGATAACAAAATCTGCTGGAAACCTCACATAAAGCATATACAAGCCAAACTGTCAAGAAGCATCTCCGTACTAAGTAAAGTTAAATATTTTTTGCCTTCCAAATCACTCCGGGTACTTTATTGTTCACTTATATTGCCATATTTGGAATACTGTGTGGAAATTTGGGGAAACACATATAAAACTGCACTTCAACCAATATGTAAAATTCAAAAAAAAGCAATCAGGATGATTAATAAAGCAGGATTTAGAGACCATACTAACATCATGTTTTTGAAATTAAAAATACTGAAGTTTATGGATCTTATAAAATATAAAACTGCAAAAATTATGTACAAGGCCAGATACAATATGTTACCAGGAAATATACAGAGGATGTTCTATGACAGAGAAGGAGACTATGAATTGAGGGGGAAATTGAATCTAAGGATTCTTAAAGCACGGTCAAAGGTTAAAACCTTTTGTGTCACTATTTATGGGGTAAAACTGTGGAATAGTTTTACTATAGATCTACAGCAATGCTCAGGAATTAGTAAGTTCATGAAAATACTTCGAAAACTGATTTTGGAAGAATATGATACCGATAAAGATGATCACCCATTGTATGTATAAAAATATCAAATTATATCCAAATTATATCAGTCACGGTAGCCAAGTTTATATAGGTTCTCCTCGTGTATCGTGTGGAGTATGTGATGATGGGAATTAGGTGAATTATGTGGGATCAATAAGATGTTGAGCAGGGGTAGGAATTAATAAGTATGTTCATACTTCTTCCTACTCCTTTTCAGACCAAACATTGTTACATTATGTCAGACGATTTTGTTTTATTTCATTATATATTTTTTGTTTATCTGAACACATACGTGTGTGTGTGTGTATATCTACATATATATTCGTATCTGTAAATGAAAATATATGTAGTGTGTATATATTGTTTTTTGTTTTATATGTCTGAAACAAATAAAGATACAATACAATACAATACAATACAACGTAATCAGGCACAACCGATTTTTGTCCTGTTTTGTAGTTGGCTTTACAGATAATGTAGAATTTCCAAACTAGCTGGGGCCATTTCTAAGATTGCTTTCAAATCACTTCTATTCAGTTTTATTTGTATAGTGCCAAATTGCAGTGACATTTGTCTCAAAATGCTTCATAGTGTAAAGTAAAGACTGTACTATATGTACCAAGATTTGGGAGAAAAACCCAAATAATCAGACAAACCCCTGTAAGGAAGCAGTTGGTGAAAGTGAGAAGGAAAAACTCCCAACCAATCTGCTGCAAGCAGTTGGAGGTGTTGGTGGAGAGTTCTGGCCTTTGTAAATGTAAACACACAAATACACGTATATACATTAGAGGTGGGAATCACCATACATCCCACGATACGATATTATCACAATACTTAACGCACGATATGATATTATTGCAATTTTTAAAAATATTTTGCGATATTTAGATTCTGTACATAAAGGTAAACTTTATCAATATTCATTTTATCTAATATCAAAGTCTCGCACTCAGTCTTTCTCTCATTTCAGTCAGTTTTATTGTTGACAAACTGAACAGTTTGTATTATAGTCTAGTCCAACTTAACTGAATGCAACCATCTGGCACAATTATAGCTATTCTGAACTATGCAATATGAAAACTATGCAGCCCATTCAGCAACTGAAGAATTTGAAAGTAAATTAAAACAAAATGTAATTTTACATTAAATAAAAAAGTTTTAAACTTAATTAAAATAAAACATGTCTTAAATTAAAATAAGTAAACTGTCATGTTTATTGCTGCCAAAAGAAAAAGGAGCTGATCAACATGCTCTGAAGTCAGAACATGTTCCAGTCCACAAAAACTTTTTTTGTAACAAAATATTGATTTCTGCTGTCCCTGTGAATAATGTCACAGAGCCCCATTCCCCACATCCAGGATTTTTCCGCCCACCTCGCCGGCACCTCGATTTCTAAAATTGACTTGGTGCGGGGGGTATCACCAGGTTCCCGTGCGCGCCGAAGACGTCCCCAAAACTGCCGTTATTACCCCTTTCGGCCTGTTTGAATTTTTGCGCATGCTGTTCGGCCTGAAAGGCGCCGCCCAGACTTTTCAGCGGTTGATGGACTCTGTTTTGCGCGGGCTGCCTTTCGTCTTCGTGTACCTTGACGATATATTGGTGGCCAGCTGCTCTGAGAGTCAGCACACATCACATCTGCATCAGGTTTTCCAGCGCTTGGCGGCACACGGCCTGATCGTCAACCCCTCCAAGTGCCAGTTCGGCTTGCCCGTTCTGGATTTCTTGGGCAACCGCATTTCCGGGCCGTTTCGGCTTTTCCACGTCCTGCGTCCATTAAAGCGCTGCAGGAGTTCTTGGGGATGGTCAATTTCTACAACCACTTTCTCCCCAGAGCTGTGCACCTGCTGCAGCCTCTCTATGCTGCCTTGAAGGGTAAAACAGCTAAGGACCCGATTGACTGGCTCCCTGAACACATCCAGGCATTTTCTGGGGCCAAGACCGTGCTGGCAAACGCCGCCCTGCTGGCCCACCCGTTTCCATCGGCGGAGATAGCGTTGACCTCCGACGCGTCGGAGGCCAAGGCAAACGCCGCCTTGCTGGCCCACCCGTTTCCATCGGCGGAGATTGTGTTGACCTCCGACGCGTCGGACGTGGCAGTGGGCGCAGTGTTAGAACAGCGGGTCTCCGGTGTCTGGCAACCGCTTGCTTTTTTTAGTCGCACGCTTAGGGACAGTGAGCGCAAATATAGCGTTTTTGACAGGGAGTTGCTGGCCCTACACCTCGCGACACGGCATTTTCGTTTTTTTCTCGAGGGTCGGAGCTTCACCGCATACGTCGATCATAAACCTTTGACATTCGCGATGTCCAAGGCCTCTGATCTGTGGAGCGGGCACCAGCAGCGCCAGTTGGCAGCCATTTCCGAGTTCACAACTGACATTCAGCACGTGGCTGGTAAGTCCAACTGCATGGCTGACTGTCTATCCCGCGTGCTGGTTTCTCCCGTTTATGTTGGCATAGACTTTGAGGCTATGGCCGCTGACCAACAGGCCGACCCAGATGTCCTTGCCCTTCAGTCTGCGCAAACGGGCCTTGTACTGGAGGACAGACCCGTGTGGAACGGCGGGCCTAGCCTGCTTTGTGATGTTTCCACCAGCCGTCCACGCCCTGTAGTTCCCCTTTCGTGGCGTCGTCGCGTTTTCGACTCCGTACATTTCCCTTGACTATTTTCATGTCTTGGAATAAAATATCGCCCTCTGCTGTTTCTGCAGCCTACTGCAACTTACTGCAACTTATTGCAGCTTAAGCATGTGTGCCTGTTTCACGCTTAGGAGAGGCAAAGTGTGACATCTACACAGTGGACCCATGTTTCTATTACACGCTTTACCACAACACTGTTTTGAAAGTATAGATGTGTAAATACTGATAAGTAATTATACTAATGCAGCTCAAAAAGATAATTTATCAAAAGGTTTTTGTCAAAAGGGTAAACTTTCATATATTGTCTTTTCATCACAGACAAAATGAAACATTTTAAGACTTTCTTTGTTCTTGTGTGTGATGAAAATCACACACCAAGTATCACAAATTATTATGTTATTTATTATAATGTTATTTTTGAATGAATAAATAGTGCACAAGAAACTGTGAGAGGACTGTCAATAACAGCAAGGATCAAATCCTGCCTGGCTGCATGGATATCCATGGGTCCCACGTCTTGAAGGAACCAAAGGAAGCATCTCACAATCATTCAGCTATGGAACACGAACACAGAGAAGTACCTACTGAGTTATCTGACTTCTGACACTCTGACACGTTTCATTCTTTTGTCTTCTTACACATTTTGCAGTAGTTAGCTGTTTTAATGAAAGACTAAACCTAAAAAAGATGAAATCATTACGCTGTGTAGCATATACTACACAGAGGTGTCTTTGTGTTCAAAGTGTAATGCAGTTGCATGCAGGTGATTCTAAACAATATGTGTACATGACAGCATTGCCCTGTAAATCATTCCCTACTTCAGTCCAATGTCTGAAATCAGTAACAAATAGACTGAAGTGCACACGTATGCAGATTTAGATCCGCCTATTCTTACATGTAGATACGGGGTTATGAACACAAATAAATATGTAGTTAGAAACATGCACAGCCATATGCACAATAGCAACATTCCAAAGAGCAACACAAAGGAAGTGACAGGGTGACAAAATAGAAAGAATGACAGCACGCAGGAAAAACAAACAAGACAGACGACGTGGGTGATCAAGGAGAGTGGGAGTCATTTTTTATCCTTTATTTAATCAGGTACTCTCACTCACATCACCATTCATTCCTCTCAGACCTGAAAACCCGAAGCGTCCACTGAGCAGTGACAAAGAAAATTCCCACACAGTCATAGCCCCATTCTAGTCTTCACTTGGCAACTGATATGGCGTTAAGCTATCGTTCGTTGGCAACATTTTCCTCCAAACTTTGTCATAACTGACAAAACATTTGGCTGATAAGAAGCGCCATTAAAGTGATTTTCCATGTTTTCAATAACAGAACAATGCTGTGATGTATAACATACCAGGCATTAACACGCAGAGAGCAGGGAAGTAGATTACACTGCCAGAGTGGCTTCTCTGGATGATTTGATGCTTTTTCTGCTGTGAACATTGTTCACTATTGCCATCAGTTGTATTCACAGTGGTACAAGATTCTAAACATTGTTTCAAAGGCTGATTTTATTTTAGAGAAAATTATTTTGTGCATTTTGTTTAGAGGTTACTTTGCAAGTGTGTAAACTGAAATGTTATGCCTCAACAAAGGGGCATACTGAGAATCATTCTCAGTGAACTCTGCTCATCTGTGACACCAAGGTCTCATTTAGATAAATATTTGACTCCAGTGTACAGCTTTTCACTGAATTCACTGATTTCACTGTATTGTTAAATTAAGTTAGGCCTGCAATGGACTGGATGTACGGTCCTGTCCAGGATGTAACCTGTGACAGCTCACTGTGAATCAAAATTGAATAAGTAAGAAAAGAGAAGTAGAGATGGATTGCAATTAAGCTGTGTGGAGTGTTAAAAGGAGTGTTAAAATCAAATTAATATATTGCCAGAACTGCATGCATCTAAATTTGTGATATTTTACGGTATGGTTTAGAAATTTTAGATTCTTCAAATTTTAATGGATTGGTCCGGTCTCCTTCCTCTCACCCCAGCCATCTGCCTCTCCCTGAGCCTAGGTCTGCTGGAGATTTCTTCCTGTTAAAAGGGAGTTTTTCCTTCCTACTGTTGCCAAGTGCTTGCTCAAAGGGGTCATCTAATTGTTGGAGTTTTCTCTATATTATCCAAAGGTCCTTCTTTTTTCATATAAATAAATTTGCACTTTTCAACTTAAGAAACATCATTCGTACAGTGACTTCTTTCCAATGCTCTCTACCTGATATTCACACTCTCATGAATGCATCAGGAGTAACTCAAGGTGTGTATCTTGCCCAAGGACAATGCAGTATGCAGACTGGCGCAGACAGTGATCAAACCAACAACCTTCCAACTAGTAGATGACCTGCTCTACCCGCTGAGCCACAGCCACTATTTTTAAAGACTACAGTGCAGCTTTTATTTTGATTTACTGAAGCTTTTTGTACAGATGGCATATCCACACTGCTTACCTCCTGATGAAGAGGTGTGCAACCTTACAATTGCCCAAAGGTTGAAATGTATTTGTGTGTCTTATTGAATATGAACGGGCTACATATAAATGGGAAGGATCAACTGGGACTTTCAGAGCACCTCTTTAAAATGCTGCTTTAGTTGACTGTATCAGTCACATGATACAGTTCACTCTTAGTCCTTGATACACGAAGAGTCGACTCTTTCAGGTTTGTCACTATCACATACATACAGTGTAAACATGGCACATGCACATACTCTATGAAGTAAGAAGTGCATATGGTGGATGAAGATATGAAAGTAAAAGTTTTCTCACTCTTTGAATTCTCTGTCAGCCTCTACAGCTTCAGCTACATAGGAGTAATGTTATAATTATATTGTAATCAGTCTGGTTGCTGCTCACAAGCATTAAATTATTAGCTAGCATTTCTCATAAATAGCTGTCATTAATTTGTGGGGGATGCCCGTGTACATTGCTAATAAGAAATGGTGGGGGATCCTGCATTTGAACAACAGGATTAGTGTAACATGCAGCGAGTGAAACATATTAGCCTCTATTTAGACGTTCTCATTTGTGAAAGGACAACACTTCACTTCAAATAAGCACTGTTCTTTCTGAAGAGTAGTAGGATCTACCAGCAGGAGTGTGGCTTCCCTTGGAATTAATATTTAATGTATTGTTTACAAATTGCTTGAAACTCGTCGAGTAAACCACACTGGAGAAGAGGTCAAGAAGCTAACTGCAAAAGACCGAACAAGTGCAATGCAGCTCGAATCCAAGGCTGCAGCCCAAACCATGGGAGGATGCTGTATCTTTATTTTACAGTGCAGGGGGGGGGGGGGGGGGGGGGGGGGGGTGTTGTATTACTGAACACTGTATAAATAGGCCTTGGCATCAAAGGCATCAGGGTAATGTGAATGCTAAAGACAGTTTTTCTTGTTAAGTAAACATAACACTAATGCTAATTCAGTGATTTGTTTTTCTTTTTTTTCCAATCTTCTCTCACTTCTTTGTTTTTATGTGCACACACAAAAAAACTACCACTTAAACACATCTATATACATCTGTACACGGTAAAATGAAGTTTGACAGTTTTATTATTGCTCTTTAGTATTTCTTCTTTATTTTCTTGTACTAATGAAACACTGCATCCCCTTGGACTACTTAAAAAAACACTTGGAGAGTTAAGATTTGAAATAATATTTTCAAAAGTAAGATAATGACAATGTTTTAAAATAACAATGTCCTGTTCTATGTGCTATATGTTAGTCTATTCTTTTGAAAGTTACATTTTTCCATTATTGCAGGCTGGGCATGTTCACTCTAGAGAGTTGCTGCAACCTAGAGGACCAACTCAGTTCAGTTTTAATTATATAGCACCCAATCACAACAACATATTGGAGGATAAAGACCATACAACAATACAAAGAAAACTCCAACAACTAGATGACCTGCTAAGGAGAAGCAATTGGCAACAGTGGGAATGAAAAACTCCCCTTTAACAGGAAGAACCAGGCTCAGGAAGGGTCAGCCATCTGTCATGACTGGTTGGGGTGAGGGGAGTCTGACAGGACTAAAGATGCATTGTGGAAGAGAGCCGAAGATTAATAATAATTAATAACTACATCCAGAATTTGTAGCAGAAAAAAGCAAACAACACAAAGCAGAACAGAGGCTACTGTCAGCTGCTGTGAGTGACACTCACAGTGAGCTGGCTGCCCTGTGCACAGGAAAACATGAGGCAGGACTGGACAGTGGTAGCTTGTTAGCAACAACCAGCCTAACCAAGCTAGCAGAAATAAATGTATTTGATCTCCATAGAAGAAGTTTTCAGTGTGGAGCTGCAAAAGAAACTAAATACCATAACTGTCATCGTAGGAGGTAGTGGTAAGAGAAACTATAGATCTGTAATAACTAGAGAAGCAATGGAGCCTCCTGCGTGTTTTAATTTCTCTAACTGAGCACTTCTCGTCAGTGTAGGGTGGAACGAAAAGGCCTTTTAATGGAGATACACTCAGAGCTGATTGCAGGTCATTACACCACCACAGGGAGAGACCGGAGGAAGGAGCTTAATGGCTGAGAGAAAGCAGCGCTCGTAAACCATGACACACACACACACATACAGCGAGGCTTCCACTTCTCCAGTGAAGACGTGGTATCACTGGGTGCTTCCACACACTCTCCAATCCAAATTTTACTTCCCAAAACATACGCAGAGGCAGTGATACACACACACACACACACACACACACACACACACACACACACACTACACAGTAACAGACTCCACTCTCTTATGTTTTTTTTTATGATTATTCTGTCATGGCAGAGTTTGTTTAAGAGCCCATTAGAATCAAAAGGGCGACGATTTTCTTAATCAAGCCTAATTTATTAAAACATCAGCCAGAGCTATTAACATTAACAGGATGAGGCAGGAATGCAGTGGGAGGCTCTAATGCAGGAAGAGAAAGAGATGGAAGCTAAAGAAAGGGAGAATAAAGAGAATGTCCTTCCTCCATCACTGACAGAGGTTTACTGTTACTGTGTTACTGCACAGTGATTCCAAGAGATCACTGATGAAATGAAAATGTGAAACAGGCAAGCAGCATTTTAATGAACACCAAGTTCGTATCTAGGGTTGTTTTTTGGTTTTGTTTGTTTTTTGTTTTTTGGGCAGGAGGGGGGGGGGCTTACAATAATCCTGTATTTTGCACTGTTTTAGTGGCACATGCAATATGTTTATTTTTATACCTTATACATTAAAATATAATTAATTAAATGTTCAAATCTGTGATCATAGACCAGTAGTTGTGTTTACTTTCATTTTATTGATAAACCTGCCTAAAGAATTTTTAAAAAAAATCTACACAAACTGAGATTTAAACACGTTATAGTCTTTACTCGAAACAAACTAGAAATCAAACTTTGATATATGGATGAATAAATAATAAAATATGAAGTCGAACTTAACTATATGGCATCAAAACTTGAATACAGAGAATGAAACTTGGGTATACTGAATTAAATTTGAATATATGGAATGGAACTTGGATAAAAGAAGTCACTTTGAGCTGCTCTCTTATTCACAAGGGGTTGTCAGAGCAGGAAGCGCCGCATCTTTTGATTCTGATTCTGATTCTGATCTTTTGATTTGGCAGATTTTTGCACCAGTTGCCCTTCCCAATACAATCTCAAAGGGATACATGTATATGTCTCCGTCTGGGAACAAATCAGGGATTATTCACTTACTAAGCTAATGTGTAAACTACTACACTGTGGCTCTACAGACTAAAACTTGACTATATGATATGCAGCTTGTCTATATGGAGAATGAAGTTTGGACACTGAATAAAACTTGATTATATAGAATGAGGGATATATCTAATAAAACAATGTATGGAATGAAACTTAAATATAAGACATAAAATTTCAATATTTAGAATGAAACTTGAATATATGACATTTCAGTTGGAAAAACTGGAAATGTTAAGTTGAACAAAAGCCCAAAATAAATGTAATTGATGCATTTAAACGTTTAAACTCAGAAACAGGAGTCTATTCAATTATGCAATTAGAGTGAAACTTGACTATATCAAATAAAACATGAAAAGTTGGAATTTACTGACAGAATTTTAGGACTATTTTAATGACATCTGAGAAATCCATGATGCATAGTATCAACTAAAATTCTTTGTGGCTGAAATTTTGAGTTTGCAGGCATTCCAGTCAGAAAAAATAGGGTTATGATGCATGTATTTAAAAAGAAAAAAAGATTGGTGAGTCACAAAGTTCAATGGCTTCTATTGCTTAATGACGCTGTTGCTTGTACTTTTAATATGAAATTATTTTCATCACGCTCGCACAGGAAATAGAGCACTCAGATCATGCAGAATGATCACTTGTAAACCCATTTTCCTACACAGCTCTGTTTGTACACATACCCATTCCCCTTTAATGCTCCTCTCACTAAGTACTAATGCTCCTTATGTGTATTGACGTACATCATTGACAAGTCAATTCAATTTACCTTAGGAAAATGGTTGGTGTTTTTATTAGGTTAATTAACCGGCCCCCTGCGGGAGTTGTGGGATGAGCAAGATAGATGAATTCACAGCTCTCCTGTTATGGCCAACAGGTTAAAGACCTGCAGAGAATGGTAATTTGTCATCATACACATACACTTTATACACGCAAGCACACTATTCATCTTTTTTTGGGGGGGGGGTTTTCAACATATACTACTATTACTACTAATAATAATACTAATAACAATATATCATTTTATGCATATTATTATCCTTTAAGGTTTCTGCACCTGTCCTACTGATAACTAGGACAAAAATCATTTGTGACTACTGAGACGGGAATCTGCAATCTGAAAAATATTTCATGTTTGACCAATATTTGATCAATAAAAAAGTCAAGCTTCTGTTGATTCAGTTTTGGTGTATTTCTGTACCCATTACTATCAGGGCTAAGAAGAGCACTAGCTTTCAGTCAGTTTCCACTTTAGCTTAACTTTTGCCTTTGGAACCATGGAAATACTGCTTTGGTACTTTTTATTTTATCTTCGGAGTTTTCTTGAACTAGCTCAACCGCAGGCTGATTTGAATGGTCGGTTGACTCATATTAAGGACTCCCAAAGGATACGGCCTGCTCACATTTCTTCAATCGGAACTACATAAATGATATTTCTGTTTTATTTTTTTTTAAATTGGGTACTGAACGGTGTGCAGTGAAATTTTGTACATGTACCTATTCACTGTCTTGCAAAGAAATAAAAAATAAATCAAACTGATTTCATTGAGGTTGACACCACCTGCAAGCTACTGTTCATAGTTATTGTACTCTGTGTTATTGGTTTGTTTTTTGATTAGCAACAGCTAAGCTACAATCATGATTTAATCAACAACCCCAAGTGGGTAACACAACATGGGAAGATGGGATAATGATAATATATTGCGGACATTTGTACAGAAAGACAACTTGTATAAAAATAACATGATGATGTGAAATAGTGCTGCTTTAGTGCCTCGTTCCTGCAGAACTATTTTCAAAAAATAATAATTAGTTAGTTCTTATCATCAGATTGCATACAAACTCATCAGTGATCCTAGAATACCTCTCAAACACCAACATATTACATTTTTATGTCTGTGTGCTTTGTTCAAGAACAGTCTTGAACGTCCCCCAACTTGAATGGAAGTACAATCAGAGCGTGTCTTTAAAGAAGTAGAATGTCTAACTTGAATACAGAGGAAAGTGACAAAAACTGAGCACCTAATAACTACCACAGAGTTATATAAGTGGATTTTTTTCAACTGGAACATCAGTGAGAAAATCATCTGACAGACTGATGCTGAGGCCTCCATTGGAAACAAAACATTTCAGTTGTCAAGCTCATGTGCATTTGAACTTTAAGTGACACCTGTGAAAGTGCAGATATTAACACTGAAAAACAAAAAAGTAATATCCAGCTCTCCTATTAGCGTACAGCCTTGGGTGAAAACCTTGCATTTGACATGAACAATGTACACACACCAACAAATCCCCTGCTGAGCACACGCACACAGCAACACAGAGGTGGGAACAGTGGACAGGCGGTGTAGGGCTCCCTTGCCAAAAGCCTTATTGATTGGGATAAAGGTCTTTTGATGAGGAAGATTGCTCATCAGGCTGGAACGACATGCTTCTCAGATGTGACGCCTTTACAGACCAGCCCAGGGGCGCATCGACCAACGCATGGCCATCCTATCTGTGTACGTGTGTCTACGTTTATGTGTGTTTGTCTGCCTGTCTTTAGTAATCACACTTAAGACGAGCTCCCATTGATTGGAGAAAGGCTCATATGGGTCACCCTGGCCCCACTCTGACATGTCCTCTGTTGGGGGAAAGGACATGGTTGGCAGTTGGCAGTGAACTTCATGCTCCAGCCATGACGCATGTCAGACAAAAATTGAAAATGCAATTGACAAAACATGCTACAACTATATTTTATTTGGAAGTAAGTCATGGGCATGGACATCCGAAAGTGTTGCAAGTTTAGAACTAGTAGTACCGGTTGTTTAGGGATTTGCCTATTTACTGGTTCATGTGAAAGAGAGCAACTCCCTTTGGTGTAGAAGGGGTTAAACAAAGGACAGTCTGATTGTGTCCTAAGACTGTACATAAAAATGGACATTGCTGCAATGATATCATCCGTTGGTTAGTGAAGTCCCATTAGGAAGCCTCAAGTTGAGCGTTTCCATTATTACCATTCTTGGTGTTTTGACCAAGAGACACTGCACACTCATATAGTAGCAACTTTTCAATCACACAGTAACTTTAATGACCAATATAATTTACAAAATCACCATCATGTTGTAGTCAATAAGATTTCAAACTTCTGATAAAGCCTTAGAGCGCTTGATCTACCTCATAACCATGGTCAGTTTAGAGTCACATATTAACCAGAAATGTATGTGTTGGAACGTGAGAGAAAGCTCACACATAAGTATTCTGGAATGAGTCAAACATGCAAACACCTTCAAAGACCCCAGTCTATCTGAGAGATCTTTTACTGTCTGTATGAATCAAGTGTTGTGTGAAACATCAGTTTTGCCTCAAGGATCTGTTTTAGGTCCGATTCTTTTTTTGTCTTCATATACTCCCTCTGGCCAAATTATCAAATGTTAAAATAATATTTCGTACCATCTCTATGCTGATGACATTCAGTTATACTGTTCTTTCAAAGCTTCTGAGTTTTTTTAAATTGTCTTGTTTTAATAAGTGTCTGTCTGAAATCAAACAATGGTTAAATGCCAATTTCCTCTAGTCTAATACGGATAAAACAGAAACTTTTATTATTGCTCCTGATCACATGTTCTCAGAAATTGGGTAGCATATCAGGTTTTTAGACCCTTCATTTCAGTCGAGTCTCAGATTAAGTGTTATATTTGACAGTTCAATGTCTCTTGAGAAACACTCTAAACAACTGGTCCGGAATTGTTTTTATCATCTAAGAAACATTTCTAAACTCAGACTACTGGTGTCAAAGGCAGAACTTGAGATGATTATTCATGCTTTTATCTCTTCTCGTTTGGATTATTGTAACGGTCTTTTTACGTGTCTCAACAAATCACCTTCAGACTGTTCAGAATGCTGGGGCAAGACTTTTAACTGGCACAAACAAAAGGTCACACATTACTCCAGCTTTGGCTTCTCTTCATTGGTTGCCCGTAAATTTTAGGGTTCAATTTAAAATTTTAGTCGTAACTTTTCGAGCTCTGCATGGTGAAGCTCCCCAGTAATATCTCTGACCTGTTGAAACCTCATGCTTCATCCCGAGCACTTAGGTCTTCAGGTCACAGGTTATTGTTGGTCCCACATGCTAGGTTCAAAACACATGGGGATCGGGCTTTTCAGGCACTGGCACCAAGGCCATGGAGCTCTCTTCCGTTGTCTTTACACTGTCTAGACTCCAATGACTCATTTAAAAAGCAGCTGAAGAAATTTTTATACAAACCTGCTTTTAATTAATTAATTTTTTTCATTGTTTTATAATATTTTATTTATATATCTGGGATTATTGTGAAGCACTTTGTGATTTTTATCTGCGAAATGTGCTATATAAATTAATTTTATTTATTTACTTACTTACTTACAGATTTTGTACACCCTCGGTGTACACTACCTATACAACAGTATAACAATTTAAAAAATAATTTTATTTTTGTGTATTTTGCATCATTTTAGGAAAAATCATCGAATCTGGGCTGACAGATTGACATTTAAGGTATTTGTCTCTGCTGCCAAATGTCAACATGGGTTAAATTTGGTCCAGACAATATGTAAAGTTTAAAGCCTGTCTCCAGCATTTTTTTTAACTCATCTTTATTTACAACTATCGTTGTATTGTGGCTTTAAATGGGTGTGGCCTAAGACACTTGGGTACATTTGGGGAACTTGTCTCAGTTCCACTCACTTCCTTTGGAAATTTTACTCCACCGACTAAATAATTAAAAAGACACAAAAAACGGATTTGTTTTTTTTTAATTGAAGACACATTACATCTTTTTCTCTTACAGCGTCCTGACATCCATGGGTAGTTTAAAAACCGAGACTTTAAGTGGAAAATATTTCCTTCCACATAATGCAAAACACAAACGCTGTCACGAGCATGCCAACCAAAGCAACAGGAGGCTTTAAAACCCTAGCCATACAAAAATGATGGCCAAATAAAAAGTTAATAACATGGTGTAGTTTGCTGGCAAAAAAAGGGAACGTCCCAACCACACAATGTTTAATTTTCTTCGTCCAGTTCAGAAAAATCTATGTTAGCTGTATTAATTCTGTAAGGCCAGGATCTACTCAACTCATGTGAAAGGTTCAGATGATATACAGTTCTATCATGCTAGAGGACAACCATACTGATTATTGCTCCTTTAAAGTGAAAAGCAATATCACCAGTTCAATTTGAATCATGCATCTTTTTCCTTCATTTAATCTTAATTTATGTTATGTTATGAAGCAACATGAAAAGTGTGGGTATGTGTATGACTTTATAACCAAATCGTCTAAGAAACCAAAGCAAAATTGCAAAAAAAATGCAAAAGGTCCAACAACGAGATCTAAGAAACATAAAAAAATACTTCATCTGATAAATTCAAACATTTCATTCAGTTTGCTAATGCCTCCCACTTCACTCAAAATTTTAGCAATGAAACAAAAACTACTGTAAGTTGCATAGAGTACAAAGATACCATCGTCCTATGAGTAGGATGGTGGTGTCTTTCATTACATTTTAGTAGCAGAGATGAACCAACTGTGACGTAGAAGTGTCCTTGAGCAAGACACTGAATTGCATCATTTTAAATAATTTGTCATCCAATTGAAAACGTCATAATCATCTCAGCTCACCCACCCACAAAGCCAGATCATATATATTGATGGGTTATTTTTCCAGAGCTTTTGTTTGTTGGTTTGGGGGGGGGCAGTGAAGGCAGCAATGGGACTGCCTGCCCTTTTTGAGTTGCTGAGCTACCCAAGCTCTTAATAATTGATTAGGATTGATTTTTAACCCAGCCCTGACCTGAGCCAGGATGGACAGGCAGTGCTGTCCAAGCATGAATGTGTGTGTATGTGTGTGTGCATTTTTAACATTTGTGTCTGTGTTGTTTGTATTTGTGTGTGACAAGTGCACTCAGAGTGTATGCCTCTACCACCACCACCTTCCAAAGCAGAGGAGCGTGTATTTGTGTCCACAAGCACTCATTGCAAGAGAAAAGAGGGCAGTGTGCTCATCTTTAAAAGCTTCAGACGTGTTCCCAGAATTAAATATTTAGGCTGATGAAGTCTTGGCCTCCCTTGCTTGCAGAGACTCTTGATTTCCATTGATTTCTCACAAGACAACTGGGACGCCATTACAACAAAATGCACTATAGCTGGCCACACATACCCTCTGACACTCACGCCAGTTTAACGCCCTCTAAACCACCACCACCACCATTGGCCACTGCTCCTGTGCATGTGTGTCTGTGTCTTGAAAAAATGGGAACAACTCAAGGTCTTTCCTCTACATCTTGACCAGTAAAGTTATAAGCACTTGTGACACAACCAGCCACACACCACCACCTCGTGCGAGTTCCATTCGCATACCCAACTGAAAGCAGATTAGAGACAGGCATCGGCAAAGAGTGGGCAGCATCAGTATTCTTCCACCTGAGACTGTGACAAAAACAGATTAAAAGCCAGTTACTGAAAGAGATCAACTCTATATTGTGTATAATCCCCTGCGTTTAACTAGGCTTTATTATATCAGGTATTCAAATAAAAGAGACACAAGCTGAAAATAAGGGATCTTAACTGCTGCAGTGATTCCACTTTCTGGTTAATACTTTTCTTTATCATTCCCTAACTCTGCCATGTTGACATCTCGCTTTTCAAAATGTAATCAGGAGACTTTGAGTTGCACAGAGGAAAAACTCTGTTCTTGCTTAAAGTGAAAAAATACATAAAATGGAGAGCAAACAAGATAAACGTTCAAATGTAACACCCTCTTTTGAGAATTTGTCAACAATCTTCTAAAGATTTTACTGTAGTTTTACTCAAGAACAGCTCTTCAGAACTTACTCTTAGAAGAGTATCTGTGAAGCAGTTCCAGATTACTAAAAATGAGTTATTGATTGCTTTGTGCAATATAAACTAGGGATATAAGCAACTAGTCAACCAGCTGACAGTACCAGAGGTACTAGGAATTTCAGCTATTTGTTTTACATACCCAGTGCCGGTAAATTGTTGATTCCTAATGTTATGCAGCTATTTGCCCCCAGGTGGAGCATTGTTGTTGAGAAAGGACCCACCCGATATGGGCGTATTCTGGGTGCTCCTCCCAGGAGGAGACCTGGGCTGGCCTCAAATTTCCCTGATAAGCTGAAAAAAAATGGCTGAATTAATTATTTTGTTATTTTAAATTTTAACATCTTTTGTCATAACATGTTTTCATATAATGTTTAACATCGGTTTATTTTAACTGTTGTTTCTTCTTTGTTGACGGTTTGACATATGAGGTGCAATGGTGCCTGATTCATTAGTGAAGAATGTGATTACTGGATTCAGAGGCATTTGTTAGGACAACAGTTGTCAAATATAAATAAATATCTGAGTGTGTCTTAGTTTTAGAGTCAGTTAGTCTACTGTTGTTTTCCGCTGGTTTAGTCGACTAAGAAGTTTGTTACCAGGAACATCCCCAATGTAAATATTACAAAGAGATGCAAGAAGACCTGGTCCTTAATTCTGGCTGTCATGTCAGTGTGCAGTGTGGCTGGTGAAAACATTTATCTGGCTAATGACAGAGTCCAGAATCGCTAAGTCCATAAAAAGAAACTAATCCACTGAATTCAGAAACAGAAAAAAATAGGATCAGACTTCAGAGAACTGGGAGGACAGTTCATGGGTTCGACCCAAAGGGACGGCTTGGGATCAGCCAGCTTAGGAATATGGAAAACTGTGTCCAACAGAGGGCAACTACAAAGGGGAGCAGAGGACCTGCATCTAATGTAAAGCCTTTCAGGTGAATAGGGAGGCAGTGACACAGGTGACAGGATGCCTCTGCAGGCCAGGCAAGTGAACACATACTGGAGATGGAGACACGTTGTTGGCTTGGCAGGAAACCACCGGCAACAAACGGGCAGGGCAGTGAGCTAACAATGAATCTTTATAGCATTTGGGCTGATTGAAGATACACATACAGCCTTAAACTCACAGATTATGACAAGGGCACTAGGAGAACACATCCTGGATCTTTACCAGAATTCATTAGATTCTTCCTTGTTCACCATTCTCCACCATGTTTCTTTGAATTTGGCTTGGTAGTTTCTGTGTAATCTTTATAACTGACACACTGAGACATAAACTTACAGAGATGATCATTTTATAACACATGAACTCAATGTGGTCAACACGAAGATAAAAATATAATCTATGTAGGTTTACAATGCCTGTAGGCAATGAAAACAGTAATGTAAAATACACTCATGCAGACACAGATATTGAAGGTAGTGTGAGAACAAAAAAGGTTTTGAGCCTGTTTTTGAAGCACAGATGTAGCTGTCCTCAGGTCAACGGGCAGCTTGTTGCAAAGAACAGGACCACAGTAAGTTAAAGCACCCTCAGCACACTTAGATGATTTGATGACCTGAGTGGTCTGACTGGGTGATGCACACTGAACAAGTAAGAGTACTAGGAGGCCAAACCACTGAAAGCTTTATGAACTAATAGAATGATAATAGATGATAATTTTTATCGAACTGGGAGCCAGTGAAGTGATTTCAGTACTGGGGTAATATGTTCAAATATCCATGTACGTGTAACGACTCTGGCTGCTGCATGAACTGAAGTCATTCTTGTGATGCTTTGGACTGTCCTTCTAGTAGAGCATTATAGTAGTAAATCTGCTTGGTGTAAACACATCAGTTTCCCAGATTAAGATTAAGATAGGTATTTCATAGCTTTAACCTCCTAAGACCCGAACTCTTCCACAGCATGCATTTTTAATTTCTCTTTGATATTTGGGCTGATTGGGACCTGATGAATGTAAAAACAAACAATTACCAGATTATTATTATTTTTTAGCTAATTTTTGTTTCTAAGAAAAATGAGAGCCACAAATGAGGATATTCGTTTAAAATTTTTGATAGAACAGTTGCAGTATAATGTCCTCGTAAGTGGATATCGGGCCATTGTAGAGCAAAATTGAGTATTTTGTTCTAAATAATCCACATATGTGGACGCAAGGTCCTAGGAGGTTAATATGTATATATTTTGGTCACCTTATTTTTTTTTTTTACAAAATTGAGATGATTGTCCAAAATGATGCCAAGGTTTCTGGAATGACCCATTATGACTGGACCCATAATTTAGATAAAAATAATTTTGACCCCATTTACTCTTCTGCTAGCTGGACTACACCCCAACAATACATCAAACTCCAAAACTTCTTTACCCACAATGACAACTCAACACCACAGAAAAATTACACTGTGTTCAAGAGGACACTGTGTGTGTGTGTGTGTGTGTGTGTGTGTGTGTGTGTGTGTGTGTGTGTGTGTGTGTGTGTGTGTGTGTATCAGCACACCACATTTAGGCCATAATCTGTGCCCTGTACAAAAGGTTAATCGCAGCGTGGATTAAAAAGCCAGTGGATGTGCCTCTCTCAGTTTGTCTGACGATGACAGAGAAACAAAAGCAACGGCATTTTAATCCCAACTCACCTCACTTCCTGCTATTTCCTCAGACTTTATTTGTTTGGACCCTTATACTTACTTTTACATTACTTATTTAGACTCTGATTTTTGTTTAGTACTATGGATGCAATTCACTTTTACTTATACAGCACCAAATCACCACAACAGTCACCTCAAGGCGCTTTATATTGTAAGGTAGACCCTACAATAACACATCCAGAGAAAAACCCCTATGAGCAAGCACTTTGGTGACAGTAGGGAGGAAAAACTCCCTTTTAACAGGAAGAAACAGAACCAGACTCAGGGAGGGGCGGCCATCTGCCGCCACCGGTTAGGATGAGACAATTTACCCTGCTTTAATGTCAATAAACAAGCCACTGACTCCCAAACAATTCATGTGCTGCTGCCCTGTAGATCATATATGGCCTCTCTCATACTGAGCTAAAAGGTCCATTTTTAAAATATAGATATTTGAGATATTATTTACTAGTTGCTGGGGTCTTTCTGTGTGGAGTTTGCATGTTCACCCGATGTCTGTGTGGGTTCTCTCCAGGTACTCCGACTTCTTCCCACAGTCTAAAGGCATGCAATTTGTAGGGTTAGGTTAATTGGTGATTCTGGATTTAACATGACTGTAAATGTGGGAGCGAAAGGTTGCCTGTCTTGTCTGTTTTAGCGGCAGGTTGGAGAACTGTCTAAGGTGTACCCTGCCTCTCACCCTATGGCAGCTGGCATAGGCTCCCCTATCCATGATAAGGATAACAATGGAAGAGAATGGATGGATAGATTTATTTACTAACTGTGTAAACCAAACGGTGTTCTAAAAACAGAGACCTTCATTGCTATACAAAACATCCACACAATCTTTGTGCTGCAGTCCCACCTTCCTGTGTCACAATCCTGATTATTAAAAGAGGGGCTGATATGACACAGAGTCATTGTACAAGCTAAGCACAACAACTCTTGTGAAATTAAACAAAGACAAGCCGGGAAGATTAATTAAGGCTTTTGGTAGACAAACCGTAGCTCGTTGTATCTTATCTATGTATCTATGGCTCTGTAGCATCTGACCGTATCTTAGCAAAGCGTTGTGATTATATGCACCATCTGAGAGTCGGTTTGAATATCAAAAGAAGATTTTGTGTTAGTGTGCAAAGGTGAGCACATTATGTTATTATGTCTTAGTTGCTAAAGCTAGTCAGCCATGTGAAGTTGCCTGTTTAAAGCATGTTAATCTGGTGAAAGCTGTCAAAGATCATACATGTCAAAAGTGAACTGGAAACACGTTAGAACAGTGGAGATTATTTTTGTTTAGGATCGAGTGATCAAGCCTAGCGTTTTAAAAATTTATCAACACCATTCTTCACAAAAGATTTTTTTGTTTTATTTTAGTTTTAATTCATTGGTAGAACATTTGCTAACTGAAACTTCCCAATTCCACAAAAACTAGGCTCCACCCTGGGCCCTCTTCCCCAAACTTTCACCATTACGCAGATGACACTTAGCTATTCATAAATAACTGGACTCTTTCTGAGGAAAACCTGGACCTGGGAGACCTAAGAGAGATGGCATCCACCCCATTTTTAGAAATCTGTCCAAATTTATGACACCCCAAAACATGACTTTCTACAGTTGGGACCAGAAGGTAAACCCCTCAGAAACCCATCCCCACAAAGACACAATTTACTCCCAGACCAACAAAAGACAAACTAAAATACAAAAAATAGACCAATTTCTAATCTTCCCTTTTTTCCAATTTGTCTTCCAATTCTTTAGAGTAGTTGTTGAACATTTCCAAAAGGATGGTTTATTTGAAGAGTTTCAGTCAGGATTTAGAGATCATCACTGCACAGAAACAGCGCTGGTGAAGGTTAAGGATCCTCTTATAGCCTCTCACTCATCTAATGCTTGTCCTGCTAGACCTTTTCTTCTGTTAAAACTGAGTTTTTTCTTTCCACTGACGCCAAATGCTTGGTCACTGGGAGTCATGTCATTGTTGGATTTTCACCAGCGGGGTTTACTCTTTGCTCAACAAATCCAAGCAGATGTTATCTCTTATTTAAACTAAAGAATCAAACTGGAGCTCTTATATTTCCCATTATACCTCTGTGGTTGCTCCAGTATTCTGATGCCCATCTAGCACCTTCCCTTCATTACTGTTCATACTGTGCCTGAAATCACCAATGCTGGACCATAATAAAGTAAAGACAACTGCTGTATCCTACCTCTAAGCCACAGTTAAAGCCTACATTCTGACCCAGCTCCTATGCCTCAGAAACCGAGGGGCCTGTGGTCATTCATTTTAATCCCTTTGGTCTGTCTTCACAGTTTTGTAATGCTATTCCCAAATATATTAACATGTATAAATACACTTATATTTAGACTTGAAGTTTAAAAAAAAAAGTGTCCGCCAAAGTAATGTACTCTATTGCAAAGGGAGGTCTCTTGTAAGAACCGACAACTTTGTGCCCAGGTGTGTTTAATAATAGAGTGTAATGTATTTGCTAATCCTGGAAGTGATTATAGTTTATGTTGCCCAGCTCTAAGCTGCATTATTTGCACTTCAAGATAATTGAATAAGCTTTTTTGCCCGTTTTTTATGTTTCTGCACCTTTTAATTCATTTTCTCCCTGTAATTTGTCATCTATTTTTCCAATAGGAAACCTATTTTTCTCGCACAAAAAAGCAAACCCCTCCATGAATATCATAAATCATGAATAGTGACCACTCTCACATTAAACACATTCTCTTGATCAAAACAAAACAGTACCACAAGTTATTTTCAGCTGGACAAAAACAACTTTATAAACTTTTCACTCTTTTACCTCCCAGCATCAATTCCTGCTCCCTTTTCTATTTCTAACATAGCGGGCCTCCTGCAGCTCACGTTCCCTGGACTAATCTCCGTCGGTTCAATGTTGTTCAATTAGATTCCAGTTGACATGCATTGGAAGTAGGCACTCCTCCTCGTAATTCAGCCCTCTTTATAGCCAATCTATTTTTTAATAAAGGTTCAGAGGAAAACATTAAAGTATTGATCTTTATTTATCGACCTCGGCCCAAAGCATAGTTAAAGCTGACACAAATCAATCAAAATAAATTTAAAATGATGATAGCACATAGGAGGAGCCTGGCCTCCTGTTTCGGAGAGTAATTAGGGGACTACGCAGAGAAAACCCAAGGCAATAAGAGTAACAGTAACACACACACATGCAGCAGCAGCAGCAGTCGAACGAGCTGCAGAACTGTTTAGCAGACTGCAGATTAGAAATTTGTTTTGTATTAAATGAGACGACTAAGAGGCAAGGTTAATGAAAGGGCACAGCACTTTGGGGCCGTAGTAATCCACTGAAACCCTCTCTTCACTGAATCTAATGCGCAGCTCACACACACACACTTGCACACATACATCCCTGGGAGGCAGCCTCTGGGACATCCTCTGCTTAGCAAAAACAATGGGTATTAATTTTAAAAAGTGAGTGAGAAATGGCTGGTTGGTGGTTGTCTGTGTGAAAGTCAAGTAGCCCCATGTGCATTAAATGATTTTAATCTGCCTGATGATGTCCACTGAGTAGAGAGGTCACAAAGTGTGTAGGTGCACCCATGGGACTTAACTAGAACATGATGATCCACCTATGCTGCCCTCGCACACTGCCTGCCCTAGTTTAGGCACGCTAAGTTCAAATCATCACTGAACATTTTCCCAAATTATTGTGTGAAACGTGCATCAGGGGTGTGACATGTAATAAATCATCAGAGATGGTTATAGTGAAAAGTGTGCATTTTGTGTACTAACTTTATCCCTCAAATGCTAACTGACCAGTTCACATATAACCCTGTATATGTCATTTTTTTTAACCCTAACTATTTAGCATATCCTAAGAGAAATCTTTTTAAAAGAGGAGGTTAAAATTCAAGTAAGAAAGTGATTTAAAGGTAAAAAATTTTACTTCCTGAAATTATGCTTGTTTAGCATGTGGCTTAAATACAAACACTTTTAACCTTATTGATATTAAGGTGTCCTGATTGCCAGGCTTGGTAGCCATGGATTGGTCCACCAGGGACTCCCGCCCGGCATACAATGCACCCGACCCCTAGGGTGCTTCCTGTGGGTGGTGGGCCTGTAGGAGAATGGACCCATGTCCCTTTTTCGGGATGTGCCTGGCCGGGTCCCATGGACTAAGGCCCGCCACCAGACGCTCACCCTCGGGCATCCCACATGGGCCTGGCTCCAAAGCGGGGCCCTATCTTGGGCAGGGTTAACTGTTCCCTTGGTGTTCTAATCACAGGGGTCTTCTGAATCACTCGTTGTCTGGTCCCTCACTCAGGACCATTTTACCATGGGAGACCCTACCAGGGGTAAAAGCCCCAGACAACATAGCCCCTGGGACAAACACCCTCCACCACGATAAGGCAGCGATTCACGGAGGGGATTCAGAGTAGAGCCGCTTCTCTTCCACATCGAAAGAAGCCAGTTGAGGTGGTTTGGACATCTGACAAGGATGCCTGCTGGGCACCTCTTGGGTGAGGTGTTCTGGGCATGTCCCACCAAGAGAATGCCCCCTGGCAGACCCAGGACACACTGGAGAGATTATATCTCTTGGCTGGCCTGGAAAAGCCTTGGTGTTCCCCCTGACAAGCTGGAGGAGGTGGCTGGGGAGAGGGAGGTCTGGGCTTCTCTGCTTAGGCTGTGACATGCTCTATATCTACAATGATTTATTTTTTTAAAGTCATGAATATAAATTTTACTATGTACTAAGTAAATTGCATTTTCTGCTTTCTTTCTATCCTATTTTCCTATTATAACTCCTTATTAATTATAAAAGAAAAAAGAATTTAAACAGAACAAATGTATGAAGATGAGAAGCTTTAGTTCAACCTTCTATTGTGTTAGGGAAAATATATTAAAATGACCTACAGGGGATAATTATTTTTAAAAAGTCAAAGATTTCAATTATTTATAAACTTGACTGAAGGTGATTGAATAACAATGCAAACTTTTAACATACCAACTTCAAAATACTTGGAATCCACTTCAAATACTAACAATGTCTGCTGTTCTGCTATTTCAGCGATTCAAATTTCATTCACTATATAGTTCTATTCATAGTTCCTTCTCACAAATATCTGACCTGTGACAGAGACACTACAAAAGAGGAACAGTTGCAGATGTGTTTTAGTGGATTCTGCACAAGACAGTCTACATGTTTGGCTCATATTGACAAATGGTAAATACTCTACTTGAGCACTAAGTGATTTATACAGCATGTCTCATTCACACACACACATACAAAAGGTCTAAGTGCTTTCTCTCTGACATTCACACACACTCACACTCCAATGAAGGCATGGGAAAAAAACTCAAAACCTCTAACTTCCAATTAAGTTGAGGACCTGCTGGACCTCCTAATCTACAACCACACCCACCAATGTGATAATATTAGCCATAAGGCTGATTCAACCATAAGGTCAAATTAAATCTATGAAGTGTATAGATTTAGACATAATGTCAATTCATGAGCTGAATCACAGGAAAAATTGAGCACCAAGAAGACATTCCATCAAGGTGTTCCCAACCCAGCCAAGAGATGTAATCGCAAGAGTGTGTTTAAGGTTCTACTGTGGTCTCTTACCAGTTGGATGTGGCAGAAACACCTCACCTCGGAATTGTCCAGGTTTCTCATTAGCAATTTGGGATGCACAAACCACCCAAACTGTCTCTTCATCTGTGAAGGAATAGTAGCTCTACTATTCAGCTCCTTCAGACATCCTGGGAACTCTATGCTTTTCCAACTGGAAACTATGGCCTCAAGGAAATTTAAGAGTTTTTTTTTTTTTTTTTAATCTTGTGTCAATCCTTGGAGGGTACCAAGCAGCACCCACCAAGACTAAAAACAGAAGCCAATGAAGACGTTTCATGAGCTGCATTTCCTCTAATGGCCACTTGAGGCTGGTTTCAAAAACAAATAAACACAATGTAAATTCCCATGTTGAAACATTAAAAAACAACTTTGCAGTGAGTTATTTTCTTTCATTCATTTAGATACCAAAGCTGGGAGCTGTCTTATGTTAAAGTGTGTGATCCAAACATCACTTTGAAATTTTTTGGGAAAACTCAAAGAAGAACATTACATATCATTATCTAAGGCTGTGGCTTTCACTCTTTAACTATCCAATTCTACCAGACTAGCAATAAGTTCGCTGAGCAGGAATCAAAGAAGGAGAGAGAGACCACACAGGCTACAGAGCAAGGATGGAAGGCGTCAACGTTGGTCATCGAGTTTTGAGGCATCCATAGGCATTTAAAGAAGTCACAAGTAACATTTAAAGATGTCATTAGTTGCAGCTGACTGATGTATTTATACTTCAGTTGGCTGGTTTCTGTACTTAAACAAAAAGCATTATAGCTCTGCACCTGGTGTAGCAGAAAGTCCTGCAAGTCCCCTGTCTATATAATGGTAAAACCTGTAAACCTTGCAGCATTGGTTGAAAAGTTGACAGGTTGATTTATGCGGTAGTTTTCTATGTGCATTGATATGAAGACCTCAAACGCAAATTTTCAATCATGGAGGATACAACTTGATCACACGTTACATTGGAAACTAGGGGTGCACTTCAGCTTTGATTAGATGCTATAACTGTTCAGCAGAGCCATCTTTAGATTTTCTATTATCCGTCTGTCTTGCGATTGATGACTACATTCATTTTCTTTGAGAATTGAAGCACAGTGTGGAACATTAATTCTTCTAGTTCTCTTCAGAGAAAACATACCATTCTGTTTTATGTTGTTAAAAGTCTTGTGTCACTGTTCTAACCCTGCAAAAGTAATGTTTTTGATAACCCACAACAGATGAGGTAACATGAACATCATGTAGCCAGCTAGTCCTGTCTATCAATCTCTGAATGTACAGTGTGCACTGTGTGTAGAATTTCGAGGTCAAAATGATTTTAAGTCATTTTGGGATAAAGCTGTAACGGGACAAAATGTGCAACAAGTGACACATTATGAACACTTTCTGGATGCACTGTGTATGTATCCATTTGGCAGCCAGTGCTATAGATAGACTATAACTCTGAGGTACCCACAGTCAGAACTTTTGTATATCTACATAGAATTTGACTGGCCAGTAGGTATGTGGGCCATAAACATTAACTTTCATGCATTGTAAACTGAACTGTTGAGAAGATTACATTAGATCACAGTGAATTTCTTCTATATTTTTATGATTTTTATGTCCTCCCCTCATCCCCAACCAGTCGTGGCAGCTACTCCTAGTTGCCAAGTGCTTGCTCACATAGGGTCATCTAATCATTAGTGTTTTCCGTGAAGCGCCTTGAGGTGACTGTTGTTGCGATTCTATGATATAAAAATGAAGTTGAATTGAATTGAGCTGAATTAAATGCTGTTAAAATAATTGATTCACTATGTATTTGTATGTTGTGTGAATGTACTGTATATGGAAAGCCACAAAGATGAGTACATGATGCTGGAGGAAAAGTGGGACAGGGATATCACAAGAAAATTCACGTTTTTGAATAAAAAGCCACTTTATTAAACATTATTATTGTTTAATAGAGAAATCAAACAACTATGTGTGTTGTTAGTCAGAGTGTTATAACCTCGAGTTTTAAACCTAAAAAAAGGTTAGTGTGATATTCCCATTCTTGCTTGACAAAGTTTGACTCATAATTTAGGGCTAACAGTAAGAATATGGTAGACATTCAGAAGACCATAATAGAGAGATAAGCTTCCAGCTAACCTTTTCAAAATAAAACACCAGTTCAGCATGTTCATTCCAACAAGGTAGTGAGATATGTTGACTTCTTTATTTAACCATTTATACTTGACTATTGAAGTTAGAACACAGGCACAAAAAAGCAGCTGTTATCAGGTCGATTCAATTTTAAAAATTCATACCTCTGAGGAATGTAGTCAAATGCCTTCTCCAAGTCAAGATTTACCACATTTAAACTAAGAACTCCCGAAATTAGTAGCAAAATATGATTTGGTTGAAAAAATGTTATTAGTTAAAGAAATGTGTTAATTGCACTGTGTGCCGCTGCATTTGGACACATTGCTCAGGCTGACTGGACTGCCAACTAGAAAAAGCAGCGCTGAACAATATTCTTTTTTAAAGCCATCTCTTAAAGTCCCTCACAAACTACCTCTGCTGCTCTCTTTTGAACCTAGACACCCTGCAGTCCGCCATTACCAACACCTCAGCTCCAGTCATCTTGCTACTTTTAATTCATATCTTCTTTCCTCAAGAAAAATCTTTCCTTCTTCTATACCAAGGAACCACTGTCAAGCCAGGCATTTCAGCCCGGGTGGGATATTAATGAGTTTACAAGGACCTTCCCGGTCTAATTATGTCGAGCAACTGCTGTCTCTTACTGGGCCACGGCTCCCGGAGGAGAACACAAATCTACCAGGCAAGCAAAACTCGCCTACTTTTGACAAAACACTCGACACACGAGCATACAAATAACGCCGGGCATCCTTCATTACCACCACTGCGATGTCGCGGGCAAGATTAATACCACCGCCCAGCATCGCCACCCCAAATTTAACCTGAAAAATACTTGACTTTGGCATTAAGACAATGGCTATTAGTGAGGGTAGGATTGTGGAAGTGCAGAGATGAGGGACTACATCTTCGTGGGGAGATCGTGTAAGAGAGCTCCAAATACTGTAAGTACCATTAAAGTGATTGGATGTGACCTTTTTACAGGCTCAGCTATTTAACATGTTCATGAAAGTTTCTCCACCTTGTTGACATTTGAATAGTGACACCAGCACTGGAAAACAAAAACTCGAAAGCTATGTAACTCTGCCTCCTCTTCAACGGAAAAAAAGGTGAAATCTTGGGCTTCTTTGAATTTTATACTATATTGACTTGTAGTTTGTTTGTTTTTTTGATTTGGCATGGTTTATAGGTTAAATAAAAGCAAATATGAAGCATTTTTCTTGGCCTCAAATGAGCTAAACAATTCTATTATTTATATAGTGAATGATCAAATCTCATGCCCCCTATATTACAATTTAATATAAAAGAGAGAACTAGAATTATTAAGAAAAACATCAACAACATCATTAATTAAGAATTAAGGTTTATATTTCCATTAAAATGCAAAAACCTATGGTATTTCAGTGGTACTGGTGCCAAATCCAAGTATTTTCATCTCACAAAAGTCATATCTAGAACTCAGAAAGGAGGATACAGCAAGGATGAAATATCAGCCGATCCTGCTGACCACAGGGTAAAATGCTTCAGGAGCCCAAAGCCAGAGCATCTCTTGAGTGATTATCAAACATAAATCAAAAGTGGGAATGTAATGGTGTCTCTACCTAGTTTCTTTCTTATCTGGATATATCATCCCACTACATATATTGTATTATACATATCTACCTTAACCAAATGTTTTATTTTTTATAGTATTCTATAAAAAAATAAAACGTTTGGTTGGAAGCCTAACTACATTTTCTTCGTGTAATATACTTAAGCCATCTTGAGTGGCACCTTAATGACACCTTATTCTTTTACACGGTTATGGTTGTTTAGTTAATATCAACCAAACTTACCAGATTCCTGCAGAATAGCTAAGAGCTAGGTTGTGTGTCATGGCCTCCATTCTTGCTAACATTATCTTTAGAAAAATCATATCTGTGTGAAATGCTAATTGTCTAGATTGTCACATGTGTTCACCTTCTGATGTAATCCATGAGCATACCTTATGTAAAATAAGGTAACAAATAATGGTGATTTTTAACCAGCAACGCATCACATAACAGTACATCTGCTTTCTACAGTAATGTAAGATGGGGGTGGTTAGCCAGCTAGCTGTTGTCAATATAGCTAGCAATACTCAGATACAATTCAGTTCAATTAATCTTTATATATACAGCACCAATTCACAACAACAGTCACTTCAAGGCGCTTTATATTGTAAGGTAGGCCCTACAATAATACATTCAGAGAAAAAGCCCACAATCCTACCCCTTATGAGCAAGCACTTTGGTGCAAGTGGGAAGGAAAAACTCCCTTTTAACAGGAAGAAACTGGCAGAACCAGACTCAGGGAGGGGCGGCCATCTGCCGCAACCGTTTGGGGAGGCAGAAGGAAGACAGGATAAAAGACAGCTGTGTGAATGGCAGATACTGAGAAAGGCTAGTCTTTCACTCACTGTACAAGAGACATGAAGTACGCTACATATTACACAGGAAGACGAAACACTAAATATATATTTTAAATATATATCTTGGGCAGGAATTAAGGAAGTTGCAGAAATTACGTGAAGTAATTCTGGAAATAAAAGAACTAATTAAAAAAATTCAAAGATACCATTTCTCTTTGTTTTATCTGTTCTGTTCATCCACCTATTTTCAGTTCTCCACTTCTGACATGTTGACCATTCTGTTGCAGTGGTACATGGCCATCATTACAACCATGAAACTCAATTTAACTGAATTTGCCACAGACATCAGTTTCAGTCTAGCAGAAGTAACTGATACAAGTTTGATCAAAGTTTGAACAGAAGGAGCTGAAGTGCTGCAGCTTGTTCAGAGTATGTCCACTTTGCAAACAGTGAATGACCATTGAAATGCGGCTCTGAGAACCAAATGACATCACCGCCATACCTTATGCAAATATCCTGTAGGATCCATTACACAGCAGGAGAGATAAGTGCGTCCAGAGCGGAGCAAGGCCCACTCACACTCACAGCTAACCTCTTGTACATTATATTTTCACTCTCTCACTAACACACAGTGGGTAGCGCATTAGGCATAAGTTTGCTCACACACGTACACACACACTTATCTCTCCCTTCTAATACAGAAATAAGACACTTGACACTGCAGTGATGGCAGTGACACTGTGCATGGTGGAGGTGATGGAGTATAATGGCCTTTTAAATTCGTATTCCCAAAGAGAGCGAAAAAAAAGTAAGGTTAGCGTTAAGCTACCTCTGACTTCATCTGTACTTAGAGGTTGTATTTACATCCAGCACAAGCTAACCGAAGGATGGCAGTTTTATATTTGCTTTTGTAGGTCAGCTAAAAGCAAAAAGTGTCATAGCTGCATTACTAACTAGCGCCATATTTTTAACAACGGGCTGTAAAACTGTTGAACCCATGCCACAATCTATTTCACATAAACATTTGGGTGTGTTCAAAAAAACTACACATGGCACTTAGATAGCAACATTATTTTTACAAAAGGTTCTTTTAGAATACGTTTTATTTACCTTTAATACTAAATTTTCTTTATAACGAGTTTGATTTCCTTTTTAACATTTGGTTAGGCATGGGACAGCAACACTTCAACCTTTCTTTTTGCTTTAAGATTTTTAGAAATAAGCTCATCATTGGTCTTCCCTCTCCTTTGACGGCATATCATGCCATCATCTTGCAACCTTATGAGTTCATTTCCATTCATGGTTTTCCATGAATGGAAATGTTTCCAATGGGCTTTGGTCCACTTTCTTGGGAGTCAAAGCCACAATCTTCTTGCCTCGTAAGTTTCAGTGTCTGTGGTTTTCCCCTTGAAGACTTTAACTTTATTACTTGCAGATTAAATTAATGAAGTTCTTCCAGTGTAGAGTTGGATGTCTCAAGACCGGTCTTGGTCTCGAGACCGGTCTCGAGACCACTTTTTCGTGGTCTTGGTCTCGTCTTGGTTTCGACGGACTTTTGTCTTGGTCTTGTCTTGGTCTCGACGGACTTTTGTCTTGGTCTCAGTCTTGGTCTCGCTGTTTCGGTCCTGCGTTCTCAAATCGACATAGTGTTCGGGAGATTTGGAGTCAACCATCAGCGGAGCAGGGGGGTGGCTTACTGGGCTTAAGCCCGGGTCATTTTTTCAGAAGCATGGGGTCTTTTGGAGTGTAATTTGTTAGTTAGATGCCTGACTGACAACTGTATAAAACAAAAACAACACACGAAGCACAGAGCGCACCGTCATAAATTCCCCCTAATTTTGGTATGATCCAAGCTCAGGCACTAGGCGACTGAGCACAGCACCCATGTGAGCAAGGGGGGAGAAGCTGCTGCCTGCGAGTTTGCTGCAGACAGAGGAGAGCTTAAGTTTGACCAGGTACCAAAGCAAATCATTCGTACTGAACTAATAATGTAAATATGACGGTGTATCACAAAAGATTGATATCAAACTGATCACTTGGTTGCGTTACTTGCTCTTCGGGTGAATCAACAAATGGATAAATAAAAAGCCGAACAGCAATGCTGATTTTTTAGAGAGTCTTAGCTTACATTTCATATTTTTAGTTGTTACCCTCCACGGCAAAACAAATTCTCTAAATCGGTTTCAGTTGTGTACTGATGTACACAACAATGGACATTAGGAGCTTCTTTCAAAGAAAAAACTCAGGTAGATGTTATTTTATATATTATGCTTTGGATATTGTTCAGTATATCTATGCAAAACAAGAGGAATTTCAATACACAGCAGTATATTCACAGTTGAAACCAGATATTTACATACACTTTATGGAGAAAACATAAAAACTTTTTTTTACTGTTAAACATCAATTTAGAGTAAACTTTTGTTTTAGATAAATAAATGTTGAAATATCTTTTGAATTAGTTAAATGTCAGAATAAAAAGAGGGAGCTGTCTATTTTAATCACTTTCATCAAATTTAGGAGTACATGTACACTAAAGTTTATTGTTAATTAATAAGAAAACTCCAGACGATTCCATTCTGAGCTGAAGAAGCTTCTGATAGGTTAGTAGAGTCCATGTGAGTAAATTGGTGGCACACCTGTGGATGCATATAAGGCAAAACACAGAGCCTGTTTCTTCGACATGGGAACATCAGGAGATGTCAACCAAAACACCAGGAAAAGAATTGTGGAGCTCCATAAGTGTGGCTCATTTTGAATACAATTTGGTGCCATTTGCAATAAGAAATACAGACAGTTTCTCTCTTTACTCTTAAAGTTAACAAATATGTTTTTTATATTTATCAATCTAAAAAAATAAACATTTAGTCTGATTTGATGTTACAATTAAAAAAGTGTTTGTGTTTTTATCTGAAGAGTACATAAATATCTGGTTTCAACTGTATATTTGATGATGTTGGTGTTTGGCTTGATTGTCAGCACAAAGAGGGAGAGAGAGGAACAGAGAGGGAGAGAGAGGAGCAGAGAGGGAGAGAGAGAATGACGACAGAACAGAGATGGAACAAGAGCAGGTGAGACACACATGTTAGTCAAATGGTTGTTTGCCAAAACTCATCAGAACATGTACCTAGTACCTAGTGTTTCTTTTTAGATACCATTTGTTACTTTTCAAATTCTATGTTTATTAAGTTATGCAGGCTTGTTTGCACAACAAGGCTACATAATTATATAAACTTTTCTCAATCTAAATATTGTACTTTGGTAAAATTAAAAACCAAGTGTAGTGCAGGTCTATGATGATTTTAGTGCTACTATCATCTAGTTCTGATTCTGGTTCTGTCTTGGTTAATGTTGTAGTCCTGTTTTAATTCCGGATCAGTTCTGGGTCTGGTTGAATTGGGGTTTAGTCCCTGTGTCTTGATACAGGCCCGACTTTGTTCTGCCTTGCTGCTTAATTAAAAAAACTAGTTTAAGGTGTCCTGCATATGTATATAGAATAACATCTGGCTGCAGTTTAAATACTTTTTTTTGTCTCGGTCTTGGTCTCGTCTCAACTTGGTCTTGGTCTTGTCTTGGTCTCGATACCCTCTGGTCTTGGTCTTGTCTTGGTCTCGGATTAGGCGGTCTTGACTACAAGTCTATTCCAGTGAGAAGATATGAAGCCCCAAACCTGCATCACTTAGCGCAAGAGATGAAGATGTTTCTGGAAGATGCGGGAGTTTTTTTAGTAAGTTGAGAGTACACAAAGATGAAAACATTTGTGCAGACTTCCAGTCTGCAAGTAAATGAAAATTTGCCTAAAAAAATAATCGGTAAATGTGAAGTTAAATATTTTTTAGGAATCAATAAGAGATTAATTACTACTCAAAATATTATTAAGGACACCTCACCTAAAGGTTGAATTAAGTTATATAATAACTTCTAATTATATAATTAAGTTATTTGGCTACTACAATGACCTGTGTAGTAGCCAAAATATAAATATAATCCCAATATCTTTCAATATAAGCAGTAAGATTCGCTGTAGGTATATCTTCTGTCTTCGGTCCTCATTAGATGACACACAATTTATGTCCAGTGCCAATGTTCAGTGACTATGCGGATAATAGTGCTCTCAATGTAGTCATCCAGAAAAGAGCATCATAGAGTAGGTTTGCACAAAGCTTGTTCCCTCTTTGTGCCAGATATGAGGCTTGTAAGTTTAGAACCTGTAACAGATCTGCATTCAAGATTTTCCTTCTTATTAACATTATGGAAAACAAGATTTTCAATCATGTTGAAAATATCCCAGTGTTATTTGGAATGTGGTGATTTCTAAAGTCACAAATATAACCTTAGTTTATATTTTTTGGGTCTGCTACTTTTCAAATTTACTTGAAATCTACCTGATCAGCTCAGTCACAGCATGACAGCTAACTATTCTAGATATTCCTAGAAAAGTGAGAACACAAATAAATTAGAACATTAAAATATTTTTCAAAAACACAAAGCCCAATTGCACCAGTGTGAGAACAGTGCAGATAATAGAAATAGGTGATTTCCCAGTGACACTGTGTCCTACACAGTGTATCCAGGCAATATTATAACTTAAAGCAAATATATATGTTTATATGATGTTTCCAATAATGAGAACACATTTGAGGCCTCAGTCACACACTCTGCATTCCTGTGTGCAAACTGTCTCCTGTTGTGTGTAGTGATGGTAAATTCAATTCTTATTACTGAATCGAGTTTCAATGAGTCACTCACCAAAGTAAATCGGGTTTTTTGAGTCATTTAAGTCACTGAGTCAGTTGCCCAAAGAGTGCAAAAAATGTACATTTTCACTCAAACTTAATTTATTTCTCTTTTCATGTATATCCTACTGCTAAGATGAGTGATTGAAAAAGAAAAACAACAGTTTTTTATAGAGCAAAAAAGAGAAAAAAAAAAGGTTTCTAAAGGGAACATTTTTTTTTTTTTTGTTTTTCCTCAAATGTGTCAAATATATATTTTTATATATATTTAAATGTCCACTGAGCTGTGAGCCAGGGGGCGGTAATGCGCCTCAACATTGGTTGCCAACCAAGAAGAAGAAGAAGCTGTGAGCCAGGAGGGAGGGGGTGTCACTATATATCACTACCCGATCCGTACCGGAAACCCGATCGGTACCCCGCATGAGCAAATCTTACGTCAATTCCTCTCTTTGCCAACATTGCGACATTCAATATATTTGAATGATACGGTTAGCGCCCAGTTAGCTCCTTGGATTTCTCAGCAGCTCTGCCTCCTTTTCGACTACCGGGACATTTAAACAATGGATAATCCGTATACAAAGAAATTCATGCTTTTCTCCTCAACAGAGAGCGTTCCCCGATTGAACAACAGCGCCGTAAAATAAGAAGAATGGCGCCTAATTACAGAGTTAATAATACAGACTTTGTAATATCTCACGTGTAGATTCATCAGCCAGATGAAGTGTTTACTGACAATTGACAGTGATAGCGGTCCAACTTTGCACATGCGCAGTAAGGATCGGGGAGTCCGGATCCGTATCTTTTTATTTTTCGTTTTTTGTCTACATTATATTGAAATGCTTCATTATTGGAAACATTTTAAGAGATACTTATTATTCTTAACATCTTAATAGATACTCTGACCCGTAACTATCGTAAAACGCTTCGACTGGAAGTAGACACCTTTCGCGCATGCGGGGTACCGATCGGGTTTCCGGTACGGATCGGGTAGTGACAGGGGGTGAGTGAGTGAGTGAGTGATTCGCTTACGCTACGATTCAGCACAGTAAGGGAGGGGGTGAGTGAGTGAGTGATTCGCTTACGCTACGATCAGTGTTGCCAACTTAGCGACTTTGTCGCTATATTTAGCGAGTTTTCAGACCCCCTTAGCGACTTTTTTCTAAAAAGCAACTAGCAACAAATCTGGTGACTTTTTCTGGTGTTATTGGAGACTTAGGCTACATTCACACTGCAGGTCTTAATGCTCAATTCCGATTTTTTGATTAAATCTGATTTTTTTGTCTGCTTGTTCACACTACAGATAAAATGCGACAGCAAACATGCTCTAGTGTGAACGCTCAAAGGGGCCCGCATGCGCAAAAGAAGACGTCACTAGGGATGGGTACCGGTATCCGGTGCCATGATGGCACCGGTTCTGTCATAAACAGTAGTAACCAGACCGAAAAGCAGCGCACATTTTGGTGCTTTATTTCGGTGCTTTTTTTTTTCCTGAGATGTCATACACTTTAGATTCTAGCCAATCATTTTACATTTCCAAGGATAGTAGGCGGGTCCAGGTACGTGCGTTCCTTTAGAGCAGAGCTACAGATTAAAAATGCCCAAGGCGAAGCGGTCAAAAGTCTGGCTGTACTTCACAGCAAAATATGCAAACTCAGCAGCCTGCAACAAGTGCTTTAAGGTGATACTGTGATACTGTCAAAGGAGGTAACACCTCGAATCCGATTAAACAGCTGGCGACGCATAGCGTTTTTTTTAAAAGCCGAGAAATGCGCCGTATTTGATAGCTTGCTGCGAGACCTCACACCGTGCACATCTACTGCGGGTGTCCTGCCTGTTATCGGACCCCGAGTTTGCAACATCCCCCAAAAACCCGAAGAGTAGAGTCCTGGCCACTAGCCCTGCCAGTGTAGCAGAAATGATGACGGATGATGATGGCAGCAGCACCCGTTCTTCTCCGCGTGAGTAGCTTAATGTTGTTCGTGTGTAATTTACGTTGAGTAGGCTAACCACGTTATTAAATTAATGCATGTAAGGTGAACTAGCAAACATCATCATAGCTACATGCGGCTGTCTTCTTGTTTGATGGCAGATACTCCCTTCACCCTGGCCAAACAGGCTAAAATGACCAAAGAAAAAGTGGAAAACAGTTAAACATGAGAGGTTTTTGGACAAAGTTTGTGTCTTTTCCATTGTTTAAGCACTGCTTCCAGTCAAAAATGATACCATATATGCCCCATAGCTGCAGAAAAGGCTAACATTGTTATCTTTTTACAAAAGAACAGCTGAACATGAGAGGTTTTTGGACCAATTTTGTGTTCTCCATTCTTTAAGCACCGGTTTGAGCACCGTTTAAGCACCGGCACCGTTTCAAAAGTACCGGTTTGGCACCGGTATCGGATAAAACCTAAACGATACCCATCCCTAGACGTCACACACAACGGCTCTGTTTAGACCCAGAGCAAACAATATTGTTTGACTGATGGCCCTTAATATAAAGACTTCGGACTTTACGTTTCCCAATTTTTGCTTTAAGTTATTTTGTTATTTACATAATAATGTAAATAACCTAATAATTATCCTTATTGCTGTTTTAGAGAGGAGCGGTGCTTCAAAGGATAGTTGCAGATTTCTGTCAGAATCTGCCGATTATACAGTACAAATAAAATGTTCACGTTTCTCCAACGTTGTCTTCCCAACAGTTTCACTAACATCTACACTGGATGGACAGGAAGCATTCGCGATGTCTTCTCCGGCGCTGATAATTGGCGTCTGTCTTGTGTCAGTGACGTAAAAGACGGATTTAATGCGACATGACCATTCACACAGCAGTCGCTTTCTAAAACATCGGATATGTATCGGATTCAGCACCACATACGAAAGTGACCCAGATCGGATTTGAAAATATCGGATTTGTGCCGTTCACACTGTCACACCGTGATCGGATATGGGTTGCATAGGATCAAAAAGGAGGGGGTGAGTAACTCAAATGTGTTGTTAGCATGTTAGCTGAGCGATGCTACTGTGAACCGAGGAGCTATTGTCTTGATGTGAGCTTTCTACTCAGGGGTTTTTCTTCCAGTTCAGAGCAGAAATGTTTTTGTTAAGAAACTGGCTGTTGTTTTTTTTCACACAATTTTAATTTTAAGCTAGATATATTTCTACTAATGAAATTAGTTTGCTAACAGCGACAGGGATGAGTCAGTGAGTCAGTTGGGCTTGTGAATCATGATTCACGAGTCAGTAAAGTGATTCTCGAGTATTGAACGATTCGTTCATGATTCACACATCACTAGCTGTGCGTTGAAAACAACACCATCAGACTTGTTCTAACCTATTGTCTCAAGTGCAAAAGACTGGAAAGAAATAGGAAAGGGAGAGATGTCATATTGTCTAATAATGGGTAATAACAGTGCATAATTTAAGACATCCAGGAAGCTCAAAGTGTTACACTGGATCATGCATATGTAAAGCCACAGCAAACTAATTTCAGCTGTTTAATGACTCTGTGATGTAAGTGTAATTTTTTTAAATTACTTTAACTCATTTTCCTGTGGAACACATTGAAATGAATCATGAGAACCCATTTTAAATATGACACGTAAACTAGCCTAATAAGGACCTATACTATAGGTGCATCTCTACCAAAACATGAAGTCATGTGTTGTTTAAAAGCTCCGTGTTCCAATATACTCTGTTGTATAGTAGTTGAGCCCATAGTTCAACTTCATCCTAAGACCTTCTAATAGATTTATCTGTCCCCGTCTGATGTTTTTCTAAAGCAAAGAATATTATATTTGTATTAATGGCAAGACGTAACAGAGGAAGCTCAGTGCTGAAGTCAAAGAAAAGTAGATGTGATTAGCTTTTCAGATTGAGTTATAATAAATTAACAGAGATTAAAAAAGGATACATTACAAGGATACTGAAGTTAAAAAAGGATACACACAGCACCTTTATCTTTCAACAACATCAACCCTTCCACTGGCATGACTAGAGATATAAAAAGAGAGGGATGAGAGAGGGGTCAGTGCTGGCCACTCTGTTTTTTTCTCACGCCTCAATAATAGATGTTTTAAAGTTTAAGTGCTGCCAGAGGGCTGCGAGCCCTGCTGTTCATTAAGTCAGCCACTGCCATGGAGCAGCATTTACATCGACAGTGCTCTGAACGCCTGCTCTGTCTGAGCAATTACATCTACTCTAAAGTGCTGGATAACAGTCAGGGACAGGAGAGGAGTGGAGAGAAGAGGAGAGAAGGACGGAAAAAAGGAGAGGAAGACAAGAGTAGAGATGCTAGGCTGAAAACGAAGAATGTCATAATGGAGAGAAAGAAAGGAATAAACAACTCTTACCCATACCAACACACATGCACACATGCTTCGGATAAAATTAAAGCACCATGAGACACCAGCAGCTCACACGACAAAACAACAGCCTTCACATTCGTCACCACACACTCCCTCCGAAAAACACAATCAGTTGCTTATGTAGCCACGAGACGGGAGGCAGGGAGGATGGCCCTCGGCGACATATGTGTTCCATCATGCTTGTCACAACAACACGTTTCATCTGCTAAATACACTCCACCAGACAACAAATCCGCCAGAACGCTAAGAGCAACACAAATTTGTTTACAGACGAAGTGACGTCTCACAAATACATCCAGAGGTAGATGGCAGACAACAGAGACAGATAATGCTGGTGCTGCTAGCACTTCTTTCACTTGTAATCCCTTTGGCATCTATTGATGAACAAAGAAACTGGATTCAAAGATCTTTGAATTTGCTGTTTTTTAACTAATTTCACATAGAATGCTTCATGTTTTATGCGTTCTTTTTAAGTTGCCACTCCTAAATTTCCATAATCAGGCTTCTCTTTAAAATGGAGCAAAGTAATGGCAAAGAGGCAACTAGGGGAAAGTTGGAAAGGCACTACACATTACACACACACAATTCAATTCAGTTCCATTTTATTTATACAACACCAAAACACAACCACAATAATACAACAGAGAAAAACCCAACAATCATATGACCCCCTATGTGCAAGCACTTTGGCGACAGTGGGAAGGAAAAACTCCCTTTTAACAGGAAGAAACCTGCAGCAGAACCAGGCTCATGGAGGGGCGGGGCCATCTGCTGTGACTGGCTGAAGTTAGGGGAGGAAATATTAGCAAACTGTATGTTTTGTATATAACTACTAAATACTCACATTAGTTGGGGAAGCACTAGGGGGTAGGGTCGCATGACATTTTAGCTAAACAAGCGTAGTTTTAGAAACTAGAAGACGTTTAACAAGTAAAAATTAACCCAGCCCTAACTGTAAACATATTTTCTGTAACTATGTTGGTTTTTGTGTATTCTCTGTGGGATGAAGGAAGATCATATGAAGTGAGGAACAAAATCATTATGAAAAAAATTCAATTAACCAAAAATACCTGTTTGATTTTTTTTCTATTGGAGTGTGGAGTTCCTGTCAGAACAGAGCAGGAATCAAACATTTAAGACAATGCTCACATGCATTCACATGCTGCATGAATGGAGGAGGTAATCTCTGAGCAGTTGTTGCAGTTGTTGCAAAGCGGCTTGCATAAGCACACCAAATATGGAATAAAGGAGCTTAAATAGCGTAGTCTCTATGAGATAGTTGAATTGGATATGAAGAAATGCATCAGTTCACTGCATTAAGATTAGTTCATCTGATTCCTGATCATGCTTACCTACAACCAACACAATTTTGGGTGACATTTAATGTGACTCGTTCAGATGTTAGTGTGTACATTGATTTTAAACACCTAATCACTTTTTATGTAGCCAGCCACATATACTGTATAGTAGACCAAACATGGAGGAGAAGAGAGCTCATAGGTGTTTGAGTGCCGTGGAGACTCATTTTAATTTGCGTCTGCACCTTCAGACTCAAGATATGAAGGTTCATAACTGTTTTATCAGTTTTATCAGCAGGGTCCCATTCAGCAAAGGAGCGAAAATGCAAAGGAAAGGGGCAACATAACTGTTACATACACTTCAAAGAAAGGTTTACTAACAGCAGCCAACAGCAGCTAACAACTGCAAAAACAGCACTACACTCACTACAGATGAATGGCAGCCAGAGTTGTTTGTCCTGCAGCACCCACCATAGATAACTTGAACTGGGAGGAGTAAGAAAATAGATCTGGTCTCCTTACTGAGAGTTTAAGAATCTTGTGTTTGATTAGAGCCACCATTATCTATAAATGTAACAGAAAAACACTATAAAGATCCCAGCTGAGTTTCCTTTGCCATTTTCCTTTAACATTATGTGTCACCACGTTCTTAAGAAGTGAGATTTGGTTGTGACAGACTTACTGTAGAAGCTTGTCTACACATGGGTGTATATAAGAAGGGATTGGCCAGGGGACTGGGATGCCCGAGGGTATGTGTTAGAAAGGTAAAAAATGACAGGGCTTGAAAAGTTAAGTGGAAATACATTAGGCACAGGGTAGAGAAAGAGGTCTGGGGAACAATGACAATCTCAACAAATAAATCCAAATCTTTCTTCATGGATAGATACAGATAGACCTACGGGAGAAAATATCTTTTTTGGTAAATTGGGTGAAGTGACCCTTTAAGTGATTAAATGATGCTCACTGACATGAAAAACGAGGAGGAAAAATGAACATTTCAGCATCAAGAAAAAGTGCTGACAGGTTAATTGGTCAGTGAATGTTGAGCAGCTTCACATTAGACAGACAACAATTGCACTCTGTCCAGAACAAGTCCTGTTTCATATTAGTATAATTGATGGAATGCAACTGATGGGTGGTCTGTTTTTTTCTTTTTCTTTTTTATGACAGAAAAATGTTGCTTTAGGCTCAGTGCTCCAAACATCATTGCGCTGTACAAATTTGCCACACCACAAAACTCATTTGTCCATGTTGTCTCAACTTGGCTGTATGCCTGAGCGCATTTGAAAACCCCATTTGGAGATGTTTTTCGGGAATAAAATAGTACAATGCTTAAGAAAAAAAAATCCTATTTAGTGGGAGTTTGTCTTTGTGAGCGTGGCGTCATGCTAAAAACCCTATTTTCGCCGGGAACGGCCACCCTATCACAAACTCTGCAGGGGAGCCACATTAGAGGTAATGTCATCCACAGTTTAGCCCTCCACTCCTCATTCCTCCATCTCTCCCCTAATGAACTCCCACTGAATTACCACTTCACCAGCGCCCTGCCTTTTTATGATTCTATTTGTTTATCTATCTCTGATTTCCTCCCTCGTCTTCCCCTGCCGCCCGGGCACACACCGGCTCTTTAATTTTATTGGCCACCGTTAGCGAGCTGCGAGTCGAGGCGTTTGGCTCGTCAGATAACCCCCCACCACCGCCGCCACCATCGCCACACACACACACACACACACACACACACACACACACACATCGAAACCACCTCCACTCCGTTTGCTGAGATTAGCATTAGCAGATTAGGGTGCTCATCAGTCAGACGAGGTGGTGGTAGTGGTGGTGGCGGTGGGGGGGGACCCCCGTCGTGACAGGCCGCGGCAAAATCGCACAAACCTCTCTGGAAGGCTTTGTGGCGTAATTGAATGCGCAATAATTTCCCTCCATTAATACATCTCTCATATCGCGGCTTACGCACAAAATGTCCACATTATCTGTTGCACTTTGTTAATGTCTTCACTCCTTAACAGTACATTTAATAGCACGAGTGAAGCGGAGTGAGTGAGCAAGTGCAGAAAGAACATCTGAAAGGCGTTTCATTTTTCATTAATCTATTCTAAGTAGGTGTCAAAGAAAATGGAAAGAATGATCACAACTCCAGCTGTTCATGCGATGGCTGCCAAACTTTTGTGGATTCGCTAACACTGACTGATAGCTGCCCGACAGGGGACAGCTATTAATGTGGCTTCCTGTTTAGTCTGAATTATTGTCCCTTTTTATGTTTTTAGGGCTGAATCCGGAGAATTTAAAATCTCTTCTGTTCCCACAAACTTTTTTTCTTTTTTTTGTTTTTTTAATAACCACTTGTCTTATTGGTGCATGAAGCCATGAACAGAAACAGATGCAGCAAATATAAAACAGCAGTACAGACACCAGAGACAACCGAAACGCTTACTCATACTACACGAGTATGTAGTATATTCATCCTGGCTTTCACCTTAAAATCACTCAGTAATGTTGCAGTGCATGAAAGCAACTATCCAGAATTTTAGATTATGTTCCTTTAGCCGAGTAGCAATGTCTATTTAGATTTGCAGGCTCTATTTACATTGACTATATTCTTTTTTAGGAAATGCACTCAAAGATTGTCCAGGCATATATGACCAGCTTTGACGGCCCTTCTGGTGCATCTTAGGGATTTATGAGACACATGTGTAGTTCATTTAGTTTTGAATGTGTTCTCGTTAATAACATCAAAGGTATTTTTAATGCATTTTTATCATGAAATTTAAAATATGTTTTGCAAGAGTGTCCACAAAATTGCGTACAGCAAACTATACAAAGTCAAATGGGAGCAGATCAAGGATGGCCTTGTAAAAAAGAATATGCCAGTTGCTGAATCTATGGAAGGATATTATCTATTGTATCACTGCTGATAAGAGAGAATAAATATGACATTCTGAAGGACATTTTACATTATTCTATAATATGTACTAATGATTAGGGAATGCGACTGTCGTTTTGTGATAATGGTTTTTCAACTCATCACTGATCCCCTTCTCATTTAGAGCACTTCAAATACTGTTGGCAGAAATAGTCACAGGGTTTACTTTAGCATCAATGCTGTGACACAATCGTTACTCACTATTCCAGTCATTCACAGGTAGATACCTGGACGAAGGACACCTCAGGGTTAGGGTTAAACCTAGCTCTTTTTATTAAGCATAATTACACTAAAGTCCTACAGTCCTATGAGCATTTACACCCTTGAGCTCTTCCTAAAGCTTGTTTGGGTGCTTATAAAACTAAACTGTGAGTGAAATACATCAAAAACCATAAACATCAGTTTCCATTGATTAAAGATGTTAAAGATGGTAAGTAAACATTAATTATCACTTAACTGTAAATAGCAAATAATTATTAACTAAAGTTCAGTTTACCGGTAATTAAGCATAAATTAACACATAAATATATATACATTTATATAGATATGTAGATATACATATATATGCTCACCATTATCCAGGTAAGAATACACTTTCACCTATGATCCAATCCATTCTCTAGTATGCACCCTGGTGAAATATGGTCCAGGTGTGGATCCAGCCCACCACCAAGCTTTTCATTCCAGCTTGCGTCCTAAAATCAAACCAAAATAAAAGCATTTTTTAAAATACATCTAAAGGCAAATTGTAATGATCTGTGCTGTTATTCCAGAATGCAGTTTGTAATGTAAAAATAGTTTGTGCAGGTGAAAGCCACTAGATTTGTACATGACACTGACTCTTCTTTTCATTCTTTCTTTTCATAGACGTCTACACCATCATTTAATCAAAAAGCAGAAGAAGAATCCTTTTCAACAAAAAGTTAAGATGCCTGAAGCGACTCAAAGGCTCCCATAAAACTCAGGTCTTTGTTTTCTGTTTGTAATTTACCGTACAGCTTTGTTGCCATTATGCGTGCCATAACTGGATAATAACTTCACCTAAGCATCCATGGATCTCACTGTGCTCTTCTCTAATATCTGCACCATTGTTTTGTTTCTTTTTTTATTGTTTTTGTTTCCATCTGCTCCATGGCCAACTTAGTTATTGTGCCAAGTTATCTACAGTCTCCATGCTTCAACCTGTTCATAAACACACAAACGTCAGAATAAACTGAAATCACACAGTTGCCACTCGTGCTTGATCCCGTAAATGTTGCCATGGTTTTGCAGCCTAGCGACCTGTGTGTGTGAATGATTTACACATACACACTCACCTTTAATTCTTTCCTTTCAGCAGCCTGCAAACACTCAGGGATAAGTGCTTGACGTGCTGGTCGAACAATAGACATATTACCTCTGGCGGTGATTGCTGGTGGGAGTATTGGTGTGTTTGTGTATATATGCTGTTAGCTTGTGTGTGGACAGACAAATAAAAAAAAAAGAAAAACAGGTGGGAGGTACTACACGTTGAAAAGGAGATAACAGGACAACTTATAATTAAAATGACTGATTTTCTTCATGTAATTGTTTATCAGATAAATATTTTTAATTATTTTTTTTCTATTTGCTGTAACCAGGACTTTAAAAACATGGTTTAAAAAATAAAACATTTGAAGATACGTTTGCCTCACAAAATGCAATGATTTCATTAACTGAAACTCAAATGTAAATGTTTCACTATTACAGTTTGTCCACACTGGTTGAAAAAGGTCCAGTTTAAGCTGCATTGATGAGCAATTATAACAAATGGTGTCGGTACTGAAAAGACAAAACCTGGAATCTGACCACATTTCTTTTCAGAGAGTTTCTTGGGTGTTTTGTTTTTCAATCTAATACACAGCAACAACATGCGAACAGCAAAGAAAATATATACAAAAACACAAAATGTTCTTATAAACACAAAGAGCAGAAAGATAAAGTAAAGAACCAGGATAGAGGACAAAAAGACAGCTACCTCCATCCATGACGATTAAGTAAAAGAATACAACTGAAACATAACACAAGCCATTATACAACTGTTCTATTTGTTTTCTGCTGTCACCTGAGGAGTGAACTATGAAGCAGCTTCAACACCCTGTAGCTGTTTGTGTTAGTTGACAGATAACATAAAGGGTGTCACACTGGAGGTCCTAAACTTTGTTTGTCTCTACTTCAGTTTGTATTCCCACTTAATCTATTGTTTGACTCCTCTTCTGCATAAAATGAACTAATCACATGATCAGAGAAACTACTGATAGAGATCTATAAAGAATATAAAGGGAAAGAAGAAGACAAGGGAGCAATTATTTGTAATGTTTCTCATGTGAAACTTTAAACCTGATTTAATAAAACATCGCATGTGGGTATGACACTGTCACATAGATTGATGTACTGTGTTAAATCTACTCTGTGGCTATGGTGTAGCCCTATGAACAAAATGTCTGCAAGCACTTGCCAATTATGTATGGAGTGGTAGTGAAACCTAAAAAATACTATGATGCAAACTGGAAATACAGCCTGGTAGATATAACCTTCAAAGTAAAAACCTTTACCACTGTAGCAACACATTTCCAAAAATGCAACTTTTACTTTGAAGGGAAACATTTACATCATTTACATCACACTTTTCACAGTTTCACTAATCAGTGAGTTTGCAGAGCAGGTTTCTTCTGTTCAAACTACAGGTGGCCATGGCAACCTACTAGCCACCAAAGCAGTTACAAGAACCTTTTCAGTGCAGTACTGTGTATCTCTTTGCAGTCGGTTTCAGCTTGCAACTGTCAACAACCTCCAGCAACCACTTGTCAACCTGTCAGGCAATGCAAGCATGTGTCCAACAGGTCAGCAGGCTAATGTGTTTAGTATGAGTTATCGTGATGATCTCGCCACCTTTGTGATGCTGACTTTGGACTTAGCATACCTTACTGATCCACCAGCTCATTCAATTGTGGCCAAATAACAAAGTAGAAGAAAAGAATTGAACAATGCTAATAACAGAATGCACATTAAAAACAATATACAAACAGTACATATAATATATAAAAGCTAAATTAAGTGAAACTGCATAAAACTGTACACCAAACAGGGATGTGCAGTAGAAACAAAGGGAGGATGTGAATAACTTGCATTTATCAATCAGCAGTAAACTATAACTGTAATTAACCTAAAGAGGCCTCCTTTATATTGCATAGTAAAAAAATAAATAACTAAAAATAAAAATCTATAAAAAAAAAAACCCTCATACAACAACACTCATAACCTGCATTTTTCTCAATTACTAAGTTCTTAAGTTCAATCTATTAATATGAATGCAGAGAGTTATCAAGAGAGCAAGTCTTTATACAAAGTCACCAGAAGTTGGGACTGATCTAATTGGTGTATCTTTGTCAAATTCATTAGCAAAGAAAAAGCACAAATTCCAAGCTCATAGAAACCTGAGAGTCTGTGCGTGACAACACAGGTGAGCCATCTCACACTCAAGGCCACTGGTCTGCAACTCGAATGGAAGGATGTGGAAACTAATCCCACCATGAGTCCATTCAGATACCTGTTAACACATCTGTAAGCTTGAATTGATAAAATCCAAAAGAAAAGGTGATAAAACAATTGCTTTAAAATGGTATTCTACTCAGATAAATACATGTGAAGTTTAGTGATGGAGGTGTGTAAATAATTCTCTCTTAGTGTGTTTCATGATTTCCTCAGTGAATTATCAGCATACATTTGTGCGCCTGTTTCTCTGTGTATTTGAGACCTTGTTGTTTGTGTGTGCAGCACATGTGTGTGCGGCCTTGCTCAGGGAAGCGCACCGCCCCGCGGATGACACTCAGAATGCATTATAACCATTAATGAAAAAGTTAATGGGGCATTTTCTTACATATCAATTTACATTTGACTATCTGGGTGCACAAATGATGTCTGGGCGGTTGCGGCCAACGCCACTCCGCACCAAAACAGGGAGGTCTAATGTGTTTTTGTGGACATCAAATGTTGTGAATAATGACGCATCCACTGAATGCAAATCAGATGACACTTGATAGGCCACGATCAACAGTGCCTGCATGCAAACTTTCATGAACAGACACAATGAAAGAGAGGAAACAGAGAGAGTTGCTACTGACAAAACACGTTCCTGCTGCATTACACCTTTCACACATAGACTGTACATAAAAGATGAACATGCTACTGTGTCATTGCACCTTAGTTCTGGATTTCACATTCTGAGGTCTCAACATTCATAGATTGGATGCCGCATTTTTTTGGAGGCAAAAATGACTGAATGATTTGGACAAAGAGCAGCGTGGAGGCTAGCAATGTTGCCTCATAGCAAGAAGATCCTAGGTTGGAATCCTCCGGTCAGCTGTAGAGTTTGCATGTTCCCTCTCATGTCTGTGTGCACTCTGTCCCACAGTACAAAGATATGCTTGTTAGGTTTATTAGTGATTCCAAGGTATACGTGTAAATGAGCATGAATGATTGTTTGTCTCCCTGGTAATCTGTACAGGGTTTACTTCTGACCCTTTGACAGCTGGGATCGACTCCAACCTCTCTGCAACTATGAATTTGGATAAGCAGAAGAAAATGGATGGATAGATGCATGGCTAAAGCACTTGCTAAGGCAAGCAAGTACAGTTGGCAAGTTGCACTCATCAACGTACACAGCAAATTCAAAAGTGTTAAATTTTTTGGTGTTAATAGTCTCCTTGCAAAAGTAGAGTTAATTTTACTCTAAGCAGAGTCACATTCTTTTAATGTAACTCTGAGGTGTAAAATGATAGTAGTTAAAATCGAGTGTTAAAAATGAGTGTTTCTATTTCAAATCTGGAGGTGTTACAATGGAAACATTAACTCTTGACCTCTTAACTCTGAACTCCTAGAGGGGCTATGACACCAATAGAGTAAATTCACAGACTCCGCCCCCAGCACGGCTCCAATCGAAGCTGAAGTGAAGCCGTTTCAGAACATTTGCTCTACATATTTGAGTTGTTTGCCATGCTTGGTAAGTCATTTTTTCAAAGATTGTTTCAATTGTTATTAGCTTTTACTTCTGTGGCTCTTTGGAGTTGAGACAAAGCTGTGTGAAAGGCATTAGCCATGTTGCTCGCTGATAGCATAATATTCTGTTTTAGCTAGCTGAAAGGTATTGTTTGCGGGCAAATACCACAGCCTTGAAAAAAAGCTTGCATGTGAATTTTCAGTCAAACTTTTGGTCAAATACACCTAAAACAATGTCTAGAATGTGAAATGTTGGTATAATGGTGCTACTTGAAGCCTGAAAACGATCGCCCATAAAAAAAAAATAAAAAAACGAGCAAACAGCAGTAGCAGATGTCCTGACTCGATTCTACGGTAGCATTTAGATCCCTCCAGAGTTTTGTGCACACGGTTTAGGTAAAAATGAAAAAAGTTGAGGTTTTACATTTAGTTCAGTATTACCTGTTGCCTGTGTCTTTGTCTTTTGGGAAAATACTTTACACAAGTAATGGCTCAAAGAGGATTCCTTTTTTTTTTTACTGTGCTGCAATTGTTTACTGGATTATTTGTGCCATTAATTAGTGTCAACTAATTTTTATTCAATCTCCACACAGGATATGCTTGTGAAGATGGAATATGGGGGAGAGCAGAAGTGCGTTGAAGTTCCACAAAGGGATGAATGAAGGACATGCATATTGTATTGAAGAAATAAGTGTTGAGAATGCTGTTATTTGCATTTACCATGTCAGACCTTTTGATAAACAAAATTCTAATGAAAGTGAGAACATGTACACTGTTACATCTTTCAGAAAATGTTTTGAAATTGTGGTGCACAGTTCAGAATAAATGTTTTTCAAAAACCATTGCATCTTTTTAGTAAATGTTTATTTCCAAAAGAAATTTCTAGAAGTTCAGAACAGTAAAATTCCCGCTTTTTAGAATGAATTAGAAGATAACTCTTACGTAGTTAAACTAAAATACTCTTTGAGAGTTAATATATAAACTCTTAACACCAAGTGTTAAATTATCAACTCCAGACAGATTTGGTGTTTAACACTAAATCAGAGTTAACGTACCAACTCTCCAAAAAGAGTTAAATTAACACTCTCTGGTGTGGACCCATATAGACACTTTAATAGTGTTGAAATCAAATCCGACAGTGTTAATTTGGACATGCTGGATTTGCTGTGTACTGGTGCTGTGCTGTTTGTTTTACTAACTAGTAGCTATTAAACTGCTATAATTTTATTAACCAAACCTCAAGCACAGACTTTTTGGATAGTTTATTGGTACAGTTAGAAACAGAGAAAACCAGACAATTTTTCAGGTGCTCAAAAGGCACCAACAATACAAACACAGTCAAATGGTCCATTTCAGCGGCTCAAATAAGTGGAGTTGAGACCTGGCAGACAATGACAGGTTGCCTGACCAATGTCTAGAGCTTCCTGTGTCAGTGACAAGCAGCAACAATGTCCTTAACTTGCAATGAAGAGGAAACTATCCAGACATGCTGTTAAATACTGTTTTGTTCGACATTTAACATAAGAGTTTATGCATATCCTTTTGTGAGTGGAGAAAGTGCAGCTTATAGGACTTACTTTTTCAGATACTGCCTTTTGCTTTCACATATGCAAAGCAATTTTTGTTATCTTGCTTTAATGACACACTCACAAATCAAAATGTGTGTGGAACACCACTCTCTCTGACACACACACACACACACACACACACACACACACCAGCAAGGACTCTATGTTATGCTTCTCAAAGCATGACAGTTCTGTATTCAAATACATTATTGTCATAATTATTATTATTCTATATGGGAACATTATCTGGTTCTACATTTGGTACCCTGTAGGGTTCCCCTGTAGGGAATTGGTGAGACTGTCTCTTAGGGAACCATTTTCCCGAGATGTGGTGACATACATATGCATGTGTATCAGTGTAAAGTTAGCAATTTGACTGCAATAAGGCAATCCATTTGTTAAATCTGACATGATTATCCGGGAAGTCACAGACAGTCAACACCAAGAGGTTGAGAAATATTTCATAGTGCACGTCTATCTATTCTCTTTTTCATTTCCCCCCAAAAATGTATTTAACACAATTCAGTGAAATGCATACTGATCTTCAAGGATAGAAACAAAATTTTCATCCTACTGCGCTAGTATCAATCCATTACCAGACCAGTGTTGGTATCACTGCTATTGAAATTTGGCTCAATCCGCCCACCTCAGAGACAAACACCATTACACAGCAAAAAGAAGATGCCAAAAAACAGGCCAAACTTTAGCCAACAGAAACAATGAGACGTTTTATCCAGAACACGCATTTAGTCAATAATATGTTGGCGCATGATCTGGATTAGTTGCTATGAAAAGGTCCTGAGCCAAGGCTTAATGTGCACACTGAAATCCAAAACAGAGTTTTCAAATATTTGGTGTGTTGGATGCTGTTGGGTCTGTGTTTCCACAAACCCCGCTAATTTTAAGAGACTTATTCATCGTGAAGAAAACAAGACAGTCAATCGATCCATTACTTGCGCAAGGGAGGCCTCTCATCTGTGTCCAGCACGACAAATGACCACGATGGTGGCCTCCTCTCGCTGCCTTTTATTGACAAACTTCAAACAATAGTTTACTAAACACCTCCCCTTGCAACCCCCTTTGGTTACAAAGACAAGGACTGTATGTAAATGTATATGTGTGAACTTCTGTAAGAGTGTGTGTGTGTCAGACCTCCTGCTGACCAAAGGGTCGTAAACGCAGGAAGCTTACATCAAAAGAAGCAGATCTTCCAGATAGGATATATCTGCAATAAAACATTACAGCCCCAACCAGAACCTCGAGAATCTGGGGGGAAGGACAGTGGAATTTCTTTCATCAGAGTTAAAACACTGTACAAATGGTAAACATAAAAATGACAAACATTTAACAATTTAACTCTAACAAATGCTGTGAGCACATGGGCTGTAATGTACACCGTGACCTTCTAAAAAATTAGGATGCTCAGTCATCCAGGTAAGGAAATCCCAGCTTAAATATGATGTGCCCACATAAATAGTGCTAATAAAAAAAATGCAATGGCTCAAGAATGACCACTAATTATTTTTTTGGGACTTGTTTCTATTAAATTAAAAAATAATCTCAACAATCAGACAACCCGTATGGGTGAGGACTTGGCAACAGTGGGAAGAAAAAACTCCCTTTTGAAAGATGGAACCCTAACCAGGCTCAGGCAGGGAGTTTATGCATTTATACCTTATGCATACTAATACCTACTAATACTTAATAGTGTGAAAAAACACTTTCACTGTCACCATATTGTCATTTTAAAACGAGACATCATGAGTGAGGTGTAATTGTTGCTGAGAAACCAAGGGACGCCGTACCCTCATTTTATCACATATTATGCTACAATGTAGCACAATTGCTACATTGTAGCTACAATGTAGCACAATTGAGCACAATTGTGCTACATTGTAACGCAATATATGATAAAACCATGGACACTTTATGACTAATTTATTCAAGTCACAACGCTGAGGTCTGTTTTTTCCACTGGAGTCAGATTTCTTGTTTTCAACCAGATGAGTCGCCCCTGACCACATCATAGTTATTACAACCTTTTAAAAAGACTTTCAGGAGGATAACTGCAAAAAAGACACAAGTCACTAGAGTTTGGTAATGTAAGTAGATTTCTTATGTGAATCCAATTCTATTTCTAATTAGAATTTATGTCTGTTGGTAAATGGGTGAATGTTTCAGTAATGATAAAATCTGGCACTCTGGTTATTGTTGGAACCAACTGTCGCTATATCTTTCTCCCAGGTTAAAAACTGTTGTTCCAGCTTGGACTGGAAGGGTTTGTGGTGGGAATAAGAATTAGACACTCCAAGTCCGAGGCCATAGTTCTCAACAAGAAAAGTGTGGAGTTCCCACTCTGGGTCAGGGAAGAGTTCCCGCTCCAAGTAGAGAAATTTAAAGAGTTTATGATTCTGTTCACGAGTGGGGGAAGAAGGACATTGACAGACAGAGGTGGCTGGGAACAAACTGCAACAGACTGCACAGAAAAAAAATATTTATTGATATTTGTTGAGCTGTTGCATTGAAAAGGACCTGCCACAACATATTACTCCATTTATGCTCGCGCCTCTTCTATAGCTAGTGCTGAAGTATCGCAACTTATGGAAATATGTAGAGAAATGCTGTGTCTTATAGTTCCGGCCCACTTTAACTCTTGAATATAGCGCCATCGGTGTTGCATAAATTACATAGTTTTGCCTGTTTCATCTCTTTGTGTACAATAAGGTCTGGTAATATGCTAGGATTGTCTTTTATGTGTTGTTATTTCCTCCATTTATACTCAGATCAGTGAAATGTTTGAAGGCATGAAGAGATGTGAAGTATAATCTTCCCTCAAATACATTAAACCTTGATTAAGAAGCCTATTTTGAAATATATAAGGGGTAAAAAGTACAGATATCTGTGAAAAAGAAGTCAGAAGTGCAGACACCTAAAAAATTCTGTACTGTAAAAAAAGTATTTTTACATCAATACTTCCCATTTCTGTTTTTCTTTTTCAGTTTTGTAGAAATATGTGAAAGCATAAACAGTGAACTGTTTCTGTTTTGTAATTTGTGGCGTACTATAATATGCAAAAACAGGTACTTCCACTGTTAACGCCGGGAGGTCGGGAAAAGAGGCAGAAAGAGAGAAAGTTTACTGATGTTTTCCAGGTTTCACAGTTGTCTAAGTTGATTTAATTGCCCAATAGCTTTGAGAAATTCTACCCATTTCATATCTCACATTTCTGTTGTCATTTTCATTACCTTGTATTGCTACTTATTCCCCTAAAATGGGCATCACACCTGATACTTTACATAAACAATTGCAAATGAAAAGCCACCCTGCAGTTTCCCTTTTCCCTCCCACCACTCCCCTCCCTCACACTCCTTCCAGGCTCACCTCTCTGTTATTATCCCATTCCATCACTTGCTGCACCCCCCAACACACACACACACACACGCACACACATACACACACACCCATCTACGTTACTTGCAAGTGGGTGAGAGCAATGGGCAATAACCCAGCACGCTGCTTTTCGACTTAGCGCTACCTGCTATGCTAATATCATTAATCAATAGAGCCCAGATTGTCTTTGCTGCGATTCGGAAGATCTAAGGGTCCCAGCGGTGCACAAGTACCTTTTCATTTTTTTTTCTTTTCTCAACCCCCCTTCTTCTCACTCTCTCTTTCTTTTACCTAAAAATGAAAAGAAAAAAAAATACAAAGCTCATTTGCTAAGGCCCCCAAGATGGCTGACTTAATGACGGCCACAGAAGTTTTTCCAACAAATTTCATGGGGCATGATCCAAAGATAATAGCTTTTCAGCCCCAATGACAATCCAATTACCGTGCCAATCAAAGCCCACGGCATGCTGTCTAATTACGATCAAATCTGGCTGTCAGCTCAAATACTAAAACAGCAGCTTTAAGTTCAACAAATCACAGTTTAGAGACGGAGCCCAGTTTGTTCATCCATGATCGGGTAAAAGTAGGGTTTAACTTTGTTTGACAAAAAAAAAGAGATTGTCTTGTTTTGTGTGAGTGCACTGATGTGATATTTGACACAGCACACTCAGTAATGATTCTGAATAACATTTTTAATAGACTTCATTATTCATTCATTGCAGGGCATGTGAGGTAAAGAGGTTTTTTTTTTCAAAAGCAATGGATTAAAAAGAGTGATGTTTATTTTGTCTCTCTCTCTTTTACACACACATGCACGCGCTCAAACACAGATATGTAACATGCAAAAAATAGACATATAACAGTCGTTCACACTTTCTAACAAACAAAAAGGCAGCATCAATAACACAAATGATTAAACATTCATGGCCTTTTCAGTGGAACATCTGCTGTGTATGGGGCTCTAGCCTCGGGGACTGGGCGAATCAAGAGGATTTCTCCCCGAGAAGTGAAAGAAAGCAATAAGATGGGGGGTGGCAGCAGGAGATTTAAATGCACGCACACACATTTTCACACATACACAAACACGGACACAATATTGCCTGCATGTGAGCACAAATAGTGCCACACATATGCAGAATTAGGAGAAGACAGTGCAGGCTGTGACTCTGACAAGCAGCGTTTGCGGTGGCTAACCTGAACAGCACAGACACACAGGCCACTGCACTACCTTAATCAGAGTTGACGAAAATCTCCTTTTACATTTTACCCTAACTTGCACCAACTTTACTCTTCACTTTCATGTTTTCTTTGGAATTTGAAGCATTTACGACACAGGAATTCACAATGAACTTGACTAATTTTCTACCAATGTGAACTTGGTGTACGTGGGAATTACATACATATTTTTTAAAAGTTGAACTGTTGCAATGATTGTATTGCTAACAGTTTAATATCTGATGAACTGAGAGGATCAACATAATGAAACTATGTAAAGGTACAATTAAAAACATCTTTAAATTTCAGACACATAAAAATGTATTATTGTGTGTCTGAAATGCATGTATGACATCAGAATACAACCTCAGGAGAGCCAGAAACTCTGAGTATGAAAACAGTCACCATTGTATATTTATTTATTGTTTATGATATATTAAGTATATTCTTAGTTAGCTGATGGAAAAGGTGGTTTTGATTCATTTATGTTAGTGTAAACTGTATTAATTGTGAATACTATGTGTTCATTTGGTTGACCAATAATTTTCATCAAAGTTTTTGCCAGCAACCATTTTTTTCTGACAAATGTACAAGTGTAAAAACTGATGAAATATATTGATATATTGAGACACAAGACCCAATCAGAACTAAGGTATGTAAAATGGAGGGACAAGTTTGGAAGTGATCCAATCAGAGTTTAGATTCATACATTTGATCTGCCCACGCGCCAGAGTTGAGCTAACTCACATCATCTTCTCAAGAAAACGCAACAAAATGTCAACACTTTGGAGGAAGAAAGTAGATTTATGGACACATTTTACATATAATATCAAGGACAATTTGATGCTTTGTAAACCATGTGGAGCCGCTTCCATGGGTTTTTACCCATGAAAGCGGCTAAAGGAACTAAAGGACTAAAGGAAACTAAAGGAACTCAAAGAACTTAGATGCCTAAATTTTTTGTTAAAAACAAAATTACGTTTTAGTTATTTAAAAATGTAATGTAGTGTAATTTAGCTGCAAATGTAATTGCAATGGAAGTTTGGGTATTTTGTGCAAAAGGAACTAAAATTCACAGTTTTTTTTGTCAAGGTCACTGCTGTTCCTCCTGATTTTCTCTTGTGTATTACCAGAAGGTGGCTGTAGCCAAGCCTACAAAATCATAGTTTCATGGTTATAGCAAAAATAGAAATGCCATAAATGCCATTACTAGGAAGCTACAACACGCACCTACAGTATTCTGGCACTTCTCTATGTTTTAAGCCATAGAGCTTGACTATAAAGCACTTAAATCTGGAACATTTCCACATTTGTCTCAAGTTAAAGTATGACTTAAATGAGAAACAACTCACTTCAATCCATAAAAAAAGAAAATGTCAGCACTCTGAGAGTTGGTAGCTTCTGACTTTAGTCCTACTAAAAATGCAGTCGGATAAACACAAAAGCTGCTCTTTATGACAAAATCTCCTCAGCAGTGCTGCAATAATTCCAAGATGAGTTACGCACTTCTGTAAAAGAATGCAGTGATGGGGTTTTTGGCATATTTTATATGTTTGAAGGTGAAAAGTGAACGTTTTATTCTAACCTGTTATTTGTTGTATATTTTGTAGAACAAATACCACCTATCTAGCCCTTGAGTTCTAAGCTTTATCACAGTAAAAGCTCTTTACAGCAAAAAAAAAAAAAAAAACCTCTGGCAACCTGAAAAGGAGATTTCAAGGATCCGACATGGCTCCCTTATAATTCTCTCCTCAGACATGTGAAGTGTATGGAGGTCATACTTGTGGCTGAAAAACATGACTGAATGTGGTTTATTCAACCACTTATCCAAAGGCAGAGTAACATTACAGGACTGCATACGCCATTCCCTTTGACTGCATTGTGTTTTTCGTGCTACATTAACACCATGCAAATGAGCACATAGAGCTAACCTTTTCTGAGTTAGAGGCACCCAGTGACACAGCAGAACAGCCCAGTGAATTATTTCAATTCATAAACTTGCTCATGTCCAGATTTCATTAGAGGCACATTAGCTGCAGTTTATGCTTTATGTTTATTACAGGCCTGACATGATCTATAAATAACAAGTTAAGCGGGTGCGGACACTGGGGACGGCTGTGGCATAATGCTAAAGGGATCTATCACTACAGCTGACAATTGCTAATAGCCAGCCCTCTGGGTCAATCACTACAAATTACAGTAGCTCAATTACATGCCATCATTTCTGGGCATCCAGCAAGCGAGGTGTATGGCATAACACCCTGGGATAACCACAATGAGAGCATTTATGAAGCAGGGTAAATATCGGGGCAGGTATAATTCCACTCAGGAGTGTGATCTGTTAAAAACAACTTAATATTTTGGCTGGTAGTAGAAATTTTTTTTTCAAAGGCTTAGCTACTCTTCCATGTGCTTTCTATTATCACCACACATAAACATGGTCACTTCTTTAACAATAAGTCAGGGTCAGAAGTTTTACATTTCCACCAACATTTTTGGGATTGGGCAGGGGTATAAATTAAAAAATAAAACAGAATTCCTTCACAAATAAATTTGTGAAGTTTTATTCCTATGTTTGAAAAAGAAGAGAGAGAAAAAGTAGATTCTTCTGCCTTTCCTAAATATTTAAATTCACAACATTATGATCAGGTTGGAGAGATATGCTGTATGAAACCTGTATGGAACCTCTGAGAGAGTCACTTTGCTATTGTGTTGGATGATAATGCGAAAATCTGCAGATTTTAAATCAAAAGCCAGTTTGTGCAGGAATATTTTCCCCCATTAAAATAAACCAATCAAAGCACCAGCTGTGAAACACGGTGGTGGTTTGAGATACTGTCACCTTTTAGCCATTTATTTTCTATTGAATTGTGCCTCATTTTAAGGAGAATGGGACGTACGCAGCGGTTGTAACCTAGCTGTGTTTTTGTGTATTGTTGCCAAAATCAAAAGTTTAAAGATTTGTATTTGATGAATTTGTTTCATTAAATCTGATTCCTGGAAAAACGTGCCTATGGTATGAGTTTCCCAGTTGTTTCTAGAATGTGCTGATTGTAAGCAGTTTGAGGGTCTTTTCGTTCCCTTAACAACATTTTTAAAGGTTTTTCCTATGTTAACATATTAATTTTTTCTTTTGAAAATGTTTTTAGTACTAATTATTATTTGCTGTTTCCTGACTATATATGCAGGCACTGTAGCTCCTCTTATGATTCATTGTGTGTCAGATGAAGACCATATTGGCTGTACTGTTAGGGGCCCAACTCATATGGCGTAGAGCAGCTTCAAGTTAAAGACTAGTTATTTTCTTTGGTTTGATTCTTTTTCTTAGATTTGGTTTTTCATCAGTTTTCACCAAATTGATCTTCACTGTAAATATTGCATACTGGGCCACTGTTGTAAAAGAAAAGGGGAAAAATAGATTGTTCTACAGTTTAAACACTTCCAGTGTTTTTCATTTCTGCCTTCACTGCTCGGTCATCCCTCACCGGCTCTTTCAGCAGAGATGCAAATCACAGAGGAAAGGCATAAAAAAGAAAGAAATGGAGGGCTACATAATGGAAAATCAAAAGAAAGCGCACTTGTATTTGGATTCATTTATGAGGGCTTTAAGCATTCAGTCTGGTCAAATAAAATTTACTCAATTGGTATACATTCAGTTTATACCAAGAATATTTTCCTCAATGAAGAATCATTTGAATTTTATTGATTCCTATTGCACTTTAGTCAAAATTACTCCTTCATTAGAGCAAAGTACATGAATGTTGCATGAAAGAGTAGCCTAAAACTTTTATCAATATCAGAGAATGGCAGAGAGTAAGCCAGAGCCTTCCCACTCAATGATCTTCATCTAAATATCACAGCCTACCTTAATGTTGTTGTTGACCATGTCCATCTCTTTGTGACGACAGTGTGCCATCCTTTGATGGTTGTCTCCAACAGGATAATGTCCCATGTCAAAAAGCTCAAATTATCTCAAGCTGATTTCTTGAACATCACAATGAGCTTACTGTACTCAAGTAGCCTCCATAGTCACTGCAACTCAATCCAATCGAACATCTTTGGGTAAGGATGTAACCAGAGATCCACATCATGAGTGTGCACAACTGTGTCATCCATTCATATCAGTATGAATGAAAATCTTTGAGGAATGTTTCCAGCACCTTGTTGAATCCATTCTGCAAAGAAATAAGGCACTTCTGAAGGCAAAGGGGGTCCGACCTGGTAACAGCAAGGTGTACCTACTGTAATTAAGTGTCTGGTGTCCACATAGAAATAAAGACATCTCGTGTTTGTGCAAAGCTAAATCTAAGCTGGACCGTAAACTCTGACTCTGCTTTGTGAAAGTCTCATTAAGAGAAACTGGTGTATGCTGTATGCTAACAGAAAACCTTTGATTCAGTGAGATGATTGACAGATGTTCTATCAAAATCATCGTCGAATGGAAGTTTCATGAGATGCACATTTCCTTGAACATGCAGTAGAACAGCATCACTTTCTGTATGTTATCACTTTGATATTAAGGAATATAGAACACTCGCGATACGAGTCAATTTGCCCTGGAAAAAACTCATTACCTTCCTTCAAGCCTCAGTATAGCCTTAAATGTCTCATTGGGTATTTTTGCAATGTTCCCTGGGATGAAAGAACCCACAGATAAACAACCAAATCCCCCATTCAGCAACATTTGGCTACTAGCTTACGGTAATTTTATGCCGAGCTTATAATAAATGATATTTATCATTACACTTTGATACCATAAAGCAGCAGAATGTCATGGATTGGGATTGTCACATAAATCACTCTTCTATATTTTGACACATGATGTGTATAATGTGCAGATTATGAGCTTTCCATTTTCGCTTCCTCTGTGTCTTTGCCATCCGACAGAACAAACACCTTTAATAAAGTCACAATCACAAAAGTGAGGGGGCCAAATCCACTCCCACACACAAACATATAAACCATCCCTAAACACACAGCCACACATGTATGCACACAGTCACTGGTGCTATTGTCATTGGAACCACATATAGAGTCAGCTTATGTGTGAACATGAGTAATCACTGGGCAAGCAACAGATATACACACCTTTAAAACACACACACGCACAGCAACAAAAGGCTTGCATTGATGTGATTAACACTGTTTGCTTGAAAATGTGGCCAAGAATGAGCAGCTTCACCTCTCCACCTCCTGCCAAGGCTTCTAAAATACTCTAAAAATGACTTTAATCACAAACACCAGTGGAATGTCAGCGAAAGATTTCTGAGAGGTTAAATCGCTCTGAAGGCTGATATCAGAGCCAAAACAATAACCTTTAACTGAGTACGTGGCAAACTTGCCTGGCAAAAAAAAAATTGTTTAAATGAATACAATGTCTTTGATGTTGGTGTTGTGGACCACAGATAACTGTGCCTCCTGACATTCGACTGGTATGGCTAGTTTAAGAAAATGAATGGATAAAATAAGTAGAATTCCTCTTAACTAAGCTGAATGTTCAGCGGCTTCAGAGGGATAAATAGATAGATTAACACATGATATCGCTGAGATTCAGCAAAACTATCTGGATGTGTTCATACTCAGGCTATAGGTCAGATAACTACTCCGTCCTGCCACTAGGTTTCACCAAAACATAGACCAAACAAACCTGCAGAAGTTCTGGACATTTTCATACATCAGTTTGAACTCATTAGCGACATAAAAAGTTTTGCATCATTGCTGGGTGTTATCATTTACAGGTTTTTCCCCAATGAAACCTCCATGAAACATCTTAGTGTTTCTTCTTTTTCTTGTTTTGAAGCATCAGGACAAGCTCATCATCTCCTGATGTCGTTTTTTTGAGGACAAATTCTTTTACAAAATCGCAACATTTCTAGTGTGTATATACTAATGCTGTCAGTGTTAATCTCGTTAAAATGACGTTAACGCCATAACTCTATTAACGCGGCAAATCTCCGTTAGCGAGTTATCGCGGATCGCCCCGTACGTGGGGCTGGATGGCGCTAACGCGTTAACGAGCTAACCACGCTAACGCGTTCAAAGTGTAAGTTTGCATCTGAAAGATTAAGAATTTTGTGTTATTTTTTCACATAGTGCTGAGTGTGTACTCTGCACAATCATTTGTGACTGGTAGTTGAATTGGACTGTAATGTCTACTCAGTGGGGAACTTTCAATACAGTTTAGTGTGAATTGGTTATATTTTTGTTCTTTAAAAAGTTCTTCAGCAATTTCAGTTTGTGCACTGAACTACAAAGGAGGCTGTCAGTATGCAGTTTAAAACAGTTTTGTTGGAATAAATTGGCTATAGTAAAGTTATTCTTTGCACAAGTGTTGTGGGAGTTTGTTGCTTCTCCAGATGCTAATTTAGAGATGAACTGGTAGAGCTTTGTCATGCAAAATACATGGAATGCTCCGTCGAGAAACTGAGTTGTTGTCTATCTCTCTCTAGCAGTGTGCCTGCTAAATTGTTAAGCAGGCATTTTCAGTAAGTTTAGTTCAACCTAGACGTTTAGATCAACTTAAACTTACTGGGGGGGCTGATAAGTTACGTAGAATTAATGATATGACAAAATGTCAAAGTGGAACATGATGAACCCACAGAAATGGTCTGAAACTTCCAGAGAGCAAGATGTAAAATGTTCCCAAGCTTGAGGGAAATGTGTAAAAACTGGATTGAATCAGGATGACAGATAAAGAGAGGGGGGAGAGATATGAAGGGGTGACAGAAAGGTCAGAGATAAGCCAAGGTTTAAACTAACAGGGATTAATAACTCCGATGGAGATCTGTTTGAAATCGTTTTAGCCACCTCACCTCAGTACCTCCCCAACAACACTTCAACGTGATTGCTTCCTGCTAAATTTAAATAGCATTGACATGTTTACCTGCAAGCTTTTACAGCTCTGTACAGCGCGTATCTTGTCCTCCGTTAACATGAGGAAAGTAACCTATCAGGCTGCATTTGATGAAACTTGATGAAGATTTGAATACCAATGAACCCTTAAAGTTTGCTGCACATAGGCTTTGCCCTTGGCCAATGAGTATTATATTGTCTATAGTGCTATACAGAAATGTGTTAAAGACTGGAGGCCTCATGCTCAATAAGTCCACAAACAGCCGAATTAGAAATGTAATGAAAAAACCTAAATTCATGAGAAATATACATTGTCTGACAACAAATAAGACCAGGAAATTTTTAGCCCGTATTGGATCATTGTGACATGCAAGAGCTGCAAAACCTCTGTAGGACTGACACTTAAAGCTTGTATGTCTTCAAATTAAACAAAAAAAAACATCTCATAGGAGACAATAGCTTCAAAGGGCTGCATTTGTGTGCTATGTGTGTAGGTGGCAACTAACGGTAGCTAAACCCCAGGGAACAGCAGGCCCTCAGGGTGCATGAACAGCTGGCCACTAAACCCAATCAGGAGCAGAAAGATGAGAAGACAGCCATTAGGAAAAATGACAATTTGTGGAAATGTGCAGGCTTGTCATGTCACATAGAGAAAGGCAACACTGAAATCATTCTTTGCTAACCCCAAGTGTAGGATAAATATATCCGATACTACAAATCTGCTTACATAGACTGGTATTTACATAGTACCTCTTAACTTACTTTTTACTGTACAATATAAAGCGCCTTGAGGTGAATTCTGTTGTGATTTGGCGCTATATGAATAAATAAAATTGAAATTGAATTGAACTTACTTGTCTTCTAAAGACACAAACACACATCTTTTTAAGCACTGGGAGCAATTTGGAGGTTTAATATCTTGGTCAAGGAAACTTCAACACCAGTTTTAATTTGAACAGAAAATTTTGATTTAGTTGTTGTCATAATTTAAGCATCTAATTTCTTTTATTCATCGAAATATGATTAGATTATAGTAGACTAAATCTAAAGTTGATTCGGCTGGCTAAAATATAAAGTTAAAAAAAAAAACTTTACTTGTCAAAGTTGCTCCACACAGTTACAGAGCATCCCTTTTTCCTTGTTGTGAAACGTGTCCGTATTTCTACTCTTTGCCTTCTCCAAATAGTTAATATTTTGTTGCTTTTTCATAAAAAATATTTCTCTAGAAAATTTTCATCTCATTTTTAATTGTTGGCGAAATGCATTTCATCAGGTTTTTTGCCTTCGTTCATTAGTTTTGTCTTGTTTTGATCAGGATAAAAATGGTTGTTGATGAAAATCATTGGTCAATGAAATTAACACAAGGAGTGAATGTGACAGAGCTAGCTCCTGTGCTAGCTACAATGCCACTGTGATGATTTCAAATATGCATGTGACCATAGATGGTCAATACTTTCCTGGTCTTTTGACACGACAAGGTCATGTCTTAAAATTGTAGATGTTAAGTACCTATGGGCTAATTGTTTTTGCAACTCAGCAAAGCACAAAAATACATGATTCTTAATTTCAACATTTTTTATTTTATTTATCTTTTCTACCAACAAAATTGTGATGTATATAAACATAATACATATCTATCAGGATGTGATAAAATACAAACATATCATTACAAGAAATATGTTTGTGTGATTCTGGGTGTGATTTCTGTGCTCTATAGCAGTGCGTGAACAATAAAAGAAGTGGCTAATGTTTTTTTTTACGTGTTGGGCCTTTATACTGTCTTAAGAACTGCTTCGTGGGGAAAAAAAACTCCGCATTGGAAAAAAAAAGCAGCATTGAAATTGGTTTTAAAGTCTGGTTTATTATTTCCGACATTTAGTTTTGTCCCTTAACCTAAATTAGCCAATCACAACCCAAGCCTAAATGTGAATGCATCACTCTTTTTGGCACAGATGAGTTAATCTATTGGACTGAGAAGCTGCAAGAGATAGCAGAAAGCTGCTTAAGGCATTTCAGCAGCAATTATATGGACATTTACCATGTCTAAGCATATGATAATACCACCAAAGCAGCACTGGTGTATAGTGTTTCTTCACTGCATCTACCATTACAATTACATTGTGTGTTATTGCATTATCTGTTGTTTGTTGATGTGAATAAAGTGGGATGAGACGTTGCTCTGTGACTACCAACACTACCTGTTAAATTGCTTGAGAGTATCAATAAAACTGATGTGACTCAAATTTTATTGTATTCGGTAGTATGGGATAATAGCTTTACTGGTGAGCTGGGGATTTTCTCGACAACAACAACAACAAGCACCTCAATTCATTCTGCTCCATTCTTTGGCATGATTGTGCGAGGGATCCACGAGGGAATACAGGGTTCCTCTTTCATATACTTCTCAATATTTCAGACTAACGTCCATATGCCTCCGTTTAACAAGATCTTCCCTCTCACTTTGATCAGGAAAGAAGGGGGTGGGGGGGATTGATGTAATTAAATATGCATTAAGGCATGGCTGAATTTGGGACTGATTAAAAGTGCAACTGTTTTTTTCCTCCCCGAAAGAGTTTAATGTCTTCTTTGGAAACTTTAATCATCACTTTCTTCAGTCTTTGGACTACATTAAGTGCTACATTTATATTTTCATCTGACCCTGTTGTACTTATAGTCACTTACTGGGATGCACACAGGTATCGAGATGAAAGAAAATATTTAAACACAACTTTGATCATTTAATCTTGACTGTATGACATGCATATTATTGAAGGCCTGTCTAGTCTCAAGATTAGACGACAGGACAGTTTGGTTAATGTTCAGTTCTCTTTTTATATATACAATTTTCACCTGTTTGGAGCACACAAATGCTATAACCATTGAGAGAGAAAAAACCTTCTAGTTTCTGAAAATTTCACTATTTAGCATGTGACTAAAATATAACCCAATCATAACCCTGAGTTGGTCACTGCTGACCAGGTGGAAATATTGTAGCACCTGGAAATCTTTCTTATGTTTCTGATTCAGAGGTGTGGTCTAAGGTCTGTCAGTGCACTCTGAAGTCACTGGGTGTGGTGTGGTTATTAGGCATTGATGCATTGCTGTCACCACAGTGGAAATAGAAGTTTTGTTTTAAACTACTGTATTTTTCAGACCATAAGGCACCCCAGATTATAAGGCGCATTAGGCGAAACAAAACAGTCAGATAAGTCAAACTTTATTCAACTCATTCACAATAACTCTCAAAATTGTTTAGTTGTAGCAAATAAAATACAGAACAGTAAACTAACTTTTTCAATTCATTCCTTTTCCACAAATCTATCAAGTTCTTCATCTTTGCAGCTGCTCTATTCCCATGTTCTACTGCATGACTGACAGCCTTGAGTTTGAAATCTGCTTCGTAATCATGTCTCCTAACAGGTGTCATTTTGGAATCCTTATACACACACAGTACGGTAATATTATGTTGAAGCACAGTACATATTAATCCACGAGACTCCTGACTATGGTAGCCATAATGCTTCAAAAATCCATCAAGCCATGCGGCTTCGTAGCTTACAAAACTCGTACATTTTGACAGATTTATGAGCGCCATGTACCACATAAAATCTGTTTGAGGTCAGTAAGCACAACCAGAATTCATACATAAACAGACTATAAGGCACACTGTCGGTTTTTGAGAAAAGTAAAGGATTTTAAGTGTGCCTTATTGTCCAAAAAATACGATAGTTCAATATGTTGAAGTCTTAACATCTGACACAACTTGCAATTAAAGTTTTTGGATTACTTTATATATCAGAGCTCTTCCCCGATGCTTTATGTTGGGAACCACACGTGGAGATTCCAAAACGATGGTAGTTTCAAACATTACCACAGTTGAATAGGACTGTTTGATTAACAACAACACTGATACAGCCACTAGTGTTAAAGTCCACTAGCTTTTAGAGAGTCTCAGCTGTTTACTGGAAACCATTCCAGCTGATGACTTCTGTGTTAAATTCAATTTTATTTATACAAAAATAAACAAATAAATAAAAATAAACAGTCAGTTATTTCCAGACTGGTTTGATGTGATACACTTTGGATTCCAGCCAATCATTTTACCTTTGCAAGCGTAGTAGGCGGGACCAGGTATGTACGTTCTTTTAGAGCAGAGCTACAGATTAAAAATGCCCAAAGTGAAGCGGTCAACAGTCTGGCTGTACTTCACAGCAAAAGATGCAAACTCAGCAGCCTGCAACAAGTGCTTTAAGCTGATACTGTGCAAAGGAGGTAACACCTCGAATCTGATGAAACACCTGGCACCGTATAGCGTTTTTTTAAAAGCCGAGAAATGCACCGTATTTGATAGCTTGCTGCGAGACCTCACATCGAGCACATCTACTGTTATCGGACCCGGAGTTAGCAACATCCCCCAAAAACCTGAAGAGGAGAGTCCTGGCCTGTAGCCCTGCCAGTGCAGCAGAAATGATGAGGATGATGATGGCAGCAGCAGCCGTTCTTCTCTGGGTGAGTAGCTTAATGTGTGTAATTTACGTTGAGTAGGCTAACCACGTTATTAAATTAATGCACGTAAGGTGAACTAGCAAACACCGTCATAGTTGCATGCGGCTGTCTTCTTGTTTGATGGCAGATACTCCCTTCACCCTGGCCAAAAAGGCTAAAATGACCAAAGAAAAAGTGGAAAACAGTTAAACATGAGAGGTTTTTGGACAAAGTTTGTGTTTTTTCCATTGTTTAAGCACTGCTTCCAGCCAAGAGTGATACCATAAATCCCCTATAGCTGCAGAAAAGGCTAACATTGTTGTCTTTTTACAAAAAAACAGCTAAACATGAGATGTTTTTGGACAAAGTGTGTGTTCTTCATTCTTTAAGCACCGGCACCGTTTCAGAAGTACCGGTTTGGTACTGGTATCGGATAAAACCTAAACGATACCCATCCCTAAATATAAGACAGGAAATTAATTCCTCAACATAAAAATAATTAGCTGCTAACTATAAAACTCCACCTACAACTTAATGCATCTGTGATAAAACAGTTAATACTATGTGACACTGACAGAGGGTATTCACTGTTTTTCAATAGCTGAAGTGTATTTTGCTTTAAAATTGACCAGTATTTACAAAAGTAAATGTATTTATTGCTGGATCAGAGGATGTGAATCCTTCAGTCAAAAGTATACAAGAAATTTACATTTCCAAGTGCTCTGCCACCTATTTCCATTTATAAAGTCTCCACCTTACCACCAACTGTGAATCATCCCAGCATGTACAAATTGGTTTTTTTTTTTATGTAATGTGCATTTATCGTTGGTGAAATGATGTCTGTGCCTTTAAAGTTGTGGGAATTCTTAATGTCAATTTTACCCACTCCTCTAAAATGCACTCCACTTTTACTCATGCCGAATTGTAGTCTTTTGTCTCTTTTCAGACATTATTTAAATTGAGTAAGAGCCATTAAGAGAAAAAGCACCAATCAGCCTTTACAGTCGTTCGTCTTTATCAAACACAAGGGAGCTCAAACAAAAACCTACTCAGGTTGTAAATGGTCGAAATGTCAATTAGAAAAAAAAGTCATCATTAGGTTTATTACTCAAATTAACAGTTCCTCTCAACCATTTAAATCATTGTTGGTGCTCGCCGTTAAAAGGGAGCCGGTTTTTTTCTTTTCTTTCAGTCTTAGTAGTCAGACACATCTCCCTTTGGACTCTGACGGAGTGATTTTGGAGGTATTATATTCATGAGGGGTTCCAGTAATTGGATTAAATTGGTTCCAGAATGTAGTAATTTATATTATAATATCCCATTACTTCTAATACTGTTCTTAATTAATTAGCCTGATTTTTTTTCTTGGTCCGTGTTCCTGATAAGTTAAGTTGGCTCAGGAGGAGATCCGTCCCTCTGTGACGTCTCGTGGAACTACATCAGTCACACACACCTGGACACAGCACACAAGGTGGAGGAAAATCCTGCCGAGAGAATGACTTTCATCTTCGCTGAAATGGAGGAAGTGGATTTGGATGGAGATTTGGATCCATGTACACACCTGAGACAATGTGTCCACTGATTTAGGAAACATTTTGTACAATTCGTGTGTGTGCTTATGTGTGTGTGTGTGTGTTTTTCCAGCAAGCCCCAACTGAACAAAGTTCAATATCATCACCTGTCACTCTCACAGCCTTTGTCTGATTTAGCTTTAATATGAGAAAGTAATTCTCCTTTGAATATAACAAATTAATATCATTTTCAAACAATTTCCATATGCAAATATGATTTAATCAAGTAAATGAAACTCTCAAATGCAGTGCCTGAGGGCTAAAAGTGAGCTGTGTGTGGGCGGGTGGGAGAAAGAAAGAGATTTTGTGTGTGTGTGTGTGTGCGCGCGTATGTGTGTGTGTGTGCATATGTGTGTGTGTGAAGTTAATCTAAAGTTTCAAGCACAATGCTTGAAGCTGTGTATGGCAAAGCAGTAAACAAGCTTCTAAATCACCTGCTTAAATAAAGTGCATGATTTGTGCACAGCATAATTTCTTGATAATGTCAATGTCTTGATGATTCGTGCTCCATTTGGCCGTCGAGCCTTTATATTGTGCTGCCACAAACCCGCAAACACCCTCACTATTTGATAGATTGCAGCAGTGTCAACAAGAAGGAGAGGAGGGCACAAAAACAAGCGGGAACAGGCTTTATTAAAACTTGCACTCTAACACGATTCGTCACAGATTAATATAATGTTGGGTTAGACTAATCTGACCTTTGGCCTCCTTAATTGTGGTATCTTGAATTTTTCAGTGATTTAAGTTTATTTACTCTGTCTCTTTTAGAATTGCTATATCTGTCTAAGCTCATTTTCTTCCATAGACAGTATAAAAGATGGACATAGCTACCATTATATCACTGGTTTTTGAGGTCTCATTATGAAGCCTGCAGATTAGTGTCTTTGTTGTCGCCATCTTTGAATCCTAGTCCTAGTCTTTGAGTCCCACTTGCACTGCCATAGAAGCCTATGGGAAAATACCTCTCTGCCCTAACCTCTGTAAAAACAAATAAAAGAAACTTTACAGATGGGTTTTGGTTCAGTCACTCGTTTCGGATTACACCTAATAAAAAAAAAAAATTAAGCTATATTGTAATTTTGCTGATTCTAATTGTCAGAAGGGAGGATTATGCAGGATATAATCATTAGCTAATGGCTTGTGATTTACAAGTCATTAGCCAATCAGGGTCTGGTTTCACAGTTGCTTATTACAAGATGGCTAGGGCAAAAATGCCTATCAAAATAGGACTTCATTAACCAATGAGTGGCATCAGCTATGTCCACCTTTTATACCGCCTATGGTTCCCACTAGACACCACTTGGACAAATCATATGCAGCACTGTAATAAATAATTATTTGATATGTTCATGATTACATTTGCTAATTTAATTTCCACACCTAGGGTGTCCTGGTGTCCTAGGTCACAGGTCAATGATTGGACACTGCGGTGGGGCCAGCCAACTGCCAACAACAATATTTCTTCCCATGTTAAAGTGGCTTTTAATGTAGGAGAGCATTCACATAGAGTCAAGTTTGTGTCCCGTGGTCACTCTCTTTAAGCTGTGGTTTGGTCTCCATCAGGGAAAACATTTTTCCTCATAATCTATATGCTGGGTGAGCTGCATGCTCCTGATACCTTAGCAAGGGAACCCTCATGAAATCTCATCCATAGCGCATATTGTGTTTGATCTTCTCACATATTGCCTCATAAGTCCAGTTTCAGGTAGGGTCTGTCAGGGTTCACACAGGCTGTGTGTTTTCCGTCTGATTTCCTCTACAGGTGGATTGGTGGGCAGTTTCTCCCTGGTTCCTGGCTTTGAGTAGAGCTGCTCACCCCAGATTGCTCTCCCCACACCTGATAATCAAATCTCAATGAAGGCTGCGTATTTAAGACCAGCTGTGACTAAGATTCTCAGCCAGTTCATTCTAGTCACTTCAGTGGAGAAACTGGCTTTCATGTTGTTTCCTGCATTTTGTCCTCACTTCTCAGTAATTTCTGTTTCCCATATTCTATTTGGCTCCTGCCTGTGCACCACCGGCAAATTCACCTGTTCTAATTGCTTACCTGGTCCCCTGGATTAAACTCTCCTTGTCCTCACAGCCAGCTGCCTCACTGGGGTAAATACCTCGCTTTGGATACCAGCCTGTCTGCCCACTCTCCATCGCAACCTCCTAGTTTCCTCTGGCTTACAGCCTGCCCACTGACAGTCCTCTCCCTCTCAAGTACTCATCCCCAGACCTCAAGTAAGAGATTCACACCACACACGCCAGTTCTCACAGCTTCCTGCCATCCACTTTCACTAATAGTCTCTCTACATTTCCACAGACCCTCCCTGATCACCTGCCTAGCAATAGCTCCTGCTCAGTACTTCTTTGTTTGGCACAGTTTTTTTTCTTAGGAGAAACTAGTTCAACTGAAAGGTTTTTAATGTGCTGATAAAGGACATAAAGACCCATCAGTGTTGCTTCACACATTTGGAAATTGGATTTTACAGCATGCACTGTGCACATGTCACAGAGTCAGTCTTCAATAAGAGGTTTACATCCTTTGATCTGATCCCACCTCACGGCCTGCAGCAATGGACCCAGATACAGTCCCATTTTTTAACAGAGCTTGTCATACCGTACTATGAATTATTTGACGCTATTCTTGGGACTGTTCTATCGCTCTTTCGACCGGATACAGCAGTGTGAGGCATGTAGGCCATAAGGCGTCAAAGCCAGGCACCTGCTTTCACAGCTCATGTAGCACATTTTGCAATTTTGAATTTGTCTTGAGATGAAAACGGCACCCTGATAGCAGGTGATGGTATTACCTAAGCTGAAAGTAAAAGTGCTGAGCTACTAACCTCCAAAGGCAAGGTCTGTTTTATTTCTATTGTGCCAAATCACAGTTGCCCCAAGGTGTTTCATATTGTTAGGTTTATATTATAAAAACATTTCTATAATAAAGAGAAAACCCCAGCAATCAGATGAGCAAGCACTTGGTGACAGTGGAGAGGAAAAACTCCCTCTTAATATGAAGAAACCTCTGACAGAACCAGGCTCAGGGAGGGGCAGCCTGTAGGGTATGTCTATAAATTGCAACTTCGGTCTGTGGATGTATAACACTGAAAGAAATGAAGTGCGTAAAGAAAATAAACTAGAAAACTAGAAAATATACTTCTGAATATGAACTTCACCAGTTATGTATTTAGATCATGAAGAAAACAAGGTACTATATTAGTGATAAGTTCAAATGATGAGCAGTATGTCATCGCAAAACATTTTTTAAAGAATTTAGGAATTTTGTGAATATATTTCACCTTCTTGTGAAATCTTTGAGTTTTACATATGCAAATATATCTTATCCTAAACTAGTGTTGTCAATAGATTAAAAAAATTAACTAATTAATCTCACAATTTTCTGTAATTAATCACAATTACTTGATCAACAGCCTGGTTGCAATTACTTTTTTTTTCCCAACTTTATATTTAAGCTTGTAACTGACATTTATGCAATATAATGAAATAAATGCAGAATAAACACAAAGCATGCATGCTTAAATTCAAAGAGAATTTGAATAGTTTTCTTTAGCCTTTAAGCACAGGTTCTCTCCTTTCAAATACAACTTAAAAGAAATCTATATACTAATAGTTAAGTATACACTAATATATATTAGCGCTGTCAAACGAATGTTTAATCTGATTCATCACAGGGTTACTACTGTGGATTAAGTTTGATTAATTACGATTAAATATAATTCATTTTTATTCTATATTAATCGCATTTCATTTTGCATTAGCAAATGGACTCAAGAAAACAGGGGAAATATACACACTTAAAATGTGTATTGAACATCTTGCCCATTCATGTTAACAAAAAAACTCAACTCACTCGAAACATTTATCCACTCTCTCTGTCACTCTTGTGGAGGCACTTCAAGTCCTTAAAACGAGGAACCAAAGCTATGTAAAGCGCACGCTCTCAACGATATTAATAGGTCTGCAGTTTGTTGCAATCCACTTGGCAATTGTGTCAGTCAGTATGGCCGAGGTAGACTTACTGAGTCCCCGATGCTCCGTGAGTGGTTTGTCGCAAGATGGGTGACGTGTTAGCCAAAGTGCTAGCAACATCCCCGACTAACGTATGCTTCGTGTCAATGTGATATTTTAAGGTGGAAGTGCTTCGGTAAAAAGAAAATTCCTTCTTGCACAATGTGCATAATACTTTATGTCAGTCGACTGCTCCGTCTTGTTATTCTTTTAATACTCAAATTTCACATCTAGAGGGCAAATGTCATCTCATCTTCCAAATTGAGTTCATTGCTTCAGCTGCCTGTCACTACCAGATCAACTGCCCATTGCACATGTGCGAAGTTAACTCTACTTGGACAAACTACCTGAAATGCACTGACAGATACATTTCAGGGATTTTGAGTCATTCTGCACTCCAGATGCATTAAATGCATTAAAAAAAATGTATCACGTTGACCGTGATGGCAGATTAATTTGCATTAACGCATTAATTTTGACAGCACTATCATAAACCATTGCTTGTACAAAGGACAGTTTTATAAGATTTTTAGATTTTCTTACCTTTTTATTTATTTTCATATAAGTATAAAAATCACCCTGGTTTATAAAATTCTAACTTAAACCAACTTAAACTTATGTAAACTTTGTTAACGCTGAACTGAATAATGATTTGGTAAACTGATTCTTATATAGCGCTTTTCTACTCTTCCAGAGCACGCGAAGTGCTTTCTACAACATTCATGCAAGCACTTGTTTTCCTTTGGTTATTAGCTCTTTCTAACTAACATTCACACAACACACATTCATACTCCGATGCATTGGAGAGCAACTTGGGGTTAGTATCTTGCCCAAGGATAATTGGCATGCAGACTCGGGAAGCCAGGAATTGAACCACCAACCTTTCGACCAGCAGATAACCTGCTTTACCTTCTGAGAACTCCAGAACACACAGTTTCAAATTGATGTCATAGCCGTATCTATTAAAACATTTTGAATCTCAGTGATCTCAAGGTCAATGGTCAACTTTTCTGAAAATTTTGTGAATGTGATAACTTGAGAACAAGATGACGTACGTTTTGATACCAAGCCTCATTTACTATGACACTGAGGGGTACCACTGGCCAATGCCAGTATTTTTAAGTGTATTGGCTAAAGCTGAAAATGAAACAAGAGGTAAAGTGAATAACTAATCAAGTTGCATAAATAATAGATACTTTCTGTCACTTTCAGTAATATACTGACACCAGAACTGGCTACATCAAACCTTATGTGCTAAAACAGAAAACTGATGTTAAGATCAGTCTGACGGCTCTGTTTTGTGCCATGTGAACTGTTACGCAGGTCTCTTGAACCAAAGTGTCCTTTTCACACTGATAAATCATACCTTCTGGCCAATGAAAGAACTTGCTGAATAGCACCAATTTGGACCAAGACAGAATCAAAGTCATCCATGACATGTATACTGCATGTAGCCTTCCCACCAAGGGCCCGTGTACAACTAGCCTCCTTTACCTGCCTTCAAAAGTTAGAGAACAGATGTGAATATTTTTGTTTTAACAGTATAAACGTGTTAAGGGTGTCGAGATACTTTTTCTTCTTAAAGACAGAATGCTTGTATAGTTACAAGAGTTTGCCTTGGCAGGTGTATGTCGAGGTCACACGTCAAGTTCCTATTGAATAATGGCAATTTTAATAATAGCTTGAACACAAGACTGAGAGAAAAGGATTTAAAAACAAAAATCCACGGCAAGCTCCATGGCCACCTCCTGAGCAAAGAGGACGGCAAGCAGGAAACAAAAAAGGTAGCACCTCACCCACACAGGACCGCATGAACTGCGTTGCCTAGGAGAAGCTTATCTATTGTCACGCCAATGAGCAGCAGGAATGTAATTCGACATTACATGAGGTCGGACACTGGCGGCTTACTGGTGTGACATATCCGTGACATGCTTGGAATTAACATGCAATGGTGTCAATTAAAAGCATGAAATGCACTTAGGGGGGAAGCTGGAATGTTTTCCCTGCTCCGGAAGCAGCCTGACAAAGTGGGCAAGGACACATGACAGCTCTCTATCACACTGTTTACATGAAGTGTGTGCAGAAGTGACAATTAGCAGCAATTCTTAAGCAATTCACACACTGTATGATGTCCACTTGAAATGGAACTGAAATAAAGTTGTAAAGAAAATGCTCCAACTGTCTCAAACAAAACAAAACATAAAAAAAAACAGCTGCACGTTCAGTTTGATTACAGCCACCCACTTGTGTCCTGCCAGGAGCGGTAACACTTTGAAGTACAAGACAGGAGCGTGCACATTCGGTCAGCCTTCTCACTAGCATTTCAGTGTCACCACATGGCACAGATTTGCTCTTTCATCACACTAAACAGCAGTGATATTCTATCCCCCCCACCCAACATCCCCTTGTTGTTGTCTCGCTGCGTATCAGCTCACAACCGGGAATCGGATGAGTGTGGAATTGTGTCTCTGTTTGATGTGTTGAAAAGAAGAAAGAAAGAAAAGTAGTTCAAGGGATGGATAATGACGGACGGACAAGGAAGCGACATGTTTGCATGGGAAGGAGCGCGAGAGAGGATGTGAGGTGGTGCGCGCGCGTGTGTGTTCTCACCCCCTACGCTATGCACCGTCTCAACTTCTGCAGCTCATCGTCGGTGGTGTAATAACAATATCACTCATCTCATATCCTCGGCTTACTTTGCCTCCCCCCGCCGCCGCCGCCCCCTCGCTCCACATTTATCATATTCATTTGATATTCAGAAATAAATGTAGCAGAAAGAGAATAATGCACCTCCTGTACGCGCCGTTCATTACAGATACATTTACATGGGGGTTTGCCTTCATGGTTTCAAATGGAGCACTGTTCGCTGGTGTTCCTCACATTTGTTGAGACGGGGTTGTGGTGGGGGGTGGGGGTGCTCTCTTCACATTAGCACTATCAGTGAGCGGTGATAAATGGGTCGATCTATCCATCTCTGCTGTCACATTCATAAAAGAAATTTGGCCTTCGTCAAGGGAACCAAGCACAGAGCTGTAATATCTGCAACACGTATCCATCAAGCCTAACTTGAGACGTATCGAAAACACTATAGCGAATATACCTGAGTGAGTAATATTTCATTCATGATAATGCAGCAAATACCTGCTGGAAAAAAAAGAGAGAGAAAAATATATCTGCATTTCTTCCTGTCTCAGCTGCAGAGGACCGCAGAGGAGGCGGGCTACTGATCATATTCAATCTGGAGGCGATCATGTAAATAGCCCTCCATCTTGGGAAGGCGATATGCAAAGCAGCCCGTCTCCCCTGTGTCAGGATCAGATTAATGGAAACCTAAAAGTGGGAATTACGGCCCTTATCCGGCGCTGCGTTCTGGGGAGGGGCCGGGATACGGGCCCTGGGGGGATCTGCCTGGTTCAAAGCCCATTCCTCTGGTTAAGGAACTCGCTAAGATCCATGCACCGAGGTGAAGGGTAATTTCCTTTGATATTCAGCAATGTATTACTGTATGTAGTGTGCACGCTGCATGCCCCACTGGCTCTGAGTGCATCTGTGTAACATGCAAATATATGCAAGGAAAAACAGCCACAGAGAGAAGCTGCAGCAGTAAACAGCATTATAAAGAGTGGACGCAGCACCGTGTGGCCGTGATATTACACTAAAACTGGCCCATCTGTGCCAAGACTCTTCGCCTTGCCAGCCAAAGTGTAATCACCCTCTAATTTACGGCTGCATGACTATTGGTTGGAGGACAGACCCAAGCCTCGGTTACATCCAATTCATCAGGGATTTGATGGCAGTTCGTATGTTAGCCTTGGCCCACTTAAAACTACAGCAAAAACAGGATCAGTGAAAGCATTCATTAGCAAAAATGTTCAAACCTCGAGAGCAACAAAACCTCTCACACAAATCCAAACTGATAACCACACTGGAAACCCAACAGGACAGAGCTTGTGCTCCAAACTCATTTGACTAGTGTTATTGCTATATAACATGCTAGGGCATGATCTCTAAAATGTCCTGGCCCACTTAAAGGAGTGCAGTTCAGCTGAACTCCAGTGCGGCTGGCAGACCCAACCACAGAACTCCAGTGCTTGGTCAACAAAAGCTGTCTCTGTGAAGCAGAAGTAAACAAGTGCTTGTATGTGAAAGAGTGTGAGAGGAGAAAGAGTTGAGATGCCGAGACAATCTGAAGCACACATGGCTTCAGGCCCAAATGAGTAAATGTGAGCTAAGGGTTCAGTTGTTCATGCCTGGTGTCAGTACAGCCTAAATTAATACTTTTACCTTAAACTGCACCTGTTTTTGAAGTTAAAGCCAATGTGAAAGTATCTTAAACTTGCATTATTCCTAGAAGCCACCAGGGGGCAATTCCCTTGACGCCATAGATTTCCACGGCATAGAAAGGAGATAAATAAACTATACATTATGTGTGCTATTTGCTAAACTAAGAAGCTCAGGTCGTATAAAGTGCATTTAACTTCGAATCAAAGGTGCTATATGTGTGCGTGTGCGTGTGTGAGCAGAGAGAGTGTGAGATCAACAAAAATAATGTAGAAGGGGTATTGGAATAACCAATATCAAAGGCCAACTTTGATATTGCATCATCTGGCTTGATCCTCGGGGTTGCAGGCTTTGCACGCTCTGTGTGGATATGACAACAAGCCCAAATCTATTACCTGGAGCCCGGCGTGTCTATCTTATCGAGGCTGCCCAAGGCGTGAGACTTTGCAATATGCGCTGCCATCTGACTTGCAGGTGCTCACTGAGGATGGGTAATATGGAATCAAACTGCTCGCACACACTCACGTAGACATTTACACAAACAAAGCTCACGAACACACTTCATACTCCGGTAAACTCCAAAGGCTTATGTAGAACAACAAAAGGAAAGGCAGCAGTTGGATTTCATTAGAGTTTGGATGAAGTATTACAAGAGGCTATTCAAACAACTCCTACGATGGCATGTATACACACACACACACACACACACACACACTGTCTCCTGCCACCTCCCTCATGCTGTCTGTCTTCAGTTTCCTCCACCCTCTTTTCTTCTATCAGCCTCTTTACTATTTACTGGGATCCAGTTGAGTGTTTGGCACTCCTCCAGCTCATCCCCCCTGTTTCTTTTCCCTCCTTCAGCTCGCTTAAATTTGAATATCATCCAATTCAGAGGAGATCAGCACAAATACACATACTGTGCATTCATATATACATAAACAATCTGACCAGCTCACAAGTCCTCTTCAGTCCAGACTTTGGTTGCACATCTGCTCATTCTATATTGTGAAGAATTCATCAGCCAAGGCCAAGTGATGCTCCAAGATGCTTGCGTATATTTCTTTTGCATTTTCCACGATAGGCATCTTTACATAGGTGTGTTTTCCCCCAGTATAAACACTTAAACTGTGTGTCAGCGAACCTGTGTGTCTATCTGTGTGCGTTTGTGTGTGAGAGTGTGAGTGTAATGCAGTCAGAGCATCTGGCTCCTCTCTGCTCCACGACATTAGCGCAGACAAGAGAATCAGTGGACTATTGAATGCAATTACAGCGTGTGGGCCAGACAATAAAGATTGATAGTGCTTTCGCCTTTTATCACACACCAAACACAGCAGAGGTTAAAGCCTGCGAGCCTTGAGCTGCCAGCATTCTAATAATGATTGAAAATATGCAACCATTGAATTGGGAGGCATACTTATATTTTTTTAAAAACGTATGCCTAAAAAAGAAGGGAGGTTTTTTTATTTTTTTGTTTGTTTGTTGTTATGAGATGATTGGATGATTTAACATCAGTCGGGGTGTTTTTATGTTTCCCAGACGTTTTTTTTTTTGTTTGTTTTTTTAAATAAAACTCATAAAAAACATGATTTTTCCATGACAAGAGTTAAAGGGAAAATACTTTTCACCACAATGTTTTCACTCAACAATTAAACTAAAAATGTTAAAAAAAAAAAAAAAACGCCACAAAAAACTTTGACAAACCTGCATGCTGGTTCACGCTATAGCACTTGTATAAAAGGCTTTGAGATTTTATGTCTATATTCTGCAAAACTGTGTGGGGTGGAGTTGCGGGAAATAGGCATAGGCAGAAGTTTGGGGTACCACGCTGCTACTCCAGAAGGGGAGATGGTCTTTCCGTGTTAGTTCTGTTTTACCTCTACACGTAAGCTGTGTTCATGGTTGCCATCCTTCACGGTGTTAGGTTCATGACTGGAAATTGCTGTCAACACTGAGCATCTAGGTGGCAATAAAACAGCGGGCGGTGACAATCCAGCACAGTAGAAGCCTTTTGTCCTCTTTCCTGTATCCTGACCGATACACCATCTTGTTAGCTGCTGAACCTAAAAGAACTAGCCCTCACCAAGTACTCCTCAACAGCACTGGTACCAGTAAACAGAAGCAAAAGTTGGAAGTGCTTTAATTCCATAGTCGTTCACTGGTAACAATGAGAACATGTAACTTTAGTAGTTACCACTGTTTCACTGCAGTGGTAACAAATGTAACTACATTTCTTGCAGTTTCAAAATACAAATTGTGAGAAGGAACTAACTGGTTGGACTTGTATGTTTGCTGTAGTTTTTCTTTGACTGATCCATTTGAGGTGAATGCGTCTTTTGTAATGAATCCTTTCATGTGCAAACTTTACTTCCCCTACAGTTTTAAACATATCAGTTGCTGCACTTCTTGTTGATTAATGAGTTCAAAGTAACTTCACGAGTTTGGTCAAACGACTGCATTTGGTTAAATGAACTTGAATCGTTAATGTTAGGATATTAAATGGAGCCAACATTTTAATCGTATGGATACTTGTTGCATACTGCTTCTCTGCTTACACCTCTTCAGTTTACTCTGGTCTTTGGTTAGGGCGTGAACTGAAGCTTGACGTGGTCCTGTACCCTGTCAGCCCCAAAACCTGTTCACATGTGTCGAAATCGTTTCTCAGAGGCATCGAGGTTGATGCGTTTCATCGCAAGCGCGTCATTTATCCTGATGTATCGACGCCAATTCTTTTCATCCAGGTGTTCACAAGACACAAATGTGGCCGGGAACAAGGAAGATGCATTAAAATAGTTGGTTGCCAAAGACTTACAATGCATCATGATGAATGAATAATGGGTGACAGTGACCAAGGACAGATCTGAGAGAGGAATGAGGAAAAGAGCGAGACAGAACAGAGAGAAGAAAATGACAGGAAAAGGGAAAAAAAGGACAAAAGAGGATAAAGCACAAGATTTTTTTTATTTCTTTTTTTTTAGTAGCAAGAATAGCAGAGGATGAGTGACAGGGTGATTGTTCTATTATGTGGCTGACTGGCCACAGCCCTCTAACATATGAACATGCATGTGTGATGGCTTTCTTCAAGCGCTGCTGTTGATTATTTTGCTTCTATTAGTGACATTCTCCTTCTGTCACTCTTCTGTTTCCTTTAGTCCGTGGCTGAGCAGAATAAATACACTTTACATTGCTGTTACATTGTTTGTTTCTTCAGTCCCGTTTGTGCTCTACAGAGAATGCTAACCAGGCCTCTTGTTTGGTTTTTTTTCCTATGAATATGATATTTAAACATAAGCAGCTACAACAGTAAGTGCTCAGTGTTTGCAGCAATTACACGATTGTACATGGAGACGACAATTTCAGATTCAGTTGCATGCAAACACGTTCCTTTACTCCCTTCAGTGCATGCAAAAACAAGAAGACAAGCATATAGCCATGGTTTTTCAGGGAAGGGGTTTGATGAATGCATTAAATCGGCTGCGCATAAGTTTTAGATGTGAAGATTTCTGTCACGCAGACATCTGATCGTTCCTGCATAAAACACAGAGTTCCGATCTCAGTAACATGGAGACATGGGAGTAGAGACTGAGACTGTGCTCTAGGTGCTTTACCAAATTCATTAGAGCACCTGTGACAAAAACAAGAAAACACATTTGTTTTAGAAATGTGTCAAAAACTTGTTTCAAATTTAAAAAAAAAAAACTTTGGCAAAAGAAAACTAAATTCAACTTTTAGTTTGAGCCTGCACCTTGGATTTCTCTGTTACAGTAACAGTAAGATGTATTTGATAACCTACCAGTCAATAATGGATTGCATTTATATAGCACTTTACAATTCCACTATTCATTCAGTCTCACATTCACACACTAGTGGAGGCAGCTACAGTTGTAGCCACAGCTGCAGCCACAGCTGCCCTGGTGCAGACTGACAGAAGTGAGGCCCCTCTGGCCATCACCAGTAGGAGGTAGGTGAAGTGTCTTGCCCAAAGACACAACGACTGAGACTGTCCGAGCCGGGGCTCGAACCAGCAACCTTCCAATTACAAGACGAACTGCCAACTCTTGAGCCACGATCTGAGTATTAGTATTAGTATTACACATTTCAAAATGTTCATGTAATTAGAAGTATTACCAGTATTAACATTAGGAAAATTTTAGTTTTCCAAGTAAAACATACATTGGAATGTTGAAGCTGATGCTATTTCTTTGCTTGTCAGAAGCCATGAATCAGTTTTACTTTACTTTATTCACAGACATCAATATATTTATCATTATTAATATATTTCAGTATTCATCCCATGTATTCACATTCAGTCTTGTTCCACATAATCCATGATTCTTACTGTAAGTTTCATTCAATTTGTTCAAAGTTTTAATTTATCTTGATCTAATAATTTCCTTTGCAATGAAATGTGTAAATGTATGCCTTTCAAAAATTAAAAAAAGGTTCCTATATGAAATCTAGAAATAACCATTTATTTTGTTAATTGCACATTAAATATGCCCTGTATCCGAGGATCAAAAGGAGGGATCTGCACAAAAATAGTGCAGTCTTTTTTTGCTCCCCTTCACCTTAACTTCATAGATTTTCAATATTGTAAATATCTCACATGCAGCTGTAAAGAACCAGTGAATTGCATATCATTGTTCAAAGTCTGCATACCGTAAACGTCAGTTTAGTAACTTGCTCTGGAAATAAAAAGAAGCATGAAGCCTTTGTCCTTGCTGACCAGTGATTACAGGCTGATCCATAAACCCAAGGATAATTTGTTTGTGTTAGGTAAACACAAACACAAACACAACGACGCCTAATCAGTCCAACCGACAGAGGTTACAGTAGACATTTTGAAACAGGACGGTCACAGCAGTGTTTTCCTCTGTTTCCTAAACATATTTGCAAATGAACCGGCGTCCTCAGATAATTCTCCGAGAGATTTCAGCAGATTAGAAGAGGCTGGGATTAGTGTGTGGTGTTATGGCATGTTTCGCTACGGTGTGATATGGGCGCACACTCCTAACCCGTGTTCCTTGCAGAGATAGAGGAAGCGGTAGGACGAGGGTTCACAGATTGCCCGATAGCAGTCAAATCCAGACACCTATTTAAAAGGCTGATATTTTAGTAGTAAACATGTAGGATTCCTTCATTATTTGACAACTTCTCCCATCTGTGTAGTTGCGAGCTTTCTGTTAAGATGCTTATCTGAAATGTCAAAAAGAATTATGCTGATAGCAGGCTGTATGAATAGGGCCTCAGCCGTCCCTGATAAGGACATGTGTGGACTCCGCTGCTCTTCTCACCAACACTGGATTTCCTGCACATCAAAAAAGGGTCTAATTCCACACTAATATGAATATGCCACCCGCACCACCAGCCCCCTTCACCACCACCTGACGGAAAGAATTATGGTCCCCGTGAACTGATCCTCGCTCTCCTTACCTCTGCCATGACAAAAATGCCACAGTAATGTCAGGGGAGATGTAACGATTTAGATTCTGATGATTGTCCCATGTCAGCCGCACATCCGTCGCCTTGGACGAGTTGATTAGAGTTGGGACATCAAAAGAGGCTCAGGTTGGAGATAAGAATGGGGAGTGTTTGGGGTTGGGGTTGGGAAGGGGGTTAACGTGATTCCCGTCAGGAATTAAGGCACAGGAGGAGATTCTTCCAAAGTTCTGTCTGTCTCGCCTCCTGCTATCTTGAAAGAGCTGGCAGTGACTCTGGCTTCTTTGCATAGGAGCCGAGATAATCTGAGGCTGTTTAGATCAATTAATGGAGAGATAGGGAGTACAGTAAGTAAACTGACGAGGGCATGCAAAAGTCAGCCGAGTGCTTGCGAGTGTGTGCTCTGCATTCGAGTTCTTCTGTACCAGCAAATGTCCACGCAAGGAAACTGAGGAGTGGAATTCACCGCAGTGATGCTGTTCAGAAGCTTACTTGCAAAGTGCAATGTTCAAGTTAGCAGTTGGGTGTGGTGGGGAGGGTTAAGCTGTTTGGGTACAATAGGTGCAATAGGAAAAAATACTTCATTTACACAGAGACAACACAAGGATCCAAAACTTCTTTTTTTTTCGTTACCAATAACAGATTTCTGGATGAACAGCTGTGTAAATAAAGGACATACATATAAGTCATATAAGTTCTCCTTTTTAATCTGTTAGTGTGAAAACTCTTTATTTAAAACTGAAGAACATTTTGAAGGTAATGAAATAAATAAGAGCCCTTAAACAATGAGGCAGTAACATCGTCCAAAAAATATAGTCGGCTGCTCCTTTACCAAATTTGATGAAGTTCAACAAATGCGTCATCCTTTTTACTCATACTACATAGTTAATGGTATTAAACAGCACTGTGCAACACAGTCGGTGAATTTTTAGTACTGAAACGTTTCACTGAATAGATTAATTTTCAGAAAATGCTGATAGATTATGCAAAAATCTCTAAAACTAGCTTTTAGTATTTTGAAATGTTCATCACATACGTGAGCAGCTCTGGTTTCTGATTACAAGGAACAGCCAGTTGAAAGAAATTTGGCTTAAAAGGAAGAAGAGTTATGACAACTTGATAATCTTGATATTATACTCACACTGTGCAAAATCAAAACAACTTAAAGTTAGCAATTGCATGCAATCAGTTTGTGACAATATGACAACTGCATGTGATAAATTAGCAAAAATAGCAAAACTGTTACATACATACACAGATATTCACATTAACTGCTTATTCAGAAGCCAGCCAGAACCTCATAGATTATAAAACTAAATCCAGAGATCCAAATATATAAGAGCTTTGATATAGGAATATTACCAGAATCCAGCCAGCTGAGACATGTCTCCCATTGCAATGAGTAGCATTGCAGATAAGTTGTACTCAGACTGAAAAAAGCATGTTGGCAATCTGGTTGTGTCTATAAATTAGACAGAAATTATTTCCAAACCTTTTCCAATCAGTCTGAAAGTAATTGTAGTCAGTCCAACATGGCTCATGACTGGTGACCTGTGCAGCTGCCTTGCAATTAAAAGTGGTTGCCTAGAGGTTGAGGGTTTGGACACTCAACACCTGGATGACCAGTTGGTCAACGCAGCTACTTGCAACTGGCCACCAAATGGGGGGGGAAATCAGCGCAATTGCCAAACAACAACTGATTTTTCTGTTTCCTTAAAATTTATTTTCTTAAATTGCAAAATATCTCCCTGTTTTATTAGAACTCCTGTATTTCTGTGCATCTGTGAGCGCACTTTTCTTCCCTACAGTGTCTGCCCTTTACCAATTCCCATTCTCACTTCACCTTCAGTATCTCAGTTTAACACTGCAGCCCTTAGAGGTCAAAAAGACACCCTGGCGCCAGCTGTCCATCCTAAAGAGGATAGTGTGTGATAATATATGTAGGGGGAGAAAGGGGGAAGGAGGGGGTTGGGGCATTAATTATACATAGGCAGTATTTTGCATAACTCCCCTCCTATTCCTCCTTCACACTACTGTCAGGCTTTAGCAGGTTCAGAAGCAAGGGCTGCATCCGCTTAGTGATAACATCTCCAATAACAATTAAGGTGGAAACATGTAATTTGCCAAGGAGGGGAAAAAAACTGTCAATAGGCTCTATTTCCTTTGCATACTAAACACAGAGGCTGGATCTGCTGCTGTGGTGGAGAGGCCTTTGGAGCTGTGATTTCAAGTTACAACCTTGATGCATTTTTTGTGCTATGACCTTTAGGGCTGAAGATACAACTTAAAAACAAGCTGGTATATATATGTAATGCTAACCTAAACATCTACTAACCTCCTGGTTTTGATTAATGTCTGCTTTAAATAAAATTGTCAACTATTTGGAACATCCAAAAGGAAAGCATATTCTGAAATAACAAAATGTCATTTTTCAGACTTTTTTTTAGCTCCTAGAGTTGCTCTTTTTTTAGCATCCTGGTAAAACTAAACCCTAATACCTGACCCTGTAACAATTAACCTGGTGGTTGTAAAGAGGTTAAATAAACTAGTTTTTAACCTCTGTCGTCCAACAGTTCTTCTGTTATAAAAGTCTATATATACCATATATATGACCTTTTTACATAACCCTAAGTGTAAAAAGGTCACTAATGACTCAATGATTATTAAAAAGTTCATTAAGTCTACACAAGGCCGCCACCTTGTTGTAAAGGTAAAGAAATGATCAAAGTTTGAGAAAAACTGAAAAACTAAAGTTCAGATAAGTTGAGGCAACACAAGTACTTCACAGGTTTATAATACAAAGTACAAATAAAGTTAAACTCATTATTAATTAATATGTAAACCACATGACACCCCCAACTTAACAAATAAATGTGTTTTTGTTTTTTTCATCTTGACTTTGATTCACACATTCCATATCGTAAACGTGACAAATCAGTCTTACACATAATAGCCAGCACTTCAACCGTGTCATTCATATTGTTGAGTCGTAGCATGAAGGAAAAAACCAACACCAGAATAACTTCATTCATTCGTAGGTCATTGACAAAGCCCTCGGCTTAGTTTTCTCCAAATACTGTTGAATACGTTTGTGTTTACATGTGGGGGCGTGTGGGGCAAGTACACATACAGATTGTGCCATTAAAAACTCAACTAACGGCTACTGAGCTGAACTGAATGTAAAAGTCGAGTGGCCATTGCCTTTACAAAACTTTATGAATTGCAAACAGAGGCACAACTACAGGTCTTCATTCTTAGTTGTTTTGTATTTCATTGAATATAACTGAATCTAATGATGTCTGTCTTGTATAGCTATCTCCCTCAACACATCACAGAACAGCAAGTCCCAATGCAGCTTTAAGTGAATTCCTCATCTGGTATTTCGTTTTCTTCCACCCTGAAGAAAAGCCAAGGTACCTACTGTATATCTTTAAGAGTTTCATCTTCCCACCACTGGGGAAACACCCTGATCCTTTTAAGCATGTATTGAGGCTGACCCCATCCTTTCATCAAAAGTGATAAAAGCTTCCCCTTTAATTCTGATGCCACCTTCCTCCCTTAGCTTCCCACCTCCTTACCTACAGTCACTCCACGACTGCTACGGCAGAATCAAGAATGTAAATGGGGCTGGAGCCTCACAAAGCCTGGGGTGACCTATATTACAGCTAATGATGGGCCACAGTGTCGGAAGCAGAGCCAGAATGAAAGAGAATTTGAATGAAGCTGACCCACATACAAAGGCACGACCAGTCAGAAAGGCATGTTCCCTTTCCCACTAAGTAGGCCACAATGGGCTTCAGGATTATGCACAAGTTCTCCTTTTCTCAAATGGATGAAAACGGGAAAAGTGATGCGGAGCCCTTGGTAACAAGAGTCATTCCTTAGACATACTGGTAACAGGTTGGAGGTAAGGTGCAAGTCTCAACTCATTAAATGGGAATTTGTTTTCTTCCTCAAACAGGGCATGCAACTGACACATATATATATAGCTAGATAGATACCACAGAATGTCTCAATGATAGATTGAAAGGAAATATCTATTAACAACCAGATTAGTACATAAACACAACAGAAAACAGAACAGATGAAGATTCTTGTGATTTCTACTGTTGAAAAAAGCAAAGGAAATGATTTTTACAGGGAAATAGTCTCGAGGTTCTAATGTGGTTAGGCTAACTTAGCACAATGATGAAGAGCAAGAAGAAACATCTTACATGGATCTGCACAATCTGAGGAAACAGACCTACTGGCATATTTATAGCTTCATATAGTTTATCCTCATTTTTAATCTATCATATGTTAAGAAATTGGTTTTATAAGGATTTAAGAGTTTTAAATATCTTTTTATAGGTGTGCTCTGACTCTGATCATTCTCTTAATTTCTGGCTTCCAAAATTCAATCAAATTTTATTTATATTGTGCCAAATCACAACAGTAGCCTCAAGGCACTTTATATTGTAATGTAAAAACCCTACAAAATAATTCCACAATCCAGTGATTATGGATTCGTCTGATGCATAGATGATACATTAAAAAAGTAGGTGGCCATCCACTGATTTGTGAGATCCAAACCTGAGTGTTGTTGTCACTGACTTCTTTATGTTTTAACAACCATACATGAAGAATGAGGGACATGGCACACTCATATGTTAGAAACTTGCCAGTCGCAAGGTAGGCCTGTCCTAAAGAACAACCTGCTTTATTTTCCTTTTTGACTCTAACAAGCACCATTAGTTACAAAATTAACAACATACTGAATTGAATAAAATGGGAAACTAGTAACTGAAATCATAAACACACCAAAGCAGTGTTTACTGAAGTTACAGATTAAGAAGGCCAAGTGTCATTTTCTCAAAGAGCTCTATAACTGAATCTCCTTTTGCAACAAGAGCAGTCACCCCCTGCTGGTAATTAGTACGACTGCAGGTTTAAGTAATTTCTATCTTGGTTTTACTTTTCAAAACAAGAAGTTGTGTCAGTCTTGTACACAAAATCATATAAAATGTGAAGAAGGAGTATCAAACACAATACAGCATTACTTTATTTGAAAATACAAAGAACAAAGAACTAAATGTAAATGATGCATCACATTTTTAAGGAAAACAATCAACTGCTGTAAACAGAACATTTAGGCATTCGACCGATATAACAAACATGGGCACCCCAGTATGAGTAAAACATCTTTGATTGTATGTGTGATGTTTTATCAGTTTGAGTATAGAGAGTGCTGGGGTTTCTCCATTATGAGAAACACAGATAGGATTTTTCCTTCCTGAGCTCATGTGGCAAGCAGGTAGTAATTGGTGTGTGTGTTAATCCTGGGATAACAAGTGTTTTCCAAGGAGAGTCAATGATCATCTTACAAGGTCAGTTTAGAACCGTACACTGCATGCATAATGGAGAATGCAAAGGCTAATAGGAACATAATCACATCAAACACAGGCAGAAACACACACACACACACATATTTTGCTTTCATTCCCAAAACTAAGGTGATCTTTAACTGCCATCTTCCCTGGAAGCTTTTCAATCAAACAGGGCCACCCTGTGATCTAACCAATGCTTTAACATCATCTTAGTAGGGGACTCTTCCCCTCTAGCCAATGGGATTACAGTTGGGAGGTGGTGGCTGCCTCAGCGACCACGCACCATGACCCGTCCATTTTTTTACGACTTCATTATTTTCCCTCCCCGCCACGCTCGTTTTCATTTGCCAGAGCAGGGGTATAATGACTGCGCTATAAAAACGCTGCTTTAACGTTTGCATACTGTTCTCATTTGGTCCGGCCCTCAACCCTTCAGCTAGCATATGGCAGGTAATCAGGTCTGCAATCAGGGCTGCACGTTACGCAGGGCCCCGCTTTCAGCACAGGGGCCATTACCCATCTGTCTTACGACACACATGCGCACACACACACACACACACATGCAGATACACTTGTATTCGTACAAGCACGCAAACACACAAAAATGGTAGAAGTAGGTACTTGTACACAAATTCATTCTCCACACAGATGCAAATGCTTACACACACTCCACAAGCACACAGCCTCATTCACATACACAAATGTATACCACTACCTCATCATCTCACCTCTGGAAAATTACCATATAAGAGACTCAGGCTAATGATATTTTCTATGAAATGTGCAGTAACTATAAGTCCCCTGGCTTTTCTAACCATATGTATCATTAATAGGAAAAAGACCTGTGATTCCACAGCTTTATAGCTGCATGTGACAAAATGCCTTCACTAGTATGTGGAGCTTATTTAACAAAATCCTTTTGCCCCTCACCTCTACATACCCTGGAATTGTCATTGCACACACACACACACACACACACACACACACACACACACACATATATATATATATATATATATATATATATATATATATATATATATATATATATATATATATATATATATATATATATATATATATATATATGCAATAGCTCAGGCATATGGTTCCATCATCAAGTATAAAGTGCATGCAAAGCCTATTAAAAACAAAAAAACAGGGAACCCTAATGGCATGACCCAGAGTAGTTTTTGGGGATTTTCTTTTCAAATGTCATCTAACTTGTTTAAAATGATCACATAAAAAAGAAAAAATACCTATATGTTAAATTGTAATACAGCAGTCTAAGCTGGACTCCGTCTCGAGTACACTCTGGGGGTTTTAAAGAAAGTTTAAAGGATTAGGTATGTATTCATGCTTGTCAGCACCTGTCGTACAAATGGAATTAACGTACTTGCCTACATACTTTGTGTGTACCTGGAGGACCACAAACTACGTTCTCTAGAAGCCAGTCAGCAAAGCCTTATCCCCGGGCAACAATCTTTCCCGGGAAGCTCAGAATTCCAGCAACACCTGTAGGATAAATAATAACTTTATTGTTCAGCCAGATTTGCGCTTGTGAAGAAATAATTGTATAAAGTGAAGAGTATAAAATGCAGATGATATTATAATTGTATCATTATTTCATATTATAAAAACACACATTACAAAGTTCCCACACAGCATAAATAACTAAATAAAGACAGCTATTATGTCTTTGTCAGTAACAAAGTAATGGAAAGCATTATTGTACTATAGTCCTTACACCACAGTTACAGTTATGTTGTTTCTTGCATTATCAAAGTATCTTCAGTTATCTGCACGCAGCATACTTTTTTTCTTCCTGCACACTTGCACAATTCAGTTTGTGTAGAGGAGGAGGAATATGATGGAGTGGAGATTTGGCATTGCTTATTTTTTTATTACACAAAAAGACAAGAGCGCGATGACTGAGGACAGAAACTAGCGCATTATGCTGCTAACACAGTGCTGATTCTTTGCAATCATCTACACATACAGCATGTTAACACAAAGCTAGCTAAAAGTCCAGAGCGAACATGAAGTTGAGTACATGCAGACCCCAACCCAGCAACCAGAGCCTCAACTTCAGTGGCTAACAAAAGCAGTGATGACTTTCTGTTTCTATCGTAGCGTCATTATGGTGATTGCTTTGAAGTCTCTTTGTGCTGGTTTTCATTTTTTCTTTTTAATTTGGCCTTTGGGTTCATACATAAATACTAACAGACAGATCATATGTGTGTCCTCATTAGTATTGAAGTGTGGGACTTTTATTGTTAACCAGTAATTACAAAACAGTGCATTTCAGGACAGTTTACTGAGTAATAATAAAGTAATACAACGAGTACTGAAACAAATGACTTTCACTGGCGAATAATTAAGTAACGTATTGATGCATGCTCAACCATCCAGATAAGTAAATCTCCAAAAGCTGATTCTAAAACGCTACGCTTTTGGAGAAGTAAGTTATGTACTGCATTACTTAAACGTAAAGGTAAAGTGTAATGCACTACTTTTTTGACTAACAACGCCAACACTGGTCTTTGCGCAACATTCAAGTATCTATAATTACTATTGTAGCACAAAAGACCACAGCTATCTGTAGATAGAAACCATAATACTACACTAATAAGTGTAGGAAATTTGATACCATTATCAGTGGGTTTATTTGAATACCCTTACTAATTAGACATAATAAGACCTCAGTCTGATATTATGTAACCACCCCAAATTAGATCCAGTGGCTCACTTATTATAAACCTGTGAAGATCTACTTTCTCAGACTATCTGAAGAGTAACTTATGGATCCAATTTAGTTTTTGGCCTCCCACCAGCAGATCAGAAGATATTGCCGTTGACACACATATTATGCCTGGCTGCCTGTTGTGTTTTAGGATGAAATAAGATGGCCTATGTGAAGCTCATGGGCTTAATGTGACTGGCGTACAGCTGTGCAGTCCAGAGGTCACAGTTACAGACAGGAGGGTAAAATGAAGAAGGTCTGTTTCCTTTGGCAGGCAAGGATGGAACTTCCAAAACTCCAGCCAAAGACAAAAGAGACATTTCAAGTCAGCATAAAATATTACGAAGCCAGTCCGTGGCCAGCCAAGACAAAAGATAAAACATGGTTGTCACTAAATACAACGGTGCTGACAGGACCAACCCAATCTGGCAACTTGGATGGAAACCATTACTTCTAACTGGACTGGAGCTTTGAAGATTGGAGGAATCTTGTGGTGGGAGTCCGCCCCCCCGCCCAACCAGCTAGGCACCTCAGCAGAATCCACCAGTACTCTGTCATTTGTACAGATGTCCAGCCAAATAGTATGCGCACATGTGTTTGTGAGTGTGTGTGTGTGTGTGTGTGTGTGTGTGTGTGTGTGTGTGTGTGTGTGGGGCATCTTTCCTACGCACACAAATCCACAATGTACATACGCATTCTCTACCTCGGCTCCCATGTTTCATCCTCCCCGCTCTCCCCGTGTTGTGTTTGTTGAGCTCTCAGGCCCAAATCCATTATTACCTCCTGAAATGACAACTCATTTCCACAAATGTAATCCTTTCCCTTGCCTGCGTGAAGCTGTAAAGTAAACACAGTCTTCTCTCCAGAAAGCAGAGAGCAAGGAGGGTAGGGACACGCCACTTCAAATTTGCAAAAGGGAACTCAGAATGGTGAACGGCAGACCTGTGGAGTGAAGATGATAAAGACTAAGAGCATTTGAAGGGATTTATTCCAAAGCACCGCAGCGTCTACAGATATACTATATAAAGTACATACATAAGGCTTGTGGATAGTAGAATTTTCCATCTTGAAGTGTCCACTTTAACAAGAATATTGATCTATTTCAGAGTCTGTGTCATGGTCCCTGGTTCTTGGGCCCACGTTTTTGAAGTTTTTTGTGAGTTCATGGTATGATTTAAGAGTTTGTTTTCAGTCAGAGGGTCCCTCTGCTCCCTCTGTCCTCGTTCTGTCCGTCCATTAGTCGCGTGAAAGTGTGTTTTTCTTTTCCTTCAGTGTGTGTGAAGTTAATCTTGCTCCCCTGTGTAGCTGTGGCTTACTTCCTGTTTTATTTTGGTAACAGCTGGTCTTTTCTGTCTTGTGTCTAATTTTACTTCCTTTGTCATTTTCTTAATTAGTTTCAGCTGTGTATTTTCGACCCTGGCGTGTCCATTGTATTTAATTACCTCTAGTGTATATAAAGCCTCAGACTCCCCTTCACTCACTGTCAGTGCCTGTTTCTCTTTTCTGTTTGCCATCCCTGTGTGTTTTAGGCTTCTATTAGAAACATTTTGGATTATGATGGTGGACTTTTGTTTCCTACCTAAAGTTGTGTATATGTGTTTGCGTCTTATTTCTACCAACCTTAGACAAAATGTGGAACACATCTTGAATCTAATCCTATCTGTGTCCAGTGCAGAGCAACTGGTGTGAGACTCGTCGGCCTTTCTTCTCTTTTATCCAGAAAGGACCAATTCTCCTAACGGACTATATTATTCAAATTTAGGGCTGCAGAAATAGTTCTAATAGTAAATTGTCATGGGGCACATCCTCAATTTGTCTAAGCAACAGTTCAGACAGAAACCATCAAACGTCCCAGAGGAAAGAGGTTTTATTTTTTTTAGCCAAATGCAGTGTTTCCTACAAAAATATTGTATTTTTGGTGGTAGCAGGTCAAGGGGCACACACAAATGTGCCCACACAACACCCACACTTTCTTAAACAAATTAATAAAGAGGCCAAATACTATATACTAGTACTTTGAGTCAATAAAATACAACAAGTAAGCTGCACAGTGAAATTGCTAAACATACAGTAAAGCTCTACTGGAAAACAATGATTGCCATTACTCAAATCATTTTGTGTGAAGTGTGTTGTGCTGTAGGACTTTCTCTTGCTTCATTTAGTTTTATTGCCATTGTAATACTAACAATTTTTGGAACACTTATTAAAACAATTGCAGGTAAAGCTGTAAAGTGAATATTGAAACAGTCAGAACGTAGGTTTAAAAAATATGTTTTTCTAGCAAAATGTAATACGTTTTATGCCATTTATGTGGCATATTAATAATGAGGAAATAAATATACATTTTTAATCTATAGGCTGAAACTTCACCATCACAAAGAATAAATATATTAAGACAAAAAAACAAATTATACAATTGAAAGTGTCATAAAAATATTTGTAATTTGTCATCAAAAGTAAACCACCTGTTTACCCTTCTCCCACAGATATAGACCTTTTTTCAACATTGGTGTTCAGACTGTAGTTGTCATTTCAAACAACCTGTGAATATGGTTTGGATGGTTAGTTTGTCCTCTGCATGTTGCAAGATGCAATACGATCAACGACATGATAAAATTTTAGAGGGTGTAGTTTAATGCATAGTTCACTGGTTGGTTCATAAAACTCTGAACTCTGTTTATATTCCTTTCCTGATTTGGTGTGGTTTGTATGTGTTTCTTCAAACCTCCACACGGTAGATATGCATGCAGATATTTGGTAACAATACATTATGTGTAAAGGTTTTAGATTTGATGACATTATTGGTAATATGTAATATTGCTATAGTTTTAGACATGTTTGTTTTAGCATCATTGTCTGAGCTTTGTAGTATAATGTATGGTCATCACAGACGAAAATCAATGTTCATACACACTACTTCAAATAACTGACTTTGTTTTATTTGCCTGTTGCAAACTTTATGCAATAACTCCATTACAATTTATTAATGTCAAGCCATTTCTTTAAACCTTCTAAGTTGATAATAGTAATTGATAGGCAAACAATAATGACTTGAATTACATATATTTGTAATTCAAGAATTACATTTAAAAGTCAAAATTTATTATTTGCTTAGGCAGTAATTAATACATTAAACTTTGCCATCTATTTTTCATTTTGGCAAAGCCACATTCAGGGCGGTAGTGTTATCATCCAATTCTCCTGATGCTTGGTTCATTAGGAGCGCTGAACTATAGCTGTCTGGTGAGCTGCAGACATGCAGCAAGAACATGCACACTGTCGTGTGTGCCTGCAAAAAGCTTGTACTTTGTCAGCATATTGCAGTTTAACCCAATCTACGTACTGTCAAATGCAGGAGCTTGTTAAAACTCCAACCTGATATTTTTCAGAACACAGCAGATCCATATACTGAGGCATGTGACCCAGTGAAAAGAGTCTAGTGACATGGTCCTTATCTCCAATAGCTATTGCAGGTCTTGCCCCGTTTGGCAGCCTCAGTGAACCTCGGTGTAGGGTAGAAGTGTAGTGTAGGTAGCCGCACATGAACCAGTTCTCACTCACTGCACGCAGTTGTTAAAGTGGCCCTACAGCTCTGCAGAAATCCAGCATGAAATGGGATGAGAATTTAGGGAAAATTGATTCCATTATCAATATCACTTATCGATTCAATTCCTTATCAAGGGTTGACGTGCCAGTCTGTGTATGGAAATTAGCACCAACTAAATCAGCATCTGTTCCTTAAATGCCCACTATTTTACACATAACTGATGTAGCAAATTCTGACTTCCAACAAAAAAGAGGGTTTATGTCCTGTTTGGGAGGTTTGCTCACTGCTCTATGCTTCTTTTTGGCTAGGTTAAGGCTCTATTAACTCTACTTGGTCCGGCTTAAAATATGAAAATATAGGCCAATATCCATAATACCGTTCTTTCCAGTGTTAACATTTCAGGATAAAAAAGAAAAAAAATAACCCTGAGAGGTTTTGACAAAGAGCCCTTTATGCAAAATTTATAATAAGACTGCCCTCAAACTTACTTGGACAGGTGCAACTTGGCACCAGCACCAAAGAACACGTTGAAACAAGAGCTGTACCTGTCACATTTCAGAATGGTAGAGGAAAAAGGCTAAATTAGACTAAATTAGAGATTTTAAGATTAAAGATAAATTGGCTTTGGCTGCCCAGACATATCCAATCAAACCTGTTCTGTATTATATAAGGAGACAATTAAAGGCAGACATGCTTATAGCTTCAACTAAAAGGCAGGCACGCGGGCGCACAAACACACACACACACACACACACACACACACAAGCTACATCAGATAAACAAAAAAAGAGAAAATCAGTCCTCCATCAGCGTGCCCACCAATCCATCCCTTACCCTCAGCCACATCATATGTGACTGGTTTAATCGCAGGCCAATCATTGCCAGGTCACAATTAATAAAAGCCACAACAGCCGCAAATAAACAAGTCCAAATTGCTGCCTTAATCGAATGATGCAAACATTGGTGAGTTACAAAAGTTCACTGCCGCCACTGACAATTTCCTAATTGTATTCACTCATTCATGGCAATTTTATTAACATGGAGCGGATGTCTTCTGCCCTTCCACTGTCACAGCACCAGGGATCTAATTTCATTATTTTCCACAAGATTTGCTTGACTACTGCCGCCATGCTAGTGGCGCACCACGGCCAGATGTTTATGCTATTTAAATGAGGAAGCAAAGCCTGTTGGGTAAACATAATTAAAGAAAGTTGAAGCTTTGTTTTTTTTTTAACTTCTCTTCCTTGCCCTCTCTTTGTCTCCCTATCTCTCCTCCAAAGTCTCTCTCTCTCTTTCTTTCCTAACTTTTACTTCATTAGACAAATTTCAATTAACATCAGAGCCACATGTTTCTCTGAGCAGGAGAACGAGAGCTGCACGGAAAGGTGGGCATGCAGACAAGTGTAACACAGTGGACAGTCCACACACAGTGTATGCACAGATGCTTTAGCCTACAATTAACATGCAAATATGCTAATTTTGTGCACAAAAACACAAACACAAGTGAGTGTTTTCTTCACTGACCGCTTGTTAAAGCGAACCTGGTGACTGGGATGCTCTTGAATCATTCACAACTCTATTCCTACCTGTGCACCTGATGAATCCAAACACGGTTGACCTGTGGCCACCTCTGCGGGTGTGTGTTTATTAAAATCATCACCCAGCACAGCCCAATCACACAGGCATTACTGCCCACGCCTGTTGCATGCTAAATAGGAGGAGAGACAGAGAGAGAGAAAGAGAGAGGGTAAATTAAATCACTCATGTCATGGTGCTAATAGGCCGGGCTTGCGCTCTGTGTAATTCCAGGCTGGAGCTACAAAAATAAGTTGGGTTAAAAAAAAAACACAGAGCAAGAACATTCTATTAGGGCCAATATCACAGACAGTGTGTTACAAGGGGTCATTACAAGATTATGTAAACCAAGAGAGCACATTTCCATGCCGTGGTCATTTACATGTGATTATTGCATCAGAGTTATGCAGCGATTATACGGGGCTCGCCTCAGACATGCCAAGCCATATACACACGGGCTCAGGCTGTGCACACACACGCACACACACACACACACACACACACACACACACACACACACATACACACACACACACACACACACACACACACACACACACACTAAATTATGTCAAGATTATAGAAGGGGCTTGATCTTGAAAATAAAAGCAAACTCACAACAGCACCTGTCTGTGGCCTCTCTGTTTAGACTGAGGATTTATCCGCTGATGTCCCATGTTGCAGCATGAATCCAGGGACACCCTGCTCATAAAAGCCTTCATTTGAACTACCGTAAGCAGAAGAATTCATTTACCCCGTTTGATAGAAAACATCCTATCCGCCGCCTGCATTACTGCCCCAGTATTGCTGGGGCTTCATGGCTCAAAAATGCTTTGGCGCTCCAGTCATACAAGCACTTTTTAAGTATGCAGCACGCAGCACATTCGATACCCTTTAGTGCACACGAACTGAGTAGCTGTCAAAAATACAACAGGCATCTCAAGTAATTATGCAGATTTATGCAAAACATTAACAAGAAGAATTAAAGGCACAAATGAGGTGGCTACACTTGAATTGTTAAGATTATGAATAATTACCATGAATCTTTTTGCTCTTAATATAACTTGTTTTTGATAAACAAAGCCTTAATTATCGGAATACTTTGGAGGATTCTGGTGACCTTCATTAATCTTAGACAACAAGTCTCCGGTGAGACTTGAGATGAGGCCTGTGTACGTGCGTGTGCACGCACACACGCATGTGCACACACATATAGGGTAAACACGCATGCATGGCGGCGCATATGCTAACTAGCCACTTCAGCCCTGGAGCAAGCAGACAGACAGGTACACCTCCTAGTTAAGCCAAGAGAGCTCCTCACACTCCCCGGTGTGTCCCAGTATGGTAAGCCAGGAGGACAGATGCACAGGCGCACACATGAAGCAGGTGACTCAGATGCTCCTTTGAGAATTGGCAGTACCAGGTCCTTCACTAATTACAATTACATCTCACTTCCCTCCCCTTTCCACTTTCCTCTAACTTTGGACATGAATATTCCAGCAGAGCCATTGTGCATTGGACACGCTGCTCAATATGTCCCATAATTAAAAGCATGATGTGCGAGATGAAAATACTAAGGGCGCCCAACTCTACTCGCAGCTCGCTGTCCCCGAGAGAACAGAGAGCAAGAGATTTTGATTTTTTTTTTCAGTGCCTAAAATCATATGCTAGAAAAATGTTTTTTTGTATTTTCAAATTATTTTGAATTATTTTACTGAAAAACTTGAAGCAACAGGAGGAAGACAAATTTACGTGCAGTGCTATGAAAAAGTGTGAAAATTTGCCCCATTACTGCTGTTTAAATTTCCTGCATATTTGTCACACTCACGTTTCAGGGAATCAAGCAAACTTTAACATTAAACAAGGATGACGTGAGAAAAGACAATATATAGTTTTTAAATGATGACTTCATTTATTGGGGACGTAGGTCCCCAATAAATGAAGTCATCATTTGGAACATGTAGATGTTGAAAATTTTTCCATGTGAAAAAGTAATAGCTCCTAAAAATAATAACTGATTGTACCAACTTTTGCAGTTAAAAACTGCAATCAAGCATACCTGGCAGTAAGTCTTTCACATTGCTCATCCCACTCTTCTTTGCAGAGTTGTTTTAAAGGATGATCTGAAAGGTCGTGCCAACCGTTATTTTGTTTTTCTTTAGCCATTCACCATAAATGGTAAATGGACTGCTTCTTATATAGCGCTTTATACAACTTGCCTCATTCACCCATTCACACAAGCACTTTTTTTCTATTCTCTATGTAAATGCTTCTGTCTACCATTCACACACGTTTATACTCTGATGGATGCATCACAGAGCAACTTGGGGTTAGTATCTTGCCCAAGGATACTGGGCATGCAGACCGGAGCAGACAAGGATCATACCACCAACCTTCCCATTAGTTGGTGACCTGCTCTACCACCTCGGCTACAGCCATCCCAAGCAAAGGCGGTGGGCTTGCTTACTGCATTTCAGGTCATTGCCCTGGTGCGTAACCCAAATGTATCTGACCTTCAGGGAACACATTCTGATTCAATAATTTCTAGTAGATAGCAGAGTTCATGGTAACATCAATTATAATAAGTCGTCCAGGCCCTGAAGCAGCACGTCAGCTCCAGACCATCACACTGCCACCACCATGTTGAAATGCTGTGTTAGTTTTATGTCAGATGTAACAGGAACAAACCTTCCAAAAGTTCACCTTTTAGATGGTTTGTGTGCAAAACTACTCCACTGCTTTCCTCTGACATGTGAACAAGACCCCGAGACACTTTGATTTGTTTACTTACGGCAGCAGCTGATCCCCGAACAGGGACAACGTTTTTATACCTACCCCTTCACACACTGCTGAAAACTGCCCCAGCATGCTCTACCTAACAAAGCCAACAGACCCACAATATCTGGAAAAAGAGATGATATCTTGAGGCCAGCAAAGTGGAAACCTACAGCTACTTGGCTTTGCTTTGAAGTTCTTGGAAGCCACTTGGCTACACTTAGAATAAGTGACAAATGCTTTCTTCACTTCTGGTGTCATGACATAGCTGTCATGGTGGGAATTACCACCATTCACCTTGCATCCTCGGTGCTGCAAAGTTCTGCCAGCAATGGAAGATCTTAGACCAGGACCTCTGCTGGGTGCTCCCAGTGTATCATTATATATTGGGCATGATGGGCCTCTTCAGCATCCTCACTGATCACCTAATCCAACCCACCACCAGGTGGTGATCGTTTAACAGTTCAGCTCCTCTCTTCAACCAAGTGTTCATGACACATGACCACAGATCTGATGATACAATTACAAAACCAACAGGCAACCGAAAGTATCCAAGTATCACATGCACTTATGGTCAAATATGATTTTTAGGGACATACTGAGAATTCCAATAACAGAACAACACTCAGGTTCAGATCTTGCAGGCTGTTCCTTCCAGTAATACCACTCCATGTCTGATTCACATTGCCAACGTAAGTGTGGAAATCTCCCAGTAGGACAATGGAATCTCCTGATGGGGCACAACCAAACCCAATGATCAAAGGAGGCTGAAACCTCAAATGTAAACGACAGTAGGGTAAAAAAACCAAACAAACAAAAACCCTGTCACGGGGAAGCAAACCTCAAACTCTGAGGATTGCATTGGCTCCAAACCCTGTTTCATCCTGGTTGTAGCCATGGTTCAATTGGGGTAAAGTCCAACCTTACCCCTAATCTGTTAGGGCCATAGTTAGGTTCATGTCAAAGATCAAGACATATGACACCTGTCCAACTCAGTGACCACTACAACATTATTCATTTCTTTATGAGTTCCTCAGAAAGGTTCTTTGTCCCTCTTGGAAAGTTTCTGACCAGGAAGCAAGAAGAGAGAGGCGATATAAGCCTAAAGATTAAAGTCATTTTACGTAGGGTTGGATACGTTAACTAAGTTAGACAAATGCTAGATTTTAGCAAGTAGCATGATCCTGAGGTTCAGCTCTATCAAATTCCAGAACCACTAAAACTAAATATGTTACGGCACTGACAGTACAAAGACAGAAAACAATAATTTTTTTGTGCATATTATAAATCACATTGTACCATCTTTGGGTTTGGCTTTAGAACTCTGCTAATGCTCCAATGAATATGTAGTCATCAATAATGTAATCAGCATTTAATACTATGCATATCTAATAATATGAGATTAGGTTTGATTATCTCGTGTGTTAATCATAGCAAGTGATGACTCTGCAACTTCTGGTGCTTCAACAATTAGGTCTGATCCCAAGGGTGTCTGACACCCAGGGGTGCTGCCAATCAAATCTCTGTTGATTGTTTTGGCTTAGTATCTATATTGTTTCTATTTATTCCCATCTACCTAATGAAATGCACACACACGTCTAAACACAAACACACACTTTCTCATAAGAAACCACAAAGAAAAGCTTGCTACACACACATGCTGTTTAAATATCATTTGGCCAAGTTAAGCACAGAAAACTCTCGTTCTCTTTCTGACCTATCACAGCTGACTTTGGGTAAGAGATGGGATACACTCTGAGCAGGCTGCCTGACACAGCGCAAACAGAGGCTGAAAACACATAGATGATGGATGAATCAATAAACCCCAGTTCTTTTTTGTCTGGTTTGTCTGCTCCCCCAAGCAACAGCTTTTTTCTGTGTTTAATTTTACTTTTCCTTCATTTTTTCGCGAGTAGCACATGTCTCCTTGTGTACGACCGACAAACCTTACTGGACATAAAAGATGGTCTTTCTTATAACTTTCCGGAGTTCAAGTTTTGCAACACGGACGCTCCGTTTGCAGACCCCCCATTCATCTCACCTGAGACGCCTTTGTTCTCTGGCCCTGGAGGCCGCAAACGCCGACGCAGAGGGAGAAGATCTGGCGTTCTGGTTCGACTGAGACGGCGCACTAACAGACCACCGTTACCCAGTTTATTACTGGCTAATGTGCAGTCTCTGGAGAACAAGCTGTGCGAGCTTCGGGCACGAATCTCATTCCAGCGAGAGATGCGGGACTGCTGCGTGATCTGCCTCACAGAAACCTGGCTATCGGACAAGGTACCGGACTCCGCAATACAACTACCGGGGTTCTCCGTGCATCGCGCGGACAGGTCACAGGATCTTACTGGAAAAGCAGAGGCGGTGGTGTGTGTTTCATGATCAACAACAGCTGGTGTGATTATGCGAACGTGCACCCGGTCAAATCCTTCTGCTCACCGGACCTGGAGTACCTGATGATTAAGTGCCGGCCATTCTGGCTACCGAGGGAATTTACAGCAGTGATTATTACGGCTGTTTACATTCCCCCACAAGCCGACACTGACCGAGCACTCAGGGAACTGTACAGCGCGATCAGCAGCGAGGAAACCGCACACCCAGAGGCAGCGTTTATCACAGCCGGAGACTTTAATAAGGGAAACCTGAAGAAAGTCTCACCCAAACTCCACCAACACATCCATTTTAACACTCGTGGAGATCGGCTACTCGACCACTGCTACACCTCTTTCCGGGATGCGTACAAAGCCCTCCCCCGCGCCCCATTCGGCCAATCAGATCACCGCTCCATCCTGCTCCTGCCCGCCTACAGGCAGAAGCTGAAACAGGAAGCTCCAACCCGGAGGGCGGTGCACTGTTGGACGGACCAATCGGAGTCTGCGCTGCGGGACTGTTTTGATCACGCGGACTGGGAAATGTTTCACGTGGCTGCTAGGGACATTGATGAATACACAGACTCAGTCTGCGGATTTATCAGGAAATGCGTGGAAGATGTCGTCCCATCCAGAACAGTTAAATCCTTCCCAAATCAAAAACCCTGGATTAACGGAGATGTTCGCGCGGCACGGAGCACCGCCTTTGCCTCCACGAACACATCGGACTACAAACACGCACATTACCAACTCCGGAAGACGATCAAAGCAGCCAAACGTGAGTACAAGGACAGGGTGGAGCAACAGTTTGACAACCCTCGGAGTATGTGGCAGGGACTAAACACGATCACAGACTTTAGAGGGAAAACCAGCACACCGCAGACCACGGCCTCTCTGTGTGAGGATCTAAACGTATTCTACGCTAGATTCGACACAGCGAACACCATGAGACCGGACAGTGTGCGCACCGCGGATGACGTCAATGCGCACACTGTGTCTGAGGAGGATGTGCGGAGGTGCTTCAGGAAGGTGAACGCACGCAAAGCTACTGGTCCGGACGGGATTCCCGGCCGCGTCCTCAAGTCATGCGCGGCTCAGCTGGCTGGAGTGTTCACGCACATCTTCAACCTTTCCCTCTCTCTGTCTGTAGTCCCAGCCTGCTTCAAAATGGCCACCATCGTCCCTGTACCCAAATCCTCCACCATCTCCTCATTGAACGACTGGCGACCTGTAGCCCTGACCCCCATCGTAAGCAAATGCTTCGAGAAGCTGGTCAGGGACTTCATCTGCTCTGCACTACCCGACTCACTGGACCCTCTACAGTTCGCATACCGCCACAAGAGGTCCACTGATGATGCCATAGCCCTGACACTACACACTGCCCTGTCACACCTGGAGAAGAGAGACACGTATGTGAGAATGCTGTTTGTAGATTACAGCTCAGCATTCAATACCATCGTTCCCTCGAAGCTGGACAGGAAACTGCAGGATCTAGGACTGAGCAGCTCCCTCTGCAGCTGGATCCTTAGCTTCCTGTCTGACAGACGCCAAGTGGTCAGACTGGGCAGCATCACCTCATCCCCCGTCACACTGAACACTGGTGCTCCACAGGGGTGTGTACTGAGCCCTCTCCTGTACTCACTCTACACCTACGACTGCACAGCCACTAACAACTCCAACATCATTGTGAAGTTTGCGGACGACACTACAGTGGTGGGTCTTATCACCAACGGTGATGAGACGGCTTACAGGGAGGAGGTCAGCGCCCTGACCCACTGGTGTCAAGACAACCATCTCACCCTCAACGTCGCAAAGACAAAGGAGTTGATAGTGGACTTCCGGAGGTGCAGAGAAGTACACACTAGAGATGGACCGATCCGATATTACGTATCGGTATCGGTCCGATACTGACCTAAATTACTGGATCGGATATCGGAGAAAAATAAAAAATGTAATCCGATCCATTAAATATCACGAAAGCACCTCACAAAACTTGCAACACGCTGTAACTCACCTCAGAACGTTAGCACGTCGGAGCAGTGGCTGTGGCATGCGGGACCTGTCTGGTCTGGATAGCATGTGGAGCTTCCCTAGCAACCTGGCATTTCATCTCCGACAAAGTTATCCCCGAGAGAAGTAAAGCAAGTGTGTAAGTCCATCTCTGAATGTTTGTAAAGCATTCCTGCGTTAAGCTTAACAAGCGACTGCCTCTCGCTCTCTGGCTGCTACTTCAATCGTGAAACTGATCAGCTGATCGGCTTTTCTGTCGCGAGTCCGTCTCTCTTGTTTGTTTTTAGTCCACTTTGCACCAGAAAGAGGAAACCAGCGGCTGAACAACAGCAGAACGTTTAAGCTTGATAAGCTGTTGTTAGAATTTATTTAATATTTCTTTCTACACCAGGATCTTTTTCTACGTAGCTGACGGCTGTAACTGTGCAGGGGCGGATCTAGCAAAGTTTAGCCAGGGGGGCCGATAGGGCATGAACAGGGAAAAGGGGGCACAAAGACATACTTTTCTTTCTTATTCTCATTTAAAATGTCGAGCTTTTAATAAATAATTATCTGACACCCAAAGTTTTAATTTGATGTAAAATGAATAGAAGTCAATTACTGTATATAGTGACTATTAAGTCTAATATATATACCCTAGTAAGCTATAGTACTTTTTACTTTGGGAAGGTACCATCTGTGCAGTCTGCAATTTTGTTGAAGAAAGATGTTGAATCTATTTAATATTTCTTGAAAAATAATTGATTTCTGTGCATTTTTTTTCACACTGCATCAAATTAAGGTTGATTACGTCGATTAAGCATCATGAGGTGGCGCGTGAGGGGTGGTTCCCTATTTTTTATTTATTTATTTTTGTTGTTGCTGGGAGTTGGAACCCTATTAGTTAGGTTGCTTAATATTTACGCTAAGTACTCTTTAAAATACCAGAATAGGGAGGATGGTGTAGGTCTAAGTTTATTAGATTGATCAGTATTGCTGAACTATGAAATATTTTTTTTGTATACAGGTATAACAGAATAGCTTTAGTGTAGTTGTTGTTTTAAACTTGAGTATGAACTTGCAGACTTGCAAAATGCAGCAAGATATTTTAAAAAACAGTTTTGTTGATTAAAAAACACTATATCGGATTCATATCGGTATCGGCAGATATCCAAATTTATGATATCGGTATCGGTATCGGACATAAAAAAGTGGTATCGTGCCATCTCTAGTACACACCCCCATCACCATCAACGGCGCTGCTGTGGAGAGAGTGAGCAGCTTCCGGTTCCTTGGTGTACACCTGGCTGAGGATCTTACGTGGTCAGTACACACAAACAAAACAGTGAAGAAGGCGCAGCAGCGCCTCTTCTTTCTCAGGAGACTGAAAAGATTCGGCATGAGCCCCCGCATCCTCAGGACCTTCTATCACTGTGCCATTGAGAGCATCCTCACTGGATGCATCACCACCTGGTATGGCAACAGCACCGCCTACAACTGCAAAGCTCTCCAGCGAGTAGTGCGGTGCTCTGAGCGGATAATTGGAGGTGAGCTTCCCTCCCTCCAAGACATCTACAGGAAGCGGTGCCTGAGGAAAGCGGGGAGGATCATCAAGGACTCCAGTCACCCCAGCCATAAACTGTTCAGACTACTTCCATCAGGAAGGAGGTTCTGCAGCATCCGGTCCCGTACCAGCAGACTGAGAGACAGCTTCTTCCACCAGGCCATCAGACTGCTGAACACGTCATAGACACCTCAGCTTCACTACTGGAACTTCAACATTATGCACTCCATACTGTACAGTAATGCCACTGTTTTGCACATGTCTCACTCTGTATATTTTATTTTATATATTTTATTTATTGTTTACTCTATTTAATTTGTAAAATATGTGTACACACACACACACACACACACACACACACACACACACACACACACACACACACACACACGTAAAAAAATATTTAGTATACACATCCAGAAATGCATACACTATTATATATTGTACATATATTTATTAGTTTCAGATGTAGCCATTCTTGTATTTTGCTTGTTTACATTATTGTATTTTGCACAACTCTGTTGCTTGTGAAGCTCACACACAAGAATTTCACTCACATGTGCTGTGCCAATGTACCTGCACATGTGATGTGACAATAAAAGTGATTTGATTTGATTTGATTTGATTTGGTTGAGCTTTTCCAATGTTTTTTCTACAGAAAGTTTAACTTCCAGTTCAATGTTTTTAATTCTAAACAAACATAGTTTCAGACACTAGAAAATGTTAGATATCAAACCAGCTTTCCCAGAACCGTTCTGGCCTTACAGTTCTTCTCATCTAAGAATTCCTTTTGGCTTGTCATACAGGCGATAATTCCATATAAGGAGGTAGATCCGAACTCTAAACAGGTTACTGACAACCTTGAGGACATTGAGAAGTTTACATCAGATCAATGTGGATGATGCACCTCCACATTACTACATGGAACAAATGTTTTTTCCATCCTTCTTTGTTTCTAATGCGAATTAAACAAATCAATGGCTTAAGTATCATGACCTGAAAACTACTGTTCATGTAACGATAGAGTCAGTGTACATTAATCTATACAGATTTTCAGAAAATGTTATTCAACTATCAACAGTTACTTTATAGTTTAGTTTAGTTCTCTGAATGGGATCTGAGACAAAATGAAAAGTTGAGAAATCCATCATATTTTCGTGTAAACATTCAAAGACACTTCTAGGGTAGACATCAAATTGAAACAGAATAGCTGTACTGCCAGTAGTAACACTCAAGTAGATCTCATCAACTCATTAGAGGCTTGATCGACTAAAGCTTGGGCCGTTATTCACCTGTTATGAATCTCCTGTACTCCCAGCATTGTTTTCTGAAGAGCTAAGATAACATTAAACCATCAAACTGTGTCTGCACTAAAGGTCAGGCAGACCAAAACTTTCGACTACCAATTACAACCGGACAGAGGCACAGCGTATAATGTGAAATATTACTGACGAAGTCCACAAAATCATGTTGCATGTTACTAGAACATCTGTTTTGTTTTTTAAAGCTACTTTTTGGTTATTTCAGTAGGAGAACAATTTGGAGCTAAAACTATGTAGTTGTCTTTGGGTTAAACTGAGAAGCTGGGATTGACCTCTTTCAGTATTGCCATAGCATCATGAAATGCTACCAAAGGCCACCTTTGGCTTAAAAATAAAAAACAAGCCGGAATGATAATTAGATGACCTTGGAGCGAGCACAGACTGCTTTTGGGAGGAGCTGTTACTTCCCTTTCTGTTTTCATTCGCATATAAAAGAAAAACACTTGTGAGAGGTAGAAAATGTAGCACCTGACCAAGTAACTCCTATTCATCATACAAGTTCAAACCTCTACAAATATGAAGGTTGATTTTTCTTACTATGTGGCTGCATTTTCATTAGATCTGAACTTTAAAACCCAGGCTTTTTAACCTCATCAACTTTGTGCCGAAGCTGAAAAGCAGTGGATCGCTCCGTTTCAGATGTGATCGTTCAGCTGATTGAAATGTTGATGTATTAAATCCACAGGGTCTCTGGAATCATAGTGTAAATCTCCTCATAATGGAGTTATTTGTCGAGATTGCTCCTCTCATGATCATCGTCAAATGGAGGTCACTCTTTCCCTGTCATTTTTATTTATAACAACATCACTGATATGTGATAATAAGCATATGGAGGCATGGAGCATGTTTGAAATATTTCATCTGAGCATATGTTTCCATAGGCACTGCTGCTGGACCGAGTCAGAATCGTTTCCTGGGATGTCTTATGAGATGATAGCTGCAGATGCCAGGTCTGTGTGACTGCTCTGCTGTCCCTAATAACAGTAACTCTAACAGTAACTCAGGCCTGCTCTATTGATCATGAAAACAGAGCATCACTCATCTAGAGGAGAACAAAACAAGCCAATATAGCTTTCAAATGCTTTACTGCCTTCTAGAAAACATCAATGCTGGAATATTGGCCCAGTTTACATAAAAGAGCAAGGAGAGAGAGAGAGAGAGAGAGGAAAGAAAAGATGGCCGACGTTAAGCTGTTAGTCAAGAGAGCCAGATTTACCGTTTCTATTTCTACATTTTCCCTCTGCGGATCGATGGAGGAGTCAGTTCATTTTCTCTGACATCAATACTGCGGAGCCCGGTACAGTTCGCTCCCCTCTAACTGCCTTTCATCCTGGCCACACTGGAGCTTGTAGATGCTGTTAGGCCAACGCTCGAGGTGGCGGCTGCCCTCCCCAACACGGGATCAGCTCTGGCTCACCTTACAATGCTGTAACCTCAGCCGGGTGGAGGACAGAAATGAGGGAGAGAGGAGAATTTTTTGAAAAAAATAGCCGACCTCTCCTGAGTGGTTTGGGGTGATGTCTACCTCCTTTTGTAGTTAGTTACTGGAACTTTCCAAGACCTTTTTCTGACTTCCCGCTCAGCAGCAGGATGCTAAATGTTGGCCCGGCTACTGCATTTCCTGCCCTGGCATATGTTTGTGAAGGTATCTGGTGGGGGAGCTGGAGCTTTTCAGAACTCCTTTGGAAGTGTGTGTTGCCTTTGCTGGCAGCTCTCTACAGCCCCCCACCCCCTCTAACCCCAGCTCAAACCTTAAAGCAGCACAGGGAGAGGAGGCTGGCCTGAATCACAGCGCTAAGGGGCAGCCCCAACCTCCAGCTCAGTACCCTGACCTCACCTCCCGCACGGGTGGGGGGGGGACTTGGTCGTCAAGGAGGCCTGTGGAGGAATGGAGGGGGAGGATTGGGGGGGTGTACTTGGCAGGCAACTTTAAAAATGCGGTACAAGGTGCTTAAAGGAACTCATGCTCCAGGACAGAAGCACTAAAGTCTGTTTATGTGACTTCTGCTTGATGATCATGTTCCCTTTTTTATTTTATTTTTCTTTCCCCCTTTTGCCTTGTTTGATTTTTTTTTTCTTTTTACAAAAACTGGGCACATGTGCACTCAGAGAAATCAATGCATTTAATAGGTTTGAAGTTTCTCTTTGCTGACGGTACAGCAAAATCCAAGTATCTAAAATAAAAAGAAATCTTTTGTCTTTGTTACATTAGGAACAAATTGCTGTCATCAGAATTTAAAGTTGCCATACATGACACAGAGTGCTCTCTATGGCCTGATTGGTCCCTGAAAAAGGGCCAAACCTGGTCTACTAGATGACAAAGTGTGTAAATAACAACAAAAACATGTATATATTTAGTGTAGAAAAAAAAGCTACTTCTAAATTGGTTTTAAGAGGTGAATTTTTTTAACCTTTTATTAAACTATAATTTTAATGTTTTTGAGAACCTGCAATAGAGCTGATCAAATTAAACTTAATTGCAGATAATTGTTTATTTTTAATTTATTTTGGGGGAACAAAAAACAATATTTATTAATGGGCCCAAAATGGTTTGTATGAAAAGAAGATCAGTACTATACTGTACAAAGATCCACTCAAGAAAGTCTTTGTTATAATCTTAGACCAGGACATGGCTAACTGGGGGACTTGGGGAGAAACTGATTGACTTTGAAATAATGTATCTGTCCATCTTTAAGCAGGCAACTAGCACGATTAGCAGAATGCTAAAAAAAAATGTTATCAGCTGAAACAGTATCACTACAAATCAAAGTAAAAATAAAATGTGGGTTTTTTTCCAGTTCAGATGAATTATCATAGCTGTATTGAAAACTAAAAAAGAAAATGATTATTTCAGCAGTTTAGCTAAAATTCATTAGTGGTTTTCTCACGAGCGCTCTCTGTTGCTCTTTTGACTGAACTGCAGCAAAAACAATTTCAATGGAATTTAGAGGAAGCAAAACTGCTTTCCTAGATCAGCTCTGTTTACATGGGCAGAATCTGGAAGCTTGAATAAACACAGTGCACTTCATACAGAAAGTGAATCTAGACTCACAGTTTAAAAAATGTTTTCCACTTCATACTAACACATTTCTTCAGATTGCCTAACGTCACATGCAGAATCTCTTTTTAGGGTCTACATCTGTGCCTGAGCAATAGAGCCAATGCTCACGTATCCCATAATCCACTATGTAACCACAGAAGCTTATGTACAACATATTGCTGAGACTCTGACCCTGGCACCTCCTAATTAGGCCTAAGTGAAGTGTTGTTGTTGTCTTTGAGCCCTTCTGCCCTTGCCTGCAGTTACCTGCTCCGACATGGACTCCAGAAGGAACTGCCATTCAGTCTCCGGTGTGTTTGCGATACACAGACACACACACACGCTATAAGAGTCTATCCCTACCTCCGGGCAAACAGATGGAGGCAGCGCGGGTGTTCACAAAAAAATTGGAGTCCTCGGAGTGGCTACGTTGTCACTGCAGCTCGTGATTTTTGTTCATATGACAGAAATGCGGTGTGCCGACTTTTACTACAAGGACACAGAATTAAAGTTTGTTTTTTTTTAAGCATAAATCTGACAGTGATACACCGGAGCCCATTCTCCTAATTTTCATGACAACGTGGGGCTAGTATTAGCACGGACAACAAAAACAGAATTAGAAGAACATTTCCTCTGTCAAAACTTGAAAGACTGTTATGTTTTTTTTGTTTTTGTTATTTTTACTTTATGCACACTGCTGTCAGTGTGAGACAGAGGTTACATCCAAAAATAGACAGGAGTTTTTTTTAGTAAGAAACAAATGATGCAGCTTGTGCTTTTGCTAGAAAATAGAGTCAAAAAACATCAGAAATCATGTGCATCTATATTTAAATGGACACATTTTCCCTGCCTTTCTCTCTCGCACACAGGCAAAAATCACACTTTTCAGTTTCCCTCCGCCCCCCTTCATTCGTGAATTTTGCCATTACAGAAAGTTGTGTGACTGTGTGTGTGTGTGTGTGTGTGTGTGTGTGTGTGTGTGTGTGTGTGTGTGAGAGAGAGAGACTGCATGCAGTTCATTTGTAAGAGAGCCGCGACCTGACAAATGTATTCGGCTCCCAGCAGCACTGCCAAGCCCCAAAATTCATGTAAAACACCAGTAACTCCTGGTGCTTTTTAAAAAGGGATCGGCTGATACAGGATAATGATGGAGACTTCATCTTGATTATAGGAAACCATCCCCATCAAATATTCCATTCCCTTTTTTTATATTCAGACTTTATGGTGAAAAAAAAGAACAAGAAAATCAAAATGATGTACCTGGAGCTGGAGGCATTCAGGTACATCAGCAAAGCGTGGAAGAGGCAGAAAAAAGAAAGTGGGTGTGTGGAGGTAGAGAGGTTTATTGTAGTGAGAAAGGGGGGAAATATGAAGTAGAGTCCTTTAATACAATAAGTCCAGAAAATAATTTCTTCTCAAATACAGAATTCTAATCTTATTTTTAAAATGGATCAAATTCTTTAACCATATTTTCCAGTGTGCAAACCCATTTAGTTCTCTGTAATCGTTCTCATATAGCAACTGTTCAGCATGAGATAATTATAAAGTGGTCATATGGTCCCTTTAAATAAATCTTTAAATATCTGATACAAAGTATTCAATAACCTAAAATTCGAAGAAGAAAAAAAAGAAATGAGCAAATATTGTGCTCTGTGGCAAACAACAGAGCTGCATTTAAATATTGGATTAGGAAAGTGATCGTCTTCTAGTATGTAATGTCCTCATATGAGGGATTGGACAACTCTAGATAACATTTAACAACTTACAGAAACCTACATTTTAAATCTATTTTAAACCAATTTCAAATTTACCCATTTAATCTAAAATTAAAAGAACAAAACTGCAAATGATTTATAGTTTGCAGCCGACTCTGGACTTTGTTCTAGTCAAGATTTGAGTTCTGCGCTGATGCATGCCACTGGTCTTGCCTAGTTTGACTGTTAATCAAACACATCCTTTCTTTTGTAAAAGAAGATTTATTATCTTCAGACTCTTTTCATGTAGGGGTCAATTCTTGGCTCCATTTTATCTTTCTGTTTCCAGTGTGTCAGATCATTTCTAAACACAATAACACAATAATTTCCAGTGTTTTGCAACTTTATATTCCACTGACTGATAGTTACTTAAATACAATATCAAAAGTTGTGACTTGTACAATGTTAAATTTTGGAAGTCACAGAGTTTTACAATTAGTAATTTTACTTGCAATCTGAATGTGATCTTTGACTTCGAGCTTTGTTTTGATATACAAATCACCAAGGTTGGACACTCATGATTTTCCCACCGTTTTTAATATGTTTTGATGCCTGCGAAGCCCTTTGAACCTCCCCGTGTGGCACTGGGCTATTCAAAGACGCTGAATGTCATTTAAGTGAACTAAGAAATACTGCATTTTGTTAAAAGCTCTGGCAGACCTTGAAAACCCATCCATGAAGAGGTTAAACACATTACAGAGTGAAAGTAACACAGCTTTTACAGGCATGTCAGCACGGGTAAACCTGGAAAAAAGCTACTAAGAATAAAGTCTAGACTATCTGAAGCCAAGAAAGGAAAAACAGCAAAAATGCTGACTGCGTAAGTCAAGATGGAAAACCACTGTAAAGAGATGCCTCAGCTCGGCAGATAACTGGAATAGGCTCAACTTTCTAATAAGAGCTGCTTACGACATGGGAACAGCATGGGAAATCTACAGCACATCCTGTCATGATGCAAGATACTACTGTCTCTAGGATACTAGGCTCAAGTCCTGGCTAAAGTGGCTGAAGTTCTCAAGAGATGCAGGGTAATGGCAAACTAATCTATATCGACAGCAAGAGCTGCTTTGATGGTTTTGACATCCAAGCACATTTCCAAAGAAGGAAGGCCAGTCTGTCAGGTTGTCAAGACGATATTGATGGACCTCAGGAAGAAGCTAGTCTTCCCAATAGAGATGATAAAACCAGCCAGATATTGTCTTGTGGTCCATAGTAGAGTAAGGGATCCTCTTCAAGCTTACCACACATTGGGAGGAAGCAATGGCATTGGTATATGAGGAAAAAATATCTTAAATATGCTGAGTTGGCAGTGGAGTGCCAAGAGGCTTGCTGAAAAGCCAGGATTTACCCTTGGAGGTTGGCTGTCAGGGCTTTATAGGCCAAACAGTTCAGCCCAGCCACTCCGTGGTGCTGGAGCAACAGAAAGCCATGAAGGAGCTAGGAGAAGAAGCTGAGAAAACAAGTTTTTGATTGTGGGTTTGGAGAAAGGATGGCAACTGGTGGGCCATCCTGAAATTCAAGTTTTTATAGCTCCTTTGAGATGACCATAAAGAATATTAGATAAGATCAACCTTTATATGATGCTTTAATTTATGGTCCACCTGGTACCTCAGCATTTCTTTCCGTGGACTTTCAAAAGTCAAATGTGTATATTGCTGGCGGAGCGCTGCTGACGTCGACTGAGAAAATTGTCAGGCGGTGGAAGGAATACTTCGAGGACCTCCTTAATCCCACTGACACGTCTTCCGAGGAGGAAGCAGAGTCTGGGGATGAGGGGAATGACCCGCCAATTTCCGGGGGCGAGGTCACTGAGGCAGTTAAACAACTCCTTGGTGGCAGAGCCCCTGGTGTTGATGAGGTCCGCCCCGAGTTCCTGAAGGCTCTGGACGTTGTAGGGCTGTCCTGGTTGACACGCCTCTGCAATGTTGCGTGGAGATCAGGGGCAGTACCTGTGGACTGGCAGACCGGGGTGGTGGTCCCCATCTTTAAGAAGGGGGACCGGAGGGTGTGTTCCAACTACAGGGGGATCACACTCCTCAGCCTCCCTGGGAAAGTCTATGCCAGGGTGCTGGAAAGGAGAGTTCGTCCGTTAGTCGAACCTCGGATACAGGAGGAACAATGCGGTTTTCGTCCTGGTCGCGGAACACTGGACCAGCTCTTTATCCTCTCCAGGATACTTGAGGGTGCATGGGAGTTTGCCCAACCAGTCTACATGTGTTTTGTGGACTTGGAGAAGGCATTCGACCGTGTCCCTCGGGGTGTCCTGTGGGAGGTGTTGCGGGAATATGGGGTGTCTGGCAGAGGAGGAGCCAGACATTTGAAACACCCGGGGCTTAGCCCTAAAGGGTAGTATGCATGTGGGATTTTTTTTTTTTTTGAGGGGGGGGGGGGGGGGGGTGTAGAAATGACTGAAAGATTAATAGGCTCTGTTTTGAGTTTTGTTCAAAAAAGAATGACTTCATATAGGGAAATATATATATCACACATGCAGGACACCTTAAACTAGTTTTTTAATTGAGCAGCAAGACAGAACGAAGTCGGGGCTGTATCAAGACACAGGGACTAAACCCCAATTCAACCAGACCCAGAACTGATCCAGAATTAAAACAGGACTACAACAGTTCAAAAGCAGGATTACTGAGGACTTAACCAAGACAGAACCAGAATCAGAACTAGATGATAGTAGCACTAAAAATCATCATAGACCTGCACTACACTTATTTATTTAATTCTACCAAAGTACAATATTTAGATTTAGAAAAGTTTATATAATTATTTAGCCTTGTTGTGCAAACAAGCCTGCAGAACTTAATAAATATAGAATTTGAAAAATAGCAAACCTAAAAAGAAACACTAGGTACGAGATACATGAGGACCTATGATACAGTGATACTTTTAGTAAGCAACCATTTGACTAACATGTGTGTCTCACCTGCTCTTGTTCATCTCTGTTCTGTCCTCATTCTCCATCTCAATCTCTGCTCCTCTCTCTCCCTCTTTGTGCTGACAATCATCAAATATACAGTTGAAACCAGATATTTACAAACTCTTCAGATCAAAACACAAACACTTTTTTAATTGTAACATCAAATCAGACTAAATGTTTATTTTTTTAGATTGATAAATATAAAAACATATTTGTTAACTTTAAGAGTAAAGAGAGAAACTGTCTGTGTTTTTTAATTGCAAATGGCACCAAATTGTATTCAAACTGAGCCACACTTATGGAGCTCCACGATTCTTTTCCTGGTGTTTTGGTTGACATCTCTTGATGTTCCCATGTCACAGAAACAGTGTTTTGCCTTATATGCATCCACAGCTGTGCCACCAATTTACTCACATGGACTCTGCTAACCTATCAGAAGCTTCTTCAGCTCAGAATGGAATCGTCTGGAGTTTTCTTATTAATTAACAATAAACTTAGTGTACATGTACTCCTAAATTTGATCAAAGTGATAATAAATAGACAGCTCTGTCTCTCTTTATTCTGACATTTAACTAATTCAAAATATATTTCAATATTTATCTAAAACAAAAGTTTACTCTAAATTGATGTTGTACAGAAAAAATGTTTTATGTTTTCTCCCTAAAGTGTAAATATCTGGTTACAAATGTGAATATCCTGCTGTGTACTGAAATCCCTCTTGTTTTGCATAGAAATATACTGAACAACATACAAAGCATAATATATAAAATAACATTTACCTGAGTTTTTTCTTTGAAAGAACCCTCGAATGTCCATTCTTATATTTCAGTACATAACTGAAACCGATTTAGTCGGGGAGGGTAAGAACTGAAAATATGAAATAAACACACGTAAGCTAAGACTCTCTAAAAAATAGCATTTGTTCGGCTTTTCATTTCGCCATTTGTTGATTCACTTGAAGAGCAAGTAAAATAATATTGGTCAAGTGATCAGTTTGATATCAATCTTTCGTGGTTCACCGTCATATTTACATTATTTGTACGGTACGAATGATTTGCTTTGGTACCTGCTCAAACTTAAGCTCTCCTTAGTATGCCTGGCTCCGTCTCTCCAACAGCGCACTCACGGGCAGCAGCTCCCCCCGCCCCCTCGCTCAGTCGCTTAGTGCCTGAGCTTGGATCATACCAATATCAGGGGGGGATTCACGCACAGTCGTAAATTCCCACAGTGTGCACTATGTGCTTCGAATATTGTGTGTACTTTTTGTTTTATACAGTTGTCAGCCAGGCATCTAACTATGAAAAAATTACACTCCAAAATACCCCGGGCTTCTGACAAAACAACCCGGGCTTAAGCCCCGTAAGCCACCCCCACGCTCCGCCCCTGGTGTCTGGCCCATTGCTACGGGCCATTCGATCCCTATACAACCGTTGCAAGAGCTTGGTTCGCATTGCCGGCAATAAGTCGGACCCGTTCCCGGTGGGTGATGGGCTCCGCCAGGGCTGCCCTTTGTCTCCGGTTCTGTTCATAATTTTTATGGACAGGATTTCTAGGCGCAGCCAAGTGGCGGAGGGCTTTCGCTTTGGTGGCCTCAGAATCTCATCTCTGATTTTTGCAGATGATGTGGTTCTGTTGGCTTCATCGGGTGAGGGCCTCCAGCTCGCACTGGAACGGTTCGCAGCCGAGTGTGAAGCAGCGGGAATGAGGATCAGCACCTCCAAATCTGAGGCCATGGTTCTCAGCCGGAAAAGGGTGGAGTGCCCACTCCGGGTCGGGGATGAGTTCCTGCCCCAAGTGGAGGAGTTCAAGTATCTCGGGGTCTTGTTCGCGAGTGATGGGAGAAGGGAGCCGGAGATCGACAGACGGATTGGGGCTGCAGCTGCAGTAATGTGGACGCTGCACCGGTCCGTCGTGGTGAAGAGGGAGCTGAGTGTAAAAGCGAAGCTCTCAATTTACCGGTCGATCTACATCCCTACCCTCACCTATGGCCACGAGCTGTGGGTAGTGACCGAAAGAACGAGATCGCGGATACAAGCGGCAGAAATGAGCTTCCTCCGAAGGGTGGCTAGCCTCTCCCTTAGAGATAGGGTGAGAAGTTCGGCCATCCGGGAGGGGCTCAGAGTAGAGCCGCTGCTGCTCCACATCGAAAGGAGCCAGCTGAGGTGGTTCGGGCATCTGACAAGGATGCCCCCTGGGCGCCTCCTGGGTGAGGTGTTCCAGGCATGTCCCACCGGGAGGAGGCCCCGGGGCAGACCCAGGACACGCTGGAGAGATTATATCTCTTGGCTGGCCTGGGAACGCCTTGGTATTCCCCCGGATAAGCTGGAGGAGGTGGCTGGGGAGAGGGAGGTCTGGGCCTCTTTGCTTAGGCTGCTGCCCCCGCGACCCGGCCCCGGACAAAGCGGATGAGGATGAGGATGAGGATGGACTTTCAAAAGTTCTTATCTTCGACAATTAAATGAGGCAGGAATATTATTGTTGGGGACTTCAAATATAACTACTAAGGAGTTCCGAGCATCATAGAGTCTTTTAATTGCGTTCAACATATATTGTGGCCTACTCACACACTGTAGGACATGCAGGTTCTTGCTGCTACCTCTGGCTTTGCATTCCACTTGTTTTCTATAAAGAAAACAATTATCTGATCTGATAAAGGTCCTGTCAGTTATCTGATAGGACCTTTTCTGTTAGAATAAACAAGTTCTCCTCTAATACGACCACCCTAACCTTTCACAATGGTCAGTCCTGAGTCTAAAATTAATTTCATTGTACTATGCTGATGACATTCAGTTGCATATGTCTTTTAACCCTCAATAGCTGAATAGGCTGTCCACCCGAGTCTCATTTTACCCAGATTAGCGAATGATTCTTTAGTAATTATCGCATCCTAAAAGTCACCAAGACTGTGACCACCATTATAGCGCCTCCTGAATTACATCCTAAAATCAGTCAGACTCTTGCTTCTTTTTGTTCAACTGCATTTGAAATCTTGATGGAATATGTATGTAATATGAAAATTGCAACATATGCTCTCCTTGGTTGGACTGGAGAAAATTATTCAAGAATTTGTGTCATTGTGCTTAGATTGTAATGCCTGGTAATGTCCTCTTTGGATAAGTAAGTAAGTAAGTAAGTAAAATTTTATTCATAAAGCACCTTCCTAGATAAAATGATCACAAAATGACAAAGTATAAAACAGAAACAGACAAAAGTTAACAACTTTTGTTACGTATGTTACATCTTAGATATATCATCTCTTTCACATCTCCAAGTGATAACATTTTTTACAGCCAGGCTATTAATGTATTCTAGTATGGAAGCTCATATTAACTCTATTTTATATTTTTTGTGTTGAGTTCCAGTAGATTTTAAGATTGAAAGTTCTTGCACTTATATACAGAGAACTAAATGGCCAAGCTCCAGACTACACTGGAATACAAAAAAATAAATACAAAATAATTGGCTCCTGGGAACTTCAGACCGGCACGTTATCTAGTGTCTTACATTGATTTAAGATATGAAATCCAATAAAACCTTGCAGGTCAGGTCAAGTGAGATACATTCTTTGTATCTTGACTTTTTTGACTTATATTTGAATATCATTATAATAATAATAATAATAATAATAATAATAATAATAATAATAATAATAATAATAATAATAATAATGGATTGCATTTATATAGCGCTTTTCGGGACCCCTCAAAGCGCTTTACAATACCACTATTCATTCACTCTCACACACTGGTGAAGGCAAGCTACTATAATAATATATCATCACAGTGCCTGGAAGTTTAACTTTTTCTACCAAAAATGTTTTAATGTGTTTATTCTGAAAACAGACTAAAAGGTGATAGCTGACACATCAAAGATATTACGTATGTTACATATTACATAGTTTAGCAAAAAATTAAATGAGATCAGCATGCTGAAAAATATTTGAAGCATGTGCCTTTGAACTTGGACTGCACATCTATTTCTCTTTGCAGGACCAACAGTAAATCGTCTACAGTACAGTAGTCAACAGTAGTTATTATTAGAACTTATTAGAGAGCTAAGTTAGTGGAAAACTAAGCCTGTTTTTCCAACTACTAGAACAGATTAACTCCAGTATGTTTTTTAATCCCAGCTCTAACATTCAAATTCTGAGGTCACAGGAACATAGCCATTGGGTTTTAATTTCGGATTCATTGCTAAGTTTTGAGTTAAATTGCGTTTTGTCCTTCCATATGTAACCGTGGATCCAAAGGTGCAAAACAAGGGGTGGAAAGAGGGGGGTAAGGAGAGGAGAAAGTAGAGGTCAACAGCAAGTCAAGGTAACCATATCCTGTTATTTCCCTCTGAGCAATTTAGAGTGATGCGAATGTCTGCTTGGAGAACCTATTGGATTCATGTTGATAACCTATGAGATAAATATGCTAAAACACGTGTCTGCGAGAAGGAGAATGAAGGAAAACAAGGGAAGGGTGAGGGAGAAAGAAGGAGGTGCAACAGGCACACACATAATCAGAAGTTGCTGGTAATGTGCAGGCATTCACCCAGTGGACGAACATCTTTCACTTTATTAGCATGACAAAGAACACAATCATTTTGGATATGCCTGAATGCCGTTTTCATTAACTTCCCAATGATTTATTAACAAAAGTGTCAGAAATGGTCTGAAAGCTGTAGGCCTTGGCTTAGTCCCCCAAAAAAGAAAAGAAATTGAACAAGAAACAGAAAAAAATAATGCAAACCAAATAAAGAAATGTCATGTTAGGAAATGAATAATGAGAGAGCAGAAAGGGTGAGCAGAGTAGGGGTTCAATGAGGGGTTAAAAGGTAGACAGTTTTATAAGAGCTCAAATTCTAAATGGAAAATGTATCCAGTTAATTATGACATTCGTTATGTTTTAACACAGCACATTCAAACTGAGACTCCCAGCTGGGAAACGTTCTCCTGGCAGCTAATGGGGAATTCCATCAGCCGTGGCGGAGATTAAAACTGAGTTTATATTCTGTTTTACAGAGTCTGCTTATATGAAAGAACCCAACAAGACAAAAAAAGACAATGTGGAATTTGCATAAAAATATCCACAGACCATCTCTTAGAGAAGATGAATTTAGACATCTTTTTTCTGTCAGGTTTTTCTTTATTGTAGTTTTATAACGGAAAACACCAAATTTATGAAATAACGGCAACGTTATTTCTTCCAATGGGTTTATGGTCGCAATTCTTCTTAATAAAGTTTGGTTTCCAAAAGCCACCAAAAACTCAAATCAAGGTTTCAAAACAAGACTTCCATGTACAGATGGTGAAATTTCTTATCTCATCTCATTTCTTAGCATCGTAAAACCTTCAAAGTCACAGAGGTAGTACTTTCTTTTAACCGTGTACTCTTGAGGATTACACTGAGGGACTGTTTTAAAAAAGTAACAAAGCGCACTAAACATATTAACATGTTTACTGCTAATTGCAAAAACTTACTTGTTGCAAAAAAAAAGAATTCAAATACTTTTGCATTTTCATAAATTCAGGACACTCACAAGAAATTGCACCCCGATGCCTACTCCAGTGTTAATACTTGTGAGCAATAAGTGATTTGTCAACTCAAGATGACAGCTGCCACTCTTAGTTCTGGAAATTTCAACCTTATTGATATATAATTAGAAAACAGGATAGATACAAATGTCAGCTGTATTTTTACTAAACAATGCACTACAAGCAAAGACTTTTTTAAAGAATTTATTAAGATCATTATTTTAACAACAGATGTTTACTGTCAAAAGTTGTGTTTCTGTTGAAACCTTTGCATGTGCAGCATATTTCAGTGAGGTTTAATTGTTTTTTGCTACTATATTTGGCATTTTTCATTAAAAATAAATATGCATCCTAGTCAAGTCATCCTAGGGTCCGGGGGACTGCTTCAGCCTTCTGTCTTCGCTGGAGGGTCCGATGACCGCTTCAGCTGTTCGTCCGTCATTGCTGGAGGGTCCGGGAGGGACCGCTCCAGCCTCCATTCGCCTTCGCTGGAGGGTCCGAGGGACCGCTCCAGCCTTCGTCTGTCGTCGCTGGAGGGTCCGAGGGACCGCTCCAGCCCTTGCAGCTTGTGAGCTGTGTGTAGTGTTTGCAGCTAGTGAGCTGTGCGTCGTCTTCACTGGAGGGTCCGAGGGTCCGCTCCAGACTTCCGTTTCCACTGGAGGATCCAAGGAGCCCGTCCAGCCATCAGCGTCGCCTGCAGAACAGCAGCCGGTGCCGCATGTGCTGGGCATGAATCAAACATTTTTAGTTGGGGTTACATGTTTTAAATGTTTGATTTTTGGGTGGGGGGAACTGTTACGATTTGGGGTTGGCAGTGTATTGTTTTAGGCGTTTTGTTTTGGCGTGACTGTTATGTGTTTCCTGTTTTACTTTGAAAGTCTGTGTTATCTTAGTGTGTTCAGTTTACGTTTCCCTGTCTCGTCAGTTCTGAGTTGCCCTAGCTGTGTTTCCCTCTTGTTGTCCATTTCCTGATTGTTCCCTCTAGGTATTTAAACCCTGTGTTTCAGTGTGTCATGGTTGTGACCTTCCCCCCGTTGTAAATAGTTTGTTGTTTTGATGTAAATAAATATCGTATTTCGCTTTAAAGAAAATAGTTGTCGATACTTTCGTTTGGGATTTTTATTTTTGTGGAAGCCCGTATTAGTCTTTTTTATGGGTTCGCCCTCCTTAAGAGCAGTGAGCTTGGGGGCCTTTTTCCCTTATTTTTATTTTTCCTGTGTTGCACGCCGGTTGCCTAGGCTGGGGTGTAACATAATGGGTTATGTTATGTTATAGACTTTTATGTTATCAGTCTATAATTCTCATAATATCACTTATTTGGTTTCACTAGAAGTTCTCAGGTAAATATTTGGATCTTTTAATAGCAAATCTGTCAGCTTCATCACTGTTTTAGCGAGCAAATGGAAGGTGCTGATCTGAACTTAAGATTCTTCGAGCAGCGACTAGTACAGCTTCATTCTGAAGACAAGTAAGTCGTGCTATTGAGTCACTGGGTAATCTGTCACTGGACAAATTTACTCCCTCTAATAATACTGATGCTCTTTTCATTGAAATGTGAAAGCCTAGAGCACTTTACTGTCTGACAGGTTGTATTTGATCACAGTTAGCTTTTAAATTTTGCACTTACCATTTTGAATCTTTAAATAATAAGCTAATCAGGCACAACTTTAGCTAGGAGTTATAATACAGAAATGTTGCTTGTTGTGCTAGTGAACATTCCAGGCACCTATTGAACTGATAATCCTAGTGTGTAGTTACCTTATGTGATGTAATAGTATGGCAGCTGCATTCATCATCACTCATGTCAAAGCTGAGAGTAGTTTAACTTTATAATGGTTGTGGTTCCTACATTTTGCTTAGTTTCGAGTTGCTGGATGTGGTCAGTAAATATTTTTCTGGTTTATTGTTTGTATCTTGTACCATCCTAACATAATATAGCTAAAGTAGCTAACATCTTTTCCTTTGTGTGGTAGCTGGGTGTAACTGATTGATTGATTGATTGATTGATAATACTTTATTTGTCACGAGGGAAATCCTGCCTTAAAGCATGGTACTAACCATTTGCTAAGTTACTAACATGCTCCAATTAAAATCAAGTGATATCCCATCTTACTGTGTCCATTTTGAGCATAGGGTGTAAGATTGCTAAAAATGAACGTTTGCTACATTTTGTGATCATGTCGTTGTGTCACTTTGTTAAAGTTGGGTTCTATTGTTGAACTGAACCACTGATTTTTGTAGAACAAGAGAAAAGAAAAAAACAATTTTTGTATCTGTAAATGGTTACAGCTTTATAAGTTTAACTGAATATAAGCAAATGCATCATAAAACTGTGAAGATTGGACTTATTTTGAACCTGAGGATTTTTTATTTTATTTTAATGCAGTGAAAGAAATCAAAATCATTTAACAGCTACCTTAACACACAAATGCTCATCTATAATGGACAAATATGTAAGTGCAAAACAAGGCCTTAAAAGAGAATGCAGGAAGGGAATATGAGGTGAAAACTGGCAATTTCATGGCCTTCTGTCTGTCATAAAGTACAGTATAAGTAACTTTTGAGGAGGGGGTTCGTAAATGAGTCATAAACCTATTTTGGTTGGATCCGTTTCTGATCACAGTATGTTTTTATATGAACATTTTTCATTGGTGTTCTTGGCTGTGAGGCTGTGAGGTTGGAAAAGCTAACATTTCCGATTCCAAAAGGTCTGCCTGACAGTCCCAGTATCACCACCTTCACCTACAAAAGAAAAGTAACAGTGGAAAGAGGGGAATCTGAATTCTTAGAGAAGACATGTTGCAGGGGTTTTTTGTTTTTGTTTTTTTAAGATCAAGCTTGATCTGATGAATAACTCGTATCCTTCCAGACCCTTTAAAAGAAAAAAAAATAAGCTCAACTGTGCAATTTAGAGACCTTTATAAATCAGTCCTGGTGAGTACACATATTTCCGTGAGGGGAGAATTTATATGTTTAATTACCGAGCACAGGTGCCAGGCCCTGGCTTTACTCATTACAGTAAGATATATGAACAGCGGCGAGAGCCTGGATAGTGCAGGACAAAAAGGGAGGACAAAGTAATTAGCTGGCTCTTATTTAATGGGACCCTTCCTCAAGCCATTCATGGCTCCCGTTGCGGCTCCTCGTCCATATGCTTCAATTCAGAAATCATTTCATAAAGAACCACTGGTGGCAGGTAGCACAGCGGCAATTAACGCTGGCGGGAAATGGAATCGGCAGGGATTGAAAATGAAGTGTTAAACACTGCAATATTTGATTGTCCAGCTTTTCTTAACTCAAACCCTCTTTGCTCCCTCTCCCCCTCTTTTCCCTCTCAGATAGATTTTACCAAGAGAGATGGATAGCCAAACATTGGGATTCCCTACTGAGTGGGACTGTGCTCTAAATGCCTTTGGCCACAGAGTGGCTGAGGTTGGTTTTGGCTATGCACGTGTGTGTGTGTGTGTGTGTGTGTGTGTGTGTGTGTGTGTGTGTGTGTGTGTGTGTGTGTGTGTGTGTGTGTGTGTGTGTGTGTGTTTGGCCAAAGTGTGCGTTTATCCTCCCATGGCCTGTAAGTGGACTTGGCCGTAGATCCAGCTTTGGCTATCCTGAACCTGTGAAGCTATACCGTCTGTTTATGTGTGTTTAGACTAATGGCACCTGGACTGCTTGCTGAGGCTAGGAGAGATGTTAGCCACTGCACAGCCAGTGCGCCAGTGTGCCATTTTACCTCAAGGAGTCTGGATGTGTACCAAGCAGAGCCATGCCAAAAAGAGGCAGTGACCACCCAGAGAGCCGGGATGGGTACTGGGACTGGGCCTCTTTCAGTTTCAGTCACATCTACACTGTGAGGATGTTCTCAATATTTGTTGAAAGAAAACAATAAAACAGTCAGAAAAAATTGTTACTGTATTATAAATAAATGGATAACTTATGTAACATATAATATAATAATCTACTGCAGTATATTTGTAGTCAGTCACTTTCTTTAAGGATATAAACCATTTGGGGTCAACTTGAAGCAAACTATAATTGACATTTGCAAAGCAAAGCGTTTATTTTTGATAACACAAACTTATCTTTACCAGTTACTTTTTCTGAGTAGGTAACACTGTTATCTAGGAGAATACTTTTAAATGTTTGTAATTTCTATAAGGTAACAAGTCACACACTGCTGGCATGTTTAAGGAGAAACATAATCAACCCAGAATTGTAATCAACATCTCTAAGCAGTAAACAGCAAAGCAAATCCACAGTGGACAGGCGTATTTCCTCACTCTGTCTACACAGAAACCAGTCATGTTGAGTCAGTCCAGCCAGCCTGGAGGCGTTGTTTGGCCAACAGTAAACCAGGGTATCCCTCACTGGACACCACTTGGCTGCTCCTGAACTCTGCACACTAGCCGTCTGGCCACAGGCTTGTAGCAATTGGCAGGCCATGTTCTCCATGTTCTCTGGCAAATGTCCACTCTGAGTTCATAGCTTTTGACCTGTGTGTTGGAGGGATGCATTTGGCTCAGACTGAGCTATATAAACATCAGAGCGTGTAGCTGAGGGCCAGTTTGGCCCTAGCAGTCATGTTTAACACGCTGACACCGGTTGAATTTAAACACCTGATGTTCAGAGTCTGTCTGAGAGCCAGTCACAGCCACTGTCCTTTGGCAGTCTGGACGCCTGTTAGATATCATGTGATCTCATTAAATGAGAGCACTATACACTAAACACATTTATGAAAACAAATAAATGCTGCTCATCATCATTTTTTTCCTGAAAGAACCTCAGAACATCATCTACAATAAAGCCAAAAAGAAAAGCAATTCACCAGCTTTTATATGGAGTAGGTAAACCTTTCTTAATGGTCCTGTCAGGAGCAAGCATACTTGGGGTTTTTTTGTTTTGTTTTATTTTGTTTTGCTTTTGTTGTTGTTTTTAGAAAAAATGTTTCTGAAAATTTCTTAGCATAATGAACATTAACTTCAAAATATATATTTTTTATTCTGTAAAAATATTAAGTTGCGTTTTTATGGTGCCACTGTTGATTATCTCGTCCTTTTTAAATGTGTTGCTTAAAAAAATTATTGTGCAATTTATTTGGGTTTTTCAAGGGGAAAGAAATCACACTGATGGTGTAGAAGTCTCAAAACCTCAAAAGGATCTAATACTTCAGTTGTACTTTATGTTTTGTTAAAACAGCATGTTGTCTTATGTGTATGCTTCCTGTTATGTTAAAATAACAAAGCTGTGACACCATGAGTGCAGTGGGTAGCTGTTTTATAGACGGTGTTATAGAATGAACGCTTAAATATGAGTAATTCCAGCATGGCAACTGAGCACCAGGGCCTACCTCGCTGACCACAGCCTGATCTCTATCATGCAAACAAGTGCTGAGCTTAATCCATAGGGTGTCTGGGCTCAACCTTTGAGATAGAGTGACCTCAGGCATTGAGGTCACTCTATGCAGGAACTTGTTGTAGAGCTGCTACTCCTCCGTTTTGAGGAGGATGTGTTTCAGGCATTTTCTACTAAGAGGAGACACTGGAAAGATTATGTCTCTTTGCTGGTTTGTGAACACCTCGGTGTTGCTGCATACGATCTAGACTAGATGGTGGCCAGGGACAAAACTGAATCTGAATCTCTACTTTGACCCCTGTGACCTGGACCCACATAGCAGCAGAAAATGGATGGAGGGATATTTCAATTCATAGCTTGCCTGAAAATCTATGCATTTTTAAGCTGTCTTCAGTCTATTGAAGTAACCCAGTGTATTTGCATTATAAACACAAACTGCTACTAGGTGAATCTTAAAAAAAGTTGATGATTAAAATAGCACATAGCCTGACATACACTGAGGTTATAAGCTCCATATCCGCTAACAAGAGATCTACTGTGTCATATTCACCACTGAAGCGGTGACAGATAAAGTAATGGAAACAAAGCTGTAAATCTTTACAGCAGGTAACAAAGTTTGAATGTCAGCGAGCATGACGGCCACTGATTCAGACAGACGTACTGAGGGGGGCCGGGGGGGGGGGGGGTAGGGAGGCAGAGTTGGCATGGATTCCTACCTGTTTGAGAGCGGTTGGCGATCCTCCAGTCAATGTGCCACCCTGGCTGCTTTCTCTCCTCCCAGCACTCCCGCCATGCCTGCATGCCCCATTTCCACTCACACTGGGGACACAATCAGAAAAACACCAGGAACAGACATAAGCAAATCCAGTTACTAATCAGGTAGCCATGGTGGCATGACACAGTATCACAGCAGATATATTTTTTCAAGTGTGAGGGTGAAAAACTCACATATTTTGGGGCTAGGTGGGTAGTGAAGGTGTAATGACTACACATATCAACGGACACTGATCAAGTCTAACTGGGAACCCATTAGTCGTACCCTTTCTTATGGATTACTCGTATTTCCTTTCACCTCTTACTTTAATTGTTATTCATTATCTAACTATTTAGTTAGATTTAGAAAAATATAGTTAGGACTAAAATACACCTGTCAGCTTTTCAAAGCTCTGTTTTCTTGGCTGCCAGGTCAAGAATTTGAGAATTCTTTAGAGAATTCTGAGAAACATATGTGGTGCAGAAAGCAAATTTTCTTCAAATTGAAAAATTATTTTCACTTTAAAGCTGACAATAAAAAAAATTATAAAACATGGCAAAAAAAAGAAAAAAAGAAAATTGGCATAAAACATCCTGGTCCAGGCTTTCAAGGTAGGTTTGAAAAACAGTAATAAAAGGACTTTAATGTAAAAAAAAAAAAAAAAAAAAAAAGACAATCCTTATGCACTTACATCACGGTGTAGAGATACAAAGACACAAACAGAGAAATTGCACTGTAAATCATGTCCATGTACACGTCAATTTATTTGGCCATGAGACCAGACTAGGTTGACATACACCACACTTCTTCCTATAATAAATACAAAAATACTTGAAAAATTGCTACATTTTGGCTCCAGTTTCAGTTGCAAACTTAACATGTTTCCTTCATAAGAAGGTATGGTACTTCACATTAGAGCAGACATCTATTTTTGACGAGTTCAGATATAGACATTAGTTTTATTTTATTTATTTTTTTCCCATGGAAGGACAAGAAGGGGACAGTAAAATACTGATTGTTCCCGGAACTGAAAAAACTATGTACTGCTCATTAACTTATATTTGTCATCAAAGATCCCATTTCATCTCCCACCACTTGGCCTTCAACATGCAGTCAAGTACATTCTCTGTGGAGATGGTTAAGAAGAGTTCTTGGGCTGGTTTTCACCAAAGTTGCTGTTGGTGTTGTGGTATTATCCCAACCCTAACCTCCAACCTAGGGTAAGGATTTATAACCAGGGCTGCACATAAGTGGTCCGCAGGTGCACATTCGCTATCAAAATAAAAGACGCGCACCAGATAAGAAGTTGCAACACGCATTTGCGTACATAAGTTGTTCTGGAGGAGGACAGACATTTATTCAGAACTCTTAAAGATGTCAAAGAAGCAAGCTCCGTAAGCAATTACTTTGGTGTTCCTCCACCGCAAAAGAAGCGTGTATTCCCAGACATTCAGAGACTCACTAACTCTAAAGTTTCAAACCTGTTCTGGCTTTAGGATAAGAACAGAAGACGTGCATCAGAAGCTCTATGGCATGGGTTTCTAGCAGCTCCTTTAGGTGTAATGTGTAGGTGGCCCAGTACTTTGGTCCATATAGTATATGTTCTCTAACTTGCGATAGTAAACTGACACAGTTGTGGAGACTTACAAAAAGACCTTCAGTTGGGTTTTGAAGGAATTTGCACTTTACAAAAAGCATTAAAAAACAACCTCATAGCCCAAAACATTAGCACAAGAAAGGGATACAAAAAAATAGAGTAGAAAGAAAACCTCAAACTTGTGCAGCCAGCAAAGATTGAATTCTCTTTCATCCTGACATTAATTTTGTGTAAAGCATCATAGCTGATTCAAAGCTGGGTCTCCTGCTATGACCATGCAGTTGACAGTTGAAGAGTCCACCCTTTCCAAGCCGGGAAACAGAGTTTCAGGCGCAGAGAGAAACCAGGAGCATTCTGTCATTCAGAATTGACCACACGTGTAATATGTGCCAGACTACCATCCTGTGCCAGCACAGAGCGAGCTGAAAATTCTGTTTTTTTTCCCTGCACCAACACAAACTTTATTTCCAGCCTGCTGTACTTGTCATATTTGCCTTGTTGGGACCTTGTTCGGTTCCTAAAATGTAAATCAAGTTGAAGCGTCACCTTTTTCAGACACTGGAGCATTTCCAGAAACACATTGCAGAGGTACAAGTAACAAAGTACTTCTACAAAGTGATCAAAAAATAGCAGCCACCATGAAAATGTTCATGTATAGAAGTGTATAAGATGAGGCTCTTGAATGGGAAATCAAGATTTCCAAAGATTCTCAAAACCTTTTTTTTTACGCCTTGTAAAATTGTCATCCATGCAACCTTGCAACCATCCATCCATCTATTGGGGTGATGGAGCCTATCTCAGCTGGTATAGGGTGAGAGACAGGGTAAACCCTGGCTAACACAGAAAGACAATCATTGGTCCTCACATTTACACCTTGTACAACTGCTATAAGGAAAAACAACTTCTTAACATTGTTAATTGTTTAGGATACGTAACATAAACCTACGCTAACCTTAAATCTTTTTATAGCATTTTCATCTGATTGAAACACCCAAACAGAAAGGATTTTAACAGGAAAAACTGCAATGTCAAAATATAAGAGACTTCATTCGAAATGTTACATCTTCTAATTTCCCAAAATGTGATTATTTAGCATGTGTCTTAAACAAACCCCTCTGGATGCCCAGAGGTTACAGCAAAGGAACAGAAAGTGAGGAAGGCAAAGAGAAAGAGAGAAAAAGTAATAGGAGACAGAGTTGGGGGTAAAGCTCAGAAGGAGGGGCGATGAATTCCCAAATCTAATCTGAGTATAATCAGGGCACTGCCCCAGTGTCCTAACCCCATCTACACACACTTACACACACAAACCACAAGGCTGTTGCCTATCCATAACCCCCAGTGTGTGGGCTGCGATGTTCCCATGACCCACTTAACACATCTGGGTCAGCTGTATTCAACTACCAACTAATACATATACACACGTACACATCCTGCCATGTACATTAAGACAAATGAACACACACGCATGCAGGTTCAGATAAGGCATGGGTTTTTTTTTTTCAAACTCGTTTGAGTAAAAATGATTGCTTATCCACTCCTCATTACTGGAAAAAGCCCCATATATGTCTCATTATATTATAAAGCGCAGCACTGTTCAACAACTATTCACTCCTCCAGAGTTCAGCAGTGGTTATTTTTCAGAGCATTTACTCTTCTAAAGGCCCAGCTCGAACTGGAGCAAAGGCCGAATGTGTGGCCCCACTTCACTGTATATAAAGAGCACTGTGAGACGAACACCTTTGAGAGCCAAAAGGTTGTCTCGCTAGTTGTAGAGCTGGATGTAAACTAGTAAGTTTTTCTGGCGCGTTGGGGCCTTTTTGCAGAGGCAGGAATCGAGAGAAGGGCACATGAAGAGAGCGGTTAGGCTCTTTAAACGCAGGGGTAGTACTGGCTGCATCGCTTCCAAAAATAAAAAAGGAGAAAAGAAAAAAAAAGAAAAAGAACTTTTGAAGTGTGTTTGTGTTTGAGGCGAGGGAGCAAAGGTGTGCTTTTGCGTTTGAGGCAAAAGCCAGGAGTATCTTCAGTGTGTGTGTGTGTGTGTGCGCGTGTGTGTGTAAGTCCCTCTTGCCAGTTTTAAAAACCATCCGTAGCCCAGGTAAATGGCATGCTGTCCTCTGCACATGCCCAGTGGCTTTCTCTTTCTCTTCACAGGAAAGAGTTCAGAGGGCCAGTTAGCACCGTTCACAGCGGACCCCGAGGCTTCACTCAAACACACAGCCCAAAACACACACAACCCAATTCATGCACAGAGAATTCCTAAAGCACACACAGCGTACAGGAGGCCACAAACACATTCACACATGCTTGCAGGCTCGCGCAAATTCATGCGGCAGCAGTACATGCATACATACGCATGTGCATGCACACACATGCGCACACACAGTTGGCCCATGGCTAGAGTGTTCAAACAGGCGTGATATTGAAATCCAGCAGTAGGGAGAACAGCGGGTTTTGCTGAGGTCCATAGCAGGTTATTGATCAAGGTTAGTTTACTGTGAAAACTCTGCCTGTGGCCAAGGGCCATTCATACCAGAGGTGAGTGTGTGTGTGTGTGTGTGTGTGTGTGTGTGTGTGTGTGTGTGTGTGTGTGTGTGTGTGTGTGCGTGTGTGTGTAAGCAAATGAGTAAGAAAAAGACTTAAACGTGTATTTTTGAACATACATGTATATTGAAAGTTAATGGACTGATTGGAGTCTAGCTGAGCTTTTATCAGCTAAGAGAGCTGTCTTTGTGCAGAAGCTTGTTCTATAGAGCCCCTAAAGTGTAACAGTGGGAATCATCATCTTTTTTTCTCCACTAATTTTGCATTACCTTGCAACATTTTGCATTCACCCAATCCATAGACAGTGGCTGAGGTGTATAATGATATAGTATGCATTATGTTGTAACACTATGCATTGTGTTGTGGTCACTGATGGTGACCACAACTGGTGAGTGTACTCCAAACTATAATCTGATGCACTGTAGTTAGAGAATTAGCTAAACAAGTTAAAGTGGAGCTGAGACGACATGAATTATGGCTAATTTCCACTACAGAGGCCTGGATTTACAAAAAAAAAAAAAGATGGATTAAAAGAAAGTTTTTAAAGTTATTTTTTTTAGAGCGCTAGCGCCATTGTGTGCCAGTACAAAACATGACATCACCACAATACCTGCCTTTTTGGAGTGCTCGAACCCTCCTCATCCTCCTGCTCATTTCTTCTTCCAAAACCAACTTACTGTTTACCTGCTTCCTGATCTAATGCATTACTTATCAGGTAACTTTGTAATGGGATCATCTGTTTTATTTACTTCCTGTTGTGTATTTGGCATAGATGGAAAATACAACTCACAAATGTGCAGTATTTGCATTGAACTGTGTTTACTTTTGACAGTGTGGCATTTTAAATGATATAGAACGAATTTACATTTCCTACTGGCCTCTAATATATACAGTATCACATCGTAGGCTAACAGGATGTTTAAAGGACAAGAACGATAATGATTCATGATCTTTAGGTTGTTTGCTTGTCACATGATCAAACCTGTAATCACATGATCAAACTCTGTAATTTATTTCCAGAGGAAAAAAAGAGGGAAAAAACATTTGACCCCAACATGGCAAAAAGGATCAGTGAATTCAAGATCAAATGAATAAAGGAATGACTACATTTTGAATAGCCATGCATTCATGGGTTCATAATGTTACAATGAGTGCCAGCAAAGTCTTTGTGGTAATGCCAGTCAACCTTTAGAGTTCTGAAGCTTTATGTTGTGGGACTACTCAGGCTTTTACATGTTCTGTGAAACTATCAAACTTGGCTGCCATTCTGTTAGTCTGTCTGACACACTATGCAGATATTCCAGAACACACATTCACATCCCCTTTTGTCTCGCACTAACAAAAGCAGTTGTTTGAGATGTGTCTGTTATTCTATTCAGGACCTCAGAGGCCTGCCAACAAATGACCTTCATATGGAAATTTAAACACCTATGCACACATGCGTAAATGAGTGTGGGGGAATTTCAGCATAACTTCACTCAATCAGACAAAATGTGGTAAATGTTAACCACAGACACACAAAGAGAATCACTTTCAGGCAATATAGATACATAACCTCATGCATACACATGCATAACTTTCACGAAGCTTGAATGTAAGTGGGTTGGGTTTTTTTTTCATGCCAGAAAGTTGTCCAAGCAGAAAGTTGTGATCCAACTCTTTGCTTTTTTTTCTCCCTTTTTCTTATCTCTAGCTCCCTGTCTTCACAACATCATCCATCCTTACTCTGTGGTACTGAGTCAAAGGGAACTGGATTTATCATGTAGGTGCTGAGAGGATTTATTCACTGACCTCAAAGTTCTTGCATACTTGATTTTGTGTTTGGAAGACTGAAGGGTGCATCAGCTCTTAATTTTCAATTGGGGCCTGTTGACCAGCACCCCAAACATGTTTAATGTTCAGCTGCATCTTGCTGGAAATTAATTTTTAATGGTATGTAAGAGTAATAATCAGAAAGAACCACAGGCTTGCATGGCACTGCTTGGTAGCCAGTGACAGGTCAGCTTCATGGACTAATATTTTGTGTCTGTGTATTTTTACTAACATGTTTAATATTGTTTATGCTTGATCTTGACACCAATATGCATGTAAACAGGTGATGGCAACTTTTTCTTTAGTTTAACGACTTTTTGTCAAACAAACTGGCAGGCCTACTGGTTATAAAATGTCTTCAAGCTATCTTACGGTTAATATGTTGTAAAACCTTTTATCTGCTTGAGTTCTCTTGTAGATGTCCTCAGCTCAACAGTAATAACAGCAAAAGGAGGGCTTAAAAATGTGACATCAATGTACGCAATGCTGTTCCTTCACCTGTTAATTAGCTGTATGTCTTGTAACTGCATTATAATACATGTCTTCAGATGGATTACAGATGTAACGCTTTAAATTGACTGGGCGATATGAGGAAATCTAATATCACAATAATTTCTGTTGTATCACAATACACGATATATATAAAAATATGTTTAAATAATCTCAATTTTTCCTACTTTGAATACAAAAAATCTGAATGAATTGAAATGTTTTATTTTAACCATTTTTAACTTTTTTATAGTGTATAACAGCAATTACAGGAAGGTTAAACAGCAAAACACAATAAAATACAAACGAGTGAGAACAGAAGAGTCAATAAACGCATTCAAAAGTGATTTACTCAAGCAAGAATGGGAGATGCTGTATAAGGAAAAAAATATTGATAAAGCTTATGAGATTTTTTTAGGAAAATTTAAACTGTTATATAATAGTCATTGCCCAGTAAAGAAATATAGTAAAAAACAAAAATATGCAGAGTGCCCATGGATTACAAAAGGATTGCAAAATGCATGTAAGAAGAAAAATACCTTATACAGAGAATTTATAATGAACAGAAGCACAGAAGCTGAAAATAAATACAAGAAATATAAAAATAAATTAACGAGTATTTTAAGGTCATGTAAAAAGGAATACTATGAAAAATTACTGATTATGAATAAAAATAATATTAAAGGGATCTGGAAAACATTAAATACCATCATCAAAAAGGGCTCGGGGCAGGCAGACTATCCTTCGTATTTCGCAAATAATGATAGAAATATTACTAATATGAGAGATGTGGTAAATGAGTTCAATAAATTCTTTGTAAGTGTTGGGCCAGACTTGGCTGAAACAATTCCTGATATAACAGATTCTGTAGAGAAAGAAACTAGACTCATTGACCGCAATCCTCATTCAATGTTCTTAACGGTGGTGGAAGAAATGGAAATCATTGATATTGTTGGGAAATCACAAACAAAAAACTCTACAGACTCTGACGACATTGATATGGAAATCGTTAAGAGAGTGATAGAGGGCATTTCCAAACCCTTAACACACATTTGCAATTTGTCCTTACAAACTGGTGCATTCCCAAAACAAATGAAAACAGCTAAAGTAACACCACTGTTTAAAAATGGTGACAGACACCAATTCACAAATTATAGGCCTGTCTCTCTACTTTCTCAATTTTCAAAAATACTGGAAAAAGTCTTTAGTAATAGACTTGACAAATTTATAGATAAACACAAAATAATAACGGATAGTCAGTATGGTTTCAGATCAAATAGATCAACATCATTGGCATTAATGGAACTGATCGAAAATATCACCAACAATATAGATAAAAGACAATGTATAGTTAGTGTATTCATTGACCTAAAAAAAGCTTTTGACACAATTAATCATGACATATTACTTGATAAACTGGAGTACTACGGCATTAGAGGAGTGGTGTTAGAATGGGTAAAGAGTTATTTGAGAGACAGGCAGCAATTTGTGAAAATTGGGGAATATCAATCAGAGTGTATGGACATTGTTTGTGGAGTTCCGCAGGGGTCAGTATTGGGACCAAAGCTGTTTATCCTCTATATCAATGATATATGCAGAACATCAGATATACTACAGTTTATTCTATTTGCAGATGATACAAATATTTTTTGTGCTGGAGAGAACTTACATCAGCTTTTGGAAATTGTCACACAAGAAATGATTAAACTGAAAACATGGTTTGATAGAAATAAGCTATCATTAAATTTGGAAAAAACTACATTTATGTTATTCGGAAATTGTAAAAAAGATGCAGGAGCAAAATTATTAGTAAACAATGTTGAAATAGAGCAAGTTTCGGATACAAAATTTCTGGGTGTGATAATAGATAACAAAATCTGCTGGAAACCTCACATAAAGCATATACAAGCCAAACTGTCAAGAAGCATCTCCGTACTAAGTAAAGTTAAATATTTTTTGCCTTCCAAATCACTCCGGGTACTTTATTGTTCACTTATATTGCCATATTTGGAATACTGTGTGGAAATTTGGGGAAACACATATAAAACTGCACTTCAACCAATATGTAAAATAAAAAAAAAAGCAATCAGGATGATTAATAAAGCAGGATTTAGAGACCATACTAACATCATGTTTTTGAAATTAAAAATACTGAAGTTTATGGATCTTATAAAATATAAAACTGCAAAAATTATGTACAAGGCCAGATACAATATGTTACCAGGAAATATACAGAGGATGTTCTATGACAGAGAAGGAGACTATGAATTGAGGGGGAAATTGAATCTAAGGATTCTTAAAGCACGGTCAAAGGTTAAAACCTTTTGTGTCACTATTTATGGGGTAAAACTGTGGAATAGTTTTACTATAGATCTACAGCAATGCTCAGGAATTAGTAAGTTCATGAAAATACTTCGAAAACTGATTTTGGAAGAATATGATACCGATAAAGATGATCACCCATTGTATGTATAAAAAATATCAAATTATATCCAAATTATATCAGTCACGGTAGCCAAGTTTATATAGGTTCTCCTCGTGTATCGTGTGGAGTATGTGATGATGGGAATTAGGTGAATTATGTGGGATCAATAAGATGTTGAGCAGGGGTAGGAATTAATAAGTATGTTCATACTTCTTCCTACTCCTTTTCAGACCAAACATTGTTACATTATGTCAGACGATTTTGTTTTATTTCATTATATATTTTTTGTTTATCTGAACACATACGTGTGTGTGTGTATATCTACATATATATTCGTATCTGTAAATGAAAATATATGTAGTGTGTATATATTGTTTTTTGTTTTATATGTCTGAAACAAATAAAGATACAATACAATACAATACAAAAACTATCAGTTGCCCACAGAGGTTTTTCACTAATGACAATACTGTCACAGTAAATCTCCTTCTGTGGTCAACACAGGACCTTTAACAAACAAAAGATCATAGCAGCAAAAAAGTACATCAAGCAAGAATTCAAGAGAAAAATAAAACCATCTAAATTAAAATGGTGCTTATAACATATAAAAATGGTAAAATAAAAAATGTGATGGCCTCAAATTACAGAAACAAAAGTCTAGATAGTGACTATTAAAACAACTGGCCAAGAACATTCACAGGTATCACAGCTGGTTTATTTAATGTGGGCTTTTTTGCGGGGAAATGCTGACATGCAGAGTTTAAAACATTCTTCATTTTGCAGTGGATGATTATTCAGCTGGTGGGATAATTTCGTGGTACTGCTACCTTTAGCGACTATCCGATCTTTAAGTGATGACCTGATAACCCTGCTTCTGGGTCCAAACTACTCTGCGTTTATTAAGGCTGTTGTGTTTTTAACATGTTTTAATGCTTTGTATCTTTTTCTGTTTAATCTCAACAAGCCCCTAAAAACAGTCAGCGATCACTGTCGGCCTCTCTCGGTTTTTATTACCACTGTTCATTTTAAAGCTCAGTTTTTAAAACCTTACGATGTAACTACAGCCTAGGCCATGCAGCAGTATATTAATGGCTAACCTCGTATTGTGGATGGATTATCTCAGTTGTTCTCCAGACTGAAGTTTGGTCCATTTAGAGCATCCTGCCATGAAACTGCTTTTGTCCCTAACCATCGGGAACATTCACATTAACTTTTATCGAGTGGAAACAAAGTTAGTGTTCATCCTCCTCCAGCTTCACTGTGCTAATGTGTTTATAGTATGCAAACCATAGCTGTGTAGCTAGTCACCACGTAGCACATCATTAAATACCAGCTAGCCCAACTTCAGTAACCCTACAAATGTCATTACTGTTTAGTTTTCTGTCTTCATTAATGTCGGAAGCAATAGCAGAGCTATGCGTTTTAATTTTTCAACTCTCAGTGATGCCGCAGTGTTAATTTGACTTTGGATCTGAAGCAGAGGTTGGACCTGAAAACGGCTAATGATGTCAGACTTAAAGACCAGATAGTTTCACGGCATGTTTTGCAAATTATGCATTTTGTTCAACGTCCTCCTTATGAAATTTTTTTTTTGTATTGTTGTATTTCCTCGCTTGTCTATCTGGGACAAATATAAATAGTATTCTCAGCGCAATGTGCCAGGTAGAAAATTTTCCTTTTGGGAGGTGGGATTAATGATGCATTCACAGAAAAAACTCACAGTGAATGAATGCAGACAGCTTCATATTTCCATGTCAATTTATACTTGATGGTTACAATAAAGTCATTTTAACCATCGTGCGTGGAAAAACTTGTGATACATCGAGTATATTCGATATATCGCCCACCCCTGTGAAATAGAAACAGCAACCAGCAATCCTTTAAACTTCTCCTTTATAATAAGGGGTCACCACAGCAGGTCTGCATGTTTGACTTGGAGTTTTATGGTGGATGCTTTTCCTGAGAAGATCCCAAATTTGTGTGTCCAGCTGAAAATGAACCACTGACCTTTCACCTGCCATTTAACTGTGCAAACCACTACACTACACTTCTTTTTAGTTTGTTTCAAAGGAGCCAGTGAGCAGACTTGAGCAACAGATTTCAAGGATTTTTGAAAGCCTTCCATTCAAGCATAGAAACAGCACCTAACGCAAGGGATGTCCAGTAGTATTGTGTCTACACAACGTTAGCAAAAAACTAATCATTAACCAATATTCAATTCTGTCTCAAACAATTTAAATCCATAAAAGCATAATTTGTTTGCATCTCTTTAGCTGAATCTATAAAAATTGCAAATATAACAGTCTGAAATGGTGTCACTGAAAGGGTGGCTCGGAAGCAGATGATTTGCTCCTAAACTCCTGGATCACCCCCCCCCCAAAAAAAAAAAAAAAAAAACAGAAACAGAAACAGCTACTACACTACAGCTATGTGTAGAACATGGTGGAGGCTCTGTTATGGTTTGAGATCGCATTTCAGCAAATGGTGTTAGGGATCTATTAGCAAAAACTACCATCAGAGTTTGATTCTTCAACAAATGCTTCATTTTTGGTTCATTTTTCATCGTGACAAGGATCCCAAATACACTGTCCATGCATTAAAAGCACACCTGGATAGAAAACATATAAAGGAGCACTATCATTCCACACTATTTCAGTAATATTCAGACCTGAATATTACTGAAATAGTGTGGAATTTGGAGAGAGACAAAAGACAGCTAGCATCCAACGAAGAGCTTTGGAATGCCCTTTATGAAGCCTGGACAACTATTCCTGCAGACTACTTAAAGAAATGACAAGAATGCTTGCATGAAGGTTCAGGCTACATTAGAATGCACTGTTATGCAAGATGGTAAATTCTAGGGGGGGAGTATCAGAGAGGGTTATGTTTTCTTTTCATTTTACTTAGCACTTTAGGTGACCCAAAGCATTTCTGGATTTCCTTAACCCCGAAATCAAACATTAAACTAGTTTTTGTGAAAATGATGTACAACCAAACTGTCCTCACTTTCCAAAAAGGGCCACCATCTGAAGGTCCAAAATTGAAAAAGGATAGTAGTGCAACAACAAACATACACAGTCTCCTCCATCCCCTCTATTTCTCCCTTCCTGTGTCCGGTCAGAGTAATGGATGGCATATCTGTTGCTTACTCATGCATACAGCTGACAAATTGTCCCTCTCTGATCACAGCCCTGCTGCTGTGTGATTTGTGAAAGACAGCACACGACAAGATGAGTCGGCAGCTCAGATTGAAAAAGGGCACCGGGGATACAGACAAACTAGTCCAAAAAGGTGCATTTGAAGAAAATTATATATCTGAGGGCTTACGGGCCGCCGGAGTGCGGATGAGCTGCTTCTGTGGGTGAGTGCATGCACATGTGAGTAAGATTACAGATACGTGAGACATGTTTTTTTGCAATGACCTTGGTGTGGTGGAAAATTTTCATCTCAGTACATGTGTATGATGGTATACAAATTCACACAAAAAGCTTCGCAACAAGGGCAGAATCTCTAAGATGCACATAAACCATAATGCGTGACTTTTGGAGACTGGATTTACATGTAAGACAGGCCACATATTGTGCACCAGCCCCTATTTAAAGTGTATGATATGACCCAAATACAGTCCAGCAGTCCCTGCTTACAGTGTAATTTAACCCACATACTACTCGCTGCTCCCTGGACCTGGTATCATAATATGAACCTTGGTGTTCATCTGAACAATAGACTGGACTGGACTCATAACTCAGACGCCCTCTACAGGAAAGGGCAGAGCAGGCTGTACCTGCTGCGGAGACTCAGGTCGTTTGGAGTGGAGGGCCCACTCCTGAAGAAATTCTATGACTCTGTTGTGGCTTCTGCTATCTTTTATGGCGTGGTCTGCTGGGGCGGCAGCATCTCTGCTGGGGACAGGAAGAGACTGAACAGGGTGATCCGAAGGGCCATCTCTGTTCTAGGATGCCCTCTGGACCCAGTGGAGGTGGTGAGTGACAGGAGAACGGCGGCTAAGCTGTCATCCCTGATGGACAACATCTCCCACCCCATGCAGCAGACTGTGACAGCACTGAGCAGCTCCTTCAGTGGGAGACTGCGGCACCCACGGTGTGGGACGGAGAGATTTCGCAGGTCTTTCCTCCCCACTGCTGTCAGACTCCATAATAAAGACTTTAACTGATCAAGCACACACATCCATACATATGCAATAATACTAAGTGCAATAATCCTTTCTGTCATCGTTGTATTTTTACTCAGTTGTATATAGTATTTGTATTTGTATTCTATTTTTATCTTATTGTATATTTATTTTATTTTATTCTACTGTATATAGTATTTAATTTTATTCTATTCTGTACAGTTGTGTACTGTATTTATTCTTATTGTATTCTAATTTTTGCCTCATAACTTTTGCACTGTCCACTCCTGCTGTGACAAAACAAATTTTCCACGTGTGGGACTAATAAAGGTTATCTTATCTTATAACCCACATTCTTGCAAGCACACTCTAATCCTGTCCCTGTTGCTGGCAGTTTTGTGCATACGCTAAACAAACTGCCCCAGGTTAAATCTTAAAAATCTAAATATTTCATAAAAGTTTAAGTTTGCATGAAAATAAAAGAGAATGCAACCATGTTAACCGGCTACCACATTTATAAGATCAAGTAATTTAACTTCAACTAAAGGCTGCTAAATGAATCCTTTTGTCAAAAGTTTATCAAATCCTTCCTTCTGAATTTAAAAAGTTGTGGGGTTTTTTGCCCTGGTTCGCTGAGTCTGCATCTTTAGTACAAAGAACACTGCTTTATTTTACTTGATCAGATCTAGAATTTTCCAGGGCAGCAGTTAAAGTTATATTGGTCCAACTGTCATAGAAATTTGGCCAAATCTGGCTGACTGGCAGCGTTGGCTCAGAGTCAAATAGGTGGAGTATCTTTCCTCAGCCCAGTGTAAAATCTCTGGGTCAGGGATGTCAAACTCATGTTATCTGTTTGATAAAATGTTCGATCTTAAGTGGCCTGAACCAGTGAAACTCCCCTTTCTGTTAGTGTAAAGAACTTTAACTACACATTTAACAGGGATATTTTAATACAATTTCAACAGTACATCAGTTTCTCTATAGCGAAATGCTGCTGTCAATAAAAGAAATTTATCCGGATATGACTCTTTGGGCTTAAAATTGTAAGAAGTAAATGTGTAAAATTACAATTTTACAGAAAATGTTCTGATAGCTCATTGCTCAGACTGAAAGACTGAAATGGAAAGTTTTTGTTAATTCACAGAAAATGTCCTTTTTTAAAAGAAAAAAAAATTCATTGTAAAAACAGAAAATTCTTTAGCAGATAGTGAGCAAACAGGAATTTCTAGATCATTAAATGCTTTGGTGTAGTATGAATGACCGTGGGGAAGGTCTTTATCAGTAGGGACACCTATAAAAATAAAAATACAGTCCAAAATTGATTAACTTTTTCCAAAGCTGTCCAGAAGGCCAGATTAGACTCTTTGGTGAGACAATTCTGACCCTGGACCTTATGTTTGACACCCCTGCTTTAGTCCAGCATGTATGAAACTAGAGAGGGAAAAAGAAAATGCACCAAAGCAGGTACAGCTGCACACTGTGTGCTGCTGTGACTGAGACGTGTGCCTTTTTATTTATCAACTTAGATCTTCTCATGTGGAATGAAGTGACTGACTAGTATAAGAACAAGATTTTTGTCACACAACCTTTAACAGCAAAGGTAAACTGATACTTTTGACACAATAAAGTCTCCAGTCATCACTCCAAAACAGTGGTCCCTGCTCTTAATGTGAAACACGTTTGCTGGTCATAGAATTTCACTCACCAAAGTTGTAGGACAAACCTCTCAGAGGGGCTGTACCTCACAGTCAACCACATTATTTCAGACAGTTCCATTTAAAAAATCCTACGAAAGACAACAAAAGGACAAATATGATCAAGAGGTCCAGTTTGGTCATGTGAATTAGCAGAGGTGATGCTTACCAGCCACCAATTTGGAGAACACCTCTCAATGAAAGCAGACACTGCACTAAATTCAATCCAAATGGATGTCTTATAACGAAATTCACAGTTCTTGCGTTGGGGGAAATTAGCTATAGAGACCAAATGTTTGTTTTTACCAGTCTTATTGCTTGGTGGAAAAAAGGTGTAAGAAAGATCCACTTCTTGGTAAAGGTTTATTTGGGACCAGTTGCAGAATATACACACAGAACCCTCTAATGTGCACCTGAAATGGTAGGAACGTAAAAAAGATATGCTTTAAGGGTCCAACAGTGCACTTGGATGTTATATGGCCATTACATCACTGCATTTCTTCCAACCATTAGAACCTAACTGGTGGACTTGTGTTTCAAGGATTGAATGTTTAAGTACAAACTTCAACTTAAAGTATTTACTAGCAACAAAAGGAATCATATATAGGTGTTTTAAGCATCTTTCAATCTTTAGAAACGAACGTGTCCTGTGTACTAAGTAAGTCAGCACAATACTGACCCAACGTTGTGAACATAATTACAGCCTAATCATCTGGCACAAAAGCCAAAAAGAAGCTTATGTTCCTAATGTGATCCTTAAAATCATAGGCCAACGCAGTCAAGCTTCCATAAATTAGCCTACTTTATGACGAGCCGTGAGCCATTAGGAGGAAGGGGGAAAAAATCAAAGAGTGAAAGATAAAGAAAATAAAGGGGTGAAGGTACAAAGGGGCAGGAGTGGGGGTGAACGAGGCCTTTGCTAATTCAGAACACTAGTCGGAGCATTGTGCCAAGTCTGCCTCCCCTCTGAACCCCCCGCCTCCCTCCTTCCAACCTCTTCTCTTTCTTTCAAAGGGCCAAGGGGAGGCTGCAGCTTTCTAGTCATAAACATCTCTCGGGTAGGTCTGCACTGGGCCTTTGCCACTTTACATATTTGCTTATTTGAGAAAAAAAGCAGAACGAAAAAAGAAAGCTATTCTGGCTCAAAATCTGCTTCTCTCTCACCCTCTTTCATTCTCTGTCTGATCATTCCTCAAGGCCAGAGTTGAGGCTGTGATAGAGATTAGGACAGCAGCGCTACTGACAGGGCAGCTAAATCTACACCGGCTGACAAACCTGGCAGTCGCAGTGTTTGGAGAACGGTTGTTAAAAAAGAATCAGAGGGGGGGGTTGACTAATAGCGAAAAGAGAGAAAAAGAAAGAGAGAGATGAGGGTCAGGAAATGGAGCATTTTGAAGGGGGCCAAAATGGTTGATTAGGGAGACTGATCAGTCCTGATTTAAGGCAGATGTAGGGCTCTCACACGGTTGATTTAGCTTTACTAAAAGAATGTGTGCATTCCTGCATGTGTGTATACATTAGCAGCAAGTACTGTACATCATGCATGTGTGGCTGTTTAAGGCTGACTAAACAATCTGTGTACACAAGAGGGTGTGAGTGGTGCGCAGCCCATAGGGACTCTCGCAGACAAACAGTCTACACTTGCAAAGTGCTGAATTCACAACACTTCAAGAGCTACCACTTTCCTGTGGCGAAACCACACGGCAGTAGTCGCCACTGTCGGACACAATATGGTGTCCATATGCCCATGATGACATCCAGATGACTTGATTCAAGGGAACTTCACGGCAAGGAGTCGTGTTGGGTCTGATTAAACCACTCGAGCAGGGCACATTTAAAGGACAAGTCCACAGCTTTGTCTTGGAACAATAAGGTTTCCATATGTGGAAATGTAGGAATGTGATTCCAGTAACAGAGATGGCAGATCTTGACTTGTGACATGTAATACAGGAATACAGCAGAACGATGTAACTTATATATGTCGGATAGTTTATCACAGCCTTTCCCAAAGATGAGAGTGCAGCGGCGTCCTTAAAAGGAGACAGAAGATCCCACAGGCCCAATCTTAAATCTGCGCTCTAATCAAATTACAAGAGAACTTCATGGATTTCCTTGAAATTCTTATTTTAAAAAATGCAAATAACACAGGCTGCTGGCTATAAATTGCTAATGCGACCCAGTCAAATGCAAAGTGTTAAGGGCAACGTGTGACTCGCTTACCACTGGGACACAAACTTCAATAGAAGAGCAGTAAATTTTGGTCAGAGTATTGAGTAACATCCAACTAACCAGGGTTTTACTTCACTTTTTATAGAAATAAATACATTTATTACATATGAAAACGTATAAATTTTTGATCACTTTCAAACTGAATTTGTGTTATTACTGGAGCCCACCTGCAGTACCTTCACAATCCTTAACTTAACGAAACATAAAAGCTCAGTCTTAGTGGTTGGGTTCGCATTATGTTAACACGCCACAGTTTTTCAGCATGCCGCTGAAACGAGACACAACCCTAACCTTAGATAGGTCGTCTTTCTTTTTAACACTCCACTCCAGGCACCTGTCATGGTGACAAGCAGTGTTGGGCAAGTTACTTTGAAAAAGTAATTAATTATAGTTTCTAGTTACTTCTTCAAAAAAGTAAATCAGTTAGTAATGGAGTAATAAATTACTTGAAAAGTAACTATTGTGTTACTTTAAACAAAAAAAAAACATTGGCCATTTTTTACTATTTTTGATTTTACCCTTAAAAACTATTTACTTTGCCTGGTTTGGTATCATCCTTTTCAGCACAACCTCACGTGTCTGAATTAGAGACGGACCGATCTGATATTACGTATCGGTATCGGTCCGATACTGACCTCAATTACTGGATGGGATATCGGAGAGAAATAAAAAATGTAATCCGATCCGTTAAATATCAAAAAAGCACCTCACAAAACTTGTGACATGGCCTCATAACCGTAGCACGTCGGAGCAGTATGCGTCACGTGATAGAACCTGTCGGTGGTCTGGTTGAGCATTTGGAGCCGGCATTTCATCTTCGACAAAGTTATCCCCGACAGAAGTAAAGCAAGTGTGTAAGTTCATCTCTGAATATTTGTAAAGCATTCCCACATTAAGCTTAACAACAGATATATGGAGCGACTGCCTCTTCTCTCTCCCTCCCTCTCCTGCTGCTACTTCAATCATCAAACTGATCAATGATCAGCTGATCGGCTTTTCTGTCGCGAGTCCGTCTCTTTGCTTGTTTATCGCCCACTTCGTGCCAGAAAGAGGAAACCAGTGGCTGAACAACAGCAGCACTTTTAAGCTTGATAAGCTGTTAGAATTTATTTAATATTACTTTCTACTCGAGGATCTTTTTCTACGTAGCTGACAGCTGGTAACTGTGCAGGGGCGGATCTAGCAAAGTTCAGCCAGGGGGGCCGATAGGGCATGAACAGGGAAAAGGGGGCACAGAAACATACTTTTCTTTCTTATTCTCATTTAAAATGTGTTGCTTTTAATAAATAATTATCCGAATCTTACACCCAAAGTTTTAATCTGATGAAAAATGTATAGAAGTCCATTACTGTATATAGTAACTATTAGGTCTAATATACCCCAGTAAGCTACAGTACGTTTTCCATCTGTGCAGTCTGCAATTCTGTTGAAGAAAGATGTTGAATCTATTTAATTATTCTTGAAAAATAATTGAGTTCTGTGCATTTTTTTCCCCACACTGCATCAAATTAAAGCTGATTACGGCGATTAAGCATCACGAGGTGGAGGGTGGGTGGTTCCCTATTTTTTTTAGAACCCTATTAGTTAGGTTGCTTAATAATAATAATAATAATAATTAGAGATGGCACGATACCACTTTTTTATGTCCGATACCGATACCGATATCATAAATTTGGATATCTGCCGATACCGATATGAATCCGATATAGTGTTTTTTAATCAACAAAACTGTTTTTTAAAATATCTTGCTGCATTTTGCAAGTCTGCAAGTTCATACTCAAGTTTAAAACAACAACTACACTAAAGCTATTCTGTTATACCTGTATACAAAACAAATATTTCATAGTTCAGCAATACTGATCAATCTAATAAACGTAAACCTACACCATCCTCCCTATTCTGGTATTTTAAAGAGTACTTAGCGTAAATATTAAGCAACCAAACTAATAGGGTTCCAACTCCCAGCAACAACAAAAATAAATAAATAAAAAATAGGGAACCACCCCTCACGCTCCACCTCATGATGCTTAATCAACGTAATCAACCTTAATTTGATGCAGTGTGAAAAAAAATGCACAGAAATCAATTCTTTTTCAAGAAATATTAAATAGATTCAACATCTTTCTTCAACAAAATTGCAGACTGCACAGATGGTACCTTCCCAAAGTAAAAAGTACTATAGGTTACTAGGGTATATATATTAGACTTAATAGTCACTATATACAGTAATTGACTTCTATTCATTTTACATCAAATTAAAACTTTGGGTGTCAGATAATTATTTATTAAAAGCTCGACATTTTAAATGAGAATAAGAAAGAAAAGTATGTCTTTGTGCCCCCTTTTCCCAGTTAATGCCCTATCGGCCCCCCTGGCTAAACTTTGCTAGATCCGCCCCTGCACAGTTACCAGCGTCAGCTACGTAGAAAAAGATCCTCGAGTAGAAAGTAAGATTAAATAAATTCTAACAACAGCTTATCAAGCTTAAACGTGCTGCTGTTGTTCAGCCGCTGGTTTCCTCTTTCTGGTGCAAAGTGGACCAAAAACAAACAAGAGAGACAGACTCGCGACAGAAAAGCCGATCAGCTGATCATTTAAGCAGTTTCACGATTGAAGTAGCAGCCGGAGAGCGAGAGGCAGTCGCTCGTTAAGCTTAACGTGGGAATGCTTTACAAACATTCAGAGATGGACTTACACACGTGCTTTACTTCTCTCGGGGATAACTTTGTCGGAGATGAAATGCCAGGTTGCTAGCGAAGCTCCAAATGCTATCCAGACCACCGACAGGTCCTGCATGCCACAGCCGCTCTATCACGTGACGCATACTGCTCCGACTGCTAACGTTCTGAGGTGAGTTACGGCGTGTCTCAAGTTTTGTGAGGTGCTTTCGTGATATTTAATGGATCGGATTACATTTTTTATTTTTCTCCGATATCCGATCCAGTAATTTAGGTCAGTATCGGACCGATACCGATACGTAATATCGGATCGGTCCATCTCTAATAATAATAATAAAGTACTCTTTAAAATACCAGAATAGGGAGGATGGAGTAGGTTTAAGTTTATTAGATTGATCAGTATTGCTGAACTATGAAATATTTTGAGTGCAGTGTATTTTTTGCATACAGGTATAACAGAATAGCTTTAGTGTTTGTGTTTTTGTAACTTGAGTATGAACTTATACAAGCAAGATATTAAAAAAAACATTTTTATTGATTAAAAAACACACGATATCGGATTCATATCGGTATCGGCAGATATCCAAATTTATGATATTGGTATCGGACATAAAAAAGTGGTATCGTGCCATCTCTAGTCTGAATTAACAGTTATGTTTTCATTTTGACATACTGTATTAACACAACTGATCTAAAATCAGACAAAAAACATAAAATCCAAGTAGAAAAAGTTATATTTTTTACTGTAACAACCACAAACATGTTTAATGAATCATGTTTCATAACTTTAAATGCAAATATAAATGGTCAATTTTAAAATCATACGCACAAGTTTTGCAAACAACAAAGTTATTTGCAGCCATTTACCTTTTACCCTTTTTTTTAAAATAACCATTTCAAACTGTTTATGTAACAATCAGCTGTTCTGCATTCAATAAGATGCCACACAAACTATTTCTGCCGCTCCAAAAAAATAATTTCTGTCCACTATAAAGGAGAACATCACAGCCTGATACCTGCAGGTCTGACAGCAGCAGGTGTATCACTGCTCCTGTTTTTTTTACCTGGAGACAGCAGTCGCCTCATTGTTCTGACACACAACACAAAACTATCCACAACACTGCACACTAACTACACAAGAAAACACATTAACTACACACTCCAAACATGCTAAACGTCACAAATCTCTCACATCTCAAAATTCACTCTCTCTTTTTCTGTTGTTTATCTTTCTCTCTCTCTCTCTCTCTCTCGCTGTCACTCCTAAAACGTCCCCCTCTTCCCAATGTCGTGTTACCATATCATTTTTGATTGGTCGACATGGTGCATTTTCCCACCAACACCAAAGGGCTGGGTTTTTTTGTTTTGTTTTTTTATTTTTTGGGTCATAAGCAGAGAGTGCTTGCTAGCGCTGTCCTTAGACAGTAAACGTGACGAAACTATTGAGGAAAAAACGCTGCGTATATATTGTTTATCATGACTCTGGTTTTACGTGGCCTATCAACACAATTTATAAACTGGTATATATCACCTTGTTGCCTTGTCATCTTGAAGTGGTCATGTGATTGGCTTACCACGACTACTTTATTCTTCCTCAGTCAAACAGCAGCACTCATGCAACTGTTTTGCCCCCTAGCTCCAGGAGTTGTGCCAAAAAGTGATCGTCTGCCAGAAAGTGATTGCCGCTGTCGGGAGCGCGCACAGCTGCTTAAAGCTGTAGCGCCCAGATTTCTTACACCTACTTCCGTGCAAGTGATATAAGATGCGGTAAGCTGAACACAGCTTCAACCGTCTGTTTGTTGAAAAATAGTAACGCGACCGCATTTTCTTGTTAGTAACGGTAACGGCGTTGTAACAATAGGAATAGTAATTAGTTAGATTACTCGTTACTGAAAAAAGTAACGCCGTTAGTAAAGCCATTACTTGTAATCCCGTTATTTCCATCACTGGTGACAAGGTACCCCATTCTCCCACCAGCTGTAATTTAACATGCTGTTAAACTAAATTCAGTAACTACATTACAGTTACAATTAGGTTCTTCAGTTATCTGAACACCAGTTGGATAGAAAGTTTTAAAAAAAAGTTTTAAAAAAATGCTTTCTTTCTGCATATTTGCGGAAGAGATGGAAAATGCTGGAGTGGTCTACAGCTGAGTTATGGACATTACTTTTATTTGAATTGCACAAAAGGACAAGAGCACAATGATAATGTGCAAACGGTGTCCAGAATAGAAACAAATACTGCTAACACAGCATCAGCTCTGTGCAAACTTGCAGAGAGATCATGCTAACACAAAGCTAACCAAGAACCCAGAATGATTTTAAACTTGAGTCCATGCAGAACCCCAGCCCAGCAGCAAGAGCCTGATCTTCAGCAGGTAACAAAGGCACTATGAGGCTTGCAGCCTCTGTTTCTTCCTGTTTATGTTCCTACAGTAGAATCACTGTAGCGACCTTTTTGAAATCTCTTTGAGCTGGTTTTCTACTTTGCTGTGTGTTATCCAGTTTGTGTTCCTGCATTAATGCAAAAAGAAAGATTGTTAAGTGTTAAATCTTGGTATGTGGAGTTGTAGCCTGATTATCACAATGCATTTCAGGTCATTTTACAGTGTTACAAGAAAGTAATGTAATAAATAGTGTAACTAATTGCTTTCTCCAACAAGTAATTAAGTAGTATCGGCTATTAGTTTTAAGGAAACTAATCAGTAATGGGTAATAGATATTACTCGTTAGTTTCTTTGGGTAATGACCCCAACACTGCCCACCACACAACAAAAACTGCTAAAGAAGGAACAGGACTAAGAGGCCAAGGCACTGTCCCAGCTCCAAATTTCCCAAGTCTCAGGCTGACTCAGTATCTCCCAAATGCGCCAAAATAAACCAATACACCTGAGGCTCTGCCCTTTAAAGCACATGACACAAAAAGTCTGCTGCCAAGATGCTGGTGCTAGACAAGTGGTACACCGCAAAATTCCCTTGGCCGAGCGCTGAGGTATTTAGGTGGAATGACACGAACAGGAAGGTTGTTTTAATGTTGTGGCCACATAGATGACGGTTCCCTAATATGCAGAAAATTATTGTTTCTTTGATGATACCTTAAAGTGGTTAATGCATCATTTATAGTCCTGGATTGTTGTCCATTTGTATAGTTCTTTTGCCATGCATGCACAGTCATTCATTCAGAACGTACGGGGGTCCTCCTTGGGCTCTTGTGGTCTGGGGGGCTCTAGATGTCTGGCGCCTGGATCCCCTCCATGCCTGCTTCATGTCCTGGGGGGCAGGGCTACGGCTCCCCACACCTGCTATTAGATAGTTACATTGAGAAACCTTTTGAATACAAGCACGCTTACACACACAGGTGTCCACACAGGCATTCACCTGTTTGTACTCACAGACACAGTATCTTGGTTGGCCTCTAAACATTTAGTGCGTTGTCGGTCTTGTGTGCTGCTCAGTAACATTCAATATTTATTTTGTATTGAAACTTATGCTTATGTTGGTTGTTGCTGTGGTTTCCCTACTTTTTTCTTCTCTGTCTGGTGATCAAACAGATTTTTTGTGTCTTTTCTCTCTTTCTCTTCTCCTCGGTTTTCCTTTCCCTCGCCTTCTGTTGAGTCTCTTCCCAACCCCTCTTTTTTTCATCTTTCTCTTTCCCGTCCACTGGTCCTGTCCATTCTGACTGTAATAACTTAAAAGTAAAATAAATTAATAAATAATAAAGATTGAACAAAATATGACAATCAAATGCATTTTTCTTGGCCTTTGGGCAATAATTCTGATTGCTACAGTGCCAGACAGGACAGGTAAAAAAAAAAAAAAAAGAAAGAAAGTCACCAGCATTTAGCCCAATAAAAATCCTTTTCGACTATTGAAAAAATATAAGTGTGTTTCACAGATAATGGCTGCAATGGGTAATCTTAAATGTTTCATTCGACTACCAAAAAGTTTATATTTTGCACAACTTCTGTGTTGTCTGCAGGCGGTACTAAAATAAATGACAAACAAAAGCACAAATATAAGCAAGAGTAGCTGAAACAGATGATTTTCCAACACTGTATGCTGTGACAGAGTGTACCTAAAGCATGTAGATGTGGATCTGCAAATCACCATGCTGGCACTTTAATGTATTTCACTCAATTTATTACGTTCTCACTGTGGCCTTTGCTGTATACCTTCATTTCCAGGTGTGTTTCTGAATGTATCTTAGGCAAACTTTACTTGTACTGTATGTTTTTAAACTTATTTCACAGAGCTCATCCTCCAGTTGTAATCTCAGATCACCAATGACTTATCTGCTGTATGACCCCAGCATATTGACAGAAATGAGAAGAAAAGCTTTTGTGCGTTCTTTTCCACATACTTGGAACCGTTTGTAGAGGGAAATGAAATTAAAGACCTTGGTTTCCTTTACTCAATCTAGGCATTTGTAAACTCCACAGTAAATGACTTTTCACAGATTTTAGTTCAGTTTAGCTTTCTTAATACTGGCAGTTTTTCTGTGCTGTCTATTTTCTTGCAGCCTCCATACATTTACCTCTAATGCTGCTATGCAGGCCTGGCCTCCTGTAGGAAAAAAAGATTGCTAACCTCACTGCTTAAAAGTGTTAAATTAGATTAAAAAATCTATATGAGGTTCCAACAGTCAGAGTTGGGTCAGTAACAAATCTCTTCAACGTGTTTCGGCAGAGAGACACAACTGTGCGCTTGTTTAAGACAGAGGAGATTTCATGTTAAGATGAATGTAACTTTGGAAGATACTCAGTTGGATTATTACCTTTAGATAAGAGTTTGAATCAATACTGAGCCTTTCTGTACCTTGGAGGACATTTTGAAGTCTCAGTGGATGAACTCATTCGTGCTTATTATACACAGCTAAACCGGAAAGTAAGTGTGTAAGTTTTGGGGGGGTTTCACTGAAATATATTAAACCAAAAAAACCCTGATCTCCTGACTGCTTTTCTTGCAGTAATATAATGTTGGCAATGTTATCCTGTCCCCAGGTCTTAGCAATGAACTTGGCAAGTACAAGATTATCATTGCTGGGGTGATAATAGTTAAGAGAAAGAAAGACCCACAGTGCATATGTTCAGTCTTAACATTGGAAATAGTCTTTTGACCGACTTGCTAACAACTGTCTTACAAATCATTGGATAATAAGACAATGTTCAAAAATTTTTAGGAGCTTTGTGTCAGCAGACCTAGGCTCTAATAAACCAAAGTTATCCATATCACTTTAACACAATGAATGCTCATCAAAAGCAGTATTGCCGCAACAATATGCAAAATGCTAGTCTGATGCGGTTTGCATTTATTATACATAGCAGCAATTTCTATGATAATGTAAAACAACAGAGGATTGTAGCCCACCAGATCATTCACAGGCAAAACCAAACCACTCTAATAAGTATAATTTGTGTGTTTGTGCATCTCTCTGTGTGCTTCTTCTCACCCTAGATTGTGTATTGTCAGTCTGTGCGTCTGTCTTTCTGCTTCTCTACACCCACTACCTCACAGTTGCAGATTAGGATGCTTAGCGCTCACCGCAGGGCGAGCTAATCACCAAGGAAAGCAAGCAGTTAAGGAGGGGAGGGGGTCGGAAAGAAAAGGAAAGGGGAGTGGTGCTTAAGTGCCCTCCACCCCACCTCCCCATCCAACCATCCGACCCTTGCCAATCCTGCCTCCATACTGCCCGCAGGGCATCGTCACGGTTGCAGCGGTGTGAAAGTAATCTTCCAGTGACACTTTTCTGCTTTTCTTTTCTCCTTTTTTCTTTTTGTATTTATTTTTCATATGGGCTGGGATCGGGGTCACTGTCAACAGCCTCCTTCCTGAACCCCCCCACCACCACCACCATCACCTCTCTAAAACATGCAAACATGCCCCCAGAGAAGGCAACTCCAAGTGTTGTGTACAAACACAGCAGTGGCAAAATTCCTTCCATCCCTCGCCTCTAAAAATACTTCCCCACAATGCATCTGATAATAGGTTTATGCAACGATGCACCAGCACGTGGTAATGTTTCCAGCCCTACATCAGCTGATGGAGGAAAAAATTACACATGCAAAACTGTTGAGCTGCAGCATGCAAAACACCTGAAATCTGGAGAAATATTGGGATTAATCGGGTTTTAGGGGATAAAGATGGTGCATGTCTATGACTTGCTGTCAACAGATAACAGGCATTCACATTTCTAACCCTCAACAGAGGGTCACTAACATGCAGCTTCATTAAACAGATGGACATTGTGGTCGTAGCAACTGTTACAGGTGCAGATACATACACAGCAAAAGTGTATGGTGACTAAGCAATTTTTTTTTTTAGTTTTACTTTTGTTATTTTGAAAAGTGTTTTCCATAGATGACATGTTTGTGTTTATGTCACCGGCTTTATGGTCTCATACAAATACAGGCAGCTTTTTATATATATTAGTTGGTTAATTCAGTTTAAGGCCAAAATGTCTAGTTATTAATAGACATGAAAAACGATCCCTTCCTTCATGCTTGTAAAGAAACTAGCACAATCTAAATGCTAAAACAAATCTTTAATTTAAAATAGTTCATTTAAATCAGTTTTTTAGTTTTTTTGCAAGTTTATTTGTGTTACATTATGTCCACATACTGAGGGGCATAGCTGTGCAGGTTTTTTCATCAGTAATTTAATTATGGAAAACATCAATGGCAGATACTCACAGGACTATTACAATAACTCCTAGTCAGTTTTCATGTTCAGGTTACTATTAAAACGTTCAGTGTAACTAAGCCGTGTGTGAGGTAGAGCAATGCAACAGAAACAGGGATTTCTGTCTTATGACACGTCATTATAAGTACTCCACAATTTCATAGTGAGATTTTCTCAAAGATGAGTTTGCATGAAATTAATTAACCAAAAGGAAACAAAGTAGTAAACCTGCATTAAGTTACTTCCATTCCTTAGGTTCAGCACACAAACAAATATATTTGTATTACGATGAATAAACTGGTCAGTTTTCATGTTCAAAATGTTGTTCAAATATTAAGCTGTACTTCCAATAGCAGTGCAGTGTAACCCACGATGTGCACATGTAGTTTTAACATTGTAAAAAAAAAAAAAGAATCCAGGCCAGTCAGAGCAATATTTTCTAAATTTATTCATCAGATTTGCTAAACTAAAACTGTATCATGAGCATTCCACTTCAAACAAGGCAGCGCTCTTTTGGCTTTAATAAACTGAAAGTTCCAATGACTTTTTCTCTTTAACTACCGAACACTTCAATAAAAACCAAGTGAGTATGCATCATTGCTCTGAAGTTGTTTGAAGCAGCAACCTTCATCAGATTTCAGAGTGCAAAATTGAGTTCCTGATCACCAATGAAGTCAGCAGAATTTTGGATTCAATTAGTAATAATTTGTATTTACAATATATTTTAAATGTATCTACACAGAGCAAAAAAGGCAGCCCTGTGTTTATTGCCTAAATTGGCCCCACTGCACAAACATCCCAAAGATATGTTTTATGCACATTAGTCAAATTAACAAAAATTTTAAAAATTAAACAAATGCTTATGTTATCCGATTAAGATGGCATCTGTGAACAATAATAAAGCAGTGTTAGAACATGTCACCCACAGCATGGCAGAGACAGCGTTGGACATATACACTCATCGTTGCTAATCTCAATTAATTGCTGCAGGTCACTTAGCGGTACGCACCAACGATAAGATGCTGAGCTTCACGGGGCGAAATGCAGCAAAGGAGAGAAAACAAACGAGAGAGAGGGGTCGCGGGGGAGCTCGACCTCTGGCCGCACGCTGCACTGAATAACAATGGCAAAACCACCTGTTTATTGTAAGTTATTCTCTGTGCTTGTTTGAATTGGCAGGTGGCTGAGAATTTATCTCTTCGCTGAGCACAATGAGGAGCAGTGTGTCTACGCATGTGTCGGTAAGCAGAAGGTAGCACTCCAGACAAAAGGAAAAGAGCCAGATTTAAGAGCAGTGTCGCTCAGTGTGCGCCAAGCGTCTCCATAAATCCTAATACACATTCCACATTCCCTGTGGAACTGAAAAAAAAAGAGAGAGAGAGAGAGAGGGGGCTGCAAAGAAAGGGAGGGAATGAATGTGTTTTCTTCTTATCTATCTGTCTTTCACTCTCTTTTCCCGGTGAGAGAGACAGAAGGGAATAAATGGCTCCCCCTCTCCTCTCCTCTCTCCTCGGTGTGGGCTGACAGCGCAGCAGATGGTGGTTTAAGCAGTGAATTTATGAGCACCACAATCTTAATGTTGCAGAAAGAAAAGAAAAGGACTCGCATCAAACGCCACTGACAAATGCACTTGCTAATATTAATGCACTCCTCATTCATCCAATATGCTGCCTAATTGCCTTTCTGTACACAGTAATATGGCACCTGCTGCTCAAGTCCGGCGTCAGGAGAGGGGAGATCGAGGAGAGGGGGTGGCGTTGGTGGGGTGGGGTGGTGAAAGTGTCCCTCACTCTCTCTTTCCATCTTTCTCTCTCCCTTTTTTTTCTGTGATGGATGCAAGGCTGTGGATCATGCGCCAGACCTGTCAGTGTTCCTAATTAAAATTTTATACTTACAGGCTCGGGAAGAAAAAAAAGGTGGAAAGCACTCAGTAAACAATCAGTTATGAGAAGAGAGGAAGAGAGAGGCCATCACAGACACATCCACGCAATGCGACACACACACCAGCTTTAAATACAGCACAACACACTGAAAATCCTTGGACTTTATTACAAGCCGCCTCACCCGCAGATCAAACCCGAAAGGCCTGAAAGAAGCCACCCACCTTTGTTCTAAGGTCTTTCATGAGCTCACGTGTGCCACCTTTCAAGCATCAGTGTACCGAAACCTGAAGGGAAGTTAAAAAACAATCGTGTCCAGATTGGTAGATTTGTACCGCGTGTGGCGCTTGTGCTTGCTGGGTTCTCATCATTAAACATTCAAACTATTATTTCGATCAAAAGTCAATTGAAACCAATCGATACGGTGCGATTGCGCAGATATTATGAATTATTCAGAGCTGACATCTTTCACATTATCCCCGTCAGGTTGTAAAAATACAATCATTACTAGAAGCTCCCCCTTTTCCCGGTATCAACTTTCTTTTGTGTTGTTATTTTATTCCCTCTGTTCTCTCCTGGAATCATCTAAAATGTTTTGCTTTTTGTTTGGAAAGTCAGACAGACGAAAATCATCATTTTTTTTTTGTGCTTTGCATCATGTTTGGGGGACCCATCTGGGGCCTGTGTTAGCCCCCTATAGCCTCACCATTATCTGCCCTCCAGCTGCTGTTAAATGCACTAAATTGTAAAATAATGAGTTTGTAAATTGCACGCAATTACGGATGCAAATTGAATAAATCCTCCAAACTATAGATTGTCCTTTCTCCTCACATCAGCGCTTAATTGATGCACGTTTGATGGAGAGTAGCAGGTATTTCCTTGAGCGCTGGGGTGAGAAACTGAAAATGCATTTTTGCTGTGTGTGGCGTCGGAGTGCTGTGAAAAGATGAATTGTGATTTGATGGAACAGAGCGTGCCAGTTTGTGCAACGAGGAGTGCGGCGCGCAAAGCCGGTGGCTCGGCGAGTGATCAAGGAGGGCAGCAAATTAGATGTACTGTAAAGCGATAGGGGTCAGGCCCGTGGATGTAAAACTCAGATGAACGTTATTTCCACTGTAAATAAGGACACACATTGTTATGCTCTACAATAAATATATAAATAAAATTCTCTAAACAGTACTTAACAAAGACATCAAAAACATTCAATCAGGAGTCAAAGATCAAACAGTTTCAAGCAAACAAAAGGGAAAAATGTACCTCAGAGCTGGAGCTACTATTCATCTGTCACTGTAAGATGACATTATGTTCACTTTTTATTGATGACAAGTTAATGTAGGTGTCATGAACCAAAGTAATTTCACTCAAATTATGATATTGTGTCCTTGATGCACGTAGTAAACAGTAGTGTAATAGTTTTCACACAATCTCACTCACTGCCTCCGACTTCTCCTGTTTTGAGTTTTATTCATTTGCCAAATGCAACAACAAAAAAAATATAAACAGAGTTGTGATGAATTTGACTCAAAGCGTTATTGCCCTGTTTTCTGGTTTCTTAAAAATATTAAGATAATATTGTTACCATGATGTTTTTAAAAAAAACAAAAAAAAACAATGATAATCGTGATGTGATATCGTTGTGTTTAAGCAATGTCACGTAGTGCACTCATATTATCAGAAAATATGATTTGTGCAAAACATGATTAAAAAAAGAACATGAATGGAGCCAAAAGGAGGAAAATCACATCGTAAACCTTCAAGGTTACAATCTCAAAAACCCAGGGTAACACAGGTGCCACGACAATGTTACATTTCAAATTTACCAGACGTTCAGAGTCTGACATAAATGTAAAACTAAGTTTGGAAATGTGTGTGTCTGATTTGCATTCCTCATATTTTAGATTCAGGAGATCTCCACTTCAGCTCTTATAGCATAATATGATAAGGTTAATCATTCACGCACATTGTTTTTCAAATAGTTGAACGTGGGTTTGACAAGCTTAGGTGACATGACAGTTATATGTTTTATTAATAGCAGAAGCAGTTATTTTCTTTTACTGTCATCATTTCCCAGAAAAGGCTCAAACTGAATCATTCCAGCAATACAAACAAAAAACCCACCCTGGTCACGTCAACGTTCTAGAGTTGTTTCACACTTTTGTTTTTAAAGTTGCATATCTCAAACATATTGGCTTTAATAAGATTAAATGATGCTCCGAAATACCAAACCTGCATGTTGTCATAGATTATATCTACCTGCACATAGTAACTGCATCCTATTTCTCCACCATCACGTGCATATAATAGTAATCCAATATACTGTATTATACATGTGTCTGTTAACACATGTTAGCACCGTGCTAATTATAAACCTCCTTCCAAGAGAATTATACTCCGCTGGAATCTGATTTAAACGTCCTTTTTCTCAACTAAAGGAAGATCAACTATTAAACTGAAAAACAGCATATGTAAGTTGTAATAATGAGGCAGCAGCAGACACCGACACATCACACACACAGTCAATCACGCTAGATTCACTGAGCATGTGACACACACACACCTGCTCTTACCTCTCCTTTCTTCCCAGTGTGTCTGTGTATGTGGGCGGATGTTTTGCATGCATTTTCCTTGTCCCTGCTTATGTGTGTGCATGTGTGTATGTCTGCACAAACTAACTCTTTTATGCGTGAAATGGAGAACACTATGCACCTGAAGGCACACGTCAACATGCCAAGAACAGACATCAGCTCAGGACTTGAGTCATATCCAGCTGTTCACACACAAACACACACGGACACACACGGCCAAGACCAAAATGCTTTCTGCTGCGTGCTTGCGCACACATAAAAACACATTTGACATTAGCAAAGCAATAAAAAATAATATTGTTCAGCGCTATTCCACCCACTCATTACAACTAACACAATCAACTGTGATTCCCCCCGTGAGACAAATAACTGGTATTAGTTTAATTATTTCTAACTCTAAACAGCACCATCATACATTTGGTTATATTAAAGAAGTGTGTGGTTATAGTTACTGAAATTAGAGATTAAGCAGAAAGAAGAAGAAAAAAGAAATATTCGCCGTATATTCAAGCCAGCGCTCTCCTCTCACCTACATGCAATGCAGAGGTCACCACTGCTCACTGGTTTTTTTTGTTTTTTTCGAGAGTAAAGCACAATAAAGGAGTCTCTGAATTAATCACGAACGCATTTGCATGTTGTAGCAGTACCGGACTAGCGCCATCGTCACCATCTTCGCTGGAGATCCTTTTTTTCACAAGCTGACTAATTAGCCACAGAAAGGTCAAGTAAAGTCAGGGTGTGATTAGAGAGAGAAAGGGAGTGAGAGAGCATGTGGGTGGGGAGGAAGAGGAGAAGGGAGAGACAAGAAGTAGAAAAAAAGACATACATGTAGTTTTGGATGCATGCCAAGACATGCCTTTCTCCCTCTCTCTCATATATATGGTTTTTGTTTTGTTTTTTTCCCCACCTGAAACAGACAGGCTCAGAGCTGACCCATGAGGTAAGGCTTTTTATTCACCAGGAGGGTCATTTAAAAATGATCGGCCCCTTATAGGTGCAAAAGCACCGGCCTCCAGAATCAGCAGCAAAGACGAGCTTGTGCTTTTAGGGAAAGCCCGTGTGCAGTTTATGAATCATTTGTTGTCTTCTTACTCTGTTTTCTTTAGCATTTGTAGTCATCATCGCTCTACTCTGCCTGAACCGGAGGTCATGGATACTGCTGTTTACCAGCCACTTTGTTTAACACTGGGCCTGTGTGTGTCTGCGCAGCAGTTCTGCTCCTGCGTGCATCTGAGTGCCAAACGAAAACATGGCGGGAGTTGCAGGGCCGCTGCTATTCCCAGTGAGCCCGGTACGGTGGTCTTGCCGCAGGCTTCTCCCCTGGCTCAGTGTTGAGTCAAAACATCTCCTGTGGTATGAAAAAAAAAATACAACACAGGAGCGCAGCAGAGTGCGTTTCCCTGTCAACAGAAAAAACACAGCCATGTGCTGGATGACAATGACACTGACACTGCACCTACTATGCACTGCCAGCCCTTGGGAATTCACTGGAGAGGAGAGCTGATGTTAAGTTAGCGCCACAGATCCAAATGATGTACAGTGTGTGTCATTCAGCGGGCTCTTCTAAAGCAGCATATGCTTTTCTACACACTAACACATGGCATTCTCTCTCCCTTTCTTTCTGTCTCTCTCACACACTCACACACACAGAAACAATGGCTGTACACTTGCCCTTCTACCTGAATTAGCCTGATCCCTGAGGGGAGTGGTGTTTTAAGACATTCAAATACACACTCATATACACACACATAGAGAAGCACGGTAAGTGGACCCGCAGCCTAATGGAGTTTAATTACTCCCAGCACATCCATCAGGGGCTCCAGTAGGGGAGTGGAGTATTTTATCACCACTTTTAAGGGGTTATTAGTACAAATACACTGTCACCCTGCATTACCACTGCAGCGCTTTAGGGTGCCATGCCCTCACCACATTCATTACAATCTCTATCAATATCTATCAGAACTAAACGTTCCCTCTTTCTCCCTCCACCTTCCTGCTTCCACGTCCTCTCCACACACACTTGCTGCCATTAAAAGATGAAGCTCAACTCCCCCAACTCTCCTCCTCCTCTTTGTGGCTCCGTCTCTCTTCACTTCCTTTGATTTGACTCACACATTTTAAAGTTTTACTCCATTAATCGTCCGGAGCGCTTCTGGACCCCTGACTTGACGGAGTATGGCTGGAAAGGACACAGCATATACTTTAAGATCCCAGTAGTCATTCCAAAAAAAAGGTGTGTGTGTGTGTGTGTGTGTGTGTGTGTGTCGGGGGGTGGGGCCTGGATCAGATGACTTCTTTTCAGGGTTCCTGAACACACATTATTCACTTCTCGCCATTACCGAGCGTGCTAAGGTGAGAGGATTAAGAGACCTTTACTTCTTCCGTTTTTTATTCTTGTGTAGAGTTACTAAAGAAAAGGGTCAGTGTGCAGCTTTTGGCGAGTGGAGGATCTCGATCAAGCTGTATTCGACACCTATGTAGTCCATTACTGACTGGCATTTTGAGTCATGTAAGGGGATGTTCTTTTTCGAGTCTTTTACCCAGTGTGAAACTGTGGTGTGTTAGTGTCCACATTAAAGTCAGTCCATTGGAACTTATCTAATTAGCTATAGATATTACAGGTATTAAGATTGAGAAATGAATTTAAATAAGTGAATAGTCACTATATGTCAGTTATTCAGGATCAAATTTCACTAAAAGACTTTTTTTTTAAAGTCAGAAGTTCAGGTTTAGTAGGCCAATACTTTACTTTAGATAAACTTGTCTGAAAAAATTAGCATCTTTTTTATAAGCAGAATTACTAATATGCCCTGCTAAGCTTAGCTAGCCAGAATTAGCATTAACTTCTCCATCCCAAGTTCCACCTGCATATCCAGTGTAGTCCACCTGCCGATTAGCAGTCAGGTTCGAGAAGTAAAATTCCCATTTATAATTGAAACCAGTAACAGCAAAAACATGCAATAGACACGCCGGCCCACTGTGTCAATTTCTCACTTTGCCTCTCCAAAACGTGAAATGGACACCCATGCAGAAGATCGGACCCATCCAAAGTAACAAGCTATGGAAAACTATATTCTCTAGTGATAAGTATCGTTCATCCACCCGCCTCACTCCTAGACGCTGAAACATTACTATCAAGAATACATATGCACTAAGTGACTAGCCCTCAGCAACTCTGCATTTCAAATATCTTGTGATGCCTTTTGGACTAATACCCATGCTATCTTTCAGGTCTTGGTCAATGATGTCCTGCAGGAGTGTTGCAACCAGTTTGTGTATGTTTATCTAGACAACATTGTTATCATTTCAAACAGCCTGGAGTAGCACCAACTACAAGTAAGGATGCTTGAAAATAAGTTGTTTGTCAAAACTGAGAAATGTGAATTCTATGCGTCTTTGTTAGTTTTCTTGAGTTCGTCATTGAAAGGAGGCAGGTCAAAGCAGATCTAGGAAAGTTAAGGGTAGAGTGGCCTCATCCTTTCAGTGGCAAGGGACTGTGGAGACTTCTGGAGTTCTGCAAACTTTTACCACAAGTTAGTCAAAGACTAGGAAATTTGAGTTACCTCAATCAGACTCACCTTGCTCGAAGTCCCTTTCTCTACCAGTGCAACAAACCTTAATTTGGAGAGGAGACCTCTAGACTGGTTCCCGTCCACCCAGAGCCCTTGGTACGTTTTATCATTGAGGCATCATTGAAATGACGTACTTCTGACTACTACAATTGTTGACGATTTTTCTAAGCATTTTTTGTTCTCTTAACTTACCTAAGATACCATCCGCTCTACAACCTGCAGATGCCACATGCTCCTGCTACACAACATGCTGACTGAAATAGTCTCAGATTTAGGACTTAATTTCACTTCCCAGGTATCGAAAGCTTTCTGTTCAGCACTACGAGTACAAGAGTAAGTAAATTTATCCACAGGTTTCCATCCACAGACAAGTGGACAGAATGAATGTCTAAATCAGCGCAGTCTTCAATAGCCCATCTACTTGGAGTGCACACATGCCATGGGTAGAATGACCTCTTTGGCCACCGGTTTATCTCCATTTGAGGTCTCCTTAGGATACTTGTCACCCATGCTCCTAAATCTGGAAGATGATATTTCTGTACCTTCAATTTGCACTACTTAAAACACTGTGACAAGTTCTATAAGGACACCAAAGAGGCCATGTTTTCAACAAATCAAAGTAAATGATTTGCTGATCAGCAGTGGACTGCACCCAGCAACCAACCAGGTCAGTCAGTTTGGTTATCTTCAAAAACCTTCCCTCTGAAAACTGACTTCTAGAAGCTCTCTCCCAGGTTAATTTGGCCAATTGAAATCAATCTAATCTTGGTTTGTGGCATCTTGAAACTATATATTAGCAAAATTATGTAATTGGTAGAATACTGTATTATTTATTTTACCTGCCCTTTTCTCCTCTTTGTTGCTGATGTCTATCTTTTATTTAAAAAAAATTGTTACTCCCATTCAGGATCAAAACAATGCTGTTAAATGATGATATGCTAGCTAATCATAACTTTAGCTGCTCACAATCATAGTGGAGTCATGATATAAAACTTGGTTGGATCTAACAAAAGGAACCAGCCTGCCCTCCCCAGTGGAGGGAATATTTCTGTTTCCTTGCATTAATAATATAAATATGTAAATCTATATTTATTGTTTTTGTTTTGTTTATTCCTTTGCCAAGTGGACACATCTCAAAAAAACTTTTCTCTGGAAAAGCTCTCTGAGCTAAACTTCATTATTGTTTCAACACCCTGTGGTACTGGTGGCAGGAGGAAAAAGAGGACGCTGTAAGAGAAACAAACAGAAGTGGAGAAAGACAATGACTGTTAAGGTCCACCAAACATTTGCTCCCAAGGGTCTGTAACTTCATAATGTGGGTATGTTTAAAATAATTAATATCGTCTAACTTTTTAGGATTAGGTGTAATAATTCGTTTACAAAATAGCACTAGCAAGTTAGCTTAATGGCTAGTATAACTTGAAGAGTTTTCATAAACATTAAAGCTAGCATGACAGTTTACGACTTTTAGACAGTGTATAACTGTTAAAGAGAAGTTGGCTACCCTGGAAGTAAAAGTGAAAGTTATTGTTATTTGCTAACATCCTAGCTGGATACAAAGTTTAACCACCAAAACTTTTGTAAGTCAGTCAGATCATTTTTCCTTCAGAGCTTCTCTGCCTCAGAGAAATGTCATGTACAATATTATCCAGACAAGATGGAAGATTTGATCCTCACCATCTAAGGTACATTAAATACAGTGCTCTAAGTCCTGATACTACTACGTGGCAGCTGTTAGCTACAGAATCCAAGGCTGGGGAAGGTTATTTGGAGGTAAACCCACACAGCTTGGGCTTGCTAAGTGGCACAATTATCGTGCTTACACAGGGCTTACATCCATAGCACACACCTGGCACAATTGCCTTGGTGTCCATTAGTGTAAACCAACCTTTGGAAATGCATACAAAGCCCCAAACACCCCTTCATGAAAAATAAGAGGAGCAATTTAAGTTTGAGGTTGATATACAGCAGGTACCTTCAAAGGCTGTAAAAGAAGAGATTGTTTTTTGTCTGTATGTACCCACACGTGTGAGTCTGCAAATTTGCAGTCAAGCACATACACGACACGATCATTTAGAAGCAAACGCTACCATCTCATGAACTCCATATGCACACACCCCCTCCCAAATCCACACACACATGAGAAAAACCCAGCCACTTAGTCTTTTTTAAGCCCCTGTTTAAACTACCAATCTGACCAGGTAGCTGTTTATTTTCTCTTAATTATTTTCTTCATTTTTTTCCTCCCATGGATCAGAAAATAAAAAATGTATAATTGGACTCCCCAAGCTCTCGTTATCCAGTCACACATATTTCATAGTGAAATAAAAACGGTTGAGTAATGAACGCTGGAATTTGACCCCTACACTGTTGGGGCCAGGCAAAGGTCAAGGAAATTAATTTTGCCCACTCTTGCAGGAGAAAGATGGAGAAAAGGAATAGGAAATGGAGAGAAGCTGAAAGGTTATAAAAACAATAAGACATCCTGTGTAACTTGAACCTTTCAAACTGTGCTATTCAAAGCTGATGAGTTACTTCCACGATTCAAAAGCTCGCATGTCCCTCGTTTACTGTCGTGCACGCATCATGAAACGTGAACTTGTACCCTTGCAGATCTGACCGTGTACATCTTTTCTGTTCTCTCCCTCTAAATTTAATCTACCTCTAAAAGAGCGGTTAAGTGTATGTGTGTGTGTGTGAGTGTGTTTGCGTGAAGCACCTCGAGCGCTGCTGTCATCCTTTTGAGAACAAAAGCACTGAGCATTACAAGCCGGTCCAAGCCGAGTTCTGCCCTGTTATTTATGGAAAACATGGAGTGTATGGATTAAACAGATGATGCCAAGACGAACAACAACAATATATAAAAAAAAGAATGATTCATTTCCCAAACCATGGAAAAGGGCCAAAGGACAAACAAATCAATGGCAGTTTGTATGATATCTGGCCCCGAGCACTGACAGGCCCTGGAGTGTTTGGCATGAATGTAAATGTGAAAAGTGAAGTTTTCTTTATATGTAGTGAGTCAGGCCAAAGCTGGTATCTATATATATATAAATATATATGTAGATATACTATTTTGTCCTGATTAAAGCTCATCAGTGCGTGCATCTGAGGCAGCAGCAGGAGTAGTGTTCTAAATACATACATTTTCCTCATTTTGGCGGAACAGATTAAGCAGGAGAAGCGATGCTGATGATTGAGACAACAGCGAGATCCATCAAATTAGAAAGCAGCCAAAACAATAAAATAATGCACTGGATAAATGATGTCATACTGTAAGAAAAAAAATCTATGGCTTATTGTCTGGGCAGAGGGCCAATTCACATCGCTACACTGGTTACGCAAAGCGGCGGGGACGCTTGGAAACGTGAGCTAGTCATTGGTGGAGCAACAGCGAGAGCGTCTCGCTGCCATTTTCCCGATGTAAATTTTAAAGACGTGTGTTTACGTTGTTAAAACGACCACATGTGAGGGGAGATGGAGGAAGACGAGAGGCGGAGGGAGGACAGAGCGGCGGAGAGAGACGAGCCCTGGCCGGCTGCCACTCATCTGGGCACCTTCTCTAAGTAAGGCAGAAAATCAAACACGCCAGGAAAGATTTAAAGGAGGAAAAGAGAGCAAGGCAAAGGGAGACAGAGAAAGAGAGAGAGAAAAAAAGGAGAAAAATGATTTTTCTTATAAATAGCAGGGCTTGCCAGAAGGCAGAGGAAATGAGAGCAAGTGAGTGCTGGAAAAGAAGGGCTTGAGCTTGACACGGGGCTTAAAATTGAGAGGGGGCGGAAAGAAGGGACCTACTGCGCGAAAATGTCTCCAACCAAAGCAAGGATTAGTGTTCCAACCTCCTCCACCGCAAAGATCCGCCAGTACAACTAATCACCTTCACAGCTCTTCTCTGTCTCCCTCTTCCCTCCATCCCTTTTTTTCACTTTTTTCATTCCCCTCTTCTTCTCTCTTTTCCCTCCACTCTCCTCTGCTCTTTAAAGTATCATTTTGCCCTTCTTGCCATCATTATGGCTAAAATTAAAGCAGAGTGTGTTGTGGCGAGCACGATTAGCCGCCGCAGCCTAACTGGGCGCAATGAGGTGCTCTAGGTTTTCTTTGGAGGGGGGTTGTTGTTGTTGTTTTGTGGGTTTTTTGGAGTGCGCTGCATTACCGGGTTCAGGAACACGCCGCAAACTTCAAAAGGCATCTACATATATGATGACAAGGGATGTCGCAGATAAACCTCCCCGCTCTCCATCCTCTCAGCGTCAAATCCCCCTCTGTCACTCTATCCCCTCGCTCTTTGATCCACCCTCCTCCTTTCCCACCTTCTCCACCTGTCAGTCCGTCCTTTCCCTCCTTCCCCCTCTTCTCCATCTATCCATCTGTCCATCTCTTCTCCTCCCCTAAGAGAGCTCCTCATCACAAAGATGGCGGCGACAACAAGAACGCCGGTGCGTAAACATAAACAAGTCAAATTGATCACACAGAAGATGAGCCAGGCGGCGGATATTTAAGGGGGTTTGTGATAGAGAAGGGTGCTGTGTGTGTGTGTGTGTGTGTGTGTGTGTGTGTGTGTGTGTGTGTGTGTGTGTGTGTGTGAAAGTCAGAACAGACGAGAGCGATTAAGCTCCTTTCTCTCTTTTCCTCTTGTAGAAAGATTGGAGGGGACGGTTGGTGGAGGGGTGGGGGTACAGTTGCAGATCCAGAAAAGAGCCACTTCATAAGCAGATGCCTGGCATGCGATTGCAGCCGGGGGAGTGTGCGTGTGTGTGTGTGAATTCATTCTCCTCTATAAATACACGCCGCGTCTCTGTATAGGTGCGAGCGCAAAATGTAATTAGGCAGCGAGGCAGAAGAGCGAGCTGCCTTTTCCTCAATGTTTGCATATTTTGTCCACAAATAATGTACTACAAAGGCGAAGAGAGGAGAAATCTCTCCTGAATATTCATTTACAAAATAACGGTTTGCTGATAAGGCCGAGGCATGTGATAATCAATTAGCTAAATGTTCTACAAAAACCTGGCAAGAAGGGGGAGGTTTTTAAAAAAGAGGAGGAAAAAAGGCAATAAAAATAAATATGCACGCGCATGTTAGTGATGTTGCGAAATGACGAGTTCAGCAGAAGTCTAAATATCGTACGGCATTAGCCTAGATAAAATATCGCCCCCCAAAAAAGAGGGAGCAGGGTGTGTGTTTCTAATGAGTTAGTTTGTTTCCAGCATTCAGACAATATAAAGGAGCTTGTTTAACATGGAGGGAGCCTAAACGCACCTGCTGTTTCCTGTGCGGTGCACACGGGATTAGGGATCTTACAGGAGACTGTGTGTGTGTGTGTGTGTGTGTGTGTGTGTGTGTGTGTGTGTGTGTGTGTGTCAGTCAGGACCAGACCTGGTGTCATTTTCACAAGTACGCCTGTTTTTGTGTCGTTTTTGTGGTTTTCAGGCTCACAGCGATCGAGAAACGTGTAGCATTTCAGCAATGTGCTGCGAGGCCTTTGCGAACATGCTCCTGTTTCCGGGGTGACGTCTGCAACGTTTTAACTGTATAAAAATGGAATTATATAAAAGTTTTAAATCCATTTATTTATTCAGAGACGAGTGCTTCCGTGTGTTTGCTAAAATTCCCTGTTGAGATCAACTGCGATCGAGAGCAGTGTTCTAAGTGCTCTACACTACAACATATTTCTCACATATTTTTAAATACGGTTTTCGTCTGTAGAGCACATTATTTACCTGGCAACCACCCCTAGAACAGGGGCATGTCCAGAGGGGAGGTATGGGTGGTCCCACAGTGGACCCAGTTCCAGTTGACTATAGTTCTCAACCTCAGTTGATAAGTGCATGGACAAAAGGTGGATGGTAACCTGATTTATTAATATTCAAGGACATTACTCGAGTAGATAAAACTACAGTGTTGGTGTTCCCTTGTTGCAGGAGGGTCCTAGGATCAAACCCAGGTAAGGCCTTTCTCTGAAGAGTTTGCAGGTTTTCTATAGGAGCTCTGGTTTCTCCTGTGATTGTTGGGTTAACACTGCCTATGTGAGCTCGAGGAACTCTTGTGTACTTAACCCTTGTATGCTATACTTTATGCTGCTTTCTTTTCCTGCTCTAATATATTTTACACCACTACATCTATGCCCCACTCCCAAACTGTTATGGCGGATTGCTGCCCCTCCCTGAGTCTGGTTCTTCCGGATGTTTCTCCTGTTAACCCTTTAAGACCTACCATAGAACCAAGTCCGCTAGAGCTTATCTTTACATTTTTACATGCTGTAGTGCCATTTTTGAGAGCATTTGAAGTTGCTATACATCAATACAACCATTATAGGCCAAATTTTAATAATATGTATGCATTAAGTCTATAGTAACTACATAAATTGCCAAAAAGTGCAATAAACTACAAAAAAATTGAAAATTGTTTGTTTTATTTACATATATTTCTAGTTAGAGACATTTAATAGGTTTATCCCTCAAAAATGTAAATACAAAAAAGTTGCACAAAATAGTTTCCAACAACAGGAAATTTATTTTGAGTGTCTTCATAGTTTTATTTTTGAAATACACCAATTTTTATATATTTATATAATTTGCAAAAAAACCTAAACAAACAGCATGTGCATCAAAATAAACTATTTCCAGCAGTTCAATTTGAGCTCTAAGCATCCCAGAAACTATTCAGAAAAGCCTAAAGTCAAAAATTAATTTTAAAAACACCAATATAGGCTTATAAGGCCCTGAAGGTAAAAAACTACATTTTCCGTGAAAATGCCGTCACTTCTGGTTTTGGCCAGGTAATGGCGGATATGCGATAGTTCACGCTGACGTCTATTCCAACATAGGAAGTGTTACGAACAGCTGATCGGATCGGCAAAGCGTGTTTCTGGAATATTATGTTTTTGTTACTGCAAACGCTTTTTATGCAATTTTTGCAAAGCTTTATGTGGAAGGAAACCATGACTTAGGGCAAGCCGGTGGCATAAGATGTAAGTACAACTCCTCCGGTTTCATATGCAAAAAAAATTATTGCGCTAGCTTAAGTGGGTCCGGTTCTACAGGGATTTAAAAATAGTTATGCAAAACGGAAGTGACCGCTCCGACCGGCTTTAAAGGGTAAAACGGGAGTTTTTCTTTCCCACTGTTGCTCATATGGGGTCGTCCAATTTTGGGGGTTTTCTTGGAATCATCGTGGGGTCTTTACCTCACATTAAAATTGACTGAATTGATATTTAGTATCCAGTTATTGTTCTTTGTATGCCATGCCATTTAAAAAATGTTGCATATTTTGAAATATCAATGTACTTATATGTGAAATAAGATCATCTCCGCCTGAAACATTAAAGTGATAAATACATATAATAATAAATCATTAATCGTGATCTGATGATATAATATGTATACGCCTTTTATTTTAAGCATGATAAGTACATTGTGAGCTTTTGTACTTTTGCTTAAGTATGTTTAGACTTTCACTGAAGCCACGTTGCAAATCAGTGTTTCAATACAAAATTCTTACTTTTCATGTAATGCATCTGAGCCTGAAGGGCTGCACATGAGCATGAAACATACCTACATGTTTTCTAAGCCAGTTTTTACACTGTATCACCGTATTTACTTTTTAAAAATCAAATATTCTTTTTCACCTGATTTCACCTGATTTCAAAGTTCTGGAAACACTCGTGATATAGAATTACAAATTAATATGCATGTTTTTGGACTCTGGGTGGAAGCCAAAATTTACACACGAGCTTAAACAATGAACCTCGTTGCTGTTAGATGACACCGCTGCTCTACCGTGGTGCCAAGCGCCCCTCTCCTGGTTTCTGTACAGTCTTTTTCAGCTGAGATGATAAAACAATGAAGACACAGTTGTGCACAGAAGACGACAAACAGGGATCCTGCGAACACAGACGCAACTCAATTCTCCTCGGTCCCCGCCGCCTCACCTACTGGCCCCTGAGCGGCTCCACTGGGGGTTAAACACCTTGCTAAAGAGTACCTCACTGCTGCTAATAAGGAAGACAAGAGCTGACATTAGAGCGGCGCGTCTAGTCCCAAATGCCACGTGAAATAAATGTTATTTTGCATTTTCTTATGCAATTAATCATTTATCATTTAGTTGATTTTCTGTCTGTAGACTAATCAATTATTCAGCTCTTTCACACCCAGATCTCTGTATCACATCAGATGTAATTGAATTCTACAGGCAGTACTGCAGCATTATGTATTACAGTGCAGTGCTACTGCATGTAAAACCAATTAAAATACAAGCGATTAGACTGTTCTCTATTAATAACCGCTAACAAACACTGGTGTTAGATATAACAGTCCCTTTTAATGTGAACAATAAGTGTCAGCTCCTCCAGGCCCGGAGCCCCTGCTGCTGTGCAGGGCATGTCGTCCTCTACTGACCGCACAGCGAATTACAGCTGACCCTGCCTCCTGGAGCCAACCTGGCAGGGAACAAAGAGGCAGCGCTGTGCCAAAGAGGCCTATCACTCTCTCCTCTAGAGGGGAGGTAGAAGGGGGGCGCCTCCAGGAGAAGAAGAAGAAGGAGGAGGGGGTGTGCAGGGTTAAGGGAGTACTGCCATACTGGAGTAATGCAGCTGTGGACTCCCACCGAATGAGGGGCAAACTGTTTCAGGAGGAGGCTGGGGTACTGGCGGTGGTGGCTGCTGGCACCGACGGGGTGGGCTGGTAAGACATCTGTCATCCTATCATCAATGCTGTCACATCATAGAACAAATGGGCTGTGGGATTTTTACAGCCCCCCAAAAACAGGGAATGGCAAAAAAAAGGTGTCAGTTAGCATGTGATCTATCGCTGCTCTTTTGTGCCTTTTTCAATAAATGTCGGCCACCGCGCTTCACCCCATCAAAGGCGGCGGGGAAACAGTTAGTAAGCGAGAGACAGAATGCAAATATGACAAAATCAAAACGAGCTTGGGATCAGGACAAAGTGCCACACGTGCTTGGCTGAGGGCCCAAACCACGTTTCGGGGTCTGAAGCGAGAGTAAGAAGGGAAGAGCGTCATGCTTAATCCCCCCGTTTACCCCACCACCATCCCTGCTCTTTTTTTATTTCTTTAAAGTGGGGCTGCCGTACCTACGCCGTACCTACGCCTGTGAAGAAGTTTATCCATGTGACGCCCACGTGACAAGGCGGCCAGCTTTGTTGCCAAGAGAGCGAGGCAGAGCTTTGAGTGACGGTGCACCCAGCCACCTATACCCCCTCAGCGAAACTCTTCCCTGTGCACCGGCTTCGGGCTTGGCTGTGAAAGGAGGCAGCAGCGGCTGTAGTAGTAATGGTGGCGGCGATGGTGGTGGAGGGGGGGATAATTCTGACATCATGTTGCCCTCTTTTGGTCAGCACTTGCAACTGCAGCCCACTGTCCTTTCACCTCAAAGGCAGCTCGTCTTCCTCACGATGCAGCGACACAATGAGATAAGAGCAAGGGAGGTCTAATTTATGGAACAGCCAGTGTGACGAAAAATCGTGGACATTGAACCCTTTTTTAAAAAAAATTAGACAATCTAAAGAATTTACCTAAGGCCAAGCTGGGTCAGATCCCTGCGATAGAGCAAAAAAAATTTCAACCCATCGAATGTGTTTTCCCTCCATGATTATCATGCAGCTTCTCACATCTAACAGCTCCACATTTTCATACTTGTGAGTCAAGCCTGGATTAGAAATTTTTTTTTATTTTATTTTTGGCAGTATCCTGTCTACCAGGTTTGAGAATCAACAAGGCCAGAGTTTGGTTTCCGTCCTCATCTTTCTCTCACGTTTCCTCTCTTTAACCAGGTAAAACACTAAAAGATAAAAAAAAAAAAATTTTAATAAAAAATTAAGAAGCAGCAAGATGGAGTACAAACCAAAAAAAACCTGCATGCGAGCATAAACTGGGATTAGTGTGAGTTTGAAAAAAGGCGACTAAAAACGAAGAAGCAATAAATCAAAAGGCGAGATGGTGGAGGTTTTTCTCTCTTTAAAATTGACAGGAATTACTCACAAGGTCTGCGCATTGTTTGCGGTGTAAAAATGACATGTTTAAGTGGATCTTTAGAAGACTGTGAGGATGCAAGACATACATAGGTGTGTATGTATTCGAGGAGGAGCAAGTCTCAAAGTGAGATTTGTGTGCAGGAGCGCGCAGTGACGGCCACTCGGCGAGAACAAAAACCACGGATGGAATAAAATGTGACACCTACTTCAATACTGATATTCTTTGTGTTAATTGTTTCAGGAATGTTGGAAAAGTAAGAAATTAAAAGTTTAATTTAAACAGTACTTGTTCGATAGCTTTAAAAAAAAATTAAAACAGAAGGAAAGGGTTCACACACAGAGAAAGTTCACATCCAGCCAGGAGTGACTGCACCGGCCGGTGTCAGAGGTTACGTGAGGAGAAAACAAGCGCGAGTAGATAAGCGAGCTTAATCGCTGAGCACGGAGTGGCTTTTAAGTGTAAGTGATGCTGAGTGTGGATTGAGGGTTGAGCCTAGCGTTGTGCTGTCAAGAGCGCAGCATGCTGGTAGCGCCAGTCGCCAGGCAGAGCTCCAAGCCATTTCCCCTAGATGCATCTCGACTGAATCAATAGGACCCTCACAGCATATCATTAGACGTAAGTATTATAATTACTTGTGTTATTAATTTTGCCTTAATACCAGGGATGATATGATATGTAATTCAACCCTGTTGAGGAAGGAGAAAATAAGATAATCACAAATGCATCTCTTATGAAAATCAATGCTGAAATGGATATTCCAATAAAGCCAAACCACTGCCCCTGTGTGTTTTTTTTTCTTCTCCATGCATATCAGCCAATCATTTTACGCATTCGTGTGGAAAAAAATATATAAATATGTCCGACATATTTCACACGGGCCACCCCTGTCCGAGGCAAAACAATATGGATTTGTGTTGCCTCGCAAACAATTTTAATAAAAAGCTATTGATTGGGGATCGAGCGGGTAGCCTGTGGGCGCTGAGCACCAGACCCCAGTGGGTCCAGATCATTAATGTCCTCAACTGCTGGCTTCACTGGCGCAAATTTGTTCAATAAGGGTCTGGCACGCATGCTTCGGGGGTTTGATTTTGATACAGACACGTCAAGCTGTTTGCCCCCCCCCCAGCACAGGCCACAAAACTAAATACAAAAAAACATGAAGGAAGCCTGTTTTCTGTTTTTTTCTGTGTGAATATCACAAAAAAAAAATCTAAATGGTGCACATGACTTCAAAAATAAATACGTTTTAACACGCTCACTCCTGCTCAGCTGAAGTGCTCGCTGCAAATATTGCCTGCGTCTCCAGAGAGAGAGACACGGCGCACGGCAATCCACACCATGCAGCGCGTCATCAGGCATCCTCCTGACAGACGGGGTAAAAAGTGTAAAACACACTCTCACATCCTCTGCTGTGTGCCACCTAAATGTATGCAGCCACAATATGTACATCCAAGCAAGAAGCATGTGCGCGCACACACACTCATTTACACATACACTCGCGTATACTTTTGTTGAGCAGGTATCAAAGCCTCGGTGTGGCGAGACAGTTTTAATTACCAGGTACTTTCCTTATGCTTATGATTTCAATTTCTCTCTGCAAAGCTGGTAATGATATTCAAAAAGCCTGCTGGCAACTCCGACTCCTTCTTCTCCCCCTGTCTTTCCTTCCCACTAAAATGTGAATACCCTAGTTTATGGGCTTATTTGTCCTCCAGTCACTTTCTAAAATCTTTATTCTGTCGAACATGTCTTTTCTTTCTTTCTTTTTTTAATGTGAGCCTCACTGGAAGGAATGGCAATAAAGGTTTTTTAGGGGGGGGAAGAGAGGAGCGGAGTAGGGAATGGGGTAGGGTTGGGTGGGAGGGGGATCAATGTAGAATGTATTATCCTGCACTACTGAGACCTACTTCAATAATAAAAGAATTGATCCTTTAAAGTGAAGCTTTATTCCGGGCCTGGCATAGTGAAGGAGGATGGTCCATTCCAACACTGCACAGGCCAGATGGAGACTCACAGCAGGCAATTTCACCACCCACCCAAAGTTTTTCACATTGTATTTTAAATCTGTGTTAGAATCAGTTGCAAAATCACAGAGGAATTCTTGCTGAAATGCATGCATTATAGAGAAGCATGTCCAATAACGCAGCATATGTTATAACATATTCTGCTGGTGGTACTCAGGCAAAGCCAAGCTCAAAAGAGCTTTTTTTGGAGGCTTGAGGGATTAATACATAGGATAACTTAATCTAATATTTTATAGCTTGTTAGTCATAGGATCTCATTAATGTCTACATTAATCTACAGTGATTTCATAAATTTAATTTATAACGCTCTGACGTCTCAGTCATCATCAATAAAAACCCTAACCCTTTTTTTAAAATTGTTTACGGTTAGGGTTGGGGTTGGGGTTACTACACATGATAACTTAGGGACAAGCAACCTCCCCAGGGTTAGGGTTCAACCTTTTTTTTGCAGCTATCAGTTAAAAAGGTAAATTTTCAAAAACTACAAGATGGCACATTTTGGCATTATTGTTTTCGACATTTTCTTAAAAAAGGCAAACCTATTAACCAAACCCTAACCATAACTCTAACCCTGAATATGTCGATGGCAAACTGCTGGATGATGATAACAGGTATAAATATCGTGCTGTCAAAACAGGAGCTGGACACATCAGATCCCAGCAGTGCTTCTGTACACAGCCGCCAGTCGTAAAGCGCCAGCAGTAATCAAACATGAGGGGTGTATATGTAACAAGCACACTTCACAGTATGCCTTAACAAGCACACTCCACACGCTAATCAGCTCAAGTGGACTTGCATCCATGGCTTTGGTTTCCACCCGGCTCAGATGATGAAACTATTTGGATGGTATCAACAGACATCACCGATTCGCGCAAAGGTTCGTCGTGGTGCGGCTGGGAGGGATGATGCCTGTGGTGCCCAGTGATTAAAACAAAGCGTTGGATGCAAAGAGAGGGTCAGAACTAATCGGAGAGAAATAACACACATACACAGGGCGTGCTTTTTCTCAGCAATCTTAAATGCTACCTGCATCGATTCTCCCGCAGGCCTCCAAAGACTTTTCTTCTCGCAGGACAGACGAATCGACACAGCGTCACACTGGGAGCTCTGCAGTATCCACAACTGTGCGGCAGCAAAGGCCACAAACAGCATTGTGAAGTTCACCTGACCACTCAGCAGTTATGGGACTGATCTCCCCTTGGCAAGAAGAAGGCCTTACAGGAAGGCGTTACCACTCTGGAACAACAGCCAGCAACAACCACCTCTCCCTAAAGAGCTGTGGATTATACAAGGGGTGGGGGGGCTTCACCTCCTAATAGCCTTCAACAGCACAGTGGTGGAGCAAAATGGACAATTTAGAATACCTGGAGTCCCTATTCACAAGGACTTCAGAAGGGCTAGTTACACTCCAATGTAGAAAGAAAGAAAGAAACCCAGCAAAATTGTACCTGTGTGTCCTTAAGTGCATAAAGACATTTGGCTTGAATCTTTAAATCTGCGAGACCTTCTACCAAAGACAGCCGTCTGACGGACTGCTTTACTGCCCGATATGTCAACTACATCAGCAAGGACCGTGAGGCTCCACAGAGGGTGGTGCATTGCTCAGCACATCATTGGGTGCAAGCTGCACAAGTCTGCGAGAGCCGTAAACCCAGCAGTGCCTCAAGAGGTCCCCGAGAGTCATAAAGGACACAACACAACAGCCTGTTGTTCCTTTATACACCACGCAGTAGCAGACTGAGGAACAGCTTTCTTTCACAAGCAATAAGACTACTGGATTAACACAAGTGCGATCCAGCCTCTGTGCACTGCCATTTTTATACGTAGTATGTATTTGTTCTTACAACTTAAAATACTGAACCTCTTAATATCCACAAATATTATTATTAGCAACTCATCTATATTCAGGGTTTGATTAACTTTTACTTGTTTTTTTAGATTTTAACAGAAATAAGCTAACCCTAACCCTTTGCTGATGTGTGACATTTTTTAGTTTCTTATCATTTTCCCAACCTAACTCTAATCCTACACTTATTTTACTTTATTAATTGTTTCTTATTTTCCAAGAATCATGCACAAAAATACTGATTTTATAATAGAGAAAATGAATTTTAGCAGATTTAGCTACTAACTAATTTGCATACACAATCCCTGAGCAGGTATTCACAGTATTAGAGTAATATAATAAAATAAAAACACACAGCTTAAAATGCCAAAAATCACATGCACTGTGAAACCATTACACACACCCCGATTCAATAACCACACTATGCAAACACTACATACACACAGTATAGAAATTGGCATCATTTTTAAGCATTTAATCATTGTTATTATTATTTATGCATTACTATGGAACCTCCCAGCCTTAATATTTCACAATTATGTGAAAAGAAAAATTATACTGATGTGTAACTAAAGTGTCACCAGTGAGCTCAACGTGACTTCTTTCAATGTCTTTTTTTCCCTTCTAATGAATATGATGATATCATAATATACAAAACGAAAAGCAGCAAGGCCTCCTGTGTGACAGGCTGCAAACAGCACTGATGTTGCTCGTCATAGCACGGATGGGTGAAACAACTGACACCGATAACTGAGCCTTAGAAACGATGTGCTGCTGTTTCAGCGCCTGTGCAGCTGCTTGAAGCCTGACAAACAAAAATATTTCCAACCTTCTAATTTTTTAAAGTTAGAAGGGTAAAATTCAGATCTGGAAACCTGATCTACAGACTTGTATTCCTTTTGCACCAGGGCGCACAGCGTGAAAAGTAATAACAATTTGCACATTAAGTCACATAAAATATCTGGTTTTTGCAGCCTTAATTAAAAAATATGTATATATTAAAACTTCCCTAACAACACACACACATACACACACAAACGGTGACCCCAAATTCCACCCATAGATTGGTGGTGGTGAGGGTGTGTGTGTGAAGAGACGGGACAGATGCCCGCTCCTGTAATCCCATCAACTCATGTCAGACAGCAGTCTGGATACAAGCCTATCTGTGAGGCCTGTAATCCACGGGCTAAGACTTCACACGCAGCACTTATCGGTCCACACACATGCAGACACACACTCTTACGAGATATTTGGGGGAGAAAAGTGATAGTAGATGGGTCCCCCACTCAGTTTGTGTGAGGGAAAGGAGAATCTGCATGTAAGCGAGGTTAAAAACATCTTTTAAGATTCCAAATCCTGTAAAATAATCACAAGTAAATGGATCAGATGAGCTTTAAAAACTAGTTGAAATGGATCTTAAAATACAAACAGAAAAGCAAACAAAAAAAAAGATTTTTACTGAGGATGGGGAAAAAGAACAGAAATTTGATTACACTGTGAACAAAATCTGTCTGGCTTTGATGGAACTGAGAGTGCCGAGCGTGTTGGTGCTGACATATTACATGCAGAATAATAAAATAAAGAAAAGATGCTCTGTATAATTTGTACATTAGAATCTGACTAGTGGAAGAAAAAGAAGAAGCAAAGAAAAAAACACGTCTTGAGATAGGAACGAGAATAAAAGCCACAAACACTCCCACTGCGCTTAAAAATCGCAGAATATGCTATTCAGATAAAAAAAAAACATTACACATTCATTCAAACGGTGCTCAAAAAGGACAAAAACACAAGATAATCTACAAGCGGGCATGCACAAATTCCTTAATGCCGTCAACACAGTTTTTTTCTTTTTTTTTGCTGTCAACCCATTCAATCAATCAGCGGTCCAGAGAACAATATGTTCCATTATCATTCAGATACATGCAAAACGCCACGGAGAGAGAGAGAGGAGGGAGAGGGGGGAAAAAAGAAGAAGAACGAGAGAGATAAAAAAGGCAAGTCGGACAAGGCACCCCTGCTCATGTCTTCCTTCAAAGAGAGGGAGAGGGAGGGAGGAGAGAGAGAGAGAGAGAGAGAGAGAGACTCAGGGTGCAGGACCCACACGGTGTAGTTCCAGCCAATTGCGTTCCAGAGAAGTGACCATGGCCAGTGATAAACAAAGCACCATAGATCATTCTTCTCCCAGACGGAGCCCGGCGCTGGAGGCAGCGGAAGGGAGAGAGCGGTCAGACAGACAAGAGAGCAAGACAGAGAGAGAGGAGACAGAGAAGACCACAGAGAGCTCACCGCCTATATTGCCCCTCTGCTATCCTCAGATGCTACATTTTGACGCCCTTTTTTTTTTGCAACTGGAATGCCATTAAAGCCGGCCGTGTCGCACGCCTGCAGAATTTGTCTCTGTGACAAGAAGGAGAGAGCGAGCCAAGAGAGAAAGACAGAGAAAGAGGGAGGGAAGCTGCTTCTGCTGCTGCTTCCTTCTCCCACTGCCACTGTGCCGATGCATCATATTTAAAAAAGAAAGAAAGAGAAAAAAAGCAACAACAGCCTTAAATTGTTCCCACTTCCCTAAGAGAACTGAAAAAAGGGCATTCAAACACTTACCCACTCCCAGATACAAGACTCAGAGTCAGTGTTCATTTGAGCCCAATGTGCGTCAAAACAGAAACCTCAGATATTCCTCAAAAAAAAACAAAAAAACAAAAAAACAGACGTGCAAAGAGGAGCAGTGAGGTTCTCCCTCTTTTGTTTGTGTGCTTGCCTGCCTAGGTTTCTCTATTTGCATCAGCCGGCTTTTTTTTACAGCTTTGAAGCAGGTGGATGACAAAAACATCAATCTCTCCAGGCACATTGTGTGGCATGCACGCTTTGACACACTCCCCTCACCAGCTCTATACTGTATAATCACACTTTCCCATTCTCTGCTCGCAGCACCGCAAATGAATACGGGACTCAAAAGGAAACCGAAGGACAAGTGCGCATTGTCGGGGAGCACTTCTGTAGTAATCATGTTGTCATTGGATTAGAATAGGAATTTGCTGGATCTCTAGAGTTTCATTTGCCATATGTTGAGGTGATTTTACTGGTTGCTGTTTAAGGGGAGACACTGGTGGATTTAATATACGGAGAAAAGTGTTCTTTAAGAGCCCCCTACAGAATTATTTGTGTTTTTATGGATGGGAAATGGACTGATTCCTATATAGTGCTTTTCTTCTCTACTTGAGCACTCAAAGTACTTTATACAACACGCCTCATTCACCAATACAAAAACTTTCTTCTATGCCTTAATGGCTTCTAACTAACATTCACACACATTCACACTTTACATCGAAGAGCAACTTGGGATTCAATGTCTTGCCCAAGGATACTTTGGCTAATCGTACGGTTGGCGGTCGGAGCAGTCAACCACCAACCATAAGATTAGCAGATGACCTGCTTTACTTCCTGAGCCATTCTGTAAAAACACAAACCTGCTAAAGAGTAATGGTAAGGTGGTGTCAAATTTAAGGAAAACCAAATTTAAATGGTGGCTCAAGCTTGACCTTAAAGTTCCATTAACTATACAGACAATGATCAACATCTCTGCTTTTAGTGGTAAATACACTACCAGTCAAAAGTTTGGACATACCTTCTCATTTATTTGTTTTTTTTTTCTATTTTTATAATGTTCTACAATGTAGATACACACTGAAGAGATCAAATGTATGAAGCAAGATATATGGAATTATGTACCAAATTGAAAAATAACTTCAAATGTGTCATATTTTTTAAAATCCTGAAAGTAGGTACCCTTTGCTTTGTTGACCGCGCTGCAAACCCTTGGCCTTCTCTCATTGAGCTTAATGATGTAGTCTCCTAGAATGGTTTTCACTTCACAGGTGTGCCTTGTCAGGGTTCATTTGTGGAATTTCTTGTCTTCATGGGACCATCAGTTGTGTTGTGCAGAAGTTAGCTTGGTACACAGCTGACAGCCCTATTTGACAACTGTTAGAATTCATATTGTAGCAAGAACCAATCAGCTAAGTAAAGAGAAACGACAGTCCATCATTACTTTAAGAAGTGAAGGTGAGTCAGTCTGGAAAATTGCTAAAACTTCGAATGTATCCCCAATTGCACTCGCAAAAACCATCAAGTGCTGCGACGAAACTGGCTCACATGAGGACCGTCCCAGGAAAGGAAGACCAAGAGTCACCTCTGCTGCTGAGGATAAATTCATCCGAGTCACCAGCCTCAGAAATCACAAGATAACAGCACGTCAGATTAGAGCCCAGTTAAATGCCACACAGACTTCCAGTAGCACATCTCTAAATCAGCTGTTCAGAGGAGACTTTATGGTCAAATAGCTGCTGCGCCATGGCCTGGCCTCCACAGTCACCTGACCTAAACCCAATCAAGATGGTTTGGGATGAGATGGACCGCAGGGTGAAGGCAAAAGGGTCAACAAGGGCTCAGCATGGGAACTCCTTCAAGACTGTTGGAAAACCATTTGAGGCAACTACCTCATGAAGTTCATTGATAGGATGCCAAGAGTGTGCAAAGCAGTAATCAAATCAAAGATATAAAAAAATATAAGACATGTTTGGAGTAATTTTACACTTTTTTGTATACTAGAGCAGATACTAAGCCATAGCTATCTGTTGGTCATGTGTCGATCAAAGTAGCCATGCGGCCAGGTTATTAAAGACCCCCCCCCCCTCCCCCCCAAAAAAATAAAAAAATTAGTCACTATGAGAGGTAAAGTATTCACAAAAAAAAAAACATTTTAATAGAACAATTTAGATCCACTTTCAAGTGGCCATTGGAGTAACTGTAGTTTTTAGGACTTGGCTGCATTTCTCAGTCCCACAGCATTGCCTCTATTTTATTTTTAGTTGTCTTCCTTTTCCATGTCTTTCCTTTGAATGCGTCTTCTGTTATCTGCATTGATTGTCCATCTTTCATGGTACTTCCTGTTTTGTTTTGAAGGTCAGGCTTTCTGTTTTTACTCCCCTATGTTGCTCTTGTTAGTTTCTGACTAAGTGTGTCTGTTCTTTGTTACTCTTCTTTCTTTGGTGTTTTTTTTCGTCTGCTTCTGTACAATACAATAAAATACCAGAGAGTATATATAACACCAGGATGTAGTGACTTCCAAAGTTGAAAATTTGAGTCATTTTAACTGTGCATTTTAAGCTTCTTGATCTGAAAAATGATGCCAATGTGAGGTGCCTCCAGTCACTGGTGTGTGACCTTTGTGGTTCCAAATAGACTTTCATTGGATAGGACTCTGAGGGAAAATAGAGCTGTTAAAATGGCTAGCAAGTTAGCCTTTAGCTTCACAGTCAGATCCACCTCTTGCTTATCACCTCTGTTTCCAAAATACCAAAATACTGACATCTAAAATACTTAGCTTGGAGTAGAGCAGGGCGATATGACCAAAAATATTTATCACGATATACATTTGAAAATCTGTGATAACGATATAACTGACGATATAATTGACACTAGACAAAATACTTTACAACTCCACAACTTTATTAGTGCAAAAAAAAAACAAAAAACATCAATGTATTTTCACTTAAACAAAGCAGCTGTTTTTTTATGTGCATTAAAGTTATATAAAAATGTAACAGTGCAAATCAGAATCAGAATCAGAATGGGTTTATTGCCAGATGTTGAGGTTTACAACATTAGGAAATTGCTGCGGTGCTTCAGTGCAGACAATAAGAATTAAAGTGCTATGTAGAAAGAAGATATGTGCATGAATTATACATGAGATATATACATGAGAATAAGAATTATGAGTGCTACGTAGAAAGATATATACATGAGTGCAGGTGGTGATCAGTGCTAAACATGAAATGATGCAGTGACACAGCGTAGGGTCATGTGTTGGTGGCGGGGACAGTCATGTGGTTATTGTTCATGTGTCCAACAGCAGAGGGGAAGAAACTGTTTTTGTGGCGAGAGGTTCTGGTGCGAATGGACCGGAGCCTCCTGCCTGAGGGGAGCAGGTCAAACAGACTGTGTCCAGGGTGAGAAGGGTCAGCTGAGATCCGGGCTGCACGCCGCAGTGTCCTGGAGGTGTACAGGTCCTGCAGAGATGGGAGTCTGCAGCCAATCACCTTCTCAGCAGAGCGCACAACACGCTGCAGTCTCTGTTTGTCAGGGACATGCAAATTCCTCGCTGACAGTTTAACCAAAAGGCATTTCCAGTGGAAATTGGCCGACATATCCTCAGCATAACCATGTATAATATCCACAACACTTAAAAAGAGGTTATACACACACAATACGGTAATATTATGTTGAAGCACAGTACGTATCACTCCGCGAGGCTCCTGCCTCCGACAATCCATCAAGCGGTGCGGCTTCGTAGCTTAGCAAAGTCGTACTAAAATATTTGACAGATTTTCGAGCGCCGTGTACATAAAATCGTTTTGAGGTCAGTAAACACAACCAGAGTTCATACATAAGGCACACGGGATTATAAGGGGCACTCTCGATTTTCAGAAAAATCAAAGGATTGATTTTAAGTGTGCCGTATTTTCCAAAAAACACGGTAATAACGCCGGCTCGCTAGCATGCGCTACCAAAAATAGTGCTTTGTTGTGTATCTGACGGTTGAAAGCTAAACCAGTTCCACACTGAAGTTGCAGCATTTTTACAAACCAATTCTGGTTCATCCGTTTCATTCAACGATCTGCTTTCGCCCTCCTCATTCTTCGTCGCTGCCGGCACGCTTTTTCTGCCATGTGTGTATGAAAACAAATGCGCGTTTTACCCAAATTCTATCGCGATATTTCATTTTCTTATCGTTGCCCAACATTAAACCAGTATTACCATGAACGGTATGATATGGCCCAGCCCTAGCTTGGAGTTTACAAACCAGCGGGTGATGGTAGGGGCAGGGATATCTCAGTAGGTAGAGCGGTTGCCCCATGACCGCAAGGTCAGGGGTTCGAATCCCCTGAACGGCTACCCTGAGGTACCCTTGAGCAAGGTACCATCCCCACACGCTGCTCCCCGGGCGCTGCACTGGTGGCTGCCCACTGCTTCACTGAGTGAATGGGTTAAATGCAGAGAAGAATTTCCCCACGGGGATCAATAAAAGTGTACATTATCATTAAAAGGACTGGTTCTTATGTAGCACTTTTTTTCTCTGCTTTTGAGCTACTACAGCCCACCAACCTTCATCTGTTGTTCTACAAGCTATTGACTTCACAGGACTACATAGAGTCCTATGAAAACTTTATTTTTCACATAATTGTATCTAGTAATTAGCAATAATAAACTAATAGCATACCAAGAAAACAGTAACTGATTCACTAAAACTGAAGCACAAATTTCTTGAATGGGCTTTAAGACACAGCAAGCCATATTTTTGACAGATAATTACATTATAAAAGCTCCACAGCAGGAAGATCCACTTCAGTGGCTGTAATTAGCAGATCTGAAGCAAAGAAGAAAATGAGGAGGTAAAACTGACTGTGTGAAAATACCTGTCAATCAAATAGGCAGGTATCCAGAATGATGGATTAAAAAAAGAAATTGTATCCCTATAGAGTTGTTATGAAGTGGTGAATATCCATAGTCTAAAACAGATTTTTCTACCAGGCTATAAAATATACTTTTTAATATTGTATTATTTGACACTCTAAATCTGTAATTGGTCTTAGTGATGAGGGGGTTCGGGCATATGCAGAAAAGCAATGAGGACAGTGCATCAACTTGGAATATTCCACACTTGATGGCATCTTGTGCGATTGCCTTGGAGTAGGCCTCCGGTGTGGTCTTCCACAGTCTCACTGAGTTGCTAATAAATGTTAGCACACTATCAACCTTGTACAGTGTCAAGCACTCCCATATCCATGATTGGTCTGCCTGGTCTTAGAGTTCTGGTGTACTGCTCTGTCAACCTGCTTTGGTCCTCTGGTGTTATTTCCAAAGATTTTTTTAAACTGTGCTTACGTATTGACTCCTGTGCCTACTCACCATGGTGTCTAAAATGCCTGAGTGTCCCTTAAAGGGATTTTTTTATGATGGGTCTGGATGGATCAGTCTGGATGAGTACCTCATTGGGTGCTGTTAGGTTCTTCAGCCAGTAGGTGCAGATGATGTCAGGTCTTTGTACTGTTCAGCTCTTCATTTTGGAAACTTCTTGGATGTCTTCCTTTGTGATGTTGACTGGCTATGCTCTGGGAGACTGCTGCGGTCTGCTCTTAGGTCCACTAGGCACTTGGCAGTGGTGTCAACTCTTTCTCTTAGACTCTTAGATTTTTGTCCAGCATTATTAAGTTTCAGTGTTGGGTCCCTTGTAGATAAGAATACGTCCTAGATGGATCTTTGGAGAACAGACCATGTATTCTCCTGGCCTCTGTGTTTCTGGTATATCGCTTCAGTTTAGTGGCAAGAGTTATGAGTCTTTGTTTGGCAGTTTGTAAAACGTCAGTAATCAACATCTCGTTGTGTCTCTTTTTCATCCAGGACCTGTCTCTCATGATACTTTTGTGTATGAATAAGTATGAAAAAAACTATTATGAATAAGTGTGGAATATGTGTGGCCAAATGGCTGTAAAGTGAGAGAAGGTGACCTACCAGCAGGCAGAACAGCAGTTATAGGGGATAGCTACAAGTGTCTGGGTATTCCACAGGCCAACTAGAACCATGATAAAGATGCACAAAGGTCAGCCACAGCCAAATACATTCCAGAAAATAAGACAGGTGCTGAGAAGTCAGCTGAATTGTTGGAATTAAATCCAAGCCATCAATACATATGCCCTTCTGATCATCAGATGCCCAGCTGGAATAATAAATTGGCCACAGAAGTAGACACATGCCACTGATGTCAAGACACAATGCACGGTGTCCATCTGAAGTCCAGCACTTTTTCTATGGTTCTTTGAGCGACATAGAGTGATGGAGGGCAAGGAGAAGTGCAGGTCAGAGTCACAATCCAGGCTGAAACACAGAGCATCTGCCAAATAGGGATGGGTATCGTTTAGGTTTTATCCTATACTGGTGCCAAACTGGTACTTTTGAAACTGAGAATCTGAGCATAGCAGTACAAGAACAAACCCTAAGCACCAGATCCATAGAGACAGTGCAGAGGAACATCTGGGCCACATATGGACTAGAAGTCCCCAAGTCCTAATGGGAGACACCACCACAAGTGGTTAAGAACAACAGGAATAGGTTCTAGACCAGGGGTGTTGAACTCCAGTCCTTGAGGGCCGGTATCCTGAAACATCCTTTACATGTGTCCCTGCTGCAACACACCTGAATAGAATTTGTAGGTCATTAGCAAGTCTTGACTACATGCAGAGGTGGCAACTGCTAACCCTACTCAAGTAAATTTAAATAAAAGGTAAATAAAAGTACTTCTAAAACTGCTTTTATTGCACCATGTTCATTCACTCTTGAGCTGCTGCAACATGAATCACCAGCATGCAGTTCACTTCTGTGGACCTACTAAATTTTATTCAGGTGTGTTGCAGAAGGGAGACATGTAAAGTTTCAGGACATCGACCCTCGAGGACTGGAGTTTGACACCTGCATTCTAGGCCAACCAATCACATGTAGTGGCGGTTGACAAAGTAGTGATAGATATGACAATCCCAGTGGAAAGCAACTACTGGAAGAAGGAGCACACAAAATAGAGAAGCATCATGGGGTGAAGAAACAACAGATGTGGAAGGATAAGTCAAAAGTGGTCTCAGTGGTAATAGGAGCATTAGGAGCTGTTACCCCAAAAGTGGAAGAATGGCTTTACCAAATTCCAGGCACATTTCGGAGGGCTCTGTCCACAAGAGCGTAGTCCTAGAAACAGGACCCTCAAATTCAAGGCTGTCTGGTAGAAGACCTGAGCTTGAGAAACACACCAACCCCCAGGGCAAAGGTGTCAAACTCTGGCCCACGGGCCAGATTTGGCCTGCAGCCTAATTACATTTGGCCCGCGAAGCTGGCCTACTGGTATTATACAGCTAATATATATATTGTTTAGTATTAAGCTTTGCTTGTTCCATATTCAGTTTTCCAGCAAAACTTATTTGAGTCCATAAGAAAAGATTCATTCCTATATCTGGAGGAAGATTTTTTTTTGATAAATATTAATGTTAGCCCGCGACTTTGTTCCAGTTTTAAATTTTGGCCCACTGTGTATTTGAGTTTGACACCCCTGCCCCAAGGGATGAGAGCAAGATTATATATAAAATAAAAATTATGTTTCTGTCAATTAGACGCAATTACATAATGGGCAATAATGTCGGTAATTTTCAGTAATTTCAACAGTTAAACCTTCCGTAGAGACCGGCAGTTAATCAGTAAAATCATCAACACACTAACGTTTAAACGTCACACCAACGACTGTCAAGAAACTTCAGAATTACGATACTTTTTGTAAGTCTTTGAAAGCAACTCGATGACGTCGACTGTTTGGGATTTAATGGCGGGATGCAGGGGTTGCGATTGATTCTCCTGTCAACGCACCTCTTGCTAATTCTACGTTTAACAGCTTTAGCTTGAATTTCTCAGGTTTGGTTCAAGTCAGCGACTAATCAGAAAGTGCCAGTCTGTACGGTCCAACTCAAGCTAGGAAGTAGCCACCTTGCTTTGCGAGCGGAAACTTAGGCGTAAAAGGTCATAGAAAGTTTTATGGAGAAATCACTGGTAAACGATAACCCGTTGCTTGTACCTCTCAACAAGCAGCAGACAGTCTACGATGGATTTATCACTGTTCAGGTAAAATTATGCGTTTGTGTGTTGTTTTTTGTTGGACGTATGTCAGTGTCATATTGAAAAAACGATTAATTTAAAGATTTTTTGCTTTGGATGCAAATACTTGTCTGGAAACCATATATTTAGACATCTAACTGATTTATAGAAACTTCTGGTAAATTCGTCCTGTTTTTTAAGCAGCTTACATTAGTATCGGTAGCAGAACCGTAATTGTATTAGCGCATGAAACGACTTCATAAGCTGGTATATAATCTTGAAAGCAGTTACTTACTACGAGTGTCATGCCGTATTAAAGCGATGAAAAAAAGTTGAAAACGTGGTCTAAAGTAAATTTCTATTATTTATGTGTCTCTTGAAACACCCAAAGAAACGTAATATTATCCAATTCCTTAACGTAGGTTGGTCGGTCACGTGTTCTTCATTAGCGCGTTAGTTGTAGAAGGCATTAACCTCTGTGGTACACTGATCGCAGAGCTAGTAATCTGCTTTAATAATGCTTTGTCTTGTTTCTCCCCCCCCCCAGGAAAGAGACTTCAGGATGAGAATAGTACTCCCACCAGATCGACAGCTCAAGGAGGCCAAGTACAAGCATCCCCTTGCATTCTCTGTACAAATGTTTTAAATGTGATACGGGATAAGGTCTAATAAGGGAGTTGTAGTAAAGTGCTGCTATAATGTAGTAGTTAACAGATTTGCTTAGTAAACTAAAAGCTGATTCCAGCCAAAGACTCAAAGAACCTTTGGGGTTGCATCAGGAAGGGCATGCTGGGTAAAACTGTGCCAAACAGAAATACCTTAAAAATATATAATTTTCATGAAAATGACTTATAAAAGCTTCCAAAGAATAAAAAGAAAATAAGATTTATATGAAATGGCTTAACTTTCCCACATGTAGTTATGACCAACATCATCAAGCAAAGGCTCTTTTCAGGCAGAATCAACTTCATTAGAAGGAAGTAACAGTATTTTAGTGTATCTTAATTTGTGAGAGCTAACTTAACAGTATTGTTTAGTAACAACATTAAACTGCATTGTTTGGTTCCTAAGACATATCCTCAGCTTTCTGCTGCTTCCCCTTAAACCAAAACTGAATTTCTGTTGCTGCTATTTTTCCTGATTCGCGTCTGTCCCTGCTCAATTTTACGCCCCACAGGTTATTAATTATAAGACTGTGGTCTGTTTTGTGTATTCCATTCAGTTTTATTGATATAGCGCCAATTTACAACAACAGCCACCTCTGGGCACTTTATATTATAGACCTTACAATAATAAAAAGAAAACACCAAAAATCAGATGTTGACAGCGGGGAGAAAGAACTCCCTTTTAAAAGGAAGAAGCCTCCAACAGTACCAGGCTCAGGGAGGGGGAGCTGATATAGAGAGTATCTTGAACCAAAACATTCTACAGGGTGGGCCATTTATATGGATACACAGTAATAACATGGAATGGTTGGTGATATTAAAGTCCTGTTTGTGGCACATTAGTATATGTGAGGGGGCAAACTCCTCAAGGTGGGTGGTGACCAATGGTGTGCTTGGTTTCAACGTAACTTTATTCTTTCATGAGTTATTTACAAGTTTCTCTTTGTTCACAGCCATTGACATGTCGAAGAGGTTAACACGTGAGGAGCGGATCGAAATTGTGTTGATATCTGGTGAACGCAGTAACCGGGTCATTGCAGCAGATTTCAATCCAACACTGAACCAGTTTCACGAAACTTAACAAGCAGTTTGTTAACTGTAGTATGGGAGATGGGTGGTCTCGTAGGGTGTCTTGCACATTCCCTGAGTTTTTCCAGCAAGATGGTGCACCACCACATTATGGGTGCCAGGTCCGAGCATTCCTAGATGAACAGTTTCCTGGAAAGCAGATTGGTCGTCGTGGGCCAGTTGAATGGCCCCCAAGGTCTCCCGATCTGACCCCCTTAGACTTTTATTTTTGGGGTCATCTGAAGCCAATTGTCTATGGTGTGAAGATACGAGATGTGCAGCACCTGAAACTACGGATGCTGGATGCCTGTGCTGGCATTTCTCCTGCGGTGTTGCTATCAGTGTGTGAAGAGTGGGAGAAGAGGGTCGCATTGACAATCCAACACAATGGGCAGCACATTGAACACATTTTATAAGTGGTCAGAAACGTGTAAATAACTCATGAAAGAATAAAGTTACGTTGAAACTAGAGCTGGGCGATAGAACGATAACGATATGTATCGCGATATAACTTTTACTCGATAGAGAAATTAAGCTATCGCGATAGACCTCGCCGCTCTTGTCCTCTTAAAAAAAAAAAAAAAAAGGTCAGCCAATCCAAATTAAGTAGCGCAGAGCCGAACCAATCACAGCCGCAGCGTCACGTCGCGTGACTTGTTACGTACAGCACAAGTGCCAAGCCGCACGTGTGTTTGTTTGGGAAGCAGCCAGCGCGTAATGGAGGAAATGAGTGTGCCGACTAGAAAAATCAACCGAGCGTGACCGAAGAGAAAACAGATGATGGTTCCAATGCCGGAGAGATTGTCGAACGGAAGAGCCATAGAAGTTCCGTAGTGTGAAGGTATTTTGGCTATTTCAAGTCTGACAAAAAACAGAGTAGGTGCACTGTAAATTGTGCCGAAAGCAAGTCTTAAATACAATAAACTGGTGCATGCGTCACACTGTGCGCCACGTTATTGTTTCGGTGAAATGAATTTCTACAATACTGTTACTGTTAATTCTACACTCTGCAGTGTTTAAATGCTTACATATACACACAGTTACTGTCCCTCCACACATACGACTCGGTTCTGCTTCTATGCCGCAGCTTTGTTTACTTTTTCCCACCGAGGCTTCTAGACTTCTGATTGGCCAACATTTCTGCACGGTTAGGAATCTAGCGCCACCTGCTGCTTTGGCATGTTCATAGCAGCGTTTTCCTTCATTTCTGCCTTTATGTGTGGACGGGATTATTTTTTAAAACGAAAACGGAAAATCTCCGTTTTCAAAAATACCCGTGTACGTGTGGACGTAGCCTCAGTCTCTGACTGGAAGCGCTAATTCGTCATTCGGCTTTTGTCAGACTAAAGTAACTGTTAAAACTGTTTGAAAAGCTCAGCTATACAACAAGGAGAGATTGAGAATTTCCTTTTAGTTCTCAGTTTATTTGATATTGACAAAAGTTAGTCAGTTTTGTCTGTTCTTCTGTAAAACAAACTAAGATTTATTTTTAGAATTAATATTTTGTTTCTAAGTGGAATTGACAATTTAGTCTGTTTCGTTTGTTCTATTTTGAAACTTAAACGCTTTAGCGGCTGCCTTTTGTGTAGTTTGCAATATTTGCCTTTATTTATCTGAAAAAGTCTCATGTTCCTTAAGTACATCTACCCTGTTGAACTTATTATGGGAAATAAATATTTAAATAAAAACAAGCTGCTGATTATTTCACATTTTACTTGTGAGCAACGGCACATTTAAATCTTACAAATATAGTTATTTGGCTTATATCATGATAGATATCGTTATCGCCTGAAATGAAAAAAACATATCGTGATATGAAAAAATCTCATATCGCCCAGCTCTAGTTGAAACCAAGCACACCATTGTTTTTCTTGTGACATTACCAATAAGTTTGATGTGTCACATGGCCCTCTTCCTATTGAAAAAACAAAAGTTGTATCCAAGATGGCCGACTTCTAAATGGTCACCACCCATCTTGAGGAGTTTGCCCCTCACATATACTAATGTGCCACAAACAGGACTTTAATATCACCAACCATTCACATTTTATTACGGTGTATCCATATAAATGGCCCACCCTGTACTTTTAACCACAAGTAAGTCTGCAGTGTGAGAGTGAAGTTATCTGTTGACATAATATGATATGATATGGTCTTTAAGATATAACGGAGCGTGATTTTTCTGGACTTTATATGCAAGGAGGAGGATTTTAAATTCAGTGCTGGATTTAACAGGGAACCGATGAAGGTTTAGGGGAAATTGGATCTCTGCCTCATGCACATTTGCTGTATGTATTCGTATGATTGCATCTCACCCTATCCTGAGCATCTTAAGGATTCACTAGATTTCTAAATGTTGTCTATGGTCTTCCTCTTCCTCATACATTTCAACTCCACATGGCATCCTTTGTCCAATCTACATACAGTTACTAGCTTTGTTAAATAAAATGTAACAACAAATACATGCAGAGTTATAAATTTACTGAATTGGTATTTAAGTAAAATAATTCATGACAACAAGATGGAAATTCTTGTTCTGGACACCCTCTCTACTTTTAAGATTAGGCTTAAAACTTTCCTTTTTGATAAAGCATATAGTTAGGGATGGATCGGGTGACTGAATCCTTCCTTAGTTACTCTGCAATAGGTGTAGGCTGCTCTGATCAGTGTTTCTTCTTCACTTACCTGTTTTTCACTTTCTATGTGTTTATACACCCCTATGCAATCACTCGTTAGTTATTATATTTTCTGGTTTATAAAAAACATAAGGCACCACTAAAAAAAGCATTTTGACCTTTAATCAAGGTTAAATTATGGCCTGCACTAACAGGAAAATGTATGGATTACTGTTAGGGTAAGGTAACTTGGCCAATCAGCGATACGTGTGTACGCACCATTGAAAGCAGATTTTGAGCCAGAAAAGATGTTCTTGAAACTTGTGCCTGGCCACAGAAGATGTCCTCAGTAACCCATTCACAACTTTGTCCTTACAGGCTGCACTGCTGCTGGCAGCTGAAGCACCTGTTGCGTGGATATGAGCGTATAGTGAAGCAGGTAAATGTGCCGCATGTTGGTATTTAGTGATATGTTGTCTCAGTCTATGAGAGCACGCTGTTTTGTGCTGCGTGCTTTGTATTTGGCTCCTTTGTGTCGCTCCTGCTCCCTCTGTCACCCATCAGGCTCGCCTCACTCACAGGCAGAGAAAAAATATTTTTCACTGTTTAATTAACATCGCCTGGAAAATGTCCCTATTTGTTATGTGGCCCCTCAGGGTTATTTGGATGAGATTGATATTTCACCCCGGGCTGCAAAGTTCATTATTTTCACAGCCTTTAAGCTATCATTAATTATTAAAGCTGGTGGCAGCCCCCATTAATCACAAACACTGTTTGATTTGAATGGCTGGCTAGAGGAAAAAAATAGACACTGTCACTTCATTATCCCTCCATTCAAGGATGTCTTTTCTCTCGTGTTTGACTCCTCACAGAGGCTGCAGCAGTCGGCTGATCTTGTCGGTTTCATTCTGGAGCTGAAGACTGTCTTGGTAAGGAGGAGAATGACATGGCGGCTCGCACGGTCACTTTGACATTGTAGCTTCATGAATAGCAACTAAATGGGAACCTCCAGGCATTATCAATAGCCTTGCTTGAGAGGCATATGCACGTGCATGTGTATTTTGTGCCATAAAAATAAAGAAAACTGTCATCACGGCCCTGATTCAGCTTGCTCTGTAGAAAGATTGCTCCTGAGAGTAAGTTGTGATATGATGTGCATAGTAATCTGGGCTTAAAATAAGAAGAGCTCTGTGTGTGTTGTTGCAGGAAGTGGTGCTGAAGAGCCGCCCCGAGTGCCGCTCCATCCCGCCTCCGCAGTATTACTCTCAGCTCATCTCTGAGATGGAGACCCTCGGGTGGGACAAGTAAGTGGGCCAGTAAGAGTACCAACACATGCTCCGGAACCAGGGCTTTATTGGCGCGTCAGTCATTAAGCTGTGAAATGTGTGTCAGCATGTTTGCCAGCTCTGAACGGCACTTTTACTGGTGGTTTTGTCTGAGTCGCAGCTTAGGTTTGTGTCTGCTGAGTATAGGACACCACAACAACATACAACAGCATTCATCTCAAGGCACTTTATAATGTAAGGTAAAGACCCTTCATTATTGGACAGAAAACCCCAAGAGTCAGACAATCCCCTGTGAGCAGCACTTGGAGACGGAAGTATTTCCTTTCAATAGGCAGAAATCTCTGACAGAGGCAGGCTCTGAAATTATCTGCTTAGGCAACAACACTGATCGTGTTATTACAAAGCAGTCCTCTGGAAATATCCTACAGGCCTGCTTATGGTGCATGCTGCTGTTTGTAGGGGGAAAATACTTTACTTGCCAAGAATGTTGTGACAAACGGATAACCGAGTCACCTTTTTTTAGTGGAATGAAAGATTATCTATACTTACCTGGCCCTACGTGGAAAAAAAATAAAACCTAATAACTGATTGCTGTTCTTGGCAACAAAAGTGGCACAATCAGACATTTTTGCTCTTTTCTGACTTAGTCTGAGATGGACCTTCTGTTTGTTTTGTCCTCCTGGATCAGTGCTTTTGAATTTCAGAGCTCAAACTGATGGCTGGACATTCTCCTTCAAGATTTTCTGGTACTGACTAGAATTCATGGTTCCCTCAGTTATGGCAACTCATCCAAGTCCTGAAGCAGCAAAATAGCGCCAGACCATCATACCACCACCACCATGTTTGACTGTTGATATGATGTTCTGTTTTTTACACTAGATATAACATAGCCTTCCAGAAAGTTCAGATTTTGTCTGGTCAGTCCACAGGACATTTCCCCCAAAGTCTTGGGGATCATCAAAATATTGTTTGGCAAATGAGAAACTTTGTGTTCTTTTTAGTCAGCAGTGGTTTTTGCCTTGCTACTCTCCCAAGGATGCCATTTCTGACCTTTCTCTTTCTTATTGTTAAATTATGAACACTGAACTTAACATAGGCAGTGAGGCCTGAAGTTCTTTAGATGTTGTTCTGGGTTCTTTTGTGTTCTTTTGTCTCCTGGATGAGTCGTCAATGCTCTCTTGGAGTAATTTTGGTAGACTGGCCATTGCTGTGAAGGTTCACCGGTGTTCCATGGTTTGGTGGAGGCCCAAATCCTTTAACCTCCTAAGACCCAAACTCTGCCACAGCATGTATTTTTAATTTCTCTTTGATATTTGGGCTGAATTAGCAGTTTTTTTCTTTTTTACCTAATTTTAGTTTCTAAGAAAAAAGAGAGCCATATATGAGGATATTCATTTAAAATTTTGATAGAACAGTAGCAGTATAATGTCCTCGTAAGTGGATATCAGGCCCTTGTAGAGCAAAATTGAGTATTTTGGTCTAAATAACCCAAAATGTGATGTCCACATATGTGGACGCCAGGTCCTAGGAGGTTAAATTGGCTTTGTAACCCTTTCCAGACCAACGGAGGTCAGTGACTTTGTTTCCCCGTTTCTTTAGATCCTGGCATGTGTTTCTTTGTGAGATGTTTTAGCCTGCTTCACTTTATCAGACAGTTTCTATTTAAGCGATTTCTTGATTCAACAGGTCTGGCAGTAATCAGGCCTGGGTGTAGCAAGTGGAAGTGAACTCAGCTTTCCAAAAAGTGTGGTTAATCACTGTTAATTCATCATTTAACAATGGTGGGGAAATTACTTTTTCCACACAGGGCCAGTTAGGTTTGGATAGCTGTTTTTCTTTTCCTGTAATAATCACGTAAAACTGCATTTTGTATTTTTCTTACTTTATCTTTGACTAATATAATTTGTTTGATCTGAAAGATTTAAGTGAAAGAAATGTGCAAAACAACTAAGGAACTAGGAAGATGCAAAATACTTTTTCATTGCACTGCAACTGTTTTCTTACCAAAACATCAGGCCTTTACATGCCACTGTTACCGCTCACCTGTGTATATTCTAATAGTTAGTATGCGTTTCTTCATACTCGCTGAAACAATTATCATTCTTTCTTATGTCTTAAAATTTAGAAGAAACTGACATTTAGTTAGTTGTTACGTCATCATCAGACTAAGTCTAACCAGAACCAGCCAGTTACTATAGTTACACGTTCTTACAAGTTTAAAAAGGCGTACTTTATTAAAGCAATCAAAATGAGTGTAATCCAAATAAGCACTTGCTGTGAAATGCATCCAGCCTTATGGTCAGGCTCAGCTTCTCTCTCTGATCGCCCGCTCTCTGTCTCGCACAGCACAAAGAGGTTTGTGGTTTATGAATTTTATGGTTTATTTATTGGCTATTTTTACTGCACACTGTCCTCCCATGACTTATAGGTTTATTAATTACTTAACAGTTGTTTTCACAAGCAGTCTTAGTCGTAGAAGCACTGCAGTCACACCGCCTCATTTAATGGAACCATTCCTGGACCCACATCTAAAAGTGGTTCAGGACACTGTATGCTTAAGTGTGCCCTGTGAGTTTATGCAGTGGTCCCGCTAGTCTGAGGAGAACTGGATTTTGTAGGTCAGGCTTGCTCAGGCACAGTCATGTTCATACGCTGGGAGTAAACCCTCTGTCACTTTTAACATTTGCAATCAGGATGACCTCCATGAGATTGATCAGATAATGTTATGGAAGTCTGTAGGTGCATGTGGTGATCCTAAAGCTGTGGGTGTGATCATCAAGTTAAAATAGTGCAGATTCAATCCCCACGCAATGTTGAAATTAGCTTTGAGAATATCAAGCCATAATCAAACAAGTTATTTTCTCTTAATGAACAATGTAGTAACATGGTTCCATTCCCCACTTACATGGTCCCAGGATACTGTGGTAGTAATTTGCCTGTGGAATTGCTTGCTGATGGAGCTCCACGTATCAACTCGGTGGCTCTCCTGTTCCTCTGTCAAAGCTTTGATATATGTATTTTTAGTTTTCTGCGTTTTCCCCAGGGGCAGGATTAACTTATTGTGGTGCATATATGAGCAGAAACCCCCACTGCTTTAAAAGGCTGTATAGAGCACCCCCCCTTTCTTCAGCAGCGTAAACTGATTGGAGAGCCTACAACAACACAGTTCTACATTAACAAATGGCTCTTAATGACTTCCTTATTTTTAGTTATTGAGTTATAGTTAAATCCAGGTCACATTTAATAACACTCAGCCCACGTGCGCTGACGGGTCTGGCTAATACCGTTTTCTCCGCTCATCAGGAGAGAACGAGGAGGAGGAGGTGGCGGCGGCGGTTAGGAGAAAGATATCTATTCTCCCCCAGCTCGGATTAAGCCTTGACTACTACACTCATTTTCTACTTTCCTATTAATGACCGGAGCTACAATTATGATATTAGCGAAATGCAAATGGCTCTAATTGAAGACTCTCAGGTTTTAATAGGAGTGTGGGGGGGTGAAGGTATGCTTTATGCTGAAATGGGACCAACATCATTTTCAGTGTCGTGTTACGGTTAGGAGGCATTATACACAGTGGGCCTCAATCTCCAAAGCACTCGAGATTCGCTTAGCGTCTTAATTGGTACGGGCCGTGCTAATAGCCACCAGGGGTTTTCAGCTGTAATTCTGTCTGCTGATTGGGCCAGGTAAGTGAGCAGCTCTGTCTCTCTCCATGTGTCTCCATTTGTGCATTTTGAGAGTGTGGTCATCTTAATTGGCTGGAGATGGCAAACCATGTGTTAATTAATGGAAAATGAGGTCAAGTAGGTCAGCTGCCATCACTCGGAGGCCTCCAAACGTGGCCCTAGAAGCTGCAGGGCTCATTATGGGCACAGCTGGCACTCGATGTTCACAGCCTCTTGGTGGATGTGCAGAGCGCCGTCTCTTCTTATCTCAGTATTATCATGCGGTCACACTGCGTTGCTGCTCTTCTGAGGCCAGATACATCGGCAAGCTTCTGATGGGCTGGAGCTGGGGGGGGCGCACGGTTTCATCTGTTTTTGTTACATTATCAGGCCAGCTAATAAAGTGCATGTAAAATCCTGTTCTGTAAAATTACACAATGTTGTTATCTGGGGTTGCTGTAAGTAATGAGAATGTCCTGAATAGCACAGTTAAAGTGTAAAGCAGGTAGTGGCTTCTATCTTATTAAAGTTGGTGTATTTATTATTAGTATTATTATTATTATTAGTATTTATTTATTTTTGTACGGCTTACATCGTTCTCTATCCATTCTTCATTCTTGTGCATGCCATCGTTTTGCATGTGTGTTTCTGATGCAGCGCACACAAGCATTACATATGTGTTGATCTCACCATTCATGAATCACTTTGTCAACACGCACTCCCATATTAAAAAAAAAATCAGACACATGCGCACACACTGATGTGCGTGGTGTGCGCTGTCTGGAAGTGTGGAGTTGCAAATGGGATGCTCTCATCAGTCTTCCCAGCAGGACATCTGACTGTCACGCTGTTTCTATCATGGCCAAGTAGGGGCGGCAGCTAGTCCCTGCTATACGGGGTGTGAAACCCCAGAGGAGAGGAGCTGGAAATGTGTTTTAGCAATGCACCAATGATTTTTTTTCTCCCTCCTGATATTCTTTGTCAAGAAACCAAAATTACAAGTTCTTTTTCTTATACAGTATACTGGTCAGATTTGTTCTGTCTAGATCAGGGGTGTCAAACTCAAATACACAGTGGGCCAAAATTCAAAACTGGAACAAAGTCGCGGGCTAACGTTAATATTTACTGAAATATATTTATTCCTCTAGATATAAGAATGAATCTTTTCTTATGGACTCAAACACGTTTTGCTGGAAAACTGAATATGGAACAAGCAAAGCTTAATACTAAACAATATATATATTAGCTGTATAATACCAGTAGGCCAGCTCTAATAGTAATTTGGTGTGGCTTTGCGGGCCAAATGTAATTAGGCCAAATTTGGCCTGCGGGCCAGAGTTTGACACCTATGGTCTAGATTATCTCTGTACATTCTGCCAGATTTATACAGCAAAAGTCAACTTTAGCAATAATCTTTGATGTTTTTTGAATTTCTGTTTTACAGCTTAAATATCCAATGGCAAATTTGCTGCTGTGCCAGCCTTACTTCTTTCTCATAACTCTTTGCGTGCACCACATCAGAGAAAACATACTTCAGTGGTTTCTCATGAATACTATGTACTTGCATTGCACACTGCTAGAACTTGTGAAGTAGATTTTGAAGTAGAGTGGTTTGCCAACATTCTTGAATAAGCATTAAATTAAAAAACAAACACAAACAGATATTTAGTAGTTAAGTATTTCTTGCTTTAATTTTTTTTTCTCTGTCTTTAAAAATTGTATAGTGTGATATTCCAAAGTTCTTTGGATGTTAGCTGCGTTCAACACAAATGTTGAGGTTCTACCTTTGGGGAGGCCAGACTGATGTTTTTCTATCCAGGTGTGCTTTTGCTGTGTGCTTTGGATTGTGGTCTGCTGCCAAACATGCGCTCTGTAGATTGTATTGCATTGTGGATCAAAATCTGACAGTACTTTTCTGGGTTATTCCATCGGATAATTCCATCAGTTTTGACAACATTCCCAGACCACTGGCTGAAATGTAGTTCCACACCATGACACAGCCTGTTTTAGAGGCTGCAGACACTCACAGTTGTACCTCTTCTGACCTCCTCCCCACAACCTGATAGTGATTTGAACCAGAAATGTCAAATTTGGATTCATAACTCCATACGACCTGTCACCACTCGTTTTCAGTTTAGTTCTTTTGTAATTCGGTACCAGATGTGTCTGTCAGGTCCTGTATCAGGTCGCTGCTGGTAGGTTTATTTTTTGTTTCTTAAGGATATGACTTTCAGATGCTGTTCATCTATTGTTTTAGGACTGCTGCGTAATTAATTTTTATTTTATTTTATCCTTGGATGTACCATTTTTCTTGTACTTGAATGATTCCTAGTTCAGTGGTCAGGTACTTGGCTAAAAATGGGTGAAAAAGCAGCCAAAGACTGGAGGACTCAAGGTGACTTAAAAAAAACATGGCTGGCATTTTGTGAGATATTAAAAAAAAGAAGGCTGACCAAGACTTTTGCACAGTACTGTAGATGTAGATAGTTGTACAGGTAAAATAGTAAAATGTAAAAGATTCATTTTAATTCAAGGTGCCTATAATGGTTGTTAAGTTGAGTTCCATCAAGCCTACGAGACTGAGAGCTGTAGAAAGGGATCGATCGTGGGTTACTCTGATATCAAAAGTAAAAACATTGAGAGGTTTTCCTTTTTCACAGACGGTCATTCTTTTGTTCATGCCTTCTGTAACTCACTGGCACTTGATTTTAATGATTCCACTTGTTATCCATTGAATTGTTCTTTCGGAAACTGGTCACTTTCATCACCTGAATAGGTTTGGTAACTTGTCATTATTGTGTCTTTATTGCTGTGAGCAGCAATCGGTATTTTATGACTGTCCTTTTGGTAAAAGTGCAGGATATGAAATAGTCAGAGTAGTGCCTTTCAATTCAATACTTTGGCTAGATTGTTTCAGCAGGTAGCACCGATTTTTGGTTCACACAAAACCAAAATTGTGGCTTTGTCAGACTAGCTCGATGGTGACATTGGGTGCCTGTATGCATAGATGTTAGTGAGCATATTGCAGTAAAGCACGGACGCCCTACTCCGGCGTTTGATTGAAAGTGAGTGAGCAAGCAGACGCTTTTATGAGTCGGGCCCATCGGACACCGTCTCCCATCATTCCATCACTTCCCTAAGTGTGTGTGTGTGTGCGCGTGTCATTCCCTGAGCACAATGTTCACATCAGTCCTCTCTAACACACTCCATAAATCCTCAGCTGATATACAGCCATGTCAGCCTCGGCATAGAGCGCCCGTCGTAATGTACTGTAAATCTGGAGGAGGACTGTTCAAATCCTTTGTCTCGGATCAGTCTTTTATCTTTGGGTCTCAGTAGACTGGAGTTGGTCTGGCGAGGGGGAGGAACTGACTCCTTTACAGTGTGCTGGAGCAGCAGAAGGAGCAGTAAATCTGACAGCAGTGTTGGCGAATGCTCCAGCCACATCAGTGTTGTGTCCTTAACCTCAATAGGTTATAATTAGCTCAGGAAGGAGAAGGTCTGATTTACAAGTTGATTCAGGCTGAAAAACATCTCAGCCTAAGGTCATCCTGAGACGCATCGTTTTCTGAGAGCTTCCTCCCACTGCTGTAACTGCTAAAGCCACGCTAATGTTAGCGTCATGTTATTCCTCTGGACAAACTGGTGTTGGCTGAGGTTTGTTTCTGTCAGCTAATGAATTTTTATTAACATTATTCATATAATAACTAAAACATTAATTAACAAATGTTGTCTCTGTCTTAATTACCTGCATATTTTTATTAAATACTAAAGTATATACAAACATTATTAACTTTATTTATGGGATAATTACTATAAATTATTTGTTCAATAAAAATAATGTGTTCGTGCATAAGACTGAGAATGTGCAACGTAATTGTTATGTAATGTATTTTTTGTCTTGTATGTTTCTTTTTAGCTCACTAACCTAATGCTAATATAAAACTACCTTCTTTGCTAACGCTGGTTGATAGGTGGGTCTGGGACTAGCAGGACTCAGCTAAATTTCATTCTTTTTTTTTTTTTACTTTATTTTTGGGAACTTTTACAAAGAGAAAATAAAATGACAAAATAATGGAAATGGCCATCAGTTGCATTTTAAGATTCATCCCATGTCAGAAACCATGAATGGATGGATCATATACCTGTGCAAAAGGGGTCACAGTTCATTTTTGCCCACCATCTATTTTGTCTTCCTTGTTTTGTTTTTTTTTTTAATACCCAGAAGTTCCTCATAAATCATATCCATAGATGGAATTCTCCAAGAAGCAGGGAGACCCAATATTCTTATCCAGCAGATGCAGTTACCAGGTTCTGTGCTGAAACAAACTGTGTTTCGTTTCTTTTTACTGGCAAAAACCCACCAGACAGACAGGTTTTGCCAAGCTAGTGGCACTTAAAAAATTATTTTCATTCTGTATTTAGTGGTTAATACAAATATATGTGAACATCATTATGGTAAGATGACTAGTCAACTGTTTATTAACAGGGTGAATTGGCAAAATAACTTACAGGATGGCACACTAAGGTATGGGCCAGGACTTTATGTGTGATGTCAGGTTACTGTGGCCACAGTTTGCTGCAGAGGACCACAGATTAGCAGAAAATGATCCATAGTTGTAGGCCATGACTCCAGAGTTGCAGTCTGATGTAATGTCACTGTGTTGGGTGATAAATCTCAAGGTAGAGTTTATGTCTCAATATTGCTCTCTGCAGCTGTGATTAATGACGGATGATGGCTGCTGTCAGGTTACAGTGTTGCGTGTGCCCTTCTCTATGAATAGAGGTTGATTTATGGCGTGTGCTTTGTGCGTGTCCATCTTCAGGCTGCTCTTCATTGACACCGAGTTCCGAATGTTGAGACTGAAAGCGGAGGACTCTGCTGGAAGGCAGCACATCCTCACTGTTAAACTCAAGTCTAAGGTAAGGCGCACTCTCATTGTGCACACTGAGAAACACACAGTTTACCGTAAGGACTGGATCATTTTCCACACTAAAAAAATTATTCATCATCAAATGGAATACTCTACAACTTGATGTTGACCTACAGCCAATCCAAATCCAAACAGGCCAACTTCACCAAATGCATGTGGGGTTGTTCACTTTGCTGATGGCAAATCAGTGATTTACATCTGTGCCCCTAAATCTGGGTCAAACTGGAGAGGGTGTGGAGAGACACGATAACCCGCTGTGACTGAGACGTAGCACAGATAAAATATCTCCACATAACCCCAGCGTGATGGAAAACCTTCTTCTATGCATAGAGAAAATCAGTACACCCACACTCATCTGCATAGCTGCTGTCTCTGCTCTGCTATTGAAAGAGATACACAAAACCTCTGCCCAGTGTAGGTTAACCTAAACGCAGGCTGTGGAAGGCTGTGGCTGTGGAATTTCCATATAAAATGACACTTAATGACATTTCGTCACAGGTACATGTGATGATTCTGGTTGATTGTAAGCTTTACAGTAGTAAGGCTGCATTCTTGATTTTTGATCATGGAAATGTTCTTTTCGTTTCGCTTGTAGCTCCCTGTGATTGACTCTGAGTTTGCTGTGACTGCTCGAGCAGAAAAGCCTCACTATCTGAAAGCATGATTTGTGATATCTTAGTCCCAGACTAATGAACTACTTGCAGAAATGAGACGTGCAGTTCTCCTCTGCTCGTCCAGTAAGATTGATCTTTCTGGTAAAGTTGGTGAGATCTGGTTTTAAAACGCTAAACTTTTAAAAAAACAAGTTGAACTTTGAAAAATAATGAGACAATTTATTTTTGAAATCAGGATAAAGGATAAATTTAAATGTCATCATGCATCGCCAAAGTGGAAATTTAAACGAGCGCTGCATAGGTTGCATCTGTAAATTAATTAAAGTCAGCACAGTGCTGCTCACTAGTGTAGGGTTGGGCAATATGTAAAAATTTTCCAACCAGAAATCGTCAGTCCAACAATCACAGATGGGCGATATATTCGTGGATGCGCAGACTTTTTGATGGGCAGAGCAATGTTATCATGCACGGACTGATTTGCGTGTTTACAACACAGAAGTCCAAACACGGACGATTTCCTCCCCCCCACAAAAAAAGAAGAAGCTGTCAGCGTTAACGCGGCTTAACCGTGGTCATCACAATTAACGTGGTTAAAATTTTTAACGCGCTCAAACCATCTGAAGCGCAGAATGAACAAACTTTGGACAAACTGCCCGAAAAACGTTGACAGAGACGTTTCAAGGATTTTGACTCAGTCTGCACTCCAGATGGGTTAATTGTAAATCGCGTTAACAATTAATCCATGTCAGTATGTCATCAGTTCAGTGATGACGGCACGTTAACGCTGACAGCACTAAAGAATATAAAGTCACCAATTTGGGATTTCTTTGGCTTTAAACCAGATGAAAGAGGTAAACCTAAGGATGCAACCAAAGCGGTGTGCCACTTGTGCACACGCAGATTTTGTTTTTGCTTTACATTACAATTTATAATTCAACAAAAAATATTTCATCCTTTAAAAATAGGTTACATAATGGATACTTGAAGAAGTGAGCTCTGCAGCTTATCTTCCACACATAGAATAAGGGTTGTTTTTGTTCTTTTAATTGTTTAATTTTGAGATTTTGACAGCAGAATTACTTAAAACTTTTCAAGTGAATGTTTTACTTTTTGTAAGTCAGAGTGGGGAAGCATATTCTGGGCATGGTGGGTGGATATCATGGTGAGCTGGTGCTTAGCTAAGCCCAGATGACATCCACCAGGGACAAAGGAGGGTGGTGGTACCCCACTCTGTGCCCACCTGCCTACCTGGCCCTCCTCAACTTTTTGGCACTGTAAAAAAACAGCTCCAAGTCCTCCCTGTGTTCCAGCTGCCTCCGCCAAATCCAGCGCCAGGTCATCCCTCACCAGGCACAGCCAGGGAGGAGGCAGCACTGGCACGGACGCATGGAGGCTTGGAAGGCAGGGGAGTGAGAGAGGATGAGGACAGAGTAGTATGATGCTGAAGGTGAACAGGGGGAAAAAAAAGAGCTGCTCATATATATTGACCAAAATGTATTTTTCAGCTCTTTAAAAAGTTGAGCCAATAAAGTCTTAATAACAAGACTGTTTTAAATAAATACAGGGTGGCTGTTAATGTTAATTATAAGAGGCTATTGACCTATTATAGCAGACTTTTCTAGCATGTTGAGAAATCCCAGTTTAAGCCTAATTGCTAAACTATGATGCCCAACTTCCTGATGCACATTTTTTAATCAGAATTCGGAGATCACTTTGCTTTTTTGTTTTAATGAAGTCTTAATATATGCCGCAGTATTACCCCATCTTCTTAACACACAGCATCCTGCAGAGACTCCCGAATGCTCAGCTGACCTGCCAGTGCCACTAGCTATAAACTGGACAGCACAGGTAAGTGAATATACACAGCTGCGCACAGTGTCTGTCTAAAGAGGTTTTACTTCTGTTCAGTGAATGTCAAATGCTTCTAGGTTGCTATATGTCACACTTTCGACCTTTGTTTCAGAAACATATCATCTAAAAGATTTAACTCACAACAAATATCTGACACATCAAAAAAAAAAAAAATCCCAATATTTTAAATGTATGAAGTCAGTGAAAGCTCACTTAAAAAGCAATACCACAAGAATCCATACTGACATCAGATTAAACCTTAAAATGCTAGTTTGAGGGTCAAATATTAAAGTTTGTTTTAAAATAAAAACCCATCTTAAATGAATTCTCAATACATTTCACACATTCTAACATTCTCGTGATTTCAGGCAAGATGAACTAGGATTAAATCTCTGCTAAGGATACACCATAATGCATTAAAAATGTTTGGTTAAACTTCAGGGTGTAATGTTGTTTTTTTTTTTGTTGTTGTTTTTTTTTAATTTCATGCTTTTTATTTAATTTTAGTATAATTTATCCACCCATTCTTACTTTGTGGCAAAAGATCTTGAAGTTTGCAGATTCTAAAATTACTGAAGATTTACATTCACAGTAAAAGATGGTGAAATCCCAGACTACTGCGCACCCACTACTGGATTAGAATAAACGTGCGGATGGCACATCCCCAATTTTTTTCATGTAAAAAATTATTCTAATAAAACCCAGGAACTGTGTAACATCTGTAAATGTGCACAGATAAATTAAGCCAGTCAAACTCAATGTGCAAACACTAAGTAATATGCCCTATTTATTACACCAATGTATAACTAACTGTTAAAAATGAATATAAAAAAACCAACCAAGTGAACTTTCTTTGGATTTTGCTGCCCCCTCATTGTTATGCTTTCTAAAACTCAAGTGCAGTATTATTCGTGCATGCATCCATATAACAGTCACATTTAGTTTTACGATAGTAAGGTTTCGCTGACAGTGGACTGAGCATGCACTTGTAGAAGTAGTGCTGGAACCGTGAACCAGGCTTTAAAGCCTGTAATAAACATCCAGTTACAGTATTTTAAAAACAGTTTTTCACAGGACGCAGTCCTGAGGAAAAACTAAGCACACCTTTACTGCTTTCATAGAAATTAAGAGGGTGAGTAGCAGCCAGGTGTTTCTAATCAATGCTCAATTAATTGATCATCAGCAAGTATTGGCCACCTTTATAGAAACAGAACTTTTGATACATTCGTGATCTTCCCAGGATTTACCTGAAAGTCACATCACGCAGTGGTCAGAGAAATTGTAAAAACAAAACTCGAGATAGACCTCAGACTCTGAGGCCTCATTTAACGTGTTAAAATTAATGACAGTACTGTTAGGAAAAGTCAGAACAAGATTGGCTTGTTGGGAGGGTTGCCAAGAGAACTCTTTTCTAATTCTTTGTAAAATAAATTCTTTGTAAAAAAAAAAACAACCCAAAAAACCCAAAACAAATAAACAAAAACCCTAAGCAACATTGCTTAGGGTTGCAAATTTGCATCTGAACAAAGTAGAGACCTCTGAAACAGTGGTCTCTGGACACTGGAAGACATTAAAGAGGAGATGTTTGTTCATAATGCACATATGAGCACAGTTTGTGCTCATATGCTGTTATGTTTTGGTGGTGGTTGAGTAGTTGATGATTTGGGTTCATTTTGCAGCCACTACACCTGAGCACCTTCTCATTTTTGAGTAAATTATGAACTCTATATCTCTAAGGATTTTAGATTCAAATGTGTGACTGACAGCTAAAGTTTGGCTAAGATTCAGTCATGCCACAGGGAAATGATCCCAAACACAGCAGTACATCTACAACAGAATGGCTGAAGAAGAAAAGTATCAAGCTGTTGCAGTGATTTTGCAATGGTCAGACTTACACTCAACTTATCTTAAAGAGTCATGCATTCATATCCACAAACCTCCATGAACTGAAGAAATGCGGTAAGCATAAGTAGGACAAAATTCTTTTACAGCAATGTGAGAGGTTGATAAAGTCATACAGAAAATGTTAATGCTGCTTTACCCTGTCGAGGATACTTGGGTGCATGGGAGTTTGTCCAAGCAGTCTACATGTGTTTGGTGTACAACCATTGCAAGAGCTTGGGCCACATAGCCACAATAAGTTGGACTCGTTCCCGGTGGGTGTTAGACTCCACCAGGGCTCCCCTTTGTCACCGATTCTGTTGATAATTTTTATGGAAGCGAAGCTCTTGATTTACCGGTTGATGTATGTGGAAATGAGCTTTCTCCAAAGGGTGGCAGACCTCTCCCTTAGAGATGGGGTGAGGAAGTTGGGCCATCCGAGAGGGGCTCAGGATAGACATCGAAAGGAGCCAGTTGAGGTGGTTCCGGCATGTAACAAGGATGCCCCCTGGGCACGGTATTCTGGGCATTTCACACTGGGAGAAGGGCCCTGGAGCAAACCCAGGACACGTGTGAGAGATTATATCTCTCGGCTGGCCTGGGAATGCCTTGGTGCCCCCCTGGATAAACTGGAGGAGGTGGCCGTTGAGAAGGAGGTTTGGGCTTCTGTTCTTAGGCTGCTGTCCCCACGACCCGCCCCAGAAAAAAATCGATGGATTGATGAATCGATATTGGTATTAAATTGGTTCTATAAGCTATTGAATTATGTGGTCTACTTAGTTTTTTACAAGGATTCATAGAGTCCTGTGAATAACTTATGTGACTGTGTAATGTCACAAGAATCGGGCTTTTACATGGCGTGTGTGTGTGTGTGTGTGTGTGTGTGTGTGTGTGTGTGTCAGTGTTTTTGTAATTGATATTTTAGAAATTCTTTATTGTTGTCAGAGTTTTGTACTGTAATGTATTGAGGCTCTCGGAGACTCAAACTCTGATTAAGGACTACACTGATCCACTTGACTCATCTTCGGCTGCATATTGCATAATTTGACAAAACACATCTCCACCTGCTCTATTAAGACATTTTCTTTCAGCCCCTCAAATTTAGTCCACTATAATTGGCATAAAAGTGCTTTGATGTAAAACCAGCTGTGGACTCTTTGTATTTCTTTGGCTCCTCATTATTGTTGTTTGCCGTCTTTCTTCTTTCACTCTGGTGCTGCTTTTTATCTCCGTCACTGCCTCGGAGTCGGATGTTGCTCATTCTCTCCCTCTCTCTCTCTCTCTCTCTCTCACACACACACACACACACACACACACACACACACACACACACACACACACACACACACACACACACACACGCACGCACGTTTTGATTTATTTATTTATTTTTACGCAAACAGTCACTTAATCCATCGTTAAAAAAAATACGGTGGCACTCTGTATCTCGACATTGCACGTCCTTTGTGCCAATTTGATGTGCACTTTTGTAAAGACCAGTTTGACTTTTAGACCTCAGGAGTGAGGATGTTTGGAGAGTGACAAAAAAGGAGCTGTGAAATGCGTTATGTCAATCAGAGAGAGGAAACACCAGCGACAGAGAATGTGAGGAGAGAGATGCTAATGCATGGGCGTGTGTGTGTGTGTGTCTGTGTTGGCGAGCTGATACATGGCAGGCGTACAGTGAGGACCAGCTTAGAACAGCGCTACCGTATGGAGCCTGTCTGCCTGCTGTGCCGTTGATGGATCTCTCCCACACTGCAACATGAAGTGTGTGTATATGCTTGTGTATGTGCGCTTGCATCTGTGGCAAGTGTGTTTTTGTCTGATGTGTGAAGGGTGTGTGTGGTGGGGGGAAGGGCTTGTCTGTCGGCAGTCCTGACATGTTCATTTGAATGAGTAATTATTGCCTGCTCTGTTGCAGGGCCAAGACGTGCCACTCTGTGCATTTGTGTGGAACCTTGGTGTGTATGCAGTTTTTGTGTGCTTGAAGGCTATACAATGGTTTGTGTGTGTGTGTGTTTTTTCTTTTGTTTTTTTTTCTTTTTCTAACGACCAAAAAGTACAAGCATGAGAGATGATGGAAGTTCTGTGTGTGATTGGCTAAGCAGTGGACCCAAAAAGCCCCTCCTGAATACACATCCTTGCATGAAAATACAAACTTGCTGTTAAATGTTGGTGATTGCCTTTTGTATAATAAATTGAAAAGTTGCAGTCCTAGTTGGTTCAGACCATGTACTCTATAGGCACCTTGGCATTACCCATTAGTTCTGAACTAATTTTCATATATCTCTATATCTCTAATACTTACAATGACTAAAATTTAGTAAACTGACTCATTGTTTATTCACTATGACCTGGAAGAAGTGACCCAATGAATAAACTTATCACTAAAGTGTTTACAGAGGTCAAGTTCAACCTCGTCGCTTCTATGGGACAGAAGTCTTTTTGAAACCACAGGTATGTAGGTTTATTACTTGCATACCTAACCTACATCCTTTTTTAAATATATGTATATTGTCTGTGTGTTTTGGCTGCTGCCATGTTGGCTCTTTGGAGCCAGAAGTAACTGTATTTGGTCAGATTTGTGGATTGCTAAGTTATCACGTAATGACAGCAGGTATGTACGGTTATGTTCAGTGACTCAAATTACCAACGGGAGAGCTGTCTGCTATAGCCTGTCTGCTTATATCTGTAAAAGCAGTACTACCTTACCTATACAAAGCACAGCCTTGGGAAAAGGAGGTAAAATAGTTGACAAAGTTATTGGGGTGATGTGGATACTGTACTGGATACGTCTATATTCTTATACTCACCTTTGGTCACAAGCTTAGTGATAGGGTGAGGACTTCATTGTAGATCATAGGTGTCAAACTGTGGCCCATTACATTTGGTCCGCGAAGCCATACCAAATTACTATTAGAGCTGGCCTACTGGTATTATATGTGTGTGTGTGTGTGTATATATATATATATATATATATATATATATATACACACACACACGAGATTAACCTGAAAGCACTAGTGGGAACACAACGAATATGACTGCACATTTACGCCGACATCATCCTAGTGCAAAGACAAGTGGAAGCAGAAAAAAAACAACAAGCATGCTACTAACTTTAGCCGAGTCATTTAGACCGCTGTTAGCACATGATTCTCCTTATATGTTTAATATGCTGCTGAGAATATAGCCCAGAAGAAGCGGATAGTATAGCTTTTATTTTGGAAAGAGACATTTCTCTGTAATAAACTCTGTTTTCCAGAGATGAGTGATTCCTCAATCAGATACAGGGCTTGCAATATCGCTAGCCCGACGTCCCGGAGCTAGCGATTTTTTCAGTCGGGCTACCAAAATCTATCTCTTCCCTGCCCGTCGGGCTATTGTAGGAAGGAAAAATATATGTCAATGCTTTTGCATTCTTTCAGAAATGTAGCTGGGTAATTATGTCATTGGCATCGGTGAGCCACTGTCAATATGTGACATATTGAAATCGCGTTTGAATTTGCGCTTGTTTTTTTGCTTTCACTTTGCAATCGCGCGAACTGTTTATAGAGAGCGACAGCACTGATCTGTGAGTGATGATAATTTGTGCACCAATTCCTCTGACATCGTCTTATTAATTGGTAGCTTACTACGCAAACATGACAAGTGAAATCTCCCGCAGCTTAAACATGTGAGAGGTTGATCGCGCAGAGAATCGCTGAGCTTATGTGAGTCCGTGTGTAAAAGCAGCAGGATATATATTTGACTACGATGACCTGGATGACTGAGAACCTTCACAGACAGATATATATTTTAGTTCTGCTGAGCCAAATAAGACAGGTCAGGGTGAAGAAGTGACAGCCAAAGAAAAGCTTACCACAAAACGGAGAAGTTATGACAAATCAGACTATAAGGCAAAAAGAAAGTGCAGCTTTATGGTTTCATGGACAAAATAATTTCTGTGGCTGCAATATGATGAGCTAAATAACCAGGGCTGCACATAAGTGGTCCGCAGGTGCGCATTCGCTGTCAAAATAAAAAACACGCACAAGGGTTAGGGTTCAATTTAAAAACTGTACTTTTGAGTTAAAATATATATTTATAATTTTAATAAATGACAAATTAAAAAGGCATGAACATTTTTTTGTATCGAAAAAATATCGAACCGTGACACCAAAGTATCGAACCGAACCGAACCGTGATATATAGAGATATATATAGAGATATAGATATATAGAGATATAGATATATAGAGATAGAGATATATAGATATATAGAGATATAGATATATATATATATATATAGATATATATATATAGATATATCTATTAGGGGTGCAACGATACTCGTATCGATATTGAACCGTTCGATACAATGCTTTCTGTTCGGTAAGCATATGTATCGAACAATACAACATTTTTAATTTATTTTATCAACTTTTCTTCTGACGATGCTCAGTGGCTCCCCCACCCTCATTCAGATCTGGACTTTGGAACTATTTTGGTCTTCATGTGACGTATGACCCTGAAGGTAAGCGCATGGACAAAAGTAAAACAGTATGTCGGATGTGCCACGTAATGCTCAATTTGTGGGAACTAGTGCGTTAGCGCAGTTAGCTTGTTAACATGTTGACGCCATCCAGCCCCAAGCACGGGGCGATCCGCGGTAACTCGTTAACGGAGATTTGCTGCGTTATGGCATTAATGTCATTTTAACGAGATTAGCGCTGACAGCACTACTGGGAACACAACGAGTATCACTGCACATTTACACCGACATCATCCTAGTGCAAAGACTAGTGGAAGCAGACAAAAAAAAAACAAGCACATGAGTCTCCTTATGGGGACCTGATCTGTTTAATATGTTGTGGAATATAGCCCAGAAGAAGCGTATAGTATAGCTTTTATTTTGGAAAGAGCCATTTCTCTGTAATAAACTCTCTTTTCCAAAGATGAGTGATTTCTCCATCAGATAGATTTATTTTATTTTTTTTATTTTGTTGTTTCAGCAACATTACATTTAAAAACTGTACTTTTGAGTTAATATATATATTTATAATTTTAATAAATGACAAATTGAAAAGGCATGAACATTTTTTTTGTATCGAAAAAATATCGAACCGTGACACCAAAGTATCGAACTGAACCGAACGGTGAATTTTGTGTATTGTTGCACCCCTAAAATATAAAATACCCCTAAAAAAAATATTTTTTATTTTTTTTATTTTGAATTTTGGCCCACTGTGTATTTGAGTTTGACACCCCTGTTCTAGATGGACAGTCAATCTTACTTGCTTGCCTCGTCTGTGAGTGGTCATACTCCTTTTGTTTATCTATGAAGTTGTAAAATCTGAAGATCACATGTAAATAACATTACATATAATGAGCGATTTAAAATAATAATAATTTGTCCATTGTTCCATAGAAGAAAATGTTCATGCTGGCAACATGCTCACATCCATTCTCAGTAAAATGTCACGTTGACGGCATCCTTTTGCAATTCTATAAAATTACAGAGTGAAAGAAATTACAATAGTGAACAAATAAAAGAAATTGTAAAAAGGGGGTTAAAGACAGTAAAATTTAACAGCATCCAAGTAAAGAGAAGTGAATAATTTCAACCTGGCTGCTTTTAGGAGTCAAATTGAGGTCAGTCATAAATAGATAAAGAGGACTGATTGAGATGGCCAAAGAGCAAATCTCAGCTCAGACTCACTCTCTTTTATACTTTCCTACAGTTTGCCACTCTTACGCGTGTTCTCTTCTCAGATGCAGCAGGAATTCAATTACCAGCTCTTCTTCCTTTTTTTTTTCTTTCTTTTTTTTCTCCTTCTGAACTGGGTCTAGCGCAGTTATCCTGAGCTGTAACCGTAATCATACCACTGGCATTAATTGGGCTGTAATTGCTGAGGCTCTCGGCACCTGGACGATGCTTAATTGTGTGCACTGTGCTGGCACAATGACCCATAATTTTTGGTTCATTTTTTCCTCTAATTTTTTCCTTCTCATTCCATCTGTATTGCTCTCCCACACCTCTATCAGCCTCCCTTTCTCTTCTGTGTGTGTGTAACCATGTGTGTGCACCTCAAGTTTATACAGTCTTCACTCACTGTCCATTTGCTGTCTACACTTTGAGTTCACTTTAATTTTCAAATGAAACATGGCAGCAAATGTCTTCTGTGCATTTGCTTTGGCATTAAAAACATTATATGTAATTATTAACCTTTTGAAATGGCATATTAAAAACCTGCCCTGTGTCACTGACTTTGAAAACCAAACAATTTGTCCAATAAGAACTCTGTGTTAACTGTTTACAGGTACCTGCTTACAGATATAACCAGAATACTTAAACTGGTTATATCTTAACTGAATATTGTAAAATTGTTGGAACTGCCTAGGAGATTTTAAATGTTTTTTTCTGAGATTGATTTAAGCTCGGTCCCACTCATTTTTATTTTGAACATGTATTAGAAATGGCAGCTAGTTCCTATTTACCCCCACTAATATATCTCAAGCTCACTAATAAATCATTATAATCTTACAGATATGATAAAGATAGAAAAAAACTAGGACAGGAATGATGCACGAGCCGTGCTCCAGCCATGTGAAAAACTCCACTCCACCATTAGCTTGTAGAGCCACTTTAGCAGCAATAACCTAAAGAAATCATTTTCTAAGGCAGAGTCAGTGTCTCACATCATTGTTGAGGAATGTTGACCTGCTCCTCTTCATAGCATTGCTTCAGCTCATTGAGGTTTGCAGACATTCATTTATACACAGATCTCTTAAGGTCCCACCACGACATCTCTGGACTTTGACTGGGCCGTTGCAACATCGTGATTCTTTTCTTTTCTTTTCTCTTCAGCCATTCTGTTGTAAATGTGCTGCTGTGCTTGGGATCATTGTCTTGTTTCTTGACACGAGCTTTAGCGGCCTGACAGATGGCCTCACATTTGACTCTAGAATACTTATCTAGAATACCCAAATCATCCCCCTCCTGCCTGTGCTTGCGTGCTGTGTTAGGTTTTTGCCAAACATGGGGCTCTGCATTACAGTCACACATCTCCACCTTGGTCTCAGATGGGCTCACATTTGACTCTACGTCTCTGCGATAGATGAATGTCCAAATGCTGTTTTTCAGGGTTTTGTTTTTTTTAATTACTCAGCATTTGTAATTATGCTGGGATGACCTGGATGCTTCAGACCTGCAAACTGTCAAAAACCTCTGCTTCTACAGTGCTCATACTTCCTAAGTGCATTTGATTATCAGCACCTGGTTGCTAATAATCAAATGTAAGCAGTAAGGAGTGCTCATAGTTAGCAGGTCAGACTGGGACCTGTGATAATAGAAGCTAGTTGTATCAAACTAACTGCTCTTACAGCAGTATAATTCTTCTGGTCTGGTTTATTAGAGCACTCTGGAGCAGCTCCACAGCCAGTTCCTGCTGGTTTTGGAGTCCCTGTCAGAGTTCTGGGATGTTCTGGATGAGATTGATAGCAAGACCTGGATTCTGGAACCGGAAAAACCATGTCACTCAGACACCACGAGGCGGATCGCCATTGGTACTGCTCCACACATCAGCAGATCTTGATGCCGCTTCACAGACCATAATACAACCAAATATTACAACCACCTAACTACCCACTGGTCTTTATAAGTGGATCTGTGTGTATGTGTGCAGGAAACAACGTCTCCATCAAAGTAGAGGTGGATCCCCGACACCCAAAGATGCTGCCAGAATGCTGCCTGCTAGGAGCAGAGCATGGTGGGTATGACCTGGGAGTCAAAGTGTGTTTGCAGGCAGCGCAAGAGCTCATCTGCAGTATTATAACCCCAAAACTAACTGACAATGATACAGCATGGGAAATACACAGTTATCAGGTGACATGCATGTGACAGTCACTAAGACGCCCACGTTCAAGCATTGCTTCTTGGACTTTAACTTAAATGAGTTCAATTAAAAAACAAAGTAGTAGTTTCATAAATGGGATCTTCCTGAGGCCTGTGCATCCTGCCTGTCTTCACACAATAACGTAGCAGCTGAGGATCAGATGAAGCAATAAAGTCTAAATTCTGTCGTTATTCAGATCAGATCGGTGAGAAGCTACGAGCTGTGAAAGAAAATAGCACTTTTTTTTTGCTCTCCACACATCTCTGGTTGTGTTGACTGTTGTGCGTTGTTGTGTCAGAGGATCTGCTTCCAGAGTGGCACATCTTCATTCCCAGCGCAGCAACACCGGAGCCAGTCAGCAGGCGAGCTCGGGCTCCAGTTTTCTATTTAAGTCCCCGTCAATTGTCGGCCATTGTTTCTGTAAACCCAAGGTCACGCGACTCCTAGCCTGTTGCCTAGCAATGCAACTCAAAAGATATTAAACACACGCACACTTCAGCCACCAAGACGGGAGGCAGGCAGCGACCCTCAAATACAGGGGGTCGCATAGAAATATTGCTTTTTGCATGTAGGAATAACAAACAGCGAGAGTGATGAGCGCTGCACGGAGACAAAGCTCCCCTGTGGAACGGCACAAGCAACCATGGTTCATATCTAACAGCGGTGACGCCGCTGTCTGTGCTGATCTGGGCCTTTGTCCAATAAGAGATGTTGTTTGAGGGTATGCAGTGCTTTTTTTTTTTTTTTTTTTTTTTTTTAAAAGGAAGTCTAATTTTCCAGGGCCTTATATACAGTGATAGTGTATCTGAAGCTGCTTGAAATGTGACTGCAGATCTAATTTAAGGCTGTTATTACTATTCTGATTTCCATCCAATTCCACATGATTTCTTGTGTTTTGTTTCAGTGGTGACTCCGCTGAGGAATAAGCTAAACGCTAACATGCACTTGTGGTAAGGTTTTCTCAGTCACTGAGCTTTCACATGCTAATTCAGCAGAATCTCTTTGAGCAGAAATTGAGCTCTGAATGTCACACACTTTCTGAAGAATATGGTGGATGTCATAGTACATCACATTATAATGTGATGTACTATGATATGATTTTTGCATTACTGTCAACAAATCAAATGGAAAAAAGCAAACCCATCAATACTTGCACAACACTTACTTATTATTTAACTATAAATAATAAGCAAGTGTTGTGGTTCCTATCAAAAACCGCTGTGAATGAAGAGCACATTCTGGACCTGCAGAGCATTCTCATCCACGTCTGCACCATCTATCTATCTTTCTTAGATTTAGCATCCTTTGGCTCATTATCTTTGACCTGCACAGAGAGCATTTTGAGCCACTCTCAGAGCAGTGAGCTGTTTTTAGATTAAAAGCTCAGAGGAACTCCCTGAATGGTACCTGCCCTTCACCAAACAGCACACAGGCCTGAGGCCTCGTCTACAAAAATATTAATTATGTATTTGAACTTAGGCCCTCTTGTCTGTTGTGGAAGTAGACACACAGCTGCAGACACCATGGAGTAGTTGTTCCAGCGTGAATATGTGACAAAACTGCATTCTGTGAAACTCCCAGATGAGAAAATTGCCCATAAGGTGTCTTTCACTACTGCCTCAATGGACCGACCACTTTTCCCACCTTCCAGGCTCTGGTTCCTGATTTCCTACCAGGTCATGTCGGTCCCCGGTATCCTGTGCTGTCACTGGCAGTCACTTCAGTCACCTCAAAGCTGAGAAAAGGTTATCTCAGGACCCACCTACTTCGTTTTGCCAACATTTTTGTCCTGTCTCACTCCCCCCAGTTCTTCTTGCTAAAAGGGAGTTTTTTCTTCCCACTGTCACCATGTGCCCATGTTTTATACAAGCATGTGTACTACGAAAGGGTAAAACACAAGAACAACTCATCTGTGGTGTTTGCAGCTTTTCCACCGTGTCCATAACAAAGTGTCATCCGTGTTTTAATTGTTGGTTTTGGTCTTTTCTTTATTATTTGTGAGCATATCTGCCATTCAAACTCCAATTCTTTTTATCTTTACATCCAGGAGCATTATCAGTGTCTAAGTGGATCCCTGCACAGAGAGCAGAGAACCATTTGATTAACACTCAGGGGAAGAAGGGAAAAAAGTCATTTCCAAATGAAGCTGGGTACAGATTTAAATTTCACCCCAGGTTTTAACATTTGCCTCCCTGCATGACACACATCTCAGTAAATTCCCCTCCACCACTGTACAGTCTGAGGCAGCTCAAATGTTCCTGCTATTTTTTTTTCTTACATTTTATATAGCAGTAGTGAAAGTCTCCTAATCATCCCCCAGTGTCTTTGCAGGCTCATTTGCATGTGGTTAATTAGTGTGTGAAGGAGCTGTCTGTGGTCTGCTGGCAGGAACCCGGACTCCAGCGTCTTGCACAACCTCCAGGATGTTTTGGAGATCGAATTCCCATCACCTGCCACCCACGAAAAATCTGTATGTCACATAGTTGCCCCATTTTCCATTTCAAACGTGTCCCTTCATCTGTGTGTGTGTGTGTGTGTGTGTGTGTGTGTGTGTGTGTGTGTTTACATCTCTGCATACATTCTCCTGTTTGAGCTCAGAGTTCTAAGGGGGCGGACATACACTGCTGCTTATTTTCCCGTTTCTTTCCGCATTTTTCTTTGTGTGTTTTGTTTTTCTTAGAGGTGGGCTCCGGTTCTCCTTTAATTGGGTTGTTTACAGATAAGATCATTAGAATAACAAAGATGGCAGAATTCTCTGCACTATCAAACCGCTTTAATCACGAAAAACCATTTGTCTCTCTCTCTTTTTTTTTTTTTTTTTTTTTTAAGCCCTCGTTTTTCTCCCCTCTCCTCTCTCCGGATGGGTTGAAAGGGTGTCCTGTTTATCCACTGTCGCCGCGGTGATTAATGCCTCCGCTTCATTAACATTCAGAGGAGTGCAAAAAAGTTGAGTTGACCAGATGTTGATTTTTTATTTTTTTTTTTCTTTCCTCTGACATCGTCTCTTTTAATGGATAGCTGCAGGAAAAACCCCCAAAGAAAACAGGAGTTACTCATTACACCAAAATGCAACGATGAGCAGGGAGAAAGGAGTTACGGGGTGACGTGTGGAGTGTGTGTGCTTTAGTGTGTGTGAGGACAGTTTGTGCCAACAAGTATGCTGCACATGCACATTCACTGCTCTCTGTCCGTGTAGAGTTTCAACCTTGAGTGTGGCATCTGCTATTCATATCGACTTGAAGCTGCCATCCCTGATCAGGTGTGTAATGACCCTCGCTGTGGGCAGCCCTTCCACCAGACTTGTCTCTATGAGGTATACACACACACACACACACACACACACACACACACACACAATTTGAGGTTTACAGCAGGGTTTCTTCCATTTTTAGATTGAACAATGAGATCAGACAGATGTGTTCACATCAGCTTTTTATAACAGATGAGAGGGAAAAAAATGCAAGCTGCATATAATGGCTCATCATTGGCCTTACATTAAAACTGGATATTAACTCAGTAAGTCTCAATGAAATATGTGTGTATGAACTATTTGACACGTTTGATGCAAGTTAATATGAAGGATTCAATAATGTTGTAGGCAACACAAAACCGAAAGCTTTTGAAACACGTCGGACTTCAGTGGATATGTATACATGTGTTATGTTTTAGGAACAAAAGGATGCAATATCATTTGATGGAAATGCAAATTATTAACCTACAGAAGGCTGAATTCGGAGGCATCCTGAAAATCACAGTGAACAAAAAATTAATACAGCAAGGTAGTCCATTTTGTAGCAGGTCCACACTAATGGTGCAACTGCCGATTCTGGTATTCTATGGCAAATGCAAATGTCATAGAATACCAGAATTGGGCTCCACTGGGGCACAGGGCCCACTGGAGGACGTCAGCTGTAAGATGACCCTCATGAAGTCTGTTTCTGTATTTGTGGCATGCAAGCAGATACCAGTCCTGCTGATGAGTTAAGGGCCTTCTACAGCCCTGTCTGCCCTCTGCTACTCAGATGACCAGATCAATGTCCTGGAAGTTAAACAGAAATTTTTTTTAAGGAGAATATAGACTATGTATATAAAGATTACAGATGGACCGATCCGATATTACGTATCTGTCTGATACTGACGTAAATTACTGGATCGAATATTGGAGGGAAATAAAAAAATGTAATCCGATCCATTAAATACCAAAAAAGCACCTCAAAAAACTTGCGACATGGCATAACTCGGCTCACTACCGTAGCACGTCGGAGCAAGCATTCCCACGTTAAGCTTAACAACAGATATATGGAGCGACTGCCTCGCCCTCTCCTGCTGCTATTTCAATCATCAAACTGATCAATGATCAGCTGATCGGCTTTTCTGTCGCGAGTCTGTCTCTTTGTTTGTTTATCGCCCACTTCGCGCCAGAAAGAGGAAACCAGCGGCTGAACAACAGCAGCACGTTTAAGCTTGATAAGCTGTTGTTAGAATTTATTTAATATTACTTTCTACACCAGGATCCTTTTCTACAGCTGACGGCTGGTAACTGTGCAGGGGCGGATCTAGCAAAGTTCAGCCAGGGGGGCCGATAGGGCATTAACAGGGAAAAGGGGGCACAAAGACATCCTTTTCTTTCTTATTCTCATTTAAAATGTCGAGCTTTTAATAAATAATTATCCGAATCTGACACCCAAAGTTTTAATCTGATGTAAAATGTATAGAAGTCCATTACTGTATATAGTAACTGTTAAGTCTAATATACCCCAGTAAGCTATAGTACTTTTTCCTTTGGGAAGGTACCATCTGTGCAGTCTGCAATTTTGTTGAAGAAAGATGTTGTATGTATTTAATTACTCTTGAAAAATAATTGATTTCTGTGCATTTTTTTTCACACTGCATCAAATTAAAGTTGATTACGTCGATTAAGCATCATGAGGTGGAGGGTGGGGGGTGGTTCCCCATTTTTTTTTTTTTTTTTGCTGGGAGTTTTAGAACCCCACTAGTTAGGTTGCTTACTCTTTAAAATACCAGAATAGGGAGGATGGTGCAGGTTTAAGTTTTTTAGACTGATCAGTATTGCTGAACTATAAAATATTTTGAGTGCAGTGTATTTTTTGCATACAGGTATAACAGAATAGCTTTAGTGTTTGTGTTTTTTTACTTGAGTATGAACTTATACAAAAAGCAGCAAGATATTTAAAAAAAACTGTTTTATTGATTAAAAAAAACACTATATCGGATTCATATCGGTATGGGACATAAAGTGGTATCGTGCCATCTCTAATAAAGATGTCTGACATGACAACAGCCCAGATGTCAAGCCACAGTGATATGACTTATTACGGAAATGTTTTTTATATATAGCTGACATATCTTGATATAGAAATATTCAAGTTGAATAATCTTTGCTGTCATACAGTATGTGATTTCTCAAGAATAAAATGACATAACAGCGGTCAGTGGAAACCAAAATTATCAAGTCTTTTTTTTTTTTTTTTTTCTTTGAGCAATGGATATATTCATGGAAGCTACTTTGGGTTGTTTCCCTATTCAAAGGCTCACCACAGCAAGTAGGTTGGACCTGATGGTCTTCCTGATGCAAAAGGATTTGTTTGTTTGTTAGATGAGCGTGGAAACCACCACACTGTATAATTATGACTTTTTGAAAAAGCATGTGTGGCTGTATGTGGGTAAAAAACTGAGCATGAACTCACTGCTTAGGATGTATGGGTTCATATGACATGTGCCCAACAACTAGACTGTCACATCACCCATATTATAATCTCAGAAAGTTTAAGATTTACCCCGGACTACTTCAAAGCTACAACATGACCAAAAAACTGATCTGGTTATAATAATTAAAAAAAATCCCACTTCTTCTCAAGTCCCTCAGGACCACCAGCATGCCTCTGGGACACAATTCTCCATTTTTGACTTGAGTTTACAGTGCTCCCTCCTCAAACACTGTAAGGGTTCCTCCTGAGTAGTGGACACAGTTATAAACATCTATTTCATTTATTTGCTTAAATGAACAAAGTTTTGCGCATTACAGTTGCCATTTTCACTCAGTCATAATACAAAGCCTTATCCTGTTGCCTTCAGTGAGCTGCAGGTACAGTAAACATGCACATGAATACAGATTCCCCTTTGAGGACATACATATTGTAAACAGTGTTTCTAAACAGCATTTAATTTAATCAGGCACAAACGATTTGTGTTCATTAGCCATCAGTGTTTTAGTGTTTCAACAGGTGGGCTGCTCAAGGTGAGTGACAGTCAGATATGATCAAAGGTAGAACTGGACTAGCGCAGCCTTACGACACACAGGAAATGAGCACAGATGACTCTGTTTGGACTCTGTCCTCGGTGACATGCTGCACGGCCAGATATCGTTGAAGCTCAGAAACAAATCGCAGGACTCTAATCGACTTAAAAGAGCCCTTCAATGCTTCAAGGGTGCTGGATAATCTTAAACATAGCTGTACAGAGTGTATATTGAAAGTGCTGTTATGAGCCACACATCAGATTCAAGGTAATGATTTGATCTTTTCTCTTCAGTGGCTGCGAGCGCTGCACTCCAGCAGGCAGAGCTTCAACATTGTTTTTGGAGAGTGTCCTTACTGCAGTAAGGTATGTGTGTGCCTCACAGTGTGACTGACAGCTGCCTTCAGAAAGCCCTCAATAGACATTCAGCTTATTAATTAGCATGCCTCTATACATCCTGTAGCCTTTTCTTCTGCCACTGCGCTTTCAACAATGTGCTGCATTCATACACTTTGACTGAAGCTACTCCTCGTCTGATAAAGGAGTAAGCGTGTGATACTGCATGTCTGTGAATGCAGCTCGCCACCGATTCAAAGTCAAAGACGGTTTTATTTGAGCGTGTGAGTTGCAGTCAGAAACGAGAGCCCCCTTCATCTTTTTATCATAAAGAAATCTTTCATCGCATGTTTACCTTTACAGAACATCTAATAGGCAGAATAAACTGAGGCTTGTCCTTCTATTTCAGCCCATCACTGTGAAAATGGCAGCCCAGAAGTCCTGATGAGAGGCTTTGTGTTCCCGGCTGCTCCATCTCCACTTTGGGAAGGAGCTTTGAAAGGAGCTGTTAAAACTCGTCGATCCATTAGCTCCTCAAAGGGGCTTCAATGTACTTTGGCAAACTCTGACAACAGCAAGCAGTAAAAGAAAGGCGCCCAGAAAGAGGAACCAGGACGTCAGCCATTCACTCCATTGGGGACCGGCTTCAGGACTTGAGTTTTTGGGAACAGACTCTTCCCATTTACCCAAAGCATCTCTGTAGTAGAGCTGGCTGTACACCGCTCTCTGGTGTGTGTGTGTTTGCCTGTCCATGTCACGGTTTGCTCGCTCTTCTTTTCTCCTTTGTGGGAAGACTCGGCGCTCCATTCTCGCTGAGATCAGGGGCACGTCATCTGTTTTGCTGCTTGTCCTTGTGGGGTTACGTTTCTGTTAAAGAAGGTAATTCAAGTGTGTGCACTTTGAAGCATTTAGGTGTCAACTTTCAATTCTGCTTTTTCTTTGTAACCTTTAGAAATCTGGAGGAACAACCTAACTGAAAAGTCTACAGCACATCGTAAAGATTTAGTCAGGTGTAAATAGTTGTTTTGTAGCCTTTAGTGTAAAACAGGTTCAAACTGCCCAAGCTGTGGCCTCACACCTGTTTGGGTTGAGCTCTGGGCTTTACTGGAGGACTTCTGAGATCACGTGCAGCAATGGGTTTGGGCCTTTCTTCCTCTTCCTCACTGTCAATGTCTTCATAACTGCACACAGGCCTTTGCCTCGGGGACCTTCTGACAGCAGGGAGAACTTCTTCCTTCTATATTCAAACAAATAAAAGGCAGTTTGACCAATCAGGAACTTGATCATTTATTTGACAGTGAAATTTAGTATTTTAAACAGCCACAGCTCTCAGGTGCATTACAGGTAGAGGGATGAACACATCAAAGTACAACATCTAATGGCAAACGCACAAGAACCCAGGGTGCTGTGTTGTCTGCACTGTTCCACCACTGATTTTTAGCTGTGGGTAACCCCTGCCTGTCCAGATTCATAATAAAACAAAAACACTAGCCAAATTATTCTTCATCTTCATAACGTGCTCATAGTGGAATCCATAGGGGACAAAATCCACTAACCAACCAATCGAGGCAGCAGTGAACAGCTCCTGTTTTATGAGGTAAAATGACTGTTTTTGTCAGTGGAGGCTGGTGGAGTGTAATGGCTTGTCTGACAGCAGGTAAAGCAGTAAGAATGTTCTAATGTTGGCGTCTACTTAAACCCATATTGGTTCTTTGAGGTGTGTAAAATCTGTGCCTGATGACTGTGTCCACAGCAGCGTGAGGTTTTAGATTCAGGCTCTTGTCTGTGTGGGAGATCACTTCAAAGAAACCAAATTATAACCTGCTGAGTGAAAACAGTTTACCCACGTATTACTTTTAACACAGAAATATACAACACAGTTCTGCAGCTCCTGACTGAGAAACCAACTGCTTTTATGCATGACCTGCAATATTACACATCGTACGTCTCCTGCTGATCACTCTGTTTTAACAAAGTGCCTGTGACAGATATTTGAATGTCATTCTGTCTAAAAATACTAATTTTTGATCCATTTTGTGTAAATCTTCCAGTGTTTCACCTTGAATATATTACATGAGAAGTTTGTAACTTCATTTTTCAGATTTCTTTTTAATGCAGTGTGTTTTGTGTGCAAAGGTCTTAAAAGTAGCACAAAGGCTGAAAAATGCTGGACAGTAATTTACTCAGAGTTTGGATGCCTTGTGGTGTTCATGTCATCTTGTACACACAGAGGTGCAACATCAGGTCAGTCAAAGCTGACCTCATCATTAGGTTAACTCCGGCTTCAGCTGTAGTCTCTGATCTTTCTTTTAGACACTTTAGCAGGAAGCAGAAATGTCACACAGTAAACTGTTACACAAGCTTCTGAACCCTTCTGATTTAATATTCCAGTGTATTTCAAATCTAGTTTCAAAGTTATTTTTGTATTTACAAGAGATGTTAAAATGGGACTCGGGTTATGTTGTCTCAGCATACTGTTGCATAAAGGGTGACAGTTAAGGTGTTTGAGGCCTTACCTGTTCTGACAGAGGTTTATTGATGGGTGGTCCTCTGATGTAGCCAGCTGGCACTGCTTTGGACTTTGCGCCTTCATGGACTTCATCATGGTCCTGTAGAGGTGCAGCTTTGGCTCTAGAGACTCCGCTCGCTCCTCCTGCTTTCTGCTGACGGAAACAAAAAGCAGTTTTATTATCTCTGTGATGGCTGATGTGAGGCCGACACGACTGCTTTCTAACTGACCTCATTTCAGTCACAACATTATCTGCGAGCTTATTTCTCCTCCTTTAATGCAACGCAGCTGGAGGATAGATTGGGTCAGATATGAGATCCTGCCTTCTTCAGTGTACGAAGCTATACAGTGCAATTTAGTTCAGTGTTCTGCGTTTACTTCACCGTGTGTCACCTGCTAGCAGGAGAGCTAACATAGCATTAGCTGACGCTAGACAAGCATCAGCAGTTTGTCTCAGATGAAGGTAAGGCTTTCACTGTCCACTTCCTCATCTCAGCTACTGACTCTCAGTTTGTTTCTTTTACTGGACTGTTACTGTTGTCAAGTCCAAAATAAATACTCAAACTCAATACCAATATCCAGGAGAATACACAGTCACATTTTTCATGTTACACATAGGCAGAACTGATAATATTTGCTGCCTGATGCCAGCACCAACATTATCACTACAAAAGTTGCTGCTGAGTCCAGATTCTGTGTGAAGCCTCAGTCTAAAGGCCATTTCCTCTGAACTCCTGATCTACAGCTGTGCATGCTTTGCTCCTATGTCTTTTAATGTCACGTGAAATCTCTTTACCCCATAAGCCCATCTTTGAACTGTCTTCCTTAAATAAAACTTTGCCTCACTACAAAACTATAATCCTCCATAAAATAATTCCATATTTATCCAACACTAGTGGCAAATGATTGTGTGAACATACCCATTCAGTGGCCTTTATCTCAGCTGACATTTACTCTCCTCACTAAACCGCCTGTAAATGGCCACTTCTGTTTAACTAGGGATCAAACTGGCCAGCACTTTAGCATGGAAATTAAATGACACAAGGAGAGGAGAGGAAATCAGGAGCATAATTGGAGACACCCTGTGCTCTGTAGTGTGTGTCATCAACTCCTTCAAATTGGGCCGTTGATAGTAGGGGGGGTCAAGAAGTTATTCTGTTAAATTGAGGCAGAATCGCAGCCCTCCAGCTTCAGACCTGACCACCTCTAGTTCACATGCTCGTTGGGGCAGGTTAGCCCTCCCTTTCACTGCTGTCACAATTTAGCACTCAGGGTTAAGAGACTGAGCTGGGGAAATGAGGATCTTTGTGGCCAAACACTTAAGTAGTTGAATGTTGACTGAATGGTAAAATTCTGTCAATTATCACCAGTCTTAGATCTAATTTTTTTGGTGTATTCTCAGCTTCTGTGTCATAGTGGTTATTCTCCGATGCACGAGAAACATTTTAAGGAGGGCCAGTCAATGGTGAGAGTAATCAGACCATCACATCACAAAGATTCCCACTGGGGTTAAAGCCAGCAGTCTGTGGTGGTGAATCATACTTTCATAATCTGCCTGACGAATCCTGGCGTTGTCATCTTGGAATACGCCTGTGCCTGTGAAGTGACCACACCCGCTGAGAAAGTGAGCTGCTATAGACAGATGTCCAACTGAGCCAACATTTCAGTAAGAAGCCAAATACCTACTGGAGGATGAAGGTGGGTTCACAGGATTTCAGTGCATAAAGGAAAAGATGTCAGTGGTGCCAAATTTTTTCCACACCATCTCACAGGTTTTGAGTCCTCACCTTTTCCTTGGCTCGAGGATCTTTGGTGGGCGATTCCCCTGCAGCTCCCTGTGGCTTGGACAAATCAAGTCCTCCCCTGACAGCACTGCCCCACAGGTTTTTAAGATACTGGTAATCGGGCTTCTCTTGGTAGCCCAGTTTGTTCACATAAAGGAGGAATTTGGCCACCTCATCTGAAGACAGGAGCAGAGTGGACATCAAGAATCAGATATGTTAAGTGATACTGATAGTGATTTGATTAAATCTGGTTGGATTTTTACAAAGTTACTATTCCAGAAAGTGTGCATCTTCAGAAAATGAAGCACCCTGTATATTTTTGAGTGTGTGTGTCTATGTGTGTGGTGGTATCTCTCCGCAGAGGAGATCAAGCGAGCACGTGGCTAAGGACCTGCATGTGTGGAAGTGTCATACTCAGTCAGTCCTGATGCATCACACACTGGCCAGGTGACATGTCTGGCACATACTGCAGTAGCACGGTGACACACACACACACACACACACAGGGTTGATGCATACCCCAGCTCTTATCTGTGGCGGGCAGCCGGGCTTTGTCAGCAGAGGAGAATCTAGTCCCAACCATACATCACACACCGAGCCATAGCACAGGTGTGACCTCTCCTTATAAAGAGGAGAGATAAAACACGACTAACTTTGAAAGGCATGTCAATGGGACAGCTGTTTAATTGCTACAAAGTTATTCTGGAGCTTCAGGTGAGAGAAAAGGAGACAGTGTTTTATTCTGGGTGGGACATTTTCATGTAGCCTGGACTGTCACAGCCTCGTCTCTTCTTATAATCCAGTTTAAAGATTGTCTTCACTTCAGGCATTTTTAAGCCAAACTAAGTTTAGCCTCTTCATTGAGCTCAGCAAATAACCACACAGCTACACCAAGTTTATGTGTCACGCGTCATCATTTTCACCCAGCTAGCAAAGGATTTTGCACTCTTTGCATTATTAACGTACTGGAATCTTAATTTACGATGGGAATCTAAGGTCACAACACCAAACTGTAAATATTCGGCCATGCCGCTTAATCTTTGAAGTCAGGAGTATAAAGTCAAGCAGTTAGCCACACAATTTGCCTACACAGTGCGTAAAAGTCACCCACACTGTGTTGACTCAGTTCTTGGATCAGATTCCAAGCAGCATGTGGAAGAATACAGAAACACCTGTAGAGTTGGGCTGTAGCTATATTCCATTAGACCTGAACTTGCCTTCAGTATATCTCTATAAGTAAAAAATCTTTGAAATAGTCCATTTGTAGAGAAAATATAAGTAATGACATCATTCTAATGACTAGAAAAGTCGTCATCTTAGATATGTTGTTTCTACATTAACACGTACTGATTTAAAAAAATAAAGAAGTGCTGCTCTGTCTAATCTTGTATTCTTATTAACAGAGACTCTCAGTAAACCCAGAGCCCAAAAGAAGATTTTTCTCTTCCCCTCCAAAGGCTTGTAGTTTTACTTTCAAATTCTCTCGTTAACCTGAGAAGTGGAGAACAAGTTCGCTAACCTGAAGATGCCCTTTGGCCTTGGCTTACCTGTGCTGGCTCCGCTCACTGACAGCTGCTGGACTGAATGTGGCAGATTATCCATCAGTCTGAGAGAAGAAGTGAAAACAGAAGAGGTGAGAACAGAAAAGATCTGAGAGATGGACTCGGGCAGAGCAGAAGAACGAGTTGAAATGAAGCCAAAGCACACAACATTAGTTTTTCTCACTCTGACATCAACTACACACACTCAACATAATTATTAGGAGTAGATTATGTATGCAACACTGCTGTGGAGTACATTCCATATATATCTAGCCTCATATCAGACAGAGCTGTTAAGTCATTACACTCTTATTTGCACTTGTAGTCTTTGTTTCTTTTTCATTAAATTTAAAAAGAATTAATGGAAACTTTAAAAGACCATAAAAACCTGGAGAACTATTGCTGAAGACCTCATTAAAAATTACAAGAAAGTCTTGTCTTATAGAAAGCTCACCCAGAGATAAGGAAATTCTGGGTGGCTCAAGACTTTTGCACAGTACTGAAGCAGAGGAGACTTGGCAGCCACCCTAGCATGAATCCAAGCTCCAATCAAAATGAATGAGAGCTCCATAACTCTAAAAGCACACAGTAAAATCTGCCCTCAGGTATAACTTCAACAACAGACAAGAAAACTTATCCTGTTTAATGAAATGCGCTCAAGCAGTGTCCTGTAAGCGAAACAGACTCAAAGCTTTGATATAATTTTACCACTCCTTAAACCAGACAGGTGGACTGGGTGATGTCTGGGTGGACATCATTAAAACAGACTACACCTATGCTATGCTGCACATGCTTCTTTAAGGCAGAAACAGGAAGAAAGGTAGTAACGATTTATAGTTATGTTAATAAGTGAAATTCCAGTATCAGACTGTGTGTGTGTGGTACTATATGTTGTACTGTTAGAGCAACAGATGCTGCAATGCAATTATTATAATTTAATTTCACTACAGAAATCTGCGACATCAGTCAACAGCTTTTCATGGCAATAAAGAGACTAATCCAGAAAAAAAGATGTTTAAAATCTTCCATCCTTCTGTAGAGAGTACCCGGATACACGGTCAGTCTCAGTTACTCCCTACCTGGTCTTTGCCTCCTGGACCTGAGTTGGATTTTTGAGGACGTCGTCCCAAGGCAGAGACCCACATAACCAGTGAAGGAGACAGAAACCCAAAATTTGGAGGTCACCACGTCTAGATGCCGCTGTAGAGGAAGAAAAATGAGATGATGGTGACGGTGCAGTACTGCTAGCATAATTCTATAAAGACAATTTAAAGAAGACAATGAAAAAGTAGAAGCACGTAAGTCCGTAGTTAGAAAATATTGCTGTTTGTCGTTCAATCAAATAGTTGGGTTTTTTTTTCCTGTAGCATAGCCGAGGTTGGACACAAGTACTCTTAAATTTTGAGGTTAAAGCTAACACAGTAGAAATCAATCAAAAAGGCTGAAGCACAGATACTAATTCTTACACTGTGTCATCTCTCAGTGGGTTATTTTGTTTGGCCAAACAGGATGGAAACTTATCAAGACAAGAAAGTGTATATCAACTAGATTCCTCTTTTCAATTACAGTCTCTATGTGAGATTGAATACTGTGTTATACCATCATGATGACTTTTTGGTGGGTGGGTTCAGCTTCTACTTCCAAATGGACTTGTGTAGCTTCCCACACTTACTATGATTAAAAAACCCTTCTGGAGGATTCCTGCTGACTTATTTGGTCATTTTTTCTTTAGGATCTTTAAATGAAAAAAAAAAAAAAAACAAACCTGTGCGTCATCCAGACACTCAAAGTAAAACTTCAATGACTGGTTGTAACACACATCTCAGTTCAAATCACTACCACATGTTACAGAAGTCAACAGTAGTGTACTGCTGACCCCATCTGTGCTCTTCCAGTCTGCTAACAGAAACATTGTTTTGTTTTTTTAAATGGTGGAACTGATTTCACTTTAGTCTGAAACTGGTGGGAAAGTGAAAGGCAGATCACAGGCTCTCTATATAAAAGTCTGTATTTAAAAGATGGACACAGCCACCATGACATCACCCAATTGGTTTCGGACTCCACATCTTTAAGCACCAACACTAGTGGTTTGACTGCAACATGTTGGTTTTTTGAAGCCAAAAGTGACACATGGTCAATCAGTGGGACATAACAGACTGATTACTAGAATATATTCATCAAAACTAAAGGACAAGCTTCCAGGAAATATTGTTTGTCTGATAGACTGCTTAACTACAGACACGAGAGCACAATCGAGTGAAGTGACTTAAATTAGCAGAGTTGAAACCCTGCAGGGGGCACAGCCGGCTGTGTCGGCACACCTGATAACTCCAAGGTGAGACATGAAAACGATTTAAAAGCTCGTACCCTCAACAGTTGTTATCAAGGAGGAACCAATCTAAAGAGTACAAAATATGTGTCTCACACCAGACTGTAAAAATGCTTTACATTGCTGGTAAGCTCGGCATTTAAACATTGGAGTCTGTGGGGACTGACTCCGTGTTCAAGCGTGCCTCAGATGGCTGTCAGAGGAACTGGAGTTCTGGCGCTTCCACACTTCATTTTTTAGATGGGGCGATCGTGGCTCAAGAGTTGGGAGTTCACCTTGCAATCGGAAGGTTGCCGGTTCGAGCCCCGGCTCGGACAGTCTCGGTCGTTGTGTCCTTGGGCAAGACACTTCACCCGTTGCCTACTGGTGGTGGTGGTCAGTGTCCGGCAGCCTCGCCTCTGTCAGTGCGCCCCAGGGCGGCTGTGGCTTGCCATCACCAGTGTGTGAATGGGTGGATGACTGGATATGTAAAGCGCTTTGGGGTCCTTTAAAGCGCTATATAAATACAGGCCATTTACCATTTTCCCAAAGGAAAAAGTACTATAGCTTACTGGGGTATATTAGACTTAATAGTTACTATATACAGTAATGGACTTCTGTACATTTTACATCAGATTAAAACTTTGGGTGTAAGATTCGGATAATTATTTATTAAAAGCTCGACATTTTAAATGAGAATAAGAAAGAAAAGTATGTTTCTGTGCCCCCTTTTCCCTGTTCATGCCCTATCGGCCCCCCTGGCTGAAGTTTGCTAGATCCGCCCCTGCACGGTTACCAGCCGTCAGCTGTAGAAAAGGATCCTGGTGTAGAAAGTAATATTAAATAAATTCTAACAACAGATTATCAAGCTTAAACGTGCTGCTGTTGTTCAGCCGCTGGTTTCCTCTTTCTGGCGCGAAGTGGGCGATAAACAAGCAAGAGAGACGGACTCGCGGCAGAAAAGCCGATCAGCTGATCATTGATCAGTTTGATGATTGAAATAGCAGCAGGAGAGGGCGAGGCAGTCGCTCCATATATCTGTTGTTAAGCTTAATGCAGGAATGCTTTACAAACATTCAGAGATGAACTTACACACTTGTTTTACTTCTCTCTGAGAGAACTTCCTCGGAGATGAAATGCCAGATTTCAGGCTACAAATACACACAGCCGCTCTATCACATGAGCACACTGCTCCGACGTGCTACGGTTATGAGCCGAGTTACGCCATGTCGCAAGTTTTTTGATGTGCTTTTTTGATATTTAATGGATCGGATTACATTTTTTATTTCCCTCCGATATCCGATCCAGTAATTTACGTCAGTATCGGACCGATACGTAATATCGGATCAGTCCATCTCTACTATAGAGTACAATTAGAGTGGATCAGTTGCTGACTTTAAAGAACTATTGTTCTCAATATGTGCCTTAGACCTAAGAGTCCTGTAATCAGCCATCTCAGCACTGTAAATATCCCAACACAAAAAAAGTTTCCACAAACCATAACCAGGGATCTGAACGGCACAAGTTGATGTTAGGGAACTAAATAGATTTTACAAGTGTGGCTTCCCATGTACTAAAGCAGTGGTGTCAAACTCAAATACACAGTGGGCCAAAATTCAAAACTGGAACAAAGTCGCGGGCTAACACTAATATTTATTGAAAAACAAAATCTTCCTCCAGATATAAGAATGAATCTTTTCTTATGGACTCAAACAAGTTTTGCTGAAAAACTTAATATGGAACAAGCAAAGCTTAATACTAAACGATATATATATTAGCTGTATAATACCAGTAGGCCAGCTCTAATAGTAATTTGGTATGGCTTCGCGGGCCAAATGTAATTAGGCTGCGGGCCAAATTTGGCCCGCGGGCCAGAGTTTGACACCTATGTACTAAAGCTTCTTTAAGAACAAGTCCAGACTGTGTTTGTGTCTTATTGTGGTTGTGTGTGTGACTGCATGAGTCTACATTAATGTGTGAGGTCTATCAATATTTAGCGACCAAGTCCATCCAGAGGGGTCGAGCCCAAGGGTTTTAGCAGCTCAATACTGTAACAGCCGCCACACGTCTCGGGAGAAATTACCTATCGACTGACTCCATCAGAGGGGAGAAATCTCCTCCCTGAGTCGCAGCCAGCATTGATCCTCTCCAGCCAATAGTCTGGTCTAAGGAGGAAAGCGTGGTCACTGGCACAGAAGACCACATTATGTGGGATGGGAGGGCAGTAATCTGACAACGTGCAAATTCTTGAAACGTAAGTATTCAAATGTACGAATGCAAGGTTACATCTTCAAGATGAAGATGGGCACAGATCACCTATAAGTACTAAACATTTCAAGGAAACATTGTTGTGTCTGAGTCAGAAACTGCAAGGCTAGCATAGAATACTAAAGTGGACCCAGCAGGAAGTCTAAATAATCAGTGAGGCTGGTCAGAACAGGAGTAGTGGTGAAAGACTGGATGTATAGAAAGGGGGTTGAGAAAAGAGGTGTTAGATAATGCCTCCCACCCAACAGCATGTGCCGTTTCTATGGAGTATTTAAGAAAAGATTATATGGATATACCACACACACACACACACACACACACACATATATATTAGGAGTACAACGATACTCATATCGATATTGAACCGTTCGATACAGTGCTTTCGGTTCGGTACGCATATGTATCGAACAATACAACATTTTTTATTTATTTTATCAACTTTTCTTCTGACGATGCAGTCTTTGTTGAGCGCTCAGTGGATCTGCGTTCAACTACTCTGCCTAGGCTGCACTATCGAGTGCAGATCCACTGAGCGCAGCGCAAGCTAGCAAGACAGAAGCTAAGCTTGTTGCAACATGGCAACTGCCTCAATGCTACCCGAAATTGAACCTCCCCCACTCTCATTCAGATCTGGCGTTTGGAACCATCTTGGTTTTCATGTGAAGTATGACCCTGATGGACAAAAGTAAAACAGTATGTCGGATGTGTCACGCAATGCTCAATTTGTGGTTAGCTTGTTAACGTGTTGACGCCGTCCAGCCCCAAGCACGGGGCGATCCGCGGTAACTTGTTAACGGAGATTTGCCGTGTTATGGCATTAATGTCATTTTAACGAGATTAGCGCTGACAGCACTACTGGGAACACAACGAGTATCACTGCACATTTACACCGACATCATCCTAGTGCAAAGACAAGTGGAAGCAGACAAAAACAACAAGCACGCATGCTACAAACTTTACCCGAGTCATTTAGACAGCCGTTTGGCCGCGTTAGCACACGAGTCTCCTTATGGGGACCCGATCTGTTTAATATGTTGTTGAATATAGCCCAGAAGAAGCGTATAGTATAGCTTTTATTTTGGAAAGAGCCATTTCTCTGTAATAAACTCTCTTTTCCAAAGATGAGTGATTTCTCAATCAGATAGATTTATTTTTTTATTTTGTTGTTTCAGCAACATTACATTTAAAAACTGTACTTTTGAGTTAAAATATATATTTATAATTTTAATAAATGACAAATTGAAAAGGCATGAACATTTTTTTTGTACCGAAAAAATATCGAACCGTGACACCAAAGTATCGAACCGAATCGTGAATTTTGTGTATCGTTGGACCCCTAATAAAAAAATAAAAAAAATTATTATTTATATTTATTTATATATATATATATATATATATATATATATATATATATATATATATATATATATATATATATATATATATATATATATATATATATATATATATATATATATATATATATATATATATATATATATATATGAGGCAGATACCGTCTTTTCCACCTGTTTTGATATTTTTCAAACCTTAATGTTTGAGTGCTTGAGAACAGGTTCAAAGAAAGTGCACTCTGACAGCCTAATCTAGCAGCAGCTGACTCTGGTTTACACAAATGTTCCAGTCTCAATAAATTTGAGATTTATTGAGATACACACCCTGTGTATGGGTAGTCTCAGTCTATAGGCTGTATAATACCTTTTGAAAACCCCGGGAACTACTCTGATAGCTACCCAACTGTCTTTATTGATGTATACTAAGGTGTCAAAACTTGTCATTAAGGATAAAGGGAAAGTTAACAAATTTCATCTTCATGGGGGAAAGGGTTAAAGAGTTCAGAATTTAAAATATTTTTTCACACATGATTTCATTTTTAATTTAGTCTTTGTTAAAATAAGCAAACCTGGGAAAGACGGGATATATTATAAAGTCCTAAATAAAGATGACTTCAATGACTTAAAATGGTAGAACCAGTCCTGAATAACATCTTTAATGGCTACTTTTTAAACAAAACAGATATGCACAAAGCCACAGAGAAAACAGAAGAAAGAGCAATCCAACATTTAAGAAACTGTCGTCATGTGCCACGCTTCATCTCAACAACTCTGATAACAAGAGTTAGATGCGTTTGCCCTTGTGGGTGTAAAGTGTGCATTAAGTCAGTGTTACACTGAGGCTGCCTATTGTTGTAAATAATTACACAGCCCTCCATAGATACCAGGAGCCAGCTGAAAGGGAATAAAGATGAAAAATACATGTGATACTGACACTAGAAATAAGTGTTGCAACTTCCAGAGTGCTATAATAGATTAACAATTAAAAAGACAACAGCTACAGTAAGTGCTGCAGACCTTTGTGTATTCTGTTATCGCAGTTCAAAATAGCATTTTGTGTGTCTGCTCCTCTGTATTCATGTAAGCATTTCCCCTCATACTGTCCTCAACAGCACAAGACAGAACAGAGACAGCTGCATCTGAGTACATACCATCACATATAAACACTTACTCAACGGAAGATTGGACACAACATAAATACGCAAGTATCGTGCATACGTAGCATTCTTGGCATACACATGCATTCTCTACATGCTTTAGACAGGGAGGTGAGGAAGTGATGCTGTTGTTGTCAATTATCTCCTATTGTTATTCAGATTCTCTAAAGCACGCTGCGGTGTCACACTCTTAACCCTTCTGCTTCACAGTCTTGTCTTTCAGAGACGGTCTTCTGTCTGCCGACCGCCCACCGAATGGCGGTAATTACACTTTTTAACTCCAAGTTCATAGGCCGGCACTCGTCACCATGGTAACCTGTCAACATCTTTGTGGGGATTGTTGCCATCAGGGCATAGAAGGGTCAAGCTCTTAAACTATATCTCCAAGAGCAGTCACATGTACTCTAACACTTACCGGTCCAGCTAAGCAGGTATTAAATATAACAATATCTAGAATGTTAAGCATGTCGAATTTTTGTGTAGCTCAGGCACCAGTCAAAAAAAAAACAAAAAACAAAAAAAAAAAACTTTTTTATTGCTGTTGGCTCTAAGAGTCGCTTGATGTTGTCACTTTACGTTTTTTCGGAGAAATCAAGTTTAACGAAGCGGAAACACCAAAAAATTAGTCCAACTTGGAAGTGCCCAAAAATGCAGTTCTTGGAGAGGTTGTTTGAGACTGGCGACAAAAATCGAGTCCAGTGTAAAATGTCAAACCACACACCATTAAAAAGCATGTTTACAGCCTGGTACAAGAAGTGGCTTTGGCTTCTATGGGTAGTTTCTTCCTTCAATAAACAGCTATAGACTATGTGCAACTTAGCATATGCTACTTCCGGTGGGGAAACTCCTGTAGGGCGCTTTGTTTCCAGTGTGATATTCGTGTCTTGTTTACGGTCGGGTTTTCCAAAAAAAGTCAACCAAATGGACGAATCAAGCAGCGATTTACATTTCTCAAGTTGTCTTGGGCATTTACCGAATATATCTGTAGATGATGTTCGTCGACTTGTCGATATTTTTCCCTCGTGCCTCAGAGCAAAAGAGAGAAAGGATTGAAATTTCTCAGTATTTGTATATAGAGTTCCCTCATTTATCGCGGATGTTATGTTCTAAAAAATAACCAGGGATAGGTGTTTAAACACTCTCAAAGTTCAAAGCTTTGTAAAAAAAAAAACAAAAAAAAAAACAAAACAAAGGCCATTATAGAATGAAACCAAAGATCAAAACCTGTTTTCAGTCCCAAACATTTATTTGAGAAATAAACCTACAGTATATTTGTTTTCCTATAAATAATAATGACAGATTTTAGAACTAATGAATTTAACTTTAAGCTTAATTGCTTAAATTAAGCTTAATGCACCTTATAATCCGGTGCGCGGTATGGTTAAAAAAAATAAAAATTTAAAAATTTAAAAAATACGGTAACTGCTACCTTCCTTTAGCATGTCCAGAAGTCCAACTTTTTGTGCGACGGTTAGCATCTTCCTCTGCCTTTTGGGTGCTACCGCAGGTGCAAAACATTTCATCGACATTGTTGTGTTTGTTGGGGAGAAAACTTACAAACATACAGTACAGCACTTCAGAGTCACATTGCTAGTGATCGATGTAGCGATTCTGTACTGTACAGGAGAGCACGGCTGGGGCTTCCTCCTGGTGGGACATGCCCGGAAAACCTCGCCCAGAAGGCGCCCAGGAGGCATCCTTGTCAGATGCCCGAACCACCTCAACTGGCTCCTTTCGATGTGGAGGAGCAGCGGCTCTACTCTGAGCCCCTCCCGAATGGCCGAATTTCTCACCCTATCTCTAAGGGAGAGGCCAGCCATTAACGCAGCTTAGTAACCAAGCTTGCTAGCACTTGCTGAAAACTCAAGACATCTTATTTAGATTAACAGGTGAGATGCACGAGTCGAGAAATCAATGAGAGAATTAACCGTCTCTATATCTAGCTTTTCTTTACAGTCTCTGGTCCTGATATGTGACCAGTTAATTATTCTTTGGATTTCTTTTCTAACAATTAAGTACCTGAAAAGTTTGTAAGTACCAAACTAGAATGTGTGTTAAACTGTGTCTTGATTTAAAAAAAAAAGCAAAAAAAAAGCAAAAAAAAAAAAAAAAAAAAAAAAAAGCTTAAAGACAAAATATTATCAAGAAAGTTAATAAGTAATTTGCTTGCCAGATACCAACTAAAAGAAAAGAAAAATGTGGGAAAAAAACAGTATCTTTCTTTCTTCTGCGCCTTCTTTTCCCTCTTCTAAACATTTTACAGTTGACATGCTTTTCATGTGATAGGTTTTGCTGACAGGACACAATCTGAACCTCTTTCAATTATCGATTATGCTGATAGAAACTCTCCCATGGAGATTAGGCAGTCTGAGCCATGCTAACTCACAATATTGAACCAGTGGGTAGTGGAGTTGGTCGGTGTGGAGCTCACAGGGGTTATCTGTGACTTGCTCTAACCAAACATCAAAGCCCTTAATTAATGGGGGGATGAAAACACGATGCAGGTTATGACTTTAGCTAATTAGGGAATTGTTAAACAGAGATGGTGCTGGGGAATTCAGCAGGGGCCGCGGATGGAGAATCGATGGTCAATGAGGAAAGGGAGCCGGTAGGCAATTTGCCAGTTAATGTGTTCCCAATACCAGCAAGGAAGCCAGACGGTGCTCAAGTGGACACTACTTTACATCTATTGATAAAGACGGAAAGAATAGACATTATAGTAGCCTTAGTAAAGATAACGTAAAGCACTTTGTGAATTTTGAACACCTTTCATTCTAAGTTGTAAAATCTGACATACTTAATCAAGTTAATGTCTCTGTTCTGGTAGTTTGCATTAGAAGACCATATCTGAAAGTTAAAATGAGGTAGGGGGCATTTTTCAGTCTTTGTTCATTTTACTGTCAGTATCATGGAAACTTTCCTCATTATTTTAATGAAAAATACATCTAATAACAACAACAACAACAACACAAATAATGCGACTACTACTACTAATAATAATAATACACTGTGGCCAGTAAAAACAAAATACATTTGTAATCAGTTTTTTTGATCAGTTTCAGGAGCACTAAAATATGATATCAATGATGTAATCTAGAGAAACGCTGATATGTAGCATTCACCTACATATTAGCAGACGAACGCTACATCTGCTAATATGTCAGAACTCTTTTTAACTAACTAAGAGTATTTTTTACTAACACATTAAGTAGCTCAATCTAATTTTCAATAATGCAACTTTGTTCATGTTTAACTGTGTTTCCATCACAGAAATGAGGGTGGTATGATTCAGGTATGATCGTTTTAGCCTCTATAAGAAGTCCCTGATCAGAATGTTGTTCGTTGGTCAAGCAAGCAATGCGTTTTAAGCATTATTATTCCACAGGCATTTTCAGAGAGACCGCAACATTTCTTTGTTTGTAGTTTGTGTGCAGCAATAGCCAGTATGAGGCCGCCAGCAGACAGACAAGTCCAGGATTTGTTGCCCATGTTTGCAGAGAATCAGATACAATAGGAATTTGGAGCATCAGACTTTTGATGCATCAGTGGACTAATTTGCTTAATCTTCTCAGGGCTTTGGCCCTGCTGTGGAAACAATTCACAGGACATTACACGGCAATTGGCAAAGTGAGGAAGATTGTTTCGAATCATCATAAGCTTCAGAAACTTTGCTGTAGGTGTGCAAGTGCGGACCACTTTAATTAATACTGACACAATTGCCCCTGTAATAAGCAGGGGTGTCTTCTTATAGCAATTTAAGTACCTGGTGGTATCTTATTTATCCAATTTCCATTTAAGTAGGCCAGTAATAATTATAATCTGGACTTAAGTTGAAGATCATCAAGCAAAGATGTGTGGAAAATGGTTGAGAATTAAATTTGTACAGGACTGCTGACTGTTAAGTGAACTGAACACTTAACGAGACAGAATGAGCCCCTTTGAATGTTGTACTCCATAAAAGTTACTGACCAAAACAAAGATGTATGGAGGCAAATGGACTGTGCAAATGTATGGTGAAGCTTTATTTAGCTTACCTACAAACAAGTTGTGTGGGTCATATATTCCATTGTGTGTAATTTACCAGGCACGTAAACCAACCATTAATATCCTGACATAAAATTTGAACATTTAGACAGGTTTTTATTTTCTGTTATGTTTAACTATTTAAAAAGTCAAGTGCTTACAGAGTCCTTTGTGGGCATCGATGCTGGTGTATTCGATGGTTCCATTATGGCCCTTCTTGGGGTTTTCCTTGTATTCTTTGTGGACTCCATCAGGGCAGTATCTGTAGGACAGCCCATAGTCTGCAAGGTAGACCTATAGTTCCCAACAGGACAGAAAAAAAAAGTCTTCCCATCTTAAAGATACATGTGAGTTTGTGCGACGTCAACAGTTGCAGGAAAAAATTGTGAAACCTTTGAAATGTTTTTCATTTCTGCATAAGCATTGCAATTGTCTCAAAATTAAGCAAAGCAGGAAAAGAAAAGCTGATTAAACTAAGTGAAAATAGTGGAGTTGATATACAGGGGGAAAACATCCATTACCATATATCTGCTTTCAACAGATAAGGTACAGTTTTTCCATTCTCCAAACATGACACTCTCTTTCAAACAGCTTTCTGGCTTTTCATCAATATCTTTAGCAAATTGCAGACAGCAGCAGTGACTTGAGAACAGTACTTTCACCTTCCAGTCATGACATGGATTATTTTATATTCTCCCAATGATAGACTTGGGTATCCTATAGATCCCTCTTCTTTAAAAAAAAAAAAGAAAGGGCACCTCCTGAAAACTGTCAGACATTCACTAAAAACAGACTTTTCCCTTCTCACAGATATTTAATATTGGGTCATTGTGCTATCCTGGGATCTGCTGGAGCCAGTCGTCTAGCTTGGGGGTCACCACACTGAACACTCCGATTACCATTGTCACCACTGTTGCTTTCACCCTCCACATCTTCTCGAGCTCTTCTCTGAGCCCTTGGTACTTCTCCAGTTTCTCGAGTTCCTTCTTCCTGATGTTGCTGTCATTCTGTATCGCTACGTCTATTGTTATGGCCGTCAACCTCCGCTTGTCTACCACCACTATATCCGGTTGGTTAGCCATCACCATTTTGTCTGTCTGTATCTGGAAGTCCCACAGGATCTTAGCTTGGGTGATCTTCTTGACCACCCTTGGGGGTGTCTCCCATTTTGACCTTGGGACTTCCAGGCCATACTTGGCACAGATGTTTCTGTATACTATGCCGGCCACTTGGTTATGGTGTTCCCCGTTTGTTAGCATCTTGCCCCCTGCTGTTATGTGCTGGATTGTCTCAGGGGCATCTTTACACAGCCTGCATCCGGCTTCTTGCCTGGTGTGACCCCAGCCTCTATGGATCTTGCGCTCAGACCTTCTTCCTGTGCTGCCATGATTAGTGCCTCTGTGCCGTCTTTCAGTTCAGCTTTGTCCAGCCACTGGTGGATTTCTGGATATCAGCCACCTCCTCTATCTGCCGGTGGTACATACCGTACAGCGCCCTGTCCTTCCATGATTGTTCCTCTTCTGCTCCTCTTTCTTGAGGTTCTGCTACCTGAGGTATTCACTGAGCATGCAGCCAGTTGTGGCCATCTTCCTTATGTACTCGTGGATGTTCGTTGTCTCACTGTGGTACTGACACACACTAGCCCTTGGCCTCCTTCCTCCCGCTTTCCTAGCGGCCTCTTCGTGGTTCCCATTTGCCTGTGGGATTCCCAGGTACTTGTATCTGTCGTCAATGTCTGCAATGTTGCCTTCTGCTAGATGAAATTGTTTAACTGAATCCTCTGCATCTTTTTTATAACTTTAATGAAACAGATGTTGTTTTGGGTTATATTTAAGATCAATGCAGTTTAAAGAAAATCAGCGGGTTTTATTCTCTCCTGTAACTGTACCAGGGATCTGCAGTGGACTGACCTGTTCAGGGTCCCTGTAACCCAGCATGAGGTTGGCAGCTTTAATGTCAGCATGGACGTACTCATTCTCATGTATGTACTCCAGTATATCCACCTGGCACAAGAATCAAAAGCATACAAAACAAGAATTTTATAGGCAGATAGTAATGCAGTAAAACGAACGTTTTGGTAAAACGGGGTCATAATTTGACAAACTGGCCTTTAACTGTGTCATTGATAGGCGATCAGGCTGCCTCAGCTTATTTATACTGGTATTATTGAACAGGTCAAAATGTGATAATTATCTCACCAGTCTCTGTCCAAGCTGGAGAACAGTGGTCTTCTTCAGTTGGCCTCCACTGGACTCACAAGCTTTCTGAAGGTCACTTCCCAGTCGATCCATGACCATGAAACGATACCTGAGTGAGAGAAGAAAAGCTCAAACTCTTGTCCTAATTCTGACATAACACAACACCAGATTTACTAACGACCCACACCGAAACTGTACTTTGTATAAAAGACTATGACAGGATGTTTTATTTAAAACAGTGGAACAAAATGCCAAATAACTGACGCTTTTCATAAGATTCACAAACAAGAGTCATAATATAGCAAACAAAGATGAAAAATCAAATAAAAATAAAAAAAATCAGAGAAAACAACAGAAAAAATCTAATACTGACAGTGATGTGAAAAACACCCCAACACGTTTTGACTAAAAGCAGATATTCTATTGGAAATAATTACTACAGTTGCCTTAATTCTAAGGCTAGATGGTTGAAATCTGATATTAAAGCAGATGACAGAGCTTTTAAGAAAGCACACGCAACCTCCCCTTCTTAAAATCAGTTTATCTGCTTGATTTTGTTTGTTTTTTTTTTTAAACTTTGGTTGTTATACATGTGGATTTCACACTGGTGCATACATCCATCCATCTTCATCCGCTTTGTCCGGGGCCGGGTCGCGGGGGCAGCAGCCTAAGCAAAGAGGCCCAGACCTCCCTCTCCCCAGCCACCTCCTCCAGCTTATCCGGGGGAATACCAAGGCGTTCCCAGGCCAGCCGAGAGATATAATCTCTCCAGCGTGTCCTGGGTCTTCCCCGGGGCCTCCTCCCGGTGGGACATGCCTGGAACACCTCACCCAGGAGGCGCCCAGGGGGCATCCTTGTCAGATGCCCGAACCACCTCAGCTGGCTCCTTTCGATGTGGAGCAGCAGCTGCTCTACTCTGAGCCCCTCCCGGATGGCCGAACTTCTCACCCTATCTCTAAGGGAGAGGCCAGCCACCCTTCGGAGGAAGCTCATTTCTGCCGCTTGTATCCGCGATCTCGTTCTTTCGGTCACTACCCACAGCTCGTGGCCATAGGTGAGGGTAGGGACGTAGATCGACCGGTAAATTGAGAGCTTCGCTTTTACACTCAGCTCCCTCTTCACCACGACGGACCGGTGCAGCGTCCGCATTACTGCAGCTGCAGCCCCAATCCGTCTGTCGATCTCCGGCTCCCTTCTCCCATCACTCGCGAACAAGACACCGAGATACTTGAACTCCTCCACTTGGGGCAGGAACTCATCCCCGACCCGGAGTGGGCACTCCACCCTTTTCCGGCTGAGAACCATGGCCTCAGATTTGGAGGTGCTGATCCTCATTCCCGCTGCTTCACACTCGGCTGCGAACCGTTCCAGTGCGAGCTGGAGGCCTTCACCCGATGAAGCCAACAGAACCACATCATCTGCAAAAATCAGAGATGAGATTCTGAGGCCACCAAAGCGAAAGCCCTCCGCCACTTGGCTGCGCCTAGAAATCCTGTCCATAAAAATTATGAACAGAACCGGAGACAAAGGGCAGCCCTGGCGGAGCCCATCACCCACCGGGAACAGGTCCGACTTATTGCCGGCAATGCGAACCAAGCTCTTGCAACGGTTGTATAGGGATCGAATGGCCCGTAGCAATGGGCCAGACACCCCATATTCCCGCAACACCTCCCACAGGACACCCCGAGGGACACGGTCGAATGCCTTCTCCAAGTCCACAAAACACATGTAGACTGGTTGGGCAAACTCCCATGCACCCTCAAGTATCCTGGAGAGGATAAAGAGCTGGTCCAGTGTTCCGCGACCAGGACGAAAACCGCATTGTTCCTCCTGTATCAGAGGTTCGACTAACGGACGAACTCTCCTTTCCAGCACCCTGGCATAGACTTTCCCAGGGAGGCTGAGGAGTGTGATCCCCCTGTAGTTGGAACACACCCTCCGGTCCCCTTTCTTAAAGATGGGGACCACCACCCCTGGTGCATACAATTTACTTGATATATGACAGCACAAATAAATACTGATGTCCACTTTACTCATGTACAGAACACGAACAAAAGCCAGCTTGGCCTGGTTTCAAAAACCCCAGAGCTCCTTTTCCTTTACGTTCCAAATATTTTACCATTTTTAAGTTCTGCCCAAAGAGTCTACTTTAGAGCAAACTTCATGGAGCTAAATGATGAAAAAAAATGACAGAACACAAACATGCTCCGTTTGTGTTTTGATGCATCTTCTGGTTAGATTAAGGCTATAATACAGCCATATGCAGTGAAAATAAATTTTTTTCAGTTATGCTTTATATTAAGGTTCTTGTAATAAGCATTAAGTCAAGAGGCAATTAATCTTTTTTATAAGTTATTAATATGTGTTAATAATCTATATCAATGTCAATATACGTCTCTAATTAGCTTCATGTAGACAGTGCACACATCATGAATAGATGCATGGAAAGGCAGAGAGAAAAAAATAGCTTCAAAACTGACATGAAGACCTGATCTGGTTTTCATAACTGAATGTAAAATATCATATTTACAGTTGTTATGTTACATTCGGTTATGAAACCAGACCCCCCCCCCCACACACACACACACACACTTTTATTTTTTTTTTTTAAGGAAAACATAAAATAATACCAAATGTGTCAATTTCTACAAAATACTACACTCATTCCAGTTAGGACAGCTGCATTATTAAATTTAATAACATTAGAGACACGCTGCTCTTTCTTCCTGCTTTTTTTTACATTTATGAATCTAAACACAGCATTGTTCAAGTTATTTTCTCTTTGCTTAAAATTTGGTGGCTGCAAAAAAAACAAAACAATCATAGCAACCTATGAGTTAATCAAACCTATTAGTGTTGACTGTGTCAATACCTGAGGTTATTATACTCTGCAATTCCTGACCCCCAGTACGTCGGGATGCCCAGGAAGTCCAGCTTCTTGCTTCTCTTCCATTTTTGCACTGGAACAAGTTTAGGAAAAATCACAGGTATGCATCTACACATCTACACAGGTGCTAACATGGAGCTATTGTGTCTGAACAAAAAAAAAAAAACAAAACAAAAACTGAGCTCTAGGAAAAGTAGGCAAATGTTTTGCCAAAAAAGAAAAAAGAAAAAGAAAAAAAGATTTGTCCTTGTAAGTGTAAGAACGTGTGCATACAAATATCAATCTTATTGGGACTACAAATACACACACACAGAGGCCCCAGACAAAGCAGTGGGCCTGGCTCAGGGCTTGATGGCGGCTGGCCTGACTGGCTCTCAACCAGGCTGGCAGGTGGTCAGGGGCTCAGTGGAGGCCCGGGCATCATTACGTGTGAGTAGCTTCCTCTCCAAACGAAGGCGTTGGAGAGCTCAGACAAGCACGGAGAGTGGGGCCCAACTGCCACTGAGGTGCATGTTTGCTTTGGCTTATTATTAATTACTGAGCAGCACTCAGCAAAGCCTCTGAGTCTGCAGCCACTTCATCAGTCAAACGCTCTTGTGCTCCAGCAAGCTGCCGGGACACTGGACGGGTGGTGCTACTCACTGCTCTCGGGTTTGGCTGCCCTCTGGTAGAACTTGAGCTCCGAGAACAGGGAGCCATTCTCCTGGTACTCCTGCATGTATGAGCACACAGTATTAGCACAGTGCAGCTTTAACCAGTGACCATGCAAAAGTTAATTGTCTGTGTCTAATTCCAAAAGGTAAAATTGTGAAAAAAAATTTGTGTCTCGGCCAGTGAGCATCATGTCACTTACATGCCTGTTTCAATGCTTTGTTTCCTGGTTGTTTATGTTATTATTCCTTATGTATCGGGAGAAATCATAAAAATACCTGGATGACACATGAATGTTGTCTAACTTTAGTCTCGTGAACCCATGTGAACAGCCCCGTGCAACTCTAAATGCTTTTTCTTTTTTTTAGCTCAAGTCCATGCCCAAACTTATGTTAACTGCAATTGTCACTGCGAAGATCTTTTAGAACTACTTCACACAGTTACACATACAATAACACTGCTAGCTGACAAATAGAATTAGAATAATAGCATTAGCTTAATTTAGCATCACAGCATAATAATTAATTGACTACTGATTGATTACTTGACTTATTGAGCTTGCTTAAGAGAGGGATTAGTTATCGTTATATCTCAAATTAAACAGCTGACAGTAAAACATCAAACAATATTTTCTTCTTCCCATTTATTTCACTGGAACATCAGGAAGCAGCAAGAAAATTTAGCATGTATAGGACTGGTTCAGAACCCAGAGTCAGACCCTGACGAAACGGCAGAAGTAGAGCCATGTAACATGAGGTGTACGGACAGAACCTTCTCATCCAGGTGAAAGGGGATGAGATGAAAATAAAGAAACCGTAAAAACTAGTATTTGTGATTGACTGTTTCCTAACTGGAAGCACACACCTCCTAAACTGTTGGTGTCGTTGAGAGTTTGCAATGCAACCAGCAGAGATTTCAGGAAGTTACTGCTCCCAGCCAAGACACAGTCCAGGACATAAGCCCTTTTAAAACCAAAATGTGTCAATATTTAAGCTCTGACTTTGGTTGGGATTTAATTGAATTTACTGTGCATTTTTTCTGTACGGCACATAGACAAACAGGCATTAATTAGACATCTCTGATTCCTGTTTCAGGTTTCAGAGCATCTTGGGGACACTAGTAAGTAAAGTAAGTAAAATTTTATTTATATAGCACCTTTCAAGATAAAAATCACAAAGTCCTTCACAGAAGCTAAAACCTAAAAATAAAAATCAACCAAAAGCAAGTTTAAAAAGATGAGTTTTTAGCTGCTTTTTTTTTTTTTTTAAAAGCGAGACCACGGAGTCCACAGATCTCAGGCTCAAAGGGAGAGAGTTCCACAATCTGGGGGCCACAGTTACAAAAGCTTTGTCGCCTTTTGTTTTCAGCCTCGTGTTTTAGGCTGAAGACACTAATTCAAGTCCAAAGCATTTCTGCTTGCAAGTAAACAAAGAATGTGGCTTATGGCCTGTGCATTATTTTAGCATCTTTATTGAAGGGATAAACAGATAAAGATGCTGTCACCAAAGTTTTGTTCCCTTCACTATAGTCCAATAACTGGCACAAAAAGACACACGTGTGACAACTTCCAAGCAAGAAGAACATGTGGATTCCATCAAAGGCCATTCTGTTAACACTAAACATTACTTCTTGTGCAAAGTTGGAGGAATCATCACACCGACTTTGGTTGCACTTTGCTCTCATGTTTATTTTTGGTCCATGTGAGAAAGTCAGGTGATATTTGGTGAAATAGAAAATGAAAAAAAGAGGAAACGTCATTTTGCTGTATAACAGTCTAGTCATTTAATATCAATAACCACAGTTACACCTGCTTTCTACTGCCAGCAGCATAGTGCAGCCACATTCAAGTATCACAGCATTAACGTGTCCCTGAAGGTGGACAGGTCAGCTGTGCGTGCAACATATGTACTCACCACTTTGATGACAAAGTCAGTGTCTGTTCCAACAGGTCTGTCAATGTCCTTGGAGGCTGAAACATAACAGAAGACAGAATGAAGACGAGACAACATAATTCATGGATGAGAGCAGGCCTCTTGGATCTTAAAAATATATCCAAGGCCAGAAGGAAATGTATACGAGTGTTTTCATCACTGGATTTGTGCATGTAAGCAGTTATCTGTTTGGAAATAAAAAGATCTATACATATTAGAGGGACTGAAAAGTCAGTTTATAACAAGCATCAACATTTATGTTCCAGCGGTGCCTGTGCACCTAAAAGCTTGCCACTGAATTTTTTTACAATCCTGGCAGTTTCATGGAATATTAGGATATTACTTTAAATAAGATTTTGCATAAAAATTTATTTAATATTTTTGCATAGATAAGCAATTATATTGGTTTACAATGAGGCATTCTGTCAGAAGTAAAACAAATAAAAACATTTTAATTTCATCAAGAAATACAACATAAAGAAAAGAAAATTACACAATAAAAATCTGAAACATTAATAAATGTTGCGGTTTGTCAGCATATGACTTCATCCTCAATCTGGGTTTCCTGTCCTTGAAGGTAGCACAGTCTACTGCCACTGGGAGGACCAGATTATCCTCCAGTCACGCAAGAGAATATGGTGGTTGCCTGTATGGAATGAGCATGTGATCTCGTTGCCTTTGAAAAGGTTGTTTTGAAGATGGCGACCAGGTTTATGACCACTCACATTCAGTTGCCATCTTGTTGGTGCATTTTAAGACCGAGATACAACAGCAATAAGAATCACCCTGTTATAAGTTTGTTACTGAATATGGTCAAGTTGACAATTACATGCAATCTGTCTGTGACAATACAGCAATTAGCTGTGAAAAATCAACAACAATCACAAATCTGTTCGTCCTCAGTCAGTCTTTGCGGAAATTCAAAGACTCATTTTGGGCTCAAGTGCAATACATTGGCAGACTGTAGAGAGCTAGGGACAGGCCATCTACCTGCAGAGCGCATCTGCTGTCAGATTGAGGTAGTGTCCAAAGTATGTGATACAGCTGGTCTGTGGACAACTCTTGCGTGGAAAAAAGCAGTTATAACATACAAAGGCTTGAAGTGAAACCATTGTTAAAAAAAAAAACGAAAAAAAGGATCCACTACAGCAACTTGCTTTCTGTGCCTTTCATACTGTATTGTTTAAACTTTAATGATTTTTCAAGCTTTTTCTAGAAATGGAATGAGAGAAGCATGTCACCCACAGCTATGTGTTGCTGGGCTTCTGGGGGACTGCACCTCCATGGTTGAAAACCCCCTCCATAGGTGAATACCCATGAAGTGAATGATAAAGCATAAAACAGGGGTAGGCAACTCCAGGCCTCGAGTGCCGGTGTCCTGCAGGTTTTAGATGTGTCCTTGATCCAACACAGCTGATTCAAATGGCAAAATTACCTGGAGTTGCCTACCCCTGGCATAAAACAAGCTTTCGTGTGTGCGCATGTGTAGGTTTGTCATCTGACACGTTGCTCCTTACCAAGATAGATCAGTCCAAAGCCACCTTGCCCGATGATTTTCCCCAGCCTCCATTTCTTCTTATCAGTGTCTATTAGTATGAAGCCTCCTGGAAGAGGTTTGGGTAGCACCGGTTTTCGTGGAGGTGCCATAAAAACTGAGACTGTTTAAAAAAAAAAAAAATTATATATATGAAAACATGTAACGCCCTGAAACCACAGAACGCTGTATGCCTATGAGGAAAAGGAATCAGGGCTGTTTATGGACTTACTCAAGAGCTCTGGAAAACCTCCAAGGGAGTTAATGACGCACTCACACGAGGCTGAAGCAGTTACTGAAAAACAAAACTAAAACAGCGAGTGTAACTGACCATTATTAAAGTATAGTTCTATATTTCACAAGTACTTAGCACAATATACACATAAAACGTTAACGACTCACTGACTGTGTTTATCACATGGAGTTTTTGGTCAGCTTGAATGTTTGCTATGACCAACGGCTATCTAACAGTAGTAGAAACAGTTAGCTAATAACACAAGAACCCTAATAAAAAATGGAATGACAGCTGAATACAGCACAACGCAAGACCGATAAAAACACTACAGTGTTGGCTAAAAGTTACTGGCAGAACTGCTCTGCAAAGACATTTACTGTTAGAAAACTTAATTAGCAACCTGCTAAACTCAGCTAATGAGAAGTTCTTCAGTATGACTCACGGGCTGAAATGTTCAGTAACCGCCGAGATGAAGAAAAGCCGCACGTCGTCCCTTGGGATTCTTAACTAAGAACACACCGATAAGTAATTTGAACTACGCTTTCCTCGCTGGGTTCCAGCACAAACTGCTGCCCTGTAAATTGGAAACAGAAACAAACCCCTTTTCACTTCCTGAACATTATCCCTCCCGCTACGCCACACAGCCAATTGCATGCTCCAAAGAAATCTCAACAACCAATAGGGACGCGAAGGAGGCGCGTAGAAATAACGTAGAAATAATAATAATAATAATAATAATAATAATAATAATAATAATAATAATAATAACCGCAGCCTTTTTGTTTCATTTAAGTGGGATGATTCATAATACATACATATAAACATTGCTACGAGTACAATGTATGTATTCCCTGCTCCGTTTATATGCAGTGTAGGCTGCCCACTGCTTCACTGAGTGAATGGGTCAAATGCAGAGAAAAACAAGTAATTTCCCCATGGGGATCAATAAAGTATCCATTATTATTATTATTATTATTATTAATTAAAGGTTTAATCAAGCTGTTTCAAACTAATTCACTCAGCTTTGCCTATCTTGCTTCTCTTACTTTATATCGAAACCATTCACCCTTAGCTGTCCCCCTGACTTCACCCATTATGGTCATCTTAACATCTCCAGCTTGGCCTCCTTCTCTTTTTGTCAGTGCCACCACCTCCAAACCATATATCACAGCAGGTCTCACTATAATTTTGTAAATGTTCCCTTTCATTTTGGCTGCCGTCCTTCTGTCACAAATCACTCCTGACAATCGCCAGGTACTCATAACTGAACTCATCTACCTTCACTAACTTTACTCCTTGCCTTTTCATCTATCTAGCTGTCTCTTTCTTTCTTTCATTCACACTCATGTATTCAGTCTCACTTCTAGTGACTTTCATTCCTCTTCTCTCCAGTACATACCTCCAGGTGGCTCTTGTTTTTACCTGCTCCTTACTCTCACCACGTACAGATCACAATTTTTTCTATAAACATCGTAATCAATGAAGAGTCTTGCCTGACCTCATCTGTAAACATGTCCTTCAGTCATTCAACCAAGAGGTTCAGAACAGGATCTTGATGTAATCCCACCCCCATCTTGAACCCATCTGTCACTCGTTCTGCACACCTCACCACTGCCCCACTGTCCTGTCCTCCCTCGCCACTCTCATATACTTGCCCCTCCTGACTTCCTCATGCAGTACCACAGTTCCTCTCTGGGCTTGGTTATGGCTCATCAACTTATCCGTTTGTATTTTTTACAGGTCTTTACATTCTTATTCTTGATAACTGGTACCAGTATACTTCTCCATTCCTCAGACATCCACTTAAGTTTTTCCTCTATTGCCATATCTTTCTCCTCGATGCAAATCTGAGAAAAGTTCCAACCCGACTCCTCGTCTCCATATCCCTACAGTTTTCATCTCTTCCCTTAGTGTCCAGCCTCAATTACAACTCCGTATAAGCTCCTTCTTTGCCTTTGCTACTTTTCGCTTTACTGCACGTCTAACTTCCCAGTGCTCCTGTCTACTTTCTTCATCTCCCTGACTATCCAGTTTTTTATTTACTAACCTACTTTGCACTTCCTTATTCCACCACCAAGTCTCCTTGTCCTTCTTCCTCTGTTCAAATGATAAACCAAACACAATCTTTGTAGTTTCCCTTAGCATGGCAGCTTTACTTTCCCTCTGTGCAGTGAATTGATTCTTCCCGCTACAACTTTAACCATTTAATCCTTGGGTCTTCCTTCACGTGCTTTCCTTTCTTGGTTTCCAAAGCACACACTGCTATACGATGCTTCCGAACTACATTCTCCCCTGCCGCCACATTACAGTCTCCTATCTCTTTCACACTGCGCCTTCTGCAGAAGATGTCGTCCACATATGTGAACCTTTGTCCATTCTTACACTATGTCCTCCCTCTTCTTGACCGCAAGTATTTCCATCCTTTTCGCAAAACTAATGACCATTTGTGCTCGCTCCTTAACATCATACCTACCCAACACTTCCCATGTTTCCTTCACCTTAATGTCTGTTAAAGTCTGCTTTAATTACTAGTCTCTCCACCTTAGGACACTCTCTACCACTTCATCCAACTTATTTCAGAATTCCTCTTTCTCTTCCAACTGCCATCCAACATGTGGAGCATATGCAGTGACAACATTCATCATCACCCTTTTGATTTACAGCTTCAAACTCAGTATCCTGTCTGACACTGTTCACATACTCTTCTTCAAGATTACCCCTACTCCACTTCTCTTCCTATCTATACAAGAACAGTTCAAATCAAATCAAATCAAATCAAATCACTTTTATTGTCACATCACATGTGCAGGTACATTGGTACAGCACATGTGAGTGAAATTCTTGTGTGCGAGCTTCACAAGCAACAGAGTTGTGCAAAATACAATAATGTAAACAAGCAAAATACAAGAATGGCTACATCTGAAACTAATAAATATATGTACAATATATAATAGTATATGCATTTCTGGATGTGTATACTAAATATTTTTCTATGTGTGTGTGTGTGTGTGTGTGTGTGTGTACACATATTTTACAAATTAAATAGAGTAAACAATAAATAAAATATACAAAAATATACAGAGTGAGACATGTGCAAAACAGTGGCGTTACTGTACAGTATGGAGTGCATAATGTTAAAGTTCCAGTAGTGAAGCTGAGGTGTCTATGACGTGTTCAGCAGTCTGATGGCCTGATGGAAGAAGCTGTCTCTCAGTCTGCTGGTACGGGACCGGATGCTGCAGAACCTCCTTCCTGATGGAAGTAGTCTGAACAGTTTATGGCTGGGGTGACTGGAGTCCTTGATGATCCTCCCCGCTTTCCTCAGGCAGCGCTTCCTGTAGATGTCTTGGAGGGAGGGAAGCTCACCTCCAATTATCCGTTCAGAGCACCGCACTACTCGCTGGAGAGCTTTGCAGTTGTAGGCGGTGCTGTTAGAAGAAAGTGAAGAAAGTGTACTTTATTGGTCCCCGTGGGGAAAATCCCTCTCTGCATTTAACCCATTCACTCAGTGAAGCAGTGGGCAGCCATTGGGCGCCCGGGGAGCAGTGTGTGGGGAGGGTACCTTGCTCAGGGGTACCTCAGGGTAGCTGTTCAGGGGAATCGAACCCCCGACCTTCCAATCATGGGGCCACCACTCTACCTACTGAGCTATCCCTGCCCTGTTGCCATATCAGGTGGTGATGCATCCAGTGAGGATGCTCTCAATGGCACAGTGATAGAAGGTCCTGAGGATGCGGGGGCTCATGCCGAATCTTTTCAGTCTCCTGAGAAAGAAGAGGCGCTGCTGCGCCTTCTTCACTGTTTTGTTTGTGTGTACTGACCACGTAAGATCCTCAGCCAGATGTACACCAAGGAACCGGAAGCTGCTCACTCTCTCCACAGCAGCGCCGTTGATGGTGATGGGGGTGTGTACTTCTCTGCACCTCCGGAAGTCCACTATCAACTCCTTTGTCTTTGCGACGTTGAGGGTGAGATGGTTGTCTTGACACCAGTGGGTCAGGGCGCTGACCTCCTCCCTGTAAGCCGTCTCATCACCGTTGGTGATAAGACCCACCACTGTAGTGTCGTCCGCAAACTTCACAATGATGTTGGAGCTGTTAGTGGCTGTGCAGTCGTAGGTGTAGAGTGAGTACAGGAGAGGGCTCAGTACACACCCCTGTGGAGCACCAGTGTTCAGTGTGACGGGGGATGAGGTGATGCTGCCCAGTCTGACCACTTGGCGTCTGTCAGACAGGAAGCTAAGGATCCAGCTGCAGAGGGAGCTGCTCAGTCCTAGATCCTGCAGTTTCCTGTCCAGCTTCGAGGGAACGATGGTATTGAATGCTGAGCTGTAATCTACAAACAGCATCCTCACATACGTGTCTCTCTTCTCCAGGTGTGACAGGGCAGTGTGTAGTGTCAGGGCTATGGCATCATCAGTGGACCTGTTGTGGCAGTATGCGAACTGTAGAGGGTCCAGTGAGTCGGGTAGTGCAGAGCAGATGAAGTCCCTGACCAGCTTCTCGAAGCATTTGCTTACGATGGGGGTCAGGGCTACAGGTCGCCAGTCGTTCAATGAGGAGATGGTGGGGGATTTGGGTACAGGGACGATGGTGGCCATTTTGAAGCAGGCTGGGACTACAGACAGAGAGAGGGAAAGGTTGAAGATGTGCGTGAACACTCCAGCCAGCTGAGCCGCGCATGACTTGAGGACGCGGCCGGGAATCCCGTCCGGACCAGTAGCTTTGCGTGCGTTCACCTTCCTGAAGCACTTCCGCACATCCTCCTCAGACACAGTGTGCGCACTGACGTCATCCGCGGTGCGCACACTGTCCGGTCTCATGGTGTTCGCTGTGTCGAATCTAGAGTAGAATACGTTTAGATCCTCACACAGAGAGGCCGTGGTCTGCGGTGTGCTGGTTTTCCCTCTAAAGTCTGCGATCGTGTTTAGTCCAGTTTGAATCTACCTCCAGTGCCCGGGGACTTGCTTCCTCTCCGTCTGTCCTCCTGCACACACAATACATGTACGTATCTTCTCTTCATCATTTCAGTCAGCTCTCTTCCTTTCATAGCCCCTATATTTAGTCCTTACTCTCCACTTTTCTTTCTCTCTTGCTGTTTCCTAACATGCCTTCCCTCTTTCCTTTCCTTTCCCTTTGGAATCAGCCAACAGTAGCACAGTTTCCACTAGCACCCTATTGGCCAACAGCACCAGAAACTGGGCATTGGTCGATCTGGTATAGAAATCTCATTCTTTATGATACACATCCTTGATTTGGCCAAAATTCTATTCTATGTCCTTCCCATTTATTCGGGTGTGGGACCAGCTCTAGGAGCCCATTGACATATGAATGATTATCTGCCTTGATCCCAATTTAATATGAGCTAGCCTACAGTAAAGCTACAGTGAATGTACTTTTATTGATCAGTGTAATTTTTTCTCTAAATAAAATCAATGCCATTTAAACCAGATGATGTCCTTCCCTTGGAGTAGGATACAAGTCCCCTGTATGAAAAGAGAATGTAAAATACTTCATTAGTGTATTGAGGAATAACTCTTTTTCATTAACTTAAAGGTCTAATTATGCCATTGAATAGCTGTGGGTTACCCTGCTTTGCCAAGCAGATGAACGCTATATAACAAATTAATTAGTCACGGTCTAAGTATCTCCTGTTGTATAAAAAATGCTATTGAAGAGGACCAAGAGTACATTTCTAAGTGTCCTTTACGTGGCTGCGTTGTGTTGTTATTGATCTTATAGGTAACTTTTGCTTTAAAAAAAGTCTCCTGTGTATCAACCTTGTAAAAATATAGCAGGTTCCAGTCGGGCAGGTGCTCAAAGTGTCATCTATAAATTCCAGCTTCACACACACAGCCTGGCACTCCCTTTTTACACTTAAAGTGGACTCCACTTCTGCATAAATACTTCAAATAGTCAATAAGGGCAGTCGGTGTGAGCAGCAACACGCAATAAAATGGAAGAAGAGGTGGTGCTGCATTCTGACACGGGATTGGGCCTTCAAACCAGCCTCTTATATACTGCTTATTCAACTTATTTACACAGATCAATAGCAGTTTGTTTTCGGGAATTCAAGCGTCCCTGTTGTAACCGAGCTTGATCTCCGTTTTGCTGTACAACACGGTCAATACCACGGCTGGCTAATGAACACAGTCTGCAGGAACAAAACGCTGGAAACCAAGGGTGATGGTTGTGGTGGACACAAACTCACACATTTCTCTCCACTCATCGCTCTCAATCAAGCGTGTTTTATTCCAATGAAAGGAGAAGCAAAATGCCTACTCTTGTTGTTCCTGTCGGCGTGCACCTGCAGTGAGCCTATCGATCTACCGGCACCCTTAGGGCCTAATTTAACTCTCAAGGATTCTGCTATGAAAGGAAGAAAATAAAACATCACTGGTTGAACATCAGGTAGTCGCAGGAAAAAGGAGGAGAAACTGGGTCTGCTTTGGATTGGAGATCAGCTCTAAGTCATGTGTGCTGTTTGTCTGAAGATCAATGGAACAACACTTATAATGAATATAGTCTAATTATTGCACTACAGAGCTCACGATGTGTCTGAATAGCTGCTATTACTGAGCTTATATCAAATGGGATAAGGAATGTTTTTAATTGCATACCTGTAGCCCTGACTAAACGGCATTTTACAAATGTGAGAATCATCACTTTAGTATATTGTTAGATTTTTTAAATAAAATGGCCAGGCAAGTTGTCCTTAAGGACCTCTGTCCCTTTTGATGCTATTTTATATATTTCCTGTCTGTAAACTAAACACTTAACGTGGACCCAAGAACGTTGATATCAAAGTTATTTTTACAATGTGGGCCACACAGCCACACTGAAAAAATGGAGTCGACATCAAGCGATGATGAGCTTGTCTTGATATTTTTAAACAAGAAAAGGAAGACACTGAGACTCTGAGTTTATCCAATTCTCCAGCAGAGGGGACAATTACAGCTGTATCACATATTTCAGAATGTAAGTGGGGCAGTTTGAGCTCTTGGTGATACAGTTGGGACCTTTGATGAGGAGAGAAATAGTTTCAGAGAGCCATTTGACCTGGAGCAGTGTGTAGCTGTGTGTCTTTGGTAAAATAGCATCATTTTACTATTTACATATCATTGTATAATCATTACGGTGCACATTTTAAGCTATGAGCACATTTTTTGTCAGATCCGTTTAATCGCATGTGAAAAAAATCTGAAAAATCGAGCTCGATCCAACAAAATAAAAGCATGAAATTCCTCCTGTTACACGGTTGGTGTGAATGGCTGCTCTAAGTATATGTGAGTCTGAAAAAAACATTTTAATTCTCTGTCATTTAGTTGTGTATTGCTAAATTACTTTGGTGCACGATGAATGGGTATCGGGAGGTCTTTATCAGTACAAAAACCTATAAAAAGTCAGAAAATGCAGTTAAAAGTCCAAGATTTATGCCCTCCTTCAAATTTTCCAAAGCCATCCAGTGAGGCAGATTGGAGTCTTTGCTGAGCTGAAACTGGCCCTTGGGCCTTATGTTTGACACCCATGTTATAGAAGAATACTAGGATAATAAGAATAACTACTATAAATAAGGAATATAGAGATCATGGGGCCTTTATTATAAAACGTTTCCATTTCTTGTTTGTTTGTCTGTGTACAGATCACTGGTGACTTGGTGGATGTTAGTGTGCCAACCGCTTCGGATTTTATCGTGCGTGTGCTTAGGTCATTAAGAAATCATGACCGTTTGAGCTGTTATAACATTTTCCAACAATATTCCTTTAAGTAGCCCTCTGCTGGAAGAAGCTGTTAACTTGAGTGGGACCAGCAGAGGTTAAACGACTGAAATGAGTGAAGTCTTTGTCCTTCTCCAGTAGGATACAGTAGGTACACAGCCTCACACCCGATCGATCCAGAAGTCACCAGTGTTAACTTCATTGATACTGTAACCAGGTTTTAACCTTCACCCTCCTCCATCTCTCTGCCATTTCCTCTCTGTTGGCTTCCCTCTTTTCACTTGCCCTCTACCTCCCTTGGTCTCTTCTCTCTCTTTCCTCCCTTAGTCTGCAACCTCCTCACCCAGGGTAATTGTTCTGTGGGCTCAACGGCACCGGCTGAACGACACTGCGATTTCCTCTCACCGCCTCTCATAGTCCGGGCTAAGTGACACCAATCTCGGCGAGGGCGCGACACCATTTTGTGTAACTGGCCCTCGTGATGGAGATGGCATAATTGTCCTAATTAGGAAGGGGAGCGCGGATCGGGGCGGCCGCAGCTCTGACCCACCCCGGCCTGAGTCCATATGGTGGGAGGCTGATAATGAGCCAGTTAATGTGCTGTGTCCATCAGTAAGAGATACTCAGTATGGACGCGGTGGCAGAGAGATGGAGGAGGTTTGACTCTCTTTGCCCTCCTTTCGATTCCCTCTCTCAGTCACACATAAATTTCCATTTTGGCTACAATCTGAAACCAAATTCACCGATGTATGTTTATGTGCTTAATTACCTACAGTAGCCATACCTGTCGGGACATTAGTGGGCGTTACATTTTGTCGGTAATTATGGACATCCTTTCCCTGCATCATAAATGACATTTTCAAACTGTTTCATTTTATGAGTCATTTGTTTCTGGCCTTGACTCTCAGCTCCCGTCATGCAGCTGTGTCACTATTTCATGTTGCGACTTTGTTCCCTTTATGAATATGAGATGTATTCCTGGTTCAAATGAAAGTAATACAAATCTAATGGCCAGTAATGAGATGCTGTTTCGCTGTTATTGGGCGTGGGCTGTGTGTGTGTGTGTGTGCATTGTCAGTGCTGTGTATGATTTGATGCTAATAAAGCCATACTTTCTGCTCCAGGGAGCAAGCACTGACCAGGATTCAGATTAGGCCTTAATGGCTTCCAGGCCTGAGGCTAAATTGAAATGTAAAACTCCAAACCAAACATCATTTAGTTCTTACGTTTCTTGATGTGGCCCAGCAAGTGGAAATTGGAGACGTGTAGCTGTTTAAACTGTAATTTGCTTTCTTTAGTGCAAACATTGAAGTGCACTGAAGAGACTGCACCCAGTGAAACGAAGACGCACGTCTGGATTTGTGTTGTGATGCAATAACAGTTCATTTGCGCTAATCTGCGTCCACTCAGCAGCTTCTTCCCTATGAATTCAACTCCTTAAGCACTTATGGATTTTCTCCCTGGTGTGTGCTATCCAGAGAAAACTTATCAAGCAGCGGATTGAATGTGCTACAGAACATTTCAAATATAAGATTTTCAGCACTGACTGGGCTCAACTGACCACATACTGATGTTTTGATTTGTTTATCCATGTTAATATACAATGTTATTCAACTGCTTGTTAAAACAAATATCTAATCAGCTGATCACATGGCAGCAACCCAATGCATTTGGCTGGCTAGCTTGCCAGCTAGCTTGCCAGCTAGTTAGATAGATAGATAGAGTATCAGAATGGGGAAGAAAGATGATTTAAGTGACTTTGAATGTGGTGTGGTTGTTGGCACCAGATGGGCTGGTTTGAGTGTTTCACAAACTGCAGCTCTTCTGGGATTTTCCACAGAACAATCACTAGAATTTGCAGAGAATGGTCTGAAAAAGAAAAATTATCCAGCGAGAGGTCAAAGTACAATGTCCCTTGAGCTGATAGAGAGGCAGCTGTAACTCAAATATCTTTAAAACCAAGGTATACAGCTGAGAATCTCTGAACAGAAAACACACCAATCGTGGAAGCAGACAGAATAAATTTGATAAAATGTTTTTTAACGACATATCAAAGGTTCTGTGCTCACCTATTGTAATTTGTATTTATTAAGTTCTAAATGCTAGAACAGGGACTGACGGGGACTAGAAAGAGAGAGATAATTCTCCTATGTTGTCTTTACTGGCTTCCCCTTAAATCTAGAATCAAGTTTAAAATGTAAAACTCTTTTTATAACATTCAAGGTCTTGAATAATCAGGGCTATCTTATTTTAAAGACCTCATAGTACCATATACCTGCAATAGAGCACTTTGTTCTCAGACTGCGGGCTTATTTGTGGGGCCTGAAAGCTGAGGCAGAGCCTTTAGCTTTCTGCCCCTCTTTTGTGGAACCAGCTCCCAGTTTGGTTTTGGGAAACAGACAGGATCTCTTCTTACCTGGACATACCTTGAACCTTATTGACTGGATATGTTTTAAAGTCATGCCTTGACCGTGCCCGCTGTCTCACTACTCATACTTCTGTGCTTTACTTCATCATAATGCTTCTTGTACCCTCTGTCTTGAATGGGAGTAAAAAGTTTGCATGAAAAGAAAATCACAGTGACATCTCTGCAGAGTGTTATACTACAGTTAAAAGACCTAGACCTGGGCATTGTGTTGCTCTGCTTGAATGCAGACATAGCTTCAACACAGACTGAATATTTTCTTGTTAGGACAGACAGTCACTGCAGTTTCTTTTGAATTTCTAAATATATAACCACAGCTTTCAAAGGTACGTCAGGGCAAATCTTTTTAATTATATTTGAATCTAAGAAGACATCATGCTTTACAAAGGGCATGACTATATTATTAGATAGACACTGCTTTTAAAATCAAATTCCACACTATCAGTGTAGTAGTTGTTGTAATACAGCAGTCGTAAATATTCAGTTTTATGTGGTTAAAATATAAGTCTGATTTTGGTGCCTGCTACTGTCTAGTAATTTAGCAGTCTTAATGTTCTATGGGTTCATTTTTTAATGCTTTCTAATAAACCCCATACTACATCACAATTTGTTTCATACATTGGTATAGGTCTTCAAGCAGCTTATTAACATTATCCTTCAATGGTCCTCAGAGATTTTAAGAGTGATGAATCAAGCAGTGAACAACACCCAGCAATGCTAATTTTGTCTTTCAGTAATTTTAACAATATGTCATCTTTCATGTTGTAATTGCTCCTATGGGGGTCTTAAAGGATGATTCAGAAATGATTTAGCACAAAGCAGAATGTAAACAGACTTCAACTTTTAACCCAGTAACAAAATATAGTGTATGTGTTATGACCTGGTGAGTAACACATGCACATGCGAGCAGATAATATGCCTTTACATTTTAATTACACTGTCCAGATTAAGTAAAGACATATAAACTCTGCTGCTGTTGAAATTTTCTTTCAATGATAATTTCAAATGCAAATACGCATTTGCATTTTAAATTACAAATGCAAATGCTAATAAATGTTAATAATGGCAAGCTAACACGATCACAGCATCAAACCCTTTGTTTACATGCTGTAATTACTACAGTGGCCATCAATGTCATTGCTAATGACACTAAACACACAGAGAAATGGTTTTACTTGTGGTTATTGAAAAAACTTTCTTTTACATGGAGCTGGATGAAGCCTGTGGGCCGGTGTTCATAGTGCAGCTTAAAGTTAACACTAAAGGCTGAAAAGTGTGATTTCTCATTTGGGGCAGTAAAAAGGATTACTCAGAAATAAGTCACATAGTGATTTGTTTTGTGGGTTCCAGAAGTGCGTTTGTGTGTGTGTGTGTATTGTTATCAGCTGACCTGTGATGCTATTCCTATACTCACTGCTCTCTGTGGATTTAACCAGCTGAATCCAACACGATATAAACAGATGTTACACAAGGACATTTCCAACCCCTAGACACTATAAAGCTAGTATAAAAGGTTGAACTCAGAGATAAAATCAAATCGGCATCATCACCTTAAGTATAAATTGATGCCTGTTACCCTTGATGTAACCTAGGGACAGGGCTATGGGCGTAACCAGCAAAGCAATGAATTACTGTAAACTTGCAAACTAGCCTGTGCTGTACTGCCTGGTATATTCACGGGAGCTTTGAATAACATAAAGGGAACATGGGTATAATAGCTAATAACAATCAACTCCTGTTTGTTTTGTTAGATGTTTTACAAAAACAATCTGATCTAATACATCTAAAATAAATTAGCACATTAAATGTAAAATTAAAATTTTCACTTTATAAAAATTCCACTTGCTGAGTAATGCTTAACTTTGAAAATAATGGCATATTCCTCTCTTTCCCTGTCTTTCTTCCATCTTTCTCCATATATCACACATTAACATTGTTTTTTTTCCTCTCCTCGGGAAACATAGGAACTATTTCTTTACCTTACAGACACATTTTTGAAACAAACTGCTCAGTGGTTTGGAAAGTTGCATTTGAAATGATCTGTCGCTTAAAAATGGTTCCTTTTGGGTGCTGGTTTAGCTCAGTCGGCTGAGCAGGCGACACTATTCCACACGGTTGAAAGTGGCCGGCCCAGGTTCGAGTGTGGCCTTTGCTGCATGTCTTTACCTCCACTTTCCTTACAATCTTCACTGTTTCTATCCAGTAAAGCTTGTTAAAAGGCCAAAAAATATATTTTTGAAAAAAACGACCCAGCTACCAAGATGCTTAACATTACATCTGCACCATGAACACACACAGGGATGAGAACAAAAAAGCATGTGCTGAAGGTGTGGGTGTGGTGTCATTATTTTATTACTGAGAGGGTATCTCCATGGTGGCATTGGAAGCAAAGCTAGGCTATGGCACATGAAAAATTAACTCGTTCTATAGTAATATTCATTAATCTTGCTATTAGAATTTTAATATTCGTTTACTGCGATTACTCATTAAATGAAATTGCCAGGACACTGGATTTTTTTTGCCCACTATAATCTCCGGTTACAATACGACACTCTAAACATACTTGGTTACCAGAAACATTTATACATTACAAACCTTCGTCATGTACAAATATGTAAGTATTATCAGCAAAGTGAACACAATGTAACGCTGTTTACAAACTGTCAAATTTAAATAAAAGTAAAAAGCAAGGACTAGAACGTCTCTAAGTCATTACAGGTGATAATCTTAACCTTAAGACATTTTTCCTTCTCATATTAGCTCAGCTGACTCAAATTAGCTCATTCTCTGAACTGGAGCTCTTTGTTTGTGTTTGTGATGTTGGTGTCTTTTGGGGTGTAACTAACATACAAATAATATGGCTTGTTGTGTGATATAGACTGTTCAAGAAATCTGAGAGAAATTCTAGTTTTCTAGTATTCTAGTAGTTACTAGTATGTTAGCACGGAGCACTACCATTGTGGCTATTCATAATGGCCTTCTAGCACCTTTTCACTGATTCTTTTTCTTTGGCATCTCTGTCATAGTTCTTCACCAGAGTACTCTTGCATCTACAGCTAGCTACAGCAGTAGAGCAAGCATAAATGGGGTTAGATTTTTAAAGTGGTGCAACATGGCTGGTAATTTCAAAAGCTCAACAAATACCACAAAAAACTCATTTTTTAAATAATAAGCTGAGTGATAATAACATTTTATTATTCAAAGGTTTTACATGACATTTTAGTCAGGTTAAAGTAGATAGTTTGCAGTGTTGTGGTGAAATTTACAGTAATGGACTGTGTTGGATTGATGCAAAATGAACTGTATGTGTGTGCAGAAAAGAAGCACCAGGCTCAGGGAAGGTTAGCCCTCTGCCATGTGGAAAAGATAAGACAGCAGGGCAAATATAGAAAAGAGAGCTGGGCATGAGTACACATGGAGTTTCCATGTTCTCCCTGTGCCTGTGTGGGTTCACGCTTGGTCACCTCACAGCCCAAAGGCGTACAGTTTGTAGAGTTGGGTTACGGCCACTTTATGCTCACTACTTACTCCTTGTCACATGGGTGCTTTGGCCGGTGATGCACCTCTTAGTATTTTTATCCTGTTGCGTCGCGCTCCTGCAGCTGGGTTGAAAACACAACTGTACAGTTATGTTGTCATTTTAATGATATAGCAATACTGAAGCTCAAAGTCACAGATTATACAGAGGGAGCTGTTGAACGGTTCCAAAACAAACAGTCTAAAAAACACTTGGCAATGTCTTTGCTTCCAATATTGACTTCTTCTCTTCCTATATCAGTGCTGATGTGGCTTCATCAAAAAGAAATGTTTTAAGCTTAATCTTAATAGTAGAGACAGAGTATGACTATGTCTCCAAAGTGAGAGCTGGTTCCATAGTAGAGAGGCCGGATAGCCGCTATTATTGCCAGTGAGTGGCAATAAAAGGCATTGGATGTTAGTGTTGCAGTGTGCAGTTTTGTTTTTTTTTTTGTGGGGGGGGAATGAAAGACATAAGGATAAAACTGGCACTTGTGCATCATTTTTAAAAAACAAAAACTTTTGCAGGTTTCTCTGCTGCACTGCTTCTGTGAACACCTGAAGCGGCTTCACACGCTCACCTCACACTCAGGAGAGTGGCTGCTGGCCTGCAAGCCATTCACACTAACAAGACTCACCTACTTTACCTCCACTAAGCGTCCGACATAAAGCTGCCGTTGAGACAAAAAAAAGTAAAAATAAACAACAAAGGAGCACTGCTGGCAGAGAAGAACATATTGATTTATTCTCCATGCTAACTACACTTTGTAGATGCACAAACAAACAGCACTTTGCTTTTCTTTTCTTTTATCCCAAGTCCCACCCCTAAATCATTCTGACCCCAATAAACAATATACTTTTGAAAAAACAAAAGACTCTCTGATGTTGATCCCAAATTTTCCATCCAATTTGAGCAGATGTGTGTGCATGTATGTGCATGTGAGTAGACTACAGGGATGAAGAGTTTTGGCCTCACCGTTCTCTCACCTGGGGCTTCTAACTAGCTCTGAGAGTACGGTCATGCAGCTCGCAGGTACTGCAGGGCAATTACACAGCTATCATTTGCTCGAGACTACCTTTTGTCTTTGATGTTGTTCCTCAAACAATGCCTTCCTTCTCTTCATCCCCCCCACTGGTACTTGCAGAGTGTTAATTATCAAGGTGATTACCATCTGCATCCAAACCACCGTTGCCCAAGCGGTGGACTGGGACGCCGATGTGGGTCATACACAGTTTTGAAAAGGACTTTAACTTTGGTAGAAAATGGATTGTGATATTAAATTATATACTTGTACTCACTAGAGCTACATCTATCTATCTATCTATCTATCTATCTATCTATCTATCTATCTATCTATCTATCTATCTATCTATCTATCTATCTATCTATCTATCTATCTGCAGTGGTCAGTATCTATCAAAAGTGGTTCAAAGAAGAACCAGTGGTGAAGCAGCGACAGGGTCCCGGGCCAAGGCTCACTGATGCATGTTGGGAGCGGAGGGTGGGCCGTGTGGTTCAATCCAACAGACGAGCTGCTGTAGCTCAAACATCCTAGTTTGTTGTGTATGGGGCTGCATAGACAAAGACCAGTCAGGTTGCCCGTGCTGACCCCTGTCCACTTCTAGAAAGCACCAACAACTGACACATGACCACCAGAACTGGACCATGGAGCAATGGAAGAAGGTGCCCTGGTCTGATGAGTCATGTTGTCTTTACATCATGTGGATGGCCGGGTAAGTTGCTCACCTGGGGAACATCTGGCATCTGTATACATTATTGGAAGAAGGCAAGGCGGCACAGGCAGTGTGTTATTTTGAGCAATGTTTTGCTGGGAAACCTTGGTTCCTGTCATCCATGTTACTGTGACTCGTACCACCTACCTAAGCATTGCTGCACTCTTTTATGGAAATGTTATTCCTTGATTAAAGGATCTGTTGCTAACGTTTTGGTGCTAGATATCACCGCACACCTTCAGGAGTCTATGGAGTCAATGTTGTGATGGGTCAGGGCTGTTTTGGCAGCCAAAAAGGGGACAGACACAATATTAGGCAGGTTGTTATAATGTTTTACTTGATCATTGTTCATGCACATAATTCTCTTTGCAGCTTCAAGAAAGTTTAACAACAAACTGCTTGAACATACCTTTAAAAGGAGCCCGGTATGCTTTTGTAGCCTTAACATATCATTTTCAGTAATATATCCTAGAATAAAGGTGGATGTTTATGTTAAACATAGCCAAAATGTATAATAATGTGATTAGTATGAGCCAAAAGAATAAAACCAAGAGTAGCAACCAAGTTATTCTCAACAACGTCTATTGGCCCATCCTGCAGTTTAACCTTTTGTTTGTGAAGGGCAGCCAATAAGAGGAAAGTGGGCTTTAAGGTGGAGAGCTAAAACAGCTCATTTTAGACAGATGAACTGAGGGGTTGCGATGTCAAGTATAAAATAAATGAGGATTATTTTGAACTCTGCATCATGCAAAGCTAGTCTAGTAGAGTCAAAGAACAAAAATATGAAGCTGGAAATCCTGGTTCCCATTAAAAGGGAAAACAGGCTTGCATGGCTGCTTCAGGCTACAGATGATCACTATAAAGACAACACACCATCTATAAGAACACAAAATTAATATTTTTCAAGCTGTCAGTTTGACTGATAAAAGGTTCTAATGGTTCCAATAAAACACTGGATAAACTGAGTTATGGCTGATTTACCTTCCATTAAAAAACAGACACACATTACTTTGTCACCTTGATGCCAAGAGCAGATATGCCCAGTTTTTTTCCTCTTCTATTTTTTTAAGGCTAAGCACATCACCAGCACAGTGGGAATGCATTATTCAAATAGATCTTTGTTACTCCTCCAAGATGATTGTGGCACAATCAGCCATGAAATAAGTTTGCTGTTTTAAAAGTGTTATTCTCCCTCCAGGTCTCTCAGGTGTAGCTTTGTATTCAGGTCGGCTCGTCTGCGCCAAAAATCAATCTCAATCAAAGGTGGCGAGGAGTTTATCATAAATTATCATGAAAAGGGTTCCCACTCAGTAGATGCTTAATTACAATCTCATTTGAATAAGTTTGCATATTAATGAGTTTGGAATGAAAATGGTTTGTGGGGTTTGTGATGGGGGGCCGCGGGGTAACCCACGGCGATAATGACGGTCCTTTAAAATGTATGCGATATTATTGCTGGTGGAGAGCTGCACACTTCTCATGCACACATGCACACATACACACAAACACATAGTCATGCACATATGCGAAGGCCCATGGACACATGCAGACATATGCTCAGACACACTTGAAAAAGACACACACATTAGTGCAAGCACTTGCACACACACACACACACACACACACACACACACACACACACACACACACACACAGGGGCGTTATAATATGATTAATGGAAGAGTGTCTCTGACATTAATAAACTATAACCAAATTAAAGACTTCATTAGTCCCAACTTGGGCTCAGTGTTTGGTCACACAGTGAAACAGCGCTGTGTGATATTTGCCACGCATGACTTTTCTTTTTTCTTTTCACGCCACAAAAGTTTACTTTCAAAGAGAAGTCAGGTTCTGTCTGTTTGGGAGCTGAGTCACGTGATGCTGATATCTGTGAAAAGATGGCTTTGCTTTTCGTCTGGATGAGGTGTGTGTGCGTGAAATTGATGCTTGGAGATATTCATCTCACAGTTCAGTCTGTTCTTGTGGGCACATGTCAGAAATAAAGTTCACACAAGTTCACACAGGAGCACCAAGTTGTGAACATTTAATCTGTAAAATGTGTTTTACACGAGGAAACACTGAATAATTTAAGTAAATCATAAGATTTAAAGAAAAAAAGACATGAAAGGTCTTCCCCCTGTTCCCATAGTTTGCGACTGAACACTGTGAAATCCAATTTCCCACATTTTCAGCCTCACAAAAAAGATAGTGTTATTCTAATTTTTATAGGAGCACTAGCAGCAGCGCAGAATTTTTTCAAATATGTACTTATGCTAATGTCAATCCAATTCAGGGTCACAGGTATGGATCCTATCCCGGCTGTTATAGGGTGACACCCTGGATAGATCTGTTGCAGGGTCAACACAAGACACAGACAACCATTCACACTGACATTCACACCTTTCCTAACATTCAAGATTCAAGATTCAAAGACATACATAACATAAGCACGTTATTGGACTGTGGGAGGAAGCTGTAGTGCCCAGACAGAACTCTGGATTCATCCTAGGACTCTCCGCTCCATGTTGTTGTCAGACAGACTGCAATAATAGAGGTGGAAAGTGTGATTGGGGGCATTTTTGATCAAAATGATTATTTGCCTATTTCACAACTTCTAACATGCAGAGCCTGGAGGAGCAACTGCTCAGAACATGAAAGACCCAAACAGCCACATGTGTGAAGTTACTTGCAACAATAAAAGACAACATGAGCATACTTTGCTTCATCACTGAAAAACAAGAAATTGACTGTAATGATATGATTCAACAGAAAAATCAAAATCTTTAATCCCACAAATCAAGATCAAGACAAAAACACTAATTCAGGTGAAAGGTCAAACACAAGGAAAGTAGAAATCACAAGGACAAAGAGAAATTGACTGCAAGTAGTAACAAGACCATCTGGCAAGTAGGAGGTGGTACTGAGGTGACTGTTTAGTTAATACTCATGAAGGAGGGATGACCAACAAAACGAAGTACAACTAACAGGAATGCACAAGAGTGAAAAAATCAAACACCAAAAACATCAAAATTCTCAAGCCTGGACATCTAGGAGGTGGTGGGGGGTTTACAGGGGGACCCACAGCATAGTTTTGCCTTGACACCCTTTAACAGATAAATCTGGCTGTGCTCAAACGTAGCAGCAGCTGCTGTCTTATTCTCACTACATGATCACATGCAGGCCAAACCAGTGCTGCTAGAAAGTGTGTTAGATTCTTAGAGACTAAAAAAGAACTGTTAAAAAAAACAGTGCATACATGTGTATTTTTATTTATATTTTCACCATTCGGAGAGCATGTAATTAAAAGAAAACAAAGAAACTGAACAAGAGGAAGATGTACTCACTGGCAGACACAATATATGTTATATAATCTTATCAGTGTGATTTTCAGTGAGAATAAACTTTATGAAACTCATCCTATTTATGACAGCTTTAGAAGAGAAGCCCCTCACAGCAGTGTATTAACTGACTCTTTCAAGAGACACTTAATCAGCTGGCTGCACATGCTCAAGCTCCAAACAGGTCTAATGATCATGAGTCAAACGCTCAGCCTTTGCACACGAGCCAAACCTTTAAACTGCTCTACATGCAGGTACAGGCGATCCAAACTTCTTTTTTCCTTCTCTGATCTGAATCCCAAATAATAATCGGGATGAAATGGATTGCACTGTGCGTCACAGACATCCAAATGCGGTTAGTTCGACAGGAAGACGATGCCATCTGCATGACAGCCTCCAGCTTCACTAAATGACACGGATTTAATGGCGGAGCAGCCCTCCTTTCCAAAATGTGTAAAAAAAAGTATTTCTGAGTATTCACTCTTGTCAACAGCCATATCTCGAGACTTAAAGAGTCTGTCCCTGCTGCTGATCTGTGATGACCCATTTATCTCCTGCTCTGTGGGGAAATAAGTCGACACAATGGAAAGAAAGTCTCAGAGCACCCATCGCAAGCACCCGAGAGGGAAAAGGAAGGAGAGGAAAAACCCCACAATGAATATTTAGAGATTTCGCAATTTTTCAAACATGTGTGTCAATTTAACACTGTCCATCTTCTCATAAAACCAACTGGATTCATGTTAAGAAATATCACTGTTTGGGTAATCCCCCATGTTTTGCATATAGCAGCTGAATTTAGTGGACAGTTGTTCATAGACAGACAGACATAAACCAGTTGTAATGGAACATATTCATTTATTTAATCTTAGATATACTATACACACATATAATCGTGTGGCTCACCACTTTTTATCATTTATGAATAGCAATAAATAATTAAAGCTGCAAGCAGCGTTATGAGGGCCCTCGCACCCCCGGCGCGTCGAGCCACGCCCAACACCTAAAACCAGCACCTCCGATCTGATGTCACATTGATGGAATTCATGCATTTAACCACCAGCTAACATTTCAACTCATTCATTCATGATTAGTTAGTCGTTCCACTAGGTGGCGCTCTAACCATTATGTACAAATGGCATAACAAACACTTCCAAGCTCGAGTCTCATCACACCTGAGACGTTTGGGAGAGATTGGACATTGTGTTTTTGAGTGACAGCAGATTACTGCTTTTTGGCGAGTGATTCAAACTCTAAGTGCCGCCATAACCACCCCGTTTCCCTGGACGTAAAAAGCTTCGCAATTTAACAACACAAAGGTCTTTGGATTCCACACACTGAAGAATGCTTCAATATGATGAAATCCCTTGGAGGAGTTCGTCAAAGTATGAGGCCTGAAAAGAGGGGAAAATGTTGCCAAAATTGCACATTAATTTTAAAATGGCTGACTTCCTGTTGGATTTGGGATATTGCTCCAAGAGACTTTTTTGTACATCTTGATATCTTACACAAGCTTACCAAGTGTCAGACTCATAGATGAAACACAGAGCAGGGGCTGATGTTTTGAAATATTGTAGGGGGCGCTGTGGAGCCATTTTGCGCTATTCAAGGAAAATGGTTACATAACAACAATGCCTTCATCCATTTGGAGGTGTGTGCCAAATTTCAAGCCTCTATAAACTTTCCAAGCCCCTCAAAAGCCACTTCATCTTTCATGATGAACCGCGTTGCCACCAGGGTGCGCCGTTCATTTTAAAGTCACAATTTTTGCACTGAAGCATCACGAGGGACTGATGGTGATATTCACCGCTTTTGAGGTGGCCACGATGAACCTGTGAAAATCAGTACAACAAAGTTAAAGCCATGACATTTCCTGTTGCCACTAGGTGGCGCTGTCCATATTTCCGACAATGGGCACATCAATCTGTTCAGGGCGGGTCTGACATCATGCCTGTAAAGTCTGGTACTGATCAGACTGGATTTCATTGAGTTATACTAATTTGTTTCTTCATGGCGTGACATCAAAGTTCGCCATGCTGCTGGGGTCACACCCTTTCGTGAAAAGTCACAGTCTTCACTGTAACCCAAGACCAACTCCTTAAGGCTTTCCTGGAGAAATTTGAGGCTGCAGATGTCACCCATCACAATACTGTACCCCAAAGTGTAAAACATGACATTTCCTGTTCCCACTAGGTGGCGCTGTACCTGGTGTCAAATATGGCAGTTGAAATATGTTCAGGGGTGGAGCCTTATCATATGTGTTCACTTTGGTCAAGGTCAGAAAATGTATGACAAAATGAGAGGCAATAAGATTTTCATGGCGAGTCATCGAAATTCGCCATGGCGCCACGGCGTCACCGTATTGTGAAAACTCAAAAGCTCCGCAATTTAACATGGCACAAGGGTGTAGTTGACACTGTCCAAATTTGAAGGTTATGAAATGAAACCCCAAGGAGGAGTTCGCAAAAGTTCGAGGCATGGAAATGGCAAAATTTGAGCCAAAATGTCACCTTCTCTTCCAAATGGCGGACTTCCTGTTGGGTTTGCGTCAATGGGCCCACAGACTTTTTTGTTCGTCTTGGCATGATACATATGTGTGCCAAATTTCATACATGTAGCTCAAACGATGTGGTCGTAGGGCTGCATTTAACAAGGCATAGGTGGCGCTCTAGAGCCATTTCCCAGTGCTCATATGTAAAACCATTAAAATACAAAATTTTTCACCAGACCTGGCATGTGTGCAAAATTTCATGAGTTTTTGAGCATGTTTAGGCCCTCAAAAAGGCCCTTGTTTCGCCTGAATAATAATAATAATTAAAGCTGCAAGCAGCGTTATGAGGGCCCTCGCACCCCCGGCACGTCGAGCCACTGCCAACACCTCAAACCGGCACGTCCGATGTGATGTCACATTGATGGATTTCATGCTTTTAATCACCAGCTAACATTTCATCTTATTCAACCAGGATTATAGTCATGCCACTAGGTGGCGCTCTAACCATTATTGACAAATAGCATAACAAACATTTCCAAGCTCGAGTCTCATCACACCTGCGACCTTTGGGAGAGATTGGACATTGTGTTTTTTAGTGACAGCAGATTACTGCTTTTTGCGAGTGATTGAAACTCTACGTGCCGCCATGACCACCCCGTTTCCCTGAAAGGAAAAAGCTTCGCAATTTAACATCACAAAGGTCTTTAGATTCTACACACTGAAGAATGCTTCAATATGATGAAATCCCTTGGAGGAGTTCGTCAAAGTATGAGGCCTGAAAAGGGGGGAAAATGTCATCAAAATTACACATTAATTTTAAAATGGCTGACTTCCTGTTGGATTTGGGATATTGCTCCAAGAGACTTTTTTGTACATCTTGATATCTCCTATAAGCCTACCAGGTTTCAGATTCATACATAAAACACAGAGCTGGGGCTGTGGTTTTGAAATTTTGTAGGGGGCGCTGTGGAGCCATTTTGCGCTATTCAAGGAAAATGGTTACAAAACAACAATGCCTTCATCCATTTGGAGGTGTGTGCCAAATTTCAAGCCTCTATAAACTTTCCAAGCCCCTCAAAAGCCACTTCATCTTTCATGATGAACCGCGTTGCCACCAGGGTGCGCCGTTCAGTTTAAACTCACAATTTTTGCACTGAAGCATCACGAGGGACTGATGGTGATATTCACCGCTTTTGAGGTGGCCACGATCAACCTGTGAAAATCAGTACAACAAAGTTAAAGCCATGACATTTCCTGTTGCCACTAGGTGGCGCTGTCCGTATTTCCGACAATGGGCATATCAATCTGTTCAGGGCGGGTCTGACATCATGCCTGTAAAGTCTGGTACTGATCAGACTGGATTTCATTGAGTTATACTAATTTGTTTCTTCATGGCGTGACATCAAAGTTCGCCATGCTGCTGGGGTCACACCCTTTCGTGAAAAGTCACAGTTTTCACTGTAACCCAAGACCAACTCCTTAAGGCTTTCCTGGAGAAATTTGAGGCTGCAGATGTCACCCATCACAATACTGTACCCCAAAGTGTAAAACATGACATTTCCTGTTCCCACTAGGTGGCGCTGTCCTTGATGTCAAATATGGCAGTTGAAATATGTTCAGGGGTGGAGCCTTATCATATGTGTGCTCTTTGGTCCAGATCGGAACATGTATGACAGAATGAGAGGCAATAAGATTTTCATGGCGAGTCATCAAAATTCGCCATGGCGCCACGGCCTCATACTATTGTGAAAACTCAAAAGCTCCGCAATTTAACATGGCACAAGGGTGTAGTTGACACTGTCCAAATTTGAAGCTTATAGGACCAAATCCCAAGGAGGAGTTCGTTAAAGTTCGAGGCATGGAAATGGCAAAATTAGAGCCAAAATGTCACCTTCTCTTCCAAATGGCGGACTTCCTGTTGGGTTTGCGTCAATGGGCCCACAGACTTTTTTGTTCGTCTTGGCATGATACACATGGGTGCCAAATTTCATACATGTAGCTCAAACGATGTGGTCGTAGGGCTGCATTTAACAAGGCATAGGTGGCGCTCTAGAGCCATTTCCCAGTGCTCATATGTAAAACCATTAAAATACAAAATTTTTCACCAGACCTGGCATGTGTGCAAAATTTCATGAGTTTTTGAGCATGTTTAGGCCCTCAAAAAGGCCCTTGTTTGGGGTGAATAATAATAATAATAATAATAATAATAATAATAATAAGAAACGGAGCAGATACAATAGGGCCTTCGCACTCTCAGTGCTCGGGCCCTAATAATAATTAAAGCTGCAAGCAGCGTTATGAGGGCCCTCGCACCCCCGGCACGTCGAGCCACTGCCAACACCTCAAACCGGCACGTCCGATGTGATGTCACATTGATGGATTTCATGCTTTTAATCACCAGCTAACATTTCATCTTATTCAACCAGGATTATAGTCATGCCACTAGGTGGCGCTCTAACCATTATTGACAAATAGCATAACAAACATTTCCAAGCTCGAGTCTCATCACACCTGCGACCTTTGGGAGAGATTGGACATTGTGTTTTTTAGTGACAGCAGATTACTGCTTTTTGCGAGTGATTGAAACTCTACGTGCCGCCATGACCACCCCGTTTCCCTGAACGGAAAAAGCTTCGCAATTTAACATCACAAAGGTCTTTAGATTCTACACACTGAAGAATGCTTCAATATGATGAAATCCCTTGGAGGAGTTCGTCAAAGTATGAAGCCTGAAAAGAGGGGAAAATGTCGCCAAAATTACACATTAATTTTAAAATGGCTGACTTCCTGTTGGATTTGGGATATTGCTCCAAGAGACTTTTTTGTACATCTTGATATCTTACACAAGCTTACCAAGTGTCAGACTCATAGATGAAACACAGAGCAGGGGCTGATGTTTTGAAATATTGTAGGGGGCGCTGTGGAGCCATTTTGCGCTATTCAAGGAAAATGGTTACATAACAACAATGCCTTCATCCATTTGGAGGTGTGTGCCAAATTTCAAGCCTCTATAAACTTTCCAAGCCCCTCAAAAGCCACTTCATCTTTCATGATGAACCGCGTTGCCACCAGGGTGCGCCGTTCAGTTTAAAGTCACAATTTTTGCACTGAAGCATCACGAGGGACTGATGGTGATATTCACCGCTTTTGAGGTGGCTACGATCAACCTGTGAAAATCAGTACAACAAAGTTAAAGCCATGACATTTCCTGTTGCCACTAGGTGGCGCTGTCCGTATTTCCGACAATGGGCATATCAATCTGTTCAGGGCGGGTCTGACATCATGCCTGTAAAGTCTGGTACTGATCAGACTGGATTTCATTGAGTTATACTAATTTGTTTCTTCATGGCGTGACATCAAAGTTCGCCATGCTGCTGGGGTCACACCCTTCCGTGAAAAGTCACAGTTTTCACTGTAACCCAAGACCAACTCCTTAAGGCTTTCCTGGAGAAATTTGAGGCTGCAGATGTCACCCATCACAATACTGTACCCCAAAGTGTAAAACATGACATTTCCTGTTCCCACTAGGTGGCGCTGTCCTTGATGTCAAATATGGCAGTTGAAATATGTTCAGGGGTGGAGCCTTATCATATGTGTGCTCTTTGGTCCAGATCGGAACATGTATGACAGAATGAGAGGCAATAAGATTTTCATGGCGAGTCATCAAAATTCGCCATGGCGCCACGGCCTCATACTATTGTGAAAACTCAAAAGCTCCGCAATTTAACATGGCACAAGGGTGTAGTTGACACTGTCCAAATTTGAAGCTTATAGGACCAAATCCCAAGGAGGAGTTCGTTAAAGTTCGAGGCATGGAAATGGCAAAATTAGAGCCAAAATGTCACCTTCTCTTCCAAATGGCGGACTTCCTGTTGGGTTTGCGTCAATGGGCCCACAGACTTTTTTGTTCGTCTTGGCATGATACACATGTGTGCCAAATTTCATACATGTAGCTCAAACGATGTGGTCGTAGGGCTGCATTTAACAAGGCATAGGTGGCGCTGTAGAGCCATTTCCCAGTGCTCATATGTAAAACCATTAAAATACAAAATTTTTCACCAAACCTGGCATGTGTGCAAAATTTCATGAGTTTTTGAGCATGTTTAGGCCCTCAAAAAGGCCCTTGTTTGGGGTGAATAATAATAATAATAATAATTAAAGCTGCAAGCAGCGTTATGAGGGCCCTCGCACCCCCGGCACGTCGAGCCACTGCCAACACCTCAAACCGGCACGTCCGATGTGATGTCACATTGATGGATTTCATGCTTTTAATCACCAGCTAACATTTCATCTTATTCAACCAGGATTATAGTCATGCCACTAGGTGGCGCTCTAACCATTATTGACAAATAGCATAACAAACATTTCCAAGCTCGAGTCTCATCACACCTGCGACCTTTGGGAGAGATTGGACATTGTGTTTTTTAGTGACAGCAGATTACTGCTTTTTGCGAGTGATTGAAACTCTACGTGCCGCCATGACCACCCCGTTTCCCTGAACGGAAAAAGCTTCGCAATTTAACATCACAAAGGTCTTTAGATTCCACACACTGAAGAATGCTTCAATATGATTAAATCCCTTGGAGGAGTTCGTCAAAGTATGAGGCCTGAAAAGAGGGGAAAATGTCATCAAAATTACACATTAATTTTAAAATGGCTGACTTCCTGTTGGATTTGGGATATTGCTCCAAGAGACTTTTTTGTACATCTTGATATCTTACACAAGCTTACCAAGTGTCAGACTCATAGATGAAACACAGAGCAGGGGCTGATGTTTTGAAATATTGTAGGGGGCGCTGTGGAGCCATTTTGCGCTATTCAAGGAAAATGGCTACATAACAACAATGCCTTCATCCATTTGGAGGTGTGCGCCAAATTTCAAGCCTCTATAAACTTTCCAAGCCCCTCAAAAGCCACTTCATCTTTCATGATGAACCGCGTTGCCACCAGGGTGCGCCGTTCAGTTTAAAGTCACAATTTTTGCACTGAAGCATCACGAGGGACTGATGGTGATATTCACCGCTTTTGAGGTGGCCACGATCAACCTGTGAAAATCAGTACAACAAAGTTAAAGCCATGACATTTCCTGTTGCCACTAGGTGGCGCTGTCCGTATTTCCGACAATGGGCATATCAATCTGTTCAGGGCGGGTCTGACATCATGCCTGTAAAGTCTGGTACTGATCAGACTGGATTTCATTGAGTTATACTAATTTGTTTCTTCATGGCGTGACATCAAAGTTCGCCATGCTGCTGGGGTCACACCCTTTCGTGAAAAGTCACAGTTTTCACTGTAACCCAAGACCAACTCCTTAAGGCTTTCCTGGAGAAATTTGAGGCTGCAGATGTCACCCATCACAATACTGTACCCCAAAGTGTAAAACATGACATTTCCTGTTCCCACTAGGTGGCGCTGTCCCTGGTGTCAAATATGGCAGTTGAAATATGTTCAGGGGTGGAGCCTTATCATATGTGTTCACTTTGGTCAAGGTCAGAAAATGTATGACAAAATGAGAGGCAATAAGATTTTCATGGCGAGTCATCGAAATTCGCCATGGCGCCACGGCCTCATAGTATTGTGAAAACTCAAAAGCTCCGCAATTTAACATGGCACAAGGGTGTAGTTGACACTGTCCAAATTTGAAGCTTATACGCCCAAATCCCAAGGAGGAGTTCGAAAAAGTTCGAGGCATGGAAATGGCAAAATTAGAGCCAAAATGTCACCTTCTCTTCCAAATGGCGGACTTCCTGTTGGGTTTGCGTCAATGGGCCCACAGACTTTTTTGTTCGTCTTGGCATGATACACATGTGTGCCAAATTTCATACATGTAGCTCAAACGATGTGGTCGTAGGGCTGCATTTAACAAGGCATAGGTGGCGCTGTAGAGCCATTTCCCAGTGCTCATATGTAAAACCATTAAAATACAAAATTTTTCACCAGACCTGGCATGTGTGCAAAATTTCATGAGTTTTTGAGCATGTTTAGGCCCTCAAAAAGGCCCTTGTTTGGGGTGAATAATAATAATAATAATAATAATAATAATAATAATAAGAAACGGAGCAGATACAATAGGGCCTTCGCACTCTCGGTGCTCGGGCCCTAATAATAATAATAATAATAAGAAACGGAGCAGATACAATAGGGCCTTCGCACTCTCGGTGCTCGGGCCCTAATAAGTATTTATGATATTTGTGAGCAGAAATTAAAAAACAAAAGTTTGAGTCTTTATTAACACGTTCATCAAGAATCTGGCATCTTTCACTGATGTTTAAACAGAATGATAAGAAGGACTCATAACACAGCTTAGCTGTAGTTTTTAATATATTTATTAAAAAATGATCATGCACATTCAAAACCACCGCAGCACGTCAAAATCACACGCACAAAAAATAACAGTTTTTAGCTTGCTAAATAAATTAGAACAATATTTGTGTAATATCTATATCAAACTTAAAAAATAAGAGCAAAAATGCTATCAGTGATAATCTTGTATCGCTTTGTTTACTCTACATTTGGCTTCTTGCATGTCTTTTGGTGGCAAATTAATTATGCTTAAAATACAAGTGCATGAAGGGGGTGAGAGAGTCTTTAGCCACATCTGTACAAAAGCATGCAAAAGGAACAATTAGACTAATATTCGTGGCATTATCATTAGTGAACATTTCAAATTTAAATGTCACCGTAATTGTTAAATCTTTAAATCCATAAACAAAAATGATCATTCACCATTTTTTAAAATCCTTTTTGTTTTCTCTTCTTTTCTATTTTTCCTTTTGTGTGAAGAGCTGATGACCGACAGGAGCTTTAACTGGTTTGTATCTGAATTGCTTACCTGCTGAATTGTAGGTTATTTACTCTTTTTTGATTTTGCCGGCATCACACAGGCTTCTTCAGCTGATGGTGTAACACAAGAAATTAGTTCATTAATTAAGAAAGACAGAGACATTTGAAACATTCTATAATTAAGCACACAATTTATAAATACTTCTACCTTTAAATTATGTGTGTGCAGATAAAACCCCATGAATCACATTACTATTGTTAATTGTGGTTAAATATTATAAACAGTGTTATATTGCCTGTTATCTTTTCACAGGAGAAATCGTAATTTCATAGATTAACATAAGTTAACTCCAGTAATACCCTTACCTCTGCTCACAGCTACATTGTTGAATTCTTTATGTGATATGTGTTTATGCACCACTTACCTTAAATATGCTTAATTGAGGGAATTACACTATTAAATAATGTATAACTCTTTTAGCATATGTAATTTTAGAAAGGTGTTAATGCTTATTAAAACTGCAAAAGCTCACTTTAATGTCTCTGAATACATGAATATATACATCAGCTATTTTTTCAAGCATATGTCACATTAAATTCATGCAATAATCATGTATCACGCTGAGAATGAAACTCGGCGCTCATTCTACCACTCCATCTCTGCTCATCAGTGCCACGAGAACATAATGAGCCCACTGTAAACATTATGTAATACTCTCTAATGCATAATGCTTCATAATGCTTTAAGCCGAGCATCACCTCTGTTCTCCGTGGGAAACGTGGCTAGTGAACCTCAACTTTTGCGAAGAATGTGCTGATTCCCCCTGCAAAGGAACAATGAATCTGTCAGCGACAGTGCTGTCTGTGTAGTTAGACAGGAACACAATGCCGCCTGAGAGACCTTGAGGTTTTTCAGGAAAGGAAGAAATAAAGACGAGAGAGAGAAGAAAAAGTGTGTGGCGTCCAATCCGATGACGGAGAGTCTCATTCATCCTTGATGCAACAGCAGAGACTAGTGGCGGAAGGTAGCAACGTATGCCCGCCTCTCTCCTCTGTTCCCATTTTTCCTTCTGCTCTTGTCATATTGGTTTACCTCTCTCCTCCTCAATCACTCTCCTGTTGTTTCTTCTCTTTTTTTTTTCCATATTCACTTGACCTTTTCTTCTGTTTGCAAGATTATTATGGCTACAATTATTACAGATTATGCCGAGGGAAGAGGAGTGTGTGCGCCTGTGGGCGTGCACTCAAACACTTACACGCTCACGTAAAGCAGCTTTTTATTAGGTCTGTACAATGGCGCTTATTGACTTTTCATATCACCTAAAGGGCAACACCCATGAAATAGAGGACTTATATTTTCTGTTGTTTTGTTGTATTAAGCATGGATGTGGGAACTGCTTTCCAGCCCCTGTTGCTACTTTTACACACAGTTTACAGAAGCTACTCAGGAAAATGCATTCGAATTTATTAGCAGTTTTTGCACAAAACCTGTTTTTTTTTTTAAAGTGTGGCTTTTTGGTGACAAAACAGGGAGCAAAAGCTACTGAAATTAAATTGAAATTGAAGCCAACATGTTTCCTCTTCTTGTTTCCTTTGTCAGTCTTTGTATTTGCTGCCACACACAAACACAAATCATCATATTTGACTGTGTGTTTCGCAGCGTGTTGATGAGCAGAAGCCAAAAGGACGGGAGGTGGAGAGTGTTCAGCTGTGTGGAAGAATCTGAGCTTAATCAGAGCTGAGGGCCAGCAGATTAATTACACCACGGCTTCCACACACAACACCTAAAGCCTCATGTTGACACACACACATACTCACACACACGTGAGCAGAAGCACACAACACTGGTGGCCCTGGCTAATAAAGACAGCATGCTAATGAGCAAGTGTAGCCCCTAAAAAAAAAGGGAAGAGAAAAAACAGCCTCAGAGCAAATAATTCATAAAGTCATATTGATCTGTGAGTAGAGGCGTTAAGCCTCCATTAAGGGCAACAAAAGGAAAGCATCATGCTTCATCAACAGGAGAAGCTGAGGGGAGAAATGTGAGATCACAGACAGATTGTCATTAAGGACGTCATGTGACACGCTTGTCATGTTTGCACCCTGCACAATGCACGCGCAATCATCGTGACAGCACAGGCGGGAAAGTGGAAGTGTGGCGCCCTCACACTGTAACACACAAGGAGAGGAGGGGAAAGGGAGAGAAGGGAAAAGACAATAATGAAAGATTAAGAGGAGGAGAAGGAGAACAAGGAGGGAGGGCTCCTCTAATAAATCAGAAAAACATGCAGCTCCCATTTGTTTTGGGCTGGACTCAGGCAGAGCTTTTATGAGTGTGCTGCGATCTGGCAGCACACCGCATGAATACTAAATCTTTACTGTTAAATAGCCATGCTCGAGTCGTCACGGTCGCCACGACACTGCGAGATGGAAGCGAGTGGAAAAAACTTGCTTGCTGTGCAGAATCAAGGCTTTGGAATAAAGGGTCAGTTCACTCAAATGAAAAACAAAACAAAAAAGGTGTCTAGAAACATAGCGTCACTTAGTTTTTGAACTTTACTTTAACATATATTGTTGAATAGTTGCATCGAGCTTTAGCATATTTACTAGTTGTGTGTGTTTCAGGTACTGCACTCTAAAAGACTGAATGAACCAGCATTGCAGCCATGGGTCACTGTGAGCATCACAGGGAAGGTTGAAGCTGCCCACTGCACCTGTATGGCCAGAGTCGCGGACACCTGCACCCATGTTGCTGCTCTTCTGTTTAAAGTAGAAGCAACAGTGTTGATCTGTGGCACAAGGACAGTTACAGATGAACCTGCTCACTGGGCTTTGCTGGGTAATATGACCAAGATACAGTCAGTGGTTGGCCATAAGATAGACTTCTCCTCTTTAGCTGCCCCAAAAAAGGCTCTCAATCAAAACATAAACAGACCATCCGTAGTGAAAGGTAAAAGAAGCTGTCTTCAGAAAAGAAAAATTCCACCTGCTACTGTGGAGGAGTGTTGTCTCAGTTGATGGGAAAATATTTCCCCAAGCACAGTTCTGTTCTGAATAACCCATAATGTTTTATTTAGGGGGTCTACATTTATGCCTCAAGTGCATTGCCATGTAAATAATTTGCATTTACTAAGTAACACTGTTCAAAAGTTGAATAAAGAAACAAACAAACTTTTATTACTATTATTAAAACCACTGTGTAGAACATCACATCAGTAACAATGTAGAATCCATGTTGTTTATAGTTTACAAATGACAAAATGTTCACATAAAATCATGACAGCATTTAAATAATATCACCCATTACTAGCATTCTGTTATTTACTGTCTCTTTTGAAAACTTATCACTACATATACAGCACAAGACATTTAAGAGTATTGAACAAGAGCATTTTTCCCTGGTTTTACTACCACACATGTTCACCCTCACATGGAAGAGGTAATCTGATTGGCATGGTGGTATGTAGCATGTAGTTTGAAGCAGGGATTTCGTAGTGCCCCATGTGTAGCGTTGGAACCCAGTCAGGATTTGTTTCATTCATTTCATTGGCTGGTTTGCTGCAATGATGAAAAACAATTAGCAACTCTATAAATAAATCTACAAAATCACTCATTAGGATGTTTGTTCTAATTTGCTATGACCTCAGAGCGCATTGAAAATAAAACTAATAGGCTATAAAGAGTAATATGAACTTATTTAGATCTTACCTGAATGAAAATGTCTGGAGCACCAACAGATATCTGGGGATGGTAAAGAACTGGGTATCAGCTCATCTCACAGCTGCTATCCAGGCGCCTTCTTTTGGTAACATCCGGTACATAAGCTCCCTCACGTTGCTTCCAGGTGGAAAGGGATAAAAAGAGAGCCAATTTTCCAGCTTATTCCCTTCCCGATCGTGCGATCTAATATAACAACTGACAACACAGCAAGTGCGATCCATTGCTTATGCTTTAGCTCCTTTAGCCCTTTTTTTGGCCTGCTAAAATGGCGCCTCTGCAGCCACGCCCCCTCCCGTGACATCACGCTCCAAAGCCCTTCATATTAAATCATTTAAAAAAATATTTCTTCACGTCATTATGAGACGCGAGATTGAGACACAGGCATTAGGGCCTCTTAATGGGTGTTTTTTTGGGTTTCTACCAGTGTGGAATTACCAAAAATAGAGAGGGTATAGCCCAACATATGAAACGGAAAATACCGCTGTCTATTATACATATTGTGGCGAGCTCAGACAAGGAGGAGACGGAGGTGTTGTTTGGTCTTGCTTGCTAGGGAGCACAGCCGTTTATTTTCCAACAGAAACACACCGCCGCCAACCCAACTCCTCGGCATAGCTTAGCACAACAACAACAACAACAAAAAGGCGCTCTCTCACCCAGGAAACACACAGTCGCAGAGAGAGTGCGTCACCCTGTAACCATGGCAACCGCAACGCTGCCGCCTAGAACAACAGAACATAGCTGTCAAACAAAATCCAAACAGTCCTGACCCGCCACAATATGAAACAGGAAAATACCGCCGTGTAATCCATTTATTTCAACAAAGTAACTGTATTCTAAATACCACCTTTTTAAACAGTAACTGTAACGCAATACAGTTACTCATATTTTGTATTTTAAATACGTAACGGCGCTACATGTATTCCGTTACTCCCCAACACTGTATGTGACACCCAAACATTTTGACAGACCTACGAGAGAACAGCCCTCAGCAGATTCTCTGTGCCCGCTACAATCTTGAATATTTACAGCATACAGCATTTTTATGTTACTGAACTGTCCTACTATTTTTACAGACAGTGTGTGTGTAATCTAAAAAAACACTGTGTGCCTTTGAGCAGATATGAAACTGATTTGATGCGAGTCAGAAGTGCTGGGAATACAGTTTAAATATTAGGTTTTGTCCTTCATTTGAATTAATTCATTGTGTTACTTCATTTTTCTTAAATATTTATTGATTTGAGTTTATATTGTAAATGTTTGTGATGCATTGTGTGCAGAGATGGGCAGTAACACGTTACTTGTAACGCGTTACTGTAATCTGATTACTTTTTTCAAGTAACAAGTAAAGTAAGGGATTACTATTGCAAAAATGGTAATTAGATTACCGTTACTTTCCCGTAGTAACGCTGCGTTACTGCGTTACTAAAACCGTGATTTTTTTGCGAGAATGTCTCATGACAGTGACGTAAGCGAGTGCGACGTTCGTGACAACAGCTGTGTGCAGATCAACAGTGGATCATATATGGAGTGCGGTGAGAGTATGAGCGTGCAGCGTTTTAAGCGTGGAAGTACTGACCTTACTTTGAGTTTGATTCCATAAAAAGTGACAAAAACATTAGTGTCCGTTGTGTGTGGGAAGAAAACTTCTTTTTACACCGAAAAAAACCCTAAACTTCCAAACAAGCAACGACGTAATGGGAAACTCACAGAGAGACTCGCGGATTCTTCCACTGACCGCTGCGGCACACCTGCACCAGGGTAAACCTCCGCCTGCCCCACTCCTGCTTTACAGGTGAAAATAGAGCAACAGGACCGCTAGTCTTTGACTTTATTTATTTTCTGCTGTGTTTTACTTGCATCTATTTGAAAGAGTGAGTGTAAACACAAAAAACATTTTATTTTATGTGCTGGAATGTGCAGAAAATAGGTTTAAATGTTAAACTAATTTCTTCCAGTCAGAGAATGTTGCATATAATTAAATTTTTGCTTGATGCATAAAGTTAAAAGATTAAAACTGATAAAACAAGTTTTAAAAAGAGACTTTTCCATTTGATTCCATTGTATGATGGATTATGCAGAAAAAGTAGAATTGGACTGAAAGATCTATCGCTTTATCACCTCTTCAGGTTGTAAATCGTGTTTTTAAAAAGTAACTAAGTAACTAAGTAATTAATTACTTTTGAAAATAAGTAATCAGTAAAGTAACGGGATTACTTTTTTGGGGAAGTAATCAGTAATTAGTTACTGATTACTTTTTTCAAGTAACTTGACCAACACTGATTGTGTGTATATTACAGTATGCAGGTGTCACTGATGTTTGTACTGAACATTTATGAAAATACTTAAATTCTTTTGGTTGCATTCATTCAAGCTCTGCCACTGCCTTTTTTTGAGAACTGCAATCACCTCAGCAAGACAAAGACAAGACATACATACATTTTTTGTTTACCAACGAATATGCATAAACAAGCAGCTGTGACACAGGTAGCATTGCTTCCATGCCTGGAGGAATAAAATGTGGATCTAACAGATGCCAAATGTAACTACAAAATCTTCTGAAACCTATGCTGGAACGTGTGGCATTATCTGACGTGCACTTCCTTAGAAACAACCAACAAAGGTTGTTTCAATGGTTGCCAATAACAACTGTGATTGGCCCGTTTGGAACCAGCAATTCCGTCTGTGCATTTCTATCTACTTCTCCTTATGCTGCCATTTTTCCAAAACTTCAACTTGAAGAGACAAAACTGCAGAACATTGGAGGCACATCAACACAGGTATAAATGCTTGTAATGCCACCTTGCCACTTAAATCGCCACTTTTATAGGCTATATCATAGGCTCTAAATAGTCTAAATCAGGCCTCAGTCAGCAGCAACAAAGCTTCTCCTCTGGTCCTGCTTACTGTACAAGTAGGCAGATGTAAAACCACAGAGGAACCAGGATGAGGCCCTATATTGGGTTTTTTTTTCTTTTTGGTCAAAATCTACGTGGTAAGTCTTTCTTTTTTTTAGTTAGGAAGGGCTGTTGCTGGTTTGCAGACCTAGAAATTTGTCCTGATATTCATTGAAATGTTTCCTAACCTTCGTGCTTTGAGTACAACTCAATAACATAGCTAAAATGTATATAATTCCTTAAAATCGCCACAGTGAGCTAAAATAAACTTTTTTTCTAGTAACTAGAAAACCCCAGGTTAGCAAGCAATTGGCGACAGTGGGAATAAAAAACTTTCTTTTGAGGGGATGAAATGTGTCATGATTAAAATCTTCTGTTTTCTGTTTTACAGCTGGCACTAAAGTATTTACAGTATTGTCACATAAGTGTTAGTAACATGATATCAATATTTCTTTTAAAATACCAAGAGTATTTTATTGGAATTTAATTGGAATTTGTAACATCTGAAAAAGAAGTTCTTTCTCCCCACCATCACCAAGTGCCTGCTCACAGGGGGTCCCCTTCTCTAATATTGGAGCAGTTTTAACTCGCACATTGTGATGACTGAATGAAATTGAATCAATTTCATTTGAAGCAATACCCATATTTATATACACATGTGACACCGTAACCGTATAATCACAAAAAACAAGAAAACACATAATAGACCCCATTAAGATATCTTGATTTTCCTTTGTATCCTCTTTTGACTTAATAGTCTCCTTTGTAATGAAAACTCCTGAAATAATTTTTGTCAGAATTGGGATATGGTTCTCTGCACACCGAAGCACCTCGGCTCTCTCAGGCAGTTTAATACCTGCAGCGTGGAGGGAAAGGGAGTGCAGCATATTTTGTTGCTCATCTAAATGATTACAGATTATTCAGATAGTGAATGGTAGCTGTTTGTAGCTGATGTCTTGTAATTGCTGAAAATCAGTGCTGTTCACTAGCAGATAGGGAGGACTCAATGACTCGCAAGTATTCTGCGTTTTATCTCGTTCAGACATGAATTTTTCCAATTCCAAACCAAAGCCATTGTGAGCAAGGCACTTTCATTATATCAGAGATGGCTGGCTGTTGGACATACATTTAAGTAATAAAAGACCACACAATGTGTGCGTGTCCATTGTTCAGGATAGTGAAGTAATAAGTTTTTGCGAGTGCAGCTAATTCAGAGTGTGTGCATGTGTGTGTGTATAGGATTTACATAGCACTTTTTCTCCATTTTCACACATGTATGCACACACACGGGCTTCTGCTTGTGCCTCTGAATGATTGAGATTGCCCTGGCAGAGGTCCAAACCTTGTTTTGGGTTTAGCCCATGCTGAGAGAGGAGAGCAGAAGCAGAGAGTGATATACTTCATCCCGACTCTCATTAGACAATTCGGGGAACACGTCAAACCGCAATTTGTTTCCCTTGCATCCAATAAACAGCTCATTCACCGGTCAATCAGTCACCACAGCAGCTAGTCAGATTAAACCCAGCAGAGGTTGACAGAAAGAAAAGAGAACCAGAGGAGAGGACAGCTGAGGCAAAGAGCTAATGGCAAAATACCACTCATCTGAAATATATGTCGCCTTTTGCTCAGTGATGCCTTTGGTGACCGCACCAGCTTTTGGAGATTGGTCCTGTTTATGAGATGAGTGATGAGAACACCACCTGGTGGATTACACACTGTAGTTTTTCATGCTAACACCTCAGAACATATTAGGTCAGCAACGGTATTTAAAATGAGAACATTTCTACCAGCCTTAAGTGGAATCATCTGAAATGACATATATGTGTAAATGTGTCCGATGTGTAAAAGAATCTATCACGCTCAGCAGGGACTAGTTTCTTTAAAGCAAGTGGAAGGAGTGGGTGATCGTACAGGCGATTGTACGGCACAGAAATGTCACTGATTCACACCACTCAGTCAGTCTGCCCAGAGACAAAGGCCAAAAGCCAAACTGATGGATCGTCCAGTCATGTTTCTTAAGCAAACCTCTGGAGGACAGTTTTAGACCTGAAACTCGTTCTGATCTTTATGCAAAAGAGAGGAATGCATAGTTATAGGTACATAGTGCTCACACTTTAACACAAGTACATACTGCTAAGATTTTGAGGATCAAAGGTTTCTGGGATGTTACTTCATTTCATGAATGGGTATTAAGCGTAATACATAAACCGTTTTGGGGGCTTTGTTATGAGAGTTGAGAGCAGACAGGAAGGTTGGGAGGAAGAGGACTTGGCAAATGACTCAGGGCGAACCCAGGCTTGCATCAACTACAGTATAGGTTGCCTGCTCAACCCAGTGAGACAAATCAGAACCCACAATCCATAAGCTCATTCGGTGAAAAACTGTGATGTTGAGTTGGAATGTTAAACGTGTTCATGGCATCATTAGAACTGCATTATAAACATTATAATACATTATATCCTTTCAGCAAGTGGGAATTGAAATGATTTGATGTCTGTGACAGAACTTTCCTTTTGCATAACATATTACACATTTAATCTATTTGGCTAACCAGTCTTTTCAGGCCATATCTGTGTATGTGTATAAAAGAGTGAATCATGAATCATGCAGTCATATAAAAACATACCAGTCTTGACTGAATTTAGGTCTTAGCTTTTTTGAAGCTAGCTAGCAGGTTGCACCAAAGTTTAGAGACATAGCAGAAAAAAATCTCTAATTTTATAACAGATATTTTTACAGTAATATACATAAATATTTTTAAAAATTAATACATTGTGAAATCTGTTTCACCCAATGCAAAGAATCAGAACCAGCTGTATTTTCTTAGTCAGGTTAAAAGCCTCAGCAGCATAGCGCTGAACAGACAACATGCTACCCAGTGTGGTCGATGAGTTGTTAAAAGAGCATGACAGTTACTGATCAGAGATGAGTTTTTACTGACTGAGGTTTAACACAAGTACTTCTCAAGGAACAAGTTTGAGATTTTAGTTCACAGAGAGAGGAAAAAGTAAATCCAGTCAATATAATAACACCCAGGCGCTGTCGTGTATGGCCAAGGGTCATTAAGCTAGAGCTTAGAGTTTTAATTTAATGTGAACTTAATGCGATTGCTTATCCATTTATTAATGATAGTAATAAATAATGGCTGTGTCAAGGAGTGATTGGTCTTGCTTCAGAAAAGACACTGCAACACTTAGGACTGCAACATATTGGATGATGGTGTTTCAGACAACAGTGTACAGCCAACTCTGTGTTTGCAGAGTTTTTTGTTTGTTTTTATTCATTTATTTATATGACATTACAGTTGCCATATGCAGTTACCCAGCTGTTTTAAGAAGGCAACAGGGACTCATTCACTAGTAATTCACTGATTACACTGTCCAAGTCAAGTCACTTTTATTTATATAGCATGACCCAAAGTATTTTTAAATATAACTTTTTAAACCACAAAGTCCCCATAGCCCTATATACAAAGAATAAACTAAACATATTATTGACGATTTCATTTGGTAATGTGCTTTACTGAATGAAGTTTGTATTCCAGGTACTCCCTTTGCTTTTTCTACCCCACTATATATATATTTTAAAAAATATTGTACTCTGTACCACTTATATTAAAGCTTTAGTTAAATTATCATTCTACACATGTGTTAATCAAAATCATCAAAATTACAAAATTACAGTGATATAAATATAATAGAAAGCTACTATGAGCTGCTCACTCATTTCCAAGGGGCAGCCAGTGTGGAGCTCCACATGTTTGATTAGGCCTTCGTGCCACAACCCCAATGGGACCTGTGTCTCCTTCTGGGATAACTGGGAATCTTTTGCTTGTTATGCAAAGGTGTAAACCTCTACACTATGGATGCACACATCAAGCACATGTATGTGTGTATATATATATATATATATATATATATATATATATATATATATATATATATATATGTATATATAGATCAAAGTAGCACGGAGGGAGGTTAGCCAACTAACGGAGTTGCAGAAAGGTGCAACAAATAAGGTGCCTAAGAAATACAGCAAGCTGTCCATACCTGAGGCCTTGGAAACTGCCAAGCAAAGACTCACAGCCTTGGCCAGCCGCTTGAGGAGGTACACCAGAGAGATAGAAGGCAGGAGAATAAACCAGCTGTTCTCCACAGAACCAGCCAAGGTGTACTCTCAGTGGCAAGGGAACAGTAAGAGAACAGCACCACCAAGGCTGGAGACGGAGCAATACTGGAAGAGCATATGGGAGAAGGACGCAACTCATAACGGCAATGCTCAGTGGCTAGAGGATCTGAGGGCAGACCACAGCGACCTCCCTGAACAGGGTCCAGTAACCATCACAGTGGCAGATATCCAAGAAAGGGTCTCCAGTATGAAGAGTTGGACAGCACCAGGGCCCGACATGGTTCACGCCTACTGGCTGAAGAAGCTGACTGCACTCCACGAGCGTCTGGCAGCACAAATGAACCAGCTGCTAGTTAACGAGAGACACCCGGAATGGCTAACTGAAGGCCGGACGGTCCTGATCCCCAAGGACCCCAAGAAGGGACCGGTCCCCTCCAACTACCGACCAATAACCTGCCTCAGCACTACATGGAAGCTCCTGTCAGGCATCATATCGGCTAAGATGAACAGGCACATGGGTCAATACATGAGCGGGACACAGAAAGGAATTGGCAAGAATACCAGAGGCGCAAAACACCAGCTACTGGTAGACAGAACAATCAGCCGAGACTGCAAGACCAGACTGACCAACCTGTCCACTGCCTGGATTGATTACAAGAAGGCCTATGACTCAATGCCCCACAGCTGGATACTGGAATGCCTAGAATTGTACAAGATCAATGGGACCCTAAGAGCCTTCATCAGGAACTCAATGGGGATGTGGCGTACAACACTAGAGGCCAACTCCAAGCCCATAGCACAAGTCACCATCAAGTGCGGGATCTACCAAGGAGATGCTCTGTCCCCACTGCTGTTCTGCATAGGCCTGAACCCCCTCAGTGAGATCATTAACAAGACTGGCTACGGATACCGACTACGGAACGGAGCAGTTGTCAGCCACCTCCTGTACATGGATGACATCAAGCTGTATGCCAAGAGTGAACGAGACATCTACCAGGCTATACAGCAATGACATTGGAATGTCGTTCGGACTGGAGAAGTGTAGTCGGATGGTAACAAAGAGAGGGAAGGTAGTCAGAACTGAGGGGATTGAACTACCAGAAGGCAACATTGCAGACATAGAGGACAGTTACAAGTACCTGGGGATCCCGCAGGCGAATGGGAACCATGAAGAGGCCGCTAGAAAAGCTGCAACCACCAAGTACCTGCAGAGGGTCAGGCAAGTCCTGAGGAGTCAGCTGAATGGTAAGAACAAGATCCGGGCCATCAACACGTACGCCCTGCCCGTGATCAGGTACCCTGCTGGGGTAATAGGCTGGCCAAAGGAGGAGATAGAAGCCACTGACATAAAGACAAGAAAGCTCCTTACCATGCATGGAGGGTTTCACCCCAAGTCCAGCACCCTGAGGCTGTACGCTAAGCGGAAGGAAGGGGGCCGGGGACTGGTGAGTGTCGGCACCACAGTCCAGGATGAGACAACGAACATCCAAGAATACATTGGGAAGATGGCCTCAACTGACAGAGTGCTCAGTGAATACCTCAGGCAGCAGAAACCCAAGAAAGAGGAGGGAGATGAGGAACCATCATGGAAGGACAGGCCCCTGCACGGTATGTACCACCGGCAGATAGAGGAGGTGGCTGATATCCAGAAATCCTACCAGTGGCTGGACAAAGCTGGACTGAAAGACAGCACAGAGGCACTAATCATGGCAGCACAAGAACAAGCTCTGAGCACAAGATCCATAGAGGCTGGGGTCTATCACACCAGGCAAGACCCCAGGTGCAGGCTGTGTAAAGATGCCCCAGAGACAATCCAGCACATAACAGCAGGGCGCAAGATGCTAGCAGGCAAGGCATACATGGAACGCCATAACCAAGTGGCCGGCATAGTGTACAGGAACATCTGTGCCGAGTATAACCTGGAAGTCCCGAGGTCAAAATGGGAGATGCCCCCAAGGGTGGTGGAGAATGACCGAGCTAAGATCCTGTGGGACTTCCAGATACAGACGGACAAAATGGTGGTGGCTAACCAACCGGACATAGTGGTGGTAGACAAACAGAAGAAGACGGCCGTAGTGATCGATGTAGCGGTTCCGAATGACAGCAATATCAGGAAGAAGGAACACGAGAAGCTGGAGAAATACCAAGGGCTCAGAGAAGAGCTCGAGAGGATGTGGAGGGTGAAGGTAACGGTGGTCCCCGTGGTAATCGGAGCACTAGGTGCGGTGACTCCCAAGCTAGGCGAGTGGCTCCAGCAGATCCCGGGAACAACATCAGAGATCTCTGTCCAGAAGAGCGCAGTCCTGGGAACAGCTAAGATACTGCGCAGGACCCTCAAGCTCCCAGGCCTCTGGTAGAGGACGCGAGCTTGAAGGATAATCCGCCCGCAGGGGCGTGCTGGGTGTTTATATATATATATATATAGATATAAACTTTTGTACTATCAAGTTAGAAATATGACTTAAATGCTTCTTTTGCCTCTAATATAAAACAATTTTCAGCAACTTTTCATATAATAAATCTGTGTGAGAGTTTTTTTTTGTTTTTCTTTTGCACCCACTATATTCAATACCAGTTTTCTATGGTATATCTACTACTCTGATTGGCACAGCGTATTAGTACAGTATGGGTGATGCGTGCACGAACCTGTGCATATTTGACGTTGTGTTTTGTGTCCCCGCATGTGCAAAATTGCATTATATACTGCATGTTGTATATGTGTGTGTGTGTGTGTGTGTGTGTGTGTGTGTGTGTGAGAGAGAGAAGAGTGTCCTTGTCAGAACACCTGCTGTCTCCTCCCCTACGTTCTCTACTCCTTTTGTTGGTCTACCACTACATCAATTCTCTCTCTCTCTCTCTCTCTCTCTCTCTCTCTCTCTCTCTCTCTCTCTCTCACACACACACACACACACACACACACACACACACACACACAAATACAATACAAGGAAATCCTACAAACTAATACAGGACTTTCATTCAGTATAGGACATGTCACTACTGTATATAATGAAAGTCATCAAGCACACTCCTGCAAACACACTTCTATAAAGGCTCGCGCTGTCTTCCACTCTCTCTCTCTGTCTCACACACACAGACACACACACACAATATTTCCTGGTGCCAGTGTCTTTCATCCCCTTTTCCCTGTTTTTCCACCTTGCCCCTTTCTCCCACTCCCTCCCCATCTCTCTCGTTTGCTCCTCCACTCCTCCATCCATCCTTCCATCTCCTCCTCCCTCTCTCATTACCTTAATTAGATCCAGCAGATGAACATCGTCTAGTCTGTTGGGGAGGAGGCTAGGCCTCGGTGATGCAATAAGGCTCATTTGCATCGGCAAAGTTAATTGCGGGAGCGGAGCAGGTGTATGGCAATAATGATCATCACACATGACACTCACCTGTGACCGGCGGCGTACGTGACACACACAGGCACACACAGAGAAACTCACATGCATCTTGCCACGTGTTCAGCAACGTGTATATGGGGTTTAAGTCACGCAAGTGCCAGGCAAGGCCAACACACAAGCACACACAAACACACACTCATCCAATCATCTCTTGTCACTAAGTTTTTACTTCATAACTAATCCCCAAACTCCTTCTGGTAATATCTATTGGATGATGGCCACAGACATTCATATTCCAACAACACCCAGTAGGCAAGTGAAACATCAGTAAAAATATGAAGAGCGCATTCACATGCAATGAGAAACAGCAAATAAAAGTGGCATGCTGCGGCACATAAACAAGGTGCTGTTGGACAGAGATCAAGAACCACGAAAGAGAATTGTTGGAAATGAGCTGTACATTAAAGAGAGCACTCCAGTGGCTTTGTGCTGCACGTCCCTGAGATTAGCTATCAGGCTGAAAGTGTGCTCAGCATAAGCCGCCTTTGCATGTCTTTTACAGCTTGAAATAATCCCTTCTTATATCTTATACTAGTTCTTGGAGTATTCTCTTACTGACCTGGCCCACAAGCTCATGTGAATGTGTTTACGTAGGTCATCAAGGGAGCCAAAAGGTATTTTTCTCATAGACCAGTCACAGGACTGCTGCCTGCTGGATTTGAGAAAGAATCCAAGTTTAAGGCACTTCCACACTGACTTTAGTTTTGACATCTGGAAGAACATTGTGTATTTTTTATTTCTCAGCTTTACTTCTGATTTACTAGTGATGACCATAGGTTTTAAGAATTAATTGCAGAAGGAGCCCTCTGCATGACATGTTTGCTTAGCCTGCAGAGCATTCCAGTCTGGTGCCAGCAGGGAAAGTTGATGGCTTTGTCATCCCACCCAGACCTGTATAATTTATAGACCTTGAAGTGAGGATCACACCTCTTTGTTGCCAGGTTGAGGACTTGGCGAAGTAGCACACTCTTGGATTCTGCCAGGTTGGGTGGACAGGATGGTGTTAGTAACAGTTACACCTACATCAATAGCACAAGATTTGTATTTCGCTGTGCATATTTGACACTGCTGGATTCAACACAGCTCTAAGCCATATTTAGATGCACCAAGGTATGACATCACACACACTTTATACTTGAACTGGTACTGAGGGCAGATTGAGCACATGAGAGGCTTTTTCTACTGATTAATGAGTCCTAGGTCATTTCCAGCTCAGTGGATCCATTGGGAAAATCTCTCACTCTGTTTTGTTCGTTCATCCAACATTGAGTTGACTTTTCCATGATTGTCCAGAGTGCTTATAGATACAAATTGAGATCATATAATGGTAATGGAAAGACAGAAAGTCCCTTTTTATTAAACTTTAATAGTAAGTGCTGATCACAAACACTTAAAGGAACAGATAATGTATGAACAATTAACAGGGAATGCCAAGTGTCTAACATAAAATTAAAAGAAGTCAAAATCTGCCAAATCAAAGATTAGGAGCTGCCTTCTTGGGAAACTCTTTGCGAGTAAAGGATCAGCTCAGCACAAAAGTTTTCTCCTTCTTTCAGTTGCTCTCATTAGGGGTCTCCACAGTGGATTCTAATGTTTCTTTGTCTCAAAACTGCTCAATCTGAGCTGTCCCTCTAGTATACTCATTACTAATCCCGTCTATCCTGGTCTCTCCCAATGAAAGTCTTAGGATCTCAGCTGCCAACTCCACCTTCTTTTTGTCACTGCCACTGTGTCTAAATCATACATCATAGCGGGTCTCACTCCAGCCTTCCACTTCTACAGTACTTCTACCACTTTGTAACCCAGTGATGAGAACTGTAGCTTGCTATGTGACCACATTACAGTAGTAATTATTTATATCTGCAAGGATAGCAGCACAATAAGAGAAGGCCTCGGCCAAGTCAGAGATATGTTATTAGATTTTAAAAAAATTGAACCAGGAGAGTTTAAAAGCAGAGACTGTTAAACTATTTCCTGGAAGGACACAGGGAAACCTATGCAACCAAAAGTACAAAGGTGTGGACAAAGGGGGGATATATAGAGATCAGAATAAACAAAGAGAAAACTAACTAAAAGTATGGAAAGGAGAGAGTAGTTAATGACTGCATAGAAGAAGAGGGGGGGGGGGGGGGAGTGCTTAGTGGATCATGGGAAATTTCCAGTAACTGGAATCTCTAGCAGCATAACTAAGACATGGTTCAGGGTCACCAGATACAGCTCTACCTATAAGGTTTATCACAAAGGAAGATTTTGAGCTTAATTTTAAAACTATGTCCAATCCAAATCGAATCCATACTTGGGGATGATTCCACAGGTGAGGGTCCTGATAGATGAAGCCTCTGCCTGCAGTTCTACTTTTGGGAACTCCAGGAACCACAAGTAAGTCTGCAACCTGTTTGTGTGTGAGCTGGGACCACGAGGTTTTTAAGACATGAAGCTTCATTATTCAGGATTCAGAAGACTCCCGTACATCACCAAGGGTATAGATCTGAAGAATCTATGTCCGTGCTACCTTGAAATCTACTTGATTAGAATTCACTAACATGTGATACAATCATTTCTGAAACCTTCTTGTTTTAAAATGTTCCAGCAAAGTTCTGTAGCATATTGGATATCAAATTTTGTTCCTGTTGTGTAGCTAAATGGACTGGATGACCGTAATGAAGGCCTTTACTATTTTGAAGTACTGCACGTGACACATGACCTTTAATTATTACAAGATGTAAAGCTAGCTGCTTTCAAGTCATTGTCAGTGAACCCATAGCACTACTTTTTCAAGCCCAGTCTTGTTCTTGCTAATATCTGCTGTGTGTAATGAAACCAATGTGGACAATTAGCAATTATCCATACAAAGAAACTTTAGTTTTTCAAGTGTCGATATTAACTGCACAGCCAACTGTGTTGCAGGCAGTGGAAGAGAAGGAAGGCGGCGAGATTGCAGACCGTTGGTTTAAGTGTGAGAATTTAAGGATTGTCAAAGTGAAAATGTGGTGATCACGCCAGATGGCGAGTTTTCCGCATGCCACTTCAAAGAGGCAGGGATGGTGCTTTGTAGGCATTCTGCCGAATGCGTCGCTTTTCATGTGCAGGTCGGAGAGGGTCAGCGATGCTCCGTCTGAACCTCTTCATTAGACTCCTATTTCCTTCATTACACATCGTGGTTTTAATTGTCTCTCCATACTGTACACATACTCCATTTCTGGCAAAGATGGGTTTTGCTTCTGCTTGGGAAAACAAAATGGTGCAGTCTATTTGAAAAAGTCTTTGCACGAAGGACTCTTTTGCTTGTGTGTAAAGGTATGGCATCTGGTGAGGTAAACAAACTGAGAAAGATTTTCTTTATTTTTTTAAACACCTGACAGTCTGCTGATCATTACACTAACAGGCCAGTCTGGCTGTGTGGGCTTTTCTGTCAGATCTGGACCATCATCACCGCTATTAGCATGTTTACCTGTTGTCTGGGTAGTTTCTCACTCCCGCTCAGATTTCTGCCTCTCCAGCACACCACTGCAAATGTGATATAAATGTGTCCTGGCTATAATATTATATTTGAATTTATCTAGTTCGTTTCCAGCATGCTATACACACACATACATACACACACGTGCGCGCAAAGAAACCATAAATGTGAAAAAAAAGTCTTATGTTGACCCATCAGTCAAACAGAGGGAAATAATTTGCCTGTGAAGAACCGCACAGACCACAAGTAAACAAGCTCTTCTTCCTTTAATGCATTATTTATGGAAAACAGGACAAGGAGGAGGAGGTGGAGGCAGAGTAGTGTATGAGAGGCAGTTGTGTGTGCAGTATTGTCTGTGATGTGATGTCCTTTGTCTATTATTCATGACTTCTGCAGCATCCCTCTCTTACTGTATCTCTAAATACAAAACTTAACCATTGAGGGTCAGTGTCCAGGCACTTAGTGTCCAGGAAGAATCCAATTTGGGTCTCCTCACTGAGACTGATTAACCTGATCAGTGAAAACAGAAATATTAAACAGAACTTTATTAATCATGTGAGAGATTGACAATGGACAGCATCGGATTTTTATCAAATGGAAACATCAGAATAGTCAAAATCTGCTGGAGTGACACAGGGAGGAGTTCTTTGTCATGTGGGTGAGCTGGCTCATTAAAGAGAGTTCCCACTGTGTGTTAAAAAGGGAAAAAACACAGTAACATCCAAAGTAGTTCATTAACTGAATCTACTGACTCGGTTTCTATTTTTATTTTCGTTTGTTAATGATTTTCTAAAACTAAAAATTCTGCTAATATGTAATGATGATTTATCAGACTTCAGCAGCTTGTGGTAAAACTAAATAAACTTTGTTACCCTGCTATTCATTGCCCCATTGCCACATGCTAAACTTTTAATACAATATATAGTTGATGTACCTCCCCAGTTCCAAAAACCAAATTTCATCAAGATGTTTCCAAGAATCTGGAGAAATCTCTGTGCGCAGACTTTGCAACATGGAAATCACTGCATCGGCTCAGGAAGACTTCCAGAAATGACTGTCTGTGAGTACTGTTCACCACGCAGTCCACAAATGTGAATCTGTCATACAAAGAAGAAGCTATATGTGAACAGAAATGCTACAGTCTTCTCTGAGCCAAGACTCATTTCAGTTGGACTGAGGCAAAATAGAAAACTGTTCAGATGAACTGAAATTTGAAATTCCATTTAGCTTGTTATCAATTAAATTAAATTAAATTTTATTTATATAGCGCCAAATCACAACAAAAGTCGCCTCAAGGCGCTTCATAGATACAGAGAAAAACCCAACAATCATATGACCCCCTATGAGCAAGCACTTTGGCGACAGTGGGAAGGAAAAACTCCCTTTTAACAGGAAGAAACCTCCGGCAGAACCAGGCTCAGGGAGGGGCGGGGCCATCTGCTGCAACCGGTTGGGGTGAGAGAAGGAAGACAGGATAAAGACATGCTGTGGAAGAGAGACAGAGGTTAATAACAGATATTTATCAGCATTCAGCTCAAAAGCCTACATCTGTAATGGTATGGGGTTGCACTAGTGCTTCTAGAACTGGCAGCTTCCACATCTGGAAATTCACCATTGATGCTTTAGAGCATCCATCCAGATGTCGTTTTCAAGGAGGGCCTTGCATATTTCAGTAAGCCAATGCGAAACTGCATAATGAGTCCAGACCTTGTACCAACTGGAAAGCATTTGGTGCATCACAAAGCAAAAGCAGCTAGAACCCTTTATCAGGTCGCAATGCCACAGCATTCCTCTCCCAAAAGTCCAGGAACTGGTCTCTCTTAGTTTCCAGATGTTTACAGACTGTTGTTAAAAGCAGAGGGGATGCTACAAAGTGGTAAAAATGGCCCCGTCACAACATAAATTAAATATTTTGCAGGCATGAAATAAAAAAAGAGCTAATATTTCGTCCATTTTCTCACTTTAAAGTTTTGATATGGTTCTGTGTTCAACTGAGGAAACAAATTGGTTTTATGAGATTTGCAAATCATCCCATTCTGTTATTATTTACAGTAATAGAAAACTATCTACCAGCTTTGGTCACGCTCATAACCTTCTCATAATATATAAATCAAGTAAAAAACACATCTCCAACAACCGTACACATCTGCATGAAACAAAACCATGTGGAGGTAGCAGAGGAAGGCGAACTTCCAGGTGAAGACAGGAGGGAAGAGAGGATGATGGAGCAGGTGTCGCCTGAATTCATCGACCACAACAACACTTCTACTTGAATAAAATAATCTGGCCCTGTTTCCTCTCCTGCATCGCAGAATGCTGATTAACTCCCAACTCTCCAGGCTCACAAATGCCACATTACAACCTTTAGATAATGAGGTTTGAAAACATAACTCATTTTAAAAAGTCAAATGTGCTTTGGAGCGTAACATCAGAACAGCGGTCAGGGTTGTGGCTCTGATGTTGTTATCTGTGTTTTGTTGCCTGATCTTATATGCAATCACCCAACTGAGCATCTTCAGTTAAACCCTCTCAGGTTTAGGCCTATCTAATCCTCTCTGTAATTCCTGAGTCATTTGGTAGGAGCTGGAGGAGGATAGTATTTTTGGAGGTCTGTATTAGTTTGCGTCTGCAGGCTTCTAGGTAAAGTCACAGGGGCTAGGCACTATGATTAGCAGCATTGCATACAGAAAGGGGAAACAGCAGTAGCAGGCATTAGCATTGTTTGCACAGCTGTTAAAGTAATGCTACCTCATTCCTCTTCTCCGGAGGCAGGGCCTGCAAGCTGCAAGGATGATAACACATCGTCCTAGTGCGGCTCTTGTCACGCCAGTCTTCCCACTGTCATAAATTTCAATTTTATTTTTTCCAGTTAATGTCTTTTGCTCACTTTAGCTGTGGCATCCTGAAAGATTTACTTCCGCTAAAGGACTTTTTTGTTTCAGTTTTCATTTCATTTACTGTATATAACCTTACTGCTTCCATAGGATTTAAGAGGATAAGTTACAGCCAGTTGGTGCTAATTAATTACACTTGATTAACTCATTGTCAGCAAATGTGAACATCTCTGTAAAAGCAGAAGTTTCAGGTTGGAGCAAACAGGTGTGTGTGAAGATGATGCCACATTGCTCTCAGGAGTGGACAAATTCACCCCACGGTCAGACCCTGAAATGCTCAGAAAAACTGCAAACTGCAAACGTCTTCTCTCTAATAAGAACAACCGTGGAAGCACAGCTTAGGTTTGCAAAGCTGCATCTGAATCACAAACCACAGGACGTCTGTGTCACGGTGCTGGGTCGGTTCGACCCAGCATTTTGAGTTTCTCACGTTTTGGTTGGATTTTGTATTTTTGGTTATTTTCTTGATTTCTTGTCTGGCTGTGATGATGATGATGATGATGATTAATAAGTATGTTCCATCTTATTCTGGTTTAAGTTTAGTTCTGCCTGTGTAAAGTCCGTGTTTTCTTAGTCTGCGTCTTTGTGTATTGTTTCCTGTTTTATTTTGAAGGGTTATGTCCTTTGTCACTGTGTCTAACTTCGCTCCTCCTGTATCGTTAGCCCTATCTCTCCCAGCTGTGTCTCCCTCCTGTTTTCCATTTCCCGATTACTCCCTGTGTATATAAGCCCTGTGTTTCCTTTGTTCTCTGTTGCGTTGTTAACGGCGGCTCACCCTCTGATTTCGCTGTGTTCTGTTGCCTGTTTTGCCTGTCTGTTAGTGTACTTTTCCCTCAGTATAGTTAGCCTTCTGTTCAGTCTGCAACCCGTAATAAAGCGGTTATTTTGAGTTCAACTTTGCCTGAGTGAGTCCTGCATTTTGGGTCCTTCCTCCCTGCCTGCCTGCACACAGCCATGACAGTCTGGAACAGTGACCAAATAGGAAATGTCCGGGCCCATTGGAATACTGTGGTAGGATGTTCAGAGAGCTGTGCATAAACAAATGGCAGAAAAATTCAATGAACTGAAACAACACTATAATGAAGTGTTTGGCAAAATTCTTTCAAAATGTTCTAAGGAACTGATAAAGCCATACAGAAAAGGATTACTCGGGCGCTGGTTTAGCTCGCCAGGTTGAGCCGGTGGCCACATGCTGTATATTGAATCTGACCCTTTGCCCCATGTGTTCCCCCCTCTCTTCTGCTTTCCTATCACTCTTCGTTGTGCCCTATAGAAAAAAATATTTAAAGAAAATGGTTACTTAAAGTTATTGGTGCTAAACATGGATCTAAAAGCTACCGAATCCTAGTGTGTACTTAGTTTTTCATAGGATTGCATAACCTCTGAGAACTTTCTTTTTGTCCACTGATTAACCTGTGAACTGGACTTAATTATCAAATACCTTTAGTTGTTTTTTGTTTTGTTTTTCTGGAAGGGTTCGGTAAGGCCCTGTAGCCCTGCATTTAGGAAATGCTGTACCCATGTTGGTGTGAAACAATGTTTTGGTGGGTGTATGTGTCTAAATAAGATCCACATGACTCCCAGGACCAAATATTTACCCAATAGAACATTATGTTATTACAAAATGATTGTGCATGATATGAATATATATATATATATATATATATATATATATATATATATATATATATATATCAGATACTTATTATTAAGTATTACTTGTTGTAAAAAGCCTATATTTCATGTTTGTTAGTAGTCAAAAATTGGTAGTTGTAGTCTTTGAAAAATTTTAAGAAGCTTATAGTTAAAGTTAAGTCACCATATGAATTCAGAGAACTTTCTCACCAAAGTACAACTTGTACTTACAATCGCAGAAAAAAATCATAAATTAGCTCACTATGTGAGGAAGGCAGCAAATTAAGGTGTGCAGTCAAATATATTTTTAGGGAATGTAATGGTGTGAAAGTAATGATTTTTTTTCTGGTTACTGTGATAGGATTACAGAAAATTAAATTATAAATTACAGAGAGATTATTATAGCAATATATTGTTAAGCACAAAATTAGCTCTAGTCTCCTCTATCATGTGCATCATCGATTGCATAGATGCTGTTTTGAGAGGGAATATTTCTCCCTCATTTCTTAATATCTCACTTTTTATAAACTGGCCTTTATCTGAGTGCGTGACATTAAAGATGGGTCTCTGCACCATCTGACACAGTCTGTTTTAGCTAATCTGGCTCTGTACTGATGTGCTAATGAGAGATGGGGACATCGACACCAGGTTCAGAGTGTGCAATGACTCAGAGAGAAAAATGGGCCATCACGAGAACCATTATTGCTCTCATTCTACCTTTGAGCCAGAGAGTTTCGTTTTTCTCATTAAATGAATAACATCACTATATTGCCCTGTTCAGAGGTATTATAAAATCTTATATTTCCCAAGGCTGCTGAAATAAAAGGACTCACTGTCAAATTTTGGTCTACTTCAACTCATACCATAGGGTGATGTAGCCAGCCAGGAAGAATATGAGCAGTAAAGAAATTAAGGGGACATTTGGGGTGGGGGAAGCAGATCAGTGTGCTAATGCTAATTTCCTTGCATTCTTTCCCGGTGATGGAAGGATAAACAGGAAGCGTGGTGGCGAATTCTGCCCGAAGAGTGTGATTGCTGACAGGCTTGACCCCTGTGCTCTCGCCATGTTTCCCCATAACTCACAATTAACGCAGACATTAGAGCATCCCGAGAGGCCCGTCCAGCTTTATTTCCCTTCTCAACAGAAACCGGGCAGCAGCAGCCAGACCCTTGGACCTGAGCCCAGTTCTATGATTTAGCTAGAGAGAGAGCGATAGCAAGACGAGAGGATGGAGGGAGGTGGTGGAGGAGATGAAGGGGTAGAGGGGTACCCTGAGCACACTTTGGGGGTTTAGGGCTGTTATGGATATGGCTGTGGTAATTACTCAGTGCTTGTTATTGCCCACGCTGCCACACCTGTGCCCGGCAAAATGCCGGTACAGCGCCGGAAGGCGTCTGGAAATACCTCAAGAATGTGTATGATAACCCTACACAAGATTAGCCAGACTATATAAGGACACAACCCAGTGAGAAAAACTCTTTTCAATTAGCTTGTTTACCAGCTGAAGGCTTTACATTGTTATGTGCTATTTTGCAAGGGCGAGTTTTGGCGCAGTCCTTTTATTTGGGAAAATAAACGAGCACCTGTTCTTTGACGTGTCAAACTCAATCTCACGGCTCGTTAGTGTGGCCCCTGCCCAATAACCCAGCGTTAGCGCCGCTTTGGCTCCTAATTCCCATCTCTGGGCTGTCACACAGTGTCATTGCCACAGTCATTCATGTTTTTATTCATTTCACTTTTCATCATTTATTTATCGCCCAGCCAGGCTGGCACACTAACACTGGAACCTCGGACAGCAGCTACTGGGAGGTTGACAGAAGACAACATTATTCCTCTGGAAAAACTGCTGACCACTGACAGCGAAGGCAGCAGCTGCTGAGGAAAAAAATAGCTTTCTCTCATTTTAATAGGGAGCCTCCCACAACTGTGAGGCTTTTCAAGTGGAGTGTTAGAGAGAACAGTATGGAACTGTTGGTAGGTTAGGTGCAGTGATGATTTTGTTCCATGTATGTGATAGGATTACTGAAAAAAAAAAATGGATCATCATATTTGTGTTAAGCTTTTCCTGAGAATTCTTACAATTTCTGAAACTATGCTTGTTTGCCATGAGCCTAAAATCTCAGCAAAAACTTACCCTACAAGTAAATGTAGTTATTTTTTCAAAGTAAGTTAGATATTAATGATCCTTTATTAAAAAGTGTAATAACACCAGCGAATTTTGGGGACTTTTTGGAGGCAAATAAGTGAAAACTCTTATTTAAGGCCGTTGAAGTGTTACTCGTTAAGTAATGAGCCAATGTTGTTTGTAAGATTAAAACAGGCTTTTCTCCATTATTCGCGACGGCTGTTTAGTCTGTATACAATGTTCAGGGTTAAGTATGTCCAGCATTACAAAGAGTACAGTGATGTATTGCTGACGTATATGCGTTGAGTGTGCAGTTTGAGCCACTATGTAGCATAGACCTGTCTTTGCTCATTGATAAAGGGTTGCTGCTATGTTGCTTAGCATCTCTGTGCAGTCTACACAGAGATGGAACAGGTAGTGATGCTATATCTTGCTCGTCTGCAAGACATCAGGGCGATGCTGCTTACCTCTGCTTCTTCAAGTGTTTTTTTTCTGTCTGCATGATGTAGCATCGATGTAGCTTACTGCTGCTTTAACGACTCCCTACTGTGCGCTATGCAATGTTCATAAGCCACATGCTGATCTTCTCATCTATAATAATCTTTAAATATTAAGTAAACAAACAAGGAAATATAACACACACAAAACACATAAATACTTTTACATTTACATGTAACATTGTTTATACAGTGGGCAGGCTACTCTATATACATGCCTGTTTAGCCTATATATAAATAAAACAATTATTCTGAAACGTTCAAACAGGGTGGAGGAATACCACTTATTTAAAACAAGAAGAATGTACAGTAACCATTTTGTATCTAGTCATTTTAAAATATTAATTCATGCATTAATGTTTCAGAGTAAAATGTGACTGAAGGGAATAGTGTGCCAAATTCTAAAAAATGTTAAATACAGGAAATATTTCTTAGCCCACACCAGATAAAAAAAAGGGGGATTGAAAACAGCTTGGCTGAAGTGAAAGAAAAAAGCACTTTAAAAGTCAAACTCTTAATGCAGTCTGTCTTCAGTGATGCTGGCCTATTGTCTAATCGAGATCTGTGTCTTGTTGAACCTCTCCACACGTCTGTCTGTTGAGCGAAGTGAAGGAAAAGAAGTTACTATGTGAAATTATCATCTTCATTTGAACTAATATCAAGCAGGTTAATGTAGGGGTATCATTTGGGTCTGTGCAAATACACAAATATGAACTTTAAAAAAAGTGTACAATGACAATAAACAAAAACAATATTTTGCATTTAAAGTCTATGTGAACTCTTTAGTTTCTATTTATATCATCAGCTTTAAATTTGGACAAATTTGTCAACACAACCATCATAGACAAGCTGTGAAAACAAATTTGTTAAAACTAGGGTGTCCAAACAATATCTGATATGTACCTAAAAAACTGTCTTGTCCCTGAAAAAAATACTTCAAATTAATTAACTAATAAAAAAAAAAAGTAAATACTGAAACTGGAGAGAATGAAGTGAATCCATGATGCGAACTAACTGAAACTACACTAACAAACCAAAATTTAGAATTAAAAGAAAAAAAGAAAAAAAAAACACTAAACTGTAATAACTGTAATGTTGGTCTGCAAAATACTAATAGTGATGGGGCAGAACTTTATCATCAACTTACAGAGAAAAAACTAAGTACAAAATGGACTGTTAGAGGTTAAGCAGCCTGTGTGATGGCCCCAGGTTTCCTTTCACTTTGTCATTCAACCTTGGCTATCAGAAAGAAGGTGGGACTTTGCATAACTCTAAATTATTCCAGTAATTCAATTCATTTCAGTTTTGTTTACAAGCCAATTTTGTTTACAAGCCAATTCACAAGAAAGTCGTCTCAAGCCACAATAATAGAGAGAAACCCCAACAATTAAACAACCCCCTATTTACTGTAAATTCCTAAGTTAATTTGTAAATTTTTGTAGTAAATTGTAAATATTGTAAAACTTTTCTTCTGTCATTTAATGGTCGGGCATTGTACAGCTACAAGCATTTCACCCCCATGTCATACTGTGTATGGTTGTGTGTGTGTGACAAATAAAATTTGAATTTGAGCAAGCACCTGGCAACAGTGGGAAGTAAAAACTCCCTTTTAACAGGAGTAGATCTCTGGCTGAACCAGTGTCAGGGAGGGACAGCAATCTGCTGTGACTGGTGAGGAAAGGAAAGTTTTAAGCCTAACCTCAAAAATAGAGAGGGTGTCTGTATCCAAACAGGAGGCTGGTTGAACATACGAACGTCCTGAAAGCTTGAAGGCTCTGCCTCGCATTCCAGTTTCAAATACCCTAAGAACCAGAAGCCATCATTCTGAGGACGAAGTCAAAGGAGCTTGCAAAGAAAAGCGTCTGGACTTCTTTAAGTTACTTGAAGACGTTTCACCTCTCATCCGAGAAGCTTCTTCAGTTCTAAGGTCAAATGGTGGGGAGTCCCAGATATAAACCTAGTGGGAGTAACCTCCCACAGAGGGACAAAAGGACCCCCTGATGATCCTCTAATCGCCTGAGCCAAGGTGGGAAACTGGGCGTGGGTCCCAATCAGCCAGAGTTTCGGGTGAGTTCATTGTGAAACCTGGCCCCACCTTATCATGCGAATTCCTTTTTTTTTTTTTTTTTTTTTGCCTGTCCCATTTGGTTCTTTAGCCATCAGAATTGTTGTCTGAAGACCAACAAGGATACCCAATGGATTTACTTTGCCAAATGGATCATCGTGGCATTGCCGTATTGGTCCATTTGGTCGATATTTGTTTTTATTATTTATTATATTTTATTTTCAGATGTTACAGACGGGACAGACATGAGTGAGGGATAGGAAAGGGAGAAAGAAAGAGGAAGGAAAGGAAAAACAGAAGGGGAGAGGGACAGTGAGAAAGGGGGGAGAAAAAAAATAAAAATCTCCTGGATCACCTGTTGAGAGAAGAATAGAAAACAAGCAGAAAAAAAACAAAGCAACATACTAAACACAACACCATCGCATTAATCTAGCTAAGTGTAAACAGCAGTAAATACTAAATATTCAATGTTGTTGTGCAGCACGCAGGACAGATGTGCTTCGAAGTAGCAGCCAAGAAAGGTGTAATTTGGGTCTACGAGCAGTGAACACCCATGTGCAGACCTGTGTGGATCAGCGCGCTTGTATTCCAAAGGTTTCTCCGTGTAATGATCTGCTAGGGAGTGTGTGGGGGGGCCACAGCCCCGTCCTCCGGGGTGTGAAGCGGGTATGGAGGAGATCAAAACTCCAGACATCCAGAGGCCCCCAGAACACAAGAGACCATGGAAGACCAACAGAGGGGCAGCCGCGCCACTGTTCCAGTAAGAGCTGAGGAGAGTCCCAGATGAGGGTTCACTCAGCAGCCGCGGAGCAGAAGCCAGGGGGAGTTGCAGTGACGCGCCCATGAGCTCCGCCGGCCCCCAGCTGTGCCTGAGTGACCGAGCCCCAGGCCGAGAGGCCGGGGGCACCCCACCTCCGAAGGGGCCCAAGCGAGCCCCAGGCTCCAGGCCCCGATAAGCGGCCGCCAAGGAGTGAGCCGGTGTGTACCTGGACGCCCACCCCCAGACACAAAGAACCACCAACGCACCGACACCTGAGGGAGTCCGCCACTGGCAGGGGAAGTGGTGGTGGGCGGAGATAGGCCTCCAAACCTTGGAGGGCCTGAGGTGTCCCAGAGAGGTGGCGTCTGATACCCAACCTGACATATAGACACAGACATACAGGCACACACAGACACAAACATCCATTCCCCCCCCCCCCCCCCCCCCCCCCCCCCCCCCTCCATGCTCTCATATGCACTCACTCCACACTCCCCAAGCGTACTCTACAAACCGGGTCTAGGTACCCTTGCCCCTGGAGGAGGGAACTGCACCCAGACCCAGGTGGTGTTACCCTTTTCCCTGCGGTGGGGAGAGGCAGACCACCCCGACTCCGTAGCAGCAGGGAGGCCCCACACTCCAGACCGCAGTCGGACGGCCAACTCCTCCTAGCCCTCCCGCTCCAGCAGGCCGCAGAGAACGGGGGTGGGAGAAGACTCCAAACCTCACTCCACCCGCTCATTGTAGTGTTGATGCATGTGTGTTCTAAGGTGCAATTAAAACCCAGGAGGGCATGGAGCTACCTGCCAAGGAGCAGCAGGTAAGCGCATAGTCCCTCCTGCTAGCCCTCAATGTCTAAGTGTATTTAAAATTGAGAGGTGGGCAACGACGCCAGGGGTGAGGTGTACACCCTGATGGTAATTTGGACTCCGTGATTGTGCCCACCCCCAAGATCCTATATGTATGTGTAATGAGAGTGTGAATAATGTGAATGTCTAAGTTGTGGGATAAAATTGAGGCAGAGACAGCTAGAAGGGGACAGAGGGGGGGTAGCCTCCTCTGCATCCTGGTGACATACCCCTACTCCAAGGCCCTGCATGTGTGGGTGGTTGTGGTGGAGCGGGAAGAGGGAGGCAGCTGGAGATGGGGAGGGAAGGAAGGGAGGGGCAGGTAACCCCTCCCTGGGGCCAGCTCCCCCGCTGACCCCAGTAGGCACTCCCATACTCCGCGACCCGCCAGGGAAAGGGGGCCCAGGCCCATCCAGACCGGGGCCCAGTGCAGCAGCGCCCCCCGGCCCCACAGAGCCCGGGACAGTCCACCCAACCCCACCACAGAGAAAACTGCACCCACCCCACCATCCACTCATCTTCCAGACTACATAAGACAGTAAACGCCCAGGCTGAGATCTTCCTCCACCTCTCCTGTATCTCCCCTCCTGCAGAGAGAGTTCCTGAAGAGAGGAAAGCTCCTGCAAGATGTGACCATCTCCCCCACCAGTTGAAGAGCCCCCCAGGCGGCTCGACGCACCGGCGGCACCCTGCTCCAGGGCTGGGCCCCCATGCACCCACCCGCCCACAACCCCGGCAACACACCAACCAGGACCCAAGCCCCCGAGGCCCGGCCCGGGCCCCAGCCCAGAGACGGAGCACCCCCAGAACCCCACGCCCATCCCGGACCCACCCAGGGCCAGCCAGGCTACCAGGTCAGTAACCCACGTCCGTCAGCACAGACCCTCCCCTAGCCCCGCTGCACGCAGCCGCGAGGAAACAGTCACCTGAGAGCCAACAGAGCCCCCAACCGGACATGACCGCTACCCCGGGTTGAGCCCCCCAAGGAAGATGCCTCCGGTGAACCCCCCGACGCCCTAAGCCTGTCCCTACCCCCACACCAATCACAACAGTGAAGGCGGGACCAAACTATGACCCCCCACCCCCACTAGGTGATGGAGCTGATAAAAGGAGCCCAGAGCAATTGATCTGATGTGGTGGCAGAGGCTGTGTCAAGACTAATGTAATCTAATAGATAATTTCTATATTGGTTAGAATTAAGATTATTTTTATTTTTCCAGTTCATGAGGACTGTTTTCTTGGCTATGCATAGGGCAGTGAAAATCATATGGGCTATATTCTTTTCTGAAGTGACATTATCTAAGCCAAAGAGCGTGGATGTAATTGTCTGGTGTATTGCCTTGACAGTGTGAGCAGTTGTTGGAAGATGTAAAGCCCATCTTGAACATCCGATGACCTGTATAGTGCACTCTATGTAGTATTTTGTATTGTATTAATTGCAGACTGGGTTTTTTAATTAATTTAAAGGATTTTAAGCAAATCTGAGACCAGAAGTTTTGGTCTAAGCTGACTGATAAATCTGCTTCCCACTTTGCAATAGGAAGGGATATTGATTCATCTAATTTAGAAAGTGTTCTGTATATTTTAGATAATAATTTGGGGGATTTAAGAGTAAGAAAATGTGCCGCGCTTGGTGGTGTTTGTAATTCAACTTGACTGAGGCTAAATTTTTTTTTTACTATGGATTTAATTTGTTGATATTCTAAAAATCTTGTCTTGTTGATCCCATATTGTGCAACTAGTCTGTCAAATGGAATAAATTCTGTTCCCTCTAATATATGTTCTAAGTATTTAATTCCTTTACAACTCCATTCTGGGAAATTAATCATATTATTGTTTTGTAATATGTCAGGGTTATTCCAGATAGGTGTACGTTTGCATGGGATTAATGAAGACTCCGTTATTTTTAGAAACTCCCACCATGCTGTCAGAGAAAAGCTGATGTTGATACTTTTAAAGCATTCATGTCTTTTGATGTTTGAGCTAATAAATGGTAGGTCTGAAATCTCTAGATCCTTGCATAGTGCCTGTTCAACATCTAGCCAGGGCTCATCTAAGAAGGTATGTTTTGACCATTCTGAGATGAACTGAAGCCTGTTGGCTAAGAAGTATTGGTGAAAATTAGGCAGATCTAATCCTCCTCTATCCTTGGTTCTTTGTAGCGTTTTTAAGCTGATACGCGGGGGTTTATCTTTCCAAAGGAATTTGGAAATATATGAATCCAGAGATCTGAACCAATCTTGTGATGGTTTGTTAGGGATCATCGAAAATAAGTAATTTATTTTTGGCAAGATCATCATTTTTATAGTGGCGACCCTTCCCATGAGTGATATGGGTAGAGATTTCCATCTAGTCAGATCGCCTTCTACTTTCTTTAGAAGTGGGATGTGGTTTAATTTAGTTAAGTCTGAAAGCTTAGGAGAGACATTAATACCTAAATATTTAATATTTCCGGATTGCAGTGGGGCAGAGGAAGAATTATGGAAGGAGCAGTTAATGGGGAGAACTGTAGATTTTGGCCAGTTAATTGAATAATCTGAAACTCTTGAAAACCAGTTTATTAAAGTAATTACCTCAGAGAGGTTGGTTTGTGTGTTTTGCAGAAAAAGCAACACATCATCCGCATAGAGACTGATTTTATGTTCTATGTTCTTACATTTTATGCCCTTAATTGTTGTAGCCTGTCTAAATGCTGCTGCTAGAGGTTCGATAAAAATTGCAAAAAGTGAAGGGGAGAGTGGGCATCCCTGTCTGGTGCCCCTCAGGAGACAGAAGCTGGAGGATGTCTGGTCATTTGTTCTGATACGAGCTGTTGGGGAATTGTATAATATTCTTATCCAGTTTATGAAAGAGTTTCCAAAACCAAATTTGTGTAAAGTTGCGAATAAAAATTTCCAGTTCACTCTGTCAAATGCTTTTTCTGCATCTAGAGATAATATTATGGTTTCGATGTTTTTATCGTATGAGTAGTCTATTAAATTAAGTAATCTACGAGTGTTTGTTGAGGAGTGCCGACCTTTTATGAAACCAGTTTGGTCAGGATGAATTAAGAGGGGGGTCATTATCTCTAATCTCTTTGAAAGAGCTTTGCAGATTATTTTAAGGTCTACATTTCATACATACATATCATGCGAATTCCTGAGGTCAGATGGCCCAGGATGTGAGTGGGCGTTAAGGCGTCTGGGAAGGGATCTCAAAACTGGATTATAGATGGCAGAGAGTTGGTGTTGTAAACCCCCGCCTCTGTTCAAGGATGGTCGCTCACAGTGGACATAGATGGCTTCTTTGAGTGAAAGAAGCCATCTATGTCCACTGTTCAAGTAACTTAAAGAAGTCCAGACGCTTTTCTTTGCAAGCTCCTTTGACTACGATGACCTGGATG